>NC_069801.1:3470365-8270365 GCF_027406575.1 Nycticebus coucang | reverse complement strand
TCTCCCCTTCGCCTTGGCAAAAAGCAAGTTCATCTCTGCAACAGCTTAAGCTGTTCCTGTCATACCACTGCCCTTAGATCCTGGGGTCTGCTGTGTCTCGCCACAGTTACACCTACTCACCAAATGAGACTAGAAGCTCTGAGGGCAGGCACTGGGCCATGTTCATCCTAGAATGTGCAATGGTGCCTTCTTGGTGCCAGGAGCTCCTAACCAATGACTTCCTGCAATTTTCCCTGGACGCTTCCAACACAGTAGTGCACAGACTCTTAGGCCTCAGCCTCAACACCGCCCCATGTAGACCCTTTCAAATCCCTGCTTTGCCAGTCACCACCAGCTATGTGGCTCCAAGCTACAGAAAGTTCATTTCTGACAGTGTGAGGGTACCGGGCTCCGAAGGCTGTGCAGGTCAGCACAGGGCAGGGACATAGCCTAGGACAGAGGCCACAGCCCTAAGGGCTGCTCCAAGAAGTTTCTATCGGGGAGAGGATGGGTGCAGGAAGGGTAATTGGTGGGACCACACCTACGGAGACAGAAAGGGGGTGGGGAAAGAAGCAGAGGCACCACAGAAGGGCTAGGATGTCTCCAACTGCTCAGCAATGGGGTCCCCACATGGCTCCCTCCCCATGGGGCCCTTTGTAATTCTCAAAGGGGTGGTTATTTTGGGTGGCAGTGTGATTGGGAGCTTGGAATGCAGGAAATTGAGTGGCGATTAAGGTTGTAATAAGTTGACAACATCAAATATCATTACCCTTAGAACATTCAAATGATCACCTCTTTACCCGGGATTTGCCATGCAAATCAACTGCCACCAATTACACCTACGGTGCATCTTACAAGGGTACATGTGAAACTTACGAAATGTAGATTATAAATGTTTTAACACAATAACTAAGAAAAAGCCAGAAAGGCTATGTTAACCAGTGTGATGAAAATATTTCAAATTGTATATAAAACCAGCGCATGGTACCCCATGATTGCATTAATGTACACAGCTATGACTTAATAAAAAAAAAAGAAGAAGTTTCTAGCAGCCCTGAGACCAGTGTGGAAGACGGAATGTGTGACAGGGGAGTTTCAGGCCAGAGTTCCTCACAGCCTTCCACAAGGCCGCCAGTCCCCTTCCTTGGCTGGCCCAGCCCCGGGATCTTCCCTGACCTCTGCTGGTGACATTCAAGCACAGCCCACTCCCCCACACTGCCACTGTGCCCCTCCTGTTTGTTTACCTCGTGGAGGGGCAGTGGGGGGCACTGGAAGGAGAATCAGCCTCCCTGTCAAGGCAAACACTTTCCCAGCTAATTGGTATTTGCATGGCAAATCCCGGGTAAAGAGGTGATCATTTGAATGTTCTAAGGGTAATGATATTTGATGTTGTCAACTTATTACAACCTTAATCACCACTCAATTTCCTGCATTCCAAGCTCCCAATCACACTGCCACCCAAAATAACCACCTCTTTGAGAATTACAAAGGGCCCCATGGGGAGGGAGCCATGTGGGGACCCCATTGCTGAGCAGTTGGAGACATCCTAGCCCTTCTGTGGTGCCTCTGCTTCTTCCCCCACCCCCTTTCTCTCTCCTCCCTGTCCTCCTCCCTCTCCCTGCTCTCCTCCTCCTCCTTCCTGATCTCCTCCCCTCCCTGTTCTCCTCCTCCTCCCTGTCCTCCTCTCCCTCCCTGTCCTCCTCCCTCTCCCTGTCCTCCTCCCTCTCCCTGTCCTCCTCCTCCTCCCTGTCCTCCTCCCCCTCCCTGTCCTCCTCCCTCTCCCTGTCCTCCTCCTCCTCCCTGTCCTCCTCCCCCTCCCTGTCCTCCTCCCTCTCCCTGTCCTCCTCCCTCTCCCTGTCCTCCTCCTCCTCCCTGTCCTCCTCCCCCTCCCTGTCCTCCTCCCTCTCCCTGTCCTCCTCCCTCTCCCTGTCCTCCTCCCCCTCCCTGCTCTCCTCCTCCTCCTCCCTGATCTCCTCCCCTCCTCCCTGTCCTCTTCTCCTCCTCCCTGTCCTCCTCCCTCTCCCTGTCCTGCTCCCCCTCCCTGCTCTCCTCCTCCTCCTCCCTGATCTCCTCCCCTCCTCCCTGTCCTCTTCTCCTCCTCCCTGTCCTCCTCCCTCTCCCTGTCCTCCTCCCCTCCTCCCTGTCCTCCTCCCTCTCCCTGTCCTGCTCCCCCTCCCTGCTCTCCTCCTCCTCCTCCCTGATCTCCTCCCCTCCTCCCTGTCCTCTTCTCCTCCTCCCTGCTCTCCTCCCCTCCTCCCTGTCCTGCTCCCCTCCTCCCTGCTCTCCTCCCCCTCCTCCCTGCTCTCCTCCTCCTCCTCCCTGTCCTCCTCCTCCTCCCTGTCCTCCTCCCTCTCCCTGTCCTCCTCCCCCTCCCTGCTCTCCTCCTCCTCCTCCCTGCTCTCCTCCCCCTCCTCCCTGCTCTCCTCCTCCTCCTCCCTGTCCTCCTCCCCTCCTCCCTGTTCTTTTCTCCTTCCTCCCTTCCCTCCTCCTCTCTCTCCCCTCCCCCCTTGCCTCCCTTCTTCCTTCCTATCCTTTTCTTCTCCCTCCTCCTTATGTCTGTCTCTTCCTCCTATGCCTCCTCTTCCTCCTTCCACTCTCTTCCCTCCTTCTCTTCCTATCCCTCCTCCCTTCCCTCCTCCTCCCTGCTCAGCCCCCTACTCAGCCCCCTCCCCTGCCCAAGGGCCCATCAGTGCAGGGAGCTAACTCTACTTGTTCTCAGTGGGAAGCAGAACCAAGAAGCCAGTCCTGTTGCAAGAACTGAAAAATAAACTCCTGCACAGTGGGGCCAGCATCTGATCGACTGCTTGCTTCTGGGGGCAAGAGGAGAGCTTCTCTCCAAGGCTGCACCAGCACCCAACTCAATCCCTTTAAAATAAGAGAATGATTTAAGAGGAATAACAAAGAATAACTAGTATTTAATGGACACTACCTGTGCCAGGCACTGTACTCAGCACCTGGGCTAGCTCACTGCCCTGGTTCCACCAGAGTAAAGCCAAGGTCCTTACAAAGGCCACTGGGGCACCCCTGGTTTACCCTCAGCTCCTGTGATGCCCTCACACTCTCGGCCAAGCCACACTGACCTCACACACCCTGGCATGCTCCTCCGGGGTCTGCACTGGCCCTTCCCTCTGGCCACTCTTTCCCCGGATATCCATACCCACATGGAGGAATCCTCATCATAACCACAAGAGGTAAGCACTGGTGTTGTATTGGTGTGGCAGATGAGGAAACCAAGGCAAAAAGAGGTTTGGTAATTTGTCCAGGGCCACATAGTTGTGGTCAGATGTCAGGCTCAGGACCTGAACCCAATCTGCCTGCTCCCAAAGCTGCCTGGGATGACAAGCTTGGGTCCCACCCTGTTAGCATTGCTGTAAAGCTGCCCTGTGAGTGGCAGAGCACAGGGCTGGACAGACCTGGGTGTGGATCCAGACTCAGCTAACACTGAGCAGCTGTGAAATCTCACGCTGCGTCTGAGAGCTGGGTGAGGATGTGGGGAGCTGCATGCATCTCGCCCCCGTGCTTGGGGTCTGGCTGCTCTTCCAACCTCCCTGAGATGTCTCCTAAATGCCTCTTGGCATTTTGAGTGTGGCTGGACCACCCGCTGGTCTGTCTCCTGGTGGGTCACTGGCCCCCAGAGCCCTCATGTCAGGGCCGTGGGGCTGGTCCAGAAGAGTCAGTGGGTCCTGGCTCCCTCAAGGTTGAGGCCCCCATTGTGCCCCCACCTGTGGGGGGGCGTGCCTCAGTAGTCCACTCCCGGTAACCCTTAAGTTCGCAAGTTGCGCAGGAATTGCTCTTGGTTACAACTGGCTAAGGTTATGATGGCAACTCCATGCATACTGTATACGGCCTCCTTGGGTGAGAGAGGACAGGGAATTAGATGTGATCTCGGGACACACGGTGGCGCGGTAGTGTGAGGGAACGCCATGAATTGGGGGCTTCAGGGTAAAAGGGGAGACAGGCTGCACTTCTCTCCCAGGTGGACCAGGTCTTTCCCCAAGCCGGCAGGAAGAAATGGGCTCACCTCTCCCACTCTTAAGAGGATTTATATTGACCCTCAGCTAGAGCTCTAACTGGACCTTTCCAGTTCAGAAAGTGGGGGTGGGGAAGGGGCTCCAATGCACACGCAGGGAGATGGTGGTCTGCGAGCCCCCACTGACGGTAAAGCCCCTTCACTGAGCCTACAGTCAGGCCTGAGGTGCCAACCACAGCTGCAAAGAGGGGGCTGCTTCCTGGGTCAGGTCCTCCCCCAGAGATAGGCTGGTGCCAGCAGCCCTCACTCCCCAGACACACCTTGGGAAGCTGCAGCCTTTAATCGGCGTTGTTAGGTAATCAATGCCTGCAGGGTGGGGGTTGTTTTAGGGTTTTTTTTTTGCTTCTAAACAGCCAAGGAAAATGATCATTAAATACTCATGTAGTAATTTGACAAATCACAGTCTTTGAAGCCATCGCAAGGAGGGGATGTAGGCTTGCACCCAGCCTTGCTCATTCCTTATAGATTTCTAGAGCTGAATAACAAATCACCTGCAGCGCCCAGGAGGAATGTGGCAGGAGAGGCGGCTTGGCGGTTCTTGGGAGAAGCAGGGAAGCAGTCCCCAGGCCAGGGGGTTTCCTGGGAAAGCACTTTGAAGGAAGGAGGTGTTGAGGGGAGTTGGGAGACCAGCTCAGAACCGATGAATTAAACATTTGTTGAGCTCTTTCGAAGCAGCTGTTACCAAAGAGGGGAAATGTTTTAATTAATAAAGAGCAGTCGGGGAGAGGGAACTGTTTTTCAATGTACCCCAGGGCTCTGAGAGAAAGATAAACAGAGCAGAAGCCCTCCAACCCCTCGGGCCCCTGCAAGGAGGGCCAGATGCTGCTCTCCCAGGGACTAAGGCAGAGGCTGCACAGGTGCCCATCCAGCCCCCAGGAGGTGGGGGATGTCCTCCACTGGCCTGCAAGCCCCACCCAGAGCTCAGGCCAGCTGCCCCATGCGAGATCCCAGGGGTGTGGCAGAAAGACCACAAAACTGAGAGTCTGGGACTGGCACTGTTTTCAGTTCTAGTTGCAATGTGAACTTGGGTAAGTCATTTCCCCTCCTCTGACCTTGGTTTCCTCATGCAACGTTTCCAGACTGGGTTCAGGGGGAACCATCAATTTCAGGAAGGTGCCTTGGGGATGCCTTCGGTGGTGGGGACACGGGGAGGTGGGGCTCTGGGCCCCAAGCCAGCTTCAGCCAGAGCAGCTTTGCTTTCATCTGCTAATATGCTGGGCTTCATGTAAGATCGTTCCTTTGAAGAACGAACACTGTGGGATTTTTTTAAAAAATTGAAAATCAACGGCTTAGATGTTATCTTCCGTCTCCTCCGAATCCGGGCTCGAAGTTGAGCAAGTCCTAAACTGGCCAGTTGGCCAACCTCAGCTGTGACCAAGCACCTGGCCTGTGCCAGTGCCAGGGGGTGGCAAGGAAGAATAAAAAGGCTCTACTCCCTTTCTAGGGGAGGTCCAGTCTAATCCCTGTGTGACAGATGTCATTCTTCTTGGCCTTATGCCCATGGCATTACTAAGTGATCACAGCCCTCTCTCCTACAGAGGTCATCTATGACCTCAAGCTCTTCCTTAACTTGGTGCGCCAGGCAGCCGCCACCAACCAACTGGCCCCAGTGAAACCTCTCCCTGCCATCCTTGCCTGCTCTGACAAGCAAGTTTCCCAAAGCATGATGGGCTGCCTCATGTGCAAGGGAGAATCCCATTCCTGTTTATTCATTTATTCACCAGGCATTTACTGAGCACCTGCTATATGCCAGGCACTGTCCTAGGAATCCAGCCATTCTTGTGGATCTTACAATAGCAAAAGGGATGGATGGTGCTTAGTGTAAACAAACTGAAAAGCAAAAACATCTCCAAAAAGCGATGCAGATGATTAAAGTAGAGTGAGAGGAAAAGACTGCCCGTTTCATGTACGAGAGGAGACGGCACAGAAGGAGACATCTGAGCAATGAGAGGAGGTGGGAAAAGAATATTCTTGACAGAGGTTCCCAGGCAGGTGTGTTCAAGGAGCAACAGGGAGGTCCCCAGGGCTGGGGGTTGGGGGAGGAAAAAGCTAAGGGGTGAGGAGGAAGAGGCAGGCAGGGGCTGAATCGCTCAGGCCCTTGGGACCATGGTTGGGGACTAATTTGAGTCTAGGAATGATGGAAGTCATTGGAGGGGAGGGGCAGAGTCTAATTTGTTTCAGAAAGAGCCTCCAACAGCAGCGAGGCAACTCCCCAGTGGGGCCGTGGCGGACAGGACTTTTCCCCAGGAAAGAGTTGAGCTTGGTGGGTCCAGCGCTGAGATTCTGCGTCAGTGTGTGCCCACCCCATTGCCAGAAATTCCTCCTTTCATTTCAAAGGCTGTCCGGGGGCCCCCACTTTGGTGTCCCAGCTCCGCCAACTGTCCTAGGTCCTCCATGCCCACGTCCTTTCTAACTCTCCCACCCATCAGGCCATGATGTCCTCCGTCGCCTTCCTCTGCCACCCAGCCCACTGTCCATGCTAATGTCTACCAGGGTGGATTTCAAGGGGTTGCTTACTGGATTTACCTATCCTGGGTCATCTGTGGGGTAGGGAGGGAGGGGGCTGGGGGAGAGGTCCTGAGATGTCACCTTCACCTCAGGAGCTCTGACCAGGAGAAGGAATTGGGAAGCAAATACAGCAAGACACAAATAACCTCTCAAGTGGCTCAATCTACACGTGAGACATGCTGAGGGCCTGTCCCTCCCTGACCCCGACACAGACCACTGGGTGCTCTCACCAGCTCCTCCTGACCACCCCCCCCCCACATTCACGATTGCCTACAAATTGAATAACAATGTGTCTTCCCCATCTGCATCAGACCATTCTCAAGGGTATGCTGCTGTGATTTATCAGGATACATTTCCGTATGCGCGTCGGCTACAGACGCCGCTGTCATATTGAATGTTCTCAATCCACGATCGAGAAAGTGCAGCAAAGTCATGCGGGACCCCATGGACCAGCTGGACCCTGGATCGAGGATGCTTGCCAGGATGGCGTTCATGGTATGCTGCCGGGCAGTGGGCAGGAGCAGCTGACAGAGGGGCCATGTTTGTAGAGATGTGAGGTGAAGGGGCCCGAAACCCGCAGCACAGTAGTGAAAGGATTTATAGGCAAATGAAATGCTTCCTTTGCTCTCATACCTTTTCTCAATATTCTACTGTGAACTATATCATCTAAGTGTACACAGGTATAGAAGGAGAGGGACCCCAAGTTAGAAAAGATGGGGGAAATGGGGGTCCAGTAGAGAGGGGGCAGCAGAAGTGGGTCTCTGGGCCTGGTGGCCCCAGCCCCTGGAGCTGGGTGGCTGGGTGAGGGATGCAGGGAGGGAAACGGCCAGGGCAGCTGGGGTCTGGGAGCTCTGGGACACAGGGTGACTCTGAGAGTGCTCTCAGAGACAACCCAAGAGGGCAGAACTCCCTCTAGCCACCAGGTGACTGGACAGACAGACTCCCGCAGCCCGTCTGCCCCACCCTCTATCTCTCACACCCTCACACTGGCCTTCATGGGGCATAAAAGCTTCAGCTCAGATGACAAAAAAAGCTCCTATGTTCTCATTCCAATCTGGGGAATGAAAGTGTATATGAAACAGCTTCTCATCGGCCACGCCGACTCTTTATACCTTCAAGGCTCTTTATTTCACTCCGCCAGCAAATTTCTCCCAACAATTACTGCCTTTGACGAGCCCGCCAGGCTGCAGTGGGCAGGCGGCCGGGCAGCCAGCGTGTCCTTCACATCCTGCCTGTGGGAGACACGGAGCTTGGCCTCTTGCGGGGGCAGGACGGACGAAGGGAGACAGGGGTGGGGAAGCTGCTGCCATGCCCAGGCACCCATCTCTTGCCAAGAGAAAGACCACCTGACGCTGAGAGGCCAGATGGGGATATGGACTTCATTCCTGAGACCAACTTGGAGCCTGAGGGTGTGTGGGAAGAAAGTGTTGACTGGGGTCCCCTGCCCCATTGTCTCCCAGGAGTGAGAGTCTGGTTTGGCTTTTTTTTTTTTTTTTTTGAGAAAGAGTCTCACTCTATTGCCCCTGGCTAGAGCGCTGTGATGTCTTAGCTCACAGCAACCTCAAACTCTTGGGCTCAAGCGATCCTGTTGCCTTGGCCTCCCAAGCAGCTGGGACTATAGGTGCCCACCACTATGCTGGGCTAGTTTCTCTATTTTTAGTAGAGACAGGGTTTCGAACTCCTGAGTTCGAGCAATCCACCAGACTCTGCATCCCAGAGTGCTAGGATTACAGGCATGAGCCTCTGAGCCCGGCCCTGGTTTGGCTCTCAACCTCTTGACCACAGTGCCTCAGAGGAACAGACCTGGTTCACCTTCATGGGCATTGATGCTGCACGTGGGCCTGGGAGGGGAGGAACAGCCTTGGGGAACACCATTGCTAGGCTGGAGCCATCTGCTGTCTTCTCCCTACAGGCTGGAACAGGCTTCCAGCAGCCTCTATGAGCTGCTGGAGACAGGCCCTCGGGAGCCAGGTGCAACCAACAGCCAGTGGCAGGGCCAGGTTGAATGCCAGGTGGCAGAGGGGATGACAGATGAGCAGTGATCTGTGCACTTGTGGGTGAGAGGCTCTGCCCTTAATGAATGACATGCCCTTTAGTCTGTGGTTCCTGGGCTCAGGAGGCTGGTGATCATCAGAGGAACATCGTCCCCTGTGCTGAAGAGTTTCAGCCATCATGGGTGTCCTGACAGGAGTAGGTACACCACCGGCCAGCCAATGCAGAGAGGCCACCTCCACAGTGGCCTGGGCAACTGGCCCAGGGACCAGCAACGCCTGAGCCCTGTCCTGGTTTGCCTGTCAACTTCTGGACCACAGTGCTGCAGGTGAACAGACCTGGTTCACCGGAGGGTCTGGGCTGGCCAATCAGCAGATCCACCTCCAGTGGGGACTCCAGCAGGTGGTTCAACTGCTTCTCAACAGAAGGCTCTGAGCAGAGGAGAGAAGTTGAGCTGGTGTGTATTTTACCAGGGTCCCCCTGGCTGCTGTGTGAGCTCAGCTTGTGGGAGGAAATGTGGGAGTGGAGAGAAGGATTAAAAGCTACAGTGATAATCAAATCAAGAGCTTGGTGAGTGGGTGGGTATTGTAGGGCATGGCGTGAGCACTGTGAGGGACACAAAATGCCCCCAGGATCTGGTCCCTCCCCTCTCAGAGCTCACTATTTAGAACAGAGCACAGAGCAGGGACCATGACTGTCGTGGGAAGGAATTCAAGCGGTCAAGCAGCTGCTACCAGTGAGCAGCATGCGATGTAGAGTGTAATGATCATTCCCAACATTGCTACAACACTCGCCATGAGCCTTGCTCAACATGACTATGCGTTTCCGTATTTCATCCTTCTAAGAACTACAGAGGTGAATACTGTTAATCCCTATTATGCAGATGGAGAAACTGAGGTGCGCTCAAAATCCTAGAGCTGGAGAGGGGCTGAACTAGAATTTCAACCAGCTCTGCCCAAGGCCACAGCTGAGACTGTCATGCCTGGAGTAGAGCGAGGGTGGTGGAAGTGGCAATAAGGAACTCAGCCAAGAAGGGGGACCCAGCAACAGGCAGAGCTGGGGCTCCACCCCAGACCTCCATGGTTCCCAGAGCACAAAATCACACATGTATCGTATCCTATAAGTCACCTGCCAGAGCAGAAGGAATCTTGGGAGCTTCAGAAGCAGGGAGCCGGCCAAGAGAGAGTATGGGGGTGGTGATGTCTACTCTAAGAATGTGGGACTCAGTTCTCAGATAGCCCTGGGGGCATGCAGACTTGCTGGAACAGGTGAGGTCCAGCAGACCGTCCCAGCTGATCACCTTGGCTGCTGGGATAAAGACCAGCAGGCAGCCAGGAGCCACCTGGGCACCGGTCGCTTATGTGGGTTTTGCCTCCCACCTTCTCCCTGTCTTCAAATTAATGTTACCAAAGTGATCTGAGCAAAATTAGCCACATGCTGGCAGCTTATTTTTAATTGTTTCCAAATATACGCATCCTAATTATTATGCAGTTCTAAATAGGAAGTGAAGGCAGGAGCAGAGAGATTGTTTCAGCGACACCAGGAATGAGGGATTACACGTTCTGGGCAGCTGCTGCGGGACCCCAGCCTCCCGCCTTCTCACCTGATGTTTTGTCTCTTCTTGTAGCTATTCCTAATAACTATATCAGGCCAGAGAGTGGAGCAGGGAGCTGACACCTTCCATAAAACAACCGTGGAGATCGGGCCCTGGGGAGGCCTGGCTGATGGGCAGAAGAGAAATGGAACACAGCGTGGAGGCGGGCGGTGAGTCCAGTCTGCTGCACATGGGAGCCCACGTGTGTGCTCAGCCAGGGGCCCCGGACAGCCACAGCCGCTGCTAAGGGGGAGCATGTTGGAAGGGAACATGGAGCGGGCAGGTCAGGAGAATGGAGAGAGCAGGTACCAGGCCCATGCCTCCATGCCAGCTTACACACACACACACACACACACACACACACACACACACCCCTTCACTAAGTTCACCTCTAACTCCATCCTCGTAATTAACAGTCCAATTAACATCACATACAACCGTGAGCCTTAGTTTTGGGGATTTTAGATCCAATAAAAGCTATAGATTGAAAAACGCACACACGTGCCAGGGGGTTCACAGCCTTCCAAAGCCTATCCAGGTCCCCTAGGTGAACTTTGAATAAGTTGTAGCAGTCAAGAGCATGGATTTGGGAAGATTCACCTGGATTGGAATCTTGACTCCATTCATTACTGACTCTGAAGGGTCTTCTAGCTCATTCTGTAGCTTCTCCAGGCCTCAGGTGGTGCACTTGGTCATGGGGATGGGATGATGATATTGATACCTTCCATGAAGTGCTGTGGACAAGCTAGATGAATTCATGTGTCTTAAGTACTCAGCACAGGGACAAACACACAAAAAATGCTCAGTAAATGATGGGTATTATCCTAAGTAGGGGAAAGGACTTTGCAAAGCAGCATTTGAGTCCTGGCTGTGCCCTGAACTGCTCTGTGACCTCAGGCAAGTTACTACCCCTCTCTGACCTTAATTTGTCCCTCCATCAAGGACATTCCTTGATTCTCTAATTTGTTGAAATCAGAAACAGGGCTGTGTGCAGGGGTAAGGAGAACCAAGAGAGCTGGTCCCCAGCTCAAGGAGCTCCCGCTGTCTGTGGCTCATTACTCAACTGTGTGGTACGGATGACAGGAGGGAAGTGTGAACTGAACTAATCAGGGAGGGCTTCCTGAGGAGGCATCACCAGAGCTGGGATTTGAAAAGCAGGAGGAGAGGCTTAGTGTAAAACATGGGCCTGGTGTGAGCACCAGAGCTGGGATTTGAAAAGCAGGAGGAGAGGCTTAGTGTAAAACATGGGCCTGGTGTGAGTCCTAATGCCCCAGACAGCCACAAAGCTCCGCTTTCTGCCTGGGGTCCATGCTTTGCTCACCATGGTTTCCCAGCACCCTGGGTGTGCCCTGCCTGTGGCAGGTGCCCAAGAAATGCTTGCAGAAGGGCAGGAAGGGCACACCTGGGTCCACAGGCCTCCACCTACAGCATCCCAAAGTCTGCGGGACCAGGCTATGCACCTGGGTCTCTCTCACAGCATCGAAGGGCCACGTTCCCCTTCCAAGCAGAAGGAAGCCAATTAGCTATCAGTGTGACTCACAAAGGGTTGCAGAAAGTTATGACTTAAAAGCCAGTTACCATAAAGGGGGCTAATTTGATTAAATCGTCTGTGTTATAGTCAGAATGAATTCTGCAGGGACCCTGAAAAATGAAATGCAGAAAGAAAAGCCTGCCCCACCTTGTCTGTGGTTTTGGCCTCTGGACGCTGAGGCTTGGCGGCTGGGTCTCAAAGCCTAAGGGTTTGAGTCCATGGGGTGTGGGCACCAGAAGTGGGGGTCCCAATCCCTGGGTGAACCTTACCTCTGTTCCAGCAGGAGAGAGATAAGCCCGGAGTCACCCACACAATGTGTCGGGGGCAGAGAGAGCACTAGGCGTGTGACCTTGGGCAAGTCACTTCTTACCCACTCAGAGCCTTGGTTTTCCCATCTCTAAAATGGAGATAGGTCGTTATAAGACTGGAGATCATATTCTTAGCTTGGCACATAGTAGCTGTTATTATCGCCTCTCAGGGGAACGTGGGGACAATCAGCAGTTTAGGCTACATCCCATTGGATGGGTGGAGAGAGAGGAAGGGAGGGACTCCCAGTGTTTAAGCCTCACAACGACCGAAGGAGATTTGGCTATGGAGTCAAGTTAGGGTCCTAACCACGCCTCTCTTTATGGAGTCCTTTCATAATCATTTATCTCAGACCTCATGACACTGTTTAGGAAACGCACATTAGCTTCAATCAAAGCTGGCGTGAGACCGTTCCAGAGCTCCCTGGTGGATCAGTTAATAAAAAGCAGAAATGGAAATCGACCGAAGTGTACTCACTTTCCTGGATGTGCGACCTCAGAACTGCAAAATCGTGGCCGTGGACAAGCCCTGTATGGGTAGAGTGACCAGCTTGGGCTTTCCTGATCCCGGGCAGGCCTGGACAGTTGGTCACCCTTTTTACAGACACCGTGCCAGCAGTGTATGGTGTAGTTATGGAAGTGTGATGCCCACCCAGGGGACAGGCACCTGAAGCTTGGGCTGAAATTTCCAGCGACAGCAACGTACAAGGACTCAAAAGTGCTGAATCTCAGACACTCAAGACAGACACCAGAAAACAGGGCTCAGTGACTCTGTAGGCCTGGTGGGGAAGACCCCAGAAAGGGGCTTGAGCAAAATAACTTCGTGGAATGCATTGAATGGAAAAAAACCCCACATTTCTAAAAGAGCATACCTTATTTTAGATATGTGCTTTTTAATAGATACACATAATTAAACTAATAAATATAAGTAGATATTTAACTACCTTTTTCAGTAGCATAGAAAACTATTAATTCACCTTCTCACTGGGAAAATGAAGAGTGCCCTTCTATTTCAGGGCTCACTGGTTGTCTTGGGGTGCCCTTCAACCTCTCACCTCCAACTCCTGGTGCCACAGAAGATGCAGGTAGCTTGGATCTATTCATGCTGGTAAGGAGAGGGGATTTGTTCACTCCTTCATGAAACAAATATTTATTGGCACAAAGTCTCTGCCTTGTGAGCTGACAGTTCAGTGAGATTCACAGACAATAAACTCACAAGTAAATAAAATAAGTTGCATTAGTGACAATTACTAAGGAGAAAAAATAGAGCATGGAAGAGGGGTGGAGTCGGGGTGCAGGGGGTGACATCTTAGAAGGAGGACAGGGAAAGCTTTGTTGAGAAGAGATATTTGAGTAAAGACCTAAAGGAAGGGAAGGAACTGGAGACTTGTGGATTCCTGGGGAAAGAGAATAGCAGGTGGTGGGAGCAGCAGGTGCAAAGGCCCTGGGGCCAGGAGCCAGCAAGAAGCAAGTTTAGAGCAAATAAAAGGAAAGAGGAAGGAGATACACAGGAGAAAAGGAGAGGCCAGATCCTGTGACACTTCCAGAGTCAGGATGGACTTTTGGCTTTTATTCTGAGTGAGATGAGAAGCCAGTTGAGGGTTTATGTGATTTATGTTACAATAGGATACCTCAGGCTTCTGCGCAGAAAATAAAGCCAGTGCAGCTGAGGCAGAAGCAAAGAGACCAGCTAGAAAGTGATGCCCCAAACCAGAGGATTGCAACCCCAGAGGGAGAAGGAGGCAACCGGATCCCGGATGTATTTGAAAGCAGAGCAGACGGGATGTGCTGATGGATTGAACGTGGGGGAGGAAAGAAAGAGAGGTGGGCAGAGTAGGTTTGAGGAAAAGCTCAGGCATGGTGCCATCCATCTCAGGCTGAGACACCTTGTAGTCCTCCAAGTGGAGATGGTGTTGAGCGGCTGGAGTTGAGGGGCCAGACTGAGACTGAAAACAGGCATCTGAGGGTCACAGCAGCATTTAGATGGTGTTTGAAGCTATGAGAGTGGACCAGATCATTTAGGAAGTGATCGTAGATAAGAAGTCCAAGGGCTGAGCCCCAGGGCGCTCAGACACTCAGAGGTAGGTTGTTTTTGTTGTGGAGAGACCAGCAGAAGAGGAAGAAAGGGAGTGGGCAGAGAGAGAGGAGGGGAGGCAGGACACGGGTGCCCTGGGGGCCACGGCCAGAGCAGAGACCAGGAGGAGGGAATGAAGGGAGCCCCCAGCAGCTGCTGGAACAGTACAAAGAGGACCGATGATCCAGCCTGGAGTGCAGCCTGGAGGAGGTCATCCGTGACCTTGACAAGGGCAGTTTTGATGGAGCAATGGGAGGGAAGGCCTGATGGGGTGGATTCGAGGGAGGCAAGGAGGGAAGGAACCGGAGATGGCAAGTAAGGGGCTCTTCCTCGGAGGGAAAGACAAATGTGTGGCACGGAAGAGAGAAGAGTATTTTCTTAAGATGGGAAAATAACAGCATGCCCTGTGGTAGTGAGAATGACTCGATGGAGAGGGAAAACTGATAATGCAGGAAAGGCTGAGAGGACAGAGAGGACGGAACTAGGACACAGGGGGTAGCAACTCTCCCCTGGGCGAGCAGGGACCCTAAGGCCCCCCAGCTGGCCTCCCAGGACCTGTCTTTCTTTGTTCCTGAGCCCAGCTCAAGGCCTCGCTCACAGGGGGTAGGTGAAGGGTGAAGGTTGGACGCTAGGCAGCTCAACGTACATCTTGCAAGAATTTTAAAAAGTGAGCTCCAGACCCAGATAGACCCAGATTTGAATACTTGCTCTGACACCTAGCAGCTGTGTGACTTTGAGCAAATTTCTTGACTTCTCTGAGCTTCGGTTTTCCTTCCTCTCTAACCTGAGGAAAATAATAGCGCTTACTTCATGGGCTCACGAAGGGATTAAGCAGATCACCATGCACACAGAGCTCTGAAGGCGGCAACTGCGACGTGGGAAAATGCTTCAGAGGGGTTAACTATCCTCATTATAAACAGTTCAATAATTCCCTCATCCAAGCTCATCCAGAGTTTAATAAAATCCAGCATGTAAAAGGAAATGAATGTAGCTATAAAATCGCAATGCACACGCCCCACGATCACTCACAATTGCCCTGACCGTTTATGACCCTCAGCTGCTGCGGTGATGAGACATTCCTGGAGGCCATGCTGTTCCCAGATATGATGCCCCCCACCCTCTTTGCTGCAAGAAAGCACATGGGATGAATGACAGTGACCTTATTAGAAAGAGAACATTAAGTCTACTCTGCTTGATCTTTTTTTAAAAAGGCAAATTACTCACATGGATTGGTACATGGATGATTGTTAGCGGCACGTCACTTGAGCGGACTTGCATTTAAACTGCGCACCAGTGTGGCGAGCAGACTGTGGTGCCACTGAGGGGAAACAAAACAAGCCAGAGCCTGTGATGAGTTTGGGCAGTCAAGGAGGGCTTCCTGTAGGAGGTGCTCCTCAGGTGAGCTTTAAAGACAGGAAGGCTTTGGCTAGGTAGAGAGGAAGGATTATACGGTTCTGTTTTTGTTTTTTTTTCTTAGCAAACAACTGAGCAGATGGATTTGATCGAAGGTGTCCTGTTCAACTACCTGCCAAGCCAGCCAGAATTGCCTTTGCCTTCCCCAGCATCATAGCGTGTGTCCAGGACCCACTCTCCCAGGGATTCCAGGGAGCGCTGACCTCTATCCTCCCCCAAAACATCCAGGCTCTGTCACTGTCCCCTGCCTGATGGAGCCACCAGAGGAAGGGGCTTAAAGCAAAGAGAGGACTTGATCAACCCACAACTATAATCTTGCTTCACGCTCTCTCCGGTTATCCCCTGGGCTACCCGCTGGCAGAAGGACAGGGCCTAGAAGAGGCAGTAGTGGTAGTTGAACCAGCAGCAGTTACAGACCGGGAGTCCTGCCTCTGGGCAGGCCCTGGCCCGGCTGGCTCTGTGACAGCAGCTTTGCATTACATGGTCCCATTTAATCTCACAACAACTTCTAGGGAGGTTCCATTATCGCCATTTCACAGATGGAAACAGTGAGGGTCAGAGAGCTTAGGTGACTTGTCCAATGTCACACAGCTAAAGAGAGACAGAGCTAGGCAAGATTGAACCCTGAGTGTGTTGCACTTAATGTCAGTGTCCAGGAATGGTGGGAAGGGGGACAGGAGCACAGGGGGATGGGACAGGAGCAGAAGGAGACAAGGAGCCTGGAGAAAGCAGAGATTCTTCACCCCATTACGTGAAACTAGCCAAAAGTGAGATTCTACCTCCTTCTCAGGTGAGTTCCTGAATGGCAGGGGCTGCGCAAAAAAATCTCCCAGACTCCCTTGCAGCTAGGGGTCTGCGCACAAATTAGGCTCTGCCAATAAGACGATGAACATTCAGACCTTGTGACTCACCAACTGCCCTAAGGGGCCGGCCCACCAGACACCGGAAGTAGGAGGTAACAGACCTGAGAAGATGGTTTCAGCCTAGTGGGTTTTAGGGAGTGAGGAGGAAAGCAGGAACTCATAGGGAGGGCCAGAGAAGGGACACGGGGAAGAGGCACTGTAGCCTAGTGAAGATTATAAGTACAGGCTATGTAGACAGACAACCTGGCCTTTGATCCTGGCTCTACCACCCCTGGCTGTGTGACCTTGGCCAAGTTACTTAACATCTCTGTGCCTCTATCGCCTGATCAATAAAATGGGGATACTAGCAGCTAATTACAGTATCCTTGTAAGGCTGGAATCACATAATGGATGGAAAACACTTAGAACAAGGCCTGAGGAGTGTAAGTACTTAATAAATGTAAGATGTCACCATCACATCAGAACATCTATTTGTTAAGCTCTAACTCTGAACAAGGGTATCCTAAGCACATTGTACATCATCCTCAAGGAAAGGCTCTGATGGGTGTGTGCCTGGCAATTTGTGGGGGTGGGAGATGAACCCAGACTCCGTGGTCCTATGTGGAGTGGGACCTCTCGGTGAGCCTGTGCACAGGGGAGGGCACCTCAGGCACAGAAGACCTTGGGCCCTGCCTCTGCCCAGCCCAGCTGACCACTGGGAGAGCTGGGTGGGTTGCGTCACTTCTGAAACCCCCAGGCCTGCCTGCTTCTAGGCATGGGTGGCCCCCAGTCCTGAGTCTAGGTCTAGGCAGCCCAGAGGAGAGGAAGACTGGCCTCTCCTGAGAAGGGGAGCCCCAGCCCGCCAGGCATAAGGAAACCAATTACGTCAGCATTTCACCCGGAGTTGAGATAACTGCTGCCGTGGGCTAATGACGAGCCACTAGATTACCAGAAACGCATGTGTGGAAGAGGAACCACTTATCAGACAGGAGCCAGGGCCCAGATATCCAGCAGCTGTGGGTGATTCAACCCCATTCCTGGCCTGCTGGATTCTGGGGAGTGGCCGGGATGTCTTTGCTTAGGAAAATGAGTCCCCAGGACAGACCTCAGTGTCCTAGGTCTCACTTCCTTCTCAAACTCACTTTCCTCTGCTATGAATGAAAATAATAGGACCCGCCTCACAGGCCAGCTGAGTTCACGTTCAACAAACTCTCCATGTCAGGCCTCTCCTGGGATCCCCAATAAATTTGTGTGGCTTTAAGCCACTAAGTTTGTGGTAATTTGTTACAGCAGCCACAGGAAACAAATACAGGGCCAGAATTAGAGATGGTTAGCACAGAGTCTAGGGACAGCTTGTGAGATGTGACAGGGTGCTGACACGCACCAGGCCCCAGACCTGCATTGTCCAATAGAATTTTCTTTGCACTGCTTTGTCCCATAAGTGAGCCAGAAGCCACACGTGGCTGTTGAGTGCTTGAAATGTGGCAGATACAGCTAAAGAACTGAATTCTTTGATATTAATTTAAATTGAAATAGTCACATATGGCTGGTGGCTGCTGTATTGGACAGAAAGTTCTAGTAGAAGTGCAGCTACTCAGAGGCTTAGGACTAAAGTATAGGGAAAGAAACTGAGGCTGCAGCGGGAGGTTAGGGGTCCTCATCCTCTATTCACTTTGAAATGCCCAGATTTCTGCTAAGAGGCTTTCCTCTGCTCCCTCTGTTGGTCTGGCTAATTGGGTGAGGAATTCCCTGTGTTCTGTGGTCCCTGAAGTCCCTGAAAGAGCCCTGCTCTCTTCTGCTATGTGGACTTGGGCACCTTGCCAGCTTTAAGAGCGAGACATAAGTCTTGGCTGCAGTGAGGCAGTGCCGGGGGGCAGAGAAGCTAGAAGTAGCAGACACCTCGGAGATGAGCTCGGCAAAGCACCCCAGGCTCTGTGTGGCCTGAGGCTCCCAGTGAGCTCTGAATTTTAAGATCCCAAGTTGCAGCCTCCTCTCTTCTGAGTTATCTGGGACCCTAGGAGGTCAGAGCAGCTGGGAAGGACCTCAGGGTCCAACACCTTGGACGTCAGCAAGACATTGTGGGTGCCACTAGCTTTCATCAGATTCTCAAAGGGGTTGGTGATTCCCTAAAAATATTTTTAAAACACTGTTTTCTCACGGCCTTCAAGAAACCCCCCTCTATGCTCCCCACTCCTGCCCCAGCTCGCCCTGTCTCTTATAAATATCTAGCCTGCTTCCCCCTCACCACCACACAGGCATCCTCTCCATCTCCTCCCCCACCTCCTCCACCTGCCCTTCCTCCCACCCTTGCCCCTCCCAGGCTCATTGATTCTGCAGGAAAAAGCCAGGCATCCTCTCCGTGTACTTCTTGGAGGAGACAAAGCAGGGTGAGAGGGGAGTGTATACAAACAGACTGATCTCCAGAAGAGAGGAATTACGTGAATTACAATTGATTTTCCACCGTTAATGAAGCATGAACCCGTGTGATTGCATCTTGAAAAGATTTATAATTATTCATTGAATCTTGGAAGATAATTAAACTTCATTAAACACAGACATGACAAGCCTTCAGAGCAAGCCGAGACCTCCGTGCAGGGTTCCAGATCAGAGCAAGAGATGGGAGGCTGGGCCCTTGTCAGGGGCAAGAGATGGGGGGCTGATGAGAAGGAGCTGGAGGAGGGGAGCTTTCAGGGAAGGGGGCTGGAAAGTGCAAACCTATCTTGGGTCTTTTGATTTTTCTTCCTACCCTTAGGAGACCCCTCCTGGGGACCTTCCCACCAACTTCCTTCTTGTCCAGTCCTGGGGTCCTGATCAGAGGAGGAATGGTGGGAACAGGGCAGCCTCTGTCATCCTGCTCAGAATCCCTTCTGAGCCCTGGATTGATGGCATCTGGGGTGAAGGAGGGTGGGGGAAGGGCTCCAGGCCAATGGGTGCCTGCAAAGGTGGGGTAGAGAGGCCTCTGGTATCTGGTGTGTGTGCGCATGCAGGGGTATGTGACAGCTTGCTCCATGAGAATACAAATTTGTGTGACCTGGAAACCCTAGGGTAAGAGACACACCCAATTGCTAAGAGCGGTTACCTTTGTGGGGAATGGAGAAGGAGATGGTATAAAGGAGGGAATTTCACTTTTTTAGTGTCTGATTCACACAATGGGCCTATATTCAGATATAATACATGTACATGAACCATATAACAACATCTTAGCCAACTGGACATGGGACATTGTCCATATTTTTACCATACCTTGTCTTTGTTTAGATTGTGTTTAGATACACAAATATCACTGTGTTACAAATGCCTACTGCATACAGTACAGTAAGTAACATGCTCTAGGGGTTTATAGCCTGGGAGCCGTAGGCTACGCCTACACTGCAGAGGTGACCATACAGGAGGCTGCACCATCTAGCAAGCATCGTCTATGACGTTTGCACAACAAAACTACCTAACAAGATATTTCTCAGAACATAGCCCCATCTGTCGTTAAGTGACATATGACTGTAATTTTAAAAAATATTAACTACAGGCCAAGCTTGGTGGATCATGCCTGCAATCCTAGCGTTCTGGAAGGCTGAGGTCAGGAGGACTGCTTGAGGTCAGGAGTTCAAAACCAGCCTGAGCAAGAGCAAGACCTCATCTCTACAAAAATAGAAAAATTAGCTGGGCATGGTAGCCTATAGTCCTATGTATGCAGGAGGCTGAGAAAGGAGGATCACTTGAGCTCAGGAGTGTGAGCTGTGAAGACGCCACGGCACTGTACCCACATCTGTTCAGCAGATGTTTATGATTAAGAGCCAGGCTCTGTAGGCCAGGAGCTGTGGCTCATGCCTGTAATGCTAGCAGCCTCTAGGAGGCTGAGGTTGGTGGATTGCTGGAGCTCAGGAGTTCAAGACCAGCCTGAGCAAGAGTGAGACCCCATCTCTAAAAATACCCAGGCATTGTGGCAGACACCTGTAATTCCACCTACTTGAGAGGCTAAGGCAAGAGGATTGCTTGAGCCTAAGAGTTTGAGGTTGCTGTGAGCTGTGATGCCACAGCACTCTACCCAGGGTGACAGAGTGAGACTCTATTTCAATAAAAAAATCCAGGTTCTGCACTAAGTGTTCTGGGGACAAAGAGATGGCTCAGATCATAGTGTGCTTACCTGGCTGGTCAGGCTGGTTGTAAAGACAACATTTCACTCCACCCCTATAGGCCCCAAAGAATCAGCCCCAGCTGGGAGGTGGCCCTGATTCTGCCTTCCTGGGTAGAGGGGTTACCTGGCCCCCCCTTTTTTATGCCAGGCCATCCCTTCCCATCCACTGGGGTCCCCCTCTGGGGAACCTTCCCTTCCCTCCTCCCATCCTGACCCACCCTCGCACATGATGCCCCAAGACCTTTCCTCTTGCTAGGTGCACCTCTCCCCCCCATATCTCACTCTTCCCTGCCAAAATGACAGAAGGAAAGAATATTAACAAGGCTGCTCTCACCATGTCCTTTTCACAGAGCTGCTTCCTGGTGGGGAGAAAATCCTTCTAAGAGCAGGCTGGAGGGATTCCTGCCCCAGCACGGGTCTGCCCCAGACTTCATTGCAGGGCTCGGAGGTCACTGATGGCTGCGGGGGAGGTAAAGATTAGACAGGTCTGGGCAGGGACAGGGCAGGGGGCACTGCTAGGCAGGTGGGTGGAAAGGTGGGGCCGTTCCCTTCACACAGAGGCCAAGACACCAGTTCCCAAGCCAGGTGGCCCGGTTTCCAATTATGATTCTGCCATATTGCAACTATGTGCCCGAGGACAAGTTACTTAACCTCCCATGCCTCAGTTTCCACATCAGTGGATCACTAACACCGGCTCCCTCAGGGGGTCGACAAGAGCAGCCCATGAGGCAATACGTGCAGAGTAGGTACTTGGGCACAGTGCTGAGCCTGACTGAGGACCTCAAGAAATGATAGCAGTTGTGTTTGTATACAAGCATACCTCCGGGTTCCAGACCTCCGTAATAAATCAAATATTGCAATAAAGCAAGTCACACGAATTTTTTTATTTCTCTCCCAGTGGATATAAAAGTTATGTTTATACTATACTATAATCTATTAAATGCACAACGGCACTATGTCTAAAACAATCCGAGACACATACCTTAGTTAAAAAATACTTTATTGCTAAACAATGCTATCATCTGAACCTTCCGGGAGTCATAATCTTTTTGCTAGTGAAGGGTCTTGTCTCCAAGTCGATGACTGCTGACTGATCAAGGTAGTGATTGCTGAAGGTTGGGGTGGCTGTAGCAACTTCTTCAAATAAGACAATGATGAAGTTTGTCACACGGATTGGCTCTGCCTTTTGTGAAGGATTTCTCTGTAGCATGCAATGCTGTTTGATAGCATTTTACCCACAGTAGAACTTCTTTCAAAATTGGAGTCATTCCTCTCGACCCTGCTGCTGCTTTATCAGCTAAGTTTATGCAATATTCTAAACCCTTGGTTGTCATTTCAGGATTGTTCACAGCGTCTTCACCTGAAGTAGATTCCATCTCAAGAAACCACTTTCTTTGCTCCTCCATAAAAAGCAACTTGGCTGTTCAAGTTTCTTTTTTCTTTTTTTTTTTTTTTTTTGCAGTTCTTGGCTGGGGCTGGGTTTGAACCTGTCACCTCCGGGATATGGGGCCGGCACCCTACTCCTTTGAGCCACAGGCGCCACCCTGTCCATTCAGGTTTTATCATGAGATTGCAGCAATTCAGTCCCATCTTCAGGCTCTACTTCTAATTCTAGTTCTTGTCCTATTTCCACCACATCTGCAGTTACCTCCTTCACTGATGACTTGAATGCCTCAAAGACACCCACGAAGTCTGGAGTCAACTTCCTCCAAGCTCCTATAAATGTTGATATTTTGGCCTTTGATCTCCTCTCATGAATCATAGATGTTCTTTTTTTTTGCAGTTTTTGGCTGGGGTGGGTTTGAACCCGCCACCTCCAGCATATGGGGCCAGTGCCCTACTCCTTTGAGCCACAGGCACCACCCAAAGAAGAGCATCCATGGATGTTCTTAATGGCTTCTAGAATGTTGAATCTGTTCTAGAAGGTTTTCAATTTATTTTGCCCAGATCCATCTGAGGAATCATTCTCTGTGGCATTTGTAGCCTTATGAGATGTATTTCTTAAAAAGTAAGACTTAAAAATCAAAATTCGTCTTTGAACCATGGGCTACACAATGGATGTTGTATCAGCAGGTGCAAAAACAGTATGAATCTCCTTGTACGTCTCCATCAGAGCTCTCCTGTGATCAGGTGCATTGTCAATGAGCAGTGATACTTTGAAAGAAATCCCTTTTTTCTGAGCAGTAGGTCTCAACAGTGGGCTTGAAATAGTCAATAAACGATGCTGTAAACATATATCCTATTATCTGGGCTTTATTGTTCCATTTATACAAGAGAAAAGTCAGACTATGTTTAACATAATTCTTAAGGGCCCACACGTTTTCAGAGTATTTTCAGAATATGTAAAGAAATATTGGCTTCCTCTTAAAGTCACCAGGTGCATTCACCCCTAGTAAGAGTCAGTCTGTCTTTTGAAGCTTTGAAGCCAACCATTGACTTCTCCTTTCTGGCTAAGAAGATCTTAGATGGCATCTTCTTCCAGTATTAGGCTGTTTCATCTACACCAAAAATCTGTTGTTCGGGGTGAGCATCTTCCCGAATGGGCATAGCTAGATCTTCTGGGTGACTTGCTGCAGCTCCTGCGTCAGCACCTGATGCTTCATCTGGCACCTTTACATTGTAGAAATGGCTTCTTCCCTAAAACCTCTTAAACCCACCTCTGCTAGCTTGAAATTTTGCTTCTACAGCTTCCTCACCTCTCTCAGCCTTCACAGAATTGAAGAGAGTTAGGGTCTTGCTCTGAATTAGGCTTTGGTTTAAGGAAGTGTTGTAGCTGGTTTGCACCTCTGTCCAGATCACTCAAACTATCTCCATATCAGCAGTAAGGCTGTTTTGCTTTCTCATCATTCATGTGTTTACTGGAGTAGGACTTTTAATTTCCCCTCAAGAGGTTTTCCTTTGCAATCACAACTTGGCCACGTGTTTGACAGAAGAGGCCTGGTTTCGGCCTGTCTCGGCTTCCAACATGCCTTCTTCATGAGCCTCAATCATCTCCAGCTTTTGATGTCAAGTAAGAGATATGTGACTCTTCCTTTCACTGGAACACTTCAAGTCTACTCTACTCTATTAATTGGCCTGCTTTCAATAGTGTTGTATTTTGGGGAATAGGGAGACCCAAGAAGATGGAGAGAGATGGGGGGAAACGGCTGGTCAAGTGGAGCAGGCAGAAAACATACAGCTTTTATTAAGTTCACCATCTCTTATGAGCACAGTTCATGGCGCCACCCCCTGAAAATTGCAATACTAATATCCAAGGTTACTGATCATAGATTGCCATGACAGATAAAATAATAGTGAAAAAGTTGGAAAGATTGTCAGAATTACCAAAATGTGACACGAACACACAAAGTGAGCAAATGCTTTTGGAAAAATGGTGGCTATGGACTGCTCAACAAAGGGTTGCCACAAACCTTCAATTTATAAAAAGTGCGGCATCTGCAAAACCTAAGAAAGCAAAGTGCAAAAAAGCAAAGCATCCTATAATTGGAATTATTTCTCGAAACACCGCCTAGTCTCATTTTAAGGGTGCTTCCTGGTGCGCTCTGAGAAGCAAGGACTGTTTCTTATGGATTTCTACATCCCCTTTGGTTCACCCGGGACTTGGCCCCTAGTAGGTCCTCAAGGAAGTGAATAAGTGAATGAAAGGAGAATAAATAAAACGGAGCCATATGGCTAAATATTACTTTCCCAATATAGGACACCTGAAATTGCTGGGTGAACTATTAAAAATTTTTTTAATGCACAGATAGGTTTGTGGGGAAATAAAGAGCATTTTCAGGGTCAGATAGGGCAAGAATACAACTCCAGAGAAACAAATGAGCCAAAATTTCCATGAGGCATCTGGTCAACCCAAAGTTTGGACTTTAATGTTCTGTGTTAGAACAGCAAAAGATAGTCTGTGGAGATTAAATTTTCCAACCTGGGCCGAGTACGATGGCTTTGCAAAGCCCAGGTGGGAGAATCACTTGAGACCAGGAGTCCAAGAACAGTCTGAGCAACATAATGAAACCCTGTTTCTGCAAAGAATTTAAAAATTGGCTTGGCGCCTGTAGCACAGTGGTTACGGTGCCAGACACATGCACTGAGGCTGGTAGGTTTGATCCCAGCCTGGGCCTGCTAAACAACAATGACAACTGCAACAAAAAAAATAGCCAGGCGTTGTGGTGGGTGCCTGTAGTCCCAGCTACTTGGGAGGCTGAGGCAAGAGAATCACTTAAGCTCAAGAGTTTGAGGTTTTGCTGTGAGCTGTGATGCCATAGCACTCTACTGAGGGTTACATAGTAAGACTTTGTCTCAAAAAATTTTTTTAAATTAGCCAAGTGTGGTGGTGTACACCTATATTCCTAGCTACTTAGGAGGCTGAGGCAGAAAGATCACTTGAGCCTGGGAGTTGGAGGTTGCAGTGAGCTGGGATGACACACTACAGCCTAGTGTGAAACTTATCCCACCCCCCAAAATCATTCCAAAGCCACATAAAGCAGGATCCTCCAAATGTGAACTAAGAAAAGCTTGCCTTGGCTTTGGTTGGAAAGGGGGTGGGGGGAACAGAGAAAACAAAAGAAAAAATCTACCTTCGTGGGAATATTTTTTTGAGACAGAGTGTCATTTTGTCCCCATTGGTAGAGTACCATGGCATCGTAGCTCACAGCAACCTCACACTCTTGGGCTTAAGCGAGCCTCTTGCCTCAGACTCCCAAGTGGCTGGGACTACAGGCGTCTGCCACAACACACGGCTACTTTTAGGTCTTTCTCTTGCTCAGACTGGTCTGGAACTCCTAAGCTCAGGCAGTCCACCTGCCTCAGCCTCCCAGAGTGCTAGGATTACAGGCATGACTTCAAGAGAACCTTAACAATAAGCTTGCCCTCACATGGGTTTGAGACTGCAGTTCATTCTACTATATTTATGTAGCCTAGAAAACCACAAGCAGAAAGTCAGCCCACCATTAATAGTGGCAGCTAGCAGAAACATACACAAATCTTCTCTAAACCTCTCTTCCACTAAACTCAGGCCTCAACGAATTCCTATGGCAGGCAAGTTCCAATTAATATTGAGTGCACACTTGAAAAAGTAAAACAAATAGGAAACAAGCTACTATAGGCAAGAGTTACCAGAAACAATAGACACAGACCAGGCCTGCAAAGACAGCAAATGTTGAATTATCAGATATAGACTAAAAAATAAATAAGGAAGTACCTTTGAATGTAAAAATATGTGTCAAAAGTAGAACAAAGGAAAAGAAGGTGATAGAAAATTACCAGGCTGATCTGAAAAAGAATCAACTAAAATATCTAGAAATGAGAAGTATAATAATGAAAATTAGAAAATGAATGGATTACATAGAAGAGGAGACAGCTGAGAAGAGAATTAGTGAACTGGAAAGAGATAAAAATACATTGCTCAGAAAACGGCAGCAAGAGACAAACAGAAAATGTAAAATGAAGATTAAGAAAGATAGCGGATAAAATGAGAAGATCTAATACATGTCTCATCAGAGTTCCAGATGGAGATATTAGAATAGCAGAGAGTCAAATTCAAAGAATAGCTAAGAATTTTCCAGAGCAGTTGAAAAACTCCAATGCTCGTATTTAGAAAGTTCAGTGAATCCCAAGCAGGATAAACTAAAAGAAATCTCCATCTAGGTAAACGTACCCTCAGGAAACTACACCCTATCATAGACAAAGAGGAAACCTTAAAAGTAGCCGACGAGAAGCGAGATTACCTAAAAAGAAACATCAAATAGACTGACAGCAGAGTTCTCAGAGAAACTCTGGAAGCCGGAAGATGGGAAAATAATACCTTCAAAAAGCTGAGAGCAGGTAACTGTCACCTGAGACTTCTGAAATTATTTTTTTGAGAATGAGAGCAAAAAAAGACATTTTCAGACAAACAGAAATGGGCAGAGTTTACCACCAAGACCCTCACTAAGGGAACTTCTAAAGAGTAAACTTCAAGAGAAAGGAAAAGGGTTTCAGCAGGAAGGTCTGAGGTGCCAGAAAGAATCGTGAGCCAGAAAAATGGCAAACATGTGGGTAAATTTAAACAAACGTGGACTGTTTAAAATGTTTAACTTACCGGGGTTAAAACAAAAAAGAGGGAATAAAAATACAGGATGACAATTGCCTAGAAGCGGGAAGGAACGTGACCATAGGGGAAGCATTTTAAGGTCCTGGAATTGTGTGGGAGGAGGGAATGACAGAAATCATAGATGGGAATTATAACCTAAATATGCATGTTAAATTTTCTAGGGTAATTATAAGTGAATAGAAATAGCGTGTATTATAACTTCCCAATTAATAGAGAAAAAAATAGAACGAGCGGGGTGGGAGGGGGGCCTCCAATTGATGCAGTTGAAAGAAGGAAGGAAGGGAAAGCAAAGAGAGAGAGGGAGGGAGGGGAAAATTGGGACCAGAAAGCCAGCGGCCTGTTCAAGGTCACACAGCAAATTAGAGGAGAAGCAAGGACCAGGTCAAGGTTTGCTGACTCCCACTCTTTCCCCAGATTTTCCCTTATTCTAAATGGGAATCTAAACCCTGCTGGATTTCCCAACTACAGTGGAATAAACCACCCTGTTTAGAAAGCTCATGGAAAGCTCCATGACAAGAAATGCTTTGATCAACAGTAATAATTGTCTCGGTGACAAAAATCACTGAAGTGTATACAGGGATGTACAAGAGAGGCCCCCTCTGTTCCGAGCACCCTGCGTGTGATGACACATAGACGCTCACAATGACACTCCTTTTGAGGTACCCGAGGCACAGGAAGAAGAAGTAACACCCCCAAGGTCACACAGCTGGGAAGTGGCAACGCGGGATTTGAACCCTGGCCGCGTGGCTCCCCCAACCTGCGCTCCTCGCGCTGCCCGGCCTCGGTGCCCAGGTTCATCTGAATGCAGGGACAGGACTGTGAATGCAGGCAATGTCCTGGAATGATCCTAATTAGATCCTGGATCTAAAACAATAAGTAAAACAGCTATAAAGGACATTTTAGGGTGCTTGGGGAAATTTGAATATGGCCTCAATATCAGAGGATACTGTTGTAACACTCTTAAGTGTCTTGAATGGGATCATGGTGACGGTTATGCAGGAGGATAGCCTGAAGAGACAGATGCTAAAGTATGTAGAGTGGAAATGGTGGGATGCTGTCAGCTTTGAAATGTTCCAAGGAAGGGAGTATAAAAAGAGCAATAAGGCAATTATGGCAAAGTGTTAATACTCGGAAAAGGATAAATGGGATTTTATTGTAGGATCAGTTGTTTGTGTTAACAAACCATCCCAAACTTAAAGCAACAGCTATTTACAATTTCTTGAAAGCCCACAGATCACTGGCCAGGCAGTTCCACTGACGGGGGCTGGGCTGGTTCATGGGCCTGTCATCAGGTGGTGAGTGGGCTGGAGCCTGGTATTAGGGGGTGACAACAGCTCGTACAGCTCGTCTCTCCTCCGTGGGTCTCTGTATCTCTCAGGCAGGTATCCTCATAGCCGTAGCAGATATCCAAGAGAGGAAGCTTGTGTCAGCTACGTGCTGTTCCATGGATAAAGCAAGTCCCATGGCCATGTGGGAAAGCATTTCCAAAGGGATGGATATAGAGAGTCGAAGTCAGGGATGCAATCAACTTACCATAATTGTATTACTGCCTGAACTTTTCCGTAAATTTAAAATATTTAAAAATAAAAAGTTAGAGGGACGAGACAAAATGAGATGCCACTACATTTATTAGAATGCCCCAAATCCAGAACACCGACAACACCAAATGCTAGCGAGGATGTGGAGAAACAGGAATGTTCATTCATTGCTGGTGGGAAGAAGGCAAAAGTGTACAGCCGCCTTGGAAGCGGGTTTAGTGGTTTCTCACAAAACTAAACATACTCGTACCATATGATCCAGCAATCGCACGCCTTGGTATTTGTCCAAATGAATTGAAAATGTATGACTGTACCCAAATCAGCACATACATGGATGTTTATAGCAGCTTTAGTCATAATTGCCAAAACTTGGAAGCAACCGAGATGTCCTTGAGTAGGTGAAAGAAGGAATAAGCTGTGGTACATTCAGACAATAAAATACCATTCAGGGCTAAGTAGAATTGAGCTATCAAGCCATGAATAGACATGGAAGAACCTTAAAGGCATATTACTAAGTGAAAAAAAAAAAAAACAATCAGAAAAGGCTACATGCTGTTTGATTCCAATTACACAACATTCTGGAAAAGGCAAAACTGTGGAGACAGTAAGATCAATGGTTGCTGGGGGGTTAGGGTGGGAGGACGTGAATAGGCCAAGCACAGAGGATTTTTAGAACAGCGGGACTGCACGGCATGGCACCACAGTGACGGACACACATCATTATACACTTGTCCAAACCCACAGAATGTATGACACCAAGAGCGAACCCCAATGTACGCTATGGGATTTGGGGGAACATGCTTCATCCGTCGTAACAAATGAACCCCTCTGATGGGGGACTTGGTAACAGGGGAGGTTGTGCATTTGGGAGGGAGAGGGTAGATATACGGGAAGTCTCTGTACCTTCTCATTTTCCTATGAATTGAAAACTAAAAAAAAAAAATAAATAAAAGTTAAAAAAGAAAAAGCCAATCTCCCATGTCGGACCACTACTTAAAACTATTCACCGTGTCCGCTGAAAGGCACGTTGCAAGAACATTCACCACAGCTTGCCGAGTCAAAATCCAAAACCAGGATGTCCATCAAGGGCAGTGCGGACACAGCATGGACACATCAATTGTGGCATGTTTCCAATATGGGATAATAAATAGGGATGTAAAACAATGAACTGGCACGGGCAGCAACGTGGATGAAAATTACTGATAATGGTGAATGGAAGAACAGAGCACTCAAAATCGTGCACACTGTCTGATTCCAATGATGTGACGTTCAAGAACAGAGAAAACGGATCCACAATGGCTATCTTGATACGTGTGTATAAGGAAAGGGCATGAGGGAACTTGCTGAAATAGTGTAAATAGCTCGCTCTGGGTGGTGATTACATGGATGTGTGCATGTGAAAAAATTATTAAACAGTACGCTTAGCTGGGCAACTATAGCTCAGGCCACACACACCATGGCTGGCAGGTTCAAAATTGGCCCAGGCCTGCTAAAACAACAATGACAACAATAACAAAAAAATAGCTGGGTGTTGTGGGGGGCACTTGTAGTCCCAGCTGCTGAGGAGGCTGAGGCAAGATAATTGCTTGAGCCCAAGAGTTGGAGGAGGTTGCTGTGAGCTGTGATGCTACAGCACTCTATCAAGGGTGACCTAGTAAGACTGTCTCAAAAAAAAAAAAAAGTATGCTTAAGATCTGTGTTTTGATCCAGGCCTGGTAGCTCACACCAGTAATCCCAGCACTCTGGGAGGCCGAGGCAGGTAGCTTGCCTGAGCTCACGAGTTCGAGACCAGCCTGAGCAAGAGTGAGACCCCCATCTCTAAAAATAGCTAGGCGTTGTGGTGGGTGCCTGTAGTCCCAGCCACCCTGTTTCCCCGAAAATAAGACATCCTCCGAAAATAAGACCTACTTACAGGAAAGATAAGACGTCCCCGAAAATAAGACCTAGCGCATCTTTGGGAGCACACCTTAAAATAAGACACTGTCTTATTTTCAGGGAAACAGGGTACTTGGAAGGCTGAGGCAAGAGGATCACTTGAGCCCGAGTCTGAGATTGCTGTGAGCTTTGTCACCACAGCACTCTACAGGGAAGGGGGGGTGACAAAAAAGAAAAAAAAAAGATTTGTGTGTTTTGTAAATTTGTATCTCAAAAAACACATACATACATGCAAACCCTTAAAACTTGATTTCTTGGTGCCCCCTGGATAAGATTCAAATTCCTTAACACTCAATTCAATTTAACCTAATTAAAGGTACATTTATTCTCTCTTCCGCAGGCTGGGACAGCAGCAGGGTGGCCGTCTCACCCCTTGCTTCCGGCATGTGTGGCAGATGCTTGATAAATGTAAGTTGAATCCTCGTGGTGACCTCAAGGGATGGAGACCTTGAAGGTACACTGACATCAGATGGGGATGGGGTGGCGTCCCTGGCCCCTGAGCTCCTTCCAGGCCCACTTTGGTGACTGTTAATGACCACCTTGAAGACATTACTCTGTCCCCTTCTTCCCACAGACCCTCAGCAGCTGCCCTCACCCCTCACGGTTGCTCACTTTACGACCATTGTCGAACACAATGATTCTTACCCTGAGAGAAATTGGGTTCCATTTTACATTTTATTGCCTGAAAAGGGACATTTTTTATCTTCCCAAGGCCTGTGTAGCAGCAAGAATGGGACAATAAATCTCGTCAAAGGTTTCCACTGAGACAGGACAGCAAGGAGACCCTGTGGCCTAAGCCGGGGAGAGCAAAAGAGCAGGTGTGCCTGCTTCACCAGCCCACAGCCGGCCCACACCGGTGCCCAGTCCCCAACACCGCCTGGGCAGCCGTGGGATGAATAAGAGGAGGGGGAGGCTTTGTGGCTCCAGAACTCAAAGGCAGGGCGGGGTGCTAAGAAGAAGGACCTGAGCCTCAGACCCTGCCTCTGCTCCAGCCTCCCCATCTTCATTCAGACAGAGACCCCTTGCTCAAGAGAGAATGCAGGTGGTTTGTCCCACACTGACTGTGTGCCCATCGCAGCCTCTGTTGCATTCAGCCTTCGGCAGCCCCGAGATGTGCATTCCCCCTTCTCACTGATGAGAGAATTGAGGCTCGTGGAGGTCAGGCACCCAGCCAGTAAGGAGCCAGCTGGAATGTCAACATGGGTCTTTTGAAAACCCAATCAATGCTCCTCAGCATGGTTTCCTCTCAACTCCTCAAGAACTAGCCAGGGAGACCAGAGAGTTTTGGGGGAGGATGTCAGCAGAAGTCCCAGAGCCACTGCTGGGGCAACCTCCTCCCCAAGCTTCCCTGCTGCGCAGCTGAAGGTCTTTCCTGGGAGTTCTCCTGCACGATGGTGGTCTCACAGGAAAAGCCCAACTGTAGTCTCTGTCCATCAGTCTCCAGGTGACTTGGACTTGTTAGAAAGGTCTGCCTCGTACAAGGTCAGAACTAGACCTTGAGGCCACTGACTCCCAGTGTTCCTCTTCTTACCTAGAATGCTGCCCCATGGCCCAGCTTACAGATATTCAGTGTTATTCCTTCCTAATACATTTGAGAATGTGTGGTTTAACCATTGGGTATTTAATAACAAGACCATGGCGTTTTCTAGCTCTCAGGAAACAGACCAGTCACACAATTGTACACATTGTATGATTCAGTTTATTTGAAATATTCAGAGCAGGACTCAGGTTTTAACAGGACCCCTCTGGCCATGGAGTTAACAGACTGGAGGGGGAAGGTGTGTAAGTAGGGACACCAGTTAGGGAGCTGGGGCAGTGCTGCAGGTGGCAGCATATGGTGCCCTGACCAGGGTAGAGGCAGCTGTAAGCAGTGATTGGATTCTAGTTATTCACAGGTGGAGCTGACAGGATTCCTTGACCCGTGTGTGAGAGATGGGAGTCCCAGGCACCCCAAGGCTTTAGCGATGAGCCCCAGGGAAGTTAGGGCACCATTCACTGGAGGGACTGGGGTGGGGTCACAGAGATGAGCCCCAGGGAAGTTAGGGCATCATTCTGGAGGGACTGGGGTGGAGTCACAGGTCCTTGTTTGGAGAGCCTATTGGGAACCAACCCTAGGAAGGAAGCCTGCAGGGTCCCTGATTTCTGACTGGGGAAAGCATTCCCTAAGACACACACACAATAGCCGGGAGTTGTGGCGGGCGCCTGTAGTCCCAGCTATTCGGGAAGCTGAGGCAAGAGAATCGCTTAAGCCCAGGAGTTGGAGGTTGCTGTGAGCTGTGTGAGGCCACGGCACTCTACCGAGGGCCATAAAGTGAGACTCTGTCTCTACAAAAAAAAAAAAAAAAAAAAAGACACACACACACAAAAACAAAAACAAGTGGCAGTGGTAAGTGAGGAAGCCATCTGCCCTTCCACCATCAGGCGGGGGCTGGGCAGCTGTGCTGGGAAGGAAGGTCCCAATGACCCCAAGCAGGAGGCCTGGAGTTAGGTCTAGTCATGACCACCTCAGCCACTGGGCCTTTCCAGAAGTTTCTGAGAGGCTCCCCAGAGGCGATGCAGCTGGGACAGAGACCCCTCTGGACAGGTGAACATGGACAAAGGCCTCTGTGGAGAATTCGCTGGAGCCTGGGTTAGCTGCCAGAAGGCAGCCAACTACATCCTTCCCAGGCTGCCCGGAGCTGGAGTCACAATTTCCAGGACTCAGAAGGAGGAGCCCAAGAATCTGGCCCGTTGGTCCTGGGCGGGCCTGGGGCAGAGGAGACCGGCCAGCATACAGCTGAATGTGGTGGTGAGGCAGCTGCTGCTGGGAGGGAGAAGAGCAGGGAGACGGCTGGTGACCTGGTCCTGGAGCAGCAGCCCTGCCTACTTCTCCCCAGCCAGCCCCACTGCCCAGTTGGCCCCACCATGGCGGACCAGACTTGCCAAGCAGACAGCCTGCCCCTTCCAGCACGAGGTCCACAAACAGTTCTCAAGTGCCCTCAACGTGCCGGTCACCGCAGGCATGGGGACTCCATCTGTGAACCAAACAGACAGAATGCATCCCAAAGCTGGAGTGGGACAGGTGGCGACAGACGCAGAGCATCACGCGGCACTGATGGATTACCTGTGCGTCAGAAGAGGGTTCGGTCGAGGTAGGAATAGAGACAAAGCCAGGAGAGCAGCTGTCATGTTGAACAGTAAGGAAGGGGGTGCTGCTTGGAGAAGGTGATGTTTGTACAAAAAAAGAAGGAGGTAGGGAGGTGAGCCCCACCCCTCCTTTGCCTCCTGTCCGTCCCCTGCACATCCCCCCCCCCTCCTCCTCCTCCTCCACCTCCCTCGGGCTCCTTACGGCCTCCCTTCCCTCCCCAACCTTCTCCCCTGTACCTTCCTCCTGTTTCCTTTGCCTCTTTCTTGTCCCCATCCCTCCTGTGGGGACTATAAAGGAGATGTGAAGGAGAGCAAACAGAGGAAAGACCAGAGGCGGGCCACAGAGGAAGCTCACACACCTATAAAGTGCGGCCCAGGGGCAGGGGAAGGGGTGGTGCAGCCTCTGAGGAGACCACAGGACCACACAGGTAAGAAATATGGTTCTGTGGATAAGGGCAGACATATGGCTTACCCTCCCACAGCCCGGCATGGCCAATTAGAAAAATGGTAATTAAGTCACAGACTCTGGCCAAAGCTGAGTGGGTTTTCTTGGCCACCTGGTTGTCAGGGGGCTGAGAGCGGGTGTCTAAACTGGGCGGGGTTTGTCCTGGGGCTTTGTGTCAACCCTGCCACAGTAAGAGGGAAACTGGGGCCCTCCTGGCATGTCAGAGGCTTCACAAAGACCTTACTCAGTGCCAAGTGGCAGTAAAGCACTGTATCCGTCCCCAAGTCCACCCTGTCCTATCAGGACACAGTATCCACCAAGTCTGCAGATAGGGAGAGGAGAGGACGGGGCATCGTCACCAGGAGAGGTGCCTATGCAGCTGTCCCTCTCCTCTACGTCCAAACGAGGACACCCTCCCTTGACACTGCAGGCCAAATGCCAAAACCTCAATTCTACATTTTCTAAACAAGATGTGGGGATGGGAGGAGGGGAAGTTGGCAGACATCTTTACTGTAGGCAAACAGTACCCAAGGCCCCTCAGATGGTTTAACTGAGGAATCCCCACTCTCCCAGAGAAAGGTGGCCCGCTGTCTTCTGGCCTCTCAAGGCCAGCCTGCTCCTGGCCATGCTGCTCCCAGGGGTGGAAAGCTTGACAGTGCCCCTCTGTTTATCTGGAGGGCAGAGGGGATCGTAACTCATCAGGAAATCTCACAGCCAACAGCCAGGTCTTTCCCCATGACATCCTTAGCTTATCTGGGCAGAGGCAGTTCCACTTACAGGATCAGGGAAGCGACCAAGCCTCTGTGAAGATCTTGGCCAAGTTCAAGGTCTGTTTGTTGTAGCTGCTCTCCTGGGGGCCCCAGAAGTCCCACTGCCTCTGGCAGGACCCCCCCAATACTCAGCTCCACACATCCCCAGATAGAAAGAAGTTAGCAGAAGGGCTGGGGGCAATTTCAATGAGTCTGACATTGTAGTGCCCTGGGGCACGCCTGTTGACAGGTGCTTCAAGCCTGGGAAGAGGCCAGGGGCGTGTGGGGGGGTGTGTGGGGAAGACAAGGAGGTCTCAGCTACTACAGGGTCTCAGAGTCCCAGAGCCCTGGAGGCACGGCTGGAAGAGTGATGGGCAGGGAGGGGCTGACTTTGAGGGCACAGACTTGCAAATGTCTGGGCAGGAGGCGGCACATGGCCCCCACTACTTCCTCCAAGGCGGGGGTGAGCCAGGCCTGGAACCCTGGTCAGACTGGAAGTTGGAGACCTACTGCAGAATGGCTGTGGAGCTTTGGTCAGCTGCTCGCCCCCTCTGGGCGGCCGGGATCATGATCAGGAACTGTTTTCTTCCTGCCAAAAATGTCAGACTAGTCAGCCAGACAGGTCCTGCCCACCTCTCCCCTTGTGGCTCTGAGCTCTGGCCTGCAGGCCCTCGAGGGTGTTTCTTTCCCTCCAGGTATTCCTGTCCCACCTCCACACACCCCCGCAGGTCTCAGCTGCAGAATCCCCCTGTGGGAAGCTCTCCACCTGCCCCCACCCCACCCCGTGTCCCCAGCTGGGGGAGTGATGCCTCTCTTGAACTCTCCCTTCTCATAGCATGCTGTGGCCCTGGAGCATGGCTGCCTGTTTACCTGTGATCTTTTTGAGAAAAGGAACCCTCTCTTATTTGTTTCTTTGTCCCTAGTGCCTGGCAGAGCGCCTGGAACATGGAGCGGGACTCCTTTACCTGCGGTTTCACCGTATTCATGTAAGTTTTATTACACCATATCGTTGTCATTGTTCTACTTTATTATTACTTATTAATGAACTGTTAATCTCGCACTGTGCCTGATCTGTAAATTAAACTTTATCATAGGTATGTAAGAAAACACATTCAGTCCTGTCCGTGGCTTCAGGTGCCCCCTCGGCTAACGGGGGACTCTTGTAGATGGGCTTTAGGCCAGACAAATGGACAGATGGGTAAAGTCCTGCATTGCTGCAACATGGGAAATGCGCTTTCAACTTCATGCTGACAGCATCCCCTCCAATGCTTACATAATTCCCAAGTTGATGTTACCAAAATATGACCCTGAGCTCTTCTCACATGTCCCTGGGAAAGCTACTGCCAGAGGTGGGGGGATAAACTGGCACTTTGGACCTGGGGAATCTGTGAGTCACAATTCAATGCCTGGGGCTTCAGGGAAGAGCAGCCAGAGTAGAACAGGGAGCCGTGCAAGGAAGCCTAAACCCGCCCCGCCACAGTGACAGGGCCCAGCGGGGCGGAGGATCCAGAAGGGAGCAGCCTATCCTGCCCGTTGTCATGCATAGACCTGGGGTCTAGGGACAGGGCATGTCGCCCTTCACGTTAGCACAATGAACATCTAGCATATGAGAATAGGCAGATGCACCATCTTTAGAGATGGCAGATTACTGTCACCAGAAAGAAAGGAGGCCAAGTGCATCCTGCATCCTATCAGGAGGATAGAGTGGCTCTCAGGCCTCTGAGAGGGGCACATCTGGAAGTCTCTCTGTAGAACTGAAGAGATGAATCTAACCAACCATGTATGACCTGCCTGTTGTACACAAAGAGTGTTCATCCTGCGCTGACATGAAGGGGGGGCACCGAATCTAATGGCATGAGTGTCCTGGCTGCTTCAGGAGAGAGACAAACCTGCCTAGAGTCAGACACCTCCAGGGCATGACTCTCCCAACACCACACTCAGCCATGACTTCCAGTGAATACTCTGTGCAAGTGTTCTTGACGTGGGTAAGTAGGAGTCGGGGTCATTCGAAGGGCTTCTTTTTCTCACCATAAATTGATGACGTGGCGTGTTGTGCAGGGATAACATTCAGCTGCAAGCATCAGATCCCTGTGAATTAAGGGCTCCAATACATAAGGGTTTGTGCTCTCGTGTACAAAATTCCAGATGTAGACAGCACAGACCTTCTTGGAAGGTCTTTCCATGAAGTCATCAGAGACCCAGGATCTGTCTGTTTCTGCCCCACCATCCTCAAGTTCACTTCTGAGTTCAAGATGGTTGCTGGTGCTCCATCCATCACAATTACATTCTAGGCAGGAGCAAAAAGGAAGGGAGAGAAGAGGCAAAACGGATGGCCCCATTCTTATAAAAAGACTCACTAGAACTCTGACATATCACTTATACTTACTTTTTATTGGCCAGAACTTACCACATGGACACTCCCACTCTGGGGACTTTTGTTGGTATAAATTCCCTTGAGAGACTTGGGTAAACTGAGAACACTGAACAGCTGAACTTATAAGTCTGACAGCAGCTTTTGGGCCCTGGAGAGGCCCAGCCTTAGCTATTGGTGAGCCTCTATCTTTGCCAAGATCACCCAACTAATAAGTGGCTCCCCCACACACACACTGGCCACGAGACCCCAGGAACATCCTCTGAGCTTTAGTTCCTACACCTATAAAATGGGAGTAATAATAACACCCATCTCAAATGGCTGGTTTGGAGCAAGACAGATAATGTATGTAAACGGAAAGTCAAGACAGTGTACCTAGCAGATCAAGAAATCAAGGATCTGAATCTGACACTTGAGTTGAATTCATAAGAAAGTGCCAGGTCTTGCTGCCACCGAAATGTTGTCACAGACCTTGATGATGGAGGATTCCATTCTCTAGTAAGAGAGGGGTGGCCAGGGGTTGATGGAAAAGTCTATTCTATAGTACGGTGAGGGGAGCAGATGCCCAAAGTTCTCATTGCCAAGGTACCTGTGAATGGTCTGGTGCTTTTCTAACATCCCAGATATTTGTAGAGGGTCTGATGGAGCCTGGTCCCCATCTCTTGTCTCTATCTCAAAGCCCATGGCCCCATCACTATCAGCTGGTCCACAGAGGAGCAGACTGAAGGAGGTTACCCGTTGCCATGGAAACCAAGGCCAAAGCCCAGCACCCTGCAGCTCCTGGGCACAGACTAGATGTGCTGCCTTTGGGTTCCAAGTCCCCAGATGCCCCTCCTACCAAGTTCACATACACACACACACACACACACTCCCGGCAGCCAGTGGCTAAGCCAATGAACCAAGTTTCTCCAGCTGGTGAAAGACAGAGAACCCAGGGTCAAAGACATCAAAAAGGAAGAATGAGAAAAAGAGGCTGAAATAGACCACAAAGGACGATCCTTTGGTGTCACGCTCATGAAGCCGGTGCCTGGAGGAGCTTATAGGACCATGGATATAAGCCACACTCCAGCAGAAGCTCTTGCTCTTTGAGAAGCAAATGAGTTTTGCGACTCCCAGTATAACACGTGATCCAGGTAAGGATCATGGACGGATGTAGTCGCGTGTTCGCAGTCTGACAATATCATCACAAATTACTTATTCATTACCAAAGGGAAAAGCTTTCCAAAGGAGAAATCTAGCAGACATCACCGTAACCACGCGATCAAATGTAGGCTCATCCAAAATAGGACAAACTGATGTTACATGCCTCCTTGGGTAATGCAGTAATAAGTACACGACATCTTCTGTTTAGTATTCTCACCCAAAATGTTAGAACTGAATTGAATCAGGAGGAAACAATCAGACATTCGGGTTATGGGGCGTTTTACAGGATATCTGATATGGACTTTTCAAAAACATCAATTACAAGAACGACCAAAGGACTAGATTAAACAGACTAAAGACAAAAGACAATTAAATGCCATGCACAGTCCTTAGGAGTCGCCTGAATAGTGGGGAAACCAGCTATCACCGACATTTTTAGAACAATTGGGAAATCTGAATACGAACAGCATATTAGATAACATTGTTGGATCGTGTTAGTCCTTGGGTGTGATAATCACATCAGTACCGTTATGGAGGAGAAGGTCCTGTTCCTACGAGATGTGTGCTGATTATTTAGGGGTGGAGAGAGTCAGATGTCTGCAGCTTACTTTCAAAGAATCAGAAGGAAAGCGAGAAAGAGGAAGAAAATGTAGCTACCGTTGCATGTGAAAGAAAGAGACATTTGTGGGCTGCTCTTCTACCTTGCCTGAGGGTTTAAAATGTTCAAAACCTCAAAATTAAAAGGTAGTGGGGGCCCAGTGCCCGTAGCACAGTGGTTATAGCACCAGCCACATATACCTAGGGTGGCATGTTCAAACCTGGCCCGGGCCAGCTAAACAACTGCAATAACAACAAAAATAGCCAGGCGTTGTGGTGGGCACCTGTAGCCCAGCTACTTGGGAGGCTGAGGCAAGAGAATCGCTTAAGCCCAAGAGTCTGAGGTTGCTGTGAGCTGTGATGCTACAGCACTCTACCGAGGGCGATACAGTGAGACTCTGTCTCAAAAGTAAATAGATAGATAAAAGTTAGGGGAAAAACCCCTTTTAAAAAGAGTCAAATAATTCCATGTACTTCCCAATTTTTCCAGGCATTCCTATGGCATGGAATGGAGTCCTCACCTCTCACCCTAACTACTTGGGTCTGTGGAAGGTCTTCTCATCTTAAATGCCTTTTCCTGTCTGACAGATCCCTCTCCTGCATTTCAAGGGGAAAGTGAAACTCCCCAGATGCTTATTATTGAGTAACAACTTTACCAAAGATTTGGGAGTGGAGGAGGTTGAAGTTTCAGCATCCTCTTTTTTTTTTTTTTTTTTTTAGATAGAGTCTTGGTCTGTCTCCCACCCCAAAATAATCAGCACACATCTCCCAGGAATAAGGACCTTCTCCTCCATAACTGAACTGATGTGATTATCACACCCAAGGACTTTAACATAGCTCACAGCAACCTCAAACTCCTGGGCTCATCCTCTCCTCCTGCCTCAGCCTCCTGAGCAGCTGGGAATACAGATGCATGCCACCACATCTGGCTAATTTTTCTATTTTTTGTAGAGATGGGGTCTCACTGTGTTGCTCAGGCTGGTCCTGAATTCCTGGCCTCAAGCAGTACCCCCACCTTGGCCTCCCAAATAGCTGGGACTATAGGCATAAGCCCCCATGCCCAGCCTGGCATCCTCTTCTTGAAATCTAGTTTGCTGTTATGGCTCACTCAATTGTCACCCACCACCATGTGGCCTGACCTCTCCTCTTGTCTCCTCCACCCCATTTCCTTATTCCTCTTCTCCGCCCTATGATTTCAATACCTATTTGAAGTCTCTTTCTGATCTGTGTTCCAAGGACCAGCTACAACTGGCTAAACAAAGAAGGCACCTCCATAACTTTGGCACCTGAGTCCCTCTTGGTGAGGCCAAATTTCGTCTTCCATATTTGACATGAGACCTCCATTCCACCATCATCAATGACAGTAGGCTGGGCACAGTGGCTCATGCCTGTAATCCCAGCACTCTGGGAAGTGGATGGATCACCTGAGCTAAGGAGTTTGAGAGTAGCCTAAGCTAGAGGGAAACCGAGTCTCTAAAAATAGCCTGCTGTTGTTGCGGGCATCTATAGTCTCAGCTACTCAGGAGGTTGAGGCAAGAGAATCACTTGAGGCCAAGAGTTTGATGTTGCTTGAGCTATCATGCCACAGCACTCTACTGAGGGTGACAAAGTGAGACTCTGTCTCAAAAAAAACATGATGACAGTGACCACTTTGGGGCCCCTAACCACATGCCGGGCACTTCGAATACATCATCTCTAACACCCATGAATGTGCCTTACAAGGGGCCACTATAACGTAGGTGTCAGTATGGTGGTGAAGCAGCCATATGGTTGTGAAGGTCCATGGTGATCAAGTGTCAAGAACCCCCATCTGGCCTGTTAAGGTGTTTTCTGACTCGGTCAGTGTTTCATAAGCAGAGGCAGTGCAACTTGCCAAAGGTCTCACAACTTCCCACATACACAGAGTGGGGGCTGGACCTCTGGACCCCCCCCTCCCTCCCAGGCCCAGGCCCACGCCAGGCATCATCCCGTCTATGGAAGGAGGAGGGCCCCCCTCCTCACTCTCACAGCGATCTCAGGGCAGGGCCAGGGACACTGCAGGCGCTACAAGAGTGTTTACAGCTTCCAGGGCCTGGGCAGAATAAGGAGGTGACGCTGGGAAAGAAAGAAAGAAAGATAGGACCCAGGTGGCACCTGTGGCTCAAGGAGTAGGGCGCCGGTCCCATATGCCGGAGGTGGCGGGTTCAAACCCAGCCCCGGCCAAAAAAAAAACACAAAAAAAAAAAAAAGAAAGAAAGAAAAGAAAGATAGGACCCGGGGGGGGGGAAGGTGCGGGAGAAACCAGAGCATGAAAGCCCAGGACAATGGGTCAGCTCAGTGCCCCCAGCTCCAGAAGATGAATACCGGGCATCACGAAGGTGTCAAGGTGCCCCCCAAAGTGGGAATGGCCACTTTCTCTCTCTTCCCCCATCACCTCCCAGCTCACCAACCTTCCCCAGAGATTCAGCTACCTCTGCTCCCTCCTGGCTCCAAGCAAGCCAGGAGACCCAGGGGAAATAAACTTGAAAAGAGACTGGAAATTTAATCAAAGTGGCAACAATGAACTGTGTGCTGGGAGTTCACACCAGGAGGCAGTTGGTGAACAGAAGCAGAGGTCTGGGGCCAGGGAAACCCAGGAAGAGCAGGAGAGGGCAGAGGTGAAGGGGACCCACAACCACCCCAGGCCACTCTCTTGGGAAACTCAGAAGAGATTATAACCAGACCCCAAGTCTGGCATCTTTTCTGAAGCACAAATAAAGCTCCCTTCAGTCTGGGGACATGCCAGGAATGAGAGAGGAGTGAGGAGTAAAGACAGAGGGGTGGGAAGGAATACTCTGGAATACTCTTTCACATGTTCTCTAATCTAACACAGTAATCTCCAGAGGAAGATATTATTATGCCCATTTCACAGGTCAGGAAACTGAGCTCAGAGAGGTTGACTTATTTGCCTAGAATCACACAGTGAAAGAGCTGTTGACTCCAAACCCCCAGAGTGGGCTGACATGGGGAGCTTATTATTAGAACAGGATCCCTTAAGCTCTCAGTGCCAACACAGGGTCAGAGGAGCATGAGACTGGGGACATCCTGGGGCCACATACTGAGTCCAACAGCCAGGTCTGAGAAAGTGATGGTGTAGGAGGCAGACCCACAGACAGGGTAGCAGGAGGTGGGCAGAGGAAGGCAGTGGCCCCAGACCTCAGCAGCCCAATGAACTGGACTTGGGCAGCATGTCGTGAGACAATATACAACAGATGGATCAGGAAGAGGAACACGCAACAGTCACAGCTTTTCTCTGGGGTCCCAAAATAGCAGGGCCCCAAACTACTCCCCTGCCTTTTTTTTTTTTTTTTTGAGACAGTCTTACATGTGGCCCTCGGTAGAGTGCTGTGGCATCATAGCTCACAGCAACCTCAAAATCTTGGGCTTAATCAATTCTCTTGCCTCAGCCTCCCTAGTAGCTGGGACTACAGGCACCCACCACAATGCCCAGCTATTTTTAGAGACGGGGTCTCACTCTTGCTCAGGCAATCCACCAGCCTCAGCCTCCCAGAGTGCTGGGATTACAGGCATGAGCCACCACGCCAGGCCCTCCTTTGCCTTCTTTTGCTCACAGCAGACTTGGGTTTGACACATGGTTCTGCCACTTCGTGTGTGATTGCGGTCAATCACTTAACCTCTCTGAGCCTCAGTTTCTCCTTGTATGAGATGCAGAGTGGGATAACTCCATCCCCATAGACTACCTGTGGGCACTCATCAAGAGAGCACTGCCTGTAAACCAGGCCATCTGTAAACACATTCCTATTATTTTATTATTCAAAATATATATTAAATGCAATAGAAACTTCCCTTGTAAATGAGTCCCAGGGTGATTCTTTTTATAAATGATCTTCCCTACCGCCCCTGTGTTGTAAGCCTGGATGCTCGTCACTGGGGCATAAATCCGTCTGTACTCTGCAAGGCAGTCCTCCCTGACTCCCCTGCCTGCCCACCTGTGCTGCATTTTATCTTAGGCCCCTGTGAGCCTCCTCCCCGCCCCATCCTTCTAGAATTCCCTGCTCATTTCTCAAATCCACGGAGGGGGTGCTGGAGGTGACCAACCCCAGAGCTCCCTGTTAATCTCTCTCGGCAGCATCACGGGGGAAGGAGAGAGTGCCGTGATTCTGCTGAGCCCTTCATGGCTTCCTTTATGCTAAACGCTGGCCCAGCTTGATGTTTAGATCTCTGCGTTGACTTGGCTGAGCTGAGGCATGCCGAGATAGCAGATAAAACATTATTTGTGGATGTGTCCACGAGGGTGGCTCCAGAGGAGATCAGCGGGCGACTCAGTAGACTGAAAAGATTCACTCTCACCAGTGTGGACGGGCACCATCCGGTCAGTCCACTGAGGACAGAACAAAAGGTGGAGACGTGGAAAATTGCTCTGTGCTGGAGCTGGCACATCCCTCTCTTTCTGCCCTCAGACTCGGGCTGGGACTTCCACCATCGGTTCTCCTGGTTCTTCAGGTTTGACCTCATTCTACAACGCTGGCTTTCCCAGGCCCCAGCTGGCAAAGGACGGATCACGGGACTCCCCAGCCTCCATAAACAGCCTCCGCATGAGTCAAGTCCTTATAATAAATCTCTTTCTTTGTGTCTATATCTATTGGTTCTTTTTCTCTGGAGAGCCCTGACTAATTCAGCTGGGAACAAAACCCCCGTTCCTCTCTGCCCCCAGCATCTTAGGTCAATTTCTCCAGCAAATACACACTGAGACAGACATGCACATAGTGGGGGGCTATTGGGGGAGCCCTCCACAGCAGCAATCGGGTGAGGGAGGTCAGGGTGAGGCAGAGGGAGATGCCCACCTGGGACGCAGCCATGGGAGAGGCCTCGGCTGATCCCACAGGGAGATCTGGAGCTGCAGTAGTCCTACGATGCTGTCCTAAATCAAGGCAAAGGAGTCAAAACTTTGTGGCCCTGCACTGGTCAAGGCACAAGGGCAGCCCTTGAAAAGAGGGCATAATCTTGAGTGAGACAATTCACTTTGGCAGAGGGCAGCTTGGGTTGGAGGGGGACAAAGGCATGAGCCGTGGGCAGCCAGCTGTCCCAGCATCCGGGGAGCCTGTGTCCTGGTCCTCAATGGGACAGCTGCGTGGTGCCCTGCAGGCTTTGCCACTAGCTTTCTATGTTAAGTTCACCCTTCCCATCTAGGGACAGTTCTTCCAGGGTTCTGTTTGGTCCCTTTCCCTGAAAAAACGTAAAAGAAGGTGGCTAGTTTGTTGAACTACAGGCTCTTCGGCCCTGCAGCTGGTCTGAGGCTGTAAGTGAGACTCACATCTCCCTCCTCTGCTGCCCACTCCAGATCCCCATCAACCTCAGCTGGCACCTCTGAGGGTCTAGAGCAGCGGTTCTCAACCTGTGGGTCTTGACCCACAGGAACTGTAGTAGAGGGGTGCAGCATCAGGAAGGTTGAGAACCCCTGGTCTAGAGAGTTCACTCAGTAGGATGACCCAGACCTCCTCCCTAATGAGGCTGGCCCCTGGTCACCATGCCCTTCTCAATTCATGGCTGCTGAACTTATCCATTTACTGTCAAAACGGGCAAGGAGCCAAGCAGGGTGGCACACACCTGCAGTTCCAGCTACTCAGAAGGCTGAGGCAGGAGAATCATTTGAGCCCAGGAACTATGATTGTGCCTGTGAACAGACACTGCACCCTGGCCAGGGCAAGTTGGCAAAGTTCCATGTGTAAAGAAAAGGGGGGGGCGATGGAGTGCTAAGAACCACCCCAGTGGACCACTTGGGACCCAAAATTGATCTTCCCTGCCCTCACCACGTCACAGCAATCCTACCTTCTGCTGCCGTTCAGTCAGGGCCCATTATCCTGCCAGTGCAGTGACTCTTTTCCTTGCCTTCTGGTCTTTTGGTTGAAGGAATCTAAAATGACTGGGTGGCAGATGTAGACTGAAGTTTAATGGACTTCTTCCTCTGTCCCCTGCTGGGAGAGTGCCCCAAATGGGAACCAGAAGAGACCTTTAGACACACAGAGTTTCAGGTTGCAGGGACAGGAACAAGTTTGCTGAGCGAGTCGCTGAGAGTGACAGTTGGAAGGCCATTCCTACTGTCTCACTTTAGTTTCCAGATCATGTGTGCTAACTTCTACTGACACAGCACCATGTAACGTAAGGCTGTGCACCGTATTCTGGAGGACGGCTCTCCACATTTGCAGGGTGTCAGCTGTGAAGCTGTCCCTCCAGCTCTACCGAGACCCAGACGCACACTAAAGCTATTCTTCAAACTGTGTATAATTTCCCCTGCAGATGGCATAGCCTCGTTCCAGAACTCTAGGGATCTGTGTTGTTATTCTCCTACTGGGACTTGCCATAAACTCAAAGCGTCTTTTTTCACCAAGACAGGTGTGTTCTCAGAGTCTGTTGGGTCATGTGGCCCAGCCTCAGGACTGCTTGTCCCTCAGCCTGGAGCTGCAGTGGAACCCTTTCCTGCCTCGGGCTCCTCTCAAAGCCGGCAGCTTTTGGAAAAATGGGCTGGAGCGTATATTGCTTAAAGAACCCGAAAAGACCCATCTGATGTTGTGTTTCCTTCTGATGTGTGGGAAGTGCAAGATGCAATCAGTTGCCCTTTCCTTTAGAGGGAATGTTCCACTATACTCCTAAAACAGTTCACTGATAATGAGTCCCCACCTTTTGAAGTACATTCAACTTATCAAAGCCTGCAAAGTACTGCCTACCAGGCTAATGACCATGATGTAATGAACCAATATGTGTCCTTGATGAAATGGGCCAATGTGATGTCCCATGGAATGATGGGATGGTCAAGAACCCTTCAGCCCAGATTTTCTCCACCTTGGCACTACTCACTCTTTGGGGCAGACAGTTCCCTATTGTGGGGCTGTCCTGAGCATTGTGTGATGTTCAGCAGCCTCCCTGACCTCTAATCCATGAAGTGCTGATAGCACACACCCTCAAGTGGTGACAACCCAGAAATGTCTTCAAGCATTGTCAAACGCCCGGTGGAGAACCAGTTTATACTACGCTGTGAAAGAAGGTGGCAAACTCAGCATAGGCGTAAGGCAGCACCGCGCATGTGTACTGTTCTCCACCCCGCGTGAATGCAAACGGCATCTGGTCACCCTTCGTAAAAGAAACGGGAGAAAAGAAGGCATTTGCCAGGCCATCAGCCACACACCCTGTCGTCGAGACGGTGTGATGGGGGTGGGGGTCTGCCCTACACCTTGTGCAGAGCAGCCGCCACAACTGGGACTACCGCGTGGTTGCATTTGTCCAGTCTCTGAATCTTCTAGAATTCACCCAGGGCTTTTTGCAGGAACGAAACTAGTAAATAGAATAAGGATAAGATGAGGACCACCATCATGCATCTCGGGTCTTTAAAGGTGATGCTAACCTGCCATTTCCCCTGGGAGGTGATTCCAGGTTTCTTTCCCCTTGTTTTGGTTTTTACTTGGTATGGGTGGGGGCCAGTTTCAGAGACTTGCATTGACCCTTCCTGACTACAATAGCTTTCAGCCCACAGGCCAGGGAACCATGTGGGAAGTCTGTCAACTGTGTGTCCACCCCAATTACACATTCAGGAACCTAGGAACTGGACAGGTTCGTGGACTCAATGGATCTGATACGGGCAAAGCTTGGGCCAGGATTCTGTTAAGATTTATTTTCTGGCTCCCATCTGCCCCTACTCTAACTGGTCATTATTGCTGATCATGATGACACTTTTGATCTCTGTGTATCATTATATCATCTTAGTCCTGGTATCCATTAGCCATAGAAATGTCTAGTTATTCTGCTTTCACCAGAGTACAGTAACCCACATAAATGGCTATAGGTCCCTTTGCAGAGGGCTGGGTAACCATTACCATGTACACTTGCCATGTATTACGAGCTCCTCCTCCGGGATCCAGCCAGCCTCTCCATCAAAGGGGTCCTGGGTCTATGCTCCAGCCCAGCAAAGGACATGGCCTTTCACTGAGGCAGCTGCTCAGCCGTCTAATCATCCTTCTTTGAATTCTTCAGGCTGTGAAAAGTATGAAATACTCTCTTTGGCTGCCCACCTACCTTGTTCCTGGCAACACCATGTTCTAGTCATCATTTTTATAGCTCTCTGCAGACTTCCTACTTACCACTCTGGCCTTGTAGCCTATTACCATAATTTTTCCTGCCTTGCTGTGGATATTTCCATTCTGCCACTGGACCACTGTTGTTTCAGGATCTCATCTTCCCTATGGCTACCAGGGAGCCCAGTCTGTCAACCTTAGCTGAGGACAGCCACCATTGAGCTTTCAACCATGTGTCACCACCCCACCAGCACACAGTGAATAGACAGGTTTCACAGAGAATATCCACTCTGGCACACCCACTTCTCTGAGCTTTTTGAGCACTTCTTACACCATCTGCCACAGCAGCTCTGGCAGTTCAAGTTCATCTATGAGCAAGCAATCACGAGCCCTTGCTTTTTCCAAGCTTCCAAGAGCCAACTAACGTAACAGCAGGTTAGCACCATCTCCTGGGGTCTTTGCCAGGATGTTAAATCCTATATCCCGGGAGGGCACTCCCTTGTTGATGAAGTCTCCCCATCCAACCTCATGCTCCACAGCCTTCCATTCTAGCACCTTCAAGATCCAATCCCATATATATTCTTTTGATATCTGCCAGGGACTGTTGGCTGGATCCTGCAGCCTCCTTGGCATTTCATCTGTTTCTTCCCATAACATAACTGAATTATGTTGTAATTTCACCCTAGTTACTGGCCTGGTAGGCAGAATGGGTGGTGGAGGTCCTTCCTGAGGCAGGCACAGGTCACCTTGCAAGCCACAGCAAGGGAGGAGTGCTTCCCTTAATAAAGAGTGGGCCACTTCGGCAGGCCCAGAGGGCTTAGGAGAATTGGGGAATTCAAGATTTTCAAGTGCATCCACCCTGATGTCCCCCTCCATTTGGTACCTATCAGCATCCCACTCTTTCCAATCATGGGGGCTCTGACCTTGGAGTAGCAGACGCACCAGATTCAAGAATTCAACCTTCTCTGTAGCTCAACTTGTAATTAAGTTTTGGGCCTGATCTTCAGTTTTTTCTGTCCTCAAGCTGCAGATGAGAGTCTCTTGATATATGCTGCCAAGGAGGGCCTCTGGATTTCACACTCCACTTAAATTGGTGATTAATTACCCTCAGCCTTTTATAGTCTTTCTCCAAGGCACGGGTAGCCCCCAGTCACCACTAGCTGACTCCTTAGTCTTTATACTGGTCCCCTCCCCCAAACCTCTCAACACCTGAGATGCTGTATCTGCCCATGTGTTCCCTTCCTCAGATTTTCCATCCCAGTTCACCACCACTGACAGTCCTAATAACCGTACTGCTACCGCATGACTGCCACCTACCAACGGGCATGGGGTCCTCATTGTTCCCTGACCACACCTTGAAGATCCTAGGACCACTTCCAATACTGTCTTCCCTCAGAACCCAGAGGCGGGGATTTCTGCAAAGGCCAAGAACAGAATGGAACAGAGGAGAAGCTGAACTCAATGCAGTAGAGGCCCCAGCCAATTCTGCAGGGGGCTCAGGTGCTCAAATGATCCTCCAGAGTTGTCTCAAATCAAAGAATTTTATTTGATCCTCGAAACAACCCTACAAGGAAGGTATTATCATTCTCCTTGATGTATAGACATGGAAACTGAGCTCAGAGAGGGCAGTGACTTGCCCACCATCACACAGCTTTCAGTGACTCAGCTGGGATTTCCACCCCTTTCTCCCTCCAAGGGCTCCTTCCAGCTTGTCCTCTCCCATCTCCTAGGGACTCAGAGTTCTCTTATGACCCTCTGCATTTGGCCAGCAGAAAAGAACGAGAACATAGCATGAGAGGTTTCACAGGCCAGCTCTGGGCCTGGCAGTTATCACTCCCACCTACATTCCACTGGCCAGAATCAGCCATGTGGCCCAATCCCCCCTAGACTACCAGGGAGGCTGGGAAATGTCGTCTATCCATGCCCCTAGAAGCAAAGGAGACGTGGTTTAGTCTAGTTTCATCCCCAGTAAGGAAGCCAGGTCCCCGCCCTGAGATAGGGAACAGTGCTCAGAGCAAGCAGAGTGGACAGAGCCTCCTCTGGACTCAGGGTCGAGGAACACCCATAATGCAGTCCAGGAGCTAATGGAGATGGAAGAGAAAGGGGGTAAGTTCGGAGGTGCCTGAGGGTCCATCAGCAGAGCCCCAGGGCATCTGAGGAATAGCCACCAAGGAGGGAAGCCAGGCTGAGAATCTAGGTGTACAGTGCACGGAGGTGGAGGCTGCAGTTACCTTAGCAGAAGTGAGAAGTGAGGCCGGAAGTGGGTCCATGTGATTGCCCCTGAGTGAGCCCGCCAGTACTTCAACAGTTCTGTACTCACTGATACACTCCTGCCTTGTTCCAAATGTTTCCTGTACTGTGAATGGAGTTGGGTCTCAGCTCCTCCCACCCTAGGCTGCACCCAAATGGGGCACAGAGGCTTTGAGAGCAAGCCAGCTCTGCTCCACTGGTGAGCTGGAACCTCTGCACGAATGAACACATGCTAGAACAGGAATGTGTTAATAATACTAATCCTCTCCCTACAGGAGCCTCGAGGGCCCAGAGTCATGATCCAGTTTGTTAAAGACCCTGAAAAGTCTTGCAGACAGGAAACTTATTTTTCTTAGTGTAACCAGCATTTCCCAGCCTTATTTCAAAATTGAAAATATACTGTTAGATTGCACTCGAATGTTTATAGTAGCTCAATTCACAATTGCAAAGATGTGTAAACAACTCAAGTGTCTGCCCATGAATGGGTTAATAAACTGTGGTATAGACATACCAAAGAAAACTATTCAGCCTTCAGAAAAGATGGAGACTTTGCATCTTTTTATGTACCTGGGTGGATTTGGAGAACATCCTCCTAAGTGAAGTATCACAAGAATGGAAAAGCAAGTACCCCAGGTACTTAGTACTAAGTTGAAACTAATAGATGAACAACTGCAGGTCCACACGAGAGAAAAATACAATTAAGTTCAAGAAGTGGAGGGGGTTCAGTAAGTTGCCACCTAACGGGTAAAACATAGGGGTATATGGAACAATTCCTGGGTGACGGACTCAACTGCAACTTGGACTTCACCTTACAAATGCAAACAATATAACCTAAACACATGTACCCTCATTAACCCAAAATTAAAAATAATAATAATAATGCTACAGTTAAAAGATAAAACCCAGACACAGGTTTAAATGCCAACCTTGATACTTGAAAGCTCTGGCTCCTCCGCCAATCTGAGCCTCCAGGAAATGGAGATTATAAGAGGCTCTCCCTACCACTTGGGGTAGCTCAGGGACCACACAGGGCGATGCCCATAAGAGCTTCTGCCACTCAGCTAACTCCTCAGCCTCCTCCTTACAACTCGTATCCCCACAGAAGACCCCCCAACACACATTCATGGGATGTCATCAGAACTCTGCAAGCTGCCACCTTCCACAGACCAGAAGGTTCAACTTGGGCAATGCTGCTGTTAGCAGGAAGGTCCGAGAGCTCAGAGAGGAGGCTGGAGATGCTCTCCTCCTTCATTATCTTGAAGCCAGAAGCACAATTGCCAATTGGCCCCAACCCCAAGCCCCATTACCCTGTTCCCATTTCCAGCCTCTCACCCACCTCCAAAAGTATAGGCAAGAATCTTGATTTCCCTGGGCTCTCCAGTCTCAGGCCTGATTATGGCAGCCCTGAGGATGGCCTGCTGACAGTTTGATTACCTCGACCTTCAGAGCCGGCTTGCTTAGGAACATGATTTATAACCAAATTACAGGGAATTCTATTGCAGGAAGCCTGGGGAGGCTGCAACAGCCACCTTCCAAGGCAGTCTCCGTGTCCCCAGCTGGCTCCCTCCAGCAGGGAACAGGTGCAGGCTGATTCTTCTGGGACTAAACTTGAGCGCTGCCTCTAAATGGCTGTGCAACATGGGCAAGGGCCTGACTCCTCTGGGCTCATCTTTCCTGTTCTTAATTAACATGGGAATGGTGACAATGGAGCCTACCTCAAAGGGCTGGAAGGGGATCAGACGACTGGCATAGAAAGTGCTGGCACAGTGCCTGGCACAGAGCAAAGGGGTGCTGGCTGACTCAGCACCCGAGAATCATTCCTGCCAGGAGGAGAAGCCAGGACCAGGGACAGTGCAGCTACCCCAATGTCAGAGTTCCTGGAACTCAGGGTGCTCTCTCTCGTCTTGACCTCCTCCACCAGGTGATTACTGATAGCCTCCAGCACAAAAACAAAAGAAAAGTTTTGGATTTTTTTTTTTAATTCATCAAGCACAGAATCCACTCTGAGTGGTCAGTACCTGGACAAACGGCTTATGAATTCTTTCAAGTATCACCCTGTCCTGACCCTAGGGGGCAATGAGCCCTACGAACACTGCACTTAGGTCCTGCCACCCATGAGAGTCAGGGAGGGGGAAGGAGATTTGAACCCCTAACTATGGGCAGTTCTGGAGGCCAAACTTTTATCTGGGGCTAAAAGGGAACAAGCCCAGGGCAGGTGCTGAAACAGGGAGGCCCACCCTGACCCCAATAACTCTTTGCCAGGGATACAAAGTCTTCTGGGCTAACAGCAGCAGCAGCCCCAAGAGGTGCAGGATCCAGATGAAGGGGCTTAGCAGAGGGGCTAAGGGGCTCCCCCACTGGGTCTGGCTATGGGGGGGAGGAGGCAGAGAGCATGGCAGGTGCACAGGGCAGGTGAGTGTGGCTGGGGTGACTGTGTGACTGGGGCGCACCTTATAGCAGTCAAGGTGCTGCCTGGAGTGGCCCAGGCTGGATGTACAGGCCTCGGGAAGGCAGGGGTGGGTGGAGATGCCAGGCAGCAGGGACACACCCACACACACCACCCCCCTCCCAAACAGGGGAGGAACTGATGGGCCAAGGACTTTCCGTCTAGCACCTTCTTTTCCAGAACCCTTCCATAACCTTCCCTTGTTTATCTTCCCTCATAGTTCTTTGCAAGCCCAGACCTGACTTGCAGCCAAGGGGCTCCATTCCCCACGTCCCCCCAAAAGCACAATAGGGATGGGGTGGGCGGGAGACTGGGAGACACCATGCTGGTGGTGGCCATGGCCCACACAGGGCTGAGATGCCAACATCCCTGATCCACCCCCGGCTTGGATCCCACAGCAGTCCCGCCAGAGAGGGATCATTATCTCCAGATCACAGCAAGCCTATTGAGGCTCAGAAGTATAATTGCTTTGCTCTGGGTCACCCAGGGCACGTGGGGCTGGTGCTCCCACCAGCTCTACTGGCTCCCCATCCAGTGCTCCTTCCATTCCAGTGGCCAGCACAGGGGTCTGTGGACAGCTCCTAGTTCCCCAGAGGGGGAAATCAAGACTTGGGGAGGAGCCCAGGGGCCATTGCTCTCTTCCCCTGCACCCCAACTTTCAGGCAGCCTGGCTGCCCACATTATTTGAAGTATTCTTCGGAGAGAAGGAAGGAGCCAGTGGAGACCAAGGATGAATGAATGGTCAGCCACCCCAGAAAGACCAAGACTCCAAAGTCCTGAGCATGTACCTCAGAACTGGGCAGACTGAGTTCAAATCCCTCTCTGCTCGTCCTCCAGTATGAGCTCATTTTGCGTTCCAAGCCTCAGTTTTCCCATCTGTAAAATGGGAAGTGTATGAACTAGTTGCCTAAAAAAAGGTAACCAACATTACTTAGGTTAGTGTGAAGAGTAATTGAGATGCCACTGGGTCAGTTGCAGACAAACTGCTCAGTAAATAGTAATTATTCTTAAACACATTAACGGAATGGATTATCCCATGATTTACAATCTTTTCCAAATCCAAAATGTACAGCATTCATTATCTGATGCCCAAATCTGTCCTCCTTAAATTTTGTATGGAACCAGATAGGATGCGTCTAAATAAAGTAAGAAGCACATCCATTGCCAATGTCAATTTGCCTTTGAAAACATGTCTTCTTCCCCCTGAGCCTAACTGAAAGGCTGCTGGCTTAGCAGTCCTTTCATTTCTCCAGATTTGACCCTGGTACACACAGCTAAAGCTGTCCCACCTCCTCTCCAACCCCCAGCCTGCCCTCACTGGCAGCTGGTGACCTCCATTCCTGCCGCACAATTCCTGTTTCACAGAGGATGAAACCTCTAGCCCTCACCCCTGATTTTATGCTGAATCCTAACCTCATCTCATCAAATCGAATTAACAACCTGGTTTTGAGCACTCCTTCAGGTCAGGCTGTTCCTTTTTTCTCTCCCTCCTCCTTTTCCTAGCCTTTCTCCAAATCCCAAAGAAAATGTCCTTCCTCTGCCCCACACCCATTCCTTGTCCGTTTCTTCTGCCAGCTCCTCTTTTATGGGCAATCCTGCTCCCCCAGAGGCTGACCCCTCAGCCCTACACACGCACGCACACACACACACAGATACACACATCCCTTCTTTATCTTTCAGAGACAGAAGTCCTCTCCCTAGCTTTACAACCTAGCAAAATCAAAAGAAACCTACATTTTAAAGGCTCAAGGAAAGACCTACAAAGAGCAGAAATGACTTCACCAAAGGCCCACCGCAAATTGACAGCCAGACAGTTACTCAGCAATTCCACACCTAGGTATGCACCCCAAGAATTGAAAACAGAAACTCAAACAGACACTTGTGCTTGAATACAAGCACCGTGTGATAACGGCAGCATTATTCATAGTAGCCAAAAGGTGCAAACAGTCCACATCCGTCAACAGATGAACCGATAGACAAAATGTGATATCTACGTACAATGGAATATTATTCAGCCGTAAAAAGAAATGTAGAACAGAGGTTACTAGGGGCTGGGGGTGGGGTGGGGACTGGGCAGGTATCCTTAATAGAAGTGGAGTTTCCATTAGGAAGATGAAAAAATCTGGAAATGGATGGAAGTGATGGTTGTACAACAATGTGAATGTATTTGATGCTACTTAATTGTATACCTTAGAATGATTAAAAATATACAGATGATTGATGTCTGGGCATCAGATAATTTTATGTTATATATATTTCAAATAATAAAAAAAAATTAAAAGTAGTTAGAGGACCTGGGTGCAGTCACTCTCTGCTAGTAGTTAGATCTCAGGTCACCTGCTTCCCAACCTCTGAGGTACACAACTCTCAATCACTTGTTGTTGAATCCTGACCTCAGCAGCCTCATTTTCCCATAGAATTATCAACAACCCCAACAAGAATGAGCATTTGTTGATCTCTTGCCCCGGGTCAGATACCAGATCCGGTGCTGAGGCCATTCCAGGCAACCTCTTGCTTGTACTTAGACAACTGTCACTCTGTCCTCTCCTTCAGGGCTCCTTTTCAGTAGGTCACGACCCTGAACTCTTGATGTTTAAAGTCTGACAAGAGGGACAGATCAGCCAGCAACAAAAATAGACTCATCTAAACAACAATGATTTAGCTTTGCTAAGAATGAAAATTTTGATAACTGCCAAAAGAAAAAGTTCGTGAGAGACACTAATAAGGGAACCTACTTTGCGTAAATGCTTGACTTATTAACAAGTCAACAAATAAATTAATTAAATCACTGGATCAAAGAATGGTGGAGAACTCCGATAAGTTACAGCTGAACTTGTCAGCTTGATTTATGTCTGTAATCCCAGCACTCAGGGAGGCTAAGGTGGAAAGATCACTTGAGCCCAAGAGTTCAAGATTGTAGTGAGCTGTGACCATGCCACTGCACTCCAGCCTGGACGATATAAAAAGATCCTGTCTTGGGCGGCGCCTGTAGCTCAAGGAGTAGGGCGCCGGTCCCATATCCCGGAGGTGGTGGGTTCAAACCCAGCCCCAGCCAAAAACCACAAAAAAAAAAAGATCCTGTCTTTGGGGAGAAAATAAAAGTAAATAAAAATAAAAGGAAAGAAAAAATGTAAATAAAAAAAGAAAAGAAAAGAAAACAGGTTGCAAGTATGGACACTGAAGCTAGAATGTTTGGGTTCATATTCTAGTTGTACCACTTACCAGCTGTGTGACCTTGGACAAGTCACTTAACCTCTCTATGCCTAAATTACCTCACTGATAAAATGGGGAATAAAAATAGTACCTCAATCCATGCGTCATTAGTCAGTTTTTGATCCATGGCAAATAATCTTAAAATGTATAACCTCAATATTCATTTTCTTTCTCACACAGGTTTGCAGGTCAGCTGGTCCTCTACAGGACTTAGTCAAAAATAGCCAGTGTTGGGCGGCGCCTGTGGCTCAAGGAGTAGGGCGCCAGTCCCATATGCCGGAGGTGGTGGGTTCAAACCCAGCCCCGGCCAAAAACCACACAAAAAAAAAATAGCCAGTGTTTTCTCCAGCCCAAGGCTGGACTCAGATCAACTCCATGTGCTTCATTCTCCATGAACAGGTGGCTTCCCAGGGTCTGTCTCTCTCACAGAGCACCACAAGAGTATAGGACGGCACGGCAGACCTACCAAGCACGCGGAAACCTTCACGAGCATCACATCTCCTGACATATCATTGGCTAAGGCAAGTTGCATGGTCAAACCCAACATCAGTAGGGTGGTGGGTTAGTCTGCTCAGCTACCAGGACAGAATACCACAGACTGGAGAACTTAAACAACATTTACGTACAGTTCTGGAGGCTAGAAATCCAAGATCAAGGTGCTGTCAGAGTTGGTTTCTGAGGAAGTCTCTCTCCCTGGCCTGCAGATAGGCCCTGTGCTCTCACATGGCCTTTCCTCTGTGTGCATGAACCCCTGCTGTCTCTTCCTCTTCTAAAGGGGATGGTAGCCCTATTGGATTAGGACCCCCTCCTTATGACTTCATTTAATGTTAATTATGGGGGTAATTCAGTCCATTACAGGTGGGGAAATATATTCACCGTCCTCTAGGGGGCGCTCCTGCCGAGTCACATTGGAGGGTGTAGGGACCAATTTCTACCCTAGGGAGTGAAGAGATGGCAGCAGTAATCTCATTTCCCACATTGTTCCAAGGGATAAATTCATGTAAAGTGTTGAGGACAATATTTGGATTTAGTAAACTCTGAACAAGTTTGGCTATTTGCTAGTTTGTAGTCCAGCTAAAATACCTGCCATGTGATGGTTTGGCAGATGTATACCTATGTCAAAACTTATCAAAATGTCTATTTTAGACATCGTGTAAGTCATTGCACACCGATTGTATCTCAATACAGTGCTCGCCTCAGGCTCTACTTCGGGTGGGGGTAGACCCCAACCAAGACATCCTGGTGCGCTGGCACCGTGGAGATGGGTAGATGAAGTGGTATATACCATTCCTGCCTTTGACAAGTCCCTATGGCACAAGGCCACTTCAAGAGGCTTCCAGGCAGGACCCAGGGACAGCTCTTCCCAATTCATCCCAGCCCCTCGGTGTCCCCAGCCCCAAGTCTCACCCCAGAGTGTTTTGCTGGCAAAGGCTACACGGGCTTGGCTGTTAGCACAGTCCTACTGACGCCCCCAGGGACAATGTGGCTTTGCTGCCAAAGACAGACTCAGAAAGTAATTTCCTTTTCTCCACTAATTTGCTCTCCAGCAGCCTAGCCTGTCCCTCCCACTGCCCCTCCCCCTCCTCCTCCCTGTCTCCTTTCTCCGCCTCCCAAGGACAAGGGCACAGAGATACAGCCCCCCTGGGCCCAGCTTGTCTCTCTCAAAACAAGTTTTTGAAATGTAATTCCGGAGGTGACAGTTAGACTGTGGCTAGCACAGCCCCCCGGGGAGGGATGGTTTTGTGCAGCTCCCAGGGACCCTGGGACTTGGGCCTGGTCTGAGAGGCTCCAGCCCTCACCCTCTGCACTTCTCTTACTCATTCACTTTTTCCCTCTGTGGTTCTTTCACGGCCTCCTTCAATCGCATTGGCAGAGATGCTTCTGTCTCATCCTCCCCACCTCCCACTTTCCAGACCCAATTTGGCAGGTGGGCGGGGGGAGGGGAGGGTAGTGTGTGTGGGGTGTGACCAGCAGGGCCAAGTGACTAGTTCTGGCCAGAAGGCTGTAAGTGAAAGTAACAGGAGTCACTTCCAGGCTAAAATACTGAATAGCCATGGCAGGGCTCCTGCGGTGCTCCTGTAATCCCAGCACTCTGAGAGGCCAAGGTGGGTGGATGGCTTGACACCAGGAATTCAAGTCCACGCTGAGCAAGAACAAGACCCCATCTCTATGAAAAATCAGCTGAGCATGGTGGTGGGTGCCTATAGTCCCAGCTACTCAGGAGGCTGAGGCAGGAGAACCACTTGAGGCCAGGAGTTTGAGACCAGCATGAGCAACATAACAACACCCTGTCTCTACAAAAATTAGCAGGACATGATGTTATTACTGGACAAAGAGGGTCCGGCCGCCTGTCACTGTCAGCCCATATGCAGAGACAGGGATAAGCCCACCAAACTTTAATTGTCAGAAGCCTGAAATTCTGGAGAACAATGAGAATAGCCTCTCCAAGACTGTTCCGAATTTTCATTTTCAAAATTACAGTTCTATACATTTGAGTTCAAAGTGAAGACCATGTTAACCCTTATCTTAAACAATAATTGGCAGAACCCACGATCCAAAGTAAACAATAATCAGTATAACTCATGACCCGAAATAACATCCCAATTCAAAAGTTAATGTCCTAAATCAATCCGCCTAACTACTCAAGATAGGCATCTTTAGGGTGGGAGCTAAACTTACAAAACAGTAAGAATGGGAGATAGGGTGAAGGTCAACATATAGATGGCGGAGCAGCCTTCTTATAGCTTGATAAACTTATTAGAAGAACCTGCTTATGGATCCAGTGGTTGCCCCAAGTGACATTTCCCCACAATGGCCAAGAAGGAAAACCAGGACAGGCATTGCAGGCAAGGGGACACCACGAAGGGGTCAGGGTGTGGTAGAGGCTGCTATGAAGCCTCCTCCTTCAAAGAGCCATAGGAGCCACCAAAAGTCCCATCCCAGTCTCACAGGTGAGGACACTTTGGCCCAGAAGGGCTCTCAGATGTACCCAGGCCTCCATGGTTAGGACCCAGGGCCCAGATTCCCACTACAGCCCCCGCCTCCTGGGGTGAAGGTGGGGTCAACAAGACATTGTCAAGACATGTGAACGCCAAAGCACACTTTCCTGTTTCTCACCCAAAGGCATCCTTCACTAAGCACTTCCTGTGTCCACACCCTAAATAAGCTGTTTTAATAAAACTGAAGAAACAGAAGACCCAGACCCTGCTCAAGGAGCTCACCAGCCGGCCAGGGGAACTGATGAAAAATACCCTCAAATAAGGTACAAAGATAAAATAGCCTAATTTCATCATGCAGGCTCAAAGGGCCAAATCTAGCAGGTGGCATGAAGTCTGTGCTTTGTGGTGGCTGTTTCCTGGCCTTCCCTCCCCCAGGCTGGTCCCCTTTCTTGCTGAAGCACGGGGAGGTTGCCCTGGGTTCACCCATAGCTGCTGCCTCATCTTTTACACTACACAGGGCTCCAGGCTCTTGTAATCCGCCCCCTCCTCCACACCCACCTGCTCTCAGGAGAGTTTCCATGGCACCCACACCAGGGAGTGGCAGCTACAAAAACCATGTTATTCGTGCAGCACCTTCGCCCAGGCCTCACCTTAGACTGAAACCCCTGCTGCCACCCCAGCCCCTCTGCTCAGCTGGCTCCTGTTCAAGCTTTAACACCCAGTTGAGCAGTCACCTTCTCCAGGTAGCCTTCCCTGTCCTCCCCTCTCCTTAAGTCTGGTCCTCGGCAGGTTAGTGGCCCCGGCAGACTTCCCAGCACCCTGTGTGTGGTGCTGCACTGCAGGTCTTGCTGGGTTTTGTTTGCCTGTGAGTCGTCTTTCCCCAGCCGAGAGTGACCACAAGCAGGGACTGGGTTTTGTGCATTTGGGGGGCGTCTCCTGTGCCTAGTGCAGGGCTTGGCACTTGGGAGGTGCTCAGTTGTATGCTTGGGGATATGACTATGTGAATAGCTGTAGACAAAGAAACAATGGTGACATCCCAGGTATCAGGAGCTAAGTGGGGAGTGGGGAATGGGGAGTGTGTGTGTGTGTGTGTGTTGCTGGGGCCACATGCTATTCAGTCCCTTCAACTACCCCTCAAGGCCGCAACCTCCCTCCCATCTGTTTGCAATTTCATGGCAATCCTGATACTCTATCCTGCTGCCAAATCATGCACAGACCATGTGTCTGGTTTGGGGTCCATAAACTCTGGTCCCTGTGCACATAGGTGACTGAGCCAGCCCGCTGCCACAGACAAAGCTTTCAAAACCTTTTGGAAGCCAGGACTTAGCCCAGGAGGTGGAGAGAAAATGGCAGTCTTTGGGGGACCCCTGCCCCTCCTCATCCGTCTTGAACTGAGAAGACGTTAGGAGACATCTGGAGCCTGCTGCACATCCGCTGACACCGGGCATGGCCACATGGCACTGTGGACCTTATGGGAAAATTAGCTGCTGGCGTATTGACCGACATTATGAGGGGGTAGTGGTGCTTAGAACAGATGGAGCAGGAAACACAAAGAGGAGAGGAGGCTGGGCCACACTTCCCTGCTCAGAGGAACTGCCCATCCTTCACCTTCAGCTCCAGCCCTGACCCTCTTCTGTAAGGAGAATTGGCCACCACGCCTTGGCCCCCCCATCCCTTGCCACAGGCTCTGTTCAACCTCTCTCACTGTCCTTACACATTTGATTACGTGTCTGTGTGTCTGTCTCCGTCACTAACTTGCAAGGCTCTTGTGGCGGGGACTGGGTCAATCACCCTCGTACTCGGTGCTCCGTAATCAGTTTGATGGACAAATTGACTGCAGTACGGATGGAGTGAGATCTGCCCAGGGGACATGCTGGAATAATAGCTACCGCTGTGGGGGAAAGAAAGAGCAGAGAGAGGGAAGCAGGGAGGGAGGTGGGGTCTTGGTGTGTGCCACACCTTTTGGGGTCAAGACACGATTATAAGAGGGACTTTACCTAACAAACGCAATCAGTGTAACCCGGTTTCTTGTACCCTCAATGAACCCCCAACAATAAAAAAATAAATATATGTAAGATTAAAAAATAAAATAAATGCTTGTGTCCAAAAAGAAAAAAAAAATAATAGCTACCATTTTTGAGCTCTTACTATGTGCAAGGTGCCAGGCTAAGTCCTTTTGATGTAGACTTTTCTCATTTGACTCTTACAGCAGCCCTCTGAGTTCAGTAATCGCAACCAAGTTTATAATGAGAGGACGAGACAGAGGTGGAAACTGTGTGCTTGGCATTACACAGCCAGAGAGCCACGGAGCAGAAATATGAAGCTAAGCAGAGTGAGTTGCTCCAGATCCGAACCTCTGAAGCTCTCTGGCTTACAACCTTCTAGTGGACCTGCTGCCTTTTCTCTGAGCCTTAGTTTTTTCAGCTGTACAATGGGGCCAACTTCGAAGATTGCACATGTCAGGGCGGAGTGGGGCATTGTAGCTTCCAGATTCCTGGGACAGGGTCTTTCTGGTTCTCTAGTCTATACCCAGGGGAGGGCCCTAGCCACTGGTTGCTCCCCTCCCCACAGTAGCACCTCCACTTAGTCCCCCTTGTGACCTGCTCTTCCACAGTGATGAAAATTATGACATGTTTTATTTTATTTTGCTGCTGGGGACCACACACACACACACACACACACCCTCTCCCTGGGACAAAGTGTCTGCAGGGAACCATTCAAACTTCAGTGTTGAGTCCTGCTCACTGGTCACCAGGCTTGCCAGGGACAGCTGGGGGTCCCTTTCAGCACCCTCTCCCTAACTGCCTTTTCTCTTTTCTCCTGCCTGTCTCCCTTAAATTTGACAACCCATAAATATGAAACAGATCAATCTCATTTCTCTGCAAGCAGCGGGAGATCTCGCCTGCTATGGAAAAGGCCTGATTACTCCCCTAATCCACCTTGAACACTCACAGTGGCTTCGGTGCTGGAAGAATCTGTAAGAGCTCAGGTTCAAGGCAGACCCCCAAAGCCACCAGTACTGCAGCCCAAAATCCACATTTCTGATTGTCTGGGGCAATAGGTGGAGTCCTCCAGCTTTGTCGGACAAGGGTTTGAGGAGGTGGTTTCCTAGAAGTTTGGTTAAACAGAGAGCAAGTAAAAGCTTTTAGCTGGCATAGTTCATTCCATCGGGGTGGGCTTCTTGGAAGGATTCATTTCCTGGTGTTGAAATGAGGGTGGGACAGTGAGGCAGTTGGCAGCAAAACAAAGAGGTATTTTGTTGTAAGTGAGAGAAGGAAGGAAAGAAAAGGAGAAACCAGGGGTGTCCGGCAGGCTGGAAGGGAGAAAGGATAGTCCTGTGGAAGGAAGAGAACAGGGCCGGCAGGGGTCACTCGGCTGCTGGCAGGACACATTAAAAATCAAGAGGAGAAGGAATGCAGCCCACAAGGGCAGGGAGGAGCGAAAGGGACTGCAGAGGTCAGCTTGGTTGACTGTGGGGCCTGGCACTGAAAATGGCACTTTCTAGAAAAAACTGAGACCTAGGAATGAATGGCCTTGCTAATTGGCTGTTTTGTTTTTTATGTATTTTCATTGGCAAGATAAAATAACAACTAATCATGTAACTGTCTCTTCATTTGAGAAATAAATGCTCATTAACCACCTGAGTGTTCTTCTAGCAGAAAGAGCCTCTGCTCCTGGCGAGGGTGTAACAGGACAGGGAGGGAGAAGATCCCAGCAGCTCCTGACCTCCTACCCAGGCCTGGGACTTCTAGCAGCGGGCGACCGAAGCCTTGGCCCCTGCCAGGATGGTGTAGAGAGGACTGGGATCCAGGCCAACCTCTCCCTCTGGGCCCCAAACAGCTCAAGTGAAACTTCTTAAAGAATGTGCTCCCCCACTTTGCCTTCTCTCAATCAGAGAGAAGGGTGTTGGCCATTTGTCTCCTCACCCAGTAGAGGCCTTGTCCCTAAGTCCCCTCCTAACAGCCATCCTGCGACAGGTGCTTTGGAAAGGAAGCAGTGGGCAGACAGCCGAGTCTCCATGGTGACCCTGTCCACTCACTCACCCTCCATGAATGGCACGAAGAGTGGGAGGGCTGGGGAGGCCTGGTTGGTGAGGAAGTGGGGCAGGGGAGCCGGTTACCCAGGCAACTCCCTCAAGGTCCTAGCCCAGGGCTCCCTCCCATAGGTGGGGGCTGGTGTTGTCATGGAGACACCAGGCAGTGTCACTAAGGAGGCTTCTTGTCTCCCCTCCCAGCCCTGGGGGCACAGGGCACAGATGGAATCCTGTGCATGAAAGAGGAGGTAGTTTTGCCCAGGAGGAAAGTTCCAGAAGACAATGTCCTCCCCCACTTTGCCTCTCCCCTACCTCCACTCCCACTCTATCCCACTGTTGGTTCGTAATCTACCCGGAGGGATCTGGGACTGGTGACCACCCTGTGGCATGTGATTCTGTCCCTCCACCTCTTGGCCCTTCTTTCTTAGCCATGCTCATCACTTTAGGCAGAGAGGCTGTCCAAGGGTCGCTATGACAACCAACCAAGCCTTTGGTCTCCATGGTGACAAGCCCTCAAAGTTATTTTTATTTATTTATAGGGAATTTCAAAGGATTTTCCACTCCCTTGCCTAGGCCTGGCATTTGGAAGATTGGAGGGGTAAGACCATCATTCTCCCATTACCCTGGAAAAAGGGAACAAGGTGGAGGAATGTTAGGGGGCAGATGTAATGTGGCTGAAAGGCAGCAAACACCTCCTTCATGAGGCAGAGGAAGAGGCCTTTCTCAGCTTTTCCCCAGCCTGCCAGATACCTGGGGAGGCTCTGAAGGGCCACTTAGCAGCCACCATCCTTGGAGAGGTTTTAAGTACAGCTTCAGAGGATGGATAGATTGATTGAGGTGTATCCTGCTTCTCTCTGAAGAATAACCAATAGAACCCACAGAAATATACAGAGCCCAACAGAACAAAAATGGATGAGGAACTTACAGCAAAGGGAAAATAAGATAATGCCAGGCTAAATGGACAGCACAAACTTTAGGGTACTAACAATAAATGAGAGGGCCACAAATCCAACTCTGAGCTTCCTGATGGCCATAGCAAGAAAAGAAACAAGATTTATAAAGTCCACAAGAGAAAAAAGTAAAGACATTTCAGGAGATGTGTTGGATATAGAGAGAATAGTAAGGGGATACATCTTAGGACACCTGACGTCCTGCCTTCCAGCATCTGAGTCTTCAATTTGGTTTGCTTGTAGATTCTGCCTTATTGTCTCTTTTTCCAAAAAAGCCTATTCCTTAACCCATGCCATGTGATATTGTAAAATCGATCCCAAACCTGGTACATGATGGAAACCCAATGAGACCCACCTGACAGAATAAATAGAAACCTGAAAGGGATCCACCTTGGACAGCAACTTGTCATCTTCTAAAACCATACCCAGTGAGATGTTTTTAGTTGCAAATAACAGAAGACCTGACTCCAAATGGCTTTGCCAAATAGGAAATTTATAATTTCACAGAACACGGCCAAGCACAATGGCTCATGCCTGTAATCCTGGCACTCTAGGAGGCTGAGGTAGGTAGATTACTTGACCTCAGGAGTTTAAGACCAGCCTGAGCAAGAGCGAGACCCCATCTCTACTAAAAATAGATAAACTAGCTGAGCATTATGGCATGTTCCTGGAGTCTCAGGTACTCAAGAGGCTGAGGCAGGGAGATCACTTAAGCTTGGGAGTTTGAGATTGCTGTGAGCTATGATGCCATGGTACTCTACTCTTTTTTTTTTTTTCTGTCTCAAAAAAATACACCCTGCAGATATCCCATCATTCCCACTCTATATCCTTGGCCACACCTAGGTCACCTGCTCCCAGTTAATGTAACCCAGGGCGAGTATGATAAGTCAGACTCGCCAGTCACATGGTCAGGATAAAGGACTCCAGAACAAAACTAAGGCTCAGTTCATGCAGGAAGGAAGGGTTTGGGGTAGGTGCTGTAAGTGAGGGCCCCCAGAAGCAAGCCTTGAGATGAGGGTTTGTGTGCTGGTGATTCCAAGGAGGTGCTCCTGGAAGGAATTTATAAGGGGACAGAAGGATGGGACAGGGAAAGAGAAAAAACTCAGCAAGAATGAGACTGCAGGCAAAGGCCTAGCCTTAGCCTAACTCAGGGGGTAAGGCTGCCTAAGGTAAGATGTGTACATTACATCACGGGGGCTGTCCCAACTCAAGGCAGGGGAATGGGACTTCCATTCCCCCACGCTCCTGAGGCGATGGCTAAGGGCTGCCCCTAGGGAAACATGAACTCCCTGGCACTTCTGGTCCTCTGTGCCCCAGCTCAGGTGGCCTGGGCAGCCCTCTGAGGAGAGTCACGGGGGCAAGCTTGCTCTTAGAAGCAAATCACACCAAGGTTGAGGGAGAAAACACACAGAAATGATAAGAGGCCGGGTGCAGTGGCTCATGCCCATAATCCTAGCACTCTAGGAGGCTGAGGCAGTCAGATTGCTTGAGCTCAGGAGTTCGAGACCAGCCTGAGCCAAGAGCCAGACCCTGTTTGTAAAAATAGCTGGGCATTGTGGTGGGTGGCTGTAGTCCCAGCTACTTGGGAGGCTGAAACAAGAGGATCCTTTGAGCCCAAGACTTTGAGGTTGCTGTGAGCTATGATGACACTACTACAGCACTCTACCCAGGGCGACAGAGTGAGACTTTGTCTAAAAAAAAGAAAAAATGATAAAAGGGATCTCCAGAGCATTTGATCGACCAACAGCACAAACCAAAAAAATGACCTGTCCATGGCAGCACCCGTAACTCAGTGGGTAGGGCGCCGGCCACATACACCGAGGCTGGTGGGTTCAAACCCGGCCTGGGCCAGCTAAAACAACAATAACAACAGCAACAAAAAAAATAGTTGGGCATGTGGCAGGTGCCTATAATCCCAGCTACTTGGGAGGCTGAGGCAAGAGAATTGCTTAAGCCCAAGAGTTTGAGGTTGCTGTGAGCTGTGATGCTACAGCACTCTACCCAGGGCGACATGGTGAGACTGTATCAAAAAAAAAGACCTGTCCCCCCACTGGAAGGCAAGCACCTCGAATACGGAGAGCTGGTCTGTCCCGTGTGTGCTGTGTCCTCAGCCCCAGCACAGGGCCTGCACAAGCCAGTGTTCAACAAATACGTGCTAAATAAATGGCCTCATGGGCCAGGGCACAGACAGGGCTGTGGCTCGGGCTTGGGGCCTCACCAGGCATCTCAGTGACCTCCACACTCATCATCCTCTTGCTGCCCTCCAGCCCCAGACCCTCCTGCTAGGAGGTGGTCTCCACTCCAAGCAGGCCAAGCCCACCAGGTTGAGCCCTGGTCCAGAAGCACTCCACCCCGGTGGGGGCAGCTTCAGGAACTGAATGTACCCGAGAGAAGCAACTCAGCACTGTTATTCTGGAAAAAGGTGTAAATGAATTCATAGCAAACCACACTGGTGCCTCACCTTCCAGAGGCTTTTGCAGACATAACCTCATGCATTTCTCCCAACTAGCCCCACAAGTGGGCTGCCACTGTATGGCCTTCATCACCCGCAAGTAAGGGAAGAAGAAACTGAGGTTCAGAGAAATGAGTTTGCTTGCTGACGCAAAAGGACCAGCCTCAGCCTAACTCAGTCACCCTTCCTCTTGCGCAGTCCAGGAAGGCTTCTTTCCTGGAGATGAGCCCCCTGGATCATCACTGTCCGTGCATCTGTCTTTTACATCTGTCCCTTGTGCAGACCATGAGGTCATGGAGAGAAAAGATTGGGTCTCTTTCATTGTCATCTTCTGGGGCCTGGTGCAACATCTGCAAGACAGTTGTCAGGGGTGTTCCCAGATAGTCCTTTCCTCTCCTCTTCAGGGCATGTGGCTGGGTAGCACTTTCCAACTCACTTGAAGTTAGATGTGGCCATCAGACTTGCTTTAGCCCGTGAAATTGAAACAGAAGTGACACGTGTCATTTCCAAGTGGACATTTTTTAGAGGAAGTGCATGTGACAGCATCAATCAAGATGGCGGCGGCTGCTTCCCAGAGCAAGGATGACACAGACCTGCGATGACAAGTAAGTTGAGTGAGAAAGACACCATGTGCTCTTTTTATGCCACTGAAGTTAGGGGATGTTTGTTACTGCAACATAACCTACCAGAGTCTGCTCGTCATGGAACATGTTAGTAGATACTCGGGATTTTTAGAAAAAAGTAAAGAAGGGAGAGAGGAAGGAGGGCAGCGTCCCCTGATGTGGACAAGGACGGTAGTCCCCTCTGAGCAGGCCAGTGGAAGAGGCAGATACTTCAGCCCCCAGCGGTATCCTCCAGAAGCCAACAAGGTAAGTGGGTGCCTGCAGCTCTGCCCCCTCGCCCACACTGCAGGATTCTGAGGTTTGAGGGTTTCCCAGGATCCCCTCCCCAGCAATGGAGAGGGCGGCCCAAATCCAGGGAGTACAGAGGCCATCTCCCTCCTCCAACTGAAGACTTTTTTCAGCCAAATGAATAATTCATTGTAAATGACTTTGAGATGAGTCGCGTCTCCATGTTGCCACCCGATTATATGTACCATAAAAAGCAATGACAGTAATTTATCTCCTTTCTCTGGCGGGGTGGGCCGCGGTGATGAGGAGGAAATGCTTGGTGCCTGGCATGGGGTTATGAATCATTCCTCTTAGCAGTTAAGCGGCAAGCTGCTGATGCTTATTACTGATTTGGCATTAAATAATTCCAGCCTTGGTCTGGAAGCAGAGAGAGGGTCCAGCTTCCCTTCTTAGAAGAGAGCCAAGCAGAGTGAGGGAAGCAGGGCAAAGGGCCACCATGGAGATGGAGAGGAGGGTGGTGCTGGAGGGAGGAGGTGGTGTGCAATTGGCCTCATCAGTTCGCCCTGAAGTTGTCTTTTCCCTAAGATCCAGAGCCTGAGCCTGTGGCCTGAGACCCAAGTGACAAGATTGTGGTTCCAGCTGTGTGGGTCACAGAGGGAGACATGCAGCAGGATGAGCCCTCCCAGCTCACAGGCGCTAAGAGTCAGGAGTACCTCCCCGGCCTTCAGGCAGACCCAGGTGTTTGTACTAGAGGAAACAAACCCAAGACCTTTCCAGCCATGATTACTTTCTTCAAACAGAGACTTCCAGGAGTGAAACCAGCTCCCAGTTTGCAGATGGAGAAACTGAGACCCATAATGAGGCAAGAATGAAATAAAAGGAAATAAGAGGAAAGAGCAGTGGAATATACATCCTCCCCAAACCCAAATGACCTTTTCTGTCCATAGACAACGAAAATAGAAATAACCCCAGAGAACTCAGGGGCTGTATGTACAAAGTACATATCTTTATTTTCACACACACACAAAAAAAAAAAAAAAAGAAAAAGAAAAGAAGACATTTTACCTGTTATGGGCATGGTGTGAGGATTAAATCCTATTCCCCTAGCTCTGTATTCATGCCCCACCCTGGTCAGTGACACCACAAACTTTTTTTTTTTTTTTGAGACAGTCTCACTATGTCGCCCTCAGTAGAGTGCTGTAGTGTCACAGCTCACAGCAACCTCAAACTCTTGGGCTTAAGCAATTCTCTTGCCTCAGTCTCCCAAGTAGCTGGGACTACAGGCGCCCGCCACAACACCCAGCTATTTTTTTGTTGTAGTTGTCATTGTTGTTTAGTAGACCCAGGCTGGGTTCGAACCCATCAGCCCTAGTGTATGTGGCCAGTGCCCTAACCGCTAAGCTACAGCGCCGAGTCTACCACAAACATTTTTACACATTTCCAGCTCACCTTCCCCTTTTGAGTCAGGAACTCCAAGGGACAGCTGAGTCTTTAAAAAATACCCCAATAGCTGCTTACTTTATAATAGCCCCAAACTGGAAACCACCCAGATATCCTTCAACAAGTGAATAGTTAAACAAACTGTGACGTCCATACCGTGGAATACTGCCCAGCCATAAAAAGGAATGAGCTATTCATATACATGACAATTACAATGAATTTTAAGGGAGTGACGCAGTGTGCGTGAGAAAAAGCCAATCCCCAAAGGTTGCATACTGTATGGCTCCATTTATGTAATAGTCCCAAAATGACAAAATTATAGAAACAAAGAACAGATCAGTGGTTGCCAGGGGTCAGGGGTAGGGCTGGGGGTTGGTCAGGGAAGGATTTGGGCAATGCAAGACCTCCTTGGGCCAGTGGAACTGTCCTGGGTCCTGACTGGCAATGGCTAGGCAAACACACACGTGACCAAAGTGTACACACACACACACACACACACACACACACGTTTGTGCCTGGACAGCTGCTGCAATCCAACTACATCAGGGAATTATATTAATGTCAATTTCCTGGTGAGACAGTCTTGCACAATGTTAACATGGGGGAAAACTTGGTGAAGGGTACATGGGATTTCTCGATGTTATTTTCTACAACCGCATGTGAATCTATAATTATCTCAAAATCAAATGTTTAATTCAAAACAAATTTTTTTCAAAAAGCTCCCCTACTGATTCTGTTCAACCAGGGATGAGAGCATCCACCATGCTTAGCTTTTGTATTTTACTCTAACTTTTACTTTGTATGAATTATTCAATGTCCTGGTCGATGCAGTCCACACAGTTGCCTCTTTCAGTGGTGGAGGAGAAAATGTGAGCCCTTCACATGTGGATGTCTAGGACTGGCCTGGTGCTAGCCGGACAACAGACAATTCCCTTGCCAGGAAACAACAGAGAGGGAGGAACTGGACAAGCCTAAACTCACCTTACCAGTTCTGCAACTTTGAGCAAATTATGTAACCTCACTAAGTGTCTCTGCAAAATGGCATTTTATTGCACCTGCCTTAAAGGGCCTGGAAAATGGGAGTTACTCAGTGGCATGGAAACTGTTACCAAATGTTTGATGAGTGGTGAGGAACTGGCTTGACCTTCAACCCCAAGCCTCGCGTCATATAGAATTTAGGAGGACAATATTGATTTGGGGCTTTCCCTATCCCTTTAAGACTTGCTGCATATCTCAAGAGATAAGGCAGGGAAGAGCTTCATAAAACCATGTTCCTTTCCTGAATCAGATGCTGGTAAACTCCAAGTCAACAGCCCAGTCTTGAGGTTGGGACTGAATTTGACTAGGAAATGCCTGGTGTTTTCCCAGCTTGCTTGTGAGTAGTATAATTAACAAGGCTTTTCACTGTTTATTGGAGCCTTACTATTGATTCCGCAGTGTATATGACCCTAGCTGCCCATCCCTGAGTGTGCCGACCCCTTCCTGGGTGAGCAAGTGAGTACACCCAGTCTCACGTGCACACACACGCCATGCACACCTCCTCCTGTGAATGATTTGGATTCTGCCGTGAGAAGGGTAGTTCATGAATGCCAAGGCCATTCCCCCATTGTGAGTGCCTGTTCCGTGCAGAGCCCATCTCCTCACCTGGGCCAGGCGGGAGGGGAGCAGAAGACACAGATGGGACACAGCACTTTCATTATTTATGAAGCTTTCATTATTTCACGTATAAATAATCGATGACTGCAAAGCGTGGCGGGCAGCACCGTGGAATATTCATGAGCCCCGTTTACGGGGATTTCGGGGGCTGCCTGGGCCCCAGATGTGCACACACTCACACACCCCCAAATAAAAATCATCATAATGAAGATTTCATCTGCCAGGCAGGGGCCTCATCTCCAGGAGAGAGGCAGCTTGTGCTTTATGGGTGCTCAGAGGGTTTGCTCGCCTGGTAAGGGCTGGAGCTGAGCACCCAGCAGATTTGGCCCCCCTGCAGGAAGGGAGTCTCCGGCCCCGGCATTTAATATTGAGCACTCCTAGTCAAAGATCAGTAATCTTTCCCTCCACATGTGCCTTCTGAGACCCCTGGTCACCAACCTCCAGCTGGTGCTATAGACTCAGAATCAGGGAAATTGTCCAGGCCAATGTCATGGGATTCTGAGCGGGTGAGTAACCGAGCCAGGAGGAGACAGGATGGCCCCGCCCTGTGAGACTGCCCCTCACATAGCTCTCCAGGCCAGCGCAGTTCCCACTCTGGGCTACGAGCCCTTTCTGTTCTCTCTCCTCCCACCCTTGGCCCTCACTCTTCAAGTCCTTGTTCCCTGTGATTGAAATACTTTTCCCTTCCCCATGGTTACCTGGCTAGGTCCCTTGGGTCTCTGTATAGCTGTCACCTCCTCTGGATCATCTTCCCCAACTCCCTAAGGTGGGTTAGGCCCCTTCTCTGGGTTTTAGGGACCTGAGCCCTCCCCTCCCCCAGTTCTGGCACCTACTCCACCTCACTGTGATCATTTCTTTGCTAACGTACCCCTCTGCCACACATACACACACTGGGTTGTAAACTACATGACCGTGCAGACTTTGGCACCTAAGTGGTTTGAATCCAAGCTCTGCCGCTAGCTATTCATCCTTAGGCAAGTTACTGAACCTCTCTGTGCCTGAGTTTCCTCTTCTGTAAAGTCAGAATAACAAAAATAGGCCTGACCTCACAGAACTGTTAGAAGGAATTCATGTATTGATCCAGTGAAGTGCTTGGCCCCCTGCTTTCTAAGCGCTCAGGAATAGACAGTCCCTCAGCCCTTCTTTACCATTCCAACATCCTCAAAGCTCTGAAACCAAAAAGCTTTTTCAAAACTCATTTGGCAACAAAACCTGAACTGATCTGAACTTAGAGGTACTTGTAGTCTTTTTTTATCCCTCTTGTGAGGACAGTTCATGTGTCTATTTCTACAGAAATATGAGTATTTCTGATGAGAGTTGTTCATAATACAGAGGACACTACATTTCTAACATCCGAGGGGAAAACCTCCCGGACCAACAACATTCTCATAGAATATGAATATTAGGTGCCTAATAGTAAGGACTGGCCCATCTTATCCAACACTACATGTGTCAGAGAGCAGTGCTCCACAAACACTGGTGACAACTGGGATAGTGGCTAGCGTTAGCCCTGCCTCTCTGGCCTTCTGGGATACCGGGCCCTGCTACCCATCTCCTCAGAGCTCCCAGCCCCAGCCCCAGCTCAGTCACTTCCCTAAGGCCACTTCTCGGTGTTGGTGACAGAAACAGTTGAAACCCTCCCCTGGCCTCTCTGGGTTTGCACAGGTGGCTGATGACTCCTTCCAAATCACAGCCAAATAGCAGGATGTTACCCAGTAAGCTGTTGCCATGTCCTTGCTCCTGGTAAGGCAGGCCCACTTCTCCAGGAAAGCAGGGAACTGTAGCCAGGCCTTCCCTGACCCCTCCCTGCAATGGCACCCGAGGAAGAGCCCGGAAGGGAAGGACCCAGCAAATGAAGTTAAACCAGGCACCAATCCGTGCTGGGTCCAAATGTGCATAAAGGACACAGATCCATCCAGACATAGGGGATACAGGCACAGGCAGTCACAGCACACACCATCACTGGTTCAGTCTTCACATCCCACCTGTGGGGTGGGTACTGTGAAGGTTCAGTGGGTCTTCAATAAGCTCACCACCTCTCCACCAAGTTCAGATCCAACTGCAAGAGAAAGAGAAGAGAGCCTGGAACCCCACAGATAAAGGTCAAAATGCCAGGGTGAGCACTGGCCAAAAGCTCATTTGCAGAATGTGACAGGGTGGGGAAATCTTGCGGTGATGAATTTCTCCTCCTGGAAACGTGAAGCCCATTTAGCAGATGAGGAAACTGAGGGGTTGTCTACATACCTCAGGTCCTCCAGGGACCCAAGGTACCATGTCTCTGATATAAAAAGATGGTAGGGGCTGGGAGCCGGCAGCAGAGCCCTGGGGTCCTCCTGCTCCTCTCTCCGCCCCTCCTCCCCTGTCAGGTCACTGTCACTCACTCCCCTCTGGTTACCGTGGTTGGTGAGGCAGCTTTCCTGAGTCCACGTCTGACTCACATGCTGAGCCAAGTGAAGAACTTTCGGGAGCCTCTTCCATCTCCAGTGTGTTACATAGCTGGTACCCTTGTCTGGGTTAACCAGTCACAAGCCTGATCTACGTCTGGCAGCTGGAACAAATCTTCCCAGGGACTCAAACAGTCCCCACAGGTGGGGCTGTTTGAGGAGACCCCGCCACCAAAAAGCCCAATCTCAAGACAGCACCCTTGGAGGCTGCACTCATTTTTGTCTCATGTACCAGAGTCATAGTCAGTTTATAAATCTCACAGAGAAAGCTGTCGAAGGTTCCAGAACAGGGTTCCAAGTCCAGAAAATAGGCCATTGCTTTTCTCCACCCCCATGAAAGGGCCCCCCGATGGCCCACACCTGCAGCAGAAATGGCAAATGCTTTCTTTCACAAACTGAGCCCGCAAGGGCTCCCTGGGATTCAGAGGTTGCATGTGAACGAAGTCAGCTGTGAGATGGATGAGGGTGTCTGCCATGACTGCGGCCTGGGCGCGAGAGGTGCCCAAGCCCCGTGTTCACTTTCTCAGCACTCACAAGATGGCCTTTTGGGGAAAGACCTGGGGTGGGGGGTGGGGTGTGTGTAAGTGTGATTTTGAAAGATACACATTTACTAAGCTGCTTATAAAACAATGGTCAACTAAACCCCTTCCTCCACACCATATGGCCCGTGCGCCTCCAGCAAGCACGGAGCCTCCTGGCGCTACGTTGCCACATTTACAAAATGAAGATGAAGCTGCCAAGTTGGGGCAAGTTTGCATGCATTAAACTCCTCTTCACTTATAGCAATAAAGGATTTTTTAAATTAAAAAGTCATAGCTGCAAGGCACGGATCAGAAACAGAGCAAAACAGACAGCGGTAAGTAGGAGAGAGAGCCTCAGGCTTGCAGGTCTGCAGGTCCTGAACAGGTAGGAGCAGCAGGAAGTCCACTTTTATCCGGAATGTTGGAACCCAAGGGCCTCCCTGCACAGGTGAACTCTACTATCCAAATTCCGTGAGAGTGCCACATTTCCTCTGGGGGACACATGCAGGCCTTACATCCTCTTTACAGGGCTCATTGCAATCCTCTCTCACTCCAGTCCAAACACACTCACCCCTCCTGTTCCTCAAACTCACTGAGCATGCTTCTGCCCAGTGTCTCATGTACCAGAGTCATAGTCAGTTTATAAAAAAAGCAAGGGCCTTTTGCTCTGGCTCTTCCCACTGGCTGCACACTCCTCCCCTCCATCCCTGCTGCTCATCCTTTTACTTACAGAAGATTTTTTTTTATTATTAAATCACAATAATCATATTGAACCTACTGAAGATTTTTGTTCAGATGTTATCAGTGCAGCCTATCCTGACACTTTATCTATAAAGCAGCTTCCTCTATCCATCATCATTTACCGTCCTTACTCAGCCTCATTTTCTCATAGCAATAAGTTTGCTTTTTGTTCATCCCTCCCTTTTACTCCTAGTTAGAATGTCAGCTCCATAAGGACAGGAAACCTGTATGTTGTGTGAATTACTGTATCCCCAGGGGCTTGACAGCTCTTTGTGAGTGAGGGCTGGGCATGCAGTTTCATGGATGAAGACATTGAGACTCAGAAAGGTTGAGAGACTTGCCCAATCATAACAATGTGCTTTATACAAAGTCCTCTGTGCCAAGCACTGTTCAGACCCCTTTGCAGACCTTGCCTTTTAAGCATCACAGCAACTCTATGGTAGGATTGCCCCCATTGTACAGATAGGCACTAGACAGGTTGAGCGACTTGCTCAAGATCACACAGCCAGACGGGAAGCTGAGATCTCATGTGACACGGCAAATCACCCAAGTCCCCCTGGTAGTTTCTTTGCTCTTACAACCTCCAGGGTCCTCTCAAAAAAGCAAAGCCTTTTGCATCGAGTGGCTCATTTAGTTCATCCCCTGTGTTCAGGCAGCAGTATAGCAAAAGCACAAACAGAATCCATTCAGATTTTATAAATTCCTTGCCTAGGGATTTCCCCATTTTCCATGTCTCCCCTTTCCAATGTTAATCCTCATCACAGTAAGTTCTACTTTCGATCTAACTTAAATCCTGCTTGCTTCATATTCAATCTATTTCTTTCCATCCCACCTTCTAGGGAGGTGGAGAAAGCTGGCCTGAGAGCTTCGGGTGTTGACACTCCAACCAAAATGCTTCATTAGACTGGAAAGGAAGAGAAACCACAGGCCCCGCACCCCAACAATTCACCGCAAACCAAAGAACCCCAGCTCCCAAGGCCAGCTGTGTCAGCACTTTGCCCCAGCGCTCCTTTCCCAGGGCCTTGCCTTGCTACAGTGATTTATGGGCCCTGTCAATCTGTAGGCTGAGCCTGGAGACAGCTGGAAGTAGCAGGATCAGCGCAGCCATCCTTCAGGCGAGGGGGATGGGGGTGCATCAGAGCACGGAGGAGGGCCCAGACAGGCCAATGACAGGTGACAGGGATAGAGACCCCAGTAGGCCGGGTGGAGAGGCCAATGGCTTGAACCTGGGCCAGCATCTGGAGGACAAAGATACACAGAGCAGAGAACAATGAAGAAAAAGGGCAGGCTCGGAGAGAGAGCTGGGAAGCCAGCGGAGTAGGAATCAGCTCAGGAGTTTCTGATTCTCTGCATTCTGAAGACGAAAGCAAAATGAAGATGACAGCCGGTAAGAGACGTTTAGCGGGTTTGTTTTTCTGCAGACCTTCTGGAGGACCTGGCTGAAATCGCAAACTAGCACACCTCCCACCAGCCACAGCCAGGTGGGGATCAGGATGACCTCCCCACCCCCCGAGGGTTTACATCTCCCATCCCTGCAGCCATGTGCTTGCCCCACGCATGTTTGTTCGTTAGCCTCTGTCACCTTGGACTTTTTTCATTTTTTGGCCCCCTGCCTCCTTCTCGGCACATCTTACTCCCTGGGGGCCATTCACAGGCTTCCTGCCCCTGGGCCCATCTGTGTCACTGCTCCTGGCACTTCCTGGACATCCCTTATGCCTTTCTCCACTGCCCCCTCCTGGAGCGCCCACAGCTCCCACTCTCACGCTGTCCCGTCATTCAGCTGGCCTCCCATGTCCACCCACTGCAGGTGCCCCTCCCCTGGTCTTGGGCAGTGGGCCCAGGTGGCCTGTGGAGAGGAGAGTGGGGTCTCCCAGGCAGGATTTGCTGTGGAGAGGGGGAGCCCCCGGGTCTTTTGCAGCTGTGGGCAGCTCTGCACAAAGCAAGGCAGAGCCCGTAGTTAGGGGAAACAGAACAGGCAGCCAGCAGCTCCCTTTTATTTGAAGTGGATTTGATATTCTAGGCCAGGCCCCAATGAATACTCAGGCATTCTTGTATGTACACGTGCACGCGCGCGCACACACACACACACAGTCATAGCACAATAGTCACGTATGTAGCAGCCTCAGACAGGCTCACAACAAACTCACAAATTCACATCTTCCCACAGGCATCGGGAATCAGAGACTCCCCAACTCCCAACCCCAAACCACACCTGCACACACACCCTGGGCTGAGGAAAGATGTCTGCGGAAGTGTCCTCTGCAGAAGAGGACAAGAGGCTCCCCCCACCCCCACACTAAAATCCACCCCACCCCACGATACGGAGACACCAGCCTCTGCCCCATGGTGATGGGAGGAGGAGGAAGAACACGGCTTTCTAGCCAGGCTCTTCAGTTGGAGACAGGAAAGGGAGACGCATTCCCAGTACACCCTGCAGGCCCAAGACCTGCCCTCTCTCCCAGGGCAGGAATCCAAGTCCACGAAAGCCCATCTGTTTCCAGGCGGCTGTGATTTCTTTGTTTCCCTTTTCTTTGAATGCCCCTTGATTTATGAAACGAGGGGTGAAGATCTCTTCCCATTTAACTTACTTTGAAGCTGATTCACGTTGTTTCAATAATAAATCAGTCTAAATAAAAAGCAAAGTTTCCGTCTGTTCGCACGCAATCTAGAGAGCGGCTGCTCCCTGAACAGGACTGGCCGGGGGGGAAGTGCGGCCCCTGGGGCCTGATGGAGATGGCAGTGCCTGTCCTGGAAACCAGACAGGAGCATTACCCCTGAGCACTAATACACTGTACATGCTGCAAACACACCACACACACACTATCTATGCACTACATATACACAACACACCTACTGCAGATACCATCTATATGCACTAGACACACAGTATACGAAGTAGCTACACTCTGTGTGCACTATAGAGCCATCCCACATGCACCTGCACTACATACGTGCTGCACTCCAGAGCCATCCATGGATGCTGCACGTAGACCCTACATATATACAGCATATGCACTCCACGCACACTGTAAACACACTGTATGTACACTACATATACACTAGATGGACACCACCTAGACACTGTAATCCCATCATACCCCAGTGAGGCAGGCACCATTGTCATCAGGTTCCAAGTATGACTCAGGAAATACCTCCCAGCCCTAACCCACATCACCCCAGCACCAGCACCCCCCACCCAGGCCTCCTTGGCTAGCCCAGTCCTGGCTAGGCCTGCTGTGCCAGGGAAGGAGGAAGATTTCTTCTTTTCCACCCAGGCCCTGCTTTTCTGTCTTCCCAAGTTTCTTGCTTTGCTCAGGTGATTTCATTTCATTTGAAAGAAATATTCACTGAATGCATGTAGCTGAATTTCCTCTTGCTTCGAGGGGAGATCACAGTATCCAACCGAAAGACTTTTCCAGACCCAGCTTCTCTGCTTGTACCTCTTTCCCAGATTCTGCCACCTAGAAATGCCTACACAGGGTCCCCCAGGCAGAGAAGGGACAGCCTGAGCAAGAGGAAACCAGGCAGAGCTGCTCTGCTGTAGACAAGTGGCTTGGCATCTCTGATCCCCCAGTTCCTATAGTTACCACCTTGTGAGGTCTCGGGGTTGTTCTTAGCCTTGGGCCTGATGGTTGCTATTCTCATGGCTCCTGCACCTGAGAAGCTCCCCAGGGCTGGGAAGGAACATGACAGTGAGGATAGAGGGGGCTCAGAGAAGAAATCTCAACCAGCAGGAGGGGTCTGAGAGCTAAAAATGATACTTAAGGCCACACAGGGACACCGTGAGATGCATGACATTCCCTCCCACAGAGGGAGGTGGCAGAGAGAGGTGGAGGACTGAGACTTTTCACAAACACATGTGGGAGTCTTAGGCACCACCAAGTGCTCGCACCCCCAGGAGTAAGATACAAGGAGTGTGATGTTTCTCTGGCACGGTGCGCAAGCTGTCCCAACAGCTGGGGAAGTGTGGCCCAGTTAGGAACCTGCTAATGACATTCTCTGTCAGCTCAGGACACAGAGAGCAGGTGCAGGCCTCCAGGCCCTGACTCCAAGCTCTCACAGGCCACATGGGAGAGTGGGAGGCCATGGCACATGGAGGCCCATCTGGATTTTAGGTCAGAGTGGATATGCTCGGAGGCTGCATATTCCAGAAAGTGCCTGAAGGATCTTCAAAAACCCTTTGTCGTGGAAGTGTAGACACATCCAGGATCAGAGGTCTCAGGACTGGGGATCAGGGCCTGGAAGGGACAGAGATGGGCAGCAGTAAGACCCAAGGAGAGGCAGGGGGTGGGGTGAGAAGATGAAGACCAATCTGGGGGTTCTGGCCCAATGAGGCTTGGGCAGGGCACTTCAGACAGGCCATAGAGAGGGGAACCAGAACAGCTGCAGGTTTGGGCCACTGAGGGGCACCTGTCGAGGCCTCTGGGTTGGGGTGAGCACATCAGAGCATGGGGAATGGGGTGGGGGCTGCCGCAGCATCTCACTTGGCAGCCACTGGGAGCCACTACCTGCTGGGGACAGGAGGCACCTCAGGAGGTGGTGACATGCTGTGTTTCCCCTAAAAGTGACAGTGACAGGCGTTCTCCCTGGGAGAGAGAACGGCTCAACTCTGCTTCCATCAGCAGCTCTGCCAGTCCCCTGCTCGCTCCAGGATGCGGGCTGAGCCAGACTGCAGCTGGGGTCCAGATTGGGCCTGCCTGCCTATGTCCCTGGCTGCCACCAAGCAGCCTGCACAGCTTCCATTCTTCCCACTCCTTCTCCTTCTTCCATGTTTACCTAGAACTTTCTTCTTCAATGACCACTCTCAGAAACAGAAGTCAAGAGTAGTTTGGGCAAAGTTCACCCTCCCCAGTCCCAGGGCCTAGACTCTTCCCTCTTAGCTGTGGCCTCTGTGGGGATCCAGCCAGCCAAGGCCAGAGATGGGAAGGGACATCGCTCTGCCCCTCCCAGCAGGGGCAGAGCCCTGCATGCACAGAGGGGCTGTCCACAGTGAGGGCCTAGGGTCAGCCACAGAGCCCTAATAAAAAGTGGTGTTTCTGCCTTCTAGAAAATATGATGCCATTTGCCCATTTATGTCTGGCCCAGCTTTGGAAGGGGGCATTATTCCATCTCTGTGGCCGCTGACTCCCTCCCACCACCTCCTGGCATGTGCTACTAAAATTATTAATAGGAAGCAGCTTCCCAGGGCAGACGTCCATTGCAAGTACATCCATCTCCCTTGGAGCGACCGTCACCCCCCATGGCTCAGCACCCGAGAGGCAATGCTCAGGCTGGGAGCTCTGACCTCATCCCCAACTGCCTCCATGATGACCTCCCTACCTCCCAGGACTGGCACATCAAGGCCTTGAGGCAAGAGGGAGTTGAACTGCCTAGCAGGGATGCCCCAGGTGAGCCTCCCTGGTGAAATATTCATTCATTCACTCATTCATTCATTCAAGAAACATTTATTGAGCACCTACTAGGAAGTACACACTGTCTGGGCTCCAAGGTCCAAGCAATCCTCAGACATAGCCCTTGCCCTCATGCAGCTGACTGACCCTCCAGTGGGGCAGACAGACAGGTGAATAATAAACCATAAATAAAGGACATAGCCTTTCAGGAGTGAGCTCCGCAGAGAAGGTGACATTTGTGCTGAGACCAGAAAGATAAGAAGCTCTGAAGAAAGAGCATGCCAGGCAAAGAGAAGGCGCCGAGGGGGATGGAGCTCTGGCAGCTTCGGGGCAGAAAGGGTCAGCGTGGCAGGGCTGCGAGGGGACCTCAGGATGAGAAGAGGCACAGGACATGAAGAAGAATTTGGATTATTTTGTAAAGAGAATGAGAAGAAAGTTTTAAGCAGACCAAGATAATCTGGTTTGTTCTTTTAAAAATCATCCTTTAGCACCACGTGGATGCTGGGGGAGAAAACTATCCTGGTGGCTGGGTGGAGAATAGGCTGGAGGGTTTGAGGGGGAGAAGGCTTCCTCAATTGTGCAGGTAGCAGAGGATGGGGACAGAGCAGTGGGGAGAGGTAGGGAGAGTGGTTTTCAGATTCGGGATATTCTCTCCAGCACTGTTTTTCAACCTCTTTTATCTCACAGCACACTTGAACCTATAGTTAAAATTCCACAACAGACTTAAATTATGTTGATCAAAAAAAGAGTAAATAAAAGAATAGACATACTGTGCTTTGAACTTCTTTTGAAAATAATTTAATTAATGATCTTTAAAAATGTTAGCACCACACCTAAGATGCTCTCACGGCATACGGGTTGATAATCACTGCTCTACAGGTTAAGATGACAACGCTGGATGAACTGTGCCTCTCTGAGCAGGGACAAGGATGGGGCCTTTATTTCCATCTGCCACATGCTTCTGGGGGCCCTGTGTTCTGCTGTTCCTCTGCCTCCCCAGCCTGAGTCTTGTGACACCCAGCCAGAACATGAAGCCATGTCCACAGTTACCTGGAGAGGAGGAGAGAGAGCCTGGATCAGGAAGGCTCCAGTTCTGGGGAGAACATGGTTGTTCCCGGCACCCGGAGAAACTCAACCCACTTTGCAGGGGGGCCGTGAAGGCACCAGGTTTCTTGGTTTCTGTGCTTGACCCAAGCTCCTCCTGGTAGCTCCCGGAGGCACGAGGGAGAGGCAAGAGCCCGAGCCTTCTGCTGGATGTCAGCAATGCCGTGGTGAATAAGGGAATTGACCGTCTAAGTAAGAAAACAGATAAGCAAACAAGCAAATGCACCATGCTGGGGCGTGGATGATAGGGGTGTAACGGGGTAGTAATGGAGGGAAGGGCCCCATTTAGACAGGGTGTTGGTGAGGATTAAATGAGACGATAGGTGTGAAGTCCTCAACACGGTGTGGCCCGTGTGAGCCAGAACCTGTGGGGCGCTGGTGAGGGCAGCAGGAGGAGCTGAGCTCAGCCTTCACCTCTAAGCCCAGAGCTGGCCGCAGGAGGAGCTGAGATAGCCACGGCCTGCTTTCTCCCTAGACACAGGTGACCATCAGGACTGGAGCCGCTTGCAGAGAGGTGGGAACAGCCCAACTCCTGACTCCTGCTCTGGTGCTCGCTCCGCTTTCCAGGTGTGGCGAGAGGGGACTTGCAATCCCCCGCTGCGGTGACCCAGCTGGTGCAGATGGTGGGACAGCAAGGAGAGCTGACCGAGGGGATCCATCTTCCTAGGCTCCAGAGGGGATTCGCACAACCTCTGCTGCTGGTGGACCCTCAGGGCTGGGAATGGCTCTGAGGCCTCCCTGGGAATAGTCAGAGGAAGACACTAGCCCCTCCAGATATGGGATTCAGATCTGCTCCTGCCTCCTCCTCTCAGCCACCCATTTGCTGCGGTCACAGAGATAGTCCCTCAGAGAGGAGAAAGCTCAGCAGAACACCACAGGTAGACAGGTGTCTGCCGTGACCTTGTCTCACACCAGCAGGGAGGAACAGGCATTTTGGTGTGGTTCAGAGTTAGGGCAAGAGGGGGCATTTGGATATCAATCTGTCCTGATCCTTCTCTGGGGGCCACCCCTTCCCCTGACCCAGGGGATAGCCAGCAGAGTTGGGCCTTGGCTCCCTTAAGAAGGGAGTCAGGGTATTCCTCTGGGATACCCAAGCCCCAGCCCCTCCCATCCCTTCCACTCTCCCTTCCCAGGCAGGAAAGAGGCACACTGGCTCCTGGAAAGCCCTTTTCAAAGCCACAAACCTTGGCTTTCCTGATGTCCAGAGGGAACTCCCTGATTTTTTTTCTAGGCATATCAATTTCCTGGGATCTCTTACCTTTTTTAAAAAAATCACTATACTTTTTTTTTTTTTGAGACAGAGTCTTACTTTGTCACCCTCAGAGGAGTGCTGTGGTGTCACATCTCATAGCAACCTCAAACTCTTGGGCTCAAGTGATTCTTTTGCCTCAGCCTCCGACTAGCTGAAGCCACAGGCGCCCGCCACAACATCCGTCTCTTTTAGAGACGAGGTCTCGCTCTTGCTCAGGCTGGTCTTGAACTCCTGAGCTCAAGCAATCCGTCCATCTCAGCCTCCCAGAGTGCCAAAATTACAAGTGTGCACCACTGAATAGACTTTATTTTTTAAGCAGCTTTAGGTTAACAGAAAAATGGAGGAGAAATTACAGCGATATTTCCATAAACTTCTCCCCTGCACAGTTCTCCTATCCCACATGAGTATGGTCCTTTGCCTGTTCCAGTACCCAATTTGGGGCCCCCTTGTCTCACTCTGGGTCTGCTTTCCCCTTCCTGGCACTCACCACAACACTGATGCACCAGGTAACCAACGTACTATGTAAATGATACATAAGCAGTGCACCAGGTAACTGATTTCCCTGGTAACTGATGTACCAGCCAACCAGTGGACCAGGTAACCAATGACTCTCTTGTCCCTTCTTGGCACTTGCCTCTGCTTCCCTAGTGTCCAGTTCACAATACTTGGTCTCCCAGCCCCTACTCATCTAGGAGAGTACAGCAGGGAGGCACACTGGGTCGGGACACCCCAGCCATCCTTGATCTTAAAGGTCCCTAGCCACCTCCTCCTCTGAGATCCCAGCCAGGTAAGGGGCAGTGCTAGGCCTGGGCAGGACAGAGCACAGAGGGAACAACGGCCTCCCTCTGGCCCTTCCAGCTTCTCATATGAAGTTAATAAAATTGCAGGCAAGGATGACCCAGAGGATATGATTTACTCAGGCTGGGGAAAAGCTTTCAATAAGGTCCCTCTATAAAAGGCCATTAAGGGAGCAGAATAACCACAGGCTAAGGGGCAAACGCTATAGATTCCAAAGTGGTTTAAGCAGAGGAATTAAAGAGGCATTCGGAGCCGGGAGACATTATTAATAACTACGGTGGGCACTTGTAAAGGCTTTTCTTCTCTACTCACTGTGCGGCACTAACTTCTCAGCTCTCGGGCCTCTGGTGGGGATGGAAGGAACATCAGCTGGCAGATGGGCTCACCCCACTTTCAGGTTGGATAATGGGATGGGAGGCCTGGGATCCTAGAGCTCAGGGCTCCCTGGAAGATGCTGGGTAACACACTTTCTGGTGTGAAAGATGAAAGCCCGGGAAGGGCAGGCCAGCCCTGGTGGGGAGGGTGAAGCACCTCTCTGGCAGGGCTGAGGACACTTGTGCCATTTCACAGCATATGAGAGTAGAGATTCCCTGTGTCTCATCCAGAGGGTCCCCGGAAGAGGTAGCGCTCCCGAAGGAGGAAGAGGCTGCCCTTCCTGGCCTCCTTCTGCCCTCCAGGTCCCTAGCGGAGCCTGGGTCTCACCTCACTGCCCCACTCCACCCAGATCCCCTCAAGCTTGGTGATGGAGCATCCTTTTCCCCTGTAGGAATAGTCCAACATCTGGAAGGTTCCCTCCCCACAACCCATTTTCAAACCTCAGTTCAAGGACCCCACTTCCGCAAAGTTCCAGGCCAGCCCTTCCTACCTGGTTTCTACTTTGGTCCAGAGGCCTCTGGAACCAGGTAGGTAGCCCCTGAGAACCTTGACAAGCACCTGGGGGCCTGAACTCCTGGGGGCCTGAATTCCAGGCAAGGCTACCCGGCACCTCCACCCCAGTCCCACCCTAGCTCTGTCCTCTGTAAGTTCTCCTTCCCAGAATTTATCTCTCCTCCTGAAATTAGCATTCCTTTTAAATGTTTTCACACTCTCAAATTGTTCCTTAAATGTGCATATTAACTGGCAAAATGACTTGGCCTAGCTACTTCACCCTGCCTCACATTAATCTCCCCCAAACCCCATTACACTTAACATGCCTCATCCTCTCCGCTCAGCCTCAGCTCAGCCTCATAAACTCAGGGCGACTTTGGGATGATCCTTGCGTCCCTGCCTTCCAGCTACAGAAGGCCAGATGCCACCTGCAGGGCCAAGGGGAGGGAGCACTGACACATGGGTGGGGGTTGGAGCCAAAGACCCCAGGGGAAGTTGTCTGCCCTGGCTGCTCCTTTCTGAGTTACTATAGTAACAGTATCACCCTGGATGAAGGACTTCTCCAATTTGTAGGTGAGGAGGCTAAAAGTATGAGAAGTGAAGTCTCTTGCCACAAAGAAGCCAGAATGCGAACCCCAGGGGTCAAGCCCTTGGTCATCACACTGCAGTCCCCAAAGAGTGGCTTGAAGAAGGTAGGTAAGGGCAGGAGGTGGTCAGGTGCTGACTATGTGACCTCAGGGAAGGGCAGTTAGGAGGTAAGAGCAGGCCTTTCTGTGTAGCTCTTCATGTATAATGATACCTTTAGTGTGTCATCATACACCTTATCACAACCCTGTGAGGTCAGTGCTAGTGCCACCACTCTGTTGATAAGAAAGTTGATGCACAGAGAGGTTAAGTAGCTTTCCCAAGGATGCACAGCTAAAACAGCAGTGCCAGGAGTCAAAGCCAAGGAGTCTGTCTTCTTCATCTCCACATCATACTGCCCCTCAGTAATGGTAGGAGAAGCCCATTTATAACTCCACTCATTAACAACTTGTAACCTCTAGTCCATTGTAACTTGCATAACCTCTCTTTGGCCAAAGTGAAGACGTCAAAAAGCAGTGTCACCACTCCCTGGCTCTACCCTGCACCCCACCCAGCTACCACTACTTGGCCAGAGCCCCAAGGTCATTGACACTTGAGTAGGTGTGGGGTCCTTGAACTGAGGTTTGAAAATGGGTGGTGGGGAGGGAACCTTCCAGTAGGTGTGGCCTTATCTTAATAACTCTCACCAGAATTCTTTAGGCTTTGCCATCAAGGTTTGTCCCTGTTGGCAAGCTGGGACACTGTCTCTGATTCAGCCTATGTTCAGGAGGCAGGGCAGGGCAGCGTCCAGGGTGTCGAGGCCCTGGTACTCTCATTTTTACCAGGAAGAGGCCAACACAATGGGTGATCCAGAAACTCCACATTATCCCCCTCCCCTCCATTACAGGACAGATATTCTGAAGATGCTGTCAGGCTAGATTGTAAGAGTCTCAATCCCTCTCCCTCTCTGCCTCTAATGAGGGTCCTCAGGCCAGTTTTGATTACAGGGAAACTGTGATCCTAGTTTGAAACTAGGATAGTAGAAACTGGAGTGAGCACCAGACCTGAACAGGAGCTGCCAGGTCTCACTAGCCTTCCAGGGCAGGAGGAAGGCAAAATTCTACAGGCAAGAGGCAGAGGGAGTGGAGTTGTCAGGTCAGTAACAGGGTCCTCACTCCCTCGCTGGGATACGGCAGTCCTGGGGCCTCCCCGATGTGATTTACCAGACGATGACAACCTTTAAAGTCCGCTCTGTTATAATCTCCTTTATCTTAATACAATCTTTTCTTGTTGAACTCTCCAGAGTCCCAACCACTATTTTCAACGTAGGGATTTTTTTATTATTATTACGACTTGATACTGTGATTACTGTCGAACTCTCAGTCTTTGTGGAGGGGAAATTAATAAGTTTTTCTTAAGCGCTCTGCACAGGCACTGAATACTGATTAAGCGGGGCTGTCTCCCCAGGGCAGGAGTCAATTATCAATCTGGCCTCGTGCCTGCTGAGACCCGACATCTCCCATGTGTGGGGGAGCTGGTCATTAGATCCCAGCTCAGGTCCCAGCGCCTCCAGCAAGGGCTCAACATCCCATGAGGGGTCAGGGATCCACCTGCTCCGTTCTTGGCTGTATCCCAGGGCAGGAATTATACTTGTTGAATCCCAGAACTAGAAGAGGCCTTAGTTTTCAGCTCATCAGTCCTCTTTACCCCCACATCACAAGCAGAGGAACTGGGCCCAAGCAAGATGTGACTGACCTCAGTAACAGACAGCTCATGGCAAGGCTGGGGCTGTCACTCCAAAGGTGACATGCCAGTTCTCTAATTCACTTCCCTCCCAATGTGTTTTCCCTTTGAGTCTGACTTCAGTCCCTCTTGCTGCATTGTGTGTCTGTCCTGTCCCAAATGAGCTGAAGGATTGGCAGGTGGCATCCCTTACATCTCTAGGAAGAGTAAGTGAAGACACAGCCTACCCCACCAGACCCTGCTCCCTGCCCAACATGCAAGGCTCGGTCAAGGGAAAGGCTCCTACGTCACCCTGCCAGCTGGCTGCTGACTCCAGCAAGTGTGGCAGTGGGCAAACAAAGCAAACACCCTCCCTTGGACAACAAGGTGGTCCTGGTGCCCTGGGAGTGGTGCCTGGTGGAACAAAGCTCCTAGATTGCCCCTGAGAAGATGCTCCTCCTCCAGGTCCTCGTCCAACTACATGAATGGGGAGTAATCTGAGTGCAGAGGGAAAACCAGGTGAGACATCAGGAGAAGACACCAACCACGACCAGGTTTTGCCCTCCCTGGGAGGGCCAGGAAAATGATAGCGGTCAAAGGAATTTCAAGTTGGAAGTTTAAAGTCAACCCCTAGAAGTCAAGACCCAGGCTTTCCTGGCTGCTGACACAGGGACACCCTGGTCTTGCTATCCTTGCTGTGGTGGACATAGGAATGAATTCAGATTATCGGGGCCTGGACCTCTGTGCTGTGTGATCTTACATTTCTCTGATTGCAGACTGTAGACATCGGGCTGCCTGTCACCTACAGATCTCACTTGGGAGGAGAGCTGACAAGGGAGACACATGAGATTTGGGGGAGAAAAGCGCTAGAACCAAAGTCATCCTGTTGCAAACAGGGTGGGGATCAGACTCATTTGTTAAACAGAGCACCTGGGAAGGTCCCTGTCCTGCTCTAGAGCTGAACAGTGGCCATGAAACAAGTAGCCACAAAAAATGACATCAGCTAGAGGTAGGTACCACATGGGTATGAAGTTCGGCGGGGGATTCAAGATCAGGGGCTCTCTCTGTCCTGCCCACAGGGGACCTGGGAGATGGAGGGATGAGAAGGTCCACCTCTCCTGATCCACTGTAGCCCCACAGCTCTCTAGCAGTGGGGCAGCAGACGGGCCTCTAGCAGGTATGGTGATCAGCTGGCAAGGTATCTGGCTCATAAGGAGGCTGCAGGGGCCTGGGTGAGCCCCTGTTGGGGGAGAGGGGAGGGAGTCAACTCTGGAGCTGAGCTGTGACAACAGGGTGACAGCACATTGCTCTTTCTGAGTAAACTAAGCACATTAATCATTGTAATTAGCAGAGCTACCTGGCTATTAAAATGTTGGCACGAGATCCCCCTGTGGCCTGAGTGACCTCCCACAGCTGGCCTGTGCGGGAAGGCTTGGGACTAGCGGTCAGGCTCAGCAGAAGGAGAATAGAGGATAAGACCTGGGTACTCTAGGCAGGGGAGAGGCCATTGTCCTTTCCACATGTCTCTCTCCGGCCTCAAGACTTCTTTGGATTACCTGAATGGCCACATTCTACTAGCATGTAAGTGCCATAAGGCAGAGACCTAGTTTGCCAGGCTCACTTCTGTAGCCAACCCAGAAAAGTGCCTGGCACATAATAGTGAACCCTGGAAAAGTGTTTGTTAAATGAATTAATGAACCTTCTCTCACCTTTGAGCATTTGTGCAAACTGATCACTCTGCCTGGCCAGTGTAGGACCTAAATGAAACAAAGTTCCTGACACATAACAAGTGCTTATCAATGTTCATTGTGCCCAACCAGCCCCCCACGAACACACCAACAATGGGACCTGGACCCCCACTCTGCCCCTGCTCTCTGACATGAACTCTCTACTCCCCTCTACCCCTGCCCCCTCATTTTTCTTCTTCCCCAGATTGACAGTCACATTCGCATTGATGTTGGGTAAACAATACTGATCCCTGGCCCTTCTCTCTGAACAAGAACACAGCAAGTTTTCACCCATAATAGGCAAAAAGGCCGAGCCCTTCCGGGACCCACTGACCTCCTATTTCTCAGAGGCCCAGGGGCTCTCAATGCAGATGGTAAAGTCATTGGCCAAGGAAAGGAAGGATCGTGATTTTTCTAAGATCCCAAGTCAGCTATTTCTGCAGCCCAGCCCCTTCCTGAGAACCCCCCCCAAGTCAGGTGGTCCTAGCGAGGCTGTCAATCAAATGCCCCAAAGGGTGGGCATCTGGTCCAACTGGACCAATCACAGTATACACTCCTTCCCCTGCCAACAATGATTGGTCTAAGTGTGGGCATGTGACCCGAGCGAAGCCAATCCCGACGCTTACTAGAATGTAAGTTGCGGTAGGGCAGGGGCTTTGCAGGCCCTAAGTCCACAGGTAGGATCCCATGATCATACGTTGATTGAGTGGGCGAATGTGATGGAGTTGCCCAGTGTGGGAATGGAGGCCAGGAGGGAGGGTCAGGGTTACCTCCAGTTTACTCAGCATTTTCTGTGTATTAGCGATAGGTGACTCCTGTTGGCGGACGAGTTAGGAAAGTGCCCCTCCTGATTAGTGCTGCCTTGTCCCAGGGCACAGAGCTTTACAAGCAGGGTGATGGAGGTATTTCAGGTACCACCGGCCCCTCAGTGGGGATCTTTGAGCAGTATGGCCTCCGCCTTCCCTGCCTTGAGGACAGAGAGGGAACAGGTGAATGAGGCCAAGACAGAGGCAGAGCCCACATGAGACCATGGATCATTTGCTCCCTAGATCCATGCCCGGGCTCCCCTGTCAGGTGAGCCAAAATGTTCTCTTTTCTGTAACACTACTGAAGTTAGTTTTCTGTAGCTTACTCCTGAAATGCTCTGATCAAGACACAGAGCCAAGCCGTGGCCTTATAGTTTCATCCCTTAGGTTCCTCCAACTCCAACCCCTCCAAGGGAATGAAGAGCCAATAATAGCTGTGGATTATAGGAACTGGGCTGGAATCCAAAGAACTGGACCTGGTTTCTTGTTAGTTTCACTGCAGCCAATTCCATCATTTATAATCTCTCTAATCTGAGGCATTGACTTAATCCCACTAGGCCTAGTTTCTCATCTGAAAAATGAGGATAACAGCAGTATCTGCTTCATTGGGTTGTTTTGGGAAAATTAAATGGTTAATATGTACAACATTGAGCAATACCTGTCACATGACACATCCATGTAGTAAGTAAAGGTCAGCATGAGAGTTAATATTGCGTACTCTTGAAGAAGGGATCTTCCTCATGTGTAGAATGGGAATAAGAATCTCAAACTCAGAAGGTTGTTAGGAGAGTTAAATAGGATGGGTGGGCAAAGCCGCTGGTGCCCAGTGTTATTTGAATCTAACTCTTCCACTCCTTCGCTGAAACCTTTGAGCTGAGCCACGGGGAGACGTGCCTCACTTTGGCTGGAAGCCCAGCAATGAGGAAATAAATCCTTGTGCATATTATTCCCAAGTAAAAGTCCTCCTGGGACGCTGCTTACTAGGAGCCTTCTCATTCCACAACCAGCACGCAGCAAAGGCTGCGGTAGCTCACCTCTGACTCGCTCATCCTCCAGGGGCGAGAGGAGGGGAAAGGAAAGGAATTTGAAAAGTCTTTTATTTGTCGGGGAGCCTGCTGGCATTGGTGCACATCACTGAGTCCTGAAGCTCAATGCGCCCAATCACCAGCCTGGCTCTCCGGCAGGCCTTCTAATTAGTCTGTCTGAGAATTCTGGGCAGCCCTGGAAGACAGGGAGAGGTGGGAACCCCTGAGGCTGGGGCTGCAGAGCAAAGCAGAGGGGAACCCCTTGAGAGGATGCCTGCCCAGGAGAAAGGGAGCAGCAGGAATGCCTGCCTTAGCATCCTATCTGTGCTGGCTAAGCTGCCTCCTGACCCCTGACCCCACACTGCGAGTCAGTCAACTGATCCCCTGAATCAGCTGTGGGGCTGGAATTCTGGGAGGCAAGGGCAAGGGATGAATGTTCTCATCTGTAAAATGGGAATAAGCAACATTTGCCAAGTCTATCTATGAGACCAGCAAAGACTCCATGAGATCAAAGATGAGGGCGTGGTCATGAACTGGATGGCCCTTCCCCAAGAGCTCCAAGCTTCGTGCTTCCTGGCTGGTTTGTTTCCAGCTTCATTTCTGCAAGGTAGACAAGGAGAACTGAAGCTGGTTCTCTATTCAGAGATGAAGAAACTGAGACTCAGAGGGGAAGGTGAGAGAGGAAGGCCAAGGATCTGGCCTGGGGCCAGCTCTAAGCCCTGTCACTTTCTAGCTGTGTGATCTCAGGCAAATCTCTTAACCTCTCTGACCTGTTTTCTTACATAACGATAATAACAGTGTAAAGATAACTCATTTAAAAAGCACATGGCACATAAGAAATACTCAGAATAGCAGCCTATCCATACTGATCATGGTCCATGTGGGAGGCACGAAGTGCTGTTATTATTGTTGTTGTTATTCATATTAGCAACCAAAGCTTCCCCCTAATTTTCTCATGTCTGGTGAGAGTTGGATTTTAAAACTCTGCTCAACCTGTGCTGCTGTGGCTGCTGCTGCTTCAGTTTCTTTCTTTCAGAGAAACCCTTTCTAGAAAGCTGTTCCCTGCTCCCTCTGTCAATAACAAAACAAGCATGTAAGTCCATAAAAGCAGACCCCAGGCTTGGAAGGGCCCAGGGAAAGAGAGAAAGGCTGGTGCCTTTGCTAGTCCCTGGCAGGCATGCCCAGGAGCCCTCTCTCTGGGCCTCCAACAATGTTTTCCATTCAAAGATGCAAGGCTCAGAATCCAGTATCAGCTCAGAATGGCAGCAAGAAGGCAGAGCTTCTCAAGTGAGCTGCTGGGAAATCCTATAAAAAGGCTCCCTCCATCTCCCTAATTTTCAGAGATGATGATTTACGGAGACATCCATCTTCCAGCCTAAATCTACTTCCTAGGACTTGAGCCATCATTGATGTAAAACTAATGAAAGGTTTATGAATTACTGAGCTCCAGGTACTATTGATAAACCCCCTCTCGCTGCTGTCTCAGCTCTTTATCCGCAGAGCTGCCACGAGTCTTTGAAGTAGAGAGTGAACCTCAAAGGTGGATCATTTTAATACCTTCCCTGGAGAGGAAAGCCTGTCTGCTGCTGTCTCCTTCCTCCCCTCCCTGTGCTCTCCACACCCCTTCCAGCGGCAGGAATACAGCCGCATGCTCAGAGAGACAGGGAGGACATCTGGATGGGCTGGAGTCCCTGGGACCAGCAGATACTTCCAGAAAAGACCACATGGAAGAGTCCCGGCCCAGGCCAGCTAAACAACAACTACAACAAAAAAATGGCCAGGCCCTGTGGTGGGCGCCTGTAGTCCCAGCTACTTGAGAGGCTGAGGCAAGAGAATTGCTTAAGCCCAAGAGATGGAGGTTGCTGTGAGCTGTGATGCCACAGCACTCTACCCAGGGCAACATAGTGAGACTCTGTCTGAAAAACAAAAAAAAAGATGTTGGATGAATGAATGAGCAAGCAGCAGAAGAGCCTTGGGGAGGAAGGGAGGAACCAATGGAGCCTGTACAGCATTGGCCGGGGCAGTGAAAGGGGCTGCTCGGTCTGCACCCGCAAGTTCCCGGGCTGATCATCCCAACACCATTGAGGGCACCTTTCTCTCCTACTACTCCAGAGCTTCCTGGGGTCAGGAGACCCAGCATCACTGGGGAAGCACTTGGATTGGTGTGTCCCTGTCACACTCCTTTCCTGAACCTTGCCCTCCCTTGCCCACTGTTTTCTACACCTGACAGGCAGCCTCCAGAGTCCCTTCCCTTCATTCCCAAACCTGGAGGGCAGATGCGCAGCAAGCAGACAAATCTGATTTCTAAAACAGGTTTAAAGGGCTTTTCCCAGAGACCCTGAGCTCATTTCTCCTTTCCGTGTCTCCGAAGTGCCAGGGCAGCAATTCGGATCTCAAACGCTCTAGTAGAGGTGCAGCCAAGTTCTTTATTGCACGGAATGAATTTGTTATGTGGGGATTCTTTGGCATAAAGGATGGCTTAATGTCCCAATGTCCCACTGCATCCCAACCTTCCTTCCTTGGCCAGTGTTCAAAGGCAGGAGAGCCGCCTTCCTTGTCTATTTCCTGAGAGGATGACTGAGTTGAGCTGAGGGCATCTAAGGTGGGGCAGATCTCACCTATACATTCTAATCCTGCTACCAGCCAGTCCTGTCTATGGAGTGCTTTGCAGGCTCAGAGAAACCAAGTCATTTGTCTGAGGTCCCACAGCAGGAAATGGCAGGGATGAACTTGGCTCCCAGGCGGATCTGACCTCAAAGTCCCCAGCTTCTGACCACAAGGTCACACTGCCTCAGCCTGGTGAGCCCCTGGGCCCAGCTGCTCCAGGGCTAATATGAGTCCCCCACCCCAACTTACCCAGGAGGTTTATAAGATTTCAGCAGGACTAAGCCAGAAGCCAAAGGAAATTGTGGTCTGGGGCTGAGGTCCCTGGGTTCCTGCCACCCACAGACTGCTCCATTTCTCCGCCTCTCTCAGAAAACAGTCAGATACAGCAGCCTCCTACTTGGCTGAATTCGGCTCCTGTTGGAGGCAGAAGGGGTGGAGTTTGCCATCTTTGGTGTGGGGCTTTATCTCTTAGAACTCTGCAGTGTATTTGAAAAACCTATGAACCAAGGGAGGAGAAAGGAAGATTAAAGAGGGAGAGGTTTAGAATCTACCGGGCTCCCCTTGCTCGGCTGAGCTTCTCCTGGAAGTGGCTCTGCGATCTCTCTATTAGACAACCTGCCAACCGCCAGCTCTGGGGATGAGAGGGTCTGGGCCCCTCCCCAGCCCCAGGCACTGAAAAATCAGCATGGGAGCACAGAGGAGGCAAAACACAGAACGGGATTTCACTTGATTAAAAATCTGGTGGATGTGTGGCCGCGTCTGTGGCTCAAAGAGTAGGGCGCCGGCCCCATACTCCAGAGGTGGCTGGTTCAAACCCAACCCCGGCCAAAAACTGCAAAAAATAAAAATAAAAATCTGGTGGACGTGTAGGGAAGAAACAGGAGTCTGTTTCGTCAGCTGCACACTCCAGGGCGAGGTGACCCTGGTCATGCCCCCCCTTCTCCCTCCTCACCTGCTCTAGTTAACTATCTCCAAACTTGGCTGCTCAAAACAATAGCAAACGTCTCCATCCCCATCTTTATCTCTCTCAGTTTCTCTCTCCCTTTTCTCTCCCTGGGTCAGGAATTTGTGAGCAGCTCAGCTCAGGGTCTCTCATGAGGTTGCTGTCACCAGGCTGGGGGGCCTGCTTGGGGGATGGTGCCTTCATGCAGTGCTGGCTGTTGGCTTGAGGCCTTGGTTCCTCCCCCATGTGGTGACACGCCCCCAGAGGGAGTGATACAAGAGGGAACAAAGCTGAAGTCCCCAGGGCGTTTTATGAACTAACCTCCGAAGCCTCCTCTAGTCATTTCCGTGATATCTTATAGGAGACTCAGGTCAGCCCTACTGAGGATGAGGGAAAACCACATAAGAATGTGAATATTGGCAATGAGGGATTACTGGGGGTTGCCTCCATGGACAGCCCCGGGCAGGACAGGCAGGTTCAAGGAAGCCAACACTCTGGCCCAGAAGCAGGGTCCGTTGTCATGACACTTTTCAAGGCAGCCTTCCAGTGGTGAACCATGAGGCTGGTGGCAGGCACATTGAGGGGCAGAACTGGTGCTGACCCTCTCTTGGGGAAGGGGGTCTGGGGTCAGAAGGACTGTATGTCTCTCAAACCATGGATTTTATCCTCCCTGGCCTTTGTCCAACTGCCCACATGCTTCTGGAATGGTTATCCTCAAAGCAGGCAAAAGTGTGCCCTCCAGCAAGTCCCAGAGACGCTGCCAGCTGGATGGCCCACACTCAGCAGGGACCAGCTGTGCCAGCAGTGTCCACGCAGGAGGCGGGAGCCTTCTCAGAAGCTAGTGTGCTAGTTGAGGGACCCCAGCCAGTCTGTACAGCCCCACCCCAGGTCCTCAACAGTTCAGACCCGCCTGCCCCTTGGGCTGTGTGGGCCTTGTATAATTGGCATGCCAGGCAGCACCTGCGGACAATTTTATCACAAGCTGTATAATGTGTAAATACCATTAAGTTAGACAGATTTTCTCATTAATTCTCGGTCCCAGTGACAGACCAGGAATTAACACAATTGATTTTCCAGTCCCTACTCATTATCAATCATCTCCCAGAACTTAGTCACATTTCATCTGTTCCACCTGGGCCCCAGCATCTATTTGGAGGCTTCAACATATATTAGACTAATAAAGAGCAACGGGCACTGCCATGTTGGCCCTGGAAACTGGTGGGGATGAGTAAAGAAACGAATCTGGGGAGGAAAGTGCTTCTAGATGGGAGGAGTGGGCAGAGAGCACGGGCTGCTGGCCACCAGCTGGTGGGGGCTCAGGCAAAGGGGTTGGTAACTGTATCAGTTATGAATTGCTAAGGGACAAACCACTCCCAGACTTAGTGGCTTAGGACAAGTGTCTCTTTGCTCATGATCTTGTGGTTGGCCAATTTGGGCTGAGCCATCCTGGGCCCACTCTGTGGCTGCTGTCAGCTGGGGGCTAGGATGGTAGGAGGGTCTAAAGCCAGCCTCACACACACGATGGGTGGTTGGTGGGAACTGTTGGCTGGATGGCCTAGGGAGCTCAGAGGGGATGGCTCATCTCTGCTTTGAATGGCTTCTCACCCTTCAGAAGGTTGGACCAGACTCCACGTGGCAATCTCAGTTAGTTCCATGTGGGCAAGAGCAGCTGCAAGGCCCCCTGACGTCTTGCTGGGAAGTCATGCAGCAGTGTCATTTTTCATCATAGCCTTCTGGTTAAAGTAAGTCAAAAGACCAACTCAGATTCAAGGGGCGGGAGAGGAGACCCCACCTGTTAATAAGAAGGGTAGGCTGAGGGCACATGGGAAAGGGGAGTGCAGAAGGAATGGGAGGCTTGCTGCCAGCTGGACACCACAGTGACCATTCTGGGATCAGTTCTGGGGTCCCCCTGAAATGGGCAGTTTTCTTTTCTTTTCTTCTCTTCTCTTCTCTTCTCTTCCTTTCCTTTCTTTTCTTTCTTTTAGACAGAGCTTCACTTTGTTGCCCTTGGCTGCAGCATTACAGCTCACAGCAACCTCAAATTCTTGGGCTCAAGTGATCCTCTTGCCTCAGCTTCCCAAGTAGCTGGGACTACAGGTACCCACCACAATACCTGGCTAGTTTTCTATTTTTTTGTTTAGTAGAGATAAGGTCTTGCTCTTGCTCCAGCTGGTCTTGAACTCCTAAACTTGGGTGATCCACCTGTCTTGTCTCAGCCTCCCAGAGTGCTAGGGTCACAGGCATGAGCCACTGCGCCTGGCCAGCAGTTTCTTTTTGATCCTGCATACCAAGAGAAGATGGCTCTTACCCCTCAAAGCCTTTCTTTGATACCCGTCAAAACCAGAGAGAAATGCGCATCCCAGGGACCTGAATAGCAGCCAGAGCCAACTCAGAGCTAAGGGACAGGTAGCAGAGGGGAGGGGGAAATGCATCAAATTCTTAATCCTGCCTCAGTGTGGACTTCCTGGCCACCCTAATGTTTCTGGACCCTCTCACCCACAAAGGCAAGTGGTATGTGTTCAGAAATTGCCAGTTAATTTTAGTATCAGCAAGAGCACAAACACTTACAGAACCCCATCTTTCAGGAGTACGTATTGTGTGTAATGCACTCATTCCAAGCCCATGTAGAGAACAACTGTGGATTATCTGCTGTTTTCTTCTATCTGTGCCATCCCATCCTAGTAGATAATTTATTTAATTTCAATGATACTGTGGAAGTAATTACCATCTCTGCCTCACAAAGGGCTTTCGAGTATACTTTTCATTGAGATGTAAGATATTCAGAAGAGTACACGAATTATAAGTGTGTAGTTCAATGAATCTTCCCAAAGTGAATACACCTGTTTAATTAGTGGCCCCTTTTAGAGCTCCCCACAACAAGGCCAACTACTCCCCTGCCTTCTGACACCATAAATTAGTTCTGCAGGATTGAGTATGCACAGTAAACGTGCTTTAAGGAGCCATAGCCCAGTCCCAGAGGAGGTCACTGCTTTCAGGGGGCCCTCAGATCCTGCTCAGGGGCAAGGCTGTGTCCTTCCAACTTCTCAGGGCTCCTCCCTGGCCCAGTAATGTACATGGCCAGGTCCTGCTCAGAACTACTCTCCCTGGTGTGTGTGATCTCCTCCTCAACGCAAAGCCCTTTCTCCAGAGAGCACCTCCTTGGCCACCTCCACCTCCAGAGAGCACCTCCTTGGCCACCTCCACCTCCAGAGAGCACCTCCTTGGCCACCTCCACCTCCTTGGCCTTTCCTCCACAGGAGCAGAGGAAAGGTGGGCAGGTGGGAGGAGGAGTGGGGGAAGGGGGAAAGGGCCACCAGCCGGAAGCAAGCCTTTGGGGCCTCTGGTCAGTGTCCTTCCATTTTCTCCTGGACCATGTTTCTCATCCAACCTTTGTCACTCGGGGGTGTGGGGCAAGTTGTCAGATGCTGTGTTCATGCGAAGGCAGAGAGTTGGTGGAGGTGCAGTGAGGATAGGGGAACACTGGAGAGGCTTTAGGAGTCGCTGGACACACCCTTGCTGTGTGTCTCCTGGAGCAGGAAAACACCTGGGCCACAGATGAGGGTGGGCGGGTGGGGGGACGCTGGTAGGAGGCCCTGCCCCCACCCCCACCCTTCCACACCAGCGCTCAGCAAGCCTGTACACCCTCCAAGAATTAACACAAGATAATAATAATTGTCTTTATGGAAACTGTTTAAGATGAATTCTAATGTGTGTTATTATGTGACTTGTTCAGAACTTCTGCTACAGGAAGGTGAAATAGGTTCTGAATATTAAACAGTAAGAGGTTCCAAAGATCAGGTGTGCCTGGTGAGCACCTCCCGGTCAATCAGCTCCCTCATGTTCGGCAGGGTCTTCCCACCCCTGCTCAATGACTGGGTTTTCTCTTCCTTCATCAGAGTTGTCTGGGTGGACTGGAGTGCTTTCTACTCCTCGGAAACCCCTAGCTGGGAGCTGAGCTCACCTACACTCAGCATCCCAGTACCAGCCGGGGCAGAGGTGCAATCATCCCGGCCACCGGCCACCAGCAGCCACATGAATGAGCCCAGCCCAAACTGGCCACCCACAGGATTATCAGCAAATACACACAAGTTCGCAGCCACTAAGTCCCGGGGTAATTTGTCATTCAGCAATTCATGCAGTTACCAGTGACCTTGCCCAAGACCCTGCTGGCCAATAGCAGCATCCTGGGGGGAGGACTATCCCTCAAGTGCACTGCCCAGGGCCAGGAGATGGACATATCCCACTGAGAAATGGTGGGAGGGACCTATGGGGACAGAGGTGGCCTAGTGTCTGAGCTTTCCTGTTTTGAGGGTTGGAAGAGCATCAAAATGCATTCTCCACTCCCAGGAGGGCCAGAAAGGCTGGGATAGTGCCTTGGAAATATGAGCTTCCATAGCCAGTCTCAAAGCAGAACTGGGCAACCAGGTATGTACATGGCCAGGTCTCACTCGGAACTACTTCCCCTAAATTCTAATTCTCTCAAACAGCCCCTCTGTCCTCCCTCCAGGGCAGCAGCCCAAAGGCTGGGCATGCCTCCTCTTTTTCCCATTAAAATTTACCCATCTTGCGCAGCATTCATTTTAAGGCCCAATCCTCTGTTCTCCATGGTGACAGGCACATTTTTTTCCCCTCTGTGAGAACCTCCTCAGTTCTGCACTTGAATTTTAGCGAGGACCTGTGGGAAATATAATGCCTTCATTCTAAGGACTGACTAATGGTGGAATCCGGAGCACCGAGGCAGGTTGATGCAGAGCTATTTAGGTGCAGGAGAGCCTCTGAGCTCCCATTAAATCACAGCTATGGCTGACCTGATATAAGAGGATGTACTGTCCTTTCCATGAAAAGTTTTCACTGCAAACCAGCCTGCTGCTCTTAGGGGCAGAAATAGGCCTTTCAGAATGTGCCTAGCAAATTGTTAAATGAATGAATGAATGAACAAATGAAACAAAACTCAAACAAGAATGGCAGATCTTGATCTCATTCAATCTTCCAAACTGTGGGAGTCCAGGCAGAAGGCCAGAGGTCCCCAGTGTCCCTTCCCTCTAACATCAGCTTAGGTACAGGCAGGAGCAGATCTCAGAGAGAAGGAAGGCATCCCTTCCTTTTTTATTTTTTGAGACAGAGTCTCACTATTTCGCCCTTGGTACAGTGCCATGGGACATCACATCTCATAGCAACCTCAAACTCTCAGGCTTAAGTGATTCTCTTGCCTCAGCCTCCCAAGTAGCTGGGACTACAGGTGCCCACCACAACGCCCAGTTATTTTTTTGTTGCAGTTGTCATTGTTGTTTAGCAGTCCTGGGCCCGAACCGCCAGCCCTGGTGTATGTGGCCAGCGCCCTAACCACTGAGCTACGGGGCACCAAGACAAGGCATTACTTCTGAGAACTAGTCCTCAGCACCCACTGTCCTGGGCCAACAGGACACAGTTTCTCCCGCAGATCTACCTTAGGAACACTCAAGGCAGGGAAAAGGGGATTCTTCCTTATATCAATTCTATCCCAAACCCCCAGTCCCACACAAGTGCAGCTTCCGAAAAGCACCTGAAATAGTTACACGATTCTCTCTCCATTTTTTGTCCCCCCCTCCTTGCACTTAAGTGCCTATTAGGGACAAAGGGACAGGAACAGAGGACAATAACATCTGTTATTCCAACAAGCCGTGACAACGCAGATATGGGGGTGGAGTGTGCGTCAGCACTGGGGCCCAGATGCAGCCTGCAGCTGCAGGAGCAACTGGTACCATCACTTCTCAGGGAGATTATCTCTCAATCAGCGGCCCCTTGCTTGCCGGCATTTATCCTCACCCCTCACCGGGGATTTATCCTCACCCGGGAGCCATCCTTGCTGCTCTCGGTAGATCAGGCCAGCCTCTTGCTTGTTTTTTTGTTGTTTTTCTTTTTGTTTTTTAAAATCTCTGGTGGGCTGGGCCTCAGCCTCAGGAGGAACCTGGAAGCCACAAGTCCCCTAACCTCACGTCTGCCTCCATGAGGCTGGGACCAAGGACAGGACACTCGCCCACACCGTACAGCACAGTGGGAAGAGCACTGGGTTAGGAGTCAAAGGACCTGGCTTCTCCTCCTGGCTCTGCCATCAGCTCTGTGACCCTGGGCTCCTGTATCTCTCTGGGAATACTGAGAGATGGATGCTTAACTTGCTGAAGGTGCCTCCATTTCCTCCTCTGTAAAATGGGAGCTATCATCTCTCAGGAAATTGCTCTGCGTCTTTAATATAACACGCATTACACGACCCTCATCGGTTCGACGGCAGCGAGGGTGGTGAAACGTGGCAGTGCACTTTCTGTCGGTGACTTGTCTGAGACTGCTCAGGCCCAAGGCTGACTCCCTGCAGTCACACTGCACAAGGCAAACAGCATCCTCCCTCACTTCAAACCGTGGGGACCGCTGAGGCCCTCCCTCTGATGGGCCCCTCTACACTACCTCTTCTCCCACCCCCGGCATGAGGAGCTGCAGAAAGGGTTAGGGGAGAGAAGGCGAGGCAGTAAAGGGGAAGGGACAGAAAGACAATGGAGAAGCAGCTGTGACTCTTTCAACATTTTAAAGGCGATTTAAATTGAAAATGAGATTTTTAAAACAACAACCCATTATGCTTTTTCCTCCCCTTCAGAAGAAAAGAAGTGTGGAAAATGAAAAAGATTTTTAACTGATTGAGCGCTGCATTAGAGGCAGAAGAGAGCCGACTGGGTGGTGCTGGTGTTGCCATTCCGTGGCTGTGTGGCCTTGAGTGAGTCACCTAGATGCTCAGCCCCTGAAACAAGCTAGTATACACCTGTCAAGGCCATGGGGAGGTGGGGTGAGACACACTGGGAGATGGGCTTGGCGAACCCCAAACTCTTGCCAGATCCAGAGCATAGGGGCTGTCACTGGGACTGTGGTTGGGGAGCCTAGACAGGGAGGTGTCATTCCCACTGCCGCCGTGGAGAGGGACAAGGGAATGAGCATCCGGGATTGCCGGGGCAGGCAGTGTGTCTCCAGGGCAGGGCTTCTCCGGGGAAAACTAGTCTGCTTTCAGCTCTCAGGCAGAGGGGATTAGCTCAGCCACCCCAACAACGACCCCCGCCCAGGCGTTCGCCCGCTTGGCTGCCTTGGTTATCTTCCTTCCTCACATCCCCTCTCTATTCCTTCTTGGAAAAGGCCTGGCTCTTTTCAGCACAGCCACCAGCCCCTGCGCCCAACGTCTGTTCTGGGCTGGCAGGATAAGGAAGGGCTCCACCTCCCTGCCTCTGCCCAGAGCAGCTCTGGGCTATCATTTGCTCACAGCCCCCATGGTTTCCTTTTATCCTCTCTGGAATTGCACGGAGACTGGTTATCTGGTAATTGAGATTGTTTTACAAGGTGTCCCTCCTTGCATTGGGTTCCATTCATGTTCAGTGCCTGCTCAATTCCCAGGGTAATAACTGCCCCCTGCAGGGTGGCTAGTGTCCCTGCCTGTATTTAAGTGCACACACAAGCATGTGCACATAACATAACATAACATAAACATCCGGACATTTTCTGGATGTTCTTCTCTTCTTGAACTTGGACTGCAACCCCAGGATATGCCACCACTCCCTTAAACCTAGAGATTTTTGGAGGCCCTCTAAAGGACAGGCCCCTCATGGTTACCAGTAGGACAATCTCTTTCTCCATCCAGTATTTCTTGGCACCTGCTCAACAATTGGGCCCCCAGGGCTGTGGAGCATTTGGATGAGAACCTGTGAGCACAGAACCAATTCAATTTGGCTACGTTTTGCCCCCCAGGTCACAAGTCCCATAAACTGGGCATGCCCAGATGAACCAGGTGTGCCCTACTGGTGACCCCACAGTGTGCTGGAATAAAAAATTCAACCACAGGTGGAACCTAAGTGTACCCAGGTCAAGGAACAGGGACTAAATTAAGAAGCAAGGGGTGCTTTGTTTTGCTGTGGTACAGACATAAGACCCAAGGACCCAGTATCACCTCTTTGTGTAACCCAATCACATCATGTCTTGGTGCATTTTCCTGTCTTTCTCATTATGCTCTGCCTACAAAACCTGTCCCCAGACCCCAGCTTGCAGAGATAGATTTGAATGTCACCTCCTGTCTCTTTGCCACTCAACTCGCAGTAAAGGTTTTCTTTTCTCAAAAGTTGCTTCCATAGTATTGGCTTCTGAGCATGTTGGGCAGCAAGCCATTATTTCTCAGTAACAAAAGCCCCAAGACCAGGACCCCCAACTTTTTCATAGTCACCCTGTTGGGATTCCAGTCTCAGCACAGCCAGGCTTGGCTCACTGGACAGAAAGGCTACAAATTGTCATCCTTTGATTTCTGCGTGGAACCCTGTACTGGTGTCAGAGCCCCTTAGGGAACTGCCAAAGGGACTCCCCACTCCTGACACATTCAGGCTGCTGTAACAAAATGCCATAAACTAGGTGGCTTACAAACAACAGAAATTTATTTCTCACAGTTCTGGGAAGTCCATATCAAGGCAGATTTGGTTATCCAGAGAAGGCCCACATTCTGGTTTACAAATGACACCTCTTAGCTATGTCCTCACTCATTAGAAGGGACAAGGCAATTTCTGGGGTCTCTTTTATAATCACTAATCCCATTCATGAGGACTCTACTCTAGTGACCTAATCCCCTCCCAAAGTCCCCACTTCCTAATACCATTACATTGGGGATTAGGTTTCAAAATATGATTTGGGGGCTCGCTGCCTGTAGCTCAAGCGGCTAGGGTGCCAGCCACATATACCAGAGTTGGTGGGTTCAAATCCAGCCCAGGCCTGCCAAACAATGACAACTACAACCAAAAAATAGCCAGGTGTTCTGGCTGTTGGGGATTAGGTTTCAAAATATGGATTTGGGGGCTGGTGCCTATAGTCTCAGCTACTTGGGAGGTTAAGGCAAAAGAATCACTTAAGCCCAAGTGTTTGAGGTTGCTGTGAGCTGTGATGCCACAGCACTCTACCCAGGGCGATTGAGACTCTGTCTCAGAAAAAAAAAAAAGGATTTTGGGGGACACAAACATTCTGACCATTGCATACACTTTCCCAGTGCATAGTTGTTCCTTTTCTCTTCCATCTCCTTTACTAAGCTTCATGAGGACAGACATCTGGCCTTGTTCATGTTCTGTTTTTATTATTCATTCATTTATTTATTTATTGAGACAGAGTCTCACTCTGTTGCCCTGGGTAGACTGTCATGGTGTCATAGATCACAGCAACCTCAAACTCTTGAGCTTGAGTGATCCCATTGCCTCAGCCTCCCAAATAGCTGGGACTACAGGCGACCACCACCACATCTAGCTATTTTTTGTTATAGTTGTCATTGTTGTTTAGCAGGTCCCAGGCTGGGTTTGAAGCTGCCAACCCTGGTGTATGCAGCCAGTGCTGTAACCACTGAGCTACGGGTGCTGAGCCTCATGCTGTTTTTAGTTGTTTTTTGTTTTTTTTGGAGACAGAACCTCAAGCTGTCACCCTGGGTAGAATGCCATGGCATCACAGTTCACAGCAACCTCCAATTCCTGGGTTCAAGAGATCCTCCTGCCTCTGCCTCCCAAATACCTGGGACTGCAGGCGCCTGCCACAACATCTAGCTATTTTTTGGTTGCAGCCATCATTGTTGTTTGGTGGGCCTGGGCTGTATTCAAACCCGCCAGCTCAGGTGTATGTGGCTGGCACCTTAACCGCTTGAGCCACAGGCGCTGAGCCCTGTTTTTAGTTTTTAACACAGTTCCTGGTACTTATTGGGTGCTCAACAAATGCTTGTTGAATGAATAAATGAATGTACTGGGCCTTGTGCTATGGGTCCTCTGCCCTTTGGAAGGAAAGTCCAAGATTATATAAAAAGAGCCACATCCTAAAATATTCATCAGTGAGAAGAGAAAGGGGACATACTTTATGAAGTGCCTACTGCACATGAGGCACTGTGCTAAGTACTCTATGAGCACTATTTTACTTAAACCACCCTACAAGGCAAATACCATCGTCCTCCTTTGCAGAGGAGGAACTGGAAGCTCACAGAGGGTGAGCAATAGGGACCATGTATTACTTACCATTACACCGCCCAGAGCCTAGCCAAGTGCCCGTAACATATACAGTAATTGCTAATAAACTGTGACTGGTCCTTGAGTTAGGATAAAGGATGGGAAAAAAAGAAGGAAATCGTGACTGATCTTGCCACCACCTGCAGAGGGCGCCAGAGGGTATTGGATCAAAGTTTAGAACAATGGAGCTTGGAGAAATTAATCTCTCCTACACTCATCCCCACACAGCCTTTTGCATCCTCATTATGACACTTGGGATGGCATCAGGATAATTTATTATGTGCACTCTCTCCACCAGCTTACTGTGAGTCCTTAAAGGCCAGTGGTGTGTATGTTTATCATGAGTTTTCCTGGGGCAGGGCAGGATCCCAGTTGGTGATAGTGATGACATACGACCCTCTCAGCATCTCCTCCACATCTGGGCTCCTCCTCACTGGGCATTCCCTTGGCTTCGTGCAGCCCAGAGCTGAAGGGCTCTTCTGCTTCACAGGAGACTTGGGCACAGCACCCCTGCTTCCCAGGACAGCCTCCTGGGGCCCAGGTGCCCATCTCTCAGGGCCATTCATCTTAATTAGGTATCTGCAGATTTAGGTGATTAAACACTCCACTACCTCCTCCTGTTTGTTTCTGAGCAAGGAGGTGTCAGGGATTTCCTTCTTTGGAAGGCTTTGACCTTGGCCATGGTCAGAATGCCCTTGGTGTACCTGCCTCAATAATCCAGTCACCAGGAGAGGCTGACTCACTCTCCCAGGCAGCAATCACTCAGCTTTCTCCAGCTGGGGAATCAGGGACAGCTGCCCACCAGCACCTTGGTTTCCCAGGAACAATCACCCTTCATGGTCATTTCTTCTGTCACCCTGGGTAGAGTGCTGTGGTGTCACCACAGCTCACAGCAACCTCCAACTTCTAGGTTCACGTATTTCTCTTGCCTCAGCCTCTTGAGTAGCTCGGACTACAGGTGCCCGCCACAATGCCCAGCTAGTTTTTCTGTTTTTAGTAGAGACAGGGTCTCGTTCTTGCTCAGGCTGGTCTTGAACTTCTGAGCTCAAGCAATCCACCTGCCTCAGCTTTCGAAAGTGCTAGGATTACAGGCCTGAGCCTTCCTAGAAATCTTATCACTCATTGTCACTGTTCATCATTACCTCTTTCCAGAAGCCTTCCTGACAGCTCCACTCAGCAGCCCCATCTCTACCCTCAGTGCTCTGTGGTTGATATATTCCATGGGTGACATGTGTCAGCCTCTCCTTTAACACAAGCACACTGAACCCAAACAACCCTATAACCATAGGGGTTGCTCCCCACCCTAAAGGAAGAGGGACTCCCTTCATCCTCCCCCCAAGGTGGCCAGCCACATTCTCAGGGGGCAGTCACTGGGCAGTTTCTAGGAGCTTGGCCACTGCTACTCCCATGCCCCTGATGTAGGCACGCTGATCTAGTGGCTGGGTGAGGACTTCAAGAGAAGAGAAAAATGAAGATAGGGAGATGGAGGATGAAAACATAATAAACTTGTGCTTAGGTTAAACACAGAGAATGGGCCATCTTCTCCATCATCCTGGCTGAGCATAGCCACTCCCCATTATGTGGAGGGGGGCTGACTTCAACTGGAAGCTTTGGCCCAACTAGCCAGAGCAAGGTAGACAAGTGGGTTTAACTGTTTTTCCCACAGAGCTGGTCTCCTGGGAAACCAGGAGGTACTAGGGGGCACAGGGCAGAGAGCCCAAGGGGACCTCGCCTTGAAGACCCGAGTGCAGTGGACGAGTGCCAAGGTGGAAAGCAGCGCCTGGCGGACCCTGGGCACCTCCTGTCCCTCCACCTGCTCCTCTCTTCTGCCAGTCTCAGGCTGTCTGCTTCCTGCCTTAGAATGTCACCAGCCAAGAGATGACCACCCCATCCTGATGGGAACACCACCTCCTGACACTAGTACATGGGCCACTTTCCCAGCCCAGGCCCCGGGCCACCTGCATGGCCTGTAACTGGCCCAATCACTCACACACTTGCCAGCACCTCTAGGAGCCCCCACCTAGGCTACAGGGTACCTGTGATGGCCATGTTGGTCTTTGATCCTTCTGAAGCCCCGTCTCAGGCACCCACCACTGAGAGCTTGTTTCCTCTTCCTCACCCTCCCACTCCTAAGGGCAGACCTGTGCGTTGAGTCCCCGTGTACAAGGCACTATAGGCAGACAGAGAGACAGGAGCAGAACCTGCGGTGAAACAGACAAAGGTTTGAACCGTGGTTCCCTCACTTACTCGGGGGGTGATCCTGAGAAGGTTTAATCATCACCCTGCACGTCAGTTTCCTCTCTTATGAAAAACAGACCTTAATACCCCATTCGTGGAGTTGTTAAGAACAATAAAGGAATGTTTTTAAGTATCGGAACAGGGTCTGGCCCCTAGTGAACATTCAACAAATGAGAGCTTTATCATTGCCATTCACTCCACCAGTTACCTGACACCTATTTATTTAAAGGCTTTCGTGTCAGGAATATGCACAGGATCTTAAAAGCTCCTAGGAGTTACTGCCACTGTTCCTTTCCACTCCCAGTCCCAAGTGGGACCCACTTGTCCTTGGTGCTCAGGGTAGGCCAGCTGATGTGATGTAGTGATCCAAACTCTGAGACCTGTCAGTGAGCCCCAGAGGGTCCAGTCCCTCCCCTGTAATTCAGCCATTCAACCACCAGTTATGGAGTACCTGCTGTGTTCCACCATGCACCGCGCCAGTGCTGAGACAAGATAGCAAATAAAATAGTCTGCACCACTTGCTGGGGGAAATTGATGATAAACATGTTAACAAATTAATAGGTGCATAATACACACCATGCCATTGTCTTCCCTGTGAAACCCATTTGTGACCCTAATAGGAGGGTAATTAATTCTAAGCCAACCTGGGGGAAGTGAGGAGCAAGGACCCGGCAGAAGTGCAGGAGTGTGGACTTTGGAGTACCCCTTGACTCACAGCACGCAGAGCCTTGCCTCTCAACATAATAACATCGCAGTAGGACCCCAGACCAACTTCCTGTTACCCCTGCAGCAGTCCTCCCAGAACTCCTGCGTCTTCACAAGTAGGCCTGTGCTTTGCAGTTACAGCCTTTCTCCCACCCCAGGAAGCATCTGCAAGTCTCCCCGGGCTGGGACTCAGCCCCTGCCACCTCCTGGAGTAGGGACCAGCTTGGTTTACACTACCATTCGGCTCCTGGCTTAGTCACTTGCCGTAGGAGGGCTGTCCCAATTTGATGAAGGGCAAATCACAAATGTCAACTGGCTGAGACCCAAGTGCCAGGTTCTTGCCAGAGGCACTAGTTTTACACCAACCTGCACAGTTCGGAGCCTGTAATGAAAGAGGCTGATAGTCCATTAGCAGCAGAGTGGTCCTGAGGGCTCAGAGGTAAGGAGCTGTCATCTACCTCACTTCAAGGGCTTTCAAGGGTTCAATCAACTGTGTGTGTGTATCTATATATATAATCTTTTTTTTTTATTTGAGACAAAGTTTCACTCTGTTGTCCTGGGTACAGTGCTATGACAACCCAGTTCACAGGAACCTCTAACTCTTGGGTTCAAGCCATCCTTTTGCCTCAGCCTTCAGAGTAGCTGGGACTACAGGCGCCTGCCGTGATACCTGGCTAATTTTTCTGTTTTTATTAGAGACGGGGCCAGGGGCAGGGGGTTGGAGGGTGGTCCTTGCTCTTGCTTAGACTGGTCTCAAACTCCTGAGCTCAAACAATCCACCTGCCTTGGCCTCCCAGAGTGCTAGGATTATAGGCATGAGCTACCATGTTCGACCTATATATATATATAATCTTTTTTTTTTTTTGTAGAGACAGAGTCTCACTGTACCGCCCTTGGGTAGAGTGCTATGACGTCACAGCTCACAGCATCAATCTCTAACTCTTGGGCTTACGTGATTCTCCTGCCTCAGCCTCCCGAGAAGCTGGGACTACAGGCGCCCGCCACAACGCCCGGCTATTTTTTTGTTGCAGTTTGGCCAGGGCTGGGTTTGAACCCGCCATATGGGGCTGGCGCCCTACTCACTGAGCCACAGGTGCCGCCTATATATAATCTTTTTAAAAATGGAATATCAATCGGCCTGGTGCAGTGGCTCATACTTGTAATCTGGGAGGCCGAGACAGATGGATTGCCTGAGCTCAGAAATTCCAGACTAGCTTGAGTAAGAGTGAGATCTTGTCTCCAAAAGAAAAAAGAAAAAATAGCTGGGCATAGTGGCAGCCACCTGTAGTCCCAGCTTTTCCAGAGGCTGAGGCAAGAGAATCGCTTGAGACTAAGAGTTTGAGGTTGCTGTGAACTATGACGCTATGGCACTCAACCCCAGGGTGACTGAGTGAGACTCTGTCTCAAGAAAAAAAAAAAGGAATATCATCACAGAAGAGTAGGTAGAGAACAATCTGACATCAAGGAGAAATGTCAATAAATTTCTTGTACTCTGTACTCCCAACCCCTGGATTCAGGTCTGAGACAATCCCCTAACAACAGAACAATTATATCACAGGACTGGAAGACCCTTAAAGTCTTTTCATCAAAGCCCTTGCTGATGGGATTCTTTACTTTCATGTTCCTGGTGAGGAATTATTCTTCCACTTGAATGCCTCTGGTTATGAGGAACTCACCTCCACCAGAACATTCCGAACGTCCCACTTATTGATTTCTCCAATGACTAGAAGGGTCTTCCTGACCTAAGAGCTTAAAGCTGGGGATACGTAACTTTCACTCACCGCTCCTAGTTTTACATTTTGAATTCACATGCAAAAAAAATAAAGGGGGTGGGGGGACAAAAGCTCAATCCCTCTTCCCTGAGACAGCCTTCTCCTTTCCAGTATGATGTGGCTTTTTTTTTTTTTTTTCATGAGCCCTCACCAACCTGCCAACTGCTTTCTGGACAAGATCCTGTGTGGCAATAACATCTTCAAAATGTGGTTCCCATACTGAGAAATATAAAATCTCTGCCATGGGTGTTACCAAAGTGAAAACGCACCCATGTGCGCACGTAGAAATAAAGCTCCTCTGACTGTATTTTCGTCCATTCCACATTTCATAGCAGATTGTCAAATGCCTTGCTGAAATTCACATATGTTACATCCATGGCAAGTTATTGCCTCTACCTGGAAAAAAGAAATGAAGGGAAAAAGGTGCCCAGGACTGGCCCAGCACTGCATGTGGAATGACCAACACAGGGATGGGCAGGACTTCTGGCTTCCTTGTTCTGAACTCTAATCTCCTATTAACTCAACCTTGGAGCCCAGCCCATTAGCCCTCATGGAAGTTGGAGCTCATTACTGACTCGGACTGAGCTTCAGGCCAGGTCACAGGCTCAGGCATTGTTTTTAATATAGGAGTAACAGAAAAGTCAGTAAGACATCATACTTATTCACATTTCTCCACCTGACTCTAGAAGAAGCCAGCACTGAGCTTCTAGAGGTCCCCTGGGTGGGATTTTGGGCAAAGGTCCTGCAAAGGGTGGGGAAAAAAAGGGAAACACTTTGAGTAGGGGAGGTGCACGGGGTAGATTGTAGGGAAAATGGTAGACCCCAACACTGGGAAGAAATGGGAATGAGGTGGCAGGGCCCAGGCCTGCAGGAATGAGTGCTCTGAACCTTTCCAGGGGAACAGTGTCCAAGACAAGGGTAGATTCCATGGCTGAACCCCAGCAACAAGTAGTAGAGAGGTGACCTCATAGATGGTAAGCAAAAGGAGGAAGGGCCCAGCCAAAATCCCTGGCTTCTGGCCTCACAGAGGCACAGGAGTCCTGGGTGATCAAGACAGATGGGATGGGGCTCAACCGGTGGCTGGGGCTGAATTTCTAACCACTAGCCCAGAGAGGAGAATAAACCTGACTCAAAAAATTAAAGGCACAGGGTGTCCAATTCCAGAGTCACTGATAGAATACACACCCGCATCCCCCTGGCTACCGTGCTGCACATCTCCCCCTTCCTGATGTTTGTGCTGTTGATTTTTAGGACCTGGTATGTTGCTTTGTTATTTATTCATGCTAAATTTTTCTTTTGACCCATCAAATCACCCTTTTGATTTATGAGGATCCTAATTGTGGGTCATTTTGCAAGCTCTTCCTCCAAGGTTCATGAAACCCGCAATTTTGGCTGCCTCTTTGGAGTCATTAATAACAGGTGGTGAATGCAGCTGAGCAAAGGGCAGAGGACAGGGCTTGCACGTGCCACCACAGGCTCCCTTCCCAGCTGACACCAACTTCCCAACCAGTCAGCTCTCTCCCACTTGTTCAGTCTCTCAGGAATTCGTCTAATTACACTGAGGGCCAACCCGCATATCTCTGCCTTGCTTATAGGATATATATTGGCCTAGCTGAAACCCCAAGGTACTCAATCTGCTGCATGCTCTCTATCAGCAGTCACCCTCTCAAGAAAAAATAAAAATGAAGCAAGGTTAATGTAACCTGGCTGCTGACTGGCACTTGGCAAATCTGTACTAGCTCCTAGTGGTCCCTACTGCCTTTTGTAAGGACCCATCAAATCTGGTCAAAACCTGTCCAAATTCATTACCAAAGACCAAGTGGTCCTCACCCACTCCAAATGTCCAATGTCCCTGCCCTGGTCCCCTGGAGATTGATGAGTCTGAATTCACACTCAGACAATAAAAGAAGTAAGAATGAAACAGAGAAAAACAGAAGCCAGACCAGGAATGAACATTTTCTCTCTTGTTTTAATTAAGAAAAAGTCTAAACAAAACTTTCATAGAAACAAGGACATAAGAAAAAGGCGAAAGAAAACCTTCGTAGAAACACAGACATAATACAAATTATAATGACCTGAATATAAAACCTGGCATCAAATTTAGCCTTTGGGAATATTTGTATATAAAAATATGCATGCATTAAAATCTGAGCCACTGTGGCACAGTGAAGCAGCTTAACCACCCGAGAGCAGCAGCCACAAAGGCGGGTCTGGTCCATGGATGCAGGGAGCCCTTGGTCCTCCAGCTTCAGGGGTGAGCCCTAAGTGAGAATGACAAGATTTTCTGAAGGCAAAACTCTGTGTGAGCACCGAAATGCCACAAGCCAGGCATGGAACAAAAATGGTGCTGGAAGAAGGGCAGGAGAGAAGGGTCATCCTTCATTCCCTGCTTTTGGGCTCTGAGCACACTGAGGATTCCAGCTCTCTGGGAGACAAACCACCTTTAAGTTTACAGGAACTTTTGCAATTTCCAAATAAGCTAACCAATTCTAACTCAAGGAACCGAATCATAATCAGTCTGATCTGACGGATTATGATGTCATTTTCTGCAGAACAAGACCTAGAAGTATCTACCAGAATGAATGTAACAATAGAAAAGCACAATGATGATGGTTTTAATCTATTTTAGTTTTGGACCAAATGCAGCTGAGTAATTCTAGCCCAGAAATTACTCTCAGGCAATGCAGTCAAAAGCCACTATGATCAACACTGGAATTCCCTCTGTGAGCGTGACTTCACTGAAGCCCTTGACTCTTCTTCTACAAGATGACGGCAGCTTGGGCAGAACGGAGTCAATAATGCACGTCTGTCTTCAAGGAGGAAGACACTGTTCCTTCACTGGCAGGACCTGTCACTTTGGCCGAACAGGGCTCAGGACTGTTTGTCCATTTGTTTGTCCCTGTTCAGCCCATCCGATGGCTGTGGGAAGGGGGAACTGTCCCTAACTCAGGTGCTGTCACCCCAATAGTCTGGCTCCACAAATGGAAAACAGGGACACCACAGGGATGGAGGGTAGGCAAGGGGGAGCATTAGGAGAAGCGATGGTGGGGAGGAGTCCTGTGGCTCCGAGTGTCCCGCAAGGATAGCAGTGCATCCACAATTTCCAGCTCCCGGTAGTTACTGAAAGGACTAAGAGCTCTTCCTGTCATTCTAACGGATTCTACAGAGGGAAAAACAGCCAACCTACTATTTTTATACAAAAGGAGAGTGATTTCTTAGCCACCTCCAGCGTGGGTCTCTCTCCCTCCCAGTCCTGGACTTGCCTGTCTTGCTGCAGGCTGATCTGATACTTTCCCTAACTGTCACACGAAGTGAAAGGGGAGATGAAGGACAAGAAAGTCTGAATCTCAATTAAGGCAAAAAGCCAGAAGCCACAACACTGTTAATGAGGGACCTTCTCTCTTGGGCAGCTCGTCTCAGGACACTAGCACTGAGAGGAAGAGACAGGTGCTCCCACGGTACCTTAGTCATTACCACATCCCACAAGACCAACGGAGCAGCATGACACTTCGCCTAGTACTGTGGCTCTTTCAGGACAGAGGCCAAACCTGACAGCTCCTTCACAAAGTCTTGAGACATTCTGCGTGGAACAAGGATGAACTTGGCCTGTTCCATTGTAAAATGACTTGACAACGCCCTCTAGTGCAAAGTGTAAATAAAACAAGGACGGTGGGTCTTATTCATTTTCTGATACCAGAGTAGTTTCAAAGTTGCCCAGAGAAATGAAAAAATAAGAAATAGAAAAACAACAGATTATCTTTAAGAACATCATAATAATTTTAAAAAGGTAGGTGTTCACATCCATGCCTAGTACCCTCACTGCCAAGTCACGTTCCCTCCTTAGTGGCTCTGACCTTAATACATTCTAAGAAAGGGGACATGTTGTGGGGGAAGCTACTGGTTCCCTTAAAGTTTGGGCAGACTGCCTGCTGGTGCCAGAATAATGCCAAAGACATAGAAAAGTCCCAGCAGGAGGTTGAGCTTGGCAGTCCTCTGGGGCAACTTGTTGAAGGCCTGGCTTCGGAACTGTCTCTCAAGGGAAAAAGCCATGGGGATAGTGAGCAGGGGCAAAGCCAGGCTGATGCTGCAGTGAATGGCCAGGATACTGAAGACCAGGTAGGGCAGGAAGAGCAGCGTGTTGTAGAGAATGTAGGAGAAGGTGGGGCCGATGAGGATGGCAAGCGTGACGATGCCAGCTTCCCGGTCGGACTCCATGTCCCTGGTGTTGTTGGAATGGAGAATGGCCTCGGTGCTAAGGGCAAGGGGGATAGCATAGACCAGTGGAAAGATGGCCAGGGATCCCACCTGGACGGCGTAGGCGAACATCACAGCCAGCGGGCCAAAGGTGATGAGGATGATGAGGTCTCCCAGAGCCACATACTTGAATCCAATTCCTGCGGCCAGAAAACCGAAAGAGTTGGTGTGAGATGAAGGTGGGAACTTAGGACTATTCACCAGTCAAGAGGCAGGCCACCTCTGGCTGGGAACGTGAATCCTTAGACCATGAGGGTAGGCACTCATTCCCTTGCTTTCCCTCCAGAGCAAAATCTGCCTGCTTCTCCAGTGACACAGGTACAGAGAGGATGCCCAGTTAGGTTTCCAAGTCCCTCTTCCCAGGCTGGTACCCAAGTTTCCCTTCCTGTTATCCCTCAACAGACAGCACTTGGGTGCACACAGTTCAATGGAAGAGACTGGGAAGGATCTAATGGTCTTACAATCCAGTTGGCTCTTTTCACCCTTCCCCAACTCCCGCGAGATTCTGTGAGACCAGTCCCTCAGAGAAGAGCTGCCCAGCCCCCTACTTCTCTGCCTCCTTTTCTGGTTTTGAAAAACCCAGTGAATCACAGTGAAACTTCAGGGTCTCTAAAAAACCCACAAAAAGAAAGTTTCGCCCTGCAATGAGCAAAATGGTCAGGACATAAGAGTCATGATACTGCTTCCCTTCCCCAGTTCCCGTGAGGTTAAAACAAAATCACCCCTAACTCCCACTCGTCCTGATATTCTACTTCGAAGCCTATCTCACTTTTGGCAAATCTGCCCATTCTCTCCATCCCATTTCATTCCAATCTCAAATCCAAACACTCTCCAAATCAGTCTCTCCCCATCCCTAATCTCCACAGGGCAGTTAGAGTGAGTCTTTAGAAATCGTACCCTGACCACCCTCCTTCCCCCAGCCTACACTGAGAAGTCTTAAAGATTTATCGGCAACTCACTCTGGGGATGAAAGTCCCAGATCTTTATCCCAGATCACCTCTGGCCCTGCCCGTCTCTCCTCCCTTCCCTCCCCTGAGATTTTTTTCAGTTCCTCAGGGCCTTCAGATACCCCTCTCTGCTTGGCAAAGGCCTTCTGACCCTTTAAGATCATTCCTCAAGACAGCCTCTCCTGGTGGAGCACAGTAGCTCATGCCTATAATTCCAGCACTCTGAGAGGCTGAGGCAGGTAGACTGACTGAGTTCAGGAGTTCAAGACAAGGCTGAGCAGGAGCAAGACCCTATCTCTAATGAAAACAGAAAAAATAGCCAGGCATGGTAGCATATGCCTGTAGTCCCAGCTACTGGGGAACCTGAGGCAAGAGAATTGCTCAAGCCCAAGAGTTTGACGTTGCTGTGAGCTGTGACGCCACGGTACTCTACTGAGGGTGAAATAGTGAAACTCTGTCTCAAAAAAAATCAACCTAAGGCAAAGTATTATGTCACGTGTAGACTTTTCCTCTGGGTGGCTGAGTTAACTTGGGCACTGTGATGTTCACTTTCCTCACTGCTCAGAGATTTTCTTCTGGTAGCTTCAGCTATCCAGAAGTCTATGTTCAATTGTTTCATCATCCGTGTAACATGCTGATTTGCAGGTACTTTAAGGATATCAGCTATGATGCCATGAACTCTACCCAGGGTACAAAATTAGACTCTGTCTCAAAGGACAGCCTGTCTTCACTCCCTAAACCACATTCGGTCCTCCTGATCCATGACAACCTGACTACTGCTTTTATAAACTTCTCTTATCAAGCTTCCAATTACATAATCACTGCCTTTCCCATCAAACTGTAAGTCCCATGAAGGCTCAGCCTGCGTCTGGCTCGTTCACAGCTCACTCCCTGATGCTTGGTGTGAAGGCTGAACTGAACACAGAGCTACAGTAACAAGCACCTAGAATTTGGGCTCAAAGTCAGGAAAAACCTCCCACTCAGACTGAAAAAGTAAACCAGGTGCCAGGTGCCCACTGAAAGAAGTGACCCACACACATACTGCTACAGAAGCTTAAGAAACTCCAGATCTAACCAGGCTACAAGGTGTGGCCATAGGATCAGAAAATAAAGAAAGCTCTTAGTGATCAAGCACATTTCAATCAGCTTAAAATGATATAAATGACAGTGGTCTGCAGAGGATCTAAAACCACGGGAGCCCAGCAAAGTGGCTCACACCTGTAATCACAGCCCTTTGGGAGGCTGAAGCAGGAGGACTGCTTGAGCCCAGGAGTTTGAGGGTGCAGTGAGCTATGATCATGCCATTGCTTTCCAGCCTGGGCAACACAGCCAGACTCTGTCTCAAAAAAAATTATTTTTATTTGTTTGGAGACAAGAATCTCACTCTGTGCCCTAGGTAAAGTGCTGTGGCATTGTAGCTCACAACAACCTCAAACTCTTGGGCTCAAGCGATTCCATTCCCTTGCTTCAGCATCCCAAGTAGCTGGGACTATAGGCCCCAGCTACAAAACCCAGTTAGTTTTTTACTATTTTTAATAGAGACGGGAGTCTCACTCTTCCTCAGGCTGTCCTTGAACTGAGCTCAGGCAATCCACCTGCCTCAGCCTCCCAGAGTGCTAGGATTATTGACGTAAGCCACCATGCCCAGCCACCAAAAAAATTTTAAAATAAAACGATGAGAGCCAAGGAACAAGATTCAGCCCAAGGTTACCTTCCCATTAGCAGTTGAGGCTCCTTGGCTTTAGAACCAACCATGCCCAAGGAGGGCATCACAGTCGGGCCCCACTCCCCAACACCCAGGAAGCCAATTTCATGCCCTCCAAGCTATGTTTTGAGAAATAATTTGGTTGTCTGAGGACATGCCATGCAGGAGGAAGTTTCCACAAGCAGAAAATGCCAGCTCTATTTCTAAATTAGTAAACTGATGTCGCCTGCAATATCGCACACATTTAGGGGACTACTCCTGCCCAAAGAAGAGGCTGGCAGGGATACTGCCGGCACAGATCTAGTAAGTGTCCTCACCAGCTGCCCTTTCTTCTTTTGCTTATTTTCTCAGCTCCCCAAGCCTACTTCAGGGCTCTGGCTGTGGAAGAAAACGCAACAGCACTACAGCCTTAACCTTTGGCTGAGTTCTTCAAGAACACCTCCTCAGATCATTTGGCAAAAAGGGACATGAGTAAAGTTGAGCAGAGGCCTGTGTCCTCACCTTATATAGGTCTCACACAAAAACCAAGCACAAACCCACTCTAGAGATCAGAAAGGTCTCGTAATGTGCCTGAGGTTATATGACACAAGAAAAGGACAGAGCCCTTGGGGAGAAAGCCCTGTGTCCTCACATCCAATATATAGCCCAAGGCTTGTATGCTCCCCCAGACTCAGAGACGCAATCCACTTGAGATTGCATTTCTTTTTAGGCATTCCCACCCCTTCCAACACCATTTTCTGAATGAGCCTGCACAGTGAAATACTAATGGGCCAAAGCAGCCAGAATTGATTTGTTAAAACATAAATCAGAAAGTAGGCAAGGATGCAGGGCAACTAGAGCCCTCACATAATTAAGGGTGGGAATGTAATGCAGTCCGTAGGTCACCAGGAAAGTTTTGAGACAGACTGTGTTATGGTCCATTATTTCTCTTCTAAGAAATAGTCCACAGCATCCTTTCTGACTACTTGTGTAAGTTTCCACTTGCTCAGCTTATCAGTGCTGCTGAGAGGGCTTCATTTGTTTCCATGTACGAGGATTTTATGTTTCTTGATTTTTGCGTATCACAAAACTTTCATAATGACCCATGTATGATCACTCGGAGACAGCTCGCAGTTTCTTAATAAACAGTACCTACCCTCTCTCCCAGCAGTTCCATTCCTAGGCATTTACCCAAGAGAAATGAAAACACAAAAAGACTTGCACATAAACGTTCAGTCAGAATAGCCAAAATACAGAACAGTCCAAATGTCCTTGAACAGGAGAATGGTTAAACAAATTATGGTATATTCATACAAGGGAATGCTGCCCAGCAATAAAAAGGAACTACTAATACACATCAACAGGATGAATCCCAAAAACATGTTGCGAAAAGAAGCCAGATGTAAGCGTTTGTACTGAAATAAATTAAGATACATGCATATCTAACTAGTTCATACTGAATGGGTCCATTTATGTTCCATTCTAGATCAGGCAAAACTAATCTATGTGAAAGAAATCAGAAAAGAAGTTGCTCTGGATAGGGCAAGGAGAGTGGAATAGATGGGCAAGAAGCACAAAGCTTCCAGGGCTGATGGAAATGTTCTGCATCCTGACGGAGCTGGGTTACACAGCTATAAGCATTTATTGAGATTCATCAAATTGTAACACTAAAGATCTGTGCATTTCACTGATGTCAATTATATGTCAATAGAAGTCAACTTAAAAAAAAACGAAACCAGATTATGTCATTACTCAGCTCGATATATTTCAATGTCTTCCCATTTGTTCATTTAATAAAAATTTATTAACTAATGTTACTGTAATGCCAGGGCCAGGTGCTGTAGTTCATCCCCGTAATCTCAGCATTTGGGAGGACTGCTTGAGGCCAAGAGTTCAAGACCAGCCTGGGCAGCACAGCAAGACCCCCAACTTTCCAAAAAAAAATTAAAAAAGAAAAAGCTGGGCATGGTAGCATGCGCCTATAATCTATTATAGCTACTTGGGACGGTGAAGAAGGAGCTGCAGGCTGCAGTAAGCTGTGACTGTGCCACTGTACTCTAGTTTGGGTGACAAAGTGAGATCCTGTCTCAAAAAACAAAAAATTATATGCCAGGTCTTGTTCTGAACACTAAAGGGTCAGCTAAGAATAAAGTGAAAGCCGGATATGGTTGCTCGCACCTGTAATCCTGGCACTCCGGGAAGCTGAGGAAGGTAGATTACCTGAGCTCAGGAGTTCCAGACCATCCTAAGCAAGAGCAAAATCCTGTCTCTAGCAAAAATAGAAATATTAGCCAGGCGTTGTGGCAGGCACCTGTAGTCCCAGCTACTCAGGAGGCTGAGGCAAGAAGATCGCTTGAGCCCAAGAGTTTGAAGTTGCTGTGAGCTGTGATGCCATAGCACTCTACCCAGGGCAACAGAGTGAGACTGTTTCAAAAAAAAAAGAGAGAGAGAGAGACAGAAATCCTTAACCACAAGGGACTCACAGTCTAAGAGGAAAGATAATTAACCAAAGAAGTACTTTATATGAAGGTAATACACGCTGTGAAGAAAAATAAAGCAGAAAAGAGCAGCAGGGAGGGCAAGGGGGTATAATTTTAAATAAGACAGAGAGCAAGGCCTCACTAGGCAGTTGATGTTTGACCAAATGGTTAGAGGTCAGAGAACCACCAGACAGAAGAACTACAAAGGACCTGGGAAAGGGGCGTTCCTGGTATGGTCCTGGACCAGAAAGGAGGGCAGTGTGACTAGCCCAGGGAGAGCAGGAAGAGAGGAAGGCAGGTCAGAGAGTTGCAGGGAGGACAGCAGGTAGCCAGGGAATATAAGCCCATGGGGTTCACTGTAAAGACTTTGGCCTTTACGAGATGGGAGCCACTGGAGAGTTCTGAGCAGGACTGACATGGCTGCCTTATGCTATAACAGTATTACTCTGGGAGCTGATTTGGGAACAGCCTGAAAGGGACAAGGTCACATGCAGAGACCAGTTAGGAGCCTGCTGTGTATTAAACCACCCTAGTGGTTGGAGATAATGAGAAGAGGTCAGATCCCAAATGCATTTTGGAAGTAGAATCAGAACTTGCTGATAAACTGGATGTGAAATGTGAGAGAAAAGTCAAGGACAATGCCCATGACTTTGGCCTGAAGAACTAAAAGGATGAAGTTGTCACTGAACAAATGGGAAAAACTGTAGGTGGAGCTGGTTACTTTGGGGAAAAGAGAGGAGTTTGGTTTCTGTGTGGCCTCTAGAAGTTACTAAGAGGTAGGATATGAGTCGTGAGTTTGAGAGTCACCAGTTTAAGAGTTGTCATCCGAAGTCATGACACTGGCTAAAATCATCAAGGAAGCTAAGGAAGACAGTGAAAGGAGGTCCAAGGTCTGGGCCCTGGAAGTTGGGCATTTTAAACCCAGAGGATGGGCGTGGTGACTTAAGCCTGTAACCCTAACATTTTGGGAGCCCCAGGCAGAAGATCACTTGAGGCCATGAGTTCAAGACCAGCCTGGGCAATATGGCAAGACTCCACCTCTACAAAAAATTTTAAAAACTAGCCAGGCATGGCAACATGTGCCTACAGTCCCAGCGACTTGGGAGGTTGAGGTGGGAGTAGTATGGCTGGAGCCCGGTAATTGAGATTACACAATGAGCTACCATGGTGCCTCTGTACTTTAGCCCATGCATCAGAGCAAGACCATCTCAGGAAAAAAAAAAAAAAAAGACCAGAACAATCTAGCCCCCACCCACCTCTCCAACTGTATCTCATTCTCCCTCTGGCTCTCTTCCACCCAGAACATTTGCATTTGCTGGTCCTTCAGCCCCAAAGGAGTGGGAATCACCATAACACTCCAATTCTGTCCCATGGCTGACTCCTTATCCTTCCTTCAAGTTTTAGTTTAAATGTCATCTTCAGAGAGGGTCTCTTTCCTTCAGCACCACCACCTCATTCTTTCTATTACAGCACCTCATTGATTTCTCTTGTTGATCATTTCACAAGTGGCTGCCAGGACACCATAGCTTCTTGGTTCTCCTTTTAGTCCCCTCTACCTGCTCCTCCTCTTCTCCTCCACCTGTTAATGTTCGAATGTGCCCCAGGGCTCAGTCCTGATCCTCCTCACTTTTCTACCAACACTCCCTCCTCTACTAATCTCACCCAGATCTAAACTTTATATGCCAATGACTCCCAAATACCTACATCTCTAGCCCAGACGTCTTCCCTGAACTTGGACTCATATATATCCACCTAAACATTTGACATCACCCCTTGGAGATCTCAGACACTAAGATGTTCAAAGTCAATTTGATCCCCCCCGCCCCCCAAACCCATTCTACCCTCTACCCTCCACTTCCTCCATCTCACAGTTGCTCAGGTCAAAACTTTTGAGTTATGCTTAATTCCTGTTTCTCTCTTCCGCACATCCAATTCACGCCCTGGATCCAAGCCACTGAACATCTCTTACCTGGATTATGCAAGAACTTCCTAATGTTCTTCCTGCATCTACCCTTGCCCATTCCCTCGATCCACTCTCAATACCTTAGCCTGCAAAGGCTGCTCCATTTCAGTGGCCTACAAGGCTTGTATAATTTGTGTTCTGCCTCCCTACTCTCCCAAATGAAATTCTTCTGTTTCTCTTACTACCTTTACTCTCTCCCTCATTCAGACACTGGACTCCACACTGTTCCCCAAGCTCTTCAGGCCAACTGCTGCCGGAAGGCCTTTGGGAATTGCTGTTCCCTTTTGCTAAAACACTCTTCCCCCACATACCTCCTTAGCCAACTTCCTCATCTCTCACCTCCTTCAATCCAGCTCAAGCACTACTTTTTTTGATAAAGCCTATCCTGATCTAAACTATTTAATATAGTAATCTGTGTCCCCCTTCTTTGCTCTACTTTTCCCCCCTTAGCATTTATCATCTTATGTATATTAAAGTCAGGGTGACCAAGTCAACTTGGTTTACCAGGAACTCTCCTGGCTTTAGCACCAAAAACATCCACATCCTGGGAAGTGACTTGGTCCTGAACATTGGTCACTGTAACTATAATTTACTATTTTTTATTTCTGTCTTTTCTCATGATATGTTTTAAGTTTCACAAGGGCAAGGATCTGTGACTGCTGTGTTCATATAGAACAGTGCCTGGCACATAAAAGGTGCTCAATAAATAGGGCTTGACCACTTTTCCCTTACTACCTTACTACCTCAATCAGCCTCCTGTAAGAAGTCACCTAGCAAAACAGCTGGACATAATAAGCTCTACAATTTTGAGCTTTTGAAATTCAATTCCACTAATTCTTGAAACTGTGGCATTATAAAGTATGATTCACAAAAGGAAATTAGATACTAAAAATGTCCACATATAGAATCATGCCCAACATCTGTTAAGTCAAGCCAACATCTTTTCAACTATTTTCAAAAAAACCATAAACATGACCCACACATTATAGATTTCAAGTGAAGTGGCCTAATTTAGAAAATAACCTTTGGGGCGGCACCTGTGGCTCAGTGAATAGGGCACCAGCCCCATATACTGAGGGTGGCAGGTTCGAACCCAACACCAGCCAAACTGCAACCAAAAAAAAAAAAAACAGAAAGAAAGAAAAGAACCTTTGATAATCCTGTAACTCCTATACAAAGCAGCAGTTTCTAGTACATGCGACTAAGACCTGCAGTACAGGAAACAGGCCAATTCTTACCTCCTGTGTAGAGAAAGGAGCCAGACAGGCCTCCAAAGTAGATGAGAGCCAAGTGCTCCAGCTTCAGAGGGGACAGGGAGTAGAGGCAAGCGGCACAGACACAGCCCAAGGTATAGAGGAAGACTCCAAACCAAACAACATCCTGGGGCTCCAAGATTCGGTCTACTAGGGTCCTATCATCACTCTTTTTGTGGTCAATACCCTTGGAAAAGTCATAATAAGTGTTGACCAAATTGCCGGCCCCGTGCACAGCCAGGACAGCCACTGCACAACCCACCAACAGCCTGGGATCCAGGACGCCATGAGATCTGTATGCCAGAGCACTGCCCAGGGCCACTGGGGTGAGTGAGGCACTGAAGCTCCAGGGCCTCAAGGCCAGCACGTAGGAGGCGCACTTCTGCCTCCAGGAGCGCTGTGGTAACCTGCCCTGCTCTGGACAGTCGTTCCCCAGTTGGTCCCTCTCCCCAACCTTGACGGTCTCTGCCTCCAGGATGTTAATCTTCTCCCCCAGGGCCTCCAAGGCCGCCATGGAAGCTACACGTGGTTGAAGTCAACTCGTAAGTGAGTCACCCACACTGACCGTCCGGGGGCGAGGGAGGACAGGACCGGCAGGGGCTGCAGGGCCTGACCTTCCTTTGGTTCCGCCCCGGGACAAGCCTGGTGAGGCGGCGGGGTTTGGGGATAGCAGCAAGCGTGCCTTGCACCTCACCGAGGGCTGCGCCGCCCTGACCACACGTCACCTGGGCAACGCGTCTCTGCCCCCAGCCCCAGGCTAGAGCCAAAGGCCGAGCCGCAACCACTTCCCCCTGCCCGTCGGGGCCGCCATCTTGTGCGTCGGCCTCTGGAAGCCCGCCCGGAAACACTGGCAGGCAGCACTGGCCGGGCCCGGCAGTGCAGGGCCGGAGGGCGGGTCTGGGCTGACGCGAGGCGGGGCCAGCTGAGAGAAAGCGCCCAGGGACTCGTAAAGCGACACGCCTCTGGGTTAGTTTCTGCGAAGCTAAGTGAGGCTATTCCCAGCTAGTCTGAGAGGGTGGAGGGGCGGGGCCAGAGAAGGGCGGGGCCCAGTGGTGAGGCGGGGCCGGACGCCGGGAAGGGGCGGGGCCCCGTGGTGAGGCGGGGCCGGAAGCTGGAAGGGGCAGGGCCCCGTGGTGAGGCGGGGCCGGAGGCCGGGTAGGGGCGGGGCGGCGATCCGTTGGTCCAGCCCTTCTCCCGCGTGGGACCCCTCTTGGCCTCGGCGGCTTCACTAGTTCAGCCTAAGTTTTCAATGCTGGCCACATCCAAGTGTCATACAATGCCAAATCAGAAAATATACTGGTAGAAATATTAAAGTCCTGGCTCTGTCACTTACCAACCGTCTGACCCAATCTCTGTACCTCAGTTTACTCGTGTATAAAATGGGAACAACACAACTTGCCACCAAAAAATGTTCAGGTGTTTAATGGCTGTTTAACTTACCTGTGCCATATACTGTTTTAGGTACTTTACATGTAGTATTAACATTTAACCCCTACAACACTGCCCAACGACACAGGTACTATAATCCTTCTTGTCTTAACAGATAAGGAAACAGGTACAGAAGTGTTGGACCCAAGTTTCAGATACATTTAGTTTGGCTCCAAGCTGCTTTTAACAATGTCCACCAAAATTTTTAATACATTATAAGTAAGCAATAAATACTAGTTATTATTTTAACATGAGTAATAAACCTCTTTGTAGACAAATCTACACATGCACTGATTAGTGTTGCTATAAAATCCTCTAATATTATTAATTAGAAAACAGGGCTCTATCAACTCTCAGTGTGGCAAAAATCTCACATATTGCTGGTGGGAGTGAAAATTGGTACCTCTTTTATAGAAATCAATTTGATAACATTCATCAAAACTACTTGACCCTATAACACCATTTCTGGAAATTTATCTTGATATAGCTGCCAGGGAATAAAATGATACACATTTAAAGGCATTCACTGAAGTATGTGAAAGAGCAAAAATTTTGAAACAATACAAGGGTCCATCTACAGAAGACTGGGAAAATAAATGATGATACAACCATGTGATGGGATACTGTGAAGGTGTAAAAAAACAACAAAAGACCAAGGAAGCTTTCTGTGCATAGGATGAATAGATCTCCAAGATACACTAAAATCTTAAAAATGCAGAACAGTATGTACAGTGTAACAAAAGGGAAATATAAAAATTTTGTTATATATTTGCTTGTATTTGCATACAGAAAATCTAGGAATGCATGAACACTTAGAAAGTAAGTAGTGAAGGGGTAAGAGTAGACCAAAACTTCATAAGTACAACTCATTTGTTTTGAGATTTGATAAGTTAACATATTTCATGTTAGAAAATTTAATGATATAATTTCAAATATACATGTTAAACAAAAGTGAAATTTAGAGGAACAGTTATTTCACAGAAGACGAAATGAAAAGAGCCTAAAGTAGTAACCATAAATATTTTAAAAATTGCTGAAGTGTTTTTTGGCCACAGAATATTATCAAACCTCTTTAAGTTGGCAACTTAAGCCTTCTGGAAACTTTTCATTTCTTCAACAGACATTTCTTTTTCTTCACTAGAAATCGATGGTAATGTAGAAATAAAACAAGTGTTTTTCCCACATCCTATTACATCTTAATTGTGTTATTTCCCCCATGTAAACATAGACACATAAGAAATGTTTAGATGTTTTAGGAAAAAGGGTTATACTGTGCTTACATTGTTGTATAATTTGGGATTTTTTTGAAACAAATTGTGAACTTCTTCCTTCTTAGTAAATATTCATCTACATTATTATTAATGGTCACGTTAAGTTTTCCTTGATATGAATGCATCATATTTTATGAGAGTCCTATTGTAAGATAATTTGGGAATTTTTTTTTTTTTAAACATTTATTCTTTAGAAATCAGTGTTGGTTTTTTTGCAGTTTTTGGCCGGGGCTGGGTTTGAACCCGCCACCTCCGGCATATGGGGCCAGCGCCCTACTCCTTTGAGCCACAGGCACCGCCCAATTTGGGAATTTTTTAATGTTTATAAACAGCACTGATAAATAGAGATGTAATCAAATTCCTATTTGCTATTGATTTTTTGAAAAGATTTTTTTTTTTAATGATGCTGCTTTGAAATTTTTTATTGACAAGCAGCTCTTTCAGTGAAAACCTGGCTATGGTTTCTGGGGAATTGTCTTGTGTGCTAAAGTGAGAAAATCTTACTGAAACCATTTTCAAATACCTATTAAATTTAACAAAAGAGAAATCACGGCTCCATACGTAGCGCTACGGCGAAAATTGTACGCCTCTTCCGTCCTTAATTGTAGTGTACCAACATCGCTCACACGCTCCTCGCATAATTACACCGGGCGGGGACTCGAAGCCCCGCCTACTGCTCTTGATCCCACCCCGAGGTACACAGACTGCGGACTCCGCGTGGCTGTAGACAGGATGCATAGGGGAATCATAGTAACGATGCACCCGGATGTATGAGTGGAAGTGACTGAAGTCAACTCACGACCGATTGGTTCTCCCGGATGCATCTAAACCTCCTTTCGCCCGCCACTGGCCTCTTGGTTTGTCTATTTGGACGGTCCCCGCCCCTTGGAAAAGCCGGGTCCTTAAGCTTCACTTCTTTTTCGTTACTATTGGTCCGTACCCCGGTCCATCTTCTTCTTACGCCTGTCGATTGGCTAGCTGGGCTGGAAGCCTGCCTTCCCTCCCGCCCAGCTTGGAGGACAGCGGGGAAGGCGGGTGGTGGGGTCGGGGGCCTGAAGCCGCGGTACCGGCGCTGGCGGCGGCAGCTGAGGCCTTGGCCGAAGCCGGGCGGTGAGTCTGGGGCCTGGCACTACCCCTCCAAGGCGGCAGAATATCCAGACCCACGGCCAGCCTGTCCGTGGGGGGGCCCTGGGAAGCCGCCCTTCTGGGACGTGAGGTCCCCTCAGTACTGGCCCCACGATCAGGGTGCTGTTTGAGCCCTTGACCTCCACCCTGCGAGGCAACGCCCACTTCACCCGGATCCCCAGGAGACCCCTGGACCTTTCAGCCCGCCACCTGTCGCAGGCGTCAGAAGGCCGGCCCATCACCTTCGGTACTGCCCTGGAACCTTTGGTTCTCCTTGCTTGGCACAGGCACCCCTTCCGAGCCACATAGAACATGTCGATCCCTGCCTCAGGGAGCACCAACGTCAGTGCCAGCCCGTTGCTCTCCACCCTGGACACCTCTCATTGGGGACCCAGTACCTGGAACTGAGCTGCATTCCATCCTTGGGATTCATTCTGTTTGCCTCACTCACCCCCGCCTTCATCCCTTGTTTCTGCCATCCAACTTAAACTTCCCTAAGCCCTTAGAAGACCCCTAGAATATTTGACTTCAAGTGGTTTAATTGAATTCGTTCTGGAGCAGGTCTATGGTCCTTAGACCATAGAAAGAGACGGGTGCTTTCCTGAGAATAGAGTACTTGCTAGCCTCCTTCCCCCTCCACATGAACACAAACTATAGTAGTTTTCTTACTCGGGATCCTTAGTTTCCTCTCCCCTAAAGGATGACATTTCCTTCTGTGATCTTTTTTTTTTTTTTTTTTTTGACACCAGAGTATTTGAAAGCTTTCCAAAACCAATTATTCCCTGATTTTTCATCTGCATCTTACAAATTCATTAAAAAGTAAGAATTTTTGTGTAAAATCAGTTTGTTAATATAATCTGGACAGAGTGGCGCCTGTGGCTTAAGCAGTAGGGCGCCAGTCCCATATGCCGGAGGTTGCAGGTTCAAACCCAGCCCCGGCCAAAAACCACAAAAAAACAAACAAACAAACAAAATATAATCTGGACATACTTAGGATAAGTACCTGTGTATGTTACTCCCATGGCAGTGTGAGCTGAGCCCTACTATAGCCACTTTATTGTGGTTGCCTCATTTTTTGTATTTAGCCCTGGATTATAAGCTCGTTGATGGAAGGAATAATACATAATTGAGTAATGAATGAATGATTTAAGAAACTAATTGGTCTTTCCTACCTTATGTTTGAAAAACTAGCGCTATTCTATAGAGCTGCATTATCCAATACATTAACTACCAGCCACATGTGGGTATTGAGTACTTGAAATGCAACTCATGCAAATTGAAATTGCTGTAAGTGTAAAATGCACACTACATTGTGGAGACCTGACACAAAAAAAGAATGGAAAATGTATCAATATTTTTTATATGATGACATGCCAGAGTGACTTTTTGGATATATTGGATTAAATAAAATATATTAATTTCACCTTTAATTTTTTACTTTTTTCTTTTTTTGTAGAGACAGAGTCTCACTGTACTGCCCTCGGGTAGAGTGCCGTGGCGTCACACGGCTCACAGCAACCTCCAGCTCTTGGGCTTAAGTGATTCTCTTGCCTCAGCCTCCCGAGCAGCTGGGACTACAGGCGCCCACCACAACACCCGGCTATTTTTTTGTTGCAGTTTGGCCGGGGCTGGGTTTGAACCCGACACCCTCGGCGTATGGGGCCGGCGCCCTACTCACTGAGCCACAGGCGCTGCCAATTTTTCACTTTTTTTTTTTTTTTGTGGTTTTTGGCCGGGGCTGGGTTTGAACCGGCCACCTCCGGCATATGGGACCGGCGCCCTACTCCTTGAGCCACAGGGGCCGCCCTTAATTTTTCACTTTTTTAATATAGCTACTAGCAAATTTAAAAATGCATTTGTGGGCTATATTTCTGTTAGTGCTACTATAGAATAATCTTTAGTCTCCCTCTTTAGATTGAATTCCTTGAGGAAAGGGGCAGTATTAGTCATTTTTAATTCTTTTCCTACCTCCCCACCTTCGTTACCTGGCACTGTGCTATGTACATAGTAGTTATAATAAAAAATAGCTAACAATTATTAAGTACTCACTTTGTGGTCAGCACTATTTTAAACACTTTTTAAGATGTACTAACTCGTTTAATCCTCACAGCAACCCACAAGTTGGCTACTATTTTCTTCCTATTGTAGTTGAGGAAACAGAAATTTTAAGTGTCTTCCTCAAGGCATGTAACTTTGCAGTGGGATTCAAACCCAGGTAGGCTTGCTCTGTGGCCCACAATTTGACCCTCTGTACTATGCTGTGTCTTCTTTTCTCGTTTGTTTCTTTTTTAGCACTTAGTCTTTTAACCGTCAGTCATTGTTGAATGAATCTAAGCTTTCTAAAGGTTTTTAGTGAGATCTCTCAACATTTTTAGAGTCCTGTACCTGACATGGACTGGGTGATCTGTGTTATGGAACTGGGGCCATAAATAAACTTATTGGCATAGTTTGCCATTCAGAATATTAAAGGAAGCTTCTCTCTAAAGAACCTCAGGACAAGATGCTTGGAACCGGGCCTGCCGCCGCCACCACCACTACCGTCACATCTAGCAATGTGAGTGTTCTGCAGCAGTTCGCCAGTGGCCTGAAGAGTCGGAATGAGGAGACCAGGGCCAAAGCTGCCAAGGAGCTCCAGCACTATGTCACCATGGAGCTTCGAGAGGTTGGGCTTCTCTGATATGGGGCCAGTCGTTGTGGGATGTTTGGGCTAAATGTGCTATCATCACTGATTTAGATTCCTTTTGACAACTAAGTGAGGATTTGGAAAATAAAGAGATTGTGTTTTAGGAAGGCACCCAGCTTCTCACGGCTGTAAAACGTGCATGTTCCTTTGCAGTGGTCACATATTTCTGTGGCATTTCTCGTGTTTGTGGTTACATTATAGGAGCCAATATAGATTCGGCTGTTTCTTTTAATTTTTTCTTTTTTTTTCTTACCACATACAAGACCCTCAGTTCTTTTTGTCTGATAAAAGTGATAAGGACGGGTTGGAGAATTGAGAGCTTGGCTGGGGCTTTTTTTTTTTTTTTTTTTCCAGTTTTTGGCCGGGGCTGGGTTTGAACCCGCCACCTCTGGCATATGGGGTTGGTGCCTTACTCCTTTGAGCCACAGGCACTGCTCCTGGTTGGGGCTTTCTAATAGAGCCCAGACTGGAGTTGAAAGACAGTATCTTATTCATCCTTGTACCTCTGTACAGGAAGAAGCTAGGACATCATCTGACCTAGACTAGGCACTTAATAATTATTTGTGAAATAAATAGATGAATTGCAAGTTCAGTGGCTCTATAGTTTCAGGCCAGGCACAATAGCTTGTGATCCTATGACTTTGGGAGGCCAAGAAGGGAGGATTATTGGGGCCAGGAGTTCTGAGACTAGTCTTAGCAAGAGTGAGATCTCATCTATACAAAAAAATAGACAATGAGCCATGGTAGTGCACACTTGTAGTCCCAGCTGCTTGGGAGGCTGAGGAAGGAGGATCACTTGAACTCAGGAGTTTGAGGTTGCAGTGATGATGCCACTGCACTCTAACCTAGGTGACAGAGCAAGACCCTGTCTCAAAAAAAAAAAAAACCCAAACAAAAAACTGGAAATGGATGATAACTTGTCATTGGTTTGAACTATACCTGCTACCTCTCAGGACCTAAATTTTAGATGCCAACCTGCCGCTACCACCATAGTCAGAGTTTCATTAGAAATTATTCTGATGAGATCTTCCTTTGCAGATGAGCCAAGAGGAATCTACTCGCTTTTATGATCAGCTGAACCATCACATTTTTGAACTGGTTTCCAGCTCAGATGCTAATGAGAGGAAAGGGGGCATCTTGGCCATAGGTAAGGACAGAGCCTTCGGTAACAATAACAACTAGAAATAAAGGAGTAGCCACCATCATATTTGTTGTACCCTGTGTCTCCCAATTACTGGATACTTAGCTCACATTTGTTTAATGAATTTTAAGGCAGCTGTGGCGTTCATTGCACTTACACAGGTGTTAATTCTAGCAGCAATCCTGGAATGTTGGTAAAACGTATTTTTAGATGTAGAAGCTGAGTCTCAGAATCATTAAGTGACCTTTCCAGGGCCAGACAGTTTGCCAGAACTGAGACTAGAAGCCAACTTCCTTTCCACTACCTCCTACTCCCTTTTGCAGACTCTGGTTTCTCAGTAGAGTAGGGTTTGGCATAGTGGGGCTCACAAATGGAAAAGTGCAATCAGGGTTTAGTTAATGAAAAGCCATTTTCAACTCCCAAGGACTGGTTATCAATCCTGTGAATTATTATTCAGTCCCAGTTTATTTTCTTTTTTTGAAGGAGGAGGAAGCAAATTTTATATACTAATATGAGATCATTTTACTTTATGTAAATAGTTCTGGCACAAATACCAAATTTCTGAGTTAGAATGGAAATGGTCTGCGTCCTTGCCATCTAGAAATGTCCTCACAGTAGAATGAAGGAGTCACTCACCAGCCTTCATTTCAGGGCCACGTACTTTCCTGGCCAGCGTGCACATCATCGCTTTTTGCCTTCTTCTCTCTTGTAGCCAGCCTCATAGGAGTGGAAGGCGGGAATGCCACCCGAATTGGCAGATTTGCGAACTATCTTCGGAACCTCCTCCCCTCCAATGACCCAGTTGTCATGGAAATGGCATCCAAGGCCATTGGCCGCCTTGCCATGGCCGGGGACACTTTCACGGCCGAGTATGTGGAGTTTGAGGTGAAGCGAGCCCTGGAATGGCTGGGTGCTGACCGCAACGAGGGCCGGAGACATGCAGCTGTGAGTGCCTGCAGGGAGGAGCACAGCCAGGCATGGGGAGCAGTGGTACCCCTCGCCTGGCTGTCAGAGTCCCTCGCTATCTTCCTTCAAGGCTGATCCCTGAAAATGTCTGGTTCGATGGCTAAGCTTCCAAGCTGTGAGTTGGGAAGAGTCTTATCGCCTGAGAGAGAATGTGGGAATGAGTGTATGGGCATGGAAGTGTCAGCTCAGCACTTTCCAGGGAGCGCCCCCTTTAGGAGGCAGTGCATGAAGAGGGGGTATGGTACCAGGATAGGGACACACACTTGAATCCTTTGCTACTTGCTAGGGAAGGCCTAGGTAGTATAACTTGGTGCAACTTGTATAACTTGGTGCAACTTTTGACCTTTAGTTTCTTTGTCAAATGAGAATAATAACAAGATTGAACAGGATGATTCATTCAGTAAATATTGCATATATATTGGATTCTAGGCTGTGAGTATGGTAGTATAGAAAGCATAAAATACATCTGTCCTTCCAGAACTTATGTCCAAAAATTACAAGCACTCTATGCTTATAAACAACCTGGATAATGAACCCTGAGGTGTTGACGAATTTTACTTTCCTTCCTCTGTCCCCAGAATTCCTAGCTAGAAGAGTACATAGGTCTTCTCTTTTCCTAGTATGTATAGGTTCTAGGATGGGAAGAGACTGTATTCCCAAGGAAACAAAACTGTGATACGGGTGAGAGTTTTCAGTTTGCCTTTTTCTTCCAGGTCCTGGTTCTCCGTGAGCTGGCTATCAGCGTCCCCACCTTCTTCTTCCAGCAAGTACAACCCTTCTTTGACAACATCTTTGTGGCTGTGTGGGACCCCAAACAGGCCATCCGTGAGGGAGCTGTGGCCGCCCTTCGTGCATGTCTGATTCTCACCACCCAGCGTGAGCCGAAGGAGATGCAGAAGCCCCAGTGGTACAGGGTGAGGGGATGGCTCCATTCCAGCCACCAGCAAAGCACACGTACATAGAGACCCACCTGGCCATGGAGCAAGTAGCACATTTGTTTTGATCTCAAATGACTGTCATGCTCTGTATGAATCAATAGTTACTTGATTGCTTTTCCTTAAAGCAAAGATCCACTGATAGCCACAGCATTATTTTACATATCACCAAGAATGAAAATATGCCAGTTAAACTGTGACTAGCTGTCTTCTTATCAACATAAGACTTTTTTTTTTTGAGACAGAGTCTCACTATGTTGCCCTCATGAGTAGAGTATCAAGAGTAGAGTGCTGTGTCATCACCGTTCACAGCAACTTCAAACTCTTGGGCTCAAGTGATTCTTTTGCCTTAGCCTCCCAAGTAGCTGAGACTACAGGAGCCTGCCACTACACCCAGCTATTTTTTGTTGCAGTTGTCATTGTTGTTCTAGCTGTCCCAGGCTGGGTTTGAACCCTCCAGCCTCGGTGTATGTGGCCGGTGCCCTACCCATCGAGCTATGGGTGCCGCCTATAAGACATTTCTTTTCTGAGATTTTAAAACATGCAAAAATAGGTGTTTCAGAATCAGTGAAGTACAGTCGATAACTAATTTAGGGAGGGCCAGTTCTCTCTGCTCTAGTATCCTGAGTCCTGTGCCAATTACTGATACCAAGTCTTTTAAAGGAGCCCTGCATATGGAATTGGGTTCAAGTCTTGTCTTTGCTGTGTGACCTTGTGCAGTAACTTAATTTCTCTAAGCCTGCTTTTTTAGCTATTAAATATGGATGGTAATGTTATCTGCCTCAGGGCTTGTTATGAGAATTGAAGCTAAACTAAATGAGAGCTTGATAAGTTAGTATCATTAATGATACTGGCATAAGGCACCAAGCAGGCATGATAACCCCTAGAACCCCCTTATCGGTGGGATGGGCCTGTAGTTCTCTCTGACTGTGGACATTGGGTAGCTAAGGCATCTGTCTCTTCACATAGCACACATTTGAAGAAGCAGAGAAAGGGTTTGATGAGACCTTGGCCAAAGAGAAGGGCATGAATCGGGATGATCGGATCCACGGAGCCTTGCTGATCCTCAATGAGCTGGTCCGGATCAGTAGCATGGAGGGAGAGGTGAGGAGCTGCGGCAGAGGGGAGTCCAGACTTTTCATGTGCTATCTTGTGAGCAAGGCAAGGTGGGATGCATGTCCCCGTGGAGCTGATCTTTTCTGAAGGGAAATAGACAATTAACAAGATAATTTCTGATAATAACAAATCCTGTGAATAATATATAACTAGCAGTAGGATAAGGAGTGCCAGGGGAAGCGGGTGAGTGGGGGGTCAGGGAAGGCCCTCCCTGCAGTGGTACCATAATAGTGGCCTGACATGAGTGGCCTTTCAGCAGGCTGGAGACTGTGTTCTAGGACAAGGCTTTGAGGTGGGAGAGTTTGACAAATTTATGAAACGGAGAGAAGAGGAGTGTGGCTGGGGCACTGGGAGCAAGGAGGAGAGAGGGAAGGGCCAATTCAGTAGGCCCATGGTTCACGGTAAACACTGGTGTTCATGCTCATTGCAGGGGCAGACATTAGAGAAGTGCACACGGGGGATGAAGTGATGTCATGTGTTCCTAACGGTCTTATAGGGAAAAGCATGTGAAGAGGCAGGAATGTAGGCAGGAAGACCAGGCAGGAGGTGTGTTAGTTTGTGAGCTGGGTTTAAAAGTGCGAGTGCAAGGTTTTATTAGGAAAATAGCTTCAAGGGAAAATGAGGAGGGAGCTGGGGTAGGCTGGGGGAACCACCAGACCATAATGTACATCCAACCCTAAGGAATGGCTTGAACATTGGAGGATGAGTTGTTTTATTAAGCAGCCCTTTGAAAAGGGAATAGATATGTGTTCTCAGCCAGCTTATCCCAAACACTTTGTGGAATCCTAGGATTCTGAGAAAATTACATGCCTCAGTTTCTACCTAGGTTACTAGGGAGAAGAAAGACCAGAGTATCCTTAACAGGATGCTGGCATGGGACCATCTGTCTCCTATGCAAGCCTTATTGCTGTGATCTTGGGTCTGTAGTCATGGCCATTCATAGGTCAGCCCTCCCAAACCCAGCCAAGTGGGAGCTCTTCTTCATTGCTCAGTAGGTGATACTCTTCTGCCTAAATTAGAGCACAGTCCCCCCTGCAAGGACCCAGGGAATCATAATCCTAATGATGAAGAGCAGCTGCCGTCCACTTAGAAGTAGTTGTGTTTCAAGATTGGGCAAACAGTGCTCTGTAGAGTCCACAGTGCCAGGCTGACTGCCACTCACAAGTAAAGGTGATTTTTTCCCCCCTCATGTATCTAGCGTTTGAGAGAAGAAATGGAGGAAATCACACAGCAGCAGCTGGTGCATGACAAGTACTGCAAAGATCTCATGGGCTTTGGAACGAAACCTCGTCACATTACCCCCTTCACCAGTTTCCAGGCTGTCCAGCCCCAGCAGTCAAATGCCTTGGTGGGGCTGCTGGGGTACAGCTCTCACCAGGGCCTCATGGGATTTGGGGCTTCCCCCAGCCCAGCGAAGTCCACGCTGGTGGAGAGTCGGTGCTGCAGGGACTTGATGGAGGAGAAATTCGATCAGGTAAATGGTGAGAGGTCCTTTCCTCTTCTTCTGAGCTCCACACCTCACTTGCCTCCACTAACCCTTTATCCTTCCTCTCAGGTGTGCCAGTGGGTGCTGAAATGCAGAAATAGCAAGAACTCACTGATCCAAATGACAATCCTTAATTTGCTGCCCCGTTTGGCTGCATTCCGGCCTTCTGCCTTCACAGGTGAGGGTGTCCATGGAAGATGTCATTGCTCATTGAAGGATAATTACACGGGGAAGAAGTGATTCTGAAAAGTTAATGTCTGCTTCTCATTTGAAGCAGTGCCATAATGGGCTAGTCTCTGACTTCTTTGCCTAATGTCTGATTTTGGTGGTGTCTAGTTTGTGTTTTCTGCTACTGTCTGAGGCAGCAGACACAGGAGCAATCAGAATGTGTAGGCGGAGAGGCACTTCTAGGGCCATGCAAGGTCTCGTGTATGGAAGCCAACAAGTTCACAAATAGACTTAAGGGAAACCAGAAGAAGGGCAGTTTCGGTGTGGAAAGGAGCTTTTCTTTGGGGCAGAGAGGGTTTGATGACCATCCTGCTTCTGCCCCTGAAGTGTTCCCCGAGCTACTCTCAGGGAAGGAAAGACTGGGTGCTTCGAGAGGCAGGTCACACGGTGATAGACTGTGTGTTCTGGTGCTCCTGCCCTCTCCTCAGTGGGCAGTGCAGATTCCAGGCTCCTGAAGGTGGCCCACCTCTGAAGCCTTCCTAGATTACTCCAGCTATAAATGCGTTCGTCCTCTTTTCTTACAGCCTTCAGCTATAGAAAGGCTTTGGCATAGAATCTGGGGTGAATCCCGCCTCAGGTTTTAGAGAGGTTATTTGACCTACCTGGGCCTCTATTTCTGGACTTGTAAAAATCAGAATAGCAATCTGTGCCTCCCAAGGCGGACTACATTAATGTCTAAGGACCTACTGTAGTGCCTGGCACAAAATAAGCCCCAATAAATGGAAACCATTATTATATTATTATTTCTTCCTTGAGTTACTTCAAGTCCATTTTGGAAATAAGATAGAGGTAAAAATCATACTCCAGTAGTCTGTTCATGCTTGATGTCCTTGTCTTACCTTCCTGCTTGCGGGGTGGAGACCCAGTCTCCAGCATCTCCTTGCACTTGGCTGTGGTACATATCACCTGGGCTTAGTAGCTTTCAGGACTAGATGAGAGCCAGGAGCATAGCAGAAGGACAGCCTGACCCTCAGCAGACCCCATTCCCTAGCACACAGACTGATTTCACACTACCTAGCCCATATGAAAACACGGGAGAAATCTAGCTGGTGAGGTGTTAAATATGCTGAGGATAGGAAGTAGAACATACTGGATTAGGTGCAGATGATTAACCACACGAAATCACTGGATCAGAGAAATGGCAGAATAAAAATCACCCATATTTTTTAATTTTCATTCTTCCTACCTGGCATCCAGCAGCTTTTTTTTTAATGACCAGACATGCCCCCTGTTCAGTAGAGCTTTAAATGATCTTGGGTTGAAAGTCTGTGGTTCAAAGGAAACTAATAACTAGGCAAAATTTAATCAAAGTCTTGCACATTATAGAAGCTGTTACCCTTGTGAGTTCATAAAGGCTCAGAAGGTCCTTAGGTTTAGTCTTTTGATGTGAGTTTTGTTGTTATTTTTTCTTTTTTTAAAGTCTTACAATGTTTCATTAAATATACTAAAATATGTTGGTGAGATTTAGCCTGGGCAGTCCCCATAAAAATGTGCCTTATTCAGTAAGTGCCACTTGTGTACAGCTTGCAATTTGTAAGTCATTGCTTGAACTTCCCAATGGTGTAAGCTTTAGGAATTTCAAAAATACCTAAGACTGGGTTGACTTCTCTACAAAATCAGATTTCTGACCTCTTAGGGTGTTAAACCTGAAGAAGGAAATTGTACTCTTAAGTTCATTTCCCACTGAAATGCTGTCCTGGTATGTAAAGGGCTGGTTTTCCTGGTGATCCTCTCTGACTTCAGGGTGTTGTCTCCTTTGTCTGTCTGTTTTCAGGTCACAGCATGGCTCAATGCCATTGGACCACAGGAGTTTGTTAGAGTAGATGCTGTGATGTATAAGTGCAATCTTAGGAGTCTAGTTCACTGTCTAAATGTGGTTTGGGTAGCCCTCAACACCCCTAACTTTCTAAGGGATGTGTGGCTTTGCCTTCCCTGCTATTATATGCAGGCTACTGGTACAAGGACCTGCGGTCAGCGTTGATAGAAGAGAAAAAACAGGAGAGAGGCAAGAATAAGAAAAGTCCAATCTTCAGAAGAGAAATAAATTAAATTAGCTTAAATTAGCTTAGCTTAGCTTAAATTACCCAAGAATTGCCTAGCCATGAACACTGGCTTATGTAAACTTAATGAAAATGCACATATTACAGGCTCAATCTTAGTTCTATTAAATATAACTATAACAAAAATCTCTAGGTAATAGCAAAATGATTTCAGTCCTAAGCTGAATGGAATGCTGTATTATTATAAATAGTATTCAGTATTACAATCATGCGTTGTTTAACCTGGGTATACATTCTGGGAAATCCATTGTTGCTGGGCACTTTTGTCATTGTGTGAACACCACAGAGTGCACTTACCCAAACCCAGATGGTGCAGCCTGCTACACACCTCAACTCTGTTGTGTCACCTGCTGCTCCCAGGCTACAAACCTGCACAGCATGTTCCCATGCTGAATTCCATGGGCAGTTGTAATACACTGGGAAGTGTTTGTGTACCTAAACAAATCTAAACACAGAAGAGGTACACTAAAAATACAGTACGATAATCTTAGGTGACCTTCGTCGTATATGTGGTCCACCGCTGACTAAAACATCCTTATGTGGTTCATGAGTGTACTTTAAATTTTGTTATGATATAAAATAATTCAGATGGTCCTCTGTTTTTAAACAAGATTTAACATGTTTTTTAAACAAGAGCATGTAATCTTTCTTTCAAAATATAATACTAATGGAGACAGTTATATGATACTGTTGTTTTGGAGACCCTTTAAATTTGGGGGTTATTTTTAATTAAAGAAAAAAAATCTTATATTTCTAATATGTCCAAAAGATGTATCTCAGGAGTGGTTATCTTATCAAGCATAAGACTTTGGTTAATACATTCTCTAAATTCTTCTCAACATCTTTCCAATAGGCTTTCTTAATTAATTAATTAATTTTTTTTTTTGAGACATAATTCAGTATGTTGCCCTCGGTAGAGTGCTGTGGCATCACAGCTCACAGCAACCTCAAACTCTTGGGCTTACATGATTCTCTTGCCTCACCCTCCCAAGTAGCGGGGACTACAGGTACCCACCACAACACCTGACTATTTTTTGTTGCAGTTGTCATTGTCGTTTAGCTGGCCCGGGCTGGACTTGAACCTGGTGTATGTGGCTGGTACTGTAACCACTCAGTGCTATGGGCGCTGAGCCTCTTAATTTATTCTTAAATTTAAGTACTTTAGGGCGGCGCCTGTGGCTCAGTCGGTAGGGCGCCGGCCCCATATACCGAGGGTGGCGGGTTCAAACCCGGCCCCGGCCAAACTGCAACCAAAAAATAGCCGGGCATTGTGGCAGGCACCTGTAGTCCCAGCTACTCGGGAGGCTGAGGCAAGAGAATCGCTTAAGCCCAGGAGTTGGAGGTTGCTGTGAGCTGTGTGATGCCACAGCACTCTACCCAGGGCCATAAAGTGAGACTCTGTCTCTACAAAAAAAAAAAAAAAAAATTTAAGTACTTTATAGGAACTCTGACTGTTGATGTATAGATAAAGCCATCTACTTTATCTTGTCTGTGCTCAGATACCCAGTACCTCCAAGATACCATGAACCATGTCCTAAGCTGTGTCAAGAAGGAGAAAGAACGGACCGCAGCCTTCCAAGCCCTGGGGCTACTTTCAGTGGCTGTAAGGTCTGAGTTTAAGGTCTATTTGCCTCGTGTGCTAGACATCATCCGAGCAGCCCTGCCCCCTAAGGACTTCGCCCATAAGTAAGCATCTCTTTGCCCATAAGTAAGCACCTTCTACTCCATAGAGCTTAAGCCTATCTATACATCATTTAACTTCAGGTATATGACATCCTGTATGAACAGCCCTTCCTCAGCTGAATTCTAACCTTTTCCAAACAATATATAAATACTTTGGGTGGTTGAATACCCTGAGAACAGGTAGATAGCAGTGCTTTTTTCAGTGTTATTGTTAATTGAGAATTCCCTAGTTTTGCTTTTTTTCTCTGGCCTCCAAAGATCTTATTTTGATATGAGATCCAAGAGAGGAATCCTGAACTGGAACTAAATGGTCCTAATGGTCATCTTTGTCCTTATTGCTAAAGTCAAATAAGTTATTCCAGCTCTTTAGACCTCCTGATGCATAAAATACAAGAAAAAACTTTAGCATCCTACCAGATGAAGAGTCCAGGGTGTCTTTCTTCAAGTTAGGGGGTCCCCATTAATTGTCGTTAGTCTTAGGTTTTGTCTTTATACGTCCCTGTTTTGTTAGCAAGGATTTTTCTGGTGAACTAATAAGCCCCAGTTGTTCTAAAGCCCAGCAGCCTCATCACAGGGAGAAGAATTTCCTTCTATGTGGTGGCTGTGCATTGCCCACTGGTCCCTGGCGAACACATCATTCTGTTTGCTCGCTAAATAGTGCCTTGGTCAGCACCACCCTCGCTGGTGTGGGGCATGGGGCATCTGTGTGAATTCAGAAGAGGGGCCCTTTCCTTTAGACATTTTACTGCCATCTGCTGGACTGTCATTAGAAACACAAATCTACAGTGACTGATGCGATAGGCCCTCTAGAATGGTACAGTAGGTAGCACCCTTGCCTCAGCAACCTTCCCTCCTTGCCCCAGAGTGATTGTGAGGTGGGGCATCACAGAATGTCACTGTGTCTAGGCCAGCCACTCTCTGTTTCTCTGCAGGAGGCAGAAGGCAATGCAGGTGGATGCCACAGTGTTCACATGTATTAGCATGCTGGCACGAGCAATGGGGCCAGGCATCCAGCAGGACATCAAGGAGTTGCTGGAGCCCATGCTGGCGGTGGGCCTGAGGTGAGTGCTGGGAACCTGCTGGGAACCAGCAGGAGGCCTGGTCCACAATGTTAGCACCATAATGAAGGAGCTGAGGCATGGTGGTTTGTACATTAAATTAGGCCAGATAGCTCAGACTAAAAAACACTTAGGCCGGTGTCAAATCCTGCTTTCATTACCAGCTAGCTATGTGACCTTGACTCAGTTGTTTAACTTCTCTGAGCTTCCATTTTCTCATTTGAAAAGTGGGTATAATAGCAATTTCTATTGTCTAGAGGAGTTGTGGGGATTAAGTGAAAGAATTCATGGAACAGTCATTTCTTTGCACAGTGCCTGGCATGAAAGAAGCACTCAGTGAATGTTTGCAGCTATTGTTTATGTTAATATTGGACTAATTGTTTAAGCTCTCTAATCTTTAATTCTACTCATCTATAAAATAAAGACAATGCTCTTGATCTGCTTCCCAGATTTTATATTGAGACTTGGTCTTCTTTAGTGGCCAAATTACATATAGTAAGTAAGTTTTCCTGTGGTAAGACCGGAAACTCAGAGGTTGTTCTAAAATCTGAGACTAGGCCAAGAGGGTCCAGCATGTTTAGTTTACTTTATAGTATCTGTTTCACTTTGAAGACCAAGCAGTGATTGGCCCCCTAGAATTGTGCAGCCTTTCTGCCCTTGTTGGGTGAACAAGGCTGTTTCTTCCCAGAACACGCTGACTGTCACGTGCCCAGCCCTGTATATGACTGGTCTCCTTCCCCGCAGCCCTGCCCTCACTGCTGTGCTTTACGACCTGAGCCGTCAGATTCCACAGCTGAAGAAGGACATCCAAGACGGGCTACTGAAAATGCTATCCCTGGTCCTTATGCACAAACCCCTCCGGCACCCAGGCATGCCCAAGGGCCTGGCCCATCAGCTGGCCTCCCCCGGCCTCACAACCCTTCCTGAGGCCAGTGATGTGGGCGGTATCACTCTTGCCCTCCGAACCCTTGGCAGCTTTGAATTTGAAGGTAAGAAATGACAGTGGCTCATGCCAAGATAGTGACTGATGCTAGGAATCTTGGGAAAGCAATGAAGGTGCAGAATTCCTGGATCTTGGTGGAGTCCTGGAAAAAGAGCAGCTGATTCTGTCACAACTCTTCCTTCTTAGAGTGTCTCCATATATTGTTAATTCCTACTGTTTGTTTCTTTGTCCATCTTGAACTTTGGGGGAGATACTGTTCAGGAAAATATACATCGGTCCATGGAAATAATTGTTTTGGAGATGGAGAGGTCAGAGATCCTTCCCTGTCACCTCCTCACCTTTCATTTCCTTATAGCTAAGATGGTATTTCATGCTTTAAAATATATAAACAGGGACTTGTAGATGTTTCCATTCCTATGGCAGAGTGTGCTGTGTAATTCAGTAGAATTCTAAGCTGCAGATCAACTCAGATTATTACCCTTATTTCAGGAGAAAAAAATGGACACTTGCAATTTAAGGTACTATTGGTTAAGACTACAGGGAAACAAGCTAAGTACAAAAAGCCTAAACATGTGTGGAGGCATAGCCATCTGTGGTTTCCCTATTAAAATTCCTTCATGTACGTTAGCATAATTTATTCCTAATGAATAGAAAGTGGCTATGTTTAAACTCAGCCTACATCAAACACCCTGTTTGATATTTAAATCTGGGAGCTAAAATAGACAAAGTAAATTTGATCAAGAATTGTTTTGCCCTCTGGGAATGTAAGGGGGAGTTAGAATAAAACAGAATAATTTAATCTTTGAAAAGAATATAGAAAAGGTTAGGGGGGAGGTGTGCTTTTTATTTACTTCCCTGTTCCTTTACTACCGTGTTTTGCTTTCCTGCTAATGGGAAGCCCATTTGTTACCATTTAAGAGAAGAGTTCTGGATCAATATCTTGTTGATCAATATCTCATTGAAGATGGAATTAGTAGCCGTAAAACAGAAAATACAGCTATGAAGTTGCAGACCTCCTTCCAGAGCAGCAGTGTTTATTCTGTTTTCTCTCTACCTTTGTATACAGGCCACTCTCTGACCCAGTTTGTCCGCCACTGCGCAGATCATTTCCTGAACAGTGAACACAAGGAGATCCGTATGGAAGCTGCCCGCACCTGCTCTCGCCTGCTCACGCCCTCCATCCACCTCATCAGTGGCCACGCTCACGTGGTTAGCCAGACTGCAGTGCAAGTGGTGGCAGATGTGCTCAGCAAACTGCTCGTGGTTGGGATAACAGACCCTGGTAAAGCTTACCAGACAGAAGCAGTCTAGGGGAGTTGAGGAGCTTGAGGCAGGTGGAAGTAGCTAATTTCATTTCATGGCCTCTTTAGAGATCTTCAGTCTCAAGCTGATATTCATCTATTTCTCTGCCAGGGCGTTGGCTTGGCTGCTACTGCCTGTTGGTATGAGATAATCTGTCTTTAATTCTTTTACTTTTACTCCTGTGAGTAGGAAAAAGAAAGAAGTTTAGATGAGAGAAAGATACCAGGAATCCTCCTATGAGGCCAATGGCAGTGGAGATGGAAACTGGGAAAAAACTGGAGGGCTGGAATCTCAAAGAGGTGTTTAAAGGCTTAATGCTCTTGCAGACCCCGATATTCGCTACTGCGTTTTGGCGTCCCTGGACGAGCGCTTTGATGCACACTTGGCCCAAGCAGAGAATTTGCAGGCCCTGTTTGTGGCCCTGAATGACCAAGTATTTGAGATCCGGGAGCTGGCCATCTGCACTGTGGGCCGACTCAGTAGCATGAACCCAGCCTTTGTCATGCCTTTCCTGCGCAAGATGCTTATCCAGGTAACAAGGGTGGTAGTCAGACCTGCAGGTAGTGGGGAAAGGATGCTTACTGGGGAAGCTACCTGGGGAAGGAGAGTTGAGGACAAGGAAGTGGGGAAAAGACTGAGATGACCTGGTAAAAGCCACATGTGGTTCCAAGTGTCCGTGTATCTCCCCAGCTTTGTAATTGTTATTTTGTGCTCGTCACCTCATGAGCCTTCACAGCCCTGGCTAACCTCTCTGCAGCTCCTGGCTTGTCACCAGCAGTGCCATTTCTCGGCCCTCCTTGTTCACTTGCTCACTGGATCTGCTGCAGATCATGGGCATCTTCTCCCCACCTCCCTACCCTTCCACTCTCCTGCTTTTCACAGAAACAAGTGTGAGAATGGTTTCAACAAGTTTTTTCCTGACAGTCATTGCCTCTGGTCTATGGTCCCTGGCTTTTGTTCTTAAACAGTGTGAGGTGCTAAGCTAAGCTTTTGGCCTACAGCCTAAGGCAGATTCAGGTTGGCATTGCTACCCGATCTGGTAGGAGTTTCAGTTCTGGCTAAAGTGTGGCTCCTCGATTTTTGTCTTCACCACCTGAGTAAGTTCTCTGGCCTCCTCAGAGCAATGCATGATCCAGTCCTTCCTGCCTCCAGTTATCTGTACGCACCTCTACTGGGTCTCAGTCAATTCCTGTCCCAGCCCCACCTTCTCCTTCCTGACCTTCCTCCATGGCTTCTCTCTTTTTTTTTTTTGGAGACAGAGTCTTACTTTGTCACCCTCAGTAAAGTGCCATGGTGTCATAGCTCATTGCTACCTTAAACTCTTGGGCTTAAGTAGTCCTCCTGAGTAACGGGGACTACAGGCACCCTTTATGACACCAGCCTAGTTTTTCTATTTTTAGAGACAGCGTCTCACTCTTGTTCAGGCTGGTCTTGAACTCCTAAGCTCAAGCCATCTACCCACTTCAGCCTCCTAGAGTGCTAGGATTACAAGTGTGAACTACCACGCCTAGCCAGGTTTCTTTTGAAATAAACACTTTTTATAATGTATGAAGAACTTAAACATAGAAAATCATTAAAGTGTGTAACTCACCCTAGTGAAATGTTTATTAATAATTTGTCATAATTAAAGTAGTTGTAAGTTATATCATCAATCAAATTAGAAAATTGTACTTATGTTGGCACTTCTGTTTTTAGCCTAATGATTTATTTAACTGTTGGCCCATATTAGGAGTGCCTATCATTTTAAGTCTTTTAAAAATATCTAGTGTTGGGGCAGCACCTGTGGCTCAAAGGAGTAGAGCATCAGCCCCATATATTGGAGGCGATGGGTTCAAACCCAGCCCGGCCAAAAACTGCAAAAAAAAAAATCTAGTGTTAGGACTGCGCCTGTGGCTCAAAGGAGTAGGGCGCTGGCCCCATATGCTGGAGGTGGTGGGTTCAAACCCAGCCCCGGCCAAAAACTGCAAAAAAAAAAAAATCTAGTGTTTAGGAAGGAAAAGAACTCATTGTTGGCCTGCCTGCTCAAATTGTGCCAAATAAGTTTGGCAAAGAAATAGAAAAGGCCGAGTACATGTGCCTTAATCCCACTACTTGGAAGGCTAAGGAGCTTGAGACCAGCCTGGGCAACATAGTGAGACTCCCTCTCAAAAGAGAAAAAGAATAACAGTGTGCTCATTTACTCAGCAGACTTTCTAAGTACTTATTATGCCCTAAGTACTGCTGGGTGCTGGAAATAGACCAGTGGACAAGCCAGACATGACTCCTGTTTTCTTAAAGCTGACATTAAACTATCAGGCCATCTCATTTTTCTGATACTGTGGAATGTGAAGCTCCATTTAATAAGTTTACCATGCACTGTGATAAAAATGTGTCAAATAGTTTATGAAGCGAGTGTATGATGCCCCATGATCATATCAATGTATACAGTTATGATTTAATAATAAAAAATATATATAAAAAATAAAAAAAATAAGTTTACCATGTATGAATTAAACCCTTGAAATTATAAAATTTTAAATAATTTTTTTGTTTGTAAACTTTGATATTAGATTTTTCCAAACTGAATTATACATTTTTATTCCTTGGTAAAGGCTTTGACCTTTTCTTGAGTTCTTAGTAGTTGGGGTGGACATGGTTATTGTGATCACATTTTTTTTTTTATTTGTTTGTTTTTTGAAACAGTCTCACTCTGTCACCCAAGCTAGAGTACCATGCCATCATAGCTCACAGCAACCGCAAACTCTGTGCTCAAGAGATCCTCCAGCCTCAGCCTCCCAATTAGATGAGACTACAGGTGCCCACCACAATGTCTGGCTAGTTTTTCTACTTTTTTAGTAGAGACAGAGTCTCACTCTTGCTCAGGTTGGTCTCAAACTCCTGAACTCAGGCAATTCACCTATCTCAGCCTGCCAGAGAGTTATAGAAGTGAGCTACTGCACCTGGCTGTTATTGATGGGTCATGAGTTAACTTGTGTTTTCATGCCCAAACGTTGTTGACTGATTATGAGCTGACTCATATGTTTGTACTTGCATTAGCTTTTGCAAACTTTAAAATGGGGATTACGTAGGATATTGTAAAGATTTCTTGACTGTGTCACCAGAATAATAGCTTCTGCATGAAATTGCCAGTCAACAATATGTTATTAGGTGCAGTGAGGCTCTCTGGCTGAGGAAGCAAACCTGGGGTTCTTTGGTTTGGCCCCACACTGCCCTCACGTATTTATGCTGTGTTCCCTGGGGCACATTTCCTCACCACAATCAGCCATCTCTTGTCACTGCAGGTCTGTTCTTAGTGTCCTTCTCCATCTCCTTTCACTATCATCTGCTGTGACTGGTGGAAAACAGACTGCCAAGGGGATCCAGAAAATTGGGGTTATTAAATCAGTAACCTTGGCTCGGCACCTGTAGCTCCGTGGTTAGGGCGCCAGCCACATACACCCAGGCTGGCGGGTTCGAACCCAGCCCAGGCCTGCCAAACAACAATGACAACTACAACAACAACAAAAATAGCTGGGCATTGTGGCGGCGCTTGTAGTCCCTGCTACTTGGGAGGCTGAGGCAAGAGAATTGCTTAAGCCCAAGAGTTTGAGGTTGCTGTGAGCTGTGACGCCACAGTACTCTACTGAGGGCGAAATAGTGAGACTCTGTCTCAAAAAAAAGAAAAAAATATCAACCTAAGGCAAAGTATTATGTCACGTGTAGATTTTTTCCTCTGGGTGGCTGAGTCAACCTGGGCACTGTGATGTTCACTTTCCTCACTGCTCAGAGATTTTCTTCTGGTAGCTTCAGCTATCCAGAAGTCTATGTTCAATTGTTTCATTATCAGTGTAACGTGCTGATTTGCAGGTACTTTAAGGATATCAGGTAGAACCAACATGCTGTCTCTGTTCAGTAATGCCCAAGGACTCCCACTGATGTGAGAAACCATTTGGGTCTGTCTAGGTGTGTCCCAGACAGCTGTGGACTCTCAGCATCTCTCAGTGTCATCACTGTTAGAAGTGTTCTTTGATTCTTGTTGTTATTTATAGCTCTTCTTAGTGATTTGCTGTCTAGTCAGACAAGGGTTTTTCTCCCAGGGAGCCCTTCTTCCATTCCTCATTTCTTTAGCACCCTATTCAGGGCTCTCCCTATTGATTTTCTTAGTCTTCTCTCTGCTATACAGTTAACAGCTCTGCTTTAGAGAAGATGTCTTCTACTTGTAAGTAGAAGGGGCTGGTTTTGGCTTCTGTTCCCACTGCAGCTGTATGTAAGGCTCTTCCAAGCTACAGAGGTGTCTGCTACTTGATCTGCCATGGAGGTCTAGTTTATTCCCCCAGTTCCCTGCCACATTTTTCGTTTTTTCACATAGCCTGTTTAGAATGTCCTCTGCTAAAGTGGCCTTTTCTTCTCCACAGATTTTGACAGAGCTGGAGCACAGTGGGATTGGAAGAATCAAAGAGCAGAGTGCCCGCATGCTGGGCCACCTGGTCTCTAACGCCCCCCGCCTCATCCGCCCCTACATGGAGCCTATTCTGAAGGTAACACAAAACAGGCTGAGAGACTGGCGCTTTCTCTCTGGAGTGTCTTACGTGGCTTGTTTGGGAAGATGGAAGTGTTTCCGTGCTCACTGGTACACTGAACAAAGGAGGAAATTTCTCTGTCTCAGACTTAGAGACAAGGGCCACATCAAGCATCTTCAATTAAAGAATACCATGAATCTCATCAGTTGCAGAAATGTGCTATCCTTGTAAGAGATAAGATGTAAAGCTTCAGGCACGTCATCAGATGTGTTTGGAAAGGGAGAAGTAGGTGGAGGGTGTCGTAAAATAGCTCCACCAAATCTGACTATATCAGAGTCATGCGGCATCTTTTATAACATGCATCTAGACAAGTGATTGCACAAATACAGTTTTGCAGGCGTCCTCAAACTTTTTAAACAGGGGGCCAATTCACTGTCCCTCAGACCATTGGAGGGCCGGACTATAGTTTTAAAAAAAAACTGTGAACAAATTCCTATGCACACTGCACATATCTTATTTTGAAGTAAAAAAATAAGGGAATAAATACAATAAATCAAAAAATAAAACGAGAATAAATACAATCACACTGCTTCATGTGGCCCACGGGCTGCAGTTTGAGGACCCCTGGCTTAGAGGATATGTGGAAAAGGTTTTCAAATCATGGTACTTCCCAGCTGTCTCTTGTCAGACTTGTACTCAGTATGGAGAAAAGTTTGAGAATTTACATTCCAGATAAATCTTGGATTTGTAAACCCAAGACGTGATTTATTTATGACTGAAGTGGTCTCTTATGTAAAAGAAAGGTTTCTGTAGACTCTAATCTGCATATATTTTCTCCTACTATTTTCTTTTCATAGGCTTTAATTTTGAAACTGAAAGATCCAGACCCTGATCCAAACCCAGGTGTGATCAATAATGTCTTGGCTACAATAGGAGAATTGGCTCAGGTAAAGGGACAACTGCCTTTCCCACAGGGTGAGAAGAAACTAACCCCTCTGAGTAGGCCGAGCTCAGTGGCTCACATCTGTAATCCTAGCACTCAGGGAGGCCAAGGTGGGTAGATTGCTTGAGCTCAGGAGTTTGAGACCAGCCTGAGCAAGAATGAGACCCCGTCTCTACTACAAAAAAAAAAAAAAAAATGAAAAACTGAGGCAAGAGATCTCTTGAACCAAAGAGTTTGAGGTTATTATGAGCTATGGTGCCACAGCACTCTATTGAGGGAGACAAAGTAAGACTCTGGCTCAAAAATAAATAAATGAATAAATGATCCCTCCGAGTAAGTCATAATATGCCTATTTTTTATTTATTTATTTTTTTTGAGACAGAATCTCATTCTGTTGCTTAGGCTAGAGTACCAGGGCATCAACCTAGGTCACAGGAACCTCAAACTTCTGGGCTCAAACAATCCTTCTGCCTCAGCCTCCTGAGTAGCTGGGACTGCAGGTGCCCACCTCAACACCTGGCTAATTTTTTTTCTATTTAGTAGAAACTGGGTTCTTACTTTTGCTTAGGCTGGTCTCAAACTCCTGAGCTCAAGGGATCTTCCTGACTCAGGCTCCCAGAGTGCTAAGATTATAGGCATGAACTACCACACCCGGCCAAAATGCTTGTTAGTACCGTAATATCTAATCCTATCTGTTACCCCTTCTTTCATTTTGCAGGTTAGTGGCCTGGAAATGAGGAAATGGGTTGATGAACTTTTTATTATTATCATGGACATGCTTCAGGATTCTTCTCTGTTGGCCAAAAGGCAGGTGAGTACCACTACTTCCTGACGGAGCAAGACAGATCATGTGAGACTGGGGACCTTATTTGTCTTTATTAGTATCCTTGTCCCCAGCTAGTGCCAAGCACAGAGCTTGGCACATGGTAGATGCTCAGAAATATTTATTAAGTGATGAACAAGAAGTAAGGCTTGGAACCAGAATTATTTGTCATGCCCAGACTCTTTTCAGTATCAGGGCTGATTGGTGCCATTTTCTTTGCACAAAAGAATGCAGATCAAGTGTCAGGAACCCAGCTCCTAGTGGGAAGACAGCACCTTGGCCGCTGCCCATGAAGGCAGAGCTTCAGCTAATCCTCACCCAGGCTTGGTTCCATGTTGGTCATTCTGAGGTTATCAGATGACTAGAATAAAATTCAGAACAGTCTTAATTTCCTTTGAGAAAGGTGTGAATGTTCTTTATCTTTTGATCCAGTGATTATTACAAGTTTATACTTGATCAGGGATTTCTGTTCATGTTAGCGTTTTTGCTAAAAACTTCTTTTCTTATAGTACCCTCTCACACAGAGGTGTCCAACTCTTTTTTTCCCCTGATGTACACTGGAAGAGTAAGAGTTGTCTTGGTGTACACATTAAATATACAAACACTAACGAAAGCTGATTAGCAAGAAAAAGGTCTATGCAAACATTTCATGATATCTCATACGACAGATAAGCAAAAAAGTCCTCACAAAATCAGCATGTGGCCCACAGGGACCACAAGTTGGTCGCCCCTGCTGTAATACTTCATTACAATTGTTACACAAAGAGTGCAGTTTTCTGTACGGCTCATTGAACCATGTGATCTTGTGCCTATCCAGGTGGCTCTGTGGACCCTGGGACAGTTGGTGGCCAGCACTGGCTATGTGGTGGAGCCCTACAGGAAGTACCCTACTTTGCTTGAGGTGCTACTGAATTTTCTGAAGACCGAGCAGAACCAGGGCACACGGAGAGAGGTAGGGAACACAGCCAACTTGGCCTTTGCAGATTTTTCTGGGAGAATGAAGTTTAACGTGGAAGGTTGTGGCATTGACGTGCCCCGACGGTATCCATCAGACTTCCCATCAGACTTCCCATCCCTCTTCATTTAGTTCATGTACCTGGTCATTGGAGAGTGAATTGGGGATTTTGTAACATGAGTGGACTCTCTGGGAAACCAGTTATAATCTGATGTTTCAATGAATGTTTTCTCCTCCCTTCGCTCCCACCTAGGCCATCCGTGTATTAGGGCTTTTGGGGGCTTTGGATCCCTACAAGCACAAGGTGAACATTGGCATGATTGACCAGTCCCGGGATGCCTCTGCGGTCAGCCTGTCAGAATCCAAGTCAAGTCAGGATTCCTGTAAGTTGGGGGGAGCCCTAAGAGACTTGCCAGGTTTCAACTCACAAAGCCCTCACTTATAGGAAGGTGTTTAGGAAGAGTCTTGGGCTGGGTAACTATGAGATCATAGGATATTGGCTCATTTAGCCACTTTTGAATGAAAAATTAGTAGTTTCCCCCTGCATTCCACCAGGGATGCTGCTTCTCAGTGGCCAGAGTCCTCATATCTGTCCAGATTCTTTGACAAGGGCTGACAGTGTTAAGTCTAAACTCTTTTTGGTACCAATGCAAGAGATAGGAATTATCACTCCTTCCCCACTGCTCACACCTCATTCTTTGTTAGTGCCTCTTTGATGTTTTTTATTTTCATAATGCTCAAGGAAGAAGAGGATGGGATTGATTCTCTCTGGTTTAATTGATAGGGAAATTGGAGACAAGGCTTAGGGACATTAAAAAAATAATAGTAATCAGAAATTCAGGGCTCTTTTTTCTAGAGCCCCATTGCCTCGTTGTCTTTTTTGTTATTATTTTTTATTAAATCATAACTTTGTACATTGATGAATTTATGGGGTTCAGAGTAATGCTTCAATATACAATGTGAAATGCTTGCATTAAACTAAGTAACACATCCATCACAATTATACTCATTTATTAATAGTTTTGAAACGTACCATTGCATCATGCACATTAGGTGAGGTCCCCTCAAATGCCCTCCCTCCTCCCTCATCCCCCCTCCGCTTTCTCTCCTCTTCCCTTCTACTTTGTGGACTATAGTTATGTTTTTCATTCATATGAGTATATAGGTGGTTATATATTGATTTCATAGTAGTATTGATACATTGGATACTATTTTTTCCATTCTTGAGATACTTTACTAAGAAGAATATGTTCCAGCTCCATCTAGGTAAACATAAAAGATGTGAAGTCTCCATCTTTTTATGGCTGCATCATATTCCATGGTGTACATATACCACAATTTGTTAATTCACTCATGGGTCGATGGGTACTTGGGCTGTTTCCATGTCTTGACTATTATGAATTGGGCTGCAGTAAACATTCTGGTGCAAATGTCTTTGTTGTAAAATAATTTTTGATCATCTGGTTATAATATACCTAGTAGAGGAATTGCAGGATCAAATGATAGGTCTACTTTTAGTTCCTTGAGTGTTCTCCAAACTTCTTTCCAAAAAGGTCGTATTAGCTTACGTTCCCACCAGCAGTGTAGAGCGTTCCCTTCTCTCCACATCCACACCAACATCTGTAGTTTTGGGATTTTGTGATGTGGGCTAATCTTACTAGAGTTAGATATCTCAAAGTGGTTTTGATTTGCATTTCTCTGATGATTAAAGATGATGAGCATTTTTTCATGTGTTTGTAGGCCAAGCACCTGTCTTCATCAGAGAAGTTTCCGTTCAAGTTTTTTGCCCACATAGAAATGTATTTTTTTTTTTCCCCTTTAAGATAGAGTCTCACTGTGTTGCCCTTGGTAGAGTGCCATGGAGTCACAGCTCACAGCAACCTCAAACTCTTGGGCTTAAGCGATTCTCTTGCCTCAGCCTTCCAAGTAGCTGGGACTACAGGCACCCACTACAACACTCAGCTGTTTTTTTGTTGCAGTTGTCGTCGTTTGGCAGGCCCCGGGCTGGATTCCAACCTGCCAGCTCCAGTGTATTCTGGTTGTTGCCCTAGCCACTGAGCTATAGGCATCGAGCCACCTTGTTATATATATTTTTTTAACTTTTAATTTTTTGTTTTGTTTTATTTTATTTTATTTTATGAGACAGAGTCTCAAGCTGTCTCCCTGGGCAGAGTGCTGTGATGTCACTGCTCACAGCAACCTCAAACTCCTGGGCTCAAGCAATTCTCCTGCCTCAGCCTCCCAAGCAAGCTGGGACTACAGGTGCCCACCACAACGCCAGCTATTTTTTGTTACAGTTGTCGTTGTTTAATTGGCCTGGGCCGGGTTCGAACCCTCCACCCTCAGTGCATGTGGCCAGCGCTGTAACCACTGTGCTATGGGCACCGAGTCAACTTTTATTTATTTTTAATCGACACAGGAAGTGGGGGGTTGGGGAGAGGTTAGTCAACAGGTACAAAATTACAGTTGGATAGAAGGAATAAGTTTTGGTGTTCTATTGCCCATTGCCTTTTGATAAGCAGCCTCAGAGAGTAGGGTGGGGATGGGGGTACAGGAGAGTGTTCTAGACTCAGCCCATACAGGCCTATTTTTGAAAGTTCAATAGTGCCTTTCCCAGCTATTCCAGCAAAATGTTATTTCCCCAAAATACAATAATTGGTTTTCTGAACTCAGTAGGTGGAATCATATTGCTTCTAATTTCTTCTTCCTTGTATGCATTAGAGAGATGTGCCTGTGCTATCTATCTGTCATCCCGTCAGACTTAGCCGTCCAGAGCAGGGCCTGAGCCATATACCTCTAAGTGTTCTTCCTTAATCATGGTGCTAGTCAGCCAGTCTCTGGCCTTCTCTAGTTCTTACCCTCCTCACTGCAGTGTTAATGCTCCCCAGCCCCCCACCAGAGTTCTTGAGATCCTTGTTGTTCAGGTCAGGTGGCATTTGCCTACCAACTTGGGACCAAGCAGCTGCTGAACAGATGTTTGCCTAATTTAATTCCCTTTACTTGCTTTTGGGGGACTAATTATTTTTATGGATGGTTTCAGCTACAAAGTTGTGAACAAAAATGGTATGAATCTAAGTTAAATACAGCCATCTAAAGAAAACCAATCTTTCGTGTACTTTGTAAGGCTTTTGTGGTTTGGGTAATAGAAAAACTAAAAATTGTGCAGTCCTTAATGGTTAGAGCCTATACGTTGGTTCCTAATAGACTCTGTTTTCCCAATGTTATTAGAACATACTAGAGAGAAATATATGAACGCTAGTGTCTGTCACAGGGGTTTTGTTGTTGTTGTTAAATGCTCTGCGTTAAGTTAGAGTTGTGTCATGCATAGCTCATGTCTCTCTCTGTCATTTTGTCCTAGCCGACTACAGCACCAGTGAAATGCTAGTCAACATGGGAAACCTGCCTCTGGATGAGTTCTACCCGGCTGTGTCCATGGTGGCCCTGATGCGGATCTTCCGAGACCAGTCCCTCTCTCATCATCACACCATGGTTGTCCAGGCCATCACCTTCATCTTCAAGTCACTGGGACTCAAGTGTGTGCAGTTCCTGCCCCAGGTCATGCCCACGTTCCTTAACGTCATTCGGGTCTGTGATGGGGCCATCCGGGAAGTAAGTACCTAAAAGCTTCGTTCCTCTCTGCTCCATACCACATGTGCACAGAAGATCAGCTGTGCCTCAGATTCCTGATAATAGTCTCTGTTTGCTGTGAACCTAGTATCTTCCTGCCCCTTACTGTCTAACACCGAAGTGTACAGTCAACTTGGCTTAATTTCTGGCTTATGCCCTTAAGATGCCTAAAAGATGAATCACCTAGGAGGGTGAGTGACCACACTCTTCTCAGTGATCTAGAGCTGTTCTCCCCAACCTCTGGGCCACAGACCAATCCCAGTCCCTGGTCTTTTAGGGACCAGTCTGCACAGCAGGTGAGTGATGGGCAAGTGAGTGAAGGGAAGCTTTGTATTTATAGCCGCTCCCCTCACGTGTATCACTGCCTGCACTCTGCCTCCTGTCTCCTTAGTGGCAGCATTAGATGCTCATAGGAACGCGAACCCTATTGTTAACTATGCACTCCTTATGAGAATCTAATCCCCTCACCCCATCCGTGGAAAAATTGCCTTCCATGAAACTGTCCTCAGTGCCAAAAGGCTGGGGATCACTAATCTAGAGTTCTGTTCAGCTGCAGAAGTACTCACAGTTTGGATTTTTGGTTGCTTCTTCATGACTAGATTTAAGTCATTCATTTTTAGTGAAAATACCACATAGGTGAAGTTGCATACTTCTTACTAGATCTCAGAACATCAGTTTGTTGATTCTGAGTTTGAGTATGTGGTTAACTTTATATTTATCAATTAGCATCATTGTAAAGTTACCTTTTTTCCTTTGTCATTAGTAAGAAATCTGTGGGGTGACATTTTGAGTCTGTGACTATCCTGTTGCTCCATTGGAAATCCTTGCCTGAACCAGTTATCACACTGGTGGGTGTAAATTGATGGCATACTCATTTTGTCCTTCCTTCTTTATTAGTTTATATTTTTCTGTAAGAAGGAATTTTCTCCTTGCCTCACTTTTTTTTTTTTTTTTGTAGAGACAGAGTCTCACTTTATGGCCCTCGGTAGAGTGCCGTGGCATCACACAGCTCACAGCAACCTCCAACTCCTGGGCTTAAGCGATTCTCTTGCCTCAGCCTCCGGAGTAGCTGGGACTACAGGTGCTCGCCACAGCACCCGGCTATTTTTTTGTTGCAGTTTGGCCGGGGCTGGGTTTGAACCCACCACCCTCGGCATATGGGGCCGGCGCCCCACTCACTGAGCCACAGGCGCCGCCCCTTGCCTCACTTTTTTCTCTTCCTCTTTTTTCTTTCTTTAAACCACAGGCTGTGCAATGTGGTTCCGTGCTTACTATACTCATACCACTACCAACAGCACATCCACTAAATAAAGTTCAAGGTGGCTTTGTAATTCCTCTTGTTTTTAGAATATACTCTACTAAGTGTGTACAGTTTATAAAGTACTGTCCTTAAAAGATATTGAGTTAATTATTTTCCCTCTGTGATTATATCAACTTGAGGTACGTTTAGAAGATGGACACATTAGTATCTTTTTAGAATTTATATTTTCTGGCTGGACACAGTGGCCCAGCACTTGAGAAGACTGAGCTGGGAGGATCACCTGAGGCCAGCCTGAAGAACAGAGTGAGACTCCCCTACTCTACAAAAAAAATAAGAAAAATTAGCCAGACATGGTGGTGTGCACCTATAGTCCCAACTAAACTACTCAAGAGACTGAGGCAGGAGGATCACTGGAAACCAAGAGTTTGAGACTGTAGTGAGCTATTGTGTAGAGAGTTGTTATGCCACAGTCCAGGCAACACTGGGGAAAAAAAAAAAACATTATTTTTTCTGATTTTGTGTCTGGAGCCATTTGTAACCATCAACCTCATTAAATTCTTGTTCATTTTAACAATTTACCTGTAAATTCTCCCATGTTTTCACTCTAGATAATCACATAGTCTGGAAAAAAGAGAAAAAGGTAGTTTTGTTTTTTCTTTTTAGTTTTCCTTACTGTGTTACTGAAGTGTTGATTAGATGCAGTGATAGTAGAAATCTTTAACCTTGTTTCTGATTTTAGTGGGACTCCTGTTTTACCAGTACATATAATATAGCAGAACCTCTGGAAGTTGACCACCAAGGGACTGTAATAAGCTGGTCAACATATGCAGGTGGTCAACATAAAGGAACTTCCATTGAGTACACATGGTGTGTGTCGTCTGGTCTATGAAAATTAGGTCATCTTAAAGAGGTGGTCACTATAGGGAGGTGGTCAACTATAGAGGTTCTACTGTATTTGATGTAAGTTCTTGGTAGATAGTATTTTGGGTTTGGGAGTTGTTTGTTTTTGAGATAGAATCTCTGTCACTTAAGCTAGAGTACAATGGTATCATCATAGCTCACTGCAACCTCATATTCCTGGGCTCAAGCCATACTCACGCCTATGTAGCTGGGACTACAGGCACGCACCATCATGCCTGGCTAATTTTTTCTGTTTTTTGTAGAGATGAGGTCTCATTCTTGCTCAGGCTGGTCTGGAACTCCTGACCTCAGGTGATCCTCCCTTATCAACTTCCCAGAGTGCTGATTACAGGCATGAGCCAACACACCCAGCCGGTTTATTCTTCTTGAGGCAGTCTTGGTTACATTTTTCTAGGAAACTATTCATTTTATCTAAATGATAGAATTTCTTGGCACAAAGTAGTTTGCACATTTATATTTTAATTACTTGGCCAGAGATTTGTCATAGTATTTTTCATTTTCACAAGCCAACTCCTGCCTTTGTTGGTCTCCTTTGATCTTTGTATGCTATTTGATTAATCTTTATTATTATTTTCCTTTTGGTTTTCTTTATTCTGCTTTTAAAAAACATTTTCATATTGATGCATAATGTTCATACATATTTATGAGGTATGTGTGATGTTCTGTTACATATGAAGTACGTATTTAGGATACCCATCACTTTGAATCTTTGTCATTTCTGTGTGCTGGGAACACGTCAAGTCCTCTCTTCTAGCTATTTTGAAGCACACAATATATCATTGTTACCCATAGTTGTCCTGCTTTGCTATCAAACATCAGAATTTATTCCTTCGGTCTAACTATGTTTGTACCCCCCTGACCAACACCCTTCTCTGCCTCTAGTTACTACCATTTTACCTTCTACCTTCGTGAGATCAACTTTTTTAGCTCTAGCATGTGAGTGAGAATGTACAGTATTTGTCTTTCTGTGCCTGACTTATTAACATAGTGACCTCCAGTTCCATTCATGTTGTTGTAAATGACAGGGTTTCATTCTTTTTTATGGCTGAGGAGTATTCCATTATGTATAGATACCACATTTCCTTTATTCATTCACCCGTGGATGGACACTCTGATTCTCTATCTTGGCTATTGTGAATAGTGCAGTAAAGATGGGGGTTCATGTGTCCCTTTGATATACTGGTTTCCTTCCTTTTGGATACATAGTCAGTAGTGGGAATGCTGGATTGTATAGTGGTTCTATCGTTAGTTTTTTGAGAAATTGCCCTACTGTTTTCTTTATGGCTCTACTAATTTACATTCCCACCGACAGTGTATAAGTGTTCCCTTTTCTGCACATCCTTGCCAGCACTGGTTATATTTTTGCCCATTCTAACACAGTAAGATAATATCTCATTGTGGTTTTGATTTGTATTTCTCTGATTAGTAATGTTTGGCATTTTTTTTTTTTGAGACTGAGTCTCACTATGTTGCCCTCAGTAGAGTACTGTGGCGTCACAGCTCACAGCAACCTCTAACTCTTGGGCTTAAGCGATTCTCTTGCCTCAGCCTCCCAAGTGTCTGGGACTACAGGCACCTACCACAATGCCCAGCTATTTTTTGGTTGCAGTTGTCATTGTTTAGCAGGCGTGGGCTGAGCTCAAACCCACCAGCTTCGGTGTATGTGGCTGGCGCCCTACTCAACTGATCTACATGTGCCAAGCCAGCATTTTTTCATTTACCTGTTCGCCATGTCTGTCTTCTTTTGAGAAGTATCTGTTCAGATCCTTTGTCCCCTCCTTACTGGAATTATTTGGGTTTTTGCTGTTGAGTTCCTTCTATATTATGGATATTAATCCCTTACCAGATGAATAGTTTACAAATATTTTCCCCCATTCAATAGTTGTCTCTTCACTCTGTTGATTGTTTACTTTTCTGTGCAGAAGCTTTTTAGTTTAATATAGTTCCATTTGTTTATTTTTGTTTTTGTTGCTCATGCTTTTGAGGTCTCAGCCATGAAATCTTGACCTAGACCAATGTTCCAGAGTTCTTCTCTGTTTTCCCTAGTACTTAAATTTAAGTCTTTAAACCATTTTGAGTTGATTTTTGTATATGGTGAGAGTTAGGGGTCTAGTTTCATTCTTCTGCATGTGGAGATCCAGTCCCCAGCCATGTATTGAAGAAAGTATCCTTTCCTCCCTGTATGTGTGTTCTTGGCACTTTTGTAGAAATCAGTTGGCTGTAAATGCATGGGTTGATTTCTGTGTTCTCTGCTCTTTTCCGTTGGTCTGTGTGTCTGTTTATATAGCAATAACTATGCTGCTTTGATTACTATAGCCATTTAATGTATTTTGAAATAAGGTAGTGTGCTGCCTCCAGCTTTGTGCTTTTTGCTTATGATTACTTTGGGTATTTAGGCTCTTTGGGTTTTATACAAATTTTAAGATTTTTTTCTATTTCTGTGAAAAATGTCATTTGTATTTTGATAAAGATTAAATCTAGACTGTTCTGTTTTTTTAAGAAAAATTCCTTCCTTTTTGCTCATTGTCAGTTTTTCTTCTTTTCTAATTTAATCCGTTAAGGCTTTAAATTTTACTCCTAGTAGTATTTGGCTACTTTCCAAAAATTTTTAAAGGTTTATTTTTAAGACCCCACGTAGATTAAAAAACACTCAGAATTTTTGAAAATCTTATTGAGATAAAATTTATATACCATAAAATTATCTTCTTAAGGGTGCCGCCTGTGGCTCAGTCGGTAAGGCGCTGGCCCCATATACCAAGGGTGGCGGGTTCAAACCCGGCCCCGGCCAAAATGCAACCAAAAAATAGCTGGGCGTTGTGGCAGGTGCCTGTAGTCCCAGCTACTCAGGAGGCTGAGGCAAGAGAATCGCTTAAGCCCAGGAGTTGGAGGTTGCTGTGAGCTGTGTGAGGCCATGGCACTCTACCGAGGGCCATAAAGTAAGACTCTGTCTCTACAAAAAAAAAAAAAAATTATCTTCTTAAGCTTAAGTGTAAAACTCATTGATTTTTAATATATTTATAGAGTTATACAATCATCACTATCAATATAATTTTAGAAAATTTTCATTATCCTAGCAAGAAAACTCCTGCTCATTTTCAATTAGTCATTTTTCATTCCTATCCCAGCCGTAGGCATCCACAAATCTACTTTCTATCTCTATAGATTTGCCTTTTCTGGACATTTCATATGATTAGGATCATAGACTATATGGTCCCTTAATACTTTTGAGGTTCATCCCCATTCTGACTTGCATTAGTAGTTCATTCTTCTTTTATTGCTCAGTAATGATATAGTATTTTCATTATTGTTCAGAAGGGTTTTCCAATGTTTGTTATGATTTCTTTTTCACCCTTGAGTTACTTAGAAATATTTTATTTGCAAACTTATGGGATTTTTAATTTCTCTTTTTGATAGTGATTTCCAACTTAATGATGTTCTATTTATGATTCTTGGATGTTTGTTGAAACTGCTTTAATCATGTTGGGCTTGATTAATTTTCATAAATGTTTCCTGGGTGCTTGGGAATATTGTAAATTTACTGATGTTGTGCACAGGATTCTAGTATGTCATCAGATTGAATTCATTGCTGTGTTCATATCTTTTGTGTCCTTGTTAATTTTTTGTTGGATCTATCAAGTACTGAGAGAAGTGAGATAAAAATCTCCCTTTATAATGATGGATTTATTAATTTCTTATGGTTTAGTCAACTCTGTTTTACATATTTTTGAAATTGTATTATAATTTAATATTTATCTATAATATATATAATTCTATATATGTATTTAGATGCATGCAGATTTCAAGTCATCATATTTTCCTGGTAAATTAAATTTTTTATCCCTATGCGGTGACCCTTTTTATCTTTAATAGTACCTGAGAATTTATTTTACCAAATACTAATACAGCTACACCAACTTTTTTTGAGGTGTGTATGGTTTTTTCCTGTTCTTTTACTTTTAACAATTTTATGACTTTCTGTTTTGGATGAGTCTCTTGTAAATAGAATAAGCTATATCACTTTTTAAATCCAATTTAAAGATCTTTGTCTTTTTAGTAAGTGCATCTAGTCCAATGGCATTTATTGTGATTGCTGACGTATTTGGATTTATTTAGTGCTTTTTTATTTGTGTCCTGCAGCGTCTTTATCTTTCTTTCTGTTTCTCTTTTTTAAATCTTTTGTCTTGTTAGCTATCTTTAATTTTTTTTAAATGTTTTGTAATATTTCAGTAATAAAAGAAAATAGAAAACCTATAATATTAGATTCTCTTATATTCATCACTGGGTATAGCATTGTGTCAGTTTGGTCTCATCTCTTACTCTCCCCAACCACGTGTGCCTAACCCCCCACCCCCATACACATATACATTTCCCGAGCATTTCAGAGTAAATTCCAGATATCACATTACTTCATCAGTAAACTTTTCCCCATATAATCGAATTATGATCATAACACTTACAGAACAATAATTCCTTAATATCATTTAATACCAATCCTTCAGATATCCTTATTTTGTCTTTTGTCGTTATTGTTGTTGCAGTTGTCATTCACTCACTTTCACCCTCAGTGGAGTGCCGTGGCGTCACACTGCTCACAGCAACCTCCGACTCCTGGGTTTAGGTGATCCTCTTGCTTCAGCCTCCTTAGCAGCTGGGACTACAGGCACCTGCCATAACGCCAGACTATTTTTTTGTTGCAGTTTGGCAGGGGCCGGGAGCCACAGGCGCTGCTTTCTTTTCCTTGTTTTTATCGTCCTGTATTTTTCTTAACTATTCTTGTAACAAATTGCCACAAATTTAGTGATTCAAAACAACACAAATATATAATCATATATAACTCTGTAGATGGTGAGTCTGACACTGGTCTCACTGGGCTAACATGCAGGTGTTGGGGGCTCTGCGCCTGCCGGGGAGCTCTGGGGGAGAATCCGTGTCCTTGCCGTTTTCTAGCCTGCAGAGGGCCTGCAGTCCTTGCCCCCTGTCTTCCTCCTCCCAGATTAGCAACGGTGCCTCCTTCTGAGCCCTCTCAGGTCTTTCTCTTTGACCACTGGCAGGAAGGATTCTCTGCGTCTAAGGACTTGTGTGATTAGATCAGGCCCATTCAGATAATCCAGAATAATCTCCCATCTCAAGGTCCTGAACCTTAATATCCTCAGAAATCTCCTTCCAATGCATGACAACATACAGGGTCTAGAGATTAGGATGTGGATATCTTTGGGGAACCATTATTCTGCCTTCTGTATTTCACCCTAAGATAACCATTTTTTTAATCAGTTTTTAAATTTATCTTTTCATTATTTATTTTTGAAAATATAAGGAAATATTCATTCCCTGTATATTCCTTACTCAGAAAATAACATAATATAAACAATTGATTCTGAATCTTGCTTTTTTTTTTTTTTTTTAGACAGAGTCTCAAGCTGTCACCCTAGGAAGAGTGCCATGGTGTCATAGCTCACAGCAACTTCAAACTCTTGGGCTTCAGCGATTCTCTCGCCTTAAACTCCCAGGTAGCTGGGACTACAGGCACCCACCGCAAAGTCGGGCTATATTTTTGTTGTTGCTGCAGTTGTCATTGTTGTTTTGGCTGGCCCAGCTGGGTTCGAACCCGCCATCCTTGATGTATGTGACCGGTTCCCTACCCACTGAGTTGTAGGTGCCACCCAGAATCTTGCTATTTTCCTCTTCACAATATAGCCTGGAGTTCATGCCATAACAGTTTATTTGAGAATTTCTTAATTTCTTTATACAGTTACATGGCAATTCTGTTGATGGATATTTGTGTTTTTTTCCAGTCTTTTGCTAGTTAAAATAGTCCTGCAATGACAATCTTTGTGCATACATCATTTTTGTCTATTTTTTTCTCTCATACTTGGCTTCATTTTTTATATTTAGATCTTTGAGCTTTTTGAAATATGTCCCAGTGTAGGATGTGAGGAATAGATCCAATTTTATCTTTTTTACCCTTAAAATGGACATACCTAATTTACAAAGTCTAAAACTGGTATCTCCATCTTTTCCCTGAACAGCATATGAACTTAGAATAATTGTTCAAACCTGCTTCCTTTCTTCTTATATTATGTAGTAGTTCACTTTCTTTAACCACCAAATTGGAGATCATTACTGTTGGTTTAGGCCGTGTCTGTTTGTATTCATCCACACTCGTCGTGCCTCATCATCCCATCTGCCACGTCAGAGCTTCCTTCTAGGACCAACTTTCCATTTTCCTGAGGCAAATTCCTCTTATGAGCATTCATTGACGTAAACTCTGTTTTTGTTTATCCAAACAAGTCTCTACTTCACTCTCTCTTCAAATCTTCATTTAGTCAGGAGTGTGATTTCTAGGTTCTGCTGTAACTGTAGGTATTATCTCACTGTTTTCCAGCTTCTCTTTGTTGCTATTGGGAAATCATGGTTCCTTTTTACTTAGACCCTCTCTTCCTGGGGCTGTTTTACAGATCCTCTTATTTTTATTGTCCTGAAGCTGTGAATTTCTTTCACTTACCTTGTTTGAGACTTGTAAGGCTTCCTAAATCCGAGGATTGATATCTTTCATCAGTTCTTGAGAAATTCTTATCTGTTGTCTTTTGTGAATATTGCCCTTCAAGCTTCAGCTTCTCACTCTTTCCTTAATGTCTGTTACTTGTTTATAATTTTCACTTTTGTCGCCTGGAGGTGCATTGTGGACTTATGTGTGTGTGGTTTAATTAATATTTTTTTTAACTGGGCAGGTAGCCAAACCAGAATAGGTTCAAAGAGATTCCCCCATTCTGGATATTTATTCATATCCATTTTCTGTTTAGTAATTGTTCAACTATGTCTTTTTTTCCCCCGTAATTGAGTTTTTAGTTTCAACTGTATTTCTCTAAGTTATATTAGATTCCTTCACATACACCTAGTATTTCTTGGTGGTATTTTGTTCCTTACCCATATTTTTTATTACCACTTTATTTCTTCAAGCATTTTAAATAGGCTTGTTTTATATTTTTAGCTGGAATAACTGTATTATATATGAAATCTTTAATGGATTTAATTCTGTTGTTTTATTATTTCTACTAAATCATGCATGTAGTGGTCTTTTTCCTTATTTGCTTTGTAATTCTACATCATATATTCAGCTGGGCTTTCTCTGAAGCAATACTTGAAAATCTGCTCTGAATTTGCTTTCTACATGCAAATCCTAGAGGATTCATTATGCATTTGCTTCTGCTAGGTGATCCAGCAGAATTTTAAATTAATTTCCTGGATTAGAGTTTCCCAGACCACACAGGTAGTTAAAGAAAACCCCTAAATTCCTATGAGAGTAGGCCTGAAATTATGAACTCTTAGGGGAGACTTGTTTCTACCTAGGCACCCTGTTAAAACTAACAGATTTCTTTGCCTTCTTTTGCCAGTGGAAAGATTTTATTTATTCATTCATTTATTTATTTTTGTATCTCACCATTTCTCTCACTATGTAGCCCTTTAAAGGTCTGATTTATGGGTGGCACCTGTGGCTCAGTGAGTAGGGCGCCAGCCCTATATACTGAGGGTGGTGGGTTTGAACCCAGCCCCAGCCAAACTGCAACAAAAAAATAGCCAGGCGTTGTGGCGGGCACCTGTAGTCCCAGCTACTCAGGAGGCTGAGGCAAGAGGATTGCTGAGCCCAAAAGTTTGAAGTTGCTGTGAGCTATGATACCACTGTACTCTACTGAGGGCAACAAAGTGAGTCTCTATCTCAAAAAAAAAAAAGCTATATTTTTAGAAAGTAAGTGGTAATTAATAGGGTTAAATAAACCAAGGGTACATTTATAGTTGATTAAAAATTTCATGTCTATTTTTAAGTCTTTAGTGACTCCAGAAATTCTTGAGTAAAAACTTGTGTTCATTGATCATTGAACAATATTCACATCCCTGTTCTGATGCTTTATGTGTATTGTCTCATTTAATCAAGTCTTTAAGATAAGTACTGTCATCTCCATTTTCCCACTGAAGAGGCTGGGTACAGGAGGGCTAAATGATGGTCATAAAGCTAACAGATGACAAAGTAGCTCAAAACAGGTGGTCTACCCACCTTCCCACCATCCTCTGCTATTCAATAACTGGTTTGCCTGGTATAAAAGCCCCTGAAAATGTTTTTTTGCCCCTACTACCAGTCACCACCACAGGTTTTCAGTCTGACTCTTGAGACATAGTCTCAGCAGTTGGGGTAGAGTGGAAACCAGTTCCATCATTGTCTTTACTCATTCACAAGGACCTCGTAGCCTGGGAGTTCTGTGTCCTTTGTGATGCCAACTTGCTGTTCTCTTGTCCGTTTCAGTTTTTGTTCCAGCAACTGGGAATGCTGGTGTCCTTTGTGAAGAGCCACATCAGACCTTACATGGATGAAATAGTCACCCTCATGAGAGTGAGTACAAGTTAGTACTTTGGCTTGTTTGTCCATGTGGGGTCAAGGAAAACTCGGAAGCAACTTTGGACAATATGGCCGTCTTTTTCATTGGTCATTGTGGAGCTGTTACAGCCCACCTACAGAAAAGAGAGTAAAATAGTTCATTAGATTCTGAGGGCGAGGAGGGGCTATTGCTCCAGGCTTCTAAGTATGGAAGTACAAGGTGTGAAGTCTGAAGAGGAATCGTGAATAATTGTCTGCCAGAAATAGACTGTTGAGTTAGTTGCTTCACACACAACAAAGCAATTTCACTTTAATATCACAAGAGCGCTTTTCTGTTCCCCTGAAAGCCCTCTTTCCCTTCTGCTCATAAAACCAGAGCCTGAAGAGGGCACTGGGGATTGGGTTTTCTTAGGGCTGTTAAACAGGACGGACTCCCATCTGGCTCTGAGGAACAGGTGATGCTTTACCCTGCTGTTTCCAAAAGCTTAAACATTGCCTTCTGACTGCAGCGACCCATGAGAAAAGGCTCAGGCCTTGGATTTTATAATGTGCATTAAGCAGTTGCTGGAAAACATCCCATTGATGGCAATATTGTTTTTCCTACTGTTCTATATAATTTAAATGTCTCCGTTGGGAGGGTTGCTTTGCAGAAACGGCATGTCTTTAAAGAGCTGGAGGATATTTCTTCCACATCAGACCTTTGTAGTTAGTGTGGAGGAAGCAGCAAGCTAAAATCAAAATGACTGGCTTCAAAAGTGGAACTTCCCAGCACCTTTGTCTCTGAGCTAGGAAACTCCTACATGGATAAATAATTAAAAGCTGCTCTGTCCACTGACTTGTACCACAGATGCCTTGGTACCAGGAAGATTTCAGCAGAATGCTAAAGAGCCCAGTGGCTGGTCTTTGGGCAAGGGGAGGAGGGAGGCAGTATACTCATGGCTGGAAGCTAAAGTAACCTGTGAGTTGTCCCCCCCTCCCCCCCCAAAAAATGACCCAACACAGGGATGTGACATGACCATGTTACAGTCTTATCATCTGAGGGTTATGACCAGAACACAAGGGATATGAGGCAGGGAGCCTCACACTGTGAAGGCCAGCTATCCCTCGTCCTGGATGGGGAAGGTGCAGCAGGGACTCTCTTTGGCAGCTGGTGCTGGCAATTTAATGAGCTAGCCGAAGCCCGGGAAGCAGATAGTCTGAACAGCGATACATCCAGCCAAAGTCCCTGAGCAGGTTGCCTGGCTTCTTTGAGGTAGAGAACCTGTGTGAAGCTGATGATAACAAAGCTGAGAGGAGAGGAGACATTCTCTAAAGAAGCCAGAGTGTGATCTGAGTGAGTGAGTGTCAGATAAACTGGGGAGACACTAAGTCTGTGCAAAGCTGCTCATCCAGAGAACCTGGCTTTTTCAGCGAGAATACTTTTCTCCAAGTAAAGAGAAAGTACGTTTTACCAGCATCTTCTAGTATGGCTTTTACTTTCTAAACTGTTATGCTTTTTCAAAAAAATTTTTAAATAAAAATACTTTCTAAATGACTTTCGTCTGAGGAATTATCCTTATTTTTACTGACTTTGAACTAGTTATGGACCCCAGGAGTATTAATATTCCTGTTGCCATCATTAGTTGGCTTTTTTTTTTTGCAGTTTTTGGCAGGGGCTGGGTTCAAACCCGCCACCTCTGGCATATGGGGCCAGCGCCCTATTCCTGTGAGCTACAGGTGCCACCCCCATTAGTTGGCTTTTATTGTCATTAAATCTCCTGCTCTGGAAGTTTTTTGTTTTTTTTTTTTTTGTAGAGACAGAGTCTCACTTTATGGCCCTCGGTAGAGTGCCGTGGCATCACACAGCTCACAGCAACCTCCAACTCCTGGGCTTAAGTGATTCTCTTGCCTCAGCCTCCCAAGTAGCTGGGACTATAGGCACCCGCCACAACGCCCAGCTATTTTTTGGTTGCAGTTCAGCCGGGGCCGGGTTTGAACCCGCCGTCCTCGGTATATGGGGCCGGCGCCTTACCAACTGAGCCACAGGCGCCGCCCCTGCTCTGGAAGTTTTAAGGAAGGCAGTAGACAACTATCTTTCTGAACTGATTTGAAATGACAGCTCTTCCTGGAGTCAGGAGCTTGGACTAGTAGTTTGCCTTGCAGTGCTAAGGCAGGATCTGTGGCCGTTCAGCCAGGTTTTTGTTTTAGTAACTTATGTGGAATATAATCACATGGATGTAGAAAAGTGCTCATTTTGCGGCACTATCCAGGCCTGATCAATGGATGGTGGGGGGCAGATGTCAGATGCTATTTAGTAAAGTCTAGACCTAGAAGAGGCAGGGAATCTTTTTTTTTGAGTCTCATTTTGCCGCCCTCAGTAGATTGCTGTGGCATCACCGCTCACAGCAACCTCCAGCTCTTGGGCTTAGGCGATTCTCTTGAGGCAGGGAATCTTGATACACTGTAGTTGCCCCCGTTAGAGATCAGGTGGAACCAAAGTAAAGTATTCACCCTAGACCAAGTTAGAGCTCTTAGAGTGACTTAGATTTAGTCATCTGTTCATTCTGTAAACAAGTGTTTGAATGGCTACAATAGTCCAGATGCTCTGATTCAGAGATGAATCAGAGATTTCTTGCCCTTAAATAGCCCACTGTGTAGTAGAGGGAGGATGGCAAAGCAAATTAAGTATTACAGATACTAGGAAAGACTAGTGTGAAGAGACCCAAAGTACATTGTAGAAGGACAACAGGAAAGCCTGCATAGGATATATAGGATATGTGAGGCTGAGCCGGGTCTAGAAAGACAGATAGCTGAGCAAGAGAGGGAAGTCAGGCTTGATGGCTCACACCTGTGATCCCAGCTACTTGGGCGGCTGAGACAGGAGGATTAGTTGAGCTGACTTTAGCTACAGCCTGGGCAATGTAGCAAGACTTTGTTTCTTTAAAAAATACATATATATATTCATTTCCTGAATTGATACAGTAAAACAAGATGGTGGGGAGGGGAGGATCTTAGGCAGAGGAGGCAGCATGAGTGAAGTACAGAGGAGTGAGGTATCCTGGTGCCTCTGGAGAAGTGCAATTGAATTTGTTAAATATGGCTGTGAAAGAGGATAGAATGCACACAGGGCTGGGTGAGAGGAGGCTGGGGTGGAGTTCATGTTGGGGCAAACCACACTCCCTACATTTCTGCTTCCTTCTGGCCATGTCAGTTCCTTGGTTCACATTTCAGCAGAAGGGTACCTGACTGTGCTGCTCTGTCTCCTTCCTCTTTGTAGGAATTCTGGGTCATGAACACCTCCATCCAGAGCACAATCATTCTTCTCATTGAGCAAATTGTAGTAGCTCTTGGGGGTGAATTTAAACTCTACCTGCCACAGCTGATCCCGCATATGCTGCGGGTCTTTATGCATGACAACAGCCCAGGCCGCATTGTCTCCATCAAGGTGAGCAGCCCAGGGCATCCTCTGAAGAGATTTTCAGCTTCCTACAAAGCCCCAGGGGGGTGGGGGGGCAGCTAAAAGGTGATCCCTGCTCTGAGTGACAGGTTGAGGCCCCCTCTGCAAGACGGAATCCCAAGTAGAGCAATAGTAACTGAGGTGTGTAATTTACAGTTTACAGAACGTTTATAAACCTCTCTTGATTATCCTTGTGTTTCACATCCCCTTTAGTAATGTTTCATCTCAGACCAGTTTTCTCTATTATCCATATATAACAATTACCTTATCAATACATATAACAAATGAAATGAGAGGGAAAAATTGCTGCCAAAAGAATATTATTCGAGGCCACCTAATAAAGGCCTTTCAGGGTTACCATATAAATGTGGATTATCCGTACCACCACCCCTGTCCGTGTCCTTTGACGCCTGACACCTGACTGGATTTGCTCATCATTGTGCTCTTGTCCTCCTATGTAGCTGTTGGCTGCGATCCAGCTGTTTGGTGCCAACCTGGATGACTATTTGCATTTGCTGTTACCACCTATTGTGAAGTTGTTTGATGCCCCTGAAGTTCCACTGCCTTCTCGAAAGTAAGCGCCTGTTGAGGCCAGGCCTGGTGGCTCACACCTGTAATCCTAGCAGTTTGGGAGGCCAAGGAGGGAGAAATGTAGGTGTTTGAGACCAGCCTGGGCCTTAAAAAATAAATTTTTAAAAAAGAAAGAAAGAAACCACCTGCCCTTTGGGTCTAGCAATCATTAAGCTTTTAATGTTTTGTTGAAACTGTCCTTTTCTTAAGTTCTCAGGCTGTTTTTCTGTTGTTATTTGAATTCCCATTCTTTTAGTACAGAAATGGCCAAGGTTTATGGAAATCTCAGCTTCCATCCTGCTGGATTACATACTGGATCCATGTCACCCAAAATACCTCCAAAGCCATTCATTTCCATTCCTTCATTGCTGATTGTTAGGGTAACGCTCAGCCACTTCTCTTGCTTTGAGATGGTATGTTAGCAATCGCTACATATCAGTGGTTATTGTAGGGCAGCGTTAGAGACAGTGGACCGCCTGACGGAGTCTCTGGATTTCACTGACTATGCCTCCCGAATCATTCACCCTATTGTTCGAACACTGGATCAGAGCCCAGAACTGCGTTCCACAGCCATGGACACATTGTCTTCACTTGTCTTTCAGCTGGGGAAAAAGGTAAGAGTGGAGTCCTGAGCAAGCAGGTGCTCTTTTGTCTTATTTAAGAAGAGGACTTTGTCTGTGGGCTACTCCATGCATGTATTCGTCTGAGATCTCAAACACCATCAGAAAACGCACCATTTTCTCTCTTTTCTTTTCTTTTTTCTTTCTTTCTTTTTTTTTTTTTGGCTTAATTTGTTTAGCAACTATTTTATTGAACCGCCAATATGGGCTAAGTGCTATTCTGGGCATAACATAGTAAACAGAGTAAAGTCCTGGTTCTGGGATCTTTTATTCCGAAGAAGCAAAGCAAATAAACACAATTTGTCTCATAAGAGTGATTGAATGGAAGTGGAGAGAAATGCTGTTTATGTTTTTTTCTTTTTTAGGAATCTTTGTTCTTTTTATTGTTATCTTGACTTTTTAAGATGATACACATCAGAGGAGAGAAATGCTGTTTATTTAAAGTAGACAGGGAATATTTCTTTGATCAGTTGACATTTTAGCAGAAACCTAAATAAAATAAAGGCCCAATCCCAGAGAGTTGGCAAGCAGAAGAAACAGCATCTGCAGAGGTTGAGATGGCAGCTTGCCTAAAGAGTTCAAGGCACAGCAGGAGAGCAGTGACCTTAAAGGGGTGGGTGAGGGGACGTACTTAGAATTAAGGTCATGGAAATAAGGTGGGATGAGAGTAGAAACTGGGTCTTATAGGCCAGTGCTGCTCACACGTGATCCCTGGGCAAGCGATGTCAGTATCTATATACCTAGGAACTTGCCAGAAATGTAAATTCTCTGAGACCTCCCCCCAGACCTATTGAATCAGAAATTCTGGCTTTGGAGCCAACAGTCTCTGTTTTCATAAGCTCTCCAAATGATTCTGATGTCTGCTAGAACTTGGACATCACCGTTGTGGGTGACTGTAAGTACTCTGAGCAAGTCTGGAAGTCTTTGGAGGATTTTGAACACTGGAAAACTATGATGACTTCATATTTTAAAGAGATGACTCTCAATGCTATGGGCTATGGGGGCAGGAGTGGGGGAAAGGGTGTGAAGAGGCCATCTTAGTAAGCCAGGTGGAAGATGATGGCACTCGGACTGGGATTATGGCAGGGGGTGGTGGAGAGGAATTCTTGAGCCAGCCACAAACCCAGAAGAAATGGCTATAAACATAGTTGTGCTAAAATGTTTTTTCTCTTCTTTTCTCCTACTCTTCAAAATAATGGTTTCTGTTCTCTTTCCCCTTCTGTTATAGTATCAAATTTTCATTCCAATGGTGAATAAAGTTCTGGTGCGACATCGAATCAACCACCAGCGCTATGATGTGCTCATCTGCAGAATTGTCAAGGTGAACTACATTTCCTTTCTGTTTTGAAGTCCCCTCTTCACTATTTGGTATTCTTATAATCTTAGCTATGGTAGTCTGCCTATTAGCCTTTTAGCTGTAAACTAGGGATTGGCAAACTTTTTCCATAAAGATAGTAAGTTTTTTTCAGCTTTATGCAACTTAAGTGGTATCTGCAAATTCGCATGTAAATGAGCCTGCCTGCATTCCAGTCACACTGTCTGTGGACGCTGAGATTTGATTCTCATAATCTTCATGTGTTGTAAAATATTAATCTTCTCTTTTATTTTTTTCAACCAGTTAATGTAAAAACCATTCTTAGCTCTTGAGCCTTACAAATCAGGAAGAGGAGCTGTTTACTGCCTTTTCTCTGAATAAATTCATCACTTTTGTCATGGCTCACAGTTTGATCATTGCCAGCTGTATGTGACATGCTCACACCACTGTCAGTGCTTGTCAGCAACAAGGAGTGAGCAGCAAAGACGGTCCACGGTGGGGGGTCAGCCCAGTCGTGATTCATTTTCTCCATACATGCAACTTTTGACTTCTTGTTGAAATCTTAGAGGTCAAAACCTCCCGAGGTTTTAGGAGGTTTTCTAAACCGGGAGCATGTAATGGGGTTGCAGGAGTTTTCTGTAAATCTCTGGTTGCAGGGGTACACCCTTGCTGATGAAGAGGAGGACCCTTTGATTTACCAGCATCGAATGCTTAGGAGCAGCCAAGGGGATGCATTGGCTAGTGGACCAGTAGAAACAGGACCCATGAAGAAACTGCACGTCAGCACCATCAACCTCCAGAAGGCAAGTCTGTTGTTTCTGGGGGAAGGGGGGAGAAGAGGTCTGCTGCTCTTTCTTGTTCAAAACTTTCAGCAGTTGCTACCTTTAGTTTAAACCAACAAAAACTCACCCCAAGTGTTTTTCTGGGAATCTAGATACCATGAACCTAAGTCCTTTTATTTTTTCCAGGTGCCTGAATTCTAATTTTTTTTTTTTAAATAAAGGAAAAGTAAAGAACAATGTGTCCTGTTCTCCCTTATACCTTTGGTAGGAGAACCTTTTGTTTCAAATAACGTTCTCATTGTTTACATGAATGGCACAAAGCTGGCGAGCCCCATGGTTAACACTGAAATTGATGCAGGCTCTTTTTTGAAGTAGTGCTTTTCAAACTTCTCAATCTCAGCTGGCTTATCAGTTGCTGGGGGTTTCTGATGCGAGTGGTCTGAAGTCAGGGCTGATATTTTGCTCTTCTGACAAGCGGTGCTGCTGCTCAGTGGACCACATTTGGGTATCAAGGTCTTAGATCTTTCCAAGTAATTACTGAATTGTCTCTTCTGACCAAAACCTGGGCTGTGACCAGCTTTTCACCAAGTATAACATCAGTCAGCCACCTAAAAATGGGTCTTTTAAAGCCTCTGTAGTGAATCTGAGCAGACTAGTCAGTTAATTCACTGATTCCCCACATTTTGCATTAGTCTTTTTTTCTCTTTTCTTTTTTTTTTTTTTTTTTAAGACAGAGCATCACTTTGTCGCCCCCCAGTAGAGTGCTGTGATTATCATAGCTCACAGCAACCTCCAACTCTTGGGCTCAAGAGGTCCTCTTGCCTCAGCCTCCTGAGTAGCTGGGACTATAGACACCCACCACAATACCTGGCTATTTTTAAAAACTGGGTCTCCCTCTTGCTCAGGCTTGTCTCAAACTCCTGAGCTCAAGCAATCCACCTGCCTCAGCCTCCCAGAGTGCTCACATTACAGGCATGAGCCACCACACCCAGCCCTTTGCATTAGTCTTTAATGTCTCTGGTGACAATAAGCAGCTCCCAGTTTGGATTTCACCGTGGTGTTACTCTTTGTCTAGTAGCAGCTGACCCCCAGCAGCCACACTCCGTGTGTAGCTACAGAGGCAAGGAACTGGCAGGCCTATGTCCCAGTAGACTTGTTTTCTTTTGGCCAAGCCCCATGTGCCTGTGGGTTCACACCCAGCTTCAGAAGGCTGGGTTATTACTGGCTGTTGTGCGAGGGTCTTCACCCACATAGCTGTCAGGTGACCACTGCTAAGAAATATTTGCACCTATTTAAGATGGAGCTGGTGAACAATTCCTGGGTCAGGAGTGATGCTGCTCCCTTCTGAGGGTTTCCCCTCTGCTGGTCTAAGACTGTAGGAAGAAGGAAACAGTCATCAGTTACCTGCTTGGTGTTCCCAGGCAGTCGTGGAGACCACCCTGCTCACACCTCACACTTGAGGGAGGCCACACACACATTTCCACGCGGATGTTTTCAGCCTGCTTAGGTTCAGAATGCCCTTCCAAGCAGGCAGCTATTCACTCTGCTTTGATGCTTTGTTCTACTTTAGGAAGTTCCCCAGTGAGTCTATCCTAGTTTGCTTCCAGGAAGTTTGCCTTTTACCCAGGTCTTGGAAAAAATAAGCGTAAACTTTGCCACACAGACTAAAGAAAGACTAATTCAGTGATTTTCAGCCATTTTTATCTCATGGCATACTTAAACCTATAGTTGAACTTCCGTGGCACACTTAAATTATGTTGATCCAAAAAAAGAGTAGAGGTGGCGCCTGTAGTTCCGTGGGTAGGACGCCGGCCACATACACCGAGGCTGGCGGGTTCAAACCCGGCAACAATGACAACTGCAACAACAAAAAAAATACCTGGGTGTTGTGGCGGGCGCCTGTAGTCCCAACTACTTGGGAGGCTGAGGCAAGAGAATCGCTTAAATCCAAGAGTTTGAGGTTGCTATGAGCTGTGATGCCACGGCACTCTACCAAGGGCAACAGCTTGAGACTGTCTCAAAAAAAAAAAAAAGAACAGTAAAGACAAGAATATACTTACTGTGCTTTGAACTTCTTTCAAAAATAATTTAAATAATGATCTTTAAAATTTTTCATGGCACACCAGTCGAAAATCACTGCTCTAGATTATGTCACCTGAGAGAATAGATGAAGTTCAAAAACCCTGAGCAAAATCCTCCACGGCTGACTCTTAGATCCATTTCATCAAAAAGTAAACGGTGCTTGCTCATAATCATGTAATTTTAATTAGGGATTGATGTATTTATCAGTTTAACCAGCTCTTTTTTTTTTTTAGGAAGGTTGATTTATTTATAAGAACTATTTTTTTTTTTGGAGACAGAGCCTTAAGTTGTAGCCCTGGGTAGAGAGCTGTGGCATCACAATTCACAGCAACCTCCAACTCCTGGGCTCAAGCGATTCTCCTACCTCCACCTCCCAAGTAGCTGGGACTACAGGCTCCCGCCACAATGCCTGGTTATTTTTTGGTTGCAGCCGTCATTGTTGTTTGGCGGGCCCGGTCTGGATTCGAACCCGCCAGCTCAGGTGTATGTGGCTGGCGCCTTAGCCGCTTGAGCCACAGGCACCAAGCCTTAACCAGCTTTCAAAACACCAATTTGTCATCTCTGTCACCATTCTATTGGTTATTCTCTTAAAGACCTGTTTCCTGTCATATATCAAATACTAACAACAATGATAACAAAAACAACTAAAGTTCATTATGTGCTTTCTTTGTGTCAGGCACTGTTGTAAAGCACTTTACGTTTATTAATTCATTTAATCTTCATGATAACCCCGTGAGTTAGGTGCTATCATTGCTGTCCCCATTTTTATTTATTTTTTTTTTTTTTGAGGCAGTCTTATTATGTCGCCCTCAGTAGAGTACCGTGGTATCACAGCTCACAGCAACCTCAAACTCTTGGGCTTAAGTGATTCTTTTGCCTCAGCCTCCCAGATAGCTGGGACTATAGGCGCCCGCCACAATGCCCAGCTGTTTTTTGTTATTGTTGTTGTAGTTGTCATTTTTTGGCAGGCCTGGGCCATGTTTGAACCTGCCAACCCCAGTGTATGTGGCTGGTGCCCTAGCCACTGAGCTACAGGTGCTGCCTGCTGTCCCCATTTTATACATGTGAACCTTTGCTTAGGGCGGTGGCTCATGCCTGGTATCTTAGCACTCTGAGAGGCCAAAGCAGAAGGATCCCTTGAGTATAGTAGTTTGAGACCAGCCTGAGCAAGAGTGAGACCCCACCTTTACTAAAAATGGAAAAATTGATGGAAGTGGAAGACATTATTCTTAGTAAAGCATCACAAGAATGGAGAAGCATTAATCCTATGTACTCAATCTTGATATGAGGACAATTAATGACAATTAAGGTCATGGGGGGGAAGCAGAAAGAGGGATGGAGGGAGGGGGGTGGGGCCTTAGTGTGTGTCACACTTTATGGGGGCAAGACATGATTGCAAGAGGGACTTTACCTAACAATTGTAATCAGTGTAACTGGCTTATTGTACCCTCAATGAATCCCCAACAATAAAAAAAAAAAAAAAAAAATGGAAAAATTGTCCAGGCATTGTGGTGAACACCTATAGTCCCAACTACTTAGGAGGCTGAGAAAGAAAGATCACTTGAACCCAGGAGTCTGAGGTTGCTATGAGTTAGGCTGATGCTGTGGCACTCTTGCCTGGGCAGCACAGTGAGACTCTGTCTCAAAAAAAAAAAATAAAAGATGTGCGGGGCAGCGCCTGTGGCTTAGTGAGTAGGGCGCCGGCCCCATATGCCGAGGGTGGCGGGTTCAAACCCAGCCCCGGCCAAACTGCAACAAAAAAAAAAAAAAAAAAAAGATGTGGGGCTGGGTGCGGCAGCTCAGGCATATAATCCTAGCACTCTGGGAGGCCAAAGCCAGTGGATTGCTTGAGCTCAGGAGTTGGAGATCAGCCTGAGCAAGAGTGAGAAGCCGTTTCTACTAAAACAGAAAAATGAACTGGGTGTAGTGGCAAGCGCCTGTAGTCCTAGCTACTCTGGAGGCTGAGGGAAGAGGATCTCTTAAGCCTAAGAGTTTGAGGTTGCTGTAAGCTAGGACACCATGGCACTCTACCCAAGGTGACATAATGAGACTGTCTCAAAAAAAAAAAGAAGAAGCAGCAGCCAGAAACCTGTGGAAGGAAAGGGATTTGATGTTCCCATTTCACCCAACAGAGCCAGGTCTAAAAGGTGACAGCTATGTCATCTCACTCTTCCTTCTCATTCGAGTTGTATGGGCAGTGATGATTATTTAGTTTGTCTCTTGTAACATCTTTACTTCAGTTTTTAGCATAAGATAATAGTTTATGTAATGTCACTCATTGGTGACTCTTCAGAAGCAGCAGCAAATCTCCAGTTTATCCCAGGGAGATAATAGTTGGTGGTGTTTGGGTGGTTAGTCTGTTTGGTGTTGATATAAAGGAAATAGCTGAGGTTGGATAATTTGTGAAGAAAAGAGGTTTATTTGAGGCGGCGCCTGTGGCTCAAGGAGTAGGGCGCTGGTCCCATATGCCGGAGGTGGCGGGTTCAAACCCAGCCCCGGCCAAAAACCACAAAAAAAAAAAAAAAGGTTTATTTGGCTCACCGTTCTTCAGACTGTTCAAGAAGCATGATGGCCAGCATCTGCTTCTGGTGAGGCCTTCGGGGAGCTTCCAAGCCAGGTGGAAAGTGAGGAGAGCAGGCATGTCACCTTGCAAGAAGCAGCAAGAGAGAGAGGAAGAGGTGCCAGGCTCCGTTAAACAGCCGCTCTCACATGAACTAATAAAGTGGAAACTCACCTGTTATTGCCAGGTGGGCACAAAGCCATTCATGAGAGATCTGCCCCCATGCCCCAAACACCTCCTACCGGGCTCCACCCGGGATCACATTTGAACAGATTTGGAGGAGCCAAATATGTGAATTGTATCAGTGGTGTAGCATATGGAGGTCTCCCTGGTCCACTTCACTAGTTCACAGTTTGAAAACTTCTGTTCTAACTCACATGATTTCTCCCGTGTAGGGAGGATTGACATACCTGTTCTTCTGAAAAAATATTTTAAGAGCATATTTTAAAAATTAAAGATGTAGTAGTTAGGGCTAGGCCAGTTCAAATAGGTGTCATTTTGATAACAGTAACCATTTTCTGCTCCTGTATTCCAGTGAGGCTCCTTTGGTATAGTATCCCTAGCTGAGGCAGTCTGAAGCTCAGGCGCAGTATACACATAGTTTGCCCAGGTCATTACAGCTGCTGAGTGACAGAGCCAGGATCCCAGCCAGGTGTTTCTGACTTTAGAGAAATAGACATGCACACCCATATCACTCACTAACTTTGTGCCAAGCACTTTTAATAAATTCATTACATTTATTAATTCAATTACTACTTAAGATAACTCTATGAATAGAAACCATTATCCTCATTTTACACAAGGAAACTGAAGCACAAAGGAGTGAAGTAACTGGCCAAAGATCAGAGAACCCATAAGCTTCATGACTGGGGTTAGAACTCAAGCTGTGGTCCAGAGTGTGGCTGTTGGCCACTACGCTACACTACCCCTCTCTGGAACCCCAGTGTTTTCACCCACCTGCCTAAACTGCCCCTGGCAGTAACTCTGGATGCCTGGAGATGTCAGAGTTTTGAAGAAAGTTGGAGGGGGATAGACTAGAGAGTAAAAATTAAATCTGTTCAACTCCTTCATGTTCCACCACGGTGCCTTGTGCTTTGGACTCACTGCTCACCTGGTTGTACCACGATTCCACCAGTGTGAACCTGAGCATTTTTCCTCCTCCAGTGTGTGGCCCTTCACTGTCAGATGAGCTGGTACAGAGAATACCCAGCTCCCTTCATGCGCTGCTAAAGCCATTAGGCCTTGTTGAATGCACCCTGAGTGTGACAGTGTCCATCCATTCTGGGTCTGCAAAGCTCCCCGCTTTGCTGATGGAGTCCAACACAAATGAGTTACAAAACAGGCTTTTTCTATATTGTGGTATGTTCCAGAGGTTGCTGCTCTTGCTTTATGGCTTTTAATTAAATATCTTTTTTGTATTTGTGCCCTGGAGGAATTTTATCATGAGGTATCATTTTGCTAATGAAAGAAGTAGAATAGTCATTAAATAGATGAGGGCTCTTTACAATTGGCCCTTGAAACTGATGGTTTTGTGTTATGCCTGTGGGATTATAGGCCTGGGGAGCAGCCAGGAGGGTCTCCAAGGATGACTGGCTGGAGTGGCTGAGACGGCTGAGCCTGGAGCTGCTGAAGGACTCCTCATCACCCTCCCTGCGCTCCTGCTGGGCCCTGGCACAGGCCTACAACCCAATGGCCAGGTATGGTGCGTCAGGGCCCCCTCTGCCCAGCTCATCTTGGGACAGAGAGGATCCACACATAGTAAGCGATGCCCACAAATGAGTTTTATTACAGGCAATAATAAAAGGGCTAGTATTTTTTTTGAAACAGGTTCACTTTGTCAACCTCAGTAGAGTGCTGTTATGTCATAGCTCACAGCAACCTCCAACTCTTTGGCTCAAGCGATTCTCTTGCCTCAGTCTCCTGAGTAGCCCCAGCCCACAACACCTGGCTATTTTTAGAGACATGTTCACGCTCATGTTCAGGCTGGTCTTGAACCTGTGAATTCAGGCAGTCCATCCGCCTTGGCCTCCCAGAGTGCTAGGATTACAAGCATGAGCCATTGCACCCAGCCCAAAACAGCTAATATTTAACTTTACTAACTTGTGGAACAAAAAAAAGAAAGAAAAAAGCACATAGAGCAAGATCATATGCAGGAGAAACATTCGTCTTAACCTTGCTAGTAGACCACAAAAAAACTCTTTTCTTAGTTTCCAAAATTTTAATTAAAAAGTTATTTACGGCTCAGCGCCTGTAGCTCGAGCGGCTTAGGCGCCAGCCACATACACCAGAGCTGGCAGGTTCAAATCCAGCCCAGGCCTGCCAAACAATGACAACTACAACTAAAAAATAGCCAGGCATTGTGGCGGGTGCCTCCCAGCTACTTGGGAGGCTAAGAATTGCTTGAGCCCAGGAGTTGGAGGTTGGAGGTTGCTGTCAGCTATGATGCCACAGCACTCTACCTAGGCCAGGGCAACAGCTTGAGGCTCTGTCTCAAAAAAAAAAGTTATTTACAACTCTGAAAACAACTATGTAATAGTTGAACATAACCTATTTCCAATAATAATGATATTCTAATTATTTATTGCCGCATTACAAATGCACCAAAACTTAGTGGGCCAAAAAAACAACAGTCACTTATTTTGTTCTTGATTCTGCAATTTGGGACGACTTGTGGGGACAGCTTGCTTCTCCAAGTGATATCAGCTGGGAACTCAGCCCTGGCTGGGGACCTTGGTTTCTTCATTTGGAATTACTCCAAGGATTGCTTGGGACTTCTCGCAAAAGCTTAAGAGGGAGTGCCCCAAGAGAACAAGGTAGAATATTTTCATGACCTGACCTTGGTAGTCTCGTGACATCACTTCTGCCTTACTCTGCTGTGCAAAGCAGTCATGAAGCCTTATTCAGGCTCTGGGGAAGGAGCAAGATTCTAGAAGAGTATATGGAACAGGAGATACTGTTGCAGCCTTCTTAGGAAAATAGAATTTGCCATAAAAAATGTTTTAAGGAGTAAATCTTAAATAGTCATTAAAATTTTGGTTTGTAAAAATTTTAACGCATGTGAAAGATTTATAGTATAATATAAATAAATAAAATGGAATACTAAATTAAAAATTAATTAAAAAGCATTCATGTATACAGCTATGTTTTAATAAAAAAAATTAAAATATATATAGATAGGATACAGATTAAGAAATATATAGCAATGTCATCTCTCAGGCAAGGAGTGATTGTTTTCTCCTTTATTTTCTTCCATATTTTCCAGATTTTTCTGGTAGACATTTATTTACTTTTTCCTGGTCTGCTCCTCTCCCCTATTCCTACACAGTCCCCATATATTGCAATATCTGTAGTGCAGTGGGAGATACAGTAGTCACTAGGTATGTGTAGTTATTTTGAGTTAATTAAAATTAAGCAAAATTTGGTATTTGGTTCCTTATTCATACTTGCTGTAGTTCAAGTGCTTAATGACCAGTGGCTACCATATTGGATGGGCAAGATAGAGACCATTTCCAGCAAGTTTTCTTGGACAGCACTGGTCTGCATGACTGAAATCAGTGATATCAGAAGCCAATTGATAGGTGTGACTGTGCAGCACCAGGCAGAAGCGTGAGAGGTGATTCCAACATCTTTTTCCACTCCTTTCTGCCTTCAGGGATCTCTTCAATGCTGCGTTTGTGTCTTGCTGGTCTGAACTGAATGAAGACCAGCAGGATGAGCTCATCAGAAGCATCGAGTTGGCCCTCACCTCTCAGGACATTGCCGAAGTCACACAAACCCTCTTAAACTTGGCTGAATTCATGGAACACAGTGACAAGGTGAGAGTCTCCCTTTGTCCATACAGAGGCTGTCAGGGAAGCAGCTGGGGGGAGGGAGAAGCATCTGTGCAGCCCTCTCTTGTTTGTGTCCCGTCTGCCATTTTCCTATGTGTGGGGTTTTGCTCTCCTGTAGGGCCCCCTGCCACTGAGAGACGACAATGGCATTGTTCTGCTGGGTGAAAGAGCTGCCAAGTGCCGAGCATATGCCAAAGCACTACACTATAAAGAACTGGAGTTCCAGAAAGGTGCCACCCCTGCCATTCTAGAATCTCTCATCAGGTAGGCCATGGCCCTTTGTAATTGCTGCCTTCATCCAAAAGGACCTGTCTTTCTCACTGCCTGGTGCCACTTCACTGGAGTCACTGGGAGGCTTCTGCTCTGTGAAATCTGCCTTCAGGTCTGGCCAGCACGTTTAAATAACATGTGGCTGGGCGGCGCCTGTGGCTCAGTGAGTAGGGCGCCGGCCCCATATGCCGAGGGTGGCGGGTTCAAACCCAGCCCCGGCCAAACTAACAAAAAAAAATAATAATAATAAACGACATGTGGTTGCAGATGGCTCTCCCCAGTAGTCTAGCCAGAATTGTCATTCTGTTGACCCTTACCACCTGGGCTCCTATTGTTTTCCAACTTGTACTTTCTTGTCCCAATGAAATTAGTTCAGAAGCAATTCTATGGCACAGCAACCTAGGAAAGATGGATTTCGTGTCTGAGTTAGATAGTACCCTCTAGGGCTGGAGTAGGTTGTGCTGGTTCCCGGGACTCAAAGGCTGCTCCAAGGCAAGGTGGGGTTTTATTCACTAATTCAATTGGCGCTGAGTCTTCCTTCTCTGGAGTTTTGTCAACATCAAAGGCAGAGCAAAGTCTGAGATCTGATCATCTTTTCTCTGATTTGGTTATGTCTCTCCTCTCATAAGATGGTTTTGAGTCTTCTGGGTATGGAAAAAATAGGTTGTTTAATAAATTTTCTGCTGTTATGAAATTAGCAGCAGTGGGAAATGTTAGCACCAGATCCCAGAGAACTGTTTGCTTCCTCTAAAGATTATCAGAGAAAATTAACTCTGGGATCTAATTATCTTCATGTAAATGTTAACATGGTTCTTCATTTCACTGCAGAGTGAAATGAAAAGTCTTCCTTTAAACACTGTAAAAAGTGACTCAGAGGTAGAAATAGAATTCTATTTCTGCCCAAATAAATTGGACTTTGAGAGAATATTGATTTCTAAAATGCTGTGTAGGAACCATTATAACCATGCCATCCTATGAGGCATGCTTCAGTTTCACACTAAGCATAGTAAATGTGAAAAGCCTGCATTTCTTCTTCATCTCCGGCTTAAGGAATGCAGCCTCACATAATAACTAATAGAAAATCGGGTAACTATGGGGCGGCACCTGTGGCTCAGTGAGTAGGGCGCCAGCCCCATATGCCAAGGGTGGTGGGTTCAAACCCAGCCCCGGCCAAACTGCAACAACAAAAAAATAGCTGGGCGTTGTGGCGGGCACCTGTAGTCCCAGCTGCTCGGGAGGCTGAGGCAAGAGAATCACATAAGCCCAAGAGCTGGAGGTTGCTGTGAGCCATGTGACGCCACGGCACTCTACCGAGGGCAGTAAAGTGAAACTCCGTCTCTACAAAAAAAAAAAAAGAAAAGAAAAGAAAATCGGGTAACTGTGAGTATGAAAACCTCAGTATCAAGTAACTCACTTTGCTTATTCATTTCCTTGCTAACCTTTTTCTATTTGAGACCTATCTGAACTCTCCCTCAACCCACCTTTGCTGTTTCCCTATATTTGAAATGACCATAGAAACATAAAGATAGAGGACAGAAAAAGTACCCAGGAAGGTCATGTAGCTTCTTAAACAAATGAAATTGCAAGTAAGTGCTCAGAATTCCCTGCAGGTTGGTCTTGGCTTTTGTTGCAGTGCTGCTATTCTGTGGGAAAGCCAGTGCGCTCGGGTTCCAGGTTTCCTCAGCTGAGTCAACTCAGTGCACAGCTCTGCCTCCCTGCGGTTGGCTGGTCATGTGTATCTTCCCAACACCTTTCTTTTTTGTTTCAATTTGCAGCTTTTACTTCTAATTTTGTAAAACTGCTTTTCCTAAGCCCTGTTGTGGTGTTATTATCATCATCTTCCCTGAAGAAAGTTTTAAGAAACAACACGAGCAAAGCTGCTACTAAGAAAGCTGCTCACGAGGCCCCTCAGCCCTGTGGCCAGCCTGACGGGAACTCTTCCCAGGGGGCCAGACCACTGGTGGTTCTAGGTGCCTTAGCCACTACTTTGCTCCAGTCTTGGGGACATCACTCTTCAGTAATAGATTGAATTCCCTTCTTCACAGTGGCTACTAGAGAGCTCACAGATAAATTCCTGGCCCACCTCCCACAAATTATAGACATCTTAACCTGTTTTGACTACTAACTCTTCTCCCTGAGCTTTATTTTATTTTTCCTGCTTTTATTTTCTCTTCACCAATTTGTCTATATTTTTAGAGTTTATTGTAATACATACATTTGAGTTAACTACCTTAAATTCTTTCTAAAATAATCAGGGTAACCCTTCACAAAAAACATCTTTGTGCAACTTTTTCTTTCTTTTTTTTTTTTTTTTTTGAGACAGTCTCACTTTATTGCCCTCAGTAGAGTGATGTAGTGTCACAGCTCACAGCAACCTCCAACTCCTGGGCTTAGGCGATTCTCTTGCCTCAGCCTCCTGAGTAGCTGGGACTACAGGAGCCGCCACAACGCCCAGCTATTTTTTGTTGCAGTTTGGCTGGGGCCGGGTTCGAACCCACCACCCTTGGTATATGGGGCTGGCGCCCTACCCACTGAGCCACAGGCGCCACCCTTTTTCTATTTTTTGTTTTTGTTTTTAAAAGCTATTTTTGCTGACAATATTGTTCTCTTGCTGCTAGTTCAGTCTGTCTTCTAACCTATTGATTGTTTTACCTATGTGCTCCAGGAGAAATCAAATCCCATGTCTAATCCCCAACCCAGGGCAAATATTGAAATAGTATAAAGTACTCCTGTCTCCTCAAGCACACATATTAGTGAATATAATTGCTTCTTAGGGGAAGAGAGGATTAAGTGAGTATTTGATTATTGATTGGGCAACACACATGTGCACCCTCTGGCTTTTAGTTGGCTAGGCCAGAGCATCAGGGTGAGATCTGCGGGCCTGCTTTTGTTTCTCTGCCCCAAATAAAACAGAGGATCTCATCAAAGAGGGATGCTTTCACTGCCCAGCCCCTGACACAGAATCCCCTTATTCAGGGTGGACATAAAATTCCTGTACAATTTAAGATAGTTTAACATAGTAAATTGCATATGAACTTTACGGATACCCTGTATAAGGTTTTACTGATTGAAACATCTGCAAAATTAAAAATCGAAACAGGAAAGAGGAATGGAGGGAGGGGGGTGGGGCCTTAGTGTGTGTCACACTTTATGGGGGCAAGACATGATCGCAAGAGGGACTTTACCTAACAATTGCAATCAGTGTAACTGGCTTATTGTACCCTCAATGAATCCCCAACAATAAAAAAAAAAAAATCAAAACAGGGCCCAGTGGACACGCAGCACTAACAGTTGCCTGTCAGGCTGATTTATCTTTTATTTAAAGAGACAGAGCTCTCGCTGTATTGCCCAGGCTGGCCTTGAACTCCTGGCCTCAGGCAGTCCTCTCACTTTGGGACCACAGGCACCAGTCACTGCACACACCCATCTTGGTCTGTCCGTTTCTCTCGCATGGCGCTCTTTTGTGTACTACCTTCTCTCACATACCTTAAGGGATCTGGTCAGAACAAAACTTTCTTTACCTTCAAGAGCAACACTTCGGTTCCTGGTGGTTCTGTCCTCTTTGGGGTCGGAGACTGTGCTATGCTTTCCTGTCTGAATCCTCAGTACCTCTTGTCATCAGCCTCCACCAGAACAGGCGCTTCAGAAATGTCAGTACCGCTGGAATTAGCTTCACTGCAGGTGAAGTGGTTGGGGATGTTCTGTGCGTTCTTTTCCCTCTGTCCCCACTCTGAGAAGTTTATCCCAAAAGTATGAAGGAAACCATAAAGGTTGGTGTAAAAACCTCAGTATTTTTGGTCAGGGGGTATATAGGAGATGAGAGAAGAAATTATTAGTTACATTTGCCGTAGGCATCTTGCTCTCTTTGCTCCTTTTAAGCCCCTGGTGTTTTTCTCTTCTTTTTCGTAGCAGTATGGTGCTGAGCATTCCAGATGCTCCTGCCTGCCTGGGAGTTTCTGTTTGAGTATCTGTCCCATGAGAAGCCCTGAAATCCCATGAGTGGTCCTCTGGTGTAATTGTTCACACTTTATGTCTTTGAAAATCCCTAAGGTTCCCAGCAATCCAAGTACTGTAGGTACAATAGAAATACTAAGTATAACGTCTGCTAACTGGCTCAGGGGGGGTGATTCTTTTTGGAAAGGGAAAATGACTTCCTAAAGGTCACAATTACTTGACTCTTATTATGGTTGAAAATATTTTCCCTCTGTATGTTTACGTTTACTACTTTTCTAGTAGGCGTGTTTGTTTGCAGAGTATTTTGAAACTAAGTAGTGGCAATGGCCTCCATGGTTTCCAAGTCTTGATCACGTCCCAGACTGCTGCCTTTTTGTTTTGTTTGTTTTGAGACAGAGCCTCAAGCTGTCACCCTGGGTAGAGTGCTGTGGCATCACAGCTCACAGCAACCTCCAACTCCTGGGCTCAAGCGATTCTCTTGCCTCCTCCTCCCAAGTAGCTGGACTACAGGCGCCCTCCACAACGCCCGGCTGTTTTTTGGTTGCAGCTATCATTGTTGTTTGGCGAGCCCAGGCTGGATTTGAACCCGCCAGCTCAGGTGTATGTGGCTGGCGCCTTCGCCGCTTGAGCCACAGGTGCCAAGCCAGCAACTGCTGCCTTTTTATCTCTCACCTTTTTGGTTTCCTGCTGCTTCCTCAGTTTCCCTGAAAACTAAAACACACTCAGTCTCTTTCTCACTGCTCATTCTCTGATTTTTTTACTTTATTTTTTACTGTGCTTTAAATCAGTGATCCCCAACCTTTTGGCATCAGGGACTGGTTTCATGAAAGACAGTTTCTCCATAGATGGGGAAGGGAGAAGCATTAGATTCTCATAAGGGGAGCTCAGCCTAGATCCCTTGAATGCGCCGTTTATGGGAGGGTCCATGCTCCTGTGAGAATCTAATGCTCTGCTGATGTGATGGGAGGCAGAGCTCAGGCTGTGATGCGCAGGGTGGAGAGCAGTTATAAACACAGAGGAAGCTTTGCTTGCTCACCGCTGCTCACCTCCTGCTGTGCACCCTGGTTCCTGATAGTACAGGACTGATAACGGTCTATGCCCAGGGGTTAGAGACCATAGCTCTAAACCGTAATAATGGTAAGAACTAAAACAGAAAAAACTCAAAGTTTTGAAGGTGTTTAATGTAGAAACAAAAGAAACTCTGAACATTTAAAACAAAACTACAGTATTTTATTTTTACAAAGCAAAATGCTTATATACAACATGAATTATTAACCAGAGTGCTGTCTACCTTCATTTCAACCATTTTTTTTTTCATAGACAGGATAAAAAAGGAAGCTCCTTGAGCTTGTTCCTTACATAGTAAATAAAAATAGATGTATCTGTCCCGACTATGAATATTGAAGGCAGTTTTGTACAGGGGTCCATGCAGGCCTCTCTGCCCCCCTCCTGTTGGTACGCCCTGCCTTCCAGCACTGTACCTGATTGAGGTGAGCAGGGGAGAAGCAAAGAGTCTGATTGCAAAGCCCAGTACCCCAAAGTCCAGCCTGGGTCAGCTCACCTCAAGCTGAACAATTTCTGTATTTTAAAAGGAATGTGTGGACTAAAGGCATTTTCACTGGATTTAAAAATAGACTACCCCTCGTCCACCACCCTCTTCTGCTCCTTTCTCTAACACTCAAGGCCTTTCCTTTGAGAATAAAAAGAATATGGTTCTTCTTAGAAAATCCATGTTTTTTGCCCTCACATAACCTAAGCCTTAGAGAAAATGGATAAAGTGATCTCACAATGATCTTTTTTCACAAAATATTATGTGAGCAGAGAGATCCCACTCTGTCCAGTCCCCAAAGGCAGGACCCATTTACTGTAACACCCTTGGTACATAGGATTTTATTGTGCTTTTCAGAGACATACTCTTTCATTGGAGCTCATAGGCCATTTCCCACCCCTACCCTTTCCAGCAACCTCCTCCTGTCCTCTGCTCTCCTGCCGTCTCCATTTGTCTCCATTTCTGCAGGCCTGCTCCATAGCAGCCACTTTTTAGGGCTTGAAGTCTTCTGGGCGGATTTTCATCTCCACTCGTTTGAGGGAGTAGGTGGAGCCATGCCAGCCATACCAGGTGATGCCGTCCAGGTGCTGGTTGTGCTCGCCCAGGCGGTAGTACACTCCGTTGAGGTTGGAGTCTGTGCAGCAGTTGTACCAGTATCCACCTGGCACAAGAAACAGATCAGTGCTAGTAAGCTGAGTACGTGCAGACGTCAGGGATTTTGTAACGTTTTTTGAACAGTAGGGAAGCAGAGTCAGTATCAAAAAGAATACCAACATCAGACACCAGCTGTACAGTTGGTGTGATTATTAATCAGGGATACCTGAATTTTTCTTCCCTGTCTCCCCAAATCTCACCTTTGCGGAGCTGCGCACACTTGTCCAAGCAGTTGTCATTGTCCTTGTCCTTGGTGCTGAAGGCTGTGTTGTTATGATAGAAGAGGGCGTCATTCCCCGCATTGCCACTGTAGTTCCCCAGGAAGAGGCGATAGCTGTTTAATTCATTGCCCAGAATAAAGTGGCTGTACTCAGCGTAGCGCATGTTGCCCTCCCAGTCCTGTTGGGGAGGAGCAGAGCCTTAGAAAAGATGCAGCAGGCTTCATTCCCCTCTTCTCCCTCTGCAGCTTCATGGCCAAGATGCTCGTAGCCAAACATTTTTTTTTTATAGGTGTGAATCTAAAAAGACTTTATTACTTGTTTACCTCTACTATACTAACCTGAGAATCGGAAAACAAGGGTGTTAAGTCAAACATCTATCCCAACTCACTAGATGGCCTTGATTGGGGTCTCTTCCCGTATGCCTTCACTCCCCTCTCTACAAGGTATAGGCATGTGTTTTTGTCAAATCCCACTCAGTGAGGTCATAGGAGTAATGTGAAGATATGCTGAGTACTTTAAGACCTTTGACAGTGATCACCAACCAGTATCAATAAGGACCTCATGTCCCAGGCCAGAGCAAAGATACTGGTATTTTGGGCCAGCTGATGAATTTGCTCTGCTCTGGCCTAGATCAGGCCTTCTCCTATGCTATGCACAGCCCTACTTTTCCTCAGCTGTCCTACAACCTGGAAGAAAGCCATTGTAATAAATACACAGATGTGTAGAGAATCTGAATAAGCATGGCCCCCTGCCAGAGCTGTGCACAGCTGAATGTGGCAGTCCTGGTCCTGTCCTAGAGCTAGCTGCAGGCCTCATGCTCACCTCCATCTCCACACGTAGCCGGGTTGGCTGTCTGGAGAGCCGGTGGATGTGCTCGTTCCCCAGCCAGAAGTCCCCACGGATGCTGCCAAAGCCCTGCTTGTACTGCTTCCAGTCCCGGTAGAAGGAAACAAGGCCACTCTTGCGTCTCTGAATGGTGGTCCAGCCTCCACCTGAAGTCTCCATGTCACAAAACACCTGGGGCAGAGGGGAGCTCTGGTCAGGACAGGCAGGAGGCAGGAGCTTGAGGGCAGGTTCCCCAACCTACTGCTGTCCCCACAGAGCCAGTGGTACGTGCACTCCCATAGGCACTGGGCTCACGATGACAGCAATGCTGCCCCGTGTTGGTTTGCAGAGAAAGAATAATCCAAACTGGGGCTGGAGATGAGTGCATGTATAGCTTAACAGGAAAAATCCAAATACTTTTGTTATGATTCCTTCATTGTTCTCTCTTTTCTCCTCCCCTAAAGAAGAAAATTAAACTAGTTATGGGTGGTTATAGGATTTATCTAATCTATGTTAGGAGATTTGGTGTTTGGTTGATAATGATTTGAAGAGATCAAACAGATGGCCTGGATTTGGGTGGCATAAACTGAGCGTGTATGTGTAGCTGTCTGGTACTCAGTGTATTTGCTTCTGTTTTGAGTTTCCCTTTTAGACTGTGAATCGTCCTGCTGCCATCCCTCTAAGGGGGCGGAGGACAGGTGGTAGGACATGGGCAGTGGCTGTAATGACCTCACCTCTAGCTCAGGGCTGCCCAGGAAGTCATCAGGAGGAAGCTTGTACACACCAGAGATGCGGTAGTTCTTCTGGTAGAGGGAAGAGCAGTCATAGATGGCGTCTGCAAAGGAGCGAATGTGGGGTGACCAAGCGGACTTAGACTCATGGCAAGCAGGGCATTCCTGCTCCTTCTGAATCGAATGTTTAGAAACTGAGACTCCATCTCTGCTCAAAGATCCCCACGGAGTTAGTTACCCAGCAATGTGTGGATTTGAGAGAGGTGGACGTCAGGAGACCAAGAGGGAGCATGTTTGGGCTTCCCTGGTGGGGGGCAAAGGGATGAGGAAGCAGCACGACATTCAGACAGCTGGCTTCAGGGTAGACTGAGAGATAAATTCTCCTGCGACTATCCTAGGCCATGCATTCCAGAAATGTTACCGTGTGTGAGGGCCACTGCAGATACTCTTGTTGAATAGATTAGACTTCTCAGCCAGCCACCTCTATTAGTGGTAAGTCATGAGTAGCTCATAGTCTGGGTTTGTTGTGGGTTTTTTCCAGAGGTAGTGGCTACTGCCAACTGGGACCCTAAGTAACGGATATAGAGTTTAGGACTTTTTCTTCCCTCCCTCCCCCAAAACTAAATCCCCAAAAGAAAGCAAAAACATCCTTGAGGCCTTCCATTAAATAGGCAGATTTAAATGCTTCCCTGGCTGCTCCTGGGACTACTGCTTTCTGCAGGGTTTTGTCTCCTTGTTCTACATATCCAAGGGTGCCAAGGAAGAGACAGCCTTTTCTGACAGGATTCAGAGAATGGAGCCCTTACTTTCTGAGCAAGGATTCCCACCCTGTGTGGCTTGGGATGCTTTCTTGGTGACCACTTGTACTGGCACCTTACAGAGCACAGAGGTGACAGATGGTAACACGCTGCCACCATGGAGTTGCCGCTGGTGCCCCCACAGAGGATACTGGAGGAGGGAAACGGGGTGCAGCTGCCTTTGCCAGCACAGTTCTTCCTTTCCTGTTACTGGTGAAAGCGTCGGCTTGCTGCTTTCTTTAAGGGGCTACCTGCTTAGAGAGTATACAGGTGACCCACACCTGGTCTAGAGAAGCAAAATAAGGAATGGTGTCCTGGGTGAGAAGAGTAAGAGCCCATCAGGAGAGCTGCCCCTGACCCCCAAGAAACTCCCAACTGGGTGGTAAGAAAGCCCTGTGTTTGGATGGGCAGGAAGTGGCACAGTCAGATTCCTCTGTCTGGCCCGGAAGGCCTTCCTTCCGCATGTCTGGTTTCATCTCATACAACAAATCAGGACTCACTTGTCTGGAAAATGGCCTGAGAATACCTTCCTAATCCCAAATTGAGGGTCAGAAAGTCCATGCTTAGAAGTTTGTGCACATTGGTTTAGATAATAGAATTTTCTAGCATAGGTTCATGTTCCTTTTTAATTTGAAGGTAAACCAGTGCCTCACTTGTTAGAGGCTAATGATGTCTTTGTTCCTGACTTGGTTTATATTGGGACCAACAGTTTTTATATCAGTAAAAAATGACATCTCTGTAGGATATACTCCTTACAACTAGTATTTTCCTGATAATTTCAGAAAAGCAAATTTCTATCTAAACAGTACATTTACAGTAGCCCATCTGAGCCGAGCTAAGCAGAAACTGAAAATTAATTCAGTTTCTGAACATTGAATGGATCTTATTTTGGACCTGTTGAAAGTCTTTATTTCAGCCCTGGATTTACTTTTTTCTTATATTGTGGAAAATTTTGAGACCATGGAAACAAATAGAAATATCAGAATTGAGGAGCCTAGAAAAGTCTGTTCTTTCCCGAACACAAAGGGTTCCTCAGGCGGCTGCAGATGGTGTTGCCACATTTCATTCTGAGCCAGCGAGAAGAATTACATTTGTAGAGAGAGGACACAAAATCCCGTTAGTGCCCATTCCCGCTAAATCTTAGGGATACCAGAGGACTGTTTTCGGCAAGACCTTTCTTCCAAAGCCTCAGATGTTGTAGTTTGGTGTTCATTCCTGACTCCTGGGATTCCTTGTGGCACAGCCTCTCAGCTCTTGGTGAGAAAGTGGCATAGCTACACCAACAAAGGAGACTTGAACCCTGTGTCTGAGGCTTGCTGTGTGACTTGGAGCAAAGCACGCCATCTCTCAGTGCTCTGAGCCAGTAACTCATACCTTCCTAATCTGCCGAAACATTATGTGAATAAAAGAGACCTGTGAAGGTACTGGGTAAATTTACAGAACAGTAGCAATAAAAAGAAATACTTCATAAGCCTTTACTAAAGGAAAAGTATGCCCCCCGAGCAGCCTGGTAATGGTTGTGATAACCAGATTGTCTAGAAGCAGCACCGTTTATGGGAGACACGCGCTGTTTGATGGGGAGGTGGTGAGTAGCGCAAAGGTAGATCCTTACCTGCCGAGGTCTGTGTGACAGTCTGCGCTGCCTGCAGCTGCATGATGTCGATCTGGTTGTTCATTTCGGAGAACTTGCTCTCGGCGTCCGTGAGCCGTGACTCCACGCGCTTGGTGTTGCTCTCCAGCTCCATCACCTGCATGACCACATTGACCCAGTCCCGCTCCTGCTTCTTGCTCAGTTCATTCAGCAGGCTGCTGAGGTTGGCGACCTGGGCCTTGAGCTCCTTTACCTCCTCACAGCAGGCAGCCAGTTTGAGCTGTGCAGGTGTCTTACGCTTAGGGGGCTTCTGCAGCCACACTGGGTGGCTGACAAAGGCCATGATGAAAATGCAGAGCCAGGTCGCAGCTGAGAAAGTCTTTTTCAGCATCTTTCGTGGGCCAGGCTGAGGAAGGCTCTTCCTTCAGGAGAATCTGGATATGCCCCGCTGAAGTCTGCAAAGCTGCAGCACACTCTGCCTTATATTCTCACTCGGATGGTCTCCCCACTTGTTTTCTTTCTTTCCTTGCTCCTTCTTAGCCCTTCCCAAATCTTCAGTTTCTGAAACTGGAACTTAATGGATATCCTATAGTTTTCCTTCCCAAGCCTGAATGCTTTACAAGTCAGCATCTTAAATATTGTTTGCTGCCTGCACCTCCACCCCTGCCATGGCCGCATGGGGCTTTAGTCCCTCCCAGCTCATCTGGGAGGGTCAGGTGCCTGTTGGGTGAAGTCAGTGTAAACTTAGGCCAGAGGAGGGGGGAGGGAAGCAGGGGCGAGTCTTTCTTTCCTTGCCTGCACAGTCTCTGGGCTGAGACAAGAGGGCTGGGAATTTGTTTCCAGTTTCCCTATTAGATTGTGCCCCTGCCAGCCATTGGCTCAGCTCTATCAGCAAGCAGGGCAGGGTCAGAGGAATTTCCAGATTCCATTCTAAAGGTTATGTAACCATGGGGTGAGGGTAAGGTAGACAGCCGGATGGGAATAAGCCTCTCTGCTGGCCCAGGGAGGCTTGTTGACGTGGTCCCATGCTGCTTATATGACGGGCTGGTCTCTTCTGGCATCCTGCTGAAGGTACTTCTCTACCAGGCTGGTTATTCCTTCCTCCAGTCATCATTCAATGTTTTACAAAATCCTTACTCAACTGAGATCTGATGCTGTCTCACATTTGAAATTTCCTAACTCAGAAAAGTTCTAGAAATAGAAGAATAGAGTCAATCTGGCAGGAAGTCAAAAAAGACTTCATAGTTTATATCGACAGGGTTTTCACAGTTGTCTCTTTTTACTTACTTTCCCCTTCCCTAAAGAAAGGACCAGTATTAGCATCTCACATTTGAGGAAGGGTGGGAAGATTACAGCAGAGATGAAAACTCAGCAGTGCCGGGCAAGCTTCTGGGATGCATCCCCCACGTTTCTGTCAGTTTTGAGGCTGAACAGAGAACAGGCCCATCCTTGGCTGATCGTTTCAAACTTGAGAAATATATAAAAATATAAAGAAAAGAATTCTTATCACCTAATAAATCCATATCTAGAGTCTTACTGCCTTCTTTGTTTACAATATGGTTTGCAATTTGAAATTAATCTTCCTCTATGTATGAATATCTGAAAAACAAGAATATTATAATTTTTCATATACTATATGTTGAAGGACACTGTTCTTTGGGAACCAAATATAAAAAACAGAATTTCAGCAAACATCCTTAAAGTAACCTTTTCATTAAGAATATATACAAACGTCCCTGTGTCCTTAAAACAGTAACTCTGTCTTTGGAACATGCAGTTGCTGTTTCCATGTTCCAGAGCCCCTGGAGCAGTCATTTGCACTGTCGATGTTCAGGACGTCCTTCCCACCCCAGCCGGACACCTGATGGGTCTCCTTCCAGGTTGTAATCCCCCAAAGCTCCTTCCAGTGAGAAAAGTAATTTCTGTTCAGACAGCTGGAGTTACCAATTATTTTTTCTCTAACTCGAAAAGCAGTTAGGGGATTGGGTGGATCATGGTTTATTTTCTCACATCACTAGTCTCCTTTGCCTGCTGAGGGGTGAGGATATTGCTAACATCCTACATCAACTTGTTATTCTGCTCAAGATTCTGTTTGTGGCCAGATGCAGTGGCTCATGCCTGTAATCCCAGCACTCTGAGAGGCCGAGACAGGAGGATAGCTTGAACTCAGGAATTTGAGACCAACCTGAGCAAGAGTAAGACCCCATCACTACTAAAAATAGAAAAACTAGCCAGGTGTTGTGGCGTGCACCTATAGTTCCAACTACTCAGGAAACTGAGGCAAGAGCTCAAGCCCAAAAGTTTGCGGTTGTTATGAGCTATAACACCACACCACACTACCCAGGGTGACAGAGTGAGATTCTGACTAAAAAAAAAAAAAAAATTTGTAATTAGCACTGTCTGCCAGTCTCTGCTATCATTTGGCAAATTTCTAGCCCAATTGGGCACCACAGCCTTAGCTCCATGGAGTTCATTTCACTTAGAAAAACCTGGCCTTGGCTCGGTGCCTATAGCACAGTGGTTACAGCGCCAGCCACATACACCGAGGGTGGCGGGTTTGAACCCCGCCCGGGACAGCTAAATGACGACAACTGCAAAAAAAAAAAAAATATCTGGGCATTGTGGCGGGCGCCTGTAGTCCCAGCTACTTGGGAGGCTAAGGCAAGAGAATCACTTCAGCCCAAGAGTTGAAGTGGAGGTTGTTGTGAGCTGTGACGCCACGGCACTCTACCAAAGATGACATAGTGAGACTCTGTCTTAAAAAAAGAAAAACCTGGCTTCAGTTGTTAGCATCCTACAAGGTTGGTTAAACTCCTGGGCATCTTCAAGATGGTCTGGCCTTGAAATGTCACTGAGCTTAAACCATGTGCCACAGAAGTGCTCTGCACCATCAGATCACATGTAACATGCCATGTGACCCTGCTCCCATAGCAGCACAGCAGAGAAAGAGCTTGATGGAGGCCCAGCTGGCTTTTGTTCATTTTTCCCAGTAGCCGCTTCTTGCGTACAAACATGAGAATGTTTTAAATTGATTTTCCCATCTGGCCAGAAAATGAATCAGTTGTTCATATTTGGACTCCATGTTGCAATCTCTTTTAGGAAGGGTTGGAGGGGTGTGTGAGTTTGGATCAGGAGCATCTAGGTTTTAGCGTGAATGCTGGTCTCTGACATTTGTTTTCTAGAAACTTGTTTCTAACATAAGGCGTAACTTGGAGACAGAAGCTTTTCTTTGAAGATTTTCTTAAATTGCCTAAGCTGCCCAAATGTCAATTACTCCCCCACCCCAATTTAAAATAAAATAGCCAATTAAGGGTATTTTCCATGCCAAAAGATTATCTGTTTGTCCAAAATATCCACAACCCTATGTTGTCCTAAATTCTGAATTTCTTAAAGAAGGAAAAAGTAAGCCCTTGTTTTGAGCATAGCTAAGTCAGTAAAGAAAACCTTGGAGAATGTGGAGGACTGCCCTTCTCTTTTAATCCTCTGACCATAAAAATGGGAATTAACTGAAAAAACATGGAAAAGCTGGGTTGGATACAATTCAGTTTTTCCTTTTCTTCATTTTGCTGGTGGTGAGAAAGGGTTAGCTCGGTGCTCCTGAATGAGATGTTTATGAAAATAAAACTTACGTTCTTAATGGAAAAAAACAACGAGCTTTTACTCAGCCTGGAAGTTCTCAAAGACGTCACAGGGTTTGGGCTCCACTGCCTTGGGCTGGCACCAAGGACTGAATACTTGGAGTAGCCCAAGGGTCGTATAGCCAGGGCAGGCATGGGATGGCCTCTCTACCCACACAGGAGTGGAGGTCTCATTGTCTTGATAGTGCCCCCGTCTGCCAGACTGCTCCTCCCTTGCTAATGCATTCCCAAATCTGCCTACTCTTCGCCATCACTCTCAAAGCTGGTGAGAAAAGCACACCCTTGGTGCAGGCTCTCAGCTCTGGAATTTTCTCAGAAGAAGCTGCCTTGGCTCTGCTGCCCATAGCACAGTGGTTACGGCACCAGCCACATACACCGAGGCTGGCAGGTTCAAACCTGGCCCAGGCCAGCTAAACAACAATGATGATAACCTCAACAAAAAATAGCTGGGTGTTGTGGTGGGCACTTGTGGTCCCAGCTACTTGGGAGGCTGAGGCAAGAGAATCGCTTGAGCCCAAGAGTTGGAGGTTGCTGTGAGCTGTGACGCCACGGCACTGTACCCAGGGCGACATAGTGAAACTGTGTCTCAAAAAAAAAAAAAGAAGCTGCCTTGTTGTCAGTTCAGTTGTGTACTTCGTCTGAGTATTTGGCTTCTTAAAGTCTTTGCACAAGTCACAGCCCACCGTACTGTGTGTGGCATTGACTGTGGCCTTTCAATCATCCAGCCCCATTACTGTCTCAGCTGAAAGGCCAAGCTCCTCACACAGGTATTTTTATCTTTTCCCTGAGCTTTCCAGTTTGGGACTTCTACTGAAGAAATGTGTCATGGACCTGTTAGGAATTATTTCTCTCAGAGAAATTCTCTTAGAGCCTATTATTTAATTATGGCACAAACAAAGTCTCTCTGAGTTCTGTCAGGATTTTGCAGCAAATACCTGCTCTGTTAAGCTGCCATTCAAGTTGCAGAATCTGGTGATAATGCTGCCCAGTGTCTTATGGTGTAGAGGAAGACAGACACCTGCACCCTGGAACAGTGAGGCATGGCAGCATGAGGGGCACAGAGAAGGGGAAGGCCCAACCCAGGGGGTGCTCTGGAGGGCCTCCCAGGGCAAGTGATAAAGTTTTTAAAGAAAAAGGAGCAAGTGGCCAGGAATGGGAGGGGACATTCTGAGCAAACGTATAGCTATGCGAAAGAACTTGGCCTAGTAGCAAAAAGTAAGTAGTCAAGTGTGGCCTGAGAGACAAGGACAGAGAGGAGTGGTGGCAGGAGCTAAAGCTGGAGAGGTGCAGGGAACCACCTCAGGCCTCCCATTCCAGGTGAGGAGCAGAACTGATCCTCTGCAGACTTGTGGCTGGGGAAGGAATTCAGGAGCCTCTTAGGTTGCTTTGTTTTTCTGAGTCTCACCAGGAAAGTAGCCTTTGGTAATTGGAAAATAAGATTTTTAACTGGAAATGGATGATTTTGAGCATGAAAATTTCTTAAAACTGTAATACATTCAAATTAAATACCCTGATGGGGTCATCTGGTTTTAGGATTAAGGAGGCAATACCTAAAACACTTAGGTGTGCTTAGGTCTAGAATCAGACTAATCTGGACTCTGATTCTTCCCCAACACTTGAAAGGTATATGACCCTGGGCAAATTAATTTACTTCTCTGAGTTTACCAATCTGTGAAATGGAGATAAAAATCAAAACTACCTGACCTCACAGAATTTTTGTGAGAATTAAGTTAAATAAAGCAAAAAGTTAAGAATAGCTAAGGCACTTTTGAAAAATGTAAATAAACTTGAATGAGTTACACAACAAGGTATGAAGACTTATCATAAAGCTACAGAAAATAATTAAGGCAGTGTAGGATTGGTACAAGGATAAACAAACAGAACAGAATTAAAGTCTAGAAACAGATCCACACATATAAGGACACACCCTTCGGGGGGTGGGGGGAAGGGTTCTTAATCCTAACTCACCTCACACCACACGCAAAAACTCAAGTCCAGGATATTTAAATTCTAGATATGAAAGGTAAAACAAAAAAGCTAGGAGATAACGTAGGAGGTTAACTTGAGCATGTTGGGATAAACGAAGATTTCCTGAACAGTTTACAAAAAACAACATGTTAAAAATGTATTAAAAACTAGTCATTTCTGGGCGGCGCCTGTGGCTCAGCGAGTAGGGCGCCGGCCCCATATGCCGAGGGTGGCGGGTTCAAACCCAGCCCCGGCCAAACTGCAACAAAAAAATAGCCGGGCGTTGTGGTGGGCGCCTGTAGTCCCAGCTGCTCGGGAGGCTGAGGCAAGAGAATCGCAGAAGCCCAGGAGTTAGAGGTTGCTGTGAGCCGTGTGACGCCACGGCACTCTACCCGAGGGCGGTACAGTGAGACTCTGTCTCTACAAAAAAAAAACAAAAAAAAAAACTAGTCATTTCTGTTCATTAGGAGACACTATGAAGAGAATGAAAAGACAAATATTTCTAATGTATACTCTTGTATCCAGAGAATGTAAAAAGCACTTATCAAATAATAAGGGAAACTAGTGCTTAGTTCACAAAAGAGAATATCCAGAACACCTATACACACACAAAATTACCCCATCAACTAGCCAGGCGGTGTGGCAGGCACCTGTAGTCCCAGCTACTGGGGAGACTGAGGCAAGAGGATCGCTTGAGCCCAAGAGTTTGAGGTTGCTGTGAAGTATGGTCACAGCACTCTATCCAGGGCAATAGAGTGAGACTCTGTCTCAAAAAAAAAAAAGCTACCCCATCTCATCAGTCATTATGGAAAGTCAAAGTAAAAGCATAATAAAATGTCTCTACATACCAAGCAGAAGGGCTGAAATGGAAAACTAAAAATACCAAATGTTGACAGAGATATGGAGCCAGTAGGGTTTTCATATCCTACTGGTACAAATGTAAATTGGTTAAACCACTTTGGAGAACAATTTGTTAGTAGCTTATAAAGCTGTACCAATGGAAATGTGAGGCTGGGCACAATGGCTCACGCCTATAATCCTAGCACTCTAGGAGGCCAAGGCGGGTGGATGGACTGAGCTCACAGGTTCAAGACCAGCCTGAGCCAGAGTGAGACCTCGTTTCTAAAAAGAGCCAGGTGTTGGTGGTGGCCGCCTGTAGTCCCAGCTACTTGGGAGGCTGAGGCAAGAGAATTACTTAAACCCAAGAGTTTGAGGTTGCTGTGAGCTATGACACCACAGCACTCTACCGAGGGTGATAAAACGAGACTCTGCCTCAAAAAAAAAAAAAAAAAGAAAAGAAAAGAGGTGTGAGCACATGTGCTCCAAAAGATAGAGATGAGAGTGTTTTTGGTTCTACCACTCATAATAGCCAAACATTGAAAACTAGTCAAATTTCCATCAACAGTAAGACAGGTAAATGGTGGTGTATTCAAACAAGAAAAGTATCACTCAGCAACAGAAAGCAAACACTACTGGGATATGCCACAACATGGATGCATCTCACTAACATAGTGTGAAGTATTTATGTAAAGTTCAGAAACTGACCAAACTAACCCGTTGTATTAGAAGGCAGAGTACTGCTTATCTCTGGGGACATGGAGAGTGAGTTTCTGGGCTGCTGGCAGGGTGTTGTGTTCTATCTCATGGTCTGGGTGCTAGTTACAAAGTTGTCTTCACATTATGATAATTAGTTAAGTGGTGCAATTAGGTGTACATTTTCTTATGTATATGTTTTATTTGAATGAGGAAGTTTGTTTAAAAATGATGCACGTAAAACACTTAGACTAGTCAGCATAACCTGGTTCTTTGTACCCTCAGTGAATTCCCAACAATAAAAAGAAAAAAACCCGCTTGGAGGAGTGTCTGACACGTAGTTAATATCCAGCAGATAGTATAATTTAGTACACAGTTGTCTCATTAGAAAAGCCTTTCCTGACTCCCCTGACCTGAGTCCCCCATGTTTTTCTCTAAGCTCTCTCTATTGTCTTCCACATACTTACTCTAGTTTGGTCTTTTTGTGTACATCTGCTTCCCTAAACTGTAAGCTCTGTGAAAGCAGAGACCTCCTCTGTCTTATTTACCACAGTACTTCTGGCATCTAGCCCTTTGCACAAAGACTAAGACCAAAGAGATACTTAGGCCGGGCGTAGTGGCTCACACCTGTGATCCCAGCACTCTGGGCGGCGGAGGTGGGTGGATTGCTTGAACTTAGGAGTTCAAGACCAGCCTGAGCATTTGAGACCCCATCTCTACTAAAAATAGAAAAACTAGCCAGGTGTAGTGGCAGGTGCCTATAGTACCAGCTACTTGGAAGGCTGAAGCAAGAGGATTGCTCAAGCCCCAGAGTTTGAGGTTGCTGTGAGCTGTGATGCCACAAAACTCTAGCCAGGGCAACAAAGTGAAACTGTCTCAAAAAAAAAAAAATCAGAAGAGATACTCAGTTGGAACTTGTTGAATGAAAGAATGAATTCCAAACAGAAGGTTCTTTTCTCACTACATATCTGTCATGGAGACTTACAGTCTTCTCCCATGGACATGTCTAGTATCTTATCATGGCAAGATCTTCACTGTAGGGTATCACATCTCTCCTTTTCATCCATTTTTCTTCTTTAAGTCCTAGTCAAAGTGTCAAAGAAAGTGAGCACTGGCTTGGTGCCTGTACCTCAGCAGCTAGGGTGCCAGCCACATACACTGAAGGTGACAGGTTTGAACCCAGCCCAGGCCTGCCAAACAACAATGACAACTACAACCAAAAAATAGCCAGGCATTGTGGTGGACGCTATAGTCCCAGCTACTTGGGAGGCTGAGGCAAGAGAATCGCTTAAGCCCAGGAGTTTGAGGTTGCTGTGAGCTGTGACGCCATGGCACTCTGCTGAGAGTGACATAATGAGACTCTGTCTCAAAAAAAAAAAAAAAAGAAAGTGAGCGCTGGAAGGGTTGAGGTGTTTTGTTTCAATCCTCTTTTTTTATCAGTAACTTGAGGTAGTGTCCTTATTGTGTAATCCCTTCATATCCTTGGAAACCACTAGTCTGTGTTTCACTCGTCTTTCTTTACTTAAGAAGATCAGCAAGGACCACAGAGCATTTGGGGTCAGATTTTATCCCACTCTTGTTTATTCCAGAAGCCTGTGTAGATGGCACGTCTTATTACTTCAGTCTGCATCAGCCTGAGGGGCCACACGCGGCCGCTAAATATTGAAGACAGAATGAAGGAAGGAGCATGACCTTATTTCTGCACAGCTGTGTTCCCCATATTTTATCCAGAAACCTAACACATCTTGTCTGTCCCCAAAGGGGAATCAAATGTCCATCACATTGCAACTTCAGTAAATCAGTCTTATCTAGAGACAAGACCCTGTCAGGGGTTACAGGACAAGATGTCAGGTCCACACCCCAAGCTGCCCCATGAACTACACAGCTTCTCTTCGTGCTAGACTGCCTCCACCCTGACTCAGGCATCACCAGCTGGAAAACAGGCCTGTCATTCTTTAAGAATGTTAGAAGATTTGTGCCAGTTGTGCCTGAGCAACCAATTAATGGCAAGGGTGACTGGGTTTTACAGTATGCAGGCGGGGGGCTAGATGCAAACAAAACCCACTCTGTCTTAATTCTAAACACGTTTCCAAGGTGTCACTATTGTGCTGCTTGGAAGTGTTAAGTTCTGCTTTCAAAGTTGACTTTCAGAAAAGGTATGCGGTCCTTTTCTTTGCCCACACCTATTAGAAGAAAAAGCGCTGGGTCCTGAGAGGTAAGGTTTTGCTCCTAGCAAAATACATTCCAGACCTCTGAGTTTATGCAACTTCAAAAGGGCCTGTGTGCCTCCTGGAGTCTGTGCCCCTTGTGGGAAAGCTCCAGTGCTGCAGAGAACACAGGAAGGGTTTGTTTTGCAAAAGCACAGGCACAGATTGTATCTTTCTCTCTAGCCCCATTTTTTTTTTTTTTAAGGCCCTTTTAGATTCAGCCTAAGAGGTCAAGTGTCTCCAATCATCAGTAGAGTGTAAATTTACTTCTGGCTGCTCTGAAGACTTCCTGGAGAGTCCATGTATAACAGCTCTACTTTGTATAGCATTTTTTTTTTTTTTGAGACAGAGCCTCAAGCTGTCACCCTGGGTAGAGTGCTGTGGCATCACAGCTCACAGCAACCTCCAACTCCTGGGCTCAAGCAATTCTCCTGCCTCCTCCTCCCAAGTAGCTGGGATTACAGGTGCCTGCCACAATGCCTGGCTATTTTTTTGGTTGCAGCCATCATTGTCGTTTGGCGGGCCTGGGCTGGATTTGAACTGGCCAGCTCAGGTGTATGTGGCTGGCGCCTTAGCCACTTGAGCCACAGGCGGCGAGCCTTTTGTATAGCATCTTACAAACCCCAAGAAAGTACAGAAAGCTGGCCATCAGCAAGGAGCCATCAGAAGAGCTGAGTTCTCGGGTTCCTCCTGAAGCTGGCCAAAAGCACAGGGGGGCTCTTATCACAACAATAAGACCCCTCTAAAGGGAGAAGCTTGCTGTATGTCACTGGTAAACCGCTGCTCCTACACATCACCCAGCTCATCTCAGGGACACCTGGATTTAATGGGCCTGCTCTTGCCATGAGTTGTAGAAACTGCGTCTGATTTTTATGTACACTGTGGGAGGGAAGGAAGCTGCTGACAGTTAAACTGTGTCACAGTGCTATGAAACCTTGAAGTGTATGCTTCGTCCTGATTTCAGAGATGTTAAGGTGTGAAAAAAATGTGTTTCTTAGAATTGACAAAATACGGTAGGTGCTGGGCTCTGCCTGGTGGCTGTTGAAGGCAGCCAGTCCCAGTGATGATGATCTGTCCAAATTCTTTTGGACGTTTCACTGGCTGTGAATCTTGGTAACCTAATGATAGTGTGTCACAGTTGTCTGTAAGGGTGTCCTCAGCAAGAAGATAGGCATTTTTTTTTTCATTTCCCTGATCCCAGAATGGGCATCAGCATTCCTACAGAATGGCCCAGCTCCTTAATAGAGAAGGAGGCCAGCTCACATATGCTTACACAATCAAATGTGGAGCATTAGAGGCTGCCAGGTCGCTAGGTGCCAGCTCTTTAATTTTTGTTTCCCAACTTCATCCACGTTATGGACTGAGTCAGAGCTCGTGAAACTCCAAAGCCAAGAAATAAGGATTTTACTTAAAATATCAACTCTGATTTGAGTTCTGACAGATGAAAATTAGCTTTGGAGTCAGTCCGCGAGCCCGCCCCCTTTGTTCCTTTCCCTTACCTTTCCTGGTGTGGCTGCTTTGTAACATCTCTCTGAGCTCTTCATTTCTCTCTGGATCTGAAGAAGCAGATGGGGGTGGTGGTGGGGAAGCTCCAGGCCTCACCAGAAAAGGAGCAGTGCTCATTGTTGTAGAATAAAAAGATAATGGCCAATTTGTCAAGAAGTGTTGACAAGAAAGATAAAGTTGGAAGTAATTAACTGCCTGACATGCTGGGAGCAATGCGCCTGCCAATACCTCCCTAAATCAGCCAGAGCCTTGGAAATGTGACAGCCATTCATCATTTTTACAACACGCCTCTGACAGGCCCCTCAGCTGGAAACCCAGCCAGCACAAACCTTGGGCTTAGGGTTGTGTACCTCTCTGCCGCCTCACACTACATCCTGTTAGGGCACCTGGGCCCCATCCAGCCAGAGATGCCTGGAGCTTATCAGCTGTCCCCAGTGTTCACCTCTGGGAGGTGGTCACTGTGATCCCCAGAGCCGACTTTATAAGATTCTGTAGGACAGGTCCCTACTAGTAAGATTCTATAAGACAGGTCCCATAGTGAGTGAGCGATCTCAGAGGACCCTGAATGTGAGCTCACAGGCAGCACCTGATGGCCTGGTATTGCAGCCAACCATGGGATCTCTGAGTGAGATGAAGCTATTATATAGCCATTAATTATGAAGACTCTGGACAAAGGGGGAAATGCCTGTTATGTGAAAAGGCAGAATACAAAACTGTATGTATTCGGCTCGGCACCCGTAGCACAGTGGTTACAGTGCCAGCCCTGTGCACCAAGGGTGGCACGTTTGAACCCAGCCTGGGCCAGCTAAACAACAATGACAACTGCAAGAGATTGTGGTGGGAGGCTGAGGCAAGGGAATCACTTAAGCCCAAGAGTTTGAGGTTGCTGTGAGCTGTGACGCCACAGCACTCTACCCAGGGCGACATAGTGAGACTCTGTATCAAAAACAAAAACAAAACAAAACTGTATGTACTACTACATATAAAATATGTGTTCCTGGCCACGGAATGTGTACAGGTGAAAATACTCCCTTTCCCCAATTTTTCCTAATTAAAAGTTACACCTCCCCCATCAATCTTGAAAAGAAAGGATTTTTTGCCTTCCCCCTTCCTAATCTAAACAACCAGTAACAATCTACCCTTTTTATTTTATTTTATTTTTTTGAGACAGTCTTACTATGTCGCCCTCGGGAGTTTAGCTGGCCGGGGCCAGGTTCAAACCTGCCAGGCTCGGTGCATGTGGCCGGCACCGTGACCACTATGCTATGGGCACCGAACCTACCCTTTTTATTCTTAAACGCTCACATTTTCTCTCATTCACATTAGCATATCTTCTAGATACTGTGACCAGACAAAGGAAAGGCTGAAGCTATAGGAAGAACTCATTGTTTGTAAGCACCCTGCAACTGGGACATCAGGAGCAGTTTTGACTGTCCAAAGCTGGCCCTCTGTCTTGCACCAAACCTTAAGTCCCCAAGAGCTCTAAGGACATAAAATGACCCAGCTTTGAAACCTTGTAATGGGGCCACCTTCCTTCTTAATATCGAGAAGAGGACACTTAAGTTTCCACAGTATTCAGCACCTCGTCTAGCTTTGCGTTGGGCAACTCCGAGACCTCCCAACCTGTCTTCACTTTCCATGCTGCCTGCATTCCTGCAGCCGCACCTAACCTTCCAGCCATGTCACTTTTCAGATGTTCTCACTTTGCCTATATCTGGATTGCTGTTGTTTCACTTCTAGATTGTTCATTTCTTGGGCTTCCCAAACCATTCTCCTATTCCCAGACTCCCAAGGTAAATAAAGACATCAGGGCTCAGCCAACCCCAGATCCTCCTGGCCCTGGGAGGGAATCAGACTGTTTGGATTCTAATGACATGTTGGACACAGAGCTAAGCCTCAGTGCTGGGAGACGTGACAGTGGGATCTGAAGCGGTTATCTCTCTGTAGAGAAACAAGAAAAAATGCTTGCTACATCAGTGAACACCCAAAGCAGTGTCTGGTCCAGGCCCCTCAGTCATACCTGCCGTGGTACCATCAGCTGTCGTGCACGTGTCACCAGCCCAGCACCAAGAGAATTCAGAGAATTTTCACTTGACAGGGAACCAAATGAAACGCAGACTGTGGTCTGCACTAGAAATAGACAGGAGAAAGAAGGCCCCGAGCCATTTGGGAAGCAGTGTAATGTTCTCATAAATTCCTGATGGGAGCAGTAGGGAGGCCTGAGCGATCCCCCAGATGTGACTGCAGATGCTCCTCGTTTGCCTGAGGACTTTACGATGGGCTTGGGCTTTGTGTGGAAGAGCCTTGCATCACTTTTCTCTGAATAGCCTGGAGGTCACAAGGCGCCAAGGCAGCAAATGGCCCCTACAAGGAGGAATGACCAAGCCAAATTATCATGGATTTGACATCAGTCCGGAAGCCTGTGGAACAGTGATAGGACACACTTGCAGGCACCGGTGTTCTCCAGGTTTCTCCTCAGCTGGCAGGAAGGGCAATCGGCCCACTTTGCTGTCATGAAGACCCAGAGCTGTTAATGACAACCCTTCAGTCAGTCATACTCCCCCAAACTGCACAGAGGGAGAGCGAGGGCGCGCCAGGGCAGCCACAGCCCCACCCCACTGTGCTGGCTCCTCAGCTGTCACCCCCTCACATCCCTGCCAGTCTCGGTTCATGCTCTTGCCCCACCTCTAGAAGGAGATTTCTAGACGGTGGGGGGAAAGGTGCTTGGTGTAATAGTGTGCTGTTGGTCTATGAAGGCAGTGAGGCAGTTTGTTGTTTCCACTCTAGAAAGTGTTGTCCTCAGCTGGCAAGAATTTTCCCAATTTCAAACTCTTCTACTCAACCCTTTTTAATCAAAATTAAATCTTAGTAGGGGAGAAATGAATGAAAATGAATACGCCTGTATAACGGCCTCCTCCCCCACCGATACTCTAATTCCCTTTGTTCTCCTTTCCGTCTTCATTGTTTTCCTAACACCAGGAAGGTGTTTCAGTATTCAGATAGGCAGGTTCCCAGCTGTGTCAGATGGCAACTGCATGAAGGTGGAGTACTCGCAGATGCCCTCTGCGCCCAGGTTAGGACCACAGTGGGGACCAGCCTCCACTAGCTTAGAAAAGCCCTGCCAGGGGGTTCTTGTCCTTCTGACCTCAGTGCTCCTCCAGAGCCGATGGGAAACCTGTTGGACCTATTGTTTCTGCACACTGCTTGTCCTGGGCACGTTGCCACCCAAACCTCCGTCTCTATAGTCGTTTGTTGTCAGAGTTTTTTCGCCAGACCATTAACTCTGGGGTCTGGGTTGTGTCACTGAGCACTTCTCTGCTGTTGGGAGGGAGCTTTGAACAGTGTGCCTTTTATTAGCCTACAGCACTAATAGGGAAAGGCTGAGGGGCACTGGGGGAGTGTTTATGGAACAGGCTTTGTGACACTCCCCACTGTCCTCTGAAACCTGAGCTCCTCTTTAAAAGGGGACTTTTGAGCAAAGGTGATTTCCTCACATAAGCCAAACATACGTTCTCTCCCTTCAGTCTCATAAAACGGGAGTTTAAAGGGGGAGTAATTCCCAGGGCAGTCTTGTGTCGCCCAAGTAGGAAGAGGCTAGGGACTGAGTGGCTGGAACTCCTGTGTTTCCACAAAGGCTCATTTGTCTTGCACTTCACAACCTCAGCTGTGTAAGCCCTGCTGCCATGGGAAAAAGCCTGCTGTGGTGGCATGCCGCTCATCACAGGGAGGCTTTAAGGTGTGTTCACAGCTTCTGCAAGGAATGAAGAAATGTGGGGTGGGAGCATGGGGGTAAGAAGGGAGTATGAGAAAGTTAAAATGAAGGCATGGAGGGCTCCTTTCTCTGCACAGTGAATTATAGAGAGACAGTTACCGATAGAAACATCCCACCAATTGCTCACATTCATTCATTTTACAGTTATTTACTGGGAGCTGACTAATGCTGAGAGTAGAAAGGTAAGACACCGTCCTTCCCATTGCAGAACTTACAGTGTTTGTTATTTAAGATACTTTCGTGTGTTTTTTTTTAAGAGATGAGATCTCACTGTGCTACCTGGGCAGCACCAGGGCTATTCACAGGCCTGATTCCACTTTTGATCCACACTACTTGCTCCATTTCAGACCCAGGCCATTTCACTCTTTCTTAGGCAACCTGGGGGTCCTTTGCTCCTGGGAGGTCATCATTCATAGTATCACTGCTGAACTTAGTGTAGGAACCCTGTCAGCATAGCAGTCTACAGCCCAGAACTCCTGGGCTCAAGCCATTCTCCAGCCTCAGCCTCCCAAATAGCTGAGACTAGAGCCACTTGCCACCTTAAAGTGAGTGGTAAGACTTGTAAGGGAAAGCAGCCTTTTAAGGGAGAGCAACAGCCTATAATCTACTGGGCCACATTTTTTTCCTTTGTAAAATGGGAATATTAATGATTGGGTAAACAGGGTAAAATATATATAAGCAGTACACACAGTGCCGGGCACATGCACTGAGCTCTCGTCTTAGGCATCTTGTTATGTCATCTTCTTGCCTCCCAGGATGGAGTTCCAGTTCCAAGAGGAAGAAATCAAGGTCCTCTAACAAGACAACAGACCCCCTTGATCACCAAGATCAGTTCTGCTCATTTAACTCCCCAGAGCAGTTAGTATCCTCCAGCAGCCTTGTAGCCATGCATGAAAGACTCCTCAGAAGGAAAGAAGAAAAAGGTAGCTTAGGGAGAAAGGTCTGTAAGAAATTAATGTGGAAAGGGGGGAGAGGAAAGATACTCAGGATGATAGCAGCTGGTTCACTTAACATTGCACATGAATTTCACTTGTAGTTAGTTTCTTCTGGTTCAGGCAAAAAAGCGTTTTACCTTCCTCATCAGAACTCTGAGAGCATGCTTTATTTAGGTTCAAGGAACCAGCAAATTCCAAATTTATACTTAGTAATATTAGTTATTAACACAGTTCACCCAGCCCCGTGTGCATGGGCAACAAAGTCTAGTATAGTGATTTTTAGCTGGTGTGCCCTGAGAGGCTCTTAGGTGTGCCATGAAAATTTTTAAACTTCACTAATTAAATTATTTTCAAAAGAAGTTCAGAGCACTTCCTTTTCTTCTTCTTCTTTTCCTTTTTGATCAACATAATTTAAGTGTGTCACTATAGATAAGTTCAAGCGTGCGTGAGATAAAAAAAGGTTGAAAAACAGTGGTCTAGTACCTGACTTACAGGGCCAAGAGGCATTGGAAACTGCTGCTCAGGGGACGTACAGTGGAGTTAGGCCCTTTAGACTTGCTTTTTATTCTCGGCTTAAAAAAATTTATGTATGGCTTCCTAAAGGAAATTGTCATGATCTGGTTTCACTTAGAAATTAAGTACATATCTGAATTTTGCAGCAGACTAATTTACAGAGAATATCCTGGTGCATTGCTTGGCTTAGCAGCAGCACAAAAAGCATCAGGGGGTCTGCCTAGTAGATTCCCCCTGAATCAGGTCCTAGAGTCTGGATACCAGACACTTGTCTACTCCTACTCAGGAAGAGTTTAGAACTTGCACAGATGACTTCCTAGTATTTGTTGTTGTTGTTGTTGTTTTTGTAGAGACAGAGTCTCACTTTCTGGCCCTCGGTAGAGTGCCGTGGCCTCACACAGCTCACAGCAACCTCCAACTCCTGGGCTTAAGTGATTCTCCTGCCTCAGCCTCCCGAGCAGCTGGGACTACAGGCGCCCGCCACAAGACCCGGCTATTTTTTGGTTGCAGTTTGGCCGGGGCCGGGTTTGAACCCGCCACCCTCAGTATATGGGGCCGGCGCCTTACTGACTAAGCCACAGGCACCGCCTGACTTCCTAGTATTAAGTCTCACTCGTGCCTGTGTGCTCTTCCTATAGATAGCATGTAAATCTGTTTCTAGAAACTTACATCCTTGGACAAAAACCGGTGAAAGACCCACATAGCATTTATAAGGACCTGCTTAGCAATTTCATATACATCGTTTCTTTTAATTCCCTGAAGAACCCTATGAAGGAAGAGTTGGTATTAACTCCATTTTATAGATGAGGAACTTAAAACTTAAAAAAAGATGGTTTGTTTATAGTCACACAGCTAATAAGTGGTAGAATTCAGCCTCTAGAAAGTGAAACTAGGGACTTAATCCTTTTTTTTGAGACAGAGTTGCACTTTCTTGCCCTCAGTAGAGTGCTATGCTGTCACAGCTCACAGCAGTCTCAAACTCTTGGGCTCAAGTTATTCTCTTGCCTCAGCTCCCAAGTAGCTGGGACTATAGGCTCCCGCTACAATGCCTGCTATTTTTAAAGATAGGTTCTTGCTCTGACTCAGGCAGGTCTCAAACTTCTGAGCTCAGGCAAGCCACCACCTCGGACTCCCAGAGTGCTAGGGTTACAGGCGTGAGCTACCGCTGCTGGCCTCCTTTTGTTTCATTTAAGCACAGCAGTTGGGTTTTCACCGTCACGTGTGAGATGTGTGTCCCTCCAGCCTTGTTATGATATTAGCACATTACCCATCTGATGCGGGGTAGGGAGACTCAAGTCTTCTGACTCCAAATCTAAGGTGCATCACCTCCCATCTTTCCTTAACAAAGAGACATAAGATTGGTTCTAATAGTGTGGGACTGTCCCCATTCATGTGGCCTTGGGGAAAATCACTGCCTTTCCTGGACCTTAGTTTCCCTATTAGCAAAATCAAACGGATGGGTGATAATACCTTTCCCTTCTCATTCTCTTATGGATACATGAGGTCAAAGGAGCAATAGATTGGAAGATTATTGGGAACGTGCTTTGTAAACATGAGGCATTAGGTTATTACTTTCACAAATGTTAACTTCTCTAGTTCAGATTTCTGGGCAGTTCTCTCTTGGTTTTATTGAAAGAAATGTGGTGGAATTTGGATTTTTAAAAATAATATTTATAACAGCAATCTCTTGCCATGTTACCACATTGAACCCAAATCCTGGAATTTCCCAAAACCACTTAAAAATTAATTCTAGGGCGGCGCCTGTGGCTCAAGGAGTAGGGCGCCGGTCCCATATGCCGGAGGTGGCGGGTTCAAACCCAGCCCTGGCCAAAAAAAAAAAACCAAAAAAAAATAAAAATAAAAATAAAAATTAATTCTAGTCAAATAGACAGTTTGTACTCAGGGCAATAAACTGGATCCTTGCTCATTAAACCAGTCTAGACTGAAGTTGGTGTGGCACATTTTCCTCCCTACAGATATAATCATTGTGGTCCTATGAATTTCTCAGGCCAGCTCCTTTGCCCTCTCCTTGTTCCCTTCTCTGCATAACTCACACATTTGTTCAGTGTTGAGTTTAGCTGCATAAATTCCTATTGGAACAAGGGGCTCCTGCTCTCAGGGACTTGCAGCCTGATGAACCAGCTCCATGCAGGAGGCCTTCCAGAGGCACTGCCCAGTTGCCCCAACACAGTTGTAGTCCTCCAGCCCTACTGGTGACCTGCTTCCTGCAGATACCTCAGCAAAGCTGGGTGACATTAGAGAAAAGCATCTCTACTTCAGGGGCCAGTCCAAGTATCTCTAAATGTGCAGCCTCCTAATGGAGGGGTAGGAGGCAATCCCTGGAGAGGGTCTAAGAAGCCATCTGGATTTGCAGGGGTGGGCTTTGTTTGGGGTTGTCATCATGGCTGCACAGCCACAGCTCCCAGGCTCTGTCATTGACCAATCAATCATTGACACGGTCCAGTCTCAGTGCCACCTCTGTGTCACTCACAGTCTTATGATTTTGATTAATTTTAGTTATTCCTGCTACTGAAGACAACTGATGAGAAGTTAAGACTTAAATGTTCAGGCTCGGTGCCCGTAGTACAGTTGTTACGGCACCAGTCACATACACCGAAGGTGGCAGGTTTGAACCCAGCCCGGGCCAGCTAACCGACAATGACAACTGCAACAAAAAATAGCCGGGTGTTGTGGCAGGCACCTGTAGTCCCAGCTACTTGGGAGGCTGAGGCAAGAGAATCACTTGAGCCCATGAGTTAGAAGTTGCTGTGAGCTGTAACGCTACAGCACTCTACCGAGGGCGACGTAGTGAGATTCTGTCTAAAAATAAAAAAGACTTAAATGTTCAGAAGGATCTCATGCGATTGTGCACTGCAGCAGGGACAGTTTGGATCCAGGCTTTCTAGCATTTCAAAAATAGACTCATGCTGCCCACCTGACAACATCTGAGAAGAAACTGGTCCATGCTGGTTGGAGGAAGGGGCCCAGAGGAACCTTCACTCTACACCCTCTACCACCCTATCAAAATCAGGGAAGGCAACCAAAGACCTTTTGTCAGATGCAGTCGTTCAAGCTGAGCTTTCTGGTGGGAACAGATAATTGATGGCCTCTCTGCATCTGCAAGACGTTGGCCTCAATGTGCTGGGGAGCCATTTGCCCACGTTGACCCTCACGCCTCTCATCCTCAGATGTGCTGAGTGTAACCATCTCTTCCTTTTGTTTTCTCAGCATTAACAATAAGCTACAGCAGCCGGAGGCAGCTGCCGGGGTATTAGAATATGCCATGAAACACTATGGAGAGCTGGTAAGTGCCTCATTCCATCCAGAAAAATAAGAGATAGTGACCTGGCTAGGGAGGCACTCAGCCATAACCTTGATCAAGAAAGTTAACTCTCCTTTTCTGTTTTTTTCTCAATTTGTAGCAGTCTGACGCTGCCTTACCTGTGTCTCTTAAAGATGAAAGAGACAGTGTATGTAGGAACTATATTCAAACGGAACATACATCATCCGGGTAGAATATAATAGTCATTGCTGATATTTGCCAAACTCTTTGCATGTGCCTTTAGCCTTTTGCTAAGTGTTTTATATACTTTATCTAATTTATCAGTCCTCATAACAGTGCTATAAATTAGTTACTGTTGTTATCCCATTTGACAGATGAGGAGACTGTAGTCCCAGGTTAAGAATAAACGGCAGAACCAAAGCTTGAACTGGGCAGTTTGGTAGCAGAGCCTGGACATTTAACCCTGATCTCAGTTACGTTTGTGTCAGCCATGGCAGCTCGCATTGTGTCTGTATATACTTCAGAAGAAAGCATGGGGCGGCGCCTGTGGCTCAAAGGGGTAGGGCGCCGGCCCCATATGCCAGAGGTGGCAGGTTCAAACCCAGCCCCGGCCAAAAAAAAAAGAAGAAAGCATGGCCAGTTCTAAAAAAAATATATATATATATATATACACACACACACTATAATTTATACTTAGCATTGAGGGGGTTTTTTTCTGTTTCTTTATTGCTTGCATAGCTGCTTCTCTGCTGCCATCCTTGCCCCACCAAATTTAAAATATTTTCATTACTCTTTGTGATGTTGGGAGGGTGTTTTGCTTCTAGAATATACAAACACCAACTTAATCAACTTAGCATTGAACTCCTAGAAGGTCAAGAAGCTCTGGGTCCGTTTATTTGATGAGGAGCGTTTTCTCAGTAGCATAGATTGCTTACTCTGGTTTGCCTTAATCAACAGCCCATGGTGTTAGAGTGAAGAAAATTGTGAATCCTTCACAGGATTTTGTTTGATTGTCTAGTGCAGGCGTCCTCAAACTGCGGCCCGCAGGCCACATGAAGCGGTATGAATTGTATTTGTTCCCGTTTTGTTTTTTACTTCAAAATAAGATATGTGCAGTGTACATGGGGATTTGTTCATGTTTTTTTTTTTTTTAAAACTATAGTCCAGCCCTCCAATTGTCTGAGGGACAGTGAATTGGCCCCCTGTTTAAAAAGTTTGAGGATGCCTGGTCTAGTGTTTTGCCTTATACAAGGGCTAGTAAATTGGACTGAAACTTTTTTTTTTTTTTTTTTTTGTGGTTTTTGGCCAGGGCTGGGTTTGAACCCGCCACCTCCGGCATATGGGACTGGCGCCCTACTCCTTGAGCCACAGGCACCGCCCTGGACTGAAACTTTTAAGGGAATCATTTTCCCATTTTTCGCACTTATTATGTATAACTAGACAAAGACAGTATCTCTCCAATGGCTAAGAGAATAGAAAGAATACGTCTTATTTTGCCACAGTCCTTTGCAAGAGGCAAGAAGGTAGGGAGAGAGGGCACTTATTGTAGTTCACCTAGACCAAGATGTACTCTTCTTTGATGCTCTTAAAGCTCATATCCCAGTAAGTACTGACTGCAACAAGGACTCTGCAAACATCTGGTATTCAGGTGAATACCTGCCAACAGATGGTTTATGCCTCCATACTCAGAATGCCAACCTTAAATGAAAGTTCTTCCATCTTCAGGTTCTAAAGGTAGCCATTAGCCTCCAGGATTATTGCTAAACCCAGGGTGGATTTTCTGTTATATTTAGGTAGCTGAATCATATTAAGCTTGACAATGGTTTGCTTTTTCTTGGCAGAGCCAATGCTATCTCAGCACAATTTATGTAACAGCAATCTCATTAGAATTTTGTGTGATTCATTGCTTAAATCTTATAGTTTCTGCAATCTATTGCAATTCAAAATACCCTGTCCTCTACCTGACCCGCTCCATATGCTGCTCCCTCTACTTTCTGCTTGTTCATAACGAGTGCGTGCCACACATTCGTCACTAGCTCTTTTTCTTTTCTACCCAGTGTATAAATCCAGAATGGGAAGTTTACCAGTGCTTCTTTTTAATTTAAGATTTTTTGGTTTCAAGGCAGAGTTTCACTGTGTTGCCCAGGCTAGAGTGCCGTGATGTCAGCCTAGGTCACTACAACCTCAAACCCCTGGGTTAAAGTGATCTTCCTGTCTCAGCCTCCCATGTAGTTGGGACTAGAGGCATCTGCCACAACACCTGGCTCATTTTTCTGTTTTTAGTAGAGATGGGGTCTTGCCCTTGCTCAGGCTGGTCTCAAATTCCTGAGTTCAAGGGATCCACCTGCCTCAGCCTCACAAAGTGCTACGATTACAGGTGTGAGCCACCATTTCCTGGCCTCTTAATTTAAGATTTTTGAATTTTATGCTGTCTTTACAGTCATTCCTCTCTACGTTTCTCTTTCATATTCAGGCATATAGAGAGGCATTATTTTGCACAGGCTGGGAACGTGAAACTTAGACAGTTAGCCTTCTATAGAGTCAGATGTGCATGTTTTTGCAAACCCCACTGGTGCTGGGGAAGGCTGTCATGGCAGCAGCACTAGTCCAGGGGCAGCAGAGGGTACTGGTTCTGCCAAAAACAAACCAGGGAAGTAGGTGCAAGTCGACAGTCTCAAATGTACATGACTTTCTTTCAGAGGTTCAAAAAGAAAAGGTTCTTTGAGACAGCTTAGTAGAGTAGTCAGTGTATATACTATACAAATGTTGGTTTTATTTAGAAAGGGGAAGAGGGTAATGGGAGAAACTAATGTGGACCCTACATTATATCATTCAAATTCCACTGTGGAGTCATATTGTTGTAAAAGAAATCCCAGGAGAGCCACTACCCTAGGCTGTACAGAACTAGTCGTTTACTGAGCTGATGATGAAGAAGCCCAGCAGACAAATTGAGATGAAGGGCAGGCAGAAAACACATAAAACAGCCTCCTGATCGCTTGGAGTCACAGTGTGTAAACTTCTAGACTGTAGTGCCTCTTACTCACGTGGACGACACCCAGTTTCTGCGTGGCGCTCCATCTGTGCAGGGCAATGGAATCCCTCCTTTGGCCCCTGACACTGGTACAGCTGCCAGGCACTGAGCAGGAAGGAACATTGGATGAGAGACACTAGAAGAATAGGAGAAAGGTTTTTCCAAAGACTTTTAAGTGGCACTGTTATATTTTAAATTATTATTTCCTGAAAGTTTAAAAATGTGTTAAGAAGTGCAGAGAATCAAGAGCTTTTTAAAAGTGAGTTATTTTCCTCCAGCAAATATGCAGATGTGGCTTGGTCCTTCTGGCCCCATCAGGAAAGCAGCTGCCCTCCCTACCACATGGCCCAATCTCAGCCAGCACTGCCGCAGATTGGGACCATGGCACCTTTGCAAGAGCCCTGGTCAGGACTTCCTGCTGCGCGCAAATCATTTCCCCTGTCCTCAGATCCCCACGTACTGGTCTTCTGGTGATCCTTATATCTGGGGAGGAAGTGATCTGAGCAAGGTCTGACATCTGCCCTCAGATTATCCTAGGATCATTCTATCAGTGTGCCAAGGAACTGGCATTTCTACCTTCCCCAAGCAATATTCTTCCAGATAGTCTGAAGTTCTTTTTAATCCAAACCCAGGTTGCTGTGAGAGGTGAAGTGTCATACATACAACACAGCACCTTAGGAAACAGCATGTGGATTAGATACCATGTCCCCTTGTTCTCTGTGCCTCATAGCAGTCCTCTCTCTTTCCCACTTGGCAGGAGATCCAGGCTACCTGGTATGAGAAACTGCACGAGTGGGAGGATGCTCTCGTAGCCTATGATAAGAAGATGGACACCAACAAGGATGACCCAGAGCTGATGCTAGGCCGCATGCGCTGCCTCGAGGCCTTGGGTGAATGGTGAGTTTCGTCAGTTTGACGGCCTGGGTAGCTGTGAGATCTGTGTCTCTTTGATCTTTGGTTTTAAAAGGATGGCTTCCTCCGAAGTCCACCTCAGACTCTCATTTTGATTCCCTTGATGTTTTCTCAGGAATCATCTTTCACTTTGGTGTTTTTATCTCTCTATTCTGTTTTAGCTGCTAAATAGGAAGACCTTTCATTTTTTTCACTCCGTTGCACAGGCTGGTGTGCAGTGACATGATTATAGCTCACTGCAGCCTCAAACTCTGGGGCTCGAGCAATCCTCCCGCGTCAGCCTCCCAGAGTGCTGGGATTATAGGCCTGAACCACCTTTAAAATTTTTTTTTAACTTAAACTTTGTAGTAGCCTAGAACAGGACAGCCTTGGGTATGCTCCCAAGACCTATTTTCATCTATTCTCTTAATCTTGACTGACCTGATAAAAATCTCACATTCTTACTTTGCAACCTTGATTTTTTCCTTATTAATACCGCTTGCTAATGCTTTTAGGAAAGAACACTGACTGCCCCCTTCAGGTGCTTCACCTTTACTGGATACTTAATCTATGCCCACTGCTATGCCAGGCCCAAGGGTACAGAAGGCACAAAGAACCAGGCCTTTCCTGTGAGGCTGAGGGGACAGACACAGAGAGAGAGAGAGTTATTAAAGCCTGAGAGGACACTGGAAGCCCAAAGGAGAGAGCAGAGGAAGGCCCAAGAGTCAGGAGGCAGGGAAAGGAGAAAGGAGAAGGAAAAACACATATCCCAGGTAGAAGTAACAGAAATGCTTAACTAACAGTGTTTCGCTAGGTTTTGTTTTTTTTTTTAAAGAAGGGTACACATTTTAATTTTGCTATTGTTTTTACAGATTTTGTTTGTTTTTTGTTTTTTGCAGTTTTTTGGCCGGGGCTGGGTTTGAACCTGCCACCTCTGGCCTATGGGGCCGGCACCCTACTCCTTTGAGCCAAGGTGCCACCCTGGCTAGGTTTTGTTTGGAGAGCTGTTGGGGGATGTTGAGGGAAAAATTGGTCTCCATTCCGTTTGCAACACCACGTGTAATTTTTTTAATAATTAAAACAAAAGTGCTGTACTACTATTTTTATTTATTTTACTTTTTTTTTTTTTGAGACAGAGTCTCACTATGTTGCCCTGGGTAGAGTGCCATGGTGTCACAGCTCACGGCAACCTCAAACTCTTGAGCTTAAGCGATTCTCTTGCCTCAGCCTCCCAAGGAACTAGGACTACAGGTGCCTACCACAACGCCTGACTATTTTTTTTATTATAGTTGTCATTGTTGTTTAGCAGGCCCAGACCAGGTTCAAACCTGCCAACCCCGGTGTATGTGGCTGGTGCCCTAACTGCTGAGCTACGGGCGCCAAGTAGCACTTTTTTGAAACGGTAATGTGCAAATGGTACAAAATTCAGGAGTATAAGACAGTGACAGGACTGTGAAAAGTAAGTCTTCTTCTTGTTCCTGAACCACTTAGCCTTCTAGGTACTATGACCAGATTTTTCTGTAGACTTTCAGGGATAATCCAGGTATAGGGGAAGAAAAATATCTTTTCCTCTACCCTCTTAGGTTCATGGCTGAGGCCTTATAACAGATTAACTAGAGAAAAGCAGGCAGGAGCCTTCGTAAAGAAGGGAAGATCCAACGAAACAGTTAAATCTGAGTGTTTTTTCTAACAGGTTTGATGAAGGATAGTCGTGGAGAAATAGGATAGGGCAAAAAGGGTACGATCCAGTGGGCATAAGTCATGGAAGACGATGCAAGGCCTATTTGTTCACATTCTGCTCTGTGACTCTGTGTCTTTTGGACTAAAACAAAATCTCTTTAAGTTTTCCCCCCAGCTAACTGCATAGACCCCTTCTTGGCCAAAGGGGATACCCTAAAACTGAGTTGTTGGCTATGAGAAAGGAGCTCAGATGTGCCTCATCATGCTCCCCTCCCTTCAGGGAGTTAGTTCTGCTTTGTAACTTATTAACAGGCCCAGGGCAATGCAAGACAAAGCTTAAACCGCACCTACAGTCCTCAGTTTAGGTAACACATCTTGTGAGTCTGGGTATATGGCCAGTGCCTTGCCTTTAATTAAAACACTTGCTTTTTTTTTTTTGCAGTTTCTGGCCAGGGCTGGGTTTGAACCTACCACCTTCAGCGTATGGAGCCAGTGCCCTACTCCTTTGAGCCACAGGCACCACCCTAGACTTTCTTAACTTAAAGCATTCCAAGACTTTAGACAAAGCTTCATTTCTTTAAGCAATTACAAAACATCTTTGAACCCACCTGCAACTTGTAAGCCCTCCTTTTTGAGATGTCCTACCTTTTCAGGCCAAACCAATGTAGACCTTCCATGTATTAATTTACAACCTTACATTCTTCTCTCCCTGAGATGTGTAACAGCAAACTATAACCCAACTACAGCAAGTCTACTTCCTCAAGGCTTCTTGAGCATGGTCCTGGGCCATAATCCTCTATTTATTTATTTATTTATTTATTTTTTGAGATAGAGTCTCACATTGTCACCCTTGGTAAAGTGGCTATGGCATCACAACTCACAGCAACCTTAAACTCCTGGCTCAAGCGATTCACTTGCCTCAGCCTCCCAAGTAGCTGGGACTCTAGACACCCACCACAATGCCAGGCTATTTTTAGAGATGGGGTCTTGCTCTTGCTCAGTCTGGTCTCAAACTCCTGAGCTCAGCCAGTCCACCTGCCTCAGCCTCCCAGAGCATAGTCTTCAAATTTGGCTCAGAATAAACCTCTTTAAATTATTTTACAGAGTTTGACAGTCTTCAGAGACTAGGATGCTCCTTTCCCCCCAACTATGGCTCCTCTCACGTGATGGTCTTAAGACCTGCTCTAAGGAATAGGGGTAAGGGAAGGTCAGAGTCTTTCCACTGCTGTTTTCTTAAAATATTCAATATGCCAATGTACCATTGTTAGAACGGAAACTGGAACTGCAGGCTGAGAAGGAGTTTCTCCACGTTACTAAGTGGATGCGGTTCCAAAGCTGGGGTCCATCAGGCACATTAAAGTACCCCCAGAAGGCCCGTGGGTACGGAGGATGCTAGCTCAGGGGACCCACCAGGTCCAGAAGGCAACTGCGGTCCCCTTAGTCAAGGACAGGGTCATCTCACTTCCAGAGCCCCTCCCTTTTGTAGAGCAGAGTCTTCGCAGAGGCCTCCTAGGGTACCTCTTCCTCCAGTGACCTAGGTGGTTGTATTGGAAAGAGGGTTGTTCCTAGAGAAGAGTATGGGCCTGGTATCTTTTTGCCTGAGCCTCTAGGGTAACTCCTTTTCTGAAAAGTCCCTCCTATAGCAGTAGCCAACATTTGGGAAACCTCTTTCAGTTCTAGGGCCCACTGCCAGTCATTACCTCTTTTCCTCTCTCCTCTCCTTATCCTAGTTATTGAAGACCATGAAAGCCAGGTCTAAAAGTTCCTCTTATGGAGTGTGAGGCCTCTTAATCATGTTTTTGGAGATTATGCTGAATATTAGGTGCTTTCTGGGAGATGAAGTGCATAGCTAAGGTGGTTTGTCCCTTCCTTGTGTCATAAATTAGCAAAGAAGGCAAATGCCCTCACTTGTGAAGGAAAAAGGTCTTGATTTTTCATCCTGGCTCTGAGTAATGTATAATGCCTTCTGATCCAGCAGTCTCCTGAAGAGGGAGCTGGTGCACAGGTAGGAGGGATTTTGGACTGACCAGCTAGAGTAAGTGCAGCTGGGCAAGAGGGGTGAAGTCAGAGGAGGAGGAGAGGGAAAGTAGTAGAAAGTGCACCAGAGGAGGGAGCCCGTATGGAAGAAGCCAGGGGGAGCCAAAAGAGAAACATCTTCTAGAAAGTGAAGATAGCGGGAAAGATTCAGGGGCAACAAGTAACATGCAGTAAGCAGAGTGGAGATGTCTAGCAAGTTCAAGGAAGGCCTGATGAACGTCGGGCACTTCAGACCACTTGCCCAGCTAGTGTCAATGTGGCTCAAGATGTAGTTATGATTAAGAGATCCATTCTCAGCCCAAATCTCCTGGTCATGTAATTTATATTGTGAATTACAATAGAAGACTAAATGTTTGATCTGGAAGTAATTCCCAAAGTTGTCAAATTCTTTTTTTTTTTGAGACAGAGTCTCAAGCTGTCGCCCTGGGTAGAGTGCCATGATGTCACAGGTCACAACAACCTCTACTCTTGGGCTTAAGTGATTCTTTTGCCTCAGTCTCCCAAGTAGCTGGGAGTACAGGCACTCGCCATAACACCCAGCTACTTTTTGGTTGTAGTTGTCATTATTGTTTGGCAGGCCCAGGCTGGATTTGAACCCGCCAGCTCTGGGGTATGTGGCTGGCACCTAAGCCGCTTGAGCTACAGGCGCCAAGCTAGTTGTCAAATTCTTAAGGAGACATCTCAATGGGGAATCTTTAGGTGAGGCCAACTGAACATTGCCCTTGGCAATAACTAGGAGAAAGGAAAGGAAAAAACTCTTAGAGACAGTCATACATCAAAATGCTGAGAGTCTGAGAGGGGTGTTTCCCCACTAAATGACCTTTGGAGTGCTGATCAGATATCAGGTATCACCGAAACCTAAGTCAGACCGAGACCTCTATAGAGATCTGGCCAGAGCAGGAGTCTCCCACATTCGGACCCAGAACCAAATGTAGTGATCTCTCCCAAAGCGTGGCATTCCCTAGGTCTGGGCAGGGACCAGAAGAGGGACGGTTAGCAGGCCTCTGTCCTAAGGCTTCCCTTCCAAGAATGGCAGACATGGCACCAGGGTTGCCATAACCATGAAGCTATAACTCTTCCTGCAGTATGTGACCATCTCCAAAGCTGAGAAAAATGAGGGCTCCAAGAAGGTTGTCCTGGGAGTTGCATAGCAGAGGAGAGAGCAGTCCCAAAACAGAGGAAGAAAAGTGACTTCCCCGAGACAGAGGTAGAAAAGTTACTTCCCCCTACACACTACCAAATATTAAGGGTGGGAACTGATAGCACAGACTGGGAAAGAATTCTCAGCACAAAGATTAGGAAAGGTTTAGAGAAAAAGCTTATTTTCTAAAGGAGGAAAGGGCAAAGCACCAAAGGAAGAAAGAAGTGCTGGCCCCAAGCATGGGGGTTCTGGGGTTTTTATTGGGATGGAAAAATATATATATATAATAGTTACTGTTACAAACTGATAATAGGAGGCAGTTATGGGTTTTTTTTGTTTGTTTTTGTTTTTTTAAAGACAGAGTCTCACTTTGTCACCCTTGGTAGAGTAACATGGTGTCATGGCTCACAGCAACCTCAAACTCTTGGTAGCTCACACCTGTAATTCCAGCACTCTAGGATGCCGAGACAGCTTGAGCTCAGGAGTTCAAGACCAGCCTGAGCCAAGAGCGAGACACTATCTCTACAAAAAAATAGAAAAATTAGCTGGCCATGGTGGCAAGTACCAGTAGTTCTGGCTACTTAAGAGGCTAAAGCAGGAGGATCACTTAAGCTCAATAGTTTGAGGTTGCTGTGAGCTATGACACCATGGCACTCTACCAGAATGACAAAACGAGCTGCTGTCTCAAAAAAAAGAAAGAAAGAAAGAAAAGAAAATTAAAAAAAAATGCTATTGGAAAGCCAGGCACATCCTATTGAAGGGTTGGGGAGGCCAAGGTAGATGGATTGCCTGAGCTCACTGATTCAGGACCAGCCTGAGCAAGAGCAAGATCCCATCTTTAAAAATAGCTGGGTGTTGTGGTGGGTGCCTATAGCCCTAGCCACTTGGGAGGCTGAGGCAAAATGATTGCTTAAACACAAGAGTTTGAGATTATTGTGAGCTATGATGCAACAGCACTCTACCTAGGGCAAAAAACCGAGACTCTCTCCCAAAAAAAAGGAATACTATTGGACAAAATCAAAAAGGCTGCTCTTTTTTAAGATTTTTTTTTTAATTATGATTTCAGACATCAAGTCAATAATTTTTTTTCTGAGACAGAATCTCACTCTGTTGCCCAGACTAGAGTGCCATGACATCAGCCTACCTTATAGCAACCTCAGACTCCTTGGTTCAAGCAATCCTCCTGCCTCAGCCTCCCAAGTGACTGAGACTACTAGTGCACACCACCACACCTGGCTAATTTTCCTATTGTTTTTTTTTTAGTAGAGTCAGGGTCTCACTCTTGCTCAGGCTGGTCTTGAACTCATGAGCTCAAGTGATCCTCCCGCCTTAGTCTCCCAGAGTACTGAGATTATAGGTGTGAGCCACCATGCCTAGACTCAAGTCAGTAAACTTTTATTCAAGAAATTTCACATGTGGCTCAGCGCCCGTAGCACAGTGGTTACGGCACCAGCCACATATACTGAGGCTGGTGGGTTGGAACCTGGCCCAGGCCAGCTAAACACAATGACAACTGCAACAACAACAAAAAATAGCTGGTCTTTGAGGTGGGTGCCTGTGGTCCCAGCTACTTAGGAGGCTGAGGCAAGAGAATCGCTTAAGACCAAGAGTTTGAGTTTGCTGTGAGCTGTGATGCCACTGTACTCTACTGAGGGCCACATAGTGAGACTCTGTCTCAAAAAAAAAAAAAAAAAAAAAAAGGAATTTCACATGTGATTGTCCATCAGAGTAACTTTTGTTCCTTAGTAGAACAGCTCCTCATCCACAATTGTCTTGTCACTCATTTTTAGAGTAGATGGATCTACCTGGTCCTCAATCTGACACCCTCTCAGATAAATGAATGAATTTAAATCATAATAGTTTCTAAAGCCATCACACTTGACAATAGTACAGATCAGAGGGATATGCCAATACCTACCTAATAAATAGTCCTGTGAGTAAAGCAAAACCACAGAGTTACTCTGTGAGGCATTTCCAATGATATGTAGCTACAGAAAAGTCCCCATTGGGATAAACTCCAACAAAGGAAGTCTTCTAAAAGAATGATCTGTAGCTACATACAATCTTTCTGTGCCTAATTAAAGATAACTCTTTTGGGCTCGGCGCCTGGAGCTCAAGCAGCTAAGGTGCCAGCCACATTCACCCATGCTGGCAGGTTCAAACCTGGCCCAGCCAGCTAAGCAGCAATGACAACTGCAACAAAAAAAATAGCTGGGCATTGTGGCGGGTGCCTGTCGTCCCAGCTACTTGGGAGGCTGAGACAAGAGAATGGCTTAAGCCCAGGAATTAGAGGTTGCTGTGAGCCGTGATGCTACGGCACTCTACCCAGGGCAACAGCTTGAGGCTCTGTCGCAAATAAATAAATAAATAAATATATTCTTTTGTTAAACTGTTGCTTTTATTTCTTTTTTTTCTTTTTTGTTTTTTTATTGTTAAATCATAGCTGTGTATGTACATTAGTGCAATCCCCTGTACCCATTCTAAGATGCACCATAGATGTAGCCCCACCCATTACCCTCCCTCCACCAAAACCTCCCCCCTCCCTTCCCCTTCCTTGGCCCTTTCCCCATAGTCTTGTGCTATAGTTGGGTTATAGTCTCCATGTGAAAGCTATAATTTAGCTTCATAGTAGGGCTGAGTACATTGGATACTTTTTCTTCCATTCCTGAGATACTTTGCTAAGAAGAATATGTTCCAGCTCCATCCATGTAAACATGAAAGAGGTAAAGTCTCCATCTTTCTTTAAGGCTGCATAGTATTCCATGGTATACATGTACCACAATTTGCTAGTCCATTCGTGGGTCGATGGGCACTTGGGCTTCTTCCATGACTTAGCAATTATGAATTGGGCTGCAATAAACATTCTGGTACAGATGTCTTTGTTATATTGTGACTTTTGGTCTTCTGGGTATAAACCTAGTAAAGGAATTATAGGATCGAATGGCAGGTCTATTTTTAGGTCTCTTAAGTATTCTCCAAACATCCTTCCAGAAGGGACGTATTAGTGGGCATTCCCACCAGCTGCTTTTATTTCTTAATATGAAGTTATTACTAAATTCCCAAGATAGAAGATACTGTAATGTTTTACATGAAAATTTAATGTTAGTGAAGTTAGCCTTGGGCATTACATAGATAATAATCAAAATTATTTGCAGAGGTCTTAATTGTTTGGGTTAACCATTACTAGGAAGATTCAAAAGTATAAAGTATGATTTATTTATTTTTGTAAATTAACATTCCATATTCATTCTCCTCAATAAATTAAGGAAGCATAACCTTCAAGTCTGTTTCATTTGTTTATACAACTAAAGCTGTGGCCTTTTTGTAAGTTCAACAAGTATCTAAAACTGTACTGTCTAATACGGTAGCCACTAGCCACTCGTGGCTAAATTAGATTAAAATTTCAGGCCAAACATGGTGGCTCATACCTGTAATCCTATCACTCTGGGAGGCCAAGGTGGGGGGATTGCTTGAGGTCATGGGAATTGTGCAGAATTCTGAAAATAAGCTGTTTTAAGATTTCTGGTAGATGTGACTACTGTAGAGCCTCTCTTCCATACAGACCAATTTCATTTGGGTTTCATTTCAGACTGAAACCATTTGTACAATACTTTTTTTTTTTTTATTGTTGGGTGAACAATACTTTTAAGAACCATTTCTCCTTATAGCTTTGAGCCCAAAATGAATGTCCAGATGTGTCTCTTCAGATTGCTTTCTCTGTAGGCCTGCCAAAGCAAAAGAGCCCAGAATTCATTGGCATGAGAGAGAGGTTATTTAATATTTATGAAGGAGGCCAGATGTTCAGGACATTTCACATCACATAGATTGAGACACAGTCCCTATCCTTGATAAACTCACTCAGACAAATTATGAGCACCAGGCCAAAAACAACGAATAGCTCATTCACTTCTCTGTTATAGACCTACCCAAACGTGCATTTTATTTAAAGGCTCCCAGATAGAGGCAGGAACCTATCATACCAGTTTCTCAGTAGCTCCCAACTAACCCAGGGGGTCTGAAGAGGAAGATTGATGGGTTATGGAGGTGATTTGGGGTAACCTGACTGTATAATTCTTTTCTTTAGGGGACAGCTCCACCAGCAGTGCTGTGAAAAGTGGACCCTGGTTAATGACGAGACCCAAGCTAAGATGGCCCGGATGGCTGCTGCAGCTGCCTGGGGTTTAGGTAAGGCTTCCCTGGACATGGTGGGAAGTGGGAGGCGGGGGCCTCGCATCCAAGAAAGCAAGGCACTGTGGCTACAGGTGGACATGTCAAGTCCACAGTGGTGTGAGAAGGTATCCACCTACTTCTACGTCCTCCATCTGCCCTTTGTACCTGATGATTTTGTCTATAACTTGTAAGACATGGGTAAAAATGGATCTTGATGAGAAAGCCAAGGAAAACAGCGCACAGCATCAAAATTGAGACATAATGAGCGAGAAAAACACACTCAGCACACTCACACAGAACGCTTTTAACACCAGAAGTGTAGGGATTTCCAGCAGATACCAGGTGAGTGTCCAGCAAGTCAATTCAGTTCGATCCAGTGTTCTCCACCCAGAAGTAGCACGAGATCACACAGTTTGAAGCCTCACCCCCACAGTGCTGCTGCCACTGCAGATGCCAGTTGACAAGTCCTAGGTTGTGACTTGCGCTTCTGACCACTGGCTAGAAATCAGGGTTCTTTTTGAAATGGGATATAGAATGAAAAAAGGAGAAAGAAAAAAGTCAGGATTCCCATGACCCTCCCCTCAGTATTGATAATTTGCTAGAGTGGCTCACAGCCCTCAGAGAAGCAGCTCCCTTCTGTTTACTAGCTTATTATAAAGGATACCTGTGAACAGGTACATGGAGTGAGGTCTAGAAGGATCGGAGAGCAGGAGTTGGGGTTTGCCACCACTTACTAGCATCTTCAGCAACCTGGAAGCTCATTGTTAAGTTTTTATATCCCTTAATCTTTATCCTTCTCACCCTTAGGTGGGGTTGAAAGTTCCAACCCTGTAATTGCTAAGTCTTTCTGGTGACCAGTCCCTCCCTGAGGCCTCATCTACCTCATTAGCATAATCAGAAAGGCTCTTTGTGATTAACCAAAGGCACTCCTGTCACTCAGGGGTTTACGCATCTCTGTGCGGCAGTAGGGACAAAGACCAAATGTATTTCTTACTATGCCATAGCAGGATTTGTTTTCATTTGCCTTAAATACTGATTTATTTTTCTCTCTTATGAATGAAATCTAGAGGTAAGAATTCCCGGCCTAGTATTTTGGCTCCCTTGTCATTAGCTTTTTCCCACAGTGCATACTTAGCACAGGGTCTCTGTTCAAAGTCCACCTCACAATCCAGCATGGTTGCTGGAGCTCCCCCCATCACATCTTTATCCCCAAGCAGGAGTAAAAGGAGAAGACAATTGTCTGTCTCCTTTTTATTTCTTAACTTCTATTATAGAACTCTCCCAACATATATAAAAGTAAATAGTATAATGAACCCCTATCTGCCCTTTACCATCTCCAACAATTATAACCATTTTGATCATTTTTTTTGTCTCTTTTCCTTGCTGTACAACACTTGCCTACCTCACTTCTACTTCCAGAATATTTTAAAAGAGAGATTTCCTTTTAACCCTACAGAAGTTTATGGATTTTTGACACTAGGCCCCAGCCTGGAACATTGGCAGCATCTATTTCGGAGATGTTCTTGCTAAGAGAGGAAAGGATGCACTGCATGTTCCAGGTGCAGAGCTTCCCCCACGGAGTCCAGAGAGAGGTTATATAACATTCCACCTCCATTCTATCCTTCTCTCCCTCTTGAGTCACAGAGCTTACATCCTTTCCTTTCATGAGCTCTGGGCTAGATCCGGAACATTTTTTAAAAACAAATTGCTTCCTGAGGAGTCATGGTTTGCTATTTGCTCGTGCCCAGAGGCATAGAGAATGGATGAGCCCATAGTCTGGAGTGAAAGGCAGGAACATGCCTTGTAAAACTGGCAGCTCTGCAGTTCACAGCTGATGAAGCTGATATCTTTTCTGCAGGTGGTCCTGGAAATCCTGGCATTTGAGACATGCTCACCCCCCGGGGGAAGTGAATACCTCTTCCCAGATGCAACCATTTCCCCAGTCTAACATGACACAGAGAGCACTGTGCTGTAACCCAGCCCATCTTTCTATCATAACAGAGCCTCTTAAAATATTTATCTCCTCCCTTCTGAGACAAAGATATTGCCGGAATGAAACAGGCAAGCTATTTGTCTAAACTTGTTCCCTATTGGTATAATGGTCATTCTCAATTGTTTAGAGGAAAATATAATTTCCCACAGTACCCTGTGAAATGCTTCACTAGTGGGGCAGAGAGCGATTTCATCTCACCTAGATAGACCTGAGAGAGTCCTCCAGGGTAAGGAGATGCCACATTAAACTCACTTGCATTGCAGCCTCTGCACTCATGCACCTTCCTTCATCTTTCATGGTGCTCCCCAGGGCAGCAATGGAGTCCTATGTTTGGAAGACAGATGCGGCTTTGGTTTATTAAATCAGTGCCTGCAGTACCTAGAGGGTTTGGTGCATGTGGCTCAAGTTCATTTGTCTTGTTTGTACCCTAAATGAAAAGTAACAATGGCCAGGCCTATTTGAGATGCTGCTGTTAGCCCAGCCAGCCAACCACCACTGATGCTTCCTGTCTGTGTGCCTAGGTCAGTGGGACAGCATGGAAGAGTACACCTGTATGATCCCTCGGGACACCCATGACGGGGCATTCTACAGAGCTGTGCTGGCACTACATCAAGACCTCTTCTCCTTGGCACAACAGGTAAAAACCTGCCAGCAAAGAGGTTACGCTGTTCCTAAGCACACGGTGCTGTGTAAATGGGCAACTGTCTCCCAGCTCTAGTGTTTACTTGGCTCTGTGAACTCTGCCTGCATATCAGCTGGGGCTACTTTTTTGTTCTGGGGAGAAAAATGTGTCCTAGAAATGACTGCTTCAGTTGCTTTTGGACTTAGCATTTTGGGGCATCATAACATACCTTTTATCACCTTGCCTTAGCATTTGTAGTAAAGAGAAGCTATGAGTTTCACTAAAGGGAGGATTCAGAGAGCCAGCAATCCCTCCAGTGCAGCAGAAATCAGTCATAAGGTTTTCTGGCCATGTAGGCATGTCCCACATTGATTACCTTTCAAGAAAGCTAGTGCTTATTTGCAAATACTGTGCTAACTTGCAGGATGAAATAATGAGGTAATCACATCCACCCTGGCAAGCAGCAGACTGTCTTAGACACAGTGCCGAGGTAAATGATCTGAGCATTTAATTAACTTTAAACAGTCAAAAGAGGAAAAGCAGCCAGGCAAAGTGTGGCTCACACCTGTAATCCTAGCAATCTGGGAGGCTGAGATGGGTAGATCCCTTAAGCTCAGGAGTTCAAGACCAGCCTGAGCAAAAGCGAGACCCCCATCTCTACTATAGAAAAACTATCCAGGCGTTGTGGTGGGCTCCTGTAGTCCCAGCTACTTGGGAGTTTGAAGTTGCTGGGATCTATGACACTCCAGCACTCAACCCAGCAGGCAAGAGACTGAGACTCTGCCTTAAGAAAAAAAGGAAAAGCTGATGACATGGAAAAGACTCAAACCACAGTCCTGTAGCCTCCCCCAGGCTCCGATTTACACTATGAGAGCTGCAATCAGAGCCATCCATGTCAAAGACTCGAGAGATACTGTTCACATGGAGAAGACCGAGCATCTCTCTGGTGTGAGGGGCACACTCCTTCAGAGGAGAGACAGTACTTGGAAGCCAGGGATGACCACATGGAGCTGTTCGAGTGCACATAGAATCTGTTTTCACAAATGTGCCCAGCAAGGAAAAGTTAGAAGAAGGGTGATTCCCATTAATGTCCCTCTCCTTTGCCACCTGAGATTGTGGGTGTTACTTAGGTTATTTTAAAGTTTGGGATGCTGTATATCATTTCTATCCTGGATGAAAAATTGTCTAATACTCTTCTCTAGCCATTCAAATCTGGGAAGAGGTTTCTTCCCTTCTTCAGTGAGTTTCTCCCTTCATTCTGGGAGTTAAGTGAGACAGTGTCAATTAAACAGCCTTGCAGCTAGTTGGGAGGCTTAAAATAGCCATGAGCTCCCCAGCCCAGAGTACGGTTCCAGGGGTTCTTTGTTTCTCTTCCAGTGCATTGACAAGGCCAGGGACCTGCTGGATGCTGAGTTAACTGCGATGGCAGGAGAGAGCTACAGTCGGGCATATGGGGTGAGTGCTGAATATTCTGCCCATTGTCATTTTGGAGGTTTATTTCACTTCTTTTTCCAAAGAGGGTTAATGAGAACTCACAGGCTGCCTGGAACATGCCTACTTTCTCTGGTCAGCAGATACCCGGACACCAGAAGGAGTGATTTAAGTTAATCCTGTCTTTTGGATGGTTCATGCAGTAATTAGGTTGGAATGTGATTTGTTTCCATCAGGCCATGGTTTCTTGCCACATGCTGTCCGAGCTGGAGGAGGTTATCCAGTACAAACTCGTCCCTGAGCGACGAGAGATCATCCGCCAGATCTGGTGGGAGAGATTGCAGGTGAGCTTAGTGGGAAGCCTGGTTCACCCACTTGCTCTTGCTCTGAAGGACCTGGGCCAGCACTCACTTTCCCCAGCATGCTCTTGGTCAGTGTGGTGCTCAGCTGTGTACCAAGCAGAACACTCAAAGGCTCTTCACCTATGAGGGAATGACCAATTTTCTAACCTCTTCTCACACTTCAGGAGTAAAAGAAAATAATAAAGGCCAGGCACGGTGGCTCACACTCGTAATCCTAGTACTTTGGGAGGCCAAGATGGGTCGATTGCCTGAGCTCACAGGTTCAAGAGGAGCCTCAGCCAGAGTGAGACCTCGTCTCTAAAAATAGCTGGGCGTTGTGGCAGGTGCCTATAGTCCCAGCTACTTGGGAGGATGAGACAAGAGAATTGCTTGAGTCCAAGAGTTGGGGGTTGCTGTGATCTATGATGCCACAGCACTCTACCAAGGGTGATAAAGTGAGACTCTTGTCTCAAAAAAAAAAAAAAAGTGATGCTTATGACTAATCAGTTGGGAATCATAATCTCAAAATCAGTGGCTCTCAACCTTAGCAATAGAATAGGATCCCTAGAGAGCTTTTTAAAGTCCTGTTGCCAAGGCCAGTTATATCAAATTTTGGGGGGATAGACCCAAGATCAGTGTCTTTTTCAGGCTCCCCAGATGATTCCAAAAGCCAGTGCTAAGAACCACTACATTCACCACACGTACTGGCCACCTGCATCCAGCTTTTTAGACAGGGTTGCCTGATAATCTTGTTTGCCAACTCCTGTTTATAGTTGCTTAGGTCAGAGTCATCCTATCACCTCTATTTAGACTTTTTTCCACTGCATTTTCCCCTTATAGAGAAACTTTTCCACATCCTCCATCAGTATTTTCATTGTCACATTCTGATCATTTTAGCATGAGTAGCTGTCAATTCCAGATCTGGGAGTCAGCAGTCCTAAGTGTTCTTGGAAAGGATGACCGGTTCTTTCATTTCTTGAGTAGGTAGGATGGGAAGTTCATCAGCAAAAAAAAAAAGAGAGAAAGCCTTTACCACTCCGGAAACCATTTGTCTCCCTGCTTGTCATAATCGACCCCCTCAATTATAAGCCATTTCCTCTTGGCTAGACCACACCTAATTCCAAATCCTTGCTCCAGACCAAGGCAGGTATGCGCTTCCAGGCTTTTCAGTAGGCTGTGACAAAACATTTTGACTCCAGGCTGCATTCCTGCCTAGGAAGCTCAGGGCACATTCCCCTGGACAGGAAAGAGCAGTGGGCAAAGGATCACCCATGAGTATAGTTGTTTATGGCTTGTAAATGAGCACATGCAGTTCTTTTGCATGTTTTATTAGTAATTATGAAATGCCCAGTCAATGTTTTGATGGAAAATTGTCTCCTGGGCACCAGAAGGAATTCCACAAAGCAAGTGTTTCCCACTTGTACACACCCTAGTTTTTTGAAGTGTCTGTAATGAGGTGAAGAGTTTCCACATCAGAGTTCTGATGAATCTTCTCAGATTCTAACAAGTAGACTTGATCCAGATACGGAGTTGGAAGGGAGATGCATTGAGTGAGTCCTGGGAGGCACACATCTGACTTTACTGGGTCCAGTACACTGTCATTACCTTAACCCTTCGTGACTTCTCTGTCTTGAGACAGCCATGTTATAGGAACCCAAATTATTTTAGCATCTGGGAGAAACTAGACATTGGTGAGAAGTAACCAAAACAATCACTCGATGTACTTTTTTGTTTTTCTAACTTTCCAAATCATTGTTGTCACACATCACGGGATGGAAAAATATGATCCAAAGCCTGAAAATGAAGCATTACTCCTGTCGTGGAAATTTGGCTCTTATGGACGACTTGCTATCAAATGAACTGCCTGGGCTAGAAAACTGCCATTTTGTGGCCAAGTTATTTAAATTAAAAATCCAACTCATTTGATATAAAATTAGTTTAGCACCTTTGATAGCAATTAATTTCTTATTTTTTAATTTCAAAGAGTTTTAAGTAAATGAATGAGGCACTTCTCTTTCTCTATGTATGGTGTATCATGTTTGGGACCAGGAATTTTTTTTTTTTTTTTTGAGACAGTCTTAACTTTGTTGCCCCTGGTAGAGTGCCATGGTGTCATAGCTCACAGCAACCTCAAACTTTAGGGCTTAAGAGACTCTCTTGCCTCAACCTCCTTGTTGTGCCTACCACAACACCACTCGGCTATTTTTTAGAGATGGGGTCCTACTCTTGTTCAGGCTGGTCTTGAACTTGTGAGCTCAGGCAATCCATTTTTTAGAGATGGGGTCCTACTCTTGTTCAGGCTGGTCTTGAACTTGTGAGCTCAGGCAATCCACCTGTCCCAGCCTCCCTAAGTGCTGGGATTACAGGTGTGAGCCACCATGCCGAGCCTGGGACCAGGAATTTTAAATCATTATAAGTAGGCTCAAACACATCTTTATTAATGAAAATAGGACCCAATACAATCAACACATTGTTGCCAACGAGAAATAAGTTTGTTTCTTCCTGTAACATAAAAATCCGTGCTTTCCAGATTCGGTGAACGCTTGGAAAGCGTTTTCTGCATCTGCTGGTTGTGGAAGTGTTTTTCCCTGCAAAAAGTTGTTGAGATGCTTGAAGAAGCAGTAGTCAGTTGGCGAGAGGTCCAGTGAATATGGTGGATGAGGCAAAACTTGATAGCCAAATTCCTTCAACTTCTGAAGCATTGGTTGTGCAATGTGCAATCAGGTGTTGTCATGGAAAGGAATTGCGCCCTTTCTGTTGATCAATGAGGGCCGCAGGCATTGCAGTTTTTGGTACATCTCATCGATTTACTGAATAAGAGCCCGTCTCTAAAAATTAGCCAGGCACTGGGGCGGGCACTTATAGTCCCAACTACTAAGGAGGCTGAGGCAAGAGGATCACTTGAACCCATGAGTTTGAGGTTGCTATGAGTTATGATGACACCACGGCACTCTACTGAAGGCAACAAAGTGAGACTCTGTCTCAAAAAAAAGGATTGTATTCCAGTATCAAATAGCAGCTTTGAACAATGCAAAAGTTATTTTTGCACCAATCTGATAGTTTTTGATCTAAGATAAATAGAAATGAAAGAATCTCAGATGCCAGTAGACAGGATATCCCAAAAGTCTTAGTGCAGGTTTAGGCTTTAATAACTTAAGAAATATAAATGCTGCCAACTTAAAAACAACATCATTTGAAAATGTAATTATTTAAACTTCTACTTGATTGAATTTTTGAAGTTTGAATGATATCTTGGGGGGATCTTGGGGGACAAGGTCTTTCTCTCTTGCCTGGGCTAGAGTATGATGGTATGATCACAGCTCATAGCAGCCTCCAGCTCCTGAGTTCAAAAGATCCTTTTGCCACTGCCTCCACAGTAGCTGGGACAACAGGTGTGCAACATCATGCCAAATGCTAATATTTTTATGTTTGTAGAGGCAGGGTCTGGTGGTGGTGCCCATGCTATTCTCAAACTCTTGCCTCAAGTGATCCTTCCACCTTGGCCTCCCAGAGTGCTAGGATTACAGGCATGAGCCACCATGCCCAGCCTGAATGATACATTTCAAATTTAATTTCTTTGTCAATGTTAGTCATCTTCAACCAGAAAGACTGAAGCAAAATAGTAAAGTTAAAAATGTGTTATTCATAATCCAAAAAAGAAATTGAGGGGCTGGGTATGGTGGCTCACACCTGTAATCCCAGCACTCTGGGAGGCCAAGGCAAATGGATTGCCCTGAGCTCACAGGTGTACAAGACCAGCCAGAGCAAGAGCAAGACTCGTCTCTAAAAAATAGCTGGGTGTTGTGGCAGGCACCTGTAATCCCAGCTATTCAGGAGGCCGAGGCAAGAGAATTGCTCGAGCCCAAGAGTTCGAGGTTGCTGTGAACTATGACACCTCAGCACTGTACCAAGGGTGACAAAGGGAAACTCTGCCTGCACAAAAAAATGAAAAACATGGCTCAGCACCTGTAGCTCAAGTGGCTAGGGCACCAGCCACATATACTGGAGCTGGCAATTTGAATCCAGCCCGGGCCTGCCAAACAACAATGACAACTACAACCAAAAAATAGCCGGGTGCTGTGGCGGGTGCCTATCGTCCCAGCTACCTGGGAGGCTGAGGCAAGAGAATCACTTAAGCCCAAGAGTTTGAGGTTGCTGTGAGCTGTGACACCACGGCACTCTACCCAAGGCCACAGCTTGAGAGTCTGTCTCAAAAAAAAAAAAAAAGAAAAAGAAATTGAAATCATTTCATTCTCGTGACAGCCCCATTAAGTTGGTACTATTCTTACTCTACTTTACAGATCAAAGAGAAGTTAGTTAAGTAACTTACCCCAAATCACATAGATAGGAAGTGGCAGAGGCAAGATTCAAGGTCCAGACTCCATGTGTCTCAAATTTTACCCACAGTACCGTTAACTTGAAAAAGTTGAGAGTCTATCATTCAATCTCCTTCTGGGGCAGGGCGTAGTGGCTCATGCTTGTAATCCTAGCATTTTGGGAGGCTGAGGTGGGAGAATCACTTGAGCTCAGAAGTTCCAGACCAGCCTGAGCAAGAGTGAGATCCCTTCTCTACTAAAAATGGAAAAACTTTCCAGGCATTATGGTGGGATTCTGTAATCCTAGCTACTAGGGAGGCTGAGTCAGAAGAATTGCTTGAACTTAGGAGTTTGGGGTTGTTATGAGCTAAGCTGATGCCACTGTACTTTTAGCTGGGCAACAGAGTGAGACCCTGTCTTAAGAAATAAATAAAATTTTTTGTTTCAGAGTAGATTTCGATGTTGCTTGCAGGAACTTAAGATACAACAGACAAGCTAGGCATAGTGGCTCATATCTAAATTCTAGCTCTTCGGAAGGCCGAGACTGGGGGATCACTTGAGGCCAGGAGTATGAGACCTAGTCTGGACAATAGCAAGACCCCATCTCTACATAAAATAGAAAAATTAGGGCGGCGCCTGTGGCTCAGTTGGTAAAAGCACCGGCCCCCTATACCGAGGGTGGCGGGTTCAAACCCAGCCCCGGCTGAACTGCAACAAAAAAATAGCCAGGCGTTGTGGCGGGCGCCTGTAGTCCCAGCTGCTCGGGAGGCTGAGGCAGGAGAATCGCTGAAGCCCAGGAGCTAGAGGTTGCTGTGAGTCCTGTGACATCATGGCACTCTACTGAAGGCGGTAAATAGACTCTGTCTCTACAAAAAAAAAAAAAGAAAGAAAGAAAAATTAGCCAGGCATATTGATGCATACCTATAGTCCTAGCTACACAGGAGGCTGAGGAAGGAGGATCAATTGAACCCAGGAGTTTAAGGTTGTAGTGTGCTATGAGTGCCCTTGCACTCTAACCCAGACAACAGAGTAAGACCCTGTCTCATCGACAACAAAAAAAGATACAGCAGAGAATGTACTAATTCCCATTTCTGAATGTTCTAGGGCTGCCAACGTATCGTTGAGGACTGGCAGAAAATCCTTATGGTGCGATCCCTTGTGGTCAGCCCTCATGAGGACATGAGGACCTGGCTCAAGTATGCAAGTCTATGTGGCAAGAGTGGCAGGCTGGTGAGTGACCCCTAACCCTGCTCAGGCAGGACATGGTGCCCCTTAGCCAAACAGTTCTGTCTGTGACCTACCCTCTGTTGTTTTTAAGGCTCTCGCTCATAAAACCTTAGTATTGCTCCTGGGAGTTGATCCATCTCGGCAACTTGACCATCCTCTGCCAACCGTTCACCCTCAGGTGACCTATGCCTACATGAAGAACATGTGGAAGAGCGCTCGCAAGGTGTGTATCTGAGCCCAGCCAGCCACACAGCACCTGCTCCAGAATGCTCTCCTCATCTGCTTCTCATGGCCACCTTGAGACCAGAGAGGAAACAGTGGCCTGCCTGCAATGTCAGGGAGTCTCTTCCTATCATGAAGCCATCTCTGATTTCACAAAGTGGATCATAGTTGAGGAGCTGCACATACACCATTGATCAAACCAATGGTTGTGATCATAGTTATATTTCTTTGTATCCAGAAAGTGCCGAGACATAGAAAAGGCACAGTTTATGCCCCCTTAGAGAAGATGACTGTCAGTACAAAAAATATTGTATTTGTGCAAACACAAACTTGACTAGAACTTTCACAAGACCGGTTTGGTTTTTTCAGACTTCTAGTCTCTTTTCCTGTCATCAGTTTGATTTAAAAGCAGCAACACGCAGGGCGTAATGCTGAAACCAGGAGGGAAAGTTACCTTGAAGTCAATGGAGAATTCCTCTTACTTTATTTATGGACAAGCCCTTGACTTGATGTGACTCCTGGATTTTGTTTTTATTTTTAGAAAAGCAGTCTCCCTGGAAGATGGTGATTAACAAATAGTAGGCCCATGGGGTGGCACCTGTGGCTCAGAGGAGTAGGTGCCAGCCCCATATGCCGGAGGTGGTGGGTTCAAACCCAGCCCCGGCCAAAAACTACAAAAAAAAAAAAAAACAAATAGTAGGCCCTCAAGACAAATCATCTCCGTCATCTTCCTTAGCAAAAGGACGAGGGAGTCCCAACTGGCTTTCTCTCCCTCTTGTTCCCACAGTGTTATCTGAGCAGGAAAGGAGGGAAGCCCAGACACTGGTGTGACCACTGTGGAAAGATCTAGTAAAATAGAAGTTGTGTCTCTGCCAAAGGCATAGTTAGGAGATCCCACGCCTGGGACCCAGAGACTGGCTTACTCTGTAGATGACTGACTCTGTGGCTGTGAGTGCCACCCACCGTGGGCTCAATAGCTCTCATCTAGGCACCTGGTCTTTGACTGGGATTTACTTCAAGTTTCCATCTCCAAATGCGCAGTTTAGGGATTGTGTTTATTTTCATTACTTTATTTTACTTTGTAGTCTCTGTGAGCCTCCCAGGCCAGAACATTTCTGATTGAAAGGCTAGACAACTCTAGGCACACGGGAAATATGGAAAGTGCTGGATCTGATCTAGTCTGATTTTCTTCCTTTGTAAAGCATTCAAGTCTCTGAATGCCTTGCTGAAAGCAGGCAGAAGGGGCCTTTGGGTAATGTCTCAACCAAGGAATAGCTTCTTTAAACATGTGACTACAGGCTCAGCGCCTATAGCTCAAGCGGCTAGGGGACCAGCCACATACACCAGAGCTGGCAGGTTCAAATCCAGCCTGGGCCCACCAAACAACAATGACAACTACAACCAAAAAATAGCTGGGTGTTGTGGCGGGCACCTGTAGTCCCAGCTACTTGGGAGGCTGAAGCAAGAAAATCGCTTAAGCCCAAGAGTTTCAGGTTGCTGTGAGCTGTGATGCGATGGCACTCTAGCCAGGGCGACAGCTTGAGACTGTCTCAAAATAAATAAATAAATAAATAAATAAAATAAACATTTGACTACAGATGACCTTCTCTACACAGCATGACCTTTTTAACTAATTCAAATCCAGGGGAGTTTAAAAATTAGGAACCTATTTAAAGTTAGGTGCTTGGACATCAGGGAAAAAGAAAACTGACTACTTAATAATATTTTTTTTTGAGACAGAGTCTCATCATGTCACCCTCTGTTCAAGCGACCCTCTTGCCTCAGCCTCCCAAGTAGCTGGGACTACAGGTGCCCACCACAGCGCCCGGCTATTTTTTTGTTGTAGTTGTCGTTGTTTAGCAGGTTCGAACCCACCAGCCTTGGTGTATGTGACTAGCACCTCAACTACTGAGCAAGGAGAGCTGAGCCTGACTGTTTAATAATAATTGTGACTTCTGAACAAGTCACTCTCTGAGCGTAGCCTTTCCGCCACTGTAAACAAGGATCCAGTCTTCCTTGTCCTAAGGCAACGGAAATGTTGGGGGAGAAGGCATCAGGCAGTAAGCTTACGTATAAAGTTTTCCTAGACCAGGCACTTCACAGAATGTAGAGATGGGCTGGTCTTTCCATGACATTTCACTAAGACAGGGCCATCATCCTTGCCCACAAACCACCCACGCAGTCCAGAACCAGAGTACTATGCCTAGCCAAAGTTCCATGGGCCTGAGAGAAGCTCCGTCCTCTGAGTGACTGGTCTTTCATTTGTAAGAAGGAAAGAATCAGAACCATCCCCCTTCATTTCCTGAGGGTGAAGAGAAGAATAAGTAGAACATTTTCAATTCCTTAAAAACAAGTTGCCTCATGTTATGGAAGAGAAAAATAGCAGAGTCTCCCACACTTGGTAAACATAATATTGGGTTTCAAATCCAAACTAATACCCAGCCTTACCAGCTTTGGCAATTTAGTTTTGTTCAGCCCCTGTTAAGCCCACCAGAGTTTAAACTCTGTTTTTCTGGATTGTCAAATGACCGTAGCTTTTGAACTCTGAAAAGCACCCGGCACCGAAGTGCCTAGCTCAGTTCCTCCCTGCTTGATGTACACACCGCCCCAACGCTGGTGATTCTTTTATAATCAGATTTAAGTCTGGCCAGTATGTTCTCCTAGAAGAAAAACTAAAGGAACATTTATCACTTCCCAAGTGTGGGATGGGGTTCATTTTTCAAAGCCAGCGGTGAATAATGGAACTCTGTGAAGGCAGATGACTGAGGGAGACAGGTGTCTTGGTAACTGTTGGAACATCTGTGTGCTCTGCCCTGAGCACGGATTATCAGTTGGTCCTCACATCATTCCGACTCTAGGTTAAGCCCTCTTTGTGCCAATGAGTTCCTTATATTGAAAAGTATCTGTGGTTGTCTTGGCCCTCAAGTCAGGGTCCCTTCAAGACCATCATCACTGATATCGTCTTATTAAAAAAAGAAAAGAGCCTGTAATCCTAGCACTTTGGGAGGCTGAGGCCAGTGGATTGCCTGAGCTCAGAAGTTCAAGACCAGCCTGAGCAAGAGCACGACCCCATCTGTACTAAAAATAGAAAAACTAGTCAGGTGTTGTGGCTGACACCTGTAGTCCCAGCTACTCAGGAGGCTGAGGCAAGAGGATTGCTTGAGCCCGAGAGTTTAAGGTTGCTGTGAGCTATGGTGAATCCATGGCACTCTACCCAGGGCAATAGAGTGAGACTCTGTCTCAAAAAAAATGAAATTAAATTAAAAAAGAAAAATATCTCCTATTATTTACTATAAGGAGACCATTTATTTATTTGAAGCATTGATTTTTTTCTTCTCCTGCTGCTGCTGCACAGAACACATTCTGGCCTCTTTTTCACATTCTCTCAAGTATTTCATCCTCCTACATTTGCGGATTTAGATTTTTCCATTTGAGCTTTTCATGTTTGTGCATTCTATCTCCATTCTTAAAGCCCCCCTTTTTCTGTTTTTTTGGGGGAAGAGGGTTTCTATAGGAAAAAAAAATTTTTTCCTCCTTTAAAAATTTTGTGGACCTTGGGCAGCGCTTGTGGCTCAGTGAGCAGGGCGCCGGCCCCATATACCGAGGGTGGCGGGTTCAAACCCAGCCCCAGCCAAACTGCAACAAAAAAATAGCCGGGCGTTGTGGCGGGCGCCTGTAGTCCCAGCTACTCGGGAGGCTGAGGCAGGAGAATCGCCTAAGCCCAGGAGTTGGAGGTTACTGTGAGCTGTGTGACGCCATGGCACTCTACCAAGGGCAATAAAGTGAAACTCTGTCTCTACAAAAAAAAAAAAAAAAAATTTTTGTGGACCACATTTATTAAGGTGCTGGGGTCTGGACACGGCAGGTTTGAACAGTACTCCCAGATCTGACTGTGTCTCTGCTTTTCCTTACTTCAGCTGCCTCTTTCTAACTCAGATACCTTCTGCCTACTTTGTATAAAATCCTGTAGTGTAAATAAATCTAACTGCTGAAGGGTATTCTGAAGATTTTGCTCCCAAGCCCATTTAACTAGATGTCTACTTAGCTAAAGTCTTTTCCCCCTTCCACTTGAATGGATGAGGTTCTTCTCCCCTTCTCTCTGTTCCTATCTGGGTACTTACTGAGGGTTCTATCTGATTTTTAAATCTCTAGGTTTTGCTATGCTGGAGCGTCCAAGGTGTTGTAAACAAATAACAAAGTTTTACTAGCCTGCAATAATTCCCCATAAGCCTAATTTCCCCCAGGGTAACATATTGATAGTGAATTAAGCAGTTGTTTCAAATTACTTCATATGAATTCTTATATGGGGTAGCCAGGCATGAAACTTACCCACAGCTTATAAAACTTATAATTACAATTGGCAAAAAAAGAGCTAAGACTTGAGTTGAAAAATCCAGCCCTCTCCCAGCATCATGCCCTGGTCCTTGGTCCTCTGTCCTGTAGGGTTCTCACCCTGTGATCTGGGGTGTTCTATTTGGAGAGGAGTTGATTCGGGTGCCTATCAGATGAACAGTAGTTCTTTCTCTGTGAGTTGGGCCACATGCCAAGTGTGCCTTTGTCCTGCTACAGATTGATGCCTTCCAGCACATGCAGCACTTTGTCCAGACCATGCAGCAGCAGGCCCAGCACGCCATCGCCACTGAGGACCAGCAGCACAAACAGGAGCTGCACAAGCTCATGGCCCGGTGAGCTGCCCGCTGGCCTGGGGCCAGTCATTCCAGCCTTGCCAACCCATCAGCTTCTCCTGTAGAGGAGTTCAAGGCTTCTTGGGTGGCCGATGGCCAACATCTTTTTCCTTTTCTAGTAGGGATCACAAGCAGCTGTCAAATCGTACTGCTCCAAAGTCTCTGCCACTCACTTCCTAGGCTTCAGCAGCCCAGGAGCAGCCACGTGCTGTCCTCCTCCATGGAGTTAGAATTAGAAGCCTTGTTTTCAAATGCCAGTTGATGTGTGCTTTAGATAAGTTACTTAACCTCTCTGTGCCTCAGTTTCCTCATGGTCTAAAGGGGATCGTGAGAGTTCCTATTTTCTAAGGTGGTGTGAGGATTTGTGGAAAGAGACAACTTCAAGTATTTAGAGCAGCAGCTGGAATATAGGCGCCATCAGCAAATATCAGCTGCTAGTACCTGTGTGGAGGGAAGAATAAGGAGGAAGTCATATAGCAATCAGTAGAAAGTACCAACTGTCCCCCAAAAAACTGGAGTTTGGGGTAGATAGGTCCATACTGACTTACCTGTTCCAGGCACCTGGTTTATGCCATCACTGAAAGACAAAGGTCAAGAAGGAAGGGCGATACCCAATGTCTGCCAAAAGCCCATGTGGTTGAAATTCTGCTGGTTCCATCATGTTGCCTCCTGAGAAGCAGAGTGAACACCAGAGAGGCTTCATGTTTCCCTCACATTTGTTCCCTTAGGAGGAGGCTTTGAGCAGGGAGCAACATGGGGCTCGTTCTCTTATTCCAGATGCTTCCTGAAACTTGGGGAGTGGCAGCTGAACCTACAGGGTATCAACGAGAGCACAATCCCCAAAGTGCTGCAGTACTACAGCGCCGCAACGGAGCACGACCGCAGCTGGTACAAGGTGACTGGGAGCAGGGGCCCGCGTAAAACCCACACCCTGGCGGCCTTGCCTGTGTCCTCCGGGAGCTGGTAGTCACAGTGACACCTCTGTGCATGGGCCTGATACTGTGATTTGCTTCTTGAGTCCCTGGAGCCCATCTATCAGAGGCCCAGGAAGCTGTATTTCCCTTACAAGTTTAACTGATACTGAAAGATAAACTTGCTCCAGGCACTCTGGGAGGCTGAGGCAGGTAGATTGCCTGAGCTCAAGAGTTTGAGACCAGCCTGAGCAAGAGTGAGACCCCGTCTCTAAAAATAGCCAGGCGTTGTGGTGGGCGCCTGTAGTCCCAGCTACTTGGGAGGCTGAGGCAAGACAATTGCCTAAGCCCAAGAGTTTGAGGTTGCTGTGAGCTACGATGATGCCATAACATTCTACCCAGGGTGACAGATTGTCTCAAAAAAAAAAGAAAACAGCTCGGCACCTGTGGCACAGTGGTATTGGCATCAGCCACATTATACTGAGGCTAGTGGGTTCGAACCTGGCCCAGGCCAGCTAAACAACAATGACAACTGCAACAAAAAATAGCCGGGTGTTGTGGTGGGTGCCTGTAATCCCAGCTACTTGGGAGGCTGAAGTAAGAGAATCACTTGAGCCCAAGAGTTGGAGGTTGCTGTGAGCTGTGACACCACAGCACTCTACTGAGGGTGACATAGTGAGACTCTGTCTCAAAAAAAAAAAAAAAACGGGCAGTGCCTGTGGCTCAGTGAGTAGGGCTCCGGCCCCATATACCGAGGGTGGGCGGTTTCAAACCCAGCCCCGGCCGAAGTGCAACAATAAAATAGCCGGGTGTTGTGGCGGGCGCCTGTAGTCCCAGCTACTCGGGAGGCTGAGGCAGGAGAATCGCGTAAGCCCAAGAGCTGGAGGTTGCTGTGAGTCCTGTGACGTCATGGCACTCTACCAAGGGCAGTAAAGTGAGACTCTGTCTCCACAAAAAAAAAAAAAAAACTAGACAGATGAACTTACTCTTTTTTTTTTGGGAAATACTTATTAGCCTATTACATGTATTATGTGTGTGGTGCAGGGCATTGCTGCCGTCTCATAGACTCTGACCTGCTTGTTTTCCTAGGAATATCTGGACACATGGTTAGTGTCTGGAACTATCTCCCCTTGGTCATCTGTTCCTGCTCAACTTTTTTCTGATTTCCATCCCTGTCTGACCCCCCTTAGTTAAGCTAAGACCTTAACTTTCTTTGTTTTTATTGGAAAGATCTGAGTAACATCCTGTTATGTTACAGGAAACTTTTCAAAAAGATAAACAGAATTAGAAAATGTATAAAAGATGTGATTGACCAAGAGACGAGTTACTCTTGGAAGTAGGCATCTTTGGTGAGAACATAAATTCTCTTTTTTTTTAAATGTCTTTTCTCAAGGGCCTCCTGGTAATAGCTGCTTGTATAGCAGGTGTCATCTATTTTTTTCCAGTATCTCCTTCACTTGCAAACTTATGAATCATTCCTTCTGAAATCAAAACTTGCATCTGAAGACCGCAGAAGCACTTAGAATAAAAATCTTACCCGTTGGCTCGGCCTCCATAGCATAGTGGTTACGGCCACATACACCAACACTGGCGGGTTCGAACCCACCCCAGGTCTGCTAAACAACAATGACAACTGCAACAAAAAATAGCCAGGCGTTGCGGCGGGCGCCTGTAGTCCCAGCTACTTGGGAGGCTGAGGCAAGAGAATTGCTTGAGCCCAAGAGTTTGAGATTGCTGTGAGCTGTGATGCCACAGCACTCTACCCAGGGCAATAGTTTGAGACTCTGTCTCCAAAAAAAAAAAATCTTACCCTCATTTAAGCGTGCTTCATTCTTATCCAAAAAGTGTCCATTTTGTGATAAGAGTAGTACTTACTCTACCTAGGACAGCATCATGTCCAAAGTGTCAAGGGAAATTAAATCTATTAAATCCTTGATTAACTGCAACTTTACTAATCAGAACTGTCCCCTAACCAGAGTTACTTTTCTTCATTCAGCTTTTGGGAAGGAAGCAAATCCCAAGAAAAAAGGTAGTTCCAGGAACTTTAGTTTTAGTTTTTAAAAGCGCTTCTTTTTAAAAGATCCCTTTGGCTTTAATGATTTCTTCAATGTCATGGCCCCTTGTGCAGCCCAGGACTATTTGTCTTCTCACCTTGACCCCAGGTCAGTGCCAGGCACATAACAGATACGCAAGAGGTACTTGCTGGATGAACGGAGGAACAGATCATCATGGAATTCTTACTCAGCAAGTATCCGTTAATTGTGATCAGTCTACTCTTGTTAGTTAGGAAAGTGGACACATTTAGATTAAAGGTTTTTAGTAAGAGGTGCAAAGGAATTTCCTGTTGGTCCAGAAAGCCCAGCTGTTGGTGGGTTATTTACTATCTTGCTATCACTGCAGTGTCACCACCCTCTGAAGCAAACTCTACTCTTGTCCAAAGCGAGCAGTGGTGCACTGTATATAAAGTCAGTGCAGCTTAGAACCTCAGAGAATAGTCCTCCTTTATCCAAATATGCACCAGAAGCTTCTTCCATCGAGCAGTCATTGAGCACTGGTTTCCTGTCAGGCCCGGCCCGGTGCTGGGGGCAGACACAATGATGAGGTCCACCCTTCATCATGCCCCTGGCTCTCAGTGTCTCCCCCTGTCTGCTGTCTTGTGACCTGTTCAGACTTCCTCCCTTGAAATAGTGTGAGAACTGCCTGCTTGCTCCCAACCTCTGCTCTCTTAAATAATCTATTTTGTACACTTGGAACCCAGCACGGCTCTGCTTTCCTGCAGAGTGAAATGGTAGTCTGTGGCCCGGCGTGCCAGCCGCTCTGTCATCTGCCCCAGTGCTTGGCTGGCCTCCCCTCGTTCTTCACCTTGCCCTCCCCTCATTGCTGCCGTTCTCTCATCCCCTGCTGCTGTCTACAGCTCTCTCCAGACCTACTTGAATCCTCCTTCTCTACAAAGCTTTCCAGGTCCCTGTTCCTGGCACTCCCACTGTCCATCTCTTCATTGCCACACTTGCATTCTGCCTTGCAGAGGTTCTAGGTCTTCAGGAGTGTAGGGAGCTTCCTGTAAAACCAGGAATCCCTCAAGGCAAGGCCTATGTCCTGCTCTCCTGCTGTGCCTTCCCCCACAGCTCTGGCCTCAGTGCCTCTCATAGTTCATGCACCACAAAGTGAGTGAGTCATGTTGAATTTAGTGAAATTCCTCATTCCTCGGTGTCCTATTGAAGTGAAGTCTTGTCTGCGGTCAGCTTCTCTTCTTTAGCCTTGACCTCACACTCCTCTAAGCTCTGCTGTCGGTCATAGCCCTGTTGTCTGTCCTCGGCCCTCACCCCACTCAGGCCTGGCACGCGTGGGCAGTGATGAACTTTGAAGCTGTACTGCACTACAAACATCAGAACCAAGCCCGGGACGAGAAGAAGAAACTGCGTCATGCCAGTGGAGCCAACATCACCAGCACCACCACTGCTGCCACCACAGCTGCCACTGCGGCTGCGGCAGCCAGCACCGAGGGCAGCAACAGCGAGAGCGAGGCTGAGAGCGCAGAGAGCAGCCCCAGCCCTTCTCCTCTGCAGAAGAAGGTCACCGAGGTACTTTCCCCTCCTTCCTCATTAAGAATTGACCGAGGCAGCAGTCTCTCTGAGCAATAGAGTTATTGTTAAGCTGAAAGGAACCTGAGGTTTTATCTAAAGTGCCAGATAGAACTAAAAAATATTGCTTCTCAGTGTCCCAGCGTTGCCTGAGACAGTGCTTTTGTGTATATATTTGCATCTGGGGAGCTGACAGGGCCCGAGCTGAGGAATGGGTTCCTCACAGGGCTTCCTGCATGGATGAGCTCATTCTCTAACACGCCGCACCCGTGTGTGGGTGGCTGTGCACATCTGCAGAGGGATCTGTCCTCTGCCTCTTTCTCTCCCCTTCCACCACCCCTCGGGCATCAGTTCAGAATACGTCAGGACAGCTGGCAGGTTCAGAGATCATTGCGTTCAGACCCTCAGCCCCACTACCTCCTGCCATCCTATCCCAGAAGCCACTGTTAGTTAGCCCCAGGTAATAATAATTGTGGCCCAGTTACCATTTATTGAGTGCTTGCCATGTGCCAGCTACTGATTAAAGGCTTTTTGTACATTGACTGATTTAATCCTCCTAACCACTCTTTGAGGAAGGTAGCATTCATATGCTGTTTTGCCCATTTTGCAGATGAGACAGTGGGGGCAAGAGTGTCACTAATACAAGTGTGTTCCAACAGGATCTGTCCAAAACCCTCCTGATGTACACTGTTCCTGCAGTTCAGGGCTTCTTCCGTTCTATCTCCTTGTCTCGAGGCAACAACCTCCAGGATACACTCAGGTATGGTAAGGGGAGTATGTAACTCTGGTAGGCCCACACAAATGTCACATGTAAAAGTCCTCTTTCCCGTCCCTGCCCTGCTGAATACACCAGGATCGGTGGATGTGCCTTTTTCTGTGTGACAGTCTGAGGAGTTACAGCTGACCAGGCCCCACCTATATGAGTGAAATTGTCAGAGAGCAAGGAGGAAATGTGGAATGAGAACTCTATGTGTGGCTTATTATCTAGGGAATAATTAACTGATCTATTCATTACAGTATTTCTAAAATCCCTCAGCGCCTTTGTTAAGTCTTAACAAATGACCCAAGCCAGGCAAAGTGGCTCACACCTGTAATCCTACCACTGGGATGCTGAGGCAGAAGGATTGCTTGAGCTCAGGACTTTGAGACTAGCCTCAGCAAGGGCGAGACCCCATCTCTACTAAAAATAGAAAAACTAGTCAGATGTTGTGGCAGGCACCTTTAGTCCCATCTGCTTGGGAGGCTGAGACAGGAGGATTACTTGAGTCTAAGAGTTTGAGGTTGCTGTGAGCTATGATGCCATTGCACTCTTCCAAAGGTGACAGAGTGAGACTGTCTCAAAAAAAAAAAAAAAAAGACCCAAATCAGCCCAGAGGTCAGAGGCAAGAAGATCATCCTCCTTGGGACTTCTGGCCGGCTAACCACTAGGTGTCTCTGTTGTTACTATTCTGCAGGTGACTACATGTGGATTTGTTGTTCTCTAAAGGTTATCTTGGCAGATCTGTTCAGTCTCTGAGTTCATGCCTTGATGACCCTTGACATGACCTGGGATAAAATAGTAATTTACTTGGGATAATCCTCAGATTGTAGGTAAAGAGCACTGCACCTATCACAGATGCCTGCTCCCAGGGGGGTCCGGAAACCAAACACGTTTGAAAACCACTGGTTTGAGTCTCGGACAACTCTCTTCTTTTTTTTTTTTTTTTTTGAGATAGCCTCAAGCTGTCACCCTGGGTAGAGTACCATGGCATCAGAGCTCACAGCAACCTCCAACTCCTGGCTTAAACGAGTCTCCTGCCTCCACCTCCCAAGTAGCTGGGACTACAGGCGCCCACCACAATGCCCAGCTATTTTTTGGTTGCAGCCGTCATTGTTTGGCAGGCCTGGGCTGGATTTTAACCCGCCAGCTCATGTATATGTGGCTGGCGCCTTAGCTGCTTGAGCCACAGGCGCCTAGCCATTTTTTCTTTTTAAGACAGAGTCTCACTATGTCACCCTCAATAGAGTGCTGTGGCATCATAGCTCACAGCACCCTCAAACTCTCGGGCTTAAGCAATTCTCTTGCCTCAGCTTCCCAAGTAGCTGGGACTACAGGCGCCCACCACAACGCCCTGCTATTTTTTTGTTGCAGTTGTCATTGTTATTTAGCTGGCCCAGGCTGGGTTCAAACCCGCCAGCTTGGATGTATGTGGCCAGCACTATAACCACTGTGCTACAAGTGCCAAGCCAGGCAACTCTCTTCTTAAGAACCTTTATTGATTGATTGATGTATTTTTATTTATTTATTTATTTATTTATTTTATTATTTTTTCTTTTTTTTTTGAGGCAAAGTCTCACTCTGTTGCCTGGGCTAGAGCTAGAGTGCAGTGGCATCGTCATAGCTCACTCCTGACTCCTGGTCTTAAGTGATGGTTCCACCTCAGCCTCCCAATTAGCTGGGACTGTAGGCACACACCACTACACCTGGCTAATTTTTTCTATTTTTGGTAGAGATGGAAGTTTCACTATGTTGCTCAGGCTGGTCTCAAACTCCTGGCCTTAAGCATTTCTCCTGCCTCAGCCTCCCAAAGTGTTAGGATTATAGGCATGAGCCACTGTGCCTGGCCTGTTGTTTGTTTTTCGTTTTTAATTTTTGAAACAGGACCTGCCAGAGACTCAGAGTAGAGTATAGTGGTACCATCATAACTAACTGCAGTCTCAAACCCCTGGCCTTATCAATCCTACCCCCTGAGCCTCACAGGTACCTGACACTACAGGCTAGAGGCACTGTACCCTACCCTTAAAGGTCTTGGAGATGAAAAATAAATAGACGTAAACTGGGAAACTAAATTTTCCGTGACCGTCTCATTTTTTCAGAGTCCTCACCTTGTGGTTTGATTATGGTCACTGGCCAGATGTCAATGAAGCCTTGGTAGAAGGTGTGAAAGCCATCCAGATCGACACTTGGTTACAGGTGAGGATGGGTCAGAGTCTCCCTCCTGTGTGTCTCCTCTCAGCGTCATGGCAATGTTCAGAAGAACAAGGCTAAAGAACTAGAGCTTGGTCCCAAGGTCAAGTGTCCATATTTTATTTAGTCTCTTTTATTAGAGAGCTCAAGAGAGTGAAGCATTTTAAAGCCCAACAGCTGGGCGGCGCCTGTGGCTCAGTTGGTAAGGCGCCAGCCCCATATACCAAGGGTGGCGGGTTCAAACCCGGCCCCAGCCAAACTGCAACCAAAAAATAGCTGGGCGTTGTGGCGGGCGCCTGTAGTCCCAGCTACTCGGGAGGCTGAGGCAAGAGAATCGCTTAAGCCCAGGAGTTGGAGGTTGCTGTGAGCTATATGAGGCCACGGCACTCTACCGAGGGCGATAAAGTGAGACTCTGTCTCTATAAAAAAAAAAAAAAAAAAGCCCAACAGCATCAGCCAAAACAATTGTCAGAGCTGAGCTTGCCCCAGGGGAGTAAGTGCCACATACTGTGTCCTTCTGCATGCCAGGTTATACCTCAGCTCATTGCAAGAATCGATACACCCAGACCCTTGGTGGGACGTCTCATTCACCAGCTTCTCACAGACATTGGTCGGTACCACCCCCAGGTATGTGGGGACCCTGGAAAGTTTCTCATCTAAACATGACCTTTTGGTTCGGTGTTCAGCCCTCCCAAAAGCTGCTCTAGAAACACAAGTAAAGGAATTGGGAGCCCAACCTTCCATTGTGCCCCAAGAGGGTCTGTCCAGCCAGCAGTCCCAGTGGCCCAAGGGCTTACTAAAAGGAAAGAATTCCCCCCACCAAGACTGAGTAGCCCCTTCCCCCCCCACCCCCAGACTCAAGTGTATTAATCTCATCCTCCTTAGAATTAATGTCAAGCTCCTTCACACATCCCTTTGCAAAATGTGCCTTCTGTTTTTGCTCCAGGCCCTCATCTACCCGCTGACTGTGGCTTCTAAGTCCACCACCACAGCCCGGCACAATGCAGCCAACAAGATCCTGAAGAACATGTGTGAGCACAGTAACACGCTGGTCCAGCAGGCCATGATGGTGAGTCCAGGCCCGGGGCCGGCCTCCTGAGCCTGGGCACTGAGGCAGAGGTCTTGAGTGGGCTGCTTTGTTTCCTCACATCCGGGCCTCTGGAAAGGGCACCTCCTGTTCTCTGAGACAGACCTTTCTGAATGTAACTTACCCATGTGGCTCTCTCCTTCTTGACCCAGGTGAGTGAGGAGCTGATCCGAGTGGCCATCCTCTGGCATGAGATGTGGCACGAAGGCCTAGAAGAGGCGTCTCGCTTGTATTTTGGGGAGAGGAATGTGAAAGGCATGTTCGAGGTGCTGGAACCCCTGCATGCTATGATGGAACGGGGCCCCCAGACCCTGAAGGAAACGTCCTTTAATCAGGTATGGAACTAAAAAGCATGAAAGGATGTCACCCACAGAGTCTATTCCCTCCTGCCTTCTTACTGACTTTAATAAGATGGACCTGACAGGTGCACAGGTGTAAATGTACCAGTCATGCGATTGTCATTGAGGTTCGAAAGATTCCTCAAGATGTCAACTTGTCTTTCCTTTAATCTTCCCTTACCTGATAAGCCATCCTTCGGGATTGGAAACCTGCATACCTTTTGCTCTCCATAGTTCCCTGTCCGTGTTTTCTGGCCGCAGAAGGATCCTGAGGGGTTTCTGCAGTCAGCTTAGGGATTCAGCCTCCCAGCATGGTTGGACTTGGACCACTTGCACACTTGCCCTGTTTCCCTCTCAGGCATATGGTCGAGATTTAATGGAGGCCCAGGAGTGGTGCAGAAAGTACATGAAATCAGGGAACGTCAAGGACCTCACCCAAGCCTGGGACCTCTATTACCATGTGTTCAGACGGATCTCCAAGCAGCTGCCTCAGGTGGGATCTTCAGACTGCTGGTGGGGTTAACTGAGTAGTCCTTTCTGTTTTACTGTCTATGAATGCTCTAACACTCATTCCAAAGCATCTGGTTTCACTTCTGCTTGGGGACAAGTAATCACCATTAGCAAGCCATTGAAAAATACTTAAATTGCATTGAAATCCCTCCCTGGAGGCAGAACACTAAATCCTCTGATAATTATTCACAGCTCACATCCTTGGAGCTGCAGTATGTTTCTCCAAAACTTCTAATGTGCCGGGACCTTGAATTGGCTGTGCCAGGAACCTATGACCCCAACCAGCCGATCATTCGCATTCAGTCCATAGCGCCGTCTTTGCAAGTCATCACATCCAAGCAGAGGCCCCGGAAGTTGACACTAATGGGTAAGCACCACTGCACACTTTTGTCACCTGCTTCTTCCCCCTGCCCTGGCTGAATCCCCCTTCCCTCTTCTGAAATCACAGCTTGCCGTTCCCACTGCTAATCTTTCATAAGCACCCTATCTCCCGTGTTTATTGAGAGAGGTGTAGGGGACAGTGAATTTTTCCTTTTTACATCCTCCTTGGAACTCTAAGTTTATTCACATAGCTGTGCTTAAGTGTAACATAATGATCCCCACCAAGGCATACGACGCGGAGAAGTGTGGCAGGTGTTGGGAACTGACAGGGCCAACAAGGAAGCAGCTGGGTGCAGACGTGGACGGTGACAAGCTACTTTGGAAAAAGAGCTCGGGCTCGTGAACATTTTTTCGAACTTTATAGTTTCTGTGGAAAACAATTGTGTAATATGAACCAATTGAAGTAGAAATAAAATCTCAGCAAGGTTTTTAAATTTCCTTTAGGTGTAGAGAGTTACCTATCTAGGATGACTTACAGAGGCCTCAGGGCTCTGGTGGGACTCCTAATAACACGGTTCTCAAATTGTAATGCATGTTCACCAGTACCAATTCATCATGGTCCAAGGGTGATTGTCTCTCCATGGACTGGGGTCTTCTAAAACTGAAACATGGCTAAGTCAAGTTCCCAGGGGGTTTAATTAAAGACAGTGTAATGAGGCTCGGTGCCTGTAGCTCAGTAGCTAGGGCACAAGCCACATACACTGGGGCTGGCAGGTTCAACCCCTGCCCAGCCTGCCAAACAACAATGACAACTACAACCAAAAAATAGCCAGGCGTTGTTGTGGTGGGCACCTGTAGTCCCAGCTACTTGGGAGGCTGAGGCAAGAGAATTACTTAAGCCCAAGAGTTGGAGGTTGCTGTGAGCCGTGACGCCACGGTACTCTACCCAGGGCAACAGCTTGAGATTCTGTCTCCCAAAAAAAAAAAAAAAAAAAGAAAGAGTGTAATGAAAGTGCTGTTTGCAGAGGTGTAAGCAAAGTTAAGAGAATCTGCAGAGAGCACCCAGGAGCAAGCAACAGTGAGAAAGTATCAGCCTCACCTCAGCCCCCAGAACCAGAAAGGGCAGGAGCCCAGCAGGACCTAACCTTGAAAGAGACGCCATCCAGCAAAAGCCATAGTCCAGATTGAAGGTCATAGCTACCTCTAGAATGTGACCAGGCCAGTTGTGAGGGGCAAATACCCTGACCTCTCCTTCCCCCAGTGCCTCAGTGGGCCCCTAGGGGATGTGGTTCAGGGGAAAGGGAATACAGAGAATGGTAATCATACCTGGTCCTCAGAAACAGGGCTTCTTTTTTTTCAGACAGTCTCACCAAGTTGTCCTCGGTAGAGTGCTGTGGTGTCACAGCTCACTGCAACCTCAAACTCTTGGCTGTAAGCGATTCTCTTGCCTCAGCCTCCCAAGTAGCTGGGACTACAGGCACCTGCCACAACACCGGCTATTTTTATTTTTTTGTTGTAGTTGTCATTGTTTAGCAGGCCCAGGCCAGGTTTGAACCCTCCATGGAGCCCTGATGCATGTGGCTGGCTCCCTAACAACTGAGGTATGGACGCCAAGCCAGAAACAGGGCTTCTTTTGTCTTATTTGGTCAACATTGGTCATTTAGGATCATCAAAAACAAGCAAGGCCATTTTTTTTCTTTCTTTTTTTTTTTTTTTTTTTTTTGTGAGACAGGGTGTCACTCTGTCACCCAGGGTGGAGTGCAGAGGCATTATCATAGCTCACTACAACCTTGAACTCCTGCTCTCCAGCCTCAACCTCCAAACACACTGGGATTACCCGAACATGAGCTACCATGCCTGGCAGAAGAGCCATTCTTTTTATCAATGCTAAGGATTTTTTTTTTCTTATTGTAGAGAAAGTGTCATTAGGTAAAGTACATGTAGTCCGTAGGAGCTTCTGAATACAGTGATGATCTCAATTAAAGCATTAGAAGACCTCTGATCTCCACTCACTGCTCCCCCTTTCCCTGCAGGCAGCAACGGGCATGAGTTTGTTTTCCTCCTGAAAGGCCATGAAGATCTGAGGCAGGACGAGCGGGTGATGCAGCTCTTTGGCCTGGTTAACACCCTTCTGGCCAATGACCCAACATCTCTTCGGAAAAACCTCAGGTATTCAGAATGCTCTGAAATGGCAAAGATTTGAGAGGTCTTCTAGTTTTTTTCTATGTGTCTCATGTAGGTAGTCACATATCCTAATGAAATAAGTTATAAAATTATGTACCTGGTAGGAAGTTATCAATAGCCAATATGCCAAACACAGAAAGAAACTTTTTTCAGGATATTCTCATTGGGAAGTACCTTTAACAACCCCCAAAATTCAGAATGGAACAATTTGTGGCAGTTAGATTAGTGATTCTGCAAGTTTGATGTCTTTTACACTCTGTAGGATTAAAGCCCAGCCAAACCTTTCCTAACCTTAGTACTCTATTGCCTTCTCTTTCTGTTAAAACCATAAATACTAAGTTGAGAGGTTATTTTATCCTTGATGGTAAGTTGATTGTTCCCCCGAAGCCATGAGTTTGTCAGGCAAGTTGAGAAGACCAGTGTTGGTTTGATACCATGAGTGTCCTTTCCGCAATGCTTTACAATGGGCCCCTCACTATGCCCCTCACAACAGCCTGCTGCAGGGAACTCACTAAAAATAACTTGCATGGGTGGTGCCTGTGGCTCAGTGAGCAGGGTGCCAGCCCCATATACCGATGGTGGTAGGTTCAAACCCAGCCCCGGCCAAACTGCAACAAAAAAAAAAGCTGAGCGTTGTGGCGGGCGCCTGTAGTCCCAGGAGAGGCTGAAGCAAGAGAATCGCCTAAACCCAGGAGTTGGAGGTTGCTGTTAGCTGTGATGTCATGGCACTCTACCAAGGGTGATAAAGTGAGACTCTATCTCTAAAAAAATAAATAAATAGTGTCTACTGTTTACTAACTGTCTCCTTACTAACACTGCTCTCCTACGGAAACCAGCATCCAGAGATATGCTGTCATCCCTTTGTCAACCAACTCCGGCCTCATTGGCTGGGTCCCCCACTGTGACACACTGCATGCCCTAATCCGGGACTACAGGGAGAAAAAGAAGATCCTTCTGAACATCGAGCATCGCATCATGTTGCGGGTATGTGCTAAGGCTGTCAGACCCAGCACACCTTAACTATCTTGGAGACAAAACTCACAAGTCAGAGAATCTATGCAGAGCGTCTTTTCTGGTTTTCCTTTGTGTATGTTTATCACCAAAAAATCTATTTAACTTTGAAGAAGGTTTAATGAGGTAAGTTCAAAAAAAGAGAACCTTCTGAGAAACTCAAGGACCCTGAAGCCAAGAAATTAAGTTTTCATTATCCCAGGAGAGAGTAGACAGATAAAATGTCAGGCTCAAAGCACTAGCCACATCGAGCAATCATGTTTAGTAAATATGTAAGTAACAAGAAAGAAATTGTTGCCCAAAACCTTGAAACCTCCAAACTCTCACCAGCCCAGTAGGGTTGGACTGAGGGGAGCCTGCTGCTTTTCCCTCATGTCATAAGAGTTCCTGTGGTCATCAGGTTAGAGTGATCACCCCAGCTTCCCATTTGCTATTCTTATTTCCCTTCAGCTTTTGGCTGTGGTGGTAAAATTAGATTTTAGCACTGCCTAGACCCCTACCCTCTTTCTCCCTGGATGTAAGCTGCTTGTCTTAAGCTAGTCTCTTACTGAATGGTTGTGTTCTGATGCAGATGGCCCCAGACTATGACCACTTGACTCTGATGCAGAAGGTGGAGGTGTTTGAGCACGCCGTCAATAACACAGCTGGGGATGACCTGGCCAAGCTGCTGTGGCTCAAAAGCCCCAGCTCTGAGGTATGGCCACTGAGGCTCTTCAGGCACTCACTGCCCTCACACGCTCACTCATGACAGGGGGCCCCAGTCCTGAGGTATGGCCACTGGGGCTCGTCAGGCACCCACTCCCCTCACATGCCCACTCATGACAGGTGGCCATCCAATTTGTTCATGAGCACCCATGTAGTGGGTTCCTCTTTGTTATGATCAGCTGTGGATTATGTGCACACTGTAACAAAAATGAAAGGGGTGAGGCAGGCAAGTTAGATTTAGACTAAGTAGTTTAATGTTTTTCTTGAGCTCTTTATGTATTAAAGATAGTTAAGTCTTTTTCATATATATAACAAATTTCCTGTTTGTTTTTCAATTTTGTTAATGGTATATTCTTTGGATTAGAATTTTGGGGATTTTGGTTTTTTATATACAGTCAACCCTCCATATCCACAAGTTCCATATCCATGCTTTCACCCAGCCATGGATGGAAGATATAGTCTATCAATAACCGGTCAGAAGGTATACTCTTACAAAGATCTCATTCAGGTCTGTGCCTCCATACCTGGCTAATTATTTTTTTGTAGAGTCTGGGTCTTCCTGTGCTGCCTTGGCTGGTCTTGAACTCCTGGCCTCAAGTGATCCTCCCACCTTGGCCTCCTAGAGCACTGGGATAACAGGCATGAGCTACTGCTCTGGACCTGTACATTCTTTTCTTTTCTTTTTTTTTTTTTTTTTTCGAGACAGAGTCTTAACTATGTCGCCCTTGGTAGGGTGCTGTGACATCATAGCTCACAGCAACCTCAAACTCTTGGGCTTAAGCGATTCTCTTGCCTTAGCCTTTTTTTTGGTTTTTTGTTTGTTTATTTGTTTTTTTGAGACTCTGGAACTACAGGCACCTGCCACAGTGCCCAGGTATTTTTTTGTTGTTGCAGTTGTTTTTAGCTGGTCCAGGCTGGGTTCAAACCTGCCACCCTTGGTGTATGTGTCTGGCACCATAACCATTGTGCTTCGGGTGCCAAGCCTGTACATTCATTTTTAAAAGTTAGAAGTCACTAGATTTTTAATCTTTTCTTTACAGTTTCTTTCTTTGGCTTTATATCTTCACCTTGTGATTACTTATCTTTTTTTTTTTTTGAGACAGAGCCTCAAGCTGTTGAGCCTCAAGCTGTTGCCCTGGGTAGAGTGCTGTGGCATCACAGCTCACAGCAACCTCAAACTCCTGGGCTCAAGCAGTTCTCCTGCCTCTGCCTCCCAAGTAGCTGGGACTACAGGGGCCCACCACAACGCCTGGCTATTTTTTGGTTGCAGCCGTCATTGTTGTTTGGCGGGCCCCGGGCTGGATTCGAACCTGCCAGCTCAGGTGTATGTGGCTGGTGCCTTAGATGCTTGAGCCACAACTTTATTTTTTTTTTTAAGATGATTAGCCACCATCACACTATTTGCTAAATAATCCATCTTTTCCCCACTATCTAAAAGATTTAATTTAGACTGGGCATGATGGCTCACACCTATAAACCTAGGTCTCTGGGAGGCCCGGGTGGGAGGACTACTTGAACTCAGGAACAATAGCAAGACCCCGTCTCTACTAAAATAGAAAAACTGAGACAAGAGGATTGCTGAAGTCCAAAAATTAGAGGTTGCTGTGAGCTATGATACCAAAGCACTCAACCAGGAGCAGCAAAGTGAGACTCTGTCTCAAAAATAATAACTAAATAAGTAAATAAATAAATAATAAAAGATTTCATTTTTATAGTATACTAAATAGTTGTATTTTCTTTTTTTGGAAACAGCGTCTTACTATGTCGCCCTCGGTAGAGTGTCGTGGCTCAAAGTCTTGGGCTTAAGCAATTCTCTTGCCTCACCCTCCCAAGTAGCTGGGACTACAGGTGCCCACCACAACGCACGGCTATTTTTTTATTGCAGTTGTCATTGTTTTTTAGCTAGCCTGGGCCAGGTTCAAACCTGCCAGCCTCGGTACATGTGGCTGGCGCCGTAATTACTGTGCGACAGCTGCCTAGCCAGTAATTGGATTTATTTCTAAGGCTTCTATTCTGTTCCATTGCTCTTTCTCCCTGTTTCTCTTCAAGTACCATATTGTTAGTACAAATCCCTCCTCAGTGACTTCTTCATATATTTTTTTCTTGAGGATACTATATCTTTACAATCTTAAATGAATATCCTTAAATGAACATTTTCATTTACTCAGGTCTGTATATTCCTAAGAAAAGTTTATTCATCTAAGTCCTACACATTTCTTTTTTTTTTTTTTTGTAGAGACAGAGTCTCACTGTACCACCCTCGGGTAGAGTGCCGTGGCGTCACACGGCTCACAGCAACCTCTAACTCTTGGGCTTACGCGATTCTCTTGCCTCAGCCTCCCCAGCAGCTGGGACTACAGGCGCCCACCACAACGCCCGGCTAAGGTCCTACACATTTCTAATTAGGTTTATTCCAAAGCATGTTGTTATACTTATAGAGGAGATCTTTGTAGGATTACCCATTCTAACTTGTTATTGATGGAGTATAAGAAAACAACTGATTAAAATATAATTATGTTGAAACTAATTAAAGTTTCCAGATTCTTGGTTCACCTGTGCTCCTGTGTTCTAGGTGTGGTTTGACCGAAGAACCAATTATACACGCTCTTTAGCAGTCATGTCAATGGTTGGGTATATTTTGGGCCTGGGAGATAGGTGAGTGAATTTAATTTGTTTCCTGTAGTCTTCTTCTCCATTGTAGTTTTCTTGAATGATTTCATTTGATTTTCTAGTGACATATATGACCATTAAGTAAGTAATTATCTGTATTTTGTTTGTTTGCTTTTGAGACAGAGTCTCACCCTGTTGCCTGGGCTAGGGTGCAGTGGCATCACCATAGCTCACAACAACTCAAACTCCTGGGCTCAAGCGATCCTCCTGCCCCAGCCTCCCAAGTAGCTGGGACTATAGGCGTCTGCCACCAGACCTGGCTACTTTTTCTACTTTTTGTAGAGAACATGATCTTGTTCTTGCTCAGGCTGGTCTCAAGTTCTTGAGCTCAATCATTCCTCCTGCCTTGGCATCCCAGAGTGCTAGGATCACAGGCATTAGCCACCGTGCCCAGCCAATATTGGTGTTTTATACTTAAATTGTCTTTTACAACAGCCTTAGTCCCCTATTTGTCATTATACCATCAGAACAATACATCAAACTAAGCAAACAAAAGCCATAGTTCAAGTTGAACACTGTGGCACAAACCTATAAGCCTAGCTACTTGGGAGTCTGAGGCATGAAGATGGCTTGAGCCCCAGACCCACCTGAGCAGCTTAGTTTGATCATGTCTCAAAAAAAAAAAAAAAAACAGGGGCAGTGCCTGTGGCTCAAAGGAGTGGGATGCTGGCCCCATATGCCAGAGGTGGTGGGTTCAAACCCAACCCCGGCCAAAAACTGCAAAAAAAAAAAAATAATAAATAACCATACAGCAAGATCCCATCTCTATTTTTTTTTTAAAATCCTTTTTATGTTTTTGTGTAAATTTATGCCAAAACATCCTGACTGACAAAGTAACCTAGAAATGTTCAAAATTGACTCACAAGAATATAAAGAAAACTGGTTCTCTGATGTCTATTGTTTTTTACCCAAGGTCATATCTCATGCAATTACTTGAGCTCGGCACCTATAGCTCAGCGTCTAGGGCACCAGCCACATACACCGGAGCTGGTAGGTTCAAATCTGGCCAAACAACTATAATAACTATAATAACCAAAAAATAGCCAAGTCTTGTGGTGGGTGCCTACAGTTCCAGCTACTTGGGAGGCTGAGGCAAGAGAATCACTTAAACCCAAGAGTTTGAGATTGCTGTGAGCTGTGACACCACAGCACTCTACCGAGGGCGACATAATGAGACTCTGTCTCAAAAAAAAAATAATAATAATAATAAATTTTTGTTTAAAAGATAAAGCTAGTAGAAGGCTTATTGACAAAAGCCAGATGATTCCACCTAGATTGGCTCAGGGGCTCAAGATGAAACCCTGTGATAGTTGGGTTGCTCAGTGGTATAACAGAGCTTCACCACTTGGAGATGTCAACACTGCCAGAAATTTTTATCATGTAACCAAAGACCTCTGGAAAGCAAATCATCTTGGTCTGGTGAGGCAACCTGTGACTCACATAGCTACATCCTGTTTTAGCAGGAGATGGCAAACTTTTTACAAAGGGCCAGGTAATGAATAGTTTATCCTTTGTTGGCTATATAGTCTCTCTCATAACTACCTAACTCTGCTATTGCAGCACAAAAGCAGCTGAAATGTAAACAATTGAGTATGGCTGTGTTCTAATAAAACTTTATTGACAAAAGTAGGTGGGGAGGTGGATTTGGTCTGAGTATCATCATTCCCTAACCCCTGGCCTGTTGTATCACATACTTGTCAATTTATTCATTGGTGCTACTCTGCTGATCCCTTCCTGATCCCTCTTCTGTTTCTCAAAGACACCCATCCAACCTGATGCTGGACCGGCTGAGTGGGAAGATCCTGCACATTGACTTTGGGGACTGCTTTGAGGTGAGCACATGTTCCAGAACACCACGTAAAGCTTGTCTTCCCGGGTGATCACATTCACCCTCCTCTAACAGTTTAGGCAAACTTAAGTCCCAAATGCCTTACCCTCATCTTTGCCTGTCCCTAGCAAAGCAATAGTAATTGGTCTAAGACAGCAGTTCTCAAACTATGGGTCACAACCCCTTTGGGGGTCAAACGACCCTTTCACAGGGGTCACCTAAGACCATCGGAAAACACATATTTCTGATGGTCTTAGGCACTGAGACTCTGCTCCTCTATCCATCTCCAGGCGGTCCACCCACATGCAGGTACACCCACATACGAGTACCCGGCCTGATGACGTCATCGCACCAACCCCATCACATACACCCTGGTACAAATACAGCAACGAAAATAGTTTTATGGTTGGGGGTCACCACAACATGAAGAACTGTATTAAAGGGCCATGCATTAGGGAAGTTGAGAACCACTGGTCTAAGAAATGAAATCCATGCCATCAGTTGCCATCTAATTCTCCTTGAGGCAAAGGCTGCTGTTCACACACCCTTGCTGAGTGGAGGAATTCCCCGTCCTCCATGCTGTCTGAGCGTGATATGCACATTTGTCCTTTTTCTTTTTTCTTTTCTGGTTGTTTTGTTTTGATTTTTAGTTGCCTGCCTTTAAGTCCCCGTGACAAGACCTCTCACTAACCTCAAGTTATTTTATTCTGTGCTCTAATTAAACTCAATGCAGGTGGTGCAAAGGAAAGCCTCCTACCTGCCTTCACCTAGCTTTAGCTAAAAAGAAAAATCTTTTAACCACAGATTTATTTTTTTCCCATTAGGTTGCTATGACCCGAGAGAAGTTTCCAGAGAAGATCCCATTTAGACTAACAAGAATGTTGACCAATGCTATGGAAGTGAGTGGACATTGGGAAAAAGCTGCTTTGAAATGGGGCTAATGCAGTTACAACCTTCTCTGAGGACAGACTTGCTTGTTAGAGCCAACTAGTTCCCCCAGAAAGTCCCTGTAATTTCCTTTTTTGTTTTTGAGACAGGATCTTACCGTGTTGCCCCTCGGTAGAGTGTCGTTGTGTCACAACTCACAGCAACCTCAAATTCTTGGGCTTAAGCGATTCTCTTGCCTCAGTGTCCCAGTAGCTGGACTACAGGCGCCCGCCACAATACCCAGCTATTTTTTGGTTGTAGTTGTCATTGTTGTTTGGCAGGGCCAGGCTGGGTTCAAACCTGCCAGCTCTGGTGTACATGGCTGGCACCCTAGCTGCTGAGCTACAGGCACTGAATCTGTCCCTGTGATTTCTATAGCAGTTTCCTTTGTTTCCCTTTATGTTAGAAAGGGTCTGTCTTTTGACAGCACTTATCACGTCCTCTCAGACATGGTTCCCTGTGTATCACAGTCCTGACTCCTTCTCCTGAGATAGTCCTGGCCTGATACATCAGTATAACCTTTGTTTGCTACCTGAGTGAGGGTAACAGACCCTCTCAGCTTGCTTTTGGGTCTGGAGTCAGCAATTGCTATAATGAGTACCTCTGTCCCTTTTCTAGGTTACTGGCCTGGATGGCAACTACAGAATCACATGCCACACGGTGATGGAAGTGCTTCGGGAACACAAGGACAGTGTCATGGCTGTGCTGGAAGCCTTTGTCTATGACCCCTTGCTGAACTGGAGGCTAATGGATAGTGAGTACTCTCAAGGGTATGGGAGTTGGAGTTAGCACCCTCCCAAATTAGGAATATTTGACACATTACATTTTACTGACCATTTCCCTTTCAAGCATGGAACCTGAGGGGTATTAGCAAAATTACATTTTCGCAGGGCAAGTCTGGTGGCTGGAAGAGAATTTTAAGTATCTGTGTTACTAGAACAATAAGCTCCCATTATCAATTTAGATATTAATGAAAATATTTTCCAGGATCAACCAAGTATTCTAGTGATTTATGTTTGTTTGGGCTTCATATAGATTAGTAAGCTTGAATTTTAATAAGAAAAAAAAAAAAAGTAAGAAGGCTTATGACCTGTGATCCAAACACTTTAGTCTGTCTCCACAGAGGTGGGTGTGTGACCGTGGTGGGCACATGGGTGAGTCATGACACCTGTGTGGGTGCCTGGATATGTCACAGGACCACAGCTGGTGGTGGGGTGGGTTGCAGAACCTTGGTGGGTGCCTGGGCAGTTCATGGACACTTTAGGAGGCTGAGTTGAGAGGATTCTTTGAGGCCAGGGTTCAAAACCAGCCTGGGCAATACGGTAAAATCCCTTATCTGTAAAAATTAAAAAACTTAGCCAGGCATGGTAGCACATGCTGTAGTCTTAACTACTTGGAGGCTGAGGCAGGAGGATCGCTTGAGCCCAGGAGTTAAATTAAGTTGCAGTGAGGTATGATGATCACATTGCACTGTAGCCCAGGAAACACAGTGAGACCTTGTCTCAAAGAAAAAAATGGGGGGACAAGATGGCAGACCAGAAATAGCCTGTACTCTCAATCAGGAAATGAAAGATTGTCAATAGAGGCTCACCAACAGATGGACCATCTCAGAGAGAGCATTGCGAATTATCAGAGAAACAACTGGAGATACCCAAGGAGGAGGAGAAAGAGGCAGGGTGATCCACTTGGCAAAATCGGAAGACACTTGGGGAAAGTTTCCACATGTGGGGAATAGTCAAGGGAAGATCTCTGGAGCGCCACACTCCTCCCCCCACCCCCCATGGACATTGCAGCCCAAGTTGTGAGGGGGCTTCCCCACCAGAGAGGCCTCCACACTGATCTGGGAGTTGCTTGGAAACTGGGAGGCAGCATCACATTGAAGAATGGACACAGTGGTCCTGCTGTCTTCTGATCCAGGTCTCTGCAACAGACACTATCCTGTATCTAACCCCAGAGTGCTCAGTCTGCAAGGAGGTCAGCACCACTGTAGGTGCCTCCCCTTTACCCCTACCAGGCTGGGAGGGCAGGTGCTCTCATGTACACTGTGACTGGGTACCCAGCATCCCTTGCAACCCAGCCACCTCCCAGGGGTCCGAACAGAGCAGATGCTCACCAGGCCTCAGCATCTCCTACCACCATCCTGCCATGTCAGTGACACCACCACTGCCACCTGAGTAGCACCATGGCAGCTGCCACAGTCCAAACTGTGTGGAAGCAGAGCCCCAGCCATCGTAACCCCTGTCCCCACATGTCTCCCTAGCCCTGCCAGCTATTAGTGGTCCAGCCGATGTGTCCCAGTGAGTCACCCCCACTGCTGGCACAGTCCTGCAATCCAGCCAAGTGCAGGCAAGCCCTCCCACTCTACTCAGGTGCCCACCCAGGTCCTGTAACTCCTACAGACACCTGGAAAAGACCTGCGACCTGCCCCTCCACAGCTGCAGTCCTGCGGTGGATCCAGACATCCACCAAGGTCTTACAGCCCGCCTAGGTGCCCTCCAAGGTCCCACAGTGTGTGCAGGCACCCACCACACTCCTACCCACCACCAGCTATGGTCCTACGACACATTCTGGTACCCACAAGGTTCCATGAGCCATCCAGGCACTAGACAAGGTCCCATGAGCCATCTAGGCACTAGACAAGGTCCCATGAGCGGCCCAGGCACCCACTAAGGTCTGCAACCCACCCCACCACCAGCTGTGGTCCTATGACATATCCAGGCACCCACCCAAGTGTTAAGACTCGCCCATGTGCCCACCGTGGTCATACACCCACCTCTGTGGAGACAGACTTGCCAAGCCCCTGTTGGATCTTCCAACAGTAACCTAGGAACCAACCTGTCATTCCAAATGATACCCCCTAGCGCCAGTTTGGACTATGACAATCACAGGGGATTGAGATGGTGCAAAACAGCTTTATTACAGGCTCTCAGTGCACCTACCCTCCTACCAGGTCAGTCCTCCAGAGTGGGACACAAAAGTGCTTATCTCAGTAAGTAGGAGAGTTCCCAGCAAAGGAAATCAGGTGTACCCCAAACCTGTGAGTCCTGAGGGGAGAGAAGTGCTTTCAGATAAGAAGAAACCATCAAAAAATTCTGGCAACATGGAGAAATAAATTAACTTTATACCCCTAAATAGATTCACAGCAATGGCCCCCAATCAAAAAGAAATTGTCAAAATGTCAGAAGTAGAATTCAGAATATGGATGGCAAATAAGCTGAGTGGAATTGAAGAGAAAGTTGTATACTAACACAAAGAAGCAAAAAAATTATTTCAGGGCATGAATGAAAAATACAAATTATCACTAAAGAGATGGGCAACATGAGAAAGGAGATGACAGAAGTTAAGGAAATGAATGAGTCTTTTAAGGGATTATAAAATACAGCAGAAAGCTTCGACAGCAGGCTAGACCAAGAAGAAGAACGAATCTCAGAGCTTGAAGGAAAGGCTTTTGAACTAACCCAGTCAGTCAGAAAAGGCTAAGAAAGAATGAACAGTCAATTCCATTTCTTTTTTATTTTCTTTCTTTTTTTTTCTTTTGAGACAAGAATCTCACTTGGTCACCTTCGGTAGAGTGCTGTGGCTTCTTAGCTCACAGCAACCTCAAACTCTAGAGTTCAAGTGGTCCTCTTGCCTCAGCCTCGCAAGTAGCTGGGCCCACCACAACACCCCGCTATTTTTTTAGAAATAGGGTCTCGCTCTGGCTCAGGCTGGTCTCGAACTCATGAGCTCAGGCAATCCATTCGCTGCAGCCTCCCGAGTGCTGGAATTATAGGTGTGAGCCACCACACCTGACCAAAAAATTCCATTTTTATGATCATAAGAAAATACCAAATCAACCAAGTTTCTTTCAAGTCAAAGTTTGAAGCACTTGCAAATATTCTCTCTTTCTTTCCCTAGCAAATACCAAAGGCAACAAGCGATCCCGGACAAGGACCGATTCCTACTCTGCTGGCCAGTCAGTAGGTGGGTGCATTTCAGGAGAGATGCCACATTCTGTCCCCTCCATCCAAAGTATTTCTAGGATGGGTGAGCTGTGTTATTACCACGAGGAGGCATGAGCTGAATCAATAACAGCTGCTGAGGGTGCAGGATGTAGACCTGTCTCTTCTGAGGACCCTGACAGTGACAGTGTTGTACACATGCTATTTATCACTGCTCATATAACATCTGATGAGCATTTAATTAAACTTCAAAAATTTAGTCTAGAAATATTTGCTGAGCACCAATCATCTAATATGTGCTTTTTTATTTACTATCTCACACAATGGAGGGGGTACCTAAAGCTTGGAAATTTTTATTGAACTATTGTGATCTTTATCTATAAAAACTCAGTTAAATATCAGGGTGAATATCAGCCAAAATCATGCCCAATAATGGTGTCTGGGTCGGGGTAATTATCACCAGCATTACCTAGGTCCTCAAGCATTATTAACAGCTCAGAAATGGGAAGGTGGAAGCAGCAGAAATTTACTTATATTGCTGTGCGGAGCCTTGAAACCACAGGAAACAGGAAGCAGTCACAGACCCTGGTCCTGGGAAGACACGTTTACCTCAAAGAGCCAGAGTACTTTTATGTCTTGGCAGCTCTCGGAAATGTCAGGCTAAAGCAGTTGAACTTTGTATAACCTTTCCCTCTCCCCCTCCACCCCATCCTGTCCCTTTTTCTCTTTTAACATCTAAGAGCATCCTACACTGTTGACATGTGGAGAATATTGTTGGGCTGTAAAAAAAGTTAACATTCTCTACTGGTATTTATGGAACGCTTACAACTTTGTTAATTAAGCCAGATAATGTCCAGGGGTACATGCTGGGTATGGTGGCTCACACCTGTAATCTTACCACTCTGGGAGGCGGAAGCGGGTGGATTGCTTGAGCTCACAAGTTCGAGACCAGCCTGAGCAAAAAGCAAGACCCCATCTCTACTAAGAAAAGAAAAACAGAGGCAAAAGGATCACTTGAGCTCTGTAAGCTATGACACCACAGCACTCTACCCAGGGTAACAGCTTGAGACTCTGTCTCAAAAAAAAAAAAAGAATGTCCAGGGGTGCAGAAAGAAAAGATGAGGTACAGTGGTCACCCTGTATGGAATTGACCATAATATCCAGAGCAGTACATTCTGCTGTGTGATCAAGTAGCCGTGCATGTTTTGGTTTGAAGTGGGAATTCAGAAAAGAGAGCTTTTACTGTGAACTGTACTAGTTCAAGGAGCCCTGAGGTTGGTGGCATTTATCATTCCTCAACCAGAAAGAGTAATTTATCCTGACCTGCTGGATCAATCTAGATGGGTGGAAAGGAAAAGGATACTTCAGATAAGAAATTGAGGTAGTGCAGGCGGCGCCTGTGGCTCAGTCGGTAGGGCGCCGGACCCATATACCGAGGGTGGCAGGTTCAAACCCGGCCCCGGCTGAACTGCAACCAAAAAATAGCCGGGCGTTGTGGCGGGCGCCTGTAGTCCCAGCTACTCAGGAGGCTGAGGCAAGAGAATCGCTTAAGCCCAGGAGTTGGAGGTTGCTGTGAGCTGTGTAATGCCATGGCACCCTACCGAGGGCCATAAAGTGAGACTCTGTCTCTACAAAAAAACAAAAAAAAAAAAAAAAGAAAGAAAGAAATTGAGGTAGTGGGCAAATAGTGTCATGCCTGGACAGCAACAGGATCTGTGAATGCCTTAACACCCAGGTTCCTATTCCCCACAGTCTCTGAAGGAGCTTGTGCAAGTGAATGGTCTCATCCAAAGTGTGCTGAGACTCACTGGCTTCATTCTCCCATCCGCCTCATCAATACATTCACGAGTGACTCCTGTGCACTTCCTACACTGTGCAAATGGGAATTAGGACAGCCAGTCCTAATGACACCAGATGGTGGCGGACCTGGTTGGTTAGCTTAAAAGTTTCAGGAACTCATTAATAAAAGTATGATCACCTTGATTTGGAAGTCCCTGGTATCCAGGGACGGTGTTCAAAGAACTTCCCAATTATGATTCCAGACTCTTCTCTGCTGAAGGCCATTATCAGTGGAGGGTGACCCTAATACCTTAGGATTTTTTCTACCCAGAATTGATATGAAAATTCCTCCAAAAAATAACACTTCAACCATGTGGGACCCTTTGCTAAGCTAATTTTCTTTATATTATGATCAGTTTTTGTACAACTGAAGTTTTATCACCAGGTCTTTGACCTAAGTTCTTATTCTTTGTGTCAGAATACTTTATTAATGCTATTTGCTTGACAGTCTATGTTTCAATTCTGATAAGTACCACGTTCTTTCTTCAATAATAGTTAATAACTCATTTGACAATATCTTGGCAGATTTATAAACTTTTGAATACATAAAAAGTAACGTGAAGCTTTCTCCTTTCCCCTTTGAAGGGGAAGGATGTTTAGAAGACAATCACCAAAATAAATTAAAATTACAATAAAAGGCAGGTATTTAAGGAATATGGTATGTAAACAATTAGGAGTTAAGGTCAATGATGGCTTCTTGGTGTTTGAATTTTCTGTTAATTGATTTCTTTCCCCCCCCCCAGAAATTTTGGATGGTGTGGAACTTGGGGAACCAGCTCATAAGAAAACAGGGACCACAGTGCCAGAATCCATTCATTCCTTCAGTAAGTCCAGCCTCTGGGGAATGAGCGCATCAGGGACTAGCTTAGGAAGGAAACAGCAGCTGTGCTGTGCACTGAGAGGGTCAGCAAGACGGAGCCACAAAGTCGCCTTTGACCAGAGACGGTTCTGTGAATTTCTCATTATATTCTGAGGACAGAGGTGGACACAAACATGTACAGAAGTGAATATTTGAAAAAACCAGGGCACCCATTGAACCCGTTGTAATGATCTAATTCTTTATTTGATTTCTACTTTTGTGTATTCCAGTCGGAGACGGTTTGGTGAAACCAGAGGCCCTAAATAAGAAAGCTATTCAGATTATCAACAGGGTTCGAGATAAGCTTACTGGTGAGTGTGTGTATATATTTATGTGAAAGGGACATGAAATTCACAGAGGTTTTCCTCTCCTGGCGCAGGTGGTTAGCCCCGTTTCTGGTGGTCTCAGTACCTAAGCATGGACCTTATACGGCCAACAGGAGCAGCTCGGAGGCCATCAATAAAACCCTATTTCTGATTCTTCTTTCTGATGATCAAGAACAATATCATTTAAAGTTAGTTTCATCTCATTTAATTAATGAGGTTAATAAGATTCTTGTGGGTCTGTGTTCAGGGAAGTGATTTTATCACCATGGCTCGATATTAGAGCCTTATGACCACTCTGACTCACTTCCTATCTATGCTTTGGTAACCATTACGGAGTAGCGAGAATGGAAGGGAAGAAATGCGTGCTTCTGAGAGGAGACATTGCACACGGATCTTTCTTCTGATTGGGAAGGGGTGGAACATCGAGAATGGGAGACAAGGAAGCCAGAAGCGCCAGCTCCCCTACCTGCTCTGGGTGTGGCCTCTGAATCCCCTACCCAGAAGAGGACAGGAATGCTTCCCTCAGTGGGCAGGGAGGAGCTGGTGAGACGCAGGATGGCAAGCATGTAGCATCAGGGCCTGGCATAATCATTTTGTTGTAAGGATGTGTTTATTGAGCACCTGCAAGCACTGGATACCAAATAAACCACATTGATAAAAACAGGTTCCCTGACTGTGTGGGGCTTCAGATCTAAAAGGCACACTGTTAGACATAGAGGAGAGGGACTTGAGGCTGTGATGCGTGTACTAGGAGGGAGAATTTAATCTTTGGGGAGCAGTTTCCCCAAGGAAACAACTCATGAGCTAAAGCTTGAAAGAAGAATTAATCAGGAGTTGCTCTAACAAAGGAAACAGCTTATGCAGGGCCCTGGGGTGGTGATAAGAAAAACGGTCTGATCAGGCACAGTGGCTCACGCCTGTAATCCCTGCACTCTGAGAGGCCAAGGCAGGTAGATTGCTTGAGCTCAGGAGTTCTAGACCAGCCTGAGCCAGAAGGATGTAGTTAAGAGGGATAGTCTGAAATATAAATGAGAGAAAGGATAATTTGTAAGGCTCCTGACAAAGCAGGAAGGGATGGGCTCCAATGCACAGGTAAAATTAGTCTTAAACAGGAGGACGGCAGCTCTGCACTGCAGTGGAAGGGAGGATCATGTTGAATGAGTCCAGGCCCTCAAACACTGACTCACACACATCCTCAGGGTCTAAACAGTTAATTAAACAAGTAGTGTTTAATTAAAGTAGGAGGTGAGAGCATCTGCTGAAAGTGGAAGGGGAGGCTTGGGCATTTGGGGAGAGTGGAGAGGATTTGAGATGTTCCTTGTGGTGATAGAAAGACATGTTGCCACAAGCGGCCAGGCCGTGTTATGCACCAGTCTGAAGTCAGAAGTTATGAATTTATAATGGAAGCCAGCTGTCCTGGGGGAGGAAAGGCTCACAAACGGAGGCTAGCAGGATTAAAACTGAACAGGGTTTCTCATCTACTTAAAAAGGATTTTAGAATAGAAGGAATCTTCATAAACCTATCAACCACATCTAGGCCACTCCTGAACTCGGCTGATCAAAGGTCTTTACCTTCAGTGAACAAGGCTGTATAAGAGAAGACTACTGTCTGTGCAGACCCCATGGAGGTGAATGTTGGAAATCCAGCTACAGCATATCCTTCCTACTTGTGTATGAGGATATACTAATTCAGGCTGCACAGACACGAAAGCCAGCAGGGGGCAAGAAATGCGCTGATGACCAGGTGAGAGTGAAGTGCTTTTGTTTCTCCTGTCCTAGGTCGGGACTTCTCACATGACGATACTTTGGATGTTCCAACACAAGTCGAGCTGCTCATCAAACAAGCAACATCCCATGAAAACCTCTGCCAGTGCTACATCGGCTGGTGAGTGGGCCTCTCAAAGAAACCTTGTCAAATAAACGATCAGGACCCTACCCTATGCCTCAAAGCCGGGGGAGCAAAACGAGATTTGAAGGGCTATCCAGTTATGGGTTCAAATCTCTTTAAAAATTTATATTTACCCTGTATGCACATTGTTGTAAAAAGGAGAAAACTGAGAAATGTTCATGCATGTTTAGAAGACAAACACCAAAATAAATTAAAATTACAATAAAAGAAATGATTTAAGGCCAAGGCAAGAGGATCAGTTTAGGCCAGGAGTTCAAGACCAGCCTGGGCAACATTGCAAGACCCAATTTCTACAAAAAATTAAAACAAATTAGCCAGGCATGATGGCATACACTACTTGGAAGGCTGAGGCCAGAGGATTCCTTAAGCCCAGTAGATTGAGGCTGCAGTAAGCTATGATTGTGCCACTACATTCAAGCCGAGGCAACAGACCAAGACCCTGTCTCTTTTACCAAAAAAAAAAAAAAGAAAGATTTAGGAAAATAGGCAAGGGGCTCAGCAACCATTGCTCAGTGGTTGGGGTGCCGCTACATACACCAAGGCTGGCGGGTTCAAACCCGGCTCAGGCCTGCTAAACAACAATGACACAATGACAGCTACAACAAAAAATAGCCAGGCAGTGTGGCGGGCGCCTGTAGTCCCAGCTGCTCGGGAGGCTGAGGCCAGGGAATCGCTTTAGCCCAAGAGTTTGAGGTTGCTGTGAGCTGTGACGCCATGGCATTCTTCCAAGGGCAAAATAGTAAAACTGTCTCAAAAAAAAAAAAAAAAAAGGAGGGCGGCACCTGTGGCTCAGTGAGTAGGGCGCCGGCCCCATATGCCAAGGGTGGCGGGTTCGGACCCAGCCCCGGCCAAACTGCAACAGAAAAATAGGCGGGCGCCTGTAGTCCCAGCTGCTTGGGAGGCTGAGGCAAGAGAATCGCGTAAGCCCAGGAGTTGGAGGTTGCTGTGAGCTGTGTGATGCCACGGCACTCTACCGAGGGCGGTACAGTGAGACTCTGTCTCTACAAAAAAAAAAAAAAGGAAAATAGGCAAGGCTTATTTGAGTAGGGGGGTTCTTTTGTGTTTCCGCTGTCAACCTAGTTCAGATAGGGTGGGTGAACAAAAAGAAACCATAGCAGTGACAGAGAAGAAGATAAAAAGACAAATTTACAATCTGAGAGTCTAACCTGAAGGACCACTTTGGGGTGCGCTTTGATTAACTGCCCAAGGCATGCTTGAAGGTGGAAACTTAAGCGAAAGGGCAATGGGGAAGTGTCCTTGTGGGACCTCGGCAGGCCCCTGACTGGAAATAAGTGTGTCCCACACAATTAGCTATGGCAGAGCTGAAGGAATGCCCCTGAGTTGTCAGACCTTGGTCTTTCCATTTTTAACTTAATCTGCATAAAGTTTTGATGAAGTTCAAGTTATTAAAATGTTCCTTTTCTGTCTGTCTTCTTAGGTGCCCTTTCTGGTAACTGCAGGCCCAGAGGTGCCCACTGCATTTTGGGGGAGGCATTTGTACTTTGGTATATGTTTCTTCTAACCTGAAACTGTGGTCAGAAAGTTTGACTTTGTTAAATATTTTGAAATGTAAATGAAAAGAACTACTGTATATTAAAAGTTGGTTTGAACCAACTTTCTAGCTGCTGTTAAAGAATATATTGTCAGAAACACAAGGCTTGGTTTGGTTCCCAGGACAGTGAAACACAGTAATACCACAGAAATCAAGCCATTATTTTTGGGGAACAGAAGATCTATAACTATAGAAATACGGGTTTTGACTTAACTCACAAGAGAACTCATTGTAAGCATTTGCTGATGGAAGAATGACTTAGTCATTCCTTTCAGCATGGGTACAGCAAACTCTGCACAGCCATAAAGCCTCAGGTCATAGAGGACAAAGATTCGGGTCCTAGACTGTGAAGAAGCAGGAGAAGCTGTCATCACCCCTGCCACCCCTCTGGTGACCTCACTGGTCTGTGGACAGCAGCAGCAGCATTTGCAGGATGGGGCAAAATGGGTCACAAAGGTCCGTCTTCTGCTGGACCAGCGATACTGTAACTCACACCCCTCAATCTAAGACCTGAACCTCTAGGAGGGGATTTGTTCAGATCACAGGGGCCTCAGCTGAGTAGATGCACCACAGGGGTCACAGCGCAGGAGGCAGCCCGCCCTGGCCTTCCCCAGCCCACTACTGGGATGTTTTCAGTGAGGTCTGAACACTCTGTGCTTAGAACAAGGGCTCGGAAAACAGAAATACTGTCCTGAGGTGCTAAACACGGAGACAGATGGTCTAGTGCTTATTGGGAACTATGAGCAAAGTGAAGATTCAGCTAAATGCACAGAGTGTAAAGTGTAGCCATGTCTAGACACCATGTTGTATCTGAATAATTTTTGTGCCAATAAATGACATCAGAATTTTAAACACATTTATATCTGAGTGGCTTTTTATTTATCATTTTAGTTGATTCAAGATGAAAGCATTTTTCCCTTCAACATTCAACCCTATTAAGCATTTAGTCCTGGAGACATTAAACCTATTAAGCATTTAGTACTGCGTTTGACACTACCCCTTTCCTCAGGTTGTTTCCAGCCCAGACAGGTGGAGGCAGCAGGCCACAAAAGAGAACCAAGAGCTCACTCACTCAGCCAGGTGGTGAGGAGCAAGTGTGAGCCACAGGGAGGGGCGCTGATTCCACCAGATGAGCCCAGAAAGCCTCAAGGAAAGGGGGCCGGTCGGAATAGGTCTTAGAGGTGGAGTGGGGGTTCATCGGATGAAGTAAGTGAGACATTCTCAGCAGCAGAAGAAATGTGAGACGCTGAAGTGACCACACACAGTATCCATAGCAGCGGCAAGTCTTAACCTGGGCAGGTACTTGATCATCTTTAATCTGCAAAATCAGCATTTTTCTATAGTTGAGCCTCATAGTTCAGTGTGTCTGTCCCAGTGGTCAGTTGGGAACAAAGAGAGTAACAGGAAAATAATAGGAACTAATGGGAGGCCAGAAAGTAGAGTGGGCCCACACTGGGCAAGGAGCATGGACCTTACGCTGTGAAGTTTTAAAACAGGAGTAGAATCGGAGGGGAGGTGTTAAATTAATTTTTTAAGATTAGTCAAGTGCGATAGTGAGAAGAGCAGCACAAGGAGTAGTTGGATCTGTAACTTGAGTAGTCCATTGACATAACTCACTACCCTCACACCAGCCCTCTGTGGTATTTTTTTAATTGCCTTTTTAATTTTTATTTATTTTTAATTAAAATTTTTAAAAGTTTTAAAAAATTGTATAGTTTAGTTGTACAACCCAGTAGGAATCTTATTTTAATATGCCAGAGACCAGCAACGCGTTACCTAGAACTGGCATTCTGGAGCTTTTCTTTTTTTTCCTATTGTTGGGGCTTCATTGAGGACTCCATGGTATTGTTTGGGTTTTTTTTTTGAGACAGAGTCTTAACTATGTTGCCCTCGGTAGAGTGCCATGGCATCATAGCTCACAGCAACCTCAAATTCTTGGGCTTAGGTGATTCTCTTGCCTCAGCCTCCCAAGTAGCTGGGACTACAAGTGCCTGCCACAATGCCCAGCTATTTTTTTGTTTTTGTTGTTGTAGCTGTCATTGTTTACCCGCCAGCTTTGTTGTATGTGGCTGGCGCCGTAACCACTGTGCTACAGGCACCGAGCCACCTCAGTGGTATTTTTATGAGACAACTAGTATGAAACAGATGGGAAAAAATTACCAGCCACAAGACCCAGAAAGGAGGCTGTGGGAATAACATAGGGGAGGGAGTGTGAAGTGGACCCCGCAGATGCTCTGTATAGATTCCTCTAATGACAGAGTGTTGGCTCGGTGCCTGTAGCTCAGCAGCTGGGGCACCAGCCACATACACGAGCTTGCGGGTTCAAACCAGCCCCGGCCTGCCAAACAACAATAACAACTGCAGCAAAAATAATAATAATAATAACCAGTCATAGGGCAGCGCCTGTGACTCAAAGGAGTAGGGCTCTGGCCCCATATGCCAGAGGTGGCGGGTTCAAACCCAGCCCCAACCAAAAACTGCAAAAAAATATATATATATATGTATGTATATAGCCAGTCATTGTGACGGGCACCGATAGCCCAGCTACTCAGGAGGCTGAGGCAAGAGAATCGCTTAAGCCCAAAAGTTGGAGGTTGCTGTGAGCTGTGATGCCATGGCACTCCACCCAGGGCGACATAGGGAGACTCTGTCTCAAAAAATAAATAAATAAAGACAGTGTTCCTAAAGAGAAGCCTTTCCAAAGAATAGCCTTTTCAATTTTTTTTTTTTTTTGAGACAGAGTCTCACTTTGTTGCCCTCTAGAGTGCTGTGCTGTCACAGCTCACAGCAATCTCAAACTCTTGGGCTTAAGCAATTCTCTTACCTCAGCCTCCCGAGTGGCTGGGACTACAGGCACCCGCCATAGGGTCCGACTTTTTTTTGTTTGTTTTTAGCAGGCCGGAGCTGGGTTCAAACCCACAAGCCCTGGTGCATGTGGCTGGCACCCTACTCACTGAGCTACGGGCACCACCTCCTTTCTTACTGAAGTGAATTTTTTCTTACGTTCCTTTGGTCCACAGCTACCCAGTGAGAAATACTATATCATTATAAGAGCTATTGGAAGAACTTATGCTAGGAGGAAGTAAAAATTACAACACTAGGAACCATATATTATTTGCCTTTGTATCCCTCAAAAATGCCAAAAGACCTAATCCACAGCACTGTTCCATAAAAATTTATTGGAGAACTTTTCTATTACAAAGATGGTTCGGGTGCAATGGCTCACACCTGTATTTTGGGATGACTAGGCAGGAGGATTGCTTGAGGCCAGGAATTCAAGACCAGCCTGTGCAACACCGTGAGATCCTATCTCTAAAAAAACAAAAGTGTGGGTGGTACCCATAGGTCAGTGGGTACGACGCTGGCCATATACACCAAGACTGGCAGGTTCGAATCCGGCCCAGGCCAGCTTAACAATAATGACAACTACGACAAAATAGCCGGGCCTTGTGGCAGGCACCTGTAGTCCCAGCCACTCTGGAGGCTGAGGCAAGAGAATCACTTAAGCCCAGGAGTTTGAGGTTGCTGTGAGCTGTGACGCCACGGCACTCTACCAAGGGGAACAAAGTGAGACTCTATCTCAAAATAAATAAAGTGCACAAGTCAAAGCTTTTTTTTAAAGTGTTGTTTTTTGTTGTTGTTATTGTTTTGAGACAGAGTCTTGCTCTGATGCCAAAGCTAGAGTGCTATGGCATCATTATATCTCACAGCAACCTCCAACTCCTGGATTCAAGCAATCCTCTTGCCTCAGACTCCGGAGTAGCTGGGACTACAGGTGCTTGCCACAAAGCCCAGCTAGTTTTTCTATTTTTAGTAGAGACAGGATCTCTCTCTTGCTCAGGCTGGTCTAGAGCAGTCCACCCACCTCAGCCTCCCAAAATGCTAGGATTATAGGCATGAGCCACCGTGCCCAGCTTTCAACTGTAATTTTTAAGAATTAAGGCTGTAGTGTCAAATTACTGAGTTTCAAATCTCAACATCTCATACATGCCGTTTGACTTTGGACAAGATACTTCATTTTTCTCTGCTTCTTCCTCATGTGAGAGTGTAGGTAATGCATGGAGTACCAACTATTTTGTGACCTTATTTGGAGGATAAAATTCAGGGGAAGCGCTTAGCACACAGCCTGATACATGGTATTAGGCTGAACCATATGAACTAAGGGTTCAAAAATACTAGTTGCTAAAATGAATTAGGCCTTTGTCCTGCCAGGGTACCTGTGAACCTGAAGTACACACATGGGAAAGAAAAGGTGAATATTCTGAACGTTTATTCAAGATTAATAAACCAAATGAATTGTATTAAGGATGTAGTACATCTGATCTTAAGAGAATATACCCCCATTGAAGTTACATGAATCCATCGTCTCAGCTGTCTAATAACGTCTCCCTCATAAGAAGAGCTCTTCTAGTTATTCAAGTAAATGTTTATGGAGTTCCCACCATGTGCCTTAACGAGAGCTGTTCGTGTTCACAGGCTCAGCAAAGTGCAGCGGAAGTGTCCTGACGCTTTTCACTTACAACGGGCAAGAGAGACAAGATGGAGATTGGAAGATATCCGGGGTGGTGGGTTTTTTCTTTTCATTTTTAGCTGGGAGAGATATCAGCGTTTGTGTAGACTGTCAAGAATGAACCAGTAGAAAAGAGATGAGGCGCGGGAGAATTGGAGGATGCTGTAATCGCAGGAGCTAAGATGTAGCGGTTACTGGGAACACGGAGGCAGAGTTTGGCAAGAGCTGGCTTTAAAAAGAACTGGGTCCTCCGGGTCACACTCTCTCTCATAGGGTTGTCAGCTGATGCAATCTGAGTTTAAAGTAATACTTAAGGGTCTCTGCTGTGACGCTCTGAACCACGCTCCAACTCAGCCTCCCGCGCGCCCCGCCCGTCTTTGCTCACGCGTGGTGCGCACGCGCACCTTGGCCGGGACACTCTCGCGAGAAGAGCCCTGCGGGCCGGAAAAATGGCGCCTCCCAGTTCTCGGGAGCGTAAGACCCCGTTGGCGACCAGCGCAACCCAGTCTGACGGGGAGATGGTGTTGCCGGGCTTCCCGGACGCAGACAGCTTCGTAAAGGTGAGTTCACGGAGTCTTGTGAACATGGGAGCCGCCTGCGCCCGTCCGAAAACAGTCCTGGGCCCTCTAGGGAGCTCGCACCCCGTGGAGATGGGGCCTAGGACGTGAAGACCGCCCCGCTTCCCAGTTTAAGCCTAGGCAGCCCCGAGAGTGGAGAGTCGTTCCCGCGTCCTGTGACACAGAGCTCATTTCAATTATTTGTATACCAAAGCTTAAATATGAACAAAGGTGCAACCATGTTTAAGCAGTGCTTCGCTCTTATGAAACCATGAAACTAAAATAATTTGTAAGTTAGCCCGGCAAATTCCCCCAAGCGCCACTCGTTATATCTCGTTTACCATTCGCATATGCTATTGCTAATTCACGTGTTTGGCTCTAAAACGTTCCTGGACCAATTATCTGTCGACAATTGATTGTGTGGCCTTCACGCTCGTGAGCTGCCACGTTCACCACCCTGAGTCAATTTCCCACCCTTTTTTTTTTTTTTTACCCCCTTGGGAAATGTTTATTTACACAACTCACAGCAATGTCATTTGGCCTGACATGAACAACTATCAGTTATCTCTGACAGCCACTTCAGGTTTTTTTTTCCCATGATCTCACAACATCACAACAATTAAAATAGACAACCAGTTGTTACTAACTGAACAATAAGTAAAAAGCCAGTTGTGGATAGTGGCTCTTATAAATTGATTTTCCGGAGAATCTAGAATATGCTTGTATTGTTCTTAGATGTTCATCAAAATGAAAACACAAAAATAAATTTGTGTAGAAAGCTCATAAATCTGAACTTGAGTAATAATAATGGCACATAATGTGCCAGGCTCTGTCCTGAGTGATTTTTTTTTTTGGAGACAGTCTCACTTTGTTGCCCTCGGTAGATTGCTATGGCATCACAGCTCACAACAACCTCCAGCTCTTGGACTTAGGTGATTCTCGTCCCTCAGCCTTCCAAGTAGCTGGGACCACAGGCACCTGCCACAACACCCAGCTATTTTTTGTTGCAGTTTGGCCAAGGCCAGGTTGAATCCACCCTCGGCATATGGGGTCGGCGCCCTACTCACTGAGCGACAGGCACTGCCCTGATTTTTTTTTTGGGCAGTCTTTGGCCAGGGCTGGGTTTGAACCTGCTACCTCTGGCATGTGGGGCCGGTGCCCTACTCCTTTGAGCCACAGGCGCCACTTTTTTTTTTTTTTTTTTTTTAACAGAGTCTCTCTGTTGCCTTGAATAGAGCTGTGGCATCATAGCTCACAGCAACCTCAAACTCTTGGGCTTGAGAAATCCCCTTGCCTCTGCTTCCCCAGTACCTGGGATAACAGGCACTTCCACAATGTCCAGCTAGTTTTTCTATTTTTTTTTGTTTGTTTGTAGAAACAGAGTCTCATTGTACCACCCTCGGGTAGAGTGCCGTGGTGTCACACGGCTCACAGCAACCTCTAACTCTTGGGCTTCCGCGATTCTCTTGCCTCAGCCTCCAGAGCAGCTGGGACTGCAGGCGCCCGCCACAACGCCCGGCTATTTTTTTGTTGTTGCAGTTTGGCCGGGGCTGGGTTTGAACCCGCCACCCTCGGCATATGGGGCCGGCGCCCTACTCACTGAGCCACAGGCGCCACCCTAGTTTTTCTATTTTTAATAGAGATGGGGTCTTGCTCTTGCTCATGCTGCTTTCCAATTCCTGAGCTCAAGCAATCCATCCACTTCAGCCTCCCTGAGTGCTAGGGTTACAGGCACGAGTCACCGTGCCCAGCTTGTGCTGAGTGATTTTATTAGGTCATTTAATCCTCACAAAAACTCTGGGATAGGGGCAGCTCCTGTGGCTCAGCGGGTAGGGTGCCGGTCCCATATGCCGGAGGTGGTGGGTTCAAACCCAGCCCCGGCCAAAAAAAAAAAAAAAAAAAACTCTGGGATAGACCTTTGTTTTGCCTGTTTTTCCAATGAGGAAAGTCAGGTTGAAATAAGTGAAATCATTCGCCCAAGATCTCAGTTAATAGATAGCAAAGTCAAGATTCAACCTGGTGATTGTGAATTTTAGTCATATATACATATATATTCACTCCCCACTCTCCTCAGAATGTAAGCTCCAAACTTGGTTTCATGTTCACCCTTGTATTCTCAGGGTCTAGGTTAGAGCTTTGCACTAAATTAGTATTTGTTGGATGGATAGAATGGGTATCTTCAGCATCTAGCACAATGCACTGTATACAGTAGATTTAAAAAATGATGTGCCAAATGAATGGGGACCCATGTTTAGAATATGTCTTCTGGTTTTTGACAGTTTGCTCTTGGGTCAGTGGTGGCAGTCACCAAGGCATCTGGGGGCCTACCACAGTTTGGCGATGAGTATGATTTTTACCGAAGTTTTCCTGGCTTCCAGGCATTTTGTGAAACACAGGGAGATAGGTTGCTTCAATGGTAAGTACTGTATACTTAATTGTGTTAATGAAGGAAATAAGAACAAAGAGGTACATAATATTTCCTAAAATTTGTTTTATTAATCATAATTTTCTGTGCTGTAAAGAGCTAGAAAGTGTGGAAGTGAAGTGAAGAACATGTTTCCTTTTTTTTTGAAGTAGTGAATTTTTTTTTTTTTTTTTTTTAGAGACAGAGTCTCACTTTATGGCCCTCGGTAGAGTGCCATAGCATCACACAGCTCACAGCAACCTCCAACTCCTGGGCTTAAGCAATTCTCTTGCCTCAGCCTCCCAAGTAGCTGGGACTACAGGTGCCCACCACAACGCCCACCTATTTTTTGGTTGCAGTTCAGCCGGGGCTGGGTTTGAACCTGCCACCTCTAGTATATGGGGCCAGCACCTTACCGACTAAGCCACAGGCGCCGCCCGAATTTTTTTTTTTTTTTTAAGAGACAGAGTTTCACTCTGTTGCCCTCTGTAAAGTGCTGTAGCATCACAGCTCACAGTAACCTCCAGCTCTTGGGCTTAGGCGATTCTCTTGCCTCAGCCTCCTAAGTAGCTGGGACTACAGGCACCCACCACAACGCCTGGCTATTTTTGTTTTTGTTGTTGTTGTTGCAGTTTGGCCAGGGCTGGTTTGAACCCGTCATTCTCGGTATATGGGGCCAGCGCCCTACTCACTGAGCCACAGGCGCCACCCGAAGCAGTGAATTTTTAATAGGGAAATATTGCTTGTTAAATTTTTAGTTTACGGTGGCGCCCGTAGCTTAGTGGGTAGGGCATCGGCCACATACAACGACGCTGGTGGGTTTGAACCCAGCCTGGGCCAGCTAAAACAACAATGACAAAACTGCAACAAGAAAAAATAGGCAGGTGTTGTGGCAGTCACCTATAGTCCCAGCTACTTGGGAGGCTGAGGCAAGAGAATCACTTAAGCCCAAGAGTTTGAGGTTGCTGTGAGCTGTGATGCTTCGGCACTCTACCCAGGGAAACAGCTTGAGGCTCTAGCTAAAAAAAAATTTTTTTTTTTTTTTTTTAGTTGAACTTTTAAAAAATATATTGGCTTTTGGGCAGTGCCTGTGGCTCAAAGGAGTACGGCACTGGCCCCATATGGCGGAAGTGGCAGGTTCAAACCCAGCCCCAGCCAAAAACTGCAAAAAAAAAAAAATGTGTATATATATATACACATATGTATTTTGCACCTATAGGTTCGATTTAATCTAGGACTTGAAAACTTAAATCTAAGATTCTCTCACATGCCTTGCAGAGTCACAAGTATTAACTTAAGTGTGTTATGAGAGATAATGCACAAACATTAATTTTTTTTATTTTTTATTTTTTTAGAGACAGAGTCTCACTTTGTCGCCCTTGGTAGAGAGCTATGGTGTCATAGCTCACAGCAACCTCCAGCTCTTGGGCTTAGGCAATTGTCTTGCCTCAGCCTCCCTAGTAGCTGGGACTACAGGTGCCCACCACAACACCCAGCTATTTTTTGTTGCAGTTTGGCCGTGACCTGGTTTGAACCCACCACCCTCGGTATATGGGGCCAGCACCCTACTCACTGAGCCCCAGGCGCCACCCCACAAATGTTAATTTTAACTGTTTCTTCACAGAATTAGAGAAACTCTTAGATTTGTCATGTTAACAATAATGAACGCCACAAATTTTACATAGTATCAGATAATTGATAGAATTTAAAGGAAACTTAGAGGTAATTTCTCTCTTTAATAGATGAACAAAGTGAATCTGCCGAGTGATTTAGTCAATTGCCCAAGGCCACACAATTAGCAGTGTTTTTGTTAGGAACAATATGAATGAACCCCATTTGAGGGTTCTCTCTTACAGAATGTAAACTAGTGAACTAAGACTATAAAACCTAACCTTGGTTTCCTTCTCCTCAGCATGAGTAGGGTAATGCAGTACCATGGATGTCGCAGCAACATTAAGGATCGAAACAAAGTGACTGAGTTAGAGGACAAGTTTGATCTACTAGTTGATACAAACGATGTGATTCTGGAGAGAGTGGTGAGTATTTCACCTTACTCTTAGGATAACTAAAGGATTTTTTTATTATTAAAATATAAAGAGAAACCCAGGCATCTTAGAAAATGAAAAGGAAATAATATTTCTTCCCAGTAATGACATTCCTTTCTATAGTCAGCATCTTTTTTGTCAAAAATAATTACAGTTATCGGGGCAGTGCCTGTGGCTCAAGGAGTAGGGCGCCGGTCCCATATGCCAGAGGTGGCGGGTTCAAACCCAGCCCTGGCCAAAAATCACACACAAAATAATAATTACAGTTATCTTCAAAATATTGGCCAGGTATTGTGGCTCCTGCCTATAATCCTGGTACTTTGGAAGGCTAACGTAGGAAGATCACTTGAGGTCAGAAATTTGAGACCAGCCTAGGAAGCATAGTGAAACCCCCACCCCCCCACATCTTTACAAAAAAAATGTAAATATTAGCCGGGAGAGATGGTGTATGTATGTAGTTACAGCTGCTCAGGAGGTTGAGGAAATCATTTGAACCCACAAATTTGAGGTTACAGTGAACTATGATTAGGCTACTGCACTCTAGCCTGAGTGACAAAACAAGACCCTGTTACTAAAAACAAAAAATATATTACTGCCCTATGAAAACTTAAAGTGTGTTGTTATGGATCTACCTTTCAGATTAGCAAATCTCACTTGTATTACAGGAGAAGAGGCCTCTGTATCAGCCCACCCAAAATTTAGTCCATTTTTACTATTACTCAAAATCTGCTGAACACCTCAACTCACACAGTGGATAGTAGATGTGTATTATTCTATCTAGCTTACTGTCTGTTTATGCCTAATTCTACAATAGAACATTACAGACCATCCAAAACAAATCTGATGGTCCTAGAGATATTTAAATTTTGCTCTCCTGGCTTATGAAGTCAACTCTTCCCTAATCTAAATTCCCACAGTCTTTCATCAGTTTCTGTTATCTTATGATTTTCAGTCCTGCCATGCTACTATTTGTAACCCAAGTACGCCTCTATTTGTAGTGTCCAAACTAATATTCCTTATCTGCTTTGAAGTGCAAAATAGATCGGAACTGCCTTCATTCTCACTTGAAATACTGTGCTTCTTGATTTAATGTATGCATTTCAGGGTCATCTTAATTATTTTAGGTGACACTGCTACCACACACAAAAATCAAATTTGAATTTTCAACCCAGCCAGACAGAGTGGCTACTGCTTGTAATCCTAGCACTCTGGGAAGCCGAGGCGGGCAGATCACTTGAACTCCTCATGGGTTCAAGACCAGCCCGAGCAAAAGTGGGACCTTGTCTCTAATAAATAGCCAACTGTTCAAAACCATCCCCGGCCAAAAACCACAAAACAAACAAACAAACAAATAAAATAAGCCAACTGTTGTGGCGGGCGCCTGTAATCCCAGCTACTTGGGAGGCTGAGGTAAAAGGATCATGTGAGTGCAAGAGTTTGAGATTGCTGTGAGCTGTGATGCCACAGTACTCTACTGAGGGTGACATAATGAGACTGTCTCAAAAAAAAAAAGAGTCAGTCAAGTGTTGAGAGTGAGTAATTATTACCCTCCTGACTTTGAGCTTACAATGCTTTAATTACTCGGCATGGTATCCTATCACCTCTCATATATCTGCTCTTTCTAAAAAATGTTTATATTTTCTTTATTGACAAATAGAAATGTACAGATAGCGTCTTGACTTACAATGAGGTTATGTCCCAGTAACCCATCGTAACTTGGAAATACTGTTAAGTCAAAAGTGCATTTAATGCATCTAACCCAACTGCGCACAGTGGCTCATGCCTGTAATCCTAGCACTCTGGGAGGCCAAGGTGGGAGGATCTCTTGAGTCCAGGAGTTTGAGACCAACCTGAGCAAAAGCAAGACCCTCTCTCTACTAAAAATAGAAAAATTAGGGTGTTGTAACAGGCACCTATAGTCCCAGTTACTTAGGAAGCTGAAACAGGAGAATCAACTTGAACCCAAAAGGTTGAGGTTGCAGTGAGCTAGGCTGACACCGTTGCACTATAGCCTGGGCAACAGAGTGGAATTCTGTCTCAGAAAAATAAGTAAATAAAAAATAGTGCACCTGGGTGGCACCTGTTTCTTAGTGAATAGGGTTGCTTAGCCCCATACTGAGGGTGGCGGGTTTGAACCCAACCCCGGCAAAACTGTAACAAAAAATAGCCCAGCGTTGTGGCAGGCACCTGTAGTCCCAGCTACTCAGGAGGCTAAAGCAAGACAATCACCTAAGCTCAGGAGCTGGAGGTTGCTGTGAACTGCAATGCCTTGGCACTCTACCGAGGGTGACAGAATAAAACTCTGTCTCAAAAAAAATAGTAATAATAATGCAGTAATGCACCTTCTGGGAGGCCAACGAAGATGGATTGCCTGAGCTCACAGGTTCCAGACCAGCCTGAGCCAGAGTGAGACCTTGTCTCTAAAAATAGCTGGGCATTGTGGCAGGCGCCTGTAGTCACAGCTATTTGGGAGGCTGAGGCAAGAGAATTGCTTAAGCTGGAGAATTTGAGGCTGCTGTGAGCTGTGATGCTATAGCACTCTACCAAGGGCAACAAAGAGAGACTCTGTCTTCAAAAATAAATAATACACATAATCTACCAAACTGTACAGCTTGGCCAAGCTTACCTTAAACATGCAGAGAATACCTACGTTAGCCTATAGTTGGGCAGAATCATCCAATACAAAACCTATTTTATAGTAAAGTGTTGGATATCTTATGCAATTTATTGAATCCTATACTGAAAATGAAAAACAGAAAAATTGGGTACTCATAGTACAGTTTCTCTTGAATGCACATCACTTTCTTTTTTTTTATTTTGAGGCAGAGTCTCACGCTATCACTCTAACCCTAACCCTAACCCTAACCCTAACCCTAACCCTCACTCTAGGTAGAGTGCTGTAGCATCATACCTCACAGCAACCTGAAACTCTTAAGCTCAAGTGATCCTTGTCCTTGCTCAGGCTGGTCTTGAACTCCTGAACTCAAGCAGTTCACCCTTTTCAGCCTTCCAAAGGGCTAGGATTATAGGTGTGAGCCACCATGCCTGGCACTATTTTTTTTTTTTTTTTTGAGACAGAGTTTCTGTTGTCCAGGCTAGAGTGCCATCAGCCTAGCTCACAGCAGCCTCAAACCTGGGCCCAGGCAATCCTCCTGCCTCAGCCTCCTGAATGTACTTCATTTTCGCACTATCATGAAGTTGAAAAGTTTTAAGTGAGCTATCATAAGTCAGGGCCATCTGTGTGTAATTGTAGTATACAACACGATAGGGTTTTTTGGGGGTTTTTTGCAGTTTTTGGCTGGGGCTGGGTTTGAACCCACCACCTCCGGCATATGCAGCCGATGCCCTATTTCTTTGAGCCACAGGCACTGCTCCAAAGAAGGACTTTCTTTCTTTTTTTTTGGTGTTTTTTTGGTGAGAGCCAGGCTTGAACTCATCACCCCCGGTATATGGGGCCGGCACCCTACTCCTTGAGCCACAGGCACCGCCCAACACGATGTTTTAATATATGCATTGATTCACTTTCACATGTATATTCTCATATACATAATTCTTTAAAATGTTAGGTAACGAACTCTGTTACCCTCAAAAAGAAGATACTAAGCTAATACCTCCTCTACTTGTAGGGTATTTTACTGGATGAAGCAGCGGGTGTAAATAAGAATCAACAGCCTGTCCTCCCTGCTGGGTTGCAGGTCCCCAAAACAGTGGTGTCCAGCTGGAACCGTAAGGTGAGGGCTTCTCTTCAAACTAACTAGAGCTCCTTTACAGTAGGGCTTTTGCTCATTCTAATGTGCATTTTTGTTCTAATATATCGGCCACTGCTTTCCTTAACTTGTTCTCATAAAGGCACCCAACCTAATTATAAGCTCTTCTCTGCTTCACACCCCTCGTCTCACTTAGACATATATTCTTAAATGACTCAAGGGATATTCTTGTGTCCCTGGAGGACATGAATGGGAATTTATTTTTCTAATTCATCAAGTTGCTGTGTTATCAAGTAACGTGTATGCATTGATCATAGGCAGGAGAATATGGCAAAAAAACAAAATCTGAAACTTTCCGGCTGCTTCATGCAAAAAACATTGTCCGACCTCAGCTCAAGTTTCGAGAGAAGATTGACAATTCCAACACACCATTTCTTCCTAAAATCTTCATCAAGCCCAATGCTCAGAAACCCCTCCCTCAGGGTAAGTAGTAGGAACCCCACTGTGTTTGAGTCTTTCTTTCAGTGCGGTTCAAGAACCAGTAAAGGGGTACAAGTTTCACTGTCACCTTCTTTTCTCCAAAGGAAGCTAGCTAACCCCTCCATAACTAGAAAAGGTGCAAATGTGCTTATCCTCTTTTGTGATGATGTTTTTGTCACTGCTTGGGTCCCCAGCTCTCTCCAAAGAAAGGCGGGAACGCCCACAGGATCGTCCTGAGGACTTGGATGTCCCCCCTGCACTGGCAGATTTCATCCATCAGCAGAGAACCCAGAAGGTGGAGCAGGACATGTAAGTGTTTGCTCGTGCTTGACTTTCCCACTGTGAGTTCTTGCCTTTTTGCCACATCTCCACTGTTTCACTTCTGTCAAGTGTGTACATGAAAATAAAAAAATCTGGGCGGCACCTGTGGCTCAGCGAGTAGGGCGCCAGCCCCATATACCAAGGGTAGTGGGTTCAAACCCGGACCCAGCCAAACTGCAACAAAAAAATAGCTGGGTGTTGTGGCGGGCGCCTGTGATCCCAGCTACTTGGGAGGCTGAGGCAAGAGAGTCACCTAAGCCTAAGAGCTGGAGGTTGCTGTGAGCTATGACTCCATGGCACTCTACTGAGGGTGACAAGGTGAGACTCTGTCTCTAAAAAAAAAAGAAAGAAAGGACAATTAATGACAATTATGGTTATGGGGGGGGGGAACAGAAAGAGGGAAGGAGGGAGGGGGGTGGGGCCTTGGTGTGTGTCACACTTTATGGGGGCAAGACATGATTGCAAGAGGGACTTTACCTAACAATTGCAATCAGTGTAACCTGGCTTATTGTACCCTCAATGAATCCCCAACAATAAAAAAAAAAAAAAAAGAAAGAAAGAAAAAGAAAATAAGAAAAAACTTGGACGGCACTTGTGGCTCAAAGGAGTAGGGTGCCGGCCTCATATACCAGAGGTGGTGGGTTCAAACACAGCCCCGGCAAAAAAAAAAAAAAAAAAAATCTGAGGAGCAGGTGATTTTTCACCTTATCCTAACATGGGTCTTAGCGGGAAAACCTCTTGTTTGTCTTCACAAAGGGCCTGCACAGTGTGGTCTGCATAGCCTTCACCATAGGCCTGATACGTAGTAGTTGCTCACATCCTGGTTACATAGCTCTAAGAGCAAAATTAGAGATGCCACCTTCCCACAGAGCTAGGATGTTAAACTCGGGTTTTCTTTTCTTTTTTTTTCTTTTTTGGGGGAGAATCATTAGGGCTACAAAGAATTAGGTTACTGATTACATTTTCAAGCAATGTGAAGAAAAGCTTTCTTCACTGGCAATATAAACATCTTGGAAAAACTTCATTTAATATGTATGTTTAGGGCAGCGCCTGTGGCTCAAAGGGGTAGGGCGCCGGCCCCATATGCCGGAGGGGGCGGGTTCAAACCCAGCCCAGGCAAAAACTACAAAAAAAATATATATATATATATATATGTATGTTTAAAATAGACAGATGGTAAAGAAGCATGGTAATGGTCGGGTGAGGTGGCCTGTAATGCCAGCCCTCTGAGAGGCCCAGATGGGTAGATTGCTTGAGCTCGGGAGTTTGAGACCAGCCCGAGCAAGAGTGAGACCCTGTCTCTCCTAAAAATAGAGAAAATACTAGCCAGGCATTGAGGCAGGTGTCTATAGTCCTAGCTACTCGGGAGGCTGAAGCAAGAGGATTGCTTGAGCTCAGGAGTTTGAGGTTGCTGTGAGCTATGACACCATGGCACTCTACCCAAGAAAAAAGAAACACTATGATAAAAACTTTGTTAGTGGCTGGGTGCGGAGGCTCATGCCTGTTATCCTAGCATTCTAGTAGGCCAAGGCAGGTGGATTGCATGAGCTAAGGAGTTCGAGACCAACCTGAACTAGAGCAAGACCCCATCTCTAACAAATAGCCGGTGCTGTGGTAGGTGCCTGTAGTCCCAGCTACCAGGGAGGCTAAGGCAGGAAAATTGCTTTGAGCCCAAGTGTTGTTGTGGGCTATGATGCCACAGCATTTTACCAAGGGCAACAAAGTGAGACTCTGTCTCGGGAAAAAAAAATAAAAAACTTTGTTACTATTACCCTTTCCTTTACATATAGCTTATGTCTGAGCATTCATTCCTTCATTTCCAACTCTGTGCGGGAGGCCACAAGCTAAGGGCCAGAGAAAAAATATAGAGAAAGGTAGCTCTATTCTCAAGGAATTAGCCACAGGCTTAGGATTTTTACATAAATATATGAGAAAGGAACAGAAAAAATATAAAATTTAGTCCATGACCAACTAAAATATTTGCCCCATCCTCTTCTAAATTCACAGATTTATTCTAAACCACAAGAAATTATGTATTTCTCATTTTTATAATATCCACAACACTAACCATATGATGTTTTATAAATAAGAACTCAAATCGGCTTGGTGCCTGTGGCTCAAGCGGCTAAGGCGCCAGCCACACACCTGAGCTGGTGGGTTCGAATCCAGCCCCGGCCCACCAAACAATGACGGCTGCAACCAAAAAATAGCCAGGTGTTGTGGCAGGTGCCTGTAATCCCAGCTACTTGGGAGGCAGAGGCAGGAGAATCACTTGAGCCCAGGAGTTGGAGGTTGCTATGAGCTTGATGCGATGCTATAGCACTCTACCCAGGGTGACAACTTGAGGCTCTGTCTCAAAAAAAAAAAAAAAAAGAACTCAAATCTTATAAAGTTACTTGGATCTCTAGCTTTCTCTAAGGAAATGAATAGACTTTTTTCTTTTTTTAAAATAGGGTCTTGCTCTGTCAGTCCAGCTAGAGGGTTTCATCATGGGACCACAGGCACACACCACCACATGTGGCTAATTTTTTTATTATTTGTAGATACAGGGTTTCACTCTTGCTCAGGTTGGTCTTGAACTCCTGGCCTCAAGTTAACCTCCTGCCTCAGCCTCCCAAGTGCAAGGATTATAGGCCTGAGCCATTGTGTCTAACCTGAATGGACTTTCAGTTATCATACCTTAAGGGTGAAGAAGTATCATCTGATTTATTTGCACTTGAATTATCATTAAAATAATGATGCTTTTTTTTCTTTTCTTTTTGTTTATTGTTTGGGATTCATTGAGAGTACAAAGAATTAGATTACACTGTTTGCATTTGTTAGGTAAATTCTCTCTTATAATTGTATTCCGCCCCCAAGAGGTGTGCCATACACTGTGACCCCGCCCATCTCCTTCCCCCCTCTCCTTTCCCTGCTCCCTCGTTCCCCTCCATCCCCTTATTCCCCTACCCGACACCTGTATTAGATCATCTGCTGCCTTTATCTTAGAATTGAATATATTGGATTCTTGCTTTTACAATGTTCTTGTAATGCTTTACTAAGAACAATGTATTCCAACTCAATCCCAGGTAATACAAAAGTTGTAAAGTCTCCATCTTTTCCATGGTATACATATACCACATTGTTAATCCATTCCTGGGTTCGTGGGCAATTAGGTTGTTTCCACATTTTGGCAATTGTAAATTGAGCTGCAATAAACAGTCTAGTGCAAATGTCCTTATGATAAAAGGATTTTTTTTTCTTCTGGGTAGATGCCTAGTAATGAGATTGCAGGATCAAACGGGAGGTCTAATTTGAGTTCTTTGAAGATTCTCCATACTTCTTCCAAAAAGGTTGTATTTGTTTGTAGTCCCACCAGCAGTACAGAACTGTTGCCTTCTCTCCACATCTACGCCAGCATCTGCAGCTTTGAGACTTTGTGATGTAAGCCATTTTTACTGGGGTTAAGTGATATCTCAGGGAGGTTTTGAATAGACAACCTTCAGAATGGAAAAAGATATTTGCATATTATGAATTGGACAAAGGCTTGCTAACTAGGATCTACAGAGAACTCAAATTAATCAACAAAACAAGACCCACCAATGCCATAGATCACTGGGCAAGAGACATCAATAGAACCTTCTCTAAGGAAGGCAGACAAATGACTAACAAACATGAAAAAATGCTCATTGTCCCTAAATCATCAGAGAAATAATGATGCTTTTTATAAAGGGAAGATATTTTCACAATGATCTTTTCTCATTTGTTTTTACAAATTGGATAAGGGCCTTTGTTTCCCCTTTGAATGACAGAATTAATTGAAAAGATTTCTGTTTTATTCAGGTTTGCACATCCTTACCAGTATGAATTAGATCACTTTACTCCACCAGATTCAGTACTTCAAAAGCCACAACCCGAGGTAGGTATCCAGCTTCAGTTCAAGGATCGTGTTTAGTAGCTCAAGAGGAATCATATAAGTAGATTAATTGACGTAATTTTGACTTTTTTGATTATCTTAACATAGTAGTAAGTATGTAACATAGTAACATAGTTTGGGATCATTTTTTGAACTCAGAATTCTGTAGTTTACTAGGGGATGATTTTTAATTTTCTTCTCTTTTTCTAACTTTCCTTTCTTGATCCAGTTGTACAGGCCTATAGAAGAAACACCCTGCCATTTTGTATCTTCCCTGGATGAACTTGTAGAGCTCAATGAAAAGCTCTTGAATTGTCAAGAGTTTGCGGTAGACTTGGAGGTATCTTGCAAATGACCTTGAGGGAAATTTTGTGTTTTCTGTGAGTTCACCTACTCAAGAAGTATAAAATTAATACTAATTTTAATCTGTTTTTTTTGGTAAAAACTAATCATATAACTTTGCTCTATAGCTGACTTCAAAATCACTCAAGGGGCAGCACCCGTAACTCAGTGGGTATGGTGCCGGCCACATACACCCGCACTGGCGGGTTCCAACCTGGCCCAGGCCAGCTAAGAACAACAATGACAACTGCAACAACAACAAAAAAAATGGCCAGGCATAGTGGTGGACTACTACATAGTAGTAGTCCCAGCTACTTGGGAGGCTGAGGCAAGAGAATAGCTTAAACCCAAGAGTTGGAGGTTGCTGTGAGCTGTGACGCCATGGCACTCTACCCAGGGGGACAGCTTGAGACTGTCTCCAAAAAAAAAAAAAACTCAGTCAAGGAACGTGTAGTCACAGCATTTTCTTTTTCTGTCCTTCCCTTGTGGTGTATGTTAGCACCACTCCTACAGGAGCTTCCTGGGACTGACTTGCCTGATGCAGATCTCTACCCGGACAGAAGACTTCGTCATTGACACCCTCGAGCTTCGAAGTGACATGTACATTCTCAATGAGAGCTTCACAGACCCGGCCATTGTTAAGGTCAGCCAGCCTTTTCTAACGCTTGCATGTATAAGAGTTAAGTGTTTTTCAGTGCATTGTTGCATTATTTCACCCTAGACCCAATGAAGTTGGCCGAACTCATGTTATTTCATAACTAGGGTACGGTAGGGTAAACTGCTTTTGTATATAAAACCCTGTTAGAGGGCGGCGCCTGTGGCTCAAAGGGGTAGAACGCTGGCCCCATACGCCAGAGGTGGTGGGTTCAAAACCCAGTCCCGGCCAAAAACTGCAAAAAAAAAAAAAAAAAAAATTAATTAATTAATTAAAAAATTAAAAAACACTGTTAGAACAGCTAAGAGTTTGTTACCACCAAGAAAAAAATGTTAAATTATTTTAATGACTATTGCATATAGCTAAGCCATCAAGATTATCTGGCCTTACTGACTGCACTTGAAGCTAACAGACCTGTTTTCTTTCTCTTTTTTATTTATTTATTTTTTTTTGTGAGACAGAGTCTCACTTTGTCACCCTCGGTAGAGTGCCGTGCTGTCACAGGTCACAGCAACCTTCAGCTCTTGGGCTTAGGAGATTCTCTTGCCTCAGCCTCCCAGTAGTTGACAGAGTTGCTTTCTTGTATCATTAACTGGTTACAGCTTCAGACATTAAGAGTGTGTACTCGGGCATATAGGAGAAGGCCGTGCTGCCAGGCGTGATGGCTTATGCCTGTAATCCCAACACTCTGGGAGACCAAAAAAGATCACTTGGTCCCAGAAGTTCAAGACCAGCCTGGGCAACACAGTGAGGCCCTGTCTCTACCAAAAAAGTTTAAAACGTGGCTGTGTGTGGTGGCAAAAACATGCAGTTGCAGCTACTTGGGAGGCTGAGGCAGGAAAATGGCTTGACCCCAGGAGTTTGAGGCTGCAGTGAGCTATGATCATGTTTCTGCACTGCAGCTTGGGTGACAAAGTGAAACTGTCTCCAAAAAAGAAGATGATGGTGAAGGTAGCTATGACCAAAAATAAAAGGAACATTTAAAACTGCACGTATCTCTGGCTCGGTGCCTGTGGCTCAAATGGCTAAAGCGTCAGGTACATACACCTGAGCTGGCAGGTTCGAATCCAGCTCGGGCCCACCAAACAATTATGATGGCTGCAACCAAAAAATAGCTGAGCATTGTGACAGGTGCCTGTAGTCTCAGCTATTTGGGAAGTAGAGGCAGGAGAGTAGCTTGAGCCCAGGATTTGGAGGTTGCTGTGAGCTGTGATGCCCCAGCACTCTACCCAGGGCGAAAACTGCACATTTCTGGCTTGGCACCTGTAGCTCAGCAGCTAGGGCACGAGCCACATACACCAAAGCTGGCGGGTTCGAATCCAGCCCGTACCTGCCAAACAGTAATGACAACTACCACCAAAAAATAGCCAGGCGTTGTGGTGGGCGCTTGTAGTCCCAGCTACTTGGGAGGATGAGGCAAGAGAATCACTTAAGCCCAAAGAATTTGAGTTTGCTGTGAGCTGTGACATCACAGCATTCTTGTCTCAAAAAAAAATTTTAAAACCGCACATATCTAAAAAAAAAAAAAGAAATGAAAAATAATAAAATAAAGGGCGGCGCCTGTGGCTCAAGGAGCAGGGCACCGGCCCCATATGCCAGAAGCCCAGGCCCAAGCCAAAAAAAAAAAAAAACTGTACATATCTTAATATTTTTTTCATTCTTTTTAAATTTCAGATTGATATGAGGGTACAAACCATTAGGTTATATAATTTACACATGACAGGTAAAAAACCAGAGTTGTAGTTATGTCCTACACACATACCTTAGTCTTGATCCTGGCTTCTAATCTCAGTGTTCTAATAACCCAAAAGCAGAGCTAATTTCAGAGCAGGGTGCCCTGTGCCAGCGCACGTGTACTGCACTGTGGGTTTGGTTTCAGGTCTTCCACGGTGCTGACTCAGACATCGAGTGGCTACAGAAAGACTTCGGGCTATATGCTGTGAACATGTTTGATACCCATCAGGCAGCCCGCCTTCTTAACCTGGGCAGGCACTCGCTCGACCATCTGCTGAAACTTTACTGCAACGTGGAGTCCAACAAGCAGTATCAGCTGGCCGATTGGAGAATACGGTCAGTTTGCTCTTGATAAGGAAATGTGGGTGGCAGAAGAAAGCAAGGTTTTTTATTAACCTGTCAAGACCTGTGTTGGGCTGTACTGCTCCTTGAATCTTCAGGTGAATGGCAGCAGGCTTTTCCCCAGGTGTCTTCAGCAGCATGAAAGCTTTATGCAGTGCAGTTTGTGTTGGGCTGATGCCATTACACCATGTTCTGTGGAAGGTGGCTGGAAAAAGAGGTGCCATGTCAGTCTCTTGTTTCAAACTCACATCCCCTAGTAGGGATGGTTGTGAGATGATCTCCCATACGTGAGAGAGAATTCTAAGGTGGCCTTATTGATTTAGATTTGTGACAAGTGTTTTCTATAGTATAAGGTAATAGTTTCATCACACTTTCTGGAAGCCTTTCTCAGCTTGGATCATTTTCAGATGGTTAGTTACCTCTCTGACTTGCAGCTGTCATATAAAGGTGCCTCTAAACTTTGCCCCAGTTCCACATGTCAGAATTTCTAAGTATAAAAATAAAACTGTATTTGGACTAAGTCCAAATAAAAGAGGATAATTGATAAAATCTAAAAACTACTCTGTTACTGAGCTATTACCCAGAACTAAGCACTGAGCTAAGTGCTTCAAGGGTGCAGCCAGGTGTAGTCCTCACAGCAGCCTGTGAAGTGCCTTGTTCCTGTCTCAGGGGCAAGGCAGGTAAGCTCGGAGGGGATAAGGAACTTGTCCAAGGACAGACAGCTGGAACTGAGATGCAAACTCAGGACTGTGCCCTTATCTTTAACCACGTTATTACCCCACCTGCCTTTCTACCCAGCTGTTAAAATAACAGTTTGTCATATTAAAACACAGGAAATGCTGGCATAAGTATACTATTAGCTGTGAAAGGATCTTTCGTATCTGTGGGATCTAAGGAAGTCCTAGGACCCACAGAGTAGACAAATGGAACTGCTGTCCTTGGGGGCAGTCCATAATACAATGTCCTCTGCAATTCTAGCCCTCTGCCTGAGGAAATGCTCAGCTATGCCCGGGATGACACCCATTACCTGCTCTATATCTATGACAAGATGAGGCTGGAGCTGTGGGAGCGCGGTGGAGGCCGGCCCGTTCAGTCGCAGGTGGTGTGGCAGCGGAGCAGGGACATCTGCCTCAAGGTACCCTTGGCCAGTCACACAGATCCTGACTCTCAACTCTGTTTCTGATTAGGTTCTATTTCTTACATTTGCTCTTTTATGGAAAGAGCCAAAACATTTTGTAGTGCCCAAGACACAATTGTTATTTCCACTGATCTTGAGTATTCTCTAATGTTTTGCAGAAATTTATCAAACCTATCTTTACGGATGAGTCCTACCTTGAACTATATAGAAAGCAAAAGAAGCATCTCAACACACAGCAGTTGATGGCATTTCAGCTACTATTTGCCTGGAGAGATAAAACAGCTCGCAGGGAAGATGAAAGTTATGGGTAAAGGATCAAAGATTCTTTATACTTAATTCTAGACTGAGCAGATCTAATAACAAAGCAGTAATGGACTTTTTTTTCTTTTGCCACAAAAGCCGGTGGTTTTTCCCTGTTTTACAGCATTTAATGGAACTTACTGGCTGAACTTCATGTGTTCCCCTTGTGTTTTTTTTTTCCAGATATGTACTGCCAAACCATATGATGCTGAAGATAGCTGAAGAACTGCCTAAGTGAGTCTGAGAGCTGATTAATGCAGTTAACGCTTTCTTGGTTGATCTCATGTCCTCCAAAATCAAGCTGTTCTCATTGCTGTTACCCAAGGCTGTTTACTAAGAGAAGGTTGGTGCTTTAAGCTTAGAAGGTAGCAAGTCCAAGGAACCTACAATTACTGGCTTTGGGCTGCCATTCAAAAACTAAAACTTGGCTTGACGCCTGTGGCTCATGTGGCTAAGGCGCCAGCCACATACATCTGAGCTGGTGGGTTCAAATCCAGGCTGGGCCCGCCAAACAACAGTGATGGCTACAACCAAAAAATAGCCGAGCATTGTGGTGGGCGCTTGTAGTCCCAGCTACTCGGGAGTCAGAGAGAATCACCGAAGCCTAAGAGCTGGAGGTTGCTGTGAGTTGTAATGTTACGGCACTCTACAGCTTGAGGCTCTGTCTCAAAAAAAAAAAAAAAAGAACTAAAACTTGTGAACTGGGACGATTTGAATGATTATGACTCGTTTAGTCCAGTGTAAGTCTCCAAACATACAGCATCCACTTGAAGAAAATGTCCCCTTTATACTTTCTTCCAAATTTAGGCATTTTATGATTAGAAACATTTTATAATATTGAATTGTTAGCAAGAGGGCCAGGCGCCGTGGCTCACGCCTGTAATCCTAGCACTCGGGGAGACCAAGGCAGGTGGATCTCTTGAGCTTAGGAGTTCTAGACCAGCCTGAGCAAGAGCAGGACCCCATCTCTAAAAATAGCTGCACTTTGTGGTGGGTGCCAATAGTCCCAGCTAGTTGGGAGGTTGAGACAAGAGGATCACTTGAGCCCAGGAGTTAGATGTTGTTACGAGCTATGACACCATGGCACTCTACTAAGGGGGACAAAATGAGACTCTGCCTCCCCCCACAAAAAAAAAAAGAAATAGGAGCAAGAATCAAAATTCATAATCCATTGGTCATCCCACTGTAGAATTGAGAATCAGCAGTGCTGCGGTACTTACCAGGCCGCCCCATCTGCAGGAGTCAGGCTTTAAGAGGAAAGTTATTAAAAGTTTGACACAGGAAAGAACACACGGAGAAGAGATTGGCCTGGGTCACTCTGATGTGATCGTGTTTCCTTAGTCACCTGGCTGTGGCACAGTGGCTGTGCTCAGTCCTTGTTCTTATATGGAAGCCTTTGAGGGCTGTGTTTCTGGATGACAAGTTGAGTATGTTCTTACTTGCCTTCAGGGAACCTCAGGGCATCATAGCTTGTTGCAACCCAGTCCCACCTCTTGTACGGCAGCAGATCAATGAAATGCATCTTTTAGTCCAGCAGGCTCGAGAGATGCCCCTGCTCAAGGTAAGACACTTCTCTGCTGAAGAACCCCAGCACAGGAGGCTTGTTCTCTCTGCTAGCATCTTATTCCTTGTGGTCTCCTAGATACAGGAGCTGGTCTCTACTCTAGACAGCCCTAAAAAAATAACAGGACTTAGGAATTCCAGTGGGTATGTCTTGTTGTTATAGTCAGGGGCCGTAACTCATCATTTTTATTTTATCACCTTTTTTTTTTTTTTTTTGAGACAGAGCCTCATCACAGCTCACAGCAACCTCCAACTCCTGGGCTGACGCAATTCTCCTGCTTCCGCCTCCCAAGTAGCTGGGACCACAGGCGCCTGCCACAATGCTTGGCTATTTTTTGGTTACAGCCATCATTGTTAGGCTGATCCAGGCTGGATTCAAACCCACTAGCTCAGGTATATGTGGCTGGCACCCTAGCCGCTTGAGCCACAGGCACCAAGCCATATTTTATCATCTTACTTGGTGGTCCGACAACAAGTAATACCTCATGGCTGGGCCAGGTCAATTTTGTTCTAAGTCAGCTGACCTGGTGGGATGAGGTGGAACAGGGCTCTCAGCATGGGGGTTCATTTTGGAAGCCCGGTCAAGATGTAGGGTCTGCATGTGAAGCGAGGGCACCCTGAGTAAGTGGTGGCTATAGAGAGGAATGGCAAGACACTAAGAGGCATGAGAAGAAAGATTTCTGGAACTTAGATGATGACGATGGCTGACAGTTATTACCTTTGAGTGACATGTACTCTAGAGCTGTTGTCTGAATAGTAGTTGGATTTGAGAATGATGGGGTGTACAGTCTAAGATACTTTAAATTATTTTTTGAGATAGTCTCAATCTGTTGCCCCAGGCTGGAGTGCCTGCCAGGCTGAGTCAGCCTAGCTGACTGCAACCTCAAGCTCCTCGGCCTAAAAGCAATCCTCCTGTGTCAGCCTCCCAAGTAGCTGGGACTACAGGCGCCTACCACAATACCTGGCTAGTTTTTTCTGTTTTTAGCAGAGACAGGGTCTTGCTGTATCTCAGGCTGGCCTCAAACTCCTGAGTTCAAGCGATCTACCCGCCTTGGCCTCCCAGAGTGCTAGGGTTTGTACAGGCATGAGCCACTGTGTGTGGCCAGGCCACTCCACATTTAATTCCTAGGAGACTGGGGAAATATGAAAACCGTGATTAGGAACAGATATTCAGAAAGAGCTGATTTGGGGCAGTGCCTGTGGCTCAAGGAGTAGGGCGCCAGCTCTGGCCAAAACTACAAAAAAAAAAAAAAGGGAGCTGATTTCATGGAGATGTTAAAAGTTAAACAAATTTAGATGACAGCAGATTATGCAGCCAAAAATGCAGACGTATTAGTGCGTAGGTGCATGGATATGAGCACCAGTACACTCACCTAGAGTCCCTCATGTAGGTGGTGTAACATGTTAAAAAGAGATCTGAGGCGCCGGGCGCGGTGGCTCAGTGAGCCTGTAATCCCAGCACTGTGGGAGGCTGAGGAGGGAGAATCGCTTGAGCTCAGGAGTTCGAGACTCGCCTGAGCGACAGTGAGACCCCGACTTGTGAAAAAAATGGAAAAACCCAGCCGGGCGCCCCGGCGAGCGCCTGTAATCCCAGCGGCTTCCGGAGGCTGAGGCAGCGGGGTGCCCGCAGCCCGAGTCTGAGGTTGTGGTGAGCTACCACGCCCACTGCACTCTGCTCAGGGGCATAGGGTGGGACCCTGTCTCAACAAAAAAAAAAAAAAAAAGAGATCTGAGGCTCCGTGCCTGCGGCTCAAGCAGCTAAGGCGCCAGCCACATACACCTGAGCTGGCGGGTTCGAATCCAGCCTGGGCCCGCCAAACAACAATGACGGCTGCAACCAAAAAATAGCCAGGCATTGTGGTGGGCACCTGTAGTCCCAGCTACTTGGGAGGCAGAGGCAGGAGAATTGCTTGAGCCCAGGAGTTGGAGGTTGCTGTGAGCTGTGATGCTATGGCACTCTACCCAGGGTGACAGCCTGAGGGTCTGTCTCAAAAAAAAAGTAGATTTGAAAGTTTCGATATGTATTGTACACCGGCCCCATATGCCGGAGGTGGTGGGTTCAAACCCAGCCCCAGCCAAAATCGGCAAAAAAAGGGCGGCGCCTATGGCTCAATATGTGTTGTATTTCCCAGTTTTCAGTAAATTATGTTTGTAATTTCATGAAGGATTATTGATCCAGAAAGACTTAAAATCAGCTCCCTTGAGATGAAAAAGAAGAGAATCTGAAAATAAACACATTTATAATTTCCATGTTAAAATTTCTTAGGGCAGGCTTGGCGCCTGTAGCTCAAGCGGCTAAGGTACCAGCTACATACACTGGAGCTGCTGGGTTCAAATCCAGCCCAGACCTGCCAAACAACAATGACAACTATAACCAGCTACTTGGGAGGCTGAAGCAAGAGGATCTCTTAAACCCAAGAGTTTGAGGTTGCTGTGAGCAGTGATGTCGCAGCACTGTACCCAGGGCAACAGCTTGAGACTCTGTCTAAAAAAAAAAATTTCTCAGGGTGGCACCTGTACTTCACTGGGTAGGGGGCCAGCCACATACACCCAGGCTGGTGGGTTCGAACCCAGCTCAGGCCAGCTAAACAATAATGACAACTGCAACAAAAGAGTAGCCAGGTGTTGTGGTGGGCGCCTATAGTCTCAGCTGCTTGAGAATTTAAGCCCAAGAGTTTGAGGTTGCTGTGAGCTGTGACACCACAGCACTCTACCGAGGCGACATAGTAAGACTCTGTCTCAAAAAAAAATTTTTTTTCTTAGCCTGGGCAAAGTGGCTCAGGCCTATAATCCTAGCACTCTAGGAAGCTGAGATGGGAAGATCCATTGAGCTCAAGAGAGCAGTCCTTTGCAACCTCTTCAGGATCCTTCCCCTTATGCTTAGTTGTGATAAAGAGCTTTACTCTTTTATTCGACAAGTAATTAACGAGCACTATAAGGGTTGTAAAAGGGTGAAGGGGGGGCTCCTGTGGCTCAGTGAGTAGGGTGCCAGCCCCATGTACTGAGGATGGCGGGTTCAAACCCAGCCCTGGCCAAACAGCAACACAAAATATCCAGGCATTGTGGCGGGTGCCTATATTCCCAGCTACTCAGGAGGCTGAGGCAAGAAAATCACCTAAGCCCAAGAGCTGGAGGTTGCTGTGAGCTGTGACACCACAGCGCTCTACCGAGGGCAACAAAATAAGACTCTGTCTCTAAAAAAAAAAAAAAATGGATGAAGGAAAATCTGTGGCTCTCGAGAAATAATCTAGTGAGGAACAGTCCAGGGCTGGGGGAAAGTGTCATTGAGTTTAGGCAACTTTCTCCAGCCTCCCTTTGTCTTTCACCCCTTTAGTCTGAAGTTGCCACTGGAGCGAAGAAGAGTGGACCACTGCCCAGCACCGAGGTACAGTGTCACATCTGCCCCCTGTGGGGAGGTCATCAGTCGGAGCCAGTGCACATAAACTTCTCTGACAGGCCAACAAAAAGCAACGGTGATATGGCCAGGTGCAGTGGCTCACGCCTTATAATTCCAGCACTCTGGGAGGCTGAGGTGGGTAGATTACTTGAGCTCAGGAGTTTGAGACCAGGCTGAGCAAGAGTGAGACCCTGTCTCTACTAAAAGTAGAAAAATTATCCAGGCGTTGTGGTAAGCACCTGTAGTCTCAGTTACATGGAAGGCTGAGGCAGGAGATTCGCTTCAACCTAGGAGTTTGAGGTTGCTGTGAGCTATGACGCCTCGGCACTCTACCCAAGGTGACAGAGTGAGACTCCATCTCAAAAAAAAAAAGAACCTCACTTCTGTGCTTGCAAGGTTTATACGTCAGCTTGCTGGTTTCTTTTTGATGCAGAGATTAGAGAATGTTCTCTTTGGACCTCATGACTGCTCCCATGCCCCGCCAGATGGCAACTCAACCATCCCAACCAGTGGTAACGTAGAGCCCTTTGTGACCATCCTCAAGAGGCTGGGCGGCTGCTGTGTGTAAAATCCAGTGTGCTCTGACCTTACTGACTTCCCCACCTCTAGGATCTGTGCCATTTCAAAAACAGGCGAGCCTCTTCCCTGACCAAAAAGAAGAGACGTCACTGGACGCCAAATGCCTTGTTGCTACAGCTGTCATCACATTATTTAATGTGAGTAAGATTAAAACGTCACTGAGGTGACACAGACTCACTGGGGTTTATTGGGCTTATCAAACAAGCTATCTGCCTAGAGGGTTGTACACACTTTTGACACTAATGCCAAGAATTTGACACTAAAACCCAGCAGCAGCAGGAGAGTGGTGGGAACAGATGAGCAAGGTAGTGTTTGCTACTTGAGAGGAAGTGGTCTCTCGGAGGCAGACAGAGCATTCTCTGAGCTCCGCATGTGAAGGAATCCTCAAGAAAAGGAATCCGGAATTGGCATCCGGATCCTCATCAATGCCTGGCAGGGAGGAGGCTGTGGGCTAAGAGGACACAGAAGCAGGACTTTGCTGACACAGCCACAGTGGGGGGACAGTTCACCTGTGTGGCCAGCAGAGGTGGAGGGAGCGTTTCCTCTGATAAACTATAGAGTAAGTGCTATGCAAGGCTTCCTGGCAGTCCTCAACACTATATGTGCTCTTGGTGACGAAAAGAAAACTTTGAAAACCATTTTTTTTTGTATTCTGTGGCTCATTAGAGAAAGGAACGGGCTAAGGCAGCCCCAGCAAGTGTGCAGAACCTGTTGCCCATCTAGAGGGGGCTGCGGTGGTCAAGGTCATTAGTGACTCCTACATTCTGAGACCCAGTGTGGCTCACCTGGGTCAACCCCTGTTCCTGGAATGTATGTCAGGATGCGACAGACCATCCCATCTGTTACTCTCTCAAGCTTCTCGTTTCTGCCAGTGATTGGACCTCTGGGTTCCTCACAAGAGAAAGACCAGGGTGCATTCATTACTCAGGATGAACACATACTCACGTAACTAGAGATAAAAGTAAAATGCACAGGTAAAACTCTGACTACTGTGAACAGCCGGTGTGATAAAGAGGAAAAATCGGCTCGGCGCTTGTAGCTCAAGCGGCTAAGACACCAGCCACATATACCAGACCTGGTGGGTTCAGATCTAGCCCAGGCCTGGCAAAAACAATGACAACTGCAGCCAAAAAATAGGCATTGTGGCAGGCACCTGTAGTCCCAGCTACTTGGGAGGCTGAGGCAAGAGAATTGCGTAAGCCCAAAAGCTTGGAGGTTGCTGTGTGCCGTGTGATGTCATGGCACTCTACCAAGGGCGGTAAAGTGAGACATGTAATTATTGAAACCCTTCTGTGTGCTACTAGAGGCACAGTGCCGCATGCACAGGAGAGTTTGAGAAGACTTAGTCATTGCTGTCAGTGTCACTCTCACACGTTTGTGGTTATAAGTGATCTTCTTTGTCCCTGCAGGAGCCTAGTGCTGAAGAAAATGGAAAGGGTCCATTAACAGTTGCACAGAAGAAAGCCCAGAGCATAATGGAGTCCTTTGAAAACCCCTTTAGGATGGTGAGCAATAGTTGTATGTGCACAGAGTGTCCAGAGGTATCTGAAGCTGGTGGGCCTTTTACCTAGAAAAGAAGAGATGAGACTTTGGAGACAAGAGGCCTCTGAATATAGGGGAGGGGATGTCATTTGTCCCTGGTGTCCAGGTCAGAACTCTGAGGTGACACCACACCACCCCTCTGAGTGCCTCTGCCCTGTGAGTCCAGGTCTTGTTCCCTGCAGCATTTCACGGGGCTGTTTCCTTCCTCCAGTTCCTGCCTTCACGAGGACGCTGTGCTCACATCTCTGAGGCAGCAAAATTCGATCCATCAACGAAAATCTATGAAGTGAGTGGATTTGTCACCTTCTTCTAAGAAAAGGGGACTTCTTAGTTATTTGAACTAGGTGTCTATTTTAGACAAGCCATCTCACCTGAGAACCCCTGAGAGTGATGCTGAAGCCCTTTATATCTAAGCACTGTTTCTAGGGAGAGGGGCCGGAACTTCCATCAGATCCTCAGAACTACTCGGAGACCTTTTAAAAAACATTTCTTTCTTTTCGTTTTTTAATTCAGGTTTAATTTATATATAGTGAAGTATACAAATACTAAATGTATAGCTTGATGCATTTTTTACAGATATATGTTACTTTAAGGCATTTAAAGGTAACAGCTTTAATTTTAAAACATCTGTCTTATATTGTTTGATTTGTTTTTAACAGCATTAAGAATAAGAACACACCTCCCCTGGATCCCCATGAGGTGTTCCTGGGAGCCAGCGTGTCCATGTCTGTTAACAGCCTCCTTCCTCCCTGCAGGGAGCGGCCGCTCTGCTGACATGGGTGGCCCCGCCCGGCAGCACAGTCCCCTCATTAGGTCACCCTGAGAGTCCTGGCCTTGCCACTGTGGCTTAGCCTGCTGTTTTTAGGGGTGGAGAGTCAGGTGGGGTTTTGCTTTCTCTCCTCATTTCCCCCACTGGTTGTGGCACATTCAACAACTGTGCATCCCTTGCCATGCTGTGGTCAGTGTTATGGAGGTGTGTTCCAATGCCCCAGGTCCACGTGGCATCAGAGAAGCACAGCAGACACGCAGAAGCCCTGCCTTGAACCTGCCTCCACCATTTACTAGCCACGTCCCCTGGAATAGTTATTTACCCTCCCTGAGCCTGTCTGCTTGTCTCTAAAGAAGTGGTGATGCTGGTACCTTTGTCTCAGGGTCACAGAAGGGACTGAATGAGATAGTGGATGGGACAGCCTCCAGCCCTATTCCTGGAGCACATTTGTACTTTGTCATCCTAAATAAGGATTTTATAAATAAAGCCAGCATGAGATTTTGTTTTTCGTGTGCTTAGATTTATAACTTAGAATGCGTGTACTTATTAGCTTAGCATGTCCAATGTCACCTCATTAAAAGTAACCCAGACCTAGGTGGCGGAGATTTGGAGTCTGTTATGTTTGTTTTCTTTATAGATAAGCAACCGCTGGAAACTGGCAAGCCAGGTACAGGTACAAAAAGAATCTAAAGAGATTGTCAAGAAGAAGGCAGCCAAACAAACAGGTATATGTCCCACTTGCCCATAAACTCTGTTAGGAACAGCCCCTGACAGCAGTCTGTTGATTCAGTCTTTCAGCAGAGTGCCAGATGCTGTAGTGAACAACGTGGGCGCAGACCCCCTGCGGGGCTCACCTGCCTACTCTGCAGAGAGATGTGGGGAGTGCTGGGTGGAGTGTGATCCATTTCTTGACAGAGTTAGGGAAGGCAATCCAGTAAACAGGGCACGGGGCAGAGACCTATATCGTTCTAGGAAAGAGTGCTCTGGACTAAAGGCACAGTGAATCCACAGGCCCCAGTCAGCTCGCTGGACATGCCCACAGTAGCAAGGAGGCCCCTGCAGCTGGGCAGAGTGGGTGAAGACGAGGAAGCAGTGGGGCCCACTGGAGGGTTTCGGCTCTTAACTCCGGGAGAATTGGGAAACCTTGAAAGGTCCTGAGCAGAAGAGGGAAAGGAACTGACTTACATGTTACCAGGAGCCCTCTGGCTGCTGTGTTGAGGACAGATTGTAGAGGGAAAGGTAGAGACATCTTAGAAGATGTGCTAGTAGTCCAAGTGAGAGGGGACAGGGGCTTGGACCAGTGTGTGGCAGAGGATGGATGTTGTCAGAACCTGGATGTGGCCTGTAGCAGAGCTGACAGCATTTGACAATGAGCTGAGTGTGGCAAGTGGGAAAAAGGCAGGAGTGTGGATGCTGGAAGGTTTTGTCTTGAGCAGCTAACTAGAAAGGTGGAGTCGCCTCTGTGCAAGGAAACCATGGAGGACCCAGATGGAGGGGAAGAGGTTATGGTTCTAGTCCTTGACCGTGATGGCTGTGATCCCTGTTAAACAGCCCCAGATTGCCATCGAATAGGCCACAGGACATTTAGCCTGGGTTTGGGGGAGGGTGGGACTGAGCCCCAAGGCAAATGGCCTGCAGGGATGTGGGGGAAGGCACAGCTGCACAGGCCAAGTGAGGAAGGTGGGGGGTGAATTGCGAGACTCAGCTCCACAGACAGTTCTCTCTTACGCAGCTGCTCAGGAACAGGTGAAGGAAGAGCAGGAAGCCGTGGAGGAGCCAGCCCTCTCCGTCCGACAACAGGTCGCAGTACGTGCTGACTTTTCTGTTTCTAAGAAACAGGGCAACCTAGGGCACTGTGCTGGACGTGAAGTCTTTTCTTCCAGCTCACCCTGGCTTGTCCATTAGGTCTTCCTTGCATCCCCTTGGCAGAGCTAAGTTGCCCCTTCTCTTGGAGGGTGTCTCCTGTGCCACACCACTCAGCAGTGGTGGGAGACTGGGCCTTGTGGCCTATTTGTCCCTCTGCCCTAGGAAGTGTTCAGTCCCCTCTACCACTCCCAGAGCCCTGTGGAATTCTCAAGGCTGCCTTTTTTTTTTTTTTTTTTTCTGAGTCTCACTTATGTCGCCTTTGGTACAGTGCCAAGGTGTCACAGCTCACAGAAACCTCAAACTTTTGAGCTTAAACGATTCTCTTGCCTCAGCCTCCCAAGTAGTATGCTGCCTTTCATAAGTAGCCTGATGTCAGTGTCCGCTGAGGAGCCTGTTCCAGTTGGCACTAAGTGTGACGATCCTTCAAGTTCCAGCCACAGCTCCTCTCCCACCACTGGACAGGTTCTATGTCACGTAGGCAGCTGGGTCCCCAGGTCTTCTTGGGAGCCCTGGGAGTCTCTCCTCACCTGTCCCCCTCCCTGCTGTGTAGCTGGAAAGTGCTGCTAAGAAGAGAGAGCGGACGATGAGTGACCCCAGGACCGCAGAACAGAAACAGGAGAAGAAGCGACTCAAAGTTTCCAAGAAGCCTAAGGACTCAGATCTGCCAGAGAAAGATTTTACCCCCTACGACTACAGCCAGTCAGACTTCAAGGCCTTTGCTGGTGAGGAAGTACCAGAGCATGGGGAGGGACATCTGGCCGTCCTGGGTGGGAGGAAGCCAGAGAGTAAAGAAAGCACAGCCTAGCTGCAGAGTAAGCCCTGCCCCAGATGGGCCACCAACAGGAGTGGTCAGAGGGGAGAAACAAAGGAAGAAACATGGCTGCCTGCTGGCCGTCACCACCCTCCTCCCCTGGAGCTAACTCTCACAGTAGCCTCTGTGGTTCAGCAAGATGACTGTCACTTCCACTGTGACCAGTCCCTCCTCACAATAACTTGTGTCCCAAAACACACCCATTCATGTCTCTCCCTCCCCTTACTGAAATTTGTTTATTGAAAAAACCTGTAGCCCATAAGCTGCAGCTCCTGTGGCCCCTTACGCTGTGAGTCCACCTGCTGTGAAGGGGCAGCACATGGCCTCTCTGACTCTCAAGCACCCTCTGCAGCAACACATCCCCTTGGAAGAGAGAGAGAGTAAATTGTGACGCTGCATACAATGGTCCCTATGCAGGAACGTTGCCTCAGAGCCCAGGTCCCTCACTCCTCATCTGGCATTCGGATCAGAAGGGATTTCCTTGATGTGAGAGTGGCTACGCATTGGGCACCTACACCTAACACCCCGAGTCTAGAGTGTGAGAACTAGGTATCAGGCTGCCCACAGATACCAGGGGCATAACATGTTAAGTGGTGTGAGCTGTAAGTTCCTCAGCACCTGCCAATGTGGTGGCCATGACCTGCGTGAGCCCATGTGTGTATTAACTCATTTCCATGGTCCTGGCCTCTCGTCTCTTACCTTGCAGGAAACAGCAAATCCAAACCTTCTTTCCAGTTTGATCCAAATAAGCAGACCCCATCTGGCAAGGTAAGAACTACACTGGAGGGCTCCGGCACACCTGTGGGGCTTGTTTTTGATTCTTCCTGTACAGAGAAGATGGGTCCATCTAGAAACTCTTTTCCTTTGCTTATCTTTTTTTTTTTTTCAGTTTTGGCCAGGGCTGGGTTTGAACCCGCCACCTCTGGCATGTGGGGCCAGCGCCCTACCCCTTTGAGCCACAGGTGCTGCCCTCCTTTGCTTATCTTTTTCCTCACCTCATTTCTTCCCAGGTACAGACAATAGCCATCAATTATTCCAGCAATTTTAAAAGGCCGTTTACTGCTATGTAGTTTTACAGAGTATTAACTCTGTGTTTGCTGCCATGACAACTATAGCCACAAGACAGAAGCACTCCCTCTGGGGCCTGCACAAGCCTGCATTTGCCCCGTGTGGGTGTTGGGGTCAGTGCCAGTCAGACTGAACGTGGCTGCAGTTCAGCCTGTGGAGGCTGAGGTTCATATGGACAGATGCCCTGTTCCTTTTGTAGCATATCCTAACAGCCAGATTTTTAGAGACACAGCAATTTCAACTTTAAAGGAAACCACTTTCACACCTGTGCTGAAGTCTTTGACCATCTAAACTCAGGTGTGTTTTTCTATGTATCTTGTGGTCAAGGTTGTCACTCAGTTTAAATGGTTCCTTGTCTTTTCAGAAGTGCATTGCAGCCAAGAAACTTAGACAGTCAGTGGGAAACAAAAGCATGTCCTTTGCAACTGGGAAATCAGACAGGTATGTGGTTGACAGCCCATGTGACGCAGGGAGCCTGGAGAAGACGCATCTGCCATGCTTGGTACCATTCTGTGGGAACAGTCTCAGAGTGAGCACCCAGAGGTCTCAACTGAGAAGACTCAGAAAGTCTCCCAAAGCCAGGTTCCTCTCCTCAGAAGAGGGGAAGGGGTGTGCTCTATGCCACATAGCCAGTCACTGCATCCCAGGACTCAAATTCCCGTCATTCTGAGCTCTCTGCTATTATATCATTTCCTGGGATCACCTCAAAGCAAATACATGTGAAATTTTAGTCTAACCTGTTTCTTAGGAATGAGAAAAAAATCAGTAAGCAAATGGGGGTTTTTATTAGAAATGTTTCAGTGGCTCGGCGCCTGTGGCTCAAGTGGCTAAGGTGCCAGCCACATAACACCTGAGCTGACGGGTTCAAATCCAGCCCAGCCTGCCAAACAACAACGACGGCTGCAACCAAAAAATAGCCAGGCGTTGTGGTGGGTGCCTGTAGTCCCAGCTACTTGGGAGGTGGAGGTAGAGAATCACTTGAGCCCAGGAGTTAAGAGGTTGCTGTGAGCTGTGATGCCATAGCACTCTACCCAGGGCAATAGCTTGAGGCTCTGTCTCAAAAAAAAATGTTTCAGTGGGTGGCACCTGTGGCTCAGTGAGTAGGGCACCAGCCCCATATACTGAGAGTGGCAGGTTCGAACCCGGCCCCAGCCAAACTGCAACAAAAAACATAGCCAGGTGTTGTGGCGGGAGCCTGTAGTCCCAGTTACTCAGGAGGCTAAGGCAAGAGAATCCCCTAAGCCTGGGAATTGGAGGTTGCTGTGAGCTGTGAAGCCACGGCACTCTACCAAGGATGAGAAAGTGAGACTGTCTCTACCAAAAAAAAAGAAGAGATGTTTCAGTTTAAAAGCATGAAATCCTAATACTTTGAGCAGACCCTAAGGTCAGGGGACTCACCCCAAGGGCATGGCCCAGTGGAGATCAGGGCTGCCCAGCCAAGCCTGTGGCCACAGAGCACTACCCCGGGCCATTGTCCTGTCTGCAGGAGTGTGGGGGATACATTGCTGCCTTGCTGAGTCTCCCTCTCTGACAACGTTTTATAAAATGCTAAGAACAAACATCCAGCCAAATTGGAAGACGTAACCCTTGTTTTTGTACTGTCTCTGCAGAGGCTTCAGGTATAATTGGCCAAAGAGATAGTGTTGGAAGAAACCTCTGGGACCCCTCCGTGGACTGGAGGCACCAAGTGGAGGTGCTGGTTTTGTACAGACTTATTTTTAAGCCATTAAAAATAATTCTTACTGGAAGAAAGCTGGTTCCTGACTTTTCTTTTGCTGCCACTGTATCTCTGGTGGGGAAGACAGATCTGGTCTGTCCAGATTACCATCTTCAGCTATCTGCGGACAGATAAGTGTGACCTTGGAGGTTACTGTAAGTTCTAGAGAGATCCAGAATGACTTCTGAAGAAGAATGCAGGAGGACCTCTTGTAACCCAGACAAGGGCTGCATCTGTGAGCCACAGGGTGCACATTTATCTGACTGTGTCTTAAGAGAGTTCGGAGGGCATTGTACCACCTTCACAGGCCTTCAGGTAAAGTGAGTGAAGCCAAATGGTAAGAAATACTATTGGGGCTCAGTGCCCATAGCTCAGCAGTTAGGGCCCGGGCCACATTCACCAAGGATGGTGGGTTCGAACCCCGTCCAGGCCTGCCAAACTACAATGACAGTCGCAACAAAAAAATAGCCAGGCATTGTGGAAGGCACCTCTAGTCCCAGCTACTTGGGAGGCTGAGGCAGGAGAATCTCCTAAGAATCGCCTAAGCCCAGGAATTGGAGTTTGCTGTGAGGTGTGATGCTACGGCACTCTACCGAGGGCGACATACATAAGACTCTTGTCTCAAAAAAAAAAAAAAAAGTGACAGGAAAACCAAACTACCAGGGACTTACCAAGAGAGATGTTGATGTTTCTCTTTGTTCTGTAAATGTAGTTGGTCCAGATCTAGTATGGCCACTTGAGATCTCAGACATAGGTTCCTACCTTGTTGTTTTACCATCTTCAATTCAATTCAACACGGGTCTTACACTTCATGGTCCACAGTGACTGCCCTAGCTCCAGCCATTAGTTCTCATTCCAGTCAGCTGGAAGGAAAAGAAAAGAACATGCAATCTCTCTCTCTCTTTTTTTTTTTATTAAGACAGAGTCTCACTCTATTGTCCAGGCTAGAGTGCCATGGCCTGAGCTTCGGTCACAGCAACCTTAAACTCCTGGGTTCAAGTGATCCTCCTGCCTCAACCTTCCATAGTGCTAGGATTAACAGAAGTCAGCCACCCTGCCCGGCCCCAATCTCTTATTTATTTATTTACATTATTTTTTATTTTATTTTTTTGTTTCGAGAAGAGCCTCAAGCTATCACCCTGGGTAGCGTGCTGTGGCATCACAGCTCACAGCAACCTCCAACTCCTAGGTTCAAGCGATTCTCCTGCCTCCGCCTCCCAAGTAGCTGGGACTACAGGCGCCCACCACAACGCCTGGCTATTTTTGGGTTGCAGCCGTCGTTGTTTGTCGTCTTGGGCTGGATACAAACCCGCCAGCTTAGGTGTATGTGGCTGGCACCTTAGCTGCTTGAGCCATAGACGCTGAGCCTATATATTTATTCTTTGAGACAGAGTCTCACTCTGTTGCCATAAGCTAGAGTGCTGTGGCATCACCCTAGCTCCAAACTCTTGGGCTCAAGCTATCCTCCTGCCTTAAGCTCCTTAATAGCTGGGACTATAGGCGCCCGCCACAGCACCCAGCTATTTTTTTAGAGATAATGTCTTGCTCTTGCTCAGGCTAGTCTTGAACTCCTGAGCTCAAGCAATCCACCTACCTTGGCCTCCCAGAGTTCTGGGATTATAGGTATGAGCCACCACATCTAGCCTGTTTTTTTGTTTGTTTTTTAGTAGACAGGGTCTTGCTCTTGCTCAAGCTAGTCTCAAACTCCTGAGCTCAAGCAATCCACCTGCCTTGGCCTCCCAGAGGTCAACCTGCTAGCCCATTCTCTTACTTATTTATAATTTATTTGGAGACAGTCTCATTCTGTGCCATAGGTAAAGTGCTGTGGCATCATTGCTCACAGCAACCTCAAGGTCTCAAGCAATCCTCTTGCCTCAGCCTCCCAAGTAGCTGGGACTACAGGTGCCCATCGCAATACCTGCCTATTGTTTTTTTTTTTTTTTTTTTAGTTAGAGACAGGGTCTTGCTCTTACTCAGGCTGGTCTTGAACTCCTGAGCTCAAGCTGTCCACCTGCCTTGACCTCCCAGAGTGCTAGTACTACAGGCATGACCCATAGTGCCTGGCCCTAGTCTTTTTTTTGAGACAGAGCCTCAAGCTGTCACCCTCAGTAGAGTGCTGTACCATCACAGCTCACAGCAACCTTAAATTCTTGGGCTTAAGCTATTCTATTGCCTCAACCTCCCAAGTAGCTGGGACTACAGGCGCCCACCACAACACCCGGCTATGTTTTTTTGTGGTTGTAGTTGTCGTTTGGCAGGCCCAGGCTGGATTTGAAGCCACCAGCGCTGGTGTGTGTGGCTGGCACATTAGCCGCCTGAGGTACAGGCACTGAGCCCCCAGTCTCTTATTTTAAAAGGATACTGCCCATTTCTACTTCCCACTGTTTTGAACTTTGTCACCTGACCACAGCAAAGGGTACTGGGAAATATTATTTTGGTCATTTATGTGTCTAGCTAAAAAAAACAAGGTTTCATTATAGAATTTTGTAAGAACAGACATTGAGTGACAAATAGCAATCACTGATAAAAAGTGGCAGTCGCCGCTATAAAAAATGGACAAAGGGGGCGGTGCCTGTGGCTCAGGGGGTAAGGCGCTGGCCCTCTATACCAAGGGTGGAGGGTTCGAACCCAGCCCCAGCCAAACTGCAACAAATAAATAGCTGGGCATTGTGGCAGGTGCCTGTAGTCCCAGCTACTTGGGAGGCTGAAGCAGGAGAATCACCTAAGCCCAGGAGTTGGAGGTTGCTGTGAGCTGTGATGCCACGGCACTCTACCAAGGGTGATAAAATAAGACTCTGTCTCTACAAAAAGGAAAAAAAGGACAAAGATGGAACATGTTTTAAAGTAAGACTTTATTTTACACTGAGGATGGTCTGAGAAGTTTCTGGAATGGGGCATTTGGGCTGGACCTTAAAGAGGAAGGAGAGAAGTCTGGGGAGCTCTGTATCCCAGTGCTCCTTCAGAGTCCAGAGGGAGCTTTTCCAAAAAAAACTGGGGCCACCATGACCACCCAGAAGCCAGAGGCGGCCCAGACTTGGTGCACACCCAGCTCTCCAGGTCATCCTGCTTGCTGCAGTTTGAGACCACATGGTTAGCTAAGGCCTCAGGCCCTGGACCTGGCTGAACAGGCAGAGCAGGTCACTGCTGGTCAGAGGTGAGTTAGAACAGTCTCCCAGAGAGTTAAAATGGTTCCTTGTCAGGTTTTCCTTACTAATTCTTTCTTACAATGTTGTTCTGTTTGTTTCTTAAAAATGAGGACCACAGACAGTGGGAGTTTGAGGTCTTTGTAAATGTCATTTCTTACAAATAAAAAGTTGACAACCCAGGGTGGCGCCTATAGCTCAAGGAGTAGGGCACCGGCCCCATATACCGGGGTGGCGGGTTCAAGCTCAGCCCCGTCCAAAACTGCAAAAAAAAAAGTTGGCAACCCAACATTAGTCCCCAGATGTTTTCACGTTGTATGGGCCCATGGAACCTGGGGTTCAGAGCCACTTGGCCAACGGGTAGAGATGACAGCCTCAGGGAGTTCAGAGAAGGGCAGGAGCTCAATGTCAAGTCACTCTCTAGGAGCACCTGGGAAGGGGAAGGGGGTTGGAAGCCAACCAGTCAGGGACTGAAGTGTGGAGCACTGTGACTGGGCCTGTGTTCCAGAAGAGGGGAGAGGAATCTAGCAGGCTGGCAGGGTCAGAGGCAGAGAATGTGTGAGCAGAAGGGCTCTCTGCTCCAGAAGGCATCCTGCTGTTCACCGTGCCTTAGGCAGCTTGCCATAGCATCTTCAACCAGGCACCACCACTTAATGGCCACATTTGTTTCCACTCAACCACAGCTGTCTGCTTGACTAAACACACAGTGCTTCAAAAAGGACTCTCAAGTGCTAACTGCCTAGGAAGTGTCTCTCAACAGAGACAACCATGTGGCAATCCCATTTAAACCATTGCTTTAGACAGCAGCCATTGGCTCCCCTCCCCACTCGCTCCCTCTTCTCCCTTTTATATATATAATTTGTATTTTTTTGTTTGCATTTTGAGACAGAATCTCACTTTGTCACCCTCGGTAGAGTGCTGTAGCATCATAGCTCACAGCAACCTCAAACTCTTGGGCTCAAGCAATTCTCTTGCCTCAGCCTCCTGAGTAGCTGGGACTACAGGCCCATCACATGGCTATTTTTAGAGATGAGGTCTCACTGTGGCTCAGGCTGGTCTCGAACCTGTGAACTCAGGCAGTCCACCCACCTCAGCCTCCCAAGTGCTAGGAATCCAGGCGTGAGCAACCTTGCCCAGACTTCCTTTAATAAAATAGCAACACTTTGGGTGGCACCTGTGGCTCAGTGAGTAGGGCGCCAGCCCCATATACTGAGGGTGGCGGGTTCAAACCCAGTCCCGGCCAAACTGCAACAAAAAAAATTAGCCGGGGCGTTGTGTTAGGTGCCTGTAGTGCCAGCTACTTGGGAGGGTGAGGCAAGAGAATCGCCTAAGCCTAAGTGCTGAAGGTTGCTGTGAGCTGTGATGCCACAGGACTCTACTGAGGGTGACAAATGAGACTCTATCTCTAAACAAAAAAGAATATATCAACGCTTTTAGGAGATTGGAGGTGTCAGCCCTCCAGAGAGTGGTTCTGTACAGCTGAATGTTAAATGCACATTGGGCTGGATTTAGGGAAACAGTTCATGCTGTAACGTAGTTTTCTCCATTTTGGTTTTTAGTATCCATTATGTTTTTAACTGGGCTATGAAGTAATGGCTACTTCTGGCAAAATCAGTTTTTCCTCCTTGTGACCTGAATGAAATTAGGTGACATTTCTGAGCTCATGGAGGTTTTGACTAGTGTATTCAAGGCCTTTGTTTTCTGTGCACTTGGAAGGTTCAAGCAACTCCTGTACACTCTGTCCCTTGGTTTCACCTCTTTTATAGGACAGCAAAGGAATGTCATGTCATTATGGGCCTCCTCATTTGAGGCACACATGCTGGAGCAGTTTTGTTCAAGTCATAAGAGGCATGGGATGAACTTGGTCCTCTACTTTCCTATCATGCTGTGCTCTGGAGTGCCAGGGCCCCAGTCAAGGCTCACTGTGCTCCACCTTGAATAAAACCAAGATCCACAAGGCACCAGCCCTCATCTGGGCCTGCCTCCTACCAGCGCCATCCCCAGCCTTGGGGAGCTGATACTGTGGCTCAGGAAATGCAGACAAGTCAGCAAATAGCACCCAGAGGCAGAAATGTCATGGAGGAAGTACGGGCTGTTAGGTGAACACGGTGACCCAAGTACAGAGCTGGACCCAATAAAGCCTGTAGTAACTGGACACATTAAATGACTGCCTCAGTGTGTGGTTACCTTTTGTTAATAATCTCGGGTGGGCGGCGCCTGTGGCTCAGTGAGTAGGGCGCCGGCCCCATATGCCGAGGGTGGCGGGTTCAAACCCAGCCCCGGCCAAACTGCAACAACAACAACAAAAAAAAAAAAAATAGCCGGGCATTGTGGCGGGCGCCTGTAGTCCCAGCTACTCGGGAGGCTGAGGCAAGAGAATCGCGTAAGCCCAAGAGTTAGAGGTTGCTGTGAGCCGTGTGACGCCACGGCACTCTACCAAGGGCGGTACAGTGAGACTCTGTCTCTAAAAAAAAAAAATAAATAATCTCGGGTGATAGAACACACCTGTGAGAGCTGTCACCTGGCAGTTCTTTAACCACCTGGGCATACCTCCTGTCTAAAAGAGCTTAACTGGTGGGTTTGAATCCAGCCCGGGCCCACCAAACAATGACGACTGCAATGAAAAAATAGCCGAGCAGGGCGCCTGTGGTCCCAGCTACTTGGGAGGCGGAGGCAAGAGAATCGCTTAAGCCCAGGAGTTGGAGGTTGCTGTGAGCAGTGATGTCACGGCACTCTACCCAGGGCGACAGCTTGAGGCTCTGTCTCGAACAAAAAAAAAAAAGGAGCTTAAAGTTAATCAAGACATGTGGATGGGCTTGGTCTCCCTGATGAATATCACCATGTTACTCAGCTTAAGAGACAGGGAACATGCTCCCTACCTCCAGGTGGAGGGTGCAAAACGTCAATCAAAAAACATTCCTGACATAATGTCACGGGTAGCTTATACCGGTTTCATCTTCTTTCCTTGGCATTCAAACTGGGAGTAGAGCAATTAGCATTTAATATTTGGTAATTAGCATGCTTAATGTGATTCAGAGAAGTTCCTTGACATTTCCATAAAAACAGCACATTCCCGCTTACTCTTTCAGAAGCGAGACCCACTTTGTCAAGAAAATCTGCGTGCCAGTCTTTTCTGGTGCTGAATATGCATGTGTTGGGCCTCTTCCTGGACGGTGCTGGTAAATTTAGAAAAGCACTTCTCTTATTCGCCAGCCATAGCTCATAGCTCAGGAAAACGGCTAAATCCAGCTTGTTAAATCGCGGGCAGTGATGACCCTTTTAAGTGAAAATCCTCAGTGTGTCCTGACGAGCCACACAATCTGCCCAATTCCAGCGGGGAGCCAAATTGTGGACGCTGGGAAGGATACATTCTCTAGCTCCACCCAACAACGTAACCCCTTGCCCGATGGGGCAATGTAGCTGCCCGATCCCATTTCTCCAGCCTAAAGGCTTAAGTCCCGGTGCTCACGTCGCAGCACCCCAACAGTGCGCGCCCAGCCTGAGTCGCGCAGCCTTGGGTGCCTCCAGACCACCGGGAGGAGACAGGAGCCGGAGTGCACGGCCTCAGCCGGCGGTGGGCCGGAGGAGAAACCCGGACCCCATACGCTGGCCCGCCCCTTCGCCCGGGAACCCGCCCCTTGGCCCCGGCCCGGCCTCCCGGCCCCAGCCCCACGTGGCTCCGGAGCGGACCGCACTACCCTGCTGCCGCCGACGGACAGGGCACCCCGGCCACTGGGCGCCGCAAGGCGGGACGGCGGCCAATGAGCGCCCGGCGTGGCCGCGCTGCCATTGGCTGGGTTTTGGCCCCGCCCCCTCCAGCAGGCCCCGCCCTACGGCCAGGGTTAGGTTGCGGCGCGGGCGGCGGGCGGAGCTGGTCCCGTTGTGCTGCGGCTCCGCGCGGCCTGCAGTCCCGGGCCCGCGTCCCGCGCCCAGCGCCGCCCGCCCGCCCGCCATGGAGTCCGGCCCCGACGGCCCTGACGCCTCCGGCCCCGCCACCATCCGCGAGGGCTGGTTCCGTGAGACGTGCAGCCTGTGGCCGGGCCAGGCCTTGTCGCTGCAGGTAGAGCAGCTGCTCCACCATCAGCGCTCGCGGTACCAGGATATCCTCGTTTTCCGCAGGTACCATCGCCCGCGTCTCCCTCGGCACTACGTCCACTGCCCACCCGGCAGGGTCCTTCTAAGCAGGGACCCCAGCCGGCCCCCACCCTGCCCTAATTCTGGCCCAGACCGCCCTCTTTTCAGTCCGGCCCCTCTCCTGCCTCCCGGCGCCCCTCTGAGCCGATGCTGCCCCCGCGAAGCTGTCAGAAGTTCTTGGGAACTAGGCCGGTGCCCTGCCGCGGGCCTTCTCAACCCTGCATCCCGTCTCCCTCGGCCGGGGGCTGGCGCTTCGGGCGGCCTCTAAGAGAGAGGAAGCTGGAGTCTGCGCCGAGCTCCACGTGTCAGTCCCGGGACACGTCAGAGCCCGAGGAGACCCCGGGTCCAGCCCCCACCCAGCAAGCCTGCCGGCCATCCTCGCCACGTGTCACCATTGCTTCTCACTCTAGGACCCCCGGCGGGGTGTGGGAGGCCCTCCTCACCAGGGGCGGGTTGGGGCACGTTCCTTCCACCCCAGAGAACCCAGGTTCCCGACTGTCACCCCGCCTGCAGTAAGACCTACGGCAACGTGCTGGTGCTGGATGGCGTCATCCAGTGCACGGAGAGGGACGAATTCTCCTATCAGGAGATGATCGCCAACCTGCCTCTCTGCAGCCACCCCAGCCCCCGAAAGGTACCCGGACTCAGGTCCCTGTCAGGGCTCAGTTCTGAACTGTGTCCCAAGACCCAGGTGTGCCCTGGGCTCAGCCAGATGCTGGCAGAAGGATTGTCAGAGCAAGTGCTGGGAAGGACAAGGGGAGTCTGTGGGAGACCAGGGTGGGAATCCCAGCACTGACATGCTCTGGTCTCTGAGGAGCAGTTTCCAAGGGGCCTTGAGCGTAAAGAGCAGCCTAGGAGGAGCTTCTAGGAAAAGGTACCTAGGGCTAGGGGAGAACGAGGTGAGGTGGGGGCCCCTTGATGGCTGTCCTGTTCCAGGTGCTGATCATCGGGGGTGGTGATGGGGGTGTCCTTCGGGAAGTGGTGAAGCACCCCTCCGTGGAGTCTGTGGTCCAGTGTGAGATTGATGAGGTGAGTTCCTGCACAGGGGAGGCAGGTCAGGTCTGAGGGCTGGCTCTGTCTGGCTGGCCCGTTGTGCCCTGAACTGGCTGCACACCCTTGGACCAGGCGCTTAACATGTTTGGGCCTATTTCCTCATCTGGAAAACAGATGTTGGGAGGGGTCCATAGGAAAACTGGGTAGCAGTGGGCCTGGCACATAGTGAGGGCATGTTCATAGTAGGAAAGCTAATTTTTAATTTAAGTCCCAGGCAGAACTCAGGGACATCTCAGCTGCATCTACCCTTTGCACTCAGCACGTTTTTAGTTGGCATCTACTCTGCCAGGTATTACTGCAGGTGCTGGGGTCCAGTGGTGGACAAGTTGGTCCCTACCCTCTTAGAGCTGATGTTCTAGTTAGAGGAGATATCAAAGTGTGATCTGATAAAGGCAAAACAGGGTGGGGGACACTGGAGAAGGTGGGGTGCCTCACAAGCCTGCAGGGTGATCGGGGCAGGCCTTCAGGAGATGGCTGGCATTTGAGCAGAGGCTTCTGGAAGCAGCTGGCTGTGTGGAGGCAGGAGAAGCTTCTGGCCAGAGGTTGGACTTGCATCCCTCTGAAAGAGGGAAAAGCAAGAAAGCCACTCAGATGGGGGTGATTTGGTTTGGGGGAAGGGAACAGGATGGGAGATGAGGTACCAGGGTTCTCTCTATTTATTGGGGTTCCAAAAAAGGGAGGGGCTTGCTCAAGGTGACTAGGCTGTAGTGTCACTGTGGGAGTTCCACATGGCTGTGTGCAGCTCTAGAACTCCCTCACCCTCAACCTGGTCCTTCCTGTCCCTTCCAGGATGTCATCCAAGTCTCTAAGAAGTTTCTGCCTGGCATGGCCATCGGCTACTCCAGTTCAAAGCTGACCCTCCATGTAGGCGATGGTTTTGAGTTCATGAAACAGAACCAGGATGCCTTTGATGTTATCATCACTGACTCCTCAGACCCCATGGGTAAGCAAGGGGTGGAGCACCAGCGCCCTCTGGAGGCCAGCCTCCCCCAGGCCTATTTTCCAGGGTTGAGGACAGCACCCCCCCCCCAAAAGTAAAAACAATGAAAACATCAGAGCTGTACTTTCCCCTTCAGTTGTTACCTCTTCCCTCAAACCTGGCTCAACTGCCCAAAGTTCATGAGCTGGACACCGGTGTGGGTCTGTGTAGTGGGATCACATTGGCCCTTGACGTCTCAGCCAGGTTGTATTCATTGTTCCTCTGTTCCTCCTTCCCTGCAGGCCCTGCTGAAAGCCTCTTTAAGGAGTCCTATTACCAGCTCATGAAGACAGCCCTCAAGGAGGATGGCATTCTCTGTTGCCAGGGTGAGCCACTGGCCACCAGCATTGGGGGTCAGGGGAGGACAGGGTGTTGCCAGCCCTGTCTGATGCTCATGCTACCCGGACTCCCCTCCCACCACCAGGTGAGTGCCAGTGGCTGCACTTGGACCTCATCAAGGAGATGCGGCAGTTCTGCAAGTCCCTCTTCCCAGTGGTGGCCTACGCCTACTGCACCATCCCCACCTACCCCAGCGGCCAGATTGGCTTCATGCTGTGCAGCAAAAACCCGGTGAGCTGGGGGCTGCCAGTGGGAGATGGGGGGATGGGCAGGACATGGTGAGCCCTCCCCTGACATGCCTCTGTCCTTGGTCCCCAGAACACCAACTTCCGGGAGCCGGTGCAACAGCTGACACAGAAGCAGGTGGAAAAGATGCAGCTGAAATACTACAACTCAGATGTGCACCGGGCAGCCTTTGTACTGCCCGAGTTTGCCCGAAAGGTGAGTGGCCTACCAGAGTGGACAGTGGGGCCCAGGACCCCAAGAGAGCATCCTTCTGACTGGCCTCCTATCCTACCAGGCCCTGAACGATGTGAGCTGAGCCTAGGACCACCCAGGACCTGGAACCAGGGAGCCTCCAAGGTGCCTGGGCCCTCCAGCCCCAGACCAGACCTGCCAGCTGCCACCCACCAACCAAGTGTTACAGGCCCCAGGATGCTGGGTGGACTGTGTGTCTCTCTGGGGCATCCAGCCTCCATGCCTATACCAGCTGTGTACAGCACCTCTCTTTGCCTTTGTTCCCCCTCATTCACCAAACACGTGTATTTATAACAAAGTTTGGAATCCCGTGTTCCCTGACCTTGACTGGGCCCACACAGAGGCCACATCAGCCATCTGGTTCTCCTGGGTGTAGGTCTGCATGGGCCCTGGTATCTGGCCTACAAGTGTCTGCTGAGAGGCTAAACTATGGCAGGGCCTTCCCTGTGTAGCCTTGGGCCCACCCTTTGACTTGTGGCACAGAGGGACATGGCAGTCATCAAACTGGACCCAAATCTGTCCTGGAAAGCTGGTCATTCCTTTACCAAGTCCCTCCCAAGGCCACAGTGAAAGCCCCTACCCAGGGTCAGAGATAGGGATTGTAAAGATCAGGGTGAGGCTGCCTCAGAGTATCCTGAGAAAACGGCCACTAAGAAGATTAAGAATACCACCCAGGTATTCTAGGGTGGGTGCTGGAGGAGACCCAGAAAGTCAGGATGGGAAGCTGAACCCTGGTCCAGGTGACAGAGTGCCCTGACTCCTCAGCGTTCAGAGCTGGTTCACATCTTGCCTGTCCCACTCATGGGTACCCTCTGGCAAATTCCTAGCAACCCCCTTCCCATGTGGAACAGGCTGAGAAAGCAGGTTGGGTGGCCACTGCATGGAGACAGTGCTGTCCCCTCTCCAAGGTGCTGAACTGCCAGTTTCTGGTTCTCCAGGGACCTCGCCCCGTCTTGGAAGACCCATTACCAGGACCTGGTGTAGGGAAGGGGTGGCCTCCAGCCCATTCCCACCTTACAGGGGATGGCAGGCAAAAGACCTTTCTGGAAAGGCGGCAGTTGCCAGCCCCTTTCTCCACTCTGAGCAGGGCTGAGCCAACCTGGGAGTTAACCTGAGAGTGAGGGCCCTGGCTCAGCTGGGAATGATCCTCAGGTGTCTGGAATAACGGGGGAGGAGGGGAGCGAGGTCCAGCTTTTTCACCAACTCTCCCTCCCACCTGGCCCACCCCACCCCACAAGTATGTTCAGGCCTATGACTCAGCAGATCTGACCTCTGGCTCACCTCCATTACACCCCTAACCCTGGGGCAGTTTACAGTGGGCTGGGGCGCTGGCATCTGCTACAAGGTCTCCCCACCTGCAGGGGGGCCTGAGGGGAGCCAGTGGGAACCAAGGGAGGCCTGGCAGGGCCGTGCACTAGCTCTGTGGAGGGACCGGGCATCCTAATCTTCACAACCACCTGTGAGGAAGGGACATTACCACAAAACTGACCCGCAGCTGGGGCCACTAACCCCAGCCTGGGCCCAGCAGCCTCTACAGTTCAGCTCTGACAGCCTGGGCAGGGACAATCTCTCCAAACAACTGTCACCAGCCCAGAGCAGGTCCATCTGGATGGTTGAGGCCAAAAAGGTTCACACTGGATTTGGATAAACAGAAAAAGAATGGAGGAGCCAAAGGCCACTGTGACATGCCCTTTATCTGAGGGCCTTTCCCCAGAAGCCAGACCTGGTAGTAAATCTCAACACAGCCTCCTGTCAACTCTGTGACCTGGAGTCACTCAGCTCCCATCCACATGGTAAGATGGTGGCCGAGGCTTGCCTGTTAACAAAGCTTCAATTAGAAGCACGTGTGATAATCAGGATCACCTGTCAGGGCTACGCAGGCAGGGAGCTGGCGCCCTGGTTGCAGAAACAGCTGGAGACCATTTGCAACCCTGAGTGCAGTGACCTGGAGGTTGAACTTGCCTGCAGCTGCTGCCATGCACAATGCCCGCACTCCTCAAAGGGATCTGCATTGGGGATGAGCCCTGAATCCCACGTCTGGCTGGTCTACTGAGGAAGCAGCAGCTTAGGTGAGGACATGACCTGAGTCCCCCTCAAGTCCCAGAAACCTTGGAGGGGGCTGTGAACAGGCCCCATTTATGGTACCGGGAATAAAATCAATCCTATCTAGTTTTTTTTTTTTCCATTTCATGTATTTATCAAAATTCCTTATGCTCCTGGTTTAAGGATTTATAGTTCCATGCGTCTTGTTAGGAGAGAAATAGCAGGTCCCCTCGCCTTTCCCTCTTAGAGCTAATTATCTTCCGAAGTATAGTAAATATATTTGGTGCCTGTCCCTAGTTCCTGTCACAGTCCTAAAACCCCTGGCATTTCCTGATTGGTAGGACTGCTTTTTGTCATTCCTAAGGTGCTCCTTTCCAGAACACCGGGGTTTATGCTAATGAGGTGATTAGGGAAGGATTGTAGAGTAAGGTCCCTAGACACCCTTGGACGGAACCAGTCACCAGAAAGACTCAGCCCCAGCCTGACCTCCAGAAAAGGGGGCGAGACAAAGCTCTGAGAAAACAACCGAACAATGAGATTATTGATGAGTTCTAGGTTCCCAAGGGCAATGCCCCAGAGAGGACTTGGGAGCTCCACGTCCCTTCCTGTTATTCGTACCCCTTGTTGTCCCCTTTATAATAAACCAGTCGATGTAAGCGTTTCCCTGAGTTCTGTGAGGCACCCTGGCAGATTAATCAAGCCAAAGACAGGGTAGTGGTAGTGGGAACCCTGATTTGCAACAGGTCATCAGCAGTACAGGTGACAACCCATTGCCCGCAATTGGCATCCCCGGGGGCGATCTGGGGAGCAGAGCCTCAGCCAGGGGCTCTGACTCCACCTCCAGGTAAGGAGTGTCAGGCCTGAATGGAGTTAGAGGGCACCCCGTTGGTGTCTCATGAATTGCTTGGTGTGTGGGGAGAGGACACCCCCACGTAGGTGGTTACAGTGCTGTGTAGTGTGCAGGTGTATCAGGGGAAACCCCAGCTGATTCTCACCCTCCTAAGTCTAACAAGCTCATGTGAGTCCTCATCTGCAGCCTTGGCCGTTTCCACCGGGATTAGCTGTTACTCAGCATTTGCACTATTACAACTGGGCAGAGCCCTTCACAGCTGAGGCAGGTAGTCAACTATGATAGCTTTTCTCTCTTTTTCTTTTTTCTTTTTTGAGACAGAGTCTCACTATGTTGCCCTCAGTAGAGTGCTGTAGTGTCACAGCTCACAGCAACCTCAAACTCTTGGGCTTAAGCGATCCTCTTGCCTCAGCCTTCCAAGTAGCTGGGACTACAGGTGCCCACCACAATGCCCAGCTATTTTTAGTTGCGGTTGTCATTGCTGTTTGGCTGGCCCAGGCCAGGTTCGAACCTGCTGGCCTAGGTGTATGTGTCTGGCACCGTGACCACTGTACTAGGAACGCTGAGCCTGGTAGCTTTTTTTTTTTTTTTTTTTTTTTTGAGACAGAGTCTCACTTTGTCACCCTGGGTAGAGTGCTGTCGCATCGAAGCTCACAACAATCTCCAGCTCTTGGGCTTAGATGATTCTCTTGCCTCAGCCTCCCAAGTAGCTGGCACCACAGGTGCCTGCCACAATGCCCAGCTATTTTTTTGTTGCAGTTTGGCCGGGGCCAGGTTTGAACTCACCACCCTTGGTATATGGGGCCGGCACCCTACTCACTGAGCCACAGGCACCGCCCCCCAACTAGTTTTTTTTAGATGGGGTCTTGTTCTTGCTTAGGCTGGTCTCAAACTCCTCAGCTCAGGCGATCCACCCACCTCGGCCTCCCAGAGTGCTGGGATCACAGAGTGCTGAACAACCACACACAGCCTTCCTCTGATGATACTGTTTTTTTTTTTGTTTTGTTTTGTTTTTTATTTTTTGTAGAGACAGAGTCTCACTTTATGGCCCTCGGTAGAGTGCCGTGGCATCACACAGCTCACAGCCACCTCCAACTCCTGGGCTTAAGCGATTCTCTTGCCTCAGCCTCCCGAGTAGCTGGGACCACAGGCGCCCGCCACAGCGCCCGGCCATTTTTTGGTTGCAGTTCAGCCGGGGCTGGGTTTGAACCCACCACCCTCGGTATATGGGGCCAGCGCCCTACCGACTGAGCCACAGGCGCCGCCCCTCTGATGATATTGTTTCATTTTCATTTTGGACGTTTGCTTTGTTTCTGTATTCTTGAATGTTCTTTGCATATATAAGAGTAAGGACTAGAAAGCTACTTGGAAGCTCTGAGCACAGGCAGGGCTTGTCACCTTGCCTTTCGCTGTGAGTGACAGCTGAACCATTTGCTTGGAAGCCAGGGTCTCTAGATCTTTCCTAATGGGCTGGTCACACTTCCTGAAAAAGAGGGAAGAACCCTGCTGGCCACCAGATCCTAGGAGTCCAGTCTGGGCCTCTCAACATCCAATCTGTCTGCTTAAGGCATCTGTTTTCTACCTGCCACTCCCTCCAAGAAGTCCCCAAGACTCTGCTGGGCCTGGACGTGGGGAATAGGGATTGGCCCATTTCTCTCTCTTCTTTTTTTTTTTTGAGACAAAGCCTCAAGCTGTTGCCATCGGTAGAGTGCTATGGCATCACAGCTCACAGCAACCTCCAACTCCTGGACTCAAGCGATTCTCCTGCCTACGCCTCCCAAGTAGCTGGGACTATAGGCACCCGCCACAATGCCCAGCTATTTCTTGGTTGCAGCCGTCATTGTTGTTTGGCAGACCAGGCTGGATTCAAACCCACCCCACCAGCTCAGGTGTATGTGGCTGGTGCCTTACCCACAGCCGCTGAGCCATCTTTTTTTTTTTTTTTTTTTTTTTTTGAGACACAGTCTCACTGTGTCGCCCTGGGTAGAATGCTGTGGCATCACAGCTCACAGCAACCTCAAACTCTTTAGGCTTAAGCAATTCTCCTGCCTCAGCCTCCCAAGTAGCTGGGACTACAGGCGCCCATCACAACACCGGGCTATTTTTTGGCTATAGTTGTCATTGCTGTTTGGCAGGCCGGGGCTGGGCTCAAACCCGCCACCACTGGTATATGTGGCTGGCGCCCTAGCTGCTTGAGCTACAGGCACCAAGCCATGGGATTGGCCCATTTCTCAAAGCTAGCCGGAGGGACCTGGTGCCACGGATTCCACTGTGGGCTTAGAAAGTGCTTTCTAGACAATCATTTCCACACAGCTGATGCTCTCCAGTATTCCCCAGGGAACCAGGTATTCACAGAATGGCCTTTTCTGGGATTTGAGGAGGGATACATGTGTTCACAGCTCTGTTTCCACCCAGAAGCGGTTTCCCAGAGTGTTATGGAGACCCAGGCGGGCCTCAGAGGCTACTCACTCAGGTGGGAACATGGGTTATGGTTGAGCAGCAGAGCTCCTGAGGGCCCTGCCCTCCCTGCCCGGAACTCTGGGCGGGCAGGCGTCATGGGGTCAATTCCCAGAATCCCAGGGCCAGGCCACTGGACAAACAGATCAAAGGTGAGGACAGCGTGAGGCCCCAGACCAGGCCTGGCTGGCTGGACGGGCACCATGAGGTGGGTAAGCGCCCCCACAGCTGCCATGAGGCTGAAGAGGGGAGAACGGGCCTCGGCCCTCACTGCCCCTGCCCTGCCCGCAGGCTGCTGGTCCTCCTGAGCCTGTTGTGTGTCTCCATGGCCACCCCCATGGGCCCAAAGTGGCCCGAGCCCGTGTTTGGGCGCCTGGCATCGCCTGGCTTCCCGGGTGTATATGCCAATGACCTGGAGCGGCGTTGGACCCTGTCTGCTCCCCCCGGCTACCGCTTGCGCCTCTACTTCACCCACTTTGACCTGGAGCTCTCCCACCTCTGCGAGTATGACTTCGTCAAGGTGCCAGCAGGGCGGGGATGGCCTGGGGGGGTTCCCAAGGACTGGCCAGGACTGAGGGACAGACACCCGAGAGCAGGGTGGCCTAGGCCAGGAGGGAGGGCAAGCTTGGGTGTGGCCTCCCCTCCCTGTGACCCCAACCCCACAGCTGAGCTCAGGGACCAAGGTGCTGGCCACGCTGTGTGGGCGGGAGAGCACAGACACGGAGCGGGCGCCTGGCAACGACACCTTCTATTCGCTGGGCTCTCACCTGGACGTCACCTTCCGCTCTGACTACTCCAATGAAAAGCCATTCACAGGCTTTGAGGCCTTCTACACAGCGGAGGGTGAGCTGACCCGGAACGTCCTGGGATGGCCTGTCCATAGCTGGGGGTGGAGGGTACCCCTGCCTTGGGCTGGGTCAGCCCTGCCTTCTGTGTGCCCACCTTCTATGGGGCAGAAGAGGGACCCATGGCCTGACATCATCTGCAATGCAGACAGCAGTCACAGCCACAAACTCCACTCACATAGACTGAGCCCCCCCTGCAGCCGGAGCAGTGCTATTGGAGCTTGATTTTAAATTCTGGCCCCAGCAAAGACCAGCTATGTGACCTTGGGCAAGTGGCTGAACCTCTCTGTGCTCCTTACAAGGCTGCTGCAAGGGTCTGATGTCTACTGGGTTTGATTGCTGGCTATGCCCTTCACTAACTGGGTGAAGGACACTGAACATCTCACTGGTTTAAAAGTGGCTGTGCTTGGTGGCTCCTGTGGCTCAGTGGGTAGGGCACTGGCCCCATATATTAAGGGTGGCGGGTTCAAACCTGGCCCCAGCCAGCTAAAACAGCAATGACAACTGCAACAACAACAAAGCCGGGTGTAAGGTGGTCACCTGTAGTCCCAGCTACCTGGGAGGCAGAGGCAGGAGAATCGCTTAAGCCCAAGAGTTGGAGGTTGCTGTGAGCTGTGACGCCACAGCACTCTACCCAGGGCGATAGCTTGAGACTCTGTCTCAAAAAAAAAAAAAAAAAGTGGCTGTGCTTGCGTTTCCCTCCTGAGGCTGCGATGACCCTAGGCCCATAGAGGGCTTGGCTCTGCACCCGCCTCCCAGGACACAGTGAGGCCTCTCAGGGCAGCCACTGAGGGGGCTGGTCTCCCAAGTCCACGCCCAGGCCCAGAGCACTGTCCCTCCTCCTTTCCTCCGGACTGCCTGCCTCTCTTGCCTCTCCCCATAGACATCGATGAGTGCCAGGTGTCCCCGGAGGAGGCACCTGCCTGTGACCACCACTGCCACAACCACCTGGGCGGCTTCTACTGCTCCTGCCGCACCGGCTACGTCCTCCACAGGAACAAGCGTACATGCTCAGGTGAGTGGATGTACGGAAGGGGGTCCCTGAGCCTGGGCCAGGCCCTGCCCTGCCCAGGATGCTCCTGGCTCAAGACCATGGCTGCTGTTCTGCCTGGGAGTGGAGATCCCTGGACCATGGCCCACCTCTGCCCCTCCCCAGCCTGTTCCCACTGGATTTCCTCCCCTTCCTGCCCCCCCCCCCCCGCCCCCAATCCCTAGCTCATTCTCTCTTCCTCTTCAGCTGTCTCTGGTCAGCATGTGTCAGGTCCCCACTGTGTGCCTGGCACTATCTGGGACCTGAAGCCCCTGTATAGTCACTTCCCCCATTGGGCCACAGTCCCCGTAGCCTCAGCTCTCAGTCCAGTAGGGGACAGCCATAGCAGCTGCGGGGGGAGAGTGGGGGACCTAGGCCAGCTCCTCTGGCCAACCCTGGCTCTCCAGCCTCCCTCCCTCCATGGAATGTCAGTATTCAGAATAGGCTGATCTCTTTGGCTGCCACCATGGATCCCCACCCTGGCACTGACCCTGCCTCCCCCACTGCTGTCTCTCCCTGCCTCCTCTCTTCCAGAGCAGAGCCGCTAGCCTCTCCGTGGGCTCCGGCCTGCCCTGGGTGTCGGTAGCCAGAGCACTGCGCAGGCCACAGCTCTGGGTCAGGCCGAGGTTGCTACGGCCGGCAGCCCCTGCAGCCCCCACCTGCCCGCAGCCCCCATCTGCCTGCAGCCCCTGTAGCCACCATGGCCTCAGCAATAAACCTGCTCCCCTCACTGGCTGCTGCGTGTCTCTGGGTTTGGAGTGGAGGCGGGCCTTGCGGGCACCCTGGGGCCTCTCCTGTCTGCCCACCCTCCTCACAGCTTGGTGAACCCCCGGCTGTGGTGAAGCCCACTCTATAGGGACACAGGTTCCTTGGCCAGGAGGGCTTTCTCTAGCCCCATTTTGAAGATGAGGCCTCAGAAATAGGCAGGGCCTTGCCTGAGTTCCCACAGGAGAGGGGAGACCCAGGGCCCTTTCCCCACCTGGTCCCCAGAGGCTGAATTCAGAGCACTCTTGGTCACCTCTTGTTCAGTGGGTGCTGGCCAGGGTTGGGGAGGGCCTGATCCAGACTGGAGAGACCCAGGGAGGTTCACTGAGGGGCAGTCTGGTCAAGAACTCCCCATAGAAGCCTCCCATCTCCAGAGCCTACATTCACCCTGCCCCACCACCGCCTATCCCTGTAGCCAGGGATGGGGGCAGTGGCAGCAATAATGGGGACAGATTCTTCCACGAATGGTGGAGCTCCATCTTGCCACAGCAGAATCAGCTGTTGTAGTGAGGAAGGACTTGAACTTCCCTAAACTGCCCTCAGGCGGAGTCCAGACCCTTCTGACTGTTCTCTGGAACCAGGGGAAGCTGGGCTGGTCCTGGCTGGGTACCTGTGGGAGACGTCTGGTCAATAAACTAGAGCATTGCTGGCCTCAAGGGATTTTAGAGAACTTGGAAAGGACCCCTAGACTCAAGGATTTGTCCTGGCTCTGAATCCTTCATTTCTTCTTCCGGCACCATCCCCCTCTCCTGAAGTCTGGCAAGACTTGTCTTCACCTCTGGGGTTGTGACTCTGGCCCCAGATGCCCATCACCCACCCCGGGGTTCACCCCCTGGCCAACTTCCATCCCAAATCCCAAGTGCCACCTGTTTCAGCTAAAGCCTCAGAGCAAGAGAGCTCTCCCAAAGTCCTCAGCCACGGGGTGGGGTGTTTGGTTTCTGGTAATGTTGCTGGCCAACAGGAAAGCGAGGGGCAGCTGGGCTGAAGGGGAGGGTCACATGTCCCAGCCACATCCCTGCCTCTCACCCTGTTCCTGAGAGGCAGCACCCTGCTGTCTGGGCTGACAGAGGAGGCACCATCACCCCACCCCATCCTCTGTCCTCTTCTGTCCTCCCAGCCCTGTGCTCAGGCCAGGTCTTCACTGAGCGGTCTGGGGAACTCAGCAGCCCTGAATTCCCACGGCCTTACCCCAAACTCTCCAGCTGCACCTACAGCATCCGCCTGGAGGAGGGGTTCAGTGTCATCCTGGACTTCGAGGAGTCCTTTGACGTGGAGGAGCACCCTGAAACCCAGTGCCCCTATGACTCCCTCAAGGTCTGGTTCTTGGGGCTCTCACCTTGTCTAACCCTGCCCCTCAGCCACAGATGCCCTCCTTTTCTGCAGCACTGTCCCCATGCTCCTGTCCCAAGCAAACCCCCTTCCTCTGCAGACCCTCCATGGGCGTCCTAGCCAGGCTGCAGCCTTCAAAGTGAGGGCTCAGGGGGCACCCGCCACCCTCCGCCTGGGTCTGCCCTATCATTGTCTCCCTGAACTGCCTGGGGTGGGGGTGGCTCCCCTCTGACCCAGGCAGGACCCCTGGCAGCAGGTCCTGTGGTTTCAGAGGCCTCTTCTTTTCCAGATTCAAACAGGTAAAGAGGAATATGGTCCATTCTGCGGAAAGACATTGCCTCCCAGAATTGAAACCAAGAGCAACATTGTGACCGTCACCTTTGTCACTGATGAGTCAGGGGATCACAAGGGCTGGAAGATCCACTACACAAGCACAGGTGAGCAAATGGGTCTCAGATCCTGGGGGAGGGTAGAAGTTCCCTCTCCGCTGTGGGGTGTCAAGAAACTATATAGGATGGGTGGTGCCTGTGGCTCAAAGGAGTAGGGCGCCAGCCCCATATGCTGGAGATGGTGGGTTCAAACCCAGCCCCGGCCAAAAAAAAAAAGAAACTATATAGGATGGAACCCTTTCTGGGCCAGGCTTAGGAAGGGAGACCAGGTTTGAGTGGGGTGGTCTGTGAGGCAATGTTCCTCTAGGAGAGGCACTTCCTGTCTGTCCCTCTCCACCCACCCTTCCCCCGTCCACCCATGCTCCCATCCTATGGATACATAATGCAGAAGCCACAGTCCCCAAAGCCTCTGCTCTTGTATCAGTGGGGAGACGGTCAAAGCAACACGACCAGAGCCCTGTAGCAGGCACAGCCTAGGAGCCAAGCCCTGGGCAATGTGAGAGATCTGCCCCAGCAGGGGCTGGCTGCCCACGACAGGAAACACCAAGATTGGGTTTAAAGGATAAAGGTATCAGAAGGGTTCCAGGAGAGGGAAGAGAATGTGCAAAATCCAAGAGCTCGGCTGTTCCAGGTGCACAGTTGTGGACAGGGAGGTGTGGGGATGAGTTAGGAGCTGGGAGTGGGCAGGGGTGATCATGGCCTAGGGCTGCTGTTCAGGGAGTCTGCAGTTGGGTCTTTAAATGCTGCTGTCCAACTGTCCCCAGCTCTGCCCTCCGAGGCTGACAGATCTTCCGCCTCACAGCAGACCCTCAAACAACAGAAGCCCTAGGCTCCTGCAGGGCCACCAAGTCTGTCCCTGGAGACTGACCTGCATGGGACTGAGGGTCAGAAGCCACCCAGCCACCCCAGCAACTTAGCAGAGACCACTGGGCCCAGAGAGCAGCTGTTGGAGGGAGGAGGGGTCTCAGCCATGGATTGGCAGGTTCTGAAGGGCAGCTGTGAGGGAAGGTCAGAAGCGCAAGGTAAAAGCAGATTGGGGGTGGGGGGTGGACAGAGTGGAAGGCAGTGTCCCCGTGGCCTGAGCAGGGTGTATAGTTCCTGGCATGGGCTAGACCCTCCGTTCGTGGTGACTGCACTATCTCGGAACATCCCTGGCTTCCTCGAGTTCCAAGCAAAGCAACAAATCTTAATTTGTACACAAGCAGTTAAGCGTTTCGTCCTGCCTTTGGTTGTTTTTTTTTTTTTTTTTTTTTGTAGAGACAGAGTCTCACTTTATGGCCCTCGGGTAGAGTGCCGTGGCCTCACACAGCTCACAGCAACCTCCAACTCCTAGGCTTAGGCGATTCTCCTGTCTCAGCCTCCCGAGTAGCTGGGACTACAGGCGCCCACCACAATGCCCGGCTATTTTTTGGTTGCAGTTTGGCCGGGGCCAGGTTTGAACCCGCCACCCACGGTATATGGGGCCGGCGCCTTACTGACTGAGCCACAGGCGCCACCCTTTTTTTTTTTTTTTTTTTTGTGGTTTTTGGCCGGGGCTGGGTTTGAACCCGCCACCTCCGGCATATGGGACCGGCGCCCTACTCCTTGAGCCACAGGTGCCGCCCTTGCCTTTGGTTTTAAATCTTAAGAACCCTACCCCATTTGTGGCAAGCCTTCTTTACATGTTACGTGTTTCGCTTGGGATTGCTAAATTCAGACTTGGCCACTATAGACCACATGACAACCAGTAAGCCCACGTTCCTCTGTGCAGCACTGCCATGCCCTAACCCGATGGCGCCACCTAATGGCCACATCTCACCAGTGCAAGCCAAATACATCCTGAAAGACACCTTCTCCATCGTCTGTGAGACTGGCTATGAGCTTCTGCAAGTGAGTTAATAAACCCCATGGTCACGATCGCTTTGACATGTATACATGTTGATATCAGCAGATATGAGAAAGGAAAATGGGAAAAGGGAAAACAGCCGCCTGTCACTGTGGTTTCTATCATCTAAGCAAAACACTAAACATGAAAGGAACAAGTTGGGCAGCGTCTATGGGTCAGTGGGTAGGGCGCAGGCCCCATATACCCAGAGTGGCAGGTTTGAACACAGCCCTGGCCAAACTGCAACAACAACAAAAAAATAGCCGGGCACCTGTAGTCCCAGCTACTTGGGAGGCTGAGGCAAGAGAATCGCCTAAGCCTAGGAGTTGGAGGTTGCTGTGAGTTGTGACGCCAGCAACCGAGGGTGATAAAGTGAGTCTCTGCCTCAAAAAAAAGAAAAGAAAAGAAATAAGTTGTAGAGGACAAGAGGGGTGGCTGTAGAGAATTTTACGGAAAATCCTTCCTTTTGTTCTTTTTTTAGGGACCACTGTAATGAGATCTTGCAGTAGGGGAGAGAAAGCAGACTCTACTCCTCTGCCCTTTTTGTTTTGTTTTGAGAGTCTCACTCTGTTGCCCTACGTAGAGTGCAGTGGCATCATCACAGCTCATAGTAACCTCAGACTCTTGGGCATGAGCAATCCTCTTACCTCAGTCTCCCAAGTAGCTGGAACTACAGATGTGTGCCAACATACCCAACTTGGGTTTTTTCTAATTTTTGTAGAGACAGGGTCTCACCCTTTCTCAGGCTGGTGTTGAACTCCTGCGCTCAAGCAATCAGCTTGCATTGGCCTCCCAGAGTGCTAGAATCACAGGCATGAGCCATTGCACCAGAGGGCAGAGGTGGCCTCTGTCCTTCTAGTTAAAAGCTACTTTGGAAAGCTGATGATTTAAATGGGCAAATTTTTGTTTGTTCACACATGACAGCAACTTTATAGAGCGGCTGAAACAACAGAAAGATGAGTTTATCGTCCTTCTTCCACATGCTCTGTGATAGCACCTGGGATTAAATTAAGATCCTCCCCTGCTCAAATGATCTCTCCATGAAATAACTCCTAGGCCCAGAAAAAATTAGCCGTAGGAAAGAGTATATTCTGCAAAGTTATAAATAGTGGTCCCTGTTAAGGGAGAAGGAATATAATTTTAAAAAATGCTTAGCATGTTGCTTGAGGGGCACAGGTAAGAGATTAACACACATCCTCTTTATGTTCTTCAAAATTGTCACCGAGTCCCAGTGGTAAAAAGTAATAACATTGTAATGATAGCTAGGCAATCCCCAGTCCTGTAGAAGGTCAAAAGAAAAAAATACACTTTTCCCACTCTGCAAACTTCTTGGGCAGGTGCTTCCCCCAAGTTCCTTGGACTGCAAACTTGTTCAGTTTCTGATTTAAAAAAAAAAAAAAAATCAGGCGGCACCTGTGGCTCAAGGAGTAGGGCACTGGTCCCATATGCTGGAGGTGGCGGGTTCAAACCTAGCCCCGGCCAAAAACCAAAAAAAAAAAAAAAAAATCCTGGCATCCTTTGAAGCATAAAGCTTCCGCCAAAGTCACCATCTTTGATTTTGCTGTTTGATTGTAGAAAAAAATTATTTCAGTAGGTCAAAAACATTTCCCTGTACATGACTCTGACATTGAAAGCGGACGTAGAATACACAGGCAAAGCCCAGAAGTGTTTTAGTAGTGTCATGTCTGACCATGCCCACTGGCCCCAAACTTTTGACCATAACCCTCTGGCACTTTATATAAGGAAATGGTGGAATGTCTGCAGGAACTTTGAGATCTGATACGTTCCTGGATACAGTAAGACACATCACGACTGCTGCAAAGGACAACATTTGATTCAGAGATGATACACACAACGTGGGTGACACATGTGGTCAGGAATGTTGGCAGCAAATGTGCACATCCAGCAAGGCAGCAGGGCACACACGCGTGTGCACACACAGGCACACACAGACACTAGTCATGTGATGGCCACCTCCTCGGGAGCATCTTGTGACACACCACAATAGGAGCTACTGAACAGCACAGCTTTGGGGAGTAATTTTACCATGTGAACAAGGAACTTAGTATTTTCTGAATTCTCCTTTAGGATCATTTGCCCCTGAAATCATTCACTGCAGTCTGTCAGAAAAATGGATCTTGGGACCGGCGGATGCCCAAGTGCAGCAGTACGCTCACGTGGTGACTACGTTCCGTACCTTCCCCACTGCGCTGCTTCCATCGCGTCTCCGGGTTTTGTTTTATTCCATCGTCAGGGCTTAGAGTTCCAAGTGTGCTTCTCTTCCCCACTCTCTCAGCGCACCCTTTAAAATAGAACCAAGCCAAGCTAGTAGAGAAAGTACCAGTATTTGCTTTAGCAAGTGTGTTCTTTGAGAATGTTTTTCTAGGGCGGCACCTGTCACTCAGTGAGTAGGGCACTGGCCCCATATACCAAGGGTGGGGGGTTCGAATCCAGCCCCGACCAAACTGCAACAAAAAAATAGCTGGGTGTTGTGGCGGGCACCTGTAGTCCCATCTACTCGGGAGGCTGAGGCAAAAGAATCGCCTAAGCCCAGAAGTTGGAGGTTGCTGTGAGCTGTGATGTCACAGCACTCTATTGAGGGCGACAAAGTGAGACTCTGTTTCTACAAAAAAGAAAAAGAAAGAAAAAAGAAAATGTTTTTCTAGCCGGGCGTGGTGGCTCACGCCTGTAATCCCAGCACTTGGGAGGCTGAGGCAGGTAGATTGCTGGAGCTCACAGATTCAAGACCAGCCTGAGCCAGAGCGAGACCCCCGTCTCTAAAAATAGCCAGGCACCTGTAGTCCCAGCTACTTGGGAGGCTGAGGCAACAGAATCACTTGAGCCCAAGAGTTTAAAGTTGCTGTGAGCTGTGATGCTGCAGCACTCTACCAAGGTGACAAAGTGAGACTGTCTCAAAAAACAGAGTCACATTTTATCACCCTCAGTAGAATGCGGTGGTGTCACAGCTCATAGCAACCTGCAAATCCTGGGCTTAGGCCATTCTCTTGCCTCAGCCTCCCGAGTAGCTGGGACTACAGAGAACATGTTTTTCTAAGTGTAAAAGTAACAATGCTCATCATAGAAGATGGGAGTACAGAAAATAACAACAAATATATATATATATTTTGTGTGTGTGTGTGTGTGGTTTTTGGCCGGGGCTGGGTTTGAACCCGCCACCTCCGGCATATGGGACCGGCGCCCTACTCCTTGAGCCACAGGCGCCACCCAACAACAAATATTTTAATACCCATAATACCACGAGAGTACAGCCGCTGTTACTGTTGTGGGGTGTCTCCCTCTAATTACACGTATCTCACACGAGTGAACATACGTATGATACTTTGTGTAGTAATCCCTGCATACATACCCTCCTAACTGGAGTCAGGATGTACGGTACCAACATCTAGTTAAGAATCATGTATCTTCAATTATTTTTATTATTTGTTTTACACTTGCCTGTTCTTACGCCAGAATATTTTTAGTATTTTTTTTCTTTTTTGATACAGTTTCACTGTCACCCTTGGTAGAGTGCTGTGATGTCATAAGCTTACAGCAACCTCCATCTCTTGGGCTGAAGTGATCTTCTTGCCTCAGCCTCTCAAGTAGCAGAGGCTTCAGGTGCTCACCACAATGCTCAGCTAATTTTTTTTTTTCTTTTGAGATAGTCTCACTTTGTCAACCTCGGTAGAGTGCTGTGGTATCATAGCTCATAGCAACCTCAAACTCTCTGGCTCAAGCAATTCTCTTGCCTCAGCCTCCCAAGTACCTGGGACTACAGGCATCTACCACAACACCCAGCTATTTTTAGAGATGGAGGTCTCTCTTTCTTGCTCAGGATGGTCTCAAACCTGTGAGCTCGGGCAATCCACCCTCCTTGGCCTCTCAGAGCGCTAGGATTAAAGGTGTGAGCCACCACCCTGCCTATGTTGTTTTGGTATTGATGGGGAGTCACACAAGTTGGTCTTGAATTCTTGGCATCGCATCCTCCCAGAGTGGTAGGATTACAGGCATGTACCACCATGCCTAGCCATTCATTTATTGGGAGTTTCACTGTCACCAAGCTGGAGTGCAGTGGCATGATCATAGCTCACTGCAGCCTGGAATTCCCAGGCTCAAAGTGAGCCTCCTGCCTCAGCCTCCCTAGTAGCTGGAACTCCAAGTGTGCATCACCACACTGTTTTTTTGCAGAACTCTGAGTGTGGGGAGGTCTTGTTGCCCAGGCTGGTCTTGAGCTCCTGGCCTCAAGTGATCTTCCCACCTAAACCTCCCAAAGTGCTGAGATTACAAATGTGTTGAGCCACCACACCAAAGGCACTTTCTTTTTTTTAAATAGACTTGCTCTGTCAGTCCATGTAGAATGCAGTGGCATTAGCCTAACTCATAGCAACCTCAAACCCCTGGGTTCAAGAGACCCAGGTGCCACAGCCGCCCGCGTAGCTAGGACTACAGAGTACACAACCACACCCCCAACTCCTGAGCTCAAGCGATCTTCTTCAGCGTCCGAGAGTGCTGGGATTACAGGCATGAGCTACGGTGCCCAGCCCAAAGAACTTTTAGATTGAAATCACTTTGTGGCTTTTGTCTCACAAATTGGTTATTTCACATTAGTAATGTCATAACAAGTGTGATTGCTAGTCCAAACTTGAGGCGTGAATGATGAAACTGCCGTGTTGTTTTTAGCAGCAATTCCAGGTCTTCTAGAAGTTCCCCTGGTGAAAGACATCAGGGCAAGCTGCGTCCTTCTCTCTCTCCAGCCCTCCCAATTGCAAACTGGGTACTATTTCACACCAAACCAGGCTGCATCTTGTAGCTTTTCTGCTGCAGACCTTCTCATATTTGCAGTGAGGGTGATAAATTCTTTCTCCTAAGGTCAACTTCCCCTCAGTTCAGCCATTTAGTAACAGGAATGAGAGAGCAAGTTTTAAAATCACACGAAAGGGGCCCTCTCCTTGTCTAGGGATGAAATGGACAATGTCCACTGCACAGAGGAAAATGAAGATGGCTTCAAGTTTTAGCACTGCATGCCACACCCACAAGATTAGCTGCTTATGGTCTCCACCTGTTTAATGTTAGCACTGAAATTACAAGTAGCTCCCTCCCTCCCCCATTTCTTTAGTTGTTGACTGTGGCCCTCCTGATGATCTACCCTGTGGCCGAGTGGAGTACGTCACAGGTCCTGAAGTGACCACATACAAAGCTGTGATTCAGTACAGCTGTCAAGAGACATTCTACACGATGAAGATGGGTGATGGTGAGCACATTTTTCAAAGCTGGGGGTGGGCAACATTTGGAACTTGAGCTCTCATGGTCTGAAAATAAACTTTAACCACCATTTTTGGCTAAGACTAGACAAAAGATTAAAAGGCACTTCCCCCACCTGCTAAGTGAAATATTATAGCTAAGGTGACTTTAATGTCAATTTGCAAGAACCTGAAAACAGATCTTATCTAGTAAATGACTACTACAAACACACAATATATTCCAAATGGTTTAATTTAACAAGTCAAAACCTTAGCATTAAGCACTTGAGATCTTGATACATATTCAAGTTACACATCTAAAAGGTTTCCACTTTGCAAACAAACATGGTAATGCAGAGCCTCCTATTTATGAAATCATGTAAAATGGTTACTCAGACACTTCTATTTCCCAATGATGTTCAAGAATCAACATTTTTCAAGAGAGTATTCAAGCAAATGACAACCATCTTACACATGCAGTTAAAACATTTTTGCTTTTCCAATGATTTGCAGGTAAATACGTGTGTGAGGCTGATGGATTCTGGACAAGCTCCAAAGGAGAAAAATCGCTCCCAGTCTGTGAGCCTGGTAATGGATACATTTATACAAGAGATTCCTAATTGATGGAAAGTAGAACAGGGCAGGAGACAGTAAGTAGAGCTTTAGCTGTGGTAGGCAGAAATGTAACTTCAGCACTTGGCTCTTAGGCTAAGTTACTATTTCCAAATATGTTCTCATTATCCCCCTTCCATGTGGAGAGGTTGTTAGGTGCTGACTGCATCAGTCATTTGATTATTTTTGACCTTATAACTAGGCAAACATAAAAAATTAAATGGTTTTTAAAATCATCTTGATCAATTTATACATCTATAAACATGAGTTCTTGAGTTACTTTCCTTCTCTGTAAAAATGCTATTAAAACCCAAAGTTAATAACTTCATTATTTCCCTAAGCAATTGTTTTAATGACATCTAGTTTTTAAACATTAATACAATTGACCCTCCCTTTAGTAGTACTTAAAGAAAAAATTTTTTAACCAGAATTGGCTCCAAAGATAATAGTTGAATAGTGATTAAAAAAAAAAAAAAAAAGAAAGGTAGTAATATATTCATTACCCCTGTGTTATGTGGCCTAAATTAGTTTTTTTTAAACCTATACTTGGCTGACATACGAGTTTTTGGTTTTTCTTTTGTAAGTTTTAATATAAGTATATTGCCACCAACAGGAAACATACATAAGCTACATTAATGAGCTTATTTAGTTTGCAATAAAGACAATTAAATTTAGTGTTTGGAACAATCAATTAGACCAAAAAATAGTAATTTCTGAACTTGAAAGGTCTTGGCCACAACTCTGATGTTCTAATTTTTAAAACATTTACACATTCAAAGGTAAAATTTTGAAGTTCTGATACTGACCTTCATTTTTACTTTCCCAGAATTACACAATACCCTATTTTCCAAGTGAGAAAAACACAGTCAAAAGATTATGTCCTTCTACTTCCTATGTGCATCCTCCAATGAGCGCATCAGCCAATTCCTATATGCCCTATTAATCTCCCCCATCTTACATATCAACTTTTTATTTATTTTTTTTAACTTTTTTTTTTGTAGAGACAGTCTCACTTTACCGCCCTCGGTAGAGTGCCATGACGTCATACAGCTCACAGCAACCTCCAAGCTTTTGGGCTTACGCAATTCTCTTGCCTCGGCCTCCCAAGTAGCTGGGACTACAGGTACCCGCCACAAAGCCTGACTATTTTTTGTTGCAGTTTGGCCGGGGCCAGGCTCAAACCTGCCACCCTCAGTACTCACTGAGCCACAGGCACTGCCCACAGATCAAGTTCTTTTAGCAAAACAAAATTTCCTCAAGTTAATTTTGCTTACCTCACTTACTGAAGCATTAAGAAATACCTAAAGGTTTCTATCAGGTCTTTGAACTGTGCTATTTTATAACTTTTTTTTTTTTTTTTTGGCCGGGGCTGGGTTTGAACCCGCCACCTCCGGCATATGGGACCGGCGCCCTACCCGCTGAGCCACAGGCGCCGCCCTGAACTGTGCTATTTTAAAACAGCCCCATCACTTGCCCATATAGGTGGTCAGACGCTCTCCAATTCATGTAATTTTTGGCTGACATTAAGTATACACAACTCCATGATGGTAACATTTAGGCTCTATATATGCTTCTTTCCTCAGTCTGTGGACTATCAACTCGGACTACAGGAGGTCGTATATATGGAGGGCAAAACGCAAAGCTTGGTGATTTTCCTTGGCAAGTCCTGTTATTAGGTGGAACTACAGCCGCAGGCGCACTTTTATATGACAACTGGGTCCTAACAGCTGCTCATGCTGTATATAAGCAAAAGGATGATGCATCGTCCCTGGACATTCGAATGGGTGCCCTGAAGAGACTATCACTTCATTATACACAAGCCTGGGCTGAGGCTGTTTTTATACATGAAGGTTATACCCATGATGCTGGTTTTGACAATGACATAGCACTGATTAAATTGAAGAACAAAGTTGTAATCAATAGCAACATCATGCCTATTTGTCTGCCAAGAAAAGAAGCTGAATCCTTTATGAGGACAAATGACATTGGAACTGCATCTGGATGGGGATTAACCCAAAGGGGTTTTCTTGCTAGAAACCTAATGTTTGTTGATGTACCAATAGTTGATCATCAAAAATGTACTGCTGCATATGAAAAGCAGCCCTATCCAGGTGCAAGGGTAACTGATAACATGCTCTGTGCTGGTTTAGAAAGTGGCGGCAAGGACAGCTGTAGAGGTGACAGTGGAGGTGCATTAGTGTTTCTAGATAATGAGACACAGAGATGGTTTGTGGGAGGAATAGTGTCCTGGGGTTCCATAAAATGTGGGGAAGCAGGGCAGTATGGGGTCTACACAAAAGTCAGTACCTACATTCCCTGGATCAAGAATATAATCAGTAATTTTTAATTTGCATGATTCTTTTTTTTTTTTTTTGTAAAGACGGAGTCTCACTGTACCGCGGCGTCACACGGCTCACAGCAACCTCTAACTCTTGGGCTTACGCGATTCTCTTGCCTCAGCCTCCCAAGCAGCTGGGACTACAGGCGCCCACCACAACGCCCGGCTATTTTTTGTTGCAGTTTGGCCGGGGCTGGGTTTGAACCCGCCACCCTCGGCATATGGGGCCGGCGCCCTACTCACTGAGGCACAGGCGCCGCCCTGCATGATTCCTTTTTTAGAAATACTTGTGAAAGACCTTAGCAGCATTGTGACCTGAGCTGCATCAACATGGCAGTTGTTTCTCCACACAAAAAACAAAACCAAACTCCACATACAGTTGCTGTTGCTTTCCCACTTGCTAGTTTTTAACTCCATCCTGACTCAATTCAAACCACTGTAGTGGCATTCATCTTTGCCAACCCAATTTAAACTATTAAATTACTTTATTAAAAAAAAGACCAGTACCTTTTTATACTGACTTGTATTTCTATAAATTGCCTGTTCAGACTGTTTTTCTGTTTTTGAATTTTTCTATTGATCTCTAACAGTGCTTTACATATGACAGCAATACTGGTTCAGGAGTAACTTTGAGTCACTTTTTTTGGTTGATACTTTAACCCAGATATTGACTGATTTCCATGTTAAAAACCAATACCACAAGATGCTGGAATGTAATTTTTCACTTATCAAACTGTTGCACAAAAGGTACAGGGTTTAGTAGTACAATTTCACATTGTCAAAGACAATGGGGCAATACATTTCAGATGAGACTGGTGTGCTCAGTGTAGTGAGACTGGTCTTAAAAGCATGCATACTCTTCGACATAGCAAATCAAATGCTAAGAATTTAATTCAGCTGCAAGGATGTTCTTAGCAATTGGAAATAACCTAAATAATGTCCAAATTATGAAGACTGAGTAAAATGTGGATGAATGACACTGAAATAATGGTGACTTTATATAAATTCTGTAATGTCCTTTTCTTCTTACAATGAGTATGAAATACTTGGGGGCAGTTAAGCCAAAAAAAGAAAAAAAAAAAAAAATCACAGCAATAGCTGAATATAGCACAGAACTCTAATATACAGTTAAGAGTACTCGCCTGATGTTCAACAAATATTCTAACATCTTCTGAATTAGTGAGTTTACTTTTTCCTACTAAGGACAAAATGCTGATTTGACTTTTAAAATGTAATTTTAGTTAGCTATTCTTCCCTAAAAAGTTTTTTTTTTTTTTTTTTTTTTTGCAGTTTTTGGCAGGGGCTGGGTTTGAACTCGCCACCTCCAGCATATGGGGCCAGAGCCCTATCCCTTTGAGCCACAGGCGCCACCCTCTTCCCTAAAAAGTTTTAACAACAAACATGCAATAAAAAGTTTTTCAGCCTAGCTAACCAGTTACCATTATATGTAGAAGTTCACTAAGAGTTTGGCCTAATTTCCCTTGTGTATATAAAGTGCAACTTCTTGAGACTCAACTTTTAAGGTATCTTTCCAGCAACTTTGTCATATTAAAAAAGGAATCATGTTTTTCCAGTAAGACTCCAGACACTAAACTCTGGTGGCAACAAAAATTTTTATTCAACTGGTTCAAAAAAAAATTTAGAATGAACGCATTTAGATGACCAAATAGACTTTTAAAAACAAATCTTTGCCAAATAGTTAATACTTTCTACACTTCATTTTTTTGGTTTGGGTAGAATAAATACCCATATCTATGTAGTACCATAAACATGTTAATAAAAGGCTACTCAACATTGAAAGCCTTCTATGACCAGATTTACACAAGTGTAAATAAGGGATTAAAGCCATGCCATTGACAAGTTAACTTACCCCTGGGCTCCTTGAAGGCTTGTCAGTTTAGTCTTTGGAGGTCCCCGAATACCATTTTAAGTGTTACCATGTTACTGCTGCTGAGTAATAGTGCAAGTGCTAAAATGCAAAATTCAGATGGTACAGGGTTTGGAAATCATGCAGATTTAGATGCAGAAAAAAAAAAAAAACAACTCAAGATCCTTTCACAGAGGAAATTGAATAACAATGTGGCAATCACAAGTCTAAAGGATGACTTCATTTATAAAGTGTTTAGAGCACGTAACTTGCAAAATGACAAACCTATTTATCATAGTCTAATTAGGTAAGGGCATTAGGTACTACCAACACAAATACTGTCACATTCTTCCAATTAGAAAATAAACTCAACTCTCACAGAATTATTAGTTATAAAAAGTACAATAGAGAATACTGTTATTGCTTTTACAGACTTAACAGTGCATGGTGAGAGTCTTGAGTTTTGTAAGCAATTTTATTCAGTATTATATCCCGCCACCTTTGGAAGACAAAGCCCATTTCACTTAACACTTCCACAGACAACCCATCCTACTAGTTCTTAAAGCTACTAGGCTTCTTAATGGATTTTAGGCACAAGTTAATTCGTGGTTTCTTCTACTTTATCCCTAATTGCAATTAATTCCACTTTTCAAATGCAAAACTAGAAAGATTGATAATCCCTTCTTTTCAACTGATATGCTTTGCTACAAAGCGTTTGAAAATAATCAACATTGTTTTGTCCACTCCCCCAAATAATATTTTTAGAAGGCGTGATTTCCCAATGGAGATTTAGACAGGCCATGTAAAGAGAACATCACCTAATGCACAGAGGCACTAAGAAAAAGCTGGAGGGTACTGCTTACCATTTTAGGTGCGGTCACCCAGACTTTTTAAAAACTAGTTTAAAAAAAAAAAAAAAGCTTTTCACTTTGGACAATGCAAGAACAAATAGCAATTAAGTCTGGGTATCAGGTGTCAATGCATGACAGATGATGAATCCATTTGACTTGAGACAACTTTTCAAATAAGTTTATTTGAAGCAAAATAAACTACTGCCAAGAAACTTTATGAAAGTTCCATCTCAAAAGGGTCAAAAAAAGGGGAATTAACTGCTATGAATTCTTTGCATTCAGGGCTGCAAAACAAAGACACATATTATTTAAATCAGTTTTATTTAAGAATTTCCAACATTGACAACTCTTATAAAAGCATCCAAGCACAGGACACGGAGCTGCAGCAAACAGCATGCTTATGGGCCGCTAACAGACATTGGAACTTCCACCCTTCCTTGAGACACCTGAGCTCACTGGTGAACTCTGCTTCCAAGTACTCCTGCAAAGCACACCACAAGCTCAGTCCATGTTCTCAACCCATCAGCTTCAGTTCACATTACCACACTTACAGATCAGTAACAGAAGAGAACACACACCATACGGCATTCACAGCAGTTGACAAAAGGGTAGGGGAGATACAAGTATCGTTTCACTTAACACATTCAGCTAAGATGGGTTATCTAAGAACAAAACTCACTTAAAGTCTTCCAACAGATGTGGATGTCCTTTGAATGCAAAAAACATTCGTACATTATTTGCTATCATTGCTCTCTGCACACGCTCTCACCAAAGCCACGGGATCGAGAGACACATCTCGCCAAGTTAAAAAATATCCCTTATGCACCACCAAGTCTCTGCACGCGCTCTCCTTTTCTCGCTCATACTAGCCTTTCATGCCTCGGCACCACCATCAATCCCACACAAGGTTTCAAAAGTTCAAACAGCCTTCTGGTTCCATATCACAGCCTTGCGTTCATAGCGTTGATACGACTCCATGAAATAAAGTAGCGGATAAAAATGGGACACCCACCGTCAAAGACGAAGCCTGTGATGCGTGATGACGAATTCTTGAATGAGAAAGCATGTAGACAGAAGTATTCCTATGGCAGAATATTTACAGCACTACTTTCAATGAAGTGCTTCTTCCATAAACATTTGAAATGAGATGAACTGCAGAGATTAAATGAAGGCTTCATATTGTACTTTTGTATATGAGGGGAGACAAGTGTTAAAAACAAAAACAAAAGAACCAAACACTGTGACATCATGATCTCCCAAAAGGAGATTTGCTTAAGGAAAAAAATCCATATGGTGGGGTTCAAATTAAAACAAGGAAAAAAGAATGTAGTTCTAATCAATGGTTTCCATTTGAACATGCAAAGAATTCACTTGACAAGTCCAGGGATAAATTATTACAGGAGAAACCGTTTGATATCAATTGTAGTGTTGGTTTACCAATCAGGCAAACAGCAGTTCGCTTTCAACCACTCAATATTTCAACCCTTCATGTAACAAAACTTATAAAATTCCTTTAGCTCTTCCTTTTTTTCTAAAGAAAAATGTCAAAAATACTGCTGAATATACTCCACACTGAACAAACCAATTTTGAAAATTCTTAGTACATATGTATTTTACAATATACTTACCATGAGCATAGAAAAATTTAACTTCCCACCATTCCACAGCAACCAGCCATAACCCAGTCTACATCCCCCAGCCAGAAGACTTAGAATCCATGCTTGAACCAAAGCCTCCATTAAAACCACTCCCTGACCCTGCATTTGATGCTGACCCCCAACCAATTGCTGCACCAGAATTAGAACCACTATAAGAGTTATTTCCAGAACCAAAGGCCTGATTTGGCTCTCTCTGCATGTTGCCTTGGCTTTGGTTATTACCTGATGGACCTGACTGGTTCTGCTGACTGGCTAACATGCCCATCATACCCCAACTGCTCTGCAGCGCTGCCTGAGCTGCAGCCATCATTGCTGGATTAATGCTGAAAGCACCAAAGTTCATCCCACCACCCATATTACTACCTTGATTGTTTCCCAAGCCAGCTCCACCCCCTCTACTATTACCAAATCCACCCTGATTCCCAAAGCCACCTGGATTACCACCAAATCTTCCACTTCTTTCTAACTGTCTATTGCTATTGTGCTTAGGTTCGGCATTGGATATATGTACGCTGACTCCTTTAATGATCAAGTCCTCTCCACAAAGAGACTGGGCAACCTGAAAGAAATAACAGATGTAAGCAAGGGAGATTAAACCATTGACTCTTAAATCAAAGTAGCAATAAAACCTAGACTTCAAGCATAATTTATCTAAGCCGGAGATAAAATAAGATCAGTTTACTTTCGAAAGATGTGTGATATGTAACATTCCCAAATGCCACATACTGAAAAATATCTAAAAGTAAATACATCTTTAGATATTCTAGATATATCACAAATACCTAAGCCCATTCATCCCACACTTTACAAGGTCAGAAAGCTTAGCTACGTTGACAGTTAGCTGGACAAGAAATGTTCAAGAGAAAGCACCTAAAAAGGAAATCGCCAAAAAAGGAAAAAGCTAATTAGCTAGGACAAAGTATTAAGGAGGAAAATACCTGATCATCTGCAAATGTAACAAAGGCAAAAGCCCTGAATGGTTTGGGAATGAAGACATCTACCACTTCTCCATACTGACAAAAGAACTGCCGCAACTCATCATCAGTCATGTCCTCTGTGCAGCGCCCAACAAATACCTTCCTGCTTCTCAAAGGTTCATCCAGGCTTTGCTGGTCAAATCAAATGTAAGAAAAAAATGAGAAATATTTTATGAGCAAAGGAAAGGGCATTATGGTAGGATATAACAAGATCTTTCTGCCTTATATAGCAAGAGAATCAATAAAAGGAGGCATATTCTTAGATTTTTACCAACACTCCTTTTTCGTGCCTTCTTTACTAGTTTAAAAAAACAACAAAAAGTTCTACATGGTATAGCCTATTACTACCAGGCTATGAACTTGTACAGCACATTCCCCTACTAAATACTGCAGGCAACTGTAACATAATGGGAAGTATCTGTGTACCAAAATACATCTTCAGCATAGAAAAGGTACAGTAAAAACATGGTATTACAATCTTATTAATCGTATAGGACTATGATGATATATGAAGTAGTTCATTCATTTTCAATGCATGAATATATTTGGATTTAAGAAAGTCAATGACTGGGGCAGTGCCTGTGGCTCAAAGGGGTAGGGCACTGGCCCCAAATGCTGGAGGTGGCGGGTTCATATCCATCCAGCCCCGGCCAAAAAAAAAAAAAAAAAGTCAATGACTAAGAAATATCCTGGCAAAGATCATGATATTCTATTTATTTATTTATTTTGAGATATAATCTATGTCGCCCTGGGTAGAGTGCCATGGCATCACAGCTCACAGCAACCTCCAACTCTTGGGCTTAAGCAAATTCTCTTGCCTCAGCCTTCCAAGTATCTGGGACTGCAGGCGCCCGCCACAACGCCCTGCTATTTTTTGGTTGTAGTTGTCATTTGGCAGGCGCAGGCTGGATTTGAACCCACCAGCTCTGGTGTCTAAGCCACTGAGCTACAGCCACCGAGCCAGATGATGATATTCTAAATAAGCAAGTCCTATCTGCTTGCTTGGAACAAGTTAGGTCTTTATGATCACATTTATATATGCTGATCATCTTTATGGTTTCACATTTAAATATATAAGAAACTACTAACTAGACAGAGATAATAAAAAAGGAAGAATAAAATGAATAAACTTTCAGTTTGGAGGGGTAACAAGCTAAATATACCAAACACAAAATATTCACCATGCATTAAGGTCCTAAGGCTTCAACAAAGCAAAAACATTTCAAGAACACCCTGCCACTACCTTTTCCAAGTGTATTTAACATTTTCATATTACAATTTTTTGTCAGCAAAAATTTCCAAAGCACAGAGGAACAAAGTACCTTAGAATTAGGAAGTTTACAGTCACACCATCGTCCATCTATCATATGTCGCTGCGACATTACTTTCACCTGGGTTTCATATTCCGTAAAACGAACAAAGCCAAACCCTTTTGAATGACCAGTTTTTATATCTTTCTTGACCTAGAAAAGAAGATAAATTCACTCTAAAACTACACATACACCCCCACATCAAAGCTTTTCTTGACAAGAGTCTCATTATGTTGCCCTCGGTACAGGGCTGTGGCGTCACAGCTCACAGCAACCTCAAACTGTTGGGCGTAAGCGATTCTCTTGCCTCATCCTACTTCCCAAGTAGCCAGGACTACAGGCGCCTGCAACAACGCCTGGCTATTTTTCTGTTGCAGTTGTCATTGTTGCTTAGCTGGCCAAGGCTGGTTTCGAACCTGCCAGCCTCAGTGTATTTGGCTGGCACCATAAACTGTGCTTCAGGTGTTGAGCTTGTTTTTTTTTTTTTTGAGACTTGAGTCTTAAGTTGTGGCCCTCGGTAGAGTGCTGTGACATCACAGCTCACAGCAACCTCCAACTCTTGGGCTTAAGCGATTGTCTTGCCTCAGCCTCCCAAGTAGCTGGGACTACAGGCGCCACAACACCCAGCAATTTTTTGGTTGCAGTTGTTTAGCAGGGCCGGGCCGGGCTCAAACTTGCCAGCCTTGGTGTATGTGGCCAGCACCCTACTCACTAAGCTATGGGAGGCAAGCCTCTTCTTATTTTTTTTCTTTGAGATAAAGTTTCATTCTGTCAACTCAGTTTGGACTGCCGTGGCGTGATTATATTTCTCTGCAATCTCGCCTAGGCTCTCAGTAGCTGGGACTATAAGCACACTACATTAAACCCATTTAGACACCAGGCCTCCCTCTGTGTTGCCCTGGGCTAGAGTGCAGTGGCTCACTGCAACCTTAAACTCCTAACTTAAGCAATCCTACAGTCTCAGCTTCCTGAGTAGCTGAGACCACAGGTATGCACAACCATGCCTGGCTTATTTATTTATTTTTTTTTTGGCAGAGACAGAGTCTCACTGTACAGCCCTCAGGTAGAGTGCCATGGCATCACATGACTCACAGCAACCTCTAACTCTTGGGCTTACGCGATTCTCCTGCCTCAGCCTCCCGAGCAGCTGGGACTACAGGCGTGCGCCACAATGCCCAGCTATTTTTTTGTTGCAGTTTGGCCGGGGCTGGGTCCGAACCCGCCACCCTTGGCATATGGGGCCGGCGCCCTACTCACTGAGCCACAGACGCCGCCCGCCTGGCTTATTTTTAAAAAATTTTCTGTCGAGACAGGGTCTCACTGTGTTGACCAGGCTGGTCTCAAACTCTTGGACTCAAGCAACTCTGCCACTCTGGCCTCCAAAAATGCTGGAATTACAGGTCCTAACTAAAGAGTTTTTTGTTTTTTAAGACAGTCTCACTTTGTCGCCCTGTGTAGAGTGCCATGGCATCACAGCAACCTCCAATTCCTGGGCTCAAGCGATTCTCGTCTCAGCCTTCTGGGTAGCTGGGACTATAGATGCCATGCTATTTTTAGAGACTGGGTCTCACCCTGGCTCAAGTTCGTCTTGAAACTCTGAGTGTAGGTAATCCACCCACCTTGGTCTCCCAAGTGCTGGGATTACAGGTGTGAGCCACCACATGCGACCACTCTGAGAGGTTTTTTTTTTTTTTTGTAGAGACAGAGTCTCACTGTACCGCCCTCGGGTAGAGTGCCGTGGCGTCACACAGCTCACAGCAACCTCTAACTCTTGGGCTTACGCGATTCTCTTGCCTCAGCCTCCCAAGCAGCTGGGACTACAGGCGCCCGCCACAACGCCCAGCTATTTTTTTTTGCAGTTTGGCCGGGGCTGGGCCTGAACCTGCCACCCTCCGCATATGGGGCCGGCGCCCTACTCACTGAGCCACAGGCGCCGCCCGGTTTTTTTTTTTTTTTTTTTTTGACATATAATTTCAATGGCTTCAATTGGATACAGTGGCTTAATGAAAACTTAAACCAAGTCAGATTAGTTTTGGGGTAAAAGCAACAAAAGAGGGTTTATACTGAATTCATATTGTGTCATTATATGCTAAATTAGCAAGCCTGGTGGCTTGGACCTGTAATTCCAGCTATTTGTGAGGCTGAGAAAGGAGGATCACTTAAGCCCTGGAGTTTGAGGCTGCAATGATGACACTACTACATTCCAGCCCTCTGGGGTGAGGGTACGGGGTACAGAGGAATGCGACCTTGTCTCCAAAAAAGAAAGAGCTAATGTTACCCACTTCCCTCAAACATTCAGCAACAGCAGAATTTTACATTATCAATGGCAAAAATATATGGTATGTGCATAAGGAAAAACACTCTAATTTTTTTTTTTTTGAGACAGCCTCAAGCTGTCATCCTGGGTAGAATGCCATGGCATCACAGCTCACAGCAACCTCCAACTCCTGGGCTTAAGCGATTCTCTTGCCTCAGCCTCCAACGTAGCTGGGACCATAGGCATCCACAACGCCCGGCTATTTTTTGGTTGTAGTTGTTGTCGTTTGGCAGGCCCGGGCTGGATTCGAACCTGTCAGCTCTGGTTTATGTGGCTGGTGCCTTAGTTGCTTGAGCTACAAGTGCCGAGCCCCCAATTTTTTTTTCTTTTTAAAACATCCCCTATGGGGTGGTAGAGTGAGGTGGCTCATGCCTGTAATCCCAGCACTCTTGAGAGGCAGGCCAAGGTGGGTGGATTGCTTGAGCTCAGAAGTTTGAGACCAGCTTGAGCAATAGTGAGACCCCATCTCTACTAGAAACAAAAAAACTAGCTCAGTATGGTGGCAGGCACCTGTAGCCCCAACTACCAGGGAGGCTGAGGCAAGAGGATGGCTTTGAGCCGTAGAGTTTGAGGTTGCTGTGAGCTGTGACTCCACAGCATTCTACTTCTTTTTTTTTTTCTTGAGACAGAGCCTCAAGCTGTTGCCCTGGGTAGAGTGCTGTAGCATCACAGCTCACAGCAACCAACAACTCCTGGGCTCAAGTGATTCTCTTGCCTCCGCCTCCCAAGTAGCTGGGACTACAGGCGCCTACCACAACACCCAGCTATTTTTTGGTTGCAGCCGTCATTGTTGTTTGGCAGCCCGGGCTGGATTCGAACCTGCCAGCTCAGGTGTATGTGACTGGCTCCTTAGCTGCTTGAGCCACAGGCGCCAAGCCTAACATAGCATTCTATTTCGAGGTTAACAAAGTTAAGACTATCTCAAAAAAAAAAAAAAAAAAAAAAAGGCTCACCCATAGCTCAGTGGTTATGGCGCTGGACACATACACTAAGGCAAGAGAATCACTTAAGCCCAGGAGTTTGAGGTTGCTGTAAGCTGTGATGCCACAGCACTCTACCAAGGGCAACATAAGACTGTCCCAGGCGGCACCTGTGGATCAGTGGGTAGGGCACCAGCCACATATACTGAGGGTGGCAGGTTTGAACCCGTCCCCAGCCAAACAGCAACAAAAAAAAATAGTCAGGCCTTGTGGCGGGAACCTATAGTCCCAGCTACTCAGGAGGCTGAGGTAAGACAATCGCCTAAGCCCAGGAGTTGGGAGGTTGCTGTGAGCTGTGACACCACAGCATTCTACCAAGGACAATAAAGTGAGACTCTGTCTCTAAATAAAAAAACAAAAACAAAAGTATCACCTGTAGAATTTTTTTTTTTGAGACAGAGCCTTACTATGTTGCCCTCGGTAGAGTTCCCTGGCATCACAGCTCACAGCATCCTCAAACTCTTGGGCTCAAGCGATTCTCTTGCCTCAGCCTCCCAAGTAACCGGGACTATAGGTGCCTGTCACAATCCCCAACTATTCTTTGTTGCAGTTGTCGTTGTCGTTTAGCTGGCCCAAGCTGGGTTCGAACCCGCTAGCCTCGGTGTATGTGGCTGGCACTGCAACCACTGTGCTATGGGGCTATGGGCTACGCTGCAGAACTTTAAAGTCGCAGAAAAGCTCATTCACTGATAAAGAAAAATTGTTCAATGCAAAGTTTACCTGCACCATAAGAACTTCCCCAAAGGTACTAAAATATTCCTTTAGATCCTGTTCTGTTGTTTTCCACGGGAGACCCAGCACTATTAAATCAGATGTTTTCTGGACTGCTCTTTTCACTTTCACTGCTGAGGAAGCATCTGTCTCATCCATTTTCCTTTTGTTATCTAAACAAAATGAGCGAAAACCTTTTAGAAATCTTGATTTAGCAGATCTTTAAAATCAAACTACCTCGTACATCTAAACATGAGAAACAGAAAGGAGATCTAAGAACGATATGACACTGAAAACTTTTGGCAAGGAATGTTGTTAGCTCTCAAGGACAGAATAAAGGCATGAATAAGTGGCTGGGTTATTTTTCTGGTACAAATTAAGGGATTCCCAACTCCGCTTTTCTAATCTCTCAAAATTACAATCAACTGTGTATTCTCCCTTTCAAAAGGTTTATAAAAAACAAAAACCTCTTTTGACTTTAAAATATATAAATAGGAAAAAAAACATGCTGAAAACATGGTGATACTATCTTAGTAGTTATTTGCTTAGTCATTTGAATACCTATCCTATAAAAGCTATATACCAAAAAATTAGCAACTTTTATCTCCAAACATAGATTTAAGGGTGATTTTACTTTTATCTTTTCTAAACTTTTCAACAATAAACAGTAACTTCACAATAATACCAAAAAACCCCTCAGGTTATTTATTTATTTATTTTTTTTGTAGAGACAGAGTCTCACTTTATGGCCCTCGGTAGAGTGCCATGGCCTCACACAGCTCACAGCAACCTCCAACTCCTGGGCTTAAGCGATTCTCTTGCCTCAGCCTCCCAAGTAGCTGGGACTACAGGCGCCCGCCACAACACCCGGCTATTTTTTTGTTGCAGTTTGGCCGGGGCTGGGTTTGAACCCGCCACCCTCGGCATATGGGGCCAGCGCCCTGCTCACTGAGCCACAGGCGCCGCCCCCCTCAGGTTATTTTTAAAAGCCTAACTTGGTTATTTAGAAAGGAAGGGGAAAGGAATTAAATGACATTTTAAATTAGAGTAAATCTACAGCCAGTGGCCCAAGAAAGAGCACACTACAAAAACCTGAGTTTACACTATTACACTTTTCCACATAAGTCAAAGTTTTGCATCCTGACCAAATTTGATGGCCTGTTTTTGTTGTAGTATCAAGTTACAATTAGACTAACACAATGTATCAACTAGCACTCATTCATACTGCTAAAGTATACCCATGTCCTTGGCATACTTCTGAATCTTCATGCTTCTTTTTCTTACACTTAGAATATCTATGTTAAGAGGCATCAAAAGAGTAAGACCAGAACCCCCAAATTTTAATTTGGACTGCACTAATTCAAGATGTGAACTACTGCAATTGATGTTCACAAGACTAGCAGTCTTCCAAACCAGAAATACTCAGGTTAGAAATTTCTGTGAAGAGGCTGTGATCTATGGATGAGACAAAACCCAAATAATACTTCACCATTATTATTATACAAACATTATTATAAAAGCAAATAGTAACAAACCTTTGGGATAGTTGACAACATAAACCAGATTTCCCCAACCAGCATCAGGGGCATGCAGAATTCCTTCTACCAGCCGCACACCTCTCATACACTGAGATACTGGATTCCTGTAGCGCAGCCCACATGCCCCTGGAAATTGGGCTGTAACTGTGGACAGCAGCACTGTCCCATCATCTTCTGATGGTATTTCAATGGGCTCGTCATTCTCATCTTCAGTTACCCGAATATATTCAGACATCTTTTCTTATTTTTCTTAAAGAGAAAAAGACACATGAATAACCGACATTCAAGTCAAAGAAATTGCTTCATTCTAATTAGGTGATAACATCACCATCATGTTACTGTTCTGGCTTCTGGGAAAACTGTCTGGATTCTTACACACACCGGTTATCACTGAAAAATGAGAATGGTGATTACCTACTAAAATGTGATGCCCTCTGAACTTTCCCTTAGAAATGAAAACAATGTAACTTAAGTCGTTCTGAAACAAAAATGTGATGCCCTGGCCCATTCATTCCTTAAATATTTACTGAGTGCTCACTAAGCATCAAGCGCTGAAACTGTAACTAAGTCACAAGTGGCACACAGGTTATAATAGGGGCAAGGGGTAAGCAAAGAAACTAAGTAAATAACTACTTTATTACAATCCTGAAAGTTGTAAATAATCCTGAAAGCTGGGGTGAACTAAGTTGATGCATGGATCAAAGCGGAATGTACGGATTTTCCTAAGCAGGCGGTGCATAAACTCAATCTTTAAAACTAAACCGAAACAGGGAGCCAGGTGTAAAGAACGAGGGAAAAGTTTTCCTCTGCTCCTCATTTTGGGGCTGCTGGGGGCTCTTCAAACTTGAGCCACAAGGACAGCAGCGACAGGTCCTTCGTGATGCGGCCGCCACCTCCCAGAAACCAGCGCGTGGCGGCCCAGGGAGGAGTTTTTCAGCGCGGCCGGGGTGGGGCCGCATGGGCAAGGCCTGAGCTGGCAGCGTCCCTCGGAGTGCAAAGTCCCGAAAGCACAAGCACTGCCCGGACCCGTAGGCCAGACCAAACCTCGGTCTCAGTCGGCACTGCACGGCGGGTCCAGCGTCCCCGCTTCGGCGCCGGCTGCCGCCCCGCGCCAAGCCTTAACGACACTCCCGCGCGAGCCCGCTCGGGCAAGACAAGGCAGGCCCGGCCTCCCGACTCCCTTCTCCGGGCAGGGGCCGAAGCCGCTGAGTCCGCCTTGGGCCGCCCCAGTACGGCGGCCTAAGCACTTTAGACGTTCCCAGTAAGAAGCGTCCGCCACTCACCCGCTAGGCCGCTGCTAGGAAGCCCGACAGGGAAACCAAAGCAGCGAGGAATCCAAAAGCAGCCCAGCCAGCGCTCCGTTCCCACAAAATGGCGCTAGGGCCGCCTCCTCGCCCCCCCCGCCGCGGACCGTCGTGCTCTCCCACCGGCACCCCATCTAGAGGGGGAGTGCGCTGCACCGAGACAAGGCAATCTTCTTCCCGGAGCACCTGATCCCCTTCTGGGAATTTGGACTGCAGAGATAACTACAGAACTAAAATAATGCTAGGATTTGGGTCTGAATAGCTAAAAACTGAAAGAAATGTGGTATATAGGTTTTTAACTCCCCCCACGTAACGTACCAGATGGTTTCGCCTGACCAACCGCCCGTCTCGGGTTTCTATCCGAGCTCGTGCAATTTGAAAGTGCGCGAGAGTAGCGGCCAGGTGGGGTGGGGCGGGGCCATGGCTAGTGGGGCGGGGCTAGAGGAGGGGCTGCTTGACTTTCCCTAGTCTGGGAGCAATGCGGTGGCTACAGCCCCTCCTTCTCTAAAAGCCACGTTGTGTGTTCTCTTCCTGCTCAACTAGCCAACCTCTAAACTTGGAAACATTACTTTCTTCTAAATAATAGTAATAATAGCGTTGTGTGCCAGGTGCTAAGTACTCAGATATTTAATGGGCCTTACAGGCCAGACTTGGTGGCTCATACCTGTAGTCCCAGCTACTTGGGAGGCTGAGGCAGGAGGATCACTTGAGGCCAAGAATTCAGGTTGTAATGAGCTATTATTGCACCACTGCACTCCAGTCTGTGTGACTGGAGTGCTTCAGGTTATACGTGTTGAGACCTCATCTTTTTTTTTTTTTGCAGTTTCTGGCCGGGGCTGGGTTTGAACCCACCACCTTCGGCATATGGGACCAGCACCCTACCCCTTTGAGCCACAGGTGCCACGGAGACCTCATCTTTAAAATAAATAAAATAAAACAAAATAGCCCCAACAGGTACTGTTGATTCTATCTTCATTCTGCAGGTGAGGAAACAGAGACATTAAGTATCCTGCCTAAGATCACCCAGGGAATAAATGTTAGACCTGGGATTTGACTTCTAACATTCAAAATACAAGTATGTTTCAGCTCTAGCACCCTAGTCATAATAACAATGTACTCATTTTTATTTCAAATTTCTGAAGTCAGTATGTGATTTAAGTTCCAGTTCCAGTTGATAATGTAGCATAGTTTCCTTGCCAACATTTTAAGTTCCTTAGACACATGAATAAATCCAATGAAATGCAGAAACAACAAAAGGTTTACACAGACATAAGTACTTTGTTTTTTTGAGACTGTTGCCCAGGCTAGAGTATAGTGGCCTCAGCCTAGCTCACAGAAATCTCTAATTCCGGGCAGCGCCTGTGGCTCAAGGAGTAGGGCGCCGGTCCCATATGCCGGAGGTGGTGGGTTCAAACCCAGCCCTGGCCAAAAATCACAAAAAAAAACACTCTAATTCCCAAGTTCAAACAATCCTCTTGCCTTAGCCTCCCTCCTAGCTGGGACTATATGTGCCTGGCACAATTCCCAGCTAATTTTTCTATTTTTAGTGCAGATGGGGTCTCCCTCATTTCTCAGACTGATTTTAAACTCCTGAGCTCACGCCATCCTCACGCCTCAGCCTTCCAAAGTGCTAGGATTACAGGCATGAACCACTGAGCCTGGCCAGACTTAGGTACCTTCATACATGTCTTAATGGTATTCAACCCAGGGCAACAGAGTGAGTCTCTATCTCAAATAAATAAATAATAACTAAAGGGAAATTTATCAATATTTAATTTCTTTTTAATCTGCATTTTTTTTTCTTTTTTGCAGTTCTTGGCTGGGGCCGGGTTTAAACCTATCACTTCCGGTACATGGGGCTGGCGTCCTACTCCTTTGAGCCACAGGTGCCACACAATCTGCATGTTTTTTGTTTTTTTTTTGTAGAGACAGAGTTTCACTTTATTGCCCTCAGTAGAGTGCCGTGGCGTCACATGGCTCACAGCAACCTCCAACTCCTGGGCTTAGGCGATTCTCCTGCCTCAGCCTCCCAAGGAGCTGGGACTACAGGCGCCCGCCACAATGCCCAGCTATATATATATATATTTTTTTTTTTTTTGGCCGGGGCTGGGTTTGAACCTGCCACCTCCTGCATATGGGGCCGGCACCCTACCCACTTGACCACAGACCACAGGTGCCGCCCCCAGCTATTTTTTTGTTGCAGTTTGGCCGGGGCTGGGTTTGAACCCGCCACCCTCGGTATACAGGGCCGGCGCCCTGCTCACTGAGCCACAGGCGCCGCCCGCAATCTGCATGTTTTTAACTGCTGCCAAAATGAGAAGCTGCCTCCCCAACTATTCTTAGATTTAAATAAAAAATGTTTTATTCTGAAATAATTTAATATTTACAATACAGCTGCAAGAATAATATAAAGAACTCTGGTATCCTTCATCAGATTCACCAGCTGATTACAGTTGCTTTATCACTTGGTCTCTCTAGGCTTAGTGTATATGTATAGGTATTTATCCATCTGAGAGTTAGCAGCAGACCTATGTTCCTTTGCCTTTAAATACTTAAACTTCATTTTCCTAAGGACAAAGACATTCTCTTACACAATCACAGCACTATTATCCAATTTGGGATTCTTTTTTTTCTTTGAGACGAATTCTCACTGTATCACTCAGGCTGGAGTGCAGCTCGCTGCAGTCTTGAACTTCCTGGACTCAAGTGCTCCTCCCACCTTGGCCTCAGAAGTACAGGCGTGAGCCACTGCACCTGGCCAGGAATTTTAACATTTATATAATATTGCTTCTTAATATACAACCATTTTCAAATTTTGTCCTCCTCTCCCCCACCCAAAAGAAATAAAAACACATGGCCTTTGAGCTATTTTCCTCTCTGCTTTAGGATCCTGTCCAGGAACACTGTTGTATTCTGTCATTATGGCTCTTTCATCTCTTTTAATCTGGCACAGTTTCTCAGCCTTTGTTTTTCACGACTTTGTCTTTTTTTTTGAGATACTCTTGCTCCGTGGTCCTGGCTAGAGTGCCATGGTGTCATCAGAGTTCACTGAAACCTCAAACTCCTGGGCTCAAGCGATCCTCCCACCTTGGCCTCCCAAAGTGCTAGGATTATAGGCATAAGCCACTGCACCTGGCCAACACTGCCGTTTTTCAAGTGTGCAGGCCTGCTTTGTTCTGTGAGGTGCACCTCAATTTGGGTTTGTCTGATATGTCCTCACGGTTTGATTCAGGTCTTAAGTGTTGAGCAAGAGGACCACTGAAGCGATGCCACATCCCTGCAGGAGGCACATGATGTCTGTTGGTCCCTTTACTAATGATGTTAACCTTGGTCTCCTGCTTACAGTGGTTTCTGCTGGTAGCCATTACTGTAAAATTACCATTTCTCCTTTAGGAACTAATAACCTATGGGTAGATCTCCCGAGACTACGTAAATATCCTGCTTGGCTTCAGACATTTTTACCCGGTGGTTTTAGGATCCATTAATGAATCTTACCTAAGTGGCTACTACTAGGATAATTACTAAATCATGCTTTTATAACTCCATTATTTCTTCAACATTTTAAAAAACTTTCTATTTTGGGCTGGGTGCGGTGGCTCACACCTGTAATCCTAGCACTCTGGGAGGCCCAGGCAGGTGGATTGCCTGAGCTCAAGAGTTTGAGACCAGCCTGAGCAAGAGGGAGACTCCATCTTTACTAAAAAAAGAAAAACTAGGGTGGCTCCTGTGTCTCAGTGAGTAGGGAGCCGGCCTCATATACTGAGGGTGGTGGGTTTGAACCCGGCCCCGGCCAAAATGCAACTAATTAAATAAATAATAAAAATAGAAAAACTAGCCAGGTGTTGTGGCAGGCACCTATAGTCCCAGCTACTTGGGAGGCTAAGACAAGAGAATCGCTTGAGCCCAAGAGTCTGAGCTTGCTGTGAGCTATGATGCCATAGCACTCTACCAGGGGCGACAAAGTGAGACTCAAAAAAAAAAAAGTAGTGACAAATGTAAAAAGATGTCTGGAGATCTCTGTAACAACTGTCATGGAATAAGAAAACATCTGGGATTTCTGTGTGAGACAAAGTCACAGTAATGCTGTGGCTTGCTGATTACATTCCTAACAGAAGCAAATGCTAGATTTCAGTTAGAAGCTAGTGAAAATAAGGATATAATTTTCTCCCCCATGTTTAAGAGCCCCCTGAATTTTACACATGTACCCTTGAGAGTGGACCTCAGGTAAGAATCCCTGAATTAAGTGCTCTCTGTTGAGTGCTTAGGGCCCTATCTGACTCAGAGGGGCCCATAATTGGCAATTCTTTTTTTTGAGACAGAGTCTCACTTTTTTTCACCTTCAGTAGAGTGCCGTGACATAATAGCGCACAGACACATCAAACTCTCTCTCTCTCTTTTTTTTTTTTTTTTGAGGCAGTCTCACTAACTCTTGGGCTTAAGCGATGCTCTTGCCTCAGCCTCCCAAGAAGCTGGGACTACAGGTGCCCACCACAACGCCCGGCTATTTTTGTTGTTGTAGTTGTTGTGGTTGTCATTGTTGCTTTAGCTGGCCTGGGCCAGTACACCTGTCAGCCTTGGTGTACATGGCTGACACCCTACCTACAGAGCTACGGGCGCCGCCGCACATCAAACTCTTAAGCTCAAGTAATTCTCTTGCCTCAGCCTCCTGAGTGAGGCTGGGACTACAGGTGCCTGCCACAATATCTGGCTAGTTTTTCTATTTTCAGTAGAGACAGAGTCTCGCTTTTGCTTATGCTGGTCTTGAACTCCTGGCCTGATCTAGAACTTGTGAGCTTGTTAGCTGAAGGGGTCTGCCCACCTTGGCCTCCCAGAGTTGCTAGGATTACAGGCATGAGCCACCATGTCCAGCCCTGATAATTGGCAGTTCTCAGCAACAGAAAAACTGGCTCCCCTCCTTCCAGGGCAAGGATGGCCAAAGATTTGCATTATGTTCCAGGAAAGGGAAATTCCTTCCCAGAATGAATTAAACCATCCTTGTCATACAGCTAAGAAGAAAATCGTGTTTTAATGTTACAATGCTACTGACTGTTCATTTCCAGCTTCCTAGGCAAGGTGTCCAGTTGCTTTGTGTATTTTGTAACTGATCAGGTAGAACTTCAGCAAACCTGATAATCTTTTGACTAAATGTTGGTTTCCTCCTCATAAAGTGGTAAATGATGGTGGATCTCATAGAGAAGGGCAAATTTAAAAGGCCTGGAAAACTTGGCAATTGGAGTTAATACTTTTTTTTAATAATCTTTGACCTCTTAAGTATCAGAGGAGACCAGTGAGTGAGTTAGGTTTCTGCTTTTGAAAAACCAGTTCAGGGCGGCGCCTGTGGCTCAGTCGGTAGGGCGTGGGCCCCATATACCGAGGGTGGCGGGTTCAAACCCGGCCCCGGCCAAACTGCAACCAAAAAATAGCCGGGCGTTGTGGTGGGCGCCTGTAGTCCCAGCTACTCGGGAGGCTGAGGCAAGAGAATCGCTTAAGCCCAGGAGTTGGAGGTTGCTGTGAGCTGTGTGAGGCCATGGCACTCTACCGAGGGCCATAAAGTGAGACTCTGTCTCTACAAAAAAAAAGAAAAGAAAAGAAAGAAAAACCAGTTCAGTGAGCAGAAGAGCCTTTAGTTTACCGGGATTTCTCAATTTCTCATTTGCAAGAGAGGGAAGGTGTTAATAAATCCAACCCTGGTGAAAACCCTGCGGGGCTGTGACTTTGCCAGTTCCCAGGGCTTCCAACCTATTGAGTAAATGCAATTTTGAAAATTGCAGTTTTCCCAGATGGAGAAATAAAATTTGACTTCAACTGAAAAGATCCCAATGAAACTGCTTTCCCTAGAAATATTCAAGAATGAGAGTCCCTACTGCGTCTGCATGTGTTTCGAAGAATGTGTGTAGGGGCATATGTGTAAGGGTTTTATACCGAGAGGTGGGGGGTAGGAAGGTTTAAGGGTGTGTGCAGAGATGTCTGTGGCTACGTTTGTAGGAGTGTGTGTGTGTATACATGCGTGCATGAGCTTGTGGGTGTCATAGGAATGAGGTTAAGGTTGTCAAAATAGGGAAGAAAACCTGCTCTTCAATTCCTGTTTTTTCTTCTCTATGCAACGTTTAAACAGCAGCTCCAGGGTGTTCCCCTAAGTCTCTTCCGAGTGAATTGTATACCAGGGACATTTGCACTGGCCTTGGCACTTCTGTGTGAGGCCTTATGATGTACAGCATGGAGTCCTCAAGGGTTCCTATGAAGGTTTAGCCAGCTGTGTGTTCTGCTTTTATTTGCTTTTGTGATTTACAGCTGGGATTTGCAATTGCATGTTACCAGAATGTGGTGACAGCTAGCTTCTATGCACCCCACTGGGTCCCCAATTCCAGCGACAAGTCTTCTCAGTTGGTTCATGATAAATCTATAGCAACCTGGAATTAAAGGAAAAGTTGGTCAACAGAGGGATGAGTTAAAAGCAGCTGGAATAATTTTCTTCTAGCTCAGTCGGTTTTGTTTGTTTATATAAGGTCTTGCTCTGTTGCCCGGGCTAGAGTGCAGTAGTAGCATCATAGCTAACTAGAGCCTTAAACTTCTGGGCTCAGCAATCCTCCCACCTCAGCCTCGTGGGTAGACGGAACTATGAGTACATGCCCAACTAATTTTTTTTTTTTTTTTTGAGACAGTTTCTCACTTTGTTGCTCCCAGTAGGCTGTGGCATGACAGCTCCCAGCAACATCAAACTCTTGGGCTCAAGCAATTCTCTTGTATCAGCCTCCCAGGTAGCTGGGACTATAGGCGCCTGCCACAATGCCCAGCTATTTTTAGAGATGAAGTCTTACTGTGTCTCAGGCTAGTCTCAAACTTGTGAGCTCAGGCAATCCACCCGCCTCGGCCTCCCAGGGTGCTAGGATTAGAGGAATGAGCCACCACACCTGGCCTCCCGCTAATTTTTAATTTTTTTTACTTTTTCTAGAGATCTTGCTATGTTGCCCAGGCTAGTCTCAAACTCCTGGCCTCAAGTGATTCTCCCACCAAAGTACTAGGATTCTAAGAAAGAGCCACCATGCTTGGCCTCAAGTTTAAAGAGAAAGATCCAAAAATGATTAATAGAATTAATTGGATCTGAAGAATGAAGGGAAGAGGTATATTCCTGACCTTTAAATTCTGCTATAATCTTGCTTGCTCTGAGTGGGCAAAGCAATATGATGGCTAATGTGAGTTCACTTGTGTCCCTTCAAAAGAGATGTTCAAATCCCTGATACCCGGGAATGTGATCTTACTTGGAAATCAGGTCTTTGCTGATATTATCAAATTAAGATGAGCTCATAATGGATTGGGCTGGGCCTGATCTAATGCCTGGTGTCCGTATAAGAAGGGGGAGCTCTAGACAGACACAGAGGGAGAGCACTGTGTGATGATGGAGGCAGAGATTGGAGGGAGGCAGCCACCAGCCAGGGAACACCGAGGATTCCCAGAAGCCATTAGAAGCTTGGAAGAAGGATCCTCTCCCAGGTTCTAGATCAGGGCCCTGCTGATACCTGGATTTTGGACTTCTTTCAGGCTCTAAAAGTGGGAGAGAATAAGTTTCTGTTGTTTTAAGTCACTAAGCTCTTGGTACTTTGCTATGAAACAGTTCTAGTAAGGTAATGGAGTGGCCAATTGGGGTTGTAACTGAGACAGTGGAGGATGGCTGGGTTCACCTCTGGGGCAGTTTTGGCATGTAGTGGATGTTCTAAGTAGCTGAGCTAGTTGATGAGCAGCATTGCATAATTTACTCATTTATGTGCTTATGATTGCTCCTCCCCTCCCCTCTTTCTAGAATGTTCTTCCCCTCAGAAGGGCAGGGAAGATAGTTCCTGGTCATTGCTGTGACCCCAGCACCTGGAACAGGGCCTGGACATAATAGGTGCTCAATGAACATTTGTAAATGAAGGTATGAATGACTGTCCATGATATTTTGCAGAATTAGGGTCCTGCTTTTCTTAATTCATTCAATAAGTATTTATTATGAGCTACTCTGTGCCAGCACTCTGCTGGGAATTTGAAATTCCTTGACTTTCAATAATGGCAAGTCTTTGGAGGGAAAAAAGGGCACACACATACAGATAAAATGGAAAAGTCAAGGCTTATTTTTACTTGCAAGGGGCATTAGGACCCACAAGCTCTGAATCCTCCTTTTGCAGGTGTATTAGTTTGCGCTAGGGCTGCCGTAACAGGTGACCACAGTCTGGTGGGCTTATACACCAATTTATTTCATCACGGTTCAAGAGGCTGGAGGTCCAAGATCAAGGTGGCTGCCTTCTTTCTTTGGATGGAGATAACCATCTTCTCCCTGTGTCCTCAAATGGTCTTCCCTCTGTGTGTGTCTGTGTCCTAATGTCATTTTATTTTATTTATTTTTGAGACAGAATCTCACTTTGTTGCCCTGGGTAGAGAGCCGTGGCATCGTAGCTCCTCAAACTCTTAGGCTCAAGCAATCCTCTTGCCTCAGTCTCCCAAGTAGTTAGGACTATAGGTGCCCACCACAATGCCTGGCTAGTTTTCTGGGTTTTGTAGAGACAGGGTGTTGCTGTTGCTCAGGCTGGTCTCGAACTCATGAGCTCAAGCAATACACCTGCCTTGGCCTCCCAGAGTACTAGATTATAGGTGTGAGCCACTGCGCCCAGCCCTGATCTCTTTTTCTTTCTTTCTTTTTTTTTCAAGAGACAGAGTTTCACTTTGTTGCCCTCAGTAGAGGGCTATGGCGTCACAGCTCATAGCAACCACCAGCTCTTGGGCTTAGGCGATTCTCTTGCCTCAGCCTCCCAAGTAGCTGGAACTATAGGTACCCACCACAGCGCCTGGCTATTTTTTTATTGTTGCAGTTTGGCCGGGGCCAGGTTTGAACCCACCACCCTAGGTATATGGGGTGGGCGCCCTACTTGCTGAGCCACAGGCACAGCCCCTCTTTTTCTTTTTTTTTTTTTTTTGAGACAGAGTCTCAAGCTGTCACCCTGGGTAGGGTGCTGTGGCATCACAGCTCACAGCAACCTCCAACTCCTGGGCTCAAGAGATTCTCTCACCTCAGCCTCCCAAGTAGCTGGGAGTACAGGCGCCCGCCACAATGCTGATCTCTTTTTCTTATGAGGAGACCAGTCAAGCTGGGTTAAGGCCCACCCTAATGACTTTATTTTATATTAATTACTTCTGTTTGGACTCCGTTTCCAAATATGGTCACTTTCTGAGGTAGGGAGTTAGGACTTTGACATGTGAATCTGAGGGGACACAATTCAGCCCATGACAATGTATGGAAAGGAAGGCCTGGGGCAGGGGCAGGAGAGCCGGTGGCCCGAGCTGGTGAGCAGCAGATGGGGGCCAGCCTGAACCCCCAACTTTTGTTCTGGTTCTTCCCACCGCTACGGGCAGCCTTCCTGTGCGGCACTTAAGCCTCAAGTGTTTTTTGTTTTTTTTTTTGTAGAGACAGAGTCTCACTGTACCGCCCTCGGGTAGAGTGCTGTGGCGTCACACGGCTCACAGCAACCTCTAACTCTTGGGCTTACGCGATTCTCCTGCCTCAGCCTCCCGAGTAGCTGGGACCACAGGCGCGTGCCACAACACCCGGCTATTTTTTTTTGTTGTTGTTGTTGCAGTTTGGCCTGGGCTGGGTTTGAACCCGCCACCCCCGGCATATGGGGCCGGCACCCTACTCATTGAGCCACAGGCGCCGCCCAAGCCTCAAGTGTTTTTAAAATATCTAATGATAAGACACAGCCATGCAGTGCTGGACCTGGAAAGTTTGGAGAACAAGGGCCAGGCTAAACCTTGTTCAGGTGGGAGGGTAGAGACAGCCTCCAGGGCAGGGCCAAGGGCCGGGTGTGTGGGATACACCTGTCTCTGACATGGCCGGTGGCCCTGGGCTCTCGCTGGTTTCCTGGCTTTTTCCTTTGCTCCTTCTAGGCTGTTTTCAACCCAGCAATCAGAGTGAGCCTTAAAAAACCCTGAGTCGGGCGGCATCTGTGGCTCAGTGAGTAGGGCGCCGGCCCCATATGCCGAGGGTGGCGGGTTCAAACCCAGCCCCAGCCAAACTGCAACAAAAAAATAGCCGGGTGTTGTGACGGGCGCCTGTAGTCCCAGCTGCTCGTGAGGCTGAGGCAAGAGAATCGCGTAAGCCCAGGAGTTAGAGGTTGCTGTGAGCCGTGTGACGCCACGGCACTCTACCCGAGGGTGGTACAGTGAGACTCTGTCTCTACAAAAAAAAAAAAAAAACAACTCCGAATCAGTTTGTTTCCCTCCGGTGTCGTGACTTTTCCCCACCCTAGCCGGCTCATCCAGAACTTCTCCATTCATCCTCCAGAAACTTGCCAGGCCTCAGCTTACCTGCAGGGCCACCTCTGCTCCCTGAGAACTGACTCTGCCAGGAGCGGTCTGGAGCAGGTTTCTGGAAAGCTTCTCAAGAGAGCAGAATTGACCCTCCAGTGCAATTTGGTTTATTAGCTTCTTTCCTTCCTCAGCCGGGAGACAGTCTTCTCCTGCAAGCTGAGGTCAGGCCCTGCACCCCAGCCTCACCTGCTACTGGGTGGAAGGGGGACAGGTCTATTGCTCAGCATTCTTATTTTGAGCTCCTGGGGCTAAAGCAATTAATTCCACCACAGCAAGGGGGCTGACACCTACTTGTGCTTCCCAGCACCTGAGTAACCCCAAGGGAAGGGAAGAGGCCAACCTTTTGTCTATGAGCTTGGAACTGCTTCTAGATAAATTCTTCCAGGGCAGGAGAGAGCTACCTGAGAATGTGGGGGTCCTCGGCAGCTGCCTGGTAAGTGTTCCTTCTTCAGGAATTGGGAGTGGCCAGTGAGGTGCTGAGCCTACACGTTAGAGCAGAAACCAAGTGTATCTTTCATTAGAATCCAGAAACTTTGGATCTAAGAAGGGAGAAGGGCCAAATGAGTGAGGCCTGCCCTGTAGGCCAGCCTTCCCAGGTGAGGCCTGGCCATGGTCACTCCCACGCTCCTCAGGCTCCAGCTTGTCTCTTGTCCTAGAATTCAAGTCATTCCACCTTGTGAAGAATTTGCAGAAGGTTGGGAGAGGATGGAACACTCCTTGAAACAAGTTAGGGGTCAAGTTGACCAAGAGATGCTTGATTTTAAAGAGTCTTCAAATGATAGGAGACCTGGTCACATGCTATTCAATCGTAAGGATAAGGAGAAAATCTCATTTTCTTTGGCAACAGAATTGCTGGTTCCCTTCTGCAGCTGAGATCCACTTTTAAGAAACACTTTGAAAAGCTCCCCAGAGCAGGAAGCAAAGCCTCCAAGGCCAGGTCCCCATCCACAGTAGCTGGCTTGCGGCTGTCTGGCTGCTGACTGCAGGGCTTTTGTTTGGTATTCTGCAGGGTTTGTGAGCCTGAGAGAATGAAGGTCACGGAGAAGCTGGCGGGGGCTGGCATGTGTGTGTGGAGGGAGGACCCTGTCCTGAGGACTCTCTGACTTCTCATGGGTGCCCAAGAAGAGGACTAGTTCAGGGATAGAGCATCGTATCTGCCCCATGCCAGGATGGGCAAGTCAGGAGGGTCCTCGACTGGGATAAGAAGTAAGGGAGCAAAAAGCCTCAGCCCCTGTCTTTCTCCTGATTGATGCTCAAGGAAGCGCAGGTACCCGAAGAGGGGGTGGTCCGCTGTCACTACCTGACACCCTGCCTCTGGCAAGGCCTGTTCCCCAAAGGTGAAGGCAGGGGTTCTGCAAAGGGAAGGATGGTGCTAAATGTCAGAGTCAACTCTGGCTTCTATTTCCCCTGGTGTATTCCACTGTTCTAGTTTCAGATTTACTTGGCCTGGGAGGACCTTACTCCAAGAAAGATTGCCCCAGCCAGGTCGTTGTTCTGTGAATTAATCAAATAATAATAGTGCTCCCTCCTGGCAGGAAAGGAAGCCAAGCTGTCTCCTGGAAGAGGGTCTTCACCCTCCTTTCTTTCAAATTCAGTGAAAGCAGTTAGGCAGCAAGGCAGCTCCTCCTCCTCCAGGTAGCTGTAAGGCAGCAGGCTCAGCTCAGATTTCAGGCTGGAGAAATGGTCCTGTGACCCTTTGCCAGCTCCACTGTGGGAGACTGTGACCTTGGCAGTTGGCCTGGACTCCCACTCATCCTACCCAGGAATGGAATGGGTTGATGATGATGCCTTAGACACAAATACAGCACCCTTTCCTGCCTTTTAAAATATAATTTTTTTGGTTTAACTTTTCAAATTGAAATTTAAGGGCAGCGCCTGTGGCTCAAGGAGTAGGGCCCTGGCCCCCTATGCTGGAGGTGGTGGGTTCAAACCCAGCCCCAGCCCAAACTGCAAAAAATAAATAAATAAATAAATTGAAGTTTAAAGCACACAGGAAAACATACAGATATGGTTAAAGAAGAATTTTTTTTTTTTTTTTTTAATTTGGCCGGGGCTGGGTTTGAACCCACCACCTCCGGCATGTGGGACCGGCGCCCTACCCGCTGAGCCACAGGCGCCGCCCTAAAGAAGAATTTTTAAAGGTATAATAATGACTTACAAACATAAAATGAATATGTGTCAGAGGTTTTATTTAATTCATTAAGTAATAAGATGTTATAATCGGTTCAAAGGAGAATCAGAGAGGCTGGCATGGATTTGCATACATGCAACGTTTGTTAATATCCTAGGTAAATAGCCAACTACAATTCCACCAGACGCAATGTGCATTTTTCTGGACAAGAATCATTTACATGAGTATCAGTAAAGGATTTCCAGTTTACAGAGTTGTAAAACAGCTCAAAGACAAGGGAAGGAGCAAAGAATCAAATAGTCCTCAAGAGTGCTCTAGACAACACCCAGTTTTCCCCTGAAGAAACCTAGTGATTTTGCAGGTGCATTTAAAATATTCCACAAATGTCTCCTTCAATTCAAGTGCAAGGCTCAATTTGTCGTTCCACAGCAAGCACCCCTGTAACTGCCATCAAGACAAGCAACTGAACGTCACCAGCAACGTAGAAGCCTTTCTTGGGCATTTCCTCGTCAATCATTATTCTTGCCTTTCTCCCTGAAAGTAGCCACCATCTGGGTTTCCAAACCCAAGTCTAGTTTCATCTCTTTATGAACTTCCTATATACACTGTTATCAAATAGTATATACTTTCCTACATCTGGCTTCTTTCACTAATCGAAACCCTTCTGAGGGGTGGCACCTGTGGTTCAGGGAGTAGGCCACCGGCCCCATATACTGAAGGTGGTGGGTTCAAACCCGGCCCCAGCCAAAAAAACTGCAAAAAAAACAAAACAAAACGAACAAACCCTTCTGAGATGGGCGGTGCCTGTGGCTCAAAGGAGCGGGGCACTGGCTGAATATACCAGAGGTGGCGGGTTCAAACCCAACCAGCCAAAAACTGCAAAAAAAAAAAAAAAAAACCCTCTGAGAGTCAGTCATGTTGTTGCAAATGTAAGTAGGTCATTCCTTTTTTTTGTTTGTTTGAGACAGAGCCTTAGTCCCTCATCCTGGGTAGAGTGCTGTGGCATCATAGCTCACAGCACACTCAAACTCTTAGACTCAAGTGATTCTCTTGCCTCAGATTTTGTATTTTTAGTACAGACAGGGTCTCAATCTTGCTCAGGCTGGTCTCAAACTACTGAGCTCAAGCAATCTACCTGCCTCGGCCTCCCAGAGTGCGAGGGTTACAGGAGTGAGCCACTGAGCCCAGTCAGTTCATTCCTTTTTACTGTTCTACCTGGTGAATAAACCTACAATGTACCCATTCTGCTACTCCTGGGCATTTGGGCAGTTTGCAGTATTAGGGAACAGTGGTACTGCTGTGAACACTCTCTCACGTGTGTTTTGATGCACTGGTCTTTGTGCTGGTCTTTCTGTGGGAGCAGAATTGCTGGGTGGGTCACAGGGTAGAGGTAAGTTCAGTTTTAGTAGACTCTACCAGTTCCCCAAGGTGGTTGAACCAATCAGCCTCCCACCAGGAGAAGGCAGAAGTCTTCTCCATGCTCTATCCTGCCATCCCTCCCCGTTACTGTCAGGGCTTCTTCCAGCTTCTGGCTCCAGAATTATTTCCAGAACACCCCTAAGGAAAATTTCTTCCTGGGAAGTTCAGGTTCTCATCTGCAGTTGTTTTAAATACAGACAAGTTTCAGCAGCTGGAAGGGTTCTTTGAAAACATAAGCCCCTAGTGGTGCCTATAGCTCAGCGACAGCCACATATACTGAGGCTGGCAGGTTCAAAACTAGACCGGGCCAGCTAAACAACAATGACAACTGCAACAAAAAAATAGCCAGGCGTTGTGGCAGGCGCCTGTAGTCCCAGCTACTTGGGAGGCTGAGACAAGACAATCACTTAACCCCAAGAGTTTGAGGTTGCTGTGAGCTGTGATGCCATGGCACTCTACCGAGGGTGACATAATAAGACAATGAGACTGTCTCAAAAAAAAAGAAAGAAAAGAAAAGAAAGAAAACATGAGCTCCTGTCCCTTCTCTGCTTGGAGTTCTCCAGGGCTTCTCATCCTTTTTATGATGAACTCCCAGCCTGTACTCAGTCTCCTGAACCCCTTCTGGCTCTGGCTCCTGCTGCCCTTAGGCCTTGTGCTACCCACATGTCCTTTGACCTTCTTTGGATTCTGTAAACCCACAAACTCATTCCCCGCTGTTTGCAACTTGGCATCTACTGTTCCCTCTGCTGGGAATGCCCCTCCCCAGGTCCTTGCACAGGACTCCTCCACATCCCATTTTGGCTCAAATGTCACCTCTTAGAGATGTTTAAGATAAAACCACGCCCTTCCTTCCTCTCCCGCAGGGCCATCTGTCTTGCCTGCGTTCAGCCGGTGGTGTTCCCATGGATCCTCCCTTTCGGGTCAAACAGGGACAGGCCAAGCCCTGGCCCTGAAGTTTCGACAGGTAAATCAATCATGCTTTTCTGATTTGCATCAAGCTTTGGGCATTTCCCCACTGAGCAGACTGATAACCAACTTGCTGTGTGATATTGGGCAATTTCAGAAGCAAGAACTCCTTTGACTGCCTTCACCAAAGTGTGAATTCCAGTCTCTCATTCTCCCAAGAAGGAAATGGGGTTCCTGCAGTCTAGCTTCCAGGGGGTCACATCACTGCCTGGTGCCAGAATCGGGGTGGGCTCTGGCATCGTCTGAACTCAGAGTTAATTTATTTCGATAATAAAACCCAGCACACACAGTGTGTGCCAGGCCTGTCTTGGGGGATCTGTGTCTATCAGCTCATCCTTACAAGAGCATGACTTTTAGATTAGGAGGTCCTGGGGAATGAATGACTTGTCTAAAGTCCTATAGCAATGAGTGGCTGAGCCAGGATTTCAGAGCCTTTGCACTCAGCTCTGTGGCAAACAGAAGGCAGGATAGGAGCGACACATGGTTGTTGAACGCATGTCCTGGGCTGAGCCCTGCGCTGAGGATTTTACATCTATCACCTCATTTCAACTTCCCGACACCAATGAGAGGGGCTATTGTTGTGCTGTAAGGCTCAGGAGTCCCCAGTGCCGCCCTCACTTTTGATGCAAATTGCAAATGAAGGGGCTCCAAGACCACCTTCACTCTGCTACCAATTTCAAGTTCAAGGTTCCCCCGAGACCACCCTCAGGTTTGATAATTCACTGGAAGGACTAATAGAACTGAGGAAAGCTGTTATACTCACAGTTATCGTTTACTGCAGTGAAACAGGTTAAAATCAGCCAAAGGCAGAAGTACAGAAGGCTGGGTCCAGCTCCTGGGTATCCTTTCTTTTTTTTTGGAGACAGAGCCTCAAGCTGTTGCCCTAGGTAAAGAGCTGTGGCATCACAGCTCACAGCAACCTCCAACTACTGGGCTCAAATGAGTCTCCTGCCTCCACCTCCCAAGTAGCTGGGACTACAGGCACCTGCCACAATGCCCAGCTTTTTTTGTTGTTGTTGCAGTTGTTTAGCTGGCCCGGGTCAGGTTCAAACCTGCCACCCTCAGTGTATGTGGCTGGAGCTGTAACCACTGTGCTATGGGTGCTGAGCTGAGTTCAAATGTTTTAAGAGATGGGGTCTTGCTCTGTTGCCCATGCTCAGAGCATTATGGCTTCTAACTGCAGGGCTCCAGTGATCCTCCTCCCTCAGCCTCCCAAGGAGCTGAGTTTATTTAATTTAAGATCCCTATCACCTCTATACCATTAGGGAGGTCTGGGCAGGACTGTGTCTGGGAAATAGGTTATATTTGTTATATTTGGAAATAGGTTATAAGCTCAGAGCATTATGGCTTCTAACTGCAGGGCTCCAGTGATCCTCCTCTCTCAGCCTCCCAAGCAGCTTAGAGTTTATTTAATTTAAGATCTCTATCACCTCTACACCATTAGGGAGGCCTGGGCAGGACTGTGTCTGGGAAATAGGTCATATCCAACAAGATTCCACTTCCCATGGCCAAACTATTTCACTTGTTGTTCCTGTGTGATTACAGAAAACTCCAGTGTGCTTGGGATGAAAATGTGGCCTTAATACACATTTGTCCAGTATCTGTGAATGCCCGGCACAGGGCAAGGTGTTGAGAGTGCCATGGAATGAGTCAGATATAACTTAGGCCTTTTCATGGAGCTGAGAGTTTGCACTGGAGGGAGAAGGGAAACAGACCTGCATTCGTGGCTTTCATCAATCCTTATCTCAGGACCACTAGGCTCCAGCCACAGCTCTTTACTGAGTAGCTCCTGGGTACCACATACAGGCCCATGGGAAGGAAAAGTGTCAGCAAGACAGATACAGCCTCGGCCCCATGTAAGCTTCTCTTCATTTGAGTGGGAGGCAAACGTATCTTCACCTATCTTCACTGAAGTGGGAGAAATACATAGAAATCTCATGAACAACTAGATAACGTAATTTCTAACAGTGATATGAGCCAGGAAGAAAAGAGACACGGGGCCAGGGTAGAGAATAGGCGAGGGTGGTCAGGCAGGGCCTCCTGGAGGAGGTGACATTTAACCTGAGCCCTGCAGATGAAGAGGAGCCAGCCATGTGAGGAGTGGGGAATGGTGTTTCAGGCAGAGGGAATAGCATGTGTAGATGTCTTGAGGTAGAGGAAAGACCAGCTTGGCTCAGAGCAGTGAGGACTGTGGAAGTTTTTGGATTTCATTCCATCATCACCACCATCATCATGGGGATGGGGTAGGCAGAGGAAAAGGTGGGGTGTCACTGGGACACTGCACACTGTCTCTCACCTCTGGTGTGTGAATAGTCTGTATCCTCTATCTCAAGTCTTCAGCTGAGCCACAGGGCTCCAAAATAAAGTCAGTTGTTCCCTACTCTACTTTTGTGAGTCAGGTGACCTGTAAACAAGTTCCCACCTGGGGCCTGTTTGTAACCTTTAAGGTGCACGTTTCTGCACCATGCAAATTCAGACACAAGCCCCTGTTTTCTTTCTTTTTTTTTTTTTTTTTGTAGAGACAGAGTCTCACTTTATGGCCCTCGGTAGGGTGCCGTGGCCTCACACAGCTCACAGCAACCTCCAACTCCTGGACTTAAGCGATTCTCTTGCCTCAGCCTCCTGAGTAGCTGGGACTACAGGCGCCCACCACAACGCCCGGCTATTTTTTGGTTGCAGTTCAGCCGGGGCCGGGTTTGAACCCGCCACCCTCGGTATATGGGGCCGGCGCCTTACCGACTGAGCCACAGGCGCCGCCCACAAGCCCCTGTTTTCATCAACTGTCCCAGACAATGGGAGGCTGTGTTCTTAGTGATGCCCGACATGCCTCTCATACCCACAGAGGAACATAACATTGGGTTCAATATTGATTCAGGGATCTTTACTCAATTTCTCTGGTACTCTAATTTTTCTGGCTATGTGAAGAGCTGGAAAATGATGATGGGGAGTTTAGGCCCCCAATCCTGCTTCTCTGTGACTGTGGTAAGTCATTTCATCCCTGAGTGACAGTAATTATCATCATGTTAAGAGCAATCACCTTAGAAAAGAAAAAAGAGGCTCGGCGCCTGTGGCTCAAGCGGCTAAGGCGCCAGCCACATACACCTGAGCTGGCGGGTTTGAATCCAGCCCGGGCCCACCAAACAACAATGACGGCTGCAACCAAAAAATAGCCAGGCTTTGTGGCAGGTGCCTGTAGTCCCAGCTACTTGGGAGGCAGAGGAGAATCGCTTAAGCCCAGGAGTTTGAGGTTGCTGTGAGCTGTGACGCCACGGCACTCTACCCAGGGTGACAGCTTGAGGTTCTATCTCAAAAAAAAAAAAAAGGAAGAAAAGAAAAAAAGAGCAATTACCTTTAGGCTTGTGCTCTGTGATGAACTCCCATAAAGTCATTCAAGTCTCACATCCACCCTATGAAGTCCCATCATTGCCATCATCACCACCATCATCACCATCACCACCATCATTATCTCTATCACCATCATCACTATCAACACCACCATCATCATCTCTACCACAATCATCACCACTATCACCACCACCATCATCACCATCACCATTATATCATCACCACCATCATCACCACTATCATTATCTCTACCATCACCACCACCACCACCACCACCATCACCACAATCACCATCATCATCTCTACCACAATCATCACCACTATCACCACCACCATCATCACCATCACCATTATATCATCACCACCATCATCACCATTATCATCACCATCACATCATCACCACCATCATCACCACTATCATTATCTCTACTACCACCACCACCATCATCATTTCTACCACAATATCACCACCATCATCATCTCTCTCACCATTACCACCATCATCATCATTGTTGTCATCTCTACCACTATCATCACCACCACCATCATCTCTACCACCATCTACCATCATCACCATCACCACCATCATCTCAACCACTATCTACCATCATCACCATCGCCACCATCATCTCTACCACCATCTACCACCATCACTGTCATCACCACAACCATCATCTCTACCATCATCTACCACCATCACTATCATCACCACCACCATCATCTCTACCACCATCTACCATCATCACCATCACCACCATCATCTCAACCACTATCTACCATCATCACCATCGCCACCATCATCTCTACCACCATCTACCACCATCACTGTCATCACCACCACCATCATTTCTACCATCATCTACCACCATCACTATCATCACCACCACCATCATCTCTACCACCATCTACCATCATCACCATCACCACCATCATCTCAACCACTATCTACCATCATCACCATCGCCACCATCATCTCTACCACCATCTACCACCATCACTGTCATCACCACCACCATCATCTCTACCATCATCTACCACCATCATCTCTACCACCATCTACCATCATCACCATCACCACCATCATCTCAACCACTATCTACCATCATCACCATCGCCACCATCATCTCTACCACCATCTACCGCCATCACTGTCATCACCATCACCATCATCTCTACCATCATCTACCATCATCACCATCACCACCATCATCTCAACCACTATCTACCATCATCACCATCACCACCATCATCTCTACCACCATCTACCATCATCACCATCACCACCATCATATCTACCACCACCTACTATCATCACCACTATCATCATCATTTCTACCACCATCACGAACATTATCACCATCACCACTATCATCATCACCATCACCACCATCATCATCTCTACTACAATTGTCATCACTACCATCACTACTATCACACTACCACTGTTCTGACACCAGTGACTGCACTCTTACTGTTGTTGAGTTGTTCCTTGTCTCCCCTGTAGAACACAGTTGGCCTTGGTAATCTCTAGGACTTTTCTACTCAAAGTGTGGACCCTGATCACCAGGGACCTTGTCAGAACTGCTGATTCTCAGGCCCTGCCCCAGACCTAGTGAATCTGTATTTTAACAAGTGCTCAGGTGAATTGTAGGCACACTGGAATGTGGGAAGCCCTGTCAAAAGGTTCTTTGGCCTTGAACATTCTGTGAACTTTGACCTTTGAGTACAGGGTCATTTTCAGTTAGGATAATATGACTCCTATGTGCTCTTTCCTAACTTTTCCACTTAAGCAAGATTGAGAGAAGTCTGTCCTTTCTCTTTCCTTTTTTTTTTTTTTTTTTTTTTTTGTGGTTTTTGGCCGGGGCTGGGTTTGAACCCGCCACCTCCAGCATATGGGACCGGCACCCTACTCCTTGAGCCACAGGCGCCTCCCCATGTCCTTTCTCTTTCCTTCCTTCCTTCCTTTCTTCCTTCCTTCCCTCCCTCTCTTCCTTCCTTCCCTTCTCTCTCTTCTCTCCCTTCCCTCCCTCTCTTCCCTGCCTCCCTTCCTTCCCTCTCTCCTTCTTTCCTCCCTTCTTCCTTCCTTTGCTCCCTCCTTCCTTCCCTCCTTCCTTTCTTCCTTCTCAGAAGTATCTTCTTACAGACCAGGTGGAGTGTTTCTCAGACTACATGACCCTGTGGATACCGAGGAGCCACGTGGAGGGTTTGCGGCAGTGGCTGAGCAGAATCCTTCACTTGCCAGGTAAGGGACAGTTGGCTGCATTGGGCCTTTGCTGGGAGAGAGGACCCCATAAGTCCTTCACCCTGGGCCTTTTGCATGGCCTTTTCCCTGTCTGGAAGGCTCTTCCCTTATTTCTCACTGGTCCTTCCTGTCACTCCAAGGCCACCTTCCCCTCAGGCCTCGGGGCTCTCTATTGTAGTCCCGCCCACCCCAGTCAGTCTCATCCCTGTGCCTCAGCATTCATCACTAAGGATGATCTTTTGCCACCGTTTCCAGGCTGGTCATCTGCATCCCCCTAACAGAAGGGGGCTCTGTGAGGGCACTGGCCAGCTGTATCTTCTGAACTGAGGACACTGCCTGGAGCTTAGCAGACACACAATAAATATGGTAGAACCTCTGGAAGTTGACCACCCAGGGGACTGTAACAAACTGGTCAACATGTGGAGGTGGTCAGCAGAAGGAACTCGGGCTGATATGTACATGTGGTGCATATCCAGTCTCTGAAAATAGGTCGATTTAAGGAGGTGGTCAGTGTAGGGAGGCTCTCAACTATGGAGGTTCTACTGTATTGGCTGAATGAACAAATGGCTCGGAACCCATTTGTGCCCACGAGGTGCTGATATGCTCCAAAATCTAAACCTCCCTGACAAAAAATGAAAGTGAGGCTGAAGGTGGCTCTTACACACCAGAAATGGGAAGTCATCTCCTACAAAGCACCTAAAACAGCAAAAAGTAAGGGGATGGCAGAACTTTCAGAAAAGCTTGTGCCATGCGTGAGCTTGCCAACAGAAAAAGGACAGGAGTGACTGCCTGGAAAGTTCAGGAGAGGATAAGAGTAGAGATGTGGAAATAGCCCGCTTCCTTCTGTGTTCAACCTTGGGGGCTGCAAGAAGAACTCTCAGAATTCCTCCTGTCTTTTGCATAGAAAGAGAAAAATTGAAGATGGGGTTTTCTGATCCATTCCAGGGTCTAGGAAACCTCCCAAGGGGCCCTGTTCTTTCAGGAAATTCTTTTTTTTTTTTTTTTTTGAGATAGAGTCTCAATTTGTTACCTTAGTTTGATTGCCTTGGGATCATAGCTCAGAGCAACCTCAAACTCCTGAGCTCAAGCGATCCTCTTCCCTCAGCCTCCTGAGTAGCTGGGACTACAGGTGCCCTCCCCACTCCCCCAGCGCCCAGCTATTTTTAGAGATGGGATCTCACTCTCACTCAGGCTGGTCTCAAACCTGTGAGCTCAGTCAATCCACCTGCCTCGGCCTTCCAGAGTGCTAGGATTACAGGCATGAGCCACTGCGCTGGCCCCTCCCCCATGTTTTTGAGAGTCTCACTCTGTCACCCTGGGTAAATGTTGTGACATCATCATAGCTCACAGCAACCTCAAACTCTGGGGCTCAAGCCATCCTCTTGCTTCAGCCTCCCGAGTAGCTAGGACTAGAGGCATATGCCACAACAGCTATTTTTAGAGATTGGGGTCTTGCTCTTGCTTAGGCTGGTCTCAAACTCCTGAGCTCAAGCAATCTACCCACCTTGGCCTCCCAGAGTGTTGGGATTACAGGCGTGAGCCATCACACTCGGCTCCTTTCTGGAAATTCTTCTTTTCTTCCCTCCCTCCCTCCCTTCCTTCCTTCCCTTTTTATTGTTTGGGATTCATTGAGGGTACAAAGGCTTAGGTTACACTGATAGCATGTGTCAGATAAAGTCCCTCTTATACTTGTGTCCTGCCCCTAAGGGGTGTGCATGACCATGACCCCCATCCCCCCTCCCCACTACCTCGCTCCTACTCCACCCCTTGGGAAATTCTTCAAGGATCTTCTGGGACTAATGTGACCTAAATGTGCCCTGGGAGGGTCAGCTGCCTGATGGCCACCAAGCCAGTGATGCCGCAGGAGCGGCATTTGTGTATTAAAAGGCCACTTTTCCAGGAGAAATGCTGTGGATACATTAAGCTGTCACCTATTCTTTGGAGAGCCATTATTAATGGAAAACAATAGATTAATAGTTTTAAAACGCTTGTTCAATAAGTAATTTTTATGGTTCTGGATAGAGCCCATTAAACATTTCTGTGTGTTATTATAAAGAAGTTTTAAGCGTAAAATCATAAAGTCAATAATCAGAGAATTAGTCACAGCGGCCAGCCACAGGCCATTAGTTTTAGGCGCTGTCAGAGACACCTGTGGCTTTTGAGGGAGGGTTTTCATTTCACTCATTGCAGGCAGCTCCAGGTGGGGACCAAGAAGTGACAGTTCCTGCTGCCTTCCACAAACTTGAGGGGACAGCAAGCAGGTGTGAGCAGCGGGGTGCCAGGCAAATATTTACAAAGTGCAAACGTGAATGCAAAACTGAACCGTGAATGCAAAACTGAACCGAGCCAGGTCAATTTGCACAGCACTTATTTCCCCAGTGATCTGCTTTTCAGAGCCTCCCTCAGCCAGAGGGGCAGCCTTGATCTCTAGCTAAAGATAGCAGTGGAAGCTGCCTGTGCTTTGGAAAGGAAAGTGCGTCACCAGAGAATCCCCCCCAGAAAAGCCACCGCCAGAGCTGTTTTCTGAAATAGCGTATTCACCTCCCATCAAACACACAATGGAACCAAGTGTTTGAAAATGAAACTGTGAGCTTTTAAAAATGACTTTTTAAAAAACCATGACAAAAGTAACACAAGATCATTGTGGAAACTAGAGGAAAGCCGAAGGAGCTAATAAAGACTGCCCATAATCCCTCTGCCCAGATATATTTCTCTTCATATTTCATGCATTCGACAAATAGTTATCGAAAGCCCTCTACATGCCAGGCCTGGCTCAAGGCACCTGGGATGCGGCGGTGAGCAGCTCAGACAAATACCCCTGCGCTCGGTGGAGCTGACATTTCAGTGGAGGGTGACAGAAAATAAATAGAATAAGTCAGTGCGATAGCAGGCGAGAAAGCAGTAAGTGCTGCTGAAATAAGGGTGGCCTTGAGATGGCGGTCAGAGTGGGCTTCACTGAAAAGGTGACTCTGAGGAGGTGGGGCAGTGAGCCTTGCTTATACAAGGAGGAGAGGATTCCAGGCGGAGGGCACAGCCAGTGCAAAGGCCCTGGGGCAGGAATGTGGCCTGGGTGCCTGAGAAATAGCAGGTGGACCAGTGTGGCTGCAGTGATGGTAGGGAGGAAGGGAAGGGGGAGAGGGCTGTCAGGTGACGGGCAAATCACATGGGGCTTTCGAGGACTTTGGCTTTTCCACTGAGAGGTCTGAACAGAGGAGGGACTTGATCTAAGTTTTGAACAGGTTCCCACTGGCTGTGATGTGGAATACAGATAACAGGGGCCAGGGTGAAGCCAGGTCAGAGAGGAGGAAGCTGTAGAAACCCAGCCCAGTGGCCAGGCACAGTGCCTATAATCCCAGCACTTTGGGAGGCTGAGACAGGAGGATCACTTGAGGCCAGGAATTCAAGATCAACCTGAACAATATTGCAAGACCCCATCTCTATAAAAAAAAGAAAAATGAGCTGGGTGTTGTGGTGGGCACCTGTAGTCCCAGCTACCCAAGAAGCTGAGGCAGGAGGATTGCTTGAGCCCTGGAATTTGAGGTTATGAGCTAGGATGATGCCACTGCAGTCAAGCCAGGGTGACGGGGCAAGATTCTGTCTCTACCCGCCACCAAAAAAAAGAATGAACCCCAAGCCAGAGACCAGAGTGGGGAGATGGAGTTAGATTCTGGAGATAAATGGGGGATAGAACCTAGGGGCTTTCCTGTTGGTGTGTATCTTTTCAGGCCTTCTTCAATTGCTTTCTTTTTTGTTAATCCCCTCGAGGTAAGAAGCTTCTGGGCAGAGCAGTTTTCGTTTGGGTGTCTGTTGTTTCTGACTTGTCAGAGAAGCAACCTTAGCCAGCTCAGTCCAAGCTTATGTCCCTTTCACCTTACAGGTGCTTGGAGGGCCCCTGACCGCCTGGATTATTTTCTTGCCAGATGTGGCTTCTTCCTGCATCAGGATCCTGATGGTGACTTCATTTTTCAAGCTCAGTACTCGGCCTGCTTTGTGCAGAAGGAGGTGGGTCTGGGACATATTTGTGTGTGTGTGTATATGAGTGTGAGTGTGAGAGACAGAGAGAGAGAGAGAGAGATTGCTTGAGCCCAGGAATATGAGGCTGTGAGCTAGAGAGAGAGAGGCCCAGATTGGAGTACAGTGTCATGATTACAACTCACTGTAACCTCCAACTTCCAAGCTCAAGTCATTCTCCTGCCTCAGCCTCCCAAAAGGGCTGGGATTATAGGCCTAAACCACCACACCGGGCCAGAAACATATTAACATATTTTTATTTTAGGGAGACTTCTTTTTTTTTAGAGACAGAGTCTCACTTTATCACCCTCAGTAGAATGCTGTGGTGTCACAGCTCACAGCAACCTCCAGCTCTTGGGCTTAGGCAATTCTCTTGCCTCAGCCTCCCGAGTAGCTGGGACTACAGGCGCTTGCCACAACACCCAGCTATTTTTTTGTTGCAGTTTGGCTGGGGTCAGATTCGAACCTGCCACCCTCAGTATAGGGGGCCTGTGCCCTACTCACCGAGCCACAGGTACCACCCCAGTTTGAGGGAGACTTCTTGATGGGGTCTCTTGGGATGCTTCCATTCTGGGAGACAAAGGGGCTAAGCCTGAGCTCAGAAGTCAAATAAGGCAATGCAGCACCATGATGCCTCTGCAGATACCCAGCTGAGGGAGATGAGAGGGCTTTGCCCTGGAGGAGTTTACAGGCTGAGGCATCAGAAGCTGCCTCCTTCGGGCAGTCTTCCTGAGGGCCACTGCTCCTCTGAGCAATGGACCTGCTTCCCACCTCACACTTGCCACCCCACTAACAAAGTGCTCACACAGCCGTCTCCTGCTAGACCTGGAGTCTATGGGGGAGGGGTAGACATGCTGAAGTTTTGCCTCAGGACCTGGCACACAGTAGGTGCTCAGTAAGTGCTTAATGATGTGAATAAATGGTGCTGAGGCGTTGGAGAGGCTGATGGACTGCCCCCACTTGCATAGGCTCCTTATGTGTTTCTGAGATGTATGACTCTAAAATTTGCAGAAGTGAGATACTTTTATGTTTTTTTTTTTTTTTTTCCAGTTTTTGGCCTGGGCTGGGTTTGAACCCGCCACCTCCAGCATATGGGGCCAGCGCCCTACTCCTTTGAGCCACAGATGCCGCCCCCTTGTGTTCTTTTTCTTAAAGTGGCCCTCCCTACAAATTGCATGAGCTTCAGGCCCCATGTAATCTGGACCCTGCCTGTGGAAGGGTCAGAGAAGGGGACTTGGGAGCTGGGGTTGGAATGGGGGCTTATGCCAGATTCGGGGGGGGGGATGTGCTGCTGCTGCTGTTTGGGTGGCAGGAAGTTGGCTTGCAGGAGGCCCTGGTTTCAACAGCCGCTGACCTCCTGGACACTCTTGTTGCTTCAATTCCTGAAAGAGCATAGACTGTCCCTTGGTACTGCCCTTATTGTCCTCTCTCTTTTTCTTTTTTCTTCTCACTTTCAGTTCCTCTTTCCTTCATTTCTTCGTCATCCCTTCCTTCACACAGCCCGAGTTTTCCCTGAGTGGGGCTGTGGTCTATTGTGGGGAAAGGAGTTTCTGGAACTATCACTCTTTCCCTCCCCCTGCAGTCGCCCTCCTCTTCTTGAGCCCTGTCGGCATACACTGTCCCCAGGCCCCACTACAAACCCAGACTTGGGTTCCTGTATGGTTGGGGGTAGGCTCTCGAGGGACCAGCTGGTTTGGTATCTTTGAAGCCCCATCTTGTACATGGTAAATACACGGCCACACACCTTCAACTTAGTCACTTACCTCCTCCAAGCCTCAGTTGGCTCATCTGTAATATGGGAACAAGAAGGCCAACCCCATGAGGCAGCAAGGTGTGAATGACATCTGTCAACTGTCAAGGGATGTTCTGTCCAACCAAGTTTGACCTTCCTCAAATCCACAAGTATCTCCCATCCCCGAAGGCTTCCCTGGTGGGGGCTGAGGTGCTGGAGCCCAGACACCAGGCCCTGGTTCTGCATCCTCTGAGTCCTTGGAGGCGGGGGTCTTACTTCCCATCCTCTTCTGTGAGACCTGCCCAGCTTCCAGGGGGTTCGTGTTTGTCATGTTTGCTGTGAGCAGTCACTGACCTATAATTGCAGCCTATTAACTGTATTTTCCCCTCTCATTTGTACACATGAATTTTTGCCCTACTTCCAGAAAGCAAATTACAGGTTGGAAATCAGAATATTTCAAAGAGGGGTGACAAGGTTGGAGCAGAGTGATCGCTACATAATGAAGTGTCCAGTGCTAATGTTGAGGCTGGACTACAAGACCATCCACTGCACATCCACATTCATCCAGGTAACGGGTTCAGATGGCCTGGGAGGCAGCAGTGGAGGGGCCTCCCCGGATGGGCTTCTCTCCAAAGTCCACAGCAAGTGACCTGGCTCCTGAGCCTCAGGACGTAGCCAGAGGGAGAGGTAGCAGCAGGAAATACAGTGTGGCATCATTCTCTGCAGACATCCTGGGTGCCAGCTGGGTGCTGGCCCTCGCCGGGCTTTTGTTTGAGCAAGGAGGGCTGAGGTAGGATGGGGGCGGTGGACTAAAGGTCTCAGAACTGTTCCTGATTTCCCACCACAGGGGGCTCCACAGAGCCTCCTGGGTTATCACCAAAGCTGCAAATTTGTATCTGTATGTTTTTCTCTGGATGAAAAATGTTGCTGGTTGGAAGGCTCCTTTTTAACCTGGATAATGGCAAAGAATTATAGAGCTCAGCCTCCATCAGATGGAATACCTCCGTTGTAAAGACTGGGGAACAGAAGTTGGAGATCCCAGATACAGTTGTGAGCTCTTCCACTGCCTCATGGGCTCCTTGGAGGTGGTTTCTCTCTAGCCCTGGGGGAGCCTCTGTGAGCTAAACAAGATTCGGGGGCGGTTTTGAACCCAAACATCAGCGACTGTCTTGTAGCAGAAACAAGTAAGCCGGATTGAAGTGGCAGTAAAGTAAAGGCCCTTCATTGATTGACCAAACGCAGGCCATTTTCTCTTTGCCCAGTAGTGTCATAACCTCTTTGCAAGAATTAGCTCATTTCGCCTTCGTGGTGATCTATGTAGTAGGTGCTATCATAGTTCCATTCTCCAGGCAGAGTGTGGTTAGGAGAATTGCCAGGGTCCTGCAGCTGGCAAATGGCAGAGCTGGGCTTTGAACCCACGCACATCCTCAACAAGGCATGGCCATTGTGTGCACTTAAAAAGGCAGGAGGGAGGGTGGCTCCTGTGGCTCAAAGGGCTAGGGTGCCAGTCCCATATGCCAGAGGTGGTGGGTTCAAGTCCGGCCCTGGCCAGAAACCACACACATACACACACAAAAAAGGCAGGAGGGAGCTGGGCGTGGTGGCTCCCACCTGTAATTCTAGAACTGTGGGAGGCTGAGGTGGGTAGATTGCTTCAGTTTAGGAGTTCAAGACTAGCTTGAGCAAGAGCAAGACCCTGTCTCTAAAAACTAGCCAGGTATTGTGGTGGACACCTGCAGTCCCAGCTACTAGGGAGGCTGAGGCAGGAGGATCACTTGAGTCCAAGTGTTTGAGGTTGCTGCAAGCTATGAAGCCACAGAACTCTACTAAGGACGACAGAGTAAGACTCTTGTCTTTTTTTGTAAAAAAAGACAGAGTAGGACTCTGTCTTTTTTTGTAAAAAAAAAAATCTATATTTAATTTTATTAATTTATTTTTTTGAGACAGAGTCTCATTATGTTGCTTTCGGTAGAGTACTGTGGCATCACATCTCACAGCAACCTCAAACTCTTGGGCTTCAGTGACTCTCAGCCTCCCAGGTAGCTGGGGCTATAGGCACAAAAAATCTATATTTAATAAAAAAGCGGGTGGGCAGAGAAATCCCCTTGTACTCCGGCCCTGCTCCTTAAGGTTGGGAAGGAAAGGACTTCATGGCAGGTCGGGCATGGTGGCCAGACCAGATATGCTGTTGTTGCTGCTAAGAATCGTGGGGCCCTGCCCCAGGGTACCCAAGCATTGCCACGGTCTGGTATTCATTCCCATGCTAGTCACCTCCCTCTCTGCATGGGGCCTGTGATTCTGGAAGCCGCCACCAGGGGGCGGCATTGCTGGTGTCACACGACACTGGGCCGAACTGCGGAGAAAAGCAGCAACTACTCCTGGCCTAGGCGCAGACCTTTTTGTCTGTGTCTTTGAGGCCCAGATGCCCACAGCCTGACTTCCTTTACTAGCCGTGGTGTGGGAATGCTTGGGCGCCCCCCCATCTCTGAATGGAGACGCACAGGTGTGGGCAATACACGGGTGACAGAAGACGGGTCTCCACTGCCCCAGCCTCCCCTCCAGCTCTTTCCCGCATCTGAGAACCTCATCGAATTGACTGATTCATTCCCGGTGACTTCTGCAGCTGCCGTTTCCGCGGCTGCACCTTGAACTTGCATTAAGTTTTAATTAAAGCCGTTTCACCAGCCTTGCCCTTGGCTAAATGCAGCTGTGGGCACAGGGCACATAGATATTTAATACTCTGCCTCTCCCCGCTGATGGCGCAGGGTGCCCAAGGGTGTACCCGAGCCGTGCCCTGTTCGCAGCGATCCGCGAGCTCGCTTAAGTGTGCCCACAGGCCCAGAGCGGGAGGCCATCGCAATAACTATTCATTGCCCTGGGTTAAGTGTGCCCAGGGGCACCCGTAAACTCAACGCAGTGATTAGCGATTGCTCCCAGCGAAGGCTGCCTGTGCTCCTGCGAGATGTCCGTGGGCCCTAAATATAGCCTCCTCCTGGCGACTTAAAGGGCACCGAGCCTTTAGGTTGTGCTGGGTCATACCTTCCCTTCCTTCTTTTAGCAGGATCATTTCCTTTCTTCTTAGAACACAGCCTTGGGGCTTTGCTGCTTCCTTGGGGTTGCAGCAGGGACTGGGGCATGGCGGAAGAGGGAAAATGCTGGTTGCTCTGCAAAGCGCAAGCATCTTTCCCATTTCTTCCGATTGGCACCCTAGGTGAAGGCAGCACCCCAGAAGAAAGGAAATAGTGGGGATCACTCCAGGGGCTCTCCATGGGAGGTCCTGCGTCTGCTGCCAATTGGTGTATGGGGGGGTCTCTGTAGCTGATGGGTGGCAGAGCTGGGGAATGAGAAGGCTAAGGGGCTGGGGCCTCTGTTCTGACCCACCCTCTTCTTTCTGCTCCCAGGATCCCCTCCCTGTCCTTGCTTTGGGTAAGGGATTTGTCAGGGTGAGTCAGTCCCCCATAGCCTTAGTCTCCTTACCTTGTACAGGGTGGGCAAGGTCCTCTCTGCTGGGCTGTGGTACTCTGGTGCAAAGCCAAAGAGGAGTTTGCACTTGAGAGAGCAGCTGGGGAGGGCGGGGGGCCTCCAGGGAAGGTCTGCAGGAGCTGGGGAGCTCCAGGGAAGTACTGTGCCTGCACCATCACTAGGACCCCTAGTGACCAAATAGAATGGTACCACCCTAGGGGACGGCTGCGAGTCGTGGGTGTGGTAGGAGGAGCAGCTGTCCTGTTTGCCTGGGACAGTTTTAGCACTTAAAGTCCCACATTGGGAACCTCCTCACTCCTGGAGAAACTGGGTTGGCTGGTCACCCTAAGTACCAGGCGGCTGGTGTGCATAGACACATGCCCTGGGCTCGTAGAAACACTTTCTCTGCCCTTGCTTAATGGATTTGAAATGGAAAGAAAAAAGGTGAAGAAATGGGTGACCTAGGGAGAAAAACACAAGGTGGGCTGCTGGGGAAACCGCCCAGCGGAAAGCGGGTTCTGCATGGGGTGGATGCCATCATATCCTCTCTTGGTGCCTGAGACCCCAGCTGCCCCCTTGGCTGGGCTCAGGGCAGCAGCTGAGGCGGCGACATTTCCTTGGGTCTGTTGACACTTGAGTTCCAGAACATAAATGATTTTCTTATCTTAATGAGCAAACAATCCGGCGCCCGCTCTCTCGCCGGCCTCCTGCCGGGGTGATTGCTGGTGCTGTGCGCAGGCAGAGATGTTTGCTCACTCGCCTTTGTGTGCCCTTTGCCAGGAGCTGTAGCTTCCTCTTTGTTCTGCAGGTCTCCCGGCCCCTGCCCCCGGGGATCCACGGTAGACAGGTATGCTGGGCAGCAGCAAGTCTCTGCCAAGCCCAGGGGGTGCTCGGGAAGCTCTGAGGCGGGAGGTTTGGAGATCCCCTGTTCTCCTGGGGAGAATGTCAATGGAAAGCACCAGGCTCTTAGCTGCCAAAGCCGGAAGCTTCCCCTGGTAGAGACCTGAGGCCACCTGAGGCCTGAAGTGGGGATCCTGACTTTGGGTTCTTGGCTTCCAGCCTAAGCCTCCCCACCCAAAGATTCTCCGGGCACAGTCTGCAGTGATGGGGAGCTTATTCCTTTGCAAGGCCACCTGTTTGCACACTGCACAGCTGTGTCCCAGAACTTTCCTTCTGCTGGTTCTAGGAGGGTTCCCCGCAGCCTCCTGGAAGGAGCCAGTCTCTTTTTTAGTTCACATCCCTTGGATATTTGGGGTCAGTGAGTGTGCCTTTCCTCAAGCCCCACTTGTACGGTCAGGAACCCACCTTTATTCAAGGCCCTGATTGCCACTAAAGGGTGGCAAATGTCCACCTGTGGCAAATGGAACCAAGGTCAGGGCTCCGGTTGTGCCCTGCCTGCATATCACATGGGCTGACCAGTTGCATTGTTGTCAGGGGAGCAGTGCATCCATTCCGCCAGCCACACAGTGCTGAGCAACCCTGCTGGGGGCCTGCTCCTCTAAGATGTAGGGGTGCCAGTATCTCGTTTATCTTCTTCCCTGAGTGGCCTGCTGTCCTACCTCCTGGTCCAGCCCATACTCCTGATGGCCCCATCATCTTCCTAAGTGTCCCCTCATGTTCCCTTTCTCTTTGATACCTGGTGGCCATGTCTCCCTGGCCAGGTGGTTTGTGAATGTGTCCTATTTCTCCAGAGTCCGTGGCTGCTGTCTCTTCGAGGGGAGCTGGTGGCTTCTCTGGAAGATGCCAGCCTGATGGGATTGTATGTGGACATCAACGTCACCACTGTCACTGTCCAAAGCCCAAGACAAGACCTTCAGAAGCGGGAGGTCAGTAGGTAGGCCTCCCTGCCAGGCTGCGGGGCCCCTATGACACACTGCCCAGAAGAGCAGAGTGCTACCCCTCCAGCTCCGATCCAAATGTCCACCTGTGAGACTGGACGGATTTAGGCAGGCGGCTTCGAAAATTGGGCCCCATTAGTGTAAAGTGCTCCGCTCGGCAGATGAGGGGCTCCTGCAATCATGTACTCAGCTCGTCCTGATCATGGTGGCAGGAGTGTAATTACCATCTCTTTAAATAGCCCAAAGTTGCCGTGTAAGAGAAGACGGCTCACATGACATTTGCTCCCAGCTCGCTTCCTGCTAAAAATATCCAGGCTAAATAATATTTCCTGGTTGCATCGGAGCAATGGTCCCTGCCCTGGGCTCTGTAACACTAGGGGGTTTAGTCCAGAGACTAGTTCAGAGGTGGGAGGGGGCTCTTGTGGAGGGAATTGGCATTTGGTAGGAGCAATTTTTTTTTTTGTGGTTTTTGGCCGGGGCTGGGTTTGAACCCGCCACCTCCGGCATATGGGACCGGCGCCCTACTCCTTGAGCCACAGGTGCCGCCCTGGAAGGAGCAGTTTTAAAGGCCACATGGGAAACCCTCTTGCCTTGCCAGGTGCTGAACACCTCTGCCGACCTCCTGTCACTCTGGCTGGTGAGCGGCCACTACGCCTATTCTCTAGAAGCCGCTTGTCCCTTGGGTAAGGCCCAGGAGCACCCCTAATGTCCACCTTCCCAACTTCATCTCTCTCTGGTCCCCTTTGTTTTTCTCTCTGCTCTGGGCACCTTTGTCCCCTCTGGCCAATTCCACTCTCCTCTCCTCTCCTCGTGCCAACCTTGGCCATGCCTTCTGAAATGCTTGCGACAAAGAGAAGCTTGCTCTTGTGGGAAAATGTGTGCTTATGTGCACGTGTGCAAAGTAGGGGTGGCTTGTAGAGTGTGAGGAGTTAAGATTACCTCCCAAAGGCCTGCAAACCTGAGCTCTGAGTACTCCTGGAAGGTCCCAAAGTGGCTCAAGGGAGTCTGAGAACAATGATGGGAGGTCTGCAATCCCATCAGACCCTCCAGGGCTCTGTGTTCGGAGGACAGTGGGGACCCCTGATCTGGACTATCCATGGTATATGTCATAGCTATTTTGTTTAGGCTAGGGTGACACCATTGTGCTTTATGGAAGATCACTTCCTATCTCCAGAGAATTTAAATTTTAAAGAACTTGGTATGCAAAGTTAGGTAGATCGAAGCCCTCATCCTATGTAGGTAGATCAGAGATGACTTAAATTTTATGTTTGCAGAGAATTTTATCATGATCTGAGTTTTAGGATCAGGGCTCTGGGGAGTTTCGGGGATTGGCTATGCCCTTGCCAAGGGTCCCAAACCTCTCTTCCCCTGTTCATGATGTTATGAAATCCCTTTATATGGAGAAAGATGCTTTCATTTAGCAACTGCAGAACTATCTTAAAATGTCCCCGTGAGAGGGCTGACACAACAGCATTCTTGCTGAAGTGTAAACAACTGATACCACATATGAGCTGTATTTCTTTATTTTTTATTTATTTTTTTGAGACAGAGTTGCCCAGGCTAGAGTGCATTAGCCTAGCTCACAGCAACTTCAAACTCCCAGGTTCAAGTGATCCTCCTGCCTCAGCCTCCTGAGTAGCTGAGACTACAGGCTCCTGCCACCACACTCAGCTAATTTTTCTATTTTTAGTAGAGACAGGGGTCTTACTCTTTTTTTTTTTTTTTTGAGACAGTTTCACTATGTTGCCCTCGGTAGAGTGCTGTGGTGTCACAGCTCACAGCAACCTCAGACTCTTGGGCTTAAGCGATTCTCTTGCTTCAGCCTCCCGAGTAGCTGGGACTACAGGTGCCCACCACAACGCCTGGCTATTTTTTTTTTTTGGTTGCAGTTGTCATTGTTGTTTAGCAGGCCTGGCAGGCTCAAACCCGGCAACCTCCCTGAGGTTGGTGCCCTACTCACTGAGCTATGGGCACTGAGCCAGGGGTCTGAGAACCTCTGAGCTCAAGGGATCCTTCTGCCTCAACCTCCCAGAGTGTTAGGATTACAGATGTGAACCACCGCGTCTGACTTGAGTTATATTTTGTAAGGGCAGCTTTGGTAATGGAAGGGGCAACAGGATAGGTCACCAAAGCTGGGGACAGTCTTGGCAGAGACATTTCTGCAGCCTCCCTGTTGGCATCTGCTTCTTCATGGGCTTTTGCAAATGGCAGGGTCCTGGCTGTGGATGCACCACCACCCTGTCATCCACGTGCCTGCAAAGTGTGTCTTTTTCTGTGTCGTGTGTCCTACCCCATCCCAGTGTCATCCCAGCCAGAGTCAGAGGTCTTAGTTCATATCCCCAAGCAGAGACTGGGTCTGGTCAAAAGAGGTTCCCGTATCGAGGAATCCCTGAACCTGAAATTCGCCCTAGTCCACCAGTCCAACACCTTTACAGTAACCGAAAACAGAGATTTTGTGATGGTCAGCATCCCAGCGGCTGAAGTGCTCCAGGTCCAGGTGTGTTTTCTGGTGACCTCTCTGTCCAGCCCTTTATCCAGAAACATGGAGAGCGGGTCTGTGGGGCTGGCTGGAGTTTGCCATTTATGGGCCTGAGGCCCAGCACTCTTGCCCAGGTGGTCCTCTGGGAGGATGGTCACGGATGCATGTGTATCCTGCCAAAGGGTGGATAATCTTTGTCCTGGGCTTTGAAGAATGTTTCTCTTCCTTGTTTTATTAATTTGATATCAACAATTCCTTGTTGTCCTGTAGCGATGCCAAGAGGGCCAAGGAGTCCCAGGGATGCGAGCTTTCTATAGAGTAGACCTGAGCCTGGAATTTGTCGAGATGGCCACCCCGGCCCTCTGGACAGTGGAGAGTTTCTTCCAGTGTGTGGGTGAGTGAGGCACCATGAGGGTGAGCCTGATGTAACAGGCACATGCCACACGAGCCCTCTTTCCCTGGCCCCGTGGTTCTTTTTTCTGTGACAGTGTTTTTCTCCCTGGCCCTACAGGTCCCACAGCCAAGCAGGTAAGTGAGGGTGTCAGGCACACTGATTGGAACTGGCATGAAAGCAAGAGTGTCAGGAATTATGAGGTGATGTGGGGCGGCGCCTGTGGCTCAGTGAGTAGGACGCCGGCCCCATATACCGAGGGTGGCGGGTTCAAACCCAGCCCCGGCTGAACTGCAACCAAAAAATAGCCGGGCGTTGTGGCGGGCGCCTGTGGTCCCAGCTACTGGGGAGACTGAGGCAAGAGAATCGCCTAAGCCCAGGAGTTGGAGGTTGCTGTGAGCTGTGATGCCATGGCACTCTACCATGGGTGATAAAGTAAGACTCTGTCTCAAAAAAAAAAAAAAAGAGGTGATGTGGTCCCTGGCTGTGGAGCCAAAATGCCAGGAGGGTGGCAGGGTGCCTCAGCTTCCTCGCCAACTTTAGAAACTTAGACTTCACTTAGAACTTTACTTCATATTGCGAAGCCTCAATTTTTTCATCTGGAAAATAGGAATACCAGTACGTATTGAGAAGATTAGATGAGGTGATGGGATTAAGGAGCTTAAGTGAGCTATTTCCATTTTGATCCATCCAGCTGTTTCTGTGTGGGCTCCAGTTCCTCAGGCCACTTCATAGACAGATCAGGCTCCTTGACAAAGAGCAGTACATGGATGCAACTTATTTCTCAACCCAAAAGGAACCTTCTAAACGTGGTGTGTGTCCTCCATGCCGGGATGCTGAGATTGCCTCTTAAAGGGGGTTTTTGGTGAAAGCGCAGCTACCAGGCAACCTGGTATTCACACATGCAAAACCACCAGGAGCAAAACCCAGTGGAATACAGCACAAGGAAATACACGTAATTCACAAATGATGTCGATCACTTTCATCTTGTACTTCCTGACTGTCCTCAATAGAAGACAGACGTGCAGGAGATTTAACTCAGATGTTAATAGCGCAAGAATGCCCCGTTACCAGGATATGATGTTTCGGTGCTGCATAAAAATGTAATTATATTCAGAACTATATTTAAAGATTAAAAGGGGGACTGCCTTCCACATCTAGCCCCCAAATCAGAATTAGAAACAAAGAAAAAGGCAGGATGGTGGGGGGATGAGTTCTAACCGTCTGCTAAAAGTGGAAATGTTTCTTGAAAGTTTTTACACATTTCGGCTGTTTTTATTTTAACAGTTTCCTGCCGTGATGACATTAATTTTGGAGAGAGAGGGCTAGAACTTTATCCAACAGATACTCTCTAAGCGCTTGCCAGCGACGAGGCCCCATGTGAGGCTTAGGTGGGAACAGAAGCTGCTAGGTTTGGGTCTTGCACTCAGTAGGGTCCAGCCTGGAAAGGGAGATAAGGAAGGTCCAGAGAATTAAACCAGGGAGAAGGAGTCCTTGGGGGAGACGCCAAAGAGTGGATGATCTTTGCCTTGGGCTTTGAAGAGAGGGGAGCTCCTTGATAGGGAGATAGTGAATAAAATACAAAAATAGCTTAGCAATAGCAATAAAAACATTTTAGGAAAAAAATTTTTTTTTTTTTTTTTTGCCTCTCTGGAAAGATTTACATGGGGAAAGAATGTTTCTCTTCCTCGTTTTAGTCATTTAATATCAGCAGCCAGAATGAATCTCTCCCCATCTCTGGTTCCCAGCACACCTTCCCTCCACCTCCCCTGAAGCTTCTCGGGCTTTCTATTTTTATTATAGTTAATGTGCATTGCATGCTCCTGTCTCTCCCCTAGTCTGAATTCTTGAGATCAGGGGCTGTTCCCTGCTCAGATTTTGATTCTTCACAGGCCTTGCCATGTCGCCTTGCCCTTGGTAAGCACTTAATAAATACTTATTGGGCTGAGTTTTCACTAGGAATTTTTAAAACATGTTTTAGACAGAGAACATTTTTTCTTTACAAATAAGTGGCTAATGGGTTAGCATATTAATGTGCTGGGATTGCCTAAACTCTGTGGTTACAGATTTTTTGGAGGGGGGTACCCTTTCTCTTTCTCCCTCAGAAAAACTGGTTAGAACCTATAGGACAAATTCTAATTATTTAGACTCATAGCCGATAAGAACGGGGCGGGGGGGGGGAAGGGTGCCCAGCTTGGAGAAAAGAAACTGAGGAGCTGGTTTAGATCTGGCTGATTTCACATTTTGAAACAGGAGTCATGGATGGAAACGCCTCTCTCATCAGGCAGGGAATGTCATTGCAGGGGCTAAGAACACCCGGGGACCTGGTGCAGGATAACAAGGCACCAAAGCTCAGAGTGGGAGACAGTAGGAAGTGGTGGAGACCCCTAAGGGCCAGCAGTCACCAGACCAGACCCCTCTGACTAGACCAGCTTTACTTAGTGGGGGCTGACCCTTGGCCAGTGAGGCCAAATTTTCTGATTTTCCATGAGATGCTGAATATAGAAAAACTCCTGCTTTTAAGATGTTGTCAGTTAATTAAAACAATATTAAAACTTGCCTGGGCACAATGGCTCACACCTATAATCCTAGCACTCTGGGAGGCTGAGATGGGTAGATTGCCTGAGCTCAGGCGTTCGAGACCAGCCTGACCAAGTATGAGATCCTGTCTCTACTAAAAAAAAAAAAAAGAAAAGAAAAGAAAAATTAGCCTGGCATTGTGATGGGCACCTGTAGTCCTAGCTACATAGGAGGCTGAGGCAAGAGGATTACTTGAGCCCAAGATTTGAGGTTTACCCAGGGTTACAGAGTGAGACTCCATCTCAAAAAAAAAACAAATAAAAAAAAATTAAACCCCTCTGCAGGCCAAGTCAAACATTTCTAAGGGCTGTGTTTGACCTCTGGACCAGAATCTCAAGCTCTAATCCAGCACTTCCCAATTGAGGGCATTTTTTGCCTGACAGGGGACACTTAGCAACATCTGGAGATGTTGTGGGTTGTCATGGCTTTGGGGGATGCTACCAGCCTCTGGTGGGTCAAGGCAAGGGACACTGTTAAACATCCTATACATCTTCTCCCACACACAAGAAAGAGCGATCAGCCCACAATGTCAACACCAAGAATGTCAGCCTTGCGTGGGCTGAGTACAACCAGAGGGGTGGTCAGGCAGGAAGCTCTTCAGTTCTGTATGGTTCTTGGGGCTGGGCCAGTTGATTTGACCTCAGATTAGTAAATGGCTCAAAGATGAACCTGGATGGTCAAGCTAGGGCACAGGCAATTGGGGCCAGGAACTCTTTGCAGAAAATCTGAATTTCTGTGATTTAATTTAAAAAATGTATCTTGATGCCCACATAATCTCAAAAATGACTCCAGGTCAAAGGTCTATGAAATTCAGCCAGTGAAGATGATTCCTAACCCAGCATTTGGATTTGACCTCCCTCACTTTTTCTTCCTCCACCTGGAAAAAAGGGGGCACTCATGGTCTCTATAGCAAGGTGTTAGGTGAATTTTTGCTTCTTTAGAAGGACTGACCTCTGCCTCCTTTCTGGAAGGTTCAGGAGCAGAGCTGCCTGCCTCCACTGCCATACCAAGGACCAGTCTCTCCTCCCAGCCCCCAGGACCAGAGACCCCTCCAGCAGGAAGGCCATCCCTGGCCTCTTCCCAGTTCCAGGCTGCAGGGCCAGCTGCCTGGGATGGGCTCTCTTGGGGCTTCGTGGCTTCTGATGGGCTGGGCAAGGCAAGTCCACGGCTGTGTTCTCTGCCCATGGTTTCCTCTGAAGGGTTGGGTTCCTGGGAGGCCCAGGTGAACCCAGCTAGACAAGAGGTCCCCTCTTTCATCACTGTTCTTCAAAAGAAGCTCCACTTTGACCCCCCCACTTTGTAAGGAGGCGTGTCTCCTCCTTACATTCAGAACATTTTCCGAAGAAAGCTGGGCCCCAAGATCTCCCATCTGAGGGCAGCCCCCTGTCACTTGTCCTGCCTAGATTACCCTCCTAGGGCCTTAAGACACAGCAGAAGGAGGCAGGGGTGGTGGGTCAGCAGCTGTTCACACCCCAAAGGACTTATGGTGGGAGACCCCGAGCCAGGCCCATAACCTGAGGTCACAGCTCCCATGGGCCCTTCTCCAGGGCGGCCAGCGGATCTAGTTTCTCATGTCTTTTCTCCCTCCACTGCTTTCTTGCTGAAGGAGCATGGGCCACTTCTGCAAACAGCCAAACCTATGGGAAGAAGCTGGACACCGGCTACCTCCCTTTTCCCCAGAGCAATGCAACATCAGCGTGGTCCCCAGCCCCCCAGGGAAGTGGGGTTCCCTGGACACCTCCCGCTTTCAGCTGTGCTCCCTTTGGAGTCCATAGGAGGTGTCCACGCTGGCCCTAGGCCCCCACGTCCAGTCTCCCCTGGGCCCCCTGGCCTTTCTGAGCATCTGTCCTCAGAAATCTCTCCTCGGCTGCCTCCCTGGAGGCCTGAGCACTCCAAAGTTGTCCTGTTCTCAGGACCATCTGTTACCCTCGCTGAAGGCCTAGAAACTGTGACGCCTGCACTGGACTCCTCCCAGTCACCTGAAAGTCCCCTCCTGTCGAGAGGACTGTCAGGGGGGGAGGTGACTGCCACTGAGCCCATCCAGGGGGAGTCCATCCAAGCCAGTGAGGAGATGTGGCCCTTGCCAAGGCCCTCAAGGGCCAGCCTGGTGATGGAGACTCTGCTTTCCCACCATGACCCCAGAAAGCCCCAGGAAATGTCCTTTGTAATGGAGGTGGAGGGGCCGCCCCGCAAAGGGCCTGGTCTCCCTGGGGAGAGGGCCAGAGGGCACCTGTATCTGTCACCCTCAGAGCCAAGTACAGGCACGGAGGGGCTAGGACTCCCCATTCTTCTGGGGACAGAACCCACATTCACCACCCCAAGGGTGAGGCAGCCAGACCCCAGTGCCCAAGGGGGGGCCTTGGGACCTGAGCCCACTGGGGCGCCTGAAGCCTCATCTTCAGGAGGGTGGGACAGAGCCCAAAGCTTGGGGTCAGCCTCCAGCTCACTGGCAGGCCAGGATGAGTTGGGGGCCTCGCACATGTCTAGCCCTCCGTCTGTGTGGACACCCAGCCTGCAGGCTGCCACAGAAACATCATGGCCCAGTTTGGCCGAGCCCAGACACTCTTACCTTGTTGGCCAGGGGGTCTTGCCCCAGCAGAACCCAACAGAACCTGCATTGGCCTCCAGCCCTGAAAGTCACAGGCCTCCTGAGTCTCAGAGCAGCATGGAGGGGCTTTCCGAGAGGCCCCCCTGCCAGGCCTCCTCCTCCGTGGAGACTCTGGGGGGTAAGTCCTGGGAACTCCATGGGGGGAGGGGCAAAGTACAAAGGTGTGGGGTGGGCACGGCTGGGCCTCTCACCAGGAGGGGAGTCAGTGCAGGACAGTGTCCCTTGATCGCCCTAGCCCACCCAGCTGTGTTTTGTGTACAGTCTTGCTGCCAAAGGTGGGGAGGCACTGGGGGAAGGACATGGGCTCTGCAGTCAGGCCCACTGGGCTGAGGGTTCAAGTCCCAGTTCTTCCCCTCCTGTTATTTGACCTTGGCAAGGCACCAGCCTCTCTGAGTTTCAGTGTCTGGTCAGTCACCTAGGGCTTGTGATAGTTCCTCCTCAACGGGGTGAGGAGATGGATGTAAAGTCTTCAGTGCAGAGCCTGGTGCCCAGAGTGCTCGCAACCCACCGGCTGCTCCTGTGGGGCTGTCAAGGCAAATCAGAGCAGCTGGGCCACCCCCTGCTGGTCTCAGGGAGAGGGGATGTTTGCTTGGAAGCCCGTCGGTCATAGTTCAGACACCTCAGGGGCTTGGTGGTGGTGGTGATACCATCCTCCCTGTGTCACTCTGTCCCCGGGGCCTCGGGAGGCTATGACCCCAGGTCCCTAAAGGACCCCAGGGGAGGAGAACGGCAATCTCTGTTCTGTGCTCATCACTCACCACGCCCTTATTCTGGTTCCCATGGCAGCAGCTGGTACTCTGCTGGCTGGGGTAGCCCCAGTGACCCCGGATGACCCAGTGTCCTCAGGCTCCTTGGCCCAGAAGCCCAGATGTGGCCGGGTGTAGTGGTCAGGGCCGGAACAACCCTCGGTGCTTCCCAGGGAAGGTGGTGCCCCCCACCCTCTCCAGGTCGCCCCACCAGCGGAAGTGGGGTTTGAACCATAGCCAAGGGGAGGCAGCCCCAGCTACACCCGCCCGGAACAAGAAGTAAATAAATAAATAAATAAATAATCAGGGATGTCTTGGCTGATAAATGGTCCCTACCTCCAAGACGACTTCTTCCCCCTACCCAACCCCTCCTCTGGGCTGATCCATCCCAGGCAAAAGCTTAATAGCCCATTTAAGGCTCTTCCTTTTCACCACGGAATTGAGCGGCTCCCGCCATTACGAGGTTTTCAGCTTCTCTCTGAAATCAAATTACTGACTCCATTTAATTTTTTAAAAGCTCAGATGATTTCCCTTCTTGAATCGGAGCTGTGACTCCAAGGCCAGCCACCCTCCCCCTTCCCTTGGCCCTGCCAGGCACTTCCCCTGCGGGCAGCTGCTGCCCAGGGATGGTGGCTCCCAGGCCTGGGCAAGCCTGACACCTAGAGGGGAAGGCGGCAGGAGGCGTGGGCCTCTGGCCAGTGCCCTGAACATGGGCAGTCGCCTAGGCCTGTGGAAGCTCTCGGGAGCCTGAGGATTGGGGTTAGAACCAGAGGTTGGTAGGGTCAGCAGTGAGAGCCCAGTGCAGATGGTATGACACACATGGGAGGTTCCCCGGGTTCCCAGTCGCCTTCCCACAACGTGTATCTGATACCCCATCACTCGGTAAACGTGTACGGAGTGCCTCCTCCGAGCCAGGCACTCTTCCAGCTCTGGGGAGGCAGTGGTGGAAGTCCTGGTGCGGAGCGAAAGTTCTAGCATGCGTGGGAGAGGGCAGTTGGAGACTGATCATAAACACAGGTGGATGATTCCAGACAATGCTGTGTGCTGCGGAGAGAACCAAACAAGCTACTTTAGGTGGGAAGGTCAGGCATCCCCCCTGGGGAGGCAAGGCAGCCACCCCAGAAAGAGCTGGTGAGGGCACCGGGCAGAGGAAGAGGTCGAAGGCCATGGATGCTGCAGGAGGGTATGGGGTGGGCCTAGGGGGTCTTTGAGCAGAGGAGAGGCCTTGGATTGAGGCTTGGAAAAAGTTTATCAGAGACTGGACCTCAGAGGGACAAGAGCAGCAGTCCCACGGGAAGGGCAGGTGTGCCACTCACATTCCTATGTCCGGGTGACTCGGGGGACGTTGCTGCCAGTGATGCTGGAGACATGATGCGTCTTTCATCTCAACACTGGCCGCAGTGTTTCTACTCTGTCTCTCTCTGTTTCCTCCCCTGCACCTCCACCCACCCCTTCCCCTTCCCCTTGTCTATGCCCAAAGAGCCACCCAGCCTGGGGAGATCATAGACCAGGGATGCCCACACTCCAGAAAGTCCTGTAAACCAGGGCTGACCCTTTACCAGTCCTCCCTGTGATTAACCACTCTGCATCCTTGGAGACAAGACAAAGGGAATAGGGTTAATGAAATCACCAGGCTTCTTTACCTGGTATAAATGGCTCTTTGCCTCCCCCCGCCCCACAACCCCTCGTAGGCAGTGATTCGCAAGGCTGGGAGAGTCTGGGCATTAACTGTTCTGGGCACTCTTCCCAGCGCAGCACACAGCAGAGCTGGAACAAACCACTTTACTTCTCTTCTTCCCCATGCTTTGCTCTGCACCCACTCAAAAGCAGGACAGTCATGCTTAATTAGAAAGTGCTGGAGGTTCTCGGGAGGGCTCCTAATTTCCCTCGAGATGGGACAACTCTGCCTCTGTGACCAGGCTCTGCTAGGGCCTGGCTGGCACCTGAGCCTGATCCCAGGGCACGTGCGGGAGGTTGTCCCTACTTTGGGGACATCTAGTTTTCCTGTTGAGACCTCCAGGTCTTACAGTCATTTGTTTAAGGCTGACAGGTCTGTGATCAGTGAACTTCTGGCAGGGAACGGCTCTTTCCCTTGAGGTCAGTGGCTGCCTGACAGATCTCAGATAGCTGGGGCTGTTGGCAGTGTTGAGATATCACTGGCCAGTTCCCCACCGTCAGCAGCTCAGGCTCTCATCCTCCACCCCCACCCCCACCCCGCAACTCTGTGTGAATCCAGGAGCCATAATGCATTTATTGTACCATTTACACTCTGGGTTTTCCTCCTTGGGCACAAAGCCATTCCTACCTTGCAACATCCAGGCTCATTGTTTTCCCCTCCTCGAAGGCCCTGAATTCCCAGATCTCAGGTGCTTCCCACAGCAGGCCTCACATCACAGCTGGCTCTTTCAGCCTCTGCTGCAAGTCTCTGCTCGGTATTCAAGTATTACTTAAACTGGAATTGTCATTATCAACTCAGTAATCCTCCAAATCACTGAGGAACCAGGGAAGCGGCATGGTTGGGAAGAGCTTTCTTTCTTTCTTTTTTTTTTTTTTTGTAGAGACAAAGTCTCACTTTATCACCCTCGGTAGAAGTGTCCACAGAGTCCCCCACCAACTCCACACTGTTCTCTGCACTGTGGCTAGAGAGACTTGTTTAAACACAAGCACAGTTGTGTTGCACGCTTCCCCTTACCCCAGCACTCCTAGGACCAAATCTCAAATCCAGACACTAGTCAAGAAGGCTTATCGGGGGTGGCCTCTGCCCTCTTCCCCAGGGTCACTCTCCCCAGCTCCAGCTCCTGCCTTTATGGCCTTTCCAATCTTCTTTTTTTCTTTCTTTCTTTTTTTTTTTTTTTTGAGATAGGGTCTCACTATGTCACTCTTGGTAGAGTATTGCAGCGTCACAGCTCACAGCAACCTCTAACTCCTGGGCTTAGGCAATTCTCTTGCCTCAGCCTCCCAAGCAGCTGGGACCACAGGTGCCCGCCACAACGCCCGGCTATTTTTTGTTGCAGTTTGGCCGGGGCTGGGCTCGAACCCACCACCCTTGGTATATGGGGCCGGTGCCCCACCCACTGAGCCTCAGGCGCCACCCAGGAAGAGCTTTCTTATGGGTGTCAGGAGACCAGGTCGGCACCACCCCAGCCATGTGACCTTGAGCAAATCAGTTCACTTTCTGAGCCTGGGCTTCAGCATTGAGCTGTTTGGAAACTGGAGTGAATGGCCCCAATATCCTGACCCAGGATAATGGGGGGCAGGCCATCCCTTGAAGATGGTAAGTTAAGAGCTTCCTATGCAGCCCCTCACTCCCGAGGGTCCATCGTCCCCAGCTCAGACCAGCCCCAGACCACTTCCCGATGCCTCTGCTGCTCACAGGTCTGGTCTCTGGGGCTGAGGGCTGCCAAAGAGGTCAGGCCAAGCTGGTGGGCAGGTGGGAGGACGAGATGGGACCATAGGTATGGAAGCCCATTTTCCGGGCAGCCAGCCACAGCCCACCCTGCCTTGCTCCACAGGTAATCTCCCACTGCTCCTTGTTCCTGTCCCAGGAACCACGCTGACATCACAGATCTCAAAGTCCTCAGAACAGAGGTTCTCAAAGCCGGGTTCCCTGGGCTACCAGCAATAGCATCCCTTGGGAACTTGTTAGAAATGCAAATTTTTGGTCCCTACCAGAGACCTACAGATTTAGAAACTCAGGGGTGGGGCCCAGCCATCTATTTTAAGTCCTCCAGAGGATTCTGAGGCACTCTGAAGGGTGTGAGAACCACTGTGTGGGGGTAAGAGAGGCCCCCCAAATCAGAGAATGCTACTGCCTCATAATAATAGCAATGCTTGACATTTATACAGCTTCCTAGCACCTGCCACCTCTCTGTTCTTGTTGCATCTAGCACCACCCTGGAAACTGAGGCTCAGGTTCTTGCCTGAGGCCACACAACTCACAGACAGCAGCGTCAGCACTAGAGCCTGGCCTCCTCATTCCAAGGTGTGGGCTTTCTCTTGGGCAGCTAGGGTTCCTGGGGGCCCGTTAGACCTTGGGAGTAAATTCACATCCCTCAGCCAGAAAGGAAACCTCCATTCCATCCCTCTCTCCGCATTTCCAGTTGCAATCCTGGGAGACAGCATCCAGGAAACATAAATTTTGTCTGGCAGTCGAGTAAGAGCTCTGAAAGGAGTTACACGTCAGGGAGATGGGACTTTATTTCTCAATGAAATAGCCTTTTTATGGTTGGAATAAAAGTGCCAGGGGAGCCTAATGCCAGGAAGTAGCAAAAGCATTTGATAAACTCCAGCCAGGGCGGGGGCTGCGCGGGAGGCGCGGGCCGGAGAGCAGTCCCCACCTTTCAAGAGGCGCCGTTTTGTTTCAGGTTAGAGCTGCGGAAGATCGCAGGCGGCCTCCTGGCCCAGGCAGCTGGAGAAGGGCTGCACTGGGACAGTGTGAGCGCCTTCGCTCCCCACCAGATCCTAGGAGCAGAGCTGCAGTTCAGAGAGCGGGCAGCAGGGGGCAGCACAACCCACCGTTCCAGCCCGTCCAGTGGGCGCCGCTGGGGGCAGGGGGTGCAGATGGAGGTCCCCGAGGCTTAGCCTTCAGAGGAGGTCAGCAGTGGTTCCCACTCTGGGACCTCTTCCTCTTCCCTTAAGCCCTCCGCACCCCCAAATGACAAGGACAGTTCGTCATCCTTACTCTGGGAGCTGCCTCTGTCCTGATCCAAATCATAACGGGGCTGGGGGTAAGGTGGGATAGGCAGTTCTCCATCCCCTGACCCACCCTCTGGCTGGTGTCTCAAAGCTTCTCGGGGCTTTGCTTTGGACCCGATTAACCCCTGGGCTCCCTTCTGCGGGGTCCAAGGGGCTTTTAGAGGGGTTTCGGGGTACATAGGTGTTGAGTGGGTGGCTTTTGTGGGTTGAGGGATCATGGCCTTTGTGGTCACTGGGGGCAGAAGAGAACCCTGAAGGACAAAGATAATGACAAGGAAACCTCCTCATTTGAAAACGTGTGTGATTGGCAGGTTTACGGCCTCAGGAAGGTGCGTGGTATTCCGCACAATCAAGTCATTTTTAAAAATAATCTCCCTGCTTAAGTCGTACACGCTGCTAATTGCATTTTAATAAGTCTCTTAAAATCTTGCCATATTTTTTAATATCCTAATATTAGGTAAGTGATTGCGGGGGACACTGGAGGGCATGGGGAGTTTATATAACGGAGGGAGGGCTGTAATGAAGCTGGGGTGGGCGGCCACCAAGTGGTCCATGGGGTGTGTGTATGGGTCTGCGTTTGCAGGACACGTGTGCACGATGTGGGAGGGGAGGCGTTAGTGTTCATAGACAGGGCTTCCCTGGCCACATCCCTGGACTGCAGCCCCTCATTCAGCCCCAGCCCAGGAAATCGTTTATTCCCCTGCCTGGTTCCTCTAGTCCTGGGGAAGAGACAAGCTGTCCTCCCCTTTTCATTCCCTGGCCCCAGACTAGAAGGTCTGAGCTGGAGGGGTCTTTGCAAGCTGTGCATTCTCTCCTCTCTCCCCAAGGATGCAGGTCCCAAGCCCAGTGAGAGGATGTGACTTGCCCAAAGACTGGCGGGGGACCAGTAGGGACTCACACCCAGGCTTGGTAGGCAGAGGAGGAACAACCCGTGTCCCCCCCTCCTTTCATCACAGGGCACCAGCTGCCCTGTTTGGTCACAGCGTCCTTGCAAATCCACTGCTTGCTTGACTTCACTTCCCACACTGCCTCAGGGAGGTGGCTGGTTGTGGAGATTTGCTATCTCCCATTCACTGAGCTCTCACTATGTGCCAGGCATTTTGCTGAGCCCTCCCCCCTCCCAATAACCCCATGAGGTGAGACTTTTAGGTCTTAGGTGGACCTGCAGCTAAGAAGTGGTGGAGCTGCGGTTGAGCCTGCAGCTGGCCCCTGGAGAAGGTTCTTTACCACGACGGGGCAGGAGGCTGAGCCAGGATCCAAGCCCTTCTCCATCTCCAAGTGTCCAGGGCCTATGAGGCCCATGCTGGGAGTATCAAGGGAAACAGCAGGCTGGGAAGTAGGATATCAGGTGGCTATGGTCTCCTTTGCTCTTAACCCTTTGGTTGGGCGGCATCTCAAGGTCAATGTCAAACCTTCTCCTCTGAGCCCCTGGAGGCCAGAGGCTTGGGATGGCCATGCCTGAGGCTGTAGGCCTTGGATCTTAGACACACTCTGGACTTCCGGAAGCCCCCAAGGCCCGTCACAGCCCTGGCCTTCCTCCTCCTTCCACGCCACCAGCCCGGGTGGGAGGCACATGTTGAACGAACTTCTGAACAGGAAGTCAGCGTTCAGGTCGTCCCAAGTCCCTTTTCATGTGGTTTCTTTAATCCCTCAGGCTGGGTTTCAGAAGCGTTTTACAGTTTCAGTTTTACAAAGCTACACTCCCTTTAATGTTGGCGTTTTCAGGCGGTGGGGGGAGAGCAACTTCAGTCAAAACATGTGTGTTTTACATCAGCCAGCTGTGGACTGAGGAGCCGGGGTGGGGAGGCAGCAATGTGGCCTCCAGGCCGACACAGGCAAGGCCCGGGTGGATGTGGCTGCTTGCTTCTCTTCTCTTCCCTCTGGATTCTGCCTCCATGCCTCCTCACCTCCCTCCATTCCTGTCCGGGCCTCCATGGAGTTTGCCACAGCCAGTGGGGTGAGGGCACCGGCCCTCAGGCCCTCCGCACCTGGGACGCTGACTGGCTGCCCAGACATGGGTGTGTGGACCTTCCCTTCTCATCAGGGGCCGTATCCTCCAATCTCCTGTGTTTTTATTTACTTAGAATTTTCCCTGAAATCAATGCACCCTTTCAGTTAGGTAGTACCTAAGCAGAAATATCCGTGCGATTATGAGTTTGGTGTGCTAGCCCCGTCTATCTGGTCTAATACAAGGGAACATGAATCTAAAACTATTAGAGTTTTTTAAAAGGCTACAGCCATCTTGCCAGCCTTGCGTGCTCCAGGAAATCCCCTTCCCTGGTAAAGAAGACAAAGGTCTCAGGTGAGGTGGCCATGGGGTTGGGTTGGTGAGAGTCCCACCCCACTGTTCTGCCGTCGAGGCATGCGGGAGCGTCTGTATGGAGTCCTGTGTAGAGCGGGCTTCCTAGCCTCAGAGTTTCAGGCTTTGCAGGAGCTGCCTGAGGCTGCTCTGAGCACACCGAGGAGAGGATGGAATTCCTCAGCGGTGCAGTTGGGTGGAAGGGACACAAAGGTAGGAATCAGTCAGACCTGGGTCGAAATCCTGGCTCCACTACCTCCTAAGAATGTGGCCTTAGGCAAATGTCTCCTGCCTTTGAGCCTTGGTCTCCCTCGCTGCGAAACTGGGGATGACCACACCGGCCTGGTGACAGCAATGTGAGAGGCAGAGACACACTCGAAGACAGCCTAAAGCCACCGGGCCTGAAACCCAGTGGTCACTGGAGAGTGCTCAGGACGCGGTTGTTAGCATTTTGCTCCCACTGCCAGGCCTGGCTTTGTCAGTCAGAGGTTGACAGAGGAAGACAGACTTCTCCATGTCCCTGAGGTATCAGGCAGAGCATGGGGAAGGATGATGTGATGGCTGTGTAGCCCGAGCCCTGCCCCACAAGGCTGAAGATAGCTCTTCCCTCCCCACAGAGAAGGGGTGGCTAAGAGAGGCTGTTGGGATAGGGGTTAGAGCCTAGGACAACAGTCTATGCTACCCCAGTGACAGAGCCCTGGTAAAATAGATGCCTAGCCTGCTGTCCCCAAAGCTTTGCTGCTGCCTGCGGCCTCCAGTTGTTTGAGGATGTCCCAGGAGTGGCTTCACCTCCATTATGGTCGTGAGTCCCCAGAGCATGCTGCCTCTGGTCTGAGCTGCCTTTCTCAGGGGTCAGTGGTCCCACTCCCACCACAGTTTGCCCCCCAGGGCACCTAGGAGGGAGAGGAAGCCAAAATCAGGCCAGAGCACAGAGGGACCTGTCTTGGGGGAGGGCTCATTAAGGGACTCTGATGAATAGAGCCACGATGATGATGGTGGCCAGACATGGTGCTAAGAACTTCACACAGGTTCTTTCATTCCATCTGCTCTGTGACATGTACTGGGGCAGCATCTACAACAGAGGCTGGCACACAGTGGGCCCTCACGAAATATTTATTAAAGAGGCTTCAAAAGGGAACATGGTTCACCCAGCTCTCAACCACACTCTCACTGTTTATGGGTTGGGTCTGCCCACTGGTCAGAAGACAGATTTGGGGTGGCAGTTTCCTTCCAGTCCTGGTGAGCGACTGTCACTGACCTTTAAGATGGGTCTGTGGGAGGGTAGATCCCTCAGGACTTGGGGTGCTTCTTCCACTTACTCCAAATCTTCCAAGGGAGGGGCTCCCTTGGCCTGGGGCCTCTTCTGCTCCCCCCAGGGCAGGGAAGGGCTAGGCCTTGGCTTGGCTGCAGCTGTGCGGGGGCCCAAGGAGGAGAGAATCAAAGGCAGCCCATGTGGGCCCCGCTTTCATCTCTCTGCTTCAAAGAGGTGCAAACAAACTCTGTCCCTGTGCCAGGCAGTAGCTCCCTCCTCACCACCCCAGCCTTCTTCCTGGGAAGCCAGCAGTGCTTTGGGCCTGCTCCCAGGGACACCCCAGAGGGGCCCCGACTCCTGGCCATGCAAGAGATGCTGGGCAGGGCCTGCAAGGAAGTAGATGGGGCCAAGACCCTCGGGCCTGAGCACATTTCCTCTGTGGGCCAGCCCCGGAGCTGGGGCTTACCTGCCCCACACACGTTGCTCCTGAGCGCCAGGCATGAGCCCAGAGTAAGAGGCATGAGGCATTTCTCAGACTTCAGAGTTGGAACAAGCAAAAGAATGTAAACTAACTCATCAATCATTTTTACATAGATTACATGCTAAGATAATATTTTGGAGCTATTGGGTTAAAAAATGTTAAAATTAATTTTCCCTGGTATTTTTTTAGTCTTTAAATGTGGCTACAGAGAAATTTTAAATTACATGTATGGCTTGCTATATTTCTGTTGGGCTGCTCGTTCTAGATAACGTTCCTATTTTTCAGATGAGGGGCCTTGAGACTCCCAGGCAGTGCTCAGCAGACATCTTTGAAATGAATGAGTGAATGAACGAATGTCTAGTACTGGCTGCTGGGGAGACACAGTTGAATCCTGTTCCTGCCCTCAAGGAGCTCCAGTCCAGAGTCTAGTCCAGTGGGGGAGGGCAAGGATAGAATCAGAGACTCAGCATTCGGGGGACCCTCCCCCACCTCTGAGCAGCAGGGGCTGGAGGTTAAGAGGCCCCTGGGTGCAAATCCTGGCTTCACTGCTCAGCAGGCTGTATGACCTTGGGAAAGTTACTTAACCTCTTCATGCCTCAGTTTTCTCATCTGTTAAATGGGGAGGACAATGATAATCACCATTATTATTGAAGCAGCTCCTTCCTAGGTTGATGTGAGGATGAAAGGAGTTAACACATTTTTCTCACCCAGGGCAGGGCTCGGTCCACAGGAAGTACAAAGCGTTGATGATTACTTATCATGTGGGACCAGGGCTACTGAGCACATGTCACCTGGTCCTGGCCTCAGCACTGGGAGGGCTGAGGCCCCGTCCCACAGTGGAGAAGCAGCTGCACCCCCAGCTGTCCTGAGTCACCACTGCCTGGAGATGGGAGCAGAGGATGCTCTTACTTTCCTCTCTGGGTCCACCTGGACAGATTCCTGGAGACCCTGCTTGCTAGGCTGAGGCTCCTCCTCTCTCCTGTCCTATCCTCTTTGTTTTTTGTTTTATTTTATTTTATTTTATTATTATTATTTTTTTGAGACAGAGCCTCACTATGTCACCCTCAGTAGAGTGCCCTGGTGCTGTCACAGCTCACAGCAACCTCAAACTCTTGGGCTCAAGCAATTCTCTTGCCTCAGCCTCCCAAGTAGCTGGGACTACAGACACCCGCCACAACGCCCGGCTATTTTTTTGTTGCAGTTGTCATTATTGTTTAGCAGGCCCAGGCTGGGTTCAAACACGCCAGTCTTGGTGTATGTGGCCAGTGCCCTACCCTCTGAGCTATGGGCACCAAGCCTCCTCTTTGTTTTTTGAAGTCCCCACCCCCAACTCTATCCCAGATCTGTCCCTGAGGTCTTGTGGCTCCTGGAAGTGGCTTTGGGACCTTCTTCTTTGAAGAGAAATGCCCCCCAGGGAACACACCCAGTCTGGCTCCTGTACTCTCAGGACAGACTTGAAGCCTCCTGTTTCACTCTTACCTAGGACCTCCCAGGAGGGTTGGCAGGAGACAGGAGAGAGATGGGAGGGGCCCAGCACAGTGCCTGATGCTCAGGTGGGCCACCCAAGGAGGGGAGGGGCCAGGCCGAGGTGACACTGGGATTCCTGGAGGTCTGGGATGAGCCTGGCAGGCTGTGGGTAGGTGCTGTGAAAGCCCAGGGCACCCCAAGCAGGGGAAGCAGCTAGAGGAAAAGTCTGGAGACAAGTTTGGGGGGCAGCAAGGTGACCTATCTGGATCATAGTGGGCACCAAGGGAGACCCACAAGGCTGTTAGGGGCCCCACTGAGCAGGACTTGCTGGAGGCTGAGTGGTGGAGGCTGTTCCCACAGCTGGGGGGTGGTTAGGGGCACCCAGAGACGGTAGCTGGAAGTGGGATGATTGGAACCACACAGGGTCAATGGGACCCAGATGTGAGCAGGTCAGGGCTCTTGTAGGAGGGAGATGTTTTCCTTCTCCACTGAAGCTGTGGCTGGGGGAGGAGAAGGAGGGCCACCCCCCACCTCCGGCCCATTGTGGCATGGAGAGGTTCTGCAGTTGCCTGTCACAAAAAGGCAATGAGAGCCACACCCGGAGGTGATGACTGCTCTGTGGTGCCCTGGGCCAGTCTCTGGGGAGAGGGCTGTGCAGGAGCCACATGGGTGTAGAGGTTGGAGGCAGCAAGGGTGGGGGCACCCCCCTCAGTCAGCTTGCAGCCTTGGAGTGCTTGGCGTCCAGGCTCTGGGCTCCAGAGGGCGCTTTGTCCTGGGTCCCATTCCTGTGCAGCCTTGCTACTAGAGCCCCTGCTCCTGCTCTGGCACTTCCTCCAGGAAGCCTTCTTGAACCTTCCAGTTAGATCAGGTACCTTCTCTGGGTTCCTGGGGCTCCCAGTGTTTGTTGCAGTGGATTATAACTCCCTTTCCCAGGGGGCTACTTAGACCCCCCCACCCCCAACCTCCAACCCAGCTCTGGGCCCCTCCCCAGGCCAGCCCCTCCCTCCTGCCCACCTTCTAACCTGCTCTACTCCTGCGGCCACTTTGAATGTTCTACATAGGCATTTTTTGGAATCAGTTTCTAAAAATCATATGTTGTCCAATAGAAAGGTGTTCATCGCAAAAACTGCCAATCATACAGAAGCCGAGAGAGTATGACATTAAAGGCCCCTTTGTCTGCATTGGCCCTGGTCACTCACCCCAGTCACTCGCCTCCACTGTTTGGTTTGGGGTAGGGCCTTCTAAATCCTGTGTGTATGAGAAAATAAGGCAATAGGACCATCTTCCCTGTTTTTTGTTTTTTTTTTTTTGTAGAGACAGAGTCTCACTTTACCGCCCTTGGTAGAGTGCCATGACGTCACAGGACTCACAGCAACCTCCAGCTCTTGGGCTTCCGCAATTCTCCTGCCTCAGCCTCCCAGCAGCTGGGACTAAAGGCGCCCACCACAACGCCCGGCTATTTTTTTGTTGCAGTTCGGCCGGGGCTGGGTTCAAACCCTCCACCCTCGGTATATGGGGCCGGCGCCCTACTCACTAAGCCACAGGCGCAGCCCCATCTTCCCTGTTTTTAAGTGTCCAGTGGCTTTAGGTATATTCACCATGCTGCACAGCTATCACCACCATCTACACCTATTAAACTCTCCCTGCAACTGGGTCCCCAGCCCCTGCCACCCACCATGGGTCACTGTGAATTTTTTTTTCTGGAGACAGAGTCTCACTCAGTAGCCCTGGGGTTGAGTGCCGTGGTGTCATAGCTCATTTTTCTGTCCCTTTGCTCAAAGGTGATCCATCCACCTTGGCCCCCCAGAGTGCTAGGATTATAGCCGTGAGCCACTGCACCCAGCCCTATTATGTATTTATTTATCTTGAGACACAGTCTCATTCTGTCACTCTGGGTAGAATGCCATGGCATCATCATAGCTCACAGCAACCTCAGTTTCTTGGTCAATCCACCCCCTTGCCTTAGCCTCCTGAGTAGCTGGGGCTATAGGTGCCTGCCACAAGACTGCTAGTTTTTCTATTTTTCTGAATCTTTTTTTTTGAGACAGAGTCTCACTTTGTCACCCTTGGTAGAGTGTGAGACGTCACAGCTGACAGCAACCTCCAGCTCTTAGGCTTAGGTGATTCTCTTGCCTCAGCCTCCAGAGTAGCTGGGACCACAGGCGCCCGCCACAACACCTGGCTATTTTTTGTTGCAGTTTGGCCAGGGCTGGGTTTGGACCCGCCACCCTCAGTATATGGGGTTGGCGCCCTACTCACTGAGCCACAGGCGCCACCCTAGTTTTTCTATTTTTAATAGAGATGAGGAAGCTTGCTCCTCCTCAGAACGGTCTGGAACTCCTGAGCTCAAGCAATGTACCTACCTTGGCCTCCCAGGATTACAGGTGTGAGCCACCCTGCCTGGCCCCTTCCAAATCTTTTTAGAAGGCATCTCCCATGTGTAAATGCACAGTGCATATACAGGTGTGTTTCATCCAAGACTGACGCTCACCACACACCTGATTCTGTCACTTGATTTTTTGTCTCCCCTCCCCACCTGTGCCAGAGATCTCTACACAGTAGAGACCAACCATCTTCTTTTCAAGGGCTGCGTGGTATTCCAAGCTTCCTCGCTCAGTGGCTCTAGCAAACTTCCTCGTTGCGGCTTCCCTTAGCTCCATAGTGGGGGATTTCTCTAGGCTACATTCCTAGAAGTGGAATTGCTGGGTCAAATGTTATGTGCATTTTTAATATTGATACATAGCACACATTGATCATTTCCAGTCACCACTCCACAGTGGCCGTGGGGGTCAAGAACCTACAGGGCAAAGTCCAAATGCTGCGGTTTGGTGTTCAGAGCTCTTCCTAGCCACTCGCTGCTTCTTCACCAGTTCTCCAGCCCTGCACGTGTGGTTTTCAAACTGTAGGTCATGACCCATGGCTGAGTCACAGAATCAATGACCAGCATCTGAAAAAAAAAATGAAATGACATAAATTAGAATAGAAAGCATTATGAGGCATGGAGTAGGGTTAAGTACTGCTTTACAAAATTTGTATTTTATTTTTATATATGCGTGTATAATGTACGTCACAATGTAAAACCGGGCATTTTTTTTTTTACACTGAAGTCACGGTCAAGAATTTTGAGACACTTGTGCTTCTCAATATAGTGAGACCTTGTCTCTACAAAAAATTAAAAAAATTATCTGGGCATGGTGGTGTGTGCTTATAGTCCTAGCTACTCTGGAGGCTGCTAGGAGGATCATTTGAGCCCAGGAATTTGAACTTTCAGGGTACAGTGAGCTATGATCTCCCCATTGTACACCAGCCTGGGTGATAGAGGGAGACTATCTCTAAAAAAGGAAGAATTTTCAGAAACACAGCCAAGTCCCCAACCATGACAAACACAATTATTCCTGCCCCATGACTTTGCCCACTTGGGTTCTCCTCTGGAGGGGCCCTCCTCCTCTGTTGACCTTAACTAAGTCTTCTTCTACATATTTCTCTAGAAAGCCTCCCTTGGGACTTCCTCCCCTGCCCCCCCTCTGACTTCTGCTGTATTTTTTGGTCTCAATTCCTCTGATGGTGGTTGAGCACACATTGCCCTATAAGACGGGTGACCAGGCCTTCTGACCTGACAGTAGGCTCCTCTAGAAAGGGTCCCATGATACTTCTGTCCCACATGGGTGTCTAATGATACACCTCCACACAGAAGGGCCAGGGCCAGGCTTCCTGATCATAACTGGGATAATGCTGCTGTTGGTGCTAATGGTGCTGTGTTTGTGACGGTAAATGGTGATTATCGTAGGGGATGGTTTTTATACTCATATGTCCCCCCAATGCCCTGAGAACCCTGTTCCTAGATTTGCAGCATCTCTTATCTTGTAACTCCTGCTCCCCAAAGACAGAAATCTGAAATTCACTTTCCCAGCCTCCTTTGCAGCTAGAGTGTGCTCATGTGACCTAGCCTCCACCAATGAGGTGCAGACATAGGATTTCGAATTGGAAGAGGCACTGGGCATGCTCTGTGCTGACGGAGCTAGGTGAAGAGATAGACTGATTCCAGAAGCAGTGATTTTGGGGTCCTGGTAGGGGCTTCTCTAACAATTCAGGTGGTTAGAACAACTGTGCCTGTGCTCAGTGACAACAACAGAAGCTGCTTCACTAGAGCAGCCCTGGGCGCTATTCCAGCCTCCAAGTCTGATTCTGTGATACCTCTAGAGAATTTTTGAGTCATCTAATACCCTAATTTTCAGGCTTATTAAAATAAACTTATACACAGTAAAATTTATCCTTTATATATGAATAGTTCTATGTATCTTGACAAACTTACATAGTTACATAGATATCACCATTTATATCACTCCCCAAGGTCTTCAAGTACCACTTTGTAGTTCAGCCCAGAGGGGTGCTAGAGCTGGCTAGCAGCAGTGCATGAGAGCCAATTGTTAAATTTTCAGGAACTTTGCAAGCTGGTTGTTAAGTATAGTCATCATTAAATATTACATTATATAAACTAACAAATTGTACTAAAAACAAAGGTAATAAAAAAACTTATCACCTCCCAGTAATTTTTCTATTTATGCTCTTGAGCTTATTCATGCCTACGGTATCCGAATGGAAGGAACACTAACCAGTGATGTGCTACTTACCATACAGCTCTTCTCCACTCTGAGTTCAGCGACCTCATGTTTGTAGCTCGAAATCGGCAGAAGTATTTACACCAGAGAAATTGGCAAATCAGGGTTCCATTTCTTGTTTTTCTGATTGTCTAGAGGTAAGAAAGTAATGGAGAAAATGTAGATAATGTGGATTAACCTTACAAGTGTGTCAATAGCCATCATATTTTGAATAACACAAAAAATTAAGAAAATATTCTTCCAGTGTTTAAAAACTATTATCTGATTCAGCAAAGAAGTCACTCACGTCACTGATGAACTAATGAAGTTCTGACATAAATCTTTGTTGCTTTATTTTTGTCTCACTCTTGTCAAATGACAGTTCCCTAAATAAACCCAGGGCAACCTGTTGATAAGACAGAGCTGAGTTTATTACTTACCAGGTAAGGGAGACCATCGCATTAACTTAACTTTGTCAGTGTTTTAAAGTGGGGAGGCAAATGCAAAATTTACTGAGAATTGGAAGTTTGGTTTAAGGAGATCTTTCCATGTAGAAGCTTTATTAGGATTGGGTTAGGAGGATAATAAAACAGTCCAGCATAGCCGGGCGTTGTGGCAGGCGCCTGTAGTCCCAGCTGCTCGGGAGGCTGAGGCAAGAGAATCGCGTAAGCCCAAGAGTTAGAGGTTGCTGTGAGCAGTGTGACACCATGGCACTCTACCAGAGGGCGGTACAATGAGACTCTGTCTCTACAAAAAAAAAAAAAAAAACAGTCCAGCATTGTTAGAGATGACTAGGTAAGGATCTTTGAGGCTGGAGAGTTTAAGAATCTACAGATATAGGGGGCGGTGCCTGTGGTTCAATGGGTAGGGCACTGACTCCATATACCAAGGGTGGTGGGTTCAAACCCAGCCCCGGCCAAACTGCAACAAAAAAATAGCCAGGCATTGTGGCAGGCGCCTGTGGTCCCAGCTACTCGGGAGGCTGAGGCAAGAGAATTGCCTAAGCCCAGGGGTTGGAGGTTGCTATGAGCTGTGTGAGGCCACAGCACTCTACCCAGGGTGATAAAGTGAGACTCTGTCTCTACAAAAAAAATAAATAATAATTAAAATCTACAGATATAAACAGTTTATACTTCCCATTGAAGAATTGATGGATCTTTTGGGAAATTCCTATAATGAACAATTGAGTCATTTGCCTGGGTAAGAATCTCCCAGACTAGAATGAAGAAAATGGAATAATAAAGTCATGTTAATGTAGACCATAACTTGGGTGGAAGGAGACAGTTTAGCCTTCAGTGTCCAAGGTGTGTGTGAGGGTAGGTTGTTTTAGTTCTCACTCTTTAATATTAAGGAAAGTATTAACTGGCATTTATGTTGGATTTACACTTGCCTGTCAATTGCAAAAATAGGTTAGCTCCAGAAATATCATGAGTTTGGCAAAATTAATGAAAGCATTCTGGGAGAATCAATTAACTATGTAAAATTTATAATTTTATTATTTCTAAATATCGTGCTGCGAATTCAGAAAAGTTAAAGGGGACAAGATCAACAAACAAACATCAGTGTTTCTATATATCGAGAATGAACAACCTAAAAAGGAAAGAAAACGTTTCTATTTGCAATAGTATCCAATACCTAGGAAAAACATTTTACCAAAAAGGTGAAAGGCTTGTACACTGAAAACTATAAAACATTGCTGAAGAATGCTAAAGACTGAAGTGGAAAGACAGCCCATGTTCATAGATTGGAAAATGTAAGATTGCTAAGATGGCTATTTTTCCCAAAGCAATCTACAGATTCAATGCAATCCCTATCAATATCCCAATGGCCTTTTGGGGGGAAGAAATAGAAAAGCTGAAATTCATATGGAATTTCAAGGGCCCCCAATAGCCAAAGCAATATTGAAAAAGAGAAACAAAGTTGGAGGAATGCATTAGTTTGCTAGCACTAAAATAACAACAGAAATGTATTTTCTGGGTTTCTTAAATAACAGAAATGTATTTGCTCATAATTTTGGAGGTTAGAAGTCTGAGATTAGTGTGTTGGGCAGTTTTGGTATCTTAAGAAGCCTCTCTCTTTGGCTTGTGACTATTTTCTCCTCTCTGTGTCTTCACATGGTTCTTCCCCATTTATGTGTGTTACTAAACTTCTTTTTCTTGTAAGGACATCAGTTAAATTGAATTAGAACCCACCCTAATGACATTATTTTAACCTCATTACCTCTCTAAAGAACTTATCTCTAAATACAGTTACTAGAGGGTAAGGTTTCAACATATGAATTTGTGGAGTAGAAACACAGTTCAGCCCATAACAAGGGGTTTTACATTTGTAGATGCCAAAACCTACTGCAAAGCAACAATAATCAAAACAGTTTGGCACTGGCACAAGGATAGATATATAAACCAGTGGAACAGAATTGAGAATCTGGAAATAAACCCAAATATTTGATTTTCCACAGATGACGATTAGTACCAAATGATTCAGACGAGGAAAGGTCTCCTTTTTTTTTTTTTTTTTTTAAGAATGATCTTTTTAACAAATGGTGCTGAGAAATTGGATTACCACAAGGATGGATTTGGCTTCCTACCTCTCTCCATATGTAAAAATTAGCTGATAATGGATTGATGGCCTAAATATTAGAGCTAAAACTATTATAAAAAAATCTTATAATAATAAGTAACTTTTCACGAGCTTGGATTTGGGACTATTTCTTAGATTTGACACCAATAGCACAAGCAATAAGAGAAAAATAGATAAATCAGGCTTCATCAAGTTAAAACTTTTGTGCTATGTGATAAGGGTTTAAGATCCAGAATATCTGAAGAACTTTTACAACTCATCTTTAAAAACTGGCAAAAGAATTGAACAGAAATTTATCAAAAAATATATACAAATGGCCCAAAAGTACATGAAAAGCCATTCAACATCATTAGTTATCAAGGAAATGTAAATCAAAACCACAGGGAGGTACCACTTCATACTCACTAGGATGACTATTTTGTAAATAAAAAAGGAAAATAACAAATATTGACAATGATGTAGAGAAATAAGAACCTCATACATTGCTAATGGGAGTGCAAAATGTTGCCACAGCAGCTATGGGACAAAAGTTAAACATAGGGTGATGCCTGTGGCTCAAGGAATAGGGCGCCGGCCCCATATATTGTGGGTGGTGGGTTCAAACCTGGCCCCGGCCAAAAAAATAAATAAATAAATAAGTTAAACATAGGCTTACCATATGACCTAGCAATTTCATCTCTAGGTATATACCCAAGAGAAAAGAAGACATATGTCTACACAGAAACTTGTAGCATGTTTATAGCAGTATTATCTATATAGTCAAAGGATGGAAACAACCCAAGTGTCCATCCTTGAGTGGATGAGTGGATAAACAAATCATGGTATGTACATATATAATGGAATATTATTCAGCCACAAAAAGGAATGAAGCACTGACACATAGCTATAACTTGGATAAACCTTGAAAATATTATGGTGAGTAGAAGAACCCAGACATAAAAGGTCATATAGTGCATGATTCCATGTACATGAAATGCAGAAGGGTAGTTGCCAAGAGGTGGGGGAAGGGAGAATGGAGAGTGATTCCTTCATGGGTGTGTGGGCTTTTCATCAGGAGTGATGAGAAGGTTTGGAAACTAGAGAGAGGTGGTGGTTGCCCAATACGGTGAATATACTAAATGCATTCCTTGCAAAAACCTGTATGGGAATATTTTTTTTTTTTTTTTATTTATTTATTTTTTGGCCGGGGCTGGGTTTGAACCCGCCACCTCCGGCATATGGGACTGGCGCCCTACGCCTTGAGCCACAGGCGCCACCCGGGAATATTTTATAGCTTCTTTATTCATTACTATCCAAAATTGGAAACAATCCAAATGTCCAACAGGTGAATGGATGAAACAAGTTATGGCACATCCATTCAGAGGAATACTACTTGGCAATAAAGAAGAACCCACCACTGACTTACACAATGACACAGATGACTGTATAAAGCATTAAGCAAAATTGGCTTGGCACCTGTGGCTCAAGCGGCTGAGGCACCAGGCACATACACCTGAGCTGGCGGGTTCAAATCCAGCCCAGGCTCACCAACCAAAAAATAGCTGGGTGTTGTGGAGGGTGCCTGTAGCCCCACCTACTTGGGATGTGGAGGCAGGAGAATCGCTTGAGCCCAGGAATTGGAAGTTGCTGTGAGCTGTGATGCTATGGCACTCTCCCCAGGGCGACAGCTTGAGGCTCTGTCTCAAAAAATAAAAAATAAAATAAAAGCATTGAGCAAAGTTGAAGAAGCCAGACTCAAAAGCCCACCAGTTATATAATCTAATGTATCCTGACTTTCCCAAAGAGGCAAAATTATAGGGAGAGAAATCATATGAGTGGTCACCAGAGGAAAGTGAAGGAGAATATTCAACCGCAGCTATGGGAACTCTCCTAATAGGTATGAAATTGTATCTCACTAAATGCATTCCTTGCAAAAACCAAATGAATTGTACACTTGGAAAAGGCTAATTGTAAGTTTGTGGATTTCACCTCCATAAGAAATGTGTGCTATGCATCCTTTATATCAGTAAAGTATGCCTTATAAGTGTATATATGTATCACACATATACAGACGAATGCATAAATATATATATATATATATATACCCACACATATCCCAGCTGTATTAAGCTGATTGCTAAATGTTAACAGCCCTCCACTGGTACTGTTGAATACCCTTCTTCACCCCCCTCTGGTGACCACTCATCTGAGTTCTGTCCCTATTATTTTGCCTCTTTTAGAATGTCACATACATTAAATTATACAATTTGTAGGCTTTTGAGTCTGGCTTCTTCAACTTCCCTTCACACTTTAGACAGTCATCCATGTCACTGGGTATGCCAGTGGTCAGTTCCTCTTTATTGCTGAGTAGTATTCCACCGAATGGATGTGCCATAACTTGTTTAATTCATTCACCTGTTAGACATTTGGGTTGTTTCCAATTTTTGTTGATAATGAGTAAAGATGCTATAAAATAACCCCAGACATGTTTTTGCAAGGATATATCTTAATTTCTCTTTGGTAAATACCTAGGAGTAGGATCGGTAGGTCATACGTTAAGTATACCTTTAACTTTATAAGAAACTGCCAGTTTTCCAAAGTGGCTGCCCCACTTCACATTCCTAACGGCAGTGTAAGAGAGCGCCAGGCAGCGCTGCACGCTTTGTAGCCTTGCCAGCATTTGGCATTATGAGCATTTTTTATTTGAATCATTATAATAGGTATGTAGTGGTATCTCACTGTGCTTTTATCTTCATTTTCCTCATGACTAATGATGTTGAGCATCTTTTCATGTGCTTACTTTCCATCATAGATCTTCTTTGGTGAAGTATCTATTTAAATCTTCAGGCCACCTTTTTATTGGGTTGGGTTTTTTTTTCCCCTTTTATTTTGGGGTTTTGAGAATTCTTTCTACATAGTTACCTGTTTATCAGATATGTGTTTGATAACTGTTTTCTTCCAATCTGTGGCTTATTTTTTCTTTTTCTTACCCCTGCTTTCAAAGAGCAGAACTTTTCAATTTCAATGAAGTTAAATTGTCAGTGTTTTTCTTTTATGGTCTGTGTTTTTGTGTCCTAAGAAATCTTTGCCTAACTCAAGGTCTTACAGAATTTCTCCTGTTTTTTTTTTTTTTTTTTTTTTTTTTCTGGGAGTTTTATACTTACATTTAGGTATACACTTAGCTATATACCTAATATGTTTTCTTTTACTTTTCTCTTTCTTTCTTTCTTTCTTTCTTTCTTTCTTTCTTTCTTTCTTTCTTTCTTTCTTTCTTTCTTTCTTTCTTTCTTTCTTTTTTTCTTTCTTTCTTTCTTTCTTTTTCCTCCCTTCCTCCCTTCCTTCCTCCCTCCCTCCCTCCCTCCCTTCCTTCCTTCCTTCCTTCCTTCCTTCTTTCTTCCTTTCTCTCCCTCTCTTTCTTTTCAAGACACAGTCTCACTCTATCACCCAGGGTAGAGTGCCGTGGTATTATCATAGTTCACAGCAACCTTGGGCTCAAGTGATCCTCCTGCCTCAACCTCCTGAGTAGCTGGGACTACAGGTGCCCACCACAACTCCTGATTAGTTTTTCTATTTTTAGTAGAGACAGGGTCTCACTCTTGCTCAGGCTGGACTTGAACTCCTGAGCTCAAGTAGTCCACCCACCTTGGCCTCCCAGAATGCTAGGATCACAGGCGTGAGCCACTGCACCTGGCTGCCTAATACATTTTCTAATACCTTTCCTCTTAATCCAGAGCATGTTCTGTTATCTGCAACTGAGAACACAACTGCTATGGAAATGGCAGTGGTGGTTACGGTGATGGTACTTGTGCCACTAAGTGGTTGTGGTGATAATGGAAATGAGGAGGTGTTATTGATACGTTTCTACCTGAAATCCTTCTCACTGGTACAACCCTGTTTGTCACCAACTTGTGCTTTCTTGTTAAATATCCCTGCATATTGCAGACTCCAGTTTATCAGTCTCTCATGCAACCAGATGGAAAGTGTGAGTGAGCCCCAGTGCCATTTCTAGAAATGTACCTATGAATACACTTGAGGAATCATTCAGCATAAGGGTGTTCATTGGATCATTGTCCAATTTTTAAGATTTTATTTTATTTTTATTTACTTTATTTTTTTGAAACGGTGTCTCACTCTGTCACCCTGGATAGAGTGCGATGGAGTCATACCTCACAGCAACCTCAAATGCTTGGGCTCAAGTGATCTTCTTTCCTCAGCCTCTCAGATAGCTGGGACTACAGGGTCTGGCTACATATATACATACATGTGTATATATATATAATTATTATTTTTGTGTGTGTGACTGTAAAGTGCTTGGCATTATAGCTCACAGCAACTTCAAACTCTTAGGACTCAAGTGATTCTCAGCCTCCTGAGTAGCTGGGACTACAGGTGCCCGCCATAACACCCAGGTATTTTATTTATTTATTTATTTATTTATTTTGAGACAGAGCCTCAAGCTATTGCCCTGGGTAGAGTACTGTGGCATCACAGCTCACAGCAAACTCCAACCCCTGGGCTCAAGAGATTCTCCTGCCTCTGCCTTTCAAGTAGCTGGGCCCACAGGCGCCCGCCACAACACCCGGCTATTTTTTGGTTGCAGTCATCATTGTTGTTTGGCGGGCCTGGGCTGGATTCGAACCTGCCAGTTCAGGTGTAGGTGGCTGGCGCCTTAGCTGCTTGAGCCACAGGTGCCGAGCCACACCCACGATTTTTTAGAGACAGGGTCCGCTTTTGCTCAGGCTAGTCTTGAACTCCTGAGCTCAAGAAATCCACCCTCCTCGGCCTCTCAGAGTTCTAGGATTACAGGTGTGAGCCACGGCGCCTGGCCTATATTCGCGTATAACAGGAAAAAAATAAGAACAACCTGAAAGTCCATCAATAGGGGAATGATTAAATAAAGGGTAGTTTAGTTCATTCAATGGAATATTAGGCGATTTAAATAGAATGAGACAGATCATTATGGACCGCCCCAGAATATACCCATGATACCTTGCTGTAAGTGTGAAAAACAAATTTCGATAATGCATACTATCCTAATTTTTAAGTATATACGGATGCATGTTTGTACATGCAAAGAAAATGTCTACAATCACACGCAAGAAGCTATTATCAGTGGTATCTCCAAAAGAGACTTTTCATTTAACATGCTTCTGATCTGTTTGAATTCTTTGCCTTGAGCAGTTACTACTTTAATCTAAAAATAAAAAAACAGACACACACAATCACACATACAAGGTGAGGTGGGGCAAGATTACGCTCTTCATTTTAGAAATAAGGAAACAGAGGCACAGAGGGGAGCTGTTGTCCTGACTTGCCCAGGTGGGTGGCCCAGGGAGCCCGTGGAGGAACTGGCTAGACGGGCGTCCTCTCGTCTGCTCTGCCAGGTGCTGTCCCACCCCGGCCTTCCTCGGGAGGCCTTCAAACCTGGGCATCAGTGGTTCTAAAGGTCCCCAGATGCTTCCCACGTGCAGGGCTGGGAATCTTCAGGTGGAGGTTTAGCTGGGGTCAGGGCCGTGGCTGAACAGAGGTGGTCTCTTCACAGTCAAGGGCACTGGTTCCTCCAGGGTCAGCCTGAATTTCATCCCCTTCCCAAATCCTGTGATCTGGGGCAAGTTATTTAATCCTGTGATCTGTGAAATGGGGATAGTAATAGGCCCTACTTCCGAGGGGGGTGGAGCGGATGAAATGGCATACACCCTGTAAAGGTTGTGGTATGGGTGTGGCTGGCTTCATGGCAGCCACTGTTTTTCTTGTTATTCATGGAATCGTCAAGGATGTTCAGTGGAGCGCAGAGCAGAAAGGGCCTAGAGTCGGAAGTGTGGGCACACCTGTGAGGCTTGTTTTCTCATCTACAGAATGCGAACAACGACAGTATCTACCTTGCAGGTGCCATCTGCTCGGGCCCTTGCCCACCTGGGAGCTACACATCGCAGACAGACACAACCCCTTAACAGGTACCCAAGAGAGAAGAAGATAATCTTATGATGATTCCACAGGGACTTGAAGAAGGAGGTTTATCACAAGAGCAGAAACTTTACGGAACTGTCCACCAGAAATCTGTTTTTTTACTCCAGTTTCCTCTGCCCTGCAGTCAGCTCTCCTCCTCCTCCCCCTCCTCACACAGCCTCTGGAAGCCCCATCGAGGGAGCAGTTCTCCAAAGACACACCTCATCCCTCTCCCTGAGCAAAACACGAGCTACCTGCCAGGTGCTGTTCAGATGCCGTACATGAAATCTCTCACTCAGAATTCACAGTGGTTCAGCCAGGCATGGTGGCTCACACCTCTGAGGCAGGTGGATTGCCTGAACTCAGGAGTTCAAGACCAGCCTGAGCAAGAATGAGACCCCATCTCTACTAAAAAATAGAAAAGTTAGCTGGGCGTAGTGGTGCACACCTGTAGTCCTAACTACTTGGGAAGCTGAGGCAAGAGGATCGCTTGAGCCCAAGAGTCTGAGGTTGCTGTGAGCTATGACATCATAGCACTCTACCTAGGGTGACAGAGTGAGACCCTGTCTCAAAAAAAAAAGAATTCACAGTGGTCGGAGGAAGTAGATCTATGTTGTACCCATTTTACAGATAAGAAAACTAAGGCAGAGTTTTGGTAACTGTCCCAAGGTCATAGTGTTTGTAACTGGAATCGTGATTCTAATCCAGGCTCTGTGCCTGTCCCCTTACCCTCTCTGATACCTTGTGTTGTTCCTCAGGATGGTGGGGGTAAAGAGAGAGCTCACTGTAGCCACACAGGGTTAGAGTGAGAAGTAATTAGAGTTTGTTTCACAGGTACATTCATAGAACGAATGCTTATTGAGGACCTACTATGTGCCAGATGTCAGGGCTACAGGGCAAGCAAACTGTCTTTACGGAGTTCATGAAGTTGTTTGAAAAGAGAAGAATGTCTCACCTGAATCAAGAAGGCATAAGCACAGTTTCTAGATCCTCTGATCCTTTTGGGACTGCTTGGCCTCTAGCCAAACCTCACCCCCTCCTCACAATTCACCCAGACTCAAGAGGGACTGAGCCCTTCCTCCCTGACCCTGGACTCATTGGGGTTGGTCTGTGGCGACAGAGGAGGAGGTGCGGTCACCACAGGACTTTAGCCCACAGGTGGGCTGCAGCCCCAGCCCAAACCTTGGAACTTCTCTGTCAGGATGGGGGTGCCCCCCACCCACTTCCTCCCTGGCTCTCTCCCCCAGATGCTGGTAATTGGTAGACAAAGGAGTTTCAGACAGTTGGGGACCTGCGTCCTTTGAGTCCCTGAAAACATGCTATTATTAATTAAAGACTTTGGCTTCGGCGGGGCCCAGGCCTGCCTTTTTCTGGCTGGGCCTCAGACTTCTGTCTCTCCAGTCGTCTCTTCTTGCTAAATTTTTCAGTGTTTTTAACATCAGACTGATGTTACGTATAATTACCAACTTTGCACCCAAATTATATTTGACATGGCTTGTGTGGGAAATTAGACCATTTCAGCGCCTACAAATTCACCTGGGAAGCCAAGGCAGGCATGCGGGCGTGCCAAGGGGAAGTAATTTAAATATTACATGCGCCCTCGTGAAAATGCCAAAACTCTTTAAAGTGCCAGGAAGAATTCTGTCTCTCCCCACCCTCTTGCCCCCACAATCTACTGTGTGCACTTGGGTCGCAAAGCAGGGCCTACAGGCAGGGGGTCACAGGGGAGCCCTTTCCATTGGGATACTCATAGAGACCAGCGGTGGCCCACTGGCAGGAGAGGGGCCTCCAGAGATGCATGGGGCGGGCCCATCGTAGTGCCCTCTGGAGAGTGGTCTGTCCACCCCTCCCCTCTGCCCCTGCCTCAGGCCCACCTCTTTCTGTGCCAGGGAAGAGGGACAGTCCTCTCTGGGACTTGGTGGAGGTGGGAATGGGAAAAGAGTGACTGTAGCACCCAGAACCATGCCTTCCTGGGACACCAAGGCTGGGGCTCCTTGGCCAGTCTACGTGATGGCCCATTATAGAAGTGCCCTTTGGATCAGACACGTCCTCAATGAGGTTTGCTTTTTCACTCAATTTAACAGATCCTGATTACCTATTCTGTGCCAGGCATTTTGCTGGGTGTCAGGGATCCAGAGAAGAATGAGACCTATTCATTCACCTGTTGAATGCTTACAGCATGGCAGCCGGGAACCAAGGCAAATGTCCCAAGAGAACATGCTCCCAACAAATGCTCACCCATCACCTCTTATGTGCCTAGCACAGTGCTATGCACTGGGAATACAGAAATGAAAATGATCCATTCATTTGTTCGTTCATGCTAAATAAGCACCTACTATGTGCTGGCTCTATGCTGGGTCACAGAGCTGAAACAGGCAGTGCCAGCCCTCAGTGGCTCACAGTGAAGTTAGGGAGACAACTTCTAGGCACATAATGTGTTGCCAGGTGTAACAAGGTGGGAGGCCACAGCTGCCTCAGTTGCCCCCTTGCTGACAGAGGCACCCACGTGAGGGAGGGAGACTCTGCTGGCCCCAGAGCACCATCACCGGGACCTGTGAGGACCAGGCAGGGGCTCTGCGGCTGATGGCCACCCTGTCCTGGCCCTGGGATCCTGGTAGAGGGGAGATGTAAGACCCAGCCTGGAAAGGATCTAGGAGGGAAACCTCCTTTTTCTTCCCCTTCCTGCACACTGATGCCTGCCTTGGGCTACAGGGAGGAGAGATGGCCCTTTTACCTTCTTCCAGGAGCCATCCTGGGCCTAGTTCAGAGGCAGGGTTGTGAGGGCAAGGATGGGGAGTCTCAGCCCCTCGCCCCCTGTGCCAGGAAAGGTCCAGCAGCAGCAGGAAGACAGCAGAGTCAGGACTCTTAGGACAGAACAAAGGGGCCCCAGAAAGACATTCTCCCAGCCCTCGGAGCCTTCCAGGGCTGGGGTGGGTGCAGGGAGGGATGGGGAAGCATCCTTTGTCCTAATCCAGGACATGTGCTTCTGCCTCTTAGACTGGCGACTGTGACCCCGAAGGCGTTCTTGTTTTTTCCTTCTCTGTTCCCTGGGCCATCTGCCCCATTAGGCCCCATTCAAGATTATATGTGGCCCCTGGAGCTGATGGCGTTTTCCAACAATGCTGCAGAAATGTCTCTCATCCCACAAGGTTTCCTTACAGGGTGAACTTGACAGTTCTTTCCAGTGGTGGTGCCTATGCTCCCTGCCCTTGAATCTGGGCAGACTTCTGTGATGCCAACAGAGCATGACAGCAGGGACATTCTGTGACTTCCAAGGCTAGAAAATCAGAATTCCATGCACTTCTGCTTTGTTCTCTTGGGACATTTGCCTTGGTTCCCGGCTGCCATGCTGTAAGGAAGCCCAAGCTACCCTACGTGGAGAGGCCACCTGGAGGGGGCATGCATGGAGTTCTGGCCAAGAGCCCAGCTGAGGTCCTAGCCAACAGCCAGATGTGTATGTGAACAAGCTTTCTGATGATTCTAGCCACCGGGTATCAAGTCACCCTCGTTTCAGAGTCTTCCCAGATAAGACCCTCGCATGGTGGAGCAGAGGCAAGCCATCCCTGACCCATACCATTTGTAAGCATAATAAAATGGTTGTTTTACACCATGAAATTTTGGAAGTAGTGTGTTATGCAGCCATAACTCCTGGGACAGTCTCACCAGGACCTCCCCATTTTCCCACACGCCTTTCCCTTTGTTAGAGGTGTCTGGAGTTCCCGATGTGCTGTGGAGTTTCCCCACATGGCCTGCCTTTGGTCATACTGTCCCCCTGCCTGGACTGCCCTTTCTTCATTCTTCTGGCGAATGTCCAATTCATCCTTTAAGACTTCATTTAAACAGGCTGGGAACCAGGAAGGCTTCACTTCCTCCTCCAGGAAGCCTCCCCTGACCTCCTGTGGCCAAAGGCTCACTTCATTGATTTCTCCACCACCAGGCTGTGAGCTGCTGGGGGAGGCCACAGGCAGGTCTCATTCCTCCTGGCATCTTGGCCTCCTGCCCTGGCCAGACTTACACTCAGGGAATATTCATGGAGGGCCCTGGCCAGCTGGAGGGCGCAGGGAAGGTACACTATGGCCAGGGGCTGGGACTCCATCCCTCGAGCACAGATTCTACCTCCCTGCTGGCATCTATGAGCTCTCATTGCAGGGATCATTGTTGGATAGGCCTGATGGGGACTCTGAGTAACCTGGGGCTCCAGGCCTCAGTCCTCCCACCTCCCCCTGTGAAATAAGAATGTGAAATGAGGAGGGGACTGGGGCCTCCATGAGTGCACTTGCTCAGGGATCCTCCGAGATGGGTGAGGCAGCCTCCTCTGGATCCGGCCTCCCAGCCAGGCCAGACAGGGAAGGAAGAAGGAGAGGGCATGGGAAGGAAGTCCCATCAGCAACTCTTCCTTTGAAGCTTTGTGACACTCAGCAAAATCCAGCCCTGGGGGCTGGGCTGGCCATGATGGGGGCTCTGCTGGGGGCAGGAGTGTCTCAAAGGCAGGACCAGACCTGCAGAGGGGCAAGAGCTGGACTGAGCCTGCCTGCCCACATGCAGGTCCTGCTCTGCTGCTGCATTGCTGGATGGCTCAGACAAACCCTTAGCAAGCCTCGGTTTCCTCGTGCGAGGTAGGGGAACAGCCCGGAAGAAGCCACTGCAGAGAAGTGAGATGTGTGTGCAAAGGGCTCCACACAATGACTGCCAAGGGCCACCTGCTCCGTGAATGTAGCCGTCCACAAGTAGATGCCAACATTTGCGAGCAACTGCCACTTGCAGGGACCAAGCATCCTACATTCTTTTTTTTTTTTGTGGTTTTTGGCCGGGGCTGGGTTTGAACCCACCACCTCCAGCATATGGGACTGGCGCCCTATCCCTTTGAGCCACAGGCGCCGGCCATCCTACATTCTTATGATGTCATTTCCCACCAGAAATCCTGCAGGGGTGAATATTTTTGTTGCTATTTTATAGTGGAGGGAATGAGGTTCAGAGAGGTTGTGTTGTGTTTGGCTTCTCCAAAACCACACAGCCACGAGGAGGCAGTGGTGGAAATTAGAACCCAAGGCTGTCTGGTGGGCCAGAGATCTTGCAACTCCTGCTTCCTGAGGGGGACTGCCACTTGGGAAGGGCCCAGAGCTGCAGCAGCTTATACCACTTCACAAAGAGCCAGAGTCAACACTGCCTGTGATTTTGATGGTAGAAGAGAAGGGTACAGCCTCCCTGGACTCTATTCCCTACCTCAGGTTAGAACAGACTCCCCAGCCCCAGGGTTCAACCCTCAAAGCATGAGGAGATTCCAGAGGGGACAATGGATGGGTCCCCTCACTCCTAGCTCTGACAGGGAGAGGCCAGGGGTAATCCCACTGGGCTGCGGACTGGGAGGAAAGGAGAGTGATGCTTCCCCTACAATGACATGCTAGGAAATTGGGGTTAATTAAAGTCCCTTTGGGGGCCCTGCACAGCCACATGCAGCCACAGAGCACAGCCCTGGTCCTGGGAACTAGGACCCACACACAGGTGTACATGTACATGGGGGCATACCCTGGCCGGTGTGCATCAGGTGTGCATGCCCACCACGTGTGATGACGCACAGCTGGCTCCCCAGGCCAGGCACCCACAGACACATGTGGCTTTGCATACATAGGCCCTGCTCATCCATCCAGGCTTAGTCTGGCTCCTGAGGTCACCTGGGCGTATCTCCACGGACATGCTGCCAGTCCACACCCCAGTGTTGCTCTGCTCTGAGTGAGTGTGTGAGTGTGTATGATGAAGAAGTCGAGTGGTATCCTGAGAAGAAGCCCCAGCCTCTACTTAGCACAGCAGAGGTTGCTGGAGCTGGAGCTGCTGCAAGCCGCAGATTCTCCCTGTGCTCAGAGCCTCCAGGCAGCCCTGGGGACAGGCCCAGCAGATAGTACACTGCTCTTATTCTTCAATTTAGGAACAGCAAAACGGAGTCACAGAGAGGTTAAGGAGCTCACCCAAAGTCACACAGCTAGATCAGAGTCAGGCAGCTCAGCAGCTCAGAGCCTGAGGCCTTACCCACCAGGCTATACCTCTGCGGGGGCTGGGGGGTCCTCACCACCTGTTCCATTCCTGCCTCCTGTCTGGTGTCCCTTGGCCCCTAAACTGTCAGTGCCAAGTTCACATACTGTGTACTCCAGTTATCTGCTTCTCTGTCCCCTCCTCTCCTCTCCCACCAAACAGGCAAGTCCTACAGAGGAAACCGCTGGTCTCATTCCCTCTATACCCACAGTGTCCTGTGCCACGTGTCAAATGGGAGGACTTGGTGGACCAACGGACAGCGTCATCCACCCTCAACATGCAGGGCTTCCTGCTGTCCTGAGTCTCAAGGGGGTGTGTAAAGGGCAGGAGGCCATGGCCCCTTGGGGGGCCACAGGTGCCATCCCCAGCTCCTTCCCACCTCGCTCATGGTCCCATCTCTGGGTGGAATGCTGGCATCTGGCTGCAGGTGGTGTGACTGGCTGGCATCCTGAGCTAGGCACAGGGTGCCCTGGAGGTGGCCCCTCCCTATGCTCCCAGATGGGAGAGTGGTTAATCTCTGGGGTACACCCTGAGAGGGTGCCCAGAGAGGCAGGTGGACACCTACTCCTGGCCGCTTATTTCTCCAGTACCCTTCCTGCCCCAGGGCCTCCATCTTGCCCCACCCCAGCCTCCCCCTGCCAGGCCCCCTGGTGCCCACACCCGCCACTAGGTGGCGCCAAGTACCCTGAGACCAGCAGAAGCTGCCCCAGATGGTGCCGGTGTGGAGAGGCTGGCCCAGCTTCCTCTATCTAGCTCTGGAAGGGCCTACCGGGTGGCCCGCTCCTTAGATGGCATGGCTGATCCTGAGAGAGCTGTGCTAAAGGATGTTCATACATTACTTTGCACTCCCTTGCAAGCCAAGGCAGATGAGCTAAATACCATCTTGTCCCCGTTTTGCAGATGAGGAAACTGAGGCACTGAGAGGTTAAACCAATAAACCCAAAGACACGCAGCTAAGAAGAAGCAGAGTCAGGACTCGAACCTGCATCTTCCCGGTTCCATTCTCAACTACCACATTCCTAAGCTCTCCTGTAAAGGTCAGTGGCCCCCTGAGTGAACCATGGGGCCCAGAGCTGGTTAGCGGCTATGAGGGAAGCCTTCGGATGAGGAGACTGGATTGGAGGCATGTGGTAGGTATGGGAGGGGCAGATGGAGCAGCCCTGCCCTCCCCAACTCTGGAAGCCGCCTGATGAAGGGTTGGGAGATGAAGGGTAGGGGGAGAGGGTCAGGGCTGGGAGGGGAGATCCTCCGAGTGCCAGAGAACAGCTGGGAGAAGCTTGGAAAGGGTGCAGGATTGGTGTTGAGCAGTGAGTGAACAGCTGGGAGAAGCTTGGGAAGGGTGCAGGATTGGTCTTGAGCAGTGAGTGAACAGCTGGGAGAAGCTTGGGATGGGTGAGGGGTTGTCCCAGATGTTCCAGGCAGTGCTGGGACCAGATGAGGATGAAATCAGAAGGCCCCATCTTGAGTGCACAGGCTTTGGTAGGTCAGGCCCACCTGCCCACCATGACAGCCAAGTAGCAGGGCTGTCCCCCATTCCTTCCATGGAACACGTGGATTGTGCCAGGTGCCGAGGATACTGCAATGAATGGGACCAATGGGGTCCCTGCTTTCTTGGGGCTTATCTTCTAGTTTGGGGAGAACAGGCAAGTAAAAGAAAAGCAAAGATCAGACAAAAAGTGATGGAGAGTCTTGTTTAGATTGGGTGATATCCAGGAGGACTTCTTGGAGGAGATGGTATTTGCTATAAAAAAGGGCCAGAAGTGACTTTCGAGGCAGAGAGACCAGCGGGAGTCCTGTCCCTAAGGCAGGAGTGAGCTCAGTGGGCTTGAGGAATAGGAGGAAGGTCAGAGGGTCTGCTGCCCAGTGAGCCAGGGCAGCAGTGGGAGGTGAGCCTGAGGGCAGGGCCAGACCAAGGAGGACCACGCAGGGGCACGGACTGTCTCCTAGGTGGGATGGAAGGTGTGAGGAGGGCATTAGTACTGGAGAAACAAGAGTTGCATTTTGGAAGGTTGCATTTGCTGTGCTGAAGGGTGAGGATGAAGCAGAGACGCTACCTCAGGTCCTGCTGGGTTCAGGGACCCTGCCTGGAGACTGTTGGGAACCTGGATGTCACAGAACAGAGGAAAAAGCACAGAACTGGGACTCTGGTACCCTGCCCTGGATTCTAGTCCTGGCCACACAACACACAAGCTATACGACCTGGAGTCAATAACTGTCCCTGTCTTAGCCTCAATGTCTTTATCTGCAAAATGGGAACAAGATTGGCCTCCGTCCCTGGGTAGCAGTGAGGGAAGGTGGGAGCATGAAAAAGGGCCAGAGCTTTCTGTACCACATGGTGCTGAGGGCGAAGCTGGCAGGTGGGAAGATCCTGAGCCTAGGGGAGCCACTAAGGGGGTGACATTGTGCTTGATATCATCAGTTGGCTTAGCCCCCACCACTGCTCCAGGCTCCCCAGCCCTCTGGGTCTGACCCTCAGAGGCCACGCACACCCCTCCCCCACCCCCGTCCCTCCATCTTTTTTTTTTTTCATCTTCTTTTTAAAATAAAAACGCCGGCCGCTCGCGGCTCGCTGATGTTTATGCCTCAGTAATACATTATGTATTATTTTGTTTTAAGCACAGCTTTTGCATCCTGACAGTAACAATAAAATGTGACTATGGGATTGCTAATACAGACAGACTAATGTTCCCATCGCCCGCCTCTTTTTTTTTTGCGTCCTAAGCACTTTTGAAAAGGCTCCTTTTATATTCCTAATAAAATTATAGCAAAATACATCGATTTACTGGAAAAGAGTTTAGGGTTGAGGTTGGGTTTTTTTCTCCCCCTCCTCTAATGTGGGCTTCTTTTTTTTCCCCCAAAGGCTGATGAATATTCTGAATCAAGCCTTCTAAGTGCTGTTTGACCCCCCTGCCCTTGGTTGCACCCGCACCTGCTACCACTGGTGAGCTGTGCTACCCACTTGGCCCCCAGCTGGCTGCAGGTGCGGCGTAGGAGCACTGAGGACTTGGCCTGGGTCTGAGAAGTGGGGGTGTGTCTGTGTTGGGATGTCCATGTGTAAGTCAGGGTGTCGGGTTTATGTTGGGTGTGTCTGTATGTAACTCGGGGTGCCTGTGTATGGAGGTGTGAGGGACTGTGTCAAAGTCACTGTGGATCTGACTATGCGTCCGAGGGCGTGTGCTAACCCACACCTGCCTGTGGGCGAATCAAGAGTTGTGTATATTGGTGATATGGGGAGTTCTGGGCAGTGGGGGGGCTTGTGGGTTTACAATGTGGGGGCCGTGAGTCCATATGGAACACACTGGGGCCATGGACAGTCACCGTCAGGTTGTGTCACAGTGCAAGGTGGTCTCAGGGTTGTCTACCTAAATCAGGGACAGCAATTGCATCTGGTTCTTTCCTGCTAGGGAACGTAGGTAGCCTGTTTCTAAAAAAGACTGTCTTATCGGCAAGTTACTTTCCATCTGAAAACTGGGTCTCACCCTGGCTGCCTCTGATTCCATTTCATGCTAGCTGGCGTGTGTGTGGGTGCCTGTGTCTGTCTACACAGGGTTCACAAGGGTTCTGTGGGATCCAGGTGTGTGCTAACAATGCCCACCAAGGTGGTTTCTCGTGGACAGAGGCCTCCAAGGACTCATGTGGCTGTGCTGGGCTTGGGGCCTGCCTCAAGTCTCTGAAAAGGGAGGGAGGGTGGCCTCCTGAGCAGGATGACAGAAGGGGCAGCAGGCAGGGGAAGGAGAAACTGTGGATGGAGAGGACAAGGGTCCTTCCTCCCATCCATCGTGCCCATGGAGACGGATGAAGGGTCATCTTCACCAATAACCAGTGTGTGAGTCTAGGCAGCAGGTCCTCGTGGGCTGAGCAGGAGAAGGTGGTCGAGACTTTCTGCCCTGAGTATGCACCTGTCAGCAGGACTCAGAATTAGGGATGGGGAGGCTCTCTTTCTGGCCCCTTATGCCTTGGTTTCCTAGGGCCAAACCCCTCTAGCTTTTACCATGTCCCTAGAATCCAAAGTCTGAGAAGTAAAGATACCCTCAGACTCTCCCCAACCCTGTAGTGTTCCCCTCCAGGGAGTCTGAATCTCGAATCCTCTGGGACCCCCGCCAGAGGGGCTGCTATTTGGGTGTGGAATCCTGGGAGGATGTGGCAGAGAACCCTGGTTCCCCTGCACCCCAGCCTGGGCCGTACTGAGTGCCGTGGGCACGCCTGCTACAGCTGAGTCTGGCTTCCTCCCCCACCACTCCCCGCCCTTGCTCTCCAGAGTGTATGTGGATTTGCACGATTCAGAAACAGGGAAAAAAAAAATTGGGTTTTGTATACTAAGCACTTTTCAGGGCAATCTGGGGCCCCCTAATCCAGAGGTTTATAACCTCCCCAGCTAATGCTCCCTGACACTGTGTTTTGATATCATTACTACATTATACTCACAATTTTTGAGTGAAAAAATACAGTACTTAGAAAGTCGAAATTCATAAATAAATTCATGTCAAACCGCACTTAATATTGATTTTGTTAGTGTTCAGATTCAATAATAAGGTACTGCGTGCATGAATATTTAAATATAATCATCATTTCTGCATCTCCTAATGGCCTCTGCTCCTCTACACTCAATTTAAACACAATTTAAAAACTATAATGTATTGAAAAATACTAGGATTTAGCAATAAATCATCATCGGGAGATTCCAGGCCTCTTATAGGACGGCTCGATATGGGCTTCTCCGGGGACTGTACAATTAGATTCATGTTTTTAAACTTCTCAATTATCCATATACCATAATTTTATGTGAAAGTTTGTTTCGCTCCCCCCCTCAAGCCCCCCGCTGCCCCCACCCCTTGCTGGCCCCCCCACTGGCCTCTCTCTGTAGGAAGCGGTAGAATATCTAGAATATTGCTTAAGTGTTCTCTTAGCCAGAGTGGAGTGGGGTCAAAGGTGGCCGTCCTCAAACCGAATTAGAGGCCAGGCCTGCCAGAGGCAGCCGGCGCTGAGTCACTTAATCACATTATTTGGGAAAAATATAGGGGGGAAAGAGATAAAATGACTTAAAATGAACTTGCCAAGGAGGAAGTGGAGTTTTTTAGATTTATTTAAAAAGCAATCCTTGGCCTGATGAAATAGACGCAGGGCTGCGGCAGGATGTGGAGCCGGGAGGAGGGGTGGGGGGCAGGGACCGTGCTCTGGGAGCAGAGGGGCTTCCAGCCTGGCCCCTGGGGGTACAGAAGGCTCTGGGGTGAGGATAAAGTGGGGCCCCGGGGCCTAGGGAGCTGCTGAGTCCCCTCATCTGGGAGCCTGAGGCAAGATGTAGGGAGGACAGGGTGTGGCAGGGCCCCCGAGGCATCTCGGGCCTTGCGCAGTGTCCTCACGGAGGCAGGTGCAGCTGGCTCTGACAGATGGCAGTGGAAGTAGCAAAGCAGCACAGATTGGTGACAAGGGTTGATGGGACCCCAGGAGCCTGGGGGACTGGTGACCATTGGCTCAGGACGCCGAACCAGTGTGGAGAATACATTGTGTCTCAGACCCCACTTATTAAACACCTATCTACGGTTTGTGGGAGCCCCATAGTCGATGTGCAGTGTAAGACACTTTCATGCCCATTTTACAGAAGAGAAACTGGGAGCTCAGAGTGGAGAAGCATTTGTCCAAGATCACACAGCTAGGAAGGGACAATGTTGGTGTCTGAGGCCAGGGTACTCTGGAGCCAATGTTCTGTTTGCTGGGAAGCCGCAATGGAGGTGAGTGTGATGCTGGCCCTGAACCTCGGCTCCGCCCGCTCCAGAGTGCAGGTCAGCTGCTCACATGCCAGGGAGACACAACCAATCTCTGCCCCTGTGGGACAGGCACAGAGACTCGGCACATTTGGATTCTGGAAAACCAGTCTATGGACACTGGGGACTGGGGCTAAGGGCTTTGCTTGGGCATATCCAGAGCCTCATTGCCAAGGAAAGCCCAAGTGTTGGGCTGACAGTGAGGAAAGCCCCAGGGCCACCCCGGAATAGACAGGGCAAGGCATCTGGTGGGAGTGGCAAGGCTTTCCACTGCTGGACAAAAGTACTGGACAGGGGCTCTGACTGGGAGGGGAGGCACCCTGGCTGCCTCCTGAGCCCAGAAAGGAAGAACTGCAGGAGGGGCCCAGTCATCCCCAGGCATCCAGCCAGGTGCCAGAAGAGGCTCTGCGAAATGAGCAGAAAGAAAGCACTTGGCTCAGTGCAGGGTCACAGAGAGGCAGTAACAGAGAGAGGGGCCCTCTGCTGTTGTTAGGGTGGCATATCTGGGGCCAGACCCAAGCCCCAGGCCCCCAGGGAAGGGTGTTTCTTTTTCTTCTGGTCTGCACTGCCTGGGGCAGGCTTGGGGCTGTGAACTGGGTGCCATGGAACTTGGCCTAGGCCCCCATCTGGCAGCTGGCTTTGCAACAGGGACACTCACTGTGTCAGTAGGTTGCCTATTTCCAGACCCAGGGGGAGGCAGAGAGGGCAGGAGAAGGGGCGTCAAAGGCCACGTGGCTCAGCCTCTAGCAGCCCACAGTTTCCAGTCTCCTGCTGAGGCCACTGACTCATTCATTCATTCATTCACTTGCCCATTCAGCAAATGCCTGTACCATACCAGGCGCGGAGAACGACACAGCGCTTACGGCTGAGGACAGAGCTGCTGCCTCTGGCTCTGCGCCCTCTGCCTCAGTTTCTTCACCTTTGATGAGGGGATTAGCACAATGATTTCACCTATTTCTGCTAAATCGTGTGCAATCACAGAGGTGAAAGGACACAAGATGAAAGCTGCCCCCAGGTGAGCTTTTGTTCTTTTTCCAGTGATGGGACCTGACAAGACACTTGTGGATGGAATTATTTTTTTCTCTCTGCTGCTCTGCTAGGCTGTGGCTCCCAGATGCTAAGGGCAGGAGCAGGGATGAAATATAAAATAAAATCTGGGGTTGTGCCTGTGGCTCAAGGGAGCAGGGCGCCGGCCCCATATGCTGGAGGTGGCGAGTTCAAACCCAGCCCCAGCCAAAAAAAAAAAAAAGAAAAGGTAGTATTTTGGGTGTGGCACCTGTGGCTCAAAGGAGTAGGGCGCCGGCCCCATATGCCAGAGGTGGCAGGTTCAAACCCAGCCCTGGCCAAAACTGCAAAAAATAAAATAAAATAAATTCTGGGAAATTCTGGGGAAGTGGGAGCCACTGTGAACTCTCAGCCACAGCAGAAGGGGATATATCTAGGTCCCTCTGTTCCAAGAAGCCTGGGGATCGCTGGCTCTTTGAGAAGCCGTGAGACATGGACATGTCGGAGGGGTCCCAGCTGAGACTCCCCAGCTAATTCCCCACCCAAGTCGACTGCTGCTCACAGGAGATGCTGCCCAGAGCCCAGGCCTGGGGGGTCCCCTCTCTGGACAGGAAGGGGTCGCAAGGGAGAGGGAACTGTGGGCAGAGCTCGGATGAAAGCAGCAGCTCAGGATCCCTCGGAGGATGAGGAGGGAGGGCCGAGTCTGCAGGGGACTCTGTCCCCCCAAAATGGCCTCCCCCAATGGGCTCCTGGACCTTCCCTCTTAGGGACCTCTCCAGGTCACTTCCGGCCCCTGCTTCATTCACCTTTCCTCTTCCTGTAAACCTCACTTTGCCCATCTGTCAAGTGGAGCTGCTTAAGTACCACCCCTCCCGCAGGTGTTGGGAGAACTGGAGAGATGGAATTACAGCATCCTTGGTGACCGGAAAGGGCTGCAGGGATCCCTCCCCCACTATCTGGGACCTTGAGAGCCTCCAAAGGGGTCAAGTTCTGAGGCTGCTGACAGACCACTGAGGACACCAGTCATGGCCTGGTCCTCAGGCAGGGAATGGCCAGTGCCTCCAAGGCCCTGTCACTCTGTATCCAGGGCCCGTTTTTTTCTGGAAAACAAGCGACATTTATCATGAGTGACAGCCAGGCCCTAATGCAATCTTGGCTGGAGCCATGAATTGCAAATCAACACAGTGAGGAGGCTGCTCCATCCTGGGGCCCCTGAGGGGTGCTGGTCAGTGGTAGGGACACCTCACAGACCCAGCAGGGTGCAGGGCTCCCCAAAGTCATCCTGGGCCAGCCTGGGGCCTTAGGATCTTGGGGTGGGGTAGGGGCAAGGCTCCAGAGTGGGTGGATGTGGGGGCTGGTTCCCGGTGACTCAGAAGCTGCTTTTGTACCCCTTGTGAGATTCACGGGGAAAAAAACCCCAAAACACTGGGGCAATTAATCGGAGCAGGTCGGTTGAGTAGGGCAGGGCAGGCAGGCCCAGAGACTTGCACTCTGCCACCTCACTTGCCTGGCAGTTGGGAGGGTCTTGTCTGGGCCAGGAGCACTCCTGTGACCAGGGGTGCCTGGGGACCTCGGGGGCAGGGCCTGGATGTGGTGTGTGTCTTTCCCCTCTCCACTGTCCTCCTCCTCCTGGGCCCAAGTGCTCCATGCTGTCCCAGAACCAGTGCCACCTCCACACGTGTGTGTCTGGCACTCCCAGCTCTGCACACACATCCGTGCTGCAATCCACTCCCATATGTGTACCCAGCCCTCATGCGTGTGCCCAGCTCGCTGCCAGCCCAGCACTGAGTCCAGGCGCGCCTGCCTGCCTCTGGCACCCTGTGTAGACAGGTGGGTTTGTTTTTCCTTGTGTGTTTTGGGTTCAGGAAAAAAAAAAAACAACCCCAAATGAGCTCTCCCTGGGGCACTTTTCCCTTCATTTTTCTGCCCAGGTGTCTTTAAAGGGAACTTCATTGTCTGTTTCAAATTCATTTGCTCTGAACTCATCTAGAAGTTTTGTAAGAGGCATTTGATGTCCAAGGAGCCTCTGAGCACCCTCTCCACCTCTCCCCACCCTTGTAATGAGCCCTTTAACCCTTGGAGACCCAGAGCTGCCTCTGGACCTAGGTCCAAGGCTTGCGACCCACTCCCTGGCTGGGAATGGGAGGAAAAGCTCAGGGGAGGGTGGGCTGATAGAGCATCATGGGCTGGGGGAGGCTCTGTCCAGCTTGCTCCCACTCCAGGGAGACACACCCACCTCGGCATCTCTCAGTGCACCCTCCCCAGGGGAGGGCGCAGGGCCCAGCTGTTGGGCCTTTGAGCCTCCCCCACTAATTAATGGGTGCCTTCGAGGGCTGACCCAATCAGCCCCCAAATTAATCTCAATTACAGCGATTTGGTAACTGCAGCGCTAGCCAGCCCGACTGAGCTGGGATTTCATCATCCGAGAATGGGGAGCCAGAGCAGGGACAGCTCAGCCTGATGTTATTGGCGGGGGCGGAGTGGGGGAACTGGGTGGGGCTCAGGGGCCCCAGGCAGCCCAGCCTTTATCAGCAACATCAAATTAGTTCACACCAGCGAATACTCACTTTGGCAGCCTAGCCTGCCTCCCACCCCCCACACCCCAGTCCCAGTACTCAGGAGGGTAGGGGAGACGCCTGGTGGATCTTGGGTTTCCAACTTCCGTTCCCAGGTTCCATCAGCTCACGGTAGGGCCCAGAGATGTGAGACTCTAGAACTGTGAGTTGGGCAAAGTTCCAGGTTCTAGAACCCCAGGTCCAGCTGGGTTGCCTCCCCCTGGACATAATGATGCTTGGAATCAGACGTGGGCTGATGACTCCTGAGCGCTGGCAACTCCCTGCAGTTTCCAAAGCCCTTTCCCATCCTGTAGCACTGGTTTGCTCCATGCAACATGCCCACAGGGTGGGGCAGGGATTAATAACTCCATTTAAAATTTTTCTTTTCTTTTTCCTTTTTTTTTTTTTTTTTTTGCAGATTTTGGCCGGGGCTGTGTTTGAACTCGCCACCTCCGGCATATGGGACCGGCGCCCTACTCTTTTGAGCCACAGGCACCAGGCCTAATAACTCCATTTTACAGAAGGAGAAGTAGAGGCCCAGGAGGAGACAGAGCTTGCTGGGTGAGCCAGAGCAGGAGGCAGGACTCCTAGTCCAGTGCTCTTTCCAGGAGAGCCCGTCAACTGGGAGAGTGTCCTCCTCCCCGCCCACGACTCCCCAGCACACACCCAGCACCTCCTCCCCACACCTCTAACTGCCCCAACCTGTTGCCATTTGCTCATTCATTCAAACAGGCCTTCTCCAAGCCTTAGTTTCTCTCACCTGTAAATGGTGGTGAAAACAATAAAGCCTGCCCCTTTGTCCACCTGCACAGGGCACTTTCTGCACGGTAAAGCCCTAATGAATGTGAGACATTAATTGTTGTCTTTATCCACAGTCATGGTGGCAGTGGAAGGTGCAGAGGGGCTGCCAGCTCCTCAACTATCCCCCAGCCATGGGGCGTGTTCCCGTAATAAGAGGATAGAGCAGTCATCACCCCTGGGGAAGCGGCAATGGCTCCTTAATGGCAGGACCCCACCCCACACCCACAGACAAGATCAAGTCCAGCTCATAGCACTCCAATGGCACATTCAGCCTCCTCCTGGGCTCCCTCTGCCCCAGTCCTGGGTGGGTGGGTAGGTGGGTGGCAGAGTGCCACTCTGTCTACATGGCCAGGTCTGCTGCACCCTTGGCAGTGCCTGAGATAACTCCTACCATCCCACCCTCTCAGCATCAGCCCTGGGCCTAGGAGGCCATCTGGGAAGGGATCTGGAGTTCAGGATGGGGGTCCCTTGGGAGTGCTCTGGCAGGTCCCCACCAGTGCCCCTGAACCCTGAGTGGCACCCACACAGGGCTGCCACTCTGCACATGTGCCTGGGAGCTCTCCTGCTGTCCCCCACTTCCTGCAGTGGCAGGTTGATTGATTTTGCGGGAAGAGCAGCCCCGAGGGTGGGGGTGGGGGGCCGGGGCACCAGGGGATCCTCACTCCATTTGCTTGTGGCTGAGTCAAAGCTAGGTCCCTCTGGGCAAGGCATGAGGTGTTCCCCAGCTGCTCTGCCTGCTCCTCCCTCCTGATTGGGGGGGGCTTATGGGGCCTCTCAGGGTGAGTCCAGGATCCTGAGTAGGGGGCCTGGCATCATTTGGGCCTCTGATTCCTTTGGCTCCTGGGCAGCCTCTTAGGGGATGTGGCTGGCCTGGCTCACCCCAGGGAACATGAGTATGCTGGGAGGGGTGGTGTCCTCAGTCCTCCCTGCCCTGGTCTGAGGAGTACAGAGCCCTCCCTGGGCTGGGAAGGGGCAGTGGGAGGAGGAGGTGGAGGTTCTGCCTGGAGCTGTGTAGACTTAGCCTGGCTGGGACTCCTGCCCTATGGTCTGGGCCCAGAGGCCAGCAGAGCTCACTAGGGACCTACAGCAGAAGGAGGGAACTCTGAGCCTTTGAGAGCCATAGGGCTGTGCACCTAAAGACACACACACACACACACACACACACACACACACACGGACCAGGATCAGGTCCTCTAGGCATCATAACAAAAATGAGTATCTCACACAGGTGCAGGGTCCCAGAAACCCTCAGACAGGTGAGTGAACTCCAGAAAAGCTCGGTAGGGCAGCCCCTGCTGTGCGCAATCACAACAGGCCTTCAAAGAAACAGGTTTTTCTTTTCTCCTGTTCCCATTGGAGACAAGAGCAAAGCGAAACCCAGGAGAGGGAAATGATTCAGTCCCCGGGTGAGTTAGCAGGCAGTGAGTCCCACAAAGCTACCTGGACTCTGGATGCTCTGGAAAAACAGCCCAATGCCTCTCCATTTGTCACATTTATCCCCGAGCTTTGGGGCCTGGCACAGGTGTGTGTGGGGAGAAGCAGCTCTTTCTAGCATTGCCTGAGAAGGAGGGGACTTCTGCCCGGACTGAGAATCCTGGAGGGCTTTTGGAGGAGGGGAAGGGCAGGAAGTCCTGAGAGGCAGAAGGAGGATGATGGGGGGGTGATGAGCAGGAATTTGGGGTGGGGCCCTGGTATAGTTTCAGGAAGCTGAGTGTCTAGACTTGGGTAAAGGGAAGGAGGCAGCCTCTGGGGGCAGAGGGCAGCTGTGGGGGTGGGTTTCCCAAGTGTCTACAGTGTGTCCGGGCGGTGTTGAGTGCTATGTGAGGCCTGGGTATGTCCCCACAGCCAGTCTTGCCTCAAGGGACTTGGCAGTTCAGCTAGGAAGACAGCTCATCCCCCTAGTTGCACAGAAACACATCTACATACAGCCATGAAATCATGCTGGGGGCACTGGTAACCTCCAACCCAATCTAGAGTCTAGTCCCTGCCAGGGAGTACCAGGGAGTGAGACAGCTGGAGGCTTCCCAGGGGACATGGGTCTCAAAGGCTAGTGGGGTTGGAGTCAGTGCAGGGGAGGGGCATCCCCAGTGGTGGGAGGCTTGCAGAGGGGACCCAAGGAGGCAGACTCAGGCCTGGACTCTAGGTCCTGCCGGGGAGGCCTGGAGAGACCAGCTCCCAGAGCCCCATTATGGGGAAGGAGGCACCCAAATGTCCCCAGGGCCGCTTACACTCAGGGATTCACCACTAGCTACCCTGCAGGAAGGGTACCCTTTTCCTCCAGGTGTAGGACTTTTTGGAGGAGAGGATGGGCAGGAAAGAAAAGAGGATAGGCCGGGCAGTGGCTCATGCCTGCAATCCTAGCACTCTGGGAGGCCGAACTGGGTGCATGGCCTGAGCTCACCAGTTTGAGAACAGCCTGAACAAAAGAGAAACGCCCGTCTCTAAAAAAGAACCAGATGTTGTGGCGGGCACCTGTAGTCCCAGCTATTTGGGAAGCTGAGGCAAGAGGATCACTGGAGCCCAAGAGTTTGAGGTTGCTGAGAGCTATGATGCCACGGCACTCTACCAGGGGCAAGAAAGTGAGACTTTGTCTTAAAAAGAAAAAAAAAGAAAGGAGGAGGAGGAGGAACGTAGGTAGTCTTATAGACAGCCATCATGGCTACCACCGTAAAGGCTCTGAGAAGCCCTGCAGAGGGGAAACTGCTTGAACTCTCTCCTCTCTCTCAGTTTAGGTATCATTAGTTTATTATAAAAGAAAGAAAGATAGGGATGTTATTTGCATGGAGAAATCTTTCATAATTTCAGTGGAACGGGCAGTCTCCTGTGATGCCATATCATTAACTGATTGATTTCAGTCCACTTACTTTCCAAGAATGTCACCATCTCTAAATATGAAAGAATCCTGTTGGCTTCTGGACAGCTGGATATGTGGAGCTTCCTAGAGGGTAGCGCACTCCTTCCCCAGACCTCACCCCAACCATCTCTCCATCTAAAACCTTCAAGATGAAGCAAGAACTCACGTCATTTCTGGTTTAACAATTTGGTCTGGATACCGAAGTTCTTTGTACTATAATAATCGCTGCTTTACAAACTCGGGAATATAAAGAAAATATAAAAGAAAGAAAAGAAAGAATCTTTGTTGTCTAGAATCACTTTGGTACCTCCAGATTCTGGGAGCAGAATTTTATCTGCAATTTTCACCTTCACTGGTTCAATCTTTTTTTTTTTTTCTGCCCGGGGCTGGGTTTGAACCTGCCACCTCCAGCAAATGGGGCTGGCGCCCTACTCCTTTGAGCCTCAGGTGCTGCCCAGTTGAATCTTTTCTATTCTTCCCTTTTCGAGCTGGTTCCAGCAGCAACTGCTTGTTTTTGCAATACTTTTCCTTGGGAGTTTTCTGGAAGCATAGTGCCTCCTTCGGTTACGGTTTTGGCTGTACTCCTTTCCACCAATACTGAATTACAGGGCACAAGAAACTTTCTAAATGCCTGTCCCGCCGTGGCCCCTCTGCAGCTTGTGCTCTTTCTCTAACCTTTGTCAAACTCACCTGATCCCTGAGAATCTCTACTTTGATCACTTATTAACATGCTGTGGGAACTAGCATTTGGGAAATGCTGACCTAAATATCTTTTAAAAAATCCTTTTTAAAGGTTTATTCCTGATTATTAAAGCAATTCTATGTTCATTGTAAGAAATCTGGAAAATATAATAAGGAATCAAAAAGAATGTTTGAATCTTTTAGTATTTCATCACCCAGAAGGAACCACAGCTAACATCTGAGTTGACTTCTTACCAGTAGTGTTTCCAAGAATGTGTTAGGGGTAAGGGGAGTACAGAAAAAGATGTATAAATCTGAATTGGGACCATGCAGTTTTGCATCCTTTTTGCTGCTTTTTAATGAGTTACTTAACACATGCACAAGAGTATATGCACAGTTTAAAAGTTAATAACAAAACAAACAGCTGGGTATACACGACTCAAGAATTATTCAGGTTGCAGTGGTTCATACCTGTAATCCCAGTGACTGCAGCAACTCAGGAGGCTGAGGCTAGAGGATCACTTGAACCCAGGAGTTTAAGACCAGCCAGATGATGTAGATTAATTAAAAATTAATTAATTAATTAAAAAATGAGCTGGGTACAGCAGTGAGTACCTATAGTCCTGGCTACTTGGGAGGCGGAGGCAGGAGTATTCCTTGAGCCCAGGACTTTGAGGTTGCTGTGAGCTGTGATTGCAACATTGCACTCCAGCCTAGGGAAAGAGTGAGACTTTGTTTCTTAGAAAAAAACAGTATCCTACTTTTTCACTTAGCATTATGCTCTGGACGTTCTCCCATGCCATTAAATATTCTTTGAGAACTTGAATTTTAATGGCTGCCTGGTATTCCTTCAAAGGGTGTACCATATTTTATTTAACAAATCACATCTTCTTAGAAATTTAGATTACTTCCAACTTTTTACTATTAAAAGAACACTGTGAAGAACGTGATTATATGCAAATCTTTGCCCATAACCAGAACAATCTCTATTTCTTTATTACAGATGGTTAGAAGTAGAATCACAGGGTCAAAGTTTGAAAATAGGAAAAGCCAACAGATATTAAGCATTTCTTTGCCATGCACTGTATAGACAGTTTTGTGTACATTAAATCACTGAAATTTACAACGCCACGTGTAAGTGCTATTCTTGTTCCCATTATACAGATGAGCAAACTGAGGGTCAGGGAAGCTGAGTGAATTGCCCCAAATCACATAGTAAGTGGTAATGTTGGTCTTTGAACCAGCAGTCTGGTCCCAGAGCCTGAGCTCTTAGCCACTGTGTTATACTTTGGTTTGTACATTCACTCAACCATATTTACTGAGTACCTACCAGTGTGCCAGGCACTATTACAAGTGATAAGTATATAACAGTGAACCAAACAAATAAAAGTCTCTACTCTAGGCCAGGCATGGTGGTTCACACTTATAATTCCAGCACTTCGAGAGGGCGAGGCAGGAGGATCTCTTGAGGCTAGGAGTTCCAGACCAGTCTGGGTAATATATCAAGACCCTGCCTCTTCTAAAAATAAGAAAAATTAGCCAGGTGTGGTATGTGGTGGTGCATGCCTGTAGTCTCAGCTACTCAGGAAGCTGAGGTGGAAGGATCACTTGAGCTCAGGAGTTAGAAGTTGCAGTGAGCTATGATCACATCACTGTACTCCACCCTGGGTGACAGAGGACGATCTTGTCTCAAAATAAATAAATAGCAACAAAAAAAACTTTGCCCTATATTCTAGTTGGGGCAAATAGGCAGTAAACACAGTAAGTAAAATCTTTAGAATGTTAAAAGGTGGTTAAGTCTTTTGGCAAAAAAATGCAATAGGAGAGAAGTGGGGGAGTTCAAGGGTGAGTGTGCAACTGAAAATAGGGAAGTCTGGGAAGGCTTCCTGGAGAAGGAGACATGAGAGTGGGGTCTTGAAGGAGGAGGAGGGAAGCTCTGCTGAGATCTGCAGTGAGAGCCCTCCAGGCAGAGGGACCTGCAAGTGCAAAGGGCCTGAGGCAGAGCAGACTGACTGTCCAAGGAGAGCAAGGAGGTCTGTGGGGTTGCAGGAGAGTAAGAGGCAGAGGGCGGGTGGAGGTGAGGTCAGAGAGATGCCTTTTCTCTGAGGCAGGTGGGAGCCATGGAGTATTTTGAACAGAGCAGAAATGAGATCTGGCTTATGTCTAACAGGATCCCTCTGGCCTCTGGGTGGAGACTCTCTGTAGGGGGTAAAGGTGGGATTAAGGAATCCACTGTGGTAATTGAGGCCAGAGATGATGGTGGCTCTGTTAAGGCTGGTGGGGTGGGTACATTTTGAAAATAGCGTTGGAAGGGCTAGGACTGGTGGCTCGCCCTGTAATCCTAGCACTCTGGGAGGCTGAGGCAGGTAGATAGCTTGAGCTCACGAGTCTGAGACTGGCCTGAGCAAGATTGAGAGACCCCATCTCTAAAAAATAGCTGGCGTTGTGGCAAGCACTTGGATTCCCAGCTACTTGGGAAGCTGAGACAAGAGGACCGCTTGAGCCCAAGAGTTTGAGTTTGTGAGCTATGACACCATGGCATAAAGTGAGACTATGTCTCCATAAAATAATAATAATAATAATGATAGTAATAATGAAAAATAGAGTTGACAGGGTTTGCAAGTCACTTGACTATGAGATATTTAAAGAGAAGATTCAAAGATGCCTCTGAGTCTGGAGCCCAAGTCCTGGGAGACACCACAGCACAGGTGGAAAGATTGTGGGAGGAATTTGGCATGAATGTGTTAAGTTTAGGGTGCTGAGGCAGACAACACTGCTAGGTTAGGTTAGACGTGGCTATGAGACTAGCTCTGGCCAGAGAGTTTTAGGTGGAATAATGTGCAACTTATGGGCCAGGGCATTTAATTACCTGTAGCTCTGCTGCTTCCCTGCTGAGGCTATCTTAGGAGCATGTGTCGAGGTGAAACCTCCATCAGCCTGGGTTTCTAAGTGACTCATGAAGGACAGTACATTGCCCACCCATCCTAGACATTATCACCAGAAAGAAAGAAATCTTTGTTGTTCTAAGACACTGAGATTTTGATGTTTGTTGTCACAGCGTAAGTTATCCTGTCTTGACTAAAGTAGGCACTTACTAGCAGGATGCCCATGTAAGGTTGCACAGGTTATGCACTGTCCAAGGGCAGCATATTCAAAGAGGGTTCATTCTCATCACAGACCTAATTTCTAGATTGTCCACACATGTGAAGAAGCATTCTGTCGTGATCACATACAGGGTGTCCCCAGAGGTTGTTCCTCTTCTTTCCAGCCTCTTTGGGAAGACCGATTTCCTCCCCTCCCCAACTCTAAACCCGCCATGACTGCATCATAGGGTAGGAAGAGCTCAGAGCGTGACTGCTGCCATAACACTTGAGTATAAGTAAGCAAGAATGTGGATATGAGCGTGTGTCTGGCCAGGGCTGCTGGCCTCAGGAAAGCTTCTCCTGGACAGACCCAGACCAAGCTGAGGGGGTGAGTGAGGGGCACAGCCATGCTCCAGCAACTTTACTCCCTCCTGGGTGCACAGGCTTTGGACAGAGATTTCACAAGAATTTTGATAATGGAGTTGTCATTCCAATGAATTTAAGCTGGACACTTCTAATTAAACCCCAGAGCCAGGGCCCCTCACCACCGTCTTTACACAAGTCTGGTGCTGCCTAGTCCAGTCAGGAGCCGGCAGGTGCGTTCTGCTTTTTCCTGGCCACCCTTCCTACAGTTGGACAGAATAATACATAGTACCAAGTTTTTCAAAGTCTTTTTTTTTTTTTCCACTTAAGGAAGTCACTTTCTCCTAAGTTGCAAGAGACTGCAAGTGAAAACACCTGGGGCTCCCAGGAGAGGTTTGAATGACAGATTTGGGAACTGTCAGAACATTCTTGGTGTTTAAAGAGTTGTGGGAGGTGCTGGCCTAGGAAATCTGGGAAAAGCCAGATTGCCAAACTGCCCCCCACTGTTCCCCTTCCAGGGTCCACTGCGACCCTGTTTCCTGGATGTCCCACACCCCATGGGAGATGCGGGGCCTCTGCAGCCCACCTCTTCCTATGGCGTTCCCAGCCCCCTCCTAGCTAGGTGTTTATACCCTCACTATAGGTGGGCTGGGCGCTCCCAGAGGGCCAGTGCCAGGATAGGGGAAGACGTGAGGCCGGATGCAGCCTGCAAACCACTTGGACAGATCCGTCGGCGCGATTCCAATGACCAAGCCGAGAACCTAACGCTTTCGGACGGTCTGATGAGGAAGTGCCAAGGTAGGCGCCCAGCCGGGTATGGGCGATCCGGGAAAGCCAAAGGGCTGGGTTTGGTGAGCAGCGTTGGCAAAGGGTGTCCCTGCCAGAGGGCACAGCACGTGCGCAGACCTAGAGGCTGCAGAGCAGCGCGGGGACCGGGGAGCCAGCGTGGGGACAGGCGCGGGGGCAGGAGCTTTGGAGGGGCCCGTCGGGTCGGACCCCCGCGCCCCCGCTGCCCTCCCGCCCGCCAGCCCAGGGGCCGCCTGCTTGGAGCCAGCCTCGCCCCGCCCGCGCGGGGGTCGCCGGGCCGGCCAGGGGCGTCTAATGGGCTGCTCGGCCCGCGTTCCGGGGAGTGGTCCCGGCCGCGCTAATGTGCGGTCGCCCCGCCCGCCTGCAGCTGGTGCCCCCGCGCCGACCCCGGGCGCCCGATCGATACGCATCAGGCGGCGGCGGCCGGGAGCCCCTTCCCCGCCCGAGCGCGCCGCTCCCGGGCGCCTCCGACAGCCCCGCTGCGCCCCCCGCGCCGGGGCGGGGCGGGAGGGCTGCGGGAGTGGGGACACCCGGAGGGCCGCCCCAGCGGTGGGACGCAGGGCTGTGCGCGCCCGCTCCGTGCCGCGGCTCCTTGCTCGTACCTGACTCCCGCCTTCTCTCTGTCTGTCCCTCTTCTGGTTTGGGGACCCTCCCCTGTCCGTCTGTGGGCTGAGTCTCATTATCTCCCCTTCTCTGCCTCCCCAGGGCTCTAACTAGGACCTGGCAGCCGTCGGGCAGGAGGCTGTGGCCTTTGGAGCCTCCCCTGGCCTTCGGGCAGCCTGGGAGTCACTGGTGGCTCCTTTAGAGACAAGACCAAGGCCAGGGTCACTACTGTGTGACCCAGGGCAGGGACACAGAAGTGGGGCGAATGAGGCGCTTGAGAGCAAAATTTCAGGGAGGTGTCTAAAACCCTCAGAAATCAAGATAAATGATACTTTCATGCAAATGTTGTTAAAAAGCAAAATGAAAATAATGAGATCATAGCTCACAGCAGCTTCAAACTGTTTCAGCTTCCCAAGTAGCTGGGTGGGACTAGAGGTGCCAGAGGGGTCTACGCTCAGGCTGGGCTCAGGCAATGCACCTGCCTGGGCCTCCCGCAATGCTAGGATTACAGGTGTGAGCCACCGCGCAGGCCCCAAATAATAAGCCTTTAAACTAAGACCAGATTAGTAACTGCTGAGCTGAGCCACCTTGGATCCTGCTACAAAGGAGAAATCAGACCACGATCCCGATTTATTGAAACATTTGATACTTGATTCATGGCAGACTGCTCACCCAGGGTTTTTAAGGAGACTGATACACAGGGTGCTTGGATTGTGGGTGAGATTCCAGTCTCTGGACTGTGACTAATGAGTGAGAAAGGATCAATGCAAGCATCTCAATTATCTTTTTAAAAAACTGCTTTATTGGCCATACAGAGTAGGCTGATAGACTTTGGAGTCTCAGAAGGGCAGAGAGAGGGGGGAGTAAAGGATGAAAACTTAGCTATTGGTTACAGTGTACACTGGGTGACAGTTACAATGACAGCCGTGACTCCACCCCTATGCAAGTCATCCCTGGATCAAAAAACCTGCACACCCTGATCTATCAAAAACATTTTAAAAACGCTTTATTGAGGGCTGGGTGAGGTAGGTCATGCCTATAATCCTAGCACTCTGGGAGGCTGAGGCAGGTGGATTGCTTGAGCTCAGGAGTTCAAGACCAGCCTGAGCAAAAGCAAGACCCCATCTCTACTAAAAATAGAAAAACTGAGGCCAGAGGATCACTTGATCCCAAGAGTTAGAGGTTGCTGTGAGCTATGACAGCACGGCACTTTACCCAGGGTGACAGCTTGAGACTTTGTCTCAAAACAAACAAACAAAAACGACTTTATTGGGATATAATTTACATGCCATTCAATTCACCTATTTAAAGTGTAAAATTCAATGATTTGCAGTGATATGGAGAGTGATGCAGTAAGCACCATACCAATGTGTGAACACTTCATCACTCCCAAAAGAATCCCCATGACCACTGGTAGTCAGTCATTCCCTTTAATGTCCCCAGCCCTTGACAAACACTAGTCTACTTTCTGTCTCTATGGCTTTGCCTATTCTGGATATTTCTTTCTTTCTTTCTTTTTTTTTTTTTTTTTTTGAGACAGAGCCTTAAGCTGTTGCCCTGGGTAGAGTGCCGTGGCATCACAGCTCACAGCAACCTCCAACTTCTGGGCTCAAGCCATTCTCCTGCCTCCACCTCCCAAGTAGCTGGGACTATAGGCGCCCCTCACAATGCCGGGCTATTTTTTTGGTCTCAGCCGTCATTGTTGTTTGGCGGGCCCGGGCTAGATTCGAACCCGCCAGCTCAGGTGTATGTGGTTGGCGCCACAGCAGCTTGAGCCGCAGGCGCCAAGCCGCCTATTCTAGATATTTCTTATAAATGAAGTAGTACAATCACACATCTCCTGTGTATTCCTTTTTCACTTAGATGTAATGTTTTCGAGGTTCACCCACACTGCAGCATGTATCAGTAATTCATTCCTTTACATTGCCAAATAACATTCCCTTGTGTGGATATACCACATTCCACTTATTCATTCATCAGCGGATGGACCTTTGTGCTGTCTCTACTTTTTGGCCTTGAGGAATAATGCTGTTATGAACATTCATGTACAAGTTATTGTGTCAACGTACGTTTTCATTCCTCTTGGGTATACACCTAAAAGTTGGGTCATCTGGTAACTCTGTGTTTAGCATTTTGAGGCGCTGCTAGATTGTTTCCCAAAGTGACTGTACCATGTTTTAAACCCACCAGCCACGTATGAAGGTTCCCAACTCCCCATCCTTAGCAACACTTGCTGTTATCCGTCTTTTTGATTGTAGTCATCCTAGTGAGTGTGGAGTGTGTGTCTCATCATTTTGATTTGCATTTTCCTAGTGGCTGACTTGGTGAGCATGTGTTCACGTGGTTATTGGACATTTGTATAGTTTCTTTGGAGAAATGTCTATTCAAGTTCTCTGCCCATTTTCAAAAATCTTATTTTTCATATAAATGGCATCACATCACATTTGTTGTTCTGGTATCTTAGTGCTTGACAGTATGCTTTGGAGAGCTTTCCATGATCTTTACAGATCTCCATAGACTTACCTCACTATCTTTAGCAGGTGCCTAGGGTTTCACAGTGGGTATTTATTCAACCTTTATTTGATGGGCATTTAGGTTTTTACGAAAATATTTGTGTGTTTTTTTTGGACACAGAGTCTCACTCTGTCACTCTGGGTAGAGTGCTGTGGCATCATGATAGCTCACAAAAACCTCAAACTCTTGGGCTCAAAAGATCCTCTTGCCCTAGCCTTCTGACTAACGGGACTACAGGCATGTGCCACCATGCCCAACGAGTTTTTCTGTTTTTAGTAGACAGGGTCTCACTTCTGGTCAGTTTGGTCTCCAACTCCTGAGCTCAAGCAATCCACCTGCCTTGGCCTCCCAGAGTCCGAGGATCACAGGAATGAGCCACTATGCCCAGCCTCAAAAATATTTTCTATAAACGAAAAGACAAGGTAATAAATATTCTTATACACATTTTTTGCCCACCCAAGTGAGTCTTTCCAGAAAAGAAAGACCCAGATATGGAATTCCTGGGCCAAATTTTTAACTTCAATTGATATTAACACATTGTTTTCCAAAAAGTTAACTCATGTACGCTTTAACTAGCATTGTATGAGAGTACCGTTTAGTTGCATCTTTACCAATACTAGATATTATTGGTCGTCTTATCTTTATCTAATTCGTCAGGCAAAAAAAGATATGCCATTATTTTAATTTTCATTTATCGGATTGTTAATGAGTGTGAAATTTTTTCACTTGATTATTGGCCATTTTCATTTTATCTTCTGCAAAATGTTTATGTCTTTAGCCCATTTTCTAATTCTCTTATATATTCTACATATGGATTATGATTTTTGTAGCCTGTTGCTGGGTTTTTGTCACACAGAAATGTTCAATTTTGATGTTGTAGAAATAGTATAACACTCTTTTTCTTCTGCCCCAGATTGTGAGGGGTTTTTTTGTTTTTAGTTTTTGAGTTGGGGTCTTGGTATGTTGCTCAGGCTGGACTTGAACTCCTGGGCTGAAGCAATCGTCCCTCCTTAGCCTCCCCAGTAGCTGGGACTACAGGCATGCACTGCTGTGCCTGAGCCTCTAATGTTTTCATAACACATTATTTTAAAAAAGAAATGCAGAGCTGAGTACAGTGGCACACATCTGTTATAATATGTGACACACAGCTGCTTAGGAGACAGGGAGATCTCTTGAGTTCAAGGCTACAGTAAACTATGATCACACCTGTGAATAGCCACTGCACTCCAACCTCAGTGACAGAAGATCACAGGTCTAAAAAAGTAAACTAAAAGAAAGGATTTATTATAGGCACAGCATGTAATCTGGCCTTTAAAAAAAGAAAGGGAAATGGAGAGATATATTTTAGATGGGTAAAATATTGAAATAAAATAAATTCATTTTCTTTAATTGAGTGAATTAATAAAATGATAAATAAAATAATTACTTAAAGTTCCCAACATAAATGTTTATCAAACATGTTAGTCCACTTGTTGAATTCATATGAATAAGAAAATGCGTAATAACATTTCAATATTTTTTCCAAAGGATAATAGCCACTAAGAGTTGGCAAAACATATAAATAGATTCATAATTAAATTAGAGCAATTTATTAATGGGATTAGATAAATGGATCAGGAACAAGTCCATGTTAATATATGTGACATTTCAAAAAAGCAGAATTCAATAAGTGGTTTTCATTCAAATGACTATCCGTTTGGGAGGGGCATATTCATTCATTGATTCATCAAATATTTAGGATTGCATAACACGTGCTAGCATCATCCATGTGGACTTTGGGGTGGGGCAGTGAACAAAATGGACAAAAGGACAAAAATTCCTGACCTCGTGGAGATGATATTCTGGTGAGGGAGGAAGTCAGTCCCCATAAAATCAATAAAATAAAATAATAATTATATAAAGTATTAGAAAGTTAGAAAGACATAGCAATTTTAATTAAAAAAAGTCTTTGTAGGTAGCTAGGGGAAGGACCATCTTGGGTTGAGAACAGACAGTGCAAAGGTCCTGAGGCCCAAAAATGTGTTTGTTTGAATGACTTTTTTTTTTTTTTTTTTAAAGATATGGCATCTTACTCTGCTGCCCAGGCTGGAGTGCAGTAGCCATTCCCAGGCACAGATCATGTGCACTGCAGCCCTGAACTCCTGGCCTCGGGGGATCTTCCTGCCTCAGCCTCTGAGTTGCTAGACTACTGTGCCTGGAGTGGCTCTAATGCAGCCACTTGAACTTTCACTCTGAGGGATGTGGGAGGTAGTAGAGGGCTGTGAGCAGAGGTGTGACAGGAGCCAACTGAGGCTTTAACTAGGCCACTCTGGGATCTGCGTGGAGCATAGGTTGTAGGGGCGAGGGCAAGAGAGGACATGGGGAGACTGGGAAGGAGGCAATTGCAGGTATCCAGGTTCGAGGTGTTGGTGGCTTGCACCAGTGCGGCAGCAGTCGAGAAGGCAGGATGTGGTGGGATTCTGGATGTATTTTGAAGATAAAGCAGAAATAATGACAATTGATGGGAAGGAATAGGGAGGAGGAAAGATGGGAGGTCAACTTTGCACACTGGAGTTTGAGATCTGAGAAGAGAGAGCTGGAGTCGAGATAAGGTTTTGGATACAGTCAACGTCGATTCCTTGGCTGCCTCGTACAGCACCTGCTAGCCCGCCTGTGGCTCCGGAGCACCTGAGATGCAGCTCTTCCAATTGAGATGTGCTGTTAAGTATAAAATACACATTGGATTTCAAAGGCTTAGGATGAAAGAAAAGTAAAATGGCTCATTAATGATCTTTTATATTGATCACAGTTGAAATGATAGTATTTTGGATATACTGTACTCAAATAGAGTATTTAAATTAATTTTGCTTTTTTTTTTTTTTTTTGCAGTTTTTGGCCGGGGCTGGGTTTGAATCTGCTACCTCCAGCATATGGGGCCAGTGCCCTACTCCTTTGAGCCACAGGCACCGCCCTAATTTTGCTTTTTTTTTTTTGAATGTTTTGAAATTTGAAAAAAATATGGAACACTTCACGAATTTGCGTGTCATCCTTGTACAGGGGCCATGCTAATCTTCTCTGTATCGTTCCAATTTTAGTATGTGTGCTGCCAAACAGAGTACAATTTTGCTTTTTAAAAATGTGGCTACCAAAAAGAAATGTGGCTATGAGAAACATTTTTAATTGCCTAGGGGGCTTGCATTATAGTTGCATTGGACTTCTATGCATTATGGTTGCATAGAAGGTCATTAAAGCTGTAAACAGGATGGTCACCCTGGGAGTGAGTGTAGCAGAGGAGAGACCCTAGGACGACCCTCTGAGGTGAAGGAGCAGGCGAGAGGGTGGAGGAAAGCTGGAGCCTGGCTGTCCAGGAAACCGAGGCAAGAGGGTGTCTCCCAGAGGAGGAAGTGGTGCCCAGCAGCAAATGCTGCTGATGGGTTGAGGGAGGGCCGAGGATTGACCGTTGAAATTATCAACTCTGAGGTCTAAGAGCACATTTCATTCATACAAGGTGCAGGTGCTGGAGGCACAGCAATAAACAAGGAGGGGGGGCCCTTCCCCTCCCAGGTGTCATGATGTTATGGAGGGAGGGTCCCCAAATATAACGAGCTAACAGTCATCAGAGGAAAAGGGAAGGCAGAGAGCACAGACACCAGGAAAGCCCAGCGGTGAAGCCTGGAGGCCATGTCTAGAGGGCTCAGGAGAAATTCCTACCCACATTTTGAAAACCCACATGGCTGGGTCCTAAACCTCCCACAAACCCTGCCCCTAGCCTCAGCATAGACCCCAGGCAAGGCGTATGCCAAGGCAGGCAGGAACCAGTGTGACATTCTCCAGGTGTGACAGTGCCGCATAAGCCTCCTAGCTCGCTTAGAGGGTGACAAGGTTTTGAACCTAGGGCTGTCTGGTCCCAGAGTCCATGTTCTTATATCACCCATTGCTGCGATGTCCATGCAGGCATGGTGACGTCCACATGGGACATGGGGATTTACAACAGGCTGTTCTTTTTTTTGCAGTTTTTGGCCAGGGCTGGGCTTGAACCCTCCACCTCCAGCATATGGGGCCGGCGCCTTACTCCTTTGAGCCACAGACGCTGCCCAGGCAGTTCTTTTTGACAGCAGAAACTCTTGTCTGCAGAGTCCCACATTTGCCCAGCTTCTTTAGATGAGCCCTTTCAGCCTTAGTTTGCTCATCTGTCCAGAAGAACCTGGGAAACAGCTACAGCACCTTAGTGCCCTCACCACACTACCTACCCTGGGTAAAGTCCGGCTGGGAGGCACAAGCCAGCCCAGGGCCCTGTGAGTGCCTTGGAAACTCTCTCCCAGAGGAGGGTGGCCAAGGGACTGGAACTGGCAGAGAGCTTACGCTGGGGCAAGCACAGCCTCCTGGCCTGTGTCCTCCAAGTCCCCCCTAGCCTGTGTCCTCTAGAGCACCAGGCCCTGTTCCTGGGGGCCCCTGAAGGTCAGGCATTCCTTCTGGTTGCCACTGTCCCTCTGCGCTGGATAAACAGCGCCTCCGCCCGCCCGCCTCCTCGTTCCCTCACGCTTCACTAGAATTAAATTCATCATTCATTTTTTATGGTTTATACATAGTGTAATTTATGTTTTCAAATATATTGAGGTCACACTTTAGCAGAAAAAAAGTATTTCACATTGAAATTGAAGGCATGTGTGTTCCATTAAATGGGGATGTTTGGGATAATTTTAAAAGGCTAAAAGTAGTAGAAAGTAACATTAAAATAAAATTTGAGAGATGTAATTACCCCTAATCGCACCATAAAATAATCAATACTGCATTCCATTATTTCTGACTTCCCTAGTTATAGCTTTTTTTGTTAAGCTCTTGAATATTGATGAGGTGAAAGGGTCGTGTCTTCTGGCGGAGGTCTGATGGAGGTGGAATTAAGGTAGTGTCCTCTCCGATTATCCTGGGGACACCAGGAGTGCTGCTCCTTCTCAGCTACAGATCCCAGGGGGTGGCACCATATTCCTGATCTCCTGTCTGTCCAGGGCCTGATGGGGGGGTGGGGGTGCAGGACAAGACCCCGGGCAGAGCCCCACGTGAGCTTGCTTGGGCTACATTTTTGAAGCACTCACTGTGTGCTAAACTCTGTGAGATGCATCAACTCATTTAACTCCCTCTCTCCTTTTTGTATTTTTTTGGAGACAGAGTCTCACTCTGTCACCCTGGAGTTGAGTGCTATGGTGTCATAGCTCACAGCAACTTCTAACTCTTGGGCTCAAGTGATCCTCTTGTCTCAGCCTTCCAAATAGCTGGGACTGTAGGTGCCATCCACAACACCTGGCTAATTTTTCTATGTGTAGTAGAGAAAGAGGGTCTTGCTCTTGCTCAGGCTGGTCTCAAACTCCTGAGCTCAAGCGATCCACCCTCCTGTGCCTTCCAGAGTGCTAGGATTACAAGCATGAACCACCCTAGCAACCCTCTGCAGCAGGTGTTTGTGGGACTTACTTCTCTTCCCATTCTACAGACGGGCACACCGAGGCTTAGCAAAATAGAGTAAGTTATCAAGGAGTGGAGTTGGGATTTGTACCCACGTCTGCGCTCTTGCTACAATCTATCCCACCTCCCCAAGAAGCCCAGCCTGTGGCTTAGAGATGGCCTGAGGATTGGAGATCCCAGCAAGAGGGTGCAGAGGTTCCAAAGCCCCAGGAAAGGATGGCTCAGGACTAACCTTGAGGATAGTTGTCACTGGCCATAGTGGCAACAGATTGAAATGGAAAACCTCTGGTTAACACCTGAGAACTTCTGTCCTTTTCCTGTACTTTTTTTTTTGGACAGAGTCTCACTCTGTTGCCCAGGCTAGAGTGTTGCTAGCTCACAGGAACCTCAAATTCCTTCAAATTCCTAGGCGCAAGCAATCCTCCTGCCTCCCCTCCCACATAGCTGGAACTACAGGCACCTGCCACCATGCCCAGCTAATTTTTCTATGGGTCTCACTCTTACTGAGGCTCGTCTCAAACTCCTGAGCTCAAGTAATCCTCCCACTTCAGCTTCCCAAAGTGCTAGGATTACAGGTGTGAGCCACTGCACTGCCCCCTTTCCTGAACATTATATAGTGGGTTCATTTCTCTGAACCCCTGTAAAATGGGGATAACAGTGGAAAGCCCCTCACTAAGTTGTGTGGCTTAACGGAGCTCACACTGAGCATGTTGCCAAGCATGTGGAAAGTGCTAGTGAACTGTGCCTCTGAAGGCATTGCTGATGGGAGCAATGAGGAGGTTACTTCTCTTCCCCGGCCTTAGCCTCCCCAACTCTAAAATGCCCCTGGGTGGGGCACTTGGACTGAACAGCAAGGCCTTGTCTTTCTCTGATATTTTGTGTCCTGTGATCTATGCAAAGAGGTTCCTGCATGTGCCCTTGTAATGGCCTAGGGAGACAAGGGCCCTTAGGAGGTCATCTTATCTACCCTCCACCTTTCAAGCATGGTCACACGTTGCAGGGTGCCCCTCATCCTTGCTTCCTCCTATCTGAAGGAGCCTGTACCTTCCAGCTGCGGACAATTTCCCAGGAGCTCAGGGCTGGGTTCTGCAGGAGGGCCTGTGGGAGCACCAGGTGGTCCTAGGGCCCCCTGAGCTGGACACTCTCATGCCCCAGCATATATAGGTATCTTTATGCCTGCTATTTGATACCTGTCCACCAGAATCTAGGCATTTCTCTACCCAGAATCCAGCTCAAAATCTACACACCTCCTGGCAGTGCTGTCCACAGTAACTGGAAAGTTGACACAACCTGCCTGTCCATCAGCTGCTGGCTGGATAAACAGAACGTGGTCTATCCGTACAATGGAATACTCTTCAGCCATAGAAAGGAATGAGGAACGGATACATCCCACAAGGCGAGTGAATCTTGAAAACATCATGCTTAACACAAGAGGCCAGACACAAAAGACTATGCAGAGTATGACGCCATTGATAGGAGATATCCAAAAGGGGCGGGGCCACAGGGACAGAGAGGTGAGTGGTTGTCAGGGGTGGGGGAGGGGAAGATGGGGACTGACAGCTTAATGGATATGAGGTTTTCTTTGGGGGTGATGAGAAAGTTCTGGAGCTAGATAGCTGCATAACATTGTGAATGTACTTAATGCTGCTGAATTGCACACTTTGAAATGGTTACACTGGTAAGTTATGTTCTGTGTATGTTACCACATTAAAAAAAAATCCCTTTACAGTTTGGACACCCTCGGGTCCCGTTCTAGTGGCCAGTCTGGCCCTGCAGCTCTGTGTGAAGCCCAGCATGTTAGGAGCCTGGACAATAGGGAGGTGACACACGGCCTCGCTCCCCATGTTTTTGTCATTAATAATAAACAACAATAGAATGTATTTTTAAAACTTTCCCTAATGGAGATTCCCAAGCAGCAACCAAAACACTCAGATGGCCCACTGGTCCCAAGCACAAAAGCAGCTTGGGCCACAGAGGGTGGAGCTGAAGGCTGGACGTTCCCTGGCGTCTGGGCAGTGCCCCTCACTTCCCACCGCTCCCTGCCAGCCCCACTCTCCAGCTTTTCCAAGTGGTCCCAGGGACAAGGGCATGGGGAGGGTCTTTCTTATTCTCAGGCTCCTTGCCAATGCCCTGGCCCCTTGACTCCGTCTGCCCAGGTTCCCTTTCCTGTCCTTCTCTACAGGGCCTGTCATTGTGTGAGCAGATGGGCAGTGCGGACCTCAGTGTCCTCAGTGTTTCGGATGTCTTAGGCCAGCTCTGGTGCTCTCTGACGCACCTTGGATGGGACCTGAGATCCTGATTGCTCCAGGCATCCTAGCAAAGAAGCCACAGAGCAGGGACAGGAACTCCTGGCAGGTGGCCCACTGTTTGCTCTTCCCTGTCATCCTGGTGCTCCGCAAAAGCAGAGCAGGACAGTTAGCAGCCCAGACCCTGGAGTCAGAGAGGCCCCCTGACCTGGGAACCTCAGGCCAGGCAAGTCACTAACCTCCCAAGGCCTCAGTTTCTCCATTTGTAAGTCAGCTGGGGATGTCTCAGGTCTGTGCTGAGTAAATGGTGATCATTATTCTAAAGATAAGGTAGAGGCTCAGGCCTGTGCTGCCTCATCCTCTCCCAGGCCCCTTAGGTCCACCTGGCAACCTGACCCAGGAGCAGTCAGAGCCTTTTGCCCCTCTGAGTTAGAAGTTGGCTGGGCTCTGACACAAGGAGGTCCTTTGTCAAATAATCCTGTAGCCCTGGGAGGCACAGACTGTTGTCCCCACTTTACAGATGAGGAGACCGAGGTCCAGAGAATCAGGGAACTTGCTGGCTATGGAAGCTGTACTTCCCGATCTAAGAGCCATTGCTTTTAAATACTATTGTAGTACAGTGACTGAACTGGGGTAGGAGTTGCTATGATGTAGATCAGGGTCCCTGCAATTATGTAATTCCTTCATACATTTGTCTGGAGTAAGGGGATGTGGCTCATCAGACTTGCAAAGAGATCAGAAGCAGACAAGTCCCAACTCCTCTAGTGACTGACTCTGTGGCCCTGTGTAAGTCAGTTCCTCCCTACTGTGCCTTCATTTCTCCATTTTTCAAATGAGGGGTTAGACTCAAGATCTCTAAGGTCCCCCTGAGCACTGACATTGTCTCCTTCTTGGAGCCTGGCAAAGAGCTACAGGCCAGGCCAGCGGCTGGATCAGGGGCAGGAGGAGATGCCAGCCTTGACGAGGTATGTCAGGGGAAGGTGGCTGACACCGAAGAGCTTAGGTCTGGGCCTGCTCTGCCTCCACCTTCTCAACATTCCCTTCTCCCCATTCTCCCCATGGACAAAAAGGGCCCCCAGCCAGACCCTGTCCAAAGGCCTCTATTCCCCCCCAGAGCCAGCCACAGCCCACCCATCGGTGAGATGTAATTGGTTTCAACTGACAACCATAACAAGAAGGCTCTTTTAGGAAACTTCGGAAATGGAAGGGAGGCCATTAGGAAATTTACATTTGCGAATATGATGTTTAATTAGCAATACCAATAAATTAATAGGAGAATCTTGCTGCGGTTCTGGGTTCATAAAACACCAGCTTCCATTGGCAGAGGGAGAAAGTGGCAGCCGAGGCTGCCCAAGGGGAGAGGACGGGCCAGGGCCGCCCTGGCTGCAGCTCCTCACAGGTGGCCTGTGCCCCTTCCCCTAGCCCACCCCTTGACCATGGAGTACAGGGCAGAATGAAGCCAGCATGGACTGTGGCATCGGGAAGGCCTGAGTTCATATCCTGATCTGACCGTTTAGTCCCTGGTGAAGCCTCCAAGTCCTTATCTGCCGAATGGGGATAATGATAATAAGAACCCTTCATAGGGCTGTTGTGAAGATTAAAAGAATTAATAGTGGTAAAAGCACCTAGAACAGAAAGAAGCTGGCACAAAGTAAGTGTTAGTTATTACGCTGCTGCTGCTCCTACTATTATTATTATTAATGGGATAAGGAATGGGAAACACCTGGTGAGAAGACAGGACTTGATAAATACCAAATGTTATTGGCTTTTAAATTTTCCTTTCTTGAGCCTAACCCACTCTTCTGGGCTCCCGAGCACCTGGGACGGTCACCCTGACAGCCCTTACCCTCCAATCTGGCCCTGCTTCCCTCTTGGAGTTATTGGCTCTGCACAGGCGGAGGCCATGGCTAGCTTATTGCCATATCCCCACGACACATTTATAGACAAGCACAGGATACTCAGTCTGACAGGTGCCTCCCCAGCTCAGAGACCATGCATGGGTCCCAGCTTCATTCAGGACTTTGCTCAGCCTCTTCCTTAGCACTGCCCCTGTGGCCATTTGTGATCCAGCCACCTCATCTCCCACCTAAGGCAACGACTCCTGCCGTGATGCCAGGCTTTTCCTCCTCCCCAAAGATGCTGGCTTCCTTCCCGCCTCTAGGCCTCTGCACACAGTGAAGTTTATCTTGGAGTGTCCTTTTCTAACTGATAAATTTCTGCTCCTTCACCAAGACCCAGCCTTACTAAGTCCTCTCTTGGTCCAAGGCAAGAATCAGAGTCAGTTCAGGGCGACTGGGAGCTAAGAGGCCTTGGTCACCAGACCCTCTCTTCTTGGTCCTCTTTCATGCCACCACCACCGTCCAGAGTACTTATAACAGGGACTTGATGGTTTCTTAGAAGCCAGTGCACAGATTACTCACCTCCTACACGTCCTCTGTGCTGTGTCCTAAGACAAACCTCCCTGGCCATTTCTCCACCTCCATGCTCTCACCGCACTTGGTCCATTCCTCTACCACCATGCTTCATTGCCTCAGAATAATTGGTTTGCTGGTTTGCTCTCTCCCTAAATGTGGCTCCTCAGGCCTGGGCCTTCCATCACCTGCCCTGTCCAGGAACAGAGCCAGCTTTGCCTGATTGTATGACTAAACAAATAAATCAGGAAGTGGGTTTAAATGTTGCCTCCTCCAGGAAGTCTTCCCTGACTACGGGAGCTCTTTTGTAAACACTGCAGGTGTTTATTGTTTGTCCGCCCACCAGATTGTTGGCTCTTTTAAGGCAAGGACCTTGTCATTTTGTTTACCACTGCTTCCTGGCATCTGGCCTGGAGATGGTCACATGGCTATGCTAATAAGTATGTATTCCCTGGACAAGAGAATGAATGAATGAACAAATGAGAGAAAGAATGAATGGATTTGATCATGAGTGACTATGGAAAGGTTGCTTCCCTGGGTTGGGGACAGAGCCCAGGTTCTCTGAGCCCTGGCCCCACTAAGATCTTATTTCCCCAGCTGTTTATTAGGTTGTATAAAGTGCATAGGAAATGTGACAATAATTAAGGAAGATGCAACAAAAGGTAATTAATTGCCTTTCTAAAATTCGATCTTTGCATATGAATGAATGGGAGGTCACAGATTCAGTCAAGGAGGAGTCCCCTATTCTCCAGGGAACAGAGGTGGGGCTCTTGGCAGAGTGGAGCTTAGGCTGACCCTGAAGGAGGCTGTCTTCTTTCCCTCATCCCCTTTGCATGGCCCTGGCTCCACAGGTCTAAGGTGGGCCAGGGGTGACTAAGGAGGGACCATGCAGGGAAGCCCACCATAGGTAGGAGGCTCCAGGAGCTCACAGCCACAGGAAGCATCTGCGAACAACTTCCTATGAGGAAAGCGGAGGTGACCACTGGCTTAGCACAGAGCAGGAAGATGGGTTCCCAGCCCAAGTTCACTGACTGTGAAGGATGCTTTAAGCAAGGATGTCTTGGATGCTTGCTTAAAAAAAAAAAAAAAATGCAAAAGCTCCAATCCCAACTTGGATGTTTGAGAACAGAGATCTAAACATCCCAAGCATCCTGAAAACTCTGGAAATTTCTTGCTGGCTAGTCACAGGTAGCCTCTAAGGTGTTAGGCCCCGATTTGTACTTTTCCCTCCCTACCCTGGTCAAGAAGGAGTCTCTCCTGTTCCTAGTGGTACCAGGGGCAGAACAAAGTCTGTACTGGAGGGTGGCTGACTTAGAGGCCAGGATGGTAGGAGGCAGAGACACCTCTTACTGGCTCCAGCACCAGTAATTTGGTTTTAGTTACCACAACTTAAAGGAGCTCTGGGTAACAGAGGACAGTGACAGATGAGGTCCCTCTAGGCCCCAGTGCAAAGAACTGAGTCTCTGGCTTATAGTTGTGCTAGGAAAATGTCATCTCCTCCAGAAAAGCTTCTGAGCCCTGGTCTAACTAACACTGTCTCTGGACTCCTGAAAGATAAGGGGCCCATCTCTCTCTACACTCATTCCGTGGATAGGAGCTTCTTCTTTCCCTTTTGACAGGGCTGGGCCTGAGTCTGGCTCCAGAACCTTCATGTGGCCCATGGCAGGTACTGCTCATGACAAGTGTTGCTGGCAGGGGTAAGGGAAACAAAGGCTCTGAGATGCTCTGGTGTGCCCCAGAGACCACCTACAACTTTACCGATGGTCCTCATCACTCCAACTCAAGCTCCCCAAGGACATTTCTCTGGCTGTAGGAGTGAGGGTGGCTACCTGAGACTTTCAGCCAATGACAGATGGCAGTTGGTGGGTAAGTACCCCCAGTCCTCTTCCCCACCCTTGGGACACCTGGAGCTGAGTGCCGCAGGCCTGCAAGTTCCCCATGTGGGAACCGTTCTTGGACTTAGCTTTCCGCATCCTGCTTCTCTCCTTTGCCATTTTCTTTGGGGGTTCCTCCCAAATAAACACACCCCGAATCCTTGGTCTGCTTTTGGAGAAACCCACACTAAAGAGTAACCACACCCTGGGAGAGGTGAGGGCCCTAACTTGTTAAAAAGAATCATCCTACAGGACCCGGATGCCCTCCTAAGCCCCTGCACATCCATCATCTCTTCTGGCCTATGTGACCTCCATGACATGGGTGCTGTTTTTAGTCCTGGTCTACAGACAAAGAAACAGAGGCTCAGAAAGGTCAGACTTCTTGGTTGAAAGCAGAGCAAAAGGCAGACAGGCTGGAATCCAGGCCTCCCTTGAAGCAGACAGATTCCAGGGCCAAGATTGCTAACTGGTTGTCAGGTATCATCACCTTAGTTGTTTCTTTAAAGGCCAAAACTATGTGGGAAACCTCTGGGGACCCACATGTTTGCTAACTATGACTCCCTTCATGCATTTGCTTGCTGGTCTCGCCCCCAGGGCCATTGAGTTGCAATCCATTTTTAGTGACCCAGACCAACTGCTGCTCTGATGGGGTGGCTTGTGACCCGGTTCATGGTTTCAGTCTGACCTCCTGAACATGGGGCCCCTGACACAGATTAACGTCTGGGTGGAAGGATGGAGTGTCTCTTCCCTGGTCTGGGCCTCTTGGCTTGTCCCAGCCTCAAACTCTGGAGAGGATAATAAGCCTTGGTTCAAATATGAGCCGTATGATCTTGCCCCATGACTACACCTCCCCGAGACTTGGTTTCCTTATCTGTAACAGGGTGCTCACAATCCTAATTGGCAGCGTGTTGCTGGAGCTGGCGATCTCAATAGGAGCCAGCAACTCAGCAGGTGCTCCACAAGCCCCAGAGGTCCCTAACCTCTGTGTCACTGCTCCTTCTGGCTTAATAAGGCAGGGCAGAAAGTCAGGGGAAGCAAGAATGACGGAGTGAGTGCAGTGCGAGTGTCATTTGAATCTGTTCTCAATGAGGAGAAGCTATGAGGCCATGAGGCTGGCCCAGTTCCCCAGGGACCTGCGTGATTGGGAACTAAAGCAGCTGCCTGCAAGCTGGCTGAGACCTCTGCTCTCCTTATTACCTGCTAGTTAGGAAGAGGTGGCAGGCCAGCAGGACAGGTGACTGTGTTCAGGGTGACCCGCAGATATCACATGCATCTTGGGGGACCCTCCAAACCTGGTGAGGATCCGCTTCCAGGCATGACTGCCCAGTGTCCTCTGACACCTGGCATCTCCAGATGGAAGGCAGCAGGGAAGAGCTATTTCTCCCCCAAGAACCCCCCAGAAAGTTACTTCCAGGATCCTTATTCTAAAATGTCAGGTACCCATATATAGACAGAGGGCTTTCCTGTATTTCATGTGAACTAAAAAAAAAGAATTATATCTCAATGTTGTAAGTATTCTACAGAAACTTGGAAACTCTTGTGAAATTGTTTGCATTCTTTTTTATAAACGAATTAAGTCACATTCTCTGCTCTCTCCCATCCTCAGAGCTTGTACTTTGCCTGAGACTGCGCTGCGGCGCCAGCCTGAGCCAGTGAGGTGTGGGGGTGGGAGGCTGAAGGCCCCGTGGTGAAAGGCTAAGAGCGTCCCCTCCCCGGCCTGCTCCAGCCCCAGCTCGACCCGCAGGAGACCCCTCTGGCTTGCTCTGGGCTCAACGTGGCCTCCCCAAACTCTCTCCTCAGCCGTAGGGTGGGTGGGCGGCTGCTCCCCAGACAGTGTGGGCAGGCTGGACGGGCCGGGCAGGGGATAACCGCCGGGTCCACAGTCCGGCTCCGTCCCGGGCGCGGCGGGCTGGGTCCCCGCGTAGCCCGTGGCCACCGGTAGGGGGCGCCTTGGTCATGCATTATTCATCGCCAGCCGCCTGCCCGCGCCGCCGCCTCCCTCGCCTTCCCCCGCGCGGGCTGCGGGCTGCGCCGCGGAGCGGGAGCGCGGAGCCTTCACAATATTGTGGCAGCTCCGCGAGTGACGGCTCCGGGGAGGCGGGGGGCGCGCAGCTCGGGCGGCGGGAGGCAGCGGGGGTGGGTGCGGGGGCTGGGAGGGGTTCTGGAGTGGGGGCGACGCTGGGTCACACGGCCTCAAACGGGGCTCAGATGGAGGGGCCTGGTTTAGCAGAGGCTTAGCATCCATCCATCAATCCGTCCGTCTGTCGGTCCATCCATCCATCCTTCCTTCCCTCACATCAACCAACACGCAGGGAGCATTTGGTCTGTACGCAGGGTAGGAATACGATGGTGACCAAGGCAGGCATGGTGCCTGTCCTTCTAAAACTTAATCTGGAAGTGTGTGTGGGGTGAGCAGATCAAAAGCATGTAAACAAATAATTAAGATAATTCCAGATAAGAGTGCTCTGCATAAAAGAAAACCCTGCTGGGGGCTGTGCAGACGGTCAGAGGCTTCTGTTGAGAAGGTGACATTTGCGCGCAGACCCAAATGGCAAGGGTGAGCTTGACCTTGACCAGTTCCAGGGCCTCTGAGGTTTCTCCCCAACCCACCCCTGGGCTTCTCGGGGTGCTGTTAAATTCAGCCGGCACCCAACCACCACCCGCACCTGCACACATTGTTGGTGAGATGCTGATGCTGGCGAGGCCTGGGGTCCCCTGCCCAGCCTTCCTCCGGGCTGCAAGCTGGTCACCACAAGCTGCCAGCCCAAGACCCCTGCTTCCAGGAGTCTCCTCCCACTCTTGCAGGGGCTCCAGGCTGGGGAAACTTGGGAGCATGGAGTCTGGGCTCCTCATCTCTCAATGGGAGGCTCGGCCCCTCCACCTCCCAGCCCTCTACTCCAGGACCAGGACAAGGTTGTGGGGATGGAGGGCTTGGGCTCAGGGTCACCACCAGCATCGGGTTTCCTTTCACTTGTTCAAAGACTCGTTGTCGCCTGAGCACATCAATATCCTTAATGACAGTGAGAGGAGCTGGGACTCCAGACGGCAGAGCCCCCGCCCGCCTCTGCCTCTAGGTGCCCTCTCCCTCCTCTTCTCTCTGATTCCTGTCTCCTCTCTCAGTCTCTCCTCTCCCCTCCTCTCCCCCTCCTCACTCCTGCCTGTCTTTCCTCTTCTCTCTTTCTGTCTTGAGTCTTGCCATCTTTCCTCTTTTTCATCTTTTCCTCCTTTCTCTGTGTTTCAGCTGTCTCCTCTCCCTCCTTCCTCCCCTTCTAACCCCCTTCCAGAACCTCACAGCTCTTGTGCATTCACAAACTTGAGGCCGGAGTAGGCCAGTCCCTCTGTCTGTCTGTCCATTCCAGCTGGGCCCCAGTGCCTTTCCCTGAGGCAGCCTTAGCACCAGGCAGGGCCTCGAAGTGGGGCCCAGAAGAGCTCAGTTCCAGATCCTGCAACCACTGCCCCAAAGGCAGGCGAGCTTCTGTCTTCCCCACGCCCCAGGCTCCGCTGGGGAATGAAAACAGCAAGTTTGGGTGCGGGGCATCATGGGTGAGCAGAGAGTTTTGGGGAGGATTTTTCTGTTTTGTATTTTTTATGACCATATATAATTTCGCATTTCTCCCCTCAGCCTCTGCCTCCTTGGCTCCCAGATGTGTCCCACATTGAAGAATTATCTCTCCTCCCTAGAGTGAAATAAATGCAATCAATATGAGTATTGCTCTCAGGGCCTTGAAATATTACATTAATGTTCCATGTGGTGACATTTTAGCTGGAATTTTCAAATACATTATGATGGTTCAAATTAATATTTATCAGATCAGCTTTTATATTTTGCAAAAGAGAGAGAGAGAGGAAGAGAGGGAGAGAGAGGAAAGGAAAGACAGAGAGAGCATTATTAAAATACAAAATGCAGATCAAGTCTAAAATCGATGGTCCATTTTCCCAGCACTTTCCAGGGGCTGTCTTTAGCTTTCTGGGTTTGTTTTTAAATTTATTGGTGTTTCAGGCAAATCTATTGGGCTCCCGCGGCCCCCTGGTCGTTCTCCCCTTCTGGCTCCCCTTGCTGGCTACGGGGCCCTTCCTTTTCTGTCTTTCTCTCTTTATTATCCTGAAATGTAAATTACGACATTAGCCCGGTCCTTATTTTTTTTTTTTAAACTCTCTGATGATTAAATCTGCTACACGACATCTTTGTCCTTTCTATAAATTAAATCATCTTGGCTTTGGACCTCCAGCTCAGGGTGGATGCCACCCGGGTGTCGAGGCAGCATGTAGCTCGGGCCGAGGGCTGAGGTCCTTGTCCTCTTCAGGAGTGGACTCTGGGGGCCTTTGTGTGGGGGCATTTTTTTTTTTCGTAAATAAGAAACGTGGACTGGCGGGCGGAGGTGGTGACAGTCATACATTCCACTTTATTTCAATCACTTCCAAACTGATTACTCTGTGAAGTGGAAAATCCAGGCAGATTAATGGTTTAATTCTCTTTCTCTTTTCTTTTGCTTTTTTTCCCATCCACCTCCTGTTTTTTATTTTCCCCCTCTTCTTTTTGCTTTTTACCTCATTTCTCAGAGTTGTATGCAAAAAAAGACTCAGAGGCTTCGGGGAGGTGCACGGGGACCTGCAATGTGGTTCCTGGAGGAAGGACAGCAAGTCCAGCCAGGGCCATTCCCAGCTCTCCTCTGCCTTGCCTGGGAGCTCTGCAAGGGTTGAGGACGCCTGCTGCAGCCCTTCACTTTTTCTCTTTGGTAATTTTCTATTTCCTCCCTCCTCAAGTTCTCTGGGTGAGAGCTGGAAGTAGAATGAGTGTTTATTGTCAGGTGTACAAAGGCACACACACACATAGACAGTTTCAGATCCCACGCGCACACACGCAAACACGCACGCAAATACAGCAACATAGACACTCTGAGAAGATCTACATAGGGCGAACTGCCCTCCTGATTTCTCTCGCTGCTGATCTGGCCAAAAGAACGACAGGAAACTTAAAAAAGAAAAGGAGGAGGGATCGATTATTCGACCTGTACTTGAACCCGACTGAAAGAGATAAAGCGGAATTTTCAATAGGTCCCCTGCCCTTTTCACCAGGAGGGAAAGAGGAGAAGAAAAACAAGAGATATTTATATGACAGCAGCTGCTGAAAATAGCATTTCAGAGCCATAAAAAAAGGCAAAAAGAAATTCAATGGTAGAAAAGGCAAGAAACTCCTTGTCTGCTCCCCAAAAGGGGAAGCCAGGCAGTGAGTGGCCCTGGCTGGAAAGGCATGCATGCCTTCTATAGATCTGTTTGAAATTATACTTGTCATTGAGAGGGAATTTATGCTTCTATTGATCTGCAAAAGGAAAATATTAAATGGTTTGGTTTTGATCTTTGGGTGACCCCAAGGTCAAGGGTAGTAGCAGATTAGTATTCATAGAATTCATCACGGAATTGCAGCCTGCATCCACTTTATGCAAACATGCTCAAAACACGCCTGGTGAAGCAGGCAGCAAATGGCCAATGACAAGGAAAAAGCCACCAGCACCCCCTCCCACCCTGTGGGGCTCTCCCAACCCCTCGGGAGAAAAAGAAACAGTGGAAGGGCTGAGTGCCTGATGGATGACAGACACCTTGTGACTCTCATGGACTTGTGCAGAGGTGGGGTTCCCAGACTGGAGCAAGTACATAGGAGTTCAGAGGGTTGTCTGCTGTGGGGAATGTAGTGTGCAGTGGAAAGGGCGAGAATCCTACACGGGGCCCAGGCGGGTCGTGAGGGACCTGCAGACCTGTGGCAAGACATTGAGGGGAGGGCAGTGAGCAGACTGGTGCGCACACACACACACACACACACGCACATTCAGCCAGTGGCAGCTGGGGTCTTTCGTAAAGGGGGGAACGTGGAGAGCTCGCCAAGGGTGACATTGTTGCTTGTTAAATGCTGAGGAGCTTCCGTGGTGTGAGGTCCCCACGTGCAGAAGGAGAGGAAGGCCAGGCGTGCAGGCTTCCCTGAGCTGCCACCTCCCTCTGCGCTCCCTCTATGGCCACGGAGCCTGTGTTCCATCTGTGTTGGAAAAGGACACACGTGGAGCCCCTGGAGACAGGCTGCAAACACCCCTCCTGCCTCAGTTCAGCACACAAGTGCCCTCTTAGCAGAGTCTGTCCCCAATGTGGGAACATTTGGTCAGTAACAGAGTCACTTGCCAATGCACTAAAAATAGCCCAGCAAGCATATCCCTGCAATGGCAGGAATTCTGGCTGGCCCTTGTTCTGCCTGCTGATCAGGGGGCCAGTGAGGGGCACAGATCTCAGCTCCTACTCAGGGGCTGGGGAGGGGCTGAGAGAGCAGAACTCTGGTGACAAGGATGGCTGTCTTTATTGGGTGCCCTCTGGTCCATGCTTTGCCTGCGCTATTATCTCACTTAATACTCACAGTTACTCTACCAGGCAGAGGTTGTGAACACCCCATTGTATAGATGAGAAAACTAAGGCTCTGTGAGGTGGATCATGGGCTCCAGTTCTGAGCTTTGTCCTGACACTGAAGTCCACTCTGAAGAGCTCTGCGCCAGTGGCCTGGCACTTGCCCTTCACAATTTAGGCTGATTCCAGTATTGGGCTAAGTTTTGGGTGCAGGAAAAAGGCAATTTGGGATGAAGATGGGCTTGGAGGCCTTAGAGGTTCTGGGAACTGTGGGGAGAGTAAGGTAGAGCGGCCCCAGCCCTGCCTCCTCGTCCCTGCTCAGAGGATAGCGTTCTGACTATTAATCATGTTTCATTTATATTAGCTTGACTCGATCTACTGTATATTTGAAATGGATTTAATTTTAGATCACGCACTATGGAAGGGGGCCAGTTTGGTGTAAGGAGCATTATGAATATTTTCCATAAGCTGGGTATACATTATCCAGGGACAGATATATGAGCCACAGCCCAGGGCTCCTGGCTGGGGGAAGGCGGCTGCTCTCTCCTTCCTTCCTCCCATTCCCTTGCAGCCCAGGGTCACAGGGCTTTGGAGGGACCCCTCTCTGCCCCTGCCCCAGGAAGATGATGGGCTGTCTCAGCCTCATCTTTCCTCTGCCCATGACCTCATCCCCACTGACGTTGAAACCACTGTTTCTTCCAGCTCTGGCCTGAGTCGCAGGCATAGAGATGTGTGCACGGTGGGAAGAAACGAGGACTGTGCCAGAACTGAGGGTCAGGGACCCTGGCCTGACCTGCCAGCCTTCTCCAGAGCTGTGGGAGGTGCAGGGTCCAGCCTGAGATAGAAATAAGGGGGTGAGATTTGGAAGGAGAATGGACTCCCTCCTTCAAGGGAGAAGGCAGAAACAGAGCTCCACTGGCCAGCTGGGGGATGGCACCTTCCTGCTCAACAGGAGGGGACAGGCCAGACTAGACCTGCTCTGAGAGGCCCCTGAGCCTGGGCTGGGCTGCCCCTTTCCTGGTGGGCCTGAGTCCCAGGACCTTGCCCCTTTCTCAGGGGTTCAGAGCTAAAAGGTCCCAGACTGAGCTGTAGAAACTGAGGCCCAGAGAAGATGAGGGTCTTGCCTGGAGTCACAGGACAAGCTGAGGGGAGCACACACCTCTTCATTTGTATAAGGCTCCACATGCTGCCAGGAACTTCTCTTGCTTATTCTCCTCCGAACCTAACACCTGGCCCTGACCTTGAGGGAGCTAAGGCTCAAGTCAATCGAAGGACAAGCCTACAGACACATGCCTGGGGAGCAGCAGAAACAAGCCTCGGACCCCTGCCCCACGGCGCTGTATGTACCAGGTGTGGTGGAGTATTTTACAGATGGAGGAAACAGGCTCAGAAACCTCATGATGTTTATATCCAAACCTGTGCCTTTAATCTCCCTCCATCCCCAAATCTGTCCCCAACCCTGTACATGACCCCAAGTTGTACATGACCCAAATCTGGCTTTTGTCCTTGTCACCACCCTATCCTTCATCCCACCATCACCATGAGGGGTTGATCCTCCCGAAATAAGCTCTTCCAGTCTGCCCACTTCTCTCCTTCCCTCCCCTCCCTCTAGTCCAAGCCACCACCATCTCTCCTGGTCTACTGCGTGGACTCCTGAAGTGTCCACAGAGTCCCCACCGACTCCACACTTCTCTGCACTGTGGCTAGAGAGACTTGTTTAAACACAAGCACAGTTGTGTTGCACGCTTCCCCTTACCCCAGCACTCCTAGGACCAAAGCTCAAATCCAGACACTAGTCAAGTAGGCTTATTAGGGGTGGCCCTGCCCTCTTCCCCAGGGTCACGCTCCCCAGCTCCAGCTCCTGCCTCTAAGGCCTTTTCAACTCTTCTTTTTTTCGAGAGAGAGTCTCACTATGTCACTCTTGGTAGAGTACTGCAGCGTCATAGCTCACAGCAACCTACAACTCCTGGGCTTAGGCAATTCTCTTGTCTCAGCCTCCCAAGTAGCTGGGACCACAGGGACCCGCCACAACGCCTGGCTATTTTTTGTTGCAGTTTGGCCGGGACTGGGCTCGAACCCACCACCCTTGGTATATGGGGCCGGTGCCCCACCCACTGAGCCTCAGGCGCCACCCAGGAAGAGCTTTCTTATGGGTGTCAGGAGACCAGGTCGGCACCACCCCATCCATGTGACCTTGAGCAAATCAGTTCACTTTCTGAGCCTGGGCTTCAGCATTGAGCTGTTTGGAAACTGGAGTGAATGGCCCCAATATCCTGACCCAGGATAATGGGGGGCAGGCCATCCCTTGAAGATGGTAAGTTAAGAGCTTCCTATGCAGCCCCTCACTCCCGAGGGTCTATTGTCCCCAGCTCAGACCAGCACCAGCCCACTTCTCTGTAGCCATAAGGGGCTATTTGGTATCTAACTGTCCACACACGGCAGCAAGGCTCTGGGTACATGCTGGGCCCAGGCCATGCACAGGTACCCAGCTGCCTCTTCTGTCTTCCCCACCGGCTCCACATCCATCAGTTTCTCCACCGTGGCAGAGTATAATACACCCGTCACCCACCCCAGCCTAGGCTGGCAGCCTTTCAGAAGTGGCATGCGATGCTTCTCTTATTCATTCTTAATTTAAGGTTTTGTGAGTTGTAATAACCCCCCTTCCCCCCAAATCACTGGGGATGGGGACCTCCACGTCAGCCCCGGGCCAGGAGAGCTGAAGGGTAATTGCATTGCACATATGCTAATGGTTGTCTGGAGAAGACAATGGCAGCTGGGGGACTGGGATGGGGCTTCTCTCACACCTAGAGTGTCTGGAGGTGGGGAGTCAGGCTGGGGTGAGGGGTTGGCGTCACAAGCCAGCTAGGAGCCCTTACGGGCTGGAGTCCACGTGGGAGGGTAAGATGAGAACGTCTGGGGACCATCTAGGGGCTTGGCTGGGGCCAGAAGCCCTGGAAAGTATACAAAACCCTCTTCTCCCTCTGACTTCTCCTGCCAGGGTACTGGCTGCTCCCTTCTTTTCTGGGGCCAGAGGTGGTTCCCCAAGAGAAGAAGCAGCTGGGAATACAGACAATGAGGGAGCACTCAAATCCTGGTCCTGCCCTCCTCAAACTTTGTGACATTAAACAAGCCACTTAACCTCTCTGAACCTTAGTTAAAAGTCTTCTTTAACTGGCACCTGCCTTGAGGTTGTTTCAGACTTTAAAGGAGATAATACATAGAGATAAATTTCAGGGTGTTTGGTATAGATAGGTCTTCAACACATTAAGTGATTGCAGAAGCTTTTATAACTATTTTGGTTTTTTGAGACAGAGTCTCACTCTGTTGCCCAGGCTAGAGTGCCGACGTGTAAACCTAGCTCATAGCAACCTCTATCTCTTGGGCTCAGGACATTCACTTGCCTCAGCCTCCCAAGTAGCTAAGACTGCAGGTGCCCACTGCCATGATGCCTGGCTAATTTTTCTTTTTTTTTTCTGTTTCTAGTGGAGATGGGGTCTTGCTCTTGCTCAGGCTGGTTGCAAACTCCTGAGCTCCAAGGATCCTCCCGCCTCAGCCTCCCAGAGTGCTAGGATTATAGGCGTGAACCATTGCACCTGGCCTAGTTTTTATAACTATTAATCCACAGCAGGTCTGCCCACAGTCAGTGACGAGGAAACTGTGGGACTTGGGCTTTCTACCTGGAAGGGAGGAGGGTGGATCCTGACACACAAATGTCCCTTCCCTGGAGAGGCCTTCTGATGCCTCCCCTCCTAGGGGGCCCCATCTCCTGCTCCCAGGCCCTGCAGCATCCTCCTGCTTCCATCCCTGAATCCAGCCTGTAAGGAAATATTAGTTTTTTGCTTCTTGCCTACTCCTTTCCCCTCACTGTGAGTTTATTGGGGTGCCTGTGACAGTGCCTAGCACACAGTAGGTATGCCATAAATACTTGCCCAATGAGGAAGTGATTGAGTGAGGCCTGTGCAGAGAAGTGCGGGGCAAATGGATGTAGATGGGGGTTCAGGGTGGGGGCAGGCTCCTGGACCTGGCTGACCTCTGTCATAGGCCTTAGGAACTATATGACTATCACCCACCCACTCTGCCGTTCCCTGCCCAGGGTCCCATCCCCATTCTGCCACTGGAATGGACCTTTCCTGCCTCCTTGTGGTTTGGGGCTGATGGGGATCTGGGGTCCCGGGGCAGGGTGCAGGGGGCTTTCCTGTCTGGGTGCCCCCAGTTTCTTGTCCCAGACCTTCCCTTCTTGGCCTGTCCTAGGCCTCTTCACCTCATGGCAGCCTTCTCTCCCTCATCCCTGCAGCTGAAGTGTCCCCAGGGGCAGCTCAGTTCAGAACCTCCCTAGGTTCTAGTCAGAGCCTGACATCCCTTCCCCTTGAATGGAGAAACAGAGTCCAGTGTTTTGGAGGTGCTGTGTCCTCTGGGGGAGTGAATTATAGTGGCCAAGGATGATGATGAAGAAATGTTGACAGTGTCCTCTCCTGTAGCCCTGGTCCCATTGCTGAGGTCCACGCAGCACCAGGTCTCCCAGATCTCAGAGGCAGGGCCTTACTGGGTTTAGTGCCAAGGACAGGCAAGAGGCTGGTGGCCTGCTCTGGCTCATGCCAAGAGGTTTCTGAGCGAGTCCAGTTTGAGTCCCCAGGAAAGGAAGGGGTACCAGTTCCCCCTGGACCCTGGGGATACCTGTGACTCCAGAGACTACCCATTCTACCCTACTGGGCCACAGCAGGGGCCGGGTTGAAGCCAGTAACTCCCCTCAGAAATTCTGAGTAGTGAGACTGGGGGAGAAAGAAAATAGATTTGATGACATTGATGCCAGAGGCTGGGCCTTCCAGTTTATAGAGACCATGTGCTGGGGGTGGCGTTCTGTGACAGAGACATGAAGGGAACCAGAGGGAGGGGGAGAGACAGGACAAGAGGTAGACACAGGGACAGACAGAGAAAGGAAAGACAAAGAGACAGCGATTTATCTAGCAAAAGATGGGGAGATGGAGAGGCCAAGTGCAGAGAGGAAGGAGAGGAGAGGGCGAGGGGGGAGGGAGAGAGGCAATGAGAGATTCAGAGACAGAGAGACACCAGAGAGATGCTGAAGCAGGGAACCGGAGTGTGAGGCTGGCACAAGTTTGTGTGTGTGTGACAGGGATCTCGGGCCATGGAGAGAACACGGAGCCCCGTGTGCCCGGGCATGTCAAGTGGGGGACTGTCTGTGCACATTGCTAGGCATGGAGGGGCTTGGCCAACACTTGCTGAATTAGACAGAAAACTGGAAAGTGGGGTCAGGCATTTTGCATGCAGAGAACAAGTGCCCTCCTCATGTGACTACCCTTGTGTGTCTGTGATCACATGTGCAGTGTGTGCACGCGTGTAAGTGTGGAGGACAGCAGGGCTCAATTTTCTCCCTCCCTCAGCTATCTCTATGTCCTCTTGTCAAGGACTCTGTGTACAGATGACCCTGCTGGTGGGCTACAGGGCCGAGTGGTGTCTGGTGGGGGGCAGCCTGACACACGCCCTCGGCAGGGGAGGCGAGGGAGCTGTCAGCAGCCCAGGGCCTGCCGGGCAGCGAAAGTGAGCCAGAGAAGAGCCACTGCTCCTCGCCGCTGTTCACTTGACACTCTCTAGCCCAGAAGCCACCTGTTCAGCCATCAGTCACCCAAGGAAAACACAGCTTTCCTGAAACCGGGAATCGGACAGAGAGTCCCAGGAGGGGGTGAGCAGAGGGAAATGCCCACCTTCCACCACTTCCAGGGGGCCCCAGGCCCACCCCTGTGTAGGCTGGAGGCCTGAGTCTGGCCTCTGAGAGCTAAAAAAATATATACTCCCAATCTGGTATCAACCTGGGGGGTGGGGGCAAGGGTCACCACCTTGGGGGTGGTGACAGAGCAGCCCTTGCTAGGACGGCACAGCTGGATCTGTACCCTGGAGGAGCTGCCATGTGAAGAACCATGCGTGGAGACCCGGCAGGGGCAGGCGTGGAGTGGAGGTGGCACTGGAGCTGAGCTGGGGCTTGGGGGACAGGCAGGACTGCTGGGGCAGGGGAGGGACCTGGCTTGGAGGCAGGCCTGGGGCTGTGCCCAGCAGCAGCGTCCCAGCCAGTGGAGGATGGGCCATGCCCCGCCATGCCCCGCCTCGGATTGCTTGTTAATTTCATCGTTTAGCCCGTTTATGGTGTTCCCAGTTGCTGTTGCTTTTATAAACAAGCATTTTGGTGACCTTCCCCTCCGGACATCAGCTCTGCAAGAATCCCGAGCCCTGAACATTTATAAATAAGCCTTCTCTCAAGTTCCACAACAGGTGTGACCTCCCCCCACCCCCCTCCCCTGTCCTGTCCGAAAACTGAACAGTTTCAACAAGCAAAGGAAAGCCGCTCTGCTGTCTTAAAGGGGTCAAGTGGAAGCCACAGTGCATAAGGCTGCAAAAGCGCGGCCCACCTTCTCCACTCCCCCAGGGTAGGGGTCTCCGAGGAGAAGGCCAGGTTGGGGGGCAGTTGATCCGTGACTCCACTTCCCCTGAATACCCTGGCCCAAGAGGCTATGGTCTGAGAGGGCTCCCTGGCCAGCAAAGTGTACTGGAGTCAGGCCCCCCAGGGAAGTCCCCAACTTGACTCTCCGTCACAGTCAGCCTCTCTGACTTGGCCCCACTCTGATGAGTATAGCGAATTTCCCCCCTTCTTCCCTGCCAAACACTCTCTGATTCATGATTTGCAACATTTCATACACACTTATTCAACAAGCATTCATTCAACCATTATTTCTTGAGCTCCTCCTCTGAGCCCAGTGCTGTGTGGAGTGGTGGGGACGGACAAAAAGCTGAAGATCCAGCCCTGCCCCCAGGGAGCTCACCCTCTAGAGGAACAGCCAGAAAAGTTGTCAGACAAGTGAACCATGGGTGCCAAGTCTCCTGAGAATGGGGTCTCAACGGGGGGTGAAACGCTTCCTGGAAGGGCTGACTCTTGTGTTCAGTCATGTCATGGAGGTGACGAGGAGACACACATTCCAGGCAAAGAAAGCCAACAGGGCAGGGGCAGGGGTCTCAGCAGGGGTGGCAGGAAAGGAAGCAGTCTCAGAACCCACCCTTCATGTGCCCATTCCCAGCAGCAGCGCTGGTCTCAGATTTGGAAACCCTAGAGAGGTTGGTCCCAAGGGAAAAATAGGCCCCGAAAGGTCTTTTGTATTGGTAATGTCAGGTGACAAGATGGTGCTATTGCAGGATGGTGAAGATGGTGGTGGTGATGACAGAGACAGATGAGAAGGAGGAAGAGGAGGTAATGATGGAGTTGTGTATGGTAGCAGCAGATGGTGATTAGGAGAGTGAAAACGGTGATTGTGGTGATGATTGTGGTGGTTGTGATGGTGACAGGGCTGATAGTGTAGTGGTGATGATGGGCATGTGGTGTCTATGGCGAGGCCAGTGGTGGTAGGGATTGGTGATGGTGGCGGTCAGGGTGGTGGTGATGATTGTGATGGTGGTAGTGATGGTTGCAATGGAGATGGTGGTGCTGATCATGGTGTTGGTGCTCAGGGTGAAGGGCTGGTGCCTGTGGAGTGAGGCGAGTGAAGGTGGTGATTATGGTGATGGTTGTAGTGATGCTGATTATGGTGACGGTGGTGATGATTGCAGAAGTGATGGTGGTGATGGCTGTGGTAGTGGTGGTGATGGTGGTAGTAATGGTGGTGATAGTGGTGTTGGGTGTGATGGCTGAGGTGGCGATGATGGCTGTCGTGAGGTGGTGATGGTGGTGACGGTGGTAGTGGTTGTGAGAGTGATGATTGTGATGGTAGTGGTGGTGGGGGTGGGGGCAGTAGTGGTGGTGGTAGTGATGGCAGTGGTGGTGGCTGGGTGGTGCTCACGGTGTAGCCCTGGGGCCTCTGGTGAGGCTGGTGACACTGGTGATGGTGATGGTAGCACTCATGGTGCTCATGGTGATCAAAGGTGATTGTGGTGATCCTGGATGAGGGGTGTCATAGTGATGATTGAATCAAACCGAAAGGAGTATTTCCCCCAGGGTGGCACAAGCGAGGAAGATGGGAGATCCTAATCATGCTCATAAGGGATTGACAAGGTCATGATTCCGTTCTAAATGCCAGGTGTGACAATCAATCTAAGAAGGGAACCAGGGGAAGAAGCAAAAAGGCCATGAAGGATTTTCTCTTTTAAGGCTTTGAAAGGGTCAGGAAGACCCTAGACAGGTCAGGACCAGTTAGGGCACAGGGCTCAGATCCGAGTCTGTGTATGGGGGGCTTGGAGGGAGTTGCCTTTTGCCTAGAAGCTGGCATCAGTGTCAGGGGGACCTCATGACCTAGAGGACTTCCGCAGGGCCTGGACTCTCTGAGCAGACAGACGTGAGCTGAGGAGCTGTGGATCCCAGGGTAGCCTAGGGGTCTGTGGAGGACCAAGGGCCCCTGTCCGTCTTAATAAGGACCTAAGGAATAATTCCTCAGTGTGTCCTTGATTCACAATTTCAAAGGAACTTTCCCCTCCCTCTCTCTTAAAATTCCCAACCAGCCTTTGAGATGGGGGCTGTTATTAATTTTGTACATGAGGAAACTGACTCATGGGGGATCCCCTTTCTCTTCTCACCCTTCGTACCTCTGCTTGGCCTTGTGGTCAGCTCAGTGGTCTCCTCCCAGAAGCTTTCCCAAGCAACTCCGATGATGTTACTCCACCTCCTCTGGGGTCTCGCCCCACCTCTAGATGGATTGTGAGCTCACTGTGGATAGGGACCTGCCTTTTCACTCTGGCCCCAAGTGCCTGGCACAGAGTCTGGTTCAGAGGCTGCTCAGGAAATGCCAGATTTATTGATTTATTAAAGCCACCAGCTGACACAGAGGCCCTCCACTGCCCCTGGGGTTCCCCAGAGTTGGCACCCCCCTCAACAATCAAGGGGGCATATATGGGCTGGGCCACAGGAGAGAGGATAGAACGTGGGCAGGCCTGTCTTAGCTGCCAGTTTAGGGCTGTGGCAGGCTTGGTGCTGGGAATGTAATAGCCAGGTGGGCCTCTGGGCTCAGCCCCTTTAAATGCTCCTACTGTCTGTCCCAAGAGACTAGCTAATGGCTGGCGGGGCACTGTGAATTTAACAGCATCAGACCCAAACCAGCCTGTCTGCCCTTGGCTTGTTCCTCGCCCCCCCCCCGCCCCCCCCAGGGACTGAGGGCTTCCCTGGGGCCTGCCTCAGAAGAAGCAGCCAAGCTTTGGGGGGTGTGGGCTTGGATTTCAGCCAGAAGACCAAGGCAGCAGGTGAGGAAGGGCTCCTGCCCTTGGGTGGCCAGAATGGGTGCAGCCCTCTACCTGGTCCTGGGTGATCAGATGAGCGTCCTCCCTGATGTCCCACCTCCTGGGGAGGTTTGTCAATGAGAAGGATGGGAAAGCAGTGTCTTACCTTCTGGAAGGAAGTACAAGAAAATACAAGTTCCGTGAATCATTATTACTCACAGTAGCATAGGACAGAGGCCCTGACTCTTGCACTGCAGATGCACAAAGAACAAAGCGTGTTCACACACACTGCCTCATTGTCTGCGCCCTGCTGTGCGCTGGGCGCTGTGCTGAGTGCCTTATCCTGGCAGATCGGATTCTCTGGGGCTCAGGCTTCCCAGCCTTGGCAAGCTCAGTAGCACCGGAGAGGTTGCCCCTGTTACCTCCCAGCCTCAGCTCATTGGAGCTGGCTGCTGAGCCCCAGGAATCCCCCACAGCCTGCTGCAGGGAGAAGGACACTCTTCCCATTGTTCTGACGTGAAACTGAGGCTCAGAGAGGAGCAGTGTGCAGCAGGAAACAAAACCCAGAGTTGGAGCCCAGCTCTGCCTCAGATGCCCGTGTGACCCTTAGCAAGCCCCTCCCGCTGTGGTCTTCACACCCCCCACTCCAATCTTCATCATAGATGGGGAGGCAGGTGCTGGGCTGAATAATTGCCAGGGGTTCTTTGGCTTCATCCATTTAACACCTATAACTGAGCACCTATAACTTGCCTAACTATTCCGGGGGCTGGAGACGTGATGATGAACTGGAACCACATGGGTACTGCTTTTGTGGAGGTGACAGTCCCCATGGAGGTCACAGACGGGAGATAAAGAGGGAAGGAAGCTGGATTAATCCCATGAGGGAAGTAAGACCAGGTGCAGCAACAGTGACCAGGGCCTCCGTGGGGGTAGGACCAGGGAAAGTGACACTGGGCTGAATGGCAAGAGCAGAGGAGAGGCCCTGTATGCAGATAGCATCAGCACCTGATTCTGACACTCTGCGGTCACTTGGCCAGGAGGAGGCAATGGTAAGACTTGAACCCAGATCTCGTGGCTCTCAGCCCTTGCCAGTGGGCCAGAATTGCCTGGGTGCCAGCACATCAGCGTGCTGGTTAAGAGGCTTGGTGGCTCCGGTGTTTCATTTTCCTTCCCCTGCTATGGCCTGGGGAGTCTGTTGGGGGCAATCGTAGGCTTCACCTCGTTTGTTTTCCTTCTCTTAGGGATCACTGTCCAGGCAAAGGGTGTGACCAGACCAGGGCTTCAGGAAGGCAGTGATGCAGCCAGGTCTGGAACTTGGGGCTTGACTCCTGGAGCAGATCTCCCACCATCCACTTCCCTATAGTGAATGGCAGGGGAGGGGGGGGTCCCTGTCCTCTGGGTCCAGCTGTGGGGTGTCCAAGGCCTCTTGGGAAGGAAGTGATGGACATGGGTGGGGAGCTCAGGCCTCTGGCTTCACAGATCCAACTAGGGGGCCACCCTAGGGTGGGGCTTCTGTCTGTTCTGGATAAAATGGTGGCCTATTACCAAGCATCAGAACAAGTGAGGCCCATTCCATGCACAATCTCATATGAATGCCACTACCACCAGGGGATTCACTCCATATCAGCAATGAGGAAACAGGCTCAGAGAGATGAGGGGGCTTGCCCCTCTTGGGTCCCATGGTGGGAGGGTGGCTGAGCTGGAATCTGAACCCAGCTATGCTGGGTGTCACTGCCTAGGACACAGATGCAGTTTTTCTTACTGAGCATCCACTCCATGCCAGGCAGTGTTTCAGGGGCTGAGGACACAAAGTTTCTGCTGTCGAGGAGCTCTGATTGGTCAGGGTGGCAGACGGGACCCCAGTAGATAATTAGCCTTTCATTGACTGTAAACACTGTAGAGCTCATTCTCACACCTGCAGATTTTTATGCAAAAGTCACCTTCTCAATGAGATGTTCCCTGAACACTTTGTCTAAGGTTTCATGGGTTCCTTGCTTCCCCCCTCCTCATTGGCACTTATGATCTAAAATACCGTATACTTAACTTATTTATCTTGATTATTTTCCATCTCTTCCAATAGATCAGAGGTTGGCAAACTATAACCCACAACATCTGGCCCACCACCTGTTTGTATATGGCTGGAGAGCTGAGAATAGTCTTTGCATTTTTATTTTAATTAATTAATTAATTAATTTTTTTTGAGACAGAGCCTCAAGCTGTTGCCTTGGGTAGAGTGCCGTGGCATCACAGCTCACAGCAACCTCCAACTCCTGGGCTCAAGCGATTTTCCTGCCTCCGCCTCCCAAGTAGCTGGGATTATAGGCACCCGCAACAACGCCCGTCATTATTGTTTGGCAGGCCCCAGGCTGGATTTGAACCTGCCAGCTCAGGTGTATGTGGCTGGCGCCTTAGCCCTTGAGCCACAGGCGCCGAGCTGTCTTTGCATTTTTAAATGGTTAAAAATGAAGAAGAATATTCATGACCTGCAAAAATGATATGAAATCTAAATTCCAGTATCCACAGGTAAAGTTTTTGCTTAGGTTTGGTTTGCTTTGGTTTTTTTAGATAGAGTCTCACTTACTTGTCCCTGGTTGAGTGCAGTGGTGTCACAGCTCTCAGCAACCTCAAACTCTTGGGCTCAAGCAATCCTCCTGCCTCACCCTCCCTAGTAGCTGGGACTACAGGCACCAACCACAACACATGGCTAGTTTTTAGAGATGGTGTCTTGCTCTTGCTCAGGTTGGTCTGGAACTCCTGAGCTCAAGCTCCACTGGCCATGGCCTCCCAGAGTACTGGGATTAGAGGTATGAGCCATCATGCCCAGCCTGTACAGGTAAAGTTTTACTGGAACATAGCTGTGCTCCTTCATCGACTTGCTCCCCGTGGCTGCCTTTGAGCTGCAATGGCGGAGTGAAAACATCCACAACAGAGACTGTGTCACTTTTGTAGCTTGGCACTGCCTGCTGCTTAGCACACTACACACCACAGTGATGCTCTTTGAACTCACTTTCGTCTCTTGGCCCACAGAGCCTAAATATTTACTATCTGGCCTTTTGGTCAATTGATTCCCTACTGTGTTCCCAGCATCTAGAACAGTGCTTGGACTTCTGTTTCTGGACATGTTAGAGTAACCCAGCTGGATTTATCCTCTTACTTTATTTTTGCCGGGGCTGGGTTTGAACCCGCCACCTCTGGCATATGGGGCTGGTGCCCTACCCCTTTGAGTCACAGGTGCCACCCTATCCTCTCACTTTAAAGTACCAGAAAACTGAGCCTGCAGTTCCATCTACTCAGGAGGCTGAGGCAGGAGGATTGCTTGAGCCCAGGAGTTTTGAATCCCGCCTGGGAAACATAGTGAGACCCTGTCTTCTTTTTTTTAAGTACCAGAAAACATGATTAAATCTATGAACCAGTATTTTTTCAGACTTTGGATAATAGGCAGAACAGGACAGTGATCCCTAAGAAAAGGAAAATAGAGAAGATGAGCCTTAAAGTTGTTGCAGCTTACCTCCTAGAGAGAGTCTCTAGGCCAGAGCACAGGGAAGGAAAAGAGAAAGTCAAAATAGAGTCATTAGGTTGAGGTGACAGAATTTGGAGTTCAGGGAGGTGGAAAGACTGGAATTTGGGGGGCAAAATACTATAATAGAAGGAGGTACACACAGAGAGAGGGAGAGTGCACAGGTCTGAGGAAGCTGCCCTCTCACCAGCCAGCATGGAAAGATCTCCTACTAGAGGGGCTTTACCTTAGTAGTGAGGCCCCATTAGCCCTAGACTAAGACTGCTCTGGAAAAATGCTAGCAAAACTTAAAAGCAAGCCTTGATGGTAGCAAACAAATAACTTAGCTGCATTCTAGAACAAAGCCAGCAATATTTAAAGGAATGCAACAAAATCCAGCATCTAGTGATGTAACAGTTTAAATGTCAGTTGAACACATAAGCAAATGTAAGGTGCATGGTGGAAGCGAGGTTTCTGGTGGTTGGAGAAGGAGGTTACAGATTAGCAAAGAGTGGGAAGGCTGGAATGAACACTGTGGATCAGAGTTGGAGCATCGGTATGAATTCACGTTTAGTGTAACGTAGCTACACAAACGACTATGGATATGTGTATGTACTGGGCTGTGTACTCTGGAGAAGTCCTGGAAGCAGTGACACCCTTGTAGCAATAAGCACACCCAGTCAGGTCTTGATTTCTAATAAAAAGGGAAACTGTGGATTCTAGGGCCAGAGCAGGGAAAATACAAGATGAAACAGAGCACTTTGGAGTAGCAGAAAGCAAGGGAGTGCTCTAAAAACAGGACAGGGGCATATCAAAGGGACATAGGAACCAACTGGACAGAAACAATGGCCAAAGTTGGAACAATCCAACGCCGTATTGGATTAAAAGCAAAGTGTGAAGTAAATGCACTTGAATCCATACGGATATAAACATATGATTGAATGAATACCTAAAGGGGAGGAGAGGTAAATCTTTCTTACAGAAGAATTCTCAAAAATACGGGTCGATACTCTCCTGACAGGACGTGGGTAGTTTTCCTGGAGTGTAGCTAAACTTCATGACTTGCTTACAAAGATTAGAATAGGGAAAAGGAAAAAGTAGTAACTTTATTATTACTAGTGGAGAAACCTGGTGAACACCACCTTAACCAAGTGGCGAGGGTTAACATCACTAGTGATGGAATGTGGATATCCTATAACACCTACTATGAAGGGAGAAGAAGGGCACTTCACCTTGGTGGAGATGTTCTTTCCAAAACCCATAACTCCAAACTATTCATGAGAAAACAACAGACTGGGAACATTCTCTAGGATACTTAGCCAGTAGTCCTCAAGACTGTCAAAGTCATGAAAAATAAGACATGACTGAAAATCATCACAGACCAGGGGAGACCAGGCTACACACTAGCCACCCCCATAAACGGTGGCTTGTATAGGCCACCACAATAGGACTAAATGCAGTGTGATATTTTGCATAGATCCTGGAATGGTAAGAGGATACGAATGGGAGAACTGGTGAATCCCCTTCAAATAAAGTTTGGAATCTGGTCAACAGTAACATGCCAATTACCAGTTCCATAGTTTTGGCAAATGTACCGTGGTAATCTAAGAAGTTGGCCACAGAGAAAAATGAATGTGGGGTGTATGAGAACTCTGTACTATCTTTGAAACTTTCTTATAAATAGAAAATTATTCCAAAGTAAAAAATTTATTTTTAAAATGTCCAGCAAAAATAAAAATTACCAGGCAAGCCAAGGAAGGAGGAAAATAGGACCCATAAATGGGAGAAAAATCAGTCAATAGAAATAGACCCTGAGATATCACAGATGGAAGAGTTAGAAGACAAGGACTTTTTTTTCTTTCTTTTTTAAAATTAATTTATTTATTATTAAATCATAGCTGTGTACATTAATGCAATCATGGGGCACCATACACTGGTTTTATAGACCATTTGACATATTTTCATCATACTGGTTAACATAGCCTTCCTGGCTTTTTTTTTTTTTTATTAAGTCATTTGTACATAGATCATAAATGCATTTATGCCATTATGGGATTCAATGTGTTGATTATTTGTACAAATTGGAGTGCTTACATCCTACTAATCAACATAGCTTTCACCTCATTTACCCAATTACATCATTAAGACATTTGTGTTCTACACCTGATAGATCCAACTTGTACTTGCAATATGCTCCATAGGTGTGGCCCCCCTACTAACCCTCCCTCTATCAACCCACCCCCCATCCCTTCCCCTCTCCCTCCCCTTCTCTCCTTCATCCTAGGCTATAGTTGTGTTCATTTTTCATATGCAAGTGTGAGTGATTATAAATTGGTTTCACAGTAGTACTGAGTACATTGGCTATTTTTTTTTCCATTCCTGAGATACTTTACTAAGAAAAATATTTTCCAGCTCCACCCATGTAAACATAAAAGAGGTAAAGTCTCCATTTTTTAATGCTGCATAGTATTCCATGGTATACATATACCACAATTTATTAATCCATTCATGGGTCGATGGGCACTTGGGCTTCTTCCTCAATTATGAATTGAACTGCAATGAACAATCTTGTGCAAATATCTTTATTGTTAAATGATTTTTGGTCCTTTGGATATACATCTAGTAGAGGAATTGCAGGATCAAATGGCAGGTCTACATTTAGATCCCTGAGTGTTCTCCAAACTTCCTCCAAAAGGAAAGTACTAGCTTGCATTCCCACCAGCAGTGCAGAATGTTCCCCTTTCTCCACATCCATGCCAACATCTGTTGTTTTGGGATTTTATGATGTGGGCTACTCTTACTAGAGTTAGATGGTATCTCAGAGTAGTTCTGATCTGCATTTCTCTGATGATTAAAGATGATGAGCATTTTTTCATGTGTCTGTAGACCATGTGCCTGTCTTCTTCAGAGAAGCTTCTGTTCATGTCTCCTGCCCACAATGAAATGGGATCACTTTTTTTTTCTTAGTAATAAGTTTGAGTTCTCTGTGGATTCTGGTTATTAGACCTTTATCAGAAATACCACTTGCAAAAATTCTCTCCCATTCTGAGAGCTGTCTATTTGCTTTACTTAGTGTGTTCTTGGCAGTGCAGAAGGATGACAAGGACTTTTGAAATAACTATTATTAACATGCTCTTCATGTTCAAGAAGGTGCAGGTAAGCATGAACATGATGAGATAAATAAGAATATTAAAAAGACTCAAAAATTAAACTTCTAGAGATGAAAAATGCAATCAACATCTGAAATGAAAAATGTACTGGTTAAAAATAGTAGCAGGTCAGACACTGCAAAAGAAATATCAGTGACCTTAAAGTCATAACAATAGAAACTATCTAAAATGAAATATGAGGAAGAAAAAAAAGACCAAAGAAAAACAAACAAAATTTACGAGAGCCTCAGTGGCCTATGGAACAACATCAAGAGGTCTAACACATGTACAATTGGAGTCCAGAAGGAAAGGTGGGGATGGAAAACGTATTTGACAAAATAATGGCTAAAACTTTTTCAAGCTTGACGAAAACTCTAAACCCACAGATCCAAGATGTTCAAGTGAACCTCAAACAGGAAAAAACCCAAAGACAACTATATTTAGACACATCATAGCTAAATTGCTGAAAAACAGTGATTTAGAAAATATTGCTGAAAAAAATCAGTGGTGAAAGAACAATGTCTGGTACAAATTTTTAACAATAACTTGTCAAATATTAAAATGAATGAAATTCACACATATTTAGAATGTAAAATATAAGTTATAGAGAATAAAACAGAACAGAGGGAAAAGGGAAGGTGAGCCCAGGGGAAGGGTTTTGCAGGGGTGAGCTGGGGGAAAGTAGCCCATGAGGAAGGTGAGGTTGGGCTTTGTGGCCAACCCAAGTATTTTGTTTTTATTTATTTATTTATTTATTTTATATTGTGTCAAGACATTTATATTCTACATTTAGTAAGTTTCACATGTACCCTTGTAAGATGCACTGTAGGTGTGGTCCCACCAATTACCCTCCCTCCGCCCATCCTTCCCCCTCCCCTCCTCTCCTTCCCCCCCTCACTATATTCTTAGGTTATAATTTTCATATGAAAGCCATAAATTAGTTTCATAGTAGGGCTGAATACATTGGATACTTTTTCTTCCATTCTTGAGATACTTTACTAAGAAGAGTATGTTCCAGCTCCAATAAAGTAAACATGAAAGAGGTAAAGTCTCCATCTTTCTTTAAGGCTGCATAATATTCCATGGTGTACATATACCACAATTTATTAATCCATTCGTGGATTGATGGGCACTTGGGCTTTTTCCATGACTTAGCAATTATGAATTGGGCTGCAATAAACATTCTGGTACAAATATCTTTGTTGCGATGTGATTTTTGGTCTTCTGGGAATATACCTAGTAGAGGAATTGTAGGATCAAGTGGCAGTCTATTTTTGGATCTCTAAGTGTTCTCCAAACATCTTTCCAAAAGGAACATATTAGTTTGCATTCCCACCAGCAGTGTAGAAGTGTTCCCTTTTCTCCACATCCACGCCAACATCTCTGGTCTTGGGATTTTGTGATACGGGCTAATCTTACTGGAGTTAGATGATATCTCAAAGTAGTTTTGATTTGCATTTCTCTGATGATTAAAGATGATGAGCATTTTTTCATATGTCTGTAGGCCGTGTGCCTGTCTTCTTTGGAGAAGTTTCTCTTCAAGTCCCTTGCCCAGCCTGCGATGGGATCACGTGTTCTTTTCTTGTGAATGCGTTCGAGTTCTCTGTGGATTCTGGTTATTAAACCTTTGTCGGAGACATAACCTGCAAATATCTTCTCCCATTCTGAGGGCTTGCTTTACTTAACTGCCAACACAAGGATTTTGGCTCCTACACCAAGTGACACAGGAGTCACCGGAGGGCTTTGGGAAGAGAAGTGGCATGATCTGAGTTAGGTTGTAGAAGATTTACTCTGGACAACATGGAGAGCAGTGGGGAGGGTGAAAAGTGGCCAGATTCTGGATCTCTTTTGAAAGAAGAGACAGCAGGATTTTCCAAGGGCTTGAAGGTAAGAGAAAGAGAAATAAAAGAATACAGTCTGTGGCCCGGGCAGGTACAGGAATGGAAATACATTTCTAAGAAGGGAAGGCTTGGTGATGAGTGAGTGTAGGGTGGGGTGGAGCCAGCTCCTCCCACCACAATGGACCTCCCACGCCTTCCCACTGATCTTAGACATGGTCTGAGAGTTCTTCTCCCCATGGTGCACGTGGTAGGTCCTTAGTGGTTCACTTAGGAGGCAGCAGGTGGGAGTTTGAGTTTGGGGATCTGATTCCCTGGGTTCATATCCTGGCTCTGTCACTAAGTAGCTTATGATTTGGGCAAGCTACTTGTTTCCTATGGGCCTCAGTTTCCATATTCATTGAATGTTTTGGAATTTCTTGGTTTCCTGCTATATGAAATGGGATGATAACTTGCATTTATCTCATCAGGTTTTTGTGAAGATTTGATGAGAGAATGTGTGAAAAGGCCTACACGTGGTACCTGGAGCCCAGTAAGAGCCCCATAAACGGTGGCTAGTTTAGGCCACCACAGTTACCCACAGGTTCACCAGTTTTTTGTTTTTTGGTTTTTTTTTTTTTTTATTAAATCATAGCTGTGTACATTAATGTGATCATGGGTCACCATGCAGGCTCACCAGTTTTTGAGCAGAAGCAACTTTCATGGCCCCAGGAACCGGTGAGTGGGGAACAGAGGAGCCCAGGAACCAGTGCTCAGGTTTGCTCTCTGCCCGGTGGGTCCTTATCCAGAGCTCTGGAGAACCCCACATGGGCCCAAGTAAAAATGCTCCCATTTTTGGACAGTGTAGGCAGTCATTGAAATGTAAGAAGTCCCTGTTGAAAAATGTCCCTGCTGTGAGCGCTGCTGGGTGGATTAGCTGGCATTCCTTCTCCTCCATTGAGCGGAGTCGCAAGCTAATAAATATTTCAGAATTGGCTGTATTCAATCCAGCCCTTGTCCCGTTTGACGTCTGTTCTCTCAGCTTTCAGAAGGAGACAGGTGCAGAAGGATGAAAAGGGATTTAATTACTAAACATCCCCAACTCCTGATATGCAAACACATGCTGTCCTGTACACACACCTACTGCACATGGTCACACACAACCTGTGCACTCACACATGCGTGCAGGCACGGCCCTGGGCACACACATACCCATAGGACCTTGGTACATCCGCTCCAAGCGACCTCCCAGTGCAGTGTTCACGCATGCGTGCCTGTGCACAGCTAGCATGGGAGTCCCACAGAAGTCCGTGGGCAAATAGTTCATGTGAACACACATGTGCCCAAGCACGTGTGTAGTACCTGTGGCTGTTAGCATGGGCCTGTTTGCAGTTGATATGCACGGATGTACCCATACACATGAATTTTTAACATGTGCTCACACAGATGTGCATAAGCCCAATAATATAGTCACACAGATGTTCATGTCTAAGCATATGTATGTGTGATGGGTTTCTGAGCAAAGAAAAATTCAAAAGCCCTGCCACTGTCAAGCTGTACTGTTTACGACGAGGGGAGAAGAGGTATTTTAGTGAAAAGGCAAATGGAGAGAGGGCATAGGCCCCTCACACTGAAACTTCTATTAATATTTCCCTTGATACAGGTTTGAACATATGCACACAACACACAGACGCACACCTGATCACACAGGGCTAAAGACCCAGGTATATTCTATGCAAAAATGCACATCTCTCCTGTATCAGAGACTGTCATTCGCACTTTAATTCTGGGTGTGCCTTTGAGGGCACATTCTCGTGCACACAGGCATATGCACACATGTACACACCTCACACACTCTCACCCCTCTGCTGGGTATCATGGCTCTTTTCTGCTCTCTTGGAACTTGTCCAGCCTCTCGCCGCCTGCCCTCTGGGTGCAGAGTTTCCAAAACTGCACAGCCAGGTAGAGAGAGGAGGTCATGCCTCCAGATCCCATCTCAGTGGTGAGGGCTGGAGTGGGGTGGGGGGAGCTGGGAAGCAGGAGCAAGGCTGGGGCAGCCTCTTGGATTCCCTGACACCCACCCCAGGGCTGGCCGCACTGGCTCAGGGGATTAGGCCCTATCTCAGAAGTGCTAGCAGTCCTACCACTAAGACCATCCACCCAAGATCTGAGAAGCCTGGGCTGCTGCCTGCTATGCCCCATTCACACGCGGCTCATTCACTAATGAAACTGCCAGTGAGTACCTCCTCTGTATTAGGAGAGACCTGCTCTTTGCCACTGAACAATCCCTCGGAGCCTGTTTCTCAGTGAGCGCCTGGTCCCACCTGGACTGGCCTGTGGGTTAGCCCCACTCAGAGGCTAGCCTCAGCACTCAGCAGAGCAGACCCCAACCATGATGTTTGCTTTTTAAGCAAGGCCATTGCAAGTGGACAGGGAGTTTGAAGGGATTGGAGGCTTTCAAATAACCAATCAATGGGGCCTATGGAAATGTACGCAAATGAAAGATGCAAACCACCACTGAGTCTTTTTGCATCTGCAACCAGCCCAACCACCTGCCATAGGTGAGCTCTTCCTTCCCTTTGACAGGAAGGATGGCAGCTTTCAGGCAGTGGGAACTGGGCTGGCGGTCTGAGATCCCTACCTGGGATCACCATCCACCATCCCCCAGCCCTCTCTGAGCAGTCAGGCCCAGCATCTCCCATGCTTGGGAGTGGGGTGGTCCCCTGTGCCCAGCCCCAGCCTCAGCTGGCCCTATCCACATTCACACTAACTCACACTTACACTCATTTACACCCTTGCACTCTCATTTTCCAATCCAACACACACTTACCCATGCACAAATACACACAGATCTATACACACCTGCACACACCTGCATATTGACTGAGGCAATCATTTGTGTTACTGACCTACATATGTGCTCACAGACTCATTGTACACATTCAGCTTTGCACACATTCACTCTTAAACATTGTCCATATATACATCCATATCTTTGTATTTCTACATTTATACACACTTGTTCATGCAGATGGATCACTTACAAGCCTGCACGTGCCTATCCTTGACCGTGTATGAGCCCATGAACCTGCGTCCCATCTAGGCCAAGAGTCTAGATCCTGCCCACTGGAGAGTCCAAGGGGCCAGTGCCAGCAGGGCCCCCTGTGGGCTTCCCTGAAGGATGGGGAGCCCCTACCACAAACACCCCCGGCAGCCTCTGGGATAGGTGGGCGGGAGCTCCCAGGATAATGCCTCCCTCAGGAAGCTGTAATTGAGGGGTAGAGAATTAGGTAATCAGCACTGCCAGGAAGTGGGGATGTGCCGTGTTGCCTTTGTTCCTAGAATGAACAAGTGGGAGATGGCAGGGAAGGAACCCAGCCAAGCTCAGGGTGACTGGAAGGGGGAGTGGTGTCCCCTCTGCCCTTGCCTGCTGCCTACTGGTGCCACCAATAGGAGTAAGGTAGGCACTGTCAGGCCCTGAACCTACTGGGGAGGGGTCCTTGGGGGGCAACTGGGTCTCAGAGGGAAGTTGGAAGTTGCTGCCTTTTGCCCAAACCACCCTACTGACCTCTCTGGTGTTCCCTCCACCACTGCACACCAGAGACTGCTAAGAGCCCAGGGATGAGGTGGGATGGAGTTCAAATCCTGACTCTGCCCCTTACTATGATAGCAGTGTGAATTTAGGGTCATCCCCTAAGCCTATCAAGCCTTGGCTGCCTCCCTATGACTCTCCTACGGGCAACATGCCCCTTCCTGGCTCAGCCAACTAATAACAGTGCCCTGGTCCCAGCTGAAGGCCTCTGTGCACAGCCTCATTAGGTCCTCTCAGTGACCCCAAGACCCCAGGCTCTTGCTATTATTCTTCCTATTTTTATAGACAAGGAAACGGAGGCCTGGAAGGCCACACAGAGTCAGGCACTAGTAAGAGGAGGATCCTGGGTTTGAACCTAAGACCCACGACCTCCACCTTCAGCGGGTTGCTGGCCACTTCCAGGTCCAGAGAAGAGCTCACAGGCTTCTGACACGTCACCCACAGAAGTGGGACAATAACAGTAGAGTTTGAAGAGTGGGCAGCTGTCTTTCCAGGCTCTCTTTGGTCCGCATCTGCACCCCTGTTAGGCACACCATTGTGTGCCCCATGCCTGGGAGCTCTTCCTCAGGGCCTTCTCTGCAGGCCAGCCACCCACAGCCAGCGCCCTCGTGGGGTCCCTTCAGGAGACTCTTCCCACTTGATCCCTGAGACTTCTTCTCCTTGGCTGGGGTTTACCCCCACCCCGCTGCAGGGTTGGCACCCTATACCCATTTTAGCCCCAGTTCCACTGCACAGATGCAGTCACCAGGGATGGGCAGGGGCTTCTCCAAAGGCTTTCTTTGGGCGTTGGTATCCCCTTCTGGAACATGAGAGGGTTGGAATCTCCTCCATCCCTTCTCTCAGGTCCCCCAGTCTCTATCCCACAGGTCCCTGGTACCTTGAAGCCAAGCTTAGAGTGACCCAGAAGGTCTGTCACCTGCAAGGGCATTGTACGCTCCCCGCCCTCCACCCGCCATGCAAAGATGGTGGGCTGGTGCCAGCTATGCAACGTTTGTCCCCAGAGTCCCCCTCCTGTTCTCTCTCTGGGATTGAATGGACAGAGCTCTGGGCAGGAGTCTCAGCCTGGGATCCTGCTGTCTGCATCTGGGGACAGGGGAGCACAGCACCCAGCACATGGGGCATAACATATCCCCTCCCTTCTCAAGCCTCAGTTTTCTCATGTGTACAATGGGATAGTGATTCTACCTTTCAGGAGCTCAGAGGATACAGAGGTGGCCAGACATATAAACTGGCACACGGGGGTGTGAAAACATCTCAGTTTTGAACACGTGGTGGGCCAGGCCTTGTTCTAACTGCTATACCTGTATCCCCTCTTCCAGTCCCCCCAAAATCCTCTTCACCTGCTGTTCCCTCTGCCTGGAATGCTTATCACCCCGATCTGCCTGGCTCACCCTCCATCTCCAGAGTTTGACTTCCTATCTCAAGTTGCAGCCCCTGGCCCAACCTCCTCTCCACTGCCCTCCTCATCCTGGTTCCATTTCACTCCTGTGTCTTCATTCTCGTGTGTCTCTTGACACAAGCTCAACCAGGCAGGGATCTGCCATGGTTTTGTTCACTGCTGCTCTTCTGGTGCCCAAAGCAGTGACAAACGTGGGGCAGGTGCTTAGTATTTATTCAGTAAATGGACACCCATTTCACAGATGAGAAAACTGAGGCCCAGGAAGGTTCTGTGAGCTGCTAGAGTAAGGCATTCCCCAGACCTACAAGAAGCCTGCTAGCACCCCCATCCCCAGCCTAATCCTGGCCTCAGGCCTGTGTTCCCCCTCTGGCCTGCTCTGGGTGGCAGTAGGAGGTGTTACCAGAAGGGGCTGCTGGGGGCTGGAGAGGAGCTGACCCCTCCTCTGCCCCCTCCTTGGCTGTCGGCTCCCACCCCAGGCTGGAAACCCGACACAGGAGGCCCATCTGCTGCTCCATTGCCCTCTGTCCTCCCGCCCCTGGGCTGCTGGGCAGGCGGCTGCGGCTGTGATTGTTCTGGGCTGAATGGGCGGGCCTGGCGCCCATACCAGGTGCACCATTGTGAGGGCCTGGACACCTGCCTAGCGGTCCCAGGCTCTGCCGTGTGGACCTTTGCCTGGCAGAGCCACCTACTCGCCTCCTGGCAGTGAGGCTGGGGGTCCAGACTCCTGCTGCTCCCCAGGGCAAAGCACCCCCAGTAGTGCCCCAAATCCCTGCCTGCTTGGGGCCATCTCCCCCATTCTCCAGCCCCAGTGACCTCCTCTACCTCCCTCTGCCTCTCAGTTCTGGCAAGAGCATGTTCTAAAGGTCAGTGATGCTACTACTCTCTGGTCATAATGGCTGAGAGACACAGGATCTCTGAGCCTCAGTTTTTCAACTGCAAAATGGAGTTGGTCACAGGCCCCAGCACACAGGAGCATCATCAAAGGCTGGAGCCCTGGGTCATGCTGACCACACAGTGGACTGTGGACAAAAGCAGTTACTGTCACTGAGACCCAGCAGAGTGCAGACAGGAACCAGGGAGCTGGTCTCAGCCCCAGCAGGCCCAGCCCAGGGAGCCCCCCGGCCTGCCCTGCCTGCCTCCCCTTGCCCGGCCTCCCACCCGCTCTATGAAAATTTAATGCCGGGTAATGACAGTCTGGGCTAATGAAAGAGGCTTCTCTTCTGGCAAAAAGAGAAAAACAAACAAAAATCAACAACCTGCAAGGGGGCATTAACTTTTCATGAGCTGCTCTCCCCACTGACACCCCCCCCTCCCTGCTCACCCAGCGCCTCCTCCCTCCCAGTGCTGGGGCTGGGCAGCCAGGGGTGGGGTTGGGCACGCATGAGGGGCCCTGGCTGTCTGGGGGACATCCTCCCAGGGCTCATCCTCAAGCTGCCGGCCCTGGGGAGAAGGGGGAGCCCCTGAGGGCTTTGAGAGCCCTGCTGAGTCCTGGGAAGGGTCTCCAGCCCTCAGAATCCTCTCTGGGTAGTGGGTGGGGTGGGGGAGATGCAACCCAGGGTGGGTGGGAGAGAAGAGGAGCAGCTCACAGGGCCTCTCTCCCACCCAACAGCAGCTTCCTCTGCAGCACGAGGCCCCAGCAGCCTGGCTCTCTCTGCTGCCAGCCTGGCTAGAGGTTCTTGGAAAAAAGGGCACGGAGCATCTCTTGCTCTTTCCCTCTCTTTGTGGTATTCTGGAGAGCCATTGGCTGCTGCCTGTGATATCCTGAGAGATGCGACAATTAATTTTCTTTTAATCAAGGTCGGATGAAGTAAATTGGTGCGGTTCTGCAGCCCTTCATTTTCTGTTTTTGCAGTGATGCAAAACAAATATGATCAAATTATGCTCCTTCTCACCTTATTGAATTAGGAAGCATGACTGATCAGAGGCAGTGGAAATGTGCTATACCATATGCCCCCCAGCTCTCCCTCCCCGGCCTCAGTCTCCCTGGATTTGCTGGGACTCAGAGCAGGTCTGCCTTCCCAAGGGTCCCAGGGTGCTGAGAGACAGCGCCTGGTGTGGTCAGCGCCCAATGAATGAGGGGGCAGATGAATGAATGAATGAATGAATGACAGATCCGGCTGGTCCTGAGACAGAGCCAGTTGGGCTGGAGGAAGGACTCGCTTTGGTAAAAACCAGAGTGGCATCTGCTCAGGATCTCTCTAGAACATCACTTTGTTTCTTCACTGGATCTATCACTGCCTGAAATTATCTGGTTCACATGTGGCTTAATGCGCATATTATCTGTCTCTCACGCTCAGATTTGTGCCCTGCAGGTTTGGGCTCTTGTCTGACTTGTTCACCCCACATCCTGGCACATAGTAGGGGTTTCATAAATATTGGTTGACTGAGCAAATGATTTTAATACATCCTGACAGAGTGCATGGGGCCCCATCCAGCATGGCAGACAGACATGGGCCATCCAAAGGCCATGTCCTTGACCCCAAGAGGATCCGAACTCCGGGCCACCAGAACTAATTCTGTACTGTGAAGTTGAGGGAACATTTGAGCTGGGTCTGAAAAGGTAAGTAGGCATTGGGACAGGCAGGGGGAGAACTTTCAGGCCGGAGAGTTGCATGTGCCAAGGTTCGGGGTCAGCAAGGTTCGGTTGTCTAGCAGAGGCTGCCTCAAAGGGGACAGTGTTACCTAGTGGTTAGGAATGTGCACCTGATAACCTGAACTCAAATTCCAACTTCTTTCTGGGACATTTCAGATTTTCTGTCACTCTCTCTAAAGTGAGGATGACAATTGACACCCCCAGAGTCACCTGGGGAATGAATGAGGTGATGACATATGTCAGGTGACCTGCAATAGGCACTCAGGCAATGTCTGCCAATATCATCACCACTGGGTTTGTTTGTTTGTTTGTTTTTTCCCTGTTATAAAAGGCAGGCCAGGGCTCATTTGAGAAAGGCCTTGAAGGCCACACCAGAGATGTAGACCGAGCAGACAGGTATGTGGGCTTCTCAGGCTGGTGGACCCAGCTCACCTCTCAGAGCAGAGCAGGTGAGCTGGATGTGGGTAAATAAATCCATCTTGCAGCTACCAGGATTAAAGGACCCCTGCCGAGCATCCTTCTCCAAAGCAAAGACTTTCTGTAAAGTGGATTATTCTCCTAGTATATCAGGTTAGTATGTCAAGAGTCAATTTCGCTTACAGCAAGGCTACCCTGGATACTTTCAGCTGTCCCTGGTGCCTTCTTATCTGTGACTCTCAAGACTGCTGGAACCCTCTGACCCTCCGCTGTGGGTCCAGTCCTGTCCTGGGTAGTGTGTTGGGGGGCATCAATGATATGGTCACTGCCATCATAGTCAGAGCCTAGCTGACATGATGATAAACCCCCATGAAGAAGCACGTGTACACACACACAGAAAGTCGGGGCGGGGGTGGGGGGAAGGTGAAGGAAGTTACCAGCTGCCCAGAGGCAGGGATGTGAATTCTGGGGCACTGGGCCAGAGGGCCAAATGGCTGAAGGAGGTACAGAGGGTGGGGACCTGACTGGAGGAGTCTTAGTGGGAACTGAGGCAAGGAGAAAGAAAGGCTTTCCCCGTGGAAAGGGAGGCATTTGGGGAGGCTTGGGCCCCAGGTGGTTAAGTATTCATCTCTGACTCGCAGGGGCAAGGCCTGCTGTAAAAATGCCCCATGAATCTAGTCCCCAGGAGCCTCTGGGCAGTCCCCTCTGGGGGGACTCAGCCCATAGAGCTGCTTCTCCTGAGCATTCTTGGGTCTTAGGGTTAACAGGCCTGGGGCTCACACCAATGCCAGTCCCCGGTGCCTGCTGCCATGGGCAGGCTTTGGGCTTCCTGGCTTTGTCATGTCCAATCTCTGTGACCTTGGGCAAGTGATTTGACCTCTCGGGATTTGAAGCGGAAGAACCTCAATAGGCCCTGCCTTATGGCCACAGAAAATTCCTTGATCTCTTTAGGCCTGCCCTCCCTTGGGGGAGTCAGCTGGCTGGCTCTGGGGCAGAGGTGTGAAAGGGTCAGGTGGCAGGGGTGCCTCAGCCCTCAGGTGGGTATGTGACCCTGGACATTGCTCTGTGGGCTGCCCCAATGTGTGCATGTTGTGTCAGTGGTCCTGAGCCACAGCCTGTGGGACCAGTCTCTGGGTGGGGACTCCTCAGCAGCTGAGTCATCACTCCTGGGGTGCAGTCGGTGACCCAGATGGGCCAAGATCATGACATATATTTATCTCTGCCATCTCCCCAGTGCCTCTCCTTCCCTCTCCTCTTCCTGTCCTTATCCCCTCCTCCAGTCCCTGGGTGGGCCAGAATGACATGGTGACAACTCAGCCCCAGCTCTCTCCTATCTTAGACAAGGCCTATGGTCCTCCAAGGCCTTCTGTCTCTTCCTCTCTGAGTTCAATAACAATAGCAATAGCTGCCTTTTATTGAGCACTTGCCAATTACCAGCTGCTTTGCATACATTATATCTAATTCCTCCCAGGTGAAGTTATTACTATTATTATCCCCATTTTAGGGATGAGGAAAAGGAGGCTCAAGAGTTGAGTGACTCACCCCAGGTTACAGAGCCAGGAATGGCAGGGCTAGGATTTTAACTGGGTTGCACTGATGCCTGAGCTCCCACCTGGTTCCCATGGTACTGACTTGTCCCAGGTTCCAGCCCATTAGTATCTGATCTGATCACTGCATCCAGCCATTTTAATGGGCTGCTACTCTCCAGGAACTTGCAAACCCCATCTGAGGAATCTTCTAGAGACACTGCCTGAATCCAAAGGAACTAATGGCAGTGTAGGGGAGGGGATCCCCCCAGCAGGCCCCTCAGTCTGCTCTAGGACAGTGGGTGGGTGGGGGTCCTGGGGCCATATCCATTGGCAGCTGCTGCCCTCCCCCAAACAGGGTCTGAGACACGGCAGGGAGGTGAGAGAGGGGGAAAGGGCGGTGCCAGGGTCGGGGGGGGGCCGCCCAGCTGGTGAGCGGTGATCCCTCCTTATCCAGCATCAGAGCATCGTTGCCTTTCCAGGCTGAAGTTTCAGATCTCATTTTCACTTTGGCCTTTGATCATACCCAGAGAGGGTGGAGGGTGGGCCAGGGAGGTGTGGGGCTGTCAGGGGCATAGGGAGAGAATGAATTCCAAGGTGACACGCCCTTCCGCCATGTACAAGTGTCTGCTGTCAGAAGAGACACTCCGAGGACGAAGGACAAGGGTGGCCATGAATGGGCCCTCTAAGGATGAGGCCTCAACCTGGGTATTGCCTCTTTCCCACTCTCTGTTTACCAAATAAAAATAGCTTTGCTGGATTTTTCCCCCAAAAGTTCACATATATTTGTTGGGTGAGGTTCAGACCACACAGAAGATAAAGGTCCCCAAATCCTCCCTCCCCACTGCTGACATTGGGGAAAGACACCACTGTGGCTATTGTGACAGTGTGTTGTGTGCCTCAAACTGTTTTGAAACCACCTTTTCCACTTCACGATGTCTTCTGAAGGTTCCTCTGTGTTGGGACCCTGAAAGCCGCATTCAGTGACCACATAAAATTCCTCCCACGACACTTTGCTTAACCAATTCCTTCAGGCTGGACATTGAAATCTTTTCAGGCCTGGCCCTCCCTGGCCAGGCAGTCAGCGGCCCCATTTTTACTTTTCTCTCCTGGCCCCTCCTGCCAAGGGATGTCTCGCTTTCTGCTTTGTCTGCCTAGAGGGGCTCAGCTGGCAAGGACAGCATGTAAGCGGGTTCAGGCAGCCCGGAGTGTTCAATGCAGTGGAAGAAACATGGGTGTGAATTCAAGGGATCCAGGTTCAAGCACCGCCCTATCACTTAACCACAAGGACTTGGGTACTCTCTTCCTCACTATGAACCTCAATTTTTCAATCAAAAAAATGGGGAAAAGAATGAACCCACTTGGCAGGGCCCCAGCGAGAAACTCCGTGAAAGTGCTCAGTGCCGGGCTGGGAGACTGGGTAGGGCCCAGCACAGGGAGATAAAGTGAGGCAGAAGACAGAGGCTTTGTCCCAGCAAGGCAGAAGCAGCCTGGGCAGGGGTGTGCAGTGGGTGTGCACCCACACATTTTCATTGCAGAGCGCTTAGAAAACACATCAAGGTTCTAAGAAGTCAATGTTGTTCCCTGGCGATTTGACCCCCGTGAATTAACTACTGTGAACATGTTCTGGTTGTGGATCTGAAGGGCAGCGGCTTCCTGTCCCCTGAGGGCCCTTCAATGCACAGGTAGGAGGTCGGAGTAAGCAGGATTTAGGATACATTCAGGAGGAACTGTCCCAGCCTAGAGGGTCGGAGTCCCTGGTCAGAGTCCTCCTGGTGATGGAGGAAAATGGAAGAGGACTGAGTGCTTTGGGACCAGATGCTGGGGGAGTCCCTGGCTGGGGTGGCAGCTTCAGGGACACTGAAAGTCGAGGGTAGAAGAGAAGGGTATGAAGTTGGGGGCACTAGCAAGTGGTCTTTTGGAGGGGAAGCTCTTACAGAGGGGAGGAGAAAGGGGGCAGGGAAGGACCATTTGCAGCCAGAAACCTGTGTCTGTCGGGGGCGGTGATGCTGATAGATGAAAGATGGGGTGGGCTTGGAAAATGTGTGTGTCAGCAGCAGACAGGGCCCGCCAACACTTGGAGCTGCCAGGCAGGGAGGCACTTTCAGGGCAAGTGAAGAAAGGGCCGAAGAGCCAGGTCGAGCGATAAATCTCTGGCAAGGCGCACTCACATCCCAAGAACCCCGTCTCCTCCCATCACTCCCAGGGGACCCTGTATTTCGGGGGTCCCCTCACCATGCCTGGCCATTGCTGTCTCCCTAGGAACGTCCTTCATCCCGGCCCGCAGGGTTCATGTCACCCCATGGAGCGCGGGCTCTGTGCCACTGTACACTTCGGAGAATCATTAGCAGAAATCATTAGCTAGAATACAGCCTCCCCCATAAATCTCCCCTGCACCTGGATCGTTTGTCCGTGCCTAATTTCCATCTCCCGAACTTTATGATTTGTCCCTCGTTTGATGAGCGTTTCTCCCATCAATTGTGCAGTAAGTGCTTGCAGAGAAAGACCCCCCGCACTGACCCCATCTCAGACAGACGGGTTTGGGCTCCCTGCCCTGCATGCTGGGTGGAGGCCCCCTCCCCAGCCCCCTCCTCAGCTCGTCCCTCAAAGGGCAGCTTAAAGACACTGTGCCCGCTGCCTCTCTCAGGGGTGGGAGGCAGAGCTGAGCCCAGACTGCGGCTGGGACGATGGAGGAAGAAGCGAGGTGGGAAGGGCCCGGGGCCGGCTCGGTGGCTCTGGCTTCCCATCTCTGCTTCCAACTCGCTGTGTGACCTCAAGCATGTTGCTTTCCCTCTCTGAGCCTCAGTTTCCTCTCCTGCTGCTTGGAGCTAACAGTACCCATCTTTCATGGTTATCATGAATGTTGAGGTCATTCATTCATTTTTTTCATTCTTTGATTCATTCATCCATTTATGCTCGCACGCACTCACAACCCGCTCAGTAAGCATTCACGGATGCTCTTCAGAGCTACGTGGCAGGCTATTCTGGGTGAGATGGCATCGGAAGAGACTCACAGATGGTGGAATTGGGAAGAACCTTGGTGGTTGTGAACCAAGGCCTCTGTGCTCAGTAGATAAGGGTATGAATTCTGGGTCTGCCAAGGACTAGCTGTGTTTGTGACCTTGGGCAAGCCATTTGACCTCTCAGAGTTTCAGTTCCCTCATCTGTAAAACGGAGGCAAAATGAACACCTGTGTGTGAGTGCCCCACACATAGCTCACCCTTGACATATGACACCATTGTCATTGCTATCTTGTCACTCTGAGGACACAGAGAGGGACAGTGGCTCTCCTGAGCACATTGGGAATTGGAATGCGTGAATAAGAGTATTTAGGAAAATGAAGGGCGGCACCTGTAGCTCAGTGAGTAGGGGGCCGACCCCATATACTGAAGGTGGTGAGTTCAAACCCGGCCCTGGCCAAACTGCAACAAAAAATAGCCAGGCATTGTGGTGGGCGCCTGTGGTCCCAGCTACTGGGGAGGCTGAGGCAAGAGAATCGCCTAAGCCCAGGAGCTGGAGGTTGCTGTGAGCTGTGATGGAACAGCACTCTACCAAGGGCAATAAAGTGAGACTCTGTCTCTACAAAAAAAAAAGAGTATTTAGGAAAATGTAAGGAAGGGACAGAAACACTGGGCCAAAAGCTTCTGCCTGGGGTAGTGTTTCAAGCCCTGCCTCATTGTCCAAAAGGAGCATTTGGAAATGTCGGATGAGCCCCAGGAGAGGGGCTGAGAGGAGGTTGGGGCACAGCTCAGATTTGTTCACCCTAACCCCAACCCTGTAAAGAAAGGTGTTCCCAAGGCCTGACCTCAGGAAGCTGTGTGGTCCTAAGGAAGTGCCCACTCCCCAGGCTGGGACGAGGCTGAGAGTCCAGGAAATTGGGAAACCCAGCTGGTCAGGTCCTTCCCGAGGCAGATCTGCTGATCTGGAAGGCTCTGCAGCCTGACATGTGTAATTCTGGGGCTTGGGACACAGAGTTCAGTTCCATCCGCCCACGGAAAGGTGCTAGGAGAAGCTAGGGCCTTTCTGGGTTAGACCAGGATGCCTGTGGTAGGTGGGATTGTAGGCGGATAGCTAGGAGAGGACCCTGCTGGGAGTCTCCTCAGGACTGTGGCAGGGGTGGGTCATCTGAGGAGGAAGAGGCAGAGGGGAACACCTGCTTTAATGCTCCTGGACTGTCCCCAACCTGAAGGGCAGGGAGGGACTCAGCCAGCCCAGTGATCACTGTGCCTGGCATTTGCAGGGGTGTCCTTAATTCTTTCTGTGGGATGCCTGGGAGCCTGGTAGCTGGGCATATGTGTCATGTGGCCTCAGGCAAGTTACTTAACCTCTCTAAGACTCAGTTTCTTCCTTTTAAAAAAGAGATAATAATCTCGTAGGCTTCATAAGGTTATTGGGAGGGTTAACCATAAACCTCTCACTGGTGCCTGACAAACATTAGGTACTCAATAAATGATGATTATTGTCATTATCCCAAGAAGTGCACTTGCTATGAAATATTCTTTTACTTTCTTACCTTTTGCAAAATTACAAAGAGCAGGATTTTTATGCCCATTTTAAAGGTATAGAAACTGAGGCCCCAAAGCTGTCCAGAACTTAACAGGTTCTAAGCAGCCAGTTGGTGGTGAGTTTGAAACTAGAACCCAGGCCTATTGACTCTCATCTCATCATCCTACCTGGTGGCAGACCCAGGGGACAGGGTACCTGCCCCCAGTTTTTGAATTCCCAGGAGCTGAAAACAAAGAACCAGGATTCGGATTCGTCAACACACTCCCACGGGGTGACTCACCTGAGAGAGAAGAGAGCTGGGATCTGCCCCAGCACATTCCCGCCCCCCAGCCTGGCAGCAGCAGCCTGGCTAACCTGAGGGCCCGGGAAACGAGGGTGCAGAGGGAGGAGGGGGCCCGCGGGAAGGAGCCTCACCACCTCTGTCCACCTCACCAGACCATGGTGGTTTGGGGAAGGCTGCCTCCCCTTCCCAGCCTGGTCCCCTGGTGCATAGTGGGCCTAGGCCATGGGACACCCAGGCAGTGCCTTGGCCTAGGGGCAGGAGAGTGGAGCTGGGGGTGGGAGTGGGGTGTGGGGCCTGGCGCCACAGGCTGGGAAGCAGCTTGCAGATTTTACAGGTCATATTATCTTTTATGGGCATCCTAAAAAGAATGTCAGGCACTAGAGGGTTTTTTTCTCCTTTTCTTTCTTTTTCTCTCTCTCTCTTTCTCTCTCTCTCCTCTGATCACTGCAGTTGCCACTGCAGGGTTTTTAATCACAGGCCAGGCACCCCATTGGGACCTGGGAGCAGGGCGCTCCCTCCCTCTTCAGCTTGGGAGGGTCCACGTCTTCCCCCATCAAGCTAGGACATTGAGCTTGACTTCCAAGGGCAGCCTTTTCCTCTCCTGCCCTCCACGGAGAGAGCTCAGCCCACAGTGGGGACTAATTTACTACCAGCATCTCACCTCTCTGGCCCTGCCTATCCCAGACTAGGGGTCCCCATGAAGACTCTGACTCTCCTCACCCTTTCCCAAGCATCTGAATTTCCCCTGGGTCCTGCCTTTAGCTGATCTCACTCGTAGGAAGAGGGCCGCTCCCTGGAGTCCCCAGAAGTCAGCCTGGGCAGCGTCACCTCCCTCTGCTTTAAAATGGCTTGGGCCCTTCAGAGTGCATTACCTCAAGGGCATTGCGTTGGGGGCTTTGACCTCTTACCCTTAAGGAAAACACCATTCTGGAACCAACAGGGAAAGATCTAAAGGACAGGACTGGGTGCAGTGGCGTATGCCTATAATCCCAGCACTCTGGGAGGCCAGGGCAGGAGGATTGCTTGAGCTCAGAGGTCTAAGACTAGCCCCATCTCTACTAAAAATAAAAAAAAATAAAAAATGAGCTGGGCATTGTGGCTGGTGCCTGTAGTTGCAGCTACTCAGGAGACTGAGGGAGAAAGATGGCTTGAACCCAGAGTCTGAGGTTGCTGTGAGCTAGGCGGATGCCACTGCCCTCTAGTCTGAGCAACAGACGGGGTCTCTGTCTCAAAAAAAAAAGATCTAGAGGACAAGCGTGAGTATGGAGAGGGTGGTCAGGGAGTACCTTTAGCCAGGAGAAGGCATTCAATGAGTCTTCTATGAGTGCACATGGCATGGTGGTTAGTGGCATTGATTCCCAGCTCTACCACTTATCATCTCCGAGCTTTGGTTTCCCAAGATGAGAAGCAGGGTCTCTACCTCTTAAGGTTATTGGGGGAAGTCACTGAGTTCACAGTGCCTGGCACAGTCAGTGCTCAATAAATGCTAATGATCATAATTAGTGTTATTCATCAAGTCTGGGTATGTCTGAGCCATGGCTCTCTAACCCCGGGGACGCCAGGAAAGGCGATGTGGGCTGATGTAGCAGCAAAGAGGCACTAAGTGGCACGGCAGGCAGAACTCCAGGTCATGATACCAGGTGAGGGGGACGGGAGTGAGACAGCCCTTTCCTCTGAGATGGTTAAGAAAGAAGGGAGAGTAGCCAAGAAGGCAAGTGCCACCCAGGAAAATTAGGCAGCAGGCTTAATGAAAACCAGGCAGCAGGCCAAGGAGAAATGCGACCTTCCTTCTGCCTCTTTTTTCTTCCTTCTGAGCCTCGAGTGGGGTGGGCAGTATGGCTGTCTTCAGTCGGGCCTTGGGCAGGAGGTACCACTGAGACCCGCTGCTATGACAATGACAATGTTAGGGGTGGGGGCAGGGAGAGAAGACCCAGGCTAGGCAGGCTAGGAGAGGGCGTGGAGCTATGAGGCTCTGGCCAAGCAAATGTGCATGACCTTAGATAGGTTTCTAGGGCTTGCTGGGACCTCAGGGAAGCTCTGATCTAAGCCTATCATTTTACCCACAAGAAAACAGATTCAGAAAGGTGCAGTGGCTTGCCTGAGCTTACACAGCAGACATGGGTAGAGCCCTGACTGGAACCCTTGGCTCCTGGCTTCCATTTCCTCTGACTTCCCCTGCTTGGGCTTAGCCTGGAGGGATTTAGCCCCAGACCGGTCCTTTAAAGGCCTGGCTTTCTCAGGCTGTGACAGCTGGATCACCAGAACATGAAGTCTCATGGTATCACTAAGGGCAGTTCCTAGGAAGGGGGGGGCTGGCTGTAAAGACCAAGGGACCCCTTCAGTCTTGGGTTTCTCTTGAAAGTGTAGGTAAGTAAGTTTGACGTGCCCTCCCACAACGGATATGTGTTGCTTTAATCAAATGCTGCACCCTACCACCCCTCAAATTTAAAAAGGAAATTGATGTATTGGGATGGTGTGCCAGGTTTATCCCATGACTTCATCTCCCTGTAACACGTGGCAATATCTCCCTAAGGGGGAGGGCAGCTCCCCCCGCTAGAGAAGCTTAGAGTTCAATGATCGGCTTTTGTTAGTTCTGTTCACAGCTGTGTCACCAGGACTCACAACAGTGCTTGGCACACAGTAGGTGCCAAATAAACATGTGCTGAGTGAAGAGGTTGTCTTGGAAGCCCGTCTAAGGCGATGACATCCTGGCTGAACTCTGGGAGCCATCTAATGGGTAGAGAGAAGGGACAAGCCCTCTGGTGAGAGGTAACAGCTTGTGGGGGAGGGGGCTGCGGCATGAGTAGCCCAGGCTGCTGCAAGGGGGTGCAGTGGGGTGGGGCTGCCAAGTCCAGTTCCTCTCTTCTCTAACTGTGTGGCCTTGGACAACTTCTTGGTATTCTCTGAGCCTCAGTCCCCAGGGTCTGTCAAATGGGGTGATCAAAGGATCTACTGCACTGGGAGTCGGGGGGACCCCGGGACCAGTGCACAGGGCTTGTGCAGTTCTAATAATACTAGCAATTGTTATTATTCCAACTCCTTCCCAGAAGCTCTGTGTTTTGTTTCACACCACACCCCCATGGCCAGTCCCCAGGCCAAGCTACATCCGGGGGGTGTCCTCTTCCTATCCCCGCCCCTCCAGAAGGTCGGACGTCCCCAAGGTTATCTCTGTTTTTCGCTGGATTCTGTGAAGTTGCACAGGTCACACTCTGGGGCTGAAAAGTGTTGCTTTTTATAGCCTTCCCTGATGGCAAGGAATGCCTCTGGGGCCTGTCCTGGGGAGTCCTGTCCCCTGCACAGAGACAGTTTCAGGAGCTGGGGGCCCCTCAGTCACACCGGTCGGACACCCCAGAAATCTGGAGCCCTCCTAGGGCAGATCCCCATCCCTGCCAGGTGTCACTGTGGCAGGGAGGCTGGCCAAAACCGCAGAAGTGCCCTGGACAGAGAGCCAGGCTCCAGGACTCCGCAGGTCCAATTCTAGCCTTGGGCAAACCCTTCTTCTCTGGGCCTCAGTTTCCCCAAGAAGTAAATTGGAAATACTGAACCTGTCTGCCTCCCATGGTGGTAAAGTGTTCAGTGGCTTGGACAGCACGGGGCAGAGGGCCAGCAGGTCCCATAGCCAGGACCCGTGACAGCAGGGAGGAGAGAGAAAGGGACAACGACAAACCAGGCAAAAATGAGGCACCAGAGCTTCTGGGGAACAGCTGGAGTGATAATAATACTTGCTATTATTACTGGAGCTGCTGAGTACCCAGCGCTGTGGCTGTGTGGCAGGTGCTTCACCTCCCCCTCCTCATTTCCTCCTCACCCTGGGTCGTGGAGGACATGCTGTCATGAACATGGCTTACAGATGGGGACACTGAGGCTGGCAGAGTTGCTGTGGTTTGCCCAAGGTCCTCAGGCTTATGTCCCTCATCCTAAACATTTTAGCAGGCAGCCCCAGGCAATGGCTGGCTGCAGAGGAGAACAAGTTCAGGGCTGTGCGGGAGCCCTTGGCTTGGGAAGCCCCTGCCCTCCTTCAGCAGCCAGCTGGGTGCCCGGAAGCTCACCTGTTAGTCCCTCCTGTCTTTGCTCCTCCCCAGTGTCTCCTAGGAAGGAGCTTGGCTCTGGGGTCCAGATTGGGCCCTGACCACAGCCCTGAGAACAGCCAAGGGCTCAGCAAGGGCACCACTGCACTTTGCTTCTCTCCTCCACCCTCCCTGGCCCTGCCTCTGCCTCCCCTTCCTCATTTAATCCAGCTCTTATCAAGGATGATAACATTCAGTGGTAATAAAACCCAGCTCCACTTTCTAACAGCTGATGCCCCCACACCCTGATCTCGCGATACAAAAGCCTGAGGTCAGCTCCGTGCAGCCGCCCCCACCTCCACCTCCAACCCATGGGGCTTCCACTAACACCCTCATCACCCCCACGCTTCGTGGACTCCCCAGGAAACCTCCAGAGCGGGAGCACAGCCTCCCACCTCCACACGTGTCTCAAAGCTGTTTCCATTTATGTTTTGGGGGGCAAGAGAGACAAAGACAGCCACATTTATTTACCATGTACACACAAGAGCCTTCAGAATGAAAATGAAGCTGTTTCCTTTTCTCCAGGACCTGCCAAAAGAGCCCAAGACCAAACCGTGATGTCCGTCTGTCTGTCCCTTTCTCCCAGCAGCAAGTGATGGCGGCCCATTACCGAGTGCTGCCTTGTCCCACACTCTGCAGGGCTTTGGCATGTCCTTACTGAGTCATGGATAACCGGTACTGTTCTCAAACCTGTCATATTCAGAGATGAGGAAACTGAGGCTCAGAGTTCGGGTTGCTTGCCCAAGGTCACATTAGTTGGATAGGGTAAAAGTGAAGATTCAAACTCAAGATGGCTGGACTCCAGAGTCTAGATTCTGAAGTGCCGTGCATCCTGCCCCCCGCCTGGCTAGAAAACACCACCCCCCTACCAAGCCGTATCCCATCTTCACACAACCGGGGTGGCTCTGCCCCCAGGGAGATGGACCCAAGACCCAGATTCCTCCCTCTCTGCCCTGCGGCCCAAGGTGGCAGGGCTGAGAGTGGGGGTTCCTGCTGTAGCCCTGGCCTAGGCCAGCTGCCAGGGCTGAGCCTAGGGTGCCTGCACCCCGTGGGGACCTTTGTCCCTTTAATAGGTCCTCCTGGGTACAGGACGTCCCAGGGTGGAGGGCGCAGCTGGAATGCCAGGCCTAGGCAAGCCCTGCCCAGGGCACTCCCCAAGCTCTAGGGCTGGGGAAGGGCACCCTTGTCTTTGCAGCCATTGGTTTCCCTGTGGGCAAGAACTGTGGACCCCAGGCTCACCAGCCTGAGTAGGGCTTAGAGGTCCCAGGTGTGGTGGTGGCCAGAGGGGCAGTTTGGTTCTCTCCTACATGTAATTCACAGGCTCACCATGATGTTTGTCCAGACATTTCAACTCCACACCTCTTGCCCCTCCCACCACTGTCCTAGTGTCCACTGTGCCTGGAGAGCACTGTCCTGCTCCCTCCTAAGTATTTTGAGCCTCCACGAGCTTCAAGGCCCTGCTCCCAGCACCTCCCTCAGGAAGCCCTCCCTGATTGCGTTAGGCCACAGCAACCTGCCTTTCCTGCCTGGAACTCATGAAGCCTGCATTGGCTGAGCTCCTACTGTGTGCCAAGACCAATGCTGTGCTCTGTGAGGTGGGGAAAAATAAAAACTTAACACATGGCACTGGCCTTGAAGGTGCTGTCAGGCCTATAGGAGAGCAGGTCGCATGTGCATTCCCAGAGCTCTTTTGTAAATAGCATGAGCTCCTCCTCCCCCACATTCCCTGGCTCCCCGGGTGCTAGTCCTTAGAGATGTAAGTTCCTAGGCTCAGCCCTGGCAGCTGGTCTGTAGTAGATGCTCAATAAATAACTTGCTGGCTGCGGAGGGAGCTGAATGGATGAGGCAGGACCTGCCAGCCTGCTGCATTTCCTTGCCCAAGGGCAGGGACCAGGTGGTGTCTGACACTCAGGAAAAGCCGGAGTCTCTGGGGACTTAGAGGCAGGTTGTGGAACCAGACTCAGGATGACAGTCATGGAGGAGCTGTCTCTTTCGAGACCTTACAACAGAGGGGTGGGGCAGGCAGGGAGATCATTTAGTAAAGGCCAGGGTCAAGAGCCACCTGGGCACCAAGGGAGCCACGGGGGAAGCCCAAGAGCAGAGGGTAGAGGGCAAGGCCGGAGAGGGTGTCCACACCGCATGCTACATGGGCAGGACACCTCATGTAGCCTTGTGTCCCACAGGCTCCCAGGAGTCTCTGATGGGCTTTGAGCAGGGGACTAATGGCTCAGATTGCTGTGACCAGACATCAGGTAAACAGGGCAAGTTTAGGGCCACCACCACTAGGAGGAGGCTACAGAGAGAGCCTGAGGGTGGCAGGACTTACCGCTCCTCTGTCCTTGGCTCAGGCAGTCAGGGAGCCCCTGGGGCTTCTTCAGACTTGTCTTGGGCTTATAGACAGGGGCATCAAGCCCCAGAGCTGGGGAGGGGCTTGCCAGAGTTTGAGAATGAGCTGAGGGGAGAATTCTGGCCCTAGGCTGCAGACCAGGGTGGCCCCCCACCCCTATGGAACAGGGAAGGATGGTGGGTGTCTATGAGGGTGGGGACCACCAGATGGCACTTGCTTGGGCCACAGGTAAATATGGCCTCAACCAGTCCTGGCAAGACCAAGGCATTTAGAATGGGCCAGAATGGGAGCTGACAATAAATATCTTTTAAGGAGCAGCAGTGGGAGCTGCAGGGGGGCAAGGTTAGAGTGAGATACAAGGCCCCCGGCCCAGGAGGACCCCAGGCAGCCTTCTGCTTTCAGAGAGGCAGCCCATGTCCTGAAGAAATAATGCTGTTACTCTGACCACAGATGGGTAGCAAGGTCCATCTTCTGTCAAGCACCTGCTGTGTGCCTGGCACTTTGGACACACTATTTCACTTTGCCCTCATGATAACCCAATAAAGAGGTAGTGTTATTCACCCACTGTACAGATGAAGCAACAGAGGCATAGACCAGCGGTGTAATTTACGCAATGGCTATAAAGTGGGAGAGTCAGGATTTGAATCCAAGAGGTCTGACCCTGACGCTGTCTCTTCAAGCCACTTGGCTGGTGTGAGTTGTGTACCAAGTTGAGAGTAACAAAGACCTGGGTTTGACTTCAAGCTCCGCCATTAAGTGACTTCGCTGAGCCTCGGTTTCCTTCCACTGCCCTAGAACACAGAGATGAGAGAAGTCGACTTCTTGAGGTTTGGGGGAGGACACAGAGTGATGTATTCAAAGTGCCTACAACACGGAGGGCCCAGGGAGCATCTGCCTGCCTTCCCCTCAGCAGCCAACCTGCCCTGCCTAGCCTCTGCCGGTGTGTCCACACCCCTCCCCGGGCACACTTAGTCTTTGCTCCACGCCCATTTGCATGCCAGGCTGCCAGCCTTGGCAGGTGAGCCGGGCACGCCTCTGCCCTCCCCTTCCTGTGTGTGTGTGTGGAGGGGAAGGGCTGGGACTCAGGGCTGCCGGTGCTGGGGGCTGGGCCTGGGACAGGGTCCTCTCTGGGGTCACGCCCCCCTCCAGGCTGGGGCTGGGAAAATGGACTTTGGGCACTCACCCCCTCTCAGAACCCCACAGTTTCAGGTGGGTGTCGACTCTGAAGAAAGAGGCAAAGCCCCCATCCTCTCCTTCCTCCAGCCCACTTCTTCACCCCTCAATAAAGGTGTTTAACGAGCAGGCACAAAAGAGAAGGCCCATTTCGGAGATGTCTCTGCCTCCCCTGATTTGCCAAATAGCAATTGCAACTCCCACCTCCCCTGCTGGCCTTGGTTTTGATGTTGGCTCCGGTGGGTGCCCTGAGCCTCAGCCTCCACCTGTGAAATGAGGCCGAGACGTCCCTGGATGGGCATGAGGCTTCAATAAGTGTGCATAGGGTGATGACCATTTAGCTAAACCAAATATTCTCCCCTCCTGAGTATCTGAGGAGACCGAGGACCCCCCAAGCTCCTAGGGGTGGTAGAGGTGGGAAACCAACCCCCAGAGCCCAATTCCCGCCTCTGTCTGTTCTGGAGGTGGCAGTGCCAAGATACGGCTCCCCTCCCAAGGGCCCAGAGGAATTTGGACAGGGAAGAAAAAACAAGCCCCAGTCTAATGTTTTTCATTTTTGTCCTGAACAATGCCAGTTCAGGGCTGATTGTTAAGCAAATATTGCCAGAGGCGGGACCTTAGAGTTGACGAAGGCTGGGGACATTATGGGAGCTATAGCTTCAGGGGCCTGGGACTCTGCCACCCACAGAGCCTGTTCAGGAGCCCATTTCTCCCCATTGGCCCTTCCCAAGTCTAGTCACCTCTGTGGAGAGACTCCAGGGCCTGGGGTCTGAGTGAGTCCTGACTTGGAAGAAGGCAGTTTGGAGACTAGTCCTGCCTGGGTCTCCTCTCCTCACTCTTTGGGACAACTGGGAGTTTGAACAACTGTCCCAGTTTGTGCTGGACTGTGAGGTTTCTTGTGACCTGGAACTTTCAATGCTACACCTGGAATAGTCTTGAGCAAATCAGTATGACCATTCATTCCAGGATTCTTGTGGGAAGATTCCTTAGATGCTGCCGCTGCTGGTAATAATAATAACTATTACTGTGTCTCCTGCCCATTTATTTAGTGATTACTGTGTGCCAGACCCTGGACGAGGTGCCTTACACGTAGCATCTCACTTCTCCCCACAACAGGCCTGTGGAGAGCCATTAGTTCCATTTCATAGCTGAGAAAACTGAGGCTTAGAAACAGACTTGCACAGGGTCAGGCAGCTAGAAAGAGACAGCGCAGGGAATCACATCCAGTCTGATTCCAAAGCCCTCAGTTTCAATTACCATCATCCCCATCTGGGAAACTGACCTTGGCCGGACATAGGTGGTAAAACCAAGGTCAAGACAGGTGGGGCATACCCGACTCTGAACTGGCTTTAGGGGCCCTATCAGCCCAGCCGTGGAAGACATACACCAGCTGCTTTCGGGTAATTAGATACTTCCCTCATGTCCACAGGGCCCCAGAAACTGGGTCTGATGTGGGGGCTTGGTGCAGCTCCTGCTATCTTGCCTTCCTTCAAGAGCCTGTTGCAAAGTCAGACAAACGCAGGCTTGCTCTGGAGGGAGCCTCATCCAGAGTCCCAGCATGGCGGAGCTCCAGCCTTCCCCAGGTGTCTGAGGCCTGGAAGGCAGAGGTCAGAGCTGGCCTGGATTCCCTTTTCATCAGAATCTTGGCCTGGGGCTGCCTGCACGACCTTCCTCCCCACTGTCCCCATGCTTGGCTGGTGCCTTGGCCTCTGTGGCGCTCTGGGGGTCTGTTTGAGGTTTCCTCCAGCGGCTGGTGGCAGCGGGTACAGCTCACTAATTAATTAGTGCTTAAGTACTTAGCATCCTCCTGCATCGTGTCAAACGAGGATTTGAGTCTTAATTCCCTGTGTAGGTAACGGTGGGAATGTGCTGGGGAGAGCAGTCGGGCTGTGGAGGAAAGGCTTCTCCTTGTTTGGGTGAAGGCTGAGGACACCAGCTGCTGCTGAGGCAGAGAGAGACCCCCAGGAGTGGAGCACCTGGATCCCCAAACCCTCATTTCCCCTCCTTCCATTTATTTATCCACCAGGAGCTCTGCCGTGGTGTAGCTCTGCAGCCAGACGATGTGGTTCCACTCCCGGCCCTGCTGCCTGCTACCTGTGTGCCCCCAACTGAGTCTCTTCATCTCCTTGGGTCTAGATTTGCAAGTATGGAGGTGATGATGGTGATGGTACCTGCAGATTGCTGCAGAGATTAAACAAGGTGGCAGGTAGAAATTCCATAGAACATGGCTGGCACGTGCTAGGCCCTGATTAACGGGAGCTATCATCTTTCATACGCTCACCTTCTTGGCTATATTTTCATTTATACAACAAATATTTCTCAGGTTTGTACAATGGACCTGCTGGCCCTAGGCCTGGGTGCTGGGGATGTAAGAGTTGTTGAATAAGATTTTCTATCTCTCCAAGCCTTAGTCTAGCCATCTATGAAGTGGGGATGGTGACAGTGTCTATCTCAAAGGGGTGAGATGAGGCTTCCCCACCATTAACCCACCAACTATTAATGGCGAAAGGAGGAGCAGTGGCCCCAGCAGAACGGGACTGGGGGCTGCAGGGCGGGCAGGATGGTCCCACCCCTAATCTGGCATCGCCCACAAGACACATTTGGGGAGGTGGCTCCATCCTTTGGCTACTGGTGCCTTATCAGGCTCTGGGCAGGGCTGCTGGGACCACTTGGGAGAGCTCCCACATTCAGTTCAGGGACTCAAGGACACAGAGGGTGTCGATGGTCCTTAGAACAGGGAAGGTGGGGGGAGTCACAGGCATGCAAGGCCAAATTTGACCCTCTTTTCCTAGTGCTTTGGCTTGTCCATTCTCTCTCAGCATCACCAGGAAATCAACAACATGACATAAAACTTCAGCAATTGTATTATTTAGGAGCCACAATTGGCTAACGGTTCTACAGAAACCTTTACCCAAGCAGAGAATCAAATTCAACTGTGCACCCACTATGATCCTAGCACCGCGTGGTGCCCATAATAAAAAAAAAAATACATGCTGTTTATGCAGGGCCTACTATGTGCCAGGCACCATGCTAAGCCCTGAGCATTCATCATATTTCATCACTTCTGCACGATAGACCCACAAGACAGCACTCCTACCCTTGCACAGATGAGGAAACCAGGCTCAGCCTGGTTAAGTCCCTTGTCTAAGTTCTCCTAGCTAGTAAGCGATACAACCAAGATTCAAACCCAGGTCAGCTGTGCTCAACACTTAGTAAATATTTGTTGAGCAAATAAATGAACAAATGAATGCCTGATTGCAGGAATGTCATGCGATGGTTAGAGGGGAATGAGTAGCAGAGTCCTTTTAAGTGAAACAGAAAGGCAACAGTAGTGAGAAAAGAGCTCCCTGTGGTTTAGGGTCTATTACCTATTGTTGCACAGAGTTCCAGAAACTTAAGAGACATGAAAAAAAAAAATCCAAGCCCAGAAGAAAGAGTATATTTCCAGGGACAATCCGGTCTATGGCTGACAGCAATGGAGTACCTGTGACAAGGTAAGTACTTGGGATGGGGAACTGGGGACAGACATTGTCCTGCTCTCCTGGTACCCGGCAAGGGAGTGGAACCTGAAGGTCACACGTGTTGGGCAGCAGGTGGGAGACTTGGGGCCAATTAGAATTCTCCTTCTTTACATGTCTACTCCCCTCTGTGAAATGAAGAGTTTAAAAACTAGGGTGTTATCTAACCACTCATATTCAGACTCAGAGCCTGAAAGAAAGTAGATGGAGACAAAATGAAAGCAGGAGGCTGGGAGAATGAAACTCACAATGAAACCTACAATCTGCCCCTTGACCAAAATGATAGCTTGTGTATATGGAGCCCGCACTATGTGAAGACCTCCATCTCGCTCAGCCCTCCCAACAACTGCATTTTGTCATCAACACACCGAGGCTTCAAGAGGTCACCTTGCCCAGGGTCAAAGTGCTCGTAAATGGCAGGGCTGGGATCTGGATCCCTGACTGTGGAGAGAGGAAGGTGGACTCTGTTCTGCTGCCCTTGCAGGTGTATTCTCTGGGTTGAAAGAGCTCTCTGCAGTCCTGATTTCAGAGGAGGAGCAGCATGAGAAACGTGGAGGGGAGTGGGGAAAGTTCCCAGGCTGCAGCGGTGCCCTATCTCCAGCGCTGCCTTAGGGTCTGTGGCCCCAGCCTTGAGACCAGCAGAAGAAAGGTGAGCTGCTGAAACCAAAGAACTTGTGAAACCCGCTGGGCTCTGAGGTCACGAGCATCTTGGAAAACCTCTCTGAAGGTTCCTGGCAATGTCCCTGTGGGAGCCAGCTCATGTATTTTAAGAAAAAAAAAATCATTAAAGAAGTTAGGACTCTGGAGAGGCCATAAATGTAAAATATTGGTGGTTCAACAGTGGATCCCTAGCAGCGGCAAGCAGAGTTCATCTTGATGAGCCAGAACCTTGTCCAAGAAATTAATCATTTTGTTTTTCCCAGATAGCTCCCCCTGAATCTTCCCAGGATGTCTGCTCCGAAGTCACAACTTGCCCACCTAGCTCGAGACCCTCTGAGACAGTGGCTGCACCTAGCCAGCAAAGGGACAGTGTGGGCAGAGTTATGCAGGGAGTTGGACCCCAGTTGGTAACCGCAGCCACTTTTGGAAGGGTGCCCAAGAGATTTGACTTTCCAGACAGCCCCCAATCTTTCCTTACTTTGGTTGTTACTCACCTAACCATCACCCAAAGACCCTTCATTTAATGACATTCTGGAGAAGGGGTGTCGTGTTGCTGGGCACCTTTTAGGCACCCACTGGGTGCTTGTGGTTTGGGGCACAGACGTGGCATCTGCTTGTCCCTTTATCTGATGAGCGCCTTGTTTTCCTCCCTTTGCCCAGCAAAGGAGGTGCCACAACCCATCCAGTCTTTGATTCTGTGCCCTCCTTCATTTGGTGAGACAGCCAGAATCAAGATCAAGGGGATTTCACATGTTGGAGATCCCTGCCACCTCAGGTCGGATTTAAAGGTGTTGGGGACCCCCACCTGCTCCAATGAGTTTACAGTCAGCTGCAGACCAGGCCAAGACTGAGGATCTCAAGCTGGAGGGAGGATTTCCAAGGTCCCACCCTAGTCTCCATCCCCCACATCCAGGGTGACTTCCAACAAACCACCTGACCCCTCCCCATCTCCGCTTCACAGCTAGGAGACAGGGAGGGTGACATTGAGCTTCGGCTCTGGGGTGTCCTAAGGGTTAACTAATTAATGGTTGGAAAGTGCTTTGAAAAAATAAAGTGCTGGATAATGGGAAGGGCAATTATGTTGGGAGAAACTCCTAATTTGGCTGGAATTGATGTTAATGATAAAGTATCTGAAACATGTAGCAAGCAAGCGTGATTGTATTTTATATGACAGAGAGAGACACTTACACGCAGGGGACACGGAGCGCGGTTAATTTGGTTAAATAAAGTGAAAGATAAAAGGAACGCGGACACCACGGGACTCGCTGTTTATCTGGACTTGGTGTAACACTTTGGAATCAGATCAGGCCCTTCGACTCTTATTTATTTGTTTGTGATGGAAATAAATGGGGAAGTGCCCGTTTTATGGATCAGAAAGAAACTGTAGAAAGCAGAATCCAAGTAGGAGGCCCTGGGCTTCCAGGCAGGCTGTTCCTGGGAAGCAGCCAAGGTCTCTGAGGGAGTCAAGGTGGGTGAGGACATCCCCGCTCCACCCCACCGGAGCTGGGGGGGACTTAGAAGGCAGCCAGCGTAGCTCTGCCCCCTTTCAGAGGGAGAAACTGAGACCCGGGGGGTAGGGGGTGTCTGAATCAATATAGAATTCAATGTTCACTGGGTACTTCTGTTTGCCAGGCCCTGTGATAAGAGGTTGTGATCCCATTTTAATCCTTAGAGCAAGCCTATGAGGTGGGTATTGTTTTCACCCCTATCTTATGGAGGAAGAGACGGAAGCTCAGAGAGGGAAAGCAACTTGCCTAATGTCACACAGCCAGGAAGTGGGGGAGCAGGGAGTTGGGCTCAGGCAGCCTGGCTGGGAGTAAAGCTACCAGTAGTGACTTTGGGACTAATCAAGTGCTCTTGATATTTACAGCTTTGGTCTTCTTGACTAGATTCTTCTGAAGCAGGGAACCAGGACAAGGAGATAGAGAGACTCTTGTCCCTGTCCAGTGAGTGGGAAAGTCCAAGGTAACGGGACCTCCTGGCTGGGACCAGTGCACTGCTAGGGCTTTGGATAGGGTTTGAGCCACAGTTTGGGGCCAAGGAGGACAGCATAAGTTTGCCCTAAGGAAGAGCAGGAGCCTTGGTTTCTAGAAGGTCTATGAGGTCCCTGCAGGTCCAGATTAGTATTCAGTATTTATAATATTTCCATAATGGTAAAACAAAAGAAAACAAGCAGAGAGAATGCATTTTTAATCACCAATCATTTCTCTTTGTTTGTTGTGAATGAACAGCGAGGTGAAATAGTATTTCATAATCACCCCATTCGAATTTTCCTCCCCACAAAGCACGGAGAAATCTCTAAATAAAATAAATAAACAAGCCAAGACCTTAAAATAAATTCCAGAGGGCAAAGTACTACGTGTGGGTTATCACAGCTGCAGGGAGGCAGGGGCTGAGAGGTGGGGAGGGGAAGACAAAGAGCTCGGGGCCTTGTCAGTTACCTGGAATCAGAGATCCCTGGTCTGGAGACTGAGGAGACAGGTAAGAAAAGCAGAGCAATGGTTTGAAGAGTCACAGGAAGGTGGGGCTGGGAAAGGTTTTCTTTCTTCTTTCTTACTCTTCCAAAATATTCTGGTCTTCATTCATTCTCTGAAAACCAAGGAAACTCCTGTTCCCTGCCCCCTTGGGGCTTCATAATCTCCCACTCAAAAGACTCCTTATCCAGGGGGGTTTTCTCTGGATAGCGTCTGCCTGCCTTCCGAGCTAACCCATCCCTCTCACAGCAAAGAGAAAATGGAAGGGACATGGTGTACAGCCCCCCTCCCCGGCAGCAAGTTAATGAAAGGGCTGGGTCTGGAATTCAGGGGGCTTGGCCTCCCATCAGGTCAGCCTTCATCTACCTACACATATCTCTAGATATCTTGAGAAGCCTCCTATGTCCCTGAATTTTCTTCACTGGCTGTTCCTGATATTTTGTTGTGTACATCTCAGCATCCCCAGATCTGCAGGTGTTAGCAAATGCCTAGCACATGGGAGCACTCATCAAATGTTGGATATGTGGATTGATGGGTGGGTGAATGAATGGATAGATAGTTGGATGGAAGGATGGATTGAAGGTTAGATAGATGGAAGAATAGATGTGTAGATGAGTAACAGGCTAAAGTCGATTTGGTCCCTTCACCGGCCAGTGGAAAAGGCCACCTTTCGATAATCACTTGCTAGATAGTTAATGCCAGTCACAGTATAATCTAGTTAATACCTGGGGCCCTAGGGCCTTGTAATTATATCTTCAACAACTCCTTGAAGGACCCTGAAAAAAAAAATCACCTGCTAGCAAAGCAGGTCCCATCCAGGTGGAAATGGGATGTATGTATTTATCCATCCAAAGCTCTAGGGCCAGGCAGATCCCTACTTTTAAGTTAAGTCACCTGGCAGGAAAGAGCCCTGTCCGGGGTCAGGGCACCCGGGCCTGTTCCCAGTCTTTTTTTTTTTTTTTTTGTGGAGACAGAGTTTCACTTTATTGCCCTCGGTAGAGTGCTGTGGCGTCACACAGCTCACAGCAACCTCCAACTCCTGGGCTTAGGCGATTCTCCTGCCTCAGCCTCCCGAGTAGCTGAGACTACAGGCGTCCGCCACAACGCCCGGCTATTATTTTGTTGCAGTTTGGCCGGGGCTGGGTTTGAACCCGCCACCCTGGGCATATGGGGCCGGCGCCCTGCTCACTCAGCCACAGGCGCCGCCCCTGTTCCCACTCTTTCACTCACTCTGCATGGTCACTGGTGAGTGAGTGGCTTCCTCTCTCTGGGCCTCAGTTTCCAACTCTGAACTGTTCTCTGTGGAATGGCTCTGAGTCTGGTCCCTGCTATGTGGGCAGAGCTTCGGGAAAACTCTCTCTGGAGCTCTCGTTTTGTAGTCTGGGTAACCCCTTTGCTCTGGCCCCAATTCCTTCCGTGCTAGGGAGTGGCACTCAGCCCTCTCCAGCCAGCCTTCTCCCTGGGGGTTGGGGGACAGTGGGAATGGGGGCAGCATGAAACAGCAGGAAGCCAGGTTGGATATTCTGGCTGCGGCCAAGGCCCTCACTCCTCTGGATCCTATTGAAAAAATAATAAAAAGGTAATTACTTTGTCATTACTGAACACTGGTTTTTCTTTTTTTCTTTTTTCTTTTGAAAGCCCTGGCCATAAATAACCAGCCCATTACCCTTCAGAGTGGACATACACACACGTGCGGGACCTGCCCCCTCGTACTCGCCGGTTTCCCGTCCCCCACTCCACCCCATGCCCAGACACAAGCTACACTTCCCCCCACACACATGCATGTGAAACGCGTACACACTATTTGTTCCCTCGACATTTCCTAAGCATTCTGCAAGATGCTGGAAATAATAACAACAGTCATTATATGGGAATCTAGGCTAACTGCTCTGCATGAATTATCTCAATTAGTTCTCCTAACAAATCTGTGAGGCAGATCCTGATTTTGCTGCCATTTTACAGATGGGGACACTGAGGCTGAGAGAGGCCGGAAGTTGCCCAAAGTCATACCGCTAATAAGTAGCAGAGCTGGATTTGCACCCAGCTGACCTAATTCAGAAATACACCGGCTATTTAAACAGAGATTTAAAAATCGCAGCCATATGGCCTTATGAGGGGGGTGCAGGGAGAAGATTATTGTAACATATTCTGTGACAGAGAAAACAAAGAGAATGTAGGGGCACAGATAGGGGCATCTAACCCCATTTTGGGCAGGGGACATCAGGGAAGGCTCCCCAGAGGAGGTGACACCTGTTTGGGTCTTTACAGGTGAGTAGAAAGAAGAAAGGTCTTCAGAGCAGAAGGAACAGGCCTGGAGTTCAGACAGAGCAAGGTAGCTTGGAGCTCAGAGCTGCTGTGTGTGGCTGGAGCAGAGGATAGATGTGTGAGAAAGGAGCAGGGAGTGGTGGGCAGGGCTGTCGCTCACATCCGGGCCAGCTTGGCACAGTGGGACAGCCTTCCCCCACCCACATTCAGCTACCTGGGACTCCTGCCCGTGTGACACGAGGGCACCTCATCAGCAAAACAGCTCTTTCCTGCCTCCCTGGCCAGCCCCGCCCTCCATGAGACACCAAGCCAGGGGCGGCAGCCGGCACCTGCCCAGGTGCCCATTGGGAGGAAGCATGGCTCCTTCCGGAGTCCCAGGGCAGGATCTCTTTCCATGCCAGCCTCAGGTGGATTCACATCCCAGGGCACAGCAGCACAGCCCTGACTGGTCCATCAGGCTTCTGCTCTCAGAAGTCCGGGCTGTTTCAGATCTGGGAGAGGTGGAGAGGAAGGAGGAAGGGAAAGGGGCTGAGACGTGGGTCCACGTGGCAGGAACCACAACGCCACGGGAGTGTGGCTTCACTCTAGGACAAGCAGAGAGTGGGGAGGCTGGTCCTTTCAACTTTTCCATCAGTGATCTGCCTTGTTCAACAGGGCCCTAGGGCCAGGCCTGCCCCGCCCTAGCAGGCGTGGGAGGGGTTAAGGTGTTGGCCCAGGGATCTTTGGGTAAGAGGTGATGTCAGCATCAGCCCTGCCCCTCACCTGGCTGTACTGCTGACAGCAGGAGCAGAGTCTGCCAGTGCTGAGAGCACAACCACACCTGCCTGGACCAAGACCCTTCTTTAAAGGATCACAGTCCCACACATCCACAAGTGCACACACATACGCTCTCCTATGCAGAAACACACTTCACACCTGGCTTACAAAACACTCCTACCCACAATGCACATCCTCAAATCTCCCAGGCAGGTGCTGAGGTGGGCTCGAGAAAACGATATCTGATGGGTTTCATTCACATTCATATTTTAAAATTCTTAAGTCTAATTCACACCCAAGTTTCTGGCCTCAGATTCTGCATTACATTGTACTTGTATTTCTCTGTGTTTCCTGAGTTGGTTGTGATGAACATGAATTACTCCCATTTTTTCCCCAGAAATGTAAAGCTTTATTTTTTTTTCTTTTTAAGGTAAACAATTTGGAGGGTGTTAGAGCAGCAAGAAGCCATACAGATCAGAGACCCTGCACTAGGGGGAATGTTTCCTAAGAGGAAAATATTAGTCACCTGCAATTCTTCTTGTTACCAGGCAGGGGTAAACATAAATAGCGAAAAAGTAACTTAATTAGAACGACTACAAAAGAAGAGGAGAGCAAAACAACCTGTCCCTTGCTTGAAGCTGAGTCAAGTACTCAGACAGGGAAAATGAAAGCAGGCACAAAGTATGGGTCGTGAGCTTGGAAAACAGGTAGTATTTATGATGTAGAAATCTCTAAGGCCTTTCTGTCGAGGGAGGTTTCAGGAAGGTGTGGCGGAGGGATAGGAGGAAGAGGGCAGCTCACATCTGTTGAGGCTGAAGGATTGAGCCAGACACCCCCCAACCCTGGGCCCCATCAGCTGAGCAAATGCCTGAAGAGCTTGGGCTCCGGGAACTGTTCTGGAGAACTGTCAAGGTGCTATACTCTCGGCGGAGAAGAGTCTGCCTGGGGTCTGCCTTTCCCCCCATCCCTGCCTGAGATTGCAGGTCTGAACAAGGCCACTCAAACCTTGAAACAGCCCCTGCTTGTGGCCAGCATTGTTCTAATAAGGATTCATTACTAGAATCACAGACGCTTTCACCCATTAAATTAGCAGGGGTTAAAAAAAAAAAAAAGACAGAGAGAGAACACCAAAGGTTGACGTGCGTGCAGGGAGATGGGCTTACTCATACTGCTGTCTGCCAGGGAAGGGCAAATGAACACAGCTTTCCCGAGAGGGGGCACTTTGACAATGGCTATCAAAAGCTTTAAAATGTATGCACACTCTTTGACTCAACAATTCCACTTTAAGGAATGTGGGCTATTATTTATGGACAAGGATATTCATTAGAGTTATTTATAATAATGAAAAGAACGGGAAACAAGTTTGATGCTCAAAATTTCCAATCGTGGAGTATTGCTTAAGTAAATTGTGATCAAGCTCTACAACATGGCCATTAAAAATCCTGATGTGGAAGGATATTTAATGACGTGAGGAAAATGTTCATGTTACACATTCATGGTAGGCTAAAAACACACCACGATCCCATATATTTGGTGTGATTCTGATTTTATGCAACAAAACAGAAATCAAAAAACAAACAAAAAATCTAGACTGAAAGGAAATACACCAAAACGTTCATAGTGATTCTCCATGGGTGGTGGGCTTACAGATGATTTAAATTTCCTTCTTCCTATTGATCTGTATTTTCTGAATTTCCTACAATAAACATATATTATGTATATAGTCAGAAACAAATAATTATGTACTTTGCAAAAAGAATCAGGGAATCTCGGGGTGGAAGAACTTTGGAAAGTTCATTAACCTGGGTGGGATTTGGGAACAAAGGTCAGAGTTTGGGGGAAAAGCCCCTCTCCCATTCTCCCTCCCCATGACTCCCAAGGGAGACATTTGTAAATAAAATGAATGAACTCAGCTTTTTAAATTTTTAATTACAACTTGCCCAGTAATCACCATAATCACTTATCTCAGGATCTAGTTTAATTATTTAGTCACTAAGTATCTAGTGAGTACCTGCTAGGATGGGGGCCTCTTACTAGGCACAGGAAACCCCAGAAACACAGACCCCATCCAAGGAGAACCTCAAAGTGAAGGAAACAAGCCCACCATTACCCATCATTTCAAAGTTGAAAAATTGTGTTTCTTTGCCAACATTTATTGAGTGCTTATTGCGTACAAGATCAGATGCTTTGTACTGTGATTTCTTTGGTTCCTTTTGTCTTTTACTGGGTTGAAATAGAATTGACAGTTAACGGACACGTTTTTCTGCTTCCCTCTCCCCCTCTCCCAGTGCAACTCACATCTAATAAGTTTCATCTCTTTAAGAACATAGAGCAAAGGCAAAAAGTCTTGTTGCACTGGGGTAAGTTTAAGAATGAGACTTATGTTGCCTCCCTGCCCAAGTAGTTTGTCCTGGGGGAGTCAGACAATCTGCTTCAGTCTTGGGAAAGTTATTCTTCATTCCTCAGTTTCCTCACCTATATAATGGGTATGTTCATAATCATAACTACCTCATATGGCTGTTCTGAGAGTCTAATGAGATAATACAGGAACTTAGCATGGTGCCTGGCATGTAATAGCCACTCAGTAAATATTAGCTAGATTGATGTACAATCAGGCTTTGCTTTTCATGATTGCAAAGGACCAGAAACCAAAAAATTGTGACAGCAAGCTGAGCTGTGATTACTTTCAAAGCTTTCCCAATTAAACATACTGAGATAGACGTCAATGTATTTGTCTACAATCAGAAATGATGAGCCTCCTGGGTGACAGGTAGAGTGCCTGGCTCCTGAGCTTTTGAGACAAAGGCCCTCAGAGTGGGGAGGTATATGTGTGTAGGTGTGTGTGTGTACATGTCTTCCTGGGAGACTTAGAACTGGGAAACACTCTTGATCATGTGCAGGCTGCTTAGAGGCAGGAGGCTGGAGAGATGACCGTGATGGGACCCTTAGCTACCTACCTTCTCTCCCACGGGGCAGCCTTCTCTGCTGAGCACAATGTACCAAAGCCTTCCATTTCCTCACTGCAGACCTCCGACCAAATGCCAGGGAGCAGAAAACTTGGCAAGGCCACATCAACCTGGAAACTCCTGGGAACTCCTGGGTTGTACCAGCTCCTCCTCCCTCCCCCAGTCTTTGTCCTGGGATCTTTCTAGTCATTTTCCTACAGCACAGGTGTTTCAAGAGCAGGGACCACTCTGACTTATCTTGATTCAATGCCTGACTCCTGGGGAGAGAGTAAGGGCCTGCTTTGTGCTGGGCACTGTTTAGGTGCTGAGGACACAAGAGGACACACAACAAAGTCTCTGTCTCCAAGAAGCTCCCATTCTTGGAGGGATGGGAGCATATGAAGGGGCATATGAAGAGGAAATATGTGAATGAATAATAAGAAAAAGCATTTTGGACACTCAAATAGGATAAAGTGATAAAGTCTGGGAGCTACTTCAGTGAGATAAGAGACCTGCATAGCCAGTCCGGTGTGAAGGAAGCAGCCTGCAAAAAGGCTGGTCCAGGCAGAGGGAACAGCAAGTGTTGAGGTCCTGGAGTGGAGACAAGGTTGGTGTTTTCTAGGACAGCAAGAAGCTACCTAGGGAGAGGGGAGAGGGTGGAGGGGGTCCAGGGACAGGCAATGGCCAGATCTTGAAGGGCGGGCCTTGTTGAGCATGGAAAAAAGTTTGGATTTTATTTTAGGGAAAGCTCAGGAAATGCAAAATTGAAGAAAGAAGAGAAAGAACATCCGATTTCAGTCCCTGCATAGGGAGTGGGAGTGGAGAGAGAAAATGGCAAGGGATGAAGGATCATGGGGAGTCTGATTGAGACCCAGGCTACTGTTTGGCTGAACCATTCTCTCCTAGCCTCTTGCTTTACTCTTTTTCATTTTTTTTGAGTTGGGGGTGTTGGTTGGAAACAAACACACCTTCCTTTTTCACCTCCTGCAAGGTTGTCTTTCCTCCTCCCAACCTTGCCACCTCAGAGGAGGTTCCTTTTAGAGAAAGGAGGTGGCCTCTTTGGGGGGTTGGGAGAATTGCAAAATATCTGAGAAAATAAATGTTTTCATAAAAGTTTGGTGGATGAGATGTGGCAATTGGAGATGAGGGGGCCTTATTGTGTGTGTGGGGGAAACCTGAGTGCGACCTAGGGAGACCAGCCAACTCCCCAGCCAGTCCTTCCGAGGGCAAGGGCTTTTTCTCATTCATCTCTGTCTCCCATAGCTGCAGAGATCTGCTCTTCTTTGGAACCCAGCAAATGCCTACCCAATGAACAAATGAGTGAAGGATTATTGTTGGAGGAAAAAAAAGGGGGCAGAAGAGAAGAAGGAATGCAGAGAGGACAGGAAGAAATGAGAAGTAGAGAGAGCAACAAATGTCCCAAGGAGCAATGACAATTACTGGCATTTATCGATCAATATCTTGGCCCAGGCCCTTTTCCTGCATTAACTCATTTTAGCCTCTCAACAATCCCAGGCGGTAGATACTATTATTGCCCCCATTTTACTGTTGATACAACTGAGGCACAAAGGGGTCAAATGCTTTACTCAAGGTCACCCAGCTGGTGAGTGGTAGGGGTCTGACCCCAGAGCCAGAGCTGTTAACCACTTCTTTACATTGCCTCAGGAGCGGACTGAGCCTGAGTCAAAAGGAAGAAGGGCTCTTTTAGTACTTCTCAGCTACTACCCCTCACTATGCCTCAGTTTCTCCTTCTGTAGGCTGGCAGAATTGGGCTTGAGATCTCTGGAATCACTGCGCATTCTGCTGAGTCACTGAGTACAAGGGTCTTAGAGATGGTGGAAGGGCACCCAGTCCCAGAGGATGACTTTGATGGTAGGGGACAGCAATGGAGAATAATGAGTCAGTGGTCTGTGGGGGCTGTTAATTATTGGGGTAAGAAGGGGAAAAGGCAAAATGACTCTGAGAGGCGTATCTAACCCCCAAGTATTTCCTGTGTGGACAAATCCTGAACTGATCCCTAGGCCCATTCCAGGTAGTAAGGAGCTGATTTTTGGAAACAGAATCTCACTCTGTCACCCTGGGCATCATAGCTCACAGCAACCTCAAGCTCTTGGGCTCAAGCGATCTTTGTGCCTCAGCTTCCCAAGTAGCTGTGACTACAGGCACCTGCCACAAAGCCCAGCTGGTTTTAGAGACGCGGTCTCACTCTAAAGCTCAGGCTGGTCTCAAACTGGCGAACTCAAGCAATCCACCCACCTTGGCCTGCCAGAGTGAGAGGATTACAGGCGTGAGTTTCCATGTCCCACCTACGAAGCTGATTTTTTGAGCTGGTTCCTTCTCCAGTCTAAAACAGGTAGGCATCACTCAGTATTTAAGGAGTGTGGCAAGGTTGCACTTCCTCCCCCAAATTTTGGAGGCTTTCTTAGAGGATAGGGCAAATTCTGGTCTCCTCAGGGCCAGAGGGCCAGAAAGTCCCTAGTCTCTGTCCATTTGCTTTTGGACCAATTAACTTGCAGTTTAAGGCAGGAGATGGAATGTATCCCAGAAGATGCTTGTCTTGGGCAATCATCACACAGGGCTTTGGGTCACTTCTAGTCATGAGAGGCTTTGCTGATACTTTGCAGATTAGGCCCAGAAGTCTACCAGTCCTCCACAAGGTTTACCAGCTGGTGGCATTTCCTCTTAGTTTAATGCATTCTGTTGAGCATCCTGTCTCAAAGTTGTGGGTCATACTTTGAATTTTTATTCATTTATTTGACTAATCATTTATCTATTTGATTTACAATTGTGGTCAATTTCTCACTATCTCACCATGGGGGGGGTCCAGGTTTCTTTGGGTTTCACAGTATTTCTATCCCGTCCTCATGCAGAAGGGAAAAGAGGTAGTGTGACTAGTTCAGACTCTCTGGGATGGGGGTCGCCTGGCTGAGACAGGCAGGACCAGGGCCCCTGGTCCCAGGGGTGGTGCTGACTTCTAACTAACTGGGAGGTGGGAAGGGTGGGCATGGGAGAAAAGGGGGGCTTCTTCGGTGGAGTAAGAAAGTCCCCAACTAAGAGGCTCTACCACCTGGGGGCTGGGGATTAGCTTTACCAAGACTCCTTATCCTGTTGCCTTGGTTTATTTTCTTCATAGATCTTTTCACTCTCTGGAATTATATTATCCATTTGTTTTAATGTTTATGATGTGCTCCTCCCTCCATGAGAAGTTCCTTCCGCGCGGCCTATTTTGCTCATTTCAGGTTTATTTCCTGCACAATTGACTGAATGAAAAACTCCCTTGCAAAGTGCAAAGCAGATATCACACGGTGAGAACATTACGTTCCTTTGGGTTCCAGAATTTTAACATTCTAACTTGCAAAAAAGAGCCAGTTCTTCAGTGAAAAGTGGAAACCAAACTTGGGGTCCCTGGGAGTTCAGAACAGGTGAAAAGTAACCCACTCCAACCAATTCTCTCTTCTCCCCCAGCCTCAACTCAAGTCAGTGGATGTAGAAATCTTTCGCAGCCGCCAAAGGGAGCCGCGCGCTCAGATGCTCCTCCACAGGCCGCGTCTAGCCGCGCGCGCACACCGAGCTCAGCGGGGGCGGTGGGTGGGAAGAAACCGGGAGGGGAAGGTCTGGGGGTGTGAGGGTGGAGCGGAGCCCGGCCCTGAGATCCGGCCCGGGTTTTGCATACCACCCACTCGCCCGCTCCGCCGCGGAGAATTCCATAATCACAGCGGGCGAGAGCGGAGACTGGGAGCGAAAAATCCGGGATCCGGCAACTTTGGGCAGCGCATGCGCGTCCGCAGCGCTCCATCCCAAACACACACACATTTTTCCCCCGGACTTGGAAAGTCACCCAAAGCCGCCCCAAGTGCAGGTAAGAGACTCCGCTCTCCCTTCGCCGCGGCCCCCCCTACTCCCCAGCTCCGCCGGCCTTGCGGGGCGCCTCCCCGCTCGCCGCCGGTCCCGGTGCAGCCCCCCACCCCCGGGGCTGTCGCTTGCAGCAGGCAGCGGGCGAGCAAGCGAGCGAGAGAGCCAGCCAGCCAGCCTGCGAGCTGCGGCTGCCACCCAACTCCGGCCGTGCGGGAGGCAGGGGGCACGAAGGGCTGGCACCTGGGCGCGGGGCGGCGCGTTGCCCGCTGTGGCCAGGGGAATGCCCGGCGCGCGGCTCCGGGGGAGGGGAGGGCTGCTACTCCTGGGGGTCACTTACTTCAACTGAGGGGGCGGCGGGGTAGGGAAGAAGAGGGGGAGGTGCCAGGCGCTAGTGCAGGACTTCACAAATAGGGTGGAGGCGCCCCCCGCGCTGTGGGCTCCCAGGGGGGGCAGGTGTTCGCCAATACTGGGTAATCACTCCTTCCCCCAGCACTCCCCCCAGTCACCCTCGGCGACAGGGTAGTCGTGCGCTATCCGGGGCAGAGGAGCAGGGGTGAGGGGCGCCTGGGGTGACTTTGCAAGACTTTGCCCAAGGGAAAGGGTGGGTGGGGAACCCCTCCATCCGGCTCCTGTGCCCCGATAACGGGGTGTAGATGCTGCCGGCAGAGGTAGGCAGTCTTCTCATAGGCGCGGGGTGCCAAGAGGTGCCCCCAGGTGGGAAAACGAAGTCAAGAGATTTCTTGGATGGGGGAGCGGCGCCCCCCTTTTCATGTGTGCTTGGGAAGTTTATCTCAAGTGCGCTGCTCCAGGCGCGGCAAGTGGCGCTCCTTACTCCCTTCCCCACCCCACCCCCAGCCTCCCCGGGCGAAGGGCTGGCAAGGTTGGCAACATTGAGCATAGAGAGCCGGGCCACCGGCTCAGGGCCGCTCTGCTGTCGGCCAGAGGCTGCCTGGATCGGGGGAAAAGTTCGGGGGAGTTAACTGCCGCTTTTGTGTGCGCTGGGAGAGAAGTTGCGCCCGGGGACGTGGGACGCTGGGCTGGTGGGCTGGCGGGCCGGCGGGCTGGTGGAGCGGTGCGCTCCCTGGGGGCTCTGCAGCCTGGGAGTGGGCCAGGAGGAGTCTCTTCCCACAGGGTGGGCTGAGGGTGACCTCTGGACTCAACAATTGGGGAGGAGAAGCCCTGAAGTCAAGGGCGCAGGGCTGAAATAGGCACCTGATGGAAGACAAGAGTGAAAAGTAGCTTGTGGGGGGCACGGGAACACCAAAAGAGATCTCGGCTGGGCCACTCAGTCACTTGGGGTCGGGCTTCTTGGCAAAAGAGCGCGTGGTGGCTGGCGGAGGAGTGTCGGGGAGCGGGGCTCCAGGGGGCGCGCGGGAATAGGGGGTCGGGCCGGACCAACAGTCAGCTCCCGGGGCAGGGGCTGAGTCGTGCGCCCGGAGCGAGCCGGCCGGGCGGAGCGGCGGCCGGTTTATTTTTACTCGGTGGCATTTGCAGAATGTGCAGCTGATGGCCGTCGGCCGCCAGGAAGTTTTGCTTTCTGTTCTTTCGCTCTCTTTCCGAAGCCAGCGCGACTGGGAGCGGGCGGGCTGGGGAGCCGGGCCTGGGAAGGGAGGGGGCGGCCGCTGGGATAGCGAGGTGCGGGCAGGGGTGCCGCTGGGGCCGCGGGTGGGGGCTGGCCCGGCGCAGGCGGGCGGGTGGTTGCTGGGCCGCTGGGGAGCGTTTGGGCGAATGTCTGTCCCCAGCGTTGGTAGCTCCTTTGCGAAGGGAACAGGTGTATGCGCCGTCAATCACGGCGGGAGGGACATTTTGGGGGCGTAGATTAAGATAATAATAATAGATTTTTCTCTTAGGGGGTGGGGGCAACTTCTTCCAAGTCATCCTTGGCCCGGTCCGGAGTTTGGGGAGGACTGAAGCGCTAAGGGAGGCAGGGGGCCACTTCTTTCTCCACACAAGTTCCTCTAGACCCAGTCTCAGTATAGGAAGCCGGCCCGGGTGCCGCGAGGATCTCCTTCCAGTCACGCTGGGGAGGGTATGGGTGCGGGTGCGTGCCCACCGGGAAGCTGCAGTAACACCCTTCCTCTAAGTACTCAGCTGGACCACTGGGCCACGAGGAGGGGGTGCCTAAATGGAGTCTGGGGGCACGCCCTTCAGTGTGTGTGGCTGTTGCACCCAACACCCGGTACCCTCACCAGAATAGAGGGCAGTAAGGGGAAAGGGACAGGGAGGTCTCTGGGCAAAGTTGGTAAATTTAGGACGTCTCTAAGGTGGTACAGGCTCACAGAAAGAGCGCGCGAGGGGACTCGAAAACAGATCGCTGGGTAATATCGGTGCCCCCCCCGCCCACCCCACGGCGCGCGCGCGCGCGCGCACACACACACACACACACACACACACGCGTCGCGGTCCTAAAGGGAGCTGTCCCGGCTGAGCAGGAGCAGCTGCGCCGGGCGTGGGGAGGGGGGTTGTTGGTCCCCGGGGGCTGCGCCCGGGCTGCGCTCCACGTGCCCGGAGGGGGCGCTGGGTTGTTCAGCGCCCGAGCGCAAAGCGCCAGGTTTGCGTCCTAGTGGCGGCCAGGCGGCGCGTCCCGGGCGGGCGTCGCGACCTGCGCCATCTCAGGCCACCCAGGCCACCTCGCCCGAACTCCAGCTGCTTTCCCACTTCCCAAACTTTGGCTTTTATAGTGTGCCCTTCACTGAAGCTCCCAGACCCTTTCTAGGGGCAGGGCGGGGAACTTCTCCTTTTCCCGCAGTGGCCGAGGTCTCTGTCCTCGAAATCCGGCGAATTGGAGAGATTGTTACCCCGCCCTTCCCAATCTTGTTAGCCACCTTAGAGGCGGTTAAGGAGAGTTTATGGGGAATATTGTAGAACTTCAGTAATCAGGTTTCCAGCGATCTTATGCCTCCTGTTTAATTTATTAGACTAGTTATTTATTCTGTTGATGATAATCTGTTGCTGGTTTCTATGGAGATGTTAAACTGATCTCTTTCAGAAATCAAACTCCATATGCACTAAAACGTTTAAAGGGGCAGTGCCTCCCTCCTTTCCCCCCTTGCCTATTTTTGTTTGTTTTTTAGACTTTGCACCTTGTGGAGACTTCGTGTCTTGCTCTGAGTCTCCGCGAATTTTATTTCCTTCTTACGAAGGCGAGAAGCCCGGGAGTCTCACGCTTTGTGTCAAGTATAGCTATTATGGCTAGAAGAAAGCGAAGGCTTTGATCCCTAAGTTGCATCATCATTTAAAACAGATCATTTCACCACCACCCCTTCCCCCCAATCATATAAGAGGAAAATTCTTTCAAGATCAAAGAGTCCAATCTAAAAAAAAAAAAAAATCTATTGTTTAAAAAAAATAGGAAAGTCTGTTAAATATGAAACTCCCCTTTATATCTGCTCTCCTTCTATTTAAAGAATTTTTTGAATAAGAGAAACAAAACTTGTAGCTTAGCTAATTTTTCATACTTATTAATAGTTTATCTTGCCCCCTCCCCATTTTTAATTTAAAAAGAAGTTCAAAGTTAGATTTTTCTGCCTGTGGGGGTTGAGGTATATTTGCTTCTCTTTTAGATCCTGACCATCTGTTTTTGGAAAATTAGCCTCTGGGAAGAGGGGAAAAGGAGTTTTTGCTCAAACTTAATGGAGTGCTTTAAAAAAAAAATTTTTTTTTTTTTGGAGAATTGTCACCCAAATATTTTAAAGTCCTATTTTTCCCTGCTTTTTTGGAGAATAGCAGCAACCTCTGGTGTGTGAGCGTATATGAACATGAACTTTTCCCCCTTTTCTCCTCTTCTTCTCTGCTCAGGTATTTTTCCGTGGACTTGTGACTGCAAGGGGGTATGCAGTGAATTAAGAAAGTAAGGGAGAAAAAAATTATCTTGTTTTGTGACACTGAAAAATTGTGAACCTACTCTGACTCAGATATTTATCACGCTGACAAATATGATATAAAGCAATTGCATTTCCTAATGATCCTTCGGGACTAAGTTGTAGGTAAAACCATTTAATGCATTTTTAATATTAAAGTAAGGTAGGGGTTCCATTTTCTTGGAGGTAGGGGGAGTGGATGTCCCTGTACAGAGAGGGTGCTTTCTGAGTAGACTGCTTTGCTTTTTCTACTAGACGCCCCCCCCCCACCTCTACCCTTTACATTTCCATTTACTTTGGGGAGGGTTGAGCCATACACAGGGCATTTGGCTTTCATAAATAAATTTATATCTGGCCAGAAGGTCCAATGCTAAATAAGAGCACACTTTAAAAACCCAGACTCCACCCCTGCTATAGGAAATAAAACAGAGGCAATACTTGACTTTTTGTCTTCTTCTGTCATCCTGGCTCTCTTTTATATTATTTTATACTGTAGAGGGGGTAGGTAGAGTGGTTATTGCTTCTTGGCCCAGAAGAGAAAGGAACCATTCCTATTATTTCCCTCTTTGCTGTATTTTAAAAATTTGTTTGATTTGGATTGCAAACAGAACAGAGGCTTACAAGTAGAAAAGAGCACTGTGGCTTTAAACTCAGGAGTTTGCATATTCTCCTTGTATCTTTCCCCTTTGCTAATTATTGTGTTGTTTTCAGAGCAAATATGTCATATCCATGGCGACCGGGCAGGTTTATTGTCTTTCTGAAGCAATAGCTCACATAAGTAATTAATGACTTTCTTTTTTTTCCTCTGGCTTAGGTTAAACAGATCATTCAAGGAAAGTCATATCTCTCTCTTCTCTCTCCCTCCCTCCCTCTCTCTCTTTCTCTCTCTCTCTTTTTTTAGCCTAGTGACATAAGAACATGAGTAGAACAAGAAAATACTTTAACCAAGAAGTCAACAGCTTATTTTCCCCCATTTCTTTTCAAAGCTGAAGTGTCAGCTTTCAGACATATGAGGCTGTCATTCTTGCAGCCCTGAGCAGTGCACTCCACGCCTGGGTGGGAAATCCATTGCAAGGTTGTGCAGCATGGGCTGAAGGGAGGTGTTTGTATGGGGGGGAGGAACCTGAAGGAATTTGCTTTTGAGGTTGGGGAAAGCACTCCAAAATGAGTATTTCTCCTGTATTTAGCAGAATTTAATTAAATTGTTTACAGGAAAGAATTAATGAGTTGGGTAGTACCATGTTCCCCCACCTTTCTTCATTTTCCAAGTCCAGTTAATTGGAAAGACAAAGTTTTTCTTTTTGATTCACCTTCAGCTTCTGCTTTCTCTGGCCTTTGTCTTAAGTGCTTTTTCCAGGAAAAGTAACTTTTGGAATCCCCTCTGGTTAATATTTCCAGAATGATAGTGGGGTTTTTGCTTCTGTTTTGTTTTTCCCCTTAGACCTACGGCTTGAAGTTGGCATCTGCTTCTCAGGAATCAACAACTCTGATGATTGACCATGGCCTGGATTTTTAAACCTTTTTTTTTTTAAATGAGAGGGAAGCCTGTTAGCATACAAAATTGTATAGTCGGCATATCTCCTGTATCTCATGACAGTATTGGGAAGGTAAAAGCAATTTTTTCTTTATTTTTTTTAATCACCTTTTATGATCTACCCTTTCTGAGTGGACCTTTGCTAATAAGAAGCCGTATGATGTCACCTCTTAACTTTAGAAATGTGCTAGATGTCCTACTAATATTCTCTGACAGCTCTCCTGGCCCCCTATAGACATATATTGAGCTTATTTATACTGTCTTCCCACCCCTTTTTAAAATTGCATGTATAGCCAAGGTTTTGCCTGTGTCCTTAAAAAAAAAGGGGAATAAGATAAAGAGAAAAGCATTTATGTTGTTTCATTCACAATTAAAAAGAATATTTTCCCCCATTTAAACTAAGCTCAGAAAGGCTGTGAGTCAACAGAAAAAGTCTTTAGGCTTTTGGCATTGAAAATAAAAATATAAAGAAGAGAGATTTATTTGGTATCTGGTTTCTGAAGAGAAGAGAAGGCTGAGCTAGTCTGATGCTGAGACTCCAGCGGAGTTGTAATTGAGCCCGTAACCTCTTGATGTCTATATCAGAAAAACAGACATGAGCAGAGGGAACCGAAGAGAGGCAAACAAGCCTTGTAGAGGAAGAGAGGCAGCTCAGGGGGAGATTCAGAGAGAGAGAGAGAGAGATTTAATTTATAGACATTTTAAAAACCGTAATTTCATTAGGATCTGTTCTTCCCTTTCTCTGAAGGGCAGCCCAGCAGCCGGATAAGGCCGATCCCTCTGTCCGGGATGCGTGGTGTGGTTTGGTGGGTGTAAGATGGAGCACCTTTGCCAGCTCCCGGGGTATGTTTTCTTCCTGCCTACTTTCTGCTGGCTTCCTTATTTTGAAATTAAAAAGTCCCAGAGAGGCAAAAGTCAGCAGTGTTTCTGACTGCCTGGTGATCTCTCCTGTGGGTGCCATGCCGTTCCGTGTGTGGGTCTGTCTTCTGCTTGGGCGGTGGTATCTGTGCCTTCTCTCTGTCTGTTTCAGGGGCAGGAGCCCCTGGGAGAGGGGAGCACCCCATCTCTCTGCCTGCCTCAAGTTCACCAAGTTAAGGTGCTATGGTTCTCAGGCCACAGCTTAGGGGGAAAAAACGAGAGCCTGTCATAAATTCTGCAAAAATTAATCAACCGTTTAAGAGCTGCACGTTAACGAGGTTTTGCAGGCAAGCTGGGCCCTTCTCCTGTTCCCCCTGTTCAAAGTCCAGCAGAGTGAGGGGTCACCTGGACTGTGAGAAAGGAAGGGGGAGTTTTTTTGTAAAGCTGGATAATCGAAGACAACTACGGATAGGGAAGAAGACAGATGGATTTATTGAATATAAATCCTCAAGTAGCCTTGTTCCATATTGTTGGATTTTTTTTTCCCTTTTGGTGTGGATTTGTCCTGTGTGTCTTTGGTAGAAAAGACTTACAGAGAACGAGAGCAAGGGAAGGGGCGGGGAGAGGAGAGAGAGAGAGAGGGAGGGATAGAGAAGAGAGAGAGAGACAGGGACGCTTCGGAACTCATTATCATTCTTAATAAGTCTTAAGGAATAAAGAAGAGCATTGAGTGTAAATGCTGGGTAATCCTAACACTTCTCAAGGTGAGAGGAGTCTTGAGGACACAGAGAAAAGAAAAGAGCAGAGGAGGGGGGTGGAAGGTGGAGGACCCACAGGCAGGTCCAGGGCTTGGGAGGTTCAGCAGGAGGCCTAGAGGCTGGGTGGGGGGACCCCCAAGACATCTCAGGCAGGGTGGGTTGTCTGAGTTGAGATAGGGGATCTCTAAGGTAGGATGACTTGCTAGTGGCAAGGAACAAGAGTGATGGGAACAGCCTAGGTGAGCGGTGTGGGCAGAGGCCATGGAGCCTTTGCCTTCTGCTGGGCACCCTGTCCCCAGCCAACCTAGCCCCTGCCCCTGGCTTCAGGTTTCTGGAGAAGGCCAGGTGGGGGGCAGGGGGCTTGGCCTAGTCCAGGCTTCCCCTTGCTGTCTCCCTGGGTTCCCCCAAAGTGGCGGCTCGGGGAAGCTGCAGGGCCAGAGCTGCGGCCAGAGCTCAGCTCTGGACACTAGGTGGCTTAGAGGATCTGTGAGGTTCTCCAAGGCGGCGAGTGGCTGCTGGCTTCCCCTCTCTTCCTCGCTGCTGGTGGGCTCTGCTGTGTGTTTCCTCTGCCGGCTCGGCTGGCGGCCTTGGCAGACAGGCAGGAGGGCACTAGCCCAGGAGCCAAGCCCTCCCGGTGACCAGCTTCCAGGCAAAGTGGGCATGCGGCTGGAGGCAGTTCCTGAGCAGGGAGGCAGCCAGTCAGGGACATTTGTAGCAGGGACGATGGGAGTCCAGCCTGTGCTCTCTGGCTGCTCTATCCTGGGCCATCTGAGTGTGAGGCCCTGCTGAGCCCATGGGGTCTCTGGACTGTGCTTTCCCCCTTCTTTTTTGAATTCATGTGTCCCCTTTGAGCATCTTCTTAATAAAAAAAAATCTTATAAGCATAAATACTGCTTATGGTTCGAGGGGTTTCACAGATTTTATAAACCCAGCCTGAGGACTCCCTAGGGTCCCTTGTTCTTGTGGGCTTCTTGCCAGTTCTCTGGGATGGGGTGGGAGGGAGGAGGCCAAATTCATCCTCACCCCTCCTGGTCCTCTGTTCCCACCTGCCTCCCTCCATACTAGAGGAGAACAGTGCCGTCTCAGTGGCACATGGGGGACCCCCATAGAGGGATTGGGGCCAGCACTCAGATTGCTATCTGAAGACCCTCACCTACTTAGGTAGATGCCCCACCCCAGGCCAAAGGCAGTCTCCCCGCGTCCAGCTGACATTCTAGGGGATCCGTAGGATGTTTGAGGAAGGGTCTTAGACTAGGTCATGTTTGACCCTTGGATAGTTTTCCCCAGGGACTGAGGTCAGCTTGGAGAAGGGCACAATTCAGATTTGACTTACTGCAGTTAGTTAAAAACAATGATTTTTAACTGTTTCTTTCAGAAAGCAACTTCGTGAGAGCTCGCAGAGTGGGTATGTGGGAGTTAGAAGTGAAGACTGATGTCCAAGCTGGTGGGAAGCCTGGAGGGAGAGCAGGGTGGGTTCATAGCGAATGGTTCCTGCTGCTGTTTAAGGGCGGTCATGGCCAAATCTCATGCCCCAAGCGTGCCTTGCTGACAAGATTTACCGGAAGGAAACCTTGCTGCCTCTGCTGCTGGTCTCTGGGTGGGTGAGCGTGTGTGTGTGCGCGCGTGTGTAAATGAGAAGAAGGGGTGGGGGAATGAGCTCTGCCAGGCTGGCACCCTTCCCCAGCACTAATTGCTGGCAGAGTACCCACGGGGGCTGTGCCAGCGTCTCAGCTCCACCCGCCCCCCTCGCCCCTGGAGAGCTCAGCTGTGCAGCTCACTATGTGAGGGCCATTTCCGGGCCCACTCGTCCCAGCAGCTCCTTTGGGAATTTCAGGGAAATCTGATCCTTGGGGAGACCATGGATCAAGCCCCAGCATCTCTGGCTGGGAATGGTAGGGGGCAGGGTGAGACGTATGTGGTCCAGAGCTCCTCTGAGGTCTGCTGGTCCATTCCCTATCTTTCCAAGCTCCGCACTTGGAGTCTTGGGAGACATGGCATTAGGCATTAGGACACCCCATGCCAGTCTGTTTCTGCAGTAAGTCATTGTATATGTGGCTTTGGGCCAGTCATTTTACTTCTCTGGGCCTCAGTTTCCTCTCTTGTATAATGGCCTCTGACCCTTGTCAGGTTGTCCTGACAATTGGCTGGGCTTATAGCTTTGAAAATAATTAAATGTAATGAAGAATTTATCATGGTTGCATTGTCAAGTGCAGGGTGTCCCCAATGTCACATGAGCTGGTTTTATATGTTATGGTATCAGTCTCGAAGAGGACCCCTGTGAATTCTATTCCTGGAAGCCCTGGGCCTGGATGCAGCGTGTAGTGCTGGGGTTGCATTTCTGTGTCACGTTGGGGGTTGACTATCTTATCTTTGGGAGCTTGGAGCTCAGTTGGAGGGGGTTGCTTTTCTGGCAGAATGGGAGATCCTGTTCAGGATGTGGGGTATGCGTAACTGTTTTGTGCCTCTGGAGCCCGCAGGGTCGTTGAGGAGCTGTATGTATCGTAAACTAAGTGTTCTGGAGCTAGTTAGCTGGGGATCAAAGTTGTGTGACCTTGCATCAGTTAACTAGCCTGTGCCTTGATTTTTCTCATCTGCAAAATGGGAATAATAGTGGCCACGTTGTGGGGTTGATGTGAGGATCAGCTGAACAAAGATGTGTGAAATATTTAGAATAACCCTGGTATTAGTGTATGTTACAGGTCCACATAGGGGTGGGCATGGAAGCACTTGCTGGTTACCAGGGATAGGGGAGGGGGGGGAGCTCACTCTTCCTATGTCTGGAGGCTGAGACCCCCATCAGATGTGGGGCAATGTGGTGTTGGTTAGAAATTAAACATTTAGTGTTTCACTCTCACCTCTCCAGGCTGTCTGGTGTCCTCTTGGTATTTTTGGTGATGGGTCTGGAGGGGACAAGGAGGAAGACTGTGCCAACAGGTGAAATCAGTCCCAAAGGGAAAAAGGGGCTATTGGTCTCCCCTGTTTTGGTCAGACTGGATGTTGCTAGAGCTCAGTGGGGTGGGGTGGGGTGCTGAAGAGGTTAATCCAGGGAGCTGTTTGGGATGGGAGGAGTGGAGTGGGGCAGGGCCCTGGGAACTGGCCAATGGTGCTGGTGGGCTCTGGCTATGTGAGCCTGATTCTGGGAGCTGGAAGGGTCAGCCCTGCCCGAAAGGGCTCCCTTATGATGGAGGCTGTGTGGCTGGGAGAGGGATAAGAATGTGGGATTTGGAGATAGGCAGAGCCACATGAGAATTTTGGGCAAATTAATTCCTCTGATCCTTTCTTTCTACCTCTGTAAAATGGGAGTTGGAATTCCTACCTTGTGGACTGAGGATTAGATGTGAAGACAGTAATCTTAGCTGACAGTTGCAAAGGTTTCACTGTGAGTGTTACTTCAGAGCACGTGCTTAGCCCAGTGGTTGGCACACAGTCGGGGCTGCAGGATGAGGATACGATGGTTAATGGGCTAGCGGGCTCAACTTCGTTTGGGTCCTGACCTAGGCTAACCTTCAGGCTTGGTGCTTAGCTTGAGGGCCAAGGATGATGGCCAGTGTCCTTTTAGCCATGGGCTCTGAGGTTTCCCACCTGTCCCCTGGGGCATCCCCCAGGTCTGAGGTGGGGGCAGAGTGGGGCCAGGAGAAGAGGCAGAGGTGTGTGGAGGCAGTGACCTAAGGAGGCAAGGGCACAGGGCTGTTGGGTGGGGGGCACTGGAGGGGCAAGGGGCGCTTATGGAAGATAAGGTGTATGAAACCCCATCGGCCTCTCCCATTTCACTGTGCTATGCCGAAACACCCCGGTTCCTGTTTCACTATCTGAGATCTGGGAGCAGGTTAATTTCCATGACGAACTCCAGGCCACGTGCTCGGTGGATTTATCTAATTAAACTGATGCTTTTTTTCTAAGAAAGAAAGGAAGAGAAAGATGAAGGGAAGGAGGGAGAAAGGAAAGGAAAGAAGGAAGGGAGGAAGGAAAAAAAAGGAGGCAGCAAGGAGCGGGGGAGAAAGGAAGGGATGTGTAAGGAACAGGGAGGGAAAGAAAGAAGGCAGGCTGGGGAGGGGAGAGGGAAGGGAAGATAGAAAAGAAAGAAAGGTGGCGTGGAAGGCAGGCAGAGAAGCTGGAGAAAGAGAGGAGAAAGCTGGAGTGGAGGAGAGGCTTGGTGGCTGAGGTGGGGACCTTCCTCGTGGGCCTCGCTCTGGTCTTCTGGCAATTTTAGTCTATTTCCAGAATAGCTCTTGGGCTAGGAGGATAAGGAGTAGCTAGAGGGTTTTGGGGTCTGTACCATCTAATACAATAGCCGATAGCCCATGCGGCAGCTTAAATTAAACATTCAGTTCTAGCCATAGTTCATTGGACTATTGGAGCCACAGGACTTCAGAGCCACACGTGTGAGCCCAGTGTTGATAGAACATTTGGATCATTGCAGGAAGTTCTGTTGGAAGCTTCCCTCAAAGCTTGGGCTGAGCGGATGAGCCTCCGGAGGACCGTGATGGAGACGCAGTGAGGGGCTGGGCAGCAGGGGTGCCCCCAGATGTCCCTGGGCACCCCCTACCTGAAGCCAAGGCCTCCGTGGGACTGGGCCATCTTCTCTTCACGCTCTGCCACAACTTTCCTCCCTCCAAGGGCAGGGTGAAGGGGCAGAACTGGGTTAAAACCCTCCTCACACTTAGGATGTTTGTGACCTTGGGCAAGGATCTCAGCTCTGATCCTGTGGAATAGGACTGACAGTACACAGAGCCTGCCTCGTTGGGTTCCTGTGATCATTAACCAAGGGGATGCAGTCAGCACTTTGTAGGGTAAGGGCACAGCGTGAGCACTCGAAAAATGGGGACCGCCATTATTATAATTATTATAATTGTTGATATTGTTTTCATAATGATCGTTGAAGAGCTTTTGCGACTGCCTAGTTCTTAGGGACGCTTCCCCACCAAATGCTGATTTATCTGTAATTGACCCTTTCCAGAATTAGTTTAAATGAACCTCCCCCAAATCGTTTTCTTCTGGGAACCCAGTTTGGATTTCTTCTTTCCATTCCTCTTTCCTTTGAGCAAAAGGAAGGCTTGGAACTGCCCTGGAATAAACTCTTATGTGCCCTTCTACTTAAGATTAGAGCCCCATCCCTCCCAAGACATATTATAAGTGCACCCATGTGCGCGCATGTGCACGCGCGCGCACACACACACACACACACACACACACACACACATACACACACATTTTCCCTCTCACATTTTACTGGCCAAGCCATTAAAAAATAAATAAACAAAACCCAAACTTTTAAAATAGGGGTGAGCAGATGTGGCCCAGCAGGGCTGGCTGGGTGTTTTTGGGGGTGGGGGTGGAGCCAGTGGCCTCTGGGAGGGATGTGTGTGTTTATTCCCGGACATTGCCCAGTGCCCTGTGTGCTAATGTGGGGCTGAAAAGTCCCCTGCATTGTGCAGGCTCCTTTCCCCGTGAAAAGGCAATTGAGTCAGTGAGTTCCAAATGGATTGGAGCTGACAGTAAATGAGAATTTGGCAGTGGGTAGAAAACAAGCTCCGCCACCTAACAGACACACACACACACACACACAAACACACTCATCCCTCCCTAAACTCCCAATGCTTGTTTGGTTTTTAGAGGGATTTTGGAAAGAATTATGATTTCTTTTTGTATGTGTCAACATTATCAGCAGGGGTTCTGCTCCAGCCTGCCCCCCACCTTCCCTGTGGCTTCACCCTCCTTCCCCAGGTGGCCGCCCCCCTCCCCTTGCCGCCTCGGTGGCTCCGAGCCGCCAGCGATCCCCGATCCCTGATCCCCGAATGAGTTAAGGGCTGAATCAACTCTAGACCCAGCTGTACACTTTACTCTGGGTTCCTGAATGATGTGCTGTGCTCAGCACGATTGGAGACTGTCTGTCCCGGGTGACCTACCGGCCCCCACCCTGCTGGGCTCTACCAGCTTTCCTGGGACCTGCTGCTGAGCCCCAGGACCTCTGCTCTGGCAGCCGGGGAGCTGTTGGCCCATGCTGTAGGTGCCTGTATGGTGCCCTTCCCACATCCAGCCTCCTAGGAGAGACCTATTTTAGTTGTAAAAGAAAGGGCACACCATTTAGATTTGGCATTATCTCTGCGTTGCAAGGAAGACTTGTGGTTTTGAGGGTTCGTGGGTACTGACAGAGCTACCCCCCATAATTCTCCTTTCCACCGTGTCCACATCAGTAAATCAGCCAACACGTATTAACTTGTATAGGGATCCCCAACAAGGGTTCCATGTCCCTAGACCTCCCCCCTTAAACATTCCCAGGAAAAACCTCCAGGGAGGGAAATATTGCCGCCCTGCAGATGTCCCTCCTATTGGTGAAATAGCATCTCTCTAGCCCAGCCACCCTCTGGCAGTGGAGGTGTAGCATCTTTCGTATTCCTGGGAGGACAAGAGGCCTGGAGAAGCACTAATTTGGACAGAATCACAGCCTGCTCCGTGAGGGTGTACGTGTCCCCCAGGGGTTGGGGGTGCCCCTCGTGTGCCCCAATCTGAAAAAGGCTGGCGGAGTCTGCTCGGTTTAGCAGCTATGATGGGAGAAGAGTGGTTAGGTATACAGGTTCAAATCCCTACTTCCCTATTTATTAGGACCGGGACTTTGGATGTATTGCTAACTCTTCTGAGCCTCAGTTTCCTCATTTGTAAAAGAGGATTAATAATAGTGCTTGTAGCATGGGGTTGCTGTGAGGATTAAATGAAATAATGCTGGGAGTGCTCTTGGCACAAAGCCTGGCACGTGGTAACAGAGGGTAGCTATTGTTGCTACTATTACTGTTTCTGCTCTGTCTTGCCCATCTGTCACCATGAAGGCAGAGGGTTCAGGGCTGTCCCTGTGTTTGGACTCCAGGACCCCTGAGGCCAGGCTGTAGCCCCAGCCCAGAGGCTGTGGCCACCAAAAGTCTGTTGAAGCACACTTGCCAAACCAGCAAGGCAACGCGTCCACCCAGTGCAGAGCCCTGGAGGGAGCAGGGGAAAGGCTTGTGATGCCCAGGGCTGGGCTCTTGGACGCCCAGGCACCTGGCCCAGGGAGGGGCCAACTCCCAGCCTCGGGCCGCCATCTTGCTTCTCCTTGGCCTCTCCTCACAGACGAGAGTGTGGCCCTTGCCCTCCCCCAGGAGCAGGTGGCCTTTGCAGCCTGGCACCTGTTCCTGGAGGGCAGCTGCCAAGAAGGCACAAACCCAGGGATTGCCCTGGGTGTCCTCCCGAGTCGTTGCAGGAGGTTGTGTGCTGCCTGAAGGGGCGGGCCTGGGCCTGATCTAGTGGAGAGGTCAGAGGAGGGGCTTGTTCTCTCATCCCAGAGCCCCCTCTTCACCCTCTAGATGAGTTTCGGGGGATCAGGGGTCAGCATCCTGGGGTCTGTGTGCTGGGGTCTTGCTGGGGCCCAAGGGAGAGAGAGACAGGTGGAGGACATGGAGGAAGTCAGAGAGGGTGCAGGTGAAGGGTCTTGCTTTTGTCCCCGAGGGGCAACACATGAGCTGAGTTGATTTTACATTTTCGTGTTATTATAAAAGAAAGGAATCAGACGTTTACCGAGCACTGATTGTGTGTCAGATGCTATGACGTTTTGTGGGATTGAAGGACTCAAGGCGGGCAGTGGTTCAATTCCCATCGGACCCAGCAGCAAATAAGACTCCGAGAGGTTCAGTAACTTGCCTGTGTTCACCCACCTCGTGCAAGGAGAGCTTGTGTTTCAATGGAGGGTGATCTGACTCCGAAATGCAAGCTGTTCCCCATGCATGGAAAAATGGAATCACAGTTTAAACAGTTTTTGAAAATAGTTAAAAGAGAAAAAATTCACCCCTAACTTAACTATCATGGAAATCTTATTTAGTATTTGGTGTGTTTCCTTCTAGTGTTTTTTCCCTTTGGTGGCTGTATATACTATTTATAGCATATGTATTTTACATAATTATAATCATAAGAGACTATAGTTTGGGTTGAAGCCCCAGATGAAGTAGGGTCTCCCAAGCTGGAGCTACTGGAAAGTGATTGATTCTCAGCAAAATAGAATCCTGGTGTTGGCTCCGAGCCAGCTTTTTGGTAATGGGGTTCCTGATGTGGTGTTGGAGAAGGCAAACTGGGTGAATGGAGAGGCATTTGAGACCCCTGTGTTCTCTCCCAAGTTGGTTCGGCTCAGTTAAGTGGTAGAATTTTCCTTTTAACTCACTTCCTTCTTGCTTTTGATAAATGGGAATATTTGTACCATTTTCCCGAATGACCTTCTCTCCTTGGGGTAATGAGAAAATGAAAGTCTTTGCTAAGTGCTTTGAGATATTCAGATATAAAACTGGAGAGCAGAGTGTTGTCATGGGCCTTTTGCTGCCATGGTGCTTCATAAAGAGGAAGGGCAGCTTGGGGGAGAGAAGGTCATCCTGAGAATGAGGGCCATTGCTGGCCACCCACATCTCTCTGAGCACCAGAGCAGGGGAGTTTGTGGCCCTAGCTCAGAGTGAGGAGGGTTTTTGTGGAGCCACATGCCCAGGTATGTGCTCCAAGCCCAGGTCCCCACAGCCAAGGTGATCAGGATCACTTAAAGCCCCCATCTTGGTTTGAATCTCGTGGATAAATGGCTCCATACAAGGAGAGGTCTCCCCCACGCACTGCATAGTGTCAGCCCAAGAATAACACGGCAGAATAAATAACTGTGTCACCTATACAAATAATCATCCTGACGATGATTTCGAAACATGGAAAAATGTTTATTATATGAGTGAAAAAAAAAAAACCCAAACGCCAAGTGTCGTGAATGCCGTGAAAGAAACTATATAAAAATACAAATGCTTATGGACAAAGCTTGAAAGGTAATCCTCCAAAATGAAAATTACAGCATTAGGGTGGTGGGACGAGGGTGATTTGTTATTTTATTTAACAACATTTTATTTAAATTCCCCCTATGATTAAAAACCAACAAAGCTGATGTGTCGGCCCGGCAGGGAGCCCTGGCAAGGGGGAGGGGGCGGGGCAGCGCCAGGCGAGAGGGCGCCTGCACCCACGGCCCCCGCAGGGTGCTGAGCTCACCGGCTCTGCCAGCCACAGAAACCTATGAGATCTCGAGAAGCCGAGGCGTATCGGTGACTCAGACCTTCGTGTTGTGCTGTTCAACAATAGCTTTTGTCCTTTGCCCAAAACCCTAGGCCAGTGTGCTTAAAAAAAAAATTATAAAATTATGAGATAGTTTGTACTTTCCTTACCAGCCGGTGCCAGCTTCGGGCACTTTATTTATTCAAGGTGGGGAGGCAGGGAAGGCGGGGTGGGGGTGGGGGGAGAGACAGAAAGAAAAGAAAAACAAGGTAGAACTCGGACAAGGCCCAAGAAACGTTTGCACCTCAACAACAAACTTTCTTTTGTTTCACCAGTGGGGAGAAAAAAATGAGGAAAAAATGTAGAGGACCAGTTTGAACCAAGTAAAACCCCTGGTGTTTTGTGTGTGGGGTTGATTCTTTGGCTTTTTTGCGGACTGTTTTGCCTTTTATTAGCGGAACATGAAAGCTATGTCGTGAGGCCTACCTCTGGGCCAGAATGAGACAGTGGGGCGACAGAGAGGGGTCCAGGAAGGAAGGGCTGGGGGCAGTGGCTGGGGTGGGAGCAAGGACTGGGGTGGGAGCAAGGACAGGCTGCTCTCTGGCGTTTGGGCCAGTGGTGACCAACTGCCAGCAGCCTCTACCCTTGTTTCTGCTTGGGCTTAATGAAGATTTTTACCTCCCAGTGTCCCAGAAGCCTCTCTCTGCTAAGTGGGACTCAGAATTCCATGTGGATCAGGGCAAGGACAGGTTTGCCCTGCACAGGCTTGGACCAGAACTTTTCTCCTAGTGTTTGGGAGACATTTTAAGAATTGGATTCACTCTGGGAGGCCGAGGCAGGTGGATTGCTTGAGCTCAGAAGTTCGAGACTAGCCCGAGCAAGACTGAGACCCCGTCTCTGAAAAATAGCTGGGCATTGTGGCAAGTACCTATAGTCCCAGCTACTTGGGAGGCTGAGTCAGAGAATCCCTTGAGCCCAGAAGTTTGAGGTTGCCGTGAGCTATGGTGCCAGGGTACTCTACCCAGGGTGACAAAGCAACACTCTGTCAAAAAAAAAAAAAAAAGAATTGGATTCAGAAAGAATGACCTTGGGAGAAAGGAGTCAGAAATGAATGACATTGTGAGTGATCGTGTGTTGTTATGTGTGATTTGTGTAAATGATTGTTGGGTGTGTGGTTGTGTGTGAGATTGTGTTGTATGTGTGAAATTTTGTGTAAATGGTTGTGTGAATGTGAATGATTGTGTGTGAGACCGTGTGTGATTGTGTATAATCGTGTGTGGATGGGAGTGATTGGGTATGAGAGTGTGTGAGATTGTGTATGATTGTGTGTGTAAATGAGTGTGACTGTGTGTGCGAATATGAGCGATTAGGTGCGAGATTGTGATTGTGTGTGGCAGTGTGTGCAGTTGTGAGAATGGCTGCATGTGACTGTGTGTGGTTGTGTGTGAGAGTGTGTGAGTGATGACATAGGAGACTGTGTTTGACTGTGTGTGTGGCTCTGAATGTGTGTTCCTTTGGTCTTAATTGCTTTTGTCCCGGTTATATGGTAGTCAGAGAGAGTAAACTTGATGGGGGCCGTAACCTCCTTTTTTTTCACCTCTTTGCCCCCCGTCTGCCCCAAATCTGCCATCTGAGTGGACCCTGGCAGTGTCCTGGAGCCAGGACTGACTGGCAGTTCTTCCATCCAGATACCCTCAGACTGATTTGTGGGTCTTTTCTTCGGCAGTGGTTTGACCAGGAAGAGAACGGAGGCGTGTGGGTGAAGGGCGAAGTCACAGAGGTCTGAGGGGGCCTGGTCTGGAGCTCATGTGGCCTTCATGGGGGTCCCAGGCCTGTCAGCCTCATTCTGGTGCTCAGGAGCAAATTCCTGCTGAACTCCTAAGGCTCAGGTGGGCTCAGAAGGCACCTTCTTTATCTTTCTGTTGTCTTCGTGACTGTTCCTGTGAAGAAGGCAGCTCACAGATGATGGTCCTGTGTTCCAGATGAAGAAGAAACCAAGGCCCAGAGAGTGCTGGTTGCTTAGCGAGGGTCCCACAGCTAGTCAGTAACAGATATGGAACTGAGACCAAGTCTTTGGGGCTCTTGGAAACCTGGTCTTCTCCCCCAGTGGCTCACGGCAAGGCTGGCCAGTTCCAGACATGGCATCAGGTTTCCCTCCACTTCAGGAAAACAAAGGGACCCTCCTGGAGGGTCAGATTTTGTGGCCAATGTCTCTGTCAAGGACAGAACACTGGATGAAGAGACAGGACAGGGGGTTCTAGCCCCACTTTTGCCACCAGCAAGCAACTACATCCTAAGACCTCAGCTTTGCCATCTAGACAGAGCAAGGAGTCTGGCCCCAGTGATTCCTTCATCCTTTCCCACCTCAGGACAGCTGGAGCTTCCTGCCGCAATCCGGAGTCCCCAGCTGTGCCATGTAGCAAACCCTCTCCCACAACCTGTCAAACCAGAGATGCCAGTTTCCCCTGGGCTCCCCAGAACACCCGCCCCTGTCTTGTACCAGAGAGAGCTCTTTCAGCCATGGTGGGCAGTGTCCCCAGCCGTGCCCCTGTGCACCTGCTTATTGATAACTGTGTGTCTGGATGTGTCTCATGTTGGAGCCCTTTGGTTTGAACTTGCTGAACGCTGAGAGGCCGAGATGTGAGACAGTTACGAGCAGGGGAGAGAAGTGGCACCCTGTGACAACAGGCAGCTGTGGAGAAAGGGGCAGGCTCCATGCCCGGGGTGAGCACCATCTGGGCAGGAGGCCTGGCTTCCAGCTGTGGGGGCTCCGGAAGGGCAGAGCCTGGGAGGAATGATTTTGAAGCCACTACTATGGAGATTAAGGGGATGAGAATGTAAATCTCAAGTAAAAAGGTAATTGAATGTAATAGCAAACACTGCTCGCTCTATGTTAATTTTAGCTCTTCCCCTGGATACAAGACGCTGTATTAGTGTTTTATTACCATTTTGTTTGCACTAATAAAATAGTAAAATTTATTTCAAGGAAGTTGAAGGATGGTTTTACAATGCAAATTTGAAGAAATTGGACTTTTCATTTATGCCTCTGCTATTTTAAACCCTGACGGGTGTAAATTAGCTATAGGGACCAAGCAGACCCCACCGATAGGGGATTGGGTGGCAGAAACCCTGTCAGAGGTTCCAGACAAGCTCAGGGCAGAAGGCAGAGCGTGCTCCATGGCAGGGGAGGGGGCGGGTACTTGGAGGGGGGGAACCCATTGGGTGGGACAGGGCAGTGGGTGAGGGCGTGTCAGGCATGAATGACTCTGGGTGTAGGTGAGCTTGTCACACACTGAGCTGGCCGGGAGACACACAAGGCCACCAACCTCAGGGCTTCGTCTTCCCTCTTGGCCCTTTGGCCTCCTACCTGTTCTGACCTGGGCCTCTCTTAACCTGGTAAACAGAGGAACAGAGCAACCTCTTTGTCCAGAAAGGGCCAGTAGAACAGATGTTCAATTCCTACCTATCCTTTTGAAAGGTGCCGAAGATTGAGGAAGCAACAGGCGCGTCGAGGAAACACTGGGCCTAAAAGGAACTAGGCCCAGGCCAGAAAGGAGTGCCACACAGGTTCCCGGGTGTATTTACCTTCTCCATTCTACCTTTCAACCCAGGCATGCTTGAGAAACCGGGAGCAAGACTTTCTTAAGAAGTCAGCATCCCATCAAGTTGGGCCAGATGGACCCAGATGTGGCATTGTCCTTGAACCAAAAAGCTAGAGGACTGAATTAAAAAAAGGAAAAAAAAAAAGAACCCCAGTTATCTGAATTTTAGGGAACTGGATGATGGTATAGGTAGGTGGAGAAAGGGGTGATAGGAGAGTCTCATTTTGCATTTTGGGTGAAGAATTCAGGTTGGATCTTGTTTGATCCAAACCGGTTTGTTTATCTCTGAAAAATTATCTGCAGCAATGGCCCAAAGCAATGCATTGGGGGACCCACTTCCAAAGGGTAGGGAGCTGAACAAGTGTTCTGACGTCTGGCGGAGTCTGCGGCATGTATTGCCCAGGGTTTTCTGGCCATCTGCCTGGTGTGGGGAAATGGTGAGCCCGTGTCGCCGGTCTCTAGCTCCAGCCCTAGGTCTTGTGGAGTTTTTCTCAGCGTGTTCTCCCTTATTCTGGTGGTGCATGTGTGTGTGTTTGATGCAAAGATTCAAACTGTTGCTACTGGCCAGGCCAGAGTGGGGCAACTGAAGGCGTCTGTGAGAGAAACTGGAGCTGAGATGGTTGCAGGGGACTTGAAGACCCCCTTGACTGCAGATCACATGAGCTCTGAGTGTAAGGACTCTCCGCCCATGGGTTGCAGGGAACTTGGTGCTAGGAGAAAAGAGGGTGGGCACAGATCCCCCTTCTCTCTTGATCAAGAATCCTCTAGGCTTATAGGGTTCCTCCTGGAGCAGGGGCACCTGCATTGGCCCAGGTGGTGGGAGCAGGGCCAGTGCTCTGTGTGGCTGCCGACAGAGCAGGAAGCTTCCCCATCTGGGCCTCTTTGGGATCCTTTTAGATCAAGGGGCTGTGGATGGGATTTCTTACCATCATGGGGCTTAGCGAATGTGAAGAAGGCAAGAGACTCTAAGCCCAGCCCCATAACAGGCCAGGAGGCCCTGGTGGCTCTGGGCTGGTAGCTAAGGAGTAGAGGGGGTGGCCCTGAGCTGGCAGAGGTAGCCATGGCCCAGGCAGGTTTGAGAGTGTTGCTGACAGGAGTCAGAGATGGGAATGTGTGTAAGTGGCCTGTTGTTTAGCTTTTGAAATGGTTTCTCCTTCTCTGAGAGTGGGGAAATGCCCACTGTGTACTCAAGGATTTAGAGACGGCATCAGGCAGGGGGTTACACTCTGGGTGAATTTCAATCCAAAACTGTAATTACATCAACAAGCAGACAGAAATGGGAAAGGAGGATTAGTGGGGTGCCCCTTGTGAGCATGGTAGTGGAGGGTGCACCAGGAGTGCTGGGCCTCTTCGCAGGCATCTGCCAATTCTCTTAGTCTCGACCTCTATGCTGGGGTGAGAGCTAGGGTGAGTCTCCCTGGAGCACCACAAGTACAGCCAGGTTCCCTGGGGAGCCATTTTCTCCTTGTCTACGCTTAACTTTGCTCAGCCCATCTCTAGAGAGTCAAGGTCTCTCTGAGCAGCGCCAGTGCTGTTCCCTGCCCTCACGGCCTCTTCTAGTGTGTGTCTGCTCCAGCCTGGAGTAGAAGGAGGTTTGAGTGATGTGACTTTCTTTTTGGCATGGGCTATGTGCGTTGGGGACAGGGTAACCCAAAAGGAGACCTGCTACTTTGTCCTGTTTTGTTTGGGGGAGCTTCCTTCCTGATCTGTAGTGCTTCCCTAGTTTCCCCTTTAACCTGGAGAGAAGCCAGAACACCTAGGCCTTTTGCCCACACACTTCTGACCCTGCCTCTCATCTCGCTCAGCCCCCTGGGGTGTGGCGTGCAGCTCTCCCTCCCTCTCCCTGCACCCCTGCACCTGTCAGCTGTCTCATTGACTGTCTGGCTTGGCTGCCACCCATCCTGTCCTCCCAGGCCAGCTCCGCCCCCCTCCCCCTCCCCCAAGCACACACTCCCCCCCCTTCCTGTCTCTGCCCACGTCTGTCTCTACCTGCCCGTCGCCGGCACACCTGAGAATCCGAGGCCGCCTAACGGAGTGTGGGGACGGTTCAGGGTGTTTACCAGACAGCCAGGATAAGGTATTAAATCCTGTTGCTGTCTTCCCAGGGCCAGGTTCCTCAGATGGTTTTCCAAATCCCTAATCTCGGTGCCCACATCCCTGCCCAGCCTATGTTTGATGGGAGCTTTCCTTTCCGATTGAAGCTGAACTGAGCAGGATCTGTCGTGGGGTTGGGTCTGGGTTCCCACCGGTGCATGATGACATGAGCATCCAGCCCCTTCCTCTCTCTGGCTCTTCCTTCCTCTCCTCCTTTCTTTCTCTGGGAATCTTAGTGAATGGGGCCAGGATTCTGCCGCCAGGTGTTCTAGAACTTTCTTGAGCCTCCCACCCATCCAGTGTGGTAGTAAGGCCACCTGATGTAGTGACGGGGGTGTCTCAGCTTGAGCTTAGTGGTAGAGGCACGGGGGAGGAGGAGGAGGAGGAGGAAAGAGGTGAATTAATTCATTAGAAAAACTTGTTTACTGGCTTTGCTTAGGTGCCTCCATTTTAAAAGTCTACGTTTACAATATGTCGCTAATTAAAATACAAAATTAAGCAACAGCTATGTTTTTTTTTTCCCTTACACTTTAATTGCATGATTTTTTGTGATGTAATTTCTGGAAACACCCAGTGTACCTCACGGGGCTGATTGTTTGATAAACCAGAAGCACCTGAAACCAACCCAAAAAAACAAATATATAAATGTGAGGGGAACTTCAGATAGATGAGAAATGACAGAGAACCACAGACAGCAGGGAAAATCCATAAAAATAATAAGAAAAACTTCCAAGTAAGGACATTTATCCTGCCTCCCCACCCCTGCTCCACCCGGCCCCAAACCAGAACAATCTATGTGTCTCAGGGGGAAAAAAGCCAAAAAAGAAGCCAGACCAAGTGGGGCAGTCATTCTCTGTTCCTCATGCCCAAGTTGGCGCTATGGAGAAAAAGCACATGCAACTTAGAATATTCCCTGATTCCATTTCTAGCTGCACCCAGTATTTGCTGGGACTTTGACTTTCATCACTGACCTTTCAAAAGGATTTTCTTTGTCCCCTTGTTCGGAACCTAGATTCGATCCCAAGAGGGGTGCATGGGGCAATGACTGTCCCTCCTGGAAAAAACAAGCCTCTCCATGCTTAGCCATGGCAGACAGTAGACCAGGCATGGGTTTCTGGCCCAGCATTCTTGGCTATGCTAAGAGCATTGCTTCTTCTAGAAAGTAATAGGAAAGGGTGGTCCAAGAGAGGTGTGGGTTGACTTTTACAGACAGCCCCATGGCCTGCTGCCTTCTCTCAGATGTAGACCTAAGTGATGATTGCAAAACTGCTGAGAAACCTGTCAGAAACTGACTAGGGGTGGGGCTGGGAGGAAGCTGGATACCACTGGCAGCCTGGCTGCTGGAGAATCATAGGCCCAGCATCATCTGTGAGCTCTGGGCCTCCTGGGTGCAGAGCATCTGGGCAGCAGGAGCTGTTGGGACAGAGAGGACCTGTAACCACACTGCTGGCTCCTTTTCCCACCCACCAGCTGGGTGTCCAGTTGGCTGGGGACCCCAGGAGCCTCTGTACGTTCTTCTGGGGTAAAAAGAATTGGCCTCTTTTAGAGTCTTTTTTTAAAATATATTTTCTCTCTGATTATAACTCATGCTCATAGCTCTTTGGAAAACACAAAAAAGAATAAAGAAAATAATTTAAAAATGTGTAGTGTAGTAGTTAAAATATGAGTTAGGAAGCCAGAAAAACCTTGTTGTGAACCCTAGCTTTGCCACCAGGCAGTGTAACTTACGGTAAGTTACTTAACATTTCTGAACCTCAGTTTCTTCATCTATAAAGTGAAGATAATTATAGTATATATCTTGTAGGCTGGTGATCCATGTAAGGTACTTAGCACTGAGCTTGGCACACAGCACACTTAAAAATATTAACTGTTTCTGTTACTGTAGCTAATAGTAGTTATTCCTGCAGTGCTTTAATACACCGTTTTTTATTAAGAAAAAAATTTTAACATTTGAGTTATCTGTCTAAACTTAGTCTGTCCAATAGAGTAGCCTCTGGCTGGGTGTGGCTATTTAAACTTTCATTAATTAAAATTAAATTAAAAACTCAGTTCTTCGTCACATTCACCACATTTGAAGGGCTCAGAGGCCCCACTTGACCAGTAGCTGCCTACTTTGTCCAGGTGTCTCTTAATGGCTGCATAGTAGTCCACTGTGTGCCAAATCACACTCTTCTCCTTGGTTTGGAATTTTGTTCCTGGGAGGTTGGGCCGTCCTCTGGGCTCTGATTGGGTCTGCTGGGCTCGCCCTTCTTGCCGCCTGGGCTGTGGTGCTGTCTGATTGGTGCCAGGCAGTGAGGGATTCTGGGAGGAGCAGGTCCAGCCTGCTGATTGGCCTCCAGTGATGGTGCCTGGGCAAGGGGCGAGGCTCTGTCTCCCTACCACACTGCAGCCTGCTCTGGCAGGGCAGGAGGGGGCTGTTCCCTTAGCCCTCCAGTGCCCAGCCTCAGGCTGGCTCATCCACACCCTTCACCTTAAAGGGTTGGAGACCATCTTTGCTTGAGGTAGCAAAGATGAATGCTAATATTCTGCCTCCACTGACCAGAAGGTTCAACATACACCTTGCAGTCCCCCGGGGGGATGGCCCCAGGGAGCAAGGTGGCCTTTCTTGGTGGGGAATGGCATGGTGGGGGCTGGCCTGGCTCCCTGAGGCCTGATCCTAGTGAGGGTCTTCAGCCTTCCAGAGGGGTCCTGACTCAAGACGGTTGTGAGAGTCTTGGAAAGTTGGGGGGCTGGGATCCCAAGCCTGGGGGGCTTCTCCAGGAAGACCTTTCAATGTCAGGTGACCATCCTGTGACTAAGGTTGGCAGAGTGAGAGTTGGGGTGCTGAGGGGGTCATGGTCTTCCCCATGTGCTGAGGGCACAGCTTGGAGAGGAGGGCCGGGACAGGGCCACAGGGGAAGTAATCCCCAGGGCAGTGGGCAAGACAGATAGGGAGAGCCGAAACTGGGCCTGCTGATGTGGCCCTTTCTGCTCACAGCGGATCATAAAATATGGCTCAGATTTTCATTACGGGCTCTATCGATTATCTTCTGGGATGGATGAATTATAGAGAACATTAAATTTTTTTTAAAAAGCAAGTGAGAGAGGAAATATCTGAATGAGTTTGGGTGGTCGATGGCAGAAAGGGCTGAGCCACCAAGCCTGGTCTCTGGGCAGAGTGAGGACCAAACCTCTCGGGCAGGCAGCCTTTGACTCTGGCTCTCAGCTGCCCTGGCCTCCCTGAGCCTGGCCCAGTGATAGAAAGGCCTCTGCCCCCCTGTGCTCCCTTTGCCTGTGCCCCATCCCCTCAGGGATCTGGCCTAGGTTCTGGGAAGGCAGAAAATCAGTTGTTTATAGGGGCTCTGACCTGGAAATAAGACCTTTCCCAGGCTTTGGGCCTTCATCGCTGGGAGGTGGGCCCCACGCTCTGCTGTTTTCCCTCCAGGGACCTCCTGATTATTCATTCTGGAGATGCCTGCCTGGGCAGAGGGAAGGTTCTGAGGATGTCTTGGTCTCCCGGGGTCAAGACTGGGATGGGAACTCCTGAGGAATGTGGATACCTGCCCTGCGCCTGTTAGCCTCCTCATCTTTTTCATTCTCCTCCTGTTCCTTCTGTTAGCAGTCACTAACACAGAGGATTTTCGTTTTCCTTTGTAAACTTGGAAAGAGCGAGTCTGGGTCCCCCTGCTGCACATACAAGTCCAGTGTGGAAAGAAGACCTCCAGAATGCCCGTTCCTTCTTTGCTTCTCCCACTTTCCCCTCTCTTTGCCGAGCAGTGTACTGGTTAGGTGTCAGACAGCTGTGGTTTAAATCCCTTACCAGCATGTGACCTTGGGTGGGTCACATCCCTCTCTGAGTCTTAGTTCCTCGACTCTGCAGTTGAGATAATAATCTGCCTCATCATAGATTATATGTATTAATCTCGAGATGATTATATGTATTAATGTTTTAAAACCATTAACTATTATTATTTTCCTCCTCTAGTATGGCAGAGTCTAGAAACCTTCCCCCTTCTCTTTATTTAGGCTTTTTGATTTATTTGATTTATTAAATGCTTTACAGCGCGTACTATGTGCTATGGACTTTTCTTAGCATGTCACACATAATCATTTAATCTTCATGACTGTATGCAGGAGGAAGTATTATTATCTCTGTTTTTCTGTTGGGGAAACTGAGGCACAGAGAGGTTCAAGTAGTTCACCCAGGGTCACACGGCTTGTGAGTGCAGAGCCCGGATTCATACCTGGGCAGTCTGCTTGTGCGCTAATTTCCACTGTGGCCGGTCCATTGATCTCACGAGATAGCATGTGTGTGTGTGCACCTAGGCACGTGTGTGTGTGTTGCGACAGCCCTGCCCTACTGGTGGTCTCTGGTGCACTCACTTCCTGATCTTCCCACATAGCCTTAGGCTCTCTCAGGAAGATCATCCCTGACCCTGCACTTTCTGGGGCCCAGTCCTGGGTGGCACGCATCTCCCCAACCCCACACCATCCCCTCACCCTCACTTCACCTAGGCTGCTGTGAAAAGGTGGTGGTTTCCATGGACATCCGTCTCCCTCTGGCGACACACCCTTTTTTGTATAACTCTGTTCCCAGGAGTTGATTGTTTTTGGCACACAGCTTTGTAAACTCATCCAACAATTAAAAAGGGGGAGGGGTGGAACAAAAAGGAGACAGATAGTAACTGTGGGGTGAATGTCACACAAGAAGGGCCTCTGGGGGTGTGGGTCCCCTCCCTGTCCCCTGTCGGCAGCAGGACAGCACCTTAAGTGCAGAAAGGCCACATAACCAGCTGGCTGGAAGTTCCACTTGCAGAGTTCTGAATTCTCAGAACTCCACGTTTCCTTCCACTTGAGTGGTGCTCTTGTCCCGTTCCTCCTCCCTCCCTCAGAAATCTAAAGGGGCCCATTCGTGGAGCCAACATAGCCATCTCCAGAGGTCACCTGAAACCCTGAGATGCCGGCTTGGACCGATTTGAATATTTACTGGCCTTACTTTGGTTAAGTGTGTGTGTGTTTGCTCTGTTTGTGTACCATCAAATACCTACTGCGTTGGGCGTACCCTTCGTAGGCTGTGTGAGATCACAGATGAAAAATGCAGTGAAAAACACTTTCGTGCCACAACACATCATGTAGGATTTTTGTATTAAGATGTGGATTTTTTTATTGTTTTTTTTTTTTTTTTCCTTTTCCATACAGCTCTGGAGTTGGGCAATGTGCACGTCTGTGTTTTTGTTTTCACTCCGGGTGGTTTATGAAATCTGCTCATTAGTGCTCTGTCCTCTCCCTACCCAGGCCTGATCTTCCACCATTATCCTCTTGGATGTAGATCTTTGCCCCATCACCTCCCAGTATCTCCTCCCTAAACACGCATTCACTCAGGAGCAAGTCAGTGGCTCTGCTTCCCAATCCCGTGTCTCCCAGGCAGATGTTCACTGTGGTGGGAAAATCTCTGCCCTGCCAAGGATAACACCTCTTAGCCCCTTGTCTGGAGAGAAGAAATGTCCCTTCCCCACAGGATCTTCTGACTTAGGGTGGCCTCTCCTGAATGGCTTCCTTGCCCCCATCCTGTCAGATGACAGGTGGCAATGGGTATACCGTAGCTGAGATGCCATTTACCAGGTAGGTTCGGGGGTCCTGCTACTCACCAGGTGTGTTACCAAAGCCCTTACCATCTGCCACCTTCAGCCCAGCGGAAGCACCTGAGCCTTTGGTTGTGATCTTACCAGTGCTTTCTGGTGGCTGTGTGGGATTTGCTCTAGGCCTGTTTTGAAGGCAGGAAAAGTGAGATTCAGGAGGGGAAATAGTATCAAGTGTGGATGGTTGCTGAGGTCATGGGCAGGGGAGGAGGAGGAAACTTGGAGGTGAATCGGACCTTGGAGCCCATGAGCCAGGCCTGGCTTCGGCAACTGAGTGGAATGACCTTTGGCAAGTCACTTCATATCTCTGTGCCTGCTCCCCCTAATCTATCCATGGGGACTGTAATCATTCCTACCTTTGTGTTGTAAAGATTTGGCAAGATCGTGCATGTAGAGCTTTTGGCATGGTGCTTGGCAAAGAGAAGCCATCTAGTTGGTTAATCTCCTTAGTTCTCACACAGGCCTATCAGCAGGGGGTGAAAATCAGCCATCTGGTGTGCCTTCTGCTCCCAGCATACTACCTGGTGCACAGTAGGTACGCAGTCAGTTCTTATTGGAATTGTTTGGAGAAAGACAGGAAACTAAGTGGTTCCCTTGAACCTGAAAGTTATGAGTTCACGGGGCTGGCAAATGGAGGAGGGAGAGGGACCAAGATGCAGGTTGGGGCTTGGGGCAACTAAACAGAATGAAGCATAAAAACAGCCAATGAAGATTCTGCTGGAGAAGAGGGATGAGGCATTGCCAGGCCCATCTGATTCTGACATGCAGTCAGGGACTACTTCAGTTCCACAAACACTCACGCTGCCCACTGTGGCCAGCTGTTGTGCTAAATGCTGGGGACACGAAGATAATTAAGACCTGGTCTCTGCCCTTGAGGAGTTGAAAATCCAGTGGTGGAGACGGAGTTGTGAACAACTTAGTTTACTCCAGTGTGGATTTAAATGCCACAATGGAGGACGCGTGAGGGGCAGAGTAGAGGGGCATATGGGCCTGCTTGGAGTAGATTCTAGAAGGTTACCTTGAAGATGCTCAGAAGAAGAGGGTGGTGGTGAGCCCAGGCCTTTATAGAGCACTTGTTAACACCCTTTCACATCTCTTGTTGATCTTCCCCACAGTCTGCTAGCTAGGAGGGAAGAAGGTATCACCTCCACCTGACGGATGAGGAAACTGAGGTAGGGAGATTAGATGGCTGTCTGACGCCCTATGGGGGATTCAGTGGCCTAACTGGGACTCAGACTCATGTCCTCTGGTTCTCAGCCTACTGCACCTGGCTTCTCACTTCTTCACCCAAGAGCTGCAAGTCATAGAGACTGGGCCTCTGGGCTCTGTACCTTCTGGCTAGGATTTGGGCTGGCCCCCGGGGCCGTGGGAGGGCCCCAGTCCATAGACGGGCCTGAGGCCTGTGTCCTGGTTTGGTAAATGGGTCAGGCCACTTGGTTGGGGACAGTCCCGAAGCAAGGCCACACCCTGGCAGGGCTGGGGGGTAGCAAGAATGGGGAAGACTGGGGAAGAGGAGGAGGCCCGGCCACACCCTTTATTTAGTTGTTCTTGGCGCCAAAGCTGAGAAGCTCCCTCTGCCCTGTTCAGGCCTCTCAGCTGGAAGAGGCCAGACAAGGACCCTGCTAGGGTCTAGAACACCTTCTTTCCCCATAAATGGAACCTCCCCGCTTTTTTTGAGACAGTCTTACTTTTTCACTCTTGACAGAGTGCTATGGTGTCAGAGCTCACAACCTCAAACTCTTTAGCTCAAGCGATCCTCTTGCCTCAGCCTCCTAAGTAGCAGTGTCTACAGGTGCCCATCACAGGTCCCAGGCTGGTCTCGAACTCCTGAGCTCAAGCAATTCACCTGCCTCGGCCTCCCAGAGTGCTTCCCAGAGGATTCTAGGCATGAGCCACCACGCCCAGCTGGAACCCCCTTCTGAACCAGGACGTGACGTAGGGACTGTTCACCATTGGCATGTGGGCAGACCCTGGTCATTCCAGCTCCTTGCCAAGAGTCAGGAAGGTAGAAGTGTCTCTCTTGACCTCCTTTTCTCTGGGGAAATGTGTGTGTCGCTTTTGTAAACCTGAAAGAGGAGAGTGTCAGCCCTCTGTGTGTAAGATGCTGGCTTTTCGGTGAGCTTTTCCTGATGGGATATTGGAGTAGAGTCCCCCAGCAGGAGAGTATTCTGGGGGCAGGAGCAGGTGGTCTGAGGCACCCTTTCCTCTAGCCAGGGATATTCTGTTGGTAGATGGGCTGCCCAGGGCTTTGGGGGATTCTGGACTAACATGCAGGGGAGTTACAGAGCCCAGAAGAATGAGTCTCCCAGTGGCCCTGAAGTTCCCATTAAAGTGTTTTTTCCTCTTTTTTAAAGAAAAAAATATTCCCAAACTGGAAAACAAAGGAAATCCACTTCCCCCAAATCACACGAAACTCACATTAGGGGCCTGGCGGGAATCCATGGAAACCAGGAAACCCGCTGTTAACCCTGTATGGTGCTGAGGGGTGGGATGGGAGCTGGGCTAAGCCAAGCCTTGCACCACTATCACTATCTGTCTCTAACTGCTCCCCCCAGGGAGCTGGTCTCAGTGGCATTGCCCTGCGGAGGTGGGGTGGGGCTGAGGCTGAAGCCCTCACCTTCAAAGAGCCAAGTCCTCCTTCCACTCAGAAAGGCAGGAGAAGAGGGCTTCGTGCACTCCCAGGAGGCCCCTGGGGACTCTGAGGGCTGGGCTAAGTTGGAGAACCTGCTGGGCAGCTGCCCACACCATGCCACCCCATGGAGTCAGGCTGGAGCCTACTCACACACTTTGGGAACACAGCCTCTGTGGATGCTGCAATCCTCCTCAAAAGGGGAAGGAATGGGCTGAAGTTTTGGTGCCACTCTTCCTGATGCCAGCTTCACGTGCATGGTAGGCACAAGCGCAGAGGGAGAGCCCCTGCACCCCGTTCTCACATCCACGAGCCTGCTTCCAGGTCTGGGAAGTTGTGCACCGACGTCAGCTGGTGTGTTTGTGTTTGCACGCATGTGGGCTCCTTTTTTTCTAAAAAGGCCGAAAATATTTACAGGTTTGAAGTTGAAACGCAAACAGGAAAAGCCCTTTAAAAAGTGAGTGTAGTGGATATTCAAAACAGGAATCACCATGGAAACACCACAATATTTGCTTAAATTGACACAAAGGTTGTTGGTAGCAGGGCACCAACTTTCTTTGGCCATTTTTTTTTTTTTTGTCCCAACATCTATCTCCATAGCCCCCTTCTAGGGTGGACTCTTTTCTCTTTTTTGAGATAAAGTAGCACAGAACTGGAATGGGGAGAAAGGAAGGGAAGGGAGAAGAAGCCATGTTCACTGTAAAGACACCTATTGGTGGCTCCTTTAGAGATTCCTCAAGGTCCACGCAGGGGTCACAGGAGCAGCTAGGAACTCGCCAAGGGAGAGAAAGCCTGCAGGACTCAGGCACTGGGGAGCACAAGGGTTGGTTTGGTCATAGGGGTCTGATCTGTTTCCAGTGTTCTCATGATCCATTGTCAGGCTGACCTTTCACCCTGGGTGCCAAGCCTTAGGTGTGATCAGTCTGTTGTTACCTGAGGTGCCACCCGATTGGCCCTGGTATTGTCTTTGCCTGTTTGATTCTTTTATTAGGTGCGACAACTGGCTAATAATTGTGCAAGGGCTCAAGGGCACACTGGTTTCAGGGTCAGGCATAGCACACACCATGGCAGTGTCTTCTGCCACTTGGCAGGCAGAGGCCAAGAATCTCTTACCTGGCTGGCAGCTTACCACGCGAGGTGTTGGAACCTGACTCTCCATTGTCCTCCGTGTGAGGTGGCTTTGTAGATATCAGTTGTAGCCTAATCTTCTCCTTTCTTATTTTGGTAGGTAAACAGACCTCGCTGATTGAAGGCAAAGACCACTCCGTCCCACCTGCCCGTCCAGCCCACGGCCACCGACCCCTCCTTTATAAGGAGGTCTTACAACTTCTCAGTGGTGCGTGTTGGAATGGACTTCGGACCCTGGCCTCTTGGGATACAAAGGTAGCTGCTCCCTATAAAGAAGCCACCAGGAAACGTGGGTTAGCCAGTTTGAGGGTTGCTCCTTAGGGTGGGGACTGCATGGGTCATAGACTTGATTTTCCCAGTGACCTGGACAGTGGTAGCTTAAGCATCATAGATGAAAGTGAAGAAGAAGTCAGATTGAGAATAGAGCTAGGAGCAGGACACCTGCATTTTGGCCTTGGCTTTGCCACCTACTAGATCTCTAGTATCCCCCCTGTAAAATAGAGAGTCCTCCCACTGTTTCCATGGTGTGACATTAAATGGTGCCAGCGGCAGGCAGGTATTTCAGGTGAAGCCCGTGCCTTGCCAGTGCTACTCCTAGATCTAAGCATGGGGGCATTTCTGAACTTCATCTCAGGGAATGGTAGGTCCAGCCTCTCAGCGTGTCCAGAGACTGCTCTGAGCTTGTGTGTGGTAGGAGCTGGCCTGGGAATGACTCGTTGGGGCTCTCTTGGGTGGTCCTGCACCCTAGGCAGGACCTTCCTTAGAGAAGAAGGTACAGGTGCCTTTTGATCCAGGCTTGGAAATAGCCCCTTGCCTAAGGCAAACCACCTATGCCAGCCACAGGTAGCCTGTGGGGCTGGTGCTGTTAGATACTTCCTGCAGGTACCAAATATGGCAGTTCTGGGGGTGAGCAGTTGGCACACAGCAGGTGACTTTTTGCATATTGCCTTTATTCTTTATTCTCTTGAGATCCTGAGGGAACCAGCCCAGAGGGATTGGGTGTTCATAAAGTTAATGGGCAAGGTCTTAGGGTGGAGGCTGAGGCTGAGGGCCCAGAGGATGTCTGGGGAGGGCGAGTCTGAGGGCCGCTTTTCCTGTGAGTGCTACGCTGGAGTCAGCATCCCTGGCTCACCCTCCTGAGCTCTTGCTCCCCACGGCTGCCCTTGTGGCCAGGCTCTGCAACTCTGGACTTTGAACTTGCAGTGAGGAAGCACTTGCAGAGATGGCTCTTGGTGCCCACCGGGGTTTGGTAAGACCCAAATCTGCAGGCTTGCTTCATTTCAGGCCATGCCTCCTCGGGAACTAGCAGAAGCCCGGGATACAGCCCAGAGATTTGTAAATCAGATGCAAATGTAGCTTTTGGTTGCTGGGGTCGAGCAACTGTGTGGCCAAGACTCTTCTTCCTGGTGTCCAGAATGCAGTCCACCCCAGGACTTGGTCCGTCATGCTTCAGATGTGCTGCCATTGCCTCCTGCATGGCAATGGGGCTGTTAGACTGCTGCCTGGATCAGCTGCTTGGGGAGCTGGGGTGTGCTGGAGTCTCACTTGGATTTGACATCAGCACCTGCCCCTCGTCACTCTCTTCCTGCGCTCCTCTCGCCTGTCTCCACTCTGCTGATGGTTGTGAGTCCTGAGAAGGCAGTGTCTTTGAGCCTCTGGGGGGGTCTTGTCCTGTCCCACTCCACACTCTGCTCATGAGGCTATCAGAGGGCTGGGTGGAGCCCCCTTTGAGGGGATAATGTTTGCCTGCTCTGTTCTCAGTGGCAGGCATTTTATTTTCTTCTTTCTCTGGGAAAAACATGCCCATTAGTTTTTCCCTTTCTGAAGTTTCCACTCACTGTTGACTCCCAAGGGCTGTGCTAGCTGGGATTTGCACCGGTGTGGGGTATGGGCTCCACAGGTCCCACGAGACTCCTGCATCCTGGCGTCGGCTGTCTTGGACTTGATAATGAAGCTTGGGAACTCCAAGGGCTCCAAGAGGAAATGTCATGGCCAAGTCCCTCACTCTCCGGGCCCTTTCCAATGACCAGGGCTGCCCCAGGGTCTCACAGGTGTCCTGTCTCCACCAGTGTGAACAAGAGGGCAAGTCAGTGCTCAGGTCAAGTGCATGGGCCTGACCCTGTCTGGCTCAGATTCTCCCTGCTACTGGCTCTTCGGCAGAAGATGTGGTTGCATGTGTTCAACAGTTACAGAGGGCCTGGTGTCGGCCAGTCATTCCCCAGTGGACAAAGTGGACAAGACAGGCTCTGCTGTCATGAAGTCTGGTAGGAGGAAGTAGCAACAGACAAGTCCAGGAATGAGCAAGGAAGATGTTAGTAGGGAATGAGGTGAGGCGCAGTAACTGGGTGGCCCTTTAGGTGGCTGCTCAGAGGAGTGCTTTTGAAGAGGTAACATTTAGCTGAGATTGAAGGACAGAAAGTAGACAGCCATCTGAAGAGCAGATAGGAGAATATTCCAGAAAGAAAGAACAACTAGTTTACGTGTCCTAAGGTAGGATGAACTTGGTACATTCAATGACCAGAAAGAAAGGCCAAGTGGCCAGGAGGTGGATGGGGATGGGTGTAAGGATGTTGTAGGGCTGTGTGTGCTGGGGGAGGAGTTGGGATCTTATTCTTAGGTGATGGGGATGCCACTGGAGCGTTTGAAGCAGGGAGGTAAAGTGACGTGCCTTTTGTTTTAAAAAGATGGCTGGTGCTTCTAGGAGAAGAAACCAGGAGACCAGATAATCAGCCACTGCAGCGGATGGTGTGAGAGGATGGTGGGTGGGCTGAGGAGCAGGTGGACAGGTGGGAGGGGCCAGTGTTGTATGTGTTCAGAGAGTTAGCAGCAGTTGCTGATGGATTGAATGGGGTGAGAAAAAGGGAGGACTCCAGTGTTCTGAACCCTCTGACCTGTGGCCCAGTGTCTTCCCCTCTCTCTCATGTCCCCAAGCTCAACAATGCCAAGAACACCCGATGGCTTTTAGAGGCTTAACATCTATGGACTAGGGGAGAAGTGCCATCTCAGAACTGTGCTGCTTGCTAAGAAAGGCTTGTCTGAGTGGGCCAGCTACCTTCTGGTCAGTGTGGCAGTGTGGACGAAGGCGTATGGCCCGACCTTCTCTGTCACTGTTTCAGCAGTCAGCCTTAGAGCAGCTGGGTCTTCCCAGCTCACTATCCCATTGGCCCTGACTCTGCACTGAAGCCAGTTTGTGCCTTTGCTCCATGGATTCTGTGCTGGGTCTGAGACTGGGGCTAGAAGTTCATGGAGTTTCTCACTGTGGCTGTAAATGTGATCTGTGTTCTCAAGGGCTGAGCTCCTGGGCACCTTTCTCCCTGTGCCGGGTCATACAGAGCTTCAGGTGGTTTTTATGAGGGCTGACAAGTGAGCTAATCTGAGAGCTCACTTGGTAGGGCCAGCTCAGCCACCAGCCCTGGCTCCTTGTCAGTGATCTTAGCAGTCCACCTGGAAAGGTGTGAATTGCCGTAGGTAGCCTGTCAGACTTAAAGCTGGGCCACTGTGCTCTTCTCTGGGGCATGAAGCTCCACTCTCCTGGGTCCTGACATGCTTGTGTAGGCCACGTTGGGGCTGCAGTCCCAGCACGTACCCTGTGCCGGTGACGTGACCCTGACTCCCCTGGCCAGGCCCTGTGTGGCCCCAGACACTACTGTGCAGCCCACTAGCAAGCCAGAGGCCTGGCTGGCATGAGTGTGAAGCTGTCACAGCCGGCTGCTGGGCCCTAGTGAGCACTTGCTCTCGCTGGCAACATAATCACAGCCATATGGGCCAGCTTAGCCCTCCAGGAACACTCTGGAGGCCTGATCTCCGGGGGGAAGGCGGTGACGGGAAGGGCAGGCTGGTGATGTCTGGCAGGGGGCTTTAGGGGTGTCCCAAGTGGGTAGCAATATGGGGCACAGCAGCCCAGCCTTCTAGGAAGCTCTGACTTCCAGGAGGGTTATGAGAGGGAGCAAGAGGCCAGGCTGGCAGTGCCTAAGCCTGCTGCGGGTGATGGGGCTGTCCCAGGCCTACAGCTGGTGCCGCCTGGCTCCGAGGGGTGTGTCAGCAAGTCTTCCTGGGTGTGTCTGTCAGCCTCAGAACACTGGGCTGGCCCTGGGGGAGGGTGTGTTTAGGTGGGCAGGCGTATGCATCTGTGCACGCGTGGGAGGTTTTTCTGCCTTCTGCCTCCTTGGTCTGCACTAGATCTGTGACCTTCACTCATAACTGGACTGGACAGTTCTAATGCCATCCTCCAGGGCTTTGATCTGATGTGAGCCTGGCAGCTCCAGAGCTCACAGCTGGGGTAGGGGATGCAGAAGGGTGGGGTCAGGAGAGGGAGGTGCTGGCTGAGGGAAGTGGGGGCCCAAGTTCCCCGCCACGCCTGGGTGACGCGGCGCTTTGGAGGATGAGTGGACTCCAAGGTTGCAGTCGCTTTGGGCTGGATAGAGACATGACTGGGAGATAGTTTGGGAAGAATTGCCAATTTTTTGGTTTCTGGTCAGAATACTCCCTGGTGGTGCTAACACCCTGGCGGTGGCTCCCCTGCCTTCCTAGCAGAGTCAGGATGCCCCTGGATTCCACTGAGCACAGGTCCAAGGAAAACAGGACTAGAAAGGGTTGGAATCACCTGCCCTGTCTAGAGCTACTTCTTGTCTGATGAGGTTGCTCCAAAGGGGAGGATGACCCATAGATTTGGGAGGGTGGACGCCTTGTGGGAGAAGCCCTTCTGCCCTGCCTCAGTCCCCATGGCCTCTGAGCACCCACAGTGAGAAAGGCTGGCATGGGAGAAGTAACATCAGGTGTCACACACCAGGGGAGTCCCAGTGACTGTGAATGTGCCGTTTTCTAGTGTAGACCTGTAAGTCCTCCTCTGTCTTTTACCAGCTCCCTCTAGACTCTTTTATGCTGGAATCTACTCAGAGGTAGACCTGGTCCAGGTGAAAGTCCTGAGGCCCAGAGGCTGGCACCCTGAGGTGTGTGGCAGCCTATAGGAACTGGACGGCCCTGGACGGCCCACACCTTTGCCTCTTTCTCTTTGATTTGTCAGGCTTGGGGGTGCTCCTCACCCTCCGCTCACCACCAGGCGTTTTCTCTCTGCTTTGGTTCCTTGGCCCATCTCAGGAGCAAGAGTCTTTTCTTTTCATCACCCTTGGTAGAGTGCCATGACATCACAGCTCACAGCAACCTCCAACTCCTGGGTTTAGGCGATTCTCTTGCCTCAGCCTCCCCAGTAGCTGGAACTACAGGCGCCCGCCACAACGCCCGGCTATTTTTTTTGTTACAGTTTGGCCGGGGCTGGGTTTGAACCCACCACCATCGATATACGGGGCCGGCGCCCTGCTCACTGAGCCACAGGCGCCGCCAGCAAGAGTCTTTTCTGACCCCAAGCCTTTGTGGTAGCCAGGAGTTTGGATCCCTGTGGCCCAGGGGTGAAAGGAGGACAGGTGTAATTAAACACTAGTTTCTTCTCCAGAAATGCTAATCGGGAAAAGCAATTAAAAGCAACTTTTTTCCCTTAGTAATCTGTGTTAAGAGCTGGTAATGAAGTTTAGGGCCGTTGTGACTCAATATTTCAGCTTCACCGACTCAAGTCAAAACAATCCAAGCCCAGGAGTTTGCTGGCTGCTGAGCTGGGCCCGGGCAGCAGCCGTGAGTCCCACGTCCCACCCTGCCCTGCTCTCCAGGCAGAGTGACTTGCAGCCTCAGCTGGAAGTGGGGTTTGTGACATAGAGACAGGGTCCCTAGGGCATCCCTCAGAACAACGGTTCTCAACCTGTGGGCCGTGACCCACAGGAACCGTATTAAAGGGTTACGGCATTAGGAAGGTTGAGAACCCCTGCCTCAGAAGATCCAGAACCTGGAAATGGTGAAATTTCATTTCTTAGTGAAAATGCTTGGGACTTGGGTACAGGTAGCACATAGCATAGGGGTAGAACTGGGGAGCGGTGGGGACCAAGCCAGGGAAGAGGCGATCTCCAGGGTGGGCCGAGGCACTGTTCAGGCTCAGAACCAGAAGACGCAATGGTCTTATTTCTGACCCCTGGCCTCTGGTCCTTTACCTTCCATCTCCATCCCTTGTATTAGCACTGCCTCCAGTTGTCGTAGGCAGCAGTTAACAGGAGAGACAAACCTCCTGCCTCTCCGAGTTCACACTCGGTGGAGGGAGGCAAATGATGGGTGAGAAAAAGGAAGAGAGGCTCATGGGAAGGAGACTAAAGCAGCTTTGGAGACTACAATAGGGAGTGGGTGCAGTGTGTGATTTTAGATATGGCTTCTGGGGAAGAATGTTCTGGCGGCTAACCCAGTCAACATCTGGGGAAGAATGTTCCCTCCCATCAGAGGAGCAGCAGGTGTGAGATCCCAGAAGCAAGAGTCCACTTGGCTTGTTGCTGGTGTGGCTGGAGCAGAGTGAGAGTGGAGGTGCCACAAGTATTCAGGGGGGCTGGGTGGGAGCCCACAGGTCCTGCAGTCCTTGTAGGCTGCTGTGAGAACTCAGGTATTTACCCCAAGTGAAAGAAGAAGCTTTTTGAAGAGTTCTGAATGACATGATCTGATTAGGCACAAGCTCTTTATTAAAAAACAAGACCCTTGGGTGGCACCTGTGGCTCAAAGGAGTAGGGCGCCAGCCCCATAGGCCGGAGGTGGCGGGTTCAAACCCAACCCTAGCCAAAAACTGCAAAAAAAACAACAACAAAAAAAAAAGCCCAACTGTCACCAACTCCTCTCATCGGTCCCCTAAGTGCCCAAATCTCCCTCCTTGGATGTCCTCTCTTGACAGTCCATCTGGGGGCAGGCGAGGGGGTGCTAGGGGTCTGTCTAGAGCACGCCCTGCACCAGCTTCAGCCTCCTCCCCCAGTCCTCCTGGGGAGTGTTCAGAAACAGGGTCTTGTCACTTTAAGCAGGCCCCCCACCCGCCTTCCTGGCCTGCTTTATCTGAAGTCCAAGCGCATGTTGTTCCAGGACCGATCCGCTTTAGCTAATTAATAATCTGACAGGAGCCACCCAGGGGATTAGCCGTTGAGCTGAGCTCCACCAAGCCCCAGCAAATGAGCCCTGTGCTCCTTGGGGACGTGGAGGTGACTTTGGGGGGGAGCAGGAAGAGGGGACCCTCACAGGTGAGCCACGGTACTGGACAGCGTAGTAGTGACCAGTGAGGGGGGAGGTGGGCAGAGGAACAGTCATGAGAAGAGCCCTCTTGAAAGGAATCTACTGTCCTGACACTGGGGGAGATCTCCAACGTCCCTCACTTCTCCTTATGTCCTGCGTGGTACCCACGGGAGACTGTCCCCACCTGCCAGGTGCTACCTGCAGAGCAGCCAGGGTAGTATCGCCAGAGCTAGCACATAAAAATACAGGACACCCTGTGAAATTTGAATTTCAGACAAACAGCAAACAATTTTTAGTCTAAGTATGTTCTATGCAATGTTTGAGACACTCTTATATTAAAAAACTGCTGTTTATTGGAAATTTACACTTCTCTGGGTATCCTATATTTCCTCTGGCAACCCTGGATGGGGAGGGCTGGGAGTGATGGGGCTCCCTCCCCAGGGCAGCCTGGACCTCCCTCCAGAAGAGGTGCCCCCTGGGGACCTACCTGGGGACTTTGCAAGCCGGGCGGGGCTGGGGTCACAGTGACCTCCACTGCCATAGGACAGGCAGAGGATGATGAACGCAAAGGCCAGCCACTTGTGGGAGTCTCCCAGCCTGTAGCCCCTGGATGGGTGGAGTCTGAGTCCTCTCTGGGGCATCTGTCTGCCAAGGCTACCTCCCCTAGGTGAAGCTGGTGTCTAGGAATAATCTGGGGACATCCCCTAAGAGGAAGGCCTGAGTTCCTGGGGTAATTTGGGATGGATGGTCATCTCTAAGGGCATCTATTTGGAGCCCAGGGAGAGAAGAGCAGGGATGGCCACCATATGGGAGGGTCCAGGCCAACAAGGTCAGGATGGCAGCTTGCTATCTAGGGCTACCTCCATGTTCCAAGACCTTTAAGCTCTGAGCAGAAATACCCATCTGCTGACCATGCCACACCCACCCTGGCTGGGCAGCCTCTCAGGGAGGACATGCCATCTGCGGGACTGGGCTGCCCTGTCTGTCATTGTGGGGGCTGGGAGGACTGTCCTGTATTGGAAAACTCAATGGGGTCCTCACTACTCCCTTTCATGACCCCTCTCACCTTGGCTCCCTGCCCGTGGTCAGGGAGCTCAGGGCTGCCAGCTGGTGGAAGTCCAGCCTCCTGTAGCCAAGGGGCCCGATGCCAGGCGGGCACTGCCTAAGGTGGGAGCGCTACCACTCCAGCTCTGTCTCCAGCAGTTAACAGCATCTTGCGCCCTGGGGGGCCTCCTCTCTCCTGCCCGGCTGCCCTCCTCCTAGCCTTTCCCGGCACAGCCAGCCAGGAGTCTTGTGGTGGGAGCAGAAGGGGCTGGGGGTGCCGAGCTGGTGGGAACCTCTTCCGCTTCCCGAGCTCTCAGCCTCTTCCCCAGCCTGCCCGGCGGTTTGGCCCTGTTTCTCGAGCCGTCTGCTGCCCGTGTTGCCTCTGACCGACATCGTTAGCGTGGGTATTTATATTTCATTAACGACATTAAGCCCAAATGGCATTAAAAGCAAAGCTGGTGATAAATAGCTTATTAATAAACAGGGAGTGCTTCGTGCTGCCTGGCCTCTCCCAGCCCCAGCGTTAACCCTTGCTGCCCTAGATAAATACGATTCACCCCAAAGCTCATCCCCCTGAAGATGGGGCCGGATGGACCGGTCACTTGTCTGCCCTCTGTCGGCTGCTCTGAGGTCAGTGTGTCTGGCATCCTGTTCACTGGGGCTCATGCAATCTGACCAGTCCCCTTCATGGCTGCCAATCAGATCTTTTCACCCTCTCCTCACTAGTTTGATTCTGGGGATAAGGAATTTAAGAAATGTGGTTTTGATAGGCTCTAAGCTCAGATCTTCCCCATTCCTTTGTAGCCCTGTCTGAAAGGAGATTCATAGAATATTTGGAATCTGGAAGAGCGATGCTTATGTAAATGCTGGTAATAACAACGACGACAACAGTAATAATCCCAGCCCCACTCCCCGAGTGCTACCTGTGAGCAGTGTTGTGGCCATCACCCTATATGCAGCGGCCCTGGAATCCTCCTGGTGACCCCAGGGTTTGTCCAGCTCAGCCTCATGTTGTAGGTGGAAAAAACAATGTCCAGAAATGAGAAACAGCTCCACCAGCCTAGACTCACATTGCATAGTTACTGGGCCTCATGTAGCCTCCCCAAGGAATAGGACTTGTGGCGGGGGCATCCTTGGCTCCTGGGCCTCAGTGCTTCCAGGGCTTTTTAGAGCCATAGCTCCAGCCTCCCTTCACTTTTCCTGCCCTGGGTACTCTGTTGCTCCATTGAGTGATGCCCCTGCCTGGGTGAGCATGCCTGCACCCAGGGTGGCTGTCCAGAGGGCAGCATGGTATAACCTTTCAGGCTCCTACCCCACCGAGAACTCAGAGGTGCCCACCCCAGTGAGTCTTCTGCTTCTGATGGGAGCAACTTGTATGTGGTACCCTCCTGGGAACAGGGGGACAAGCCAGGCCTTGGTTGTTCAGGGTTTTAATTTAGTATTTTGTAATACAGGGACACCCTAAACCCTCAGTCTTCCTCCTGCCCTAGCTCCCTAGCCAAATTGGCTAAACATGGGAAAAGAACTGGAACCTTTTTAAAACTTTTGCTAAGAGACCCCACTTAAAGCTTCTTACCTTACAAGCCTGAACTAGGATTCTTGTTGGCCTTATCCCTCTGGGACTGTCTGGGCCCTGCCTGGCTGAAGGGGAAGGGGCTGTCTTGGAGAATAAAAGGGAAAGACGGAGGGAGAGTGGAAAGTGAAGCTGCCATGTGGTTCCAGGGAGCGGATGGGGTAGAGGGCAGTCGCCGAGACCATCTGGTTGTGTCTAGTGAGCACTCAGGGAAGACGGAGAGCTAATTAATTAGCAGGGCTCTTGCTGCCTCTGCGGGGGCCCAGACTGCTTCTCCCAGCCCATTTCCAAGCTGGGAGGGAAGTTGGGGAGCAGCAGCCATAGGGTTCCTCACTGGAGAAGAATTCCTGAAGGCTGCAACCTGAGCACCCCTGCTCCCCAGAGAGAAATGCATGTGGAGAAAGCCAGCAGGAAGGCCCCACCTGACCGCCTGGGCGGCATTGGGGCCACCTCCGAACCTCTGATTCCTACCTGATGCTCCTCCTGAGGGCTTGCTCTGGCCATGTAGCCCTTGGCTGTCACAGCAGGGCATGGCAGGTGTCTAGGAATCACAGGCACCATGGAGTCATGACTGCCACCTCATGACACTTTTAAGTGCACAAGGCACATGCATTAAACCAATGACCAGAGATCCTAGAGGAGGAGCCAGCAGTGGGGAGGGTGGCCGGGCCTGCCCTGTCTAGGACTGGTGAGTAGCAGGAGGGCTGATGGGGAGAGAGGTGCGTGGAAAGGCAGGTGCTGAGTTGCTGTCCAGGCCCGCTGTTTTTTAGATATGTGGCTTCGCCGTCACTTCACCATGTTTAGCCTCATTGTTCTTCTCTGTAAAATGGGCACAAAATACCTTCTTGGCAGGAAGGTAGTCTCTAAGGCCTGGTAGGCACTGAATGAGCAGGCTGTTGGGCCTCCTCCTACCTTGTCCTCACTGACTTGTTTGAGACACAGGGAAGGAAGCGGGCGGAGAATACAGCACACAGCAGGGCGGAGCTGCGTCGTGGAGAGGGCAGATGCCATCTCATCTGCTAGTCTTAGGAAGTTGGGGGAGGGCTTTGAAAGGGGAGCACATTGCACCCTACTCCCAGCGAGTGCTTCTTCTGGAAGGGGACTAGGCGTGGGTGTGGCAACTCTGGTCCCAGGCAGCTGCAGTGGCCCATGAGTGAGCAGGACGGGGGTCTTTGGTATGGTTGCCCCTGCTGCCTTCGATGCTACCTGTGGTCTCTCCCCCACCCAGCCTCCCACCCTGCGAAGCCTGGGACTGAGACCACAGCTTCCCCTCGCACTCACTGAGTGCTCACTGAGAGGCCTTCTCCCTCAGGCTCCTCCCTGGTCTGGGTGGGTGCCCTTCATCTGCCACTGGGACCTGGCCATTGTTAGAACCTTGATGGCAGTTGTTGATCTGCCACTGTTTGGCGAGTGGCCCTTAGGAAGGTCCCCCTGCCTGTGGGATTGGGCTGACCATCTTGCAACCCCCTTCTTCCCTCTGCAGACCCCACCGTCCCCAGGGCAGCTTCCGCTGTTCTTCCCCGCCCACCTTTAGTCTAAGGTCTCTTGTGGGCCAGAAGCCCAGCAGGAGTCTGAGGGGGTCATGCTGTGGCTGGGTGCCCCCTGGGGTAAGGGTCTGTGTGTGCTTTCTTTGTTATCATGAAATGGCACAGCTGATGGGGTGGCCATCACATGTCACTTGTTGCTCTGAAGATTTCTGTGTGTCCCCTTCTGGTTAGCAGGGACCGTGTGGGGTTCAGAAGCCATGGGGTCACTTGCTTTACCCACATGGACTCAGAGTTACCCAACCCCATGTGGGCCCAAGAGAAGGGGCTGAAGCTTGCAGCCTGGAACACAGCTCCAGGGAGTGGCAGAAGCAGGTGTGCAGGTATTCTGCTTTGTGGCCAAGGAGCCAGGCCTTTCAGGTCCATGGGTGGATTTTCTAGTGAGTCAAAGGCCACTTCAGCTCCAAAGCTCTTTCTTTTCCTTTATCCCTTACCTCCAGGAGTGGTAGAAAAACTCACCTTCCCCGCAGCTCTGTGGTGTACCCATTGGGAGGCTACTGCCTGTGGGCAGAGATATAGAAAGGTCCTAGGAGAAGGTCCTGGCCCAGGGCTGGCCCTCGTTGGGAGGTGAGGTGCTGTCTGGCTCCGTGCCTGTCCTCAACAATGAGCAGTGCCAGCCTATTGAGTGGACGCCCCTGCTGCCAGCTACAGGGGCCATCCTCTGAAACTGCCGGACTGGGAGGCAGAAAGGATCACATGGATATTCTCTCCTTTGGGAGCTTCTCCTACTTTCATTTTCTTTTCGCCACTATTTTTTTTTTTTTTTTTTTGCTTGGGGTCTAATTAAAGACTTGGAGCCGTTTACAGCCTGTGGTTGGCTTTTTATTTGGATCCTTGGCAATTACCTCCTGCCCTAAAATAAGTTTCGATGGAATAGGGGTAGGATTTTTCTTTTTGGCCAAGTTCTGAGCTTTAATTTTGCCATGCATGGTGTGTGCAGGGTGCGTGTGTATGTGTGTGTGTGTGTGAGAGAGAGAGAGAGAGAGTGTGATGAGGTTTTTCCCTCCTCCCTTTTCCAAATCATGCCTCCTTGTCACTGTCCCCATCTCAAGTGTTCTATGGCTAAAGCAGAGGCCTGGACAGGGGGAACAGTGTGTCCTAGGCCTTGCCCTACCTCGAGGCAGCTATGTGACAACGGGCAGGTCACCTGTTGACTTTGTCCCAGTTTCTTCACCTGTGAATGGGGCCAGTGGGCTGGGCATGCTAGAGACTTCCCTCTGCGCTGCTTTGGAGGCAGACCTCTTGCCACAGCAGAATAAGGTGATCCCTTGGGGTGAGAGGAAGCCACCACCCAGCCTCATTGTCCCCTTCTTGCTCAACACATCTTGTATTAGGATGGGAGCATGATCGTTTCCCCAAAGCTCTTTCCCTAACCCCCTTGATTTTCCTAGCCACTGTGTAAGCAGATATGATCACTCCACCTTACAGACAAGGTGCCCTATGGCCAGAGATAATTAGTGGCTTTTCTGATTTCACATGCCTTAAAGGGGACAGAGCCTTGGGATTCAAACTCAGATCCTCTGATCTTTCAAAATCCTCACCCAGGACCGGCTACATAATTTGTGGGGCCCAGTACAAAATGAAAATGTGGGGCCCTTTGTTCTAAAATGATTAAGAAGTTCATGACAGTAACGTGAACATTAGGGCATTAAGCAGAGTACACACCCTTCTTGCCCAGGGGTTTGTGTGACTGCAGGGGTAGCACACCCAGAAGGCTGACCCTACCCATGCCCCCTTCATCCCCTTCTCTTGTTTGCCTGAGTTTTTCTCCCCCTGGTGAAGGGCAGGGGTTTTTAAGACGACCACTTGTGTTCTGTGTCCCTGACCACTGTGGCCACTCCAGATGGAGAGGACTCCGGGTTCTCTCAGTTCTTGGCCTGTCCCACCCGACTTCTGTCTTCTGTCTCATAAAGAAGCATGGCACAGGCTCTCTGGAGTTCCCTGAATCTGTTAGGGGCGTTCAGGCCTAATTTAGGCCAGCTGAGGCTTAAGGTCAGTGGTGAGGAAATTTAAAAAGGACAAAGAATTTGGTAAGAATCGTGTGTTTCCTTGGGGCAGAAGGTGCAGCTTTTGGGCATCAGTCCCCCCAGTCCCAATTAGGAGCTCTGTGAGATCTTTGTCAAGCAAAGCAAGTGGTGACCTGCCAAGATATCTGGGTCATACTGGGTTCTGACCCCGGTGCTTGAGCTAGAAGTTCAGGTAGCCCATTCCATAGGATAACCTGGAAACTTTCTAGTTGGTTGTTAGGGACCTCCAGTAGTAGTGGAATCTTAGAGGGTAATGGATGGAGCGCACGGCTGGGCGTGAGTCTGGGTGTGTACTGGGGCGCATGTGCTCTCGTGAGGACATGGCTCTCCTGCGTGCCAGGCAGCTATTTAAATGAGAGCTGTCAGGATGAATGGCTGGCGCTGACTCCCCAGACAGAGAGCCTTTGCCTGTCCATCTGGGACCACGTCCTCTTGTCAGTACACGTCTGCCCACAGAGCCTTTTTCTCTTCTGCTAGTGCACCCCCACCAAGAAATCTGGGGACCAGAGTTGCAGCCCCTGGACTCTACCCCCATTCTCTCTGCTATTCCACCAGCTTCCTAGAAACCCTCTAAATTCTGGACCTTGGGTGAGCTTCAGGATGAAATGTGTCCTAAAAGCCACAGCAGCTGTTTTCACTGGGTGGGGGGCAACTTTATCTAAAATCGGGACTGGCTGGGGAGTACCACAGGCCTGAGGTCTAAGGCAGTTTGAGTGTAGGAGGGAGAGGGTGCCCGAGTTTCCAAGGACTGATTAGATGGTATGCCAAGTGTATTAAATTTTGCAGACATTTTAACAGCAATATGCTAGATAGTTGGGTGTCCCCTGAGGCGGCTGGATTTTTTATATCCTTCACAGAAGGTCAGACCCTCTTCTGCCTGCCTCCCCTCCCCCGTGCTCCCTGCTCCTGTTTCCCCCTCCCTTTCCTTGACAATTTCCCTTGCTTCTTGCTCTTTGCTCATGGATGCTTGTAAGACACCTCTGGTCCCTCCTGTCCTCCCATCAGGGGATGGGGGACGTTCTCCAGGGCTGGAGAGGGGTACAAATGGGAAATTTGACTTCTATTTTTTCTCCTCTTTCCCCTGCTTCCCCCCATTTCAGAGACTGTCGTAAGACCTCCTCCCTCCCTCCTTATTTTTATAGAAAAAAAAGGCAGGAAAAGAATCCATCTGGCATATGAATAATTGAAATGGCTCAACTCTGTTCCTGTTGCTGCTGTTTGTTCTCTGCTCCCCCGGCCCGGCCCATCCCCCTGAGTATGGGTCTCCATGCCGAGGGTGTGTGGGCATCCTTGGAAGGTTCCTTAGAAGGTTCTCAGTCGAGGCCCAGCGCTCTCCTTAATCGTGAGCCCTTTCAGCCTGTGAAGCGATAGTTCTGAGTGGGGAGCGTTTGGAGATACGATTTCATTCTCATTGTCCGATTTCATTCTCATTGTCCGCAGGGACATCCAGCCTCTGGCTAGACTCTCCCCTAAATATCACTCAAACTGGAATGGTTCCCTTGACCCTTGGGCCTCAAGGGAGAGCTTCTCGTGACCCTGATTTCTTCCAGGGCCCCTCAAGATTCTCTGGTTCATGCCCAAATTCCTCTGTCCCTCAGCCTCTGCCCCTCTGTCCTGGGGGCTCCAATGCCTCCCTGAGCTTTGGGGGCCCTGGGACACCTGACTGGGGAAGACTGGCCTTTGCAATACTCACCACACTCTGTCTCAGCACTGCTTCCCCAGCCCAGGAACTAGCCAGGCCTCCAGGTCTTCTCCAAGCCATTCTTCCTTCTCTCCCTCCCCTCGGGGTGCCCAGTGAGGGCTTATCCCCCTTAGCAGGAGGATTTCAGGTTCCTTACTTGGACTTTCAGTCTTTTTATTGGGATCCGTAAAAGATGGAGATTTTTAACTTTGTTTTCAGTGACAAGTTGGGAGAAAGCAGGAGGTGGGGTGGGGCAAGGATGGGGGAGGTAATGGACGCAGGCCTGGCTAGAGTGGCTGCCCCTGCCCGTTCACATTTCAGGGACTGGGCCAGCTGCACACCAAGCCTCCTTGTCCTGAGGTTTTACTGTCTCTTTAAAACCATTTAGAGGAAAAACAAAAGAACTTTAGTGCATTAATTCTAGATGAAGATGGGTCTCCAGATGACAGCCTGATCCACATTATTCCCTGCAAGACAACTTTCCCTCTCTCCTCTGCCCCCCCCACCTTCCTGTCCCTCTGCCCAGCTCTTTGTATCCTCCGTGGTTCTTGTTTTGTACAAGTCAATACTTTTGTTTGTTTGGGACAGCATGTTTGAGTCACGTGTGGGATAGAGGCCGTGAGCCCTGTGGCTGTGGAGTGCTAGGAGTCAGAGTGTGCCTTAGGACTACCAGGTGGCTGTGGCAGGGAAGGGTGGGAGTTTGTATCACCTCAAGGTGGTGAGGGGGCCCTTTCTCCAGACTTGGAGACTTGGGCACACTAAGTCTCAGAAAACACCCTGAAGAAAGAGGGTGTGAGCAGCACCAAAACATTCTTTTTGTGTGTGCAAAAAGAAAAGAAAAAGAAAAGATACTGCCCACTAAGCAAAAAATAATTCCAAAGAAATCCAAATCGGGTTTGTTAATGTATAGCTATCTATGTATAAATATATATATATATATATATATATGAATGGTTTGTAAGACTCCTACACATGTTATAAAAGCTGTAAAATGTCTGGCATTCCAGGGCCTGGTAGGAATAATTAGATATTTATATCCAATAAAACTGGTTTGATGGGGAAATCATTTCCCTCCGTGTGGATTCTCAGTTGAGGACGAGTTTCGGTGGTTGGGTTTGGTTTTGTTCTGACAATAAAACCAGAGGTTTGGCACCAGCAAATGTTATTTCCCGTAAATATCGAAATCTCTTTTTTCCACCACCAGGTCTGCTAGACGGGCCTCGTCATGCCACCCCAGCTAGCTCTCTGCACCCGCCGTTGCATGTTGCTGGAGCCCTGTGTGTGGGGGATGCCCTCCTGCACCCCTAGCCCGAGCTCCCAGCCCTGGGCCAGTACTGGGGCTTGTCTACACCTTGTGTCTGGCCCCTCCCTCCACACCCAGCCCCAGGACAACTGCGGGTGAGGCCTTTCCTGGTCTTTGGTTTATACTTTTCGTCTTTAGTTGGGGCTTCTGCTCTCATGTTCTGAAAGCTCAGTCTAAGTATTTTTTTTATTTTACTAAGCACCTCTTATCCTCAATTTTTAATTTCTCCTTCTCCACCTCTTGCTTCTAGACCCTTCTGTCTCTCCACTCCCCATCCCTTTTCCTGAGCCTTGCTTGACCTCCTAGCCCACTTTCTTCAGGGTCCCTGGCACAGTGCCGAGTGGCCCTGGGGAGGCAGTCTGCCTCAAAGCCCTGGCTTGGGAGATCCCCCAGCCCCCACCCCGTTTCTCTTCCATCTGTTACACACTCATGAACAGATGGAGCCAGAAGGAGCCACAGAGGCCTATGACTTCACTCTCCCATTATACAGATGTGGAGCTGAAGCCCCAATTGGGGCAGGTAGGGTAGTGTGAGAAAACTGGTTTGGTTTAAGGTTCCAAGCACAGCCCTTGGCTTCCAGCTGGTTCTGCAAGTGGGGAAGGTGCTCAGGCCTCCCTCTGTCACTTAGCCACTGTGGGACTTTGGGCAAGTCACTTCCCTGAGCCTTGCTTTCCCAATCTGGAACACAGAATTGGTATTCTTGTACTATAGGGTCGCCAAGAGGAATGAGACAAGCTCCTAGGCTGGTGTGGGCAAGAGAAGCAGTTTCCTCGTCAGATGGTGGTAGTAGGTATGAATACCTAACTACATCACAAGAACACACTGTGACTCTGGGTTGCTGTGACACAAATGAGCCCTGGTCCGTGGATTCCACCTGCCTAGTGGGAACCGCCCCTTCTCCCCGAGTGACTGAAGGAACCCGACTGGGATCAGAGCACCTTACAGCTTTCCAAGGTCAGCCTCAACTAAGTTCAGACAGGAAGGAAAAGCCAAGAATAGTAGAGGAGTTGGCAGCATGCAGGTGCTGGAGACGTCAGGGTGTTATGAAGAACTAGAACCCCAAAGAGAGGACCCAGAGACATGGAGAGGTGAACCGAAGCGCCTTCATTCGGCACAGCTTTTGCCTGAGCTCTGTCTGGGACATTTGGGCCAGACTTCGGCTTGGGGTCTTCAGAGGCTGGTGGCCCCATTGCTTTGACAGAGGCCTTTCAGAACAAAGATCTGAAGTGTCTGTGGGGAGTCAGAGTGGCCAGCAAAGCTGGGGGAATGAGGAGTGGGCCTGGGGGTGGGGGAGAGTTTTGGAAAGGGCCGGGAGTCCAGGTGGGAGCAGCCCAAGCTTAATTATAGACCAGTGAGAAGAATGAAAATAGACAGGCCTGATGTGCAGCGGGCCGCTGAGTGGGACCACCACACATGCCGTACCCCATGCCCTCCCTGCTCTGATGTCCTTCTCCTCCTCCTCCTCCTCACCATGGTCCTCCCATCCCGGACCCCTGGGAGCTGTCCCTCAAAGTGACACAAAGTGGCACATTTGAGCTTCACCTGCACCCCTTTCCAGACAGAGCCGGAGGGGCCCACGAGCACACACCCACCCCACGTGGGACTCTGCAGCCTCTGGAGGTTACACAGCTTGCTGTGTGCCAAGCGGCCTGGCCCCTGGCCCGAAATATAAGTCACCCTCCAAAACATACTCGCTGTCTTTTTTATCGTGCCCGTTGTTGTTGTTGTTGCTGTTTCTTCTTCCTTACCCCCCGCCCCCCAGCCCCTGCAAAATGTTTTTAAAAAAGAGCTCAACAAGAAGCAGAGCCCAAGCTTCTTGTGACTGGCTCTCAGAGAAGCCAGTCAAATCTTCCCTTGTTGAGAACATTTTGACAGCATAAAATTGCTGCCGGAATGTGACTTTAGCGAAAAGTAAAAAAAAAAAAAAAAAAAAAAAAAAAAAAAAACCTTCCTTCATGCATATGGAGTTTTTTGGAAAAAAAAATGGTATTTTAATGCTTTCTATTAAATTGGGACTAAAAGTGGTGTCTTAATTTGCATGCATTAGCATATTTGCATATAGATCACTGAAATGGTGGAAGAGAGAAGAGCCTTTAAATGAAAATTCTTTTAAAGGCACAGGCCTGCCTCCCTCTACCTCTTCTTCTCCCTCTGGGATTTGTGCTTCTTCTCCTCCTCCTCACCTCCACCCCACCTGTGTCCTTGAGGCAAAGGGACAAGGGATGGGAGGTCAAGGCCCTGCCCCTCCAGAAATGGCTTGGGGTAAAGCCAGGGGGCTGGAGGAAGTCCAAGCCCTGGTGATCCCGTGGCCCTGAAGCCTTCTAGTACTGGTGGGGTCCACCTGTCCTGTCCTGGTGGACGCTGGAGAGGAGGGGCCTGTGTCCCTGCTTCTCCTGCCCACCTCAGGCCATGTTGATTTTCACAAGCCTGTCTTGGGCACCCTACCTGCCAGCCACTGGCCTGGGCCTTCTGCCGCCTGGCAGCAGAAGGAGGGCCTGGGGTGGGGTGCTCTCCTTATGGCATTATCTGCCCTCCCAGCCCCACCCGCACTACCTTCCTCACCCGGAAGGCCCAGGCTGCCATGTTTCCTTTATCACTCAGTCTCTGGTTCAAATGTCACCTGTCAGAGGCAGCTAAAGTAGCCCCACCTCTCTCCCCAGTCCACCTCCGTCACTCTCCTGGTTTTGTCATCTTCACAGAACTCAGTAGTTGTTTGTTTACTTGATGATTTGTCTGGCCCCACCCCCATCCTTGCCAAGGGCAGACTCTCTAAAGCAGAGTTTCAAGGCTGTTGTGTTCATAGCTGTATCCCCAGTGATTAGGCTGTACCCCCAGTGATTAGGACAACGTCGCAAGTCAGCAAGTCGTGGGTGTTGAGGAACTAGTTGTTGAATGAGTAAAAGGGGCCTGGGACCCCTGCCAGAGCTGAGCCTGTCCCCAGTGTCACTACCTGGCTGCACACAGTGCTGAGGCTTTTGTAGGAGCCCGCAGCCTGGCAAAAGGAGTAGGCTCCAGGGGTTGGCCAGGGCCTGCTGGCTGCTCTGAGGCCCTCGGAGTGCTTTGCCCCACTCTTCTTCCTTTGGGTGGCAAGATGGGGCCGGGGCCTGGCTTGGGGAGCTCTAGAAGGTCATGCTGGCCTATGTTAATCTTCCTGCTCAGGGCTGTGGGCCAAGGGTCCCCTGTGGCAACCCAAGGAGGCCTAACCCTTACTCATCTTCCTTCTAGGTATGGGAGTTTCTCCCAGAAATTTCAGGGTGTGCAAACTAGAGCCCCAGCTTTCTGTAACTAGCTTGCTTTGCTGGCCATCCTAGGGAACCCCCACCACCCTTTCTGTGTTCCAGAGGAGCAGCCAGGGACATGAGGTCTAGCCACTGAGCTCTTTACCCTCCCTCATTTCACTGCTCTGGTGGGCTGGGCCTTCCGAAAGGCCCCTCCAGGCTGACGGCAGCCTTGGGCTCCATGCCCAGCCTGAGGGGGGAGGGCCCAGAAGGGTGAGGGGGACACCCAGGGTTGGAGTGGGGCTGTGCCTCCACCGCTAATGAAAATCGGAAACCAATTGAGCAGGACAAGGTGCCCAGCCAGCAGGTTGTGGGAACGAGGGGCCTAATGGATGTGGCTGGGGGTGGGAGAGCGGATGCCTCATTGATCCTCCAGTGGCTATATTTATCCACCTTGGTCTGTGGCCCCGGCAGCTGGATGGTGCAGGGATAAATAAATGGTCACTGAAATATTCATGAGCTGCACATGTACATCCGTGGTCAGGGGACGGCCAAGGGCCTTCTTTTCTTCCTCCCCTCACCCCTGCCTCTGCAGAAGCCTTTCAGGAAATTCCTCCCACCTGGGCCAGGTGATGTGCGACACAGCCCCACTGGGCACGCAGCCCAGCCTTGGCCCTGGAAACACCTGTGGGCCTGGGCAGCTCTTACCCAGGCAACTTGGTCCCTGCCTCCCCCATCATTGCTCCTGTGTCTCTGTCCCTGTGTCTGCTGCTAGCTTGTGTACTCGTCATGGGCAGGCTAGTGCTTCATTCATACTGTATTTCCCATGTGGCCTGGTGTGGTGCCCGGCACATCCTTGAGAGAGGAGCATTGTTGGCGCCTGTGGCTCAAGGAGTAGGGCGCCCGTCCCATATGCCGGAGGTGGCGAGTTCAAATCCAGCCCTGGCCAAAAACCAAAAAAAAAAATCTTGGCGCCTGTGGCTCAAGGAGAGAGGAGCATTGCATGCAATGAGTGAAACTCCAGAGGTGGGTTTGAGTCTCTGCTCTGCTCTGTCTTAGCAAGCAACTCTACTTTGCTGGACTCAGTTTTCTCATCTGCAAAGTGGGGTTAATAACAATGTTGCCAGTTTCTTAAGTATGGGCCTGAGACTGCCCAAATCAGGATTCCAGTCGAGTGGGTTAAAAACACAGTTCTGGGCCCTATCCAGACTCACTGAATCAGAATCTCCAAAGGAGGGGCCTGAGGACTCCACGGGGCTGGGCTTCTCAGTAATGTGCTGCTCACTGAGGTTTGGAGCTCCTGGCCTGTGGCCTCCCGATACTTTTGTCCAGGTAGCAAGTGTTCATCCATGAGCACAGAGTTCTCCTTGTGTTCTCCAGAACCCGAAAAATGGGGGCCAGATGCGTGAGGGAGAGGGGGAGGATTCTAAAGGATCTCTCACTGGGTATTCTGGTGCAGCTGCCTTGGCATGGGTGCACACCCAGTTGAGGTTGGTGCAGTAGGGCTGGGCACTAGGACCCAGAAATGCCCATCAGCGACAGGTGGGTGGGACCGGAGTGTGGGTATTTGGGGCATCATCCATGTTGCTGGGCAGAGTGCGCAGGAGGGCACGAACACAGTGGTCTTTGGGGTTTCATTTGCCCACTCTTCGAGGATGTCAGACTGCCCTGTCCCTGAGTGGGAGAGAGGTGTCAGGAGTGTAGTTCCTTGACCAGAGCTGGCTAGAAAGCACACTTTGCAACCAGATGTGTCTGTGGCTGTCCATGATCACAGGCTGCTGCCTCTGGTACCCTGGGTACCTACAACTCACATGTATTCTTGGTATGGCCCAGAGTCACGCACTGCTGGCCTGTCAGGTGGCACAGGGCCTGTCCCCTGGTAGGCAGATGCTTGTGACTCAGAAACCATTTGACCCCATTTAACTGAAGGGACAGAGGGTTAAGCCCACCATCTGTGGTGGTTTCTCCCAGGGCTCAGGGCACAGAAACCGGGAGAGTCATTTGGGGTGGGTGAAGGCAGTACTTCTGTTCCTGGCATTCAGCTGAGAGGCACCAGCCATTCTTTCTGCCAGCCTCCCCCTCCCCCCAGCCAAAGTTTGAGCCAAACAGAAGCAAACTTTGGGGACAGCCCTGGCACAGTGTGGAGCCGGCTGAGCCTGCGAGTGGCAGCGGGAGCAGAGGGAAGCCGCCCGGCAGCCCTGGCGCCTGACTCTGCCGTCCCCCGTCCCCTCCCAGAGCTCCCTGGTCTCGCCCGCGTTTGCAGGCGCCTCTCTCGTCAGCTCAGAATGCAGCTTGGGGCCCGTGGCGGCTCAACCTTTCCCTCTCCCAGAGCCCCGGTCTAATCAACCCCTATAATTTATGCAGAAAATATGATTTATATTTAATTTCACCACACTTGCATTGTTAATTTGAGATGTAATTAACCCGTCGCCATGACAACTAATTTTGTGATGCCGTAAATTACCGCCGTCTTTTCATCAAAATTCAGTTACTTTGGCTCCTGTGTGCAATGTACTGATGCAATTAGGTTGCTAAGGGCAACTCAAAAGTGTTCAATTTCTTTTGTGCAACTGCAATGGGGTAGAAGCTCCCTTGTGTCCTCCCAGGGTCCCGTTGGCCATGAGGCGGGGAGTTGGAAGTATGTGGCCGCCCTAGAGGGGATCCTCTGGAAAGCTGGACTGGGTGGGCGCCTATGGGCCCCACTTGCCTTCCTCCCACCCTCTTTTTTCCAGTAATTGTTTTCAAACAGTGACCCCTGGACACATGCTCCCTGGCCCCCGCAGGACCCCAGAGCAGGCAAAGGAGATCTCCCCTCAATGACCTGGACCCTCCCTGACTCTTCCCTCTCCCAAACATTTTGATGCTCCAGTTAGGGAAAGAGAGAAAGCCACATTGCCTCTCTTCTCTCCTGGTGTCTAACTTGTTTATATAGATCTTCCCTTCTCCCTCTTCCTCTTTCTCACTCTCTTTTTTTCTTTATTTAAAACAAAAACCCTCTGTGTTGCTTTTGTCACGTTAATTCCCATTTTGCCAACACCAGGGGCCCAGGCAGACGAGTTACCAAGGAACACAAAATTTTAATTAGTGTATTTTAATCATTCAGGCTTTCCGAGCTAATCCACATGCCCTAGAGAATTCCCGAGATGCAGCTCTGCCCTGCTTTACCATTTATTGTTGAGTCTATTATAATTACTGTTAGCAGGTGGGGACTGGGAGATGTTTATTATGAGTTTTTCATCTTTAGTATAATTACCGAAAAAAACAAAATAAAAAGATGTCGTTGTATTTTGTTTCCTAGAATTTTTTTTTTTTCCAGGGGCGGGCACGGCCGTAGGATTTTTTTCTTTTTTTTCCTGCCTCTTCCCAGACAGGTGACTTGGAGTTTCAGTGCTGGAAGACACAGTCCTCAAGATCAGCACAGACTCATGCTCCACACTGCACAGGCCCAGGAGGGTGGGCAGCTGCCGCTTCTGCCCGTCATCTGTTCAACCAGGCCCTGGGGTTGTCCCCTCCCACCCGTGTGCCTGTGGTACATTGAGAGAGCAGGGCCAGGAATGTACCCTGCTGGACCTGTTGGGGGTGAGAACACTTTGCAATTATCAACATAACAGTTTACATTTATTGAGTTCCTAATATATGCCAAGCACCGTGTCAGGCTCTTTAGCTGTGTTATTTCACTTAATCCGTCAGCAGCCCTGGGAGGCAGGCACCAGTATCACCTCTGGTTTTACGGAAGAGGGGGCCAGTGCTCAGGATTGCAAAGCCAAGAAGTAGCAGCCAAGGATTCAAATCCAAGTCTGTTTCCAGAGCCCAGGCTGCCATCAGCTGTATTACACTGGTTCTTCTGTGCAGGACTTTCAGGTCTCACCATAGGTGCCACCCCCTCTCAGAAGCCTTCCCGGATTGCCCAGGACTGAGCTGGGGCTTTTTCCCTGTCTCCACAGCTCACAGTCTTGGTGAGTTGTAGTTGTTCAGTGACTTCTCTGCTGGTCCCTGAGAGCAGGGACCAGTCAGGGTGTAAGCCTTTCTGCTATTGTCCTTGGTGAACCCGTAGTAGCTACTGTGGTCCCTGGTACAAAGATAGCTCTTGAGGAAGTGTGTGGGAGAGATGGGTGTGCAGCTATATTGGGTGGGGTGTTGTACCCTGCGCCTTTGCTAGGCACTACTGGGTGTCAGAGTGTATTTGGTTGGTTGGAGATGTCAGTGTCAGCAGAAGCCAGAGGTCCTATGTGCCCCTGAGCTGGAGAAAGGGATGACCTGCGGCCCCAGGTCACATTTGGGTCCCATCCTGGGGACTGTAGGTGTGAAATGAAGATAGGTAGCTTCAGCTTTCACATCCCCAGCCCCCTGTGTCAGAGGCGACTCTGGGGAGCCTGGCCTGCCCTCTTTCCTTTCTCCTCTTCAAGATCAGTTTTCAAATGTCTTCCCCTCTCAGTGATGATTTTGAAGTTTTCCTGGAAAATTCCACATCTCTCCCTCAGAGCCAAGCACAGGGCGAGGACCATCCGCTTTCCCAGGCAGAATAGAGCAAAGCAAGCTGAGCCTGCTTTTGCTCATTTCCAGCCTGGTACCCACAGGGACGGTGGGGGAAAGTAATTAACACGTCCCTGGGAAAGGGCCCAGGGCATCCTGTGAATTGCACACTGGTGGCAAGACTGCCTCCCTGTTCGGCTCTAAATTCTTGGGCACCCCATCCACCAGCTCCCCCATTATGTCCTGATGGGGCATCGTGGCCCAGGGTGGTGGTACCTCCTCTGTACCCTCAGGCTGCTGCTTTCACCCCATGGGCAGAGCAGACCCTGCTCAAGCCAGGGGCAGAAGGGCAGAAGTGGCCGCCTCCCCTGGGTAGTGCTTTTCCTACTTGGCAACACCATCTCACTTTGCCTCAGCCTTTGCATCCCAGGGTTGCTGTTCTGCCCAAGGTTGACTGTTTCACGTAGGATGTAATGTTATTTCTTCTCAAATGCCTTAGCGGTGGCAGATAGGCAGGCCCTCATCATATCCAAGGCCAAGTGCGGAGCCAGAGAATTATCCCTTCTGGGGCCCCACTCCACTGAGCCCTTCCTACATATGTTTACTGTTCCTAGTTAGTGCCCTAAGATGGTGGTTCTCAAACTTGTTGGTCCTGGTACCCTTTTACCCTCTTAAAAAAGTACTGAGGACCCCCAAAGTCTTGGTTTGTGTGGATTATAGATCTACCAGTGTTTGTCATAGTACAAATTAAAACTGAGAAATTTTTAAAATATATTAATTCATGTAAAAATTCCAATAATAAATCCATTTCATATTAAAGGACATGTTTTTATGAGAATAGCCGTATTTTCCAAAACAAATTTTTAGTGAAAAGAGTGGTATCGCTCTGTATTTTTGCAAATTTCTTGCATGTCTGAGTAGAGAACAGCTGGGTTCTCACATCTGCTTCTGCATCCAGACCTTTCTGATAGGTTGTTTTGGTCAACATCCAGTTTTAGGGCGGCACCTGTGGCTCAGTGAGTAGGGCACCGGCCCCATATACCAAGGGTGGTGGGTTCGAACCTGGCCCCAGCCAAACTGCAACAAAAAATAGCCGGGCGCCTATAGTCCCAGCTAGTCGGGAGGCTGAGGCAAGAGAATCGCCTAAGCCCAAGAGTTTGAGTTGGTGTGAGCTGTGATGCTACAGCATTCTACTGAGGGTGACACAGTTAGACTATGTCTCTAAAAAAAAAAAAAGATCCAGCTTTATACAGATGTGTAGTTGGAAAAGGGAAGGGAGCCTGGATAGACTTTGCAGATAATTGTGGATATTCTTCTTTGACATTACACCAACACTCGACAAGTGGTAGTTTCTCAAAGGTTAATTGCAAGGTGGGATCTGAGACCACTTTAATGAACTTTGTGTACCCCCTTACAGTAAAGCCTATCAGTCTAGCCTGGGCTTTGAATGACTTTGAATGACTCATTCCTTGACATAGACTTTGCAACCTCACACATGGGTTATTTTGAAAATGCTAGTTCACTGAGGAATGCAGATCTTCCCAATGTTGATATATTTCATTATGTGATATTTCAAAAGATCAGTCATTAGTATCATCACTGGGCTCATCAGAAAAGCTGTTAAGTATTAGGGCACTGTCAAGGTCACAGTAGCAGATGCAAGTTTTCCAAAAGTCTAATTTTGACCGGAAATTTCAGATTTTTATCATTGGCAACTGATATTGTCAGTTTTTTCCCTCGAAGGGGTGTTAGCTGCCAAATAACTCAAATTTGAAAAACCATAGTTTGTCTGTCAGTCGCTCCTGCAGGTAAAAATAGTATTCCCTGAAGATAGCCACTCCTGCCTTCAGCTCAGCCCACAACTTCTTTTCCCTGGACTTGAAGGGCTCTAAGTCTGCTTCCTTTTCATCCCTTAGAATATGAACAAGACACATACGCAAGGGTCAAGACTTCATAAAAATTAATGATATTTATAGCTTCATCAAGGACATTTTTAAGGGAACATGCCTTTTTTTGAGCCGAAAGTGCACGGCCCTGAAGAATGTAATGACTTCTCGCGCGCCACCACTGTGATTTGTGCCAGGACACTGGCGGTTCTACTCACCGTTGGCTTTTGCACCATTGATGTGATGTCACTACATTGAAAAGACACAGCACGATTAGAATAATCATGAAAGTTGTTCTGACTTATGGGCCTCCTGAAAGGGTCTGGGGAACCCCTGGAGGCCCCCAGACCATGCTTTGAAAACTGCTAGCCGAGTCAGTCTCTCTCTCTGGTCTGAGTTCTGGCACTTGGGTTCTGCCATCAGGCTAGTTCTTGGCCTGATTATACACTGCTGGCTCTGCACTTCTTCCTGGCACTCAGGCCTCTGTCCAGGGCAAGAGGCTGCCATGGGGAAAAACAGCTGGGGGGCTGAGGGCGTCTCATGGGCTGGCCTTCGGAGAGGCAGAGGAGCCACCTGGGCCTGGCTGCCCTGCAGGTCGTGTTTGTGGACACCGGCATTCCTGGCCCCCGTCATGAAGAGCCTGGTCTTCCTCCCGCAGAAGGCCCCTCGGCAGCCGCCTTGCTTCCCATTAAGGCTCAGGCCTGTCTGGAGCTCTCTCTGCCTCCCGCCCAGCGGCCTAGTTTCCCATCGGCCACCTGCCTTCACGCTGAGGGCCATGGGGCAGGCCTGCCGCCCCCTCTCCCGCTGTGGCTTCCCTCTCCTTCCCCACACCCCTTCCCCCAGCTGCCTCCCAACCAACCGCCTCCCCCAGCATGGCAGACTGTCCAAGACACTGGGTTTTGTCCCCTCGGTCCAGGCACCCTGAGAGTGAGAGAAAATAGCTGTCCGGTGAGTGGGGGGAAGGCCTCTTGTTTTCACCTCTCAGGGGCTGGTTTTCCCAACTTTCCCATCCCAGCTCCTGCGGAACAAAGGGCCTCCAGCCCCGTGTGCTAGGCTGGCCCAGCGAGGGGACTCACCAGCAACTCTTTATTGAGTCTTCAAGGCCAGCCAGGCACTCCATTAAAAAGCCATTCCCCTTTGTGCTGCCCGGCCCCCAGCTGTCCCCCCTCTCATGTGACGGTCGGTCACAGTTGTAAAACAACAACACACAGAGTTGGCAACTAACGGGGCTTTTTTTCAAGCCGAGGTCTCCATGGCAACCCCCGTCAATCACCCCTCAGGAGCGCTTTAACCTGACCAAGAGGGGGAAATAAAAAATAAAATAATAATAATAATAATAAAGAGGCCAAGAAAGAAAGAGTTGGAAAGAGAGCAAGAGGCCAATAGCCAACTGGGGAGGGAAACAATTCAGAGAGTTTCTGGGGTTTGCTCCTTCAATTGGAACCCAAATGAAAATTTAATCAGTTGGGCAAGACTGTCCCAGTGACTAGAGGGGAAGGACATCCATTTTAATTTTTACATATAGTTTGTACATTGCAACTGATTTTATGAAGGCTTCTGACTTTTTCCCATGGTCTATAAAGTGATGGAACACGGCTGTCTGTGGACAGAGAGCAGGAGGGACACAGTCTCTTGGGCTGTTATAGTAAATAGCTGGTACCATGGGCCCAAACCCAGAGGTACCCAGTTGATGGCCTCAAGCCAGTGGGGAGAGCCATTCAGAGTTGGCTAGAGTCCAGCAGGGTGTCTGAGTCCTCCCATGTGTGGCTTGGTGCCAATGGGGATTGCCCACAGTGTGTGGTGGGCACAGTGCCAAGGGAACATTGGAGGGGCCCCATACCCAGTGCCATGCGAGGAAGGGGCAGACCCACCGCCTCGACATGCTGAGGGGGAGCCCAGAGTGGTAGGCAATGGTAGGACCCCGTTCTTCACATGCTGCTGTGCCAGCAGATGCCCAGTTCCTGGGCACGTGGCATCACGCCCTGGGTGACTTGAACCTTCTGCGTGTTGGCATGACACCGGGGCATGGCAAGCTTGAATTCTACCCCCACCTCGCCCCCTGACACTCAAACATGCCATCTGGCCAGTAGCCAGGGGCTCCACAGGTTCCTAGGTCCACACAGTCTGGGCAAGGGCCGTGGCAGGCCTGGCAGCTGCTGCCCGGCCCTTTTGATGCCTGCAATCAGGAAGGAGGGAAAGGCCAGTTTCTCAGCCCAGCCTTCACTGTTCAGCACCCTGAAATCTAGGCACAGGCATTTTTTCTTCCGGGAAGTGGTGAGAGGACAGAAGTTCCCATCGTGGCTCCTGGCACCTTGGGGAAGAGTTTTCTCATTCTTGCAGTCTAGGAACCCAGCTTGGGCCTTGAGGGGAGCAAGGAAGGTGATCTTAGGGGCCAGAACCTTAAAAGCTTCTAGAACGTTTCAGAGAGTGGGCCTTGGGCCACTGTTGGGCTGTGCTGAATCCCAGGGTCCTGGGGATAAAGAGGCTGGGGTGCTGAGTCTGTGAGTTTCTGGGAAGCTGGATCTTTTTTCTGGCTTACTAAAGCCTTGTGCAAGCCTGGCATCCAGAATAGCAAACAGAAAGTTTGAATGAATGGATGGATGGCTGATGACCTGGCCAGAGCACAGGGTTCCAGGGCTGCTTCCTATGTGGGGGCGGAGGGCTGGGCTTAAACCGCAGGCCTCTCACGGCTCAGCCCCTGTTCATGAACACCCTTCTCCCATGCTCCTTCCCTTCTGTCCTCCCTTGCCAGCTACGCCTTGACACTGGTGCCCGTGGCTCCCCCTCTGCCTTTGCTTTAGTCTTCAATCTTTCTTACACACATGCTCTCTTCACTTCCAGAGTGGGTGAAGCAAAAACCTCTCTGGTCACCTTGCCCTGATCCCCTGCCCTCTGTCCTGGCTTTCATGGCAGGGAAATGGCCAGAAAGCCCCTCTGGTGCTATTTAGCTGACATCTCAGTGGGTTTAGCAGGAGCTGACTGGCTTCCCAAACCATTTCTTCCAAGACGAAGAGCAGGCTAAGAAGAGCCTCTGTCCAGCCTCTGTCTGGCCTCCCTTCAGAACCCGGGATGACTACTGGAGGGAGGGCCCCCCAGGGGCTGGAGAGCAGCCTTGGCTGAGGCCCCGTCTGTCTTTGCATCTCCTTTCCTGGGTGCCCTGGGAAGCTCCTGCAGGAAAGGAATGCGAACAATCTGCTGGTGTAGTAAGCTGGCACCGCACCCAGGCAGGGGCCGCGCAGTGCCAGAGCCTAGTAAAGACGCTGGCGAGGGCTCCGTTCCCCATGCCCGGAGTTTCCTCCGGCCGGGTTGGCATGCAGCCTTCAGCTTGGCCTGAGGCAGCACCAGGAAGAAGTGGCACCCTCAGCAGGCCCCAGCCCGGTCTGCCCAGAGGATGCACCGCCCGCCTCCTTCCTACCCCTGGCTGAGAGAAGGACCACAACAGCGATGAGTGTTCCGTAGCATTTTGTGAAAGGACAGACGGAGTGGGCTGAGAAAGACGGTGTCTCTGAGCTCTGGCTGTGGGTCAGCAGCCCCGAGCTGGGGAGACCTGACTTCCCCTCCCCAAGCCTCATTTCCTCGTCGGTCACTGAGGATATGAATAGTGTGTCTCTCTCACTGGGTTTCTGTTACCGTTTAATGAGGTGGCATAAAAAGGGTTTCACTGTGCCTGGGACCTGGGCGGCCCTCAGTAAACATCAACAGTTAATGGCAGTAGTTGTAATAGACGTCACGCCTGCCCCACAGGTGGTTTGAGCATCAGGGAGATAATGTATGTAAAGCTCTTGATACAGGGCCTGATGCACAGTGAATGCTCAGCAAACGTTAGCTGTCATTTTTATTACTACTATCCTTACTATTATTTCCTAGGGCACTGAGTGAAGTCTCACCCTGTTCTTGGTACCAAGGGACCCTGAGGATGCTGCCCCCTGCCAACACCAGCCAGTCCTTCTAGAACATTCGGTCAGCCGCCTTTCCTCCCTCAATTACTCTCCTATACCCATCCCGCTGTCTTAAGGTGCCCCTGCCATCTCCTCCCTGCCCCATTGGTGTGCTCTGTCACTCACCTGTCCAGGAATTCCCCAGCACCATGGTCCTCTTCTCCCGGCTTCCTAGCAGAAAGGGCTTCCCAGAACCTCCTCCCCCAGCAGCCCGGCCTCCCCCAGGCCTGGAGTCTGACTGTGTATTGTAACATAGTAGCTGAATGAACTCCAGTTTCAAAGGTTAATATCAAAATCTGGAGTGGATTACCTAAAAATTACTTACAACACCATTAAAATTCTGAACTCTTTTTGTTGTGGCTGTAAATTAATTTAAAATGTCAGGTTTTTTGAGAAATCCAATAAGAAATTGAGCCAACAGAGCAATCTGCAAACTGTCTGGCAAAGAGGAAAGTGTGTCTCTTCAATCGACAAGGAAAAATATGGAGCTTAACTGGAACCATATGGCTCAGTACTTGAGAGAAGTCTGCTGAAGAGGGAAGGAGGGAGGGCGGGTGGGGGGGAGCTCAGCTGACAGCCACACGCATGCAGCGGGAGGCCAGCCGCGGTGTTGGCATTGGCGGGGTGGAGGGGCCTGGCAGACGCCTGGCACATGGCCTACTTGGCTGCCCCATGTCCCCGGTCACCAGGCTGCCCTGGGCAGCGACTTGGTCAGTCCCTGGTCTTAACACTTTCTCGCTGTATCCATCCACGGCTTCCTGGCCAACTGGGGAATCCTACCCCCACCCCGGGCGGCAGGGGGTCTAAGCCCCCTCCCTCCCTCCAGGGGAGAAGGGACATCCAGCTTCCCTCCTGGGACGGCCACCTGTATGTCTGGGAGGGCTGCCTTCCCTCAGTCCTCTGTGGCTCCCTCCCGGCCAACATGTGGTCCCAATTACTCCTGAATTCCCCCAGATTTACAACACATTAAGTAATTTGTAGGTTATTTCAACTTCAATCTGCTGAAGTTGAGAAAATCAAAATTAAATTCAAACCACAAGGAAACTTCAAAGAAAGAGGAAGAAGAGAAAACTCGGGCGCCTTCCCTTTTCCAGGTCTGCGTATGCCCTCCTTATGTCACTCTCTGAGGTCCTAGCCAGCCCCCATTGCCTGCCTTCCTGCGTCTTTCCTGCTCCCCTCTTCCCTCCCAGGGCCCTTCCCCCTGCTTAGCAGTGCCCCCCATTTGCCCCTCTGAGCGCAAAGGAGTCCAGGGGCAGCTCCAGGGCTTGTGCTGGACCCCGGCCAGTTTGGCTGGGAGAGACGTGCCTCTCACTTTTAACACTCTGCTCCCACACCCCGAGCCCTCATCCCCACTGGCTGGGTCATCCCTGGGTTCTAAAGCTGATCTGTTCACTTTCTGAACCCATTTAGGGGGAATCTCTACCAGCACTGTTCTAGCCCAGGACAGCTGACAGCTGGTAGGTACCACCTGCCCCCCGTGGTTTCATAGCTCAGGTTACCTTATTTTGCTTTCTACCCTTTAAAACAGCCTTGTAAATAAGCAAACACTCAGTGCCAAGCACCTTCGGCACTTCGCCAGGCTGGTAAATATTTTAGTAGTGACTTGGTAGCAGTTGTGTTCACTTTGATTTCCTCGGAAAGGTTCTTGGTGCTGGGGAGGGGGCTGTAGCTCTGGGAAATGATTTGCTGTTTATTTATAGCCTCACTCAGACCATGTGGCCTTTGCTTTAACCCTGTGGATTGTGTGACGGGGGTATTTTTAAAGCTGGCGTGATGTTCGCCTCACACCCCTTTCATCAAAGATGGAGAGGAGACTCTTCATACCTTCTCCCAAAGTATCCTGCGGTAAAAGAGCTCTGAGGCCCCTGATTTGGGAAACTGGACTTGTCCCCACCAGGACAAGTCCCCTTGATCTGTAAGACTTGGGCAGCTGCTAGCAGTTGGGTGTGAGTTTGGGGTTGATGTTGTGTTTGGACGTGGGGAGAACTCCAAGGATCGGGAGAAGGTAGGCTCTGGAGTTGGGGTGCGGGAGCCCAGGTTTACCAAATTGGGGCATCCAGCTGAAGAAAAGCTAACTGTGGGAGTAGCCAGGTTGCAGGGGTGTGAGGAGGAGAAGCACCCGCTGGATGCTTCCTTTCCCCACGAGGGCCTACACCGTGGGGAAAGGAAAGTGGGAATTGGGGTTGAGATGATAGGGAGGGGGGGAGGATGCATCCAGCCAGGGCTGCCAGTTTGATGCCCTGGGGTCTGGGCTTCCCTCTAGGCTATGACAGAGCCTCTCTGCTCCATGCCAAGTAGGCCAGTCTGACTGCCCTATCCACTGGGGTATGTGCTACCCCCAGGCTGGACTTTGATAGACCACTCAGAGCCACGCCATTGATGCCTTTGTTCTATGGGTGGTTTTGATGTACAGGTGGGTTAGCACTAAGGGGATTCTAAATCATGGCACAGTGTGATCGTATCATCACTTCCTATACCCAGTGCCCCATAGCTGCATCTGTGAGCACTCATGGGGTGGGCACTAGCAGCGTAGGAGCAAAGCCTGTCCCCTTTCACTCAATTAATGGTGATAGGCCAGGGGAAAGTGGACACCTCTGGCTGTGTAAGAAAGACTTAGTATTATGATGAGACCTTTCCTTTAGTCCCCTTGCCCACCGCCATCTACACTGGTAGGTTGGGCCTTCCCACATCTGGCTTACACCCAGGGCACTGTTCGTCTGACCAGCCAACCGGCTGCCACTCCCAGCCACCTGCCCTTCCTCCTCTGGCTCCTGGCGCCATGATGTGCGCCTCCTGTCTGCACCCACGCACACCCCATTGGTGCTCAGCCGCCGTGGGCGCGAGTCAGGTGAGCACAGACAGAGTTGTAGACCCAGCTCACCTCCTTCCCGCAGGACCAGTGCCAGGGCTGTGCTCTTCCCGGAAGGCTTCCAAGCTCCCCCGCATGGCATCCTGTTGAGCCTGTTCTTGGGGTGCGGGGGCAGGCCGTTTTGGGGGGAGAATGTCTGCCCAGGCTGCCCTGGCGCCAGCTCTTCCTGGAGGGTTGTGGTGGAGTTGCCAGAGGGAGGCATCTGGGCTGGGGCCTGAGACTGGGACATGTATGGTGGGAGTCAAGGGAGACGTGGTCATCATTCGACACATGGAGCCCTGGGCTTGTCTGCATTGGTGCTAGCTGGCCACCTGTGTCTGCAGTTCCTTCGTGAGTGAGCCTTACCCACTTCTCGATGTCCTTGGAAACTCAGATGAGTTCTGGGGAGGTGATGGGAAGTTGGAAGAAGCCTTCTTTGAGTGCCCAGAACATTTGAGCTTAAGTGGAAAAAGATCCATCTAGCAAGGGTGCCGGGGCCCAAGTCTGTGCCCTGTAGTCTCCCCTGCCCACTGGCCCCTGCGTGAGAAGGAAAGCTGTGTTAGAGAATCTTCTTTTGTCCTTTGGCCTTGAGTTTGGAACTATGTGGCACCCATAGTTCCACCCATAAGGTAATTAGCCTATTACCCTTTTGTCTTTTACTAAGTATCTTGAACAAAACATGTCACTTCCTTTCCAGTTTCCCCTTGGCCTTTGGAGAGGGATACCCGGCAACACTCACCCCCCACCTCTGCTCTTCCCAAGGCACATGAACTAAAGGAAGCCTCGTGGTCCTTCTAAGGGACCCTTGTGGTCTCCTGAGCCACACAGGGGAGACAGGTTGCAACAGCTGGCGCCCACTTTAGTGCAGCTCACGAAGGACAGAGCCAAGGTGCAGGCTATCTTCAAAAATTTCCATGTGGCCAGGTGCAATAGCTCATACCTCTAAATCCCAGCACTCTGGAACGTTGAGGAGGGAAGATGGCTTGAGGCCAGGAGTTTGAGACCAGCCTGGCCAACATAGTGAGACCCATCTCTACAAAAATTAAAAAAATTAGTGGGCGTGGGGGCACACACCCCTGTTGTCCCAGCTCCTCAGGAAGCTGAGACAGGAGGATTGCTTGAACCCAGTAGCTTGAGGTTGCAGTGAGCTATGATGATGTCACTGCACTCCAGTCTGGGTGACAGAGCAAGACCTTATCTCAAAAAAAAAAATTTTTTTTTTTCCCATGAACACCCTGTGTCATCTTAAGGTGAAGCTGCTCTGCTGTGCCTCAGTGGCCCCAGGTGGCCTCACTCAACAGATGCTTGAAGGAAAAGATACAGTGTGAGAAGCAAGGAAAGTGATGGTAGAGGGTGGTGTCCGAGAGGACTCAGAGAAGTCACTTGGGGACCCTCTTCGCCCCCTAGCGTGGGCCCGCCTCTGCTTCCCAGCGGGCAGGATCAGGTGGCCAGGAAGGCATTTGGCGTCCACCAAGACCACAAGGTTTGCTGGACTGAGGCTGCCCGAAGCCTCCTCCAGCCTGCCAGGTCCCATAGAAACTGGAGCCTCCCTTTTCTGGTTTGCAAGTCAGCACCCAAGTGATGAAGGATTGGCAGAGGATGGCGGGAGGTCGGTTGGCAAGCGGACCCCACGCATGCAGCCCCACATAGGGTCTGAGGGCAAGAGGGGGCGCTGGCAGGGAGCCAGCTGCCCTGCTTCTCCTTGATGCCTGTGTGGAGTGAGTCCTGGTTTCAAGCTCCCTGTGAGCCAGGAATGGAGGAGATCCTATGAAAATGATGATATGTGACAATCAGTCACAGCAATTAGTGTTTTGGTTAACAGGCCTTTTTTGTTTTCTCTCACCCAGACAGAATGTCACAAATAAATCCTCTCCTGCATTTGCATATTAATTGGATCGGAGACGTCAAGCATCTTTCATTAAAGAAAATGATCTGCATATTTGGAGACATAAAATAGTTATTTTGATGGGTTTTTTTCCCTAAGATCAGGGGGTGGGGGAGGTAGGTGATAGGAGCAGTAGAAACGGAGGTAGAGTGAAGGCAGAGCCAGCCAGCCCCTCTGTCTGGCATTAACCCTCTGCAGCCTGGAGTTGATGGGCCAACCTTGGGCAGAGAAGAAATTCATCTACAAATAAGTCAGGGCACCAAGGAGTCCCCAGGCACTGGGCAGTTGCCTGAGGCCTAGGATGCCAGCTTGGCTACTGTGTGAAAGGCTTCCCTCTCCACCTGAATCACAGGCAAGGGGGAGGCTGAGGGCCACTTCTGATTAGCTCTTCAGTCCCTCCCTTTGGAGCTGGCTGCTATCCTGCCTGGGCATACTTCTCTGGGGCAGTGGGCTGTAGGCAGAGGGCATGGGTGGTGGCCACCATGTGCCCTAGAGTTCATGGCTGGTCCTGCCCAGCTCTCCATGCCTCCCCTCACCTTGGCCGCTTGGCCAGCTCTCTCCTCCAGGCTCCAGCTCCTCCTCGACTTTAGCTCATCCCTCGATGCCCACTTTCTCCACACTCTCTGACCTTGGGCTTCCCTGCGCCCTTCTCATTCTTTGCCAGTCATCCTCCCTTTCCCCAGATGGAAAGTTTTCTGGGGGCAGCAGAGGCAAAGCCTGGACTCATTATCACATGCACTAGAAATAACCCAGAAAGCTGCTGGGCCCATATTAGGGCATGAGTCCCGCAGAAAGCCAAGTGAATGTACAGTTTTTGATAGGCAAATGGGCCTGCCCAAGTCATCCTGGTTCCCCCCCCCCAACTCCTCCCGCCTTACACTCTCGGGCCTTGTTGGTGGCTGCTTTCACCAGTTTTCTGGGTAGGCAGCAGGAATGTATCCTCTAGACATCTCTGGGCTCCCCCAGGCTTTCTGGGGAACACAGCAGGGAGGCTGGCAGCAACATCTGTTATAGCCCCCTGTCTCCCTACTACCAATGGTCCCAAAGCCACGATCCCACTTAGACAGGTGTTTAGGTGCCAGTGATGATGGGGCAGTTATGATGTCCACCACTTTCTGCACATAGAAAATATGTAGACACTGTGCAATCATTGTCTCCTGAATCCTCACCACAGTGCGCTGAGGCAGGCACTGTCATCGCACACATTTTATAGACAAGGAAACTCAGCCTCAGGGAGGTGAGCTTACATGCCCATCGGTGCCCATCGGAGTTCAGAACTTGCAGCCAGAGCCCAGCTCTTCACAGCCAGGCTGCAGGGCCTCTGGACAGCACAGTGGGGACCAGCAGCAGTCTGGTTGGAGCCCGGCCAAGTATTATTTTCGTGTATGACCATGCTGTGGTCTGGTGCAGTCAGAGGACTTTTGTTAAGACTCTGCCCGTCTGTGTGGCAGGCCTCTTCACTCCGCCTAGGAGACAAGATTTCCCTTCTCTTCATGACTGGCAACTATGGGCTCTTCAACTCCAAAGGGTCCTGTTCCAGGCCTGCAGGGATCACCTGTGCTCTCTGTGTGCAGTTTTTGCTTAGAATTTTGGAGTGTCCAGTTCCTCTGTTCCACACGCTGCAATTCTTTTCTCACTGTGTCAGGCTCCTGGACTCATGGACTTTGGGACTGGGGAGCATCAAGGATGTGGCTCAACTCCCTGGTTGAATTGAGCCATGAGTGTGCTCATGTGTGCACCCCTCCCCTGCCCCTGTCCCTGTGTCCTGTGGGAAACTCTTGGTTTTCCAAGGATCCCATGTCCCAAGCACCCAGATTCTAAATGCTTGGTGTTTGTAGCCTTAGGCCATCACCTTGAACTTCAGGGTCCCTTCTCTTCAGCCACCTTCTTCCTTTAGACAGAGTATGAGAGTAAGATGCAGCTCTCGGTCTAAAGGGAAGGCAGTGAGATATGCAGTTTAAATGCTGGCCTTGATGTTGTTATGAGCTGTGCCCTCCCTTTCTCTGAGCTTCAGTTTCTTCCCTTACAAGGAAGGGGTGGTAATTCCTCTTGTGGCCAGGGGTCTGCGGAATAAGCTGGCTTGTCATAGTAAGTGCTCATTTGCAGGTCTAGAGCAGAGTGGGCTCCTGCAAATGCCAGCTGAAGGGTGGTGCACTCGGATCTGCCGCCCACTCCCCAGGAGGTCAGGACTCCGGCAGGTTCTCCTGGGCTGTGGGATGGAGGTGATTTTGTCCCAGAGCACCTGGCAGCTTTGCCCCGCTTGTTCCTTTCTCACCTTCTGGTCCTCAGTGACTTTGGCTGGGTGTGCTTCTAGCAGGGCAGGACCAAAAGTGGGGGCTGGATGTCCCTCAAATTTGGGGGTCTTGTAAAAGGGGCCTGAGAGGCCCTCTGGGGAGCAGGTGGACACGTGGGGTGTTTTATGGAGTCTGGGGGAGTCCTGTGGCAGCTGTATCTGTTAAATGCCAAGAAGCCAAGTTGGTTTAATATGATTGTAGCTGCTGCTTTGATAAATCAAAATAATTAAAAATAATAAATTTGATTCCTCAACCAACAGGCTGTGTGTGGGCGCAAGGTCTGAGCTGCCAAGCTAGGGATGGGGAGGTAGGGGGGACGCTAGGACACAGGAAGGCCTGTCTTGTGGCATCTTAATGGGGAGGTGAACAGAGCCAGGTCTCGAGGTACGCTCTGCAAATCGATAGGAGTGGCTTTCACTTGGCAGAGCCCTGCTGTCAGCAAACCTGGGCTGGAGCTCTAGCTGGGCCTGCCCTGGCTCTGTGGCCTTCTGGCCTCGGGCCAACCTCAGTTTCCTCATTCTGTCAAATGGGATGCTAGATCCACCTCTCTCCTAAGACTGTGTGAGGTGTCAGAGCTTTGCTAAAGCACCTGGCAAGCCCCTGTGGCACTGTCCCAGACCCCCATCTGTCCCAGCCCTTCATCTGTCCCATGTGGCCCCAGTAGCTCCTCTGGGCCCTGTCCTTGCACCCCCTTTGGTGCTGCTTGTAGCTGAGGTGGCGAGGCATGCTCACAGTGTCTGAGCAACCTTGCAGGCCTATTGGCTCACCCAGGACTCTTCCTCCAGGCCAGCTGTCATCCTAACACAGGACTGTTCTGTTTACGAGGACACCCCCTGGTTCAGGACGTTTCTATTGATAGCTTCCTCTGCTTCCAGAGCTGAGTCAGGAAGCACCATGCCACACCCTGGGACCAAGTCCCTGGTTCAGGGTGCCAGCAGCTCTGACAACGGTGGGTGGGAGTTGGCAAGGTTTTCCCACCCCTCCTCTGCCCCCCACATCCTCGGGAGCCGTATTTGGTGTCTGATCCCGAAGTGTCTGAGCAGCTGGAAATCTGAACTGAGTGGAGGGGGTAGGGGCTGGAGGAGAGGGAGGGACAGGGTGTCTGTCTCTTTAAATGCACTTTGTGTCAGTACGATAAGGAATTTGATGGCTTTATCAGAAATACCAAAGCTTTATTTAGCAGGGTGAGGCTCACACCACTCAGCTCCACACAATCTGCTGATAAATAGCAAAAAAGAAAAGAAAAAAAAACGCAACAACTCACCAACACCCCAGCGTAGCAGGGAGGAAAGTGAGGCAGACAGGAAGGCAGAGGAGCAAAGTAGAAATCTGTGGGGATTGTGGAGTTGCAGGAGGTAGCGGAAGGAGTTGGGGGTTCAGTGGGTACTGCTGGTGCTTTCTGGACAGCGCTACCAGGCAGGCATTTGTAGTGTTTTCTGTTTTTAGGTAAAAATGTTATAATGATTTTGTCTTCCAGAGAAAGGGCTTGGTGAAGAGCCGTGCCCTCCCCAGCACCCTCCCTAGCCTTTCCTTCCTGCTCCAGCCCCTCCACCAGCCCAGCCCTTCCAGGTCTCTCCAGGGGAGTCCTAAGGTCCAACCCTTTGCCCCACCTGTCCTCCAGGTGCCCTGACTAGCTGTGTTGGAGGCAGGGCCAGCCCTGGGATAGGAGAAGTTTGGCTGAATACAGAAAAGCCTGTCAGGGAGCTACCGGGCATGGCAGCTCTGAGAAAGGGGGTCTCCACCTGGTATAGCGTGGCCATGGAAGCTGGGAGCGGAGGACTTGAGAAAGCCTGCAGAGAACAAACCCCATGCTCAGGGCCAGGTCTCGGCCCAGGGCTGTGGCCAGCCCGGAGCTGTGGCATGGCGTTGCTGTCTGCAGCATTCCAGGACTTTCTATGCTACTTGCCAGTTGGACAGCTCTTGGGGAGCTCTTCTGCCTCCGGCCTGTCTAGATTTCTCATACCTTCTAGAAGGTCAGCAAAATAGCAAAACGACATTTTCATTTGTTTCTTCCCCTTCTGACCTTCTCTTTGCACCTTGTATTTGCTTTCCTGGATCTGCTGGGGAAGGTCTGGCCGCAGGGCAGTGTGTGGGCTCAGGTTCAGCAGCCCTTGGTATTCCTCTCAGCCGTCCACTTGCCTCCCTTGGCTCTCTGCTCCCCATGAATCTTCTGATGTGATTTAAGATTTAAGCCAGGGTCTCCACTCATGCGTCTTTGTGTTTTGCCTCTTCTAAGCAGCTTGTGTGACAAGGTACTGCATTTACCCATGAGCCATGTGGTTGGGCAGTGAGTTGGGTACTGTGGGTTATGGAGGAGGAGGCATCTGTCTGTACGGGGCATTCTTCCTGGCCCCATGGGCCAGGTCTCCTTAGCACTTCCTAGTGGCTCCACTGTCTGGCAGAGCCAAGGCCTTGGGCTTCTCACCACAGGCCTGGTCATCCCAGGTCCAGAACTGCTTCTCTGGTCATAAACAGTTGTCAACTCTTGGTGACTCTTGATGACTCGCGAGTTGATTGAAGAAGAGAGGTCTCTGCCCACACAGGTGTCCCCAAATGTGGCCCAGGGGCCAAGGCTTTCTGGAGCCACAGGCTGACCTCTCAAAGGATGGAGGCCAGAGTATGCTTCAGGGGCAATTATGAGAGAGCCTGTAGCCAGCTGACTGGAGGCTGGATAAGCAGACTTGGAGAGCAACTCCAGACGGACTGAGCACCCTCCCTAGAGCCAAAGAGGGTTTAAGCCTGTGCACCCCCTGAAGTCAGTTATTGGAAGGCAGCCCCGACCAAGGTTAGGCAAGCAGGCTGAGTGCTAGCAGCAGGTCCCTCTCATAGGAATTCCTCAGCTTTAGATAGTGGAGCAACAGGACTAGCCTAGCTGCTTGGGAGGGGCAAGGCTACCCTGAGAGACAGGGCAGCTTGGAGGAGAGGGTGGGGGCTGGGCTGGCCAGGCAAGGGGCGGAGGTTGGAGGAAGCTGCAGAAAGGCCGCAGCCAGGAGACAGACAGGAGGAATAAATGGAAGTGACAGGGTCAGGCCAGACCTTTGTCCTGCAGCCTGATTAGAGAGTCTGCCCTGGATTTCTGAAACTTTGGGATGTTGTCGGACAAACTGGAGCTTAATTCTGTCAGAGCGCTGGGGAGATTAGAATTGACATCCTGGGAGCAGATTCCTGGCTGGGCAGAAATCCAGCCCCCGCTGGGAAAAACCTGTGAAAGCATGGCCAGCCCAGTGGTGGCGGCAGGGGGTGCCCATCAGCACCAGTGACCACTGCAACCTTGTGGATTGGAGCCAGGAGGGAAGGCTGGGCTGTGTCATCGGAAGGCCTGGGCCTAATGGACAGCACAGAAGCTGAGCAGAGCTGGAGTCTGAATCTGATTCTGTGCCTTTTCCTAGCTGTGCTGTAGTGGGTAGAGCTTAAGTCTGTTGGACCTTCATTTTCACATCTGTAAAATGGAACAGGTCTGCTTTCTGGACCCACTGAAGTTTCCTTTCCTTTGAAGTTGGAGGGTAACCTTGGGAAGCCCAGAGGGATGGATCAGATGGCTGCAGCAGAACCAGGTCCTGCTGGAAGACAGCGAAGGCTCCTCTTGCTGAGTTTCCTGGCATAAGGTGGGCAGTGCCAACCCAGCAGGGTGCTCCAGCTCAAGCATGTGAAAGTTTCCTAACCCCTGCATCAAAGGGGTCCTTTCCACAGTCCCTAGCCACCTCCTACCAGCTCAGCAGGATTCTTAGAGATGTACTTGTCCCTCTCTAAGAACACCTAGGAAGCCCCCACCCAAACTAAGTGAGCCCAGGGACTCAGCCTCCGGGAGGCTGCAGTCCAGGATGGCTGGCTTTGGACCCAGAGATGGGGTTGGAGAACCACGGTGAGGGCCAAGCACCATAGCCCCAAACCATGCTGACTCCGGAAGAACGGAGTACCCCTCCCCACTCGCCTCCCAACTCTAATGACTTTTAAATATTGGTAAATATTTTGGCTAATGCAGGCTCTCATGGCAGAGAGCAAAGCTGTCTGCAGTTCAGGACCTACAAATTATTTATTAAAGATCTGAGATGCGGCGCAATTATATGGAAAGAACCCAAAAAATTAAATAAATAAGTAACAAAATAAATAAATAACAGCCCCACTGGCCTCTTGAAGGCTTGGGGAGCTGCACATGATTGCCGTCTTGATGAAATCCCCCCGGATGTAATGAGCTGATTTTCTGCTGTTAATATTGCATCTGCTGATGAAGGATTCGTTAGGATAATGGAACGAAGCTAAAATATAAATGACTCCCTGTCAAGAAGCAGCTTTTGTTTGTTGATCTCCTGACAGTTCCTGGGCCAAGGCAGGGGTTTATGTGTGCACATGCATTCTGGAACAGGCAGGAGGGTGGGGGTGAGAGCCTGGGGGGCTGCCCTGGGAGCCTGGGTCCCTGGTTAGCCAAGGCTTTCCCTCAATGTGGCACTCCCCGACTTTGGGAAGCCCTAAAGCCCCATGGGCAGGGAAGTCATCAACTTAGACCCGTTTGGAAAGGAGCTTGTCGCACTAAGATGTGGGCAGCAGCAGAAGTTATCTAAGGAGCATGGCAGAGAAACAGATAGGCCGGGCCAGGTGTATTGAAATGTACGCGTGAGAAGAAGCACTCCCTGTGTGTACTGGGAATGGTAGCCTGTGGGATGTGGGTTTGCAGGCACTTGAGAGATGGGTCCCAGGGGAGGCCCCTTTACTAGAGCCATCCTGGCCTTTCCATCTGTCTTTTCCTTCAACGATCACAGAGCACATCTTATGGAGGCCTCAGAGCCCAGTGAGCTGGAGGAAAAGAGGATCCATTTGAAATCATGACATTTTGCCTTTCTTTGGCGCCTGTGGCTCAGTGAGTAGGGCACTGGCCCCATATGCCGAGGGTGGCGGGTTCAAACCCAGCCCCGGCCAAACTGCAACAAAAAAATAGCCGGGTGTTGTGGCAGGCGCCTGTAGTCCCAGCTACTCAGGAGGCTGAGGCAAGAGAATCACGTAAGCCCGGGAGTTAGAGGTTGCTGTGAGCCGTGTGAGGCCACGGCACTCTACCGAGGGCGGTACAGTGAGACTCTGTCTCTATTAAAAAAAAAAAAAAAGTTATATCTTACTTTACTGTGGCAAAGTGCACCTCATAAGATTTACCATCGTAGCCATTTTAAAGTATACAAGTCAGTGGCATTAAGTACGTTTGCAGTATTGTGTAACCATCACGAATATCTGGTTCCAGAATTTTTGTTGTTGTTTAAAGACAGAATCTCTCCAGACTGGTCTCAAACTCCTGGCCTTAAGTGATCCTTCCACCCCAGCCTCCTAAGGATGGGATTATAGGCGTGAGCCACTTCGCCTGGTTCCTAGTTCCAGCAATTTTTCATAACCCCCAACAGAAATCCTGCACCTCCTAGCGTCACTCCCTCTTCTCCTCTTCCCCCAGCCCCTGGTAACCACTAATCTGCTTTCTCTCTGTCTGGATTTGCCTATTCTGGACAGTTCATATTATGAGAATCATGTGATTTGTGACCTTTCATGTCTGGCTTCTTCCACTCCATGTTTTCCAGGCACATCCATGCTGTAGCCCATGTCAGAATTTCATTCCCTTTCATGGCCCAATAATACTCCATTGTATGGATGTACCACATGTTGTTAATCTGCTCATCATTTGATGAACACTGGATTGTGTCCACCTTTTGACTTATGTGACTAATGCTGCTATGAACATTCATGGACAAGTGATTGAGTACCTATTTTCCATTCTTTCAGAGGTATACCTGGGAGTGGCATTGCTGGGTCTCTCCCAGCTTTTTAAAGGCAGGGACCTTGGAAGCCAGGAACAGGTGATATTTATTGAGCACTTACTACATGCCAGCCACTGTGCTGACCACTATTTCAGGGGAACCTCAACAACCACTGAAAGGGGAGTTCCAGGAGGGTTGAGTCCTGCTTTTGCCACCATTCTCTAAGTCTGCAACAAGTGTCTAGCATATAATAGGTGATCAAGAAATACTGAATGAGCTTTGGTGAGGCAGGTACTTGTATATCCCCACTGTTCAGTGGAAGAAGCTGGGGCCTGGAGAGGTTAAACAGCCTGTCCCACTGGATCGTGTGGTGGTAAGCAGCAGGGGTGGGATCCACACACAACTCTCACAGACTCTTTTTGCATGCCTTCTTATCTTCCTCCTGCCTGGCACAGTGTCAACATATGGTTTGTGCTCAGTGAATACCTGATGGTTGCTGTGGAGCAGGGACAGAGAGATCGGATGGGTTTACCTGGTTAACTGGCAGAGGGGCTGGGGATAGGCCTGGTTTTGTCTCTCTCTGCATCTGCCTTACCACACTGAGGTCTGAGCTGGCTGAGACTGGATTGGACATTGAAGAGCATGGCTCCCAGCACCTGGAAAAATCTCTGTGTGGATTCCTCGGCCAGAATCACACCTTACCTTGACTTCTAAGGCCCTTAGAGAAAAGGAGAGCAAACCAGGCCGCCAACTTGGACCCCTCTTCCTGGGGAGAGGATGGACCCTTCCCAGGAAGATCTATGTGGGCTGGACAGGGCCACTGGGAAATGGTGGAGTTTCTTCCTCCTGACAAGGTCTGGGGGGCAAGGGGGCAGCTCTTCTCCTAGATTTCTGGGAGAATAAGGCAGGGTCTTTCATTCCCCACTGGCGAGGCATGGGGACCGTGCAGGCCATGACAGCATCCAGCAAAGGACCTAGGGGCCTGAGTGGGGAAGGCTTGAGACAGACAGGGTAAGTGGGAGGCCCCAAGCCAGTGCTGAGCCAGCAAAGGCTCAGCCAGCTGCACGGAGGAGGGCCAAGCTCAGGGGCTCCCTGCTTTTTAAAAATTATTATTATTAGAAACATTTCTTGAGCCAGCACCTAGGAGAACAAGGTGGAGAAACTTTTCCTGCTCTCAAACTAGCCCTCCCTCTTGACCCGGTATAGATTTTTCAGGATTCTGGCCAAATTCCACTCAAGACTGTGTTTGGAAAAACCCCAGAGCCAATGCAGGGGCCTGCTCCCACTCCAGTGCTGGACAGCCACCCCTACCTGCCCCTCCCAGCCTTGAGGGTCAGCTCCTTTCCCTAGGCCTCTGCAGACCCGGCACCTGCTGGATTGCACGGCCCTTGGCCCCCTCGTTGTCCTGCTAACCACTGTGTAAAAGTTCCGGGCTTCCTTTGACCTTTCCGTTTTGCCTGGTTATACTGCGGACGTCCCACTGACACACATCCCGCAGTGGAGGCTACTACGGGGACTGCTCGGGCCCCTGCCTATAGCCTTTCTCTCCCCAGCCCTCCTCCCCTGTGGCACTGTCTATTCTCTTTCTTTCTTTTCCCCTCTGTTTCTCTCTCTTTCTGTCTCTGTCTCTCTCTTTCACTCTTTTAACATGGTTTTCCTAAAAAGTTTTTTAATCAATCAAATTTGAGGCAGAAAATAGGTTTTGTCACGCCTGGTCCCGGGGTAGTGTGACTCTCACTCAGGCTCCTGACAGCTCCTCAATGCAGGAAGGAGGCCAAACAGAATATTTCTCCGGGAAAGTGCCCGTTTCCATGACGCTGCCCCTTGTTGTCTGCGCCGGCCCCTCCTCAAGCTGCGGGGCTGACATGGCCCCAGCCCCTGTGAAAGGGCCGGGCCAGTAAGAGGGTGTGTGTAAGGATGGGGCGGTGGGCTGGGGGGCAGGGGGAAGGAGACAGCCCTGGGAGGCAGATGGGCAGCCTGACAGCTGCCCTGAGCGGCCATGGCCTGGGAGGTTTGGGAACAGGTAGGAGTGTGGGGCAAGGAGCTGGACCTGGTGTCGTGTCGTCCCAGAGCCTCATAAATATGAAGCTGGGCAGCTGTGGCTAAGAGGCTCTGAAGCTAAGTCCTGGTTAGATGGTGGCTTCGGCCAAGAGGGGACTGCAGCTGGACAAGCCCCCACTCAGGTCCTGGTACGCTGATCCCCACGCCTTCTTTACCCTCCACACCATCATCCCTCTTTTGTCCTTCCTCCACCCTCTTGCCATGGCTGTCCCCTCTCCACCATCTGTGGCTTCCTCCCTGTCGTCCCCTAACTCTAGCACTTCTTGTGCCAGAGGAACTTCAGGTCACTCCCGGTGCCCAGCCCACAGAGCCCCGCTGGGAGGTCCCGTCAGGCCCTTGAGGCGTCCCCCTACAGCCAGTGTTCTCTCTGCCTCCGTCCCATCTCCGTCTTTCACCCTCTCCTACCCTTCTCGCTCTCGTCTATAATTAATGATTAGTTTTAATTGGTTTGCTTAGGCAGCCTGACAGCAAATTAACAGAAGCCAGCCCAGGGCTGCCAGGCTTGGGTGAGAGACCACTGTGCTTCGCAGCTGGCCAGGGGACGAGATGAACGAGACTGCCCCACAGACTCACTTCCTTGGCCAGTGGGCTGGGTGAGTTCTCAGAGGGGAGGTCAGGCCTCCCCTGGACAGGCGCAGCAGCCAATTAGAATAAGGCACACATAAGGCCTCACACTTGTCAGCTTGCTGTGTACTCGTGTTTTTATTCTCCTCTTCACATCTCCTTCTGTGCTTTGGTTTGCAAACCAGACATTGCCCATGTTTTCTGAGATGAGGGTCATGTGAAATGTGGACAGGGCCACTGCCTTTAGTCTGGGGCAGGATTTGCGTTTGCCATCACCCACCCTCTCGTGAGCCAGGAGTCTGTGGGGACAGTAGCTTGACACCTCTGGGGCCAAATCCTGCTTCTCCACTTGGACAGGAGAGAGGCAGTCACAAGGCTACTGTCACTTAGTTCAACTGCCGGCCGACAGAACCCTGGACCTTTGGGTGCTGAGTTCTATGGTCAGGGTACTTAGGATTAAGAACCTTGGGTGGATGGATGGATGAACAGTGGCAGAGAGCGGGTATGTTGGCATTTTTAGGCACTTTCTGCCATGATCCCTGAGCGTGATCCTTTTCTTTCTCAGCCTTGGAGGGTTTCTCTTAATTCCAGCCTCCCCAAGTGTAGGGCCCCTGCTCTCTTCTTAGTTGCTGTTTCTCTCCCTTGGCCTTGGAGAATCTTTTCCTTCATTGCATCAGCTACCAGGCCCCGAGCATGCTGACCACTCACTTACAAGACAGAACCAGACATATCAGGGACAGTGAGACACAGGAAAAGAGGACCAGAAAATAAGAGAGGCAGAAATGAACTACTGAGTACTTGCCAGGCCCCATTTGGGAGCCTAGAACCCAGCCCGCGTCCCAGATCCCACCCAGAGACAACATCCTGCTCCCATCATTCAGGCCTCCTGCCCAGGGAGGACAGGACCCCAGGGCACGTCCTGGTCCCTATATGTACGCATCTCTGCCCCTCCCTCTTCCTCCTATGCCCCACGACCAACTCCTGGAAAGTTTCCTCTCCGATTGTTCTGTGTGATCAGATCTGCAAGTTGCTCTCTAAGCTTCTTGTCACATTTTGACTTAATGAAGTGCAACTGCTCAGGGATTTGGGTTCAGCACTCTGGTCTCCCGTGCTCCCTTGTTGTCAGAAAACAGGGGTGGTTGGGGACGGCAACACCGCGCTGCAAGTCGTTATCATTCCGGTCAGTCTGTTTAACACAAAATTAAACAAAGAACTAATTAGTGCCTCATGAATTAATAAATGCACAGTTGCCAGGGAGGATGGGAGGGGAGAGAAAGGTGGTGGAAGGGAGATACTGGAGTTGTGGAGTTGGGGGGATTTGGGGGGTTCACAGGGGCTGATTGGGGCTCCTTGAGAGATCTCAGGCAGGTGTGCATGGGATGGACAGGATAGTGATGGTGACACCTGAGCCAGAGCCCTGGGCTGACTGGCCAGGACATGGGCTTTGGCAGCCAAGCCCACCCAGTACCTGGCACTGGATGCTAGGGGTCGCCATCCCTGGCCCTTGGCCTACCCTGCTGGCTATCACCACATTTAGCTCTCCCCTCCTTGCCAGTTCCTTCCCTTGTCGCTTTCTGCCTTGGCATGGCTCCCCTGTCTCCTCTCCTGCCCCAATCTCAGTTGTCCCCCAGCCCTCTGCAGACCCCTCGGCTCTTAATGTCTGGATCAGATGGGCGCCAGAGGCCCAACCACTCGATGCCCACTGGACCCTCAGCCCTCCCATAGCCCTATGTCTGGCAGGAGAGACTCCACCCCAGCGGGCACCCTCTGTCCAGGCAGCCCAGCACAGGCGGCAAAAGCTGGCAGAGGACTGAGCCCTCCTTAAGAGGACGTGTCAAGTACAATTAGCATTATCTGTCTAAGTATGTCCTGGGAACAAGAGAGTGGGCAGGGGCCTGGGTGGCATTCCGGGAGCTCTGTACAAGGTCACCTCCTCTCCCACAATCCCCCCAATCTGATTTGGGGATTACATAGCCTAAGGAAACTGGCGTTATTCCTCTCACATCATTGCTAAGCCACAAGTGAGGGCGAGGGGAGGGAAAACGTAACAAACAGAAAACCCTTCCGCAGCGTGAGTGGAGTTCTGAGGCCCGGGGGGCAGGGCCTGGCTCAGGCCAGGGCAGTGCACAGGGTGCTTCTTGGGCTTTGTGTCCACATATGGAGTCTGTCTCATTGAACCTGGCTCCCTAAACTCATGCTCTGGGCGAGAGGCCCTGAGCGTGGCAAGCCAGGCTGGGTTGTGTGTCTGCTAAAGATGGTCTACATTGTTGGACCATTTTCCTTCTCCCACATGGCCCTCACTCAGTGTGGGTGGTTGTGACACACTTGTAGGACCCCAGGATGGAAGCCTGCTCCTGTGGTCCACCCTTGGACTAAGAAGCCTTGGCCCTGGAGTCTACCCTTGTCCCCACCATTTTTCATAGCCAATAGCTTGGCAGCTGTCACTTTTATTTGGGGGGCCAGAGAATGAGAGGAAAAGACTGGATAGTGCCAGGTTGTTTTGTGGTCTCCAAGCCTCCCTCCTCAGCCTCTGCAGCTCCCTGGAAACCAGCAGCCTCCCACCCTGAATGCGCATCTCTGCCTCCATGGAGGAGTGTGCCCAGCACGGCCTGACTTTTTTCTATTTGGTCAGGGGTGTCCTGAGAACCATATTTCCCCTGCAATCAGCTCCTCCCCCTTTTTGAACTGGTTCAGACTTCGGCATATCTCCACTGGGCCCAAATCAGAGCCTACTCAGCAGGTGTTCATTTCTGCCCCCCCCCCCCCGTTGGCTGTCCCTGGAATATCAACCCCTTAGCCCCTGGGGTGGCAGGGTGCCCAGGGTGCAGGGAGAACACACACTGGCAATTGTGGGCTTGGAAAAGCTAACTGGGTTCCTCTTTCCTCCAGGATGAAGTGACGCCCCAGCTGCATTCGAGGAGCCTCCAGGACCCACTACAAGGTAAGGCCCGAGCCTCCCCATCTTTCCCTCACTCATGACCACTTGTCTAATGCACATGTCATCCTGGGCTGGGTGGAGTCCCGGCCAGCACCCAGGGACAGATGGGAAGGTGGAGACAGGGAATTAGTTGGAGCCACTCTGTCCATTTGAACCTGGCAGGAAAGATGGCCCTAGTTGGAGCTTCTCAATTGGCTTTTAGGCTGGAAATGGGCTGGGGACTCATGGACTGCAGGAATGTGCTTTGGGCCAGGAATCTGCTCAAAGCAGCATGGGGCCATGGGGCATCTGTGGGGGCAGGGCTCAGGTTGCCCCACGGTCCCACCATGCCTGTCCTCAGCAGTGCTGTTGCTCTCTGTGACAGCTGCCACCAGCTCTCCCTGGAAGCTCTGCTCATAGCTATGCCTGCACGCCCTAGAACTTCAGCTCTGCCTTCTCCTCGGAGGCTGTGCCACCGCCCTAAGTGGCCTCCTCCTTCTCCTCGAGAGGCCACAGCCAGGAGCCATGTCCTGCTCTTCCCCAGCCCAGGGCTTCCCGGAGGCTGGGCACACAGGGCTGTCCCGGCCCAGCTCAACCTTCACAAGTTGTCTCAGTCCCCCGGGTGGTAGTGTGAGGAACCACGGGGCCACCGGGCCTCACCCCAGGCAGTGCTGTGTCAGAGGTGACCGGTGGAACGCCAGTGTTATGTAAATAGCGAGGCCTGCCTGGCGGGCGAGCTGGCTGGCTGCAGCCATCCATCATCCTGCTCCGCGGGGTGGGGGACAGACAGGGCACCGTGCGCCTGGCTCCAAACCTGTTTGTTTTCCCTTTGTCTCTCAAGTTTCGCGTTTCGGGGCGGCTGCAACTGACCGGCTAGGGGGTTTTGTCCCACTGGCCCCCTCCCCCCCAGAGAACGGGGAAGGGAGGAGATCTGCCTGGCTCCCACCGCGGCATCCCTTTTGGACTTCAAAGGCTCCCCCAGCATTGTCTGCGCCGGCAGGCAGTGGCCCTGAAAACGTGATCAGAGGCGGCCCAGTGTAGGGCAGGCCGGGCCTGCACCCTGCACTCTCACTGGGGCCCATGGATTCCTCCTTTTGCTGTTAGCACCACCCTGGTTACAGCTCTGCTCCCGAGTCCTCTCTCTGGCTTCCTCTCCCCTGGTGCCCCTGCGTGCTCCCTTCTGGCCACAATCACCCTTCTCTCTTGGCCACAGCCTTGCACCTGTCTCATGAGACTCCTAGAATGTCAAGAGCTGCGTGGCCACCCTTCACATCATCCATGAGAATGTGAAGCTGCAGAGAAGGCTTCTCGGGATGCTAGGAGCTGGGACCAGTTCCTGGATATCCACTCCCCATGCCACAGCTTGCTCTCTTTCCCTTCTTTTTCTCCATCCTGTGCTCATAATGAGATCCTTGCTTCTTCTCGAGACCTCTACCCATGAAGGTCCAGATTGGATACCTTCTTCCCTAGGCAGCAGGATGGAGCCAGACATCTCAGGTCCTGAAAGTCAGCCCCAATGGCTTTCATTCTCTGGAGCAGGGCTTGGCACATTATAACCTGTGGGCTACATTTGGCCCACAGCCTGTTTTTATAAATAAAGTTTTATTGGAACATGGCCATACCCATTTGTTTGCATATTGTCTGTGGCTGTTTTCATTCTACAGTGGCAGAGTTGAGTGGCTACATCAGACCGTTTGGCCCACAAAGCCTAAAATATTTACTATCTGACACTTTACAGAAAAGTTTGCTGGCCTCTGCTCTGGAGGTCTGGTTCCTGCACTCTGCTTGTTCTCACTCTTGCTCTCTCTCTCTCTTTTGTTAGTGGTAAATATACACAACATTGTAATCACACCGAGGCATACAGTTCTCTGCCATTAAGTACATTCATGGTGTGATACGGCTGTCATCCTGCCCTGTGCTCTTATCTTCAGCAGGATTGCTCCAAGGGGCCCAGGTATTTGTCTGGGAGCTCTGTGCAGGGGAGCTGCAGCCCTGATCTATTTGGGGAGCACCTTTTCCTTCCCTATCCATGCTTCTAGAGCCACCTGCTCTGCTTAGTCTACTTAGAAGTCTTAACTCTTTCTCTGAGCCCCACTTCCTCAGAGCTCTTGCCCTGGCATCCCGGGAGCCCTACATTGGCTCTCTCCTATAGGTGCTAGCCAGTTCTTTTTCTCCTCAGAGCCACAGCTTTCACTTTCATAAGGTGAGAAGAATATCTACTTAGCAGGGTTGTTCAGACAAGGGAGTAAGTTGTTGTAAATAAAAGTGGCCAGCCTAGTACTTGACAGGGAATTGGTGCTCGAGTCCCCTCCTTCCTCCCAGAGCCTGGGAATCCACCTGTAGGGGCAGCAGCCAGCCCTAAGTCTGGCCCCTTAGAGAGAGTGAAACTCCAGAATCTAGTGAGTGCCTTGGAAGTAAAATGGGTAGTGGGCTGGGCAGTCCTATGTTTCTTGACTTAATATGTTGCGTGACTGGAGACGCGAAGGAACAGCATCCTGGATCTTTGCTTCTGCTGCAGGGCCCTGGGATGTGGCGTAACCTCTCTGAGTGCCAGTTTCTCAATCTAAAATGAGGGGCCCTGGCTACCATGCAGGCTGGTGGCAAGGAGGAACTGGGATGCTTTGGGGGACAGCTGTGATGGTTGTATTGGTGGGTGCTGCTGAGAGTGAAGCAGACAAGGGAAGAGTCAGGTCTGGGCGAGGGCCCATCGGTCGAGGGAGAGGCAGGCTGAGTCTGGCTGAGAAGGCCCAGCGGTTACACAGTGGGCACTTGCTCTGTCCAGGGTCAGGGACCAAGGCTGCTCTGGCCTGTTCTACCTCTGTGGGCTAATGTGGAAATCAGACTCCAGGCCTGAGAGGAAGGGCTGGCAGGGAGGGGACAAGGACAAGGGAGCTGTCCCGTAGCCAGAGGCCTGCGTGGGAGCTGCCCTGCACAGTTCTCTTGAACCTTCTTCTGCTGTGTCTGCACTGTCTCTCTTGCTTTCCTCTTTTCTCTGCGTCCCACCAGCTCCTCTTCTTCCTCGCCCTCCCACCACCCATACCCTGCCCCCAGCTCCATGGCTCACTCTCTCTCTTCTCTCTCTCTCCTTTTCATCTACTCGGAAGGCTTTACTTTACTTCCTTGTCACCCTAATTGATTGCATTAACCTTTCAGCGTATTGGATTTCCCCGGCATCGTGCAGAGAGCCCTGTGCAATATGCTTATAATCTAAGCCATAATGGACAGTTTGCAGTCAACAAGCCCCTTCTCCCATCGGCCCTGTTGACATCTCTCTTGCCCAGGCCACCAAGGCCACTTCCCTCACTGGCAGGGGTGGGGCACAAGCTTGGACGCACTGATAGATTTCCCTGCCTCTTCTCCTCCTGGCTCTGCCCCCTGCCTGGCATCTCCTTCACCGAGCTCTCAGGTCCAGGTCCTTGCCAGGCCCCTGATCTTTGTGAGTCCTCTTGGCTTGGCTTTCTGCTCCCGGGATTCTCTGCCTGATGAGTAGCCGATGGGTCTAGGTTAGATTTTGTGAATAAGAGAGTCCCATGTTCCACCCAGGTGATTCTCGGAGTAAGCTGTCCCTCCTTCACTTACCTGGTAGGCTTTGGGTAAGATGGCAGTGACCACTTCAGGAGGTGGATAGTGGCCAAGAGCAGCAGTCTGAGATCTCTGGCCTTCACTGGCCCCTGAGCCGATGGGAGGCCTCTGTAGACCTTCTGGAAGCAGTACCCACTCCTGGGAAGAGTGTGGGAGTACAGGAGAGACAGAAGGAAGGGGACCTGCTGAATCCAAGGGAAGAAAGAGATAAAGACCTTGTCAGGACTGGCCACGGGCAAGCAGCAGTGAGGAAGCAGGCCCCCACACGCCTGGTCTGGACCCTGTCCCTCACACTAGTCTCACAGTTGTGTGACTTGGGTACTTGGTAGGGGACATCTCAGAGTCTCTATTTTCCATCTGAGGTTTGGCAGTAGCTTTGAGCAGAACCACCCCTCATCAAAGGAAGAGAGACACAGCACAGGCAGCAGGTGCAAAGCCCAAGAGAATCCTCTGCAGGTGGGACAGCTTGACAGGAGATGGGCGGGGTAGGCGGAGGAACTGAGCCCTGCCTCTCAGGCTGTGGGGAACAGGCTGTCTCAGGTTGGGTCTTGGATGGGCACCTGCTAGTCCAGCGGGATGCAAAGCAGCCAGCCTTGCTAGCACCTGGGGTGCAGCCCTGGACCCAACTCCTGGCTGGGCTGCTAGCCTTCAGACCAGCAGCCTGATGGGCTGAGTCTTCATTCCCAACAGGACGGGATGTCAGGTTGAATACATTAGTGTCAGGCTGAGGGGCAGGCGGAAGCTCCCATTAGCCCTGGTGGTACTTCCTCTCCCCCACACTTTTCTCTCCCCACCCTTTGCCCATCATCTTCTCTGCCCACCCTACCTACTTCCATCACTTTATCACTCCAAAGGGCAAGCTTTAGGCAAGAGGGGGCTGGACCTAGGTCCTTCTCAGCCTCTCCCAAGGACTTCAGGGGTGGGCAGAGGGCATAGCAGGGAGAAGTGAAACAGCGAATGAAGGTTTGTGATTGTCAGCATCAGGAGAAGCCAAATAACCCTGTAACGAGTATGAAGGTGAATTCGCGGTCTGCTGCACATGGAGAATATGAGTGTCCGTGAGACAGGGAGTGTAAGGCATGGGAGTCCGCCTGCCATGCTGGGCAGCCTCCTCTCCAGGGACCCAGGCGGGAGGCAGGAGGAGGGCTGTGCAAGCCCATCCCTGCCAGGGAGCAGCTGCCCAGGAGCCCTGACCAAGCACCTGCGGTAGCTGAGCTGCTTAACAGCCTGCTGGCCCTGGCACCGGGCACCCAGGTAGATGTTTGTAAGCACCAGCGGTATACATTTATGGACAGCAGCCCAGGCCTCGGGATGTTGGCCCACCCGCCCAGATCCATATCAGTAGCTAATCCTTACTCTGTGCACAATCACTCTGTGCTGGGTTGTGTGCTGTGTCCTTACAACAAATCTATGCAGTAAGTGCTATGATTATCCCCCCTTTCCCCACTTTTTTATAACTGTTTTATCGAGATATAATTCATATACCGTAAAATTTACCCTTTTAAAATGTACAACTCAGTGGTTTTCAGTATATTCACCACCATCTTATTTTAGAACGTTACAACTCCCCCTTCACTCATTTGCAGCCCCTCTCCGTTCCCCCTGCCGGCAGACCTAGGCTACCACTCATTATTCCCTTAAGATGCTGAGAAAATGGAGCCTCAGAGTGGTTCAGTGGCTTGGTTAAAGTTGCACAGCCAGTGGCAGATATAGCTGGGGTTTGGACCCCAGGCAGCCGTCTCCAGAGCCAGTGCTCCATAAGAGACTATGTGAGTCCTGGCTGCCTCACCCCCACCCCAGGACTCACACACATGCCCTACCACGAGTTCCTGGCAGTCAGGGCTCACATAGCACCGTCCAAATACACAGGCCCTGGCTGCACACGCATCTCTCTTCTCCCCAGGTACAACTCCATACAGGAAACCCTAACAACCCCCTTGTAAAAACAGCCAACCTCCCCTCCCCCAGACCCCTCCCATGGCTTCTCTTCCCTGGCCACACTCTTAGAAGGGAGGCTTGGCACAGGAACCTCCAACAACAGGGCAGCTGAAATGGCCAATATGCCCTAAGTGGTTTTGGACTTCTAAAATGAGAAATACTCCTATCTCCTGTAACTGATAATCGTAACTGAAATAAAATGCCAGTCCAGCATTCCAGAACACATCCCTGCCTGGGGTTGGGGCCACAGGCTGGGCTGTGCTGCGGGGGGGCGGGGGGATGCGGAGGGGCAGTACTAGCCCAGTTCACACTCTCTGGCTTCCCTCTGCCTTTCTCTCACTCTGTCCTTTGCTTCTGATCTGTTTCTTGTCACCTTTTTCTTCCCACCTACCACTCTCTTCTCTGATGCCCCATAGTCCCACCCCAAAACTTAAAAAAAAAAGTTTTTGTGGCCATGCTCTTGCACTTGCAAAATTGGGGAATTAATGTGAAACTGTCACTGCCTCTGATAAGAGATAAATACAAGAAAGGCAAGAGACAAAGGGGAAGGGAGGCATGAGAGAGAATGAGTCTGTTGGATTTGGTTTGGGGTTTTTTCCTCCTTCTTCTCTCTCCCTCCAAAGCGGAGGATCCGGCCCGGCCAGTTTGGATATTTATTAAGAAAAAGCCAAAGATAATTAACTTTTTTGTTTTTGTTTTGTTTGCGGGTGCCTCCCCTGCTGGCACTCCTGACTGCCTGGCAAATTAAACCTGCTCCCTGCTCCCTGGGTGCTGGGCTGCCGGCAAGTCTGCTGCTGACTGCCCTGAATCTGCCAGGGCCATCGGCCACCCACCCAACCACCTGCCTTGGCTTGGGTCACTTTATGCCACCATCGATGCCACCTCCCCAGGCTCTACTGACTCCAAGAGCACCCTTTAGAGCAGGGTAAGTGGTATGTGGTGGGTTGGGAGAGAAAGGCCTACTGTTTGGGGTTGTGGCCAACACTTCCCTAAAAGGAAATGGGGGGAAAGTGTGAGCCTCTCCCATGGGGCAAGGGTGTTTCTTCTGGCCAGCTCAGGGCTGCTGACTTCCCAGGAGCAGGTAAGGGAAACAGAGTGAGTTGGAAATACAGGGAGAGGCCAGGTTTGGGTCATGTTGATCCCCAGCTCTTCTCCTAAAAGGTTGGTACACTGCCAGGACCTGAGGCCCCTGGGAGTGCCCTGGAGAAGGTGGTGGGCCATCAAACCATCCTGTGATGTCTGTCCGCTCTCGACACAAGGCCCCATCTTGCTGCTACCTCCCACATGACCCAGGCCGTAAGGGCCCACCCAGCAGGGTGTTTAGAGAGCCAGTGCTTGGGAAGGAAGCTGGCTTCCTCTGGTCTGCTGTCCTGGAACCACACAGAGCCCAGAGGCCACGCTATGACCTGAGCCTGAGTCCAGCCCATAGGCCAAAAAGGTGGCACTAAGAATTAGAGAATTCCTGGTGGGGGCTGCTTGAAGGCTTCTTAGGATCCAGGTAGCCAAAGTGAAGATGGTCCACACGGCGGAGCCTGCTGAAGTTGGGGGTGCAGTTCACGCTCCTGTTAAACTAGCTTGCCTCAGTCTCTCCCCTGCCAGGGTCCTCCTGTGTCCCTTGGCTCTATCCTTAGCTGGGCCAGTAGGCAGTGATTGTGAGGTCCCTCCAGGTAGGGAACCTGCCTTGGAACTGGACACAGAGAGGAGGACATTTTTCAAGGATTTTGCTAGCCCTTTTTTTTTTTCTCTGAAATATAAGGATGTGCAATTTTTTTTGGTTTCAATTTAGCATTGGAGAATTTTATAATTTAGTAATTAAAATCTCTGATAGGCTTTAGAAATTGCGGCTAATTGAATTTAATGGGAAGATGATTTTCAATTTTATTTGATTACCGGGACCCCTGGCATCGGTATTTATGGGAAAAAAATGGGAAATGTGCTGTGTGGGCTAAGATGGCATAATTGAATTAGGGATAATCGGATTTCTCCGTCATGAATTTCACTATAATTTTCCTATAATTTTCCATTAGATATCTAGTTTACAAATATTCACAAAGAAATGAAGCTCTTTCGGAATGGAGATTGCTGGCTAACAGGATTATGGGGCCGAGCGTGCGGCTGTGCCAGCCCCTATACCTCCATAATGCAATCCCCGTGTCTGCCTTACACTTAGCGTGGCCCTCGCCTCACCACCCACTCTGCTGCTCCTTTCTCCCCTTTGTTTCCTTTTCATCCTTGTTTCCCCTTTGCCCCGACACCCACCATCCGTGGCTCACAACCTCCTGTGGCCGTGGCCATGGCCATGCCATGGTGCCTTGCTGGGCCCTCCTACGTCCCCTGTGCTTCCTGTCCACTTTGTTCTCCCCTGCACCCCCACTACGCTGGCCTGGGGAGCACACTCACGCACAAACACAGATTCCCTCACAGGTGCAAACATGCTTGTTCGCATGCACACGAAGTCCTTTGGCCAAGCTTCTGTGCCCTGGCCCAGTCGCCTCAGATGGAACCAGTTTATTGGGATCCTGGGGTGGGGTGCAGGAACAAAAGGAGCTTTGTTCAAGTTTATGTGAAAGTTACAAATTCAAAACGAGAGCAGATAAAGCATGAGATACCTGGTGTGTAAACAGGCTGGTGAGTGAGAAGGCCCCGGGCTCGGGAGGGAGAGAGAATGAGTGGGCAATCTGAGGGTGCAGGGGAATGGGAGCCAGCTATGGCAGCTTGACTGGGGGAGCAGATAGACTTCCTTGGTACTGACATGGGGTGCCTGGGTGGTGGGGGTGCTGTGTAGGTTTCCACTCTTCCTTTTCTCTTAAAGGGTGAGGTACCTTAGGAGGAGTTGGAGGCTCTGGGCCCAGGGAAATTGTGGCATTGGGCCTTTGAGTCCTAGGCGTGAATATCCTCACTGTGGCCTGTCTCCGGTTCTCAGGTGTCACATCAGTGTCCTCAGGGCAAATATTGCTGAAGCCTCAAGAGATACCTAAGTTCTTGGCCTCTCCCCTTGCCAGGAGCATACACATTCAGAGAAAGAGAAATCTGGGGACCCCTCCATTACACAGTCTTGGACTCACACCCCATAGTCTCGGGGTTTCAGCCTTCTTCTTAGACTACCTTAAATCCTAACATGACAAGATAGCCTATTTCTGTGCTCTTCTGACATGTTCTCCACCAAAGATCCTTTGCTCTTGGGCAGGACCTACTCAGCCTGCAGTGGCCAATGGTGCACTCTGCCCTTGACTGCCTAGCAAATTAACTGTCTCCTCCACCCTGGCTGCCTTCCTCCTAGCTCTCTCCAGTCCGGCCTCATTAGCCATTCCTCTCTAGCCATCGTCCATCAGAGGCTCCATATTTATAGGGTGGCCAATCCAGGTGGCCTTGTCTAGGTAACTAAAGGGAAGATGCTTTCCTTTCTCCCTTCATGCCCTCCTCAGATAGTCCCTGACTACCATCAGCAGGTGCCCAGAAGGACACCCAGAGCCAGTCAGAGGCTGTATGGGTCACATATGCAGGGAGCTCCCCCTCTGTGCAGACATCTTCAAATGCACCCACGTCTTCAGGCTTCTTTCTATACCTGGTTGCCCAGATAGGAAAGCAGCAGCTCAGGATTGGGGTGTGGGCCTGTTGTTACAGGCCAAAGCTGCAAGGGGGCAGAATCTATGCTTTGGGGAGTCATGGGTGGCAGCACTCAAGAGGTGTGTGTGCCCCAGAACAATCCGGACACAGACAACCTCTGAGATCCCGTGTGGGGAGCAGAGTACACAGGCCTGTCTGCTGGATTCTCTGTGCCCTGGCAGTCATACTTCTAGCCCCAGACTTTGGGTAGCTCTAGTCCCTTATTCAGGGTTGTAGGGCCAGGGGAGGTTCAGTAAGGCTTCTGGGCCTCTCCAGATGCTGTTTCCATGTAGGGATAGGAACAGGCCTAAAGGGGGGGTTGTGTGACAAGCAGGAATGGGGGTTGCCAAAAAGGGTGGTTAGAGGAGGGATGCTAAAATCCTGTAAGGCCATGTAGAACTAAGAGTGATCAGGAAAAAAAGAAGAAAAATGAGCCGAAACGCAGAAGAAAGAATAGATTGTTAACTCCTTGATGTCTTTTGTCCCAAGGCCTCCCTGGGCCCCTCCCTTTGCGAGATAGAAATATTGCAAAAATAGGCCAGCGCCATTTTGCTGAATGCTGTCCAAAAACCTGGGAGAGCCTGGGCCCTGTTCTGTTCCCTCCAACTGAAGGCTGTGTGGCCCCTCCTGAAATGGGCAAGGCTGGGGAATGGGCAAAAAAGAGACAGGGAGCCAGAGCCTGTGACAGCATGAGCCACTCCTTCCTTAGCAGAGCTGCCCCAGATCCCGCTCACTTGGCCACCTCTGTTCTTGAGTCCCTCCAGGGCTAGTGGGTCACTTGGGTCACCAACATTTAAGGACTCTTAACATATGTGGCTGCAGCGGGGACAAGGGATGAATGGGGTATTAGTTGAGAGAGACCCAGCAAACTGCTTTCTCTGGGAGGAGGTGCAAGGAGAACACCCATGGCCTGGTTCACCCAGTGCCTGGTCCGGCCAGGAGCTGGCAGGAAATGAGAGCTGGAGATGGGAGTGCAGGGGCTGACCCCAGTGCACAGGGGGAGCAGGTAGGAGGAAGCCGGCAGGTTATTTGAGGGTGCCTATCCTCGGTCTGCTGGGCCCTCCCTGGGGCAGCGACCAGTGGTAGGGGCTGTAGGGAGGAAGGGGCCCTGGCGCCCAGTCGCATCTGGCTGCAGGGCTGGTGGCTCAACTTGGAGGGAAGAGGAGCAAGGAGAAAGAAAGGCTTGAGAGCCAGGAGGCACACAGTAGGTGGGGAGGGCGCCTGGGCGCATTTTAAGGGCAAAACCGCCGCAAAGCAGCAGAAACTCCAGCGTGTGTCCCAGCGCGGACTCCTCGGAGGGCGCGCGCGTAAGGTGAGTGGTGTCGTAGTGCGCGGAGCTGACGAGCGGCTTTCCCGGACCACTCAGGGACACCTCTTCTTCGAACTCAAAAAGCCACCACAACAAAATTTGGGAACCCGAGTCTGAGGGGAAACAAAGTCGCTCTGATACCCCAGGTGCCCCACTCCGCAGGGAGAGCGAAGGGTAGCCCGAGAGCGCGCGGCCCGTCGGGCGCCTCGCACCTACACCCGCCCGCGCGGAGAAGTTCGGGCGGCCGCGCGCGGCGGCCGTCGCTCGCGCGGCCCGAGCGGTGGAGGGAAGCGCGAGAGCGCGCGGCCGCCGGCGGCCGGCGAGAGTTGGCGCGTGTGCCCGAGCGCCGTCCCCGCGTCCCGCTCCGGCCGCGCGCCTCGCCCCCGCCCGGCCCCGCGCGCAGAGTCCCCGCCTCCATCCCTCTGAAGGCAGAGGTTGGGGAAATCATAGAGCCAATAAGGCCGCCCGGCCGCCAGAGCCGGTACTCGCGCGCGCGCAGGAGGGAGGGAGGGAGGGAGCGCGCGGCGGCGCGGGCGAGCGCGAGCCCATTCACTTCAGCACCGGCCGGGCGGGCAGGCGCGGGTGGCGACGGCGGCGGGGGCGCGGGGGCGCGCGAGCGGGCCGAGCTCTGATCTTTCACCTGCCGGGAGCCGGCGCGGGCCCGGCCGAGGAGGCGGTGCCGCGGCCGCCCTGCCAATCACCGCGGCGCCTGGCAGCGCCCCCGGCCGCTCCCTCCCGCCCGCTCCCTCCTGCCAAACTGTTACCCTGAGTGTTACCGTCAGGAGCAATGACATCAGGGTTTTAAAACAACTTGTTATTCGGGGAGTAATCAGTTGCAATTAGGCATTAATTAAGTATTATGAAAGTTGATTATTTAAGTGAATTCGGCTTTCGACTCTCCGACTATGGTGAGTACTGGCGCGGGCGGGGGAGGGCTGGGGCCCGGGGCACTCGGGGCGCGGGCGGGGGACGGGGGCGCCCCTCGGGCTCGCGGTCGGCCCGGGCGCCCCGGCCAGGCCCGCGTCCACGCAGAGTTTCCGCTGTAGTTTGAGAAACTCGGGCGCGGCGAGGAGCTGCGAGGAGCGCGCCGCGCCGGAGCGTGAGAAGCGGGCGGCGCGAGGGAGAAACTTCGGCCGCCGGGATGTGCGGGCGCCGCGACTGGGGGCGCGGGCCGCCGGGGAGATCCCGGGGGGCCTGCCCGAGACTAAACCTTTCTTTTTTCTCTCCTGTTCTTCTTTTCGTGGCGTTCTTCGAAGAGTTTGGGACCAAAGAGAGGAGCATGGATCTCGGAACAGGTACCGGTGGGAACCCGGGGAGGCTCTTTCACTTTTCTTTCGTTTTTTTTCACGGAAGTTCGTAGTTTTCGCCCGGGGAGGTGGCAACTGAGCCAGGGGGCGGGGGTGGCCTGCAGAGGGTCGGGGCGGCTGCCTCTCCTCGCCCTGGTTTCTGATTGCGAGACTTCTGAGGATATTGTTATTATTTGTTACTTGCTTAGTGACTGTGACTAATTTGATGGTTGTCATTATGAAAGAACTGAGGACAGAGGAGCTGGGGGGCACCCAGAGAGAGGATTTAGGGGGTTTTTATGGGGGTTTTTATGCTCCGTGTTTTTTCTGTGTGTGTTTTTCTTTCCTCTGCTAAGATCTCTGTGTCTGGCTGTGGGGTGTGTGTTTTTATTTTTTTAGTGGGGGGTGGTTTAGTTTTTGAAAGCAGCGTCCTGTTGGGAAAGGTGGTTAGTCTGGTTTCCGGGCGACTGTCTCAAGGTAAAGGAATTTAATTTATTTGGGACAAGGCTGTGTCGGATGATCAAGCTGCTTATTATGGCTAATGAGTGTTTTTCACCTGAGAATCTGTGGGATGAGGCGGCTGTTATCAGTTCAAAGTGAGGGGCCCAGGACTCTGTCCCACCCACCTCTTTAGCTCCAATGCTGGGAGGTGGTGATGGACCAGGCAAACTACTAAATTTAGGGTTTGAGAGACCTGCTGTGGACCATGCTAGGGGTCCAGATAGCACTACCCTGGGCACTGGCCTGGGACAGAATTTATCCTGAGATTTTGGTGTTTTATTGGTTTTAATGTAATCTTATTTAATATTTCTCCTTTCTTCTCATCTGGGGTTCCAGCCTGAGTCCAGAGTGAGGTTTGCTTTAAGCTCTTCAGGCTTTCCATTAGCCTTCTCTATTGAAACCAGATTTTGACTAGGACCCTCACATCCAAGGTTGACAAAAATAGCTGTCTTCTTAAAGATTAAATAATAATAAAAAAAAAGCAGGGGGATAATTCATTCAGACTGATCTCTGAACCTTTTTGTTTTGTTAATAGAAGGGTGGGTGGTATTGGTGGCTGTTAAGAGTTGTTGTTTATAACAGGCCCAAGTTCACAGCATTGCCTCTTAGGACCCATGAGCTGACATCTGACCTTCTGAGGTCAGGAGAGGGCAGGAGGCAGCACTGAGGGGCCCCTGGTAGGTGGCATAGTGGCCGGCTTTAAGAATGGAGTGTGTGTGTGTGTTTGTGGGAGAGGGTGGAGCTCCCAAAGTTTTAAGACTATGTCTGACCAGGTGTGATCTTGGCTAATATGATGTGGAGGTCTTCAGGATGTGCCCAGGAAGGGTGTGACACCCCCTGCTGGGCAAAGTGGTGAAGGTGTCTAAGGCCACTGCTGGCACCCTGCCTCTCCCTGCCCTCCACTCCCACAGGGAACCAGCCCACCCCCACCTCTAATCAGGTGTCTCATCAGCCTCCCTCTCAGGTCCCACCCCCTTTCCTCGGAAATGGGGCCCCCACCCATTCCAGCCAAGAAGCAGACCTTAGAGATGGGCTAGGCAGTAATGCACCGCCTTCTACCTGGGGCAGGCCAAGCCTATGCCTGTGGGCGGGCACAAGGGACCCAGGCATTACTCAGCTGGAAGGCGGGCCCTCCTGTCTTCTTTCTCCTAACCTGGGTGCCAACTGGAGCTGCTGTCCATCCTTCTGCCATACACCAGCCAGTCTCTTGCAGTCTGCCATAGGGACACTACTCCAGAGCCCTTTTGGGGTGTCCCAACTGGAGTAAGGGCCTCCCAGGCCTGGCAGGAGGCAGGGGACAGAGCCTCTTGTGGCATCCCTCCTGGGCCTTAGGGAGATTTACTTCTTCTAGCACTCCAGGGACAGGCTCTGGAAACTTTTCCTAGAAACCTAAAGAGCCCCTGAGGTCAGCTGGTCCCTCCTTTGGCTAGAGCAGAACACTCCCAATGGGACCCAGGCCTGGACTCTGGCCACTCAGAGAGGGGAGGTCCAGGGTGTCAAAGTTCTTTTTCCCAGAGGAGTCATCTGGTAATACCATCTCAGCCTCTTCTTTGAACTTGGAAGTTTCACTTAATCTCAGAACTTCACAAGAAAAGCACTTTTTCCCCTATTTACAAAAAAAGGGAAGCAGATGGGGCCTCTGAGATCCCTTCTGAGCCTGTCTCTGAGCTGACTCCACAATTATCTTCTGAAGCTAGGAGGAGCTCCCTTGACCTCTAGAATTCATAAGGGACACAGCCAGGGCCAGGGTCCTTGCTGGTGAGTGGCGGGACAGCATGGGCAGCCTCAGCAGAGGGCCCCTCCAGCCCAGGACAAGGCCAGAGGCATAGGCCTCAAGGAGTTGCTGGCACCAGGGACCTAACAAGCATCAGATCACAGGTTAAACATCTTCTCTAGCGGGGACATGTCTAGGTCCTGAAGCATTCCAGCCATGAGTAATTCAGTGGTGGGAGAAGCAAGACTTCTCAGGAGGGTACCGCAGGACCTCAAGACCTTCAGGTACCATGTGGACCCCTTTCCCTCACCATAGTTCAGCCAAGGGCTGGATCAATCTGGACGTCTTTAGCAATAAAAAATGCCGATGTCGTCCTAATTCACCAGGCCCCGAGATGACAGCAAATTTACATTTTTTAATTAAACTAGCAGCCAGTTTTTATGAGAGGGGGTTGGGTTATGCAAATCAAATGGTTGTGTACGGAAGATTAGGAGAGTTTGGGAATAAATTCCACAAATGCTAATAAAAAAAAAAAAAAAGGAAAGAGAGGGAGGGAGGAGGAGAGAGGAAGAGAGGACATAGTTCCATTAGGCCCTTTTAGAGTGATTTCCCTAGGGGAGGGGGATGGGGAGGAGGGAGGCAGCATTCAGACACAGGTAAATCCATCCTGCAGTTGGGAAGCTCCCTGGATTAGGCCCCCACAAGCTGGTTCCTAGGCCCAGAACATAGTTGGAAGCCAGGGTGAAAAAGGCTGTGAAACAACAATAGAGTGTTGAGAAGGAACTTGCCCTTGATTGCTGGGGCCTGGTTGTAAGTGCCCCTTCTCTTCTTGAGAGGGGTCAGAAGCCTGTACTGACTAGGCTAGAGCTGTCCAGTGGAGGATCCAAGGTAGGCTCTGCTAGGCAGAAGTAAGAAGGCACATTCAAAGGGATGGCCATGGAGCACAGGGGGAGCTGGTGAGGGCAGCACTGTGGCTGCAGACATGTTGTCAAGGTGGGGGGAATTGGTGCCACTTGGTGAGCCATGTCCCCCTTTCTCTTTCCTGCTGGGTCTCCAGGTCAAGACCCCCTTGCATTGCTGGCAGACATCCCCCCCTCTGCCCCTGTGGATACTGGCCCAGGCTTTAGCCATGGGGAGGCCAGGAAGGATGAAGTCAGCAGGGCTGAGCCAAGGTGGCTCCTTAGCCTGGTTCTTAGAGTGGAATTTCCTTGTGGCCACATGCTTTGAGGGCACACAGCCTCGAGGGAGCAGAGGAAAGGCTGCAGACTTCTTCTGGGTGGCACCTGACCCAAGGGAGCAAAGAACTTGCCTTTCCCAATCCAGGCCCAGAGTACTGCTCAGGGCCCTGCCACCCTGCATGTCAGCCTACCTCCAGACCCACAGAACTTCTGTGAGCTGCCAGTTTGAGGTCAGAGCCTTGCCAAGAGTGTAGGCTTCTAGGAACCTTGCTAGCTCCGGTTATGCCTTTGACCCGGCATTCACCAGGGATTGGGAAAGTTCTAGTGCTGTTTCTGGAGGAAGAGGTTCCATGGGTAGAACAGATTGCCCTCGATTTTCCTTCCTCCAGCCTTTCTTGGCCAGATTCACCCACTCAACCAGTCTAAGATGGGACCAACCCCTGGAGTCAGGTTGGGCACCGGTTTTGCCAGTCTCCTGTAGGGGGTAGGTGCTCTGGTGCCATCTTGGCAGGAAGGAGCTACAGAGCCGAGAGCAGACTGGGTTGTCTCGAAAGCAGTGAGTTTCCTGGTACCTTTCAAATGAGGCGGGCTGTGCACTGGTTAGTGACGTTTGAAGGGACTTGTGCATCAGATGACCTTCCAGGTCTTCAGTGCTCTGACTTTCAACTTGATGTTGGTCAGTGGGGTAGTCTTGAGAGGTAGGGGTTGAGTGGACAAGGTGAGAACCACAGTATTTGGACTTTTCCTTTGATAAAAAGCATGTTAGGCAGGCAGCTCTGAGCTGTGAAGTAACCCTTTGAACAAGCCATGATACTGGTTATAAGACATCGGAGCCAAAACTCAGTATAAAAGGCCTAACAGAGCTGTTCTCTAATAGGAGGCAGAGGCGGGGAGGGCAGGTCCAAAAGGATCCCATGAGAGACCCCACCCGGGGCCCTCTTTCTCTGGTAAACACCTGCCAGAGGAACCCACTAGCCCTCCTCTCGGAGGAAGGTGCCAGGACCAGTGTTAGTCAGAGCTGCCTACCAGCCTCATTCGTACCGCTGGTGTCCTCCCCACCCCCTGCTTCGGCTGGGGAATCTGGCTGAGTTGCAGCTTGGGTTTTTATGATGGAAAAATAAAATAAATGGAGGCACCTTTGGAGGGCTGAGTCACGGCAGCAGCATCTCCTCATTAAAGCTGCTGCCCCTGGCTCAGTTCCCTGCCCACTGCCTGGGCAGGGGACTGGGTGAGGCTTGGGAAGGCTCTTGCCCCTGACTGCTCTTCTTCTTGTATCTGCCAGGTTAGTGGTGGGCCCTGGCCTCCTTGGGCTGGCCCACCATTCTCAGGGAGGGTCAGGCTGTTTCTCTACCCCAGGCCACGCCCCTAGGCTCCAAGGCTTGTCTTTTAATATTGCCCTCCCAAGACTAGACTTTAGCCCTTGACCACCCTAACTGTGGCCACTGATGCAGCCTCCTTCTCTTTCTCCCTCATCTTCAGAGGGGGAAGACAGTGGCAGTAGTAATTACTGCCTGTAGGTCCCCAAGGTGAGCAGCCACTGTTCTGGGGTAGCTTGGCCAGTATACACCAAGAGTAGGGAGACGTCAGGGAGCAGGAGGAGTAGGGCTGGCGGCCCCAGGGTGCAGAGGAGGAGCACCTGCTTCCCTGGGGCAGCTTGGGAAAGGCAGCAGCTTGGTGGTCTAGAGCACACCCCTCAGCCACCTGACCATAGATAGCGTCCTAGATTCACAGTACATATGTCCTTTGTCGGGGAAGAGACCCCATGTGGGTGGGGAGGCTCTCAATTCCGTAAGCATATGGGGAACTCCTGTGTACCAGATGAAGAAGCAAAGACTGCCTGGTCCCCCCAAGTTGACAGAGCCTGCCTGGTGGAGGGAGAGGAGGTGCAGTCCTCTGTGGCTCCAGGCAGAGGAGCTACAGCCCAGGACCCAGGGAGCTTTGTGAAGGAATGGCCTGCAGGGATGTCCCCTCTGCATTCCCACCAGTCTCTTGCATGTTCCTTGTCCTCCTCACTCTCACTGAGAACAGAGCTCTTCCTTCCCATTCTGCAATCATATTTTTCTGCCCTTTTTGTCCAGGCCACCAGCTCCTCACACCAGGCTCTTCCTGCTTACCTTTCTTGCCTTCCCCCCTTTCCATCCTCACACCCAGTTGGCCCTGGAAAGAGATAAGAAATCAGCTGGGGGCCTGCTGCTCCGAGGACCTGGGCATACCTGTAATATTGGTGTGCCAGGACAGTGCTCAGACTCAATGTCCTGATCCCCTGGAGGCCAAGGCCTTGTTTCCTCGGCTACTGCTCTCCTGATGGTGACCATTAGATGTTAGCTGCTGTGCTGACATCTCCCACGGCTCAGACCGGGCTGGGGCTCTTGCCTCCCTGCCATAAGTGCTGGTGTTGCTGATTGATGTCCCCGCACCAAGTGCTTCCCCTGCCTCCCTGGCTTCTTAGTGGGGGCAGGAGGAGGAGGAAGGCAGGAAATGTTGGCTGATTCCCTTGGGACCTAGGTTTTAGCTCCTTGAGAGCTTTCTAGAACCTGGTTTACAGGAAGGAGTGGGGCTGGGATTTGGGATGACACGCAGGGGGTCAAGGGGCAGAAGGATAAAGATAGGAGTTGAGAGGTCAGATGGCTGGGAGGTACCTGTGCTGCCCAATTGGGACAGGAAGGCTGTAGGCCGGGGCATCTGAGCCTTTCCTCTGCTTCCTCCCTTGCTCACCTCCATCTCCTCTTTGCTTCCTGCCCCCACCCCCAGCAGACCTCAGTGAATGTGTCTGTCCTCTTTAGTTCTGCTCTCCACTCCGGAACCCCTCCAGCTAGGCAGTCCCTGGGTGATGCCAGAAAGAGGGATGGGCTCACACTGAGGGCCTTGGAGCTCTGCCACATGACATGGCTTATGGGCTGCTCCTGAGCTGGCTGTGGGATCTGTTCTTAGATTGACCCACAAGCTTTGTCCTCTGGGGGCTTCCCTGGCTCTCCTGGTCTCCTGGGCCCTCCCAGTGCCATAACTGCATTGCTGTGGAAACCCCTTTCTAAAGCCAGGAGGGTCCTCTCACTCCTCCTGGGCTGAGGCCAGGACACTGCCTGAGTCGGAGAGAGGGAATGGACAAATTTTGTGACTTCAGAGACCAGGGATTCCCAGAGGTCACCAGGTCATTTCTTTTTTTTGTTTGTTTGTTTGGTTTGGGGGTTTTTTTTTTGTTTGTTTGTTTTTTAGAGACAGAGTCTCGTTTTGTCACCCTCGGTAGAGTGCCGTGGTGTCACAGCTCATAGCAACCTCCAGCTCTTGGGCTTAGGTGATTCTCTTGCCTCAGCCTCCCGAGTAGCTGGGACTACAGGCACCCATCACGATGCCTGACTATTTTTTGCTGCAGTTTGGCTGGGGCCAGGTTTGAACCTGTCACCCTTGGTATAAGGGGCCGGTGCCCTACTCACTGAGCCACAGGCACCACCCAACCAGGCCATTTCTTATAGGGCCTTTTCCATGAACTAAGAGGCCCCTGGGAGAGAGTGTGTTGCCTCACCAGGAAGGATCTTCTGTGCTGTGGCCCTTACCTCCCGCTAGCCCAGTGCCCGCCTCCCTGCCACCCTATCAGCCTAGGAGCCCAAGACCACAGCCAGCCAGGGGGTGCTGCCCCGTGGGATTGAGGAGGTGTTCCACTGCCCAGCAGAGGGCACCCCACTGCATCTGCCCCAGTCCTTTTAGGACTAGGAAGTGTGGTCCCCACCTGGTCCAAGCCTTCTGGCTGCAAATGGGGGAGGGGCAGCCTACCCTCCCCACCCCCAGAGGTTCCTTGGCTGAGTTTGTTTTGCCAGGGTGACCTGTTTAATCATCTCATTTTCTGGTGGCCGTTTATTCCTCGTTTCCACGGTTACGGCCCCATTAAGGGAAGAAGCAATAAGGCAGCGAGTCAAACAGGTAATAAAAACATTAAAGCCCATGTGCACGGAGGGAGGACCAGGCAGGGGAGGGGGTGCAGTGAGGTGAGACGGCCTGGGGAGCAGCCGAGGTAAGAGGCCACCTGCCTTGTCCTCCAGAGGCTCCTGAAAGCCTGCTCCCCAAGACCCAGCACCAGCCCAGAACTGTCCCCAGCCCTTGGTCCCCTGGCAACAGGCTGTGTCCTGGGAGGTAAAACAGGAAGGAGAAAAGCAAGAGAGTGAACAAAGCTCCTGGGACCGTCCCACAGCTGGTTGTATGACCTGTTTCCAGGCCCCACCCTGTCCTCACTTGGCGGGGGTGGGGGATGATTTCTGACATTGTTTTGAGCCTAGAATTTTTTTCTGCCAACTTTATCAGAAAGCATATTTGTGGTGAGTGCTGCTAACAGGGCCAGTCTGGTGAGTAAATATTCCTGGTGTGGACAGCCCTGTGACCTTGAGACAGCAGAGCACAGCAGCATGGCCAAGGGCATGTAGGGAGACGAGGGCCAAGTAGCCAAGGGCCCCTGTGCTGGGTCGGGGGGCCCTCGTAGGGGCAGGACTCAAGTGGGGGCCAAAGGGTTGAGTTTGTCCCCAGCAGCGTGGTCTAGCTCAAGTGACACAGAGCTCAAGCCGGGTCGTGCGACCTGCCCTTTGGTGGGTGTGCTGGGAGCCCTTGGAGTCACCTCCCATAAGGAGCTGCTGGCAGATTCTCCCACAGGCTCCCTTCCTCTCATAAATGGCAGTGGAAATGGAAGTCAGTCTCCTGTCCAGTCCCTCTGAGTCTAGGGGCACAGGCCTCCTTCCCAGTACACCCTCTCCATCCTTTCTGGGAGCTTCTGTGCCCCTCAGCCCCTCTGCTCTGCCCTCACAGGATACAATAGGTTGGCGAGTGAATAGAGGTGGTGGGCTCACTCAAAGGGAGGGTGCGTGGCTGAGTTCTTCCTTTAGTGAGCAGGGGGACTGGGTAGGTGTAGGATGCTTGGGGATGCCAAGCCAGCTGGTCAGAGAGGAGGAGAAGAGGCCAGCTCACAGGGCTGTGGGTCAGGAGGAGCCTGCCTCCCTGTTCTCTCCTGCCATTCATCCCAAACTCATGACAGTCTGTACCTCCAGTGATTCATTTTGAAGTTGATTTCTAACTAGGGAGAGAGAGCAGGGAAGGTATGGGAAATGAGGGACCCCTTTGGCTGGGAAATGTATCTTGGGAATGAGCCTAGATGAGTTAATATTCCGATCAAACAATTAAAAATAGAAAATGCTCCCGTGGCACCAGCTGCTGAGGCTTTTCAGCAACTGTCACCAGCGGGTTCATGGGGCAGGTGGTGCTGGAAAGGAGTTTTTCCACAAACGGTAAATATCAGAGATTACAGTGTGCTCCCCTCCTCCCTCCCAGGACTCAGGACAGGTGCTTAGGGGCTCCCGGTTCTCCTCAGACTCCCCTCAAGGGCCTGGAGGCAGGGGCCTGTGCAGCTTCAGGGCTGCCCTTCTCCCCTCCAGGGCCTGGCTACAGCGGTGAAGTCATCGCCAGATGCCTTGGTAATTGCTTTAAGAATCTAACTTAAAATAAGATGAAAACTTATATTCCTGAGTAAGGAGTAATTTCCCATCTAATAGTAAATTAATGAAAGGATTATGCCAGGGGGCCTGGCTGGGAGGCCCGCTCATCTGATTAATCCAAGGGTCTCATGCAAAACAGCCCTAGGCCAGCTCCTGGACCCTGGGCCAGGTCCCCCTCCATGGGCCCTACCATGGCCTGTGGAGTTGAGAGGATATGTTGCCATGTGTGCTCGGCGTCCCTCTCATTGATAGGGACCAGGTTCTCAAAACTCACGTGTGGGAAAGGGTCAGGTCCAACCTCCCATGGGCATGAGAAGACCCAGTGTCATCAGTTCACCCAAGAGAGATAGTGCTCATTTGGCACCTGAGAATGTGGGACTTTAAGGGAAGGTGCTGGATAGATACCAGGCAGAGTTTCCAACTCGCAGACCAAGTAGTCTGCAACATGGTGATCTTGGGGCAGGGTGACCAGCCACCCCAGCTTGCCTGGCAAGTAGACTGGAAAGACCCATTCCTGTGAGCCCCTTTAACACTGGGCAAACCTGGAGGCTGGTCAGCCTGTTTGGAGGCAGAAGGCTGCTTGACATGGTCCCTCTCTCAGGGTACCTCCTGAATAAAATGTATCTCTGTCTAGAATGGGTGACTTGCCACTGGCTTTATCAAAAACCACACTGCACTCACCAAGGCTTACACTGTGGGCTGCTGCATTTCTCGAGGGATGTGTGCGCCCCGGGGGCATGCACACAACTCCCCAGGCACCATGGGCACTGCCTGAAAGCCCTACCATCCCAGACAGGGCACGTGACTATGACCTTGCCCCTTTTACACTGAGCCTTCTCCCGGCCCCATGTTTCACAGTCCAGACAGGGCTTCTGGAGAGGGCATGGGAAGAACAGTTCCCCCACCCTCAAGACCCCCTGCCTCACCGTGGGTTTACCCAGAGCCTGCCTTCTGAGAGAGCCACACCTCATATCCCATCTCTCCTCATAAGTTCCCTCAACGAAAGACAAAGAGTTGTCCCATTTCACAAGTGGGAAATCAAGAGGCCCAGGAACACTGCTGGGTTTGTTCCTAAATGCTGAATGCCAGATGATACAGCTTGGGGCTTCCCTGAGGACCATTTCCAATAGCAGCTTTGAGTGCAGGTTTTGCAGGCTTCCCTCACTGAGTATTCACTGTGCTCCCTGGCCCGTGTCCCCAGATGTCTCTGGGCCCCATGTACATCCCACCTGCACTCTGTGGATACATCCCTGGCCCTTCCCTGCAAGATAAAATGCAGTTGTTGGCAAATGCATTTTGAGCCTCCTTTTCTAAAAGCATCCATTACTGCCCATCTGAGAGGAGGAGGCACACCTGTCAGGTGGTTGGGACACAATTCGACTTGTCTGGTGAAATGGGAGTGAATGGACTGGACACAGGGCACTTCAGGAAGTACATCTAGATGAATGGGCATCTCCTAGGAGACAGGTTCCCAAATGCATGTTGGTTGGGTATGTTTCTGTGTAAGTGGAGACTTTGCTGGAAGTGAAGACAGGGATGTTTTCCCCTGGTTCACTGGGAGACCATTTAAGTTCAGCTCAGGGCCGATTGTCCCCGTTGGTCTTCATTGCTGCTAGAAGTGGCAGCTTACCTTAGAAATGGACAGGATGAACTGTCTGCTTTGCAGACAGCTGTCCCAAAGAGATTTTAGCCTGGGGGCTGTATTGAGTCTGCCTGGGTCTTTGCCTTCGTCTGAGAGAGGACCTGGCTGCTTTCCTGAACAGACCTGTGCTTTCAGAGGTGGGAACAGCCACTGGCTCTTGGGAAGGCTCGTGCTGCTTGAGTGGCCTCTTCCACCCCACACCTACCCCCAGCCCAGGGGAGGAATTATGGGGCAGTAGGACTGAGAAGTCCTAGTCTAAACAACCCAGGAAAGCACGGGCAGAGAGAGCCAAGCCAGAACCACAGATGGTGTGATCGGGGTTGTAACTGGGAGGATGGGGGCCGTGGATGTTAGATGTTAGGTGGCAGTTGCTGTTCAAGCAGATTGGAGACTTCCAGGCTGCAGGGGTCTGAGCAGGCTGTCCTTTTATTTAGTTTCTCTTACCCTGGGATAGGGATGCATTGGAATGGACAGAAGGGGCTGACTGACCTGGAAAGCCAGTAGTAGGAGCAAGGTCCGTCCAGGAGTGCCCTGGCCTCAGCCACTGCAAGCACACCATCAGCTCAGGGCCGATTGTCCCCGTTGGTCTTCATTGCTGCTAGAAGTGGCAGCTTACCTTAGAAATGGACAGGATGAACTATCTGCTTTGCAGACAGCTGTCTCAAAGAGATTTTAGCCTGGGGGCTGTATTGAGTCTGCCTGGGTCTTTGCCTTCGTCTGAGAGAGGACCTGGCTGCTTTCCCGAACAGACCTGTGCCTTCCCAAGAGCCAGTGGCTGTTCCCACCTCTGAAATCAGCACACCTCCCTGGCTGGCTAAAGTACCAGCTCCTCGAAAGGGCCAGATGGGGTCCCTTTCCCTGGGCTGCGGATAGAAAGGGTCACTTTGGGGCTCCTCAGGAGGGCTTCAGATGGAGTGAGAATTGAGCTCTTCCCTCAAGAACCCAGAGAAGAAGCCAGGGATGTTTTCTATTTCCGGGTCCCTTGGGGGCCCAGGGGCAGATTGAGACAGGCTACTTGCAGGGAAGGTGTTAACAAACAGCAGGTGATTAAACATGACAAGCGGTGACATTTCTGTTCAGGGTTCTCAGTCCCAGCAAAGCCAAGAATGAAGCTATAAACCCTGACATTTTGTGTTATGCACTGAGAGGTTTTTAATAGACTTCGCTCCCTCTTTCCCAGGCACCTTCTCTTTCCTTCCTTCACTCACCCTGTGTAGCCACTGCCCCCTTAACCCTCCTGCCTCTCCCATTCTGCCTGGGCTCCAGGGACCTTTCCTGGCCTGTGTCCTCAGACCCCACCCCTGCACTTGCACCTGCAGGGCCAGGTGGACCCCTGCCCTGTGCTTCTCTCCCTTCTCCCAAATCTTGCTACCTCCCTACTCCCTGTCCCAGTGTTCCCACTCCCCCCAGCCTCCCCTCCATCCTTCGCTCTCTGGCCTCCTTTTTTTGGGTCCTGATCTCACAGCCTCACCCTTAGCTGCGGCTGTCCCAATTGTCTGGGACAGCAGATGGCTGTCCCTGTGCCCTCTGTGTATCCGTAATGTTTTCAGACAGACTTGATAGTGAGTGTAGGGAGATCGTAGGACTTGGTATGGGATTTTCCCCCATCCTTTTTTCAATCCCCTTTTCTCCTTTTTGGGACAGGGACAAGAGGTGGAGGGAGGGAATTGCACTTCACTGCAAACAGTTGCTGGATTTATTCAGAAAGGGACTGGCCAGCAACAGTTGTTCCTCTCACAGAGAAATGTTGGAACAACTGGGGCCTCTTTTGTTCTCTGGGCAGAGCCCTGTGAAGGGCGTTTGGAGGTGAGCCTGGGGATCAGGAGGGCAAGAAACCCAAGGGAAGGGGCTCAGCTCAATCCCACCTGGGGAGTCCCCACCCTTGCAGGCAGAGGAAAGCCTCCTGGAGCTCCTAGGGGGATTAGTCCAGAAGTCAGGCCACACTTGTGGGTCCCAGCTCTGCTCTAGTGAACTTGAGAAGCACTTGGTTTTCTGTTTTCACTTAGTAAATGTTTATTGGGCAAGACACTGCTGAAAAGGTGATCCCATCCCATGGATCTTGCAGCCTAGCAAGGTAAAGGACTGATTAAACAAGTTAAAGTGTCACAGCAAGGAGCCAGGGAGAGGACAGAGGATGGGGACAAACCCAGCAGGCTTTCCAGAGGAAGTGAAATTTCAGTGGGGACCCCTGAAGGATGTGTGGAGGAAAAGTAGCTAGGCCCTGCCTTGAAGGAGCAGGGTTCCTGCCAAGGGGCAGTACAGTGTGCTGAAGGCATGGTGGGGTCAAGTGCTACCCTATGTGGGTTGGCAGGGAGAGTAAGGCCTGGGCTGAGCCATTCCCCAAAGGGTTGTGCTCTTTGATCTTTGAGAAACTGACTCTAAATTTGCTCTTTCCTCCATCCTTCCACCATCTTGACCGACCTGGCCAGGGTATGGCAGTCAAGGGCAGAATGGGATGGAGGCTCAGCCCTGTCCCAGTGGAAGGGGGGTGCCCAGGGCTGCCTCTGCCTTTCCCTTTGCTCATGACTCATGGATGAGGTGGGAAGAAGGATACAGACCTGCATGGAGAGGGCCACAGGAGGAACAAGACCCCCGGAAAGCTGGGCTGGGATGAGAGCCTGTGCATCTGCCTGCCTCCCCTCCCCACCCTCACCTGCTGACCTCAGGACTTAACCCAGGGATGGTTCCAGGACACTTGATTCAGAATAGAGATGGCCTCCCCTCTTGTGATGTGTGAGATGCTTGACTCTGTGCTCCCTAGGACCTCACACCAGTATCCAGTATCAGTAGGGCTAGAGGGTGCAGTGCTAGTAAGTAACTCAGGGTGTATTTGAGAAACTCACCTGACCTGGGAGGAAAAGGACCTGAGTTAGTCCTTAGATCAGGACCAACAAGGAGCCTACAGATTGATCCATCCATGAGGCCCTCTTGTCCAGAGGACAGGCCCCAGAGGTCCAGGGTCAGCTCTTTCTCCACGCCCAGAGCTGGCCTCACCTTCCTCCAGGCTTTACTGCAGTCTTGGAGGAGCCATAGGCCTGCTGCCTAGGAAGTCTGTCCTGGCTTGCAGAAGCTTTTCCCTCCTGGCTCAGCCTTTGCCCAGAGGTCAGGCCCAGGACATCTGACCTCCATGTTGGCTTTCTGAGAAGAAAGACCATGTCTGCTTCCTGTCCTAAGAGTAGCATAATGGGTCCGGGGCAGGCTCCAACCATTACTCCTCTTTTCCACCCTGTCCTACTCAAGCCTTCCTGCCACACTGGGCCTGGTCCCTTGTCACTCCCAAAGTCCAGCCAAGAGCCCCTGCGGGACAGAAAAGCTCAGCCCTCTTCCCTGGAGTGGTAGCTGGGCCAGTAGGGGGGTATGCTGACCAGGGAGGGGAGGGGAGTCCCAGGGCCAGGACTTGGCCTGCTGCCCTGTAGATCCGGAGCCAGGTTTTACTGTAATCCCTACATCCTGTTGCAGATCCTTAATCAGCTGGAGCCCAGGTTGGGCTGGACCCTGTGGTGACACTCTGGGCTGTAGCCAGGAAAACCTGAAGTGGAGCTTCTGGAGTTGGGGTTGGGGGCTATGAAGAAGAGGCAGGTGGAGGGGAGGAGAAGGGAGCCAGTGCAGGCCCAGGATGTGGACAGAACCCAGACCCACCACCCACCCAGCCCGCACTGGGGGTGGAGGAACAGCTGTTGCAAGCTGGGAACCAGGGTTACAGGAGGGGAGGAGGAGCCTGCGTGGGGCCCCCAGGAGAATGCCAGAGTATGTGGGGGCTGCTTCACTGCCTTGTGGCACCACTGAGACAGCTGGCCCTAGAGTTGCTCTGATAGTGAGCAAGACTCCAGCAGTCAGCGGAGGGAACCCTGGGTGACGTTGGTTCCAGGGGTCTATACTGACTGGGGCCTAAATCCAAATCTGAGAGTGTTTCTGCCCTGCTGGGAAGGAAAACCAATCTGCAAGAGATTGAGCAGAGATTCCCCAGGTTTGGGCAGCCAGAGGACTAGACTCTTGTCTGGGAAGCAGCAGGGGCCCTTAGCAGGGAAGCAGGATTCCAGGGCCCGCCATACCCACTGTCACAAGCAGTACTCGGTCTAGAGCCACAGCCAACCCTGGCCCTTTAGTTTAGTCCAGCCCTGTAGTCCCTGCATGGATCCTGGAAGGGGCCAGCTGCAGAGGGGAGTGTGCCCCTTGTGGACCTCAGCTCCTCTCCACCCAAGAAGCAGGGTCCAAGAGAATGAGGGGAAACACACAGGCCAGAGATGGGCAGACAGTGGAAACAGGAGCGGGCAGGCAGACGGGCGTCTGTCCTGCCAGGGGCCCAGGCCAGCTCTGCAGACAGCCCCTTTTCTATATGGAAATGAAGAATTTAGGCTAATGGAGCTCAACCATCTCTAATTTTGCGATGGCAGGAGGATTTTGATTGAAAGTAATTAAGCAAGCTAGCTGTAAAATTAATTAAAGCAAAAGGGGGGGATTTTTTATTGGATTGGATAGCGATATAGCGTCTGTCAGGCGGGGGACGGATGGGGGTGACCTGAATCCTCTGCCCTCCCCCCTCCCACTCGGGACATTTATGTCACTTTAATCTCCTTATAGCGGCTGCTGTGCATTTGTTTGAAATAATCAAGGAAATATGGTCAGAAATTGTCAGCTTTCAGATCTAATTTACCTGACGGCCCCTGCGCGAGTGGCCCAGGGAGTGAGCGTGCGTGAGCGGGTGGGGGAGCTGAGTGGGTTCTTCAGCCCTTGCCCTGGGCCCCTGGAACCCCTGAGGAGTGTTACCCCACCAGGGCACCTCCCTGAGTTTTGGCCCTTTCTAGGACAGACCCCCACCCCCACCCACCTGCTGCCTCTTCCTCACACTAACCAGCTTTAGGGTTTAGGGAATATAGGATTAGGGAGGTGATTGTAATTCCTTATTCCAGATGGCTGACAACTGCTAAAGCCTTCCGCCAGAGCCACAGTTTTAAAAATATTTCTAAATTAGTCCCCTCATGTCCTCGTCATCATCGTCGTTGGCGGCCTCAGAAAGGGGATTGTGGAAACAGGCTACAGGGAGGGTGGGGTGGCATGTCATCCACAGTGTCCCTCTGCCACCTGCTGCCCTCCCACCTTTTCTCCTGGGGCTGTGCTTGCCATCCTGGGCCTCTCTAGTCCGGGCCCTTCATCTACTGCCAGAATAGCTCTGGCCTTTTTCTGTTTCATGGCATAAGTCACAAAGTTTGGGAGTCTCAGTCCCTGCAAGAGAAAGGCTCCCTCCCTTTGCCACACACATTCTACCCAGGGCAGAGACAGCCTCCACTTTGCTTCCCTTGGGGAGCTGGGGAGCCTGACTCCCAGGCCTTTCACCTGGAGGTGCTGGTTCAGAGCCATTTGGGGTCCTTGCCCAAGTGGACCAGTGTATGGCTTGAATCCTCCCCAGTGGACAGCCCTTGTGGTGTTCAGGGCCCAGGGGCCATGGAACAGTCTCCAGCTGTAGGAAGTTCTGCTTTGAAACATAAGTGTGTGGCAGTTTGATCTGCTGGGGTGAGAGGGGTTGGACTGGGAATTGGGTTCCTAGATCTAGCTAGTTCTGACGAGTGAGTGACCTGGGTTTTTGCCAAGTCCTTCAGCCTCTAGGGCCTCAGTCCCTGTCTAGGTCTAAAATTCTGTGCAGATCTAGGACATCCTTCACCCTGATAGCTGTTCCTTCGTCCCAAGGTATGTGGGACCTGTCCAGCCAGAGCTCCTTGCCATGCCTTGTGGGGGGCTCTAGAAACAGTGGGTGAGGATGGGCAGCTGCCACCTTAGAGCATTCCCCTTAGGAGCTTCTGCCCCCACCTGCACCTCTCAGTGCCACTCAAGCACCCTCTGCCAGTCCTTTTCCTGACCCCGAGGGTACCACCCCAACCCCCAACCCCCACCCCCTGCCCTGCTCCGTCACAGGTTTGAAGCAGGGTGACTCAGTCTGCCTCCTCCAGCAGCAGCGAGGGAGTTTGAGTTCCTGTCGATCTTTGCAGCCTGAGCAGAGCAGCTGGAGGCTTGGGAAGCATCGCCTGCCCCCCTCCTGAGTGCTCTGCTCTTGGTCTCGACCCTCCGCTCTCCCCTCACCATGAGTCATTCATCTGTACATGTGTTGGGGGTGGAGGGAGCCCAAGGAGCTCTGCCCAGGAGAGAGGAAGGAAAAGCTGCTAGCTGTCCTTCACGTCCTCAGGGCAAAGTTCTACATGCTGGAGCCTGGACAGCACTGAGGTCTTTGAGGCCCTGTACTCTACTGGCTGGCTGTGCCCACCACGCCTTGGTGAGAGGCAGTGGCATACCGGGCAGCATGGGGCTCAGCCAGAGCCAGAGTACATGCCCTTGTGCCTGTCAGTGGCACAGGAAACAGGAGGTTAGAGAGAGTCTCTGGCCCCAGCCCAGCATCTCACCTCCACACCTGGCTCACAGCTGCTCACACTGGCCTGTGCCACTGTGACACAGAAGAAGCCAGCAAGGGAGCCTGGCAGGGTCACTCGCCCAGGGCCAGGGCTTGTTTCTGAGCCTGCTGCCGGGCCAAGGCTGCTGATAGTAGCAGGCTCTGGGTGGGGTGGGGTGGAGTAGGGATGCTGCAGAAAGAGGATCCCCAGGCAGGCCCGGGCAGGTTGGTACACTGAGGCACAGAGGGAGATGGGGAAGCCCAGGAGGAGGGAAACTCCTTTGTTCAGATAGGACAGCAAGGCCTCCTCATGGTTCTCAGGTGTCCCCGTGTAGACCCTTTGCCCATGGATAGGCAGTGGGCAAGTAAGGGCAAGACTGACCATGGCCCTGATATTGTCAGGCCAGAGGGCAGCCCTGGAAAGGGAAGGAGTGAGAGGGCAGCTTGGGGTACCTGAGGGCCAGGGCTAGCCCAGCAGCCCTGTGGTGTCTGTCAGCTGGCTGGCTTGGGTTTGTCACCACCCCTAAGATAACACATTCATTGTGGCCACCAACAGTCCCTGCTGTCCCTTCTTCCCTGGCCTCAAGGTTCTGAGGAAGGCACACTAAACAAGCTGGCCCAGGTCCAGATGGATCCCTGGCCTGGCTGCTGGGGTGGCACCTTGGCCATCCCACCCGTCTCCCTGCCTCCCCCCACAGCCAGGTGTCTGAGCCTCTGGGCTGGAGTAATGGAGAGAGAAAAGGTGAAGCTGAGGGTAACCAGCCAGGCCCTGCCAGCCCCGGGCTTCTCTGCCTTTAACCAGCCTGCTAGGCCCAGCTTCCTATGAACTTTGGGGAGAGAGGACTTCCCCGCCCAGAGCTCACCTGGCCTAGCTAGCTGGCCGCCCTCTCTCCCTTTAGAGTCTCCCGGTCCCAGGAGGAGTAGAAGGCTTTACACCTGAGTCTTTACTCGTGCCTAATGGGGGCCAGTGGTTTCAGAAGCGTTCTGGGGGTGCCCTGGCCATAGGAGCTAGGAGTAGCAGGGAGAGGTACCTGGCTGACTGGGAGAGAAGCCCAGAGTGGCTGAGATCTAGCCCCAGCAATCATTAACTGCAGGGTCTTGTAAAGCCCACAGTGCTAGGTCTGCACAGAGGCTGGATGTGACAAGGCCCTAGACGCCTCCCGAAGCCTCCCTGCCCAGGCTTGTGGGTTCCCTGCCCACGCTAGACCTCCTCACCTGCCCACAGCATGCCCACCCTGCTGCCCTGGAACCCTCATGCCGTCCCACCACAGGCCTCAGGGTCTGAAGTCTCCCTGGCCCAACCCTGGCCCCATCTTCTGTCCCCCCTGGCTTCACAGTCACATTTTGCTGCCAGCGCAGGGCACTGGAAAACTGCTGGCACTGCCAAAAACCCTGTGTGCGCTATGACTCCCCAAACATCCCTTTATTTTTATTGTTCTGTTAATTACTGTTTAAACTTTAATAAGTCACTTCGTCAGGAGGGGGGACCTGCCGTGAGCTTTTCTGTGCAAACACGGGCCAGGAGTGACTCGGGTGTAATATAACCCTTTATGTGATGTGGGAATGTTTAGATTGTAACAGAAACTTGTTATTTTAATGACAGTTGGGGGGGATCTGAGCACAGAAAAAAAAGGAGGGGTGGGTGCTCCCCTCACATCCCACCAAGAGCTCGGGGCAGCCTGGCCTTGCCAGCATCGCTCCCTTGCTGCCGCAGTGGAGGGGCCAGGGGCCCTTCCTGGGCTGCCTGCCGGTCAGCTCCTGCTGGCGCTGAGCAGGCAGACTGGCTTAGAGCAGGTATCTGGCCCAAGAGCAGGGCCAGGAGAGAGCTGGGCTTGGGAAATGGAGGAGCAAGGCCCTCAGGTCCCTGGGGAGAGGCAGGCAGGGTGTGCGAGGCTGGACTCTCCACCCTCGCTGCCCCCACAGCTACTGAGAAGGAAGCAGCCCTTGCTGCTTCTCAGGAGGAGACTCTGCCCAGAGTCACTATTAAGGTCATGGCAGGCACCATGTGCTCTGCAGCCCTCTGCCAGGCACGTTGCCACAGAGGCCCTTAAGCCACACTGCGTTACAGATGAGGACCTGAGGCCCAGCGCAGAGGAAACTTGCTTAGTGTGGTGAGCTTTTAAAAGGAGCCTGTCTCTAGGGTCAATTTATCTTCTTTGGAAGCTGCTGAAGCCCAGGTGCTCGAGTGTGGTCTCAGAGGGCTGGACACTCCTACAGTGGCGGTGTCGGACATTTCTCAGACCCTGCCCTGGGGTTCAAGATCATCCTCATCAGCCAATGGGGGTCTCAAGCAGGGATCACCCTCAGGTCTCTCTTTGCTCTCATCAGAAGGAGGAGCTGGAAGGAGAGGTCAGAGGCACCCTGAAGTCTGGGAACAGGGCCACTTGCCATCTTCCTCACCAGGCCTGCCTCCACATCCAAGGAAGTCAGGGTTTGGGCTCAGGGAAAGGGTGATAGTGGCCAAGGCCCAATTCTATACCTGGAGGTACTTCTGCCCCAGACCTGGGAACGGGGATGCCTGGGGAGGACATCTTGCTCCTAGCATCAGTGGGACGCTGGCTGGAACCTCAGAACACCTTTTGTCCTCTTTCATATGTCTGTCCATCCATCCACATAGATGAGCTTCTGCTCTGTTGCTGGTTCTGGAGTGGCAGAAATGAAAGAGCCCTGTGCCCTCAAGGCTGGTGTCTGGTTGGGATTAGTGAAGAGAGAGGGCAGGACTGAGGGGGCCCAGCCCACCCAAGGCCTGCACGGTCCTCCAAGGAGGAAGACCCTTGCACTCCAACTGTCTCTGCCATCCAGCTCTGGACTGCCTACCCCTAAGGGTACCACATGGAAGTACCCCCTGCCCTCCCCCACCTCCTGCTGGGCAGGGCCAGAGGTTCAGGGACCAGGTTCCCTCTGGCTGGAGGCAGGAGCCCCCCAGATGACTGCAGTGTAGGCCACAAATCGCTGAGGTTTTCCTTTTCTGAGCAGTGCGTTTCCCTAAATTGTCTTTGACTGCGTGCATGGGTAATGAAAGTTTATGCCCTTGTTAGAAGGACAGGCGGCCAGTTCCAGTTAGAACTGGGGCTGTCTCCCTGCCAGCCCCCTCAGCCCCCCTCCCCAGCAGGAGAGAGACAGCATGAGTATAGGAGTGTGTATGTGTGTGTGTGTGTGCACGCACACGCATGCACACGCACAACCTTCCCCTCCCTGGTGGATAAGAAGGCTGTTAGGGGAAGGGAGAGGGGACAGGAAAAAAAAAATTTCCATATTTGTGTAAGTTGCTTTAAAAGCATTTTATCATGTCATAAAAAAGGGAAAGTACTCTCAGAAATTGATCCTCTCCGCCAGCCCATTGGACAGAAGGACGTTGGGATGTTAATGGCCATCCTGCTCCAGGGTGGCTTATTAAAAAATTTATACATAAATGCTTAAAATTGCATAAATTATTAAAAAAAAAAACCAACAAAGTAAGCAATTTGAATTCCCTCTTTTCCTCTCCTGAGCTCGGTCCCCCTTTTCTAGCCCCTCCTTGGGGCTCTCCTCGTCCCTGGGTTCCTGTCCCCCCTCCAGGGCTTTCCCCCTCGTGTCTCCACTCGCACCGCGTCCCCGACACTGACCGCCGTCCTTCCTCCCGGGTTCCCTGCCTCACCCACAAATTAATGAAACAGCCAGCCCACCACCAAAGACTCACATGCACACGCACTAATAAAAACACCACTAATAATGCCCCAAATCGCAAAATTAAATATTAAGGCCAAAGGAGGCGGACGTGGAGCGGGGCAGCCGCCACCGTAGCCGAAGTTGGAGCTGATGAGTGTGTCTCTCGCAGGCGTGGAATGTCACCCACACATCCTGGAGACTGGAGTGGGGAGTTTTATGATGGTTTTTCATTGATTTGTTTCCCCAGCGCAGCTGCCGACCTCTATTGAGGGACAAACATAATCAGCACTGACGCAAATTAGATGGTTATTCGTTTTGAAAATTGACAGAAAAACAATAAAAAAGATGAAATGCTCCCAAATCAATAGATATAATGAAATTCAAATAATCCGAGAGATGAGGTCTCCATGGCAACTGATAATGTGGAAAAGAAAACAATTTAATAAAGGACAGACACACTTTGAAAACAGATTGGGCCCGGGGAGGGGGGCGGGCCGGCGGGTGGAGGGCTGGAGTGCGGGCTGGCGAGTGAAGGATCACTGTCCGTCCCAAGGACACCCGCCATAATTAAGCGAGGCTTTCGGCCCCAGAAAGTGCAGATTCAGGTTTTAATACACAAAATTATTTCAGGAGCAGTGAATCGGAAAGTCGTTTGTAATGACCTTCCTGAGAGGCCCGGGCGCGGGGCATGTTGGAGGCTGGGCGGCCGGGCAGCTGAGTTATGGCATATTTGTGTTTTTATAGTGTGGAGAGGAGGGGGTGGGGGGGAGGGGGGAGAAGGTTAAACAGTATTTACAGCTCAGTTGTTTTCGGAGAGGAAAGAGAAATAGAGTTCATGGGGAGATGCAGCAGGCGGGTGAGCCAGGGAGGCCTCCAGGCCAGCGGGCAGAGGAGGTAGCCTAAGCAGGTCTCCTACCTCTGGCCACCGTGCCTGTGTCCTCCTCTCAGACCCGGAGGTGACGCCTCCTCCCCCACTCCAGTCCCTGCTGTGTCTCAGCTCCTTCTCGGTCTGGAGGGGGCTATGGCCAGGCTGTATGGACACCCTGCTACACCTTCTCAAGTGAAACTGGGAAGCAGCTCCCTATCTGCTATGCAGAGGCGGCAGTGGAAAGTTGTCCTAGCTTCGCACACTCCAGTTCTCTGGATGGCAGCCTCAGGTTACCTTCCTGAGCCTATGCTGGGTCTAGGATGTGCCCATTGAGGACCCTGACGTGACAACCTGCCCCACTGCAATGGCCCATAGCTTCCAGCTTCCCAACCAAGTACCTACCTGGGACTTCGAAAAGGGAAAAGTTCAGTCCCTTTGGGTTTGGCTGATGGGTAGGTGGGAGGCAGAGAGGAGAAAAAGAGCACGCAGACCCTCTCTGCAGCCCTCGAGCCTCTTGCCCACAGTAGCACAGCTCAGTCCTGGTAGCCTGGCCCTGGGGCCCCAGACCCCCCTGGAGACTGCAGGAGCTGTGGCTGTGCTCTATAATGTCACCAAGACTGCGTGTAGCATTTCTAGTTCCCTACGTGTGCGGGGTGTGAGCGGGGTGTGATTGTTCAAACACAGAGATGCCTGAGAATGTGTGTGCACACAGGCATGCACGCCGTCTATGTGCGTTTGCTTCGTGTGTGTGTGTTTTAAATCTCCCCTGGGTGGTAACTCTCTTTTTTCTCCCCTTCCTGTTTGGCTGTGACCTGGGGGAGATTGATAGCCAGCCTGTGCGGTGGATGCTAACAGTTCCTCTGATTTATAGAGTTACTTACGCTAAGTGAGGCCACTTAGACGCGTCTGGATAGTAAACCTTTTAACTGGACTAAAAAATCATAATAAATAAATAAACAAAGGGGGGCAAGCTGGGGCCCCACAGCCTAGCACCCCTTCCAGGTTGGAGCTGTTGAGGACCAGGGGTCGGGCAGCTGGGGAGCAGCAGCTGTTCCTCCCACCCCATAAAACTTGGAGGTCCTTCTGTTTGGAGCTGGGGATTGGGCCCAAGAGGGAAGAACACCCCACTCCTAGGGGACGTGTCCTGGCTGGGGGAGGGGCCACAGCTAAAGGAGATGAGGGGAGGGAACTGTTCAGAAGGAGATGGGCCATGGTACGGGCGGGGAGGAGGCTTAGAGGAGCAGACATCCAAAAGCCTGTCTCACTTCCAGACTTGCTGCTCCTGTGGCACCTGTGCTGTTGGCCATGGGAATGGCTCTTGTAATGAATTGTAAACTTCCGTTCCCTCACCTAAACTGAACGGTCCACAATGCAGGAACCAGGGCTGCCTGTCATGCTCACTTTGTAGCCTCAAGATTGAGCTCAGGGCCTGGTCTGTACGCTCAGAGAGTATTGAAAGGACATACTCACAAGACCCCAGAAGTGGGGCTTGTAGCCTATCAAATTCATGTTCTTAGAGGGTAGCAGAGGGAAGCATACCCCTGCGACTCCAGAACACTTATTTGGGAGGCTGGGTGATGGGGGGGGTGTGTGTTTAAGACCACGATCTTGGATATCTGAACCTGGTGGGAGTCAGGCTCCAGCACTGTGAGTGAAGTGGGCTGTTTACAACCTTGCTTGTTGCCTCTGCTTCCTCATCTGGAAGCAGGGACAGGACAACCTGCCATGTGGGAATGCTAGAGGAATCACTGAAGTGACACCATCATGGGCCCAGCACAGTCCCTGGTACAGAGGAGGTGCTCCAAAGGTGCCAGCTGCTGTAGGGCTCCAGACACCATGGGCCAGGGAAGCCACACAGTGACCCCCCAAGTTGCCTGGCAGTGGGCAGACGGGGCTCCGGCCCACCCCATGGGACTGGTTCCTGGCCCCTGCCTCCCACCTCCTGATATACAGCGGGCATTAGGCCGCCCAAGGGGATACTGCATCCTTAGGAAGAAATATGTCCTCATTTTTCTTAAACACCGTTTCCACTGAGTGAAATGTTTAGAAGGGACGCGCAGGGAGAACTTTATTTCCTACCAGGGAGTTCAGAGCCACCAAGCAGAGCCCATAAAGCACCCGAAGCCTGGTAGCTGACAGGCAGCCCAGCCCCGAAACACATTACTCATGGCTGGGGAGGGGCTGCCAGGCTGCCCACCCCCTGGGACTGCCTCCCCCAAGGCAGGACAGGCAACTCTGAGACCCAGGGCACTGGGCATGGGCCTCTCTTAGCCTGAGCCTAGGCTGCCTGCAACAGAGGGCCTGGCCCTGACCAGGTGAGGAAGGGGCAATTCTTCCAGCTTCCCTAGAGAGCAGGGAGATGGGGACAAAGAGCCCAGCTGCAGAAGCCCCCCCTTCCCCACTCAGAACTGGCAGGAGCCCTGGCCTCCTCAGCCTTTTGAGGGAGTGAGGAGATTCATGCCATAACGGGGCTCTTCTCCCGAGGCCCTCCCTTCATTCGATTTCTGAAGCCGGCTGATTTGAATATTTATAAATATCAGTAAATTATTTATTGTAGCAATCTGCTGCACCATTTTACCCATCTCAGTTAACACTTTAAGGGGCTCCGTGTTATGAGAACAGGAATTGGGGGTGAGGTGGGGATGGAGCAGGGGGTGAAAAGAACCCCAGCAAGGAGGTCTGGGACTTCTCAGAGCTGGTCCAGGAGCCTTTGCAAGCTCTTGGCCAGGAGCATCACAGGCTCTGGGGAGTCTACAGCTCCAGACGGGACGATGACAGTGCCTGCTCCACTGAGTCACTATAGGTCCCCTGATAGTGCCCCAAAAGAGAGCTCTCCCTCTTTCCCCACTACTGCCCCAGACCTCCTGATTTCTGGACCCGGTGAGATCTCCTGGCCTGGGCACCTCTCCCAGGGCTCCGCTGCCTTTTTCAAGGTCTGTGCCCACCAGGCCACGTGCTGGGTATAGACAGGTGCCCTCTCACCTTACTGCCCAGCGGCTCTTCTACACAGAGAGAGCTGGTCTAGGGCTGGAGCTAGCAAGGGCAGAGCCAGGCCTTGATCACAGAGGCTAAGCCGTGACCTGGTCCTGTGCCACCTCCCTCCCCTGGCTGGTCCAAAGCCACTGGGGCTGGAGGTTGAGGAGCAGGAGCAAAGGAGGCTCTCTGCCTGTGTGAATATCCCAGGCCTGGCTGGAGCCACTGCTGCTGCCCCTCCCCCAGACTCCCCTCCCCTGGCCTCCAGGGTCTGCCCTTGTCCTGTCCCTCGGTGAGCAGAGCAGGAGTCCCCTTGCCTTCCCACCCTCTGGTCCAAGCGGGCCCCCTGGGCAGCATTGTTCCCAGAGGAAGTGTCCAGTGTAAATAGAGCAGCAGGCTGGCTGGTGGCGGGAAGGAGATGAAAGGGGCAATGACAGGGCCGGGGACGGATGGCTTCCTTCCATTGAGGCCTGGCCACGGCGTTTATATTTTGGGGAAGAAAGTCAGAGGAATGTTTACATGGACAGAAGTCTGGGGTCAGCCCACGGGGGGTGCGGGGGGTAGTCTGTAGATCCCGGGGTCCTGACGGAGAGACAGGGCAGCGGGCCCCACAGGCTGTCCCAGAAGGCAGCGGATAGCTAAGACCTTAGCTCACACCCGCAGCTGCACTCACCCCCGGGTTGGCACTTACGAGCCTAAGTCCTGCCTCTGCCGCCTGCCAATGTCCCAGTCCCACGCACCTCCCTCCACCTCCACCCCTGAGACCCGCAGTAGAGTCAGAGGGAGGGCAACATCTGGAAGACAGGTGGGCTGGGGCAGAGTGGCAGCTGGAGGGCAGGTGTGGGGGGAGTCAGCAAGAGCAAAGGGGCCTGGGGGTTGGGGGTGGGCCCTGGGTACACAGCTGTATCGCAGCTGGTGGGGGCCCAAGCAGGGACTGAGCTAGGCACACAGCCGAGATCGGGAGAGGGTGGGCTGGGCTGGGTGGGCCAAGGTGCAGGGAGGCTCCAGGATGGGTGGGAGCCCAGGGAGGGGGTGTCACCAGCAGCAAGTGCAGCCCTGGGAGCCTCTGCTTCCCCTTCCTTAGGATAAATATTTATAGATTCATTTGCCGTCTGCCATACACACTTGGCTGCTTACCTACCTCCTGGTAAAAATAGTGTGGGTTCCCCCACTCCCATCCTTCCCTTCCCCATCCAGGGCAGGGGCCAAGGGGGACAGGGTGAGGCCTGCTCCCTGGAGGCCCGTTGTAGGAAACTTGGTACCACAGAAACTGCTGGCTGGCCCCAAGGCTGAGTGGGATGGTATGATGATTGGAGCCCAGTGTCCGTGTGGGGACTTGGGTGTGGTCACATAGACGTGAGCGTGTGCACAGACCTGGGTAGAGTAGGCATCCAGCTGGGACAAAGGTCCAAGGCCCTAAATCAAGGGCCACACTGGGCTGGGATCATCCCGCTCCCTATGGGTCAGGTGCAGACATACATACAGGCAACTGGGTGTAAGGCAAGGATATGGCTGGGGCCACAGGGCTTCGTGTGTGTCAGGGGACGGTTATTGGTGTGTGCTAGTCAAGTCTACCTGTGGGGTGAGGCCCCTGGATAGACATAGGTGTTGCCACTCCTGTAAGCCCCTCATTGGGTTCCAGGTATGTGCGTGTTTATGGTGCTGAGGCAGTATGGTGGGGTCCCTTCTGACCGTGGATCTACGGAGCAGAGCCCCTGCCATCACTTAGCCTTAGGACCTACACGAAGACTTGGACATGTCCATTCTCTGGTGATGGCAAAATGACCCAGACTGTGGAGAAGCACACTTTGATGGGGCTCCTTATATACAAAATGGTTGTGAGCTGAGACCCTATCTGCCAGGGCTACTGCCCTGTTCCCAGCTCTATCACAGGGCCTGACACACAGTAGGACCTCACTAAATGGATGGAGGGACAGACAGGCAGGCGGACAGATAGATAAGCACGTGGGGTCACTGTGTGTGTTCACCCTTGCCAGCCTTTGGTGCGAATCCCAAGGTGTATGGGTGGGCTTGCCTCAAGACCCTCAGTGCCCTGATCAGGGACGGAGGTTAGGCTGAGCCGTGTATGAGAATAGGGAAGCCCTCAAGCAGCCTGGTTAGGGTATCTGGCTGTTAACATTAAGCTGTCAAGTTCAGGGATTAGGCGCTATGGCTGCAGCTTCTGTGCTCCCTGTTGGAAATCTAAGGAACCCCAGCCTATTCCAAGTGGGGCTCTTTGGGCTGGGAGGAGGACGTTCCAGGGCAAGTGAGGCCTTCAGGGGCTACAGGAGCTGGCCAAGGCAGAGGAGGGAGAGTGAGGTCCTAAGATAGGTACTAGTGGCTCCAGAAGGGGCTGTGAGGAACTGTGCTTGGACAGCTCTTACTGAGGCTGGGGGACAGGGAGTGAGCTGTGCAAGGCTGAGGAAGACCCTGACAGCCAGGAGGGAACTGAGAAATCAGAGGCCTTCAGGAGAGTCCTGGGTAGCTGGGAGCAAAAGAGAGACTCTGCTTTCTGGTGAGCAGGGAGGTTGGAGTTAGGTGGGGCCTAGGGCCTGGCATGGCAGGGGAGCTGCCTGGGGATGGATGCTCAAGTGGGGAAGTGCCAGCCAAGTGCTGCCGGGAGGGTAAGGCTAGAGGTTAGCAGAGGCTGGTCCTGGCACCCAGGGACTCCTGCCCAAGGATATGTGATGATGTAGTGGGCTCACTAATGGAGCTGGCCATCAGCAATGCAGCACTGTCACTTGCCAACTTGACCCCACAACCAGCTCTTTAACCTGCCTAGGCTATGTTTTTCTCATGTGTCAAAGGGCACTTTCCCTCTCAAAAGACTGCACCATGTATTTAAAGAGCCATTCATCCATTTGTTCATTTACACACTAGACCTTGGACCACCTACTCTGTACCAGGCACTGTACCAGGTTCTGAGAATAGTGATTCTTGAACTCTGTCCCAGGAGCCTGGGGAGACTAAGGGAGACCAATACATATCGGGCAGTCTCAGGGCAGCACTGGGGAACCTGTGGCAGGGGGTGCAGGGCCGCTAGGTGGCCAGGCTGTGCTTGGCATGCACACCTCTGATCTCCATCCCTCCTTCGTCTCTGCAGCTGAAGGCACGCGGTGCACCGACCCGCCAGCAGGCAAGCCCGCCATGGCGGCCAAGCGCAAGGGTGGCCTGAAGCTCAATGCCATCTGCGCCAAGCTGAGCCGCCAGGTGGTGGTGGAGAAGGGGGCAGAGGCTGGCTCCCATGCTGAGGGTAGCCCACTGCGGCCCCGGGACAAAGAGCGCAGTGGCCCTGAGTCTGGGGTGGCCCGGGCCCCCCGCAGTGAGGAAGACAAGAGGAGAGCAGTGATCGAGAAGTGGGTCAATGGAGAGTACAGCGAGGACCCAGCACCTGCACCTGTGCTGGGCCGCATTGCCCGCGAGGGCCTGGAGCTGCCACCCGAAGGCGTCTACATGGTGCAGCCCCAGGGCTGCAGCGATGAGGAAGACCACACGGAAGAACCCGCCAAGGATGGCAGCGTCCTGGAGGAGAAGGACTCAGATGCGGTGGCCTCCAAGGATGAGAGTGGCCCCAGTGCCAGGCAGGCTTCAGGTGGGTGTCTGGCCTTTGAAGGGAGGGCGATGGTGGGACAGGGCACCATCCCTGGGGAGGCCTAACAGGAAAGGGGCAGTGTGTTCAGGGAGCCTTCCTCACCCCTACTCCAAGTTCCAGCACCTTATCTGGCCCTATGGGACTCCTGGGGGTGGGGACAAGGCAAGAACTGGAATGGGGGCAGCCCAGGGCAAGTCAGGTAGGGCTGTCCCAGTGGTGGTGGGCTGCTATACCATGGGGTCTTTAAGAAACAACAGATGGATGGACAGGTGGGGTTACATGGATTATAGGATGGACATACGGACAAACACTCAGCATAGAGGAGAGGACAGCTAGTGGGTGGGTAGCACTGTTTACACACACCTGCAGAGGGGCAAGCCTGTCGGAGACCATAGTCTCTGGCCACAAGGGGGAGGAGAATAGTCAGTACGTGAACTATAGGAGGGAGATTTCTCTGAATGCCGGGGCTAGGCTTTGTTCTCCTGGCCCACCCCTCAGCCTTCTCCTTCCTAAGCTTCTGTCCCGGCCCTCCCAGGCAGGACTGCTCAGGGCCACGAGGATCACCGGCCCAGCCAGCATATCCCCTTACACCCAGCTGCCCTGGACATGGTCCTCTGGCTGACCTCTTTCCCACGAGATGGCTCAGGGCTGACTTTTCTGATGTCTCCTTGTCCTTAGGACCCAGAGCAGTCCTGTACACCTTCTGTTCCGGGGAGAGCAGGCAAGGGGGACACCACTAGGACTTAGAGCCCCGGAGTCTGGGTCTTTCTCTACCCAGCCTCCCTCCCAGGCTGGTGCCTGGTGCCTTGAGCCTTCCCTGCCCGCTTCCCTGCCCCCTTCCCCCTGCAGCAAGGGGCGCATCTCCTCCCTGTGCGGGGAGCCCTGCGCAGCCACATAATTATGCATATAAGATATAAACAGAGCTGTTTAATTATCCTTCGCCACATCAGTGACAGAGTAATTAACAAACATTGCAAGATCAATGAGGAAAAGTGTGACCTTCAGTTTCCTCTGATAGGAAAAGCCCTTGCCATTCCCAGACACAAGGTGATTGTGCTGGGCCTGAACAGAGGAGAGGGACACGACAAGGGCCACTGTCCCTTCCCACACCCCACCTTGCCCAGGGGAGGTGAGCGGACCTCAACTCCTGCCGGCACCCTCCAGGGGAACTGAGAACTGGCAGGGAGCAGGGCTGCGATTGCTGGGGCACTGTAGGCCCCCCACAACCCAGCCCAGCACCTGGGACAGAAGCTCAGCCCTGGGCACTGGAAAGAGCCTGCTGGAGCCCCAGCTGCCCACCATGGGCTTGGCCCCCAGGCCATCTACTCTGGGCCCAGGAGCTCAGGGATGCAGGTTACTGGGACCCCTGCTTGGCCCCCTCCCTGTTCCGAGCTGCCTGCCCTTCAAAACCCTCTGTTTCTCTGCCATATATAGAGAGAGTTCAGCTGCCTCCAGCTATTTATAGCCCCTTTCCCTGGTCCCTGAGCTACTGAATCCAGCAGGCTGGGCCCCCAACCCTGTGTAGCTTGAGGTCAGGACAGTGGCTGACCTGTTGCCCTGTCTCAGGGAACATGTCTGCTGTTTCCATGCATCACTCTGCCTGCCTGAGGCCCAGGTGGCAGCCTTTCCTTACCTAGTGGGGTCCCAGCCTCTCCCAGGAGCTCAGAGCCTGTCCCTGCACACCCTGCTAAGTGGTCTCCCCTGCCCCAGCAGACCCCCCTCCCCCTGAGGTCCTGCTGCTCTCAATTGTGCCCAAGTGGGCTGGCTTGCACATGAGCGGAGAGAGCACACTGCCCCCCGGGGCCCAGGTGGGTCTCATTGTCCTGTGTGCACCCAGCCTTGATCTGAGGTGTAGCACATGTTCAGTGGAGGAATGAGTGCTCACGGGGACAGGACCCCGCACCACCTGTGGTGTGTGGTTGCATGTGGAAGGGAAGGACCTCAGCGCCGCAGTGGGACTGTCTTCCTCCCAGCATCCTGAGACTTGTCCTGGGAGCTGGGTGTAGGATTTGGAGGACTTATTATATGTGTGTGTCTGTAGAGTTTGGGAAAATAGCCAAGAATGTGAGCTTGCACGTCTGTGTGAATGTGTGTATAAGTGTATGTGAGAGTGTGAGGTATGTGTGTGAGTGTGCAGCTGTTGTTGGGTGTGTTAGGGGACCGTGACTGGTTGTGTGTGCGAGTGTATGTGTGTGAGTATGTGCATATGTGTGTTTTTTCGCATCACTGTAGGGAGGTCACTGCAGGCTTTTCTCAGTGTTCCCGGGCTGGGGATAGTGGTAAGGATGGCTGCGCAGTACTTGGGCCCTAGGTGACACAGCTTTGTGTATGAGTAGGAGTAACTGAAGGACGACAAGAGAGTTTGGAGGACTCATCTGTGTCCTAAACCCTGGCTGGGTGGGGGCCCTGAATGAGTCTGGTAGGCCTGGCCCCTGCCCTCTCATCTGTGCTGTCTGGGACCATAAGCAGCCTGGGAAGGCTTGAGGAGGCCAAGAGGATAGGTCTTAGGGAGTTTTGGGGTGAGCCCAGGACTGAGCCCCTCATCCACTGAAGACATCCAGTTGTGGGCGTCAGGGTAGGTCCTCCAGCCAGGCCACTTCTGTCCCCACCAAGAACATCGCCCTCAGCCCCTGGGCTTCCTCCTGACCGCCCAGCCACTGCCCATATCCTCACCTGTCCCGGGCCCTGTTCTCACTGGCCCCCTCCCGGCAGGCAGGTCGGGCTCTGGCCTCACTTCCAGTAAAATGACTTCTCTTTCATATTAGGCCAAGGCGAGAGAGCGGAGACATTTATGAAACTTTGTTTAATGTACTGAAAAGCCATCGGCCAGAACATTTAGGAAATTGATTTTCCTGGCATTGATGAACTCGTTTTATTTTACCCCAGTATTAATTACTTTTTTTTAAAACAAATTAATTTAAGAGTCGTAAAACCTAACAAGTGAGCCAAATGTCCATAGATCATGTCCTGCTCCACCCCCTCCCCACACTGGCCCCTCCCTCCATGGGTGGGGGCTGGCAGTGGAGGGACTCCTCCCCCTGCCCCCTCCCAGAGTGACCCACCCGCTCCTCCCATGTAGGTGAGGCCTCCTCACTGCGGGACTATGCAGCCTCCACCATGACCGAGTTCCTTGGCATGTTTGGCTATGATGACCAGAACACAAGGGACGAACTGGCCAGGAAGATCAGCTTTGAGAAGGTGCACGGGGGCTCCACCCCTGAGACAGCCACCTCCTCTCTGCCACCCACCTCCTCTCTGCCACCCACCTCCGAAGACACCCTCAGCAAACGGGCACGTTTCTCTAAGTACGAGGAGTACATCCGCAAGCTCAAGGCCGGAGAGCAGCTCTCGTGGCCAGCCCATGGAACCAAGGCAGAGGAGAGGGTGGGCAAGGAGGTAGTGGGCCCCCTGCCCAGCTTGCGGCTGCCCAGCAGCACAGCACACCTGGAGACCAAGGCCACCATCCTGCCCCTGCCATCACACAGCAGCGTCCAGATGCAGAACCTGGTGGCCCGTGCCTCCAAGTATGACTTCTTCATCCAAAAACTGAAGACGGGCGAGAACCTGCGGCCCCAGAATGGAAGCACCTATAAGAAGCCGTCCAAGTACGATCTAGAGAACGTCAAGTACCTGCACCTTTTCAAACCCGGGGAGGGCAGCCCCGACATGGGCGGGGCCATCGCCTTCAAGACAGGCAAGGTGGGGCGCCCCTCCAAGTACGACGTCCGGGGCATCCAGAAGCCGGGCCCCACCAAGGTTCCACCTGCCCCTAGCCTGGCTCCTGCACCCCTCACCAGTGTGCCCAGTGCTCCCAGCACTCCTGGGCCAGGGCCTGAGCCACCTGCTTCCTTGTCCTTCAACACTCCCGAGTACCTGAAGTCAACCTTCTCCAAAACAGACTCCATCACCACGGGGACCGTCTCCACTGTCAAGTAAGGCATGCCCCTCCCACTGCCACCGAGCCCGAGGGCTGGGCTAGGTGGGAGGCCTTATCCCCGTGTGTGAGGCTCACACTTGGAGACATAAACTCTGCCACCCTGTGCACATCCACCAAGCACCCAGGGCTCCACATGCTCACCTGTGCACAGGTGCACACAGCTCACATGTTTACTCTTGCACCTGCATCACCGCTGTGCCCTGGACCCGCACACTGTGCCCCCCTGTGCTCCCTTGACACGCTTCCACACCAGGTGCTTTGTGCACTGTACATTTGCTTACATGCATCCCAGGGACGGTGGGCACCTCATTTGCCCAAGGCAGGCTCGTGGTTGGCTGAGAACACTGACCTCCAGGGGTGAGGGTGCTGGGTCCAGGCCACTGGCCTTCACTCCTAGGTAGGGGATGGGGGTGGGCGTGTCTACACCTTTTCAGCCTTAAGCTAGGGACAGAGGAAAAGTCTGGATGATAAAACAATGGATCATCTGGGGCTGAGCAAGACCCTTCCTCAAAGCCCTTTTCTCCACTACACCAGCATAGGAGCCCCCAGACCCTAGGGCGTGGTACGCCTGCAGGCAGATCTTGTCAGCACCCACTGGCCTGAGGGTGTGGAGGGGTTCTCTCTGTCCCACTGCCCTTGCTCAGTGCTGCCCTGTCTCCCCCACAGCCCTCCCTACCGGGGACTGGTGCCCTCCTCAGCCAATAGCCTCTTGATTGTCCCTGTGAGTCAGAGGGCCAGGCTGGGTGCCTCAGCCAACCCTAGACTGCCTGTGCCTCAGGCCGAGCCCTCCAGCTCCACCTGCCCCAAGTGCTCCGCCCTCATCAGAATTGGGCTCATTCAACCTCTGCTTCTACCAAGGGACTTTCTTAGTCCCACCCTTAGTGCCTCAGAATATGCAGAGCAAAGGAGAGAAAGGCAGGGCCCCAGGGCAGGGAGCTGCCCACCAGACGCTCCTGGGGCTGAGGCCACCCCCGTCCACTAATTGGCTGTGCCCTGTGTGTCTCTCACCAGGAACGGATTGCCCACAGATAAACCAGCTGTCACCGAAGATGTAAACATTTACCAGAAATATATTGCCAGGTAGGCCCCTGGGGAGGAGCCTGCCCTGGAGAGAAGGTGGGGGGCCAGGAGTGCCTGGAGACTCAGACCATCCATCTGACATCTGACTGCCAGGGCCAAGGTGGCTGCCTTCTCCCACCTCTACCAACTTCTATCACCAAATTCCCCCAGCCCCTTTGGGGTAGTCCAGGCCACACAGTCCTCACATGACTTATATCCCAAATAGGGCCAAGGTGCAGGCAGGGCCCAACACAGGTCCTGGCTGCAGGGGAAGGCACCTCCTTCAGGGTCAGAGGGCCCAGGTCCTGCCCTCATACGGAGCCTGAGGTAGGACACCGGCCACTGCAGAGCTGTCAGGGCTGAGAAGGGGTGTGTACAGTTGTCCTCACAGTCTCAGCCCAGTGGGCTTCCTTGGCCTGGATACCACATGACTCCAGACCCACCCCTTTTTATCCCATAGGCTACAGGATTGGTAGGTGAAGAGCCTTCACTGCAGCAAATCCTCCGAAATGAGCCACTATCTCCACCCCCACCCCACCCTGCCTCCCATGCTGTGGTGTCTGTGGGGCAGCATGTGGCAGGAGCCAGGCCTGGCATCTGTCTTTGGACCCATCATCCAAGTTCTTCCTGTCCACCTCCATCTCTCTACCTCCATGTCCCTCTGTCCTTTCAGCTTTGCTTGGTTCTGTCTTATTATTATTATTATTATCATCATCATCATCATTATTAGTACCTCAGCAGATGGCCTTTTTGGCAGCTTCAGCTTTAATATTTATTTGCAAGTGGATTTCCCCCTACAATAGGGATTTCTCTCACTCTCCTGCATTCTCACATCATCCTGGGAGGGGGACGGGCAGGCTGAATGAGCCACCTTCTCCACAGTTGTCATAGTGTCCTCTCTCCAGAGTGGCCACCGCAGGGCTGGCCATCACTGAACCTGTGAGAACCACATCCCAGCTCACTGGGCCTTGGGAAGAAACAGAGTTTTCTGGAAGGCAGGCGGTGGCCAGGCAGCACGAGCTCCTGGCTGCAGAGTTGGCTGGAGAGTGAGCTCCCTGCCACAGGAAGCCAAACAGATGCCGTGCTTTAAAAATTCATGACTCTGGACTGTTTCAAGTGTCAGGAAAAGCCCAGGACAGGGAGAGCCCTTTAACGCCTCTCAGCAGCAAGACCCTTGGCTGGCCCAGCCCAGGCCCCTAGCACCTGGCCAGAGCTGGATGGAGCGTGGCAGGTGGGAGTCAGCTACCTGCAAAAAGAGCAGCTGGGCTGCCGTGGCGGCCCCACTGTCCCTCCCATTCCAGATCCCTCCCTTGTCTGTCCCTCTTTGCTGGGAATTTCAGCCTGCCCCAGCTTCTTCCTACCCCACCTTGAGGCCAGGACTCTGCCCTATGTGGTACTCCCCAGCTGATGCAGCAGGCATGCAGCTGTGCAGGGCTGGCTTCCCGTGGACTCAGTCACTCACCCTGACCTTCCCAGGCCTCTCTATCCCTGCCCCTCCACATCCCCACATGGGGTCCAGGGCCCTTGGAATCCCAGCAGCACATAGAGGCTGCTGCTCAGGTGAGGGCCCTGAAAGATGCCTCCCTGAGGCTGGCACCTGGACAGGGCCTGACTCCACCCCTCATCTCTTCAGGTTCTCAGGCAGTCAGCACTGTGGCCACATCCACTGTGCCTACCAGTATCGGGAGCACTACCATTGCCTTGACCCCGAGTGCAACTACCAGGTATGAGCTGCACAGGGCCCCGCTCTGCTACCTGCCCACCAGTACAGCCTGGAGGCTCTTCCTGAAAGTGGGACCAGGGTTCTTAGTTCAATTTGGGCCACTTGAACTTGAGTTGGGTAGGCATAGACCAGATAATCTACCAGCCTGTCAATGGTCTCTGATTCCTGCTGACAAAGCAGCTATTAAGATTCAGAGCCATTTACATCCTGGTAATCATAATTCCCTTTCATTGAGAGTAGACCATGTACCAAGGACTGAGCCAGTCAGCCTGTGCACCTCACCTAACTGATGCTTTCCAGTGACCTTGGCGGGTTGGTATTACTACCCCATTTTAGAGATGATGACCTTGAAGTTCAGACAGTGTCACTGTGTCTAAAGCCACTTAGAGCACAGCTGGTCAGCCAGGTGGGAGTTCAGGCAGCCTGCATACCTGTGTCACCAGGGAGCCCAGCCTGTTACAGCCTGAGGATGATCTGTCACCCGCCAGAGGCCCTGCCTTTAAGGCCTGCCCTGATTTATCGCGCTCCTGGGCCTGGCTTCTGGGAGCCTGGGGGGAGGTCAGAGAAAGATGTGGTTCTTGAGTCTTTGGGGATGGTGTGCCTGGAACAGACCTTGGACAGTCTGAGCAGCCTCCACCCCAAGCAGGGTGATTTACCAGGATACCTGAGGACCCTTGGGCCAGCAGCTGGCTCAGGTGTTCTTGGCACATTGGTAAGAGCGCGGGAGCCCAGGCTCCTGCCGGCTGACCACTGTCTCCCGGCAGAGGTTCACGAGTAAGCAGGATGTGATCCGACACTATAACATGCACAAGAAGCGTGACAACTCCCTGCAACATGGCTTCATGCGCTTCAGCCCCCTGGACGACTGCAGCGTCTACTACCACGGCTGCCACCTCAACGGGAAGAGCACCCACTACCACTGCATGCAGGTGCTGCCCACCCCCTTCCCCAGTGCCTAGGCCTGCCCCCGGCTGGTCTTGCTCAGGCCCAGGCAGCTCTGGGACCTGGAAACAACTCCATCTTGGGCCCTCCCCTGCTCAAGCCCCCACCCCAGAGGCAGAGCTGCCCTGATGGGCAGGGGTCCTACTTGATCAGGAGCCCCCCTCCTTCTGGCTCAGGACTGGGACCAGGAGTCCAGGGGGCTCAAGCCTGGGTAGTATCTGGTGGGCCAGGGCGGGGCCTTCTCCATGGCCATACTTGGTGTGGATGAAATTCAGTGAGCTGTTTATACAGACCGACAATTTTCAGGCTTTAACACCAAGAGCAGCATTGCAAATGATTCCTGAGGAGGTTTTTGTTTAATTCTTTGTTTTAATGCCACACAGAGTCTGGGCTTTTTCAAGGTGTCAGGCCGAGGAGGAGCGACTTTGGGTTGCAAATAGCAGCCGCTGAGCCTCCCCCCAGTATTTGTCAGGGGTTGTTATGGCCCCCGTGAAACAACCTGGGCCACGAGCAGAGGGGGGCCGCCCTCTGGGCTCTGAGATGGTGCAGACACTGGCACAGGCCAGCCTTCAAGAGTGTTCAGATTCCACTGTTTTTTACTCAATATGGCAACATTGCCTGCCTGGCCCAGCTGGGGTGGGGTGGGAGGGCCCAAGCCCAGGAACCATCCACTAAGCAAATCTCTGGGCTCAAGGTGACCTCCTGGCCTCCAGGGTCTAGCCCCTGTCCCAGGTAGGGCCATAGGGCCGTAGACTGGGACTCAACACCCATCTCCTGCAGGATGGGGCTCCCTCCCCTGTGTGGAAAAGTATCTGGGGTTTCTAAAGATAGCCTGACCCTCGGCACGGGCAAGGCCAGGCCCAGGCAGGTCTTGGTCTCTCCCTGTGACCTCAGGGGTTGTTAGAGGTCTTCTGCTTCAGTTCCTGTGTTGACCTGAGGTCACATGTGGAGGTGCTGAAGCTTCCCTGAGCAGAGTGGCCATCTTAGCCCAGGAGTACTAGACTCAAGTTCCTGACCGCCATTCCCGCCTGCACAGGTGGGCTGCAACAAGGTGTACACGAGCACGTCGGATGTGATGACTCATGAGAACTTCCACAAGAAGAACACTCAGCTCATCAATGACGGATTCCAGCGTTTCCGAGCCACTGAGGACTGTGGCACAGCTGACTGCCAGTTCTATGGACAGAAGACCACGCACTTCCACTGCAGGTAAGTGGGGCCTGGCCGGAAAGGCTTCCTGGGCTGGAGGAGGGATGGAAGGCAGGAAACTACGCTAATGGGACAGTTAGGGCTATACCAACAGAGCAGGGACAGGAGTTAAGATCTCCTTAGAGGCCCTGCCTTGGTGCACAGCCTGGGTCTTCCATCTGGGAGGCTGTCCTTTCCAGGGCCACAGTGGGAGCAGGGCAGGGCCTCCTCTGCACCCCATGAAGCCCCATGACAGGCTCCCAATGTCCCATCTAGGCGCCCCGGCTGCACATTCACTTTTAAGAACAAGTGTGACATTGAGAAGCACAAGAGCTACCACATCAAGGACGATGCCTACGCCAAGGACGGCTTCAAGAAGTTCTACAAGTACGAGGAGTGCAAGTATGAGGGCTGCGTGTACAGCAAGGCCACCAACCACTTCCACTGCATCCGAGCCGGCTGCGGCTTCACCTTCACCTCCACCAGCCAGATGACCTCGCACAAGCGTAAGCATGAGCGCCGTCACATCCGCTCCTCGGGCGTGCTGGGGCTGCCGCCCTCGCTGCTGGGCGCCAAGGACACAGAGCACGAGGAGTCCAGTAACGATGACCTGGTTGACTTCTCTGCCCTGAGCAGCAAGAACTCCAGCCTGAGCGCCTCCCCCACCAGCCAGCAGTCCTCCGCCTCCCTGGCCCCCGCCACTGCCACCACTGAGGCTGTGCCCGGTGCCACCAAGCCTCCCAACAGCAAGATCTCGGGGCTACTGCCCCAGGGCCTGCCGGGCTCCATCCCCCTGGCGCTGGCCCTCTCCAACTCTGGCCTGCCCACCCCCACACCCTACTTCCCCATCCTTGCTGGCCGTGGAAGCGCCTCCCTGCCTGTGGGTGCCCCTAGCCTTTTGGGTGCCGTGTCCTCTGGGGCAGCAGCCGCAGCGGCCCCTGACACACCTGCTCTGGTCGCCTCCGGAGCTGGAGACTCCGCCCCAGCGGCAGCTGCCTCCGTCCCAGTGCCCCCTGCCTCCATCATGGAGAGGATCTCTGCAAGCAAGGGCCTCATCTCACCCATGATGGCCAGATTGGCCGCAGCTGCCCTCAAGCCCTCTGCCACCTTTGACCCAGGTGAGCAGGCTGGGCCCTGCCCAGGAAGCGAAGACTTTCTCGACCCGGTAACTCCCTGGCCTCAGGTTTTGGAGCAGAAAACGGGAGTGTTTGGAGAAGGCATCTGTGTGGTCCCTGCACGCAAGCCTCGGGCCTGCCACCACCCCACCTCTGCCTGGTCTCTGCTTCTATCCTATTTGTTTATTTGTGGGTCCCCTTGTCCTTGCTTGCTTTCCACAGGGAGTTCTTGCTTCTACAATAATCCCTGGTCCCGGGCTGCCTGGCATTCTGGGGGCCACGCAGGGTCCCTCCCTTCCTGTTTGCTCATCCTCCCACTCTGAGTCTGTCCCTGATGAGAGACTGCTCAGTGTCCGCGGTGTCCTAGGGTCTTCTCCAGCTGTCCTGGAGGGGGATGTGAGTCCAGCCCTGTGGTGAGGTGACCACACCTCACACCTGGATAGCCACTCAAGGCCCAGGGACACCCTTCCCTGGCTCCCCCCTCAGTGAGTGCTGCCTGGTAGAACTTTCTAGACAATGGAGGCCTTCTATGCTATACTGTTCAGCATGGCAGCCACTAGCCACATGTGGCTATTGAATGCTTGTGACAGAAATTGGATTTTAACTCTTAATATAGCCACACCTGGCCAGTGGCTGCCTGTTGGACAGTGCAGGGCTGGAGCCACCCAGTCACATCTTCTGCCTCACTTGGATTCACTGAGGGGGTTAGTTATTCCTCCCTCCCTCTCTCTATATATACAATTTCTTAAATTATTCTTTTTAAATGTTTCTGCTGTTTTTCTCTGGATTTGGGAGTCCTTTTCTGTTTTCCTCACTCTCCCTGTCCCCCTCATCTGTGCAATTAGTAATCGTTGAACCCCTGAAAAGAGTGCAGTTCTGTCTAGGATGAGGTGAATTCTACTCATTCATTCATTCAACAACTGCTGATGCTTGCTAAGGGCAGCTTGCAGGGTGCTTGTTGAGAGCCAGGCAGGGAGCAGGTGCTGGGGATGCAGCAGGCAGACATCAGACAGGCCAAAGTTTGGCCCCGTGGAGCTGACATAATGGCGTGGTCTGTCCCCAGTACGTAGCTAGGAAGTGGTGAAGTCCAGACTTGGCCCTCGGCAGTCTGGCCCCTGGGCCCGGATGCTGTGCTCCTGTGGCCCTGCTGGGTTCTGCCTGGACCTTGCAGAGAGCTGTCAGTGCTTGCTGGGGGTGCTGGGCCATCTTTTCCTGGGGATCGTTGGCAAGGGACTCCAGAGAGCTGCTGGAACATGGACGCCTGAGGTCTGAAAACTCTGTAGCATGTGGTACCAGAGGGACACTCGTACCGGGTGGCAGTGTGGAGTAACCCACCTTCTGTGCCAGGTGTGGAGGGTCCTAGCTGGCCACACCCCTGCAGGCTGAGTCAGGACACACTCCAGGGCCACCCTGGGTTCGGTGGCCAGACTGTCAATACTTTGTTTTCTTTAGAAAAACCTCCTTCCCCCAAAAGAAAGGTCAAGAGAAGGGGAGGGGGCCTTTTCCTTTTATTTTTTAATAAAATGCCACTTGCCGTCTGTGAAGCAGCTCTCTGTCAGCTGGAGCGCCTTGGGGCAAATTAATATTTCAGTCACTGGGGGATTGTGGAGGAAGCTGGTGGACGCGGCCCTGTCAGCGGCTTCTCCTGGCCCTGGCCTGCCGGGTCGCCTGCAGCCTTACCCACCCAGCTCCCACCAGGACCCAGCCCGCTGGCCAGGGCGGGCCTGTGTCCCTGCACTGGACAGCTTGACGGGCGAGGTCACACCGCTTGAACCGCTCTGATTGGCTGTCAGTTCCCATCGCCCTGACACAGCAGACGCCCTTCCCGGGCATGCTCAGTGCTCTGGCCGTCGCCCGGCAACCGCGGGCCAGGGACCTGGGGAGGAGCCGCTCCCAGTCCAGATCTGCCACTTTCCCTCAGCATTAACAGAGTCTTTAATAAAAGCCTAAGCGGCAGCCCCACAAATTGACTGTGACAGTTGGTGGAGCAAATGAAGGTCCCCCACCCCCACAACAGCCCCCTCCCCATCCTCCCGCCCTTCTCCTCCAGGAGGCCCTGAGCCAGGACAACTTTGACATAATTTTGCAATAATTATCACTTGAAGAATTGCCACACAGGGGCAAGCGTCGAAAGTGATCACATCAGTGAGGAGAATGGCTGACCAGCAGAGGGGCCTCCCTGGGTCCCGGCCCACCCGGCCTGCTGCCCTCCCTCCAGGGGGGTGCTGTGGTCTGTGCCCATGTGCAGCCTTCAGCCCCTCTGACCCATCTTCCATCCCCTCCCCTGTAGGAAGCGGGCAGCAGGTCACCTCCGTCAGGTTTCCCCTGGCGCAGGTGAAGCAGGAGGCTGGTGAGAATGCTGGCGCCCCTGGCCCCCACGAGGCTTCCCAAGACCGCAGTCTAGACCTGACTGTGAAGGAGCCCAGGTGAGGCAGGCAGCAGTCTGCTGTAGGAGCCAGCCTCCTGGGGACAGCACCCCCACACTGGAGCCCAGAGGGGACCTCTGCAGGAGCCAGCCCCTGGGGATAGCATCCCAGCCCTGGAGCCCATGGTTGGGCTGGGTGGGGCCAGCCTCCAGGATCTGTCCCCAGCTGTCTGAGCTTGAGCCCCTTGGTTTGTGTGTTCTAGTAATGAATCAAATGGCCACGAAGTCCCAGCAAATTCATCTCTTTTATCCTCGCTTATGAATAAGGTAAGAACCATCCATCACACGCCTCCCTCTCCCCCACCCAGAGAAATTAAAGCTGTGCTGGGGGGTGGGGGGAATGTGTTTGTTTTTTAATGTTTTGCCTCTAATAAGATGAGTTTGTACCATTTAAATTTTGAGGCCATTTTTCATCGGATATAATTTCAGAGCCACTGCTTACAAATTAATTTAATGAACTGGCTGAAGAAATATATTCCAGCCCCTGACACCTTTTTTTCCCTTCAGATGGAGAGCTCCAAAAGCTTTTCCAGAGCCCTCTAACTTCTTTCACTCTTAGTTATTAATTTTATTTATTTATTTTATATATTTTTGTTTGTTTAAAAAAGGGTGGGGGGAATAAAGTGGGAGCAAAACATCAATTTCCACTTTTCGGGTTGAGTAATGGTCTTGGACGCCTTCCGGAGAGGTCGCTCTGGAATATTTATTTTAAATAATGCAGGGTCTTTGTAAATTATACATCATCTCAAATATATTTTTCCCCTTCACATGATAAATTTGACTATAGCAAGATTAATTTGGTTACTGTACACAAGTGACTGCTGAGGAGGGAGCTGGGCCTGGGCTGGACCTTGCGAGGTGGGGTCCTGCCGGGCACTTGGTGGGAAGGGGCCTCCTGCTGCTCTTCCCCTGCCCCTCCCCATGCTGTCCTTCCCTTCTCCCCTCCTCTGGCCACTGCCCTGCACCATCCTCCCCGCAGCAGCGGTAGCGATGCACACTTCATGACCCTCCCGCCCTCGCCGGCCTGTCACCCCCCTGCGAGTCTCTTTCTCTCCTGCTCCTCCTCTGTGGCTTCTCTTGTTCTCCAGGAATTCGTAGGGGTTCTCCCCATCCCTCCTCCTCCTGCATTTCTTTTGAAAACCTTCTGGCAGGAAAATAACCAGGGAGCCCAAAGTCTGGAGAAAGCTGGGCTGTAGCGTGCGCACCCCGCGTGGCAGCCTCAGTCTGAGTGACGGATGCTACTGCCTGGGCTGGAGTGCAGGAGCTTTGCGGAGGACTCGAAGCAGCTCCTGGCAGGGCATGTAGCCACTGGCTCTCTGGTCAGGGAGGGCTGGAGCCACTAGGGGCCAGCCTGCAGAATCTGCCCAGCTTGGCGTGCTCGGGTTGGTCCGAGCTGCCCAGAGCTGCTGCCGCTCTCTGAGCAGCCTCTCTTTTGTCCTGAGTCTTCCAGCCCTAAGCTTGCCCTCTGTCCTCACAGATGTCTCAGGGCAACCCCAGTCTCGGCAGCTTGTTGAACATCAAGGCGGAACCGGAGGGAAGCCCCTCCATGGAGTCCTCACCATTCCTAGGCAAGGCTGTGAAGGCGCTGGTTCAGGAGAAGCTGTCGGAGCCCTGGAAAGTATATCTTCGCAGGTGAGGGGCTTGTTGGGAGGTGGGGGCTGGGCCAGGCTGCTGACCATGCCCATCCATCCTGCCCTGCCCTGGCCTTGCCAGATCCCCTGGCTGTGCCTTGACAGCTGGCTCCTCTGGCCAGGTTTGGTACCAAAGACTTCTGTGACGCCCAGTGTGACTTCCTGCACAAGGCCCATTTCCACTGTGTGGTGGAGGAGTGTGGCGCACTCTTCAGCACCCTGGACGGGGCCATCAAGCATGCAAAGTGAGTGGGGGGTCTAGGGGACCATTTATCCCAACATGGCTCTGGATTGGGTGAATCTGCGGCCTGCACAGGCCTGCATGACTTCCTGCCAGACCACAGAAGCTAAGCTGACTTCTCAGAAGGTGCTGCCTGAAGAAAGGTGGGCTTCCCAGCTCCTCTGAGCCCCTGCCCAGGCTCCACGTTGAGCCCTAAGCAATGGTGGCTGCTCCCCCAGGTCCTGACCACAGAGGCAGGGGGAGAGACTTAGTTCTGAACCTGAGGCAGGAACCCTGGGTGAAGGCCATTCCCATTACACCTTCAGATTTTCTTTAGGCCTAAAAATTACAAAATTAATTTATAAATCCCATTCAGTTAAAAGGCAGTGAGTCCAGCCACCTCCTTATAATTGAACTCAGAACTTGTCAGCATTTAAAACTGATGTTCAGGGCGCTCTAGCCCCAGAGCAGGCTATTCTCCCCACGTGGGCGTCCCCACGGCTAGCCCACAGAAGAGCCTCTGAATCCTGAGGGTCCTACTTTAAAACCTCAGAGCAGGATCTGGAGGGGAGGGCTTCAGGAGGCAGGGCTATGTCACATGCATGCACGTGAGGGGGCTAGAGACAGAGGAAGGTGAAGACGGGCCAGCCAGAGCCCAAGTTCCTCCAGTCCTTCTGTCCTGGTGGGAACCTGTAAGACCCCTGGAGCCTAGTGCTGGGATGAGGCAGGGACCCTGGGTCCCTGAAGCTTGCGGTGGGTCACCTGTAGCACCCCTCTCGAGGTGTGCCTAGCCAGTATAGAGGGGCTAACCTCCTGGGGCCCTGCTGGCCTCCCTACCTGAGAGACCCTCTCATCTCCACAGCTTCCACTTTCGGACGGAGGGGGGAGCAGCAAAAGGAAACACAGAGGCCCCCTTCCCGGCCTCGGCTGCTGAGACCAAACCTTCCACAGCCCCCTCATCCCCTCCAGCACCTCCTGTCACCACAGCCACGGTTTCCTCTCTGGAGGGGCCCACTCCAGGCCTGGCCTCTGTGCCCTCCGCCCCCACCCTGCTCGCCTGGAAGCAGCTGGCTTCCACCATACCCCAGATGCCTCAGATTCCAGCGTCAGTGCCTCACCTGCCTGCTTCGCCCTTGGCAACGACTTCTCTAGAGAATGCCAAGCCCCAGGTCAAACCCGGATTCCTCCAGTTCCAGGAGAAGTGAGTCCCTCGATGAGCCGGGAGTCCCGCGTTCCCCTCGCGTCTCGGGAGTAGGTGCTAGCGAGGGCTGCTGAGGAGGCCCTGCTCCTCACCCTGCAGTTAGCGCTGGCTGTCCCCTGCCTGTCTGGGACGTGGCCATCAGGTGATGTCCTTTAACCAAAGATGCTGCTGCTCATACCTCACTGTCTATTCCCAAAGCGGCAGCCAGGGTGGGGGAGATGGTGGACGTAGCAGCCTCTACTCCAGCCGGGTGGTTGGTGATCCTACAAGGGCTGGCCTGGGTGGGCCAGGAATGGTGTGGTCCTCAGAGGACATTTGCTGGCCTGACAAGCAGGGCTGGTCTCCCTCTCGGCCTCCTTCCTGGCCTCCTCTGTGGTGTATACCCATGGCAGAGTGTCTGTAGGGCTCATGAAGTCACGGACAGGGTGAGGGGCACTCACATGCACAGGGTCTGAGCTCCTCGGGGTGGAAGGGACCTTGCTCACTGGATGGTGGTGGCTCCTTGCGGCGAGAACGGTGACTTTGTATCATAATGTGTGCGGCTTCCTGTTCTCAATAAAAGTAATAAATTGGATTATTTATACCGCCTGAGTGGCAGCTGTCCTCCCTCTCTGAGCACCTGGGGCTGGGCCCATGGCATGAAAGGGGACCGGCGCTCCTCTCCATCCCTCCCCACCTTCTCTTCCTCCCTTCTCTCCAAAATGGGTCTGCTGTGCAGGGACCGCAGCATGGCCACCCAGAGCAGAAGGCTGAAGCCCCAAGTCTTCCCTCACCCCTCTGCAGCCTGTGAGGCAGGGCTCCAGGGCAGGGGCCTACAGGCAGGCCAGCTAGGGGTGGCCCAGCATCCCCTCTCCTCTCCCACCGGCCCCTGCCACTCTGCTGGCGCACAAAGCTGAGTGGGTGGAGGCCCTGGGCTGATCCTGGAGAGCCTCACCAGCTGTGAGCCTGCACAGGACCTGACACCAGAAACATGTTCCCACTTGCTGAGGCCCGTGCTGCAGAGCTTCCTGGTAGGGCTGCCCACCCATCTGCAGCCTGTCAGCCTGCCACATCCAAGGCAGTGTCAGTGCCATGCCAGCCAGGGCCTCACCAGCATCCCATCAGGGCTGGCATCGCCATCCTGATTTTCATATCTAAGAAGTTAATACAGCCATCCTTATCTATAATCCTGAGGTGTAGCTGTGGAAACTACGTGTCCCAGCATGCACTGCTCTGGGCACCCTGCATATTGCAATCCCTGTGCACCATGTACAGCTCCTAAAAGGAGCCAGGAATGCATGCTGGGATCTGTAGTCTCCTGTGGCTTTGTCCTGTTGAGCAGGAGAGCAGCCCAGGGGCCGTTCTTCTTGATGGTACCAGTGGTGATGGGGGAGCAGACCCCAACACAAGCAAAGTCAGGATGCCGGCACGGAGGGCTTGGGAATGCCAATGACTTTCTGGGCTGTGGTTTCCTTCCAGTGATCCTTGCCTTGCGACGGACTGCAAGTATGCCAACAAGTTCCACTTCCACTGTCTGTTTGGGAACTGCAAGTACGTCTGCAAAACCTCTGGCAAGGCCGAATCCCACTGCCTGGACCACATCAACCCCAACAACAACCTGGTGAACGTGCGAGACCAGTTTGCTTACTACTCCCTGCAGTGTCTCTGTCCCAACCAGGTCAGCATGGTGGGCAAGCCGGGGTGGTGTAGGGGAGGCACCGGCCCAGGACAAGTTCCTCTTGGCAGAGGTTCCATTTCTCACACCCTTTTTAAATTGGCCTCCACCAGACTCTGGAAAGGACACGATCTGCCCCTAGGCCCCTGGAGGCCCCTGGGCAGGAGTCCAGATTGGTGCTAAATTGGTGAGGTCTGCCATTTCAGTCCTAACTCCCAGTGGCGACTCAGTGCTGGGCAGCCACTGTGTGCTTGGCGTCATTCTTGCCAATACTGGAACTATCTACGTCCCCTTTCCCCAAAGGCCTAGTGTTGTAAAACAGGATAAAGAAGTAGAACTCCCAGCCCAGACAGGAAGGACAGGTTGGCTTCACCTTAATGGCCTTACTTCCAAGACCAGAGGAGTCTGAGTCTTCATCTGGGCTTGCTGAGAAGAGTGCAAGCCTAGATTAGTGATGTCTGCCTAGCTTTGGACTTGCTAGAAGAAGTGCTTGCATAGATTAGTGATGTCTGCTCTGGGCAGGAGATTAGGGAAGGGATGCAAGATTACCAGGTAAGATGTTTAGTGAAATGACATGAGAATGGTCTTTATACCATTGTGTTTTCTGATTCTGAGCATGGAAGGGCACATCCTACAGGCCTGGGACAGGTGGGAGATCCCAGAAGTCACGTGCCTGTTCTGACCCCTTGTTCCTACCTGCAGCACTGCGAGTTCCGGATGCGTGGACACTACCACTGCCTCCGGACCGGCTGCTACTTCGTGACCAACATCACCACCAAGCTGCCGTGGCACATAAAGAAGCATGAGAAGGCTGAGCGGCGGGCAGCCAACGGATTCAAGTATTTCACCAAGCGCGAGGAATGTGGCCGGCTAGGTACTTATAGCAGGGCAGGGATTTGCCAGAAGGTGGCAAGACTGAGGCTTTGGCCCCCAAGGTCCTGGTAGCCTGGGCCACCTCTCCTGGTTCCCCGCTCCTGCCCCCACCTCAGGCCCCGTGTCTTTGTTAAAGACAACACAGACATCACAGGCATCACCAGACCTGTGAAACAGCCAAAACCCAAACAGTCCAGAAAACAGAGTTGGGGTGACTCAGAGCACTGCCCCTCCACCCCAGGACAAACACCCTGGGACTGCATGGGCAGCATCAAGGGCTTGGCTTGGTGCTTTTTTCCTTTTCTTTTCAAGAGGGTTTGCAGGTGGTCTTAGGAGTTCAAAATTCCTTGTCCTAGGATCTCTTACCATGGTCTAAATTATGAGGTTCTTGTCCACACTGAGCTCTGGTTTGTTCATTCATTCATTCAGTAGTTATTTATTAAGGGACAGCTACGTGCTACCCTAGTCATGGTTCCAATGCTGGGGGATTAGGGGTGCCAGCAGTGGAGGTGGCAGCTCAGATTTTCTGAGCGTCTGCTGTGTGCTGGCACTGGGCTTGGTGCTGTGCTGGGGGTCTGGCAGGTGGGGAACAATCAACTTCACTGTGGACTAAGCTGGAGCACCTGTGACCTGGGGGACCCAGGAAGGAGGGGACCATGCCTCTGGGAAGTTTGACAGCAGATGCCTCAGAGTTAACGCTGCTGCTGAAACCTGAGCCCCAGCAGGGAGAGGCCGGCCCATCACTGTCATCACTGGCCTGAGCTTACTGAGTTGCCTTGGGGTGAGGTGGGGACTCTGGGGCCAGTAGACAGAGGGCAGAGCCCACCCTCGTGCCTCAGGACAGAGCCCTGTTTGTGGGCCTGCAGATATGAGGCAGGGATCTCCCTAGGAATAGACTGGAACATGGAGCAAAGTGGGAGCCCAGTGGGTGTGGCCCTGGTGGTCATGGCAGCAGGGTCTTGGAGGAACAGGGATGGTGGCTGCTGCAGTCTCACCCTTCCATAGGTGAAGGGAAGGGTAAGACACTCAAAGTCAACCGCCAGTAAAGAAAGGAAACAAACCTTTCCTTCAAGTATTAATTCACAAAGGATCCATGGTCAGGGAGAGGGTTGGTAACCATGACAACAGCTGTCAACACTTAGTGGCCTATGCTGTTCCTGAGCTTGGTTTACAGGTGTCAGTGTATTCGTAGTTGCCATTATTTACTCAACTTTTGGTGTTTTTGGTGGTAGCTGGGGGCAAACAAAGCTGGGGGCTGATACAAGACACCTGGGGAGCCTGGGCACCGTGGCAGCGGGCAGGCCCTTACCTGCCCTGCAATGCCATGTCCCTCCTGCTGTGTTTGTGTTCAGCCCCAAGCAAAGTGGGAGGGGGAAGCAGAGGGGCGGGCAGGACCCCAGGCTTTCCTGAGGAGATGTGCGGACTGGCAGCTTGCTGGGAGGTGGCTGACCTAGTGGACAGAACCATTAGGGTCCCTTGCCCTGGAGCTGTGGACCCCACTCCTGGGGCAAGGGGCAAGGGATGGGGCCAGCCTCTCCATTGTCACATGACTCTGTGCTAGGCTGGGGGAAGCCCCAGAGTTTGGATAGCCCTGGTTGTCTTAGACTGCCTGGACTTCCTGAGAGTGTCACCCCAAGGCGAGTGCCCCATCCCTAGACACCATCCACCTTGCTGGCCACACTTCCCCCATGTCCAGAACAGTATCCAGCACACACTGGGTGCTGCCAGCATTGGCGGCCAGGGAGGCTCACGCCAGGTGGGGCTGTGTCCACAGGCTGCAAGTACAACCAGGTGAATAGCCACTTCCACTGCATCCGGGAGGGCTGCCAGTTCTCCTTCCTTCTCAAGCACCAGATGACCTCCCACGCCCGGAAGCACATGCGGAGGATGCTGGGGAAGAACTTTGACCGCGTGCCGCCCTCCCAGGTGAGAGCCCAGGGTGGGCGGGCAGCCCCGACCAGAGTGACCAGAGTGCATCGACAGTCCCGTGCTTGCCACCCACCTGTCCCCCATGGGAAGTGTGGCCCCCAGCCCAATTTCCTGTTTCTTTCCAGGGTCCCCCAAGCCTGATGGACACTGAGACAGACGAGTACATGGATTATACAGGCTGCAGCCCAGGCGCTGTGTCCTCTGAGTCATCCACCATGGACCGAAGCTGCTCCAGTACCCCTGTGGGCAATGAGAGCACTGCAGCAGGTGAGCTGGTGTCTGGGCGGCTTCTGGCTTGGGCCAGGTCCTCCTCCCCAGGACCAGCACCGCTGGGTCCAGCTTGGGACAGAAAGTTCATGGTCAAGTAGCCTCAAAGAGGACAGGCTGGTATGTGGCAGAGCTGGCTTGGGGCACGTGGGTCATTGAGGCCCTCCCGCCATCCTCCCGCCTCTCTGCACTCTGCCCTCCGCCACAGCTTCCAGAAGAGGACCCAGGCTTGTCCCCGTTAGAGCTACTGAGTAGAGCAGCGCAGCCCCCCAGCCCCGCCCCACGCTCCCGGGCCCTGCTGCCCCTGCGGCCTCCCCGCAGCCCCTCCTGGCCTCTTTCTTGCCCCTTCTGTGGCACCTCTCTCTGCTCATCTGCACACACATTCTCACGTCATACTTGCTTCTGCCATTGGGTTTCTCATTTTGGTTCTTTTTGTTTGTTTGTTCTTTGTTTTGGTTTCTGTTTTTTTTTTTTTTTTCTGCTTTTCTCCACCCTCTCCAGGCTGCCCGGCTCCTCCTCCTCCTCCTCCTCCTCCTGCTGCCACCGGTGATGAGGCTGCCCACCTGGCCCCGCAGCCCCCACCAACCGCACCCTTCTCGCCGGGTGTGCTCCGGCCCCCCCTCCCCCCCCTCCCATGCCTCTTCTCTCCGTCCTGTTTCTCATACTCTCTGCTCAGTGCCACTCTCGGAGCCAGCCGGGGCCTGGCCCACCCCATCAACAGCCCGCCCAGCTTCCCGCCCATCACTGCCACTCCAACTCCAGTAAAAAGTGACGTCCCCCTAGTTCAGGACGCTGCAGGTAACTTACACGTGCCTTCTCACCAGTCTCTGTCACCCCAGCTGACCCTCAAAGCCATGGTCCATGGCCTGACCCCTGCACCCGTCATAGCCAGGCACTCCTGAGGCAAGAATCTGGTCTCTGTGTCCAGCTCCCATGGTTCCTGCCCAGCACCAGGCAGGACAGAGTTGCTCCTTCCCAGCAGTCGCTCGGACCTCAGAGGTGGCAGTGCCTGGCCCACTCCCACATCCCTGCTGGACGCCCTGTGGATCTACTTCCTCAGCCCTGGGCAAGGCAGAGCCTGTTCTCCTGCTCTCAGGAGTCTTCCTGGGACCTGGCACTAGGGAGAGGCAGAGATGTGCTCCCAAGGGCTTGCTGGTGCCTGGGACCCACCAGGTTCAGGGCTTTCTGATTCTAGCCTGAGCCTCACCCCCACCCCCAGCTGAGTTGGAAGAAGAAATCTCTGTGCCCCCAAGCAATGCTCAGTGGCAGAGGTGCTTCTTCGTTTCTCCCCCATATCTGGTGCCTCACAGGGATAGGGCCTGCTCACCCCTGTCCCTCGGGTGTAGACGTCACCCAGCTATCTCTTTCTCTAGTTACTGTTGTTGCTTTCCATCCTGACTGGGCAGAGCCGCTGTGTCAGGGCCCAGGAGTCACTGCAGGGAAACCAGGGCCAAGGGTCCCCACCCTTGTGGGCTTCAGGCCATCAAGAACTCTGTGTCTGGCATGGCCAGACTTTGACTTCAGGGCCACAGCAGCTGCTCCTCACACTTGAGTGTCAGGGCCTGAGACTATCCCTTGCCCCTGCCTGGGTACCCCTTGGTTTCCCTGTGTCTGCTTAGGATGGTGACTGGGCCTCTTTTGCTGATTGGCAGTGCAGATGGTGTCCACAGGTTCAGGTGGGCTGAGCCAGTTGGCCATGTTGGAGAAGCCCAGAGGATGCCCAGCACCTGCTCTGCTAGGGCTGGGCCTGAGAGTTTCTCTTGTTGTTTTGGGGGTGGGGGAGATGCTGGACCAGCTGCCCATGCAGCCAGCTCTGCTCACCCGCAGCTGTAGGGACTACAGGTGCCTCCCAGAAAGGGATAAAGAAGCACAACCTTGCCCATGGCAGTGGGGCATCCTAGGTTCTACAAGGAGGCTGAGGCCAGGTAGGCATAGATGGACATTCATCCCTGGCTGAGCTGCTCCAGCCCTGACCTAGGTAGGAGGCCCTGAGCAGAAAGACAGAGCGTTCAGCACTCTGAGACGGGCCCCTCAGCAGGGCTGCCCTCTCCCCGCCCACTAGGAGCAGAAAACTCCAACAAGACCTTAAAGAACCTCTGGCACCAAGGAGAAGGTGTTCCTCGGGGCAGGGAGGTACAGCCCCACGCAGCCCTGGGGCGCTTGGCACCCCTGTTGTGAGTAGGCAGGTCCCCTGTGCAGACAGGCGGGCAGCTGGGAAACTGGTGAGGCACGGGAAGAGGAGCCAGCCTGTCCCTCATTAGAGGCAGGCGTGTGATGGCGTCCTGGCCACCATCCAACTTGGGTAATTACACTCTGCCGACCTAGATTCCCCCTTCAGTTTCAATTAGCGCCGGGACGTGTCCTTACTTCCCACCCAAACTGGCCAGGAAGCAGCCACCACATCCCCTAAAGCTGGTTGGTCTGCCCCCCTGGCGCAGAAGCCTGTGGGGTCATCTTGTAGACACAACTGAGGAGGGAAGCCTAGGACCACCTACCACTGTCTTGAGGGTGGGAGCAGGGAGGGCCTCCAGACCTGGGGAGGTTACATTGTCCCTACAGGGGCCCTGAGGGGAGTGACCTGGGGAATGGTGCCCACACGGGCGCTGCCAGGCCTAAGGGAGCATCCCTTCTGCACTGACCTCCCCACCACCACCCTCCAGGGAACACCATCTCCATGCCGACGGCCTCAGGGGCCAAAAAGCGCTTCTGGATTATTGAGGACATGTCGCCGTTTGGCAAGCGGCGGAAGACGGCCTCCTCGCGCAAGATGCTGGATGAGGGCATGATGCTGGAGGGCTTCCGGCGCTTCGACCTCTACGAGGACTGCAAGGACGCGGCCTGCCAGTTCTCGCTCAAGGTCACCCACTACCACTGCACGCGCGAGAACTGCGGCTACAAGTTCTGCGGGCGCACGCACATGTACAAGCACGCGCAGCACCACGACCGCGTGGACAACCTGGTGCTGGACGACTTCAAGCGCTTCAAGGCCTCGCTCAGCTGCCACTTCGCCGACTGCCCCTTCTCAGGCACCAGCACGCACTTCCACTGCCTGCGCTGCCGCTTCCGCTGCACCGATAGCACCAAGGTCACGGCGCACCGCAAGCACCACGGCAAGCAGGACGTCATCAGCGCCGCGGGCTTCCGCCAGTTCAGCTCGAGCGCCGACTGCACAGTGCCGGACTGCAAGTACAAGCTCAAGTGCTCGCACTTCCACTGCACCTACCCGGGCTGCCGCCACACGGTCGTGGGCATGTCGCAGATGGACTCGCACAAACGCAAGCACGAGAAGCAGGACCGCGGCGAGCCGCTGGCCGAGGGCCCCGCGGCCGGGCCACCCGTCAGCCTGGACGGCTCGCTCACGCTGGGCGCCGAGCCGGGGGGCTCGCTGCTCTTCTTGCAGACGGCGGCCGCCGGCCTGGGCCTGGCGCTCGGCGACGCGGGCGACCCCGAGCCGCCGGACACCGCCCCCGGGCCGCGGGAGGGCCCCGCCGTGCCCGGCCCCGCCGCCGCCGCCGCGGAGTCGTCGCAGGAGGACGAGGACGAGGAGCTGGAGCTGCCCGAGGAGGACGAGGAGGACGACGACGACGAAGACGACGAGGACGAGGACGACGACGAGGATGACGAGGACGAGGACCTGCGTACCGACTCCGAGGAGTCGCTGCCCGAGGCGGTGGCCGAGGCGGCAGGGACGGGCGCGCGGACCCCGGGCGCCCCCGGCCCCGCGCCCGCCGCCTCTCCCTAGCCGCCCCCGGCCCTGCTCGGCCGGGAGGTGGCCACTGCTGTCCCCGATTTTGTAGGAAATGCTATTTATATGTGACACTTCGTCTGAACAGAGCCCCGCGCGCTTGGGTCCGCTCGCCCCGCCCGCCCCGCCGGTGCTTCCGGACCCCGAGTCCGTCTCAGGACAGGTGGGGACCCCCTGGTGCTCCGCGGCGCCCCGGCTCAAGCAGCGCGGCGGCTGAAGGACAGGCTGCCGGCGGCCCTTTCTAGCTGAAGCGTGGGGGTCTTCAGGGAAACAAGGTGCTCTGCTCCGGGGCCAAGTGGCAGGGGTCCTAGGACGAGATGGCTGGAGCCCCGCCACTCGTGCTGAGGACTGGGCCGGGGCCCCCGGGACCCCATCCTAGCCGGGAATGGGGGCGGGGCCTCGCGTTAGTGCAGCTAAGACCCTCCCCCTGCCGGGGGAGCGGGCAGAAGGCGGCCAGCACGGTTGACACTACAGGGACCGTCGAGGAAATCTCATGGATTAGCCACCAGCGCGGCGCTCCGTGGCCGCGCCCCGCCCCCCAGGGCCGGGTCAGGTCTGTGTGGTGACACCGCTGCACCTGAGAGCCGGGGGCCAGGGCCCGGCTTGGCTGCCCTGCTGGTGCAAATAGGAAGGATGCGACTGGTTTTGGCTTTAATATTCAGAGTGGAAAAAAGTACGAGAAAGTTGTACAGTATTTTTTCCTGTAAAGGTTATTATTGTACACAGAACAAAAAGGAAAAAAAAGCAGGCGTGGGGAGAGTGCAGACGGCCCAGGCCCGGGCTGGGGCTCATCCAGAGGCCCCAGCAGTCTCGAGGCTGGCCTTCACACTGGCACTGACCGGAGCTGCGGGATCCCAACTTTTAACTTGAATTTTGTAGAGACAAGAAAAACGGACTTGTTGATACAAGTTTGTAGTTAATTTGAGTTTTTCTCTATTGGTTATGCGTGTGGCTTTATAGGGCTTTTTTTCCCCCCCAGTTTGTTTTTAAATTTTTGTTTGGGATGCTTCTTTGGTGGTGCAGCCCACCTAGAATTGGTTCCTTAGGGCCTACCTGGTGGGGACACACCGGCCAGGGGCTGGTCCAGTCCCTGGTGAGGGCAGGTGGCCTAGGGCTTCTGTCCACCTTCTCTACTCTGGGCCACCAGCCAGTGTCGGTCCTATTCAGGCCACAAGGAGAGGACAGGCCCAGTGGTGGATGGATTGGGGGCTGGAGGTTGTCACCCAGAAAGTCTCCAGGGAGGGGCCTGACCCATGGGGGGGGGCAGTAGTTTACTTTTTCTTTCCTTTTTCTGTCCTCTTGGCTGCCCACAGCCAGAGTGCCAGGACCACCTGAACTGGACAGGGAGCCAGGAGGGACGAGTGGTCAGAGTATCCCTGAGTCACCGGGAAATGAGTTGTTTTCTCAACAGCCCCCTCCAAAGCCCCCAACCCTGGTCACCACGTATTGGTGTGGAGCATCTGCCCACACTGACCCGCCACAGAACCAATGTGGGGGGGGGGGTTGTAAAGGAAAACACAAACACACACATATACACTTTTCAATGTAGCAAAATCAAACAAAAAAAAAAAAAGAAAAGAAAAAGAAGATGCCGACAGCGCGAAGTCCAGCCTTTTGTAACCCTCATATTGCACACTAGGACTTAAGCCATTGCTAGCTCATTTTGAACTTTAACGTGAACTTTTGTTTTATTTTCTTTCTGTGGGGAAAACAATGCTTGATCCACCAATGCTCTTTTTAATGTTTTATAACTATGTATGTGTATATATATATAAATATAAAATAATATGTATGCACATATGTGTGTATATATCTATATGTATATACATATATAGATATATAGAGATATATAGAGAGGTTTTGAGACAAAAAAATGCAGAACATGAAAACCGAACTGAACAGCGTGTGCTCTGATTACTTGAATCTGGTCTCCTCGGCACCTGGTTATTAATAACTGAATATTTTTCCACTTGAATTTAGTGCTATTAGAAATTTAATATATGTGTTTTATTTATTTGATTTTTTTTTTTGCATGACTGATGCAAGGTTTGACATTTTCACTCAATAAAAACTGGAAAAAAATCTTTTGAGTTATCTTGCATTTTTTAAATCACCCCCAAGTAGCTGGCTGTGACCCAGCTGTGTGGGGCTACACAAACACAGCCAGGTGCCTGTGCCAGTGGCGGGGAGGCATTGGTCACCCTTCCACCCTGGCAGGGAAGTGGGGAACAGACCGGTTTGCCCCAGGGCATCAGGCCAGGATCTCCTATGTTGCTGGCAGCAGAGGAAGGGGGACTCAGGTTGCCTCCTCGCAGCCCAACAGCCTTGCCCAAAGGCCCAGCTCACGGCTCCAGAGCCACCCTCATTGCTAGGTCTGGGGCACTGGGCAAAAGCTTTGAGGCCTCTCCTGGACACCCACCCTAGCCAGCCCTCTCCTCTCCCAGCCAAGGCTACCACGCTGCACTTGGCAGAGCCGTCTTCTGCAGCCTCCCTCGGCTCCTTCCTTCTTCCTGCAGGGACCTGCCTGGGCTGGGAACGGCACGTACCCGGATCCGATCCGGATGCTGGCGCAGCTCCTGCCTGGCCTGGAGCACGTGGTGGCAGAGCCAGAGGAGGCCAATTCCTGGGTCTAAAGCCACCAGCCCAGAGCCTGTGCTGCCAGCCCTGGCCTGACATCATGGCCCACCAGGCCTACCCCAGAGTGCCCAATGGAGGGGCTCTGGTGACCGCTCGGTCTGACATTCCCTCCAGGTGACTCTTGGTCCAAATCATCTTGCCTGTCCTGCCTTCAGCTGACTTCCAGGAGCTGAAGCTTCCCAGGTCAAGAAGGGAATGCGTGTGGGGCCTATCACACCCCTGTCAGGGGAACATCCCATCCACGTTCCTGACAAGACTTAGATGCTAGAGATGAAATCACTATAGTGTGCTCCTCCCCTGCTAAGCCTGGTGTGGCCCCAGATGCCCAGGGCCCCAGAGCATCCGCGCAGTCTCATCCTCCTCCGAGGATCCGTCTCAGCCCAGCCTCAGCAGAGGCCCTTCCCTTTCTTCTTTGCTTCTGGAACGCAGCCCGCAGGCTATTTACATAAATATGTTTGTAACAGACATGAAAATATATACTTTTTTCTGTCTTATTAAAATGTTCAAGTTGGAACTCGCCTATTGTTTGTGGATATCTCGATTCTGTTAAATAAAACAGTGACTAATTTATGGGATAAAACACAAGTTCAACAAATTAAAACCATTATTGGAGCTCCTGTGGGGCCTGGGGGGAGGCAGAAAGCCAAGCCCCGACCTCAGCGTGGGTGGGTAGTGCAACCACAGGCTCCCTCTGGGCACCCTCTCGGTGGGCAGCTCTGGGAGAACTGCCCAGGGGAGGGAGGCCAGAGACTCAGGGCAGTTTGCTGACCTTAGCCAGACCCCAAAACTGCCCCCTGCCCACCTGCCCCCAGGTCTTTTGGGCCTTGGGGACCCACACACGCTGGACAGGAGGAGGCCAGGCCTGGCCCAGAGCAGCGATCATGAAGGGCCCGAGCCCAGGTCAGGGAAGGGGCTGGGGTGTCAGGGGAGCAGGACACTGCACCCAGGCCAGCCCACTGCACCAAGTCCCAGGCTCTACCCGAGGGCAGAGGTATCCACACACCCCCACTGGGTGCTTGTGCCCATTCTTGAGACTGTGAGCGGGGAGCCTGCCGCTGTGGACAGCACCCACCTCTCCCCAGGACCAGGGAGTGGGCCCTACAACCCCACCTGTGGCTGGCTGGACTCGCAGGAAATGTAGTAAAACGTGTTCCTTTGGGATTTAATTAGCTATGGTGTATGATGCTCCTGCCCAAACTGGGGCAAATTCTGGAGTTTTGTGACCTCTTGGAAGAGTCAGAACCAGCTACACAGGTTCATGGCTGAGCTCAGAGGCCTGTCCACCTCTCACTGAGCTGGCCCAACTGGGGCAGTACGGACAGCAGCATCACCCACAGGGAGTTGGACCTGGCATCCAAGGAGCGGCCTTGCCCTCAGCCTGCCTGGACACACAGTGATAGGGCAGCCCACTCTCTGGGCACCATGTCCAAGACACTGGATAGTACATCCAAAGACAGCCTTAGTCTAGGGCCAAGGCCAAGGCACAGATGTAGGGGACAAAGCACTGCTGCCCCAGCCCTGGGTCAGGCCTTTTGGCCACCTTGTAGGGAGGAGAGGCCCCAGCCCCTAGGAAGGTCAGACAGGAGGTGGCACCCAGGAGGCCCAGAGCCAGCATCAGAGTAGCCAAACCCAGGCACTTGATCTCATAGGAGCCCCACACCACTGGAGGGTCTTCACCAAAAAACCTCCCGGCCCTGAGCCTCTCTGGGGCCGGCTGCCACACCTGAGTCCCCAGGGCCCCCCTTGGAACTGGTTTTGGGCTAGAAGCAATCCTCCTAGGCTGTGGGGTGGAAGGCTGGACTGAATGTAAAAGGTTTGTTTAAAGCCATGGACCTTTAAGGAAGGTCTTTCCAACACTTGTCAAAGCACAAGCAAAGGTTCCAGGCATTCTCCTTATGAAGCCTTAACACATCTCTTGTCTTCTAGGAGAACATGAACTTTTAAAGTGCTGGTAAACTTAGCTGGGCCTGGTGGCAGGCACCTGTGGTCCCAGCTACTTGGGAGGCTGAGGCGGGAGGATGGTTTGAGGCTACAGTGAGTTATGATGATGCCACAGCCTCCAGCCTGGGCTACAGAGCAAGATCTTATCTCTAAATAAATATAGTACACCACTGAAAGGAAACCATTAATGTTTTTCGTGATTCAGGCAGTCACCCCTCAGTGCATTAAAGAGTATCTGAGAGTCATGGTCTGAGCTGTGGCCAGCATGGGAAGATATGGGGGGGGCGGGGCTACAGAGCATGGGGCCCACTGGGCCCTGTGAGCACATGTATGCCACACACGTGTTGGTGCATGCCAGCTTGGATGTGGAACAGGTGGTGGCTACATATCCAAACAGTGGCCTGGAGGTGTCCGCTGTGTCGCTCTGCTTGGCCAGGCAGCGGCTGGTCCAGTGCAGCAAGAGCAGAGGCCAGTCGAGTAGCAGGCCCCTCCTGTCAGAAACAAGCACAGGGCACCCCCAGGGTGTCATCTCACCTCTGGTGGAAGCCCCATCCTTCCTGCTAGACCCATCTGGAGCTTCTGACCCTCCCCTCTGGGTGCTTCAGCAGGAGCCAGTTTAAACCACAGATGGGAAACATTAGGATTAAGTCAATTCCTGGGGACCGGGTTGTCTGACCCAGGGAAAGCTGCTCCTGCCCACACCCCTCCTTCCTCTTGGGCAGGAGGACACAGCAAGGAGGGCAGTAGAGGACCTTCCAGAAAACTCACTTCCATCTGGGTGTGAGGGCCCCGAAAGACAAGCACAATTTGCTGTTCTGTTAGAGCAGTTCACACACGCTGAAGACCTTCCTGCTTTTATTAGAGAGGAAGGGGAAGAGAGGGAGGGAGGGAGGGAGAGGGGGAAGTGGGGAGGAGAGATAGGGGAGACAGGGAGGGCACCACGGGAGAGACCGCAGGGATGCCACGTGAGAAAGGCGGAAGGGGCAGGAAAATGCTCTCAGTCTCGCTCCCTGCCATACTGGTTCGCAAACATCAGATATGATGTGCTTTCCTTCCACGAGAAGGAAACCAAACCAGCACTTTGGAGTACAAACTCAGCATGCCCTTACCTGACCTGGCAGGGTCATGTTCCCTTTTCCCACCTGGGGGTCCCAAGAGGTGCCTACAGGGCTGAAGAGCCACTGCACCGCCTGGCACCCCACACCTCGGCCCTTCCTGACAGGGCGCAGTCCCAGGCAGCTCCCTTGCTACTTGGCTTGCTCCTTTAGGTCCCCCGTCCTTCCCAAACAAGACGCCCCTGCCCAAGGTGGAACCAGTGAGTCACCAGAGGAGCCGGGAGAGACCCTGGGCCTGGGGCGAGCGCGTCCCGGCAGAGGCAGAGGTCATGACAGTCGTCTAGTGGCCTCCAAGCATGGGGCTAGCTCTTTCTTAAAAGACACTTTATAAAAATATACTGTAATTGAGTTAATCATCTTCCCCCTTCCAGAAAGGGCCTGACAAGCGCTGCCCGCTGCTCACTTCTGCCCCATTCCGAATATTTTTACCTTATTTGGATGAAATGCATTATTTTTCTAATGAAAGGCTTTTTTTCAAAGGGCTGTTTTCCCTGGTCCAGCAGCTGCCTTTATTAGGCAGGGCTCACGCTGTTTTGGGGAGGGGTTTTCTCTCCCTGAAATCACGCCAGACTCTCTGTCCTCAAAGGCTGAATTCGGTGCTCAGGACCCATGGGGGCAAAAGGCCTCCAGGCCACAGGTTTCTGTCCTGTTCTCCTCTGTGCTTGAACCCAGGGATCCATGGGTTACTCACCCCGCGAGGCCCCACAAGGAGAGAGAAGCCCCGGCTTTGGTGGGAGAGGGGTGCTCAGGGAGGCCCCAGTCGCAGCCGTGCTTTTCTTCCTCGCACCAGCCCCAGCAGCAATGGCATTGCTCCCTGGTCTCCCTGCTGGTCCCACTGGAGGATAGGCTTCCAAAAAGTCACAGATGATGACCAACATGCACAAACTAAGTGGTGACTTCTCAGTCACTGACCTGTGTTTCCACTGGCCATGGAGGGTCCATGGCACAGCAGGTCAGGGACGCAGCCTGGGGTCCCAGGAGTCTCACTGTCCCCTCATCAAGACAAGGTCAGTAGCCCTGAGAACCGAGAAACCTGTTGCTTCAGGGGCAATAAGGAGGCTGGGGATGGAGAACAAGCCATATGGTGACCCTCAACCTGGACTCTGCTGTCTCCAGAGAACAACAGCTGGAATCACAGCCCAGAGGGGCATCCTCTGAGGCTGAGTGTGAAAGACACAACCTACAGGATGGAAACCAGCCCAGGGGCTGACACTCTGGGTCAGGCTCAGGCCAACCAGTGTCCTGCTGCCTCCACAATGTCAGGAAGGGTTTGCTACATGGGGAGAGGAGCCTGGGGGCAGGGCTGAGATACCTTCTGGGACAAAACAGCCACAGGGCCAAGTGTCTGCCCAGCCACCATGGCCTCCTCCCTCCTAGGGCATGGAGGGGTAGCTCCGCCCGCAGTGGCTGTGGGCGCTATTTCCAAAGCCACTGTGTCCCCTCGAGGCGCATGGACATTACTATAGCACCCACGTCCCCCAAGCTGGGTCCTGACACCTCGAGGCTTGACAGCCCCTCGGAAGGAATTCTGCCCTGCTCATCTGGTTTCAGCCAAATGCTCTGTGAAAGTTGAAGGGAGACAGGGGAGGAAGTGAGGACACACGCCCTCCTGGGAAACACGCATCCATTTAAGGAAGGAGAGCTCATCCCACCGCAGCAGGTCTATATACAGTAACATGCGGTCCCTTCTCCTGTGCTCAGGAAAATGTCGCCTTTGGCAGATCCCTGGGGCTGAGGAATGGCCCCTCTGAGTGTAGCTGAGCAGCCGTGGAAGCCGCCCCAGGGCAGGGCCTGCCCACTGGCCCATCTACCGGGGCTGCCCAGGCCCCAGGCCCCGGGCCCTGCCCCAGGCTTCCCCCACTTCAGAGGCAACAGGGTAACAGGAGCAGATAGGCAGCCACAGGCAGAATTAAATAGTGGCAACTCGTATTTATTACAATTATGTACAGGCCTCTCTTATACTCTGCAATCTATACATGATCACACAGGTGAACGTGTGCTCCCTGCAGGGAAGGACAGAGGCGTCTGTGGATCAGGAGGGCCCCGGGCCGGGCTCGTCAGGGGATTAGCTGAGCCATTACATGGCACACGGGGGCAGGCCCAAGTGCAGGGTGGTTTCACTTGTCTGGGAGGACAACAGGGCACAGCTGAGGCTGGGGACAGGCACCCCAGGGCTGTGGGGACAGGGCTGGAGAGGGTGGGGGAGATGGTGGACACCAGAGGACTACAGCTCCTCCTCTGCCAAGGAGTGGGAAGGCAGGTGACGACACTAGCTCTGGCCATGCGCAGTGTCACGGTAGTCAAGACACGCAGCAAACATACCCCGGACGGGATGTCTGTCCAGGACAGGGGCTGGCAGGGGCTGAGCTGAAGAACTGGCAGGCTAGGGCTGGCAGGCAGGTGAGAGGAGACTGGTGGACACAGCCGTGACCCCCCCATCGCCACCAGGCCGCAGCACAGCCAAGGACAGCTCTGTCCCCTACCTGGGCTCCAGGACCAGAGGAGGAGGTGGCTGTGGCCACCGTCATGGACAGGCAGGCAGGGCTAGTCCCGCTCACTCTCATTACTGGCGCCCTCAGGCCGCCGAAGCTTCTCCACCTGCTCATTGATCTGGCCATCCCCACCCCGGCGGTCCTCCCTCTGCACCCCCAGGCAGTCCTCCTCATCCACGTGGCCCACGTCGTCGTCCTCATCCTCCTCGTCTTCCTTGTCCTCCCTCTTCTCCTCCTCACCCTGCACCTCCAGCCTCACCTGGCTCTTGACATCCACCACACCCTCGCCCTCCTCCTGGGGGCCCAGCAGGTGGTACGTGACCGTGGAGCCCTCAGGGCTGTGGCCCTCCTTCCCGGGCGAGGACGACGTGGACTCGTTGCTAACCGGGGAGATGTCACTGCTGCTGTGGTGGTTCACGGCTGCAGGGCTGGAGGGTGATGGCGACTTGACTGGAATCTGCCAGGAGGGGATCTTCGGGGCTGAGGGGGACGGAGGGAACTGCCTCCTGGCAGAGGAAGCAAGAGAGGAGGTTGGTGGCAGCTCTCAGGACTCATACCCTCAGGGGACTTGGCTGTGGTGGGTGCCCCTGGCCCTGCTGCCTTGGGCGAGGGCCCCGGCCTTGGTAGCCACTGGACGGCCAGACCCGGGAGGCCTGCCACGCCCTGAAGCTGCTTCCCGCTCTTCTTCAGCACCGTGTCACTGCCTCTACCTGGAGGCCAGGAGAGGGAGAAGGCTAGGAGCCCAAAAGGGCTTAAGCCTGGGGACCCTGGACCTCAGTTCTCACCTGTCTATGGCCTGGGCAAAAGGGCAGGGTGCCACTCACGAAGTGGTCAAAGACATCACAACTTAAAGGGCGATGTTGGTGCACTTTGCTAGAAAACCTCTGAGCTCAACTCTCTGCACAGGGAAGAGTGGACCTCTCTTCCACTCCTGTGTTCCCTTCCTGGGCCCTGAGCCAGCAGCCAGCCCAGACCAAAGCCAATTCCAGGAGGGACCTGGAGGTCAAGTCTAGCTGGCAACAGCTCAGAGATGGAGCTCTCCGGCAGGCGGGCCCATCTCTGCCTGCGCCAAGACGACCAAGCCCTGTCCCTTCCCACCAGACTGGCCTGGGGACACACACACCAAGGCCACTTACCCACAATGTCCTGATCACCAACAAGAAATCTAATGTGCAATTTTCTTGATTCCAATGTCAACCAACAGCCTTCTCTCTCGGCCCCCGCCTTAAAGGCCCTGATCTAAATGAGGGAAAATGAAGGATCTCTCCTAATGACAACCCTCGGGACCTTTCCTGAGCTGGGCCACACCTCTGCCAAGGACACTTTCCTTTCCTCAGGGAGGACTAGGAAGTGGGTGGCCTAGAAAATGTATCTCCTGGCAGGGCCACAGACCCCTTCACCCCCTACTCTTGACTCGTAGTGAAGTGCCCACCTGGCTGCACCCCCGCCCCACACAGCCCCCACTAACGCAGCAGGGCGACAAGAGTGCGACCAACCATCCCCAGTTCCCAGGGCTAAGAGGCTGCTGGACATAAGACTTCCAATTTGAAAACCAGGACAGTCCCAGGAAAACCAGGCAAAGTTGGTCACTCTACATTCTGGGCTATGCTGGTGACAATGTGGTATCACTGCTCAAGGATGACAGAGGACACCCAGGAAGCTGGAAGGAGGCAAGACTGGCTCTGCCTAGGCCTCTGTGGTGGTTCTCTTCACGCTATGTGGGCAGAGGGACTGCTGGCCTCCTGCAGAGGCTTTCTTAGGGAAAAAGCTGTGACCACGAGGTCGCTCAGGGGTCAAGAAGGAGGGGGTGACCTAGTCTGAAGCCCCTCCTCCCATTTCAACATGGGCCAAACCAGGGTGTTCCCTTAACTCATAGGGCCCTGCTACCCTGTTTCCCCGAAAATAAGACAGTGTCTTATTTTAAGGTGTGCTCCCAAAGATGCGCTAGGTCTTATTTTCAGGGGACGTCTTATCTTTCCTGTAAGTAGGTCTTATTTTCGGAGGATGTCTTATTTTCGGGGAAACGGGGTATTTGGCTCAAGCTGTCCTTGGTAAGGCTTTGGCAGGTCTGGGGAACCGTGTCAATCTCCCAACTCTGTGAGTGCTGCAGGCTGTCCCCCTGGAGTGGGTAGGAAAAGAGAAGCTCAAACAGTCCCCACCCTCAGTGTCTGGATCATGGGGCTCGATCAGTGGCCAGACACACAGGGCCCTTGGGGGCACCCACCTCCAGACTGCCTAGCCAGCCCACGAGCTCCCGGTCCCCCATCCCAGGCCCAGCCAGAGCACAGTCCGAGCCATCTCTCCTACCGATTCAAAAGAAGCCCTTTCAAGGAGTTAATTTCCGACTTGAGTTCATTGATATTCTGGGACTCCAGGATCCAGTTCGTAGATGTAGTGGCCTGGAGGTCAAAGCACAAGGATCAGATAGGGGCTCCTCCCGCCCACAGCAGGTGGGGCTGCGGCTCCAGGAGGGCCCTAGGCACCAGCAACAGCACCAGGGACATTCTGGGTCTGCTCTGGCAGCCCAGGGAGAAGATTCTGCCTCTGCCCATACGGGGGTCTGCCTGTGTCTCTCTGCACAAGTGACAACACCCTCAAAATAAACATTCCCACGACTCTATTTGGGGATCTGATGATATTAAGGAATTATTACATGTTTTTAGGTGACATGGGATTATGTGAATGCAAAGTAAAATAATAACAACAAAGGAGCCCTGATCTTGTGGGAAGCAGGTGAACAGTCTGCACCTGAAGTGATACAAGGTCTGGGGTTTGCTTTAAAGTAACCTGGGGGGTGTGTGGGGTGTGGCAGGGATGAGGCTGACGGGACACCTGAGCCCCTCTGTGTCAGTGGGTGTTTGAAATGTCCACTAAGTCAAAAGACAATACAATAAACCCGGACCATCTCTACACCAACTGCCCCCTCCACCTAAATCCCTCTCCCCTCTAAGAGAAACCACCGCCATACACAGAAGCAAACTCACTGCTCCACACTGGTGGGTATCTGGGCCTGACACCTGGATGCCACCTGGAGCATCAGGGATACCAATGACAGCTGGGTTCCTGAGCCCATTCCTGCAGCCTAATCTCTAGCAGGCCCACAAGACAGGCTTTGTCATCAGAAGGGACCTTCCCACACTGCTCGGGGACCTCCTGCTCCCCAGGAGCAGAGGTAGCTCACCAGCAGCTTCCCTGGTCGGGCCCCCACGGCCACATCACCCATTCACAGCCATTCTCCTGGGAGGACTGGAGGCTCAGCACAGAGAAGCCACCAAGCAAATGACTTGACATCGATTCCTTCCTCAGACGCAGCCCAGGGAGGAAACGACAGCCACAGTGGTCTCTGACAAGCACTACCCTTCAATGCACACCTTCCCCTTTGAGTATAAGTGTTTTCACATAATTCCCAAGACCCGCACCTTACTTTTGCCAACCCTATTGGGAGAAATGAAGAACAAGATCCCCCAGATGGGGCTGCTGGTGGCCGAGCTGCCTGGGAAGCATGTTTATGGAAGATGATCCCTTATGTGCTGGCCTCAGCGTGAGGCCACCACAGCCAGCGTGGAGGCTACAGTCAAGTGCCCAGTGATGCAGGGCTCTCTCCAACACACTACTCATAAGCCGGAAAAGGGGACGGGTCCTGGGTACTCCCTGCCAGTCCGTTGTGGATCCCTGGCGGCCTCACGGAGGCCTGGCCCCTGATGTGGGGGCTGCTGTGGGCACTCCCCTCTGGGCGGCCCAGCTGGGCACACTCTGCTGAGAGAAGCCCCTCAGAGAGGCTGCAGGTTATCAGGAAGGAAAACCTTCACGGCCTGGGAGTGAGTGCTAGCACACCCTCCACTCTCACACATGTTCCCTCAGGGTCCCCACTCCAGACCACCAGACAGCAAGGACCCAGGAGCCACTGTTCTGGCTTCTCTGAGACCTTGAAAGCCACAGCAGCCCATTAACAAGGGAGCAATTTCCACTCACTGGCCTACAAAGGACTCAGATTTCCAAACGCATATGGTGCCAGATGCCAGGATTTAGAAATAAAATCTGACATCTGGGGCCTTTTAGCCAGTCTCTTTAAAAAACAGTTGTAGAAAACTCACAGCCTTTGGTTTTATGTAGGATTTTTAATTACTTAAAGCTCTTCTTTTTAATTTTTTACAGTGCTCCAGTAGGAGGCTGGAAGTCAGTTATAAAAACTTACATTACAGCTGAGAAAACACAGCTCTGAATCTGGTTTATGGGGAAACCGAAGTCCTCACACGCGGGCTTAGATGCCAGGCCAGTGGCCCTGCTGTAGTGCGGAGAGGGCGGCAAAAACACCACCACAAACAACTCCGAGGCCACTCCCACATCGGCATGATCTTGGCCCCTGCCTCTGTTCTTTTTTTTTTTTTTTTTTAAACGGAGTCTCCCTGTTACCCCAGGTAGAGTGCAGTGATGTCATTATAGCTCACAGCAACCTCAAACTCCTGGGCTCAAATGATCCTCCTGCCTCAGCCTCCCGAGTAGCTGGGACTATAAGCACCCATCACAACATCTGGCTCGTTTTTTTTATTTTTAGTAGAGCTAGGGTCTAGCTCTTGCTCAGGCTGGTCTCAAACTCCTGAGTTTAAGAGATCCATCCGCCTTAGCCTCCCAGAGTGCTAGGATTACAGGCGTAAGCCGCTGAGCCTGGCCCCTAACTCCTTCTTAAAAGGCAACATGTGGTCTTAATCTCACGCACAAGGCCTGAAAACAGTTTTCCAATTTCCGGAATGGCTTCTGGCCATTGGCAGGCCAATGATCCAAAAGATAATAGAGGCAAGGTGAGCGGATGGGGTAACCAGCCCTCCTGCAGGCTTTACGGCCACAGCACACATGGAGGCTGGAGGTGGCGACAAGTAGCCACAGACACCTGAGGAGGAAGGGCAGACACCATGTCCACGTGTGAGGTGGACACTGGGAGGGGATCCCTGTTCACAACAGACACTCAGATTCCACCAGAAATGAAGAGATGCCCATTTCACAGATTGTTTTGTTTCTTTTGCAGTTTTTTTTTTTTTTTCGGCAATGCTGTGACCTGTGACAGAACTTGCAGGTGGAGGCCAGCCCACGTCTGCACTGACAGCCTCCAGAGCTGTGGAGATAGGGCTGCCATGACAAGTCTGCAGGCAGAAGGTGGCCTTCCCTCCCTCCTGTTGAGAGGTGATACAGAGACAGACAGAAAGGGTGGCTCCCATGGTTAAATGCCACGCCAACCACACAGCGACTATCACATTTCTCTGTAGGGCAGTGTTGTTGCTATTACATAAGCCTCAGAGAGTGGCCCTCTGGGCACCAAGGACAGGGGCAAAGGGCTGTGTGGGGCAGGGCTGGGCCTGGGAGGTCAAAGGGGCAGAGACATGTACCTTGGCAGCAGCCAGCTCATGGGCGAGCTCCTGGACCTTCTGCTGCTGCTGGATCAGCAGCTCCTGGACAGAGGCGAGAGTGGTCTGTAACTGGGTCACTGGGGAACAGAGTGGGTATAACATTGTTAAGCTGATACTCAGAGATTTTCTCTCCATCCACACACCTAGGAGCTGCCCATGTTCCTGCTCCGCCTAATTTATCTGCAGGTCCCCCAGCCCCCGCCATCCATCTAATTTATCTGCATTCCGGGTAATCTGCCTGCACTGTGTCCAACCTCTAGTATTTCTACTTTATCTTTCCATTGTGTAGTTGTCCGTGGTCAACAGTATATCCGTCTAGAACCTCTCCCCTCTAATTACAGCTGGTTATGATTTGCTCAGCTCCCCCAGCTTCTGCAATGCCACATCCCTCATCTCCTTGGCCCCACAATGCCCTTGTGGAACTTGGAGAAAGTGTGCAATCCTGGGAGAGATGCGTCTCAGACCCCAGCAGCACACAGGAGAGGTTAAAACTGCAAAGCCCATTTCCCGCTGCTCCTTCTTGCCCGCCCCACCCAACCCGGAGCCTGCCTGCGCAGCACCCTGGGGTCACATGACCTGCCAGGCCTTGCTACTGCTAATGTCAGCGGAACAGATGCACCAGAGGATTGCCCAGAGGGACACGGACTCCTGCCTGGGACAGGGCTGTCCTGCTCTCCGTGCTCAGGTTTTGGATTCACAGCCAGCTTCCATCTAGTAAACAAGTTTATAGAGGAGAGAAGACACTTCTAGTGCGACAGGTCCCAGCTAATCTGGGCCATCATTGGGGCACTAGGCAATGAACGTGAGCCCTGTAGTCGATAACACAGGAGGTGGACGAGGTCCCGGGAGCCACAGTAATTACAGACTCTCTTGACCTTGTGTTGGATTCTTAGCGGGAAGGGGGGAAAACCACTGAAAACCCCCCTGAAAACCCCATAGAAGCAGAAATTAAAAATGAACTTTACAGCCCTTAGAAAGGCTGTCATTTTATTCCCCTTATTAATATTCTGAGGTTGGGAGCCTTTCCGTAAAAACATAATTAATTGAGGCCGCGCCGACAGTAAACAAGCAATTTCAAATTAAACCGAAATGACGGCGGCTTCATTTGCAAATGTGAACAGATTCTCAGAGCAGATAAATGAAGTCACCACATAAAGTGGAGACGGAGAGAGATGGGAGGGGGCAGAGAAGGGGCTGTTCGGGGGAGACTTTGAGGGGTGACTTGATGGAGTCATTAATCTTTACCTGTCTGAGCCACGCTGCCACTCAGCTTGGAGAGACTGGCCTCCATCCTCTCCAGCTGCTTCCTGTCTTCTCGGCCACCCAGGATCAGGGGGAGCAGGTATTTCTACAAGAAGCAGATGGGGGTGAATGGACATGTGCTAGGTTACTCTTCTATAAGCTCAAATTCTGCCCCTCAACTTTCTCCGTCATCCCCGGGTTTTGGCAGCCCCAAACACTATAAATGAACAAGGTATTTGAAAAGTTTTATAACCGTGTAAAAATTCTGCCAGAACAAGGACAGGGAATAAAGAGGGAACATAGTCTAGAAAAGTCACTTGGGTCTGCTGTGATGGGTGACTTTTGGGTTCTGTTATTTTTCTTTCTTTTTTTTTTTGTGATTTTTGGCCGGGGCTGGGTTTGAACCCGCCACCTCCGGCATATGGGACCGGCGCCCTACTCCTTGAGCCACAGGCGCCGCCCTCTGTTATTTTTCCTAATGATGCTTGAATACTTCAGCAATGAAAGTTTTTAAATTCTACTTTAGCAGTTTTAAGGTAAAAATTATGTGGAAGGATAGCCAGGAAATTGATACAGCTGGCGACCTCCAGGGAGGAGTGGAAGGGAAGTTTCCCCTGCACACTTTTCTGAGTCTTTACCATTTTGAGCTCTGTGAATCAATCATTCGGAAACAAATGAGTAAAATTAAATAAACGAAAAAATGACTCGAGAAACTAAAGAAAAATCAACAGCAGATTTCTGGGACCCTTGGTTCTTTTACGTGAGTATTTCACAGCTAGTCTAGAAGAGGTCAACCTTGGTCTTTTCCTAAACTAAGCCCAAATCCTCAGAGCAAGCTTCTTTTATTTAAGAGTCAAAAGCAGTCAAATCCCCCTAGAACTGAAATCCAGGGGTAAAAGGGAGAAGGAGAGGATTGGGGAGGACCAGAGGAAACTGCCTGTGGGGGAAAAGATGGTGGATCCTGGAGGGCAACCCAGCAAGGGGGACATCCAGGAAGAAGGCCTGAGGGCTATGGCTGCTAACTGGCCGTGAGGCTAGGGGCTCAGGATATGAAGGAGTGGGGAAGGACAGCAGGGCGCTGGGGCTGCCAGATGCAAGAGCAGGTGCTTTGAAGGCTACCTGCTCAGGATGGGAGACAACACCCTCCCTGGGGAAAAAGTGAGACCTGCTGCCAGGTGGCGCCAGGGGTAGGGCAGCACAGGCCTGTTGGGGGTCACCAGAGGATGACTTTGGTTCTTAATATATCTGGGCTCTGGAAGGAGAGAGGACAAAAACTTTCCCATTAAGGTTTCTGTACTAGGGAAGGAAAAGAAGGTCTCTCATGAGGGGTTTGTGGGAACTCATTTCAAGAGAGACTCCTAAGTGAACATCATTATTTAGCATATGTATAGAAGCATTTGCTATTTTGCAAAGTGCTTTTCCACCACGGTGTGAATTATTACCCTCAACTGAGCTGAAACTCACCAAAGGCAGCCTTACATTTCAGGTGGAAAATGTCCCAAGTATGAAAATCAAGAAATTCTCACACATGAAACCAACTAAAAACCTCATTTCTGAGATCAGAGATGATCCAAGATCAGGAAGGGGCAGATACACTACCCAGACTGTCTCTATAAAGCAAGATGATGGCTTCTTACTGCTCCATTTTTTGGAGACAGGGTCTTGCTCTGCTGCCCAGGCTAGAGTACAATGGTGTCATCAAAGCTCACAACAACCTCAAACTCAGGGGCTCAAATATCCTCCTGCCTCAGCCTCCCAAGTGGCCGGGCCTATAGGCATGCATCATCATGTCCAGCTAATTTTTTAATTTTTTGTGGAGATGGGGCCTCACTATGTTGCCCAGGGTGGTTTTGAATTCCTGGGAATGAACAATCTGTCTCAGCTTCCCAAGTAGCTAGGACTATGGGGAGGTACCTCCGTACCCAGCTCTGGTTTTAAATTCTAAGGTAGAACAATGGTGTATAAAGTACTTCCACAGGCCAGGCGTGGTTCTAAGCCCTTTCCTAAGAGGCACTGACTCCTGTGATCGTCACTAAACCTCTTGAGGTAGGTACCATTATCTGTTTTACAGGTGAGAACTGAGCCTGTGCCCACACAGGTCCTAAAAGGCAGGGCCAAGTTTCAACACAGGCAGCTGGGCCTGGTGTCCATGCTCTTACTCACTACGTCACTCTGTCTCTTATGCTGCTGGGCACTATCCTAAGAACCCGCCAGGAGCTGTCCATGGATGACCCTCATGATCCTGCTGAAGGTGGAACATGACAAGAGGTGGTTGGAGCCTGCCGAACTTCTCTAGCAGGGCAGAGAATTGCCCCAGGCATCTCCCCCAACCTCCACTACAGCCTCCCATCGTCACTAGGTTCCAGGGATAAGTGGGGCAACATCTCTGTACAGTGAGCCAAGGGCCCGTAGGATGGTGGCTAAATGCCAGAGGGTGGCAGGGACATAGGACATGCGGTTGCTGAGAAGGTGACTCACCTTGTAGAGCTGGTGAAAGCCAAATGCAATCCCTGTCATGATGATGGCCAAGGCACCATAATCTCGCCATCGGGAACCTGCAGGGCCTGAGGAAGGAAAAAGGAGAACCATTAAGAAAAGTGGCACATGGCGTCCTCCCTTGGGGAGGGCAGGCATAGTGCCTCAGTGGCGATGTCTCCTTGCCTCCAATGACAAGCAAGTGGCACCCAGACGCGGGCAGTGTATGATTCTCAGCAACATCAGTGCAGCCTTGGCCCTCCTCTTCTCAGGTTCTCAGAGACAACCGCCTCAGTTGGGACAGGAGTGAAAGCTAGTCACCTGGTGCTGCGTGCTGCTGGGTGAAGGTGTCCAGCAGTGAACTGAGTCCCTGTGTGGCAGAGGTGATCTGAAGACCTACAATCTGGTCTACCTCCAGGAACAAAGGAGGTACTGTGAACAGACTTCAGTGTGTGTAAATTACACCTACCCAAGGCCCTACCACACTAGGGATACACCAGGGGCCGCTACGGAACAGAGGGGACGCGTGGTGAACAAGACATGGTGGGACCTCTGGTGAACTAGACCTCCCTGCTTTGCTGTTACGCTGAGCCAGTGGAGAGATGATCCAAGTCTACAACTGACTGAGCAAGGCAACTCCGATGCTGAGTGATATGCCCACCCAACAGGGAGGCGAGAGTGGGATGCTGGGGAGAAGTGCCAGGCAGCAAGGCCCTGGAAGAGACCTGATGTCCTGGGGGCAGAGGAGGAACAGACAAAGGAGAGAAGATGGGTCAGTGTAGACCAGGTGAGCACCCCAGGCCTTACCTAGGAAAAAAGAGCCATCTAGGCCAAGAGAGGTGGAGTTGTGTAAGCTGGGAAGCAGCGGAAAGAAGATGGGGTGGGGTTACTGGAAAGTGTGGCTAAGGAACCCAAATAGTATTTCACAAGCAGTGGGGAGTCGCTGAAGGGTCTGCATTGGGAATGCCAGGATCTCAGAGAAGTGGGAGGTGGAGGCAGCCAGTGGTGAGGGGATGGGGAGTCGGAGGCTCTTGCCAGGGTCCACAGAGGTAGACAGGGGCTAGGACCAGAACCAAGTGTAGAGCCGCCCCGGGAAAATGCTCTGGAAGGGGCAGCCAGGCCTGGTGGGGGAGCAGGCTCCAGGCCCAGTTCTCCTGGGAGCCCCAACTCCCTAATGCAACTGCAGCTGCACAGAGGCCCCTGTAGCACCCCTGCCCATGTTCAGTCCACATCGTCACTGCCCTCTGAAACACAGAGGGAACCATCATCTCTACTCTGAGCCCTTCAGGAGCTACCCACAGGCCAACTGGCGTGTGCTCTGCCTACTCTTAAGAGATGTGCCTCGGGAGGGGCAGAGGCCACTGCTCCAGAGTGTCCGGACGTGTGGCGCACAGACCAGCATGGAATGAGATCACAGGACCACTGGGCAGTTACTCAGAAGGCCCTGGATGCAGGCTGCTGTAAGAAGGAATCTGGCCTCGGAGAATTCGGAGAAAGGGCGAGGGAGAAAGGGCAGCACCAGCAGGTGAGCAAAGCTGGTCTTCCTTCCTCACAGCCACCTGTGCTTCGCCTTCACCGCTCACCTGTGCTATAAGCTCTTAGGGGAGGAGGGGGCTTTTCTTTACATTCAGAACAGGATGTGGGCCCATGGGGACCAAGAGCTGCTGGCAGGAGGCACAACCAAGTGGTAAGGGAGACACCCCCCCACTTCTGAATGGGGCTCACAGGAGGCAGAGTGGACGTGGGTGGCAGGCTTGGCATCTCTCCTTGGTCATCCCACCCCCAGACCCTGCCCACGGACTTCACATGAGGTTCCCTGACATGGCCAGCCCCGAGTCTTAGTCTCAGCCCGACTCCCAATGTCCCCCTTTTTTGAAAAGGTGACACATATGGTTTACACATCAAATCGCATCCTCTCCACCACAGCCGGGTCCTGCACCTTCTTTCCTTAACCACCAGACACTGGGCAGCCTGCTGGCATGAGTTTCTCTTCCCCCTATTTCAGCCTTCTTTTCTTCTACAGCTGCATAGTATTCCGTGTAACTTTCCCCACGGACAGACAACTAGCTCAATTCCAATCTTCCCCCGTTTCACACTACACCAGCATCTCTCACACAGGTTCATGTGCGCCTGTGAGCCTAAGAGCCCCTGCAGGCTGGGTCACGGGCTCCTGCATGTCAGTTCTGCGAACTGTTGCCACGCTGCCTACATGGGGCCCAACAACTCACCCCACAGCCTGTACACAGCGCTGCTCCCCCAGCCGCACCAGCAAAACGTGTTACTCAGATGCAGAGATTCCTGCCAACACGGCAGAAAACAGAACTTCACTCTAGTCCTAATTTGCATCCATCTTATTTTTGAGTGAAGTTTGAACGTCTTTTCATCAGTTATTTCCTTTTCGGTGTACTGTGCGTTCTCCACTTTTCTACTTGATTTCTTTTCTCTTATCACCTTAGAGAGACTTTTTATATAGCAGAGATATTAGCCCTTTGTGATATGAATCACAAATATCGTCTCTGTTTTTCTTTTGACTCTGGTAATGGTGTTTTGTGGCATGGAGACAACATTTTCCTGTTTATATAAATTTATCAATCTGTTCTTTTACAGGTTCTGGGGCTTGTGTCACGGGTAGCTAGGACTTTCCCACTCCCTCCCGAGACTGTACAGTGACCCTGGGCATTCACCTAAGAAACTGTCCCAGGGGCTAGATGCCTGTGGCTGAAGTGGCCAAGGTGCCAGCCACATACACCTGAGCTGGTGGGTTCAAATCCAGCCCAGGCCCACCAAATGATGGCTGCAACCATTAAAAAAAAAAAAAATAGCCAGGCATAGTGGCGGGTGCCTGTTGTCCCAGCTACTTGGGAGGCAGAGGCAGGAGAATCGCTTGAGTCCAGGAGTTGAAGGTTGCTGTGAGCTGTGATGCCACAGCACTCTACCAAGGGTGACAGCTTGAGGCTCTGTCTCAAGAAAAAAAAAAAAAAACGAAAAGGAAAGGAAAGAAAGAAACAGTCCCAGGAGTGGAACAAACTGCTCTGCTCACAGCAGACATCCCCCCTGACAGAGCTGCCTCTCATTAAACAGGGAGCTCTGAGACTGCTGAGGCATGTGGATCCTTCACCTTGACCCTGAGGGGCTGGGCACTCAAGAGTCCCCCCAGGGTTCTCTGTGTTTCCCCTTCTGTTCTAGTCAGCTTTGCTCACAAAATCTGATGTACAGTTCAAGTTCGTTTTTAGGAGGGAAAGGGCAAGACAGAGCAACTCTGTCACTCTTTGAGAGAGTCACTGCTCAGGAGGGCTTTAATCCACACCTAGTATATCCCTCTTGCAGTCAAAACCCTCAGAGAGAACATCTTCAAAACAGGGGCTGCATCTAGAACACAGAGTTAACCACTGACTTTTCAAATACTCACTACACCTCTTACAAGAAGCAGTTGTACCCAAGGTAAAAACTTGATCAGAACCCAAAGTTTGTTGGATTCTTCTGCTCTCCTGCAAACATGAAGCACCATGAAAAGCACAGCCAACTTCTCTTGGGTCCTCTGAGCCAAAGCCGAGCTCTTTCCAGAGCCCTGAGCTCCTCCAGTCCCTAGAAACACCTGTGGGTCCCTGCCAGCCTCACCCTTCACCCCTCACAGCGCCTCGCTCCTGCCATGATCACATTAAGAACATTTTATTGCCCCCTGGTTTTCATTATTAATGAAAAGGGACCAGAATGATCTTTCCTAAAGTTCAGAGAGTCTATAAAGACAAGAAGCTGAAATGCCATTTTACTCGTTTTGGAGATGTGTGATACAATTCTGTCTTGTGGCAAAATGAAAAGAGAGAAAAACTAGGATGGAGATGACCCCTGCCCACAGAACGGATCACATACCTCAAGGGTAACAGACCAGAGCTACCCCAAGAGCTAGGGGTGACCCAAACTGGCTCATACCCCCGGCCACAACCACCTGCGGTCCTGCCCCTGCCCACCAATGTTTCCAAGTCAGGGTAGACCCATGAGGGGCCTGAGAGCAGGGTACCTGGGAGCATAGCCTCCTCCTCCACGCTCCTCCAATGTCCAGAATTACAAAGACAAGGGCAGAAAACGGGGCCAGTCACTCTTCTGCTCTAGCTGGGTGAAGACCTTGGATGAGTGAGCTCTGTAAAAGCTTTAGCCCCTCCGGTCTGCCCCACAGAGAAGGCAGATGAGGGGACAAGAAGCCAGAAGTCACAGTCCCTGGTGTCACAGCATCATCCAGATGCTTCCCGAAGACACCTGTCTCTTACCAAGCTCTTGACAAGGTGACAGGGCTTTGCTAGCCCCACAGAACCCAGGAAGAGTGACATTCCAACTCTGGCTCAGATCTAAATTGTCTACAGTGCCTCCCCAGCAGGCACTGCCAGCTGACGGCTAGTCCCTCACCAACGCCACAGCGTCTCTGAGGTCGCGGCAGTTAGCACCTGCTCGACTGGGCAGTCTTGGGACTGCTCCGGTGCTATGGGCTGCAGTAGCGGGGACTCTATGAACTAACTTAACATGTGCTCTGCAGTCTCCATGGAGGTCTGTCCGCCCAGAGGCTCGGGGCTCAGATGAAGCCTTGGTGGACAGCAGCCACGTCAGCACCAGAGCAGCTGTCTTCCACCGCTCCTCACCTGTTCACCGAACACCAATAAAACCCAATAGTACTCAATTTCTTTAACTATATCTCATCAACCGAGAACTTCTCAGCTAGCGATGAGAACAAAGATTGTTCAATAAGAACACATACAAGGGCCTGGGGCTTGCACGCACAACACAGCAATGTTGAGCCTGAAATCACTAAGTCGTGGGCTCATCCATCAACACCCCGGAAATCCTACAATCCAGCAAAGGTCCATCAGCAATACAGGGCTGAGAGCTGTCGCACAGTCACCCTGCTCAGACAACCTGCACTTTAGTGATGTGCTAGCTGACAAGAGGGAGAAGAAGACGGGCTTGTCCTTGGGGAGGGTAGCGGCAGCCCACTCATGCAGCCTGGCAGGGACAGGCATCGGGCAGGCCAGCTGAGTCCCCTCCACACTGAGCAAGGTGGGAGCCCCAAGCCCACCTAGCAGCGTATCAGATTAGCTCATCAACTTTGCTCAGAAGCCATCCTGAAAATGAAATGCTATGACAAGGCCATCCTCAGTAAGTCCCTGGAATAAGCCAGACCAAGGAATCAGTGCTTGCTATAGCATGGAGGTGCTAGGCCACAAGCATAGAGAGACTGATGATGAGCTCAAGGTCCCACAGGCTACGCTGGCAAGAGCGGGGCAGGTGTGTGGGGAGGGTGACAAGGAAGCGCATGGCTTTGGATGGCTAGCAGTGGTCAGTCAGAAGGACAAACCAACCTAGAAAGCACAAGCAGACACAGAACATTCTGCTCTGAGCAGGGGTACTTGGGCGGGGTGTATGGCAAAAGGTGCCATAGTAGCCTAAAGCAACCACAGCTGAAAATCCAAAGCTTCTCTTTCACATACATCTTCCACAGACAATCTTTTCCACGCCCTGTGGGCTGCAATGCTATCAGCAGTGTCATCTTTGGGCAGGAAGGACACGGAGGGGCATATCTACACCCCCTCTTCAGAGATTAAAAAAATATGAGCCCTGATTAAGCTGTTCAAAATTCAGAAGAGTGCAAAACTAGACTCAAGCTTATATGGTCAACTGATTTTTGACAAAAAGGCCAAGGTAATTCTATGGGGAAAGGATAATCTTTACAACAATGGTGCTGGAACAAACCGACATCCATAGGAAAAAAATGAACCTTGACTCTTTATACTATACACAAAAATTAACTCAGAACGGATCACACACCTAAACAAAACAGCAAGAGCAATAAAGCTGCTGTAAGGAAATAGGAAACTCAGAAAAAATCTTTGCAATCCTGGGGTATGCAAAAGCATCTTAAGATACAAAAAACATGAACCATAAGAGGAAAACATTGATCAAACGGACATCATCAAAATTTACGTTTGTTTTCCAAAAGGCACTGTCAAGAAAATGTAGACAAGCAACAGGCTGGGAGAAAATATCTGCCAGACATAAATCTGATGGAGGACTTGTGACTGGAAGGTACAAAGAGCTCCACCAACTCTCTAACAAAAAGACAACAAGGTGGTTTTTTAAGTAACCAAAAGATTGGAAGATACTCTTCTCAAAAGATACATGATGGCCAATAAGCACATGAAAATTTGCTTCACGTCCTAAGTCCTTAGACAAATGTCAATATCAATGCAAAGTACTGTACAGTAAGGTCCTGTTGCACATGAATTAGGATGGCCAGACTTACAAACTGAAAATACCAAATGTTGGCAAGGATGTGGAGCAACTCAAACTCTCACACATTGCTGATGGAAATGCAAAGTGATACAACCATTTTGGACAACAGTTTGACAGTTTCTTACGAAATTCAACACATATCTAACATGTCACTAAGCCATTCCACTCCTAGGTATTTACCCAAGAGAAATGAAAGCATATGTGTACACAAGGCTTTGTACACAGAGGTTCTTAGCAGCTTTATTCTTAACACCACAGATGACTGTCAGTTGGTCAGTGGATAGAGACTGTGGTGCAGGAAGCAACAGAAGTTAGCAAACTATGGCCAGTTGGTCAAGCCCACCGCAGCCTGTTTTTATACAGCCAGTGAACTAAGAATGGTTATTACATTTTTAAAGGATTGTAGTAGGGTGGGGCTGGGAAGAAGAATAAGAAAAGAAAGAGAGAAAAGGGAGAAGAGGAGGAGAATCTGTGACAGAAACACACACAGCTCACAAAGTCTGACAGACGTCAGACCCAGCCCTTTACAGAAAAGGTTCACTGACCCCTGGAATAGAATTCAGAAACAAAGAGGAATGAACTACATATGTATGATAGATCTGGATATATGATATAGATATATGATATATACCAGGGCTGCCCCCCACCAAATGCATACACATTTTAAGTAATCTTGCTGGAAGTAAAATTGATCATTCCCACAAAGTGTACAAATTGCAGGTAAAATGGATGTGTGTAACATGTCTGGGTACACTAGACCAGTAACAGTACCTTCAATTCAACTTCAAAAAGTAACACATAGTTAACATCTGTTAAAATGTATGTACAGTTTTTGGGCACCCTTTGTATATGAATGTGGACCAATCTGAAAAGCATTATGTTAAGTAAAGAAGCTGGTCACAAGCCAGGCATGGTGGCTCACGCCTGTAATCCCAGCACTCTCGGAAGCTGAGGCAGGTGAATTGCCTGAGCTCACGGGTTCAAAACCAGCCTGAGCCAGAGCGAGACCCTAACTCTAAAAATAGCCGGGTGTTGTAGCAGACACCTGTAGTCCTAGCTGCTTGGGAGGCTGAGGCAAGAGAATCGCTTAAGCCCAAGAGTTGGAGGTTGCTGGGAGCTATGATGCCACAGCACTCTACTGAGGGTGACAAAGAGAGACTCTATCTTAAAAAAAATAAAAAAAGAAGCCAGGTACAAAAGACTACATGCTGTATGATCTCATTTATATGAAATTTTTTTAAAAGCAGGACTATGGTGACAGAGATTATGGTGGTTAACAGGAACCAGAGGCGAGGGGGAAGACGGGTGTCCAAGGCATGGAGAAACTTTTGGAGGTGATAGAAATTCTCCGTATCGTGATCACAGTTTTGGTCACATGAGTTAAATGAGTTACAACTCATTTGTACAATTCATTGAACTGCACATGTAAAACTGATGAATCTTACTATATGTAAATTTTACTTCAAAAAACCTAATTAGAAAGAAAAAAATTGGGAAGGATCCAGAAACATAAAACTACCAAATCTAGCAATTCCACTCCTAGATCTACCGAAGAGGAATTAGAACATACATCCCCATGGGATTTGCACATAAATATTCTCAGCAGCATTATCCTTGTCAGCCAAACTGGAGACGATCTAGATTCCTCAACTGTGAACTGGTGGACAAAATGAGGTATAACCGTAACAGAATACTGCTCCACAATAAAAGGGAAGAAAGTTTTGACACACGTGCTGCAGGATGAACCTCAAAATACTATGTTAAGTAAAAGAAGCCAGGCAAGAGAAATCACATATTCTGTGATTTACCTGAAATGTCCAGAAAAGGTAAATACGTAGTGATGGAAAGTAGATTAATGGTTGCCTGGGGCTAGAGGTGGAAACAGGGATTAATGGTAAATGGGCCCAAAGGATCTTATTGGGGAGACAAAGTGCTCTAAAGCTGATTTATGGTGATGGTTGCACCACTCAGTAAAGTTACTAAAAATCATTGAATTGTACACTTGAAATGGATGAGCTTTATGATATGTAAAATGTACTTCAATAGCTTTGTTTTAAAAAATTATTTTTTAAAAAGAGGAGTCTAGAAACAGACCCATGCATATATAGTCAAGTGACTTTTCATAAAGAGACAACTCAAGGGGGACAAGATAATCTGTTGAACGAAAGGTGCTGGCACAACTGGATGTCCATACAGAGGAAAGTTAACCTTCACTGTCACCTCGTGCCACACACACATTAAAGCAAAAGATTTAAATTTTTAGTTACAGTTACTGAACATAAAACTAACACTATCAAACTTCTTTCTAGAAGAAAGTCTTTCTAACCTTGGGATAGAAAAAGTTCTTCTTAAATAGGACACAAAAACCATGAATTATAAAAGGAAAAAAACAGATGTCATAAAAATGTAAATCTTTTGCTTTTCAAAAGACAATGTTATCCAGGCACGGTGGCTCACACCTATAATCCTAGTGACTAGGGAGGCTGAGGTGAGAGGATGGTTTAAACCCAGAAGTTCAAAACTAGCCTAAGCAGCAGAATGAGACCCCCATCTCTTTTTTTTTTTTTTTTTTTTTTTTTTTGCAGTTTTTGGCTGGGGCTGGCTTTGAACCTGCCACCTCCGGCATATGGGGCCAGTGCCCTACTCCTTTGAGCCACAGGTACCACCAGAGACCCCATCTCTTTAAAGAAGAAAACAAAAAGGCAAACCACAGACTGGGAATGACTGTTGATCATACATCTAACCAAGGAGTTGAATCCAGAATGCATAAAAAACCCTTTCAACTTAGTTAAGAAGACAATAATGGGCAAAAGATTAGAACAGACATTTCCACACCAAAAAAGACATGCAAATGGGCAATAGCTCTTAAAAAGATGCTCAGCCTGACCAGTCACCATAGAAATGCAAACCCAAGCTACCACTGTACACTGTTAACATTAAAATCACTAAAATTAAAGACGACTGAGAACACCAACTATTGAGGCTATGTAGAAAGTAGAACTCTTGAACATTGCTGGTGAGAAGATGAAATGATGCAACCACTTTGGAAAACAGGTCAGCAGTTTCTTATAAAGTTAAACACATTTAACATGAAAACCGGCAATTCCACTCCTAGGCATCCCCCCAAGAGAAATGAAACATACAAAGATTTGTACACAGATCTTCGAAAGAGTTTTATTCTTAATAGCTCAAAACTGGAAACAACCCCAAGTGCATCACGGGTGGACAGATCATCTGTGGTGCAGTGGACACCACTCAACAGTGAGAGGAAGGCACTCTGGTGTGCACAGAAAAGCCTGACTTCCAGCACCCTGCTTAGCAAAAGCAGCCACACACACAGAGCGCACACTGCACGGTTCCAGCTACACAAAACACCCCCCCACACACACAGAGCGCACACTGCACGGTTCCAGCTACACAGAACACCCACACACACACACAGAGCGCACACTGCACGGTTCCAGCTACACAGAACACCTCCCACACACACACATGGAGTGCACACTGCACGGTTCCAGCTACACAGAACACCCACACACACACACAGAGCGCACACTGCACGGTTCCAGCTACATAGAACACACCCCCACACAGACAGAGCGCACACTGCACGGTTCCAGCTACACAGAACACCTCCCACACACACAGAGCGCACACTGCACGGTTCCAGCTACACAGAACACCTCCATCACACACACAGAGCGCACACTACACGGTTCCAGCTACACAGAACACCCCCACACACACACAGAGCGCACACAGCACGGTTCCAGCTACACAGAACACACACACACACACATAGAGCGCACACTGCACGGTTCCAGCTACACAGAACACCCCCACACACACACAGAGCGCACACGGCACGGTTCCAGCTACACAGAACACCTCCCACACACACAGAGCGCAACTGCACGGTTCCAGCTACACAGAACACCCCCACACACACACAGAGCGCACACGGCACGGTTCCAGCTACACAGAACACACACACACACACACAGAGCGCACACTGCACGGTTCCAGCTACACAGAACACCCCCACACACACACAGAGCGCACACGGCACGGTTCCAGCTACACAGAACACCCCCACACACACACAGAGCGCACACGGCACGGTTCCAGCTACACAGAACACCTCCCACACACACAGAGCGGACACTGCACGGTTCCAGCTACACAGAACACCCCCACAAACAAACAGAGCGCACACTCCACGGTTCCAGCTACACAGAACAAACCCACACACACACACACAGAGCACACTGCATGGTTCCAGCTACACAGAACACTCCCACACACACACAGCGAACACTGAACGGTTGCAGCTACACAGAACACCCCCACACACACAGAGCGCATACTGCACGGTTCCAGCTACACAGAACACCCCCCACACACACACAGAGCACACACTGCACGGTTCCAGCTACACAGAACACCTCCCACACACACACACAGAGCACACACTGCACAGTTCTAGCTACACAGAACACCCCCCCCACACGCACACAGAGCGCACACTGCACGGTTCCAGCTACACACAACACCCACACACACACACAGAACACCCCCCCACACACACACACACAGAGCGCACACTGCACGGTTCCAGCTACACACAACACCCACACACACACACAGAGTGCACACTGCACGGTTCCAGCTACACAGAACCTGGGGAGGAACACGGGGGAGACTGCAACAGAGCAGATCGGTGGGTGCTCTGGAAGCAGGATTTGGGGTTGGCTGGCAATGGGACACCAGGGAACCTTTTCGAGTGTTGAGAATGTTCTACGATGTAGTCATGTATTTCGGGGGTATATACTTACCACACTCAAATTGTACAATTAATATGGACACATTTTATGGAGATTATACCTCAATAAAGCTGTTTTCTTTTTTTTTCTTCCAGTTTTTGGCCGGGGCCACGCTTGAACTGCCACCCCCGGTATATGGGGCCGGCACCCTACTCCTTGAGCCACAGGTGCTGCCCAATAAAGCTGATTTTTAAAAAATAAAGTCTGTTCAGGAATTTTTTAAGAAGCTAAAGGAAGTCAGCGGTGACAGAACCCCACCCAGCAGTGTGGATTCTCCCCCTGCTCCGTTAACATTTGAGATCAAAGGAAGAAGCAAGGCCTGAGAAGGCTAATGCCACTCGTAAAAATGTACCCCGAGTATTTGATACATATAAAAGAATACAACATAGAACTATAATAAAATTAGCAATTCTAAACCCACCTAATTTACCAGCTAAAACTTTCCAAACACCGATGTGTTCCTACTGTGTTCTTCCCCAGTCCAGAGGCGCCCATCCCTGAACTTAGTGTTTATCAGAACTCAACTTCCCAGGGGACGTGCAAAGCTGACGACGTGCCCTGCGGAATGAGGACTGAGACTCTCAGCCTCCCTTGTGGACGGGGCTGGCTGTGAGGCTGAGGTCCAGCCAAGAGGGAGAAAGTGGAAATGACCTGGGCAGTTTTCAGAAGTGCCCTTAGAAGGCGGCCTGCCCTTCTCTTTCCTTCTCTCCCCTCTCACTGGCTGGGTGGCAGATGGGACACTTTGGACCACAAGATAGATGCCAGCCAGGCATCAGGGACGCAGAACAATGAGGCAGAGCCGAGTCCCTGAAGGCCGGACTGCCGCACATTTATGTAACTCTTGTTTTCTCTTATCTACAGCTGATTTTATAAAACACACAGTCAGCACAGCCATAATACCAACTACCAGCAACACCTAAGACTCCTACTAAGAAACCTAAGGAAAGGATCACTTGATGTAGTTCTTCCCTACGATTCTGGCCCTCTTCGACAACCACAGTGGCATTTATTTGGCCCCCGTGTGGCACCAAAACAGGAGCAACACACAGGAAACAAAATGGACAGAGCGCTTGCTAATCTAGACTAGCGATGAGGACAGCAGAAGACAGACACAATTTCTTCGAAATTTTAGAGAAATATTTTCTTTACAAACAAACCAGTAACTTTTATGTAGCAAAAAATGAGATTTGTCCCTAAACTAGCAAAGAAATGGGAGCGAGAGAGAGAGAGATGGGGAGAGAGATGGGGAGAGAGATGGAGAGAGAGATGGAGAGAGAGATGGGGAGAGAGATGGAGAGAGAGATGGGGAGAGAGATGGGGAGAGAGATGAAGAGAGAGATGGGGAGAGAGATGGGGAGAGAGATGGGGAGAGAGATGGGGAGAGAGATGGGGAGAGAGATGGGGAGAGAGATGGAGAGAGAGATGGGGAGAGAGATGGGGAGAGAGATGGGGAGAGAGATGGGGAGAGAGATGGGGAGAGAGATGGGGAGAGAGATGGGGAGAGAGATGGGGAGAGAGATGGAGAGAGAGATGGAGAGAGAGATGGGGAGAGAGATGGGGAGAGAGATGGGGAGAGAGATGGAGAGAGAGATGAAGAGAGAGATGGGGAGAGAGATGGGGAGAGAGATGGAGAGAGAGATGGGGAGAGAGATGGGGAGAGAGATGGGGAGAGAGATGGGGAGAGAGATGGGGAGAGAGATGGGGAGAGAGATGGGGAGAGAGATGGAGAGAGAGATGGGGAGAGAGATGGGGAGAGAGATGGGGAGAGAGATGGGGAGAGAGATGGGGAGAGAGATGGAGAGAGAGATGGAGAGAGAGATGGGGAGAGAGATGGAGAGAGAGATGGGGAGAGAGATGGAGAGAGAGATGAAGAGAGAGATGGGGAGAGAGATGGGGAGAGAGATGGGGAGAGAGATGGAGAGAGAGATGGGGAGAGAGATGGGGAGAGAGATGGGGAGAGAGATGGAGAGAGAGATGGAGAGAGAGATGGAGAGAGAGATGGGGAGAGAGATGGGGAGAGAGATGGGGAGAGAGATGGGGAGAGAGATGGGGAGAGAGATGGGGAGAGAGATGGGGAGAGAGATGGAGAGAGAGATGGGGAGAGAGATGGGGAGAGAGATGGGGAGAGAGATGGGGAGAGAGATGGAGAGAGAGAGAGATGGAGAGAGAGATGGGGAGAGAGATGGGGAGAGAGATGGGGAGAGAGATGGAGAGAGAGATGGAGAGAGAGATGGGGAGAGAGATGGGGAGAGAGATGGGGAGAGAGATGGGGAGAGAGATGGGGAGAGAGATGGGGAGAGAGATGGGGAGAGAGATGGGGAGAGAGATGGGGAGAGAGATGGGGAGAGAGATGGGGAGAGAGATGGGGAGAGAGATGGGGAGAGAGATGGGGAGAGAGATGGGGAGAGAGATGGGGAGAGAGATGGGGAGAGAGATGGGGAGAGAGATGGGGAGAGAGATGGGGAGAGAGATGGAGAGAGAGATGGAGAGAGAGATGGGGAGAGAGATGGAGAGAGAGATGGGGAGAGAGATGGAGAGAGAGATGAAGAGAGAGATGGGGAGAGAGATGGGGAGAGAGATGGAGAGAGAGATGGGGAGAGAGATGGGGAGAGAGATGGGGAGAGAGATGGAGAGAGAGATGGGGAGAGAGATGGGGAGAGAGATGGGGAGAGAGATGGGGAGAGAGATGGGGAGAGAGATGGGGAGAGAGATGGGGAGAGAGATGGGGAGAGAGATGGAGAGAGAGATGGGGAGAGAGATGGGGAGAGAGATGGGGAGAGAGATGGAGAGAGAGAGAGATGGAGAGAGAGATGGGGAGAGAGATGGGGAGAGAGATGGGGAGAGAGATGGAGAGAGAGATGGGGAGAGAGATGGGGAGAGAGATGGGGAGAGAGATGGGGAGAGAGATGGAGAGAGAGATGGGGAGAGAGATGGGGAGAGAGATGGAGAGAGAGATGGAGAGAGAGATGGAGAGAGAGATGGAGAGAGAGATGGGGAGAGAGATGGGGAGAGAGATGGGGAGAGAGATGGAGAGAGAGATGGAGAGAGAGATGGGGAGAGAGATGGGGAGAGAGATGGGGAGAGAGATGGGGAGAGAGATGGGGAGAGAGATGGGGAGAGAGATGGGGAGAGAGATGGGGAGAGAGATGGGGAGAGAGATGGAGAGAGAGAGATGGGGAGAGATGGAGAGAGAGAGATGGGGAGAGAGATGGGGAGAGAGATGGGGAGAGATGGAGAGAGAGAGATGGGGAGAGAGATGGGGAGAGATGGAGAGAGAGAGATGGGGAGAGAGATGGGGAGAGAGATGGGGAGAGATGGAGAGAGAGAGATGGGGAGAGAGATGGGGAGAGATGGAGAGAGAGAGATGGGGAGAGAGATGGGGAGAGATGGAGAGAGAGAGATGGGGAGAGAGATGGGGAGAGAGATGGGGAGAGAGATGGGGAGAGATGGAGAGAGAGAGATGGGGAGAGAGATGGGGAGAGAGATGGGGAGAGAGATGGAGAGAGAGAGAGAGATGGGGAGAGAGATGGAGAGAGAGATGGAGAGAGAGATGGAGAGAGAGATGGGGAGAGAGATGGGGAGAGAGATGGAGAGAGATGATGAGAGAGAGAGAGATGGGGAGAGAGATGGAGAAGAGAGAAGAGATGGAGAGAGAGATGAAGAGAGAGAGAGAGATGGGGAGAGAGATGGGGAGAGAGAGAGAGATGGAGAGAGAGAGAGATGGGGAGAGAGATGGGGAGAGAGATGGGGAGAGAGATGGAGAGAGAGAGATGGGGAGAGAGATGGGGAGAGAGATGGAGAGAGAGAGAGAGATGGAGAGAGAGAGAGAGATGGGGAGAGAGATGGGGAGAGAGATGGAGAGAGAGAGAGAGATGGAGAGAGAGAGAGATGGGGAGAGAGATGGGGAGAGAGATGGGGAGAGAGATGGAGAGAGAGAGAGATGGGGAGAGAGATGGGGAGAGAGATGGGGAGAGAGATGGGGAGAGAGATGGGGAGAGAGATGGGGAGAGAGATGGAGAGAGAGAGAGAGATGGGGAGAGAGATGGAGAGAGAGATGGAGAGAGAGATGGAGAGAGAGATGGGGAGAGAGATGGGGAGAGAGATGGAGAGAGAGATGAAGAGAGAGAGAGAGATGGGGAGAGAGATGGAGAGAGAGATGGAGAGAGAGATGAAGAGAGAGAGAGAGATGGGGAGAGAGATGGGGAGAGAGAGAGAGATGGAGAGAGAGAGAGATGGGGGAGAGAGATGGGGAGAGAGATGGGGAGAGAGATGGAGAGAGAGAGAGATGGGGAGAGAGATGGGGAGAGAGATGGAGAGAGAGAGAGAGATGGAGAGAGAGAGAGAGATGGGGAGAGAGATGGGGAGAGAGATGGAGAGAGAGAGAGAGATGGAGAGAGAGAGAGATGGGGAGAGAGATGGGGAGAGAGATGGGGAGAGAGATGGAGAGAGAGAGAGATGGGGAGAGAGATGGGGAGAGAGATGGGGAGAGAGATGGGGAGAGAGATGGGGAGAGAGATGGGGAGAGAGATGGAGAGAGAGAGAGAGATGAAGAGAGAGAGAGAGATGGGGAGAGAGATGGGGAGAGAGATGGAGAGAGAGAGAGAGATGGAGAGAGAGAGAGATGGGGAGAGAGATGGGGAGAGAGATGGGGAGAGAGATGGAGAGAGAGAGAGATGGGGAGAGAGATGGGGAGAGAGATGGGGAGAGAGATGGGGAGAGAGATGGGGAGAGAGATGGGGAGAGAGATGGGGAGAGAGATGGAGAGAGAGATGGGGGGAGAGATGGAGAGAGATGGGGAGAGAGATGGGGAGAGAGATGGGGAGAGAGATGGGGAGAGAGATGGAGAGAGAGATGGGGAGAGAGATGGGGAGAGAGATGGGGAGAGAGATGGAGAGAGAGATGGGGAGAGAGATGGGGAGAGAGAGATGGAGAGAGAGATGGGGAGAGAGAGATGGAGAGAGAGATGGGGAGAGAGAGATGGAGAGAGAGATGGGGAGAGAGATGGGGAGAGAGATGGGGAGAGAGATGGAGAGAGAGATGGGGAGAGAGATGGGGAGAGAGAGATGGAGAGAGAGATGGAGAGAGAGATGGGGAGAGAGATGGGGAGAGAGATGGGGAGAGAGATGGAGAGAGAGATGGAGAGAGAGATGGGGAGAGAGATGGGGAGAGAGAGATGGAGAGAGAGATGGGGAGAGAGAGATGGAGAGAGAGATGGGGAGAGAGAGATGGGGAGAGAGATGGGGAGAGAGATGGGGAGAGAGATGGAGAGAGAGATGGGGAGAGAGATGGGAGAGAGAGATGGAGAGAGAGATGGGGAGAGAGATGGGGAGAGAGATGGGGAGAGAGATGGAGAGAGAGATGGAGAGAGAGATGGGGAGAGAGATGGGGAGAGAGATGGGGAGAGAGATGGAGAGAGAGATGGGGAGAGAGATGGGGAGAGAGAGATGGAGAGAGAGATGGGGGAGAGAGAGATGGAGAGAGAGATGGGGAGAGAGAGATGGAGAGAGAGATGGGGAGAGAGAGATGGAGAGAGAGATGGGGAGAGAGATGGAGAGAGAGATGGGGAGAGAGATGGGGAGAGAGATGGGGAGAGAGAGATGGAGAGAGAGATGGGGAGAGAGAGAGATGGAGAGAGAGATGGGGAGAGAGAGAAAGAAGCGACATTCCTGTGCTACCTCCTGGTGGGAGCACACGCGTGTGCCTTGTTTAGTCACCTGGGTTTCGCTCACACTCAGGCCTCCCCTGACCCCAGGCCTTCTTGCTAGCTTAGGTTTGGTCCCAGTTTACTGACCTCAAAGCCAGTTCAAGTCCTGCACACACCAGAAAGCCTTCAGTGAGACTGGCATTCTGGGAGTTTCCTTGGCTTCCAGACTCTGAAAACTCTCAACATGGCCACCAAAACAGGGTACACAGTGAGTCTCCTCCGTCCTTCCCCAGGCACGGGGCATCCCTCTATGACAAACAGTGACTCCTAGAAGCAAGGCCTGCTCCTACTGCTTCCACAGTCTGCCCAGAGCAGCCAGCACAGGCCATGCATGGGGGCCGTCGCACTGCTTGGTCACCAGGGCAGCTCAATGCTATCCCACGGCAGCCTGGCAGAGGACAAACTACCACTGTTTGCCATTCCCTGAGCACTGCTAGAATGCCTGCTCAGTCATAGCCTCGGGCCATCAGATTAAGACAAAAAAGGCTCATAACTTATAACAGGGAAGACACTGAAATAAATGTTTTGGTGTGGTGTCGGGGAAGCAGGGAACTGAGAGGGCCAGTCGGAACTTCCACGTCGGAGACTGCCCGGTGCTGTCGATGCTGGCCCCAACTTGAAGAGCAGCAATGAGCTGGCCACGCAAAGGTAATGGGGGATACGGGGACAAATGCCTCAGGCAAACACCCTCCAGGATGTCCTCCTTGATACCCCATGAGGCATCTGCTTAGGTGATAGAAATAATGTCAATATCAGTCTAAGAATAATATGGCCTCAAAAATAACATCACTGTGCTTTTAGTTGTCCTCTGTCAGGGTGACCAGGCCACCCTGCTCCAGCTGTCTCTTCTGACACTCCCAGCCAATGCTGCAGCTGCTCTGCATGACCCAGAGTTTCTTAAGCTCACGATGTTACCTGGAACACTCCCTGTCCATCCTGCCTGATGGCTGAACCAATCATCCCCCAGACCCACTTGAACATCTGCTCTCTGAAGCTTCCCTTCCCAGCTGGTGCCACCTTCCACACCTGGGCACACTTCACAGGCACTGCTGTGTTTGCTTAACTGCCTTTCCTCCCAGACGGAGCAACTGGAGACCTCGTTAATCTCTTCACCGAGGCTTCTGAACAGGGCCTGGCACAGCGCGGGTGTCCAGTTCAACTACTGCCCGGTGAATTAAAGAAGCCAGCGAGAAGCACCTGCTCCTAAGCAGGGCTACAAAAAAGCAGACTGATAACTCTGTCCCTCTCAGGATCTCCAAAGGGTTCAAAGCCTTCCACGAGCCTCAGACACTGACACCTTATTTTAAGAAGAGGAACCTGAAGCTACAGGTCAGTCTTTGAAGGGACTTAAACTGTTTACTAAAGACAGTGGCGGGAAGAGGTTTAAGCCTAAGAAAATAGTATTATCCAAAAAATTTTACTGGCCCTGATTATATCTCAAAGCTACCTGGCTTTGTGTCTCCCTGGAAGGAAAGAGGACAAATCAGCTTGGTATGAGTCAGTCAATCCAGCACTTATCAGGACCCTAAGTTCAGGACTATGCCAGGCCTGCACATCATGCTGATTCCCAGTTGAAAGTCAAACAAAAAGAAACCAGAATAGGAAACGGAATGTCAAATCTTTTCCCCAACCACAGCGTGTCTTTTCATGAACTCTACCAACTTTCTTTTAAGCCAGAGAACAGTGGTTTACACTTACACCAGGTGACACGAAGCTTCCCCCTTGGTGTCAACTCCCACTACTTTCACAAAAGCCTTCCCTGACTTCTCCAGCCCACATTAATTTTTCTCTTTTCTGTATTCTTATAGAATTTCTTGTCTTAATTTTTCTCTTTTCTGTATTCTTATAGAATTTCTTGTCTGTATAATTAATTTTGGCATTAAACCACAAAGTCTTATATTATTCTTATTCTTAAGAGTTTATCTTATGTTTCCCAAAGAATGGGCAAGATTCTTTAAGATGATGTTTGTGTCTTTCATGTGATACAGTACTGGGCATTCAGTGCTTAATAAACACGAAGAATCAAAGTGGTACCACTCTGGCAGGTGCTGCGTTCTCTTTGCTGACACTAGCATTTACTAACATCTCAAAGCCAACCACGTTCACCAAAGAGCAGAAATATTAAGACGCACCCAGTGGCACTTCTGCCTCTGGCCCAGCAAGTCCAGAGGTGACGCTCTGTGAGCACTGGGCTCCATGGGGTATCTCAGAAAAGCTAACCTATCCTGAGACATAAGCATGTAGGGATGGGCCCACAGAAATCCATTTTCTAGGCTTGGGCTCAGAGATGGGATGTCCTTAAAAAGCCAAGAAATGGGAAAGAAAGGCTGCCGGGATCTAGACATTAAAATCAGCAGGAACACACATGAACAGAGGCTGTAAATCCCTCCCGGACGCAGACAATGCCTCAGTGATAAGCATGCAGATTGCACACCTCGTTCAGAAACTCCCCTGAGTTTGCTTGTAATTAAGGGGGTTAGAAAGGTAAAAAAATATATATAAACCCAATTAATCATTTAAATATTTAAAGTCAGATTTTTCCCTCACTCCAGGATTAGTATATTTCATAACGCCAGCAGCAGACAGCCCTGGTTTTTACTGGGGTTCATTTTAGAGCATGTTTAAACTAGTCAGATTGAGTGATGCTTCTAGCAACTAATCGCATGTCAAATAAAAGATATTTTATGTAATAAATTACCGCTACAAGTAATTCAAATGTCATTTATCAGTTTTATTATCAGTCAGGCAAAGTCTTGTTTCTCTGTATTAATCAAAATCAAGCTTTTTTTTTTTTTCAACAGTTTTGACACCTCTTGGCAAAAGTACAGAAGTGAAGAGGTAGTCGCCCCCGTAGCTGAAAGGAGCAATGGTACAAGAAGAACGAAGCTCCACGGTGACAACTAAAAACTTCAGGTATTTAAAATTACCATTATCATTGTTTTTATACTAGTGTCAAAGCAGGAAGAAGTCTGTCTCTAAGAAGATATATTTTATTTTTAGGGGTGGGAAACTCTTTAAAATACTCCTACCTAAATACCTCAGCATATAGTGCTTTTTCTCAGAGTTTTCTGGACATGAGAATGGTTTATATGACTGAACTGCCCTCCTCACCCCATTTTTTTGCCTCTTTCAGAAGGAATAACAGTTTAACCCTTTTCGCCTACAGAAAGGAGGTAAACATGTGGCATATAGGCCAACTCTGTGACCAACCAGAATAATTTGTCTGAGCAAGAAGCTTCCAAGTAGATGAGATGGGAGGAAACAGCTGGACTAGAACAGATGTGCATCTTAGAAAATTCTACACCCCAGCTGCCACGGCCTATCCTCAACAAATCCCATTACATGGCTGGGCCCAGGGACACAACTAAAGAAACAGTGTAGAGACTTAGCCTTTGGTTAAAAAGAAACATGTAAATAGGTTTAAGACCCAAAGCAAACCCAATGGATTGAAAAGAATGCTGACCAGGGAGGAGAAATGGGTCCAAGCTGACAAGTCACAAATCTGACCCACCAGCCCCAAAACAGTCCAGTGCTGGCCAATGAAGCTCTGCTCCCCAGAGAGGCTGGTTAGGCAGGTACTGACGGACGGATACACCTGAGTTAGTGCTCCCTGGCCTCACCCCTTCAGCCTCATCCAGAGAGCAAAACAAGGAGCCAGGGTGCCGGCCCCATTTACTGGAGGTGGTGGGTTCAAACCCGGCCCCGGCCCAAAACTGGAGGAGATATCTAACTGAGATCCATGACACACAAAGCAGATTCTTTTTTTTTTTTTTTTTCTAGAGACAGAGTCTCACTTTCTGGCCCTCGACACACTGGCTGCCCCTGCAAGGACAGGGACGAGAGGCCTCGCTGGCTCTGCCTGCTGTGCTGCTCACTCCTGCCCTGCTGCAACAGAGCCAACTGAAAGCAAAGGCGAGTGAGAGGAAGAAACTCACTTCACACTATGTGTTGTGGGATCAAAGAGAAAGCCGTTGTTTTAAAATAAACCCTTTAAAATCTGAAATCTCACACTGTTTTCAATCATTTTTTGAAAAAATAAAACTTTTGAGATAGACAATTAAAATGAAGACAATTATAGAAAAGGCATTTGGAAAGATAATAGATCCAGTGCTGAGTTACATTAAAGAAAACAAAATTGAGCTATTTTCCATAGCTTTGGAGCCAATTTTAACCTTTTTAGACTTTTTATACATAACTTAAAGAAGAAATTCTAGCTGTGTTTGAGATAGAGGTTTATTACCAGAGTGAAGAAAGTTTATTCCTACAGTAGCTTTCATTTAAAAACTACAAAAACCTCTTGTGGGTCATGATCTCACATAATAATTAAATTAAGCATTCAAAAAGAACCTTTACATTTTAACCTGAAATTCTTAACAGACTGCTATTGCATGACTAAGGGAGGGAAGGAAAAAACTGGCTACAACTAAAAATATTAACTTTAAAAAATAAAATTAGAAGCTAAGTTATTTCAGTGAGCAAACAAGAATGCAGTCAAGAGTTAGAAGATGTTCATGTTATTATTAGTGAAACAGTAACATTCAAAAGCACTCACAAGAAAACAGAAACCAAACCAGTAGGTAGTTTTACAATTCCTTGTACATAACCAAAATACTTGCAACAACTCAATAAACTCAAGTGTTCTGGTCCCTCGTCTCTTCTTAGACCTTTCTTTTTCACTTAGATAAAAGTGTCTGTGAGAAGATTTGGGTGTGTCACATTCTTTAGGGAAACCAGAGAGCTTTTTCTACTGTTCTCAGTTTCCTCCAGGTTGGCGAGTCTGGGAGATGCAAAACACTAATCTTTGGCCAGAGTCCTGAATCCCAACCAAGGTTAAGTTGGAGTTTGAATGGTTGACTTACTGTATGGCTGAGAAATGAGGTGAGGGGGCTGGACAGGAACCACCTGTGTGGCTGGGCCCAAGGACGAAGGCTCATCAGCAACAGTGCCCGACTGCTGGAAAGCCAAATCAATCTCTTCATCTGTCAAGCCTGGGAAGAAACGGACATAATTGCAGGTAAGTACTTTTTGCCAATGTCTATGGCCGCAACAAAATCTTCACCGAGAAAAGGCCCTATGCACAGAATGCCTAGCATCCCAGTAAGTTGCCTTCCCAATTTCAGATTCTCCCGAACCTCTCTCAGTTGCAATTTAACCTTAAGCGACAGAATATTAGCCTCAACACTGCTTCCAAATGTGGCTCATTCAATTTCCTTAATTTATCCTTGAGTTTATTGCTGCTTTTGAAGTCTCTCGGTACTGCAATTCTCCATTCTTCCCCCTGAAAACAGATACCATCAACTGCAAATGTGGCTCATTTTAATCTGTAATGGTGTTAAAAAAAAGAGGGGAAAAAACTAACAATAATGCATGAAAACAGACAGGGAAACAAAAAACTAATTATTGGGTGAGACGACTAATTAGTCTAGATCGTTTCCAAAGACGGGAATAATTTGCTTTATTTTATGACAAATGCAGAAATAAAAGGAAAAATCAGGACCGACTGTGATTAGTATGAATGGGATATAGAATGTGAAGAAGAAAATAAAACAAGAAAACAGATCAAAACAAGGCCAGGCCCAAACTTTCAGATGGTTATTACTCCAGCCTATCATAGGCTGCCTATATCGCCTTTGGCTAGTTTTTCTTTTCCTTTTTTTCTTTTTTTAATCCTCCTAACACTAAACCACAAAGCACAGGGGACATCAGGAAATAGCAGGGCGCCATCTGCAGTGGCTATAACATGTGGAGAGGATTTGCCCATGGAAGAATAAAAGGCAAGTGAAAACCCCATGAAGACCACATTTCCAGCGGGCACACAGCTGGGATATGTTCAACGGGTTTGAGGCCGACTGGGGACAGTGACTCTTGGAAGAGGAAGGCACTGATGAACCCAAAATACAGGAGTGAAGTGTGGTGCCCAGGTATGAGAAGAACTGCCCGGGGGGCAACTTGGGAAAGCAGCCGTGTGCACAGAGGCGCTCTAGCTGCCGAGGGTTAGGAAAGGAGGCTGGGAGGTCACTGCTACTCTGCAGAAGACCACTCGTCCAGTCCATGCTGTTCCGGGAATCCCAACATCCAGTCGAGCCGCAACACAGAGCTTTTAAACTAGAGCCGAGAGCTTTTCCACATCTGGTCGGCAGCTCTCCATTAGAGGCCCACAGCATGGTATATTTGCCCCTGGGGGTAGATGAAGTACAAGGAGGATCTGAGGATCAGCATCTTCAAAAGCATGATGCCTCCTACTCCGTGCCTAGGGGCTAATAGATGGTGCCCATTAATGCTTCAGAGTGCAGCTCTGCCCTGCACTGTACCAACGCGTGAGCTGAACTTTGTGTGTCCTACTACAACCGCGCAAGGGAGAATGCCCGAACTAGTCTAAATGGCCCTGGACCTCTTCTTTCCTTCTCTGCCCTAAGCAGTGAAGGTCTGTCCCCATTTAAAACTGCAGCTCTTCCCCCCTTTTGTTTCTTCTCACAGCGGAGCTGGCCAGAGGCAGCAAGGTTACACCACTGGGGAGTCTGGAGGGTGGCACTCTGCTCTCTGCAGACTGGTGGGTGGGTGAAGATGCTTTCAGGGTTCAAGGTGGATCACTTACTGGCGCTTATCACCTTCCAAAAGCAAAAGCGCAAGTTCAGTGATATAGCAATAGACAGGGCATGTTCCCTCTCCCTGACTCCCCATCTTGCTGCAAAGGGATTGCTTTACCCACCATTTCACCTCCAAGAAGAACAGACAGGACACCCCATCAGCCAGGCAGCAACCTAGAACACGCTCCCCCAGTTTGTGCCTCTCGGGCTCTGGCCCGCATAGTGATTCCGAACACTCCTAATAAATAGGAAGGGGACCCCTTTCAGAGTCTTAGCAAGAAAGACATTCTTTTAACCAGTTCATAATCAGCCATTAGAGAAGTGAGAGGCATCTGCGATGTCGGCACAGGCTGATGGTCACTGGGACACTACGGAAGTTTATAAACCTGGTGGCTCGTGTGCCTTGTCAGCCGCTGGCTGCAAATGAGGATAATTTTCCCAAAAGGAGCATTCAGTTGCATTCTCATTTTCCCTTTTGGCTCTTTCAAATATAAACAAGTACGATAATGTTTAACACTGGGGAAATATACAGTAAGTTACAGGCTGTGCTGCGGCCCTGAGAACCGGAGCTGGTTAAAGGGACAGGACTCCCTGCCTGTTGCTCCGCCCTCTGGCCCTGAGCTTTTACAAAGCCTATTTTCCTAATAAAACATGTTCCTTGCATTTTCACAGCTGAGCCCACTGGTGAGGCCACAGTTTAAAGGGCATCAGCACTTCTTCCAAGCGCTTGTTTTGCAGAGACCTTATCATTTGATGCTCTAAATTTACACTGGCTGGAATTCTGATAGCACTTGTTCTCTAGGAGAGTCAGGATTTGGATTTAGTTACAATAAATGAACGCTTTTTCTTCTACTTCCTTTTTTTTTTTTAAAGAGCATTCTAACAATCTCACTGAGTAATAAATTTCAGAGCTGGACCATTCTCCCAGTCATTGCCCTCATTCAACTGATTAAAAACACAGGTAGCCCACGTCCTGCTGGTCCAAGAGAATGGTAATGCTGATGACAACCCAAGGCTCTTCCTCTCCAGCCTGGTGACTTTCCACTTTACCAAAGACTTATAAAACATCACAGAGATTCAGAACTTACATTTTCAGTCTTCAATCTCAATAAAGAGCCATAGAGAAGGATTAAATTTTCTTCTCCCATCCCCAGCCTAGGCGCTCTCAAGAGCCAAAGAATATTGTTTTGAGGTGATATTTTTTTTTTTCTTTTTTGAGACAGAGTCTCACTATGTTGCCCTCGGTATAATGCCATGGCGTCACAGCTCATAGCAACTTCAAACTCTTGGGCTTAGGTGATTCTCTTGCCTCAGCCTCCCAAGTAGCTGGGACTACAGGTGCCCGCTACAATGCCCGGCTATTTTTGTTGGTGTTGTTGCAGTTGTCATTGTTGGTTAGCTAGCCTGCAGCTTCAAACCCGCCCCCTTTGGCATTAGTGGCTGTGGGGGCCGAGCCTTGAGGCAATATGGGAACAACACAGGAACTTACTCCCTGGCTCCTACCTGCAATGACACTTGGACAACTTTTGAACAATACTAGAGTGACAAGGTAAAATGTCCTTGTCCTGGTCTTGTTCTAACATTCTAACCCGAATCAAATCCAAACACCTCTCACAGACAGGCACCTGTACATCCCTAAGTGTCCTCTTCCAATGGAGTGTCCTTGGCTGAGGTAGAACTGGCGGGGCAGGGCTCAGGTGATTCATCTGGGACTCACGGAGACTAAGCAGGGGTCACTGACCTCTCTCCAGATCACAACCTGTTATCTACCCACTCACCGGCTCTTGGTGCTGAGATGACCCTGCCTTCAGGACAAGGTGTTGCCACAGGACACACATATAAGACATCAGATGCCCTAGCTCCATCTTTCCCAGCCCTGCCGAGATAAAGAGTGCAGATCTTAGACTGAGTCCTTGCAGAATCCAAAAGGTTAAAAGGAATAATAAAGGAAACTGCCAATTGTAAGTGAATTATATTTGGCTCTGAAAGCTGAGGCACACACTATATTATAAAAGGCATCTCTTTGCGTTGTTTACCATCACCCTGACTAATGCAGACCTTTTTTTTTTTTTGTTTTAAATAATCTCATGCAAATTAGACACACACACTTCCTTCTAGCTGATTGCTATCTGCAAGAAATCATCTCACCGCAGAGTGACTGAACAGGGGCTGAGCAGAAGGGAGACAGGAGCAAAGGGCTCCCTGTCCTACGGTGCGCGTCCTCCTCCCCTCCCCGTCTGCCCTAGGTCTTCCTTTGGCTGCTGCCTTTGGAAGAATTAGTCAATTTTAATAAAGCCTAGAATTTTCTTTTAGTTGGGGTGTCACTCTGCATTACTGGACATGAACAGCATGGAGCATCAAGAGATTCTTCTGTAACTTCTCCTCTGCCACTTGGCAATTTTCAAGAGCTACCGGCTGCCCCCCACCGCCACCCAGTGTGCAGCGCCGACAATTAAAATATGTATCATGGGTAGAGAATAACGCTAACGAATTATTAGCCGTTATTCCCACCACTCACTAGCTGTAGCCAACAGGGGGAGAAAGCACACGAAGGAGCTTCTGATCGACAAGGCCAAGGCCCAGGATGCTGGGCCTTGACTCTGGGGGCGGGTAGAAAGTTACACTTCACCTGATCTGCAAAACTGAGAACTCTCAATTCAAACTGAACTCTCTGGGTGAAGATCTTGTGCACCCAGAATAGAGGCAGACTCCTTGTTCCTTCAGTTCTCTGGAGTCTACTTCCACAAAGCCCCAGAGCTGCTCCCTTCACCCGTGCAGAAGCTGGGCCAGGATTTCTTCTTCAGACTGGGCTTCTTTCAAAAGAACAGAACAAGTGGCCTCCACCCTATAGATTAATAAACCCCCAGGTCACCACTGCAGCATCTGAACTGTGTGGTTGCAGGGCTGCCGTACCTGCCTATTTTTATCCCCTAGAAGATAAATTTTCTTTCTTTTTCTCAAGGCTCCTGTTAAAATGCAAACAAAACCAAGATGACTGACTTTGTGAGCTGCATGGCTCTGGCTGTGATGTGAGTGTGATGCCCCAGGGTCCTTCCCCATCCCACTCAGACCAAACCTGGCACCCGGAGGGCTGTCTTTTTCCCATGGGACAGGCTGTGTGAGGGCTTCTCAGAATGAGAAACCTCAGTGCTGTCCCTAGTGACCACTGGACACTGCCGCCAGGCCTGTTCCAGTGCAGATGAAGCAGAAAGACGGATGATAGAAGACAGCAGTGTTCTCTACATCTCTCAGGTCAAACAACCACCAGGACAGGGAGGTGAGGGACAGTTTGAAAATAAGCAAGGTAATGAATGCCTGGCAGTACTTTCTGGCCCAGCCCAAGTTTAATAATCAAAATATGGAGTCTAACTCTGACTGGGATTATAGGGACAGGGCTGGAGGAACAGTGGCAAAGGGTGACAGTGAAGGGCTGGCAACTCAGACCTCTTCCTCCCCCACCCTCAGGGTCCCTCTGTTTCCAAGACTGGGGAGATTCATCTGGGACTCGTGGAGACTAAGCAGAGGTCACCTCTCAGAACATAAGTAGTTATCTGCCTGGTATGCTCTGGAAGAAGATGAGGCAGAGAAGACAGCTGGCTAAAAATACTCGCTAAATTAAAAGAAAAATCAACTCTCTCACAGAAAAGGTGCCAGGAGGGGAGAGGGAAAAAGTATTTTTATTTTATTTTATTAACATTTTGTTGGAACAGTAGAGTACAATAAGGACTCTCAGAGCCTCTAAAAGTCGTTGGATGACCTGTAGACCCCTATTTCCCAGTGCCTTGTATAAAATTGAATTTTTTAAACATAAATTACACGTAATGACGACACTGTAAAAACTAACAGTAATGGAAAGCTGTGCTGTATTTCATTAGCCTGTATTATTCCGTGCCACCTGATCCAGCCGGGCCTTGTTTATGAGTTAGTGTGTTAGCAGATGCCGATGGAAGCATTTGCTTCGACCTTGCTCTTCTCATTGGGGCATGAAATTACGACGGCAGCACCTTGATATTACAGCCATAAATACAGTAAACTGCAAATTTAAGCCAACGGCTCCTATTGTCTCTGAACATAAAGCTGATCGGTATTTATTTAAAAGGAGAACAAAAAAAATATTATATATCACCTTGTTTATGGGGCCCCCCCACCCACTTTCTTATCCCCCCTCCCCCAGCCCCCCAAACTGTCTAATTCATTTGGCTAAAATATTAAGCAAATAAGCAAAATGCTTTCTTCTGTACTGGTTAACTATTCCCAAGCAGTGGGAACAGTTTTTGAGAAAATTAGTTCCAAATGTCATCATCCTGAACGAAAGAGTTTTTATAAAAATTGATTTGGGGGGGGGGGAGACTGGTTCCCACTATCTTGTTGTTGATGTGTAAATTCAAGAACAAGATGGGAGACTTTCCCTTCTCCTTAAATGAGGCAAGTTCAAACAACAGGAGGAAAAGTTGCTGATGATGCCCTGAAACGGCACGTCCTCTCAGTATCCTTCCAAAAATCGTTAGGTGGAAATGCTATTTCAAAAAGTAGCAAAACACTGCCTTCTGCCACCTAAGGAAAGAAAGAAAGATATCTAACCAAGAAGATAATTTTTATCTCAACACAGCACTGAGGGACGTCTCATTAAAACTTGCAGCAATCTTTCCTTATCCCAGTGAACCATAAAGACAATATATCCTTTAAATACATTAAATGTGGAAGAAAAACAAACACAAAGACAAAAGGACACTGGCTATCACCTCACCACGTCTCCCAGCATAAATCACGGAGTAAAAAGCCAGGGCACACGGGGCGGCGCCTGTGGCTCAGTGAGCAGGGCTTCGGCCCCATATACCGAGGGTGGCGGGTTCAAACCCAGCCCCAGCCAAACTGCAACAAAAAAATAGCCGGGCGTTGTGGCGGGCGCCTGTAGTCCCAGCTACTCGGGAGGCTGAGGCAGGAGAATCGCCTAAGCCCAGGAGTTGGAGGTTGCTGTGAGCTGTGTGACGCCACGGCACTCTACCGAGGGCAATAAAGTGAAACTCTGTCTCTACAAAAAAAAATAATAAATAAATAGACATGCTCACTTGATCCTTAAAAAGAAAAAAAAAATTAAAAAAAAAAAAAAAAAAAAAGCCAGGGCACAATGTCTTTCACTGCCGGCCAGAAGACTAAGGAAATTGGTGGGCTTGTTCCACTTGGAGTCTAAAGACAAGGCAGCCCGGCTTTCCTAAAATCAACCCGGGGGACCTCTGCCTCTCAGAGAGACAGAAGGAGGACGTTAAAACTCAACCAAGTCCAAGTCTGGAGGTATCAAAGAGTTAGTTGTGGAAACTATAGAACATCAGCAGGCAAGCTCCAAAGTCACGACCAGTGAAGCTTGCAGAAGGACCATTTTAGCAGTGACCTAACTGCAAGTTTGAGGGAGCAGTTTAATTCCAAAGCAGACAGGCTGGGGTCACAGGGTCCAGTGCCCAGTAGTATCAGTGGCACGGCCAAATCAACCAAGATCAAAAGTTTCTGTACATTTACTTTTGATAGGTCATTCCACAAGGAAGACATACTCCCCTGGAGCCCTAAATTATATCAGACGTACCAGTCATTGAGCTTAGCTCCTTCCGCATAAGGAGGAAACTTTCCTATAAAATTTATTGAGCTTCTCTGGGGAGTAGTATAACTGGTGAACATGACAGAAGTGAGCTGCCCCTCTGTGTAACACAAATTGAGATCTCTTAGATGAAAGACTGGGAGGGTTTCCAATCCGCATCCATGATGTCTATTTTTAGATCTATATAGTCTAAAGGTTTTTATTTTTTTTCCCTTTCAATCCCTCTCCGCTAAATTAGAAACAATAAAGAAGAGGAGTTACTTTCGATACTTGATCAATTCCAGAGGATTAATAGTAGGACAAATATCGTTTCTGAATGTCACAAACAGCAATCTCTGATCCAGCTGGTCTTTGGCAACAGACTGAGAAGTCAGCCCTTCCCACGGTACACCGAACAAGTTCTACTGAAACAACCACGTCCTTAAAGACCCAGGGATGGTAATCAGGAGTCACTACTACTCAAATGCCAAGGGCCAGGTAAACCAAATGTGTGTTTGTGCATGGGTAGAAAAGCCAAATTGATAAACACTTTTAACGATACTTAGATCTTCCTCCTGTTTCAGAAGAGGCGGTGAAGATTGGTTTAAACCAAAAAATCAACTTGCCTTTGACAACCAAACAAATTCAGAACTGGAAGAAAAACTAGAGTTCATCTGGTCTAATTCCTATTCCCTTTTCCCTGTCTGCTTCATAGATCAAAAAAGGGCGCACAGAGAGGGGGAGTAACTTGCTCACAACCCAGCCCCCGAGACAGAACTGGATTCTCACACAGGGTACTCCACACACAGCAAAGACAAGCTGCTGCTCCCCGCTGCTACTTGACACAGTCAATACATTTTTTCTTTTTTTTTTTTGGAGATAGTCTCACTCAGTCCCCCTGAGTAGAGTGCTGTGCCGTCATAGCTCACAGCAACTTCAAACTCTTGGGCTCAAGTGATTCTATTGTCTCAGCTTCTTGAGTAGCTGGGACTACAGGTGCCTGCCACCACACCCAGCTAGTTTTTCTGTTTGTAGTAGAGATGGGGTCTCGCTCTTGCTCAGGCTGGTCTCAAATTCCTAAGCTCAAGCAATCCGCCTGCCTTGGCCTCCCAGAGTGCTGGGATTACAGGAGGTGAGCCACTGTGCCCGGCCAGTCAACACATTTTAAACAAGCAAACTCTTAGAATCAATCCTCCCAAAAGGAGAAAAACAAAAAGAATACAGAGAGCAAAGGGGAAACTGAGTGACGGGTAAACAGGGCCTCTATGTTAAAAAAAAAAAAAAGAGTATGTATCTGTCTCTACACAAACACATGTAACTGGGTTGTGTCTAAACCCATGAAATAAAAAGAGCATAGACAAACTGGTAATACTGGTTATATATGGAGAGACTATTGGCTGGGGAACAGCCAATGAAGGTAGACTTCTCACGGCATATCCTTGTGAATTTTGACCCATGTGAACAGATTTCTGATTCAAAAGGATAAATTAAGTTTTAAGAACAAAGAAAATATTTATGGGGAAAACACCTAAACAAACCTTGCTCCTGAACAAAATCACTTATAATGGTTAACTCCACTTTCTGAAAGAGAAAAACCAAGACAGACAAAGGTACAGAGCCGTGCCCAGGAACTGGATGAGAGTGACACCCACAGCTCCTTCCTAACTTCTTGCTTAACCCATTGTAGCTGCAACCACAGCAGCCAAGTACAAGGTGGCTTTTTAAAAAAATGTGTTTTTAAATGGCAGACATCTGTTCTATTTTGACACATCCTGGCTGCCCAAATGTTTCTTTCAGCTCTAAATATTTGCTTCACCAATGGAAATGTTTCCATCACTGCAACAAAACAAACATTTGCTTTGGGATGGGAGGGACAGCCATACGCTATTTCATATGTTCCTTGAAACAGCCTGATTTGAGAAACAACTCCACTGTAAGACACAAATCAAGGTGGAGATTTTTGTTCCTTAAAGAAAACCTTGTCACAAGAGTTCTGTGCACTGGGGCACACTCTTCACTCCGCTGAATGCTATAAACGTTCCTTTGGGGCTTTCTTTCACATCTTGAATCTTAAATACTTGATTAGAAGGTTTATTATTTGGCATTCAACTTACTTCCTAAAGATTTAAATTACTATGCAGCTATCAGATTTTTTTTAAAGGGCGCATATTAATCAAATATTAACACATTAAAACATGCTATGTCCTAATAGGTCAACACGTAAATTATTTTGTCACCATTTATTTGTGTGGCTCAAATAAATCTGGTATCAGCTGCTATCATCAACATTATTAGTAGAGAGATAAATACATAACACTCAACTGATCCATAAGTATTTGAATGCTTATTTTACTAGGCAGTGTGAGAGAGCTAAGATCTCATTCTCCTTACCTCTTAAATGGGGTCTCCCTAAGACTCCTTTAGCCCAATTTCTTACAATGGATGAGTATTTGTCAATCTATTCATCTACGTATATTTTCTAAAACATAATATATAGATATATCTACATACAGTAAAAATAACACATGTCAATTGCAGAAAAGATGGAAAATAAAGAAAAGCACCCAGAAAACAATAAAAAGAAATCATTAGTATTTCCATGCTCTACCTAGAAATAACAGCCAAAATGTATGAAACCCAAGTGTTAGAGAGTGTTTTAGGAGTTTTTATACATTTTTGGGGAAGAGATAGAGTCTTGCTCTGTTGCCCAGGCTAAAGTACAGTAGCTCCATCATACCTCACTGCAGCCTCAAACTCCTAGACTCAAGCAATCCTCCTGCCTCAGCCTCCTGAATAGCTGGGACTACAGGTGCCCTCTACAACTCCCAGGTAACTATTTTATTTTTTGAAGAGATGGGGTCTTGCTCTTGCTCAGGCTGAACTCCTGAGCTCAAGGGATCCTCTTGCCTTGGCCCCCCAAAGTGCTAGGATTACGAGTGTGAGTCACCATGCCCAGCCATGGCCCTACCTTTTAAACTCTGAATCCCACCACCCAGCTATTCAGGGCTGCCAAGGTACACAACTAAGGAGCCCTGCTCAGAGTGTTGTAGCACCTTGTGGGACTTTGCGCTGCCTATCCCATGTGGCCGCAGGTGGCAGCAGTGCCCCCACTCATCACCTAAAGTTGACCTAACTTTCACAGACCGACATGCACCACATGTACTCATCAGTAGAGTAGGCCTAGACCCTTATGTTCACCTCCTCCGTATGTTGAATGGTTTGTTGCAGTCCCTTGAGTGATCAACTTACAGAGGTTCTATTGTAATTTATTTAACTTGTCTTCTACTGAACATGCTGTAAACAAAGTCATCACAAAAGGTTCTGTATACACCCTGTGTACACCTACATACACAAGGGCAAGTATATCCCTAGGAACAGACTCGTGCAGTTTTAATGCTGGTAATTATTATCAAACTGGTTTCCTTAGAGGTTGTTTCTACTACGTCCCCACCAATGTGTGTGCCTGTTTCCCACAATCTTGCCTACACGATGCTATCGAGCCATTATCTTTGCCATTCTGACAGGTAAAATTGTCTCATCATAGCTTTAAGTAAACTTGTGTTGGTGTTCAGAATACATACAGAAGTGTGCACACTTTAAGTGTACAGATTAATGGATTATCAAATGGTAGATGGTGAAAACATCTAACTATCACCCAGATCAATAAACAGAGTAACAGCCTCCAGTAGCACCCCTCACGTTTTTTCTCGGTCATTACCTACCCTCTGATCCTACAGACCAAGTTTGCTTGTTATCGAATACATTATATAAGTGAAATAACACAGACGTGTTCTTCTTTAAAGGGCTTCTTTTTGCTCAACATTACGCTTGTCAGAGTAACCCATGTTGCTACACACAGCCACAGCCCATTCATTGTTGTATAGTGTTCGCAGAAAGCTTAAGAACAAACCACAATTTATCTGTTGTTTCCAGTTTCCGACAATCTATGAATAGTGCTACTACCAACATTCTTTCAGAGAGGAATTGCTGGATTATAGAGTATGCCTATTATTAGCGATAACAGATACTGTCAACAATTTCCAGCCAAACGCAATGGCTCACACCTATAATCCTGGCAGAAGGATTATGCCGAGGCAGAAGGATCCCTTGAGTTCAGGGGTTCAAGACCAGCCTGAGCAAGAGGGAACCCTCATCTCTACTGAAAATAGAAAAATTATCCAGGCATGGTGGCACAGGCCTGTAGTCCCAGCTACTGGGGATGTAAGGCGGGAGGAGGGCTTGAGCTCAGGACTTGGAGTCCCAGCTACTGGGGATGTGAGGCGGGAGGAGGGCTTGAGCTCAGGATTTGGAGTCCCAGCTACTGGGGATGTGAGGCGGGAGGAGGGCTTGAGCTCAGGATTTGGAGTCCCAGCTACTGGGGATGTGAGGCGGGAGGAGGGCTTGAGCTCAGGATTTGGATGATGCCACTACATTCTAGTCTAGGTAACAGATCGAGACTCCATCTCAAAACAGCAAACAAACAAAAAACAATTTTCAAAGTGGCCATCCCTATGGGCACTCCTACGAACACCGCAGGAGAGTTCTAGTGATTCTACGCTCAATGCCAAAGTCCTCGGTATTCCACTCTGGCCGTCCTGGGAGGTGTGGAGTGGTAGCTCAGTCTGGTTTTAATGTGCATTTCTCTGACAACTAATGAAGTTAAACACGATCTGTCTTTGCTGTCTCCATTTGGTACAATGTTCTATATAGTAAGGCAAGTCTGATAACTGTATTAGAATCTTGATTGCTTTGTTTGTACTACCAATTGAGAAAGAACTTTTAAAAGTTCTCAGTATGATAGATTTGTCTAGTTTTCTTTCAGTTCTGTCCAATTTTGCTTTAAGTGTATTGAAGCTATGTTATTAGGTGTGTACATATTTAGAAATGTTCATCTCCATGGTAACTGACCATTTTATCACTCTGAAATTTCTCTTTATCTCGGACATTTAAGCCCACCTGTCTGATATTAGTACCAGGTTTCTTTTTGTTAATGTTTGCATACTATATCTTTTTCCATCACTTTACTTTTAATTCTTATGTGTATTTACATTAAAGTGTGTGTCTGATGTAAGCACCAATGAATGGGGTTTAGTATTTTCCTGTTTTTTGAGACAGAGTCTAGCTCTATTGCCCCAGCTAGACTGCAGTGGTGTCATCATAGCTCACTGCAACCTACAACTCCAGGTCTCAAGCCACCCTTCCTGCCTCAGCCTCCCCAAGTAACTGGGACCACAGGTATGCATCACCACACTCAGCTTGTTTTTTCTATTTTTAGTAGAGATAGGGTCTCACTGTTGCTCACACTGGTCTCAAACTCCTGGCCTCAAGAGATCCTCCTGCCTCAGCCTTCCAGAATACTAGGATTATAGGCATGAGCAGGTTTAGTCTTTTTAATGTAATCTTGAAAAACTGCACTTTCAAAGGAGTATTTAGTCCATTGACATTTAATGTAAATATTGAAATTTGGGGGTTTATATGTTTCATGTCACCATCTTGTTTTCCTTTTGATCGACTTAATGCTCTTTTCTCTCGCCTTCTTTTTAATTCAGCTTTCCCTGTATTAGCTTATAGTTACTGCGGTTTCTGATGGAGTTCTCCACTACAAAGTTAACATCTTTCCTTTTGAAGTTATCGTACAGCTTAAAGGTGATACATTGTACTTTCTCTCCAACTTTTACCCTCTCATTTTCAGCACTCAGTGAATCTTGTCTGCAACAATTCCTGGAGGTAACGGGAGATCCTCAACTAAGGATGAATGGGTTCCTGAGACTAACGAACTAGAGGACCAATGCCCCAGATACCACGATACATCCTTGACTTACTTTAATGTCTTATAAATGAGAAATGTTACCACTTCCCCAACAATCCTAGCACTTACAACACTTTCCTTCCACCCCTCCTTTGTGTACTGGCTGCATTTCACTACAAGGCATTTTACCCCAGAAGGCTTTCTTGTTTTATACAGCCCATATTCATTTATGCAACCTTTCCTTTGCTCTTCATTCCTTCCTGCATTTCTAAGATCCATTTTCTTTCTGCCTGAAAACTATTTCTTACGTAAGATCCATTTTCTTTCTGCCTGAAAACTATTTAATACTGTACTTCAGTTTTTCTTTCAGTGTGCTGGCAAGGAATACTTTACTTTGTTTTCTGGAAATGTCTATTTTCCTTTATTCTAAAAAAAAATGTTGTACTGTGAAATGATTTCAGAGTTACAGAAAAGTTGCAAGCACAGTGCCAAAAATTCCCACATATCCTTCATCCACATTCCTTGAATGGTAAATTTATCACATTTACTTTTTCATTCTCTATCAATCTATCTAATTATTTTCCCTGAACCGTTTGAGTTACAGACATGCCCCTCTCGCCCAAATATTTCAGTCTAATTCTGAAAATCATGAAGTTAACAATGTCAGATTTTTATCTGTGGCTCAGACCCACCCTCTGAAGTTGACTCCTGTTATCAGCCTGTCTACTGCGACCTCCACTTGGCTGTCTGATGCCTTTAACATAATATGCCTAACACTGAGCTCCTACTCTAGCCCCATCAAACCTCTCCCTTCCTAGCTAATGACAACTCCAAATTTCTAGTCACAGAAGGGTAAAAACCTTAGAGTCATCCTTAATTTCTACTTCTCTTCCATATTTCAGATCCAACAAATCAGGACTCCTGCTGGAATATCCTGGGATCAAAAAACACCCGGGGGGCGGCGCCTGTGGCTCAGTCCGCAGGGCGCCGGCCCCATAAGCCGAGGGTGGCGGGTTCAAACCTGGCCCTGGCCAAACTGCAACCAAAAAATAGCCGGGCGTTGTGGTGGGCGCCTGTAGTCCCAGCTACTCGGGAGGCTGAGGCAAGAGAATCGCGTAAGCCCAGGAGTTGGAGGTTGCTGTGAGCTGTGTGAGGCCACGGCACTCTACCGAGGGCCATAAAGTGAGACTCTGTCTCTACAAAAAAAAAAAAAAAAAACACCCTGGGATCTGAGTACTTCTTACCACCTGACTGGTCTCCCAGCTCCCACCCTTGCCCTCCTGCTGTTCATTCCTAACAGCAGCCAGAGTGATCCTGTTAAAGCTTAAATCAGAGTATATCACTCCTCTGCTTACAACTCTCTGATGATTTTCCATTTTGTTCAAAGTAAAACTGAAGTCCTCATCAATGCTGCCCTACACAGCCGTGCTTCCTGTTAGTGCCGATCTCCCCTTTCACTACTGTCCAGCTCGCCTACACACGGGCCTCTGTTCTGTTACGAGAATTTGTCTGACACACATGCTTCCTCTCAGGCTTCGGCACAGGGCACCCTTTTTCCTGAAACTCTTTTTCCCCAGAACTCAGTGTGGTTTGTTTCTCATTCCCCTCAAGTTTTTCCTCAAAATATCATCTTAGAAAGGCCTTTCCAAAACCAATCCATTTAAAATTGTAACCTCCCAAGAATTCTTTATTGCTCTACTTATGTTTACATTTTATTCTATTAATATTTATTGCTGTCTCTCTTCCTCCCCACTGTTAGAATGTAAGCTCATAAAAGACAGCAATTTTTGGTTATTTTATTCCCTGCAATGTTCCCAGTACCTAAAATACCTAGGTTCTTCTGGCCTCTAGGAGGTGTTTAATAAAAAATACATAGAAAGAATAAATCAATGAAAACACAATATGCAAAATAGATAAAAGTAACATTCAGGTTTGGGGGGGGGGGTCTAGCAGGGGCAGGGAGAAAACCCAGAGTCCCACCTTCTTCTTCTTTTCTTTTTTTAGAGACAGAGTCTCATTTTATCACCCTCGGTAGAGTGCCATGGCATCACGGCTCACAGCAACCTCCAGTTCCTGGGCTTAGGCGATTCTCTTGCCTCAGCTTCCCAAATAGCTGGGACTACAGGCGCCCGCCACAATGCCCAGCTATTTTTTGTTGCAGTTTGGCCGGGGCCGGGTTTGAACCTGCCACCCTTGGTACATGGGGTCAGTGTCCTACCCACTGAGCCACAGGCGCCATCCAAGTCCCACCTTCTTGATCCCCTCTTTGTCCCTGAAATATCTCTTTAGAATCTCCAAGGATCCTCAGAAATAAATATAAAAACTGCTACCATATCTTCACCCTTTATTAAAGCAAACTAGTTTATTCCTCACCCCCTGACACGTCTATGTGCTGGAGACAGTCAGCTGTGTTCCACCCATCAGACCATCAGAGCAGCCTTCACCAAGCCCTACACAGACCCTGCTGCTGTTCTGGGCTCTCTCTCCCACCACCAAAGCTCTCTCTGAGCATCTCCGCGGGGAGTACCTTTCTACAACATTCCTGATTGCTTTATAACCTTTCTTTTAAGGCTGTTAAGCTTTTACTGTTCATCTTATTCACCGTGTATCCCCAAAGCCTAAAACACCGATCAACTGAATATTTGTTCAATGTGTGAATAAATGTAAATAGATCAAACTGGTGCTTAACAGACAAGATTTTCAACAATTGTAAGGTAACGCTGGTAGCACTTGGTAACAATCCCTTCTTTCTCCTCTTAAAAAATGTGATTTATCATAAAATTCATTACCATTGTCATCATAAGCATTTAACATTTATATTATTATATTACACTTTGCCCTATGTAATAAGGCAGGAATAAAATTAAAATGTCCAAGAATCAGAAAGAAGTTCACAAAATAATCAATTGTAGATAATATAATTCTATATCTAGAAAAATCAATTGAGATGGTCAGAGATATGATACATATATTTTAAAAATCAATCACACTTCCAAACACAAGCAATAATTAGAAATGAAATGAATTCACAGTGGCCATGAGAAATATAAAATTACTATGATAATGTCAAAGAATGTTAGGTCTATAATAGGTTTATATAGACTCTACATAAACAAACCTTGCAAAACTAAACAAAAGGAAACTAGGCCGGGCACAGTAGCTCACACCTGTAATCCTAGCACTCTGGGAGGCCGAGGCAGGTGGATTAACTGAACTCAGGAATTTGAGACCAGCCTGCATAAGAGCAAGACCCCATCTCTAAAAATAGTTGGGCATTGTGGCAGGCACCTGTAGTCCCAGCTGCTTGGCAGGCTGAGGCAAGAGGATTGCTTGAGCCCAAGAGTTTGAGGTTGCTGTGAGCTGTGACACCACAGTACTCTACCCAGGGGAACAAAATGAAACTCTGCCTCAAAAATAAATAAATAAATGGAGACTAAAATAAATGGAAATGCTTTTCAAAGTTAATTAATAGGTTTAACACAACTGCAATAAAAATTGGAAAAAAAAAATTTTTTGAGACAGTCTCTCACTATGTTACTCTTGGTAGAGTGCAATGACGTCACAGCTCACAGCAACCTCAAACTCTTGGGCTTAAGTGATTCTCTTGCCTCAGCCTCTCAAGTAGCTAAGACTACAGGTGCCTGCCACAACACCCAACTACTTTTTGTTGTTGTTGTTGTTTTAATTGTCATTTGGCAGGCCCAGGCCGGGTTCAAACCCACCAGCTCTGGTGTACATGGCTGGTACCCTAGCCACTGAGCTATAGGCACCAAGCCAAAATCGGAATTATTTTAAATTTTCTCAAATGTTCCTTAAGAAAAAGGAACCTGTGGCCTTTACTGAAAGAGAATTATCTGGGAGAATGCATAAATAAGAATAATAAGGAATGTTTGGTACTCTATTCTGTATCCCCTGCTGTATATTTAAAGAAACTTTTTTGTGTTTCTTTTAAAGTGGCTCCTCTAGGGTTTACAATATGCATCCTTAGCTTATCAGAATGTAGTCTGAATATGATATATTACATATTAAGAACCTTACTATGACAGCTGGGCGTGGCAGGTGCCTATAGTCCCAGCTACTTGGGAGGCTGAGGCAAGAAAATTGCTTAAGCCCAAGAGTTTGAGGTTGCTGTGAGCTGTGACACCATGGCACTCTACCGAGGGCGACATAATGAGACTCTGTCTCCAAAAAGAATCTTAATATGATACATATAACTGTATGGTACTTGTATCATAGCGTGTATAGTATTATAAGTAAGAATACATTTCATTAAGAACCTTAATTTCATTTTAACTCCCTTCTGTCCTTTGTGCTACTGTGGTAATACGTTCATCATATAAAAATACGTATGTGAGTGCAACATAACAATGCATTGGCATCTCTTTAGTAAACTGACTTGCAGAATTTAAGAATAAAATTAAAAACAGTATTTTGCATTTGCCCACATACTTAACATTTTTAGTGCTCTTTATTCCTTCCTGGCAGCCTGATTTTTCATCCAGCATTATTTTCTCTTCAGTATAAAGATCCCACATTGGTATTTATTAAACGCATGTCTGCTGGTGACAGTTTCTCTCAGCTTTTATCTTAAAATACGTTTACCTCTCCTCCATGTTTGATGGATATTTTCACTGTATACAGAATTCTAGGTTGTCAAGTTTTTTCTTTGAGCATTTTGAAGACATCATTCCATTGTCTAGTGGCCTACACTGTTTCTGATTTTAAGTCAACCATACTTCTGATTATTGTTCCCCTTTTCTTTATTTTTGGTATTGAGCAGACTGACTCTGATACACCCTAGATGTAATTTTCCTTGTATTTATTCTGATTATGACTGACATGATTCCTGGGTTGCTATTTGTGTTTTTGCTTTATTTTGTTTTTTAAATCAAAATTAGAAAAATTTCGACCATGCATTTCTCTTTTTTCTTTTTTTTTTTGTAGAGACAGAGTCTCACTTTACCACCCTCGGTAGAGTGCCATGACGTCACAGGACTCACAGCAACCTCCAGCTCTTGGGCTTCTGCGATTCTCCTGCCTCAGCCTCCCGAGCAGCTGGGACTACAGGCGCCCGCCACAACGCCCAGCTATTTTTTTGTTGCAGTTTGGCTGGGGCTGGGTTTGAACCCGCCACCCTAGGTATATGGGGCCGGCACCCTACTCACTGAGCCACAGGGGCCACCCAACCATGCATTTTTCAAGTATTCCTTTGTGACTCGCTCTTCTCTGCTTTGGGAGACTGCAATCACTGTATATCAGGCAGCGTGACTTTGTCCCACAGGCTATCAAGGCTCTGGTACTATTTCTTCTATTTTTTCTCTTCTACGTACTTTAGAAGATGATTTCTACTGACCTGTCTTGAAATTCACTGATTCTTTCCTCTGTTATGCCCAATCTGCTATTAATCCCATCCAGTGAAATTTCAGTGCCAGGTTTTATGTTTTTCAGTTCTAAGATTTATATTTGGCTCTTTTTCTACTATTTCTATATCTATACTGCATCTCCCCACCTCTTTGGCCTTTCATCATTTTTTTCATGTAATTTCATTTAACATACATTTTCACAGTTATTTCAAAATTCCTTTTTGTGAGTCTGTTTGAGTTAAATGATATTTTTCCTTCAGTAAAGCCACAGGTTCCTTTTTCTTCCCATATCTAGTAATTTTTTGTTTTATACTGGACATTGTGGATGACAGTTTATATAGGCTTTGGATTCCTTTTTCTTTTGAAGAAAAATAAGTATTACTCCAGTAGGCAGTTAAATCATTGGCAGATCACCTTGATCTAGTACAGACTTGCTTTTATGATTTTTTTCTTATTTGTCCTTAGTCCTAGGGAAAATGCCACAGTCCTGGGAAGTAGTATTTGCCCCTAATTGGTGGCCCTTCTGGGATTTCGAAGGAAAGTCAAATGTGTTTATCAAGTCCCCTCTAAATTGACAAGACTCATCCAAATTATGGATCTCCTACAGTAGGAAGCTGCTGAGATCTCTGCTGGGGTGGTGGCATTTCCTTGACACAAGGGCAGTTCAGGAATTACCCAGTTTTTCAGAGACATTTACATGCAGAACATGGGGTCATGCCCTGAATGGTTCTCCCCTTTCTAGAATGTCCATTCCCAAGTTCCAGTCACTCTGGCAGCCTTGAAATCCATTTCCCAATTCCTCAAACTAATATGACACAGCTTCCTGCTTGAGTTTTATTTGTTAGGGTCTGATGGACTGGGGAACGGCTAATAAGCCATATAAAGGTGGCTCTCCCAGACTGGTTCTTTCCTTTGAGAATCAAATCCACTCCATTTTCTCCCTCTCTCCATTTTGGTGGCTCTCCAGAGCTTTCAAACAATGTTTTTAAAATATTTTGTCAAAAATTTATATTTGTTATTGGTGAGAATGTTATTCTGATACAAGTTATTCTCTCATTACTAAAATCCAGAATTCTAGATCAGAATGTTTTTTAAAGAGAAGAATTATGTAGCCGGGCGTTGTGGCGGGCGCCTGTAGTCCCAGCTACTCGGGAGGCTGAGGCAAGAGAATCACATAAGCCCAGGAGTTGGAGGTTCTGTGAGCTGTGTGATGCCACGGCACTCTACTGAGGACCATAAAGTGAGACTCTGTCTCCACAAAAAAAAAAAAAAAAAGAAGAATTATGAAACAAGCCTTGTTCTTATAAATATTGAAATTGATAATAAAGCTACAGCAATTAAAACATTGTGGCATTAAGTAAGAGTATAAAGGTCAATAAAAACAGAAGAAATATCCCTAAAAGAGAACTTGTTACATGTTTAAAAAATTTTAATATAATAAAGGAAGCATAACAAACAAATGGGAAAGGAGTGATTTATTCATCTGAAGGACAGTCATAGAAAAAGTAGTGTTTAAAAGGAGCCTCACTTTATACCACTTTGTAAGTTTCAGGATTAAAAAGTTAAATATAAACACATAAACCATAAAAACTAAAATATAATGTGGGTGAATATTTAACTTATCACTGGTTCAGTTTATGGACCAACTATTTTATCTTTCTCCTTAGTTTTCCTTTACAATTGCAAGTAAGATTATAAAAAAAATACCTACCTCATAGGGTTTTTGCAATTAAATAAAATAAGGGCCCTTAGCTCATTGCCTGACAAATAATCAGCCCTCAATAAATGTTAGCTGCTACTGTAATTATTATTATTATTTAATAATTATGGAGACAGAATCTCTTACCATAAAAATAATAGAGGAAATATCAGAAGATTGATAGATATGATTACATGAAAATAATCACTTTTATATATTAAAAAACATAAAAGGAAAGAAACAATGGGGAAATGTTTGCAAACAAGACAAAGAATTAATATTCTTAATATATAAAGGACATTTAAAAATCAATAAGTAAAGCACTAATATCCCAGGAGAAAACAGGGGGGAAAGGATTGAATAAACATTTCTGAGAATAAACATTTTAAAAACTCAACTGTGTTATTAATCAAATAAATGCAAATGAAAACAATCTCAGAAAGTGGTTTTGTTGCTGTTTTATTGTTTTTAGTGACCACACTCAAGTAGCACATTGAGACAGGTACTCTTGTTCCCTGGTGAAAATGGAATGCCCTTTGGAAAATATCTGGAGAACTATCACTTTGTACCCGGCATCTTAAAATAATCACATCCTTTGAGTCAATACTTTCTCATTTCAGGAATCTATTTGGAGGGAATAATAGACAATGCTAGTTACCTTTTTTTCTCACTAGTTCCTTTAAATTAAAAAAAAAAAAAAAAAAAAAAGAAAGAAAGAAAATAAATTAGGTACTCATCTCCAGAAGCTAGCAGAAGAACATCAGAAAAGTCCAAACAAAGTAGATGAAAGGAATTTTGAAGAAGAGTGTTTTTATATTTCCCAAGTGGCTAAATTTTTTGTACAGAGTTCCTTACTATAAATTTCACTTTTATTACCTTATGGTCAGAGAAAGGGGAGGGTACAAGATTTCTACCTTTTGGACTTTATAGTTTTTTTGTGGCTACTTGACAAAACTTTTTATAAATGTCGTATGGGTATTAAAAAATTGAATGTTCCCTGTTTTATGGGTACAAAAGCCTATTTATATATATATAACAAGTTTATTAATTATTTCATATTCTTTTTTCCAGTTGATTTGTTAAATTCTGAAGTGTCAATATCTTCAACTATGTGGTTTTTAATTCTTCTATATGTCTAATAGTTTTTGCTTTATATACTATGATAGAGTATTTTTAAGTACACAAAATTTCATGTTCAGTACATCTTCTAGGTGGGCCAAACTTGGTAAATGCTATAAACTGACACTTCATTCTTTTTAATATTTTTAACCTTGAATTTCTAAACTGCCTAATGTTAATATTGCCGATTCTGTTGCTTTGATTTGCACTTGCACACAGTATCATGCCCATCCCTTGTTCTCAACTTCCTCATGTTGTTTTATTTTAGGTTTGTCTCTTGTTTATGTATAACACTGGCCTTTGTTTTTTCTTCTGGTTTTACAGAGTCTGGTATCTGTCCTTCAATAGGGGAATTCTTAAATCCCATGAATATATGTTGTGTTTACTGCCTCCTGTATTTTTTTTTCTTTCCTGACCTTTGCTGATCTGATCTTTTCTTCCCTGAATGTGGTTTACAACTTCTAAATCCCATTTTCCTCTAAGCTAATGATAAAAAGCCATAATTTTTAAAAATTGAAATAATCCCTAAAAATGTGCAAAAGTACTCTAATTAATAAGCACACAGCTTGAAGAATCCATACATATGTCTATATTTGTGTAATAAGCACTGAGATGAGATTGAGAACATTTCCCCATACACCACAGGAGAACTCCGCAGGCTATATCCTCCTCCTCCAGAGGTTAGCCACTACGACTTTGATCATCAATATTAGTTTTGTGTGTTCTTAAACTTCATAAAAATATATGTATTCTTTGAAATCTGGCTTCCCTTAATAGAATTTTTTATGATTCATCCATGTAGTTGCACAGACCAGTAATTTATTCTTTTTTCTTGCTATGTAATATTTCTTATGTGTCTATACCATAAATTAACCATTGTTCTGCTAAAGAGATATCTGACCCCCACCCCTGGTTTTGGCTATCTTAAAGTAAGCTGCTGTATACCTGCCTTTTTATAAATACACTCAGTTTTCTCGGGTATGGAATTCCTAGGTCACAGAACAAGCATGTAGTTAAGTGTCGGGTTTTTTAAGGTGGTTACAGTCTTGTCAGCAACACACGAGGGTTACAGTACTTCATGTTTTTGACATCACTTGGTATTCTCACTCTTTTTAATTTTAGCCATTCTGATAGGTATATATAATGACTTACTGAGATCTAAATTACGTTACCCTGATGAGGAGTGGTGTTAAGTATCTTTTTACATGTTTATTAACCATAGCTCACAGCAACCTCAAATTCCTGGGTTCAAGCAATCCTCTTTCCTCAGCCTCCCAAGTAGCAGGGACTGCAGGCGCCCACCACAACACCCAGCTATTTTTCCTGTTTTCAGTAGAGATGGGGTCTTGCTCTTGCTCTTGCTCAGGCTGATCTCAAACTTCTGAGCTCCGGCAATCAACCCGCCTCAGCCTTCCAGAGTGCTGGGATTATAGGCATGAGCCACTGTGCCCAGCTGATTGCACTAAATTAATTGAAAGTGCCATGTTCTGCTTCAGTTTTTCCAGATATCCTACAAACTGATGATGGTTGAGGATAGGATCATGAACATTCACTCTCTATTATGTTTTGATTATGAATATTTGAAAGCTGCAAACAGCTTTTTATTTGTGGTAAAATACATAAATACAACATAAAACACGAAACTATTGTATGTGTATAGTTCATCAGCATAAACTACATTCAAACTATTATGCACCATCCATCTCCAGAATGCTAGTCATCTTGCAAAACTGACAATTGAAACTCTTTACTCATTAAACAATTCTCCCTACCCCCCTTTCTCTAGCTCCTAGCAAACACCATTCTATTTCCTTGAAAACACTTTTATTTTTAAGTATTGGATAGTTCAAAGACACCAGAAGAGAAAAATTACCTATATTTCCAACTTCCAGAAGAAATTACAATTAATATTGGAAACATAAAATGGAATCACATCTTATCTGGAAGTTAGATTCCAAAGTTGGGTACAAAGTGAAATTAGGTACAGTCAAAATTACCAGACTCACACTGTCATGTCCAGAGACCTTCCCATCAGTATTTTAGGGCCCCTCTCTTAAATAATGGAGAGCTAAGGATCATCAGACATTTGAAGAAATACTCAAAAATAAAAAACAGAGCCCCAAACAAACACAACAAAAAAGAACTTGGAAGAAAAAAAGGAACATCTGCGTCCGTGAAACAAGAAGAGAAGAATGGTAGGAAAAAAAGAAAAAAAAAAAAACACTCAGAAAAAAACAAAAAGGCATTCTTGTAAATTAAAAACCTGAGAGCAGGGAGGATGGGCGGAGGGAGGGTGATTGGTGTGATTACTCCTGCGGTGCATCGTACAAGGGTACATGTGAAACTTAGTAAATGTAGAATATAATTGTCTTGACACAATAACTAAGAAAATGCCAGGAAAGCTATGTTAACCAGTGTGATGAGAATGTGTCAAACTGTTTATAAAACCAGTGTATGATGCCCCATGATCGCATTAATGTACACAGCTATGATTTAATATTAAATAAATACAAATTAAAACGTAGCAGTTCATAAAAAAATAAAAATCTGAGAGCATAAACATTTTTTAGGAGAAATATTAGAGGATTAAATTACTAGAAGATAAAATATCAGAAGAAATTATACATGGGGGGGCAAAAGGATGGAAAATAGGAAAGTAATGATTTTTTTCTTAAATATTTGATAGTAAACCCAAGATATCTACTATCCAACTAACAAAGGTGCTAGGAAAACAGAATATATAAAGCAAAGGAGAGGAAATTATATAAGAACATTCCAATAAATGAAGGACATGAGCTTCCAAATGAAAAGACTCATCAAGTGCCCAGCAATAGTAAATGAAAAAAAAAAAAGACCCTCTCATGTACATCGCTGTGAAATTTCAGAATATGTAGAATAAAGACAAGTATAGTTTCCAGAGGGAAATAAATGATTCATTCAGAAAGGACACAGAATCAGAATATCCTTAGACATTTCAGCAGCCACACTGGAAGGTAGAAGCTAATGGATGGTACCCTGAAAATTCTGGTAAAAAATGATTTCCAATCCAAAATTCTAAACCCAGCCACCCTAAGAATGAAATATGAAGGTAGATTAAAGACATGCTCAGACATGCTGGATCTTAAAAAGTGTACCTCTCATGTATACCTTCTAAAGAAGTTACCAAGGTGGGCAGGGACGGTGGCTCATGCTTGTAATCCTAGCACTCTGTCAGGCCGAGGTGAGTGGATTGCCTCAGCTCACAGGTTTAAGACTAGCCAGGGCCAGGGTGAGACCTTGTCTCTAAAAACAGTTGGGTATTGTGGCGGGTGTCTGTAGTCCCAGCTACTTGGGAGACTGAGGCAAGAGAATTTCTTGAGCCTTGAAAGAATTTGAAGTTGCTGTGAGCTATGGCACTCTTCCAGGGGTGACAAAGTGAGACTCTGTCTCAAAAAAAAAAGAAGTTACTAAGTAATCTGTGCCACCATCCAAAGAAGCACTCCAAGAAAGATCACCACATGGAAACCAGAAAACAGGAAACCAACCATAGGAGAAAGAGGACTTCCCAGAGTCGGGGTGAATGGCTGACAGCTAGGCAGCAGCAGGTCTGGAGAGCAAACAGTCTAGACTGGAGTGGAAGGCAGAGGGCTCCAGAAATGCCACCAAGAAAACGGTAAGTGGCAGTACCCCTAGCTCAGTGGGTAGGACGTCGGCCACATACACCAAGGCTGGTGAGTTAGAACCTGGCCCAGGCCAGCTAAAACAACAATGACAACTCCAACATACAAATAGCCAGGCATTGTGGTAGGCACCTGTAGTCCTAGCTACTCAGCAGGCTGAGGCAAGAGACTCACTTAAGCCCAAGAGTTTGAGGTTGCTGTGAGCTGTGACGCCACAGCACTCTACCGTGGGCAACAGTTTGAGACTCTGTCTCAGAAAAGAAAAGAAAACAGTAAGTTACCCTGATATCCAAGGTGAATTTTAGAGCTCTAGCAGTGAGTTTGATAATTAATTAGTGATAAGTATACCACTAAGTAATCTGCCTCCCCTACCACCAAATAGAGCCAATTATTAACTCTATGAAAAATAAAATATTTTACAAAAGAGGAAGTATAACTGTCACATACTAGTGGATCAGCTGTGAAAAATATTCACATACCTTTTACATTTCTTATAATATTCATAATTTTACTAAAATATGAATGCTATTTTAATTATTGTAATGTTTAAAATTTGATATTCATTAATATTAGCAGTGTTTAGTATTTAATACAATTAAAATAAACGATCTCTATGCTCTGTTTCAATTTTTCCAAACACTCAAATTCATGTCTGAGGACATGAACTCAAAACAACCATATTTATGGTTATTTCTACTAACTAATGGATAAATGGCACAAAACCTAGCATATTAGGAAAACAATTAATGATGATTGACTATAATTCATACTAAAACACAATAATTGCTATTTTCTGTTAATATATTTTATCATATTAATAGATCAAAAGAAAACAATTATATGATTATGCAAGTGATAAAGGGCATTCGATATAATTTGATAACCATTCTCAGCAAAAACTTTTTTTCTCCTCTACTATAGGCTAAGTGAAAATAATTTCTTTTTTTTAAAGGGATGGTCTCATTCCATCACCCAGGCTGGAGTGATGGAATGAGACCAAAATAATCAGAGCTCACCGCAGCCTTGAACCCCCGGGCTCAAGCAATCCTCCCTTTCCAGCCTCTTGACGTGCTGGGATTATAGGCATGAGCCACTATGGCTGGCCACAAAATGCTCTTAACAAATTAAGAATACAGGAATACTTCCCTATTATGACTGAGTATGTATGTACATGTGGGGAGGGCAGATACTGGTGCATGTATGTATTAGTGTCACTCTCCAAAGATGGCATCATCTTTTACTTTAAAAAATATAAAAACATATTACTCAAAGACAAGAATGGGGCAAGTATGCTTACAGTCATAAGTTTCATGCATTACTATTCAGATATTAGCTGAATAGACATAAGCAACAGAAAGGAGAGGCAAAAATATTATTTCAAGGTAGTACCAGGAAAACTAACATGAATTCATCTATAATGAACAATGTAAGCATTTGGCTAAGTGTCTACATTTGAAATTAGTCCATAAAAATTACCTTCAAATTTAAAAAACGAGTTGGAAGACAGAAGAACAGATCCCAATCAAGGTAGGGACAAAAAGGGCACATTATCAAGACACAAGTTTAAAACTAAACATGCAAGGTCTATATAAAGATACTGAAGGACACTAAACAAAACTTGAACCACCAGAAAGGATTACCTTATTCTTATGTAAGAAGTATCAATACTATAAAGGTCATAAATCAATCCATAAATTTAATGTGATTTCAATTTTTCTTTGTCTTTGAAATAGAATCTCACTTTGTTGCCCCAGGCTGGAGTGCCATGGCATCATAGCTCCCAGCAACCTCAAACTCTTAGGCTCAAATGATCCTCCTGCCTCACCTCCAGAGTAGCTGGGACTACAGACACCTGCCACAATGCCTGGCTAATTTTTCTTTTCTTTTTTTTTTTTTTTTTTTTAGAGACAGAATCTTATCTTGTTGCCCTCGGTAGAGTGCTGTTGCGTCACAGCTCACAGCAACCTCCAGCTCTTGGGCTTAGGCAATTCTCTTGCCTCAGCCTCCCGAGTAGCTGGGACTACAGGCGCCCACCACAACGCCCGGCTATTTTTTTTGTTGCAGTTTGGCCAGGGCTGGGTTTGAACCTGCCACCCCCCGTACATGGGGCCGGCGCCCTACCTGCTGAGCCACAGGCACTGCCCAATTTTTCTATTTTTTTAGTAGCGATAGGGTCTCTTGCTCAGTCTGGTCTTGAACTCTTGTGCTCAAGCAATCCACTTGCCTCAGGTTCCCAGAGTGCTAGGATTACAGGCGTGAGCCACTGCACCCGGCCACCAATTTTTAAGACATCAGTAGCCTTTGTTTTTCTTTTGTAAATGGGACAATCTGATTTTGAAAATTATGGGCGGTGCCTGTGGCTCAGTAGGTAGGGCACCGGCCCCATATACTGAGGGTGGCGGGTTCAAACCCGGCCCTGGCCAAACTGCAACAAAAAAATAGCTGGGCGTTGTGGCGGGCGCCTGTAGTCCCAGCTACTGGGAGGCTGAGGCAAGAGGATCGCCTAAGCCCAGGAGTTGGAGGTTGCTGTGAGCTGTGACACCACAGCACTCTACCAAGGGCAATAAAGTGAGACTCTGTCTCTACCAAAAAAAAAGAAAATTACATAGAAAGTAATAAACAAGAATAGCCAAGAAAATGTTGAATAATTGAAAAGATGATGAGAGAAGATTCATTCTAACAGATAATAAAACACATAAGATAGTATGGCACTGGTAAGAGACGTATCAATTTAACAAAGTATATTCAAATATATATAGGAAGTTAGCAAAGGTTTCACTGCAAATCAATGGAGAAAAAATTACAAGGTGGGAAACTCTAGCCGGGGAGCAAATTCAGCCTGTTGCCTATTTTCAAATGGCTTGTGAGCTAAGAATGGTTTTTATATTTTCAAATAGTTGAGCGGAGGAAAGAAAAATATTTCATGATACATAAAAATGACATGAAATTCAGGCGGCGCCAGTGGGTAGGGTGCCAGCCCCATATACTGAGGGTGGCGGGTTCAAACCCGGCCCCAGCCAAACTGTAACAAAAAAATAGCCAGGCATTGTGGTGGGCGCCTGTAGTCCCAGCTACTCAGGAGACTGAGGCAAGAAAATCGCCTAAGCCGAGGAGTTGGAGGTTGCTGTGAACTATGTGATGCCACAGCACTCTACCGAGGGCGATAAAGAAAGACTCTGTCTCTACAAAAATAAAAATGAATAAATAAAATTACATGAAATTCAAATTTCAGTATCCATAAATAAAGTTTTATTTCTCATTAGTTATGTATTGCTACTTCTGTGCTACAACAGTAGCATTCGCTAGTTTCCAGAGACCGTACTGATTACAAAGCCTAAAGTATTTACTATTTGGATTTCTTACAGAAAACGTTTATCAACCCTTGCATTAATTGATACTGGACTATTATCATTACCTGGAAGAAAATAAAGTTGAATGCTTACACTTCACACACTAAAATAAAATTTCTGATTACTTTAAAAAATAATACTGGTGTCAAAAAGCCCAACTACGATACAAACTCAGAAGTCATAAAAGAAGTGATGGATAAATCAAAATTTTTGCCTGGACAAAAGCATCATAAACAAAGTCAAGACAAATTTCAGACCAGTAAGATATATTTGTAACACATATCTGAGAGATGGAGCTAATTTTCTCAGCATATAAAACACAAATCGAGTGGGCGTGGTGGCTCACATCTGTAATTCTAGCACTTTGGGAGGCTGAGGCAGGTGGATTGCCTCAGTCAGGAGTTCGAGACCAGCCTGAACAAGAGGGAGACCCCCTCTCAAAATACCTGGGCATTATGGTGGACACCTGTAGTCCCAGCTACTTGTGAGGCTAAGGCAAGAGGATCACTTAAGCCCAAGAGTTTGAGGTTACAGTGAGTTATGACATCATGGCACTATACTGAGGGTGAAAGAGTGAGACTCTGTCCCAAAACAAAACAAACAAACAAAAAGAACCCCAAGCAAATACCAAACAAAAAAAAACCTCTAAATCCGTTTTAAAACACTAATCAACTAATCCTAAGGAGTAAATACATGAATAGGCAATTTGTAGAAATGGAAATAAAAATGGTTGTTAAGTGCCAAAGAGAAATTCAAATCAAAACTGTACTGAGAGGATTTCTGCTAGTAACAAAGATGGAGTAGTAGCTTATAAGGGTCCAATAATACTGCTGAATACCACTGAAAAACAAAACTAATAGAAGGTAGCTGCCAGGGCAACCGAGATTTGAGAGTCCAAGACCTACGGGAGAAGGGAACTGCCAGGGTCAGCGAATACCCTACAAGGTGCTCCGAGGCAGAGCTACGTCCATCTTTGGTTGCAGTTTGGCCGGGGCCGGGTTTGAACCCGCCACCCTTGGTATATGGGGCCGGTGCCTTACCGACTGAGCCGCAGGCGCCTCCCGAGCTACGTCCATCTTGAAATGGACAGGAGAGAACGATATGGACAGGGATAGAGGGCAGAGAGGACTTCAGAGAGTCGAGGCGCTCAGGAGAAGGCCAGCAAATAAAAGTGAGTAAGCATAGAAACATGTTTTCCACTTGAAATAATAGCAGAATTTTTTTTATTTCAGGTTAATGTGAGGGCAACAAACAACTAAGTTACAATATTTGCATTTGTTAGGCAGAGTCCCCCTTGTAGGTGTGTCCCACACCCAAAAGGTACGCCACATACCCTTCCATTGTGCCCGTAAGGTGGGAGCACACCAATCCCCTGCCATCACCTCTCCCTCCAAGTTGAATTGAGTTTTTCTTTTACGTGGGTGTGTATTAGATTGCCTACTGCCTTCATATTAGTATTGAGTACATTGGATGCTTGCTTTTCCAGTCTTGTGATAACTTTACTAAGTAAGAAGAATGTGCTTCAAATCTATCCAGGTTAATACAAAAGATGTAAAGTCTCCATCTTTTTATGGTCGAATAGTATTCCATGGTATAATACCACAATTTCATTCCGGGTTGGTGGGCATTTAGGTTGTTACTGAGTAAGGCAAATAGCTAAGATGCAAAGCAGAAAGTAACTTAAAAAAAAAAAAGTTTTTGTTTGCCTCAGAGCACTGAGTAGACAGAAAGTAGGGTTGATACCACCAAGGAAAAGAAGTCTTGGTTAACAATTCAAATTCTCAGTTGGGACCCTCAAGAAGCTATACCCTAGGAGCACAGATCAACCAGAGGAAGACTAAGACTTATTTTTTAAAACTCCACAATCCTGGCGGTGCCTGTGGCCCAGTGGGTAGGGCACTGGCCCCATACACCGAGGGTGGCAGGTTTGAACCTGGCCCCGGCCAAAGTGCAACAAAAAAATAGCCAGGCATTGTGGCGGGCGCCTGTAGTCCCAGCTGCTCGGGAGGCTGAGGCAAGAGAATCGCGTAAGCCCAAGAGTTGGAGGTTGCTGTGAGCTGTGACGCCACAGCACTCTACCAATGGTGACATAGTGAGACTCTGTCTCAAAAAAAACAACTCCACAACCTAATTCAGCTCAGACCTTGATTAGATCAAAGTTATACAGCCCCAATTTACCCACTCAAAGAGCAAGCTTTAGAAGAAAATTTCTTTCCCATATTTTCAATTACTCATACATAGTGTCTGTTATACAATAAAGAATTGCAAAGAAGGCTCGGCGGTGCCTGTGGCTCGAGAGGCTAAAGCGCCAGCCACATACACCTGAGCTGGCGGGTTCGAATCCAGCCCAAGCCTGCCAAAACAATGATGGCTACAACCAAAAAATAGCCGGGTGTTGTGGCGGGCGCCTGTAGTCCCAGCTACTCAGGAGGCTGAAGTAAGAGAATCGCATAAGCCCAGGAGTTGGAGATTGCTGTGAGCTGTGATGCTACAGCACTCCACCGAGGGCAACAAAGTAAAACTCCGTCTCAAAAAAAAAAAAAAAAGAATTGCAAAGAAATAGGACTAAAAGAAAAGCAATGAAAACAGATGTATAGATAACCCAGTTGTTAAAGTAATCAAAGACCTTAGAAGAAGTGATCAATATGTTCCAGAAAAGAGGTGACAAAATAGAGAATTTTATTACAAAACTAAACTTAAAAGGGAATGAAATGTGAACTTGGTAATTGTCAAATACAATAATTGAAATTAAGAGTTTGACAGCAGGGTTTAACAGCAAACTGGACATAGCAGAAGAAAAGATTAGTTAACTAGAAAATAGGTCAGTAAAGAGAGAGAAAAGCAGAGCAAACTAGCATAGAGCACGAAAGTCAGATGGAACATGGAGAAAAGGTCTAACATAGTTGTAACTGGAGTCCAAGAAAGAAAAGAGAATAAGAACAATATTTAAGGATATAATGGTTGATAACTTTTCTAACACTAACAAAAGGCAATCGGGTCAGATATTTGCAAGTCCTATGAAACTCAAGCAAGATAAACCACAAAGAAAAAACTGCCTCAGGAACATCATATAGTAAGACTGCTTTTAAAAACAACAACAATGGCTCAGTGCCTATAGCTCAGCGGCTAAGGCACCAGCCACATACACCAGAGCTGGCGGGTTCGAATCCAGCCTGGGCCCGCCAAACAACAATGACGGCTGCAACCAAAAATAGCCGGGCGTTGTGGCGGAGCATGTAGTCCCAGCTACTTGGGAGGTGGAGGCAGGAGAATCGCTTAAGTCTAGGAGTTGAAGGTTGCTGTGAGCTGTGACGCCACAGTATTCTACCCAGGGTGACAGCTTGAGTATCTGTCTCAAAACAAACAAACAAATAATGCATTAAAAAAAAAAACAACAACAACAATGAAAGACAAAAAAGCCCCCAAAGCAGCCAGAAACGATAAGGACATGTTAGCTATAATAGAGCAATACCAAGCTGACAAATGACAACGGAAGCCAGAAAATAATGAAATAACATCTTTAAAGTACTGAAAGGAAATAACTGCCAATCTAGAATTCTATACCAGCAAGAATGTACTTCAAAAGCAAAAAGACTGGAAAATCATCATTCAGCAATCCTCATACTAACTGATACGAGGATTCAGCAATCTTTATAATAATTGATTCAGTGAAGAATCTTTAGCAGATGCTAAAAATTGTGTGTGAAAGTTGATGAAAATAGGCTATTTATATAGTCTTAAAGTATTTCCTCAAAAGATACTTATTAATTGCAAAAGGAAAAAATACGCAACTTGACAGTAGAGAAATCTGGCAGATACCCCTTCAACCAACAGACCAGAGTGAAATTGCCAGCAGTGGAACAAATCAATGTCATATGCCTCCCGTTAAGACGCTGAGAAAGACACAGTATTGCCTGCCTATACCACAAAAGTACCAAGGTCATAAAAGAGGAAGACAGAGGTACACTGTTCCCAGTTAAAGGGAGCAAAAAGATACAACAGTCACATGCAACTCAGACTCATGTACTGGATGGTGGACTAGAAAAAAGTTTTATCTTTTGCTTTGAAGAACAGTATTGGGACGTGATTAAATTTGAGCAAGGCTTAAAGATCTGATAATAGAATTTGATAAATTATTTTCCTGGTTTTGATACACACATGTGGGGGGATGAGGAGAAGAGAAGACAAGAGGAGAGAGAGTCGTACCTGCTGGAGTTCAGGTTCACACGCCAGACACCTGGGTGAAAGGTGTATAAGAACTCTTTGTGCATTTTCGTAAGTTATTTTAAAATATTAAGTATTGAGAGATTATTTCAAAATAAAAGTTTTTTTAAAGTAGAAAAAAACTTTCATTTTCAGACAATCACAGAGAACTCATCAGCAGCAGACCTCCTCTGAATGAAACACTAAGGGAATTCTTCAGGTCCACGTAAAATGATCCTCAATGCAAGCGTCGAAATGCAGGAAGGGATAAGAAGGAGCCAATACAAATGAATATCGACTGTGAGATAATGTCTTTTGGAGTTTGAAATCTACATAGCACTAACCTGCACAGACTTTCACAATAACACAGAGGGCTCCAGGAGGAGAGTAAATGGAATTAAAGTGTTGTGAGGTGTTAGCACTGCCGGGAAGTGCTTTGTATAACATTATGTACTAAGTCAAAATTGTGACTCTATAGCGATGGGTCTCAAACATTCTGGTCTCTAGACCTCTTTCTGAAGAACTTGGGTTTGTGAGGATTGTATACACAGATATTCATCCTATTAGAAATAAAAACTGAGAAATTTAAAAATATTCACCCATTTAAAAAAATAACAAACTTATTACATGTTAATATGAATATTTTTATAAAGAATAACTAGTTTCCTAAACAAAAAATAACTAGCAAGAAGAATGGCATATTAAACTTTCCTGCATTTAACTTGTTCTCTTTTTCTGACTTAATGGAAGACAAATGGATTCTCATATCTGCTTCTGTGTTCAGTTGACATATTGCTTTGCCTAAAGCAATGAAGAAAATACAGCCTAACACAAATACGTACTCAGAAAAGAGAGGAATATTTTCATAGCTTTTATTTGTGGATATCTTTCTGTGACACTACCCCCAAACTTGACAAGTGGCAGCTTCTTAAGGATTGGTTGCAATGTGAAATCTGAAACTATATCAATAAATTCTCTCACCCTGTTACATTAAAATCCACTGGACTATCTTGTGCTTTGAATGGATATTTTACTCAAGTAATTTTGTGAAATTGTGCATCGATCATTTAGAAAATATCAAGTTCACTAAGGCATGCAGATCTTCCAAATGTTGACATATTTCTCATACAATATTCAAAAAGCACACTCGTTAATATAACCACTGATCTCATCAGGTAGCTGCCTAGCTCATGGTAGTGGATATATGCTTTCCAAAATTCAAATTCCATCTGAAAATTCAAATTTCATCATTGACAACAAGTACAGTCAGTTGTTTCCCTCAAAGTAACAAGCTTACTTTGTTCATTTTTGTGAAAACATCAAATACTGAAGTTTGAATTATCATGGTTTCTCAGTCTTTCGCTCAAGTAAAGATGAAATCTTAAACTTTCACACCACAAGATAAATGCTGATAATATTACTTTGCAATTTTAAGCTATTTTATTTACATCATAGGATACAATAAATGACAAGCATATAAAACTTAACTAAGTTTTTTCAGTGTAAGAAAAAAGAAATATAAATGTAAATTAAGAGATAAAAGGAAAGTCTGTAATGTTAAATTTGAATTGTATATGTTTGTATACACATGTAAATAAACACAAACAAAAACTGTGTCAGCTGCGCCTGTGGCTCAAAGCAGAAGGGCACAGGTCCCATATGCTAGAGGTGGCAGGTTCAAACCCAGCCCCGGCCAAAAACCACACACACACAAAAATAAATAAATAAAATAAAATAAACTGTGTGGGGGAGAGAAAGAGGAGAGCGATTCTGTGCCCTGAACAAGACAAAGAAGCAGGGACAGCCCAAAGGCAGTAACTGTCCCTAATGTCCAGATCTGGCTTCCAAGAATCACTCTCACTGAAAGGAACCTGGAAATATCTGATTTTAGGCTCAGGGTGCAAGACAACACAAGGTGCACCTAAGACATTTTGTCTTAGAAAGCAAAGGACCCAAGAGCCAACCTCAACAGGCACCTGTTGACCAAACCTGGAAGAATGGGGGCATTAAAGAGAAATATGATAATAATGGATTATAACACTCTGACTAAAGAGCATATACTGATACTCAAATGAAAGTGAGAGAGAGAGAAAGAAATAAGAGGTTTATTTTATAAGAGGAAAAAACTTTGATAGATAATAAATGTATGAGAAATGATACAATTAGAAAACCCCAAAGAAATAGTCAATTCAAGCACGTCTTTCCGGTAGATGCTAAAATCACTGAATGAAAGTCTGTTAAGTAAGGAGAGAACATGATCTCCAAGAAGCACTCTCAGATTACTAGTTAATTACAAAGGAGAAGATGTACCTTTACAATGTAGAGGTCTGGCAGTCACCTCATTAACCAAAGGATCAAATTAGCACCACCAATAGTGGAAGAATATGACATTTCTCACCTTTTATTATGATGTAATAAGTACACAACATTACTTACTAAGTATCTTGCCAAAAATGTTTAATGTTAATCAAGAAGAAACAATGAGACAAACCCAGAATGTGGGATAGTGGACAAAACAAATGATCTGAGCTCTTGAAAAAAAATTCAGTAAGAGTAAGACAAGAAAAAGCAGGAGGACAGTTCTAAATAAAGGGAGCAGTGAAAGGCATAGCACGAGCCCTGACAGTCCCCTGGTGGAGGCTACAGAAGAAATTTGGGGACAGTGGAAAAATTTTAATATGGAGTATATCAGATGATTTTATGGAATTAGTTGTTAATTTTCTTCAGTGTGTTTATGTGAGAGAATGGCCTTATTTGAGGAAATATATGCTGAAGTAATAGGATTGAAGTGTCATGATTTTCAAGTGGTCAGAAAACAGCAAGAGAAAGAGAGACGGGGGGAGAAGGAGAGAGACAGATAGAGGGAGACGGAGAGAGAGAGACGGAGGGAGAGAGACAGACAGACAGAGGGAGAGAGACAGACAGAGGGAGAGAGACAGACAGACAGGGAGAGAGACAGAGGGAGAGAGACAGACAGACAGAGGGAGAGATAGACAGACAGAGGGAGATAGACAGACAGGGAGAGAGCCAGAGGGAGAGAGACAGACAGACAGAGGGAGAGATAGACAAGACAGAGGGAGACAGACAGACAGGGAGAGAGCCAGAGGGGGAAAGACAGAGGGAGAGAGACAGACAGACAGAGGGAGAGATAGACAAGACAGAGGGAGATAGACAGACAGGGAGAGAGCCAGAGGGGGAAAGACAGAGGGAGAGAGACAGACAGACAGAGGGAGAGATAGACAGACAGAGGGAGATAGACAGACAGGGAGAGAGACAGACAGACAGACAGAGGGAGATAGACAGACAGAGGGAGATAGACAGACAGGGAGAGACCCAGAGGGAGAGAGCCAGAGGGGGAGAGACAGAGATAGACAGATAAGAGAAAGGAAATGTGGCAAAATTACAACAACCAAGACCAGGTGGCAAAGAGTCCATAAGCAGACAAGTGGGATTTGCTCCTATAAGCAATGAAACTACCCAAAATGTGGGTGCAGGGAAGAGAGGAGCTTGCAAACAGAATTGGAATCTTATCATCTGGTGGCAGCACAGAGTGGACCAGGGAAGGTAAGGCAGGAAAAGCAGGAAGCCCATCCTGCAGCACCCTGGCCGCACTGATAAAATGACCCATGTTCCATCCATTACCACAATCTGTCTCGGGTGAGGGTAATAGCAGCCTGATGACACAGAAGCTGCTGTCAGCTGTCCTCTGAGAGAGGAGTCCCTGGTTCTGTAGAATTAGTGTTTTTGATGTCCCACAGTGTTTACATTTTATTTACTCTTTCAGCCAAAACTTTGTCCTTTTCTACTCAGATTTACTTTGTGAGAGGGCTGCAGCAGTGCTGGCAACCTGCAGCAGCTCTGCTGAGTCACCATCTCCCTCTCTGTGGTGGCGGCTTTGTGGAAACCCACACAGGGGTCTAGTCGCTGATCTTGTATTTGTCAAGTGACTTTGGGAGTCATTTCCATTGTCTTTCAGCTTTTCGTTTGAAAAAATAGAAATCAAGTTGACTTTCTCTTCTAATACGTGTACATGCGAGGCAGTTTTAAGTGAGTCAGACGATTTGGGCCAATGCATAAATTCTAGCCAAAAAAAAAAGTGAAAAACACAGTCCCTGGAGAACAAGTACTTTGAAAAGTCTAGGGACCATCCTGACTCTCTCTTATATGCCTACATTCTTCATCTCTAAGTGATGCTTAGAAGAGAAGGAGGCAGTAAATTATATACATTTTACCTCTTGAGCACTCACATCTAAGACTATCCTGGAAGGTCTAGTCAAAATAATAATAAACTCATAAAACATTGGAAAGAGGAAACACTATTTTCATAAGAGGACTTAAAAGAACCAACAAAAACAATTAGGACTATTAAAAAGAATACAATAAGATAATTTTTAAAACACAGAAATTAATAGCTTTCCTAAATATTATCAATGATCCATTAGAAAATTTAAGGGAAAAAAAAGATCCCAAAGCAAGAAAAACTAAAAATCCTGGTACTCTGAATTTAAGAAAATGTGTAGGAACGATGCAAGAACTGTGTGAAATCATCACTGAGGAACGTGGTTACTTAAAGCGGAGGCCATATTCATGGACAGAAAGACTGCATGCTGCGAAGACATCAATTCTTTTTTTTTTTTTGTAGAGACAGAGTCTCTCTGTACCGCCCTTGGGTAGAGTGCCGTGGCATCACATGGCTCACAGCAACCTCTAACTCTTGGGCTTACGCCATTCACTTGCCTCAGCCTCCCGAGCAGCTGGGACTACAGGCGCGTGCCACAACACCCGGCTATTTTTTTTTTTGTTGTTGTTGTTGCAGTTTGGCTGGGGCTGGGTTTGAACCCGCCACCCTCGGCATATGGGGCCAGCGTCCTACTCACTGAGCCACAGGCGCCGCCCGAAGACATCAATTCTTTCAAAGTAATTTCTATGTTGAATGTGATTATAATCAGAACTTCAAAGAGATTTTATTTTTTGATTGGGTAGAAAAGGGATAGGATCAAGAAGGAAAGGGGGGCGGTGCCTGTGGCTCAATGAGTAAGGCACCGGCCCCATATACCGAGGGTGGTGGGTTCAAACCCGGCCCCAGTCAAACTGCAACAAAAAAAATAGCCAGGTGTTGTGGTGGGCGCCTCTGGTCCCGGCTACTTGGGAGGCTGAGGCAGAAGAATCGCCTAAGCCCAGGAGTTGGAGGTTGCTGTGAGCTGTGTGACGCCACGGCACTCTACTGAGGGCGATAAAATGAAACTCTGTCTCTACAAAAAAAAAAAAAAAAAGAATAGTGAATTCTGGGCGGCACCTGTGGCTCAGTGGGTAGGATGCCAGCCCCCATATACTGAGGGTGGTAGGTTCAAACCTGGCCCCAGCCAGCTAAAACAGCAATGAGAATTGCAACAAAAAAAAAAAAAAAAGGAAGGAAAGGGGAAACGTGATAAAGTGATTCAAAAATGCCTTTAGATGTACATAGGACCAGGACAGCCAGGAACAGTCTAAGGAAGAACAAGAAGGAAAGAGCGCAACTTAGAATAACAAATAAAATGTGAAACAAATCTATAATAATAATTAAAAACAAACAAACAAAAAAACACTGCAGAATTAGCATAAGGGCAGGCAGGAATACCAGTGGATGAGAGTAAAAGGTCCCTCATCACATTCAGTATATTTAAGAATTTAGCAGATGGGGCGGCGCCTGTGGCTCAGTGAGTGAGGCGCCGGCCACATATGCCGAGGGTGGTGGGTTCAAACCCAGCCCCGGCCAAACTGCAACAAAAAAATAGCCGGGCGTTGTGGCGGGCGCCTGTAGTCCCAGCTGCTCGGGAGGCTGAGGCAAGAGAATCGCGTAAGCCCAAGAGTTAGAGGTTGCTGTGAGCCGTGTGACGCCATGGCACTCTACCCGAGGGCCGTACAGTGAGACTCTGTCTCTACAAAAAAAAAAAAAGAGAGAAAGAATTTAGCAGATGAAAAAGGTGACATATCAAATGAGTGAAGGAAGAAATAAATTGTTCAATAAATGGTGCTGAACAATCAAGATGGTCACCAGGAAAAGATTAAGTTATATTCCCTGTTGCTCAACTACCAATGAAACAAATTCCATAAAAGAAAACTAAAGCCATAAAAAGAAAAAAAGTACTTGAGTGAATGTTGCTATGCCCTTGCAGTGGGGGAAGGGCTGTCTACGCCTAACCAAAGAAGAAACTTGACAAAGCAGAAGTTAAAGCTTTGGGGCGGCGCCTGTGGCTCAGTCGGTAAGGCGCCGGCCCCATATACCAAGGGTGGCGGGTTCAAACCCGGCCCGGCTTAACTGCAACCAAAAAATAGCCGGGCGTTGTGGCGGGCACCTGTAGTCCCAGCTACTCGGGAGGCTGAGGCAAGAGAATCGCTGAAGCCCAGGAGTTGGAGGTTGCTGTGAGCTGTGTGAGGCCACGGCACTCTACCGAGGGCCATAAAGTGAGACTCTGTCTCTATAAAATAAAATAAAATAAAATAAGAAATCTAACAACAGAAGGGGAAAAAAAAAAAAAAAGAAGTTAAAGCTTTGCCCTCGAGAACAGGGGCCCATTGGTACTGAGGATGCAAACTGGTAAAACCTTTTTAAAGGGCAGTTCAGCAATGCACATGAAAATGAAAATGAGTCCATTTTCTTTAATCTAGGATTAGCAACTCTAAGGTTTTTACCTTAAACAGGTAATCAACAGGCTCAGGTTCGGTGCCGTAACCAATCACAGGCTTGGTTAGGGCGCTGGCCACATACACTGGGGCTGGAAGATTCCAACCCAGCCCGGGCCAGCTAAAACAACAATGACAACTACTACATAAAAATAGCTGGGCATTGTGGCGAGCGCCTGTAGTCCCAGCTACTTGGGAGGCTGAGGCAAGAGAATCGCTTAAGCCTAAGAGTTTGAGGTTGCTGTGAACTGCGACACCACGTCACTCTACCAAGGGCGACACAGTTAAGACTCTGTCTCAAAAAAAGGTAATCACAAAAGTATCACCTATTTTCCAAGGATATTTAAAGAAGAGTTGTAATGGTGAAAGATGAAAATAATCTAGATGCCCATCGAGGGGAGTGGCTAAAATAAATCACTGTAAATATCTCAGCAGAGCCTCGGGCCTCCATTAAAGGTGATAATAGAGATCTGTACTTACAGACACAAAATATGTCCAGACTATCATCAAGTGGGTGGAGGGGTTGGAAGAGGGGAGAAGAGGCAAAACTCTGGGCCATTTACCAAATGACTTTGAGGCAAGACTCAACAGCTTCAAGAGAAGACCAAAAGCGAAGAGCCCTAGATCTGTGCCCTCCCTCTGGCCCAAATCACAGATTCTTCCAGGGCCTCAGTCTCTCAGACTATAAAATGGGGATAAAAAAATACCAGTGACAGTATACCCTGCCATCCGAGGGTGCTCTGAAGATTAATTAGCTGGTATTTGTGAAGAGCATAGCTGTACTGAGTTATTACAGAAAATTTTCCACTGGGCTCATCAGCGCTTTAAAGTTCTTAAGCAAAACTAAAGTTTTGATGAAATGCCCCAAAGACAAGCACACCTGGTAATGACGAAGCCCTAGAAGAAACAGCCTGGCAACCTGTCCCCAGCCCTCCACACCAGGCAGGCGCAGCACTCAGCTGAGGCCGAGCCAGAGTTTCATCAGCACTCCCCTGGGCTGCGGTCAGCATGCAGCGACTGCCTCTGGCCCTCAGAGGGGACGATTATCACACTGTCACCCGTATCCCCAGGGCTCCTTATTAGTGTAATAGAAACCCTTCATGCTCTCAGAGACTGACAGAGACTGAGTCTAAAAAGAGCATGTGTGTACAGGCACCCCCACCCCAAGTCCCTAATGAGGGGTTCAGGGACAGATGTGCACAGCTCCCCTTTGCCTATCCTATGGAATTCTAATCGCACAGCCATGCTCTTGGGAATACAAAGGGACATAATGCATTAGCAATATCACGAACTCCCACCAGGAGGAGAGACAAAGGTTATGCCACTCAAAGGGCAGCCAGGACACAGCTAATCCCTGTCCAAACACTGCATCATGCCAGTGGACGCTGGCAGAGGACACCTGGACAGAGCAGGCTCCAGCAGCAGCCCTTTCAGGGCCCCGTCCACCCAGGTCTCTGCGGAACATCTATGAGCCGGGTGCTGAGTGCCAGCCCAGGAAAACAGAATGCTGTGTCCTGCGTAAGGCTGGGCCACTGACACTCTTCAGAATTATTCCACCTTCTTTCTCCCTAATTCTTGTGCCTTTCTCTGTATGTCTCATCCTGTCTCTCAAATCTATTCCTGTGTGTCCCAGGGGGACCGAATGAAGCAAGTTCTACTATTATGATGCAACGCCCAGCCACAGGTGAGGCCAGGACTCTTCTGAAAACCTAACAAACAGGCACCAGCCGCTTATGTGCAGCTTGACAGCACCAGGTGCTAACAAATAGCGACCTCCAGGGTATTCCTGGTAAACAGGGCACCGGGCCCCCACCTTCGCGCGAACACACACACACACACACACACACACACACACACACACACACACACACACACACACACACACACACACACACACACACACACACACACACACACACACACACACACACACACACACACACACACACACACACACACACACACACACACACACACACACACACACACACACACACACACACACACACACACACACACACACACACACACACACACACACACACACACACACACACACACACACACACACACACACACACACACACACACACACACACACACACACACACACACACACACACACACACACACACACACACACACACACACACACACACCACTGCCAGCTCTGCTCTCACACCTCGAAAACAAGTTATTTTAACCATTCTCTTCCCCGAGGATTAGAGCTCTAATTTGAAGCACAGAGCTCCTTGGCTTGTCTCTCACACATGCAGAACATTCTGATAGGTTAAATGCTGCCGCTTAATTACTGTAATGAGAGATGCTTTTTTTGGGTTTCCTCAAACATTAATTTTTCCCTCTCATTTTACACTGAAAACCATTTTTGGCATATTTTTCTCCATAATTTCCCTCATCTTTCCCTCGCTATGTATGTAGGGAAGGAGGAAGGTTCTTTAGATCAATACCTGGAAGAGGTACCAGAGATGAATGGATAACACTAAATATCCAAACTATTTATTAAAAGAATTATTTTTAAGTTTTTAAATTTTAATTAAAAAAATAAGTCCACTGAAGTGACTACAGAAAGTACCCCCAGTAGAAATGGTCATCTGTAGGGGACACAGCAGCGTGGTGTCGGGCGGTGTTGGGGGCAGGGTCAGTCCACAGGTGGACCTGAGGAGGGAAAGGTGTGTTCCAGAGGTGCCCGACGTAAGTTGTGCTGCAGCCCCAAACCAAGGAGGCTGTTTTCCCCAGGAAGGCTGCGCAAAATCAGACTTAGAAGCCTGATAAGAAGGAACTTGCTTGTACACTTTTTTTTTAAATGTACAACCTTTAAGTTTTTCAAAGCTGCAGATCATAATTCACCACCCGAACAAGCCCACTTTCTGCCCCAGGTGCTAGAGCGGAGCCAAGCTGCCTGGGCACATGAAGGCTGCAGTCACTTAAGGGCTGTAAAGATCTTGCCACAGCTGCAGTGCCACAAACGCCCTAAGATCAAGCTGGGCCGGAGGAGGAGTTGAAGAAGTTAAAATGCCCTTCTCTGTCCCTCTCCGGGGACCTGGAATCAGCATCATGAAGTTCCCTGACTGCATCCTGCTCTGGGGACTCCCAGGAAGTCAGCTAATGCAGGAATCACCTTTGTTATCCTCTAATTCCTTTGGGGGCTTCTGGCCTTTAGGCTTTCTGCCTTCACTACGTGCATTTTCACATTTCTGACTCCACCGATTTTTGTAAGAGTAAAGATGCCACAAAGACCATCTGCTACCGGAAAACCAAGGCATGTATAAAGTCAGGTAACTAACCATCACATCACAGGGTGTGCTCGGAGGACCTCACAATTGTTGAGGTCAGATCTGGAAACCAACTCTCACAAGATCAGGGGAAGGACAAGTGAGGAGCAGATGACTGGAGAGGAGGGAAGCTTTCTAGAAGCTGAGTTTTCAGTGGAAGGTGGGAGTAGCAGCCCACTGTAACCATAGTCCAATTCAGTGAGACCTCCTCTTTGAGACCTTCTCTTCTTGGCCGGAGAGGCGGCTTCACCAGGAGGCAGAGTGACAAGGCTTATCAATGAGAAATCATTTGCAGATAAAATAACACTTGCTTCACAAATGCCATCTTCCCTTTCTTCAGAGAGCTTCAAATTTCAGTGAAACCACTTAACAATGTCTGTGTGCAGAGAGCAAGCCCAAGTCTCCCTGTGGAAGCAATGCTGAAAGCCAGAAGCCAGCGACACTGCCTGGTCGTGGCACGTCCACGTCTGCACAGCCACTCACTGCATCACAGGGCCCCCGTGCTCCCCTCCTCTGCCTTCTGCCCTCACACTGTCTCACTCCTGGGCCACAGCTCCATCTACTCTGTTATCTATTATTCTCCATGCTAGCTCCCTAAGCCAAAAATCTGGACATACACCTAGACTCTTTCCTTCTTTACTTCTTGTACCCACTTAGCCATCAATTCCAGCAGATTCTACTTCTTCACCGTGGAATCCATCCTGCCCATCCCCACAATAACAGCCCTAGTTCACTTATTATTCCCCGCGCCTAAATGCTCAGCCTATCTACAGAGAAAACTCTGGGAAACACTAATATGACACTTTACTATTCCACATAAAACTCTTTGATGGCTCCCCCACTGTCCACATAACAAAATCCAAACTCTTTTAACTCTTGAGTTAACACACGTAAGGCCTGCCCTGATCTGGCCGCTGCCTCTCTCCAGCTCACCAGCTGCTTTCCTCCCGTTCCTGCCCCACGTCTTCTGCATGAACTGAAGTCACTCTCCACCTTAAATCTTTAAGAAAAGGAATCCTTTTGGGGGGCTCCAACAAGGTGACCTCCTCTAAGAAGGTGCCTTTTTAAACTCTTCCCCACTAGTTCTCTTTACTCACCACAAAACTGACTGCAGTCCCTCCTCTGGGTCTGCACGCACACATCTGTTATAGTACCTGTAATATTTTATCGCCCATACTTTATCTGTTTATGTATCAAGGAACCCTCCTAAACTACAAATATTAAATCTAACTTTTTGTATTTTTAGTGCTTAGCACAAATGGACGTGGAGGAAACGGACATTTAATAAATGATTAGTGAATGAATAAACAGATGATTTTTACACTCAATCATACTGGCTGTATGTGCTAAACGATCTGGGAACAAGCAATTTATACACACACATATACAGATATACAGATAATAGACATATGAAAAAGAGAACAAATTCGGAGCAAATGATTCTAAAAAGCAGATAATTTTAAAACGTTTATGTTTCATTTAAGTGTGATTGTGTTTTTATTAGACTAACATTAAAATTAGTTTGCATCCCTGATAGTACGCTGCATGGAAGGGGAGCAGAGCTGCAGAGAATTAAAGCAAAACTGGTTTAAGATAAAACTTCTGCGATGAATCATTCACAAGCGAATAGCTGAGAACTAACTACATCTGTATAGTCTTGGTTCACTGTGAAATCCTTTTAAACAAATACCTACCATTTCCCCAAAACAAACAGAGTAATTATGGTAAGACCTTGTTAGTTTCAGGCCATATACGTGATATACATTCACTGCCCTGGAACCACCTCTAAATAATCTCCAAACTGAATCTGTGCTGCTGGGATAAAGCTTCCTAATGCACCAGCCTCCGGTGCTCTCTGTAATGACATCCAAGCTAATGGAGATGAGCCCTGCTTTGTGGAGGTTCGATTCCTAAGAATGGATCTTAAAGGTGAGGCAGAGCAGCTCAGGAGAAAGTCAATTTAATTTGTTTAACATCATAAAAAGGGACATTTCCACATGGACAGCAAGGACATGAATATCATGTGTGTGTGGCAGAATTATAAACGCATTTTTGGCGAAATTCAATAAAGCTGATTCTACTGCATAAGGTCAGCAATTTACTATAAAAAATGATATGATTGCAATTTTTAATATAACCCATGTATTTGCTGCAAGATGCTCTAGAAGATTGTGTAATGTAACCATTCGACCTCTCCACGGGAGCAGAGATCACCCTATTTACCCTTTATTGTCCTGATAAAAGCATCCATACAGAACAACAAAGTCAACAGCATTTACTTAACAGAGCCATACTCCTCAAGTCCAGGACTTCCTCTTCTCACACATAAGAATGAAGCTCTGGGTTAGAGCCCTTGTGGAAGTTGGCAAGAAAATCCTCAGAATTAAACACAGCTATAATTAAATTCACCTTCTATTTATGGTAATAACTAGAGCAATATACATGAAAAGGAATGGATGAAATAACCTCTGTGGTCATTCCAGATATGTTCTAATAAGGTTGATTCTTCAAGGAGAGAGCCCTAGTCCACAAGCCCAGATTACACATTGAAATTTAACAACATGGTGATGACAGAGACCTGTTCCTCAAATTGGGTGACCTTCTCTAAGTCTCCGTGCCTATATATGAATTATTTTGAGGAAATAATTTAGGTTACCATGAAAACTAAATGAGCAAATGTATGTGAGGAGTTAAGTAAAGCAAAATACCTATGTGGTTATTATGCAATCTGTATATGTCATCTGAGGCTACTTACAGATTACAATAACCACATGGCTAGTAGCGTCAATCATCTCATCACCAAGTTCTCTGAGGGTGTGGACCAGGGGTCTTCAAATTGCGGCCCGTGGGTCACATGAGGCGGTGTGATTGTATTTGTTCCTGTTTTGTTTTTTTACTTCAAAATAAGGTATATGCAGTGTGCATAGGAATTTGTTCATAGTTTTTTTTTTAATCTATAGTCCAGCCCTTCAACAGTCTGAGGGACATTGAACTGGCCCCCTGCTTAAAGTTTGAGGACCCCTGGACTGTGGACCATTTATATCCCCAGTACGCTAGCAGACAGCAGATTAGAAATGCTTGGTGAATAAAGCTGAACTTGGTTACAGTTGACATGAAAAATTCTAGACTGGGGGATATGGAACTCTAACAAAACTTTTATTTTCAATGGCATCTCCAGATAGGAGCTGTAAAATGTGGCTCTCATCTCCACTCCCTTCTACAGTCCCGCCAGGGTTCCTGGAGCAAACCAAGCTCCTTCCTGCTCTGGAGTCTTGGAGCTTTCTGTCCCCTCTCTCAGGCACTCTCATTCTTCAGGTCTTAGCAACCTCCCAGAAGCAAACCTACTCCACCTCTCCCTTATTCTCCATCAAAGCACCTTGCTTATCTATTGGTGTTTTGCTTGTCTTTCACATCTCTGGGGGAGTCTGTCTTCACCCTCACACCCTTGGTCCAGGGACGGCACAGTGCTCGGCCCTCAGTCAGTGCTTCTGAGTGGATGGCGCATGGCTGGATGAATCAGCAAAGTCCTTCAAAATCAGGTACTAAGATCCTCCAAAGAACAGTGCTATTTTCTATTATTCCTGTTCTTTTTTTTTTTTTTTGAGACAGTCTCACTATGTCACCCTTGGTAGAAAGTCGTGGCCACAGCTCACAGCAATCTCGAACTCTTCGGCATAAGTGATTCTCTTGCCTCAGCCTCCCGAGCATCTGGGACTCCAGGTGCCTGCCACAATGCTCGGCTATTTTCTTTTTGTGTGTGTGTGGGTTTTTTGGCCGGGGCTGGGTTTGAACCCACCACCTCCGGCATATGGGACTGGCGCCCTACTCCTTGAGCCGCAGGCGCCACCTGCTCGGCTATTTTGTTGTTGCTGTTATTGTAGCTGTTGTTGTTCAGGAGGCCCGGGCCAGGTTCAAACCTGCCAGCCCAGTGTATGTGGCTGGTGCCCTAGCTGCTGAGCCTATTCCTGTTATTTCTATTAAAGATTTAACATCCCTGACCCCAAATCCCCAAATTTTGAAATCCAAAATGCTCCAAAATCTGAACCTTTTTTTTTTTTTTTTTTTTTTGCAGTTTTTGGCCGGCACTGGGTTTGAACCAGCCGCCTCCGGTATATGGGGCTGGCGCCCTACTCCTTTGAGCCACAGGTGCCGCCCTGAAATGTGAACCTTTTGAGCACTCCCATGAGAATTTCAGGTACTCTTCTGGTCCCAAGCATTTCTGATCAGGGATACTCAACCTTCATTTCTATTTTAGCGCTTGGTCTTCTCTTTTCGGGACTTTAAGCAAAGGAGAGCCTTTGGGGAAAAAAGTAAGTAAACATCAGAAATAGACTCAAAAGAGGACATCATGGAGCTCCACGTTTACTTTCTTTCAATCACATCCTGTGCAAATCATCTCTGTTTGTAAGTTAAACTGATTTTTCTAACTGCCTCTTCTTCAAACTCAACCTGTGTTCTTTCGGCCAAGACCCTAAATTTTGCAATTAGAAAATTTAATTCGCAATTCCATTTGTGACTCACAAAGGTGGAGACAGTGTGGCTTTGTTCTTCTTTAGCTTCACAGGTTACCAATATCATCAGTAAAGTGTTTTTCTCTTCAGTTAAGAGTACAGATATAGCTTGAAACCAAAAACAGAGGGGGAAAAGAATTTATTCCTATGCACTTTCAGTTTCATTGAAAAGATGACATTTATATGGTTGTGATATTTAATTTATCAGAGGGTCATGATTTTTCTTCCCTGAAATACCATGATATGGTAAACTTCAACTTTATGAATGAAAGCCTTTGTAATCATTTAACAAACTGAAAATCTACACAAAATTTAAGACCACCATCTTACTAAAGACAATCTACTCAACAATCTAATTACAAAAAGATTACTTTAAAGAGATTTAAATCTAAAAAGAATAATTAACAGTAAGAGACTAGAGGATTCCCAAGTTCTCTGTCTGATGAGGGGAGAGCTCTGAGAAGATCAGATCTCATCAGAATGTTTCAGAAACCAAACACAGGTTCGGTTTGTTCAAAGTTGGAAGGGGAAAATTACTAGTTACTCAATTTGCAGCACAATTTCTTTCTTTTTTCTTTTTGGCCGGGGCTGGGTTTGAACCCACCACCTCCGGCATATGGGACCGGCGCCCTACTCCTTGAGCCACAGGCGCCGCCCTGCAGCACAATTTCATACAAGCCTGTGTACCACATAGCTCTCCTTACTGAAGACGCCTAGCAGAGTTACCTTTACTTACCTCAAAAGTGGAAAAAAGAAAGAGCTATTGACTAACCAACCTAGCAAGCCCATAATGAAGAGTAAATTTAGGCTCTGTGCCCATAGCTCAGTGGTTAGGGCACCGGCCACATGCACCAGGGCTGGTGGGTTTGAACATGGCCCAGGCCATGTTTGAACAATGACAACTGCAACAAGAAAATAGCAGGGCATTTGTAGCGGGTGCCTGTAGTCCCAACTACTTGGGAGGCTGAGCCAAGAGAATCACTTAGGCCCAAGAGTTTTCAGGTTGCTATGAGCTGTGATGCCACCACACTACTGAGGGTGACATAGTGAGACTCTGTCTCAAAAAAAAAAAAAAAGAAAAGTAAATTTAAAAGCACACCATCTTATACAAAAGTAAGAGAATACTTTGTACTCTTACAAATACAGATAATCTAATAGGCATGCGCGTGCGCACACACACACACACATGCTCTCCAGTAGAAAAACTGATTTTTATAAGACATAGGCTCAACAATGGATTGGTAAATTAATGAATACTATCCAAAGTTATTTTTAAATCTTTCTAATTACAGTCCAATCAACATAAAGTGTTTTTCAGTAGATTGCCTTATGTTATACCTTATGTTAAGTTTCAAAAATCCCTGCTTCTAACATTTTCCAACAGCTCCAATAAACCCATATATCGTGTAGTTCCTTTAGTGAAAATTCCCTTGTCTACTCTTAGCAGATAAATCTCATTAAACTAAAAGAACTCTCATCTATAAGTGAGGGCAGATAAGACTGACAAGTTTCCTTAAAATCCTCTCAGAAAACCAGAGGTAATATAGCATACATCAATATTTATCTCCCAGACAAACAGGAGATACATCACTGCAATTTTTGTTAATAAAGGTCCAGCTCTTCTCAAAAAACAAAAAGAGTTCACTAAAAAAGTACCCTTTCCTCACATATACAGCAGTCTCCCCTTATCTGTGGTTTCAGTAACTCAAAATACATAAGAGATTTTGAGATGGAGAGACCTTATTGCAGTACATTGTCATAATTGTTCTATTGTATCATTACTCATTGCTGTTAATGTCTTACTGTACCTAATTTATAAATTAAACTGTATCATAGGTATTAAGTACAGGGTTCAGTACAATGAGAGGTTTCAGGCATCCACTGGGGGTCTTGGAATGATTCCCCCAAGGATAAGAGGGAATTGCTGAACACAATTTGAATGAAATGTTTCCCTCATTTTGTGGGCTATATATCCCAAGTTAAGTCTTCAGTAAGAAAGAGGCCTGTGATACAAATGTGCTTGTACTGTTTTGGGGCAAATCTGGTATATTCCTGAATCTTTTTTGTCTATGGATTCTTCTGATAGCACTCAGCATCCACTCCCACCTCTATCTGTGAGCCTTCCTCTATGATAGAGGCTGTGATACTAAAGCTACACTTCTCAGACTCCCTGGCAGCTAGAGTTGTGAATGGGGATTGAGTACCACCAATTAGGTGCACTCACAGGTGATTTGGAAAAGTGGAAATGAGACAAAGGATCTATCTTGCAGCTTCTGATTGTTGCAAATATCAGCAGATGGGCAAGCAAGATATTGCAAACACCTAGGTTTCCCATTGCAGTGTCCAGTCTCCAGGTTCAAAGCGGTCGAGAGGCAATTTTCCAAGTTCACATTCCAATGTCCTGCCATTGTTTTTACGGGTGTCTGTCAGAAGACACGTGCAGTGGTGGCAGCAGCAACTTCCTGGTCCCTGGATCACAGCTACAGGGATGTGCTCCCAAACAAAACTAGTCCAATGGTAGACTCCTGTTTCCCCACTGCCTCACTGGAACAGAGGTAGCAGCTCCCCTGGTGAATTAGTTCTGCAATGTTCTGGAGTCACTCCTGGAGGCAAGGCCTGGCCTTGGGTCCACACTTCTGGCCCTTTCAATAAGTGTGTAAGCTCCTAACTGCCTATATTAAATCCCTCTCTGCTCAAAATTCCTAGAGGTTCTTGATGCATGAATTTTTATAATAGAAACAAATTTATCTTTTCTAACACAACATTACAGCAAATTTACTGTACCTCATTAAGAATGTATCTTCTAAGAGGACATACAATGTTGATCATTACTGTCATCAAGTAAGCTCTTATTTTAGTGCCAGGCCCTCTGCCAAACACTTTTCGTGTTATTTTCATTTAATTCTTATGAGTTGTTTGCAGTAAATACTATCATTAACCCCATTTTACAGATAAAAAAACCAAAGCACCTTGAGGTTAAGTCCATGATACAGGACCACACAGCTAGGAAGTGGTGAAGCTGGAGTTTGAACCCAGGCAGTCTATGCACTGGTGCCTCCAGGCTGAAGTAATCCAAACATGACCTGTTTAGTCGCTCTTAGGAACCCTTTCAAAGCCATGTGGCGTACTGCTAGAAAATTTGACACCTGCATCTTCCCATTCTCCAAGCTCAAAACGCTGGTACAGTCACAGACAGCTGGGGAGAATGTAAAATGGTACAACCACTTTCAAAAAGTTTGGAAGTTTTTTTAAAAATTAAATGCCTACCAAATGATCCAGCCATTCCTCTCTTAGCTTATCTACCCAAGAGAAAAGGAATTATACATTCCTACAAAGGCATACACAAATATTCATGGCAGCTTCATTTATTTGTTTATTTTTATTTTTATTTTAGAGACAGAGTCTTGCTGTGTCACCCAGGCTGAAGTGCAATGATGCGATCATAGCTCTCTATAACCTTGAACGCCCAGGTTCAAGCGATCCTCCCACCTCAGCCCTCCCAAAGTACTGGGATTACAGGCATAAGCCACTACAACCAAGCCAATAGCTTTATTTTTAATATCCCCAAACTGAAAACAACCCACATGTCCACTAACAGGTGAATGGATAAAGAAGCTATACTCTAGCCACAGAATGGAAAACTACTTAGCAAGAAAAAGGAATGAACACTATATAACACCACGAATCTCTCTGATTCCCTTTCCCAAAAAAGAGTACATACTGTATGATTCCATTTATATAAAATTTCTGGGAAACACAAACTAGTCTATAGTGACAGAGAGCAAATCCAGCTATGTGGGGTGGTGGGGTACAGGAAGAAGGGGTTATCATGAGGCATCTGTCAAGACTTCACAAAATATGTCCAGTTTACTGTATGTCAGTGAAACCTCCATAAAGGTGTTAACATAAAAAGACAACCCTAAAAGCTCTATTCAGTCCCTCCCTCCACCTCACACACCCAGTCCTGAATAGGCTTACTACCTTCTACCGTGGCCCATGGCTCTGTCCTTGCTTTCCACAAAGTATGTGCTATAGTTCCAAGAACCCTGTTCAGAACATGGAAGTTCTGGTTCACTTCTGCCATTTATTAGCTCTGCTTAAACTCTCAGAGCCTCAGTTTCCACATCTGTAAAATCAGAGAAAAGAGCTGCTCTGCGATTCATTAAATCATATATTCATTCACTTAACAAAGATTAACCCACTACTACATGATTATAGCGAAGAAATTAACTAATACATGAGAGTGTTTTGTAAACTGTAAAATTCTCTACATAATCGTGCTGTCATTTCTGTTTCCATCTCTACTGCCAGTAGCCCAGTCCAGACCCTCTACATCTGAAAATGGAGTCAGCAGGACTTTCTCTGTAGCCAGTTTTATTAATATTATTGCCAAGCCAAATCCGTTTAAAACACGGAGCCCAGAGGAAATTGCCTCAGAGTTTCCCAGTGTTCCAACTGGTTCAAGAAAGTGCCTTGAACTGCCATTTACAGTATCAGTCCCAACTCTCCTTCCTCCCTCACTGCCTACCTCACCAGCTTTGGGTCCCTTCTTCCTTCTTCTCATGGGCCAATCCAGCTGGCTGCACATGTCTCTGCATGGTACCCCCCACCAAAGATAACCTTCCCACTCCTATCTGTGCCCACTGCCTCCCTCAATGCCTAAGTCAAAACTGAGCTCTGCAGGAGATAGAGACCAGCCTGAGCAAGAGCAAGACCCTATCTCTACTAAAAACAGAAAAACTAGCCAGGCATTGTGGCGGACACCTGTAGTCCCAGCTAAATTGGGAGGCCGAGGCAAGAAGATCACTCAAGCCCAAGAGTTTGAGGTTGCTGTGAGCTATGATGCCAGAACACTCTACCCAGAGTACAGAGTGAGACTCTGTCTCAAAAATAAATAAATAAAAATTAAAACAAGCAAACAAAAAAAAAAAAACCCTGAGCTCTGATCTAGAAAACTTTGGAAAAGGCCAGGTGCAGCTGCTCATGCCTGAAATCCCAGCACTCTGGGAGGCAAAGGCCAGTGAATGGCTTGAGCTCAGGCATTCCAGACCAGCCTGAACAAGAGTGAGACCCTGTTTCTATTAAAAATAGAAAAACTGAGGCAAGACGATTGCTTGAGCCCAAGAGCTTGAGATTGTTGTGAGCTATAATACTATGGCACTCTACTCAGGGTGCCAGAGTGAGACTGTCTCAAAAAACAAAAATAAATAAAATTTGGCAAAGACTGCTCTGACTGGATACCAAAAAGCTGAAGACAAAGGGAACTACATGTGAACACTGTACCCCAGTTGCTAAAGGCATATACATCAGCAACTCTGAAACTACATGAATGCTAGGGTTCAATAAATAAATAAATGAATTGTAGACCAAGAAAACCTGAGCTTCTTTTGTAATTTTTCCTGCTGTCTTCTAATTCCAGCTATCCATTCATTTAGCCTTTCTTTTTCTTTTTTTAAGATAGTCTTACTCTGTCACCCTCGGTAGAGTGCTGTGGCGTCACAGCTCACAGCATCCTCCAGCTCTTGGGCCCAGGCGATTCTTTTGCCTCTGCCACCCGAGCAGCTGGGACTATAGGCACCCACAACGCCTGGCTTTTTTGTTGCAGTTTGGCCGGGGCCAGGTTCTAACCCACCACCCTCAGTATATGGGGCCGGCGCCCTACTCACCGAGCCATGGGCGCCACCCTCATTTAGCTTTTCATTCATTCATTCATTTGATTCTGACTGAGGGATGGCGAGGCTGCGCACTGAAGGTATTGGGAAGAATGAGACATCATCGTTGCCTCGATATGCTCACAGTTGAGTGAACTTTACACCCCAGCCTCTCCCTAGTATGGTTTTGGTGACTTTTGAGATGTTGCTATTTCATGGATATACTCAGATATGACTGAGAAGCTCTTAGCATCCATTCCCACCTCCTTCTAATAAGCGTCTGTAAGAGAACAACTGTCAAAGACAGGTACTTCATTTTTCTTTCATGAAGTGCCTGCTGTAATGATGCTCTACACACAGTAAGCACTGAGTAAAGGCTGCCCACCCAGCCAGGGGCTCAGGACCCTGTAATGCATCCAGTAACACCAAAGAAAACTAACATACATGCTTCATTTGACACATCCTAACTTTAGAGTTTCTGAAGTTCCAAATTATTTGAATGTTTACTCTGAATAAAAAATTACATTTATGAGCCCACATCCCTTCAAAAAATAGGGGGTGGGGGTAAAACATTCTTTCAGAAAGCAAACATTGCTCATGTAACCAATGACCAGAATATCCCCTTGGAATCCAAAGCTATGCTGTTAATAGCAATGTTACACTTTTCTCTCTTTTTTTTTTTTTCACAGTTCCTCATTTTTGTTTGGGAGGACCCTTTTTTCTCTTATTAATTTCTTTCTACCTACAGATAAGTTTATATTAGAAAAGTTTTGGGTGACGCTTGTGGCTCAGTGAGTAGGGCACTGGCCCCATATACCGAGGGTGGTGGGTTCAAACTCTGCCCCGGCCAAATTGCAACAAAAAAAACCGCTGGGCGTTGTGGCGGGTGCCTGTAGTACCATATCCCAGCTACTTGGGAGGCTGAGGCAAGAGAATCACCTAAGCCCAGGAACTAGAGGTTGCTGTGAGCTGTGACACCATAGCACTCTACCAAGGACGATAAAGTGAGACTCTGTCTCTACAAAAAAAAAAAAAGTTTTATCTCTTTTTCTATGAAACATAACCCCATGAAATTTTACACAAGATAAATATCCACTAATCTGCTCACCATATGAAAAAAATGTTCTTACTTTCCATTGTGCCAAACTAACTCGTGTCCAACAATGTATGGGGCAGGAATAGTCAACAAGGCATTGTTTGAAGCAGCAAAAGAAAGGAATCAACCTAAATGTCCACAAACTTGGGACTGGTTAAAAAGAAACTAAGATACATGCATATAGTGGAATACTATGCAACTACTGAAAAGACTGAAGCCAACCTGTACACCAACGCGGAATGACTGCCAAGATACAATGCCAAGTGTGACGGTAAAGTGCACAAGGTGCTGCCACGGTATTTAAAAAGTGTCAGTATTTCAATGAGGGGAGTAATAAATATTAACATGCTTTTATATGGATCGATTCTCTCTGGAATAATATATAAGAAATTGTTACTAGCAGCATCCTCTGGGGAGGAGAATGGGATGGGGAATAGGAGTGGGATGGGTAGAAGACTGATTTTTTCACTGTATGTTCTTCTCTACTTTGAATTTTCAGAACCATATACATAGTGTACAAATGAAGAATGATTCTTTTCTTTGTAGTATTGTTACAGGCACACAAGCTTAAGAAAAGAATCGTTCTTCATTTTCAGGGAAAATATCAAAGTAACAGGGTAAATTCAAAAGATTCGCCTCCCATGGTAGGGCAAAGTGCAGAAAACCATAATACTTGGCTCAGCCTTCTGTGGGGAGCAAAGTGCTTTCAGCTGCCCCTCTGAAGCGAGATGCCATGGTGCCTTGGTTTCCACGGCATTCAGCTGGTCTAGCTGCTGTAGGTCTCATCCTGGATGCTGAGAAAAATCTGTGAAGTTCAAGACAAGTTTGGATAACAAGGAGAGCAGGAAAATTGATGGGGGGGAACGAGTCAGTGTGATGAATAGGCTGGTCCAGAACAGCAGGTGACGAACATGCAGATGCAAGACTGGCAGGGAAGGAAGATGGTCCGTTCACAGCAGATGGATGGAGATGCTCAATCATCCTCGAGAGCAAGCACACGCTGCCGTGCAGCCCTGTCTGCTCCTCACACACCTGCAGGGCACACCCCCTCCCCCGGAGGCTCTCTGCACTGGCTCCACACCAGGGCAGAGCCACGAGCAAGAGGAGCATGAGGAAGACGCCATGGTGCTGCAGGGAATAACTGCTGGTGGACTCTTCCACTTTGCCCTGTTCCTCCAAGTCCCCAAAACACACCCATTCTGTCTCGGGAGCTCTCACACCTGAGCAAGGTTTTTACTATGCCGGTGACCTATTTGCCCAGGACTGAAAGCCTGTCCACAACGTGGGAATTTCAGTGTTGAACCCAGGGCAGTCCTAGGCAAACAGGAACACCAGGGTCACCCTACTTACTGCCCACTGTCCTTTCTTTATTCTCTTTCTCTGCACAGTCAGGGAGAGAATGTAGATCAATCTATCCGGGTCAAGTTCAAACCCGAGCAGAACCCACTGCATTGGGTATTTGTTTCCCTCTAACAGAGAGGTAAGAAATAATAAGAGAATCACTCAACTCCTGTCTTCTTTCAGACATCTTTTTTAAAATGCCCGTGATATACCCAGTTCAACTACTCCAACAAATATAGGAATGAATTTAAATCTTGATGCTATAATCTATATCTCGTTAACAAAGAATCAGAAGGGCCAGACAGCCCCTCACGGAGCCAACTCTACTCCTTCCAGCTTAGCCGCAGGAGTTTCTGAGGATGAGGGAAGGGGCCGCAGGCAGGCGAGGGGTGGTAGCTGGCAAGATCCCGTCCCTTCCCCCCAGGCTATCTGCTGGACCCGAGCTCTAGCAAGAAAAGCTTTGTAAAAAGACTTCTGGCTGCACTAAGACACATTAAAGAATTAATTATAAAGTAAAGCTGAAGGAGAAAATTAATTTTAGAAACACAAGAGGTTACAATTTTTTTTTCCTGGAGATGGGGGAGGAAACACAGTTATTTTCGTTTTCATCCTGGGGGCACAAGCTGGGAGCTGTCCAGTCGATAACCTGGCCATCAGAACAAGGTTTGTAATTAAAAGGTCAGTGACCTGGAAAGCCAGGGCCCCACTCCCAGAGCTTCTCAGTAATGACGGAGCTATTAAATTAAGACTGTTATGAAATCAATGCTAAAAAAGCTTTCATGGTAACGAGATTCCATTCAAGGACATGCAAACTACCTCATGAAATGGATGTAAATGATAAAAAAAGAAAAGTAATAAAAGAGAGTTAAATTGAAATCTGTGTAAGAATTTACTCCCCCTTAAAATACTCCAGTGAGAGAAGCCCTTCACCTCTAGCCCACAACCAGGGTTGGGGCCATTAGGTTTCTTCCTCAAGTTCATTTCCAGCAAGGAGGCAGCTTTGCTACTAGGGTTTCCGTTTCCAGGAACAGAAGAAAGATAAGATCTAGTTTCAACTATTAGAATGAGAAAGTAAAGTATGGTGGTATGTTTCATTTATTTAGTTTTCCTACCCCAACCAGAATTATTTACTGAATGAGGGAGGGAAAAGCCTTTGACTTAAAAACTTAAGGCAGGCACAGTAAGTACAAAAGTCAGCCACCATCACCCAGGCCCCATATGCAGGATTACACACACCATGCTCGTCTTTTTTTCCAGAAGCTTACTTCGCAAAAGATATGTCAAAGTTAACTCTATCTCCTCTCCCACCACCACCACCCCACAAACAGGCATTACTTTCACCCACCTCATACTCAGCCTGCCAAGCGCCTCTGGAAGCAGACTACCTACCTACGTTTTGTGGTTGGGTAGGGTGTCAAATCAACATAAGCCTATTGACTACAATTTCCAAGCCTCTAACTTTCTGGACTGATTCTATTGCTGTTTTTAAATCACTCTAACCTCCTGGATTTGCAGCCTGCTTAAAGCCCAGATAGGTGCCTGCGTGGCAAGAACTGCTTCTCTATATAGGCCAGTTCCACAAGGGCTTAAACCCCACACAGTCCCAGCATCTTCATGTGTGGCTGACTCTGCACTGGACATGTCATCTGCATAGTTGAGTGGTTGGAAGGAAAACGAAAACATTTATTCTAATACTCTGAAGGTGAACAGCTGTTTTTCTCTTTCATCCAAAAAATTCCTGATAAAAGGAAGAAATGCTGTAAATTACACAAAATAGCAGTACAAACTTCAAAGAAAATGATAAATGATTCTAATAACTCCATGTTTCTCATTAATGACTCCATATGCAGACTTTAAAGCATCCAAAAGAGATCTCAGAACAAAAAAAACAAAACCCAAACAGGAAAGACCTTTGCAAACCAGTGTTCTTCTTTTCCTATCCCACTCACTCCCTACTAGCCGCCCCCTATCCCTCCAAGTTAGAGACTTAACCTGTCAGTGTCAGAGACAAGAAGCAGCCTCTGCTCCAGGCTGTGGTTTCAGGATGAAACAAACTCAGCTGACGCCCTAAAGTAACCCTCATTTCCCACTGAACTGACATGCTGAACAGGGACCTCAATTTCTATATTAAATATTAAATAATATTAAAAGAAAAACAAAATTGGATTTGCCTTTTCAGGAAAGAGATGTTTATTAAAAAACAGAAAGTCAAGATTATAATTCAAATCAGTGCTCCACTGCAATTCCCTGAAGTGACATTTGCTAGGAAAAGCCAAGACTACAGTAGCTGAGCGCCCTCCCCAAGCCACCTCCAAACCCAACACTGCAACGAGCCTGCAGAGAGATGGCCTGCGGATGCCAGAACCTCGGCCCCTCCGCCCGAACGACCAGCCAGCCAACTTTCCCTCCACTACTGTTAGGGCACCGTGGATGGTCTGCTCTCATCTGCATCAGAGATGGTGCCAAGCTACGCTGATCGTGGCAGCCTGACCCAGGAACAACCGGAAATTTAAAAAGTGAAGTTTAAATCCATGCAGGGGCTTTTCTTCCCTAGACGCTGATCAAACCTTGGAATTCTCTGCCCAGAAAAGGTCCTGCCAGAACCTACCCTACTGGGATTCAACTCGGAAATGGATAATTACTGACTGAAGCAGCATTTTAGAGGATAATGGAGATGGGTGATTAACCTCAGTGATTCTGGGTTTAAGTATAGGAGTAAACTCGGTGTTGCTCTTTAAAGGAAGAAGGGGAAGATAGCTTCCCAAGCTGCCCATGCCTAAAATTCCACAAACTAACCCAAATTAGGGGTCAAGCAAGAATGATGTCCACTCATTCCTGCTTGACCTCCCCCAGGTCCCTGCTCACAGGCTGCCCTCCCAGAGACACTGACACCCCTCTATCTAGAGCTACAGTCACACAGACCCCCATGTTCCTCATCCCCACATCCCCTGCCTGACTTCTCCCTGTGGCCCTTGTCATTTGACACACTACCTATTTCATTTTCCATCTGTCAATTGTCTGTCTTTTCCGCACTCGAATTTAAGCTCTTTGAGGGCAGGGATTTGTCTGTTCAGCTCTCTGCTAAATCCTGATGGGGGGGTAGGCAGAGGGGAGGGCAGAGCACAGGGTGCAAACTGAGTCTTAGATGAATTAATTAAGCAATTGTTTCTTTTTTTCTAAAGGAACAACAAATAATAATGGCACAAAACAGTTTCTCCTCTACTGAATTATTAGCCAAGTAACTCAAAAGAAGTATTATTTGGTCCAGAGTTTCTCTCTCTCTCTCTCTTTCACTCCCTCTCCCAGCCAGGGATTTATTAAAATTAAACAGATTAGATGGAGCTCCTGATACTAAAACTGCTCAGCAAAGCCTGCGGTGGGGAAGTGCCGAGCAAACACCAGAGACATTTGTCTCTAAATTGCTCTAAATACCTTCTGCAAATGAAATTCTAACCCAGCTGCGTTTGAGAGAAAATGAGGACTAACTGGTCATTGTCGGTGGAAGAGAAGATCAGGCAGTTATAATATTGCACAATATACTGGAGCTAAGGATCTCTCGGCAACCATAGATTTTGTCTCAGGTTACCCCGGGTAATCAGCTCAGCTTTTAGGCTCAGCTTTCCCCAGCTTCAATGCTTTGATGAGAGAGCTGAAATCCCTAAGCTTTTATGATTAATTACTCCCCATAGGTACACATATTTCAAGGAAAAACTCTTTTATGGCATGATGCTTGCGGAGTGGAGAGGCCAGCCAACACACTCCAAATTTTAATAATCTCCTAATGATGGGGGGGCCGGCACAATGCAGCCAGCCAGCAAGCGTGCAGCGTTTCTCACCAACTCTGTCACAGGGACCTGGCCTTGGGGCTGCCACTAAGCAGTTGCCTGTGATGAAATGTTTGGGCTTATTCTGCCCAAACCCTATGAGTGAGGCCCAGGGGCATGTTTGAGTGAAGGGACCAACAGGGTCCCGCTGCATCACTCTGGTGGGGGTGTCATGGAGCAGACCTAGGAAATAACACAAAAACACTCCATCTTCTATTGTAGCTGAAAGTGACTGAAAGCTCACAACCCAGAATTTTGAGGCCAACATTACAGCTTCTAAAAGGAAAAAAAGTCTTGTTTTGGAGGGAAGGGAGACTCACTTTTCACCCTCATGGTATGTAAAGGCTTTCAAGCAACTTCCTACATTTTTGGAAAATTAAATGTACAAATAATGAAAAGTCAGGTTTCTTTTTTAGCTGTTTGTTTTCATTTTACAAAAAAGAAAAATATCCTAAACTCTAACAGAACCAGAATAGATTCTGTCTCCTTCAGACCATATTGAATTTGTCAGGATCCATTTTATCCTTGCTTACAGAAATACCATGAAACCAGTAATTTACCACTTCAATCCGTAAATTGGACTGACCCCAAGCTTGACCTTAACCTGACCTTGTTTAGTCATCTCATTTCCCTCATCCTTCATTTCTTTCTTCCTCATCCTTCACTGACCTCTTAACCTGAAGCTAGTCATTCTGCAGCCAGGATCAATGACAGAACAGACCAAATAGAGCAAGTTCTCACAGTCGCATCCAATGGGCCAATTCTACTACTGAAGGCTGCCTTTGCCATTCTGGGCTGGGGTTTCATTATCCAAACCACGTAATCCCTCTGCTCACAAGGGAAGAAACCCGTACACCCCTCCCCTCCCCTCACCTGGAGCTCACCTCAGCCCCACTCCCCACCCCAACATGAATGGACAGCTCTGGGAGATCCTTGATGACTCAGCACCTGCCTTCCGCACTGTGGCTTCCATCTGCCCCATCCCCTGTCCCTCTGCAGGCCACTATGCATGGCCATGGAGAACCTGTACCTTTCTTCTTAAGGAATGCTCTCCTGGTCGCAAGTGGGCTCTGGCGGACCCGGGAATTCTGTAGAAACTTCACTGCTGTGGCAATCTGGTGAAGGAGGTAAAACAGAGAAGAAAAGTGAACTTCAATAGCCTGCATTTCAAGATTAAAAACCCTCTGAGTTTTTCCCAAATCTATAGAAACAAGCATACCACTATGGTCAAATTTATAACCGTTGTCATCTCCCTGTCTTCTCTGGCTTCCCATCTCTGAGTCTACGAGATCCAATCCCCTTGGCCCAGCTTTTCAAACTGCAATGGTCCCCCCCATTCTCCCCGATTCTTCACACCCTTAGCAGGGAAGGCCACACTCACCCACATCACCACTCTTGTGTCATGCATCTTCCCTTTCTGGAAGGCCAACCTTTCCCACCTCTACCTGTCTAAACATTATCCCCACACACATACACAATCAGCACAGCCCTTTTACAATCTGTTCTGACTTCTCGAAGCATTCCCTAAATAAGCAAGCCAGCTCTGATCTCCCTATTTTCTTTAACTCCTAGATGCCTGTAGTGTGTACCATGTAACTGAAGACATAATTACACTGTCCTCTAATGTTCAGGCTGCTCCCCAACTACACAGCAAGCAACCGAAGGGAAGAGACCATGCTGCCTACACAGAGCCTGGCAGAGTGCTGAGCGCATGTGTCCTGGCTGGAAGGGATTATGTAAGAGACAACACAGCCGGGCGTTCACACTGGCCCCTCTTATGCATTGGAGCTGAATTCTGAAGAGCCTTCAAACGGCAAAGTTTGTGGTTTCATGGCTAAAAGCTGACAGATTATCTACCTACCTCTAGTAATGAATAATATTTAATGAAATCTCCATATCTGCAAATATGCCTGGTAGCGGACGACAAAAAAAAAAACTGTTGAAGTTATTAACCTTCACATCACTCAACTCATGAGGCATGTGTTTGCACACGGCTTGTCTGCTCTCCATCCGACACCTGTCCTATGGGCTAGAAACATCAACCTTCCCCAGGTAGGAAAGGGGCCATTTTAAGTGACTAGTATTATTTGCCTCATCAAAACCAAAAGAATAATGTAATCTCATGTTACAGAAAGGTCAACAGGCCCCATTGTTCACTGATAAGTTGTTGAAAGAAAAATTTCTAAGGGAGTTACAAGGAAGTTTTCTGAGATCCTCCTGCACCAGTTGTGCAGAAATTCAAACAGAAAGTACTGTGACTACAAATGAAATGAGATATTAAAACAAGTTACAGATCATCTCCTTCCCCGTATTTTATATTAATTTAATCCTCAGACCAGATTGACTTCTCAGGAACAAAAGATATGAGGATAAACCAAAAAGAAAGGAAAAAAGCCAAGGAAACATCCTTATTTATTTTGCCTATAACCCTTCTGAGTGACATTGCCCCTACTGGATGAATTCAGTGTCCCCCCCTCCATTCTCCTTTCAAATCTGGGCCTGTTACTAGTAAGATGCACAAGTGTCCCTGGAGAATTAAGCCCTGCTCCTTATAGGTTATAATCCGTCCTCCAACACTGCAAATAGTACTAACCACCATCATGAACTGTAGTGACAATAGCCAGTTCTGGGCTAAAGAAAAATCAATGCTTCAGATCCTAGAGCCCTCAAACGGCTTAGTCATCCGATAGTCCCTCAACCAGATCTCTGCAGGTCACACCAAAGCCAAGCAAAATCTAACGACTATCTGCAACACTGGTGCATTTAACAGAAAGAAGAGTGAACAGAAAGGAAAAGAGAAAAAAAAGAAAAGGGAATAAAGGCAAAGGACAAGGGGAGATAGAAGAGAAGAAGGAAATGGGAGAAGCAGGAGAGGAGAAAAGCAAAAGGAAGCGACGCCCTGCCTAGCAAAGAGGACAGACGGGCGTGCAGCGGCTGGCCTCTCAGGGGCAGCGCCTGTCTGCACTGCTCAGGTGTCCTGGGGATAACTGTTCTTCACCTGGAGAAAAAAACACACCTTCAACACACAAGAAAATCATGGTATCCGTGTCATGCGGCAGTCTCTGCATGTCGTGGTACGTGTACCAGGTGTCAGAGGGGACGTGGTTGAACAGGTCTTAAGCACTAGATGCTAACAGTTCAGCCTCTACCATTTACCCACAGAAACAGAAATCTCTCCTTCATTCTTCCAAAATTTTCCATGACAGAGAAAGAAAACAGAATCCCACCACTAAAATGCACAGGTTTCACCTAGCTTTTTTAATATAGTCCTTGGTATATGCATTTCTGGTCAGAGAGCAAAGTTCTGATGGGTTTAATGGTGCACTCAATGCAGTGCTTGGCGCATTCCATCAATTTTTTTTTAAAAATTGCATCTCTTATTTCTTTAAATACATTAATCAGCCTAGTGTAGGCAAAACGGATCCATCGGACAATGCAATAAACATGAATTATCATCTATCCAACACGCATAATGGCTTAAAAATACATAATAGCAGGTGTAGTTTAAATGATTAGTTATTACACCTGTGGTGGGTCTGATTCAATTGGGAAAAATCATCTTTAATAGGTTAAAAGGTTTAGATCACCATGCTTTCCTTAAAGTGGCTGCAGAGAGGGAATGATGGAGTGCTCTGTCATTAGTAATTCATTTAAGAAGAACGTGGGGGATATAGCAAAGAACAGCATAAACGAGCGAATCCAATTTAAACATCAGGTAAAGTAGAAAACACCTTTTAAAAAAGCAAGATAAATGAATTTGGAAGGGAGATGAAATTGACGTATTTATTTTAACGGGAATTTGACAAAGTCCCGGCACACTTCAAACTTGCAAAAATATGAACAATTTCTTTTAAAGTTTCCATTCACTAATTCCAAGTCATATAAAATAATACTGCCAAACACCTACATAAAGTATATTTGGGGCTTGTTTATGTTCCTCTTGATCTTTGTCTGAAAATGCAAGCGACAGGCAAATCACATATTTAACAGCACTGATATCACTACTTCAGATGCAAAAATATAAAGCACCCAAACTAATAGCCCCAACATAATGTGCTGAATAAGAAAGATACCCAGATAAGCAGCTCTACATGTACGTGCGAACATATGAAAACCTCTCTCCTCCTTTCTCTAATTATTTCTTCAGTTACTCTTTGCCTTTCTCCTCCCTCCCCACGAGGAACTGGCACTACAAATGGGGGGGGGGACCTGTCCAATCTAGAATTTTATAGCCCCATGATTCATATCAATGGTAGAAGATTTTTCAAAATTCTTTACCCATAATGCAAAGATCTCTGCACACTAAATAACTGGCAGGGCTCTTAGTTTGCGCCTTTCACTCACCTATTGTTGGACACTTTTCATTAACTTCATAAAGCAATTCAACTGACTTTCCTCCGTAAAGGCCCAACACACACAACACCCTTTTGTTGGATTCAATGATGGGGTGCCTGCAGCCTGTCCTGTATTATCGTTTGATTTTCTAATTAGAAGATGAATGTGACTATTCATGGGTTATATTTGTGCCCAACTAAATTACATAAATTCAGGCCAAATCTTCCGCCTCAATGTCAAAGATGTAAAACGGAGACAGGAACTTTATTGCACATGTTGTGGGAGTGCAACAAGCCAGGGGAAATTCTGGCACAGACGTCCCGATGCCCTTGTCGAAGCCACTTGCTGTTGAGTTCATGATAAACATGGAATCGGCTTTCCTTTCCCCTCCTTTTGCACTGAGTTCTTAAGGAGTACACCTCAAATTACTAGTAGGTACTTTAATAAAAATAAAGACAAACTTAGAAAAAAACAGAAGCAAAGTTTCCCATCCCTCCCACCCTACCTTCTGTCCCCTTACTCTCCAAAGCAAAATAAAAAAACTCTGCCACAGACTCTACAATATTAGAGAAATTTAAACATTTTCATTATTTATCACTCAAAGCTATTGGTAAGACTAGTAAATTTTTGTCTTGGCAGTCTTATAACAATAGTTACACCGGAGTCATTGCCAACAACTTAGGGCGAAAGGGGGAGACTTTCTGGCTGAAAAATACCTTTGGATCCAAGATGATTGGCCAATTGAGAGAGATTTGTGTTTGAGAGAGCAGGATTTGTAACTGCATAAATCAATGGAATACAGTATACTCCGGGGTTATCTACTATGAACTATGTGCTGTTAAATGCATTGCGTAGGGTAAGTAATCCCTGGTGAGAGAATCGAGGTTCCTGACAGTCCTCACCGAAGAGATGCTTCCTATGTTTTCCACTCTTCTACAAAAGACCTGCACATTGTAATCTTCAGAATGTACTTTCTTTTCTGCATGAGGGAGACAGGAGAACAGAGCCGGGCTAATAATGAACCTGGTGTTTGAGGGAGCCTTAGCACTTTGCACCTGACATACAAACCTGATGCATTGTCTCCAGTGACACTTTTTTGGAATGCCACCAATTCCAGCACTCCTGTGTACTACATACACATCTATCTCCTAAAATGTGAGCATTCATTAGCCATTTTTAAATATTAAAAATATTCAAAAATTAATGACACTAACAACAAAGCCAAGTCCTTTTTAACGCATAGAGATCACAACTAGAGGGCAAAAGAAAATGACCATACAATGTGCCCGCCTCAAGCCCCATTCCAGCACTGCCCGGCTACACGCGCGCGCTGCTCAGAAGATTAAATTGCCTGTGAAAGGTTCCTGCACTGGTGCTCTAAAATAGAGACCCACAATCCTGCTAACAAGCCTTAGACCAAAGCCAACTGAGTTTGAACAAGAACTGACTTTAAAAGCCCGGCACTGCTGAGAATGAGAGAAGCCTCTTCAAACAGAAACGCTGTGTTTTAGTAAGAAATCAGTAATCTGTCAGGAGTTCCTTGACAAATATGGTCATCGGTGGCATGAGGAAATAGTTGCAAAGCAGCTGTTAATCAGAGAAACACATCGTAGAACGCTGATGCTAGCACTCATGAAAAAATGCAACGGGCTAATTATGAAGCTATATATCTCACTAAAGAGGCCGTGTTCCTTGAGAGTCTAGGCAGAGCACTCTCAGATCCAGGGTCCTAGGACAACATAATTCCAGTTTTCTTCATCCAGACTCCTCTCTGACCTACCCTTCACGATACTGGGGCTCTCTTTCTAGCTGGGGAACAGACTGGGGACAGAAGGAAGTGGGGCCGACCACAAGACACATCCCAAAAACGCTGCACAAATACATCCACAAGGTGACAGACCCTATACCACAGCAGAAGAAAAACCCACAGGCGTGCAAAGGGAAGGGAACGGCGGGGCAGGCGCTCTGAGGCTTGAAGTGTGGCAGGAGGGCAAATGTGTGTGAGCTTCAATCAAGAGAGCAGCCCCAGCCGCCAAAAGGGAAAGACAGGCTAAAAAGCAGCAGCAATAAACAAAAAGGAGAGACGACTGTGTTTGCGATCTGAAAGGCAGAAAAGCAGCCCGAGAATCCAACTCAGGGAAGCGGAGGGTCGGACAGCCAGGTAAGAGGGGAAAGTTAATATAAAGCCAGGCAGAGGAAGGCTCGGTCGGCCAAAATTCAATACGCCGCTCGGCAAGGACAAGGAGGAACAAGGCTCCCCGAAACCAGACGAGAGGGAGTGAGGGGGAGGGGCGCCCGCGCGGCTCGAGGGGGTCACCTTGAGGCGGCCGCCCGCGAGCGCGACCCAGGTGCCCCCTAGCCGGGGCCGGCGGAGGCGCAGGCCGGGCGGCGCAAAGTAAGTGTTTTCACTCAGCGAAAATGAAATGTTTTGCAAGACGAAACAGAATGAAAATTGAGGTTTTAGGTAATTACTAGTTGGCATTTACATATCACGGGCTGGTTCAACACCTATTCATTTTCCTCTTTTATTTTCAATTTTTTAAAATTGCTCATTAAAAATGAACAGATGACGGTGACAGGAATTCTTTTTTTTTTGTATTCTTCCCCCTTCTTGAGGGTCACAGAACCAAGAGGTACTCTGAGCCCATTTATCTACAGTTCACACACACACACAAAGGTATGTTGGAAAAGGAGAAGGGAAAGTCAACAACAACAAAAAGAGGAAGTTCAAAAAAAGATAGTGAGCGGCACTTGAAGTAGCCTCCAGTACCTGGTGTGAGCCAGGAGCCTGCCAGCAAGTGCCCTAGCACTCAAGGAGTTAAAGGAAAGCGCCTCCCTTTCAACTTGGAGTTTCCAGGGTTCTGTCATTGTGTCCTTCCCATTGTTGACTTGGGTTACAACCCTATACTAATTAAGCTTGTGGGCCCTAATTTCCTTTGTTTTACTTTCCTCTGTCCTTTTGTTTTTCACATTAAAGAAATAAAATACTTCTGGTAGAAGTGCACAAGAGTTGACGTGATAGAACATAATATATTTTAAGGTCTATTGTGTAAATCTGTATTTAGGGAATTCTAAAGCATGCATTATTGGCCCTAGTTTCTCTTAAAACACATTGATATGTGCAGTAAAAGCCTTTATGAAAAGTGGCAACTTCACATGCGCAAAACTACCTTTCAAAGTGAAATATCTCTGCCATTTAAATTTTTTTTCTTGGCCCTAGTTAAAAATATTGCATGAACTGCCTGCCAAAATGTCATTGTTTTGTTATTTCATTAAAGTAGTTCTTCCAGAATCTATGTGGAAATAAAAAGCATCTTAAACCACCACGCACTATTTAATGTCAAGTGACAATGATCTTAGGGTACGTATGGGTGACTTTGGAGAGGTTTTGGTGTCCAGCCCAGTACTCTGGGTGCCAACCTGCAGCCCACAGGAGCTGGTGCAGTTCAGGAGAGAAGCCTGAAAAGCAGAGCTGCTGATGGCGTCCGGGACTGCGCCACAGTAGAGCTGCAGGGCCACGCTGCCTGGCCGTGAAGGAGATGAAAACTCCTGCTTCTGGGTTGAGAAGATCAAAGTTCCTTTTTAGGAAAGGTTGAGAAGGAAAAGGATTTTCTCCTTCAGGGAGAAAGAAAAGCAAATTTAAATGTCTTGTCCCCATGCAACCCCACCTGAATTTAGAGAGCAGCCCCTCTAATTTTTGATGCAACCAACAAAGCAGTTACCCAAAGAAGGGAGAAAAAAAGGATGACATTTGCCTTTTTCTTGGCTTTGAAATCCAACTGACAGCAAATTGTTTGAAGTCCTGTTTAGAGAAGAAACTGTAATAGCCTCCATACTGAAAAGAGGAGGAAAATGCCATTATACACGGATCACGGTAGCAATGACCTCAGCAGAGAGGCAAGCAAGCTAGCTGCAAGTTGGAGATTTGGCCAGCATGCCAGGAACAGAAATAAAGGTTTATGTGCCAGAGATAAGTGGCAAGTGCTGGGTGCTCAGTCCCAGGAGATACCAAGGAAAGGCAAAGAGTTCAATTTCTTCACACGATGTCTTTGACAGCTCTCTGACTGCTCCTCCTTCCAGTCTCCCCTGGTTTTTTATTTTCAATATTCCTCTAATTTCCCTGCACTGTTAAAGAGGAAGCAGAGAGCACCCAGGCTCCGTGTTGTAAAATTAATGAAGGTGTCAAGCTGTTGAGGTGAATCACTCCAAAGGAATGTAATGACTCAGTGTCCAAGATGCTCCCTGGGAGAACTGTGAGCTCACACAGTGATGGTGGCTGGTGACTCCAACACTAAAAATATGTAGCATCCAGTCCACAGCACTTTCCCAATGACACCACTGTCTCTATTTCCTACTCTCTTTCTCTGCACTGCTGGTTGGATTTGATTCTTTCTGAAAGTTACTTCTCCTGAACTCCAGGGCTTTCAGATGCACAGCAGATGAAACACTGCTTCAGGCTCCACTTCTTTGAAGTCTAGCCAGACAGAGACTGGTGAACTCTCTCTAGTCATGCACACTGAGCTCTAGGATGGTTAGCAAGGGGACAAGGAAAGGCTGCGTCACAGATAGTGGCGACCTCAAGCGCTAAGGCGTCACCGGCGGTTAGGCACTGGATAGGTGATCGCAAGGTGGTGTGGGACAGGATCCCACATGAAGACATAGCTCCTGCTCCTCTGAGGGCAAGGTAGGCTCCTGAATGCCAAAGAAGATAAACTCTGGGCCAAGAAAGTCTGTCAACATTACCCCCCATGGAGCACAAAACTTCATGGCACTCCTACTTGACACACCATAAGAAAACTGGAGAAAGACATAATGCTAAAAGATATATTTGAATACAACAAAAAGTAACTAGTCCTAGCCTAGGAAGAGTTCAAATCTAAAGGAAAGCATGAAAAGAATTCAAAATGACAGCGGTGGGCAGCTAAAGATCACCTGTAGACCCACCAGAAGGCAGAAGGTAAACCATTAAGACCTGCTATACTAACAGACACCAACTGGTCCTAGTCCTGCTACAGGCTGAGCATCCCTAATCCAAAATGCTCCAAAATCTGTACTTTTTGAGCACCAACATGACATGCAAAGGTCATACTCAAAGGAAACACTCATTTCCAATTTTGGATTTTCAGACTAGGCATGCTTAGTAAGTATTCTACAAATATTCCAAAATCTGAAAAAGCCTAAAATCTACTTCTGGCCCAAGCGTTTTGGATCAGGAACACTCAACCTGTATACTCTAGATTCTTTCAAGACCTGAGAGAAAAAATAAAAGCATGAGTTCCAAAAGTATGATTCATAATAGAGTAGGCTGGCAGACCTAAAAGTCTTCAAATTGGCAGAAAAATGATAGGAATTGGAGACTGTTACTACTCAAAATGTAATCACTTCCTGTCAGAGGAACATCACTTTCCTCACCAAGCAGACAAGCCCTAGACTAAAGAGTGGCCAGGAATGGGCTCTCCACGGGGACAGTGGAACCAATTCTGCCAATAACTGGGGTGACAGATGTCAGCTGTTCCTCACATCCATACAAAAGAAGCTGGTGGCCAAGTTCTGTTTTCAAAGAAAGGGATCACCCGATTGTAGATGACTGCAGAAGGAACTTAGCCACACAAAGGGTGCAACACAAGAAGTGCCTCTGACCAGAGGAGGGGACATTGTAACTCTGTACATATCTTCCAGAGGCACTGAAGTAAGGAACATGGAGCCTACTCTCAGGGCCACTGTCAGATGTGCACCCATGGGCTGTGTCTTTAGCACCAAGGTGCAAGTTCAGAAGAGAAACTGAATCAAGGGCTATCAGTTCAGTTGCCTCTTCTGATAAACCCCAGTTTTGAAGTTTTCAATTCAGCAAGGGAATCTACTGCACACAGGAAGATTTCACTAAATGGTACTAACACTCTTACTAACAACCACAACTACCAACAAACACACACTTTAAAAACTAAATGATCCAACAAAGGACCAGTCGGCACAAGCCATCTCAGCCAGGAGCCACTGTGCCCTGCTGATAACAGGAAGATGAAAAGGAGAGTCTTTATGCCCATATTTGATGCTCTCACCAATCTTGGTAATCTAGGAGATGCCAAATGAGCATGTAATTTACTTATGATTAACGCAAAATTTACACAATTCTCACCATTAAGCAAATCAGTTCTATTGAGCACCCTTCTGCCTTCTCCTCTAAATCAATGATAACTCATTTCAAATTCCTTCCAGCTCTGTCTGGAAAGCAGAGGCAAGTTCACTTTTTGTTATCTGAAGGATTTGGATAAGCTTCTTGATCCTCCACCCTCGCTCTCAAGGCAAGGTACTTGGAAATTATAAAAATCCCTCTACATTTCCTCAGTTTGGCACAAGCTTTCTGAGACATCTCTTGCTGTTTTCTGCTCATCGTCCTTCCTTTCTCTCTCTCCTTGCCTGTTTAAACACATGGACATGCAGTTATTAACTTTTACAGGAAAACCAAATAAAATAATGTCGAAGCAAAAACGCAGTGATGTCAGGCTGCAGCTAGCACCATTCATCTGTGGGAATCTGATTAGCGCTCGAGTGGCAGAGCTACCTGGAAAAGTGCTCACAATCAAATAAAAAAATGATACCAAAACATTAACCTGATGGCTAAAAACTCCACATTTAAACAGTTAAAGTAATAAAGGAGCTTTTATTGAGTATTTTTTATATTTCATTATGCCCCAAATTGACGAGGACTCCTGGATACATTTTCTAGACTTTTGGTTACTCAAATCAAATGCTCTCTGGGACTTTTTTTTTTTTTTAACTAAAAGGAAACAGCACTTCTTGTAAATTTGAATGAAAGGATTAAAGCTTCTCCTACAATATCGATATCAGCCTTGAGTGCAAACACAGCCAAACACTGCCACAAACAGAAGCCTTTTTTTGCTTTGTGTACTTTAATTCGCAACCTACTCCTAAGGCAGCAACTTTTCTCCATGATTTTTTTGTACCTTCTAAGAATATATTTCCTCAACCACACGTTCTGCTCAAAGATAGCAGGGAACAGAACTAACCAGGTGGCCGGACACAAAGTGGGCTAGGGCTCAAGAAACCTGGGTGCTGAGTCCAGCCCTGACACTAGCATGTCATGAAACCTGGCCTCACCTATCTCTACTCTGTGCCTTGGAGTCCTTCTTTTCTGTAAAATAAGGGGTTAAACAAATGACCTTCAGAACCCCCTAGCTGTGCCATTTCACAACTTCTTTTTTTACATTTTTCAAGACAGAGTCTCACTTTGTCACCCTCGGTAGAGTGCCGTAGCATCACAGCTCACAGCAAACTCCAACTCTTGGGCTCAAGGATTCTCTTGCCTCAGCCTTCCAAGTAGCTAGGACTATAGACACCCACCATAACACCTGGCTATTTTCTTTTTTTTTTTTTTTAGAGACGGGGTCTTGCTTTTGCTCAGGCTGGTCTCGAACTCCTGAGCTCAAGCAATCCACCCACCTCGGCCTCCCAGAGTGCTGGGATTACAGGTGTGAGCCACCGAACCCCAGCCTTTGTTTCTCTATATTCAGTAGTGACGGGGTCTTGCTCTTGCTCAAGCTGGTCTCAAACTCCTGAGCTTAAGCAATCCTCCCACTTCAGCCTCCTAGAGTGCTAGGATGATAGGTGTGAGACACCGCACTTGACCCCATTTCATAATTTTTAACCTGATCCTGTGAAGTGGACCCTGATATCTAGGCAGGGGCATGGCTTAGGTCAAGGAAGGTCAAAGACAAGACCAACCCTTCCAGAGCTTCTCCCTCTAAGCTCACATCTAACTCGAAAAAAGGAGAAAACCAACAGAGAGGAGAAACCAGGAGAAGGGAGAAGAAATTAGGGAAAACAAATTCCATATGTTTTACATGTAGTGAAGCTTTACTCACACTACTTACTATTTATCTTATACACAAGCTTAGTTATCTGGTGTCCAAATTGTAGACGATAAAAGCTGCAAATGAGAAAGGAGGACTGAGCCAGCTAGCACAGACACAGAAGAAAGACGTGACAGCCAAAAAAGCTTAACAGCAAATGTCAAAAGGGTCTATGAAAAGTAAACAAAATATTCAAAAAGCTTGTTAGTTTGGGGCCATTTAGCATCAGTGGAGTGTTTCGAGTAAGGGCAAATATATAACATATCTGTATTTCAACAGGTAGTGAAAACAGAACTAGGCTTATGACACCATATAAACATTTACATCTAAAATGATGATACAGAGTCATCAGGATTAAATTATATTCCAGATAGTCTGCTTAATAAAGCAAGAAAGCATATTATCCATTTTATATAATTCCCAGCCAAAAGTCTTAAAGTGTTTTGTTTTCATATGGATCTTGATGACCACACAGCAAATGGGGCTATCCTGACAACTCATTCAAGGATGGTGCTGGAAATGGTGGTTTTCCTGAACTGAACAAGAACAGTTTTTATTCAAATTAGATTAAAAAGCAGGAAGCAGGGATTAAATAATGAATAGTCACTGAGCATTCATGGGTCCTCCAAGCACACCAGGTACTAATAAAGTCAATATAACCAGATTGCTGCCACAATCTAAGACAAGGAAGAGGCAAGCAGAGATCATGGGCTATGTGTTCCCACCCATGACCTAGGAGTCCCCTCGTCAGCAACCCTGACGATGATCACCAAACCTCTACTTGAATGCTTATCATGAACAGGAAGCTCACTCCCTTAAGAGACTATCAATTCATTTTCAGGAGTCCTCTAAGACTTGACATCTCCTTTCCTGAACCTTCTATCCATTGGCCCTAGTCCTCTACAGGAGAACAAACTACGTGATCTACTTTCTGAAACAATGCTGGGTAAAGATTTAGGACAAGCTCTGTCATCTAGCTATCTTTTCTACAAAAGCATTTATTTCCCTTACTCTGCTTAGTAACTAAAGGTGAACACTGATCTCACTGTATAACAGTTTCATAAATTCTGCTCTTTAGCTTGGTAAAAGCAGCCTTGCCCTTTCTGGGAGAGCCAAGGCTACACCTGTAATGTCAGAATGCATTAGCAATAATAAAGGCCACAGTAATGCAAGAGCCGACTTCATACACACGTCATTCCAGAATGGCTAAATTCAATCAAATATGGCAGTGCTTCCTACAACACTACCATCACTGGGGCCAGCACATGTGACGTGGGCCCACTTACTGGAAGCTGCTGGAAAGGGAAAGTGAATGCTCTGAGTCTATAATGGATGGGGTTTTTACCAGCTCGTAAGTGGTTTGGCATCCTTCTTTCTTAGGAATTACCTAGAAATCCAATCTAAAGACTACGCATGAAACTTTGGAAGATTAAAAGCATGTAAAGAGAAGGGGCAAAAGGGATGGTATTCTCTTACCTTCATCTTAAATATATATAATTCTTATGGGGGGGGGGGTTAACTCTCATAAGGTGATACTCAGGAACCAAAGCCAAAGATGACCAAGTCACCAACTTCTTTTGTAACTTTCAGAAGTTTTTACCTTTCCTGCTTCTGCTTCCTCCTCTGTAAAATGGAACTAATCCTGCTTAGAGACTCGCCAATGTGTTATAAGGAATAATTAGTTAGCATTTATATAATACTTTTCATCTTCAAAGTAGGATTATTAGACCATAAAATAGAGTAGATGTGGTGAAAAAATCTTTTAAAAACCTAAAATAAAGCATGAAAGCAAACTCAGAGAAACAAATTGGCTGACATCATCTTATAGCAGCCAGCCTTCATAGCCACCCTCATCTGCCCTAATCTGTATTTTCATGTGGAGACAAAGGCATAAGGACATTTAATGAGAAAAAATGGGAGAAGACAGAAAGAAGAGAAAAAGGAGATGGAGAAAGTTGGAGGAAAAGCATGGCAGAAAATGTAAAAGGGAGGAGAGATGAGAGAGAATAATAAAGAGAAAAGAAGCTCAGCACCCGTAGCACAGTGGTTACAGTGCCAGCCACATGCACCGAGGCTGGTGGGCTCGAATTCAGCCCAGGCCAGCTAAACAACAGTGACAATTGCAACCCAAAAAAATAGCTGGGCATTGTGTCAGGCAACTGTAGTCCCAGCTACCTGGGACTTACCTGGGCAAGAGAATCACTTAAGCCAAGGAGTTTGAGGTTGCGGGTGGTGCCTGTGGCTCAAAGGGGTAGGGCGCCGGCCCCATATGCCGGAGGTGGTGGGTTCAAACCCAGGCCCGGCCAAAAACTGCAAAAAAAAAAAAGAGTTTGAGGTTGCTGTGAGCTATGACACCACCACACTCTACTGAGCGCAACATAATGAGACTGTCTCAAAAAAAATAATAATCAAAAAAATAAAGGAAAAAGATCATAGAAAATAGCAAGAAATAGACAAAAGACAAATCTTATCACTAGAAGAATAAAAACGGGAAGAGAAGAAGAACAAGAAAGGCAAAGAGAAATGGAAAAGAAAACTACTAAGGGAACAGTTTTCCTGTTTTCAAAGAAAAAAGAAGCTAAAAAGTAAAAGTTGTCAACCAAATAAGGATCAGGAAAAGAAAAAAAGTAAAAGTTAAAAAAAATTTAAAAAGCAGCAGAAGATTAAAGAGTAGAGGACAGAAGCATGGGACATAAAGCTTTCAAGAGCATGTCGGGAACCAGAAAGCTGGAGGAGAAATCATTAGCAAGTCCACAGCGTGTCCACAGTGATACTGTGTGGATCAATTCATTTAACACCACCCTGTACATTTACAGAAAAGTACCTCTGATATAATAAAGGCTCATAAACACACAGAAATTGGGTTAGACCCGTTTCGAATTCCTGCCAAACAATGGTTCAGAAAAATGAAGCTCTATTTTAATTAGCTGGATTCACGAGTGATTTGATAACAGCAGATGCTGTCTGGATGCTTTCAGCTTGATGGGCTCCACATACATGAACTTAGAGTGGGTTTGATGCAATTAGGTATTTCTTTCTGCTCCAACATGCCAGGCCCAAGGACGTGAGTCTATGTGTAGTTCCTACATGTTACTATATTTATCTACATGTCAATATTTCCCATCAGGAAGATGAGAAAAGTGTCTACATAAGGTAAGTAGAAAAGTCGTTTTTAAAAGTCACTGATAAGTAGAAAAGAATATTCTTGCAATGAATTTTTCTTTCCATTGGGGAAAGAAATATTGGGTAGCTGAGAGAAAGCCAAATAGGGTAGTGTCTGTATAGAAATATTTAACGTCAAAGCCAAAACACAACACACTGCACACTTTCCACTTTGCAATTCCAGTCCAGTGTTACGGCAAAGGATTAGTACACTTGATGCACAGCCTGACCTGGAACTAAGTGGCCTTCAAAATGTTCTCTGTAGGGTGGTGCCTGTGGCTCAAGGAGTAGGGCGCAGGTTCCATATGCCGGAGGTGGTGGGTTCAAACCCAGCCCCAGCCAAAAACCACAAAAAAAAAAAAATGTTCTCTGTACTCAGGCATCCTCTTATAATCCAAATTGCCATCCCTGAGACAGGGCGGTGGTACTCAGGATTGCATCCCTAAAAGTTCAAGTCTTTTTGCCAGGTGCTTTCCAGCCCTGCACCTTTCTGTCCTCGCTCTCCCTCTCAAGCACTCTCTCTGACAGCAATCACTGTTTGCTCTCCCAGAGCGCTCACTGCCCTCTGCTATGACCACTTAGAGCAACACCACCCATATGCACAGAGCTGCTAAAGGACCTGCATAAAGCAAGAGCAGCTTTAGCATTGGACTCGCCTAATAGGAGGACCTGATCTGTTAATTATCTGTCAGTTTGTCACGGCTGGGCTGAGAAGGGGAGGATTATGAAAAGGGGGGTGCTGGGGGAAGCTCTCTACCACTGGTATGCCACTCTTCCTGAAATTCCAAATTAGGCTTTCAAAATTGTTCCCCCTCCCCCTGCACCCCGTAGATGACATGTAGATAGAGGGTGGGGAAGAGAGAAACAGGAGTTTGGCCCAACTCCTTCTGACAGAGGAGGGGCCACCCAAACCCCAGCACTGCCATAGCAAGCACACGGGAGGAAACACACCCTCTCACTTTCTCCCTGAGAGGACAAAAAGGACAGTATGACCTTCACACCATCTCTCCCCTTGGCTGGCGCTAACAAGCTGAGCATTGTAAATCAAGGATGAAATCCCTATGCCAGAAGCATTTCTTCTGTAAAGACCCCAAAGACGCTGCCTGCTTCAGAATCAGCATTTCAGGGCAAGGGCTCAGAAGCAGAAAGCTCCATGCCGGCAACTGAAGGAAAAATATATATTTATTATATATAGTAGGCCTTCTTCAAAAGTTATTTATTTCACAAAACCACTCTGCTAAATAGAGGTTTCAATCTAATTGGAACTGCAATTTGCATATTATAAATGCACCAAGTGAGAGTCTTTGAGACTTCTGTTCTACTCCACGGTTTATGGGTTCACCAGATTTCTTAATATACACACATACAAAAACATAAGAAAAGAGTATAGAGGATTGGCCTTTAAAACATACACATGTGTGGGGCAGCACCTGTGGCTCAAGGAGTAGGGCACCGACCTCATATATCAGAGGTGGCGGGTTCAAACCCAGCCCCGGCCAAAAAATGCACCAAAAAAAAAGGCAATGCCTATGGCTCAGTGAGTAGGGCACCGGCCTCATATACTGAGGGTGGTCGGTTCAAACCCGGCCCTGGCCAAAGTGCAACAAAAAATAGCCAGACATAGTCCCAGCTACTTGGGAGGCTGAGGCAAGAGAATCACCTAAGACCAAGAGCTGGAGGTTGCTGTGAGCTGTGACATCACGCACAGTGATGATAAAGTGAGACTCTGTCTCTAAAATATATATATATAGATAGATATAGATATGTATGCACGCGCGCACGCGGGTGTGTGTGTGTGTGTGTGTGTAATTTTCCCCCAACCCTCTCAGAGGGTCTAGTCTGTCAAATGGGATAATGCTTATAATCCCCCCCACCCCACCGCCAGGGAACAAATCCAGTAATCCAGTAACAGAGAGAAGAGGTTCCCAAGGCAGGATTCACAATCAGCCATTGCACACCCTCACTTGATCTTTGAAGCACCCCCCAGCCACCATTTGGGGGAGGTGGGGCACAGACCCCTACCCATCTAACTGTCCCTATTCTCATCTACATATCAAATTAACCATGGTTAATTAATAGAGATGCAAATAATCATGGACCAAAATAAAGGTTTGTTTTTGCTTTTTTTTAATCAGAGTCTCATTTAGTCACCCCTGGTAGACTGCCATGGCATCATAGCTCACAGCAACCTCAGACTCCTGCGATTCTCTTGTCTTTTACCCCAGCCTCTTGAGCTGGGATTACAGGCACCCACCACAATGCCTGGCTATTTTTTAGAGACGGGGTCTCGCTCTGGCTTAGGCTGGTCTTGAATCCATGAGCTCAGGCTGATCTCGAACCTGTGAGCTCAAGCAATCCACCCACCTCAGCCTCCCAGAGTGCTGGGATTACAGGCCTGAGCCACCACTCCCAGTCCTGAAATAAGGGTTTTTGACAAGAAATAAAAAGGAACGTTATAAATAAAACAGATTTTAGAAAAAGAAAAAAAAAAGGGGAGGCCGGGCATGGTGGCTCACACCTGTAATCCTAGCACTCTGAGAGGCCGAGGAGGGTGGACTGCCTGAGCCCACAAGTTCGAGACCAACCTAAGCAGAGTGAGACCCTGTCTCTAAAAGAGCCGGTCCTTGTGGCAGGCACCTATAATCCCAGCTACTTGGGAGGCTGAGGCAAGAGAATCACTTGAGCCCAAGAGTCTGAGGTTGCTGTGAGCTGTGATGCCACTGCACTCTACTGAGGGCAACAAAGTAAAACTCTGTCTCAAAAGGAAAAAGGGAGGAGAGAAAGAGAAAACACCCAAACCAAACAGTCAACCTTCAAATAACTGAGAAAATAAGAAAGAAAAGGGATGGGTCAGGACTTCCCATAAAAGTCTGAAAGTTTCTGTCTGTAAACTCTGGATCCACATGGAAAAGTAATGTCTGACTAAGGAGGAGACGCTGGTCCAGGGAAGAGAAGTAGGGACAAGGAGTCTAGAATCTGACATTTACCCACGACTTACCTCCCTAACTTGCGTTCAGATTAAATTTCTGTTTCCTGCTCCCCTCACCCATTTCAACAAGGAAATTATTTAATTTTTTTCAAGCACTGCACCCCAAAGGCCCAGGTACCCCCTTGCTTCTTAAAAAGTAAGCACTTTCTGGTTTGTGACCCCTTCTGCCCTCCACCAATTCTGACGCTGCTGGCCCCTCTGTCACAGGGTATGACCATCAAAAAAAAAAAAAAATCACAAGTTCAGCTTCCCATTTAAAAATAAAATAACAGAACAAACGAAACAGAGAAAGAGTAAATATGAATTGGAAGGGGAATTCTGCCAAAACTTGAACCTCCAAAATCTGGTTCAGCCACATTCTTGCCCACAACCTGTACTTCTGGGTGCCTCCCTATATTTTCCAAAATGCAGCTGCATGGCCTCTTAAAATTCAGATTTCTAGCACCTATAATTACAGACCTCTCAAGCCAGGCTCCTTTAATTAATGAACCTGACTCCTCTCTCTTCAAAGGAAATCTGCATACAGGCTACATCACAGGGGTGAACTGACCCTGATCAGCGCTATCTGATCACTGCCAGATGGCAGCCTCTACACACCGCAGAGGACAGTGAGATCCCCACCACCTCCACTGCCCAGTTCAACACAGGCTAATCTGGTGCAAGCCAGTTGTGCGGTTAAGGCCATAAAAACATTTCTTAGAACTTAAGGGTTGAGAAAACAGTTTTCCTAGGTGTGACCAGCAAAATCTAAAGAGAATTTGATTTTCCCTGGTTCCTGTGCTCCTGACCTCACTTTCTTCCCACTGCCATCCAGAAACAGCACACAGCAGAGGGAGCAGCTCTGGGCTCTGGAAACTCTGGGAAAGAAGTGAAACAGAACTAAGACTGACAGTTATCCCAAGGCTAAAATAAAACTGGTAAAAAGGGCCCAGCCAACCTAAAAAAAAAAAAACAGGTGGAGGAGGGCTCAAGAAGGGAAGTTCTTTATTCACAGGGTCTGGAAAAGAAGCAAACCCCCGACCTCAAGGTCTATTCACCAGTTGGTGCTCACTCATTCTCCATACCACTTCTTACTAAATCAAAACCTGACTACCAGATTTTAAAGAACTGGTTTTCCTTGTGGCTGTTCTGGGCAGCCTAATCTGCTTATATCTGCTGCAGGTGCCAGGTCAGCTCAAAGCCGTTCTCCTGCAAGGGACTATCGCCTAGTTTGTAACCATTTTAGTTGCGTGACCAGACCATCCTTGGCCACAAAAAAAGACTGGAACAGGTTACAAACAAAGTCATAGATGCCAGCACAGACAAGGCTTGGCATGGAGAGAATCCTAGGTAAAGTTTCAGGTAGAAGATTTGAGATGCCGGTGAGGACTCCCACAGACCTGGTAAAAATGAAAACAGGTTTTGTTCAATCACTACCATCTGGTAACTGTTTTTCAAGGGTCTCAGAGCAAACTCAGTGGGACAAAATTTCCATTATTGATCAAATAAACACACCTCTTCTACAAGGAAAGATAAGGTTCTCAGAATATGTACCCAGTAACACTTTCTGAGGCTTTACCAATTTCTCAACTGTGATTCAGACTATAAGAAGGCTGGGGAACTCCCAGAGAACAGCACCAGGGCTAATAAATGAAAACTTAAAGACACAACAGCCCTGGCTCCTAGGTCTATGTAGAGTATTTCACAGTACAAACGTCAAAGACTGAATTAAACCATTACACATCTGCAAAAAAAGGGGGTTTCCAATGAGTTTTTGCTATTGAAAATACAATTTTGGAAGAAAATGGGAAAAAATAATAGCATCAGTGTACCCAGTGGTTAACCTTCAAAGCAAAGCGAAGAATGACCCCAGGCCACTGAGTCTAACTCTATGGCACCTGTCTTGTTTCATGTCACGCTGCCGGCCATCGTCATGCCCATCCCCCGGAAGCTAACATAGGATATCGCTTTTCTCCCTCACTAGAGCAGTCAGCACGCTGCGACCTGGATCCACTGACCACGGTGCCGCAGTGGAGTTTCAGGCTGAGACACGATGGACTGATTACAACGAACACCACTTTCTTATTCCCAAATCACAAGCAGCCAGAGCTAGGTGAAGGATTTTTTAATTTGGTTTGGTTTTTCAACCAAGACATTCTCAAAGTTCATTGTTCTCTGAAGTGGAAGCACTGAATTTTCTAAAAAACAATTAGAAGCACAGCATTAGAGAACATGAAATTAAGGCCAAAGGTCATGATGTGCAAAAATGAAGGGGCTGAGAGGTAGCTGAGGAACGTCCAGGGATCCTTGGCCACACAAGCCTGCCAGGCACTCTCTTTCCGGGGTGTCTCAAGGGGAAATCACCCATCGATCCTATGACACACAAGTTCTAGGACCAATCCCTTACCTCAGAACAGCCTCTGCCTCAAATTCCTGCTTGAGCTTTAATGCTTAAATTATTAAATGCATTAATGTATTTACATTATTCAAGTCTTATGTGCATTTTTCTAAGATAATTTATGTATAAGAGTTTGAATGTCCATGACTGTTAATGTCTACAACCCTTCCTGTTCATTATTGATTCTGGAAGAAAAAAAAGTCAGAGTTTTAATGCCTTATTTTTAATGTATTAAGAATCTGAATAAGTGCATTCTCTTTTTTCTTTTGTAATTTCATAATTTAAGTAGTGCATTTATTAAACTGACACAGTATGAACTGTGGTGAAGCCTGGCACGGATCCACACTGCCGGAGCAGCCGCTGCAGCCCTGCGCCCGCTCTCCTGTGACCAAGCAGCCCGGCTCGCTCTCCACGGCAGGCACTCGCTCCATTTACATTTCCACAGGAAGAGTTTCCTCCTCCTTTTTCAATTTCTTGCCAAAATTAGCTCTCCCTGTTACTCAGGTTTCCAGGATGTTACTGAGCTGCCTTTTTTTTTTCATAAGGGGGACAGCTTTCTGTTCATGAAAGTCGCCATCTGGATCAGACTGACTGTCCTATCCAAATAGAACTCAGAATCAGTACACAATTTTCAAGAATAAAAGTACTAGAAGCGTAGCACAGAGAAAACAAGCAATCAAAACTACTTTTCAAAAGGAATCTCAAAATGCAGACAAACATCTCATACAGACAACACTTCCAATTTGAGCAGGAAAACTTCTGAAATCCAGTTTCCTTAGCAGAAAAATCCCTCTTTCAACTATAGCCAGTAGAGCGACAGTGACACCCAATGGCCTATTAGTTCAATCCCAACAAGCATTCCCCCAATGGCTTTCCCTAGAAATCGGTCTCAGGCAGAATTCCCATGTGAACACTGAAGCTCAAACAAAAATCAGACATCAGGTACTCATCAAGAAACTCAATCACTAATGGGTAGATTTCCTGCCAATACATGGAACACACACACATGTATGTAATTACTCATGTATGCCTCTTGCACAGCAAAGCACACATCAACCATATGGTCTCTGGCAGGTGATAAACACACGCACACACGTGTGTGCACACACCCAGATGCACGACACAGGGACTAAGCAACAATATACAAGTCAACCTGAAGTGAGAGAAAGGATGCCGGAAGCTGTTCGCTGCTGTTCACAATTTGACTTTGGCCATTTCTAATGTCACTTAAACATACGCACGCACATATACATACACATATGTATGTCTCTTTATTTCATATATTTTTCCCTTTTTTTCCTGTTTTCTTCTTTTCCTTTTTGGCTTCTCATTACCATTCTTTAACTGTTACAATTTATATCAGCATATAATGTTAAATAATTACAGGGAACGGAGCTCACTCTAGTGAGGATATAAACGCGCTGTGGGAATCTACAGATTTAAACAAATAACACTCGCAGCAGGGGGTGAGTGGATGAATTAGCATTAATATCCTGCCTGGGAGATCCCAGTGCACTGGTACTGCTTAAATACAGATCTTTTCTGTAACAGTCAATATGACAGCTCCCGGCAATACAGCCCCCTTTCCCTTTCCCAGTCAATATAGCAGCCAGTGAAAATAGCAACATCCCTATAGCAATCAATATAGCAGCCAGCTAAAATAAACCCGTCCCTTTTAAGGGCTATATAATAGTCAGCTAAATGGAAGAATTGGCACCCCTGCTGGATAGCTCAGCAGAGAAGCCATGGGCACTAAATGATCCTTCTGCTCCTCAAAGAGGCTCCGCCCAGGAAGGGAGAAGGTATCCTATCCATAGGTGGGGAGACAAGAGGGAGTCTACAAGGACTACTAGGCTATGTTCCCAGTTCCCATGTCATAAGCAGGCTGCGGGGCCACCCCTTACTGAAGTTTAATTAAAATGGCCAGAAACTTTAGGATCTTTGTTCAAACTGTCAAATGGAACAGGAGAACACTGGTTCTCCGTGGAAGTGAAAGTATCTTGATTTGAACCCCCCACCCACCCACCCTGCTCTGACCTTAGCCCTAGAAGGTTAGAGTATTAAGATAACAGCCTGTGGTTTTCTGTTTTCCAGCATCAGGGATCGTGGTTAAGTCAGAATCAGACAACCAGCCAAGTGGGTGAAAAAAACATCACATTCTATGTGGAATCCTACCCCCATGTGTACACAGAACTCACTTGTAGAATTCGCAGCCATCAATTTATTAACTATTGTGACAACACCATTATTTTCCACACTCACATCTTGAAAAACACTCTCCTCCAGTGGAGGCATATAAGGAAGAAGTTTTACTATAATAAGACTTCAGAGATGGCTCGCTCTGAAGGCCAAAAGAGACCAAAGGCCTTTAAAAAAGAAGAAAAAGAACAGGGAGCATTTGATTAAAAGAGGTTCTTGTGCATCTGAAGCTAGTGTTCTTTTCATTATAACTAACTACTTCTAAAATTAGTTCAGTTGGATTTAAGGATTTGACAAATGTGGACTATAACCACTGACACCAGAGAAGGTTTCCAGATAACACTGTGGTAGGTAATGCTGGGATTCTGTCTTTTCAAAGCAGGTGAACATCAGGGACCCACCCCACCTTCATTAAAATGCAGCAATCTGTCTCCCTCCTTTGGGTAAATCCACAAGAGATCCCTGTTTCCCTGGCCAGGTGTTTAACACCCAGTGATGCTCATGTCATCAATCAGGTGACTTAGTCAAGTGCCCCGGTGTCGGTACCAGGGAAAAAAGATCCTGCAAATCCTGGTTTGACAGCCCTAAGTCCTTAAAAATTTAGATCTCAATACCTCCTGAAGCCATAAGACTGAGCAGGTGCTGTTTATTTCAGGAATTCCAGTTAAACAAAAGCTTAGGAGAGAAAGGCTCTCCCCTGGCAATATACATTTTGATCAGGCCCTATACTCCATGGAAAACCTAGAAGTCATAGGCCCCACAATCCACAGAAATCATGAGTTCCACAGTCCACAAAAGTCAGATGCCCCCACAGACCACAGAAGTCAGACGTCCTAGAGTACACAGAAGTCCCACAGTCCCTATAAGTCAGATCCTACAGTCTCACAGAAGACTTTCCTAGGAAGTCCTAGGGCTCTTAGTCCTGCTGTGATTGCAGCAGTCGTTCAACAGAGGAAATGGATACGTGGGAGAGAACTGGGATGCGCCCACTAATTTATAAAATATGATATTATAAAAAGTGAGTTGCTATTATGATTTGACATGGCACTTAGCTTCTAGAGCTAAATCCAATGAGTACTTTATAAACTTTGATGTGCATGGACAGTTCCATTTCTAAACCAAACACAAAAATTTGAGACACCCAGTCAGATGGCATTAAAGCTGAAGAGAACACACCATGATGTTAGCAAAAACCACTTCAACTACAGATGCAGTCATCAAAGGCTGGGGGGGGGGGGGTAGGAAGGAAGGGAGGGGCAGAGAAAGAGAGAGTAATGAAAGAGAAAATAATTCTGAAAAGGAAGGGGAAAAGCAAAACATAAAAGAAAAGATTAGAGATAACAGAAGAGGTAACAAAATAAAAAAGACAGACAAAAACCTCACTTTGGCATTTACAGTTTAAAGCTTTCAGGGCATTTTATGAAATGACAGTTGCAATAAAACAAATAGAATGGTGAGTCATCTGGTTTCCAACTTCTGAGTCAAAAGGGGCTGTTTCTAGACAAACTGAAAAAGCAGCTCTGCTGCCTGCACACTTAACGATGCCTATCGGTGCACCGCAGCCACGGAACAGGATGTGGAGAGCAAGAACAAGGAGGCGGCAGTGAGCACTTCTTTACTGGTCCCAGTGTCACTGCAAAGAAAGGCTGTCAAGATTTAAACCATAATAATGGAAAGGCTATAAAGGTCTCAGTTGTAATGTTTCCTCTGATGTGCCCTTTCATAAAATGCCCATGTTATGTTGCCTACGTGGCAGTGATCCGCTAAACCTCAGCACATGTGTGTCCCAGTGGGAATGTTGCGCCCCAAGTTCCCAGCACAGCACCAGGTGCCAACCGTGCCATCCCTCTCCACTGCATGTAAGTATATATATTCATTCATCCCACAAATGTTATGAGTGCCTACTTTCTGCCCATCTCACAGAAGGCTTAGCAAAGTGCCTATGTGCCAAATACCTGGGAAACAAACACACACAAAATGTACTCCACTTAGAAATATGGCCGTACAACATAGAAACGCTTTTCCTACTTTAGCACCGAAAAGCCTTACCCAAGCACCTGCCAGCCTAACAGTGGAATTGGGACTTTTCCGCCTTCCATGCCAGAGCAAAGTAAATAAGCTGAAGTACAGATTAATGCTCAAAAGGAGGGCACCCATAAAGACTTGCCTTTACTTGGACTCAGCAGACAAAAAGGTATAGAAACCTATCAGTTTCAAGAACATCATTTATCTATAGCCTGCCACCTAACAATTCTAGGCACCATGGAACCATGAAGAAAAACAGAAACAAATGCAAATTATACTTTATATATAAGGCAAGGAAGCCTGAACCAAGAAAGACAACCTGGATACAGATTCAAGCTCCACATGTAGGGATAAAATGAGGATGGTAATCTGTAAATCAGGGACACTATGTGATCCAATTAGAAAAGCCAAGGTACAAAATTAGGAAAAGACGAACTTGTCAGCCCCAACTTAGTGGCAGACACAGAATGATAACTTGATAACTTTACCAGGTGGGCAACCAACACCAGCCTCAACCCGTCACTGGGCTGCCCTCCCTGCTGATCTGTAATTGGTGAGTCTGTGATCGAGCTACCAATTATCTTTAGGTCCCCTGTATTTAGTTCACAGACAAAGGGAAGCAGGAGAGACCAGTTAGTAATGAGTAAGTAATACCCAGGAAATACATTGCGTTTTACACAGCTGCTTTGGCAGGAAAGGCCATTTGGAAAATAAAAAGTGAAAGAATAAAATAAGCTAGAGAAACTCAATTTTCTTCTCCCTTCCTCCCAAAGCCACACTTAGGATAAAATGAGGTTTGTGCAGGTTAATCCTTATGAGGTAAGAAAAAAATGATTAAATACATTAAAAAAATCAATTGTACATTAAACCAAATCCAGGAACTGCGAAAACAAACACCACAGCGTTCCCCCAGGTTCCTCTAGCCGTATGAGCTCTGCCAGCCTGGCCAGTGGGGGATACTCCCCACCTGACAGAGCCTGCTGAGGTCATGGAAGGTAAGCAGAGAGCAAAGGCGGGTGGGGTAGGGATACAGATCTGGATTTCACTGGAAAATGAAGTTATTTCTAGATATTACAAAAAAGGAAGAAATAAAATGTCTTAGAAATGGGGCTCAGGGGACAAGGCTGACTTCTTCAAAACTCCAACAGAAATAACAATAATGGTAATGATAATCACTTGATAAACAAGTTATAAACCACCTCACTGTCAAATTATTTGCCACTATTTCTAGTTATTGCTTCTGTTCATTAACAGATTCTATTAACAGACATTTTTCAGAGGCAACAGAGAGCTGGAGAGGTGGGCCTGGAAGGCGTGCCTTTGTCTTTGAGGAGAGCCACTCTCTGGAATAGAGCTGGATGGAGACTCCCGCTGCTCTCCAGTGCCCAGGGATCCTCACCTGGAAGCCAGAAAGAATGCAAAGCTGCAAGAAAGTGGCCACAGGTCACCCGCTCCTCCCACAGTGGAGTCAGGACTGAGAATTCTTAGCTAATCCTAAATAAACCTCACTTGACTGAAATGTCGCAGCCAATTTGCTTCTCTGTTGTGTACTGCAACCACCCAGTCCCGCCTGCAACCAACCTGCCTCCTTTTGGGCACGTGTTTCAGCCACACAGCTAGAAGAACTGAGAGCCAGCACAGGTACTCAGGGCCGTGGTAAAACGGGTGCTTCCAGGAGAGAGGGAGCTAGCTGCTCACTTCTGACAAGGCACAGTGGTCCATATGCAGCCTTTGTCCCAAAGTCTAAAAAATTGGCAAATCCAAAGGTTTCCCCTTAAATGTGCTTCTGAAATAAGTCATCTAGAATTGAAGAGAAACTTCTTTAAGTCCAGCTTGGTTGGGGTGCAGGGGAAAATACTAACAGGAAGAACAGGTAATCAACCGCACGACAGTGATATTCCCAACAGAACACAGATGCTAAAGACACACACCCAGGGGAAAGTTTCAAAACCTCTCAACATTGGTAGGGTGGGTTATCAACCTCTAGCGGTTAGCAACAAGTAAGATCTGAAGGAAGATTTTACTTCTCTAAAGACATCTCTATTCTCTTATCTTCCAAGCCGGTGAACTTTGCTGCCTTAATTCTGACAATGAGGAATCTGTGCATGTTGATGGAAACACACATATAGATTGACCTGAGGAGGCAGAGAAAGTAGAAATGAAAGATCCTGGATATTGCATTTTCTTTACTTATGTGAAGTCAGTGAACCCCCTGAAGACCTGCACAGCACCACTTTAAGAGCCAGAGTCAAAAGCAAATTGCTTGACTGTCCAACCTTCACGCTACCAGCAGGAGATGGAATAACAAGCAGCTGCTGCCCTCTAGAAGCTCCTGGGGACATAGCACCTTGCTATATAGGCATCAGATGAAAAGATCCTATTATCTCCTCTGGATCCCATAACCTGTCATTAGTGAGGTACATGGGTGCAGACACCTCCTCCAAGCACAAGGAGGCACACATCACCTGTGATAAATTAATAGGTGCCTTTTCAACAGCTAAGAGGCACACAAAGGACTCCAACCAGGGAGAACACACTAAGGCAGAGGCTCAGGGAAGGAGCCGGGAGTCTCGAGGCACCACCAAGCGTCAGCTGCAGTGTGTCTGTGCAGCACGCACCTCGCACATACGGTGTGCTCCACAGTGAGGTCAACCGCCATTCGCGGGCTCTCCCAACCTGCTCCAGTTCAGCAGTATGGATACAGGACCTTAAGCATATATCCCAGTCCTGTCACGTCCAGCTATAGGAAACTGAATGCCTTGGGCTTCCCTTTGTTCACCACAAAATGAGGAAAAGAGTAATTCTTACAGGTCTGTTACAATCAAACGAGATAACAAAAATAAAGAAACCAGCACTAAGGCCAGGATACTATGCAGTAGAAATCCTCCAGGCCTTTGTGATGAGAGCAAATACCAGGTAAAACAGGTATTACTTGTTATGATCACGAAATCATTAAAAATAGAGCCTACTTTATGTATCTTAAACATTTTATATTAACTGAAAACCTATCAGTGTAGTCACAGCTAATCTTTTGATGTAGAGCTAAGACCTCTTTGAGTGGGACCCGCAGACTCAAGTTCCCAGACATCTTTCTTGCATAAGCCCCACCCACCATGCATCCTCCACAATTTCTAAACCAAAGTGAGAGGGGTGGACAATGGGAGGTGGCTTGGTGGATACAATGTGTATTGCTCCAGTGACCATGCAGGGCTTCACCACAGTGCAATCAATCAATGTAGCAAAACTGTACCTGTTCCCATGAAAATACACAAATGAAAAAGAACTTTAAAAAATTAAAAAGGCTGGCTTGATGCTCATAGCACAGTGGCGAGGGTAACAGGTTCAAACCCAGCCCGGGACAGCTAAACGATGGCAACTGCAACAAAAAATAGCTGGGTATTGTGGCAGGCACCTGTAGTCCCAGCTACTTGGGAGGCTGAAGCAAGAGAATTGCTTAAGCCCAAGAGTTGGAGGTTGCTGTGAGCAGTGATGCCATGGCACGCTACCAAGGGCAACATAGTGAGATTCTGTCTCAAAAAAAAAAAAAAAAAAAATTAAAAAGGCAAACATAAGGCTTTAAAAATAATAAAGCAGGCTCAGCACCAGTAGCTCAGTAGTTAGGGCGCCGGTCACATACACTGGGGCTAGTGGGTGTGAACCCAGCCAGGGTCTGCTAAACAAGAAGGACAACTATAACCAAAATAAATAAGTAATTAATAGTCAGGCATTGTGGCGAGCGCCTGTAGTCCCAGCTAATTGGGAAGCTGAGGCAAGAGAATCACTTAAGCCCAAGAGTTTGAGGTTGCTGTGACACTATAGCACTCTACCAAGGGTGACATAGGGAGACTCTGTCTCAAAAAAAAAAAAAATTAACAATAAAAATAATAAAGCAGGCGGCGCCTGTGGCTCAGTAAGTAGGGCGCCAGCTCCATTTACCGAGGGTGGCGGGTTCGAACCTGGCCCTGGCCAAACTGCAACAAAAGAAAATAGCAGGGCGTTGTGATGGGCACCTGTGGTCCCAGCTACATGGGAGGCTGAGGCAAGAAAATCACCTAAGCCCAAGAGCTGGAGGTTGTTGTGAGCAGTGATGCCAAAGTAAGACTCTCCAAAAATAATAAAAATAATAATAATAAAGCAAAGTGAGAACTTAAAGACATTAGTAAAGCAATACAAGTATAGATTCCTTCTCAGTTTTTATGACTGTCCCCTACCATTTAACTCTCAGCTCACTCACACCTAATTTGATGGCAATGTTTTTAGCAGTTTACATTTACTATTTAACTTAGTTTTCATAGAACCCTCATTTCATGTTTTTCTTCATAGAACACTTCACATTTGCAGAGTTCTCTTCTCATTTATATTTCACCTGTTTACATCACATTTAATAAAACTGCACAAGTTCAGAAACAAGCTGACTACCTCGCAGTATAGAGAACGCTATGGGTGGGCCTGCTGGGGAGCTGAGGGTTTGAAGCACCTTGGGCCTGGTAAGCAGGTTCAAGGGTTGAACAGCAAGTCAGTCAGTTAAAGGGATGTCAAATGCAACCTCCTGACACATTTTTAAAATGTTATTTAGGATTGCTTCAGCTCAGGAGCTCAGATCAGACTGAACAAGAACAAGACCCCATCTCCGCTGAAAACAAAAAAACTAGTGTGTTGTGGTGGGTACCTGTAGTCCCAGTTACTAAAGGAGCTGAGGCAAGAGGATTGCTCAAGTCCAAGAGTTTGAGGTTGCTGAGAGCTATGACAACACGACCCTTTACCCAGGGCAGCAGAGAGAGACTCTGTCTCAAAAAATACATACACAAAATAGGTATTTATTGATACTTCCACTTCATTTCACAAAAGATTCTAAAGGACTCCCAAAAGTACATATAAGACAAAGGATATGGCAAGGATATGGCAAAGGGAATAATGTATAGGGAAGGAAAAAAAGATGTTCATAAATGTTGGTTTTTGTTTTTTAATTTTATTCTTTTTTTTTTTGAGACAGAGTCTCACTATGTCGCCCTTGGTGGAGTACCATGGCATCACAGCTCACAGCAACCTCAACTCTTGGGCTTAAGTGATTCTCTTGCCTCAGCCTCCCAAGTAGCTGGGAATACAGGCGCCCACCACAACACTTGGCTATTTTTTTGTTGCAGTTGTCATTGTTGTTTAGCTGGCCCAGCCCGGATTTGAACCCACCAGCCTTGGTGTGTGTGGTTGGCGCCATAACCATGGTGGTACGAGCGTTTAGCCCATAAATGCTGTTTATTCCCCTTCTCCATCAAAATCCATTTTCAGCAAATTGTAGAGAAACTAAACCATTTATGCAAATAATCAACTTTTGTGCTTAATTCTGTTAGCAACTCCTTGCCACTGCAAGACTAGAAAAAGTGGCCCAGGGTCTGGCCCTATAGACCCTCGTGTTGTGGGCCAAATTGGGCCAAGCTGACATGGATAGAAAAAGGCCTCTTGGCAGACACCGCCGGGAAAGGGGAGTGATCACTGACCCAGAGCACCATCCCACAGACTCAGCGCCAAGAGCAGGAGAGCTGTGCCCCCAGGGTCACTGCTAAGGCAAGAGGTCACAAAAATGGCAGCATGTCTTCTCCTCGACAGGGTGATTTATCTGAACTCCTGCTCCACTGAGGGCTATGAGTTAGTTCCTCTCTGCCTCTGCCTGTCAGGGAGTGCCCCTGGATAGATTTACCTCGAGAATCACTCAGTGTCGGCCCCATCTCTAGACTGTTGAGACAAACTCATAATGGCAGAGAGAAGATTTGTGGAGCAACAAGCATAAATCTTGGTTATAACTACAAACCATAAAAGAAAGGAGAGCTGGGAGGGAAGAAGGAAGGGCGGTGAACACGTCCTTCTCCAAAGCACCACTTTATCTTCCTGCGGCTTCTCACAGCGCAGAAGTGGGACTGACTACAAGATCGTATTTTTCAAGCCAAAACCAGTCTCCATGATTTGACAATGGGCTAAAATATTTCAAATTGACATTATCCTGGAAACCGGAGGGCATGCAGTTGTCCTAAGTACAACATGACATCCAGTGGTTTTCAAACTGGAGGCTCATAGAAAATTATTCTGTTTGCCATATGGAACACCCATTCTCTGGGCCACATTTAAAAAACACACTTCTATGTGAAAATTCTTTCAAATAAGATGATAATCAATTTTAAACAAAAGAAACATTTTAAGAATGTTCCATTGAGGCTGGGTGCGGTGACTCACACCTCTGATCCTACCACTCTGGGAGGCTAAGGCAGAAAGATAGATCCCTTGAGATCAGGAGTTTGAGACCAACCTGAGCACCCAATCTCTACTAAAAATAGAAAAATTAACCAGGTGTTGTGGCGGGTACCTGTAGTCCCAGCTACTCAGGAAGCTGACGGAGGAGGCTCACTTGAACCCAGGAGTTTGCTATAATCTGGGCAATTCAGTGAGACTCTGTCTCAAAAAAAAAAAAGAACACTCCATTGCCCAAATATGAGTTTTATCCATTGCATCTTCAGTAAGGGAGGGTACGTAAAGGAGCTCTAAGACTACATATCTAAGAGAAAAGAGAGAACAAAACTTTTCCTTTGGAAAGAAGATCCTGGGACAAGATAAAGATCAATTTCCCCCAAAGCATGGCTCTGAAAAGGTGAGTGCTCTGTTCTCCAGTTCTCGTGTCCTCAAAATAAGGACACTGCCCAGTCTCAGTCAGAGCCTCTGATTACAGGAACTATAGCAAATATAAAGCGTTACTATCAAATCCAAAAACCTGAAGTATAAACAAAGCTGAACAATTATTTCAAATTCCACTTCTTTAATTATGATTTCTAAGAGTTTTGATTCACCTAATAATTATTTGTGAAAGGACATCTTAAAACTAGAAAACCACTTCTTCCTTTACCTGAAAGAGGAAACAACTTAAAGGGCACTACCTCGTCTATTCAATAACACTTCTCAGTCTGTAATAGAAAGGGCAGAGTAGGAAGAGGCACTAATTTCAAAATCAGTAAGTGGCCTAATGATTGCAAGCACCCAGAAACAGAACGAGGCTTTTCTCTAGTTCATCCATTTCAGCATTCAGTCCTTACCAGTTTCCTCTGCAGATCTGGCAGAGCAGGCAGAAATCTTGGGCACCCTCCCAGCCACAAATCAATCAAGGTACATGGCTGATGTCAAAAGAGAAACCTTTTCTTCACTAAAGGCTTTATATTGTTGATGAGAAGCGAAGGAGGAATGATGGCAGCCAACATGTTTGCTGTCTGAAAACTGTCCAAATCTCAGGCCCCAGATAGTGGATCCTATCACATAATGATGCTTGCACTGCTGGTGAAGTGAGAGGTGAAAGTGCACCTCTCCATGTTTACACCTGATTTTGGTTCCCCAGTTTCCCAGCAGCAGTTGGGAGGAGTGTCCCCAGAAATATGTTACTAGTAATGATTTAAACACCAAAATCAGTGGATGATTTAGTTTAAAAACTCAATTAATACACTGGACTTTGAATTATCCCTGTAGTGCAACCCCTAATCATTGCATCCTAAGCAGGGAGCAGAAGTGGAAATGGCAGCTAGCTTCAGCAAACCCAACTCAGCACAGAAACCAATCACTACAGATTCTAAAAAATCATTATGTTTAATACTTCAAAATTATGTTTGCCATATTTATTTATTTATTTCCTGGAAAAATGACACTTTCCTGAAATCCCTAAATGACTGGTTTCATTACCCATGTGCTTATAAAACACTTTCATGAATACAGTATCAAAATCAATTTTTTTCCCCATAAAATGCTTTGAATTTTATAAATACTTATGTATTATGTTATACATATGCATACACACACATACATGCATGCATGAGTATACATAAAGAAACTTATTGAGGCCAGGCAAGGTGGCTCATGCCTATAATCCTAGCACTTTGGGAGACCAAAGCAGGAAGATCACTTGAGGCCAGGAGTTTGAGACCAGCTCAGACAATATGGCAAGACCCCTATCTCTACAAAAAATTAAAAACTTAGCTGGGGGGCGGCGCCTGTGGCTCAGTTGGTAAGGTGCCGGCCCCATATACCGAGGGTGGCGGGTTCAAACCCGGCCCCGGCCGAACTGCAACCAAAAAATAGCCGGGCGTTGTGGCAGGCACCTGTAGTCCCAGCTGCTCAGGAGGCTGAGGCAAGAGAATCGCTTAAGCCCAGGAGTTGGAGGTTGCTGTGAGCTGTGTGAGGCCACGACACTCTACCGAGGGCCATAAAGTGAGACTCTGTCTCTACAAAAAAAAAAAAAAAAAACTTAGCTGGGCAATCACTTGAACCCAGGAGTTTGATGTTGCAGTAAGCTATGTTGACACCACTGCCCTATAGGCTGGGCAACCAAGTCTCAAAAAAGAAAAAAGAAAAAAAAAAGACATAAAAGAAATGTATTGAGCATGGGAATGTTATCCTTCAGAAATATTGTGGTGGGAGAAAAATAAGAACCCCTATCCACAGTGAGCCTGCCAACAAGTGCACCAAAATATTCCAACCAAAAAAAGTCACCAAAAGGCCAGACGTGGGACCTCACGGCTACAATCCAACCCTTTTGAGAGGCCAAGATAGGAGGACTGCTTGACGCCAGGAGTTTGAGACCAGCCTGCCCAACACAGTGAGACCCTATCTCTATGAAAAAATAGAAAATGAGCAAGGCATGGTGGCACACACCTAACAATCCTAACTACTTGGGAGGCTGAGGCAGGAGGATTGCTTGAACCCAGGAGCTGGAGGTTGTAGTGAATTGTAATGACACCACTGCACTCTTGCCAGGGCAACAGAGTGAGACTCTATCACAAAAGATACAAGTATGGGTGAGACTGTGCCAGGAATACATGCTAGAGGTTTTTATGAGGCCATAGCTATTCCTAATGCTCACAGTTTGGGCTCCCTAAATTCATCAAGATATTAATGGCCTTTTGATAACCAGCCTCTGGCTAATTGGCTTAAAAACCAAAGAGAAAATCTTAGGTGTCCCAGGTGCAAGGTGGATGAGCTTCCCCAGAAAGAGACCAAGTACATGATGTAGAGAGAGAGAGAGAGAGAGACACACACACACACACACACACACACACACACCCCACAGTGTTCCATCCTAGCCTCGGGGAAAACCCTAAAGGTACAGGATACTTCAGCACTTAGCAAAACTACTGAGACACAGCCTGCATCTGCAACTGCAGAGCATCTTTAAGAATTCAGCACACTGGGGCAGCGCCTGTGGCTCAAGGAGTAGGGCGCCGGTCCCATATGCCAGAGGTGGCAGGTTCAAACCCAGCCCCGGCCAATAACCAAAAAAAAAAAAAAAAAATTAAAAAAAAAAAAAAAGAATTCAGCACACTGGCTCAGCGCCCATAGCACAGTGGTTACAGCGCCAGCCACATACACTGAAGGTGGCGGGTTCGAACCCAGCCTGGGCCACCTAACCAACAATGACAACTGCAACAAAAAATAGCTGAGTGTTGTGGAGGGTGAGTGTAGTCCCAGCTACTTAGGAGGTTGAGGCAAGAGAATCGCTTGAGCCCAAGAGTTTGATGTTGCTGTGAGCTGTAAAGCCATGGCACTCTACCCAGGGCAACATAGTGAGACTCTGTCTCAAAAAAAAAGAATTCAGTCCACTAAAATATATCAACCACAGAAAAAGTAAAAACTACCATCATAATTTACAAAAATACACTGTATTGGGTATTGGGCAGCACCTGTGGCTCAAAGGAGTAGGGCGCCAGCCCCATGTACCAGAGGTGGTGGGTTCAAACCTGGCCCTGGCCAAAAACAAAAACACAAACAAAAAAATACACGGTATTTCAGTTTGGGATTATTTTGGTGGAGGGATGCAGGGAAGAGGATATAAAGAAAACAAAAAGAACTGACATGTACAAGTTGGAGGAAGAGAGGATGGAAGAGAGAACCTACATCCAAAAGCAAAGAGCTGAAGTTCCATTTTAGCCACAGCACTGGTACGTTACCAATAGCACTGCTGAATATTAAGAAACTGAGGTGAAACAAGCAAGCAGATGTGTAAACGAAACCTTATTTATTGCTTACTTCAAATAACCAAAAACTGTATGACTAAAAGGAAATCTCAAAAGGTCACTAACCCCAGTCTCGGTATCCAAACAAGACTGGAACTGAGGTATCCATTCAGACAACTGCCCACTCAGTCATTTTTTTTGTTTTGTTTTTGTTTTTGAGACAGAGTCTTGCTTTGTTGCCATGGGTAGAGTGCAGTGGTGACATTATAGCTCACAGCAACCTCACGCTCCTAGGCTCAAATCATCCTCCTGCCTCCACCTCCCAAGTAGCTGGGACTACAGGTCAGCACCACTACACCCGGATAATTTTTCTATTTTTAGTAGAGATGGGGTCTTGCTCTTGTTCAGGCTGGTCTTGAACTTCTGAGCTCAAGCCATCCTCCCGCCTCAGCCTCCGAGTGCTGGCGTTCTGGGCGTGAGCCACTGAGCCTGGCCTTCCCCACCCAGTCCTACAGACTAACAGACTAAGTGGTGACTTGATTCTGCCAGGGTAGCACAGGGATCCAGATTCAGAAACTTCAAACTTGCAGAAAAGCACACAATGATGGCTAGAAACCCCAGGTCTATGGAAAATTCACAGGTTTTCACCAGGCCTGGGAAAGGCTGGAGGTCAGTACGCTGGAGGCCTGTCACAACTCCTTGCACTAGGAGGCAAAGCTCAGTGAAGAGAAAATGAAAAAAAAGTAACCATTGTTTTAACTTTAGCAGAGTTTTGTCATTAACAGAGAATTTCAACTTGGAGTTTACTGAACTTTTTTTTTTTTTGACACAGAGCTTCAAATTGTCGCCTTGGGTAGAGTGCTGTGGCATCACAGCTGACAGCAACCTCCAACTCCTGGGCTCAAACAATTCTCCTGCCTCCACCTCCCAAGTAGCTGGGACTACAGGAGCCCACCACAAAGCCCGGCTATTTTTTGGTTGCAGCCATCATTGTTTGGCAGGCCCGGGCTGGATTCGAACCTGCCAGCTCAGGTGTATGCGGCTGGTGCCTTAGCTGCTTGAACCACAGACGCTGAGCCTACAGAACTGCTTAAGAGTGATCTGTTCATTGATCTCCAGCCCAGATGATGTTATAATATCACAGAGCAACTAACCTTCTAATACGGTGAGGAGCGCAGGGTGGATTTTACGTGGAGGGTGGCGGGGTAGGAATGAAAGGGCCAGAGGAGGAACGTGCAGGGGCACTGCTTGGCTAGATGCTACACGGGGGACAGCTATAAACACAAACGTGTCACTTAAAGGCTGTGAGATTATACTTCACACTACAAACTCAAAAGACTTTTTTTAATACTATTTTTTTTTTTTTTTGGTGATTTTTTTGGCTGAGGCTGGGTTTGAACCCACCACCTCCAGCATATGGGACTGGCGCCCTATCCCTTTGAGCCACAGGCGCCACCCTATACTATTTTTTTCTTTTTTGAGACAGTCTTATTATGTGGCCCTTAGTAGAATGCCGTGGTGTCACAACTCACAGCAACCTCAAACTCTTGGGCTTAAGCGAATTTCTTGCCTCAGCCTCCCAAGTAGCTGGGACTACAGGCACTCACCACAACGCCCAGCTATTTTCTGTTGCAATTGTCATTGTTGTTTAGACGGGGTTTGTGGCTGGCGTATGTGGCTCGGTGTATGTGGCTGGCGCTGTAACCACTGTGCTATGGGCACTGAGCCTCAAGACTATTTATTGTCCAGAGAGGATAGAAATGAAAATCAGGCCTTCCTTGCCTAGCAAATAGAGCATAATAATCAATGGACACCAAATACATTGACACAGCCATGTCACCTATACTGCACTGACTACCCAATGAAGCTACTTCTGTCATAATTTACCTTTTTTTTTTGGAGACAGAATCTCACTCTGTCACCCTGGGCAGAGTACCGTGGCATCACAGCTCACAGCAACCTCAAACTCCTGGGCTCAAGTGAGCCTTCTACCTCAACCTCCCTCCCGAGTAGCTGAGACTCCAGGCACTAGCCACAACGCCCAGCTACTTTTTCTACTTTTAGTAGAGACAGGGTCTCGCTCTTGCCCAAGCTGGTTTTGAACGCCTGAGCTCCCAGACTGCTGGGATTACAGGCGTGAGCCACTGCACCTGGCCACATAATTCACTTTTTAATAAGGGGAAAAATTACTTCGAAGTGACCATCCAGTTCTGGAACAAATAAGATTCTTTGCCTCCAGCATTCCATGCCTAGCCCTTTAACTGCAGAGACCAGGCAGCTTCCATTAAGCAATTTTTTAGAAAATGGGCACTCAGTGAAAAACAAAAACAAAGAACAACTTAGCAGAGTGTTTCCCAACACTGGAACATCCTATTCCTTAAGACCTGGCTTCAAATTCCACAAAAGCCATCCCTAAGTGCCCTCTCCCACCCACCTTCTGCAGAACTCTTCCGTCTCTGAACTTGGGACTCTCTCACACTCCTAACCAGGCAATTCTGCACCAAATTACATGTAATGTTGGGCTGTTTGCTGAAATGATATACAGTAATGTGCTGTTTACTAATTTTTTCATTGTGTAACAATGCTTTTTCTTTCCCAAGTAAAATATGGGCATTACTTGGGGCACAAGGTTTAGTTTTATTCTCCAGTTTGTCTGTTCCCTAATCCTCAAGTCTGAGCTGGGAAGAGCTAACACACAGCTTGCAAAATCCCCCTCCCTGTAGACCGGGCAGCACCGAGCAGTGGGGCTGCCTGTGGATAGGGGCTGCCACCCCTTCACTTCTCCAGCACCTGTGACTCTCATTGAGTCTGCAGCCAGTTCAGCGGGCTCCCCTTCCGCCTATTCAGTACCCCAGACACGTCACACGAGCCCTCAGTGGGATTTTCTGCCTGACACGGTCCCACTCCCACTCCCAAGGGGAAGAAGTAGTTCACACAAGACCATACAACGCGGCTGGTGCCCTCATTTAATCAGACTGCTGCAAATGGTTGGCCAAAAGCAATAAGGGCATGACTGAGAGACTGTGGGAGTTTAATATAAAAAAATTAATAAAAAAGGGGGGGGAGGAGAAAGGGTCTACCTTTTAATAGGGCCCTAATTACCCAACTCATAGGATCAGCCCAAATGAGATGGGAGTTTATTTCGGGGTTTTTTTTTAATCACTGTTTTTTTATATATATATAAATTGCTGCTATGTGTTTTCTTTCCTCTGAGCAATTATGCAGCAAGTATGTAAAGAGGAGAAAAAAATATTAATTAAATATAAGGTAATTGTAGAGTTGGCCTGGAGAGAATGAGTCTGAACTCTGGACGATCACAGGCTACTAGGGTTTGAAGACTGCTTGGGGCTTCCCAGAAAAGAAAGAAATAAAAATACAACCAACCAACAAGCAGATGCATAGTACAGCAGGAAAAAAGCAGTGGACAGGAACATTGGCCGAGGGGCTGCAGGGCTCCAAATACCCAGAAATCAGTGAGCTTGCCAATTGCTTAGGACTCCCAACGGGTTTTTCCATTCACACCCCAAAAGATGGACTGGCCACTCTTCTGGTTACCAGTCAAATCAGTAGCTCAAAATTCAAAAAGAGACAGAGGGCATAAAGGACTGAAGAGAACTACTACTGTTCAATTTGGACATTACTTTAAATCCAACCACAACTTGGGCCTTCTGGGCAGAGGCAGACCCCATGGGAAGCACCGCAAGCTGTCCTCAGGAAACTGGCAAGGTGGAGCTGCCTCTGGCTTTCACACCACCAGGACCTCAAGGAAGATTTCAGGCAATACCAAGAAAGTCAAATGAGGTCTCTGTGGGAGTGCTGGGAAGTGAGCCCCAAACTGGTGCCATACAGCAGGTGACATGAACGACAACACTACCTCCCAGAATCTACACCTCAGCCAGGTCCAGCTCACCCTCTACCTTGGAAAGCCTTAGCACATGCTAGAATTCAGACTTGTTCATACCAGCTGAGGACCACTACCACCAGAAGAAGAGTGAAGAGAAACAGGTGAGACGGCAGGCCATGTTGAAACAAAAGCTTTCTTTCTTTTTTTTTTTTTTTTTTTTGTAGAGACAGAGTCGCACTGTACTGCCCTTGGGTAGAGTGCCGTGGCGTCACACGGCTCACAGCAACCTCTAACTCTTGGGCTTACGTGATTCTCTTCCCTCAGCCTCCCAAGCAGCTGGGACTACAGGCACACGCCACAACGCCCGGCTATTTTTTTGTTGCAGTTTGGCCGAGGCTGGGTTTGAACCCGCCACCCTCGGCATATGGGGCCGGCACCCTACTCACTGAGCCACAGGCGCCGCCCTTTCTTTCTTATTTTTTGAGACAGAGTCTCACTATGTCACCCTGGGTAGAGTGCTGTGGCATCACAGCTCACAGCAACCTCAAATTCTTGGGCTCAAGCGATTCTCTTGCCTCAGCCTACCAAGTAGCTGGAACTATAGACGCCCACCACAACACCCAGCTATTTTTAGAGACGATGTCTTCCTCCAGCTCAGGTTGATCTTGAATTTGTTAGCTCAGGCAATCCACCCATCTCAGCCTCCCAGAGTGCTAGGATTACAGGCGTGAGACACTGTGCCAAACCTACCCTCGAGCTTTCTATCACTACTCAAAGGAAGAAGCAGCCTGAAAAGTTAAACCCAAAGGTGGCTCTTCCGTAAAACATATCTAGTTTGTACAGTACCAGTCTCACTACCCAGCCAACATGATTTACAGCAGACTCTGAGATGAAAATGGGGCAGAAAGGCAGGCAGAGACTCTGGCCACCAAAGTAAAACCACTTAGTAAAGAAAATCACATTTAGGGCAGCACCAGTGGCTCAGTAGGTAGGGTGCCGGCCCCATATACCGAGGGTGGCGGGTTCAAACACGGCCCCAGCCAAACTGCAACCAAAAAATAGCCGGGCATTATGGCCGGCACTTGTACTCCCAGCTACTTGGGAGGCTGAGGCAAGAGAATCACCAAAGCCCAAGAACTGGAGGTTGCTGGGAGCTGTGATGCCACAGCACTCTACCAAGGGTGACAGAGTGAAACTGTCTCAAAAAAAAAAAAAAAAAAAGAAAGAAAGAAAGAAAAATATCACCTTTATACCTGGCAGGCCTCTTCCCTATTAAGAGTCTAAGAAGATAATGTTGGTAATGACTATCAGGAGCCTAATTATTTGACCAGGCAAAACCAGAATTCCCTCCCTTACCTGTTCTTTAAAGGCCACCTGAGGTGCCTGCACCCTGAGGAGCAGAGTGACTATTCCAGAGCAACCTCACGCCCACTTGGCCTCCTAAGGTTTCAAGCATCTCACTAATTATTATTGATCAGCCACAAACAAAGTGGTGCATGACCATCTGGGTGGATGCTTTTAGTTCCAGAAAAGACCAGCCCTTACTAAAGACAGATCTCACTAGTCCTTGCATCTAGAAAAGAAGTCAGAGGTCACTGACAGAGGCAGTCTCCACATAACACCTACTTTTAAAGGGACACTACCGATGCAGAACTGCAGATCCTATGCTTCTTGAAACTCACATGGCATTTTAATTATTAGAAAATGACATCACATACCAGCGGCTCTCGAGGCAGCACATTTTCACTTCCTGGAGTAGAGCTTGGCTGCAAAGAAAAATAGAAACAAAATTAAGATCACAGTGCCACCCAATGGGCACCAAAAAAACCCAAAGATGGTCTATTCTCAAGCAACACATGCAGACACCTCTTTCTCCTATTTCCCACCAGTTTTTTGTGACTTAGGAGTATACTGTAGTGGACAACCTGTAAGAAGTAGCCCAAAGAGAATGAATTCTCCAGGAAACATAAGAGATTGTTTCTGGGTTCACTAACCCAGCACCTCAAGAACGAGATTTTGAGGGTGGTGCCTGTGGCTCAGTGAGTAGGACACTGGCCTCATATACCAAGGGTAGTGGGTTCAAACCCAGCCCCGGCCAAACTGCAAAAAAAAAAAAAAAAATAGCCGGGCATTGTGCTGGGCGCCTGTAGTCCCAGCTACTAGGAAGGCTGAGGCAAGAGAATTGCCTAAGTCCAAGAGCTGGAGGTTGCCGTGAGCTGTAACACCACGGCACTCTACCAAGGGCAATAAAGTGAGATTCTATCTCTAAAAAATAAGTAAATAATTTAAAAAAGGAACAAGATTTGGAGAGCCAGGTGCAGTGGCTCACAAATCTTTCTCCTATTTCCCACCAGTTTTTTTGTGACTTTAGAGTGTTCTGTAGTGGACAACCTGTAAGAAGTAGTCCAGAGAGAATGAATTATCCAGAGAACATAAGAGATTGTTTCTGGGTTCACTATCCCAGCACCTCAAGAACAAAATTTGGAGAGCCAGGTGCTGGCACTATGGGAGACCAAGGCGGATGAATTGCCCGAGCTCACAGGTTCAAGACCAGCCTGAGCTAGAGTGAGACATCTATCTCTAGCTAGATGGAGATATCCAATTCTAAAACTCACCAAGCATTACGGTGGGCACCTGTAGTCCCAGCTGCTTGGAAGGTTGAGGCAAGAAAATCATTTGAGCCCAAGAGTTTGAGGTTGCTGTGAGCTATGAGTCCACTGTACCCTACCAAGGGTGACAAAGTGAGACTGTCCAAAAAAATAAATAAGTAAAAAGGAATAAGACTTTGTTTTGCTTGGGAAGGGCCCAAGATCAGCAATTGATCAGCAAGGGCTGGGGACTAACACAAAATCCACAGGAACAGTCCAGAGAGAAGAGCAATACTTCTTTTTGCCACCTCCCCAACCTAGCGGCCTGGGAAGAAAAGCAGAGCAAAAGTAGAGAGCCAGACTCCGCCGCAAGGGGGCCCCGGCTGCACGCAGGATTCTTCTGGACACCTACAGTATGCAGAGTGGAGCCAAAACTCCAGTAAACTATGCTGGTTCCTACTTAAGAACACCACCCCCACAACAGAAAAGAAAGCCCCAGACTTCAATCCTTTTTGGAAATAAGCTGGTGACTGGACAAACAGACCAACCTACAGCGAGCAGGCAGCACTGCACCAGCCTCCTCAGTCTCCCCTCCTGGAACCACTCGTCACCCTCATAAGTGCCTTCAACTGCCACTGACCTAGCCAAAACTTAGAGAAAAGAAAAGGAGAGACAGAGATAGAGACAGCCTCTGCAGAAATTTACAAATCTCCAAAAGACTAAAACACGCAGACTGAGTGGACTATGATTAGTTTACTGTTACTGATGTTCAAGCCAATTGCCAATTATCTACAGATAATATCCAGACGAGTGCAGCTAATCAGTGCATCCCCAGGAGCCGCCTCCAGCCCCCATTCTCCTCACAGCTACATCAGATGGCAATGCCAGGCCTCTTAGGAAAAAGGACAGGGTGGGAGAGGAAAGAGTCCAGTCCCCAGAGGATTCTCTAATATTTTGTAGGCCAGCTGCAGGCACAGAGCACAGTGGCAAAGACACTGTTAGATGACTATCCATCCATCCAAAGTCCTGTCTCAAGAGTCCCTTGTCCCAGGACAAGGTCAGCCAGCAGGAAACTAACTAGAAAGTGAAGGCTTCCCTCCCTCCCTCCCCTAAGGCTCCAGGCATCACTGAGTTCCCACCTTTTATACTGCTAGTCCCTACCCCACCATTCCACTGAGCTCTGCGTCCAACTGCCTTCCTGTCTCCTCTTGGACTTAACCTGTCCCACAGCAGACACAGTGCTCTCCCTCTTCCAGTAAATAGCACAAGCTTCCAGAATCCAAAAGGCCAGCCTAGGGCTGGGAGCGGTGGCTCAGCCTGTAATCCTAGCACTCTGGGAGGTGGAGGTGGGTGGACTGCTTGAGTTCAGGAGTTCAAGACCACCCTGAGCAAGAGAGAGATGAGGGTGTTGTGGTGGGCGTCTTTAGTCCCAGCTACTTGGGAGGCTGAGGCAAGAGGATCACTGAGCCCAAGAGTTTAAGGTTGCTGGGAGCTACAATGCCATGGCATTCAAACAAGGGTGACAAAATGAGACTGTCTCAAAAAAAAAACCCAAAAAAACAAAAAAAGGCCAGCCTCAACAACTCCTTCTCCCCACTCCACAGAGTTAACCCATTATCAATTCCTGCCAATACCTCTTCCTAAATGTCCAGGAAATCAACGTATCCACTTCTCTCTCTCTCTACTGCCATCACTTTGGACCAAGCTACCAAAACCTCTTCTTGGGACAACTGGTGACTTCTCATCGGCACACCTCCATGCACACTGCTCTCTTCTGATTCATTTTCCACAATGCGACAGACTATCACTTCCAAATGATACCTGATCATCTCATCCCTTATCTACTCAGTAAACCAACTTTGAATTCTCATTGCCTTAAAAGACAGAAAACACTTCTCTGCAAGGCTACAAGGCCTTGCAGCTGCTTGATTCCATTTCAGGTCTGCCCTCACCAGACACACTGGCCTTTGCTCCCTCTGTCAATGAACCTTTGCACATACTGTTCCTTCCTTTCTCTCTTTTGACACTTGATCTCCTCCTTCAGACATAGCTAAGGAACTTTCCTGGGGAACTACTCCTTTTCTAATATCCAAGACTAGGCCAAATCTCCCTATTATACACACATGACATCATACATCTCTCCTTCAAGGACTGGGCAGAACTGCAATTTTATAGGTGTGGTTATCTGACCGATGTCTGTCTCTCATCAAACTATTAACACATGGGCAGAAACTGTCTGTGTTTGCTTACAGCTGTGTCCTGGGGCCTAGGACAGTGCTAGGCACACAGTAGCCCTTCCATTGATGCTTACTGAATGAATGAGCAACAAGGAAGAGAACAATGTTCAAGACCAGCTTTGGCAATACAGAGAGACCCGGTTTCTTTAAAAAAAAAAATTAACCAGGCATGATGGCATATGCTTGTAGTCCCACATGAGGCTGAAGTTGCAGTAAGCTAGGATTGCCAGGGTGACAAAGTGAAGCTCAACTGAATGGATTATATATGAAGGCTCATTATCTTCACTCCTTTGGTACATTTGGTAGACTCACTGCTAACTGCTAACATTTACTTAGCTCCTTCTTCATTTAACTCTCACAATAAACGTATGAAATTATTGCTGATGAGGAAACTGAGGCAAGGGAGGTGAAATAATTTGTCCACAACAACTCAGCTAGTAATTGGTACTACAGGGACTTGAACACTTCTGCTTAATCAAAATAATGAGTTTTGTTTAGATCACATTTTATTAAGCAACAACCTTAACACTACCCCATTAATAACAACATAGATTTGAACTAGACACAACAAATAAACGCAAACCACTTAAGTGCTTCAGAAGCCTGTTCTAACTTAACCCAAAACTTTCTTCCTGGGATATAGCTAATCACTGTGAATCATTATCAACAAAGAACTTCCTTGAAACTAGTTCATCTCTTAAACAGCTAGTATTTACCAGAAGGAAAAACTTTAAACAGTATACCGCGCCAAGTAAATGTTTTTCTTTTCTTTTTTGGCCGAGGCTGGGTTTGAACCTCTGGCATATGGGACTGGCGCCCTACTCCTTGAGCCACAGGCGCCGCCCCCAAGTAAATGTTTTTCATCATATACCCTTTAGTACCTTTTCTTTTTTTTTTTTTTTCTTTTTTTTTTGTAGAGACAGAGTCTCACTGTACCGCCCTCCGGTAGAGTGCCGTGGCGTCACACGGCTCACAGCAACCTCTAACTCTCGGGCTTATGCGATTCTCTTGCCTCAGCCTCCCGAGCAGCCGGGACTACAGGCGCCTGCCACAACGCCCAGCTATTTTTTGGTTGCAGTTTGGCCGGGGCTGGGTCTGAACCCACCACCCTCGGTATATGGGGCCGGCACCCCGCTCACTGAGCCACAGGCACCGCCCGCCTTTAGTACCTTTTCAAATTGTGAGCCACTTAAATCTATTCTATTAAAAGAAAACAAAGTTTCAATATTAAAAGTTAAAAAGAGGCCTGGTGTGGTGGCTCACACCTGTAATCCTAACACTCTGGGAGGCCAAAGTGGGTGGATTTCTTGAGCTCAAGAGTTCAAGACCAGCCTGAGCAAGAGCAAGACCCTGTTTCTACTAAAAATAGAAAAACTAGCTGGGTATAATATTGTAGCCTATAGTCCCAGCTACTCAGGAGGCTAAGGCAAGAGGATTTCTCAAGCCCAAGAGTTTGAGGTTACTGTGAGCTATGACACCACAGCACTCTACACAGGGCAAAGAGTGAGACCCTGTCTCGAAAAAAAAAAAAAGTAAAAAAGAAAGCCTCCCTTCTTCTCATTCCAACCCATTCCTGAATATTCTGCCAGAATATTGAAAGCGTATAAGAAGCATGTGTGTTTGCACAGTCCACCAAGGAACTTGAAACAGCAACACTCCCCAAACCCTTTAAGACCTCATAGAGCCTTCTGGGGTCTCAGCTCAGCAAAGCCAGCCCTCCTAACTCAGTCTCTAGGCTGCCGTGGGAGGAGGAAGCAATTTCCCAACACACAGCGCCATCTTGGGCCAACAGACCTTATCAGTGAACTTCCGGAGGACTTTCACCAACCTGGGAACTGCCCAATACTGAACATATTTAGATGATTCTCCAGCTAATGATAAAATCCTCCAGTCTAAAAAGGATCACCACCCATTTCCTGTCTCTATTCTTTAGAGAACTTCTTACTACTCTCTCTGTTTGCTTTCTTTTTTTTTTTTTTTGTAGAGACAGAATCTCACTTTATGGCCCTCGGTAGAGTGCCGTGGCATCACACAGCTCACAGCAACCTCCAATTCCTGGGCTTAAGCGATTCTCTTGCCTCAGCCTCCCGAGTAGCTGGGACTACAGGCACCCGCCACAACGCCCGGCTATTTTTTGGTTGCAGTTTGGCCGGGGCCGGGTTTGAACCCACCACCCTTGGCATATGGGGTCGGCGCCTTACCGACTGAGCCACAGGTGCCGCCCTGTTTGCTTTCTTGATAACACTATCAGAAATTCCTTATTGGGTAACTACAGTTGTCCTTGGTATACTTGAGAGATTGGTTCCAGGCCCCTGTATACTCAGTCTGCACATACTAAACTCAAGCCCTGCAATTGGCCCTGCAGAACCCATGTTTGTTTTTTTGTTTGTTTGTTTGTTTGCTGTTCTGCTTTGTTTTGTTTTCCTGAGACAGAGTCTCAGTTGCCCTGAGGAGAGTGCAGTGGTGTCATCACAGCTCACAGAAACCGCAAACTCTTGGGCTCACATGATCCTCTGCCTCAGCCTCCCAAATAGCTGGGACTACAGGTGCCCATGACAACACCCAGCTATTTTTAGAGACAAGGACTGGCTCTTGCTCAGACTGGTCTCAAACTCCTGAACTCAGGCAATCCACCCATCTCGGCCTCCCAGAGTGCTGGGGGTTTTTTTGTTTGTTTTTTTAGAGACGGAGTCTCACTTTGTCACCCTCAGTAAGTGCTGTGGTGTCACAGTTCACAGCAACCTCCAGCTCTTGGGCTTAGGCGATTCTCTTGCCTCAGCCTCCTGAGTAGCTGGGACTACAGGTGCCCGCCACAACACCCGGCTATTTTTTGTTGCAGTTTGGCCAGGGCCAGTTTCAAACCTGCCACCCTGTATATAGGGCTGGTGCCCTACTCACTGAGCCACAGGCGCTGCCAGAAGGCTGGGTTTTTATAAGCACGAGCCACTGCAACCAGCCTGGAACAAGTGTTTGGAAAAGTCAGCCCTCCGTATACTCAGGTTTCACATCTGCAAAGGCTGTATTTTCCACTTGCATTTGGTTTAAAAAAATCCACGAGTGGACCCTTGTGGTTCAAATCTATGTGATTCAAGGGTCAGCTATGGGTTGCTATCTATCTCTCCCACTAGATTTTAAACTTCTTGCAGACAGGTGCTTATTGAAGTCTATGTCTTTAGCACCTAGTATATCACTGCTACTCAATAAATGGAGAACTAGATTCATATGAATATATATATCTTATGTAATATATGCATATTTTATATTTTTAAATGTGTATTTTATATATATATATATGTATTTTTTTTTTTTTTTTAAAGACAGGATCTCATTATGTTGCCCAGGATGACCCTGAACTCCTGGGCTCAAGCTATCCTCCTGCCTCAGCCTCCAGAGTAGATGAAACTACAGGCACATGCCACTGCGCTTGGCTGTTTTAAAACTTAAAAGTATGGGTGGTGCCTGTGGCTCAGCGGGTAGGGCACTGGACCCATATACTGAGGGCGGTGGGTTCAAATCCGGCCCCGGCCAAACTGCACAACAACAACAAAAAAAAATAGCCGGGCGTTGTGGCGGGCGCCTGTAGCCCCAGCTACTTGGGAGGCTGAGGCAGAAGAATCGCCTAAGCCCAGGAGTTGGAGGTTGCTGTGAGCTATGTGATGCCATAGCACTCTACCAAGGGCGATAAGGTGAGACTCTGTCTCTACAAAAAAAAAATAATGGCCAGGTGCAGTGGCTATGGCCAGGCGAAGTGGCTCACGCTTGTATTCCCAGTACTCTGGGAGGCTGAGGTGGGTGGATTGCCTGAGATCAGGAGTTCAAGACTACCCTGAGCAAGAGCAAGACCCCTGTCTCCAAAAATAGCTGGGTGTTGTGGCAGGCACCCGTGGTTCTAGCTACTTGGGGGCTGAGGCAAGACAATCACCTGAGCTCAGGAGTTTGAGGTCGCTGTGAGCTATGACACCATAGCACTCTACCATGGGTTAAAAAGTAAGACTCTGTCTCAAAAAAATTAAATAACCAAAACTTAAAACAAAGGACCCACTGTATGCATAAGCCCATATGAAGCATGCAGAGGACCATGGCAGTGTCTTGCTCTGGAACATTTCACCTACGACCTAACCCAAACATGGAATACGCTAATGTAGCCTGATGGTTCTTGACCACAGGGAAGTTATCACCCTAGTGCAGATATGGAAACACTTGGAGGTGTTTCTGGCCATCACAATGACTAGGGGGTCCCACTGGCATTCAGAGGGCAGGGGCCAAAGAGGTTAAATGTCCTGCAATGTACCTAGTAAAGAACTGTTCCATCCAAAACACCAAAATGACACCTTGGAGAACCTTCACCTCCTTACTTCCTTGGGCTGAGGGTCGAGACAGACTCCCATCTGAATGTGCAACCCTACATGCTGCTTGAAAGAAAGGCCAAGGGCTGGGCAGCCAACTGGTTGTCAGAGACCAATAACCAAGCTCACATAAGTCCATTAGTCTCAGTCCAGCTCAACACTTTCTCAAACATCTGCCTCCACATCAACTGGTCAAGTCTATTTACTGGCTTGAGATAAATTCCTACATACTAAATTCCAACCGGGCCCTGGGAATCTTTACAGGACAGTCTATGATTTAAAAAATAAAAATAGGATGTCACAGTGTACAGTGACTCACACCTATAATCCCAGGACTCTGGGAAGCCAAGGCAGGTGGATTGCCTGAGCTCACAAGTTTGAGATTAGGCTGAGCCAGAGCGAGACCTCATCTCTAAAAATAGCTGGGCTTTGTGGTGGGCACCTGTAGTCCCAGATACTTGGGAGGCTGAGGCAAAGGAATCACTTGAGCCCAAGAGTTTGAGGTTGCTGTGAGCTGTGACGCCACGGCACTCTACCAAGGGCAACAAATTGAGACTCTATTATAACATAACATAGAAGAGAGGAGATAAAAATCTTACGAAGTCACTCTTCTGTTCAAAATCAACCAATGGTCTTCCACTTATGGCCATGATGAAATAATAGGAACCAGATTTCTCTCCCACTGTAAACTAGAAAACCAAGCAAAATAAATAAAACCACCGGGTATAGACACTGGACAGCAGTCTGCACAGGACTGTGATCTCCGACAGAACACAAATAAATGTGAGCCCTAAAACTGCTCTGGCTTTCTCCCAAGAGGCACTTTTCCAACCAAGGTGAGTGAGGGGGATCCCCAGCAGAGCATGGCAGTGACAGTTGAAGAGACAAAGATAAAGAGTTCAAGGAGGCTAAGACAGCTGAAAGTTGCAGGTCAGAGTTCCAGAGAGGAAAAAGCAATCTGCATGGGGCTTCCCTTGAGTGAGTCTTCCCTGAATATTAAAATTTCTGCATGCATAGGGTGAAATTCCACAAGGGTGGAAAAAAGAATGATGAGGAAGCTCAGAGCTGAGCAGTTCTTAGAAATCTCAGACAATTCACAAGTCCCAAGCAGTCAGAGTAGAAGGTCCTCCATGATCATTTAGGAATTCAGCAGAGAACTGAAAGGGCCACATCTTGCTAAGGGAGCCAAATTATCCCTGAGTAAAGGTTACTGTAGAGCCACCCTAACAAAACTTAAAAACATGTTTTGAAAGAATAAAACTGAATCACAAATAACTTAACTGCCCACCAGTCACAGGGTCTCACACTGTCACCTGAGCTAGAGTACAATGGCATCATCAGAGTTCACAGCAACCTCAGACTCCTGGGTAGAAGCAATCCTCCTGACTCAGCCTCCTGAGTAGCTGGGACTGCAGACACCACCATCTGCGAGATGTCATGTCTACCTAATTTTTTACGGTTTTTTATTTTGGTTGAGACAGAGTTCTACCCTATGCCCCAAGCAGAGTGCAATGGCATCATAGCTCACTGCAACCTCAGAGTCAGGCTGTGGGCATCCTGCTACCTCAGCCTCTGAAGCCACTGGGATTACAGGTGCTCACTGTGACATCTGGCTAGGTTTTTCAATTTTTTCCATGAGTTGGGGTCTCACTCTCGCTCAGACAAGCGTCGAACTCCTGAGCTCAAAGAATCCTCCCGCCTCAGCCTCCCACAGGGCTGCTGGGAGTACAGCCGTGAGCCAACGCGCTCAGCTAATTTTTTATTTTTCTATAGAGACAGGGCCTCATTCTTCCTTAGGCTGGTCTCGAACTTCTGAGCTCAAGGAATCTTCCCATCTTGGCCTCCCAGAATGCTAAGATTATAGGTATGAGCCACTGCATTCAGCCTCAACATTACTTTGTTGCCCTTGGTATAGTGCTATGGCATCATAGCTCACCAAACCTCCAAAACTTGGGCACAAGAGATCCTCTTGCCTCAGTTTTTCATTTTTAGTAGAGATGGGGTCTCACTCTTGCTAAGGCTGGTCTTGAACCTGTGAACTTGTCAAGAAATCCACCCACCTTGGCCTCCCAGAGTGCTGGGATTACAGGCGTGAGCCACTGCGTCTGGCCACAGCCTCAACTTTCTTTAAAGTAAGACCATACATCCTGGGCAACACTGTGAAATTTAATAAGAAAAATTAGCTGGGCATGATGGCTAACACCCATAATCCCAGCAACACAGGAGGCTGAAATGGGAGGATCACTTGAGCCCAGGAGTTCAGGGCTGCAGGGAGCAAGCTACAACTACACTAATGTCCTCTAGCCCAGACAACAGAACGAGACCTTAGCTCTATATAATAAATAAACAAACAAGAAAAATTAGCCCAGTTGGGGTTAACCTCTTGGGGACAGGACACAATTGTAAGAGGGACTTTACCGAACAAATGCAATCAGTGTAACCTGGTTCTTTGTACCTTCAATGAATCCCTAACAATAAAAAAAGAGAAAAATTAGCCCAGCATGATACAATGCAACTATAGTCTCAGCTACGTGGGAAGCTGAGGCAGGAGGATCACTTGAGCCTGGAAGTTTGAGGTTGCAGCGAGCTCTGATGATGCCACTGCATTCCTGCTTGGGCAACAAAGTAAAACCCTGTATCAAAAAAAAAAAAAAAACCTAAATTTCTTGAGTGAAAATGGCATTGTGCTTGCATACAGGAATAACTTTACTCTCAGGCGGTACCTGTGGCTCAAGGAGTAGGGTGCTGGTCCCATATACAGGAGGTGGTGGGTTCAAACCCGGCCCTGGCCAAAAAAAAATGTAAAAAAAAAAAAACTTTACTCTCACAAGAGATAAAGTAAAGTAGTCTAGGATGAAATATCCTGATATCTGTGACTTCCTACAAATCTTTCCCCAAAAAGGGTACATAAAGAGACCAAACTAGAGCAAATTCAGCAAAATGTGAACAGTGCATCTTGGTGAAGTCTGTATGGAAGTTTTACAACAGTTCTCTGTATTATTCCTCCATCTTTTCTATAGGTTGCAAATTTCTCAAAATAAAAAGTTGAGAAGGCTAAATACCCTTTTGAACTATTGTTATTCAAGGGTTCGACAGACTTTCATAACTACATGTAAAGATTTAAAGGAAACTAACATGAGCACTTAGTACTTACCAGGTGCTCCTCATGTCTGTGATTTCAGTCGACCCTCATAGCAAACCAGTCTAGGGTGATTACTTTGTATTCTTTTCAGAGATGGAGTCTTGCTATGTTGCCCAGGCTGGTGTGCAGTGGTTACTCACAGGCCTGCAACACCACAGCCACAAATTCCTGGCCCTGAGTGATCTTCCTGCCTCAGCCTCTTGAGTAGCTGGGACTAAGGCATGTGCCGCTGAGCCCAGGCTTACAGTAATAATAGCTACTCCCATTTACAGAGGAGAAAACTGATGTTCAGAAAAATGGAGTGACAAAGCCAACAGTCAAAAGCACTGGGGTTCCACTAAAACCTGCCGGGACACAAGGCTCTGCTCTTCTACTCTTCCACTGTGCTCTTCTCCCCTGCCTGCTCCTCTGTCCTCTCAACTCAAAACTTACTACAGCAAATGGACCCCCCACAGATCTCATCTGTACTCTACAGTAATACTCAATATTCAATGACTGTGAAGCAATCACATTGAACCATGTCTGTGCTATTCAGTGAAGACAGAAAAGCTAGTGAGAAAGTAGAAAAATAGGGAAAACCATCCTCTTCCTGATGGGCCACAATGTGCCCCCATTAAGGGACTTTGGTAAGAGCTAGCCATGCAAAACATGGCAATGTGGGGAAAACATAACAAGGATATGAAGCAAAAAATGAAATTCTAAGGCCGGGTGTGGTGGCTCACACTTGTAAACCTAGCATTCTGGGAGGCCGAGGTGGGTGCATTGCTTGATCTCAGGAATTCGAGACCAGCCTAAGCAAGAGCAAGACCCCATCTCTAAAAATAGCCAGGTGTGGCTGGGGGCGGTGGCTCATGCCTGTGATCCTAGCACTCTGGGAGGGCGAGGTAGATAGAATGTCTGAGCTCACGGGTCCGAGACCAGCCTGAGCAAAAGCGAGACCCTGTCTCTAGAAAACTAGCCAAAGAAATAAATAAAACTGTATTAAGAAAAAAAATTATGGCGCCTATGGCTCAAAGGAGTAGGGTGCCAGCCCCATATTCCAGAGGTGGCGGGTTCAAACCTGACCCCGGCCAACAACTGCAAAAAAAAGAAAAAGAAAACTAACCAGGTGCTGTGGCAGGCACCTACAGTCCCAGCTACTCGGGAGGCTGAGGCAAGAGAATCGCTTGAGCCCATGAGTTTGAGGTTGCTATGATCTGGGATGCCACAGCACTCTACCAAGGAGGACAAAGTGAAACTCTGTTTCAAAAAGGAAAAAGCCCAGGCATGGTGGCTCACACCTGTAATCCTAGCACTCTTGAATTCATAAAGAGTTCAAGTTTGTCCTCGCTCCCACCTGGGAGGCCAAGGTGGGTGGATTGCTTGAGCTCACGAGTTTGAGACAGCCTGAGGAAAAAGTGAGACCCCGTCTCTACTAAAAATAGAAAAACTAAGGAAAGAGGATCACTTGAGCCCCAGTTGGAGGTTGCTGTGGGCTATGACGCTACAGCACTCCATCCAGGGCGACAGCTTGAGTTTGTCTCAAAAAAAAAAAAAAAGAAAGAAAAAAGAAACTCTAACAAACTGTCTTCAGGATAGACTAAAAATACTATACTTAGCCCTTATGAAAAGCAAGTATATCCCCCAAAATTTTAAAGCCAAAAAGGACAGCTATCATAAGCACTAGCATTTAAGGCACTTCAAGGAAAATGCTTCAGAACAAATAAAAGAACAACTTTACTAGACTAGTGGTCTAGTAAACCATACCCCAAACAATCCTGTACTAGGGCTTAAGGAAAGGCTTGGATCCATTTGTGAGTGAAAATCCGCAGGTTATTAAATGGAATAGTAATAGACAATATATTGTATTAGGCACTGTTTTTTTTGTTTTATTTTGTTTTTTCAAGACAGTCTCACTCTAGCCCTGGGTAGAGTGCTGTGGCATCATAGCTCAAACTCGGGCGCAAGTGATCCTCTTGCCTCAGCCTCCCAAGTAGCTGGGACTACAGGTGTCTGCCACAACACCCAGGTATTTTTAGAGACAGGGTTTTGCTCTACCTCAGGATGGTCTCCAACTCCTAAACTCAGGCGATCCATCTGCCTCAGCCTCCCAGAGTGCTAGGATTACAGGCGTGAGCCACTGCACCCAGCCTTCGGGCACTGTTTTAAGCTCTCTCTCTTCTTTTTTTGCAGTTTTTGGCCGGGGCTGGGGCTGGGTTTGAACCTGCCACCTCCGGCATATGGGGCCAGCGCCCTACCCCTTTGAGCCACAGGCGCCACCCTGTTTTAAGCACTTTTACATAAGTCAACTCATTTAATCCTCAGGGCAACCCTACGAGATAGGCACTAGTATTTTTCCTATTTTACAGATGGAGACATTAAGGCCCCAAAAGATAGACCTGTCCAAGATCACCTAGCTGGTAAGCAATGGGGCTAGGATTCTAAGCCAGGAGGGCCTGGCTTTAGAGCCTGTACTAGTAATCACTCTTCTACACAGCCTCTCAAGGAAAGAAAGGGTTATTCACCCTTAATCTTTTGAAACCAGAGAATGATGCTACAAGGCCAACTGACAAACTTCTGGTAAGAGACAGAACACTGGCTAAGCCCCACAGATCTAACCCTATACAACTCGTCTCACGTACAAAACTGGTTTGGGAGAATTATCCCAACAGTCCATTGAATCCCACTCTGCTTTGACTGGAGAAATGAAAAGCCAGACTCACCTAGGCTTGAAAATGAAATGACAAGTAACTTCTCAAGATAGTTGGTTTACTTAAGAAGCGGGCATTTGCAGCTTGTATTAGGCAGACACAATCTGTCTTAAAGAGTTCAAGTCTAGGGCGGCGCCATGTACCGAGGGTGGCGGGTTCAAACCCGGCCCCGGCCGAACTGCAACCAAAAAATAGCTGGGCGCTGTGGCGGGCGCCTGTAGTCCCAGCTACTCGGGAGGCTGAGGCAAGAGAATCGCTTAAGCCCAGGAGTTGGAGGTTGCTGTGAGCTGTGTGATGCCATGGCACTCTACCAAGGGCCATAAAGTGAGACTCTGTCTCTACAAAAAAAAAAAGAGTTCAAGTCTATCCCCCAGGCTGCCAGCATACTCTGATGCAATCCCATGGCTACCAGCTTTGGAAAGGAGGGCAAAGGAGAGGCAGAGCTGAAATTAAACAAATGCTGACCAAGCCCCTTTAAAGGACCTTAGTTCTTTTTCTACATGCCTAGAGAAGACAATTTTCAGAACCAAAGGAATTCCTGAGCATGACAATGGCTCCAAATAGTAAGATTTTTAGTACCATTCATAGCACCAGCAAATCAGATGTCCTTCAATCCTAGCCCATGGGCATACCTAACACAGAACAGTTCAGAGAAACCCAGATCCTGAGAAGCCTCAGCATTTCAGCATATTAGGTTAAGTGAGGCAAGAAAGGAGTGTCCTCCCTCTCAAGATACTTTCCAAACTCCAGAACTTCTGATAGTAAGAAGGCCAGAATCAGTCCTACATATTTACTGTGTTCTACGATCCAGACAGCTTCTGAATCGTTCACACTGCTAAGAGAAGCTGGTCTATAATAGACTAAACACAAATAATAGAACCTTACTATCAGGTTTCTTACCTGATAGTAAGAAACCCTAAGTGGTGATCTTCCCGTTAGAAAGGAAGTGAAATACTAGTAGCTGAAAACTCTTACAAGTGTTTCAAAGAGATGAGAGATGAAGTCCCAAATTGAAGCCATTTTCTTCTTCCTGGGTAAGCTGATTTTTTGTTTGTTTGTTTGTTTTTGAGACGAGAGTCCCAAGCTGTCACCCTGGGTAGAGTGCCATGGTGTCACAGCTCACAGCTACCTCAAACTCTTGGGCTTAAGCAATTCTCTTGCCTCAGCCTCCCAAGTAGCTGGGACTACAGGTGCCCACCACAATGCCGGGCTATTTTTATGTTGCAGTTGTCATTGTTGTTTTAGCTGGCCTGGGCCAGGTTCAAACCTGCCAACCTTGGTGTATGTGGCTGGCACCCTACTCACTGAGCTATGAGCGCCACCCATGAACTAATCTTAAACATGTATGGCTGACTAGTAGAGTCACCCACATTGAAGCTGGGTTCAATACAGGCTCTATCAGGCACATGATTTGGAGCATGTTACAAACCTTTAGTTAGTATCCATTTCTGTGAAATGGGATCTAATAGCCTGCTCTTCATTACGGTTGTAGTGAGCACTAAACGATGTAATAAATACAATTTGTCCTCAGCATCATAGCACATACTCATTAAATGTAAGGTCTCTCTTAGCTCCCTTTCTCCTCACCCCACCCAACCTTTGGACTACAAACCCCTTCAAAGGCCTTATCATCCAGTGACTCCCGACACTGGTCTTCATGGTCCCCTTACTGGAGTGGGATTTGGCTGTAATCTGTAAGTGGAAAGCTAGAGAGAAGCTCTTAGCCAACGAAACCAAACCCAAGAAAGCGAGGATGGATTCACAGCCAAAAAGCTTGGTAGCGTCTGTTGTTTACAGTGTGTCCCCTTCCGAACAGCGCACTGAGTGTGTCCCCATATAGTATTTCCGACCCTCCAACTTGGCAAGGGAAGCGCAAGGGTAACTAAAGACGAAGAGTCTGGCAGCCGCTCGGGGAGGCTGAGGCTGTGGGAGAGTGGGAACCCTGAAGAGGTAAGGCCCCTCCCCAGAGGGACAACCAGGAACGGCCGAGCCTCTCACTCCCTCTCCTCAAGCACGGGCCCTCTCAGCTACAGGCTGGGGGCTTTCCAAAGGTCCCGCCACCCTTCCCGCCAAGCTCGAGTAGGACCTAAGGGGCCAGTAGGCGGGAAGTGGGGGCCCGCGGGCGCGGCTAAGCACCAGATCCCGGGCTCCGGAATGTGGTCAAAGAGGGGTCACCGGGGGAGGGGCCGGGCGGGGAGGACCTGCGGAGGGGCGGGGCTCCGGAGGGGGGAAGGAGCCGGGGCCCCCCAGCTTTGGAGACTCCGGGTTCCTACCCGACTCCCAACCGTATGCCGAGCGCCCCCTCCAGCTGAGGTCCCCGTGGCCACAGCGGGGCAGTCCCACTCCCCTTACCTGGCTCGGCTGCTCTGCCTGCTCTGAGGACGCCATCTTTCTGAGGCCTGGGTAATCTATCACCGCTAGGCCAGGTTTCTCCCAAGCGCCCTCGCTCTCCCTATCCCGCCCAGACTAAGGTAGCCGAAACAGAGTTTGTCGATGGAGAGGGCGGACTGGGGGCAATGGGTGGAACGCGCAATTTTCATTGTTTCCTTGCTTCTAAGGAAGATCCGAAGTCTGTATCCTTTTTGCATTGTTATATGTAGATGTGTATTATTAAATAAAATCCCAACCCGTCCCCACGGTGCCGTGGGCACATTTAGGGATTCGCTGAGTATTTAATAAATGAATGAATGTGAAGAAACTTGGAAATTTTTAAAAACTCAGTTCAGTACCAGTCATTGAGTGCTTTCTATTTGCCAGAAACTTTGGTAGGCGCTAGATATAAAAAGATCCAAGACCGGATCCCTACTCCCAGGCCTAGTCCGAAGTCACACACAATTACAGCATCGTGGGCACAGGACTTGGATAGCAGTGTGCAGATCTATTGGGAAAACACACAGGAGGCGGCTGGGGGCGGGGAGAGGCTTCTATGAAACGTCGTTTTATAGTGTTTGAATTGTTCGATTTTATTTTATTTATTCATTTTTGAGATAGAGCCTCACTGTGTCGTTTTTGGTTAGTGCCATGTCATCACAACTCACAGCAACCTCAAACTCTCGGGCTTACGTGATTCTCTTGCCTTAGTCTCTCCAGTAGCTGGGACTACAGGCGCCCGCCACAACACCCGGCTATTTTTTGTTGCAGTTGACATTGTTATTTAGCTGACCCAGGCTGGGCTCGAACCCGCCACCAACTGTATATGTGGCTGGCGCCGTAACCACTATGCTAGAGGCACTGAGCCATACTTTAAACCAAATATTAGATTATATGAAAAGGAATGCATATATTAGAATTGTGAGTCAACTCATATTATAGCTGTGTTTTGGTCAACATGAGGTACTCAAAAAATTGCCTAATCTAATAATTCCACCTACCACTTTTATTTATTTATTTTTAATAATAAAATTTGGGCTGTGCTAATCTTGTCTGTATCATTCCAATTTTAGTGTATATGCTGCCAAAGCGAGCATGTACCAAACACTTTTAAATACCTACCCTTTTCTTTAGATAGTATCTGATTTCCTCACCCACGTTTTTTATAAACAAAATATGAAAGGAACTGACTGAACGAATATAGGCAATTATTTCTAGTTTACATAAAATTGTTAGATTTTAAGCAAGGAAACTTAATTATTCTTTTTGGTTCTTTTTAATTATTCTTTTAATCTTAAATGTTAGTTTTTAAATGTTAGTTTTTCAGAAGGATAAAATACAGACTTTTCCATAATAGTACTAAATAAAATAAAGATAAATATATTGTCAGGCAGTATCTGAACAATCTCAACGGTGCTGTGGTTCTCATTTCCCCTTCCCTCTCTGATTTGAGACCTTAAGGTTAACTCTATTTATTTATTTATTTTTTTTTTTTGTAGAGACAGAGTCTCACTTTATGGCCCTCGGTAGAGTGCCGTGACATCACACAGCTCACAGCAACCTTCAACTCCTGGGCTTAAGCGATTCTCTTGCCTCAGCCTCCCGAGCAGCTGGGACTACAGGCGCCCGCCACAACGCCCGGCTAAGGTTAACTCTATTTAAATAAAGCATTTTGGATTTTTGGGCAGGAGTAGGGGGCATACAAAAAAATCAAAAGCATTTTGTTCTGAGGCTGTAACCCAGTTTTATTTTTATTTATTTATTTATTTATTTATTGCGATTTTTGGCCAGGGCTGGGTTTGAACCCGCCACCTCTGGCAAATGAGGCCAGTGCCCTACTCCATTGAGCCACAGGTGCCGCCCATCTAACCCAGTTTTAAAGCTGAAGCAGGGAATGAAATGGGTGGAAATATGTCGGTATCTTATGCTACTTTGTTGTGTTTTCATCAAGACTGAAAACTTCTGTTTTCAAAACTGACCTCCTTCAGGCCGGGCGCTGTGACTCACGCCTGAAATCCTAGCACTTTGGGAGGCCGAGGCGGGCGTATTGCTTGAGCTCACAAGTTCGAGACCAGTCTGAGCAAAGGCAAGACACCCCCACCCCCACCCCACTCTCTACTAAAAAATAGACAAACTAAGGCAAGAGCACCGCTGGAGTCCAAGGAGGTTGCTGTGCACTATGACGCCATGGCACTCTACCCAGGGCAACAGCTTGAGACTCTCAAAAACAAAACAACAACAACAACAAAACTGGCTTCCTTCATATCAACCTGAAGACTGGGACATTGCACAAATCTTTTCAGGTTAGAGAAGAAAAACCAATTAACATAGTGCAATGACAGACTGCTTTATTTAAGAACATTATGCATCTCTTCATCACTTATGCAAACAGGAGTGCTCTAAAAATTCAATGTGTGTGCTTCGTAAAGCAAATTAAGTCCCTACTGACCTCCTTTGTAAACATGCGACTTGCAATTCCTAAACACAAAGTAAAAACAAACTCCTGCTGGGCTGAATCGCGCGACCTAAAATCTACAGCAGCTTTGAATTCAGAGACTACAGTTCCCGGCACGCCCCGGGGCGAGGGGAGGGCAAGTGATTACCGACTAGAACTACAACTCCCGGCGTGCCCCGGCCTCACGCGTGGTTTGTGCAGTGAGAACTACATCTCCCAGCAGGCCGCGGGAAGGGGTCGGGTAGGAGGACCGCCGCGCCGAGCTTCCCACAACTTCCTGGACTCAGTTGAGCTTCCACCTTGGAAAGGATGGAGGTGACTGAGGATGTCGGAGCTCCGGAACCCGGCGAGATCCGGAATCTAAAGCCGTGTCTGCTTCGCCGCAACCACAGCCGCGAACAGCACGGTGTGGCCGCCTCCTGTCTGGAGGAGTTGAGGAGCAAGGGTTGGCAGGGGACCTGGGCAAGGGGTTGGGGGAGCCCGGGCCGCGGGAGGATGCCCTGCGGGGCAAGGCGGGGTCCGGAGAGGCGACTGGCGGATTTTTGTAGTGCGGGTGGAGCCTTGAGAGAGAAATGGTCCATCTGGGTTTAGCAATTTACAGATGTCAAGTGCTTAAACTTATATTATCTCATGTGAGACTCGTAGTGGTGGGAAGATGGAAAGAAATGTGCAAATTAAGACAGTCAGCTTAAGTCTATTGCCTGAAATCACTTAGGTATTGGACCAAACCCAGCCTAGTATATTCCTGCCACTGTAGCTCAATATGGGGGTAATGGGCCCCCCAGCTGAGCCCACTGCAGGGTAGGGGCGGGTTGCACCATCAGCTCTGGCAGGGACCTATGCCTTAAAGAGGGTGGGTGCTGCTACCGACCGTTTCTGGAGGTCCAGACAAGGAACCTGAGTTGTGGGTGACCTAGATGGACTGAAATTTGGGGCGGGCCCCACGCTTGAACTTACTTGACCTTGCACTTAACCATCTCTCAACGCTCAGTTTTCTCACTGGCAGGTTGGGTATAATGCTTCCAGCCCCACTTGAAAGGATTATTGGGACCCTGAAATGAAGTGATGTATTCGAATGATTTGCAATAGTTGTTAGCCCATCGCAAGAAATTCTTTATACAAACAAGATTTACAGCCAGCCCCAGGTGTGTCATCGCAGTTGGTGTCAGAGTGTACAGTTGGTCCCTCTCAGCAGAGTCATTAAGCCCCAAAAGATATTATACAGAAGTTTTTCAGAGACCCAGGAGCTACCAAAGCACTATAAATGCCTTGATGACATAGATCTTGCCACATAAGTGTTTACATATTTTTTCTTGGCATTAGCTTACTTCAATTTTAGAGCCACTTCAGTGCATTGGCTGGATGTACTTGGCTTCAGTTCTTTGTAGCTCAGACCATATAAACCTTGCTGTTTTATTTGGGTAGCCGTCATCATTGCAGAAGGATATTTGTAGTCTCTTGGATATTTCTGCTTGCTTCAGTCCTGTTAGCATTTTAGACACTGCCATCACTAAATGGGATGGTACAGATCTGCTGGGCAGAAAGCCCTTTCATCAAGTGAAAATGAAAAGCTACTGATAGAAGTTTCTGCTTCTCTTACATTTTCCTATAGGTTAGAAAAGCTACAAAGGAAGATAATGCAAAGAACAAAAAGCATTTTCTTTACCTACTTTCTTTCTTTTTTTTTTTTTTTTTTTTTTGTAGAGACAGAGTCTCACTGTACCGCCCTCGGGTAGAGTGCCGTGGCGTCACACGGCTCACAGCAACCTCTAACTCTTGGGCTTATGCGATTCTCTTGCCTCAGCCTCCCGAGCAGCTGGGACTACAGGCGCCCGCCACAACGCCCAGCTATTTTTTTGTTGCAGTTTGGCCGGGAATGGGTTTGAACCCGCCACCCTCGGCATATGGGGCCGGCGCCCTACTCGCTGAGCCACAGGCGCTGCCCTCTTTCTTTTTTTTTTTTTTTTTACATTTGCCACATAGGAAAATATAAGGCTGAACAAACCTGTAATTCTAGTGCTTTGGGAGGTCAAGGCAGGAGAATTGGTTTTGGATGGTTTTTTTGAGGCTGGGAGTTCAAGACCAGCCTGGGCAACATAGTGAGACCTCATCTCTATAAAAATTTTTTTAAAAAACTTAGTTGGGCATGGTGGTGTGCACCTATACTCCTGACTACTCAGAAGACTATAAAGCAGAAGGATCAGTAGTTCGAAGTTGCAGTGAGCTGTGATCACACCACTGCACTCCAGCCTTGGGCAGCAGAGGGAGACCCCATCTCTACAAAATCAGTAAATAAAATTTTTTAAATTAAAAAGTAAGAGAATTTGGGTGGCGCCTGTGGCTCAAGGAGTAGGGCACCAGTCCCATATGCCGGAGGTGGCGGGTTCAAACCCAGCCCCTGCCAAAAACCACAAAAAAAAAAAAAAAAAAGTAAGAGAATTTAAGATGAAAACTGAATAGATGAAAGAAAGACCAAGGGCTCGGCACCTGTAGCTCAAACAGCTAAGGCACCAGCCACATACACCAGAGCTGGCAGGTTTGAATCCAGCCCAGGCCTGCCAAACAACAACTACAACCAAAAATAGCTGAGCGTTGTGGCAAGCACCTGTAGTCCCAGCTTCTTGGGGAGTCTGAGGTAAGAGAATTGCTTGATCCCAGGAGTTGAAGGTTGCTGTGAGCTGTGATGCCACGACACTCTACCCAGGGCGACAGCTTGAGGCTCTGTCTCAAAAAAAAAAAAAAAAGACAGACCAAAGACATTGGTGGTTCATTCAAGTAAAAACTCCAATGCCTCCTATACACTGGTGCAGAGTAGCTGTGGTAAACACATTTTTAGGAGCCAGACTGTGTGGGTTTAAATCCCAGCTCTGCCACTTACTGTGTGATCTTGGATAAGTTACTTAACCTCGCTGAATCTTGTGTTCATCATCTGTAAAATGGGAGTAATAGTAGTACCTGCCTTACAGGAATGCTATGAGATTAAATACTGTAAACGAAAAGCACTTACAACAGTACCAGACCCATGAGAAGTGTTACAGTTACTACGGTAGTTATAACTTCCTGCTAGGCTTTGGAGGCAAACATTGAGGGTGTAAGGATGGGTAGAGTTTCCTTATGAGAATTTGTCAGTTGCTTGTTATTTTATTTTTCTCAGCCTGTGACATTCTGGCCATTGATAAGTCTCTAACACCAGTTACCCTGGTCCTGGCAGAGGATGGCACCATAGTGGATGATGATGATTACTTCCTGTGTCTACCTTCTAATACTAAGTTTGTGGCATTGGCCAATAATGAGAAGTGGGTATACAACAATTCAGGTAAGAAACAATAGGCATTTATAAAATGGCCTGTGCAGTACAGCATCCTTCATATTCATTACATTGCACAAGCCGCTTGTCGCTATGTGTCTAATTTTCTTTTCTTTCTTTCTTTTCTTTTTTTTTTTTTTGGACCACATACTCCTGGGTATGTGTTTAGCTTCTTAAGCATTTTTGTAGCAAACATTTACTGAGCACCTTCCATGTCCCAGACATAATGCTGAGTCCTAGAGAAAAAGATGAATAAGATAAGGACCCAGTTCTCAACTAACTTACAGACTGACAGCAACTAAAATGCCGTATGCCAGGGAGATCAGCACTGCAGGCTGGAGTCAGGCTATCTGGGTCTGAATCCTGGCCCTGCCATTTACTAGCCAGATGACTTTGTGCAAATTACTTACCCTCTCAGTCGTTACTATTTACAAAGTAACGACTATATAGTTCCTGTCTCCTAGGTTTGTTATAAGAATGCTAATACAGGCTCAGCACATGTAGCTTAGGAGAGTCCATGAGCCACTAAATTTAGGAAATCACCTTTCAGCAATGACTCCACTAGGTTTCTTTGTACTCAGGCTCAAGGGATGGCAAACAGTGGCTATAGCTCCTCCAATTAAGGAAGGAACCAGTCCCCAAGCACCAGAGAAGTACTAGTGAGAATGAAGTTTTTTTGTTGTTGTTGTTGTTGTTGGGTTGTTTTGTTTTGTTTTTTTCAGTTTTTGGGCAGGGCTGGGTTTGAACCCACCACCTTCGGCATATGGGGTCGGCACCCTACTCCTTTGAGCCACAGGCGCTGCCCTGAGAATGAATTTTTTATATACAGAAAGAGGACACGCCCAGACAGAAAGTAACCAAAAGGGACATGTGATAGGACCCTGGGTTTAAGTGGCTTCTTTCCATAGAAAACAGAACAGTTGCACAAGGAAACAAACTGAAGATGGAGGAAGGGAGAAAATTAAGGTTCTAGGTGGGGATTGGCTGTACTGTGAATGAGATAAGGTGCTTCCTTCACCACTAGAATCATTCTAAATGGTCAGTCAGAAGGATGTCAGAAGGTCAGTCAGAAGGATCCTCAACAGGTTTGTGTCTGTCCAGGGCGGAGGGGAAAACTACTTCAGGTTACTCTGACAGTGACTGGCATTTTCTCCCATGTATCAGATGGAGGTACAGCTTGGATTTCCCAAGAATCCTTTGATGTAGATGAAACAGACAGCAGGACAGGGTTGAAGTGGAAGAATGTGGCCAAGCAGCTGAAAGAAGATCTATCCAACATCATCCTCCTGTCGGAGGAGGACCTCCAAGTAAGTCTTCTCCACAACCTGCAGTGCTTACCTGGTCTTCACAGCACCCACCACCTTCTTAGCTTCCATCATCTAATTTTTAAATAATTCTCAAATTACAGGCCAGGCACCATGGCTCATGTCTGTAATCCTAACATTCTGGGAGGGTGAGGCGGGTAGATTGCCTGAGCTCACAGGTTCAAGACTAGCCTGAGCCAGAGAAAGACCTCATCTCTAAAAATAGCCAGGCATTGTGGCAGGTGCCTGTAGTCCCAGCTACTTCAAAGGCTGAGGCAAGAGAATTGCTTGAGTGCAAGAGTTGGAGGTTGCTGTGAGCTATGACACCACAGCATTCTTCGAGGGGTGACAAAGTGAGACTCTCTCAAATAAAAATAATAATAAAATAAATAAAATTAAAGCTTTCTCTGATGACTAATGACACAAGTACATTTTAAAAAATTCTCAGATTACAACTAAGATTCTTCCTCTTATAGTTATCACCTAAAATAGTAAGTTTTCTACTCTCACCATGTATCAGAATCACCTGTAGATTTTTTAATTACAGATGCCCAGGTCTCACCCCAGACCTGTATGGTGGACTCTGCGGGTAGAGAGTGCACTGCTGAGGAATGTAGTGTTGCGATAGCTGGGTTAAAATCCCAGCTCTATCACTGTGACTTTGTGCCAGCAGCTTAGCTTTTCTACTTGTTTTTTCTTCAGTAAAATTAGGATGAAAATAATGTGTTTTTATTCAAGAAATACTCACTGAGTCCCCGCCCCGTGCCGGACCTGGTTGTGTGCACTGGATGTGCAGTGGTGGACAAGCCACACACAGTCTCTGCTATGGTGAAACTTGCACTCTGATGAGGGAGGCAGACAAAACGAGAGCATATCAGATGGGTGGGAAGGATGCAGAGAGTGGTGGGGGCTGCTCTAGATTAGGACTGCTCTTCAAGGGAGGGCTTTGGGGGTTTTTGTTTTTTGTTTTTAGAGACAGAGTCTTACTTTCTTGCCCTCGGTAGAGTGCTGTGGCATCACACAGCTCACAGCAACCTCCAATTCCTGGGCTTAGGCGATTCTCTTGCCTCAGCTTCCCGAGTAGCTGGACTACAGGCATCTGGCACAACGCCTGGCAATTTTTTTGTTGGAGTTTGGCCCAGCTGGGTTCGAACCCACCACCTTCAGTATATGGGGCCTGCACCCTACCCACTGAGCCACAGGCGCCGCCCTTGCAGGTTATTTTTTAAACTTACATATTATTTTAAAGAGCAATGTGAATATATCCATATAGTTCAAAATCCAAGAGGTATGGAAGGATAAATATATAGGTAGCCAAAACATGAAATTAACCCAAATGTCCGTCACCTTGTTGGATGGATAAACAAAATGTAAATCCGTGCCATGGAATATTACTCAGCCATAAAAAGGAATGGAATATTATTATGTGCTACTACATGGATGAAACTTGAAAGCGTGCTAAGTGAAAGAAGGCAGATAGAAAGCTATATATTTTATGATTGCATTTGTATGAAATGCTTAGAATATTTGAATCTGTGGAAAGAGAAAGTAGGTTAAAGGTTGCCCTAAGGGTGAGGGAGGTTAAGGAGAAATGGGGAGTAACTACTGGTGGGTTTCTATTTAAGGTAGTAAAAATGTTCTAAGATTGTGGTGATAGTTGCATAGCTCTATGATAATACTAAAAGCATTTGTGTACTTTATGGGTTAATAGTATGATATGTGAGTTATATCTCAATAAAGCTATTGGAGAAAAAGGACATACAGGGAAAGTCTGAGCCCTGCCCCAGCCACCCAGATTTCTCTTCTCAGAGACAACTGATCCATGAGTTTCCCACTCCAGGGATATTTTATATACAAACAAATATGCATATATTTTCTCCTCCCACATCTGTGCCTCTATTTGTGTATTAGAGAGTATTCTAGATCCATATAGAAAAAGCATCTTTTTCTTTCTGCTACTGTTCTATTTCACGCGTATACCATGATTTATTTATTGAGCTCCCGTCAATTGATGGACATGTGGGTTCTCACCAGTCTTGCTAATCTAGGCAGTGCTGTAAAAGCTCATACCAGTGTCATTTTGCACGTATGCTAATCTGTAGAATAAACTCATAGGGGTATGATTGCTGAATTAAAGGATACCTGCATTTAGCTGGGCGTGGTGATAGGTGCCTGTAGTCCCAGCTGCTTAGGAAGCTGAGGCAGATTGATCACTTGAGCCAAGGAGTGTGAATTAGCCTGGACAACATAGTGAGACCACATTGCTAAAATAAAACACAAAACAAAAGGGGTTTTGATAAACATTGGTAGGTTCTCAAGAGGTGACAGTTAAACTGAAAGCTACAGGACAAGATGGAGCTTCATGGAAAACTCAGGGCTAGTGTTCCAGGCAGAGAGAAGGCAGGAGCAAGCATGATTTCTTTCTTGCTTGCTTTCTTTTTTTTTTTTTCTTTTAAGAAACAGAAAGTGGGCAGCGCCTATGGCTCAAAGGAGTAGGGCGCTGGCCCCATATGCCAGAGGTGGCAGGTTCAAACCCAGCCCCGGCCAAAAGTGCAAAAAAAAAAACAAAAAGAAACAGAAAGTGAGGTTCTCCCCAACCCAAGAGATTAGCGTATTATATCCTTAGACTATGGAGCATAGTAGAACTTACCAAAATAGGAATGAGTTTGTCAGAGTCCACACCCTGACAGCTGGACTACAGGGGGACGCTTAGGACACTCAAAGAGCTGACAAGGAAGGACACCCAGCACAGGGACTCTGGGCCAGGAGGACAGGAGGGAAGGAAAGATCACAGGGATTATTTGCACATAATTATAAGGATTAGAACTGTGACAGTGATTCTTGGGAAGTCAGTTACCCTCTTTTGTTTCATTTTCTGTAAAACGGGAAATTCTAAGACCTATTTCATGATGTTTGCACCTCTTGAATTGTGAACCTTGTGAAAGTATTGGTATTGCTTGTTTAAAAATGTATGCAATGTGGGTGGCATCTGTGGCTCAAAGGAGTAGGGTGCCGGCCCTATATGCCAGAGGTGGTGGGTTCAAACCCAGCCCTGGCCAAAAACTGCAAAAAAAAAAAAATTATGCAATATAAAATTTAAAAAATAACAAGACTTCTCCCTCGGAGAAGGGGCTATTCCCACTCTAGTACTCAAGAAATGTAAGCTTTTGTTATAGTTTATGCTAATCACTATATCCATAGTGATAATAATGTGCAGCTGAGTTTAAAACCACTGCTAAGCGTGTTAACAGTTTTTCTCTTACAAAGAGAATTTCTTTTTTTTTTTTGAGAAAGAGTCTCACTATGGGCGTCGCCTGTGGCTCAGTCGGTAGGGTGCCGGCCCCATATACCGAGGGTGGCGGGTTCAAACCCGGCCCCGGCTAAACTGTAACCAAAAAATAAAATAGCCGGGTGTTGTGGCGGGTGCCTGTAGTCCCAGCTACTAGGGGGGCTGAGGCAAGAGAATCGCTTAAGCCCAGGAGCTGGAGGTTGCTGTGAGCTGTCTAATGCCATGACACTCTACCAAGGGCCATAAAGTGAGACTCTGTCTCTACAAAAAAAAAAAAAAAAAAAATAGAGTCTCACCATGTTGCCCTTGGTAGAGTACCATGGCGTCACAGCTCATAGCAACTTTGAACTCTTGGGCTTAAGCAATTCTCTTGCCTCAGCCTCCCAAGCAGCTGGGACTACAGGCGACCGCCACAACGCCCAGCTTTTTTTTGGTTGTCATTGTTTGGCAGGCCCGGGCTGAATTTGAACCCGCCAGCTCTGGTGTATGTGCTTGGCACCTTGGCCGCTGAGCTACAGGCACTGAGTCATAAAGACAATTTCTAATATAATACTGTTTATCCAACAAGATTGATCCTCCTTAAAAATTACTGTCCTTTGGCCAGGCACAGTGGCTTATGCCTATAATCCTAGCACTGTGGGAGGCCGAGGTGAATGGATTGCTTGAGCTTATGAGTTTGAGACCAGCCTGATCAAAAGCAAGACCCCATCTCTACTAAGAAAAACCGAGGCAAGAGGATCACTTCAGCCTGAGTTGGAGATTGCTGTGACCTATGATGCCTTGGCACTCTATCCAGGGTGACAGCTTGAGACTCTGTCTCAAAAAAAAAAAAATTATTGTCTTTCTGGCACATTTAAAACATAACAAGTGAGGTATTTCTTATTCTGCATATTGAACAGACCCCCTGTCTCTAAAAAATACCCGGGTGGGTGACAAAGTTAAGTATAGGCTACTCTGTTTTAAAAATAGAATCTTTTGTGCAGTGCCTGTGGCTCAGTGAGTAGGGTGTTGGCCCCATATACCAAGGGTGGCGGGTTCCAACCCAGCCCTGGCCAAACTGCAACAAAAAATGGCTGGGCGTTGTGGTGGCCACCTGTGGTCCCAGCTACTGGGAGGCTGAGACAAGAGAGTTGCCTAGGCCCAAGGGCTGGAGGTTGCTGTGAGCTGTGATGCTACAGCACTCTACAGAGGGCAACGGAGTGAAACTCTGTCTCTTAAAAAAAAAAAGTAGAATCTTTTATTTTTTTTATTTATTTATTTTTTTTTTTTTTTTTGAGACAGATCCTCAAGCTGTCGCCCTGGGTAGAGTGCCGTGGCATCACAGTTCACAGCAACCTCCAACTCCTGGGCTCAAGCAATTCTCCTGCCTCTGCCTCTCAAGTAGCTGGGACTACAGGCGTCCGCCATAACGCCCTGCTATTTTTTGGTTGCAGCCATCATTGTTTGTTTGGCGGCCCAGGCTGGATTCAACCTGGCTACGTCAGGTGTATGTGGCTGGTGCCTTAGCCGCTTCAGCCACAGGCGCCGAGCCAAAATCAGAGTCTTTTAAAGGCATGAACGTGTATAATGCTGGGTGCAGTGGTGCATGCCTTTATTTCCAGCTACCCAGGAGGCTGAGGAGGGAGGATTGCTTAAGGCTAGGAGTTCAAGGCTAGCCTGGATATCATAGCAAAACCCCATCTCTAAAAAATAATTAAAAAAACAAAATTAGCTAGGCATGGTGGTTAGTGCCTGTAGTAAAAAAAAATTTCAGGCCAGGTGTGGTGGCTCATTCCTATAATACCAACACTTTAGAAGGCCAAGACAGGAGGATAGCTTGAGGCCCGAATTTGAGACCAGCCTGGGCATCATGATGAGATCCATCTTTATAAAAAGATAAAATTAGCCAGGCCCATACCTGTAGTCCCAGATACTCAGGAGGCTGAGAAAGGAGGATCACTTGAGCCCTGGAGTTTCAAACTGCAGTGAGCTATGATTGTGCCACTACATTTCAGCCAGGATGGCAGAGTAAGATCCTGTAAAAAAATTTTTCAAAGCTGGGCACGGTGGCTCATGACTGTAACCCTAGTACTCTGGGAGACCAAGGCTGGTGGATTGCCTGAGCTCAGTAATTTGAGGTTAAACCAGCCTGAGCAAGAGTGAGACCACATCTCCCATCTCTAAAAACAGGCGAGCATTGTGGCGGGTACTTGTAGTCCCAGCTACTTGAGAGGCTAAAGCAAGAAGATCTCGAGTCCCAACCAAGGGTAACAGTGAGACTCTGTCTCAAAAAAAAAAAAAGAGGGCGGTGCCCGTGGCTTAAAGGGGAGGGCATCGGCCGGTATGCCAGAGGTGGTGGGTTCAAACCCAGCCCCGGCCATAAACTGCAAAAAAAAAGAAAAGAAAAAATTTCAAAAATAAAAATAAAAATGCTTACGGTCAAAATCAAAGGAATTTTTGCTTAGTCACATACCATTGGGAGGAAGGGGGTCAGAAAACCAATGTTTTCTTTTTGTATGTTCAGGTTGTCCCCCATAAACAAATATACCAAGAAACAGTGGGGTCAGTCCCTAACTCCCCCTTTTGGGAAGTGACTGTTTTTGTTTTTGTTTTTTTTAGAGACAGAGTCTCACTTTATTACCCTTGGTAGAGTGCTGTGGCATCATAGCTCACAGCAACCTCCAGCTCTTGGGCTTTGACGATTCTCTTGCCTCAGCCTCCTGAGTAGCTAGGACTACTAGCTAGGCACCCATCACAATGCCCGCCAGGCTATTTTTTGTTGTTATGGCAGTTTGGCCAGGCCAGGTTTGAACCCACCACCCTCAGTATATGGGGCTGGTGCCCTACCCATTGAGCCACAGGGGCCACCCAAGGGATGTGACTGTTTTAAAACATCTTTATATTGATTCATTGAATAAGTGATCAGACACCTTTATGTTCTGTACAGGTGAGATTTTTTTGTTTGTTTCTTTTTTTGAGACAGTCACTGTGTCGCCCTGGGTAGGGTGCCGTGGCATCACAGCTCACAGCAACCTCAAATTCTTGGGCCTAAGACATCCTCTTGCCTCAGACTCCTGAGTAGCTGGGACTACAGGCATCCACCACAACACCCAGCTATTTCGTTGCTGTGTTGTAGTTGTCATTGTTGTTTGGCAGGCCCAGGGCCAGGTTCCAACCTGCCCGCCCTGTGTATGTGCCCAACACCCTAGCCACCGAGTTACAGGCGCCGAGCTGTATATATCACCTATATCCATACAGATGAGTTTTTAATATTGAGTTTTTGCTGTATTTTCCCAATGTTAAAAGTAGAGGAATATTGGAAATATCACATGCTTCTCTCTTGACTCTCAGTCAGCCACAGTAGGGGACTTTGGAAAATAGAGGAAATTAGTTCTTTCTTTCTTTTTTGTCATCCTGGGTGGAGTGCTATGGCATCATAGCTCACAGCAACCTCCAACTCTTGTGCTAAAGTGATGCTCTTGCCTCAGTTTTTCTATTTTTAGTAGAGTCGGGGTCTCACTCTTGCTCAGGCTGGTCTCAAATTCGTAAGCTCAGGCAATCCACCCACTTTGGCCTCCCACAGTGCTAGGATTACAGGCGTGAGCCACCGCAACCTGCCTGAAATGAGTTCTTAAGACTACTTAAGCACTAGAAAATCAATGGAAAGTCCTTCTATTTATTTATTTATTTTTTAAATGGAGACAGAGTTTCACATTGCCACTCTCGGTAGAGTGCTGTGGGGTCATAGGTCACAGCAACCTCCAACTCTTGGCTCAAGCAATTCTCTTGCCTCAGCCACCCTAGAAGGTAGGTCCACAGGTGCCTACCACAAACCTGGCTAGGAAAGTCCTTTTAGATTCCTTAGAGTCTGTATTCGCTTCCTAGGTGCTCATCGATGTTCCATGTTCAGACCTGGCTCAGGAACTATGCCAAAGTTGTGCCACCATCCAGGGGCTCCAGAATACACTCCAGCAGGTGCTTGACCAGAGAGAGGAGGCCCGCCAGTCCAAGCAACTCCTGGAGCTTTATCTACAGGCTTTGGAGAAGGAGGGCAGCACCTTGTCAAAGCAGGAAGGTAGGATTCTCTCCTGGGGAAGCAACTCTGAGAACTTGGAGCCAGTGGAGCTTTCCCTGGAGCGATGGCCTCATGTTTGCAATGCAGTCAGAAACACTGAAGCCACAGCTGCTGGGATCTTGGAACAGCATGTTTCTCTCTTGCCCACGTGGTTACTCTGGCTGGGTGGCCATGTGGCGAAATGACCACACAGCATGCTCATCTCTGTCTCACATCTCCCTTGCAGAGTCCAGAGCTGGTTTCAGTGAAGAGGTAGATGCAGTTGACACAAGTGTCAGCAGAGAGCTCTCCTCTGAAATTGCACTGCCGGGCCAGATCCTCACTGCACTGAAGGAGAAGCCTGCTCCAGAGCTGAGTTTATCTAGTCACCATTTGGAGGTGGGCAAGAACCAGGGTCCCTGAACTGCAGAGAATGACTTTCCCTGGAGATGTAGGATTGCCATGCAGAGGATGGCATGTATGGGATTTTTTTTTTTCACTTCTGCAGACCCTAATCATATCTGCCAATTTGCCTGTTATATACCAAAGCATTTACAAACATCTCATTTAATCTAAGTCAAAGTGGCTTTAAAAAATGAGTGCACTTCCCCTAATCATTAAACATTACCCTCTGGTCCAGGGTCAGTAGTGAAATGACTAAACCTGACAGAGAAGACCAGCAGAGCTCCATCTTCTGAGATGGCTTCTGCTTGTGGCCGTGGTCAAAGAAAATCCACAGTCAGCCCTGCAGTCTGTGAAATTTCACATGAGAAAGCAGACTTGGGGGATCCTTGCGTACTGGCTGTTGAAGACCAGGGAATTAGAAGCTTGATGAAGGGAGCCCATCAGGTGGATGCTACTTATTCTTGTCCTTGTCCTTGTCCTGGTTACCTTTGTATTGTAGACAAAAGGGAAAGGAACTGTTGGCATGAGCTTGGCTAAATTTTCCTGTAGGTGGAGGACTTTACGGTTGCTCCAAGTAAACTTTTCTTTTTTGTGTGTGTGTGGTTTTTGGCTGGGGCTGGGTATGAACCTGCCACCTCTGGCATATGGGACTGGCGCCCTACTCCTTGAGCCACAGGAGCCGCCCGCTCCAAGTAAACTTTTCAAAGGTCCTTTCCTGTTGGTATTGTATGAGGTATGGCAAGAAAAGTCACTTGACCATTTACTGTGACAGAAACGTAGCATTTCAGTGTAAAGAGATAACATAAACTGATATTCCCTGATCTCATTCCCCTGAAATACATCATGAGAGGCAGGGCACAGTGGCTCACGCCTATAATCCCAGCACTTCAGGAGGCCAAGGCAGGAGGATTGCTTGAGGTCAGGAATTTAAAGCCAGCCTGGGCAACATAGCAAGACCCCCATCTCTACAAAAAAATTTTAATGAGCTGGGTGTGGTGGCATGCACCTGTGGTCCCAACTGCTCAGGAGGCTGAGGCATGAGGATCACTTGAGCCCAGAAGATAAAGGCTGCAGTGAGCTGTGATTACACCATGACACTCCACTCTTTCTTCTCTTACAAAAATAATTTAAAAGTAACTAACTCATCTTTTAAAAGAAAAATCATGAGAGCAGCAGGTGAGGAGCACAGAAGTAGTGGTTTTCAGTAGTTCTTATTCTTGCTGCAGTTGGTTACCAAAGAAGACCCCAGAGCACTGGCTCTTGCTTTGAACTGGGACATGAAGAAAACAGAAAACGTCCAGCAGGCCTGTAAGCAGGAGTTCGCCCTGCGCCTGCAGCAGATCCAGAGCCTACATTCTCTCCGGAACATCTCAGCAAGGAAGAATTCACTATCTGAAGAACCACAGAATCCTAAACGAGCCAGACAAGATCGCACATAGTTAAAGCTGGAAATATGCCAGAGAAAAACCTGTGGCCTTGTTTTTGTTATCCGTGATGCCTTTAGCCTATACACTACCGTACCCCCTGCCTTTGAGTATGTTCTGGATCAGGTTGGAAGGCTAGCTTTATGCTTTCTCCAGAAAAGCTATTCCAGGTCTCAACATGCCCCACTACTGGTTTTGAATGATACAGCCACACCAACCGTATCCCACCTCCGCTAATTATGTCTTCTTATGTTCCCTGTTTAAAAGTAATTGTCAAGGACAATGAAAAGAAACTGTCTCATTTTAGAACTCCTTATCCTAAAGCTAGAAGTGCAGAAAAACACAGATAATGTAATAAAAAGCAACACGTGACATAACAGAGCATTGATTATGGCCATAAACTTGTTTCTCAAGTTAATGAATTTTTTTGTTTGTTTAAAGGCACACATTAAATTTGCAGACCATAGGGACAGACAATCTACTTTCCCATTTCTAATGTCTAATTCGGTATTGTGAAATTGTATCTTTTATCACTGCAAAATTCTTTTCAGTTTTCTAATATGTTTTACTGGCAGGGGGTATAAAAGGTCATTAAAGCAATTTCCATGTGATGCAACTCCATGCCTCTTTGTGTGCACAGCAGAGCACTTCTGATTTGTATGCCTCCTGTGTCTGTACACACTTGTTCTGCGGGTTTTATAATCTAACACACTCTCCTTGCAGGGAAAAGATTCATTATCATTGACTTATTTGACTTTTTTTACGGTATGCATAGGTGAAAATGGAATGCTATTAAGCGATAAATTGGCTATTTATTAAGCAAAGAACTATAATAGTAAGTCCTAGGGTAAAATTGGGATACAAAAAACAATTAAACAAAACAAAAGGAACTTCCTGGCCAGGCGAGGTGGCTGACACCTATAATCCTAGCATACTGGGAGGCAGAGGCAGGTGGATTTCTTGAGAAGTTCGAGACCAGCCTGAGCAAGAGCAAGACCCCGTCTCTACTAAAAATAGAAAAAAAGAACTTCTGGGCAGCACCTGTGGCTCAAAGGAGTATGGCGCCAGCCCCATAAGCTGGAGGTGGCGGGTTCAAACCCAGCCCTGGCCAAAAACTGCAAAAAAAAACAAAAAAGAAAAAGAACTTCCTTCTCCTATGATCATCTTCAAGGAAGGCTCAGATTTATTTGGCTTTTTTACTAATGCTTCTAGGGGTGTCCAACCTTTTTTTCTCTGCCACATATTGGAAGCAGACACATTGTCTTGGGCCATACAAATACACAAACACTAACGAGAGCTAGCAAAAAAAAAAATACAGGGTCCATGTATACTTCTGATGATATCTAATTAACACAGATAAGCAAAAAAAGTCTTCACAAAATCAGCACGCAGCCCACGGGCCACAGGTTGGACACCCCTGCTACCACTGGTTCTCACTAGCTCCAGTATTTCCTTTTTATAGCTTATTTTGAAAAATAAAAATCTTGGGCAGTGCCTGTGGCTCAGAGGGTAGGGTACTGGCCCCATATACCAAAGGTGGCAGGTTCGAACCTGGCCCCGGCTAAACTGCAACAAAAAAATAGCTGGGCATTGTGGCAGGTGCCTGTAGTCCCAGCTACTCGGTAGGCTGAGGCAAGAGAATCACCTAAACCCAAGAGCTGGAGATTGCTGTGAGCTGTGATGCCATGGCATGAGGGTGACAAAATAAGTCTCTATCTCAAAAGAAAAGGAAAAATTTTTATTTCTGCAGAAGAATGGGCTATAAAAATAAATTTAAAAATAAAATATATATTTGTAATGCCTGTTGAATTATCCTTAAATAGAAACCATAGCTGAGGGCCAGGTGAGGTGGCTCATGCCTGTAATCCTAGCACTCTGGGAGGGCGAGGCGGGTAGATTGCCTGAGCTCACAGGTTCAAAACCAGCCTGAGCCAGAGCGAAACTTTGTCTTTAAAAATAGCCGGGCATTGTGGCAGGCGCTTCTAGTCCCCGTTACTTGGGAGACTGAGGCAAGGGAATCACTTGAGCCCAAGAGTTTGAGGTTACTGTGAGCTATGACGCTAGGGCACTCTTCTGAGGGTGACAAAGTAAGATTCTGTCTCAAAAACAAAAGGAAAAAGCCATAGCTGATAAACTACCTACACTCACAAAAGTATAACACCCTGAATTTAATATTTCAGAAAAAGCAAAAGGAAAATAATTTCTAATATAATGGCATGTATGTCACTGAATGTGCCCAAAGGCACACTGAGGCTGTCAGATGCTTTTCCTTACAGGATAAATTATTGTGAATTTGACAGAGGCAAGCTGACATGGGTGTGCACTAATTGTCAGCCCAGATACCACCTCATTGCCCTTAGTAATGAGATTCCCAGAACAGTATTTTTTTTTTTTTTTTTTTTGAGAAACAATCTCACTTTGTTGTCCTCACTGCCATAGCATCATAGCTTATAGCAACCTCAAACTTTTGGGCACAAATGATCCTCTTGCCACAGTCTCCCAAGTAGCTAGGACTACAGGTGCCCACCACAATGCCCAGCTATTTTTAGGGATGGGGTCTCGCTCTAGCTCAGGATGGTCTTGAACTCCTGAGCTTAGGCAATCCACCCACCTTGGCCTCCCAGAGTGCTAGGATTACAGGCATGAGCCACCTTGACTGGCCTGTAATAACATCTAAAATATCATCTATCCTTGATTTAATTAAAACTGCAAAAAAAAAAAAAATGCTTTGTGCTTGGCTGAGCACAGTGGCTCATGCCTATAATCACAGCACTTTGAAAGGCCAAAGCAGGAGGTTGACTTGAAGACAGGAGTTTGAGAGCAGGCTGAGCAACATGGCAAGACCCCCATCTCTATAAAAAAAAATTAGCCAGGCACAGTGGTACATGCTGTAGTCCCAGCTACTCAGGAGACTAAGGCAGGTGGATCACTTAAGCACAGGACTTTGAGGTTGCTGTGAGCTATGGTGATGTCACTGCATTCTAGCCTAGCTACAGAGTGAGACCATGTCTTAAAAACAAAAACAAAACAGGCTCAGCACCCGTTGCTCACTGAGTAGGGCAATGAATAGGGCGCCGGCCACATATACCAAAGGTGGTGGGGGTTCACATCTGGCCCGGGCCTCCTAAACAATTAACAACTGCAACAAAAAATAGCCAGGTGTTGTGGCAGGCTCCTGTAGTCCCATCTACTTGGGAGGCTGAGGCAAGAGAATCACTTAAGCCCAAGAGTTGGAGGTTGTGAGCTGTGATGCCACAGCACTCTACCCAGGGTGACAGCTTGAGACTCTGTCTCAAAACAAAACAAAAACAATTAGGTTTCAGGATAAAATCATTTGAACAAGTTTTTGTCCAGCATGATACTGAAGTCATGCAGGATGTGGGACAGTTATTCCTTTCCTCTGCACTGCAGGATAACTAGTATCCCAGCCCCTAACCCACCCAATGCCAGTAGTAACCTCCAATCACTAAGACAACTTAAAGTATGCACGTTTCCAAAATGCCCCTGTAGGGGCAGTAATGCCCATCACAAATTTTTTTTAACATTCTAAAATCTGCTGTGTGTTGACACTTAACACATCTGAGCCTCACCAAACCGGTGAGTAAGGTAGGGCGTGGCTTGTCAGCCATCATTTTGTATTATACATGAGCAAAATTGGGTTCAGGGACTTGTCTAATGTCACAAGGTCAATTAGAGGAATAGGAACCAAAGTCAGGTCTTCTGGTTTAACTCTCTACTTCTGTTTTCTCTTAAGTCTACATACTTTTCTATTAACATGCCCAGACCACTAGTTTTCTTATACTAGTGTAGTAAGTTGGCAACTTTGCCAACTGAGAAAGGCCTAATGTGCCTACAACACGATTGCAAAAGCTTTCTCCCCACAGTCATGGTGCTGGTGGTGTCAGAGCAGCAAGTACCCCAGTAATGGTATCTCTATTCACCAATTATACAGACACCTTCATCTTTGCCCTCCTAAATTAAAAATATTTTGTCAGGCTCAGCACCTGTTGCACAGTGATTGCAGCACCGGCCACATATAGTTCGAACCTGGCCTGGGCCTGCTAAATAATGACAACTGCAACAAAAAAATAGCCAGGCATTGTGGCAAATGCCTGTAGTCCCAGCTACTTGGGAGGCTGAGGCAAGAGAATCACTTAAGACCAAGAGTTTGAGGTTGCTTGTTGTGAGCTATGACGCCACAGCACTCTACCGAGGGCGACAAAATGAAACTGTCTCAAAAAAAAAAAAAAAATTATATATATATATATATATATTTCTGTCAAATACATAGTAGAGCTTTAGTTGACTATTCTGGGTACTAGTATTCTGTACTTGAAACAAACCCAACAAGCATCTGTACTGGATAGGAGAATGGAAAAAGTATTACAGTTTTGGAGAGACAAACAATTGAATCTAATTTCTTGGGACCTTAGGCTAGCCTCAGGCTCCAAGGTTGAAGGAGTTAAATGGAGTTCTCTAGAACCTAGCACATAGGAGATAGCAGTGGTTCCTTTTCATTTCTGGAGGCCAGGAGGCTCCTATCAAGAGGTCTGTAGGTGGGAAGACCTTAGACCACAAACTAGCCCAGGTGTGTAGTGAGAGCACTTGCAAGCACATCATGCTGCCCTTGATACCATTTACCTTCCCTCCGGGCTGGGTAGAATAGAAATGTGGCAGCACAGCAATCTGTCTAAAAATAGGAGAGTGAGAGAGCAGGCCATGCCTCTTCTTCCAGTAGGAGAAAAGAACAGCAAAGAAAGCAGCTGGGACTAATGAACTCCACATTAGCTATACTCCATTCTTTCAGCTTAAGTCAAGTGTCGGTCCCCATTAGGCAATTGGCTTTGACAGGAGCTATGCTAATTACCACTTACCAACCTTTAATTTCTGGGTAAAAGAAAAAGAAAAAAGCTAATGGATTTTTCACTTTCTAAAGAGAAAGGAATAAAATAATAGTAGCCTGTAAAAACACAAAACACTGCATTAATTATAGGAGTATTAATGTAATTAATGCGCCTTTATTCACCAGCTTGTTTAGCTGTTTAATTTCATAATTATCTATTCAAGTTTTTTTTTTTTTTTTTTTGCAGTTTTTGGCCGGGGCTGGGTTTGAACCCACCACCTCTGGTATATGGGGTTGGCACCCTACTCCTTTGAGCCACAGGCACCGCCCAAGTTTTTTTGTGTGTGTGTGGTTTTTGGCCGGGGCTGGGTTTGAACCCGCCACCTCCGGCATAGGGGACCGGCACCCTACTCCTTGAGCCACAGGCACTGCCCTTTTTTTTTTGCAGTTTTTGGCAGGGGCTGGGTTTGAACCTGCCACCTCTGGCATATGGGGCCGGCCCTCTACTCCTTTGAGCCACAGGCACCGCCCTATCTATTCAAGTTTTTTTGGTTTTATGGGTTTTTATTTGTAAAATTTTATCTTAAATTAATTATTTTGGCTGTATCTTATACTACCTGAGGCTGGGCAGGGGGTGGGGAAGGTTTATTTTGTTTTGTCTTAGGAGACAGGGTCTCACTCCTCTGTTGCCCAGGCTGGAGTGCCGTGGCACAATCATAGCTCACTATAACCTCAAATTCCTAGGCACAAGCAGTCCTTCCACCTCTGCCTCCCCAAATAGCTAGGACTACAGGCATAGGCCACCACACCTGGCCAATTGTTTTCTTACTTTTTTGTAGAAACAGGGTCTTGCTATGTTACCCAGATGGTCTCAAATTCCTGGCCTCAAGCAATCTTCCTCCTTTGGCTTCCCAGAGTGTTGGGATTACAGGCATGAGCCACCACACTCAGCCCTACTCAAGGATGTTAAGGACCTTGAGACCACCAATCCGCTGCCTAGGTCCTCTAATCTCTGACCATGAAGTCCTCCATCCTGTTTGAGAACCTCTGTGAGGGGAACAGGCTCATTCCTCAGGAAGTACACTGCATTTTCACTCAATCTTAGGCAAAAGGCTGAGAAGTGATACACTGCACTTTTAGATCACAGAACCTTAAAGTTGGCTATTTGGTTAAATGAGATAGAACAACACCTGTGCAACTACAGGGACATGAACCAACAGGTTAATGCACAGATACTGGATTTTCTTCAACATTTTTCAATATCGTGTTTACAATACAATCACCAAGAGTCTACCTTTTTATCCAGCTCATAATTTAGTAAGACAAACGTATTTGGGATCACTTAACTATTTAATTAAAAATGCAAAATGGGGCGGCGCCTGTGGCTCAGTCAGTAAGGCGCCGGCCCCATATACCGAGGGTGGCGGGTTCAAGCCTGGCCCCGGCTGAACTGCAACCAAAAAATAGCTGGGCGTTGTGGCAGGCGCCTGTAGTCCCAGCTACTCGGGAGGCTGAGGCAAGAGAATCGCTTAAGCCCAGGAGTTGGAGGTTGCTGTGAGCTGTCTGATGCCATGGCACTCTACCAAGGGCCATAGGGTGAAACTCTGTCTCTACAAAAAAAAAAAAAAAAATGCAAAATGAAGCCAAGCACGGTGACTCACACCATAATCCTAGCACTCTGGGAAGCCCAGGTGGGAGGAGCGCTTCAGCTCAGGAGTTTGAGACCAGCCTGAGTGAGAATGAGACCCCTGTCTCTACTTAAAAAGTAGAAAAATTAGGCAGGCATAGTGGTGCATACTCAGGAAGCTGAGGCAGGAGAACCACTTGAGCTTCAGAGTTTGAAGTTGTTATGAGAAAATCAGGCTGACACCAGGGCACTCTGCCTAGTGCAGCAGAGTGAGACTCTTCTCCAAGAAAAGAAAAAAGGAAAGGACAAATTACCGTCTTACTAGCATTACTTATAAGTTAAAAATAGTGCATTGCCCTGCTTTCCTTCACCTCTTCCTTTCTAGTCTAGAAACAGAGAATTTCCTTTTCTGATTTGTTCCAAATGGAATCCATCTCTCAACTGAAGAAGTTACTGTTAAGACAAACCTGAATTCAGCATGTGCTGCTTAAATCAAGTTGTTTAAGTATTTCCCGAGCTCACTGGTCTGTTTCAAAGGCCTAGAATGCTTTGCTGTCAGACCTGAAATACAAATACTATGAAGGGATTTGTCAAATGCTTGTCATCCTCAATTCATCCTCAGCACTTAAGGACCTATTCTGGTGCCAATGCTGGAAACAGTAACAAGAGAAAGAATTCGACCTTCTCCAGGGCCTGATGACCCACATCTATACACCTGACTATATTAACTACAGAGAGGAAGAGTTTAAGAAAAGTCTACCAAAAGTAAGGATGGTGGTGCGCACCTGTAATCCCAGCCACTTTGGAAGCTGAAGTGGAAGGATCCTAGAACTTCAAAGTTACAGGAGGCTATAATCATACCACTGCACTCCAGGCTGGGCAATACAGCAAGGAGACCCTGTCTCTTTAAAAAAACAAAAAGTCTACTAAAAACCTGATGGAAGGAAATTATCATTTTACCCTTAATCACAAGCATATTAATCTGATCTAACATGCAGTCAATGCTAGTTAACATTTTATTAAGTTCCCTGAATGAAGATAGACTTGATGGATTTCCTGGCAGTATCATTAGTTGATCCTCATTATCCTACAGATAACTATCTAGTTAAAAGCTAAAATCCCCAATCTTAAGAAGTGTGTGCATCCATCGCCCCAATTAAAAAACTGAGAAACAGGGCACTTATAGTCCCCGCTACTTGGGTGGCTGAGGCAAGAGAATTGCTTGAGCCCAAGAGTTGGAGGTTGCTGTGAGCTACGACACCATAGCACTCTACGGAGGGTGACAAACTGAGACTCTGTCTCAAAAAAAAAAAAAAAAAAATTTAAAAACAATGAGCATGGTTTTCTTCCAGAAAAATCTTGAAAGACCAAATTCTGAAGGTTAGCTGGCCTTTTCAGGCAGGAGTCTTCCACTCAGTATACTGACCCAATTACTGCTCTCTTCAAGCTGCTGTGTTTGGAAATGTGGGTGCTATTAAGTTTCTCCATCACATTATACTTTATTCAGCTGGTAATTATGAATATGAGCTCAGCTCTGCAGAAAACAGAATGGTCAGCAGTCATATTCAGTGAGTCTGCTCCCCTGACATCCAAAGAGAATAATACGCCCGTGTCCTCCAGCCAGCCCTTGCTCATTTTCCCAACATGAGGCCTGACCCTTGGAAACTTTCCATAACTCCAGGTATGGATCTCTAAGTTTTAAACACCTTCACACCAAAAGTTTCTTTTAAGTCTATAAATCAAGGGTCATAAACAATATATGTAATCAAGCAAGCATTTGGGGGAGAATTAAAGTTTGATGAATATTTTGAAATTGAGTGATTTGTTTACCCTTAACCCAGAGACTTAAGAGTTCCTTCCTCTGCCTTACATCACTGAAAATGGAACTGTTTCCCTACCCCACCACTATTTAACCACTATTCACTGGAAATCCCTGAGGAACAAGCAATATGACAATCATGCATAATACACAGCCATCTGTCACGGAACCAAGTCCAGGTTACTGAGACTTTGGACGTCTTGGTATTAGAAGTTGAGGCAAACAGGCTACAGGCTGGGCAGCAGCACGGAGAAAGAATAATTTTATAAATAGACTTCACTCCTCACAAAGCAAATCTAAAGCTGCAATCCATGAAAAGAATTGTAATCAATTAATATTAGGTCACTAATTAAAACTGGTACATAACAGCAAGTTTGAATGTAACTTTTATGAGCATGTCAGCATGATGTTTTCTGTTTAATAGCATAACATATGTTTTACAATTAATTTCAGCTAAAACATCAGGAATAGTCATTTTGCTCCTTGGGGACAATGTTAAAAATTTGCTTTTAATGTGAGAGAAATACTTTTTATTTTTTAATTTTTAGAGACAGAGTCTCACTGTACCGCCCTCAGTAGAGTGCTGTGGCGTCACACAGCTCACAGCAACCTCCAGCTCTTGGGCTTACGTGATTCTCTTGCCTCAGCCTCCCGAGTAGCTGAGACTACAGGCGCCCACCACAACGCCCAGCTATTTTTTTGTTGCAGTTTGGCCGGGGCTGGGTTTGAACCCACCACCTTCGGCATATGGGGCCGGCACCCTACTCACTGAGCCACAGGCGCAGCCCTATTTTTTAATTTTTATTATTATTTTTTATAGTTTTGGACAGGGCCAGGCTTGAACCTGCCACCCCCGGTATATGGGGCCAGGGCCCTATTCCTTGAGCCACAGGTGCTGCCTGGGAAATATTTTTTAAATTAAACAATTCATATCAAAATAAACTGGAATGAGATGCTATTCTGAACTCTTAAATTACTTTAAGTCAAAGATGTAACAACTTCCAAGCACCATAATAAAGGTTGGAAGGAAAGCCCAATGGCTACATTGAGTATGGTCTGGCAAAATCACAAAATCCTTATCAAAATGTTCATTTTGAATTCCAAAATTACTCAAGACATCGTCAGTTTTGGGTGCTATTGATATTTAAATAAGAAATACTGGGCGGCGCCTGTGGCTCAGTGAGTAGGGTGCCTGCCCCATATGCGGAGGGTGGCGGGTTCAAACCCAGCCCCGGCCAAACTGCAATCAAAAAAAAAAAAAATAGCCGGGCGTTGTGGCGGGTGCCTGTAGTCCCAGCTGCTCGGGAGGCTGAGGCAAGAGAATTGCGTAAGCCCAAGAGTTAGAGGTTGCTGTGAGCCGTGTGACGCCACGGCACTCTACCGAGGGCGGTACAGTGACACTCTGTCTCTACCAAAAATAAATAAATAAATAAATAAATAAATAAGAAATACTTTACAAATGACATGGGAAAGAGAAAATACTACCCTAAAGAGGAAGATCACTGCTGTTCAACACATTTTATTGAGGTCCATCATTACACGGTTTCCGTGAGTAATGGGTGGAGTTTTACTTGCAGGAGGAGAAGGTCTTCCAGAAGAAATTCTTGCAGGGCGTTTTATCTCGGTGAGTGGACTGCTGAAGGGGCCGGCCTTCCTGCCGTTTGGACACCTCCCAGGCTTCCCCTCCTGTGAGGGGCCTGCCACTGGCCTGGGAGGTCCACTCATACCACCAAGCAAGGAAAGTCAAAAGGCTGCTTTTCTTTGTTTCTGCTGCTTCCTGCATATGCTTTTAAAGAGAAGCAGATGGCAAAGAAAAGAAAAATCAACAGTCTGGCTCAGCCAGCATTAAAATATACACAATCCCTTACTTTAAAAAAAAAATGCCCCATGACAATAAATCACATTTCATTTAAAAGGTGAGAAAGTTAAGACAATACCTTAAAGAACCTGCTCTAATTAGAAAAAAGATAATTTTCAGTCAAGGAAAAAGAGCTGCTGGTTTTGTCCCCCAATCCTTGCTGAAGCCCTTAATTAGAAGAGGTCAGGAAATCTGCCATTTTCTCCCACCAAGAGACTGGCAATTAAGAAGTCCCCCTCCCTGAGGTGAATGAGGCTAATTTAGCTCATTTTTTCCATCTTTGGACACACACCTGGATGTCCACAAGCTGCTCTTTGAGACAGATCAGACTAGACTGAGATGTTATATTCTGCTCTTTCAAGTTCCTTAGAAAGCATCTAGGAGTAATCTGATGATAAATGACCTGTCTGAAACTCATCTGGTAATTTCAGAGAAAAATCCATTTTTAATGGTCAACTTTATATACTCTTTCTTGGAACTTTTTCAAAATGGAAAAAAGAAAAATAAATCACCTCATAAAGTTACAAATTCTCACAAGGAAAATGTAATGATGTCAATTAATCTGCACCATTGAGAGCATACGCTAGTCCGTATGACTCGTGGGGGCATTTGCAGAGCCATGATTGAGCTGCAATAGACTGGGACAATCACTCAGCGTCTCACGGACTAGCAGACGGAGCACACTGGCACTAATGTACACAGCTATGGTTTAATAAAAATAAATAAATAAAAAAGAGGGTCCCCTTGAGCTACAGTGGTTTCTAACAAACTTCCCGGGTCGGGACAAGTGAAGGTAAACGAGAACCAATGTCCTGAGTGCGACATCACAATACCCAGGCCAGTCAAGAACGCTACAAAGTTCAGCCCTGCGTCTTGTCCTACTTGTGAACTGCAACCCACGCACACAACTTGCCATGCAGATGCTGGGGGCTTGGCACACGTGGCCAAAAGTGTCAACAAAAGCAGACAGACAGGGAGTGGGCCAGTGTGGGGCTGAGCAGGGTCTGTACTCACCCTGCTGTCTTGGCCAGTGAGGCCACCCTCCAGGGGCAGGGCAGCCATGGCTGTGGCCCCAAAGAACAGCAGCAGCAGGAGGCCCCGAGGCAGCGGCATCCGGGCTGGCTGGCACTTCTCCCGCGTTGCTGCTGCTGCTGCTTTTCTTGCTTAGCAGCCCTGAGATCAACGTCGTGTGGACTTGGGCCTCTTCTTTGGAGACTGGGGGGTATTTTAAGCTCAAACTCCAGCTGTTTTTTTGTCTATACATGTCTAAAACCTGTATCCCTCTTTACTCGCGCAGTGACGCATAAGCCTGAGCAATCAGTGCCCACAAAAGCGCTTTGGGGTTGTATTTAACCCCTTAATTAAAGCCTCGGTTCTTTTCCTGTGTTGAGAGTGAATCTGCTCTTATTTTGGAATGCATGTGTGTTTGCTTATGAAGATGTTCTACTTCCTCATAATTACACTGATAGCAAGCAGGAAGCCACAAGAACAAAAACAAGTGATTTAACATCATATAAAATTAGGCGTAGATAAGGAACTTAAGTGTGAAATTGTGCCCATATAAAAGCATGACTGAGTCTGCTACAAGCAGAAAAAACACAAAGGCAATGAGGGCAGAGAGAGACACTCTGACAGTAGCCCCTGACTCTTGTTTTCTTGCCCCCAGTAGAATACCATGGCGTCACAACTCACAGCAATCTCAAACACCTGGGCTTCAGCGATGTTCTTGCCTCAGCCACCCTAGTAGCTGGGACTATAGGCACCCCACAGCGCCTGGCTATTTTTTTAGAGACAGCGTCTCAATGTTGCTTAGGCTGGTTTTGAACTCGTGAGCTCAGGCAATCTACCTGCCTCAGCCTTCCAGAGTGCTGGGATTACAGGTGTGAACCACCTCACCTGGCCTATATTATTTTTATTTTTTTATTTTATTTTTTTAATTTTTCCATACACTGGTTTTATATACCATTTGACATATTTTCATCATACTGGTTATCATAGCCTTCCTGGCATTTTCTTAGTTATTGTGTTAAGACATTTATATTCTACATTTAATAAGTTTCACATGTACCCTTGTAAGATGCACCGTAGGTGTGGTCCCACCAATTACCCTCCCTCCGCCCATCCTCCCTCTTCCCCTCTCCTCCCTTTCCCCTTTTGGCCTATATTATTTTAAAAAACAATGATTACTTATTCTAAAGAGCAGAACTAGGACCTAGATAGACATTAGAAGAATGTAGAGTTTTCTTTCTTTCTTTTTGTTTTTTTCTTGAGACAGAGCCTCAAGCTGTCGCCCTGGGTAGAGTGCTGTAGCATCACAGCTCACAGCAACCTCCAACTTCTGGCCTCAGGCGATTCTCTTGCCTCAGCCTCCCAAGTAGCTGGGATTACAGGCATTCACCACAACACCTGGCCATTTTTTGGCTGTAGCTGTCATTGTCTGGCAGGCCTAGGCTGGATTCGAACCTGCCTGCTCTGGTGTTTGTGGCTGGCGCCTTAGCCACTTCTGCTACAGGCCTTGAGCCCAGAGTTTTCTTTATAAGCAGAAGAAACTTTCAGCCTGAGCTAGAGTGAGACCCCATCTCTAATAGCCAGGCATTGTGGCAGGAGCCTGTAGTCCTAGCTAATCAGGAGGCTGAAGCAAGAGAATCGCTTGAGCCCAAGTGTTTGAGGTTGCTGTGAGCTGTGACCCACGCACTCTACCCAGGGCAACCAAGTGAGACTCTGTCTCAAACAACAACAATAAAAAAAAAAAAAAAAAAGAAGAAACTTGTAAAAAATAGTGCCCAATAATGCAGCAGTCCCCAACCTTTTTGACACCAGGGATGGGTTTCATGGAACACATTTTTTTCACAGATGGGAGTGGGGGGGTGGGGAGAGGATAGTTTTGGGATAATTCAAGGGCATTACATCTCTACCTCAGATCATCAGGCAGTAAATTCTCATTAAGAGCATGCAACTTAGATCCCCCCACATGCAGTTTACAGTAGGGCTCCTGTTACTATGAGATTCTAATGTCACTGGTTGATCTGAAGGAGGTGGAGCTCAGGCAAAGCTGCTATCGATGGGGAGTGCCTGTAAATACAGATGAAGTTTCACTAGTTCACCCTCTGCTAATCTCCTACTGTGCAGCCAGGTTCCTAACAGGCCATGAACCAGTATCAGTCTGCAACCCAGGAGTTGGGGAGCGCATCAATAATAGAAAAGCTTTTCCATCCCTGGAGGAGTTCAGGAGAACCTGGGAACCATACATGCATCAGGAATGCTGTAAAAGGGGTTCCTATGGAGGGGGAGACTGATGATCTCTATGAAGAGTTCTCCTCGTGGATTTCCATAATTCGGCAAAAGGAATTAGCATGCCCGATTAACCTTTCTTGGACATCTGGGCTTTAAGAAACCAGCTACAGGGTGGCACCTGTGGCTCAAAGGGGTAGAGCGCCGGTCCCATATGCTAGAGGTGGCGGGTTCAAACCCAACCCTGGCCAAAAACCACAAAAAAAAAAAAAAGAAAGAAAGAAACCAGCTATATACAAGCACAGTGTAGACCTTTCCCTGTGCATTCCAGCTGCTGCTATGTACAGTGGGGATGCTGTGAAACCTCACTGGTTCCAATAATGTCAGTGATAAAAAATTAACACAGGCTGTTTCATTTCAAGCTTTTTCCATAATTGTTCTAAGTAGGAGGGATAGAAAATATTTTAAATGCAAATTGCCTCTATTTACCAGGTCACATTTATTTCAAAGACATTTGCTTCTTTATATGGTTAATCATCTGAAGGTCAGGGAAAACACAGATGAGCTTCCAAAACTCTGAGGAAGCAAGCCTACGAAGAAGCACCCTCTAAAGTCCTTCCTGCCATCTGTCTCCAAAGATAGAATTGTAAAGGATGACATTCCAGAGTAAACTAAACCCTAAATGGAATGTGCAGAGGAAGAGGCAGCTCACAGAGGAAGGGGAGTCGAGTCAGCTAATTCGTAATGAAGTCTGTCCTCCCAGGTGTTAAAATACCTGAAAAATACATTATAAGACCCTGTGGTCTTATATACACAGGTCATCCACAAGCATGCCAAATCAATCAGAAGACTACATAAATATCAAGTCAGTTTTCTCATCTGACTAGAAAACTTGACACAAAAATATCCACACCAACCAGGAGGTCCTAAACTCAACTCATTGATATTCACAGGACACCCACAGCACTCACAGGCTCACCATTTCAAGTCATTTGTATACTGAGATTCAGAAGCTACAGAATCTATAAAAATTACACGTTACATTTCTAACCACTTCTTTTTTTTGCTACATACAACCTCATTCCATGGGATTTTTAACACTGTTCACTAACAAAGCACAAAGTCTAGAGTTGAAACCCAAGATGCAAATCTCGATCTGTCAACCTTTGGCAAGTCCATAGTCTCTATTCCCTAAACTCTTCTTTATGAGTTTAGAGGGAGCTTATCCAAAAATGAAACTGCTAACAGATGGGTCTTTGGCTGAATGTACTATAAGAATGGAAGGCTTTATGATTCACTTTTCTTTCACAAATATGATACACATATATTGTAATTAACATGAGATCAAATTATTAGGTTTTGTTTGTTTGTTTTTGAGACAGTCTCACTATGTCACCCTCAGTAGAGTTCTATGGAGTCTCAGCTCACAGCAACTTCAAACTCTTGGGCTTAAACAATTCTCTTGCCTCAGCCTCCCAAGTAGCTGGAACTACAGGCGCCTGCTACAATACCTGGCTATTTTTTTGTTGTAGTTGTCATTGTTGTTTGGCAGGCCTGGGCTGGGTTTGAACCCACAAGCCCTGGTGCATGTGGCTGGAGCTGGCGCCTTAGCCACTGAGCTACAGGCACATTTTTTTTTTTTTTGGAGACAGAGTCTCACTATGTCACCCTCAGTAGAGTGCTGTGGTGTCTCAGCTCACAGCAACCTCAAACACTTGGCCTTAAATGATTCTCTTGACTCAGCCACCTGCCACCAACACCCAGCTATTTTTTTGAGACAGGTTCTCACTCTTGCTCAGGCTGGTCTTTTTTTTTTTGCGGTTTTTGGCCGGGGCTTGGTTTGAACCGGCCACCTCCAGCATAAGGGTCTGGCGCCCTATTCCTTGAGCCACAGGTGCCAGCTCAGGCTGGTCTTGAACCTGTGAGCTCAGGCAATTCACTGTCTTGGCCTCCCAAGTGCTGGGATTATAGGCGTGAGCCACCATACCCACAAATGATTAGTTATTTATTAACCTCAAAGCATAAAGTTTAAATTCAGTGCTTTAGTACAACCCAATCAGAACCCATTCCATTGTGTTGGAAGCTTTCCTATCTCTACCCCATCTCTACTAAAAATAGAAAAACTAGCCGGGCGCTGTGGCAGGTATCTATGGTCCCAGCTATATCAGAGGCTGAGGCAAGAGGATCACTTGAGCCCAGGAGTTTGAGGTTGCTGTGACCTATGACGCCACAGCACTATACCCAGGGTGATTGTCTTCAAAAAAAAAATTAAAAGGACCATTCCCAAACATACATCCTTTTACCTGGTGATTACAGGTGGCATGTATTAAAAACATTAGTAATCAGAAGAGCTAAATAAATATAGCTTTATTCCTCTTTCAGAGATTGTCATTTAACCTAGAAAAATTTATCAAAGAATGAAGAAATAATTATAAATAACTGTAATTTTTGCTTGAAAATGTCAACCATGGGGGCAGTGCCTGTGACTCAGTGAGTAAAGCGCCGGTCCCATATACCGAGGGTGGTGGGTTCAAACCCGGCCCCAGCCAAACTACAACAAAAAATAGCCAGGCGTTATGGCAGGCGCCTGTGGTCTTAAATAATTCTCTTGACTCAGCCACCTGAGTAGCTGGGACTACAGGCACCTGCCACCAATGCCCAGCTCAGGAGGCTGAGGTAAGAGAATTGCGTAAGCCCAAGAGCTGGAGGTTGCTGTGAGTTGTGTGAGGTCATGGCACTCTATTGAGGGCAGTAAAGTGAAACTCTGTCTCTACAAAAAAAAAAAAAAAGTCAACCATGTTTAATTGCTAGCACAATTTTTTTTTAATTGCAAAGACAAAATTTCCAGCACATATCCTCCAAACACATGACTTTTGTGTGGGCTTGGGAGTATTTTGCTTAAGAATTTCCAGTTCACTTTTAAACTAGATTTAGCAGTTAATGACTTAGAGAAGATAGGACAAAAAGCTGCCTGGCCTTTTATTTTTTAATTTCTACTTATCCCTTCAAAATTCTTTTTGTGACAATACATACTTCTAGGTGACTCTACCTGCTAAAACTGCATTTTCCATGTGTTGAGAGAGTTTAATTCTCACTTTCCTCTGCTCCAGGCTCTGCTGGCTCATTTAAATTTTTGTTTTCATCCTCTAATTTCTTTTTCTTCTTTGCCTTTCGTTCTAGGTTAATCTGAGCAATCTCTTCACTTTTCTCAGTAATGTATTTTACCTACAAAAAAGGGGAAAAAAACCTGTATTTATATCTGGTTATAAACCATTTTATAAGCCTAAAAAAAATAAGTAACTACACCCTCCCCAACTACCTACACCCAAAGAATTGGGTGGAAAAGCCTAGATGACATTTCTTAGATTTAAATACGGCTTCAAAATTTATTCTAGAAAAAGGAATAAACTACAAAAGTCAATGGCTATTCACATATCTTCCAAGCAAGATACTTCAATGTAAGAGTTCCTTGAATAATCAAAAGAATTAAAAAGTTGAAGCCTGGGCAGAGCCTGTGGCTCAGTGGGTAGGGCGCCAGCCCCATATACCGAGGATGGTGGGTTCAAACCCGGCCCTGGCCAAACAGCAACAAAAAATAGCCAGGCATTGTGGGATAGGCACCTATAATCCCAGCTACTCAGGAGGCTGAGGCAAGAGAATAGCCTAAGCCCAGGAGTTGGAGGTTGCTGTGTGCTGTGACACCACGGCACTTTATTGAAGGCAATAAAGTGAGACTCTGTCTCTAAAAAAAAAAGTTGAAGCTTGTAGAAGGTGTAAAAGGCATGCCAATCACAAATATACTCTACAAAACACAAGTATAATCAATACCCCAATTTATCCAACTAAAATTTACTGAGCAACTATTAAGTACCAGGTACAAAGGATAGAAGCTAAACAAGCTCCTTGTCCTCACAAGGACTTAGTCAAAAACATAAATTTAACTGCATTCTTCAGTAATGAGGTTCTATTAGATGAAAAAAGTTAATAGAGGGTGGCGCCTGTGGCTCAGTCGGTAAGGCGCCGGCCCCATATACCGAGGGTGGCGGGTTCAAACCCGGCCCCGACCAAACTGCAACCAAAAAATAGCTGGGTGTTATGGCGGGCGCCTGTAGTCCCAGCTACTCGGGAGGCTGAGGCAAGAGAATCGCTTAGGCCCAGGAGTTGGAGGTTGCTGTGAGCTGTGTGATGCCATGGCACTCTACCGAGGGCCATAAAGTGAGACTCTGTCTCTACAAAAAAAAAAAAAGTTAATAGAGTCCAAAATAAAAACAGACTGAGTGTGGTGCCTCATGCCTATAATCTCAGCACTTTGGGAGGCCAAGGCAGGAGGATCACTTGAGCCTCGGGGTTTAAGATCAGCCTGGGCAACATAGTAAGACCCCATCTCTACAAAAAATAGAAAAATAAGCCAGCCATGGTAGTGTATACCTATAGTCCCTGCTACTCAGGAGCCTAAGGTGGGAGGATCACTTGAGCCCAGGAATTCAAGGCTACCATGAGCTATGATCATGCCACTGTACTCTAGCCTAGGCAACAGAACAAGATCCTGTCATTAAAAAGAAAAGAAAAGAAAAAAAAAAAAGTACAGGGCAGGACGGTGCCTGTGGCTCAAGGAGTAGGACGCCGGCCCCATATACCGGAGGTGGTGGATTCAAACCCAGCCCCGGCCAAAAACTGAAAAGAAAAAAAAAAAAAAAGTACAGGGCAATTGTAAGGATTAAATAATATATGTAAAATAATATCTATAAACCCTCCCAGGCGCAGTGGCTCATGCCTGTTAATACCAACCATTTTGGGAGGTGGAGACGGGAGGATCATTTGAGGCTAGGAGATTGAGACCAGCCTGAACAGTGCCGTGAGACCCTGCCTATATAATAAATAGAAAGATTAGCCAGGCAGGGTGGCACTCGCCTATAGTCCCAGTTACTAGGGAGGCTGGGGACGCTTAAGCCCAAGACTTTGAGATTGCAGTGAGCTGTGATGATGCTACTGTACTCTGACTTGGGCAAGAGAACAAGACCTTGTTTCAAAATAAACAAACAAAAAGTGGTCTCAGAAAACTGTAAAACCTGGGATGATCACGGCATCTCTGGGTGCCAGTGTCTTCACCTGGAATGTGAGGGCTTAGTCAGTGATTTCCAGACTTGAAAAAGATTTTTTTTTTTTTTTTTATTTATTGTTGGGGATTCATTGAGGGTAAGATTTTTTTTTTTTTTGAGACAGAGTCTCCCTTTATCACCCTTGGTAGAGTGCCGTGGCGTCACAGCTCACAGCAACCTCAAACTCCTGGGCTTAAGCAATTCTCTTGCCTCAGCCTCCCAAGTAGCTGGGACTATAGGCACCTGCCACAATGCCCGGCTATTTTTAGACACTAGGTTTCACTCTAGCTTAGGCTGGTCTCAAACCTGTGAGCTCAGGCAATCCACCTGCCTTGGCCTCCCAAGTGCTGGCATTACAGGCGTAAGCCACCACATCCAGCCCTAGACTTGAGAAGATTTTTTATTTTTTATTTTTTATTTTTTATTTTTTTTTTTATTTTGGCCGGGGCTAGGTTTGAACCCGCCACCTCCGGCATATGGGACCGGCGCCCTACTCCTTGAGCCACAGGTGCCGCCCGAGAAGATTTTTTAAAAGTCTACTTTTCCCTATACATTCAGCCATATAGATACGCCTTCTTACCTGGCCCATCAGAAGAATCATGAACACCATAACAAAGCTATGCCTATAGACTCCAGCCTGTGACCAGTCTCTGACATCATATTGTAAATGAAACATAGGAGCAAAGTTTTGAGATATTACAAAAAAAGCAAATTATGAAATCCAGAGAGTGCTGATTAGAAAATTTCAAATTGGCTTAGCAAGATCCATCATAATGAAAGAAAGACTGTAAATTACGGGCAGGTCTGAATAGTTCAACCATCTCTAGTTGTTAATGCAAGGTGCCCTGGGGAATAACTTCATGGCTTCAAGTGATTAATTGGGAATAATGTATTCTGATGGGAAAGGGGAGTGAGGAAAGAAATTCATCTCTCACCAGTGAATTACTCCTTCTGGCTAACAGCTTCACATCTTCAGTGTTAATTGTGGTTCTTTTCGCATGTCTGTAGAGAGGGCAGAAACAAGTCACCAAAATGCTTGGTATTATTTAAAGTTTTGATGAAACACTAAAGTTCATGGTCAGACTCCAAACTGATCTTTTTTAGATCAAGGTCATTAAGCAACAGTGACACAAAAACAAGTGAAGTTACTAGCCAAGATATCAATTAAATAAAGAGACCAAGAGAAAGCAGATAGATGCCTATCTGCCCACCTTTACCTGAAGACCAACTGTACCCAAAGAGTAAGAACACAGAAAGAAGTCTGAGGAGTTAAAAGTGACTTGTTTGGTCACAGCAAACACCACAGAAAAAGCAAAAAGAACGTCAGTGTGTAACTTTAGTGTAGAAGAAACGAGTCTTACAGTACAAAGATCTCCTCTGCCTTCATAGAGATCAGAAATTTCTGAGAAGCATGGCTTTAATTTACATCAAGATCCTTACTTTTTTGGGGGGTGCAGGGAGTCAGAGTCTTACCTAGTCACCCTAGGGTTGAATGGCGTTACAGCTCACAGCAACCTCAAACTCTTGGGCTCAAGAAATCTTCTTGCCTCACCTCTTGAGTAGCTGAGACTACAGGCGCCTGCCACAACACCCTGCTATTTTTAGAGATGGGGTCTGGCTCTTGCTCAGGCTGGTCTGGAAATCCTGAGCTCAGGTAATCCACCCACCTCGGCCTCCCAGAGTGCTAGGATTACAGGTGTGAGCCATGCACCTGGCCAAGATCCTGAAACTAAACCTCTGTTTGGGGGGCCATAAATAAAAAGTAGGAAAAAAAAATTCTGAAACTCTTCTCCAAAAGCTGACTTACAGGACAAAGCACATGCAGATGCCTTCTAATGCCCCCTTTCCCACCAGCAGTTAAAGCGTTGCCTCCACAATATCCCAGAGGGAACACAGAACAGCCTTAAAACTGGAGTCTGTTTCCTGCTCACAACTTGGACTGAAATTCTCGCTCCTTAGCTGGTGCCTGTGGCTCAGTGAGTAGGGCACCATCCCCATATACCGAGGGTGGCAGGTTCAAACCCAGCCCCAGCCAAACTGCAACAAAAAAAAAGGAAAAAAAAGAAAGAAATTAATTCTCACTCTAGTCCTCTTTTCTTTGCTATGAAAGATAATTTGAAATAATAAGCTCTATTCAGGCTCAGCACCATAGCTCAGTGAGTAGGGCGCCAGCCACATACACCAAAGCTGGTGGGTGCAAGCCTGGCCTGGGCCTGCCAAACAACGACAACTGCAACCAAAAAATAGTCAGGCATTGTGGCAGATGCCTGCAGTCCCAGCTACTTGGGAGACTAAGGCAAGAGAATTGCTTAAGCTCAAGAGTTTGAGGTTGCTGTGAGCTGTGATGCCACAGCACTCTATCCAAGGCGACATATGAGACTCTGTCTCAAAAAAAAAGCTCTCTGTCCTATGCAACAAGTAATTACTTTGAGTTCAGTAAAAGATGGAAGTGTTACCAGAGAAAAGGCAGGAAACTGTTAACATTCTACAGAAGTCACAGGATGATGCTTTCCAAGACGTGGGGTTGGGAATCTAAATTCACTGAAAATACCAATGCACCTTCCTTTCTGTAACAAAAATATTTCTGGGGGCGGCGCCTGTGGCTCAGCGGGTAGGGCGCCGGTCCCATATGCCGGAGATGGCGGGTTCAAACCCAGCCCCGGCCAAAAAAAAAAAAAAAAAAAAAAAAAAAAAAATATTTCTGGAAATGTCATAAGGTAAAAACTGATCTATATCAACACTCAAATCATATTATAAACAAATATGTTTCCTTTTGCAATATTCATGCTCGTACCCTCACTAAATGAAAAAAAAATGTTCTATTCAATACACTCTTGCCATTTCTAACTTCCCCTCACCCAAAATAAGGAAAATTTTATAAACAGGCCAGGCATGGTGGCTCACACCTATAATCCTAGCACTTTGGGAGGCCAAGATAGGCGGATTGCTTGAGCTCAGGAGTTGGAGACCAGCCTGAGCAAGAGCAAGACCCCATCTCTAAAAAAAAAAAAAAAACTGGTTGTTGTGGCAAGTGCCTATAGTCCTAGCTACTTGGGACGCTACAACCAGAGAATCACTTGAGCCCTGGAGTTTGAGGTTGCTGTGAGCTGTGACGCCAAGACACTCTACCGAGGACACCACAGTGAGACTCTGTCTCAAAAAAAAAAAAAAAACTTTGTAAACAGAAATAAGTAGGAATCTTCGTATCCTTAACAATGAGCAAAGTGGCCAGCATACATAGTAGTCATCACTGAGTACCTGCTAAGTTAAAAAAATACAATTGCACAGAAATTATACCCCATAATTTGGTCAAATTAATCCTTCACATTCTACTACATGTGCAAACACTATGTGTCATCCCATCATGATTGGCAATATCTACTTGTCATGAGATAACAACCCTGATATCTGCACGTCAAGAGATAATGTTCATTTCAAGAGATAACTTCTTTTTTTTTGAGACAGAGCCTCAAGCTGTTGCCCTGGATAGAGTGCTGTGGCATCACAGCTCACAGCAACCTCCAACTCCTGGGCTCAAGGCTCCGCGCCTGTGGCTCAAGCGGCTAAGGCGCCAGCCACATACACCTGAACTGGCAGGTTCAAATCCAGCCCAGGCCCGCCAAACAACAATAACGGCTGCAACCAAAAAATAGCTGGGGCCCGGCGCCCATAGCTCAGTGAGTAGGGCGCCAGCCACGTACACTGAAGCTGGCGGGTTCGAGCCCAGCCCAGGCCTGCTAAACAATAATAACTGCAACCAAAAAATAGCCGGGCGTTGTGGCGGGCGCCTGTAGTCCCAGCTACTTGGGAGGCTGAGGCAAGAGAATCGCTTAAGCCCAAGAGTTGGGAGGTTGCTGTGAGCTATGACGCCACAGCACTTTATGAAGCGCGACATAGTAAGACTGTCTCAAAAAAAAAAAGAAAAGAAAAAATAGCCGGGCGTTGTGGTGGGCGCCTGTAGTCCCAGCTACTTGGGAGGCAGAGGGAGGAGAATCCCTTGAGCCCAGGAGTTAGAAGTTGCTGTGAGCTGTGATGCCACAGCACTCTACCCAGGGTGACAGCTTGAGGCTCTGTCTCAAAAAAAAAAAAAAAAAAAGGGCGGCACCTGTGGCTCAGTGAGTAGGGCACCGGCCCCATATGCCGAGGGTAGCGGGTTCAAACCCAGCCCTGGCCAAACTGCAACAAAAAAATAGCCGGGCGTTGTGGCGGGCGCCTGTAGTCCCAGCTGCTCGGGAGGCTGAGGCAAGAGAATCGCGTAAGCCCAAGAGTTAGAGGTTGCTGTGAGCCGTGTGATGCCACGGCACTCTACCGGAGGGCAGTACAGTGAGACTCTGTCTCTACAAAAAAAAAAAAAAACCTGGGCTCAAGCAATTCTCCTGCCTCCATCTCCCAAGTAGCTGGGACTACAGGTGCCCACCACAACGCCCGGCTATTTTTTGGTTGCAGCCGTCATTGTTGTTTAGCGGGCTTGGGCTGGATTCGAACCTGTCAGCTCAGGTTATGTATGTGGCTGGCGCCTTAGCCGCTTTAGCCACAGGCGCCGAGCCTAAATTCATTTTCTTATAGAAACAATGTTAGGGCCGGCCTCCGTAGCTCACATCTGTAATCCTAGCACTCTGGGAGGCTCAGGTGGGCAGACTGCTTGAGCTCAGAGTTCTACACCAGGCTAAGCAAGAGCAAGACCCCATTTTTAAAAAACCAACAGCCCTGCTTGGGAGGCTGAGGCAAGAGAATCGCCTTAAGCCCAGGAGTTGGAGGTTGCTGTGAGCTGTGTGAGGCCACGGCACTCTACCGAGGGCCATAAAGTGAGACTCTGTCTCTACAAAAAAAAAAAAAAAAACCAACAGCCAGGCATTGTGGCGGGCACCTGTAGTCCCAGCTCCTCAGGAAGCTGAAGCAAGAGGATCACTTGAGCCCAAGAGTTTGAGGTTGCTGTGAGCTATGATGCCATGGTACTCTACCCAGGGTGAGGGCAACAAACTGAGACTCTGTCTCAAAAAAAAAAAAAAGAAAAGAAAAAACAATATTATAATTACTGGTTAGGCCCCCAGGACAGGCTATAAAGACCTAAAGCAGTGGATATTTTGGATTTCTCAAATTTGGGTAATAATCGTCTTAGGAGTAGAGAAAATATGACAGGGACAACTTAAAGCAAGACCTTCTGGGAATACCACTATTGAGGGATAAATGTTAAAACAACACCTTTTTGTATGCAGCCAAACTGAAATATCATGAAAATGAATGTAAAATTCAAACAAAGGATGAGTCTTCAAAGCTCTACATGTGTAGACTGCGCCCAGGAAGAAGGGCACTACCCGAACCCACAAGGACCTCATGACTGGACTCTGTCCTCGCCCAGATACTGCCGCAGATGAGCCATCTCTTATAGTAAAGGACGTCTCTGGAGTTCCATCTTAGAGAACAGCAGCTGACAGCCTGTCCACAAACTCTCTTACATGTAAGATGATGTGCTTCCTTACAGAGCTGACAGTCTCTGTCTTTTTTTTTTGTAGAGACAGAGTTTCACTTTATGGCCCTCGGTAGAGTGCCTTGGCGTCACACAGCTCCCAGCAACCTCCAACTCCTGGGCTTAGGCGATTCTCTTGCCTCAGCCTCCCAAGTAGCTGGGACTACAGGCGCCCGCTACAACGCCCAGCTATTTTTTTGTTGCAGTTTGGCCGGGGCTGGGTTTGAACCCGCCACCCTCGGTATATGGGGCCGGCGCCCTACCAACTGAGCCACAGGCGCCGCCCCAGTCTCTGTCTTATTACCCTCACCTTCCACTTCACCCCTGATTACCCAGCAGAAGGCAAATCAACCTTGTATGTAATTATAAAAGACACAGAATACCTGAAAGCTTAAGTGTTACTAAACTAAATGTTTCTAATTTCATTTTGTTTCTACAATTTTTACAAAAGAATTTTAAATTTTCCGTTGTCTCATCCTACAGCTAACACAGAAATGGCAAGTAAAGGTGATAAATATATCTTATGAGGGGAGGGCAAGTGCCTGAATTCAATGAATGAGCCACAGAGCCATCTAGTCGCCTACAGTACTGTCTTGTCCCTTCTGGCCAGGCTGGAGATGCTAAGTAGTTTTTAGGCACTAATATATACAGGAATAGGAAAGATTTAGAGCCTGCCCTCTGAGAACCTACTGCTTTAATTCATTCAAACCTTGCATCTGAGAAACAAAGAGCTCAGGGGAGCAAGGTGAAAAGCATGGGGTGTGGGAGAGGCTGGCACTGAATGGAAGTGGCAGCAAATTAGAAAGCTTTAGCCCTTTCAGGCCTTAGTCATTCAAATTGCTTCATAAAAGCAATTCATTGCAATTGTTTTCAATTACCTGAGGTACTAATTGAAGAGAGGAGTGTAAATCACCTGTAAAAGCCAGAGCTTTACCAGCTGAAAGCAAGTCACCCACTTTCTAAGGAGTGTGTCTTACTTGTGATAAATGCAGCAAAAGAAAGCTTCTGCCTGTCATTATCTGTCCACCTGCAAGCAATTACCAGGCAGAATACAAAACGGCCCCCTCTGCAGAGGGGCAGCCACCCCCAGACGCTGCATCTCAGACCCTGAGCCATCAAGCCCTCCTGAAGCTGTGGGTTTTAAAACAGGCACTCACCACTTACATTCAGACTTTTGGAGATTATTCATATCTTTTTTAACCTGGAAATGAATGACTTGGGTTCTTTAACAAAAAACACTTGGAAAACTTCAAAAAATGCCCAAACAAGTCTGAATCGACATGATTAAAGTAGACGTTATATTCTTGCAGTCATGATTAGAGATAAGCCTCCACAAAATACACAAAAAAGTGAATAACTAACACTCTCCCGAAATACACCACCAGATGGAGAGTCTCAAAAGAATGTAAACAGACACAGCAGCAGATATTCAAGGTCTCTACCCACCTTGCAAACATTTCAAGGTCTTTGGCAAAATTTTCTGGAAAAAAAAAAAAAAGACATACAATTTAGCTACCCTTACCCCAGTATTGATTTCTTTTTTTTTTTTTTTTGTAGAGACAATCTCACTTTATGGCCCTCAGTAGTGTGCCGTGGCCTCACACAGCTCACAGCAACCTCCAACTCCTGGGCTTAAGTGATTCTCTTGCCTCAGCCTCCCGAGTAGCTGGGATTACAGGCACCCGCCACAACGCCTGGCTACCCCCAGTATTGATTTCTACAGTCAGCACCATGACTAATACAACAAACCCTGCTAAAGGCAGGGAGGAGATACTTCTGGCAGCCCAGCCATTTGGAATAGCTGTTAGCTTTTTTATTCATTATGACCTCCTTGTCCTTCTCAGAACTCTCTACCATCTATTGCAAGCCTTCCATTAATTGTGACTATACCTTGGGTTTCCAAAAACTATCCTTTAACTTTATTTATTTATTTATTTGTAGTTTTTGGCTGGGGGCGGGTTTGAACCCTCCATCTCCAGTACATGGTGCTGGCGCCCTACTCCTTTGAGCCACAGGCACTGCCCTATCCTTTAACTTTAAATTCTTCAGTTAGGGCTTGTAAAGACATTAATTTCCTCTAAAGTCAAGTAAATATCAATGCCCCAAGTTCAGCTGTCAAATAAAGTATGGGAGATATAAAAATATTGTAAAGCACTGAAATAAAGAATGTAATGTCTTTTTTTTTTTTTTTTTTTTTTTTGTAGAGACAGAGTCTCACTGTACCGCCCTTGGGTAGAGTGCCGTGGCGTCACACGGCTCACAGCAACCTCTAACTCTTGGGCTTACGCGATTCTCTTGCCTCAGCCTCCCGAGCAGCTGGGAAGAATGTAATGTCTAATGTTCCAGCCATCAGGACAGCGTCAAGCACAATAAAATAATCGTGTCAGCGCCCCAATATTAGCATAATAGAAAAAAACAACAATAGTTCTTCCCATAAAATATCCAAATTTTCTAGCCAAGAAAAAGAAGTGTTTCATGAGGAATGCACAATGATGACAATGTTCTCTGTCTGCTGGTCAGACACTGCACAGCTCCCACCTACACACTGCTCCCAAGCGAAAGCAGCCTTTGAGATTTACACACAGATAGAAGGACCAAGGATTCATACCACATTGTCGAAAGGTCATCTCCGAAATTGCTGCAATGGTCTGTTTGCTGAACTGCATCTCTTTGTCCACTGCAACTTCCTCACACAGACAACCAACAGTATAGTGAACTGCTGCCTTTAGCCTCTGGGGAAAAACAATCAAAATACTTAATAGGTAAGTTTGCAAATATGAGCTTTCGTACTTTAAAAAAGTAAGACCAAGCCAGGCCTGGTGGCTCATGCCTGTAATCCTAGCACTCTGGGAGGCCAAGGTGGGTGGACTGCCTCAGCTCACAGGTTTGAGACCAGCTGGAGAAAGAGTGAGACCCCATCTCTACTAAAAACAGCCAGGTGTTCTGGCAAGCCCCTGTAGTCACAGCCACCAGGAAGGCTGAGGCAAGAGAATCGCTTAAGCCCAAATATTGGAGGTTGCTGTGAGCGACGACACCATAGCACTCTACTGAGGGCAACACAGTGAGACTCTGTCTCAAAATAAATAAATAAAGACAAATGGGGGGTGTTGTGGTGGGCAAGCCTGCCAGCTACTTGGGATCACTTGAGCCTGAGAGTTTAAGGTTGCTGTGAGCTATGACACCACAGCACCCTACCAAGGGCAACCGAGTGAGACTCTGTCTCAAAAAGAAAAAAAAAATATTAAGACCAAGGAGAATCTGCTCAGCCTAATTCCTTCAGCGTTTTCCATAATGGCTGAGTGACTTTTCAAGCATACTATAAATTTAACGAGACCCTCTGGAGTGTGACTTGTAGCAACATTACTTCCTTGTTAACGGTTATGATTTAGGTCAAGTAAAGATAAGGAATTATGATGGCAGGTCAGCAGGGAAAGAGATCAAACTGGTGCTTGCCAAGCATCTCCATGACTTCATCCATTCCACAACTATCTGGCCGGTGCCCACTGAGCAAGGGTGCATGCTAGGTGCTTGGGGAACATAATAAAAAAAAAAAAAAAAACAGAGGAGTTTGTCCTTCAGACATTTAATGAAGAAAATACAACAGGATCCTATGTCTCTGCTGCAAGTTCCTACAGCTCCAGGCCCACATGTCAGAGAACAAAAATACAGGGTGCACAAGGGAAGGCTCACCAGGGTGCACCTGACCCTCCTGATACGGCAGTCTGGTGGCCCACCGCAGCAGGGCTCTCATTGCTCCTCAGCTTCCCCATGCCGAGAAGTAAAATAGAGAGAAGAAAGAACCTCAAGACAGAAGCAAAACAAGGTAAGCAACAGTCTTAGTCACCTGCCAATAAGCTTCTGTGGAGCCACTGAGTATGCTCTGTCTCTGAGCTGAAGACAGCTGACCAGACATGGAAACAGCTGAAACTAAGACAAATAATCTACCTGCAAATGTTCACTGAATAGGCAAGGTGGGAGGAACTGAAAAAAACATAAGTCGAGGACCTGAGATAGAGGCCCAGCAGATGAGAAAAGCATCTACCTTCCTTAACTTTAGTTATCACAAGATTAGGCTAAATTGAGGCCTCAGGAAAGAGGAGGCAAAAAACCATAAATGTAGGCGGTGTGAAGACCTTCCTAGATCTTTTTTGTTTCCCAAGAGGCAGTGTCTCACTATGTTGCCCAACCTGGAGTCTAATGGTTATTTACAGCTATTACAGCTTTGAAGTCCTCGGCTCAAATGATCCTCTTGCCTCAGCTTCCGGAGTAGCTGGGACAACAGGCATTTGATCCTCACCGGATCGAGGTCATGCTTTAGGTATGGGTGGGGTAGGGTGGGGTTTTAGGACAAGGATTCTACTGAATGCTCTTGGCTCCAGGACATTTTCTCTGTTCCTATCCCACACATACCTCCTGGTCCTCATCAGTGCTGTAGACATTGCTGCACTTGGAGGCTAAATCACTATAGACTCTAAACTCCTCAAGGGCAGGAGGACCCTGTCAATTTGGTTTACTGCTGTCCACCTAGTGCCAAGAATGGTTGGTTGAATGGATGGTGAGATCAGCTATTGGCTCACCCCAGCTGAGGGTCAAATTTCTCCATTTTTGCAGTCTCATTTCATCAGTACCTACTTATTGTCTATTGACAGGCAGGCTCTGCTCTAGGGGTTGAGAACACAAAAACAAAAAGGACAATCCCTGGGCGGCGCCTGTGGCTCAAGGAGTAGGGCGCCGGTCCCATATGCCGGAGGTGGCAGGTTCAAACCCAGCCCTGGCCAAAAAACCACAAAAAAAAAGGACAATCCCTACTCTCAAGTTTGTCTCCAATACACCTTTGCTATGAATGGGCTCTCTTCAAAACCATCAATATTCTCAGGCTGGGCACCGTGGCTCACAACTGTAATCCCAGCACTCTGGAAGGCGTAGGCGGGCAGATGACCTGAGCGCAAGACCTGCTCTGAGCTAGAGCAAGACCCTGTCTCTGAAAATAGCCAGGCGTTGTGGTGGGCGCCTGTAGTTCCAGCTAGTAGGGAGGCTGAGGCAAAAGAATCGGTTGAGTCCAAGAGTTTGAGGTTGCTGTGAGCTGTGATACCATGGGGAAAAAAAAAAAAATCTCTCAGGGCGGCACCTGTGGCTCAAGGAGTAGGACGCCGGTCCCATATGCCAGAGGTAGAGGGTTCAAACCCAGCCCTGGCCAAAAAACAAACAAAAAAAAAAATCAATATTCTGAAAGACAAAAAGAGGGTCTCTTTGGAGAAGACCAAAGAGGTGGCGCCTGTGGCTCAAAGGGGTAGGGTACCAGCCCCGTATGCCAGAAGTGGTGGGTTCAAACCCAGCCCTGGCCGGAAACTGAAAAAAAATAAAAAAATTAAAAAAGCCCAGAGGCAATCAGTTTAAAAAAAAAAAAAAAAAGGAGACCAAAGAGACAGGATTATTAAACGCAATGCCTATCCTGGATGAAATAAAAAAGATGGTTCAGAGAAACATTTTTGGAACAACTATAAACATTTGAACATGGGCTGTATATTCAATAATAGGATTTTATAGGGCCTGGTGAGGGCCTGTAATCCTAGCACTCCGGGAGGCCAAGGTGGATGGATTGCCTCTCAGGAGTTCCAGACCAGTCTGAGCAAGACCAAGACCCCCATCTCTACTAAAAATAGCCCGGAGGTGTGGTGGGTGCCTATTGTCCCAGCTACTCAGGAGGCAGAGGCAAGAGGATCTCTTGAGCCCAAGAGTTTGAGGTTGCTGTGAAGTATAATGCCAACGCGCTCTACCAAGGGTGACAAAGTGAGAATCTGTCTCAAAAATAACATAATAGGATTTTAGCAATGTTAAACTCTCCTAGGGTGATTTAGAAATGATGTAGGAGAATGCCCTTATTCTTGGGTGATACATACTAAAATATTGAAAGTTAAAGGTGCAATGACATCTGCAATTAATTCTCAAATAATTCAGAATAAAAAGGAAATACAGCAAAATGCTAAAAAGTGGTGAATCAAGGTGAAAAGCATCTCCGTGTTTAGTAAACGGAAGAAGAACATGGGCCGGGTGGGGGCCCGTAATCCTAGCATTGGGATTGTTTAATTCTTGTAACTTTTTTCTGAAGGTGTGAACTGCTCAAACCAAAAAGGACGGGTAGGCAGCGGCTGAAATGTAACGCTTTACGGAATCTCCCACGTCCTGTCTTCAGTCACTCCTCCTTGGCTGCCGCTCCAGGTCTCACCTCTGCACGGCGCTGTTCTGATTCTGCCACCCGGAATTCTCCCGGTGCTGGAATCCCCGCAAGAGGTGGTTACCCTTAACTCCGATTTTACACAGAAGAAAACTCCGTATGAGCCAGGGCCAACACAATCACACTGTGGCGGGGCCGAGATTCGAACCCGACCCCCGGACGAGTTCTGGGCCGGCCGGCCTGGTCCGAATTCTGCCTCTATGGAGAGGTCCCTCCATTGTAAAGCGGAGAGTTGAAGGCTCCGGGGCAGCGCGTTACCCGGATTCTCCCTTTTATTGCCCACCTTCCACCCTCTCCACGACCCCGCGTGAGAGGGAAACTCCGAAGCATAGTCACAGCCGTCAGACGCCCGCGCCCGAGCTCCGGTCCTCCCCAGACCGCGCAGCCGGGTTCAGCTTCCGTTGCCGCGGAAACTGTCTCCCAGCACCCCGTGCGGCAGCCGACGAGCGCGTGCGCAGACGGCGCGAGTGGCTGACATCTGGAATGAGGGCCCCCACACACACAAAAAAGAAGTCGACCGAGGCCATAAGGCCTTTTCATGTCCCAGAATTCCGTCCTTGCCAAGCCCACTCGGGACCCCCTTTTCCTGTACCTGTTGGTAAGAGAATCGCTGCTGCTCCTCCGCCGCTTCCTCCTCCATCACAGCGGGCAGCCTCAGGCAAGCAAGAGCGGACAAAAGAGGCGGTGGCCCCGACGGCGCAGTCGGATTTTCCCGCGGTTGCGGGAGCAACGGACCGCGCGGGGGGACAAAGCGCGAAGCTACTCCCCGCCTCGCGCGCGCCCGCTAGCGGCGGCTATGGGGAGAAACCTTCGCGGTTGGCCTTCGGTTAGATGGCCAGGCGAGGGCAGGGGCGTCACCGCGGGTCCCTGCTGTCCCCCCAGACCCTGACTCTGCGCCTGGCACAGTGCCCAACAACCAGCCCTCCGCAAAAAACGTGTGTATAGGCACAAAGTTTTGTTTGTTTTTTATTTTTGGCGGATACGGGGATCTCACCACATTGTACTGTTCTTGAGCTCCTCTCAAGTTAATCCTCCTGCCTCGGCCTCCCAAAGTGGGTAAGAGGTTTGTTACAGTAAATTGTACTGACATAAAACATGTGTAGCCCATAATTTACAAGTAATGAAAAGCAGAACTCCACTGTAAACACACACGGATATCTCCAGTGAAAATCTTGCAAAATCCTACCAGGCGCAATGGCTCACTCCTATAATCCTAGCACTCTGGGAGGCTGAGGGGGGTGGATAGCTGGAGCTCAGTGGTTCAAGGCCAGCCTGAGCCAGAGCAAGACCTTGTCTCTAAAAATAGCCTGCTGTCTTGGCAGGAGCCTGTAGTCCCCGCTACTTAGGATGCTGAGGCAAGAGAATCGCTTAAGACCAAGAGTTTGAGGTTGCTGTGAGCTGTGACACCACAGCACTTTACCAAGGGCGACATAGTGAGACTCTGTCTCAAAAAAAAAAAAAATCTTGTAAAATTCACCATCAGTTTTTACAATTCCATCACCAATACTGTGCCAAAATCAGGCTACAAATCAATGCCCAATTATTAGTGTTAGAGTGAAAGCTAGTAGCAGAGCAGCACAAGGCAGTGTGTGAGCTTGACAGAGATTTCTCCAGACCAACATTAGGATAAAAGGATAAACTTCTTAGAAAGAGAAAGTGAGAGAGTGAAATGGATGGGGAAAGAGAAAAAAAGATCAGTGGAGACAGAATGGCATTTCAAAGAAAGAAAGGAAAAATGCCCCCAAGATGATAAGCAGCTGCCTTTTGCCTTTCAGCTGAAGACAGATAACACAGGGGGTTTCTGATCCTGTTGTTGATTCTGCCTTGAGATCAGAGGCCAGACACACCCTATTGTTCATTCAGGGACAAGTCAAGAACCCTTGAGGCTATCAAACAGATCCTAAAAGACAGGAGCTGGTGAATGTAAAGAGAAGAATTTGCATTTCCTTTTGATCTGCTCTCTTTCAGTGGTTTACCAAAATGGAACTCCACACTCCAACTCCCATTGCTTGCCATTGATAAAAGAGTATAATCTTTTTTTTTGAGACACAGTCTCACTTGGTTACCCTTCGTAGGGTGCTATGGCGTCATAGCTCACAGCCACCTTAAACTCTTGGGCTCAAGCAATTCTCTTGCCTCAGCCTCCCTATTAGCTGGGACTACAGGCACCTGGCTATTTTTGTTGTTGTTGCTGCTGCTTGTTTGTTTAGCAGGGCCAGGCTGGGTTTGAACCCACCAGCCTTGGTGTATGTGGCCGGGTTCCTAACCACTGACCTACGGACGCCAAGCCTAAAAGAGCATAATTCTGACATGAATGTCAGAGCGGCATCTGTGGCTCAAAGGAGTAGGGCTCTGGCCCCATATACCAGAGGTGGTGGGTTCAAACTTGTCCCCGGCCAAAAAAAAAAAGAGAGAAGAAGCAGTTGGCCAGCAAGGTGGCTCACGCCTGTAATCCCCTAGCACTCTGGGAGGCCAAGGCAGGTGGATTGCTTGAGTTCAAGAGTTCGAGACCAGCCTGAGCAAAAGTGAGACCCCCGTCTCTACTAAAAATAGAAAAAACTGAGGCAAGAGGATCTCCTGAGCCCAAGAGTTGGAGGTTGCTGTGAGCTATGATGCCACAGCACTCTACCCAGAGTGATAGCTTGAGACTCTGTCTCAAAAAAAAAGGCTCTGGCTCAATGCCTATAGCTCAGCGGCTAGGGCTCCAGCCACATACACTGGAGCTGGCAGATTCAAACCCAGCCTGGGCCTGCCAAACAACAATGATAACTACAACCAAAAAATAGCCAGGCGTTGTGGTGGGCACCTGTAGTCCCAGCTACTTGGGAGGCTAACACAAGAGAATCACTTCAGCCCAAGAGTTTGAAGTTGCTGTGAGCTGTGATGCCAGCGCGCTCTACCGAGGGAGACAGAGTGAAATTCTGTCTCAAAAAAAAAAGGACCTGCAACCCACGCCTGCCGGGTCTCCGCATGCCCTGACCAGGAGCCGCTCAACACTGCATCCTCCCTCCTGTACCCTCCCTGCCTCCACACCAGCTCACTCGTCTGGCCAGGGACTCTGGTACCCGCGTGCCCTCCGTAGCCCCTCCCTGCCTCTGTGCAGAGCCCTTCTCCTGGCCAGAGACTGCTGGAGCCTTGGGCTGTCTGTGCCAAAGTCACTGGGTGCCAGGCACTCCCAGAACAGTGCACACCATCTCCAGCTCTGTTGTTGGATCCGGGTGTATCATACTCCAGAGCTACTTCCACAACCAGAACTCCCTGGCTGGGGTAGCCCCAGAGGAACTACACAGAATCACTCCCTACAAAGAGCCAGCAACCATAGAGCGATCCCACTGGGGTCTAATCTTGGAGAGACACCTCCCCAGCTCTGAGGACAGCTAGAGGCAACGGTGAAAAAACAATCATGAGGCGAAATCAACAGAAAAACTCTGGCAAGGGCGGCGCCTGTGACTCAGTCGGTGGGGCGCCAGCCCCATATACTGAGGGTGGCGGGTTCAGACCCGGCCCCGGCCAAACTGCAAAACCAAAAAATAGCCGGGTGTTGTGGCGGTCACCTGTAGTCCCAGCTACTTGGGAGGCTGAGGCAAGAGAATCGCTTAAGCCCAGGAGTTGGAGGTTGCTGTGAGCTGTGTGAGGCCACGGCATTCTACTGAGGGCTATAAAGTGAGTCTCTGTCTCTACAAAAAAAAAAAAAAAAGAAAACCTCTGGCAATATGAATAATCAGAGTAGATCAATTCCCCAAGGATCAATGGGGCAGACACAGCACAAGATCCCATGCACAACAAATAGCTGAGATGTCAGAAATCGAATTCAGAATCTGGATAGCAAATAAGATCGAATTAGAATTCCAAGCAGTAACCCAAAAGATATCTCAATAATTCAACAAATTCAAAAATCAAAAGACCAAAGATTTTGACACATTGAGACAAGAAGTTGCAGCCCTCAAAGATCTGAGAAACACAGTAGAATCCCTCAGTAATGGAATGGAGCAAGCAGAAGAAAGGATTTCTGACATTGAAGACAAAGCTTTCAAACACTCCCAAACTCTCAGAGAGGAAGAGAAGTGGAGGGCAAAAACAGATCACTGTCTCAGAGAGCTCTGGGATAATTCAAAGAAAACCAATACTCATCTAATAGGGATCCCAGAAAGCAACAAAGTGGCTTCACAAGGCACAGAGTCTCTTCTCCATGAGATTATGAAGGAGAACTTTCCAGACATGCCAAGAGATTCTGAAATTCAGATAGCAGACAGTTTCAGAACTCTAACACGACTCAACACAAATAAGACATCCCCCAGACACATCATAATCAATTTCACTAAAGTTAATATGAAGGAGAAAATTATGAAAGCAGCCAGATGAAAGAAAACCATCTTCAAAAAAAAAAAAAAAGATAGCCGGGCGTTGTGGTGGGCGCTTGTAGTCCCAGCTACTCGGGAGGCTGAGGCAAGAGAATCACTTAACCCCAGAAGTTGGAGGTTGCTGTGAGCTGTGTGAGGCCACAGCACTCTACCGAGGGCCATAAAGTGAGACTCTGTCTCTACAAAAAAAAAAAAAAGAAAGAAAGAAAGAAAACCATCACCTATAAGGGCAAGAATATTAGAATAACTGCAGATCTCTCTGCTAAAACCTTTCAAGCTACAAGAGGATGGTCATTGACTTTTAATCTCCTAAAACAAAATAACTTTCAACCCAGGATCCTTTACCCAGCTAAACTGAGTTTCATTTATGATGGAGAAATAAATACTTCAATGACATTCACATGTTGAAGAAATTTGCCATAACTAAACCAGCTCTCCAGGATATTCTCAGACCTATCCTCCATAAAGACCAGTGTAATCCTCCACCACAAAAGTAAACCCACCCAGAAAATTTTGATCAAATTCCAACTTCCACAGTCACAAAAGGATTAAAAATGTCCACCAGACTCTCGAAAGGCTTATCAGTATTCTCAATTAATGTGAATAGTTTAAATTGTCCTCTAAAGAGGCACAGGTTGACTGACTGGATACAAAAACTCAAGCCAGATATCTGCTGCATAGAAGAATTGCATCTTACATTAAAAGACAAATATAGACTCAAGGTGAAGTGATGGTCATCTATACTCCAGGCAAATGGAAAGCAGAAAAAAGCAGGCATTGCAATCCTATTCGCAGATGCAATAGGCTTTACACCAACCGAAATAAGGAAGGATAAGGATGGACACTCCATATTTATTAAAGGTAATACTCAATATGATGAGATTTCAATTATTAATATTTATGCATCAACCAGAACGCACCTCAATTTATAAAAAACTCTAACAGACATGAGCAACTTGATTTCCTCCACTTCCATAGTAGTTGGAAATTTTAACACCCCTTTAGCAGTGCTGGATAGATCCTCCAAAAAGAAGCTAAGCAAAGAAATTTTAGATTTAAACTTAACCATTCAACATCTGGACTTAAGAGACATCTACAGAACATTTCATCCCAACAAAACTGAATACACAGTCTTCTCATCAGCCCACAGAACATACTCCAAAATCGACCACATCCTAGGCCACAAATCTAACCTCAGCAAATTATTCCTTGCATCTTCTCAGACCATCATGGAATAAAAGTTGAACTCAATAACAACAGGAACCTGCATACCCATACAAAAACATGGAAGCTAAACAACCTCATGCTGAAGGATAGATGGGTTATAGATGAGATTAAGAAGGAAATCACCAAATTTTTGGAACAAAACAATAATCAAGACATGAATTACCAGAACCACTGGGATACTGAAGGCAGTCCTAAGAGGGAAATTTATAGCACTACAAGCCTTCCTCAAGAAAATGGAAAGAGAGGAAGTTAATAACAATGGGACATCTCAAGCAACTGGAGAAGGAAGAACACTCCAACCCCAAACCCAGCAGAAGAAAAGAAATAACCAAAATCAGAGCAGAATTAAATGAAATTGAAAACAAAAGAATTATACAACAGATCAATAAATCCAAAAGTTTGTTTTTTGAAAAGATCAATAAAATAGATAAACCTTTGGCCAACCTAACCAGGAAAAAAAGAGTAAAATCTCTAATTTCATCAATCAGAAATGGTAACGATGAAATAACAACAGACCCCTCAGAAATTCAAAAAATCCTTAATGAATACTACAAAAAACTCTACTCTCAGAAATATGAAAATCTGAAAGAAATCGACCAATACCTGGAAGTACGCCACCTACCAAGACTTAGCCAGAATGAAGTGGAAATGTTGAACAGGCCTATATCAAGTTCTGAAATAGCATCAACTATACAAAATCTCCCTAAAAAGAAAAGCCCAAGACCAGCTGGCTTTACATCAGAATTCTACCAAACCTTTAAAGAAGAACTAGTACCTATATTACTAAACCTCTTCCAAAATATAGAAAAAGAAGGAATATTACCCAACACATTCTACAAAAAAAACATCACCTTGATTCCCAAACCAGGGAAAGACACGACAAGAAAAGAAAATTATAGACCAATATCACTAATGAATATTGATGCTAAAATACTCAATAAGATCCTAACAAACAGAATCCAACAACACATCAAAAAACTTATACACCACGACCATGTGGGATTTATCCCAGGGTCTCAAGGCTGGTTCAATATACGTAAATCTATAAATGTAATTCAGCACATAAACAAATTAAAAAATAAGGACCATATGATTCTTTCTTTTCTTTTCTTTTTTGTAGAGACAGAGTCTTACTTTACTGCCCTCAGTAGAGTGCTGTGGTGTCACACAGCTCACAGCAACCTCCAACTCTTGGGCCTATGCGATTCTCTTGCCTCAGCCTCCCGAGCAGCTGGGACTACAGGTGCCTGCCACAACGCTCGGCTATTTTTTTGTTGCGGTTTGGCCGGGGCTGGGTTTGAACCCACCACCCTCGGCATATGGGGCTGGCGCCCTACTCACTGAGCCACAGGCACCACCCATATGATTCTTTCAATTTATGCAGAAAAAGCTTTTGATAATATCCAGCATCCCTTCATGATCAGAACACTTAAGAAAATTGGTATAGAAGGGACATTTCTTAAACTAATAGAGGCCATCTACAGCAAACCCACAGCCAATATCGTATTGAATGGAGTTAAATTGAAATCATTTCCACTTAGATCAGGAACCAGGCAAGGTTGCCCATTGTCTCCATTGCTCTTTAACATTGTAATGGTTTTGCAATTAGGGAAAAAAAGGCGATCAAAGGTATCCACATAGAGTCAGAAGAGATCAAACTTTCACTCTTTGCAGATGATATGATCGTATATCTGGAAAACACTAAGGATTCTACTACAAAACTTTTAGAAGTGATCAAGGAATACAGCAATGTCTCAGGTTACAAAATCAACACCCATAAATCTGTAGCCTTTATATATACCAACAATAACCAAGCCAAAAAAAACAGTCAAGGATTCTATTCCTTTCACAGTAGTGCCAAAGAAGATGAAATATTTGGGAGTATACCTAACAAAGGACATGAAAGATCTCTACAAAGAGAACTATGAAACTTTAAGAAAAGAAATAGCTGAAGATGTTAACAAATGGAAAAATATACCATGCTCATGGCTGGGAAGAATCAACATTGTTAAAATGTCTATACTACCCAAAGCAATATATAATTTTTTTTTTTTTTTTGAGACAGAGCCTCAAGCTGTCACCCTGGGTAGAGTGCTATGGCATCACAGCTCACAGCAACCTCCAACTCCTGGGCTCAAGCGATTCTCCTGCCTCCGCCTCCCAAATAGCTGAAACTACAGGCGCCCACCACAATGCCTGGCTATTTTTTGGTTGCAGCTGTCATTGTTGTTTGGCGGGCCTGGGCTGGATTTGAACCCACCAGCTCAGGTGTATGTGGCTAGTGCCTTAGCCGCTTGAGCCACAGGCACTGAGCCAGCAATATATAATTTTAATGCAATTCCTATTAAAGCTCCATTGTCATATTTTAAAGATCTTGAAAAAATATTTTGTTTTATATGGAATCAGAAAAAACCTCGAATAGCCAAAACATTACTCAGCAATAAAAACACAGCAGGAGGAATCATGCTACCAGACCTGAGACTGTACTATAAATTGATAGTGATCAAAACAGCATGGTATTAGCACAAAAACAGAGAAATAGATGTCTAGAACAGAATAGAGAACCAAGAGATGAATCCAGCTACTTACCGTTATTTGATCTTTGACAAGCCAATTAAAAACATTCAGTGGGGAAAAGATTCCCTATTTAACAAATGGTGCTGGGTGAACTGGCTGGCAACCTGTAGAAGATTGAAACTGGACCCACACCTTTCACCATTAACTAAGATAGACTCTCACTGCATAAAAGATTTAAGCTTAAGACATGAAACTATAAAAATACTTGAAGAAAGTGCAGGAAAAACTCTTGAAGGAATTGGCCTGGGTGAATATTTTATGAGGAGGACTCCCCAGGCAATTGTTGAAGCAGTATCAAAAATACCATACTGGGACCTGATCAAACTAAAAAGCTTCTGCACAGCCAAGAACACAGTAAGTAAAGCAAGCAGACAGCCCTCAGAATGGGAGAAAATATTTGCAGGTTATACCTCCGATAAAGGTCTAATAACCAGAATTAAAAAAAAAAAAAGGTCTAATAACCAGAATTCACAGAGAACTCAAACATTAGCAAGAAAAGAACATGTGATCCCATCTCAGGGTGGGCAAGGGACTCGAAGAGAAACTTCTCTAAAGAAGACAGACACACGATCTACAAACACATGAAAAAAAGCTCATCATCCTTAATCATCAGAGAAATGCAAATCAAAACTACTTTGAGATATCACCTAACCCCAGTAAGAGTAGCCCACATAACAAAATCCCAAAACCAGAGATGGTGGCATGAATGTGGAGAAAAGGGCACACTTCTACACTGCTGGTGGGAATGCACACTAATACGTTCCTTCTGGAAGGATGTTTGGAGAATACTTAGAGACCTAAAAATAGACCTGCCATGTTTGATCCTATAATTCCTTTACTAGGTTTATACCCAGAAGACCAAAAATCACAATATAACAAAGACATCTGTACCAGAATGTTTATTACAGCCCAATTCATAATTGCTAAGTCATGGAAGAAGCCCAAGTGCCCATCGACCCATGAATGGACTAGCAAATTGTGGTACATGTATACCATGGAATATTATGCAGCCTTAAAGAAAGATGGAGACTTTACCTCTTTCATGTTTACATGGATGGAGCTGGAACATATTCTTTTTAGCAAAGTATCTCAGGAATGGAAGAAAAAGTATCCAATGTACTCAGCCCTACTATGAAGCTAAATTATAGGTTTCACATGAAGGCCATAACCCAACTATAGCCCAAGACTATGAGGAAAGGGCCAAGGAAGGGGAAGGGAGTGGGGGAGGTTAGGGTGGAGGGAGGGCAATGGGTGGGCCACGCCTATGGTGCATCTTAGAATGGGTACAGGTGAAACTTACTAAAGGCAGAATACAAATGTCTACATACAATAACTAAGAAAATGCCATGAAGGCTACGTTGAACAGTTTGATGAGAATATTTCAGATTGTATATGAAACCAGCACATTGTACTCCTTGATTGCACTAATGTACACAGCTATGATTTAACGATAAAAAAAAAGGCTCAGTGCCTGTAGCTCAGTGATTAGGGCACCAGCCACATACACTGGGGTTGATGGGTTTGAACCTGGCCCAGGCTGGCCTGCTAAACAACGACAACTACAAAAAAAAAAAAAAAGCTCGGCGCCTGTGGCTCAAGCAGCTAAGGCGACAGCCACATACACCTGAGCTGGCAGGTTCAAATCCAGCCTGGGCCCTCCAAACAACAATGATGGCTGTAACCAAAAAATAGCCAGGCATTGTGGTGGGCGCCTATAGTCCCAGCTTCTTGGGAGGCGGAGGCAGGAGACTCGCTTGAGCCCAGGAGTTGGAGGTTGCTGTGAGCTGTGATGCCATGGCACTCTACCCAGGGCAACAGCTTGAGGCTCTGTCTCAAAAAAAAAAAAAAAAAAAAAAAACTCAGCCAGGCATTGTGGTAGGCACCTATAGTCCCAGCTACTTTGGAGGCTGAAGCAAGAGAATTGCTTAAGCCCAAGAGTTTGAGGTTACTGTGATCTGTGATGCCACAGCAGTCTACCAAAGGTGACATAGTGAGACTCTGTCTCAAAAAAAAAGAAGAAAGGGCAGTGCCTGTGGCTCAGTGAGTAGGGTGCCAGCCTCATATACCGAGGGTGGTGGGTTCAAACCCACCCCCGGCCAAACTACAACAACAACAACAACAACAACAACAAAAATAGGTAGGCGTTGTGGCGGGCGCCTGTAGTCCCAGCTACTCGGGAGGCTGAGGCAAGAGAATTGCCTAAGCCCAAGAGCTGGAGGTTGCTGTGAGCTGTGACGCCATCGCACTCTACCAAGGGTGACAAAGAGAGACTATCTCTCTAAAAAAAAAAAGAAAGAAAGAAAGAAATGAAGCAGTGAAACCCAACATTAGATCTTTTTTTTTTTTTTTCACACAGCTCACAGCAACCTTCAGCTCTTGGGCTTAAGCGATTCTCTTGCCTCAGCCTCCCGAGTAGCTGGGACTACAGGCGCCCGCCACAACGCCCGGCCATTTCTTTGTTGCAGTTTGGCCGGGGCTGGGTCTGAACCCGCCACCCTCGGTAGTTGGGGCCGGCGCCCTACTCACTGAGCCACAGGCGCCGCCCCCAACAGTAGATCTTTACTCCTTCCAAAACTTACTGTAGTTATTTCATACCTTCCCATTGTTTTGGGGCTTCACTCATACCTTCATGAAACAAGCAAGAGATTCCTATACTGAATCAAATAATAGTATTCAAATACTGGAAGACTACTTCCTCAGTTTTTTGTGCTATTCACAATGTAAAGGCCATTGATAAGAAATACTTCCAAGTTTAATCTGCATTAACATTTCTCTTTTACTTTCTTAAGTAGACAATCACTAACAAATCAAGTTGCCTGTAAGAGGTCACTGAACTCTGAATTGGGAATAGATGCTGCGTACACATCTGTTGCATATCAATAATGTCAGGAACAGCAGGGTGCGGTGGCTCATGCCTATAATCCTAGCACTTTGGCACTGATTGAAGAAGGCATCTTAAGAGCAACTTGTTTCCACTTATTAGGATGCACTCATCAGTCCTCCCCCCAAACAGCCTGCCAGCCCAACCTCCTAAGCTTCCCTCAGCTCTGGCCTGGGTTTCCTCTGCTCTGTTCCCTGCCAACCCACCCCGCATCCCATACGCCTTCTGCACAGACAGGCATTACTGGGGGTTGCCTGAGCCCAGGAGGCCACCCTGGATCCTGTCTTAAAAGTATTTAGGCTCAGCACCTTGGGAGCTAAGGCGCCAGCCACACACACACCAGAGCTGGAGGGTTCGAATTCAGACTGGGCCTGCCAAACAACAATGATAGCTACAACCAAAAATAGCTGGGCGTTGTGGTGGGCGCCTGTAGTCCCAGCTATTTGGGAGGTTGAGGCAAGAGAATCACTTAAGCCCAAGAGTTTGAGGTTGCTGTGAGCTGTGACTCCATAGCACTGTACTGAGGGCGACATAGTGAGACTCTGTCTCAAAGAAAAAAAAAAAAAAGTAAAGAAAATAAAACATTATTTTGTGACAGTGAAAAAAATAAATCCTCGCACACTGGGAGTCTGGGGCAGGTGGATCACTTAAGCTCTGGAGTCTGAGACCAGCCTGTGCAAGAGCAAGATCCCATCTCTAAAACTAGAGATTTTTTGTAGTAGGCACCTCTAAGTAGTCCAACTACTCGGGAGGCTGAGGCAAAAGGATCTCTTGAGCCCAAGAATTTGAGGTTGCTGTGAGCTATGACCCCATAGCATTCTACTGAAGGCAACAAAAGTCAACAAAGTAAAACTCTGTTTCAAAAAATAATAATAATGGGGACGGCGCCTGTGGCTCAAAGGAGTAGGGAGCCACCCTCGTATGCCGAAGGTGGCAGGTTCAAACCCCAGCCCCGGCCAGAAACTGCAAAAAAAAAAAATAATAATAATATTAGGATCAGAAACATAGATAATAGTAAAATGTAAGATGTAGTGACATAACTAAGAAGTGATGAGTTTTGAGTGGTTTTTTCTTCTTGTTTTGAGACAGAGTCTCGCTAGGTTGCCCCAGGATAGAGTGCTATGGCATCAGCCTAGCTCACAGCAACCTCAAACTCCTAGGTTCAGGGATCCTCTTGCCTTAGCGCCTCCTGAGTAGCCGGGACTATAGGCACTCACCACAACTTGTTAGTTTTTCTGTTTTTAGTAGAAACAAGGTCTTGTTCCTGTTCAGGCTGGTCTTGAACTCCTGAGGTCAAGGGATCCACTCCCCTCAGCCTCCCACAGTGCTAGAATTATAGGTGTGAGCTACCGTGACTGGCCAAGTTTTGAGTGTTTTGTTTGGTTAGCTTTTTTGTTTCTGCTTTTTGTTTTAGAGACAGGGTCTCGCTCTGTCACCCTCGCTGGAGTACAGTGGCTTGGTCATAGCTCCTTATAACCTTGAACACTTAGCTTAAGTGATCCTCTCATCTCAGCCTCCCAAGTAGCTGACTGTACAGGTGTATGCCATCATGCCTGGCCAATTTTTAAATATTTTTGTAGAGACGGGATCTACATGTGTTGACCAGGCTGGTCTCAAACTCCTGGCCTCAAGAGTCCTCTGCCCGAGCCTCCTATAGTGCTAGGACTACAGGCATGAGCCACCATGCCCAGCCAAGTGCTGAGTGTTTATTACCTTTGTTTTTAATATGATTTTATTTAAGCCTAAATGATGTAACTCAGCTTTTCAGAACAGCCGTTTTTGTCTCTTTGTTTTAATATTTTTGAAAATTTAGAAATCAGCTCCTAGTAACCTGTACGAACTGGCTCTAGCAAATGCAGAGGTGGAAGAGGTGTGCTACCTGTCCTTGCCCATCGTAAGGGTCGTGGCTTCTACTCCTCTAACAAAAGGCAGGTGGGCAGAAGAGGACACCCTGTTGATTCTTCATCTGCAATGTCTCACTTTCTCCTCTGTCACTTTCTCCACAGAGGCAGCAAGAGGGGAGGTTGCCAGTATATTCTTCCAGTTAAGCACAAATAAAAATAAACACCAATCACTCTTGCTTTCTTAGGTAGTTTCACATTTGTCAGGAAAGGCTGATGACTTCAACATGCAAGGAGAAGCTGCTAGGACTAGAGAGGACTGGGACGGATAAGGCCTTTAGAGGCTTCTGCACGAAAATCCCTCCATATCCACCTCCACCCCATATTAGACTCAGAAGGGACATAACATTGAACTCTGAAATAACCATGAGGTCTAAAAATATTAACACAGTTTCCTCCAAATGATCACAATGACACCTTAGAAGATGTTTACCAAAGTCAAATTGCTCTTCAATCTATTGGGGGGTGGGGGGGTCGGGCCGAGCCCAACGCTCACACCTGTAATCCTAGTACTCTGGGATGCGCAGGTGGGTGGATTGCTTGAGCTCACAAGTTCGAGACCAGCCTGAGCAAAAAGCAAGACCCCAGTCTCTACTAAAAATAGAAAAACTCGGGAGGCTGAGGCAAGAGAATCGCTTAAGCCCAGGAGTTGGAGGTTGCTGTGAGCTATGTGAGGCCACGGCACTCTACCGAGGGCCATAAAATGAGACTCTGTCTCTACAAAAAAAAAAAAAAATAAATAAATAAATAGAAAAACTGAGGTAAGAGGATTACTTGACCCTGAGTTGGGGGTTACTGTGAGCTATGACGCCATAGTACTCTACCCAGGGCAACAGCTTTAAACTCTGTCTCAAAAAAACAAACAAAAATCTATGGGGGGGGTCCTTGCTTACTAAGGAACCTCTGCACTGTCTCCTCTCATTGAGATGCTGCTAAGATGCAGATCTAAAGCAACCATTTTATTATTTTTTTTTTTTGTAGAGACAGAGTTTCACTTTATTGCCCTCAGTAGAGTGCCGTGGCATCACACAGCTCACAGCAACCTCCAACTCCTGGGCCTAGGCGATTCTCCTGCCTCAGCCTCCTAAGTAGCTGGGACTACAGGCGCCCGCCACAACACCTGGCTATATTTTATTATTTTATTTTTATTATTTGTTTTGTTTTTCTTGAAACAGTCTCACTCTGTCACTCTGGGTAGAGTGCTGTGGCATCATAGCTCACAGCAACCTCTTGGGCTCAAGCAATCGTCCTGCCTCAGCCTCCTGAGTAGCTGGGACTATAGGCAACTGCCAAGATACCCGGCTAGTTTTTTTTAGAGATGGGGCCTGGCTCTTGCTCAGGCTGGTCTCCAACTCCTGAGTTCAGGCAGTCCATCTGCCTCAGCCTCCCAGAGCGCTAGGATTATAGGCATGAGCTACTGTGCCTGGCTGTTCTTTCAACTTTGAATTAATATTTAACAAGTATTTACCATGTGCCAGGCTGGTGGTTGTGTTGGGGCTCAGAAAATTACACCCCGAAGAATAGTGCTGCAGCCTGCTCAGTACTGTAAACCAGTACCAGGCAGTTGCCCCCTCTTAGCTGAGTCCTAAGTAAGGGCATTGAGGTTGTGTCTCTCCCTGTCTCCGGTGCGAAGCAGGCAGGTGATGTGGGCGCTCCCTGGCTTGCAGCAGGAAAGAAGGCCAGTGCTGGGCAGTGAGCGGTCCTGGCTCTACAGCAGACTGTGGGGCCAGACTCCACCTCCTTCTCGGGAGCCTGGTGACCCTGAGCAAGTCACAGAACGTCTCTAAGCCTCAGGTCCCTCTTTTGCAAAGCAGGGACAATAGTCTCAACCTCACAGGTAAGTAGTGAGGTTTATTGTCCCGCATAGGGATTCAAGAAATATTAATAGCAAGGCAGTGGCTGTCCTTTGTACCTTGCATGTTATCTCATGTTAAAGCAGTTGCTTCCCAGCGTTAAAGAACATTATTCTGGTGACATGTGCAGTGCACAGGCCCTTCAGAGTCAGAGAAAAGGTCCGGGGCTGAGGTATTACACTAGTTTACTTGGTAGTGAGGTAGCCCTAAAACCTGGCCACTAGATGTCAGCATTGTGCCACACTGTGACATGAGGAGCACCTGTCCTGGTTCTAGGCACTCATTTGATAGCTGACCTACCCTCAGAATAGGTACTCTCATGCCCATCTGACATGAGGAAACAGTCACAAAGGTGAAAGAACTTCGCCTGAGGATAAACTACTAGGAGGTTGTAGAGCCCAGATTTGATTGTGAGCAGCCTGGCTTCTGAGTCCATGCCTTTTTTCCCCCCCGAGACAGGATCTCGCTCTGTTGCCCTGGGTAGAGTGCAGTGGCGTCATCACAGCTCACTACACCCTCAAACTCCTGGGCTCGGGTGATTCCCCTGCGTTGGCTTCCTCAGTAGCTGAAACTATAGGGGCTACTACACCCAGCTAATTTTTCTATTTTTAGTAGAAGATATGGTCTTGCTCTTGCTCAGGCTGGTCTCAAAGCAATCCTCCACCTTGGCCTCCCAAAGTGCTGGGAGTACAGACAGAGCCACTGCGCCCAGCCTCTGCTTTTATCCTCTGCCCGCATCCCACGGCCCTCACCACAGTCAGACAAGGACATTTGTGGGTTTCTGGAATCCTTTTCAGCTGCATTAAATAGAGTATTGTAACTATTTAGTTCAGTGAGGCCATCATTTCTTTTTCCTAAACTTGCACTATGTCAATTCAAGAACCAATTTTCAGACCAGGAGAGGTGGCTCACGCCTGTAATCCTAGCACTCTGGGAGGCCAAGGCAGGTGGGTGGATTGCCTAAGCTCGAGTTCCAGACCAGCCTGAGCAAGAGTCAGACCCTCTGTCTCTAAAAAATAGCTGGGCATGTGGTGGGCGCCTGTAGTCTCAGCTACTTGGGAGGCTGAGGCAAGAGCATCACTTGAGCCCAAGAGTTTGAGGTTGCTATGAGCTATGACAACTTAGCACTCTACTGAGGGTGACCAACTGAGACTCTGTCTGAAAAAAAAAAAAACAATTTCCATCCATTAACTGTTACACATGTTCCATACACACATGAGGTCATGACTTTCAACTTCTCTAACTGGACAAGTGGTACCTAGTACAATGATTGGTACATAATAAGTATTTAATAAATATACTAATTGGCTTGGTGCCCGTAGCACAGTGGTTACAGCATCAGCCACATGCACCAACAGTGGCTGGTTCGAACCTGGCCTGGGCCAGCTAAACAATGACAACTGCAACAAAAAAATAGACGGGCGTTGTGGGGACCTGTAGTCCCAGCAGCTTGGGAGGCTGAGGCAAGAGTCTGAGGTTGCTGTGAACTGTGATGCCACAGCACTCTACCAAGGGTGACATAGGGAGCCTCTGTCTCAAAAAAATTAATTAAATTAAACATACTAATGAATTAGTAAAAGAATTGTACACATTGAGAGGTAAGATAGTCTAGGAATTAAGTATGTGGACTTGGCGGTTCAAATTCCATTTCTCCTGTAACTACATGACCTTGGACAAATTGCTGAACACCATGTGCTTCATCTGCAAAGCAGGGATACTACTTCAGAGGGTGCTGACGGTATTGAATGAGTTAACATATATCGCACTAGAATGGTGGCATTGACATTCAGACATAGCTGTGCAGTATTCTTGTATGTATGCTATATAGACTGGGAGACCCCCAAGAAAACCCATAAATAGCCAGAGCTCCTGACTCCACCAGGTGACAAATTTTCCTTTTTTTCTTTTGAGACAATCAAAATACTGCAAACATTTATTAAGCCCTTAATATGTAGCGGATACTGCCATTTTATAAGTGGAGAAGTGGAAACTTAGAGTGCTTACAACTTGCCCAAGGTGGCAATGCTCCTAGCCGGTAGTTAGGATTTGACCAGTCTGCCTTCTCTGTGCTCTGATGCCCATCCCAGCTCTACTTGGCGCTTCGCTGCAGTGCAGGGTATAGGGATCAGCAGCACAGGAAACACCTGAGGGCTTGTGGAAATGCAAATGTGCGGCCCCACCCCGCAGCGTGCATTTTTTTCAGAATCCCTAGGGTGGAGTCCTGCTCATAGACACTCTGATCTGTGTTTGAGGATGACCTCTCTACCTGCCATGTGGCACACACAGGTGCCCACCAAGCAGCTTTGGAGGACTGGTGTGGAGAACATTTGGTTTCTGTTGTTTTTTTTCCAGAGACAAAGTCTCACTTTATCGCCCTCATTAAGAGTGCTGTGATGTCACAGCTCACAGCAACCTCCAGTTCCTGGGCTTAGGTGATTCTCTTGCCTCAGCCTCCCGAGTAGCTGGGACTACAGGCGCCCGCCACAATGCCTGGCTATTTTTTTGTTGCAGTTTGGCCAGGGTTGGGTTCAAACCTGCAATACTCGGTATATGGGGCCAGCACCCTATTCACTGAAGCCATAGGCGCCACCCCAAGAACATTTGGTTTCTAATTCTCAGTAGAAACACCACTGCTTCAGGCGTGGGCACGCCCTGGATGGTAGTAACTGCCCCTTATATAGGTGATTATTATGTGCCAAGCATTCAGTGCTATTATTATCATCCCATTTTACAAATGAGAAAACTAAGTGCAGAGATAGTAAAGAATTCCCAAGGCATACAGCTAGTAAGTAGAGAGGGCTGGATTTGAAACCAAACTCCACCATTCGTGGCCACATGAAAGATAAGCAGGGAGGAAGGCTGATTGCCTTCTGACTATTAGCATTTTGGACATTTTTGGACAATTCAGCTTTACTTTATATCCTTTTGACATTTAGCCTCTGACCTCTCACTATTGTTTCTCCCTTATTCTCCGTCCATTCCAGAAACATCCATCTGCCTTAGAGCAAAGTCAAAAGGTTACCTTTGAGAAAAGCCTTTCACAACCTTCAAAGAATCCAGAGTCACAGTGGCTAGAAAAGGTCTCTTAAATTTGCAAGTGGGGACCAGGTGGGGTGAGTTTACAAAGTTGATAATTTAATGAAAGATTGTGTCTGTCACCTCAGTTCTGCCTGCCCGCCTCTTTATCTGTCTAAGGCACAAGTCAGAGGCCAAATTATAGATACCAGCTATTAAAATATGGGAGCTAGATGGGGCACAGTGGCCAACACCTACAATTCCAACACTGTGGGAGGCCAAGGCAGGTGTATCACCTGAGCTTAGGAGTTCAGAGACCAGCCTGTGCAAGAGCAAGACCCCGTCTCTACTAAAAATAGAAAAACTAGCGGGGTGCTATGGTGGGTGCCTGTAGTCCCAGCTACTCAGGAGGCTGAGGCAGAAGAATCACTTGAACCCAGGACTGTGAGGTTGCTGTGAGCTGAGATGCCACAGCACTCTACCCAGTGTGAGAAGAGTTAAGAATCAGCCTCAAAAATATATATGTATATATATTCAAGACCTGTCTCAGATTTAAAAAAAAAAAAAAAAGATAAGAAAGAAAACAAGGGTCAGTGCCTGTAGCTCAGCAGCTGGGGCGCCAGCCATATATACCGGGGCTGGTGGGTTGGAACACAGCCCGGGCCTGCCAAACAACAATGACAACTACAAGAACAACAAAATAGCTGGGCGTTGTGGTGGGCATCTGTAGTCCCAGCTACTTGGGAGGCTGAGGCAAGAGAATCGCTTAAGCCCAAGAGCTAGAGGTTGCTGTGAGCTGGGATGCCAGGACACTCTACCCAGGGCGACATAGTGAGACTCTGTCTCAGGAAAAAAAAAAAGAAAAATAAACAAATCAGACCAAGCTGAGCCTTTCATTTAGTATCTAGTATCTGACATAACAAAAGACATAAAGCATGTTACTGTGAACACCCACATAGCATGGCCCACCTGAGAAATAAGAGCAGCTAGGCCGGGCGGGGTGGCTCACGCCTGTAATCCCAGCACTTGGGAGGCCAAGGAGATGGACTGCCTGAGCTCACAGGTTTGAGAACAGCCTGAGCCAGAGCGAGACCCCCATCTTTACAAAATAGCTGGGCGTTAGACGTTGCCTGTGGCTCAAAGGAGTAGGGTGCAGGCCCCATATGCCGGAGGTGGCGGGTTCAAACCCAGCCCCGGCCTAAAACTGCAAAAAAAAAAATAAGCTGGGCGTTGTGGCAGGTGCCTGTAGTCCCAGCTACTTGGAAAGCTAAGGCAAGAGAATCACTTAAGCCCAAGAGTTTGAGGTTGCTATGAGCTGTGTGCTGGATACCATGGCACTCTACTAAAGGTGACAAAATGAGACTCTGTCTCAAAAAAAGAAAAATAGAAAAACTGAGACAAGAGGATTGCTTGAGCCCAAGAGTTGGCAGTTGCGGCCGGGCACAGTGGCTCACCCTAATAATCCTAGCACTTGGGAGACTTAGGTGGGTGGATTGCTCTGAGCTCACAGGCTCGAGAACAGCCTGAGCAAGAGCATGACCCTGTCTCTAAAAATAGCCGGGCATTGTGGTGGGCACCTGTAGTCCCAGCTATGTGGGAGGCGGAGGCAAGAAAATCACTTGAGCCCAAGAGTTGTATGTTGCTATGAGCTATGATGCCAGGGCACTCTGGGAAGGGTGACAAACTGAGACATGTCTCACAAAAAAAAAAAAGGATTAGAGGTTGCTGTGACCTGGCACTCTATCCAGGACAACAGCTTGCGACTGTCTAAAAAAAAAAGTGTAAAAATTAACAAGGTTAGAAGGAGACAAACTGACTGCAATGCAGGGAAAGCGCTGCACATCTTTCTGCCCATGAGGACAATAGCTCAGCATAGCTGAGGTGAGACCACTGAAGAATCTGGAGCAAACGCAGAGATATAAAGTGGCTTTTACTGAGTAAAGGGAAAAGGGAACTCAGCTGCATGATATGAAGTTCCAGTTTGTTAAAATGTCAAACACCCTTCCCATCCACATGACAAGAGCCTCATTACTCCACAGGGGACCCGCAGAAAGGAGCAGGTTCCCGCAGTCACACACATGATCAGCTCCTGGGGAGTTCCCAGAGGCGAGGGCAGAAGGCATGACAGTCCCCACAGAACCACTTTACAAATAAGCTCTTTTTCAGTCTTACAACACAACTTTAAGAGATCTGAGCAGAAAATAGGGCAAAGGGCCGTGTAAGCAGTGCTGTGCGCACGTGGAATGTCCTGGTCTATGGAATCATGGAGGGTAATACAAACAGTCTGGTTAAGCATTGTATGAAGAGGAGGACACATTGCCGCCATGGCCTGTCCAGTTAGTGTGGATAAACTGTCCCGGGTTGGTTAAGAGTTCATAGGTATGAGCTCCAAAGTAATCCCGCTGAGCCTAGAAAACAAGAAAAGAGGTTGGTTAGCACAGCGTGTAGGCACCTGACCCTTGGGGCCAGAGGTCAGTGTTGACACCTGCTCCACAAGCTTACCTGGATGAGGTTGGCCGGTAGCATCTCATGTCTGTACCCGTCATAGAAGGAGAGGGCAGTGGTGAAGCAGGGCATGGGGATGCCTGCCTGGACACCAGTGCTGACCACCCGCCGCCAGGAGGCCTGAGCAAGAGAGCAAGGCCAACGATTAGTGGTTCGCTGACAGACACTAACTGGATCTATTTCAAAGCATAGATTTTCACATACATCAACGCTAGTGAACAGAAAAGGCCTGCCCCAGAGCAAAACCCACTGAGACAGAAGGCACGTGCCACCGGCTCTAGGCTACATACCTGGCAGTTTTCAACAGCTGACTTAAAGAAGTTATCAAGTAGTAGGTTCTGAAGTTCTGGGTTTCGATCAAATGCATCCTTTATCTTTCCCAGGAATACACTGAAATAATTGAGAGGAAAGAAATCAATGAATCTTAACTCTGGCAGGCTGAATGCTTGGCAGAAAGCATATTTCTCCTCTCTTAAGCTAACATTAAGGTCAATGAAAATACACAGCACAAGTCCCAGAGAAAAGGCCGGAGGCCATGATAGCTCTCATGGAACCACTTTAAAAGGCACAGTGTGGACAATCTAGTAAGAGCAACTGAGGCATAGGGAAGGTGAGCTGAGAGAATGTAACCCGGGGTACCCGGACCACATACACAGACGCTGTTGGAGCAAGTATCTGACGGTCACAGTGCTCCAGGGACAGCAGCGTGTGTGTGTCCTTCCCATCACACCCCAGGCTGCCTGTCACTTACCTTCTGATGATGCAGCCCCCTCTCCACATCAGGGCGATGCCACCATAATTGAGGGTCCAGCCAAATTCAGTGGCTGCCTGTCTTAGCAGCATAAAGCCCTGGGCGTAGGAGATGATCTTGGAAGCGTAGAGGGCCTAGAGAATGACACAGAGACTTGCTGAGCTGCAATGAGAGTAACCACCTCACACCTACTAGTCCCGTTCTCATCAGCAGTGAAGAGCCCAGAAAAGACAAGATTCTAGGGAAAGGCATTCAATCAGGCTCAAGGCGAAGGCTGAACTTCCCCTTGACCCCCACCCCCTGTGGCCTCATGTATTCTCCCACAGAAACCCCATGCCTCCCAAGGGACCAGCAAAGACCACTGGACTATGCCCCACCTTTCGAATGTCCTCCAGGAATGATTTCTTGTCACCTTCAAACTGGACCTTTTGGGGACCCATTAGTTTTTTGCTTGCTTGAATTCTTTCATCCTTCAGAGACGATAAGCATCGAGCAAAGACGGCTTCTCCTACGTGGAGGTATGAGGGGAGGAGGAAATATATCACCAAAGTTCACACCTCAGCCAAAGGAAAGGGAGGACACTCCACCAGAGCTTGGAGGAAAACAGATGGAGCAGGAAATTCGATTTTTACAAAGAGCTTTCAGTTTCAACCTTAGGCCATTAAAGTTAACATAAATCAGTAGCCGGGTGTTGTGGTGGGCACTTACATTCCCAGCTACTTGGGATGCGGAGGCAAGACAATTGCTTAAGCCCAGGAATCTGAGGTTGCTGTGAGCTGTGACACCACAGCACTCTATCGAGGGCGACATAGTGAGACTCTGTCTCAAAAAAAAAAAAGGCTCAGTGCCTGTAGCACAGTGGTTACAGTGCCAGCCACATACTCTGAGGCTGGTGGGTTCGAACTCAGCCCCGGCCAGCTAAACAGCAATGGCACCTGCAACAAAAAAATAGCCACACGTTGTGGTGGGTGCCTGTAGTCCCAGCGACTTGGGAGGCTGAGGCAAGAGAATCACTTAAGCCCAAGAGTTGGAGGTTGCTGTGAGCTGTGATACCACAGCACTGTACCGAGGGCGACAAAGTAAGACTGTCTCAAAAATAAAAAAAAGTTCTCAATAGTTAATTTGATAATAAAACTCCAAGTCAGTCTTCTAGCAAAATACAAGTGCTCAACCACAAAGTTCAACATGGAATTCAAAGGGGAATTCTGACAGTAAATAAAGAAATAAAACCACTGTTATTCAGACTTATTCGGTATTGGCCCATGAGTTAAATGTCTCACCCCTCAAAAAATTCCATTTCTTTTTTTTTTTTTTTTTTTTGTAGAGACAGAGTCTCACTTTATGGCCCTCGGGAGAGTGCCGTGGCGTCACACAGCTCACAGCAACCTCCAACTCCTGGGCTTAGGCGATTCTCTTGCTTCAGCCTCCCAAGTAGCTGGGACTACAGGCGCCCGCCACAACGCCCGGCTAAAAATTCCATTTCTTAATTCTTACATTTTCTAGTTTCCAGCAGATTCATGATCACCATTAAAGTTTCACAATTTTATTTCATTTGAATGAATAAAAACATTTCAGTAGAGTTAATATTAGGACATTCGTATCTTTAAAAATTATCCCTTATAAAAAACTACTTGCTTGGGCGGCGCCTGTGGCTCAGTCGGTAGGGCACCGGCCCCATATACCAAGGGTGACAGGTTTATAATCCGGCCCCGGCCAAACTGCAACCAAAAAATAGCCGGGCATTGTGGCGGGCACCTGTAGTCCCAGCTACTCGGGAGGCTGAGGCAAGAGAATCGCTGAAGCCCAGGAGTGGGAGGTTGCTGTGAGCTGTGTGAGGCCACGGCACTCTACCGAGGGCCATAAAGTGAGACTCTGTCTCCTTTTTTTTTTTTTGGTTTTTGGCCAGGGCTGGGTTTGAACCCGCCACCTCCGGCATATGGGACCGGCGCCCTACTCCTTGAGCCACAGGTGCCGCCCGAGACTCTGTCTCTACAAAAAAAAAAACAAACTACTTGCTTAACTGACAATTTACAATTAGAATACATTACTCTTTCACCATTTTTTTACTCCCACAGAAAAAATGAAGTACAATCTCAGGGAACTAACAGAGGACTTTATTTTTGAAAACAGGGGACTAGCCAGAAAGTTGAGAACACTAGCCAAACTCAAAACGCACTACAAGCAGATGTCGCTCCGTCCTGGCCCACTCATTCTCCTCCCTGCAGTGCACACACACGATGACTTAGCATCTGTTGCAGGAAGTTTTGTAAGACAACCGCCAAGTGTGGCAAACCCTTCTGAGCAGGGTGAACTGGCAGACTTCCCCACTGGCTTACAAGTGGTGACGGTGCCGCCCAGGGATGAGGCCTGCCCTGCCCTGGGGGAAAGTTACACAGAGTGTGCACAACAAGAGCAGAACAGGGAGGATTCTCTTTGAGACTGTTAAAACCTGATCATGTATTTCATTCAGTGATAAAGAAACTGCTCCTGGGAATTGTCCCTGCCCAAGATATCGCTCAGATTTGTTAAAAAGCAGCCAACTTCCTTCTATATGTTGCTGGACTGAACAACCTACTTCCCTCCTTACTGTGCCTTACCCCACCCAGTTCATAAACAGGGCGCGGCACGAGGCATGGGGAAATGGTAAGAAGGGAGGAGACTAGGGAGAGAAAGGCAGCCTGTGTCTGGAGGTGCATACAGGAGAATATTCTGCTGGGAGCCAAGATCAGCCTTTCATTAAACACCAAGGCACCGTCTTTCATTCTCCCTTTTCCAATCCCCCCTAGTATAACAATTTTATTCTTATAGAACCAGCTTTTGGTTTTGTTAATCCTCTCTAATTTTGTTTTCTTTTTTTTTTTTTGAGACAGAGCCTCAAGCTGTTGCCCTGGGTAGAGTGCCGTGGTATCACAGCTCACAGCAACCTCCGATTCCTAGGCTCAAGCGATTCTCCTGCCTCTGCCTCCCAAGTAGCTGGGACTACAGGCACCTGCCACAACGTCTAGCTATTTTTTTTTTTTTTTTTTTTGGCCGGGGCTGAGTTTGAACCCGCCACCTCCGGCATATGGGACCGGCGCCCTACCCGCTGAGCCACAGGAGCCGCCCAACGTCTAGCTATTTTTTGGTTGCAGCCATCATTGTCGTTTGACAGACCCGGGCTAGATGCGAACCCACCAGCTCAAGTGTATGTGGCTGGCGCCTTAGCCGCTTGAGCCACAGGTGCCAAGCCTCTAATTTTGTTTTCTGTTTATATCTGCTTTTCTTGTTTCCTTCTCTGTTTTTTTTTTTTTGTAGAGACAGAGTCTCACTTTATGGCCCTCGGTAGAGTGCCGTGGCCTCACACAGCTCACAGCAACCTCCAACTCCTGGGCTTAAGCGATTCTCTTGCCTCAGCCTCCTGAGTAGCTGGGACCACAGGTGCCCGCCACAACGCCGGCTATTTTTTGGTTGCAGTTTTGGCCGGGGCCGGGTTTGAACCCGCCACCCTCGGTATATGAGGCTGGCGCCACAGGCGCCGCCCCCATCTCTGTTTTTTTTTAAGTTCGATGTTTAGTTCATTAATATAAGATCACACATCTATAATGGCAACATCTATAATCTCAGCACTTTGGGATCCTCAAGGCAAAAGGATCACTTAAGGCAAGGAAGTGAAGACTAGCCTGGGCAACATAGCGAGATCCCATCTCTAGCCGGGCACTGTGGCGGGCGCCAGTAGTCCCAGCTACTCGGGAGGCTGAGGCAGGAGAATTGCTTGAGCCCAAGAGTTAGAGATTGCTGGTAGCACCGGTAGCTCAGTGGGTTAGGCACCAGCCACATACACCAGGGCTGGCGGGTTCGAACCTGGCCCCAGGCCAAGCTAAAGTCAACAACGACAACTACAGCAAAAAAATAGCCAAGTGTTCTGGTAGACGCCTGTAATCTCAGCCACTTGGGAGGCTGAGGCAAGAGAATTGCTTAAGCGCAAGAGTTTGAGGTTGCTGTGAGCTGTGACGCTACAGCACTCTACTGAGGGTGACATAGTGAGACTCTGTATCAAAAAAAAAAAGAAAAACAAGGGCAGCACCTGTAGTTCAAAGGAGTAGGGCCCCAGCCCCATATGCCACAGGTGGCAGCTTCAAACCCAGCCCAGGCCAAAAAGTGCAAAAAAAAAGAAAAAAGAAAAAGACCCCATCTCTACAAAAAAAAGTAAAACATGACAAACAGGAAGAATCCACACTAACTTCGGATAGTGGTTTTCTTCTAAAAAAAGAAAGGGAGAAGGAACTTAGGAAAAGAATATTGAAGGACTTCAAAAGTTTAGAAAGTTTTGGCTCAGTGCCCGTAGCACAGTAGTTACAGTGCCAGCCACATATAGCAAGGCTAGTGGGTTCAAATTGGGCCTGGACCAGCTAAACGATGACAACTGCAATAAAAAATAGCCAGGCGTTGTGGTGGGAGCCTATAGTCCCAGCTACTTGATAGTAGCTACTTGATACTTGATAAGCAAGAGAATCACTTATGCCCAAGAGTTTGAGGTTGCTGTGAGCTGTGACACCACAGCACTCTACTGAGGATGACATAGTAAGACTCTGTCTCAAAAAAAAAAAAAAAAGGTATAGATAAGTTTTTATTTTGTTAGTTGTCTGGGTGGAAAGAACAATACAATTTTAATAAATTCTGGGCATGTAAGACAAAATTTCTCTGAATTTTTCTATAAAAAATTCCATTCCAGTTAACCATCCCATTAAAAAGATCTCAGGCTACTGACAACAATAAAATCCAATGCTAAACTATTCCAAAGGTAAAATTGGATAGGAAAGACAGTAGCTTCAGAATTTACCTCTGAGCTCATATGAATGAGAGCAGGACCACAAAGAAGAGACTTAACGGCAGGTTTTTCATACACAGAAAGAGCTAAAAGCACTCTGAAAACCAATGAAGTTTGAACAGATTCTCTAAAAGACCAGTCTATCAATATTCCAGAAGGACATCAAGATCAGAGCAGTGGGACGAGAAGGCTCAAGTGAAGAGTGGAACATTACCGATGAGGGTGACAGGGACGCCGTATTCCAGGGCGGAGATAGCCGTCCACTTCCCAGTGCCCTTCTGCCCAGCACTGTCCCTGATCTTTGGCAGCAGGTACTTGCCATCGTTATCTCGGAACTTGAGAATATTGGCTGTGATTTCAATCAGAAATGAGTCTAGCTCTGTCTTATTCCACTCTTCAAAGGCCTGTGTGCAGAACATGAGAGAGAATAACGTGAGAGGAATGGGGTGGTGCAGGGGAAGCCCCTTGGCTAACCTCTGTGGCACTGACTCATCCTTGTTCCAAGTCAACAGCGACCAAGGCTCAGGGATGCTGAGCGTGTGGGGCCGGCAGGCGCTTCTGGAGTCTGCCTGCTGCCTGCCAAGTTTTAGGCTGACCCAGAGTCACTCTGCCTGGTGATGCAGTTTTCTGATAGCCAGAACTATTCCTTCCTCAGAGTCAAGTGCTGCTCAGTTCTCTCGGGTCTCGGGACTCTGCCACCCCACAGCCTCCGTGATCACCTGATCTAACATCTATCTTACTCCACTTCACTCTTCTTTCTAACAGTCATCACAAACTAGTTTTATGTTACTGATTTAATCATTACCGTCTAAGTTCCCAGCTTCGTGAGGGCAGGACTTGGTTTTCTTCACTATTACCCCAACATTTAGAATAGTGCCTAGCATACAGTAAGCACTCAAGTGTTTGTTGAATACACTAAACATTATATAAGCCAATTAATTATGAACACAAAAAAACTATTTCTATGAAAACCAAGTTAAATGTTTAGCTTTTAAAAATGTATATATTTGTGTATTTATTTATTTATTCATATCTGAGACTGAGTCTCACTTTGTCACTGGGGCTGGAGTGCAACGGCACAGTCGTAGCTATGGCAACCTCAAATTCCTGGGTTCAGGGCTGCGCCTGTGGCTCAGTGAGTAGGGCACCGGCCCCATATGCCGAGGGTGGCGGGTTCAAACCCAGCCCCGGCCAAACTGCAACAAAAAAATAGCCGGGCGTTGTGGCGGGCGCCTGTAGTCCCAGCTGCTCGGGAGGCTGAGGCAAGAGAATCGCGTAAGCCCAAGAGTTAGAGGTTGCTGTGAGCCGTGTGACGCCACGGCACTCTACCTGAGGGCGGTACAGTGAGACTCTGTCTCTACAAAAAAAAAAAAAAAAAAAAATTCCTGGGTTCAAGTAACCCTCCCACCTCAGCCTCCCAAGTAGCTAGAATTATAGGTGTACACCACCACACCCAGCCAACTTTTTTTTTTCTTCTTTGTAGAGACAGAGTTTCACTTTATGGCCCTTGGTAGAGTGCCATGGCATCATACAGCTCACAGCAACCTCCAACTCCTGGGCTTAAGCGATTCTCCTGCCTCAGCCTCCCGAGTAGCCCAGCCACAATGCCTAGCCATTTTTTGGTTGCAGTTCAGCCGGGGCCAGGTTTGAACCCGCCACCCTTGGTATATGGGGCCGGCGCCCTACTGACTGAGCCACAGGCGCCGCCCTCCAGCCAACTTTTTTTTTGTGGTTTTTGGCGGGGGCTGGGTTTGAACCCGCCACCTCCGGCATATGGGACTGGTACCCTACTCCTTGAGCCACAGGCACCGCCCTAAAAAGTATTTTTTATAGAGACAAGGTCTTACTACATTGCCCAAGCTGGTCTCACACACCTGGCCTCAAGCAGTCCTCCCACCTTGGCTTCCCAACGTGTTGGGATTACAGGTGTGAGCCACCACACCTGGCTGAATTTAAGGTTTTAGAAAAAGCATAAAAGCAAACCAGTGAAACAAACTGCTGTCAAAATGAGTGAAGACCACGTGAATTCTTTAAAAACTAGGAGGAAAAAAAGGTAAAAAAATCTGGAAAGATTATTCCCTGTGTAACTTGCAAGTGTCTTTAAGTCAAGTCCCACCTGAAGTAACTGAAATCAGAAATTCTACATAAGCTAGATGACTAGAATGCTAATCTACAGAATCATACTTAATGAAAAGGGCATGGCTCTACAAAAATTACTGGTGAATAAATGTATCTTCCTCTGTTTTCAGTTAAAACACACGTCTATGTTTACCTAATGATGCTCAAGTATTTAGGGAAAAAAAGTACTGATGCCTGCAGTTTACTTAGAAATGTATTTAAAAAAAAAAAGATAAAATTGACAGAGGAGCCAGTGTGGTGGCTCACACCTGCAGTCCCAGGAATTCAGGAGATCAAGGCGGAGGGACTGTTTGAGGCCAGGAGTTTGAGACCAGCTGGGGCAGTATAGAAAGACCCTGTCTTGAAAGAACAGGAGAGGGAGAGGAAGAGGAAAGGAGAAGAGAAGAGAAAGAAATTGATAATGGAGAGCTCTGTGGCTGAAGTGGCTAAGGCACCAGCCATAGACACCTGAGCTGGCCGGTTCGAATCCAGCCCGGGCTGCCAAACAATGACGGCTGCAACCAAAAAATAGCTGGGTGTTGTGGCGGGCACTGGTGGTCCAAGCTACTTGGGAGGCTGAGGCAAGAGAATCGCTTAAGCCCAGGAGTTGGAGGTTGCTGTGAGCTGTGATGCCACGGCACTCTACCCAGGGCGACAGCTTGAGGCTCTGTCTCAAAAAAAAAACAAACAAAAAAACAACAAAAAAAAGAAATTGATGGTGGAATTGACAGACCTGAAATTATAGTAAAATGTGAATTGTGGCATCTAGGTCACGTGCACCCAAGTGTTCACTGCAAAATTCTTTCAACTTTGCTGTATGTTTAAATATTTTCAATTTATTTATTTATTTTTTGAGACAGAGTCTCACTTTGTCACCCTGGGTAGAGTGCCGTAGCATCACAGCTCACAGCAACCTCCAGCTCCTGGGCTTAAGCGATTCTCTTGCCTCGGCCTCCCGAGTAGCTGGGACTACAGGCGCCCGCCACAACGCCCGGCTATTTTGTTTTTTTTTTTCAAGAGACGTTTCCTTCTGGGTTAGGCTGGTTTCAAACTCCTGAGCTCAATCCACCCCCGGTGGCCTTCTTGAGTGCTAGGATTACAGGCATGAACCACCAAGCCCGGCTTTAAATATTTTCATAATAAACTGTTTCAGCTTCCCCACTTTGACCAACTTTTTTGATTAACTACCTCACAGCCAATCCCAACTTATTCAGAAAAGAAAGTTTCCAACTGCATCTCTCCTGTGGGACAATTGTAGGATTAAGGGAGATAAGGTATAGAAAGTGACACAGAGCCTGACACGAAGTCAGGCTCATGATAAAGGTGGTAGTGGTAGCCCTACCTTGAGGTGGTAGCCCTCGAGACTCCTCCAGAACTTTCTGCTTAGTGACTGGCTATCAGGTTATAGTCCTATTCCTGAGAGCTTCCCTTAAATTAGCCACAGTCCATGTAGGAAGGGGAATGGAGATGAGGAAGGACTAATTAGCAGCAGCGAATCCCTTTTCTTTTTTTTTTAGCAGTTTTTGGCCGGGGCTGGGCTTGAACCCGCCACCTCTGGCATATGGGGCCGGCGCCCTACCCCTTTGAGCCACAGGTGCTGCCCCAAATCCCTTTTCTTGTTAGCAGTGTGGAGGCAGTCCCTGGGACTCACCTGCGCCATCTGGCCTTGCTCCATGCCCAGGATATCTCTCATCAAGTGGTAAGCCTCACAGATGAGCTGCATGTCGCCATATTCTATTCCGTTGTGCACCATCTTCACAAAGTGTCCTGCTCCCTCTTCTCCCACCTGTCAGAGCGAAAAGCACCAAGAGGCCTTCAGAGAGGGTGACAAACCAGAGAGGTCCACACAAGACTTGACAGCAACGCCTTTGGAAAGGTTACCTCTCCATAAAAATTAACAAATACAGGGCGGCGCCTGTGGCTCAGTCGGTAAGGCGCCAGCCCCATATGCTGAGGGTGGCGGGTTCAAACCCGGCCCCGGTCAAACTGCAACCAAAAAAATAGCCGGGCGTTGTGGCGGGTGCCTGTAGTCCCAGCTACTCGGGAGGCTGAGGCAAGAGAATCGCGTAAGCCCAGGAGTTGGAGGTTGCTGTGAGCTGTGTGAGGCCACGGCACTCTACCGAGGGCCATAAAGTAAGACCCTGTCTCTACAAAAAAAAAAAAAAAAAAATTAACAAATATAGTTGTTTTTTTTTTTTTTTTTGGCCGGGGCTGGGTTTGAACCCACCACCTCCAGCATATGGGACCAGCGCCCTACTCCTTGAGCCACAGGAGCCGCCCTGTTTTTTTTTTTTTTTTTGAGGGAACAGTCTATGTCACCCTGGGTAGAGTGCTGTGACATCATAACTCACAGCAACCTGCAACTCTTGGGCTTAAGTGATTCTCTTGCCTCATCCTCCCAAGTAGCTGGGACTACAGGCGTCCACCACAGCAAAAAAATGCCTGGCAATTTTTTTTTTTTTTTTTGGTTGTGGTTGTCACTGTTTCGCAGGCCCAGGCTGGATTTGAACCCGCCAGCTTTGGTGTATGTGGCTGGCACCCTAGCCACTGAGCTATAGGTGCCGAGCCAAACATAGTATTTTTGAAATAAGAACCATATAGCATTTCAATGCAAGCTTCAATCTAGTCCACTATTATTTAAAACTCTGTCTAAAAAAAAAAAAAATTAACTCTAGATTCATTCCCTTAATTTTTTTTTTTTTTAAGAGACAGAGTCTCACTTTGTTGCCCTTTGGTAGAGTGTCATAGCCTCACAGCTTACAGCAACCTCCAGCTCTTGGGCTTAGGCAATTCTCTTGCCTCAGCCTCTTGAGTAGCTGGGACTACAGGCACCTGCCACAACGCCCGACTATTGTTTGTTACAGTTTGGTGGGGGCCTGGTTTGAACCAGCCACCCTCGGTATATGGGGCCGCGCCATACTCACTGAGCCACAGGCACCACCCACCCTTAATTGTTCTTCAAATCCTTAAATTCACTAAAAAATCTATGGGTCTTGGGGGGCGCCTGTGGCTCAGTGAGTGGGGCGCCGGCCCCATATGCCGAGGGTGGCGGGTTCAAACCCAGCCCCGGCCAAACTGCAAAAAAAAAAAAAAAAAAAAAAATCTATGGGTCTTTATCCTATATTTTCTACTCTTACTCATTATTATTATTTTTTGTTGTTGCTGTTGAGACAGAGTTCTACCCTCTGCCCTAAGCAGAGTACAGTGATGTCGTAGCTCACTGCAACCTCAGGCTCTGGCTATGGGCATCCTGCTGCCTCAGCCTTCGAAGCCACTGGGATTACAGGCGCTCACTGCGGTGCCCGGCTGGGTTTTTCCATTTTTTTCCACGAGTCGGGGGTCTTACTCTTGCTCAGACAAACCTCAAAGTCCTGAGGTCAAGCAATCCTCCCACTTCAGCCTCCCACAGTGCTGGGATTACAGGCATGAGCCACTGCACCTGACCTAAGAAAATATTTTTGAAGACACAGAGTCTTACTATGTTGCCCAGGCTGGTCTCATACTCTTGGGCTCAAGCAATCCTACCTCGGCCTCTTGAGTAGCTGGGACTACAGGCACCCACCACAGCGCCCAGATAATTTTTCTGTTTTTAGTAGAGACTGGGTCTTGCTCTTGCTCAGGCTAGTCTTGAACTCCTGAGCTCAAGCAATCCTCCTGCCTTGGTCTCCCAGAGTGCTAGGATTCCAGGCACGCACCTCGGTGCCCGGCCAATATAAATGTGCTGTAGTTGTTTCTAATGGCTACTGGAGAGGTAAAATGATCTCAGACAGAAGGTCTGGCCCTCAATTTTATAAGCCCAATAATGTCTCCTTCCGAGTTCCCATTATCAACAAGGTATTTATTTATAATAAGCTGCCAATATATATGAAATCACAATGCCAGTTTATGAATTTATGATGAGAACGTAGGGGATCTTAGTGGTTGTAAGTGTTAATCTGATCAACACATTCTGTCCCTACGCACAAGCATCCTGGAAAGACAATTTACCTGGAAATTGTCTAGTGGCCTAGAAACCCAAACAAGGAAAGTGGCCAGCGTCCAACAAATAATGGCACCAGGCTCTTAATCACCTGCCCCACGGGCCAGGTGTCTGGCTGGCCTGGGCGGCCTCTCCGCTGGCAGTCCAGTCCCTGCTAGATGGACATCACTGATGTTCACATCAGGGACTCTTCTGTCTGTGTTTCTGTTGCCAACCTCCCCCTCCTGATTATGACTCTTGGCCATGCAGTGATGTGGCTACTGACCTGTAGCTTCACCTCTTCCTTCCAGTTACCTCAACAGTGAACTAAGGGGCTCCCACTCTAATATCTGTACCGATCTTTTCCCCCCAATGACCTGAGATTGAGCCTGAGGCAATGGAACGTTAACCTCTGACTTGGTCGAGACAACTAAGAGCAAGTGCTAGTCTTTTCTTCATGGCTTTGTCCTAAGTATATCCAGGAAGTTGTCACTGCACTCTTACTGCAGCAATCTATTGTCAAGGAACGAAAGTCCCTTTCCGGGCGGCGCCTGTGGCTCAACGGAGTAGGGCGCCGGCCCCATAAGCTGGAGGTGGTGGGTTCAAACCCAGTCCCACCCAAAAAAAAAAAAAAAATCTGCAAAAAATAAAAAAAGTCCCTTTCCTGGCTGGGCACAGTGACAGTGACTCACACCTGAAATCCTAGCACTCTAGGAGGCTGAGGTGGGTGGACTGCTTGAGCTCAGGAGTTCCAGACCAGCAAGAACAAGACCCATCAATAAAAAATACCCACGTGTCTATAGTCCCAGCTACTCGGGAGACTGAGGCAAGAGGATTGCTTGAACCAAAGAGTTTGAGGTTGCTATGAGCTGTGACGCCACGGCACTCTACTGAGGTCAAGTGAGACTCTCTCTCAAAAAAAAAAGTCCCTTTCTAACCCTTCCTACTAATGAGAAGATCACTCGCCCTTTTACATCAACCTCGGTGCTGGCCTCTCTCTACCCTGAGCAGACTCTGAGAGAACTCAGCGGCTGACCATGGTGAGAGAGGGTAAGGACAGGTCAGCTGCTGCTGCGAAGGCCCCCAGGTGCTGGCAGGCCTAGGAGGGAGGGCTTCCCTCACCCCTCACATGCCCGAGTTCCGCCCTCATCCCTATTGGTTATCTCACAGGAAATAAAACTAAACTAAGAAAATTAGCATAATATCGCTGACATACAATTAAAGGGGATTAGGAACTAAAGAGAGCTTGGAGATCATCTAGCCCACATTCTACAGATACGGAAAGTGAGTCCAGGTAGGGAAGTGACTTGCCAAATGTCACATGATTAGTTAATGCAGAGCCAGAATTACGACTCAAGTCTCCCAGGCCTAGTGTTTTTTCCCTCCACCTTATGGGTCGATAAGGGCGGAACTATAATATGGAATAAAATTTACTAGAAACACCAAGTATAATTGGTGGAGGTATCTATGAATTAGGCCAGGTGGAGGGTGAACGTCTGCAGCTCGCTCCGTTCAAGCTCAGAATATCTGGATCCCACACCACGGGAACGGACTTTGGACACAACCACCACCCATTTAGTCCCCGTCCTTTCCCACAGGTGAGCAAACCCCACTTTTGTTTTTTTGTTTGTTTGTTTATTTTTTGAGACCGAGCTTCAAGCTGTTGCCCTGGGTAGAGTACCGTGGCATTACAGCTCACAGCAACCTCCAACTCCTGGGCTCAAGTGATTCTCCTCCCTCCGCCTCCAAGTAGCTGGGTCTACAGGTGCCCGCCACAACGCCCAGCTACTTTTTGGTTGCAGCTGTCATTATTGTTTGTCGGGCCCGGGCTGGATTCGAACCCGCCAGTTCGGGTGTATGTGGCTGGCACCTTAAGCTGCTTGAGCCACAGGCGCCAAGCCCAACCCCCCCTTTTGATTTTGACATTCTTTCCTTGGCCATGAAGAAACATGGCTTAATAAAATCTTACTTCACCTCATCCTTCCTGTTTCCTTTTAGGAACCCATCTTTTAGGTGAGTTGAGGAAGGCTGCTTTAAATATCAACCTCAAGGCTGGGATTGTCAGGTAAGGTACAAAGGCACGCGTACAAGGCACACACTTGAGGCATCAGCTATGCTTGCGACTTAAAGATTGAGAAGCTATGTCACAAAGCTAACCCCTGGGCCCAAGGTGGGCTCTGCTTGTGTACTTTGTGTCGCTTCAGAGTAGCCCCGAACTTGCCCAGTCACAGCAGGGTTCTCCAGTGCCTACTTTCGCAGCAATGCCCTGGAAGATTGTCTTGATGTGGGGCCTGTGGAAGGAAGAGTGTGGGTCAGTAATAAGAAGAGACGGACTGGGATCTCAATCAAATACTCAAGGATGACACCCCTTAACTTTCTTTCAAATGGGGGGTGGACATGCCCCCCCCAAACTAACGAATGTGCTGAGTTCTCTGGGGAAACTCCAGTCCCGTGCTGGCTGACTGGCCTGTTTCTCCAGATCCGGATGGGCCCTTAAAGCAGACACTGGCTGGAGACCACAGACAGAAAGGCTGGGCAGAAGCATCATTCAGTCAGTCACCAGAAGACGCTTCAATTGCAGGATCAGGAGCAGCTGGGATTCCGAACAGAGAAGCTGGGATTCCAAACGGCAAGCAGTATGAAAGCTCCCTTGGAGACGCTCGCTTGCTAGTCTGGAAGTGTGTTACCACGTGTAGCATGATGCTGGCCATCGGGATCAAGAGTAAGACAGACCTGGCAGGTGCAGTGGCTCACGCCTGTAATCTTAACACACTGGGAGGCCCAGGTGGGTGGATCACGTGAGCTCACGAGTTCGAGACCAGCCTGAGCTAGAGTGAGACTCCTGTCTCTAAAAATAGCCGGGCGTTGTGGCGGTCGCCTGTAGTCCCAGATGAGTATGAGGCTGAGGCAAGAGGATTGCTAGAGCCCAAGATTGAGGTGAAATATGAAATATTCAGAGAAAAGGTAAGCTACTCATTCCTCCCACAGCTCCGCCATGAAGACGTATTAACTCACCAGGCTTCTTCCTCTTTGTCCTACCACTACTGACTGGTAAAGACTTCATCACGAAACTGGTTTGTACTGACACAAAATCTGACAGGGTTGCCAAGTTAATGCTTAGGGTGGGGGATTATGACAGCTGCACCTTCACCGACTTTAGTGTCTTCCAGGTGGAAGTCCCATTTCTACCTCTCCCAGGTCAGTGTGAAACAAGTGACCTGCTGAGGAACAGGGACACCTCTGCACGTCAACCCTTCCTGTGTATCATCTGCATTGTAAAGCCCATGGACAGGGAACCCAAGAGAAGCATGTAAACTCTTTTGTAGGCTCATGCTCCTAATCCTATCACTCTGGGAGGTTGAGGTGGGTGGAGTGCTTGAGCTTAGAGACCCTCTCTACTAAAAGTAGAAAAAACTAGCCAGGCATGGATGGTGGTCATCTGTAGTCCCAGCTACTCAGGAGCCTGAGGCAAGGGGATCGCTTGAGCCTAAGAGTGTGAGGTTGCTATGAGTTATGACGATGCCATGGCACTTTGCCCAGGGCAATGGAGCGAGAATCTGTCTCAAAAAATTAAAAAATAGGCTTGGCACTCAAGCATTAAAAATTTTTTTTTTTTTTTTTTTTTTTTTTTAATTTGGCCGGGGCTGGGTTTGAACCCGCCACCTCCGGCATATGGGACCGGTGCCCTACCCGCTGAGCCACAGGCGCCGCCCAAGCATTAATTCAAGGGCGGCGCCTGTGGCTCAGTCCGTAAAGCGCCGGCCCCATATGCCGAGGGTGGTGGGTTCAAACCTGGCCCCGGCCAAACTGCAACCAAAAAATAGCCGGGCGTTGTGGCGGGCGCCTGTAGTCCCAGCTACTCGGGAGGCTGAGGCAAGAGAATCGCTTAAGCCCAGGAGTTGGAGGTTGCTGTGAGCTGTGTGAGGCCACGGCATTCTACCGAGGGCCATAAAGTGAGACTCTGTCTCTACAAAAAAAAAAAAAAAAATTTTTAATTCAAAATTAAAAAATAGGCTTGGCACTACAACCATTGTAACTCAATGGTTAGGGTGCCAGCCACATACATTGGGGCTGGCAGGTTCGAACCCAGCCCAGGCCTGCTAAATAATGATTACAATAACAACAACAACAAAAATAGCCGGGCATTGTAGCAGGCGCCTGTAGTCCCAGCTACTTGGGAGGCTGAGACAAGAGAATGGCTTAAGCCCAAGAGTTTGAGCGCCGCCTGGGGCTCAGAGGAGTAGGGTGCCGGCCCCATATGCCGGAGGTGGCAGGTTCAAACCCAGCCCCGGCCAAAAACTGCAAAAAAAAGTCCAAGAGTTTGAGGTTGCTGTGAGCCGTGATGCCATCGCACTCTACCCAGAGAGACATAATGAGACTCTGTCTCAAAAATAAATAAATAAACTGTTTGTAGAGCTCTGTTGTCCATGCTGGCCTCAGACTCCTGGGCTCAACTGACCCTCCTAAGTACCTGGATCTATAGGCATCTGCCACCTCACCTGGCTTTTAAACTAGAAGCAGGAAGGCTTCCCTAGATCTACATCTTAACACAATGAAGAGACTCCCCAGACTTAGTCATTAGAGTAGTAGTTTAAAGAACAATCTTTGGAAATAAACCCTTCACCTTTCAGGGTTAGGTCTGAGCACTCCTGTACTTTATTGTCTAATGTAATTCTGGAATATTTCGAAATCAAACTCACTCAAAAGTGAGTGTTACTTTTCCGCGTCTCCCTCAAAAGGCTCCTTCCTTTACTATTTCTCTCCTGCTCACCTCTCTAGCTTCTATCTGGCTGTCTCTTTTCCTGCAGTCTCAGCAGCCATGTCGCCCTGGGTCTGAGTAATAATACATACATAATGCATCGCTTGCGTCGTTCCACTTTGATTCTCATCCCACGCACCTGGCCCCCGAATATGTCTTAGGCATCCTTTATTTCACATCACTGAAGCACTTCCTCTGCCTTGGCCAACTCTTCCTCTTACAACACAGTGAACAGTGCAAAGTTGGTTCTTTTCCCAAATTAAATAAAAGTCTTCCACCTCGTTCCCAGGCACAGTCAGATTTTTCCATTACTCACAATTATTAAGTCAAGTTATTTTGGGATCACACATCAGCTAAAAGAAGCAACCCTTACTCCTAAGTTCAGACAGTACACAGGACATCACATGAACTGTGTTTTTAAGCCTATTTAGAACTTCCAGTATCAGACCTAAAGGGAATAACAGAAAGAAAAAAGGCAAAAGAGCAGTATGCACATATATGTGTCCAAACAACACAGTGTCTATACACAAGAAATATTTCTAGCATCTCCTAGCTCTAACGCTCTCAGCACCGCAGGGGCGATCAGGGTGGTAGCACTGTTCCCGGCTCACCCATTCTCAAGAGTCTGAGCAACTTTGTGCTGAAATGGACAAGGTCCTGATGGTACTCACCAAGCTTCTTTGTTTCCTCCTGGCATGAGTGATGGGCCATACCGGGCCCCATCTTCTCCACCACTAACTCCACTCCCCACAAATAAGATCCCCTTGGCCTTGAGGTCTCGACAACGTCTCTAAAGAAGAAAAAAATAATTTCAGGATGTTTTTAAAAATTAAGTTTCTCCCAAGGAATGAGAGGAGGCGTAAGATAGGTAAGGATAGCCCACGTTTGACAGGAAGTGACCCAAAGATCTAGGAATAACCCATCACTCAAGAAAGTTAAAAAAATATCTGTGGACGTTCAAGACACCTACACTGTCCCCAAAAGGGAAATAATAAAGCCAAACATGCATTCCCATTGGAAAAGACCTTAGACACTGAGACTCGGTTAGTTCTCATTCTGCATGGGGAGCACACAGAGACGTCCCCTGGCATTGGAGACCACTGGAGCAGTGGCCTCAAACACATTGTACACTGACATTTCGTGGGTCAGTTGGGAGGGCAAGGGGAGGAGTGAAGCACAAACCCTCAGCCTGCTGCATGTAAGCAGCAGCCACGCCCCAGAGTTCTATGCCTGACTGAGAACTTCATCCTTCAAGTCTGTCTCAACAGAAAAGAAGGCTGAGAACTAGCACATCAACACCAACCCCAAAGAACCAGCATCCCGGGACGGTTCACCCTACTGTCACGTGCACAATGCTGATACTTTTCTCTAGAATGTTCTCAGAACCTGGAGGAATTTGGATAAGAACACTTACTGTGGTATCCCTATATTCAGAATTTCCTCCATCAATGATGATGTCACCAGTGTCCAACAATGGTACCTGCAACCAGACACTAGCAGTAAGGTGAACCAAAGACAAAAACAAAAAGTTCCCTGGCCAATTAAGAATTTATCCCAAATAAATAGTTTTAAAGCACTTATTTAACCTTCAATAATCTTTCTTTTTTTTTTTTTTTCGTAGAGACAGAGTCTCACTTTATGGCCCTCGGTAGAGTGCCGTGGCCTCACACAGCTCACAGCAACCTCCAACTCCTGGGCTTAAGCGATTCTCTTGCCTCAGCCTCCTGAGTAGCTGGGACTACAGGCGCCCGCCACAACGCCCGGCTATTTTTATTTTTTGTTGCAGTTTGGCCGGGGCTGGGTTTGAACCCGCCACCCTCGGCATATGGGGCCGGCGCCTTACGGACTGAGCCACAGGCGCCGCCCTCAATAATCTTTCTATGCCTAGAGCTAGACCTTATTTAAAAGCTACCAAAAACAGTCAGAACCCTCCACAACTGAGAGTTCTCTTTAACAACTCTAAGATTTCACAACAAACAAAACCCAGTTGGAAAACGTATATATATATATATATATATATATATATATTTTTTTTTTTTTTTTTTGATAAGGAGTCTCACTTTATCACCCTCAATAGAGTGCCGTGGCCGCATAGCTCACAGCAACCTCCAATTCCTGGGTTTAGGCGATTCTCTTGCCTCAGCCTCCCAAGTACCTGGGACTACAGGCGCCCACCAAACACCCAGCTATTTTTTTGTTTTGCAGTTTGGCCGGGGCTGGGTTCGAACCTGCCACCTTTGGTATATGGGGCTGCCGCCCTACCCACTGAACCACAGGCACTGCCCAGAAAATGTATATTTTTAATGTGTACCACCTGCCTGAATTTATTTATTTATTTATTTATTTTTGTACAAAAGGTTTTTATTGGTGAGGGGGGGATGTTGCAGGACAACACCAACGATGAGTGAGGAAAGAAAGAGAGAGGGGGAGAAAAGAGAGAGAGAGGAAAGGGGGGGAGAGACGGGGGAGAGAAGGAGACAGAGAGAGACAGAGACAGAGAGGAGAGGGGGAGAGGGGGAGAGGGAGAGAGGGAGAGAGCTATTTATTTATTTTGATACAGAGTTTCACTTTGTCACTCTGGGTAGAGTACTGTGGCTTCAAAGCTCACAACAACCTTGAACTCCCGGGCTCAAGTAATCCTCTTATCTCAGATTTCATTTTTAGTAGAGACGGGGTCTCACTCTTGCTCAGGCTGGTCTCGAACTCATGAGCTTAAGCAATCCTCCCACCTTGAGCTCCCAAAGTACAGGCGTGAGCCACCATGCCCAGCCCACCAGCCTGATTTATATTCCTAAACACTTGGACTATGACTAGCTTCAAAAGTTTAAAACACCTGTTATAGGCTCGGCAGCCATGGCTCACTGAGTAGGGCGCTGGCCACATACACTGAGGCTGGTGGGTTCCAGCCCAGCCTGGACCTGCTAAACAATGACAACTGCAACCAAAAATAGCCAGGGGCGTTGTGGCGGGCCTTTGTAATCCCAGCTACTAGGGAGGCTGAGGCTAGAGAATCACTTAAACCCAAGAGTTTGAGGTTGCTGTGAGCTGTGACACCATAACAGTCTACCAAGGGCGACATAGTGACACTCTGTCTGAAAAAAAACCACCTGCTATAAAATCTGTGTCTAGAACAGAGTAGGGAGTCTAGTAAATACATATCAAATGGTTTAGTATAGGAATGATTTGATCACCACAGTTGGATATGAGGATAAGACTGAGCCTTGAACAAGAATTTCCTTCCTACAGCACACCAGTCAGGCGGGGCTTTATTATTTATTTCTCTATCTTTTCCATACAAGGTTCCAGTTAACATCACTTAATATTTCCCTATACTAAATAATCCATCATTTTTAGTCTATTCTGTCTGAAACTGATCATGGGTGGTTTGGCATCTCACTGCACAAATGGTTATTATGTCCTTTTTTTATCATAATGTCCTCCTTTTTTTAGGTTATTTATTTAAAAAAACAGTAGCATACTGGTTACAAATTCTCCCTGTAGAAACAACCCCACTGTTAACACCTATCCTCTAGAAAAGGAATATTCAAACCTCTCCTTTATTGACCATTGCTGAATTTCCTACAACAAAATATTTCTTCCAGGGCGGTACCTGTGGCTCAAAGAGTAGGGCGCAGGTCCCATATGCCAGAGGTGGCGGGTTCGAACCCAGCCCTGGCCAAAAAAAAAAAAAAAAAAATATTTCTTCCAAAAGGGTAGTGCCTTGATTTTTTCAGAGTTGTTATTGTAGAATTATTTTTGAGTATTTAAATAAATTATTCCCACTGGTTTCCCTTCATTCATATGCTTATTTAAAAAAAAAAAAAAACTTTTAGGGCAGGGCCTGTGGCTCAAAGGAGTAAGGTGCTGGCCCCATATGCCGGAGGTGGCAGGTTCAAACCCAGCCCTGGCCAAAAAATGCAAAAAAAAAAAAACTTTTAAGAGACAGGGTCTTGCTCTATCACCAAGGCTAGAGAACTCCTGGGCTCAAGAAGCAGTTCTCCCACCTCAGCCTCCCCAGCAGCTGGACCACAGGCACACGCTTCCACACATGGCGAAATCTTTGTGACATGGGATCTTGCTATATTGCCCAGGCTGGTCTCGAACTCCTGACCTCAATAATCTTCCTACCTCAGCCTTCCAAAGCACTGAGATTATTATAAGCAGGAGCCCACAAAATTTCATTCAAAAAATACTTGCTTAAGCCAAGTAATTGGTACAAAAATAAGAACCCAGTTCCTAGGAGTCCTAAAAGAGATCTCTTATCATTTATAATATTAAGTTATACAACTATTTAAGAATAGTTTATAGGAATACTGAAAAGAAATCTATTTCTAAATTTGGACCCTAAGTTTTATTAGTGAATAATATTAAACACTCATAAATGTTTTTTTTTTTTTTCTTTTTTTTTGGCCGGGATTGGGTTTGAACCCGCCACCTCCGGTATATGGGGCCAGCACCATATCCCTTTGAGCCACAGGTGCTGCCCCATAAATGTTAATGATCTTATTGAATATCAAAGATATGGAGCCTACTAGTACTACTATTGTTTTGACTTTTTTTTTCTGAGACAGAGTCTCACTCTGTTCTATCAGGATGGAGCTCCATAGCCCAATCATAGTTTGCCGTAACCTTGAATTCCTGGGTTCTAGCCATCTTCCAGTCCCAGCTTCCCAATGGGTTAGAATTAAAGACATCGGCCACCAAGCCCTGCCTATTCTGGTTCTTCTTGTTAACAAATTCTTACTGAAATGTTTCTTTGTATCCTCAGAATTATCACCACCCAAGGATATACTGTTAATTAGTGCCAATAAAGTTAAGAAACACTGAAACATTTAAGCAATCATTTTTCAAAACTGAGCAGTTCACATGAAGAAATTAACAAGAAAAAAATCCCTGAAGTAAAAAGAAGTAAAATAACTAAAGAAAAAAAACAATTAGAAAAAAGTTCTGTTATACTAATAGCAGCTAAGGGTAGAGCTGGCCTCACCAGTTTTTCAATGAAATCATCAACAGCTTGACCAGCCTTCACAAGAAGGATAATCCTCCGGGGCTTCTTTAGCTTGGAGACCATCTCCTTCAAGGACTGAGCACCAACCACTTTGGTTCCCTTTGCCTCGTTGGCCAAGAAATCATCAACTTTGGAGACTGTCCTGTTAAAGGCACAGACCTAGAAGGACAAAAGTCCTGGTAAGGAGAGCTAAGTAGGACACACAAGGCTTTCAGACCGTGGACCACGCAGCAATAAAATTTCTATTCAGCCCAAAGTCCTGGGGAGGTCAGACTTGCCTTTTTCTTGCCCAAATGCTGGTTGATCATTGTGAAGTTAAGCTACCACAGTAGGATGAAAAGGCAGGGAACTGAGGCAAAGGGCAACTGCCCCTGGCATATCAGATAGAGCCTGTCACTAACTGGTTAGGACTCAATCAAATCTAGGAACCAGCCAGCTGGACACTGGGCTCCATCTTTTCTCACTGATAGTCCTGGCACGTTAGTCTGTAAAAGAAACATTTTTACTCTCCCCAGATGGCATTAGGCAATCAAGTTAGACCTGTACACACCCAGCAGGACTTCTGCTCCCCCACCACTCCCCTCTACTTGAGATATTGATCTCTTTATTCAGGGCACAGGGCACCTCCAGCAGGACTCCTCATCCTCAGAGAACTGTAGGATCTGCCCTCCCACACCCACATCTAAAGTGGGCTTCTTTTTGTGCAAAGAAAAAAAAATGTCATGAGCTCTCTTTCAAAGAGAAGCATGTTCCAGATCACCCGGAATCTCTGAAATCACAGCCCCATCCCGGACATTAGGGCGAAGGCACGCCGAGAACCACAGAGAAGACAATGCGTCCCCACCACTTACCACAAAGCCGTGGTCATTCATGTTCAATATTAAGTTCTGGCCCATGACAGCCAGTCCAATCAGTGCGATGTCAGCTCTGAAAGGCCGGAAACAGAACAAAGAAAAATGTGTCAGTACCACTTGATGCCCTGCAACTTAGACCCGCAGGAACTTTGCAGCTTCGGGGAGTGACTGATAATTTGTCTCCCTTTCTCCGGCTCGCGCGATGGGAGCTCGCCCACCAGCGCTCCCCGCTCTCCCTGGAGGTCATGGCTATTACAGGTGTCTCGTTCCCGCAGGCTCGGCCAGGGCCTCCCTCGACTACCCCAGTCTGCGGCCCTCCCAGGAAGAGGATTCGCCCAAGATCTGCGCCGCCGAGAGGACTGGGGCTGGGCCGGCGGGGCAGCGGAGGTTGTGGGGCTGGCTTGGACCCTGGTGTTCTCGGGTCTGGGGTCCCACGAGCCCCGGCTCAGGAGGCGTCGGAGAGAACTGGGCAGATCCCGGCCCCAGGGAAGTTCCTCGCAGAGCTGCCCGTGGGCGAGTCACTCACTGGGCCATGGCGGCAGCAGCGGGCAGTGCAGAAACGAGGCGAAGTGCCGGGAGCTCACAGTTCGCGGGCGAGTGAGGCAAAGACCAGCTGCAGCTCTTCTCCAAAGGCTGCGGCCGCTCTCTGTCCGGCTTGCTGGAGCCAGCCAATCGGAATGAAGAGCCCGAGCTATGCAGCCACACCATTGGTTCTCTCTGGTGCCTGTTAGACCACCTGAGGGCAAACGGGCCCACCTACTCCCGAGGCAGGATCAGTACAGTGCCGAAAACATCGATGACACTGCCCCAGAACAGGTCGGGGCTGGGCTCCCGGAACAAGGAAGGTGGGGTTTGTCGCTTGGCCGGTGGCACCCGGCCAGAGGAGCTCGAGGGCACTGCGCCTTGGCCTCGGATGCGCCTCGGTCCTGCAAGCCTTTGGCTTGGCGCTGCCATGATGATGATAACTCACGTTGGACCGCACTTTACAGCGTACTAGGCACTTGGAGATCCTTTCCAAGAGCATCTATCCCTACTTGCTCACATCATTGCTAGGCACTCAGCGGAGTATACATCGTGTCCCTAAGCTCCGGACTGGGACCAGGCTTGTGCCTCCTGCCATGTTTACACATGGGATGGCAGCCAGGAAATGCTGATCCTCATAACGCCCCTGTGTGGGGCAATGTGTGCCCCTTCTGCAGGTGAAGGAACTGAGGCAGAGAGAGCTGGCCGTAAATTTATTGGAATGTGATGGTGCCAGGACTTGAGTCTTTCTGCTTCTTTTTTTGAGTCAAGGACTAGCCCCGTTGCCCTTGATAGAGTGCCATGGCATCACTGTAACTCACAGCAACCTTAAACTCTTGGGCTCCAGGGATCCTCCTGCCTCAGCCTCCCAAGTAACTGGGACTACAGGCACCTGCCACCACGCCCAGCTAATTTTTCTGTCTTTCTTTTCTTTGTAGAGACAGGGGTCTTCCTATATTGCTCAGGCTGGTCTCAAAGTCCTGGCCTCAAGCTGTCTTCCTACTGCTGCCTCCGAAATAGCTGGACTACAGGCTTGAGCCACTGCATCTGCCCAGGACCTTGAGTCTTTTGATCCAAGCTAGAAGGTCATGGCATTGCATACCTTCCAGTTTTGTAGAGGCTACACGAGCGTGGGATGGACAGATAGGAGAATCCAGCTGTCTTCAGCCAGACCTTAAAGAGATTTGCAAAATTGTCAAGCAGTACTATTCATCTTACTGAGTTTTTGTTTTGGAAATCATTATTCAGAAGTTTCTCAGTTTTAGTTTTTTAAACCATAAATACTGGCTCGATGCCTGTAGCACAGGGATTACGGCACCAGCCACATATGCCAAGACTGGCGGGTTTGAGCCTGGCTCGGACCAGCTAAACAACAATGACAACTGCAACAAAAAATAGCCGGGCATTGGTGCGGGCGCCTGTAGTCACAGCTACTTGGGAGGCTGACATAAAAGAATCGCTTAAGTCTAAGAGTTTAAGGTTGCTGTGAGCTGTAATGCTACAGCACTCTACTGAGGGCAACAAAAAGCATAAATACTCATATAACTAAACATAAACAAATTGTCCCTGGGTCCTCATACTTTCTAAGAGTATGAAATCCTGAGACCAGTAAGTTTGATCTATCCCAACTCATAGAGCTAAGGAACTGGTCTCAGTGAGCCAATGACAGTCACTGAGTCACATGAGAGAGCAAACTCTGGGCACTAATGAGATGCTCTCTGAGATATATTGGAGCTCAGAAATGATACCATGAAGTGTGGTGCTTTGGTGTGCTGAGTACTGAGAGCTGAGGGACATCAGAAGGGCCTTTGAAGCAGAGTCTCTTTCTCCTGCCCTTGTGCCTCTACTCCTTCTCCCCTAAGGCAGCCCCAGGTGGGTCCTAGAAACAAGAAAAAGTACAGCAGCCTCTACCTTTCCGGATAGGAGCTGGCCATAAAGTCACTTTCTGTTCTACCTGTCTGAGAGTAGGTCAGAAGACCCTCATTCCAGAATGGGCAGTGCCCTTAAGCTTGAGAGGAGGGAATGAGAGGTCAAGAAGAATCTGGACAGACAGGCCTTACTGGTGTTAAATTAAGTTTAGCCTAAAGCTGCTTCCTTACATATTTTAAGTTCAGCCTTGAATGTTTCTTCTTACATAGGGCAATGTAACCTAACTGCATGTATAAATAGCTGTAACCTGTTCTTTTGCCAATCTCTGAGTGTTTGTCAATCAAAGGTAGCTAACTGAGTGGCACCTGTGGCTCAAAGGAGTAGAACACCAGCCCCATATGCAGAGGTGGCAAGTTCAAACCCAGCCCTGGCCAAAAAAAAACAAACAAAGAAAAAAACAAAGGCAACTAACTGTTCAAACTGTGAGCTGAGCTGTCACCGATCCAGCTGTCTGTACCTCCTGTCCGTTTTCTATATCTCTCTTTCCTTTTTCTGTCTTTAATTCTTCTTCAACCATGTAGAGGTGGAGTCTCCCAGAAACCACTGTGGTTTGGGGGCTGCCTGATTTCACATTCTTTGCTCAATTTAAACTCTGTTCATTTCTGAGGCATGTGGATTGCCTGAGCTCGTGAGTTCAAGACCAGCCTGAGCAAGAGTGCAACCCCATCTCTAAAAATGTCATTCCAACTACTCTGCAGACTAAGGCAAGAGGATCACTTGAGCCCTGGAGTTTGAGATTGCTGTGAGCTGTGACACCATGGCACGGCACATGACCATCCATTCTCCATGTATCTGAGTCTGTGGATATTCATGTCTGAAGGCTTCCATGTCACATAAAACTTTTTTTTTTTTTTAGAGACAGAGTCTCACTGTACTGCCCTCGGGTAGAGTGCCATGACGTCACACAGCTCACAGCAACCTCCAGCTCTTGGGCTTCCGCGATTCTCTTGCCTCAGCCTCCCGAGCAGCTGGGACTACAGGCGCCCGCCACAACGCCCGGCTATTTTTTGGTTGCAGTTTGGCCAGGGCTGGGTTTGAACCCGCCACCCTCAGCATATGGGGCCGGCGCCCTACTCACTGAACCACAGGCGCCACCCATAAAACTTTGATTAAAGGCCAGGCGTGGTGGCTCACGCATGCAATCCTAGCACTCTGGGAGACCAAGTGGGTAGATAGCTTGACCTCACAAGTTCAAGACCAGCCTGAGCAAAAGCGAGACCCTATCTCTACTAATAATAGAAAAACTGAAGCAAGAGGATCACTTGAGCCCAAGTTGAAGGTTGCTGTGAGCTATGAAGCCACAGCACTCTACCCAAGGCGACAGCTTGGAACTCTATCTCAAAAAATAACCTAGATTGGCTCAGTGCCTGTAGCTCAGTTAGTAGGGCACTGGCCACATAAACCAAAGCTGGTGGGTTCAAGCCCAGCCCAGGCCTGCTAAACAACAATGACAACTGCAACCAAAAAATAGCCAGGCATTGTGGCGGGTGCCTGTAGTTCCAGATACTCGGGAAGCTGAGGCAGGAGAATCGCTTAAGCCCAAGAGTTTGAAGTTGTTATGAGCTGTGACACCACAGCAGTCTACCAAGGGTGACATAGTGAGACTGTCTCAAAAAAAAAAAAACTAGATTAAAAAAATTTTGTGGGGGGCCAGAGCCCTGTCTCTAAAAAAAGCCAGGTGTTGTGGTGGGCACCTGTAGTCCCAGCTGCTTGGGAGGCTGAGGCAATAGGATCACTTGAGCCCAAGAGTTTGAGGTTGCTGTGAACTATGTGTACTCTACCAAGAGTGACAAAGTGAGACTCTGCCTCAAAAAGAAAAAATTATGGGCGGCGCCTATGGCTCAGTCGGTAGGGCGCCGGCCCCATATACCAAGGGTGGTGGGTTCAAACCTGGCCCCGGCCAAACTGCAACCAAAAAATGGCCGGGCGTTGTGGCAGGTGCCTGTAGTCCCAGCTACTCGGGAGGCTGAGGCAGGAGAATCGCTTAAGCCCAGGAGTTGGAGGTTGCTGTGAGCTGTGTGAGGCCACGGCACTCTACCGAGGGCCATAAAGTGAGACTCTGTCTCTACAAAAAAAAAAAAAAAGAAAAAAATTATTATGGCTGAGTGCGGTGGGTTGTACATATAATCCCGGCACTCTGGGAGGCTAAGGTTAGTGGCTCGCTTGAGCTCAGGAGTTCGAGGCTATCCTGAGGAAGAGCAAGAATTTTTCTAAAAATAGAAAAATTAGCTGGGCATCATGGTGCACGCCTGCAGTCCCAGCTACTTGGGAGACTGAGGCAAGAGGATCACTTCAGCTCAAGAGATGGAGGTTGCTGTGAGCTGTGACGACACTGTAGCACTCTACAGAGTGACAGAATGAGACACTGTCTCAAACAAAAAAAGAAAAAACAATTTGCTCTGCTTTTCTTGTTAACCTGTCTTTTGTTATAGCAGTGTCAGCTATGACCCTTAGGATAGGGAGGAAAGGCATCACACTTCAGTGAAATCTGGGATTCAGAGTCAGCCTCTGTGACAGGACACTCAGTATCACAGGTGTCAGATCAAATGGCTTCTCAAATAAGCTGTAACTGATTTCTTGGAGACTGCCTAATGAAGAGGGAAGGGACAGGTTTTGGTAGCACACTGACTTCTGTCCACTCTGGCTCTGTTTCTTTCTAGCTGTGCAGTTTGGGGCAAGTGATTAAGTTCCAGGGTTTCTAGCCGGGCATTGTGGCAGGTGCCTGTAGTCCCAGCTATTCGGGAGGCTGAGGCAAGAGAATCGCCTAAGCCCAAGAGCTGGAGGTTGCTGTGAGCTGTGTGATGCCACGGCACTCCACCAAGGGTGACAAAGTGAGACTCTGACTCTAAAAACAAACAAAAAAAACCCACAAAGTTTCAGGGTTTCTTCTTCTGTAAAACAAGAATGACAAAATTTCACAGGGCAGCGCTAGGCTTAAAAGAAACACGAAAACTTGTGTTTGGCATTTGGTACCCGTGTCCTAGTTTCTATCTTCTGTATGGAAAGGACTTTGAAGGAAGAGACATAAATTATAGTGGAAAAACAGTACTGAATCAAAACATTTCTCTCAGTCTTCCTGGTGAAGCTCTGGAGAAAGAAGATCAACTTTGCTGCTTTCCTGTAGTGAGTCCAAGTGGCTCCCATAGTTTAAGCTCGGCTGGTGAGATGCTGGTCCATTACTTGAATTGTTTGCCATAGAAAAAATTCCCATTTACAATAACATACAGATGAATTTGACAATATCCCTATCTAACTTCCTGATCCGAACACATACCAGCCCAGCCATCTTATCCTCTTCCCCACAGTCGCTACCTCTGATCTACATTCCTCTGGGACTAGGGCCCCCCAGCACATCCTGTTATAAATACTTTTCTATTTTCCCATAGCATGCTGGTATGATGTCTGGGAACACGGGCTACAGCCTGAGCTTAGGTGCAAAGCTTGACCAATTAGACTTAGCCAGGGTGGAGAAACAGCTCTTGTTCTGCTAGATCCCCAGACCAGGGGATAAATGTTGCTTTGAGAGGCAAGCCCTGCAGTAGTGACTTCACAATATACACCAGAATAAGACAGACTCGTCTCTGCCCGCTTCCTCTGGTCCCGCTGTGTTCCAGAGACACTGGATTACTTTTAGTTCCAGAACAAGCCCCGAGTTGCTGCTTCGCCTGCCCTCCACCAGGCTGAACCCTACCAGCTGAAGTCCTAGCTCACAGGAGGCTTCCCCCACTTAGTTAACTCTCCACGTGCTCTTAGCCCGGTACTTGTCACTACTGGCTTAGTTTCCATCTCCCTCATCAGACAGTTAAGTATGCCAGGGCAGGGATCCTGTCAATCTTGGTTCCTAAGTGTCTTTCTGTCACCTTCCATACACCTGCACATAGTAACTGGCCATTGCTGTTGAGTGACTGGTTTACACTAGCTTATAAAAAGGGGTGCTGTTCACTCATGTTGGTGTGAAAAAGCCCTAGTTCACACCTAACTTTTTTCATGGCTATTAACACCAATATCTTTCATTCTCAAAATTGTTCTTTTTTTTTTTTTTTTCTTTTGGCCGGGGCTGGGTTTGAACCCGCCACCTCCGGCATATGGGACCGGCGCCCTACTCCTTGAGCCACAGGCGCCACCCAAAACTGTTCTTTTTTTTTTTTTTTTTGAGCCAGAGTCTTACTTTGTTGCTCTCGGTAGACTGCTGTGGTGTCTTAGCTCACAGCAACTTCAGACTCTTGGGCTCAGTGATTCTCTTATGTCAGCCTCCAAAGTAGCAGGGATTACAGGTGCCCACCGCAACACCTGGCTATTTTTAGAGATGGGGGTCTCTCTCTCTTGCTCAGGCTGGTCTCAAACTGCCATCTTCCTTGGCCAGGATCTCATTCCATCACCAGGTTGAAGTGCAGTGGTGTAATCATAGCTCACTGCTTAAACTCCTGATTCAAGCCATTCTTTCTCAGCTTCCTGAGTAGCTGGAACTACAGGCATATGCCACCACACCCAGCTAACATTAAGTTTTTTTGTGGAGAAAGGATCTCCCTATGTAGCCAGGGCTGGTCTCAAACTCCTCAGCTTAAGTAATCCACCTGCCTTGGCCTCTCAAGAGTGCTAGAATTATCCATGAGCCACTATGCCTGGCCTCTTTCTTATTTATTACTATTATTTTTGAGACCGAGTCCCACTATGTCACCCTTGGTAGAGTGCCATAGCATCACAGCTCACGGCAACCTCCAACTCTCGGGCTTAAGCAATTCTCTTGCCTCAGCCTCCCAAGTAGCTGGGACTACAGGTACCTGCCACAACACCCAGCTATTTTTTGGTTGTCACCGTTGTTTGGCAGGTCTAGGCTGGGTTTGAACCCATCAGCCCTGGTGCATGTAGCGGGTGCCCTAGCCGCTGAGCTACAGGCACCAACCCCCTGTCTTTGTTTTTTTTTGTAGAGACAGAGTCTCACTTTATGGCCCTTGGTAGAGTGCCGTGGCATCACACAGCTCACAGCAACCTCCAACTCCTGGGCTTAAGCGATTCTCTTGCCTCAGCCTCCCGAGTAGCTGGGACTACAGGCGCCCGCCCCAACGCCCGGCTATTTTTTGGTTGCAGTTTGGCTGGGGCCGGGTTTGAACCCGCCACCCTCAGTATATGGGGCTGGCGCCTTACCAACTGAGCCACAGGCGCCGCCCCTCCCCCCGTCTTTGTTTTTAATACTGTCTTCTTTGAATTACTTTTGAGCAGTTTAACTGTGGTATGTCTAGATATAGGTTTCTTTGTGATTATCCTATTGGGGTTCATAGGGTTAAATTTCTAAATTAATGTCTTTTGATATACAGAGGGTGCCAAAAAATGTATATACATTTCAAGAAAGGAAAAAACTTTGGGCAGTGCCTGTGGCTCAAGGAGTAGGGCGCTGGTCCCATATGCCAGAGGTGGCGGGTTCAAACCCAGCCCCGGCCAAAGAAACCCCACAAAATTATAACACTCAAGTCACCTTCAAAATATAAGGTAACAAATGTTATCAGTTATATATTATTACAATTTTAACAGTTTTTTCCTTTCTTAAAAGGTATATACATCTTTTTTTTTGACACCCTCTGTGTTTAGGAAATTTTCAGCTACTAATTCTTCAAATAACTTCTGCCCTTTTTACTTTCTCCTAGAACTCCCATATCACATATGTAGGTGTACTTTGTTCAGATTTTTTTATCCCTGAGTTTTTAGCTTGATTTTTTTGATGGATGCCTTGTGTCTTCACTATTTAGTAGCCAAAGATTTGGGCAGAGGTTGTGCTCAAGACACCCTGGCCATCTGGGTGTGGACTAGGAAGCGTGTCCACAGCTCACCGTTGGCTTTGAATTTCCATGCAGCTTTCTGGAGCTTCACCTGAGTGTGTGCGCAGCTTCCCAGTCAGCCAGGGACGTGCGGAGGGCTGTCTCGGCCTGTGCACTCCCATTTCCTGCGTCTCCCTGTTACATGTCTAGCTCGTCTGCTATTTGCCCAACTGGATCTCAGGCCAGCAAGCTGTGGTGTTTCCCATTCATTTCCTACAGAGTTTGCCACTTTCAGCTGATAAAACAGTCCCCACTCCTGTAGCCCCCTCGCACACAAACACAAACATCTGACCTGGCAAACCCCCCAACCCTGACCTGGTACGCCCTCTAACTCTAAGCTGGCAAGCCTATCTTACCAAAGAGATACTGTGGGGGAAGAGGAGTAGGAGGTGGGAACAGTCCAGGGCGGTGCCTATAGCTCAACAGAGTAGGGCGCTGGCCCCATATGCTGGAGGTGGCGGGTTCAAACCCAGCCCCGGCCAAAAACTGCAAAAAAAAAAAAAGATGGGAACAGTCCCAGGCAAGAGGCTGCTGCTCTTATCTATAGCTCTAGCAGTTTTTTATTTATTTATTTTTTATTTTTTTATTTTTTGGCCAGGGCTGGGCTTGAACCCGCCACCTCCGGCATATGGGACCGGCGCCCTACCCGTTGAGCCACAGGCGCCACCCTCTAGCAGTTGTTTTAAAGAATAAATGCTTAAATGCTTCTTTTTTTTTTTTTTTTTTTGAGACAAGAGTGTTACTTGGTCACCCTTAGTAAAGTGCTGTATATTCATAGCTCACAGCAACCTCAAACTCTTGGGCTTAAGTAATTCTCTTGCCTCAGCCTCCTGAGTAGCTGGGACTACAGGCGCCCGCCACAACACCCGGCTATTTGTTTTGGGGGGGGTCGCAGTTATCATTGTTGTTTAGCAGGCCTGGGCCAGGCTCGAACCCGCCAGCCTCGGTGTATGTGGCCGGCGCCCTACTCACTGAGTTATAGGCACTGAGCCAACTTACTCTACAATTTTAATATGCCATTATTAAAATGTATTACCTGATGTGACCAAGAAACACAGCTCAAGGAAGATGACTTTCCCAGCGAGTTAGTGGGAGAACTGAACTTTAACCGCGTCTACTAGGCCAAGCCCAGCACTCTTTCATGACAGGATTTGCAGGCCATACTCACACACACGCACAGTGACTCTTTCCAGTGACACTGGGCTTATCTGTGTATTGGAGACGTTCAGTTGACTTTAAATGGAGAATTGGATTGAAATTAACTTTTAGTGACCAGTGTGGGAAAATAAACAGCACTTACAGAAAGTTTACAGGTAGAACTTTACATAATGGATCCCTCAAGAGAAACTTGGGGACCGGCACACCCTTCCACTTTGTTGCAACTGCTTCCTTATCTGTGGTGCTAAGTTACAGGGAAAGACTCCCATCAGACCTTGCTGCAGGAACGGATTGATTGCTCTAGTCTGAGATTTAGCAAGGGAGAAATTATGCTGAGTCAAAGTGACTACACATCCAGATCTGGCCAAATTATTACCAAATAGGCATCATTTTCTGCAAATTTATTTAGAAATCTAATTTCTTTCTTTTACTAATGTTAGATGCTATACAGACTTTCTGTTTCTATGTTAAGGAACTAACAAGCAGCAAAAAATGGCGCTTCCCAGGAGTGGTGGGAAACTGCAGCAAAGTGGTTTAGGAGAGCAGAGCTGGGACAAAGGCAAGTCTCCCCCAGGGTTCAGGTGTGCTGGAGCTAGAGCATCAAGCTGAATTTTCATTTTTATGAAGTCCTCACATGCTTGGCTTATAATGCTTCAGAAAAGTCAACCCACATTACTATTCATCTTCAAAACTTTCTAGCTTGTCCTAACTCCTCAAATCCCAATCAAAGCATGGGCACAAGTTCTAAGAAAACACAGCCCTCTATGCAAACTTCTAGGGCAGAATCCTTTGTTTGACTTATAGCAGAGGGTGTGTAAGCAACGTACTAGTTGGGGCAGATTTGAAAATCCCAGCTCTGCAGCTCACTCCTGTGTAGTTCCTGGCCTGAACACAGGCTAGACAGAAAGAGCTACTTTTTAAAACATTCTAAGAGATGGGGTCTCACTATGTTATTGAGGCTGGCCTCAAACTCTTGGGCTCAAAGTGATCCTCCTGCCTCAGCCTCCCAAGTAGCAGAAAGAGCAATTTTGAAAAAAGCCAGAAGCGCACATGTGTGATGGGCTCAGAATAGCAAAACAAGGCTGCAGAGACAAGTGGTTCCTGTGGGGGAGCAGGAACTCTCTCAACTCTCCATCAATCAAAAGTAGCATGACAAGAAAAATCAAAGAGCAGAGCAGTATGCTGCTCACGTGTACAGTTCCATGGGACCACTGGACTCCATGTAGTACTGGCTTTGCAAGAGACATGAGGACTCAGAGAGCGAGACCCTAGTGGGGGTCCAGTCCTGGAGAAGGCCTAGTTGAAAGTACAGCCAGTGTTACAGGTCCTGATTCAGGGGTGATCATGCAGCTTCAACTAAAATGAAAGCCCAGCAGAGCATAAGGAAGACGTGGCCTGCCACACCTAGGCCAGCGGAGGAAACCTGAGTGATCCTCAGAGACCTGCACCTGTCCCGCGGCTGAGCTCTGTCCATAGCCCTGGCACTGTGGATGAACTGGGTGCTCTCAGCGGGATCAGGATCCACCTCTCAACTGTGCCTTGGATTCCAGCTGCACCCTCCATTCTGGCAACTCTCTCCATCCTGTCCTCTTCGCCACTTCCAGATTTTTCCTCCCAGTGTGTTCATTCCAACCAGCACACAAATGTGCCATATTACTTCCCCCTCCTTAGCTTCCTATCTCCTTCTAGTTACCCCATTTATCTTCTCCCCGAAGAACTGTCTGTACTCACTATTTCACCCTCCTCTCCTCTTAACCTCCTTCAAGCTACACCAATTAGATTTTCATCAGCACCACTCAGGAAAATGCCTGTCCCCAGCGACTTGGCCAGGGCAGAAGTGGTCCTGATGCCCCTTCCATGGGAAGTGAGCAGAGCGCGCCAGAGCCTGGAAGGGGCCCTCAGGCTTGGGAGCCCAGCCACTTCCTCCAGCAGTCTCAGAACTCCGGCCACCTTCGGGGAACACATACTCTGCTGTTCCTCTGTAATTCTGCTTCTCTAACAAAGGTGACATTTTGGTCTCTCATCTGTCTTGCTTCTTCATTGGTTCTGGAATTACGGGGGAAAAAATATTCACTGGCTCCCTCAGACTTCCTACATTTTCTAGTTGCCAAGGCTGCAGTCCCTGCTCAGGCCTTATCATGACCCCACCTGCTTCACTGGACACTCAGGACACGAGCTCACCTCCTCTGGCTTCAGCACTGCCTTGACGTGGATGCCAAGTATCAGGCCCTCCTCTGTCTCCGGGCCTGACTGCTCCCTCTGCCTGACCTCCAGGTGTTGGAAACCCTCCAGACTCAGTCCCTGGTTCTTCTCTTGCCAGCTGCTGCCCACTACGCCTCTTCACCCCACACTCTCCTTGAATCCAGTTAGGGTCCCCAGCCGTTGCACTGACCACCCCTGCCCATGGACGCACTCCATCTGAAAGTAAACGTGACCAAAGTTGAAGTCTTAGCTCAGTGACCCCTCGGCTGTGCGCAAACCCTGGTCTTCCCCTTAGGACACGGCAACACTGTTCTCGTCCCTTGGGCACATGTCCTCTTAGTGAATTGCTGACTGCGTAGTCTCGCAGCTGAGTTAGTTTTGACTTCAAAATGTCCCGACACTGACCTTTTCTTCCCATCTATGCCGCTCACTGCTCCTACCTTGGGTTAAGCCACCATCATCAACCCTGGAATACTGGGATAACAATCTCCCACTCTGTCCCATTTTCTCATTCTTGTCCCTGCCTGAGCACAGCTCAATCTCCACTCAGCAGTCAGATGGTATTTTTGTTTGTTTGTTTGTTTTTTTTAAATAAGAGACAGGGTCTCACTGTGTCACCCAGGCTGGAGTGCAGTGGTACAATCACAGCTCACTGCAGCCTCAAATTCTCGGGCTCAAGAAATCCTCTTGCCTCAGCCTTCTAAGTAGTTGGCACTAACGGGTCTAAGCCATGGCACCCAGCCTATTTAAAAGACCATTCTGGGCTGGGTGCTGTGGCTCACTTCTATAATCCTAGTACTTAGGGGGACCGAGAAAAGATCGTTGAAGCCAAGAACAGCCTGGGAAACAAAGAGAAGCCCCTGTCTCTACAAAAAAAATAGAAAAATTAGCCAGGAAGGGTAGTACACATCTATAGTCCCTGTTGCTCAGGAGGCTGAGCAAGAGCATTACTCGAGCCTGGGAGTGTGAAGTTGAAGGAAGCTATTATGATGCCACTGCACTCTAGCCTGGGTGACAGAGTGAGACCCTAAGAAAAAGAAAACAAGGGGCGGCGCTTGTGGCTCAGAGGAGTAGGGCGCTGGCCCCATATACCGGAGGTGGCGGGTTCAAACCCAGCCTCAGCCAAAAACTGCAAAAAAAAGAAAAAAAAAAAAAAGAAAGGTATTCTCTTTGCAAGTCAAGAAAAGAAGCATTTGTGTCACTACCTTTCAAAGGGTGCAAGAATAAACGCACATCAAGAGTCCTTTGATGTACCGGTTGTACCTTTATTATTTTACCTCGTTCACTAATAGTTCCGTGATGCAAGGTTACCATACACAGTTAGATAATGTCTGCATTGCACACCTAAGGCTATACAGCAAAGGAATCAGAATTAGTACAAATACAAGAACTATATTTACATTCTGTATACTCAAGCTCCAAACATCAGGTAATATTTACAAAATAAAACATGGAAATGAAAATCCAAAATTAATAATGTACATTGTTGCTAATGTGCTCAACTCCTTCACTGGGGAGAGATCAGTTTGCGAAGTCTTGGTTCAAAAAGGCCACTTATGCATCATGAGTTCTGTTGTAGTGTGCAAGGGTGGTGACAAGAGACTGGACATCTCAACAGACAAATATTTTAGAGCCACAAAGTTTAAGACGATGCTTTAAACACCAGAAGGCTGATAGGTTCTTCGGGTGAACTGATGCCAAGTGCTCGACATAAAAACAAAGTAACTCAAAGACACGAAAAACAACACACAACAGCCAGGGTTTGGCGAGAGACCAACCTCGGCTCAGAATTCTCATCTGAGCACAGCCGTTTCGCTATTGAGTTTTTAACAAGAATTGTGTACCAACCTGAATTTCTTCCTTTAATTGATTGGAGGCTTTCTTAAGATTTTATGGGGTTCAAATACTAATTTCATAAATGGCCTTTTGAACAGTAACAGCAAATAATCTCTCAGCTGATATTTCTGCTCACTAACGATGCACAAATTAATACATTCCTGCTACATACAGTCGTGGTCTGGCCCAGCACCCCAGGTGTCGATGGCCAGGGTGAACAGTTGTAGTGCATACAAGTTAGAGTCCTCTTTAAACACATTCAGCAAGCACTCTGAGAGCAGCAGCAGAATTAGTCTTTTCTTTTTAAGAAGCAGGTTAACAATCACATTTTTAAAAGGGAATCAAAAGGAAAACTCAAGGACCCAAGTCAAACAGATAAGCCCTGCCCCTGCCCACTGGACCCGGCATGAGGGAGGCGTGGAGGGACACCAACAGGCCACTGTGCCCTTCATTACGGCTGTATAAATACACACAGACCCACACAACTAAATATCCCTGTAAACCGGACAATAAGCAGCAGGCAACAGTCTTTGCTTTGAAACATGCGCCAGGAAAAGTCATCCTGTTTTTAGACTCCCCAAACCATTCACAAATGATTTAATTTATTCCTTCACCTTAGTTGGAAAAATCCATCAAAAATATGAGTAGTTATATAAATTCTATAAATCTGAAGAGAAAAAATATATCAAATAGTAGTGGTTTCTTAGTTTGGAAAGTGCATGGCATTTCCCCTCACCTTTGCCGTGTTTGAACAGTGCTCTGGAGCTCAGAGGCCCCGTGCTCCAGACCACAGGCATGGGCTGGCAGGCCCCGCGTGGCCCGGCCTGGGAGCTGACTGACTCCTAGGCAGGCAACAGGGACAGGGAGGGCAAGAGCACTGTACGCCACGGCGGGCTATGAGGCGGTGTTTTGCTTTGGCAGGAGAAAAGCAGATGAGGGAATGAGGGAAGGAGAAGACGATTAGCTTTAACCAGCACTCCTTTCTCTTAATTTGTGAATTATTTCTCTTGCCTTTGTTATTCTTTGCCTGTTTAAAGGAGTGCCTTAAGGAAAAGAAAAAGTCACCTTAAAAGGTAGTTTCCATATGGATTAGATTTCTTAACTTTCCCCCCACTATGGCAATAGCTAAAGTCTCATAAATAGTTCCTGCCATAAATCCTCTCTCAGAGCTTCGCAGTGGGGATGAAAGGGAACATCCATCCGGAAAGTAGTGGGGACCCAACAGGGGCTGGCTGTACCTGTCAGTCACTGCCAGTCACCGCGGAGGCTGCTCAGATGGGGAAGCACGCCGCTGCAGCCCCCACAGGACACGACTTGCTTCCTCTGGCTTCCTAAGGAGCCTTCTTCTCTGGGCACGTAATGAACAGACAGCCCAGAGTGGAGTTCTGAAGTTTGACATTTCCAAAGCAAAGACTTTCCAAACCAGACATGTTTGAGTCAGAAGAAAAACGAAGTCATTTCAGTGTGTTGTATGATCTCACTCAACCTCCAGCTTCCCTCCCCCCAATCCTCCCACCTCCCCACAGCTCCTCCCTGGTCACAGACATGGGTCCTCTGTCACACTTCATAACAGCAGCAACATCAGTGATTTCATTTTTTAAATGACCTTCAATTCCATCTTCATTTCCCTGAAATTAGATTTCATTCCAGTCCAGAAGAGCTTCCTGAAGCTCTAACAGACCCCACTGGATTTGGGTATGTACCAGAAGGGCACATTGTGTCCATTAGACAAACGAAGAAATGTCCATCTATATTAGAAATATCACATACCACTTAGAAAACAAATAACATTAGAGTTAGGAAGAAAGTTTATAAGAATCCATCAGAGTTTTCATCAATCCCTTTTCAGATGAGGCTAGTCTGTGGTTTCAACCCCTTCCTTTTTAAGCTCGCCATGATTCATTTTTCCTCTTTGCAAGGCAGCTCTAATGAGTGAGGCTGGAGACTCTTCTTCAGAGAGGAGTCCTGCCAGGAAGTCAGAAGGGTCTAGGTGCTGACACGGCTCCCTGGCAACTGCTCTGCAGAGGGACACGCGCATGCGGCTCTCACTGTGGGAATGGAAAGTAAGCCAGCTGCCAGTCACCTCAGTCAGCAACTCAAGGCCAAGAACCCTCAGGGCCTTGCAAAGTGGGAGCACGCAGATACCTTCCTGAATGCCTGAGCAGGGGAAGGAAAGAATGGTACAAAACAACCTCAAGTCAACTGGCCAAGCAACTGAAGTCACCGAAGGCTTTCTGTTCCCCATGTCATCCTGTAAAACTTACTGGCAGCTAAAAGACAGTTAGCTTCTGTGATGGTCTCTGGAAGCCAGATGAGCCTGGTCTGGCAGAGGACAATGAGACCCTGTCAGCAGTGAGCTTCTTCCTTCCACACGGGTGATCTTTCTGGCCTGGCTGGAGAGGAGACCACACCCAGGGAGGAGCAACACAGCAGAGCGCTAACAACGCTTTTCCTTAGCCCCGGGGATCTTTTTTTCTGTCTGTGGTGATGATGGTGGGAGGTTGGTTTTAATCCTGGGATCCAGAAAGCAAAGCCTGTCATGTCTGCTTACTTATGAGTACAGGGAGCTGAGCATCACTAGAAACAACGCTGGACTATTCAGTGGGACCTAAGTTTGTAATTGAAAGTCACATGTCTTTGATCAAAGAGTGCTACAATAATCTCAAGGTCACTACTCAGCACTGTCTTAATTATGACAACAATGACTATCAGGTTTATCATCAGAAGGTAAAACACTCCCCCCTTGTGGAATATCTGTGCCTGACACCGCACCAATTCCAAACTGTACCATAGCCTCCAAGGCCAAGAGCAGAACTGAGTAGCTCCTAAGAGCAACCTCCCTCCCAATACAGAAACATAGTTTGCAGGAATCCTGCTGTGACCGCCACCTTCGTGGTCCCTGCAGTCCCCCCCAGCTGTGTTTGTGGCCCTTTCCTACTGACAGGGTCAACCGCAGCTACTGCCCCAGACCTCTCTTCTCTCTTCCAGTAAATGAAAATTCCACAACTATGCTCTGAATATGTGCCAATTTCGACTCAGAGAATATAGTAACTGTCCCATTTCTAAGCTCACCACCACAACCTTTTCCCTGCATGGAAATGCATGGATTAGCCATGGCAAAGAGACAGAAGGGGGAAAAAAAAAAAGGTTAAATTTTTTCTTCTCGGGTTTTAGAAAGGCCAGATGTCTCCTCCCTTAGTCTCTAAGCCACCCAAGAAAAAATTAAAGTGGTATCACACACACAGAAGAGAAAAAAAATCATTATGTGGCTTGAAAAAAAAGACAAAGGTATTCATAGACAGCAGCACAGACATAGGAGTGGTCATCGGAGTGGGGACCTGTCATACAAAAGGAAGTCAAAATACACCAAAAAGTGACTTGGAGACTCACTGGATCCCCTCAGGGTTTTTTGTGTATGGAATTTTTTAAAGTTTTTTTTCCTTTTGTTAGGCCACATGCTACTAAAAAGATTCTCAGCACAGGAAAAAAGAAAAGAGTACAGAGCAATGGAGATGGGGAATAGGAGTGCTGGAGGAGTCCAGACGAGGAGGGAGAGGTGGGGCCACAGGGTTACATATAGGAGTCACCGTCAAGAATCACAAAGAGAACAAGAGGCAACACTTTCTTTATCTCTCACAGGCGAGTGAGGGCACGCAGCAGAGTCACTTAGTATTTCGGCTGGCTTGGGCATCTGCGGGAGAGTTTTGACCTGTGGGGGGACAAATGCAGAGGCAGGATCAGAAAACTGGGCCCAGGTGTTCTCCCAGCCTTTCTCTCTGGGGGCTCCTTCCTGGAACCTCTCCCTGTCCAGCACTGCAGGCCCAGGTCTCGAGGCTCCCTATTCTGTGACCCTGGAACACAAGGCCCTCGCAGGCTCTGAGTCTGGATCATAGGGCTGAATATTGGTTCTCCCAGACCCGATCAGCAGGCCTCTTGAGAACAAAAAGACAAAGAACACCAGGTGCGGTGGCTCACGCCTGTAATCCTAGCACTCTGGGAGGCCGAGGCGGGTGGATTGCTTGAGCTTGAGAGTTTGAGACGAGCCTGAGCAAAAGCAAGACCTTGTCTCTACTAAAAATAGAAAAACTGAGGCAAGAGAATCGCTTGAGCCCAAGAGTTGGAGGTTGCTATGAGCTATAACACCATGGCACTCTACCCAGTGTGACAGCTTGAGACTCTGTCTCAAAAAAAAAAAAGAAAAAAAGACAAAGAAGGCGATTACTCAGTACAAATGTGACCAGAATCTCCTCGGCAGTTCGGGACACAGGACAGCATCTTATGAGAAGCACAGGCCTCAGTAGCGCCCACAGCCACTGCTACGCTCCTGTCCTCCCTCTGTTGTGAGCTCACCTAGACCAATACACCCTTTCCTACTTACTGATGGTGATATTCCAGGGCCAAAAGTCGAGTACAGAGAAGAAACACAAAGCAAGTTCTTACCGTATCGTGCCAGCAAGAAGTGGGTTGAAAGCATACAACCAGTCGTTCATGTCCTTGTCATTGAGAGCCTGCAAAAGGACCCCACGGTGCTTGGTGCAGACAGCAAAAGTGTTGGGTGTCTGAAAGAAACACAGGGAGGTAAGAAAGCTCCCACAGAGACTGAGCAAAGGGGACCACCTTCCACATTCACAAGGCATTCTGCACTTCATACTCAAGAGTTCAGGGAGACCAGGTAGAAAGGAGAAACTCCCTGACACACAACAGATGTGGAACTTGAAGAGGGACAGGCACATGTGGTGCTGATAGGCCAAAACAGAGCAGGGACAACCCCACCTTCAGCATGGCCTGCTGGTCCTCGCTGCACTCCACCTGCGCTGCTGACAGGTTGATGACCCCACGCTCCACTGGGTCCTTGTCACTGTTATAGATGAAGACGTAAGGGCGACGGACCACAACAAAATGTTTAGCCCAGTTGCTGCAAAGTGGCTCCTTGAAATGCAGGTATCCTTTCTTAGAGACCACTGAGCTGAAAAGAACAGTATGAAATAAGAGAAGTTAGTTTTTCACAAAAAGAAAATGATCATGAGCTGAGGACCACCAGAATATATCTCACCTGGGGCAAGACCCAGGTTCAACAAAATGGGCTAAGGATTTCTTTGTCCTAGAATCTTACTACGTATTTCCCAAAGTACTATAGCAACATGTGACGCCAGGGTGGGGTGCGACTATGGAGCAGCCCAGCACTTTTATCCCACAGTCTGCACGAGACTACAGTTCAGACTGCACAGAGCACCTGGAAGTAAATTCACCTTTCTGATTTGTTTTCTGTACCCAGCATCCCTGGTCAATATGCTACTCACCCTGGTCTAATTTCTTCAATATCTGGAACCAGATTGAGAAATTCATTTTTTCCTGCTCGGGCCAAATAGGGTGTTTCCACAGCTGGGACAATCTGAAACTGTTCAAATTCTGGACAAGGACTAGAGGCCCGGGAATTGGCTTCTGGGGTCCTTTAAAAGAGAGAGGTTAAGAAGAAAGGGGTAGTAAGTTTCAGTTAAGAACAAGGTATGTTGTGTATACCATGTCACCAGGACAAACAAAATGCCACTCCCTGAACACCAGTTGCAAACTTCACTTTCAGAGAGCTCAGCCAAGAAGATAAGATGGTGTCAGAAAGTTAATTCTGAATTCTCTTGGTGTCATCCTTCAAAAATTACAAAAGGAGGCTCGGTGCCCCTAGCACAGTAGTTACGGAGTCAGCCACATACAGAGCCCGGCGGGTTCAAACCCAGCCCAGGCCAGCTAAACAACAATGACAACTGCCACAAAAAATAGCTGGGTGTTGTGGCAGACTCCTGTAGTCCCAGCTACTTGGGAGACTGAGGCAAGAGAATCGCTTAAGCTCAAGAGTTTGAGGTTACTGTGAGCTGTGATATCATGGCACTCTGCCCAGGGTGACACAGTGAGACTCTGTCTCAAAAAAAAAAAAAAAATTACAAAAGCAAACTGCTCACTATGACCATCAAGTTACACAGCCTCTCTTCCTATTTTAAAGCCCTCTGAACACACGTATCTGGAATATGAGCTCTATTTCTTTTAAGTTTCTTCTCAGTCTCATGGCCACACAGAGGGCTGTGGCTCTAAAGTGTGTGGTCCCTGACTAGCAGCCTCAGTTTTACATGGTGGGGTTTAGCTGTCTTCCCTGTAACAAGCGCTCCAGGGGATCTGGGTGAACGGTAGATTTAGCCAAGGCCCCAAGGAGCCGCACAGAAGGTAAACTCCCAGCAGGCTATGCGGAGCACAGCTGGACCACCGACCTAGATCAGTGCTGTGTGAGATACCCGTATCATCAGGCATCTCTGCAGAGTGTGTTAGCCAAATCAACTATATTTCACTGATTCTAAAAAGCTCGCTTTTGATACTTTACCATTTCTTAAATTGGGATGCCTCTTATAATTGCCAACATGTCAAATTCGGTTTGCAACACTTTATTAGCTGCACATAAAATGATCAATTACCTGGTTGTGTTATTTTCTCAAGCCGTTTTTGCCTGTGTCAGTGTTATACAGTAATATAGACAGATGGGTGATAACAAGGTAGGTTTTGACAGGTGAGCATAATGAATGGAGAGGCAGGAGTTGAGGATACATTGCAAAGAGGGGATTAAGATGATGAATCATGGCTTGGCGCCTATAGCTCAGCGGCTAGGGTGCTGGCCACATACACAGGGGCTGGAGGGTTTGAACCCAGCCCGGGTCTGCCAAACAAACAATGACACCTACAATAAAAAAACAGCTGGGCGTTGTGGCGGGCCTATTGTCCCAGCTACTTGGGAGCCTGGGTGACATTTTGGAATCTAAGGTAAACTTCTCTTTAGCTTTCTCATTTCTTTTTTTTTTGTAGAGACAGAGTCTCACTTTATGGCCTTCGGTAGAAGTGCCGTGGCATCACACAGCTCACAGCATCCTCCAACTCCTGGGCTTAGCGATTCTCTTGCCTCAGCCTCCCGAGTAGCTGGGACTACAGGCGCCCACCACAACACCCAGCTATTTTTTGTTGCAGTTTGGCCGGGGCCAGGTTTGAACCCACCACCCTCGGTATATGGGGCCGGTGCCTTACCGACTGAGCCACAGGCGCCGCCCAGCTTTCTCATTTCTATATTTTGGTGTAGCATCAAAATATTTCTTTCAAAGTACTTTTGTTTTTTTCTTTGACAGAGCCTCAAGCTGCCACCCTGGCTAGAGTGCCGTGGCATCACAGCTCACAGCAAGTTCAAATTCTTGGGCTTAAGCAATTCTCTTGCCTCAGCCTCCCAAGTAGCTAGGACTACAGGTGGCCCACCACGACGCCTGGGTATTTTTTTGTTGCACTTGTCATTGTTGTTTAGCAGGCCCAGGACGGGTTTGAACCCGCCAGCCTGGGGGTATGTGGCTGGTGCCCTACCCACTAAGCTATGGGCACTGCCCAAGGTTTTCCTTCTTAATTTCAAAATATTAAGTTGGTACAAATGTTTTATTACTTGGACATCTATTATAATGCTTAAGTTGGAGATTAAGTGTGCCCATCACCTGAATAATGTTCACGTACCCAACAGGTTAAGTTTTTACCTCCCCGCCTTTGGTTTCCAGTGACTGTCACATCTCTTTGTGCCCTTGTTGCCCTTCCTTTAGCTCTCAGTTATTAGACAGCACATGTGGTGTTTGTTTTTCCATTCCTTAGATACTTTACTTAGGATAACAGTCTATAGTTCCACCCAGATTGCTACAAAAGATATTTTATTCCTTTTTATGGCTGAGTAGGATACTATGGTGTGTGTGTGTGTGTAATATATATATATATATATATATGTATGCCATATTTTCTTTTCTTTCTTTCTTTTTATTTTTAAGACAGAGTCTTACTATGTCACCCTCGGTAGAGTGCCATGATGTTACAGCTCACAGCAACCTCAAACTCCTGGGCTCAAGTGATCCTCTTCCCTCAGCCTCCCAAATAGCTGGGACTAGAGGTGCCCACCATAGCACCTGGTTATTTTTAGAAATGGGGGTCTTTTGCTAAGGCGGTCTCGAACTCCTGAGCTCGAGCAATCCACCCGCCTTGGCCTCCTAGAGTGTTGGGATTATAGGCATGAGCCCAGCCATGGCATATTTTCTTAATCTATTCATGGAAAGCTGATTTTTTTCCCTTCATTCTTAAATTAGCTTCTTGTCCAGGTACTTACTTCTGATCCAAGGAGTTGCTCCTGGATTCTACCAGCGAGGGGCAGGTGGAGGAGGGAGTGAGAGTAGCACTGCTAAAACTGGACTCTGAGGGGTCCCGTCCAATGGGGGAGATGTCAGACAGCTGGAAGTAAATACAACATAGCTAGTGAGACTCTGCTGACAAAAACTGCCTCTGCAATTGAGAGTGTGATGACTGGTGCCTCGCATTCACAGTTCTCCTGTTTCAGAGGGTCATTCGATAAAATAAGCGTACATAAATAATTATTATTTGTCCATAAAAAAAAGACAATTTTTTTTTTTTTTTAAGAGACAGAGTCTCACTTTGTCACCCTTGGTAGAGTGCCATGGAATCACAGCTCACAGCAACCTCCACCTCTTGGGCTTAGGTGATTCTCTTGCCTCAGCCTCCCGAGTAGCTGGGACTATAGGCACCCGCCACAACACCTGGCTATTTTCTTGGGGGGCAGTTTGGCCGGGGCTGGATTTGAACCCATCACCCTTGGTATATGGGGCTGGTGCTCTACCCACTGAGGCATAGGCACAGCCCAAGAGAAAAAAAAATTTTTTTTTTTTTTTTTTGGGCAGTTTTGGCCGGTGCTGGGTTTGAATCCACCACCTCCGACATATGGGGCCAGCGCCCTACTCCTTTGAGCCACAGGCGCCATCCAAGAGAAAATTTTTTAAAAACAAAGAAAACAAGCCTCTAAATATTTTATGGCCTGAGGGTTCCATTAGGAATCAAGACATATAGGAAGAGGCAAGCCTGGCTTTTTATGTTGTTACTTCCCTCCTGCATTTATTAAATAGTCTTACATATGCATGCCAACCAGGCATTGCTCTAAGAACGTGGTGGAGGCCCTGCTCTCCTGGCAGCTAAAGAGAGACCCACTCACAAGCACTTTAAAAAGCCTCTGGTAGTGATAAGCGCTGCAGCAAAAAGCAAAGCAGGGAGTGGGTGAGTAGAAGGTCTCAGAGCCGTCAGCTTTGTATTAGGAGGCCAAGGCAGTCCACTCCACTATTTGAGCAGAAAAATCAAAGAGGTAAGGGCGCCAATCACAGGCTGTCTGGAAGGCTATTCCAGGCAAAGGGGCAGCAAGTGTACAGCGCGCCAAGGAGGAAAAGGCAGCTGGCTGGAATCCAGTGAGAGACACAGACATTCTCTGATGAACTAGTCTGTTGAAGGTAACAAAACTTCATGCCACCAAGAACCTTAGGAATTCCTTTGCCCTGTTCTAGGATAACATACCATCTTCCTATGGAATATTCTTCTCCAAAGGAGAAGGGAAAGCCAAAAATGTTTCCATGTGATAATCTGTCTAAGAGACACAGCAAAATGCTTTCACCTTCTTAAGTCAGTGTTCTGGGTGGCGCCTGTGGCTCAGTGAGTAGGGCACTGGCCCCATATACCAAGGGTGGCTGGTTCAAACCCGGCCCTGGCCGAACTGCCAATGAAAAAAATAGTTGAGCCTGTGGCAGGCGCCTGTAGTCCCAGCTACTCGGGAGGCTGAGGCAAGAGAATCGCCTAAGCCCAGGAGTTGGAGGTTGCTGTGAGCTGTGTGATGCCACGGCACTCTACTGAGGGCGACAGAGTGAGACTCTGTCTCTAAAAAAAAAAAAAAGTCAGTGTTCTGACTCTGAAAAATGAGAATAAATACTACAGCAGTATGTCATAAATCTTTAAATACAATTCTGCGCCACCTAAAAGCAACATAACGTAGACGCAGGACATCTGCACTGCTGTGAAATTCAGTCACCCGTATGCTGACCAAAATTACAGCCTGTGATGTGCTCACCTTACAGTCACTGATGCTACTGTGCACCTGGCTGAATTCTCTGTTGAACGTGTGGGTGAGAAGTTGCAGGCACTAGAAAAGAGAGAGACAAGTGTAAAGACTGGGCGCCATGGCTCAACCTGTAATCCTAGCACTCTGGTAGGCTGACCAGGGAGGATCACTTGAGATCTGGAATTTAAGACCTGCCTGAGCAATATAACAGATCCCATCTCTACAAAAAATAGAAAAATTAGCTGGGCATAGGAGCTCATGCTGGTAGCCTCAGCTATATGGGAGACGGAGATAGGAGGATCACTTGAGCCTGGGAGTATGAAACTGCTATAGGCTATGATAACCCCACTGCTCTCTAGCCTGTAGCAACAGAGTGAGACTCTGTCTCCACAAAAAAAAAAAAAAAGGCTCAGTGCCCACATACAACCAAGGCTGACAGGTTCGAGCCCTGCCCAGGCCTGCTAAACAACAATGACAACCGCAACCAAAAAATAGCCAGGCATTGTGGTGGGCGCCTGTAGTCCCAGCTACTTTGGTGGCTGAGGTGAGAGAATTGCTCAAGCCCAAGAGTTTGAGGTTGCTGTGAGTTGTGCATGGCACTCTACTGATGACAACAAAGTGAGAGTCTGCCTCAAAAAAAGAAAAAAAACAAACAAAAAAGAAAAAGAATCTTACTGTGTTGCCCAGGTTGGCCTTGAACTCCTGGGCTCAAGAGATGCGCCTGCTACCTCTCAAGTAGCTAGGACTGGACTGCATCAGATCCTTTGGCTTATCTTTGTCAAAGACAAGTTCTTGGATGGAGCCCAACTTTATTTTCCACAACTAATTATCTTTTTTTTTTTTTTTTGTAGAGACAGAGTCTCACTGTACCGCCCTCGGGTAGAGTGCCGTGGCGTCACACGGCTCACAGCAACCTCTAACTCTTGGGCTTACACAATTCTCTTGCCTCAGCCTCCTGAGCAGCTGGGACTACAGGCACCCGCCACAACGCCCGGCTATTTTTCTGTTGCAGTTTGGCCAGGGCTGGGTCCGAACCCGCCACCCTAAGCATATGGGGCCGGTGCCCTACTCACTGAGCCACAGGCGCCGCCCAACTAATTATCTTTTTAATCAGCCTGAGTCCTGTGTGTTTCCTTTATCTCATAACTTTTCACCGAACTCTGCCCTACATCATTTAGATTCATTTCTCATAGCTTGCTGACTAATCTGACATTCAGTTTTCTGAGTCCGTCTCCTATTAGGAGTTCTTGGATTGGAATATAAGTCTGTGATGAGATAAAGAAATGGGCACTTTTGGGAGTGCACAAATCTTCCGAAGCAGGATTCACTCTGGAGAAAGCATCCAAGATTGGCTAGCCTGGTGTCACAAACCTCCAGGAGTCCCTTCTGTTACAACATGTGGAGGAGAAGAGTCCACAGAGGTCCCAGGAAAGAGCCTACTCCAAATCTTTTGGTCGCCTGGAAATTGCTCTTTCATTATTTATGATCTTCACTGTCATCATTTTTATAATCCCCAAAAGTTAGGCCATCAGGCATTCCAGAGAGGCAGGTGAGAGGCAGAGCAGAAACACTTTGGCTCGTAGGTACAAAGATAAGGGTTGGGGCCAGGGACAACAAACTGAGTCTATAGTATCAGCCACCAGGAGACCAAGGTGGGAGGATCACTTGGGCCCAGAAGTTTGAGACCAGTGTAGGCAACATAGCAAGATTCTGTCTCTAAAAATAATAATTCTTTAAAGTGTTTGGGAGAGGAAGTCACATGGGACCCAGGAACCCTGTTTCTCGAGCTGTTGCTGCCCTCTGAGAGGCCAAAGAATAATGGTTATCTACCTGCTAAATAAAGCTCATCTTCTCTAAAAAAAAAAAAAAAAAAGTAGCTAGGACCACAATTATATGCCCCATACCCAGCCACCCCTTTAATTCTCAATTCACTCTGGTGCTAAATGGTATGGAGGCTTCTAGAGGGACATATTTTCCTAAATAAATTAACAGACTATTGGATTATGAAAACATCCCATTTTTACATTTTCTTTCCAGCCAGCTGACCAGAAATCCAACCTGGGATCACCTCCAGCAAGTTCTCTGCCTTCTCCTATGTCCAGGCAGATTCTCCTTCCTCTTTATCCTACATACCTCTGCCTTCTTTAAAAAGCCTTTACCATGTCTCATCAGTCAGCCTATCTCTTTTTTTTTTTAAAGAGACAGCGTCTCACTGCGTCACCCTCGGTAGAGTGCCGTAGCATCATAGCTCACAGCAACCTCCAACTCCTGGGCTCAGGCGATTCTCTTGCCTCAGCCTCCTGAGTAGCTGGGACTACAGTCGCCTGACACAACACCCAGCTAAGTCAGCCTACCTCTTTACTGTCAATCCATTCTTCTTATTATTGCCAGAAACTTCTTTCTAAAACACAGATACCTGCTTAAAGTATTAAAGAGTTGACTGAAAGGTCAACTCTAACTCTTCAGCACAGGGCATGAGACCTTCACCCCATCTCCTGCCCATGTCCCACATGCATTCCCCGAGGCCACCCAGGAAGGACGCTGCTGACTCCTCCTGTGAATCCCTCCAGGGCTGGCTCACAAGCCCCTCATTCAGGGGCCTCTGTTTTGGCTCCCACAGCATCCAAGACACACACCTCTTGCTTATCACACACCACTCTGTAAGCTTTTAGGGGTAGAAACTGAGTTCTTACTTTTACTTCTACTTCTATATTCATCATGTTATCACAAGCCTTGAAACAGAGGCCCTCAAAACAAAAGGGTTGAAAATGAATAAAGTGAGAGGGCAGCTCACACAGCATCATGGCAAGAAAATGCTTAGCCAAGAGGAAGGGATCCCAACCTTGGTAGCCAGCTCTTTCTCTCTATCCACCAGGCTTTCGATGTCTGCTGAGTCGTAGCCACTGCTCTCACTGGGTGTGACAGCACTTTCAAAGGTGGTGGTTGAGATCTGAGAGGAGATGCTGGTAGAGGTGCTGAGTGTCCCGCTGCTGAGGCTGGGGGACAATGAGTCGCTCATGGATTTGGGGATGCTGTCACCAAGTCTCTCACGCAGCAGCAGGAAGTGACGAGTTTTCTCCACCTGAGAAGATCAACACCATTGCCTCAGCAAATGCAAAGCTCATTTAGCTCTCAATCACAATAGAAAACTAAAAAGCCACGATCATATAGAGAAGATGGGTACAAGACTGACACTTTGGGAACGGTGCCCAAGAGGTCTTGCATTTGGATACCTCATGTAGGAGCTCCAGCTTCTCCAGCTCCCATTGGTGCTCCAGAATAAGGCTATCTCCACGGGGCCGCCAGCCTGCCAAGTTCTCCTCTCCCCGCACATATGCCACTGACGTATCTAAGACTTTTCTTCTCCTCCTTTGCATGCCTAAGACAAGAAGAAGCGATTCTCTTTGTTACAGAGAGTAATTAAATTTCAGTATCAAGACAAAACAGATTAATAGGCCAGGTGTTATGGCTCATATCTATAACCCTAGAACTCTGGGAGGCCAGGGCTAGAGGACTGCTTGAGATCAGGAGTTCAAGACCAGCCCAAGCACAAGCAAGACCTGACTCTAATAAAAATAGAAAAATTAGGTGTGGTGGCACACTCCTGTCATCCCAGCTACTCAGGAGCCTGAGGCAGGAGGAGCACTTGAGCTAAGGATTTAAAAGGTTGCTGGGAGCTATGACAACTATGATGATGCCGCCGCACTCTATTCCAGGTGACAGAATCAGACCGTTTCACTCTGCAGTGGCTAGTCTCAGACACAATCATATTGTACTACAGCCTCAAACTCCTGGGCTCAAGTAATATTCCCACCTCAGTCCTCAAAGTAGTTGGAATAGGCATAAACCACCACATTGGGCTGAATAGAAATTATTATTATTTTTGAGACAGAGTCTCGCTTTGTCACCTGGAATAGAGTGCCATGGCATCATAGCTTATAGCAATCTCAACCGCTTGGACTCAAATGATTATCTTGCCTAAGCCTCCCCAGTAGCTGGGACTATAGACACCCACCATAATGGCCGGCTATTTTTAGAGACGAGGTCTTGCTCTAGCGCTCTTGCTCAGGCTGGTCTTGAACCTATGAGCTCAGGCAATCCACTTGCCTCGGCCACAACATAGTGCTAGGATTACAGGTGTGAGCCACCATGCCTGGCTAATTTGAAATTTTTATACATAGCAAACTAAGATAGTTTGGTCTAAAGATATATCAGACTTTATTTTTATTTTATTTATTTATTTATTTTTGAGACAGAGTCTCACTATGTTGCCCTTGGTAGAGTGTTGTGGCATCACAGCTCACAGCAACCTCAAAATCTTGGGCTTACGCTAGTGGTTCTCAATCTGTGGGTTGCGGCATTAGGAAGGTTGAGAACCACTGGTTAAGCAATTCTCTTGCCTCAGCCTCCCAAGTGGCTGGGACCACAGGCACCTGGCTATTTTTTGTTGTAGCTGTCATTGTTGTTTAGCTGGCCCAGGCTGGATTCAAACCTGCCACCCTCGGTGTTATGTGGCTGGCGCCGTAACCACTGTGTTATGGGCGCCGAGCCTGTATCAAACTTCATTAATAAAAATTCATGCCTTCCCGCAAGGCAACTTGGTAAACTTTTTTAAAAGTTGAGTATTTTATTTTTTAATAATTATAAAGATTTCAATGCAACTTCAGAAAATACTAAAGCTATATGTCAAGTGAAATATATAGATATTTAATATATTGTGTATACTATGATTCTAAACACATAAAAATACATCCCTACAAAAAATGTGGGACGGGACTATACACTTGTACACGCTTAGTATTTCAGAGGATGACAGACAGGTGGCTTTAGCTCCTACCATTTCCTTTATTTATTTATTTATTGTCTCACTCTATTGCCCTGGGTAGAGTGGTGTGCCATCATAGCTCACAGCAACCTCCAACTTTTGGGCTCAAGTGATCCTCCTGCCTCAGCACCCTGAGTAGCAGGACTAAAGGTGCCTGCCACAATGCCTGACTAGGTTTTTTCTATTTTTACTAGAGATGTGGTTTCGTTCTTGCTCAGGCTGGTCTTGAACTCCTGAACCCTAGTAATCCACACTCCTCAGCCTCCCAGAGTGCTAAGATTAGAGGCAGAGGCCACTGCGCCCAGCCTTATGAAGTTTTCTAAACCAAATTCATTCTGATTCACTAAGATTTTTTATATTTCATAGCCCCGCGACATTGTTTGATATCATTTTTTTTTTTTTTGGTAGAGACAGAGTCTCATTTTATCACCCTTGGTAGAGTGCTATGGCATCACACAGCTCACAGCACCTCCAACTCCTGGGCTTAGGCGATTCTCTTGCCTCAGCCTCCCGAGTAGCTGGGACTATAGGCACCTGCCACAACGCCTGGCTATTTTTCTTTTGTTGTTGTTGTTGCTGTTTGGCAGGAGCCGGGTTTGAACCCGCCACCCTCAGTATATGGGGCTGGCGCCCTACTCACTGAGCCATAGGCGCCGCCCTGTTGACCATATTGTAAATCATAAACCAAGTAATTTTTATAACCATATCGTAAATCATAAACCAAGTAATTTTGCAACTCTAAAAAAGGTAACTCCAACCAACACTATCACTACCATCAAACTAGTTTGCAAAACACACATGGTTTCTAGAAGATTTTATAAATATCCCACATGGGTACATACTCCAAATTTTTTATGTACATAAGCAGAGATAATGATGACTTCCCCTATCCACAAGTGCTTACCTGGACTACCTGTGTCTGCCATTTTGCATAAGCTGAGTTCATAAATGCCAGTGACACGATTGCTATTTGAAGAAGAAAAAAAACAATTGCTTAATCTCATATAGCCCCCAAAAAAGAAATTCTCAATTTTACTTATTTAAAATACTGTCTCCTCTGCAGAGATTGCAACGCAGCCTCAAATATAATTATAGACATTTCTCAATACTTTCTTTTCCTGTTTTGAAATTGCATATCTTTTGCTACTTTCATTTCAATCTACTAAACACTGCTATTTCAATAGGATGAACAGAATGATAAACTAGAGAAATTACGATCTAAACGGGAAAACTAAAAATTTGTCTTTTCTTACCATAAGAGAGCAGAAATGAGGAGAAAAAAAATCTGACTAGAATAAAATAAGAAACAATAAATTCTGAGGATTGAGAGTAGAGGGGATATTGAACCTCCTATTGGTAACACTTACTTTATGTTTTTAAGCTGGGTGCGACACACAAGTATTCACTGTGTTATTCTTAATATATTTTTGTATATCTTAAATATGCTCAATAAACCTAAAAAAGAATGGCAATCTTTTCAAAAGGATGACATTTAAAAGAACATTCAGTCCTTGCAAAATTGTTTTGAAAGTATTCAGGATGTAATATTCCTTCCTTCCTTCACAAAGTCATCCATCCATCCACAGTTTATTAAATGCCGGCATATAAGCCCCTGCATTCCTAGTAACAGTTACCAGAATGGTTTACACATTGTAGTCTGTGAAGTGTTAAGATATTGTAAGGACTGCCGATTCATCCCACTGTCCTGGACAAACAATCCGGAAGCTGATTTGTCTCACTTACGAGTCAGGTGACTTTGAGTAGCCACTGCCGAAGAGGCTGCGCAGCGAGCGTGGAGGTGAGATCTTGGCATCTCGGGAATAGAAGACCATGCACACGTCCTTGGTGATGACAGCGGGCTGGATGCAATGATCCAGCTGAAAGCAGACAGGGGTGGGTGCTGATTAATTGCAGGCAGAGTACCCATGATTAGAATCTGTGCATGTTAGGAAAGCTAACTTAGATGTCATTTCTCCCGATTATTTCACCAGTAACTCACTGAATAATATGTGCGACAGTAGGTGGTATTCTTTACAGATGGGTAAATGCTGTGATTACTGCTGTCTAACAGATGAGGAACCGAGGCACAGAGAACTTGTCAAGGACCTAGGGGAAGCAAGTAGCAGCACAGGGATTTGAACGTAGATAGACTGGTTCTAGGGTCTGTACTGTCAACCACTACTAGGCTGCATCCACAACTATAAAAACAAGAAGTGAAGTTTTCTTAAACATTATTGATTCTGGCCAGGAGCAGTGGCTTATGCCTGTAACCCTAGCCCTCTGGGAGCCAAGGTGGGTGGATTGCCTGAGCTCAGGAGCTGGAGACCAGTCTGAGCAACAGCAAGACCCTGTCTCTACTAAAAATAGAAAAAAAATAGCCAGCCATTGGGGTGGGCGCCTGTAGTCCCTGCTACTTGGGAGGCTGAGGCAAGAGAATCGCCTAAGCCCAGGAGTTGGAGGTTGCTGTGAGCTGTGTGATGCCGCGGCACTCTACCGAGGGCAACAGAGCGAGCTATGATGATGCCACTGTACTCTAGCCTAGGCAACAGAGGGAGAATCTGCTCCCCACCAAATACATTCAAAGAATGGTGGTTAAGCTAGTAAATCTGATGCTATAATAAAAACCAAGTGACTTTCTGAATGTGAATAGAGCCCAGGGACTAAAGCTAATATAATCAGAAGAGTCAGCCAAGTATAAAATAAATCTGATAAAGATGTGTTAGGAAAAACACAAAACAAGTCTAATCTTCACTGACCATCTCCTGCTATCCCCTGCCCACTGCTCAGGGCTGGCTGCTTGCAGCAACTGGAGTTCTGAGTCTCCTTACCTCCAGGTAGGCCGACAAGGTCATGTAGATCTTTTCTCCATAAGGTGTCACTCGGTTCAGAAGAAGGGAGTTATGTAGAGAGCTGTCCCACACAGCCTCAAAGCGGTAGAAGGTCCTGAGGTCAGAAAGACAAGAAGGAGTCATCCGGAAGCAACTGAAGTTACCTGAGTCCAGGCACGTCACTGCCAGTAATCCTGAAGAACCCTGTGTCAACCACCCAACACTCTCAATTTATCAAAACACTAACAGGGACCCTAGGAGGAGAAACCGTAGGTCCTCCTGCCCCCGTCCATGTTTAAGGAGCACTTAGTTGTGCTGGGTTTTTTGTTTTTTTTTTGACAAGCCTGACTCTGACTATAAATACAAAAATGGTGAGGCCATTCAAGTTAAAATGTACAGGATAACTGAGTGTTGACAGAAACTGAAAGAAGAAAGACTTTTTTTTTTGTAGAGACAGAGTCTCACTTTAACCGCCCTTGGTAGAGTGTCATGATGTCACAGGACTCACAGCAACCTCCAGCTCTTGGGCTTCCACGATTCTCTTGCCTCAGCCTCCGCAGCAGCTGGGACTACAGGCGCCCGCCACAACGCCAGCTATTTTTTGGTTGCAGTTCGGCCGGGGCTGGGTTTGAACCCGCCACCCTCGGCATATGGGGCCGGCGCCCTACTCACTGAGCCACAGGCACCACCCAGAAGAAAGACTTTGTTAAGCCATTCTGTCAATTAATGACTATAGCAAGAAGCAAATGCCCAGTAATTTGTAACCTTTGGTCTTCCTATCACAAGAGACGTTAAACATGATATGATCCAGTGCCGCTGAGCCTCATGAATGTCACATATACATCTGGGAGAATTAATGGTGGAAATAGGCAGAAGAACCGAAGCACAGAAAGACTTGTTAAATTTTTTTCTTTTTTGAGACAGGGTCTTGCTCTATTGCCTACGCTAGAGGGTCACTATACCTCAATGCAACCTCAAACCCCAGTGCTCTTCCTGCCTCAGCCTCTGGAGTAGCTGGACTAGGCAGGTATACAGCACCACACCTGGCTAATCTTTAAATTTTCCGTGGAGACAGGATCTCTCTATTGCTGTGACTGGTCTAAAACTCCTGGGCTCAAGCAATCCTCCTGCCTCGGCTCCCAAACTGCTAGTATTATAGGTGTGAGCCACCGGGTACAGGCTTAGAGCTTTGTTTTAAATAAAAGAACACAAGGTTATTCTTAGCTGATATTGCAGTAAAATAAAATGGTATTTTTAACATCAGAGCCAGCCAACTACCGTTTGCTAATTTTCAAGAAAAGCCTTTTCAAAATCACTTTTAATCTTTAAAACTAGAAACTTAATAGTTACCCACAAACTGTTTTATACTGTTATATACCATAAGCCCTATTTAAACCTCCTAGTTCAGCAAGTCTCATCTGAAATGCTGCATTTAGTTCAATGGCAGTGCTGCAGATCAACTCCAAACTCTACCCCACCCTTCCCTACTCAGACCCCATGAACAAGTGTAGGGTAGATGCTTCCTCCAGATTTCCAAGGTTGAACAGCAGACAGATCCTCTCTCTAAACACAGTCCCATGTTTCTTCCTCCATCAACAGAGAAAACAATACATTTCTGAGAGTGAACTCCGTGATCACGCCTCGTCTTCCAAGTGCCAGTGTATGAGATCTAATCATTTCACTTGTAGCTGCTTGTAGATCTGAGTCTTCATCAAATACCCGTTAGTCTCTCAAATGTCTAATTTTTGAAGCACTGAGTATGGGTCAAAAAAATTCTCTATAAAGATACTGAATGCAGAGACAACAAGTAAGACAAGCAAACCAAGTGGCGCCTGCAGCAATGGACACAACGGCCTCTGCCTTTCTACGGTTCCTGGGCTCCACAGGCACAGCAGAAAACCCTTCATGCATCCACAGGTTGTCTGGAGCAAATCTTAATTTTTCTTTGGCTTAAGGCAAATTCTAATACTGGGTGATGACATCCACTACTTCAGAAGCCACTTGAAAACTCTAACCCCTCAAGAGCTGCCCTTCTGTTGTGTGGCTGCTTTTGGCCAAGTACCTAGAACAATGTATACAGGTGTACTGGAGCAGGGGCTGGATACACCTGCTTTAAAGTGAAACAACCCCATCCCCTTCTGAGAGTGAGGGCATTTATGACGTTGGTTGTATTTGACAGAAATTTCTATTACTGTCTGTGATTGATGATTAAATTCCAAACTGTAACTTAGCCATTGTTGAGGTTTCATAACTGATTCTTTCAAATGAGGTGAATGTTTTGAACTTGTCTAAGAAAGACTAACTTTTCTGATTTCAGGTTAAGTTTTCACTTAACCTGAAGAGAAAATGTCACTGGCAGAAACCTAGCTAACATGAAATTTTGACTCCACTAAAATCTTTCTGTATTGGAGGAAAAAACCCAACTTTCTGTTTTCCTTTGGATTTGCTGGAACACGTTCTATTGGTATAATCCCCAAAGGTAGCAATTCTTGAGAGGAAGTCTTAACAAATACAAGCTAGACTGGGGAGAAATGTCAATTCCATTGAGCTAGGTGGCAAGATAATTTAGGGTTAGAACAAGGGCTGAATTCCAAGATATATTTTCTTTTCTTTTTTTTCTTGAGACAGAGTCTCACTCAAGTCACCCTGAGATTGAGTGCTATGGCATCAAAGCTCACAGCAACCTCAAACTTTGGGCTCAAGTGATTCTCTTGTCTTAGCTTCCCAAGTAGCTGGGACTATAGGCACCTGCCACAACACCTGGCTATTTTTTTTTAGAGATGGGTTCTTGCTCTTGCTCAGGCTGGTCTTCAAGCAATCTGCCCAGCTCGGCCTCCCAGAGTGCTAGGATCATAGGCATCAGCCACTGCATCCAGACTCCGAGAAGCACCAAGCCACACATATTTTCCTGTGTGGCTCCTAAGGTGGTTAGAAAATAATTCCATACCATTTTCTTGAGATGTTTTGGATGATATCAACATCAGAAGAGACACAGGTTTCAATGAGACTGCTCTGAAGGATAATTTTAGATATGTGTGGAGTAGATGTGCCTGTGTGCATATGTGTGTATCTGTGTGTGTGTGTGTGTATGTGTACATTTTGAATTTATTAATTGTGAACAATTTAAAAACCAACTTCTCACATTATGGTCATACTTGATGGACCTTCCTGAGCTCATTAGGAGAACCTCTGAAATGTGAACTCTGTGGAGTCCAGATTAAGATATAAACTCATTGTATCTGTAACAGCTAAATGTGTGTATGTGTGTGTGTGTGTATATGTGTACGTATATGTGTACATGTATCTGTGTGTGTGTGAATATATGCACATAAACATTTTTTAGGTTGTATTGTATCATTTCCTTCAGCTTTCTTTCCTAAATGACATTAAGAGAGAGATAGGAAAAAACACCCTTTACTACCAAGCCAGGAGTTTTCTTCTATTTCTATTTATTTTTTGATTCCATATAAATAGGTTTTGATATTTTTTGATTCCATATAAACAAGCAGACCTTACCTGCTTATCTTATAAATGTTTGAAAAATATAAAAAATATTTCTCACAGACTTGGCTACCCAAGTGGCCAAACTGCTCTCTACTACTATGTAGAACGAAACAAAAACAATGAACGGTTTTGCAAAGCTGCAATAGACACAGGTTTTAACAAAGCCACAGGCTTTCAAGCTTCTGAGAGAAAGAGACAAAGAGAAGAACAGAAAACACAGCCAGAGATTCTCTATAAAACGGGGTGCGGGTGGGGAGGACATTCTATTCTGTAATGTATTAGAGGAAAACCTGAAGGGGTATAAGAGTAAAATGGATGTTTAGCAAATAGAATAAAAAAAAAAATTCAGAACTCTAAAAATCACTTTCACTATTCCAGAGACAGGGTCTCACTCTGTCACCAGGATGGAATGTAATGCTGTCTTGCTTTGTTGCCCAGGCTGGTCTTAAACTCCTGGCCTTATGTAATCCCCTCACCTTGGCCCTCCAAAGTGCCTAAAAACCATTTAAGAAGCTATATGCAAAACTGTACACCCATCAGAAAAACCTACAGCACAAAGGAAAAGTGTCTTAGGCCAGCAACCCCTAATCTTTTGGTACCAGGGACCAGTTTCATAGAAAACAATTTTTCCACTAATGGGAGTACAGGGGGTTGGGGATGGTTTTGTGTTGATTCAAGTGCATTCTATTTCCACCTCAAATCATCAACCATTGGATTCTCATAAGGAGCACACAACCTAGATCTCTTGCACGCACCGTTTACTGTGGGGTATATGCTCCTATGAGAATCTAATGCCACTATTTATTTGACAAGAGACAGTGACTCAAGCGATGGGGAGCAGTTGTAAATACAGATAAAGCTAAGCTAGCTGCTCACCTCCTGTTGTGTGGCCATGGACCATATCAAGTCTGTGGCCTGGGGACTGGGAACCACAGTTCTAGGGCACAGAGAAAGGTCTTGCTCTATCCTAGGCACAGGATACTTAGGATATGCTTATGCAGAGGGGACAAAACCACTAAACTAAAACAGCAATCAAAGCAACATAAAACATAAAGCATTCTGATAACTAGATTCTTTATGTGCAAAAAAAGTAAACTGAAAATACCTAGGAATATCCTTATCAAGAAAGAGCCTGCAAAAACATAGAAAGGCTTTTGTTAGTACAGCAAACAAAACAAAACAAAACAAAAAAGAGAGAAAAGAGAAAAAATATATAGAGAGAAATCTGCTGATAAACACAGTGAATTCACATGGATAGACAATTAACAAACTGAGAATTCACAGGATACAATTTGATAGAGGGGTTCCAATGACATAGGTCTCCCCTAAGACTTTCAACTAAGGAAAACGCCCGTTCAGTGGTGACTTCGTATTGGGAATGACAGTAAGCTGTGGAGTTAAGGGACAACCAAGTCAATTTGTTAACATTAATGCAGGAATGAGAAGAGAAGAAATAATGGTCCTTGTCATTTCTACTCTACTATCAAAACAGTAGAAAAGACCTCTGAGATACAGAGATAATACACCCTATTTGGAGTTCTGTAAGTTCATTTTTTTTTTTAGAGACAGAGTTTCACTTTGTCGCCCTTGGTAGAGTGCCGTTGGGTCACTGCTCATAGCAACCTCTAGCTCTTGGGTTTAGCTGATTCTCTTGCCTCAGGTGTCCGCTACAATGCGCGGCTATTTTGTTGTTGTTGTTGCAGTTTGCCCGAGGCCAGGGTCAAACCTGCCACCCTCAGTATATGGGGCCGGTGCCCTACTCGCTGAGCCACAGGCGCCGCCCTCTAAGTTCAATTTTAAACATTAAAACTTAACCAAACAGAATAAAAGCTCTCTTAACCAAACTCAATTTAGCAATTTGCCATAATAACCTGTGTTCTCTATATCCTCAAAATACAAAGACTGATGCCTTCTTCTCTTGGAACCTTCTAAACTAGAGAGATGTCTGAATGTGCAGACAATTCTATGCTCTTAATTGAGCTGTGTGCTTATCAAGTTGTCAGTATTATGTACGAATCTGATCCCATACCTGTTTATGCCAATTGTACTTATTACTATAATTAATTTACTCAAATATTAAACAAATCAATGAAATATGAAGACAAAAGGAATTTCTATTTCTGTGAAAACTAAGTTAAATGTTTTCCAAATGAGTTGCTTAAAAAAATTCACAGCTATGAGCTGTGACACCACAGCACTCTACCCAGGGGACAGCTTGAGGCTCTGTCTCAAAAAAAAAAACAAAACAGCTATTAAATTAAGTTTCAGTGACATCAATGTAAAGAAAAGGGGAAAACAATAAAGTGTTTAAATAATAAGATGTTAGTAGCTTGGTGCCCATAGCTCAGTGGTTAGGGCGCTGGCCACATGCACTAGGGCTGGTGGGTTTGAACCTGGCCAGGCCTGCTAAACAACGACAACTACAACAAAAAATAGCTGGGTGTTGTGGTAGGCACCTGTAGTCCCAGCTACTTGGGAGGCTGAGGCAAGAGAATCACTAAAGCCTAAGAGTTTGAGGTTGCTGTGAGCTGTGATGCCACAGCACTCTACCAAGGGCAACATTGTGAGACTCTGTCTCAAAAAAAAAAAAAAAAAAAAGATATTAGTAAATGAGATAAAGGTGAAAAGATTTGGGGCTTAGGTTTTTTTTTTTTTTTTTTTTCAAAATAAACAATAAATGTTTTAATTTAAATTTTAAAAATTTGACACAATTTCAGATTTACAGTAAAGCTGTAAGAATACAGAGAATTCCAAGATGCCTTTCACCTAAATTCTCTGAATGTTAACATTTTACATTTGCTTAGTCTCTATGCATATTGTACATGTGGATATGTATTTTTTCCTGAAATATTTCTTTTCTTTTTTTTTTTTTTATTAAATCATAGCTGTGTACATTGATATGATCATGGGGCATCATTCACTAGCTTCACAGACCGTTTACCAAGTTTCACATATACCCTTGTAAGATGCACTGCTGGTGTAATCCCACCAATCCCCTTCCCTCTACCCACCTCCCCCTCCCTCCCCTCCCTTTCCCCCTTCCCCCTATTCTTAGGTTGTAACTGGGTTATGGGGCTTAGGTTTTCTTCAGTTTGCTAGTTCTTACTTCACCAAACTGAAATTATATAAGATGAATTATGGATGTGGTTTTATAAAAAAGAATCAAGAGTTCTCATGAATGACCTTATAACTAAAGAAAAGGCCTTGACCCTACATCAAGAACTTAATAAATTAATGTACATTTACAGTTAAAATTAAAACGAATTTTTTTTTTTTAAATAGAGACAGAGTCTCACTTTATCACCCTCGGTAGAGTGCCGTGGCGTCACACAGCTCACAGCAACCTCCAACTCCTGGGCTTAGGTGATTCTCTTGCCTCAGCCTCCCGAATAGCTGGGACTACAGGCGCCTGCCACAACGCCCTGCTATTTTTTGTTGCAGCTTGGCCGGGGCAGGGTTTGAACCCGCCACCCTCAGTATATGGGGCTGGCGCCCTATTCACTGAGCCACAGGTGCCACCCAAAAATGTTTAAGGTATATCTTATTATTCTTGACCTCAGCCAATGGTTTTTTTTTTTTTTTTTGGAGACAGAGCTCAAGCTGTCACCCTGAGTAGTAGAGTGCTGTAGCATCACAGCTCACAGCAACCTCCAACTCCTGGATTCAAGCGATTCCCTTGCCTCCGCCTCCCAAGGCAGCCACGTCTGCCACAATGCGTGGCTATTTTTTGGTTGCAGCCATCATTGTTGTTCAGTGGGCCCAGGTTGGATTCAAACCAGCCAGCTCAGGTGTATGTGGCTGGCACCTTAGCCACTTGTGCCACAGGTGCCGAGCCTCAGCCAACGTTTTTAATTAACTAACTCTAAGATTCTATTATACAAGATAAACTGCTTCTGGTAAAGTTGAATTCATTTCCTATAGCATCAAACTCACCACTGGCAAGAACTAAAGGACTTTTCGAGGTAACTCTAATGCAGAAAACCCTAGCACAACCAGCATTTCAACCCAACACCATCTTTTTCTATATATTTTGCTAGGTACCCCACCCTAGGGAAATTTGAGAAACTTTTTTGAGACAAAATCTTACTTTGTCACCCTCAGTGGAGTGCCATGGTGTCACAGCTCACACCAACCTCCAACTCTTGGGTTCAAGCAATTCTTTTGCCTCAGCCTCCCAAGTAGCTGGGACTACAGGGGCCCACCACAACGCCCAGCTATTTTTAGAGATGAGGTCTTGCTCTGACTCAGGCTGGTCTCAAACGTGTGAGCTCGGGGCAATCCACCACCTTGGCCTCCCAGAGGGCTGGGATTACAGGCATGAGCCACCGTGCTTGGCCTGAGAAACATTTTTTTATAGTTGCAAAGAAACTGTGGTGGTGAATGCTAGCTGAACCCTGGCTATAACTGTTTGTTTGGTAGAGAAAGACAACGCCATGTGGAGCTCCTGGTGACTTCTGAAAAAATGTATCATTTAAGATTTTGCGTAGTGATAGGTAAGCACCCTTCTTTATCTCTGCCACTGCCCCTCCTCGACATACGCACCTGCTCACACTCCTCTCCTTTCTCTCACAGCCCCTGCAAACCCAAGTGTATTCCTTTTTTCTCTTTTTTGAGCCAGAGTCTCACTTTGTCACCCCAGGTAGAGTGCCCTGGTCTCATAGCTCACAGCAACCTCTAACTCCCGGGCTCAAGTGATTCTCTTACCTCAGCCTCCTGAGTAGCTGGGACTACAGGCGCTTGTCACAATGCCCAGTTATTTTCAGAGATGGGGTCTCATTCTAGCTCAGGCTGGCCTAGAACCCATGAACTCAGGCAATCTCCCCACTTCAGCCTCCCAAAGTGCTGGCATTACAGGTGCGAGCCACTGCACCCGGCCGATTTTTCTATTTTTAGTAGAGATAGCATCTTTCTTTTGCACAGGCAGGTCCTGAACTCCTGAGCTCAAGGGATCCTCCCACCTCAGCCTCCCAGAATGCTAGGATTACAAGAGTGCGTCACCATGCCCAGCCTCTTTCTTTTTAGAAAGCGGGGTAGGCAGAGGAAGAAATAGGGATTTTTAAAGTGAGAAGGGAGTCAGTCCTTTGCCTGAACTGGGAGTCTTTAAGGAATAAGAGGTATAATGGTGAACAAAGCAACCCCCACAGGAGCTGACTCATCACACTTCTCAGGGTGCCCACCTGCTAGAGTTGTAGGAAGACTTCAGGTACTTGGCAGAAATAATATTTAAAGAGAGGATGGCATCAACTGCGGCTTCATCCACCTCAGGCTTATTCCTAATCCGGCCTAAAAGAAAGAATAAAGAAACCAGAATATAAATACATTTAACAACAAAACAAATTTATTAAAGAAGAGACTTTGAGATCCTTGTGTAATGTCAGGTGCTGGAAGGATCATTTGGTTGCCTGTAGGGTCCTCCGTTCTTCCCGATGGTCTGTCTCTCCTTTATTCCATGTATTTAGTTAGTTTCAAAACCTTACTGATGCTTTTTTCAAAGAGTTTCTCATATTTGCATATTTATTTCCAATATCACTACCTTGCTCACAAAGGCCACCTTCCTCTCCAATCTGGAACCAGCAACATCTCCCTGCTGCTCTCATTTCCCTGTTCCAATCCATTTCCCATCATCTGTTATAAACTCATTAACCAATGATTTTATTCTATTGCTCAAAATCCCAACACTCTGTTTTAAACTAACATTCAGGGATGCAGCATTGCACAGAGATTAGTCTCCAGAGCTGCCTGGTATTCCAACTCTCGGTGGCTGTGAAGCTCAACCTCTCTGAGCGTCAGTTCCCTCATTGTGGAATGAGCAAAACAATTCCTCCCTTATATATGATTATTATGAGGATTGAATAAGGCAGTCTTTTTAGAGCATTCAGGAAAGCATCTGGCACATGGTAAATACTTCAGAAGAATTTGTGAAATAAAATGAACAAATAAATTACATGGTTCTTCAGAGAAGCCTCAGTAACCAGGGCTTCCTCTCTCCCCTCTTGTGTTCCATATAAAAAGGGATTCTGAGAGGGGGTGGCACCAGGGGCTCAAAGGGGTAGGGTGCCGGCCCCATATGTTGGAGGTGGTGGGTTTCAAACCCAGTCCCGGCCAAAAACTGCAAAAAAAAAGGTTATTCTGAGAAAGCTTGAAAACCACTGCTCTAGATGGGAGAGAGGAAGTTTTTTTTCTTTTCCCATTTTGAAAATTCTCTTAGGAAAAACATTTTATTTATTTATTTATTTATTTACTTTGACACAGAGTCTCAAGCTGTTGCCCTGGGTAGAGTGCCATGGCGACATCAGAGCTCACAGCAACCTCCGACTCTTGCACTCAGTGGATCCTCCTGCCTCAGTTTTTTGTACTTGTAGTAGAGACAGGGTCTCACTCTGGCTCAGGCTAGTCTCAAACCTGTGAGCTCAAGCAGTCCACCTGCCCCAGCCCCCGGGCATGCTAGGATTATAGTGAGCCACCCTGCCCGGCCCAATTTATTTTTAACTTTTTCCTTAGCAGTTGACTGGCAAGCTGGAACCTTCTGACTGGCAAGCTGGAACCTTCTGAGGGTTCTTAATCTGGTTTAAAAGAGACACAAAGAATCTGTGGAAAAAATTCAGATAGTCTATGACAGGGGTCCTCAAACTGCGGCCCACGGGCCACGTGAGGTGGTGTGATTGTATTTGTTCCCGTTTTGTTTTTTTACTTCAAAATAAGATATGTGCAGTGTGCATAGGAATTTGTTCACAGTTTTTTTTTTTAAACTATAGTCCGGCCCTTCAACGGTCTGAGGGACAGTGAATTGGCCCCCTGTTTAAAAAGTTTGAGGACGCCTGGTCTATGAGCTTAGATGGAAAAAAAATTACATCTTCATTTTCATGAACCTGTAAATTTTCTGAAAATTGGCATTGCCTTCAGTGACGAAGGAAGGAATAAGCCACAGGACAGTCAGTAGTACCTTTGACTCTGTCCCTAGTTGACACCACAGATGTTTTCTTATCACACTAACATAAAGTATCTTTTTCTTTTCTTTTTTTTTTTTTTGAGATAGAGCCTCAAGCTGTCACCCTGGGTAGAGTGCTGTAGCATCACAGCTCACAGCAACCTCCAACTCCTGGGCTCAAGTGAGTCTCAAGTAGCTGGGACTACAGGGGCTCGCCACAACGCCCCACTATTTTTTTTGGTTGCAGCCGTCATTGTTGTTTGGCAGGCCTGGGCTGGATCCTAACCCACCGGCTCAGGTTCATGTGGCTGTCGCCTTAGCCGCTTGAGCCACAGGTGCCGAGCCATAAAATATCTTTTTTATTCATCACCACTTGCTGGACCTTCTTATTTAATGTATCAATAAATAAAAGCTTATATAGATAGTCCCCAGGTTACAAACAAGATAGGTTTTCTTTGTAGGTTTGTTCATAAGCTGAATTTACATGGGAACTGGTACATTTATTTACCTGTAATAGCCTCCATTCATAGTGCAAGTCATATGGCAGTTGGATGTTTGTAAATTGGGGACTTGCCTATATTACAAATTTGTTTAAAATTTTAACAACTGTATTTCAATATTGTTAGTTTCCTTTGTAATACTAAAGTAGTTTATTTTCTACATTTGAAAATCTAATCCTGCCAAAGAGATTCATGGCAACAAAAGATTCTGAACTCCCGCCTTAGACTACTATCATGCTAACCCTCACATTCTATAGCAAAATGCCTTAGTTTAATTTCTCCACGCAAGCCATGGTTTCTAGCCCCTCACATGTTAGACATACTCCTGACTCTTACTTGGGAATGTTTTTGTCTGGAAAACAAACAAACAAAACTCCTCTAATTTCTCGTGAACCTATTTAGTTTTCCTGAATTATTTTGCTGTTAACTCTGTTAGTGCAGGTCTTACTCATCAAACCATTTTACAAAGATATATGTGGTCTCCCCAACTACACTGTAAGCTCACAATGAGCACAGACTTCTTTTTTTTTTTTGTAATATTATTATTATTTTTTATTTTTTTATTTTATTGTTGGGGATTCATTGAGGGTACAATAAGCCAGGTTACACTGATTGCAATTGTTAGGTAAAGTCCCTCTGAGCACAGGCTTCTTTTACGCCCTCTCACAACCTCTAGCACAGAACCACACCTGTGGTAAGTGAGAGAACAGTGGTTCGTCAGATAACACATTACTAATGATGGAGCTAAGAAACAAGAGTATGTAGTTTCAAACTCAAGGCCTCTATAATCTCTGGCCTGTGTTCTCCAGTACAGTTGTCCACATTTCCACTGTGCTGCAAACAGGGAAGAAAAATATCTCTAAAATTCCCAGCTCCGTCCTCAGCCAATGGAATGTACTCACCGACTACCAGTTCCCGAACATCTTTCCAGTGGAGCTCACTCCCCTTCTCGTGGATAATGGTCACTGTGATCCTTCGCTGGATGCCCTAGGTAATGGAGCAGGGCTGCAATTTAGCTGGGGTGATCTATCATTTCTTCGTCTTTGTTGTTTTCTGGGTTGTACAGTATTGGGATGGGCAGGAAGAAGAGGTATAGAAAGAAAGGGGAAATGCTACCCACGTTGTTATTCAAAACAAGGAGAAATGGGCTCAGCGCCCATAGCTCAAGAAGCTAGGACACCAGCCACAGACACTGGAGCTGACGGGTTCAAATCCAGCCCGGGCCCACCAAACAACAATGGCAGCTATAACCAAAAAATGGCCAGGCATTATGGCAGGCACCTGTAGTCCCAGGTACTTGAGAGGCTGAGGGAAGAGGATCGCTTAAGCCCAAGAGTTTGAGGTTGCTGTGAGCTGTGGCACCACAGCACTATACCAGGGTGATAGCTTGAGACTCTGTCTCAAGAAAACAAAAAAACAAGGGGAAATGAATTGGGCCAGGTGCTAAAGAACAGTCAGATTCACTTATGGTTTTAAGAACATGTGGCTAGGCTGCATGTGGCTAGGCCAGGTGTGGTGGCTCACACCTGTGATCTCAGCACTCTGGGAGGCTGAGGTCGGTGGACTACTCAAGCTCAGGGTTTGAGACAGTGAGACCCCATCTCTAAAAATAACGGAGTGTTGTGACAGGTGCCTGAGGCAAGAAAACTGCTTGAGCCTAAGAGTTTGAAATGGCTATGAGCTATGGCACCATGGCACTATACTACTATACTGAGGGTTACAAAGTAAGATTCTACCTCAAAAAACAAAAACAAAAACAAAAAGATGCCCAAATTACATGTCCTATTTATTTTATAGGACCCAGCTCTTATGCCCACCTGGGTCATAAGCATTTTGGAGAACTGACTAAACATCCTCTTCATTTTCCACTTTAAAGGAGGACCTACATTTCATAGTGAGATTTTTAGTCCATTGAAACCTTTATCCTGTCACCCCCATTAAGAAATTTGGCTGTGAAAGCACAAAGATTCCAAATAACAGGAAATGAAAAGTGTAAAAAAATGACATGGGAGCTGCACAAATTATAGTAATAAATAAAATAACCTTTTTCAAAATAGCCATTCTAAAATATATGTATGGTATATATTAAAGCAAGGGAGACATAAGCCAAAGTTTGAGAAAAGGCATTAAAAAATCAGTATACAGGGAGGCGCCTGTGGCTCAGTCGGTAAGGCGCCGGCCCCATAATATCGAGGGTGACGGGTTCAAACCCGGCCCCGGCCAAACTGCAACCAAAAAATAGCCGGGTGTTGTGGCAGGCGCCTGTAATCCCAGCTACTCTGGAGGCTGAGGCAAGAGAATCCCTTAAGCCCAGGAGTTGGAGGTTGCTGTGAGCTGTGTGAGGCCACGGCACTCTACCGAGGGCCCTAAAGTGAGACTCTGTCTCTACCAAAAAAAAAAAAAAAAAAATCAGTATACAAAAAATGGGGGAAAAAAGATCGCACAATAGTACAATCCTCATCCCCCAAAACAGAAGTGAAAAGCAGAGAAAAAGAAAGTTATGTTTCTTTTTTTTTTTTTTGTAGAGACAGAGTCTCACTTTATGGCCCTCGGTAGAGTGCCGTGGCCTCACACAGCTCACAGCAACCTCCAACTTCTGGGCCTAAGCGATTCTCCTGCCTCAGCCTCCCGAGTAGCTGGGACTACAGGCGCCCGCCTCAACGCCCGGCTAATTCTTGGTTGCAGTTTGGCCGGGGCCGGGCTTGAACCCACCACCCTCGGTACATGGGGCCGGCGCCCCACCGACTAAGCCACAGGTGCCACCCAGAAAGTTATGTTTCTTATTCTAAATGCTTTTTGGTGTTCCCTCCTTGGTCTATTTTGTTTCCTCATTGGTACCTGGTGAAGCAGAAATGTCCCCTGGCAGGGTAAGCCTGCTGTGTGGTCAACCACAGCTGGGATATACCTATAAAAATAGAAATGCAAGAGAAAGAAATGAGTGTTCCTTCATCTGCAAGGTCTTCCCTCATTGCTACAGCCCCTGGTGGGGTCTTATTTTCCTAAACTGATTTAGTCATAGTCATTTGCTTTTACTAATTCTTTCCCCATGTCTGTGTCTCATCATGCTTTCGAGTACTCGAGGGACAATAACATCTTTTGGTTTCATCCCAGCCCCTTGCATAACAAGTATTCAGTAAACAAAGGAGAAGTACAATCAATTCAACAGGAAGTAAGAAACAGTTTCAGATTCTCATTAGTTTATTTAAAACCTAGAAAGCAATTAATTCAGTAGAAACCATCAATACAACTACATATCCCTCATAATGCGAGTTAGAATCACATTGCAGATCTATGGAAAGTCAAATTCCTCAAAACAGTGTAACTACAGAAAACTCCAGACAGGATTGACCGAAAGTACTTAACACAGTGACCTACACATACCTGGAACTTGTAATACATGTTTCACGGCGATGACCATGATGGTGGGTTTCAGTATTATACACAAAGGAACATTAGAATAACATTTACCTCTTACCTTTTACATTAATTGATAGAGCCCCCTGCCTCTGATTTAAGAATAAGATCTTTTTTGTGTTCTTTCAAAACCATTTTAGAGACAACCATAACAATAATTACATTCATCACTTACTCTAACACAACTCATAGATGGAAAGTAAACTGATGTTGATCATTTTGATCTAGGACAGTGGTTCTTTATAGGAGACTGAGCACCAGGCTTATAGGAATGGTTACAGGTTCTTGAGGAAGGGGCTGGGAGCGGGACAATCTCTAAGCCAGCAAAGAGATGTTTTGCAGCCCGGAGACAAGTCCTCCAGCAACTGCATGCTGTTAATGAGTTAAGATCTGTCACTCTTTAGCAAGCAGGTGTTGTACCATAGGTGGGCCCCCCACACCTGTTGTATAATGCTTCAATAAAAGAGGTTACTGGGGCTCTCCCTGCACCTATGGGAAGACCACCTCTTGCAAGCATGTACTTCTAATCCGTGTCTCAGCTGTTTTTATTCTTATGGTGATGGGGTGCCACAGCAGGCACCAACAGTTCTTAAATGGAAGTGATTTTGCTCTGGGGGGCATTTGACAGTGTCTAGAGACGTTTTTGGTTATTCTAAGTAGAAGGGTGGTGCTATTGGCATCTTGTGGATGGAGGCCAAAGGTGCTACAGAATAGCCTCTAATACACAGGACAGCCCCCCACAACAGAGAAATACCTGGCTCAAAGAGTGCTGAGGTTGAGAAACCCTGGTCTAGGGAAACATTCTGCCCCTAACCCCTTTGTTGAGATTAGTCATAGAAGTCTAGACCACATTCTGTGCAACATGTTCTCCTGTCCTTGCTAGTGATGAAACGCATTCTGTAGGTGGTCATCCCTCACAACAAAGTGCCTGTCTCCATGACCTTGCTGTTGCTAACAGGAAGGCAAATTACTATACCAAATAGTCAGTTCTCAAACATCTGATTAAAACTAACAAACAAACCAAGACCAATAAAGTTCAATTCAAACTGGAGATTGATAGTGACAAGATTCATGAACCTGAACATAAGAAGAAGACTTAAAAGTTTATTTCCTAATATTGAAACACTTTGCCTTATTTAAAAATTTAGAAAGTTGGACTTACTCTCCTGTAGGCTCCAGTTCACTGATCTCAAACCAAACCAGAAGGTCATACTTGCTCATGCTCTGGCCAAGGCTGGTTTTGCTCATGGTGTTTAACTTGGTGGCTGGAACTTTCAAAAGTTTTTAGAAAATGTCAAAATCTGGTCTAACTCTACTCAGCACAAGTATAAGCTTCTCTAATGTCAGTCTTCAAGGACATGCTTGAGAAAGGCAACAAAAGTCAAGGAATAGATTTCAAAGGAGAAGACAAAAGAAATGTCAACTTCAACTATGTTAAGTTCTAAATTCAGTCAACAAGGAAAATGGAGAGTCGGTATCCTCTTCCCTATCCACAAACTATCTCCAAAAATGAGCAAAAAGATTTCATGCAGAATAAATGCACTCACAAAGCCATTTACAAAATCTTCCCTCTTGAATCTCACATTTTGTGGCAGGCAGAACACTGTAATTAAGTGGGAGACAATGCTTCGAAAACTTTGCACATGCCGGGCTCCCTCAAAGCTGATGTGGTGGAGTAAAGCCCCACCCTCCATCCCAGTTGTTCCCAAACCTCCCTGCACATAAGAGTCACCTAGGGATCTTAGAGATGGCAAAGCCCAGGCCATTCCAGATCAAGTAAATCACAATCTCTAGGGATAAAACAGTCTTTGTTTCTAAAGTTCTACAGGTGATTCCAATGTGCAAATAAATTTGATAATCATTGGTCTAATTCATAAATACAATATTCTGAAAATGATCTTAGGTTATACATTTTCTTCAGATTTAACTTAAATTTGGGACACAACAGAGTTTCACTCTGTCACCCTTGGTACAGTACTGTGGTGTCACAGCTCCTAGCAACCTCAAACTCTTGAGCTTAAGCGATTCTCTTGACTCAGCCTCCCAAGTAGCTGGGACTACAGGCGCCGGCCACAACACCTGGATATTTTTTTGTTACAGTTGTCACTGTTGTTTGGAAGGCCTGGCTGGGTTCAAACCCTCCAGCCCCAGTATATGTGGCCAGCACCCTAGATGCTAAGCCCGGCTATTTTGTTGTTGTTGTTGCTGTAGTTGTCATTGTTGTTTAGCAGACTCTGGCTGGGTTTGAACCCACCAATCCCAGTGTATGTGGCCAGGACCCTAACCACTGAGCTACAGGTGCTGAGCCTAAATTTCATTTTTTTTAAAGATAAGGTCTTACTCTGTCACCTGCGCTAGAGTGCCATGGCATCATAGCTCACTGCAACTTCAAAGTCCTGGGCTCAACTGATCCTCCTGTTTCAGCTTCCCGAGTAGCTGGGACTACACATACATGCCACTACGCCTGACTAATTTTTCTATTTTTTGTAGAGAAAGGGTCTTGCTCTTGCTTGGGCTGGTCTCAAACTCCTGGCCTCAAGTAATCATCCCTCCTAGGCCTCCCAAAGTGCTAGGATTATAGGCCACACCTGGCCTAAATGCCACATTCTTAACTGATGCCATACAACTTTAAAGTGCTTATCCTTGGGCGGCGCCTGTGGCTCAGTGAGTAGGGCGCCGGCCCCATATGCCGAGAGTGGTGGGTTTGGACCCAGCCCCGGCCAAACTGCAACAGAAAGATAGCCGGGTGTTGTGGCGCGCGCCTGTAGTCCCAGCTGCTTGGGAGGCTGAGGCAAGGGAATCACGTAAGCCCAAGAGTTAGAGGTTGCTGTGAGCCATGTGACGCCACGGCACTCTACCCAAGGGCGGTACAGTGAAACTCTGTCTCTACAAAAAAAAAAAAAAAAAGTGCTTATCCTCTGCAAATCTGTCTCCTCATTTATAAAATGTGGATCATGATATTTAGCCTCATGAAGATCCACTAACATAATGTATATAAAAGGACTTTGTGAATATACAGCACTACCTAGCCTATCAGCAGTATTCATCCTAGCTGAATTTCACCAGTTGGTGATGCTAGTCAAGAAGAAAATAGGGTCACTGATACTGGCAGTTAGTCACCTAACCAGAAGTATTAAATCAAAACCAACTACTAGTAAATATCTTCAAACTTAAAAATACTATTGCAAAGGAAACAAATGTCAGGAATCCCTCATCTCTACAGTGACGTAAGAGAGGCACACGTAGAAGCTGCTTCCTAAAGTCTCTCTGAAGGAAATGTGATATGATCTTCAAATTGTGCTGAAACTCACATTCAGATCAAGAAGCAAACAGAAACATAGGTGTTTCATACACAGAAAGCCAGGCCTCAGGACAAGCCGAGGTTGCTTCTGTATCTAAGGCACAGCTAATTTGGCTACTAACCATCTCGTTTGGGTGCCCTCTCGCTCTTGCAGCTGGGAACTGGCAGAGAGAGACAAGGCGGCAATGCATCAGCCTCATTCTGGAAGGTGGTGACAGCGGAGGATGCAAACACCCTGGCGTGCTCGGAAAGCGTGTCCAACACATGCACATTCACATAGTCAGACACGAGAAACCGAACCAGCTCAATCTTTCTCTCATGGTCTGAGGGCAGATGAAGATGAGGAGTACAGGGGGTGGACAATGAGTACAGGGTGGGGTGGAAATGTGGTAAGTGGGCAATGAGGAGAAAGGATGAAAATAAACAAAAATCAAATTAAGATAACTGAACATGCAGAATAAATATGAAAGAAATGCCTAGTCACCTGACAGTCATGGGAGTTACCCAGAAAGCAGAGAGATTTAGCAACAAGGATATTATCAAAATCTGCAATAAGAAGACCAGAGACGTGGCAGAGATAGAAGCTGATCTTTTCTTTTTCTTTCTTTCTTTTTTTTTTTTGAGACAGAATCTCAAGCTATCACCCTGGGTAGAGTGCCGTAGCGTCACAGCTCACAGCAACCTCCAACTCTTGGGCTTAAGGGATTCTCTTGCCTCAGCCTCCGAGTAGCTGGGACTCCAGGTGCCCGCCACAACACCCAGCTATTTTTTGGTTGCAGCCGTCATTGTTGTTTGGCGGCCTGGGCTGGATTGAACCTGGCAGTTCAGGTGTATGTGGTTGGCACCTTAGCCGCTTGAGCTACTGGAACCACCCTGATCTTTTCTTACTTCTTATTTTTAACCAGGAACCAAGAATTCTAGTTCCTGCTACATATATATGTGAGCAATAGAAATACATGAGAATACTTGGGCGGTGCCTGTGGCTCAAGGAGTGGGGTGCTGGTCCCATATGCTGGAGGTGGTGGGTTCAAACCCAGCCCTGGCCAAAAACCACACACACACACACACACACACACACAAAAGAACTACATGAGGATACATGGAAGAGGGATAGAAAATCACATGTAATTTTTATCTGAAGAGTCACTGAAAATAAGAAGTGCATTCCCAGAGAGAGTGTTGTGCAAGGAATGAGCTAGGGCTCACCTGGCTTGGACAGCGGCATGGGTGGAGGGAAGAACCGGCGAGACGGCTGAGGTGGGCTGCAAAGAAAGGAAGACAAACATCTTCAAGACGGAAGAATCAAATGCTGATAGTAAGGGCATGTTTGAATGACCTTTAAGGAAACAGCTTTTGAATTTTCAACTCTGGCATAATCCCTGATAACAGAGATAATCCTACGCCGTCAAACAGGCTAAAATATTGTAATGAAAGTCCTATAAATCTTAGCTAATAAACAAAATGAGAAAATTCTTCTGTTACCACAGACACTCTGCCATCATCTAAAAGTCCTAGTCTTCGCTTTCTTGGTCAGCTTTGATGAACACACTTAGAACCTCCACCTTATAAGCTGTGGGTCACGAGGACATAACACAGCGTTCACGTGATCTGCCTATTACCTCACCTTTCTACCCTATTCAGTCTCTTCCTTCAAAAAGATGGTGTTTAAGGTCACCTGGACAAGGTTCAATTTACTGTCTAAAATTAGTGATTGGGTCATTAGAAAAAGGTGAAGTTTCTGAAGAGGAAACACAGGGTAATATATAAAACCGCTAGACAGTCACCTTACTCCCTCATTTTGTGTGTGTGTGTGTATGGTGGCCATGTAGTTTGTGTGCAGTTTAAATCTTTACTATGAGAACCTATTTTTTCTTCATTATTATTATTTTTTTTAACGTCTTTATAGTTATCTTAATCCCTCAAAACATTTCCAGCAACCGAAAAACTAAACAACAAAACAATAACAAACTGTTCACTGGTCCAAACCTGCTCAGCTCCTGTCCCTGCAGGTGGAGGGGGTGCTGCTGGTAGTGTCCAAAGACCTCAAACACAATCGGTTTGGTCCTGATGTAATCCACAAAGGATTCAGTGATCTCCACTGCAATCTGACAAGTAAGAAAGCCAAGCAAGATTAGGAAAGATTTGTTGTAAGAAAAAACACGTTTGCTTCAATCAGAACGTTGAGTACTGCTGAGTGTCCTTACGTTTGCAGTGTTGTTATGCAGGCTCCCCTCTCAGGTTCACTCTAAAGTAACTTCGTCAAGCTTCGGGAATTCAACACCCTCCACAATTTGACCCAACTAACCGGAGTCCCTGCTGCCCCCCCCCCCCGCCCCCACCACACACACACACTGTTCTGGCTCAAACTCATCCACTTTTCCTTTCCCCTGTTCTCTCCTCTGCTGTGCGAAGGACTGGCCCAGGCTGCAGCCCTGCCTGGGAGGCCCTACCAAATGTCCACGCATCTAAGTCATCCCTGCGCTTCAAGGCCTGACTCAAACAGTAACAATACTAAGAAGGACAGGTACAGACTGAACTATGTGCCAGGCAAAATGCCAAGTTGACATACCTTTTCTGGGTCCTTCAAAAAACTCCCCGTCTCCTTTCTCCACCTATAACCATCACCCCCTCAACCAAAAAAAGTGACTTAAAATATCTTTCCATTAATAAAAATAACTCCTTTCTCTACTCCCACTGCATTCAACAAATACTTTCCTCATGTCTCTCTCTTGTACAGCTGCTGCTTACATACACATTTTATTTCTCCTATCATAATTCTAAGCCCCTTGCAGGTATCTGCAATTCATCTGCATCCTTCAGGCGTGTCGGGCACAGTCCTTGAGCACAGCAGCTGATCACTACACGTCAGATACATGCATGTGCTCATATTCACACAAACACCAAAAGGAAAATACTGTATTTTGCACGTGAATGTTCCATCTTTGGAGTTTTCCTTTCCTCTCTTACTTTATGGAACAGACACAGCTAGCAAGAGAATGAAGGGAGAGTTTCATGCAGCAGAGAAGATCCTGGATGCTAAAGTCACACTTTTCTGGGTTCAAACCCCACCTCTGCCTCGTCCTAGCTTTGTAAACCTAGAGAGTAACTAACCTCCCTGTGCCTCAGCCATCTAAGATGTAACAGGGATTACTGTAATCTATGCTATAAAGGGGGAAGATTAAATGACACAAAAACCACTCAGAACACTGACTGAAACAAAATAAGTTTTCATGAATGTTAGCTATTGTGATAAGAATGATGAGTTTTGAATAGAGTGTAAGTGAAATTTATAATATTTAAGAGACAGATGGTCTGTTTTCTTACTCCGAGTATGAAGACAGCTGTAAGGGACATTTTAGTGGGTTAATTATAATATCAGCTGCAAGGAAAACGAACTAACTCTTAACTATATAGAAGGTATTTAATACTTTCTATATTATTTGTAACTGAACAATATAAATGTTAGAGGACATATTTATGCATAAAGGACAATGCATTCACTTAACAATACCCTTATTAAACATGCTTATTTTTCTAGGACAAAAACACTGAAACAACTCACTACATTCAAACTGACGGAAGATTTTACTGGCAGACACCACACACCACTCACTGGGGCCATTGTAAATCAGACACGGAGGCGCTGCTCCTTCCACTGAGCATGACCTCACGGCTCTGGCCACTCCCTCTATTGTCTGCTCCCTCCGGGAAGCTCCCCTGCACAGGGAGCAGTTGTGCCACTGTCCTCCGCTGAGAGAGCTAAGGTACTACAAACCCATGATATGTTTGGCAACAGTGTCTATGTTACTTACATTCTGCACGTGATAAAAGCCCAGGGGACTTCCTCTGCCATTGTTTTTGAGGGGTTCAGTGGAGAATGCTTCATCATGGCGATGCAAAAAGCTTAATTAAAAAAAATAAGACATGAATACCACATTAAATGGTTTTGTCAGGATCTGTTTTAAGAGCCAAACTTGGGTCCTATAGAAAGAAGCAATCTACGTAAGAAGATTCTTTATCTGAGCTAAGTTATTTACATTTTATTATCAAAAACCTTTTCTACATCACACAGATAGCATTTTATTTATTTATTTAGGCAGAGTCTCACTCTGTTACTGTGGGTAGAGTGCCATAGAATCATAGCTCACGGCAACCTCCAACTCTTGGGCTCAAGCAATCCTCTGGCCATCAGCCTCCCGAGTAGCTGGGACTACTGGCGCCTGCCACGATGCCACAACAGATGCCATTTTAGATTTTATTTTGAAAAATAGGACCAGGTAAAGTGGCCCACCTCTATAGAAAATTTTAAAAATTAGGTGGTCATATTGCCTATAAGCATGTGCCTATAATCCCAGGAGCCTGAGGTTGCTGTGAGCTATCATGACACCACTACACTTGAGCCCAGGCAACAGAGAAAACCCTGTCTCAAAAAAAAAGGGGAGAGGGAGCCTCCAAGATGGCAGACTAGGAACATCTCATCAGCTGCTCTCAGTAAAGCTGGGAGAGAATGTCTAGCTACCTCCATCTGGATCATCCACCCAGAAACAACCCTGCAATGGCACAGTAAGACATGGCAAGGGACACCAAAAGCCAAAAAAGATAAGATGGATGGGAGGCCTGCACAGAAAGTGGGTGGAAGGGAGCACCGTGACCCATATTCTACATGTGGAATCCCGGGGGATTTAAGTCCACAGAAGATTCTCCTACATCTATGCATAGCACCCTATACGAGTGGACTGGGGATTGGACTGAACTCTGGGAGGACATGTCCCTCCAGTCGTGGGATATGGAATGAAACAAGCTGGAACTGAGGTCCCACAAGGCTCTCAGTTGCACAGGAGCCAGCCCTTCGTCAGATTTTTTTCTTGATTTGGTGGAGGCAAAGGCAGGGCAGGTCTTGAGCACCCAAACTCAGGTTATCCTCCCACCCTGGCTCCTGAGAGAGCTGGGATTGATGGTGTGGGCCACCATGCCCAGACTATTACCATTATCTTTCTTTTTCTGTCTTCTCTCCTCTTTGTTATTATTCTTTTTTCACTTTCTTGCTCTCTTCTTTACTCCCCCTTTTGTCCCTGTATCAAAAGGCCATTTTGACATCAAAGCACAGAGACAAGGAAGATTGAGGAGAAGGAGGAAGTGAAGAATTAAGTAAGGGGAAAGAAGTAACAAGAAGAAAGCACATATAAGGAGGAGCCAAAAAAAAAATTCTGGCAACATAAAAACTCAGAGCAAATCAACCTCCACAGAAAATCCCATATATAAAGAAATCATGGAAATGACAGAGATGGAATTTAGAGTATGGATGGCAAAAGCAATGAAGGACAAGTGGAAAATCACCAAAAGGAAATACAAAAATTGACCCAAGAAATGAATGGAAGACATGATGAAATTAGAAAGAAGCTTAAAGAATTGAAGGAGTTTCAAAATGCAGCAGAAAGTTTCAATAACATTAAACCATGGAGAAGAAAGAATCTTAGGGCTTGAAAACAAGGCTCTCGAATTAACTTAATCATCCAAAGAAACAGAAGAGAAGAGATTTGTAAAAGCAATCTCTTAGAGAATTATGGGATTAGACAAAGTGTAGAAACATATGAATTAAAGGTATTCCTGAAGGAGAAGAAGAGAGACCCAAAGGCATGGAAGCCCTACCGGAGGATATCATAACTGAAAATTATAATCTTATAATGCCATAAGGACTTCAACACCCCACTAACAGAACTGTACAGATCCTCCAAGGAGAAGCTAAACAAAGAAACAATAGACTCAAACATGACTCTACAACAAATGAGCTTAAGAGATATATACAGAATATACTACCCCCAAAATACTGAGCATACACTCTTCTCATCAGTTCATGGATAATTCTTACAAAATGGACCATATCCTACGACACAAATCAAACCTCAACAACAACAACTAAAAAATTTTTTGTTGTTGCCCTCCATAGAGTGCCATGGCATTATAGCTTATAGCAACCTCAAACTCTTCGGCTCAAGCAATTCTCTTGCCTCAGCTGCCTGAGTAGCTGGGACTACAGGCACCCGTCACAACACCTGGCTGTTTTTAGAGACGGAGTCTCACTCTGGCTCAGGCTGGTCTTGAACAGAAACTATGCCTGTATCTTTTTGGACCATCATGGAATAAAGGTAGAACTCCAAGAAAAACCTTCATCCCCACACGAAGTCATGGAAACTAAACAAACTTACGCAGAATAACATCTGGGTAAAGGAAAGATACACAAGGAAATATTTAGATTCCTTGAACAAAATGACAATGAAGACACAGCTATCAAAACTGGTGGGATACTGCAGAAGCTGTCCTAAGAGAGAAATGTATCACATTAAATGACCACATCCAAAAAACAGAAAGTGCAAAGATCAACAACTTAATGAATCATCACAAGGAAGTGAAAAAGAGTAACCCAATCCCAAACCTAGCAGAAGAAAAGAAATCACCAAAATTAGATCAGAATGAAATGAAATTGAGAACAAAAGAACCACTCAGAAGATTAATGAAACAAAAAGGTGGTTCATTGAAAAAATAAACCAAATCAATAAACTTTTGGCCACATTAACTACAAAAAGAAAAGACCTCTAATAAATTCAATCAAAAAATGAAAAAGGAGAAATAACCACAGATACCAGAGATACAAAAGGTCATTACTGAATACTATAAAAAAAACTCTATGCCCAGAAATTTGAAAATGTGGAGGAAATGAACCAATATTTTGATTCACACTACCTCTCTAGACTTAACCAGGAAGAAACAGATCTCTTGAACAGGCTAAAAACAAACACTGAAATTGCAACAATAAAAAAGCTTCCAACCAAAAAACATCCTGGACCAATTTTACAGTACAATTCTACCAAACCTTCAAAGAAGAGCTTGCACTTACATTGCAGAATCTATTCCAAAACACTAAGGACAGAATTCTTCCCAACTACTTTTATGAAGCAAATATCACCTGATACCCAAACTAGGAAAAGAGCCAACAAAAAAAAGAAAACTACAGATCAATTTCATTAATATGACAGAAAAATACTCAATAAAATCCTAGCAAAATACAATACAGCTATACATTAAAAAATTATACATCACAATTAGGTGGGCTTTATCCCAAGGGATGCAAAGCTGGTACAACATATGCAAATCAAGGCTGGGTGCAGTGGCTCATGCCTATAATCCTAGCACTCTGGGAGGCCAAGGCAGGTAGACTGCCTGAGCTCAAGAGTTCAAGACCAGCCTGAGCTGGAGCAAGACCCAGTCTCTAAAAATAGCTGGGCATTGTGGCAGGTACCTGTAGTCCCAGCTACTCAGAAGGCTGAGGCTAGAGACTCACTTGAGCCCAAGAGTTTGAGGTTACTATGAGCTATGACACTACAACACTCTACCAAAGGCGACAAAATGAGACTTTGTCTCAAAAAAAATGCAAATGGACAAATGTAATCCACCACATAAAACAAAGACTATATATATGGTCCTCTCAACAGATGCAGAAAAAGCATTCAACACAGTTCAGTATCCTTTTCTGATGAGAACCCTTAAGAAAATAGGCAGAAATAGGACATTGCTTAAATTAATAGAAGCTACTGGTGACAAACCCACAGCCAAAATCATACCAAATGGACTAAAACTGAAAGCCTTTCCACTTAGAACTGGAACCAGACAAGGATGTCCACTGTTACCACCACTATTCGACATAGAGCTGGGAATCCTAGCTAATGCAATCAGACAAGAGAAGGCTATCAAGGGCATCCAAATGGGGACAGAGGAGGTCAAACTTTCACTCTTCGTTTATGATATGATCTTATATTTAGAAAACCCCAGGGACTCAACCACAAGATTCCTGGAAGTGATCAAGAAATACAGTAACGTCTCAGGGTATAAAATCAATGTCCACACTAAGCAGCCTTTATAGATGCCAATAATAGTCAAGCTGAGAATCAAATCAAAGATACAATACCCCTCACAACAGCTTCAAAGAAAATGAAATACCTTGGAATATACCTAACAAAGGATGTGAAGGATGTCTATGAGAGAACTATGAAGCCCTGAGAAAAGAAACAGAAGATATTAACAGAAAGAAGAACATACAATGCTCATGGCTGGAAGAATCAACATTGCCTGTACTACCCAAAATGATCTACAGATTTCATGTAATCCCCACTAAAACACCAACATCATACTTTGAAGAACTTGAAAACAGAGTTCTTTGTTTCATATACAGCCAGAAAAGAATCCAAATAGCCAACACGATTCTAATAAATAAACAAATTTGGAAACATCACCAACTTCAGTTTATACTACCAGTCTACAGTGATCAAAAAAGCATGGTATTGGCATACAAATAAAGATATAGCTCTATGAAACAGAACAGAAAGCCTAGAGATGAGACCAGGCTCGTATTGCCATCTGATCTTTGATAGACCAAATGAAAATATACAATGGAGAAAAGAATCCCTATTTAATAAATGGTGCTGGAAGAACCAGTTATGCACCTCTCACCACTTACAAAAACTAACTCATGCTGGACAAAAGATTTATTTATTTATTTTTATTATTATTATTTTTTAAGAGTCAAAAGTCTTACTTTGTCACCCTCAGTACAGTGCCGTGGCATCACAGCTCACAGCAACCTCTAGCTCTTGGACTTAGGCAATTCTCTTTCCTTAGCCTCCTGAGTAGCTGGAACTACAGGTGCCCAGCACAATGCCTGCCTATTTTTTTGTTGCAGTTTGGCTGGGGCCAGGTTCAAACCCACCACCCTTGGTATATGGGGCTGGTTGCCCTACTCACTGAGCCACAGGTGCTACCCTGGATAAAAGATTTAAATCTAAAACACAAGAGTATAAAAACTCTAGAAGAAAATGTGAAGGCCGGGCACATCACCTGAGTTCACAGGTTTGAGACCAGCCTGAGCTAGAGCAAGACCCTGTCTCTAAAAATAGCCGGACCCTGGTGGGCACCTGTAGTCCTAACTACTTGGGAGGCTGAGGCAAGAGAATTGTTTAAGTCCAAGAGTTGAAGGTTGCTGTGAGCTGTGACGCCTTGGCACTCTACCCAGGGTGGCAGCTTGAGACTCTGTTTAAAAAAAAAAACTTAAGGGGCGGCGCCTGTGGCTCAGTGAGTAGGGCGCCGGCCCCATATGCCGAGGGTGGCCGGTTCAAGCCCAGCCCCTGCAACCAAAAAATAGCCGGGCGTTGTGGCGGGCACCTGTAGTCCCAGCTACTTGGGAGGCTGAGGCAGGAGAATCGCCTAAGCCCAGGAGTTGGAGGTTGCTGTGAGCCGTGTGATGCCATGGCACTCTACCGAGGGTAATAAAGTGAAACTCTGTCTCTACAAAAAAAAAAAAAAAAAACTTAAAATTCAGGCTCAGCACCCATAGCACAGTGGTTGTGGCACTAGCCAGATGCACCGAGGGTGGCGGGTTCAAACCCAGCCCAGGCCAGCTAAATAAACAACAATGACAACTGCAACAAAAGATGGTTGGGCATTGTGGTGGGCACCTGTAGTCCCAGCTACTTGGGAGGCTGAGGCAAGAGAATCACTTAAGCCTGAGAGTTTGAGGTTGCTGTGAGCTGTGACACCACAGCACTCTGCCGAGGGCAACAGGGTAAAACTCTGTCTCAAAAAAAAAAAAAAAGCTAAAATTCATAAGAAAGTGTTTTTTTAGAGAGGTATAAAAATGAAAGCACCTAGAGTGTATGTCTCAAGAAGATCACGGAACAGAAGAAGCTCTAAGTGGGTAAGAAATAAAAGCTGCCACACCTTCTCTACATACTAGCTTTTTACAATCAGTGTAGCATTTATTCTTGATATTACTTAAACTATTTTCCTTTTCCCAAGTATTAAATAGGCATAATTTGCTTCCAGACTTTTCAGTAATAACACATTTTATCATGACAAGTATTAAAGAGACTAATAAACAGGCTGCTCTACACCAGGCCCTGTGCTCCTGCAGAAGGGACAGCCCACGACAGGGCCTGCAGCAGTATACATGGCACACTCCTCCCTATAAGGGACCTTCTTTTATCCTGTGCAGGTTTCTTCTTCTCACTCCTATCTTTTTTTTTCTTCACTTTATCGCCCTCATTAGAGTGCAGTTGCATCACAGCTCATAGCAACTTCCAACTCCTGGGCTTAGGTGATTCCCTTGCCTCAGCCTCCCGAGTAGCTGGGACTACAGGCGCCCACCACAATGCCCAGCTATTTTCCATCACAATGCCCAGCTATTTTATTTTTTGTTGTTGGAATTTGGCCGGGGCCGTGTTCAAACCCGCCACCCTTGGTATATGGGGCCGGTGCCCTACCCAGTGAGCCACAGGCACCGCCCCACCTCACTCCCATCTTGAGAGATGAAAGTGTTTTCCTTCAAAGCCTAGGAGGACTTATCTCACATGTGCAAAGTGTTCTATAGTGCACAAAGGACAGCATCTCAGTAGGCTGCCAGCAAGGTAGGCAGAGCAAAGGGGAAGCTTACTTGAACTGGCAGAAGATATCCGCATACTCTGGGAGGATCCCACTGGCCTGCAACACAGTTACTCGGAAAGTGAAGGCACTGCCCAGTTTCAGGTGGTTGCCAATCTCTTCCGAAAACCCTTCCATCACCATCTTGCCATCTAGCAAAGTGCCAGACTTCAAATCTAAAGAGGGGCAAATGAATACACATACAGTTCTAATAATGCAAAGAGGAGGGGGCTGGGCATTTCTCCATCACTAGTTGGAAGGGGACTATTTCCCTTGATCATGGTCAGTATTTTCCCATCCATGTTCCCCAACATAGTGAACTCTGTCTACTTACCCAAGTCATTCATTGGATTGATTTCTTCTGGAGGAGTGATGACCTCAGAACTCTGACCCTGTCCTTCCACAATCCTCAGCTCCTCCAAGGACAGACCAGAGCGAGTCATTGCAACAGAAGAAAAGTCACTCTGAAAACAAGGGAGTGATAGGAATATGACAAAGTACCATAAAAAACATAGTTTTCATTGGTTTCCTTACTTCTATTTATTTGCTTCACAAGTAATAGTGACTGGAAAATTACAGATTGAAAACAGAAAGGCAAAAGAGTGAAAGGGATGTGCTGGGTCTGTGCCTTCACCTTAGTTTGTTGGGCACGTCCCATATTTTAGGGAACACTCTTTGGTCACCAGCATCCTGTATTTTTTAATTCTAGAGATGGGAATTGGTCTCCAATGCAGAACATTTCCCTTAAAAACCCACCTACTTCTATTTCCATAAGGTTTTCCTTCTTCCTGAAGGTTTCTCACCTGATTAAAGTACTCGTTATCAAAAGATATTTTAGCTGTTCCTGACTGTCGAATTCCAGAGCCATAATCAGGAGCTTCTTCATCCGCTAAGTAGAAAAAAATTTAGCAAGGACAGAATGAGACTACATACGGGGAGAAAAATGAATGACTCTCATCAGATTGTAAGATAAACGGGAAAGTCCCTTTAGATAAGAAAGAATGACACTGAAGCAGCAAAAGTACCGGGGCTGCTTCCAACTCTTCATGTAGTTTACCAACCTCCTTAGTTCACAAAAGACTAGTTAATAATCAGTTTTATTTTTGAGACTGTTCAAATGTCTTATCTAGAAATACTGAACCACCCCTCCGTTGTGGCAAGATTATATTCAGCAATACGTAACAAACACTTAAAAATAGTGTAATATACTTCTGGAGGCAACTTTCACAAACTCAACATTGTTGACTGTGGCAAATGTTTCCATAAAGGAAAGGCGGAAAAGTTGCTTAACAAAGTGCAGCATCTGGAAATTAAGACAGAAAAATTACAGGAAATGGCCACATTCTTTCCTTAGAATGTAGTCTGGATCATGGAAAATATCAAAATATTGATTGCTTGATTTTTAACAGACAGGGTCTCACTACAATGCCCATGCTGGCCTCCTAGGCTCAAGACATCTTCCCCACTCAGAATACAGAGTTGCTGTGACTGCAGGCATGCCACCACACCCAGTTTATATCAGAACCTTGACCTGAGCACTATAAAAGTCGTCAGAGAAATGGCTATTAGAAGTACCCTGAGAGAAAATTCAGCAAGACAAAGTCCTAAAAACTCTTCATTACTTCTGAAGTAATTTAAGATACTTTCTTTTCTTGCCAATACTGTATTAGGATAAGATACCTTATTTAAAATGCCAGTGACTTTTTTTTTTTTTGAGACAGAGCCTCAAGCTGTTGTCCTGGGTAGAGTGCTGTGGCATCACAGTTCACAGCAACGTCCAACTCCTGGGTTCAAGCGATTCTCCTGGCTCAGCCTCCCACGTTGCTGGGACTACAGGGGCCCGCCAAAACGCCTGGCTATTTTTTGGTTGCAGCCTTCATTATTGTTTGGCGGGCCTGGACTGCATTCGAACCTGCCGGCTCAGGTGTATGTGGCTGGTGCCTTTGCCACTTGAGCCACAGGCACCGAGCCAATGCCAGTGACTTTTACAAAGTTAATCCAAGAGCTGTTGTTTAACATGTTAAAGGAAACCGCTTTATCCCATTAATCCAAAACAGCAATAACACAAATTAAACAGAATTTACTTACGGTACTTGGGAACAACAGCTAGAAAGGAACCAATAAAGGCTTTTCCCAACGCAGACAAACTCCCCACAGCTTGTACCCATGAGGCTGGCCTACCCCAGAACTTGCCTTTGTCTCTAGGCCAAGAACCCACACTTCCCATATCAGAAGAGGGTCACCTACCTGCAATGGCCTGGACAGCCACACGCAGAAATCCCCGCACTTCCCCCTTCTCACTGACAATGGCCACCCTATGGATCAGGGGCACAGGATACAGCAGATTGCTCAGGTAAACAAATGCCCTAGAGACAGAAACCAGGAGACTGACATTAGAGCATCCCACAGAGAGAAGCTGGCCTTCAGATTCACTAAGAACATCGTCATGAAACTGAGCTGGCTTCTGGGCCTTGTCACTCGCACCTTTATATTCTCAGATTTCCTCCAACTGCGTTTTTAGACAGAGACAACATGAACAAATGCAAATGTTTGGTGAAGCCACTGACAAAGACCAACTTATACCAAATTACTCTCTGTGAAAAATACCACTGTGGGTAGAAGAGTAACAGTTGAAAATAGACTTTCAAGATACTGCTCTGCAATACTGCTGGGGGCGGCGCAGGTTAACCTCTTGAAGAGATTAACCTTTAAGGAGTTTTTTGATTTTCCAATGGGTAAAACAGGAATCAGCAGACAAAAAGGGCAGGAAAAATGTGACTGAAATACAGTTAATAACATCACAGTATTATGGGTCTTTATTTTTACTCTAAGGACGGACTATTCTCTGCAGGCGGGGAGACTGACAAAGTGAAGCAGACACGCACATGGGCAGAGAAGCTGTGCAGTCAGCAACCTCTGAGTGGTGAGCGTGATCTGAATGGGCATCAAGATAAAGGCTAAGGCAGAAGACAGCTGATGATCCCTGAAGGGTTTATTTTGCTCCTAGAGTCCAAAACCTAATTCATGAATGCATAAATAAAAGGTAAGTTACAAAGCTAATACTTTACATTTTAAACAAAGTCCTATTACATTTGTATTCCTTTTTTTTTCTCTCATTATTTGTAGCTTTTGGTTTTTTTGAGACAGAGTCTCACTATGTTGCCCTTGGTAGAGTGCTGTGGTGTCACAACTCACAGAAACCTCAAACTCTTGGGCTTAAGTGATTCTCTTGCCTCAGCCTCCCAAGTAGCTGGGACTACAGGTGCCCGCCACAAAGCCCAGCTATTTTTTTGTTGTTGCTGTCGTTGTTTAGCTGGCCTGGGCCGGACTCGAACCCGCCAGCCCTGGTGCAAGTGGTCAGTGCCCTAACCACTGAACTACAGGCGCCAGGCCAGCTTTTGATTTTTTAAAAAGCAATAAAAATGGTGATCACAAAGCTTTATAGAGTGTTCATTTCAATTAGTGCCAGGGAAAGAAAATCTAGTTCCTACTGTTACTCCTACTTTCCTACTTGGTATATGCTGATCTTTGAACGTAAGACAAAAGACAAAGAGTAAACACTTGCATCAGGAAATCAAACATCATGCCTGTCTGCTGTAGATTTCCTGTTCTGAAATCTACTTTAAAATAAAAGTGAGGAGGAGAAGGGGGTGGATATTGGGATTTCAACTCAAAGTAGTGAAAATTCTGGAAATAGACAAAATTCACCACAGAAAAACAAATGTTAATAAAACTTTGAGAATAAATGAAATATGAATGAAAAGTAAAACAAAAATAACTGCAAATGAACATTAAATCAGATCAATTGATGACTACTTCCCTTTCAGTCTGCTCCTAAGTGGGAGGGGCGAATGAGGCTCAGGAAGAGGGTTAGAGCTTTGGGGCATAAACATTTTAAATGCAAAGTCTTCTAAAAAGGATTGTAAAGAAGACCATCAAACACCAACTACCACAACAGAGTTGAAAAAACTAAGAATTCGGCCGTGCCTGTGGCTCAGTGAGTAGGGCGCCGCCCCATATACCGAGGGTGGTGGGTTTAAACCCAGCCCCAGTCAAACTGCAACAAAAAAATAGCCGGGCATTGTGGCGGGCGCCTGTAGTCCCAGCTGCTCGGGAGGCTGAGGCAAGAGAATCGCGTAAGCCCAAGAGTTAGAGGTTGCTGTGAGCCGTGTGACGCCACGGCACTCTACCGAGGACAGTAAAGTGAGAGTCAGTCTCTACAAAAAAAAAAAAAAAAGAAAAAACTAAGCATTCGACACAAGCTATCACATAGAGATCTTCTCCTCTCTTCCCAGATTTCCAGCCAGACTTGCCCACTTCCAATGCCTGGGCTGTTGAAGAATCACTGCACAGGGCCCCTGCCTGTAGTCCTCTCTGTACTCACTGCCCGTCTCGTGCCTTTGACCTCACGTCTTCAATTCTTTTATTATTTATTTATTTACTTATTTATTTATTTTTATGGAGACAGAGTCTCACTTTGTCACCCTCAGTAGAGTGCTGTTGCATCATAGCTCACAGCAACCTCAAACTCCTGGGCTCAAGCGAATCTCCTGCCTGGGCCTCCCTAGTAGCTGGGACTACAGGTGCCCGCCACAACGCCCAGCTTTTTTTTTCTTCCGTTTGTTTAGCAGGCCTGGGCTGGGTTTGAACCCAGCAGACCCACCAGCATGTGGCTGGTGCCCTAACCACCAACCTATGGGTCCCCTCACATCTGCAGTTCTGATCTCAGACACCACTCTTGCCTAATAGATTCCCCTGGTAGGTCTAGAGGAAGGTAAACAGGTGGCAAAGAAGTGGCTGAAGGTGTTGAGTGGGTACAGAGTTTCTGCTAGGAACCATACTGAGGATGGTAACTAGTGGGAACATACACAATAAGCAGTTCCTAGTGACCTTTTACTGACCTAGAGCTCATTACCAAATAATTGGCGTAGCATGGGTGGAGTTTCCTGAACAATTGTGGGGAAGCCCTATGGGCATGCCCAGAAAGGGAAACTGTTACATAACCAACCTGTTGCATAATCTGTTTTATTATCCCAACCTGTCAATCACCCCAAAAGGCAGGAAATAATAACCAATACCACCAGAGAAAGGTGGGACAAACTAGTGAGCTCATAACATTCAGTCTGTGCTCAGACCCTGGTCTTTCTCCACTTGGGGAGACTAACCTGTTTCTCTCTGGAACATGTGTCTACTTTCGTCACTCTGTGCAGCTCCTTCTTTACTTTTCACTTTGTATAGCTTATTTCTTTCTCCTGTAATAAACTGTTTGTGTGGGACTGCTCTGTATCTGTATATCAGCTCAACTCGGAACCAGTACTCATTCTTGACACCAGGCACTAGGGGGCATGGGAACACCCAGACAGACCTAACACCCCCAGTGTTGTACAATCTTGGCAACACACGCATTACAGCGTGTCCATAATGTTGGTGAGCAATTTAAAATAGTCAGCTTTTTCTTTTCTTTCTTGTTTGGCAGGCCCAGGCTATATTCACCAGCCCCAGTGCATGTGGCCGGCAACCTAACACTGAGCTACGGGCGCCCAGCCAAAATAGTTGGCTATTTTCATCATTGCTGTAATTTACTTTTTTTTTTTTTTTTTGGTAGAGATAGAGTCTCACTTTATTGCCCTAGGTAGAGTGCTTTTGCGTCTCAGCTCACAGCAACCTCCAACTGCAGGGCTTAGGCGATTCTCCTGCCTCAGCCTCCTGAGTAGCTGGGACTACAGGAACCCGCCACAACACCCAGCTATTTTTTTTGTTGTCGCAGTTTGCCCAGGGCCAGGCCAGAACCTGCCACCCTTGGCACACGGGGCCAGCACCCCACCCACTGAGCCACAGGCACCACCCTGTAATTTACATCTATTCATGTGATTATTTATGTCTGTGTCTCCCACCAACTGTAAGTATGCTAGGGCAGGAACTATGTCTTGTTGTTTAGGGTTTTTGATTTTTGTGAGACTGAGCGTTGCTCTGTCTTCCCCACTAGACTGCAGTGGTGTGATCATTGCTCACTGTACCCTCAAACTCCTGGGTTCAAGGATCCTCTTGCCTCAGTCTTCCAGGGAGCTGCGACTACAGGCCACTATGCTCATCTAATTATTTCTAGTTGTGCCTTGCTCTTGCTCAGACTGGTCTCCAACTCCTGACCTCAAGCAACCCCTGCCTCAGTCTCCCAAAGTGCTAGAATTAGAGGCATGAGACACACCATTTGGCCCACAGCTGGTTTTGCTCACCATTATCTGCAGAGGTCATGGCATATAGTAAATACACAATACATACCTGGTGAGTAAACATCTATGAGCATCAGGAAATAGGAAAATGAACTATCTACTAACTTTAAGCAGAAGATTTTCCAGGAAAATGAGTTAAACCAGAAGCAGAGAAGTAAATTTATCCAACTTTATACTAGGCTGATTTTTCTAAGCCATACTAGATTCTTTACTATATATGTTATTTCAAACATAACTATGTAAAAATAGGAGCTATTATTTTTTTAAGAGAGCTTATCATATTCACACACGTTACAATAAAGCACTATTTGAACACACACTAAAGATGAGACTTTGCTTCCTGCCTATGGCAATGGCCATCCCAAATGTGAAAGCATCAAAGATGTTTTTGCAGATTTCCTTTTCAATTTTTTATTTATTGATTTTTTTTTTTGAGACAGAGTCTTGCTCTGTTGCCTAGGCTAGAGTGCCATGGAGTCAACCTAGCTCTCAGCAAACTCTAACTCCTGGGCTAAAGTGATCCTCCTGCCTCAGCCTCCCAAGTAGCTGGGACTATATAGGTGCCCTCTACAATGCCTGGCTAGTTTTTCTATTTTTAGTAGAGATGGGGTCTTGCTCTCAGGCTGGTCTTGAACTCTTGAGCTCAAGCAATCCTCTCGTCTCGGCTTCCCAGAGTGCTAGGGTTACAGGCGTGAGCCACTGTGTCTAGCCTAGATTTCCCTTTTTAGAAAAGAGACTTCTAAGATTTTATGGCAGAAGCAGTGCATCAGCTCTGAGACTGTACAATCACACAGTCACGAGACAGCTTCTCGTCATGTTACCAGATCAGACTATAGCCCTTAGCCCCAAATCAATGCTGTATAAAAGGTCTCTTCTGACACTTTATAAACTGGAATTGACTCTGCATTTTTGAGAGTCCTTATACTTTGATTTAGCAGACTGAAGGAGAACAGGGATGAGAGGGGAAGTCATAAAGGATATATTAGCAGTGAAGTTACATCAATTAGGGACACAAATTTGTCAACATAAAGATAAGAAATATCAGCATAATTATGATGATATTTACAGAAAGAATGTCAGTTAAGGTATTCAGAAAGATGACAGAATAACCATCCTTTGTTCCCTCTCAGCCCAGAAGACTAACTTAAATAGTTTACATTCATCTCAAATTACGATGGATGGTGCATAACATCCCACCATGCCATAAGAGAACAGCTAAAGGGACAAGCTCTTTCAGTTTTCATATAAAGATTCACCAGAGGCAGCCACAGCCAAGAAAAAAACCTACAAATGGAATTTCACAAGAAATTAAAGATTTTTGCAAGTGATTTATATTACAATTATATGCCAATAGCAGAAATCCAATCCTATGAATCACAAAAACAGGAAGAAGTCACTCCTGTTATACGTATAATGACCACCATACAACTGAGTGATGCTGCACTATTACATTTTTGTTTGTACAGGAGAAATGTAGTCAAGGGCAACAGTGGAGAGCTAACCTTCACTTTATGGATTACTATGATTCACCTCTTCCCCTAGTCTCTTGCAAGGCAAAGTTAGCTCTAGAACATAGGAACGGAAACAAATGTTAAGCATCAGTTCCTGAGCCGTATCTCCCTAAATGCTTTATGTGAAAATCAAAGTAGGATTAATTGCTCTATACCTACATTTGTATCTGATGTAATTAAAAAAATAAAACTAGAGAGAATATATCTTATCTATCTTAAGGCAGTTGATTTCCACATTAAGTAGGATTCTGAATCAAGTTTCCACACAACTAATTCAAAATACAAATACTTCTTAGTAGAAATCCCAGCTAGCGGGCAGTGCTTGTGGCTCAAAGGGATAGGGCGCCAGTCCCATATGCTGGAGGTGGTGGGTTCAAACCCAGCCTTGGCCAAAAACCACAAAAAAAAAAAAAGAAAGAAATTCTAGCTAGGATGTTCGTTTTTCTAGTGTAGATGACAGAATATGCAAGATGAAAAAGATTTTTAAGGTTCTTTTTTCCCACCTAACTTTTCTTTTTACACTTGAGAACCCAACAGGCCTCAATTTAAGTTGCTTGTCCTGAGTGAGTGACACAGGTGGTCTTCTCCTCACAATTAGGCACAATTCTCCTCCTACACCACTAATCACAGGTACGGAACACATGTGAACAGCTTTGGAAGCTGCACAACTGACACTGGGACCAAGTTCATGCCAGAAACTGGGTTCTAACTTCCAACCCCCTTAGAATTGTATGAAAATGTGCTGAACAACAGGGCCACAAGATTTTTTTAAAAAAGCATTACTGGGCGGCGCCTGTGGCTCAGTCAGTGGGGCGCCGGCCCCATATACCGAGGGTGATGGGTTCAAACCCGGCCCGGCCAAACTGCAACCAAAAAATAGCCGGGCGTTGTGGCGGGCGCCTGTAGTCCCAGCTACTCGGGAGGCTGAGGCAAGAGAATCACCTAAGCCCAGGAGTTGGAGGTTGCTGTGAGCTGTGTGAGGCCACGGCACTCTACCGAGGGCCATAAAGTGAGACTCTGTCTCTACAAAAAAAAAAAAATAATAATAAAGAAAAAAGCATTGCTATCCCATAATTTGTATGTAATTTTCTCAGTTTCAGTATGAATCAGCTTAGCTTCTAATCATGGTGAGACATCAGTAGAAAATAACGTTCATGACTATATAATCCCTTCAGGTGGAAAAACTGAATTCTAAATGCCTTTCTGCCCCTATAAACTCAGAGAATTGGCTAACATTCTATGGTTGTAATCAAAGCTTTCATTATCAAAAACGCTTTCCCTTTCCCTGTTTCCGTTAACAGTGGTCATCTTCTACATTAGTTATGATGTTCCCACTAGGTGACCAACACCATACTTTGAGCTAAATTTTAGAACCTGTGCCTCTATTGGGTCTGGAGAATCACAGTACTGTAATTTTTAATTAATTAATTAATTTTTTTTTTGTAGAGACAGAGTCTCACTTTATGGCCCTCGGTAGAGTGCCGTGGCCTCACACAGCTCACAGCAACCTCCAACTCCTGGGCTTAAGCGATTCTCTTGCCTCAGCCTCCCAAGTAGCTGGGACTACAGGCGCCCACCCCAACGCCCGGCTATTTTTTGGTTGCAATTTGGCCGGGGCCAGGTTTGAACCCGCCACCCTCGGTATATGGGGCCGGTGCCTTACCGACTGAGCCACAGGCGCCGCCCACAGTACTGTAATTTTTAACTGGTACTTATTCCCTTGTTAAAGAGTTCAACAAGGTGTGATTCTAATGTACTATGAGAGTTAAATTTAGTACTTTAAAACCTGGACATACTTTCTGGTTGACCCAATGAGTGCTCTACTGTTGAACTTGTGATTAAAATTATTTCAGCACGTAGACAGACATGACTTTCAGGAATGTGTACACCAAGAGCTCTGCATCACTGACAAACTGAGAGCAGAGACAACGCCTGAGAGTTTGGTGGGACAATCCTAAAACAAAGCAGTTTCATGCAGCACTGAACAAATATTTATTGTTGATGGTGTCAATAGAGGACTTTCAGAGATTCTGTATTATAAAGTCTAAGTAAAATTTTAACAGACACCAAAGACCTACGGATAGGCTCTGTGAAACTGACCAACTAAGGACATCTTTCTTTAATATTTTTTTCCTTTTAGAGACAGGTCTCACTGTGTTGCCCAGTCTGGAGTGCAGTGCCATAATCACAGTTCACCGCAGCTTCAAACTCCGGAGCTCAAGTGATCCTCCCTCCTACCTCAGCCTCTTGAGTAGCTGCAAGTACAGGTATGTCCCACCACACTCAGCTAATTTTTTTATTTTTTTTTTGTAGAAACTGATGCCCAGGCTGGTCTCAAACTGCCGGCCTGAAGTGACTCTCCTACCTTGGCCTGCTAAAATGCTGGAATTACAGGTATGAGCCACCGCAGATGGCCAAGGCATCCATTTTAGACAAAGGAGAAACTTGACTTTCCTTATTGTTTTCATACCTCAGTAGACTAAGGAAAAAATAAACCCAACACTACTCCTGAGTCCACCTTGTCCTCTGATTCCTGCAGTACCAGATTCTTTAGCCTGACCTTGCACTTGCTCTGCTCCCTTCCTCATGTCATCTCCTTATATTTCTTCAATCACGCTGCTTTAAGAAGGAAACATCTAGGCTCAGCGCCTGTGGCTCACGCGGCTAAGGTGCCAGCCACATACACCTGAGCTGGCGGGTTCGAATCCAGCCCCAGGCCTGCCAAACAACAATGACAGCTGCAACCAAAAAAATAGCCGGGCGTCGTGGCGGGCGCCTGTAGTCCCAGCTACTTTGGGAGGCTGAGGCAGGAGAATCGCTTGAGCCCAGGAGTTAGAGGTGGCTGTGAGCTGTGATACCACAGCACTCTACCCAGGGTGACAGCTTGAGGCTCTGTATCCAAAAAAAAAAGGAAACATCTAGATTACAATACCATTCACTGAACTATGTTTTGACTCTTAGCTTTAATTACTTTCTCCTTTGGGGTTTCTTCCTTCAGAACAAAATTATTGGGCAATTTAAGACAAGGGGTCCTCTATGAGGTATTCACACATTGCTGTATGTTGGGCTGAGTAGACCAAGTACCCTACAAACAATGCCTGCGATCTCTCTCTAGCCAGATCAGCACTTATAAAGAGCCTGACATACTGGTGACTTGAGGACAGAGTATTCATGAAGTGAATTGGCTAAAGTAAGATTACCCAAAACTACACAAAGAGGCCTTTAGATCAAGAGCTGGTCCCTTTTTGCCTTTCTCACAATAACCTCACCAACCTTCCCACTAAAATGAACCAAGGGGATCGGTCGTAAAACGGGTCATGCCCGTCACTGAAGAGATCTGATCCCTCCTCCGTCCCTGCGTCAGAGCCGGTGTCATCCACGAATGCCTCATCATCAAAATCCTCCATCTCATCTTGCTGCTCGTCAGCCAGCTCAGTGATGTCGGAATCAGCCGTGGAAAAAGTGGGGGAGGGCGTGCGGTCGGCAAGGCGCTCATTCACACAGCCGTGGAAAATGGGGGAACTAGACACCAGGTGAGATGACGATTCACACAGCCAGGGAGAGAGGAATATTTGGTTAAACAGAAAGCTACAGGTACCAATAGGACAGAATCCACTGGGGAATCAACACAATAAAAGTTAACAGAAAAGCAAAAGGATAAAATAAACAAAAATCATCTGAATTAGGTGGAAAGAAATAGGGCAGGTTGAAAAATTATGCAAGGACTGATCTTTAGAATAAGAACAGCAAAAGAAATACGTGAGTAGATCATTCCCGGTAAATACTATCTTACCAAATGTTTATATTCTCTAGTTCACACAAGAGATTAGCATCCAGGCCTCAAAGGAGCCACTGAAATAATAAGGCTTCCAATCTTTATTCAAATTTTCATGTCACTTCAGAGCAGAAAACAAAATGGGTGAAATGGCATATGCTAAAGCAGCATGTGCTTTTCTTGGTTAAGGTATGTTTAGCCAATTCATTTCTTTAAGAAAACCACTTTACTATCAGAGTGGAGTGCAAAAGACTTACTTCATTTTTACTTCAGCAACTCCTTTTTACCCAGTACCTTTAAAAAACATCACAGAGTTTTTGCAATTGCAAAACAATTCTAATTCTGAAATCACTAAGCTCAAAACTTTCCCCTGCTTTAAAAATTCTAAACCTTTAAGAACTAGATTCAATATGGACTCATAGGCTGAACACAGTGGCTCACAACTGTAATGCCAGTGCTTTGGGAGGCCAAGATGGAAGAATCACTTGCCAGCCTGGGCAACACAGTGAGACCCTGTCTCTACAAAAATTAAAAAAACTGCCAGATGTGGTAGCACATTCCATAGTCCCTGCTACTCCTTGGGAGACTGAGGCAAGAGGCTTGCTTCAGCCTGGGAATGTGAGGCTGCAGTAATATTATCATGCCACTGTACTCTAGCCTGGACCATAGGGCAAGACCCTGTCTTTTTTTTTTTTTTTTTGTAGAGGCAGAGTCTCACTGTACCGCCCTGGGGTAGAATGCCGTGGTGTCACACAGCTCACAGCAACCTCTAACTCTTGGGCTTACGCGATTCTCTCGCCTCAGCCTCCCGAGCAGCTGGGACCACAGGCACCCGCCACAACGCCTGGCGATTTTTTTGTTGCAGTTTGGCCAGGGCTGGGTTTGAACCCGCCACCCTCGGCATATGGGGCTGGCGCCCTACTCACTGAGCCACAGGCGCCGCCCGGCAAGACCCTGTCTTTAAAAAAAAAAAAAAACAGTAGTGCTCCCAGAAGCACTACTTGTTTTCATTAAATACTGGAAATGCTGTCACAAACCAGATTCAAGGCGACTTGCAAAGCGTGCAATTAGTTTGCCCTTGGCAGTGACTAAAGTGGGATGAATTGCTTAAAAAGAAAGAGTGAGGACAAATCAGATAATGAACAGACTGCAGTCCGGTAAACTATGCTATGATTTTAAACTGTGTATGATACAGATACAGGTTTCCTTTTTCTTTATATGTACCATTTATTTTCTCATTATTTCTTTGGAGAAATAACAAGTGATCCTCTTGCCTCAGCCTCCTAAAGCACTGGTATGAACCACTGTGCCCAGCCTTTTAAATCTATCTTAATTAATAGTAAAACATTTTGTGAGTAAATTGAAAGCCAGGGAAGACTGTTAGGTTGAGGCTTGAAACAAACATGCCTATTGAATAAAATAAAAGGGAAATATACCAAATGACATAGTGGTTATTATACAGGTAGATAAGGTTATAGCTGGGCTTGTTTATACAGCTTTCTTTTAACTTGTTATAATATCTGCTATGGTTTTAAACAATTAAAATAAGGGTATTTATTACTTAAAAAGACAACATCAACAAAATTATCACATACCTTCCCACAAGTTTGAACCAGTGGAACCGATCGTAGAATGGATCACTGCCAGTCACAGTGGTCTCGCTTTCATCTTGGGCACCAGAGGCCATCTCCCCTGCCCTGTCATACATCTCTCGCATCAAATCCAGCCTCTGCCTGTTTAGTAAACATAAGGTGCATTGGGTTAATACTGTGAGACTGCATTAAAATTTTGCTTTGGAAACACCTTCCATCCAAGAAGCTCCTCCTACCATTTAATATTACTTTAAAAGAATGAAGACCAAACATACAGAAAGCAAAATAGCATCCAGGCTCAGTGACCGTAGCATAGTGATTACAATGCCAGCCACATGCACCAAGGCTGGCAGGTTTGAGGCTGGCACGTTTGAGCCTGGCCCAGGGCAGCTAAACAACAATGACAACTAAAACAAGAAAATAAGCTGGGTGTTGTGCTGGGAAACTGTAGTCCCAGCTACCTGGGAGGCTGAAGCAAGAGAATCGCTTAAGCCCAAGAGTTTGAGGTTGCTGTGACGCCATAGCACTCTACCCAGGGTGACACAGTGAGACTCTGTCTCAGAAAAAAAAAAAAAGAAATCAAAATAACATCCAAAGAATCTAGAGACAGCCACCAATAGTCAAGAATGGCCACTTGTCCTCACCAGTCATGACAGTCACAGGGGAAGTGTGGTTCTATGGTCCATGACATCCCAAACACCCTGAGACAGCAGTAAGTAACTCATCACACTGAAGTAAAGGGAACTACGTTCTAAGTTCCCTATTTATTATCAATCATCATGTGGTCCATGAATGAAAAGATGAGTCATTTCTAGATCCATGATAGAGATAAATATGGAATCAGAACATTTGAAATAAAAGAGGGTGTATGGGGTGGCGCCTGTGGCTCAAAGGAGTAGGGAGCTGGCCCCATATGCGGAGGTGGCGGGTTCAAACCCAGCCCCAGCCAAAAACTGCAAAAAAAAAGAGGGTGTTTGGAGGATAAATTTAAGTATCTACAAATGTCAAAGGTGTGTGAGGAACAGGATCTATCTATTCACTTAAAAGAAGATGGATACATGTTAGTATTACTGGCCACAAAAGCAAGCACAGAACAGACAGCAATAATGGTTGGTCCAAGCACAGTTTCACTACTGATTGAACACAACTAGTTAGAGGTTTCATTGTTCCTGCTCTGCTTCCACTGCTTCACTTGACTAGCCTAAAAAAAACAAAAAAACAAACAAACAAAAAAACAAAAAACAAGCAACAGAGAGAGGAGAGTTTGAGGGAGCCTACTTAAAGCAATTTGTTATTATTTCCTAAATAAAACAATCAGCTTTTACGAAAGTTTTCATACTTGAGTTTCTCCAAAGACCAATAATGTGTTGCTCCATTCTTCAGATCCTGGACTTCTACTGCCACCACAGTGCGAGGGAAAGGCCTGTCCTCATGAGTTTTTTCCATATCAGTGGGAAGTAACTCGGGAGGCAAAGGCGAGTACAGTGTGTCAGTCAACAGAACAAACTGAAACTGCACCTGAATGGAAAGAATTGACAATGGTTTTCAGCAAGAACGAGATGAGACAAAGGAATCGTGCCCCCAACAGAAAGAAGTCAAACGTAGTATTTGCTTGACAAACAGCTTGTGACTGACAAAAAAGGCCACCTGTATAAAAATCATAGGGAATAATCTTAATTTCAAATTCAGCTATTACATACTTTGTTTTCTTAGTGTAGGAAACTAACATGTCAGTAAATATGTATAGTTGACTGAATGAAGTCTTTTGTAGATCTAATACAAGAGACAAAGAGGGGCTGGTGCAATAATCCTGGCATTTTGGGAGGCAGAGGTGGGAGGATCACTGGAGTCCAGGAGTCTGAGGTTATGTGAGCTACCATGATGCACTGCGCTTTAGCCAGGCAACCGAGTGAGACTATCTCCAAAAAAAGAGAGAGACTAAAAGTAGACCCAAGAACGCATCTCTAGACTCTCAATAATGAGGGAGGACAGAAACACATTGAGGTTTTCCACTTCAAATTCAGAGATTACAACTACTACTCTTAGAAGTGTTTATTGTAGGAGGGCGGGGTGGGGAAAGGAAGAGCAGAGAGAGGGAAGGAGGGAGTGGGGTGGGGCCTTGGTGTGTGCCACACCTTTTGGGGGCAAGACATGATTACCTAACAAATGCAATCAGTTTCTTGTACCCTCAATGAATCCCCAACAATAAAAAAAAAAAGAAAAGTGTGTATTGTATGGTACCTGCTTTGCAAGCCTCATATCATTTATTTCTCACCATCGCCTTGTATTTTCACCAACAAATATAATTAAATGCTAGGTACAGCAGTAAAAACAAAAAAAGACAGTGTTATTGCCTTTGCCTACTCTACTTGAGGAACGGAGTGGTTAAAAATAATAACAAAATGAGAAGGGCTGCTGAGATTATGAATGAAGACATCCAGTTTAGAGAAGATATCCCTGGGAAAAGATAACAAATTTCCCCCAAATCAGGCAGTTTGTGCTTTTACCCACTACACATATCATCTCCTGCTGTAATCTCAGCAGTTAAGAAATTGTTAAGGTGACATAGAAGGCTAAATCTAAGTTTTGGTGTAAAGTTCTGGTAATAATTACAAACAGCAAACAAACAATTTAATGCCTTTTACCATTCTCCAGCATCGTTTCCCCCCATAGGACCTCAGTCTATTGCCTAGACTGACGCAGTGGTGTGATCATAACTCACTGTTACCATGAACTCCTCAGGGGTCAAGGGAGCCTCCCACCTCAGCCTTCTGAGTAGCTGGGACTACAGATGTACATCACCACTGCCTACTGAATTTTTTAGAGATGGGGTCTCAATATCTTGCCTAGGCTTATCTCAAATTCCTGCCTTAAGTAATACTCCCTCCTCAGCCTCCTAAGTGCTTTATGTGCATTTTGTTCACATTTTCATTCCTAATAATATCCCTTGGAGGCAGACACTGTTGCTAACCCCACTTTGTAGACGTGGAATAGAGGCAGAGGGCTATTAGGGACAACACAAGTCATGGAGGTAGGGCTGGACCCTGGACTGTCGGGGTACGGAGCACATACACTTGTCCATTACACAACAGTGCCTCTCAGACCTTAGAAGATAAGCAACTCAGTGGCAAAGGGGCATACTGGACTTAAAGGTGAAAAGTTAATAGCAGAAAATAAAAGTAAGACATTTCAGAAACCCAAGAGAAGAATTTTTCTATGACTGTGTTTTTCTAGGTCTTGTCAGAAATACAGCTCCCCCACCTATAAAATAAGCTAAAGAACATTTACTTTTTAAATTTTATAATAAAAATTTAATTAGTACTGACTGTATTCCAGCATATATATTATATATTATGACATATAATATATAACATTATATTATATATTTAATATGTATATTAAATAAAGGCATATAAAAAAGCAGCATTATTACATAAAGTAGCTGAGTTCCCCAAGGGAAAGGTTAGCTCAAAGTGACAGCCCAGATGTGCCCACAGCAGGCTCAGCTTTGCCTCTAGACTGCCATGCTCCTGGCCCGTCATACCTTCTTCTTTAGTTCCACACTGATGGCATTGGCTTCCTTTAGGTACACAGCATTGCCCCAGAGTAAGTCCCTTAATGAAGTAAACTGGTGAGACTTCCATTTCCGGAAGGCCCATTGGGCCAACTCAAATTCATGCTGGGTCCAAGGAACTGAAAGAGCAAATGAAGCATGTTTACTGGTGATCTCATAACCCCACAGACATCACCTCCTCCTCTGATCTCTTTTATCAAGTTGAGGCATTTTCCAGTTTCTCTTCATTGAGTTGCTTTTTTCTTCTTTCTAATAAAGCTTACTAATTCTGTTGACATTATGAAAGCAGTATATATATTTCAGAAAGCCTGAAAAAGCCAACTCCTGTATTTATTTAAAATAGTTTATCAGGCCCGGTGCCTGTGGCTCAAGCGGCTAAGGCACCAGCCACATACACCTGAGCTGGCAGGTTCAAATCCAGCCTGGGCCCGTCAAACAACAATGACAGCTGCAACCAAAAAATAGCCGGGCGTTGTGGTGGGTGCCTGTAGTCCCAGCTACTTGGGAGGCAGAGGCAGGAGAACAGCTTGAGCCCAGGAGTTGGAGGTTGTTGTGAGCTGTGATGTCATGTTACTCTGTTACTCTACTCAGGGTGACAGCTTGAGACTCTATCTCAAAAAAAAAAAAAAAAAAAAGTGTATCAAAGAAACAGATTTCTCTCTCTCTCTTTTTTTTTTTTTTTTTTTTTTTGGAGACAGACTCTTACTTTACTGCCCTCATTAGAGTGCTATGGTATCGTAGCTCACAGCAAGCTCAAACTCTTGGGCTCAAGCAATTCACTTGCCTCAGGCTCCCAAGTAGCTGAACTACAGGCATCCACCACAACACATGGGCTATTTTTAGAGATGCAGCCTCGTTCTGGCTCAGGCTGGTCTGGAACCTGTGAGCTCAGGCAATCCACCCGCCTCACCTTCCTAGAGTGCTGGGATTACAGGTAGGAGCTACCACGCCAGCCCTTTCTATTCCTTTTTTTAAAAAAATAATATAATGGGCGGCGCCTGTGGCTCAGTGAGTAGGGCGCCGGCCCCATATGCCAACGGTGGCGGGTTTGGACCCAGCCCCGGCCAAACTGCAACAGAAAAATAGCCGGGCGTTGTGGCAGGCGCCTGTAGTCCCAGCTCCTCGGGAGGCTGAGGCAAGAGAATCGCGTAAGCCCAAGAGTTAGAGGTTGCTGTGAGCCGTGTGACGCCACAGCACTCTACCCGAGGGTGGTACAGTGAGACTCCGTCTCTACAAAAAAAAAAATAATAATATAATTATGGGACGGTGCCTGTGGCTCAGTGGGTAGGGCGCAGGCCCCAGATACTGAGGGTGGTGGGTCTCAGCCCAGCCCCGGCCAAACTCCAACCAAAAAAAATATCTGGGGGTGGCGCCTGTGGCTCAACGGAGTAGGGCGCCAGCCCCATATGCCAGAGGTGATGGGTTCAAACCTAGCCCCGGCCAAAAAAAAAAATATATCTATATCTATATCTATATATATATATATATATATATATATATATCCAGGTTTTGTGGCAGGTGCCTGTAGTCCCAGTTGGGAGGCTAAGGCAAGAGTATCGCCTAAGCCCAGGAGTTGGAGGTTGCTGTGAGCTGTGACACCACAGCACTCTACCAAGGGCGATAAAGTGAAACTCTCTTATAAAAAAAAAAAATTTTTTATATATATATGTCCCTGACCCCTAGCATGTAGTATAACTTCAAATATTTCTTTTTTTTTCTTTCTAATATAGGAGGAAAAAGGTCCAATTTTGCTTAGATAGTTAAACATAAAGAATTTAGTACATAAATTAAGAGTTCCTTCAAAGTTAATTTGAAGCCTTGTGATTACTAAGAAGCTGGGTGGAAAAGGAGGTGTGATGAACATTCACCCTAAATTATAAGGCAATAACTAACAATGAAAGCCCTAATTCAGCTAAGCAATGCTAGAAAACTTAGGCAAGCATAATTAAGCAATGTGGTTAGAAATATGCCAAAAATGGCTTTAAAGTACATGGATACATTACAAAGTCCTCACTGGGAAATCTCCGATATAAACCAGCCAACTGAACAGACTTTTTTTGTGGGTGTGTGTGGTTTTTGGCCGGGGCTGGGTTTGAACCTGCCACCTCCGGCATATGGGACCAGCGCCCTACTCCTTGAGCCACAGGCGCTGCCCTGAACAGACTATCTTAATAAATATTAAACGCTACACTTATTTATAGCAGATAAATGAACTTTATATGTACAGAAATACTGGGCAGGACGTGTACGCTTCCTGAGAGGTTTATGTGAAGACAGTGCTCAGGAGTCTCGCTAAGTTCTGCGGAACACTATCGGCCCCACACCCGCTTCAGAAAATACAGTCAGCTCAGCATTGAGCATCATTTAAACCATCTTTAAATACTGGTAAATGGTGTATGGCCAACTATGAGGAATCCAGCTTTAATCATGGAAAAAGGACTAATTCAATAACACAGATTTCAAAACAAAGATAGGAATGTTGTGGTCTCTAGAGTTCACCTTCTTCCTCCTCCTCTTCTTCCTCTTCAGTTGTTTCTGCAGCCAGGGATCTGGTCTCAACCTGCTTCTGCAAGGCCTGCAACTTACTCTCATAGTCCTGAATGAAAAGAAAGGAGATAACATGTAGGAGAGAGAAGAAATAAGAGGGAAGGAAAAGAGAAATGGAAGGGAAAGTGAAGAAAGTAGAAAAAGCAAAAGGCAAACAAAAGAGAATCAGAGGAGGAAAGAACAATGACAAAAACATACAGAGAAATGCTTAGGGTAAAAACCACAAAGCACACAAGATACAGGAGGAAAATGCCAAACAAACAAGATGTTATGCTGTAGTCTGTCTCTACTCCCCCAAAGAGTAGAGACAGAGCTCTTTATTTGAGGTGTGATAGGAAAAGGGAGGGTGTTGAGGAGAAAAATGCATTTATCACTTAAATGTTAAAATACATTTAAGTAACATCTTACACATTAAGGAATTCCAGAAAAAAATGATACTGAAAATTAAAATCACCAGTATCTGTTTGGAAGGGAAAACAAAATTAGCACTATGGACTTTGAAGCTCTCTCTGTATAGGTGAAAAATTACTACCTCTGCAGTGGTAGGGCAAGTTCAGTCTTCAGCTTAACAAAAAAAATCTCAGAGTTGAACTATAATTTATAGATTGCATTTAGATTATGCAAGAAAGATGCTTTATTTTAAACATACTATTATAAAATGGATTCTTATAAATCAGATTTATTCTTCATTCTTCCATCTACTATACACATGTTCAATAAGAGGAATATCACCCCACAGGGGGAGAAAAATAGTTCTTGAGGGATGAACCATATAAAGCATATATATGTATGTGTATATTCATTATACTAATAGAAATAAAGTATATATGAGGTATTAAAATTTCATGGTGGGGATAATAGGGGACAAATTTCTAAAAAGGCTCCTTAGGGGGTTAATAGAAAAAAGCCCAATTATAATTAAAATCAAACAAGCATGGTTAAGAAAAAAAGACCTTCATATAACAAAATACAGTATAACCACAGCATTTTAAGATGGACTGCCAGGGTCCTGTTTCCTCTGGTTCCCCAGCAATGACCCAATTACAGGCTGCCACAAGACAAAGGATTTAGGTATGACCAGGCACTGTTTTCTCTTCTTTCTTTCTTAAATTTTTAAGCCCTTGATCATATAAACAGATCCATGCACTGTTTTCAGCAGAGCTCTCCAAGTCACACATCAAACATTCCATTCACACAAAGTACTGCCAAAAGCCTTCTTAGCAAACTCCGTTACAAAAGGAGCTCCAAATGGCAATGATTAGGAGGCGATTATTTTCTAAGGTTCTGATCATTTGTCAGTTAGTCTCACAAATGTTCACTCTTTAGTGGGGCTGGCAGTGACCAAGACCAAGAACCAATGACACAGCATTGTGAATTATCCTAATGTACTTTTTAGAAATTATGTACTATGGTGAAAGAAAGAGAGGAAGGGAGGAAGGAAGGAAGAAAACTTAAACTAGCAGGTAAAATAACTTGGGTTTAGGTCCTGGCACCTGTTCTTACCAGCTTTATAATTCCAGGAAAGTTAAATCCTCTCTAAACCTTACTTTCTTCTTCCTCTTCTTCTGTTTTTTTTTTTTGTTGTTGCAGTTTTTGGCCAGGGCTGGGTTTGAACCCGCCACCTCTGGTATATGGGGCTGCCACTCTACTCCTTGAGCCACAGGTGCTGCCCAAAACCTCACTTTCTTCATCTTTAAACAAAGATTTTTGCATTTGATCTTCTTAACCACACAGGACTGCAGGAAGGACTATGAACCATTTTTTTTTTTTTTTATGAACCATTTTTTAAAAGAATGAAAGTCATCCTAAATGACAGGCAATGTTTTTGAAAAGTGTATTTTTTCAGCATATCTAGCACCCAGATCTTGGTTTCTACATACCATGGCCCAGTAAAAGGAGCCAGGGATCCTTGAGAAAATGGCTGATTCAAGGTTTGGAGCAAGGACAGTACAAGGTGAACCTGTAATGCCTTGTACAAAAAAAGACAGAGAATTCAAAGACAGCTAGGACCATTTCTACCAGCCAACAAATTGGAAAAACAATAGAAAAGGAATATAGCGCATTGAGTATAAGAAGAATCCACAACTTTGTAGTGATACTGAGAGAAGAAGAGAAAGAGAAAAGTCTTCCTTTAAAAAATAAGCTAGCTGGGGCGGCGCCTGTGGCTCAAAGGGGTAGGGCGCCGGCACCATATGCCGGAGGTGGCGGGTTCAAACCCAGCCCCGGCCAAAAACTGCAAAAAAATAAGCCAGCTAATTACTGGGAATAGTGGTGAGCGAGCACCTGTAGTCCAGCTACACCCAAGGCTGCGGCAGCAAGATGGATCACTTGAGCCCAAGAGTTCAAGGCTGCACTCCTGCCTGGGCAATACAACAAGATTCTGTCTCCCCTTCCTCCCCCACTAAAAAAAAAAGCTAGCCAAGAAATGCAAAAGGAACAAGTAGTAACTGACTAAAGCAAGAATCAATAAATGCTAAAATAATTGAGTAAACGATGTAGTGGGGAAATAGAACATTCACACAATCCAAAGTCTCCAGGTATCTACTAATTAGAAGGGAAATGATAATATTTACAGTGGAGAGAGTGGAGAAACCACACACTAACTAAATTTACTAAACTTTAGCAGTATCCGTAATAGGACAAGTTGACGTTTTATGTCTGTGGATGTGATGTAATGGGAAATACACAATGTTACCTGTATAGCATTCTTACCAAAAATGTTTAATCTAAGTTTGATCTTGAGGAAACAACGAGACAATTCAGAATGTGGCCTAGACTTTCCAAAAATACCAGTATAATGAAAGATAATAAATACAATGACCAAATGAAATGCAAAAACCTTGACTGGATCTTGGGTTAAAACACACATATATACTCACACTCTCTCACTCTTCTTTTATTATTTTTTTGGATAGAGAAATCTGAAAATAAACTGTGTATCACATGATACTGAAATCAGTATTAAATTTCTTGGATGAGACAGTGGTATTAATATCCTTGCTTTTAGGAGAGAAACATGAAAGCATTTGGGGTAAATTGTAATGGCATCTACAACTTTCAAATGTTTCAAAAATATATATAAATGTGCGCATACAAAGCTTCAATGTACTAATTTTTCTTTTTTTGCAAACAGGGTCTCACTCTGTTGCCCAGGCTAGACTACAGAGACATGACCACAGCTCACTGCAACTCAAACTCCTGAGCTCAAGCAATCCACCTGGTTCAGCCTCTGGAGTAGCTAGGACTACAGGTGCACACACCACCATGCCCAGCTAATTTTTCTGTTGTTCTACTTTTATTGTAGATATGAGATACTTGCTATGTTGCCCAGACTGGTCTCAAATTCCTGGGCTCAGAGATCCTATCACCTCAGCCTCCCAAAGTGCTAGGCCCACAGAGGCCAAGCCCAGCCATTGTACTATTTTTTTCAGCTATTCTGTAGGTTTGAAATGTCTCTAAATAAAACACTGGGAAATGGGAAATTTTTTCTTCCTATAAAAACTATATGTTATATTGAATTCTTTGAGTAAAAAATAAAGGCTGCTGGCTCGGCACCCGTAGCACAGTGGTTACGGAACCAGCCACATACACAGGGGCTGGCGGGTTCAAACCCGGCCAGGCCAGCTAAACAATGACAACTGCAACAAAAACACAGCTGGGCATTGTGGCAGGTGCCTGCAATCCCAGCTACTTGGGAGGCTGAGGCAAGAGAATCGCTTAAACCCAAGAGTTTGAGGATGCTGTGAGCTGTGACGCCACAGCCCTCTACGGAGGGTGACACAATGAGACTGTCTCAAGAAAAATAAAAATAAATAAATAAATAAATAAAAGAGAAAGGCTGCTGGTATACTTAAAAATTATCATGTGGAAAAAATGTTAATATTTTATCTTGAGGAAATCCTAGGCCCTGACAGTAGGTGTGAGGATAACCTTTCCACAGTTCTTGGTGTGACAATAACACTGACATAAAAAGACTTCCCATAACGATGTAGATCTAAAATCTTTAAGTGCATTGCGACCAACAGTTAGCATTCCAATCATCAACACCATTTCTTGTATCAGTTCCTTCTCCAAACCAGGTCATTAAGCTTCCAACAAAGACACTTTGTATGTCACCATCTCATGCTACAAACAGAGATACAGATAATATTGCTCTGTTCATTTCATGGGTGAAAACTAGGATAATTATGTTTTATTTATTGATTGATTGATTGCAGTTTTTAGCCAGGGCCAGGTTTGAACCCACCACCTCCAGTATATGGGGCCGGTGCCCTACTCCTTGAGCTACAGGCACCACCCGAACTAGGATAATTATGGAAAGCACACTAAAAAATAATATACTTTTCAGGGCAGCACCCATAGCTCAGTGGGTAGGGCGCCAGCCACATACACCAACGCTGGTGGGTTCGAACCCAGCCCGGGCCAGGTAAAAACAACAGTGACAACTGCAACAACAACAAAATAGCCAGGTGTTGGGGCGGGCGCCTAGAGTCCCAGCTACTTGGGAGTCTGAGGCAAGAGAATTGCTTACACCTAAGAGTTTGAGGTTGCTGTGAGCTGTGATGCCATGGCACTCTACCCGGGGCCCGGGGCGACAGCTTTAGACTCTATCTTAAAGAAAAGGAAGAAAAAGGAAAAAAAGCTGAAAAAAATATATTTTTTTCATAGCCATTTACATTTATAAAGTCTTAATAGTTCAAAATATAAAGGCTCAACACTGGCTGTTCTCTCTTCTAGAATGTTCTCTTCTACCTACCCACCTTTGTTTTTAATCTTATTTTGTGTCAGGAACTGTTCTTCACGTTTAACATAAATGATTTTAATCTTCCCAATAACTTATAAAGATGATACTATAGTTAGCTTCATATTAAAGAGAAAGAAATGGCTTAAAGAAACTAAGTACCTTTTCAGAGATGACAGAGTTAAAGAAGTGGCGGAAATGGGACTTGAATCCTGGCAATTCAGAGTATGCCTTTTTTTTTTTCTTTTTGAGACAGAGTCTTGCTTTGCTGGCCAGGTTAGAGTGCAGTGGCATTGTCATAACTCACTGCAACCTTAAAAGATCCTCCCACTTCAGCCTCCCAAAGTGCTAGGATTATAGGTGTGAGCCACCTCACCTGGCCTGGAGCATGCTCTTTAAATGATTTTCCATCCATCCTTCCTTTCAACAAATACCCTTTGTGCTCCTACTATGTGCCAGATGCCAGGAATAATTAACAGTCAATATGCAAAGGTCCCACTAGCAGGGGAGAGAGAGGGGATAAAAAGTAAACAAAGTGTACCCTATGATTTCAGTGGGGAGGAATGCAATGAAGAAAGATAAAAGAGGTAAGATTAGGGGATAGATAGTAGGGAAAAGAGACGAATGAGAGAAAGACTCAGATTAGGTGGTCTAGGAAGGTCTTAGCAAGCATATCTGGTGGGGGATTGTTGTAATCAAGGTATCGCTAACAGCAAGTACAAAAGTCCTGAAATAGGAAGGAGCCCTGGACTGGTCACACTGGCTCACGCCTGTAACATCGGCACTTTGGGAGGCTGTGGTGGGATGATTTCTTGTGGCCAGGAATTCAAGACCAGCCTGGGAAAGAGAGCAAGACTCCCACCTCTTCTAAAAAAAAATTAGCTGGGCATAGTAGCATCTATCTGTAGTCCCAGCTATTTGGGAGGCTGAGGCAGGAGGATCCCCTGAGCTCAGAAGTTTGAGGCTGCAGTGAGCAGAGCATAGCACACCACCTTGAACAGAGCAAGACCTTGCCTTTAAATATAAAAAAATTAATAAATTGGGCGGCGCCTGTGGCTCAGTCGGTAAGGCGCCGGCCCCATATACCGAGGGTAGCGGGTTCAAACCCGGCCCCGGCCAAATTGCAACCAAAAAATAGCCGGGCGTTGTGGCGGGCACCTGTAGTCCCAGCTACTTGGGAGGCTGAGGCAAGAGAATCGCTTAAGCCCAGGAGTTGGAGGTTGCTGTGAGCTGGGTGAGGCCACGGCACTCTACCGAGGGCCATAAAGTAAGACTCTGTCTCTACAAAAAAAAAAAAAAAATTAATAAATTAAAATAATCTTTTTTTTTTTCTTGACCCTAGTAGAGTGCCATGGCATCATAGCTTACAGCAACCTCAAACTCTTGGGCCCAAGCAGTCCTCTTGCCTCAGCCTCCAAAATAGCTGGGACTACAGGTGCCCACAACAACATTCAGCTATTTTTTAGAGATGGGGTCTTGCTCTAGCTCAGGCTGGTCTCAAACTCGTGAGCTCAAGCAGTCCATCTGCCTCGGTTACCCAGAGTGCTGGGATTACAGGCATGAGTCACTGTGCCCAGCTAAAATAATTTTTTTTTTTAAAAGAAAAGAGCCCTGTGTGTTTCAGAAAAAGCAAGAAAACGTGTGTGGGTGGACTGGCAGAGAGAAGGGGAGGAGATGCAGTTGAGGTGGTCAGGAAGGGCCTGGGTGATGGACAGCTTTATCGACCACAGTAAGGAGTTTGGATTTTACTTCAACGGAAGCCACTGGGTGGTTCAGAGCTGGGAAGTGACGGGTATGGTAATGTCTGCTTTAAACACACCACTCTCTGTGGGGCTTGGGAGGAATTGTAGAGGAAAGGAGTCACGAGACTGTGACTACGCCCAGCATCTCAGGAGATGGCAGCAGCCTGGACCGGGGTCTGGCAGCAAAGGTGGTGAAAAGAGATGGAGTTGGAGTATGTCTTACAGCCAGTGGCAAAAAGATTGATCATGAGATGTGAGTAGAAGAGGAAAAACTGAGGTTGAGCTGCTTTTTGGCCTGTGCTAGTTGCTGCAGTTTAACTGTGAGATGCCTATACACTACCTGTGTGTGAGGTCACAGGTACACGTCTGCACCTGGAGCTCAGAGCAGGGGCCCTGACAGGACAGAGTATCTCTGGGGAAGTATGTAAAATGAGAATAACAATACCTGCCTCACAGAAGAGAGATGTGTACTGTGAGGATTCAAGAAGTCAATACATGAAAAAGCTTTGTATGTGTCAACACAAGCTGAATATGTGAGTTACTGTCTTCAGCTCCCCAGTGGATGAATGGAAGAGAAAGCTGCAGAAATGCACAGCCGAGATGTGCGGCCACAGAGACCATCAGGGAACAGCTAGTAAGGCTGGGGGAGAGTCAGAAGTCAGAAGAAGAAAGTGTCCCAGAAAGTAAAGAAGTAACTGTATCAAATACCAGAGACTCAGCAAGAGGAAGATTGACAAACACCTCTGAATTTGTCACCACGGAGCTCTCCGGTGACAAAGTGGCTTCAGTGGTGAGGTAGGAACACAAGTCCAACTAGATGAGTTCGAGCACAAGTGAGGATAGGAAGAAAGATAGAAATAAAAATAGGAATGGGAGGTGGACGGGTGGGAAATAACAAGTACAGGAAACTAGAAATTGGTGGAACGAAGACATGTTTGTGTGTTGGCAGGAATAATCCAGGAGAGAAACTGAGAAGGGGGGAACATGGATGCCCAGTTCTTGAAGAGGGATGGAATGCAGAGAACGAAGCCTGGGTGAAGAAAGCTCACCCACCAGCACGAGGGAAAGGCTTGGACGCCCCACGCAGGCACGCGGGGCCAGAAGAGGAAGTTTTCTTCTGATTCTTCTTTTCTCCACAGCGAAATAAAAAGATCATTCATTAGCTAGGAGCACGAGGGCTGCTTTTCACTGACAGAGGCACATGCTTTGGCCTTCAGAGGACCCGTATGTTCCCCTCATGGCACCTGTCACAAAGACACTAACTAGGGGCGGCGCCTGTGGCTCAGTGAGTAGGGCGCCGGCCCCATATGCCGAGGGTGGCGGGTTCAAACCCAGCCCCGGCCAAACTGCAACAAAAAATAGCCGGGCGTTGTGGCGGGCGCCTGTAGTCCCAGCTGCTCAGGAGGCTGAGGCAAGAGAATCGCGTACGCCCAAGAGTTAGAGGTTGCTGTGAGCTGTGTGACGCCACGGCACTCTACCCGAGGGTGGTACAGTGAGACTCTGTCTCTACAAAAAAAAAAAAAAGACACTAACTAACTACTGGTTATCTGTCTAACATTGTCTCCTCCACAATTCTGTGAACTTCACGAGGCCGGGGAGCACACATTTGACACTGAACACTGAATCCCCGGTGGTATCCGGCACATCTCTGTCTTCTAGATGAAATATACACTCAACATACTCACGTTCTAGCCCCACAGTTCTCACAGTGACCATCTTCTTGAACAGGGGTTGGCAAACTCTGGCCTGCAGGCTAGCCCCAGACCACCACCTGTTTTTGTAAATAGTTTTACTACAAAACACCCACCCCTGCTTTGGCATGTTGCCTACTGTGCTTTAAAGTTATGTGGTCGCTTCTCATCACATTCAAAACAAAATTCCAGCTCCTCTGTATGCCATGAGCTGGTCTCTGCTCCTCCCAACCCACCTCATCACTTACCCCCACACACAACAGATTTTTTTTTTTTTTTTCCGGTTTTTGGCCAGGGCCAGGTTTGAACCCGCCACCTCCGGAATATGGGGCTGGCATCTGATGTTCTGACACCCTAACTTCCTCTGAGTTTCCTGGTGTCCCCATTCCCTCTGCTATTTTATCCTTGGATAAACTTCCAGCTGTAGCTCTACTCTTGCTCAGGGCTTGCTACTTCAGAAACTTTCTCGTCTCCTCCCCTCCGGATGCGGCTCTCACCCTGTGCATACAACTACCACTGCATTTCACCACATTATACCTGAATCTTCTGGTCACCCTAAAATAGTAAGGTCTTGGCAACTTTTCCATCATTTCTCCAACAGCAGAGAAATATAAAATACCTAAAGGAAAAGGGTATGAGGCTGGAGACAGACCAATTCAAGCGTAACACTTCTCTGAAGTTCTAAGTTTCATATTAAAATCTCATGTACGTTTTAAATTCTATTTCATAATGCATAACTGTGCTGTTTTTCTTTTTCTTTCTTTCTTTTTTATTTTTTTGTAGAGACAAAGAGTCTCATTTTGTTGCCCTTGCTAGAATGCCATAGTGTCACAGCTCACAGCATCCTCCAGCTCTTGGGCTTAGGTGATTCTCCTGCCTCAGCCTCCCAAATAGCTGGGACCACAGGTGCCCGCCACAACGCCTGTCTATTTTTTGGTTGCAATTTGGCCAGGGCCGGGTTTGAACCCACCACCCCCGGTATATGGGGCCAGTGCCCTACTCACTGAGCCACTGGTGCTGCCCAACTGTGCGGTTTTTCAATATAAAAAATAAAGTCAGGTTCAAATTTTCAATAAGACCCACGGTTTGCTCCACAAAAGTATCCTATTTTCTCCTGTTTCCTCTCTAGCATACTACCAGTATCCGGGTTGGAAAAAAGCAGAAGTTAAAGGAGAAAAGAAAAGCTACAGAGCTACTCAAAGCTTTGTAAAAATTTAGTTTCCATCCATCAAAAGGGAAGTATACCATTTCATTTAACAGAACTTCAAATTAAGGCAATGCATGAAAAAGTTGAAAACACAGTAAAGAAAACTCAAAGAAATCAGAAAGTGATGTGTTCATTCATCTTAGAGGAGAAAAGATTTTAATTAAAGGAAATGTAGCATAAAGCAGTGCTTAAAGAACCCATTTAAAAATAGAATTCTGATAAATAGGCTTGGCCACTCAGCGCCTGTAGCTCAGCGGCTAGGGTGCCAGCCACATACACTGGAGCTGGAGGGTTCGAATCCAGCCCGGGTCTGCCAAACAACAACCACAAAAAAAAAAAAAAAAAAAAAAAAAAAAAAAAAACACAGCCGGGCGTTGTGGCAGGTGCCTGTAGTCCCAGCTACTTGGGAGGCTGAGGCAAGAGAATCGCTAGAACCCAAGAGTTTGAAGTTGCTGTGGAGCTGTGATACCACAGCACTCTACCCAGGGCATCATAGTGAGACTCTGTCTCGAAAAAACAAACAAACAAACAAACAAAAAAGAACAAAAAAAAAAAACAAAACAGGCTCGGTGCCTGTAGCTCAGCAGCTAGGGAACCAGCTACATACACTAGGGCTGGTGCATTCAAACCCAGTCCTGGCCTGCCAAACAACAACAACAAAAAAATAGCGGGGCGTTAGTGCAGGCGCCTGGAGTCCCAGCTACTTGGGAGGTTGAGGCAAGAGAATTGCTTAAGCCCAAAAGTTTGAGGTAGCTGTGAGCTGTGATGCCAAGGTATCACATAGTGAGACTGTCTCAAAAGAAAAAGAGAATTCTGATAAACAGAAAAGGGCAATAAAAACAAAAACTTTAATCAAGTTCATGTAGAAATATAAAAAAAGATTTGTGTTTGGCGTTGTGGCTGACCCCTATAATTCTAAGCACTCTGGGAGGGTAAGGTGAGAGGATCACTTGAGCTCAGGAGTTTAAGACCAGCCTGAGCAAGAGCAAGAAGGAAGACCCTATCTCTAATAAAAACAGAAAAAATTAACCAGGGGTTGTGGTGGGCGCCTGTAGTCCCAGCTACTTGGGATGCTGGTGTAGGAGGACCTCTTGAGTCCAGGAGCTTGAGGTTGCTGTGAACTAGGCTGAGGTTTCAGCACTCTAGCCTGGGCTACAATATAAGATTGAGTTTAAGGGAAAAAAAAAAAAAAAGGAAGAAAGAAAAGAAAGATTTGGTTTGCAGCAACCATCTTCAGATGACAAAGCAAAATGAAAGTCAATACCAGGTTACATTAATAGTACCTTGTTTTACTTTTTCCTCTTCCTCCCACAGAGAGAAATCACACTCTTAAAAGATGATTTCAACTTTTATTGAATAAGGACTTAATTTTTTAACATTACAAACTAACTCTCCCTTTCTAAAAAGGCAGATCTTACACTCAGAAACAATCTTCAAGCATTTTTTTGTTTAAGAAATGGGAGGGGGGAATCCACAGTTCGTTAACAAAAAGATTCAGAATTTCTTTTTACAGTAATGATGAGAGAAAACCCAATACATTTCACAACCAAAAGTGGTTCAAACGAAATATATCTATAACAGATTTTAAAATCTGGAAAAGATGACATAAACAGGACAATCACAAATGTTGCTTATAACAATTTTGGCTCTGACAATATAGAACACATGCTTGTTTTGCACTGCACCTAAGAAGGTTTGTTCTACCTGGATACAAGCAGCTTCCCCTCCTCCTAGTCTTTTGTAAAAATCATTAAGGCAAGTCTACAAAGGACCAGGAAGGCACTGGGGCACAGCAGCTGACCATAGGAAGGCTATGTAACTTCGTGTAGTGTGACAGCCTTTATTGTAGGCATCAGTGTGACAGACTCAGTGTTTTGTTTTGTTTTTTTGCAGCATCAACCTGCACCTAAAGCATAAAAGGTCACTTCAAGTCACTTCAATGTAATAAACAATTCCCATTCATTGTGTTACCAGGAAAGGAGAAATGATTTACTATGCTAAAAAGATTTGGAAGCAAGAATAAAGGATAAGCCCTTTGGTTTAGACGTACTAGAAAACAGAGTATCTTTAACTCTGTAAGGAATACTATATATATTGGTCTATTAAACTATCCCAATTAATTAGAACCCCTTTATATTCCCATTAATGTCAGATCATTACATAATTTCAAAAGCATAAGTACTTTTATTTCACTATAATAATAGCTGAGAACACTTCAATAATATAATAATGGTTTAATTTTGACCACTTCTTTTTGGTCTTACAGTATTATTATTATTATTTTTTTTTTTGAGACAGAGTCTCACTATGTCACCCTCGGTAGAGTGCCGTGGCCTCACACAGCTCACAGCAACCTCCAACTCTTGGGCTTAAGCGATTCTCTTGCCTCAGCCCCCCAAGTAGTTGACACTTCAGGTGCCCACCACAATGCCCGGCTATTTTTTGTTGCAGTTGTCGTTGCTGTTTAGCAGGCCCAAGCTGGGTTTGAACCTGCCAGCCTTGGTGTATGTGGCTGGTGCCGTAACCACTGTGCTATGGGCGCCAAGCCAGTCTTACACTATTTTTAAGCTTAGGGAGAGATGCCAGCCATTAAAAAAAAATTAAAAAGTAACATGGGTCATACCAAGAGCTCACAAAAACATGGCACTGTTTCCTTATTTTTATAAGAGAGTCAACAAAGCAATTTTATGTGTATTTATATAAAGGTATCTTTCAAGATAAGCCTGTGCTCTGAAATGCATGAAGGGACAAACATAGCAGTCAATCAAACCTTGGTTTAATTTCTTCCTGGTCATCTAGGAAATTAAGGGCTCCTTTAGATATCTAAACATTTCAGCAACATGAAGACGCCTGTATCAGCAGATGAAGCACAAACATAAGCCTAGTTCTTTGGGATATCACTGTGGACATAGTCCTTACCATGGTCCACGTTTGTAAATGAGATTATGTAACTCTTCATTCTAAGGTGTCACCTGATCACCAGGAGAGTAACTCAATCCTATTCAGTAGCTAAGGGAGGCACCTGTCCGTAACAAGATTAAAAGGCCACCATAAAAGTGAGAATAGATGAGTCTAGCCTGTGTTAGCTAAAGTTAGGGAAAGGAGAGCCCAGTTTTGTTACAGAGTTGAAAACTGAAAAATTACTTTTAATCTTAGAAAATAAATTTCATTTGGCAAGAAAGGAAGAGTTAGCACATTTATGTCTGAAGAAGAAAAAAAGGAGGACAAGAGGGGTGCACCCGAGATGCACTGAAGTGACTGAAGCAGCCTACGGAGGCGTTCAAGGCACACGGCACAGGAGGCTGTCCTCTCCATCCAACCACTACGGACGTCATCCACCCAGGTGTCATTTGCCATAAAACCTCAGCTGAAGAAAAGAACTGTTCTGGCTATGAATGCGAAACATCCCTCAATGCTTCTCTTTTTTAAGGAGGAAAGCAAAGTTAATTGGGAGCCACTTTCTAAAGTACTTTTAGAAGCAAAGAAAAAAATACTATGATTAAAAATAATGTGTTCTTATAAAGCATAGTGCCCACACACAAAGGAAAAAAAAAATCACATAATCACAATCTTTAAGACTTCCTGGAACGCTAACTGTTATCTTGGCTGCAGTTTTCCACACCATTTGGAAGACAGGTGTTCGACAGACGATTTTCTGTGACTTAGGAATCTTCCACAACACGAAGTCAGGCCATCCCAGTAATCTCTTGTCTTTTCACGCTGCCTCTCAGAAAAGTTTCTGACAAGTTCAAGAGGTGAGGAAGGATGCAGAAAACTATTCTTTCCTTCTCATTAAAATCCATCTTTTTAAGTGTGTTCTCCAACAAGGCAAAGTAAGACCCCAACACAGTGAAATGAGGTATTGATACGGTGAGTGTTCATCAGGACTTCACTTTCCTTGCTCGAGCATCTGAGCATTACTGCTGCTAGCCAAAGACAATTTATCATACATCATCTCCTTGATTCCCAACCCCAAGTTAACTTTTATTTCATTATTTCATTAACTTTAGAAAAAAGCAGCACAGAGCCGTATGCTATGGCTTCCTCCCCATGCCCCACCTCTTCCCTCTCCCACCAAGTAATCTCATACGCACTGCTCCAAGCACTTATGTAAATTCTTTGTTGGTATTTCTGTTGGCATGATTTTCGTGAACAGTTCATTCTGTGTTCATATATGTGTCGAATGGTAAATTAAACTTCAAAAAGCAAACCACAGACAGAAACCCAGACACAGTGCCAATTTATAATTTCAGTCTTATGACAAATTTCATACATATTCTGATACGTTCAAAAGAAAAAAACTATTAAATCAGTTCTATGCAAAATACAGAATAAAATAAGATGTGGAAGTTCTGTGGAAGATGCCAAGCTGTGTACTGTAAAATATGTCAAGACATTTAGTTTTGGCTTATGAAAATTTCAATTATATCTAAAGAAGAGAACAGACATGGATGAGAAATCCAAAGCCATGTCCACACAGTTTTATGTTATTTTTGAACCAATTTCAAACATTTATGGAGAATAGACATTTAACTCTACATACCAAATTCCCCTTTTGAATGTCTGCATAAACTAAGAGGCAGGTCTTTCTGGATGTCAGATTAATTATAGGCACTATAAAAACATAACAAACTTACACCAAGACAAGTCTGTGTAAATAAGTATATTAATTACACAGGCACCAAGAAAGGAGGAAGTAAGAGGTCTCAATGTTTTCTCTAAAATTCCAGAAACTGCCCATTTATGGTACACAAACAAAAGGGAGGTGTTGCAATGTTTACCAGTGTTTTGTCTTAATAATATAAAATCAGTCACGTAAATAGTAGGTATTCAAGGCCAACAAGGGTAGAACCAACACAAATCATGAGCTAACATTGCCTGTTTCCTCCCCATGATTTCAAGTTTGTCCAGTCATTTATTTATACTGTGGTTTCTCGACCAGTTTTGAGATTGGGTGCTGAGAACTGTCTCCTCATTCGTGGAGGTGTCACAAACTGGCTACAGTGGCTGGGTTTGTCAGTCTGCTTCTGAGAGGCAATGGCTGCAGTCGCCTCTAATTGACCTCCAGTGCTGTGATTACAGTAAGACTGACGGTGTTGATGAATGTGGCGTTTCGCCTGAAAAGTCTGCAGATCAGCAGTGGGGTGACTGCTGTGGGAATTTAATGATTCTGAGGAGGCAGATGCCTGGCAGCGTGTACTTTTGGGTTGGCCGTTATTGAGAGAATTGCTTCTCCAACGTAACTGAGGTGGCAGCTGTTGGTTATTAATTTGCTGCTTGCTAACTTGGATGTGATCTTGACTTCGCGTGCCCTGAGAGCCCCATGGTAACTGGAGATCCTTAGAAGCTGCTTTACCTCCTTTTTCTTGGCTCTCCTCTTTATTTCCTTTCCTCCCTTCTTCATCTTTTGGAATTCTAAGCTCTATGACCTCATCTTCTGTTATGATGATGTGCGTCCCAGGACTCCAAGAGTTTCTGTGTTTAGGGTTGCTCTTAAAGGGGAAGCGGGGCTTCCGGTTCTCAGGAGGGATGAACCTATGAGGTACATTCTGCCTTCGAAGCTGCTTTGTTATCTCCTGCTGTTGCAGGTTCTTAAACCGAATTTGCTCTTGCCTCATCCAACGTAGACGTCCCCGTCTGAAAGCAGGATCCCCATTCATCAGCTGGGAAACGCGTTCTTCCTTCCCAAGTTCTTCCCGGTCTCCTTTACTCACATCACTCTCAGCAGGGCCACCGACACCAGCTCCAACGGGCTCCTTGGCCTTGAGGCTTCCTTGGCTTTTCTGTTCCTGAGATCCAATCAGTGGCAAGACCTTCTCCATTTTGAGCATTTTGTTTCTTAAAACTTTTATCTCCTCATCTTTCATATTATTTTGTTTTTTAACTTCTTGCAAAATATCTTCCAGTTTATCTATATGAACCTTCAGGTCATCAACATCGGTGACACTTTTGCCACTGGCCATCACATCTTCTATCTTCTCATCTCCAACACCAACAGTGTCCCAGACATCCCTGGCCACTGCCCTCCAGGAGTCCCGCTCATTGGGGTCTTTCTTGCCATACATGGCACAAAGCTCTTTCATCTTGACAATGGCCAGAGCTTCAATCTCTTGCCGACTGTGCCTGAAGTCATTGAGAGCAACCTCGTAGCAAATCTCTTTGACAGCCTGAATTTTAAGATCTGAGATTGTGACCCATTTGGAATCTTTACTCAGGCGCCTTCTTTGGGGGATCTGATACATTTTAATTGGTTCTCGTTTCTTCCCACTGCTGGGGAGACCACATTTTTTAACAATGGTTTGCAACTTGCTAGGAGGTAGCTTTTCTCTGAGAGAAGTAATCAGTTTCCAGCTTTCTTCACAGGACCTCTTGTCAGAATCGTCCCCGCTATCAGAATCCGCGTCCTTTGGAAAAACAAAATCAAAAAATGGCCCCAAAATAACCAAAATTAAAATGTAAAAAAGGAAAATCAAATCGAAGAAAAAGCAAGTAAAAAAGCCTTAATCAAATTTAAAAACAGAACTAAAAAAACTAAAAACCAAAAATGCCCCTCAATAAAGTGGAAGTCTATTAAAACTTATACATATGTAGATTACTACAAAGATTTGTTTATCCCTAACCCAAATTAATTTCCACTTTCTGGCTTAAGTGATGATATTTGCCACCAAATTTCTTAAGAGGATTGACAAAAGGAGTGAGTCTCTCACTCTAAGGTCACATGAAATAGCCAAATGGTATGTTATAATATCTCCACTACTTCAAGAAAATGAAGCAAAGCCTCAATCTCACACATGCTAACCACCCATGCAGCCACTTCCCAACATTTGCCTTGGTTATTGCTGTTGCTTCTTCCAGAATCTCTTTTCCCCATGAGTGAGCACAGATGCCATACAAAGATGTGACGAGCAGGCGGATTAACAAGGTTAGTAAGGCTGTAGGACGCCAAGTTTTGTTTAGCTTTACTAAAAAGAGCAGCCCTAGAAAAAAGTTAAAAGATAAGAATGTAGAAAAAGAGGCAGTCAAACAAGGATGATGTTAGAAGTGCTAAGAATCTCTTATCAGCAGAACATGTGAGGCTCTTATCAATCACTTTTTTTCTATAAGATGAGATGGTTTTGCAATTAGTCTTTCCATGAGTAAATACTGGATTTGCTATTTTCTTTTGTCACGTTAAACAAATCCATTTCAACTGTGCAATTCAAGTTTGTTATCCAGATAAGAAGGAAGCATTAAAAAGGGTTCCTTATACTGGGTGTGGTTTATTTTTGTCTTTCACACACTTAAGCCAATAAATTCCTCACCTCCAAAATTTTGTGAAATAAATTACCAGAACAAAAATTAAGCTAGGCAAATAATTAAAAATTCCCCAAGTAATATTTTAACAAATTCAATTTAAAGATGTCTTCTACATAGAAGCTTATAACTGTTCCAGCCATTTGAAAACTATCACTTGGCAAATACTTGTTACTCTTCCAATAAACGCAAAGACTATATTCTGCTTATGAAAAATGGGTATACTTTAAAATGCGTCTCAACTCTGTCTCTCCAGATGTCTTTGCACCATTACCTTTTTAAAAAAACTTTACTTAGAGCCAGGCAATGTGGTTTACACCTGTAATCTTTTTTTTTTTTTTTGTAGAGACAGAGTCTCACTTTATGGCCCTCAGTAGAGTGCCGTGGTATCACACAGCTCACAGCAACCGCCAACTCCTGGGCTTAAGCGATTCTCTTGCCTCAGCCTCCCGAGTAGCTGGGACTACAGGTGCCCGCCACAACGCCCAGTTATTTTTTGGTTGCAGTTCAGCCAAGGCCGGGCTTGAACCCACCACCCTCGGTATATGGGGCCGGCGCCCTACCGACTAAGCCACAGGCGCCGCCCTACACCTGTAATCTTAACACTTAGGGAGGCTTAGGCAGGAGGATCCCTTGAGCTCAGGAGCTGGAGACCAGTCTGAGCAAAAGTGAGACCCCCATCTCTACTAAAAATAGAAAAACTTAGCTGGGCATTGTTGCACATGCCTGTAGTCCCAGCTACTGGAGAGGCTGAGGCAGGAGAATTACCTGAGCCCAGAAGTTTGAGGTTGCTGTGAGCTAGACTGATGCCAGGGTACCCTCACCTGGGGTAACAGAGTGAAACTCTGTCTCAAAAAAAACAAAAAAACAGGGGCAGGGCTCAGTGGGTAGGAAGCCGACCCCATATACCGAGGGTGACAGGCTCAAACCCAGCCCCGCTCACCTAAAGCAGTGGCAAATGCAACAAAAATAGCCAGGCGCTGTGGCAGGTGCCTGTAGTCCCAGGTACTCAGGAGGCTGAGGCAAGAGAATCGCCCTAGCCCAAGAGCTGGAGGTTGCTGTGAGCTGTGATGCCACAGCACTCTATTGAGGGCGACAAAGTGAGACTCTGTCTCAAAAACAAAAAACAGGGTTGTGTCTGTGGCTCAGTGAGTAGGGCGACAACAAAAAATAGCTAGGTGTTGTAGTGGGAGCCTGTAGTCCCAGCTACTCGGGAGGCTGAAGCAAGAGAATCGCCTAAGCCCAAGAGCTGGAGGTTGCTGTGAACTGTGATGCCACAGCATTCTGCCAAGGGCGATAAAGTGAGACTCTTATCTCTTAAAAAACAAACAAAAAATAAAAAAAAAAACCTTTTCACAAAAATGTAGTTTCAAGGGCTATTTGGATAACATCCAATTATTCTTAATTAACATAAGCAAATCTTGAAACAATGACTATGAAAGCAATGTTGGATTTAGAATTCTATATAAAGAACAGGATTAGAAAGAATATTTAGGAAATAAAAGTTACTGGGAAAAGAAAATATTCACTAGATAAGTAGTTCAAGACGGTCTAGCAAATGAAAATATTGTTACTTAATATTCTCTTTTGTCTGTGATTATCAAAAACACCTCTAGAGGAGTTTTGTTTTTTTTTAAGGAATTGAAACTGATAGATAATATCTTGCTTTCTAGACCTGAGATTTGTATGTATAGTCGCTTTCAAAGGTACAAAACAATAACCCTCAACAATAATAATATTCTGCCTTAGAGAGTTGCCCAGTAAATAAAAAAAAATAAAACAATAATGATGATCATTTGGCCTCTGAATTTAAAGACGTTGCTTCTGATTTACATAATTTCTATTCACCTATAAATGGATACCTAGCCCATTTATAACACCTATCTATTTGAAAACTTAGCAACAAAAAGCAGATAAACTAAATTTGTAGACTCTAGACTATATTTTCTTTTCATTTTCAGTTTTAAAAATCAGAATGGCTAATCTTAAGTGATAAACGATTAGTGATAAACATTATAGAAAAAAGTATGCCTGATTCCTGAAAAGATTTTTCTGTCCTAAATATATACAGGGTGGCCATAAAGTTCATGTGCAATTTAAATATTTACAACTGTAATTATTTAAACTGAGTTTTATAGAATGTAAATAAATTCCCTTTGATTCTTCCCATATAACTGGCATTTATTACTTTTTTTCCTGGTTGTTTATTTTTTCTCTTATACTTAAAGATAAAATTACAGACATTCTAATCATTGGTTTAATCATACTTGAGAGACAATACTTATACCTTTAAACTCTAAAATGAAACAAATGAAAAAGTGTACATAAATCTAAAAAGAACTCAAATCAAGTGGCCATAATTTTCCTTCTTTTTAAAATACTACCATATTGACTTTGTTAAATGTGTTCTCTTTACAACCTATCACATGCTAACCGTGATATGCATAACTTGGTATGCCAAGTTTATGTGCCAACATGTAAATCCTATCTCATGTCAAAAAAAAAAAAAAGATTTTCAGATATTTAGATCCATTTATTACAGGGAAGGAAAAACTACTGAGGTCTGGCCAATTCACATGTCACTAAATGATCCTTCTGTTTTCATTAAATTCCCAGAGGCAATTAATAATTTTAGGAATTATTAATTAATTAATTAAGGAGGCAAAGTAAGCCTCCTGAAGAGACTGCAGAGTTTATGTAAAAGAGAGAAGATGCCTAAAACAGTGTATAAAAAAGCAAGCACAGAAAGGACCAGGTATATAATAACAGAGTACTCAATGGAAGGGAATCCCCAACATTAAAATGTGCTGCATTTGAGGGGCTATCATAATAGAAAACTTGTTTTCTATTAAGAAAACTTAAAGAGACAGCATCTTGCTCTGTTGCCCAGACTAGAGAATACAGTAGCACTATTAGAGCTTACTGTAAAATCCATTTTTAATGGTGTCATTAGGTAAAAATAACTACATAAAATAAATATTAAATATTTACTGAAAACAACTGCTTTGTTATCTTCTCAATGATTGATCACAGGGTGCATTAGAAATTTACCTGTGGGTTGACCAATGCAGGGCAATAAGAAGTTATTTTCCATTCAGTATTGCTCCTGACATAATTCTTCAGTCTAATGGATTAGAAACCAGTTTCTCTTGCAGTCAAGAAATGTAAGTGTAATCGGAAGCTGACGTTTGAGGAGGAAAGCAACTTCCTTCAAGGAGTTGCTCTTGAAATCCTGTTTGCTTTCAGATACACAGAGCAAACGACCACCAGAATCTGACTGTCTACAGATTATACGTCCATAGAAACTAAGTATGTCTTAGGGACACAAAATCATCACCAACTCCTTGTTTTAGAGAACACCAGATAGCCTTTCTCTGTTATACCTAAGTACTTAAGTATGGTCCCAAGACTAGCAGCACTGGCACCTCTGGTAGCCTGTTAGAAATGCTGACTCTCACGTCCCCGTCCAGACCTGCACATTCAGTGTCTACGTGTTACCAAGACTGAGGTGGCTGAGAAACAATGCTGTAACTAATGGACCAACACTGAGGCCAGTCAGAAAAGCCAAGTTAAGCCTTGGACCCATGGTATCAAGTGTTTAATAGCAGGTAAGACCCTATCTTTTAAGTCTTGGTTTCCTCAGCTATAAACTTATATATACACCTGTTAAGAGAGTTGTTTCAGGGATCAAATGATAGATGTTAAAGCTTATAAATTATAAAGCACTATACAAATAGAAGGCACTAACTGTTAATAATAAATAGAGCTTAATTACACCTGTCTTTGTTTGATCTCAGACCACCAGAAGCATGTTATTAGATCATACTACCTTATTAAGATAAAAGGCTCCTTCATGTGTCACAAACCTCTCAAATCCCTAATCTCTATGTGCCTAGATCTTTCTGTTTTCATTAAAAACTAAATGCCAACCAGGCCTCCTAAAGAGACAACCTATAACACTGCTACTATCCTGCCCCAAACACTTGACTTATTTTTACCATCTATTCTTTTGGGGGCTTCACTGTAATTTCCAAGATTACAAACTAACTGGTTTAACCCATAGCCAAGCCTGAGAACTGAGCTAACCTGGAAAAGGCTGCTTTTTGTGCTCAAGTCCTTGGCTTTTCTGGTCCATTTAAAAATAGCCCTTTCTCCAAAACACAGAGTATGACCAAAAGACTGCGGTTCGTTCACATGCTGTATTTTATCCTGAGGGAAGAAGCCAGTGCCCCAGTTTTCTCTTTAATGCCTCCTAATATTGTCTGGCCCTAATGCCTCCTTATCTTAAAAGAAGACGATGAACCGTAAAAGACAGGAACTTCCTAAACCACTTCCACAATACCCAAAGGTTAGTTATTTTTTTCTTTTTTTTTTTGAGAGTCTCACTATGTTGCTCTTGGTAGAGTGCCATGGCATCACAGCTCATAGCAACCTCTAACTCTTAGGCTTAAGCGACTCTCTTGCCTCAGCCTCCCAAGTAGCTGGGACTACAGGCGCCCACTACAACGCCTGGCTATTTTTTGGTTGCAGTTGTTATTGCTGTTTAGCAGGCCTGGGCCGGGTTCAAACCTGCCAGCCTTGGTATATGTGGCCAGTGCCCTACTCACTGAGCTATGGGCGCCAAGCCAGTTATGTTTTTCTTATGTATCAATTTGAACAGTGAGAAGCCTCTTACAACAAAATTGGATGGTTTTAAAAATAAAAACCTAACTAATAGATCAACTTATTAATTCATGAGATTCAGTTTCAAACAAATATGGGAAATCAATTAACGTCATAATATGCTAAAGTCCTGAGTGTCATAGCGGGACCTCACACTGACCTTCCAGCTGCTCACCCAAACCCCCTCCTGATCCAGAAGCAGCAGGCCTCCTCTCCCTCTGCGCTGGCTATGCAGCCCCTGCTCCCAGTGCCCCCACACATGCCACTGAGAACCTTGTTGAGAATTCAGACTCCATGCAGGGGAACAGAGAAGATTAACACATGCAACTGTGCAGCAACACTTTTAGACACAGTTTAACTTAAAAAAAAAAAAAAAATCCCCCAGCACAAGAACAATCCCCAAAGTCAGCCCAAGAGCAGAGAATTAGTACTATCAGGTGATCGGAAACAAAACCAAGGCAAACTCCCACCAAATTCAATATCGAGGGTAATAATCACTAAAAGAATCATCACTGATATAAATTCCAAAACCACTTATCAAGAGGCAAAGGCTACCAGAAAAGCTCTATCTCTCAAAAAGTACTTGGTTGTGAGGAAAGTAAGGATTTGACCCTAAGATATCAAAGGGACAAAATAGTTCCTCTATGGACAGTTTTTCCAGCTAAGGCTACCAGGAAACTTAAGTTCTTTCTCCATTAAGGAAATGAAGGAATAGCGTGTGGTATCAGTGAGAGAAGCGATTTGGGTGTGACCGTCTGTGCATCAGGGAAGGTATGGGAACAAGCTGCCCTTCCTAACAGTTAGCAGATTCAGGATGGACTCCTACCAGTCTCTGCTGCTCCAGAAGAAGATCTGCTTCTTCCTTCTCTTTTTTGTATAATATCTCCATTTCCTGTAGCCTAGAAGAAGGAAAAAAAAAAAAAAAAGAGTAAACTGTGAAGTCACTGAGCCACTTCACGAATTTGCCGTATGTTTGTAAGAAGAGGCGGCACATGGGCCACAGAATATTTGTGTCATTACCTTTTCTCCATCTCCTGTTTCATATCAATTCCTTGTTTTTCCAGAAGCTCTCTCTGAGCGAAAGTCCAGTCCACTGGCTCAGAGGGGGTTTCAGCAGAAGGAGTCTTTTCCCGCTCAGCTCGTGCTTGCTCAGGGTGGTTAAAACGGAAAACATGGTTTTTACCCATAATGATACGATTTCCTAGCACAAAACACAGAAAAAGATTAAGGAATCATTTTTAAATCTGTGGTAGTAACCTTATTCTCCCTAAGGCAAAAAAGACGGCTTTGGAGGTTTTATAAGAACAAAAACGCTAATGCTGACTATCACTTCAGGCTCTAAACAAAGAGTCATGAAGTTGTTCACACAAGACCTGCGCACACTGCTGAAGACCTCAAACTCTCCCAGTCTCACCTGAGCGCAGCTGAACAGGCTGGGCCACCCTCTTGCCATTTACGTAGGTTTCTGAGCGCTCACAGGGCTCTAGAGTCACGATAACTAAGAGGAACACAAACTAATGTTATTATCACAAGTCACTGGAGTCAAATAATGGAAAACAGTTGACCATCAGGATTCATGGTAACCAAAATAAATTCCTTCAGTCAATCACGTGACCGAAGCAGTACATTTTCAGGCATCAGTTCCAATATAAGAGGCTACTTGGGATTATGGCTCAGATAGAAATATTTAATTGAACTTGAGAAACCTCAGATGAACATTATAATACTAGCTTTGGTGATATCTGACAACTGGACCAATAAACTATAAACCATCAGAAATCTTTCAAGTATGAGATACAGATAATAATAAGAAATTGATGATGCTAATATTTTGATTAAGGAAGGAATTAATTATACTCCACAAGAATACCATTAGATTATTGTCTCATTAAAATAATCTGGGCAAAAATCAAGATTTACTTTTCCTTCCCTTTTAAATAAAAATCAATTCTACTGGGTTAAGACTTGAGGTCCTTTGAATTGCCTATGACCCAGCATATTTGTTCTTTTCTTTCTTTTCTATATAATAATTAACATTCAAGACTAAGCCTAATTGCCTATGTCCCACTTGGCTGTTGGCAGCAATGAAAGGGCTCCTTTTGTCCAGGCTATTTTCATGTAAAGTAGCTATGTCCATCTCTGCATTTGTAAGCAGCCCAGGTTTCTTCATTTTTCAATATTAGGTCGTACAAGAAAGTATCACTGACAGAGACAAGGAATACCAGGTGTGAAGCATTTCTCATATACAAATGAAAAGGTTGTTGGAAAAACTCCAAGGAGGACCTCTTACCTTCACCGCTGTTGCTTCTCTCGCTGCGGAAGACACAATGCTCCTCCTTGATGTGAGCCCCACTCAGCACTATGTCCTGGCGCCGCTCAGCATCTGCTTGGCCAACCCTGAACACAGGAGAAAGCATTTCCCAGGGAAATTCAAATACAAAAACCACCATAAACAATGGTGGTCTTTCTCCCAATGAACCTCTTTTTCTCAAAGAAAAAGGTATTGCCTTTTTGTATCAGAAGCTTTCAATTGCAAATTCTGTTCTCATATATGAACAGCCTCCCTACATCAGAATAAGAAGCCATGGAAGAATGATTCGCCAACATAACTCATACAGCATTGTAAAAGGCACCAGTAAAATAAATTCCCTAATGATTTCATTTAAGTTGTTAAAAGGAAAAAATTTATTGGAAGTATTATAGAGAAAAAGTGCATTAACTAGCTCAGCTGACAGAAAAAAAAAAAAAAAAAATTAAGTAACCAAAACAAGAAATGTACCTTGTGATTCCATCTTTGATGTAATAAAGCAGGCACTCAGACATCAGTGGGTCTTCATTGAGATTAACAAGATGTGGGGTCTGAAAAAGGTTACAGATTAGGAATTCAGAGCAAGGCACCGTGAGAGGGCTGTGGCAACGACAGGGGCTTACGGAAGGTCAGGCTTTTCCAACTCCCTACACTGCCTGAAGAGGGATATCCTTCATTCCCAGCTGCAAATCCACAGTAAAGAGAAAATATTCTCTTCAGGCCACTCTGAGCTTCATCAATACGTTCCATTTAAAAATAAAATATGATTGGCTCAGCACCTGCAGCTTAGTGGCTAGGATGCCAGCCACATACACTCTCCTAAGGGCGATAAAGTAAGACTCTGTCTCTACCCAAAAAAAAAAAAACAAGTTGTCTTAAGGGCAGCACCTGTGGCTCAGTGAGTAGGGTGCTGGCCCCATATACCAAGGGTGGCGGGTTCGAGCACAGACCAGGCCTGCCAAACAACAATGACAACTACAACCAAAAAAGCTATGATGGGCATTGTGATGGGCACCTGTAGTCCCAGCTGCTTGGGAGGCTGAGACAAGAGAATGGCTTAAGCCCAAGAGTTGGAGGTTGCTGGGAGGTGATGCCTTAAAAAAAAAAAAAAAAATTAAATCTTTCTTCAGCCCAGGCATTTATAAAAATTAACTGATCCAGAGAATCAGCCTATCTTAATTTTTTCTTTGTGCTTTGATTTTATCAAGAATTGGGTCTTGTTCTTTATCATATTTTATTTTTGAGACAGTCTCACTTTGTCACGCTCAGCAGAGCGCGGTAGCATCACAGCTCACAGCAACCTTCAGTTCTTGGGCTTAGGCGATTCTCTTGCCTCAGCCTCCCAAGTAGCTGGGACTACAGGCACCCACTACAATTTTGTCATTGTTGTTGTTGTAGTTTGGCCGGGGCCGGGTTCAAACCTGCCACCCTTGGTATTTGGGGCCGGCACCCTACTCACGAGCCACAGGTGCTGTCCCTTAAGACAACTTTTTTTTTTTGTAGAGACAGAGTCTTACTTTATCGCCCTCAGTAGAGTGCCCTAGCGTCACAGCTCACAGCAACCTCCAACTCCTGGGCTTAGGCGATTCTCTTGCCTCAGCCTCCCGAGTAGCTATGACTACAAGTGCCCGCCACAACGCCTGGCTATTTTTTTTGTTGCAATGTGGCCAGAGTTGGGTTTGAACCTGCCACCCTCGGTATATGGGGCCGGCACCCTACCCACTGAGCCACAGGCACTGCCCAAGATTTAATTTTTCATTTACTTTTATTACAGTGTCCCCACACCCTCTGCCATTTTCCATCTACAATTTCCATCAGTTCTTCCAGGGTCCCAGTTATTGCCTTGAGTTTATTAGTCTTTATCTAATTAAAAGAAATTAAAATTACTGATACTCAGTAATATAAACATCTTCTAAAAATCTTCTTCATTTAACTCTAACATTTCTAAAATCTTTTTTAAAAACCAACCTTCTTTGGTGAAAATACCCCACTGGAATCCAAAAATAAGTCACACGGTCTTGGGGCCAAAATCTACTCAAGATAGTGCCAGCAAATATGGAAAAATGAAACAAAAGTCAGATCAGGGGTTAAGAAAAAGTACTACAAAGGAAGACTGAAAAGAAATTAGAAAAACCTCTATATCTTCTCAACTAGCATCCACCTCTGCAATTTATGAACTTGACTAGTTTGAGAAAATCAAAACCCTCTGTGGGCAATACTCTTTAAGGTCCATCTTAATGGTGACCTAAGAAAAAGTAAACCTCAGGAACAGGTTCTCAAACTGGATGTAGTCACTGGTATACCCCTTCCTTTCCTAAGGAAGCCTAGAAAGTTAAAGCAAGATGGGAAAAATTAAAGTAAGAAAAAGCTTTCGAAGTAGAAATCTCAGTTTGGAATTACATGCTGTTTATGTTCAAGTCATTTATGATTCATGTGAAATATCATATTTTCACAAGTTCTTATAAAAAATTTCTCCATGGCAGAACCTGTGGCTCAAAGGAGTAGGGCACTAGCCCCAGCCAAAAACTGCAAAATAAAAAATAAAGAAGTTCTCCACAATTTTTAACACTAAAAAATGTTATGAAATACTTTTAGATATATGCACAGGCACAATTTAAATTTTATCAAAACTATAATTGCTAAAATCTCTATAATCATAGATAACATCTGGTAAAATACATGTCTTACTGAAGGAAAAATGATTAAGCTAAAAATCATTGCCCTTTCATAATATAAACACAAAAAATACTTAGTGTACAAGTGTTACAATATGTATCTATGAAGTCTTTAAATCAATCTTTTCTGTTGAAATTATCACAATGAAATTTATAAAAATGTTCTATAGCCAACTAACCAAGAGTCCTACCAACAACCACAGGAATATTTCAAACTACATAAAATAAAAGTTAACAATTCAAAACTCATCATCCCTTATTCCTAACCTAGAGAGACCATCAGAACTTAGTACATGAAGATGTTTAAGTCTCCAATGGCCAATCTGAGGCCATTTGAAACGAAGGACCATCTTACAGTGGTATAAAATACATCAATATACGTTCTAATATGCCATGTAAATAAACACACAAAATAATCAATTTCTAATAGTTTCCTAGTATCCAACAATATCCAACTTGCAACCTAAAAAACAAAACAAAAAAAACCTTACTATTCCAATTAGCTAAAAGACATCTAACTCTAACTACTTTACAACTACGATTATGTAAGTAGGAGGGTGACTACTGGAGTCATTTTTTAAACAATAAACTGAGATGGGAGCAGAGGAGTCTAGAAGGATAAGGAAAGGAACTCTGTGCTCAGTACACTGGATGTCTATAATGGAAGCAGCACATTCTACACAAACCTGAACAGCTGAAATTTGTTCCAAAAAGTTATAAAGCAAGGTAAATGACTTCTGTGAGAAAACCTACATAGAAAAAGTAGCCAGAACTGAAGCGAGGAACACTGGGTTAGGTTGGGCATTTACAACAATGGAGATGACTAAACAAACTGAATCATGGCCCAAAGTTACAAATTTACTGCTTAAGTTTTTTGTTTTATAAACGGTAAACATGATGAGCATTTTAGAAATATGCTGCCTTTAATACTGTAAGACCAGACTCTGTAAGATTAAAACAGAAATATCTGAAATAAGTACCAAGATTTGTTTAAAAGAAAAAATGGAGGCGGCTGGGCTCAGTGGCTCACACCTGTAATCCCAGCACTCTGGGAAGCTGAGGCAGGAGGACTGCCTAAGCTCATGGGTTCAAGACCAGCCTGAGCATGAGTGAGACCCCCGTCTCTAAAAATATAAAAATAGCCAGGTGTTGTGGTGGGCACCCAGAGTCCCAGCTACTTGGGAGGCTGAGGCAAGAGCATCACTCAAGCCCAAGAGTTTGAGGTTGCTGTGAGCTGTGACACCACAGCACTCTACTGAGGGCAACAAAGTAAGAGTAGGTCTCAAAAGAAAAAAAAAAAAAGAGGTCAAAGGGCCCCCCTGAAAGACATGAAGCGCCCCAGTGACTAAGACAAAAACGGTCTCTCTTCGGTTGGGTTTCAGAGCATGCTTCCTTACCTTTTTAGGTGAGAAAACCCCTAGGGTTCCTCCATCTTCTCGAATGGCAACTCCCATCTCAGCCAACAAGGCCTCTCTAGAAAAAACAAATACCTCAGAATATCAATACCAAAATGTCAATTAAATCAGTCCAATATGAACTGGAAAATAAAGTATACAAAGCAAAACAGTAGGTCAAATCTAAAGCCAGTGATACAAATTCGAAATAATGTCATCTCATCGTTAATACGAAATTATTTTTAAGAGAAACAGAACATTCAAAATAATTATGCTATGTTGGATAAAATTGTAACTTGTTTCATCTGACTCTAAAGATAGACAATAATTCATCAATATGTCTATTAATATAAAAAAGAAGATATTCCTTAAAACCATGTATCCAACTCAAAGAACTACTTCTTAGGCCAAATGTGATGGCTCATGCCTACAATCCTAGAACTTTGGGAGGCCAGCATGGGAGGATCACTTCAGGCTAGGAGTTCAAGACCAGGCTGGGCAATACAGTGAGACCATGACTCTACAAAAAATAGAAAAAATTAGCTGACTATGGTGGTGCAAATCTGTAGTCCCACCTACTTGGGAAGCTGGGGCAAGAAGATGACTTGAGCTCAGGAATTTGAGGTTACAGAGAGCTATAATGAATGATGGCTAGATCTGGGAAATAGAACAAGATCTTGACTAATTTAAAACAACAACAAAAAAAACCACAAAAAACATTTCTTCGGAATAAAGCAATCAGAAAGTAATTTTGCTTTATGAAATATGGCCTATAAATATGAATTTGTCAAATGTCTCATGCACGTCTTCATTCTGACTCAATAATTCTAGCTTAAAATCTCTAAAGAAATTCTAATTGTGTGCAGCGCCTGCAGCTCAGTGGATAGAGTGCCGGCCCCATATACTGGGGGTGGCGGGTTTGAACCTGGCTCTAGCCAAACTGCAACGAAAAAATAGCCAGGCATTATGGCGGGTGCCTGTAGTTCCAGCTACTCAGGAGGCTGAGGCAAGAGAATCACCTAAGCCCAGGAGTTGGAGGTTGCTGTGAGCTATGATGCCACAGCACTCTACCAAGGGTGATAAAATGAGACTCTGGCACCGAGCCAGAACTGGTATTTTTTAAATGTACCTTTATTTCAATAGCAAAAGTATCATTTGGGGACTCAGCGTCCATAGCACAGTGGTTACAGCACCTGCCATGTACACCGAGTCTGGCAGGTTTGAACCCAGCCCACGCCTGCCAAACAATGACAACTGTAACAAAAAGAATCCGGGTGTTATGGCAGGCGCCTGTAGTCCCAGCTACTAGGGAGGCTGAGGCAAGAGAATCTCTTAAGCCCAAGAGTTTGAGGTTGCTATGAGCTGTGACGCCACAGCACTCTACTGAGGGCGACATAGTGAGACTCTGTCTCAAGGAAAAAGGAAAAAAAAAAAAAGTATCATTTTGGGTTATGTGCATCTTCAGGGTAGATAAGGATTTTTAAAGTTTATGGTCCAAACTACTTCACCCCTTACCAAACAGGTTCTACAGAAGGTAACTGAAAAATAATAATCAAAATAGCTATTTGTATTTGGGCCTTTATTAAAGGCAGTCTACTTTTTGCAAATGAAAAACACTATCCCTCAATATGTTCCTTTTTTTCCTTTTTTCTTTGAGACATGGTATTGCCATATTGCCCAGACTGGCAGGCAGTGGCCTTGTCTTAGTTCACGGCAACCTCCAACTCCTGGGCTCTCTGCCTTATCCTCCTGAGTAACTAGGACTATGGGAGCGTGCCATCATACTGTGGTTAATTTTTCCCTGAGTAATTTTTTCCACTTTTTATAGAGATGGGGTTTCACCCTTGCTCAGGCTGCCTTGAACTCCCAGCCTCAAACAAATCCTCTTGCCTCAGCCTCCCATTCGGCCAGGATTACAGGCATGAGCCACCATTCCCAGCCTAACATATTCCATTTCTTATGGCTCTCTAGCAGCATGTACAATGGCAAGTGTTAATCACATAACTTCCTGAAGAACATTTAAATATGTGCATTTTATTTCAAGTGTAAATTCAACTGGCCATAAGACCCCAGCCAGGTTTAATTTTTGCTTCATGTTTTAGATTTGTTTTTTAACTTTGATTTCATCTTTTCTTACTATAAAAGTAATCCAAATTTCTTAGAAAACTTAGAAACATTCCAATACTTTAACCTCCTGACCTCTCCATTCTGATAGCCTCTGTTTTACGAAGCTTCTCTTCCCAGGTCTCATTCAACTCAGCAATGATCTTCTCTGATTCCTAAGGAAGGAAGCACATGGTTAAAATGGCAAAAAGTCTTATACTCTAACATAACATGTCTAGGAAAGAAAGCAGATTATGCCTTTCAAGATCAAAGGCAAAATCTAATATGATGAAATTTTCTTTTTTAATATGTCATGTAAGAATCATAAAGACTAGGTCTAAATTTTTTTTTTTTTTTTTTGCAGTTTTTGGCCGGGGCTGGGTTTGAACCCGCCACCTCTGGCATATGGGGCCAGCGCCCTACTCCTTTGAGACACAGGCACTGCCCAAGACTAGGTCTAAAATTACATCAGCCCCATATAAAACCTCCAAGTCCTAATAAAAATACTTTAACGGTTGAGTCTGCCTGTGTGTATGTGTGTGTAGGAGGAGGAAAGGTTAATATTAACATCCCAAAATGCAAGACGCTTTTTCTGACAACCACTTCTATAAAAGAATAAAGTCCCAAAGGTATTCATTGCTGTTACTTTAACACAGTTTCACCATGATACTGTACCTTCTTAAACAGAACACAATGGCCAATGTAAAAAGAATATTAAATCTCATCTGAAGGCATGATGCTACTGAATGACAATCACTCGCTGAGATTTTATATTACATAAACATAACAACTAGAACATGTTTCCTGTTCTGAAGAGCTTACTATATAAAGGGAAAGAGAGAAGTAACTGATGAACTTATCCATTCAATAATTATATTTAACTCCTTATACATCAAGCCCTGCTCTAGGCAACCAGGGGTGTCGCAGAGAATAAATCCCTGCCCTTAGAGACTTATATTCTAGTAAAGTGAACAAAACAATCAATTTTAATATGTCAGACAGTGGTAGGTACTTTGGAGAAAAAAATGAAGCAAGGAAGAGAAAGAATGTAAAGGGAGGACGAGGGGAAGGAGCAATCTGAAGTGAGGCTGTCCAGACAGACCTCCTGACCAGGTGGCCTGTGAGCAGAGACAGAAGAGCAGGGGCTGCCTGCGGCTATGTAGGGGGACAGGCAGGAAACAGCCCGGAGTTTTCCAAGAACAATCATGTTGCTAGAGTAGCATGACTGAGGATTGAGAACGGTAGGAGATGAAAGAATAGTGTGGTAGCTACGAGCTAGAACTAGAATATTCACAGGTCTCTGTGAATTTAAGTTGTCATATACAAAAGGTTAAACACTACACAGAACATTCCTTGAAGCCATCAGACAGCCAAGGTTTTACTGTACTCAACAAAGTATGCTTCATCAGAGTTCCAAATGTAAGGCGCTTAGGCTGCTTACCATAGCACTTGCCCTCACCTGCTTCTCTGGTGGGTATTTACAGGCTAACACTAAGCAATGGCACTCACAAGGCCGACTTTGATACCAGACTGATAAACACCACAGACACCATGCAGTGGCTATAGCTAGCTGTTCAAAACCTTACCGGATAGGAAGCCAAATCAAGGATACATACACTTCAACTCATTTCAATTTGTGGCTTAAAACTGAAGCAATAGATCACTTACTTTTGCCAGAGAAGCTTGTGGAGAAGTCAAGATTTTTACGATGGTGTAACAATGAGTGTTCTACATATGGAAATTGGCTACTCAATGAATTTAAGCAGCAGCCACACTGTGTAAAAATAACATTCAACCAAGTGATCTTTTCTTAAGTCAAAAATAAACGGAAGCAAAGGGAAATAAAATGTTAGGAAAATGAATTTACCTCCTCTACTACTATTTTCCATTACAATATTCTTCTCCTGCAGTGTCATGCCTCAAGAATGCAGCTCCTAGACAGTTTCAAGCTTTTCTATTATACAACCACTGCCCTGCACACTGTGGGTGACAAATGTCACCTGTCTGCAGCATTAAAATGCACGTCTGCCCAAATGGAATTCTCACCATTCACAAAATAAGAGTAAAACGAAGGCATTCACACCTCAGCAAACCACCATGCTACATTTAACAACTCAAGACGACACAAAAATCATAAAAAAATCTATTTTCTTTCCACAGGAAAGCCAGTGAAGATAAAAAAGATTTCATTTAAGTTGGTGAAATGAAGAATTAAAGCAGAGGAATTTATTTTCTGATTCAAGTAATAAGTTTTGTTTTAGTAGGAAACAGGTAAATTGGGGGAGAGTTCCCTGAATAATGACAATGTTATTCCTTAGACATTATCTGGAAGGCATTTTGACCTAATTGTCTTAACTCTTAATATCTGACATTATTTTCAATTGGTCCCACTTGGCAGTTAGGGAGAAATTTCCCCATTCCACTGTGATGAATGTCAGAGGAAAAGATAATCTCATTTGTGCACTGAGGCTTTAATAAATAGTAAATTGAAAATCCAAAGAAAAATAACATTTTGTTGTTCTCATTCCCACAAGCTCCCCATCTCCTGCCCTGGCTCTAAATAGAGGCCTGCACAGCAACACAGTCACCGACACCTATCATGAGAAATGTGTGTGGAGCCTTAATCACACAGCTTCACTAAGGTCTTTAGTAAAACTTCAAAGTCAATTTTACCAACAGCACAAATTACCCTGCAGCTTGTGATATTTAACAGATAGATGTCTGCCGGGCGTGGTGGTTCACACCTATAATCCTAACACTGTGGGAGGCCAAGGCAGATGGACTGCCTGAGCTCAGGAGTTGTAGAACAGCCTGAGCAAGAAAGAGACCCCGTCTCTTAAAAAAAAAAAAAAAAAAGCTGGGCATTGTGGCAGGCACCTGTAGTTGTAGCTACTTGGGAGGCTAAGGCAAGAGGATCGCTTGAGCCCAAGAGTTTGAGGCTGCTGTGAGCTATGACATCATGGCACTCTACCAAGGGTAACAAAATGAGACTCTGTCCAAAAAAAATAAAATAAATAAAATAAAGATGTCTCTCTCCCTCTTCTCTTTGCAGGTGCTGAACTTAACCACTTTGCATTAACATGTTTGGAAAAAAGAATGAGGATCATTATTTTTGTTTCTGAAGTACTGTATTTTTGGAGTAAAATGCCAAGTAAAAGGTAGGCTGATTAAGAAAGAAAAAGCAGGGTGGCGCCTGTGGCTCAGTGAGTAGGGTGCCGGCCCCATATGCTAAGGGTGGCGGGTTCAAACCTAGCCCTGGCCAAACTGCAACAAAAAAATAGCCGGGCGTTGTGGCGGGTGCCTGTAGTCCCAGCTGCTTGGGAGGCTGAGGCAAGAGAATCGCGTAAACCCAAGAGTTAGAGGTTGCTGTGAGCCGTGTGACGCCACGGTACTCTACCCGAGGGCGGTACAGTGAGACTCTGTCTCTACAAAAAAAAAAAAGAAAGAAAAAGCAGAAGCCCATTCTTCCTTTTATGAAATCTTTTCAGCTTTACCAGAGAACCTAAATGAAAGCCTGGTATCCCCTATCATCAAGCTTACACAACACTTGCATTACATTTGTAAAGGAAGTCACTGTTCTCAATCGTCCTTGAATGGCCAGGGGTTGAGGGGAACACTGAATGAACGTGAAGAGGACCACTGGCTGGCTGCACAACTGTGACTGCCCAGATCCTTAATAAAGTCTTTGGCCAGGCGTGTTAATCTCATTTATGGACTAAGGCTTTAATCAACAAATAGTAATAACAGCTATAATCCTAGCTTCTTGGGAAGTTGAGATGGAAGGATCACTTCGTTTAAGCCCAGGAATCTGAGGCTACAGTGAGCTATGATTGCACCACTGCACTCCAGCTCAGGTGACAACGTGAGACCCTGCCTCTTTAAACAAAAAAAAATTCTGCCTTCCTCATGTCTTTTACCCTGGCACTTTTGAATAGAGGCCAAAAGGTATGGATCAAACTATCATGCTGAAGATGAGTAGCAGAGGAATAAAAAATGTTTGCTTCAAAGCAGATGATGCTGTCGCAGTCACCCCTTGGATGGTAGGATTCCTGCACAACTTGTCTCAGCACCACAGGTGACAACTGTCTATTCAAGGTAGTCATTGAGGGAGAAGGGAAGAAATTATGAGTTAGAAGGCTTTGTTTCTCATAACTTTCATATGCCAGGGAAGAGTCAAGACAGGATCTGGCAGAGTCAACAACAGGCTAGGAAAGGCAAGTGAGGACACCTGCATTCGTGCAGCACCATGGCCCCAAGATGTTGTGAGCACCAGCACAGGGGGACACAGTCCTTCCTGTGTAGCAACGATAGGGTATCAAGGTATTCAGTGAACTTCCAGAAAAAAGAATTTAATGTGTATCCGAATAACCCTGGTAGAGTATGAATGTTCAAACTTTCCCTCTATTGTATATTTAACAGAAACATGGATCTCTAAGAATTCCATCTTCAAATGAAGCCAAATGTTTTCAACTACTTATTCCAACCAAACTTCTAGCTAAACAATTTCAGTGTGACTTATAAACTAACCCAGAATTAATGCACATATCTTTAATCAGTCACTCTGCATGACGAACCTATGACCTACCATTGCAGCTCTCCCATCTCTGCCTGGCCATGTCAGTCTCAAGCATTCTGGTGAGAAGAAACTAATTAATTTATAAGGCACCTTTTTCAGTACACCTATAAGAGTTAGGAAGTTCTCCGTATGCTGAGTCAAAATCTCAGTGATTTTTAATCTTAGTTCTGCCTTGTGGTGCTACATGGAATACCTTACACCCAGTCTGAACTATAACTTACCTTCAGACGTTCAATGGCTTCTTCTCCTCCAGGTGTAGACATGATCCTCTCCTGAATACTGGTCACAGATGTCAAGCCCACTTGACTATTGAGTGAGCAGGAAGATGGGGATGAACTGAGGGACCCCATGGATGCTGTGGAAAAATGGCCAGGGCGTTGATTCTCAGAGGCTAGCAAGTACCTATGCTTATTGTTCTGAAAATCTTTCAGATCTGAGAGATAGAAAAAGTGGGAAAGAGGGAAAGGAGCAGAGGAAGAAAAAAAGACAGGAAGGAACACTGGTGTAAGAAAGGATAGCATTTAAGCACCAAGACAAAGACACACTATAATACAAAGACAGGATGTAATTGTTTTAGATGGCAGTTCTAAAACATGTCTCTTTAATACTGGTATCCTAGAGCTTATCATTTCTTCATTGAGAAACTAAAAATTACCAATGCAGGTTAACATTATATCTGGTAGGACATAACCAGAGCCTCAAAGGATACTATTTAGGCATTCTCCCTGAACAGCTAAACTACATCCCTTTTATTCTTTCTTTCTTTTTTTTTTTGGAGTCAGGGTCTCACTCTGTTGCCGGGCTAGAATACAATGCCATCATTATAGGTAACAGCAACCTCAAAGTCCTTGGCTCAGCCTCACCAGTAGCTGGGACTACATGCATTCGTCAGAAATTTTTTCTATTTTCTATAGAGACGGAGGTCTCACCGTGCTGCTCAGGCTGGACTTAACTCCTGGCTTCAAGTGATCCTCCCACTTCGGCCTCCCAAAGTGCAAGGATTACAGGCATGAGCAACTGTGCCCCACTACGTTCCTTCCAGTCTTTCTATTGTTCCAAGTCTCCAATGCTGTCATATTTCCACTACTCTTAAATTCTAGTAGTTTATAACAGTAAGGGAAAAGCAATGAATATTTACTCATCAATAATAATCCCTATCAGCCCAGTCCAGTGTTCTATGAAATTCAGCCAAAATTTCCAAGAAAATGTTATAGTTAAAAGAAAACTTTCAACACACTCAGTAGGGTACTTTGTATGACATCTTAATATGCTAAAAGGTTTTTTTATAATACGCCTTAAATAAAAAGGAGAGGTAGTTATAGAAATGACAGGAATTTCACTAAAGTCCTGGTTAAGAACTCAGGACCAACTGATGCCTCATGATTGCCTCAATGGGGAAGGACAACTAGCAAATGTATGAGATTTAGTGTCATTTCCATTCATCTATCAGAGCAAGCAAAAAATAAGGCTGATTATTTGCTAATTTAAGTAAGGCCCTTACTTTGCCTAACACTATAATCATGGGTCACTGGTAAGCCTGTTTCTTAGTATGAAATGCAAGTTTGGGGGGCATACTTTCATTTACTGTAATTTCTACTTTTAAACTTAGTACTGGTTAAAAATCCACAAACAACAAATTCATTAATTTGTTATTGTACTTTCCTTCATTAGCCATCCTTCTTAAGTAGATGCAAGTGGTACTCAAGCATTCCAATTTTAAAATCAGCTCACTTTTAAAATTGAGAATATGTATATTACTTAAAATTCATATCAAAACAAGGTAAAGTCTTCCTTAAAGGAGCTGAGTCAATACAAATAGCTGGAGAAAGTATTATTAGTTCCCTCTGGGTCTGCTCATCTCTACTATTTAATGGAAGCCAGTTTCTGAAGCCCCTTAAAGGCCAGTGATTACTTCAAGACAGTTTGAAAACCACCATCTGCAAATACAGAACATACAGAAATAAGCAAAGAGGCATGTTTTAAAGCGGGACTGGGAACTGGTGCGAAAAATTAGCCACCAGGTAACAGCAGCAGGTGGGAAAGACCAGGATGGATGGAGCTTAAAAGGTCCAATGGAAGCCCTGAAAGGAATTGAGCTCAGTAGATTAAAATGGAAATTGAGAAGTCAGGGCTGCTTTTCTTCACGGATACAGAATTAAAACTTAGTCATGCATGGTTTTTCAGGAAATGCCACAGCTGCTCAGAAAAGAGGTAGGCAACAAGCTTGTAGGAGCATCTTGAGCACAAAAGCAAGAATAAGAAGGCATCTTTTCCACATCAGTATTGCTCAGCTTTGGAAATCTCAGACAGAGCTGTTCCAGTCCAAGAGTCACCTCAGTATTAGCACATTACAAGGCCTTCCAGGCAGAACCTTCTAACAACAGCCAGGGCTATATTTAGTTTCTCCTATGTATTTCCTCACTGTCTACTAAGCTCCTTACATGCCTTCTTGTAAAAATAAACAGATCTATAAGAATTTAAAAATTAATCTTGAAATCAAGGTTCTTCAGTTCATCTAAGTTAACAATTCCTTGATCAATTACCTTAAAAGATAAGAAATTCTTTTCTCGTGAATGAGATATAGGGAAAGGATAATTAAGTCCACATGATCCTTTATAAACTCTCCTCATTTCAAGCACACATTTTAAGACACTTATTTGTTTAAGTTTAATTTATAATTTATGAAAAGGGGAAAATGATTATGCAACCATCAAGTAAGCTGAGGCAGAAGATATGAATAAAACCCACTTAGCATAAGCACAGTGAGTGATAGCACAACATTTACAGAGCTCCTCATTCACAGAGTTTGGCCAACTTGATTGTCTTTAATTATGTACACAAAGCCTCAGATTTATAATGCAAATTAAAAAGTTTTTTTTTTTTTTTTTTTTTGTAGAGACAGAGTCTCACTTTATTGCCCTTGGTAGAGTGTCGTGGCATCACAGCTCACAGCAACCTTCAGCTCCTGGGCTTAGGTGATTCTCTTGCCTCAGCCTCCCAAGTAGCTGGGACTACAGGCCCCCGCCACAACGCCCGGCTATTTTTTGTTGCAGTTTGGCCGGGGCTGGGTTTGAACCCGCCACCCTCGGTTTATGGGGTCAGCGCCCTACTCACTGAGCCACAGGCGCTGCCCTTAAAAAGGATTTTTATACTAAATAAAAAGGGAACAACTCAAGAGGCAGAAAAACAAATGTTAGTGTAATAATGATTAAAAGCAAGGGCTCCGAATCACACCATCCAACCCAACCAGGTGGAAACTGCGGGATCTCAGGCAAATGAACCACTCCAGGATACTGATAAAATGAGCATAACGGAGCTTTTTAAGTCACTAACAATATATTCAGGGTGCCCAGAAAAGGGCATGGCATGTTACAAACACTCAGTAAAAGTCATTATCATTGCTATCACCATCATGTATGACTTGGGATGTAATTTAATCATCACATGGGGGCAAACTGAAGAGCAAAAGCAAGAGATTCTTAAGCCTCTTAACTCATTCAAGCCAGTAACTGAAATCCAGCAAAGACTGCTTTGCTCAGTGAAGAAGGGCAAAAATAGGATCAATTCTGATTCTACACTTGGCTCTGTCTGGGATTTCCCTGGTAGGACTGCCAGCATGCAAAGCTCATTTTAAGGCTGATCCAGCAGAGGCAGAATAGCAAGTCAGAGTACTAGAAAAAACCAATATGCAAAATACACACATTTGCCTCCACTTCCAGAGTAATCATCGATCAACGGATCAACTGAAGGTAAGCAGGAGGGAAAATACGAGAAGGGTCAAAGTTTAGGTTTAGCAGTGACACAGAGAGGGAACATAGCAGTATTTGGCGTTTGGAAGATGAAAAACTTAACACCTAGAATATATCATCATTTTTATAAACTGTATTCATGTAAACTCAGGCATCAATCAGTTAAGAACTAAGTTAGAAAAGGCCTTGAATATCTTATTGGAATTTCAAGGAATCTAGTATTATTTTTGCAATCAAAAATAAAAAAATACGATTTATTAAACAAATCATACTCTACCATATTCTATTCTATTTGAAAAATCTATTGAACTCAAGAGAACTTCTGATTAAGCTATTATATAGGCAGATCATTGAGTTTTCAAAAGATATATTTTAAGACAACATTGTAAAACAATCCCCTCTGAAGTAGAATTCCTGAACTTGACAGAAATTGGACTTTTCCCCTTCATATATTACTGTGGAGTAGAAGACAGCTGACCATTTTACAGGAGGAGGCGGTGACTCTTATCTGAAAGTAGACATGAATGTAGGCTTCTTACACCATCTATTACTGCCACTACACTAATTCACAGTGACACATTAAACAACTTCAGATAACCTTTTTATGTGATTAATTTCTCAATAAGTTTAACATTACAAATAAACTTCACTGTTGATCTAAAACACAATTCTAATAAAAATACAAGTAGTGACATATTCATGTTTTAGAAACTAATTTCATGAGTTTAAATGGACAGCCTGTTATACAACACAGAAAGGAATCTAGAGATTATTTTCATTGGTTTTTTAAGGAAAAAAAAATCCACTATCATCTACCTTCATCAAATTCCTTAAATTGACATTTATTTTAAACATAAGAACCCTGAAGAAGAAAGTATTAGATTTTGTGTTGATCCTTAATTCACTTACTGTCAATAATATCTCCCAGCCCCTGTGCACGAAGAAGGTCCTTCAGCCGTGTTACCTCCTCCTTTAATTCTCGAACCAGTTTGGCATTGGGGTCCTCATTGATAACAGCATTGCATTTAATCTGTTTTGCACGATCTGCATATCTAGATTCAAAAGAAAAATTCATTCTTGACATTTCTCTGATATTCTACTTCTCATAAATAACGTTCTATTATTTCTAAATCAAGCATCTGTTTACACATTTTATGAGCCTTGATAAATAATACATTTGTATAAAGCTTTATAATACCTTATAAAGATAAGGAAAAAGGCACAGATGAATTCAAGTGATTTGCCCAAGATCAGAATGGAAATAAATAGCAGAGAGAGGACTCAAATCCAATTTGTCAGACTACGGCATGTTCCCTCCATTATCAAGTGCCTTGCTGTTGTTGTTGTTGTTCTGAAAGACAGTGTCTCACTTTGTTGCTGCTAGGTTAAAGTGCAGTGGCACCACCATACTCCTGGTCTCAAGCAATCCTCCTGCCCTAGCCTCCTGAGTAGCTGGGAGTACAGCCATGCACCACTACACCAGCTGATATGTCTATTTGTAGTAGAGGGAGGGTCTACTTTTTGCTCAAGCTGGTCTTAAACTCCTGAGCTCAAGCAATCCTCCTGCCTTGGACTCCTAGAGAGAATGCTAGGATTACAGGCATGGGCCACCACACCCAGCCCACATATGAAGTGTCTTTAATGGAAGAAGGATAGAGATTTCCAGATTAAAGGAATGGAACTTACGCACATATATTCTGCTAGTGAACATTCTGTTGGCAACTTTTTTTTTCCTGTTGGCAACTTTTTAACGCTACATGTACCAATAATTTTATTACTTCTTATAACTTCAGCATTTCTATAACGACAAACACCACAAAAAGGGGACATATCTTTATATATATATATATTTTTTTTTTTAATTTTTTTAGAGACAGAGTCTCACTTTGTCGCCCTTGGTAGAGTGCTGTGGTGTCACAGCTCACAGCAACCTCCAGGCGATTCTCTTGCTTAGGCGATTCTCTTGGGCTTAGGCGAGATTCTCTTGCCTCAGCCTCCCGAGTAGCTGGGACTACAGGTGCCCGCCACAACGCCTGGCTATTTTTTTGTTGCAGTTTAGCTGAGGCTGAGTTCAAACCCACCACCCTCGGTATATGGGGCCGGCGCCCTACTCACTGAGCCACAGGTGTCGCCTTATACAAATAATATTATAAGAAATGTTCATTATTATCTGAAAGTTATCCAAAAATCTAACAAGTAATTTAAACATCTTTCCTGTGAAAAAGTTCTTACTTTTCCCAATAAAACTAAAAATCATACATAAGTACATTCCATTATGATCCAAATCATTTTTCCCCTAAGTGTTCTCTGTTACGAGAGGATGAGATCATTATATATATAAGTAACTACCCACACAGTATAACAAAATGACTTAGGGTGACAGTGGTCTATGTAGCTACTGAGATCACATGAGAGTACCTCAGAGTACTCAAAGTTTCATCGTAGTTGATATCTGCTGGGCTCAGAGCAGCAACCATTGCAGTCCGAGAATTGCCACCTAAAAAAGATGAATCATGAAAATCTCAAATCACGCTCATTTTAAAAGAAACTGTTATTAAATGTGTCAAATATGATAACACAAGTTCAGATTCTAAGATTTAATCAAAAGACACGCTGTTTAAATGTCCCCATGTTACTTGGGTTCTATTCTTCCCACTTGATCTTGAACCCACTCAAGTCGAGATCTCAGGCACTCTACCAAAACTGCCCTTAGCAATTTAAAAGTCCCTGGTGGTGGGGATAAGCCTACAAGTCCATTCTTTCTATCAACAACATTGGAAATAGTTGGTCACTCTCTCCTTCCTAAGAAAGAGCAGTGAATGAACAACAATGACCGGAAGGTCTGAAAATACCAGCAGTAAGGAGGAGTAAGAAGGATTGACTGACAGTCCTCAGAGGAGCGTGGGGTTTCAAAAGACTTCTAAAAAGAAGTAGTCTGAAGCAAGTGTGGGAGTCAGAAAGACAACTACTACACAGTTCATGCCCTAAGTATATGAGACATGAGAAGGACACCGTGGTTTAAAAGTAAGTGAATCTAACCAGCTATAATCAGGAGTAAAAATGAAAACAGACAAGAAGCACTCAAATTAGTACCATGAGTTTCTAGAGATTATTCTTCTCCAAAACAGACACAGAACAATTAATTACAAAAGATAATTAGTAAATAGTTGTCTGGCTTTTTATTTTGAGACAGAGTCTTTGTCCCATGGGTAGAGTGCTGTGGCATCATAGCTCACAGCAATCTCAAATTCTTGGGCTCAAGTGATCCTCTTGCCTCAGCCTCACAAGTTGCTGGAATTATAGGCACCCGCCACAACACCCAGCTAATAATCAGTAAATAGTTTTAAAAAGAGAATTACAAAGTCAATTTTCACCAGTGGTCAACATACCTAGATTTTCTCGAAGGAGCCAAGTAAGTACAGAATCTCTGTAAGGAATAAAATCAGTTTTCTTCTTCTTTTTACTCTGTTAAAGAGAAAGGAATAGACTTAGCATTGTTGGGGGGAAAATTCACATGAAAGGCAAATCAGTCTAAAATTCCCAACAAATCAAATTATAGTACAACCCCATCAATATTAAAATTCACAATACTCAAAAGCTCATACAATAATTTTTATTTTTACATTTTATTCTGAAAACTCTGTAACATATACAACAGTTGAGTGAGTGGTATAATTAGCTACCATACACTCTTCATGCACCTTCAACTAATCATCCTTTAATTATTTCCCACTTTTCCATTCTATTTTTCTCCTGAATCTTTTTTTTTTTTTTTTTTTGGAGGCAGGGTCTTGCTGTATCGCCCAGGCTATAGTACAGTGGCTCAATCACAGCTCAAAGCAAGCTCAAACTCCTGGGCTCAAGTGATCTTCCTGCCTCAGCCTCCCTTCCTGATTTCAACTATTTGGAGTCACCGCCTCCCAAAATGCTGACATTACACATGTGAGCCACTGCACTGGCCTGTGAAATGAACCATTTGAATAAGTTGCCAACATCATGTCCATTTACCATTTCATTATTTAATGAATGTATATGGCTAACCAGGCTGGGTACAGTGGCTCACACCTGTAATCCTAGCACTCTGGGAGGCTGAGAAGGGTGGATTGTTTGAGCTCGTGAGTTCAAGACCAGCCTGAGCAAAAGCAAGACCCTGTTTCTACTAAAAATAGAAAAAACTGAGGCAAGAGGATCGCTTGACCCCAGGAGTTGGAGGTTGCTGTGAGCTATGACGCCACGGCACTCTCTCCACCCAGGGTGACAGCTTGAGACTCTGTCTCAAAAAAAAGGAAATTTATGTGACTAACCACCAAATCATGAAGAAGACTACTGCCTATCTATTAACTTTTGCAAAGTAATGCTCACTTGCTTTCTTTGAAAGGAAATTGTGACAAAACCATTTGAGCAAGAGCTAAAAGTAAAAAGATGTAAGAAAGTAAGACTTATAAACATGACTAGGTAATTTTTCTATTAAATCTACTTATACTGTTTTCTTCATGACCCTTCTCATTACCACAGGATAAAGCAAAAAGTACCAATGAAAAGGCAGTACAGAAATGGAAACAATCATATCCTCTTACAAGTAAAAATTAATGCAAATGCTTTGCATATAAAAGCTACTCAAATCTGCTGGCAGACTACTGCACTGTGATGCCTTAACAAGCTACTAAGGCAAAGCCAAGGCTTACTCACAAACATCACCCCTTCAATCTGCAGCTTTGTAATTCATTCCTGGTATAATCCAAGGTTAAACTAAGGATGATCTACTATTCAGAAAAAGAGTCCTAAGTGGCTGCCCCCTGGTTTGTTGAGGAAAAGAAGTAGGCAAGTGGTATTGTAAGTCCATCTGTTATCACAAAGGTCCACATCATCCCAACCCACTCTACCCACAGATGTACATTTCACCAATTAGAAAGTTATTTCCAACAGCAGGTTCAATTTTAAACCACACCGAGTTCTAGAGAGAATTAAGCCTTTCCATCAGTCAACACATTAGTGGAACAAACTTTGTATTTTGTACTCCACTACAAAATCCTCAAGACCTGAGCCCTCAGTTTATCCTCTTGTAGTTCTGAAACATACTATTTGCCCATGGTTAGTACTGAAAATGTAAGATTTAAAATATGTTAATTACAAAGACCACAAACAGTAATGTAAAAATAAGCAATATCAGTTTGCCAAAAATGTTCTATTTTCATTTCTGTCAATTACATTAAGATGGAATAGCTAAATTAAAAAGCATAAATAGAATTTCAATCCCTTTCATTAGAATTTTAGCCACATCTTTCCTATTTGCTGTCTTATAGAACTCACCTTATTTGTTCTCATATCCATACATTCTTTGAAAATAAATGTGCTTCAGTAGTTACATAAAAAGCTTTACTTATATCATTAACTTCTTTAGAAAGAAATACTATTAAGTGGTGGATGATAATAAGCCTGATTCCTCCCCAGTGGAAATAACAATATATGTAATTTACCAAAAATTATGCTTGTTATATAAAAACATAGATTCAAAGTACTAAACTGGATTTTACCAAACTGATGATAAAAATATTTATGATCTATTGTGACACAGAGCAATGTGGATTATACAGATACTTTACCACGAAAGAACAGCCTAATAAACATTCATAAACTGTTAACTTTTCTGTGATTCATAATAGATGTTAATAGATGAGCAAATAGGACAAATTAGAATGGTGACTACGTTTTTGTTTTGTTTTGAGACAAAGTGTCACCATCTCGCTCTAGGTAGAGTGCCATGGCATCACAGCTCACAGCAACTTCAGACTCTTGGGCTTAAGCGATTCTGTTGTCTCAGCCTCCCAAGCAGCTGGGACTCCAGGCACCCGCCACAGCGCCCAGCTACAGTATAAGATATTTCAATGTAAATACTACCTCTACCCCCAATTTTACTCCTATGATTCATAACAAATGGTTAGATGTTCTAAATATTACTTATGCAAAAGAGTACTAATAAACTTTAGAGTATTTACATAGAAAAATAAGGAAGAGACAAATCTATAGAATCTGAGTAAAAATCTATAATATGTTTTTGAGATGCAGTTAAGAGTTTAACTTGATTCTACAGCCTTTACTTTATATATGACTAAAAAGAAAAAAAAATGTTTTTAATGTTTAAATTATCCATGAACTTTCCCAGTAGAAAACAAGATAACATAAAAAGGTTTTAGAAAATATACACTAATAATTTCAAGAAGCCAGTTATGTTTTAGAATGGTACCCTTAAGACATTTATTGTCCTTTCGAATGGTTTTAGAACCGTCAAGATCACTAGGAGAAACAGTATGAAGATAATGTGAAAGCATTCTCAAATATCTCTTACTCCTTTATTCTTAATTTCTTCATATTCTCTCCATTAACTTGGGTGTGAAGTCTCATGATTCATATCACCCTAAACAGCTGTTCTAAATTCTAGAGCCAGAAAACAAATAACAGAAAGATTTTGAATGTTCCATTCCTTCTTATGCCTCCACACATCCTGCTGAGGATTTAAAACCATAACAGTCGATTCTATAACTAGTTCCTCTCTACCCATCTCCACCGTACCTTGCTGGTGCAGTTATCCTACAGATGAAAGCATTTAAAGGAAAAAACAAAAACACAGGATAAGCCTCCAAATAGAAAACAATATTTTGTTTAAATTTTAAGTCACAGATCAGAGATAAGAGAACATTTCATTCTTTTCAGCAATCTGAATGAGGAATTAAACTAAATTAGAGCACATAATGACTCAGCTTCTAATCTAAGTAATGAAATCCCTTATATAAAAATTGTTTTAGCTTTAATGTCCCACTGTTAAGGAACAGAAAAAATAAAACTGCACCCAAACTTCCATAGTTGATCCCTTCCCTACACTGACCACCTCCTTAAGTTGACCTAATTTTCGTAGCCCAGACACACACCACATGTACGGTTCAGTGCAGGAGGCCTAGTTTCTCATGCTGACCATCTCTGTAGGTTGGCCATTTTGTTACAGTCCCTTAGGTGATCAACTTAACAGAGGTTCTATAGTATTTGAAAAAAATACTGTTGGTCCCAAAATCAACAACATCCACCAAAGTCAAATACTCAAAAGAGTATTGAGAAAACAATGTGTAGGAAAAGAAAATCTCTGGGAGAGATAAGCAATAAGAGAGTATCAGTGGCATAATTAGCACGTGGTACTTACATAAAAGAAAGCTCAAAAAGTTAGTCAGATCTCAGGTCTTTGAGAGCTTTAACAGATCTACATTTACTTTTATTCTCCTTAATCTCTTTTATTTTCAGGACAAAGTAAAAATGTGTTATACCTAGTATCTTACCTGAAAAGCTCTAAAAGAAGAAAGGTAAGGTTACACAAAAAAGACCAATAAAGGACAGCCTAATAAACAGTCATAAAATACCATCAAGTCTATTTGCTCAGCAGACAGATTCTTCCTTACAATGAAATATAAAACTTACCACCTCTGCCAAAGCTGAAATGACTTTGCCCAAAGTTGTAAGAGACTTATTAATGTTTGCTCCTTCCTAAAAGAAAATAATAAACATGAATTATGATTAATTTCTACCACTGCCATGTCATATAGATTATAAAATGCATTTGCCATATTATTTTAGACAGTTTTATTTTATATATGTCCCAATTAATTGACGCAAATAGTATAAGCAAGTACAAATTATATTCCATATTTATACTAAAAAGTCATTTGTTTCTGTGAAATAGCCTCTTTATTTATGACAAGTTCTACTTTAGACAATCTTTTCTCTCTCCACTTGATAACATGTTTGGACCACAAGCCTAACTCACAGCCTAAAGCATCTTCAAGAAATTTGTACTCCAAAACCTTACAAACGCAGCTATCTTCCCACGACTCACCAACATGAAAGTTCTGCTCTTGTGAAGCAGTTCTACCAAAGTCCATGCTTGTTCTCACATCTGGGTGTTGTATGTACTATTCCCATTACTGTCTCTGATTTCCATCCAAACAAATTCTCCCTGTTCTTCAAAAATGCAATTCAACTCTATAACTTTACCATGAAGTCCTCCCCAACTATTCTCGTTATACAACTTATCATTCCATTGAAGTTATAGATTAGGAATTAGCAAAATTTTTCCATAAAAGGTCAGATAAAAATTACTTTGGGCTTTGTGGGCCATATGGTCCCTGTCACAACTCTGCCACTGCAGGGCCAAAGCAGCCACAGAGGATACATAAAGAAATGAATGGACACAGCCATGCCTCAATAAAGCTTTATTTACAAAAACAAGTGGCGGGCTGGATGTGGCCCACTAGCCATAGTTTGCTGACTCATCTTACAGAACATTCATTGACTAGGCCATTTTTTTTGTAAAATAAATACCTTTAATCGAGTCCCTTTGGCACCAGTTGAATCGGCACGTTCACTTCCTGCTAGATCCACCAAGCTGATTTTACTAACCTGATGAAGAACAATAACATGGGGGCGATTCCAAAATAAGCAAAGTAGAAGCAGAAAACATTTGGAGATAGAAATGGCTATTTTTTTGTTGCAGTTTGGCCGGGGCTGGGTTTGAACCCACCACCCTCAGTATATGGGGCCGGCACCCTACTCACTGAGCCACAGGCAAAGATTAAGGTATGAACCTGTCTCTAAAAAAAATAAAAAATAAATAATAAGCCAGGTATGTTGGTGCACACCTATTTACAAATCCTAGCTACTGGGGAGCCCAGGAGTTTGAGACGGCAGTGAGCTGTGTTCACACCACTGCACTCCAGCTTGAATAAGAGTGTGAGACCCTGTCTCTTTAAAAAAAAAAAAAAAGAAAGAAAGAAAGAAACCAAAATATGGGTTTGGCCCGTGGTAGCACAGTAATATAGCACCAGCCACATATACCAAGGCTGGTGGGTTTGAACCCAGCCTAGGCCAGCTAAACAATAATGCCAACTGCAACCAAAAAACAGCCGGGCATTGTTGCAGGTGCCTATAGTCCCAGCTACTTGGGAGAGTGAGGCAAGAGACTCTCTTAAGCCCAAGAGTTTGAGGTTGCTGTGAGCTGTGATGCCACAGCACTCTACTGAGGGCAACACAATAAGACTCTGCCTCAAAAAAAAAAAAAAAAATGTGGAGACAACCTAAATGCCCACCAACCCAGGAATGGATTAACAAGCTGTGGTATATGTACACCTTGGAATACTATTCAGCCATTTAAAAAGATGGAGACTTTACACCTTTTGTATTAACCTAGTTTGAGTTGGAACACATTCTCCTTAGAATAGAAAGTATCACAAGAATGGACAAGCAAGAATCCAATGTACTCAATTCTAATACGAACGCAGTAGATGAGCTAATACAGGAGTGGGACAGGGGAATGAGGGAGTGGGGAGACAGGGGGCAGGAGGGGATGGGGGCATCACAGTGCATGGCACACCCCTTAGGGGCAGGACACAAGTATAAGAGGGACTTTATCTAACAAATGCAATCAGTGTAACCTATTTCTTTGTAACCTCAGTGAATCCTAATCAATTAAAAAAAAAAAGATTTAAGGTATAGAGAAGACAAAATAATAGTTTCTTTTTTAAAAACCCAGGAATATTAGCATTCTTTATTTAATATGGCACCAGAAGATAAAGACAACACATATCAGTGTCAGTTTAAAGAGCTCGCATGGTGGACATGGTGGTGCATGCTTGTGGTCCCAGCTCCGTGAGAGGCTGAGGTGGGAAGACGGAGCCTGGGCCTTTGAGGCTATAGTACATTATCATTGTGCCTGTAAATAACCACTATACTCCAGCCTGGGCAATAGCGTGAGACCCAGTCTCTAAAATAAAAGAAGAATATGTACAAAATTCATAGCAATTATCATGGTTCAATGGTTCAAAAGTAGTAACTTGACATATTTTACTACAGTATATCATAAAAAATGAGACATGACAGTGATTCCCTTTACTAAAAATACATAAAACTCATCATCCCATTAAATGGCATACTAAAAATGAAGGCTTAATCAACCAGAACTCTCATACCGCTGGAAGGAATATAAAATGGTAGGATTACTTGGGAAAACAGTTTGGCATTTTTTAAGATGTTAAATATAAACTTATCTATCATAAGACTCACTTATCCCGCTCCTGGAAATTTACCAAGAGAACAAAAACAAATGTCTACATAAAGACTTATATGTAAATGTTCATAGGAGCTTCTTGTAATAATCAAAAACTGGAAACAATTTAAATGCTCATCAACAGGTGAATTAACAGGCCTGGGCTCTGTGGCTCATGCCTGTAATCCCAGCACTCTGGGAGGCCAAGGTGGGTGGATTGCTTGAGGTCACAAGTTCAAGGCCAGCCTCAGCAAGAACGAAACCCCATCTATAAAACTAGCTGGGTGACGTGGTGGGCACATGTATTCCCAGCTACTTAGGAAGTTGAGGCAAGAGGATCGCCTGAGCCCAAGAGTGAGGCTGCTATGGGCTACAATGATACCAGGGCACTCTACCAAGGGCAAAAAAGTTGAGACTCTGTCTCCAAAGAAAAATGAAAAAGAAAAAGAAAACAGGTTAATTAATAAACACACTGTGGCGTATCTATACAATGCAACCATCATTGGCAATGAATAGGAACTGCTGATACACAAAACAACATGGATGCACATCAAAATCATTACTCTAAGTGAGAAGTCATGTAAAAAAACAGTGCATACTGTACGATTCCATGTCTATAAATTCTAGAAAACGTAAACTGAGAAGTGACAAAAGGCAAATCAGGAATTACATAAGGATTATGGTGAAAGAAGGGACAGAGATCACAAAGGAACATAACTTTTCAGGGCAATAAAAATTCTCATTATGGGCGGCGCCTGTGGCTCAAGGAGTAGGGCGTCGGTCCCATATGCCGGAGGTGGTGGGTTCAAACCCAGCCCCGGCCAAAAAAAAACAAAAAAAAAAAAAAACTTCTCATTATATGGACTGTGGTACTTGTTTCACAGGTGTGTATGTATGCCAAAACTGATCAAAGTGTATGCTTTAAATATGTGTCGTTTGTTACATACTTCAAAAATACCTCAATGACGTTGTTAAAAAAAAAAATAAAGCTTCAGGAAAGTATCAACAAAAGTATCCAAAATGGATTATCAAGAGAGCTAGGATTATGGGATTAACATCACAAATTTTACAGATTGGACATCATGGAAGAAGGGTAAAAAATTGTTTCACATATAATGTTCCTTGACACTATTCAGATAAATACTACCTACCAAAAAGCACTAATATTATAACCTCTGGCTAAGTTATTTGATCATCTACATAAGCTGTATATTTTTTAAAATAATGTTCAGCTAAAAATGAGCAAAAAAAAAAAAAAAAAATCACCAAGCAGAAGGTGATTCTAATATTTAGTGACAACAGTGGCATAAACTCCTCATTTTATAAGGCAAAGGATCTTTTATAACTGCCAGTACACTAACTCTAACTTCAACTTTCAAAATCCAGGGGAAGACTATTTAGGAATGCAGACAGAATAATATTCAACACATACTTTTTACTATTAACCACAATAAAATTAAAAATCATTGAGTGGGGCGGTGCCTGTGGCTCAGTCGGTAAGGCGCCGGCCCCATATACCGAGGGTGGCAGGTTCAAACCTGGCCCCGGCCAAACTGCAACCAAAAATAGCCGGGCGGGCGGCGCCTGTGGCTCAGTCGGTAAGGCGCCGGCCCCACATACCGAGGGTGGCGGGTTCAAACCCGGCCCCGGCTGAACTGCAACCAAAAAATAGCTGGGCATGGTGCCGGGCTCCTGTCGTCCCAGCTACTCGGGAGGCTGAGGCAAGAGAATCGCTTAAGCCCAGGAGTTGGAAGTTGCTGTGAGCTGTGTGATGCCATGGCACTCTACCCGAAGGGCATAAAGTGACACTCTGTCTCTACAAAAAAAAAAAAAAAATAGCCGGGCGTTGTGGCGGGCGCCTGTAGTCCCAGCTACTCGGGAGGCTGAGGCAAGAGAATCGCTTAAGCCCAGGAGTTGGAGGTTGCTGTGAGCTGTGTGAGGCCACGGCACTCTACCGAGGGCCATAAAGTAAGACTCTGTCTCTACAAAAAAAAAAAAAAAATCATTGAGTGGCTGCTCTGTGCCAGACATTCTTATATGCACTTAATATATATTAACATTTAATCCTTTTAGGGCGGCGCCTGTGGCTCAGTGAATAGGGCGCGGGCCCCATATGCCGAGGGTGGTGGGTTCAAACCCAGTCCTGGCCAAACTGCAACAAAAAAATAGCTGGGTGTTGTGGCAGGCGCCTGTAGTCCCAGCTGCTTGGGAGGCTGAGGCAAGAGAATCGCCTAAGCCCAGGAGCTGGAGGTTGCTGTGAGCCATGTGACACCATGGCACTCTACCCGAGGGCGGTACAGTGAGACTCTGTCTCTACAAAAAAAAAAAAAAAAAACAACAAAAAAAACATTTAATCCTTTTAAAAACCCTATGAGTTTGTTGCAGATGGGGAAACTGAGGCGTAAAGAGGTCGAGTAACTTGTCTAAGGTAATAGCTCGAAGTGGCAGAATAAGGATTCAAAGCAAACAGTCTAATTCCAAAGTCTATAATGTTACTAGTGAATAAAACAAGAAATTAATAAGCAAAGTTATTTGAAGAACATGAGAATGATTGTAGAGTTATTTTTCAGGAATAAAATATAATATATCTGCCTCATCATCTGCCTGAACATTTAATCCCATAGTAACATTATTTATCAGAGCTCACAAAAAGAAAAATGGAATACACACACCAAAGGCTAATAACTGAAAGGTTCTTTCTTCCTCCCACATAACTATTTGTCTTGCATAGAGTAGTTTTGAGACTTGAAGTTATATGCTGTTTTGTCTTCTTCTTTTTTTTTTTTGAGACAGAGTCTCACTATGTTGCCCTTGGTAGAGTGCTGTGGCATCACAGTTCACAGCAACCTTAAGCAATTCTCTTGCCTCAGCCTCCCAAGTAGCTGGGACTACAGGTGTCCACCACAATGCCCAGCCATTTTTTGGTTGTAGTTGTCAGTGTTGTTTGGCAGGCCCAGGCTGGATTCAAAACTGCCAGCTCAACCAAAAAATAGCCGGGCGCCTGTAGTCCCAGCTACTCGGGAGGCTGAGGCAAGAGAATAACTTAAGCCCAGGAGTTGGAGGTTGCTGTGAGCTGTGTGAGGCCACGGCACTCTACCGAGGGCCATAAAGTGAGACTCTGTCTCTACAAAAAAAAAAAAAAACTGCCAGCTCCCGTGTATGTGGCTGGCACCCTAGCTGTTAAGCTACAATCTCTGAGCCTCTTTTTTTTTTATTTTTTTAAGTTTTTTTACAGACAGGGTCTCCCTCTGTCACCCAGGCTGGGGTGCAATGGTATGATCATACCTCACTAAAGCCTTGAACTCCTGCACTCAAGAGATCCTCCTACCTAAGCTTTTCAAGTAGACCACAGGCACAAGCCATCACAACCAGCTTATTTTTCTTACTTTGTAGGGAGCAAGTCTTGCTATGTTCCCCAGGCTGGTCTCAAACTCCACAGCAATCATCCTGCCTCGGCCTCTCAAAGTAATGGAATTATAGGCATGGATCACCACACCAGCCTACTTTTTCCTTAATTCTGTTCTTTATTTAAGAATTCATGCTGCAAACTGGTATAGAGTAAAAGAAAAATGATATTATCTCCATTAAGAAAAAGAGCAATCTTCTTTCTTTCCACAAAATGCAGAGGATAGTAAAAAGAATTTCTCAAAATCATTATCCTTCACAACTCAATCCCAGGGACTGAAGTTCTCCTACCTTCTCAGTGGAAAGGTTAGTCTCAGCATCATGTTTCTTCTGGGTGAAAACAATGGTAAACACAGCGTGGGAACGGCTACTTGTTTCATTCATGTTGGTAGCTGCCACTGTCCTAAATAAACATAAAGGTGACAACGTGAACATGGCATTCTTAGATGAGAGTTAAAATGGAGAGCAGACCCCACATTATAAGCATAACAAACATAAGCAATAGTCTGAAACTTACTCACAGATTGCAAAGATTGTCACTTATTTAATTGCTCTAGCTCAATATTGCCTTATTTGTGGGCTGGGCAAGGTGGCTCATGTCTGTAATCCTGGCACTCTGGGAGGCCGAGGTGGATGGATTGCCTCTCAGGAGTTTCAGACCAGTCTGAGCAAGACCAAGGCCTCCATCTCTACTAAAAATAGCCCAGAAGTGTGGTGGGTGCCTATTGTCCTAGCTACTCAGGAGGCAGAGGCAAGAGGATCTCTTGAGCACAAGAGTTTGAGGTTGCTGTGGGCTATAATGCCATGGCACTCTACCAAGGGTGACAGAGTGAGACTCTGTTTCAAAAAAAACAAACAAAAAAGTCATCTTATTTGTGAGCCCACCAAGTTACCTTCCAACTCCAAAGGCACCCTATCAGAATTACTTTTCATACTCCAGCTATTCCTCTAGAAACCACCCATACATATAATTTCTATTCTTTATTGGTGCTCATTCATTTCAGAATCAATTACTATTATAGTCACTTACATATACCATGATTTGATCAAATCCTAAGAGTAAAACTTAGTTCCAACATGAGTAAAATCCTAAGAGTAAATCCTAAGAGTAAAACAAAGTTCCAACATGTTTCAGCAATACACTGTCTTGATGAGAAGAAAGATGTTTAATGTGCTGAATCCCTCACCCCTCCAGCATAGCCAAAGGATCACAATTAAAGCAACATTCATCTCTATAAATATGGCCTCAAATCCTAACTGGGCACAGTAGCTCTCAAAATGCGCCAAGACCTCAGTCACTGGTCTATCTCCTACCGTACCTGGCTTTGTTCCCAGCATCCATGAGGTCAGCGATGTCTGTGTACGAAGTTACTGCCAACTTTGACAGATCCTCTACATAGGGTCCCAGAAGTGGGTGTTCACGAACACGCAAATTACCTTTGTTTTTTGGATTAAGCAAATCTCTCACTCTCTCACAGTAAATTTCCATGTAGCTCACCTAGGAACAAATTATTAAAGTAGATCAGAAGATTCAAACAAGAAATCACACATACTAAAAAGATTTCTTATTAAAATCCCCATGATTAGAAACTAACAACCTTTACAAAGAAAAATGCCATAGTTCTAGACCCTTTTATTCTACTAACAATATGCACAGATTTCACACTACATAGGTTACAACCAGCCTTCTAACCTCAGAGTTTTACCTTTAGTGCATAGTGGCTGCTACTTACCTTAGGAAAATAACATATTTTAATAGCAATCAGTTATCAGTGTTTTTTCAAATGTACACTGTTGTCAGTCATCAGGATTTACTTTGAGGTTACTCCAAGAGCTTGGAAATAAGACTTCTATCAAAAATTAAAACTAAGGTACAATATCAATATTCCAGAGCAGGGAAGAAAAAAGAGACCATAGACTCTAATTCTTTAAGACTGGCCACTTTGTTACTAACTATGGACAATGTATCCACAGCAGGGGAGGGGGCTGGTCATCAAGGAAGCTAATAGGTGGCAGGACCTATCCAAGATTTGAGGGGGAGGAGGAAGCCTCAGACTATGCACTATACACTTCATAAATTCCCATTCCATCAACAGAACCATTCTATTTTTCTTTTTCTTTTTTGAGACAGAGTCTCACTTTGTCACCCTCAGTAGAGTGCCGTAGCGTCACAGCTCACAGCAACTCAAACTGAGTAGCTGGGACTACAGCCATCTGCCAAAACTCCCAGCTATTTTTAGAGGCAGGGTCTCACTCTGACTCAGGCTGGTCTCAAACTCCTTAGCTCAAGCAATCCACCCACATGGGCCTCCCAGACTGCTGGGATTACAGACGTAAGCACCGTGCCCAGCGCAGAAGAACCATTCTTATCACAATAATGAATGCATCAGGCTATCATTTCTTTCTTTCTTTTTTTTTTTTTGAGACAGAGCCTCAGGCTATCGCCCTGGGTAGAGTGCCTTGGCATCACAGCTCACAGCAACCTCCAACTTCTCAAGTGACTCTCCTGCCTCTGCCTCCCAAGTAGCTGGGACCACAGGCGCCTGCCACAACGCCTTTGGTTGCAGCCATCATTGTTGGCCGGCCGGCCGGGCTGGATTCAAACCCGCCAGCTCAGGTGTATGTGGCTGGAGCCTTAGCCACTTGAGCCACAGGCGCCGAGCCAGGCTATCATTTCTTAACCGAGGCAAGTAAACATTTAATTTATCAAATCAATTTCCATCTCTATAATTCTATGCTCACCAAACAACAATAGGATTCCAATATAGGGTGTCCCCAACGTTGCCCATAAAGTCACCATACATAGGGAAAATGGGAAACTGTAGGTAAATGTACTTTTATTTTTTTTTAAATGTACTTTTATTTAAAAAATACTCATTACAAAATTTTACAAAGAGGTGGCCAACATGTAGAGCATATTTTGGAAATTTTCTGTAAAACTCTGTAATGAATATTTTGTACATAAAGGTACATTAGCTATAATTTCCCATTTTCCCTATGTATGGCCACCTTTGGGACACCCTGTAGAGGTCTGTCCATGAGAAGGTAATAACTAGTCACCAGTCCTATAAATGTGAATATTCTAGTCTGGACAATAGTTACTTTTCATGGGAAAATAACAAACCAACATGTTGGTTTTATAACATCAGCCAAAGGAGCTTTATCCAAGTTTGACTTTGAAGAATGGTCTATTCCTGAAGTATCTATAAAATTAGACTTCTAAGCAAACAAGGCTCTGAACTGGGATAAATTCACCACAACCGGGTGCATTATGAGGTCTCAGGGGAAGCAGATCCTTCTGTGTCACTGAGCTTTTCAAGTATACAGTGTAACTTCTGCATTGCTCGACTTTAAACTTCTACAAATTTCCAGAGTGTTTGAAATAAAACCTTATCTTTAATTCTACTGTCATTTTTTTTCCATTCAGTCTCTGATCTGACTGAATTTTTATAACTATTATTTTAAAACCAGTTTAAAAAGTTGAGAACCTTAAAAGATGAAGTAACAGATCTTCAATATTATGAGAGTAAGCCAAGAGGACAACAAATGTCTTTTTTGAAACAAGTTTTCCTAGAAAGTGAGATGGTGCTTCCATCACTTTTGTGCACTTAAACTTGTACAAACAATCCTGAATCCCAGGAAGACATTACATCTTGTGGGACACTTGGCCATTTTCAGACAGGTGTGAGACTAAGAGGACCCAAATAATCTGGGTTACGGTCTCATGCTCCATTCCTTATTCTCTGGTTTGTAAACCCACCCAAAGGCATCACTATCCTTTTACTTTGGCACCAACCATTCCAGCTCCCACTTGGCAGAATCAATTCACCAAGCACCATTCTCTTCCAGGCACTTTTCTGGATACTTGGCAAATGTCACTAAATAAAACAGACAAAAAGCCCTGCCCCAGAAAGCTAGAAGGAAACTGAAAATAAGCAAACATAAAAAATAGGCAACTTCCCAGGTTAGAACATGAGAAATTCTTTGGAAAACAGAAAGTAGAAGAGGCAAAGGAGAGAAGGAGTGCTAGAGTAGAGAGCGTGTGTGTATTATTATTTTAAAAGCGGGGCAAGGTCAGCAAGTGTGAGATTTGAGCAGAGTTGAAGGAGGTGAGGACTTCAGATATCCAGGGGAAGAACATGTCAGGCAGAAGGAAAAGTAAATGTAAAGTCTCTGAGGCGAGAATAGTTCTGGTGTGTTCTAGAAATAGCAAAAAAGCCAGGGTGGTGGAGCAGAGTAAACAAGAAGAGAAGTGAGAGAGGAAGTTAGAGAGGAGTTAAGAGAGGTCCAGCCGTGTGGAAGGAACGGCAGTGAACACCAGGGTCTACACTTTACTCCAAGAAAACCTGTCAACTATGACTCACGTAGAAGAAAACGGCATCTTCTTTGATTAAATGTAAGCTCAAAAATTCTATCATCTGATTCAAAAAGCAATAGTAATGGACCAGCTATTTAGAAAATTCATTTTAGAATTCATTTTAGAGCAGCACACTTCTCTTTGGGTGTACGGTAGTCACAAGACAGAAATTTATAAATCTGTCAACACATTATAGGTTAAAAAAAAAAAAAAGCAACTAAGTGTATCAACTAGGAATTGTATAAGTCCTATAGAAAATCAAAACACACCAAGAGGGAAAAAAAGGCCCTAGAGTTTGCTTTCAAAGCAGCTTAATTTTTCAGAACATCAGGCTCATGTTAAGAGAACACTTTAATAATTTCAGTTACTATGAATGAAACTGAATCCAGGAAAAGGGTTTTTGTGTGTGTGTGTGTGTGTGTGTGCGCGTGTGTGTGAAAAAACAACTTCATAAAGCACACACAAAAAAGAGGGAATGTTTATCAAATAAACTGATGTGTACAGAGTAATCCTATAACCCCTTTCATGAAGCAGCTAGGGTGAACACTGGATACAGAATAGTTTCCCAAGCTTATAAGCAATTAATAAGGGGGGGTTTAATTATATATATATTTAAAACATCTGCCTGACAAAAATCATTGTTAACTATATTAAAGGGTACAAGGTGACACAAATAAGAAAAACACTGCAATCCCACAATGTAAACAGGCACTTGCATAATTTACAACACGTTCAACCACACTCAGAATCACAGACCTTCAAATTTAGTTAAGAGAAATGTCCCCTATCAAATCAGTGTGGCTTAACAAATGAAAATACTAACTGTTGGCAAGGGCACACTAGGTGCTTATGTTCTCTTGGTAGAACTGAAAATTGATTAGAACCTTTCTTTCTAAAAAGCCATTTGGCAATTCCAACATACTACTTAACGACCAAGATATACACAAAAAGATGAGTAATAACAGAAAATAAATACACAGACATATAAACAAAGATTTAACCGAAACGTAGAAACAGCCTAAGGGAATGGTTAAGTGATCTGTAGCACAGTCATAATTTGGACCCATTTAAAAGTAGTGATTAAACCATTCATAGACAACCTGCTAAAGAAAAGAAAAAGTAATGTGTGAGGGGCCTCTGGCTTCAGCGCATGGCTGTACTCACCTCTACAGAGTAGGACATTTCTTCATTACAGTTGTCACTGATTTTCTCAAACAGCTCTTCACATAACTAGGAAAGCAGAGAAGAGGCATGAAGACCGCAAATGAGAGGCAGGTGGAGTTATCCTGACCGCGTAGCCCATCAGGCCCTCCTTCCCTCTCAAGACACGCACGTCATCAACACCAAGGTACCAGTGGTACTTTGAATAAAATACAGTCATTGAAGACCATGTACACACAATGGTCCCATGAGATTACTACAAAGCCACAAAATTCCTGTTGCCTACTGATGCTTTCATGATCCTGGTCCTGTGTGGGCCTAGGCTAACGTATGTATTTGAGTCTTAGTTTTTAACAAAAAAGTTTAAAACGTTAAAAAAAAAGAAATGTAAAAATAAAAGGAATAGAAAAATAGAATAAAGATGCAAAGAAAATATTTATATAAAACTGTAAAATGTGTTTGTTTTAAACTGTTATTACAAAAGAGTCAAAAAGTGTTGGCCATGCCCGTAGCTCAGTGGGTAGGGTACCATCCACATACACTGAGGCTGGTGGCCCAGGCCAGCTAAAATCAACAATGACAACTGCAATAAAAAAAAAATAGCTGGGCGTTGTGGTGGGTGCCTGTAGTACCAGCTACTCGGGAGGCTGAGGCAAAAGAATCGCTTAAGCCCAAGAGTTTGAGGTTGCTGTGAGCTGTGACGCCATAGCACTCTACCAAGGGTGACAAAATGGGACTCTGTCTCAAAAAAAAAAAAAAGTTAAAAAAAACTAAAAAGTTTATAAAGTAAAAGAGTTACAGTAAGGTTAGGTTAATTTATTATTGAAGAAAAAATTTTTTGTAAATTTGGTATAGTGTTAAGTGCACAGTATTTATAAAGTCTATAGTAATGTTCACTAATGTCCCAGGTCTTCCTAGTCACTGGGACACCACTCACTCACTGACTCACACAGAGCAAATTCTAGTCTTGCACATTAAGTCAAGACCATACTGGAGTAGTACCATTGCCCCATACTGGAGTAATGCCATTTTCTTTTTTTTTTTTTGTAGAGACAGAGTCTCACTGTACCTCCCTCGGTAGAGTGCCGTGGCGTCACACGACTCACAGCAACCTCTAACTCTTGAGCTTACACGATTCTCCTGCCTCAGCCTCCCGAGTAGCTGGGACCACAGGCGCGTACCACAACGCCCAGCTATTTTTTTGTTGCAGTTTGGCCAGGGCTGGGTTTGAACCCGCCACCCTCGGCATATGGGGCCAGCGCCCAACTCACTGAGCCACAGGCGCCGCCCCATTTTCAATCTTTTATAGTATTTTCACTGTACCTTTTCTATGTTTGGCTATATTTAGATATGTAAATATGTCCCACTGTGTTACAACTGCCTATAGTATTGAGAATAGCAAAGTGCTAAACAGGTTTGTAGCCTAGGAGCACCAAGCTAAACTACACAGCCTAGGTGTGTAGCAGGCTGTAAATACCACGATGCTTGTTTAAGTACACTATATGTTTGTACAATGACAGTCTGCCTAATGACTCATGACATGTTTTTCAGATGTATCTCCATCATAAAGCTACGCTTGACTGTAAAAGTAAAACTTTAAATACACTCTTCTCTTCTAATCTTTATTCTCCCTCAACAATTGTGCCTCAATATTATGTCCTCAGAAGGAAAGCCACATTTACGGGAAAAGGAAGAATAACCCCTTATAAAGGGGTTATGTCATAGGCACATTTAATTTATGTGAATTCAATTTCCTCATACTATCAGTATTATTGTAGCAATAAGATTACTACTAAACTAATTTTGCACATGTTAGTTATGTGAAATTTATTATATATTATCAGTTACAATATGTATTATAAATTTAATCACAAAGATAGAGAAAATTTATATAATACAGGGGTAAATGAAGGTATTTGCAGAAATAATTCTGATTATAAAATTTTTCCTTTACCACTGTCTTAAGACTTCCCCTTTTTATGAGAGGCTACTCTATTACACAATAACTTTTTTTTTTTTTTTTTAGTCAAAGTCTCACTCAGTTGCCCTGGGTAGAGTGCCATGGCTTTATAGTAAAACAGCAACCTCAAACTCTTGGGCTCAAGCAATCCTCTTGTCTCAGCCTCTCATGTAGCTGGGACTATAGGCTTCTACCACAACACCTAGCTATTTACATAACATTTTTAACAGAAAAAATTAATTTTTCTAGATCAGGAAAATTATAAATATCCTCCCTACCTCTTTAATGTCTTAAACTATGTGATTTTTAACAAAAATAATAGAAATTCTAATTTTTTATTCATCATACCTTTAGCATTAAGGCAATATAAATTCCAAAAATGAACTATATAGTCATGATTCTCTACAAGTTGAAATAGAACTTAAAATTTACTACAAAAAGCAATTTCTAAAACTTATCTTTTTAAAATGCTTTCACATTTTAATAAAATACTCTAAAATATTATCAGAAAACCAATACATATGCAATTATATAAGAACTCCAATAATAAACAAGTTAAAGGGAAAGGAAGGAGAAATTAAGTGTGGTAACAAGTAAAACAAACACGGCCATTTAGCCAGACTTGCTATACTCTACAATTATTTTATTGCTGAAGAAGTACAACACAGTGATAAAGGCAAAGACTCCAGAACCACCTGGCCTACATTTGGATCCTGCCCCTGACCCTTACGTGGACAAGTGACCTTGTCTGAACCTCAGTTTCCTTTTCTATAAAATGGGGGATAAGAAAAGCACCTACTTCTTTTTTTTTTTTTCGTGGTTTTTGGCTGGGGCTGGGTTTGAACCCGCCACCTCCGGCATATGGGACCGGCGCCCTACTCCTTGAGCCACAGGCGCTGCCCAGAAAAGCACCTACTTCTTAGGGTCATATGAGAATGAGCTAATATTCGTGAAGACCTTAGACCTGTGCTTGGCTGATACATAATGCTGCATAATGTTTTCTCTAATTATAATTATTGATATTAGTATATACAAAGAACAATTCCCAAATACATGCCTTTTTCGGTTTGTCTGCAGACAGGGTTAGAATGAAATGCCATCATCACAGCTCACTGCAACCTCAAACTCCTGGCTCAAGCGATTCTTCTGCCTCAGTGCCCCAAGTAGCTGGGAGCACAGGCACTCACCATCACAGCCAGCTAATTTTCCTACTTTTTGTAGAGACAGGGCCTTGCTATGTTGCTCAAGCTGGTCTTGAACTCCTGGCCCACCCAAAACTCCCAAAGTGCTGGGATTATAAGTGTGAACCATCATGCCTGGCCCACACATATATTTTTAACAGAGAATGTTCAATATTTTCCTGAAAATTTCCTAATCTTTATTAGTAATTAAGCATTTTAGTTATATAGCTGAATTTAATGTTATAGCCCAGTGATCTACTAGAACAGTGGTTCTCAACCTTCCTAATGCCACAGTGTATTTTCATTGTTACAAAGGGGTCACCACCCACAGGTTGAGAACCGCTATTAAAAAACAGCTAGCGGGGGGTGCCTGTGTCTCAGTGAGTAGGGCACCGGCCCCATATACTAAGGATGGCGGGTTCAAACCCACCCAGGCCAAACCAAAAAAATAGCCGGGTATTGCGGTGGGCACGCAGTCCCAACTACTTGGGAGGCTGAGGCAAGAGAATCGCTTAAGCCCAAGAGTCTGAGGTTGCTGTGAGCTGTGACGCTACAGCATTCTACCCAGGGCCATAGTCTGAGACTCTGTCTCAAAAAAAAAAAAAAAAAAGCTACCTAATATATTTTATTCTTGGAATAGAGGTGGTAGCGTCAGGCCTATAATTAACCCCAAATTATCATTAATAAAAGCAAACTACATTCCTTGCTCTTGGCAGCAGGTAACCAAAAAAAGAAATATATAAAAAGTAAACTATAATCCTGTTATTAAAATGTCAAATTCCACTGGGTACGGTGGCTCATGTCTATAATCCTAGCACTCTGGGAGGCCGAGGTATGTAGATTGCTTGAGCTCAGGAGTTTGAGATCAGCCCGAGCAAGAGCAAGGCCTGTCTCTAAAATAGTCGGGCATTGTGGTAGAGGTCTATAGTCCCAGCTACTTAGGAGGCTGAGCCCAGGAATTTGAGGTTGCTGTGAGCTATGAGCCCATGGCACTCTACCCACGGTGAAAGCGAAACTCTGTCTGGATAGATAGAGACAGGCAGATAAATTTAAGGAAAGAAATTCCTTATAAATACCTATGTCAGAACTCTTTTCCATTCTCATAAAGATTCTTTTTTTTTCCTTTTTTTCTTTTTTTTCCTTTATTTTTCTTCTTTTCTTTCTTCTTTTTCATTTTTTTTTCACTTCTCAGTAGTATGATGACATCACTTCTTTCTTTTTTTTTTTTTTTTTTTTTTGGCTGGGGCCGGGTTTGAACCCACCACCTCCGGCATATGGGGTTGGTGCCCTACTCCTTTGAGCCACAGGCACTGCCCGACATCACTTCTTTCAACGCAATTTTTTTTTTTTAGAGACACAGTCTCACTTTACTGCCCTTGGTAGAGTGCCGGGGCATCACACAGCTCACAGCAACCTCTGGCTCTTGGGCTTACGTGATTCTCTTGCCTCAGCCTCCCGAGTAGCTGGGACTACAGGCGCCTGCCACAACGCCCGGCTATTTTTTTGTTGCAGTTTGGCCAGGGCTGGGTTTGAACCCGCCACCCTCGGTATATGGGGCCGGCACCCTACTCACTGAGCCACAGGCGCCGCCCTCTCATAAAGATTCTTTAAAAAATACCAACTGCTCTTGGAAAACAAAATCTCAGACTGTTCAAAAATTTAAAGTGATAGCATTAAAATAGTAAGATAAAAATGAAAGTATCTCCAAATAAGGCTATCAAGCTATCAAAAATAATAATAATAATCTTGCAAGACATGATTGCAAGAGGGACTTCACCTAACAAATGCAAACAGTGTAACCTGGCTTATTGTACCCTCAATGACTCCCCAACAATAAAAATAAAAAAATAATAATAATAATCTTTAGAGGCAACCTATATATGAAACTTAAGGCAGATCAACAACATTCATTGTGTATCCCAGGATTCAAAACAGCTTTAAGAAGCTAGTGACACTTTTTAAAAGATAAATAATATAGATATATAGCAAAATCTTCCCAGAACACATTGACTTCCCCACCTTTAAACAGACATGTGCATATGTCAATCTTTTCCCCCCAATTGTAAGCCTTTCTGAAACAAAGGGATAGGTTGTTCATCTTTGTGCTTTGCAGACAACAGTCCCTGAATAAATGTTTGGCAAGTAAAACTAATTGTTAAAGCAATTTAAGATTAAGAGTAATGGTGAACACAAGTTTTTCACTGTTTTGTTTTTTACCTGTGGAATAATGCCAGCCTGGCTTTCTTCTTGTTTACCCATCATTGTGTAAGATTTCCCAGCACCAGTCTGCCCATAGGCAAAAATACAGACATTGTATCCCTCAAAGGCATGTAAGAGCATTTCCTTTCCAATGTCATTGTACACACGGTTTTGAGATGCAAAACAGGGATCTTCAGGCTGTAAGGGTTAGAAGGAGAAATAAATGTCATTTTAGTCATATCTTTTCCTTACTTATCTGATTATTTCCATAATAAATAAAAAAGTGTCTGGAATCATAACAATAACCTGAGAAAATTGTATACTTTTTTGTTTTATGAGACAATGTTTTGCTTTTTCCCATGCTGAAGTGCAGGGGCAAGTCACAGGTGCCATCATGCATTGCAGCCTCCAACTGCTCCTACTTCCATCTCTGGTAGCTAGGACTACAGGTGTGCACCACTGTACCTGGCTGACTTTACGCTTTTTAAGTCTCCCATACACATCATTTATTTTTTTCACCAAACACATACACACACTATTCAACTCATCCGGGTCAGCCATATATAAAAATATCTACAAGAAGGAGGCGCCTGTAGCTCAGTGAGTAGGGCGCCCGCCCCATATACCGAGGGTGGCGGGTTCAAACCTGACCCCGGCCAAATTGCAACAAAAACATAGCCAGGCACTGTGGTGGGTGCCTGTGGTCCCAGCTACTCGGGAGGCTGAGGCAAGAGAATAGCCTAAGCCCAGGAGCTGGAGGTTGCTGTGAGCTGTGTGACACCACGGCACTCTACCAAGGGCAATAAAGTAAAACTCTGTATCTCAAAAAAAATTACAAGAAATTATCTGGCAGGATTATCTGACATTTCATTTTCCGTAGAGAAAATAGCACTCTTTCATTCATAGTGAGCTCCAAGATGATTTCTTAGTGGGGGAAAAGGGAGGATAAAAGGTCAAAGGTCAAGTCCCGCATATAAATATACTTGTCTGAATTCACTCTAAGATGGCTATTTCTCAACAAACACAGCTTTTAGTTAAGAATGTTTCTAATTCCTTTCACAGGTCATTCCCTTGACAATTAGGCTTCACCAATAGTTTAAAACATCTCCTATCCCCCAACACAAAACTGGAAAAACAGTAACACATAACAAAGAGAGGGGGCAGAGAGGTGGCGGCGCCTGTGGCTCAAGGAGTAGGGCACCGGTCCCATATGCTGGAGGTGGCGGGTTCAAACCCAGCCCTGGCCAAAAACCACAAAAAAAAAAAATATATATATATAGTCAACAAAGAGAGGGATGATGCTGGGCAACAACCCCTAGGGCTCTGTGCTGAGTAAGGTAGTGTGAAAGGCCCTGCTCTCCACTTTCCTACAGGGCAATGACCTTTTGTTTTCCTTGTGGACCAGTTCTTTCAAAATGTTCAAAACTTACATTGTTCTACCACAATTTTTTTTTTTTTAAATTGAGACAGAGTCTCACTGTGTCACCCTCAGTAGAGTGCTATGGCGTCACAGCTCACAGCAACCTCAAACTCTTGGACTCAATTGATTCTTTTGCCTCAGACTCCCTAGTAGCTGGGATGTTCTACTCCAATTTTAAAAAACAAATAATTTGACTCGGCACCTGTAGCTCAAGCCGCTAAGGCTCCAGCCACATAGAGAGCTGGCAGGTTCGAATCCAGCCCAGGCTTGCCAAACAATGACAACTATAACCAAAAAAAAAAAAAAAAAAAAAAATAGCCAGGCACGGTGGCTGGAGTCTGCACTCCCAGCTGCTTGGGAGGCTAAGGCAAGAGAATTACTTAAGCCCAGGAGCTGGAGGCTGCTGTGAGCTGTGATGCCACAGCACTCTACCCAGGGCGACAGCTTGAGGCTCTATCTGAAAAAAATAAAAAATAAAAATAATTTTACTAGGCAGCGCCTATGGCACAGTGAGTAAGGCGCCGGCCCCATATATTGAGGGTGGCGGGTTCAAACCCGGCCCCAGCCAAACTGCAACAAAAAAAATAGCCGGACACTGTGGCAGACACCGATAGTCCCAGCTACTTGGGAGGCTGAGGCAAGAGAATCGCCTAAGCCCAGCAACTGGAGGTTGCTGTGAGCTGTGTGATACCATGGCACTCTACCAAGGGTGATAAAGTGAGACTCTGTCTCTACAAAAAAAAAAAAAATAGATAATTATACTGTTGTCATCTCAATCTTGACAACCATTTCCTCAAAATTCAACTTAAAAAATTTCACAATAATCAATCGTTCATTTGGCACTTCTTAAGATCCATAGGTACAATAATGTTTGTAATGAGATTCCTAAGACACTTGCAAATAAATCCTCAAGAGATGTATGTATCAGCATAAATCTGGTATGCCTTCGATATAAGTTTGATGTAAATCAAATCAGTTTTACATGCATATATATGTATATGCATAGACTTCCCATCAACTAAGATATTTTATTAAGGAAATACTTTACTCTTCAGATAGTAATCACCACATCAAAAGATGAAGTCATGATAGACCACACTTAACAGACTTGGACCTGGTCTGGTGAAGAGAAAAAACAAACAGGAAAGGAGAGGGGCGGCAGGAGAGGGCAGCATACTGCAACCAGGACGGCACTCACCGAGGTGTGAGACCAGTAGGAGTAGTCGAAGCTGAAAGACTTGGGGGCCTCCTTTGGGTTCTTTGGGTTAATAATACCTAAAGGATAAAAATGTTTAATTGTATAAGTCACTCAGCCACAAGTTCTTTGTTAAACATGACGTTCTATGTTCAAAACATCCACGTCAGTAAATTTATACCACTAAATTTGAACAAGTAAATCAAAAAACATTTTTGTACACAATCACATTTTTAAGAAGCAATTTACATATGAAACTTGAAAAAGAAATCAGACCAATAACATTCACTGGGTATTACCAGTATTCAGAACACAGCCTGATATAAAATAGATGCTCAGTAAATATTCTATGACTGGGGCAGCGCCTGTGGCTCAGTCGGTAAGGCGCCGGCCCCACATACCAAGGGTGGCGGGTTCAAACCCGGCCGGCTTAACTGCAACCAAAAAATAGCCGGGCGTTGTGGCGGGCACGTGTAGTCCCAGCTACTCAGGAGGCTGAGGCAAGAGAATCGCTTAAGCCCAGGAGTTGGAGGTTGCTGTGAACTGTGTGATGCCATGGCACTCTACCGAGGGCCATAAAGTGAGACTCTTGTCTCTACAAAAAACAAAACAAAACAAACAAATATTCTATGACTGAATGTTTGTCTTCCCTAGGTTAAGCTGGCAGGCAAAACTTGGAAGTGGGACACTTTATTATTTCAGGAAATTACTCAATTACTCCAACTTCCATTTGAAACAAACTCTTTAAAGATCTTACTATTTCAGAAAAACATTCATTCACTGCAAAGATAGTCAAAGGAATTCACAGATGACAATAACAGATATGTAACTTATCACATGCAAGGTCAGACAATGAGATTCTCAAACTCATCCTAGAAAAAGTGCTACACCCCACACTGCTGAATATCACCTTTAAAGTAGTCCCCTTGCGAAGTTATGCACCAATGCCAGTTCCCATCCCACTCTTCAAAGCAATTTTGAAACTCTTTTTTAGAATGGCTACCAGTGGTGTCATGGTACAGGGCCTGACAAGTCTGTGAACTCATGTTGAAAAAAGTGTTACATACCTCACTGCTGAATATCACTATGGTCACCAGATGGCCAAGGAAAGTACTTTGAAGGTGACTATAGTGAGGTATGTAGCATTTTTTCTAGGATGAGTTTATGAACTTAATTGTTTGATTTTGTATATATGTACATGTATGTCTATGTGTATATGGCAGAATCACAGACTACCAAACCATAAGTAGAATGTTATTAACAGCAAAATCACATTTTGACTGAAAAGCATGAAGTCTCACTCCCCATGGTAAAAGGGATTTCCTGTGTAATTAATTCAGTCACACTATAGTACAAGGATTGACTGTGAATGCTAAAGTTTAATCTCTCTCCCTTACTCATACAGATGGACTAGAATCTTTATAATGTGGTCATGACATGTCAAAGACCAGACATCTCAACCAGTCTACTTCTCTAAGGCTGGACCACATCCCAGGCTATCAGTGAGATCAGGATTAAAAAATAAATCTGCCTTGGACAGCTGCTGTTCAGGACACAAATAGCAACAGTTGCTACAGGGCTTAGTTCTCTTGCTGGATTCCACTGGGTACAGTCACACACTTATGTTCTAACCTCAAATGCTGACAGAGTATTAATAAGGCTCACACTGCGCACAGTCATGTGACCAGGAGACACAGTTCTGGAGAGAACATCTCCCACACATAAACGGCAATCTAAGCAAAGAAGCGTACTTCTAATCATATAGTACTAAACAAGATTAATAACAGCCAGCATTCATGGAACACTCACCTCTGACCCACAGAACTTTCTGTCCACTAACCTATTTAATGCTCCCAACCATACAATAAGACAGATGTTTTTATATCACCGTTTTACAGATAAAGAAACCATTACAGATAGGTTAAACTCTTACTCATGGCTACAGAGCTAACTAGAGGCAGATCCAGGAAGTGAACCTGGAGATAGTCCTGCTCCAGAGCTCACAATCTCAGCCATTTAAGAGACACCATCACTTAAATCAGTGGTTCTTAACCTGTGGGTCACGACCCCTTTGTAACAATGAAAATACATGGGGCAGGGCGGCGCCTGTGGCTCAAGGAGTTGGGCGCCGGTCCCATATGCTGGAGGTGGTGGGTTCAAACCCAGCCCGGCCAAAAAAAAAAAAACCACGAAAATACATGGGGCATTAGGAAGGTTGCGAACAACTGACTTAAATGCTTATTCCCTACAGGCAGTGCTACCAAGGCAAAGGGCAGTTGAGGCCTTTTCATAGATGTATATACATCTGTATAACTGTACAGTCATTCTACCGAAATGATACTCAGGCATTGTTTAACTCTCTTTATTCATTTAAAACTGAAAACTGTGAGAATTACAGTTCCTGAAAGAGGAAAGACTACACAAATGCTACCAAGAAAATGGAAATTAGTGTCACACTGTAAGAGGCAGATTCAGGTTGTTGTGGTTCAGTGTTAAGAACAATGTCAAAACGTAAGGTATGACCTGTGAAGTCATCTTTACCACTCAAAACCATGATTATAGGTGGGCACAGTGGCTCATGCCTGTAATTCTAGCACTCTGGGAGGCTGAGGTGGGTGGATGGCTTCAGCTGAGTAGTTCGAGACCAGCCTGAGCAAGAGTAAAACCCCGTCTCTACTAAAAACAGAATAACTACCCAGGCACAGTGGCGGGTGCCTGTAGTTCCAGCTACTCAGGAGGCTGAGGCAAGAGGATTGCTTAAGCCCAAGAGTTTGAAGTTGTTGTGAGCTATGATGCCATGGCACTCCACCCAGCAGTGGAGTGAGACTCTGTCTCAAAACAAAACAAACAAACATGATTACAATAAATACTTCTAGCCTCTGGGAAATCTGCTATCATAAATCTGATTAAGCCACATTTCATTTAACCTTTTAGCTACCAATTCTACCAAGACTAGTCCTCAGATCCTATCCCTTTGTTCTCTTTTCTCCACTTAAAAAAAAAACAAAAAAGGGCAGCGCCTGTGGCTCAGTGAGTAGGGTGCCGGCCCCATATGCTGAGGGTGGCGGGTTCAAACCCAGCCCCGGCCAAACAGCAACAAAAAAAAAAAAAAAAATAGCCGGGCGTTGTGGCAGGCACCTGTAGTCCCAGCTACTCGGGAGGCTGAGGCAAGAATCGCGTAAGCCCAGGAGTTGGAGGTTGCTGTGAGCCGTGTGACACCACGGCACTCTACCGAGGGCGGTACAGTAAGACTCTGTCTCTACAAAAAAAAAAAAAAAAAAAAAAAACTACCCTATACCAACAAGCTAACTTCCTTGTTTTATATGAAATCCTTTTTCTCTTCCTCAATATTCCCTTCTCCCAGATCTCTAAAGCTTCTAAAACTAGTAAATTTTCCTGGCTTACAGCTTCAAAACCAAGCTTTTTAAATACCTTTTATCAACAAAAAACTTTTTTTTTTTTTTTGGTTTTTTCCATCTTTGTGCTTTTTTTTTTAATTGTTCGGGATTCATTGAGGATACAATAAGCCAGGTTACACTGACTGCATTTGTTAGGTAAAGTCCCTGTTGCAATCGTGTCTTGCCCCCAAAAGGTGTGGCACACACCAAGGCCCCACCCACTTCCCTCCTTCCCTTTCTCTGCTCTTCTTTTAACAAAAACCTTTTTAATATAAATAAATCAAAATATAATTTTCTTTTTTTTTTTTTTTTTTGTAGAGACAGAGTCTCACTTTATGGCCCTCGGTAGAGTGCCGTGGCCTCACACAGCTCACAGCAACCTCCAACTCCCAGGCTTAAGCGATTCTCTTGCCTCAGCCTCCCGAGTAGCTGGGACTACAGGTGCCCGCCACAACACCCGGCTATTTTTCGGTTGCAGTTTGGCCGGGGCTGGGTTTGAACCCGTCACCCTTGGTATATGGGGCTGGCGCCTTACCGACTGAGCCACAGGCGCCACCCCAAAATATAATTTTCAAAACCTATTTAAGAGTTTTCTCAAACAAGTTAAATTTACCCACAATATTTAAACGATCTCCATTAACAAATGAAAAAGGGCGGAACCTGTGGCTCAGTCAGTAAGGTGCAGGCCCCATATACCGAGGGTGGTGGGTTCAAACCTGGCCTCGGCCAAACTGCAACAAAAAAATAGCCGGGCGTTGTGGCAGGCACCTGTAGTCCCAACTACTTGGGAGGCTGAGGCAAGAGAATCGCTTAAGCCCAGGAGTTGGAGGTTGCTGTGAGCTGTGTGATGCCATGGCACTACCTAGGGCCATAAAGTGAAACTCTCTACAAAAAAAACAACAAATGAAAGATACACACACACAATCTATAAAAGACACCTTAGAAAAATACAAAAATCCAACATTGTTGTTCCCTCTTTGGGGGGGGTCTCAGTGAGGACTTCAGAAGGTCATAGTATTTCTATCTTAAGTTCTGTATCACCACTACAGGAATGTTTCTTTTATTCTTTATATTTACATGTATATTATCCTGAATATATGAAATATTTCCTACTAAACAAATTTAAAGCCCTATACTTACAAGTGAAAAAAGACTTTTAAGCAGGTAAAATAGAAATGACAGCACTTGAGTTCATCAGAACCCTACAAAACCCATAAATTCCACCACTGCTTCCATGGTCAATGAGTTAGTGCTGTCAAATAATGTCAAAGGATATTTCTTTCTGAATAATGATTGAGACCTAACTCACTTCCTCTAACCCAGTGGTTCTCAACCTTCCTAATACCCACAACCCTTTAATACAGTTCCTCATGTTGTGGTGAACCTCAACCATAAAATTATTTTTGTTGCTACTTCACAACTGTAATTTTTGCTACTGTTATGAATCATAATGTAAATATGTGATAATTAGGCAACCCCAGTGAAAGGGGTCGTTTGACCCCCAAAGGGTCATGACCCATAAGTTGAGAACCACTGCTCTAACCCATCTAAGACAGGAGGGGCAGTACTTGTAAAATACAGGATTTGGAATAAAGGACCAGCATCAGTACCTCTATATTAGTATCCTTTAATATTCTGAATATCTGAAGAATGATTAAGAAACATTATATTTGGATTTTTTGTGACTTTAAATATTACTATGCTTTTGTGTCCTAACACTGAGATAATACCTACTTCACAATATTAAATGAATGAATCACTATGCAAATGTTAATTTCTTAAAAAAGGTATTTTATCTTCTTCTAGCTCTTAAAGTATAGTGACAATATTATTTGATCTTTAAAGCAGGAAAAGTTCACTAAGTAATAAACTAAGCTAAATTATAACATGGGAATTCTATTTCTTGGCAAGAGCCAAAATGCCACATGTGGCTCCTTTCTTAGATGCATCAACAAATCTTGGATGCTCCCACCACATCACAGACCCCGTGAGTATGTGGCCCACATGCTAAGGATCCCCTACACTAAACACACACTCAGATGAATGTCCTTCAAACGTCATCTACAATTTTAATTTAATTAAGTCCAATACCATTTTCAAGAGCATAAACAGAAAAACAAAACTGTGTGTATACCTGTGGAATACATACATGAAATACCAGTAGTTTACCAAATTTCACCAAAAGACTAGAGAGATTTTTATTACTAAAAAATTGAATGACAATTAACACAGTGGTTCTTGTGTCAAGGTAAACCGAGCTAAAACAGTGCACGTAACTTCTCATTCCTTACTCAGCATGCACGTAACAACAGAATCACAGTAACTAATGAACACATTCCATACATAAACCTTATCTTCACCAACATAAAAGCTATCACAGGGCGGCGCCTGTGGCTCAGTTGGTAAGGCGCCGGCCCCATATACCGAGGGTGGCGGGTTCAAACCCGGCCCCGGCTGAACTGCAACCAAAAAATAGCTGGGCGTTGTGGCTGGCGCCTGTAGTCCCAGCTACTTGGGAGGCTGAGGCAAGAGAATTGCTTAAGCCCAGGAGTTGGAGGTTGCTGTGAGCTGTGTGATGCCACAGCACTCTACCGAGGGCCATAAAGTGAGACTCTGTCTCTACAAAAAAAAAAAAAAAGATTAAAAAAAAAAAAAAAAAAAGCTATCACAAATTTAGTACCCACCCCCACTTTCCTGCAAGGAATGGACTCCAGGACTATTTTTGGGGACTGGAATCAGAGCATAAGCACTGTAGACTTCATACTGCTTTACTGCCTATAAAACCACCTTCAGTGAGAATTGTCAAGGCCCCTTTCATACCTTCTGTACCTGAAGTCTCCTCTTCAATCTAGGTTTCTATGGACAGTGTACTCCAGACCTGGACCCATCCACAGATAATATGGAGTCATCTTTGACATTCTTTGTCACCCTCCACATCTGATCTATCCTGTTCATTCTACTTTTAAACTACAGCAGAACCTCCATAGTGAAAACTCCCTACACTGACCACCTGTTTAAAGTTGACCTAATTTTCAGGGACTGGACATGAATCACATGTACATTATCAGTACAGTAGGCCTCGTTCCTTATGTTAACCACCTCCATGTGTTGATCACTTTGTTACAGTCCCTTGGGCAGTCAATTTACAGAGTTTCTATTGTATATTCAGGAGGCCAGGTATGTAATCCCAGCACTTCGGGAGGCCTGGAAGAGGATTGCTTGAAGCCAGGAGTTCATGATTAGCCTGGGCAAACAGAGAGACCATCTCTACAAAAAATTCAAAAATTAGCTGGGCACAGTGGCATACAGCTGTGGTCCTAGCTACTTAGGAGGCTAAGACAGGAGGATCACTTGAGCCCTAGAATCTGAGGTATGACTGCACTGCTACACTTCAGCCTGGATGATGGAGCAAGACCCCATCTTTAAAAAAAAGGGAAAAGTGTGTGTATGCTTGTGTGAGTGTGTGTGTCTATCTCAGGATCCCACAGCTTCTCACCACCACCATCATTTTCATCCCTGTCCACACCTCCACCTCTCATCTGGATGATGCAGCACCCCGTAACTGGGCTATGAAGGCTGGACTGGAAGAGGGCATGAGCAGAACTGCACAGCCCAGATTACATAGAACGCATCAACCATTACACAATGTTTAGAAAATTTGCTTGCCCTTTGTGTAACAACTCCCATGAGAACTGCATCAGAAATCCATGAGTCCTAGTATGTGACATTTGCAGGGGCAAGAAGAGATGGGCCCAACAGAAAATCATTGTTTCTCTTGATCCAAGATCAAGATCCAAGACTGAACTTAGTCTTACAATCTAACCCAATATTCAGTGATCAAAAAGTGAGGTGACCTAAAAAAAATTATTTCTAGAAGACATTTTCAAAGAGTTTACCAATGAAAGAAGTAGAATACTACAAAGGTTTTAATCTGACACCCTGTTCCTAAGTATTCAATATTATCCTAGGTTCATCTGTAACTTGAGCATGTAATAAACTCTGTAAGCTTCCATTTTCTTATCTGTAAAACAGGCACAAAAATAATAATAATAGTGCCTAACTTTACAGAATTGTTGTTGAGGATTAATGACTAATCCATGTCAAGTTGTAACTCAGGGCCTAGCATAAAGCAAATGTTCAAAATAGTCTTTCATTTAACAAATACTTGTTATCTATCATGCCACAGAACTTCAGATACCTAACCTAGTTAAAACAAACCCCTGCTTTCACGGAGCTTACATTCTAATGAGGGAGTTTGATAATTAACTAATAGAAACAGTACAATGTTGATAAAAGATAATAGTGAAAGTGGGCAGAGGTGGCTATTTTAGGTAAGAGTGGGTAGGGTGCCACCTCTGAGAAGGTGATATTTGAAAAGAGACCTGAATGAAGTTTAAGGAACAACAAGACCACCAGTGTAGCCAGCAGGATGAACGATGAGACCTGAAATCAGATAGGTAGCCAGAGCCCAGATTCTGTGGGGCTTTGTGACGAAGGTGAGGATTCCTAGGTAGTTTTTTTGTTTGTTTTTTGAGACAGTCTCATTCTAACACACTGTGGGTAGTAAGTGCCATGGTGTCACAGCTCACAGCAACCTCAAACTCTTGGGCATAAGAGATCCTCTTGCCTCAACCTCCAAAGTAACTGAGATTACAGGCACCTGCCACAATACCCAGCTATTTTAGGACTTTTAGTTTTATTATAGACGTGATAGGAAGCCATCAAGGATTTTAAGCAGAGGGGTGGCAAGACCTGATGATTTACATTCCAAAACTATGACTTGCTACTGCATGGGGACAAGGGCAGAAGCAAAGAGACAGACCCAAAAAGTAACTGGGTTCAGAACATATTGTGAAGGCAAAGATGACAGAACTTGCTGCTGGACTGCACGTGGCCTGTGAGAAAAAGGAACAAGGCAAGAGTGACTCCAATAGTTTTGGACTGAGCAACTTAAAGAAAGGGTAACAAGGATGGAGAAGGTACTCTGGGTGGGCAGGGAGGGAAATAACAGTTGCGTTCAGGACATGTTAAGTTTGAGATACTTCTTAGACCTTCAAGTAGAGTTAAGTTGGCAGGTGGGTAGACAAGTCTAAACTTCTACAGAGAGGTCCAGGCTGTGGATATGAACTTGGGAGTCGTCATCCTCTCCATGATATTTAAAGCCTTGGAACTATTAATAGATGAAATCACTTAGAAGCTCTGTCTTCTCTGGAGAGAGATCTAAGGACAAAGGCCTCATCCACTTTTAACTCAAAGACTGAGAATGACCGAGGAGGAAGAAAAGCATGGGGTACTAGAAGTCAAGAGAGGGAAAAGTTTCAAAGAGGCAGTCAAGCTATGCTCCCTACCATTATTATAATGATCATCATCATAACTCCTCTCAGAACTCCCTAGAGGCATGAGTCTTTGTTCAGGCTCCCTCCTGATTTCCCCCCAAACTTGCTCTGCTTACACTTTACCTCTAGGCCTTAGCTCCTAGATACCAATCAAATCCCATCTGGTTTTAAGGCTGTTTTCTTGAGTCCTTCATAAATCTAAACAGCAGCCTTAGCACCTAAGACCTGACTGTTATCTTTTTCCATGTCCAAAAGTAAGATAATCCTTCATTATCCTCTCCTACAACTTTCACACCTTTTCCCTTTTGTCTTCTACTTTTTATTCCTCACCCTGTAGCTGACATTAGTTTCCTTAGGAGAGCTGGAGAAGAGCAGGATAGTGTCATTTTCATGAAGTCTGACTTGAAGACTCTTACCATGAAAGATGTAAATGCCTTTAAAATGACAATCACAAAACGTTTCACAGGGCTCAGTTTACTGACAAACCATAATAGATCATCCTTTCTTGGAATCACTCCAAGTGAAAATCAGCCTTATAAGGTCTGTTATATATCCTAATTCTACCCTCTTTTCTCCTTGCTTTCTTTCCAACTTTGTTATTTCAGCATAAAGATGCAGAAATAACATTTTAATTACTGAGCCCTAGAAAATAAGGCAGTCAAAACAAGATTTGTACCTAAAAGCCTTTTTATTATCCAGAATAAATGTGTTTATCTGATATCTTAAAGTCTCTATGTAGCAATTAGTGTTGTTGGCAAACTACTAAAGATTTTACCAGCAACTATAATTAACTTATCAGTGTGGCAACACTGTAACTTAACTTTACTAACCATGTTTTGAGCTTGTTGAAAATCCTAATGATATCTTCAGCACAACCTTCCTCCTACATCAACAATTAAGAAAAACAGTACACAAAAATATTTTATATACCATATATATATTTCTTTTTTATTTTTTTGAGACAGAGCCTCAAGCTGTCGCCCTGGGTAGAGTGCAGTGGCATCACAGTTCACAGCAACCTCCAACTCTTGGGCTCAAGCAATTCTCCTGCCTCTGCCTCCCATGTAGCTGCGACAATAGACGCCTGCCACAGCGCCCGGCTATTTTTTGGTTGCAGCCATCATTGTTTGGCAGGCCTGGGCTGGATGTGAACCCCCCAGCTCAGGTGTATGTGGCTGGCGCCTTAGCCGCTTAAGCCACAGGCTCGAGGCCATACCATTTATATTTTAAAACCATAAAATCAAATCCTGTAGGCAACTCCTGTCCTCCACATAATATAGGAAATATATAGTAAAATAGTATAAAGCATATCACCATAAAGCAGATTTAAGCAAAAGACCTACAATTATATGCAGCTCCTTAATCATTTAAAATAACAAACTTAGTTTATTAATTTTATAAAAATAGGTTAAATTTACCTATTTTTTGGTACATATACTATGTATGTTCACCATATACTCAATTTCAAATTATTAAAAAAATAAACATACACTAGGGAAAAAAATCCTGCAACTCCACAGTGTCACAGTGTGATCACTCCAATCTACAATAGGCTAGCTGGGGGGCGCGGTGGCTCATGCCTATAATCCTAGCACTCTGGGAGACTGAGGCAGGAAGATCACTTGAGGCCAGGAATTTGAGACAAGCAGGAGCTACAAAAAAAACAAACACGAGCCAGGTGTGAGGCACGTGCCTGTAGTCCGAGCTACTTGAGAGGCTGAGGCAGGAAGATGGATGGAGCCCAGGAGTTTGAGGTTGCTGTGAGCTATAGTGATGTTACTGCACTCTCACCCAAGCAACAGAATAAGACCCTGGCCCACCAAAAGCGGGACAAAAAAGCTAGCTATAACACACTGAATAAACTCTCAACAACAATCTATCAAATTCTCTCAAAGCAAATTTTGAATGATTTTTTTTTTCATTCTCTGCGTTTTCTTAGGCTGTATGAATGATTTTAAAGAGAGATGATTTGGAAGACCTAGGTCTAGATCTCATTCAATCTAAGTGGCCCGAAGACATCTGAACTGATAATTATGTGCCCACTACACACTTTTTTCATCTCCTTCCATCAGGAAGAGAGATCAAAGTTAGATAGAAGGAATACGATCTAGTGTTCCGTAGCACCACAGGCAGCTGCAGTTAACAATAACTACAGTGGAGTGTGGTGGTGTGCACTTATATCCCAGAACTTTGGGAGGCCCAAGGTGGGATCACATGAGGCTAGGATTTGAGAACAACGTGGGCAATATAGCATCCCTACAAAAAATTTTAATTAGCCAAGCCAGTGGTGAAAGCCGGTAGCCCCAGCTACCTGGGAAGGGGAAAGAGTTGGAGGCTGCAGGGAGCTACCATGATGCCACTGCACTAGGTAACAGAGTGAGACAAATAAAAAAAAAAAACCTTAGCTATTTATTGTGTATTTCAAAATAGCTAAGAGCAGAATTAGAATGTTCCTAACACAAAGAAATGCTTGAGATGTATATCCCAGTAACTCTGATTCGATTGTTACACACTGCATGCTTCTATCAAAATACATGTACCCCGTAAATGTATACAATTAAAAATTTTAAGCAATTTTTAAAAAGAGGTATCAAAATAAATTTTAATCTAATAGTTACGTTCAAATTAGCCATCAACACTCAGTATTAAGTATTACTGCACAGCATAGTAAAACTTGGTAAGTATGTTGAGAAGTGATATGAGGAGCATAGAGGTTAAGAGCCAGATAGCCCAAGTTCATTTTCCAGTTCCCTCAATTCCTACATATGCAAGCCCAGGCGAGTTAGCCAACACCTATTTGCCTCAATTCCTTCTTCTGTGAAATGGGAAAATTAAGAGTACCACTATAGGATTATTGTGAAGATTTTTTTTTTTTTCAGACTGGGTCTCAAGCGGCCGCCCTAGGTAGAGTGCCATGGCATCCTAGCTCAGCAACCTCCACCTCCTGGGCTCAAGTGATTCTCTTGCCTCAGTTTTACCATTTTTAGTAGAGACAGGGGTCTTGATTTTGCTCAGGCTGGTCTCGAACTTGTGAGTTCAAGCAATCCACCCACGTCAGCCTCCTAGAGTGCCAGGATTACAGGCACGTGGCCTACTGTGAAGATTATTGTGAGTTAAAATCTCTAAGTGCCAAATTGTGTCTGGCATGACTTAAGTATTTGTTGTCGTTACTGTTTTTAATTACTAGTTATGGTATTTTTCCCCAATAAAAGGCAATTTATAAGTAAATTTTTCCCCCTTCACTCATTTTGCCTCCTCACCTTTACTCATGGTTAAAGGAACTCTGGTGTCACTCCAGAGCAATGTGATGGGAAAACAGTAAGTATAGTTAAATTATTTCCTCATTGTGTCGCTGCTGTTAAATCTGGCCCTGCAGTTTTCTATTAACAAAAAGGCTTCTCAGACGGTCCCTCCCCTTCCCTGCCGTACCCCTTTCACATGTTGGTCAATGACAGACCATATATCTAGGTTGGCATGTACCATGTGGGCCATAAGATTAAAATATCATATTTTTTACCGTACTTTTTCTGTTTAGGTATGTTTAAATACACAAAAATACTCACCACTGTGTTATAATTACCTGTGGTCGGTACAGTAATATGCTGTACAGGGTTGTAGCCTAGAAGCAACAGCACACCTTAGCTGTGTAGTAGACTGTACCTTTAGGTTTGTGTAGGTACACTGGTATTTGCACAATGACAAAATCACCTAACAACACATTTCTCAGAGCAAAATGTGACTGTATTTAGATGCCCCTCCTCAGTGTTTTCCCAGCAGTCATTACACTGCTTTCATCATCTGATTCTATCTAAAACAAAAACTAAAATCTCTCTCAAAGCTTGGTGACCTGGAGGCCTAAGCTTGCTGAACAACAAAAACCTAATTATCGATAGGCATTCTCAAAAACCTAATATGTCTTATTTCTACCACCTATATCTATAAGGCGTTCATCCCTTAACAATACCACTAAGAACAATTTTAACCTATACGATACACAGGCCCTCATGTACAGGTTATCAGCAAAAATTAAATCTATAAACGCTTTGCCTAACACAGAACTGGAAGCAACAGTCCCTTTCACAATCTTGCTAACTGCATTCCAGACTTCGCTAGCTCCCATCAGTGTTTCACACTTCACTGGGCTTGGGCAACTACCAAAAGCAATCAGCACCAAGTTATTGGCATGCACTGTTTTTTTCTTTTTTGGGGGGTGGGGGGGAGACAGAGTCTTACTTTGTTACCCTCAGCAGAGTGCTGTGGCATCATAGCTCACAGCAACCTCAAACTCTTGGGCTCAAGTGATCCTCTTGCCTCAACCTCCCAAGTAGCTGGGACTACAGGTGCCACCACAATGCCTGGCCATTTTTAGAGATGGGGTCTTGTTCTTGCTCAGGCTGGTCTTGAACTCCTGACCTCAAGAAATCCACCCGCCTGGATCTCTGCAAGCACTTAGGATTACAAGCATAAACCACCATGCCCAGCCCAAGCTAGTGATTTTTAACCATTTTGGGAACATAGATCTCTTTAAAAGTATATTGAAAATGACTGACCTCTCCCTAGGAAAATGCTGAACCATGTTTTGCATATAATTTCAAGGGGTTCCCACCTTCAGAACTCTATCCATGGATCCCAGGAAAAGAAGCACAGATTAAATACAAGTGAGAATTAGTTAATAGTAATGAGAGAAAAACAAAAGACTAAGACTAATAAGAAAAGACTGGAATACAAAAGTACACAAAGACCAACCATCAAACCAAATTGAATAAAGAAAAATTTATCAAATTTACTGTATATTTAAAAATAGAAGAGAATTGGAATGGTCCCAATCCATAGAAAAATGTTCAAAGTGATAGATAGCCAAGTAACCTGATTTGATCATTATATACTGTCTATATGTATTAAACTATCACATATACTCCAAAGATATGACTATTACATAGCAATGTTTAAAAACGTGAAGGGTAGGGCGGCGCCTGTGGCTCAAGGAGTAGAACGCCGGTCCCATATGCCAGAGGTGGTGGGTTCTAAACCTAGCCCGAGCCAAAAAAAAAACAAACAAAAAAAAAAAAAGTGAAGGGTACAAATTTAAGTGCATTTCTTTCTAAATTCTTCCTTTCCAAATCTCCATTTTGTCCCTACTTTCCTTTATCCCAAATTTTCAATAGTGGATATGAAATCATTCTTTGCAATAGGTATGATGTGCAACATTTGATTTAGAAATGTGTATGACTGGGCGGCGCCTGTGGCTCAGTGAGTGGGGCGCCGGCCCCATATGCCGAGGGTGGCGGGTTCAAACCCAGCCCCGGCCAAACTGCAACCAAAAAATAGCCGGGCGTTGTGGCGGGCGCCTGTAGTCCCAGCTGCTCGGGAGGCTGAGGCAAGAGAGAATCGCGTAAGCCCAGGGGTTAAGAGGTTGCTGTGAGCCGTGTGACGCCACGGCACTCTACCCGAGGGCGGTACAGTGAGACTCTGTCTCTACAAAAAAAAAAAAAAAAAAAAAGAAATGTGTATGACTGAAAAAGCCTTTAAAAATATACAACGTAAGCAATAAAATTAGGGGGGAAATCAGGGTTACTTCTATCCCACTAAGATGGGGCACTGGGAAAAAAATTCCCTGGGCAAAGGAAGATTGATAAATACATGAATGAGATTTACCAAAGGGCAAGAGACAGAATCCTGTGGTTAAAGAAAAAGCAAAATATGGGCGGCGCCTGTGGCTCAGTGAGTAGGGCGCTGGCCCCATATGCCGAGGGTGGCGGGTTCAAACCCAGCCCCGGCCAAACAGCAACAAAAAAAATAGCCGGGCGTTATGGCGGGCGCCTGCAGTCCCAGCTGCTTGGGAGGCTGAGGGAAGAGAATAGCGTAAGCCCAAGAGTTGGAGGTTTCTGTGAGCTGTGTGACGCCACGGCACTCTACCCAAGGGTGGTACAGTGAGACTCTGTCTCTACAAAAAAAAAAAAAAAAAAAGAAAGAAAAATAGGGCGGCGCCTGTGGCTCAGTGAGTAGGGCGCCGGCCCCATATGCTGAGGGTGGCGGGTTCAAACCCGGCCCCAGCCAAACTGCAACAAAAAAATAGCCGGGCATTGTGGTGGGCGCCTGTAGTCCCAGCTGCTCGGGAGGCTGAGGCAAGAGAATCGCATAAGCCCAAGAGTTAGAGGTTGCTGTGAGCCGTGTGACGCCACGGCACTCTACCCGAGGGCGGTACAGTGAGACTCTGTCTCTACAAAAAAAAAAAAAAGAAAAAGAAAAATATCTCAGTTCAATCACATGATGGATTCTCACATTGTAAGTGAAAATAAACTTTACCTACCTCCTGTTATTGAGAGAATTTACGCAAGTTCAATGTCTCCAGATTACACATACAACCTAACCATAAATGTGAGCGATTAGATCATTAACTTTGCCCCATTTTCCTTTTCACAAAGTAATCAGACAATAAGAAATGCTTCGAAAGTGGAAGAAATCTGGGATATAATGGGATATTATTGAATAAAGCCATTTATATGTGCTCCAGATTCCAAAATGTCAAGGCAATAAAACATGTATCTGTGGCATAGAAAATATTTCCTGCAACACCAGAAAGCACTTAAATAAAATGGCCACTACTCAGTTTCCAGACTTGGCACATTCCCTAAATCACTCCTCACACTCTTCTGCTTTTTCATAAGAGACTCAATAGCAGGAACATTCCATTGCATTCCATTTGCAATCAGCTCTAATCCTTGTGCACAGCAGGCCAGGCCAGCTTGTCAGCATAGCAGCCTTTCTAATACAGCTAACACATGTGGCTATAGAAGATTCATTTCCAACAATTCTATGTTCAAAATTCATGCACTCTTCCAATCTAAACCCAGTGGATTTTTTTTAACATGCTATTAATACTTTCTAAACATAGAATCTTTCACGCAAATACCTCACTTAAAATCTCTCACTGAAAAATTATTTGGATTACATATCAGTCAAATTATACAAAATTGCCACAGAAGATCTAAAATAGAAACAAAAAACCTAAGTTAAAAACAAAATGCCAAAAATTCTAGAGACAACACTTTCACATATGTAGTACAATAGATATAAAAGCTCTCATGTGATTAGTTACTTTCTAAGAACAGATAACTTCAGGAACCAAAATGATCCCAATCTCTAAGCCATGTCAAAGTTAAATATTTAGGTAAAAAACTAACCCTAATTTTTCCCAGGCTGTTTCATCCAAAGAGATTTTTTTGTATGTGGTAGAGAGAGGGTCTCAAAATGTTGCTCAGACTCGTCTAGAACTCCTGGGCTTAAGTGATCCTCCTGTCTCAGTCCCCGGAAGTGCTAGATGATGGTTCTCAACTTTCCTAATGCCACAATGTATTTTCGTTGTTACAAAGGAGTTGCAAACCACAGGTTGAGAACTGCCCTCTAGGATGACAGGCATATGTCATCATGCCTGGCCTAATGAAGATTTTTATTTTGGTAAACTAAAGTCAATTTAAAAGTCACAAATTTCTCCTGTTGAAATTTTACATGCAGGGAAGCACTATGTTATAGTCAGTTGAGGGTCAGGAATACCATTATCTAGTCCCAACACTACCACTGGCTTATTTTTTGATGCTCTATTTATGTAACTGTTTATAACAGTTACTGAGCATACCATTATACATATACTAGATACTTGCTAATTAAACCCTATTAATTCAAATGGATATTTAAAATCTCAAAGGAAAAAACTTTCACAAATTATAAACATGAATGGTATCATTCAGGTACTTAAAACATACAGTGCAGTCAAGCTGTTATTATACCTTATCACTAATTAAAAGGGGAAAAAATGACCTTAGAAAAAGATGCTGGTGCTTAAACTACCTCTGGAAAGTAACCAAAACTATCTTTAAAAGGAAACTTAACACAACTTGCTTTCAGGGAGAAGAACTGGGTTGACTATGCAATAGGACGAGAGAAAGTCTTTGTATTACATACTCTTTGTGTTTTTTTTGTTTTGTTTTTTTTTTGTAGAGACAGAGTCTCACTTTATGGCCCTTGGTAGAGTGCTGTGGCGTCACACAGCTCACAGCAACCTCCAGCTCCTGGGCTTAAGCGATTCTCTTGCCTCAGCCTCCCGAATAGCTGGGACTACAGGTGCCCGCCACAGCACCCGGCTATTTTTTTTTTTTGCAGTTTGGCCGGGGCTGGGTTTGAACCCGCCACCCTCGGCATATGGGGCCGGCGCCCTACTCACTGAGCCACAGGTGCCGCCCTACTCTTTGTGTTTTTAAATTTCATATTATGTGAGTGAATGTTTCATGTATTCACAAAAATAAATCAAAATTGGGAGAAAAGGAGAATAGTGCTATTTGACTTTGACAATAACCAATTTAAGATGTAGGCATTCTAAAATTATCTGTCATCAAAAACAATTATTGGCTTGGCGCCCATAGCACAGTGGTTGCAGCACCAGCAACATACACCCAGCCCAGGCCAACTAAACAACAATGACAACTGCAACAAGAAAATAGCCAGGTGTTGTGGCGGGCGCCTGTAGTCCCAGCTACTTGGGAGGCTGAGGCAAGAGAATCACTTAAGCCCAAGAATTGAAGGTTGCTGTGAGCTCTGACGCCACAGCACTCTACTGAGGGTGATATAGTGAGACTGTCTCAAAAAAAAAAAAAAAAAAAAGAAAAGGAAAAATTATTAGTATCATTACTTATACTAATAAAATTTTTCCATTTACTTTAATTGTATGATAAATTGATTTCTGCATTTCTTGAGAATATGGTCTTTTTTTTTTTTTTTTGTAGAGACATAGAGTCTCACTGTACTGCCCTCGGGTAGAGTGGCGTCACACGGCTCACAGCAACCTCTAACTCTTGGGCTTACGCGATTCTCTTGCCTCAGCCTCACGAGCAGCTGGGACTACAGGCGCCCGCCACAACGCCCGGCTATTTTTTTGTTGCAGTTTGGCCGGGGCTGGGTTTGAACCCACCACCCTCGGCATATGGGGCCGACGCCCTACTCACTGAGCCACAGGCGCCGCCCGAGAATATGGTCTTTTTAACACTCAATTTTTACTTACAAGTTTTTCATAAGATTTCCAACCCTATAAGGAAAGTTGCAAGAGATTCCCCCAATGAAAATAGATCCCCATGACACTGGAATTGCTCTAGGGTAGACAAGAGATGATCAGTATATGAAAGATATCACAGAGAAAAATAGTTCCTCTTATAATAATTTTTTCTAAATTTAATTTTTATTAAATCATAAATGTATACATTTATGGGGTACAATATGATGATTTGATATACAATGTGGAATGCTTAAATCAAACTAATCTATGTAACCATCACCTTACTTCTTTTTTGTGGTAAGACATTTATAATATAATCTTATTTGTTTTGAAATATACTCTTGCATTGTGTACAGTAGGTGAGATCCCTCCAAATACTTGTAATCAATTCTTATTCTTCACCTAGAATTTCCTAAAGTCCTCTTTTTAAAAGAACTTGTGATACAGCCAAAACTGCCTCCAAACCAAGTTATAATTAAATACATTTTTCACAAAGAGAAACAACAAGGTTAATAACCAGAATTTAGTTACATATTGTTAAAATTTTTTTTTTTTTAAGAGAAGGGGGGTCTCGCTCTTGCTCAGGCTGGTCTTAAGCTCCTGAGCTCAAGCAATCCACCTTCCTCAGCCTCCCAAAATGCTAGGATTACAGATGTGAGGCACCAAACCTGGCGTTGTTTAAATTAAAAAAAAAAGCATAAATAATAACATAGTTTAAATGAATGACATTTAAGAATATAAATATTTTGATAAAATTCAGGACACTAAGGGTAATGCAACGACAGCTTTAATGGCCATTCCAGAAAAAAAGGGTTCCAAAACTGCTTTGAAAGGTGGGTGGAGTAGGCACTGGCACTGGTGCACAGCTTCCCAAGGGAAGTACTTTGAAGGTGACTATAGTGATGTTCAGCAATGAGGAATGTAACACTTTTTCTGAGATAAGTTCACAAACTTAATTGTCAGACCTTATATATCTTTGTTTTTTCAGGGACAAGGTTTGCTGAAGAGCAAACCTTGCTTTTTCAGGCACAATTATAACTCACTATAGCATCAAACAATCCTCTCGCATCAGTATCTGGGTCTACAAATGCACATCTAATTTGTTTTGTTTTTTTTGTAGGAGACAATCTTGAGCTGGTCTCAAGCAATCAACCCTTGCCACCATGGCCTCCTAAAGTGCTAAGATTAACAGACATGAGCCACCATACTTGGCCATGAGATATAATTTATATCCCACAAAGTTTACTCATTTAAAGTGTATAATTCAGTATTGACCTTCGCATCTGTCTTTGATAATTATTCATAGGATATAATCCACAGAATAACTGACATAATAATTGACAAAAGAAGGCAAAACACAATTGCACAGGTTATTTCAATTCTTACTTTTTGAATCTTTCAAAAAAAAGATTGGGCCAGGTGCAGTGGTTCAGGCCCATCATCTTAGCACTCTGGGAGGCCGAGGCGGGTGGACTACCTGAGCTCAGGAGTTAGAGACCAGCCTGAGCAAGAGCGAGACCTGGCCTCTATAAGTAGCCAGGTGTTGTGGTGGGTGCCTGTAGTCTCAGCTACTTGAGAAGCTGAGGCCAGAGAATCACTTTAGCCCAGGAATTTGAGGTTGCTGTGAGCTATGATGCCACAGCACCCTACCGAGGGCAACAAAATAAAACTGTCTCAAAAAAAATTTTTTTGTTTTAAGCCCTATCAAGTTCAGAGAAGAATATAAGCTGAAATCTTCAAGGCTATACATGAACTACCTGAAATGATGGCTAAAATATCTAGCTAGATTTGTGTGAAATAAACACTTCCCACTGATAGATTGCCTCTGCACACGGGTGACTGGCAAGTGGCACAAAAGCAGATGAATAGTTACCTTAGCAGTAACTTGTTTCTGAAGAGTGAAGATTCTGCTTTGTCATGAAATTTCAGAATTAAAGCAGAATCTATCTCTATTTTAAGTAATAATTTGCCTGCAGATCCATATCAAGTAATTTAGTACTGCAGATACAAAAGAAATCAGCTTAAGTCACTCAAGCAATTCTAATACAGAAAACAAGCCAGGAAGCAATAACTGATAATTTTCAAAAAAATTTACAAGTTATTAAAAAGTGTTACATTTGGGCAGCGCCTATGGCTCAGTGTGTAGGGCGCCAGCCCCATATGCCTAAGGTGGCGGGGTTTGAACCCAGCCCCAAACTGCAACAACAACAACAACGAAGTATTATAGTTATAGCCATTGTTCAACTCAAAGAACCACTGAAGAGTAAATTTTAAGACCATCTTGGCAAATTCAAGTCCTGCTTAAAATCAAGAAAGAAAAACAAAGCCGGCACAGTGGCTTGCAACTGTAATCTCAGCACTCCTGGAGGCCAAGGTGGGCAGATTGCCTGAGCTTACAAGTTTGAGACCAGCCTGAGCTAGAGCGAGACCCCATCTCTAATAACAACTGGGTATTGTGGTGGGTCCCGGTAGTGACAGCTATTTAGGAGGCTAAGCCAAGAGAATCGCTTGAGCCCAAGAGTCTGAGTTTACTGTGAGCTATGATGCTACAGCACTCTACCAGGGGCAACAAAGTGAGACTCTGTCTCAAAAAAAAAAAAAAAAAAAAGAAAAAGAAAGAAAGAAAAACAGTGAATCTTGGGGCCTTAATATTATTTCATCACATCAGGATTTAGGGAAAAAAAAAAAATCACTATTTTCACCTTTATTATCCTTAAGATTTCAACTTAATAACCATTAACACTAGCTAAATTATTTTAGTCATTTATGGTTTCTCAATAGTAAAAAGTAAATAGTCCATATTAAATATATTGCAGCAAATACCACAGAGGGGGAAATATTTGATGGATCATTCAGAATAGCAAACTTCAAAGTGTTCACACACAAATATGTTCATTTATTCTGATCATGGCAAGAAGAGAAGGGAGTGAGGAAAGGAAGGTAAGACATATAATTGATAGAAAACAACAGGTACTCACTGGTCGAGTTGCCCTGCATCTGGATGATGCACTTGGACTCCTTGCTGGTCTCTCGAGAATTGAAGGGCCTCACCCGGACAGCCACCTTCACTGAGGCTCCCGACATTCTGATGGCCTTCTTCTTTATATGCAATCCACAAATAAAAAAACAAATCTTCTTTTGAAGTTATATTCAAGTTTCCTTTAAAAAGAAAAAGATTCCATACAACACAGTTAGAATTAAACAAAGTAGGGGCTAAAAGCCTCTTCCCATTTCCTAGAATTAAACAAAGTAGGGGCTAAAAGCCTCTTCCCATTTCCCTGCTACATATCTTATATTCTCAAAAATAAATTATCAGATAGAAAAACTAAAGACTGAAATTTGTTTTCCTATTCTATTATCTTTCTCATATGAAAAAAACCCTAAGCTTATTAGTAAAAAATGTAAATGCATTACATTTATGCATTGCATAATAGGCATCTATCCCACTTTCTGTGTTTTTAGGCCAATCTTCAGTTAATATATGAAAAACACAAAATGTTTATTTGTTGAAGTTCCTTAAATAGATATCTTTCCATCTACGTGCCACTTGTTACTTTTCTTCAAAAAAAAAAATGCATTAAACTTTCTATACTTTTAATTATAGCTTGAAAGGCCAGGTGGGGTGGCTCATGCCTGTAATCCTAACACTCTGGGAGGCCAACATGGGTGGACTGCCTGAGCTCATGGGTTCAGGACCAGCCTAACTAAGAGTGAGGCCCGTCTCTAAAAATAGCTAGGTGCTGTAGCGGGGGCCTGTAGTCCCAGCAACTTAGAAGGCTGAAGCAAGAGAATCCACTTGAGCCCAAGAGTTTGAGGTAGCTGTGAGCTATGACACCACAACCAAGAACAACAAAGTTAAACTCTATCTCAAATTAAAAAATGATAATTATAGCTTGAACATTTGGTTACATGATATATATGTATATATATAATTAAATAGCAAAGGACAAAGGTTAAGTTCTAGCCAACTCCCTTAACTATGCAGTGATTTCCAAGGATACCTTACATATGTATTTCATTGGACCCTCACAACCATCCTGTACAACAGGGAAGGTTCAAAGAGACCCAGGTCCTATCTTCAGATGCAACACTGACTCACAGCAAAATCAAATTATTATTCAATGAAGCAATAGGAAAAATTTTTCAGAGGAATAGTTTCTATCCCAACAGAACAAAGCCAACACTATTCTGTGAAAAAAAATTACATAAGTAATTTTCACAAGACGCAGCCAATTTTTCTAGTTAGGAAGAAATCTATATTTCATCCATTATCTAAACATCTCAAGAAGAACCAAAGAAAAACACATACTTGTGAGTCCAATGAACAGTGAACCCTAGCAGAACTTAAATCTGACCAATTTTTTCCCATGTAATTAAGCAGAAATTAGGAATGCTAACCTCCAGCTGAACAACATTGCCAATGCGTTCCCTAGAAAAGGCAAAATTTAAAACAGTAAGTAAAAACCATAAATTCACTCTACTTTGCTGCCCTATCTTATTTTCTTAATAACATTTATCACTATTTGAAATTCTTGTTTTCTGGAATACTGCTTGTCCCTCATGTCACCATCAGAATGCTCAGAGATTTCCTGTCTTGTTTGCTGGCACCTATTTAACAGAACAGTACCTAATATCAGAGCTCAGTAAATGTTTCTTTTTTTTTTTGTAGAGACAGAGTCTCACTTTATGGCCCTCGGTAGAGTGCCGTGGCATCACACAGCTCACAGCAACCTCCAACTCCTGGGCCTAAGCGATTCTCTTGCCTCAGCCTCCCGAGTAGCTGGGATTACAGACGCCCGCCACAACGCCCGGCTATTTTTTTTTTTTTTTTTTTTTTCTGTAGAGACAGAGTTTCACTTTATTGCCCTTGGTAGAGTGCCATGGCGTCACACAGCTCACAGGAACCTCCAACTCCTGGTCTTAGGCGATTCTCCTGCCTCAGCCTCCCGAGTAGCTGGGACTACAGGCGCCCACCACAACACCCGGCTATTTTTTTGTTGTAGTTTGGCCGGGGCTGGGTTTGAACCCGCCACCCTCGGTATATGGGGCCAGCGCCCTGCTCACTGAGCCACAGGCGCCACCCCGCGCCCAGCTATTTTTTGGTTGCAGTTCAGCCAGGGCCGGGCTTGAACCCGCCACCCTCGGCATATGGGGCCAGCACCCTACCGACTGAGCCACAGGCGCCGCCCTCAGTAAATGTTTCTTAAAGGAATGAATTAGGCTAAGGCACCTGTGGCTCAAGCAGCCAAGGCACCAGCCACATACACCTGAGCTGGTGGGTTCGAATCCAGCCCAGGCCCGCCAAACAACAATGACAGCTGCAACCAAAAAATAGCCGGGCATTGTAGTGGGCGCCTGTGGTCCCAGCTACTAGGGAGGCTAAGGCAAGAGAATCGCTTGAGCCCAGGAGTTGGAGATTGCTGTGAGCTGTGATGTCACAGCACTCTACCCAGGGCGACAGCTTGAGGCTCTTGTCTCAAAGAAAAAAAAAGGAATGAATTATATTTCCCAGTTATGAGAATGATCTGTTTAAGTCCACTGCCTGGTTTATTGATTTTTTTGGTTTTGTTTCAAATGATAATTTTTTTGTTGTTTTCTGATAGGGTCTTATGTCACCTGTGCTGAAGTGCAGTGGCACTGTTATAGCCTTCTGCAACATCAAAATCCTGGGCTCAAGTGATCTTACTGCCTCAGCTTCCTGAGATGCTGAAACTATTGGCACATGCCACCACATACAGCTAACTTTTCTATTTTGGGTAGAGACAGGGTCTCCCTATGTTGTTCAGGCTTGTCTCAAAGTAATCCTCCCTCCTGGGCCTCCGAAAGTACTAGAGTTACATGCATGAAACGCCATGCTTGGCCTAATGTGTTTTTTTTTTTTGAGACAGAGTCTCACTATGTCGCCCTCAGTTGAGTGCTGTGGCATCACAGCTCACAGCAACCTCAAACTCTTAGGTTTAAATGATTCTCTGGCCTCAGCCTCCCAAGTAGCTGGGACTACATGCAGCCACCACGATGCCCAGCTATTTTTTGTTGCTGTTGTTTAGCTGGCCCCGGCCAGATTCAAACCTGCCACCTTGCGGGTATGTGGCTAGCGCTGTAACCACTGTGCTATGGGTGCCCAGCCGCTTGGCCTAATATTTTTGATATTAATATTTTTATGTTTGGTACAATGTTTTTCTAGTCTGTTTCCCATTTTATTTTACATTAAACTAACATTGCTTTATTTAATATATCAGATGTTTTTGTGATTGCATTTATCCAATGAAAGGTTAGCATTGTTAACCCTCCCACTGAATGTAGCATGACTTATATTCACTATGCCAAAAGAGAACGGATGAAGCATTCAGAAAAAGCTAGACATAAAACACACATTAATACCTTAAAGTTCCCTTTGATGTATAGGCATCATCTCAACACACACCCCCAAAAACCCATTATCTTCTCCCCCAAACAATCTCTGCCAATCTTTCCATTTCTATCAACATCACTCTCTCAAATCCTGATACCATAATTCTTTTTTCTTTTTTTTAGACAGAGCCTCAAGCTGTCACCCTGGGTAGAGGCTGTGGCATCACAGCTCACAGCAACCTCCAACTCCTGGGCTCAAGTGATTCTCCTGCCTCTGCCTCCCAAGTAGCTGGGACTACAGGTACCCGCAATGCCCGGCTATTTTTTGGTTGCAGCCATCATCGTTGTTTGGCAGATTCAACAGAATCTATGCCCGTCTAGATTAGAACCAACCAGCTCAGTATATGCGGCTGGTGCCTTAGCTGCTAGAGCCACAGGCACCAAGCAGTGATACCATAATTCTTAAGAGTCAACTTAGTTCCATCTCTTTGAATCCTGTACTAATATTAGCATTATTAATGAAATATCACGTGAAAACTTTTGAGACTTTGCTTTGCTTTATTCTATCCCTCCCTTCCTCTCATTTCCCATTGATATTGCCCTAATGTATGTACTACCACATGCCTAGGATACTTGCAATAGCTCAACTGTTCTCTGAACTTTTGATCCAACAGTCCTTAAACAGGGTTGTATAAAACAGAATCACAGAGTGTCTTTTGAAAAGCAAACAATCCTAGACTCCCCCATCTTAATATTCAACAGTTTTGAGACAAGCTCCAGCTATGCTTGTTTAATTTTTCAAAGGTTATGTTGCAAATCCCCAACTAGGAATCACTGCTTTAATCTGCTGTTTAGCCACCACTGCAAAAATCAACCTTTCTAAAGCATACATTTCTTTTTGTGTGGTTTTTTTTTTGGGGGGGGGGGGGTGGTGAGACAGAATCTCAAGCTGTCGCCTTGGGTGGAGGTGCCCCAGCATCACAGTAACCTCAGACTCTTGGGCTTAGGTGATTCTCTTGCCTCAGCCTCCCAAGTAGCTGGGACTACAGGCACCTGCCACAACGCCCGGCTATTTTTTGGTTGCAGTTGTCATTGTTGCTTAGAAGCCACCACCCTAGGTGTATGTGGCCAGCGCCCTGCCAACTGAGCTACGGGAGCCACCTAAAGCATACATTTCAATGTCACTCTTCTTTCCAAGAATGTTTTCTTATTTCCCAGCACTTACAAAATCAAGACCAAAATCGAGATAGTCTGCATTCTAGCAGACCCCTATACTGTTCTGCCTCCTCACTATTTCTCCTCTACACTGGGATTGCCCAGCTCCAGGATTACCTCCTCCAAAGTGACTCACCCATATAACCCAGGAATCAATGGTATTTCCTGCAACACTTATAGACCCAAACACATTGTGAGAACACAGCTTGCTATCATTTTACATGACTGCCTTCCATCTTGCATCGTTCTTTAACAGCTTCTCAAAGTGAAAATACTATTCCTTCAAAAATATCTTTGATAGCTGGGCATTCTGGCAGGCACCTGTAGTCCCAGCTATTTGGGAGGCTGAAGCAAGAGAATCACCTAAACCCAGGAGTTGGAGGTTGCTATGAGCTATGACGCCACAGCACTCTACCAAGGGCGATAAAGTGAGACCCTTGTCTCTAAAAAAAAACTCTTTGAAATCAGGCCCTTTAAAAAAATGGTTACGTTCAAGTGTAGACAAGAAATTTCAAGGTGATCCTAGGACATTTTAGCAAAAAAATCTATCAGAAGTGAATGGGGACTGAGGTCACATGAAAAGAACACAGGTGCCAACTTGAAGGATCTCCTACTGACCAAAGATAGGATAACTAGAGCATTTTTTTTTTTTTTTTTGAGACAGAATCTCACCATGTCGCCCTCGGTAGAGTGAGGTGTCGTCACAGCTCACAGCAATCTCAAATTCTTTTTTCTTTTTTTTTTTTTTGTAGAGACAGAGTCTCACTGTACCACCCTTGGGTAGAGTACCGTGGCGTCACACAGCTCACAGCAACCTCTAACTCTTGGGCTTACGCGATTCTCTTGCCTCAGCCTCCCGAGCAGCTGGGACTACAGGCGCCCGCCACAACACCCGGCTATTTTTTTGTTGCAGTTTGGCCAGGGCTGGGTTTGAACCCGCCACCCTCGGCATATGGGGCCGGCGCCCTACTCACTGAGCCACAGGCGCCGCCCCAATCTCAAATTCTTGTGCTCAAGCGATTCTCTTGCCTTAGCTTCCAGGCTACTGCCACAGCGCCCAGACATTTTTTTTTGTTGCAGTTGTTGTTGTCTAGCAGGCCCAGGCCAGGCTCGAACCCTCCACCTTCGGTGTATGTGGCTGGCGCCCTACTCACTGAGCTACGGGCACCAAGCCAACTAGAGCACTTTTTTAAAAAATGTAAACAGACTTTCAAACATCAAATAATCAAATCCATAAGTGTATAATACTTTCTTTTTTCTTTTACTCTTGGGCTTAACGGATTCTCTTGAATCAGCCTCCCGAGTAGCTGGGACTACAGGAGACTGCCACAATACCCAGCCTCAGTGTATGTGGCCGGCACCCTACTCACTGAGCTACAGGCAACGAGCCAGTCTAAGTTCTTTACAGCAAATAAACTGAAGAAATGAAAGAATTAGAATGTCACCTTTCCCCAACCCTACTGATATAAAAGTTTTCTTTCTTTTTTTTTTAATTGTTTGTCTAGTTTCCAATATCACTTGAATGTAGAATCTTTAATTTCATATTACTGGGGACTACTAAAGTAGTTAACAAGTAATTAAGACCTCAATGGACTATCTTTTAATAGTAAAAACATTATTGATTGATAATTGATATTTATTCAACTATTTGTCTCTACAATAACATAACAGCTTGAAGGAATCTTTGCTTTACTTATTCCCCAGAGTAACATATAAACAGAGGAATTAGGGAATATTACATTAGTGCACCAATGATGTATCTTGGGCTAAGAGTCAATGTGTTGTGTGAGAGTACTCTGAAAATTTTTAGAATCCCGATGTCTAGCTGTGACATTATACAAGGCATACCCACAATAGTCTTAGAGGTCTACTTACGATACCATCTTACAGACACTTTTAGCAATACACAAAGGCTATGATTCTTGATTTCTGGAGAGAATCTGAATGAGAAGTCTTATTTTAGAACCCAGGAAGCCCTAAAAACTGAACATGTCTGTTTTCTTTTTCTTTCTTGTTGTTTTTTAAAGATTTTCTTCTTTCTTGACCATACTGAGCCAAAAAAAGGTAGCTGACACTTTCAATGTTCTGCCTAGACTCTCTTTAGCCAGATCCACAAATCCATCAGTTTTCCTTTCTACATTTCCTGTTACTTTGGAGGTTACAGTTTTGTTAACTGTTCTTCCAGTACACAATTTGGATACTCTTTCCTCCAGCCTCCAATAACCGTCTACTCATTGTTCTTCAAGACTTCACCATCGGGCGGCACCTGTGAGTGGCTCAGTGAGTAGGGCGCCGGCCCCATATGCCAAGGGTGGCGGGTTCAAACCCAGCCCCGGCCAAACTGCAACAAAAAAATAGCCGGGAGTTGTGGCGGGCGCCTGTAGTCCCAGCTGCTTGGGAGGCTGAGGCAAGAGAATCGTGTAAGCCCAAGAGTTAGAGGTTGCTCTAACTCTGAGCCGTGTGATGCCATGGCACTCTACCCGAGGGTGGTACAGTGAGACTCTGTCTCTACAAAAAAAAAAAAAAAAAAGACTTCACCATCTTTTGGGTGGCCCCCCATCTGTTCTCAAAGTCAGTGCTGCATAGTTCAGATATCTGTTAATGGTAGCACTCTGCTTCTAGGTACCCAACACTGTTTCAATTATTTGCTGCTATTATATTTCACAATTCTATGGGTTGGCTGGGTCTCAGTGGGAATTTCCTTTACTGCTCACTCCTTGCGATCTCTCCCACAGAGCAAGATGGCAACGGGGACTGGGGCTGTAGCTGAAAGCCCCCTGCCTTGCGGCTTCTCTTTCTGGAAGCTACGCATGGTCTCACTGTCCAGGGTTTCTCCATATCTCCTCACAGCAACTTCCTCTCCACCAAGAAGCCTGGAGATCATGCAAGATGGCTCAAGAACACGATGAAGCTGGAACTCTGGAAGCCAAGCATTCTATGCAAATTCTCGAACATGACATTTCTCTCAAGTCTTAGTAATGTAACTAATGTTTCCAATTGAATCTTAAAACATCAGATTCTTTCTGTGATTTCTGAGTAGAACTTGATCGTACAGCTCTTGAGCATAAGCTTTGTAGCAACAAAATTGATATAAAGGGTTTCTGTAAGAATCGTCATTGGCTGCTGCAAAGCATGATGTAAGGTAGGTTGGTGGGGGAATATATATGAGTACAGATTGGGCTGAGAACACATGAACCAAATCATCAATCTTACATCACTAGGAATAAGACACCTAAGTGGTAAATGCCTCCTGATGTGCTACATAGGAAATACACAGCTCTACCTACTAAATATTCTTCCCTTATCCCCTTTAAAAGAAAAGAAAACCTAAATAGAATCAAGATTTAGACCTGTACCAGTTAGAAAGACACAGGGAGCAAAGAAGCAGTTTAGATGACACATCAAAGATGTCATCAGCCAAATCCATAATACAGAACAATCTATAGAACAAGTCACCCAGTCTTTTCAAATAAACAGCATAATTGAGGGGAGAAGGTCATAAAAGAGACTCATGTTATCAACCAAATACAATTTCCCTCTTTTCTATCACTTCTAGCATTCCCACCATTCTCCTGTTCATTCTGACACAGACTAAAAAGCTTGCTTCTTATATCCACCACGTCAGTGGCTAAATTACATAGCTTCTATCTGTCTGTAAAATCTCTCTTTACATTTCTACCACCACCGTCCTGTCAAGCTTTCAATACTTCTCACTCAAAGCCTCTTTAAACAGCTTTCTCTCTTCCTACTATACAATATTCCCATTTTCTTTTTTTTTTTTTTGTAGAGACAGAGTCTCACTGTACCGCCCTCGGGTAGAGTGCCGTGGCATCACACGGCTCACAGCAACCTCTAACTCTTGGGCTTACGCGATTCTCTTGCCTCAGTCTCCCGAGCAGCTGGGACTACAGGCGCCTGCCACAATGCCCGGCTATTTTTTTTGTTGCAGTTTGGCCGGGGCTGGGTTTGAACCCTCCACCCTCGGCATATGGGGCCGGCGCCCTACTCACTGAGCCACGGGCACCGCCCCAATATTCCCATTTTCATCTTCTCCGTCCGCTCTACACAACACTGTCAGATTCATCTTCCCAAAGTGCAAGTCTATTCCTAGCATGGCCCACTTTAAAATCCTCAGAGTTCCCCTACTGTCTACCAAGCAACAACTGAACTCCCCACACTGGCATTCAAAGTCATCTGCAACATAACCACCTATTTTTACAAGCCCACACAAAACACTTTCATCCACATTTCTTAACTACCACCCGCCAGAGGGCTTCCAGAATACATCTCGTGTTCTTTTGCTCCAAATTTCCTTTACCCACTATGCCCCTCCCTCCTCACCTGTTTTTTCAAAATCCAACTTATACTTCCTGAACCTTCCCACATGCTACTTATCTCTAAAGCCTTCATAGATTCTCCTCCATCCCCTACACCAAATGCAACTGCTTCTCCATTTAAGGTGTCTCAACTCACTGACCTTACTCAGGGCAAAATAAATCATTTACTGTTCATATCCTTGCTATAGACGTAAAGTTTCTTAAGGACAAGAACACAATCTTAGTCAAGTCTCTAATACTCTACAACACAGGGTTCTCAAATACAATAATTTAGGGAAGTTGAATTCCCACTTATTGTGTATCCCCAGAGTAAAGTTTAAATAGTATTAATAATAAAAAAAGGTCATATGATCAAAAGGAAAAATAAAGATTAATTTCAAATTCCTTTCTAATTAAACCTAATAAGCCAGAAGCAGTGGGACACACTTACAGTACCAGCTACTCAGGAAGATGAGGCAGAGGGATCATTTGAGCAATACATACATTTTAATACTTTTCCCAAACAATCTAAGCCTAAATATTTTTTCTGATTTAACTGTCCCTTGGTAAAACTGCCTTCATTTTCACAAGTGAGTTAAAATTTTATACACTAATTGAAAGCTACAGTTAAGTGGTCTATAGAGTTACTTTGTTACTTCTCTATTATAAACAGTATCTCTTTTATAATAGGCCTCAATCAAAGAACAACAGCTTCAAAACTCCCTGCTCCTTTAAAAAATTACTTCTTACATCAGTCTAAAATCAAGCTTAAAATCCAGTGATGAACTAACTAGAGTATTTTTAAGAAGTTACAGGATAACAACATTAATAATTAAGCACAAAAATACATTTTTCAAGTTTTGAAAAGCCAGGAAAGAAAGGCAAATAGAAAGGGTAACCATGTGAGCTGGCTAAATGACTTACACAGCCTCAATTCTAGGCTGTTCTTGAACCAATTTTCCTTTCTTATGACAATTAGAAGCATCAGGAAAGCGGAATGGAGCAAACATTCCAGAAGCATTTGCTAACATTAAAGGAACAACAAACACTTAGATCTAATTAATTTGAATTTTTCTCAATTTTAGCCCAATTACTTAATTTTGACCTTGGGGAACTCCCACTTGCCCTCAGAGGTACCCTGGATTATGAGGAGTCTAGGAAGAAGACTCAAACTGACCATTTAACAAAATGAATACACAAGATAAAGTAATTTTAAACCAATCTTTATTGGTTTTTGTAATAACCCTTTTCTACAGAAAACAGTGAAGATTCTATTCCTAAAACAGGAATAGAATGATCAGTTCAGGTCATTTCCTCTCCTTAACAACTTTCAGTTGGTGCCACAACCTTAGAACATAACCTAAAAGTTCAGGTCTTGAACTTTTGGTCACCACAATCCAATCTTCTGTCCCCGCCCCACCTTTCCTTATCCAGCTCAAGCCTTCTCCTTCAGCCACCTCCCTCCCACACAAACAAATCCAAATGTGTTTAGATACTTAATACTCTACTTATATAGTTAAACACTATTTAGTAGACTATCACATGGATTTCAGGAAACCCAATCTCCCTTCTCAACCTACTGTAAGGACGCATCTTTCAGAGACTAGGTCAGATGCCACCCACCATAAAGCAGGAAGCATTAAGTCACACATTCCTTAATATCTGCCTTTTTTGGTCAAAAGTCAAACTTTCTTTTTTCTTTGCTCCCTAAAGTTTGCTCTATTGATCTCTTTGTTTTTCTATTTCACTCTGCCCTATGTTACACTCACTAGTCCATATAACTCTCATACATTGACACTGCATTCAGTATGTTTGTTAGAATTAAATAGACATAAACTTTTAAATTAAATGTTTGCCCATGGGCAGCGCCTGTGGCTCAAGGAGTAGGGCGCCGGTCCCATATGCCGGAGGTGGTGAGTTCAAACCCAGCCCCGGCCAAAAAACCAAAAAAATGTTTGCCCAATTTGTTATACAGCAACCAATTTATAACAAGTAGCCTATTAATAAAACACAATTTTTCCCTGAATTATATTTTAAAGAATGGATTACAATTTTATTTATTTATTTTTTTGGTAGAGACAGAGTCTCACTTTATTGCCCTCAGTAGAGTGCTGCGGCATCACAGCTCACAGCAACTTCCAATTCCTGGGCTTAGGCGATTCTCTTGCCTCAGCCTCCCGAGTAGCTGGGACTACAGGTGCCTGCCACAGCACCCGGCTATTTTTTTGTTGCAGTTTGGCTGGGGCCGGGTTTGAACCCACCACCCTTGGTACATGGGGCCAGCACCCTACCCACTGAGCCACAGGTGCCGCCATGGATTACAATTTTAAAAGTGGAGGTGGTGGGTTCAAACCCAGCCCCGGCCAAAAACCACAAGAAAAAAAAAAAAAAAAAAAAAAGTAGATACCCAAAAGTAAATTTTTATAGCCAGAGAATCCCTTTCGAGAGACTATAAAAATTCCTTATTACATAACCTTTTACATCTCTCAGTACAATACTTTCCGTAAGGACCAAGCAGGTTTTAGGACCCACCACTTTGTCCCTGACCATGGCTATAGTGACAAAACACTCAAACACCTCCAGTGTATTGGGTATATATGAAATATCTATCCTTCATTTTGACTCTAGGGATAAAGAGCCATCAGCCACAACATGAAAGTTCAAAATGGATCCCATATTAGAAAAGCATCTTTCTGAATTCTAGACCAATCCCCAAAATCAGACTGTACAAGAACAGTCTTCTAACAAATCAGGGTTTTTTTGTTATTTTTGTTTTTGAGACAGAGTCTCACTCTGTTGCCCGTGCTAGAGTGTTATGGCTTTAGCCTAGGTCATAGCAACCACAAACTCAAACAATCTGCAAATCTCAGGCTCCTGAGGAGCTGGGAATACAGGCACCCACCCACAACAATCAGCTAATTTTTTTTATTTTTGTAGAGACGGGGTCTCACTCTTGCTCAGGCTGGTCTTACACTTCCGAGCTCAAGCAATCCTCCTGCCTTGGCTTCCCAGAGTGCTAGGATTATAGGTGTGAGCCACTGAGCTAGCCTTAACAGATCAGATTTTCAATTTCCAACGTGGCTAAACAGGTCCAGTCAGGCTTCTCAACTGTTTTAACTATTTTCTAAAATAACCTGATACAATTTAAGATTTATTAGATATACACATGTATCTGCCTGCCATTCTGATCAAGAAATCAAGTATCAAGGCTGGGTGTGGTGGCTCACACCTGTAATCCTAGCTCTCTGGGAGGCCAAGTTGGGTGGATCACTTGAGCTCATTAACACCAGCCTGAGCAAGACCAAGACCCTGTCTCTACTAAAAAAGAAAAAAATAGGAAAAATAGCCAGGTGTTGTGGCAGGCACCTATAGTCCCAGCTACTTAAGCCCAAAAGTTTGAGGTTGCTGTGAGGGGTTAGGTTTAGGGGACAGGGCTACAGTCGGGGTTAGGGCACTCTCCACCCAGGGCTATAGAGGGGAACATCTGTCTCTAAAAAAAAAAAAAAAAAAAAAAGAAATCAAATATCCTCCTTTTCACTGGTGACATGGTTTTATTCTCATAAACCAGGAGGAAGTGCCTCAAGAAACAACAGCTGTTATGGCCCACAGCTTAAACTATTCTAAATCAAAGTGACGTTTTTAATGTTTTTTCTTTTTTGAGGAGGCAGGGCCAAATCCAAAATTTGTTTAGATACTTAATACTCTATATAGTTAAACACTATCTAGTAAATCAACTAGTTCTAATGTCTAAAGTTACCCACTATAGATTTTTTTTTTTTTTGCCAGATCCACTAGGTAACTCTGACACTCAAATCCCACCATTCCACTGAAGTTCTTCTATTGTCAAAATGAATGACAGCACTTACTCCTGGAACTGTCCAGGTTAAAATGAACTCAGCTCTGCTGTGGTGTAGAAGTGGTTACGTTTCAATCAGAGGGTAATTCATGTTTGATATTAGTGGAGATTCCTTCTTCCTGAAATCTGCTCCTGACCACACCTTTGCTACTACATATTTGGGAGGTAGTGCACCATCCAGGCAAGAACAGAGGTCAGACTTTACCCTGTGTCAACAATGTGCCAACCTTGCCACATGATAAACTAGTGCTCAAAGTGTAATATGTATGATTTCTCTCAGATGACAGCAAGTTTTCTGATGGGATACTCAGATTTACCTTTAAAGAAAATTATATACCTGAACCACATTAGTTGTATCTTTCACAGAAAAGGTTTAGTTTCATATATTTTAATATTACAGTCTCAGTTTTTAAAGTAGGTAAATTACTTTTTTCTTTTAATTTTTTTTTTTTTTTTTGTAGAGACAGAGTCTCACTTTATGGCCCTTGGTAGAGTGCCGTGGCCTCACACAGCTCACAGCAACCTCCAACTCCTGGGCTTAGGCGATTCTCTTGCCTCAGCCTCCCGAGTAGCTGGGACTACAGGCGCCCGCCACAACGCCCAGCTATTTTTTTGTTGCAGTTTGGCTGGGGCTGGGTTTGAACCCACCATCCTCGGTATATGGGGCCGGCGCCCTGCTCACTGAGCCACAGGCGTCGCCCCTTTTTTTCTTTTTTAAAGAGAGGAGGTCTCACTATGTTGCTCAGGCTGGTCTCAAACTCCTGGGCTCAATAATCATCCTGCCTCAGCTTCCCAAGTGGTGGTGACTAAATAAAAGCATGTGCCACAAATACAGACTATTAAGCTTATACAACGTATCTTTTCCTTTTTGCTCCGATTTCCTAAAGTTTCAAAACTAAATCATAGTGAGGTTTTCTGCCAAGTGTAGGGCAGTGGGAGGTTTAAGACAAGTGGTTGAGATTTTAGAATAGCAACTGTAGAGAACCAAGGACAGAACTAAGCAGAACTGCTTGAACAGACACCAAAGACAAACTCAGGGGAAGACTTCAGCCTACACATTAAAGTGGCACTAATCCCCATCATGGGGGTGAGTTTTCTTCAGTTCAGAGGGCATGATTCCAGGCAGGCCTCACCTAGGGAGTCCTGCAGAATACTAAGGAAGAATGAAAACAATGAAGGCAAAGCACCCAGAGGTCACAATGCAGAAAAGGAAGGAAAAGAAGTAAAATCTAGATGAAGATGATGGACTAGAAGACTTGAGGTGGGAGAACACATGGAGACCATGAAAGTGAAAGCTGGCCAGGTGCGGTGGCTCACGCCTGTAATCCTAGCACTCTGGGATCTGAAACCAGCCTGAACAAAAGTGAGACCCCCACCTCTACTAAAAATAGAAACTGAGGAAACAGGATTGCTTGAGCCCAAGAGTTGGAGGTTGCTGTGAACTATGATGCTGTGGCACTCTAACTGGGCAACAGCTTGAGACCCTCTCTCAAAAAAAAAAAAAAAAAAAAAGCTCGGTGCCCATAGCACAGTGGCTATGGCGCCAACCACATAAACCAAGGGTGGTGGGTTTGAACCCAGCCTGGGCCAGCTAAACAACAATGACAACTGCAACAAAAAATAGCTGGGCGTTGTGGTGGGCACCTGTAATCTCAGTTACTTGGGAGGCTAAGGCAAGAGACTCGCTTAAGCCCAAGAACTGGAGATTGCTGTCAGCTATGACGCCCCGGCACTCTACCGAGGGTGACATGGTAAGACTGTCTCACCGAAAAAAAAAAAACAGTGAAATCTGTAAATTATTAGAGTTTAAGATCTGAAGATGAATTTGAGATCTGAAAGTGATGACAAGTGAGAAGATGTGGCCATGATACTGAGCAAACTGGAACAATGAAGCCAATGTTTGAGCTGAAGTCAAGGAATTTTGAGATTAAGGATAGTTACCAAGGAAGTTCAGCACAGTGGTTATTTTCTAGTTCTAATGACACTGGGGAAGTCACTTAGCCAGGGTCTCGGTTTTACCTATAAAAGGGGAATAGCAGTTATCTATTTTACATAGTTGTTATAAGGATTAAACTAATAAATATAGAGTGATTAGAAAAGAGTCTGGCACGTAGAAAGTACTCATGATGAGTAAGTCATTTTATCATTATTGTTGTTGCTATTATTATTTACACAGTCACTGATATATGTCAAGATGATATCAAAAATTTGGATGGATGAGACAACTAAGCCAAGTTGCCTCTAAGTCATCAAAGGCAATGGTAGAGAACTGGTATAGTTGAATAATACGCTTCAGTGATACTAAATTTGAAAAAAGGTTTAATCCCTCATGTTTACAATCTTGTGACTTAACACACATATACAAATAACCATAAGACAACTGTAAAAGCATCAGTTGAGTCTTAGATAATAAGTACAGTATTAAGTATATAATGTTACAAAGAGTTTTAAAAGAGGCTCTGGCTGAATCACGGAAACCACCATGGCATGGGCAGCAGTGCACAAAACTGTACTGAAACAGAAAGGAGCTGGAGTTGGCTTACCATATCTATACACAAATGGTAAAGCATAGTTAAGTTCCTTGAAGGTAAAGAGAGTAAAAAACTTAATCTCTTAAGAGCGCTCCCAATTAACTGGTAATAACTGTAGCAAAAGGGAGCATAAATAAATCAATCAATGGGCCATTAGCCAAAAAGTCCAACTCAGAATTCCAGGGCATCTTTTGCAGGTTTTTCCTATCACAGTCACATCTGTTTAATTCTCTTCCATCCTGATGAGCTGCACAAAAAGTATGCATGTTTATTCATACTCTTTTATAGAATGCAGAAATTCACCAGTATCTGTTCAAACAAGGCCATTTTTCCAAAAAGAACTACATGAAGTGGACATAATATATCTTTAACTTCAGAGCCTCTGAAATTAAGTGTCAGTTTATAAGACCAAAAGGATATGCTTCTTCCAGGAAAAACCCTGTTATGAATGGCAGCCTGGAAAGGAGGTTACAAACAGGAAGGCAGGGGGCCCACTGTTGTCCTTTGCTTTGTACCCAGGACAAGATCACAGTAGGAAAATGGGCTAGAAAGTATGGCCGTAAGAGAGACTAAGTTGGCAGACTTCTTGGACATTTATTCCCTGAACAAACTCAAAACAGGAAAGAAGAAAGAGAAAAAAGGAAAACTGCATTCATATTTGGTCTTGAAAAGGAAAAACAGTCTGTTCTAAGCCTTAGAAACCATACTTAATTGAATAAATTTTGGGAAAACATTCATCAGAGCAGAGCTGCACAGACTCATAAAAGCTTGCCTTCATTATCAGATTCAAAATCAGGTCTGATTTTTATCAAATGCTGAAATTATATTTAACTACATTTTTTCAGATCTTTATTAAAGTAATTAAAAATTTAAAACAGAAATATTTTTATTTGGGAAATGGACTTTCAAAACAGATATTCTGTATTTCTCTCATGTTAATATCATGCAGAAAAACATTAGTTTCTGTTGAAATATTTGATTCAACAAGTTTTTTTTTTTTTTTTTTAATTTTTTTTGTAGAGACAGAGTTTCACTTTATTGCCCTCGGTAGAGTGCTGTGGCGTCACACGGCTCACAGGAACCTCCAACTCCTGGTCTTAGGCGATTCTCCTGCCTCAGCCTCCCGAGTAGCTGGGACCCGCCACAACGCCCGGCTATCTTTTTGTTGCAGTTTGGCCGGGGCTGGGTTTGAACCCGCCACCTTCGGCATATGGGGCTGGCACCCTACTCACTGAGCCACAGGCGCCGCCCTGATTCAACAAGTTTTAAAAGGAAAACTTTATGATAAAAATAACAAAAAATAAAGCATATTAAGACTTTTCTTAGAAAAGCCCATATGGAATGTGTAAGTAGTTCAACTTAAGAAGTTATAACTTGGCGGCACCTGTGGCTCAAGGAGTAGGGCGCCAGTCCCATATGCCAGAGGTGGTGGGTTCAAACCCAGCCCTGGCCAAAAACCACAAAAAAAAAAAAAAAGAAGTTATAACTTATTGGTGGTGTTTGTGGCTCAAAGGGGTAGGGCGCCAGCCCCATGTGCCGGAGGTGGTGGGTTCAAATCCAGCCCCGGCGAAAAAATGCAAAGAATAAATAAATAAATAAGTTTAAAAAAAAAGAAGTTATAACTTATTAACAAATGGAGTTTGAATAAAAACACAGGGCACGGAAAAGGCAGGCACGCCATCTCTCCAGGTCTAGGATGCAGCAAAAGACAGATTTACAAGGCTCATGCTGAATCCAGTTATTGTTGTTGGTCATTTCCAGATCTGCTTTACAACATTAACATTTGTGCAATTTTCATATTCCATCTTCAATGGTACATCAACAACTCCACTTACTTCATAACCCAACAACCACACCAACTTGATCAGAAAGCACCCCTCAAGTCTTAGAGGAACACACAAGCTAAGATGTTGTCACGACTAAGCTAATTGGACAAACTGCCCGCCTTTCAATAAAATACCCACTGTGATATCACTTCTTAAGAGTTACTCAAATCTAATTACCACAGTTTCTAGGACTCAGACACATGACACAAAGAAGCATGCTCAGTGTTGGCAGAACAGCTGCCCAGAGCAGTAAGAGATATGAGCAAGGGATCTGTTGACAATCTAATTTCAGCTACCTCGAGATTCCAGAAAGATGACAAACTGCAGCCTCAGAAATACTGCTGCAAGCCTCCCCCACTATCAGAATATTCTGGCTTTCTTATTGTCTACATGTTGAGCCACTCTGAAAACGTGTCCATCCAATATAAGATACTAACTGGAGGCCTCCACACTGCTGAAGTAGTGGCCTTAACAATCCTCAGATATGCCTATGCACAAGGCATCATCAGGCCTTCCACAGTCAAGGCGCCGGACGTAGAAGAATACAAAAACACGGCATTTCACCCCACCAAGTATGGAATATGGGAGACAGTCTACCTTGGAAGTTCATTTAACAATTCACTAAGGAGAAAAGTGATTTGGGAGTTTGATTCTGGCTTTAGGGCCGGGAATGTTTTGCGTTCCATTAACAATGACTAGCTTGCTCCAGCAGCCTCCCAACCCCCACAACTTGGCTTCTGGTTTGGCCAGTCACCCTGAAAGCTGCCAGGACTGTCAGTCGGTGCCTTCCAGCAACTAGACTTGGCTCCTAAAGGATTTGTCAGCTCATCCTTCCAATATGGCTGCCAGAGTAATCCCAGTCTGCTGAGCACCGAGCCCACACCGGCCTCGCTCACAGCCAGCCAGCGTCCAACAAGCCCCCTCCCTTTCCATCGCTCTCCCGCTTTCCAGGGCTTGCGCCCTCGGCTACCCCCGTGCAAGCGATGACCTTTCATACCTTGACCTGGCAAAAGGGCACAACCACATTCCCAGCCGAAGCCCGAATGCCAACCGTAATGGGAAGCTGGGAGAGGGGAAATAAAAAAGGATGGCTTCGAGCGGAGTAGTGCTCTCCGCAGAGCTGCAACGTGCGCACGGAGCCCAGGGAACGGTCGGCGGCAGAGTCGGCTGACCGCGGCGCAGAGCTCGAGCGGAACAGCCCGAGCCTGACAGCTCCGGGGAAACCGAGGGCCGTGCGGAGCACTGCGGGGGACCCAGCAGGCCGCTGGACGCGCGCCCGGGACTCGCCGCCGGCGGGGGGAGGGGCCCCGTTCCCCCGAGGGCGAGGCTCCCCCAGCCGGTGCCCCCCGCGCCCACTGGGGCGCGACGCTCCCTCCCCTCGGACCCCGCCCGGACCCCGGCCCGCCCCGCCGACCAGGAGCGGCCCCCTCCCGTGCCTGGCGGCCGCAACGCCCACCACCACCCACCCCGCCGCCTCACCTCAGCCGCGCTGCGGACCGACGGGCGTGCGGGCCGGTCAGCAGGAGCCGCGGCGGACCCGGCACCGACGCACCTCAGCGCGAGCAGCGGCCGCCGCGAGCCGCAGGGCGCCGCTCCGCAGCCCCATCACGCAGCGGCTCTGCTCGGCATCAAGAGCGGCGGCGGGCAGCGTGCGGGAGCGCGGGAGGCCGAAGCAAGGCGAAAGGCCAGCGGGGGCGGCTGCCGCGGACTGTGAGCGACTCAGACGCGCGCGAGCGCCTCGCAGGACCGCTGCCGTCTGGCCGCCCCGCGTCGGTCCTCGCGAAACTCCGCCCGCAGCCGCCGGTGCGGGACACCGCCCCGAGCCGGGCCGCTGCGCGTCACCTGGGCCCGCCCAAGCGCTTGCGACTGACGCGAGCTGCGGCCAATCGAAGTGCAGAGCTCGGAGCAGCCGGCCAATCGCAGAGGGAGCCGGAGAACAGGGCGGCTGCGAGGAGCTGCGGAGACACCCGAGCGCCGCCTAGGGGCGCGGGAGCCGACGCGGATTCGGGGGTGCGGGTGGCGGAAGCCGGCGCCCAGGGTTCTCTCCCGGTGACCCCCAAAGGGCGTTGGTCGGCACCACCCGCACCTACCCACCCTGACAGTCCTCCTCGTGAAGAGACGAAAGGTTGACTGTGTGGGGTGGAGCGGGGTGAAGGGGCTGCAGACGCCGGCGGAGGAGGCGGGATGCGCGTGGGAGGGAGGCGGCCGGGTGTGCAGTCATTGTACGTTTGGAAAACATTTCACGCGTTGAACTGGCCCAACGCGGCGCGGCGGGAACTGAGACGCGCCAAGGGATGAGTGTATCCCGCAGAAAGCTTCCTGGCCTATTCTTGTCGAACCCGAGCACAACACCTCCCACACGCCACCTTGGGAGAAAAGGCGGAATGAGTAATAGAGAAGCGTGACTTACTGGGCATTCAACTTGTCTCCTTGGGAGACCGCGTAAGGGCTGTGAGTAAAGGAACGAGAAGCTTTGTATGGCCCCTGCGTTAATGAGCCCCGCTCCCCTCCGTGAGATGCCCTTGAAGGAGGGTTACTGGAATTCAGAAACCCGGAGAACACAAAAGGTCTAGGAGTGATTTTTTAAAAATCAGATTTAGCTTCGGCTGTAGAAAAATCCCACAACTGTTCTTTAGCAGGTTAATTCAGTACTTAATAAATTACAATATTCGTAAGAGGGACTTTACCTAACAAATGCAATCAGCATAACCTGGTTTCTTGTACCCTCAATGAGTCCCCAACAATAAAAAAGAAAACTCCAAAAAAAATAAATAAAATAAATTACAATATTCAGTGATAACATATGCAGTTATCAGGCCCAGGCCGAGCACTATTAATTTATAAGGTTGTGAGTGTGTGAAATGCTTTTTGATCGACAAGCAGAAATTGAATGTAAAATCAGTTTTTTCTCTTGAATTCAATGCAGTACTATTGGGCGTAAAAAGGACTTATTTACAAGCATACGCACCAAACATCGAAATTAATCTTCTGCACTAGTGATTCTGGAAAATCTCCACCACCACCCCCAAAGTCTCCTGACTCTCCATCCACTCAACATTTATTGAACACTAATGATTTAGAATTTAAACTCCGGGCGGCGCCTGTGGCTCAGTCGGTAAGGCACCGGCCCCATATACCGAGGGTGGCGGGTTCAAACCCGGCCCGGCCAAACTGCAACCAAAAAATAGCCGGGCGTTGTGGCGGGCGCCTGTAGTCCCAGCTACTCGGGAGGCTGAGGCAAGAGAATCGCTGAAGCCCAGGAGTTGGAGGTTGCTGTGAGCCGTGTGAGGCCACGGCACTCTACCGAGGGTAATAAAGTGAGACTCTGTCTCTACAAAAAAAAAAAAAAAAGAATTTAAACTCCACCTACTGGCAAAAGGATTTGGCATAGCTTATACTGAAGCATACAAGCAATAAAACTGCATAGCATTAAAATAGGAGTAAAATTCATAACAACAGTAATAATGAAGTAATAAAAGACTATAAAAAAAAGCTATCTGAATAAGGGAAGTGCATACAAAGAAAAGTAACATTTAAAACCAGAGGCTGAGCACAGTGGCTCACATCTATAATCCAAGCACTTTGAGAGGCTGGAGAAGTACTTGAGGCCAAGAGTTCAAATCCAACTTGGGCAGCATAGCAAGCTCCCCATCTCTACAAAAAAAAAAAAAAAAAAACGGCGGCGCCTGTGGCTCAGTCGGTAAGGCGCCGGCCCCATATACCGAGGGTGGCGGGTTCAAACCCGGCCCCGGCCAAACTGCAACCAAAAAATAGCCGGGCGTTGTGGCGGGCGCCTGTAGTCCCAGCTGCTCGGGAGGCTGAGGCAAGAGAATCACTTAAGCCCAGGAGTTGGAGGTTGCTGTGAGCTGTGTGAGGCCACGGCACTCTACCGAGGGCCATAAAGTGAGACTGTCTCTACAAAAAAAAAAAAAAAAAAGTTTAAAGGTAGCTGGGCATGGTGGCTTGTACCTATAGTCCCAGCCACTGGGGAGGAAGATCTCTTGACCCCAGTAGTTCTAGGCTGCAATGAGCTATGATTGCTCCACTGGTCTCTAGCCTGGTGACAAAGCAAGACACTGTCTAAAAAAAAAAAAAAAAATGAGAGCGCGTAAAAAACAGAGTCAAGGAAATATGCTATTACGGAGCGTATAACTTAGATCTTAGCTTCCTGGAGGGCAAACCACAATGGGTTAATAAACAGAAGCTTATCGATTCAACAGTAGACACCACTTTGCCATAGCTTGGAGCTCTTTGCCTAAGTACTACGATAAGCACCATGGAGAGTTACAAAAAACCTGGATGGTAGTTAGTGTTGCTGGAGCTCTCAAGGGAGCACAATCTGAAAAGAATCTAAAATGTAGTGAAGAGAGTGTGCTGGTAACCAGCGCTGGAATAATTAAGCGAAAGCACACAGAGAAGGATCAAAAACAGCAGATAAGGCTGTTCTAGGTTCCAAGTTCAAAATAGCCTGCTCTAGATAAGCCTTCTGCCCCTGACAAATGAAGTCGTTCCTGCACATCCATTCAGTTTCTCAGATTACAAACTTTAAACAAAAGCACCTCTTTAAAATTGTAAATAAATTACTAGAAAATTGAATTTACCCATGGCATGGTAGGGTTATCCCTGGAATGCAAGGAGAAAACAACATCCAAAGATCAATGAGAGTGGTGCAAACAGCCACACACTACAACGATAAAGTTTCTGACTTTCATTTATTTATTTATTTATTTATTTTGAGACAGGATCTCACTTTGTCGCCCTCAGTAGAGTGTCGCAGCATCATAGCTCATAGCAACCTCAAACTCTTGGGCTCAAGCCTCAGTCTCCAGAGTAGCTAGGATTACAGGCGCCCCCCACAAGGCCTGGCTATTTTTAGAGATGAGGTCTGGCTCTGGCTCAGGCTGATCTCAAACTTGTGAGCTCAGGCAATCCACCCGCCTTTGTCTCCCAGAGTGTTTAGGATTACAGGCGTGAGCCACCATGCTCGGCCTACGGTTTCTGATTTTTGTTTTTCGTTTACTTTTTGAAACAGAGTTTTACTCTGTTGCCCTGAGTAGAGTGCCATGGAATCATCATAGCGCACAGCAACCTCAAACTCTTGGCTTCGAGATACCCTCTTGCCTCACCCTCCCAAGTAGCTGGGAATATAGTCACCCACCATGATGCTTCTTGGTTAGTTTTTCTATTTTTATTAGAGATGGGGTATTGCTCTTGCTCAAGCTGGTCTTGAACTCCTGAGCTCAAGTGATCTACCCACCTTGGCCTCCCTAAGATTATAGGCATGAGCGATCCCACCCTGCCCGAATAAGGTTTCTGGATGCAAAACAAAATACAAAAATTCAAAGCGTTTCTTTTCATTAGAATGAAATAGCAAACTTGATTTTTAAAATATCCTGTTTAAAATAGCAATAAAATTATTAAATATTTAAGGATAAGACTTACGTAAATGGAGACATAGTCTTTATTTTGGGAAGGAAGAAAATGTAATAAAGATGTCAATTCTAAATTAATCTATAAACTTAATATAATTCTAATCAAAATTTCTTTTTTTTTTTTTTTTTGTGGTTTTTGGCCGGGGCTGGTTTGAACCCGCCACCTCCGGCATATGGGACTGGCGCCCTACTCCTTGAGCCACAGGCGCCGCCCTCTAATCAAAATTTCAACTGGATTTTTTGTGAAATTTGACAAGGTGATGACAAAATTTGCGTGATACATCTATTCCATGTCCTTTTGTAAAAAATTATATGACAGAACAAAGCTGCCCACTGCAATTTTGAAAAATGAGGTAAAGGGGGGCTTGCCTATAAAGTTAACAACATCCTCTGTAATGTACTGATCAGAACCCTGTTATATTGACACAGGAATATACAAATATAAATGGAGAATAGAGTCAAGAAACAGACCACCTGGGCATGTGAATATAACATATGACTATGCTGGCATTAATAATCAACAAGGATTTGTGACCAGCCTGAGCAAGAACGAGAGGCCGTCTCTAAAAATAGGCTAGCATTGTGGTGGGCACCTGTGTTCCCAGCTACTCGGGAGGCCGAGGCAAGAGGATTGCTTAAGCCTAAGAGTTTGAGGTTGCTGTGAACTATGATGCCACTGCACTCTACTGAGGGTGACAAAGTAAGACTCTGTCTCAAAATATAAATAAAAAGGCGGCGCCGTAGCTCAGTGGGTAAGGGTGCCGGCCACATACACTGAGGTAGCCGGGTTTAAAACTGGCCAGGGCCTGCTAAACAATGACAACTGCAACAAAGAAAAATAGCCAGGGGTTGTGGCAGGCACCTGTAGTTCCAGCTACTTGAGAGGCTGAGGCAAGAGAAGTTTTTAAACCCAAGAGTTTAAGTTTGCTGTGAGCTGTGACACCACGGCACTCTACCCAGGGCAACATAGACTCTGTCTCAAAATAAATAAATAAATAAATAAATATCAACAGGGGGAGTCCAGGCATGATGGCTTATGACTGGAGTTCTAGTACTTTGGGAGGCCAAGGTGGGTAGACTGCTAAAGCTTAGGCGTTCAAGACCAGCCTGACCAGAATGAGATCCCATCTCTACTAAAAAAAATGAAAAAAACTAGTCAGGCATGGTGGCAGGTGCCTGTAGTCCCAGCTACTCGGGAGGCTGAGGCAAGAGGATCCCTTGAGCCCAGGAGTTTGAGGTTGCTGTGAGCTATGATGCCACAGCACTGTAGCCTGGGGCAATAGAATGAGGCTCTATCTCAGAAAAAAGAAAAGAAAGAAAAAAAAACTCAGTGGGGAGCTATGATGATGCCACTGCTCTCCAGCTGGGGTGACAGAGCAAGACTATCTCAAAAAAAAAAATCAATGAGGAAATGATAACTTACAAAAGATAATAATTGGTGCTGGAATAATTGCTTAACTATATGATTAAAAAGTTGACCTTGGGCGGCGCCTGTGGCTCAAAGGGGTAGGGCGCCAGCCCCATATGCCGGAGGTGGCAGGTTTAAACCCAGCCCTGGCCAAAAACTGAAAAAAAAAAAAAAAAAAAGTTGACCTTTACCTCACACCATACAAAAAATAAATTCAGGTGAATTTATTTTACTCCAGCTTATTAAAAAAACAAGCTCAGATAAAACCTATAGCTACAGCCTGGGCAACAGAGCTAGACCTTATCTCAAAAAAAGAAAGGAAGGAAGGAAGCCCCCCCAAATCAAAAAGCAAATATTTTTATGACCTTAAAATAAAGAAAATATTTGAATCAAGCTAAAAAGAAAATGATCACAAAGGAAATGATCAACGAAGTGAAGGAACAACCCACAGAATGGGAGAAAATATTTACAGACTACCCATCTGGCAAAGGATTAATATTTAGAATTTATAAGGAGCTCCAGCAACTCAATAGGCAAAAAAACCAATAATCCAAAAAAATTTTAAAAACTAATAATCCAGTTAAAATGGGCAAAATATCTGAATAACCATTTCTCAAAAGAAGATGAACACATAGCCAACAGGCACATAAAAAAAAATATTCGACATTGTTAGTCAGCAGTGAAATGCAAATCAAAACGACAGTGAGGTATCTTGCCCCAGTTAAAATGGCTTTTATCAAAAAGGCAATAATGACCACTGCCAAGGACATGGAGAAAGGGGAACCCTTGTACATGACTTATGGGAATGTAAATTAGTGCAACCACTATAGAGAACAGCATGGAGGTTCCTCAAAAAACTAAAAATAGCAGACCTCAGCCCACAGGCACCCTGCTCACACCCACCCCACCTCTAAGCTGCCAAAGAGGAAGGTACGTTCTGCTGAAGGCACGTTGAAGAAAGAGCCCGAGAGGAGATCGGCACAGTTGTCAGCTAAACCTGCCAAAGGAGAAACAGAGCCCAAAAAAGGCAGCAGCAAGTCTTCAGACAAAATAGAGCAACCAAGAGGGAAAAGGGGAGCAAAAGGAAAACAGGCCCAAGTGGCTCACCAAGAAACTAAAGAAGATTTACCTGCAGAAAATCGAGAACCTAAAATGGAAGAGAGTCCAGCCACTGATAAAGCTGGAGGGAAAGCAGCCAAGTCTGATTAATATCACAAAACATGCCTGTTCCATCGGGGGTCCCTGTCTCCTTTCTTGTACAATCCAGAGGAATATTTTTATCAACCACTTTGTAAACGCAAGTTTTTCAGTAGCTCTCTCTAGAAACACTTTAAAGGAGGGAATCCCATCTCATCCCATTTTGTAAGTGTAAAGGCTTTTTTTTTTTTTTTTTAAGAAGGGAAATCAATTACTGCTTGTTTATTTTTTGGCACCACCAGAAAATAATGAGAGATTTTGAATCATGGGAGGCTTTGACTATCTTGGGTGACAGCTTCCATAGATGGGGTTAGTTTTTATATTCTCTAATACAAAGCATGCTAAAGGGCAATGTGAAGTCCCAGACCTGCATTTAATGTCTTCAACATTTTAAATTACTTCTATTCCCATGTTGTTTTTTAGTAGAATTGTTTCCTAAAGAAAACCACTCTCTGATCATGGCTCTCCCTGTCTAAATTATGTACAATCAGTAGCGTGTTTGGTTGTGATAGTCTTGTTTTCCTAGTAACTTTATTTGTGTGTTGTGAAAGATTGAAAATTTGAGGGTGTAATATATACGATAATAAATAGTGAACTGTGGCTTGGCATCTGTAGCACAGTGGTTATCACACCAGCCACAAACACCTAGTCTGGTGGGTTCAAACCCAGCCCAGGCCAGCTAAACGATGACACCTGCAACAAAAAAATGGCGGGGCATTGTGGTGAGTGCCTGTAGTCCCAGCTACTTGGGAGGCTGAGGCAGGAGAATCACTTAAGACCAAGAGATTGAGGTTGTTGTGATCTGTGACACTACGGCATTCTAGCAAAGGTGACACTGTGAGACTGTCTCAACAATAAAAAAATAAATTGTGAATGGTAAGAGCTTAACAACATTTGAAGATGCTGGTACTTGATTTCCTCTTTTTTTTTTTGAGACAGAGACTTACTTTCTGACCCTGGTAGAGTGCCGTGATGTCATAGCTCACAGTAACCTCAAATTCCTGGGCTCAAGCGATCCTCTTGCTTCAGCCTCCCAAGTAGCTAGGGCTATAGGTGCCCACCACAACATCCAGCTAGTTGTTAGAGATGGGGTCTTGTACTTGCTCAGGCTAGTCTCCAGCTCATGAGCTCAAGTGATCCTTGCTTGAGTTCTGGAGTTCCAGACCAGCCTGAGCAAGAGAAAGATTTCCTCTCTACTAAAAAACTAGCCAGGCATGGTGGCAGGCACCTGTAGCCCCAGGTCCTTGGGAGGCTGAGGCAAGAAGATCACCTGAGGCCAAGAGTTTGAAGCCACGGCACTCTAGCCTACGCAACAGAGTGAGAGTGTCTCTGCCCGCAAAAAAGAAAAAGAGAGAAAGAGGAAAAGAAAGAGAATACTGTAAATAAGAGTTAAAAAATACCACAAAAGGCTAATGAGTTTTATTATAGCAATAATTTATAAAAACATAATGAGGGCGGCGTCTGTGGCTCAGTCGGTAGGGCACTGGCCCCATATGCCGAGGGTGGCGGGTTCAAACCCGGCCCCGGCCAAACTGCAACCAAAAAATAGCCGGGCGTTGTGGCGGGCGCCTGTAGTCCCAGCTGCTCGGGAGGCTGAGGCAAGAGAATCACCTTAAGCCCAGGAGTTGGAGGTTGCTGTGAGCTGTGTGAGGCCATGGCACTCTACCGAGGGCCATAAAGTGAGACTCTGTCTCTACAAAAAAAAAAAAAAAAAAAACATAATGAGACCTTATTTTTACAAAACATTAAAAAAAAGTTTGGGAGACTGAGACAGGAGAATCACTTGAGCCCAGGAGTTTGAGGTTGCAATGAGCTATGATGACACCACTGCAGTCTAGCATGAGTGACAGAGTGAGACAAAATGAGACTCTGTCTCAAAAAATATATATATATATAAATTTAATAGGTAAATAGCCAGGACTATGCCTAACTCTCAAAAACATAATGGTGAGCAAAATTAGAATAATAATGTTACAGGATAATATGTGCAGGATAACATTTATATATAAAATTTGAAACATGCTTAAGAACACTACACCATTTAGGACTAAGTTCACATATAATCAAGTAGGAAAACGTGCATGAGAATGATAATCACCAATGCAGGGGAGGAGTCACTCCAGAGAAAAAGAACAGAGAGGCTCAGCGCCTGTAGCTCAAGCAGCTAGGGTGCCAGCCATATACACCAGAGCTGGCGGGCTCAAATCCAGCCCGGGTCCGCCAAACAACAATGACAACTATAACCAAAACATAGCCGGGAGTTGTAGCAGGCGCCTGTAGTCCCAGCTACTTAGGAGGCTGAGGCAAGAGAATCGCTTAAGCCCAACAGTTTGAGCTTGCTGTGAGCTGTGACGTCATGGCACTCTACCCACGGCGACAGCTTGAGACTCCATCTCAAAAAAAAAAAAAAGAACAGAGAAACCAGGGAGCAGGACTCAGGAAGCTCCACTGTGTCTGTATATTTTATTTTTTGAAAAACAAAATGACAGATGGAGGGAAATGCTGATAAAATTGGGTGGTGAGTGGGTACCATCATGTTAGTCTTTAAACTTTACTGCCTGTTGAAACATATTTCATAATTTAAGCCACACCTATAGTCCCAGCTGTTTGGGAGGATGAGGTAGGAGGATTGCTTGATCTCAAGAGTTCAAAGCTGCCGTGTGCCATGATCACACCTATGACTAGCTACTGCACGTCAGCCTGGGCAACATAGCCAGTCTTGTCTCCAAAAAAAGCAAATAAATAAAAATAAAATATTTCAGGCTGGGCACAATGGCTCATGCCCATAATCTCAGCACTTTGAGAGGCTGATGGGGGAAGATAGCTTGAGGAATGGAGGAATGAGGAATGGAGAGCAGCCTGGGCAGTGCAGGGATGCCTCACTCCTCTAGTGCCTGTCATCCCCGTTACTCAAGAGGCTGAGGGCGGCGCCTGTGGCTCAGTGAGTAGGGCGCCGGTCCCATATGCCAGAGGTGGCGGGTTCAAACCCAGCCCCAGCCAAAAACCAAAAAAAAAAAAAAAAAAAGAGGCTGAGGCAGGAGAATCACTTCAGTCCAGGAATCTGGAGGTTAGAGGGAGCTGTGGTCAGGCCGCTGTACTCCAACCCGGCTGTTTTGAGAACCTGTCTCTAAAAATATATAATGTAAAGAATAAAAATGTTTCATAATTTACAAATGCTATTTGTCCAGAGGCATCCAGCTGTGATACCTCCAGTAATCCACTGCAGACCGGGTCAGCAGCTGCCTCACACCATGGCAGCTGGGCATGCACGAGGCCGAGTGGGCGGGAGGCAGCCAGCCATAATCCTCTCTCTGACCTGGTTTTAAGATGCTCTAGTCCCACAGCCTGCACTGAAAAAGGACCCTGCGTCTTGGCCAAACATTTGGTAAAAGTGTAGCAGGAATCCTCCCTTCCTAACTCTGTTCGCTCAAAACTGCCACATGCTAATACTTGGCATCAACAAAAGTGTAGGAAGAGCCTGTTTTTTATTTCTGGAGAATTAAAGCTGCAGCCTTCTGTAGGTCTATCCGTGCCCATAAAGATATTTTCCAGTTATTTTAACCAAGGTCAGATAACACATGTTATTGGATCATGTTGCCTGATTAAAGATAGAAACTGCTTATATTTTTGGCCCTAGGAGCTGAGGAGTCTCTCTATCCTGATAAGTCTAGAACATACATTTTTTCCTATACATCATCCTCATAAATATTAATTAGTGTCTATTTTATATAAGTGTGTCTTCTACACATTTATTAAATAATGAAATCATAATTTTAAAAATAAATAAATAAATAATGAAAACAAAGAGCTTGAGACAAATCTATAAATGCCCTGGTTTTTCTAGTGAATACTTTAATAAACAGGATGCAGTTTGGTTTAACTCATTAATAGAATATTCAGGGTCACCACTTATGTCAAGATTATTTGGAATCAGAGAATCAAAACTGGAAAATGCTTTAGCAAATATCTTCAGAAAATGATAAGCATAACAATCTCTAGCTTACTGAGGACTATTTTTTATTTGGTGGCTTCATCCAGCCAGAATCCAGAAAGAAGGAAAAGAAAATCACTCAAAATAGATGTTATAAAACTCTGGAAAGTTCCTCAAGTCTCCATTGAATGTTTCTTTATTGATAGTTTCCCCACTAATTCTAATAAGCCCCAGTCCCTGAAATCTTAGTTAACCACATTGTTAGAAGCAAATTGGAAATACGGCAGTGTATGGCTGGAAGAAGTCTTATTCCAACAAACATTAAAATTTTAAAAACCGGGTGGCACTTGTGGCTCAAAGGGTTAGGGCGCTGGACCCATGTGCCGAAGGTGGCGGGTTCATACCCAGCCCCAGCCAAAAACTGCAAAAAAAAAAAAAAATTTTTTTTTAAATCTATGTAAGGGCTCGGTGCCTGTAGCTCCAGCGGCTAGGGCGCCAGCCACATACACCAGAGCTGGTGGGTTCGAATCTGGCCCAGGCCTGCCAGACAATGATGACAACTACAACCAAGAAACAGCTGGGCGTTGTGGTGGGCGCCTGTAGCTCCAGCTACTTGGGAGGCTGAGGCAAAATAATCACTTAAGCCCAGGAGTTGGAGGTTGCTGTGAGTTGTGACGCCACAACACTCTACCCAGGGCAACATAGTGAGACTCTGTCTCAAAAAAAAAAAAAAAATTAAAAAGACTAGGTAAGATTTTAAAAAACACAGCCATCTGATGACAGATCCAAAGGACTTTGGCTATTTTTAAAAACCAAATTAATACCCAAAGGGGAATGTCTGATACTGACCAAAATAGTCAAAATAATCCTGCAGGATGTAAACATACATTTAGAAAAGAAATTTTAAAAAAATGTTGAGTAAAGGGCAGACGTGACACCTTTGAAAATAAGTTTCTAGGTTTATGAGAGAGGCCTCGCAGGTCTCTAAAGGCAGAAGCAAAATCCACTGGTAGCATTTCTTTCCTTTTCCTCCCATGGTCAATTATATTTAAAGGATTATCAGGCTGGGCACAGTGGCTCACGCCTCTCATCCTAGCATTCTGGGAGGCCAAGGCCAGTGATTGCCTCAGCTTAGGAGCTTGAGACCAGCCTGAGCAAGAGTGAGACTCTGTCTCTAAAAATAGCCAGGCACTGTGGCGGGTGCCTACGGTCTCAGGTAGTTGGGAGGCTGAGGCAAGAGAATCGCCTAAGCCCAAGAGCTGGAGGTTGCTGTGAGCTGTGACACCACAGCACTCTACCAAGGGCAACAAAGGGAGACTCTGTCTCAAAAAAAAAAAAAAAAGAATAATTATCAGTTTGCCAAGTCATATATACATCACATTGAAGGCTAGCATGATCACAGAGGTCATGGTGGCCTTAAGGACCACGTAGTAAATACCAAACAATCTCTGCAGAAAAAATGAATTAGGAACGAAACACTCATATTTTTGTAAAGACTAAAAGAGTGGGAAATTTTATAATAATTAGGTGTGTTCTCTTTTTTTTTTTTTTTTTTGGGAAAAGAAGTTGGTTTATTTGTTTCTTGGTAAAAAAATATGGAACGCTTCACGAATTTGCGTGTCATCCTTGCGCAGGGGCCATGCTAATTTTCTCTGTATCGTTCCAATTTTAGTATATGTGCTGCCGAAGCGAGCACAGGTGTGTTCTCTTAATTCCCATTAATTAACTTAAGATTTTTTTTTTTTCTCGGGAGGCGCCTGTGGCTCAGTGAGCAGGGCGCCAGCCCCATATGCCGAGGGTGGCGGGTTCAAGCCCAGCCCCAGCCACACTGCAACAAAAAAAATAGCTGGGCATTGTGGCGGGCGCCTGTAGTCCCAGCTGCTCGGGAGGCTGAGGCAAGAGAACCGCGTAAGCCCAAGAGTTAGAGGTTGCTGTGAGCTGTGTGATGCCATGGCACTCTACCCGAGGGCGGTACAGCGAGACTCTGTCTCTACAAAAAAAAAAAAAAAAGATTTTTTTTTTTTTCTCATGGAGTTACTCTGGGTAGAGTGCCTTGTCATCATAGTTCACAGCAACCTCAAACTCTTGGGCTCAAGCAGTCCTCTTGCCTCAGACTCCCAAGTAGCTGGGACTATAGGCACCTGCTTCAACAGCTGGCTGGTTTTTCTATTTTTAGTAGAGATGGGGTCTTGCTCTTGCTCAGGCTGGTCTCGAACTCCTGAACTCAGGAAATCCACCTGCCTTGACCGCCCAGAGTGCTAGGATTACAGGCATGAGCCACCTCGGCTAACTCAAGGTTTTGTTTAAATCAGTTGTCAGCTCTGCACACAGACAGCTCTGTAATCAGTGTGTCTTTCTGTATTTTCCCCGGTGCCCGAGGATCTATCTTTTTGTGAATTGTAGCCTGTGCATCATTTTTCTGTAACAGGCATTTTTCCTAATTAGGAACAACCTTGTATCAATTAACTTTGGTCTTAAAGCCATGGTTAAAGAAACCAAATTATTGTTTACTGAAACTGTTGTGCCAGTGACGGCCCTGGAACACGGGCGGGAGATGATGGCTGAAATGGGCTCCTGCACCGGAAAGAGTTCAGTTGCCAGGAGGGATCCTGGGACAGACACAGGAACAGGGACAGAGGGAAATAGAAAACTCAGAGCACAACACCCACAGCTAAGCAGAGCACGGGAGAGTCACGAGACCTCGGGGGACCCCATCATCTCCGCCATTCCCCTAATCTGCAAGGAGATGATCCTGAAGACATCTTTCACCCCACCTTGGGCTCCCGCTCTCAGGCAGTGCCTCTTGGGAATTGAACTTTATATTACTCTGGCTTAGAGCACAGCCACCTGTCTAGTCCATGCTGAGAGAAAGGGTCCACTGGAGAGGAGAGATCAGAGAGGGTGGGAAAGCACCTGGCGTTTTTGGGGGACTACATGGATTCTAATTCTGTAAGGTGCCTTGTGCTGCTGAGCACTTGCCTGACTTCTGTAAGCCTTGGATTCCTCATCTCCAAAACGGGAATGAAAACAATCACCTCTGCCTGTAGTCCCAGCTACTCGGGAGGCTGAGGCAAGAGAATCGCTTAAGCCCAGGAGTTGGAGGTTGCTGTGAGCTGTGTGAGGCCACGGCACTCTACCAAAGGCCATAAAGTGAGACTCTTGTCTCTACAAAAAAAAAAAAAAAAAGAAAACAATCACCTCACCTTGTGATTGTGATGATTGCTAGTGCGCCATCATATCAATACAACAGAGCCATGGTCTCCTTCAAGTCAAGAGACTGGTATTCAATAAATACTCTCTTTTAGGCTGGGCCAGTGGCTCGCGCCTGTAATCCAGGCACTCTGGGAGGCTGAGGTGGGTGGATTGATTGAGCTCGGAAGTTCAAGACCAGCCTGAGCAAGAGCGAGACCTCGTCTCTAAAAACAGCCGGGTGTTGTGGCAGGTACCTATAGTCCCAGCTACTCGGGAAGCTGAGGCGAGAGGATCTCTTGAGCCCAAGAGTTTGAAGTTACTGTGAGCTATGATGCTACGGCACTCTACTCAGGGAGACAGAGTAAGACTCTGTATCAAAACCAAACAAACAAACAACAAAAAAAGAAAACCCTCTCTTTAATACTCTATTCCCTTTTCCCTCTCATCCCTTATCACTCCCGCAATGGGTTTTCCCATCTACAGATTATAGAGTCACAGTATGTAAGATATTATGATGAAATAAATCTGCTACATCCTAGTTGTGAGGTCATGGGCAAGTCAATATCCCTAGACTTCCATTTTTGATGTATCAAATAAGGCAATTAGAATTGAATTGAATTCTATAGTATCTTCAGATCATAATATTTTAGTGTTCTGGAGTCACTGGATTTTTTTCTCCCTCTCTGGAGAGATAGATTTATTTGTTTTATTTTTTTATTTTAATTTCTATTTTTTTTAGAGACAGGAACTCACTCTGTCACCCAGGCCGGAGTGCAGTGGCACAATCATAGCTCACTATAAACTTGAACTCCTGGGTTCAAGCGATCCTTCTGCCTGAGCTTCCCAAAGTGCTTAGGAGTTTGAGACCAGCCTGAGCAACAGAATGAGACCCCAACTCTACTAAAAATAGGGGGGGAAATTAGCGGGGCATTATGCTAGATGCCTGTAGTCCCAGCTACTTGGGAGGCTTAGGTAGGAGGATCACTTGACCCAGGAGTTTGAAGTTGCTGTGAGTTATGATGATGCCACAGCACTCTAGCTAGGACAGTAGAGTGAGATCCTATCTCAAGAAAAAAGAAAATAGACTGTGATGGTGATGGTAGAGTATTTGCACTTCACATTATTTCATGTAATGTTCACAAGAGCCCTATGACATGGGTCTTCTTATTGTTGCAAATTCACATAAAAGAAAACTCAAGAGACATCACAGAGGCTGAGAAATGTCCTCTTCCTCACCTCCCACCAAGATGCCAGGTCTTAATCCGCGGAATTTTTTTTTTTTTTTTTTTGTAGAGACAGAGTTTTACTTTATTGCCCTCAGTAGAGTGCCGTGGCGTCACACAGCTCACAGAAACCTCCAACTCCTGGGCTTAGGCGATTCTCCTGCCTCAGCCTCCCGAGTAGCTGGGACTACAGGCGCCCGCCACAACGCCCAGCAATTTTTTTGTTGCAGTTTGGCTGGGGCTGGGTTTGAACCCGCCACCCTCGGTATATGGGGCTGGCGCCCTGCTCACTGAGCCACAGGCGCTGCCCAATCCGCGGAATTTTTAAATGTCACTTTTTTTTTTCCTTTGAGACAGAGTCTTGCTTTGTTGCCCTCTGTAGAGTGCTTTGACGTCATAGCTCACAGCAACTTCAAACTCTTGGGCTCAAGCAATTCTCTTGCCTCAGCCTCCAAGTAGCTGGGACTATAAGTGCCTACCATGATGCCTGGCTAGCTGTTTTTTTTTTTTTTAAGAGATGGGTCTTCTTGGGCAGCGTCTATGGCTCAGTAGGTAGGGTGCTGGCCCCATATACCAAGGGTGGCGGGTTCAAACCCGGCCCCGGCCAAATTGCAACAAAAAAATAGCCAGGCGTTGTGGTGGGCGTCTGTAGTCCCAGCTACTCAGGAGGCTGAGGCAAGAGAATTGCCTAAGTCAAGGAGTTGGAGGTTGCTGTGAGCTGTGTGATGCCACAGCACTCTACTGAGGACAATAAAGTGAGACTTTGTCTCTACAAAAAAAAAAAAAGAGAGAGAGATGGGTCTTCTCTTGATCAGGCTGGTCTTGAACTCCTGAGCTCAAGTAAACCACCCATAGTGCCAGGATTACAGTAGTGAACCACTGTGCCCAGCCCCATAAATATTGCTTGATATGAAAACAGTGTTTTTGTAGGTGTGAATAAATTAAAGTTTGGGGCAGATTATCTTGGATTATCAAGCAGTCTCTAAATGCAATCACATGCATCCTTATGAGAAGGGGGCAGAGGCTGGGCATAGTGGCTCACGCCTGTATCCCAGTGCTTTGGGAGGCCTAGGAGAGAGCATCACTGGAGACCAGGAGCGGGGCAACTTAGCCAGACCCTGTATCTACACAAGATTAAAAAATTAGCTAAGTGAAATGATGCAAGACTGTACTCCCAGCTACTCAAGAGGCTGAGGCAGGAGGATCCCTGGAGCCCAGGAGTTCAAGGCTATGGGTAAGCTATGGCTGTGCCTCTGTACTCCATCCTGGGTGACAGGGTAAAGAATTGTCTAAAAAAGAAAAAAAAAAGTAAGAGGCAGAGGGAGATTTTCCTACTCATGTGGAAGTAGAGAAAGCAGTATGACCATGGAGGCAGAGGTTAGAGAGATGAGACCACACATCAAGGAATGCCGGCCGCCACCATTAACTAGAAGAGGCGGGGAACACGTTTTCCCTGCAGGGGTCCTCAAACTTTTTAAATAGGAGGCCAGTTCACTGTCCCTCAGACCGCTGGAGGGCCGGACTATAGTTTAAAAAAAAAAGCTATGAACAAATTCCTATGCACACTGCACATATCTTATTTTGAAGTAAAAAAACAAAACAGGAACAAATACAATCACACCACCTCATGTGGCCCGCAGGCCGCAGTTTGAGGACCCCTGCTAGAGGGAACATAACCTGGCCAACACCTTGATTTGGGCCCCGTGATTGCGATCTTGAACTTCTGGCCTCAAGAACTATGAGAGAGGGTGGCGCCTGTGGCTCAAAGGAGTAGGGCGCCGGCCCCATATGCTGGAGGTTGTGGATTCAAACCCAGCCCTGGCCAAAAACTGCAAATAAATAAATAAATAAAAATTAAAAATAAGAACTAGTAGAGAATACAATTCTGTTGTTTTAAATCACCCAATTTGTGTTAATTTGTTACAGCAGCCACAGGAAGTTAACACAGAGGTATGTAATTTATTCATGGTCACAGTCAATGGTGGTGATGGAGCCAGGATTCAAATCCAGGAACCCCTGGCTCCAAAGCCCATGCTCTAAAGCCAGCACTGCCTTTCCCTTTGAATACATGAAACAGACATTGACTAAGTATTAACTAACAAAAAAAAGGAAAGCAGGAAAATAAATCCCTGAAATTCTATCAATAGGAAGGTAACATTCAAAGAGGCTGACTCAACCAGAGAGTCACTCTCTCTGCTGTAAACATCCCAGCTTCAGAAGTGTCACTGTCAAAGTTAATTCTCCCACACACTTTACATCAAAATTAGGTCATACCTGCATCACCGCCAAGAATGCGTGTGCTCTTGAACAAGAGGATACAATTTGTAACAAGAAAAAAGATGATATATTTAGTTTATGGCCAAAGAGGTTACTTGGCAGCAATTTTAGGCTCTTAGCCCACTCCTGGCAATCAGAGAGACAGAAGTTGCTTATCTTTTTTAAAAGATTTGTTTCCTTTTTACCCCCTTCAATTGGGACACTGTCCTCAGACTCCTCAAAAGGAAAACTGGTAAGAACTAAGAAACTTGATTTTTATTCCCCTCACTTGCTACCTTCCTGACAGTCTGAATTCCCAAGCAAGTCAACCAATAGGGTAGTAAATTGAGATTTGGGTGTGAATTTATTCCTAATCTACAAACGAGCCTGTTTTTCTCTGTGGGAATACACCTTCAGTCCAAACCCCTAACACTCTTTAAACCTAATAGTTTATACTCCCCAGTCTCTTATATGCATCAAGGCGTGTCCCCCAATCCACCACCTTTATTCAATGTCGCCCCCCCACCCCTTTTCGTTGCTGTTTAAATGGATATGCATAAAGATTTGAGCCAGGAGAGCAGGATGGTTTGCAGTGCTGTATGTTAAATACTGTTCGCATCCCAGATTGTGAGATGCAAAGCAACAAGCCTGGAGACACAGCTGAGGCCTCTTGGCTGCCAAGGTGTTTCTCAATTATCTTACAGAAATCAGCCAGAAAAGATAACTGTTTTCGTGTCCCTGGAGGCCTGGGTAAATCCCAGTATGCAGGGACGGCAAAGCACAGCCTTCTAAGACCAGGTGCCTCCAGGAAGCTAAGCATCTAAGTCTATGGTTTTTTATTTTATTTTTTAATTGTTAAATCATAGCTGTGTACATTAGTGCAATCAAGGGGTACAATGTGCTGGTTACATATGAAATATTCTATGTTTTTTTTTAATTGTTAAATCATAGCTGTGTACATTAGTGCAATCAAGGGGTACAATGTGCTGGTTTCATATGAAATATTCATATTACATATGAAATATTCTCATCAAACTGTTCAACGTAACCTTCATGGCATTTTCTTAGTTACTGTATGTAGGCATTTGTATTCTGCATTTAGTAGGTTTCGCCTGTACCCATTCTAAGATGCACCGTAGGTGTGGCCTCACCCATTACCCTCCTCCCTCCCTAACTTCCCCCCTCCCTTCCCCTCCTTGGGGAAGCTGAGGCGAGAGCATCTCTTGAGCCCAAGAGTTTGAGGTTGCTGTGAGCTATGATGACACAGGCACTTGGGTGACAAAGTAACTGGGGCGGCGCCTGTGGCTCAAAGGAGTAGGGCACCAGCCACATATACCAGAGGTGGTGGGTTCAAACCTGGCCTCAGCCAAAAACTGCAAAAAAAAGAAGTAACTGTCTCCAAGCAAACAAAAAAACAAAAACAAAGAGTAGCTTAGTACAAGCCTCAGTGATTTCAGTGAGCTGCTGTGTAGCTGCAGGCAACTGAAGCAACCTCTCTGGATTTCAGCTTTTTCATCCGTAGAGTGACATGGATAACGTGTATCCCAAGGTTCTTGGGAACAATAGAGGAAGTTGAAATCTACATCACTGAACCTGGTCCTGCAGAGGCCAGAATAGAGAGGGGGGCAGATGGAATTGAGAAATGGCAGAAACACTGAGAAACCCATGGGGAGACGGAAAGCAGTTGGTTTCTGTGACAGGAGGTGACGGCAGCTGGGAGCCGAAGGCGGTGAAGTTTCGGCTGGAGGGGATGGGGGGTGCGGCTGCTGAGTCCTACCCTCTCCCTCCGGCTGGTCACTTGCTGGTCTTGCCCCTCTCCCAGGCAAACTACAGTGCAGGAGCCTTTTAGGGAGATGCAGGCATCTGGCTATGGCGAGGAAGGAGCAGATGGCAGACCCTGCTAGACAGGCTGACCCCAAGTGCTCCCTTCACTCCTCCATTCCCAAAGCACTACCTGATTACATAAAAAGCTCTTGGAAAACAGCAATGCTGGGGAGAGATACAGGATGTTTTCCTGAAGGGCAGGGTGACCTGTAGGGATTTAGGAGGCCTAAGTGGGGACTTAGGAGACCTATAATTTAAGCTACCAACTCTGCCCCCTCCACTACAGGTACACACACACACACACTCAACTCATAGACACCCCCCCAGGAGGGCACAAGGCAGGTCGCTCATAATGCTCAGTGGAATATGAGGGTATAAGAAAATAACTAGGCTACTAAGAAGTAGATGAGCCAGCCAAGAGCTGGACGAGAGAGAAAGAGGGGGAGAGAGACAGACAGAGGGACAAAAAGATGACTTTCCTGACGACTCCAGCCCCAGCCACCATCTAACTGCAATCACATAATGTCTCTGCCTGAGAACAGCCCACTGAGCTCCATCAACTCCTGAACTGTGGTAAATATTAACATTTTTGTGTCTGTTTTAAGACTCTAGATTTGGGCGATGCGTTTAGCAGCAAGATGTAGGTCCTTGGAAGTGGTGCTGATGTCACACAATGCAGGTGGCATTGGCTTGGGGGCCACAGGGCAGGCATGGGATTAATGGGCAGTGAGACACTCATAACTTTGACTTAAAATGTACAAAAGCATATTGTGTAACCAAAACATGTGTACCCCTGTAATCTGAAATTTAAAAAATTCATTAAAAAGGATAAAAAATAGGCTCGGCACCTGTAGCATTTTGTTATGGCATCGGCTGCATACACCGAGGCTGGTGGGTTCAGACCTGGCCCAGGCCAGCTAAACAACAAAGACAACTGCAACAAAAAATAGCCGGGCATTGTGGCAGGCGCCTGTACTCCCAGCTACTTGGAAGGCTGAGGCAAGAGAATAAGCCTAAGAGTTTGAGGTTGCTGTGGGGTCACACTCTACCCAGGGTGACATAGTGAGACTTGGTCTCAAAAAAAAATAATAATAAAAAGATAAAAAATAAAAAGGCCAGGTGTGGTGGCTCACGCCTGTAATCCCAGCACTCTGGGAGGCGGAAGTAGGCGGATCACCTGAGCTCAGGAGTTCGAGACAAGCCCAAGCAAAGTGAGACCCCATCTCTACAAAAAGAAGAAAAACTAGCTGGGCATTGTGGTGGGCCACAGCTACTCGGGAGGCTGAGACAAGAGATTTGCTTGACCTCAAGAGTTTGAGGTGGCTGTGAACAATGATGCCACAGTACTCAACTGAGGCTGACAAAGTGAGATTCTTTCTCTAAATAAATAAATAGTACAGGGAGGAGGCTGTTAGGAGCCCCAAAGAGAACTTAAAGGAAAGTGAGTAAATATTATGGGAAGCTGGAGGAAAGGAGACCCATACTGTGCCAAGGTGGAGACTTTATCAATAGTTGTCTGTAGTGATGTAGAGAAAACACACCTGATGAACTCAGAGGTCTGGGTGGGGAGATGTTAGGGCAGAGCCATGAAAGTACTGCTTGGATCCCTTGAGCTCAGGAGCTCCAGACCAGCCTGAGCAAGAGCAAGACCTTATGGCTACTAAAAATAGAAAAACTAGCTGGGTGTCATGGGGGGCACCTGTAGTCCTAGCTTCTCGGGAAGCTGAGGTAAAAGGATTGCGCAAGCCCAAGAGTTTGAGGTTGCTGTGAGCTATGATGACATCCCAGCATTCTACCCAGAGTGACAGGGTGAGACTCAGTCTCACAAAGAAAAAGAAAGTACCTCTTGGCTTCTTCCGTTGTTTATGAGAAAATGTGAGAAAAACTGGCAAAAAATGAAGAAATGGCTTCTGGCAAGAAATCAAATACAGAGCACTTTCAGGAAACCTTCTAAAGTGGAGGCCAAGAATGTGACTGTAAAATTATTTGTTAAGGCCTCAGGAAGAACCAGACATGGTGGGTCGTGTCTGTCTCCCAGCTATTCGGGAGGCTGAGGGCAGGAGAATTGTTTGAACTCAGTAGTCTGAGGTTGCTGTGAGCTATGATGCCGTGCACTCTACCCGGGGTGACACAGTGAGACTCTGTCTCAAAACAAAACAAAACAAAAGAACACACACGCAAAAAAAAAACAAACTTCAGAAAGATTTAAGGATCTCATAGGTAACTCAAAATTAAGAAGAGTTCATTTTGAAGAGACTTGTGGTTTTATCTAATAGAGTAAACTCCAAGAATATTCATAGAAAACTCACAACATTTTAAGAGAATCAACATTTTAAGAGAATCATTCAGGGCGGCCCCTGTGGCTCAAGGAGTAGGGCGCCGGTCCCATATGCCGGAGGTGGCGGGTTCAAACCCAGCCCTGGCCAAAAAAAAAAAAAAAACCACACACACACACACACAAAAAAGAGAATCATTCAAAGATTAAATGGAAATGAACAGAAAAAGTACAACATAAGAGCCTTTTAAACTCCAACTTCTTCTTCTTTTTTTTTTTTTGTATAAGCAGGAAATACACTGAGAGGGCTACTTGGTTGCAAGCTCAGTTTTTCTATGCAAAATAAAAAAAGAGATTCAGAAGAAAAATCCAAGAGCCTAGGGCATCGCTGACAGCCTTGGTGCACAATCCCGAGGCTGTAGGACTGAACTCATCAGGAAGTGATGAGCTGTGCTTGGCTGCAGTCCAGCATGGCTATAACCAGGGCCTCCGAGTGCTCTCAATTGTCCAACTGTTTGCACTGGATCGTCTAAAACGGTTTTCCATTGTCTGTTCCATCACTCTGTGTGTGTGTGTGTATAGATATTTATATTTTTACTTTTATTATTTTGTGAGACACAGTCTCACTCTGTTGCCCTGGGTAGAGAGCTGTGGCATCATAGCTCACAGAAACCTCAAACTCTTGGGCTCAAGTGATCTTCCTGCCAGTCCCGGGGGCTCACACCTGAAATCCTAGCTCTCTAGGAGGCTGAGGGAGTGGATTGCTTGAGCTCAGAAGTTTGAGACAATCCTGAGCAAGATTGAGACCCCAACTCTACTAAAAATAGAAAAATTAGGGTGGCGCCTGTGGCTCAGTGAGCAGGGCGCTGGCCCCATATACTGAGGGTGGCGTGTTCAAACCCAGCCCCGGCCAAACTGCAACAACAACAAAAAAAAAATAGCTGGGCGTTGTGGTGGGCACCTATAGTCCCAGCTACGGGGGAGGCTGAGGCAGGAGAATCGCCTAAGCCCAGGAGTTGGAGGTTGCTGTGAGCTGTGTGACGCCATGGCACACTACCGAGGGCAATAAAGTGAAACTCTGTCTCTACAAAAAAAAAAAAAAAAAGGAAAGAAAAATTAGCTGGGCATAGTGGCAGGTGCCTGTAGTCCCAGCTACTCGGGGGAGGCTGAGGCAAGAGGAACTCTTGACCACAAGAGTTTGAGGTTGCTGTGAGCTATGATGACACCATGGTACTTTACACAGGGCGACAGAGAGAGACTCTGTCTCAAAAACAAAATAAAATAATACAAAAAAATCAAGTAGGCTCGGTGCCTGTAGCACAGTGGTTACGGCACCAGCCATATACACCGTGGTGGGTTTGAGCCCGGCCTGGGCCAGCTAACCAACAATGACAACTACAACAAAAAATAGCCAGGCGTTGTGGCAGGTGCCTGTGGTCCCAGCTGCTTAGGAGGCTGAGGCAAGAGAATCACTTGAGCCCAAGAGTTTGAGGTTGCTGTGGGCTGTAACACTAGGGCACTCTACTGAGGGCAACATGGTAAGGAAAAAAGATCAAGTAATCCTCCTGCCTCAGCATTATAGCTAGGACTACAGGCACCTGCCTCAAGCAGTCCTCCCACCTTGGCCTCCCAGAGTGCTAGGATTACAGGTGTGAACTACTGCACCTGGCCGACAGTTGTATCTTTAGTTCACAATCTTTTGATCCAAAGGATTGCCACTCAAGGAACTGTATCCAAAAATTCCCATCCACAGAGTTTCATTGGCACCTAGACGTGATTTAGATGATGAGATGCTGGACTTCATGCTGATGAAATTTGGGAGTTTTGGCTGAAAGGAATGAACCTGCTTTGTAGATAGGAAGAATATAAATTGTTGCCAGAATGTGGAAGAACGTAGCAGGTCTTACTTTGCAAGAGAGACAATGTTTCCTATTCTAGATGTTCTCTCTCTCTCTTTTTTTTTTAATTTAATTTAATTTTTTTTTGTAGAGACACAGTCTCACTTTATGGCCCTCGGTAGAGTGCCGTGGCATCACACAGCTCACAGCAAACTCCAACTCCTGGGCTTAAGCGATTCTCTTGCCTCAGCCTCCCGAGCAGCTGGGACTACAGGCGCCCGCCACAACGCCCGGCTATTTTTTTGTTGCAGTTCAGCCGGGGCCGGGCTTGAACCCGCCACCCTTGGTATATGGGGCCGGCGCCCTACCGACTGAGCCACAGGCGCTGCCCCGGATGTTCTCTTAACGGTGTGCTCTTGACATTCCTGCCACCAGGAGGTGGATTCTACATTCCTTCCCCTTCGATCCAGGCAGGTTTTGTGACTATGGCTGAAATGACACCATGCGACTTCCAAGCCTAAGTTGTAAAAGGTAGCGACAGTTTGGTTACTGTCTGCTCCTCCTGGAAGCTTGTTCTTCGAATCCCTAGAACCATGAGAGAGAAAAATCACTGTTAGTCAAACCACCCAGTTTTGTGGTGATTTTGCTATGGAACAATAGATAAATGATACAGCTGGAATGGCAGATATATGAAGAGATTAATTCATTCAAGAAATACAGATATTTTGGGCAGCACCTGTGGCTCAGTGAGTAGGGCGCTGGCCCCATACACTGAGAGTGGCGGATTCCAACCCAGTCCCGGCCAAACTGCAACAAAAAATAGCCGGGCTGTGGTGGGCACCTGTAGTCCCAGCTACTTGGGAGGCTGAGGGAAGAGAATCGCCTAAGCCCAAGAGCTGGAGGTTGCTGTGAGCTGTGATGCAACGGCACTCTACCGAGAGCGATAAAGTAAGACTCTGTTGCTAAAAAAAAAGAAAGAAAGAAGAAAACAAATACAGATATTTTAAAATTGTTTTAATTTTATTTGATTTTTAGAGATGGGGTCTTGCTACATTGCCAAGGCTGGTCTCAAGCTACTAGATTCAAGCAATCCTCCCTCCTCACCCTCCCAAATTGCTGGGACAGGGCGGCGCCTGTGGCTCAAAGGAGTAGGGTGCTGGCCCCATATGCCGGAGGTGGCGGGTTCAAACCCAGCCCAGGCCAAACTGCAAAAAAAAAAAAAAAAAAATTGCTGGGATTGTAGGCATGAGGCACTGCACCTGGCTCCTCAACAAATACATGGAGCATTCACTCTGTGCCAGGCATTTGTCCTGGTGCTGAGGATACAAAACACTGGACTCTCTGCCCACGCCTGGCTTACATTCCAGTGGGTGAAACAAGGAAATAATAGAGGGTATTAGATAGTGATAAGTGCTAGGGAGAAAATGCAGGGAGAGGGAATGGCAAGGGACAGCAAGTTTGGGGGATTAAACACACTTTTTTTTTTGAGACAGAGTCTCACTTTGTCACCCTGGGTAGAGTGCTGTAGCGTCACAGCTCATAGCAACCTTAAACTCTTGGGCTTAAGTGATTCTCTTGCCTCAGCCTCCCAAGTAGCTGGGAGTACAGGTGCCAGCCACACTGCCCGCTAGTTTTTTGGTTGCAGTTGTCATTGTTGGTTAGCGGGTCTGGGCTGGGTTGAACCCACCAGCCTCTGTGTATGTGGCTGGTGCCCTAGCCGCTAAGCTACAGACACCATGCCTAAGTCATACTTTGAAATAGGGTGGACAGGCAAGGTGATATCTAAGCAGAGACCTAAAGCACATAAAGGAGGTAAGGGCCCACATGTGAGTACCTGTGGAAGAGAATTCCTTTTGGAGGAATTAGCAAGTTCAGGGGCCCCGGCAGGTGATGAGCCTGGGATGGCAGAGTGGCTGGAGTGAGGGGCAGAGTTGTAGGAGACAAGACAAGAGAGGTAATGGGGTGGGGGTGGATGGTCTTCCAGGCTACTGTGAGGATCTCTTTTCTTTTTTTTTTGTAGAGATAGAGTCTCACTTTCTCGCCCTCGGTAGAGTGCCATGGCATCACACAGCTCACAGCAACCTCCAACTCCTGGGCGTAGGCGATTATCTTGCCTCAGCCTCCCAAGTAGCTGGGACTACAAGCACCTGCCACAACGCCCAGCTATTTTTTTGTTGCAGTTTGGCCAGGGCCAGGTTTGAACACGCCACCCTCGGTATATGGGGCCGGTGCCCTACTTACTGAGCCACAGGCACCGCCAGAGGATCTCTTTTCTTTTGAGGGCATTGGGAAGCTGTCGGAGGATTTGGGGCACAGAAGAGACATACTCTTTTTTTTTTGAGACAGGGCCTCAAGCTGTTGTCTTGGGTAGAGTGCTGTGGCATCACAGTTCACAGCAACCTTCAACTCCTGGGCTCAAGTGATTCTCCTGCTTCAGCCTCCCAAGTAGCTGGGACTACAGGCACCCGCCACAACGCCCGGCTGTTTTTCGTTTGCAGCCGTCATTGTTGTTTGGCAGGCCCGGGCTGGATTTGAACCCGCCAGCTCAGGTGTATGTGGCTGGTGCCTTAGCTGCTTGAGCCACAGGCACGGAGCCGAGACAACTCTTTTTTTTTTTTTTGTAGAGACAGAGTCTCACTTTATGGCCCTCAGTAGAGTGCCGTGGCATCACACAGCTCACAGCAACCTCCAACTCCTGGGCTTAAGCGATTCTCTTGCCTCAGCCTCCCGAGTAGCTGGGACTACAGGCACCCGCCACAACGCCCGGCTACCGAGACATACTCTTAATTAAGTTTTAACAAGATCATGCCAGCTGCAGTCTTTTTTATTTTAATTTTCTTTTTGAGAAAGATTCTCTGTCACTCTGGGGTTGAGTCCTGTGGCATCATCACAGTTCACAGCAACCTCGATGTCTTGAGCTCAAGTGATCCTCTTGCTTCAGCCTCCTGAGTAGCTGTGACTACAGGCGCTTGTCACAACACCTGGCTGATTTTTCTATTTTAGTAGAGCAGGGTCTCATTCTTGCTCAGGCTGGTCTTGTACTCCTGAGCGCAAGCGATCCTTCGGCCTCAGCTTCCCAGAGTGTTAGGATTACAGGCGTGAGCCACTGCTGCCCGGCCCAGCCCAGCTGCTGTCTTGATGAAGGAGGATGAGGTGGGAGGCAGGAGGACCAGTGATGAAGCTTCTGGAGTCATCTAGGAGAGAGCCAAGGGACACAGGCCAAGGTTGCAGCAGTGGAGGTTGAATTCTGGGATACATTTTGTACGTAGAGCTGAGAGATTTATGGACAGATTTGTGGATAGGCAGAGAGAGCAACAGAAGTGTCAAGGATGACGTCAAGGTTTTTGGCCTTAGTAGCTTAGAAGGATGGCTTGTCATTTACTAAGCGGGGGAGGCTAAGAAGAGCAGGTTTGTGGGGGTGCATAAGGAATTCAGATTTGAATGCATTAAATCATCTCCAGTCCTGCAGTACAGGAGGGAAGCCTGTTACTTCTGGAGATATAAATTTTGGGTCGACGGTGAGTGACTGGTAATGAATGAAAGCTGTGAGATGGGAGTTATCTAACCATTTAAAATGAGGTTTAAGTCTCGAGCTGAGCCAGAGCCATCTCCCTGGGCATTCTGAACAATTCTGGACTCAGACCATTCTGGAATACTGCCCTTCGGCAGGAGTGGTGGAGAGGTCCAGCTCTAAAGCCCAGATGGCCTATGTTCATAGGCCAGTTTTGCAGTTCCATCGCCTTCACGTGAGGGTTACACGAATTCACACGTCTAAGAGTGGCCTGCAAATAGAAAAACTCACGAAATGCAATTATCTACCAGCCCAGGACCACTTCTATTCAGCGCAGAGCTAATTGACACCAACGTCAAACTCATAGACTACGTTTCCTTCCATCAAAAACTTATCTAGGTCAGGTGCAGTGGCTCCTGCCTGTAATCCTAGCACTCCGGGAGGCCGAGGCAGGTGGATTACTTGAGCTCGGGAGTTTGAGCCAGCCTGAGCAAGAACAAGACCCCGTCTCTAAAATAGAAAAATAGCCGGATGTTGTGGTGGGTGTCTGTAGTCTCAGCTATTCAGGAATCTGAGGCAAAAGAATCGCTTGAACCCAAGAGTTTGAGGTTGTTTGAGCTATCATGCTGCACCACTCTAGCCAGGGTAACAAAGACAGACTGTTTAAAAACAAACGAAAAAACAAAACCAAATAAACTTATCTAGTCTGACAGGGCCTATTTTTGTCACCTTAGCACCCACCCAGAATCATGAAATTCTTTTTTTTTTTTTTTTTGCAGTTTTGGCCAGGGCCAGGCTTGAACCTGCCACCCCCAGTATATGGGGCCGGAGCCCTACTCCTTGAGCCACAGGCACCACCTTTTTTTTTTTTTAATCGAGACAGGGTGTTGCTCTGACATCCAGGCTAGATGCAGTGTGTTGTCACAGCAGCAACCTCAAACTTCAAACTCCTGGGCTCAAGTGGTTCTTCTGTTTCAGCCTCCCAAGCAGCTGGGACTACAGTTGTGTGCCAGCTGTAAATCAAACCTGGCTTATTTTTCTATTTTTCGTAGAAATGGGCTCAGGGTAGTTTGGAACTCTTGGCCTCAAGCAATCCTCCTGCCTCAACCTCCCAAAGTGCTAGGATTAGAGATGAGCCACTGGCCTGGCCAAATTCTGTCTTAGGTACCAAACCCAAATGTTATAAAAAGTGAACAAAGGAATGTGCTTAGGTATTTTCTTCAAAAGACATCTTACCAATTTTTTGAAACCCACACAATAGTGAGTCACAAAACCAATAAGTTATTTTAATCATCTTTCTCTCAAAGATGGTTTCTCTTCTGCTGATCTGATTCTCAGATTTTCCTTCTTATTGGACAATCTTCCTTTCATCCAAGACCTACTTTTATCATATTTTGGGATGTGTTTTAATGTCTATAATTAACAGGCTGAAGGCAAACACAGCAACCTTAAGACTGTAAGAGCAGAGATCCAAAGCATCTTCCTTCTAGAGATGGTACAGGCAGGAGGCTGACTGTGATTGCCCCAGCAGAAGGTCCTTGAAACCTCCCAAATCTGCACATTCAAAATGACAAAGGCACAGGGAGGAATAAAGCAGCATCTTGTCACACTCACAGGATGTGTGTGGGGAGTCAAAAAACACAACACGATCCATGCCTCCTACGAGTTTATACTCTGAGTGCAGAGGAGACCAGGGATACATATGTACCATGAAATAAATAAACAAAATCAGCCAAGACACCAGTTAACATCCTCATTTTACAGGTGTATATGAAGTTTAGTAAAAACGAAAGTAAATTAACAGAATTATCTGCACAGTGAGATCATGGATGATTTTCATGTTGTTCCTTTTGCTTATTTATTTTAGAGAGTAAGGTCTCTCTTGCTCAGGCACCCAGGCGGGCGTACAGTGGCGTGATCATAGCTCACGGCAACCTTAAAGTTCTGGGCTCGAGGGATACTCCTGCCTCAACCTCCCCACTCACTAGCTGGGATTATAGGTGCAAGCCATCTCACTTGGTTCTATTTTTGCTCATTTATATTGTCTAAAATTTGTGCTACGTTTTTTCTTTAGTTGAAATATGCTCAAGGGCTGGGCGTGGTGGCTCACGCCTATAATCCGAGCTCTCTGGGAGGAAAGGCATGTGGATTGCCTGAGCTCACAAGATGGAGACCAGCCTCAGCCAGAGTGAGACCCCTGTCTCTAAAAATAGCTGGGTATTATGACGGGTGCCTGTAGTCTCAGCTACTTGAGAGGCTGAGGCAAGAGGATCACTTGAGCCCAACAGTCAGAGGCTGCTGTGAGCTGTGATGTCACAGAACTCTACCCAGGGCAATACAGTGAAACTCTGTCTTAAAAAACAAACAAAAAAACTTGAATAAGTTCAAGAGAAGTAGACATAGGAGGCCTGGACACCTGCTCCTCAACCAAGTGATCAGGTGACACTGGGTAAGTCACTTAACCTCTTCACATCCCACACTCTGACCCATTTAAAAAACAAATAGGCCTGGTACTCACACCTGTAATACCAACACTTTGGGAGACCAAGATGGGAGGATTGCTTGAGCTCAGGAGTTGGAGACCAGCCTGAGCAAGAGTGAGACCCCCAATCAAGCCATTTGCAGTGCCTGGCAGACAGGAAACGCCACGTGAGCGCTCACTCTTAGGCATTCGCTTTATTATAGGAGCAGGTAGAAATGGCTTTCTAATCCCCAGAGCCTGAGAAAACGCCAATAAAATGGCTTGGCCTTGAGTAAGAATCCTGAAGTTCAGGAAGAGACATTTGAGACAGGGTAACAACCGGCGAAAGGCAGAAGACTGACGATGCTTACAAAGCTCAGCCCCCTAGGACTAGCGCGAAGTGAAATAAGAACCCAATGCCCGCCCCGTCACGGCTGACACGGATGGGAGAGTTTCATTTTTAAAACGACTCCAATAACTAAGGAAATGCCAGGAAGGCTATGTTAACCAGTGTGATGAAAATGTGTCAAACTGTTTACAAAACCAGTGTATGGTGCCCCATGATCGCACTGATGTACACAGCTATAATTTAATATTAATAAAAATAAATAAATAAAAACGGCGACTCCTAATTGGCTCCAGAAAAGATAATTCACCACATGCAAACTCCTTTGGCTCTTTTTAGCTACCCACCCACCCTCTTTCTTTTTCCAACAATAACAACAAAAATAAATAAATAAAAAATAAGAGACTCAAAGAAGATTCCTTCTGAATGCGTATCACCATTTATTGTAATTTGCGTTAGGAATTGAACAGAGGACATTGTCTGTAGAGGGGGGAAAAAAGGAAAAGAAAAAAGAATGTGTTTGTAGACTTAGACTTAATTTCTTTAAAACACTTTATGGTTTCAAATCCTTTTTTACCCCAAAGGGAATTTCAAGAATTCAAGTATGTTGAGCGGGGAATTGTAATACCAGACATCTTATGCTTGTGTGGGAGTGTGTGTCTGTGTGTCTGTGTGTGTTTAAACAAGCACACAGACTTCCACGTCTCTTGTACCCTCTTTTGCTTTGGAAAGCCCAAACCCAAAGGACACGTCGTACAAATGACCCTCCTTCAAACTCACACTCAAGGCTGGAGAACTTTACCCTTCTATGATAGCTGTAAAGGTTTCAAACTGTCACATAGTACTAAAAAAACCAACCCTCATCTTCCCCCCAAAAACCCTACATCATGTAAGTCCTGATACACTTAAACCCTGCTTAGGTGCCTAACAGAGGGCTTATTATAAGGAACGGAGCAATAGGATTCACTTCATTTTGTTTAGCATAAAAAAATTTAAAGGGGACATTTCAAAAGAAAAAAAAACTGAAATTCAAATTCTGAAAATATCTTGCCTTTTTTATTAATCATGTCATCTAACACCAATTAAAAAAACAAATATGTGAATATGATATAAAAATACGATCCCAGGATTAACACTTTGGAGCAGGCACAGTTATCTCACAGAATATATGTTTTTGGAGGGCTGGGGAAAGTTTATTTTTGTTTTTGCTTCTCTTTAAAAAAATCCACAGCAGTGCAAGTAGGGTCAGGAAGGGAGAAGGGGGAAAAGATTCTTTAGCAGCAAAATGTCCAAAGTTGTCTAATCACAATCAAATCAACGGATATTAAAAAAAAAAAAAAAAGATGAAGGGCTGCCGCCCAGACCCACTGGCCGTCACTAAATTTTCTGCTGCAAAAGCCCCAAATTGTGACATGAGAAGGACGTGCTTTATTACACAAGCAACCATAAAACTTGTCCCTCAAGCTTTTGACCATGTCTGTCACTTAAATATATGTACAGGCATCGGGCTCCTCTTCTCAGTGTGTCCTTTCGGCTCTCTAGCGTTTGGTCGCTCTGGGTGGGCTTGGGGGTAGTTGGCCACGTCTGGCCTCCAACATCTGCACGGCAGGCTCACCACTGCTGCCGGCTCTGTCTGCCTCGCGGGCCTTGGCTGAGTCTAGCAGAGGGTGGGCGAAGGGGACGGCTTAATGATCGCTGTTCTGTTTCTCCCTCATCCATGCTTGAATTTGTTCTTTCAGTTCTGGCACTAAAAAGAAACAGAAAGGGGGATTAATGCCTCAGATGGGAGGGCTATTCCTGAGACATGATGCTGTGGTTCTGTACAAATGGGAAGAAAAGGCCATTCAGTCCCTCATCAAGCTGAAGACTGCAGAAGATAGGGGACATGGAAAGGAAGGGAAGGGCAAGGAGCATTTTGTGTCTTTTCCATAAAGAGTGTCATAAACGTGGTAGTTTCATGCATTTAGTAAGCTTCCCTCTTTTGATTAATTTCTGATGCCTGACTTTAGCTCTGCCTCTGGGTGCTGATGTCAGCACTGCAACTCCCGCTGTGCCCTCCCCTACCTGGCTCCAGCATGCTCTCTGTTAGCGTCTGTCGGTTGAAGGGGTCCGTCGGGGAGTTCAGCAAGTGGCGCAGGATGATGGAGCGGTCCATGATGGTGCCGGAGGGCAGCCGCACTGGGTCGGTCATCAGGGTGTCCATCAGAGGGTCTGTGGAGGCAAAGCAGAGACTAAAACTGAAAAAGGAAATAAAAACAGCCCCCCTACCAGGGAAAAACAAATCCAGAGGAATGGCAATGTGAAAGCCCCTGCTAGATCCCCAAGTTTAGAAGGAAACCAGCCTCAGATAAAGGCAGACACATTGCCTTTTGTAGAGGGGAAAGAGCTCTTTTGTCAGCTACCCAGAGAGGAGGGAAGAGAGAAAAAAGACCCTGAGACAGACGCTGCAGTGGGCCCCGCAGCCTGTGCAGTGAGGACAGTGGGCCCATTGTCTCAGGACTTCTTGGAATTCTTTGAAAACCAGCATCCTAACTAGCAAAGGCAACTCTGCCGTTAAAATCTGCAGGTTTATTAACTGATTTGAAATCAGGTTAGGGAGGTATTTTTTTTTTCCTTTTAATTTACAGTATGAGCTAAAAATAGGGAAATGTAATAAAAGTGCCTCAAAAAGCAACCAAGGCACACTATTAAAAAGTTAAAAGAACAGGAAATCCTCTTTTAAAGTTATATGTTCAAATTAAATTAAAGAATTCAGCACAAATGAAAGCAGGGCAGCTTGCCTCTGAACTCGTCTGGAGCGTCACTGTAGTCGATCTCTGCGCGTGCGTTCTTGGCCACTATCTCCTCCACCTTCTCGGCGAGGAGTTTAAACTTCTCTATCGCTATTGTGGATTTGATCCCTGCCTTACGCATCTTTGAAATAACTTCTTCAAACAATTCCTTGCTGTAGGATCTCTGCAAATACAGAAAGGCAACATGAGGCATGAATAGTTTTTAGGTGGAAAAAGCAAGCTGCAGAAAATATCCCACATGTGATCCATTTGAGGATTTTTTTCCCTCTAAAAAAGCCCTAAAATATATGTAATTACACATTATGTATATTCCAGTCTTTATGCATTTATAGCCATATGAAAGTATGTACTTTTTGTTCTTATAAATGCATAAAGATGGGAATAAGATGTACCAAAGTATACAAGGGTGTTACTTGGGGAGGAGGGCGGCAGGATTTAGGCAAATGATTTTTTTTCCTGAGACCGAGTCTCACTATGTCGCCCTCCGTGGAGTGCGGTGGCATCAAGCTCACAGCAACCTCCAACTCCTGGGCTTACGCGATTCTCTTGCCTCTGCCTCCCAAGTAGCTGGGACTACAGGTGCCCGCCACAACGCCCGGCTATTTTTTTGTTGTAGTTGTCATTGTTTAGCAGGCCTAGGCCGGGCTTGAACCAGCCAGCCCCAATGTATGTGGCCAGCACCCTAACCACTGAGCTATAGGCGCCGAGCCAGGCAATGGATTTTTTAAATTTTTACACCTAGTTCGCATTTCTTTTAAAATTTAAACGTAAAAAAGAAAAGGAAATCTAGTCTATTGCAGTCCTTGCAGGGCACTGTGCCCTAGCAGCCTATGAGAGGAGGTGGAAATTCAGCTCTCTTCCCCAGAGGTAAACAGGGTAAAAACAAGCCGATATTGTTCACACTCAAAAGGGCTTTCTCCTATTCACTGTCAGGCCTTCCTTCAGATTGCTTAGCTCAGTCAGATCAAATGTCAGAGGCTCCACTGACATTAGAACATCCCATAAGCCCATGAAGGAGCCTACGGCAGACAAGATTGATGTGCTGGACCTGGGGAGGGGTGGGTTAAAGAACCCAGACAAACCTGGGCTTGACTTCTGGCTCTATCACCTACCAGCGTGTGGTCTTAGCAAACCCCTAATTTTCCTGAGCCCCTGTTTCCATGGATAGGAAATGGGCACAGTAGTGCCTGTCTCACAGATGCACAACTCACACCCTCACTGCTACTACAGAACATTGGTGTGTGTTGTATTTGACATTTATGGCAAAAGCCCTGTCCACTTGTTGATGTAGAGACAGTGATACAGCGTATAGTGGAATGACCAAGGCTCTGGGACAGGACCCCCATGTCTAATCAGATTCAGTAACATCAGAGTACTTAGACCCCGAGTAAGATCCACTGTTCAACAGACAAGTGTTTTAGGCTTTGTTATGACCACACCCCATAAATGCAGAGAGGAGGAAGTTGGTTCTCTCTCCTTCTCTCAGAGGACGAAAGTCTGTAGGAATCAGCAAGGCCGGCACAGGCCAGGGCTAGATGCCAGCGGGTCTGCTGCAGCTGGCCTGTGTTGACCAGGAGTCCACAGCACGCCCTTCCCCCAGGGCCACCCGCCCCCGGTGCAGGCAGCAGCAGGGCTCGCACTGGCCACTTCTGTGGGGGCAGAGCCCCTGCTTCTCTAGCAGCACCTGGCCTGGCTTCGGGAGCAACTTTACTGGGGACCTGGGTGTACACTACTGCTCTCCTTTTGAGCTTTTGCTCTGAACAGTATGAACTGCCATTTCTATTGACACCAATATCTCTGGTATGAATTCATCTCAATATTTGTACTCTTTTATTTTTTCTTTTCTTTTCTTTTATTTTGGCTGGGGCTGGGTTTGAACCCGCCACCTCCGGCATATGGGACCGGCACTCTACTCCTTAAGCCACAGGTGCCGCCCCTTTCTTTCTTTCTTTTTTTTACTTTTTTTCTTTTTCAACTTTAGTTTCTATAATAAATAAGTGTACACGCTTGATTTCTCTCTCCATACACCCACATCCCTCATCAACCACACGGTGAGAAGAGGGAGGAAAGGCGAGGTAGAAGGAGCGTGGCTGGGCTCACCAAGAACCCTAAAGGTCATATCACAGCACTTCAGTGACAGTTCAGCAAAATCACTATATTAATTCTAATTGTTATGAGCCAGGCAAGGCAGAGGACAGCTGGCCAAAAGATTACAGTAAAATGTGGGAAAGGCACAGGGAATTGTCACAGGTTGGGGTGGATGCTGCTACAGACACTATGGAGAATCTTTTGCCATAAACTTCTCTTCATAACAAGTAGGTATTTCTTAGCCTGTTTATTATTCTCATGAAACACCAGCCATTCTATTTCTCAAAAGATCATGTTGAGATGATCATATAATCTGGTTTCCAGAATATATAAAGAACTCTTTCGATTCAACAACAAACTATAAATAACACTATGAAACAACTGATGTATGCTTGCTTATGAGTCAACATCTAAGACGTATCAGTGCAGTGAGCATTATCAGAAATTAGGCCTGGTGCAGTGGCTCTTGCCTGTAATCTCAGCAATTTGGGAGGCCAAGACGGATGGACTGCTTGAGGCCACCCTGAGAAACACAGTGAGAACTCATTAAAAACAAAAACAAAACACACCACAAAACCCAGAAAAATTAGGTGGGATGGTGGTGTGCACCTGTAGCCCCAGCTACTGTGGACGCTGAGGCAAGAGGATCACTTTAGCCCAGAAGTTTGAGGTGACAGTGAATACTGTATACTGTGGGTGGGAAGGTCAAAGGGTGCAGCCGCTGGAGGAGAGTCTGGCCATCCTTCAAGAAGTTACACCTGAGGGTGGCGCCTGTGGCTTAAGGAGTAGGGCGCCGGTCCCATATGCCGGAGGTGGCGGGTTCAAACCTAGCCCCGGCCAAAAACCAAAACCAAAAAAAAAGAAGTTACACCTGGAATTACCAGATGAGCCAGCCATTCTGCCCCTAAGTATACACCCAAAAGAACTGAAAACAGGTGTTAAAACAAATATTTTCACATGAAGGTTCATAGCAGCACCAGTCATAATAGCCAAAAGACAAAAATAACACAACTGCCCATGGATGGATGAATGGGTAAATCATAGTGTATCTAAATAATGAAATATTATCAAAAAAAGATGTGGTTACATTATAAAATGAACCTGGAAAAGTTCATGATGAGTCGAAGAAGCCAGATATGAAAACAGATTAGTGGTTTCCGAGGGACAGGGCAAGGGGGTGGTTGAGACAGTAACTGCTTTATGAACACGGGTTTTTCCTTTGGGGTGATAAAAAGGCTTTGGAACTAGATAGACATAGTAGTTGTACAACACTGTGAATTGTACACCATACAATGATTAATTTCATGTTTTGTGAATTTGAATTTTACCTCCATAAAAAAGAAAGAAAAAATTAAACAAGAAAACCATGCACTAAATTTGTGAGACACAGATTCAATATTATGGTAGGTTATTTGCAGAGAAAGGAGAAATTTAACTTAGGAAAAAGACTACAGGAGAGAAGTGTCCCCTTAAGATGGGCTCTCTTTAATTTTCTAAATGGAGTTAACAGATCACACTGTATACGGGAGTCTGTCCGTGGACCTGGCACCTCCCCATGCATAGGCCACCAGCAGCACCTGAGTCACTCCAATCCCTCCTCCTGGGTTCTCAGCTCTGGGGACCAACTCTTGCTTTCCAGTCCTCTGACATGGGGGCCCTTCCCTCAGTTTCTGAGTGTCAAGTTAGTAGCTCTTCATCCTGGCATTTTTTGGTCAACTTTCTGGACACCTGTCTCAGGCCATTCTTGGTATACAGGGAGAGAAGCCTCTCAGTTCTTTTCCTTGCAAACTTGTCACCTTTTTCTTCCTTTGTCTTCCCAGGAAAATCAGATACATCAAACCAATCTAAAGCAACGAAGATCCTACTTCCCAAGGAGAAAACGAAGCCCTACTACCTCTCCATGGTGCTTTCTAGCTATCTGTCCTGTCACCCTCTGGCAAACCCTGTCTAACACAACTAAGCAGGCAGGCCCCGATCAGCTCCCAGGCAGCAGGAACAGGAAATGCCCAATGATCGGCACAACCCCACACTGTGAAGGGAAGCAAAACCCCGCTTAGAACTGCTTTCCTCTGCATGTGTCATGGGCACGCGTGTGTCTGCCTCATGAGTCTGGAGGAACAGGGCTATTCAGATGTTCAAGGAGATCCGTGTGCTACTGAGCAGAAACTGCTGTAAATGACTCAAGCCAGGTGCCACCATGGGCCGCCACCAAAATCCACAGGCATTACCAGGCAGCGGAAACGGTCTGTTAGTCACCAAGCAAAGGCAGTTTGAAGCACTCCTTTGTCATCGGCTCAGTGTTCGCTATCTCACTGGGTGTTGTACTTATCCATGCTGCAGACTTTATTTGTGTTACGTCAACCCCTTGTGGCTACCACAGTGAGACAGGCCGGGGGGAGGAGGAGGCTGAACAATGCCCACATCTCTCACAGAGAAGATGGACGCACCCTGGGGACTTGCACATCCTGTCACAGGCTGTAGGACTCCACCTTGGTGCGGGCCTGGGAGTGCGTCTGCTCCCTTCTCTCACTACAGACCGCCGTTTATCTTCCATTTCTAAGCATGTGCTGTATCATATAGTTGCAGGCTAGAAAAACAGCCTATATTTTAACCATCTCCCCCAAGTAACTACAATTTCCTAACCAACTCATTTACCACTACTTTTTATGGAAAACAGCTTTAGTCATGCGTGGCTCTGAGAAATGCATCCTTATGAGATTTCATTGCTATGTGGACACGGTGGAGCGCACTCACTCAGCCCGGCTGTGTGGGCTAGCCCATTGCTCCCAGGCTACTGTACTGAACACCCAGAGGCAACTGTAACATAGTGGTATTTGCATACTATAACATACCTAAACATAAAAAGGCCACAGTCAAAGTACAGTGTCCTAAATTTATGGGACTACCATTGCATATGTGGTCTGTCACATGACTATTTTTCCCCCATTGCAGGCACTTTGTTACAAGCACTTCCCTTGCTTGTATCAAAAAGGACCTATATACATAAATTTTAGCTTCAAGCTGTCATTAAAAAAAGTACCTATATGCGGTGGCACCTGTGGCTCAAAGGAGTAGGGCACCAGCCCCATATGCTGGAGGTGGTGGGTTCAAACCCAGCCCCGGCCAAAAACAAACAAACAAAACAAAACAAATAAAAAAACAAAAAAAGTACCTATAATTCTATTTTAACATTGCTCTTTTGATGAGATTTGGGTAAATTACCTTCTAGAATACTTGTTAGTAACTAACCTCAGATATGAATAATATTTGGGTAAGCAGTGTGAACAAAGATGGGGAAACAAGTACGGCACTTTTCAGGCATTTTATTTTATTTTTTTTTGTAGAGACAGAGACTCACTTTATGGCCCTCGGTAGAGTGCCGTGGCCTCACACAGCTCACAGCAACCTCCAACTCCTGGGCTTAAGCGATTCTCTTGCCTCAGCCTCCCGAGTAGCTGGGACTACAGGCGCCCGCCACAACGCCCGGCTATTTTTTGGTTGCAGTTTGGCTGGGGTCGGGTTTGAACCCGCCACCCTCGGTATATGGGGCCGGCGCCCTACCGACTGAGCCACAGGCGCTGCCCAACTTTTTGGGCATTTTAAGTGGACATCAGAGGGGTTGAAAATATGGGCTCAGGGCCAGACTGCCAGGACATAAAACCTGCCTCTATCTCAACCTAAATCTCAGACGTTGTATAGCTATTTATCTTCTGTTTCAGGTTCCTCATTTCAAAATAACGAATTTATTAGAATCTGTATCATAAAATTTGGGGAGCAATAAATGAATGAAAATATGAAAAGTGGTTGAAATATGGTATCCACTTAATAAACATTAGCTATCATGAAGCCCAAGGAAGATTACTAGAAAGTCAGCCAGGGAGACTGGGGAGGGGCAGCGGGGCTGAATCGGTTGCTGTGGAAATGACCCCATGAAACAAATCTGCTCACAGGGACCCGGAGAATAAAGCAGAGGGAAGAATGTAACGATGACAAGGTTTTAAGCCTGGAAGACCACAAAAATAACAGCACCAAAGCAGGAGACTCAGGAAGAAGATTTGGATTCCCTGAGAAAACTGGGCTCTTTGGGGAATGTAATGGATTTGTCAAAGAAGGTCCTTAGCAAAATGGGGCAAAAACTTAACTGAGCATGACGAGGAGACTAATCTGCTCTTACACTCAAAGGAAAACAACCAATTCATCTTTCTTTATCCCAGACCACTTCCCCTGCCATTACTGTGGTCATTATTTACAATTACATATTAAAAATTTCTCAGATTATAATTTGAAAACTATTGTCTTCCTTCATTTCACGTGAGGAAACTCCAGGATAGATGGGGTTTGTATTTCGTCTGTTTGTAAATCCACAGAGAGGGGACTCAAGTGGCCCAGTTCAGCATCCTGAACCCCAGATTCCCTCTGAAAGGGCTCTGTTCCTGTGGCACTGACCTGGTCATCAGCAATGGCTTTAGCGAACCGAGCACAGTCCAGCTGCAAGTAAATATCCGTCAGTTGGTCCAATAGCTTCTTTGGTTCAAAGCCGTATTTCTCAGGGTTTTCGACTTTCAGGTCACGGCACTTGGGGCCACAGAGTTGCTGAAGATTAAAGTTCAGCATTGCAGCCAATCGGGGTCCAAGTTCCTAGGAAATCACAGGATAATAGGACAATTCATGCTTTTGAGGCAAGCAAAAAGAAGCAAAAACTCCCCTTTCAGCGGGGGAATGGGAACTCGGTGGATTAATTGTTAAAGAAACCCTCATATGCTCGGTGTATATGTGCTGACAAGAAACAACACTGTCTTTGAACTCTGTATTACTTCCAATTTCTGATCTGAGAATTCTAATACATTTAAAAAATATTTTTCTCATTAATTCTAATACTTAATGGAGTGTTGGAGGTGGATAGAATATGTATTTATAAATACCAACATAAGGCCAACCTTTTTTTTTTTTTTTTGTAGAGACAGAATCTCACTTTATGGCCCTCGGTAGAGTGCCGTGGCCTCACACAGCTCACAGCAACCTCCAACTCCTGGGCTTAAGGGATTCTCTTGCCTCAGCCTCCAGAGTAGCTGGGACTACAGGCGCCCGCCACAACACCCAGCTAATTTTTTGGTTGCAGTTTGGCCGGGGCCAGGTTTGAACCCGCCACCCTCGGTATATGGGGCCGGTGCCTTACCGACTGAGCCATAGGCGCCACCCAGGCCAACCTTTTCTTTAAATTTATGCTTTTAGGCTCAGTCCTGTGGCTCAAGAGGGCTAAGGCTCCAGCCACATACACCTGAGCTGGCAGGTTTGAATCCAGCTTGGGCCCGCCAAACAACAATGATGGCTGCAACCAAAAAATAGCTGGGCGCCTGTAGTCCCAGCTACTTGGGAGGCAGAGGCAAGAGAATCACTTGACCCCAGGAGTTGGAGGTTGCTGTGAGCTGGGATGCTACGGCACTCTACCCAAGGTGATAGCTTGAGGCTCTGTTTCAAAAAAAAAAAAATAAAATAAATTTATGCTTTTGGAGAAAACATGTGTAAGAGAGGAGTACTCAGATTCCACCATCATCTGAGTCACCAAACTTCTGGAGTCTGCCTCTCCAGCCATCACTTCATGCACTGTTCTTCCATAAATGTCGAAAAGTCCTGACAGTTCACACAGTGTGTGCCATTCTTATTTATCAGATACAGAGTAAAGAAATGCAAAAGGAGATAAAATTTATGTCTTGAATAGTCTAAAATCTAGCTGGTGGTAAACTTAAATGAAACCCACAGAAAATAATGATAAAGTAACACCCAGTAACCCCATGAGATGACACAGTACCCACTACAGCTGGGCATCATGGCTTTAAGCAAACCTTGTTAGGAAAATCTGGCTTAGACCAGAGCATTAAACTATCTGCTTTGGTACAAAGCAAAGTATTCCTGTATTTGTTGAAAATTGTGCAATAATTCTCAACAGATTAAGAGTATAGTAGAACTGGTCATTTTTTTTTAGGTATGAGAGTTTTGAGTTAGCCAGTAAGGAAGGTGAAAACAGCAGAGGACATAGAAACATCGAAGCAGGAATTGGCACAAGACTGGAAACAAAAGAACAGGGTCATGGCGTATCTCAGTGGCTGAGGTCCATGAATAGGCCTTAAAAATTTTAATTGACATGAAAATATGAGGCTTAGCTTTCAATAGTTTTCTTTACAAAATGAAGACTTTAGAACCAAAATAGGCTTTAAAACAGTTTACTCGACCTTTTAACAATCAAATAGTATCACCACTAGCGTCACTGAAGGTAAAATAAAAGGTGAGTTAGAGCAGGGATCAGCAAAACGTTATGTGTGGGCCAATTCCAGCCCAACGCCTCCTTTTGTAAGTAGAGTTTTGCTGAAATATAGCTATGCTTATTTGTTTCTGTATTACTTGTGATTCTTTCAAACTTCAACAGCAAAGCTGAGTAATGGCAAATAAGACCATTGGTCCATGATGCCTTTAAACTATTCACTATCTGGCCAAGAGAGAAAAAGTCTAAAGTAATTCCATTTTGCAAACCTTTAAGGGAAGCGAATGTCTGGACAGGGGCACTGCTTTGTTTTACACTCTACTGCTCTTGCACGGAAATCTGTCTATGAAGAGAGATGGAAAGGGAAATAAAGGAACAGCCTCAATTCCTGAGCTGTACACAGGCCAGGGCGTGGTGATGATGCCTCTGCTGGCAAAGACACATGCATCATGTGACGGAGGTGAGGGGAAGACAGAAAAATCACAGGAAATATATAGTCAAATTAGATCCCATTGTAAATAAACTTGCTTCCACAGAGGCAAATAACTGATTAACTATCGAATCTTAGGTCCCTTTCTTGCCTTCCCCACTAACCTTGGTCTGGCCACACCATAAAACTTTTCCAATTCATGGTATGGGTGGTCCAAGCAAAGCAGAGATCTTCAGTTTTGTGGCTCAGTTTTGATTTCACAAACAGGACCCGGATCTCATCAGTCATGTCAAGGCCAAACATTCCGACTCCCTTTGATCTGCTGTAAACCCTAACTCTGGCTCTCATTAGCCTGTGGCTTCTTCAGTCTGACAAAGCTACATGTACGTGAACCAAGACCTGACACGTTATCAATTATCCTACTTGATATACTTCAGCTTTGTAACCAATTTATGTTACTGTATACTGTTCCTGTAATTAAAATACAGGAATCAATCATGGTAAAAGTATGGCATAACTTCATAATATTGCCATGCTTCAACTTCAACAAATAACCCAACAACTTCAATAAATAACCCAAGATACTGTCTAAGCAGAAAGTGAATTAAGTCTTCTTGGCAGAGACCAGACTAGGCAGTGACATCAGACTTCTTCTCTTTAGTCTATCAATAGTATTGTGCATATCAATTAGCATAGTTGGGAACAAAATCAGCAATAATTTTACTTACTGGTGACTGTGACACTGAAATTCCCAGGATTTCAACAACTATGTGAAGTTACAAGTGATAAGAGTCTGCATGTGGAATTCAACAGACAAAACAAATGCCCAGGGTTTCTACTAACCGGTCTGAGGAATGGCTTCTGGACCTGCTTTGTGAGGATGTGGAACATGTCCACAGTTTCTGTTGCCAGGGCGAGGTAAGAGCGGGAAACGCGCTCGTCCTGAGCAAGCTGAGACTGACGGGCCTGCTGCTGATCCTAGGAAACATCGAACAGAGGCCAAATAAATCTCTGCATTTGTCATCAGCTCCCCAGTGCCAAGTGTGAAGGAAAAACATGGTCAGCTCGTAACTGGAAAAGTGTGTAAGAACGACAACATCCTTAGGGGCCCACGTTAGCAAATTTCCCCATAAACTTAAGTTTATTCCTTCTGGCATCAGAATGACTTAGGTCCTCGGTTTCCTCAGTGATAAAAGAAGTCACCATCAACTTCCATGCAGGATGAAGTAAGTGTGTCTATCATAGTACCCGACACCCACTGGGACTAATCGTAACAACTCTTATTTAGTCACGGCTGCTTAAAACCATGAGGAGCATTGTGCCAGGGGACTGAGGCCTCTTAGGTTTGCCCCAACAGCAAGGGCCTGTAGGTTGCCAAGCTCTTTGAATTCTGTTTCCCCATGCAGGCTGCCACCCCTTATGATGGTCAGCGTGCTTGCCTCTAGCACCTTCCTCCCGCCTCTAGCACCTTCCTCCCGCCTCAACTGTGCTGTGGGCTAGAAGAGGAGACAGAAGAGCTATTTTCACTCACGGTTAAAATTAAGTGGAACAATGAGGGCTTGGAAATGGGTAAAATGTGGATCTATCAGCAAAGACTCAAATTCCTACACCTGCCCCAAGGCTTCTCCTCACTGGGGAATGGGAAGGCAGCCGGGACAGCTGAAACTGCCCAGTGAGGCCCTCTGGCTAAGTGCTGCAGTCTGTACTTGGGGGAGACCCTGCAGGGATGCTGGGTGGCCTGCCTGCCATCCCCTGTTCAAGAATGAGCCTACTATCCCAGCATTTTGGGAGGCTGAGGTGGGAAGAGCACTTGAGACCAGGAGTTCAAGACCAGACTGAGCAACATGGCAACACCTGACCCATCTCAAAAAAGAAAAAATATATGACGTAAGTAGGCAGGAGGGATGCCAGTGGGTACTAGTCCAATACCAAGAAAAAAGATGACAACCACATTATCTCAAGAATACAATCCTAATTGGGAAAGTGTGTAATAAAGCCAACGTACTTAGGGAATAATACAATAACCCAAGTCAACAAATTTTCCAGATAACTGAAGTTTATTCTTTCTAGCTCAGGTGAATTTAAGGAGGTGGCCGACTACGGAGGTTCTGCTGTATCTGTGAGAATGCTACTCTGAGTGAAGCAGTCCCCCCACTTTGACATGAGAACCCCTTTTAGAAAGTAGTTCTGATTCTGAGCCCGACAACACCAGAAACAGAAGTAACCAATATGTGTGGTCACCAGGGAACCATCCAAATGGCTGTGATCCATGTCAGGAAGGCGCAGCATACTGCCATGGGCCCATGGAACCTGGCGAACCAAGCCTCTTTTCTATTAAAGAACTGAACATAAAGACCAAGATCAATTGCAAGGAACCCCTCCCTGGAATTCTGAGTTATCCTCACAGCTGTGTAGAGAAGACCAACAGGAACAAATCAAATTCCTGTCTGCCAGACAGGATTCTACAGAGTTACTTCCTGGCTCACATTCACAAATCTTAATATATTCGGATAATAAAAGCTCTTCGCCAAAGAAGCCCTTTAAAATTAAAAAGGCAGAGAAAGTTTTTGGGAACCATTTTGAAAGACTTCTCAACATATTTCTTATCTTCAGAAAAAAGGTTTTACTTTTTTTTCTACCACAAACCTAGGACATAATGTCACAGGAGGAAAATCCCAACAAACAAAGTCAGATCTGATGTCATCAGATGCACAGAGGCAGCCCTCCCAGGAGTTGGGTCCCTGCAGGTGGGCTCCCTGGGGGCCTTACAGTCAGCTCTGATGTCATCAGACGCACAGAGGCAGCCCTCCCAGGAGTTGGGTCCCTGCAGGTGGGCTCCCCGGGGGCCTTACAGTCAGATCTGATGACATCAGAGGCACAGAGGCAGCCCTCCCAGGAGTTGGGTCCCTGCAGGTGGGCTCCCCGGGGGCCTTACAGTCAGATCTGATGACATCAGAGGCACAGAGGCAGCCCTCCCTGCAGGTGGGCTCCCCAGGGGCCTTACAGTCAGCTCTGATGACATCAGACGCACAGAGGCAGCCCTCCCAGGAGTTGGGTCCCTGCAGGTGGGCTCCCCGTGGGGGCCTTACAGTCAGCTCTGATGACATCAGACGCACAGAGGCAGCCCTCCCAGGAGTTGGGGCCTTACCCGGGGCAGCTGCTCCCACTGCTCCTTGTTCCTCATCTCCTCTTGTACTTCATGGATCCGCTTCAGAGACTCCAGACTTTCATCGAGCAGAAACGTCGTGTCATTTATTAGCATGTTGATATAGCGAACAAACTGCTTCCCAGAACTGAAAGAACAATCGTATCATATGTGGTCAGACGCTGCCCTGAGGCAAAATGCCACTTACTAAACGTCCCAGAGAAAATGAGCCTCCACCCAGAGTGCCGACCGCCGCCTCCTAAAAGGCTGCTGGTCTCGATACAAGTCAGGGACTGGAGTTCAAGGACTGTCAAGTCTGTAGACTGTACTATTCTTTTTGTTTGTTTTGAGACAGAGCTTCAAGCTGTCACCCTGGGTAGAGTGCTGTGGCATCACAGCTCGCAGCAACCTCAAACTCTTGGGCTCTAGCGATTCTCTTGCCTCAGCCTCCCAAGCAGCTGGGGCCACAGGCGCCTGCCACAATGCCCAGCTATTTTTTGGTTGTAGTTGTCCTTGTTGTTTAACAGGCCCAGGCTAGATTTGAACCTGCCAGCTTCAGTGTATGTGGCTGGTGCCCTAGCCCCTGAGCTATAGGTACTGAGCTAACTGTGCTATTCTTTTATATTGTGACAAGGTCATTCCCATAATGCAACCACCTTGCATCACCCATTAAACCCAACTGCTAAATATTCCAGAATTCTGTGATCTGATTCCCCCTGGCAGCTTCAATTTGGCAACAGTGGAAATAGTCAAACCATGGAAACCCAGAAAATGCTGATTCTCCCACCCTCACCCACCCAAAGAGCAGGTTTTACCAGTATCCTCCAGACTAGAAAAGGAAATATGTTTACACTCACCAAAACACAAAGAAAACACAATACAGCACAATATGAGTTGACCATCCAAGGGACTTATAACAAACTGGTAAATATACAGAGGTGGCCAACACAAGGAACTTTGGTTAAGTACATGTGGTACATGTGCAGTCTATGAAAATTAGGTCAATTTAAGGAGGTGGTCTACGTAAGGAGATGGTTTACCATGGAGATTCTACTGTAACTACCCATGGATAAAGTCATTCCTCATCACAAGAAATGCACAGTAAAGAAAAACTGAAACCTGACATATTGATAGAGCAAGATATTGACCTGCTTTACAGAACCTGAAGCTTCTGATCCAAGGAACGGTGCTGCAGACCATGTTATCATGAAGGGGCTTGTCGGGGAAGTGAAATAGCTTGACCTACCTCCGTTCAACTCTGAAACTGCCAGATTAGTACAGAAAAGGGAAGCTACACTTCAACTATGTGATCGGGGGCCGTAAGCCCATGACTCGGGAAGAGACGTTCCTGCGAACAAGAATGGAAGGCTTCGATGGCAGGAACATGGCAAATTCAGGAAAAGCACCTCCAATCAGCACCCACAGATCAAGGCCTGGTGTCCTAAGTTCGTGTTAAGCTTCTATTAGAATGTAATTCTGACTATAAGGGCAGATCACAGAAACAAAGAAAGAGTTTATTCCACAGAAAGCTATGTAGCAAATGATTGCTCCATTGGTAATATGTGTATTACTGACTAGTAATTCAGTTACTAGTGATAGCTAGATATGATCAAAGATCTGACATGGATTACAAAAGATCCAAGTAGATGGCATAATTTTTTTTTTTTGAGACAGATTCTCACTGTGTTGCCTTGGGTAGAGAGCTGTGGTGTCATAGATCACAGCAACCTCCAACGCGTAGGCTTAAGCGATTCTCTTGCCTCAGCCTCCCAAGTAGCTGAGACTACAAGCGCCTGCCACAATGCCTGGCTATTTTTTTGTTGCAGTTGTCATTGTTCAGCTGGCCCGGGCTGGGTTCAAACCCACCAGCCTTGGTGTATGTGGCTGGCACATTACCCACTGAGCTACAGGCATTGCCAGGATAAATTTTTTTTGAAGAATAATTTAAGAGTTCAACATTTTCTATCTAGCTTTCTTTTTTAAGCAGTGACAAATAATTTAAACAGAATTACTAATGTCCACGTTTAAGCAGTCACTCAAATTTCAGGTAGGTATACGAAAAGTCCTTAAAGTTCAGGAGTTTACCACAAAAAATAACACTTCAAATGGTAAATCTAATCTAGGAATGTTAGGAGGACATTTCTAAATCTAAAGCTTGGTATCAAATTGAAGGACAGTGCATGATTTCATTTTAGCTATTCTGACTTCATTTAACGCTGAAATCATAGAAACACCAAAAAATATTTAACATATCATCTCAGCATATTTATAGGATCTTTTTTCTCTCTATTTTTATATATAGGATCTTTCCTTATGTACACCGTCCTCAATTCAGCAGTATCCTCAGGCACAGCCATTTAGATAACCCTGTCCTTGCTTAGTAGTACCTCCTGGTAAATTTACTGAGCCCAGCTATGTCAACAAGAATCCAGCTACAACTGCTTTTAAGCAGTAATTTTACCTGTGATTTGCAAGAGAGCAAGCTGTGATATTAGGGGCCCAATACTCACTTGAATTCCTCCATAAAAGTGCCGTGGTGAGCTATGTTTTGCCAAAGGCTTTTAAAAATGGTGCTAATGTGATAGCGAATTGTGAACTTGTCGTAGAACTCGCTGGTGGCTCCGGTATGCTCAACATCTAAAGAAGAAAGACAAAGGGACTGAGGCCGTGCGCGTTCGCACCATTCCAAATGCAGTGAACTGCAGCAACAGTGACAGAGAGTGAGTGTAAACCTGCAAAATCAGAGATCTGGGAAAGCTTCACCTCTCTCTCCCGTGTAAGGGAGGAGAGAAAGGACGCTTTTATTTATTTTTTTCTTTTTCTTTTTTGGTTATTGGCCAGGGCTAGGTTTGAACCCGCCACCTCTGGCATATGGGACCGGCGCCCTACTCCTTGAGCTACAGGCGCCGCCTGAAAGGACGCTTTTATAGACAGAACTTTCACAATGAAGGTGTGGCAGTGATAAAGTACCACAAGGAACTAGGCTGGGAAAACTGGTGTCATTAGGACAGCATCAACTTAACAATGACCAGAAAGAGGGTTATCATCCTTCCCCCAATTTTAAGTTATTAATTTATAGCAATCATACAGAATTTTACATTTTTTAAACCCCCCCCATGTATTCTCCAGGAACACACAGCATTTTAAATGAGCATTTCTGAGTATTAAAAAACTGTGTTAAATTTTACTGAGGGCCACATATATATTAAGTATGTCTATTATTTTAAATACTTTTATGTTATGGACATTTTCAAACATGTACTAAAGTAGAGAAAGGCACAATGAATCCCTTGCGTACTCATTACCCATTTATCAATGGCCACATCCCTGGACCTATTAAAATGGAAGAAAAGTTGTTATCCAAATGGCAAACAATTTAAGCATGAGAAATTCCAGGATTCATGACAAAATTAAGGGAAAAAAAAAAGGAAAAACTGTCAAAGACCATAAAGCTTCAGAACGAGACAAAAAAGTAAATTAAAATAAGTTACCATTTTTAACTTACCAAATTGGAAGACATTACAAAAATGACAATACTACGTATAGGTAAAGATTTGGGGAAACAGGCATGCTGGAAACTGTCAATGCTGGTAGGAATGAACGGTGATGCAGTCTCCCTAAGGGCAATTTGGTGCAATACAGCACAAGCCATTGATACGCCAAGCCCTCTGATCCAACAATTCTACTCAAGAGAATGCAGACAGGCAAGCTCAAAGACAATCTCCAAGGGGACCCAGTAAGTTTCATATTACTATTTATACTAGAGAAAAAAATACAAATAATCCAAATGCCCAACAGAGAACACAAAAACATATGTGGGATATATTAAATGAAAACTGCAGATTACTGAATAAAATGTAGTTTGGGTCCAATCAGTTTTTTAGAAAATTAATTAACTGTAAGAAACAGAGTGAAATGTTAACAGAGACCCTGAGTATAGAGATTATAGGAGATTTTTGTTTTCTTCTTGGTATTTTCTATATATCCATCTTCTTGGTATTTTCTATATATCCAAAAAGACCTTTTTTGTGATTAAAAAAAGTTATTTAAAAATAAAAAGAATAAGATAATAAATACTTACCATACCAAGATCTGAAAGTACTTATATATATTCATTAAGTCAACCCTTAAGATGAACCAACTGTCACTTAATTAACTGTATGAAAGTGTGAACTCCAGTGTGGAGAGCTGCTTTTAAGCACAGTCTACCAGAGGAGGAGATACCGGGGCCAGCATGATACCTCATATCCTCTCCATGTGCCCTTAAAATCTGTGCTGTCTTCTGAGCAAGCAGAGCCTCGGTAACCGCTGTGAACTCATTACTGGGCAACATGCATCTCTCCCAACATACTTTCTTCTTATTCCCTCTTAACACTCCCTCAAAATCACACCAGCCCCGGTTACTAATTCCGAGGGCTTCTTGCTGCCTTCTCTCCCAATTCCTTCAGCTGCCAGGGCCTTTCCATTTGCTGTCCCCTTTGCCTGTCCCAGTGTTGCTGAGATCCTCTCATGGCTCGTGTTTGTCCCATTTTCAACGTCACTCCAAGGTCATCTCCTCCAAGACCTCCCCTGGCTACCTTCTGAAAGTAACCCACACCTCCCTCCCACATTCGCTGTTTCTGAATCTTTTACTTTTTTGTTCTTTTTTTTTTTTTGCAGTTTTTGGCCAGGGCTGGGCTTGAACCCACCACCTCCGGCATATGGGACCAGCGCCTTACTCCTCTGAGCTACAGGCGCCGCCCTGAATCTTTTATTTTTTAAGTGTCTGTCTCCCAACTAGAATTTCTGAACCACAATGGCAGGGACCGTGACATCCTCACACAATATTGCTGAATCAGTGATTGAATCTACTGTAGCTGATGCTGGCCTTGCTGATTCAGATCAGTTTTAGGAAAGAGAATAATTTTAAATAAGTCTGAGAGGAACTGTGTGATACAAAATAAAACACTCTTTATTTTGAAACTTAATTGTATTTTTGAAACAAAAATTTGAGCATGAGCATTTCTAATTTAGCATACTGTCTTTAAGGGGAGCTTAGGCTAGACACGCTGGCTCAAGCTATAATCCCAGAGCTTTGGAAGATACAAGAGGATCACTGGAGGCCAGGAGTTTGAGACCAAGGCCCTATCTCCTTTAAAAAAAAAAAAAAAAAGAGGAGCTCGTGATTCTACATACATTGATCTTCTTTATGCCAACTCCAATCCACGTCTAGGAGTCAGACGCGTTTAGGGTCAGGCCTACTTAGCAGGTCTTCACATGAAGGTGAGGACACCTGAGGCTGTGTCTGTGATGTCCCTGCAAGGCACTCCTTGCCAGTCCCTTGGTAACTGTGTGAAGAACAGCAGAGACAGGAGCACAAGTGCTAAAGCCCAACTGCCGAGGTCACTGCCACTTGCTAGCTATTGACCTTCAGCAAGCCTCTTGATCCTTCTAAGCTTCAGTTTCCTCATTTGTAAAATGGAGATATTTATAGCACTCAGATTTAGAGTGGCTGTGGGGGATTAAGTGAGAGGATCAGTAAGCATTCGATGAGTGGTGGCTATTATTAGCACAGAGGGCACACTGCTCCATGGCAAAGGGGACAGAGAGAATAACAACCACCCACTAGATCCTGGAACATTCCCAGTGGGGCTCCACCAGCCCCACCGCTGGTCTCATAGGCAAGAGGCCCCGCTGGGTTACATGTGTGGACTTATGTGTGTGAGTGTGTCTGGAAGCCACAGTGACAAGCTCTGGACACTGACTACAAAGTACATTTAACTGGCTTGGCGCCTGTAGCTCAGCGGCTAGGGCACCAGCCACATATACCAGAGCTGGCGGATTCTAATCCAGCCAGGGCCTGCCAAACAATGACAACCACAACCAAAAAATAGCTGGGTGTTGGGTGGCACCTGTGGCTCAAGGAGTAGGGCGCCGGGGTCCCATATGCCGGAGGTGGTGGGTTCAGACCCAGCCCCAACCAAAACCCACAAAAAACAAACAAAAAGTATCTGGGTGTTGGGGCGGGTGCCTGTAGTCCCAGATGCTTGGGAGGCTGAGGCAAGAGAATCGCTTAATTAAGCCCAAGAGTTTGAGGTTGCTGTGAGCTGTGACGCCACCACATTCTACTGAGGGCGACATAGTGAGACTCTGTTGTTTCTACTACTAACGATACATGTTTACTGTAGAAAAATGAAGAAGTTCAAATAGTAATAATAAAAAAGAAACTTTATAATTTTACCATTCAAAAATAACCATCTTGTTAATATTTTAGTGCACGTCTTTCCCTACTTCCCCCCCAGCCCCCCGCATCCCTACTTTCTTCTATCATATACACACGTGTACCAAAAATGCGGACATATTGTTTCATTACTTGGCATTTTCCTTACTTTTAGTTATTTAACCAACAATACATTATTATTATTATTTTTTAATACATTATTTTTTGATGCTCACACAGGTCCACTGTATGGATAAACTGTAACTTAATTGATCCCTGAGTGGCAGGAATGTAGGTTGTTTACATTATTTTCACTATGCTACACTATAAATAATGCTGCAGTGAATAACACCATAAACGATTGTGCACATTTATAATTATTTCCCTAGAATATACTTCTAGAAATTAAGTTTATGTGTCAGAGGGTACGCTGGTTATTTAGCTGTTTCCCTCAGCTTTTCGTAGTTGGTTTTGTGATTCTGGGGCTGGCAGTCTGCGGAAATTTTCCTTTGCCAGCAGGCCCTGTTAGGGCTGCCAACAGGGTGTGCTGCAGGAAAATGGGGAAAACGAAGGCGTGGCAAAGCTATTGAGGCTGGCAATGGTTTTCTGCCCAGCAGCGGCAGTTGGTTCCACTGCCAGTACCCCTGGCACTAGCAACCTTGCACACCCCCGGAGATACGAGCACCAGCTGGCTAAGGGTCCTAGTTCCAGCCAAGTAAGTCCCCATTAGAGCAGCTGGGTTCTAACAAGCCCAGACTTTTACTTTGGTTCTCCTAGCTCCAAGGAAAGATGATGTTTCTTTAATCTTCCCCATTGCTCTTGTTAAATTCTCTATTTTTTTATTTTGTAGAGATACTATCTTGCTACATTGTCCAGCCTTGTTTTGAAATCCTGGCCTCAATGATCCACCCACCTCAGTCTCCTGATGTACCAGGATTACAGGCGTGAGGTACTGCACCCTGCCAAATTGTTAAAATAAATGGTATGTTTCTTTTTCAGGACTAGACCTTGACCAATACAACATTTATGAACATTTGATGAGGACTGCCAAACCACCTTCCAGAAAGGTTTTACCAATTTCCACTCATGAGAGTTTCACACACTAATGCTGCTTGCTGGCTACAGGGCAGGTCAAATACAGTTTTGCAGGTTAGTTTACTTCTCTAAAAGTTAGCACTAGGTATTTTCAGCTTAAAAATAAATTTAATATTTGAGGGAGGCGCCTGTGGCTCAAAGGAGTAGGGTGCCAGCCGCGGGCCAAAAACTGCCCCCTCCCCCCAAAAAAATATATAAATAATTTAATATTTGAAAGTGGAACCTTGTCATTTTAAGAAATTGAATCATCTTTAATTCCACCAAGCCACGTATTTCTGAGGCACCAAATGAGGTTCATCCAGAGCACACAGAATGCACGGCTTGTACCTGGATGACCTGGGCTCCACCCCCACTAGGGCTAAGAGACGAAAGAGAACTACTCTTACCCAAGAAGGCGCTTTTTATCCAGGAGTGTTTTCTCCTGTTGGCTAGGTAAGAAGGTTAGCAAAACTTGAAAGGGCTTGGGTACCTGCTTTACATTTAAGAAGAAATGAGTAGGCTGAGGAAGGAGAGAGACTCTGGTTAGATGTCACAAAATAATAATGACTAAGGAAAAGTAGGTTGACAGATTTGGGGAACCCTTGGAGTAAAGAGAGAGATGACAGCACAGGACCAGGCCTAGGTTAACAGAGAAGGAATGATTGTGAACACACGGAGATCTTCAACTGTGAACAGTAGGGGACTGACGGTGCTCTGGCCGGTGTTTCTTACAAGAAGATGGTGAGTTGACGGCATTAAGTGCCAAAGATGTGCACTCAGGGCCCAGGATGTGCTGGATCCAACGCAAGATGAAAAGAGACAAGATACCTCCTTTGCTGAGGAACATACAACCTGGTAAGAAAATGTTCCTTTTTTTTTTTTTGTGGAGACAGAGTCTCACTTTACGGCCCTTGGTAGAGTGCCGTGGCATCACACAGCTCACAGCAACCTCCAGCTCCTGGGCTTAAGCTATTCTTTTGCCTCAGCCTCCCGAGTAGCTGGGACTACAGGTGCCCGCCACAGCACCCGGCTATTTTTTTGTTGCAGTTTGGCCGGGGCTGGGTTTGAACCCACCACCCTCGGCATATGGGGCCAGCGCCCTACTCACTGAGCCAGGTGCCGCCCGGAAAATGTTCCATTAATACAATAATCTTGTGCCTGTGCTAGAGGACAGGTAAACAGGTCCCATGAGTAAAAGCTCAAAAAACCCAAATTAAAAATTTGGAATACAATTCACCAAGAAGGGGAGGACCACTCTGTCTAGCATGCTGTCTTCACCAGTGTAATCCAAAACCCTGCACCACACCTGGCAAATGCTAGGAGCTCAATACATACATGTGGAATTCATGAATGAGGATTCCCAGAGGCCCCCAGAATTTCTCATTCTGCTAGTTTGAGTAGAGTACAAGTTTTTTTTTTTTTTTTTTTTTTTGAGATAGAGTCTCACTCTGTCGCCTGAGTAGTATGCCATGGTGTCATCATAGTTCACAGCAACCTCAAACTCTTGGGCTCAAGTGATCCTCTTGCCTCAGCCTCACGAGTAGCTGGGACTACAGGTGCCCATCACAACACCTGACTACTTTTTCTACTTTTGGTAGAGACAGGGGTCTCACTCTTGCTCACCTGGTCTTGAATTCCTGAGCTCAAGCAATCCACCCGCTTCAGCCTCCTCAAGTGCTAGGATTATAGGCATGAGCCACCATGCCTGACCCAAGAATAAGTATCTTTAACAAGCTTCTTGTTTAATCCTCACTTTGGAAAGTCTCAGTTATAGAATGGTGATATAAAACTAAGGCCGTTAAGTTCAAAGCTAAAATGAACCAGGTAATTTCACTCAGATAACACCATCACCTTGCGCTGTTGATACCAACTGGGTCTCAAGGGTTGTCCTGGACGTGCTGTAGCAGAGTCCCGCATGTAGAATGGTCAATGCAGTGTCTTCACTACTCGGGGGAAAAGCAGCCGATAGTATAATACATGCTCTGCCAGCAGCAGACAGGGAGGTTACACTTGTAGTGGACATCAGGTGGTTAGGTATCAGGTTTCCAGCGACTGTCTGCTGGCTTCAGACGACCTTGCCTATGTCTGACCACCAGGTGCCACCGTGTACACCCAGGAACCTACCTGTATAAAACTTCATCAGTGAAGGTACCAACAGTTTGGTGGCAAGAGGATGATTCTCAATCATTTCAAAAAACTTCTGGGTTCGTGGCTGAACAGCAGGGTTGGTCATAAACATGACTTCTACCAGTTTGGCCACTAGATACGGATTTCGGATGTAGTTCTGGTTGCACAACATCACAACAAGGAACATCACAATATCCTGAGTACAGGGCTCATAAAGCACCTGGGGAGAGTATCTGAATGCAGGCAAGAAGAACAAGAAACACAGCTCTGAGAAACTCAACCTGGGTGAAGGCTGGTGGCATCAGGTGAGGAAGGGCATTCAGGTCGAGGGGCACAGATGCCAAATGCCCTTGAAACTTGTTGACTTTAAAGCGATTATGTACGTCATAACTAAGCAGATTTAAAACCAAACATGTTTGCTGGCTGTAGAATGTTATACTATTAACTTATGATATTTTGGAAACTAAACCAAAGCTATGATTTAAAACAGGTAAATTTCACAAAAGGTCTTGCCTACCAAAAGATTTAAAATTTCTTTGATGGAGTCGTTTTAACTTTTAAAAATTCTGCTGAAAATAAGCATAAATGAAAAATTTCAAAAAGTATTTTTTCATGAAAACGGCTTATCCAGCGTTACGTTTGTACCCATCACCTACCTCTCTTCATCCCCCTCCCACTCACACACCTTCCCAGCCTCTTGTATCTGTGGATCTATTCTCCACCTTTATAAGGTCAACGTTTTTAGTTCCCACATACGAGTAAGAACATGTGATATTTGTACACGAACATGTACGTGAACATGTGATTTTTCTGGACCAAAGTTGGTTTTTCAGCACATAAAGCATCATTTTTAGTCACCCTTTAAATTTTTCACCATTCAAAATTCATGTGTTACCGCTGATTTCGACTTTCTTGAAAGGCAGCTTTTATGGCAGCAACACAACTTGCTCCATCTAATGTTAGAGCTTATTATTATGTACCATTTATACTAATTTTGTATTTTTCTCTTTGTTACAAAACTTTCACAAGGTGTATTTTGTGAATTAATGCTTGTGAATCTGCACTACTTTTACATTTCAAAACAGACTTCACATCCCATTTTTTCATCTTCTAGCCAACACTACTACCACAATGATGTTGTCATGGTGCCAAAGAATTGTGGCTGTAATTCTTATAACCTGTGATGTTACAGGAATTATAACATTATAAAGATTAATCTATATGAATAGAAATATGTATTTCATCAACCAAATAAAGATTTGAATATAGTTTTTTAAGGTCTATAATATCAGTTATAAATTCCAGCCATTTCTTTGTAAGCTTTCTCCAATTTTACAATTGAACAAATTATGGTACAAAATATAGATATGGCTATTTCTGGCTCTTGGATGTTCACTCAGATATTTATAAACTGTTCTGTTTCTCAGAACCATATACTCAACTATTAGAAATTCAACTTAATTTCCACAGAATACATTATTATCTCCATGTTAATCCTGCTTCTGTCTTTGCAATATTATTGGAACTGGACTAGTGCCACGGTACGATTTATTTTTTCCAGTCTCTAGGCAGCATTCAATTAAAACAGTTACATAAAATATCAGGCATAAAATGGAAGTTTGCAATGTAGTTCACAATATCATGTACTTATTATGCAGAAAAATATTAGAAGTATGTAATATGTTAAAGGCACTTACTGTACAATAAAAAATAAAAATTCAGCAACATCTTCTACATAAAACTCAGGCAATGCTGCAAATACCTTGGGGACATCAGAATTTAAAGGCAGTGTTATGCTGTCAACGAGAAAAAAAGGGCAATTTACAAAATGAAATCGTGGCGTAAACTATGAGAAACCTTAATGCTATCATTAAGTAAGTACTTTATCTGGGAGAAAAATTCCTTCTGTAAAACAACAGGTAAAATGTATGCAGGTAAAGAAATCACAATCAGAAACCAACAGGGAATCTGCTGGGCTCTGTGCGAAATGCTTTTCCTTTTCTTGATTTCTTTTTTTTTTTTCTTGATTTCTTATTAAGATTAATGCAATAGAGAAAATAAGGAAATAAAAAGGTCATATTTGGTCATTTTGTACAACTCAATCTGTTTGAGATGACAGAGCTACACATGTATTTTAATTAATATTAAAATTAATTAAGCCCCTTGAGCCAATCTTACCAAAATCAGTGACCTAAAGACTTTGTAATAATAGTAGAATAATAATAATAATAGTAAATAAAATCAAAATGGCTGCCTAGAGGAGATGTCCAGTTGATGACAAAGTGATTAACAATATTCTTAGCTCCCTCTATAAATCAGATGGGTATTTTCCTGGATCCAGTGCTTAAGAGGGCCTAATATTCTGTTATCTCCAGTTATTAGCTGCCAATTCGAAATTTCCTTTTGTATCAAAGATTTTATAGCAAATTTTTAAGAAACACTATGACATTACCCTATCACTGCAACTAACTGCAGGGAAAATACCAACTAATACATACAGCCAATTTCATAGTCTGTATAAATGCCACCTGGAAAGTGAGAAGTGAATCCTGATAAAAGTGAGGGTTTTAGTCTTAGTTACCAACTTTGGAGAACGAGGTAAAGAGGAAGGAGCACACTCACTCGGGATATGCGGGGTCCAGGATGCGGAGCAGCAGCTGAATAAGAAGGCCATAAAAATTCAGACACCTTCTCAGGAAGCTCTCGTCAAGTAAGCCAGCATCAGCACAGGCCTTGCACCGTACCAGTTTCTGTGGAAGCAGGTATGCCCTACCCTTAGATCAGTCGATAGCTAAGTCCCTGTGGTGTGACCGGGAAGGGAATGGGGCAGGGAGATGGGAAATTTAGGTTGTAGATAGAGCTTCACCTCTAACTAACTAGCTATAGGATGTAGGCTGAGTCTCAAGACCTTTTACCTGAGAAAAACAAAAGATATGCCATGCAAACTGCTGAATATAAAAAGTCCAGCACATAGTTAGTGCTCAAAAGGTTAATGACTACTGTCATATGCAAAGAACTTGACTCAGGCGGCCTCTTGGGGGTGAGAACTGTCAGACAGTCTGCTTCTGAATTCCAGCATCCCTGCTTAAAACAGCCCTCAGACAAAATGTGTGTCCACTAGGGATGTATTCCTGCCTCAGAGGACTGCTGACATTAAACACATATTCACATATACAGTGAAATGGAAATTGATAGATCCCCTTGAAACACATCTGAGGAATGCTTAGAGGGTCCACTGACCCCAGATAAGGGCCCTTATTTTATATCTTGAAGAGGTCTCGTCTATTAGTAAATAAAACTGAAATCTTGAACCAGAAACCTAAGTCAGGTGAAATCTCCACATATTATCCTACCAAACAGCAGAAAACAGGACCAGCTAACATTCAGCATTGTAATTAAAACATAAACATAAATGGCATACACTTGCCATTTATGCATTTCTTATATAACATTAGCCAGCATTTATTTTTGGCTCTGTCTCATCAGCAGGAACATTCCCATGTATTGTTAGGTTCTGTGCAACAAATCATTTTCAATTAAAAATGCAAATTGAGGGGCCAGGCACTGTGGTTCACACCTACATGCCTAGCACTTTAGTAGGCCCAAGTGGGAGGACTGTTTGAGCTCAGGAATTTGAGACCAGTCTGAGCAACATGGTTGAGACCCAGTCTCTATAAAAACTTAAAAAAAAAAGTCAGACATGATGGCATGTGCTTGTAGTCCCAGCTACCTGGGAGGGCAAGGCAAGAGATTGTTTGCGCTGAGGAGTTTAAAGTTGCAGTGAGCTATATAGTGACATCTCTGCACTTTAGCCTAGGGGACAGAGCAAGACTGTCCTAAGAAGAGAGAAACAAAAAAATGAACGAGGAGCAAAGGAAAGAGCTCTTTCTACTGCCACAGATCAACTTTGTCAAGGGTCATGAAAATGGACACAGGCGCATATGCATGTGTGCTGGGGCGGGGAGGGTGGCAGGTAAGGAGGACCTTGCACAAGGCGGGGAAGGAGAGAGGGTGTTACCCTGAGAGTGATAAAATCCATTAGGAATTCATGAAGTCACAGCATAGGCATTTGCATATTTTGTCTCAAGATTTAAATAATTGAAATGCAGATACATGTAAGGTATCAACAAATTTTAAAATGTACTGTTTTATCTTTTTTTTTTTTATTTATTTCTTTTTTTTTTTTTTTTGTAGAGACAGAGTCTCACCTTATCGCCCTCGGTAGAGTGCCGTGGCCTCACACAGCTCACAGCAACCTCCAACTCCTGGGCTTAAGCGATTCTCTTGCCTCAGCCTCCCAAGTAGCTGGGACTACAGGCGCCCGCCACAACGCCCGGCTATTTTCTGGTTGCAGTTTGGCCGGGGCCGGGTCTGAACCCGCCACCCTCGGTATATGGGGCCGGCGCCCCACCGATTGAGCCACAGGCGCCGCCCTGTACTGTTTTATCTTAAAGGAAAAGAATAATAAAGAAAAAATAAAGATAAAGACTTGAACTGCTCACTCAAGCCATGTACGTATTCTGGTAGGAAAACTAGCATTCTGAGGAGGGTCTGTAGCTATTCGATGAACTATACAGACCTTCAGCTGAGTTTTACAGCGCTTCAGCATTTCGCGGTGTCTAGTTGCCAGTGGGGAATCTTTCCATTGGCTTTCATTGTTTTTCAAATCTTCTACAGTTCTGAAATCAAACACCAACAGTCAAATGAAGGCAAACAGTGGGACCATCCATTCCTTTTTCATTTCATGGATCCTAAGATACTATGCACCCTCAGCATTGCAGTGTATCTTAGCATCAACAGCAAGTTATGATTCAATTGGCAGCATTTTCCTCTTACTGGTATACCTAAAATAATCTGTCTTAAAAGTGACGGCACTTCAGATTTGACAAAATACAGTAACCTTTATTGGAAAAGAAGTATATGTTCCCTTATTTTTCTGGGAGGAGGAAAAAGAAGTCAGTCTCTTATGAAAATCCAAGGTTACTATGCCTATTTAGTTATTCAAAATAAAGGCTATTTTATTACACTAATAGCATTTCTTTTTTTTTTTCTGTTGTGAGTGTGTCCCCTCTGCCTGAAATGCTCTTCTCTGCAATGATATCTGTGGCTGCTCTCTGATGACCTTCAGGCCCCAATGCTATTCTAATTCCTTTGTATCCTGACAGTCTCTAGAAGACTAGAAATTGCTAAATGTCCAAAAACTACATCCTTCAGACTCCCTTGCTGCCAGCGTTCCTGCAAGTCCTAGCTTCCACCAAGAGATGAACCCTCACTTAAGGCAGAGTGAATGTTGTCAAGTGGTAGACTCAAGACTCTTCCACGAGCACAATGGTGTAGGGTTTTGGCTAAGCCTGGGCAAATGCTCTACTGTTAGGCTGAACCCAGGAGCAGCTTCCCTGTCAGACTAGGTTCATAGTATAGCTCCAGGAGTATAGCTTCTTTTCTACCCAATTAGTACCCTACAATAATCCTCTTTCTAATTACCCCAGATAAATTGGATTTTTTGTCTACAACTGAAACATGACTAAGGCAGACAGCACAATGGCCTCTCCCAAGATGTTGCATACTAATCCTTAGATGGAACCAATGAATATGCAACTTTATGTGGGAAAAGAGACTTTGCAGATGTGAATAAGGACATGGACCTTCAGATGGCAAGACTGTCCCAGATTTCTGGGTGGGCCCAATATAATCACAATGGTCCTTCTAAGAGAAAGAGGGAGTCAGAGGAGATATGACAATGAGGGCAGGGTCAGGGAGAGGAGATTTGAAGATATTATGCTGTTGGATTTGAAAATGGTGTGAGGGGGCCATGAGCCACGGAATGTAGGCAGCTTTTAGAATCTGAAAAAAGCCAAGGAAAGAGATTCTCCTCTAGTGCCTCCAGAAGGAATGAGACCTTGATTTTAGCACTTCTGACCTTCAGAACTGCATGATAATAATTTGTGCTGTTTTCAGTCAATGGTAATTGGAAGCTAATATAATGACCTATATAGTACTGGCACCCAAAGAGGTTGTGAGCGATAGGCCTCAGGAGCAAACAGGCCTCCAGGATGAGTGCTTCAGCTGGGCTGGTCTCCAAGTGGTGAAGCTTTGTTAGTATTGGAGGATGGGACACTGGTAGCCCAAGGCTCTGTCTGAGTGGAAAAACAGCCAGGTAAACGATCACCTGTAACCTTCTAGAAAGAAGAGGTGGAGTAGATACTTCTAATTATGCTGGAGAGCTTATAGGAAAAAAAAAAAGATAGTCTCAAGATTTTAAATTCTGACCTGAAGGAAAAAAAAAAACAAAAATCAATGGACCAGGGAGTTTCAAAGACTATCGTAAATAAGCAGAATCTGATCCTACAAATCACTAAATCACAACACAGGCTAAATTCATACCTGGGCCTCTTATCTGAATGTGAGGGTAAAGACTGGGACCCAAAGAGTCCAAATGGAGGAATTTGGGAGCACTTAAGGACTCCAAGTACCCAAGTCTCTAACCCCCGGAACCTTGCTTGCTAGCGGGAGCAGCTTCTGTAATGATCTCACTTGAGGTGGTCACTTGCAGGGAAATTCCCTTTTCCCTTAGGTTCATCTCCCTCTCCCCCTCCCCCTTTTTTTGAGACAGAGTCTCACTTAGTCACCCTTTGTAGAGTGCTGTGTTGTCATAGCTCACAGCAACTTCAAACTCTTGGGCTCAAGCTATCCTCTTGCCTCAGTTTTTTCTCATCTTTAGTAGAGATGGGGGTCTCACTCTTGCTCAGGCTGGTCTCAAACTGAAGTGATCCACCTGCCTCAGCTTCCCAGAGTGCTAGGATTACAAGTGTGAGCCACTGTACTTGGCCTCCATCATCCTTCACTGTTTCCAAAACCACAGGTAGGGTCAGATCAAGGACTACCGTCAAGGCCTGATTACAAAGTCACATGCAAAAGTACATACATATTTGAAGAAAAAGAAAGGGCAAGATTTGCTAATATGCTATATTAATTTCTATTGCTGCTGTAACAAGTTACCACAGACATGGTGGCTTGAATGAACTCAATTAGTGTCTTAGAGTTCTGGAGGTCAGAAGTGTAAAATGTTGTCAGCAGGGATGTTTCCTTCTGGAGGGTCTGGCTTCCTGGAATCACCTGCATTCTCTAGCATGTGACTCCCAATCACTCTGACCTTTGCTTCCATCATCACATCCCTTCTCTCATGACGACACACTCCTGACTCTCTTACAAGGATCTCTGTGATGACACTGGGCCCACCAACACAATCTAGATAATCTCCTTCTCTCAAAATCCTTCACCTAATTGTGTCTGCAAAGTCCCTTGACCATGTAAGGAAGGTAACATTTACTGGTTCCGGGGACTGGATGCAGACACCTTTGGGATGTCACTGCTGAACTTCCCACAGATATGCTGCCATAAATGTGGAAGTCTATCTGGGGTTATGTGTGGGAACAGATTCCTCTCTCCATCAGCAAGAGAGGAAAAGGCTAACATATCTTTTTTTTTTTTTTTTTTTGTAGCGACAGAGTCTCACTTTATGGCCCTCGGTAGAGTGCCGTGGCATCACACAGCTCACAGCAACCTCCAACTCCTGGGCTCAAGCGATTCTCCTGCCTCAGCTTCCCGAGTAGCTGGGACTACAGGCGCCCGCCACAATGCCCAGCTATTTTTTGGTTGCAGTTCAGCCGGGGCCGGGTTTCAACCCGCCACCCTCGGTATATGGGGCCGGCGCCTTACCGACTGAGCCACAGGCGCTGCCCAAGGCTAACATATCTTATAGGCCTAAATTCACTGACATAATTATGCCTACCAGAAACAATGGATTCCATGTTATCTCAAATAGTTGGGAGGGGTTCTTACTGGGTGCCCAACTAGTTGACCAAAACTTGGAATTGATAGTGACTTATGCTGAATGCAGCTGAACTACCGGGTATTCCTTGGTATAATGCGGAGAAAGGAATTCAAGGTGTAAGGAGCTCAGAATAGTAATGTAGCTTTACAATATGTGATTTGTTGAGATAATTCCCCTTCCAACCCTCCTCCCCAGCTATGTCCCAAGTGGCAATTCTAATGTCATAGCATTGAAAGACGTACAGGTGAGAACGGCAGTACCTCTGAGAAGCACAACCAGTGATGGCACAGCTGGGAGTGAAGGGTGCAGACAGTGCCACCGAAATGGACCCCCTAAAGTCAGCAGGAGTGACGGGAGTGATGAAGAAACAGATAAATCTACAACCATTAGTTTGAAATTTCTATAAGCCTCTCTCAGTAACTGACATTATAATATAAAATAATAAATATAAGCACATTATTTTTTGGGTCTATAAGGAATGTTTACTAATGTAAATGTAGGTGATAAAGCAAGTCTCAGCAGACTTCAAAAGACACAAAATATATTTTCTGATTGCAATGGAATTTAGCTAGAAATCAATAAGAAAAGATAAACAGGCTAGGCGCAGTGGCTCACGCCTGTAATCCTAGCACTCTGGGAGGCTAAGGTGGTGGAGACCAGCCTGAGCCAGAGCAAGACCTCATCTCTAAACATAGCAAGGCGTTGTGGCAGGGACCTGTAGTCCCAGCTACTTGGGAGGCTGAGGCAAGTGAATTGCTTGAGCCCAAGAGTATGAGGTTGCTGTGAGCTGTGACGCCATGGCACTCTACCAAGGATGACAAAGTAAAACTCTGTCTCAAAAAAACAAAAAAAAAAAAGAGAGAGAAAAGAAGAAAAGATAAATAGACAAATGCCCTAAGAATCTGGAGTTTAAACAATATATTTTTAAATAACTCATAGGTCAAATAAGGAAAAATAAAAATTAAAAAAATCTTGATTTGAACAATAAGATAAGACATACCAAATGTGAGGGATGCATCTAAAGCCATGCGTGGAGGAAAAGGGAACAGTCTTTTTTTTTTTATTGTTGGGGATTCATTGAGGGTACAATAAGCCAGGTTACACTGATTGCATTTGTTAGGTAAAGTCCCTCTTGCAATCATGTCTTGCCCCCAGAAGGTGTGGCACACACCAAGGCCCCACCCCTCTTGAAAAGGGAACAGTCTTAAATGCACATGGAAGAAAGGTTGGGCGTGGTGATTTACACCTACACTCTTACCACTTTGGGAGATTAAGGAGGGAAGATTGCTTGAGCCCAGGAATTTGAGATTAGCCTAGGCAACATTATGAGACCGGGCTCTACAAAAACTTAAAAAAAAATTATCTGGGTGTGGTGGTGGGAACCTATAGTCTCAGCTACTCAGGAGACAGAGGCAGGAGTTAGCTTAAGCCTAAGAGTTTGAGGTTGTAGTGAGCTGTGATTGCACCACCACACTCCAGCCAAGAGTTCAAAATTCCCAGCAATCAAGGTTTGGTCACCTTGCCTGGTAAAGAACTTGAACAACTAAGCAACATGGATGTGACAGTGGAGGCAGACAGATACTGTAATATCTGAGGCTCCACATTCAAATCCAGTGATCACGTGGGAACTGCCATCTATGAGAACAAGTGGTGACTGGGGCAATCCCAGAACAGGGGATCATGGCACATACCTATTAAGCTCCCTGATGGCCCGGAGTCTGCGGATGTAGCGACGGCAACTGGGCAGAATAGAGAGGTGGTGAGCATGCAGGGTGAGGAAGAAGCATTCCGTGGGGAACTTCGGCTCAGAAAATGGAGGCTGATCTCCATCTAGGAAAAAATAACATAATTTCCTAAATAAAATCTATTACAAGCTTCCATCAGGGAAAAAGCTCAATTCAGAAGAGACTATTATCCTTGAATTTTCAAGAAGATTGAGGATACTGTCAAAATTATGAACTTAAGCAATGTTATGAGAGGAACAGACTTCCCAGGAGCTCCATCTGAGGACTAGGCATTCTGTCCTGATTAAACATTTATATAGATGTCCAACAGGAATCTTTTGTGGCTTCCTCATGTATTGTACGAAATCTCCATTTTCCAACACCATACACAAATTTCACTTAAATCTTAAAATGCTATTAGGATAATAAGTTACTGATCCCATAGCTGTTTCCCCAAATGCTTGTTGTTTCTGTTTTTCTCCATGATAAATAACAGTAGTGCTCGGGAGGATCAATGTACGAAAATTATTCCTTCATACTCCAGATTTGGGAATATGTTCTGAAAAGTGGAATTATGGAGAATAAAAGTTGTATAATCTTTATTATAAAAAAACCCAGAATTCACTTTAGCTCAGTGGTTCTCAACCTGTGGGTCGCAACCCACAGAAACTGTATTAAAGGGCTGCGGCATTAGGAAGGTTGAGAACCACTGCTTTAGATAGATAAAACTGTTTCTTGACAGAATTCAGTTCTGCCCTTATACACTTATAAGAGGTCTATATTTTGAACATTGTGTTCTTACCAGTCATGCAACACATATTTTTCCCATTCTTTTATTTTACGTATGCATTGTCTCATTCTATAAAACATACATTTATATATTACAACACATGCATGATATCCCTCACTATATGCTTCATTTCCTTTTTTTTTGGAGACAGTCCTTACTATGTTGCCCTCAGTAGAGTGCTGTGATGTCACAGCTCACAGCAACTTCAAACTCTTGGGCTTTAAACTCTTGCCTCAGCCTCCCGAGTAGTGGGACTATAGGCGCTCGCCACAATGCCCAGCTATTTTTAGAAACGGGGTTTCAACTCTGGCCCAGGCTGGTCTCAAACCCGTGAGCTCAGGTCATCCACCCGCCTCAGCCTCCCAGAGTGCTAGGATTAAAGGCGTGAGCTCCTGTGCCTGGCCAAGTTGCTATCATTTTTATTATATTTCCTTTTTCTTTCTTACTGAAAATAGTATATTTCCTTCCATTTGTTCTATGCTCTATTATGGCTAATCCAAATGAGAATTTTTTACTATATTAATTTTGTCCTGTTTCTCTATTTCATAGATTTATTTTATGGAGAAGTAATAATCTGTGAGGAAATCACGAGCATCCAGATAGAAGGGCAGGGCCTTATGGACCTAACGGTGACCACGGGACTCACAGAGCTCAGTCAGCCAGTCGTTCACATCCTCCATGGTGGCATTCACGCGAGTCTCATCGTTAGGAAGCGTGATCCGACATCTTGGGTGAAATATATATGTGGGATCAACGGTTTCTAGCTTGATTTTTGTACTTAGCTGCTGTAGTACCCAAAGGAAATTCAGCATAAATCCATCTGTGGATACTAATCTATCATCTGTCTGTGAAATATGAAAAGAAAAAGATTTAAAATAACAACTTGAACAGAAATTTTGGAACCACTTTTTATGACAGCAGACTGAACTATCAAAGTGACCATGCCCTGAAGTCAATGAGAGGACGTATATAGTCGTCACTGTCACTGCATTAGCAGACATGGTTTGTTCAGTATTAATTATACATAAAGCATTTTATACATTTTCTCACTGAATTCTGATCAGTGATAATGCCATTAACATTTTACAGAGGAGGAACCTAAGGTTCAGTGAATTTAACTAATTTGCCCAAATCAGTAAGTAGAAACACGGTAAATTTTACTTTTTTTTTTTTTTTTTTTTTTTTGAGACAGACTTTAGCTCTATTGCCTTTAGCTGGAGTGCTGCAGCATCGTCATAGCTCACTGCAACCTCAAACTCATAGGTCAAGCAATCCTCCTACCTCAGCCTCCTGAATAGCTGGGGCTGCAGGTACCTTCCACAAAGCCCTGCTAATTTTTCTATTTTTAGTAGAGATGGGGTCTCACTCCCGTGCAAGCTGGTCTTGAACTCCCTGAGCTTGAGTGATCCTCCCACCCAGACTCCCAGAGTGCTGGGATTACAGGTGTGAGCCACTGCGCCTGGCTCCATTTCTTCTTTTCCCTCAAAAACATCAGGTGGCACCAGTAGCTCAGTGGGTAGGGCGCCGGCCACATATACCCAAGTTGGCGGGCCTGCTAAACAACAAGGATGACTGCAGCAACACAAAAAAATAACCGGACACTGTGGCACCTGTAGTCCCAGCTACTTGGGAGGCTGAGGCAAGAGAATCGCTTAAGCCCAAGAATTTGAGATTGGGCATTCTACCCAGGGCACCAGCTGGAGACTCTGTCTCAAAAAAAAAGAAAAGAAAAAGAACATCAGACCTAGCTCCACTCTACCACTTGACATTCTTTCTCCAGCTGACAGCATTAGCATCGTCCTGCCTTAATAATGTAACAATTATAAAAACGACAAAACACTGGTGTGTGATCACTAGGTACTGGGCACTGTTCTATTCTAATAGCTTCATATAACATAAATCCACAAGTTAGATCCTATCAATATCCCCATTTGGCAGATGAGGAAACTAAAGGACAGAGAGGTAACTATCTAAGGTCTCACTGTTAGTATCTGGTGGAACCATGATTAGACAGCAGGTCTTCTCTACACATTTTTTTTGTTTTGTTTCTGGGTAAAAGTGCCACATCATTCTTCCATTATTTATTAATAGTCAAGGAAGGATGTCCTTTTAATTCTTCTACTTGGTTGAAGTAGCCACAGGCACTAGTCTCTCTCACCTAGACTAATGCACTCAGGACCTTGTAACTGGCCCCACCCTGATCTGTTCCTGACTTCCCCTGGCTAGTACCCCCTCAGGGGGTTCCTATTACAGTAAGCCTACCCTGGTGAGTTCTGCCCACCCACTAGCCCCAGGACCAGCCTCTCTTCCCTGTTCACTCTCCTCCAGCAGCAGAGGTCTGCATGTTGGGCTTGTACAAAGCTGGCTCATTTCCACTGCAATGCCTTACGCATATCCAGAAAGCTCTGTTTTCAGCATTGGAGTAGTTGGCCCTTTCTTTTTAAGTTCTTTTTTTTTTTTGTAGAGACAGAGTCTCACTTTAGGGCCCTCGGTAGAGTGCTGTGGCCTCACACAGCTCACAGCAACCTCCAACTCCTGGGCTTAAGCGATTCTCTTGCCTCAGCCTCCCGAGTAGCTGGGACTACAGGCGCCCGCCACAACGCCCGGCTATTTTTTTGGTTGCAGTTTGGCCGGGGCTGGGTTTGAACCCGCCACCCTTGGTATATGGGGCCGGCGCCTTACCGACTGAGCCACAGGTGCCGCCCGGTAGTTGGCCCTTTCTTATCAGTCAGGTCTCTGGTTCAATGTCACCAAGGCTCAGAGGGTAGCCTTCCCTGCTACCCAATCCGGAATCTTCCCAATACCTTCTTTCTGGTACCTACATAGTCACTTTCAAGTTCTTTGCTTTATTTTCCTCATAGATTTTATTACTGTCCAAAACGATGTATCCCTATGTCTACTCATTTACCCTATAGAACACAGTCTCTGCAAAGCAGGAAGCATATCTACCTGTCCAGCACCGTAGCCTGATTCCGAACACACCTGGATTAGATGGACGAGACCAGCGAGTGACTAGAAGCAGTGCTCAGGCCCTACCTGCATCTGCGCTTTCTTCACGTTCGCATTGACGACAGCCGCCATGTAACTAAGAGCAGCCTCACGGGTTTCACCGTTCAGTAAAACACTATGCAGAATCTTGAAGAGCTCTTGCTGAAATTTATTAAAAAAAAAAAAGAAAAAGAAAAAAAACTTTATTTTAACATTATTCCTTTTTGACATTAAGAACGCCAAGCCTATTTCCCACTTTCTCTCCTTTCACACTTCTACTCCTATCATATCATTTTTTTCAAGATCTTAATTGGCTTTTATTAGCCAATATCCCATTGATCACAAGAGGAATATAAGAAATGTTCATATTCAACTGTGTCAGAATGATTAGCATGAAAGCAGAATATGGAGTGTTAATAAAATAGCCTTGGTTACTTCCTTTCCATGATCAAAATCACCTTAACAACCCAAGCCTATACTTTCTCTGCTTTTAAGTTTAGAAATGAAGACATATTAATCTACATTTAAAATAAGTGAGTCAGCAAGAGATGTGGGCAAAGTGATTGCTCTCACTCACCCTCACACTTTAAGACTGAAGGGCAAGCTGGAGAGAGAACACAGCCACAGAACTTAGGACCCAGGGATGCTACATAGAAAGGGCAGCTTAGTATTGCTGCTGCTGCTATTATTCAAGACACAGGGTCACCTTATCTCTGTGTATGAAGCATATCTTTTAAGTTGGCTTTTATTAGGTATTCACAAATCAGGTGGCATCCCATTTACAAAAGAGACGTTTCCTATCTATAGCTTTTATTAACTATTTGGATGCGTTTTCTGAACACCTACCCTTCCAAGCTCTAAGTAATGCTGTAGTGACTGGCTAACCACACGAGTGTTTTCCAGGGTAATGGCAGGCCCTGAAAAATATTTTTCAACCACCTTAGCCTAGAAAGAGAAGGAAAACAATTCAGTCAATATGTAACGTACAATGGGAAGGAATCTGAACAGAAGAGCCGCCAAGTGCTAACGGCTACCATACTTACATCATCTTCCGCAAAGACTGAGAAGCTGAAGAAAGCCCCCAGGTAGGAGAGTCTCTGCAGCTCCCGCCCAGAGCCAGGGCTTAAGGATTTCGGCAACCACAATGGCAAAGAAGCAACCTAGGCCAAAAATTGGAAGAGGCCAATCAAGCTGCTTAGTAGGTAAATGACTTAGAAATATAATGAACAGCTCTGAATAGCCAGCTGCTCAGGAGATTCTCAGCCACTGGCACCATGGCCAACACTTAACATCAAAAACCCAGGTGCACAGATGCGTCAGGATCCCTGTTGTTACTTTCTCACCTCAGATGGAGGAAAACCCTCTGACCTCTCTTGATTTTCATAACACACTGAATTTTCACGTTTCAAATAATTATTGGATGGAGTTCAAATAAACCATTGTTACCCTTCCAAAATACAAGTAAAATTTTCCCATAGGCATGTTGTCCCAGTTGTATAATTCTAACTTACACACACATACAATCACAGAAGTCAACAACTTCATTATAGGAAGTAACGTGTATAATATCAATTTAACAGGTAAGAGACTCTCAGGCATGTTACCTCCGACTTCATCTAAATCAGTGGTTCTCAACCTTCCTAATGCTGTGAACCTTCAATACAATTCCTGTGGGTTGTGACCCACAGGTTGAGAACCGCTAATCTAAATGTTCCAGAGACGGTTTTCAGATAATGTTACTTAAGGAAAATCTTCTGGGTTAGGATAAATTCACTGAAAATGTGCAGGCCCATCAGGCAGGTGCTTACCAAATTGCACACGGGGTGTGTCTTCCCAAACTTGGTTTCACAGAGCTCACCCAGTGCCTAAAACAAGATGAGAAAGGGTCGTTTAAGTGTGTTCCATCTTAAACTCACTACATGGGTAACATCCAGGAGTACCTTTATCTGCTGCTATACATACACATATGTTCCTTCCAAAAGGGTACCAGACAGCTTTACTACTTTTTTCTGATTAACAAACTATACACATATATTTTTAAAAACTTGAAAATTAAACAAATATAAAGTGAAACTAAAAAACTCAAACATTACCCTCACACATAAACCCTATTGATATTATGATTAAGTTTTCCACACGTATTTTGTGTCCTATATAGAGAAAAGTACTTATTTTTACAAAAAACATGTTTTTCATTTTGCATCTTCCCATGTCTAAAAGATTTGTTTCTTAAATTTTGGATGGCTAGCCTTGACAGTGCTAAACATGAATAAATAAATAACTACAAGTTAATAAGCTATCAAATTCAGAACGTGTTGGGGGCAAGACATGATTGCAAGAGGGACTTTACCTAACAATTGCAATCAGTGTAACTGGCTTATTGTACCCTCAATGAATCCCCAACAATAAAAAAAAAAAAAAAAAAAAAAAGTAGGAATAATAAATGTACAGAGTTTTTTCAAAAAAAAAAAAAAAATTCAGAACGTGTTGAGAAGCACAACCTGGTTTTAAGATACCTAGAAACTTTGAGAACTAGAACACTTTCCTTCAGGGCTCCTATCACTCCCACATTCAGAAACAGTTTTTAGGGGCATAAACACCATTCAACGTAGCCATGATAACTCAATCAAACACCATTTTTACCAGTGAACTGAATTTTCCTTGATTTAGACACAGCTCTAAAAGTTGCTAAGCTAGCCAAAGGAAGCTTTGGGGTCACGCATGTAGGCATGGACACAATTTTGAGAAGTGCTGAGGCTCGGCTCTCTCAGAGGAAAAGCTCTCACTGCTCAGAGCAGGAGATCATGAACTTGGCTGCACACTAGTATTCCGTGAGAAGCTTTTGGAAACCCCAAGGCCACGCCCATAGCCCCAACACACTAAATCTTGATATCTGGAGCTGGGAACCAAGCAGCAGCTTTTAAAGATTCCCCAAGTGTCTCCAAGATACAGCTCTGGAGGATCCACTGACCTAGAGAATGATCAGAATTATCTTTGATTTTAGCACCCACAGCATCCTCTTCCTGCCTCTCATTACTGCACTCTCTCTCACCAAATCCTCATTATTGTACAAGCATCGGTAATGACACAAAATGAAATTACTGTCTACCACAGTGAAGGCCTTTGTTTTTTGAATAAAAGGACATTTTATTGCCATCTGACACTAACAGCTCCTCACTGAAACATCAAGTTCATTCCAACCACAAGGAAAAAGCCAAGAATTCCATGACGAAATATTTATATAATACAGTGATAATTAGTGTTCACTAAAATATTTCATTACTGAACTCAAACAATCAGATAAAAAAGGTATTTTCTCTTATCAGTCACAGGCAGAATAATACATAAGGATTAATAGAAATTTATTAGGTACCTGAATAATACGCATGATGGAAAGAGCCTGGGCATAAACACGTTCTAATTATTCTTAAAAGTAGGAATTCCTGTCTTACCTTCCATTTATCTTTAACTTTTAGCCTTTTGGCGTTAAGATCGTAGTTTTTTTTTTTTGTAGAGACAGAGTTTCACTTTATTGCCCTCCGTAGAGTGCCGTGGCGTCACACAGCTCACAGCAACCTCCAACTCCTGGGCTTAGGCGATTCTCCTGCCTCAGCCTCCTGAGTAGCTGGGACCACAGGCACCCGCCACAACGCCCGGCTATTTTTTTTTGTTGCAGTTTGGCCGGGGCTGATCGTAGTTTTTTTTAAAAATAGATAAATGCACATCTTGGTTTTAGCATTTATCACAGTGTAACTCTCCACTTGTTTTGTTGGGGTTTTGATTTCTTGCAACAGAGGGACCTTGTCTGACTAGCTCCTGTGTTCCGGGTGCCTACCGCAGATCAGATCCTCAGAAAGTAATGAAGGCATGGTACAAGCAATCACACCAGCAGTTGCATAAAAGGAGCAAATACAGTAAAAAAGAACATCTATTTAACCACGGCCTCAATTTACTAAAGACTGTATTTATACACAGAATAATGTTTTCCTTAATATTTCTACAATTAAAAGTATTCACTAATACTTCAAAATATTTTTCTCCAAAATTTTCAAAGTACATTCAATACAAAAAAGAGCCTTTTACTTTCATTCTGATTCTAGTATTTCATAACAGTCAAGTCCCTGCCATGAGAATTTAGCCCAAGAGGCTGTCTACAATTTATGCTTGCTCTAAGCGTCGTAAGGGGCTGAGCTGATCTGCGCTTCCAGGAAAGGCCTGCAAGAGAAGTGCACGACCTCAGGAAACGGGGAAGATGAATATCAGTTACCCTGAGATTTTCTGCACAAAAGTCAATACATAAACAATACAAAACTGTATTATGTTCACAGTTTAACTTGGCCTTTCTGACAGTCTTTTAAATAACAAATTTTATCCCAAACATGGTATGCTCATTGCTAGGAGAATTGGAAGGACACCACCAATAATGATCTTTTTCATAAGCTATGTAATATGGGGAGGCACATTTTAATAAGGGCATCGCTGACTCCTGCCTAGGACTTGGACAGGCAGAGTATGTTCCGGGTGCTAACTGTCTTCACTGAGGCATCTCACTGCACACCCAACACTCGGCATGGCCAACAAAATTTCACAAATTTGAAAACAAGGTTGATCATGGACCTAAAAGAAAAGTGTATGTTAAAATAATCTAAAAGAAAAACATCTATTGAATAGGTTCATGAAAAAGAACAAAGTTTTACCATGAGAGGGTATTTAAAGTAGTCACTGTCGAGAGAGCACTCTTTGGCAGCAAAAGCCAGGCCTTGTAAAATGGGGATAAAGATCTGTAAGAAAAAAAAAAAAAAGAAATAAGAAGTTTAAGAAAATCTAAGACTAGAAAGCATGTCAAATAAGGTACTGAATCTGAATGTCCAGGCATTTCCATTCTTTTCCTAAAGAAAGCTTAGAGTTTCTAATTCAGAGTGTTGATCCGTCCTTTAACAAGGCTAAATGTAAAATAATGAAGCCGAATTCTCCAGAAAGAAGAGGGTTTTGGTGACCCCAAATCTCTGGCAGGATTCAACAGAAACTCACAAATTTGGAGCCTGCTAAAGGATCGTCCAAGGGTCCGAACTCTGACCAACTAAATTCTGCACATCTCAGCTACCAGTCCATGTCTAGGATTACAGGCACAAGTCACCAAGCCCGGCCTGCAATACCTGGTCTTAAAAAAAAGAAGAGGAGGAGGAGGAGACAAACAGAAGTTCTAGAATAACAAAAATAAATTGTATCACTGGTCTTCTAGAGAAGTTTTTCAACATTTTTTTCAGGAATCCCCTTAGTAAAATATCTTTACCTTTTCTAGTAGAGCTATCCTCTTGTGCAAGTTGGGCTTAATTTGTAATAAATAAACATAATTTTACTAAGCATAATATTTTTCAAACAGTCAAAATTACATTATTTATGTGATCTATATATTTTAAATAATTTTCTTATTTTAATATATCTCCCAGCTGATTTAAAAAATGCTACAAATATTCATCTCTAATCCTAAATTCTGTTACTCATTTATGTATGTCTGTAATATCACTCAAAGATTAAAAAAAAGGTAGAAAGTTTAATGAAAGAATTAATACGCATTTGGTGCTCTTTTAAGACAAAAGGTAAATGCTGTGTTTCAATTTCGCGGCTGGATTCCACTCATCTTTTCTCTCCCAGTGAAACATGTGGTTGAATATAAGACAAGACAATGAGCCGTTAAGGCTGATGGTCGAAAAGGGATCAGAATTCTGGGGTTAAAACTAAACATGTCCATGTGATTATACGACACTATAAATGTATTAAATGCCACCATATTATACATATGAAAATAGTGATTTTCATATTACGTGGATTATGACTCAGTTAAAAAAACCCAACAGGTCATTTCATAATCTCTGTGTAAACTGGTTTATGAATACAATAGGGTGATTGCCGGACTGATGTGTGACATAGTTAAAATTGCTACGTGGGTTGCTCAAATGACATCTTTTTGAAAAGGACAAGTAGGGCGGCGCCTGTGGCTCAGTCGGTAGGGCACCGGCCCCATATACCGAGGGTGACGGGTTCAAACCTGGCCCCGGCCAAACTGCAACCAAAAAATAGCCGGGCGTTGTGGCGGGCGCCTGTAGTCCCAGCCACTCGGGAGGTTGAGGCAAGAGAATTGCTTAAGCCCAGGAGTTGGAGGTTGCTGTGAGCTGTGTGAGGCCACGGCACTCTACCGAGGGCCATAAAGTGAGACTCTGTCTCTACAAAAAAAAAAAAGGACAAGTATTCTAATTAAGGCCCATTACATGGATAAGACAGTTATTTACTTTCATTGGAGTTCACTTATCTTTCTAAAGGAAAAAGGGGCCAGACAAGGTGAGTCATGCTCGTAATCCTAGCACTCTGGGAGGCCAAGGCAGGTGGACTGCTAGAGATCAGGAGTTTCAGAACAGCCTGAGCAAGAGTGAGACGCCATCTCTAAAAAATAGCCGGGTCTTATATATAGTGGGAGCCTATAGTCACAGCTACTTGGGAGACTGAGGCAAGAGGATCATTTGAGCCCAAGAGTTTGAGGTTGCTATGAGGTATGACACCATGGCACTCTATCAGGGGCAAGAAAGAGACTGTTAAAAAAAAAAACAAAACTAACGGAGGGAGGGGAGTGGGGCCTTGGTGTGTGCCACACCTTTTGGGGGCAAGACACGATCGCAAGAGGGATTTTACCTAACAAATGCAATCAGTGTAACCTGGCTTATTGAACCCTCAATGAATCCCCAACAATAAAAAAAAAAAAAAAAGAACTAACAAAATAAAAAATAAAGGCAAAAAGCTCACTATGCTGCCTTTAATATTCCTGTAAGTCAATGAGACCATAATTTAGGATAAGCAGTTAAGAATTCTGGACAGACTATACAACACTAACTGGAATGTCCACTCTCAACTCCTGGATTCTTCTTATTAACGTTTTCAAGATTACTGAAAATACAATTCCAGAGAATTAAAAGGTCTTAAAATTAATAATTATGAATAACTATTAGGTATAAAACAGAATAAAAGGAATCAAACCAATTATAGCTATTGCCTCTGTTATTTCCTTTAGTCACAGAAAAAGAAATGATGACACAGCAAACCATAAGAAATATAAAAATCCTTTCATCAAGGGAAGCAACTTGTGTGAAGGTTGCTGAGGCAAAGTGCTTACTTTACAGAACAGGTCCATAAACAGTGATAAAGATGTTCTTGCCAAAATTTCACCTTGGAAGAAACCTTCAAGACTAAGTAAACAGTTTTACTATTTTTTTTTTTTTATATATGGAGAGACTGGTTGAGAGTGCAGATCAGAGGAGCTTGGAAAAGAGGGCAGGAGAATTCTCTACCAGGATAGGCTGCATCATTTGCCCTGCCCTGTGCAAAATTGAAATGCAGGTCCCTATTAAAAGCTGATTGAGAATTTTTTTTTTTTTTTTTTTTTTTTAGAGACAGAGTCTCACTGTACCGCCCTTGGTAGAGTGCCGTGGCGTCACACGGCTCACAGCAACCTCTAACTCTTGGGCTTACGCGATTCTTTGCCTCAGCCTCCCGAGTAGCTGGGACTACAGGCGCCCGCCACAACGCCCGGCTATTTTTTTTTTTGTTGTTGTTGCAGTTTGGCCGGGGCCGGGTTTGAACCCGCCACCCTCGGCATATGGGGCCGGCGCCCTACTCACTGAGCCACAGGCGCCGCCCGAGAATTTCTTTTTTATTTATTTATTTTTTATTGTTAAATCATAGCTGTGTTCATTAGTGCAATCGCCTGTACCCATTCTAAGATGCACCATAGATGTGGTCCCGCCCATTACCCTCCCTCCATCAAAACCTACCTCCTCCCTTCCCTTCCTTGGCCCTTTCCCCATAGTCTTGTGCTATAGTTGGGTTATAGTCTCCATGTGAAAGCTATAATTTAGCTTCACAGTAGGGCTGAGTACATTGGATACTTTTTCTTCCATTCCTGAGATACTTTGCTAAGAAGAATATGTTCCAGCTCCATCCATGTAAACATGAAAGAGGTAAAGTCTCCATCTTTCTTTAAGGCTGCATAGTATTCCATGGTATACATGTACCACAATTTGCTAGTCCATTCGTGGGTGGATGGGCACTTGGGCTTCTTCCATGATTTAGCAATTATGAATTGGGCTGCAATAAACATTCTGGTACAGATGTCTTTGTTATATTGTGACTTTTGGTCTTCTGGGTATAAACCTAGTAAAGGAATTATAGGATCGAATGGCATGTCTATTTTTAGGTCTCTAAGTATTCTCCAAACATCCTTCCAGAAGGAACGTATTAGTGGGCATTCCCACCAGCAGTGTAGAAGTGTGCCCTTTCCTCCACATCCACACCAACATTTCTGGTTTTGAGACTTTGTTATGTGGGCTACTCTTAACTGGGGTTAGGTGATATCTCAGAGTAGTTTTGATTTGCATTTCTCTGATGATTAAGGATGATGAGCTTTTTTTCATGTGTTTCTAGATTTTGCGTCGGTCTTCTTTAGAGAAGTTTCCCTTTAAGTCCCTTGCCCACCCTCAGATGGGGTCACATGTTCTTTTCTTGCTAATAAATTTGAGTTCTCTGTGGATTCTGGTTATTAGACCTTTGTCGGAGGTATAACCTGCAAATATTTTCTCCCATTCTGAGGGCTGCCTGCTTGCTTTACTCACTATGTTCTTGGCTGTGCAGAAGCTTTTTAGTTTGATCAGATCCCAGTAGTGTATTTTTGATACTGCTTCAATTGCCTGGGGAGTCTTCCTCACAAAATATTCACCCAGGCCGATTCCTTCAAGAGTTTTCCCTGCACTTTCTTCAAGTATTTTTATAGTTTCATGTCTTAAGTTTAAATCTTTTATCCAGTGAGAGTCTATCTTAGTTAATGGTAAAAGGTGTGGGTCCAGTTTCAATATTCTACAGGTTGCCAGCCAGTTTACCCAGCACCATTTGTTAAATAGGGAATCTTTTCCCCACTGAATGTTTTTAATTGGCTTGTCAAAGATCAAATAACGGTAAGTAGCTGGATCCGTCTCTTGGTTCTCTATTCGGTTCCAGACATCTAATTCTCTGCTTTTGTGCCAGTACCATGCTGTTTTGATCACTATGGATTTATAGTAACAGTTTTACTATTAAACATCATGTATCTTCATTTTCACTTAACTTTATGCAATGAAATAGCAAAACAATGTATCAGTACTTGATGGAATAATAGTGAGAAACGAGACACCTCTCCTAGTTTCGTGCTTAGAAAAACAAAGATTCTAGGGCAGTGCCTATGGCTCAAAGGAGTGGGGCACCGGAGGTGGCGGGTTCAAAACCCAGCCCCAGCCAAAAACTGGAAAAAAAGAAAAACAAAAGAAAACAAAGATTCTAAATGACAAGCAAACTGCCATGGAACTAATTGGGTTGTTATTTGATTCATCTTACAAACTCAGAGAATGAATTTTTAGCACTGCTGGCTGGCAAATGCACAGCATGTTCTTGGTGCTGTTCTGTTGTTATAAAAGCTCCCTGACCCAGCTGCTTGGGAGGCTGAGGCAAGAGAATTGCTTGAGCCCAGGAGTTGGAGGTTGCTGTGAGCTGTGTGAGGCCACGGCACTCTACCAAGGGCCATAAAGTGAGACTCTGTCTCTACAAAAAAAAAAAAAAAAAAAAGCTCCCTGAAATCAGGGACCGAGCCTTATATACTCTCTTCCTGTCTCCCAAAGCACCTAGCATACACTTGGTCTAAGAAACTCTTGGTCGATGAGCATATTATCTGACTCTAGCTGTCAATTCTAATTCCTCAAAAAATAATCTCAAGTAGATTTTTTCCCTAACCGAATAATCATATTATGTTTAAATACAGAAACAAAATTTTTTCAATATGAGGTATATTTAGAAATCAGCCTCAGCAGCCCAAGAGCTGGAGGTTGCTGTGAGCTGTGAAGCCTTGGCGCTCTACCGAAGGCGACAGTGTACGACTCTGTCTCTAGAAAAAAAGGAAATCAGCCTCAGCATAGAAACACTTGAGTGGAAAGTTGCAGTAGCAAACTCACAACCATACCTGCTTAAACACTTCTTCATCCTGGTGGGTGGTTCTCACCAGTTCTTGAATGAAGCCATACGGGAGGTTCCTGCACAGCATGTACGGTACTAGAAAGGACGGCTGCTGCATGGACCTGTGGACCCACGGAAAGGAGGGCATGCCATTTAATCCACTTACTACCACGTAACAAAAGGAGCACACGCAAAATCACGGCAGTCACAACTACCCAGCCACATGTCAAACTTGAAATCACCCAAATGTTCTGAAGGACGGTTTTAGACAAAAATAACCCTTCTCATTAGTAATCATTTTTTGGCATTTTTAACGAGATACTATAGGAAGTTTAAAAGAATCCATCTTTTCCTACATAGAATACTTTAAAAATGAAACATTAAAATGAATCATAAAAAAAAAAAAAAAGAATCATTATATGTTTCTTTTACTTGTTTATGTTTCATCCAAACTGAGGAGAAAAAAGATTAGTAGTGGCTGAGGACATTTAAAAATTTCATTATTAATTTTAACCATGAAACATTTTTTGAGTTTTGGTTCATGTACACAATTTTCCTTCTTTTGGAAAAGATTCATGGCGGTGCCCATAGCTCAGTGAGTAGGGCGCCGGCCACATACACCCAGGCTGGCAGCTTCAAACCTGGCCTGGGCCTGCTAAACAACAATGACAACTGCAACAAAAAGTAGCTGGGCAGGTGGCGGGCGCCTGTAGTCCCGGCTACTAGGGAGGCTGAGGGAAGAGAATCACTTGAGCCCAAGAGTTTGAAGTTGCTGTGAGCTGTGACGCCACAGCACACTACTGAGTGCAACATAGTGAGACTCTGTCTCAAAAAAAAAAATGAAAACATTCAAAAAATACTTTTTCATTCTGAACACCCATTATGAATAAATGTAACTTTACTCATTCTAAATCAATAAATGTATACTAAATGAATAAATTAGTAACTAAAATCCTTTAAATTATTTTCTACATAAAAGAAATAAAGTATACTCTATTTTTTTTTTTTTTTTTTGTAGAGACAGAGTCTCACTTTATGGCCCTCGGTAGAGTGCCGTGGCCTCACACGGCTCACAGCAACCTCCAACTCCTGGGCTTAAGTGATTCTCTTGTCTCAGCCTCCCAAGTAGCTGGGACTACAGGCGCCCGCCACAACGCCCGGCTATTTTTGGTTGCAGTTTGGCCGGGGCCGGGTTTGAACTCGCCACCCTTGGTATATGGGGCCGGCGCCTTACCGACTGAGCCACAGGCGCCGCCCAGTATACTCTATTTTTAAAAACTTGAAACTTTTATGGACCTCTCAAAAACAAATAATGTAATACTCTGGGTGATTTCACAAATTATCCATTCCATTACTGTTCTTTATTACTGAATGACAGAAATTGACTGTGTGATATATGGAAGGTGATGATCTACACATTTAAAAGCAGTTGCTTTTACACTAAATTATTAATTTTCTGCCTTGATATCAAAATATTTCAACAATAGTCTATTTCAAAAAGTACACAGAACTCTTAAAATATAGCTAATTTTCTATTCTTTTTTTTTTTTTTTTTTAAAGCAATGGGCTCTCACTCTGTTGTCCAGGCTGGAGTACAGTGGAGCAATCACAGCTCACTGCAGCCTTGAATTCCTGGGCTCAGCCAATCCTCCTGCAAAGCAGCTGAGACAACAGGCGTGTGCCACCATACCCTGCCAGTTTTTCTTATATTCTGTACAGACAGTGTCTTGCTATGTTGCCCAAGCTGGACTTGAACTCCTGCTTCAATCAATCTTCCTGCCATGGCCTCTCAAAGTACTGGGATTACAAGCATAAGCCACTGCACCCGGGCCTAATTTCTTTTTAAAATATGCTTTATGCTACTTTAAAAGATGAGGAAGAGGGCGGCACCTGTGGCTCAGTCGGTAAGGCGCCGGCCCCATATACCGAGGGTGGCGGGTTCAAACCTGGCCCCAGCCAAACTGCAACCAAAAAATAGCTGGGCGTTGTGGCGGGCACCTGTAGTCCCAGCTACTTGGGAGGCTGAGGCAAGAGAATCGCTTAAGCCCAGGAGTTGGAGGTTGCTGTGAGCTGTGTGATGCCACGGCACTCTACCGAGGGCCATAAAGTGAGACTCTGTCTCTACAAAAAAAAAAAAAAAGAAGATGAGGAAGAAAGGATGCTTTATTTTCATAGTATTTTAGAGACAGAAAGGAACCTCAGGAATCATTTAATCAAATACTGTTATGGTGAAGAAGACAGTTATCCAGGGTAGTGCAGAATGGCTGGACAGCCTGATGCCCACTGATGGACATCCAACGGTTCTTCCCACCTCGGCTGCGTCAGGGAGCCTTGCAGCACTAATGCAGTGTGGGATATGCACTGCGAGCGGATGTTGCTCAGAAGCTGGCTGACTGCTGGCTGGCTGCACATCTGAAAAAGAAAGGCAGCAGTTACAAGGGCAAGAAACACGCACAATAATCCTGTGCTGCTGAAAACTGACAAAAGCCAGAGACATTGAGGGCCAGAAAATGCACCTTGCTCTTCTCAAACACAGTTTCACTTGGTCGCCATGAGTAGACCGTGGTAGTGTCATAGCTCACAGCAACCTCAAACTCTTGGCTTGAGCAATCCTCCTGCCTCAGCCTCCCAAGCAGCTGGGACTATAGGTGCCTACAATGACGCCCAGATAGTTTTTTACTTTTAGTAGAGACGAGATCTGGCTCTTGCTTAGGCTGGTCTCCAACTCATGAGCTCAAGCAATCCACCCACCTTCGCCTCCCAGAGTGCTAGGATCACAGGCATGAGCTGCTGCGCCCGGCTGCTTTTCTCTTCTTTTATTCATAACGAACAAGCTACAGTAACTGAGACTTCCAAGCATACGGCCTGTGGTGAAAGCAATGGTCAGAGAAGAAAGAAGTGGAGGCCCGAGGGGATCCTGAGGAAGCTCGGAGCTCTGCCTGCCCTCTGCACTTTCAAGCCACAAAGAAGTCTTTCACAAATATGAAACTAACCAGAGAACAACTGCGATGTAAAACTATGCTAGAACCAGAACATGAAACAGGAATAAAATGAGGAAGCAATGAAGTCGGTCAGCACAAAATAGGTGGAAAGGTATAGCTTACTGAGAGTTTAAACGTGGCCTTGCAACTTGACGCTCGTGATTCTATGTGATTACTCTATGATTCTGGACAGTTACATATAATCTCTCTGAGTTTCATTTGTTGATTCATACAGTCCAGGTTCCACTGGACTAACTGAGCGCCTGAGAGAATAAGTTAGTGTAGACTTGGCACAGACCTTTGGTGGTCAACAGGGGCTCCATTATGGTGATCACAACAGACTACCAGAGATTACCAGGGCCCTGTGCACCCAGCTACAACAAAGTCGAGAGAGGACTCTGAAGCCAGGCCACCTGGGTTCACATTTTGGCCCTGTCACTTCTTCCCTCCCCTAGTGAGTGAGTACCACGAGGGTAGGGATCTCTGTTTTGTTCAGTGATAGAATCCACCTTCCTAGCACAGTGCCTGGCACGTAGCAGATACTTTGTAACTACTTTACTGATTAAATAAATGAATAAATGCTCCTGGGGGCATAGTTTATCACACAAATAACTGGGATTTTAAGAAAAATTGACTCGGGCGGCGCCTGTGGCTCAGTCGGTAAGGGGCAGGCCCCATATACTGAGGGCGGTGGGTTCAAACCCGGCCCTGCTGAACTGCAACCAAAAAATAGTTGGGCGTTGTGGCGGGCGCCTATAGTCCCAGCTACTCGGGAGGCTGAGGCAAGAGAATCGCTTAAGCCCAGGAGTTGGAGGTTGCTGTGAGCTGTTTGATGCCATGGCACTCTACTGAGGGCCATAAAGTAAGACTCTGTCTCTATAAAAAAAAAAAAAAGAAAGAAAGAAAAATTGACTCTATTTCCCATTACCTTTGGTGCTTTTTTTTCCTCTATTCCAACTCGGTCAAAACACTCGATGAGGTAGTTCAGCATATCTGTCTCCTTGCAGGTTTCAATGGTAAAATGGTCACTGTAGGAATCCCAATTACTTGTTCCGCCAGAGGCTCCCAAACTTTGGAGAAGAGGAAGAAAAAAAAAGACGATTCTTATCTCCTCTTATTTCTTTTTGACAGAGTTTGCAGTTCTGCAGCAGAAAGCCTGTTAGGATTCCTGAGCCCATGACAAAGCACAAACACCCATGAAGCAGAGACTGGAGCTGCCTGATCCTTTCACCTGCTCCAAGCCCAACAATGGTAGTTTTGGATAAATATTTTATGGACGTAAGAAGGGGACCTATCCTTACCGGGGATGGCAACTCATAAAACCAGGAGGACTAAGAACTGCTACCCAGTGCTCAGTATGGGAAGGGATATCCCAGGTACTGAACCAAACTGACTGGCATCACTTGGACAGAACTGAAGGCTACGGCCACATTATACTCTTGCTCTCCCTCTTCAGGGGTGACGTTAACGGACTAACAAAATATCCCTCATCCTTATGACTTCTAGCATAGACCTTGAAAGGCTTCATCTGCTAGATGAATAGATACAATATTTAGAAAAATAGATATATCTGCTAGATGAAGCCTTTTAAGATCTATGCTAGAAGTCATAAGGGTGGGAACTTAGAAAAACAGTTAAAAAGAGATAGGAATTTATTTGCTATCAACACTAACATTTCCAAAACCATCAGTGAAATAGGCAAAGTAGTATAGTAAAAACAAAAACAAAACAAAAATCTTGCCCTAGCAATAAACAGACTTGGTTTCTAGTCCCAATCTGCTTATTACCTGAATCTAGACCCTCGATCTCATTTGCAGTAAGGCTTCCATAAAGGAACGTGGAAATGCTTTGTAAAAAAACAGGCAAGACACAGTGTGAAGCACTGCTATTATCAGTAATAATTATTCTCTGAGACACAAATAAACATAATCACAGGCATACGCTTGAGGAAATTAAAGTTAGAATCATTAACAATCGACAATCACATACCAAATCTGGTGTTTAAGTCCCAAATTGATTCGCCATACACAATAGATACAAAGAGATTAACCATGGCCTGGGGACAAGCAAGGAACTATGAAATGAAGAGGAAACTAGGAAACATAAACTTAGCAAAGGAATTACACACAGAAGAAGAGACAGGGACTCAGCACCTGTGGCTCAGAGGCTAAGGGCCCCAGCCATGTACACCGGAGCTGGCAGGTTCGAATCCAGTCCAGGCCTGCCAAACAATGATAACTGCAACCAAAAAAATAGCCGGGCGTTGTGGCGGACGCCTGTAGTCCCAGCTACTTGGGAGGCTGAGGCAAGAGAACTGCTTGAGCCCAACAGTTTGAGGTTGCTGTGAGCTTCTACCGAGGATGACAAAGTAAGATTTGGTCTCAAAAAAATAAAAAAGTAAAAACAGATGTGACAGGGTGGGAATATCAGGAATGTGAGAGACACACCCTGTTCAGCCCCTGGCAGACAGTTAATATCTAGAGACTAAAAGGACCAACAGGAATTCAGATACCAACAACATGCTTTACAGACAGATAGGCACCGTATTCTTGGAATACGGTTATGAGCCAAATAACATTTTGGTCAACAACCAACTGCATGTACCATGGTGGTCCATCCTGTAAGATGGTAAGATTATAATACCATACTTTTATAGTACCTTGTCAATGTTTAGATATGTTTATATACACAAACACCCACCACTGTACTACAATTACCTACACTACTACTCAGTACAATTATGTGCTGTACAGGTTTGCTCCCAGGCTTAGGAGCACTAGGCTAAACCCCGGAGCATAGTGGTGCAGCAGGCCGCACCATCTAGGTCTGTGCAAACACTCCAGGATATCAGAACCACAACAAAATCACCTAATGACATATTTCTCAGAATGTATGGCCATAGTTATGTGACACATGACTGTACACTTAACTGTCCTTAGAATTTTAGAAAAACACACATAATTAGGGCAGCGCCTGTGGCTCAGGGAGTAGGGCGCCGGTCCCATATGCCGGAGGTGGCGGGTTCAAACCTAGCCCCGGCCAAAAACCAAAAAAAAAAAAAAAAAGAAAAACACACATAATTGGCATTGGAATGAAATGCTGATCTTAACATATTTCAAAAAAGTTGTTTTAAGGTGAAAACAGTACCAGTTTGAAATCCAAGGCGTTCAGCCCAAAGCCTTGTGTAAATCTGACTATTACAACCTTCAATTTAGGTCTGATAGACTGAGGTGGAGTGGGTGCCAGGAGGCTGAGGGGTAGTCCCAGGCATGGAGGGACTACTCCCTAGTGGCTGAGCCACCCACAAGGCACTTCACCAGAGTCATGGCAAAGGCAGAACGGTCAGCATGGGAATCCTAAAAATAAAGACAATTAGTTCTTGTGTCTTTATAGCAACTAATTTTTGGTATACTTTACTATTAATTAATGGCAGGATCTGGTATCTGCTAATTGAACTGACAACTCCAGAAAGATGAGAATTGTAATAAAGTATAGGAAAAACATACATACAAGCAGAAAAAACATCAACAATTAGAACTGTGGTGAATCTTCAGAAGTAGAAAAGGGAAAAAGAGATATTTGTCTTTACTTGCAGCCCTCTTAATGCCAAGCTATCTCCAATCCTCCCTCTGCCATCTGAGATTAGTGACTTAGTCATTATATTCACTGCACTTCCCAAAGACCCACTTTGCTGATACAGGCTTATACCCAGACACAACTGGGGGTAACTTTCCTCTGGACAATGAAAATAAATCTTCTTCGGGCAATGCCTGTGGCTCAGTGGGTAGGGCGCCAATCTCATACACCAAGGGTAGTAGTTTGAACCCAGCTCCGGACAAACTCCAACAAAAAATAGCTGGGTGTTGTGGCGGGCACTGGTAGTCCCAGCTACTCAGGAGGTTGAGGCAAGAGAATTGCCTAAGCCCACGAGTTGGAGGTTGCTATGAGCGGTGACACCATGGCACTCTACCGAGGGCAATAAAGTGAGACTCTGTCTCTAAGGAAAAAAAGAAAGAAAGAAAGAAAGAAAATAGATTTTCCTCAGGTTTAAACTAAACATTTTTAAAAAATTAAAAAAAAAAAGAATGAGACAGAGTCTCACCATGTCACTATTGGTAGAGTGCCGTAGCATCATAGCTCACAGCAACCTCAAACTCTCGGTCTCAGGAGTTTAAGACGAGATTGAGCTAGAGTGAGACCCCGCAACTACAGGCGACCACCACAATGCCTGGTTATTTTTGTGCTGTTGTTGTAGTTGTCATTTTTGTTTGGCAGGCCTGGGCCTTGTTCAGACCTGCTGGCTCCGGTGTATGTGGTTGGTACCCTAGTCACTGAGCTACAGGCGCCGAGCCTAAACTGAAAATTTTAAACTAGACATTTTTTTGATCATAATTCCCATATTTCTCACATTTTTACATTTCTGGAATAAAAAGCATCTTAGGTTTGATGTCAATAGCTCCTTGCCAGCCAGGTCTTTGTAGATGAGTGAATTAAGGTATTGAATGGGGAAATTATTGTGGATTATCTAGGTAGACCCTAAATGCAATCGCTTGTTATAAGAAGGAGTCAGAGGATGTACGTGGTGGTTGACACATGTAATCTTAGCACTCTGGGAGGACAAAGTGGGAGATCACTTGAGCTCAGGAGTTTGAGATCGGCCTGACCAAGAGCAAGACCTTGTCTTTACCAAAAATAGAAAAATTTGCTGGGTGTGAAGGATAGAGCAAGACCCTGTCTGCAACAGAAAAATCCTTGTTGGCTCTAAGGGGTCAGTTTGCTGTACCGTGTGAACTCACACAACTGCCAATGAAATTAGGTAATTGGCAACACATTCCTTGTAATTTTCACTAAACTTCGAATCCTTCATTGTCATTTGAAATATTTTCACCAATATTTCACTAAGACAAAAAGTGACTGTGTACATAAATGACTTGTACCAGGCAATGCAATGAAAGGCGTTCAGAATATAATATATTATTTTAGAGAAATTTCAAGTTAAAAAAAGTTTGTGGGCTGGGTTCGGTGGCTCATGCCTGTAATCCCAGCAATTTGGGAAGCCCAGATGGGCGTATCACCTGAGCTCAGGAGTTAAAAACCAGCTTGAGCTAGAGTGAGACCCCGTCTCTAAAAATAGCCAGGTGTTGTGGCGGGCACCTGTAGTCTTAGCTACTCAGGAGGCTGAGGCAAGAGAATCACTTGAGCCCAGGAGTTTGAGGTTGCTGTGAACTATGATGCCATTGCACTCTACCAAAGGTGATAAAGTAAGACACTGTCTCAAAAAAAAAAAAGAGAGGTTTGTATATTTTGTTGATCATTAATCAGCCCAATACCCGACAGCTGACTTTCAAGAGAAGGGGGGCGGGGCAATGAAACAAAACTTTAACCAAATAGGAAATGCAGCACAAGCCTCTGTATTTGGCAGTATGTTTCAAAATAAGACCAATCCTACAGGTGCCAAAGTTAGTCATAGGCACAAGCAGAAAACGCAGCCAGGCTCACCAATGCTCAGCATAGGTGCCAATAGTCAAAAGTGATTTACTAGGATTTTTTTTAGATTCAGAGTAAAAGAGCTGGTTTCAAATTTTGAGAGTGATACTGAAGGTGAAAGTGCTATGTAGTTTATATGCTTATGTTTATGCTATCACCAAACACATTTAAATGTTTAATGTACTATTTCATTTTTTTCCCTCAAAAATGTGTTACAAAATTCCTGATGATTTTACAACTGTGACATCCTGAACGCTGGGTATCTAAAACATTAAACCTCCCTCTGGAAGAATATGTGAACAATTTTCTGGTAACTACACCATCAATCCAATGATGGAATTACTTCACATACTAGAAAAAGTACTGGATCCTTCTGAAAACACAGTGAAAACATGCCTAGGGGTTTACACATGCATCAGGTCTGTGCAGTTTGAATCCCATTTTAAGTGCACCATGAAAACTTGCTCTTAAAGGAACTCTACTGCAGCTTCTTCTATGATGAGAATAATTATCCTATCATTTACTGATATTTTAAATGTAGACTTTGGAACTTTGTATTGTCTCAGTGCAAGGCGAATTCAGAGTTGTGTTGGTTTGAGCACTATAAATTCACTCCTCTGTTCCAGGCACTACCTGAGGTCCCAGGGAAGTGTACGGAGTCAAACAAACGAAGAGACCTTGCTCACCTTACATTGTTATAGGGTGGGGGGCAATCAAAAACAAAGTAGTTAGTAAGTGGGAAGAATACAAAGAAAAGCAGAGAATGGGTGATAGAGAGGGGTGGAGCACGTGTGTGTGTGTGTGTGTGTGTTTCACATAATGTTTAACACGGGGGGGGGGGGTCAAGGACCACCCTCTGATGGACCTGAGAGAAGTCAGGGAACAGGCCACACATCTATGAGGGTCCAAAGAGAAGAAAAATTATGGAGGCCTAGAGCCAGAGGGAACGACAAGTTCAAAAGACAGAAGCCTAGTGTTGAGAACCAGGTGACTGGAGGAAGACAAGGCTAGAAAGGAGTGTGTCCAAGCCTGGGGCGGAGAGGGAGAGGAAGGGTGTGTGTGGGCCATGTGTATGCGAGATACGGGCCTGTGGGCCACAGTGAGAGGCTTTGGGTTTTACTCTATGTAAGAAGGGAAGTCACTGGAGGGTTTGGGAATAGACACAGTAGGGTTTTTCTTCTCTACTATCTGTTTCATCCTCAAGCAGTGATGATTGGAGAAATGGGGGAGTGGGGTCAATGTCAATGTTTTTCACTATTCACTAATTTTCCCTTTCTCTACTTACCGTAAGGCTCATGGCATTCAAGATTGAAACTTCTTCAATGTAAAAGCTACACATTATTTTAAAAAGACAAACACAGGCCAGGCATGGTGGCTCAAGCCTGTGATCGCAGCATTTTGGGAGGCCAAGGCAGAAGGATTGCTTAATCTTAGGAGTTGAAACCAGCCTGAGCAAGAGCAAGACCCCATCTGTACGAAAAAGAGAAAAATTAGCCAGGTGTTGTGATGGGTGCCTGTAGTTCCAATTACTCAGGAGGCTGAGGCAGGAGAATCACTTGAGCTCAAGAGTTTGAGGTTGCTGTGAACTATGATGATACCATGGCACTCTACCCAGGGCGACTGGTGAGACTCTACCTCAAAAAAGGAAAAAAAAGGCTGGGTGCAGTGGCTCATGCCTGTAATCCTAGCACTCTGGGAGGCCAAGGTGGGCGGATTGGCTGAGCTCACAGCTTCGAGACCAGCTTGAGCTAGAGGGAGACCCCATCTCTAAGAACAGCTGGGTGTTGTGGAGGGCACCTGTAGTCCCAGCTACTTGGAAGGCTGAGACAAGAGAATAACTTGAGCTTAAGAGTTTAAGTTGCTGTGAGCTATGACTCCATAGCACTCTACCAGAGAGTGAAAAGTGAGACTGTCTCAAAAGAAAAAAAAAAAAAAAGAAGAAAAGAAAAGACAAACACCAGAGTTCTTTCTGGTTATCAACTTGCTAGGAAACAATCAGAAACAATCTTCTCTGGCTCCTTCTCTGGTATCGTCAGCACAGGATAATTCTAACTTCTCTCAGGTATGCCCCTCCTGCAGGGTACAGCTCCTTCTAGCTCAGTGGTCGCGGCATTAGGAAGGTTGAGAACCACTGTCCTAACTCATCCAGTGCTTCTCACAGAAGACTCCAAACCCTAATGGAAGGGATGTTTTACCTTTCTGAAATTAATCCTTACCATCAGCACTATGACAACTAACATATGAATGCATATCTCAACTACTTTCAAAAAGATTTATAATATATCAACTCTATTGAGCAAATTACAGATATAATCCTTGTTCTTTTTTAGGACATTCACCTTACTAGGCAAAAGTGGGTGTTAAAATTGCTTACTTCAAAGTAAATACAATTTTGAGAAGATCAATTAGAAAGGGGGAAGGAAAAAACCATTCTTCGCTGACTGCTCAAATTGATAAGGTTTTTTGCTACCCGTTCCTGGTTCTGATCCTACATGCATTCCTACGTTCTTCTATTTGTTCAACCAGGTATGCTATACATTTTTACTTTTTTTTTTTGTTTGTTTTTGCAGTTTTTGGCTGGGGCCAGGTTTGAACCCACCATCTCTGGTATATGGGGCCAGTGCCCTACTCCTTGAGCCATGGGCACCACCCAGACTGATTTTTTTGTATTATTTTTGGTATCAATTAAAAATCTAGAAGCTGCCAAAATCTGGACAACCAGATTTCATTGTAACAATCAACAAGAGACTTACCAACTAACTGGGATGGAATTTTTGTAATTAAGGAGGAAAATGCTGGCACTGCCTTGCCCTGGAATAAAGTCAAGCCCAGAGTCTGGGCAGTAAAATAACTAGTACGGAACAAGAACAACACAAGCCCTGTTTGGGCAGAAATGGAAAGCAGGTGGCAGGGGGTAAAGAGCGTGAACTCTAGATTCAGGCTGTGTGAGTCCTTGACTTTCACCCCACCATACCCATTTCCTCACAGCAGGCCTCAGTGTGGAGGAAGGAGATGATGTGTGCATGGTGCCGACAGCCCCGGGCACCCAGCGCTCCACCAGTGTACAGCTATTATTAAATACACAGTAAGTCTGATTTGTCCCCTTAGGTAGAGAATCAAGATCTGAGGCAAGGTAAGGCTGGATGTTAGAAGTCTAGAAAGAGGGGTGTTAGTAAAAGCAGCACATGCTCCTAAAGAAAGTTGGAATTAAGCAGGCCAGGAAAAGAGCATTTTTCCTGGAGATAATTTACAGTAAAACAGATAACACAGCACGTTCGCCACGAGAAAGCGGATTCCTAGGAATGGTGCCTGCTGTGGTGCTATGCGCATGCACCAGGATTTTCTCTACATGCAAGACACTTCCACCTTCGGGAAATTTACTTGAGAAATTGTGAATGTTCAACCTAATACAAATATCAGCCTTCCTGAACCAACACTCAACCTTGCATCAACATTCCTTTCTTTGATTCTTCTGAACACTGTCAAATTTAATGAAGTGTGCCTAATTCCTACCACAGTCTCTGTTTATAGCCTAGAGTTATTTTTCAACAGGGCTGGGGAAAAATACCAACTTGGTCTGGAGGAAACTTCAATTTAAGAGCAAAACTGTAAGACAGTGACTTGGAGGATTACAAAGAAGGTGCTACTATTTATGTCTATTTTAAATTATGGGTACATAAGAATTGTATACATGTCCCTAGAAAGAGGGTGCTATTAATATTCTCCTGTTCAAAGTCACCTAGAAAACACAATTAGTACTTGTCACTGGTTTTCAGGGGTAAACATTCAGCAACCTCCAGTTTTGGCCTTTTGTTATCCCAAAGACTCTTTAAATAAATGGGAATCTGGCTTCACTGAGGTCCAGGAGGCGCTTAAAGTTATAATGAAAGCAAAATCACAGCTATTCCAGACAGCACTGACCCCCCACAAACCCCACCCCAAGTCCCAGCTCCTCTCTCATCCCTAAATAGCAACAATCGGTGCAGCTGTATTTAAGGAAACATGCCTAGCAGAGCAAAGGCTGCCTATATTCTATAGCTCATAAGAATATTCTCACAACAGATAAATGAGGGAATCCTCATTTTATATCTAAAGGTGGGTGAACTTATTGATGACTGATTTTTAATGTTTTCATGGTCTTTTGAGACAGAAACTCACTTTGTTACCCTCTGTAGAGTGCTGTCCTGTCACAGCTCATAGCAACCTCCAACTCTTAGTCTCAAGTGATCCTCTTGTCTCAGCCTCCCAAGTAGCTGGGACTACAGGCACCCACCACAATGCTCGGCTATTTTTACAGACGGGATCTTGCTCTTGCTCAGGCTGGTCTGGAACCGATGAGCTCAGGCAATCCACGCACCTCGGCTTCCCAGAGTGCTGGGATTACAGGCGTGAGCCACCACACCCAGCCTTGTTTTTATGTTTTTGGCAAATGATTATATGTAAGTATAATCTTACAGGCAGCAACTATGAAATTTTTCCTATGTGCCACTTTTTCCTATGATAAGGTCTAAACACTTGAGGGCACTCTTTAGCATAACTCTTACGACCTTATCCCCTTTGGATTCAAAGCACGCCCCTGATTAGAGCTCACAAAAGTTAGTTCCTAAGCACCTAGGCACATGCAGCGTAATACTCCATTTCTCTGATACCTGGACCCAAACTGGACACAAGAAAAATCATCACCACCACCACCACCTTCATCATCACCATCATCACCATCATCTTCTTCATCTTCTTCATCACTACTGTCCCCAGAGAGTGCGAGGAAGAGGAAGGAGAAAGGATTGTCGTACATACTACGACAACAAAAGCAAAAAAGGTCATCAGGGGACAAAGTAAAACAAGACGGGGAGAAGCTTTGGCATTTGCGGTTCTTTTAAATACATCTGCTAATGGTCTTGGCCACTGACATGCAAGAATCTATAAAATACACAAGTACCTTTGAGAGAAGGGGCCACTGGATTAGTAGAACTCTGATACTGTTTCTAAGAGGCCGAAATCATGCATGATCAAAACTCAAAGCTTCAAAGCATGAACTGACCCACCTCACTCACTGGAAGGAACAAACACCAGCCCCCAATTCGCTCCCATGAACCCTTGGTCTGACTGCATTTCAACTACCATTGGCAACAGGACAAAAAGTCAAAAAGGGTTCCAGTGAGCCCCCACTCTCAAATACAACACTGACCAAGGACTATGAAATGCACTGATAATGAGGACTGACATGAGAATGAGGCTGCAAAAAGCCAAGTTCGTTTGTTCTTTTTTTTTTTTCCCCCTAAAGGAAGGAGGAAGAGTGAGGGGAAGGAAGGGAAGAACTTTCTGATCAGAGCCTGGCAGAAGTGTGGACTTGGAGGGCGTTGTTATCAAACTAGTTAGCCACACAGGTTAATAACCCAAAACCACAAAAACTTAACTGAAGTCAGTGTCACACAGCAATTCTTCCAAATCGTGTTAATATCCTTTCCCTGCACTGCAAACACACACAAAGCTCCCCTGCTGAATAAATACCTAGGAGCGATCCTCAGGGAGGAAGGACGTCTGCTCCCGGCACTGGGAGAGGCAGGAGGCAGAGGCAGACCCATGCTGCTGGGCCTCTGTCTCGAACTGGCAGGCACTGCTTGGGGGCTACTGGCAGGCGCCGAGAGTCTTGGGGAGCTGGACAGAATGGAGATGCCTGGGGACCGTGGGGTGGGAGAAAGTGAGGACACCCATGGGTGTGTGAGGGTGTAGGGCCGATACCGTGGGGATGACGGCTGGCTTGCTGCAGCAGTTCCAGAAGCCGCGCTCTGGGGACTGAGGGAAGATGAAGGCACAGCCATCTGGCTGGCTACTCGGGAAGGTGAGGCAAAAGACGGGCTCATCAGGGGGACAGAGCTCCAGAAACTGGTAGTGGGAGCAGGACTAGTTTCATAGAGGCTAAATTAGTTGAGAAAAGGAGGAAAGAAGAGAAAGACAAACTTGAGATAACTAATCAAAACGGAAAATATCAAGCTTTTAAAGGATGGTATTAACATATTTCATATCTCTAAGAGTTCAAGCACACAGATCCATCAGATAAGTACCTAAATAATTATAATCTCATCGCTGGACTGCTTAGAGGCTATACTTGCAATAGCTAAAGCCCGCTTTGCAAAGAATAATGTTGTGCACACAACAATTTGTTTCTAAACATTAATCTACCAATAGCCTAACCATGGAAAGCCTAACTGACCCCCCCCATCTTGAAAAGTCAATACCACCTCTAACCTAAATCCATCTCCCGAATATGACACATGCCACAATGTGAACAAAGAGATCGTCCCTTGTGAATGGACTTCACAGCTATTGAACTACCAGTGAGATGGGCAAAGACCCACACTGACCTAGACAGAGAGCTGGCACCAAAGGAACCCACACTGCAGTACATGGGGCTTGTTCCTGGGTTGGAGCCAGTATTGAGCAGGAGATTTCTGTCTGGTGACCGAGCTGTTGCTGCAATTGGCTGTGACGTGGCTGTCAGACTGGCAAATGGGTTTTCATCTCTAGTCTGGGTGGACATCATTAGCACTTCCATTAATATCTGGCCAATCAAGTCCTTAAAATCAGAGAACACTGTTGGAAAAGCAGAATAAAGGATGGGTTACACACAGTTCTTCATGGTCACAGTCCTTGAATAAGCCAAATTGGTCCGGAGCTGTCAGCATGGTGTCCAGGATTGGACTCTGGTAAATAAACAGACATGAGTGGAAACCTGGAGAAACCCAAATAGAGTCTGGTGTTTAGTTAACAGTAACTTCTCAGTTTTGACAAATGTACTGTGGTTATATAAGATGTTATAACACATTAGAGGGAACTCGATGAAATGTACACAGGAACTCCCTGAACTAACTGTGACCCTTTTCTGCAAACCTAAAAATATTTCAAAATAAAAAATTTATTTAAAAAAAATTGGGGTATAGTCATTGAGAGTTACTGATGGATATTTAACTGTAAAAAGAAGCTGCCCCCAAGTATACAGGTTTGTCTGTCACACCAGTATGTCCTAACCTAGATGCACTTTATACACAGTGACGCAGTCAAGTCCAAAGCGCAAAAGGGTCCAACAGTCACTTATCCAGCTTTTGCGAGCAGAGTTTATATTCTAGCTTCCTTCTTATTCTTTGCAGCTCCCAGTCTGATCTACTGTTGATCTTTAGATCTATTTTATTTAATTTTTAATTTTTACAGTTAGGGTCTTACTATGTTGCCCACATTGGTCTCAAATTCCTGGCCTCAGCAATCCTCCTGCCTTGGACTCTCAAGTAGCTCAGACTATAGGCATACACCACCCCACCTGGCTGCTAGATACATTTTATTTTTATTTATTTTTTATATTTTTGCTAGACATATTTTAAATATCATTAAACAAATAAAAGTTCTAACTCATGAATTTATCTGATTTGGTTATTAAAAATTATAACGTATAGGCTGGGCGCGGTGGCTCACGCCTGTAATCCTAGCACTCTAGGAGGCTGAGGCAGGTGCATTGCCTGAGCTTACAGGTTCGGACCAGCCTGAGCAAGAGCACGACCCTGTCTCTAAAAAACAAAAACAAAAACAAAAACAAAATAGGCAGGCTTTGTGGTGGGTGCCAGTAGTCCCAGCTACTCCTCTATTCTTCGGCAGGCAGAGGCAAGAGAATCACTGGAGCCTAAGAGTTTGAGGTTGCCGTGAGCTATGATGTTAATATAAATCTTAATATTCTCAAATCTGTCTTACACATATAATAGGTAATTTTTTGTTGCCCTCGGTAGAGTGCCCAGGGCAACAAAGTGAGGCTCTGTCTAAAAAAAAATAAAAAAAGTGCCTATTATATGTGTAAGACAGATTTCAGAATATTAAGATTTACATTAAGAATAACTTGTAAGGGCAAGTGTGGCTCACACATGTAATTCTAGCACTTTGGAAGGCCAAGAAGGGAGGATCACTTGGGGCCAAGAGTTCAAAGACCAACCTGGACAATATGGCAAGATCTTGTCTCTACAAAAAAAATAAAAAATATCAGCTATGTGTAGTGGCATGCATCTGCGGTCCTAACCGAGAGGTTAGCGCAGGAGGATTACTTGAGCCCAGGAATTCAAGGTTACAGTGAACTGAGTTGGCACCATTGCACTCCAGCAATGTGATCCTCTCAAAGAAGAAAAATGGAGTAACGCATGGCAGGGTTTCAGATACATGGTTGGTAAGCTTACCTCTATAACCAGAGTTAGTAAGATGCCAGCAAAATCAGACATGGTCTATTTATCCATCAGGGAAACAGAGGACTTGGTTTTATCCCTCCCTGGAAGACAGGCAGTATTGGCAAGGGAAAGGCAATCCCCTTGGTGTTCGTTCATTTCGCATGTATATACTGAGGGACTATTCTGTGCAAGACACCTGTCTAGTCAATGGGGATACATCAGTGAGAAAACCAGACAAAAGCTGCCAGCATCGGTTATAGTCCAGTGATAAGCAGAAAAACACTTCAGCACATCTCCCCTACCTCTTCCGTATTCCAAATGACTGCTATAAAGAAAAATAATAGTGCCCTGTAATGCTGGTATCTTGCTAAGAGTTCTATTATTTTGTTATAAACGTGGCTATGCACAGCCTCTTAAAATAGAATCCCGGAAACACACAAAATGTCATTATGATCTATCTTGCTATGCATTTAACCAAAGAGATTTACTCTGCTATCTACACATGGCCTTACAAGCACTTAAAGTAGGTATAGGTCATTCAGAGTACCTCTCTTAGGATCCATTAAGACTAGCAGGTGTGGGGGTGTAAGGTGTAACCACTCCTATGTTGTATGAGGAGCTAATGCTCTCTCTAAGCACCTTTCTGCTGCAAAAGAAAAAACTTTAACCCCAAGACATGGAAACCAATAATACCTTTATTTGGTTTCATTTTGTAGAAATCATGAAAGTAAAATATAACTTATCAAAACAAGATCAGAGGAAAGGAAAAGTGACTGAACAGCAGTACCCTCAACAAGAAGTATCCCTGTAATAAAAAATACAACCTACCTGGGGGCAGAGGTGCGTGGACAGCCTGAGTTCAGGAGCTTCAGACGAGCCTACGCAAGAGAAAGACCCCTTCTCTACTAACAATAGAAAAAGTAGCCAGGTGTTGTGATGGGCACCTGTAGTCTCAGCTACATGGGAGGCTGAGGCAAGAGAATTGCTCAAGCCCAAGAGTTTGAGGTTGCTGTGAACTGTGATGCCACGGCAATACCCTGAGCGACAGAGTGAGACTCTATCTCAAAAACAAACGAACAAACAAACACAAAACAACCAAAAAGCAAGATAGAACGCATGTGGTTAACAGAGAAGGGCAAAGATCTTGTATCTTGTTTTCTTTTCTTTTTTTTTTTTTTTGTAGAGACAGAGTCCCACTTTATGGCCCTCGGTAGAGTGCCGTGGCCTCACACCGCTCACAGCAACCTCCAACTCCTGGGCTTAAGCGATTCTCTTGCCTCAGCCTCCCAAGTAGCTGGGACTACAGGCGCCCGCCACAACGCCCGGCTATTTTTGGTTGCAGTTTGGCCGGGGCCGGGTTTGAACCCACCACCCTCGGTATATGGGGCCGGCGCCCCACCGACTGAGCCACAGGCGCCGCCCTATCTTGTTTTCTTGTAAGTTCTCTGAAATAAGACAATTAAGCTAGATTCCTACCTTCTTTTGGGTTCTGCTTAAACTGTGCAGAAAGAGAAGAAAGAAAGATGACATCTCTGTCTCGGTCCTTCCAAGAGACACGGAAGATCTTACAGACCAGCTGTAAGGCCTGCTCCTCAGACACTTCAGGGCCTGAGGAGGGTTCCTAGTGAGGAAGAGATCTGAGTATTAATTTCAAATAGGAAGCATGACTCAGGTACTTCAATAGAAATTCTTTATTCTGATTTAACTCATTATTAACATTGATATGTTTTTTTCTTCTTTGACACAAAGTCTCACTATGTCACCCTCAGTAAAGTGCCATGGTGTCACTGCTCACAGCAACCTCAAACTCCTGGGCCCAAGCAACTCTCTTGCCTCAGCCTCCCAAGTAGCTGGGACCATAGGCGCCCACCACAACGCCTGGCTATTTTTTTGTGGCAGTTGTCATTATTGTTTAGCTGGCTGGGGCCAGGTTTGAACCCGCCAACCTCAGTGCACGTGGCTGGCAATGTAACCGAGCAGAGCCAAACATTGATACTTCTTAAATATGTAAAACCACTGTAAAATAAAAACTCAACTTGTCACTGTGACATTAAAGTTACAACTTCTAAAGTCTCTTAGAGCTTACAATACAATCTACAGGGGAAACATAAAGGAATGAGGGCATTATCAAAAGTTACCAAGGAATGGCTCAGTGCCTGTAGCTTAAGCGGCTAAGGTGCCAGCCACATACACCAGAGGTGGTGGGTTCAAATCCAAACAACAATGACAACTACAACCACAAAATAGCTGGGCATTGTGGCAGACGCCTGTAGTCTCAGCTACTTGGGAGGCAGAGGTAAGAGAATCACTTAAGCCCAGGAGTTGGAGGTTGCTGTGAACTGTGACACCACGGCACTCTACCAAGGGTGACAGCTTGAGGCTCTGTTTCAAAAAAAAAAAAAAGTTACCAAGGAATAAATGTGATAAATCACATAAATATCCAATCTATTCACTTTTCTCAACTCCAAAGGACCAGATTAACATTCTCGGTACAATATCAATTTTCCTCCAGGAAATTTCCCCAAATTTAACATTTCTCATTACATTGTATGAGAGTTAAAATATTATATATATTAAAAAAATTTGTACACAAAAACCCCTGCAAAATAAAACACTGCACCAATAGGAAGCTTCAGTCCAACTTCCAATAATCATAAACATACATTCCTAAAGGATTCCTAATAACTTACTGCATAAGAAGTTATTATGACACCCCGAATATGCAGAACTGAGTCCAGATGATAATCAAATATAAAGGGCTCACGTTTTAAAAAAGCTTCTACTTGCTACTGGATTCCACATATTCTTGGTTCAATTCCTAGCCATTTTCCTCAGAATACTGCTAAAGATTTAGCAAATACTTTGTTAAAAGCAAAGACCAACAGAAGAAATTCTCACTAGCTCCAAATTAGTTCCTATTACAAACTAAATTTACAGATAAAACTATGGCCATGTAACAATGAAAATAACTGAGGATTTTTATCAGGTAAAGAGACTGAGTTACATTTCTTTTAATAAGGGCAATATAGGCTATCTATTTTACCTGAAAAGAAAAAAAAAAATCACCCACATAGGATTTCCTAATAGTCTCTTCAGATGGGAAACACGAAACGGAGTTTACTCATAGAACCTGTACTAAAAACTGAGGCAAGGGCTTCATTGCTTACCAACCTTATCACTGAGGCTCCTTTTTTCTCTCCGATCATTTTCATCAACCTCCATATTTTCAATTCCTGAATCCACATCCACCTGGGACATGCTTTAAGTATAGAAGACAAATAAGTCTTTTTACCTTTCATAAACCCACACAATGTCATAGCTGCTGGTTGAGGAAAAGTTTTAAAGCATCAGTCAAAATTCATCATGTTAGAAAAATGACAAAGGTTCAACTTTTTCTTATTAAGTTTTAAGAGCTCTTTATAAATTAGGATTTAAGCATTCTATCACACATGTTAGAAATAATTTTCTTAAGTTGTCATTTTCTTGGGCCCACTTAAAAAAAACATTAGAGCAGATTCTGTACATATTTTATTTTTAAATGATATACAACTAAATCTGGGAAATAAAAAGAAAAAATTCAATTGGGCCAGGTGTCCCAGGCTACTTGGGAGGCTGAGGCAGGATGATAGCTTGAGCCCAGGAGTTCCAGGCTGCAGTGAGTAATGATCACACCTGTGAATAGCCACTGCACTCCACCCTGGGCAAAACAGTGAGACTCCATTTCTAAAAATAAACAATTTTTTTTTTTGGCTCCTTAAATATTTTTATCTTAAACATTTTTTTAATTAAAAAAAATAAAAAAGTCAACGAAAGTTTAATTACAAAAACTGGTTAAATACACATTATTTTCCCCCATATCAAATAAATAATTGTCCATGCACCATTTATTGGAAAGTGCATCCTTTTAAAATTATATGAAATCTCTTATGTCATATGTCCAATTTTCATAAATGTTTGGTCTATTTCTGGTGATTTACTTCTGTTACATTAGACAGCTTGTCCCTGAACCAATGATACCACTGTTGTAATAAACAAAACCTCACAGAAGTCTTAGTACCTGCCAGACCAATGCCTCCACCTTGCTCTTCTACTTCAAGAGTGTCTTGGCTATTCTTGACCATGCCACTTCCACACATAGTTAATTAAGAATTGAGAATTAGCGTGACCAGTTCCTTTAAAACTGTTGGGATTTTAACTAGAATTTCCTTGACTCTAGAGATCAAACTACAGAGAAACAACATAATTTTATTAGTCAGTCTTTATCACTCTCCATGTATTTAGACCTTCTTTAAAGGTCTTTAAATAAACTTTATAATTCTCCATAAAAATCCTACACTACTTTTACTAAATGTAGTCCTGGCTACCATATAGTTTTTAATTAAATCGTGAATGGTGCCTTTTAAAAAATTAAGTTTTCTAAATGTGGGTTGTTGGCACGCAGTAATGTTTAAATGTATATACCTCTTATAAGCAACTTATTTACATAAAAACTTAACTACAAAAATAATCAATTTAACTCAGATACAAATTGTTGTTTCTTCCACTCCAATTCTCACTTATTTTACTGTACTGGATGGGACCCTCATGTTAAATAGAAGCAGGGACAGCAGTTGTCCTTCTCGTTCCGGATTTTACAGAAAGTGACTCTAACTTCTCACCACCAAATATGAATGCTGCTGGAGGTTTTTGTTAGATGTCCTTTATATAGTCAGAATAAGATAGGCTATGGTGTTGTAACACAAACACTCCGAAATCTTAGAGGCTTAAAACTATAAGGGTTTATTTCTTGCTTACGCAAAGTCTGATGAGAGTGAAGCATCCTTACTCCATCTTTAATCTATGCCATCTGCAATACACAGCCTCCAAGGTCACTGGAGCAAGAGAAGAGAGGGATGGAGGAGGAACATCGGCTCAACTGCCTTCACCTAAAAGTGACACATGTCACTCCCATTCATAGCCTACCGGACAGAATCAGTCACCTGCCCCAATCACCCTACAGTGGAGCCTGGGAAATGCTGGGGAGCACGTGGACTATTTGGTAAACTGTCTCTGCCACACTCTCCAAGGATACTCCTTGCTTCTCCTCATTTGCTGAGGTTTTATCACGAATCGGTGTGGAAGTTTATCAGGCTTTCTCAGCCATCAACACTATAAGAATTTTTCTCTTTAATATATAACATGGTAGAAGATATTTACAGATTTTCTTTTTTTTTTGTAGAGACAGAGTCTCACTTTATGGCCCTCGGTAAAGTGCCGTGGCATCACAGCTCACAGCAACCTCTAACTCCTGGGCTTCCGCGATTCTCTTGCCTCAGCCTCCCGAGTAGCTGGGACTACAGGCGCCCACCACAACGCCCGGCTATTTTTTGGTTGCAGTTCAGCCGGGGCCGGGTTTGAGCCCGCCACCCTCGGTATATGGGGCCGGCGCCTTACCAATTGAGCCACAGGCGCCACCCAATATTTACAGATTTTCTAATGTCAACACACCTTGCCTTCCTAGGATAAACCCAAACTGATCATAATACATTTGTCATATTTACGATATCATATTGTACTATGTTTAAGTAAACTTTTAATTAAAATATATGTATAGAAACGTGCATACAGGCGTGGCACCTGTGGCTCAGAGGCTAGGGCACCAGCTACATACACTAGGGCTGGCGGGTTCGAACCTGGCCAGGGCCTGCCAAACAACGACAACAAAAAAATAGCTGGGCATTGTGGCAGGTGGCTATAGTCCCATCTACTTGGGAAGCTGAGGTAAGAGAATCGCTTAAGCCCAAGAGTTGGAGGTTGCTGTGAGCTGTGACACCACAGCACTCTACCAAGGGTGACATAGTAAGACTCTGTCTTAAAAATAAAAAAAATAGCCGGGCATCGTGGTGGGCTCCTATAGTCTCAGCTACTCGGTAGGCTGAGGCCAAGAATCTGAGGTTGCTGTGGCACTCTACCGAGGGTGACAAAGAGAGACTGTCTCAAAAAAAAAAAAAAAAATGCATAGACATGTTTGAGTGAGTATACTTCCACAAAGCAAACATGCTAATGTAATTCGCACCCAGATTAGGAAATAAAATATTATCAGTACTCCAAAAGCTCCCTTCGTGACGCCTATCAATCACTACAATTCTGGCCACCCCTAACTATTGTCTTGGCATCTAACCCCATAGATTAGTTTTGCCATTTTTGATGCTTTGTAAGATTTGACTTGTCAGTACTTAATATTTTTGTAAATAAATCTTGAGCATGTGTACCATGTACTCTACGTTCTAATATTATTCTTGCCTGATTTTAACAGTAAAGTCATATTAGCCTCACAAGTAGAGTAAAAGTGGTCACTATTTTTTTCATTATCTAGAAAAATTAGTATAAAATTCAATTGCTCTTATGACTTTTTATTACTTGGGTACTCTCTTCTTGAGTCAACTTTAGGGAGAATTTTATTTTTCTAGGAATTGATTTTCATCCAAATTTACATCCACTTTGGGTATTGACACTTTTCATGGAATTCGCTTTTTCAATAACAAATATTACCGAGTGCCCATTCTGTGCAGCCATTGTTCTAGATGCCTGAGATCAACGAACAAAAGATACTAAAAAAGTCCCTACCTCACCGAGATTACATCCTAGTTAGAGGGCAAAGGAGAATAAACAATAAGCACAATCAAAAAGCAAAGCACACAGTATATTAAATGAGAATTGCCACAAAAAAATGAAAGAAAGGGCTGGGGGGGGGGGTGGCTCACACTTGTGATCCCAGCACTTTAAGAGGCTGAGGTGGGAGGACTGCTTGAGGCCAGGAGTTTGAGACCAGCCTGGGCAACACAGCAAGATCCATCTCAAAAACAATATTTTTATAATTGAAAGAAAAGAAGGGCAAACACAAGGCAATTAAGGGCATGAAACTTCCTTTTTAAGTGGAATGGGCTTCACTGTAAAACAACATGTGGGCAAAGGCAGGAAGAGGTCAGCCTTATGTATGTCCAGGGAAGAGCATTCTAGAAAAGGATTTTCATTGCCTGGATGTATTTATTACTTTTCTCTTTTTCCTTTATTCATTTTAAATATATTTAAAGCTTCACATTTTCCTCTAAGAATGACTTCAGCTGCAGTGCACAAATTTTGATATGTAATATTTGTTATTATTCAGTTCTAGATACTTTTAGGTTTTAATTTCCATTATGATTTCTTCTTCTTCTTTCTCTTCTTTTTTTTGAGACAGAGTCTAGTCTTACTCAGTTGCTCTGGGTAGCGCGCTGAGGAATTATAGCTCACAACAACCTCAAACTCGTGGGCTCAAGTGATCCTCTTCCCTCAGCCTCCCACAGAGCTGTGACTATAGGCACCCACCACAACACCAGGCTAGTATTTCTATTTTTAGTAACAAGGGAGTCTCACTCTTCAGGCGGGTTTCAAACTCCTGAGCTCAAGCCATCCACCCTCCCAAAGCACTAAGATTATAGGCATGAGTCACTGCGCCTAGCCTATAATTTCTTCTTTGACTTTTTAAAACATGCTCTTTTTAAAAAATATCGAAATGTATAAGCATTTTTCTTGAGTTCTATGTTAATTTTCTAACCTAATATGCTAGTCAGAAAACATGATCTGTGCGATTTTGATTCCTGCAAGATTTTTTTTTTTTTTTTAGACAGATTCTCACTCAGTCACCCTGGAGTTGAGTGCTGTGGCGTCACAGCTCATAGCAACCTCAAACTCTTGGGCTCAAGCAATCCTCTTGCCTCAGTCTCCCAAGTAGCTGGGACTACAAGCGCCTGCCATAATGCCCAGCTATCCTGAAACGTTCTGATTGGTGAGTATAAGAATGTACATTCTCCAACTACAGAGTTCAAAGTACTGTATCTTCCAATGCAATCAAGTTTGTTAGCTGTGTTTGTCTATATGCTTAACAATGTTTATTCTCCTTGATCTACTGATGGCTGAAAGGGATGTGTTAAAAATCTCCCATTACGGGGCGGCGCCTGTGGCTCAAGGAGTAGGGCGCCGGTCCCATATGCCGGAGGTGGTGGGTTCAAACCCAGCCCCGGCCAAAAAAATAAAAAAATCTCCCATTACGGGCAGCACCTGTGGCTCAAAGGGGTAGGGTGCCGGCCCCATATGCCAGAGGTGGCAGGTTCAAACCCAGCCCCAGCCCCGGCCAAAAACTGAAAAAACAAAAATAATAATAAAAAAAGAAGGCCGGGCGTGGTGGCTCACACGTAGTCCCAGCACTGTGGGAGGCCGAGGTGGGTGGATTGCCTGAGCTCAGAGGGTCGAGACCTGTATGTAACAGCATGTGAGCCAGAGTAAGACCCCGTCTCTACTAACATCAAGAACATCGCCAGAGGAAGACAAAAAACAGTACTTCAAACGAAGAAGAATGAACAAGGAAGTTGAAATTAAAAAAAAAAAAAAAAAAAATCTTCCATTACAGGTTCAGTGCCTGTGGCTCAAGCGGCTAAGGCACCAGCCACATACACCTGAGCTGGCAGCTTCGAATCCAGCCCAAGCCTGTCAAACAACAAGGACGGCTACAACAAAAAAATAGCCGGGCGTTGTGGTGGGTGCCTGCAGTCCCAGATACTTGGGAGGCGGAGGCAGGAAAATTGCTTAAGTCCAGGAGTTGGAGGTTGCGGTGAGCTGTGATTTCACAGCACTCTACCCAGGGCAACAGCTTGAAGCTTTGTCTAAAAAAAAATAATAATAAAATAAAAATAAATTTAAAAAAATCACCCATTACAATTATGTGTCTGTTTCTTCTTGTATTTCTATCAGAATGTGCTCTATGACATGCTGATGTTACATTACTAAGTGCCTATATATTTGAAACTATTAAATCCTAATAGAGAACTAAATATCATTATATAATGCTTCTTTTTTTTTTTTGTAGAGACACAGTCTCACTTTATGGCCCTTGGTAGAGTGCTATGGCCTCACACAGCTCACAGCAACCTCCAACTCCTGGGCTTAAGCGATTCTCTTGCCTCAGCCTCCCGAGTAGCTGGGACTACAGGCGCCCGCCACAACGCCCGGCTATTTTTGGTTGCAGTTTGGCCGGGGCCGGGTTTGAACCTGCCACCCTCGGTATATGGGGCCGGCGCCCTACCCACTTGGCCACAGGCGCTGCCCACTAATAATGCTTTCTGCCTTGAAGTCTAATTTATTAATATTTACTCCAATTTTCTTCTAGTTAGTATTTGCCTAGCGTATCTTTTCCTTTTAATCTTTCTCTACCTAATGTTTTAGGTATGCCTTCTTGTAAACAAGTGTAAAGTTGGGTTCTGTTTTTTTTTTTTAATCCAAACCATGATGTGTAAATGTGACTTACTGTGATTACTAACCTATTTTAACTGTTTTAAACCTTACTTAATGTTATTTATACCTTTCTTTTTTTCTTTTTCTTCTTTTTTTGTAGAGACAGAGCCTCACTTTACCACCTTCAGTAGAGTGCCATGTTGTCACAGGACTCACAGCAACCTCTAGTTCTTGGGCTTCCGCGATTCTCCTGCCTCAGCCTCCCAAGCAGCTGGGACTACAGGCGCCTGTCACAACGCCTGGCTATTTTTTGGTTGCAGTTCAGCTGGGGCTGGGTTTGAACCCGCCACCCTCGGTATATGGGGCCGGGTCCCTACTCACTGAGCCACAGGCACCACCCTTATTTATACCTTTCTAAAAATTTCTATTTCTTTTTTCCCTTTCTTTGAATTAAGTTCCCTCCACCCTCACTATCCACCGTGTTCCATATTTTTCCTTTACTGATTTGGTAGATACAGTCCATTTCTATTCTTGTAATGGCTACTCTTGAAACTTTAGCAAGTATTCTTAATTCAAAACCTGATAATGTCAGCCAGTAACTTTACCCTTCCCCCCTGTAGTAAAAGGACCTGAGAATATTTGCTTTAATCACACCCTGCTGGCTTACCTGCTGCTGCTGGTCAGTATTTCGGATCCATCTGATTTTTACCCCACTTGCCCATGGTCACTGTGTACTGTCACTGTGTTACACACCAGCGTTTGCTTACATGTACTACCTCCTCCACTTACTTTCCTTCTTATACCTCAAACATCAGTCCTGAGATCATTCTCCTCCTTCATAAACATCTGTTAAAAATTGGGGTCTTTTAGAGGCAGACTAACAGACTGTTTCTTTTTTGTTTCAATCTATGAATTTCTTTATTTACCCTATGCTCTTAAAAGGTAGTTTCACAGAGGTACACAACTCCCTGTTGACGGTTACTTTCTTTTAGGATTTAACGCCATTTTTCTGTCATCCTCTGGCTTCCATCATTGAGAAACTTGACTTTCATTTCTTTTGTAAATAATCTCTTTTACCTCTGCTGCTTTAAACGTCTCAGTCATTGGTGTTCTGCAATTTCACTATGAACTGTCTAGGTGTGAGTTTCTCCTTGTTTATCCTGTTTGGGTCTTGTTAAGCTTCCTAAATCTGAGGATTTGCATCATTATACAATTCTAGAAAAAAATTCAGCCATGTGTCTTTTTGATAATGTAGATAAAGTAATAGAAGAAAAAATATGGAGTAAGAGTGAGGGGAAGGAATCTGTCTACCTCTTCATTCTCCTTTTGAGACTTTTTCCTCTTCTCCTTTTTTTTTTGTTTGTTTTGTTTGTTGCTGTTGTTGAGACAGAGTCCCACCCTATGCCCTGAGCAGGGTACGATGGCCTCACAGCTCACTGCTACCTCAGACTCGGGCTGTGGGCATCCTGCTGCCTCAGCCTCCAGAAGCCGCTGGGATTACAGGTGCTTACTGTGGCGCCCGGCTGGGTTTTTCTTTTTCTTTTCTTTCTTTTTTTTTTTTTTTTGTAGAGACAGAGTCTCACTCCATGGCCCTCGGTAGAGTGCCAATGGCCTCACACAGCTCACAGCAACCTCCAACTCCTGGGCCTAAGCGATTCCCCTGCCTCAGCCTCCTGAGTAGCTGGGACTACAGGCACCCGCCACAACGCCCGGCTATTTTTTGGTTGCAGTTTGGCCAGGGCCGGGTTTGAACCCGCCACCCTCGGTATATGGGGCCGGCGCCCTACCGACTGAACCACAGGCACCGCCCATCCTTTTTTTTTTTTTTAATGTGTCAGGGTCTCATTCTCACTTAGACAAGTCTCGAACTCCTGAGCTCAAGCAATTCTCCTGCCTCAGCCTCCCACAGTGCTGGGATTATAGGCATGAGCCACTGCACCTGGCTGATACTTTAGATAGATGTTGGACCTCTATCCTCTATGAATCTTAATACCTTTTCTTTTTTTTTTTTGGTAGAGACAGAGTCTCACTTTATGGCCCTCAGTAGAGTGCCGTGGCCTCACACAGCTCACAGCAACCTCCAACTCCTGGGCGTAAGCGATTCTCTTGCCTCAGCCTCCCGAGTAGCTGGGACTACAGGCGCCCGCCACAATGCCCGGCTATTTTTTGGTTGCAGTTTGGCCGGGGCCGGGTTTGAACCCGCCACCCTCGGTATATGGGGCTGGTGCCCTTCCGACTGAGCCACAGACGCTGCCCAAATCTTAATATCTTTTATCTTTTTTATCTCTTTTTCTCTTTGTGGTACATTCTGGGTAATTTTTGAGCAACTTAAATCTGTCAATTCTCCTTCAGCTATGTGTGATCTACAGTTTACCTCTTATACTGAGTTTTTGACTTGAATTATCTTTCCACTTCTAGAAATTCTATTTGGTGGTTCTTTTTCTTTTTTAGAGATAGGGTCTCACTATGTTGTCTAGGCTATCCTCAAACTCCTGGGCTCAAGCGATTCTTCCACAACAGCCTCCTGAGTAGCTGGGACTATAAGGGGACAAAACCGCACCTGACTCTTTTTCAAATATACTCGGTTGTTTAGTCACTGATACGTACTGATATTTTCAATTCCCTTTTTTATTTAAGCATACAAATTTTATATTCTATATTTGATCATTCTAACAACCAGAAGTCTTTGGGAGAATAATTCGATCGTTACTTATTCTAAGGATGCTTATCATGGTAACTTGTTTTCTAATATATTTTTCATTTTTTGACTATGAGTTCATATTGCTTGGTACGTTTTCTGAAGAAATTCTCTGAAGATAATTTGTGTTAGCTTCTGCTGGATGCTAAAGACCCCGTAGGCCTGTATGAAATGTATGACAATTCTTAGCTTAAGCTTTTTCAGACTATACCAATCATGTCGACTGACATCCTACATTCACACAGAAGTACCTATGCCCGTGAAATCTCTGAGTTGACTTATTTGTTAAAAATGCCTCTACCCACAGCAAAGGTAATAAGAACACAATCACTTTTACTCTGTGGGTTACATTATTTTCTACTTGCCCCTTTCCCTAAGAGTGTAGTTCTTCCTGAGTTATTGCCTCATGTGGAGACCTCTGATCTGGCTGCCCACCTGAGTCCCACCAAGTGCTGAGGCTTTATCTACTCTTGAGTTTCCCAACCCTTCTCACATCAGGAAACACACAGGAAATGATATTTGCTCTACTGGCATGAACACAGGGGGTTGCTTGAGCACAGAGGAGACAGGTCCCAGGGTCTGGGTTACTCAGACCAACACCTCAGTCACTCTAGCACCTGTTTAGGGCACACTTGAAGCACAGGAAGGCTGTTTTTGGACATCTCAATTCTTATGGAGCAAACAGGCTGTTTGGCTTACCTGTCTGAAACCTCCTGAACTTTAAATTTCACTAATCGGTAAAATTTTAAGAAATATTCAGGGATAGACATAGGCTTGCCAACTTAATACTGATAAAATGAGGACATTAAAAAAATTTTTTTTTTATCAAACACATCATTAGTTCATAAAAGATATTAAAGATAAAAAACATTTCCGAATAATACAAAGACCTTGAAACTTAGTAACTTTGGCTTTTGTTTGCTAAGGCCTGGCTTGGGTCTCTGGTGGCACTGAGACTACTGGACTAGAGAATAACGCAAATGGATCTTTCTCTTTCCATAAATAAAATAGCAGATTAGAAAACGGGCTTCACTTTACCTTTTTTCACAAGAGACACTATCGATATCCATGCTCTGAGAACGTGAGAGAGACTGAGATTGTGTTTCAAGGCTATTAGAGGGCGAGCTGCTCAGAGAACTGACTCCTTCACTGCTCTGGCTTCGGTGGGCTACTCCTAAAACAAAATACAAGAAAGATTAAGCCCCGTGTGAAATGATGTTAAAGCCATTTGTAATGGCAAAAGTTAACATGAACCATCCACAGTCATCCCATCATCAGCAACTGAGGAACTTCTACCAGATGATTATATTAAATGCTGAAAATAATATTAAAATCATAGGAATACTAGTAAGAAAAAATAATTTGTCGGGCGGCGCCAGTGGCTCAGTGAGTAGGGCGCCGGCCCCATATGCCGAGGGTGGCGGGTTCAAACCTAGCCCCGGCCAAACGGCAACAAAAAAATAGCCGGGCGTTGTGGCGGGCGCCTGTAGTCCCAGCTGCTCGGGAGGCTGAGGCAAGAGAATCGCGTAAGCCCAAGAGTTAGAGGTTGCTCTGAGCCATGTGAGGCCACGGCACTCTACCCGAGGGCGGTACAGTGAAACTCTGTCTCCACAAAAAAAAAAAAATAAATAAATAATTTGTCAATATACTTCATAAGCTTCAATAACAGAGCTGCAACTGATGCCTAACACTGACTCCACAGCACCTCTTATGCCAATTCAAACTGAATACAAATTACCTTCCATGACAGCCTAGAAAAATCCTTGAAAACCATCAAAAATAAGGTACATTAATAAATAAATAAGTATATGAAGTGAGTATAACAAATGTTAATGGCAGACACTAAATGGGGAGTATCGAGGTATTCACTGCAAAATGCTTTCAACTTTGCCATCTGTTTGAAATTTTCATAATCCACTGTTGAAAAAATGCAAATAGATTCAACTAAGCAATATCCTTTAATATAGATCAATCCACTCACTGACTGAACATTTTAGTGAAAATGAAAAACGTGACACTCACCTTGTACTTATAGAATTTACAGCATATTGAGACTACGTAATATAGGGACAGATCATTTCTCATAGCAATTTCCTCATCAATGTCTTTAATATATTATTCAGAGAATTTAAAAAATTATTTTAACTCTATAAATATCTTTCCACCAAGAAAAAAATTTGCACAGGCATTTCCTAATACTTTAAGACATATATACCTATGTTGCTCCAAGAAAAATGAGACTCACATGTTAAAAAAAAAAAACAAGGGCAGCGCCTGTGGCTCAAAGGGGTAGGGTGCCGGCCCCATAATGTGGGAGGTGGCGGGTTCAAACCCAGCCCTGGCCAAAAACTGCAAAAACAAAACAAAACAAAACAAAAAGAACAAAAAACCTTGTGTTATCAGTTATAGCTTAAACAACTACCAAGTGGATAAAATTTGAACCCTTTCAGCATTCTCAGAAAGAAAACTTGCCACCATTTAATGTCATCATCAAAGAATATTACAAAACATTTATCCTTTCCTGAAAGCAGATCTTAACATATGCTAGTTTATTAAAACTTCTGCAGGACTCAGGAAGGAAATGAGAAACTAAATTTTTACTACTCCCAAGAAGACTCAAGTAAAATACAAAAAGCATGTGATATAGTAAGAATTCTGAAAGAAGCTTGTAGAAAACAGTCAATCTTTAAATTCACTAATTCAAAAAGTATAATCCAAAGTAGGTTTTCAATAAATATTTATTGAAGGAATAAAAAGAGCATCAACCATATCTTAGAATACCATTTTACCTATCACAATCAAAGGTTGAATAATTTTTAAATTAAAATTAATCAATAACGAAGTTCAATGATTTTACCAGATATTAAGTAGGCTTTAAAATTTCTACTTAGGGGCGACGCCTGTGGCTCAGTTGGTGGGGCGCTGGCCCCATATGCCGAGGGTGGCGGGTTCAAACCCGGCCCTGGCCAAACTGCAACCAAAAAAATAGCCGGGCGTTGTGGCAGGCACCTGTAGTCCCAGCTACTCGGGAGGCTGAAGCAAGAGAATCACTTAAGCCCAGGAGTTGGAGGTTGCTGTGAGCTGTGTGAGGCCACGGTACTCTACCGAGGGCCATAAAGTGAGACTCTGTCTCTACAAAAAAAAAAAAAAAAATTGCTACTCAGTTCTAAAATTACACTGACAATTACAGTAAGTTGCTTTAAAGGATATTATTGTGTTATTGCACACAGGGTGTATTGCTGTTTTATTACACACATGGTAGACCCTAAGTGTATAATACATGGAATACAGTAATGTAGCACCAGAGTATACCATATAATATATTGCATTTGTAATATATATATATATATTTTTTGTAGAGACAGAGTCTCACTTTATGGCCCTCCAACTCCTGGGCTTAAGCGATTCTCTTGCCTCAGCCTCCCCAGTAGCTGGGACTACAGGCGCCCGCCACAACCCCCGGCTATTTTTTGGTTGCAGTTCAGCCAGGGCTGGGTTTGAACCCGCCACCCTCGGTATATGGGGCCGGCGCCTTACCAATTGAGCCACAGGCGCTGCCCGCATTTGTAATATTTTTATGAGGGATCGAATATATCATCTGAATTCATTTTTTCCTGTGCCTTCCGTAGGATCTTCAACTTTCAGGTTAAGTGAGGAATCCTCCCCACAATTTAGTGTGTGTGTGTGTATGCTGCTGCTGCTGTGTCATTGCACAGACAGAGTCCTGGGTTCAAGCGATCCTCCTGGCTCCACCTCCCAAGTCACTAGGACAACAGGTGCTACCACCACACCTGGCTCCGCTCCTTTCCTAAACTTAAAAAACTGACAGCCTCTTTGACTTTATTGAAAAATCAATATAAATTAAATTTCATGACTAAAACCCCACCAAAGGAACAGTATGAATGACCACTCTGCTTTGAAACCACACACACTCTTGTCTTCATCCCTTTTCCCGCCCCAAACTTGGGAAATCATGAACAAGAAGTCAAGTTTCAAGGAGTGCATATTTTCTTTGTTTCTTTATTTCCATAAAACCAGATATTAAAGAAATAAAAAACTTGGATATAACCTTCTCTGATCTTCCAGAAGATGAGTAAAATCCTCACATATCAACTTAAGAAAAAATGGTCCCAATGTGAGAGCTGTGTGTAATAAAGAATGGAAGAAGCCACGTCTACTTAATAAAATAACGAGTTACAGACTTTCACCAGGGCAGTTTCCACACTTCTATGACTGATCTGAGCTTGTTAATGGAAATTATTCACCCTGTGTGGGAAGGCCCGAATCTCCAAGGCAATAAGGAAGATTTTATTTCGGTGAGATTTTCCTCCCAGTATTATAGTTTCCTGAATGACATTCCCTTCTAGGTACAAACCAGACCAAGCACCTATTTTTAACCTGTAATCCTGGGCCTGCGCCAGTATCTCTTGTGCACTCCCTCTCATGTCACACTCTCACAAATGCACAGGCTTGCTAAATTCTAGTATAAAAAGAAGCAGAGGATTGCCAAAGAGACCTTAAAACCTCAATAATGTTGTTTAAAAAGGGAGGGGGGCTTAGCACCCATAAGTCAGTGGTTAGGGCACCAGACACATACACTGAGGCAGTTGGGTTCAAACCCAGCCCAGGCCTGCTAAACAACGACAACTGCAACAAAAAAATAGATGGGCGTTGTGGCAACCAAAAAATAGGTGGGCGCCTATAGTCCCAGCTATTTGGGAGGCTGAGGCAAGAGAATTGCTTAAGCCCAAGAGTTAGAGGTTGCTGTGAGCTGTGCCACCACAACACTCTACTGAGTGTTGAGTGAGACTCTGTCTCAAAAAAAAAAAAAATTGAAATCATGAAGTCTAAAACTTCCCATAGGACCTTTTAGCAAATTAGAAACAGCAAAGATTAAAAAAAAAATGGTCTCCTGATTTGTAATCTAATGCTGCTATTGTCTCTACCATACACTGTTGAATGGCCCCTTGATCAACTACTTTAAACCAAAGCTATATTATATACAACCGAAATTTACAAAAACAAAACTTAAGAACAATTATTGTTATAAAAGGAACTGTTCATTCTATTCAAATTCTGACATTCATTTACATAGATCTTGACAATGAACTAAGCTAAAGGGTTAACATTCTTAAAAAACACAAAGTAGGGCGGCACCTGTGGCTTAGTCGGTAAGGCGCCGGCCAGGCCAAACTGCAACCAAAAAATAGCCGGGCGTTGTGGCAGGCGCCTGTAGTCCCAGCTACTCGGGAGGCTGAGGCAAGAGAATCGCTTAAGCCCAGGAGTCGGAGGTTGCTGTGAGCTGTGTGAGGCCACAGCACTCTACTGAGGGCCATAAAGTGAGACTCTGTCTCTACAAAAAAAAAAAACAAAACCACAAAGTATACTAGTATTTCATCTAGTTGATACCTAGTCACATCCCTCAACACCATTTATAATGAACACACTCTGTTCCATAGAGCAGACTGATATTTTTAGGCAGCTAATTTCCCGGCAAAAATATTTTGTCCTTGTGAATAAACACAATATGAAATTTCAAACCTGTAAAGAAAACAATGGCACTGGAGTGGCGCCTGTAGCTCAGTGAGTAGGGCACCAGCCCCATATGCCAAGGGTGGCGGGTTTGAACCCCGCCCCACGCACACTGCAACAAAAAAATAGCCAGGCGTTCTGTCAGGCGCCTGTAGTCCCAGCTACTCGGGAGGCTGAGGCAAGAGAATCACCGAAGCCCAAGAGCTGGAGGTTGCTGTGAGCTGTAACGCTATGGCACTCTACCGAGGGCAACAAAGTGAGATTCGGTCTCTAAAAAAAAGAACAATGGCATCTAAAATATTAGGATAAAACGATCTATGAACCAAGTGTATGGTGCCCCACGATCATACTAATGTACACAGCCATGGTTTAATAAAAAAAAAATATATATATATATATATAAATAAATAAAATAAAATATTAGGATAAGAAAATTAGGAACCTAAATAGAAAATCCCCTGGATCTTATGTATAAAATAGAGGATTCCTTTCCTTAATGTGAAAAAGGGTACTCACACAGAGTCACACACCTACAGTCAACACACCAGGACTGTGCCCTGGAGGAACAGCTAATTCTAAGGCTGGGGAAGGAAGTATCCAAGGTAAGTTCAGAGCATCTTACAGTGCTAGAAAGACAGTGCTCAGAAAAAGGAGGTGGGAGAGGCCTGTCAGACGAATTGAGAGTTCAACCTGAAAGAGCTCCCCTGGTCAAAGCTGGAACAATTCATGTAGAATAAATAATGTAGCTATTTTAGATTATAACTCAAAGTATAAAATAAATACACATGAATTCACACTAATGTAAGTAAGAGATTAAATAAACAACAGGGAAGCAGGGACAAATTTTCCTCACAGAAGAATTCCAAATAATATAAAAAGGCATTCCACTGCTCCAGGAGGTGAAGATTAATTCCCACTCCTGAAGTCTGGGCTGGATGTAGGAACTCCATACCAAAGAATTGAGTAAGGAAAGGGAAAACAGTTACTGTACAGGGGAGAGCCCCAGCAAACGCTGTCAAAACCACATGGTTAACATCACTGCGGATGCCATCCAATGTTATATGCCCCTGATGTGATGAGATGGGAAGGGTACTTCACCTGTGTGATAGTCAATCTCCGTGCCCAAAACTCCAAATCCCAGTCTTATCAAGAGAAAAACATCAGAAGAGGCCAAATTAAGGGGCATTCTACAAAGTACTGACTAGTGCTCTTCAAAACTGTCAAGATAATGAAAAACAACAGACTGATACTATCATAGACCAGTGGAGACGTGGGACCCTCATGTTTGGTTAATGATAATATGCCAAGGCTACTTTCTTAGTGTTGACAAATATATCAGATATTAACATCAGGGAAAACTGGTTAAAGAGTACGTGAGAATTATTATCTTTGGAACTTGTATATAAATTGAAAATTATTCCAAAATAATTATATATTTTACAAAAAGACTAGGACTAGAGCCTTGATTCCATGATTTCTAATTTTGTGACCTTGAAAAAGTCACTTTTCTTAATATTATTACCCGCAGATTATGAATACTGGTATCTGTGCAGCCTATTTCACAGTCTGTTATGATGCGATGAGTAACAGTATAAATGCTACCTGAATTCATTAGACAAGAACAAAATCAGAAATCAAGGCAAAGCCCTGAGTGTAAAGAACAGATTGGCCAGGCGGCTTGGCACGGTGGCTCACGCCTAGAACTCTGGAAGGCTGAGACGGGAGGATCTCTTGAGCCCATGAGTTTGAAACTAGCCTGGGCAATAGCAAGACCCCATCTCTACAAAAACTAAGAAAAATCAGCTGGGCACCGTGGTGCATATCTGTAGTCCCAGCTATTCAGCTAGGAGTTGAAAGTCGGTTATGATGATGCCACTGAACTCTTACCTGGGTGACAGAGCAAGACTCTATCCTAAAAATGAAACAAACAGATTAGCCCCTGTTGCTACAACACTGGCTCTGGCCTATTCCACTTCCTGCATTTCTGAGTAATAGAAAAGAGGCAGAGACAAACCTACCCCACCAGTCTTCAGGGCCTTTCCCCTCCAACCTATCAATTCAAATAGTTACACAAAGTATAATTTCTGTTGATCCACCGATGCTCTTGTACTTAATAATTCTTGTTTAAAAATTTCACAACAAACAAATAAATGTAAATTATAGTCTACCTAAGTCTTGTACTCTAAAAGGATATATGCACGTAACTGGACTTTTGATCTCCCTAAAAAGCCACCATACCCCATTTATCCAAGACTACTTCCTCCCTCCTGCACCCCAACCCTAATAAATCTCCAGCCCCTTCCAATTCTATTAAAATTAGAAATAATGATTAGGTTATTTTTTAAAACTGCTGCATAGTTTACAGTAACAAATCTAAACACTGTGTAGTATTTAAAGCAGTGGTTCTCAACCTTCCTAATGCCTCCTAATGCCGTGACCCTTTAATACAGTTCCTCATGTTGTGGTGACCCCCAACCATAAAATTATTTTCGTTGCTACTTCATAACTGTAATTTTGCTACTGTAATGAATCGTTATGTAAATATCTGATATGCAGGCTGTATTTTCATTGTTACAAAGGGGTCGCGACCCACAGGTTGAGAACCGCTGATTTAAGGCATCCCCCACCTTCTAAAATACACATGAGTTTTAGAAACAAAAGCAGAAAGCAAACCACACAACACCCGGCCTTCCAACACTTCACAAAGGCTTTCCTCAAGTCAGTGCTGAGCTAAATCTCTTTCATCTACCCAGATCAAGGAGCCCCAGAAGATAAGTCACCTGATTAACCAGAATTGCCTGAAGTCAGAGGATTGGAGCTGCAGAGCAGGCCTCAATTTTCTATCTTTCTTTAGGATCACAAAATTTCACATCACTGGGAGAAGCAGAAGAAAAGAGAGGGGCCTGATAAGGGGGGGTGGGGCTCAGAGGGCACTTCCAGGGCCTGATCCTGCCACACTGTCCAATACCCACCTGCCGGAGGCTGCTGGGCTAGACACAGATGCTGGTAAGGTGTGCAGATTCCACTCTAAGCATTAAAGGTGACAAACTCAAGCATCCAACAACTTCAAAACCTTAATTTTTTTTCTTAAACTCACTTTCCTGAGACTCTAACTGGAAGACTAGGGAGGGATGACAAGAAAAACTCCCAGCACATCTCCACATGGACACAGCAGATTACTTCCTGGCCACTTACTATATAGCTCAGCAGACAGAGAAAGACAGCTTTTTCTTATTTTCCCGGAGTTTTCAATGAAGGTAGGAAAATAAGGCAAACACACACAAAACTAGGACTGGGTGGTGCGACACAATCTCTGCAGGTGAGAGGCCTTCTGGGGTGAATATGATGACGAGGATAGGAACAAAGAACTTGCTCTGAAAATCAGGACAGCGAGTTCCACGAAGAGGGTGGAATCCGGTTACAGAGCACCTTGAACGCCCTTGGACCAAATTATAGTCAGAAATAAGGAGCCAAGGCAGGCCTCTGAGCAGATGAGTGACAGGTCTCACCTCTCCCACTAAGCTGTAAGCTCTCTGAGGGGCAGGGACTACATCTCGTGTAAACCCCTGTCACACAGTATTTACCCCCGTGCCTTCTCTGTGCTAAGGAGCAGCACCATGGCACAGCCCACGTTCCCCTGTGGGCAGTCCGGAGTCAGACACAAGCAGCTGCTGCAGATCAGGTTGGTATAAATGGGGAGGGGGGTCGTTGGGAGGGAGGTGACAGGATCAACCTGAAGTCAAAGAAGGAAGCTGATTCCCAGCACTACCTGCCTCTCGCTAACAAGACATCAGACTTCCCGCAGACTCACAAAGTGGCTAGTACAACCCTAGGAATAACGCTCTCAGATGGAGTCCAGAACTGATTAAAAAAATAGCCCTTTGGTGGCCAAAAGGATATTCCAGGGAGAGGGAAGTCACCGACCTGGTGAAGGACACACTTGTCCCAAATCGGAGAACTAGAATGTACAAGTGAAGAGCAAAGGACAGCCTTCCAGGGGTCCCGCTTCAGCCCTCAGGCCTTGGGCTTTTGCCCAAGCCTCTGCCTCTAGCCAGCTTCCTAACCACTGTCAAGCCCTCTCTCTCACCCAAGCTGTGGACCAAGTAGAAGAAAAAAAAAAGTACTTATTATAACATAGCCACCAATGATGGCACAAGTTACAATTTTATTGGCATTCCTAATAGCATTCTCAGCCAAAGATAATAATACTGTAAAATTATGGCTTTGATTTTGTTGAAATTCCTACAGGTGTACTTCTAAGCATGATGTTCATTACTCAAAAGCAGAGAAGGAAAGTGAAGGGAAATGGAAGATGAAGGCTCCGGCCCTGCCTTTCATCCATCAGTTATCAGCAAGCCCATTCCTGCTGCAGGAGCTGCATCTGTTTTTCTTCCATCTGGAAAGATTTCCCCACAGTTACCCTCTTGGTTTGCTCCCTCACTTCATTCATATTTCTGCTAAAAACATTCCCTTTTTAGGCTCGGTGCCTGTGGCTCAAGTGGCTAGTGCACCAGCCACATACACCTGAGCTGGCAGGTTTGAATCCAGCCTGGGCCCGGCAAACAACAATGATGGCTGCAACCAAAATATAGCTGGGTGTTGTGGCGGGTGCCTGTTGTCCCAGCTACTTGGGAGGCAGAAACAGGAGAATCGCTTGAGCCCAGGAGTTGGAGGTTGCCGTAAGCTGTGATGCCACGGCATTCTACCCAGAGTGACAGCTTGAGGCTCTGTCTCAAAAAAAAAAAAAAAAAAAAAAGGCCCCATTTTAGTGATGCCTACAGCTCTTTTTCTCTATAAGCATCACCATTTGATGGATTCTATGGGGTTTTTTTACTGTTTTCTCCCACTACATTCTAAGCAACAAGACCTAGAATAGAACCTAACACACAGGGATTTAAATAAGTATGTATTAAATGAAGGCTACATGAATTTACATCATTCATCACATCATTGGTGATAACCTAAGATAATAAAACATACCAAGCAAATTCAGAGGTATAGAAAATAGTAGCAACGGGATATATGCAGTAGAAGGATATTTCCTATATTCACAAGTAATAATACTATTTTTGCAGAAAGGCGGAATTTTAAAAAAACACAATGCATTGTTATCACAATCGCCATTCTATATAATAAATCAGTAAAGCTTGCTCCTTTTATCTAAGTGAGATCCTGTCCCCTCTGATCATTCTCCCTCTGCCTCCCTCACCCCCCGCCCTTCTCCAGCCTCTGGTAACCACCGTTCTGCTCTCTGCTTCCTTCACTTAGCATGATGTCCTCCAGACTTATCCATGTTGTCGAAAATGACAGGATTTATTTCTTTTTAAGGCTGATTAGCATGCCGTTATGTTTATACACTACTTTTTCTTCATCCACTCATCTTATGATAGACACCCAGATTGCTTCTGGCTGCTGTGAATAATGCTGCAGGGAGCGTGAGGGCAGACACCTCCTCAGTGTACTGACTTTAAGTCCTCTGCATATACACCCAGAGGATTGTTGGATCATATTGTAATTCTATTTTTAGTGGCCTGTATTAAATAAAGGATACGTGGAATTGCAGCATTCACTACCTTATTGGTAACAACCAACGTAAACTAACATGTAAAACAAATAATAAAATATGTCAAGCAAATTCGGAAAGATACACTAACAGTTGTAATGGGATACGGAAGGCTGTCTCCTATATGCAAAAGTAATAATTCTGTATTTTTTTTAAGATAAAAATTTTAAAGATATATACAGTCTACTATAGACATAGTATCATTTTCCATAATGGCTATATTAATTTACATTCATACCAAGGCAGAATTTCAAGTAGATAAAAGCCTATGCGAAAATGCCCCCCACAAAAGCAACAACACATAGCCATGAACCTGAGGAAGTGACTCTGCCAAGTTCCGCACAGCAGCATCTGCAACTCTTCACAAGTAGGTCTCCTCCTGTGAAAAGGTGAGGCCCTGGGGGGCTGGCCCCTGACTGAGCCTTTCCCATCTTTGCAACCTAGTTCCTAATATGGTGCTCAGAAAATAGAAGCCATGTGTATTCAAAAGCACGAACGGAAGCAGGGTGAAGACCCTTTGAGCAAGCATATTAAAGAATTTTATGTTAAATTATCATTAACTATGTTAAAGACCAGCAGTCAGACAGAGGAAATGGATTCTGTGTTTGGGATCCAGAAGCCTAGCACATCATCTGGCTTCTTACTAATTCCAAACAGGCCCTGTTGTTCATCCTGCTCCCAGAGCACCCGTGGTCCTCAGATGGCAGCAGGAGCTCAGGGATTGAAATTACAGTAGTTATTTGACTAGGCGCTAGATCTTTCATTTAACACATTTATAAAGAAGCATGTAAATATACTGCAATATTCATTTCTTTTTTTTTTCTTTTTTGTTTTTTTTTTAAAGGGTTCCACACCTTTATTTATTTATTTATTTATTTATTTATTTTTGTTTTTTGGCCGGGGCTGGGTTTGAACCCACCACCTCCGGCATATGGGACTGGCGCCCTACTCCTTGAGCCACAGGCACCACCCTGCAATATTCATTTCTATATAATTGTGTGATCCTATATATCTTATCATATGCATTTTTTTTTTTTTTTTGGTTTTTGGCCAGGGCTAGGTTTGAACCCGCCACCTCCGGCATATGGGACCGGCGCCCTATTCCTTGAGCCACAGGCACCACCCATATGCATTTAAAAATATACTTTGAGAAGCCAATCAAAGGCTTCACTAGTTCACCAAAAGGAACTGTGGGGTGATAATAGTTAAGAACTCTAATTCTAGGGGCGGCGCCTGTGGCTCAGTCGGTAAGGCGCCGGCCCCATATACCGAGGGTGGCGGGTTCAAACCCGGCCCTGGCTGAACTGCAACCAAAAAATAGCCGGGCGTTGTGGCGGGCGCCTGTAGTCCCAGCTACTTGGGAGGCTGAGGCAAGAGAGTCACTTAAGCCCAGGAGTTGGAGGTTGCTGTGAGCTGTGTGATGTCATGGCACTCTACCGAGGGCCATAAAGTGAGACTCTATCTCTGCCAAAAAAAAAACAAAAAACTCTAATTCTAGAGAGTATAAAACAACCAGAAGCCTGTTCCACTGGACCCAATAATCTACCAAGATAAAAATATTTATTATTAAGGATTCACTGGGGGAACTGCTGAACAGGACAACCACATCTTCCCTTACACTCGGAAGGGTATGGCCTATTCAGATATATTCAAGATGTTTCACAGGTAAATATCAAAGGGAACAGAAGGAAGACAAGCATAATTCCTAAAGAAGACTATAAAATAAAATCATCCAAGAAAATTAATTATGTAAAAATAGGGTGGGAACTAAGAAAATGATTAACAGTTTATCCTCACAGGAATTTTATAAGCACAATTTTAAAAGGGAAATGAAAGAACACCTTCTTGGCTCGGTGCCCGTAGTTCAGCTGTTAGGGTGCCAGCCACATACACCAGGGCTGGCAGGTTCAAACCCAGCCTGGGCCAGCTAAACAATAACAACTGAAATTAAAAAAAAACAAAACAAAACAGCCAGGCATTGTGGCAGGTACCTGTAGTCCCAGCTACTTGGGAGGCTGAGGCAAGAGAATCTCATAAGACCAAGAGTTGGAGGTTGCTGTGAGCTGTGATGCTATAGCACTCTACTGAGGGCAACATAACAAGACTCTGTCTCCAGAAAAAAAATAAAAAGAACACCTTCTTGTCTACTGGAAAAAAGCTGAGTCTTCCTCATCTTTGCACTTCCATGACCCAGCACCGTTTGACCTGTGGTAAGCCCAAATTTTACATGTAAAAGTAACATAATCAATGATAACTATTAAAAAGTTGCAAAATTTATCCATATTTATAAATTTATTTATTTATTTATTTATTTTTGTAGAGACAGAGTCTCACATTACCGCCTTTGGTAGAGTGCCATGATGTCACAGGACGCACCACAACCTTTAGCTCTTGGGCTTCCATGATTCTCCTGCCTCAGCCTCCCGAGCAGCTGGGACTACAGGCGCCCGCCACAACACCCGGCTATTTTTTGGTTGCAGTTCAGCCAGGGCTGGGTTTGAACCCGCCACCCTTGGTATATGGGGCCGGCGCCCTACTCACTGAGCTACAGGCGCCACCCATATTTATAAAATTTTAAGAGAAGCAAAAGCAATTCCCTCTAACAATGCAATACAAAAAGTTAAGAGACTTTCAAGAATGATAAACGTAAACTGTGAAAGAGCAGTGACCTCTTGGTGAGGGAAGGAGGAAGTTCCATAAGCATTACTTACATGATCATGTAGGTCTGAAATATTTTGTAGTAACTATTTTTTCTAATTTTAGAAGAAAACGGATAGGCTTAGGGATTTAAAAAATTCCATTCAGAGCAACAAGAAAAAGGAAGTCACATACACTGGAGCTGGTGGGTTCAAACCCAGCCCGGGCCTGCCAAATAACAAATGTCAACTACAACCAAAAAATAGCCAGGTGCTGTGGCGGGCGTCTGTAGTTCCAACAACTTGGGAGGCCGAGGCAAGAGAATCACTTAAACCCAAGAATTTGAAGTTGCTGTGAGCTGTGACACCACAGCACTCTACCCAGGGCAACATGAAACTCTGTCTCAAAAGAAAAAAAAAAAGGAGTAATGTAGCAAATGTTCTTTACATAGAACTGCATTCTTACTCTGCCTCTCACAAATCCAGTAAGAAATACTGCTTTCCTTCAACTCCCCCATTAACCTGCGGGCACTTCCAGCGCTACGTGTGCTAAGCATGGTGCTGGGGACAGGGACGAGCAACAGTGACAAGGCCCCTGTGCTAACCTTATATTCAAAGAGAAGGGGTGGGGGGGAGAAGAGAGAAGAGGGGACAGAGATAAAAAACAAAGAAAGAAGTCATATTCTGATTTGGAAGTCAGGTTTTTGCAGATGGAAGCAGGTTAAGGTGAGGCCCTACTGGATTAGGGTAGTCCAGTGACTGGTGTCCAGGAATAGGGACGTTTGGACACAGACGCACAAAGAGGGAAGATGGCCATGTGAAGACAAAGCACAGAGACTGGAGTTACGCGGCCACAAACCAAGAAATGTCGCGCGGCGCCTGTGGCTCAAGGAGTAGGGTGCTGGTCCCATATGCCGGAGGTGGTGGGTTCAAATCTAGCCCTGGCCAAAAACAAAAAACAAACAAAGAAATGTCAGGGATTACCAGCAGCCACGGGAAGATGGGAGGAGGCACAAAGGACTCTTCCTTAGAGCCGCTGGAAGGAGCAAGGCCCTGCCAACACCTTCCCTTTGGACATGTAGTCCCCAGAACTGTTAAGAAAATAAATTCCTGTGGTTTTAAACCATAAGGATTGTGGTATCTTGTTATGGCAGCCCTGCGAAACTAATATAGAAGCAGATCACACTGCAAGAAGCTGGGACTACAGAGATGGAAGAAGTATCTTGCAGCCCCCCTACAGCTTCCCAGTCCTTGCTTTAGCTACTTGCAAATGAAAGCACCCCAACTACAAAGGCTGTCAGTGACTGCCAGGTCACTCCCGATTGATGGCTTCCTTCCACAGGTGGCAGCCCATCCAGTGTTTGTCTTTGTTAGAAAACGCTTGTTGATTCAGGAACAAAAGTCTCTTATTCATATCTAGTGAATGATAAATCTACCCACTGGCCCAGCATCTCTAAGACCATAGAAAACAACACAAGCCCTTATCTACTTCATGACAATCTTTCACTTTTTTCTTTTCTTTTTTTCATTTTAAGATAGAGTCTCACTCTTGTCCAGGCTAGAGCGCAATGGCATCCTCATAGCTCAACCTCAAACTCCTGGGCTCAAGTCATCTTTCTGCCTCAGCCTCCTGAGTAGTTGGGACTACAAGCTAAGTTTTCTGTTTTTAGTAGAGATGGAGTCTTGCTCTTGTTCAGACTGGTCTCAAACTTCTCAGCTCCAAGGATCCTCCTTGCCTCAGCCTCTCAGAGTGCTAGGATTGCAGGTGTGAGCCACTGTGCCTGGCCTAAGTATCAGTTTCTTGTTAGGACCTTCTTTGCCTTCTCAATCTAAAATTGTAACCTCTACCTGACATAGTTACTTCTTTTTCTGCCAGCTCTTATTGCTGACTGATAATAGAAGGTATATGACTTGTACATCCTGTTTTATCTACCTCCTCACTGGAGAGTAAACTCCACAGGGAAAGAGGACTGGTGTCCATTTGTACTTTGTTCACTGCTGTGTCACCAGTGCTGTCCACAGTGCCTGGGACAGGGTAGGGACCTAAGAAAGAAGTGTTGAATTAATAAATGAATTACAAGAGAAATGGACAAAACAACATGGACACTATTTACAACTTTAAAGAAATTTCAAGGAAACGTGGTCGCTGTCACGCCTGTAATCCTAGCACTCTGGAAGTGCCCTGGTCATGGTAGGAACTCTGACTTTTATTCTGAGTGAAGCAGGGAGCCAACAGAGGGTTGTGAACAGAGAAATGATGTGACCTGCCTTCTGAGGGGGTTTGTTTTCTATTTTTCGAAACTTGTTTATTTAATAAATCATGAAAATTTGCTTCTGCAACCTCTCAAAGCATGGCTAGCGATATCCACCTGTCTGTGGATAATGGTGATTATGTGAGAAACATAATGAGGACTTCCCAGCGCAGAGGTGTGCTGGCAGGAATTGGCCATTTAGAGAGTTGCCTTAGCCGGGCGTTGTGGCGGGCACCTGTGGTCCCAGCTACTCAGGAGGCTGAGGCGGGAGAATCGCTTAAGCCCAGGAGTTGGAGGTTGCTGTGAGCTGTGTGAGGCCACGGCACTCTACCGAGGGCCATAAAGTGAGACTCTGTCTCTACAAAAAAAAAAAAAAAAAAGTAGAGAGTTGCCCGTGGCTTTCTGTTCATTCGTGACAAGAGCACAGTGAGCCTGCTGGTTGCACAGTGCCATGCCTCTGCTTTAGCGGGACCCCTCTGGCTCTACACTGAAGTGAGCCAAGGGTGGGCACAGAGATACCAGTTGGGAGGCTATTCCAGGAATCCAGGCAAGAAATGCTCATGCCTTGGATCTGGGCTACAGCAGAGGAGGTGGTAAGGAGCTGGTCTACGTCTAGTATGCAGATGGGTCTAGAGCAGGAATAAGCAAGTTCCAGCCTGCCAGCTAATGCTGGCTTGCTGTTTTTCTAAGTGAAGTTTCAATGGAACACAGTCACATTTAATTAATTTACACATGGTCTAAAGTTGCATTGTGTTACAGGGGCACAGATGAATACTTGTGATCTTATGGCCTACAAAACCAAAAGTATTGGGTGGCGCCTGTGGCTCAGTCGGTAAGGCACTGGTCCCATATACCGAGGGTGGCGGGTTCAAACCCGGCCCCGGCTGAACTGCAACCAAAAACTAGCTGGGCGTTGTGGCGGGCGCCTGTAGTCCCAGCTACTCGGGAGGCTGAGGCAAGAGAATCGCTTAAGCCCAGGAGTTGGAGGTTACTGTGAGCTGTGTGATGCCATGGCATTCTACCGAGGGCCATAAAGTGAGACTCAGTCTCTACAAAAAAAAAAAAAAAAAAAAAGTATTTATACTGTCTAGCCTTTTACAGAAAGAGCTTGCCAACCCCCAATGCAGAATATGAGATAAAGAGAAGAGGTAATGTTTTAGGGTTAAGCAACTAGAACAGGTAAGTTGTCATTTATTAAGATGGAGTCCTGGCAGGCTGGGCACAGTGGCTCACACCTGTAATACTAGCACTTTGGGAGGCCAGGGCAGGTGGACTGCCTGAGCTCAGAAGTTCAAGACCAGCCTGAGCGAGACCCCATCTCTAAAGAATAGCCAGGCACTGTGACAGGCACCTATAGTCCCAGCTACTTGGGAGGCTGAGGCAAGAGAATCACTTGAGCCCAGGAGATTGAGGTTGCCGTGAGCTATGACATCACAGCACTCTACCAAAGGCGACAAAGTAAGACCCTGTCTCAAAAAAAGAAAAAAGGTGGAGTTCTAGGAGAAGATAAGATGTGAAGAAATAGTAAAGTTTGATTTTGGACATGTACATGTGAGATGCTTATTAGACATTCAAGGAGAGATGTCAAGTAGGTCATCTGATGTCTGAGTCTGAGGACCAAGGAATAGGTCTGGGATGGAGATATAAACTCAGGAATTATCAGATTAGAGACAGTAATTAAAGCTAAGAAATCAATAAGAAAACAATCACAGACGGAGAGGACAAGAGGTTCAAGAGAGAGCCCTGGCCTCCTAACATTTACACATCAGGGGAATAAAAAGGAACCACGCAAAGAACTAAGAAGGAACAGGGAGAATAACAAGAAAACCAGGGCAACGTGGCATTCTGGAAGCAAAAAGAAAAAAGAAAAGTTTCAAGAAGAGTATGAAAAACACATCACATGAGGCTGACAGGTCAGACCAGAGCGTGACTCAGAGAAACCCTGAGAGGCCGCACCCGACTGGAGCTAATTCAGCAAAGGAGCACCAGGACAGGAGAGGGGACGGAGAGGACAGGAGACTCATCTTAGAAGTTTTGTTGTCTAGCGGTGCAGAGATGCAGAGAGATGCTGACAGGAGATATGAGATCAAGAGAGTTCCTTTTATTAATTCTCAGGATGAGAAAAGTAAAAGCACATACACAGGCTATTAAAAGAATCCACCTGAGATGGAAAATCTAACAAAGCAGGAGAGAGAAGGGAAGTGCTAGAGCAAAGGCTCTGAGTATGTGAGAGGAGGCGGGGACTGGGGTCCAGGCTTTGGCAGAGGTGGGGACAACTCGAGCTTAACAAGAACTGTGTGTGTTTCCCAATGAAGTGGGAAGCCAGGCCATCAGCTGAAAGACTGTGCCTGGAGAATCCTGCTAGAGGAGAAGGTAGACGGTGAACTAGCAAACATGGTATAACTGGCTGTCAGCATTAAGGGTGCACTTGAGTTTGTGATCACGAACTTTAAATAAGATAAACAGTGTGGTTCTGAGGTTTTCTCGAAGCTTGTTCCAGAACATGAGACGAACACTTGGTGTACATTGAGAACTTAATCAGAATCATGGTTTAACCAGGGAAGTTAAGACCAAGCGAGAGAGGCTCTCTCCAGAACACGTTCCAACATTCTGAGTGTGACTTGATCATGGTGAGACAAAGAGCTCCACTGATAACGTCATTTCCAAAAGAAAAGATAAAATCACAATTGGAATCTTGAACACTTTAGTTCTATTAGGACATGGCTTCTCAGAGATCTACAGAGAAAACATTACAGGCAAAGGCGTTCTTAATTACTAATTGAAGTTTTGGCCTGAACCTCTCTCTTCTATAATTAATGGAATTAGGTATTTATATATAAAAAGGAGACCATGGATGCCTAATGGAAGCTATAGAACAGAAACACAGCAAGCAGTATTAATTGACAAATAATCCTAGATGAAGAAGACAGGCCAGGCTGGCTGTGGTGGCTCACGCTGACCCCGTCTCTACCAAAAAAAAAAGCCTGGTGTTGTGAAAGTCACCTGCAGTCCCAGCTACTTGGGAGGTTAAGGCAAGAGACTCACTGAAGCCCAAGAGTTGGAGGTTGCCGTGAGCTGTGATGCTACAGAACTCTACCGAGGGCCACAAAGTGAGACTCTGTCTCAATAAAAAATAAATAAATAAAATAAATAAATAAATAAAAACATGAGCCATCAAATTATTAGATAATATCATGATCAATTCAGGTCTCTTAGCAACTACTTTTCCATAACTGGAGTCTTAAGTAATTACAAAATAATTATAATAATTATCATAATGACAGTAATATTTTTGATAGAAAAGTTCACTTAGGGCAGCGCCTATGGCTCAGGGAATAGGGTGCTGGCCCCATATACCGAGGGTGGCAGGATTGAACCCCACCCCAGCCAAACTGCAACAAAAAAATAGTCGGGTGTTGTGGCAGGCGCCTATAGTCCCAGCTACTCAGGAGGCTGAGGCAAGAGAATTGCCTAAGCCCAGGAGTTGGAGGTTGCTATGAGCCACGACACCATGGCACTCTACCAAGGATGATAAAGTGAGACTATCTCTACAAAAAAAAGGGGAAAAAAAAAGAAAAAGAAAGAAAAGAGAAAGATATTTTCAACTATACAGTATGAGTTAATATCATTTCCCAACGAAGACAGTCCTGGATATTAACCATGAGTTCATTTATTATAAACAAACCCTCGCCATAATTAAATGATTGTCAAAGAGGTAGTTATAGAACATCACATCAGGTGAAGTTCTCTATCTTGAAAATGTAGAGAAAAGGTTCTGTGCCAATGTAGAATGAAAACAAGAAAATTCATAATTAGAGGCTTATCTTTTTGGCCATTATTTCAATCTTGCATTTTTAGATTATTTGATCTTAAAAGAAAAGCATAAGGCAAATTCACAAAATCAGCAGAACCAAATCAGTCTTAATCATCTTGTAGTCAGAGATAAAACCTGAGCCTGTATGGAAAAAAGATAGAAGGGTGGTGCCTGTGGCTCAAGATAAAAATGATAGAAGTGATGGGAAAGAAGAAGCAATTAGTTTTAACAGATCATAATCACAATGAATAGACAATAACAAAACTCACTGCAATGATCTTTATCTTTAAACTACTGCTTTAAAGATTTTAAAAAAGTTGATGCCCACTTAATGTCATTCTGTTATGGAAAAAATTCACAACCATCGGCATAACAGAAAGCTGAGCTGAGATTACCAACAGTTCCAGACCTGAAGGGAAGGCTTACCTGATGCGCCTATTGGGGAGGTAGCTGGGGTCATGCTGTGGACGTTGAGACCAAGGCTCTGAGAAGGGCCTGGGGCTGATGCCGAGATAGGAGGACCTGGAGGGTTCTCCCTCTGGGGAGAGGTGAGAGGGGTGGTTGGCTGAGAGGTCTGTCCACCAGCAAGTCGTGCAAGGCGCCTCCGTCGAATCTGCACCGTAAGAGAGAAAAGGGTATTTTGTAACTGAACAGTAGAAAAACAAGTCTGCCCAACAAAGACATTACTGGTAACCATCACTAACCAAACACGTACCTGAGCTTAGTAACTAAATATGCCTCGAGAAAAAGTACTCATTTGACAGAATAACTCCCTGTACCAGTATTCCTACAAGCTATCACCTCACTTTTAAAAACTGTGCCTCTTAATTGCCTTATCATCTCAGCTTATCTCACCTCCTTCCTGATGGTGTGAATTTACAGTGAGCACCTTTCACTTTTAAATACACTGAGGTTTGTTGGTTTTTTCTTTTCTTTTTTTTGAGCTATAGTCTCACTATGTCACCCTCGGTAGAGTGGCATCACAGCTCACACCAACCTCAAACTCTTGGGCTTAAGCAATTCTCTTGCCTCAGCCTCCCAAGGCTGCAGGCGCCCACCACAATGCCTGGCCATTTTTTGGTTGTAGTTGTCATTGTTGTTTGGCAGGCCCGGGCTGGGTTCGAACCCGCCAGCTCCGGTGTAGGTAACTGATGCCCTAGCTGCTAAGCTAGAGGTGCCAAGCCGAGGCTTGCTGTTATTTTAAATATGCAAGATTTTAAATAAATAGCCAATTCAATTCACTTCACTAAAATAATGAGAGAAAGAAACAAAAGTTACATGAATATACAAATTTTACCATCACTTTCAGGAATAAAATTATTATTTTTGACTTGATTGCAATAAAAATATGTCACTTATTCTTTAACACTTCCGAGTTATGTGAATACAAATATGTATCACAAAGTCCCACTGGGTCATAGAAGTGTTTTTCTCATAGCCATTAATTGATAGCTCATCAATCAACTCTCACTGACCACCTGCTGCCCAGGCTGTGAGGACATGCAACAGTTTTAAGAAGGCTGCCGGCCTGAGGGAGGCATCAAAGAAGAAAGCCACAGAAACCAAGTCTGTCATTATAACCTTGCTCCTTTAATCAGTCTCAGGTAACAACAGTCTGATTCCCGATCCCAAAGTTCAGAAGCCCGTGCCTCTGCAGATACATCTACCAATGTACTCACACAAAAGCTGAAGTTATTTAGCTGGTCATCTGTCTACTTAATTAGATTAAACCCTTTGAAGAAAATATTGGGTGTGACTCTATTTATTCAATAAACACCTCTGTAGCCTTTACTATCTCCTAGCACTGTTCTAAGCACTATACAAATGTGTTATTTAATCCTCTTAACACCATATTGAGATAGGCACTTATATTATCCCCATTTTATGTGTGAGCAAACTGAGGCACAGAGAGGCTAGAGGTTTACATTCTATTTTACAAGAGTGTAAAGCAGACTTTAGAGGACTCTTGTCACCAGGCTGCCTCTGTCCCATCTGTCTGTATCCCCCTAACGTCCATCACAGCAGACGCTCAGTGCCTCCTCTCATTTTCTGGTGGCTGCTGGTAATCCCTGACATCTCTTGGTTTATGGCCATGTAACTCCAGTCTCTGCCTTCATCTTCACATGGCCATCTTCCCTCTTTGTGTGTCTGTTTCAAACTTCCCTCTTCCTGGACACCAGTCATTGGATTAGGGACTACCCTAATCCAGTAGGGCCTCACCTTAACCTGCTTCCATCTGCAAAAACCTGACTTCCAAAGCTGTCACCCTGGGTAGAGTGCCATGCCACCATAGTTCACAGCAACCTCCAACTCCTGGGCTTAAGCGATTCTCTTGCCTCAGCCTCCCAAGTAACTGGGACTACAGGTGCCCACCACAATGCCCGGCTATTTCTTTGGTTGTAGTTGTCACTGTTTGGCAGGCCTGGGCTGGATTCAAACCCGCCAGCTCCAGCGTATGTAGCACTGTATGAGCTACAGGGGCAGAACCCAGAATATGACTTCTTTCTTTGTTTTTTATCTCTGTCCCCTCTTCTCCCCCACCCCCTTCTCTTTGAACATAAGGTTAGCACAGGAGCCTTGTTGCTGTTGCTCGTCCCTGTCCCCAGCACCATGCTTATCACACGTAGGAGCTCTGGAAGTGCCTGCAGGTTAATGGGGGAGTGAAGGAAAGCAGTATTTCTTACTGGATTTGTGAGAGGCAGAGTAAGAATGGAGTTCTATGTAAAGAACATTTGCTACATTACTCTTTTCACTGTGACCAGCATGACTGTCTCTTTTTCTTGCTGCTGTGAATGGCATTTTTTAAATCCCTAAGCCTATTCATTTTCTTCTATAATTAGAGATGGATGGTGGTGATGGATGCAGAACCACCTGAATGTGCTTAATGACAAGGGACTGGATGCTTAAAATGGTGAAAAATGGCAGATCTTATGCTGTATACATGTTAACTATGTTTCTTGGAACTGAAATAAGTGACCACCACACAGTCTGTCTCAAAACTTTCGAAGTAACCTATATACATTTTACAACAGTTTTAAAAAATATAAATAAGTCTCAGATTTCTGACTGAGTTGTAACACTGTCAATTGCTATAGCCACCCCCCAATCAGGTGTCAATCAAAGGAACTCTGGAGAGGAAAGTGAGGAAAGGGCTCCAGAAGACTACAGCATAGGTTGAGTATGGTGGCGTAGACCTATTATCCTAGAATTCTGGAAGGCCCAAGTTGGGGGGACAGCTTGAGTTCAGGAGTTCGAGACCAGCCTGAGCAAGAACAAGACCTGTCTCTACTAAAAATAGAAAAATTAGCCAGGTGTTGTGGTAGGAGCCTGTAATCCCAGCTACTCAGGAGGCTGAGGCAAGACGATCTCTTAAGCCCAAGAAATTGACATTGCTGTGAACAATGACACCAGGGCACTCTACCCAGGGTAACTGAGTGAGGCTCTGTCACAAAAAAGAAAAAAAAGAAATTTACAGAGTTTCAGATGGAAACATTGTAAGAATAAAACCTTATCTGTTTGTCTAATTTTCTGTTCTGCACTTAGTAATCAATAAAGTGTCCAAGAAACCACAAATATGAATGTAAGAAATACCTTGGGAAAAAAAAAGAAGTACCTTGGGAACATTCTAGACTCAAAGGCCACATTTTCTTGTGTAAACATTAGACTCAAAGAAGGAGGGCACCACCATTTAGATAAAAACACCTTTCTGAAAACACCCAAAGGAAAAGAGGAAGCCAGTCATGTGGTTATGTAGTGGGAATGTTTGGCATGTTCAAGGTCAGCGAGACCAGTGCCAGGAAGGGGTCAGACTGCATGGGCCTCAGAGGCCACGGCAATATTGGCTCTGAGAAAACACCAGCATCTTTTGATTTAAAAAAAAAAAAAGGGTGGGAGCCAGGTTTTGGGAAGACAAGGCGGGAGACACTCTTGGCCAGGAGTTCAGGACCAGCCTGGGTAACAAAGCAAGACCCTCTTACAATCTATTTAAAAATCACCTGCGTGTGGTGGTAGGCATGTGTGGTCCCAGCTACTCTGGGACCTCTAAGGCTGAGGTAGGAGGATTGCTCAAGCCCAGGAGTTTGAGGTTAAGGTGAGTTATGATGACACCACTGCACTGTTGCCTGGTCAAAGGAGGGAGAGACTGTCTCAAATAAATAAATAAATATTTTTATTTGACTTAAATTTTAAAAAAGTAATTCTAGCTTCTGTGAAGAATAAATTTTAGGGAACAAGGAGTAGACAGGGAGACTATCCAAAAAGCTATTGCAAAATGAGCCAAAGTGGAACTAGGCTATAGTCCCAGTCACTCGGGAGGCTGAGAAGGATGACTTGAGCCTAAGAGTTTGAGGCTGCAATGAGCTGTGACTGTGATATTGTATCTAGCCTTGGCGACAGAGTGAGACCCTGTCTACAGGGAAAAAAAAAAAAAACTTGGCGAAGGAAAATTAATTGTGTCATATTCCTAAGGCTGCAACCTAGAGAGTGATCATGGGAATGAGCTAACGCTATGGACTATTAGCAACAACAGACACGACTTACAAACCACACTGAGCAAGGGAAGACAGCTGCTGACGAATGAGAAAAGCTGAACTACAGTCTTAGTTCAGATAATGGTTGTGCTTGCTGGTGGGGAGGTGTAAGGAAGAAGACTGGGAGAAGCACAAGCAAAGCTTCCAGGGGTCTGGGATGCTACTTTTTTAAATACTAGATGCTAGTTCAACAGGTATGCCCCTCTGAAAAATTCACTGGATTTACTTACTTTATTTACTTACTCTACTTATTTGCAACTAAAGGTGGTAAGTTCATAACTCACATGTTAAATATAGTCTTTTGGATGTGTCAAGTAGGATATAATTTTATTTATTTTATTTATTTGTTAATTTTTTAGAGACAGAGTCTCATTTTGTCTCCCTCGGTAGAGTGCCATGGCGTCACAGCAACCTCCAGCTCTTGGGCTTAGGTGATTCTCTTGCCTCAGCCTCCCGAGTAGCTGGGACTACAGGCATCTGCCACAACGCCCGGCTATTTTTTTGTTACAGTTTGGCTGGGGCCGGGTTCGAACCCACCACCCTTGGTATATGGGGCTGGCACCCTGCTCACTGAGCCATAGGCACCACCCAAATAGGATATAATTTTAAAAATTTAATGCTACCAGAAAGCCTACTGAAAATGCCACATTTTTTATGATTCCTTTTTTTTTCTCTAGCAGATGTGATGTTACTCTGAAACCCCGGCTTGAGACCAATAGCATGCACTGTCTCAGCTGCCTAGTAGCTGTCACTATAGGTGAGAGCCACCGTGCCCAGCTCTTTATGAGGATTCTATAAAACTGATTTAATTTAATATAAAACTGAAACATCTTTTATTTGTTGCTGTTAAGCAGGCCCCGGGGGAGTTCAAATCTGCTGCTCCTAGTGTGCAGGGCTGGTGCTCAAACCACTGAGCTATGGACGCCAGCCCAACTAAAATATCTTCTATAAATAGCATATTTACTACTTGATACTGAAATTAAAAAGGGACAGTAATTTCAACTTTTTAAAATGTGTTTGTATGGCTGGGAGTGGTAGTTCATGCCTATAATCCTAACACTCTGGGAGGCCAAAGTGGGTGGATAACTTGAGCTCAGGAATTCGAGACCAGCCTGAAAAAAAGGAAGACCCCCGTCTCTACTAAAAATAGAAAAACTGAGGCAAGAGGATGGCTTGAGCCCAAGAGTTAGAGGTTGCTGTGAGCTATGATGCCACGGCACTCTACCCAGGGCAACAGCTTGAGACTCTGTCTCAAAAAACAAAACAAAACTAGCCAGATTGTGGCGGCGGCGGTAGCCTATAGCCTCAGCTACTTGAGAGGCTGAGGCAAGAGAATTACTTGAAACCAAGAGTTTGCTGTGAGCTCTGACTCCACAGTGCTCTAGCCTGGGGTAACAGAGTAAGACTCTGTCTCAAAATAAACAATTAATTAAAATAAAATGTGTTTGTGTATATATTTTAATACAACAGAAAGGTGGGTAAAAAGAGACTAAATTTTCATAGGAAGTAGCATGTGGGGGTTTCCTTGAAAAGCTCAGTCTCATTGTCTTCGAGGCAGCTAAACTCAGGGGCTGATGCTTGATTTCAAATTCAAATTCAGCCTTCACTACTTACTACCTTTTTGGCTCCAGGTTAAGTCATGTGATCTCTCTGTGCTTCTGTTTCTGCATAATGTACGTCTACATATCACACATCATATGATGAGGGCAAAAAACGAGCCTTCCTCATACCTCTGTGCGGAAACCACCACACTGGCCCCTTGCACGCTTATCCCCCATGACTCGATCCTGCCCCAGGACGTGGTACATACGTGATATATTTACTTGTGTATTGCTTGGTCACTGGTCCCTACTGTATGTTTCCCCAAAACAAGGACTTTTCTCAGTTTTTTTTCTCTGACTTTATCTATTACCAGTGCCTAGAACAGTGTCTGGCACATAGCAAGTGCTCTCTAAACAACTGCTAAATAAATGAAAAACACTAGAAAAATGCACTGCACATAAAATTGACCATTTATTAGTTGACACTATCATTACCTTTTAAAGAACATGCCCACTATTCTTAGAAAAAATATAGAATGCCAAGTTTGTCCTGACATGTTAAATTTGGATGTTCTAGTTAGTGATGTAAATAGAACAAATGTTCTGACTCACCACAATATGGGCTTGAAGGAAGATGACAGGTTTCCCCCGAGCTGGTATTCCCCAGTCCTCATCCACCCCACTCCACAAACACATGTTAAAGAAAAAATAAAGGCTGAAGAATCAAGACTTTACGAAGTCTTCTGTGGACTGTGCATGCAGGGATGAGGAGTGAAGGGATGGAATTAGGTGCGTGCACGACATGCTGAGAAAGGGTGAGAGATGACGGGTAGAACGCGTCCTGCCCATCTTAAAGACCCACTGGAAAGAGAACAGAGTGGTGGCAGGGGCAGTGCCTGGGCTGTGCACAGCAGCCTCTCGGGGAAGGACAGCACCAGCGCCACAGGGATCTGACACCGTCTACAATGGTGTGGTAGCTTTGAACTGGTTCAGCAACCAGAGGGCCTGGGAGTATCTGGACAGGAGACTCCCAAGAGAATGGCTTTGTGCAACCACAGGTAGAAAGAGTTATCTAATTAATTTAATTATTAAGAGATGTGACTTCCCTTTTATCACAAACATATGAGATACATACTAAAAATCGTCCCAACACATTAAAATACCATTAAACATTTTTCTGTTTGCTCATTCTACTTTTTGACATGAAGTACATAGTACTTCCTTTAAGTTAAACAAAAGTCCTTTTAAAAATAATTTTTTCTCATATGTCACAGAGCAAAAAAAACTAAAACATAGAAAAGGAACTTCTAATCACTCGCTTATGTAAAAACCCACCCCGACTCAAACCCAAACATACTGATCATGAAATCTCGTTCCTAGAGTTTTTCTCATCTTATCTTTTTCAGTTCTTATTTTACAAATGACATTAAAAACAGGGCTTTCCCCTAAATTGATCTCAAATTTGTGATGAACTGAAAAGACTTAAAACAGCAAAGGTCACTATGGTGGTTTCAGGCAGAAGCTACAACATGAGCCAAACTGTACCTCTTCCTTTTAACAGTGTACAGGGGAAGAAAAATCCAGGAAATGTTGTTTTAAGTTTAGTAAGTAGTCATTCTACAGAAGGGCCTATTTCTCTAGTAGGAAAAAAAAGTAAATTATCTGATAACATAAAGAAAAATACTTGCAAATACTTTCTCTTTGTGTTCGTCTCCTAGAAACATCTGTCCTGTTTTTATTATTGGTTTTCTTTTCTAAGAGCCAGCCATATCTAAAACTTATAAAATGCCATGACAATGTCACAATATGCTCAATCTAAACAATGTATTTTTTAAATTTTTTCCCCCCAAGACAGAGTCTCACTATGTCACCCTCAGTAGAGTACCATGACGTCACAGCTCACAGCAATCTCGAATTCTCGGGCTTAAGTGATTCTCTTGCCTCAGCCTCCCAAGTAGCTGGGACTATAAGTACCCGCCACAAGGCCTGGCTAATTTTTGGTTGTTATCACTGTTGCTTAGCAGGCCCCAGCCGGGTTCAAAATCCCTAGCCCCAGTGTGTGTGGTTGGCGCCCTAACCACTGAGTGATGGGCGCCAGGCCAAAACAATGTATTTTTTAAAAATGTATTCAAATGTGAACATTATAGCACTATGATCTAGAATTCCAATTTCCTTTAAAAAAAATTTCATAATTTGGGGCGGCGCCTGTGGCTCAGTGAGTAGGGCGCCGGCCCCATATGCCGAGGGTGGCGGGTTCAAACCCAGCCCCGGCCAAACTGCAACCAAAAAATAGCCGGGCGTTGTGGTGGGCGCCTGTAGTCCCAGCTACTCAGGAGGCTGAGGCAGGAGAATCGCCTAAGCCAGGAGTTGGAGGTTGCTGTGAGCTGTGTGATGCCACGGCACTGTACCGAGGGCAATAAAGTGAAACTCTGTCTCTACAAAAAAAAAAAAAAATTTCATAATTTGGCTTGGCACCTATAGCTCAGCGGCTAGGGCTCCAGCCACGTACACCAGAGCTGGTGGGTTTGAATCCAGCCCGGGCCTGCCAAACAACAATGACAACTCCAACCAACAAATAGCTGGACACTGTGGCGGGCGCCTGTAGTCCCAGCTGCTTAGGAGGCTGAAGCAAGAGAATCGCTTAAGCCCAAGAGTTTGAGGTTGCTGTGAACTGTGATGTCGCAGCACTTTATCCAGGGCAACATAGTGAGACTCTGTCTCCCCGCTCACCCCCGAAAATTCACAATTTTATTTTTTTTATGTTTTTGCAACAGATTCTCACTATGTTACCCTGGGTAGAGTACAGTGGCATCATAGCTCATGGCAACCTCAAATTCCTGGGCTTCAGTGATCCTCTTGCCTCAGCCTCCGGAGTAGGCTGCCTACCACCACACCCTGAAAGTTTTTCCATCTTTAGTAGAGATGAAGGTCTTGCTTTTGCTCAGGCTGGTCTTGAACTCCTAAGCTCAAGCTAACCACTTGCCTCGGCCTCCCAGATTGCTAGGATTACAAGCACGAGTCACAGCACCTGCCAAAAAATTCGCAATTTTAAATTAATTTTAATTCATGCACCAAGTCTTTTTGTTGTTGTTGCTGTTGTTTTTTTTTTTTTTTTTTTGCAGTTTTTGGCCGGGGCTGGGTTTGAACCCGCCACCTCCAGCATATGGGGCCGGTGCCCTACGCCTTTGAGCCACAGGCGCCGCCCCGTTGCTGTTGTTTTTGAGACAGAGTCTCACTATGTCGCCCCGGTAGAGTACCGTGGCATCACAGCTCACAGCAACCTCAAACTCTTAGGCTTCAGCAATTCTCTTGCCTCAGCCTCCCAAGTAGCTGGGACTACAGGCACCTGCCACAACGCCTGGCTATTTTTTGTTGCAGTTGTCATTGTTATTTGGAGGGCCTGGGCCAGGTTTGAATCTGCCAGCCTCAGTGTATGTGGATGACGCCGTAACCACTGTGCTACAGGCACCAAGCCCAAAACCCCAAAACTCTTATTTAAATTCCTCCCCCCTTATCTCTCTCTCAAAAAAGATCTCTCTTTTTTTTTTTTTTGAAGGCTTCTTTTTTTTTTTTTTTTTTTTTGGTTTTTGGCCGGGGCTGGGTTTGAACCCACCACCTACGACATATGGGACCAGCGCCCTACTCATTGAGCCACAGGCACCTCCAAGATCTCTTTTTTTAAGAGACAAGGCCTTGATACGTTGGCTAGCCTTGAAATACTAGCCTCAAGCAATCTTCCTCCCACCTCAGCCTCTAGTAGCCTGGACTACAAACATGCTCCAAACTGCCCAGCTCCCCTCCTTTTAAAGAATATAGTAAATTCAGTCTGCCACTGTCATGAAGCCAAATATAATGTTAAGAAAGAAAAAGCAAGAAGTGACTTGGATTCTTTTTTACAGATTTTAACCAAACACAAGTAAACATCTCCTTACAGCTCTCAATACAATCCTATCACCTCCTCTCCTGCAAACAGGAAGTTGATTTAGCACTTAGATAATAAGTTTTCTAGCTTATGTTGTCATGATGACTATTTCTGGAGGCTCCTGGAAACTCTAAGACAAACGAATCATCTATAATAACATGATTAACACTCACTCAGCACTTACATACGCCTGATGCTATTTTAAGGGTTTCACAACATAAACTTAGTCAATAACCCAAAGAGATCATTAAATTTATTTTTCCACTTTACAGATGAAGAAACTGAACTTGCTCAAGGTCACACACCTATATAGTAAAAGAGCAGATCTGAATCCATACCTTAAAACTCCACAGCATACACTCTTAACCACATAGCACTGATCTTCACAGCAGAAAATTCCTTCTAAAGTTTGGATAGTGGCAGCCTTATTCTCTCTGACATAGCAGTGTTTGTCACTTACTAGCTGAATAAGTGAAGAAGCTATTTATAGAATGTTTAGTATTCCAGATACTGCATTCACCCTTTATTAATGTTAGAATACTAGTAAACTGGCTTGGCACCTGTAGCTCAGTGAGTAGGGCACTGGCCACATCCACCGAAGGTGGCAGGTTCAAGCCCAGCCCGGACCTGCTAAACAACGATAACTGCAACCAAAAAATAGCTGGGTGTTGTGCCAGGCACCTGTAGTCCCAGCTACTCAGGAGACTGAGGCAAGAAAATTGCTTAAACCCTAGAGTTTGGGGTTGCTGTGAGCTGTGACGCTATAGCACTCTACCCAGGGCGACATAATGAGACTCTATCTCAAAAAAAAAATAAACAAAAAAAAAACTAGTACTCCTTCTCTGAGTTTCTATTTTGAAATACAGAACATTTCCATTTTCTGGTTCAAAGTATACAGAATGCCGATCATTAAACCAGGAAAAAAATTTAACATAATCTTTCCAAGAAAATTCAGTCCTTTGTTGAAATATTTATTAAAGACCCACTGTACAACAGATGTAACAGGCACTAAAGATAAACCAACACTCAAGTCATAATCCCCACCACCCTCAAGGACTTCCAGATCCACCAGGGAACAAATGCAAAATGATGACAATTTAGATATAAGGAAAGGAGAGGAGACACAAAGGAGAGGGCTGCAACTCGGTCTGAGGCACCTGTCACAGCTTCATAGGGAGATTTCACACACAAGCACACGGACCTTAGTAATGCTATAGAAAATGATATGTTACCTTCACTTTAATGACTCCTGCCTTTAAAATGGGGTATATTTTTGTTACGTGTATTTTACCACGATCTTTTAAAAAATGAACTTAAAAAGCAAGTTATAAAAGGGCACACAGGGTGATTGATTCCATTTATTTTTAAAAAGGATATATATTTACATTATAACAAATATTATTATGAGTAAAAATTACACACGAATGCAAACAGTGATGATACAATACATTTCCAGTTTTTTTCTTATCTTTCTTCTTTCACATGATTTCTGAAGAAAAGAATGAACTCCAAAAAAAGATGAGACAGAGTACAGGGTAGCAAAGTAGCCTCTATCAGAAGCACTCCTACTCACCCAGGCAGAGGGAACAGAAGCATGCCAAGTGCACATGGGCCAGAAGTGACAGGTTCATGTCTGTTTACATTTCAGCAGTGTGGGGAGGCGCAATCTGCCCCAGGAAGAGGCAAGGACAACACAGGTGTGCTAGTGGCCCCCTACTGGGGAGCTGCCTCTCCCTCCCCTCCTTCCTATCCTCCCCCCTTCAGTCTTTGCTCAAGGTTCCATTCTCACCCAGGCCTTCCCTGCTCACCTCCTATTTCCCATCCACTTTGTGGTTCCCCATACCTTCCATTAGTTCTGCTAAAACAAAGAAATATTGCACGCACACACACCACTTATGTGGGTCACTACCAAAGTTTTGAGACAGACTGTTACGGTCCATTATTTCACCTACAAGAAACACAGTTGACAGCGTCCTTTCTGAGTCACCTGTGCAAGTTTCAACTCACTTAGCTATTGGTGTTGCAGGGAGAGCTTCATTTGCTTTTATCCACGCAGATTTTATGTTTTTTGATTTTTGTGTATCTTGAAACTTTCATAATGACCTGGTACATACACAGATAAAGAAAGCGAATTTGGCAAAAAATTAACTGATAAATCTAGACGATTTGTTCAATCTCTCTGCAGATTTGAAAATTTTCAGAATGAGGGCGGTGCCTGTGGCTCAGTGAGTAGGGCACCGGCCCCATATGCCGAGGGTGGCAGGTTCAAACCCAGCCCCGGCCAAACTGCAACAAAAAAATAGCCGGGCGTTGTGGCAGGCGCCTGTAGTCCCAGCTACTCGGGAGGCTGAGGCAAGAGAATCGTGTAAGCCCAAGAGTTAAAGGTTGCTGTGAGCCATGTGACGCCACGACACTCTACCCAAGGGCAGTACAGTGAGACTCTATCTCTACAAAAAAAAAAAAAAAAGAAAATTTTCAGAATGAAAGCTGAGGGGAAATAAGGTCCACCAACATGACCATGTTCAGCTACACATTGTAGGCACCAAGGGGACTGCCCAGGGCTGTCAACGAGAACACAAGGAAGTGGAGGAGTGATTATAATGACACCCCCCCACCCAGAGACAAAGGAAGCCCTGGCAGCACTTGGATTCTTGGTTCCAGCCTCTTCCTGTGATCCAGCTATCTTTCTGTCCTGCATTCAGAAAGAGGACTCCTGCGTCCTTAAAATAAATCCCCCTTTTGCTTAAGCTCAATAAGATGTTCTGTTACTTACTGTGTGTATGCACATACATACTCCAAGGCCCAGTGATGCTACCGGCCCAGTGCTTGGAGTATCACTCTGTTTTTCACTTCCCTGTGTTGGGGTTTGAGGACTCACACTCACTGTATATTCATTCTGTGACTGAATCATCCCAGAGAGTAATTCTGAAAATCTACAACATACCAACACCTATGTGCCTGCTACCTGACTTGAGCTGCTTCTTCAGGATAAGCAGTTGACCAGGTGAGGGACACAGGAATGCTGAGCCCTTGATAACGAGTATACCCAGACGTGATGAGACATGAGGCAAGAAAGACAGGCTGGGACAAGCTCCCGCAAGTTTTAAATGCCATCCTAAGAAACCGAACTTGTTCATGAAGACAAGAGAGGTTTTGAAGACTGAAGCAGGGAAGTAACTGGGTCGGATTTACCTTTTTACACTCTTAGCTGCTATCTATGTGGAGAATGGACTGAGGCAGCACACAAGTGAGCCCGGCCGGCGGATGGGGTGGTGCATGTGTGCTCAGTAGAACTTGGTCACTGCTCAGAAGGCAGATGTGAGGAAGAACAGAGGGTCTGGACTTTAGGCCGGCATACCTAATGGGTAAAACTTCCCAAAATTGAGAACAGAAGGAGAGTTGAAGATGAATTATGATTAGATTACTGAGTGAAAGGTAAGAATATCCAAATCTTATGCCCTACAGGAAGCTAAATGCCCTAAATAGGAAGTTTTTTTTTTTTTTTTTGTAGAGACAGAGTCTTACCTTATCGCCCTCGGTAGAGTGCCGTGGTGTCACACAGCTCACAGTAACCTCCAAATCCTTGGGCTTAGGTGATTCTCTTGACTCAGCCTCCCAAGTAGCTGGGACTACAGGCGCCCGCCATAACGCCCGGCTATTTTTTTGTTGCAGTTTGGCCGGGGCTGGGTTTGAACCCACCACCCTCGGCATATGGGGCTGGCGCCCTACCCGCTGAGCCACAGGCGCCGCCAATAGGAAGTTGTTTTATTTACATCACTATGTTCCTATTCTAGGACAGATTTAAAGCAATTTAAAAAGAACACATTAAATGTATTTTTAATTTAACTTAAGCTAAAATCAAATAGATAAGGAAATGAGGACAGAAGCAAAATGGTAACAAGAAAAATAAAGCCAAGCCAGGAGTGAGATCAGAACACTCTGCACATGTATACCAATGCGGTACGCAACTGGCAAGGCTCATGAGCGTCAGCACACACTTAACGCAAAATATGATTCAGAGAAGCCAGGCACAGTGGCTCACCCCTATAATCCTAGCACTTTGGGAGGCTGAGGTGGGTGAATTGCTTGAGCTCAGGAATTCAAAACTAGCCTGAACAAGAGTGAGACCCCATCTGTACTAAAAAAAAGACAAAAACCGAAAAACTAGCCATGCAGGGTGACAGGTGCCTATAGTCCCAACTATTCAGGAGGCTGAGGCAAGAGAATCGCTTAACCCAAGAGTTTGAGGTTGCTGTTTGCCATGGCACTCTACCCAGGGCAATAGAGTGACACTCTGTCTTAAAAAAAAAAAAAAAAAATACATACACACACATATTCAGAGAAAGCCATTTTAGAGTGGCCCAATGAAGAGATCCAAGGATCACCTTTGCTGGTGGTTTGATTGAAGGAGAGATTTTACAGTATCATGGACAGGGGTTCAAAACCTGGGACCTGTGAAGCCACAAAGACTTCTGATTCCCTTAAAGATGTTCAAAGAAGCCCCTCACCAGAAAAAAAATTTAAAACTACTCTCCCGGGGAATGGATGAACAGCATATCCTTCACTCAATCCTCCACAAAAACTTGCTCTGAAGAGAACTCTTGGTAAGCACTGAGGTGCAGTGAGTTCTTCATGACCCTTCATCCCCAACAGACCCCTGAAAACAGATCTGTATGTACTCAGCCCAGCAGGGTGAGAAGCCACGTGCTCTCACTGCTGACCACGAGGGAGCAGCTGGAATTTAGGTCTAGATCTCAAGTCATCATGGGGGTTAGGGGTCATCAGCATGGACTCCAGTAGGGCAAAACTTGGCTATGTAGTTCACATTCCTATCCTGAGCACTTTATAACTGATCATGGACCACAAGGGTACTAGTGACTTTCTGGGGAATAAGTGAACACCTGACAGTCAGTCACCTAATACATCTTGAGAGTGTATGTTAGAATCCCTCTGCTACCTGTGTTCAGTGGCAGTGAAATGCCCCTTGACCATGTTCAAGTGTGTCTGACTTCTGAATCATGTTATAGCTGGCTGGCCCTGCAACAAGACCCTAGGACTTATTTTGAGTATAACTTCACTAAATCTTCTTTTCCAGATCAGCATAATACATGAGTTACACACACTTAAAACAAAAGTTGTTTTGCACAGTTACAGACATGTGACCAGTTGCCTGCTCCACTCTTCCGTTATCTCCCTTTCACACCCTGCTACTACAGGGTTAATCAAGAGTACGGCAGATTTCACAAGTAAATGTGCTTTGGGTTTGTATTATGCTTCATTAAAGAAGGACAATATGGGTTTGGTGTCTGTAGTTCAAGTGGCTAAGGCGTCAACCACATACACCAGAGCTGGCAGGTTCGAATCCAGCCCAGGCCTGCCAAAACAACAACTACAACCAAAAAATAGCTGGGCATGGTGGCGGGCATCTGTGGTCCCGACTACTTGGGAGGCTGGGGCAAGAGAATCGCTTAAGCCCAAGAGTTGGAGGTTGCTGTGAGCTGTGATGTCACAGCACTCTACCCAGGGTGACAGCTTGAGGCTCTGTCTCAAAAAAAAAAAAAGGGCGGTGCCCATGGCTTGAAGGGGTAGGGCGCCAGCCCCATATGCTGGAGGTGGTGGGTTCAAACCCAGCTAGGGCCAAAAACTGCAAAAAAAAAACCCAGCATAATATGTCTCATCGTATAATACTGAGACAAAAATAAAAATAAAAATAGAAGGCTCGGCGCCTGTGGCTCAAGCAGCAAGGTGCCAGCCACACCCACCTAAGCTGGAGGGTTCAAATCCAGCCCAGGCCCGCCAAACAACAACGACAGCTACAACCAAAAAACAGCTGGGCGTTGTGGCAGATGCCTGTAGTCCCAGCCAGTTGGGAGGCTGAGGCAGGAGACTCGCTTAAGCCCAAGAGTTGGAGGTTGCTGTGAGCTATGACACCACAGCACTCTACCCAGGGCAACAGCTTGAGGCTCTATCTCAAAAAAATAATAAAATAAAATAATAATAGGAAACAGAAGGTAGAAACAAAATCTTGTCCAGAATCTCACCACAGTTTTTACATCACATGGCAAAACCAACACCCACCCCTTAGAAGTGAAGGTGCTTACCTCACACTCTTGTGAGGAATGGCTTCTTTTTTCATGACCACATTTAGGACTATTTAACAGCCAGAACTCCCAGAAAGGTTTTTGTTTTGTTTTGGTAAAAGTAAACGCAAAGTGTAAACATGTAGGACAGATCCCAGCCCGCTGCAGCCATCTCCTGTGGGACCAGGGCAGGAGCAGTCACAGCTGTGTAACGATGTGTGAAGACATCTCAGTCCATGATGCAGCACAGGCCCCACTGTGTTCCTTAAGATTAGAACACTGGCTTCTCACTGCACCTTCTCTATGTTTAATTGTGTTCAGATACACACATACTCACCACCACGTTGCAGGGTCCTACACTGTCCAGTACAGTGACGTGCTGCGCAGCCTGGTGTGTTGTGCAGTGCGCTGTATGACGTCCACACGAGACGCATTTCTCAGAATGGATCTGTACCAGGCAATGCATGACCGTAGTCTGCTTTTCATCACCACACAGCTCACGTTCATCTATCACCAGAATGACTGGATTCCCTGCCCTTCATCCCTCCTCTCTCCTACCCAAGGGACCTGATTACTGAATAGTAAGGACCAGCTCCCAGGAACACAAACAGGCTCTCCTGCCTTTCCCCGTGAGTCATGCCTAGCATGGTTCCTCCCAGCCCTGCTCAAGCTGGCCCTTGGTAAGCAAGTAAACACAGGACTGGCAAAGCCCCCGACTCACTACCTCTCAGCTCTCTTGGATAAGGAGAGCCTTCCCCGCTCCCCCTTGGATTGAGGACCAAGGCTCCAGAGATGCCACTCCCACGAGACTGTGTGAAAGGAGAGGGGACAAAATACTCCTCTCTACAACTCAAGGTGCCTCCAGCTGTGGTTAGTGTGACATGTGCAAGGGGGGAGCGTAGAGGAATGGCAGAGGAGGATGGCACAGCAGTGGGGCCGGCCTGCCCTCCCCTTCTGCCTTGCCCAGGGCAGCCACACCGTGGCTTTACGCACACTCTTCAACTCCCAGCAACTGCATGAGCTCCAGCGGCTTCCAGTTCTTGTCCCCATCACAGACAATGGAAATGCCCATGGGCAGGTTCAGTTCTACGAAGGCCCCTTCAGAGAGACCCCCCAGAGGCTCGACCATGCCAGGAAGCGCTGCTCCATGGGCTACAATCAGCACTGGTTTCCCCACCTGGATCTGAGGAATTCTCTTTGCTCCCAAATGACGGCGCTCTGGTGACAGTGTCCTTTAGACACCCAGAGGAGGATAGCTGCCCTCCAGTGAGGTGTGCGCACCTGGGACCCTTGCTGGTGCTGCCCCACAGGGGATGGTGCGCTTTAGCACAGCACTCGAATCTCCACGTGGCCTCACTATGCGACAGCTTCGGCTCTGCTGAGCCCCTCACATCCCACAGTATCACTCACTGAGCCGAATCCTCCCCAGCAGCCACATCTGCTCAATGGCATCCAATTCTGTCCAGGGGCTGGGATGGCTGTCTTCTGCCCTGAGGTGAGGTAAGTGTCAAACTCACGGCCAGCATCTCAGCACCTGCCCACCTGCACTACCTCCTCCTGCCCCACTGGGCAGAGGTAGGTGTCGCCCCGCCACTGAAGCGGCTCTCCAGATGCCAGCGCCTGCAACTTGGATCGCCACAACTTGCAGGCAGCACCAGAGGCTTAGGATGCAGCACTGACTGCGTCACCACGGCTCACCAAGATTTGCAGTCTTCCCTGCCCGGCTCCCCACTGCCCACCACCCAGCTCCTACAAACTTTCTCCAACATAAATTTTAACATATAAACCTAAAAGCTCAATGAGCCCCACTTTCCTGTGTCTGCATGAATAAAGACCAAACCCATCAAGCATCTGAGAAATATTACAGGGTAAATATGACATGGTAGAGAGACAAGGGTACACGAGCATTGTCACTACAACCTCAGATTTCGAATCATTTTCTGCCTTTTTTTTGTGTGTGGGCACGTGCGTGGGTGTGCGTGTGTGAGACAGAGTCTCATTTTGTCACCCTCGGTAGAGTGCCGTGGCGTCACAGCTCATAGTAACTTCAAACTCCTGGGCTCAAGCGATTCTCTTGCCTCAATCTCCTAAGTAGCTGGGACTACAGGCATCCACCATAAAGCCCAGCTATTTTTTAGAGACGGGGCCTCACTCCTGCTCGGGCTGGTCTCAAACCCATGAGTTCAGGCAATCCGCCTGCCTCAGCCTCCCAGACTGCTAGGATCACAGGCATGAGCCACCTCGCCAGCCCTGCCTTACTTTTCAAGTTACTCACCCAACTCAAAAAATGTTTACTAGAAAGTTACAAAAAGGCTCATTTCTCTACCACATTTCTCCTCCAAACAATATCATGGCCATGGCCAAAACTTACCCTCAAATCAAAACCTTAAGCATCTCATGGTCTGACCCAAGCATGCCCCACTCCAACCCACATGTGTCACCACAGTTAGCCATGCCACCCATCTCGGCTCCTGCATACTCAGGACAACTCGATTTTAATAGTAACAGAGCCCCTTCCACTCTCGGAACATTGCTGGTGTGGACATGGCCATTACAAGGTCTCCCTACCCCTGGCAGTCGCCTCCCTCTATACCAGATGTCCCATCTACTCTAACCCCTCTCTCCACCTACACACCCTCCACTGCCCACCATGCTTCCCTTGCCTGCAAGAGGAATGCAAAGAAGGCAAATCATCTCATTCCACTGTCAGTACTGCCCTAGTTGAAACTAAAGTGCAAAATTTTCACAGAGCCAAGATCTAGAAATTCCTAGCAAAATACACAATTTTTTTTTTTTTTTTGTAGAGACAGAGTCTTACTGTACCGCCCTCTGGTAGAGTGCCGTGGTGTCACACGGCTCACAGCAACCTCTAACTCTTGGGCTTACACGATTCTCTTGCCTCAGCCTCCCGAGCAGCTGGGACTACAGGCGCCCGCCACAACGCCCAGCTATTTTTTTTTGTTGTTGTTGCAGTTTGGCCGGGGCTGGGTTTGAACCCGCCACCCTTGGCATATGGGGCCAGCGCCCTACTCACTGAGCCACAGGCGCCGCCCAAAATACACAATTTTTAAACTGGTCAGCTTCTGAATTCTTAATGGCCTTGACTACACTTATCATAGGACATGAACACCATTATACCACCCTATCAACCTAGCAGTCCAGCCCATGACAAAGAAGCCATTTTCTTGGCTGGGTACGGTGGCTCAAGTCTGTATTCCTAGCACTCTTGGACTCCAAGGTGGGTGGATTGCCTGAGCTCACAAGTTCAAGATCAGCCTCAGCAAAATCAAGACCCCGTCTCTACTAAAAATAGAAAAACCGAGGCAAGAGGATCACTTAAGCCCAAGAGTTGGAGGTTGCTGTGAGCTAGGACACCACAGCACTCCACCCAAGGTGACAGCTTGAGACTCTGTCTCAAAAAAAAAAAGGCAGTGCCTGTGGCTCAAAGGGGTAGGGCGAGGCCCCATATGCCGGAGGTGGCAGATTCAAACTCAGCCCCGGTCAAAAACTGCAAAAAAAAAAAAAAAAAAGAAAAGAAAAGCTCCACTTTCTTGGGATTAGAAATGGACTGTAAACTGTATTTTCTCAGGGAGAAGAAACGGTTTTGTGGCCTTTTAATTCTCCAATGCCAGACAGCAATGACGTTTTTAAATTACAAGGCATTTTAGAAACTGCAACAAAAATTACTAATTTTGCATTTTGCATCTACTTGACAATATGGAGAATTCTGAATATGCCTGCAACCTTCTGCCAGCTGGTGAGGGCTGAGAACCACAGGTATAGGCCTGTCTAGTCACCAAAAGTACTTTCTGGTAGTCTCCTATGATGCTTAAAATATTAATATTATTACTTCAAATTAGAATAAGTAGCATCTCATAAAATAGAGTTATTGTAGGCTGTCAACATCTGACATTAAAGTAATGTTTTCTGTTGGTTTTTTTTTTTTTTTTAAAGCATTCCAAGGTCAGGTACGCTGGTTTGCGCCTATGATCCTAGCAATCTGGTGGCACCTGTGGCTCAGTGAGTAGGGCACCAGCCCCATATACCAAGGGTGGTGGGTTCAAACCTGGCCCTGTCCATATGACAACCAAAAAATAGCTGGGTGTTGTGACAGGCCTGTAGTCCCAAATACTCAGGAGGCTGAGGCAAGAGAATCGCCTATGCCCAGGAGTTGGAGGTTGCTATGAGCTGTGGGACACCATGGCACTTTACTGAGAGCCACAAAAAAAAAAGAAAAAAAATCCTAGCAATCTGGGATTGCCTGAGATTGCCTCAGGCAATCTGGGATTGCCTGAGCTCAGCAGATTGAGACCAGCCTAAGCCAGAGCAAGACCCTGTCCTTAAAAATAGTTGGGCACTGTGGCAGACGCCTGGAGTCCCAGCTACTCGGGAGGCTGAGGGAAGAAAATCACTTGAACCCAAGAGGTGGAGGTTGCTGTGAGCTGTGACGCCACAACACTCCACCAAGGGTGAGAAAGTGAGACTCTATCTCAAATAAATAACTAAATAAATGAAATAAAAAGCATTCCACATGAAAGTGAAAAAGGGCCACAAGCAGTGGGTGACAGCAGCAGTGTTCTGCGCTCCATCCTCCCTCCTCACAAAGAGCAATTGTGCAGTCAGCTCTGGCCACAATCCAGCTGCACCTGTCTACAGCTGGGTTACCTCTTTAAGCCTCAATTTCCCCATTTATAAGAATGTAATAAGTATCACCTACCTTGCAAGACAGTTGTCAAAAATAAAGGCAATACAACATACTACCTGAGTTAGTATCTATTGGTTTACAGTCTATTTCTAGTATAATACAAGCTTCAAGACAGTGGGAGTTGGTCAATTTTATTCAGAGCTACATCCCCAGCAACTAGACCTGCGCCAACCTCCCAGAGAGCACCTAGTAAATATTTGCTAAACAGATGAAGAGTGTCCACCTGACACACAGTAAACAGTCGTTTTTTGGGTTTTTTTTAAGTAAATAGTCTTTTTTAAAAAATAATTTCAGCCTGCCAGTTTGCTCTATCCTTTTGCTCTTTAAATCTTCCTTTTAGGCTCAAGACAGTTTTCCCTTTGCTTAGTGTTCTGTTTAACTGTAACAATATGAACATGTAACAAAACTACTAAAGAGCATCTCATATCTGTTAGCTACTCGTGAAATCAGCAAGAGAATAAACCAAAAGGATCAAGAGCCTAAATCTGCCAAATATTACATGACAGAGAAACATCCTTAAATAGAATGATTTTTACTGTGCCTTATTATTAAAAAATGGACTGGGCATGGTGGCTTATGCCAGCAATCCTAACAATTTGGGAAGCTGAAGTGGGAGGATAGCTTGAGTCCAGGCCTTCAAGACCAGCCTAGGCAACATATTGAAACCCAATATAAATTTTTAGGGTGGCACCTGTGGCTCAAGGAGTAGGGCACTGGCCCCAAATACCAGAGGTGGTGGGTTCAAACCCAACCCTGGCCAAAAACTGCAAAAAAAAAAATAAAATTTTTTTTAAAGTTAGCCAGATACGGTAGCATCTGCCTATATTCCCAGCTACAAGGGAGTCTTGAGGCAAGAGGATCACTTGAGCCCAGGAGTTCCAGGCTGCAGGCAGGAACTGGCTCATGTGATTAACTGTAAATCCAAAATCTGCAAGGCGGCCAGTAGGCTAGAGAACTCCAGAACTAACACTGCAGTTCAAGTCTGCAGACCGTCTGCTGGCTGGAATCCCTGTCATGCTCAGAGAGGTCAGTCTGTGTTCTACTAAGGACTTCAACTGGTTGGGAGCCCCACCCACACCAGAGGGCAATCTGTTATATTCAAAGTCCACCAGTCCAAATGCTAATCTCACCCAGAGACATCTTCACAGAAACATCAACGACGTCTAGCTATACACACACACACACACAGGAACTGTGGCCCAGCCAAGTTGATTTATAAAATTAACCATCACAGACTAATATAAAACTTATTGCCAGGTGAGCTGGCTCTTGCCTGTAATCCCAGCATTTGGGGAGGTCAAGGCAGGAGGATCATGAGAAAGCACTAGAGAGAAACCCTGTCTCACAGGGTGAAAAAAGTTTCCTGCAGTTGCATCTTTATGTCAGTTACGGCCGAAAATATCCCAAGGGATAGAAATGGATGGTATGCTCTCTGAGATCCCATTTGGTTCAACAGACAGGATGACCCCAGACAAGACTAAGCATCAGTTACTCCAACACCAGGCCATAAAACTAATTCTGGAAACTGAAAAGCCCCATGTGAAACTGACAGTATTAAAAAATTAAAAAGGATTTTTAAAAATCTGACTGTGTGGAAAGAGTTTTTTTTAATTGGCTCACAGAATAATTATTATTGAAACTAAAGTCTAAATTATCCTAGAGCAGGAATCTTGTGTTTTCTCTTACGGTAACCAAAGGTCTATAGTCATACTCACTCTAATTACGTAAAAGCCAACATTCCAGCAGATCCACACCACAGGCTTAGACAAGTGAGCTCTTTCAGACACAGAAAATACTGTACTGAGTTCTGGCCTCTGTGACCAACAAACCCTTGACATGGATAAAGGATTCCTTCCTAACATGGGTCATTAGTGTTGAGATTCTTCCTGCAGGTTAAGCATCATCCGTCAGCCAAGGTCACTAGGCCCTGTTTTTAAACAGAAAGGGCAGCATTCTCATTCTCATGGAGCTGTCACAGTGCAGGATGGCTGAAACTGCTCTGCTACTTATATGCATTAACATCAAAAAAGATGAAGAGCTACCCCTATGGGACACTTTCGGGAGCATTTTTTTCTAACTGGCATTCATTAAAATTCTCCCACTTACAAGCCAGTCTAATCATATCGTTTCAAACCAAAAGACTGCTAGATGAGAAATCACCAACCTGTTTTAGCACAAGGACATTTGTACAAAGGAAAAAGGAACAAACAAAAGCCCTTGCAGACCATCACATTTGCCCCAAGTTATCCTTGAAGAAAAAAAAAGTGGAACTTCTTTTTGATAAAACTCCACTGGAAAGATGCCTGATCGGTATTTATCTTAAGTAAAAGATTAATTAATGTAAAAGTAAAGAGTTAATTATTTGCCAAACAATTACATACACGCTATCATAAGATAGTATCTTAAATCACATATGCTATAACTAACACTAAACATAAGTGATGTTTAAATTAAGCTCAAAGCAGGTAGAATTTTTTTGTAGTATACAATAAGTCTTAATGTTTTTTCAATTGACTCACAAAACAATTATTGCTAAAATCAAGGTATAAACTCCTTTGGAGGATTCTGTATGCAGTAAGGAAAAAAGATGCTTTTAAAATTATTTACAATTTAAATTTTTTTCCTTCAACTCACCTCAAAAAATGCCCACTTTTTCCTGAATGTTCATATATCTCAATGTTGGAAACATGACAATTTTCTTACTAAATCAAATCACACATAAAAAGTTCTAGTGAGTAGATTATAAAGGCTGCTAAATATTTTTAAATTTCCCACTAATTTTCATTTCCCTCCCAGAAATAGTTTTCCTCACTAGGACATCCATATATACAGAATATTTCCATCTCTAACATCAAATGTACTTTTTTGTTTTTGAAAATTGATAATCTGTACATCAGCGGTTCTCAACCTGTGGGTCGCGACCCCTTTGGGGGTCGAACGACCCTTTCACAGGGGTCACCTAAATACATCTGCATATCAGATATTTACATTACAATTCATAACAGTAGCAAAATTACAGTTATGAAGTAGCAACAAAAATAATTGTATGGTTGGGGGTCACCACAGCATGGGGAAGTGTATTAAAGGGTCCAGGTATTAGGAAGGTTGAGAACCACTGCTTTACATGATCATTTTAGGCTAACCAGAACACCTGATTTCACCAGCCAGATACGTGAATTTACAGATTTTAATTTTTTTAATTTTTTTAATTTTTTTTAATTTTTTTTAATTTACAGATTAAAACTAAGACTACAAGCAACACTTTTGAATAATTTTGTAGTGGTGTCATTTTTATTTTTGCTTTGTTGAGACAGACTTTGCTCTGTTGTTGAGGCTGGAGTACAGAGGCATCAACATAGCTCACTGCAACCTCAGACTCTCAGTTGAAAAATCCTTCTGCGTCAGCCTTCTGAGTAGCTGGGTCTATAGTTGTGTACAACCAGGCCTGGCTAATTTCTCTCTCTCTCTCTCTCTTTTTTTTGCAGTTTTTGGCAGGGGCTGGGTTTGAACCCGCCACCTCCAGCATATGGGACGGGCGCCCTAGTCCTTTGAGCCATAGGCGCCGCCCTCTCTCTTTCTTTTTTTTTTTTAAGAAACTGGGTCTTGGGCAGCGCCTGTGGCTCAAAGGAATTGGGCGCTGGCCCCATATGCCAGAGGTGGCAGGTTCAAACCCAGCCCTGGCCAAAAACTGCAAAAAAAAAAAAACAAGAAACTGGGTCTTGCTCTTGCTCAGGCTGGTCTCAAACTCTGGCCTCAAGCAATACTCCAGCCTCAGCTTCCCAAGTGCTAGGATTACAGGAATGAGTCACCATGCCTGGCACTGAATAATATTTTTAAAAATATTTTTTAAATTGGGCGCAGGCGCAGCGCCTGTGGCTCAAGCAGCTAAGGTGCCAGCCACATATACCTGAGCTGGTGGGTTCGAATCCTCGAATCCAGCCCAGACCCGCCAAACAACAATGATGGCTGCAACCAAAAAATAGCCAGGAATGACGCCTGTGGCTCAAAGGAGTAGGTGCTGGTCCAATATGCTGGAGGTGGCGGGTTCAAACTCGGCCCCGGGCCAAAAACTGCAAAAAAAAAAAAAAAGTTGGGTGTGTGGCAGGTGCCTGTAGTCCCAGCTACTTGGGAGGCAGAGGCAGGAGAATCGCTTAAGCCCAGGAGTTGGAGGTTGCTGTGAGCTGTGATGCCATAGCACTCTACCCAGGGTGACAGCTTGAGACTCGATCTCAAAAAAATAAAAATAAATAAATTTGGGCTCAGAGCCCATAGCACAGTGGTTATGGCGCCAACCACATACATCAAGGCTGGTAGGTTCGAAACCAGGCCGGGCCAGCTAGACAACAATGACAATTGCAACAAAAAATAGCTGGGTGTTGTGGCAGGCACCTGTAGTCCCAGCTACTTGGGAGGCTGAGGCAAGAGAATGACTTGAGCCCAAGAGTTTGAGGTTGCTGTGAGCTGTGACGCCACTGCTCTCTATCCAGAGCCACAGCTTGAAACTCTGTACTAAAAATATACACACACACACAGGTCTGACAAAAGACCCTGACCTAACATGATTCTTGAATAGTATCTGAAACAGTTCAGTTCCCCAAAAGGTCCATAGTGGCCGGGTACGGTGGCTCATGCCTATAATCCTAGCACTTTGAGAGGCCAAGGTGGGTGGATTGCTTGAGTTTACGAGTTAAAGAGTCCAGCCTGAGCAAGAGCAAGACCTCATCTTTACTAAAAACAGAAAAACTGAGGCAAGAGGATCATTTGAGCCCAAGAGTTAGAGATTGCTGTGAACGATGATGCCACAGCACTCTACCCAAGGTGACAGCTTGAGAGCAAAGCGCTACTCATCTCATCCGGTAACTACAGATGAACTAGTAATTTAACTAATTAAATTATCATGACACTATTAAACAACTAGACTATACACAAAACACTGACAGAGTACAAAGAAACAATGTACACCAAATACATTTCATTTTTTATTAGAAGGCCAAAGTCAAGGTCAAGCACTTCTCACTGCTAGGACCTAAAAGATACCTCTTTTCCCAACCTCAATATTGTCTTCAAAGAACTCAACAAGCTGCTTAAGATAAGGCAGCTGGATGGCGGTGCCTGTGGCTCAAAGGGGTGGGGTGCCAGCCCCATATGCCAGAGGTGGCGGGTTCAAACCCAGCCCCAGCCAGAAACTGCAAAAAAAAAAAAGGAAAAAAAAGATAAGGCAGCTGGTGAGTAGTTAATATAATAACATCTAATTCACAGTTGTTGTTTTTTTCCCCTGCTGGGTGGAGGACAATACCCTAGAAGAGAAATTAAGACTTCTGATTTGAGTAAACATATGTTTTTTAGTTCTGACATGCAGCATGTTTCTCCTAGGATTCCTCTGAGTCCCCCTATCCACAGTTCTCTCTCATTCAAATCCCCTCATTCTGCCTTTGCCCCCTTGGTACATTCAGGCTACTGATCAATCACTCTAGGTTTTAGGAAAAGGAAGAAGGTGAGCTGACAAGTGTGGCTCAATACAGGGGTGAGAAGAGATTTAAGGAAGAATGATGGGTATGGGATGGGGGGGACTCCAACCCAACTTTTCACATAAGCCAAGGTCTATTTGCTACCTTAACCTGTAAGATACCACCACATTTATGCTGCTGGCATTATCTGCAAAGAGTTTGTTAGATATTATGTGGGCACCAGCTAAAATTCTAATTATAGGCTCAGCGCCTGTAGCACAGTGGGTATGGCTCCAGCCGCATGCACCCAGGCTGGCAGGTTCGAATCCAGCTGGGGCCTGCCAAACAACAATGACAACTACAACAAAAAATAGCCAAACGTGGCAGGCGCCTGTAGTCCCAGTTACTCAGGGAGCTGAGGCAAAAGGATTGCTCAAACCCAAGAGTTTGAGGTTGCTATGAACTATGACACCACAGCAATGAACCCAGAGCAAGAGTGAGATTGTGTCTCACAAAAAAAAAAAAAAAACTCCACCAGGATAAGTGATGGGCTGCATAATTGTAACATGTTCAAAATACTTTTAGCTGTTTAGGCTAAATTCCTGGTATCACTGTGATACAGAAGCTAGCTGCCTCCTAATACACATTCAGCCACCCCTGCATTTGGGTGAGGCCAGGTGACTATGTTCTGGCCAAGGATTCATGAAATTTTCTGGCCATGCCTTTAAGGAGTAGGAACATGCCCTCCTCTTCTCCTGGACTCTTTTCCTAAGGACTGGGATACAGACTTCCTCATGAGAGCCAGAGAAGCCCTCTGGGACTATGAATTAGACAATAGTGAGCAAAACAAAATGAGTCTGGTTCCCTAGTACTTCTGAAGTTACTAAACCAGCTCTCATCCACCTACTCGGATTTTTACTTGAAGAAATACAAGCTTTTATCTTGTTTTAACCCATCATCATTTTAGATCTCCTGCCATAGCAGCCAAATCAGTATCCTATCTAACATGCAGAATTTGGAACCTGGAGTAATCAATCTTAATATTATAAAATATAAATAAATACATGGCACCAGCTTAGGAGTCAGCACAAAAGCACAACTATTGTAGGACACGATAAAACACTTGGTAAACCTATGACATCTTCTGAAACAGCCTGCACGTCAACACACCTAAATTCAAGGGAAACTGGTTGAACAATCAGAAATTTGGGTGCTCTTTCTAACCCATAGCTTTTTGTACAAGCCATTTTGTATAAATTATTTATATTAAAAAAAAAAAAAAAAGAAAGAAATTTGGGTGGTTGGCTCGGCGCCTGTGGCTCAAGTGGCTAAGACGCCAGCCACATACACCTGAGCTGGCGGGTTCAAATCCAGCCCGGGCCCACCAAACAACAATGAAGGCTGCAACCAAAAAAAAAAAAAAAAATAGCCCAGCATTGTGGCAGGTATCTATGGTCCCAGCTACTTGGGAGGCAGAGGCAGGAAAATCGCTTGAGCCCAGGAGTTGGAGGTTGCTGTGAGCTGTGATGCCACAGCACTCTACCCAGGGCGACAGTTTGAGGCTGTCTCAAAAAAAAAAAGTAAAAGGGCAGCACCTGTGGCTCAGTGAATAGGACACAGGACCCATATACCGAGGGTGGCAGGTTCAAACCCAGCCCCGCCAACAACAAAAAAATAGCTGGGTGTTGTGGCGGGCGCCTGTAGTCCCAGCTACTTAAGAGGCTGAGGCAAGAGAATCGCCTAAGCCCAAGAGCTGGAGGTTGCTGTGAGCTGTGATGCCACTGCACTCTACCGAGGGTGATCAAGTGAGACTCAGTCTCTAAAAAAAAAAAGAAAGAAAGAAAGAAAAAGAAATTTGGGGGGCAGCATGTGTGGCTCAAAAGAGTAGGGAGCCAGCCCCATATGCCGGAGGTGGCGGGTTCAAACCCAGCCCTAGCCAAAAACTGCAAAAAAAAAAAAGAAAGAAAAAGAAATTTGGGTGCTTCTTGGTTTCATGCCACTTTAAGCAAGAAGTCCTTAACTTGAATCCTTTATTAAAAAGGTTTGTTCTATAAAATTGGGATTCAGTCAAAAGGCTGCACTGGAGGATCCAGAAGGTCACGTGTAGGCTCTTCTCCCTTTCTAACATAAAAGAAATTGTAGTTGAACATATGTCTGCTGAGTTACAAACCACATTTCTCAACCTTCCCAGCAAGTAGCTGTGGCCATGTGACTTAGTTTCTGGCCAGTGAGAGATAAACAGGAGTGACCCGAGTAGCTTCCAAGCTGTGCCAGGAGAGAGAAGGAGCAGACTCCCCTCCCCCTCTCCTCTCTTCTCTTCTCTCTGGCTAGAATGCAGACATACGTGGATCAAAAGACGGAGCCGTATGGTAGGAAGTTGGTACAAGACAGATGGCACCTGCGCCCCAAGTAAGCATAAGAGCTGCCACAGTAGCCCCAGCCTCCTACTCAGACATCTATTTACAGAGAAATAAACATCTATCTGGCTTATGCAGCTGCTATTTTATGTCTCTGTTATAACAATCAACCCAATGATAATCTGATTCGCTTGGGCACCTAGGGCTCCTTCATACCCCACATCCAACCCATCACCCAAACTTTCTGGCTCTACCCACAAAATTTCTGACCATCTAATACCTGACCCTTCTCACCTTCTCCACTAACCCTGACTGGTGCCCACACGTGATCTCTCACTGGGACTCCTGCAATGCCCTAGCTAACCCTCTTCTCTGCTTCACTCTCTCCCCTTTTATCTATTTGCTAAACAGCAGCTAAAATGATTATTTGAAAACATAAACCAGGGGACCCGGATTGAAACAAGATGGCAGGCTCACGGTGAAGCACTGTCAAGCAGGGATGAAAACTGATCTTTCCTAGAAGCCGATTTTAAAAGCAGTGTTTCTTCAAAACATCTTTTTTCATAAGTATCTTGATACACCATGGCTGGAGCAGCAGTAAAACGGGTGATATCAAAGAGAAGTATCTTGAAACGTTTATTTCCAATCCAAAATGGAGCTTTATATTGTGTTTGTCATAAATCTACATATTCTTCTCTACCAGATGACTATAATTGCAAAGTGGAGCTTGCTTTGACATCTGATGGCAGGACAATAGTATGCTACCATCCTTCTGTGGCCATTCCATATGAACACACAAAACCTATTCCTCTACCAGATCCTGTGTGTAATAATGAAGAAACACATGATCAAGTGCTGAAAACCAGATTAGCAGAAAAATGTGAACGCCTTGAACAAGGACCCATGATAGAACAACTTAGCAAAATGTTCTTTACTACTAAGCACCGTTGGTATCCTCATGGACAGTATCACACTCATCATAAGAAACTGAATCCTCCAAAGGACAGATGATACTGAGGTTTTCCGGGGAATCGGAGAAAAATGTGCCTCAGATGGCATTTGAGAAAATGCAATGTGGTATATTCATTTATATGTCATATAGTAAAATAGTAATAATAAAATGCCTTTTCATATATCAAAAAAAAACAAACAAAAAAACATAAACCAGAAAGCAAAATCAGTTCATTGATATATTCTCATAGACAGAACAATGCTGGACATACACTGTATTTTATTCAACATAAGAAGTCACAGATTATAAACTGCACCATTAGGGTGGTGTCTGTGGCTCAGTGGGTAGGGCACCAGCCCAATATACGAAGGGTGGTGGGTTCAAACCTGACCCCAGCCAAACTGCAACAAAAAAAATTGCCAGGCGTTGTGGTGGGCACCTGTAGTCCTAGCTACGGGGAGGCTGAGGCAAGAGAATCAGCTTGGAGCCCAGGAGTTGGAGGTTGCTGTGAGCTGTGACGCCACAGCACTCTACCGAGGGTAATAAAAAAATATAAAAAATTAAAAAGAAAATAAACAAATAAACTGCACCATTATTTTTCACACCACCAAGAAAAAAAATACTGTCCATTAAACCACAATAAAATGCCTTAACAATAGACCAGGAGGAGAAATCAGTTACATCAGGCTCTAGTTGCTTCAAAATTTCTTTCTAAGGAATGTAGAGTATCTTTGACCTTCCACTGCATTGCCTGGGTGCGGAAGGCATTCCTTCTAACTCCATGTTCGATTACAAAATGTGACACAGCTTCACAGGCTTGGGGATTTCCACCTGTCTGATGCTGCCTAAAAGGCACTTGGTTGTTGCTCTACAATGAAACATGGAATTGTGGTCATTCCTCAACAACGTTTTCTTTGCTAATATCATATTGACCCCCCACTGCTGTTTCCATTCCTCTCTGCATACAAAGTAGCATTTGCTTTCCTTGCTGAATCAAAGTGTAATTTTTTTGGAAGGCATTTAAAATGGCAACTAAATTTAACACTCAACTGAAGGGGTGATAATATGAACAGGTATGATCAGGTTACACATAAACAGGAAATGACAAGTGTCACAACTGCCACGTGGCCAACAGTGATTTACACCATCCATTATAAGAAGTAACCCAATTTCAAACATATTTAAATGTGAAGAAAATACAAAGAAAACAATCAGGATTGAAACATAGTTATGAGAACTCAGTAAGATTTTGCTGAAAGGACAAACGACTTCATCTCCCGTTGCTGTGCCCTTTGCAGAGTAGGCTCAACCACAGATGGCCCTCTTATATTTCCTAGAACAGCTCAGCAGTGCATCCACCTCAAGACCCTTGGTACCTGCTGCTTCCTGTACCTGGCCATGTTCTTCACTCAGAAAGCTCCTGCCATCACTGAAATTCTTTTTAAAACTACCTCCTAACACTGCACACACTCCACATAACCCGTTGTTCTCTAACCCTTGAGACTACTTTATTTTTCTTCAAAACACTTACCACCAAATGGCATTCATGTGTGTATGTTTGTTTATCATCCCTCTCCTCAGGTTACTTCTGTTTTGGAGGTGATTTAGTAAATGGACTGAGAACTGTGCAGTTAGACTCTGGATTAGAATCCAGGTTCTACCACTTACTAGCTGCGTGCCTATCAGCAAATTACTTAAAAATTCCTAGGCGCCTCAATTTTCTTATCTGTAAAATGGGGAGAATAGTACTAAACTTACTAGGCAAATTAAGGGCTTAGCACATATTAAGAATTCAATAAATTCAGCTTTTATTGAAGGCTATTTAAAAAATTTTTTTTCAATAAATGTCAATTATTATCATTACCATTCTCTGTCTCTAGTCTACAAAGAACAAAAGGAGAGGGGCCTGAAAGGCTGTATCTCTCTTTCTTACAAGGCTAGAGGGGAAAAAAAATCTTGGTCATAAAATGGGTGGTAGTAGCTACAGACTGGGGAGAAAAAGTGAGCTCAGGTCCTTGGCTGTTAGAAGGAAAGAAAAGGTCAAAGAGGTGGGGATGTTTCAGTAGAAAGGACAGGGTGGGGCCGGGCATGATGGCTCACCTTTAATCTTAGCACCCTGGGAGGCCAGAGGCAGATGGACTGCCTGAGCTCACAGGTTTGAGACCAGCCTGAGCAAGAGCAAGACCTCATCTCTAAAAATAGCCAGGCATTGTGGCGGGTGCTTATAGTCCCAACTACTCGGAAGGCTGAGGCAAGAGAATCACTTGAGCCCAAGAGTTTGAGATTGTTTTTGTAAGCTATGACACCACAGCACTCTACTGAGGGCAACAAAGTGACACTCCTTGTTTTTTCCTCAAAAAAAAAAAGGACAGGGTGAGAGTCTCCCTCTCTGTTGACTCAATCTTTTCAGTGATCCAAAACAAAACTTATATGCTTTCTCCAAAATCTGCTCCTTGTCTGGAATTCCTTTTCAACACCAATCCATTCTCCCAAGCTAGAAAATGAGGTATCAATCACCTCCCTTTCTCCTCCCCACCCTTCTCCATCATATCTGATTGTTCAAACTGAGTTAACTTCATCATTGGCATTTCTGGTGTCTGTCTCCTCCCCTGCAGTCCCACTGGCAATGTTTTAGTTCTGTCCGACTCCACTGCCTCACTCCTAGATAGTGACAGCAGCCTTCTAATTTGCCTTGAGGTCTGTAGCCACCTTCTTCCCTTCTACACCCTTGCCAAGCAGTTCTCTAATCCCTTTAATTCTCTCAATGGCATCTTACAGAGAAAATTCAAACTCCTAAGCATTTCTGACAGCCCTAAAGATCTGGTGCCTGCCTGTTCCCCCACCCCCCAGGCAGCCTCCAATATTCAAGTCTTGCTACTTCAGGCAGTTTCTAGAGCTCCCCACTCTCAGAATCTATTTCTAGGGCCCTGTAGGAAGCTACTATGGATCACCATTATCACTTTTTCTTCAAAGTCTTCTCAAAGACAATGTCCCTCCAGGGGTCCTTTCTTATTTTTCTGAAGTGGTTTATGCATACCTCCACAATAGCACTAGGCATTATATTGTAAACGTAGGATTACAATCTCCCCCCCCCCCAATTAAGTCAGAATTTCGTTAAATCTTGTCCAGAGAACAATCGTGTGAGGGTGAGATTCAGTAGGAAAGTCCTTGATCCCAGCATTAATGCATTCAGGCAAACCAACACTTTCATAGAAAAACTATGCATATCAAGCAGAGTGGGTCAATGTTAGTAGGATATTAATATAAAAGCTTTGGTGAAAGGGCAGTGCCTGTGGCTCAAGGAGTAGGGCGCCGGTCCCATATGCCAGAGGTGGCGGGTTCAAACCTAGACCCGGCCAAAATCCAAAAAAAAAAGCTTTGGTGAATTGACAGCCAGTTGTTAGGCAGTAAAATGTAGTAAAAAAGCCCAAAGAGTCAAGAGCTCTAGGTTTGAATTCCAACTCTGTCACTTCTAAGCCAGATCACCATGGACAAGTGCCTTAACCTAGATCTCAGTTTCCCCAACAGTATTAAGAAAATAGTACCTTGATTCCTTTTTGTATCAAATGAGACACAGGCTGTAAAGTGCCTGGCACAGAGAGGCTTCTAAGGCTATTATTAAATGGCAATCCTTTTCCACTTACAGAACACTGCTAAAAAGTCCAAGGTCACATATTCTGCATTTGGGAGAGAACACTTAACACTCTTCTAAACCTTGACCGCACCCTGAATCCCAGCCAACCATCTCGCAGACGAACTAGGTCATAAAGAATATCTAGGAGGAAGGGAAAAAGCAAATCATTTCAATGCAATCTGATCACCACCATTGAAAAACAGTTTAAAACACCTGCCTTGCCCCAATCACAGCATCATCTTGGTACAAGAAAAACAATACATGGGTAGGCTACAATATGAATATAATGTAAATAATGATGCCTTGGAACATAGGTTCCTAATGGGTATGAACTTAGTCAGGGATCTGCTCTACAGAGCAATAAACTCACTGCCATACACTATATAAATAACAAACAGCAAGGAAGTTTAAGCTACTTATGAAGCACAAGAGAAAAAAAATGCAAGGATTCAAGGTGACTTCTGAGAGGAACTAAAAAGTGCCCATACTATAAATCTTCTAAAGCTACCAGTATAGTTACACGAGCCTTTATTTTTCACTGACTGTATTCTCATCCATTTCCATTTTGTTAATATAAAACTCAGCCTTGTCTAATTTCCTAATTTACACTAAAAGATTACTGTCTTGCCTATTTCAGCCCTAATATACATGCTTGAATTTTCAGTAATATCATTTTCTAACCATTCACTATCCAACCAAATCACTATCACCTACCATATCCAACCTAAGAGTCCACCCAGAATGACAATACACAGGCAAAAGATTTGTTGAGAAGAACTCACCTAAGCCCAAAATTTTAAAAATTGGATTAAAAATATAATTCAAGGGCCAGGCAAGGTGGCTCACATCTGTAATCCCAGAACTCTGGGAGGCCGAGGTGGGTGGATATCCTGAGCTCACAAGTTCAAGACCAACCTGAGCCAGAGCAAGACCTCATCTCTAAAAATAACCAGGGGTTACAGTGGGCACCTGTAGTCCCAGCTACTTGGGAGGCTGAGGCAAGAGAATCACTTAAGCCCAGGAGTTTGAGGTTGCTGCAAGCTGTGATGCCATAGCACTCTACTGAGGGCAACAAAGTCTGACCCTGTCTCAAAAAAAAAAAAAAATTTATATATATACACATACATACATACATATATATAAAATATTCAAGAGATTTTTTAAAAAAAAAATATTTGTTCTAGGTTCTGCTGAGAGTAAGATTACCAGTTATTGGGCGGCACCTATGGCTCAGCAGGTAGGGCGCCGGCCCCATATGCCGAGGGTGGCGGGTTCGAACCCAGCCCCGGCCAAACTGCAACAAAAAAATAGCCGGGCGTTGTGGCGGGTGCCTGTAGTCCCAACTACTTGGGAGGCTGAGTCAAGAGAATCACCTAAGCCCAAGGATTTGGAGGTTGCTGTGAGCTGTGTGACACCACAGCACTCTACCGAGGGCGATAAGGTGAGACTCTGTCTCTACAAAAAAAAAAAAAAAAAAAGATTACCAGTTATTAAACTCTCCCTTTGTGCTCAGGACAACTAATTTGTTGAAGATAATTTTATATTGATTCTATATTAGCGAGTTTAATTTTTCACATTTATTTTAAATATTCTGTTGACCTTGAAAAATGTTTCTTCTATTGCTTCCATAAATGTTACATGTGTTCCATATAGGGTCACAAAAGTTACGCCTTCCTCAGGACTGGGTAAAGTGAAGAGATACATTTCAGATCATATACTACTGGGGGTTTTTTGTTTGTTTGTTTTTGTAGAGACAGAGTCTCACTGTACTGCCCTCGGGTAGAGTGCCATGACATCACGCGGCTCACAGCAACCTCTAACTCTTGGGCTTACGTGATTCTCTTGCCTCAGCCTCCCAAGCAGCTGGGACTACAGGCGCCTGCCACAACGCCCGGCTATTTTTTTTGTTGTTGCAGTTTGGCCGGGGCTGGGTTTGAACCTGCCACCCTCGGCATATGGGGCCGGCGCCCTACTCACTGAGCCATATACTACTGTTAACTTGTCTTTATGCTTTATTGTTTTGAAAAAATTTTCTTGGCGAAAACTCAAGTATGTATTATAAAAGACTCTAAAGCAGGGGTTATTTACAGATCTTTCAAGAAAAAAAGTAATTTCTGGGAGTAAAAGACAACTAAAAAACAGATTCTTGCCTTTAGAGAAATTACCCACTAGAATTAAAATTACAGAAAAAAGGATAAGGGGAGAGATACTTTTTTTTTTTTTTTTTTGTAGAGACAGAGTTTCACTTTATCGCCCTTGGTAGAGTGCCGTGGCGTCACACAGCTCACAGCAACCTCCAACTCCTAGGCTTAGGCGATTCTCTTGCCTCAGCCTCCCAAGTAGCTGGGATTACAGGCGCCCGCCACAACACCCGGCTATTTTTTTTTTGTTGTTGCAGTTTGGCCGGGGCTGGGTTTGAACCCACCACCCTTGGCATGTGGGGCCGGCGCCCTACCCGCTGAGCCACAGGCGCCGCCCGAGAGATACTTTTAAAGACTACATTTAAAAAAAGAAGACTTCTTAATATTTCTTAAGTGAAAGAAACCTGTTCAATATTCTTCATTTAAAATTACACTCTTAATGTATTTGAGGAAAACAAAGTCACTAACACAGGATGGGCAATCCTAACTTTCCAAACCAAATATCCAAGTACCATAACCAACAAAATTATTTGATTTCTTTTCCAATCTGACCCTTAACATGCCATTGCATGCCCTATCCTTGGAGAATTTTATTAAAATACTACTCTGTAGCTAAAAGTCAGTGGAGCATGGAAGTCTTGTAGTACAACAAACCTGATGGGAGACTGCTTTCCTAATTCTGTAAGGAGGTTTATATGAACAAGTGGAAGAAATGTGGAGGCAGGATGAAGATACTAACAGGAGAGGTCCTGAAAGAGAAGCTCTCAATTTGTAAAAAGGCAGAAAAAAGTCAGTAGAATCACAGGAAATTCTTTGTACCCTGTTTTTGCGACAATTAATTTATTAAGCAATCTTTAAAACATCAAGAAGGGGATCTGTAATACTCTTAAGAAATGAGAACACGGGAGTTTATAAAGTCATTTTGCTTCCACTTGCTTCCTGTGCAGCCACGGCTGCAGCAAAACACAAGTTTGAAAGAAACAAGAACCAGGAAGAGGCAGAATGAAAGAGAATAATGCCAGCAGTCATCAGTGGTTTACTTAATCACTAGAATTTCACTGGAATTCTCTAAACCGTGGAGAACCTACCTATTCTGTTAAACATCAAAGGATCTGTCTTTAAGCCACGCGGCAAACACAAATATGTGCTTAATTAACTTGCACAATGAAATGCCCACACGTATTTGGGATTTCAAATACTTCCTTTAAAAACATACACCCACTGAACATTCTGATTCCATCCAAAATTATTCCTTAAATCTCTGAAGACGCCAACACAGTTTAACGTGATAAAAATCTAGCCATTCTTGCTTGCATAGCCCGAGGAAAGAATGAGCACCTCAGGATGCTCTCCTTTTCTTCGGATCCTAAAAGAACACTCGAAAAGAAGCAAATGGAGTTCAGAATGAAGAAAGAAGGCAGGAGAATAAAGGAGAATAAAACCGGAGTCCCTCTCGGGGAATCATTTTATTCTTGGAATAATGTCACCTCCGTTCCTTCCCCAAGCTCAAAGGCCAAGCGCCACTGGCGCAATATCGTCCCTGTCCAAAGCGCTAACGAGTTGCCAACTAATCCCTCAAGATGCCCCCCTCCCCAACCCCCTCCTCACCTCATCGGCGCTCAGCTCCTCCATCGCTTTCCTCTTAATGGTGAAAGGCGTTAGGAAGCGATCCTTCTGTTCTCGAGACCGGAGCGGGAAGAAGGAGTGGAAGGTGTCTATCAGGCTGTCTGGTCCCCCGAACGGGGGAGGCTTCAGAATTGCATAGTCAGAGGTTAAAAAATAAGAACACGAGAGGCACTGAACTGCCTTGGCTTCGGTGACTCCAATCGCCCCAGAGACTCCTACTGCCGCCAGTGCCCCGAGCAGCCTCTTTTGGCCGCCACTGCTGCTGCTACAGGGTTATCTTAAAGCGCCACTTACTACCCTATGCTTCCCAGGTTACCCAGACTAGGTAGCGCGGTCTCCAGCTTGTCTCGTGCCCCAAGTCTGCTGTGTCTTCGTAGTGGTGGCGCGTCAGCGGCGTTTCCTGCACCAGATCCTGCTCTCCTTCCTAACCTTTGCCCCCGGCGGGACCTGGCCGACCGCAGAGTGGATGCCCCGAGGTAAGGCGACCCCACAGCCGCCCTGGCAGAGCCCAGCACTGTAAGGGAAGCCCCTCCCTCCCAAAACAGGCCGGCCACGCCCCGCCACCACGCCAGAGGCCGGGCAGGGGAGAGCGGGACGATGGGACTCGCGATGCTCTCGCTGGAAGAGTAAATCCTCCTACCCCTCCACCCCTACTCTTACCCTCTCGCCCCACCAAGTATTATTCATCAAAACAACAGGGCGGCCATCTTTGAAAGGGATCACGTGACCCCCGCCAGGGAGGCGGAGCTTCTGGCTCTGGGCCGCGACAGCCAATAGGCCGCGGGCGTCGCGCCGCCGACTTCCTCTCGCCTGCGTCTTCTCCCCGCCTCGCCCCACCCCCTCTCCCGCTGCCGCGCCAGGCGAGGGGAGGGGCCAGAGAGGGAAGAGAACAGGCAAGAGGCTGGCGGCAAGGCTGCAAGTCCTGGCGTTGCCATGGCGACTGCGCAGGGCATCAAGCGCCGCGGGCCCGGCCCAGGTACGCTGGCAGGGGGAGGGACGGCGCCGGATCGTGCGCCGGAGGAGCTCGGCCTGAAGGAGGCGCTCGCCCAGTACTGGCTGCCCGGGACTGGGTTTGCGCAGCGCCTCCGTGGTTCCCTGGCACTTGCTTTTTAGTGATCCGGGAGCCCTGAAACCGTGCAGCTCCTGGATTTGACTCTCCGTGCCACGTGCCCAAACCAGGAGAAGAAAAACAGAAAATGTCTCCTTTTTGCGGATAGCGTTATTTACCATGCCGACCGCTCATATTCTGAAAAATCTCTTACTACGCCCTCTTCCACCTCCTTCAGGAAAGCCCAGTCGGAACTCTTAACACAAGAACTTCGATTAATTTTACTTTAGCCTTTTAGAGAGATACTTTCTAGGCTCTTTTTGTAGTGTGTTCAAAAATATTGGGAAAACTTGGTAGTATAAATACATGAGAGACCCAAATGTTAATAACTTCGAAATGAGCACAGCACATGCAAAGAGAAGACGTTGGAGTTTATGGGGGAAGCACCCGCGGGTGTACAATAATCCAAATATTTTCTAGTATATTAATACAAATCTAAAGTTAAGCAAAGTAACACTGCCATGAAATTCCAGATTTTGCCACAGACGAAGAATATAATGTATTGGATGGCTTGCTATAATCTGAAAGATTGCATTCCAGAATTAAAAGAGTTACAATTTCTGTGCTACCGTGCTTAAAATAGGAACCTGACTACTAGATATGTAAGGAATTTGTAACTAAGATTAAACCACTGCTGGCTTTGCATATTATCTGCTCTCCAGGAAAGAAATTGTGTGTAACCCAGACCTTGAACCCCTGGTGACATTGCTATTAATAGTTCACTTCTGTTTTTTTAAACATCATTATTGCCTTATAATTCATATACCATACAATTTACCTAATTACGGTGTACAGTGGTTTTAGCATATTCAGAGAGTTATTCAAACATCATCACTATCTAATTCCAGACCATTTTCATCACCCCAAAAACTAGGAAACCCATTAAAGTCATTTCCCCTTTAGGGCAACTACTAATGTATTTTATGTTTTAATGGATTTGCCTATTCTGGATACTTCTCATCAAAGAAATAATGTATTGGCCAGGTGAGGTGGCTCAGGCCTATAATCCCAGCACTTGGGAGCCCCAGGCGGCTGTATCGCCTGACTCACCAGTTGGAGATCAGCCTGAACAAGAGTGAGACTGTTTCTAAAAAAAAAATAGCTGGATGTGTCTGGGCTCCGGTAGCACAGTGGTTTCCACACAAGCCACATACTCCAAGGGTGGCAGGTTCGAACCTGGCATGGGCCGGCTAAACAACTGCAACAAAAAAGTAGCCAGGCGTTGTGGTGGGCACCTGTAGTCCCAGCTACTTGGGAGGCTGAGGCAAGAGAATTGCTTAAGCCCAAGAGTTTGAGATTGCTGTGAGCTGTGACACCCCGGCACTCTACCAAGGGCCACATAACAAGACTCTGTCTCACACACAAAAAAAAAAAAAAAAAAAAGAAAGAAAGAAAACAAAAGGAATAATGTATTTTGTGGCCTTTTCTGTCTGTCTTCTTTCACTTAACATACGTTTTCAAGATTCTTCCCTACTGTGGCATATATCAGTTCTTCATTTCTATAATGCCAAATAATATTTAATTGTGTGGCTATAGCACATTTTGTTTATCAGTTGGTATTTACAGACTTTTGGGCCACTTCTGCCTTTTGACTATTATGAATAATGCTGCTATAAACATTCAAATTTTTGTGTGCATACGTGTTTTTACTTATTTTGGGAATGTACCTAAGGAAAAGAATTACTGGGTTGTGTGTCTAACTTTTTAAGGAACACAGGAGTGACATGATCTCCCTTACGTTAATAAGGACCATTCTGACCACTGTGTTGAAGGCAGACTTCAGGATGGTGATATGCTTTAAATGTTTGTGCCCTTGCAAGACTAGAAGCACAGAGACCAGTTTCCAGGAGAGAGGTCCAATGATCCAGGTGCAAGGTACCGTGGGCTCAAACCAACGTGGCAGAAGTAAATGTAGGGAGAAGTGATTCTGGATATATTTTGAAGAAAGCACCAACAGTATATGCGGCTAGGGCATGAGAATGAATCAAAAAAGGGAGAGAGAGAAGCCAAGGATGAGATGATTCCAACTATTAATACAAGGTGAAGTTGTCTTTCACTGACATGGGGAAGACTATGGGTGGAACAGACTCTCAGGGGAAGATCTGGATATATTAAGTCTAAGTATGTGTTTCACCTTGAAGTAGATATGTCAAGTATACAGTTGGCTATATGAATCCAGAATTCAGGAGAGAGGTCCAGACTGGAGACATCAAGTGGGCATTTTTGTTACATAAAGGAAATTTAAAGCCATGAGATGTGATAAGACCACCAAAGTCCTGATTACAGCAAGGGAAGATGTCTCTGGACTGAGTCTGTAGCCTCCAGTAAGGAGACAAGGAGTCATGAAGGAACCAGCAAAAGAGGCTGTAAGAGACTGGCCTTGGAGCTGGGAATCTGTTAAGTCAAGTCAAAGTGCTAAAAGAGGGAATGACCATCTATTTCAAATGGTGCTATTAGATTATGTAAAATGAAGACCAAGATTGTCCATTGAAATTAGCAAGTTGTTGGGCTGCGCCTGTGGCTCAGTGAGTAGGGCGCCAGCCCCATATGCCGAGGGTGGCGGGTTCAAACCCAGCCCCGGCCAAACTGCAACCAAAAAATAGCCGGGCGTTGTGGCGGGCGCCTGTAGTCCCAGCTGCTCGGGAGGCTGAGGCAAGAGAATCGCGTAAGCCCAAGAGTTAAGAGGTTGCTGTGAGCCGTGTGACGCCACGGCACTCTACCCGAGGGCGGTACAGTGAGACTCTGTCTCTACAAAAAAAAAAAAAAAGAAATTAGCAAGTTGAACTCCATTGAATTTAGCAAGTTGGACAGCGTGATGGCTCATGCATATAATCCTAGAACTTTGAGTATCGGAGGTTGGTGGATCCCTTGAGGCCAGGAGTTTGAGACCAGCCTGGACAACATAGTAAGACCCCACCTCTAAGATAAAAGTCTTCTTTGGTAATCTTGGGAGCAGTTCTGATAAAATGATACAGGCAAGAACCTAATCAGAGTGTGTGCTTAAAAAAGAATGCAATTACAGGCAACTCCCTTAAGAAGTTTGTAGCTTGCCAGGCACTTTGGCTCATGCCTGTAATCCTAACACTCTGGGAGGCCGAGGCAGTTAGATTGCCTGAGCTTACAGGTTCAAGACCAATCTGAGCTATAGCAAGACCTCATCTCTAAAAATAGCCGAGTGTTGTGGCAGGCACCTGTAGTCCCAGCTACATGGGAGGCTGAGGCAAGAAATCACTTAAGGTTTGAGGTTGCTACGAGCTATGACACCATGGCACTCTACTAAAGGTGACAAAGTGAGACTGTCTCAAAAAAAAAAAAAGTTTTGTGGCAAAAGAGAGCAAAGAAATGGGACTGTAGTCACTCTGGGAGGCCAAGGCAGATGGATCACTGGAGCTCAGGACTTTGAGACCAGCCTAAACAAAAGGGAGACGCCATCTCTACTAAAAATAGAAAAACTGGGCAGCTTCTGTGGCTCAGTGCGTAGGGTTCTGGCCCTATATACCGAGGGTGGTGGATTTGAACCTGGATCTGGCCAAACTGCAACAAAAAATAGCCTGGCGCTGTTGCGGGTGCCTATAGTCCCAGCTTTTGGGAGGCTGAGGCAAGAGAATCACCTAAGCCCAGGAGTTGAAGGTTGCTGTGAGCTGTGACACCACAGCATTCCACGGAGGGTGATAAAGTGAGACTCTGTCTCTAAAAAAAAAAAAAAAAAAAATAGAAAAACTATCTGGATATCATGGTGGGTTCCTATAGTCCTAGCTACTCAGAAGGCAAAGTTCCTGTACTCCTACTTATCTCTTGAAGTTTCTATGAGCTATGATACCACAGCACTCTACCCAGGGCAACTGGCACTCTGAAAGGCCGAGGCTGATGGATTGCTTGAGCTCAGGAGTTGTTTTAAGACCAGTCTGAGCAAGAGTGACACCTTGCTGGGTATCATGACTGGTGCCTCTAGACCCACCTACTTGGGAAGCTGAGGCAAGAGGATCACTTGAGCCCAAGAGTTTGAGGTTATTGTGACCTGTGATGACACCACAGCACTCTACCCAGGTAGTAAGAGTGAGACTGTCTAAAAAAGAAAGAAAGAAAGAAATGGGACTGGGCGGTGCCTGTGGCTCAGTGAGTAGGGTGCCGGCCCCATATACCAGAGGTGGCGGGTTCAAACCCGGCCCTGGCCAAAAACTGCAAAAAAAAAGAAGAAGAAAGAAAGAAATAGGACTGTAGTTGGAATAAGAAATGGAGTAAAAGTGGTTGGGGGCTCGGCACCTGTGGCCCAAGCCGCTAAGGCGCCAGCCACATACACCTAAGCTGGCGGGATCAAATCCAGCCTGGGCCCGCCAAACAACAATGACAACTACAACCAAAAAATAGCCAGGCATTGGGGCAGGTACCTGTAGTCCCAGCTACTTGGGAGATGGAGGCAGGAGAATCGCTTGAGCCCAGGAGTTAGAGGTTGCTGTGAGCTGTGATGCCACAGCACTCTACCCAGGGTGACAGCTTGAGGCTCTGTCTCAAAAAAAAAAAAAAGAACATTTTTTGAAAAATGCCATTATGGTGGCGCCTGTGGCTCAGTGAGTAGGGCACCGGCCCCATATGCCGAGGGTGGTGGATTCAAACCCAGCCCCGGCCAAACTGCAACAAAAAAATAGCCGGGTGTCGTGGTGGGCACCTGTAGTCCCAGCTACTCAGGAGACTGAGGCAAGAGAATCACTTAAGCCCAGGAGCTGGAGGTTGCTGTGAGCTGTGTGATGCCACGGCACTCTACCGAGGGCCATAAAGTGAGACTCTGTCTCTACAAAAAAAAAAGAAAAATGCCATTATGGTTTAGATCTGGTTTGTTATTGCTGTGGATTTGATGTTAATAATTTTCTACATTTTTAACCTTCTTGCACAAAATGATGCAGTGAGCCTGCCAATTGCATTATGAGTCCTATAGACAAATATTCATTGATTCTGGCAATTACCAAAGGTAATACCTGTATTAACTTAAAATAGTTTAGTGTTCACTATTTAAAAATTATCTCTTCTATCCTTTATTTGGGCTTAGGATGCAGAAGTCCTCCTGCTTAATGTAGAATTTTGCTTCCATAGGATTACATGGTTATGCCTAATGACAGGTTGTTTGCTACGCTCAGCAGTTGTGGCTGCTAAGGCCAGGAAAAGAAAACCAGTCCTGCTGACCCAAATCTTTGGATTTGATGACCACTTCCAAACACCTATGTTGGGTAAAGCACTGTGCAAGGTACAAAAATGAGCTTGTGAGTCAAGCCCAGGAGTTTGAGTCCCGCCCACGCAATGTAGGAAGACTCCATTTTTTTTTTCTCTGAGACAGAGCCTCAAGCTGTCACCCTGGGTGGAGTGCCATGGCATCACAGCTCACAGCAACCTCCAACTCCTGGGCTTAAGGGATTCTCTTGCCTCAGCCTCCCAAGTAGCTGAGACTACAGGTGTCCGCCACAATGCCCGGCTATTTTTTGGTTGTAGTTGTCATTGTTATGGCAGGCTTGCTCTGGTGTATGTGGCTGGCGCCCTAGGCACTTGAGCTACAGGCACTGAGCCTTTTTTTTTAAGAGGCAGAGTCTCACTTTATCACCCTCAGTAGAGTGCTGTGGTGTCACAGCTCACAGCAATCTCCCTGGGCTTAGGTGATTCTCTTGCTTCAGCCTGCCAAGTAGCTGGGACTATAGGCGCCTGCCACAACGCGCGGCAATTTTTTGTTGCAGTTTGGCAGGGGCCGGGTTTGAACCCGCCACCTTTGGTATATGGGGTTAGCACCCTACCCACTGAGCCATGGGCACCGTCCTTAAAATTTTTTTTGAAGAGGGTGGCGCCTGTGGCTCAAGGAGTAGGGCGCCGGTCCCATATGCCGGAGGTGGCAGGTTCAAACCTAACCCCAGCCAAAAAAAAAAAATTTTTTTTTGAAGAGATGGCCTCTCTCTTTGTTGCTGATCTCCAACTCCTGACCTCAAGTGATCCTCCCACCTCCTCCTCTTAAAGTGCTGAGACACTGTGTCCACTGGAAAAAGAAATTATTCTAGAGTTTGGAAGACATACCTTCAGGATCACTGAAGCAGATGGGTATTCTGGGTGGGGGTGGTTTTTTTTTTTTTTTTTGAGACAGTATCTCTGTCCCCACGAGTAGAGTGCCCTGGTGTCACAGCTTACACCAACTTCAAACTCTTGGGCTCAAGTGATCCTCTTGCCTCAGCCTCCCAAGTAGCTGGGACTACAGATATCCTTCACAACGCCCACCTATTTTTCAGAGATGGAGTCTCACTCTGGTCTCGAATTCCTGAGCTCAGGTGATCCACCTGCTTGGCCTCCCAAAGTGCTAGGATTATAGATGTGAGCCACCTTGCTCAGCCCAGCCCCAGATGGGTATTCTAAAGGAAATCTACCTAATAGCTTCCCTTACAATGATCTCAACTTATATCAATATTTCCCCACATTTTAACACACAATATTTCATTTTAATAATGCCCTGAAAAGTAGGGACATTTTGCCCCACATTCATTTTGCAACCAAATGGACCTACTCATCTCTTTTTATTACAATTGTTTCCATTAATATTACACTTAAAATTTAATATTAGACATATTTTGTTTAATCTTAAGACCTAACAATGATTGCATTTATTGTTTTATTTATTTTTATTTTTTTTGAGACAGAGCCTCAAGCTATTGCCCTGGGTAGAGTACCGTGGCATCACAGCTCTCAGCAACCTATAACTCAGGGGCTTAAGTTATTCTCTTGCCTCAACCTCCCAAGTAGCTGGGACTACAGGTGCCTGCCACAATGCCCGGCTTTTTTTTTTTTTTTTGGTTGTAATTGTCATTGTTTGGTAGGCCTGGGCTGGATTTGAACCCGCCAGCTCTTTATGTGGCTGGCACCCTAGCCGCTTAAGCCACAGGTGCCACCCATAATGATTACATTTAAACAAAAATAAGATGGGTGGTGCCTGTGGCTCAAGGAGTAGGGCTCCGGACCCATATGCCGGAGGTGGTGGGTTCAAACCCAGCCCCGGCCAAAAAACACAAAAAAAAAAGATGTGATATTTTTAAGCAAGTTAAAAATCCACCAACTCAATATCTATATTTCCTTGTTAAGCAAAACAGAGAAGTATTATTATTATTATTTTTTTTTTTTGCAGTTTTTGGCCAGGGCTGAGTTTGAACCCGCCACCTCTGGCATATGGGGCCAGCGCCCTACTCCTTGGAGCCACTGCCCAAGTGGGTGCTGCCCCAGAGAAGTATTCTAAGAAACTGCCTCTTGGCTTTTCCTTATAAGTCACCTACTTTGTTCTCAGAAAAGAATCAAAAGTTATGTCCACTAACACAAGTAAGAAAGCAACATGCCCCTTGATTGCACTAATGTACACAGCTATGATTTAATAATAAAAATAAATAAATTAAAAAAATAAAAATAAAAAATAAATTTCAGGTTTCCTGGCCCAACAATGGCATGAGCCAATTCCTTAAAATAAAAAAATAAAAAAAAAAAGAAAGCAACAATGATAGAAGGTAACCACCCCACGTGGCAGTAAATTGATCACATCAGATTGAAGAGGAAGGCAAAATGGGTAGCACCTGTGGCTCAATGAGTAAAGCACCAGCCCCATGTACTGGAGGTGGTGGGTTCAAACCCAGCCCAGGCCAAAAACTGCAAAAAAAAAAAAAGACTGAGAAGAGGAAGGCAAGATGTAGAGTATCACAGACTAAAATATACTAAGTCTACCCTTTTCCTCCCTCCATCCTCTCTCTTAATATTTCCAATAGCTTGGCCATGCATGGTGGCTCACGCCTGTAATCCTAGCACTCTGGGAGGCCAAGGCAGATGGACTGCTTGAGCTCAGGAGTTCGAGACCAGCCTGAGCAAGAGAGATACCCCATCTCTACTAAAAATAGAAAAACTAGCCAGGCATAGTGGTACACACCTGTAGTCCTAGCTACTTGGGAGGCTGGGGCAAGAAGATTGCACAAACCCAAGAGCTTGAGGTTGTGCTGTGAGCTATGGTGATGCCATGACACTTTACCCAGGGTGACAGAGTAAGACTGTGTCTCAAAAAAAAAATTTTTTTTTTCCAATAGCTTCAAAAGTGACAGGGCTGTTGTCACAGTAGACCCAAGAGAGGCAGGAGGAAATTGAGCATTGAATTTAGTCAACCATCCCAAAATATATAATTTGTTTTCTTTTATGAGGTTGTAACTGTGATGTGAAGGAAGGATGGATAGAACATATTCCCACCTCCCACAGCTTCCAGCAGTGTGTGGCGTGTGTGTGTGTGCACAACTGGAAAGCTAATACAGCTGTTAAAAAGAAGATAAATCACCCATGCAGATTGTAAAGCTGAAGGCACATCTCTATTTTTGTGCAGCTGCATACAAAGTACAAATTTTCACCCAGTATTATGTCCATATATTGGGAAATATAAAAATACTTATAAAATCCTATTTTATTTGAACATTTGTTTCCATCTGTGTATGGAGGATATATATAGTACCTGTTATTTATTAGATCGCTAACTGACACATATATATACGTATATATGTGTGTATATATATATATATATATTTTTTTTTTTTTTTGAGACAGAGTCTCACTATGTCACCCTCGGTAGAGTGCTGTGGCTTCACGGCTCACAACAACCTCAAACTCTTGGGCTGAAGCAATTCTCTTGCCTCAGCCTCCCAAGTATCTGGGACTGCAGGTGCCCACCACAGTGCCTGGCTATTTTTTTGAGACAAGGTGTCGCTCTAGTGCAGGCTGGTCTCAAACCCATGAGCTCAGGCAATCCACCCACCTTGGCCTCCCAACACACTGGGATTACAGGTGTTAGCCACCTCGCCAGATGACTTTTTCTCTCTTTCAGAAAAATGTTTCATTGTGAAATAGAACACCAATTACAGAAATGTGCATACAGGCAATTATAAAGTAAAATCTGTGTAATTACCACCTTGGCCAAGGAATCCAGCATTGCCAAACCCTGGTCACCTCTGTCCTTCCTGATCACAACTCTGTCCATTATGTGTGTAGGGGTCACTGTCTGGACTTTCATGGTGTTCATTCCCTTGCTTTTCTGCGTACACAATTTTACTAGTTATGTGTGCATCCCCAAACAATATAGTTTAATTTTTGCCTGCTGTTGAATTGTATATGAATGAAGTTATACAATGGCTTTTTTTGGTACCTTGGCCATTTTGGTTGTTCAGCGTTGGGAGTTTCACCCATGCTGTTGTATTTAGCTTGCGTAGTTGATTTCTGGTCATTGCTGTAAAGTACCCCATTGCATGAATATACCATGGTTTTGTCACCCACTGTCCTCTTGATGAACGTATCTTTCTAGATGTTGGAACTATATTCAAGGCTGTGAATATTTTGTTTTTGTATCTTGGTACACCTAACTGTATGTTTCCCCCTTTCCTTTTACCTAGAAATAATACATGGTAGTCTATTTATTAGAAGGGAATCACTACTTTTTTCCTGGCAATTGTCAATATTTTTCTTGGTTTATTTACATTCATGTGTTTGAAGAGGAGGTGCTAGTTGCACATTTAATGTTTGGAACAGAGTTTGTTTAATGCAGTGATGATGTCCAGCACTATTCAGTGTACAGGAAAATGGGAACACTTCCACAGGACGGGAATGCTAGGACAGCACAACGGTTACCAACAGGGGCTCTAGAGTCACATAGATTCCAATCAAATCGTTTAGCATTCTCTTCGGTTTTTTTTTTTTTTTTTTTTTGGTTTTTGGCCGGGGCTGGGTTTGAACCTGCCACCTCCGGCATATGGGACCGGCGCCCTACCCCTTGAGCCACAGGCGCCACCCTCTCTTCAGTTTTTTATTCTATGCAGTTTGCATGATGAGCTACCTTGCACTGTTATTATAAAGTAAGTCCATGAGGAGTCCTTACAGTGCAAAGCAGCAGAACTGGTTTAGATACTAAGTGATTTTATTAGCCCATCTGATTCCAAGAAACAGTAGGGGGCAGGAAGACAGAGTAGGGAATGAAACTGCTTCCTACTGTAGGTAAGGAAAAGTCGTTCACTCTAGTGGGCCAACTGTAGTCACATTACTTGCCCCTGAGCCAATCACTTAGGGATATGGGGAATGCCAACTTTGATTAAGCCAATCAGGAACCATCCACAAAACTAGGGGTAGGAGTCCCACGCCCATAATATGGCTCAGTCTCACTGACCCACAGTTATAGTTCACTGTTCTCCCCTGTCTGCCATTCTCAGTGCTAAGTCCTGAGTGATCAGTGCTAAGATAAGCACTTCCCAAAGTGATAAGGATAAATCTATATCTAATCATTGAAAAAAAATTATCAGGGCGGGTACGGTGGCTCACACCTGAAATCCCAGCACTCTGGGAGGCCAAGGCAGGTGGAGACCAGCCTGAGCAAGAGCCAGACTCCATCCTAAAAATAGCTGGGCACAGTGGCAGGCACCTATAGTCCCAACTATCACTTGAGCCCACGAGTTTGAGGTTGCTGTGAGCTATGACGCTACAGCGCTTTACTGAGCGTGACAGAATGAGACTCTGTCTCAAAAACAAAAGTTATCCTATAATTATATGACTAGTGATTCTTTTATTCACAGAAAACATTTTCATGGAAAGAATAGGACTGACAATGTATCTGTTACTTTTGCCCTAAACCAAAAGCTCACTTATTGTTGAGTGATTAGAAGGTTGTTTCACAAAGGCCTAAAATATTACCTTCGGAAGTTATAATTAAAAACTAATAAGCACATCAAGTAAATATCAAAAGCAAACCTCTTATCTGTGGAGAACTGAAGACCTTTCAGATCAAGAAAATGAGAGAAAATGATCTCCTATGAAAGGTATCAGGAAACAGAGATTTTTGCCCTGGGAAGAAACAAAGAGAATATAAAAAGTATTCATTATAAATACACAGGCTGAGTTTCACTGTCAGGAACTCCAAACAAAGAGGCTATAAAATAACAGTTGTCAGTACGTGGTCTCGGGAACTTTTCGGAGTGACTGACTTGTTCTGAAACTTAATTGAGGGAATGATTGCATAATTGTATAAATTTACTAAAAATTATTGAACTGCATACTTTTAATGGGTGCATTTTGTGGTGCATAAATTATATCTCAATAAACTTATTAAACTTAAATGGCACTAACAAGAGTCATAGTCCAAGAAATGACATATTAATTACAAGCAAAACTGAACTTTTCCAGTTTCTCCTCCTCCCTTCCCCCCTCCTCTCTCTCTTCGTTTTTTGTCCCTTTAAGTATGTCCAGTATGTGTGGATAATAACAGTGCCTGCTAGAAGATATGTCTTTACTGAATATGAGCCCTTCCAGCTGGTTGTGCTGAAGGGCCCCCATCCGGTAGTGATTTCATGTAAATATTTTTGATCAGTCCCCTTAGAATCAAAACTTAAGAAGTCCAGTCAGAGTCAAAGTCAGTGTAGGTTTTTTATGAACAACAGAAACACCAAGCTTGCACATTTCTAACCCAGGGCTGTAATCGTGTTGCTGAACTGAGCTCTCCGGTTGGCAGTCAACACCAGAATCTGGCCCCTTTTTACCTGGCCCTCATGCCTAGGAGATGGTGGGTTGTGACACATGAGAAAGAAAATGTAATTCACAGTATCGGCAAATGGGGATTTGTGTTTACACCTTGCTAGTTGTCAAGTTCATTCTTGCTTCTATACTCAGAAGCCAGCACATCTGAATTTGGGACCAGCGAGCTGGAATTTAGCTGATGTTTATATAGAGACTGGGAATATGCAAAGTGTACATCGACAGAAATGTAAGTGTCCCTGGCTTCGAGGCAAGCTGCAGCACACCAAGCACATAGTAAGCATACGGTGTGTGTTGAAGGAAGGAATCATTAAAAGGCTTTTGTGGACATAGCTCCCTGATGTTTTAGTGGCCAAAATAGGAGATGGGGAAGAACATATATGAGGAACAAAGGTAGTGTGAGGCACGTAGTGTGAGGCAGCAAGGTTAACTCAAGGTAAAATGATTAATTATATTAAACATATCGGCCGTGTCCTGCGGTGGAGGGCAGTGCACACTCCGGAGCCAGATGGCTTAGTTTTGAGTTATCTCTCCCTTATTTTACTACTTCTAAGACTTAAGGTACGTTACTTAGGGGCGGCGCCTGTGGCTCAGTGAGTAGGGCGCCGGCCCCATATGCCGAGGGTGGCGGATTCAAACCCAGCCCCGGCCAAACTGCAACAAAAAAATAGCCGGGCGTTGTGGCGGGTGCCTGTAGTCTCAGCTGCTCGGGAGGCTGAGGCAAGAGAATCGCGTAAGCCCAAGAGTTAGAGGTTGCTGTGAGCTGTGTGAGGCCACGGCACTCTACCCGAGGGTGGTACAGTGAGACTCTGTCTCTACAAAAAAAAAAAAAAAAAGGTACGTTACTTAATGTCTTTATGTCTAAATTGCCTCCCTTGTACAATGGAAATGTGAATAGTAGCTGTTTCCTATGCTGTGAAAATGAAATTAGTGGCTCGGCACCCATAGCACAGTGGTTACGGCACCAGCCACATACACGGAGGCTGGTGGGTTCAAACCTGGACCAGGCCAGCTAAACAACTGCTGCAAAAAATAGCTGGGCATTGTGGCAGGTACCTGTAGTCCCAGCTACTTGGGAGGCTGACGCAAGAGAATGACTTAAGCCCGGGAGTTTCAGGTTCCAGTGAGCTATGATGCCACGGTACTCTATTGAGGGCGACATAGTGAGACTCTGTCTCAAAAAAAAAAAATTAGTGAATATATGGAAAGTGCTTAGAGTAGTGCTTGACCCATAGTAAGCATTTTTATAACTTCACTTTTAGTGAAGTGAGCATTTTTCATCTTCCTCTACACACCATTCCTTTCCCCACTCAGATTTATTCTTTATCTCCAAAGATACGTGTACTCAGGTGAGATGCTCACTATTGTGGATTGTCTGTCACTTGCCTAGTTTTGTGTGCCTCTAGTGCCCCCAGTGGCAAGTTCTGATAACCAGCACTGGAGAACAACCACACCGGCCACGTGGTGAGGATGTTATGCCACCCAGATGGGGGGGTGTGGGATAGAAGTTAGAGCCTAAGGTTCTGTGCTTGTCTCTGTCACTAACTTTGGGAAGCCACTTAACCTCTGCATAATTGTTTCCTAATCTGTAAACTAGAGATAACACATGCTGTGCATACTTCATTTGGTTTGGGGTCTTTTCCTGTTGGCACAGCGTGACTGTCTAGGCTCAAAGTGTTTTTATTCACTTTTATGAATAAGGAGCTCTACTAAAAGTTGCTAAGGAGCAGAGTGGGAGCTGAGGGCAGGATCAGCGGGTAGGAAATAACTAAGAGGAAACATCAGGGGTAAACCCAGCCGCCACAGTGATCAGCCACCTGGGGGGAGAGGTGGAGGCTGAGGACCTGGGATTCTGTCTAAATTGACTCAGCAGGGTTCTTGGTAACAGTGAGTGATGCACAGATGGACAAATTATAGAATTTTTTTTTTAAAGACTGTCTCACTCTCTCGCCCTGGGTAGAGTGCCATGGTGTCGTAGCTTACAGCAACCTCAAACTCTTGGTCTAGCTAGGACTACAGGTGTCCCAGCTCTACCCTGGGCTTGTTTTTTTTCTATTTTTAGTAGAGACTGGGTCTTGCTCTTGCTGAGGCTGGTCCTGAGCTCAAGCAATTCACCCACCTAGGCCTCCCAGACTGCTACAATTACAGGCATGAGCTACTGTGCCTAGCCAAAGGCTTCATTTATTTATTATGTCATGTCTGCGTTCCTCACCAAGTCCCTGAATCAAGAACATATCTGTGTTTTTATTTTTATTTATTTTGAGACACAGTCTCACTATGTTGCCTTTGGTAGAGTGCCTTGGTATCAGAGCTCCCAGCGACCTCCAACTCCTGGGCTCAAGTGATTCTCTCTCTTTTTTTTTTTTTGGCCGGGGCTGGGTTTGAACCCGCCACCTCCGGCATATGGGACCGGCGCCCTACCCGCTGAGCCACAGGAGCCGCCCCTCTCTCTTTTTTTTTTTTAAGACCGAGTCTCACTTTGTCTCCCTCAGTAGAGTGCTGTGGGGTCTCGCTCTTGCTTTGTTCTGGCTGGTCTTGAACCCCTGACCTCCAGCAATCCACCTGTCTTGGCCTCCCAGAGTGCTAGGATTACAGGCATGAGCCACCGCGCCCGGCCTATGTTTTTATTTTTATCATTATTGCCATCTGCGTAACCAGAAGCCGAGTTTAAGAGAAATGGCAATTGGTTCTTGCTTGTTTTTCAAAATTTACATAAAATAGCACTTAGAATTTTCCTCTGACTACACTGTGTTCATGGTAGGACACCTTCTGTGCAAGTAGCAGAAAAGCTTACCTCAAACTGGCTACAACAGTAAAAGGAATTTATAGAATTACGTAACTACAAAGCTCAGAAGTAGACTTTCAGGTAAGGCTTGTTTTGGGGACTCAACAGTGGCCCCAAGTGCCTTTTTGGTTCTCAGCTTTGTTCTGCAGTATGTGCTTGGTCCTCTGGCTGGGCTCCTTCAAGGAGTTCAGACGGCCCAGACCTCAGTTATGCTCCTCAGAACCCTCTTCCCAGCTAGGCCTTGCCTTTTGGACTTCCTTTCCTGTCCATCTGTGCATCACTCACTGTTACCAAGAACCCTGCTGAGTCAATTTAGACAGAATCCCAGGTCCTCAGCCTCCACCTCTCCCCCCAGGTGGCTGATCACTGTGGCGGCTGGGTTTACCCCTGATGTTTCCTTTTAGTTATTTCCTACCCATTGATCCTGCCCTCAGCTCCCACTCTGCTCCTTAGCAACAAATTCCCACTTTTCTTGTTGTATTCAAAGTTGAGCCCAATCTCTGCCAGACTTTAGTCAGGCCACTAAACCTTCACCTGAGTCCATCTTTGTACTTTCTCATAAAATCCAGTTTTGGCAAAGAACCTGCCAAGTGTTCAGATCACACTCAATATCTGACTGAGGTCTTCATCTGCGACCATCCTCCAAGCGATGTCGGATCACCCCTTCCTCAGCGAGAATCCCATTAGATGGGTGCTGTAGCTTAAATGTTTGCCCCTTGTAAATCTCATGTTGAAATTTGATCCCCAGTGTTGGAGGTGGGGCTTAATGGAAAGCATGTGGGTCAGGGGCAGATTCCTCATGACTAGATTAGTGACCTGGGAACAGGAGTGACTGCATTCTCCCTCCTGTTATTAGTTAGCTCCCCTGACTGGTTGTTAAAAAGAGCCTGACATTCAACAAGATCCTAGCAAACAGAATCCAGCAACACATCAAACAAATTATACATCACCACCAAGTCGGTGTTATCCCAGGGTCTCAAGGCTGGTTCAATATACGTAAATCTATAAATATAATTCAGCACATAAACAAATTAAAAAACAAAGACCATATGATTCTCTCAATTGATGCAGAAAAAGCTTTTGATAATATCCTCAGAACACTTAAGAAAATTGGTATAAAAGGGACATTTCTTAAACTAATAGAGGCCATCTACAGCAAACCCACAGCCAATATCGTATTGAATGGAGTTAAATTGAAATTATTTCCACTCAGATCAGGAACCAGACAAGGCTGCCCATTGTCTCCACTGCTCTTTAACATTGTAATGGAAGTTTTAGCCGCCGCAATTAGGGAAGAAAAGGCGATCAAGGGTATCCATATAGGGTCAGAAGAGATCAAACTTTCACTCTTCACAGATGATATGATTGTATACCTGGAAAACACCAGGGATTCTACTACAAAACTCTCAGAAGTGATCAAGGAATACAGCAGCATCTCAGGTTACAAAATCAACATTCATAAATCAGTAGCCTTTATGTATTACCAACAACAGTCAAGCTGAAAAAAACAGTTAAGGACTCTATTCCATTCACAATAGTGCCAAAGAAGATGAAATATTTGGGAGTTTATTTAACAAAGGACGTGAAAGATCTCTATAAAGAGAACTATGAAACTCTAAGAAAAGAAATAGCTGAAAATGTTAACAAATGGAAAAACACACCATGCTCATGGCTGGGAAGAATCAACATTGTTAAAATGTCCATATTACCCAAAGCAGTATACAATTTTAATGCAATCCCTATTAAAGCTCCACTGTCATACTTTAAAGAGCTTGAAAAAATAATACTTCGTTTTATATGGAATCAGAAAAAACCTTGAATAGCCAAGACATTACTCAGAAATAAAAACAAAGCAGGTAAAATCACGCTACCAGACCTTAGACTATACTATACATTGATAGTGATCAAAGCAGCATGGTACTGGCACAAAAACAGAGAGGTAGATGTCTGGAACAGAACAGAGAACCAAGAGATGAACCCAGCTACTTACCGTTATTTGATCTTTGACAAGCCAATTAAAAACATTCAGTGGGGGAAAGATTCCCTATTAAACAAATGGTGCTGGGTGAACTGGCTGGCAACCTGTAGAAGACTGAAACTGGACCCACACCTTTCACCATTAACTAAGATAGACTCTCACTGGATTAAAGATTTAAACTTAAGACATGAAACCATAAAAATACTAGAAGAGAGTGCAGGGAAAACTCTTGAAGAAATCGGTCTGGGCGAGTATTTTATAAGGAGGACCCCCCTGGGCAATTGAAGCAGCTTCAAAAATACACTACTGGGACCTGATCAAACTAAAAAGCTTCTGCACAGCCAAGAACACAGTAATTAAAGCAAGCAAACAGCCCTTAGAATGGGAGAAGATATTTGCAGGTTATGTCTCTGACAAAGGTTTAATAACCAGAATCCACAGAGAACTCAAACATATAAGCAAGAAAAGAACAGGTGATTCCATCACAGGCTGGGCAAGGGACTTGAAGAGAAACTTCTCTGAAGAAGACAGGCGCACGGCCTACAGACATATGAAAAAATGCTCATCGGGCGGCGCCTGTGGCTTAGTGAGTAGGGCGCCTGCCCCATATGCCGAGGGTGGCGGGTTCAAACCCAGCCCCGGCCAAACTGCAACAAAAAAATAGTCGGGCGTTGTGGTGGGCGCCTGTAGTCCCAGCTGCTCGGGAGGCTAAGGCAAGAGAATCGCGTAAGCCCAAGAGTTAGAGGTTGCTGTGAGCCGTGTGACGCCACGGCACTCTACCTGAGGGCGGTACAGTGAGACTCTGTCTCTACAAAAAAAAAAAAAAAAATGCTCATCATCCTTAATCATCAGAGAAATGCAAATCAAAACTACTTTGAGATATCATGTAACTCCAGTAAGATTAGCCCATATCACAAAACCAAGACCAGAGATGTTGGCGTGGATGTGGAGAAAAGGGAACACTTTTACACTGCTGGTGGGAATGCAAATTAATACATTCCCTTTGGAAAGATGTTTGTAGAACACTTAGAGATCTAAAAATAGATCTGCCATTCAATCCTATAATTCCTCTACTAGGTATGTACCCAGAAGACCAAAAATCGTATTATAACAAAGATATTTGTACCAGAATGTATATTGCAGCCCAATTCATAATTGCTAAGTCATGGGAAAAGCCCAAGTGCCCATTGATCCACAAATGGATTAATAAATTGTGGTATATGTACACCATGGAATATTATGCAGCCTTAAAGAAAGATGGAGATTTTACCTCTTTCATATTTACATGGATGGAGCTAGAACATATTCTTTGTAATAAAGTATCTCAAGAATGAAAGAAAAAGTATCCAATATATTCAGCCCTACTATGAAACTAATTTATGGCTTTCATATGAAAGCTATAACCCAGTTATAACCTAAGCATATGGGGAAGAGGGAGAGGGAGGGGAGGGAGGGGGGAGGATGGACGGAGGGAGGGTGATGGGTGAGATTACACCTACGGTGCATCTTACAAGGGTACACGTGAAACTTAGTAAATGTAGAATATAAATGTCTTAACACAATAACTAAGAAAATGCCAGGAAGGCTATGTTCACCAGTGTGATGAAAATATGTCATATGGTCTATAAAACCCATGTATGGTGCCCCATGATCGCATTAATGTACAGAGCTATGATTTAATAATAAAAATAAATAAATAAATAAAAAGAGCCTGACCTGGCTCAGCGCCTGTAGCACAGTGGTTACGGCACCAGCCACATACACAGAGGCTGGCAGGTTCAAACCCAGCCCAGGCCAGCTAAACAATGACAACTGCAACAAAAAATAGCTGGGTGTTGTGGCAGGTGCCTGTTGTCCCAGCTGCTTGGGAGGCTGAGGCAAGACAATTGCTTAAGCCCAAGAGTTTGAGGTTGCTGTGAGCTGTGACACCACAGCACTCTACTGAGGGCGACACAGTGAGACTGTCTCCAAAAAAATGAAAGAGCCTCACTTGCATGTGCTCACCCTTACATATGCACATTCCTCCCCACCACCCCTTGATCTCTGCACGTGCTGACTCTGCTTCCTCTTCCTGAGTGAGTGGAAGCAGCCTGAAGCCCTCACCAGGAGCAGAAGCTGACACCGTGCTGCTAAGAGAGCCTGTGGAACCACAGGCCAAAAACCCTATTTTCTTCGCTTTTATTTATTTATTTAGATACAGGCACTCGCTATGTTGCCCTCAACAGAATGCTGTAGCGTCACAGCTCATAGCAACCTCAAACTCTTGGGGTTGAAACCTCGAGAATCAAACCTCTGATTCTCTTGCCTCAGCCTCCCAAGTAGCTGGGACTACAGGCACCCACCACAACACCCGGCTATTTTTGTTGTTGTTGTTGTTATAGTTGTCATTGTGGTTTAGTGGCCCGGGCTGAGTTCAAATCCTCGACCCTTGGTGAATGTGGCAGTGCTACAGGCACTAAGCCCATTATCTTTTTTTTAGACAGAATTTCACTTTGTCATCCTCAGTAGAGTGCTGTAGCGCCATAGCTCACGGCAACCTCAAACTCTTGGGCTTAAATGATCCTCCTGCGTCAGCCTCCTGAGTAGCTGGGTTCACAGATGCCTGCCACAGACTATCCAGCTTTGAAGAAGGTCTTTTTTTTTTTTTCTTTTTTTTTGTAGAGACAGAGTCTCACTTTATGCCCCTTGGTAGAGTGCCGTGGCATCACACAGCTCACAGCACCCTCCAGCTCCTGGGCTTAAGCGATTCTCTTGCCTCAGCCTCCCGAGTAGCTGGGACTACAGGCGCCCGCCACAATGCCCGGCTATTTTTTTGTTGCAGTTTGGCCGGGGCTGGGTTTGAACCCGCCACCCTCGGCATATGGGGCCGGCGCCCTACTCACTGAGCCACAGGCGCTGCGCGAAGAAGGCCATTTTGACACGTTACCACGTGGACGAACCGTGATTTATGCTGAGTAAAATAAAACACGAGCACAAATAACTGTGTGATTGCCTTTGTTTGGGGCGCTTCAAGGGGCCAGGTTTGCAGAGACGGAAAATAGACCAGTGGGTGCCAGGAGCTGGGCAGAGGAGGAAACGAGAGGTCGTGTTTAATGGGAACAGGGTTCTGAAGATGGAGATTAGCCATGGTTGCATAGCAACGTAAACGTACTTATCGCCACTGTCCTGTATGCTTAAAAAACGGTTAAAGTGGTGAATTTTATGTTATGCTTATTTTTACCACAATTGCAAAAAACCTACATGAGAAAGACCGAAGAGCAAGGGCCCTCCGTCCTTCCCAGGGCGCAGCTCCTCGGCAGGGCCCTCCCGCTCCTCTGGCGCCCCGCGCCGGCCCCGCTTTTCCTCCCCGCCGCCCGGTCTCCCCAGGCGGCCAAACCCGGCCCGCGGCCGCCCCCTGCTGGACGCCTCGCACCGCTGCGAAGTTCTCGCCGGGGACGCCGGTTCTTGGACCCTTCACATTCAGAATTTAAGCCAAAATGAGCCCCCAGGCCTGCCATGTGCCAGTTGGAGAGAGGAGCGGGAGCCTTGCTAAGTTAGAAGCCACATTTCTCTGCTTTATTTCTAACTCTTAAAATGCCTAAAGAAAGAGCCCATCTGCGTAAAACGGACGGACTTAAAACTGCAGACAACTCCCCGCTTGGATGTGGTGGGCTGCCTGAGTGAGACCAGCCAGTAATCCCAGCACTGTGGGAGGCCCAGGCGGGAGAGTGCCTTAAGGTCAGGAGTTCAAGACTAGCCTGGACAACATAGGGAGGCCCGGTCTCTACAAAAAAACTCACCACCAATAATAAAACATTTTCAAGTCATGAGGTTTGAAGGAGAGGGAGGGAGAGAAGAAAAAACAAATGGGGGGCGGCGCCTGTGGCTCAGTCGGTAAGGTGCCGGCCCCATATACCGAGGGTGGCGGGTTCAAACCCGACCCCGGCCAAACTGCAACCAAAAAATAGCCGGGCGTTGTGGCGGGCGCCTGTAGTCCCAGCTACTCGGGAGGCTGAGGCAAGAGAATCACTTAAGCCCAGGAGTTGGAGGTTGCTGTGAGCTGTGTGAGGCCACAGCACTCTACCAAGGGCCATAAAGTGAGACCCTGTCTCTACAAAAAAAAAAAAGAAAAAAAAAAGAAAAAACAAATGGGGATGGGAGGAATGGAAAAAAAGAAGGAGGGAAGATGCTTAGACCTCCTGGTAGAGCTGGGAAACCATTGCTTTTCTCAACAGTGATTATAATTGTAAGGTTTAGCTTTATTAATATTTTGTTTGTTTTGAGACAGGGTATCTGTTACCTAGGCTGTGGTGCAGTGTGTGATCATAGCTCACTGCAGCCTGGAATTCCTGGGCTGAACCTGTCTTCCTGCCGTGGTCTCCTGAGTAGATGGAACTATAGGCCTATACCACAATGCTTGTCTAATTATTATTATTATTTTATTTATTTTTTATTTATTTTTGTTTGTTTTTTGTTGCAGTTTGGCCGGGGTCAGTTTTGAACCCACTACCCTCGGTATATGGGGCCAGCGCCCTACTCACTGAGCCACAGGCGCCACCCGATTTTTTATTTTTTATTTTTTGGCCGGGGCTGGGCTTGAACCCGCCACCTCCGGCATATGGGACCGGCGCCCTACCCGTTGAGCCACAGGCGCCGCCCTCGATTTTTTATTTTTTTGAGACAGAGCCTCAAGCTGTCGCCCTGGGTAGAGTGCTGTGACATCACAGCTCACAGCAACCTCCAACTCCTGGGGTTAAGGGATTCTCTTGCCTCCACCTCCCAAGTAGCTGGGACTACAGTCACCCGCCACAACGCCTGGCTATTTTTTGATTATAGTTGTCATTGTTGTTTGGCAGGCCCAGGCTTTGAACCCGCCAGCTTTGGTGTATGTGGCTGGTGCCTTAGCCGCTTGAGCTACAGGTGCCAAGCCTGTCTAATTATTTTATTTTTTGTAGAGATAGGGTCTCACTGTGTTGCCCAAGGTGGATGACAAATCCAGGCCTTAAATAATCCTCCTGCCTTGGCCCCCCAAAGTGCTAGGATTACAGGCCTGAGCCCCTGGGGCATCGACTTGTTCTTCACATCATGCCCCTAAATCTTGACTCTGGCTCATTCCTCCACATCCTCAGGAGTTAGGAACTGAAATGTGCACCCCCACCTCCAATTCATAGGTTGTATGAACTAAAATAAAGTTGAAACCCCAAACTGATTGAGTGGACCCCTTCTTGGGCAAAGGGACTGCAGAAATATCCTAAAGCTAAGTTGCTGGCCATGAGAGAGGAGGTCAGATATGCCTTGTCATGCAGCCTTTTCCTTCTTGGAAATATCCTTAGTAACTCATTAGCAGGCCTAAGGCTCACACCACACCAGCAGACCATCAATTTTCTCAACAGATCCCTTGAGTTAGGTAACGTCTGGTGGTTTGTCTCTGATTACCGATTGTGGTTATCTCAAATTAAAACATTCCAAACCAGGCTCGGCGCCTGTGGCTCAAGCGGCTAAGGTGCCAGCCACATACACCGGAGCTGGCAGGTTCAAATCCAGCCCAAGCCTGCCAAACAACAATGACGGCTGCAACCCAAAAATAGCCTGGCATTGTGGCGGGCGCTTGTAGTCCCAGCTACTTGGGAGGTGGAGGCAGGAGAATCGCTTGAGCCCAGGAGTTGGAGGTTGCTGTGAACTGTGATGCCATGGCACTCTACCCAGGCTGACAGTTTGAGGCTCTGTCTCAAAAACATAAAAATAAAAAAATTCCAAATCTTTGAGACAGAGCTTTGTTTCTTTTTTTTTTTTTTTTGTAGAGACAGAGTCTCACTTTATGGCCCTCGGTAGAGTGCCGTGGCCTCACACAGCTCACAGCAACCTCCAACTTCTGGGCTTAGGCGATTCTCTTGCCTCAGCCTCCCGAGTAGCTGGGACTACAGGCGCCCGCCACAATGCCCGGCTATTTTTTGGTTTTGCAGTTTGGCTGGGGCCGGGTTTGAACCCGCTGCCCTCGGTATATGGGGCCGGCGTCTTACTGACTGAGCCACAGGCGCCGCCCAGAGCTTTGTTTCTTTAACCAGTTACAAATCAAAGAATCTTTCAACTCATCTATAACCTGTATGTCCCATCCTCTTAGAGATGTCCTGCCTTTTTGGGCCTAACCAATGACCCAATGTGTTGACTTAGAGTCTCACGTGTAATTAATTCCTATCTTCATGAATGTATAAGGCAAACTGTAACCCAGCTACCACAGGCACATTTTCTCAGGACCTCTTAAGGTCATGTGCTCCAGGTGGTCACACACATTTGGCTCAGAATAAACCTCTTTAAATTATTTTATAGAGTTTTTTTTTTTTTTGAGCTGGGCGCAGTGGCTCACGCCTGTAATCCTAGCATTTGGGGAGGGTGAGGAGGGTGGATAGCTTGAGCTCAGGAGTTTGAGACCAGCCTGAGCAAAAAGCGAGACCCCATCTGTACTAAAAATAGAAAAAATTGAGGTGAAAGGATTGCTTGAGCCTAAGAGTTGGAGGTTGCTGTGAGCTATGATGCCATGACACTCTACCCAGGGTGATGGCTTGAGACTCTGTCTCACCAAAAAAAAAAAAAGTTGAAACTTGGCTCGGTGCCTGTGGCTCAGGCAGCTAAGGGGCCAGCCACATATACCTGAGCTAGCGGGTTCGAATCCAGCCTGGGCCTGCCAAACAACAATGACGACTGCAACCAAAAAATAGCTGGGCGTTGTAGCGGGTGTCTGTAGTCCCAGCTACTTGGGAGATGGAGGCAGGAGAATCGCTTGAGCCCAGGAGTTGGAGGTTGCTGTGAGCTGTGATGCCACAGCGCTCTACCCAGGGTGACAGCTCTGTCTCAAAAAATAATAATAAAAAGGGCGGCGCCTGTGGTTCAGTCGGTGGAGTGCCGTCCCCATATACCGAGGGTGGTGGGTTCAAACCTGGCCCCGGCCAAACTGCAACCCAAAAATAGCCGGGCGTTGTGGCGGGCGCCTGTAGTCCCAGCTACTCGGGAGGCTGAGGCAAGAGAATCGCTTAAGCCCCAGGAGTTGGAGGTTGCTGTGAGCTGTGTGAGGCCATGGCACTCTACCGAGGGCCATAAAGTGAGACTCTGTCTCTACAAAAAAAAAATAATAATAATAATAAAAAGTGGAAACCTTTATCCCTAATGTGACTCTATTTGCGATAGAATCCTTGCCAAAGTGACTAAGGTTAACAGAGGCCATACGAGTGGGGTCCTGATCTCATCTGGCTGGCGTCCTCCTAAGAAGAGAAGGAAACAGCAGGGATGCACGCAGAGCAAAGGCCAAGTGAGGACACAGCAAGAACAAAGAGACAGCCGTAGGGAGAAACCAGACGTCCCCACACCTCCATCTGGACTTCCTGCCTCCAGAACTGGGAGAAAGTAAATTTCTGTTGCTCAGGGTCCTCACTCTGGTGTTTTGTTACGCCAGTGGATGGAGCTCAGGACATGCTGCCCCAAGATATGGCACCTTGGCATTTGAGAAAACAGCAGAAGCGGAAAGTCACTCTTGCCTCCCTCTCATCCCTTCTCCCTGAAGCAGCCCATAAACCTAGCTGACCTCCCTGAAGTAGGTCATGAGATTCTCCTTCTAGAAGTGCTCTCCTAATACCCAGGGAATGTCCTTATCTGTGAAGACAAGGACACAGGGAAGAATCTGAACAGACAGGCCTTGTAAAACTACCTCCAGCTTATTAACAGGAGCCCCTGATGTCCAGTCACACTTCATGACTGACCATTCTTCATCAGACCTATGCGTAAAAATACGCGTTGGGTCTTCATTTCTAAAGGCTTCTATGTCATGTAAAACTTCCATGAAGTTCCAAATGTGTATGGAAACTTCCATACACACTTGTATGCTTTTCTCTTGTTAATCTGTCTTCTGTTGTAGGAGCCTGAGCCACAACAAGGATGGGTCCCCTTGTGACAGGTGAGTGGGACAGATAGGCTTTTTCCCCCTGCACAGCCCAAGCAGACTAATACAGTGGGTGACCCCTTTACTTTTTTTTTTTTACATGAAATTCATGTAACTTAAAATTAACCTTTTAAAAATTTATTTATTTATTTATTTTGAGACAGAGGCTCACTATGTCACCCTCAGTAGAGCCATGGCGTCACAGTTCACAGCAACCTCAAACTCTTAGGCTTAAGCGATTCTCTTGCCTTAGCCTCCCAAGTAGCTGGGACTACAGGCACTCTCCACCATGCCCAGCTGTTTTTTGGTTGGAGTTGTCATGGTTGTTTAGCTGGCCCAAGCCAGGTTGGAACCTGCCATCCTCAGTGTATGTGGCTGGCACCTAAGCACTGTGCTATGGGCGCCACGCCATGCTTCCAAAATGTTTTCAACACTCCAAACAGCAACTCTGCACCCATAATCATTAACTCCCTAGTCTCCTTAACTCTCAAGCCACTGGTAATCTCTAATTTACTTCTGTCTCTGCACTTGCTTATTCTGAACATTTCATATAAGTGGAATCATATTATATATGGTGGTGATGGTTAACTTTATGTGTCACTTGAGTGGGTTAAACGATGCTGCGTAAAAACATTATTTATGGGAGTGTCCATGTGTGTTTCTGGGAGAGATCAGCATATGCATCAGTAGACTGAGTAAAGATCTGCCCTCACCAATGTGGGGGGACCTCAACCAGTCCACTGGGGGCCCTAACAGGGCAAAGAGTTGGAGAAAGGGTGAATTTTCTCTCTTCTGTAGCTGGGCCGTCCATCTTCTCCTGTATTCAGACATCCGAGCTCCTGGTTCTCAGGACTGGTTTTCTTGGTTCTCAAGCCTGCAGACAGCTTATCTTGGGGTTTCTGGGTCTCCTTATCCTCCTGAGCCAATTCCCACAAGAAATCTCCTCACATATTGTAGAAAATGAAGCAATCTATCTCTAACGCTAATCCCTCATGTGGACTCTGATTAACCCCAGTTCTGGGAATGCCTCTAAGATTTCCACTTTCACATACTTACCATAAATCCTGCCCTTAGGCAAACTCTGGTCTTTCCCTAGGGGGTGGACTTGTTTGTCCTATGTATTCCTCCTCTGTGTACCTAAGCTCTGGGGCTGGGGCATAACAGGGCATGGACCCACCATCTCCTCCTGCTGGACTTCCTCTCTCCAGCTGTTATACAAAAAGCTCTATGTGTTTAACTTATGATTAGTCACACTATTACTGGATGCTAACCTACCTTATAGAAAATTTAGATTTCTTTTTTTTTTTTTCTTTTTGAGACAGAGTCTCACTCTCTTGCCCAGGAATAGAGTGCCCTGGTGTCAGCCTAGCTCACAGCAACCTCAAACTCCTGGGTTCAGGCGTTCCTCCTGCCTCGGCCTCCTGAGTACCTGACACTAGTGCCCAGCTAGTTTTTCTCTTTTTTTTTTTTTTTTAATCTTTTTTTTTTTGTTTTTTTTGTTTTTTTTTTTTGGCCGGTGCTGGGTTTGAACCCACCACCTCCGGCATATGGGACCGGCGCCCTACTCCTTGAGCCACAGGTGCCGCCCTAGTTTTTCTCTTTTTAGCAGAGATGGGGTCTCACTCTTCCTCAGGCTGGTCTCAAACTCCTGATCTAGAGTGCTGGGATTATAGACATGAGCCACCACGCCGTGCCAGAATTTAGTTTCTGATGGTAGAATGTTAAGTCCTTAAAATGCAAAACTTATTTAATAGACTTGGCAGCAAGAGTAGAAGCATCTGATGTTTATGGGCTGAAAAGCTGGTGACACTAGTCATGTGGTTGTAAGCCATTTTGGCCAAATTGTCATCTGCTAAACTTTGGGGTGAAACCACATGCTCATAGTATCAGAGGAATAGTAAGAAAAATTTGAAGGCCAGTCGTGTTGGCTCACACCTATAATCCTAGCCATCTGGGAGGTCAAGGCAATGGATTGACTGAGCTCAGGAGTTCAAGACCAGACTGAGCAAGAGCAAGACCCCGTCTCTACTAAAAAGAGAAAAACTAGCCAGGCATTGTGTTGGGTACCTGTAGTCCCAACTACTTGGGACACTGAGGCAAGAGGACCCTTTGAGCCCAAGGGTTTGAGGTTGCTGTGAGCTATGAGGGCATAGCACTCTACTCAAGATGACAGGGTGAGACTCTGTCTTAAAAAAAGAGAAAGGGCAGCGCCTGTGGCTCAAGGAGTAGGGTGCCGGTCCCATATGCCGGAGGTGGCGGGTTCAAACCCAGTCCCGGCCAAAAATCACACACACACAAAAAAATACAATATAGGGCGGCGCCTGTGGCTCAGCGGGTAGGGCGCCGGTCCCATATGCCGGAGGTGGCGGGTTCAAACCCAGCCCCGGCCAAATTAAAAAAAAAAAAAAAAAAGAGAAAGAAAGAAAGAAAGAAAAATTCGGGCGGCGCCTGTGGCTCAGTCGGTAGGGCGCTGGCCCCACATACCGAGTGTGGCGGGTTCAAACCCGGCCCCGGCTGAACTGCAAACCAAAAAATAGCTGGGCGTTGTGGTGGGCGCCTGTAGTCCCAGCTACTCGGGAGGCTGAGGCAAGAGAATCGCTTAAGCCCAGGAGCTGGAGGTTGCTGTGAGCTGTGTGATGCCATGGCACTCTACCGAGGGTGATAAAGTAAGACTCTGTCTCTACAAAAAAAAAAAAAAAAAAAGAAAGAAAAATTCGGGTCAGGAAGTTGGAGGTAGGTACTTTTTTTTCCTTCTCAGATGCATGGGAAATTTCCAAATATACACAAATGTAGAGAGACTGGCTTAATTAACCCACATATATCCAGCTTAAATACGTTATCAAAAATTTTGCAATTCTTATTTTATACCCTAATGTTTGGTGTTTTTTTTTTTACTATTTCAAGGCGTGTTTCAGACATATACTTTTCCTATAAATATGTTAGTATATCTTTAACAGATAGGCACTACTAAAGCATTCCACCATGATACCATTAATGTGCCAAGAAAATTAATAAATTTTGTATATACATATATTTAGAGATGGGGATCTCATTGTGTTGCCCAGGCAGATCTCAAATTGCTGGCCTCAAGAGGTCCTCCCAACTGTGCCAGCTTCAAGTAAGAATAGCTGGGCATTGTGGCAGGCACCTGCTATGTGGGAGGCTGAGGCAAGACGATCACTTAAGCCCAAGAGTTTGAGGTTGCTGTGAGCTATGACACTACGGCATTCTTCCAAGGGCACAAAGTGAGACTCTGTCTCAAAAGAACAAAATAAGGACTTTCTGTCCCTATTTGCTCCACCTGAAATACAGATTGCTCAAGAAAAGCACAAGATAAATATTGCTGGTCACTTGTTGCTGCTGTCAGTCAAGTCCTGTAGGAGAAGGATGCCTGAGAGCCAGCCAGGTGGGAGCTGGTGACTCTGCAGTCAGAGGTGGAGCAGAGCATACCTTTGCTAAGAGACACACATTCTTCCTGTGAACGGAATTTTCAGAGTCTTGTACGTTGGAGCTTTGAAGGATTGAAAGAAAGTCAACTGCTTCTATGTCCTAAACTGAAGTTGGTATCTCGAGAACAGTGGTCTTAGCAGATGAGACTGTAGTCCAGACCCGCTCACAGCCCCCTGCCTGTGCCGCGGGGCCAGCCTCGAGCTGTCCTGCTGCACCCGCTGCTCATCACCCACCCTCCCTCCTCAGGGCCTTTGCACTTGTCCTCTGTTTCCAGCTATCCACAAGCTTGATCCCTTGCCTTAAGACTCTACCTAAATGTCACATTTTTCTGAGGTCTTCTTTTTTTTTTTTTTTTGTGGTTTTTGGCTGGGGCTGGGTTTGAACCTGCCACCTCCGGCATATGGGACCGGCACCCTACTCCTTGAGCCACAGGCACCGCCCGAGGTCTTCTTAATCATCTTCCTTAAAAGAGCACCACCAACATCCTGCTTTCCCTCCTTGTCCCTATTTTGTTTTGTAGCTCTTACCACCATCTAACATGCTATATATTTTTTTGAGACAGAGTCTTACTATGTCACCCTTGGTAAAGTGCCGTGGCGTCACAGCTCACAGCAACCTCAAACTCTTGGGCTTAAGCAATTCTCTTGCCTCAGCCTCCCAAGTACCTGGGACTACAGGCGCCTGCCACAACACCTGGCTATTTTTTTTTTTTTTCTGTAGTTGTCATTGTTGTTTTTAGCAGGCCGGGGCCAGGTACAAACCCGCCAGCCTCAGTATATGTGGCCAGCGGCCTAACCACTGAGATACAGGCGTCGAGCCTAATGTGCGGTATTTTACCAATGTTTATTGTCTCTCTCTTCCCATTGGAACAAAAGGTCCCAGGGGAGGAATTTTTCATTTTGTTCACTGCAAAATTCCAGGAATCAGCACAGTTCTGGAGACAGCAGGTTATCTATAGTTGGATGAATCAAGAAATGCTAATATAACTTCACCTCCCCATCAGAGCTTATTGTTTCAAATTGCCTAAAAGCAACGAGGAGTGGTCTTCCTGATTCAGGACGCTGTAGGTCTGCACAACCTCAGCTAACCCATTTACTGCCATATTCTGTCCTGAGACAATTTCATGTTCCTTTTGTTTGTTGGCCACAAAATCCAATTGGTTCTACAACTCTCTTCTGAATTTGGCTTTAAGGTCCCAGCTTCTAAGGTTAAACAGCAGGTTGGTTTCAGGCCTGGCACGGTGGCTCACACCTGTAATCCTAGGAATTTGGGAGGATGATGCAGGAGGATCCCTTGAGACCAGGAGTTCAAGACCAGACTGAGCAAGAATGAGATCCGTATGCACAAAAGATAGAAGTTAGCCGGGCACGATGGTGCATGTCTGTAGTCCAAGCTACTTGGGAGACTGAGGCAGGAGGATCTTGTGAGCCCAGGAGTTTGAGGCTGTAGTGAGCTATGACTATGCCACTGCGCTCTAGCCTGAGTGACAGAGACCCTGTCTTAAGAAACAACAACTGGGGTGGCGCCTGTGGCTCAAGGAGTAGGGCTCCGGTCCCATATGCCGGAGGTGGCGGGTTCAAACCCAGCCCTGGTCAAAAACCACAAAAAAAAAAAAAAAAAAAAAGAAACAACAACTGGCTAGGGTGCCGGCCACATACACTGAGGCTGGAGGGTTCAAACCTGGCCCGGGCCTGTCAAACAACCATAACTACAACAACAACAAAAAAATAGCCGGGCATTGTGGCAGGCACCTGTAATCTCAGCTACTTGGGAGGCTGAGGCAAGAGAATCGCTTAAGCCCAAGAGTTTGAGGTTGCTGTGAGCTGTGACATGACAGCACTCAGCACTCTACCCAGGATGACAGTTTAAGACTCTGTCTCAAAAAAAAAAAAGAAAAGAAACAACGGCCAGCCATGGTGTCTCATGCCTGTAATCCTAACACTCTGGGAGGCCCAAGGTGGGAGCTCTGCCTGAGCTCACCAGTTTGAGACCAGCCTGAGCAAGAATGAGACCCTGTCTTTAAAAAAGAAAAATAGCTGGACGTTGTGGCAGGCACCTGTAGTCCCAGCTACTTGGGAGGCTGAGGCAAAAGGGTCACTTGACCCCAAGAGTTTGAGGTTGCTGTGAGCTATGACACCACAGTGCTCTACAAGAGTGGCAAAGTCAGACTCCGTTTCAAAAAAAAAATAAAAAAATAACCCTACTTTGTTATTGGAAACATGAGTTGTATCTGATATACAGATTTTTATTTCTTCCTGAATTCTGTCATCACCGGCTGACTATAAGCCTCTTAAAAACAAAGACTTCTCCATTGTTTTCCTAACACCCGGCTTAGAGTCTAGGACATAGCGCTCAGGAAGTTCACAGTGGCCGTTTCCTAACTCTGCTTACCCAACCCGGACTCTGGAGTCCACCAGTTTTGCCCAGGGGCTCCCTCCCAAGCCTCCCTGAAACTTCCATCCTGTTCCTTCCGCTTCTCCAGTAGAGTCAGTGTCCGCACTCCTTCGCTTCCAACCAGCCCCGTGACCTCCACGTGCTGTTTCAGCACCAGGAGTGCCACTGCACGGTCCTCTCCAAAGAGGCCTCATTCCTGTCTTGGGCACCCCGGTGAGGGCCAGGCATCCCCTCGAGCTTGGCCTCCCTGGTTTATCCAGCCTTTCTGGTCGTCCCTTCTCTGCAGGTTTTGCCCCTTCAGTTTCCCTCCTCTCACTTTACATGCAATATTCTGGGCAGTCCCAGAATGTGCTGGACCATGGGTATGTCTCCAGACCCAGCTGCCCGATTGTCACCCCCACCTTCGGCATAGCCTCCCCCTCCCTGGGCAGAGGCGCCTCAAGGTCTCCTGAGCTCCGACTCCTTCCCTCTTGTGCTGGTGCTGCCTTCTTCCTGGTGGGCTTCATCCTTCCTGTGGCTGCCTGAACCCAAAACAGGGCATCCCCCTTGACGAAGCCTCCTTCCCCCAGCCCTGTGTCTCATCAGTCACCTCGGCCTATGGATTTTGCTTCCTGAGTAAGTGGCTGTCTCTCTCCAGTCCCTACCTAGAGTCCTTTCTCCATTTTGGGGACTTGGGCTCCAAGTGCTCCTGACCAACAGCATCTTGTCCTCCCTCCCCCCAGTTTCTAGCAGGGCTTTCTAAAATGCCTGCAGAACCACACCCTCCCCCAACCTGCAATCCTTCCTTCCCTCCACAGCCTGGCTTCCTTTCTATAGGAAAACTTGATCGTGTTATCCATCTCCATCTTCCTGTTCTTTAGAGGACAAACTTTCACTTCTTTAACTCGGCATTCAAGGCCCTTTGTGACTGGGTCCTAGTATGTCCCTCCTCTCCTCTGCCATCCCCATCTCCCACGCTTCAGCTAAAGTGATCTTTTCAGTTCTTCAAACATCCTTCCAACTTACCTCTAGTCTGTCACCAAAAATGCCTCCCAATTGTGCCAGCTTATCTAAGCTTCAGGCCTTAGCTTAAAGATCACCTCTGCCACCCCAGACCTGCCCATCCCCCAAAGTCAAGTTTGTCCCTCCTGAGCTCTTGTAGCTGCCTACACTTAGCACCACTGTTCAGGTTGCTTGTTTTTCCCAGCTTCCTCACTGACCTTGAAGGCAGGAATTACATTTTATTCATTGGTATTTCCCTTGTGCACCTAGAAGGCCTTCAAATGTTTTTAAATTACTAAATTTAGAAAGAAAAACTTCAGAGTTGTTTGGACAGGTTTATGAGAGCTGAGCCCCTTGCCCACAATCCAGATGACTTCTAATACATGCTGTGTGATATTTCTCCATCCACAAGGCCTCCCATCACCAAACTGGGCAGGTGAACATCTGTTCATCCTGCAATGTAATTCAACATGGAGCTGCAGCCACAAGTGGGCTCTGCTGCTGGGCATGGATCAGGCTCTCTGGAATGTCTGTTTGCACACTTGACCTTCACAGAACATCTCCTAGGGATGAGGAAGAAAAGAAAATGAGTTGGGATGTGGTCTGCTTTCACGCTTGATCACTGTGGAGGTTCTACTGTATATTACTAAGATGACAGTTCATCAACATGATGGAATGTTATGCACCCAGTTAGCTATGCTGTACATATAGTCAATAAATACACAGTGAATTCAACAGGAAAACTGTTTAGAAGCCCAGAAAATGTTTTTTTTTTTTCTTTTGAGACAGAGTCTCACTATGTCACCCTCAGTAGATTGCGTGATGTCATAGCTCACAGCAACCTCAGACTCTTGGGTTTAAACGATTCTCTTGCCTCAACCTCCCAAGTAGCTGGGACTACATGTGCCCGCCACTACGCCCAGCTATTCTTTTGTTGTAGTTGGCATTGCTGTTTAGTAGGCCCAGGACCAGCTCGAACCCGCCAGCCTTGGTGTATGTGGCCAGTACCCTAACCACTGGACTACAGGCACAGAGACCCCAGAAAATGTTTTTATATTAAATGAGGAGGCAGAGGCTAGGCATGCTGGCTCATACCTGTAGTCCCAGATACTTGGGAGGCTAAGACAAGATCGCTTCAGTCCATGAATTTGAGATTGCTGTGAGCTATGATGCCACAGCCCTATGCCCAGGGCAACAGAGTGAGAGTCTGTCTCAAAAAGAAAAAAAAAAAAGACTGGATGCAGTGACTCATGCCTATAATCCTAGCACTCTGGGAGTCCGAGGTGGGTGGATTGCCTGAGCTCAGGAGTACCAGACCAGCCTGAGCAAGAGCAAGATCCTGTCTCTAACAATAGCTGGGCATTGTAGTGGGCGTCTGTAGTCCGAGCTACTTGAGAGGCTGAGGCAAGAGGATGGCTTGAGCCCCAGAGTTGGAGGTTGCTGTGAGCTTTAATGCCATGGCACCCTACCAAGGGTGACAAAGTGAGACTCTTATTTCTAAATAATAATATTATTAAATAATAATAATAAGACTTTATTTCTAAATAAATAAATAAGCAGAATATTCTGTCAGAGACAGGAAAATAATGCGCAAAATAAGAACAGTTGAGTTAGGCAGGTAAGATTACTGGTCAGATTACTAACATTTCCTTTAACATTGCATCGCCATTAAAAATAAGGAAAAAATTGGTGTGTACCAGATGGAGTTGGTCCCCTTCGACCCAATGGGTCCAGCCCCTGTCCTTCTTTTCCCCCTTCTGGATACAGGTGAGTCTGTCATTATCCCAGATAACCAAGCTCTGCATTAGGGACAGGAGAAAACGTCAGTTTGCTCTGGCAGGATCCTCAAGCATTACTAAGGCGAATGCCGAGTTAACCTTGCAAAATTAAGAACCTATGTTGTTCCTTTAATCTTTACCTTGCATTTTCTGTTATCCAGGCCTTTGTTATCTTCATCAAATTCTTCTCCAACTTTAAATTTAACAAGGTAGTTCCTTAGACTGCTGTTTGTGTGGATAGTAAAAGAATCACCATCCTGCTCAATCACTTTCTGCGGCTTCAGCATCTTGGCTATCTTACGAGTGGCAAAGTCAATACCTTAAAAATAATTTTAAAAAATGTGAACGTTGGGTGGGGCATGGTGGCTCATGCCTGTAATCTTAGCATTCTGAGAGGCAAAGGCAGGTGCACCACCTGAGCTCAAGAGTTCAAGACCAGCCTGAGCAAGAGTCAGACCCCAACTCTACTAAAAAAAATAAACAGAAGAAACTAGCCGGGCATTGTGGCAGGAGCCTGTAGTCCTGGCTACTTGGAAGGCTGAGGCATGAAGATCTCTTGAGCCCAAGAGCTGGAGGTTGCTGTGAGCTATGCGGCACTCTACCAAGGGCCACAAAGTGAAACTCTGTCTCAAAAAATGAAGTAAAACAATAAAAGTCTGAACATTGAATTGAGATGCAAAAGTTAAAATTTGGTAGCTGTTCTCACCATCATTGCATTTAACTACAGTGTGTTTGTTGTACAATGTTGTCAGATGCCAAAATTAGACCCACAGGAAAATCCATCCTGGCAAATCTCCACCCAGAGTCTGATTAAAAAGTTTGCACAACTTTCAGGAAAGATTCATTAGTCTGGCTGTGCCTTAGGCAATGGATGTGAAGCTGAGCGTGGCAGAAACAGTTCAGAGAATCCCCCCAGAGGCTGACAAGGGGCAGGGCACAGGCCCCCAACCCACCCTCCATCCCAGCTCTGCCTTTTTGTACTTCTTGTATTCAGACTGAATTAAGACAGCATTTCAACAGTTTCATAACAACAATAATGAAACAATAAAAACTCACAAAACCCCGCTGCACTCACGTATATACACTACTGTATACAATAGAACCAGCATAGCTGACCACCTCCTGAAGTTGACCTAATTTTCATAGACCAGACCTGCACCACATGTACCTACCTGTACAGCAGGCCCCCTTATGTTAACCACCTCCCTATGTGGACCAGTTTGTTGCAGTCCCTCGGGTGGTAATCTTAGAGGGGTTCTACTGTACTTAGAAATCTTTAAAGAAAAGTCACATATGGAAGCACTGAATGCTAAGATCAGGGCTTTGGTATCCCAGTTCCACTTAGTAATTTTGAGCACATTATGTAGTTAGACGTACATGCTGCTATTTTATTTATTTTTATTTTTTACGATTTATTTTATTTTACTTTTGAGACAGAGTTTCACTATATCACCCTTGGTAGAGGGCTGTGGTGTCACAGCCCACAGCAACCCCAAACTGTTGGGCTGAAGCGATTCTCTTACCTTAGCCTCCCTAGTAACTGGGACTATAGGTACCCGCCACAATGCCCGCTTATTTTTGGTTGCAGTTGTCATTGTTTAGCAGGCCCGGGCCAGGCTCACACCTGCCACCCTCGGCGTATGAGGCTGGCACCCTAACTCACTGAGCTACAGGCGCTGAGCCAATTCATTTATTTTTTTGAGACAGAGTCTCACTTTGTCACCTTGGGGTTGAGTGCTATGGCGTCACAGCTCACAGCAACCTCAAACCCTTGGGCTCAAATGATTCTCTTCTCTCAGCCTCCCGAGTAGCTGGTACTACAGGTGCCCGCCACAACGCCCAGCTATTTTTAGAGACGGGGTTTTGCTCTTGCTCAGGCTGGTCTCAAACAAGCTCAGGCAATCCACTCACCTTGGCCTCCCAGAGTGCTAAGATTACAGGCGTGAGCCACCGTGCCCACCCTTTAAAATTTACTTTAAATTAGCATAAATTCTGGCTATTTTTCTGCCAGGTCCACACTTATTATGACCTCAATCGGCCAGATGGCTTTATTATTCATAAAGCTTTCATCCAAGTCAAATGTTGCTTCCTCATACCACTAGCTCGTGTTAGGTAGAAATGAAGACATTCAGGCAGGAAGAGGAGAGGGTCTGATGAACAAGCATTTGCGAGTATATGGGCATATACAGCATGCTAGGGCCCACCCTCAAAGAGGTCCACATGTATACTTATCTAAGCTTCAAACGTTCCTATTGACCTTTAATTCCAAAGCGATTTCTTTCTTTCTTTCTTTTTTTTTTTGAGACAAAGTGTCACTATGTTGCCCTCGGTAGAGTGCTATGGAGTCACAGCTCACAGCAACCTCAAACTCTTGGGCTTAAGCGATTCTCTTGCCTCAGCCTCCTGAGCAGCTGGGACTATAGGCGCCCACCACAACGCCCGGCTATTTTTGGTTGCAGTTGTCATTGTTGTGTAGTAGGCCCAGTGAACCCGTCAGCCTCGGTGTTTGTGGCAGGATTGGTGTTTGTTTTGGAGGTAAGAGGGGATGGCTTCAAGCCCTAATTTATGCCCTGACTTGAAGCATGTGGGGCAAGCTGGTAAGACCACCACCTTCTTCGGTTCATAATGGGATTAAGGGCAACTTGGCCAGCACCTGTGGGCTTTAGCACAGAGCTCCTCCCTGCCTGGAGCACTGCACCCTGGGTCTCTTTGGCTCCTCTGGGGTGCACCAGGAATTCCCCAATTGCAGGCTAGCTCCTTGAAGTAAATACTCTTCTTTGTCCAAAGGACAAATTGCCTTTCATCTCCCTGCAGTTTGGCAGAAGCTGGAAGAAAATGCTTTCAAAGCCACGTTGAAGAGCTGTAGGATCAGTTCCTATTAGCTGGTTTTTAGACAACAGGGGGTTCTTTTCCACCCTCAAAAGAGATGCTGACTGGGGGGCATTACAAGATATATTGCTGGATGTTCTCTGATGACTTATTTCAGTGGTTCTCAACCTTTGTTGTGGTGACCCCCAACCATAAAATTATTTTCATTCCTACTTCATAACTGTAATTTTGCTACTGTTATGAATCGTAATGTAAGTATCTGATATGCAGGATGTATTTTCATTGTTACAAAGGGGTTGCGACCTACAGGTTGAGAACCACTGACTTATTTGAACCTTAGCATTACTGCTAACAAGCATGCACCCCACTTCTACTTTAAAAAAAGAGGCCCTTGGGCGGTGCCTGTGGCTCGAAGGAATAGGGCGCCAGCCCCATATGCCGGAGGTGGCGGGTTCAAACCCAGCCCCGGCCAAAAACTGCAAAAAAAAAAGAAGCCCTTGCTTATTACTTAGACGATAGAGCTTAAAGATGTAAGTGGTGTTAAAGAAGCATAATTTAAAAGCTGTTGGAACTTCCCACTTGAAGCTTTGAGAGAGATTTGACTGTTATCTGAGTCACATATGGTTACAACTTATGTTTCTCAAATTATAGATTAACTTGCTTTGTTAATTTTCTTGTTCTGTACAATGACTAGAGAGAATTAAATGATGTCAGGGACAAATCCCTCCTGCTTTCTTAATGAATGACCCTTGTTTAACTTCCTATTTATTGTCCTGCTTTGCTTAGACCAGATGACAGAAAATAAATGGCTGGGTGCGGTGGCTCACACCTGTAATCCTAGCACTCTGGGAGGCCAATGAGGGTAGATTGCCTGAGTTAACAGGTTCGAGACCAGCCTGAGCCAGAGTGAGACCCTGCCTCTAAAAAAAATAATAGCTGGTGTTGTGGCGGGCACCTGCAGTCCCAGCTACTTGGGAGGCTGAGGTGAGAGAATTGTTTGAGTCCAGGAGTTTGAGGTTACTATGAGCTCTTAGGCCAGGGCATTCTACCGAGGGCACCGAAGAGAGACTTTGTCTCAAAAACAAACAAACAAAAACCAAAATCACATGATGATTACGTCTTCTGTAAAAAATGTTAAATACTTCCTAAACCCCTCCCCAAATGAAAACTGCTTATAACCAAATTGCTATAACTATGCATCAACCTTGCATAAAAAATGTTGCAATCCTGCTAAAATCTCCCCTGTCTCTGTCCATATAAGTGAAACTTAACTTCCCTACTTCAGAATGCTGACTCCATTCTTTTAGAGCTGGTGTTTCTGGGAGGCTATCCTCAAACTTTGCAACTGAATAAACCTCTCTTTAAAAGATTCTGGTTCTTTTCATTCGTTTAGGTTGACTGTAGAATAAGTCATGATTTTTTTTTTATGGAATGTATTTTCCTTATATGTGCATGAAAAAGTATAAAAATTTAAAGTACATTATATATTCAAGTGAATCAGCAATATCCAGATGATTCTAGCTTAATTCTTAAGATAAAATTTACCACGTCAGTGTCACCTAAATAGCTATTCTAGTGCTACAAGTCTAACTTAAATACTTAGGACTTTAACAAACTAGCTCTGAAGCTGCAACAGAGTTGTTGGTTTTCAAAAAGTTGTTTTGAATGTATGTGCTTCAGGGAATGCTACCCCCAAATAATTGGCCACCTTGGCATTTGAGAAAACAACAGAGGCAGGAAGGTCACTCTCTTACCTTTTTCCGCTCTTCACCCCTGAATCAAGATATAAAAGAATTCTCTGACGTTCCTCTCAAGTAGATAGATCATAAGACCCTCATGTGCGAAGTCCCTCCTTATACCCAGAGAGAAGAAACACTCTTACCTCTGAGAAGATAGGAGACTCAGAGAAGAACATGAACAGGCCTTGCTAAGTTCCCACCATTTATCACCACTGAATCATATCTTTTTTGTCCAATCACAGTTCTTTTTCTTCTTCTTCTTCTTTTTTTTTTGAGGCAGAGTCTCACTTCGTCACCCTCAGTGGAGTGTTGTAGTGTCACAGCTCATAGCAACCTCAAACTTGTGGTCTTAAGCGATTGTCTTGCTTCACCCTCCCAAGTAGCTGGGACTGCAGGTGCCTGCCACAATACCAGCTATCTTTTTAGGTAAGGTCTCGCTCTGGCTCAGGCTGGTCTTGAACCTGTGAGCTCAGGTAATCCACTGGCCTTGGCCTCCCAGAGTGCTAGGATTACAGGCGTGAGCCACCGAGCCTGGCCCCAATCATTGTTCTTAACCACTATCCATTTCTTCATCAAACTTAGCTTAAAAATACACGAGTTTCCCTGTTTCTCTGGGTCTTCATTTCTGAAGGCTCCCAAGTCACATAAACCTTATATTAAGTATATATTGTCTTCTTTTCTCTTGTTCATCTGTCTTCTGTTAACGGTGCTTCAGCCATGAACTTGGTGGTGATGATGGGTGAGAAAGAAATCTCTTCTCCCCTATAGAATCAAACTGATTTTCCAGGTTCCAGTATACAAATCTATTCTGACCAAGAAAACGAAGCAAAGTTAACTCTAAATTCTGAATAATTGTAAAACTCCATGACTCACGTATTGTTTGAGACAACATTGTAATATGAAAAATAATACCTTCAATAAAGGTCAAGAAATTGTGAGATCCTAGCACTCTGGGAGGCTGAGGCAGGTGGATCCCTTGAGCTCAGGCTTTAGAGGCCAGCCTGAGAAAAGTGAGACCCTGCCTCTACCAAAAATAGAAAAACTAGCCTGGTGTTTTGGCAAGTACCTTTAGTTCCAGCTAGTTAGGAGGCTGAAGCAAGAGGATTGCTCAAGCCCAAGAATTTGAGGTTGCTGTGAGCTATAATGATACCATGGCACTCTACCCATGGTGATAGAGTGAGATGCTGTTTCGAAAAAAAAAAAAAAAGTCACATACTTCCTCCTCATTTAGATAATGGGCCTCTACAAATCCCATAATCACCTTTTAAACTTAGAAGCCCTGCTTTCTGTGCTCATGAACTTAATGTAGGTTGTCATACTCCCCTAACTTCTTAAAATATTAACTGCTAGTACTTTAAGTTGATGAATATTTAATATCTAGAATTAAAGGTTTCCATTATCTACCCTGACCAAAGAACAGCACTTTCTTCCTATACTTAATCACATCCTAACCTTGTATGACCATCTTCTGTCGCTTACTTTTTCCTCCTTCAGTTTAAGAGTATTAAATGTCCATCAGGCACAAAGTTTTCCAGGGGGCAAGGCTGCCCACCTCTCCCCTGGACTGGGAAACCACCTTTATATGCCTGCCCCCACGTCCCCTAACACTCAGGAAATGACTAAATGGTTATTCATTAACGGTCTGAAGCCAGAGAAGATTCGTGGAACCTGTTAACAGTAGTTTTAAGGTAAAACATGTTTCATTTTCGAATAGCTGTGGCACTGCCTTGCCTCTCACCAGGCAAACAAAATATATAAATACTCTGTACCTTTCACCTGGAGGCAGGTGTAGAGGATCAGTAGAGATCAAAGTTTTAAATGCACCATTTCTGTCCTTAAGGAACAGGTGGGAAGGTGTAAACAGAATAATCTAAGTTTCTCTTTAAGACAAGAATCTAGGCCAGGTGGCCCACGCCTGTCATCCCAGCAGCACTCTGGGAGGCCCAGGAGGGTACATTGCTTCAGCTCAGGAGTTTGAGACCAGCCTGAATGGGAGTGAGAACCCGTCTCTACTAAAAACAGAAAAATGAGCCAGGTATGGTGGCACAGGCCTATAGACCCATTATTTAAAAAATAATCTGAATGTAAGACACTGTATAATTTACCACTTTGTTAGGCCGGATATTCAACCAGGACTAAAAAAGTTCAAGCTCTGTTTTCCGCCAAAAGGGACAGATTTCCTGGTTGTGATTTTCTTCTACCGAATCAAAAAGATAAGGACTATCTGGTTTTTATTACAATAGCCATCTTTATTCACCTAAAATATAAGTCTGTGTTTAAAAAATATGTTTTAGGCCAGGTGTGGTGGCTCATGCCTGTTATCCTAGCACTCTGGGAGGCTGAGGCAGGTGGATTGATTGAGCTCAGGAGTTAGAGACCAGCCTGACCCCTTGTCTACTAAAAATAGAAAAACTAACCAGGTGCTGTGGTGGATGCCTACAGCCCTAGCTACTTGGGAGGCTGAGGTAAGAAGATAGCTTGAGCCAAGAATCTGGGTCTCACTATGTCGCCCTCGGTAGAGTGCTGGGGCATCACAGCTCACAGCAACCTCCAACTCTTGGGCTTAGGCGATTCTCTTGCCTCAGCCTCCCAAGTAGCTGGGACTACAGGTGCCCACCACAACACCCTGCTATTTTTTGTTGTTGTTGTGGTTGTGGTTGCAGTTGCACTGTTGTTTTTAGCTGGCTGGTGGGGTTTGAACCCACCACCCTTAGTGTACGTGGTCAGCGCCCTGTGGAGTGAGCGACAGGGGCTGCCCACTATTCTGTTTTCTATCTCTATGAACTTACCTATTCCAGGTAAATCTAAGTAGAATCACAAAAGCTGTAGCTGGGACTGCAGCTCTTGTGTCTGGCTCATTTCACTTAGCATGTTTTCCAAGTTCAACCATTTTGTAGCAGGTGTCAGAACTTCATTCCTTTTTTTTTTTTTTGGCCGAGGCTGGGTTTGAACCCGCCACCTCTGGCATATGGGACCGGTGCCCTACTCCTTGAGCCACAGGCGCCGCCCTTCATTCCTTTTTAAGACCAAATAATATCTCATTATATATTGTATATATGTCCTGGCCAGCAGTAGTGGCTCACATCTGTAATTGCAGCACTTTAAGAGGATCTTTTGAGGCCAGGAGGTCAAGACCAGAAAATTAGCTGGGCTTGGTGGTGCATATTTATAGTTCCAACTACTTGGGAGACTGAAGTGGGAGGCTGAAGCAGGAGAATCACTTGAGCCCAGGAGTTAGGCTGCAGAGAGCTATGATTGTACCACTGCACTCCAGCCTGGGCAACAGAATAAGACATATTTCTAAGAAAAAAAAAGGTAGATTTGGTACAGTGGCTCATGCCTGTAATCCTAGTACTTTGGGAGGATTGCTTGAGGTGGAAGTTGGAGACCAGCCTGAGCAACATACAGCGACCTTGTCTCCACTAAAACATTAGCTGGGCAGGGTGCTGTGTTCCTATAGTTCTAGCTACCTGACAGTCTGATGAAGGAAGATTGCTTGAGCCAAGAAGTTCCAGGTTACAGTGAACTAACAGGAAAAAACCCAAACAAACAAAAACAACCCTGGGGTTGGGAGTCAGATATACTTGGGTTAAAGTAGTTGCTTCTTTGAAGGCTGTCTTTCTCTGGCCAGTTTTAAGAATCTTTTTGTTCTGGCTCGGTGCCTGTAGCTCAGTAGCTAGGGCACCAGACACATGCATCAGAGCTGGAGGGTTCAAATCCGGCCCAGGCCTGCCAAACAACAATGACAACTACAACTAAAAAATAGCCAGGCTTTGTGGTGGGCGCCTGTAGTCCCATGTATTTGGGAGGCTGAGGCAAGAGAATCGCTTAAGCCCAGGAGTTGAAGGTTGCTGTGAGCTGTGATCCCACAGTACTCTACCCAGGGTGACAGCTTGAGGCTCTGTCTCAAAAAAAAAAAAAAAAAAGAATCTTTTTGTCCACTACAATTTCACTAAGATATAGCCAATAGTTTTCTTTTTATTTACAGTGTTTGAAATAAGTTGAGGTGGTCGAGTACATGGATTTTTATCAATCACTGCAGGGAAATTCTTAGCTATTATGGCTTCGATTTTTACCTCTTTTGATTTATCTCTTCTCCGTGGGACTCAAATCAAACATGTTAGACCTCACTATGTCTTCTGTCCCTTACTCTCTTCTTCCTATTTTCGGTGTTTTTATTGGTTTCTTCTGATTTATATTCAATTTCATAATTCTTTTTCAGCTATGTCCAAACTGCTGCTAAGTCAAACCCACTGAGCACTTGTTAGGTATTTTTTTGCCAGTTCTAGAATTTCTATTTGTTTCTTTTTCAACTCTAACGTGTTACTTTTTGTAGCTTCTAATTTCCCCCCAAAATTTAAGCTCAGTGTAATACAGTCTATTTCTATAATCCTATTCTATAATAGGATTTGAAGATCCTATTTCTGTTTGTTGTTTCTGTTTATTCTTGTTGATGGGTCTGACCTTCTTAACAGCTTCATTAACTTTTTATGTATATATGTATGTATGTATTTATGTTTTGAAACAGACTCTCACTCTGTTGCCCTGGCTAGAGTGCAGTGGTATCATCATTAGCTCACAGCAACCTCAAACTCAAGCAATCATCCTGCCTCCGCCTCCCGAGTAGCTGGGACTACAGGTGTGCACCAAGACACCTGGCTAATTTTTCTACATTTAGTAGAGATTGGGTCTCTCTCTTGCTCGGGCTGTTTTTGAATCCCTGAGCTTATGCCATCCCCCTGCCTCAGCCTCCTAGAATGCTAGTTTTACAGCCTGTGAGCCAACCATGCCCAGCCTTGCTTGAGACCCCCATTCTAAAAACAGCTGAGCGTCGTGGTGGGCACCTATAGTCCCAGCTACTTGGGAGGCTGAGGCAAGAGAATTACTTGAGCCCAAGAGTTTGAGGTTGCTGTGAACTGTGATGCCATGGCATTCGACCAGGGGCAAGAAAGTGAAACTCTGTCTCAAAAAAAAAAAGAGCTGTTTACTTCCAGGTCCCCCTTACTCCTCAGGAGCAGCATTTCAGAGTCCAGCAACAAAGCAGGATGTTTACAGGGTCTTTATCCTCAACTGACTCGGGACTCTAGTTTTTTGTCCCCTGAGTCCCAGAAAGCTCACAAAATTCCAGCCTTGAGTCACAAATGCCATCCTAAATGCTGGGCTCACCTCTCTGCATTCACACTCTTCCCCAGACTACAGCCTGATGATTCCTTTTTTCTTTTTTGGAGAGTCTTACTTTGTCACCCTTGGTAGAGTGCCCTGGCATCATAGCCCACAGCAACTTCAAACTCTTGGACTCCAGCAATCCTCTTGCCTTAGCCTTCCAGGTAACTGGGACTACAGGTGCCCCCAACACCTGGCTATTTTTTTCTTTTTTTAGAGACAGGGTCTCGCTCTTGCTCAGGCGGTCCACCGCCTCTGCCTCCCAAAGTGCTAGGATTATAGGCATGGGCCACCTCATCCAGACCAGCCTGATGATTCTTGATCATTTCAATAGCTCTCTGATATTCCCCAAGAGTTTTGAATGGGTTGTCCAGTAAGTATCCAGCCATGTAATATGAAAAATAGTATTAATAATAGCTGGATGCTTACTTTCTGGACAGCCCTGATATATAGATAGTATATATATTTGTGCTATCTTAATTTTGCTGTCTTCAATAGGAGGGTTAGTACAAATAAATTCGTTTACCGCCTCTAAAAGCAGAAGTCCTCACGAAAGGTCTGCATATTTCTGCTTAATTGGCATTAGAACTGAAATGGAGGTAGTAGACTTTGCATTACTGTTGGTTTTCTGCATCCTTGGTTCTACATCTCTGGATTCAACCAACCATAAATAGAAAATATTTAAAAAACATACGAGCAGGGCATAGTAGCTCACATCTGTAATCCTAACATTCTAGGAGGGCGAGGTGGGTGGATTGCTTGAGCTCAGGAGTTCAAGACCAGCCTGAGCAAGATCAAGTCACCGTCTTTACTAAAAATAGGAAAAAAAAAAAAAAAGACCTACCCCAGGGCAGTGCCTGTGGCTCAAAGGAGTAGGGCACTGGCCCCATATACCACAGGTGGTGGGTTCAAACCCAGCCCTAGCCAAAAACTGCAACAAAAAACAAAAACAAAAACCTACCCCAGAAAACTAGCTGAGCTTCATGGCAGGTGCCTATAGTCCCAGCTACTCGGGAGGCTAAGGCAAGAGGATCTCTTGAGCCTAAGTTTGAGGTTGTCGTGAGTTATGACTCCACAGTACTCTACCAGGGTGACAGAGTGAGACTCAATCTCAAAAAAAAAAAAAAAAAAAACCTGTGGAAATTACTAAAAAGAAAGTACCACAAAAGGGAATTCAAAGCTATCAACCTGATCTTTAAGGCTTTCCCCTTCACTCAAGCAGCAAGGTACCAGGGAAGAAAATATGTGATTGCATGTCACCATGATTTTGGGACTGGGGAGGTAAGTAAAGTATCAGGACTCACTGCCTTTGGGAAAAATAAGTATTAATTCCTTCTTATGACTGGGAAACAAAGGAAATGAAATTCAGACTGTGTCAGTCTGAGTTAGATGCAGCTTGGGAAGCTGGAGACTTACCTAGTAAGTGCTCAGAGTGGGAAAGGGAGGGAGACGTCCACCCCAGCTCAGATGTCCCCAAAACAAACTGGGGAACCACAGGACTTGTAAATTACAAAAATGATTAAAATGGAAAGTTTTATGTTATGTGTATTTTACTACAATTTTTAACAAAAGGAAAAAAATCCGTGCCAGACCCTCCTCCTCAATCTACAGATGGGGAAACTGAGGCCCCTTGTCACTTAGTGCCCCGCAGTAGTCCCAGCTACTCGGGAGGCCCAGGCCCAGAGGTCTGAAGCGCTCGCGACCCCGCCCGGCAGGCAAAGCGTTTGGCACACGGTAGGTGCTCAAATCGTCAAATCTGAAAGAGTGCAACAAGGGCAGGACAAACTGAGAGCCAGCCCGCAAGGCGAGGCGTCTGTCCTCAGGCAGGGGACGCATTTCTGGGGCCGGCGGGGAGACAGAACGGCCGCTAAGCCCTGCTCCCTCGCTGGGGACGCGGCAAACGCGCGCAGTGAGCGCCAGAGCCGGGCATCTGCGTCCTCGGCCAGCTCCGGTCAGGGACCTCGCCGCTGGTCCAAGCGGGGGTGGGCAGGGTCCCAGCAGGGGCTTGCCGTACCCAGCGTCCCGAGAGGTGGCCGGTGCCACCCACCCCTCCGCCTCCTTAGGATTCTGCGGCGGGACCTGTGCCTTGGCCACGGGGCGGTGGCCACAGGCAGGGGGACGGAGGGACTAGGAGACTGAAGGCCCCTAGAGGGGGGACAGATGGGCTGAGAGACGGAGGGAGCGGGGACCCAGGGACAGGTGGGCGGACGGACCCGCGGGCCGTCGGTGCGGGTGCTGACCGACGTGGGACGTGGGGAGGACAGAAGGCCAGGGATGGACAGACAGGACAGGCACCCGCGGCAAGAACCCCCTGCGCAGCCCCTCCCGCCCTACCTAGGGCCAGCATGTAGCCCTCGAAGTTGTCGCTGTGCATCAGGTGCCAGGTGCCGCTGAGGTCGGCGGGCATGGCCAGGGGCTGGCGATCAACCTCTGCAGGCGGGCGGGAGGCGCGGCCCAGCGCTATAAATGGGGCGCGCTGCGGCCCGGCTTCCTTCCCTCCGGGTGGGCCGAGCCACTGTCCTGGGCAGTTTGTCCTCTCCCCTGGGGCTTCCACCTCTCTTATTCTGACGCAAAACATGGGCCTATCTTAGGCTGTCTGGGCCACACATTTTTCTCTGCCTACGTGTGAATACCAAGGGTTGGCCTGCAAACTCATGGCATGAAGAACAGTGTCATCTGCCGTGCGTGGTGGCTCACGCCTGTAATCCCAGCACTCTGGGAGGCCGAGGCGCGTGAATTGCCCGAGTTCACTGGCTGGAGACCAGCCTGAGCCAGAGTGAGACCCTATCTTTAAAAATAGCTGGGCGTTGTGGCAGGTGCCTATAGTCCCAGCTAATTGGGAGGCTGAGGCAAGAGGATGGCTTGAGCCCAAGAGTTTGAGGTTGCTGTGAGATAGGATGCCATGACACTCTACCCAGGGCGACATAGTGAAACTCTGTCTCAAAAAAAAAAAAAAAAAAAAGAAAGAAAGAAAAAACACACCTCTAATGGTCTTAATAAACAGGGGTTTGTATTTCTTACCAAGCAGTCCCCAGGTGAGTGGGTTTCTGGTTATTCACCACCCCCAAACTCAGAAGTGCACATCTGTGATGCTGGGGGCCCTAACCTCACTGCTGCAGGTCAGCTGCTGGGTTTCCAGCCCTGACATCTGCATTCAGGGTGGGGAGGAAGGGAGCACCACCTGCCATTATCCCTTTCTCAGAAACCATCTGGTTAGCCCAAACTGTGTCTTATGTCACTTGTAACTGCAAGGGATCCTGAGGAATCTAGGCCCAGGTAGCCAGTCTCTACAGCAGAGAAAGGCAAACACCATCTGTCTAGCTGGCTCCAAGATGTGTATGTCCGTTCCCTACATAATATGAGAAACAGAGACATTTGGGATACTAACAATGGCTGAATACTTTCCAGGCAGCCCTTGTTATATTAATAACTAACATTTGGGCTGGGCATGGTGGCTCACACCTGTAATCCTAGCCCTCTGGGAGGCCAAGGCAGGTAGAGTGCTTGAGCTCACAAGTTCCAGACTAGCCTGAGCAAAAGCAAGACCCCATCTCTACTAAAAATAGAAAAACGGAGGCAAGAGGATGGATTGAGCCCAAGAATTAGAGGTTGCTGTGAGCTATGACGCTACACCTCTCTACCCAGGGCAACAGCTTGAGACTCTGACTCAAAAAAAAAAAAAAAGAAATAGCTAACATTTGTTGAGAGCTGTTCTATTCCATGGCCACTCTTTGTCCCCAAATCCTACTGCTCCAATAGTAATTTATCATCTCCATCTGATGCAAAGAGAGGTTAAGTAACTTGCCTGAAGTCATACAGTTGGAAGACTCTGGATTCAGAGCTGGGTGGCCTGGTTCCTGAGCTCATCTTAAGCCATCTCTCATGTCCTACTGGGCATCTCCACTTGGATGTCTAAAGGCATCTGAAAGTTGACATATTCAAGACAGAAATCGTTAGAACAAAATACTTTCCAGCTCTCCACAGCTTATAAATTCCACTATTAGTCACCTGGTTACTCAAACTAAGCACCCCTTAGATGTGAATTTCCCTCTCCTCTGCCCACTCAAATGCAAGCCATCAGCCTGTCCTTTGGGTTCTACCATCCTAACCCCAGCCCCCATCATCTCTTGCTGGGAGCACTACAAAAGTCTTTTTTTTCCTGGACTTGCTGCTTCCACTTTGACCCCTTCAGCCATTGTGTATTCTGCAGCCAGGGCAAACTTAGGGAACACCCTGCTTCTGGTCCTTCAGTGTTGTCGTATTTTTCTTAAAAGGAAATTTGCACTCTCCCTTTGTCAGGGTCATAAAATCCTTCCTGATTTGGCTTCTGGCTGCTCTTCCAACAGCATTGCCTTCTGTCTCCCTGACTCGGTCACTCCAACCACACCACTTGTGTCACGGTGGTTCTTTGTGGAGATCAAAGCCTTTCCTTCTTCAGAGTCCTTGGATTTGACGTTCTCTATTTCTGGGATTGTTTTCCCTGGTTTTTGCATGGTTAGCTCCTTTGACTTCCAGCTTAGACGTCAAATTAGGGGAAAAGTCTTTTCTAACCATGCTGTCCCTGGAGAGGAATTTTTTTTTTTTATTGTTTTGGATTCATTGAGGGTACAAAGAATTAGGTTACACTGCTGCTGTTTGTTAGTTAAAATCCCTGTTATAATTGTGTCTTTCCATACACTGTGACCCCTTCAACTATCTCCTTCCTCCCATCTCCCTGCTCCTTCATTGCCCCCGTGTATTAGCTCCTCTACTGCCTTCATATTAGAATAGAGTACCTTGGATTCTTGCTTTTCCATTCTTTTTTTTTTTTTTTTGAGACAGAGTCTCACTATGTAACCCTTGGTGTAGTGCTGTGGTGTCACAGCTCATACCAACCTCAAACTCTTGGGCTTAAGTGATTCTCTTGCCTCAGCCTCCCAAGTAGCTGGGACTACAGGTGCCCACCATAACGCCCAGCTATTTTTTGGTTGTAGTTGTTATTGTAGTTTGGCAGGCTCGGGCTGAGGTTTGAACCCACCAGCTCTGGTGTATGTGGCTGGCACCCTAGTCACTGAGCTATAGGCGCTGATCCCTGCTTCTCCATTCTTGTGATGCTCTACTAAAAAGAATGTGTTCCATCTCCATCCAGGTTAATACAAAAGTTGTAAAGTCTCCATCTCTTTTAATGGTTGAATAGCATTCCATGGTATACATATACCACAGCTTGTTAATCCATTCCTGGATTGGTGGGCATTTAGGTTGTTTCCACATTTAGGTGATTGTAAATTGAGCTGCAGTAAACAGTCTAGTACAAGTGTCCTTATGATGAAATGATTTTTTTTCTTCTGGGTAGATGCCCAGTAATGAGATTGCAGGATCCAATGGGAGATGTAATTTGAGATCTTTGAGGATTCTCCATATTCCTTCTAAAAAGGTTGTATTAGTTTGCAGTTCCACCAGCCGTGTAAAAGTGTTCCTTTCTCTCCACATCCACGCCAGCATCTGCAGCTTTGAGACGTTGTAATGTGGGCCATTCTCATTGGGGTTAAGTGATATCTCAGGGCGGTTTTGATTTGCATTTCTCTGAAGATTAGGGATGATGAACATTTTTTCATATGTTTGTTAGCCATTAGTGCAGTGGTTCTCAACCTTCCTAATGTCGCAGCTCCTTAATATAGTTCCTATGGGTCATGACCCATAGGTTGAGAACCGCCGCATTCGTCTGTCTTCTTCTTTTTTTTTTTTTGTAGAGACAGAGTCTCACTTTTTGGCCCTCGGTAGAGTGCCATGGCCTCACACAGCTCACAGCAACCTCCAACTCCTGGGCTTAAGTGATTCTCTTGCCTCAGCCTCCCAAGTAGCTGGGACTATACGCGCCCACCACAACACCCGGCTATTTTTGGTTGCAGTTTGGCCGGGGCCGGGTTTGAACCCACCACCCTCGGTATATGGGGCCAGCGCCTTACCAACTGAGCCACAGGTGCCGCCCTCTTCTGTCTTCTTTAGAGAAGGTTCTATTCATGTCTTTTGCCCAGTGACATAGGGGATTGTTGGTTTTTTATTTGTTGATTAATTTGAGTTCTCTGTAGATCCTAGTTATCAAGCTTTTGTCCATTCATAATATGCAAGTATCTTTTCTCATTCAGGTTGTCTATTTGCTTTGTACAAAAGCAATCCCTTAGCTGTACAGAAGCTATTCAGTTTAATTTAGTCCCATTTGTTTATTTTTGTTGTTGTTGTAATTGCCACAGAAGTCTTCTTCATAAAATCTTTCTCCAGGCTGATATTTTCAAGTGTTTTCCCCACACATTCTTTGAGGATTTTTATTGTTTCATGCCTTAGATTTAAATCTTTTATTCATCTAGAATCAAATTTTATAAGTGGTAAAAGATGCAGGTCCAGTTTTAGTCTTTTTTTTTTTTTAATTAATTTTTTTTTTTTGTAGAGACAGAGTCTCATTTTATGGCCCTTGGTAGAGTGCCATGGCATCACACAGCTCACAGCAACCTCCAACTCCTGGGCTTAAGCGATTCTTCAGCCTCCCGAGTAGCTGGGACTACAGGCGCCCGCCACAATGCCCAGCTATTTTTTTGGTTGCAGTTTGGCCGGGGCCGGGTTTGAACCCGCCACCCTCGGTATATGGGGCCGGCGCCTTACCGACTGAGCCACAGGCGCCGCCCCAGTTTTAGTCTTTTACCTGTAGTTACCCAGTTCTCCCAGCACCATTTATTGAATAGGAATTCTTTTCCCCAGTGTATGTTCTTGTTTGGTTTACCAAAGATCAGGTGTTAGTTTCATCTCATGGTTTTCTATTCAGTTCCAAATGTCTATGTTTCTATTTTTGTGACAATAGCATGCCGTTTTGATCACTACAGCCTGAAGTCTGGTAGGCTGATGCCCCAGGCTTTGTTTTAATTACTAAGAATTGCCTTGGCTGGGCGGTGCCTGTGGCTCAAAGGGGTAGGGTGCCGGCCCCATATGCTGGAGGTGGCGGGTTCAGACCCAGGCCTGGCCAAAAACTGAAAAAAAAAAAAGAATTGCCTTGGCTATACAGGATTTTTTCTAGTTCCATAGCAAATGAAGAATCATTTTTCCAAATCTTGAAAGTATGATGTTGGCATTTTAATGGGGATTGCATTGAATCTGTAGGTTGCTTTGGGAAGTATAGACATTTTAACAATGTTGATTCTTCGTAGCCTTGAGTGCTATGTTTTTCCATTTGTTAATATCTTTTGCTAATTTTTTTCTTAGGGTTTTATAATTTTCTTTATAGAGGTCCTTCACCTCTTTAGTTAGGTATACTCCTAGCTACTTCATTTTTTTCTGAAGCTATTGTGACAGGAATTGTATCCTTGATTAGCTTTTCATCTGGGCTGTTATTGGCATATACAAAACCTACTGATTTGTGGACATTGATTTTATATCCTAAGACATTACTGTATTTTTTTTTTTTTTTACTACTTCCAGGAGTCTTGTGGTTGAGTCTTTGGGGTGCTGTATGTATAAGATCATATCATTGGCAAAAAGGAGAGTTTGACCTCCTCTGCTCCCATTTGGATGCCCTTTATTTCCTTCTCTTGCCTGATTGTATTGGCTAGAACTTCCAGCACTAGATTGGAGAGGAATTTTTCCCTAGATGCCCCTGGCCTCTTTCCATATTCTTACATCCTCCCCATGGAGGTGGAATGAGTTACTTGACTGGGGGCACCTAAGGTGACCACCCATCCCAGTTGCCCTGGGGCTGAAGGAACACCAGAATATAGATTGTTCACTGCAAAAACTGAAAAGGTCCTGGAATGAGTGCTTGCCTTCAGGGGCAATAGCCTTTGAGCATTTTTATCAGTTAGGTAGAGTTAATCTATCAAAATTTCTAAACCCAGCATGATTTTCTTTCTTTCTTTTTTTTTTTTTTTTTGAGACAGAGCCTCAAGCTATCACCCTGGTAGGGTGTAATGGCATCACAGCTCACAGCAACCTCCAACTCCTGGGCTCAAGCGATTCTCCTGCCTCTGCCTCCCAAGTGGCTAGGATTACAGGTGCCTGGCCACAATGCCCGGCTATTTTTTTGGTTGTAGCCATCATTGTTGTTTGGCAGGCCTGGGCTGGATTTGAACCCACCAGCTCAGGTGTATGTGGCTGGCGCCTTAGCCACTTGAGCCACAGGCGCCGAGCTGATTTTCTTTTTCGTTTAAACTGAGTTTTACTATGTTGCTCTTGGTGGAGTGCTGTGGCATTACAGCTCACAGTAACCTCCAACTTTTGGGCTGAAGCTATTCTCTTGCCTCAGCCTCCCAAGTAGGTGGGACTAGAGGTGCCCACCACAACACCCGGCTATTTTTGGTTGTAGTTGTCATTGTTGTTTAGCAGGCCTGGGCTAGGCTGGAACCAGCCAGCCTCGGTGTATGTGGCAGGCGCCCTACTCACTGAGCTACAGGTGCTGAGCCCTAGCACGATTGTTTTATTCCTCCCTTTTGTCATGGGCCCTGGGAATGTGTCTGTTTTATAGATCCAAACTTCTCGGGTAGAAGTTTCCAAAGTCTGGATTAGGGAAATCAGAGAATAAATTATTATTACTTTATTACTTCCCACATCCCTTAAAAACCTTAATGGCTTAAAAATAGTAAAAATAAAAGTGGCTTGTGCCTGAAATCCCAGCTACTTGGAGGTTAAGGCACAAGGATCACTTGAGGCCAGCAGTTTGAAGCCATAGTGAGCTATGATTATGCCACTGCCCTCTAGGCTGGGTGACAGAGAAAGACCCTGTCTCTTAAATAAACATTGCAAAATTCATTAATTTACTCACAAATTTACAACGTGGGTAGGGCTTACTGAGGACAGCTCACCTTAGCACCATTAGGCATTAGCTAGGATGATTTGACTTAAAATAGAAGGGCCAGAAAAGCCACTTCCAAAATGGCTCAGCCTGAGTAGTGGCAAATTGGGGCTGGCTCTGTTAACTGAGAATCCATCTAGGCCTGGGAGCTGGGGGCCAGGTCTCCAGGTGGGCCTCTCCACAGGCTGCTTGGGCTCCTTCACAGCATGGCTGCCTGGGTTCTAGAAGTTAAAGTACCAAGAAAACCAGGAAGACATGGTGCTGTCTTCTACAGCCTAGTCTCAGAAGTTGTGTAACACCCCCTCCATTAGCATCCCAGGCCTATGCGGATTCAAAGGGAGAGAACATGAACCTCATCTCTCAGTGGGAGAAATGTCAATGTCACATTGTAGGAAGAGCATGTGGGGGCTGGGCAAGGTGGCTCATGCCTATAATCCTAGCACTCCGGGAGGCTGAGGAGGGTGTGAGCTCAGGAGTTCAAGACTAGCCTGAGCAAGAGCCAGACCCTGTCTCTGAAATAGCTGGGTGTTATGGTGGGCACCTGTGGTCCCAACTACTGGGGAGGCTGAGGCAAGAGGATCACTTGAGCCCAAGAGTTTGAGGTTGCTGTGAGCTATGACTCCACGGCACTATTCCGAGAGCGACAAAGTGAGACTCGTCTCAAAAAAAAAAAAAAAAAGGCCAGACACAGTAGCTCACATCTGTAATCCTAGCACTCTAGGAAGCCAAGGTGGGTGGACTGCCTGAGCTCAAGGGTTCAAAACCAGCCTGAGCCAGAGTGAGACCCCATCTCTAAAAATAGCTGGGTGTTGTGGCAGGTGCCTGTAGTCCCAGCTACTCTGGAGGCTGAGGCAAGAGAATCACTTGAGCCCAGTAGTTTGAGATGCTGTGAGCCGTGACACCATGGCACTCTACTGAGGGTGACAAAGTTAGGCTCTGTCTCAAAAAAAAAAAAAAAAAGAGCATGTGGGATGGAGATATTGTTATAGCCATCTTGGAAACCACAATATCAGAGATAACAATCCCTCTTTGACCCTCACACTCAACTATGACTTTATTAGTAATATACATGCTATTTTGGTTCTCTGTTTATTGCTTTTTTTGTCTTATTTTTAAATTGGTTTAGCTTGGACAGAAGAATACTTAGATCTCTTCAAAAACCATAGTCACCTTCAACAGACTTCTGATATGCTTCTAATATGAATTTACTCTGTGTCATATCTCTGTTTATGTCATTCACAATTATCATAATCAATAATTATCTCTTTTTGTTATTTGCTCACTGCCCTTTCCACAAAAATTTCCAGGGCAAGCCAGGTACCATGGCTCATACTTGTAATCCCAGCACTCTGGGAGGCCACGGTGGGTAGATTGCTTGTGATCAGGAATTCAAGACCAACCTGAGCAAGAGTGAGACCTCATCTCTACTAAAAATAGAAAAATGAGCCCAGCCAGGCATTGTGGTGTGAGACTATAGTCCCAACTACTCACAAGGGCAAGGCAGGAGGATGGCCTGAACCCAGGAGTTTGAGGTTGTAGTGAGCTAGGCTGATGCCAAGGCACTCTAGCCCGGGTGACAGAGTGAGATTCTGTCTTGAGGCTCGGTGCCTGTAGCTTAGCAGCTAGGGCGCTGGCCACATATACTGGGGCTGGCAGGTTCAAACCCAGCCTGGGGCTGCCAAACAACAATGACAACCACCACAACAAAAAAAGCTGGGTGTTGTGGTGGGTGCCTGTAGTCCCAGCTACTTGGGAGGCTGAGTCAAGAGAATCACTTAAGCCCGGGAGTTTAAGGTTGCTGTGAGCTATGATACCGAGGCACTCTACCCAGGGTGACATAATGTCTCAAAGATAAAAGAAAGAAAGAAAAGAAAAGAGAGATTCTGTCTTTAAAAGAAAAGAAAAAGAAAGGAAAGGAAAGAAAAACAAGAAGAAAATCAAAATTCCAGGAGAGAGATGATGTTAATCTCATTCACCATGCCAGTATCGCTGAGGCCTGGCACTGTGCCTGGCACGTCAGTGTTGACTGACAAACCAACTGAATGATTGTGACCTTTTCCAAAGGAGAAATGCCATTTTTATTGAGAAGCCAGAGTGGCATTACCTTGCCCAGAATAAGCTGTTGGTTCTCATAACTGTAAGATGTGGATTCCTTTGGTGGGATATGACAGGCTTAGATATAGCTTGCCATTTAAAGGCATATCTAGGGGTGGCGCCTGTAGCTCAAGGAGTAGAGCCCCGGCCCCATATGCCGAGGGTGACGGGTTCAAGCCCAGCCCCAGCCAAAAACTCAACAGGAACACAAATAAGTACATAAAAAGTCCCACCTACCATGTTAAAAAAAAAAAAAAAAGGCATATCTAAAGGGTACAGAACCATGAACTCTGACCAGATTACTGACGCATGAAAACAGCTTAAATTCCAGATGACTAAGGGAACAGGACATGAAGAAATCATACTTACTTCCTATCCTTAAAATCTTATTGTTCTAAAACTTGGCCTGAAAATGAAAGTCACAGAAACGACTAAAATAATTTTAGTCTTCACGTTGGCTGGCATGGCTTTTGGCCAGCTTGAGCAAGGGTCACCTATTATAGACAGGACTGAATTTCGGTTGAAGTGGACATAGATTGGATTTAACCGCAGGGTAAGACATAATTATCTCCTTCGCAATTCTAAGATCATCCTTCTAGACAGACTAAAAGTTATCTCTGGAGAGGAAAGAGAAGAGAAAGTTACCTGGCTAAATTTGAGCCTTCTCTTTCCGTCTGTTTGATGCTGGCAACGTAACCCATGAAGTGAGGATCTAAACCTGTGTCAAGCTCTGCTCCTGATAGACAGTAATAGATGGGGATTGATGGGGGCTCTCCTCGTGGGACCACCCTCTGTCACCAGATGCAGTCTGGTCATGGTCCAGCAAAGACTGGTGTGGACATTGTGATGAACTCCATCCCATATATCCATCCCCCACTATTGCCAGAAGCAATGCCATCAGGGAGTGTGGCCCAGTTCCAGGGGCAGACATGGATTAGTTTAAGGCTAAGCCAATCACAGAAATCCTATTTCTTTTGCCAGTGACTAGCTTTAGAAACAGGTTTAAATGACTTGGAGTCAACGGATATGGTGAGACTTTTGATAGGGATGCTGGGAAAGATGTTTCTTTGATCTTAACAAAAAGACCTGGGGAGCCGGCCTCTCTCTGCTTCTGAACATGAACAAAGAAGCCTTGCACTGGTTTCTACCCTCCAAATCAAGGGGCACCAGATTTAGGACATGGTGACTAGCAGAGTAGAGGGATGGAAAGAACCCTGGTCTCTAATGACAATGTTGATTCACCCATAAACCTTCACTCCTGCCCTAGGCCTGCACTTCTGAGTATAAATGTCCTGATTACTTCAATCACTTTGAGTCGAACCACTTTCTGCTACCTGCAGTGGAAAACATTCTACTACAGAGAATACATAAAATCAAGGTGCCCTTTCTTCTTATGCAACTTACTTGCCTTTTCTTATCTAGTTAAGGGCAAAATTATGGTTCAGTTCTAAGCACACTGAATTTGCTGAGGATACAAATATTAAATAAAATGTTACTTTAGGAACATTTTTCTCTCATTAAGGACAGTGTGACTAGAAGGTCAGGTTTTCTGCTTTGGTGACATGGATACTTTTTAGCTGCACTATTTTTAAAACCTTTTAATCCAGAGAAACTTTGGACCACAAAGAAGCTACCTTGAAGGAGACACATTAGTACCATGCTTCCGTTAGAGCTGAGACCCACACAAAGAGTGCTGCACCCTTGGCCTTGCTCTTCCGTTGGAAGAGCTCTTGCTCTTCTGTGTGGCATTGGGAAAGATGCCAGGGAGGCCATCAAAATCTTACTCATTCTCACGGCCTCATGAAGTTGCTTTTCTTGAGACCCTGAGGTCAACTGAATAGGGCCAGGCATTCTTTTAAATTTTTATTTTACTGCATGAGATCTATCCCCCCCTTTTTTTTTGTAGAGACAGAGTCTCATTTTACTGCCCTCAGTAGAGTGTTGTAGTGTCACAGCTCACAGCAACCTCCAACTCCTGGGCTTAGGTGATTCTCTTGCCTCAGCCTCCCGAGTTGCTGGGACTACAGGCACCTGCCAGAACACCTAGCTATTTTTTTGTTGCAGTTTGGCCGGGGCCAGGTTTGAATCCACCACCCGCGGTATATGGGGCCGGCGCTCTACCCACTGAGCCACAGGCACCGCCTGAGATCTATCCTCTTAATAAAGTTTCAAGTGTTCAATATTTGTGTATTCCTGCTGACTATAGGAACGATGTTATATAACAGATCTCTGTCACATATACATGCTAAGATTCCCTAAAAAACACTGCCTTTCTTTCTTGACTGTCCTTTACTTATCCAATCTTCTTGCTACTATTTACCTCAATTTTTTTTTTGTTTGTTTTTGAGGCAGTCTTACTCTGTCACCCAGGCTAGAGTGCTGTAGCGTCATAGCTCACAGCAACCTCATACTCTTGGGCTCAGGCGATCCTCTTGCCTCAGCTTCCTGAGTAGCTGCAACTACAGGTGCCTGCCACAATGTCGTTTTTCTGTTTGTAGTAGTGCTCTTGCTCAAGCTGTTCTCAAAAGTACAATTGTTTTAATGTACAAATTAGACTCAAGCATTCCTCACAGGAAGTCATTTATGGATGAAATGCCACATCTGAGATTTGCTTTAAAAGACTCCAGCAAAACAAAACAACAGGGCATGTAGTAGATGAAGCAAGGTTAACAAAATGTTGGATGGACTTGGAGAACATTCTCCTTAGTAAAGTATCACAAGAATGGAAAAGGAAGTATCCAATGTACTTAATACTAACGTGAAGCTAAAAGATGGACAAACACATGCTCACACAAGAGAAAAACACAAGTAATTCGAATTTAACTGTGGGCAGGCTGGAGGGGAGAGAGGGAAGAGTGAGGGGGATTGATGTGTTCTTACCTAATGGGCACAATGTAAGGGTACGTCACGGCACACCTCCTGGGTGAGAGTCACAACTACAGCAGGAACTTTACCTAACAAACGCAAACAATGTCACCTAATCATTTGTAACCTCATATTATTGGTCTAAAAAAAAAAAAGATTGGCAAAATGCTATGATTGAAATTGGGTGATGGGTACAGAGGGATTCATTATACTAGTATCACTAATTTTGTGTGCTTAATGGTTTCCCTAATGTTTTACATTAAAATTGTCATGTTTGGAAAAACAGGCAGTTTAACTTGAGTTGGGAAACACTGTCCACTACAAATCTTTTAGACTAGGTAAAGACACTCAGGCAGGAATGGACCCGAGTTCTGGTTCTGAAATTAAGGTGGCACTTTCACTAAAGGACAGCAGAAGGATTGTGATCAGCCCTAAGACATTGTCAAACGGAGAATAATGGGAATTCCCTACCCTGTGTTAGACACCACTGCAGTAGGCCAAAAACCTTATCTGGACCCCTCCAAACTTCCCTCCTAAGTCCCCCCTAAGGTTTTCAATCTTCCTAATGTGGCAATTATTTTCATTGTTACAAAGGGGTTGCCACTCACAGGTTGAGAACCACTGTGGGTCCCACATGCTCAGCCTCAGTTAGGCTGAGGTGCCCTGGTGCCATCCCACAAGTGGCCACACCTGTTCCTTACATCTAAGGTTGCCAGAATTTCAGATGAGCGACACATAAACTTCAGCATAAGGAGCTCCCCCTGGAATCCTTTTCTTCCTGTTTCTTATCCTGCGGGGCCTGGGCCCTCCCTTTTTTAGGAAGCCTTCATGCACGGCCCTGCAAAGATCCTTGCTGATGCTCAAAATCCAGCCAGTTTTTCCCTTTCTCCCCAAGACAGCGGGGAGCTTGGTGGCAGAGGCCATTTGTCTTGTACTCGTGCTTCCCTTAGCACTTCGAATGATAAATGGTGCTCCAAGAAACACTTCCTGGTTGAGCAGAAGGGAAGAGACAGGTGGCAGCTCACAGTGGTTAAGAAGCCAGTTTGAGTGTGAGCTGTCCCTCAGGATGGTCACATTTCAGAACTGAAAGGGACCTTGGAGATCATCACTTGATTTCACCAAAAAGGACTCTGAGGGGCAAGTGACTAATCACATGTCCACTGACTGACATCCTGCCTTGAAGGCGGAAACTTCCTCCATTCTGTCTAGGGATGATCTGTTGCAGGATTACACTGCAGTATTCCCATGGGCCTCTGGGCACTTTTTCTTTTGTTGTTGTTGATGATTGAGAGTGAATTACCAGGGTGGGCGCATTGGCTCATGCCTGTACTCCTAACATTTTGTTAGGCCAAGGAGGAAGGATTGCTAGAGGCCAGGAGTTCAAGAACAGCTGGACAACACAGTGAGACCCTAATCTCTCCAAAAAAAATGTAAAAGTTTGCTGGGCGTGATGAAGCATGTCCAGAGTCTTAGCTATTCAGGTGAGGTGGGAGGATCACGTGATCCCAGGACTGCAGCGAGCCATAAGTACATATTGTCACTCCAGCCTGGATGACAGAGTGAGACCATCTCAAAAAAGAAAAAGAGTGAGCTGTGGTCCATATTACCTCCCCACTCTTCCCTATGGACTCTAGTTCCATTCCAAGGAACGGGCAGGTTCAATTTAGTCCCTCTGTGGACTGAACACAGACATCTTCATTGTGCTGTCAGCTGACACATCTGGACACCTGCTATACCAATGAAGTTTTATTTGTAGTCATCTATTTAGAGCAGATGAAAATTTCAAGATTTGGCTGCAACTTTATTCCCTCAAAAGTAATATTTTACACAAGAAGGTAAGAGTACAGGCTGCAAAGGAAAACGGCTTAGATCTGAGCTCCATTGTTGCCCTTTACGCCAGTGCCCTAATTGCTGGGTAAGTGCCGGCATTATGAAGTTCCAACAGCAACCCCAGTAAACTGGGTGCAGATTTCAGAGATGGAAACCGTGTATGCATCTCACAGTTGAGTGGATGCCACGGCGAATATTTTGGATCAAGGTCATTGGGAACAATTATGAGATTTGCAGAGCAATGGATTTCCCATGGCACCCAGAAATAAATGTCAATTTCATAATGTAGCAACTGTGTACTCCCAGAAAAGTGAGTAACAAAGGCTTGAGAAGAAAGGTCGAAGCCCTCCCACCACGCTGAATGCTGCCCTTGGGGGTGCTTCCTTCCACTCTGTCGTTAGATCCCCGATGGCAAAAAGAAGAAAGAGCATCCTTTGACAGGAGAAGCCTAAACCACTCCTCTGGCTCAACCTCTATACCACTGATTACCAACTGGCGTGCGAGGCACACTGGTGTGCTGTGAGAGGATCTGAGGTGTGCCACGCAAGTTTTTAAAAGATCATTAATTAAATTATTTTTCAAAAACGTTCAAAGCACAGTAAATATATTCTTTTTCTTTAACTCTTTTTTTTTTTTTTTTTGATCGACATCATTTAAGCATGCCACAGAAGTTTAACTTAGGTTCAAGCGTGCTGGGAGATGAAAAAGATTGAAAAACACTGCTCTGGGCGGTGCCTGTGGCTCAGTCGGTAAGGCGCCGGCCCCATATACGGAGGGTGGCGGGTTCAAACCTGGCCCCGGCTGAACTACAAACCAAAAAATAGCTGGGTGTTGTGGTGGGCGCCTGTAGTCCCAGCTACTCGGGAGGCTGAGGCAAGAGAATTGCTTCAGCCCAGGAGTTGGAGGTTGCTGTGAGCTGTGAGATGCCATGGCACTCCACCGAGGGCCATAAAGTGAGACTCTGTCTCTACAAAAAAAGAAGAAAAAAAAAAGAAAAACACTGCTCTATACTTTTATCACCAAGGAGACCCAGTCCTCTTATCTGAAAGGTTTGCTATTCACACAGGTAAACAACGACAAGAGGCGGTCCCATATGTTCATCTGAATGAAGATGCCAAGAAGGACTTTTATTGCAGTTTCATTTGTTGCATTCAAATCATACTCAAATCATACCATTTAAGGGGTAAAGAGTATAGCACATAAAACCACCAGCCTAAACACACAGAACAAAAAGTCAACTTTGGGCGGCCCTGTGGCTCAAAGGGGTAGGGTGCCGGCCCCATATGCCAGAGGTGGTAGGTTCAAACCCAACCCTGGCCAGAAACTGCACACATAAAAAAGTCAACTTTCACACATTTCCTTTAAATTCACATTACAAAAAAAAGATGTGTAAGGAATAAACAATGGCATATTTTCTTCTTCCTTAAAGGAAGTTCCCAAACAATGCTATTAATGCTGGGTCCTCAGCAGCATCCCTGGTACTGGGACAAAGAGCCAAGCAGCTCGTTCCATGCACAAAGATGCTGATCCATAAACAGTGTGAACAACAGCGTCACGTCACCACTTTCAGGTCTCCCTGGAGGGTCTCCACATTCCCTACCCAGAGAGGTATAGAGGTCAATATAGTCACAGCTGAGCAAGGTATAGTCACTCCAAAGAAAGGCACTGTAGTATGAGAGAAGTTTCTAGCATCGGAACCTTTCTGCAATTCACACAACACTTCAGATGAACTAGGTAGTTTTCCAGAAGAAGAAACCTAAGTTCAATTTCGATAGTTTCATCTGCTTCCATAATAGACCATTATTTTTCAGGGTTGCTTTAAACTCTTAAGCTCCAGATAGGTAAAGAAGGCCAGATGAGGTGGATCACGCCTGTAATCCCAGCATTCTGGGAGGCCAAGGCAGGTGGATTATCTGAGCTCACAGGTTTGAGACCAGCCTGAGCCAGAGGGAGACCTCATCTCTAAAAATAGCCAGGCGTTGTGGTGGGAGCCTGTAGTCCCAGCCACTTGGGAGGATGAGGCAAGAGAATTGCTTGAGTCCAAGAGTTGCTGTGACGCCATGGCATTCTACCAAGGGCGAGTGAGACTGTCTCAAAAAAAAAAAAAAAAAAGTAAAAAATGACCCCCATCTCTGTGATTTTAGAGTCTAGCCCAGGCATCCTCAAACTTTTTAAACAGGGGGCCAGTTCACTGTCCCTCAGACTGTTGGAGGGCCGGACTATAGTTTTTTTAAAAAAAAACTATGAACAAATTCCTATGCACACTGCACATATCTTATTTTGAAGTAAAAAAACAAAATGGGAACAAATACAATCACATTGCCTCATGTGGCCGCGGGCTGCAGTTTGAGGACCCCTGGTCTAGCCTTGCCCCCAATGAGCAGATAGATAATGAAACCTACTGGGTGCCAGGCTTTGTTTGCTCCCCTCCCTGTCTTTGAGAGTGGGCATGGGATGGCTTTAGGAAGAGTAAGTTGGAAGCTATAGCTGTAGCACATATATTTGCTAACTTTAACATTTTCCTTTTTCAAACTGTATATTCATATCTAGGTGATTGCACAATTCTAACTATTCTTTTTTTCTTCTGCAGAATTATAAACCTTTCATCTGGAGTGTATAAGTATGGAATAAATTGCAAAAAGGCAAATTATTCTATTTACATTAGAAATTCAGCTTTAGTCCTATTTGTGTTATAAATTCAAAAATCCTAAATACAAATAGGACTAAATTCAGCTTCAGTCCTATTTGTATTTAGTCCTATTTGATTTTCATAAGCCATAAAGCTGTTCTATAAAAAGTTATTTCTGGTCTTTTAGTTTTACCAATTGGCAAAACCTCCTTAAAATTTTAATCAGTAGCAAATCATATAACAAGCTTGTGTTTTTAACATGAAGTCAAGACTAATTATTTTTATTATTATTATTTTTTTTTTTGGTAGAGACAGAGTCTCACTTTATGGCCCTCTGTAGAGTGCCGTGGCATCACACAGCTCACAGCAACCTCCAACTGCTGGGCTTAAGCGATTCTCTGGCCTTAGCCTCCCAAGTAGCTGGGACTACAGAAGACTAATTATTATTTGAGAGTTTTCATACAAAAAGACAAGAAAAGGCAGCGCCTATGGCTCAAAGGAGTAGGGCGCTGGCCCCATATGCTCTGGCCCCATATGCTGGAGGTGGCGGATTCAAACCCAGCCCTGGGCAAAAACTGCAAAAAGACAAGAAAAAGAGTAAGAGGGCGGCGCCTGTGGCTCAGCGGGTAGGGCGCCGGCCCCACATGCCGAGGGTGGTGGGTTCAAACCCGGCCCTGGCCAAACTGCAACAAAAAAATAGCCGGGCGTTGTGGCGGGCGCCTGTAATCCCAGCTACTTGGGAGGCTGAGGCAAGAGAATCGCCTAAGCCTAGGAGTTGGAGGTTGCTGTGAGCTGTGTGACGCCACGGCACTCTACCAAGGGTGATAAAGTGAGACTCTGTCTCTACAAAAAAAAAAAAAAAAGAAAAAGAGTAAGAAAACAGACCCTTTTTCTGCTTAAATTCATGAATGGCAGATTGACAGTGGCTTAGAATAGAAATAACAGGGCTCTTCAGAAACTTGAGGGTTTTAGATTGAGGTTATGAGATTTCTTCCCTTGGTGCCCAAAATTCTGGGCTGGAATTGCTGCTGGGAGGCATTCCTCATGTTCTTAGAGTCTCCTTCCATCTTCTGATTATCAAGCTACCGACAAAGGCTAAGAGCATTCATACCTATAAAACGCTTGAATGAGACCCCTGATTTTCTGTGGTTCCCCCATTTCAAGGTCGCATGATGTCATCTCTGAAGTTGTTCCTGAAGATAAAGAGATGACAGAAGGCCAGAGCTGGAACATGATCCATAACAAGGCTGTGTTAAAAGAATGTGTATAGGGCAGCGCCTGTGGCTCAAGGAGTAGGGCGCTGGTCCCATATGCTGGAGGTGGTGGGTTCAAACCCAGCCCCAGCCAAAAAAAAAAAAAAAAAAAAAAAGAATGTGTATAATGTGTAAGGCAGCAGCTCTTGACCTCTGACAGGCATCAGAAATACCTGTGCACATTTCTGAACATGGGAGGGCTTGGCCCCAACTCCCTACTGCAAAACGTCAAGCTCCAGGTAGGTATCTCTTGCCAAAGCTTTATCAGCCATTCTAATATGTGCCACAGAAAACTAAATATTGGTGGAACATTTCTGCTGGGCGTATTCATGACCTTTTTTTTTTTGAGTAGATGGAGATGACTGATCGATGGTGCAATTTACAAGATTGGCATTTTATATAGAATGGAAAACATAAAAATATGATAATGAATGAAGCTTGTCTATCAGTTATCTCTTGTGGCTTAAAACAAGTACCAGTTTATTTTTTCTCTTTAGAGCAAGGCAGTTCTTCCGCTGGTGTTGCCTGGCCTGAGGTCACTAATGTGGCTGCTGCGGTGATCTGAAAGCTTGAGTTGGAGCTAGTTGAGCGAACCGTGACATCCCTCAGAGTTCCACATGATCTTTTCCTGCAGCGGCTAGACCAAATTTTTTCACATGGTGGCACCTTGTTCCAAGAAGGTGAGAGCTATAAGGCTTCTTGACATTTAGGCTTCAGAGACACAGTGTCACTCTGCCACATTCTATTGGTCAAAGCAAGTCACAGGTCAGCTAGATTTGAAGGATCTGACACAGATACCTCTGTGGATGGAAAATACTGCAAAGTAATACTGCATAGGACTGTCTTTTAGGGATGGTGGGGATTATTGCAGCTATTTAGTTTTATTAACCAAACTCTATTTGCTGGGACTAATAAAATTGTGTGAAGAACAGTGAAAATAAAAAAAAAAAACAAGATTGGCATTTTAAGAATTCCTTCCTTTGTTTACCCTCTCAGGGCAGATTACCCAGCAATAAGCGTGAAATGTAATGCCAGTTCCATTCATAAATAAAGTTAGGATTTTTTTTTTTTTGAGACATGGTCTCACTTTGTTGCCCAGGCTAAATCGTAGTTTTGTCATCATAGCTTACTGCAATCTCCAACTCCAGATGAGTTTGGGCTCAAGGGATTCTCCTGCCCCAGCTTCCCAAGTATCTAGGACTACAGGCACAGGCCACCGTGCCCAGCTAATTTATTTATTTATTGGATAGAGACTCACTACATTGCTAAAGTTGGTCTGAAACTCCTGGGCTCAAGTGATCCTTCAGCCTCAGTTTCCTAAATTACTGGGAGTACAGATGTGAGTCACTGCACTGGCTAAAGTTAGAATTTTAAATGGACTTTTGCTTTTCACATTTTGCTTCTTTTATGTGTCAGAGTCAAGATTCATCTTTTTTTTTTTGCGAAGTTTTTTTTTGGGTCAATGACTTTCTTACTTATTGCTAGTTTCTTTTTTTTAAATTTCGGATTAATATGAGGGTACCAGCTCAGCGCCTGTGGCTCAAGCGGTTAAGGCGCCAGTCATATACACCTGAGCTGGTGGGTTCGAATCCAGCCCGGGCCTGCCAAACAATGATGGCTGCAACCAAAAAATAGCCAGGCATTGTGGCAGGTGCCTGTAGTCCCAGCTACTTGGGAGACAGAGGCAGGAGACTCGCTTGAGCCCAGGAGTTGGAGGTTGCTGTGAGCTGTGATGACACAGCACTCTACCTAGGGTGATAGTTTGAGGCTCTGTCTCAAATTAAAAAAAAAAAAAAAATCCTAGGGTACCTAGGATTAGGTTACATTGTTTGCTTTTGTAAGGTGAAGTCCAAGTTGCTGCAGCTAGTTTCATTGAAAATTCTTCTGCTTTTTTTGGGCGGTGCCTGTGACTCAGTGAGTAGGCTGCCAGCCCCATAAACCGAGGGTGGGGGGTTCGAACCCAGCTCCCGCCAAACTGCAACAAAAAATAGCTGGGTGTTGTGGCGGGTACCTGTAGTCCCAGCTACTCAGGAGGCTGAGGTAAGAGAATCACCTAAGCCCAAGAGCTAGAGGTTGCTGTGAGCTGTGACACCAAAGCACTCTACAGAGGGCGATAAAGTGAGACTCTGTCTCAAAAAAAAAAAGAAAATTCTTCTGGTTTTAGTGTATTGCCAATTTCTTCTTTTAAAGAGAAAGAGATCCGAACAATCTTTTTAAAAAAATAAATAACATATACTGAAAACATTCATCTTAGCAACTTCCAATAAAAAGAAAATAAAAAATACTCTGATTTGGCTCGGTGCCCGTAGCACAGTGGTTACAGTGCCAGCCACATACACTGAGGGTGGCGGGTTCGAACACGACCTGGGGCAGCTAAACAACTGCAACAGAAAAATAGCTGGGCATTGTGGTGGGTGCCTGTAGTTCCAGCTACTTGGGAGGCTAAGGCAAGAGAATCGCTTAAGCCCAAGAGTTGGAGGTTGCCGTGAGCTGTGACACCAAGAGGGCGACATAGGAAGACTCTGTCTCAAAAAAAAAAAGAAAAAAGAACCCCTGATTTAAATTTACTGCTGATTTTTACCAAACTTTTAAACTTTAGTTTATGAAACAGGATCACAGTCCTTTTCCCCAACAGCTAATACCAAGATTGTTTCAAATCCCCCAAAAAGGAGAAGTCCAAAATACCCACTGTAGAGCTTCTACACCTTGGCTTTTGCAGTATTTCTCTGCAGAGGAGCTAGGATGACCTCCACGTCCCTGTCGTCACTCTCAGAGCTATACAAATTATGCTTTTCAATGTATTCTTGGACAAGCTCTGGCACCAAGTAGCAGATGCTCTGGCCCCTCCTGAGGGCTCTCCGGATCTTCGTGGACGAGATGTCGTTCGTGATCCACTCGTTCACCAGGTGAATGTTGCTCCTGTGCTTCCACAGCACGTCAGATTCATAGATGAACTTCTGAGCGTCACTTCCAGCCCGAGTAATGCATATGAGTCCGTAGTCTGCAACGATTTGGGTGATATCCTCACTCTTCCACAAATTGGGAACACCAAAGGACTCCAGTAAATCTGCCCCGCACAGCAACTTGACCTTCGGCACATCTGGGAAGAGAAGAGAACAGAGCTTCAGGATCTGCTTTTGTAATAACCTCCTGCATCAAAATGAATGTGTGTGTGTTTTCTGGGAATGAGGGTTTACGGTTTTTATCAGATTCAGATTTCCAAAAGCGACCCAGGACACCTCCAAAGTTAAAAGACCACAAACAGGAGAAATAAATGAGGGAGGCTTTTACTCTCTTTTTCTTCACAAAACCAGGGGCATTTCCAGGCACCCTCATATATGGAATATGAAATAAAAATAAAAAGGGAGTTTGTCCAGCTCTAGAATCACTTCACTGCTAGTCTGTGAATCCTGGTAAAGCACACAAACCTTTTGGTTTTGGATCTAAGGATTTCTTTTGGCTAGAATCTTGTCTTGGTTCAGTCCACTTCCTCTTCCGTCCAGGCCTCTCTAGCACAGGTGAGTTCTGTGAGTGGTCACAGTTACTGGCCTCCAGTTTCTCTTGATGGTGTCTATAAAACGACAAAACAACAGAATACTTTCCTTTCTCACAATGCTCCTCGAAAATACTGTTCACAAGAGTTCAAATCATGCATCATGTACCACACGCTACGCTACACTAACCCTTCACGTGTGTTATGGGATTACATCTTCTCAATACGCTAGATCATAAATCCACAGTCCCACAGTCCCCGTGGATCCCTAGATCATGACCCACAGGAAGCATTCAATATCAATGTTATTATTATTTTTTTTTTTTTGTAGAGACAGAGTCTCACTTTATTGCCCTCGGTAGAGTGCTGCGGCATCACAGCTCACAGCAACCTCCAACTCCCGGGTCTAGGCAATTCTCTTGCCTCAGCCTCCCGAGTAGCTGGGCCTACAGGCGCCCGACACAACGCCCAGCTATCTTTTTGTTGCAGTTTGGCCGGGGCCGGATTTGAACCCGCCACCCTTGGTATATGGGGCCCGTGCCCTACCCACGGACCGACAGGCGCCGCCCTATCAATGTTATTTTTGAGACAAGGTCTTCCTCTGTTGCCCAGGCTAGAGTATAGTGGCATCATTACAGCTCACTGCAACTTCAAACTCCTGGGCTCAAGAGATCTTCCTGCCTCAGCTCTTGAGTAGCTGGGACCACAAGTGTATACCACCATGTTCAGCTAATTTTTCTATTTTTAGTAGAGATGGGATCTCACCATGTTTCTTAGGGTGGTCTTAACTCTTGGCCTCAAGTAATCCTCCTCCCTCAGCCTCCCAGAATGCTAGGATTATAGGCATGAGCCACTGCACCTGGCAGCACAAGTGATTCTCCTGCCTCAGTCTCCCAAAGTGCTACAATTATAGGCATGAGCCATAGCACCCCATTTGATAACATTTAACTGAGAGTGAGGCAGGTGCAGTGGCTCATACCTATAATCCTAGCACTCTAGGACGCCAAGGCAAGTGGATTGCTTGAGCTCAGGAGTTCGAAACCAGCCTGAGAAAGAGCGAGACCCTATTTCTACTAAAAATGAAAAACTGAGGCAAGAGGATCGCCTGAGCCCAAGAGTTTGAGGTTGCTCTGAGCTATGATGCCATGGCACTTTACCCAAGGTGACAAAGTGAAACTCGGTATTTAAAAAAATAAAAAAAAATTAATGGAGTGAATGTTTTGGTTATTACAAAGTAACTGTATTGTTTGCCACTTTTTTTTTTTTTTAGAGACAGGGTTTTACTTTGTCACCCTCGGTAGAGTGCCATGGCATCACAGCTCACAGCAATGTCCAGCTCTTGGGCTTAGGCGATTCTCCTGCCTCAGCCTCCCGAACAGCTGGGACTACAGGCGCCCGACACAACGCCCGGCTAGTTTTTTGTTGCAGTTTGGCTAGGGTTTGAACCCACCACCCTCGGTATATGGGGCTGGCACCCTACTCACTGACCTACAGGCGCCACCTCATTGAGAGGACATTAACTAATGTGCCCAGACAGCAGAGCCAGGACTCAAACCTCAGCACTACTTGAACACTGAAAAGTGTGGCCTGAACTAGTAATGAAGAACCACAACGGCAAGGGTAAGGTCCTGGAGGGACAAATGCTTGAAGCTAAAAGTGAGGGACCACAGGCAGGCAGAAGGTGCTGCTTTATTCTAGGCTGGCAGCAGGATGCCCACTGCTTTACAACTGTGCGATGCAACCCAATGACATAAGCCACACTTGTAGGATCCACTGGTGGGTCATTTGTGACCCTACATCCCTTTCTTTCTGAGTAACTGAGTTGACTTTGTAATGAACAATAGGTTACTATGGAGCCAAGAGGGTTGGGTAGGGCTGGAGCTCAGAAGCCTGGTCTCTGATGGGAGAATTTTTTGCCAAAGAATGAAGACTTTCCCTGTAAGCCTGAAAAGCAAGTCCTCTTGGTAAGTTCACTGTGCTAGACACTGTCTACTGGCTCATTACCCAATCTCACCCTAAACACACTCCCCAGACATCCTGGATGCAGGTTCTGGATGTGACTGAGATTCTGCTAATGAAATTCTCTCACAAGAGATTTGGAAGGCAGAGGCCATCTTTGTGGAGCCTGACGATTAATCTGTATGGTTTGAGTGTGGGGGCAGCCTCCATAGTCCACTATCCAGTCAAAACTCCAGGAGTCTGAGGCAGTTTAACAGCAGCGGAGGTGGCAGCAGAATCAGTTCGCTGAACTTCGGCTGCAGCTAAGGAGGGATGACCTTGAATCACACACCAGCTTCCACTACAGCTCTTTCACCACTTCTGCCTTATCCTACTCTGAACCACAAATGACACGGCCAGTAACCCGGAGGTCCAGAACTCTAAAAACAGAGATTAGACAGAAAGGCTTTTCAAAAAATCCCTTTATTTTACATTCAAGATAATATCAAGAAATAATTAGATGCTACTCTGGTTTCTGAATCCTTAATTGGAACTGTTTCAAAGTTACAAGCACAGAGATTTGTGCTCTTCCAAGGCTGTCAGGCCTGTCCGCGACCAAGCAGCACTTGATGCTTGTCCTCCTCAAATTACCTGCCTCTCTTTTATACCTAGAAGACTGAGGACAGTAACATCCTCTTCCAACTCTGCCTATCTCATTTGGGGCACAGTCAGGCCTCTTTTATTTTCTAAGAGATACTGCATGGCAGCAAGTGTGCAAACATCTCACAATGTAACGGAGACTCATGGCTGAGGAATACCCGCCTCTGCTGCTGTGCTCCGTACCCCTGTAATGACCCCCCACGGGAATGGCACGGCCTTATCCTTTCTAACCCCAGGAACAGTTTCACAAATCAGCATGTTCACAAGTGTGGGAGTATAGAAACATGGCAAAAACAAGAAAGCTCCCACCCACTTCCACAGAACTGACAACGCTGGTTTCACTGTAGATACCTTAGCACCTTAACAGTCTCTGTCCACTCCTTCTGAAGACTTTCCCAAGTATCAACTTCCAGCCACTTTGAATTCCTGGTGGCAAGTTCTGCCATGATAACTCGGTGATGAGCAGGGATGAGCTCTTTCTTATTATATGCATCACCAACAGGAGAAATTATGCCTTTGATCACTCTATATTTTCCTGGAAAAAGAGTTAGATTTGACACTAAATTTAATGTACAGGAAATACTATGATCAATATTGTTTTATAATCACAGATTCTTTTCTTTACAGAGGAATTTAGGTTTATCAATCAATTGATCTATTTGAAATTGTAGTAAAATGTATATGACATAGAACTTACCGTTTTAACCATTTAAGTGTACAGTTCTGTGATATTAATGCATGCACACTTTGTACAACCATCGCCACCATTCATCTCTAAACCGTCTCACCTTCCCCAACTGGAATTCTTTACCTACTAAACACTAACTCCCTACTCCCCTGCGCAGTGTACATTTGGATTGATACTGCCAAGTTGCTTTGTAAAAAGCCTTAATTAATTTGTATCACCCACCTAAGGTGTATGCAAGAGCCCATTTCTCTCCAACTTCTGATACTTAATATCACCAAGTTTTAAAAGTTTTGTCAATGTGATGGGCAAAATACGTATCATTTCTTACTTTATTATTTATTTATTTAGTTTTTGCAATTTTAGCCGGGGCTGGGTTTGAACCCACCACCTCCGGCACATGGGGCTGGTGCCCAACTCCTTTGAGCCACAAGTGCCGCCCTTTCTTACTTTATTTTTAAAATTTAAAAAATACTATTTATTTTTTTAAATAATGTAATATTTAAATGAATATTGCCCAGACTGGAATGCAGTAGTACTATCAGAGTTCACTGAAATCTCAAACTCCTGACCTCAAGCAATCCCAAAATGCTGGGATTATAGACATGAGCCACTGTGCCCAACCAGTATGTCATTTCTTATTTTAGTTCTCTAATTATTAGGATTATTAGTGAGTTTTTCTATCCATCCATCCATCTATCTACCTATCAGAATCTTATATGATCATTTGTGTAATAAAAAAATATATAAAAATATGTGCATCTAAACTCATATGCATCTAAATACAAAAAAACCTGGAAGGATATACTTTAAACTGTCAACAATATTTGCCTTCAGACAGAACGAGAGGTGAGCATTTTGTTTAATTAAAACAATTTTTTTTACTTTTAATTTTACTACAGCTGCTAGAAACTCTGAATATTTTTTTTTTTGTTGTTGCAGTTTGGCCGGGGCTGGGTTTGAACCCGCCACCCTCGGCATATGGGGCTGGCGCCCTACTCACTGAGCCACAGGCGCCGCCCGAAACTCTGAATATTTTATAGACTTTTAATTTTTTAATTTTTTTAGAGACAGGGTCTTGCTCTGTTGCTCAGGCTGCTATAATTATAGCTTACTGCAGCCTTGAACTTCTGAACTCAAGTGATCCTCCCACCTCAGCCTCTGGAGTAGCTAGGATGACAGGTACCTGCCACCATGCCCAGCTAATTTTTGGATATTATAGAGATGGGGGTTTCACTATGTTGCCCAGACTGGTCTGCAACTCCTGGCTTCAACTGATCTTCTTGCCTTGGCCTCCCAAAGTACTGGGATTATAGGCATAAGCCACTGCACCCAGCCCCCTATTTTGTATACATATTTACTCTTTTAAAACATCTTGGCTCAGCACCTGTGGCTCAAGAGGCTAGGGCGTCAGCACATACACCTGAGCTGGCGGGTTCAAATCCAGCCCTGGTCCGCCAAACAACAATGACGGCTGCAACCAAAAAATAGCTGGGCGTTGTGGCGGGCACCTGTGGTCCCAGCTACTTGGGAGGCTGAGGCAAGAGAATCGCTTTAGCCTAGGAGTTGGAGGTTGCTGTGAGCGGTGATGCCATAGCACTCTACCCAGGGCGACAGCTTGAGGCTCTGTCTCAAAAAAAAAAAAAAAAAATCTTTAGTTTTTTTCTTCATTTACAATGAAGATATACTTAATGGCCATAAAGTGTGGAAACAGGTGAATATACATGACAAATAGTTTATTGATACTGTGTTACAATATGTGTAAAATAATATTATGCATACTCTATGTCTATGCCCGGTTCTGGAGGTCTAACTTACGCTGAAGTAAGGGTTTTTACTTCCCGCCTTAAGTAATGGGAAACTCCTGAAATAGTTTAAGTAGGGGATGGCAGAATCAAATTTCTATTTTAGAAAAGCCATTCTGGAATAATGTGGCTGAAAATCCAGTGGAGAAAGGGGGAACAGACTGAAGTCAGGAAAATCAGTAGGACACTCTAAGCAGCAAATATTTACTTTGCTGACTTCCCTCTTCCTTTACAGAGTCACTGAGGAGGAGAAACTGCATTTATATATATACACAGATATATATGCTCTCAGTGGTTAGGGCACCGGACACATACACTGAGGCAGGTGGGTTTGAACCCAGCCTGGGCCTGATAAACAACAATGACAACTGCAATGACAACAACAACAAAAAAGCTGGGCATTGTGGTGAGCACCTGTAGTCCCAGCTACTTGGGAGGCTGAGGTAAGAGAATCACTTAAGCCTAAGAGTTAGAGGTTGCTGTGAGCTGTGATGCCAAGCACTCTACTGAGGCAACACAGTGAGACTCTGTCTCAAAACAAACAAACACTGTTGTATAAGTGAATCACCGTATGAAGTGGCATTATGTAAAAGCAATGTTTTCTTTTTCCTTTTTTTTTTTTGAGACAGAGTCTCACTATGTCACCCTTGGTAGAATGTCGTGGCGTCACAGCTCACAGTAACCTCAAACTCCTGGACTTAAGCGATCCTCTTGCCTCAGCCTCCCAAGTAGCTGGGACTACAGGTGCCCGCCACAATGCCTGGCTATTTTTGTTGTTGCAGTTTGTTATTGTGGTTTTTTAGCTGGCCCAGGCAGGGTTCAAATAGGCCAGTCTTGGTATGTGGCTAGAGCCCCATCCACTGAGCTACAGGCACCGCCCCAAATCAATGTTTTCTTATGAAACAAGAAAACTTGAATTTTAAAGTTTGGAAAATCATTATTGTCCCTTCTACTGGATTCTAGCTATACAAATCTGTACTTTTTATTCTATAAGCTATTAGTCAGATGTTCAATTCTTCCCTGGACAAAACGTACCATCTTCGTTGGCTAAGTTCCTATACAGAACGATCCTTACTGTTTTAAGTTGCGTTTGGCTACTGTTCCTACCTGTTCCATTCATGTAGTCCTTGGCCAGCTCAAACAACCTGAGGTGCATGTTGGTGATAGGATTAAAGGAACCACAAGCAAGGAGAACCACTTCTGTCTTCTCTGAATTCTCCATGGTAAGAATTTGAAGCTGTTGATCTAAATGGAAAACTGTGACACCTCCCTTGATGTCTACAAAGGAAAAAAAATAAGATCAGTTATAGATCTTTTGAGGTCCTTCCTTGCATGTTCTCATTCCAAACAAACAGACGGATAAAAATGTTTGGCTTCAATAATTATGCTAGGAACTGCAAAAGGGCTCCCTTTTTTCCACCGCTCCTTTCAGTGTGAATTTGCAGCTCCTACGTAAGGGGATGGAAACTACATATACCCTTCTTTACTGTCAGTTACTTGCTTTGGCCAAAAAAATGTGACAGAAGTGACAGTGTCAATTCTGAGTCTAGGCCCTAGACCAGTGATTTTATCTCTGCTTTTTTCAACTTTTTTTATCTCACAGCATACTTGAACCTATAATTAAATGTCCACGGCACATTTAAATTATGTTGATTAAAAAAAGAGTAAACATAAGAAAACACTGTGCTTTGAACTTTATTTATTTATTTATTTATTTTAGAGACAGAGTCTCACTTTGTCACCCTTGGTAGAGTGCCATGGCATCACAGCTCACAGCAACCTTTAGCTCTTGGGCTTAGCTGATTCTCTTGCCTCAGCCTCTGGAGTACCTGGGACTACAGGTGCCTGCCTCAATTCCTGGCTATGTTTTTTGTTGTTGTTGTTGCAGTTTGGCCGGGGCCAGGTTCTAACCTACCACCTTCAGTATATGGGGCCAGTGCCCTACTCATGGAACCACAGGCGCCGCCCTATTTTTTTTTTTTTTTTTTTGTAGAGACAGAGTCTCACTGTACCGCCCTCGGGTAGAGTGCCGTGGCATCACATGGCTCACAGCAACCTCTAACTCTCGGGCTTACGCGATTCTCTTGCCTCAGCCTCCCGAGCAGCTGGGACTACAGGCGCCCGCCACAACGCCCGGCTATTTTTTTGTTGCAGTTTGGCCGGGGCTGGGTTTGAACCCACCACCCTCGGCATATGGGGCCGGCGCCCTACTCACTGAGCCACAGGCGCCGCCCCCACTTTTTTTTTTTTGAGAAAGAGTTTCACTTTGTTACCCTCAGTAGAGTGCTATGGCATCACAGCTCACAGCAACCTCAACTTCTTGGGCTTAAGCGATTCTCTTGCGTCAGCCTCCCAAGTAGCTGGGACTACAAGCACTTGCCACAACACCCAGCTATTTTTTTGTTGTAGTTGTCACTGTTGTTTTAGCTGGCCCAGGCCAGATTCAAACCCACCAGCCTCAGTGTATGTGGCCGGTGCCCTACTCATTGAGCTACGGGTACTGCCTGTGCTTTGAATTTCTTTTGAAAATAATTTATGGGGCGGTGCCTGTGGCTCAGCGGGTAGGGCGCCGGTCCCATATGCCGGAGGTGGCGGGTTCAAACCCAGCCCCGGCCAAATTAAAAAAAAAAAAAAAAAAAGAAAATAATTTATGATATTTAAAACTTTTCATGGCACACCTAAGATCCTCTCACGCCACACCAGTGTGCCACAGCAAACCAGTTGAAAATCGCTGCTGAAGAAGCTTACTCTTCCTCTGTCTTTGGGCTGCAACTTTTGCCATGAGGCTAACTTGCTAGAGAAATGACGGAAAGTGCGGAAGAGAGCTGATGCTCCAGCAGGTGGACACCCCACCATTCCATATATGACTGCAGCCATCCAGACCAGCCAAACCACAGCTGACCTGCTCAGATGTACTTGTCTGTGAAGCCAACCAACCACGTCTGGCCGAGATCAGCAAACCAACAGGCAGTTCCTAGTCTCATGAGCAAAAATGAATGTCCACTGTTACATGCCACTCATGCCTCCTGTTTTGTGACTGCACTATTATGGCCACAGTTAACTGATACAATAACATTATTATCTACCAAATGGGGTTCAGTAACAACAGGTCCTTCAAACAGTATTTTTGCCTTTTAGCCAACATGATTATAATAACAGTAACAGTTTATAATGTACAAACCTCTTTTGGCTATCAATTATTCCATTTGATCCTTCCATAACCCTAATGAAGTAGTTCAAGACATCTGATTTTTAAATTTTATTAAAAATTTTTAGGCTGGGAGCAGTGGCTCATGCCTGTAATCCTAGCACTCTAGGAGGTCGAAGCAGGAGGATCACTTGAACTCAGGAGTTTGAGACCACCCTGAGCAAGCATGAGACCTTGTCTCTACAAAAAAATAGGAAAAAAAAATTAGCCAGGAATGTTGGTACACACCTGTAGTCCCAGGTACTCAGGAGACTAAGGCAGAAGGATCACTTAAACTCAGGAGTTACAGGCTTCCGTGAGCTACAATGATACCACTGCACTCTTCCAGGGTGACAGAGTGAGACTGTCTCAAACAAACAAACAAACAAACAAACAAAAAAAAACCTTACTGAACCAATTCACGTATGTAGGTTTAAAACCCTAGGGCAAAAAAAAAGCCCTTTAATAAAAACCAGTGGCCATCAACCATACCCCATTCACCATCCTCTCCATCTAGCTTCCTAAAGGCAACCACTTTTGACTTTTTCAGCTATCTGTTTATCTTTTATTATTATTATTATTATTATTGAAACAGAGTCTCACTTTGTCACCCTCGGTAGAATGTCATGGCATCATAGCTAACAGCAACCTCAAACTCTTGGGCTTAAGCGATTCTCTTCCCTCAGCCCCCCAAGTAGCTGGGACTACAGGCACCTGCCACAACGCCTGGCTATTTTTTGGTTGCAGTTGTCTTTGTTGTTTAGCAGGCCTGAGCCAGGTTCGAACCCACCAGCCTTGGTGCATGTGGCTGGCGCCATGGCCACTGTGCTATAGGTGCCAAGCCTCTTTGGTGGTTTTTTTTTGTGTGTGTGGCTTTTGTTTGTTTGGGGGACAGGGTCTCATTTTGTCTTCTAGCCTAGAGTGCACTGGCATGATCATAGCTCACTGTGACCTCAAACTCCTGGGCTCAATCGATCCTCCTGCCTCAGCCTCCTGAGTAGCTGGGCCCACAGGTGTGCATCACCATGCCTGGCTAATTCAGCATTCTATTTTTTGTAGAGATGAAATCTTGCTATGTTGCTCACGCTGGTTTCAAACTCCTGGCCTCAAGTGATCCTTCTGCCCCAGCCTTCCAGAGTGCTGGGATTACAGGTGTGAGCCACCACACCCAGCAACTTTGGTGTTACAGGGTGGTATAACCACAACATTATCACAGTGCTCTGGGCCCTACAGCGAAATCAGGGCACCTGCCATCCACTGAACACGCACTGGTGGAGGGACTGGGTTCAGTCGCTGCTCAGTGTCAGTCCCAGCTGCACCATCTCAGGTGTCCCCAGACAGAGTGAGACAAAAGAAGGGGCAGGTTGAGATCATGCGGTGTGGGTCCTCCAGGGAGCTGCTGTGGTCCTGGAGCAGAGTTCAGGGAAGGATGGAACAAAGAGCTTGAACTCTGTCCTTGGGGATGAGCTCAAGTTTCCAGGTGATCCCCAAGGGATGGAAGGGGCTGAGGCAAGCTGATCTCTCAGCATAAAGGAAGCTCTTTCTTCTCTGTCACATTTATAACCTGTCTCATATATCTAGTGGTTCCATTAATTCACTGTGAACACAACCAGCTTGAACTCGGACTGGACTCTACACCCTCAAAGTCTCAGAAGAGTTAAAGTTACGGTGATCTAGGATCTGTCCCTCTGCAGGGAGTGAGGGGGGAGCACAGCAGGTGATGAAGGGGTGTGGGGGTTTAGAAACTATCGGAACTGTCCTGGATCCTCCTTGCCTCCCTCTAGGTGCTCCGGAACCAATGTCACCATGATTCACTTCTGTTTGGCCCACAAAGCCTATCGCTTGCACTGCTGGCTGCCAAGAACCCACCGGCTCAGGCTGTAAGTGTCCCTCCCCAGCTGAGATAATAAGGAATTGGTTCGTTTCCTCCTGAGGTAGTTTTGAGGTTTCACCAAAATTTACTTTTAATTTTAACATCAATGATCTTTTAAAGTTTTAAAAACATTGAGGTATAAATATTAATGTAAACATTTTATAAACATTAAGCCAGTTTTTAGAACATTAACTTTTCAAAAAGAATAGCAATTTTGTTTGGCTTTGTCACACTTTAGGATGTTCAGTGCAGTTAAACCTGTGTTGGCTGACTGTTAAATAACGGGACTTTACCACTTCTCAGAATTTACACTGCTAAAAGGATGCTATTCCTTTCAAAATAGTAACTTTAAGTATGTAGCTATATTCTATTCCAAAAGTGCTGCCATTGCTTTAAGTACTCTTGGGGGAATGTTTTGAAATTGCATATTCTTTCGAGTATCTTCACTGGGAGAAATCTTTGTCTTTGGAGAGTTATGTGATTTCTACAAATGCCCTGAAGTCATTGGCTGACAAACCCAACTCATAAATAATCAAGGTGAATAATACAGTTTATAGGGAAGAAGACAGAGCTATTAGTTAATGAAGATTTTCTTATAGCCATAGAAACTATGTACATGTAATTTAATTTCAAAAATGTTTTAAGCAGTAACAGCAATCTTCATTTGGTTATGCAAGTTGTGGTAGGTAGGTTTGTCAGTTACACTCAGTGTGATTCTTCCTGCTGGAGACAGCTGGCAGAGCATGGGGGTGTGGTGACAGGCCTCAGATCCAGGTTCAATTCTAGGTGTTTGTTCTTGGACATGACACTTAAATTGAATCTCAAGCAGGGCATAGTAAGTAGCTTGTGCCTGTAATTCCAGCATTTGGGGAGGTCAAGACAAGAGGATCATTTTAAGACAGGCTTGTGCAACCTAGTGAGACCTTGTCTCTATGAAAAATTTAAAAATTAGCTGGGTGTGGTAGTGTACACCTGTAGTCCCAGCTGCTCAGGAGACTGGGCCAGGGGCATCGCTTGAGCCTAGGAGTTAGAGGTTACAGTAAGCTGTGGTCCTACCACTGGAATCAGTCTCAGCAACAAGGGTGAGACCCTGCCTGAAACAAAAAACAAAAATAAACAAAACCCAAGTCTCTGTTTCCTCATTTATAAAACAGGCAACCATAGTCCCTACCTCATAGGATTTTGTGCATATTAAATGAGGTAAAGCATGTAAGATTATTGATACATTTGTCTACCAACTACAAATATTAGCAACTTGGTGCCCCATGATCACATTAATGTACACAGCTATGATTTAATAAAAAATAAATAAATAAAAAAATAAAAAACCAAATATTAGCAACTCTTGTGGGTTGTTTTACAGCATTAATTTAAGTCATGGTAAAAAACCCAAAGTTTTCTTTTTTTTTTTTGCAATTTTTGGCAGGGGCTGGGCTTGAACCCGCCACCTCCAGCATACGGGGCTGGTGCCCTACTCCTTTGAGCCACAGGTGCCACCCCCAAAGAACCGAAGTTTTAAAAGATGGCCTAGAGATCAATATCAACAATGCCTCCTACACAGTCTGAGCTCAATAAGGGACAGCTGTTATTAATACTCTTACTGAAGCATTATTCGATATAATTTTGTTCTAATGGGATGGGCCTCAATTCATCTTTGCTATATTCAAAACTTTATCTCTGTAGTTAACGTAACATCATAAACTAGAACTGGAATTTGTTTTCTTGAAGCCATTTTGTCACAAAACGTAATGTAAACTGTAACTCGCTGTGCTCCTTACAGCCGGGTGACAGTGTTCTTGATTGGGACTACCGCTCTGCTTCTCCAGTTCTATGTTCTGCTGAGCTGAGCTCTTACCCCGGCAGCTCAGCATGTGTGTGTCTTACCTGCAGACATGGTTTGGGTGCTCCCTGTGATTCCTGCCACACGTTTAACTGCAGTCTGCCCCATTGTTTCTGCCTCTGTTTTGGATGGCAGTCACTCACTTTGCCTCTTTGAAAGATCAAAAATCTCAACACAGTGAGAATAGCTGGAATTAGGATAGATTGAGTTCAACTTTTAATCGACACTTACTTCTTCCAGCATAAGAAGACATTAAATGGGAGACAATGAGAACACCGAAGCCTCAATTAGGAATTCCCTAGAGACCAGTCCCAGCAGTCTAGCAGTAGCTAATATCTGCAGGGCTGAAGGCGACAAGGGCATGCTTGACCTGTCACTTGATATATCAGATTCTATGTTTTGGAAATTAGTCACAGCAGAAACAGTCAATAAATTTAATTTTACAAAATCTGAAAACTGTGAGTCCACTTAAGTGTTGGGGATGGACAAGAAGCTGCGACACGCACTGTGATTAGCTGAACTCAAATCCATCGGCTTCTAGTATGAGAGGTTTGTGTGTGGTCAGGCATATTTCCTTATTCTGGGTCAGAATTTCCGCAAAATATTTGTTCACCAAAGTATCAAATTAGAAAAATTATAAACACTATTTGTCCACCAATTATGAATATTAGTAACTTTTACTAGTACTTGTGGGCTGATTTATGGCATTAATTTGCAGCCTTGGTAAAGAAAATAAAGTTTTGGGGTAGCTCAAAGGAGTAGGGCGCCAGCCCCGTATGCTGGAGGTGGCAGGTTCAAACCCAGCCCTGGCCAAAAACTACAAAAAAACCAAGAAAATAAAGTTTTAAAGAGGAGTTAAGTTGCACAGAGCCAAGATGAACGAAGCACGAATGAGAATTTCAGGGTCAGTGCTGCATTTACACCAGGGATTTGTTGTAAGAAGTAACAAATTAATGCACCATCCAGTGTGTTGACTTTTAGGCCCAGATCTTCTCGATACTGCAGTCAACCTCTCCTGTACAACCTGGTCGGTAATATCATCTTTACTTTTTTCGCGATTGGTAAGTGTGCAGTCACCTGTCAAGCACTTATTAAATGTCTATAATTTGCCAGACACTGCCTGAACAAAAATGAGTAATACAGGGCTTTCTGCGCCTCAGAAACTCACAGACCAGACCAGCGGTTCTCAACCTGTGGGTTGTGACCCCTTTGTAACAATGAAAATACATCGTGGCATTAGGAAGGTTGAGAACCTCTGGACTAGACTAAGAAATAATGCACCTCCAAAATTCAGGTGAAGGGAATCTTTTTGTTTTTTTTGAGACAGAGTCTCACTATGTTACCCTTGGTAGAGTGCCGTGGCATCACAGCTTACAGCAACCTCAAACTCTTGGGCTTAAGCGATTCTCTTGCCTCAGCCTCCCAAGTAGCTGGGATTACAAGTGCCCACCACAACACCCAGCTATTTTTGGTTGCATTTGTCATTGTTGTTTAGCAGGTCTGGGCCGGGTTCGAACCTGCCACACCGGTGTATGTGGCTAGCACCCTACCCACTGAGCTATGGGTGCCGAGACAAGCAAAGGGAATCTTTAAAATGTTCCTCAGTGCCCGGCTTGGTGCCTCACGCCTGTAGTCCTAGCACTGTGGGAGGCCAAGGTGGGAGGATCGGTTGAACTCAGGAGTTTGAGACCAGCCTGAGCAAGACTCCCATCTCTAAAAATAGCCAGGGGCTGTGGTGGACACCTGTAGTCTCAGCTACTTGGGAGGCTGAAGCAAGAGAACCACCAAGGAGTGAGACTCTGTCCCAAAAAAAAAAACAAAAAGCAGCAACAAAAAAATTGTTCCTTAGTTGCACTACAATTTGAATATGAAAGCAAATTAAGTTAAATACAAATGCTTTGTGTTGTGGAATTCTTTACAATTATATTAAAGTATTAGATTCAGTTATTCATTCAATAAATAGCTACTGAGCAGGAGATGATACCAGGTAGAAAAATAAGAACAATGACAACTTGAAGTTAAAAAATAGGCCCAACTACAGTGGCTCACACCTATAATCCCAGCACTTTGGGAGGATCCCTGAGGCCAGGAGTTCAAGACCAGCTTAAGGAACATAAGAGGGACCCTGTTTCTATAAAAAAGTTTTTTTTTGTGGTAAGAGTCTTACTTTGTTGCCCTTGATAGAATGCTGTGGCATCATAGCTCACAGCAACCTCAAACTCTTGCAATCAAGAGATCCTTCTTGTCTTAGCATCAAGTAGCTAGGACTATAGGCGTCCACCACAACGCATGGCTAATTTTCCTATTTTTAGAAGAGACAAGGTCTCAGTCTTGCTCAGTCTGGTCTTGACTCCTGAGCTTAGGCTATCTGCCTGCCTCAACCTCTCAGAGGGCTAGGGTTACAGGTGTAAGCAACCATGACCAGCTTTTGAGCATTTCTTTTCACAGTAGGAAAGCAAGGAAAAAAATTTTTAGGTTTATATTCAAGAATATGTTTTTGAGACAATTAAACCTGTATATTGATGCTGTTCACCTGTCCTTTTAGGTTTTACTGTGCTGCTTATTCAGATAGAACCCGTCCCACAGGCACTAAAGGGAATGTTTTCTGCATTTGGTGTAGGATCCTTCAACAACGGAGTCTGCACTATGGTGTTAACAGTTTTGGGAACAGACTGTGTACGTTTTTAAATACTGAATTTCTGAAGACTTATCTTAATCTGAAAGCTTGGCTGTAAACAATATACTACTAGTCTTCAATATTTATTTTCTATTTACACTGAAATAGAGACATGTAGAGTCAGAATTCCTAAGCAGACACATGTCACAGTTAAAACATTTCACCAAGGCACATTTTTAAAATATGACAAGAGATTTTTCTTTTTGTGGGTGAATTCCACTTTACTAGAATTTTTAGAAGTAGTTAAGATATTAATCAACAGTGAAGCTGTTGGACTATTCTTGGCACAGCAAGCAGCAAGCCTTCTCTGTTTTAATTTTTTCTCACTCTGTTGTTCTGGGTGGAGTGCCATGGCATCATCAAAGCTCACAGCACCTCAAACTCTTGGGCTCAAGCGATCCTCTTGCCTCAGCCTCCTGAGTAGCAGGGACTACAGATGCCTGCACAGTACCCAGTTAGTTTTTCTATTATTATTATTATTTTTTTAAGAGACAGTCTCACTCCATTGTCTTCAATAGAGTGCCGTAGTGTCACAGCTCACAGCAACCTCCAACTCCTGGGCTTGGGCGATTCTCTTGCCTCAGCCTCCTGAGCAGCTGGGACTATAGGCGCCCACCACAATGCCTGGCCAAGGTTTTTCTATTTTTAGTAGAGATGGGATTTCACTCTTGCTCAGGCTGGTCTCAAACTCCTGAGCTCAAAGAATTACGGGCGCCAGCCACTGTGCTTGGCCAAGCCTTCTCTTTATTGCTGAATTGGCACTTTCTTTTAAATCCTTGGGGCAAAAATGTTCCAATGAATGATAGATAACGTATTCCTCACAGTGCCTTTTTCCTTTCACATATAGGAAAAAACTACCCCTGAACTTTACTACCTGTCTGTGCTGCTGTCGGTGAGCAGCTTGGTTTCTACAGGTAAGCAAACGGGGTTCCCAAGTGACCTGTTTTTGTCAGAGACTTACTGGTCCTGCAAGGAAAGTAACTGCTTGGTCAGAACTATTATATTGCAAGGGAATCCCTGGTTCCAATTAAAGCAAAGCAATGAAAAAGGGGGGTGGGCTGGCTCGGCACCCATAGCACAGTGGTTATAGTGCCAGCCACATACAGCAAGGCTGGCGAGTTCGAACCTGGCCTGGGCCCGCTAAACAACAATGACAACTGCAAAAAAAATAGCTGGGTCTTGAGGCCAGCGCCTGTAGTCCCAGTTACTTGGGAGGCTGAGGCAAGAGAATCGCTAAAGCCTGAGAGTTGGAGTTTGCTGTGAGCTGTAACACCACGGCACTCTACCAAGGGCAACATAATGAGACTCTGTCTCAAAAAAAAAAAAAAAAAGGAAGAAAAGAAAAAGGGATGGGATGGGATGGCATATGAAAAGCCACCTTTCTCACATTATTCGTCCTCTGTTTAATTACACCTCATTCTCCATCCTGTAGTGCTTTTCTCAGGCAGATGGTCAGATGCTGACTCAACAGTCTGAAGCTGGCTTTTGCGTCCTGCTGGTCTCCTGCCTCAGAAATGCCTCCTTGGCAGACTGAGTTTGTCCCAGCAGCACTGCCCCCTGTTTGCAATCACAGCATCTCCTCTCCTGCTGTTTCTAGATGAAGTGGTCAGCTGAACTTCAGAGCCAACAAAAGGAAACACATCAAGACCAGTTTTTTGGAAGAAAGTTGCTTTTAAGTTATAACAAGCACTGACAATGAATAAAAAGAAATAGTTCAACTGAAATCAGCATTGACATCACGACTAAATTTACCCCAAATAAAGATCTCCTATTAAATACTTGCTAAATCTCATTTTTTGTTCAATGAAGTTAGTAGCATCAGCTGGATAGATGCTGAAAAAGGAAAAGGAAAATATAAACCTTAGCCATGAATAAAAGTTTCATTTCAAAAGGACACAGTGATGCAGATTGTGTATTTGAATAAGGTCGATTTATTATTTCTTTAAAAAATGCAGTGGGAAATATTGGAATAAAAATAATTATAACCTTCTCCTTCTGCTTATGGATTGCAACAGTCTTCTACATCATGACAGCTAATTGTTTCCTATAGAAAATAGCCAAAATAACTCACATTGCCTTTGTCTTCTTTCTTCTGTGTATATTTAACAGTTCTGAAGTATTTAAGGTGGGAGCTAGTTACAGATGGTCTCAATGTATTTAAGAACGGGAGAGAACTCCATTTCTTGAGGAAATGAACAGTACTGGGAGGAGGAATGAATTCAGGATCAAGTCTCTGAAAACATCTGAGGGAGACACAGCATCTGACAAGTGGAGATGACTGTTCTTCACCTGCTTCTTTGCTCGGGTGGAATCTGCTGGAGGGGAAGTTATCCAACACATACACTCTATCCATCTACACACTTTCTGAACACCTTCCACATTTCAGACATAGCACTAAGTTAGGAATTGGAAATCTGAATAACTCATATATTAACGATGACATTTCTTTGAAATAATTCTATTATTGTGATTAACAGAAACTATTTTAAAACATGGCTTTTATGTTCTGTAGGCCTCGCAACTCATTAACCAAAATATTGCCACATGAGATAAATGTTAACTTATTTCAAGGTATGTTTCCACTGGAACTTTTCCCCCCTAAACTCTCCATCTTGCTTCCCTTGAACCTGATCTACTTGAAGATCTCAGCTGATGACAACTCCATTCCTCCAGTCACTGAGGACAAGTACCTCAAATCATCCTTCATTCCTTTCTACTCTTCTCCTACATCTCATTAGGAAGTTCTGTTAGTTCCAACTTCAAAATATATCCAGAATCCAACCAATTTTCCTTTGGAAATTATTCACTAATTGTTCATATTATGTGGAAGATAGAAGGAAGAGTGAGGCCGGGTATGGTGGCTCATGCCTATAATCCTAGCTCTCTGGGAGGCTGAGGTGGGAGGATCACTTGAGCTCAAGACCAGACTGAGCAAGACTTGAGACACCATCTCTACCAAAAGTAGAAAAAAATTAGCTGGGTGTGGTGGTGGGCACCTGTAGTCCCAACTACTTGAGAGGCTGAGGCAGGAGGATCAGCCTAGGAATTTGAGGTTGCACTGAACTAGGCTGACACCACAGCATTTTAACCTGGGCAACAGAGTGAGAGTGAGACTGTTTAAAAAAAAAAGTAAAGAAACATAACAAAGAATGTTCGAAATAAAGTACAGCGCAAAAGTCTTGAGGAAGACGTGTCTATCATGTTGCTGGAGTACAGACAGAAACCAGAATGACTGGAACAGAGTAACTGAGGGCTGAGGAGCAACAGACAGTCAGTGATGTAAGGGGAAGTCACTGCGGGGTTTTGAGCAGAGAAGTGACGTGATCCGACTGACTGAATGACTTATTTATTCAGACAGAGTCTTGCTCTGTTGCCCTGGCTGCAGTGCAATGGTATGAGCATAGCTCACTGCAGCCTTGAACTCTTGGGCTCAAGCGATACTGCGGTACTCCTGCCTCAGCCTCCTCACTCAGCAGCTGGGACTACAGGCACATGCTACCATGTCTGGCTAATTTCTCTTATCGTTTGTAGAGACAGGGACTCTCTAGGTCACCTAGGTTGGTTTCAAACTCCTGGCCTCAAGTAATGCTCCCACCTTGGCCTCCCAAAGTACTGGGATTACTGGTGTGAGCCAGCATGCCCAGCCCTGACTTATTTTTAAAGGATCTTTGGCTGTTGAAGTTAAGAACATAATAAAGGGCACAAGCAAGAAGGCCAGAGAGGTGGCTACTGCAATAATCAAGGTGAGAGCTGATGCTTGGACAAGGTGCAGGGTGCTGAGAAGTCATCAGATTTTGGATTTACAGCAGAACCTCTCTTAGGTGACCACCCAAGGGACTGTAATAAACTCAACATATAGAGGTGGTCAACATAAGGGACTAGGCCTACTGATATGTACATGTGGTACATGTCTGGTCTAGGAAAATTACACTTTGGTTTATCCAAGTACATTTTCCAGTATATTTGCCTTGTTATGACTTCCCTGGGTACAATTTATGTTAATTACATATTTGGATTTACTAGAGTATTTGAGGAGGGTGAAGGGTGGTGTGTACATCCTTTATGGCCTTGTTCAATTAAGCTCTCTTTTTCTTTTATATTTATTTATTTTTTTTGAGACAGACTCATCCTGGATAGAATGTAGAGGCAACCGGGCGGCACCTGTGGCTCAGTGAGTAGGGCGCTGGCCCCATATGCCAAGGGTGGCAGGTTCAAACCCAGCCCCGGCCAAACTGCAACCAAAAAATAGCCAGGCGTTGTGGCGGGCGCCTGTAGTCCTAGCTGCTGGGGAGGCTGAGGCAAGAGAATTGCGTAAGCCCAAGAGTTAGAGGTTGCTGTGAGCCGTGTGACGCCATGGCACTCTACCCGAGGGCGGTACAGCGAGACTCTGTCTCTACAGAAAAAAAAAAAAAAAAAAGAATGTAGAGGCAACCTAAGATCCCAGGGTTCAAGTGATATTCCAGACTCAGCCTCCTGAGTAGCTGGTACTATAGGCACACACCACAACTTCCAGCTAATTTTTCTATTTCTTTAGTACAGAAAGGGTCTCACTCTTGCTCAGGTTAATCTCAAACTCCTGAACTCCAACAGTCCTCTCACCTCAGCCTCCTAGAGTGTTAGGATTATAGACATGAGCCACTTTGGCCTAAACTTTGTATTTTTTTTTTTTTTTTGAGACAAGAGTCTCACTTTGTCACCCCGAGTAGAGTGCCGCGGTGCCACAGCCCACAGCAACTTCAAACTCCTGGGCTCAAGCGTTCCCTGGCCTCCGCCTCCCAAACAGCTGGGACTACAGGCACCCACCATGGTGCCCAGCTATAAACTCTATATTCTTAATTTATTGTAAAAATATTCCTTTGACCTTTAGTTTCATAAAGTAGGATATTCTTTAAGTAGAAAATGTAGTCCATTTCTTTCCATTGCATAAGCTACACTTTGACCTAACATTTTTATGAAAATACTTGTGCTTACTTTAAGAAATTTAGAGTTTGCTAAAGATGGTGATATATAAGCTGAACTGGCAGAAAGATGGTGAGGTTTATCTGACTAGTGCCACTAGAGGAAAGGGAAGGCACAAAGAGAAAGACTACTGTTTTATAGGTATTAAACTTGGGGTAGACACAGGAAGTCTAAGAAGAAAGGTCCAGCAGCAGGTAGGAATAGACTACAACCAGGAAATAAAATTGTCAAACACTATCTTCAATGGGATATAATGGTTAAGAGAAGGTTGTTTATTTGGTTTGATTTTTCATTCTGAATAGAAGAGGATTACAATATCGGAAAGTTGCAGGGAAAGCACCATTGGGAAGCCACAGAAGCTGCAAAAGTATAACTGTTGGAGGAAGATTCTCAAGGAGGCCATAGAGAAAGAATTTTAGGTATCAATTAAAATAATAGCTTAAAAATAAGGAGAAATGGGCGGCGCCTGTGGCTCAGTTGGTGAGGTGCCGGCCCCATATACCGAGGGTGGCGGGTTCAAACTTGGCCCCAGCTGAACTGCAACCAAAAACTAGCTGGGCGTTGTGGCGGGCGCCTGTAGTCCCAGCTACTCAGGAGGCTGAGGCAAGAGGATCGCTTAAGCCCAGGAGTTGGAGGTTGCTGTGAGCTGTGTGAGGCCACGGCACTCTACCGAGGGCCGTAAAGTGAGACTCTGTCTCTACAAAAAAAAAAATAATAATAATGAGAAATGAATACCTATGTCTATGCAAAGAATTATACAGTTTGGCTTTATATATAACAATCAAAAACTGGAAATAACTCATGTTAATCAAGAGGTGAATGAATGAATGAGAAAATTAGATCCATCTAGCCAGGTGTTGTGGCGGGCGCCTGTAGTCCCAGCTACTTGGGAGGCTGAAGCAAGAGAATCGCTAAAGCCCAGGAGTTGGAGGTTGCTGTGAGCTGTGACGGCACAGCACTCTACCCAGGGCAACAAAGTGAAACTATGTCTCGGAAAAAGAAAAAAAAAAAAAAGAGTGCTCTGAGCGCTCCCCCCTTTAGAAAATTAGATCCATCAATATAATGGAATACTACTGAGCAATAGAAAGGAACAAATAACATGGATGACACTCACAGCTATTTTGAGTGAATCAGCCAGATTTTTTAAAAAAGCACATACAGTAAGATTCCAGTTACATGGAATCCTCACAGGTAATTTAATCTAAAATGGCAGAGGGCAGGCAGGTGGATGCCTGAGGATGTGTTGGGGGTGGCAAATTGACAAAAGAGGAGCAGAAAACTTCAGGGTTCTTGCTCATTGAATCCTTCATTTTCTTTCCTGTGACTTCATTGAATGGCAATACATCTACTCACTCTCTTGGGATGGGCATATTCCTTATCAGTACATATTTAATTATGCCTATTTTACTATAACGATAATAACAATGATAATATTCGCTGAGTTTTTCCTACATGTTGAGCAACAGGCTAAGCACTCATGGGATCTTTACAACAAACTCAGTGGGATAGGTACTATTATTATCCCTCTCAACCTATTTTTTTTTTCCTTTTCTTTTTTACAATACAGATACAGATGAAGAAACTGAAGTTTAGAAAGGCTGATTAATTTGCTCAGGATCTCACAGCTGGATTAATATCCTTGATTCTAAAAGTTCATTTTTTAACCCATTATATAAGACATTATGGTACAAGCTATCTACTGGCAGACATTTAAAAAAGACCCAAGTGTTCAGTGAGCCTTTGGCTCACAGAATATCTTGTTTGTTAGCCACTCAAGTTTCATCTGCCCAAGCATGTTTCCTAGCTAGTAAGAGCAATTTGCATTCTCTGGGCTCTCATCCCAAGTCTAAGCTGAAGTGTCCTACACTGCTCTAGCAGCCAAACAGCATTTATCTGGTTTCCCAGGTATGGCTTCCCAGTTCTGGGGTTATTTTCTCTAGTGCTGTCTCCCCCTTTTTTTTTTTTGTGACAAAGTCTCAGTCACTCTGGGGTTGAGTGCCATGGCGTCATAGCTCACAACAACCTCAAACTCTTGGGCTAAAGTGATCCTCTTGCCTCAGCCTCCTGAGTAGCTGGAACTATAGGTGTCTGCCACAACACCTGGCTATTTTTAGAGACAAGGTCTCCATCTTGCTCAGGCTGGTCTTGAACTCTTGGGCTCAGGCAATCCACCCACCTTGGCCTCCCAGAGTGGTAGGATTATAGGTATGAGCCACCTGGCCTTACCAGTGCTGTCTCTTGTGACTCCCTATCTAACACATCATTTCTCTTTCTCCAATTTCTTCTCTGCCTCCTGTCTGAATGCTTGGATTCTATTTTTGTTTCAGAACTAGATCCCAAACAATTTCTCTTACTTATGCACTAGGAATAGGTTTTCATTATCCACTAACTCTAAATAAGAATTTAAAGGTATGTAAGAATACTTGACCCTAAGCATAGAACTGAACCAGATTAAGTTACTGAGAAAGAAGAGTGGGCAAATACAATGTAGGTAAGGGCTTTCCTCTACAGCTTCTAGGATTGCACATACTAAAACCAGCCCACAAATTCCTGAGCAGAATATCACATTATCATCAGCAAAATCAGGGGACATACACTGTGAATAAGTGTTTATTCAGAAAAGTCTTCAAATGGTGAAAAAAAAGACGTATTTTCCAGCTTTGTTTTGTTTAGCATTGACTCTATTTGTCACTGTAAGTTACATTTTACCCAAAATGTTGACATTTTCACACATATTCACCAATCAAAAATTAAAGATAATTGTGTCACTGTAACAATCACTTACTTTTACAAAGGAAATTCTCTGAATCTGAAAGAGTTTTGCAAGGTCAACTATTGGAGCCATTCCAACTAGCATGCCAACAGTCTTCTACATGGCCTAAACAAGCGGTTTCTTATCCAAATTGAAAGTCTGAAAAACAATTAATGGTAATAAGGAAGTCACAATCAGAACTGACAAAAACAACTCACTCTAGTAGAGTTCAAGGGTAACCTAAGTTGGAAGTTTAGTCTTGGGCTGACGAAATATAACTAACTTCAAGGACTACAACTCTGAAACAATTTTGCATAAACCCTCCTGACTTTTATGTCCTGTGGACTACTGACTTTTCAGACAGATGGGCTAAGAACAACAGAAAATGATTTCCATCCAATTTCTGGGTAGCTTCTTTAGTGCTGCCGGAAAGCTAGCTTCCTCTTTCTCAAGGGGCATGACAGTCAAACTGTTTCCAGGAAGGTGGATCTAATCTACAGATTTGGAAGAAAGGATTTAGGTGGAAAGGAAAGTCATACAGAATGAAGGACCTCCTCCTCCGCCAAGCCCAAGGATGCCAGCCCTTAAGCCCCCTCTAGAAAGGGACCCAGTGCGGGCCCCCGCCGCCGGGTGAATTCATGTCTCCAAAATCAGAAGCAAATTTACTGAGCTTTTCAATTCCACTGAAAGAATTAAGGGGTCAATACTCCTTGCCAAAAACTTGTACACGACCTTGCCTGGGAGACCGCTGCATTCGACCCTAAAGACCTCAGCACCTTGGACTGAGGTCCTTTTGTTTCGCTATGGAACAAAAAGGAGTCCTGGGCTGACTTTACTAGGGACTGGTTTCTTAGAGGCTCCGGGGTCGGAGATCGGGAGTCGAGGGGCGGGGGCTTACCACGCCCTCAGGTCGACCCGTCCAGTCCTTCCCGGAGAAGAGCAGCGACCCGGACCCCAGAGAGAAGAACACCGCGGTTGCACTCTGATTGGTTCCGGGAGCCCGGAAGTGCGTGCGCCCGGGGGAAGTGGTCCTCTTGCGCCATCCGCCAGGCCGGGGCCCTCAGGTAGGCGGGGCCCCTGGCACCAAACTCGGGGACTGACTGGTGGACGGGAGACCGAAAGGGGACCCCGGAGGCCCAAGAAGGGTGTGCGGTTCTGATGAGGGAGGGCTGGAAGGAGTTTCGGGGGCGACAAGTTCACAGCTACCTCGGGTTGCAACTGAGGCCTGGCGGAGCCTGGCCGCCGCGGGACTTAAGTGCGGGAGTTTCTAGTACCCGCGTGGAGATGGGATTTGCGCCCGTGGCCGGAGCGACTTCTTAATCCGAGTGGTAGTGGTCCGAACGCTCCTAGCTTTCAGTCAGGAAAAGGGGTGCTGTCTGTCCTTCCCTCTTCTGTGCTTCTGGGTTTGACAGCTTCCTTCAAGGGGCGTCCGAATGCAGGGTTTTCCGCCGTGACACCCTCGGACCTCGAGGGAAAAGCTGCAGAAAGGCTGCCCTAGGCAAGGTTGAGGGAGAAAGCGCCACAGCCCTTGACGTCTTCCTAGGAAGACAGGAGTGTGTTTTCCATTGCTGGTTGCTTAATTTAAGCTGGAAGTTATCTGGACTGCTTTAGGCTAAGTTCATATTACAAATACAACTACTTGTTAATGGTGGTTTTCTTTTCTTAGCCAACTCCACCGCGACCTGGTTTGGACTTTGAGCCTCTTGTAGACCTGATGAACAGTTTCATTTTCCTCTGACACTCGGCACTTAAAGAATTGAAGTTTATGCAACTGACACGGGTCAGGATTGTTCAGAGTGCTAAGACAGGTGAGCATGAATAAGAACCTTCCACTCCAAATAATAGTTATTTGAGAGCCCTGTCTTTAGTTTCCTTAAAAGTGCACCACCTTTATTGAATACTAGATGGTGCCAGTGAGTTAGTCTCTCTGGACCGAATCTCAAATAATGTTTAAGGCTAGGTTAAGGCTTTTATTTGCTGTCGCCCAAGGCTGGATGGAGTACAGCTCATTGCAGCTTTGAACTCCTGGGCCCTGGAGCTAGGACTACAGGCACGTGCCACCAGGCCTGGCTATTTTTTTTTTTTTTTTTTTTTTTTTGTAGAGACAGAGTTTCACTTTATCGCCCTCGGTAGAGTGCTGTGGCGTCACACGGCTCACAGCAACCTCCAACTCCTGGGCTTAGGCGATTCTCTTGCCTCAGCCTCCCAAGTAGCTGGGACTACAGGCGCCCGCCACAACGCCTGGCTATTTTTTTGTTGCAGTTTGGCCGGGGCTGGGTTTGAACCCGCCACCCTCGGCATATGGGGCCGGCGCCCTACTCACTGAGCCACAGGTGCCGCCCAGGCCTGGCTATTTTTAAAAAAAATTTTTGGTAGAGATTGGGGTCTCACCATGTTGCCCCCGGCTGGTCTGGAACTTCTGGGCTCAGTTGATCCTCCCACCTCAGCCTCCCAAAGTGCTGTGATTACAGGCATGAACCACCGTGCCTAGCTAAGATAATTTTAAAAGGTAGTAATACCAGATATTTGCTGATTATATTTTATTTTGACTATATTGTAAGAATCGTTTGCCTTGAAGTTCACATGTCAAATCATCTGGGAATGATTTCTTTTTTTTTCATTTTTTATTTATTTTTTTGAGACAGAACCTCAAGCTGTCGCCCTGGGTAGAGTGCTGTGGCATCACAGCTCATAGCAACATACAACTCCTGGGCTTAAGCGATTCTCTTGCCTCAGCCTCCGAGTAGCTGGGACTACAGGTGTCCCCCACAACGCTTGGCTATTTTTTGGTTGTAGTTGTCATTATTTAGCAGGCCCAGACTGGATTCGAACCTGCCAGTTCTGGTGTATGTGGCTGGCGCCTTAGCTGCTTGAGCTACAGGTGTTGAGCCAATGATTTATGTGTAGGAAAATAAAACATGCTTTAATAAGTTACCCTAGGATTTAAGTTCTGGTGAGTAGTTATGCCTAATATTAAACAAAATGTATTTCCTAAAAGGAATGTAAATCTAATTTTTGTAAATGGAAAATTTAAATGCTATAAATGTTAAGGTAAATACATATAATATCAACTCAAGAAATATCAGTTGCTTTTCTCTATATCACTGACAATCAGATATTGTAATAACAAAAACCCTTTTCCCAATAAATAAGAGAAAATCTAAGAACAGCCATTGTTCAAAGCCTATGTGAATATAATAGTACTTTTCTTTTTAAACTAAAGATCAAGGCCAGCTGTGGCTCATGCCTGTAATCCTAGCACTCTGGGAGGCTAAGGCGAGTGGAATGCCTGAGCTCATGAGTTCAAGACCAGCCTGACCAAAGTGAGACCTCGTCTCTAAAAATATAGCCGGGCGTTGTGGTGGGCGCCTGTAGTCCCAGCTACTTGGGAGGCTGAGGCTTAAGAGAACACTTAAGCCTAAGAGTTGGAGGGTGCAGGCGGCACCTGTGGCTCAGTGAGTAGGGTGCCGGCCCCATATGCCGAGGGTGGCGGGTTCAAACCCAGCCCCGGCCAAACTGCAACAAAAAATAGCCGGGCATTGTGGCGGGCGCCTGTAGTCCCAGCTGCTTGGGAGGCTGAACAAGAGAATCGCATAAGCCCAAGAGTTAGAGGTTTCTGTGAGCTGTGTGACGCCATGGCACTCTACCCGAGGGCGGTACAGTGAGACTCTGTCTCTACAAAAAAAAAAAAAAAAAAAGAGTTGGAGGGTGCTATGAGCTGTGATGGCATGGCACTCTACCGAGGGCTATAAAGTGAGACTATCTCAAAAAAAAAAAAAATTAATAAATAAACTAAAGATCATACAAGAAGGCCTAGGTAAATGGAGCAATATATTCCTTAATAGGAATATTCAGATTTAAAGGATACAAATTTTCTTCTTCTTTTTTTTTTTTTAATTGCCGTGTGTGCTTTATTGGCTATTTTGTGATTAATACATACTTGCAAGACTTTTAGCCTGATGACTATTTGGTATTTGGGTGGTAAAATGGAAACAGATTGTGCTTAGTCCCTCTTCTGACTAGAAGCTTTGTACCTACCCAGTAGAGGGAAGGAGAGCAAGACGTGGAGTCAGTCAAGTACCTTTGGGGATTGAAGGAAAATGGGTTTTATTGGTGGTAGACTCAGTTTAGATGAGTTCATTTTGTACACACACAAATTGGGACCTCTTTCTACTGCTAAGTAAAGGTAAATCCATCCCAATAAATAGATAGGACTAGATGTCAGGAGAGTGTGGTCTGTCTTATTTTGGTGAATCATATTCAACTCTGTCCTCCTGGGACTAGACCAGCCTTATTTTTAGTTTGTTGCTTTTTGTTTGTTTGTTTGTTTTTGTTTTTTTTCTGGAAAGGGAAAGATAGAGGAGGGAGATGAGACTAACACATATCTAAGTTGGTGACTGGAGTAAGACCTGTGCTAGTGCGCTCAATGTGAGTGAGACTATACAAAAACATCTCCTACTTAATCTAGTGCTTGCTAGTTCAGAGGCCTGCTAATTCCTTTAAATTTTGATTGTGATAGGGCAATAATGGAGAATTGGCTATGAAGGTTTGTTTATTTTTTTCTTTTAAAAAAATTTTGAACTATTATGGTTACATTATAATTGTGCATATATGTGAGGTACATGTGATGGGTAGATAACGGGCACACCATGTCCAATGATCACGTTGGGATAGTGGGGTGTCCATCACCTCAAGTACTCATCATTTCTTTGTATTAGGAGCATTCTTATTCCACTCTTTTAGTTTAAAATATATATTATTGTTAACTACAGTTACCCTGTTGTGCTACTGAATTCTAGATGTCATTCATTCTTTCTCCCTAACCTGTAGAATTTACAAGTTTTAGATAATTAGTTGTTCTTATACTTTGGGAACAACATGTTGGACTTTGAAATACATGAATACTGCTCTAAGATTAGCTTTAATCCCTGCTTTGCATGTTCACAGTGATATTGTTGGCCTTTTAGTTTCCTGGAAAAGATATTTTATCATTAATCTATTTTATTAGAATAATTAGTAGACTACTGTGTTTGAAAATGCCTTAGTGAGTTATCAGTATTTTCTTTAGAAATTTCTTAGTGCATTTCTGAAATAAACCTATATGGCTACAGGTACCAAGATCACAAACAGAATTTTTCTGGCACTGCTTACTTCAGTGATTATAGTATCACTTTGAATACTAAATATTTTTCCTTTTTCCCTCTAACTCTGAAAGTTGTGTAGATAAACTTTATGAACAACTAACTCTTCGTGGATATACAATTTGCTCCTGTGTAGTTCGACTAACAGGACACAAATTTTCTTGATACTAGTCTATAACTTTAATCTCTGTCAAAATTTCCATAGAATTTTTTTGTTTATTGGAGACAGAGTCTCAAGCTGTCGCCCTGAGTAGAGTGCTGTGGCATCACAGCTCACAGCAACCTCAAAGTCTTGGGTTTAAGTGATTCTCTTGCCTCAACCTCCCAAGTAGTTGGGACTACAGGCACCTGTCACAATGCTTGGCTATTTTTGTTGTTGTTCCAGTTGTCATTGCTGTTTAGATGGCCAGGGCTGGGTTCCAACCCGCCAGCCTTCCAATAGATTTTTTTTTTTTTGAGACAGAGTCTCAATGTGTCTCCCTCAGTAGAATGCCTGTGGTGTCCTAGCTCACAGCAACCTCAAACTCTTGGGCTTAAGCTATTCTCTCGCCTCAGCCTCCCAAGTAGATGGGACTACAGGTGCTTGCCACAATGCCTGGCTTATTTTTGGTTGGAGTTGTTGTTGTTTAGCAGGCCCCGGCCAGGTTCAAATCCGCCAGCCTCAGTGTATGTGGCCAATGCTGTAACCACCATGCTATGGGCACCTCCAATAGAATTTTTTTGACAAACCGATTGTCAGATTCATCCAGAAGGGAAAGTGCACAAGAATAGCCAAGACTTTGGAGGGGAAAAAACAATAAAGGCAAGTCCTTATCAGTTATCAAAATATACCAGTGATAGGGCAGCACCTATGGCTCAAAGGACTAAGGCGCCGGCCCCATATACCAGAAATAGCATGTTCAAACCCGGCCCGGTCAAAAACTGCAAAAAAAAAAAAAAAATAATAATAATTATATATATGCACACACACACTAGTGATAAAGCTATAATAATTTAACTATCAAGGTGATACCATAGGAGTAAAAAATTAGCAATAAAAATGAGTCTGGGGACACCGTGCCTGTAGCTCAGCAGCTAGGGTGCCACATACAGCAAAGCTGGTGAGTTCAAATCCAGCCTGGGCCTGCCAAACAACAATGACAACTACAACCAAAAAATAGCCGGGTGTTGTAGTGGGTGCCTGTAGTTCCAGCTACTTGGGAGACTGAGGCAAGAGAATTGCTGAAGCTCAAGAGTTGGAGGTTGCTGTGAGCTGTGACATCACGGCACTTGACTGAGTGAGACTCTGTTTCAAAAAAAGAAAAAAGAAAATGAGTCTGGGAATTTGGTTTATAATACAGGTGATCAATAAATAAAGGGTGTTGGGACAATTGACTATCCATTTGAGAGAAAAAAGACCCTTACTTAATAGGATATACAAAAAATGTTGCAGGTAGCTTTTTTTCTATAGCTAGAAAAAAATTTATTTATAAAAGTGATGAATACAAAGATATGTAAGCAGTTGAATAATTAAGTTCACAAACTTATCCTACAGAATGTACTACATACCTAATTGCTGAGTGTCATCACTATAGTCACCTTCTTAATACTCACTTTGGCCATCTTGGTGATCATAGTAATACCCAGCAGTGAAGTATGGACCACTTTTTCTAGGATGAGTTTGTAAACTTAATTGTCAGACCTCTTACCACAACAGCTCTGATGGGCTTTTTCTTCCATAAAAGAGTTACAAACTCCTTTGAAGGATGGTATAGGCACTGGTGTTGGTGCATAGCTTTCCAAGGGAAGTACCTCGAGGGATGTAGCAGTTTTTCTAGGATGAACTCATGAATTTAATGGTCCAACCTTGTACTTTTATAAATCTTGAGATATTTAGAGACTGCTTTCATGGGACATAAAGAAGATTTAAAAGAAAAGATAGATCTGTCCATTAAAAAGTAACAATTTACCACGACAAAACCCACCATAAACAAAACTTACAGTCAAGAGACAAGAGATAATATTTGCACTATAATTACAGAGGCTTCATATCCACGTGATAGAAATCAGTAAGAGAAAAATAATCCACTAGAGGGCGGCGCCTGTGGCTCAGTGAGTAGGGCGCTGGCCCCATATGCTGAGGGTGACGGGTTCAAACCGAGTCCCGGCCAAACTGCAACAAAAAAAAAAAAAAGAAAGAAAATAGCCGGGTGTTGTGGTGGGCACCTGTAGTCCCAGCTGCTCGGGAGGCTGAGGCAAGAGAGTCGCGTAAGCCCAAGAGTTAGAGGTTGCTGTGAGCCGTGTGACGCCACGGCACTCTACCCGAGGGCAGTACAGTGAGACTCTGTCTCTACAAAAAAAAAAATAATAATAATCCACTAGAAAACTGGGCACATTTCTTGGGCGACACCTGTGGCTCAAGGAGTAGGGCGCCGGTCCCATATGCCGGAGGTGGTGGGTTCAAACCCAGCCCCGGCCAAAAATCACAAAAAAAAAAAAAAGAAAAATGGGCACATTTCTAAAGGAAGAAATTCATATCAAAATCTGTTCATGCTTGCCAGGTAACTGTAAATAAGACCATCAAAATAATATCAAAAGTATTCTCAGTCCTGGAGTGTACTTACAAAAACAAAAAAGAATGCTATAATCTTTTTATAAAGTAAAGTCACGTTTGATCTATTTCTTTACAAATTTGTGTTTTCATCTATCAAACTTGGTAACATAGCCCAGTAGTGAAAACTTCTAATCAATTTGTGAAGTCGATTAAGAAGACTGTACCAAGAAATCACTAAGCCACGAAAAAAGAAAAAAAATTAAGATTGTCAGGCATTTTTGTGTGGTGCTTTTACTATATGAGCTTAAACTTTTGTATCTAAATTGAGATTTTCTTTGCATAACTAGCTTTCCTATACCTGTAGCTAAGAAAGAGTATAGTCTATTTTAAATTGCACTGGTATGTTGAACCTCCTCAAATAATCAAATATAATGTATGGTATGTGGGTTTATTGTTCCACGTAGAATTTAAAATGGCTTCCAGAGGAAAGACAGAGACAAGCAAATTAAAACAGAATTTAGAAGAACAGTTGGATAGACTAATGCAGCAATTACAAGATCTGGAGGAATGCAGGTAATAGTATAATGGTACGTTGTTATGCTGTAAAATGGCTGCAGCTAGATCACAAGCTCCGTGGCTGCAGGCCCATGTGTGATTTTGGTTTCCCCCATAGCATATTGGAGAAGTAAACTCTTTGCTGACTTTGGAGTGATAAAGGCTGGGATGTGAAAGCCTTTCAGTTAACAGCTAAGTGCATGTGAACTTAAGCAAAACACTTAACCTCCTTGAAGTGGAAATGATAACACCTACCTTGTCTTAAGTATTTAAAACAGGCCTGCTTGGTATCAGGCTGAGAAAGTAATACTTGAACTTCTTGTGTTTGGTTTTAGCCCTAACTGCACAAAGGACCACTGTTCATTGCAGTTGTAAACAACCTTGCAAGGTTTTTGTAGATACTACAAATGTAGGGGCCATTACAAGGCTTAAGAGTAGGTGTTTAGTGATAGCTGTTGTTATTTGTAGTCAATGTCTAATAAATGGCTTTTTTTTTTTTTTTTTTTTGAGACAGGGTCTCATTTTGTCGCCCTTGGTAGAGTGCCGTGGCGTCAAGTTACACAGCAACCTCCAGCTGTTGGGTTTAGGCGATTCTCTTGCCTCAGCCTCCCAAGTAGCTGGGACTATAGGCGCCTGCCACAATGCCCGGCTATTTGTTTTTGTTGTTGCAATTTGGCCGGGTCCTGGTTGGAACCTACCACCCTTGGTATATGGGGCCAGCACCCTACTCACTGAGCCACAGGCGCCGCCCATAAATGGCTTTTTTAGTGAATAAAAATAACCTTTTACTCAGATGACAAATATTCTGTTGTTATATTGCAAAGTACATGAAATTTTTCTACTATTAATGATGCTGCTGCTAATAATAACAGCTATTTGTCAATTACCTGTTATATGCTAAGCACTTTCCATACCTCATTGAATGAGCATTCCAACCCTATTAGGTAGATGTTATCACTATCCAAAGCTTTATAGATAAAGAAGCTGAGGCTTGGCTATGCCCAGTATCTTGTTGAATATATACCAACGATTGCTTAATCTAAAGTTATTATGTGGCTTGTAAAAGAAGCCATTTGGTAAAAGAAAATTGTTTAATTATCAAAGTAACCATATATCAGGAAAATGCCCATACTACTACTACTGGACCACAATCATCATTAGCATTTTGGTATTTCCCTTCAGCCTTTTTTTATTATACAAGTACTAAGATTGCTTTTTTCATTTGGAACTCTATTTCTATATTATATTATTCACTGTACTTCAGAGAAGAACTTGATATGGATGAATATGAAGAAACCAAAAAGGAAACTCTGGAGCAACTAAGTGAATTTAATGATTCACTAAAGAAAATTATGTCTGGAAATATGACTTTGGTAGATGAACTAAGTGGAATGCAGTTGGTAAGCATAATTTATTTATATCAGTGACAGTTCGGTTCTTCTTTTGTAAGTATATTTCAGATAGCAAATGTACCCCTGTTTTGGATGTAACTTCCAGGTGAGTGTCTACTTCTGAATAAAACAGCATATCCTTCTGGATCTTCATTTAGTTATTTATTTGGCTTCAGTGACATGCACAGAAAAAGCAAATAAAAACCGAAATTGTAACAGTGTTGATGAACAATTAAAGACCCCTCAGTCAAATATTGCCATATCTGTTTTGTTGGAACGCTTTGGTTAGTTTTTGCCTGCTTGTGTTTCTAGGCTATTCAGGCAGCAATCAGCCAGGCCTTTAAAACCCCAGAGGTCATCAGATTGTTTGCAAAGAAACAGCCAGGTCAGCTTCGGACAAGATTAGCAGAGGTAAAGTTTCTTTAAATTGATCTGGTTGTGTGTATTTCTTTTCCTAGCCCAAGAATTTGCTCATTATGGTATTTTACAGCTTGAAAACTGGTCAGTTGATTTTTAGAGCCACAACTCACACTTTTCTGACAAAAGTAGTGTTTTGAGCAATTTTGGTTGATTAATGAATGTAGAGGTTTAAATAGTGTATGGCAGTTTAAATTGCCACTGACCATTTCTACCTGGACTCTACTTTGAATGTTCCACCATTTACTTCTGGAGCCCCAGCTTGAAATCCCATTGAAGATTATTAGCAGCATCATTTTTGTGCACATGTAGCCTAGCTAGAATCTCAAGTATCTTTATAAGCCTGATACTTCCAGAAGTCTCTTTATAGACTTGAATATTATAAAGGTTAACAAATTATTTGCAACTATGGGTAATTCAGTAGTGTAGTGATTAAGAGGACAGACTTGGACCAGACTGGCTGGATTTGAATTCCTCCTCCACTACTGAGATATGTGACCTTAGGCAAGTTATTTAATTCAGCCTCTTCATGCCTCAGTTTCCCTGTCTGAAAGAAGGTGATAATGGTTGTTATGAAGATTAAATGAAGTAATATGTGTAAAAGCACTTAGAATACCACCAGTTTATAGTACATGCTATCTGTGTTTCCGGTGGTGAGAGTGATATTCAACCTAAGTTTAGAGATCTGGTACTAGTTATCTCATTCAAGCCTATAGACCACATTTCAGTTTAATGAAAGGAGGTTTTGTTTTTTTTGTTTTTTGTTTTTAAGGCACATCACTTCAAAAGAAATGAGCTCTTAAAGGATAGCTCCTCTTTAAAGGATGCGATTGACCTACTAACTTGTAGAGTTTATAACTAAGACAATAGTTAGGATTAGCATTAATATGTATTAGAACTACATCATAGCATTTCTATCCTGTTTACCTTGGATTATTTTTATACTTCTGTGTAATATTAATTAGCTAGAGGATTTTTTTAAGTAGGTCTGAGAAGCTGTGTTTTATGTGTGGAATGTTTTTCACTGAAATATATGCCTTACATTCATTCATTTTAGATGGATAGAGATCTGATGGTAGGAAAATTGGAAAGAGACCTGTATACTCAACAGAAAGTGGAGATACTGACAGCTCTCAGGAAACTTGGAGAGAAGGTACCAGCATTTAATCTAACATATTAAGTATAAAGAAACAATGTAAAGTATTTGGTACAAAATTTCTTGATCTGTGGTCTAGTTTGTGATCCTAAGACATTTTTAACTGTGGTTTCTAGAATCGCCTGTAACCTTTGAACCCACTCAACCGGATTTTGTTTTACTTTGTTTAGCTGACTGCAGATGATGAGGCCTTCTTGTCAGCAAATGCAGGTGCTATACTCAGCCAGTTTGAGAAAGTCTCTACAGACCTTGGTGAGTGCCCTCATATTATCATGGAGAACATGGCTGAGATAACATGATGACTTTTTCTGGCTCGGCGCCTGTAGCTCTGTGAGTAGGGTGCCAGCCACGTACACTGAAGTTGTTGGGTTCAAGCCCAGCCCAGGGCTAAACAATAATGACAATTGCAACCAAAAAATAGCTGGGCATTGTAGCGGGTGCCTGTAGTCCCAGCTACTCAGGAGGCTGAGGCAAGAGAATCACTTAAGCCCAAGAGTTAGAGGTTGCTGTGAGCTGTGACATCACAGCATTCTACCGAGGGCAACAAAGTGAGACTCTGTCTCTTAAAAAAAAAAAAAAAAAAAAAAAGGAACCATCTGGGAGGGCAAGGTGGGTGGATTGCCTGACCTCACAGGTTCGAGACCAGATTGAGCCAGAGTGAGACCTTGGCTGTGGTAGGCATTGTGGTAGGCACTTGTAGTCCCAGGTACTTAGGAGGCTGAGGCAAGAAAATCGCTTGAGCCCAAGAGTTTGAGGTTGTTGTGAACTGTGATGTCACGGCACTCTATCCAGGGCACAGAGTGATACTTTGTCTCAAAAAAAAAGAAAAGAAAAGAATGAATCCAGAATTGCTTTTTTAATAAATTCATTATATTGGTTTTATTTCCTAATACTTTGTAGTTAAAAATAAATTACTGCAGGGCGGCGCCTGTGGCTCAGTCGGTAGGGCGCCGGCCCCATATACCGAGGGTGGCGGGTTCAAGCCCAGCCCCGGCCAAACTGCAACCAAAAAAAAAATAGCAGGGCGTTGTGGCGGGCGCCTGTAGTCCCAGCTACTTGGGAGGCTGAGGCAAGAGAATCGCTTAAGCCCAGGAGTTGGAGGTTGCTGTGAGCTGTGTGAGCCCACGACACTCTACCGAGGGCCATAGTGAGACTCTGTCTCTACAAAAAAAAAAAAATAATAAATAAATAAATTACTGCAGCCTAATGTTTTTAAAATACTTGTCAATTAGATATAACTATAATAGTAAAGTAAAATTTTACATATTCCATTTCATTCATAGGGCTGGAGTAAGGATGTATAACCAGTAAGTCACCCTATGTAGGTGGATTGTACAGAGGGAAGGAAATTGGGATGGCCATGGGAAGGTGTATGGTTAATGTGCTGATAATGGAGGCTAATTCTATTCTCTATTTCAGTATCTCGAAAGATTTTCTCCTTCTTTTCCTGGAATTGTAAGTGCACTTGGAATAATCTTTTTGTTTATTATGTGTCTTTCTTCTTAGGCTCTGGAGACAAAGTCCTTGCTCTGGCGAGTTTTGAGGTTGAAAAAACAAAAAAATGACATGATGTGGAAGCTTGTAACATTGATCACATTCTTAATGTAAATGCCATTTTTCTTCTGAGGGTTTTCAGTTATTGAAAAGAAATGAAGAGATTCTCAAAATGCATTAATGACCTTAGAAAAGATGACATTCAGACATACTTGTGACTTCTCCTTATGCTCTTCATCATTGTGCTTTGAATAGGGCTACCTGCTGGAGTGATCCTGGACTTGTGGGGATGGAGGGACTCACTGGACTTTATTCATTAGGATTTGTCTCTTTAAGAGAGAGAAGAGAAAATATACTTTGTTTTTATTAAGGCTCCTTGGTTTAAGTGTTGATAGTGAATGAAAAAGTATGATCTGCTTATAACTTATCCCCACTTCATGGAGTTAACAGTGAAGCAACATCAATAGACTGCATATGTATTCATAGGATTTTAGAGTTCTATTTGATTTTAGAAATTATTTTCATTGACCGGACATGGTGGCTCATGCCTATAATCCTAGTACTCTGAGAGGCTGAGGCAGGAGGATTGCTTGAGCTCAGAAGTTCAAGATTACTCTGAGCAAAGAGTGAGACTCTGTCTCTACTAAAAATAAAAAATATTAGCTGGGCATTGTGGCAGGTGCCTGGAGTCCCAGTTACTTGGGAGGCTGAGGCAAGATCACTTGAACCCAAGAGTTTGAGGTTGCTGTGAGCTGTGATGACACTGCTATACTCTATCCAAGGCAACAAAGTAAGACTCTATCTCCAAAAAGAAAGAAAAGAAAAATTATTTTAATAAACAAGAAAACTGAGGTTCAGAAAGAGCAAGTGACTTGCTTAAAGTCACAGTATAGAGCTGGGGATAAGACTTGTGTGTCCTGACTCCTAGTTTAGTATCTGTTGAGTTTTATTTCTGTATTTAAACAAATAATAATTAACATTTGTGCAAGTAAGTGTTTTTGAAACTTAAATGTCCCAACAAAAAGTTGACCCTATACTAAGAGACCATCTCCCGGCTTGTAAGCTCCCTGTATGAATGGGGCCCATTGTATCTCTGAATTTTGAGCTGGAAACAATGGGAGCCCTGTTGAGAATCTCCTAAAGTAACTTAGCCTCCTTAGTTGTTTCACCAGAGAAGCAATAGGAAATGGCAGCTAGAGGCCCTCCAGTGTATGACCTCTGGCCAAACTGAGGGGGTGGTAACTGTAAGATACTATCTACTTTTCAGTTTCTGGAGAAACACAAAATAAGTTATGTGGAAAAGCAAGTTTCTCTCCTGAGTATTCCCGTGTCTCTCTGCATGCTTAAATGTGTAGATACGTCCGTATGCGTGTACATTAGCTTATTTTTTAGGCTCTGACTATTTTATATTCTTTCATGTGTTTCTCAAGATTCTTTTTCTCTGTACTTTGTACACATTATATTTTTAAAGCTTCTTGTATATTGTAAACTCTACTAGGTGCTTTGCCAACTGAAAGAGGACCTCAGCTACATTGATGCCTTATTCGAACTTTTTTTTCTTTAATATGAACGATTAAAGCTAGTATCTGGACATGATGTGCAGCCTGTTTTAATGAACATACAAATCTTTCCTATGACCCTAACAGTGGTTGTGACCACACTTATAATCCCTCCAGTATGTGAAAGGTGGAGGTATATGTCCTTAACAACATTTAGAGGTGAAAAGGAGGATAGAAACCCTACATCCACAGAATAGAAGGAAGAAATTGCCTCGACATGGCTAAGTATTTTGTGCTCAGTGGCTTTTATATCAACAATGGCTTCTATGGCAAGAGCTAGAGGGTCAAACATATGTATGTGTGTTTGGATGTCATTGAGAATGTCAAATTGATGAAAGTCTGATTTTTTTTTTTTTTTTTTGTGAGACAGAGTCTCACTATGTCACCCTCGGTGGAGTGCTGTGGCATCACAGCTCACAGCAACCTCAAACTCTTAGGTTTAAGTGATTTTCTTGCCTCAGCTTCCCGAGTAGCTAGGACTGCAAGCACCTGCCACGATGCCTGGCTATTTCTTTTTTTTTTTTTTTGTAGTTTTCGTTGTTTAGCAGGCCTAGGCCACGTTTGAACCCGCCAGCCCTGGTGTGTGTGACCGGCACCCTAACCACTGAGCTAAGAGTGCTGAGCCTTCTTTTTCTTTCTTTTTTTTTTTTTTTTTGGCCAGGGCTGGGTTTGAACCCGCCACCTCCGGCATATGGGACCGGCGCCCTACCTGCTGAGCCACAGGCGCCGCCCTCTTTCTTTTTTTTTTTGAGACAGAGGCTCAGTTTGTCACCCTTGGTAGAGTGCTGTGGCATCATAGCTCACAGCAACCTCAAACTCCTGGGCTCAAGCCCTTCACTTGCCTCAGCCTCCCAAGTAGCTGGGACTATAGGCACCCGCCACAATGTCTGGCTATTTTTTAGAGACGGGGTCTCGCTCTTGCTCAGCCTGGTCTTGAACTCCAGCAATCCACCCACCTCAGACTCCCAGAGTGCTAGGATTACAGGCATGAGCCATGGCGCCTGGCCTCTGCTCTGATTTTCTTTTTTTTGTTTTTTTAGAGACAGAGTCTCATTTTGTTGCCCCTCGTAGAGTGCCATGGCGTTGATTCTCCTGCCTCAGCGTCCCGAGTAGCTGGGACTATAGGAGCCTGCCACAACACCCAGCTATTTTTTTTTGTTGTTGTTGTTGCAGTTTGGCTGGGGTGGGTTTGAACCCACCACCCTCGGTATATGGGGCCAGTGCCCTACTCACTGAGCTACAGGAGCCACCCGTGCTCTGATTTTCTTAATGATTCTTGGTCCTGCTATGTTCTTGGGCTTCTCAGCCAAGGAAGTACAACTTGGGACATGTCATGACTAATCATTGGTGAATCATAAATACAGAACTCTCATACATGGCTGATAATAAGACAAGGTCCTGTTGTTATACTGCACAGGTGCATAAGGGTATTGAGATCCAGGGAAGGAACTTCACCTTGGTCACCACGCAGTGCCAGTACAGGACAGTTTTCCCACTCACAAGACTAACCACATTTTTCTCACCAATTACATGCTCAACAAAAGGAGTCACATCAGTTAATGGCTGGCATGTGAGTACTCTCTCCACAAGTCCCAAAATCACATGAAAAACGACAGCTATCTAGTAAGGGTGCAGTGATATCAATGATATACTGTTGGGTGTCTCATGTATGTTTCTAGCAGATCTCTGTCTTCCTTTTTGACCTTTTACAATCTAGAACTTATCATCTTAAAATTGCCATTTTTCATCCAGAAGAAATGGAAAGTGGAGTTTTTTGAATTTGACATGTACCAGCTGTGCCATGATTTTGCCAACATGTTTTGCAGACTATTCATCCATTTGAACAAGAGGCTTGAACCACAGGGAAGTTCTGGAGCTGAGCTGGCAGAAGCCAAGGTTAAAGTGCTTGAAGAACAAGCACTGCAGTTACCAAAGGGGCAGCATAAAAGTGGTGGGGGTGGACTAAAGGCCACAGTCACTCGTGCATCCAGGGGTCCTCAAACTTTGTAAACGGGGCCAGTTCACTGTCCCTCAGACCATTGGAGGGTGGGACTATAGTTTAAAAAAAGGACTATGAACAAATTCCTATGCACACTGCAAATATCTTATTTTGAAGTAAAAAAACAAAATAGGAACAAATACAATCACACCGCCTCATGTGGTCTGTGGGCTGTAGTTTGAGGACTCCTGAAAAGCAAAACAGTCTCGAGTAGTGCTGTGTAGCCATTGCCCAAATATCCATCCTGTTACCTCCCTACCACCAAGTAGTGCATGGGTCTTCTATGAACTTTGCTACAGTTGTGTGCCCTTCTTGAGGGGGAGCAGATCTGTAGTTAATTAAATGAGCACTCTTGAAAAACTCCCCAAGATGTATAAGTCAATTTTCTGAGTATCAGTATCTGTCATGGTCACATTGCAGGAGATATTTGCGAGGACTCTGATAGGAAAAGCGGGGTGTTCAAAAGTGATCACACCAGGAGTTGACGTGTGGCATAGCTTTGCATCAGTAAGTAGTCCATGAGTCAGGTGTTGGCGGGAGCTCAGGAGGAGCAGAAGCTTCTTTACAAGAAGTCGATGCTAGTTCAGAATAAATTGTTGGAGATGATTTCTCCAGGCTTCCACGAAGGTCAGCATAACGCTGAGGTGCCTTGGGGGAAACGAGGATAAAGCCAGTGCACTGACTAGTTTCTGTTAATATTCATTTCTTGTTGATTTCTTCAGTCAAGCTTGGTGCTTGATATAACTGTGATTCTACTCTCGATCTTCTGTTCTAAGCCTCTCTTCTCTGATGTTCTCTCCAACAGTTTCTGGAGTTTTTGCTCTACGGGCACTTGAATCATCCTTGCCCCTTGTCTCTGCTGTCTCCAGATGTATCTCCGCTTGATATAGGCTCTTTTGGAGGCTCACATTGTCCAACTGCCCTGCTTCTTTGTTTTCTATCTCCACTACAGATCATATCGCCTCCCTGGAGACTAAGCTTCTTTGCTTTGTTTTCCCCTCCCTCTTTGGTCTTGCTAGTTGTTCAGAATCTTCCTAGGAGGTTTCTGTATTTGTTTCTCCAGGGCCATGATTGGCCTTGTCAAGATGAACTGATCTTATCTTGTCTGCAGGAATTGACAATGCTTATGCTCTGACTGCCTTGTTTTGTCTGTTATGTGCTATTTGGAACTTTTAATGAGTTATTTTTTATATTTTTGTTTATGACTGTCACAAACTCACTGAGACTGAGTGTGGTGACTTAGTCCTGTAATCCTGGTGCTTTGGGAGGCTGAGGCAGGAGAATTGCTTGATGCCAGGAATTCATGAACAGCAGAAAAAATAACAAAAATTAGCCAGGCATGCTGGCTCCCACCTGGAGTCCCAGCTACTTGGGAGGCTAAGACAGGAGGATTGCTTGAGCCCAGGAATTTGAGGTTGTTGTGAGCTATGATCCTGCCATTGTGCTCCAGCCTAGACAACAGAACAAGACCCTATCTCTTAGAAACAAACAAACAAAAAACCTCACTAACTTCACTGAAACCGTGACAAACCAAGCCAAAACAAATTACCTACTATTCATCTAAGTAAGCTAAGGCTTTAGAGTCAATCATGGAGATAAAATTCATATGAAATTTGTCATTTTAAAGAGTACAATTCAGTGGCAGTTCGTACATTTACAGTGTTATGTGACCATCAATACTATCTAGTCCTAAAACATTTTCGTCTCCCCCAAAGGGACACCGCATGTCTACAAAGCAGTTACTGCCCATTCTCTTCTCTTCCCCCTTCCCCTTTCCCCCTTCCCTTACTTTCGTCTCACTTTGTCACCCTGGGTAGAGTGCCATGGCATTACAGCTCATAGCAACCTCTAACTCTTAGGTAATAAGCGATTCTCTTGCTTCAGGCTCCGAAGTAGCTGGGACTACAGGCGCCTGCCACAACACCCAGCTCTTTTTTTTGTGTTGCAGTTGTCATTGTTGTTTAGCAGGCCTGGGCTGGGTTCAAACCTGCCAGCCTCGGGTGTATGTGGCCTGCACCCTAACCACTGAGCTACAGGTGCTGAACCACCCCTTTCTTGTCTTAATACAGCTGTTTTAAGCAACATATATTTTGTTTCACAAATTTGGTATTCATTCAGAAAAATAACTTAAAAGTGAGTAAATTCTACAGTGCAATTATAATTATTAAATAATTTGTAAACTGTTTCCTATTCACATTTTACTACATTTAATCTAGGATTTTAGGTCTCTGAACAGTTTGTTCCCCTGTCAGAATATGCCATGAGTAAGACTTCATATAAAGGAATACATGTAGGCTTGGCGCCTGTAGCTCAAGCAACTAACGTGCCAGCCACATACACCAGAGCTTGTGGGTTTGAATCCAGCCCGGGCCTGACAAACAACAATGACAACTACAATCAAAAAATGGCTGGACATTGTGGCCGGCACCTGTAGTCCTAGCTACTTGGGAGGCTGAGGCAAGAGAATTGCTTAAGGCCGGGCGTTGGAGGTTGCTGTGAGCTGTGATGCTACAGCACTCTACCCAGGGTGACAACTTGAGGCTCTGTCTCCAAAAAAAAAAAAGGAATATATATAGACTTTCCATTCTTAGAAAATGTGCACTATATGCTTCCTTTGTGGGGATCTGCTCACTCCTTACAGGCCTCTCTTTGGAGAATCTGCACCAGTGGCACCCTCTGCTCCGGCCAGGAGTTTCTGACCTTCCTTGGTGCTACTTGTGCCAGAGTGAGAGGTTAATTGTGCCGGGTTAATTTTGTGAAATCAAAGTACTGGAAAAATTGTGCATACTAGGCCCTTTAGAGTTGAAAAATTCAAAATATGCATCTCCCTGATGGGAATTAGGTATTAAAATTGAAGAAAAGAAAAACATGTGTTGGAAAAATTTTACAGTAATTACTTTGTAGAAGTGGGGGAAGTTTCTATCTGCTATTTATCCTCTGATTGTGATGTCATTTAATCTTTCGTGAGAAATATGGCAGCACTTGTAGCTCAGTGGGTGGAGTGCCGGCCACATACACCTAAGCTACCGGCGCTGCCCAGAGCCACTCTTTCATACTTAATTTTTATCCCACTTTGTCAAGTGGCCTTCTGTATATTCATGTAGATATTGTGTTAAGAATGCTTATTAGGATGGACACAGTGGCTCACACCTATAATTTTAGCACTCTTGGGAGGCCAAGGCAGGAGGATCGCTTAAACTCAGGAGTTCCAGACCAGCCTGAGCAAGAGTGAGACCTCATCTCTACTAAAAACAGAAAATATAGCCCGGCGTTGTGGTAGGTGTCTGTTTTCCCAGCTACTTGGGAGGCTGAGGCAGGAGGATCACTTGAACCCAGGAGTTTGAGGTTGCTGTGAGCTTGGTTGATGCCATGGCACTCATTCTAGCCCGGGCAACAAAGTGAGGCTCTGTCTCAAAAAAACAAAAAATGGTTATTAAATGTATAATTTGCTTTGACATTACAGTATAAAAACTGAAAAGTAAAATAGTACTACGTTCATAAAATGTTTAAAATCTTAATAAATGCATTTGAAAAATACTCAGCAGGGGGCTGTGCCTATGGCTCAGTGAGTCGGGCGCTGGCCCCATATGCCGAGGGTGGCGGGTTCAAACTCAGCCCCAGCCAAACTACAACCAAAAAAACAGCCGGGTGTTGTGGTGGGCGCCTGTAGTCCCAGCTGCTCAGGAGGCTGAGGCAAGAGAATCGCGTAAGCCCAAGAGTTAGAGGTTGCTGTGAGCCGTGTGACGTCACGGCACTCTATCCGAGGGCGGTACAGTGAGACTCTGTCTCTACAAAAAAAAAAAAAAAATACTCAGCAGGCCGAGGTGGGATGATCTCTTGAGCCCAAGAGTTTGAGTCTAGCCTGGACAACATAGCAAGACCCTACCTCTAAACAAAAATAAAACAGAAGCAATGTGTTTGGTTTGACTAAGGGAAATCTGTGTGTTTGTAGTCCAGCTATTTGAAATAATGGGAAATGAAGATCTGAAGATCATAAAATTAACTGAGAGTACCTAATGTGGGAAAAAGACTATAATTCAGTTACTTTTGTCTTTTCCTTTCCTGAAGGTAAAGTAAATTACTTTTTCTGTTATATTTTCCTCTACTGATAAAAGTCATGCTAAAGATATCTTCTAATAGCCCAAGACATTCCAAGGAAAGAATGTGATTGGGTTGGTGGAAATTTGTGTGTTAATACTGTAGCCCGTCTCAGCAGGGTGTCATTAGCAGCAGAAATGGAAGGCAAATTAAAATGAGTCCTTTTATCTTTTCTAGACACTGCAGTCCTTTAGCTGCTGTTTCCTACTCTGAAAAGAAATTAATGGAAATTGCCTGCTCAAAGTTGTTTTTAAAAGTCATGTGTCACCTGTGTGCTTGCTTGAGGACTCCCTGCAGCCTCCCTTTTGTGAGCCTGGGTTCTTCTCTTTCCTAAGAAAGCTCTTCTGCTTATTAGTGAAATAAGTGCCCCTTTCTATTCTGTCTGTACTTAGACGCCAATTAATAAGATGAGCAGAAATGCTCCCATGCTGAGCCGGTGCTAGGGGCATGGAAGAAACTAACACTACTTCCTGATACAAGCAATGTTAGCACCTTTTCATCTCCTGGGAGAGGCCCTCAATAGTTTTGGTCTACCCTTGGAGTCTGTAGCTATTTCAGGCTACTCATTAAAGTCAATCTAAGATATTGCTAAAGCCTTTGGATTCTTTAAATGAATTGCCTCCGCTTGAATTCAGCTAAAAATAGTTCATTTTCACTCCCCAGAGCTGCCTCTGCCTTATACGAACTCCCCCCTCCGCCCCACACCCTAGCAAAAATATTGCTATCCCCAGCAAGACTAGCTTCCTATTAAAGACCCAGGATTAGCCAGGTGTGGAGGCATGCACCTGTAGTGTCAGCTTCTTTGGAGGCTGAGGCAAGAGGATTGCTTGAGCCTGGGAGTTTGAGGTTGCTGTGAGCTAGGCTGAGGCCAGGGCACTCTAGTCTGGCTGACACAATGAGACTGTCTCAATAAATAAATAAATATATAAATAAATAAATAATGAGTAAATAAAGACTCAGGACTATTGCGAATACATGCCTAACTGAAAGAATGGAAGCAAAGGATGAACCCAAGTTAAAGCCACGCATAAGAATATGAGAGAAGACCTTTAGAAAAGACATAGATTTTTCTTCTCAAATAATAATTTACATCTAAGACTTAGTGAGGGTACATAGCACTATGCCACACCCATCCATTGTAAACTGAATACCTACTATGCCTTTCTCTATTTTCCTTTTGTAGAATTGGTAGCCTGGGAGCAACTGGAAAAGAGTGAGCATTTCTGGGCAAGGGAGAGCCAGCTCTGATGAAAGAAACTCATCTTTACACAGAAGTGCAAAAAAAGAACTCTTGTAACATCATTTATTGTTACAGCAAGTACTTTGGGCCACCTAGAAACCATACACATACTGCATCCATAGTGACAAAGTTGTGCTCAAGGATCCTAAACTATTCTTTAAATGACCAAATCTGTGACAAAGTTGTGCTCAAGGATCCTAAACTATTCTTTAAATGACCAAATCTGATGATATATACATTTTATGCCATATATGGCAAAAAATGAAGCAGGTCATTTAGAGGCTAAAGCAAAGTGGCTTAGGATAAAGAAAAACAATAGAGTCTACCATTTACTAGGTTTCCATCAGAATGGAAAATGCTTGATCATTGCTGCTTTGATATATTGGAGTATTACTCAGAAAATATATGTTCATACTTCCTCCACTGGGGTGGAGTATAGTCCTTGCCCTATTGTTTTGGGCTTGGCCATGAGACAGTTTAGTCAGTGCCATTCAATGTGCTTCTACAGTTGGCCTTAGTGCTCTTGTTCTTCTGCCATTCATCCTAAGAGAAGCATGCTCCAACTTTGCTCTGGAACCAGGAAAGGGAGGAGGAGACACATGAAACACTGAATCCCAATCTGTAGCTACAGCCTGCTGATCCAGCCCATCCCAGGAGCACTATCGTCAACCCACAGTCCAAAGCCAGGCAGTTTTCAGACCCTTGAGCAAAAAACATAGCCACTAACTTTTAAAGTGGTTTGTTATATTGTATTATGCAGTAATAGCCAGCTGATACACCATTCTTGTTCCGTTTTAGTTCATTTTCCATGCTATAGCTATGTCATCTATTTAAATACAAATTTGATGGTGTCACAGTCTTGTTTAAACCCTTCAGTATTTCTCACTACTCTTGGAATAAAGAGCAAATGTTTAGCATGACCTATGAAGTCCTGTATCATCTGGACCTGGCCTCCTTCCTCATCACTCTGCACTCAAGCCCCCAGCATTCTCTCTCAGTTGTTTGATCTCACCATGTTCTCTTCCTCCTCACAAGGCTATCTTTTTTCTTTCTTTTTTTTTTTTTTTTTTGGAGACAAAGTCTCACTATGTTGCCCTGGGTGGAGTGCCATGGTGTCACAGCTCACAGCAACCTCCAACTCTTGGGCTTAAGTGATTCTCTTGCCTCAGTCTCCCAAGTAGCTGGGACTACAGGTGCCCGCCACAATGCCCAGCTATTTTTTTGTTATAGTTGTTATTGATGTTTAGTAGGCCCGGGCCAGGTTTGAACCCACGTGCCTCGTGGTATGTGGCCGGTGCCCTCACAACATTTTCACAGGATGGTCCCACTGTCTGCTTTGATCTTCTCTCCAGTCTTTACTTAGTTAACTCTGACTTACACCTCAAATGTGAGCTTAAATGTTACTCTCCCAAGGAAGCTCTCCCAGACCCAAATACAAGGTGAGATTCTCAATTATATGGTCTTACAGCCCCTGGTATGTCAGCATTTAGCACTTAACTACACTTGTGGTTTATTATTGTCATGAAACTCATTGATGTCTGTCTTACCCACTATAAAAGCAAGGACAATAAGGTGTAATTTGGGGCTTCATTCCCTTCCTAGTACGGTTCCATGCACCTGGGAACCACTCAGTAAATATCCTGAGTGAGTGAGTGACTGAAGAGACTGGATATGCTTGAACAAAAGTCAGATGAAGGTAAGAATCTGTGTGATTGTAAGAACTTAGTGTAAGGTAGTGTGAATATTGAACAAATCAGAAACAGACACCCACAAAGGAAACACGGTCTCTGTTAGTGTCAGGGCCAGGTTAGTTATAGTAATAATGAGACTTAGGTTTCCAAATGTTACTGAATTAGAAATGAAAACTGTGATGATGGGTGGGAATATGAATGTGTTAGCTGCACAAAGGTCGGCAATGTGGAAGGGTTGGACTGTGATAGAACCATCAAGAATTTGAAAATATTAAATAAAAGCTATTTTCTTAGTTCATAACTTTTTTTTTTTTTTGAGACAGCCTCAAGCTGTTGCCCTGGGTAGAGTGCCGTGGCTTCACAGCTTACAGCAACCTCCAACCTCTTGGGCTTAAGCAATTCTCCTGCCTCAGCCTCCCAAGTAGCTGGAACTACTGGTGCCTGCCACCACGCCCGGCTATTTTTTGTTTGCAGCCATCGTTGTTTGGCAGGCCCGGGCTGGATTCGAACCCGCCAGCTCAGGTGTATGTGGCTGGCGCCTTAGCCACTTGAGCCACAGGCGCCAAGCCGTTCATAACTTTTAAAATAGCATCACAGCTTATCTAATAGGAAGAAACTATTCTAGGTATCATGATATCTACAGAGTAAAGGTAAAACCTACCAGGAATCACATGAGGTTTGAGATTGGAAGTGAAAATCTCAGGAAGGTTTCACCTCCTTTTTCATTATGAGATCACAGAAGGAAGCCTGTGGAAGCAGTTCTATTTTGTTAGCAAAGCATACAATATTACTAAAAGGGAAAAATGAGGTAGAGAATTTTGAAAAATCCTTCTGCTATTAAGTCTCTTTGTCTATTTCCCTTGGCTCTGTAGCTTGTGCTAATTAAAATGATTGCAGTGCAGGATCCTAGAGTGCAGCTTCCTTTGCTTTGCTTTCTTTTCTTTCTTTTTTTTTTACTGCCTGTATTGGCTCTTATGTTCTTTGCTTAAATAATTAATAATAATTACTATCTGTTCTGCTGCATGTGGGAGAAGAGTGAGTAATCTCGGATCCCAGGACATTTGCACCATGCCTGTTCCCTTTGCATAAGCTTTCATGTGAGGCTCTTCATTAGCTGGCACCATAGTGTAGATTTGCCACCCTCAGCCGTTAGTGTTTATTAACTATAAAAAGGGCCCCCTCTGATTCACCAGCTAGGGGCAAATACTGCTGATGGGAAGTAATTTCCCAGAAGAACATTAATAAAGAAAGTGAAGTGAGGAATGTAGAGAAAACAAAATCACTAAGTTCATTTAGATTGAGCAATCTTGGCTGGACTGAATGCAAAATCTACGTGTCTGCCACGTTACAGCAAAGTTAGACTTTAGTCTTAGAAATAGCATAGGATTTCAGAAAAACCCTAGATAGGAATGTGAAAGAGGAAGGTTACGGTCTCAGGTAGTTTTGAAAATTGCTACTATCTTACAATGGTGAAGGATAGGAGCAAAGTTAACAGATATTTAATAACATCAGGCTCTGCTATTTGTTTACAAGAAATTACCAGGTGGTCTGTACTCAGTAGGGTGAGGAAAAAATTGCTTGTCAGGAATGGTCTTTTCTCACCTGAATACACTAACATCAGCGGGTAGGAGAAGCAATTATATGTGCAGGGAGGGAGGGGAGAAGACAGCTATTTTTATCACTCCTACAGATTAAAGCCTATTTGCTTTTAGGGATGGTCATTTTTTTTTCTTCTTTAATTGGGCAATAACCAGCAGGAAACAAGGTGATAAACAGGCTGCTGTACTTAAAAGCTAATAGGCTGAGCATTTGGATCCAAATTAAGGTTTTGTGTTGCTTTGTCTTTACTAGGTGATTAGAATGTTTCAGGCTGCACACACAAAATACAAGACACGTTGGTCCATCAAAATACTCAGTCAAAGAACTGAATAATTATTTCTTTATACTCTTCCCAAGCACATAAAAGCAGGGTTCTGTGATGTTGGGAGGCTGTACCCATCAGATGCTGCAGAGACCAACACTCTAGGGGCAGGCTGGCAGACAGCCAGATGTTCACAGTTGTATATACCCTACTCATGACACAAAATATGTATATTCACTGATCTACAAAATACTTTCATCATTGTGTTTAATAATTCCTTATTATCTGCAAAGTAAAATTAGATGACAAGTATTTGCCAAGGCACAACACAGGAGGATAGCATGTGACTATGGTACTCTTTGTATGCTGTGCACTTGACCTGCTTATCACTGTCTGTCCTCAGAGAAGTTAGAGCTGTACCAAATGCAAACAGGAGACAAACACAGGGATGGAAGCAAAATGTCATTTTTTTCACTTTCTATGTATTGGAAATTATTAAGCCATACATTGTCACCTTGTACCTGCTCAACTCATAAGCAGGAAGGACTTCTTATGCAGTAAAATTTGTGGACCATTATTTTTGTAAGGCCCTCACTGCTTTAAAATATGACCTCTCAGGCGGTGCCTGTGGCTCAGTCGGTAAGGCGCCGGCCCCATATACCGAGGGTGGCGGGTTCAAACCCGGCCCCGGCCAAACTGCAACCAAAAATAGCCGGGTGTTGTGGCGGGCGCCTGTAGTCCCAGCTACTCAGGAGGCTGAGGCAAGAGAATCGCTTAAGCCCAGGAGTTGGAGGTTGCTGTGAACTGTGTGAGGCCACGGCACTCTACTGAGGGCCATAAAGTGAGACTCTGTCTCTACAAAAAAAAAAAAACACACACACACACACACAAAAAATAAAATATGACCTCTCTTTCCCTGCAGCCTGCTATGGCTCCACTGTTGCTTCTACTTGGCCTGAAAATTTTGCTGTTACAGTTATCCTTTTAGTATTAAAAAAAAAAGTGCTTTTTTGTTTGTTTTTCTCTAGAAAGCAACTATTTAAAGATAATACATATATGTTCTGGGATCAAATGGAGGCTCTCCCCAGGATGAAAGGAGAAAATGTAGGAACATAAATTTAGTGACGGAAGAGTAAGGAGAGGGTTGAAAGCATGGAGTTGGGAGCAACATCCTGGGTGTAACATTTATTACATTAGTTTATTCATGCAGTTTTATTTATTGAGCCAGGTAATGTGCTAAGTAGAAGTGGGCCACGGTCACATAGTCCTTATACTCCTGGAATTTATGGCCATGCTGTGGGCTTGGACCTAGCATAGATTAAGAAAAGTCTCCGTGGGCGGCGCCTGTGGCTCAAAGGAGTAGGGTGCCAGCCCCATATGCGGAGGTGGCAGGTTCAAACCCAGCCCTGGCCAGGGACTGCAAAAAAAAAGAAAGGAAAGTCTCTGTGGAGAACACCTTCCCTGGCTCGGCGCCTGGGGCTCAGCGGCTAGGGTGCCAGCCACATGCACCGGAGCTGGCGGGTTCGAATCCAGCCTGGGCCTGCCAAACAACAATGACAACTACAACCAAAAAATAGCCCAGCACTGTGTTGTGTGCCTGTAGTCCCAGCTACTTGGGAGGCTGAGCCAAGAGGATCGCTTAAGCCCAAGAGCCCATGAGTTGTGACACCACGGCACTCTACCCAGAGCAACAGCTTGAGACTTTATCGCAAAAAAAAAAAAAAAAAGAAGACCTTCCCTCTCTTCAAATCTTGACGCATCAGTTCAGTATCATTGCCTTATTCTCTCTGACTTTCCATATGGTGCATGGATGATGCTGCTGGTGTTCTTGAGGTCACACCCTCACAGTTCTTGATCTGGTACGAAAGTGAAAGCTTCCCCTTCATTTCCAATCAGGACATTTCAGAGAAAGACTCAGATTGGCTCAGCTTAGGTCACATCCTACCTCTTTTTTTTTTTTTTTTTTTTGTGATTTTTTGGCCGGCTGGGTTTGAACCCGCCACCTCCGGCATATGGGACCGGCGCCCTACTCCTTGAACCACAGGCGCTGCCCCACATCCTACTTCTTAACCAATAATCAAGAGACGGTACAGGGCTGTCAGAAGTCATAGATATTCCCTACCTCTTTAGCCCTCCAGATCTTCTTCTATGACTGTACAGATAGGTGGAGCCTGAGTTAATCCCAAAGTAATGCTGCTATTTAGAAATGCAGAATTTTCCAACTCTGAGTGGATGGGAAGGACTGGATGTATTGTAATTTTGAACTATAAAAATTATGAAAACTTGCAGAAAAAACATTCATTTTACATGGACACATTATCATTCTATGTATTCCTTTCCCACTTTTATCCATAAACATACATCTTTTTTTGGAAACAGGGTCTCAGTTGCTTCTGCTAAAGAGCATGGGATCATCATCACTCACTGCAACCTCTAATTCCTGGGCCCACGTGATCTTCGCATCTTTGCCTTCCAAAGTGCTAGGATTACTGAATTCAGTGGGTCAGGTGGGAGGATCACTTGAGACCAAGAGTTCAAGACTAGCCTGGGTAACATAATGAGACCCCGTGTCTACCAAAAAAAATTTTTTTAACTAGCCAAGCTGTGATTGGACAAAGCTGTGTCTACCAAAAAAAAAAATTTTTTTTAACTGCCCTCCAGCTTGGGTGACAGAGCAAGACTTTAAAAAAAAAAAAAAAGTCATCTATACTTTGTGTCTTGATTACCAAGCAGTATGTTCAGTTTTAATTGAGTTGTTTAAACATCAATATTTACATAATAATTTGAATGTAAGTTTTTTGCATTGGTGTGCTCAGTCTGGGAAATTTGCAGGATCAGATGGCACACTGCATTGACAAATATTTGTTGAGCTCTTGCTATGAGCATGGTAGTGTTATGGACTGACGGGGATATTCAAATATGAATAGACGTATTTCTAGCCTTTAAGAGTTCATAATCTGGTGTGGGGGGGGGAGAGTTCATAATCTGGCTCAGCACCTGTGGCTCAAGCAGCAAAGGCGCCAGCCACATACACCTGAGCTGGCGGGTTCGAATCCAGCCCGGGCCCGCCAAACAACGATGGTGGCTGCAACCAAAAAATAGCCCGGTGTTGTGGCAGGAGAATCACTTGAGCCCAGGAGTTGGAGGTTGCTGTGAGCTGTGATGCTATAGCACTCTACCCAGGGCGACAGCTTGAGGCTCTGTCTCAACAACAACCAAAAAAGAGTTCATAATCTAATGACTTGATACAATTAAAATATTCCTCAAATGTAACTAACATATAGTTGTTAAATCAAAAGAGGGAAATTTTGATACGGAAATTATGGCATATAAACATAGTAAAGAAAAGTATCCTGAATTCTTGCCTAGGGAAGGGGAAGAAAAGTAGCCGGGAGTGGAAGAGGATGGGACAGAATAGGGGTGAAAAGAGTGGCTGTGAGGAAAGCAGGACAGGAAGGCTTCTGAATTGGGATTAGTGTCATGCTATGTAACTGGTAAATCAAAGTGTTGAAACTGAGATCACACTTAAGTCTCTTTAAATTTACATTTTGCCTAAAATGGGCTACTCTCCCTCCAGATAGAGCCAAACTTTCAGTAGAAACATTTTAATCACGGACAATCGCCCCGCAACCCCCGGGAAAATGCACTCACTGTCAATACACATGATAGTCTCTGGGCTCTGCTGATGCCAGGTTAGGCCCCAAATTCAAAGACGGCAACATTTTCAGCTCAACAGCGCAGAAAGACCACGCCTCCAAATGTCCTGCAACCTCATCCATTTCAGATTTTTCCGGGGTTCTGGGTAAATTGGCCTCACCAAGGATTCCGCCCCGTCTGGTTGCTCTCGTTTTAAAGCACAGATCGGTGTGTGGGAGAGGCCATTATTTTTACGGGATCACCGTGCTTCTGGAGCAGCCAGGGACACAGCGCCAGCTCCAACCGTACCTGGGCTCCGGGCCGTCTCCTTCCCTGAGCTCCCACCCGCCTGCCCCAACCAACTCCTCCCCTTTGGTCGCAGCGCGGACTCGGCCACTACTGGCGACCCTGTTCCAGACACTCACCTCGTGGCCCCGCCCCCAGACCTCTGGCCACGCTCCTCAGCCCGAAGAGCCCAATGAGCGCCCACATACGCCGCAAAAGCCCCGCCCCTCAACCTAACATCCCGCCTAACAGGCTGAGTTAACCAATGAGCGGATCAGGACCCGCCCATCCCCGCAGGCCCCGCCCCGGCGCCCGGCCCTCCGCGGCCACCTCCCTCCGGGCGTTGCCGTCTCAGTGCCTCAGCCGCCAGCTCCGGGCCAGATGCCGCCCCCTCCGCCGGTCCCTCCCTCGGCGGCCTGGCGCCTCCCTCCCTCCCCTCCGCTGTGACTCACCGAGCGGGAGGCGGAGGCTGAGGCGGCCGCTCCTGCTGCTGCTGGTGCTGCTGCTGCTGCCTCCGCCGCGGCTGCTCGGACTGAGCGCGCCCCGGAACAGGCCGCCGCGCGCTGCGCTCCGGACCCGCAGCCCCCGCCGGCCCAGCCGGGTCGGGCGGCCCAGGTAAGCGCCAAGGCCGGCCTGCGCCCGCAGCCCCCGGCCCGCGCCGCACCGGGGATCAGGGGAGCCGCCGGCCCTTTGTCTCCCGGGGAGGGGCCACGGAGGGCGCCCCCGACCCGGCTCGGACCCACCGGTCCGGCCACGACGGCTCGGCGCCCTGGTCTGGGCCTGGACTCGCCCTGCCCAGCTGCCGCCGCCTCCCGCCTCAGGCCATCCTCCTGCCTTCCTCATCTTCGTCCGGGGGTCGCCTCCACAGGTGTCCAAGCCACCCACCCTGTTGCTCACCTCACGGCAAGGGCGGTTGTCATCTGTCTACTCTCCTGGTCCCTCTGGTCCCCTCTCTTTCTTCACCTGCGCCCCACTCCTAGCATTCTGACTCTCCGTATTTCTCCAAACTAATTCTGCCAAGGTCTGGCTACTGGGCCCCCCTTCCTCTCTCTCTACTTAGATTGAACTGTCCTCTCCCTGGTGAGTGTTCCTGGAAGGTACACACTGGAGGCACATATCTCACCTGTATGGCAGGTGTGTATACCTGAACCTGCAAAATTAACCACTTGGAGCCCAAAATTGCACTTCTCATCTCCTTTTCATCACTCCACTTCAACCACATTCCTTTTTCTTGAACCTGGTAACCAACACCCTTAGGTCTGGACACTTAACCTCTGTTAGGCCTTACATCCCTCCCTCTGTCTTGTGTGCTGAACTTGTCTGAGCAGTGCCTGTTGTCTGGTTAGCCTCGGGAAGGCCAGAGGGGCAGGGTTGGCAGCAAATCAAGAGTTTTATGTATAATGAGACGTGTGGCTAGCAGCACCTCCTATCTGAGGATCTGAGTGTGCTATAGCTGTTAATTATTTTGTCTCCTGTTACTCACAAAACTTAGGGAAACATGCCTAGCCAACAGCAGGGTAAATTGAGGCCCAGGGTGTGTTAGTAAGGGACCTGGAGATAAGTCAGACTTTGTCTTGAGGTTATGTTCCCTAGGGCCTTGGCTCTTAGCTCTGCTACAACCACTGGGCTCTAGTTCCTGGCTTTAAGCCCTAAGTGATAAGTGATCTCTTGCACCATTTAAGTGTCCAGATATACCAACAACCTCCTTGGATCTTAAGCAGGACTTTGAATCATAAGTAAAGGTACCAGCTGTTAAATGCCAGTGTGTCATTCATAGTTTTCTGATGAAATTAGTGGTCCTCCCTTGTAAATGCAAGTCATCTCTATGGAGATTCATTCATTCAATAGTGAGCACATATTATGTACCAGGCACCATTCCATGTACTGGGGCTTCAGTGGTGAAAACAGACCCAGTCCCTGCCCTCCTGAAGATGACATTCTAAAGAGGAGGGGAGACAAAAAATAATTAAATAAATAAGTGGACAAAATAATTTCAGTAGTGGTAAGTGCTGTGAAGGTGGGTGGAGGCCAGGACATGTAAGAATCTGTAGGCCAGGGCAGCGCCTGTGGCTCAGTCGGTAAGGCGCCGGCCCCATATACCAAGGGTGGCGGGTTCAAACCCGGCCCCGGCCAAACTGCAACCAAGAAATAGCCGGGTGTTGTGGTGGGCGCCTGTGGGTCCCAGCTGCTCAGGAGGCTGAGGCAAGAGAATCACTTAAGCCCAGGAATTGGAGGTTGCTGTGAGCTGTGTGAGGCCACGGCACTCTACCGAGGGCCATAAAGTGAGACTCTGTCTCTACAAAAAAAAAAAAAAAGAATCTGTAGGCCAAAAAAAAAAGGATTTTAGAGCCTGATGTGATAGTCTGTGTCTATAATCCTAGCTGATCAGGAGGTTAAGATGGGCGGATCCCTTGAACCCAGAAGTTGGAGGCTGCAGTGAGCTATGGTCCCGCCACTGCCCTAGGTGATAGATTGAGAAGCTCTCTCTAAATAGACAAAAGATTTTTTAGGTTGTAATAAAGTTTGGATTTTATACCAAGAACTGTTAGAAGCCATTGGAGCATTTTGAAGTTTTTTTGCTTTTTTTGGTGTAAGCATTTATTGCTGTAAGCTTCCATCTTAGTACTGCTTTTGCTTGGATACCATAGGTTTTGAGCCATTGGAGGGTTTTAAGCAGAGAGATGATACGATCTGATTTGTTTTAAAGATTGTTCTGGCTGCTGTATAGAGACAGGATTGAAAGGTGCAAAGGTAGAGATGGGCATACTAGTTAAGAGACAGACTCTTACAGCTGCCTGACAAGAGATGATGGTGGTTGGAGGGACCAAGGTGGTAGGAGTAGAAGGTAAGAGATGAAATCAAGTCTCTTATTCCACTATAAAGCAAAACTTTGGGGAATGTTGAGTTAGATGTCTGCTGGAGAATCTCTAAACCTGGCCATGCTGAGCTTTAGTTCAGCCCACCTCATTCAGTGAGCCAGGCACTGTGCTAGTGTCCAGGAAAATGACATGAATGAGGTAAGATCCCTATTCTTGAGTTTACAGTTGGGCAGACATTATCATTTATCTCAAAACAGTCCCTGTGTTAGAACAACATGCTTACAGAACAGGTCCCCGCTTCCTTGACTGAAGAGGGTTTGTGGGTTTACAAACCAGTCAGAGGTAAAGGAGGGCCGAAGGCACTGGGCTTGGTACCTGCATTGGGTTGCATTGTTTAAAGGGAGGCATTATTGTTCTGCCTCTGTTGTAATGCGTTACACAAAGAAATTGGACTGTTCTCTTGGTAGGTGGGAGGACAACTCGGTGAACTTGAGCTATTAATCAGCGTAAAACTTAATCTCCTTGCTGCTCCCAATCTGTGCCGTCAGAACATGTCAGAATGAAAGGACCTTGGGGGGGTACATAGCCCAGGCCCCTCTTTTATGGTTGGGCACCTGTGGCTTCTCAAGATGGGTAACTCCTTTGAAGTCTCAACAGTTTATACATTTTCTCGTCCTGGCTGTCACTTTCCGCCTCATTTTAGCTGCATGCTTATGTATGCGACTCTAAAGGCTAGGACTCTACTGAACTCATCTCTGCCTCCCTCACAGGGTCTAAATCGGTGCCCTGCACAAAGTGTAAACTTATCAAATATTGGTTGGCTTGCCTGACGTCTCATAGCACCTAAAACTAGAACCCAGGACTCCTGTCCCTGTCCCTGTCATTTCATCAGGCCATTCTTTCTTGCAAAATCCTCATCCGGAATGGAATACAGTGGTAAGCCCAGCAGACTCACATTCACCCTGCTCAAAGGATAGGGCAGCCCTTACTTGATGGGTCTGCTCTCTCTCCAGCCCTGCCTACGGGGAACAGCTGCTGAGGGTGCTGACCAAGTAGTTATTTAACACTCAGCAAATATGAAGGGTAGCTCTTAATCAGAACATGGACTTTGTACCAAGACTATCTGGGTTTGGATCTCTTGGTTTTGCCACCATGAGCAACACAGTCTTCAGGAGGTAACTTAACCTCTTTGTGTCTCAGTTTCCATATCTGTATAGTAATAATTCTTCCCTCACGGAGTTGTTGGGAGCATTAAATTAAACAGTACCTATTAGATGCTCAGAATAGCACCTTGCACTTAGTGTGTACTTTGTTGAAGTATTAAATATTATTTTACCTTTATTTATTTATTCCCTTATCTCCCACAAGAATTTAAGCTTTTTGAGAGTGGATATTTTGTTGTTGTTGTTGTTTTTGTCTACTGTTTTGTCTTTGGAAGCATTCAGACAGTAGTTGTTAAATTGACCTATGAAGCATCTGCATGTTAGGCTCTGTCATAGGTGCTAGGGATGTAGCGAAGAACAGGATTCCCAAGGTGGCCGAGGTGCATGGTCTAATGAAGTTTATCTTCTAGTGGGAGAGGCAGGTGGGAAACAAATAAGAAACTGAGCAAAAGAATTAGATAGTGAAAAGATGTAGGGAGAATAAAATAGGGCCATGAGATGGAGAGTAGCCGGGTGAGGGTTAGGGTCGTAACTCGAGCTGGTTCCGAGGAGGCAACTTTTGAGTGGAGACAGGTAATGATCCAGAGGGCAGCTTCACGGGCAGAGAAGAAGGAAAGAGTGATAAACCCCCAGGGGCTGGTGAGCAAGGAGGATCTGGGGTCATGGTAAGGTGTTTGGGTTTTTTCTCTTAATTTCTTTTTTTGTTTGTTGGAGACGGAGTCTTGTTCTTTTGCCTGGGCAAGAGTGCCATGGCCTCAGCCTCGTTCACAGTAACCTCAAACTCCCAGGCCCAAGCAATCCTCCTGCCTCAGCCTCCCAAGTAGCTTAGATTATAGGCATACACCACCATGCCCAGATAATTTTTCTGTTTTTGATAAAGATGGGGTCTTGTTCATGCTCAGGCTGGTCTCAAACTCCTGACGTCAAGCAGCCTATCCACCTTGGCCTCTCAGAGTGCTAGGGTTGCAGGCCTGAGCTACCAGACCTGGCCTCTACCCCTAATTTCAAAACACTGGGAAGTTGCTGCATGGGAACTTTTCCTGAGGGTCTCAGAGAATATTTGAGTCCATGCTAGGAAGAAGAACAGGAGAACAGTTGGAATGGGAAGGCTTTTGGAGGCCAGCAAGCTGACAGTGTTGAGTGTCTCCCCATCACGCCCCTTCTTTCTCTGGTCTGGGTACCCAGAAGAGATGGAACCATCAGTCAGGGCGATGAAGGTTCTGGGGTGTGTGTCTGTGTGTCCTGCAGATTCCATTGAGTTTTCTTTCTCCCTGAGAAAGAAACATCACCAGATGTTTCCTGAATTGAGCGAATGTTGTCAGCACTTAGCGACTTGTCTTCTACAGCGGGAATGTCCATGTTCTCTGCTGTCTGTATGAGTTAAGGCTTCTTATCTTGGCAGTGACTCTTAAGGAACATTGCAGTTTTATTGCTGTTTTTCGTGTGTGTCTCGAGGGTGCACATATGAAGAATTTCTTCGTTGCGGGCATATCAAAACTGACTGACAGCTCTGCCCCCCTTCACCCTCACTTCTCTTCCAGTTTCCTGCCCAGTATCACCAGACTACACTATCACCCCTGAACACCTCCCGTGTGACCACTTGATCAGGAGCATGGTTGTACCTCAAAAGCATCTGCTGCTTTTGTTTTGGGCTGAGTAGAATTAGGAAGGTCAGCAGAGCATTCAGAGAGATGGCATTTCAAACCCAAGGGCTCAGCTTACCCGGAATCCGGGGTTGGTCTTTTTAGAGTGGGTGTGTTTGACTAGCTTTTCAGATCCCCACTCAGACATCCCCACTTGGGGGGATGCTAACCTTGAGAGTCCAACATGAATTAGTGGGAATCAAATAGGACTTTTGTGTTGTAGGTCACTTTCGGGGGCCTGGGGCATTTCATTGGAGACTCCGAAAAGCTTATTAGTCCTATATTGTTTCTAGACTCATAAAAACTGAACACATGGTAGGTGCAACTTTTTTTCTCATGCAGCTGGCTTTCTTACTATGAGAGTAGTGTGTGCTCATTTGCAAAATGAGAAATGGGCCAGTCGTCGTGGCTCAGGCCTATAATCCCCACACGAGGTGGGTGGATTGCTTGAGTTCTGGAGTTTGGGACTAGCCTGAGCAAGAGCAAGATCCTGTCCCTGCTAAAAATAGAAAAACTAGCTGAGCACTGACGTGGGTGCCTGATGGCCTAACTATTCAGGAGGCTGAGGCAGGAGGATTACTTAAGCCCAAGGGAGTTTGAGGTTGCTGTAAGATATGACTCCATAGCCCTTTACCCAGGGTGACAGAGTGAGACTGCCTCAAAAAAAAAGAAAATGAGAAATGAATGGTAGTGGCATAAATACACTATCTCATTCAATCCTCACTGTAGTTTTTTTTGAGACAGAGCCTCAAGCTGTCGCCCTGGGTAGAGTGCTGTGGCATCACAGCTCACAGCAACCTCCAACTCCTGGGCTCAAGCGATTCTCCTGCCTCCGCCTCTCAAGTAGCTGGGACTACAGGCGCCCGCCACAATGCCTGGCTATTTTTTGGTTACAGCTGTCATTGTTGTTTGGCGGGCCCAGGCTGGATTTGAACCCGACAGCTCAGGTGAATGTGGCTGGTGCCTTAGCCACTTGAGCCACAGGCGCCGAGCCCTGACTGTAATTTTAAGATACATACTTATTACCAATTCACACGTTCAGAAGCTGAGTCTTAGGCAGGATAAGGATGTGTTTGAGGCCCAGCTCCTCAGGGACACAGCTGGAATTCAAACCTGGCCAGATGGCTCCCAAGACAAGCTCTGTGCACCACATTATATGTTGTTTCTCAGCAGAAGCTAAATAGAAAGAAAGAAGCTGTACTTCAGCCCAGTATAGGTGACACCCTTAGAATAGTCAGAGTCAGCTCACTGGCTGCTCCAAAGTTCCTTTGCCTTTCTTGTCTGACCTTGGGCAAGCTAATTAACCTCTCTGCCTTACTTTCCTTGCTTATAAATGGGAATAATGATACTTGTGCCTTCACAGTTCCCAGGGGCATTATGATGTTTGAGCCAAAGTGCTTTTGAACCTCTCTTATGAGAGGGACCTGAGCACCCACTGTTGTTATACTGTTATTAGAGATCTATTATGCCTCCGTCTTCCATGAAGCCTCCTCATTAAAAAGGAGAAGGCTGTGGTCCTCGGAGGGCAGGCTGTCCTTCTATGGTAGGCTTAGCTGGATCAAAACATTGTTGGTCCTCCTCTGAAGTTTCTTAAGGATTGAGAATGTGTCGCCAGTGTTCACGGTCGTGCTGTACGGCGTCAGCTCCTATGAGCACTTGTGTGTCATCACATGATGGGGGAACACCAGTGGCAGGGCCTTTTGGGTGTTAAAGGGCATGGTTTCTAATTTTGGCTCCGATGTCCTTTCTAATATAAACCCATAACACAGAAGTACCAAGAAGGGCAGTTGTCTTTCACTTCTCTTATCTTCCTTTGAGTGATTCATTGATTGATTTAATAGATATTTGTTGAAGCTTCACCACAATCTGGGCATGATCATAGGTACCCGGAATGCTGTGGTTAGCAGGGTAAAAATAGTTCTTCCCTTTACAAAGCATGTAGTCAAAGGCTAAGAGGCTCATTATATAGTTGGGGTCATATGGATGAAGAAAGCGTGATCTGGCAAGACCACTTTAAGCTCTCAGGAGGAGAGCCAGGATCTAACTTCCAGATGTGCACATCGCCCCAGTGGTTACCTGCGTGCAGGCAGAGGGCTGTGTTGACTTCCCGGAAGAGCAGGGATGAGCTAATAGGTTAGAGCCCTCTGTGTCACGCTCAGGAAAGCTGCGCTTGGTACCAGCATCTTTAGAAACAGTGAGCACCTTGGCAGCAGTGGTTAGCAAGGACTCCAGTCCTGCTTAGAGCCTTTAACCCTTTGACTACTACTTGAGTTCAAATCAGGGAGAAATGATTACATTGAGGGTCTATTTCCAAAGTTTTTGCCTGGGGGACTGGATTTTGAAGTTATACCACCAACCCAGTGCCTTTCTTATGTAACAGACTCCAGACCTTGTTCCTCTGGAATTCTCTTCCTGCTCAACGCATCCCTCCATGCCAACTTTGGAAAGCAGACATAGGGTGGCAGGTGGGCTCTCTGGTGGGCCCACAGGGTTCCTGAAAGAACCGGTGCATGTGGACAACTATGTCCTCAGGCCCTCACTTGGGTCAATATATGCAGACTTCTTTCTTCTCCTAGTCTGCCCAGCAACAGGCCTCCAGGTCTCTTCAAAGACCAAGGTCAGGGAGGGCCAGCAGTGCATGTGAAAGCACACGGCGTTCTTCCTCTCCCCCTCCAGCTAGGGGTGGGGAGGAGAGGGCAAAGGGCTGGCAGAGGCAGCAGCCCACATTCAGAGTGAGTGGAAGCTGCTGGGACAGCATGGCGTGTCCCTGGGTGATGTTATTTTCACTAGCCCCTGATCTGTCTCCTCATATAGCTCCCAGTGCTAATCAGCTGCCCCTTCAGTCCAGGGTGGGGATGTGGCACTGCCCACCGTCTGACTAGGAGGACGGCCTGCACAGCCAGGAGCCCAGGTCACTCTGTACACCTGGGCATCTTCAAGTGAGACTGGAGCTGGCGGTGATGCTGTTTCAGCTGGGAGAATGTGACCCACTTCCATATCTCCTCCCACATGGAGAGCTGGGTAGCAGGCTTTGAAAGCAGCTCCAATTAAGGTTTTCGCAGGCTTGCGTGTCGCCCAAGTATCCAACCCACATGTTTCCTGCTGCTGGACTCCTGGTGGTCCACGTCCCTGAACTGAATAACAACCTCAGGGAGATGAAGTTACTGCCTGGTCGTTCTGAAATCCTGGATTTTGCCAGCAGAGCTTCCTGTGGAGATCAGGATCCCTTGTGGATCAAACACCTCTCACAATGTGGGCCCCACCCCATTCTTCCTGCTAACCACCAGCAAACCATGGAGCAGTTTCCAAGGAGGTAGTTTAGCCTTGACCTCCCTGCCCAGACCAAGGCCTGGGAGACCTACTTTCACTCTCAACTTCTTGGAGGAATATGAGATAAGATGGGTTTTGAACCTTCTAGGTTTCTTCTGTTTCTCTCCAGGTAGAGATCATTGTAATGATTTTCCATTATAATTTTGTATTTCTCATATAAGCGTCCGGGAGGATGAAGCTGTGAACACTGCTAGGACTTTACGCTGATGAAGTGGTGGTTCTGACCCCCTGGATGTTTCTTTTACAAAGGAGCAAGCAAAAGGTGAAATACTTTCTTAGTAAAGTATCTCAAGAATGGAAAGATAAATATCCAATGTACTCTATACTAATATGAAATCAATATATAAACAATTACATGTTCATAAGATCAATAAAACACTATGATAGTCCAGTTCGAGGGGGGAGGGGGAGGACGTACGGCAGAAGGAGGGAGGGCAGGAGGCTGAATCTCACCTCCTGTGCACATCGTGAGGGTGGATAACACGCCCCCTGGGTGAGGGGCTCTGCTACAAATGGAACTTTACCCTGGAAGTGAGAACAATGTAACCTAAATATTGTACCCTTGTATTAATTTGAATAAAGTTTAAAAAATAAAATGAATCCTATTAATTTGCTTTATAATGCTCAAATTCATTTAAAAAATGCAGTAGGTGGTAGCTGCCAAGGTCAACTCTGGCTAGGTCATGTGGACACCATACTTGACCATGTGCTCCACTCTTGGTTTCCGGACTGAGGCAGAGGTATTCCCCCAATGCCCTGCAGCCTTGAAGGCCACGTGGCCATCCTCTGGCTGGTGCTGGATTGTAGGAAGATGGGGTGCTGGTGATTTTTTAAGAGGGTGTGGTGGGGCTTACAGGAAGCAAACCGGCTGTGGGTATCTCTCCAGGTCCCCAGTTCTGCTTTCCCGCGTGGAGCAGCCTTCCAGAGCTTGTGGTGGGATGCAGTGAAGCACGCTCAGCCGCAACAGTGCAGGGCCAAGGCTCCTTTCTTTCCCCTGGGGTGGTGGTGTCACTGCCACCACCGGTTCAGATGTGCCCATCTGCCTTGAGTTTGCTGTGGTGTTGTCTGCCCATTCTCACCTCCTGATCTCCCCTAAAGAGGAATGTCCTTTAGGCCCTTGGGTGGTGATGGTAGAGACGGAAGTACTCAACATTGACATTGCTGGGCTGCTAGGACTACCGGATGAAGGATGTTCTTTTATTCTGATCTAAACCCAGTCCACTTCTTTTAAAAAACATCTTTTTTTTTTTTTTTAATTCTTAGAAACAGGGTCTCACCTGTCACCCAGGCTGGTGACAGTTTGGTGTGACAGATTGTAGTGGTGCAGTCATAGCTCATGTAGCCTTGAACTCCTGGGTTCAAATGATCTTCCCATCTCAGCCTTCTGAGTAACTTGGACTACAGGCCTCCCAGAGTGGTAGGATTACAGGTGTGAGCCACCGTGCCTGGCCTAATTTTTAAAATTTTTTGTAGCAATGGGGTCTTGGTATGTTGCCCAGTCTGGTCTCAAACTTCTGGCCTCAAGAGAGCCTTCCACCTTGGCCTCCCAAAGTACTGGGACTATAGGCATGAGCTACCACAACTGGTCCTTTTTTTTTAAGTAGGTAATAGATATAGTATAAAATTCAAGAGGCTGTATGGTGAAAACTAAGTCTTTGTCCCTCCCTGGATTCACAGCCACTCTGTTCCTCTTCCCCAAAGTGACTACCTTTAACCAAAGCCTTTTGTTTCTGAACCAGAGACACTGCACACTTACATTAGCACACTGTGCTCACACGTGACTGCACGCATATATGATATTAGTATATATGTTTTTTCAACAATATAGCGTACAGTGTTCTGCATTGTGTATTTTTTACTTAACTGAGTTCACTTAACTCATTCCATGCCATCATCATCGTCATCATTGTCACTGTTGTCATTTGGCTAATACCTCTTGAAACCTGACTGTGAGCTGGGTGTTGCTCTAAGTGCTTCCTTACTTACATTAACTCATTTAATACCCACACTTATCCTATGAATTAAGTCCTTTTATTGTCCACAGTTTGAAGATGAGTAAATTAGGGCATAGAAGTGTTAGGTGACTTTTCTAAGGTCATTTAGAACCAACTCCCTCATTTTAATGGTTCCATGGCATTTTATTGATTGGCTATTCTAATTTTTTTTTTTTTGAGACAGAGTCTTACTGTGTCGCCCTCGGTAGAATGCCGTAGTGTCACAGCTCACAGCAACCTCAAACTCCTGGGCTTAAGCGATTCTCCTGCCTCAGTCTCCCAAGTAGCTGGGACTCAGGCACCCACCACTGTGCCTGGTTTTTTTTTTTTTTTTGTTTGTTTGTTTGTTTTGTAGTTGTCATTGTTGTTCAGCAGGCCCAGGCCGGGTTTGAACCTGCCACCCCCGGTGTATGTGGCCGGGCACCCTCACCACTGAGCTACAGGCACTGAGCCTACACTTTAATTTTTTTAAGTTTTTATTAGCCAATCCCCAATTGGTGACCATGTTTCTGTCTTTTATTACTGTGATAGGGCAAAATGTAAATGTTTAAAATTTTAGTATTGCCAAATTGTCTTCCACGGAGAGAGTAACATTTTAAATGTCGCTAACATTATATAAGAATACCTGGCTGGATGCAGTGGCTCACGCATGTTATCCTAGCACTCAGGGAGGCCAAAGGGGGAGGATCCCTTAAGCTCAGGAGTTGGAGACCTGCCTGTCGTCCCAGTTACTGGAGTCTGAGGTTGCAGTGAGCTGTGATGACATCACCTGTCCTCCAGCAGGGGCAACAGAGCAAGACTCTGTCTCAAAAAACAAAAACAAAAAAATTTTTTCCTTACATCTCAGCTGTTGCCAGTGTGATAGATGAGAAGTGGAAGTTTTTTTTTTTTTTTTTGTAGAGACAGAGTCTCACTGTACCGCCCTCGGGTAGAGTGCCCTGGCGTCACACGCTCACAGCAACCTCTAACTCTTGGGCTTACGTGATTCTCCTGCCTCAGCCTCCCGAGCAGCTGGGACTACAGGCGCCCGCCACAACGCCCGGCTATTTTTTTGTTGCAGTTTGGCCGGGGCTGGGTTTGAACCCGCCACCCTCGGCATATGGGGCCGGCGCCCTACTCACTGAGCCACAGGCGCCACCCGAGAAGTGGAAGTTTTAATTTCCACTTTCCTTATGAAGAAGTATATCATTTTATTTCTTTAGAGGCATTTTTTAGCCAAATGCAGTGGCACACACCTTATAGTTCCAGCTACTCAGGAGGCTGAGGTGGAAGGATTGCTTGAGACCAAGAAGTTGAGACCAGCTAGTTGATATAGCAAAACTGCTTCTCAAAAAATACAAACAAAAGGCGCCATTTATGAACACTATTACAGTTGGCCCTTCACATCCTTGGGTTCTATATCCTTGGGGATTCAACCAATCAGGAAAATATTTTGAAAAAAGAAAACAACATAATAATAAAAAAATACAAACTTAAAGAACAAATACAGCATAGCAGCTATTTACTTTGTATTAGATGTCATAGGTAATTTAGAGATGATTTAGGCTTAGTGCCTGTAGCTCAGCGGCTAGGGTGCCAGCCACATACACCAGAGCTGGCAGATTCGAACCCAGCCCGGGCCTGCCAAACAGCAATGACAACTACAACAAAAAAATAGCCGGGCATTGTGGCGGGTGCCTGTAGTCCAGCTACTCAGGAGGCTGAGGCAAGAGGATCGCTTAAGCCCAAGAGTTTGAGGGTGCTGTGAGCTGTGACACCACAGCACTCTACCGAGAACAACATAGTGAGACTCTGTCTCAAAAAAATAAATAAAAATAAAATATGTGGGAGGATGTACTTAGGTTTATGCCAATACTACATCATTTATAAGGATCTGGGAATCCATGGATTTTAGTGTCTGAGGGGATTCTTGGAACCAGTCCCTAAAGGATACAACTGTATATCCCTTGCTCATTTCTTTTTTGGGTTGGCAGTCTTTTTCTTATTGATCTATAGGTGCTCTTTATGTATTAAGAAAGTTTGTCCTATGGCTGTGATGTTTCCCCCAATTTGCTATTTTTCTATTGATTGTATTGTTTTTTTCCATGCGGAGTTTTGATTTTTATGTAATCAGATTTTTAAATCTTTTATGACTTCTAGTTCTCACTTTATTTTATTTATTTTTTATTTTTTATTTTTTTTTTTTGGTTTTTGGCCGGGGCTAGGTTTGAACCTGCCACCTCCGGCATATGGGACCGGCGCCCTACTCCTTGAGCCACAGGCGCTGCCCAAGTTCTCACTTTATTTTATTTTTTTCCTACTGTTTTCTTGTATTTTCCTCTAAGATATTTACTCTTAATTTTATACGTTTAAAACTTTGATAGATAACTAAGATGTTAAACCCAGCATCACTAGAATTGGGACAGAATGGCACTGTAACCTCCAGCGGGACATTGATAACGTCAGCTAGGGTAGTTTCTTGCCAAAATGTTTAATCTGTATCTAATTATAAGGAACAATTGGATAAAGATTGTGGGACATCCTAAAGACAGTGCTCTTAGACTCTAAAAGATGCTAATATCATGATAAGCAAAGGGAAGCTGGTGGACTACTTTAGTCTAAAGAGGTTAAAGAGCATGGGATCTAGATGAAATTGAGATTCCCTGATCAAATCCTGGATTAAAAACCAGTAAAGCTGGCTTGGTGCCCATAGCACAGTGCTTACGGTGCTGGCCACATACACCAAGGCTGGAGGGTTCAAACCCGGCCCGGGCCAGCTAAACAGCAATGACAATTGCAACAATAAAAATAGCTGAGCGTTGTGGTGGGTGCCTGTAGGCCCAGCTACTTGGGAGGCTGAGGCAAGAGAATTGCTAAGGCCCAAGAATTGGAGGTTGCTGTGAGCTGTGATGCCGTGGCACTCTACCAAGGGTGACATGAGTGAGACTCTGTCTCAAAAATAAAACAAAACAAAAAAACAGTAAAGCCCAAATTGAAAGGGAGGAGAAATTGGAGAAGTTTGGATATGGGTTGTACATCAGAGTTTTCCCGAAAATAAGACATCCTCCGAAAATAAGACCTACTTACAGGAAAGGTAAGACGTCCTCTGAAAATAAGACCTAGCGCATCTTTGGGAGCACACCTTAAAATAAGACACTGTCTTATTTTCGAGGAAACAGGGTAGGATATTAATGTTAAACTCCCTGGTGTAATAGTGTATTCTATTTTTTTCTTTTTTTTCCCACAACACCTGGCTAGTTTTTAGAGAGGGGATGTCACTCTTGCTCAGGCTGGTCTCCAACTCCTGAGCTCAAGCAGTCCACCCACCCCGGCCTCCCAGAGTGCTGGGATTATAGGCGTGAGCCACCTCGCCCCGCCTGTGATAGTGGTATTGTGGTTATGTAGGAGAATGGCCTTAGGAGATCTGTGATGAGGCACTTAGCAGAGTGTCCTGATACTGTTCCTGCAACTTACTTTCAAATGGTTCAGGAATGGAAGTGTACATACTGTGACCCTAACCCTCACATATACCCACAGCACAGAGATGTAAGACATAATATAGTAAATGTTTGGTTTGTTCGTTTTTTATGAGACAGAATCTCAACCTGTCTCCCTGGGTAGAGTGCTGTGGCATCACAGCTCACAGCAACCTCAAACTCTTGGGCTGGGTGGCGCCTGTGGCTCAGTGGAGTAGGGTGCCGGCCCCATATGCCGGAGGTGGTGGGTTCAAACCCAGCCCCGGACAAAAACTGCAAAAAAAAAAAACAAAACTCTTGGGCTTAAGCCAGCGGTTCTCAACCTGTGGGTTGCGACCCCTTTGGGGGTTAAAAACCCTTTCACAGGGGTCGCCTAAATACATCCTGCATATCAGATATTTACATTATGATTCATAACAGTAGCAAAATTACAGTTATGAAGTAGCAACAAAAATGATTTTATGGGTCACCACAACATGAGGAACTGTATTAAAGGGTCGTGGCATTAGGAAGATTGAGAACCACTGGCTTAAATGATTCTCTTGCCTCAGCCTCCCAAGTAGCTGGGACTACAGGCACCCGCCACAACGCCCGGCTATTTTTTTGTTGCAATTGTCATTGTTGCGTTAGCAGGCCCAGGTCGAGTTTGAACCCGCCAGCCCTGGTGTATGTGGCCAGCGCTGTAACCGCTGTGCTACGGGTGCCAAGCCCGAAACGAATTCTAATCCTCAGAAATATCCAGCTAATGGGCAATTAACCTCTCTCCCAGTGAACCTTGATATAAAGTTTATCCTCTCAGCTGAGAGTTTTTGCACGAGGTCAAATGCCGTTTGCATTCTATGGATGAATATGGGCTTATGAAAAGACTCCTGGGTTTCATTTTGTGAAATATGACAGTCTTCGGTGAATTGTTGGCCTGGAAAACCAGGAGTCTTTTTGCCAGGAGATCTCTTAACAGGCCAGTTTTGCCAGAAGCTTCTACTCGCTTTCTGTGGTTTGGTGACTACTGGTTTTGCAGCTTTGGGAATGAGAGATGTCATTACAAATGGGTGATTACAAATGGCTCCTGAACTGGATTGCCAGGGTGTGCCCAGGTCTGGGTGTTGGTGCCTGCACCCATGGAGAGTGGGGGCAGTTTCTGTCTTCTTAGAACCTTTCTACTCCCCTGCAGCTTCCATGCCTATTCCCATCTGCTCTCCTGAGCTTTTGCAAGATGCAGTCAGCCTTGAGCAAACCCTCCAGGGGGCTATGGGTGGACTCCTGCTGCACCTGGTGCTGTGTCCTATGGTCTCCTTGAGCACGTGCATTTTTCCTAATTTTCCCTCCCTTCAGCTCCAGCTGAGCTGTCCCTGCCTCCAGACTGGAGAAGGTCTTGGGTCCCAGCAGTTTTCATCCTGACACCATTTCCCCCAGCAAGTTAATGGAATAAACGCATGGGAGATTCTGAAGGGGTCTTTGTTTAAAACATTTTTGATTTTGATTATCAGCTTGTTAAACATTTGGGGAGGAAGGAAACTGAGTCCTCAGCAGCTGCTCAGGGGAGGTTTCCTCCTTCCTTGGATTATGTTTTGTTCTGAGTAGCTGGAGGGGAAGGAGCTGGAAGGCCGCTGTTGTATGGTGGAGCAGAGGCAGTTTCTCAAACAGTGTAGCTTGTGGGCTGGGCAGCCACTGAGCTCTTGGTGTGGTCTGTAGCACAGTTAGGTATATTTGCAAGTAAACAGACACATCTATATTTTTATGCAAATTAGCATATACCTGCCAGCTGAGAGCCTGCTGGAAAGAAGCAATAGCTTTTTAAAACTTTTTCTTAGGAGTCTGATTGAAGGAGTTTTACCCAAGAAGCTGCTTCAGAGGATGATGGTCCCCAGAGCTGGGCAGAGAGGAGGGGACCCCTGTGGGGGGGAAGGCCAGCAGCCCCTACCCTGCAGGTGACCTGGCTGACTTAATGACTCACTCCTCCTACCAGGAAGCTGGAGGTTTTCCCGGGGCTGGGGCTCTGAGGGGATGCAGTGAACTCAGTTCAGGAAGCTTATTTATTTGAACCAATTATAGGAGACTAATGAGGGGAAGCAATGCAGGGGAGTGGGGCAAAGAAAGAGGGGTTGGGGGCAGGGCTGTCGAAGAGGCCAGCCCCTTCTGGGTGCCACTGAGTGGGAGGCTTGTCCCTGGGAATAATGTGGTTCTGAACAAAGGCACCTTGCGCCGCTTGTGGAGAAATATGAATGGCCTATTCCTGATAAACAAATAGCACTCCATTTTTTTCACCACTTCCTCTTTGAAATAATTTTACATTTCCCAATTTAATTAAAAATTTAAATTGTGATCCTGCAAGAGCTAACATAGCTGTCGACAGCAGAGTTGATGGAGCTTGCAAGGGTTGAAATTTCCATTCTGGCACTGCTCTCTGGAGCTGGCCCAGGTGCTGCAGAACCTCAGGGCCAGGCTCCTTACTCCAGATTATCTGGCTGGCAATGGCCCCATCGGCTTAAAGTTGACTTCACCTCTAGTCTCTAAGATGACTGACCCGCAAGGCAAACTGAGGTTTCCTGTCAGGGGCTCTGTCAGCTCACTGGGGCCTGTTTGGTATCCAGGAGAGAGGGAGGGTCCTTCTGCCACCAGCTCACATGGGAAACTTTGCTGAGGAAGCTTCCTGCCAGGTGCACAGGGGAGGTCGGTCAGGCCTGGGAGGCCTCACACCCAAAGGCGAGGGGGCACTTGGACCCACTCAGGGCTGAAGATTCCGGCCCTTACTTTGGCTTATAAATAGACAAGGGCTCTGGATCCTACATTGCCAACCCTCTGGGACCTGCCAGGGGCTGAAGGTCATGAGTCGGACTGAATTAGAGGAAGATCCGTAGCTAGATTTTGTAGGCGTGCTGGTTCCTGACTTCAGGTCTCAGGCTCTCACTTGGCTAGGTTTCAGGGCTCCAGCTGTTCCCTGGGAAGAAAAAAGAATCTCCTTTTAAATTAAGCCAAAAGATGCCTCTCTTTCCTTCTCTCCTTATTCCCCTACTGTGCGTGGATGAAACCTCCACCCACGTGTCCCCTTGTTCAGAACTACAGAGCCTATAGCCCTGGACCAAGTGTTCTGGTGCGGTCAAGGAAACCTCCTCGGCCTCCACATTCCCTTCCTGTCTGCACTGTTCTCCGTGAGTCACAGAGGCCCTCGGAGCAGGCCTGCAGTTGCTGTTGCCTAGCTGTAAGAAGACAGGTTTCCCACAATTCAGGGCCAGGAGAGATTGTGAGTTCTGGGTGACTTTTTCTACCACTTGGGTGAGAATAATAAGGTTAAATATTTTAAACCAGAAGCTCTAACAAATGCCTTGTGCCAATGCAGTTACGTGAACATCGTCCACACAAACAGGCTCCTCCAGTTCCTTGATGCCCCAGGATCTTCCAAGGTGAGGACGCTCACAGGTTGGGGGCTTCCTTTGTGGTTCCCAATTGAATGTAACCCCAGCTCCGCAGATCTGTTCAATTCACTCACCCAGTCCTGGAGCCCCAGACCTGGCTGGCAGTGGTGTGTCCTTTGTCTGGATTCTTCAGCCCAGAGCCTAAGATCTACAGGCTTTTTCAGGGTCCACAAAAATATTGGGGATCTGGGAAAAAAATGCATCAGCTTCTTCTACTCTTAGGAGTTAATTGAGGATTATGTGTAATGAGAGATGTGGGTTCATTTTAATGTGTTCCTGACTTCAGGAACACTTCTCTGTGAATAAGGCTGCCTCAGGCCTACAAGGGCCTCGAAGCCACCCTCTGACCTGCCCTGGGAGCTTCCAGTCTGGTGGTAGAAGCAGACACCCAGACGCTCAGGTGCAATCTTGGGCAGTGGTGTCAAAGGAGGAATCCAGGCAGCGTGTAAACACAGACCCTAGGCAGCCAAGAGAAGGTGTCTGTAGAGCAGAGGACATTCAGTAGGACTTGGTCTCAGGAATCAGGGAGGGAAGGACCTTGCAGGCAGAAGGAATAGTATATGCAAAGGCCCAGAGGTATGGAAAGAGCCTGGTGCAATTGGCCACTCTGAGGTGGCCTCCAAGCAGGGCTTCTCACACTCAGCACTGTGGATACAAGGGCTGGATAATATTTGGTGATGGGCACTGATTCCTGGCCCCTACCTCAGTAGCATCCTCCTTCCCATGACAATCAAAAATATCTCCAGACATGGCCAAGCATTGCCACATCTGGGGGTGGGGGGTGGGCAAAGTCACCCCCTTTTAGAGCCACCGCTGTGGAGGGAACATGATGTTCAGCATGGATCTAGCCACCTGCTGCTCATGGGCCCTTTCCACTCTCTCCCCCTGTCCAGTGTGTAGATCCTGGAGAAGCTGTCTCCAGGCTGGTTTGTGCCTGTCCTAGAGCCCTTTGGTCTGTGTGACACACCTGCTGGTGGCCTGGGGGCTCACTCTGAGTGGGAAGACACTTCGTGGGGATGCACAGCCCCCGGGGGTCCTCAGGAACTTCCTGGCACCTCCTTCCCAGTCTGACTGTGGCAGTTCTGTGGCGGTGCCTCTCCCACGGCGGTCAGGTCAGTTGGACACAGCAGTCACACTCTGTTGTGGGGCAGTTTTGAGTCGGGTCAGGTGGATTTGGTTTAGATGCTTCCAGAATCTTTGCTGAAGTCCCTTCATTAGACCACTCCACAGCTGGAACCGAGTGAGCAGCGTTGCTGTGAAGGGGGCAGCTCTGAGGTTGGAGGGTGGGGAGGGCAGCCTGTCGAGAGCTCTGGAGTCACTCCCACACTAGCAGACAGACCTGTGGCCAGAGAGAAGCGCCCGCCTGCGTTTGGGCTTCCCAGCTGCTCCCCTCTGGGGGAGGCCTGGCTACAGCTAACATGGGGCGATCTGTGGTGGGCTGTGGCTGGGGCTCTGTATGGGTGAGGGGCCTTTGGGAACAACTGCAGGCCTCTCCCTATAGCCTTTCCTTACCTTTCTAAGTGACTTTTCAGTGTTTTCCCAACTTTTAATTTAGATTTCAAATATACAGAAAAGTTGAAACAGTAAAGGAAATATCTACATGCCCTTTCCCTGGATTCACCAGGGTTAACATTTTGCCATATTTGCTCATGAGATCTCTGTCTCTACACACGCTCATGCACACACACTTTTTTTCTGAACCATTTGAGACTATGTTGTAAGCATTGAGACACTTCACCCTTAAAGACTTTAGTCTATATCTCTTAAGAAGCAGGATATTCCCTAAAAATGCAGTAATGTACATAGTTATGATCTAATAAAAAAAAAGAAGTAGGATATTTTCCAACATAACCACATGTAATCATCACACTCAACACACATTAACGTCAATGAAACGCTGTCATCTCACAAACACTCCCTGTTAAATTCTCCCCAGTTGCCCACTAATGGGTCTTATGGCTCCGCTTGTCCCCTTCCCCACCCTGGTTCCCATCAGGGACTGTTGTTCTGCTGCCTTCTTTTCTTTTCTTTTTTTTTTGAGACAGTCTCACTATGTCACAGCTCACAGCAACCTCAAACTCTTGGTATCAAGCTACTCTCGTGCCTCAACCTCCCAAGTAGCAGGGACGACAGGCGCCTGCCACAACGCCCGGCTATTTTTAGAGACGGGGTCTCGCTCTGGCTCAGGCTGGTCTCCAACTCATGAGCTCAGGCCATCCACCTGCCTCAGCCTCCCAGAGTGCTGGGATTACAGACGTGAGCCACTGTGTTCGGCTCACCTTCTTTTCTTTTTAACTTAATTTATAAATTAATTTTTATTGCTGTATAATAGTTATAAGCCTTATTTTATGATTGATTTCCAATTAGTAGGAGATTGGGCTCTGGCTTTTCTTTTTTTTCTGTAAGAAGGATTTTTATTTTAATTTTGGTTAAAATAGAAAATGCTTCTGGGCCAGAACAGGCTGGTGGGGTAGAGAGAAAGCCTGGCATCACATCCAGGCTCTGCCAATTATTAACTCCATGGCTGGCCTTGGGAAGGTAGGTCGCTGCCTTCCGTGTGCCTCAGTTGTGCTATCTATAAAATGGGAATTATTTCTGCCTTGCAGGCAAAATTAAATGAGACAGTGACCTGAACATGACTGACTCTATGCCTGGCCCTTGGAAAAATGCTATAGCAACAACAATAATTGTCATTGTTGTTCTGCAGTGTTGCTGGGCCTCATGGAACAGGAATGAGCTTTGGATCAGGTTAGAGCAGAGCTTCTCAACTTTCCTAATGCCGCAGCCCTTTAATACAGTTCCTGTGGGTCGTAACCCATAGAACCGCTGGGTTAGAATTTGGGTTGGCGACCTCAGGACAAATCCCTTGGCCCAAAGGCATCCTGCCAAAATGGTGCTCTGTCTTACAAATTCCCTGACTCACCAGACTTGTCATTAGGAGACCTGTTTTGCTCCCGCCTACTGGAGGGGTGCCCATTAAGAATGCTGAGTTTGGCTCAGCGGCTAGGGCGCCAGCCACATATATCAGAGCTGGCGGGTTCGAATCCAGCCTGGGCCTGCCGAACAACAATGACAACTGTGACCAAAAAATACCCGGGCATTGTGGTGGGCCCCTATAATCCCAACTACTTGGGAGGCTGAAGCAAGAGAATTAATTAAGCCGAAGAGTTAGAGGTTGCTGTGAGCTGTGACACCACAGCACTCCACCCAGGGTGATACAGTGAGACTCTGTCTCCAAAAAAAAAAAAGAATGCTGAGCTTGAGGGATGGAGGAGGCTGCGGTGTGGAATTGGTTAATTAAGGTGGCTGCTCCTGAGGCCTGAGAGACTGGGAGGTTGTTGCGTTTAATTACTGAGAGTGGTGCATGTGGAAATTTTCTCTGGCACTCCTAACTTGATGTCATGAGAGGACCTGAGGGTGCTGCCCTGTACGGGACACCAGCAGGAGCTATGAGTTGGGCCTCTGCTCGTCGTCCTCACCCTGGCTTGGAGTGACTTTTTATCCATCTACTTGTATACTATAGAGCTACAGGACAGAGTGGTTAAGAGCCCGAACAACCTGAGTCCGAATCCTGCTCCAATGTGTACTAGCTGGGTGACCAAGGGTGAGTTAAGTCCCCTCTCTGCACCATGGTGTGCTCCTTTGCAAAGCCTTATGGGGACATTTGTAGAAAGACTGACAGAGATTGGGGAACAGCACATGGTAGGTAACAAGCGAACGTGTGTGTCAGCTTGTTCTTTAAAGCAGTGTTCTCAGCCAGGCTGATTTTGTCCCTAGGGCGGGGACATGTGACAGTATCAGAAGGCAATTTTGATTGTTACAACTGGAGGGAAGTGCTCCTGGCAAGTCCTGTGGCTCAGTTGGTAGGGCGCCGGCCCCATATACCGAGGGTGGCGGGTTCAAACCCGGCCCCGGCCAAAATGCAAAACAACCAGAAAATAGCCGGGCGTTGTGGCGGGCGCCTGTAGTCCCAGCTGCTCGGGAGGCTGAGGCAAGAGAATCGCTTAAGCCCAAGAGTTGGAGGTTGCTGTGAGCTGTGTGAGGCCATGGCACTCTACCGAGGGCCATAAAGTGAGACTCTGTCTCTACAAAAAAAAAAAAAAAAAAAAAAGAAGTGGGGGATGGCACTAAACCTCTACAATGTGCAGGACGCCCCCAGCCGGGAGCTGTCTGGTCCACATGTCAGCAGCAGTGACCCGGGCAGCATTGGTGAGGTCCCCCCACAGCCATCGTTCCTCGGAGCCATTTTGAGGGAAGGGGGAGCAAAAGAGGCTCTGGGTGCTGAGAGCCTTTGAATTGTTATTGTTTGTTCGTTTTTACTCCTCTCCCTCATCCTGTAACAAAAATCATTTAGCTACATCTTACTGTGTCATTAATAATGGTAACTACTGTTTATTGAGTACGTATGCCAGGCACTGTGCCAAGTACTTTCTCATTATGTTACCAGTTTTTGTAACGTGCCCGCAAGGTAAGTACCGGTGCCACCCCCACTCTGGAGATGAGGGTTCCTGTAGCCTCATCTCCTTCCTACAGATGAGGAAGCTGAGGCTTAGAGATGGGCAGGGCTTCTAAACCGTCTAAACTGCAATTCCTGATCGTCGCGAACTGCTCTACTTTCCCTCTCACTTGGTGGGAATGTTCACATCCATCCCCAAAACCTGGGAGCTGCACCATCGCTCTCTGACACCCACGGTGTGCTGCCTGCGGTTCCGCTGGTTGGCCTGCCCCGTGAATCTGCCCGGCCACCTTGCACCCCCCATGTCTCTGCCACTGCCACCTTCACCCAGGACACTGGCACTTTTGCCTTCATTCCCCCTGCAGCCTCTGGTCTTACCCTGAGTCCTGTCCCTCCCCAATCAGCAGAGACATGGCCCTGCTAGACCCCAGGTGGGACCAGCCTCTGCTCCCAGCCTTGCACTGACTGCCCTTTTGACACTGTCCTTTTGAGCCAAAATTGGCTCCCACAGACGCCTGCCTGGCCCTGAGGATCAGCTTCCTGTTCCCTCTCTCCTTTGGCCCACCCCTGAAGTACTGTCCCCAGCCACCTTGTGTGCCCCTACAGGACCTCTGTCCAGCTCTGCTCCCAAGCCCACTTTCCCATCATCCCCACTCCCTGTGTAGGAAGCCTCACCCCAGCTACCCTGTGTGCTCCCACAGGACCTCTGTCCAGCTCTGCTCCCAAGCCCACTTTCCCATCATCCCCACCCTCTGTGCAGGAAGTCCCACCCCAGCCACCCCATGCCCCGCATCTCTTAGCAGGTTCCCGCAGCCTCATCTGCTTCCTCCATGGACGTTACCTACCTATTGCTTAGTTTGGTTTGCTGTCTCCTCTCTCCATCACTGGGTGTAGGTACGATGTGTGTAGGGATTTGGGCTGCTTTTTTTTTTTTTGTAGAGACAGAGTCTCACTTTATGGCCCTCAGTAGAGTGCCGTGGCCTCACACAGCTCACAGCAACCTCCAACTCCTGGGCTTAAGTGATTCTCTTGCCTCAGCCTCCCGAGTAGCTGGGACTACAGGCGCCCCGCCACAACACCCGGCTATTTTTTGGTTGCAGTTTGGCCGGGGCCGGGTTTGAAACTGCCACCTTTGGTATATGGGGCCAGCGCCTTACCAACTGAGCCATAGGCGCCGCCCTTTTCTTTCTTTCTTTTTTTTTTTTTTTTTTTGAGACAGAGTCGCCCTCAGTAGAGTGCTGTGGTGTCACAGCTCACAGCAACCTCAAACTCTTGGGCTTAAGTGATTCTCTTGCCTCAGCCTCCCTAGTAGCTGGGACTATAGGCACCTGCCACAATGGCCGGCTATTTTTGGTTGCAGTTGTCATTGTTGTCTAGCTGGCCCAGGCTAGTTCGAACCCACCAGCCTGGGTGTATGTGGCTGGCGCCGTAACTGCTGTGCTACGGGTACTGAGCCTTGGGCTGCTTTTTCATGGATGTATCCCTGAACATCATAGATAGATACTCAGTAAATTTGTTGGTGGAATGAATGAACACGTGTCTCCATGGCCTCCTGGCTGGCAGGCAGCAGGGCCAGGACCTTGTAGCACCCCTCCTACCACCTGTGTGCTGTGCTGGCTGCGCAGGCCTGCTCAGTCCCAGTTCCATGGACTCACCCAGGAATTATCTGGCAGTCTGCATGTTGGTGGACATGCTAGGCTGTTTTCCTTTTTGACTTGGATTCCTCTGTGCCACATTTCCATGCAGGGATGTGGTTTGAGTATAGAGGACGAAAGAGAGGCCAATCCCGGCTCACTTGCCTGAGATCTTCAGCCCAGGAGCTGTGCGCCCCCTCCCCATCCTTCCACTGTGGCACCTTCTCTTCCTTGGGGTTCCTTGGGTAGCTGACTCTGACCTGGTGACCAGAGACTCTTGGCTTGAACACCTGTTCTGTGTGCTGTGAGCATGTGGGTCCAAGTCCAAGGACCTGGGCAGCCAGCCTGTCTTCCTTTTAGCTCCTGATTTCCTGTTGGAGGTAAGGGCTGCCCTCACTCCCTCAAGGACGTTAGGGCCTGGGCCTCCTTCATCCTGCCTAGAGCTTGCAGATATGCCCCGAGGGTTGCCCTACAATCTCAAACTCCTGGTCTCACGTGATCCTCCTGCCTCAGCCCCCCAAGTAGCTGTGACTGCAGGTGACTGCCCCTAGGCCCTGCTTAGTACCTCCTTCCCAGCCCAGGGGAGCTGAGTCCATGGGACCCTTGGTAGTTTGAGAGGCACCTTGACCTCCCTTTTCTCTCTGTGGACCATCCGTATAATTTGCAGGGCCTCTTAATTAAAAAATTACTAAGGGCTCGGCGCCTGTGGCTTAAGCAGCTAAGGTGCCAGCCACATACACCTGAGCTGGCGGGTTTGAATCCAGCCTGGGCCCACCAAACAACGACAGCTGCAACTAAAAAATAGCCAGGTGTTGTGGCGGGTGCCTGTAATCCCAGCTATTTGGGAGGTGGAGGCAAGAGAATCGCTTGAGCCCAGGAGTTGGAGATTGCTGTGAACTGTGATGCCATGGCACTCTACCCGGGGCGATAGCTTGAGGCTCTGTCTCAAAAAAAAAAAAAAAAATTACTAAGAATTTCAAGACATGGGCAGCGCCTGTGGCTCAAGGAGTAGGGCACCGGCCCCGTATGCTGGAGGTGGTGGGTTCAAACCCAGCCCTGGCCAAAAACCGCAAAAAAAAAAAAAAGTTTTTTTCAGAGTAAGAATTTCAAGACAATGACAGCAGAGCAGTAAGCCAAGTGTGGGGCACTCATGTTCCTGAAGCCCTCCCCTCATCTTCACTGGGGAAGATGTGGTAGAGGGCCTGGTCTCCTCTTTGCAGGTGGTGAGATGCTGTGCTCAGCAGGTTGGTGACCCGCTTCCACCCCCACAGCGGATCAGCTGCAGAGCAGAACTGAAAACAGAATGTAGCTCCTGGGGTGGGGGGATCGTCTCACACTGGTTCTGGGGCACTGGGCACTTTGGGTCTCGATTTCCTTTTCTGTAAACTGGGAACACTGACCTGATGGTAAGATGAGACTCCCTGTCCTCGTGACCCCTTTCCTTAAAGCCACGACTACAAAGATCCTTTCCACTTTCTGGAAGGGTCCAAACCCTATAGACAGGAGTGATAATTGGCTGTCATGGTAGTTGAAGAAATTAAAGCCCTTCAGAAGTGGGAGAAGGCTCTCTTTTCATCTCTTTTTGAAGGAATGTGGGGACTTGGGTGGAAAGTTCCCCAGGGTTCCTTGGTATTTCAGTGCTTTGATATCTAGAGGAATAAAAGAGCAATTAATTGCTATAAATGGCCTCTTCCCGTAGGGTTAGTCTGATGGTGGAGGGGGTGGCAGTGCTGGGTGACAGCTCCCGCATCCCCGGGCCGTCCATTGGTTGAAGGGCCACACACAACGCGACTGAGTGATTTAGAGAAATGTCTGTCTTCAGGGGAGGCTTTTGAAATCCTGCTTCTCTGGAAAGCATGTTTTCCTCAGCCCCTGGGGTCAGTGAGCAGCTTTCTTTGCAAAACTCACTGAAGACAGTGGGTTTCTGAGCTGTCCTTGGTGCTGCCCTCAGACCTCTCCTGTCATCACAGGCTGGGAGCCGGGAGCCCACCTTTACACCAGGTGCTCTGGGGGACACAGAGGCCCACGGTCTGTGCACTCCAGTGGAGGAGGGGGCCCAGGCAGGCAAGGCTCCTGCTTGATGAGCCCGTACTTGTGACCCAAATGATGAGATCATGTGTGGGAAGCAAAGGAAGGTGGTGTTCTCTGGTTCCTGGCAGAGGCGTGTTGGGTGCAGGTAGACACGTGGCCAGTCTGAGAGGTCCGTGAATAGGGCACAGCCCTATGTCTGAAGACATATGCGTGTCTGAAGGGCAAAGGAAGCAGAGTGCCAGGCTGCCTGTGCCTTGCTTGTCGAGCTGGATTTGGTGGGTGGGACATCATCTTGTACAGGTTTGGGACTTGCCCATCAGCTGTTCCAGAGTGATTCATTCTGGTCCACAACATCTCTGAGCACAATCTCAATTAGATTTGGTGACTAACCCCCGGGTAGGAGGTGTGTGGTGTCAAGTGGACTGACCCGCTTCTGCCAGAACTGACAGGCCCGCAGAGCTGCAATCAGCACCTCCTCCCAGAGGTGTAGGCGCAGGTTCCCGAGGCTTGCCAGACACACAGGTATTTCTGGATGGTGATAGAGCCCAATGCCATGTGCTTCCTGCCAGCAGCTATGAATCCCTCACCTGGGGTGTGTCTCCAGGTCTGACTCTGCAGCCACTGGGGCCATTCTGGCTCCTCCCATGACCCGTGTTCTGTGTTTCCACAGGGTGGCACCTTCCTATTTCTCCCCAGCCACAGCCCTCCCCTCACAGTTGAGCAGCTGTTTGCCTGAAGTTAATTTCCAGAAGCAGGTAAGGACTCGAGGGAGGGGCATCTGTAATGTGGCCGTGGAATAGTGTTGGGCAGGGGTGAAGGGTGGTCTTGGACGCCATGTTCAAGGGCTGGCTGACCATGAAGTTAACTCATCTCTTTACCTTTCTCCATTCACCCTTATAATTCTCAGATATTTGGGTTCCTATGGCAGATGTCATAGTACTGCTGTTTTCTTTCAGGCTAAGATGTGCAGATTCGGGGTTGGTGTTTTATGTGAACTCTATGAATCACACAATTCATTAAACATAGTGAAAATGTAAATGTAAAGTTTTTAATCTATCGCAGTGTGTTTAAAAATAGACAAAACAGGCTTAGCACCTGTAGTTCAGGGGCTAGGGTGCCAGCCACATATATAAGAGCCGGCAGGTTCAAATCCAGCCTGGGCCTGCCAAACAACAATGATGGCTGCAATCAAAAAATAGCTGGGCATTGTAATGGACACCTGTAGTCACAGCTACTTGGGAGGTTGAGGCAGGAGAATTGCTTAAGCCTAAGAGTTTGAGGTTGCTGTGAGCTATGACGCCATGGCACTCTACCCACAGTGACAGCTTTAGTCTCAAAAAAAAAAAATGGACAAAAGACAAACGCTGCAACCCAGGGCTGGAGGTAGCTTGTCTACCTGAAGGACTCACCTGGCTGCCTGACCCGGCCTGAGCTTATTCGATATTGCCCTAGCAGGTATAAGACCACCCTGGTATAAGTGGATATTCTAACTTGAATAAATGTAGGTGTTCAAATATTAACTTCAAATTTATAAATAAAAACAAGTATAGGTGGTTGGTCGTATGTAGGGCCAGGTTTGCCTGTCAGAGGGAGGCTAGCTTTCAGAGCTCTTTGTCGGAATTGGTTGTGTTTCCCACCCAGAGGCCTGTCATGCAGATGACTGTAACCTCCCGGCCACCCAGCCTCTGACCCACATGTGTAATACTCACCAGTCTCTCTCTCTGGGATCCTGTACTGCCTCCTAATTCTTCCAAAGTGCGCTCAGCTGCTGAAACCTGGAGATTACATGGTGGTCCAGATTGGGTCTCTGCAGAGACCAGACTGGAGTGGAGCCCCTGAGGGCGCTTCTTATAGATGTCCTCAGATGTCTCCCAGAGAACACGTGTGGCCTCTGCAGCCAGGGCCAGTTCTTACTTTGTGTGGGTGCTTCACAGTGGTCGGGAGCCACTTCCTGACTGTCTTTTCTTGGCCAGTTAAGCTTCCTTCCTCAGAGAGGCAGGCTCGGAACCTCTGTGTGTGTGTGTGCGTGTGCGTGTGCGCACATGTGTGTGGCGGGAGTGCATCTGTGTCAGAGTGAATGTGTGTGCCTCGGAGTCTGTTCATTGTATTTGCCCCAATCAGATGTCGTTTTCTGGAATGGCCCCCACTTTTCGCATTATGTGCTGCACACCTGTTCCCTCGCCCTTCATTTGGATAGTTGAAAGTTGCCTGTTGTTTCTTTCCGTTTTCCTTTTTCTGGCTCCTCTCTGACTTGGGCAGCTCACACTGAAATTTTCTGAGTTTGGAGTGGGAGAGCTGCCCCCTTTTAGGCTACAGGGTGTTTATGGGAACAGCCAAGAGACCCTAATTGAGAAGCATCCTTACTTTGGATTGTTACATCCTAGCACTAGAGGAATAATTAGTGTGTCTGAATTAGTTGCAGTTGAGCTTATGTAATTTAAATATATTAATGGAGAATAGTTCTTGATGCCTACCGGGGAAAATAAGAATTCTTAAGTGAAGTTAATTGGATGCTTGTCAGTAATGTGTTGAAAATTTAATAGCACCTTTGTTTGTACAGGCAACAGACCCAAACATCCTCTAATGAAGTTGTAGCACACCAGCAACTGAAATGTGCATGTTGTCTGGGTTGATTATGATTTATCCCTTTGAATTACTAATTTTCTCCACATTGAAACCCTTAACTGTAGATGAGGACAGAGTTAGGTGGCCCAGTCATGATGTTTCTCATTCCTTTGGGTTGGAGTGTGAAGGGCGGGACGAGTGCTCCTGGGCACATTCTGCCCTGGATCCGGCCCTGACAGGCAGCAGGCCAGTATCAGCTGGGACTGGAGCTGGAAGAATGCTAGTTGACCAGAACTTTTTGAGATGACAAGAGTTTTGCTTCAGAAACAGCATCTGCCTGGGGAACATGTTGACGTGAGAGCAGCCTGGCGCCTGAGACTCATTCAGGCACCAGCGGTACCCCATGTTCTCTGACAGGGCAGCTGTGAGTGCCCAGTAAGCACAGCATGAGGTGTCCCTGGGGATAGTGAGGCTGCAACAGCCAAGATGACAGGACGGCGCCAGTCTGTATGGGGTGTGCAGGGTAGGACTGTTAGTGCAAAATCTAGGAAAACAGGCATCATGCAGACTGATTGTGTGCTGAGAATAGATGTCTCCCAGTGAGCAGCCAGACCACTGAGTCCTGGGGACAGGGCAGCTAAAACTAGACACCAGCCCTCTGAATGAATGAAGAGATCTTGCCTGGGGCCCTGGGACTGGAGCATGGTTTGTGACAATAGGATCAAAATAAGGACAGCCCAAGCCAGGGTGATCATTTCCCGTGGGGGCTGAGAACTGGCCTGCAGGCGCCCAGCAGTCAGGAGTCTTCCCTGTGCCTGTCAGGCAGGCGGATTGCAACTCTGGTGCCACGTGTGTGGTGACACCTAGTGGCCATCCCCTGCATTCCACCCTGTCTTTCTCCAGGCCAGAGCAGACTGAGAACCAGCTCTTGGGCACAGAACGGATTGGAGGCATTTTACTGCTGGAAGCCCTAACTCTCAGCTCGAGGGCTTTACAGATGGAGCATTTCAGATATTCTTTGGAGAACCCAATAGGCCAAGGCGCACTACTTTGAAAATGGCAGTCCAGGCATATGGGAGACTGGGTTAGATATTTTGATCTCTTTTAACACAATGATGTTTGGCCCTAAAGGAATATGGATATTGTAGAGAGGGGAGGCTTAGACGCCTAGGCCATCCCACTGTTCCATTCAACCAACGGGCTCCTGCCAGGTGCTAGGCTCTGGGAGCACAGGGGGGAACAAGGCAGACAGGGCCCTGCCTACAGTGACAATAAGAGCATATGCCAGCAGGGCACTGTCAGAGTGCAGGGACAGTGGGCCAGGGCCACAGCTTCAGTTACACTGTCAGGGAAGGCTTCCATGGGAAGGCATTTTTAAGCCCAGATGAAGAAACCAGGTTCAGGATGAGGGGATACCCAGTGCAAAGGCTGCCCGGGAGAAAAAGCTTCTCAGCACATTCTAAAAACAGACCTGGGACCAGAAAGGCAGAGTGAGGGGAGGAGAGGTGAAGCTGATAACGCGGGGCTTTGCAGGGTCCTGGCAGGGACTGCGGAATATATTCCCAGGTATGTTTAAGTAGGGAGTGGTATCATTCTGGCTACCATAAATAGAAAAGGACAAGGAAGGAAGCGGGGGATCACGGGAGGCCATGTGGTGGCCCCAGCCCAGGTGGAAGAGGTGGGGGAAGTAGAGATCACACCATCTGCTCAAGGCCAGGGGCAGGGCTCTCCCACAGGGTGTGTGGCGTGCAGCCTCAGACCAGCCCCGCTGTGTGGCTGCTGCAGTGGAAGGAAGTGAGTGTGGGGTGACATGCAGAGAAGTGAAACCCCAGGACGGAGCTCCCCACTCAGCCGTGCAGGGAGCTGGGGCTGCCCACACAACAAGGCTGTGTTCTCTCATCAGAGACCACTCTTAAGTGGGTTACTCCTCCCTCCCGGCTCATGGTCACTATTCTGGCCCTTTTCCGAGGCCCAGAGGAGGTGGAAGGGGAGCAGGAGGCAGAATGAAGGAGCTCTGGGGCAGGAGGAGTCCAGCTGCTGCGCGTGCCCTGACCAGCAGCTGGTTAGTTCGTGGGGTGGGTTTGGGGGCGAGGGCCCTGTCAGCTTACAGGGAGCAAGCTGCTGATAGGTGCCTACAGTATTTTGTTGCCTACAACAGCCCTAACTCCCTGCATGGCTGAGTGGCCCTGGCACGTTTCTGAGTCCACCCTGACTGGGAGAGCCCGAGGGTCTAGGGCTTGCTGGCCCTGGAGTGATGGGCAATGTGAGGATGTCCTTGGCCCACCAGCTTGGTTCCCTGGTTCTCCCCAAGCAGCTCCTTGGCACCAGAGCTGATAAGGCTCCACCCCACCAGCTGCTGCGTTATTTCTGACTCATCCAGGAGTTACAAGTGTGTAACCCCTCCACACCCGGTCTCCTCTCCTCCAGCTCCTCCTGGAGGGAGGAAGCTCTGGACTTCTCTCCTGGGGACTTTCTGCAGGTCAGGTCTCTGCTACCCCTGGACACAGCTTCTGGCCTTCCCAATGGCCTACAGGAGCCTCCCTCTGACACGTGGGGTGGGTTTGGGAGGGTGGCGGTAGCAAGCTTCATACCCTGGACCAGTCTCTTCCCATCAAGGAACTCCTTGGAGCCCAGCCCGGAAGCTGGCCTCAAACTCATCAGGGGCTTTTCTTGAGGAAGCTGCCTCGGTGTTTGGGGGCTGGGCACTGATCTCACAGTTTCTCGAGCCAAAGGTCCCAACAAGCTGCCTCCAATCCTGTCACGTTTGCTCCTGTGGAAGTTGCTTGTTTTGAGACCCTGGGACACTTGGGGCTTCATGCACCACATGGCCTGCAGCTTATTGCAGGAGGCTTGCTGTAGGATGGCTGGCACGTAGAGCAGGCTGGCAAGTCTGAGTCAGCGCAGCCTCCCTGGGCCTGGCAGTTCCACACACAGAGGTGGCAGGCAGGCCAGCCCCTTGCAGCATCTGCTCCAGAACAGAGATGCCTGGTCCTGCTGGCTGGGACCAGCGGGGTAAGGAAGGTACCCGGCAACTCGCCACCTGCTCCACGCTCTCAGGAACGAGCCCACTGTGGAAGGGTGGCGGTCACCCAGCAGGTGTCAGTGTGACAGAAGGTCTCATCCTGACCCTTCCCTGTTTGATGCTGCCTCTTGCTCTGCAGGAATCCCCAGAGCCGGGCCGGGGGGATGAACCGCGAGGGAGCTCCCGGGAAGAGTCCGGAGGAGATGTATATTCAGCAGAAGGTCCGGGTGCTGCTCATGCTCAGGAAGATGGGATCAAACGTGAGTGCCTGCAGGTCCCAGGGAGGATGGAGGGGACCACAGCCACCTCCGGAGTGCCTGTGGCTGGGCTCCATGGCCATGCGGCCCCTTCAGACCTCCCCCAAGTGCAGAGCCCAGCACATCCAGTGTAGGGGGACTGCTGGGCAGACTTCCCACCCCCCATGCCAGGTGGGAGCCAGGCGGGGGTTCTGAGGGCCTTGACCTTCCTTTCCTTGCCCTGCTCCCTGACCCTCAAGAGTTTTCTCTCCCCGAGGACACCCAAGGCACCTGGGCAGACCTGCACTGAGAGGGGTGGATAGGCATGTGGACAAGGGGTATTTCTCAGAAAGAGAGGGCGAGATGCGGAATTGCCTGTTGGCTTTCCAGGCAGGGCCTGTATCTCCCACCAGCCCTGCACTAAACTAGATTCTCACGTCAGATTCCTTCTGAGTGCCAAGGCCTATGGGCCCCATGGACCTGGTTTCAAGAGTGGCAGCTGGTGGCAGGGGGTGTGCTTGCTCTGGAACTGAAGGGGTCAAATCTCAGGAACAGAGGCCCGGGGAGCAGAGGAGGCACCGCCCAGGGATCAAGGGGGCCTCTGGGAGTGCAGAGGCCTCTCAGGGAGCAGGTGAGTGCTGCTCCTCACCACGGCTCTCTCACCCTGCAGCTGACGGCCAGCGAGGAGGAGTTTCTGCGCACCTACGCAGGGGTGGTCAACAGCCAGCTTAGCCAGCTGCCACAGCACTCCATCGACCAGGGTGAGTTGAGGGCCAGGGTAGCTAGTCAAGCCCCTCCTAGGGCACTGAGTTGCAGCTCCTTGAGAGACTGTGGCTCCAGCCCTGAGGAGCCCTGAGACTCAGGGCAGGAGAGGCCCAGCTCTCTCCCACCCATAGAGCTGAGCCCTAGAACTTCTGGGCCTCCTGTCTGGTCCCATCTCCTTCCCCAAGTAGGAACCAACAACCCTATAAGGTAAATGGTGGGGTCCCTTTCTAGGCCCAGAAGAGGCAAGAAATAGAGGTGTCTGGGGGCCCTTGTGACTTAAGAGGCTCTGTTTGTTGCATTTCCTTAATCTTCAGCCTGACCCCTGCCCACCCAGCACCCTGCCCAGGGAGAGTGAAACCGCTCTGTGTGCTAGGACAGTGCTGTCACTGTTGGCCTGGGGACAGGCCACATTGGCTGGCTGTGGCCAGAAGAGGATGCCCCAGTGGCCTGGATGTCTTTTTTTGAGAGATTACAGTCAGTCGTCACTGTAACATGTAACATTTGAGCATTTGTTATGTAGTAGGCACTGTACTAAGTGCTTGATACGAATGGTTTCATCTCATTGTAGGGAGCTACCATCTGCATACTTCCATTTAGTAAATAAGGAAACGGGCTTGGGAGCTGTAACCCACTGTGCTTGGTCATGCAGCAAGTTACTGGGAGGCCCAGGATGCAGTCCTGCAGCTTTCCGGACAGCTCTGTGTCCTTTGGCCCCTTAGCGGGGCTCTGCCTCTAATTCTGACCAGCATCTCCAGAGTCCTTTCCTTTTTTCTGCTTCGTTGGAATTACTGGCAATAAAATATCGCAACCTGTGGCATGTCCAGACGCGAGCAGCTCTCAGAACAGTGCTGATGGGTGCATTTGCTCTACTGTGAGGCTGGCGGATGGGGCCTGACCTGGATCACCAGACAAGCCCTTGTCCTTCAAGATGTCTCGGGGCTCTGCCCTGGCACAGGGGCCAGTTCCCAGGCTCTGATGCTGGGTGTGACACGACTGGTATACCCAACTCAGCAGAAACCTTCCAGGGCATGCCAGTGGGACAGCCACTTCCCGTGCACAGGCTGGGTATGTCTGCCCAGGCGTGCCTAGGCAGTGTGGGATGGCCCATTCTGCATGGTGTCTGCTGGCTCCATCCCGAGATCTCATGAGAGATCTCCCCTCCCAGGGCAGGTCTGAGTTTCTAGCATGGGACCCTCTCTTGGGCACCAGGCCTACCTGAAACCCTCCACTCTCAATCCCTGGAGACTCACCTTCTTCCCTAGTTGGTTTTTGGTCACTGAGTTAACGTAAATTGAGGTGAGATGCGGGTAAAACCTCTAGCGGAATGCTTTTAATAGAAAAAAATCTAAAGTCATAGAAATATATGTCAGTATAGACAACAGCACATACCCCACACACACTCACACAAACCTGCATGTGTGTAGGAAAAAATGCTGGTGGAATATATACCAGGCTGTCAATGGAAAATTCCATTAGAGGTAGGGCTACATAAGGGACTTCCACTTTCCAAGTCACACATTTTCTTTTTTAATTTTTTATTTATTTATTTTTTTTGTAGAGACAGAGTCTCACTGTACCACCCTCAGGTAGAGTGCCGTGGCGTCACACGGCTCACAGCAACCTCTAACTCTCGGGCTTACGCGATTCTCTTGCCTCAGCCTCCTGAGCAGCTGGGACTACAGGCACGCGCCACAACGCCCGGCTATTTTTCTGTTGCAGTTTGGCCGAGGCTGGGTTTGAACCCGCCACCTTCAGCATATGGGGCCGGCGCCCTACACATTGAGCCACAGGCGCCGCCCAAGTCACACATTTTCATAAGGCTAATTTTTTGGCAATGTATATACATTTCTTTGTAATTTAAAAATATTTATAGGAGAACTCTTTATCTTGCTTAGTTGAACCAGTAGTTGAGACCAAAACTGAGCTGTGCCAGGTTGTTGAAGAAGGTCTTGGTGACCTCAGCCAGTAGCCTGGCCCAAATGCTACTGAGCACCAAGTTGTGAGCCCAGGGCTGGTGGTGGCTGTGACCCACCATGTATGTCCTGGAGTCTGGGCCCTCCTGGGCAGTTACTGTCCATAAACATTGTGCTCTCTGGGGGCCCTGGAAGCTGAACCTGAAGCCAAGGAAGAATCTGGGGGAAGAATTGTTGGGAAGGGGGTGGCCGGAGGGATTCTCTGCTACTGAGGTGCCGTGTGGACTGCCCCCCACTTCTGCGCAGTCTCTCTGACCTGGCTGCTGAGGCCTGAGCCACGTGGGGAGGCCTTGAGATTCTGTGGACCGAGTTGAAGAGAGGAGGAGGTGGCTGTGCCTGGAAGCGCTTCACAGGTATCCTGTCACTTTCTGTGTGAGCCTCAAGACACCACAGACAGATAAAGCCACAGTCAGTCCAGTCTCTCCTGCTGAGGACAGGACCCTGTGCGTCCGCCCGAGCAGTGGGGCCAAATGAATCTCCGCTAAAATTCTAGCAGAGCCCACCTCAGCTGATGTTGTAGGGTGTCCTCGGATTGTTGCCCAGGTCCTGGTGCCCAGCCCAGAGGCCTGGCATGAGCGCCTGATGGCCACTAGGTGGCACTGTCCCTCAGCACATGGCCAGCTGCTCTGGGCAGGGTGTTCCCTGAGCAGAGAAGACTCACTCCCTTAGGGAGGGGGCTTGAGGAGGGCACTGTGCTGTCTTGTGGGAGCACAGTGGGTCACCACTGGCAGGCTGCGCACACTCCTCTCCAGAGCTGGAAAGGCCTGGTACCTGGGGCACTGCTCCTTTCCATGAGACCTGGAGAGAGACTTTGGGAGGCCATAGTGGGCTCCTCTCCACCCACTGCAGGCACACCTAGGCCTCTGCCCTCTACCTTGTGCTTGTTCCCTCAGTGCACATTTTTCCAGTGTATGGTGGGGACCAGGCAGGTGCTGGAGGCCCTGGGGTGGTTACCAGGAGGTTCTAGCAGAAGCCAGTTCTGGACAGTGTACCCTGCCAGTTTCCAGCCTGCCTGGCCGCTGCTGAGCTGAGACCACCAATGACAGCTTTCTTTCCCTCCCTATACTTGGAGATCCCCTTTTGATCCCCTTTTTCTTCCTCCTCTTCCTTTTTATTTATTTATTTTTGAGACAGAGTCTTACTATGTTGCCCTTGGTAGAGTGCAGTGGCATCATAGCTCACAGCAACCTCTAACTCTTGGGCTTGAGCCGTTCTCTTGCCTCAGCCTCCCAAGCACCTGAGACTACAGGCACCCGTTGCAGTTGTCATTGTTGTTTAGCAGGCACAGGCTGGGTTCCAACTCGCCTTCCTCCGTGTCTGTGGCCAGCGCCCTAACCCCTGAGCTGTGGGCACCAAGCCCCTCTTCCCTCTTAATCATACTGGCATCCTCCAGGGGTGTTCTCTCTCTCTTCTGCCCAGACCCCTCTCCTGACCTTAGGATGTCATGTGTGACTCTCAGACGAGCACCTTGCCAGACGCCCCGGCTCAGCAGATCCAGCTTCATCACCTCACCCCGTCTTAGAACCCCTTTCTCCACCTGGATCCTCTGTGCTGACCAGTGTACAAGCAAATACCCAGTATCCAAGGACTCACCTTGACTCCTCTTCCCCAGAGATCTGGTTAGAAACCAAGTCCTTTAGACTGTCCTGCCTTAGCTCCTCAGATCTGCCCTCTTTCTCTCCTGCTCTGAGCCTCCATCTTGGTCTGAACCCATGTTATAATAATTCTTGTCTCAATTGCTGTGAATCACTCCTACCTGGCATCTTGACTTCTCCTCTCGCCCCCTCTAGACCACCCTCTACCCCCAGAGTGACTTTTGAAGGCTCATGGTGGCATCAGCAGGTCTCCCTCCAACTTAGAATCTTCCAGTAGCTTTCTGCAGCCTTAGCACAGTGAGCGAGACCCCACCCCCACCCCCAAGACCCAGCCTTGCCCTCACTGTCAGTGAGAACAGGCCTGTGTGCTCACGCCTTCTGCCCCTGCACTTGCTTCTCAGCCACCAAAAACCTGGCTCCATCTGCCCACCCCTCTCCCTGTAGCCTCAGCCAGGCCCTCCTGTCACACGCGTGTGTCCCGCAGCTGTGCTGCCCCCACACTGTCTCCTGGTCTGTCTGTTGACCAGACTCTGAGCCCCTCGAGCTTGAGACTATGGTTTCTATCTTCGTATTTGAGGGGCTGGGGCCCCCAAACCCTCAGTGCACACTTGGGAACCTGTGGTTACCTGCCGTAAAGACAGTGGATCCTCTGAGCACACTCGCCTGGTTGCTGAAGGTAGCTGAGCAGACCTGATAGCCAGGAGGACTCGGCTTTGAACTAGAGGAAATCCATACTTCTTGGGAAGGTCGCCTTGTTGAGAAGGGCCAGCTGCCAAGCTGGGGGACAGCTGGAGCTCCCGGAGCAGGCTCTGCAGAAAGCTGAGTCTGCACCTTTCTCCTGGCCAGGGCTGCTGCCTTCAGACTGTGTATTGATTGTTTTTCCTGGTTGTTCAGTAACCCACAGTCATTGTAGAACATTGGGGAAAGGTAGGGATGGCAGAAAAGTTTAAAGGATTGAATCCTATTACATAGCATAATCACTATTCTCCTGTTAAATTTCTTGTCAGCATTTTCTTTCTTTCTTTTTTTTTTTTATCTGAGACAGAGTCATGCTAGAGTCCAATGGCGTTATCTTAACTCATAGCAACCTCAAACTCTTGGGCTCAAGAGATCCTCCTGCCTCAACCTCCCGAGTAGCTAAGATGACAAGCACCTGCCACAATGCCCAGCTAATTTTTCTATGTTTTGTGGATACAAGGTCTTGCTCTTGCTCAGGCTGCTCTTAAACTCCTGGCCTCCCAAAGGGTTAGGATTACAGGGGTGAGCACTGCACCTGGCCAGCATTTTTTTCTTTTGAGACAGGGTCTCACTGTATTGCCCAGGCTAGTCTTGAACTCCTGAGCTCAAGCAATCCACCTGCTTCGGCCTTCCAGAGTGCTAGGAGTACAGGTGTGAGCCACCATGCCTGGACTTCTGTGCGCTTAATGTTCTTGAAGAAAATGTTTTAGTGAGTGCATAATTTGCAGGTGTATGTCTGTGCCATGATTTATTGACCAATCCCTTCCTGTTCGATGTTCATTTCCCATTTTCACCATCAGTCATAATAATGGCAAACATTCCTCAAGGCAAGGTTGTTTGCCAAGCAGCACGCAGGATTATCCTCACAAATCCTCCCCAGAGCCCTGTGAGGTAGGTCAAGTTGAAAAAACAGGCTCAGAGAGGTTGAGGAACTCAAGGTCATAGAGCCAGTGTGGGCCCAGGGTGTAGCCAACACTGAATATCGTTGCATATAAGCCTTCATCGTTTATTTTAAGTAAATTCTAGCACTCAATCATACATGTGCATTTGTAAGCAGGACGGCATTTACCTGAGAAGAGGTGATTTAGGCCACTACATTTCAGAAGGGGCAGAACAAACGGGAATGAGCCTTCCGTTGACTTTATATTCCAGGCCCTCCGTTCGCAGGTGCCTTGGAATAGGCTGGTTCTTTGGGAGCTCTGATCTCTTCCTGCCCGAGTGCTGCAGCAGGGCTGGGGTGCAGCGTGTGCCCATTTCCGGCCCCCATTGGTGCTTGCGAAGGCCACCTCTAGCCAGGTCCCTCGTAACTGTCATCCTCACCCAGGAGGCCCTTATTGAGCTTCCCTGGCTGTGAGGGACCCCATCTGGACGTGGCTCATTTTGTTAAGGAAGTTCCTTGTCCTTTCACTGCCTGGGGTCCTCCTGGGCACACCCTGGTCTGCCCCTGCCTTTCTTCTCTTGGTGATTCCTCAGGCCTATTGCAGCCATCTTTTTCCAAGAGACTTTCCAGGGAAGGTTCCCCCAGCGTGGCCAGCTGGGCTTTGTGAGGGCTCTGTGGACTTTCCCCTTTGGAAGCTGAGGCTGCTGGTTCAGGGTATGTTGCCAGAGAACCCAAAATAGGTCACTTGGTCTCAGGGTTACACTGGGAACCTTGTTAAAATAGCTGTGGTCATGAGAAACCAGCAGGGAACCAGGCTCCGGGGAGGCAGCCTCCCCTTGGCAGGAAGCTTCATAGTAGACACGGCCTCTGCTGACTCCTCCTCAAGCCTCTCAGGCCCTGTGGTGGGGGTGCTGGCACAAATGTCTCCCTCTCACAGCCCAGCATGGCAGGTTCTTCCTGGAATCGCTCCCCACCCCCACCCCGACACATACACAGCTGTCTAGCCCCTGTCCTTTCACTTCCTCCACGAAGCCCTGTCTGTCCCTCCAGGGTCAGCAGGTGCCCTGGAGCTCCACACCAATCCTTCCATCTGTGGAGCTCCTTGGGGCAGGGGGCTGTGCACACCTTTCAGTCCTCAGTCCAGCTTCTGCCTCAAAGCAGGTGTTTGCTGGGTTAATGCATAGACGGAGCGGCTCCTGCTTTGTGCCGGCATCAATGCTGTTTGGATAGCCTGCTGGGGTTCCCATGTCACCTCTCTCTCCACGTGTGGCTTTGAGGCCTCTCCCAGAGGCTCCAGGTGATAACAGACTCTGTAGTGAAATTACAGCCAGGCCCAGGGGGAGTTCTGGTCTATGGGATGGGAAGCTAATCTTTTCAAACTTTAATCAACACTTGTATGAGAATTACCTGTAACCTAATAACCAAAAATCACCTGATATTGAATCAAACAGAAATCAACCAGGAGGATTTGGTACATAATTTGTGTCACTGAAAAAGGAAGAAATCCCAAGAAAGACTGAGGAATGTGCTGGACCACGGGCCAGCATTTCATCAGCAGGTTGCTTCTGGCCCTGTGAAGGTTGCTTCGACCCTTCTTCACCCAGTGCAATGGGTTCTATTGTCTAGAATTGAGAACAGATGCCAGAAGGCCTCCGAAAAGCCCTTTACCTGCCTCTACATTAACCTCCCGACACCCTGATAAGAAGCAGACCCTATGGTGAAGGGGAACTGAGGAGGGCCGTTCAGTCCAGTGGGACAGTCACTTTCATTAGCTCCTCGGTGCTGTGTGCTAGGCACCATGCCACATGGTGGCCCCGGCCTCGGGTTGCTGGTCCAGCTGGGCAGACAGACACATGTGCTACCACTTAAGGGCTCTGGGCATACAGATCAAAGTGAGACTCATTCTAAGGGAGGGGACACCACCTAGGCTAGCCACAAAGAAAAGGATTTTTTTGTACTGGGCCTGGAGGAACGCATGGCCATGTGCGTGTGGACAGATTGAGGAGGAAGAATATTAATATTGTAGGCCTTTTCTTTTCAGATGCTGGCCAAGAAAGGACAACGGCACAGGGCAGGGTGGCCTGTAGCACCAGGTCCTCAGAGTGTCCTCAGATCACACGCTGGATCACTGAGGGTATTTGTCCATAATGCAGACTCCCGGGCCCGCCCCAGCCCTGCTGAGTCAGAATGTTTGCCAGACATGCCTGGGAATCTATTTTAAGCAAGTCCCCCAAGGTGATTTGATTTTGATGCCCACTAAAGAATATGACAGGATTTAGGTGAGGAGTTGGTCATCTCTGTCCTTCTCAGGACAATCAAACTCCCTGTCTAGGAGAGCTTATGTTTTGGGGAACAAAAGAATTAGAATGAGGAAAACTTGAACAAGTGCCTCACCTGGGAAAACATACCACAGAAGCAGTACGTGGGGTGGGGGCTCGAGGGATGGGAGGGTGGGAACGGGGTGAGGTGGGTTTGGGGATGTGCACCTGAGGGAGTTGGGCAGTGCCTGTGGCTCAGTGGACAGGGCACCGGCCCCATATACCGTAGGTGGTGGGTTCAAACCTGGCCCTAGTCAAACTGCAACAAAAAAAATAGCTGGGTGTTATGGCAGGCGCCTGTAGTCCCAGCTATGCGGGAGGCTGAGGCAAGAGAATCGCCTAAGCCCAGGAGTTGGAGGTTGCTATGAGCTGTGACTCCATGGCACTCTACCAAGGGTGACAAAGTGAAACTATGTCTCTTAAAAAAAAAAAGAAGAAGAAGAAGAGAGGGGGTTCTAGTAGGGTTGTGACCCACTCAGACATTGTTTCTGAAGATTTATACTATGGATTTTATGTGTGGCCAGCTGGACGGGTGGGGTAGATGCTGTTCACCATACTTTGCAGATGAGGAGCCAAGGCTGATGTGCAGAGACTTCCCACGGGATACACAGCTAGGTGGAGTCTTGGTACTGGGGTACACCAAGGAAGCCCAAGCCTGGGCAGGGCCTTCTGCCTCCTGAGCTCTTGATGGCTAGTCCAGGAGTTCCAACACCTCTGCCAATGGCTCAGCAGCTCTGAGTCCCAGCCTTGTGCAGACAGCCCTGGCCACACGGCCCCGCCTCCCAACAGCCTCCTGTGCATGTGGTGGTGGTTGTCAGCCTGGAGCCCACAGGGCGCTGCTGAGCCTGGTGCTGCTTTGGCTGCCAAGGCCTTGGTGGATCAGTGGCTTCTGTCCCCGTAGCAACCAGAATGTTGTGCTGTCTCAGGGTAAAAGCCATCCTCTGGGAACTATGGGGCATCAGAGCTGAGATGTATAGAACACTTAGCCCTTGGCTACTAAACACAGCACTTGCCACCCAGTGGGTCTGGTTTGTCTCAAGGAAGCCCAATCCAGGGTGGCACTGAGCTTATCCCCTCTGGAAACCCTTCCCTTTGGAGGAACATCTGGGACCTGTTTTTCCAGGCAGCATTTCCCCAGAGCAGTAGCTAAACTGTGCAGTGCTAGCTAGAGGGTAGGAGTCACCCGTTGGTATTGACAGCAAGATAATGAGCCCATGGTGGGGCGGGGAGGTACCACAACCCAAATCAGGCGGTTAGAGAATGGAGTAGGGCACCCAGAGTGGGAGTCTCCCTGGGCACCTGGGTCCGCTTGGTCGTGTTTTTTCTCTGGCCTGGTCTGCTGTGTGTGTTGAGGATGGGCCCTGGGCTCGGCAGGTGGCAGTCCCTGGCTGATTTCAAAGCCCTTAGCCAAAGTTAACTCCCTATGTTGATGGTGACTTGCATTCTCCCCATCAGCAGGGGAGACTGCTGGGGTTTCAGAGTTATATTTGAAGACTGTGGGGTTTCAGAGTTATATTTCTGAGTTTTCAGGCTCCACTAGCCTCCCCTCATTAGGGAACTCCTAAGCTCTTACAGGGTGGCTAGGAGGCTCCCTGTCCCAAGGCATGTGGTGGTGGGGGCTGGGCTCACAGGCACCCCAGCTCCTAATCAGATGATGTGTACATGTCTGTCTGTGGCTGCTGCCCCTCTTGGGAGTTGCTCGTTTTCTCCCATGACAGGCCAGGTCTGTTCTCTGCCCAATCTGTGGGCCTTTGAGGACTTGTAGCCTTTAGGAATTGAGGTAGGCTTTTTGTACCCTCAGCAATTTGCAGGGTGGGTAGGATTTGCCTTGTGGTCTGTTTTCTTTCTCCCTGGCCACCTTTGCACACCCAGCTCTGAACAAGACCTATAGGATCCCAGAGCTTGAAAAGTTTGGGTGGGGGAGGGCTCAACTTATGGCTCTTGCACCCAGGTGCCTTGGTGCAATGAAGGCAGAATGGAGCTCTCCTCCCGCCTGTGAAAGCAGATCCCACGCATGTCGGGCAGTCTAGCGAGGCAGATGGAGGTAGGGGCAGGGTCCACAGATCAGTGCCACAGACCTGTGTCTGCCACATTTCACCCATCTGGCCTGTTCCAGTTGCAGGCAGAAACCTGGAGCTTCTGCAAAATTTCCTGGAATGGGACAAGGGCTTTCTCAGATTTATCTGCCAGGTCTGGGAAATGCCCCTGCCTCACAGGTCAGCCCTCAGGGCTTCAGCCTCTCCGTGTTGCTCTTTTCTGTTCTTTCCCACCCATTCTGCCCGGCCAACACAGTGTGGTCCGCAGTTCAGGAAACGCATCAGCCGCTCCTTGTATTCAGGAAAGGACCTTTGGTTCTCAGTGGACTTTGGGGTTGGGTCAGTGCCTTTCTCCACACACTGCTCCCTGGAGTGGGCTGGGTTCAGCCTGGGGGAGAGCTGGCCTGAGCCCAAGCTGGGCGTCCAGCTCTGCTGGTGTGAATTCATCCTGAGCTTCCATTGTCTGCCTCCCGCCCCCAGCCAGGGGCCAGCTTCCCTTGTCTAAGCTCCTGCATATTTGTCATTTTTCTCTCCCCAGTCGCTTGACTGGCCTCTGTTAAAGGGGCACAGCTGGCGTTGAGCGTGGGATGGGAGGCCTGTTGGGTGCCCTGCCCTGGTTCAGAGAGCTGTGCTCATGCCAGCTCCAAGGCAGGTGAGACTGGGACTAGTGAGGTGTCCTGCAGAGCAAGGTCAGGGGAGGACAGGAAGCGGGGACAGAGTGGGCACAGGGCACAGGCATCAGGGGCCAGGGTCCTCCAGGGTGGTACTCTGGGTTCCATGTGGAATTCTTTCTAAGGCATCCCTGGGCTACTTTGGTAGTGTTTTCTAATCCTGGGTTTTAGTTCCATTCTGATGGGGGAAGATGGACTGGACAGTCTGCCAAGAGGTCTGCCGAGCTAGGTGACTGGGGCAGGACAGTGATTTTCCCTCTCCTAAGAAGAAATTGCAAATTGCCTACATATGGTGAAGGCTTGGGCTTTGGAGTCTGGGTCTGGGTCCCCCTTCTACCTCTGATTCAACGAGCTGCCTTGTCTCTCTGAGCTTCACTTTCCTCATCTGTAAAATAAGGACTCATCCATATCCCAGGAGCTTTCCCAGGTGCTATAAATATGTAAGTGAACAAGACAGTCCTTGATCACATGAGACATACATTCCAGTGGGAAAACGAAGATCAGATCACGATATAGCTGTGGGTGGCACAGAGGGTGCTAAGATCTCTGAAGACCATATGAGGGGCTCCATGAAGTGCAAGAACGTTGAGATGAACTCGGACAAGAGCACTGAGGCAAAGGAAAACAGCAAGTGCAAAGGTCCTGAGGTGCATGTGACTTGTGCCTGAAGGACAGCCTGGGGTGGCTGGAACCGTGAGGGGGGGAGGTATGTAAAGGGAGGGGCAGAGGCAACTAGAGGCCAGAGCATATGTGTCATGCAGGTCACAGTGAGGTGTTTGGTGTTTACCCTGAGTACGATGGGAAATCTTACAGTAAGAAGTCTTGGAGGGGTTTCGAGCAAAGGTGTGGCAGAAGCTGGCTTACGTTTCTAAAACTTCCCTCTGGCTGCCATGTGGACAGTGGTCCATTAGGGGTCAGCATGGAGAGAACAAGAAGAAAAAGGACTCAGGAGTCCAGTGAGGAGGTCCAGGGTGGTGATGGCAGAAGGGGTGATGCATTCAGCATTGATCTTAAAATAGTCATCAGGATTTGCTGGTGTGCTGTGTGTGAAAGAGGGGAATCAGGAAGACCCCAGGGCTTCTGGCCTGAGCAGCCAGAGGATAGAGGTGCTGTCCGTGGAGATGGGGGAGGCTGTGGAGCTCGTTTGAGGGTCCCCAGTGCTCTGTGTCCTTGCTAACCTTGTGGTAGCCTGTCTTTTTGATTCTAGCCATCCTGGTGGGTGTGAATTGCTATCTTATTGTGGTGATGAGCGCCTCCATAATGACTGATGATGTTGAGCCTCTCCTCATGTGCTTATTGACCATTTACATATCTTTTTTTTTTTTCTTTGAGACAGATTCTCATGCTGCCCTCGGTAGAGTACTGTGGTGTCACAGCTCACAGCAGCCTCAAACTCTCAGGCTTAGGCTCCGCGCTTGTAACTCAAGCACCTAAATCACCAGCCACATACACTAGAGCTGGTGGGTTCGAATCTAGCCCAGGCCTGACAACAACAACTGCAACAAAAAAATAGCCGGGCGTTGTGGCCAGAGCCTGTAGTCCCAGTTATTTGGGAGGCTGAGGCAAGAGAATTGCTTAAGCCCAGGAGTTGGAGGTTGCTGTGAGCTGTGATGCCACTGCACTCCATCCAGGATGACAGCTTAAGGCTCTGTCTCAAAAAAAAAAAAAAAAGAAAAAAAAAGGCAGCTGGTATTTTGATAGGGATTGTGTTGAATTTCTTTCAATTATGTTTTATACTTTTCAGAGTATAAATCATGCACTTTGTTAAATTTACTCCTAAGTATTTTATTATTACCAATGCTATTATAAATGGAATTATTTTCTTTTTAATGGGATTTTCTTAATTTCACTTGCAGATTGTTCATTGTTAGGGTATAGAAAGATAATTTATTTTTGTGTATTGATCTTATACCCTACAACTTTAACTTGTTTATTAATTCTAATAGTTTTTTAGTGTATTCCTTAGGTTTCCTTGATTTCCTACATTCAAAATATATCATTTACAAATAGAGATAGTTTTATTCCTTCCTTTCCACTCTGGATGCCTTTTATTTTTCTTATGGAATTGCCCTGGAATGAACCATCAAGGCAATATTGAATAGAAATGGTAAAAGCAGACATCCTTTCCTTATTCTTTTTTTTTTTTTTTTTTTGAGACAGTCGCCCTTGGTAGAAGGCCAGGCATCACAGCTTATAGCAAACACAAACTCTTGGGATTAAGAGTCCCAAGTAGCTGGGACTATGGGCACCTGCCACAACGCCCGGCTATTTTTTTGTTGCAGTTGTCATTGTTGTTTAGTAGGCCCAGGTTGGGTTCAAACCCACCTGCCTCGGTGTATGTGGCCAGCGCCCTAAACACTGGTCTATAGGCGCTGAGCCCCTTTCCTTGTTCTTAATCTTAATGGGGACAGCTTTCACCATTAAATATAATAATAGCTATGGGGTTTTCATAGGTGCCCTATGTCAGGTTGAGAAAATTCTCTAGTTCCTCTGTTGTTTATTTTAATTAGAGATGTGATCTCCCTATGTTGCCCAGACTGGTCTTGAACTCCTGGCCTTGAGCAATCCTCTGTGTCGACTTCCCAAGTAACTGGGACTACAGGCAACACTGCTGTGCCTGGTAGAAGTTCCCTTCTAGTTTATTCTTAACTTGTTAGGTGTTTTTAATCATTAAGGGATGTTGAATTTTCTATTTATAAGGTGATTATATGGTTTTTGTTCTTTGTTCTATTGATACAGTATTACATTAACTGATTTTCAGATGTTAAACCAACCTTGCATTCCTAGGATAAATCTCATTTGTTCATTGAGATTGAACAAATATTCAGTTCAGTGGAAATGTTCAATTCCTATGTAATCATTTTTATATGTTGCTATATCCAGTCCGTTAGCATTTTGTTGAGCATTTTTGCACCTGTATTCATAAGAGATTCTTGTCTGTAGTTCTCTTTTCTTGTGATGTTGTCTGGTTTTGGCTATATTTATCTTTTCTTTGAGATAGCATCTCATTCTGTTGCCTGGGCTAGAGTGCAGTGGCATCATCACAGCTCAATACAACCTCAAAACTCCTGGACTCAAACTGTCCTGCTTCAGCCTCCTGAGTAGCTGGGACTACAGGCACTGCCACAATACCTGTCTAGTTTTTCTGTTTTTAGTAGAGGCAGGGTCTCACTGTTGCTAAGGTTGGTGTCAAACTCCTGAGCTCAGGCAATTCACCCTCCTCAGCCTCCCAGAGTGTTAGGATTACAGGCGTGAGCCACCACACCCAGCCTATCTTTATCTTTTAATGTGTTAGAGAGTATAAAACAGGGAGACCAATCAACCCCTCCCCTCCTGTGCTCACCAGCGACTGGTGGGAAGGGACAAAAGAACCTCTAAGCCCAAGTTCAGACGGCGTCAGCAGAGATACCAAGGGGAGGGTGGCGCCTGTGGCTCAAAGGAGTAGGGCGCTGGCCCCATATGCCGGAAGTGGTGGGTTCAAACCCAGCCCCAGCCAAAAACTACAAACAAACAAACAAAACAAAAAAAAACCCAGAGGTACCAAAGGGAATTTCAAAGCCTCATCTGTTTGATGGGACAGGAGACCTGGCTGGTGGCCCAGGGGAAGTGGGCTGACCTGCCCCCTTCTTTGTGATGCCTCCAGGACAGAGAGGACATCTAAAGGAACCACCATCTGCTGCTCTTCAAAAGAGAAGGACAGGCCTCAGGAATCATCTCCGCAGTTCCTTCTGCCTCTAAAACTCTTAACTCTAAGGAATAAAATCATAATAGCTAATTGAGCAGCTCACCTACCCTATTAGGTAACTTGTCCAAATTTTATAGAGGAGAAGGAAAACAGCATCCTCTTCTAGAGGTCTATCAGGTTCATGGCGAGACCTCACTGAACCATGAGCACCTGGCCAACCAATGATAAGCATGGGTCAGGCCAGCCGCAGTGGCTCATAGCTCTAATCCCAGCACTTTGGGAGGCTGAAGCAGGGGGAATCACTTGAGGCCAGGAGTTCCAGACCAGCCTGGGCAACATAGCCAGACCCTACCTCTAAAACAAAAAAAAAAATTAAAAAATTTGCCAGGCTTGGTGTCCTAGCCACTCAGGAGGCTGAGACAGGAGATCACTTGAGCCCAGCAGTTGGAGTTTGCAGTGATGAATGATGATGCCACAGCACTCTTGCCTAGACAACAGAGCCAGACCCTATCTCTCTCTCAAAAAAAAGTATAGGTCAGAGAATGAGCCAAAAGAGCAGAGCCTGCCTCCTCTTTGGCCCCAAAGAAAAGCAGATCCTTGTAGTGAAGCCTAGAAAAGAGTCCTTTACCTTTAGGGATGGAACAGAGCAGGGAGTGGGCAGCCGCTCAAGGGGCCCTTTCCATGCCGGCCCCAGCAGTGCGGTGGGAGGCTCTATAAATGTGAGCTGTGGAAGGGGCGGCAGCTGGCTGTGTGGGAGGGGTTGGGCTCTTCCAAATCCTTTGTTCCAGGTGTCTTGTTAAATTGCTATCAAGTCCCTATGTGACCTTGAGAAGGCTACTTTCTTCCCACTGTCAAAGCACAGGGGAGGTCCACATACTGGGCAGGCTGTGAGTTGAGTAGGGAGCCCTGGGTCTGGGCTCCTCTGAGAAACCAGTGGCCCATTTCCTCTGCAGGCTCCTTGTTCCCTCCTGGGGCAGCCAGTGCTATTTTTGTGCCTGCGGCTCATTGCAGAGGCCCAAGGTCCCTGCGAGAAAGCCCACAAGGCAGGCAAGGAGAGATGCGAGTGGGCTGCCGCCGCGCCTTGGCACCGAGGCATCTTCTACTGACAACTCCCCCCTCACAGCCGCCTTCCAGCCCCCTCCTGACTAGCGAGCTGGGAGGCAGCACCGGGAAAAGTTGGCATCTGTTAGGTAACCAGCTCAGCTGCCATGTAGGGTGTGATGTAATCTTGGATTGTGGTTGCTAGGAAAATTCTGCCTGCAGTGATACTGCGTGGTCCTAGGACCGAGGCGAGAACAGAATGTTCCTGAGAAGATGGGAAGGATTAGTAGGGCTTCCCAGGGGGAGGAAGCCCCTTCCCAAGAAGCCAGATGACTTGCACTCCTTTCTCCTTCCCAAGAAGCCAGATGACTTGCACTCCTTTCTAGAAGCTTATTTTCTTTTTCAGGAATAGAGGTTGTATTGGTAAGGGCAGAACCCCATGAAGGTGGGCTGGGTAGGAGGCAGCAACAAGGTCGGTTCCCCGAGGAGCACCTTGGTGCCTTAGTGGCATATTGAAGGCTCATCTTGTGGTGTGGCATCCTTGTGGTTGGGCCCTCCTGGTGCAGCCCTACTCACAGCTGGGAGCGCCCTCTCTGGAGGAGTAATTAGGAAGGAGATCAGATGGAGGTGCTGGCAAAGGGGAGACCTACTGAGGTGTGGTCAAAGCTGGCCAGCATATGCTGACTCCGTTTCACGTGCCAGGAGCCCCACTGTACTGGCCCCACATCCCTCACCCTTGGGTGGCCTTTCCTGTCTCTGCTGTTCTGAGCTGCCCCCTCCCGGGGAGAATTCCTGCAGTAGTACAGGCGAGATGTCAGAAAGGCCACGGCAGCCTGGCTGTTAACATTCAGGGCACAGAGAAGAACTGCTCTGGGACAGGGAATCAGGTTGGGAGCCTGCAGATCACCTCCCTGCAGGGTCGACTGCCTGTAGTCCACTCTTTCTGCCCCAGGCAGCTTTGAAAGGAAGGCAGGCCTGCATTCCAAGCTCTTTCTGTCCTCCCTGCTGCCTTTCTGGCTGCATGTCTGAGCCTGTCTTCTGGAAAACAAGACAAAGGAAGTGATTTCATGAGCGCCTGGGCCAGAATCTCAAATTCAGGATTAAGAAAAAAATAATAATAAGGACTGTGGGCATTGTCTGTCTCGGGCAGAGCCAGGCAGACAGCAGGCTGGAAATGGGCCTGGCGGTGCTCCTTTGAACAGGTGTTGGGTTTAGGAAAAGATTAAGTGGTTGCACAGAGGAATGGCTATTAAAAACCATAATGAGCAATATCCTCTGAAGGGATAAAGACATGAGTCTTGAGATGCAAGAGGGAGACTCCCAAGAGTACCCCAGCTTTGGTGACCACGGAGCAAGGGAAGGGAGCAGAACTGGGCCCTGTTCCACGCCCGGAAGACCTGAGTCTTTGTCTTGGCTCACCTCTCAACCCAGGCAGCCCCGAGCAAGGTTCAGCCCTGCGGCCATAGCCCCTAGCCAGGCTGCAGGGAAGACTGGGGGGAGGGGGGGAACTTCCTCAGAAGTACTCTGTGCTTAGAAAGCACCAGGATACTGGTGAGCCTCCTCGCTTGTCCTCCTTGCAAACGCTGGAAGCCCCATCAGCGATTTTTGTCTCCTGGCCTGCAGGTGCAGAGGATGTGGTGATGGCATTTTCCAGGTCGGAGACAGAAGACCGGAGACAGTAGCTACAAACCCCTTGGAACACTCTGGAAGCTGTTCAGGGCCAAGAGATATTCGTGGCTTCTTAGCCGGCTGAGTGGCAGCAGACCACCCTGCCCCACCCCACCCCTCCCCTCCCCACCCCGTCCCACCCCACCCCATGGCCACCCAGTGGGCCTGCATCCAGGGAGACACCAGTGGTGCAGTTCACAATTGGCTTAAAGGGACGGACTCATGATTGGCTTCAGGAAGAAACCTTTTTATTTTTAAATCTTGACCAACAGAAACCTTTTATTTTTATTTCTGACTCTTATTTTTTTAAAAATTTGCGCCTCGGTATCTGGCTTCCCAGGAAGCCATCCGAGCTCTGGTGCTTTAGTTAGGTCATTTTTAAGAAATGTGAAGAGGTCTGATTGGCTGCCTACGCTGGAAAGGGATTATGATTGGCTGGTTAATGGGAAACGGTATTTTTCTTTGATTGGCTGCCGGTGTTCTGCTGATAACCACAGCTTCTCTATTTTGAATGCAGAAAACAGGGTCTGAGACGTTAGCTGTTCTATTTGACTTGAAAAAAAAAAAAAAGAAAGAAACCCAGTGCGCTTTGCCATATTTATTACACGGAGAGCTTGCTGCCGCCGCCTTCACACTTGCGGTCTGTGTTTGAGGTTGATTGGCTTTCGATTGTGTATTTGGTTTCCCATTGGCTCACCCATGACTCCTGTTGCCATGGAGTCACCCCACTCTGCCGCTTGTTCCAGGCCAGGGATCCACCTGAGAGTGCATTGGCTTTAATGACCACACCTGCCCCCAGGGGAGTCCACAGCTGGAAAGCAGAGCCCCCAAGGAGCTTTGTGTTGTCCTGAATAAGCAGCCCAGAGTGCAGAGGTAGCCGTCAGCAGGATGTGTGTGCTTTGCTTCCATGGGTTGGCAACCGGCCAGCTTCCCTGGTGAGAATGGGATTGCTCAGACGCCATCCAGCCCTGGCCTCCATCTCCTGTCAGCAGAAGTGCTCTGTCCTCTTGTGGGACAGATATGTCTTCCACATATCCCTGCCTGAGGCCTCATCTCAGGGATCCCCTTGTTAAAGGGAAGGAGCTGCTCCCAGCTGTGAGACCCCTAAAGACCTTGGAGCTTATCTAGCAGGAGTGTGTCAGAACTCACATAATAGGCCAGGATCGGTGGCTCACGCCTGTAATCCCAGTACTCTGGGAAGCCAAGGCACTCAGGAGTCTGAGACCAACCTGAGTCAAGAGTGAGATCCCTGTCTCTACTAAAAAAAAAAAAAAAAAAAAAAGCCGGGCGCGGTGGTCTCAACAACAAAAAAAAAATACTCAGGAGGCTGAGGCAAGAGAATCGCTTAAGCCCAGGAGTTGGAGGTTGCTGTGAGCTGTGTGAGGCCACGGCACTCTACCGAGGGCCATAAAAAAGTGAGACTCTGTCTCTACAAAAAGAAAAAGAAAAAAACTAGCTGGGCATAGTGGCAGATACCTGTAGGCCTAGCTACTTGAGAGGTTGAGGCAAGAAGATTGCTCAAGCCCAAAAGTTTGAGGTTGCTCGGAGCTATGATGACGCCATAGCACACTACCCAGAGTGACAGAGCAAGACTCTGTCTCAAAAACAAACAAACAACAACAACAACAACAAAACAGGCCGGGCATGGTGGCTCATGCCTGTAATCCTAGCACTTGGGAGGCCGAGGCAGGTGGATTGAGTGAACTCAAGGGTTCAAGACCATCCTGAGCCAGAGTTAGACCTCATCTCTAAAAATAGCTGGACGTTGTGACGGATGCCGATCATCCCAGCTACTCATGAGGCTGAGGCAAGAGAATCACTTGAGCCCAGGAGTTTTGAGGTTGCTGTGAGCTATGATGCCGTGGCACTCTACCAAGGGCGACAAAGTGAGACTCTGTGTCAAAAAAAAAACAACCCATATAAGAGACCTTTGGCTCCAGATACCAGCCCCTGACCTACCTTAGCCAGGCTCCCATGGTGTCTACTACAGGAGCAGTAGGTCCTGGCCAGCACTGGACTTCTCTCATTCGAGGCCTGTGCCTCCCGCCCCATTGCCTTTGAAAGGGTCTCTGTCCATGTCTTCCAGAAGAGACGGCATCATTTTTATTTATGGAGTGCCCACGAGGACAGGTGGCCAGACCTTCGCTGAGTAGATCCCACAAGGCCAGCCCCTAGACCCAGCTCCAGAGTCACAGAGTAGAAGGCTTTGAAAGGGTGGGATCCAGGTCCAACTTTGTGCAGGAGCCCCATGTCTTCCTACCTGCCACCGCCTTCCCGGAGGTGGCCCTCCCATCTCCCTGTGGCTCTTACAGATTTGGGATCTAGGTTAGGGGTTGGAGAAAGTCACAGGCCTTGGGGAGGGGACCTCTACCCTCCCCCTTAGCTTCCTGTGGTTCCTTTCTTGCCCTGGGTACCCAGAGCCAGGAGGATACACTCAGAGCCAAATCCTTCCTCTTTCTCAGGGTTTGGAGCTGAGGGCCTCAGAGGCTTCCAAGTGTCTTGGAGTCCACAGGACTCAAATGGATGAGCCCGGGAGAGCCCCCTTGTTGATGGGTAGTTCACACTGTGCTCTGGCATCACCAGCCTGTTCCCAAAGGAGGAGTTGAGTCACACGTATGTCCTCCACCACCGACTGGCCCCTGGCCCTGGTTAACTGACAGTTATCTGTCAAGACCATTAATCAGCAGGGGATAAGCACAGCAGGGATATAGCTGCAGCCCAACCCCAGCAGGGACCTAAAAGCATCCTTGTCCTAGCAGGGGCAGCGTGTGTGAGTGCACACCCACATACACAGGTGAGCAGACACACGCGTACACACATGCCCACATACTCCCAGCTCAGCAGCCTAGAGCTCTAGCTGAGCCCCTGGGGAAAGGTGAGCGCTTTAGTTTCTCCCTCCCCTCGGTGGTAGTGTCTGGAATCAGGTGTCAAGGCGCCTGTTGCTAGCTGCCCCCTCTTTGTACCTGTAGCTCCTGTGCAGGTCCCAAGCCATGGTCCCTCCTGGGTCAAGTGTGTGTTCTCCCCAGCCTGCCTTTGTCACAATCAACAGGCCTCACTCTTGTAATAGAGATGACCCTGGCCTGTCTCATCTTCTGAAGAAGAAAAGTCAAAGTGTTGCTGTGGCTTCATATTTCAACTAAAAATATATCTGTTGGAGAAAAAAAAAATAACAATAAAGATTTTTCATAGCTTGGTATGTGAGCTGAGCTGGTTTCTTTTCCCTTGGAGTCGGGTGCTGTGACTAATTCCCCCACATCACGAGGGCTCTGCTGCTCTGGGCCCTGCCTCGCTGAGGAACACCAACAGTTCCAGAGGTGTCTGTGACCCGGATGAGAGCTCAGGATTTGGACAGATTTCCACATCTATCCGCCCTATTCACAGGTCCTTGGGAAGGTTGAATCTGAAAATCATCCCAGATTCAACAGAGATCAGTGGCCTTCCAGGGCAGCCTGGCCCATCTGTTCACATGAGCACTCCACAAGGGTGTGGGGACCCCACCATCCTCGATACCCCAACAGCACCCCTTATGTGGTGGTGCTGGTCTTAGAATGCTTATTATGGAAGTCCAAACAGAATATCTGTCTCTTCCATTATCTCCAAAGCAGAAGATTTATTGGTATTCAGCTGTATATTCAAGTTTGGAAGCTGAAATCATTTCTGTTTCAGGAATTTTTGCTTTGGAAGCATTTTCTAGAAATTTTGATTTTCATCCTTCCAAAAAACAATTTAGGTCCTTTTTTTCTCCCTTTCTCTCTCTCTCTCTCACTCTCCTTTTTTTCTGTTTACATAGACTTCACTGCTTCTCGTCCTTTTCAAAGAATCACACTGGGGCGGCACCTGTGGCTCAGTGAGTAGGGCGCTGGCCCCTTATACCAAAGGTGGTGGGTTCAAACCCGGCTCTGGCCAAACTGCATCAAAGAATCACACTGGGTCCTAGAGGCTATGGAGTTTCTAGAACATGGGCACTGTGGCATGGTCAACATCATTAAGTCTTGGTGTTGGAGGAGGTAACTAGGTCAGTTTGCAGCTGGTGCAGTGGCCAAATGCCTGAATCTTTGCTGAAAAATCTCTGAACACAGCGTGTCCAGCCTTTGCTTGAATGCTTTCTAGGGCTGGGAAACTCACAAGTTAATCCATTCCCTCTTCAAATTACTAATGTTCACCCTTATATTGTGTTGGTCTGCCTTTCTCTGTAGCCTCTTGTCCAGAAAGGAATTTGTAGTCATTTGGGGAAAGACAAAGGTAACTATGTTGGCCAAAAAATTACACAGAGGCTCGGCACCCCTAGCTCAGCGGCTAGGACGTTGGCCACATGCACTGGGACTGGCGGGTTCGAACCTGGCCCAGGCCTGCTAAAAAACAATGACAACTACAACAACAAAAATAGCCAGGCATTGTCATGGGCGCCTGTAGTCCCAGCTACTTGGGAATTGCTTAAGCCCAAGAGTTTGAGGTTGCTGTGAGCTGTGATGCTATGGCACTCTACCGAGGGCAAGGGTAACATAGACAGGCTCTGTCTCAAAAAAAAAAAAAAAAAATTACATAGAGACACATACTCAAGGGCCCGTGTAAGGCCAATGATGTGTGGAGCCTACCCCTGCCCAGTTCTGAGTGGCACTGTCAACCTGCAGTTAATTGGCCCTTCTAAGCTGGGCTACTGAGCAGAGAGAGGGACTGGCTGGCCCTGGTCCCACCTGCCAGGCACCACAGAGCGCTTGGAACTGGCGGTGGGAGGGAGTTGTTTTCCCAGAGCTGTCTAACCTGTTGGGCCTGTGCTGGGAATTAGATCACGCAAACTCAGTCAGGGACACCAACAGGCAAAGGGAAAACATCAGGGGCAGCACTGGCCCTTTAGGGTCCCTCGGCCCACACGGCATGCAGGCAGCCTTCTGGGTGCACAAAGGGTACACCTAGGTACAGTGCACGTGGCTGGGAATGACCCCAGAGAGCAGGCCTGGGACAGCTGAGGGCCTGGCAGTGGGGGGCTGGGGCTGGTGGGAGGTAGACACCGGAGCACCCTGCCTTTTGTTGTTGTTTCCAGACCTGTTTCCAGATGGGGCTGTTGAGAATGAATGAAGTGCTTCTTCTTCTTGTCCCTGCAGGTGAATAGCAGCTGTGAGAATCCAGGCTGTCTCTGGCCTTTGAACAGGGTCTTTTATACCAGGGAAAATGATCCCCTCCATGGCACCTGGTGGTGAGACAGAAGCCGATTTCCTAGTGGGGGTGCTCTGCAGTACCGGGGAGCCCCAGCACCACCTGCCTGCCTCTCCTTTGTGGGCAGGTTTTCTCTTATGAACACCACCCCTTTTCCGAAGGATGAAATGGTCTCGCATTAACCCAACACCCCTCACTGCACTGTCTGTTAAAAGAACTTGATCTTCTAAGAGACAATTGGGTGTTCAGTAGATTTGGGAGGGTTTTTTTGTTTGCTTTGTTTTGTTTTGTTTTTTTGAGACAAAGTCTTAAGCTGTTGCCCTCGGTAGAGTGCCAGGGCATTACAGCTCACAACAACCTCAAACTCTTGGGCTCCGGTGATTCTCTTGCCTCAGCCTCCAAAGTAGCTGGGACTACAGGCGCCCACCACAATGCCTGGCTATTTTTTGGTTGTAGTTGTCATTGTTGTTTGGCAGGCCCGGGCCAGATTCGAACCTGCCAGCTCTGGTGTATGTGGCTGGCGCCCTAGCCACTGAGCTACAGGTGCCAAGCCGAGATTTGGGAGTTTTGTTGGGGGCCAGCCTTAGGGCTAGTCCTAATTTAAAGAAAGTCCTCCGCAAAGGACAAGGGCAGTGAAATGCCTTTTGATTATCAGCTAATATCTTACCTTCACTTTTCTCCTTGACGTTGAAACCACCACCTTCGTGGAATGTTCCCAGAGGGGCTTGTGGTTCTCCCTGGCAGGGAAGTCAGGAGAGCTGTGGATGTGAAGCCTGGAGCTGACCACTCCCCACCTACTCTGCCCTGCCTGGGCCTCTTCCTGTGTGTGTAATAGGTGGACGCCCATTTGCACACGTGTTGGAGACCCACCCTGCCCTGCACAGCCCTAGAGGTGACCTTAGAACCAGAGCCTTGAGAGTTTCCATGAGCTGGCCCTTGGTCTTGACCATGATACTTCCAGAAGGAAGTAGATTTTCACAAAACCTCTTTATACAGGTGTCTCCCGTGTCTTGGTTGGCTGCTGGGTGCAGGTGCAAGGAGCTTTATATGTAATGCTTTAATGTGTGAGGTGAGCATGTCCCCAGGCTACCCAGTGGCTCCTGGGCCATCCACCCTGCTCCCTGGGCTCCTTGCCTTTTGCAGCACTCTGAAGCTTGCTGTGAGGACCTGGCAGGTCACCTCCAAGCTAAGCTGGTTTTTCTAGAAGTTCCTCTTCCACTTTAAATCTTCCAGACTGTTCCCATAGTACAAATCTTTATGTTCACATAGGGTAGGTGGTGGCTGCAGAGACCTTATGGTTAGAGAGAGGACTCTGGAGGCCGACGGGAGGCAGGATTGAAACCTGGATCTGCCACTTGGCAGCTGTGTGACTTGGGGGGCGAAGGATCTAACTCATTGAAGAAATGGAAAAAATAAGAGCATCTATCCCATAAGGCTTTTGTTGAGAATTAATGAAATAATGCTTATGACAAGCTCAGCAGAGTGACCTGCACACAGTGGGTGGTCAGGACATTTAGTCACCATTATGTCACCAGGGTGGGTGTCCCTCCACCCCCATCCTCTCTGCTCAAAAGTCACTCTGAGTAAAGACTTGTCTTTAGCTCTTAGTGGGTGGGGGAAGGCAGCTTATTAGACACTTTTTTGATGAGAATGAAAGGTCCAAGATGATCCTATGGTAGAAGCCAAGGCCACAGCCATATCCTGTCCCCCCCCCATACTCCCACTCCCAGCCCCAGCCTTTCTCCCAGCTGAGCAGCTTTGTGTGGGGGAGGGGTGTTCACTGGAGCCGAGTACCACAACCTCCTCAAACCTGCCTGGCTGAGAGAGGGTTCTCCCAGACGGCCAGACAGGGTGGGACAAATGCAGAGCTCCCGGGGTGGGAGTTCTATCTCCCAGGGACCCTCCTGCTTGCCTCGTGCTTAAACTCCAAATAGAATCACAGCCAGTCAGGGAAGGGGATAAAATTAAATCCTTGATCATGATCAAGTGGTTAAAAAAAACCCATCGCAGCCAGAGGCTCCTTCCCACTGCAGCCGGCTCTGCTTCAGAGCAAACAGGAGGAGGGGATGGGGGGTGAGGGGCCCTGAGCACCCAGCATGCCTCCTCCCTGCCTGCCATCCCAGCCCCCCGGGGCTCCTGCCTCTCCTTCCTGAAGATGGGGAGGCTAAAGCTTGCTGCAGCCAGGAGCTCGCTCAGGGTGGCTCCCTTACAGGACAGCCCTCACCTTGCCCAAATCCTGACTCTGCCAGTTACTGTGTGCTGCAGTTAAGTCACTCTGTGTTTCCGAGCCTCTATTTCCTAATCTGGAACATGGGAAGAATAATGGCACCTGTCTCATGGGGGGTCATCTGGATTCAATGGGTGAGCACGGCAGTGCTGTGCCCAGGGTGGGGGTGCAGGCTGCCTAGACTTCATGGAATGGGGGAGGTGTGTCTGAGAGGATTTCAGAGCAATAGAACGAGGCTCCTTCTATCCAAGCCTCTGCCAAAAAAGGAAAAAAAAGTCCCCCAAACAATAAAACAGCCCAAAAGGTCTGGTCTGCGTCTATTTTTTATCTCTGTGCCCTGGCTGAGGGAGGCTGTCTCCAACCTTTGACCTGCTGCCTCAGGGCGTTGTCTAGGTGGCTGGGGCTGGGGACAGCTGGAGCGGGCTACAGCGCCCCTGCGGTGAGGGTGATGCCAGGCCTCGCTCTGACCACTCTGTGCCCTTTCCCAGCACAGCAGGAGGAGGCCGCCTCTCCTCACCCTGTGCCCCGGCACCCTCTGAGGCAGCACCCAAGGGAGAGTGGAGGTGGGGGCTGCAGGCACCTGGCAGGGCAGAGCCTGTGGTGCCTGAGGTCTGGGTGTGTAGGAGGGAGGCCTGGGGTGTATCTTGGCTGGGGAGTTAGGAAGCTGAGGGAGGAAACAATGGGGTGGTAAAAATAGCCCTTTGTTTACTGTGGGCTGTGCATCCTTGTGTGTCCTTGTGTGAAAGAGGAGCGGGGAGCCTGGGCTCGGTGCAGGGGCCTGGCTGAGGCCGGGAGGGGTGCGGCCCAGACAGCCTCCCCACATGGCCTCCAAGGGGCCACTCTGGCCAGGCCTGTCTTGTGACTGCCCAGCCTGCCTCGCCTTTCAGCCCAGCCTGTTCTACCAACTTGTCCCCTGGGAGTCTGTCTCAGGGGCTGGCCCAGCATCCCAGGGAGAGTCCCACTGCTGTAGTCTGTGGACTTGCTGAAAGCTGTGACTGTCATCAGACTATGCCCTGGGAAGGGCAGCCTGGACTCTGTCCCCCAGGGTTTGTATGGAACCTTCCTTCCTAGCTCTCCCAGCTCCTCCTGGCTCATGTGGAGGCTTCAGAGGTGAGCCCTGGGGACATCTGGCTGGCTCCCAGGACTCCTCCAGATTCCTCGAGAGTTCACCCAGCCCCGACCACACCAGTGAGCCCCTGCCTGGCTTTAAGCCAGCAGAGAAAGGCCGGCTGAGGACCTACTGGGCTCTGGGTTGGGAAGGCAAGATATAGGGCCCAGCCCTGCCCTGTGGCTGCCAGAGGCTGATCTGCAAATAAATAGGTGACAAGGGTTTGGGAGGGGCCTGCTGGGAAGGGGAGTCCATACCCACCCCACCCCCAGCAGGCTAAGCTGAGCTGCAAGCCCCAGGTTTGCCTTCCTGGAGAAGTGATTAGAAGGGTCCTCCCCACTCCTGCACTATGGGGAGGAGGGGCTTCTGCTTGGCTTGTGGCTCAAGAGGAGTTCAGGCTATGGTGGCTACAGAGGCCTGTGTGTCCACCAGGGGCTGCTGGTCCCTGGCTCCTCCTTGGCTGCCTAACTAACAGGATGCTGCTTCAGAAGTGGAAACTGTTAGGAGGATGATTTGTTGGGACAAGCCAGGAGTTCGGGCTCATATTTGGCAGTCCCCAGAGAGCCAGCACTGCACCTTACCTGCCTGGGCCTTGGGGGAATTTCCCCCACCCCCTCCATGCTGCAGTGGCAGCTGCCAGCACCAGTTCAGGCTCGCCCTTCCCACCCAGCCCCAGGCTGTGTGGTCTATTCAGGGCCCCAGACATTTGTCTCAGGGGAGAGAAAGAGCAAGGAGTGTTGTCCCAGTTCCCTTGGTGGCAACAAAGGGATTCACCCTGTCCCTTCTCTGAGGTGCTAGAGGATGAACAGATGCTGGTATACAGAAGGGGCCAGAGGCTTAGCAGATTAAGCTATTAATGGTCATTAGGCGGAGGAGGCAGCATGGTGTGTGGAGGGGGGAACCAGAGTTGGTTCTGCAGTCCCCTCTGCCCTCATCCCGGGCAACTCCACACAGACACTGTGTGTGAGATGTGAGCGTCCCCGCTGCTGCTCCTCAGATATTCCCAGCTCACTCCCTTCCAGGCCTACAATAGGATTGTGTTTCCCTGTTCATTTTGGTTTGGGTGTGGCTCCACCTCAATCTGGTCAATGAAATGTGGGCACAAGTGATGGGTCATTGTGGGTGGCAGCTTTAAGAGCCTCTTTCGTAGCTGAGTTAGTGGTGCACTTCTGTAGTCCCAGTTCCTCCAGAGGCTGAGGCAAGAGGATTGCTCAAGGCCAAGAGTTTGAGGTTGCTGTGAGCTATGATGCTATGGCACTCTACCAAGGGCGGCAAAGTGAGACTCTGTCTCAAAAAAAAAAAAAAAAAAAAAAAGCCACTTTCTTTTTTTGAAATAGCCTCACTCTGTTATCCTGAGTAGAGCGCCATGGCATCATAGCTCATAGCAATCTCATACTCCTGAGCTCAAGCGATCCTTTTGCCTCAGCCTCTGGAGTAGCTGGGTCTACAGGCACCCACAACACCCGAATGGTTTTTCTTTTTCTTTTTTTTGGTTGCAGTTTTTGCTGAGGTTGGGTTTGAACCCACCACCTTTGGCATATGGGGCTGGCGCCCTACTCGTTGAGCCACAGGTGCCACCCAGGGATAGTTTTTCTATTTTTGGTAGAAATAGAGTCTTGCTCTTCCTCAGGATGGTCTCGAACACCTGAGCTCAGGCAGTCCATCTGCCTCGGTCTCTCAGAGTGCTAGGATTATATTCATGAGCCACTGTGCCCAGCCTAACAGCCTCTTTCTAACATTCCAGAAGTGGTTCCCCCATCAGCCTGGGTCCTAGCAGAGCCCAGGCAGGTCCATGTTTCATCCCTGAGGGTTTTGGGTTTGTTTCTGTAGAACAGCTTCTCCTGACCACTCAGGTCACAGCAGCTGTCACTCCCACCTTTGGAGTCGTGTGGCACATGACTCTTGCTGTATCAGAGAATAATCTCTTCTGCTCTTACACCAAGAGGTTCCCTGAAAGGCTGTGTCTGAGAGCCACTTGCTTTTTCTGGTATCTGAGATCAGACAAGTAAGATGCCTGGGTCCCCACCCTGAACCCTGCAAGGTGATGGCTGCTCATTGCACTTGAGACTCCCTCTCCCCTCCGTGTCCTGTGCAGCCCAAAGCCATGGTGCCCTCATCTCCTGCCACCCTGCTCTTCACACTCTGTTTCGTGACCTGAGACGCGAACGAGCAGCAGCTTTGCTGTAGGTGTAAACTCGCTCCTGTAATTATTAAGTCAAGAACCAGACTATACACCGTGGGATGGCATATAGCAAAGTTCTTTATTCCAAGTTTAAGTTTTATACTCTTCCAGTCACGTACACACCTGATCTATTATCTATTAGTTCCATCATTTTATCTTCTTTTTTACATATCTGTAATTTAACTGGAAAGGAAATATTTATCATATCCATGCAATCACTTGTGTAGTAAATCTCTTCCTCCAAACAGTGACTAGTTTTCCGAGCAGGGCACAAAGACAAAAGCAGCCATAGGGGAACAGAGTTAATAGAAGAATATCTTCAAGCATTCACTCAGTTTACTCAGTATAAAGTAATGACTGTGACCTTCCTTCAGGGCACAGCATCTATAGACCTCTGACAATATTTTGTTAACACATGTCAACTCTCTGGCCCGTATCTCTGAGGAAGGGCGGCATGCCCTTGGATCTCAGGCTTCCCGGGGTGTACTGCTTCAGAGAAAAGGCCTAAGGAATTTTACAACTCCAAAAAAGCCTAACTCTGCGAGTAACCCAGGGGGTCCAAGCCTCTTAAGCCTCTGGAAGAAAAGCATGTCATTTTAAACTCACACTGAATTTACTTTGGGTGCTTGATGTAGGATAAGTTTATTTCTAAATATTATCCTACACACCCTAGCCACCAGCCTTTTGCTTCTCAGCTTCTCCCACTTTAGGGCTTTTGCATTTATAGTTCCCTCTGCCTGGAATGTTCTTCCCACAGGGCCAAATCCTTCTCAGTTGTCAGATGTCAGCTCCAATGTCACTTCCTCAGAGGGTCTTCACTGACTGCCCTATTTTGCTTTCCATTCTTTGATACACTCTGTCCCTTTTCCTGTGTGTTTTTATTTATTTTTATTTTTTTAGAGACAGAGTCTCACTTTGTCGCCCTCGGTAGAGTTCTGTGGCATCACAGCTCACAGCAACCTTTAGCTCTTGGTCTTAGTTGATTCTCTTGCCTCAGCTTCCCGAGTAGCTGGGACTACAGGTGCCCACCACAAGGCCTGGCTGTTTTTTTTTTGTTGCAGTTTGGCCAGGGGCTGGGTTTGAATCCGCCACTCTCGGTATATGGGGTCGGCGCCCTACCCACTGAGCCACAGGCCCCTGTTTATTTATTTTTCTTTTTTTTATATATTTATTTTTATTTATTTTTCTTAATTTGTTAATTGTGTATTTGTATTTTTAACACAGGGTCTCCTTCTGTCACCCAGGCTGGAGGGCGATAGTGTGATCATAGCTCATTTTAGCCTCGAACTCCTGGGCTCAAGTGATCTTTCTGCCTTAGCCTCCCAATGTGCTGAGATCACAGGCCTGCAGCTACCATGCGGTCTATTTGTGAATTTCTTTATTTACATCTGGCTCTTCCCGCTAGGAGGCAAGCTGAGTGAAAGCAGGGACCTTATCTGGCTTCTTCACTGCTGCATCACCAGTGTCTAACAGATCCTGGGCTCTCAATAAAGGCTGGTTAAATGATCAAATAATCCTGACCTCAGAATGGCTCCCCTGCGGAGCCCTCTGTGACCCACAGGTACTGTGACCTTATTTTCTAAACCAAAATTGTGCTGACAACAAGGAAATCTGGGACCTACGCAGAGGCAGGCACCCTCTCAGCTCCACTGTTTCTTGGCCCTCAGGGGATGTTTCAGTGGGGCTGGGCCCTGGCATCCATCTCTGTTGGGCCTGTCTGGGCTGGTAAGTCAATTCTGAACTACTAACGGAGCTCAAGGACTAATTATGATTTTTTTGCATGCAGGCAACAGAAATCCAATTCCAACTGGCTCCCATCACGGGGAAGGCTCTGAGAGTAGCTCATAGGATTAAGGCAATTGCTACAGGACCCAGAGCCTCAGGGACTGCTTCCTGAATACTCTCTAACTTTAGGACCATCTCCATCTATATATATATTTTTTGACATGGAGTCTTACTATGTTGCCCTGGATAGAGTGCTGTGGTGTCATCATAGCTCACGGCAACTTCACACTCCTGGGTTCAAGCAATCCTCCTGCTTTAGGGTCCTGAATAGCTAAGACTACAAGAATGTGCCATCATACCCAGCTAGTTTATTTATTTATTTTTTGTGTTTCATTTTTTTTTTTCTTATTTTAGTAGAGATGGGGTCTTCCTCTTGCTCAAGCTGGTCTCAGACTTCTGAGCTCAAGCAATACACCCATCTAAGTCTCCCAGAGTGCTGGGATTACAGGTGTGAGCCACCAGGCCCAGGAATCTCTTTTGTTTGTTTAACTTTGCCTTTTGGACTGATAGACTGGAATCTTCTATGGTAAGACATGACTGCTGGCAACTTCAGTAAAAAGCAAGCTTCTTTCCCAGTGCCCCAAACGATCCCAGGGCAGTCTCTGATTGGCTGTGCTTGGGTCATGTGCCTTCATTTAGACCAATCACAAAGTTGGTGGGGATTCAGTCATATTTCCATTGACTAAATGGCCAGGGTGGGGCAGGCTATTGTGAGTGACATTACCACCATAGCCCCAGGGAGGGGAATGGTGGTGGTTCCCAAGGAGAGTGTTGATATGTGGTCAAAGACAAGATGTTCACCACTGGGCTCTGGTGCTGGGTGAGAAAGAGGTAAGAAAACCCACTGTAACACCAGCCCTGGGGGCTCAGTTGCCTACCACCAGGGCTGGGGAGGAATGGGGGTAGGATGAGGACCCTCCTTTTGAGACTAAGATCAGAATTGTCTTCTGTCCCATGTAGACCTGGTTTTGCCATCCTTGAGAGGCATTGTGGTGTCATACGGCTTTGCTTAGAATGGCAGATGTCCCACAAAAGTATATGAAGACTGGAGCTCTTATAGCTCAGTGGTTAGGGTGCCAGCCACATGCACAGAGGTAGGCAGGTTCAAACCCGGCCCAGGCCTGCTAAACAACAATAACACTGCAACAACAACAACAACAACCACCAAAAAAAATAGTCAGGTGTTGTGGTGGGCACCTATAGTCCCAGCTACTGGGAGGCTGAGGCAAGAGAATTGCTTAAGCCCAAGAGTTTGAGGTTAGTGTGAGCTGTGATGCCACAGCACTCTACCATTATATCACCAAGGGTGATATAATGAGACCCTGTCTCAAAAAAAAAAAAAAAAAAAGACTGGAGAATGCTACACGCTGTGAGCATTTTTTGGAAAGTCACAGTATATTAAAGGCTCTGAGAAGCCCTACAATAAAGATCTGTTTCATTCAGCTTTTCCCTAATTTATTTGATCATAGAATGCTCTTTAGTTTTTTAAATATTCAGTAGAATGTCCCATGAGAACTGCTGCTGTGGAGAAAGCACTAGATGTAAAATCCAAAGGCCTGGTTCAAGTCTGAGCTCTGCTGCTTACAGAAATGTGACTTCTTCGAGCCTCAGCTTCCCCATCTGTAAAATGGTGGTAATACCCACCTCCATAGGGTTGTGGCAAGTGCGGAATGGGGACGTCTTTGATACGAGTCTTAAAAGCTATAATGTACTGTCAGATCCCTGACCATTATCCTTGGTTTAATCTAGAAAATCACATGTACCTTTTTTAGCTTACAAGGTAGGTAACTCCCTGTCTTCAGGATTAGGATGACAAAGGGAGAGGAAGTGACAAACCCAGGCTTGCCAGAGCCGGGTGACTAATTAGAAAAGGGTGCAGGAGGGAAGAGACTGCAGCATTCACGCCACAGAGGATAAAGACCCAGGGGCCAAGAGATCAGAGGTGGCATTGATGGGCAAACCCTGGGGAAGAGGCCGCCGCGGGAGGGAGAGGCCTCGAAGGGCAGTTCCCATTGTCCCGATCCCTTCACCTGACTCCTAAGCTGGCAGCAGACCTAGTGCCCCCTAACTTCCCCATCCCACCTGGTGGACTCTGCCTGGGACAGAGTGAAATTATTAGTTTGCCAGGCCTGCTGTAAGAAGGTTCCACAGGCTGGGTAGTTTAAACAACGGAAATGTGTTTCATAGTCCTGGAAGCTGGAAGTCTGCTGTTTCCGGGAGGGAAGCGTCTGTTCAGGCCTCTTCCTCGGCTGGTAGATGGCTGTCTTCTTTCTATGTCTCTTTACATCGTTCTCTGTGTGTGTGTGTGTGTGTGTGTGTGTGTGTGTGTGTGTGTGTGTGTGTGTGTGTGTGTGTGTGGCCTAGTCTCCTCTTCTTACAAGTCACACTGGATTAGGACTCCCCATAATGAGTTCATTTTAAATTGATTACCTCTGTAAAGACCCCATCTCCAAAGAAGCTTACGTTTTGAAGTAGTGGGTGTTGGGACATCATGATACGAATTTGGGGGGATACAATTCAACCCACAGCAGTGGGCATTCTCCCCAGTGGACCCCCCTTCAACTCACTAGCCCAACTCCTTGGCCAAAAAGATGTGTCTTGTGACCTGTCAGAAGAGAAAGAGAGCCCATAATTGTGTTAATTGCCACAATACCAGATCTGTAATTAATATGCCATAGGAACAAAGAGCAAATGCACTAATAGCACATAATTGGACTTAAACTACACCCTCGGCAGAGCCATGCAACTGAGCTCCGCTGTTTATGCTCCTTTTCAAATTAGCAAAGATGAACAAATTAACATCCATTTTCCCTTTACCCTGCTCAGAGGAGAGCTGTGGGCAATGGGGTGGAGTGGGTGACAGGGTATCCTAGCTGGATCCTCTCCAGAGCCAAGCGTCCAGGCCTGGGGCTAGAGGCAAGATGAGGCATTGAAGGGCTTCTCAGCTTCCTGCTGTAGGATTGAGATTTTCAGACATTTCTGCAAGTCCTGCCCCTGTGGCAACCTGACTGAGGCCTTGGCACACACACTTGGCACAGAGAGGCAGAGATTTGGGTGCTTGGGGCATGGGTGCTCTGTTCTCTGCACTATGGTGTGACTCACACCCAGGTGGGAATTATTTGGGGTTCTGGGGCAGGTTTGGGTCAGATTTGGAGACTTGACCTTTAGTGCCACAACCTCTCCTCCATCCCTGGTGATCATGTCCAGGGCCAACAGCTGACTGCTGAAGAGGGGCGGCAGGCCCCTGCAGACACAGATAAGTGCTCCTGTCCCTCCTCCCTGTGCCCTCTCAGCAGCAGAGCCTGCCTGACTGCCCTGTGTCTCTGTGGCCCCAGGGACAGGCGATCTGGAGACTGTCCTGCCCGTGCTTGCCTCCTTTAGCTGGAAGGCGCACGAGCCCTGGAAGCTGGCACGGGCTCTGGTTCTAGCACAGCATCCTCTGCCCATTGTTAGCACCAGACAGAACCTGCCCTGTCCCCTGCCATGTCTCAGGGGTTCCTTGCTGTCCCCTCTGCCTCTTCCCTGAGCCCCCTGGCCTGGCTGCAGCAGATCAGAGATAGAACCTACAGCCTGCAGCTCAGGGGAGTCTTTGCCCACCTAGCACAGCTCCTAGCTGGGCCTGTGCTTCCAGGGACCAGGGTAGGAAGGGGGTTCACAGGCTTCTCAGTATCATCCCTGCCTCCCATGCTCAGTGCCTTCTTGAAATTTGCCTCCCTGCCTTCCCCAGCTCCTCTGGGCTTCCTCTGTGGCTCCTGATAAACCAGCCTCAGGGAGGCTCATTGAGAATCCTCAGAGCCAGCTGCAGGGAGAGAAGCCTGTCTTCCTTGGACAGGCAGCCTTCTCATTTGCATCTCCTAAATCAATGCCCTTGGATGATCAAAGCCCCAGCACAGCAACTTCAATGGGGTGGGCTAAGCCAGGAGAGGGCAGGAACTGGCTTCCCTTCCTACTGGCCCTTGAGGCCCAAGGGGAACTGGAAACTAGGGAGTCACTGGCAGTGGGGTGTGTACACAGGACCAGGAGCACAGAAGTCTCTCCCTGGGTCAGTGTTCCCTCCTGGCTGTTCCCACTGGCTGGATAGAGACTGGGGCAGTGCCAGCTAGTTACCAAGGCTTCCTGGGAGGTGCACCAGGCCGGAGTCGGGCCCTGGGGAGGGGAGGGTCTGGGAGGAAGGGACCTGGCTCAGCCTCCCTAGTCAGAGACCAAAGGATTCAGTCTTCAGGGACTCTTAGGGAAACAGTAGGATTTGGCCAGGCAGAAGGGGGGCAAGGGTAAGTCATGCCCAGCCTGCCCAGGGCCTGAGGTTGTGAGGTGACTGGTGACTGATGACAGTCCTAGCTAGAATGATAGCTACCGTTAGTGGGCCAGACACAGTGCTGAGTGCTTCCCACGCCTCATCACATTTACTCGGCACATCGTCCCTTTGAGGCACGTGTCACCACCATCCCCATTTTTATTTATTTATTTATTTTTTTGTTGAGACAGAGTCTCACTTTATGGCCCTCGGGTAGAGTGCCATGGCGTCACACGGCTCACAGCAACCTCCAACTCCTGGGCTTATGGGATTCTCCTGCCTCAGCCTCCCGAGTAACTGGGACTACAGGCGCCCACCACAACGCCCGGCTATTTTTTTTTGTTGTTGTTGCAGTTTGGCCGGGGCTGGGTTTGGACCCGCCACCCTCAGCATATGGGGCCAGCGCCCTACTCACTGAGCCACAGGCGCTGCCCCACCATCCCCATTTTACAGAAGAGGAAACAGCAGAGGGCCACAGAGCTAGCAGGCGGCAGAGTCAGGATTAAACGAGAGGAGCCCCACGAAGGTGTGTGGGCATCAGAAAGGGCTGCTTGCCAAGTGAGGAGGCCACGTCTGCACGTGTGTGAGGGCATGGTATGGCCTGGGATGACGAGGGCAGGCTGTCCTTACACAATGGGCACTTCCTGGTAGCCCTTGGTCAGGGACCCCCTGCCCTCCACTGCTGCACCCCAGCATCTTGGTTCAATCCCAATTACCCACCATAACATGAGCTCTCAGAGTTGGAGGGAGATGTTGACAAGACCAATACCAATTCTCTTTTTTTTTTTTTTGTGGTTTTTGGCTGGGGCTGGGTTTGAACCCGCCACCTACGGCATATGGGACCGGTGCCCTACTCCTTGAGCCACAGGTGCCACCCTTCTCTTTTTTTTTCTTTGAGATGGGGTCTTGCCTCACTGTCCAGGCTGGACTCACCATAGCTCACTGCAAACTCCAACTTGTGGGCTGAATTGGTCCTCCTGCTTCAGGCTCCGAGCAGCTGGGACCACAGGTATGTACCACCACATGTGGATAATTAAAACACATTTTTGTAGACATGGGGGACTCACTATGATCCTCACAGACCTTTACCAGGGTAGTTATGAAGTGTTTTACAATAACATCAACCATTTAAAGGTCTCAAAAGGCCATCTTATAAGGAAAAACAAAGATGGCAACCTCTTACATAACCATTGAACTTTTTTTACAAGCCTTATTAAAATATGTACTATAAGCTCGGCACCCACAGCTCAGTGAGCCCAGCCCAGGCCTGCTAAACAACAAATGACAACTGTAACCAAAAAATAGCTGGGCATTGTGGCAGGAGCCTGTAATCCCAGCTACTTGGAAGGCTGAGGCAAGAGAATCGCTTAAGCCCAAGAGTTTGAGGTTGCTGTGAGCTGTGATGCCACGGCACTCTCCCAAGGGCAACAGCTTGAGACTCTGTCTCAAATAAATAAATAAAAATACATAAATAAATAAACACTACAGTAAAATTTAAAAGAAAATCAAAGAAATAATCCACAGGCACACAGATCCTGATTCCAGGACAGGTGTGCTGGCTTGCACCTGTAATCCTGGCACTCTGGGAAGCTGAGCGGGTGGACCACTTGAGCTAAGGAGTTTGAGACCAGCCTGAACAAGAACGAGACCCCGTCTCTAAAAATGACTGGGCGTTGTAGCAGGCACCTGTAGTCCCCGCCACCTTGGAGTCTGAGGTAAGAGGAACACTTGAGCCCAAGGGTTGCTGTAAGCTATGACACCACAGCACACTACCCAGAGTGACAGAGTGAGAGTCCATCTCAAAAAAGGCTCGGTACCTGTGGCTCAAGTGGCTAAGGTGCCAGCCACATACACCAGACCCGGTGGGTTCAAATCCAGCCCAGACCTGCCAAACAACAATGACAACTACAACCCGAATTTGGAGGTTGTGGCTGCTGTGATGCCACAGCACTCTACCCAGGACGACAGCGGAGGGAGGGGAAGGGAAGGGGAAGGGAAGGAAGAAAAGGAAAGAAGGAGGGAAGGGAGGGAAGAAAGGAAGAAAGGGAAGAAAGGGAAGAGAAAAGAAAGAAAGAAAAATCCTGATTCCACACATGGACAGGTACTAACTGTCTACCTGTAAGGGTCCATTCCTGGCAGCAGTGCTATGCAGTATTGCAGTGCAGCAGTGCGGGCACTATTGCAGTGCGGCAGTGCACGCAATATTGCAGTGTGGCAGTGTTTGGCAGTATTGCAGTGTGGCTGTGTGCGCAGTATTGCAGTGCGGCAGTGTCGTGCAGTGCGGCAGTGTGGTGCAGTGCCGCATTGCGTCAGTCTGGTGCAGCGCCGCATTGCGGCAGTGTGGTGCAGTGCGTCTGTGTGGTGCAGCGCCGCATTGTGGCAGTGTGGTGCAGTGTTTCATTGCGTCAATGTGGTGCAGGGTCGCATTGCGGCACTGCGGTGCAGTGCGTCTGTGTGGTGCAGTGTCTCATTGCGTCAGTGTGGTGCAGTGCTGCATTGTGTCACTGTCGTGCAGTGTCGCATTGCGGCAGTGTGGTGCAGTGCGTCTGTGTGGTGCAGTGTCTCATTGCATCAGTGTGGTGCAGTGCTGCATTGCGTCACTGTCGTGCAGTGCTGCATTGCGTCACTGTCGTGCAGTGCTGCATTGCGTCACTGTCGTGCAGTGCTGCATTGCGTCACTGTCGTGCAGTGTCGCATTGCGGCAGTGTGGTGCAGTGTCGCATTGCGGCAGTGTGGTGCAGTGCGTCTGTGTGGTGCAGCGCCGCATTGCGTCAGTGTGGTGCGGTGCTGCATTGCGTCACTGTCGTGCAGTGTCGCATTGCGGCAGTGTGGTGCAGTGCTGCATTGCGTCACTGTCGTGCAGTGTCGCATTGCGGCAGTTTGGTGCAGTGCGTCAGTGTTGTGCAGTGACGCATTGCGGCAGTGTGGTGCAGTGCCGCATTGCGGCAGTGTGGTGCAGTGCCACATTGCGGCAGTGTGGTTCAGTGCTGCATTGCGTCACTGTCGTGCAGTGTCGCATTGCGGCAGTTTGGTGCAGTGCGTCAGTGCTGTGCAGTGACGCATTGCGGCCGTGTTGTGCAGTGCGTCAGGGTGGTGCAGTGTCGCATTGCGGCAGTGTGGTGCAGTGCGTCAGAGTGGTGCAGTGTCGCAGTGCGTCAGTGTGGTGCAGTGTCGCATTGCGGCAGTGTGGTGCAGTGCTGCATTGCGTCACTGTCATGCAGTGTTGCATTGCAGCATTACGGTGCAGTGCCGCATTGCAGCATTTCGGTGCAGTGTCTCATTGCGGCAGTGTGGTTCAGTGCTGCATTGCGTCACTGTCGTGCAGTGTCGCATTGCGTCAATGTGGTGCAGTGTCGCATTGTGGCAGTGTGGTGCAGTGCGTCAGTGTTGTGCAGTGTCGCATTGCGGCAGTGTGGTGCAGTGCGTCATGGTGGTGCAGTGTCGCATTGCGTCAGTGTGTTGCAGTGCCGCATTGCGGTGTTGTGGTGCAGTGCTGCATTGCGTCACTGTCGTGCAGTGTCGCATTGCGGCAGTGCGGTGCAGTGCGTCAGTGTGGTGCAGTGTCGCATTGCGGCAGTGTGGTCCAGTGCGTTCCCGTCGTGCAGTGACGCATTGCGGCAGTGTGGCGCAGTGCGGCAGTGTGGTGCAGTGCTGCATTGCGGCAGTGTGGTGCAGTGCTGCATTGCGTCACTGTCGTGCAGTGTCGCATTGTGGCAGTTTGGTGCAGTGCGGCAGTGTGGTGCAGTGCCGCATTGCGGCAGTGTGGTGCAGTGCCGCATTGCGGCAGTGTTGTGCAGGGACGCAGTGCGGCAGTGTGGTTCAGTGCTGCATTGCGTCACTGTCGTGCAGTGTCGCATTGCGGCAGTGTGGTGCAGTGCGTCAGTGTGTTGCAGTGTCGCATTGCGGCAGTGTGGTGCAGTGCGGCAGTGTGGTGCAGTGCTGCATTGCATCACTGTCGTGCAGTGTCGCATTGCGGCAGTGTGGTGCAGTGCGTCAGGGTGGTGCAGTGTCGCATTGCGGCAGTGTGGTGCAGTGCGTCAGAGTGGTGCAGTGTCGCAGTGCGTCAGTGTGGTGCAGTGTCTCATTGCGGCAGTGTGGTTCAGTGCTGCATTGCGTCACTGTCGTGCAGTGTCGCATTGCGTCAATGTGGTGCAGTGTCGCATTGTGGCAGTGTGGTGCAGTGCGTCAGTGTTGTGCAGTGTCGCATTGCGGCAGTGTGGTGCAGTGCGTCATGGTGGTGCAGTGTCGCATTGCGTCAGTGTGTTGCAGTGCCGCATTGCGGTGTTGTGGTGCAGTGCTGCATTGCGTCACTGTCGTGCAGTGTCGCATTGCCGCAGTGTGGTGCAGTGCGTCAGTGTGGTGCAGTGTCGCATTGCGGCAGTGTGGTCCAGTGCGTTCCCGTCGTGCAGTGACGCATTACGGCAGTGTGGTGCAGTGCGGCAGTGTGGTGCAGTGCTGCATTGCGGCAGTGTGGTGCAGTGCTGCATTGCGTCACTGTCGTGCAGTGTCGCATTGTGGCAGTTTGGTGCAGTGCGGCAGTGTGGTGCAGTGCCGCATTGCGGCAGTGTTGTGCAGGGACGCAGTGCGGCAGTGTGGTTCAGTGCTGCATTGCGTCACTGTCGTGCAGTGTCGCATTGCGGCAGTGTGGTGCAGTGCGTCAGTGTGGTGCAGTGTCGCATTGCGGCAGTGTGGTCCAGTGCGTTCCCGTCGTGCAGTGACGCATTGCGGCAGTGTGGCGCAGTGCGGCAGTGTGGTGCAGTGCTGCATTGCGGCAGTGTGGTGCAGTGCTGCATTGCGTCACTGTCGTGCAGTGTCGCATTGTGGCAGTTTGGTGCAGTGCGGCAGTGTGGTGCAGTGCCGCATTGCGGCAGTGTGGTGCAGTGCCGCATTGCGGCAGTGTTGTGCAGGGACGCAGTGCGGCAGTGTGGTTCAGTGCTGCATTGCGTCACTGTCGTGCAGTGTCGCATTGCGGCAGTGTGGTGCAGTGCGTCAGTGTGGTGCAGTGTCGCATTGCGGCAGTGTGGTGCAGTGCCGCAGTGTGGTGCAGTGCTGCATTGCGTCACTGTCGTGCAGTGTCGCATTGCGGCAGTGTGGTGCAGTGCGGCAGGGTGGTGCAGTGTCGCATTGCGGCAGTGTGGTGCAGTGCGTCAGAGTGGTGCAGTGTCGCAGTGCGTCAGTGTGGTGCAGTGTCTCATTGCGGCAGTGTGGTTCAGTGCTGCATTGCGTCACTGTCGTGCAGTGTCGCATTGCGTCAATGTGGTGCAGTGTCGCATTGTGGCAGTGTGGTGCAGTGCGTCAGTGTTGTGCAGTGTCGCATTGCGGCAGTGTGGTGCAGTGCGTCATGGTGGTGCAGTGTCGCATTGCGTCAGTGTGTTGCAGTGCCGCATTGCGGTGTTGTGGTGCAGTGCTGCATTGCGTCACTGTCGTGCAGTGTCGCATTGCGGCAGTGTGGTGCAGTGCGTCAGTGTGGTGCAGTGTCGCATTGCGGCAGTGTGGTCCAGTGCGTTCCCGTCGTGCAGTGACGCATTACGGCAGTGTGGTGCAGTGCGGCAGTGTGGTGCAGTGCTGCATTGCGGCAGTGTGGTGCAGTGCTGCATTGCGTCACTGTCGTGCAGTGTCGCATTGTGGCAGTTTGGTGCAGTGCGGCAGTGTGGTGCAGTGCCGCAGTGCGTCATGGTGGTGCAGTGTCGCATTGCGTCAGTGTGTTGCAGTGCCGCATTGCGGTGTTGTGGTGCAGTGCTGCATTGCGTCACTGTCGTGCAGTGACGCATTACGGCAGTGTGGTGCAGTGCGTCAGTGTGTTGCAGTGTCGCATTGCGGCAGTGTGGTGCAGTGCGGCAGTGTGGTGCAGTGCTGCATTGCGTCACTGTCGTGCAGTGTCGCATTGCGGCAGTGTGGTGCAGTGCGTCAGGGTGGTGCAGTGTCGCATTGCGGCAGTGTGGTGCAGTGCGTCAGAGTGGTGCAGTGTCGCAGTGCGTCAGTGTGGTGCAGTGTCTCATGGCGGCAGTGTGGTTCAGTGCTGCATTGCGTCACTGTCGTGCAGTGTCGCATTGCGTCAATGTGGTGCAGTGTCGCATTGTGGCAGTGTGGTGCAGTGCGTCAGTGTTGTGCAGTGTCGCATTGCGGCAGTGTGGTGCAGTGCGTCATGGTGGTGCAGTGTCGCATTGCGTCAGTGTGTTGCAGTGCCGCATTGCGGTGTTGTGGTGCAGTGCTGCATTGCGTCACTGTCGTGCAGTGTCGCATTGTGGCAGTTTGGTGCAGTGCGTCAGTGTGGTGCTGTGTCGCATTGCGGCAGTGTGGTCCAGTGCGTTCCCGTCGTGCAGTGACGCATTGCGGCAGTGTGGCGCAGTGCGGCAGTGTGGTGCAGTGCTGCATTGCGGCAGTGTGGTGCAGTGCTGCATTGCGTCACTGTCGTGCAGTGTCGCATGGCGGCAGTGTGGTGCAGTGCCTCCCTGTGGTGCAGTGTCTCATTGCGTCAGTGTGGTGCAGTGCTGCATTGCGTCACTGTCATGCAGTGTCGTATTGCGGCAGTGTTGTGCAGTGACGCATTGCGGCAATGTGGTGCAGTGTCGCATTGCGGCAGTTTGGTGCAGTGTCGCATTGCGGCAGTGTGGTTCAGTGTTGCATTGCGTCACTGTCGTGCAGTGACGCATTGCGTCACTGTCATGCAGTGTCGCATTGCGGCAGTGTGGTGCAGTGAAGCATTGCGGCAATGTGGTGCAGTGCTGCATTGCGTCACTGTCGTGCAGTGTCGCATTGTGGCAGTTTGGTGCAGTGCGTCAGTGTGGTGCTGTGTCGCATTGCGGCAGTGTGGTCCAGTGCGTTCCCGTCGTGCAGTGACGCATTGCGGCAGTGTGGTGCAGTGCGTCTGTGTGGTGCAGTGCCGCATTGCGGTAGTGTGGTGCAGTGCTGCATTGCGTCACTGTCGTGCAGTGTTGTGCAGTGACGCATTGCGGCAGTGTGGTGCAGTGCTGCATTGCGGCAGTGTGGTGCAGTGCTGCATTGCGTCACTGTCGTGCAGTGTCGCATTGCAGCAGTATGGTGCAGTGCCGCATTGCAGCAGTGTGGTGCAGTGTCGCATTGCGGCAGTGTGGTGCAGTGCGGCAGTGTGGTGCAGTGTCGCATTGCGTCAATGTGGTGCAGTGTCGCATTTTGGCATCGTGGTGCAGTGCGTCAGTGTTGTGCAGTGACGCATTGCGGCAGTGTGGTGCAGTGCGTCAGTGTTGTGCAGTGACGCATTGTAGCAGTGTTGTTCAGTGACGCATTGCGTCACTGTCATGCAGTGTCGCATTGCGGCAGTGTGGTGCAGTGACACATTGCGGCAGTGTGGTGCAGTGCTGCATTGCGTCACTGTCGTGCAGTGTCGCATTGTGGCAGTTTGGTGCAGTGCGTCAGTGTGGTGCTGTGTCGCATTGCGGCAGTGTGGTCCAGTGCGTTCCCGTCGTGCAGTGTCGCATTGCGGCAGTGTGGTGCAGTGCGTCAGTGTTGTGCAGGGACGCAGTGCGTCAGTGTTGTGCAGGGACGCATTGCAGCAGTGTTGTGCAGGGACGCATTGCGGCAGTGTGGTGCAGTGCTGCATTGCGTCACTGTCGTGCAGTGTCGCATAGCGGCAGTGTGGTTCAGTGATGCATTGCGTCACTGTCGTGCAGTGTCGCATTGCGGCAGTTTGGTGTAGTGCGTCAGTGTTGTGCAGTGACGCATTGCGGCAGTGTGGTGCAGTGCCGCATTGCGTCACTGTCGTGCAGTGTAGCAGTGCGATGCAGTGTCACATTGCGTCACTGTTGTGCAGTGTCGCACTGCGGCAGTGTGGTGCAGTGCTGCATTGCGGCAGTGTGGTGCAGTGCTGCATTGCGGCAGTGTGGTGCAGTGCTGCATTGCGTCACTGTCGTGCAGTGTCGCATTGCGGCAGTGTGGTGCAGTGCCGCATTGCAGCAGTTTGGTGCAGTGTCTCATTGCGGCAGTGTGGTTCAGTGCTGCATTGCGTCACTGTCGTGCAGTGTCGCATTGCGTCAATGTGGTGCAGTGTCGCATTGTGGCAGTGTGGTGCAGTGCGTCAGTGTTGTGCAGTGACGCATTGCGGCAGTGTGGTGCAGTGCTGCATTGCGGCAGTGTGGTGCAGTGTCGCATTGCGTCAATGTGGTGCAGTGTCGCATTGTGGCATCGTGGTGCAGTGCGTCAGTGTTGTGCAGTGACGCATTGCGGCAGTGTGGTGCAGTGACGCATTGCGTCACTGTCGTGCAGTGTCGCATTGCGGCAGTGTGGTTCAGTGCTGCATTGCGTCACTGTCGTGCAGGGTCGCATTGCGGCAGTGTGGTGCAGTGCCACATTGCGGCAGTGTGGTTCAGTGCGTCAGTGTTGTGCAGTGACGCATTGCGGCAGTGTGGTGCAGTGACGCATTGCGGCAGTTTGGTGCAGTGTCTCATTGCGGCAGTGTGGTTCAGTGCTGCATTGCGTCACTGTCGTGCAGTGTCGCATTGTGGCAGTGTGGTGCAGTGCGTCAGTGTTGTGCAGTGACGCATTGCGGCAGTGTGGTGCTGTGACGCATTGCGGCAGTGTGGTGCAGTGCGTCAGTGTTGTGCAGTGACGCATTGCGTCAGTGTTGTGCAGTGACGCATTGCGGCAGTGTGGTGCAGTGACGCATTGCGGCAGTGTGGTGCAGTGCTGCATTGCGGCAGTGTGGTGCAGTGCTGCATTGCGTCACTGTCGTGCAGTGTCGCATTGTGGCAGTTTGGTGCAGTGCGTCAGTGTGGTGCAGTGACGCATTGCGGCAGTTTGGTGCAGTGCATCAGTGTTGTGCAGTGACGCATTGCGGCAGTGTTGTGCAGTGCGTCAGTGTGGTGCAGTGCCGCATTGCGTGAGTGTGGTGCAGTGTCACTGTCGTGCAGTGTCGCATTGCGTCAGTGTGGTGCAGTGTCGCATTGCGGCAGTGTGGTGCCGTGCGTCAGTGTGGTGCAGTGCCGCAATGCAGCAGTGTTGCATTGCGTCAGTGTCGTGGTGTCACAGTGCTGCCTGGATAGTGCAGTGATGCAGTGTCGTGCAGTGCCGCATTGCTTAGTGTCACAGTACGACCTGGATAGTCCAGTGATGCAGTGTGGCGCAGTGTCGCATTGCATCATTGTGGTGCAGTGCCGCAGTGCGGCAGTGTGGTGCAGAGTCGCAGTGAGTCAGTGTCGTGCAGTGCCGCATTGCGGCAGTGTGGTGCAGTGCTGCACTGTGGCAGTGTCCTGCAGTGCCGCATTGTAGCAGTGTGGTGCAGTGCTAAAGTGCGGTTGTTTGCAGTGCCACATTGCGTCAGTGTCGTGCAGTGTTGTGCAGTGTAGCAGTGCGGTGCAGTGTCACAGTGCGTCACTCTTGTGCAGTGTCACAGTGCGTCACTCTTGTGCAGTGTCGCATTGCGTCAGTGTGGTGCAGTGACGCATTGCGGCAGTGTGGTGCAGTGCTGCATTGTGGAATTGTCGGCAGTGTCGCAGTGCGGCAGGATAGTGCAGTGTTGCAGTTGGCAGTGTCATGCAGCATCGCTTTGCGGCAGTGTCGTGCAGTGCTGCAGTGCGGAAGTGTGCAGGCAATTCTAGGCCTGGGGGCCGGAATTCCACCCACATTCCCTACTCAGGAAATCAAGGGATCTAGTCTGGGCAATAGCAAGACCCATTATTTACCGTTATTTACAATGGATGTCTTCTAGTAAAGATAACATTAGACAGTTTGTACAAATCCAGTTAAGAATATTTGGAGCCAGGCACAGTAGTTCACACCTGTAATCTCTGCACTTTTGGAGGCCAGGGCAGGATGACTTGGGCCCAGTAATTCGAGATCAAGGTATTGACAAGACCAATACCAATTCTCTTTTTTTTTGTGTGGTTTTTGGCTGGGGCTGGGTTTGAATCCGCCACCTCCGGCATATGGGACCGGCGCCCTACTCCTTGAGCCACAGGCGCCGCCCAGCTCTGCTACTTCTAAACTGGATGGTCTTGAAAAATCACTCAACCTCTCCAGACTCCTGCTTCCCATCAGTTATAAGGGGGTAAAGCAAAACTTCTACCCTGGAGATTATCGTGTGGCCCAAATGCATATACAAGCCCTTTGAAAAAGGGAGTGTGTTAAATAAATACAAACTCTAAAATGCTACATGAAAGCAGTTATGATAACCATCTCCTTGGACTTTTCCAAGTACACTCGCATATATCATCACCATCATTATCATCATAAGAGCAGTCCCCACTTTTTTGTGTGCGTGTGTGGTTTCTGGCTGGAGCTGGGTTTGAACCCACCACTTCCGGCATATGAGGTCGGTGCCCTACTCCTTTGAGCCATAGGCGCTGCCACAGTCCCCCCTTTTAAATGAGCATTTATCCTGTGTCATACACTGAGCTATACACTATCTACATCCTCTCATTTAATACTCACAAGAATCTAAAGGAGATATTTTTGTGTCCATTTCACAGATGAGGAAAGTGAAGCTCAGAGCAAGCAGGTTGTCTGTTCTTCCCTGCTGAACACTGGAACCCAGGTCTGTCTGAATCAAGACTATGTAAGACATTCCTCCCATTTTTATTAAACCACAACCTACAACCTATCCTACAACCTCCCCTCAATTCCAACAAATGTGATGGAGATACTCATGGAGCCTCAGTCTCTTGACTCTAAGTTTGGTGCTGTTTTTCACCGTGCCCAAACAGTGGCTGTATCTCCTCTGCAGAGTCAGGGAAGTAGTGGCTGTTTTCTGCCCTAGCTGTTCCCTCTTCTCTTGCTCTTCCCTGGAAACCCAGACCAGTCCTTTGCCACTGGGGTGTCACATTTGGACAGAGTACGTCATGTTTGGCTTGTGCGTCCTCAGAGAGTGGGGACCATTTCTGTCCATCTGTGTGTGCTGCACAGTACCCTGGGGTGTGTGATTCTGCCAAGTGGTTTGTGTGCCTCCCTGGCTGCCCATCTAAAGAGAAGAGGGGAATTTGCTGCACCATTTGGATGCAGAAATAAGTTATCTATCTAGTGATGTCTTCCTTCCCTGGAAATTTTCACCAGCCAGCAATAGTTGATGTTTTATCCTTGGGAATTCTCTTAGTTCCTTGGCAAATGGAGAGCCACAGTAAGCATAAGAATGCCTGAAATGAACCCCGACCCCAAACCTGACTCCCTGGAGACCATAGGAATGCCCCTTCCAAAGTCAGGGGCTCTGCCACTGCCAGAGAAACTTAAAGTTCCAAGCCATGAATAAGGAATAACAGTAACCTGCAAATGTCGTCTAACATTTGCTTCTAGCGATGGCCCTCTGCTCTCTGCTTTGTGCACAGCAGCTCATCTGTTCCTCACAGCACCCAGTGAGGGGGCTACTGACTTGTCTCCATTTTACAGATGGAGACACTGAGATTTGAGAGGTTAGGAACCTTACCCAAGGTTGTAGAGGTAGAAAGAGACACAAACAGCAAAATGTACAAAAACGCTTCACTGCAGCACTCTTTGTAAAAGAAAAAGATTAGAAACAACCCATTGGGTGGCACCTGTGGCTCAAAGTGGTGGGGTGCTGGCCCCATACGTCGGAGGTGGTGGGTTTAAACCCAGCCCTGGCCAAAAACTGCAAAAAAAAAAAAAAGAAACAACCCATTGATAGGGCAGAAATATTCCTCAATAAGGGACTGATTGAACAAACTCTGGTATTAAAAAACTATCTTATCCTAAATAAATAAATAAATAAATAGATAAATAATATTTATGCTAGAGGCATAAATAAACTCTGGCATGTCCACACACTGTATACTGTGATGGCGTGATCTTCAGGATGTTTTATTAAGTGAAAAAAGCGACACGCAAAACAGCACGTGTCATCTGCTGCCTTCTACCTAAGAAAAGGGAAATAAATACATACAAATATTTGTATTTAAGAAATAACACAGTGAGAAGTTTTTCTCTACCCTTGGTTTTGTTTTTCATAGGAAAGAATATATAAATTTGTAAAAAAAACATGAAATCTTAAAGAAATAACACAGTGGCTGGGCGTGGTGGCTCATGCCTGTAATCCTAGCACTCTGAGAAGCCAAGGCAGGTGGATTGCTTGAGCTCAGGAGTTCAAGACCAGCCTGTGCAAGAGTGAGACCCCATTTCTACCAAAAATAGAAAAACTAGCTGGCGTGGTGGTGGGTGCCTGTAGTCCCAGCTACTGGAGAGGCATAGGCAAGTTGATCCCAAGCATTTGAGGTTGCTGTCAGCTATGATGACACCATGACACTCTACCTAGGGCAACTGGGACTCTGTCTTAAAAAAAAAAAAAAAACCCAAAACAAACAAACAAAACCAAAAACCCACAATGGAAAGACAAGCCCAAATAGATAAAATGGTAAACATAAGGGAAGGAGGAGAGAGGGAGGAGGAGACAGAAATAGAACTACACTTCCCTGAACACCTTGTTTTCTAGATTTGACTCTGGAACCCTGTACATATTTAAGGTAACTATAAAATATTAAATTGATATTTTACAGAAAGGATAGAGTGGACAGAAACAGGTTCGGACCCACATCTGTCCAACCAGAGGGTGCCTTCCCAAGCACCTCATTTTGCCTCTCAATTATCCCCTTTTAGGCCACCAGAAGGCAGAGATCCGGCCAGACCTTGTACTTTCTGGGATCCTGGAGGGACTCTGGCGGTGGTTCTAGGGGCTGTGGCTTTAGTACTTTTAGCTGTTGGCCATTAGCTGCTTCATCCAGACTCTCATAACCTGCTCCTGCTGAAGCCCTGCAGTGGGTTTGTTCCCAAGCACGTCATTAGGACAGCAGCTGTAATAACCGACCCGCCAACCGACCCGCCAACCGCACGCTGTGCAAACAGTAACAACACGCCCACCTGAGAAGGGCTTCCCACCGCTGCAAAGAGCCTTCGCTCGTGTGCTCTCATTTCACCCTGAAGGCGGCTCTGGACCTGGGAGTTTATATCCCTAGTGAGGAGCCGAGGCTCCGAGATCTGCCTGCGAGGCGCTGTACAGCTGGAGCGTGGCAGGTCCACAGCTTGCAGCCCCACCCGGCAGGGGCCGAGCAGGCTGACTCCTAACCCGGGAGCACGTGCGGGGCTTATTTTGGTAACTGTGGAGGTAACTTCACATAGGGGCTAATGCTTTGCTCCATTTTGGGCTCAGACATGACATTGAATACTGGGAGTCCTACTTTCTAGCAATGTGCTCATGAGCAAATCTGATATTTTTCTCATAAAAATGGAAACAGTAAAAGGACCCTCTGTAAAGGGTTGCTGGAGGGATAAATGATATGTTATTATGACGTGTTGTTATTATTAGCAAGAGTCATCTCAGAAGGTGCACCATCTTGGACGCGTTTTCTTTTTCTTTTTTTTCCAAGTGGAACCAATTGGAAGAGTTTTCTATGTCCTCTCCACTACTGCCTCAGAGGGACCAGCTAACCAAGCCACCTCCTTACTGACTCTGTGTTCCGGCATAATGATGGGTACTGACTGGTTCCCCACTGCTCCAGGGCCCCTGGCGCCACCAAGCTGTGGGCGGCTGGCTTAGCTCAGGCAAGGCCTTTCTCCCTGCTAACCACAGCATAAGCCTGGATCAATCCCCACCTCAGGGCCATTTTAAGGATTAACTAATCTGTCAAGTCGAGAACTTTGAATGTGCCAATATGGCCGAGGCTATTGTCAGGCAGATCAGAAATCGACTGGTTTCCTCCAGGACACTCAAGCTGAGCGTTGGAGCTGGACTAACTCTCATGTGGGTGAAATCTCAGCAGGTGCAGGCCGCACTGATCTCACCAGCCTGTCTGTCTGCCCCACCTGCCGCTGGCTCTTTTTGATCTATCTCTTTGTTTCTTTAAGGGACGGTGAGGGTGAGGAGATAAAGGGATCAGGATTCCAGACACTCAAGAGCTTTTGTTTGTATTTTAATAGTCCTGAACGCATTAAATGTCCCTTCTTGGCATCATTGGTCTATTGACTCCACCTTTCTGATTTTACATTTTGTCAATCTTGAAGGTCCCTGGAAAGTCACAGTGTACATTTATGTCTATAATAACAATAAAAGCCCCTAGCACAGAGATTCATTTAGTTCATCACTGAGTATTTATTGAGTACCTACTGTGTGTTCAGCAGCATACTAGGGGCTCAAAAAGCTACCACTCCAGAGGGAAAGAGAAACTACCCTATATTTAGACATTCTGTGCTCTAGGCTCTATGAGGCACTTCTCACAACCCATGAAAGCAGGTATTGTTTTTCTTTCTTTTTTGAGACAGAGTCTCACTCTGTTGCCCCAGGCTAGAGTGCTGAGGCACCATAGCTCACAGCCACCTCAAACTCTTGGGCTCAAGTGACCCTCTTGCCTCAACCTCCGAAGTAGCTGGGACCACAGGTGCCTGCCACAATGTGCTGCTAGTTTTTCTGTTTTTTAGTAGAAATGGGGTCTTGCTCTTGCTCAGGCTGGTGTCAAACTCCTAAGCTCAAGCAATCCTCCCGCCTTGGCCTCCCACAGTGCCAGGATTATAGGTGTGAGTCACTACGCCTGCCCGGAAGTGGGTATTGTATTCCTTTCACAGGTGAGGAAACAGAAAGTTCTATAACTTGTTCAAGGTCATTTGTAGTAGCGGGAGCCAGAACTCTAGTCCCGCCTGACTATCCCATCTGGGTCCCTCCCACTAGAATACAGTGGGGAGGAGAAAAGGACACAGAGGATTAGTCAGCTAGCAGCAGATTATAGAGCCTGGACTGTACAGTTAGAACAGGTAGGGGCTAGGGAGGAAGGGTCTAATAGGAGAATCTCCTGGAGGACCCAGCCCAGAGGCTTCCTATAAGGACCTGAAGCACAGGGCAGGGTGGCAGAGGATGTGCCATGTGATGTGGCTCTGGGCAAGAAAGGGTCTGAGTGAAGACAGTGGCAGACAGCATGCCCTGAGGCCAGCTGGGTGGGGCTTAGGGCTGAGGGGTGGGAAGTCAAGCCTGGCAGAGCTGTCTGGAACTGATGGGGTGGCAGCAGTGAGGCACTCAGTGAGTTTATGACCCTGGGCAGGAGAGGATGACTCAAAGCCTTGGCTGGAAGGAGTGGTGGGTGTGACCCGAAGATGGCAGGGGCCAGGCAGGTGGCTTGCTGAAGGCTTGCAGAGGCCAGCCGTCCTCAACCCTGGGGAGGGGGTGGAAGGGGAAGATGCTATGAAGATGGTATCTTCAGGCTTTGATGGAGGATGCTTGTGAGGAACATAGCACAGGGAAGAGAGAATTTGATTATAGATTGCTTTGGGAGATTCCCTCAGATCACAGCAAACTCTGTTCAGGGCTAATCTTGGTCTTCCAGCCAAGGGTCGAGTCCAGATCCCTTGATCTGTTATTGTGAGGCACCTCACAATCTGGCCTCGATTTACCTTTTTGGGCTCCTCACCCATCATTCTTCCTAAATAAGTCCTCTGTGCCCCATAAACCATTCTTCACCCTGCCCAGTGTCACCCATCCTCCTCTACACCCACCGACAAGGGGACCCTCTTAGAAGACATGGCCTTTGATGTCTACAGATAGCTCTTCCAGCAGAGTCTTGACAAGGTCACATTTATTGCTATTGGCATCTCTCTGATTCTTCTTTTTACAATAGTTGTCCCAACTGAAGGAGTCATTCACCTTTCTTAGTTTCCTCACCTGTGGAAACAGAGCCAATAATGTCCCTACTAGGGCACACCTGTGACTGTTCAGGGCTTTCCTCCAGTGTGAGGTGGTGCCAGGGGCCCAGGGGACAACAAGGAAAATGGGAAGACCCCAGAGATCCCTGTAGACCCCATGGGGCAGGAGGCTTCATTATCCTCTCCATCCGTGGATACATTTCTAAGAGACAGCACGCCACTAAGATCATTTAGAAAGAGTGGGCGCACAGCCTCCTTTGAAAAGCCACAAATAGGGCGGTGCCTGTGGCTCAGTAGGTAAGGCGCCGGCCCCATATACCGAGGGTGGCGGGTTCAAACCCGGCCCCGGCTGAACTGCAACCAAAAAACAGCTGGGCGTTGTGGCGGGCGCCAGCTACTCGGGAGGCTGAGGCAAGAGAATCGCTTAAGCCCAGGAGTTGGAGGTTGCTGTGAGCTGTGTGAGGCCACGGCACTCTACCGAGGGCCATAAAGTGAGACTCTGTCTCTACAAAAGAAAAAAAAAAAAAAGAAAAGCCACAAATAAATCTCTTTAGTAAATTCAGGACGGACTCTCTGGGGGAAGTCCCTCCACCCCTCAGTCCTGGGCTGGACCAAGTGAGGCGCAGGCTGTGCAGCCCTTGACTGTTTACCACACGCGTTTCACTGACCCAGTCTCCTTGAACATCTCTCACGACCAGACCAGGACAGCTCCCTGTCCTCACCTGAGCTTGGTAGGACACTGAGGTTCTGGGAGGCGACGTGATTGTCCCCAAGTGACAGGCGTGCGGGCGCTCAGGGCCCTGCACTCCTTGGAGAAGGACGAGTCCTTCAGGTTAGAGAAGGGAGGCGCGGGCCCCCTGGTGTCCGGGAGCGCGCGTGGGGGTTGCGAGGAGTGGTTGCTCTCCGGCTGCGGCGGGGCGCAGGGGGTGCAATCCCTGGGCCCTTCCCGGACCCTCGCACCCAGGCCCCCCACCCCACCCCCGGCGCATCCCCGCGGGCGCGCGCTCCGCCGCGCAGCCGGCGGGCTCGGAGGCGCGCCCCCGCTCTCCAGGTCCGCCGCGCGCGCGCCCCACGCTCGCAACCCCCAGTCCGCGCGCTCCGCGCTCGCACCCGCTCCCTAATCCGCGCGCTCTCCGTGTCCGCCGCGCGCGCGCGCCGCGCGTCGCTCCCCTCCCCGCCCCTCCCGTCGCCACCCCGCCCCCGACCGGGTACCCTCGCCGGACCCGAGAGAGAGCGCCGCCGCCATCTTAGTTGCTGCCGCTGCCTCCAGCGAAGCGCTTCTCCAAGGAGGGGAGGGCGCCCGCGGCCCAGCGACACGGCGGCGGCTGCCCCTCGGACTCCGGTGCTCGCCGCATCGCGAAGCAGCCGGCCCCGGGCCGCGAGAGCCCCGCTCGGCGTCCTGCGCGCCTCCCCGCCGTTCCCGCCCCGGGCCGGCCGCGGCGCCGGGAGTCCGAGCGATGCTGCGCCGCCCTGCACCCGCGCTGGCCCCGGCCGCCTGGCTGCTGCTGGCCGGCCTGCTGTGCGGCGACGGGGTCTGGGCCGCGCGAGGTGAGCAGCGGGGCTGGGTCGGGGCGCAGCTCGGGGCTCGGCTCCGGGTGCGGGGAGCCCGGTCAGGGCGTGGGGCTCGGGGGCCGGGCGCGCGGAGCCGGGCCCGTGGGCTGGTGGCAGTGGGCGCGCGCTGCCGGCGCCCCGGGGGAGCCGGGCTGGGTCCCAGGAGGGGCAGCGGGGCCTTGGCCGCCCCGGTTGCAGCTCAGGTGGTGGTTGCGCTGATGTGGGGGGACGTGGAGACGGGCCGAGAGGTCGGTCTGCCTTCCTCAGTAGCGCACGCAGGCTGGGTGCACCTCGGGGTGGGATGCGTGTACGTGTGCGGTGTGCTCCGGGGTGTTCCAGGCGGGGGGGTGCACACTCAGTTTTTGGCGTGTGCTTACATAAGAGCCCACTCCTCCGCATCCCTTTCCCTCCGAGATCCGGATTCTCTGCGGCTGCACCGCGGACACACGACTTCGCCCCTTTCCGCCTCCTCCCGGGGTCCTTTTCAAATCCTTTTTCCAATCGAACAGACGCTGAAACTTCTTCCTCTCCTCCCACCTTTTCACCCAGAGGTGAAATCCTGATGAGTCTTGGGACCGTGGTCTCATCTTGTATGAGGAATCCCTGACTCCTCCACCCCTGACGCCTTGGTGCAGTTTCTCTGACTGTAGTTTAGATCCCGCGAGGAGGGTTAGATGGCCTCCACAGAGAGGTGACACCTCTCTGATTCTTCAAGATTGTAGGACCGAAATTATTTTGTGGTTGGGGGGGCAAGTGATGTTTCTTGGCTAATTTATTATTACCTTTTCACTTCCATCCTCTTAACCTTTTAAACCTCCCATACCTTCTGATACTGACTGGTCTTGGCCAGCGAAAAGCTTACGCATTGCAGATGCAAGTGTGTGCTTCTGAACGGATCTGGAACTCGTAAACATTTTCCTTGGCCTTGGAGCAAGGTAATCTAGATGGGCTCTACACAGTGCTTACATCTATTCATCTGATTAAAAAAAAAATCAATTTGGGGGAGGAAGGTTGATAAGGTCTAGAAGAAATGGTTATATTTCAATCTAGCAAGCTTTTAAAAAATTCTCACTTTTGCCTCCTTGGCATGACATAAGGAGATAAGTCTGGTGTTGACGAATTAAAGGGCAGAAGAGGCCAATGCGTCTTTTGTCCCGTGTTCCCTTCTTCACACGGAGGAGGATAAACTTTGAATCCTTCCTTTATTTCATTTCTAATATTCTGTTGGCTCTGTTGGATTCAGATCTTAGTCACTAAGTATCTAATGGCTCTCCATTTGATGTTTAAAAGTTACATCAAACTAAGTTTGAAATCTTCTTTTTCCCATGTGGGATGGAAAGTCTAATGTATCCAAGCAGAAATGTCAGAGTTTCGCTTCTCTTGGGGAAAACCCACACATTTTAAAAATATGTGCTTGGATTGGTATTTTCGGAACAGTTCAAGTATATTTAGTCAGTGATAGCATTTCGTGTTAAAATTCGTGTTTTCTTAAGTTTGTCCATTCACCTACATTTGCTATTTATTATTGAAGTACTATGGTTACATAAACAGCATACATTTTAACTATTGAATATGTTCATTATGATGGGCTGGCAGGAATTTTATATGAAAGATGTATTGAGTATTTGAATCATTTGTAATTTGCTTTCTCTAAGCTTTTTTTGGTGCAGTTACAGTACTTCAGTACTTAGTCTTCAGAATAAGAACATTTAGACGTCAGTTATTGTTTTTTTCGGTTTGCAGATTAGAAAATGTCTCAAATATGCATGAAATGCTAATGAAACAATTTCATTTTGAAGTAATACCAGTGAATTTCATATGTAAATACTGTATGCAAATTTGTGGAGACATCTTCTGTGGGCTCATTTTAAAAGATGATCATTTCAGCTAATATCTGAATTTTTTTTTTTGCTGCTCTACTGTATGGCATGAACTGTTCACATTCTAGCTACTTCTAATTGTTTTTTTTTTTTTTTTTTTTTGTAGAGACAGAGTCTCACTGTACCACCCTCGGTAGAGTGCCATGGCGTCACATGGCTCACAGCAACCTATAACTCTTGGGCTTATGCGATTCTCTTGCCTCAGCCTCCCGAGCAGCTGGGACTACAGGCGCCCGCCACAATGCCTGGCTTTTTTTTTTGTTGCAGTTTGGCCGGGGCTGGGTTTGAACCCGCCACCGTACTCACTGAGCCACAGGCGCCGCCCGCTACTTCTAATTGTTAATGAGAGATTTATGTACAGACTGCTGGAGAGGATAGATTTTCTGTATAAATTACATTTTTATTGTTAGTTGTTTTGTAGAGACTCTCAAATTTTACTTTCATTGTAGCAATAGTTCTCAAAAACAATCAAGTAAACCAAAATATTAGGAGAAATACTCTTGGGATGGCTTGAATGGTTACGTCTGCTGGCTGCCTGCCTTCTCTCCAGACATGGAAACCTGGAAATATGACCAGGAAATAGGAAATTGAAGTAGAGACCATAGAAAGGTTATATGAATATTAAAAAAGATGTCATATAAATGCACTTCAAAGCCACTTTTTTTTTTTTTTCCAGTTTTTGGCTGGGGCTGGGTTTGAACCCACCATCTCTGGTATATGGGGCCCGTGCCCTACTCCTTTGAGCCACAGGCGCCCCTCAAAGCCACTTTTTTTTTTTTTTTTTTTTGAGACAGACTCTCACTCGGTCGCCCTTGGTAGAGTGTGGTGGCGTCACAGCTCACAGCAACCGCAAGCTCTTGGGCTCCAGTGATTCTCTTGCCTCAGCCTCCCAAGTCGCTGGGACTGCAGGCACCGGTCACACCACCTGGCTATTTTTAGAGATGGGGGTCTCATTCTTGCTTAGGCTGGTCTTGAACTCTTGAGTTCAGGCGATGCACCCACCTCGGCCTCCCAGAGTGCTAGGAATATAGGCCCCTGTGCCTGGCTTCAAAGCCACTGGTATTTTTCCGTTTATCTGCAGACTTCTCAGAGACCACTACTTACATCCTGTTTGAAATCATCTCTCCCTGAACTCCTGAATCCTCTTTTCCCTGCTTCAGGGTTTCATTTTTCTATAACATGTATCCCATCTTACCACAGTTTAGTTATCTATTTTATTTATTGTCTGTTACTCCTCAGTAGAACATATGCTCCACAGTGAAAAGGTATTTTGTTTGCATCTGTTTCCTGTCATTCGCACGTGGTACGTTCACAATGTTTGTGTGATTGAATGAATGGATGGATAATTATTATTTCAGGGTAGACTAGTATTTTTAAATTTTCGCCTGACAGACACATGCTAGATACTAAAAAAAGCACTGCAGACATAGAGGGTAAAGTTAACTTAAATTCTGCAGTGTGGATAGGGGAATTCATTAGCAGATAAATTTTTAGGGACCCATTCTTTTGGTTGCCTAGTTGGGGATTAGATCTTAAAAGTCTGTCTCAGCCTTTGAAGGCTGTAGCTCTGTGAATACCACTGAGTTGGCTCGGCGCCTGTGGCTCAAGTGGCTAAGGCGCCAGCCACATACACCTGAGCTGGCGGGTTTGAATCCAGCCTGGGCCCACCAAACAACAGTGACGGCTGCAACCAAAAAATAGCTGGGTGTTGTAGCAGGCGCGTGTAATCCCAGCTACTTGGGAGGCAGAGGTAGGAGAATTGCTTGAGCCCAGGGGTTGGAGGTTGCTGTGAGCTGTGATGCCACGGTACTCTACCCAGGGTGACAGCTTGAGACTCTGTCTCAAACAAACAATAACAAAAAAACCCCACTGAGTCCATTAAAAAAAAAATACTGTAATTCTCAGCTTATTTCAGAAGATGGTTTCTTAATTTGTTCCCTTGTTTTTCAGAAGCAACTAAGAGGAAAAAAGGTCCTGTGAATAGACTTCAATATTACCCTTATCTAACATTTTTTTTTTTTTTTGATTTTTGGCCGGGGCTGGGTTTGAACCCACCACCTCTGGCATATGGGACCGGTGCCCTACTCCTTGAGCCACAGACACCGCCCCCTTATCTAACATTTTTAATGCTGAAATTAAGTAACATTTATTTTCATGGGTGGCGTAACTTCTGGAGGAGTAGTAAAATATTTCTGATTCTGAACACATTCCAATTTAAGGGGCTCTACCCTGATTAACTAACCAGAACCGTCAGTTGACTGGAGCGCATCCTCTGGTGGTGTACTTCTTTTAGGAGAAAATGCGTGGAGCCATGCCATTCACAGGGAAGATCTGGGAGCTCATGTCATACATCCCCTGTGCCAGCACTTGGTTTTTAAGCCAAAAAGAACAACTAATATTTCAGTTTTAGATAAGAGAAATGTGACCCCAAAAGTGAAAATTTTATGAAATGTATAATTATTTTTGCACTGAAACTAGAAAATGCTATAATTTTATAGCACTAGTTTGAGAACTTGGTGAAGCTTATTAAACCAAGTATAAATGTTTGAAACGAGGAAGCTGAGATAGTAACATTTCAGAACCTGGATAAGGAAGGATTGAATCATTTTTATCATTGCTTTCTAAGACAGGCACATGTAATTTTTTTAAAGAGTTTTCATTGGTGAGAATTGAAACAAAATAGATCTCATTATCCTGAAAACAACCAAGAGTCTATTTCTCCTGTATTCTGGTTGAGGTTTTATATCATTATGTCTTGCTTTTTCTGTGTTGCTTGAAGCAACGCATCTTTATAAATGAAATTTAAAGTGTTCATTTGCTGTAGCATACAGTTTTTTTTTTTTTTTTGCAGTTTTTGGCCAGGGCTGGGTTTGAACCTGTCACCTCCGGCATATGGGGCCGGCGCCCTACTCCTTTGAGCCACAGGCACTGTCCAACATGAGGATTTTTGAAGCGTTTCAGGAATATGGATTCAAGATTGGTGGAAATGAGTTGTGCAATGTCATGTTCTTACATTGTTTACAAAAAAAAAACAGCCCTCAGAAGTGATTTTGTCGAGGCCATTGCAAAGGCTGAAGATAGGAACCTTCAAACGGTGATAGCCTCTCCTCCCTGTGTGTCCCATGGTATTCTTTTCCCTAGGAGGCACGGCCACCTGGGAATTGGAACGGTGCATTTCGTTTTTCTGTGATTCAATAAGTCCCTTCTCCCCTATGATTTAGGCATATTTTTGCTCATTTTCTCATTTAGCTTTAGGATGATATTATTATTAGATTAAAAATATTCACAAGATCTGTTGCTAAGGTGTTTTTTTTTTTATTTTATTTTAAAGATTCTTGGCAAAGATTCAGCTACTTCAAAGGACCTGAATTTAGAACAGCTTAAAAACCTATAGAACACATCTGAAAGTTAACTTCTTTCCATTCCACAACCCCCATAATAAGAAGTATGTGGCAGCATAGTACAGTAAGAAGCATATTTTTATCTTTTACCTTTTTGGTCAGAGGTGAATCAGATCTTTCAGCCATCTGTTCTGGACCAGATTCTCTTGTGACAAGAACTTCTGTTGAGTCCGCTACTTTTCAAGTTTCCCTTGATCTGTACTGTCTTTCATTGTTTAGGATAAAAGAAGATAACCTTTTTCTATGTTCTTTTTTTTTTTTCTTTTAAGCAGCTTTATTGAGTGATAATTCAGGTACCAGAAAATTCACCCTTTTAAGGGATGCAATTCAGAGATTTTTTTTTTTTATATAGTCACAACATTGTGCAGCTGTCACTGCTGTCTAATTGTAGAACATTTTCATCACTGCCAAAAGAACCCTTATCCCTGTTAACCATCATTTCCCATCTCCCTCTTCCTGCATCACCGGGCAGCCCTTTGTGTCTATGGATTTGCCTATTCTGGACACTCTGTATCAGTGGAATCACAGTCTGTGTGTGTATAGCTTTTTTATGATGTTTCCAAGGTTCAACCATGGTGTGGCATGCATCAAAACCTCATCCCTTTTCGTGGATAAATAATATTCCATTATAGGGCTAAACCCCATTTTGCTAATCTGTTCATCAGTTGATGGACATTTGAGTTATTTCCACTTTGTAGCTATTATGAAAAATATTGCGGTGAACATTTGCATACAGGATTTTTATGTGGAGATACATTTCAGTTCTCTCTCTCTGAGTGGAATTACTGAGTCTTATGGTAACTCCTGTGTTTAACATTTTGGGGAACTGCAAGACTTTTCCAAAGTGGCTGTACCATTCTACATCCACTCATTTTTTTTGAGATAGCCTCAAACTGTCGCCCTGGGTAGAGTGCTGTGGCATCACAGCTCACAGCAACCTCCAACTCCTGAGCTCAAGCGAGTCTCCTGCCTCCGCCTCCCAAGTAGCTGGGACTACAGGCGCCTGCCACAACGCCCAGCTATTTTTTGGGTGCAGCTGTCATTGTTGTTGTACGGGTCCGGGCTGAATTTGAACCCGCCAGCTCAAGTGTATGTGGCTGGCGCCTTAGGCACTTGAGCCACAGGCACAGAGCCTCTACATCCACTCTTGACCTCCATAATCAGTCACGGGAGCATCTTTCTAACCAAATACATGTTTCACAGTTGGTGAGGAGTTTTCTTATTAGACTTTTAAGTTGCCGCTTTTTTTCTTACCCTAGGGTGCAGACTCCCTTTCATCCCAGCGCTTCCTGCCTTTGCCATGGTCTCCCATAGATTTCTACCCAGGACTTTAGCCTTTAAGTCGAAAGGAACTTTGAAAATTCTGTCCTCTATACTTAAGTAGCCTTCCCTGCAGAAGACGTTTCTTCACACGCCCCTAATTGTTGAGTATTCAGCCTCATTGTGAACTCTACTTGTGCTGGGGCTTGCCTGCTCACAGAGCGGCCCTTTTCTTAAAAACATTGTTTGAGACTTTAGTCGGCTTTCCTTAGAACTCGATCTTATCATTCCTTCACACTCAGCGCTGCCGCTCTGTGTTTTTACCACCTCTCTCACGGAGGGGCCGGGAGCCTTTGAGGCCTAGAGGTTGGTTTCTGGTGGATTTCTGAGGAATGCACCAGCATGGTGCTGAGCTGCAGTAACTGTGGGCCACCCATCTCACCACAGGCAGAGTAAATACCCAGGCTCTAGGAGCAGGGTTTAACTTAATGACAGGGGCTGGAAAAAAAACCTAAACGTCTCAAAGTATAATTAGGTAAGAAAATGGCATTTCTTCATTCGTTACATTTTTTGTTATGCTAATTAGCTGAAAACCTGCTTTGTTGAAAAGTCCGTTACTTTTTTCTAGTGTTTTGATTTTATACTTTAATTATTCCTTATTTACCCAATCTTTTTTCACAGCATAAAACACTTAGAAATAATGTCATTAGATTCTAAGTGAATTGTAAAACAGAGTAAAAATGAATGTCATCTTTGTTTATGTAAAGTGTAACAAGAATATATTTATCCTGAGTTCTTCCTAATACTTTAAAATGTTTCTGATGGGGCGGTGCCTGTGGCTCAGTCGGTAAGGTGCCGGCCCCATATACCGAGGGTGGCCGGTTCAAACCCGGCCCCGGCCGAACTGCAACAACAAAAAAAAAGTTTCTTATGTAAGGACCGCCTTAGAAACAATTGAGTGACATAAACTTATATGAAAGAATTGTAAAACTTTAGAATGATTTGTGTATGGTTGTCTGTTAAGTGGCTTTTCACAGAATATAGTTTATGCCGTCTGAAATGCAGATTCCGATCACACGTAGTTTTGTGAGTTCAGGTGTCGTTAATGATGATTATTGATAAGACCAGCTGCATAATTTAAGGGACCAATGCACAGTGGAGGTGTGGGGCCCTTGTTCAAAAATCAAGAATTTCTTTTTATTTCTATTATTATTTTATTTTTATTTTTTTTTTTGCAAGACGTAGTCTTTCCCTGCTGCCCAAGCTGGAGTGCAGTGGCATGATCATAGCTCACTGCAGCCTTCAACCCCTAGGCTCAAGCAATCCTCCTGTGTCAGCTTCTCCAAGTATCTGGCACTATATGGGTGACTGTTGCCACCATGGCTGGCTAATTTTTACAATTTTTTTTTTTCTTTCTAGAGATGGGGTCTTGCCTGGTGTTGAACCTTAACCTCAAGGAGTCCTTCTATCTTGGCCTCCCAAAGTGCCAGGATCATAGGCATGAGCCACCACACCTCGTTAACTGCGGTTCTGTAGATTGGGTGTGGTGGCTCGTGCCTGTAATCCTAGTGAATAAGTAGGCTGAAGCAGGAAGGTCACTTGAGCCCAGGAGTTTGAGGCTTCAGTGAGCTATGGTGACTCCACTGCACTCTATCTTGTGCAACAGAGTGAGACCCCATCTCTTAAAAATAAAAGGATTTCAGTATGGAAACATAGCATTAAACCAGGCCTGGGACCCTTCCAGGCAGGGGGCCTGGCACACGCAGGAAACGTCCTCAGTGTTGATAAACTTAGATGGCAGAGTCTTTACAGTCAGAATGTGGGGCCAGCTCTGAGATTTCCACCAGAGCCGGTGGTCCGAGGGCACCCTCTCGGGTGAGCCACTGATACACAGTCACCCTTGGCTGCACTTACTGGCTGATGCTCCCACCCCACATGGGAGGACTCTCTCCTGGAGTCTTTAGTGGCCTCCAGGTGGAGACTTCCCATCCTCTTTTCCTGTTCTCAGACTTAGCAAAGGGCAGACTGTACTCAGTTCACACAATGAGAGCAAATCGTAGGTGGAGGCTAATTGAAGGATAGGGTCGCTTATGATTTGGGGATTGAAGTCCTGTGTCAGGCAGATTATGTTGCCTTTTTAAATGCCTTGACTAACTCATGCTCGTTTCCTATTACTTATGGAATTAGTGACAAGGATAACAGAAATAATTAAAATTCTTGGATAATCCTTAATCTTCTTTTTTTTTTTTTTTGCCATGCATTTCAAACATTTGTTAGAGTCGTTAAGTAAGTAGCAAAATGCACTGACTAGAATGTAATTTTCTCCTTAAGCTGCTCACTCAGAGTTAAAATCATTAAAGGAACAGTGGGGGGGAACTAACAGGTGGGCCACGGTCTTTTTTGGTATTTTTGAGCACCCCAGTTACTAGTGCTGTGTTTTTTTGTTTTTGTTTTTGTAGACACAGAGTCTCAGTTTATCGCCCTTGGTAGAATGCCGTGGCGTCACATAGCTCATAGCAACCTCCAACTCCTGGGTTTAGGAAATTCTCTTATCTCAGCCTCCCTAGTTAGCTGGGACTACAGGCGCCCGCCACAACGCCCAGCTATTTTTTTGTTGCAGTTTGGCTGGGGTCAGGTTTGAACCCACCACCCTCAGTATATGGGGCTGGTGCCCTACTCACTGAGCCACAGGCGCCACCCTACTAATGCACCTAGTTAATAGTGGGGATCTTGATAATCCTCAGACTGGATTATAAAGCCTGAGTTGTCAGGGTCCATATTGCTTCTGAGTTATTGGTAAATATAACGTTGATGTCTGCTCACGATTGCTGTATAAAACGCTTTCATTTGGCAAGGGTTTAAGAAGTCTATGCCCAGGTATTTAAGGGCCTTCTCTTGCTTTGTTAAGAAGCAGTTGATACATGTACCTTGTAAATATTCAAAGCCCTGGATAGAAAATAAATATTAAATACATATTAAATTATAAATAAATATTAAATTCTATGTTACGTGAAATATGACATCTTAAAACCTCTAAACTGGAACGTGTAAGTAACACTGGGGTAATTAATTTCATAACCCTTTCCCCTACCTTCTAGTAACCTTAATAATAACTACAGTATTAATATTTATTTGAATGAAATGTTTTTAGAGAGGCACTCCTGCCAGTGATGAATATGTATTTGTTTGTTCACCTGGTAAAGCTCATTGACCCCGTATTTTCCATAATTTTCAGACTGTTCTTAAAAGGTTCGAACATTTTTATCACTACTTACAGCAATGAATATAACTGGGTCTGAACAGGGGCTGTCTTTGTTGCCTATTTCCTGCTTCCTATGAAGTATATATTGGGCGGCTGTTAGGGGCCTAGGAGTAAGAGAGGTAAGCATGGAACAGAGGAGAGAGAATCCGGATGTGGAATGAGGCATTCCAGGTGGACCTGGTCAGCAGTTTAGATTTTGGAGAGAGAAGTGAACATGTGAGGGTGGAGGAAAGGCAGTGTGGTTGGTGATGGGGAGGTGGTTAATGATTTTTGGCAGTACACAGGGCAGAGCGATTCTTGGGGGAGCCTCCCTGCAGAGGTGGAAGGAGGGAATTATCCAGGGCTGGGTACTGACCCAGGCGAAGGACAGAATGTCCGGTAATGTACGTGTATAGGGAAGTTCTGGGTGTCAGGGAGGGCTGTTCAGGGTGGCTGCAGGGTGGTGCGTGTCTGAGGTCATCAGGGGTGACATTGACAGCCTGAGGCCAGAGGTCTAAGCCCTGGCAGAGAATAAGGGCAGAGTCATTGTTTATGGGGTTTTCACTGCTGATGGATGGAGTGAAGCCCAAGGCAAAGGGAAAACACAGGTTTGGTTGTGGAGGCCTGAGGGAGAAAGGTAAAAGGGTTTCATGAAGTGTCTGTTTTATCTCTAGAAACTCAGCTCAGTGGGGTTGGAGAGCAGGTAAGAATTTAGGGCAAAAGCCTTGGCTGGGAATAAAGCTGTCTTGGCTGGACTTTCTTGTCTTTTAGAAACCTAAGTACAGAAACGTAAACTGAGGCAAGCTGGTACTGAGAGCATTCATAGCATCCGGTCATCTGAGAAACCCCCAATAGTGGCTAAAAAAGTGACTCTGTGCCTCATTCTGGTCGAGGGAGAACCTTTCCCTAAATGCCCAGGCATGTGTGTTTCTCCACTCTGGGGTCGTCTTGTCTGGGGAACTGGATTTGCCTCACCCCTGGCTGAAGGTCCTGACCACCTCCGTGCTGCGGGGTCTTCCAGTGACTGGTCAGGTGCTTCAACCTGGTGTTGTTCTGATACATACCGTTTCCTGGGACCTATGCCATTTCTAATTCTCTGATGACCCCCTGAAAGGCAACTTGTATTGGTCTATTAGAAGTTCAAGTTGGCAGAAACATTGTAACCTAATCTTCTGTACCCTTATATTAATGTGAAATTAAAAATGATAAATTAAAACAAAAAGAAGTTCAGGTTGGAACCCAAATTGTATTTTCTCCATAGGAACATTATATAAACGATTTAAGCTCCAAAAGTGTTGGTCAAAAACCTGTTTAACCCCTAATAAGTGGAAATTGGGCAAATTTGCAGTAAAACACAGCATCCACACAATTAATATATTAGTATAGTTGACTCTGAAACAACGTGAGTTTAAACCACGTAGGTCATCCATTTATCCATGTGTCTGTTTTTTGTTGTTTTTTTTAAACAGCCTTACATGGTTGCCCTTGGTAGAGTGCCCTGGGGTCATAGCTCACAGCAACCTCAAGCTCTTGGGCTCAAGTGATCCTCTTGCTTCAGCCTCCCAAGCAGCTGGGACTACAGATGCCTGCCATAATGCCTGGCGTTTTTTTTTTAGAGACAGGGTCTCGCTCTTGCTTAGGCTGGTCTCCAGCTCTTGAGCTCAGACGATCTACCTGCCTGGGCCTCCCAGAATTCTGGGATTACAAGTGTGAGTCATGAGGCCCGGTCTGTGGATTTTTTCCCAACCAAATGCAGCAGTATTTTCGAGATGTAAAACTTTTCAAATACGTGGATTCCATGGGACCAAAGGTGGGACTTGGGTATGCATGGATTTGGGTGTACATTGGGGGTCCTGGAACCAATCCCCCTGAGGGTACTGAGGGGCAGTTGTGATTATATGAGCAGGCGAGGAAGTGCTAGTTAGAATTTTGTGGTGAGTGGGTGCTGGTCTGCCCTTCCTTGGCTCACACCTGGGATGAAGGGGAGATGGAATTAAGAGAGAAAGGTTGAGAAGGAGGAAGGACTCCTAAGTGACCGAGCCAGGAAGGAGAAGAGGAGGGAAAGCGGCCTGTCTCTTGTGATCTGGAGAAGGCGGTCAGAAGCAGCAGGGAGGAGAGGGGTCCACAGGTGACCTGGAGGGACGGAGCAGGTGAGGTGGAGGAGAGGCCGGGGCAGGGCCTTCTGCAGACACGGACGTCCCTGCAGGTTGTGTGTCCACCTGTCTCTGTCTCCTGCTCGTGGTTCTCAGGGAATACTTATTAATGTGTATCATAAAGGGATGACTTGAAGTCAGATGTACTTAATGTTTTTCATCCAAGAATTTAACTTAAGAGTTGATATTTAAAATCATTGCTTGGGTGACACCTGTGGCTCAACGAGTAGGGCGCCGGCCCCATATGCTGAAGGTAGTGGGTTCAAACCCAACCCCGGCCAAAAACTGCAACCAAAAAAATAAATAAATAAATAAAAAACAAAACAAACAAAAAAACTATAAAAAAAATCATTGCTTAAATTTTCCAAGTTCTTAAATCTATATAAATTAAATTTACTCCTTACAGGTGTTTTTTTGTTTCTTTGTTTTTGAGACAGAGTTTCACTACGTCGCCCAGGGTAGAGTGCCATGGTGTCACAGCTCACAGCAACCTCAAACTCTTGGGCTTAAGTAATTCTCTTGCCTCCACCGCCCAAGTAGCTGGGACTATAGGCACCCACCACAATGCCCAGCTATTTTTTTGTTGCAGTTGTCATTGTTGTTTAGCTGGCCTGGGCCAGGTTCAAACCCGCCGGCCTCAGTGCATGTAGCCTGTGCCATAACCACTGTGCTGTGGGCGCTGAGCCACCTTAGGGTGTTTTAATAAAGTAAATGTAAAGAATGTATTTTACATAATTCCCAGATATTCTTTTTTTTTCCCCCCTAAATTTAGAGTCTTGCTCTGTCACCCAGGCAGGAGTGCAGGTGGTCATATCTTGTTCATTGCAGCCTCTAACTCTCAAGCAGTCCTCACACTTCAGCATCCTGAGAAGCTGGGACTATAGGCACAGGCCCCCACATCTGGCTGAATTGAATTTTGTACAAATGAGGTCTTGCTGTGTTGCATAGGTTTGTCTTGAACTCCTGCTTCAGGCCATCCTCCTGCCTTAGCATCTCAAGTGGTGGGAGTGCAGGCGTGTGAGACCACCCCTCAGCCAAATATTATTATCACTATTATTACTATTACTATTACTATTTTTAGAGAAAAGTTCTTTCTCTGTTGCCCTGGCTGAGGTGCTGTGGCATCACAGTTCACAGCAATCTCAAACTCCTGGGCCCAAGCGATCCTCCTCCCTCACCCTCCCATGTATATAGGTGCACACCACCATGCCCAGCTAATTTTTGTAGTGACAGGATCTCGAATTACTGGGCCCAAGTCATCCTCCTGCCCTGGCCTCCCAGAGTGCAGAGATTACAGGTGTGAACTACTGTGCCTGGCTCCAAATATTCTTAACTGGATTTGTGCAAACTGTCTTAATGTTATCTTTACTAGAAGTCATCCATTGTAAATAACGGTGATGTAGGGACTACTAACAGCAGTGGTATAGCAACTGTAGGATTCCTGCTCAAACTGTCACACAAGAGGAGAAATTGATCTCTAAGGCAATGCTTCCCTAAGTGTGTTAGTGGATAGGTGTTACTGGTGTGGGTCTGTTGGTCACCTGAGTTCGGGAAATGCTGTTCAACATGTTTCATCACTGCAGGGCTTCCCAGAACCTTCAGTACATTTACGTGTGTTTAGGAATTGCCAAGTGAGGGTATAACCACCTAACTTTACCTGGGCTCTCCTTCTGGAGACTATCGTGGCACCATTTTTCCATGGGACACCCTGTAGGAAATGGTGCTGCTGGTCTGCCCTGTTCCTTTACTGTAGGAAAGGAAAATACGGTTAGTGCAAAAGAGAATGAGTTAAAAAGAGAGGCAGAGGAGGAAGGATCGCTTGAGTCCAGTTTGAGACCAGCCTGGGCAGTATGATGATCCTGCCACACACAAAACAAAAACAGAAAAACTGCAAAAACCCCTAAAATGTAGTTAGAGTGAGTTCACCTTCCTATAATTATGTCTCTCCATCACTTACATTGTCCCTTGCTTTTTCTTTTTTTTTCTTTCTTTTTTTTAAACAAGTCTTGCTCTGTGGTCTGGGCTAGAGTACAGTGGCATCATCATAGCTCACTGCATTCTCCATCTCCTGGGTCCTCCTGACTTTTGAGTAGCGGGGATTATAGGCTTGTACCGCCATGCCTGGCTGAATTTTCTTTTTCTTGTAGAGATGGGTCTTGCTATTGCCCAGACTAGATCCCTTGATTTCCTGAGTAGGGAATGTGGGTAGAGTTCCGGCCCCCAGGCCCAGAATTGCCTGCAATACTGCACACACTGCCGCACTGTAATACTGCACACACTGCCGCACTGTAATACAGCACACACTGCCGCACTGTAATATGGCACACACTGCCGCACTGTAACACTGCACACACTGCCGCACTGTAACACTGCACACACTGCCGCACTGTAATATGGCACACACTGCCGCACTGTAACACTGCACACACTGCCGCACTGTAATATGGCACACACTGCCGCACTGTAACATGGCACACACTGCCGCACTGTAACATGGCACACACTGCCGCACTGTAACACTGCACACACTGCCACACTGTAATATGGCACACACTGCCGCACTATAATATGGCACACACTGCCACACTGTAATATGGCACACACTGCCGCACTGTAATATGGCACACACTGCCGCACTGTAACACTGCACACACTGCCACACTGTAATATGGCACACACTGCCGCACTGTAACACTGCACACACTGCTGCACTGTAATATGGCACACACTGCCGCACTGTAACACTGCACACACTGCCGCACTGTAATATGGCACACACTGCCACACTGTAATATGGCACACACTGCCGCACTGTAACACTGCACACACTGGCACACTGTAATATGGCACACACTGCCGCACTGTAACACTGCACACACTGGCACACTGTAATATGGCACACACTGCTGCACTGTAACACTGCACACACTGGCACACTGTAATATGGCACACACTGCCGCACTGTAACACTGCACACACTGGCACACTGTAATATGGCACACACTGCCGCACTGTAACACTGCACACACTGGCACACTGTAATATGGCACACACTGCCGCACTGTAACACTGCATAACACTGCTGCCAGGAAGGGACCCTTACAGGTAGACAGTTAGTACCTGTCCATGTGTGGAACCAGGATTTTTCTTTCTTTCTTTCTTTTTTTTTTTAAATGTTTTTCTTTTTTTTTTTGGCCGGGGCTGGGTTTGAACCCACCACCTCTGGCATGTGGGATTGGCGCCCTACTCCTTGAGCCACAGGCGCCATCCTCTTTTCTTTCTTTTCTTTTTTTTCTTTCTTTTCTTCCTTTCTTCCCTCCCTTCCCTCCTTCTTTCCTTTCCTTCCTTCCCTTCCCCTTCCCTTCCCCTTCCTCCGCTGTCATCCTGGGTAGAGTGCTCTGGCATCACAGCAGCCACAACCTCCAAATTCGGGTTGTAGTTGTCATTGTTGTTTGGCAGGTCTGGGCTGGATTTGAACCCACCAGCTCTGATGTATGTGGCTGGCACCTTAGCCACTTGAGCCACAGGTGCCGAGCCTTTTTTGAGACGGAGTCTCACTCTGTCACCCTGGGTAGAGTGCTGTGGTGTCATAGCTTACAGCAACCCTTGGGCTCAAGTGTTCCTCTTACCTCAGACTCCAAGGTGGCGGGGACTACAGGTGCCTGCTACACGCCCAGTCATTTTTAGAGACGGGGTCTCGTTCTTGTTCAGGCTGGTCTCAAACTCCTTAGCTCAAGTGGTCCACCCACTCAGCTTCCCAGAGTGCCAGGATTACAGGTACAAGCCAGCACACCTGGCCTGGAATCAGGATCTGTGTGCCTGTGGATTATTTCCTTGATTTTCTTTTAAATTTTACTGTAGTGTTTATTTGTGTGTTTTTATTTATTTATTTGAGACAGAGTCTCAAACTGTTGCCCTTGGGAGAGTGCCATGGCATCTCAGCTCACAGCAACCTCAAACTCTTGGGCTTAAGCGATTCTCTTGCCTCAGCCTTCCAAGTAGCTGGGATTATAGGCTCCTGCCACAATGCCCAGCTATTTTTTGGTTACAGTTGTCATTTGTTGTTTAGCAGGCCTGGGCCGGGCTCACTGAGCTGTGGGTGCCGAGCATATAGTACATATTTTAATAAGGCTTGTAAAAAAAGTTCAGTGGTTATGTAAGAGGTTGCCATCTTTGTTTTTCCTTATAAGATGGCCTTTTGAGACCTTTAAATGGTTGATGTTATTGTAAAACACTTCATAACTACCCTGGTAAAGGTCTGTGCTACCATTTGCCTTATTGTTGTGAAAGTCTTTCGGGGATTTCTTGGAACCTGGTTTTACCTGTGGAGTAGCTGTACAGGGGTGTCTGTATCTGCGCTGTTTGCCTTGTTGGGAAAGGCTGAGAACTGCTGTTCTGGGGCCGTTTGTTGTTTGTTTTGGCATTATTCTTGATTACCAAGAGTCCAGTTTTTGCCTAGGCGACATTCCACAAATCCAGTTTCCCCTTGAGAGGTTATCTAATCCTTTCTTCCCTTTTATGATGGAGTTCTCTGCATTTCACATTTGGCAATTTGCCTTACCAGTTAAATAAACTCTCCCGACTTGTATATTAATGCATTAGAATGTTAAGTATTTTTTTAAACTTAAAAAAAAAATCTTAGCCGGGCGTTGTGGCGGGTGCCTGTAGTCCCAGCTACTTGGGAGGCTGAGGCAAGAGAATCGCTTAAGCCCAGGAGTTAGAGGTTGCTGTGAGCTGTGTGATGCCATGGCACTCTACCGAGGGGTATAAAGTGAGACTCTGTCTCTACAACAAAAAAAAAAATCTGTTGGGCGGCGCCTGTGGCTCAAAGGAGTAGGGCATCGGCCCCATATGCCAGAGGTGGTGGGTTCAAACCCAGCCTTGGCCAAAACCACAAAAAAAAAATCTGTTAATCTGTCTACCAGACAGTCAGCTCCTAAACTTTGTTTTATTTTATTTTTTGAGACTGAGCTTCAAGCTATCGCCCTGGGTAGAATACTGTAGTATCACAGCTCACAGCAACCTCCAACTCCTGGGCTTAAGCAATTTTCTTGCCTCAGCCTCCCAAGTAGCTGGGACTATAGGTGTCCGCCACAGCATCCAGCTATTTTTTGGTTGTAGTCGTCATTGTTTGACAGGCCGAGGCCGGATTCAAGCCCGTCAGCTCTGGTGTGTTGGCTGGTGCCTTCACCGCTTGAACTACAGATACCACCTCAGCTCCCGAACTTTATGGCTAGAATTTTAGAAATGGAATTTCTAGAATTTAGTCTGGTCAGGAAAAGGTGAGTTTTTATTGTTTCCAGTGTGATACTTTCATAGCTCAGAATATGAAAAGTAGGAATGAGCAGGGGAGTGCAATCTGGAGTGTCTTTAACCCTGTTTTTTCTATGATAAAGAGTATTCAGAGAGCATAAGTTTGGGTGACATGTTAACATACCTGTTTCATGCGCAGTTGAGTCAGGAGAATAGATTATAAAATTAGAGTGGAATCTCAAAAACTCTGGATAGATCATATATTGTATTAACAAAATCACATTACTTCTATTATCATATATTTTTTAATTTATTTATTAAATCATAGCTGTGTACATTAATGCAATCATGGGGCATCATACACTAGTTTTATAGACTATTTGACATATTTTCATCACACTGGTTAACATAGCCTTCCTGGCATTTTCTTAGTTATTGTGTTAAGACATTTACATTCTGGGGCAGCACCTGTGGCTCAGTGAGTAGGGCGCCGGCCCCATATGCCGAGGGTGGCGGGTTCAAACCCAGCCCCCGCTAAACCGCAACAACAAAAAAAAAAAAAGTCGGGCGTTGTGGCGGGCGCCTGTAGTCCCAGCTGCTCGGGAGGCTGAGGCAAGAGAATCGCGTAAGCCCAAGAGTTAGAGGTTGCTGTGAGCCGTGTGACGCCATGGCACTCTACCCGAGGGCGGTACAGTGAGACTCTGTCTCTACAAAAAAAAAAAAAAAAAAAAGACATTTACCTTCTACATTTACTAATTTTCACATGTACCCTTGTAAGATTCATCCTAGGTGTTGTCCCCCCAGTTACCCTCCCTCCACCCATCCTCCCCCCTCCCCTCCCCTTCCCTTCCTCTCCCCCTTCCCTATATGCTTAGGTTATAACTGGGTTATAGCTTTCATATGAAAGCCATAAATTAGTTTCATAGTAGGGTGAGTACGCTGGATACTTTTTCTTCCATTCTTGAGATACTTTACTAAGAAGAATATGTTCCAGCTCCATCCATGTACACATGAAAGAGGTAAAGTCTCCATCTTTTCTTTAAGGCTGCGTAATATTCCACGGTATACATGTACCACAATTTATTAATCCATTCCTGGATCGATGGGCACTTGGGCTTCTCCCATGACTTAGCAATTGTGAATTGGGCTTCAATAAACATTCTGGTACAAATATCTTTGTTATAATATGATTTTTGGTCTTCTAGGTATCTACCTAGTTATTTTCATTTATTTTTATTTTGGATTAATAAGGATACAGATGATTAGGTTACAATGTTTGCGTCATTAGGGAAGGTCCGTGTTGTAGTTGTGTCCTGCCCCTCCCCCCATATACCCTAACATTGTGCCCACTGGGTGGGAGCACATCCATCCCCCCTTCTCCCCTCCCTACCTCCCACCTTGAATTGAGTTGAGTCTTCCTCTTGCATGGGCGTGTATCAGTTCGTTAGCTGGCTTCATACTAGTATTGAGTATATTGGATAACAAAGTCACATTACTTTTAATTTTGCACACTATGCTCCAGTCACAGTTGTGGAGTTTACAAAAGCTTTAGAAATTTTCTGTGTATGATCTGGAGTCAGTTACCATTCTCTGCTGGAACTCCTCTTGTCTGGGAGCTCCTTTGATTTGGAGGGCAGCCTTCCTCATCAGAAAGTCCTTGGTCTTCTGCCCAGATTTTGGCGCTGTAGGACTGTAAGTGGACCCATTGGGTGCATAGCCTTTGAGGTTCAGTTCCAGCTCTGCCACTCACCAGCTGTGTGATCTCAGACAGCTTACTCTCTGTGTGCCTCAGTTTCTTCATCTGTAAAAGGGGCATAGTAATAAAATACCTATCTCATAGGGTAGTTAAGAGGATTAAACAAATTTTGTGAAGTGTTAACGCTATAGTAAATGCGTGTGTTTGCAGTTTTATTAATTCCCTGTAACTTCCCCTCCTCCTCTTTTAAATTTATGTAACATAGAATGAGCAAGTTTTTAAAAAATTGGTAAGTGGGTGGCGCCTGTGGCTCAAAGGAGTGGTACACCCATCCGATATGCCAGAGGTGGCAGGTTCAAACCCAGCCCTGGCCAAAAACTGCAAAAATAAATAAATAGATAAATATTAGTAAGCTTGATTATTGTTATTATTTTTTTTGAGACAGAGTCTCATTATGTCGCCCTCGGTAGCGTGCCACAGCAACCTCACACTCTTTGGGCTTAATCGATTCTCTTGCCTCAGCCTCCCCAGTGGCTGGGACTACAGGTGCCCGCCACAACACCTGGCTATTTTTTTTTTTTTGTTGCAGTTTGGCCGGAGCTGAGTTTGGGGCCAGCACCCTACTCACTGAGCCACAGGCGCCTCCCCAAGCTTTATTTTTTAAAAGGCTTATTTTTTCTGTGCAGTTTTAGGTTCACAGCAAAATTGAGTGGGGGGCACTGAAATTTCCCATATACCTCCTTCCCCTCCTCCACAGCCCCCTTCACTGTCAACACCTGCACCAGAGGAGAGCGTTTGTTACAGCTCATGAACCAATCTCAAGACATTGTCACGCAGAGTTTATGGTTGATGTTACAGCTTGGTGCCAGGCTTGTGTAGTCTATGGGTTTTGACAGCTGTGTAATAGCTTAAGCCCACTGTCCTGATATCACCCAGAATCGTCTTGCTGCCCTGAAAATCTTCTGTGCTCTGCCAGTTCAGCCCTCCCTCTGCCGTAAGCCCTGGCAACCACTGATCCTTTTATCATCTCTGGAGTTTTGCCTTTTCCAGAAAGCCATATAGTTGGAATCCTACAGTTGGAATATAGTTGGAATCCTTTATTTTCCTAAGGGAAATAAATCAGATCGACTTATTTCCCTTAGTAACAGGCACTTAAGTTTCTTGGTGTCTTCCCAAGGTTTGATAGCTCATTTCTTTTTACTGATCCTTTGTCTGGGGTACCACCACTTCCTTGCCCATTCACCTACTGGAGAACCTCTTGGTTGCCTCCAAGTTCGACAGTTATAAACGTCTGTGCTCAGATTTGTGTGGACATAGTTCTCAGTTCATGTGGGTAAATCCGGCAAGTGCAATTGCTGGAGCGTACGGTAAGAGTGCCTTTAGTTTTGTCAGAAGCTATCAAATTGTCTTCCAAGGTGACTGGATCATTTTGCATTCCCACCAGCCATGAACAAGCATTCCTTTTGTTCCGCGTCCTTGCCAGCATTTGGCATTTTTCAGTGTTCCGCATTTTGACCGTCTTCACAGGTTTGTGATGGTGGCTCATTGTTCAGATTTGCATTTCCCTGATGACGTAGCGTGCGGAGCATCTTAGCAGGTGCCTGCTTGGCCATCTTTAGATCTTCTTTGTGGAGGTGTCTTTTGCCCATTTTTTTTTAAATAGTTGTGTGTTTTATTTTATTTATTTATATTGAGACAGTCTCACTTGGTTGCCCTTGGTATAGAGTGCTGTGGCATCACAGCTCACAGCAACCTCAAACTCTTGGGCTTAGGCCATTCTCTTGCCTCAGCTCCCAAGAAGCTGGAACTACAGGCGCCCGGCACAATACCTAGCTATTTTTTTTTTTTTTTAGCAGGCCCGGACTGGGTTTGAACCCACCACCCCTGGTGCATGTGGCCAGTGCCCTACCCACTGACCTGTGGGCACCGCTTGCCCAATTTTTTTTTTTTTATCAAGTTGTTTGTTTTCTTATTTTTTTTAAAGGTTTATTTATTTATTTATTTTGCAGTTTTTGGCCGGGACCAAGTTTGAACCCGCACCTCCAGTATACGGGGCCAGCGCCTTACTCCTTTGAGCCACAGGCGCTGCCCTGTTTGTTTTCTTAATGATCGAGCTCCGTGTTAGTTCTGGACACCGGTCTTTTATCAGATCCGTCTTTTGCGAATACTTTCTCCCAGTCTGTGTCTTTGTCTTCTCATTCTCTTGTCAGTGTCTTCTGCAGAGCAGAATTTTAAAATTTTAATTAAGTCTGGCTTAACCAATTGTTTCTCTCCTGGGTCACTCCTTTGGTGTTATACCTAAAAGTCATCACCATACCCAGGGTCTTCTAGACTTTTTTCCTGTGTTTTGTTCTAGGAGTTTTATAGTTTTACCTTTTTAATGTAGGTCTCTGACCCATTTTGAATTAGTTTTTGTGAAGGGTGTGTGTATAGATTATGTTTTCCTTTCCCTTTTTGTTGAAAGGCTGCGTTTTTTTTCCCCTTGAGACGCCTTTGCTCCTTTGCCGACTTTATGTGGATCTTCTTCCGGGCACTCTGTTCTGTTCCATTAAACTTTTTGCCTGTTTTTTCACCAATATCATATTGTCTTGAATACTGTAGCTTTGTAGTAAGTCTTGAGCTCAAGTAGTGTCAGACCTCCAACTCTGTTTTTCGTTTTTTTTTTTTAAACTTCTCCTTTCGTGCATTTATTTATTAAGCAAGTTTTTTTTTTTAATTTTTCTTTTTTTTTTTTTGTTTTGCAGTTTTTGGCTGGGGCTGAGTTTGAACCCGCCACCTCTGGCATATGGGGCCGGCACCCTAGTCCGTTGAGGCACAGGCGCCGCCCCCTCTGTTTTTCAACTTGAACAGTATGTTGGGGATTCTGGGTCTTTTGTCTCACCATATAGATGTTAGAACAAGTTTGTCCACATCTGCAGAGTAACTTGCTGGGTTTTGATAGGAATCGTGTTGAAGCTGTAGGTCAAGTTGGGAAGAACTTCTTGACAATGTTGTCTTCCTGTCCATGAGCGTGGAATTTCTCTCTATTTAGTTCTGTGGTTTCTTTCATCAGAATCTTGTTGTTCTCCTGTAGATCTTATTTCATTTGGGGGGGGTGCTGATGTAAATGGTAATGTGTTTTCAATTCCAAATTCCACGTGGGAAAGCGATTGACTTTGGTACGTTAACCTGTGTCCTACATCCTTTGCCATAATTGCTTATTAGCTCATGGAGTTTTTTTGTCTGTTTTTTTGGGTTTTCTACATAGATGATGATGACGTCTGTGAATAAAGACAACTTTCTTTCTCCCTTCTCACTCTGCATACTTCTGATTTCCTTTTTTGTCTCATTGCAGCAGCTAGGACCTCTCTTACTGCATGATGTTGAGAAGGTTTGCTGAGACAGATGTCCTTGCCTGTTCCCGATCCTTAGGGAAGCTTTTTAGTTTCTCACCATTAAGAGTAATGTCAGCAGTAGGTTTTTATGTTCTTTATCAAGTTGAAGAAGTCCCTTTATTTCTAATTGACCGAGAATTTCGATCATGAATGGGTTGTTGGATTTTTGTCAGATGCTTTTTCTGCATCTTTGATATGATCGTGTGATTTTTTTTTTCTCTAGTTTGTTGATGTGATGGATAATATTGATTGATTCTTTGAATGTTTCACCAGCCTCGTATGGCTGAGATAAATCCCACTTGGTTGTGGTATATGCTTTTTTTTTTTATTTTTATTATACATTGTTGGGAATTAATTTCTGTTTGAGGATTTTTGCATCTGCGTTTATGAAAGATACAGGTCTGTAGTTTCTTGTAATGTCTTTGTCTGGTTTTGGTATTAGAATAATGGGGCCCTTACAGAATGAGTGAGAAGAATTTCCTTTGCTTCTGTCTTCTGGAAAAGATTATAGAGAATTGGTATAATTTCTTCCCTAGATTTTTGGTACGATGTCAGTAGTGAACCCAAGTGGGTCTAGTGTGTTTTGGAAGGTTATTAATTATTGATTAAATTTCTCTAATAGATGTAGGTCTATTCATATTGTCTGTTTCTTCTTGTGTGCGTTTTGGTAAGGAATTGATCCATTTTACCAGGTTGTTAAATCTGAGTCATTGAGTTCATAATATTTTCTTATCCGTTTGTGTCCGTGGGATTTTTAGCGATGTCCCCTGTCATTTCTGATTCTGAGAAGATACTTGCATCTTCTCTTTTTTTCTTAGTTAGCCTGGCTAGAGTCTTACCAATTTTATCAATATTTTCAAAAAACATCATTTGGTTTTGTCAGTTTTCTCTGTTGATTTCAGCCAGCCTGCTTTCTTTTTCCTTGAGGGTCTCTGTGGTGTAGACATTGCCTTTCCGATAGGGCAGAGAGGTTAGCAGTTCCCTGCACAAGGGCAGCCCAGAGTGGCGTGGGCTGGCACTCCCTCCCTAAGCGTCTCAGCAGCCTCATCACGCGGGCTTCCACTTAACCCCAAGGCCCCACCGCCCTGTGTTGGCGTTTGACCCTGCTGCCCATCCTTAAACTTGGTTTGTTCCAGTGCACATCTTAACTCTTTGTCTCGTTGCCTCATCTGACCGTTCACTCCATCTTGTCCAGTAACTTCGAATCCCCACGCTACATTCCATCTGTTCCTCCGCGTTTCACGTCGTTCTCAGATTTGATAAGAGGTTGAAGAGAACCAAGCAAGTAAGAAGCCTCTGGAGGCTCCCAGCTTCCATGGCTGCACTATTCCGTGACTTTTCAGGGTGGCCATTAAACCTATTGTAAATCTGTCAACCTTTATTTTTGTCCAGCTCCCATTTCGCCCTCTCGTTCTTGGTCTCCAGAAATGAGGAGATGCCTAATCAGACGCCTTGCTGCAGTTTCCTACTTCAGGAATTTCCAATGAACTGTGGGATAGGTAAAGTCTGTAGCAAGATGCATGGCCCTAAATAAATTACGGCTGGTGTTACTTTCTAGCTTTCCCTTGGCTTTCCTGCTAACCCTCTGAGAAGGGAGAATGTTTTGAGAACTTGTCCGTGCAAACAGTGTTACCAGCTCTTTGTGATTTCCTGACCTCTAAAGGTGCGAAAACCAAGCCAGAATTTTGTGTAATGTCCATCTCCTCCCCATTTTGAAAATCCAAGTTTTTAAAAAGCCAACAATAACATGGGTTGGCAGTGCTATGTATAAGTTTCCGCGGTGTCGTGGGCTTTAAAACATCCAAGATAACTTGGGGAAAGTTCATCCTTTTCTTTTTTTCTTAAGTCTGTGGTCTTAGACTGTTGCTCTCTCACTGTATTGCTTCTGCTCTTTCTAATAAAAATACATGTGTTTCTTGAGAACCTCAGTGGCAAAATAAGAATGAGCAGTTCCATTTTCTGTGTTTATCTAAAAACGTTAACATTTATTTTACATAGAAAGTAAGAATTACTATGTAAAAGCATTCATCTTGGCTGAGTGCAGTGGCTCATGCCTGTAATCGTAGCACTTTGGGAGGCTAAGACCAGTCTGAGCAAGAGTGAGACCCCTGTCTCTACTAAAATAGAAACAGTTATGCAGGCATGGTGAAGGGCACCTGTAGTCCCAGCTACTCAGGAGGCTCAGGCAGGAGGGTCACTGGAAACTTGCAGGAGTTTGAGGTTGCAGTGAGCTAGGCTGATGCCAGGGTACTCTAGCCTGGGCAACCGAGTGAGACTCTGTCTCCAAAGAGGAAAAAAAAAAGCCTTGATCTTGCTATTATTAGTATTTTAGGAATGTAAATAACCAAGGAGTAAAAACAATAGGGGAGCGAGGATAGCATCTTGATTTTTCTGACCAGCTTTCACAGATTTATTAGATAATCCTGGTCAGTTTATAACGGCCCTTTGGTAACAGCTGTTAAGAACTTGGCATTGACAATAAATGTCAGAGGTCTTGAGAACTGTGTGGACTTTTTTGAACTATACATGATAAAGTTTTTCATTGTACGTGAAGGTCAGGAGACAAAAAACACGCGCAGAACTTGGAAATTACCACTGGCCTATTACGTTACGATTCAGACAGTGCCTATCCTATTTTAATCTGAGACAAATGTACTAAAGATGAAAGAAAAGGGCAAACTGGGCCTGTATTTTCTGATAACATTGCAAAATAGGAGACTGAAGGAAATCATGGGTTCTACTTGGTTGCATAAACTAGATTTCTGATTGGCTCGTGTTGTAAGAGTTAATAAATAAACAAATGTTTGTTAATTACAGGTCAACAGTTTGAAGTATTCTTTTATTTTTTATTTATTTATTTTTTTTTGTGGTTTTTGGCCGGGGCTGGGTTTGAACCCGCCACCTCCGGCATATGGGACCAGCGCCCTACTCCTTGAGCCACAGGCACCGCCCAGTTTGAAGTATTCTAACAGTGTTTGGCCATGGATTTGTCCCCGTGGTGCTGTGCGTTTAATTCCATATAGAACTGTGTAGATGTGTACGTGCCCTGAATAATACGCAACACTGGCTCCTTGATGTGGGTAGCTAGATTCATGTGTGGTATGAACGGAGGGCCAATTAGAGGGTCCTGTTCTAAAAACATCTCTCTCCACCAGCTTGCAGGGTGCCCTGCACTGCTTAGCTTAGTTTCTACTTTTACCTTAAATCATTGAAGTTCTTTGCAAAATGGAAGTGTGGATACCTTCAGTCGTTACCCGTTCGTTAATGCCCAACTCAGATCAGTTTCTGAGACTGACTAGCTGGCTGGTGTAGGCAGGACTGAGGGGAAAGCTGGAGCAGGTGGGTTTTTATCTGATGCTAAAGAAGTGGTTAGAAAAACGCAGACGCATTTACTGATGGGGGTGGAGGATGGGTGTCCGCTGGAAACACTGGCCTGCCGCGCGGGTAAGCTCCAGGGACCTGGTAGCAACAACATACACAGGAAAGGCCATGGGGTGACACGGAAGAGAAAGTTCACAACTTTGCCTTGCTCTGCCTGTGGGAAATTCTGTAGGTTGCATTTCAGAGGATTAATAGTCACGCATGAGATGATTTTGCTCAAGGAGGGCTCTTGTGCGGAAACAAAAGCTAGGAGCAGTGGCCGGAGCTGGTACCACTTGTGAGTAAATATCCTAGAAAAACAAAGCTAAGGTGCCCATCTCAGGGTGGGACACGCCCACCAAAACAGGTGCCCATCTCAGGTGGGACACGCCCAGGGCTGACGAACCTGCTCCTCTTTCAAAAAAAAAGCTTTCCAAATGGCCTTGATTTCTGTTCATGAGCCTTCTGAGATACAGTTGTTCTCTGTTGGGGAGTGCGTCAGAATCTCCTAGAGAATGTTCCAAACCAAATCTGCTGAGCCCTAAGTCAGACTCCCTGGCTCAGACCCAGGCTGGGGCCCAGGGGATGCAGTTTGGCACAGGTGACTGGAAGATTCTGCCTGGCCCCTGTCATGGGGCATTGCTGCGGTCAGGGACTGGAGGAACCTTCTGTGCTCTCTCTGGTTTGGCCTCCTCTTGTCTGGTGAGATGTTTATTTTGTTTTATTCATTCATTCATTCATTCATTTTTGGAGACAGAGTCTCCACTCCCTGTAGAGTGCCATAGCATTGTAGCTCACAGCAACCTCAAACTCTTGGGCTCAAATGATTCTCTTGCCTCAGCATCCCCAGTTGCTTGCGACTACAGGTGCCTGCCACAATGCGGGGACCTTTCTTTTTTTTTGGGGATCTCAGTCTTGCTCAGACTTACCTTAAACTCCAGAGCTCAGGCAATCCACCCTCCTCGGCCTCCCGGCATGCTAGGAGTACAGACGTGAGCCACCATGCTTATTTTAAAGAATGAAGTTCTCCCAGTTTCCAGCCTCTACTTACTCCAGAGATAAACATCTAAATGGGAATGACATTCTCCAACTCTGTCCCTTTCTTCCTCTGCCCCCTCTTTACTCATAAAACATAGTTCTGAAATCCTGCCGCTCAGTATGAACACCCTCTGTCCTGAGTGCACAGAGCTTGAGAAAAACTGATTGTACCCTGACCCTAACCCAACACCTATCCGCTTTGGTCAGAGACCCCGAAGTTCCCTGGAGATGTTGACCTGAAATGGTGCTTTTCTTTGAGGCACCCATCTTGGGTATTCCTCGGTTCTTGGGTATTCTCTGGGGTATTCCTCAGTTCAGGCCCAAGCGCTTGCATGCTCTTGTTTCTAGGGATACTGTAGCTAAGGGCGTGGCTCCCCACAAGGCTAGACTCTCTGTCCCTGGGGGGACAAGGATGGCTGTAAGGTATTAGTTACCAGGACCCAAGAGGAATCCTGTGACCCCAGGAGTGCTTCCATCTGGACTCTCAAATCCCGAGGGAGACCTCCTATTTCCTAAATGTTTAATGGCCTTCCCTGTGTACCTTGCTCATCAACTTCTAGAACTTCTGGAAGGGTCATGAAGAAGCCCTGTAGTTAGATAAGAGGCTCCCGTGATGGAGTGGCTGCCGAGTCACGTTTGTGACATTACAGAGAGGCTCTCCGTCAGTACGCATGAGAGTGTTTATGCAGCTCAGGGGCAGAAGTAAATGTGAAATGCGGAATTACCATTATACTTGCTGCCTTTGTTTTCGGGTGGTGCCTGGCCTCTTAATTTTATAGGGTAAATCTTAATATTGAGTAAAAAAGAATTTGACTAGAAAAGTCATTGACTTCTGCACTTTATCCTACTGAAATGTTTTTATGTACTTACTAAAAGTTTATGAATGTTGATATTAAGGCATTTTGGAAAATTAAATGTAAACTTATGAAAATGTGCTCAAGTGGTAGGAAATTGAGCTAGTGGATAGGGTGGACCTTTTCATTATAAACATTAAATTTTTTGTTGTTGTTGCAGAGTTTTTTAAAATACACGCATTTTCCTGATAATAGTAGATAAATATGCTAACGGCCCTTGACGGCTGATGATCAGTCCTTACGCTGCAGTGGATGGCGTGTGCATGGGACAGATCTCCACTGGCCCCCTGAGGAATGAATATACCTGGGCCTTGTTTAAAGAAGGAGCCTTCAGAGCTATCGCTCAGCCATCATCCATCCACCTGCCCATCTGTCCATCTGGTTTCTTCTCATCTTTCTCAAAACAGTGAAGTGAGAGTGTTTTATATAACCTCCTGAATAATGTAACAAAGATAACCTGTCTACAAAATTAATTAGAGAACCAGTGCAGGAAGCATGCTTGTTGGGAGTTATTTTTTAAGTTATTCACAATAAGAGCATAATGTTTTTGCCTTTATCACTTGCACCCCTCATCAGTATTCAGAGCGTACTCTTAACATTTCAGCCTCAAATGAACTTCTTTGTTACTTTCAATGTGCTTAGTATCATTGAAATGTACACTGAAAAATGGTTAGGATGGTAAATTTTATATTGTACATTTTGCCACAATTAAAAAACTCATTTGGAATTTGGAGGAAAAAGAGATGGCTCACTTGAAGCTGTCAGAAGTTGGAATTGTAGAAAGTATGATTTTGCTTCCTAAACTACTTTGTAGAAGTGCTCCAAATTAACATTTTAATCAAACACAGCATAAAAGCTGTATGAGAGTAGGGGCTGTTTTATTCACCCTGTTTCTTTAGTACCCAGAAGGTTGCCCAAGGCTCAAGAAAGAGGGATGGGTGGATGGAAGGGAAGAAAGAAACCATCGCCCTGGATTCTCTGCAGCCCTGTCATTCCTCCTAACTTGTACTCTCAGATGGTGACAGCTGCCCCATCCGGGTGTGCTGGAAGCCTTGGCTCTAACCTACAGTCTCTCTCCATCCTGGGAGTCTCACTCCAGATGCTAACCTGCAGTCTCATTCCAGCCTAGGCTCTAACCTGCTTACCTGCGGTCTCACTCCAGCCTAGGCTCTAACCTGCTTACCTGCGGTCTCACTCCAGCCTAGGCTCTAACCTGCTTACCTGCGGTCTCACTCCAGCCTAGGCTCTAACCTGCTTACCTGCGGTCTCACTCCAGCCTAGGCTCTAACCTGCTTACCTGCGGTCTCACTCCAGCCTAGGCTCTAACCTGCTTACCTGCGGTCTCACTCCAGCCTAGGCTCTAACCTGCTTACCTGCGGTCTCACTCCAGCCTAGGCTCTAACCTGCTTACCTGCGGTCTCACTCCAGCCTAGGCTCTAACCTGCTTACCTGTGGTCTCACTCCAGCCTAGGCTCTAACCTGCTTACCTGCAGTCTCACTCCAGCCTAGGCTCTAGACCGCTTACCTGCGGTCTCACTCCAGCCGAGGCTCTAACCTGCTTACCTGTGGTCTCACTCCAGCCGAGGCTCTAACCTGCTTACCTGTGGTCATTCTCACTGCAGCTCCTGCTCTCCCCCTTTCTCACCCAGGCAGCACCTCTCACTACCCTGAGGCAGGTGGTCTTCCCTGAAGGGTCAGGTCTCCCGCTTCCTCCCCGTGGGCCCTCCTGCTCATTCTGCAGTCTCGTCTCGTGACACCCCATACACGCGTCATGCTGTCCTCAGGCTCTGAGCTGGCTAATGGTGAGCCCACGCCCAGTGACAGACCCTGGGTGGGTGGACAGGCAGGGTCTGAGCCTGTGAGTCCCCAGAAGGCAAGATTCAGACGTCTGGTGCTTGACACCAGTCTCCCCTTTTGTAAGATGATCCGCTGGAGGCGCGGTGCTTGTCCTGTGAGAAGTGAGGACACACCGCAGGAAGGTTTCACTGTACCATAAAAAGATGAATTGCTTGTTAGCCTAACTAAAGATTATTTTACGCTGAATTTTTAATTTTAGAAATTAATTTCATGTTGATGGAATGCACACTTTGTAAAAATGTCTCTTTTAAAGTATAGAAGTGATTTTAATGTGAAAAATGTTGGTTTCATTAATGAGGTGGATCCAAGTTAGTGGTTCTTAATGGAGCAGGGAGGCGGTTGGCACCCAGGGATTTTTGGCAATGTCTGCAGATAGTTCTGGTCATCATAGCTAGGGAGGAGGGTACCACTGGCATCTAGAGGTTGGAGGACAGAGATGCTGTGAAACCTCCCAGGATGCAAGGACGGGGATGCTGGGAACATCCCAGGATGCAAGGACGGGGATGCTGGGAACATCCCAGGACAGACAGGACGGGGATGCTGGGAACATCCCAGGACAGACAGGACGGGGATGCTGGGAACATCCCAGGATATACAGGACGGGGATGCTGGGAACATCCCAGGACAGACAGGACGGGGATGCTGGGAACATCCCAGGATGCCAGGACGGGGATGCTGGGAACATCCCAGGACAGACAGGACGGGAATGCTGGGAACATCCCAGGATATACAGGACGGGGATGCTGGGAACATCCCAGGACAGACAGGACGGGGATGCTGGGAACATCCCAGGACAGACAGGACGGGGATGCTGGGAACATCCCAGGATGCCAGGACGGGGATGCTGGGAACATCCCAGGACAGACAGGACGGGGATGCTGGGAACATCCCAGGATATACAGGACGGGGATGCTGGGAACATCCCAGGACAGACAGGACGGGGATGCTGGGAACATCCCAGGATATACAGGACGGGGATGCTGGGAACATCCCAGGACAGACAAGACGGGGATGCTGGGAACATCCCAGGATGCCAGGACGGGGATGCTGGGAACATCCCAGGACAGACAGGACGGGGATGCTGGGGACATCCCAGGACAGACAGGATGGGGATGCTGGGGACATCCCAGGATATACAGGACGGGGATGCTGGGAACATCCCAGGATATTCAGGACGGGGATGCTGGGAACATCCCAGGACAGACAGGACGGGGATGCTGGGGACATCCCAGGACACGCAGGATGGAGATGCTGGGGACATCCCAGGATATACAGGACGGGGATGCTGGGAACATCCCAGGACAGACAGGACGGGGATGCTGGGAACATCCCAGGACGTGCAGGACGGGGATGCTGGGAACATCCCAGGGTATACAGGATGGGGATGCTGGGAACATCCCAGGACATGCAGGACGGGGATTCTGGGAACATCCCAGGATATACAGGACGGGGATGCTGGGAACATCCCAGGGTATACAGGACGGGGATGAGGGGAACATCCCAGGACGTGCAGGACGGGGATGCTGGGAACATCCCAGGACATGCAGGACGGGGATGCTGGGAACATCCCAGGGTATACAGGACGGGGATGCTGGGAACCTCCCAGGGTATACAGGACGGGGATGCTGGGAACATCCCAGGACGTGCAAGACGGGGATGCTGGGAACATCCCAGGGTATACAGGATGGGGATGCTGGGAACATCCCAGGACATGCAGGACGGGGATGCTGGGAACATCCCAGGATATACAGGACGGGGATACCGGGAACATCCCAGGGTATACAGGACGGGGATGCTGGGAACATCCCAGGGTATACAGGACGGGGATGCTGGGAACATCCGAGGACGTGCAGGACGGGGATGCTGGGAACATCCCAGGGTATACAGGATGGGGATGCTGGGAACATCCCAGGATATACAGGACGGGAATGCTGGGAACATCCCAGGACGTCAGGACGGGGATGCTGGGAACATCCCAGGGTATACAGGATGGGGATGCTGGGAACATCCCAGGACGTGCAGGACGGGGATGCTGGGAACATCCCAGGGTATACAGGACGGGGATGCTGGGAACATCCCAGGACATGCAGGACGGGGATGCTGGGAACATCCCAGGATATACAGGACGGGGATGCTGGGAACATCCCAGGACGTGCAGGACGGGGATGCTGGGAACATCCCAGGGTATACAGGATGGGGATGCTGGGAACATCCCAGGATATGCAGGACGGGGATGCTGGGAACATCCCAGGGTATACAGGACGGGGATGCTGGGAACATCCCAGGACATGCAGGACGGGGATGCTGGGAACATCCCAGGACATGCAGGACGGGGATGCTGGGAACATTGCAGGATGCACAGGACAGCTCCCACAACTAAAAATTATCTGGCCCAGAATGTCAGCAGTGCTGGGGTTCAGAAACTGTGCTCTACATAATGTCTCTTATATCTGTGTGTGTCTGTTTGTTTGTGCGTGTTTTCCATCACTTTAAAATAAAGTTTATTGAAGAAGCCTCTAAAGCTTGCTTATACCATTTGGGAAATTCAACTAGGCCGGGCGCGGTGGCTCACGCCTGTAATCCTGGCACTCTGGGAGGCCGAGGCAGGTGGATTGCTTGAGCTCAGGAGTTTGAGACCAGTCTGAGCAAGAGTGAGACCCTGTCTCTACTAAAAATAGAAAAACTGGTCTGGTGTGGTGGGCGCCTATCGTCCCAGCTACTGAGGGCGGCTGAGGGAAGAGGATCGCTTGAGACCAAAAGTTTGAGGTTGCTGTGAGCTGTGACGCCACTATACCCAGGGTGACAGAATGAGACTCGTAAAAAAAAAATTCCCTCTTTTTGTTAAAAAAAATGCTAGAGCTTTTTGGTTTACACTTAATAGTACCATTATAATTCTGTTTCTTTCTTTTCCTTTGCTGGATAAAATAAGGCCTCTAAAGAGTCAGAAACTGTCGGGGTTTACTTTGGTCTGGTGTTTGGGAAGAGTATAATGGGAGGCGATCGTGGGGGTGACTCCATAAGCTTCCCGCGTCTCTTAGCTGCCGTCTTTCTGTCCCTTCTGCCTTCCCACCTCGTTATTTCTAGAACATAGTCCTTGCTTGGGATTAACTTATCAGCACATATTCGTGGAGTGTCTTGTGTGGCAGGCACCTAGAGGGCCCGCCCCTTAACATTACTCAACGTCCTCACAGCAAGGTTGCGGGAGAAGGTTGGTGCCATTCCTGATTTACGACACAGAAATAGGCACGGGTGGTTAAATCATCGGCTCCCTGTAACAGAGCAAATCAGAGGCAGAATTCAAAGAGGAACCAAGTTCTGTCCGATTCCAAGGTTCCTACCTTTCCTATCACACCCCCCCATCCAGAACTTTTAATGGCTGCTTGTTGCCAACAGGAGTAAGACTCGCCGTCGGTATCAGCACGGCTTGAGGGAGAGATGCTTACAGGTCCAGCTGCACCTCCTTATCCTCTCAGGGCCAGAATTTGCTGTGTTCCTTCTTAGTCCAGAGGCAGCCATACATTTTTCTACCTTTGTACCTCATATATATATATATTTTTTTGAGACAGGGTCTCACTTTGTCTCCCCTGGGAGAGTGCTGTGGCATCATAGCTTACAGCAACCTCAGACTCCTGGGTTCAACTAATCCTCTTGCCTCAGACTCCCACCTAGCTGGGTCTACAGGCCCCTTCCACAATGCCTGGCTATTTTTAGAGCTGGGGGTCTCGCTCTTGCTCAGGCTGATCTCGAACTCCTGAGCTCAAATGATCCACCTGCCTCGGTCTCCCAGAGTGCTAGGATTACAGGTGTGAGCCACTGGGCCCCGCCTCCTTATATGTATTATTATTTATTTAAAATACTCCCTCACACCCAAGAAACCTCAGGGATCCTTTTAAGACTCTCCTCAAGAGGTCTCCACTTGTACTTCTGCTGGTCCCTGCATTTCTCAGCACTTCCCAGCTCTCTTCTGGACATGTGCAGAACGGCACTTCCCCACCCTTTTGAGTTAGGGTGGGGCCCCCTGACCTGTGTCGGCCCATAAGCCATGAGCAGAAGTGACCCGTGTCCCTTGTGGAAGAGTCAGTTCCCACAAAGACTTCTCCCTCTCTCCCCTGGCGTGGGGAGTAAGCACATTTCAAGACAGTGGCAACTTTGTCCTGTTGGTTTCTGTGTGACTACGATGGGCCACCTGCGCACAGATGGAGTCTCCTGCACTGAGTCTGCCACGCTTCATACGCACTTTGATCGTCGCTGCTTCATTTTCGAGTGCGGACGGTGTTTGTGTCTGTGTTCTTTGACGGACTGTGACTTAAGTTCCCTAAGAGCCAGCACCTTGCAGTGAGTGAGCCTTATTTACAGTAGGTATTCAGGGAAGATTTGTCAGAACACACTCAAGAGTCAAGAGAAGTTAAAAAGACCTTTGACCTTAAGCTGGTTTGAAGGACTAAGGACGGTCTGATCTTTCTGGGTTTTTTTTTGTGACAGGGTCTCACTCTGTTGCCTGTGCTAGCACAGTGGTGTCGTCATGGCTCACTGCCACCTCCAGCTCCTGGGCTGGGGTGATCCTCCTGTCTCAGCCTCCTGAGTAGCTGGGACTATAGGCACATGCCTGGCTAATTTTTTAAGTAACAGGGGTCTTGTTATGTTATTCAGGCTGGTCTCAAACTCTTGGTCTTAAGTTTTTGCCTTAGCCTCCCAAAGGCTGGCATTACAGGTCTGAGCCACCAGCCTGACCTGATTCTATAAAAATACAGAGCTTATGACTGGCGCAGTACTTTGAGAGTGTACACGGATGCCTTGTTTGTTTTTGTTTTTTGGAACAGTCTTACTGTGTTGCTTTTGGTAGAGTGCTGTGGCATCACAGCTCACAGCAATCTCAAACTCTTGGGCTTAAGCGATTGTCTTGCCTCAGCCTCTCAATAGCTGGGACTATAGGTACCTGCCAAAACGCCTGGCTATTTTTTGTTGCAGTTGTCATTGTTGCTTAGCAGTCCTGGGCTGGGTTCGAACCCACCAGCCCCAGTGTATGTGGCCAGTTGCCCTAACCACTGAGTGATGGGCACTGAGCCGCAGCTGGAGATTTTAAACATAGTACTTGAAGATACTTTTGTATACATGTCATCCTTAATAAAGGGCCTGCTAACCCTCCTTTGGCAGGCAAGTAGGATTTTTAAATCAAAGCCCTATTACCTTTCGCCACCTGGTGGCAGTATCTCTTAATTGCAGGTAGTTCTGATGGACCGTGGTTGGAAATTGAATCTGCAGATAAAACATGTAACATCATCTAGAATTTATACGTGAAAATGCCTACAGTCTCTTGAAATGTTCAGCTGTTGGTATTTAAGGGCCAACGTGACCAACCTAGGTGTTCTGAAAGAAGAGACACACATAAAACTATTTGGAGACAGTGGGTTTCTATTTACTTAAGACCTTCAGCTCAACCCATGGGGCTGCGTTCTGATAAATGCATTGTAAGGTTGAAAAGGCCAGTGTTGAGCCATCATGAGTGGGGATTGTCTGGATAAACAAACCAGAGGATTTGTTTGAAGGGAGCTGTTTATGGTCCGGGTTGCTATCAAGGCCACCATGGTGTGCAGGGTTGAGCACGTAGGCTTTGGAGCCAACCTGCCAGAGTCTTTTACTTGTTTGACTTGGGCAAGGGACAGACTCTCTTTAGCTGACAGAGTTGGGGTGAGCTAGGGAGGCATAACTTCTATATTTAATGTTAACCCTGAAGTTGACTATTTTATTCTTTTCATCTTGATTTAAAAATCGTTTCTAATGATTAAAATATACAGCCAGAAAAAGCTAGCCGTGTTCTAAAATAATAGGTGTTCTAAAATAATAGGTGTATATCCTGGATAAATACACACTCAGCAGAAGGTCTGATTGCCAGCTTTGCTGTTCCTTTAAGTAAATGCTATCCCATTAAAATTTTAGTTGGTTTTTCATTGGTCTAGAATGTGATGAAATGAATCGGATATAGACTTTCAATATAGGTGACATGGTCCTAAACTTGTAGCCGGTAGTCTCTTGTCTGCGATTTTTTTTGGGGGAGAGACGATTACAGAAACATCAGTCACTAGTTTCTATAAATGTTTTATGATGCAAATTGAATGTGATGAAATATTAAAAATATCATTCATTAAATATTTAAAAGTTCAGTCTTTGGAACTGGGCAAGTCGCAACATTCTACTGCCAGTTTAAAGGAGCAATTTAGAATTACAAAATGAGAATACTGGGAATATAGCTATAAAATTTTTTTTTTTTTCCTGAACCATTAACCCATTTTCGCTGTAAGCCTTCCCGTAGGAGGATAGAGATTGATGTTTTGTGTTACTGATCATCCAGGTTTTCTGGTGTTTGTGCTGCCTTCGTATTTTCACATCCCTGTTGGGTTAAATAAAGGCAATTCGTTGATTTAGTTTAAGTCTCAGGAATAATATGGACTCAAATATTGGAGTAATCTTCAGTTCTATTTGTTATGCTTGTAATTTTATTAATAAAACCTGGAAGTATGAAAATAGATTAGAACCAAATATTGCTATTAACGGCTTATCAAACTAATAGACTGTGTAAACAACGGGGTTTTTAAGAGTCTTTTCTTTAAAGTAGCCTGTAAACTGTCTTACCTATGTAACAACAGGCTATATTCCCACCTACATCGTAGTGTGGCTGGTTTAAAAAGTTATTTGGGGGAGACCAGGTGTGGTGGCTTATTCCTGTAATCCTGGCACTCTAGGAGTCTGAGGCAACTGGATTGCCTGAGCTCAAGAGTCTGAGACCAGCCTGAGGAAAAGTGAGACCCCCATCTCTACCAAAAAATGGAAAAATTAGCCAGGCGTTGTAGGGGGTGAGCGCCTGTAGTTCCAGCTACTTGGGAGGCTGAGGCAGGTGGATCTCTTGAGCCCAAGAGGAGTTTGAGGTTGCTGTGAGCTGTGATGCCAGGGCACTCTAGCCTGGGGACACAGAATGAGACTGTGTCTCTAAAAAGGAAAAAAAAAAAAGTTATTTTGGGAGGATGCTGCAACCTGAGTGCAAAGTGGAGGTCTCCTCTCTGATCTGCCAGAGCTCTGCCCCCGAGCCCAGATTCAGACTGGCTGGGAGGCTCAGGCTCCTAATGATGATAACAACAGCAGAAGGTGTGTGTCTTCAGAGCAGTGGAGTTTGAGATAACAGTTCTAACTCCTGTCTCCTTTCTTTGGTTGCACACACAGTTAACAAGCACAAGCCATGGCTGGAGCCCACCTACCATGGCATCGTTACGGAGAACGACGACACGGTGCTCCTCAATCCCCCGCTGATGGCCCTGGATAAAGATGCACCTCTGCATTTTGCAGGTAGGAGCATGGTTTTTATTCACTCTCGTTAAAACTGGACTAGACAGGAAGCATTTCCCATGTCCCATGTGGATTATTCTGGGCTTTTCTGAAAATGTGTCCATAGCTGAGCTTGTTTATGGCTCCTATGTACCCCTGTTTTCCCTTTTAATAGTTTGGGGTAGCTGACAAAAAAGCCTGTTCTTACAGTTGAGAAGCATATTTAATTTAATGGTATCTTTATATTATTTGTCTTGATGTAGCCAGATCACGCCTAGACCAGGGCAGGTGGAGTGCACTGTGTTAAAGTGCAGACACAGATACCGTGGGTCCAGGTGGACCTGAGGGGAGTCTGCCTCTTCCACCTGCTCCCTGGCGCTGCTGGTCCTGCTAGTCCTTGAGTGGTCAGGATGAGAGATTCCACCTTGAGCGTGGCTTGCATCACCTGGATTTCAGTGACCTGACAACACCGACTTGGAAAAGTTGAGCAGTCTTTATGGAGGAATGCCTTTATGGAGGAGATTCATTAAAGGGAGAATCTATCCTTGAGTTACTCGCTGAGATTGTCACCCGTGTCTTTGTTGAGACGATCTCTAGGGTTGCTCTGGAGACTGTCACGTCGCAGCCTCCTCCTCGCACGTTGTGGACGCTTCGTGGTGCTTCCCAAGTCAGAACTGCTCTGGTTTTACTCCAGGCCTGTGGTAACATCCTTAACTCCTAGAGGAAGGCATTATTTCACCCTTCTTTGCCCTGGAGTTGGAATTGACATTTGAAAGCGTATTTTTATTTTTTATGAGACAGTCTCATTCTGTTGCCCTGGGTAAAGTGCTGTGGCGTCATAGCTCACAGCAACCTCAAACTCTTGGGCTCTAGTGATCCTCTTGCCTCAGCCTCCCAAGCAGCTGGGATGACAGGTGCCCACCACAATGCCCAGCTACTTTTTCTATTTTTAGTAGAGAGGTCTCACTCTTGCTGAGGCTGGTCTCAAACTCCTGAACTCAGGCGATACACCTTCTTCAGCCTCTCAGAGTGCTAGAGTTACAAGTGTGCGCAACCTGCCTGGCCGTAAAGTGGATTTTTAAAGAGGCAATTTTGCATGATATGTTTCGGTATCAAAACTTCTCATATTAAGGAGTGTTCTGTTTGCCTAGGAACAAATGAGAGAAATCAGATGAACATATATAAAACATATTGCATGTTAAATTTACTGTGGTAAGTTGAGGGAAGTGAGTTCGATTTTGTTTCTGAAGAGCTATTTAAAAAATAAATTTGTACTTAATTCTGTTCAAGTGCCACATCACATTTTCAGAAAAGGAACCTGAGAACCAGCTTGTGCCACATGAGTGCCTGTGTTGTGGAGACAGAGCCTCCCAATTGATTTTACGAGTTCGTTGATTTTTAGAGAGAAATCCGATTAGACCAACAGAGGGAACGCACTGCTCTGTGACCTCACACACATCTTTGTCTAGCAGTTGAGGTCATTTATTTTTATTTCCTCCCCAGATTGCAAATTGATCTTCTCTGCAACTAACTAGATTTTTTTTTTTTTTGAGACAGAGTCTCAAGCTGTCATCCTGGATAGAGTGCTGTGGCGTCAGAGCTCACAGCACCCTCCCAACTCCTGGGCTTAAGCGATTCTCTTGCCTCAGCCTACCAAGTAGCTGGGACTACAGGCGCCCACCACGATGCCAGCTATTTTTTGTTGCAGTTATCATTGTTGTTTAGCAGGCCTGAGCCGGGATCGAGCCCGCCAGCCTCAGTGTATATGGCCGGCACCGTAACCACTGTGCCACGGGCACTAAACCATCTAACCAGATTTTTGAGTGTTTGTGCATATACACGTGCAGTCATGGGTCTCAGAAGAGGAGGATTCCTTCTGGGAAATGTGTCATTAGGGGATTCCATCCTCTTGCGGACGTCACGGAGTATACTTAAACAAGCCTGGACGTACAGCTGGCTGCACACCTGGGTCGCAGTCCTGTACAGCCCTTGAGCGCAGTGAATACCGTAGGCAATGGTAACACAACGGTAAGTGAACATATGTAAACAGAAGAGGTACAGTGAAAATGTGGTCTGATAGTCTCAGGGGACCAGCCCTCTGTGTTGACTGAAATGTCAGTACGTGGCGCGTGACTGTGTGCAAGCCCACCTGTGCACGCCATATTTGGGTACGTGTGGTCTCTCCTTATGACTGTGGCAGTCAGTGCCATACAAGTTATTTTTGAGTGGATTTGTGTACATTTCTGGCATTTCCTGCATTTTCAGAAGTGATTGCAGTTGAGAGCTCTGTGTTTCCTCCCTCAGGCCTTTCTTCACTCTGCCTGTGGGCAGCCCCGGTCCCGTCCCACTGCTGTGAGTGATGTCTGTGCTCACAGAGCGTCTGTAACAGCGGTTCTCAACCTGAGGGTCGAACCACCCTTTCACAGGGGTCGCCTAAATACATCCTGCATATCAGATAGTTACACTACGATTCGTAACAGTAGCAAAATTACAGTTACGAAATAGCAATGAAAATCATTTTATGGTTGGGGGTCACCATAAGAGGAGGAACTGTATTAAAGGGTCGGGGCATTAGGAAGGTTGAGAACCACTGGTCTGTAACAACGTTCCAGGCACTGCTCTGAGTGCTTCACAAATACAAATGTCTATGTAACGCACAGAAACCCAAAGGGGCGAATGTGCTTTCAGCCCCTCCCATGTTACAGAGAGGAAGCAAGGTACAGAGCAGTTAGATTATTTGCTCTGGGTCACACAGGCAGGATTCCAACTCAGGCAGGATGGCTTTTAGCCACGAAGCCATAACTGCGTTTGTTACTGCAGAAAATTACAGGCAGTGGAAAATGAAATGTACCACAGGTGTTAACTCTGAAAGCAGAAGTCTACCCACGCAAGATCACTTAATGTTTTTATTTTGCTAACTATAAAAAGAAGCATTTATTTGTTTGTTTTTTGAGCGAGAGTCTCACTTTGTCACCCTTGGTAGAGTGTTGTGGTGTCACAGCTCACAGCCACCTCAAACTCTTGGGCTCTTGAGATTCTCTTGCCTCAGGCCTCCCAAGTAGCTGGGACTATAGGCACCTGCTGTGTTTAGAGACGGGGTCTTGCTCTTGCTCAGGCTGGTCTCCAACTCTTGAGCTCAAGCCATCCACCTGCCTGGGCCTCCCAGAGTGCTGGGATTACAGGGGTGAGCCACCCCGCCCAGCCCAGAAAGAAGCAGTTTAGATTCAACCCATGGTGGTGACTTGATTGGGATTGCCACAACAGACAGATACGTCGCTGTTGTTCCTGGAGGTTTTCACGGGGTGGGGTAGGGTCCGGCACAATTACTCTTATAATCCTTATTTCCTTCCTTTTTCTTGAAGATATAATTCACGTACCATAAAAATCATCCTCGTAGAGTGTACAGTTCACCGGTTTTTAGTATATTCACAAAACTACGTAGCTGTCGACTTCTGTCTGATTCCACAGTTTGCATCGCCCCACAAAGAAGCCCTTGCCCCAGGCGGCGACACTCCTCTGCGTCCTGCAACCCCAGCCCTTGGCACCCTCTCCGGATTTGCCTCTTCTGGATGTTCCACATAAATGCAACTTGTGGCTTTCTGTGACTGGCGTCCTTCGCTTAGAGCATGGCAACTTCAGAGTTTGCCCATGTTGTGGCATCTACCAGCCCTTCATTCCTTTTTAGCCCTGGATAATATTCCATCATATGCAGGAATAAGTACCTTCTGTTTGTCCACTCATCTACGGATGGGCGTTTGCCCTGTTTCTGCTTTTAGCTGTTATGAATAATGCTGCCGTGAACATGCGCGTGCAGGTCTTTGTGTGGACACACGTCTTAGTTCTCTTGGGCGTACACCTAGGAGTGGAGTTGATACCTTGACTGAAGCGTGGGGTCCGGGTCCCTTTGCAGGGGCGAGCGGCTGCATGGCAGGAAAGGGAGCACCTTCCCAGCCACCATGTCACTCCCTTCCTCTTCTGCTGATTCAGCATCATCCCTTCTGGAACACTGCCCCCATGATACCACCTGCCGAGGGACACGCTCCCCTACGTCAGTGGCACTGATGTGGGAGACTGCTGGTACCACTCAATGTGGAATGCTGGCCCCATGGCACCATCTGACGTGGGATGCTGCCCCTGTGGTACTACCCAACCTTGAATACTGCCCCCATGAGGTAGGTCAGGAACACAGACCCTAGAGCCAGCCTCCCAGTGCTTGGATCCTGGCTCTGCCACTTACTGGCTATGTTACACTGGGCAAATTATTTGCCCTCCTGTGCCCAGTTTCATCAGTGGTACAAGGATAATGTCAGAGTGTTTATTTTTACATTTGAAGAGCTTAAAACAGTGCCTGGTCCATGGTAGGTACTACCCACAGAGCCCAAGCATTTGAGGTTGCTGTGAGCTGTGATTTGCCACTGCTGTCGTTATTAATTAACAGCATCTTTTAAGAATATATTTTACCTTAACATTCCGTGAGAAATGTTTTCCCATCTTTCCACTAAAGTCTTCGTGGTGTCTCATTCCCTCATAGAGTTTCTTATGTATTTTGGGCGTGAGACGGAGACCAGATCTGGACCTTTATCTTGACCTTAGCTTGGTTTTTTAGTGACATTGAATTTAATTCAGCAGCACGAGGAGGAGGATGACTGTGGTGGTGGCAGCAGTGGGGTCCTCACAGAGTGGCAGGGGGTGTTCTGAGAGCCTCCTGTGGGTTACTTTGTTTGATTCTTCTCAGCAGTAGACCCTGTCACTGTTCTGGTTTTCCGGTGAGGAAGCAGGCTCAGAGTGTGTCTGCAGGAGAGACCACCTTGTTCTTTTTATCCCTAGTACCGGTCAGCGCCCAGGACACGTTGAGGTCTCATAAATAAGTGTAGGAGAAGCGAGTGAGTTTGCCCAAGACCGTACAGCTCGTAAGTGATAGAGCTCTGGCCTGGATTCTCAAGTTCAATGCGTGAACATTCTGGTTCCATCTTACTACAAGATGTGTGTGTGGGGAACCCCTGGAGTTTGCTTGTCTGAAATAAATACATGTGTTATGTTGGAAGCTCAGTCACTGAAGTGCTGTGTAAGTTGTCACCAGTCAGACATTCCTGTTAAACAGAGAGAGTAGCTCAGATCAGTGTCTTCTTGGGGTAAACCAAGGGGACAAAGTCTTGATATTTGTCAAGTATTTTAGGAAATTTGAATGACGCAATTTCTGACTCCACTTCTTTTCCTATTAGTCTGCTAAAAGCCCGAGTAGACGTGAGTAATAAAACATACTTTATGTATTTAATGAAGAGTTAAAAGTTTGAACCTTTTGTCTGGGTTCCATTGCTGCTGCTCTGAAAATGACACTTTCTATTTTGCCTGTATTAGAAGGCTGGGTGTTTCCCCGCCCGCCCCCTCTCCCTCTTAAGCCCTTCCCTTCAGTAGCTGGTTCTATTGTGGCGTTCTTTTTCCTGCCTTACCAAATTAAGTGTGGATGTTTTGTAAGATTGGTTGAATAATAATGATACGAATAGAATCTAAAAGAAATTTCAGGTCAGGCATAGTGGCTCACGCCTGTAATCCTAGCACTCGGAGGATGAGGCAGGTGGATTGCTTGAGCTCAGGAGTTTGAGATCACCTTGAGCAAGAGAGAGACCCTGTCTCTACTAAAAGTAGAAAAACTAGCCTGGTGTTATGGCACATGCCTGTAGTCCCAGCTACTTGGGAAGCTGAGGCAAGAGGATTGCTTGAGCCCAGGAGTTTGAGGTTGCTGTGAGTTATGATGCCACGGCACTGTACCGAGGGTGACCAAGTGAGTGGTGACCAAAAAAAAGTACCCTGAAACACTGTGTTGATTAGAGCCACATATAAGCTTGTCCTAGAAAATGGCCTGGACTAGCAAGCAAGGAAGCCAAAGTTCACAAAAAATGTGAGACAATCTAATATCAAGCTCAATCCCAGCTGATAAGTTTGGGCATCAAGGCAGAGCAGTGGGAAGTGGGTTAGATGGTTGGATTTGCAGGGACATTGAAGGGGCATGCATGTTGTTTAGCAATTGTTTATTTTTCCTTAATAGCCCCCTGATCTCTTTCCCATTGGGTATAGATGGTGAGTCCATAACCCATTACCCCACCACCCCCAGCCAAGTGTGTGCACAGCCCAAGCTCAGCTGAACGGATGCTTTCTCTTTGGAATTTGAATATTGAGCAGAATGACAAAGATGCTAGGAATAGTCGCAGGTTGTTTTGCCACAGGACTGTTGTGATTCCTGTTTCCATCTACCTGTTTTCATGTCCCTTTCTTGGGCCTGCAGTTAATTCCATGAGTTCCAGTAGCTTTCCAGTAAGGGCTATTTTCCCAAGTTAACTAGAATGGATTTCTGTTGCTTGCGACCAGAGAGAACTGTCAGAGGCCACACTAGTGACTGCCATAAGGAGAGAAGGATCCACTTGTGATAGAAGGACAGGATCCCCTGAGAGCCAGGGAGACTTGCAGGACAGGCCACCCTCAGAGTAGGAAGATGACTTTGAAAGGACAGCAGAGCCAGCCTGAGGCAGAGGTTACTCGAAGGCACAGAGGCGGGAAGTGAGACCAAGTGCTGTCAGCTGGGAACCCCGGGCATGACTTAGGATATCTCAGACATGGACTTTGTTGGATTCATCTGTTTTTCTAATTCCACATCCCATTGTTTCTACCTCTTTTATTTATTTATTTATTTATTTTGCAGGGGTTTTTTTTGTTTTTTTTTGGCTGGGATTGGGTTTGAACCCACCACCTCCAGCATATGGGGCCAGTGCCCTACTCCTTGAGCCACAGGTGCCACTGGATTCATCTGTTTTTTTTTGTTTTGTTTTGTTTTTTGTGGTTTTTGGCCGGGATCAGGTTTGAACCCACCACCTCCAGCATATGGGGCCGGTGCCCTACTCCTTGAGCCACAGGTGCCACTGGATTCATCTGTTTTTTTTTGTGGTTTTTGGCCGGGATCAGGTTTGAACCCACCACCTCCGGCATATGGGACCGGCGCGCTACTCCTTGAGCCACAGGCACCGCCCTGATTCATTTGTTTTTTATATTTTTATATTTTGCCTTAAAAAATTTCTTCGGGGCCGGGCCCAGTGGCTGCAACCTATATAATCCTAGCACCCTGGGAGGCCAATGCCATGGCACTTTACCCAGGGTGAGACTCTGTCTCAAAAATATATTTCTTCAGTAAAGTTCTTTCTATTTTAGATGATCTTAGGGGAATGAGGTGGGGGAAGGATTTGTCCTGTTCCCAGCTGGACTAGCTAGAGGTCTTCCAAGAAGCCTGGCAGGGCATTTTCAGCACAATGAAAACGGGTTTGATATAGATTCCGCAGCACAGCCTTGCACAGAGTTTGCCAAGAACAGTGTGAGGAGTGATTCTGAGCCATCCTTCCCTGGGGTGTCTGGGGTATGTGAGGTATGTTGTGAGGCGAGGCTGAGTTTAGGGCAGCTGGGGTGGGGTGTCCCCGCCGTGCCGTGCCTGTCATTGCTGTGAACTGTACACACAGTGAAGGAAGGAAGGAGACAGGGAAGGGGAAGTCAGTGACAACTTTAAAGTTTAAAAAATTGGTTCCCGGGAGATTGGAGTGTCATTGATAGAAATTGGTCTCTGGTTTGGGGGAGGAAGATTTAAGTTGAGTGTGTAAGTTTCAGAGGCAGCAGGATGCTCATTATGGGAAGTATCTAAGGAATTATTGCTGATTTTGCTAGCCGTCATAACGTTACTGTAGTTCTGTTAAACAAAGTCAGCCCTCTGTATCTGTGAGTTCCTAATCCATGGATTCAACCAAGCTGGGATCGAAAATAATTTGAAAATAAAAAGATGGGGCTGGATGTGGTGGCTTACATTTATGATCCCAGCACTTTGGAAGAATGAGGAGAGAGGATCACTCAAGCCCAGGTGTGTGAGGCTGTAGTGAGCTGCGATCACGCCACCCTACTCCAGCCTGGGTGACAGAGTAAGACTCTGTCTTTAAAAAAAGAAAAAAGGGCTTGGCACTTGTAGCTCAAGTGACTAAGGCGCCAGCCACATATACCAGAGCTGGCAGGTTCAAATCCAGCCCGGGCCTGCCAAACAACAATGTCAACTACAACCAAAATATAGCCGGGCATTGTGGCAGGTGCCTGTAGTCCCAGCTACTTGAGAGGTTGAGGCAAGAGAATCGCTTAAGCCCAGGAGTTGGAGGTTGCTGTGAGCTGTGATGCTGTACCCAGGGCGACAGCTTGAGACTCTGTCTCAAAAAAAATATAAAAAAAGGTGTGTCTGTCCCGAATGTATACAGAAATTTTACTTCCTTGTCATTATTTCCTAAATAATACAGTACAGATTGAGCATCTGTATTCAATGTAAAATCTGAAATCTAGCTGGGCACAGCGACTTATGCTTATAATCCTAGCACTCTGGGAGGCCAAGGTGGGAGGATTTCTTGAGCTCAGGAGTTGGAGACCAGCCTGAGCAAGAGCAAGACCCCGTCTTTCCTGTAAAAAGATAGAAAAACTAGCCAGGGCGGCGCCTGTGGCTCAGTGAGTAGGGCGCCGGCCCCATATGCCGAGGGTGGCGGGTTCAAACCCAGCCCCGGCCAAACTGCAACAAAAAAATAGCCGGGCGTTGTGGCGGGCGCCTGTAGTCCCAGCTACTCGGGAGGCTGAGGCAGGAGAATCACCTAAGCCCAGGAGTTGGAGGTTGCTGTGAGCTGTGTGACGCCACGGCACTCTACCAAGGGCAATAAAGTGAAACTCTGTCTCTACAAAAAAAAAAAAAGAAAAACTAGCAGGTGTTGTGGCGGGTGCCTGTAGTCCCAGCTATTCAGGAGGCTGAGGCAGGAGGATCATTTGAACCTAGGAGTTTGAGGTTGCTGTGAACTAGGCTGACTCACAACACTTGAGTCTGGGCAACTGAGTGAGACTCTGTCTTTAAAAAAAAAAAAAGAAAAAGAAAAAATCTGAAATCTATAATGTTCCAAAATCTGAAACTTTTCGGGCACTGGCATAACTAGTGGGAAATTGCACACCTGACCTCATATGATGAGGTGTAGTCAAAATGCAGTCATGACTTTTTATTTCATGCAAATATAAGAAATAATAGTATATAAAGCATAATGAATTTCATGTTAGACTCAGGTACCCTAGATATCGCTCATGTATATGCAGATATCCCCAAACCAGAAAAAAATTTGAAATCTGAAGTATTTCTGTTCCCAGGCATTTCAAATGAGGGATACTCAGCCCGTGTAACAACCATTTATATAGCATTCACATTGTATTATAATTAGAGATGATTTAATGGTGACTTGCCAGAGCTGCACCTAGGTTATATGCAAATACACTGTTTTATATCCGAGACTTGAACATCTTTAGCTTTTACTATTCTGGAGAGGTCCTGGAAGCAATCCCATCCCCCACAGATACGGAGGGACAACTGTATTTATGTATGGAACAATGTCATGCCTTGGGTTCACATTACAAAGCTCCACCCATCAAGCAAGTCTCCAGGGAGAGTGAGGCAGACACCGAGCACATAGCCTTTCTCCCACTCACTGTCCTCTTTCTCCGTAACTGAGTTCGGAGAAGGACTCCATCGGCCAGAGACCAGGGAGCCAGTCCAGATTGTCACTTTCACTATCCATTTGGTTACAAAGTCCTGTCCACTTCCCTAAAACCCCCCTCAGCGTTTCCTGCTGACCCTGCTTCTCTAGCTCAGCCCTTGTGCTGTAATATCTGAACTCTGTAACTTGTTCACTGTCCCAGCCTCTCCCTGGTCAGATCCGTCTTCCTCATTAAAATGAGGGTCGTAGGTCAAATGAGCAGGTGGCCCCATGGAGTGGGTGCCCCATGGAGCCCAGCTGGTTCTGCAGGTGGCTAAGTGGGCTCAGCCCTACCGTGCACAGCCCCAAAACTGGTGCAGGAGACTGCCTGGGTGTAGAGCCTGTGCCATGTCAACTCTGCCCCAACAGCCTATGACCTGGCCAAATGGTTTTTAAGTCACTGCAGTAAAGGGCAGTGTGATGAGCAACTTAGTTTGAAGCACCAAATCCTGTTCGTGGAACCCGTTACAGTAGCCAATTTAAATACTCAAAACAGTAAGGCCACATGGAGGGGCTAAAGTCACACATTTTTGTTTTTTTCTTATAAATCAGACCTAGACTTTTGGAGAATAGCCTGAGAATACCTAAGTTTTTAAATGTATATTCTCGTATTTGGTAGTCGTACCTTGTAGATACCATTCAAGGTAGTGGAATATTTCCCCCAGCAAACTGTAATAGACACATGTTCAAAGCTGAGGCGCTCATTCCCTGCCCTCCCTGCCAGGCTGCTGTCTGCAGCGGTCTCTCCATTGTCAGTACCAGATAACTTCACCTTGCAGGTCTTTGCTCATAGCCTGATGGCGACAGTGTCACCCTGGGTTTTGGAGCTCACCCTGAGTCTGACCACTTCAACACCTGCTTCTGGCCTTCACCGTTTCTCACCGGGATTACTCCAATAACCATTTTTGCCCTTTGCCAGGCTTACTTTCAGCGCACCAGGCAATGGGTCCTTTCAGAATATAATATACACTTACCTCTTTACTGCTTAAAACACTCCGCTCTGGCCACTTCCTTCTCACCTGGAGGAAGAGCTGCCTGCCCAGTGCTCAGAGGCAGCGGGGCCTCCTGGCTCCTTTGTGGGACCTTTACCCCCCATCCCCACCCCCAACCTGTATCTGAACTTGCAGATAGTCACATGGTTTGTTTCTGAGTTTTCTCCAGTCTGTACTCAGACACCTGAAATCTCACACGGAAACAGGTATGGAGGTGCAGTCAGTTATCATTTTTTTTTTTTTTTTTTTAAGAGACAGAGTCTCACTTTGTCACCCTCGGTAGAGTGCTGTGGCATCACAGCTCACAGCAACCTCAAACTCTCAGGCTGAGGCGATTCTCTTGCTTCAGCCTCCCAAGTAGCTGGGACTATAGGCGCCCGCCACAATGTCTGGCTATCAGTTATCTTGACTGTTCATGGTCAGTTACTGATCTAATTCCTTTAAAAAATTTTTTTTTATTTTTTATTTGATCTAATTTCTTATTCTATAACCACCACCCCCCACACACGGCATTTGACTAGTTTTTAAAATTCCTGAGATGCTCTGGTGCCCTTCTGCACTCCTCACTCTCCCTTGCCTTGTGCTCTAAAATCTCAAGGAGAGACTGGAGAGCTTACGGCTACTGGCAAGCAGTTCGCTCCTGGTAATCTCACAGTAGGTCAGACATCGTTTCCGGGGGGTTCTCCAAATGTATCTGTGGCTCCTTATTTAGCAAGGCACTGGGTTGGTAGCATTTCCTGGGCCACATGTGTCGTCCTGGGGGTCTTAAGTCTGCACTTACCCGTGTGGCGATCTGTTAGGAAAGCATGCTGTGGTTGGTGCCTGCAGTCCCAAGGTGCTGTGGGCCTGCCTTGCCATGTGTCTTCAGACCAGCAAACTCCACGTCAAAAACAAGACGTTTTCTCTGAATTAAAACTGGGCAACCTAAATTATTTTTAAATGTGTTTGCAATATTTATGTATGCCCAGAAAATACAATGTAATGAATTCGCACATTCTGGAAAGCAATTTGACATGTCTGGTACCCGGCACTTCTACTCACAGGTATGGCAGAGATCAGCAGACCTTCTCTGTTAAGGGCCAGGCAGTGAGTGCTTTTGGCTTTACACCCACAGGTTCTCTTTGGCAATGATGTGACTGTAGTGAACTCTGTCAGTGCAGTGTTGAAAGCAGCCGCACGTCTAGTTAAATTAACAAGCATGTCAGTTCCAATCAGATGCTATTCATGGACGCTGATATTTGCATCTAATATAATTTTCTCATGGTATGAAATACTATTTAAGAAAGGTAAAAACCATTTTTAGCACGTGGGCTGTTCCAAAACAGGGACAGGTCAGCTGTGCCTGGAAACCACAGCGGGGAGACCTGGTTCCCGGGCAGCACCGTCCAGCAGAACTCGCGACGGTGGTGGGAGCGCTCTGTGTCCACAGAATCCTCACAGCAGTCACCAGCCTTGTGTGGCAACTGAGCACTTGAAATGTGGCCAGTGGATGTTTAAGACCGTTTAATCTTAACGTGCCGTTTAGCTTTCATTCAAATAACCCATGTGGCTGCCGCAGGAGGCACGGTTGTTGTAGCCTGGTTCAGAGACAGCAGAGCAAAGGAATTATGGCATTTTCACACAGTGGAAAATGAGTGATCGATAGCAGACATTTGCAGAGTGCTCTCTTTGTGCTAAACAGCGTCCTAACAGGATTCTAACAAGTAGGTAGGAGTGCACAGTGAATAAACTACAGCTATGTCCTTCAGCAAGGATGAGGCATCTTAGACGGACAGGGCTGCCTGGGGAAAGCAAGTCACAAAAACTGTATCCCATGTGATCCTGTCTTTAAAATCTTTAAAAACAAGAGGAAGGAAATGACACTGTTCAGGGGAAATGTACAACCCTTCATAAAAGCAGGGGAGCTCATCTCAGGCTGCTTCACCTTTGGGGGTGTGCTGGTGCCAGCCGGGAGTGGGTGCTGAGTGTGGAGGGGCAGCGGGACTGACCCTTCTCTGTGATTGAAGGCGTGGTAGGCAGGCCCTGTGCTGACTGGGTGTAGTGATGTAGACTGTGGGAACAAAATTTTCACATAATAAAAACAGTGGTCATGGCAGCATCACTGTCAGTTTTTTGTTTGTTTGTTTTGCAGTTTTTGGCCAGGGCTGGGTTTGAACCCGTCACCTCCGGCATTTGGGGCCCGCGCCCTACTTCTTTGAGCCACAGGTGCCGCCCCACTATCAGTTTTTTAAATCCATTTTCAGTTCACTTTCAAGCACACATTCTGTTGGCAGAAGGGTTTGTATTTGCTGCCCTGGTAGGGTACTTTAAGTTAGAAAAACATTGTTATGTATTCAGTGCAAGAACTAAGGGTTAAAACCTTTTGCTCCAAATTTCCCCCCACCCCCCACCCCCGCCTTAAATCTAATGATGAGGTGTACTTTACCAGAATCTAGCTGAGAATTTAGTTTGAAAAGGAAAATCTGAAAACTGTAAAATAACAATATAGATTTGCTTACTAATTGTTGTCAATCAAGGCATTCATTAAATGAAAAATCCTAACGAGAAACTTCATAGCAGAATTTTATCCTTAAGTTAGTATAATTTCAGAATTACACAGTTGTTCAATGGTAAGTGGGATTCAAAGTGACATTTTGTTACTGAGGGTCCAGTTTCATTGTAGCAATCCTAGTAGCTGGCTACGGAGCTTATTAAATTATATATCAAATTTTTCTGTGTAATATGTGCATCTTTGACTTTTTTCCTTATTATTCCATCTTCATTCTTTCCTGTATTACTGACATGGGTTTATCTTTTCTCCCTTTAGAGAGTTTTGAGGTGACAGTCACCAAAGAAGGTGATAAAGGGTTCTTTCTATCCCTCTTACGACTATTAACCCACTAACTTTGTTTATAAAATTGGGAATCAGCCCTTAAACAGAAGAAAGCTGTCATGCTCTTTTAATCCCTGTTTACTCTCCTACTTTGTTTCTGTTTTAAAATATAGTGATGGAAATTGTATGTAACCAGACCCTTGGTTAGAAATATCTGGAAATCAGACATCCATTTGAACTGTGTGGATAATCACATATATTTTTATTTAATCGAACATTGGAGATTTGAGAGATTTGCTTCATAACAGTTTTCTGTTGGAATTGTGGAAGAGTTCTGTCTGATTTTTTTTTTTTTTTTTTTGTGGGTTTTGGCCGGGGCTGGGTTTGAACCTGCCACTTTCGGCATATGGGACTGGCGCCCTACCACTTTGAGCCACAGGCGCCGCCCAGTTCAGTCTGATTTTTATGTTAACTACATATTGCAAAGTTTTATGTAAACATCAAAACATTTGTAAATGGTCTCCCACAGGCAAGAGTAGAAATGTAGATTTTTAACTCCTGGTGAAGATCAGGAGCCAGTTTCCATGTCCTTAGGTTCCCGGGCTGGCGTCTTTTTGAGGTTTGATAGATTAAAGGCAGAAACAAAGCCAAGTTCAGCAAATCCCTCCCCGTGATAGAAACACTAGATAGAAATAGGATAGCTGTTGAAATGGATGCCTGAAGTTGGTATTTCTACTGGTCTCATTCAGTAGTTTGTTTTGATTCCCTAATTTTAGCCAGGCTCATTGCACAGGAAGACTTGTTTGATTTTTTTTTTTTTTTAATGACAGAATTTCTGTAATTATGGTGCTGATCCTATATATCTCACGCTGCTTCCTCTCTCAACACTTAACTGCATATTTTAGCTTCTCTCTGGTCCAAATCAAAGTCGCGGCTTGGCCCTCCCAGTGGCTGGGGCAGCGCTGGTGTGCTGGTGTTCTCGGGCCCTGGCTGTTTTACCCTCGAGCTGTCCTAAGTGCTCCTGTGGAATGCCTGTTATCTTCTTCTCTCTTTTGTATCCCTGCATGAATGGATGCAAAGTAAACAAGTTGCTTGGAAAACCGGAATATGCTTCTTTTTTACTAAAGTCCCAGAACATCCCTGTGTTAAAGCACAGTGCCCCTGCTTTGTCCACAGACCCTCCAAACCCCTGGCTGCAAAATTGTTGTCATTTCTTTTCTCTGGGGGTGGAGAGATGGGGAGGAGGGTGAGGTGCAGGAGGTTGGTGTGGCAGGAATTCTAACCTGCTGTGCTTTGACTCCCCAGGTGAGATTTGTGGATTTAAGATTCACGGGCAGAATGTCCCCTTTGATGCAGTGGTGGTGGATAAGTCCACTGGTGAGGGTGTGATTCGCTCCAAAGAGAAACTGGACTGTGAGCTGCAGAAAGACTACTCGTTCACCATCCAGGCCTACGACTGTGGGAAGGGACCCGATGGCACCAACGTGAAAAAGTCTCATAAGTAAGCAAGCTGGACCAAGAGTGAAAATAGCTAAGTGACCGTGTGTGCGTGTGAGCAAAGTGCTGGGGCTCTTGCCTTGTCCCAAGACTTTTCTTGAAATAGAAGGCAGAAGTTAATTCTCAAGGGTCCACATTAGATTGTATACTCTTTGAGGGCAGGAGTCATGTCTGATTGTCTGTCTGGGTACAGCTCCTCGCCTGAGCCTGTCACATAGTAGGTTTTGAATAAATACACGAGTGAATAATTTCATCCCACCAAATACTCCATTAAAGAAAGTAAGGCCCTAAAAACATTCTTAGAAGAAAATACGACAAAATTTCAACTAACACTGGTTATCACTGGGAGGTGAGTTTATGGATCATTTTTATTTTCTTTCCCATATTTTATTTGCCAAACTGTTTAAATAACAAATTTTTATAGCCAGAAAAATGTTTTAAAGAAGTGGCAATTACTTAATGTAGCTAAAACATTTTAGTGCAAAAAGAAAAAAAGAAAAGAAACTAAGGCCCTACATTAGTGAGTAGGGCGCCGGTCCCATATGCCGAGGGTGGCGTGTTTGGACCCAGCCCCGGCCAAACTGCAACAGAAAAATAGCTGGGCGTTGTGGCAGGCGCCTGTAGTCCCAGCTGCTCGGGAGGCTGAGGCAAGAGAATCGCGTAAGCCCAAGAGTTAGAGGTTGCTGTGAGCCGTGTGACGCCACGGCACTCCACCCGAGGGCAGTACAGTGAGACTCTGTCTCTACAAAAAAAAAAAAAAAAAAAATTCTGAAAGGCCACTTTTGGCCGGGCATGGTGGCTCATGCCTGTAATCCCAGCACTCTGGGAGGCCGAGGCGGGTAGATTGCCTTGAGCTCAGAGGTTCGAGACTAACCTGAGCCAAAGTGGGATCCCGTCTCTACCAAAAAAAAAAAAAAAAAGCCAGGTGTTATGGCAGCACCTGTAGTCCCAGGTGCTTGGAAGGCTGGTGAGGCAAAAGAATTGCTTAAGCCCAAGAGTTGGAGGTTGCTGTGAGCTATGATGCTACAGTACTCTACTGAGGGCCACAAAGTGAGACTCTGTCTCAATAAAAATAAAGAAAGAAAGAAAAGAAAAATTAAAAAAATAATAAAACCTTCAAACTAAGACAATTGAAAGCAAAAAATTAAAATTAAAAAAAAAAAGGCCACTTTTTCCAGAGGAAGATCATTTTGTCATGTTCATCTTTTCCTTCGAATCCTAAGGGCATGAGATGGATCATTGCTGGGGGAGTGAGCTACTGACCCCACAGCTCTGGGTGCCTGGCTACGCTGCCGGTCGAGATCTCTTGGTATAAGGACAAGACTTCGGATAAGGCGTAGACTTCGAATTCTAGTCTTTCTCTGCCACTCACTAGGCCTCCCACATTAGGCAAATTTAATTTTGTTGAGTCTCAGTTTCTACTATGTAGATCTACTAAGGAAAGAGGGGCACATGTAGGCCAGATGGTACCACATGGCCATTGTGAGGGTCAGACCGAGGCGCTGGGATGAGGATGCTCTTGGTGAACACTGGGGTGCCAGATGCCAGGGAATCACCCATCTTATAGTTTTCCTTGAAAAAGGTTGTATTTTGTCCAAAGACCTTGTCTGAGAAATGGGCCCTGATTAATAGCCCTTGAAACCTGTAATTTTCTTTGTTTGTAGCTTGGTCTGCTGACGCCTTAATTTTCTTTCTTTCTTTTTTTTTTCCTTTTTATTTATTTATTATTTACTTATTCGTTTTAACATCACTTTACTATTTTGATGGCTCTTCCATTTTAGTTGTAATTCCTAATTTTTTTTTATTGTTAAATCATAGCTGTGTACATTAATGCCATCAAGGGGTACAATGTGCTGGTTTCATATACAATCTGAAATATTCTCATCAAACTGTTCAACGTAGCCTTCATGGCATATTCTTAGCTTAATTTTCTTGATAACTGCACTGGTGTGGTGGGAGGTGGTTGGGGAGGTGTTGCTCCTTCTGAGGTTTTTTCATTTTTTTTTTTTTTTTGTAGAGACCGAGTCTCACTGTACCGCCCTTGGTAGAGTGCTGTGGTGGCGTCACACGGCTCACAGCAACCTCTAACTCTTGGGCTTACGCGATTCTCTTGCCTCAGCCTCCCAAGCAGCTGGGACTATAGGCGCCCACCACAACGCCCAGCTATTTTTTTTGTTGTTGTTGTAATTTGGCTGGGGCTGGGTTTGAACCCGCCACCCTTGGCATATGGGGCCGGCGCCCTACTCACTGAGCCACAGGCGCCGCCCCGGTTTTTTCATTTTTTGAGTTAGTGCTGGGTGGTCTCATCTCTGTCCTATGCCTTCAACCTTTTTTATCTTATGGTGTACTTGAACCTATAGTTAAACTTCCACAACACATTTAAATTATGTTGATCAAAAAAAGAGTTAAAAAAAATATATACTTACTGTGCTTTGAACTTCTTTTTTTTTTTTTTTTTTTAATTATTTTATTTATTTATTTATTTTTTTTGTAGAGACAGAGTCTCACTGTACCGCCCTCGGGTAGAGTGCCATGGTGTCACACAGCTCACAGCAACCTCTAACTCTTGGGCTTACGCAATTCTCCTGCCTCAGCCTCCCGAGCAGCTGGGACCACAGGCGCCCGCCACAACGCCCGGCTATTTTTTTTTGTTGTTGCAGTTTGGCTGGGGCTGGGTTTGAACCGGCCACCCTCAGCATATGGGGCTGGCGCCCCACTCACTGAGCCACAGGCGCCGCCCAATGCTTTGAACTTCTTTTGAAAATAATTTAATGACCTTTAAAAGTTTTTGAGGCACAGCTCAGATCCTCTCACAACATACTGGTTGGAAATCACTGCCTTCGAAGTGGGGGACAGAATTTGTTTTAACTCTCATAATCAAACCTCTCTGTGCTGTCTCTTGTTTCTTATGTAACCCTTCTTCCTTTGGCCCTAAAGATACTTAACACTTGACCTGTCTCACCTGAGCCTGAACACACACTAAATCCACCCTGAAGTGTTTAAATAGAAGGGATGAGCCTACACAATTCAGCCTCCAATTATGCTGGATTTTGCAACAAAATATACAGTACTTAATAATAGAGAGCAAATGAGTGTCGGATGTAGTTCCCCCCACTCCGAGTGTCCTGTCTGACACTGTCCAAGACTTAAGTCTGTTGTACTTTATATTATTGCTTTTTTGCCTTGTTTTTAGGATATGAAAGAAACAATCCAAATCCTTATTTTGACTTTCTCTTGTGTCTCTACTGAACTAAAAACAATGAATCGTTTGGTTTAATTTTTTTTTTTATTTTTAGACACCCTCAGTAGAGTGACATGGCGGGTCACAGCTCACAGCAAACCACCAACTCTTAGGCTTAAGCGATCTCCCCACCCCCCTTTTTTTTTTTTTTTTGAGACAGAGCCTCAAGCTATCACCCTGGGTAGAGTGCTGTGGCATCACAGCTCACAGCAACCTCCAACTCCTGGGCTCAAGCAATTCTCCTGCCTCTGCCTCTCAAGTAGCTAGGACTACAGGCACCCGCCACAACACCCGGCTATTTTTTGGTTGCAGCCGTCATTGTTGTCTGGTGGGCCCGGGCTGGATTCGAACCCGCCAGCTCAGGTGTATGTGGCTGGCGCCTTAGTCGCTTGAGCCGCCTTAAGCAATCCTCTTGCCTCAGCCTCCCAAGTAGCTGAGACTACAGGCACCCGCCACAATACCCGGCTATTTTTTGGTTGCAGTTGTCATTGTTGTTCGGGAGGCCCAGGCTTGGCTGGAACCCACCAGCCTCGGTGTCTGTGGCCGGTGCCCTACTTACTGAGCTGTGGGCGTCGAGCCTAATTTTTGTCTTTATCATATGAATTTCATGAAGCAGTGTATCAGAAAAAGGAAACTTAAAAACAGGTAGAATTGGTATCCTTCTGGTAAAAGAACAAACCACAACAAAAACAAAACAATCTCTTTTTCCCCCTTTATCCAGAGCAACTGTTCATATTCAGGTGAACGATGTGAACGAGTATGCACCCGTGTTCAAGGAGAAGTCCTACAAAGCCACGGTCGCCGAGGGGAAGCAGTCGGAGAGCATCCTGCGGGTGGAGGCCGTGGACGCAGACTGCTCCCCACAGTTCAGCCAGATCTGCAGCTACGAGATTGTCACCCCAGACGTGCCATTCGCTATCGACAAGGATGGTGAGGGCAGAGGGGCAGGTTTCTATGGGCAAGACAAGCAGCCTCGGGGTCGACCCTCCCTCCTCACCCCGCCTGATGTAAACCTGAGTTCTGTGCCGTGTCAGAACTTCGTACTGTGGACACACGTTTCGTGTTTTCACTCGGTCCCCCGACAGCAGCTTCTCTGGAACCAGAAACAGTGTGTCTCTTCTTGGGTCTCTACTATTTTCCTTTCCCACTAAAATCAAATAAATCCCCCTCCCCCAGCATGTTTTTATATATTTTTAAAATCTTCTCACCTTTCAAGCCACATGCATCTGAATGAGACCTTTAGTTAGGCTTGTTTTCTGTTCCTCATTAAGTGTGAATCTGAGTTCACACCTTATCACCCCTGCCAGGGAACAGAAGTAACTCACTCTAGCCTAAAACTTCTTTCTAAGCTTAGAGCTTCATAATAGGCGATGCCTCTGTTGTTACTTAATGCCTAGTCCAGAATCTTGGCTGATGGAATCAGGACATTATAGGCTTCTGTGGGTAGGCTCAAACTTCTCTCTCTTCCCTACCCCCTCTCTTTTTTATTTTTATTTATTTATTTTTTGGCAGTTTTTGGCTGGGGCTGGGTTTGAACCCGCCACCTCCAGCATATGGGGCCAGCGCTCTACCCCTTTGAGCCACAGGCGCTGTCCCCCCACCCCCTCTCTTTTTAACAAAGTAGATCTTTTAGCAAGAAGTATTTAACACAGCTTGACCTTATGTTTAATATTTGAAATATTTGAATTATTTTGTCATTTTGATCTCAGCTATGTATGTAAATCATTAAATCTTAAAGTTAACGTAAAGCCAAATATTCAACGGAAAGCATAATTGGAGGCTGAATTGTGTAGGCTCATCCCTTCTATTGAAACACTTCAAGGTGGATTTAGTGTGTGTTTAGGCTCAGGTGAGACAGGTCAAGTGTTAAGTATCTCAAGTGGGGATTTATTTCTGGGTCAGTACAGATGGGGTGGGAAGCACGTGTGTTCTGTGTGTCTGAGACAGAAGTAAGAGCAGAGCGGTTTTCAGTTCTCACTGCTGTGCTTTTCCTCCGTAAGGTTATATAAAAAACACAGAGAAGTTAAACTATGGGAAGGAACACCAGTATAAGCTGACCGTCACCGCCTATGACTGTGGGAAGAAAAGAGCCGCGGAAGACGTTTTGGTGAAGATCAGCATTAAGCCCAGCTGCACCCCCGGGTGGCAAGGTGAGCGTTGGTCGCTCTTCTGCGCTCACGGCTGTTCTTAAAACTGATATGCCACAGGAGCCTAACGTGTGAGTCTCCTTCTTTCCTTCCGTGCTGAACGGTGGCCCAATGCAGGATGGAATAACAAGATCGAGTACGAGCCTGGGACGGGTGCCTTAGCTGTCTTCCCAAACATCCACCTGGAGACCTGCAACGAGCCAGTTGCCTCCGTGCGGGCCACGGTGGAGCTGGAGACCAGCCACATAGGCAAAGGCTGTGATCGGGACACCTACTCGGAGAAGTCCCTTCACCGGCTCTGTGGTAAGGAGGCCCGGCTTTCCCAAGCCTGGCTGTCTTCCGTGAGGGTGAGAGAGACCCTTACAGCTAGAAATCCCCGTGTGTGTCGGTGTTCCTACCTATAGACTGTCATAGAGACGGAATTTCTGAGATGGCTTTTGTCGCCTTACTGGCCAGTTTCATACCAGATGGGCTTTGAGGGGTCCACAAACCCCTCAGAGTCTCTATTCAAAGCATTGCATGTGTGTGCATTTGAAGAACCCCTGATTTGAAGAGAGTATTTCTCTAGCGTACATCAAGAATTATTTGAATAGAGATTATATAAGGATAAGTGGAGTCGGCTCGGCTCCTGTAGCTCAGTGGCTCAGGCGCCAGCCACACACACCGAAGCTAGCAGGTTCAAATCCAGTCCAGGCCTGCCAAACAACCAGGAAGGCTACAACCAAAAAATAGCCAGGCGTTGTGGCAGGTGCCTGTGGTCTCAGCTACTTGGGAGGCTGAGGCAAGAGAATCACTTAAGCCCAAGAGTTTGAGGTTGCTGTGAGCTGTAGTACCACGGTACTCTACTGAGGGCAACATAGTGAGACTCAAAAAAAAAAAGGAAAAAAAGAATAAGTGGAGTCAGTTTTATATGAAAGGAAATCTTTATATAAGGACTAAAGGAAAAAAATCGGTAATGAAGTTGCTTCTGGCAAACATGAAATAGAAAATCAAAACCGAAGATACCCGCTAGCTCTAACTTACCCTCTCAGCAGACTTTGTACTTCACAAACATCGTGTGGAGAAGTTGAGAGCCAGAATTAATGGGAAGCTGACCAGAAGGCCAGCTCTCTGTCTTTATCCTTAGTTGTGGCTATTTTTCTGGCTTATTTAGATGAGGAGGAGGTGGGATATGGGTGTTTCTTTTTTTTTTTGTGATTTTTGGCCGGGGCTGGGTTTGAACCCGCCACCTCCGGCATATGGGACCAGCACCCTACTCCTTGAGCCACAGGCGCCACCCAGGATATGGGTATTTCTTACGGAAAATGCCGAGGGAAGTGGTAAAATGCCAGTAACTTAAGTGGCCTCTTCATAATCAGTAGGGTCTTTGCATTTTAAGAGCTATTTGAGAACAACTTTATAGGGAGCATTATCCTAAACTGACCTATCTTTTCTTTCTTTTTTTTTTCCTGACCTATCTTTTCACTAGCCTGATAATAACTGGGAGATTGAGGCAGCTAGTTTTCTTTTATAATTGAAAATTTTCATGTGGTAAATAAGCAAAAAGGAGAAAAGTACATGGTGCGCTAGGTCATCCCTGTGGCAAGCGCTGTGCTAGCTCGACCTGGTGGCACCCGTGGCGCTAGCTCGTCCCGGGGGCGCACACTGTGCTAGCTCATCCTGGTGGTGAATATACCAGGATGTGCTGCAATCCTGAGTCTAGACGTTCACCATCAGGTACCCAAACATATGAAAGCTAAGAGCCCTAGAATGTTTTCTCTTTGAAACTATGCATGTAAATATAATGTATAAAACTTATTTTCTCTCTTAAAATGTCACTTTTTTATGGTATTTAATGAACATTTTCTCAGCGGATTAAAGTTAGGAAGAACAGAAGGAATTTAATATTTGAGTGCATGTTTATGCTGGGTATATTTCCTTCTACATGTGTTTTAACTAAATCTTCCCAACAGGCCCACAAAGTAGGTAGCGTTGATCTCGTTGTTACAGAAGAATTAGTTGAGACTAGAGGAGGGTAAGTAGCTTCCCTAAGGTCGCATTTTTAGGGAGGAGTAGAGCTGAGATCTGACTGAGGTCTGATGTTACTTGAAACACCAAGCTGGCCCAGCCAAGTCATGCAATTGAGAGAGCCAAATATACTTATTGGGACAAATTTTAAAAATTTGACGTTGACAGTACGTAACAACAGCTGTAAAAAATAGTTTTAGGTTCTTCGACTTAGTTATTTCATTTCTAGGAATTTATCCTAAGGGAATAATCATGGACACACGGAGGTGTCCATGGAGGCAAGGTTTATAATAGGAAGAAGTTAGGGACGGTCTCAGTGTCCACCGGGGAGATGGGTTAAATAAATCGTGGTGCAACGAAATTATATGCAGACATTTAAAATTATGCTATAGAATAATAAGAATATATGTCCTTGCTATATGTACACAGCAGGACTTTGCTTTTATTTATTTTTCTTTATATTTTTAAATTTCTGTGCCCTTGGTCGCCTGGTCCATGGAGGGTGCACTGAGTATCTGGATTCCATTTTTATTAAAAATATGTTATATATGTGTATATTTATAAAGAGACAATTGAAAGGGTTTATACAAAGCAAGTGGTATATATTTGGCTGAAGTTACAAGAAATGCTTCATTTTTCCCTTCCTTAAAAAAAAAAGTGTTGGGCGGCGCCTGTGGCTCAGTCGGTAAGGTGCCGGCCCCATATACCGAGGGTGGTGGGTTCAAACCCGGCCCCGGCCAAACTGCAACCAAAAAATAGCCGGGCATTTGGCGGGCGCCTGTAGTCCCAGCTACTCGGGAGGCTGAGGCAAGAGAATCGCTTAAGCCCAGGAGTTGGAGGTTGCTGTGAGCTGTGTGAGGCCACGGCACTCTACCGAGGGCCATAAAGTGAGACTCTGTCTCTACAAAAAAAAAAAAAAGTGTTATTATTATTTTGTAATAAAAACTCTTCCTCCCGAGGAAAAGTCATCCAGTACTAGTAAATTGTGTAACTACACGGTAGGGGCCACAGTGAGTTGTTGCAACGCTTGCGCGCCTCCTGAGTTCTCCCCGTCGTTCACACCAGGTCTGTGGTTTCAGGTGCTGCCTCTGGTACTGCCGAGCTGCTTCCTTCCCCGAGCAGCGCCTTGAACTGGACCATCGGCCTCCCCACTGACAACGGCCATGACAGCGACCAGGTCTTTGAGTTCAATGGCACTCAAGCAGTGAGGATCCCTGATGGTGTTGTTTCTGTCAATCCAAAAGAGCCTTTTACGATTTCCGTGTGGATGAGGCACGGGCCTTTTGGCAGGAAGAAAGAGACGATTCTGTGCAGTTCAGACATAACAGGTGGGTTCACTGTCACACTTCAGCGTCTAGTGGAGTAGTCGCTGGTGATAGGCACTTTTTCTTTCCCTCGAAGCCTCCCGACAGGCTGGCTGGTATGGACAGTGTTCTGTATTCTGTGCTGGGGCACTTCGTCCTCAAAAGAGCCCACTTCCGGGCGGCACCTGTGGCTCAGTCCGTAAGGCTCCGGCCCCATATACCGAGGGTGGCGGGTTCAAACCCGGCCCCGGCCGAACTGCAAACCAAAAAATAGCTGGGCATTGTGGCCGGCGCCTGTAGTCCCAGCTGCTCGGGAGGCTGAGGCAAGAGAATCGCTTCAGCCCAGGAGTTGGAGGTTGCTGTGAGCTGTGTGACGCCACGGCACTCTACCTAGGGTGATAAAGTGAGACTCTGTCTCTACAAAAAAAAAAAAAAATAATAAAAGAGCCCACTTCCAAACCCGGCCTTGGCCCAGCTGGGGAGTTTGTTTCTGCAGATAAAATTGTGTGTTGAAAATCCACTCAAGAAACAGCTTTTATTTCTCCCTTGGGTCGTAAGCTGGCAATTTACCAGGAGAAACTGTCTCTGCAGATAGGAATCGGCACCGTTACTCACTCTACGTCCATGGGTGCTGGCTAGTGTTCCTTCTCCGTCAGGATCCTTCCGAGGAGAAAAAATACAGACCCGCGGAATTCCACTGGAAGCTGAATCAGGTGAGCGAATTGAAACTCACTGATGATGATCTTTTAAGATCCTGCAACCTTGCTCATCACTGGCTGTTACAGTCAGCGTAAAGTGTGATTTTATGAATCCTGAGTCTTTGGGTAGTTAAGAGTAACAAATTAAACCTGTTTAATATTTTCGTACTAAAAACCTAGGTTTTTGTTATACCCGTATGTTATATAAAGGAATTGTTTTTTAAAAAATGTTTTTAAATTAAAAATACCATTCACTCTGGGAGGCTAAGGTGGGTCGATTGCTTGAGTTCAGGCGTTCGAGACCATCCTAAACAAGAGCGAGACCCCCTCTCCTGTAAAAAAAATAGCTGTGTGTTGTGGCAGGTACCTGTACTCCCACCTACTTGGGAGGCTGAGGCAAGAGGATCCCTTGAGTATAAGAGTTTGAGGTTGCTGTGAGCTATGATCCCAAGGTACTCTACTGAGGATGAGAAAGTGAGACTGTCTCAAAAAAACAAAATTCAAATTATTGTTATAATTTATTGAAATAAGCAGCATCCAGCATTTGCTTAACAATTAGGATTGAGATCCTTGGTTTTACTCAGGGAGCCCTAGTGGCTTAGCAATCAGGGGCAGCCCAGGATATTTAAAAATTTCAAGGAACCACCCATCTTACATTTCTCAGGTAGCACATAAATACGAGGTGACCCAGAAGTTGCCAAACATGGGGAAAAAATGGGAAGTTGTAGTTCAATGTATCTTTACAAAATACTAAAAATTTTACAAAACATTTACAAAATATTCTCTACATGTGGTTCATCTCTTCGTAAAATTTTATAATGAGTGTTCTGTAAATAAAGGTAGGTGCGGCTACAATTTCCCCATTTTCCCTGGGTCCAGCAACTTTTGGGACACCCTGTACTGCTTGACCCAGTTTACAGTTATGACAGATCATGTCACGTTCCCGTTGATGATCTGACATCTTTGCAAAGCTAATCTTACAGCGATTGATGTGATAAGACGTAAACATCACGTGAAAAGACCCAGTGTTACAGGAGGGAGCCTCGTTAAAAGCAGAACAGATATTTCCTGATCCAGGATTGGGCCGAGAAAGGAACTTCTGGTGTTAGCTTAATTTTGTTTGGTTTATGGAGTTACTTGACAAAAGTTGACCGTGTGCCTGTGGTTGCTAAAATGTGACACTGTCTAAAATAGTTACAAGACAGATAAAAATGGAAGAGTCTAGTGAGAACTGGTGGTGGCAGGTGAGACTGGGCAGCCTTCATCTCTCATTGATGTGGTTTGTATTTATGTAAATCTCAGAAACTTTTACTATAATTTTTTTTTTCAAGGGACTAAAGAAAAGTGTAGTCTAGAAAAAATATTTCATAGCACAGGTCGACATTTTAGGTACAGTTCTGTTACTGTAACCATCGTCCATATGTACAAATTTGGTTTCTTCTGATTACAAGCATGATTACATGCTTTTTTTCTGATTACAAAACTTTAATATGGAAAATTTCAGACATAAGTAAAACCCGACATGTGAGTATAAAGAAAAGCCCTGGGTACCCTTCCCCGAGCTTCAGTAGTTGAGAACTTGTGGTCAGCCTTCTATCATTCATTTTTACCCCACTCCCTATGATAATTTTTATTGCCCACTCAAAAATTACTTAATAATTTTCAAGAAAACCCAGGTAGAGCATTTCTTTCTCCGCAGACTTACAAATTTCATTATGTATCTCTCACAGACAACCATAATCTTAAAAAAATACCAGCAACAAAATTCCTAGCATCATCAAATATCCAATGTTCACCCTTCAAATTGTATCATAAATGTTTCTGTTTTTACAGTTTGTTTGAATCACAGTCCAAACAAAGGATCATACATAGCAGTTGGTTGAAACACATTCATGGTGCTCAGTGTAGTTTGGCACATCGTCTGAGCTGTACGTTCATATTTATTTAGGTTATGAACTTTATTTTTTTTTTGAGACAGAGTCTCACTATGTCACCCTCGGTAGAGTGCCGTGGTGTCACAGTTCACAGCAACCTCCAACTCCTGGGCTTAAGCAATTCTCTTGCGTCAGCCTCCCACGTAGCTGGGACTCCAGGCGCCTGCTACAATGCCCGGCTGTTTTTGGTTGTAATTGTCGTTGTTGTTTGGCAGGCCCAGGCTAGATTTGAACCTACCAGCTCTGGGATATCTGGTTGGCGCCTTAGCCGCTTGAGCCACAGGCGCCGAGCCTAGATTATGAACTTTGAAAAAGGAAAGACATGTACTATGGTGTCTCTTATTCTGAGATTAGAGGTGCTTTTTACTTTGGTCCAGAAAAGGCACAGCCAGTTGGCAGACTAACTCAGCCCTGCAGAGGGCGGGTATCCAGACGGCCAGTGTCAGAATATCCTGGTATCATGCTGTTTGGCAGAGCAGAATCTGGCAGCTCCCTTTGTGGGATTCTGTCCTAGGTTGAGTGAGCAGTGACTGCCACCTTGTGTGGGCTTGGGCCTCTTAGCTGTTTTTGCCAATACTTTGTGTTTTATTTATATTTATATTTTTATGTTTCCTTGAGACAGGGTCTTGCTCTGTCACCTGGGCCAGAGTACAGTGGTATCACCACAGCAACCTCAAACTCTTGGGCTCAAACAATTCTGTCTCAGCCTCCCAAGTAGGGAGTACAGGCGCCCACTACCTTGCCTGGCTAATTTTTCTGTGTTTTGTAGAGAGGCAGGTCTTGCTCTTATTCAGGTGGGTCTTGAACTTCCTGTTCTCAAGTAGCTCCTTCCTCCACCTCCCAAAATGCCAGGATTATAGGCGTGAGCCACCACACCGGGCGTTGTTATATGTTATTTTATCCTTTCCTTTTTAGAAAGACAAATACTCATTGTATGTGACTTGTTTCCCGGATCTAGTTGTATTACATTTATTGTGTGTCTTTTGATGCTAGGGAGGGTGGCGTTTCAAGCCCCTAACTCTTCCCTTTGCCTCTGGTAGGTCTGTGACGAGCAGTGGCACCACTATGTCCTCAACGTGGAGTTCCCAAGTGTGACTCTCTATGTGGATGGTGTTTCTCATGAGCCCTTCTCTGTGACGGAGGATTATCCTCTCCATCCCTCCAAGATAGAAACTCAGCTCGTGGTTGGGGCGTGCTGGCAAGGTAAGGTTCCTCAGCGTCCCCACCCAAGTCTCAGGAATTAAATAATACATCTTTACTGTATTGGTAATAGGCTCTTACCAGTATTTTATACCCTTTCCCCTCATTTCCTTTGATGCCCCTCACAGGTGTAGCTCTATCCGAGGGTATGCAGGAAAGGTGTGTTCCAGGACTAAAACACACCATCACCTTTCCTGGGAATCAGAGAGGGGGAGTTTAGTTAGGGAACAAATTTATAAATTAACCTGTTTATTGAAAAGTTCGCAAAGACAAAGCAGCAGCAGTCAGCAGTCAAAAATAAAGGACATGAGTAGAAACGTGCTTTGGACCTGGAGGCCTCATCCAGAGCACTCATTGCTGGATAATCTTGCAGGAACACCGTAAGGAGCTCTTCACCTTCCAGCAGGGCCACGTCTGGAGGGGATTCTGTGGAATCTTTGTTGAAACTCTGGGTGTGGGATATGCTGACCACCAGAGCATCCACACTGTTGTTTTGTGCTTGCTAGGTATGGGCTGTGTGCCAGTTAGTTTCAAAGCAGAAGAAACCATGGTCCAGAGAAGTAAACGAGCCCAGGATTACCCAGCCGATTAATCATGGCACTAGGATTTGAACCCCAGAAGCCTGTGCACTCTGGGCCCACACCCAGACCCCTTGGACCAGGGATTTGAGTCTTTCTGCAGCATGGAGCCCTTTGGTTGCTCTGGGGAAGCCTGTGGTCCTCTTCTCAGAATAATTTCTTAATAATCTATAAAACATATAATATTTCAAAGGCAACCAGTTAAATTGAAATATAGTTATTGACATACTAAAAGATTGAATTTGTGCAGTAGTAATACCTGTGGTGCTTTTACCAACATCAAAGGCAGGCTCTAGCAGCAGGTCCAGTAATGGCCATAACTTCAAAGTACTAAGGGGCTTTGCGACAGTATTTTGTGATCCTGCAGCAGTCATGGCCTGATGTGAAAATACTAATGATTTCTATTAATGACAAAGTCGCTGTCGGCGCTGCTGTGGTCTGTAGCCTACATTTATAACCAAAGGCTATGCTACATTTCTGAAGAGAGTGGAAATAAGCATGTAATCCTTCCCCTCAAGTTCACAGACCCCTCCCTCAGTCTAACCAGGCGTTCACGAGCCCCACTCTGACCCTTGCACTCATTCTCTGCTGGGCCATCGCAAGGGGCTGTCATCACTCACAGACATTTTTGTTATTTTTTTCTCCCTGTGGAAATGGTGTGCCTTGAATTAGGTTAGAAATTTATGAAAAAGCCTAATTCCCAAGACAGATTTACTTAATTTTAGGAGAATTTGAATTTCATAGTTTTCCTGTAGATTCCCAGAGTTAACTTTGGCGACAGTTCCTCCATGAGAAAATGTACGTGAGGCCAAGAAACAAGAAATAAATTATTAGGGATACAGGAATTTTTCAGTTAAGAGTCCTTAATTTTTAATTCACATTTTTATTCCCTCCCAGTTTAAACAGTAATTTACGAATAATTATTTTAAAAATAAGAATAAAAATACAAATGTAAAACTAAATGTTAACTTTACATTCTGGAGGCTTTAGTACTTTGTTTAAATAACCCCCCGTATCGCCCCCCACCTTTGGTTCCTGTTGGTGTCGCCCTATTTCTGCCATCAAATACCAATTTTCATCTTCTGTCGTCTCTTTCTACCTCGGCCCTTTCAACAACCTCAGCCAGAAAACAAAACAAACCAAAACACTTCCATTTTCAAATCAAACAAATACAAATTGTTTAAAATGTAGGTAATAGGGAGGAGGGCCTCCTTTTTCCTTTCAGTGGACTCAGGATCACTTTACTTGCCAATTCACCATGGAGAGCCCGGGCTGTAGGCAGCAGCTTCATCTCCATCGACAGGAATGTCCTTCATCCCACCGTGCGGCAGAGGAGCCGCAGAGCCGGTGGAGGTAACAAGTGCACCGTGTCTCACCTCTGGCCTTGCCCCACAACGCGGCCCCACATGGCCAGTGCCATGATCCCAGAAAATGTGAATTCTATTCTCAGCCACTGGATGCGTGCCATCTGCTGGGGCCCATGCCCTGAGCACTAGAGCAGGAGCCAGAGCTGCCGTCACAGGGTGTTTGGGCTCCCAGGCCCACCATGGGTTATGTTTCCCTGGGCGAGTTCTTCAACCAGTAGTCTCAGTCTCCCTGTGCATTCAGAAAAACTGGGTTAAAATGTCTTTTCTCTGTTGCTTAGTGGTTAAAGTCTAGACAGAGGCTAACTTGTTTTGAGCTTCTAAAAAATACGGACTTTCACTTTTCAAGGGCCGTATACCAGGCTTTGGGTACTTCTGTGCTCCCCCATCTCTGGTCCACACAAAATGCCTTCCCTGTTAGGGAGGAAGGCGCAGGGTTTGGCACCGTTGATACCTGCGGGCAGCAGTGTGCCTCCTTGGAACGTCCTCCTTAGCAGCACAGACAAGGGAGATTAGTGAATTCAGGGTAGATCCTCTCAGTCTTCTTGTTCTGGATTGAATCTGTGTTTTGGCAAGGAGGGTGCGGGGAGATGGGAAGCGTGGGGTAGGGGTGGTAAGTATCGCTCTGGGGAAATGAGACAGGTACCAGCTGCCATCCAGGCGGAGCATGTCCCAGAGAGGGACGAGGGAATGTCCTCTCTATGATTTGTGCTTATTTTGTCTGAAACCGATTTCCCAGGTCCCGTTTGAATGAAGAGCCTAACTTCTCGGTCCTTCTCTGCTGTCTTTGTCTTGCTTTTCTACAGAATATTCAGGACTTGAAAGTGACAATGAAACTGAGCCTGTGACTATGGCCTCTGCAGGTTGCTGGATTTCTTTTCCCTACAGTTCACTGTCGTGTTTCATTAAAAGATGAGACATTGATTCATTCCACGTGTCGCATGCAATGCCCAGGTTGCACTTTGGCCCCAGACGCCGCCTGTGCGGCTTCTCTGCATCACGCTTCCCCATCGCTTCCCCACACCCGCCCGTCCTGGCCCCACATGGCAGGTGGCCCACGCAGGCAGCACCCGTGGGGTTTATTGCCCCCGCCCCACATCCCATTGTACCCTGACCCCATTGCATGAGGCCGGCTCCCTGCCAAAACCTCAAGGTCAGGTTGGAGGGGCTTGTGTAGCTGAACCATGAGATACAAAAAGACTTGTTTCTAGAGATGAATTTAAATAGATGTTTCTTAGAAATCTTAGTCCCTCATGATAATTTACAATGTCTGATGCCCTTATCCAAATGAGACCCATTGGTGAAAATGTGTCTGCTCTTCATCAGTTTAAGGGTTAATTTCTCCTGCTTGGGGGTCTTCGTTATAGTCCTTTAAGGGCCACTTTCTGGGTGTCTGTTTTCGTCACAGCATCAACACGTCCCAGTTATTCTCGGTGTAGGAGACAGGAAGGATGGGGACTCAGCAAAGTGGCAGCTGTCTGGGAGGCACGTATACACTTTTCCCATGCAGGGTAACTTAGCATCCCTTTGTCTTTCTGGCCACGAGGGTGCAGGCTCACCCCTACCTGTGTGTGTGTCCAGAGTTGCCAGTTAGAGGAAGCCCCCAGGCGAGCCAAAGGGTTGAGAGGCTAGCGGGTTGAAGAGGCTGGTGCTGGAAGGGTCACTGTGCACCTGGTGATGGGTACAGGATCAGCACCCTTACCTAGAATGGTCAGATGTGTGGGGACACTCAGGGGACCTCTTGGCTTCGGGTGAGGGACCCCCCCCAGCTCCCTTTTCCAAGCCATGTGCATGATCATAAACGATTTAATTTCTTCATTGTGCTTCCATGTAGACTGCAAGGCTAACCGGATTTGGTATGAACTAACCCGCATGCCCATCCATCAGGCCTCCACCACCGGTAACACTGCATTGAGAAGTGAACTGGGAGATGCCAGGCTGACTTCTTTGTTTTCTCCCCACTGTCCAAAGGTGGCGACCTGCACATGACTCAGTTTTTCCGAGGTAACCTGGCTGGCTTAACACTGCGTTCCGGGAAACTTGCGGATAAGAAGGTGATTGACTGTCTGTATACCTGCAAAGAGGGGCTGGACCTGCAAGTCCCGGAAGATGGTGGCAGAGGCGTGCAGGTAACACCAGGCATCTGCCGCCCAGCATGCTCAGGCTCTTTAGACCTCAAGTGCAGCGGTGGGATAGGGAGCACCTAGTGGATAAGTTTGCACCTTAGACATTACCACCCCCCCCCAAAAGAGGGTCTTGTTCACTGGAATTACATGAACTTTTCTTTAAGTCACCAATTCAAATCAATCCCAGTCTAATCCTTTTTACTCAAGTACCCATGGTTTCAGCTCTTTGCACTTGGAGCTTTGTTCTCTCTGTTTGGTGATGATTTCAGATCCAAGCAAACCCCAGTCAGTCGGTGTTGACCTTAGAGGGAGAAGATGTTGGGGAGTTGGACAAGGCCATACAGCATGTTTCCTACCTGAACTCTCGGCAGTTTCCCACACCTGGAATCCGAAGACTCAAAATCACCAGCACAATCAAGTATGTCCTTGTTTTTAACAATAAACCTGTTTTCTCTCAGCGATACTTGTGTATTTAGGTTTTTAAGACCGTCTGGTCTCCCTTCTATAAAGAAAGGCGAGCCACACCATGTTAGCAGAGAGCGTGGGTGAGAGATTCCTGTCATGTTTAGGTGTCATGATTGGAAGCAGATTCCTGGAGTGGCCGCTATTGTCCTGCAGGTGCTCACGGAGTCCTTTGTCTTCTGACGCCACGTGCCTCCTCGCACAGGTGGGCTCTGAGACCAGCTCCCAGAGCCCTGACCCCTCCCTGTCTCTTGCTGGCAGGTGTTTTAACGAGGCCACCTGTATCTCCGTGCCCCCAGTAGAGGGCTACGTGATGGTTTTACAGCCCGAAGAGCCCAAGATCAGCTTGAGTGGCGTCCACCACTTTGCTCGAGCAGCTTCTGAATTTGAAAGCTCAGAAGGGGTTTTCCTTTTCCCCGAGCTTCGAATCATCAGCACCATCACCCGAGAAGTGGAGCCCGAAGGCGACGGGGCTGAGGACCCCACAGGTAACAACACCCGGCATGGCAGGAAACCCTTTTGCTGCCACTTAACGTACAGGGCTCTTTTTCTATGTGGAGTTTTGGGAGATTTTAATGTTCTGTTGCTGTTCACTGCTTCTTGAATCTGACCCATGGACTGGCGCTCACTGTGGTCTTTTGGAAACGCACGTGGGGGGCTTGCATCTTCTCTGTTGGACGTCCAGGTCTGAGATGTAGCTTGCGGGCGAGGGGAAGACACTGGCTGGAGACACTGCTTGCTCCTGCCAGGCTAGTTGGCCCACGGGGGGCAGCGTCCCCACCATTCTCACTCAGGACAAGTGAAGTACCCCTGTTTCTTGGGAGCAGCTCCCCCCTGCCCCGGCACTATTCCTGAAAAGGGGCCTATGAGTGTCTGGATGAGCCTCCCTGGGCTCCACAGCTTCTGCTATTTCTGGTTAGCAAAAATAGCTTTTGCCATTTTTGCAGTTCAAGAGTCACTGGTGTCCGAGGAGACAGTGCATGACCTGGACGCCTGTGAGGTCACGGTGGAGGGGGAGGAGCTGAACCGAGAGCAGGAGAGCCTGGAGGTGGACACAGCCCGCCTGCAGCAGAAGGGCATCGAAGTGAGCAGCTCCGAGCTGGGTGTGACCTTCTCAGGTGAGAGGCCAGGCTGCCCGAATGGACGTTGGAAGGTCTTGGCCACCAGCCTCCTGCCATCTGAGGACATGAGGAGGAGATTGGGGTGTGTGTGTGCACTCACCCCCTCCTCCTGAGCAGGAAGTGCAGGTGCTGCCTCCTAGAAGGGCAGGTGGGGGGAGGCATGTGATGGCGCATCCCCTGCAGAGGGAAAAATGGTCCTGTGCACTTTGTACCCATTCCCACTAGCGGAAAGCCAAAATAAATGTGTGACCTGTGTGCCCAGCCGACCTGACAGGGCCTGACAGCCTGCCTGTGCCCAGGCCTCGGGCCTTGTTCCTGTTCCTAACTTCAGCCACCCAGCAATCTTCTTGCACCCAACCCCTGCAGGTGTGGACAGCATGGCCAGCTACGAGGAGGTTTTGCACCTCCTGCGCTATCGGAACTGGCACTCCAGGTCTTTGCTAGACCGGAAATTCAAGCTCATCTGCTCGGAGCTGAATGGTCGCTACATCAGCAACGAGTTCAAGGTGGAGGTAAGTGCGGCGCTCCCACCACCAGCAGCAGCAGTTCATGGCCCTCAGACCTGCAGATACCAATTTTTAGAGCATTCTTGATGGCAGAGGTGGGAGCCTTTTCCAGCTGGGATCTAGCCTGGGCCAGCCCGGGCTAGTTTGGAATAACGGGTTAAGCTTAGGGTGGGCCTGGGCAGAGTGGGTCCCCAAGAGTCAGCCTCAGGAACCTTGCAGAGAAGTAACAAGGCACCAGTGGAAGTTAATGCTTTAGGAATAGGGACAAGACTGTTTCTTGAAATTTCACATGAGAGAAAGAGATCTGTCTTTTTTAATTTATTTTTTGAGACAGAGTTTTATCTGCCCTCAGTAGAGTGCTGAGGTGTCACAGCTCACAGCAACCTCAAACTGTTGGTCTTAAGCGATTCTCTTGCCTGAGCCTCCCAAGTAGCTGGGACTACAGGCGCCCACCACAACACCCTGCTATTTTTTGGTTGTAGTTGTTGTTTAGTAGGTCTGGGCTGGTTTCAAACCCACCAGCACCAGCGTATGTGGTCAGCCCTCTAACCACTGAACTATGAGTGCCGAGCTAAGGATGCTGTTTAGAAAGAGTAGCACCCAAGGAACCAGAGGCTCTCTGCAGTTTATCCAGGTCCAATGGCCCTATTGCAAGTAAACGTGGGGCCTTGGCCAGGGCGAGGAATGCTGACACAGGGACCCCTCTGGGCAGGGCTGATGTTGCCAAGGCCCATAGTGGTGACTCAGGGCACAGTGGAGAGGGCAGCATGCTGTGCTCCGAAATCTTCAGTAGACATACTACGCATCGTCAGCTTCATTGCTCAGGACCTCCGAGGTCTGAAGAGAGGGACCCAGAGGTCCTTTCAGCAAATGAACACCTGCACTGTGAACTCCAGAGCCACGGGATGCCACATGTGCTGTGCTACAGAGCCAGTGCCTGTTTTGTTTGAGCCAAAGCTAACAGATTTGAAAGGAAGTGAATGGTTATGATTAGTGTTTTCGTGTGGCCCCAGTTTGGGGGGAAAGGAGGAAAAATGCCTGTGCCAGCATTGTCCAAACAACCCATGGGGAAGGACCCTTGGTTTGTTTTTTCCACTCTTGTGGGTGGTTTCTTTTTAAAATACAGTAAAAAATAATTGTAACCGGTTTAGTAGCATTGTACCTGTAATGCCAGGGGCAGCCGAGACAAGAGGCTCGCTGGCACCTAGGGGTTGAAGGCTGTAGTGAACTGTGATGGTGCCTGTGAATAGCCACTGTGCTCAAGCCTGGGCAACAGGGGAAACCCCCATCTCTAAACATAAACAAAAAGACTATGAGAAAAATGATACATTCCTTGGGTGTGATAGTATGAAATTGTTACAACAGTTTCTAAGTGCTTGCTTTTGATTTTTCCCTGTCCTTGTCTCAGACCGTTGCACCTTCCCTCCCCCCAGCAGCAGTGCAGGGACAACCCCCATCCCCCGCCCTAAACCCCTCAAGTGGCATTAGTCACACCAGCTGCTGAGCTCCGTCTCTCACCTCCTGGATGTGTTGAAGAAGCACCTCTCGTGATCCCCTCTGTCTCTGCTGCAGGTGAACGTCATCCACACGGCCAACCCCCTGGAGCACGTAAACCACATGGCTGCCCAGCCGCAATTCGTGCACCCTGAGCATCGTTCCTTCGTCGACCTGTCTGGTCACAACCTGGCCAGTCCCCACCCGTTCGCAGGTAGGGTGGCGAGAGGAAGCGCTCGAGCAGAGGCACCCAGGCCATCCGAGCAGGGTCGGGGTGGGCAGAGCAGGACGCTCCCCGAGTCTGGACAACCCGAGTCCTCTGAGGCCCTGGAGCTGTGGGTCCCTGGGCCAGATGTGAGTCCTATGCTGAGCTTTTTCTAGTGCTTCTGTCATTGGGGTTCAGGTGAATCACGCTGATGAGCCCATTTGTCCCACCCAGCACAGCCGAGCAGATCAGAGGCATGATGGCCCCCGAGGTTAGGTGACCTCCCTAAAACTGCCCTCTGGTCTCAACTTCACTGCAGTTGTCCCCAGCACGGCGACCGTTGTGATTGTGGTGTGTGTCAGCTTCCTGGTTTTCATGATCATCCTGGGAGTGTTCCGGATCCGTGCCGCACACCAGCGTACCATGCGGGACCAGGACACTGGGAAGGAGAGTGAAATGGACTGGGACGACTCTGCCTTGACAATCACCGTCAACCCCATGGAGGTAGGAGCGCAGCCCCGGGCCTCCCGAAAGACTGGCACAGCCACAGCACCCTCCTGTTCTTATGAGTTGTGTCACAGAGCCTGAACAGCTCTGCGAGGTCAGGGGTCTTCGCTTCTCAGATGAGTAAGCTGAGGCTCAGGAGGCCCTTGTTCAAGGCCAGGCTGCCTCGTAAGCACAGAGGTGAGCTCCTGCCGGGGTTCGATGCTCACTCCATTGTCCCTGCCTTACCACCCCCGAGTTATTTCTGGGGCGGGGTGACCGGAGGAGCTCTGCCTTCCTTTCACCTTGGACTAGGCAGCTTCTGGTACAGTCCCGGCCCCTGTGTGACTGGGGAGGGAGACACCGGGGGCAGGGTCCCTTCCTTTGTGGCTGCCAGGCTGTGAACATCAGGTGACAGTTGCAGGCGGGGGCCAGGTGGCTTGACTCGTGGGCCTCCTCTCCTCTGGCAGACGTACGAGGACCAGCACAGCAGTGAGGAGGAGGAGGAGGAAGAGGAGGAGGAGGAGAGTGAGGAAGGTGAGGAGGAGGATGACATCACCAGTGCAGAGTCGGAGAGCAGCGAGGAGGAGGAGGAGCAGGGTGACCAGCAGAGTGGGAGCCGGCAGCAGCAGCTCGAGTGGGACGACTCCACCCTCACCTACTGACCGTCCACCAGCCTCGCGTGCGCTTCAGAAGACTCTGCCGCCACCTGTCCTCCCAGTCCCAAGGGTCCACGATGTACAAAGTCATTTTGGCCAGTAGGTCTGCTGACCCCCCTCGCTGCCCGTTCGCTGTGCTCCATGTGTAGGATGTAGGCTCCCGCCTGCCCCCTCCGCTCCATCACGCTGTCAGTCACTCGAGGTGCTGTCACCTCCCCTGGCCATGTCCGGCTCCCACCGGGGCCCCACACATGCATCGGGAGTCTCCTTCTGGTGGCGAGAGGACGCTGGCCCCTCACACTCCAGAAAAGCCACGATGACTAGACTTGGTGACAAAGGGTATAAAAATTGCTCACTCCCATCTGGTAATCATTTTTTTCTTTTTTTAAAAAAAAGTTTTTATTTTTTCCAAACTAGTGCATGTATAAATAATGGCAGAATGGGGGTTAACATGTAGATGATTAATTGACTTTTTAATATTTTGTAAATAAATCGGGATTCTTCGTGTCCCTTGTGCTAGTGTACTCCAGGACTGGAATGTAAAGTTCAGGGCGCTGAGCGCTGGAGAGGCCCTGGGGCTCTTCCCGACTCCTACCCCAGACTCAAGGCCCCTCCCACCCCACTCAGATCTGGGTGTGGTGGGCAGGTGGGCCACAGGCTCTGCTGCTCAGGGGGCGGGTCGGGCACCCCTCCTGGGAAGCTGGAAGTAGCCAGGGCTTGTCTGCAGTCCTACCTGCCCCTATTTTGGCATTGGGGGTGGGGCTGCGGGGGTCCCTGGCTCTTTACGCACTCCTCCCGTGACAGCAGCTCCCTGTGCAGTGGCCTGGACTCCTCGTGTGCAGCCTTGTGGTTTCTACCTTATAAACGTGTCTCCCCTCTGGTGGATGTGTATATAGGTTATACTAATGGACAGGTGTCATGCAATTTTCTGAACACTTTGGAGAAAGCAACAGGCTTCGAGTGGTCTGTACCCAAAGGAGACCCTCTGGCCTGAAGGCAAAGTGATGGAATTTCCCAAAACAGCCTGTGCTCTCCTCTCTCCTCTCTCCTCCCCAGACCCCCTGTGGGACTCCCCCTGCTGTCTGGGGGAAACCCTACCCCCTGTTGGTGGGGGTTGGTGGAAGGAGAGAGGGTGGTCAGGATCCACAACCCACGGGCGCACTTTGCTTTTCATTTACATGTGAAATTTTAGATTTCTACAACTGGGGGAACTCATTTTAAATACTCTGTGACTCTGCTGGTTTCAAGGACACTGACGGTTGTGCTGTTGTGTGGGGCCGTCCTCCTCGTCCTGTCCCTCCAGCTGCTCTGTTTAGACCATGGGTGGAGCTAACACAAAGGGGGACGTTGTCACCCTGTCCCCGCCGCGGTATCCCTTTTCAGATGTGTATATTGATGATAGGTCTGAAAGTGTATACACTACAATAAAGTTCTGGTTCTAACTCCAGTTGGAGGAGGTTGGTTTTCTGTTGTGTCTTAGTTTTTGTCCTGCGTTCTTTCTTTTTTTGAGCCGAGAACATAAGAGCATAAAAAAGCTTTTTATTTCTTCTCATGTGTCTCACTGCAAGGTTCCACAGAGTGCTGGTCTCAGCCCACATCAGTGACACTGAACTCACCTTGCCCATACAAAAACATGAAATGATTTAAAATAACAGAAAGTGCCTTCTCACCAGGCACACGGCCTGTGCATTTCAGACCAGGAATCGCTGCGGCCATGCACAGCGTGCGCCCTCACTGGAGAGCACACAGGCTCATTTAAATAAATAACCTGAACATGGGCACACCGCCCTTCCTATGTCAGAGTGGCGAGGGGCGGTGGGTCTTAGCACTTTAGTAGGGACTAGGAATGTGGTCACTGGTGCCTGTGGCCAAGGCAGGGGCTCTGTGGGTGGCACTGACTGGTGCTGGCACTTGGGCCACTAACAGGGCAGCAACTTCTGGCTCTGCTGAGCCTTACAAGGCTTTTGAGAGCAGAAGTGTCAACCAGAGGGTTCTGAGCCAGCTAGCTGCTAACACTTAGGACGGCCGCAGCTATCTGAAAGCCCAGCATCCTAGCCCTATCTCCTGAGCCGGCTAGCTGCTAACATTTAGGACATCCACGGCCATCTGAAAGCCCAGCATCCTGGCCCCATCTCCTGAGCTGGCTTCCAAAGGGAGATGCCCCGGCATCTGCATTTTTAAAGCACCTCAGACCCAGGCCTTTGGGAGGCCTGAGGTAATTAAGCCAGCACCATTTCAAACTATTCACAGCCACAGAGGGTGATTCTACCAACCCCTTCCCCATCATGCTCCTGGTACCTGATTACCTTCACAGCAGGTTCCCAACTGCAAGAGGTCTTGTCCTGTACCTTCAGTAAAACCTGCTTCCCAAGGATAAACAGCTGCACAAAGTGGGGCTCCACCCCGACCCAATCGCACCTGGCCTCGGGAATCTTTTTAACATAAGCCGTGGAGGTTCAGTGAGGCATTTGGCTGTTATAATTTTCTTACCTGAAAACAAAACCACTTTACAGCAGAAGTGAGGGACTTCCCATCCCCAAGAGTCACTTTGAAAGTGAAGAGCCAACGTCCCTGAATCTAGAGGGCGCTCAGGCTTCCCTGGGAGCTGCCGGAACCCAGTCACGGAAGACACACATGGAGGGTCGGCACCGAGGTGGCAGGGGGTGAACTGAGATGGAGGTGTCCTGTCTGGACAGTAGGCACCAGGTGACTGCCAGGGCCATGGCCAGGCAGACTGTCAGGGAGTCTGGGAAGAAGGTCCCCCCAGAAGAACGGTCTCTGCTGGGCCCAGATCCACAGCTGGAAGACTCAGGGTGACACACCCGGTGTCCTCCTGTCAGAGCCCAGTGCTCTGGAGGACATTGGACAACGCCCCTCTCCTGCACAAACGATGCATTTCCATTTATGGCTATTTAGTTCCTTAAACATGTCAAGTCATAAATAAATAACCAGTGTAAACAAAAGGCAGTTGTGTAGGTTCTTTCCCACGAGGTACAGTTCAGGCTTCGGCCCCTTTCAGGACGGACCCACGGTGCCTGGTTCTCCAGGACGGAGGCTGGCCGCACCCCGGCCCAGGGCTGCGAGGGTCGCTACTGCCTGTTGTCTTTGGACACGTTATGCGCCAGCCAGTTCACTTTGGTTTTCCAGCTCTCCCGGAGGGCTTCGTTGAACTTCACTCGGAAGTGCTTTAGCGCCTCCTCCTCCGTTTTCCCCAGCGCCAGAGAGTCCTGAGACCAGATCACCACAGCAGGGTTAACACCCTGGGCCCGGCCGGTGCCCTGTCACGCAGCCCTGTCTGGGAACTTTAAATTCTCTCCTAACAGAGCCGCACGAAGGGCGTTAGGAGAATGCCACCCTGCATCTCCCTTGAGAAAACCTCTTTATTCTGATTACAAACTCGGACTCCTGACCCTCCCTCAAATTAAGATGTCAAAGACGTTTTGGCCCCAAAGCCCTCTCAGGGTGCCAGGGGGCCTCACCTACCCACTGGAGACAGTGACTCAGGAGAAAGGAACAGCTTGATTCTGCAGGGAAGTGTGTGTCACCTCACCACCCTCACTCCCTTGCCCCTCACAAACTTAAAAACACCAGAAGGAAAAACATATTTTAAAAGGTAGAGAGGGAGGCCAGGCATGGTGGCGCATGCCTGTAGTCGCAGCCACTGGGGGGGTGGGGGTGGGGCAAACTAGGAGAATTGCCGGAGCCCAGGAGTTAGTGGCTGCAGTGAGCTCTGATGGCACCTGTGAACAGCCACTGCTCTATAGCTGGGGTGACAGAGCTATCTCTAAGAATATATAATTTAATTAAATAAAAACAGAAGCAGAGGCAACCCTGCTTCATCCAGCCCTCTCAGTGAACATAGGGAAACAGCTATGGCCTGTCAGGACAAGTGGGTCGACCCAGGGAGATCCTAACATCTGTAACCAAGCAGGCTACACCCAGCCAGCTGGACAGCTCCAGCCACTCCCCCAGCGCCAGACCCCACTGCTGGCACAAGGAAGGAACATAGAGCTTGGAGGGTCCTGTGGGGTCCTCAGGGCCTTCCTAGGTTGCACTGGTCAGGGGCAGGACCTGGGTGTCTATAGTGACACCAGGTCTCCTGCCTGGCATGTACCTTGAGATACTGGATGTCTTTAGAGCAGCTGAGCTCGGGCAGGCCTGCTGCCCGCATCAGGGCGAAGAGGTGGAGAAAGAGGAGTCCGTGGCGCCGCAGGATGGTGTAGGCTTTCTCGCAGTAGCCCCGGAACCTGCAGGGTGCAGGCCGAGGAGGTGAGGCTCTGAGACCCGCAGCCACGCACAGCCCGAGGCCAGGTGGCCAGTCTGCACCTTCCTCCAGGGCCTGCCCTTATCCTGGAACCAAATGCACAAAGCCCCTGGTTCTTCTAAATGCCCTGTGTCTGCAGCCTTCTTCCCATATTGCCCCAGGAGGGCACAGGGTTGGGGCCTCATGTTCAAACTCCATCAGCAAGCCAGAGGTGAGGGGCCAGGAGTGGGGCTGAGGGCTGAGTCCCTATCCTTTACCCTGCCTAGGAACACTGCCCCTTGCCCTGGGGCCCAGGTACCCTCACCTTTCAAATTTCTCACTGTTATTAGTCTTGCCCTGCTGAATCACATGGACAAAGTCATAGGTGAGGATGAATGGGACTCGCTCACGGTTGATTCCAAACTTGGTCTTGAAATTCCCCAGAAAGTGGCCAAAATCAATGTGGAACAGCTGAGAGGGAAGGATGAAGGGGAAGAGTGTCAGGGCAGAAGCAGCAGGGCTGAGGGCACTGTGCCCCAGGCTGTGTGCCAGACAGAAGGGCCAGAGGACAGGCCTGCGTGACATCACCCACACTGCCCCTACCTGCCCACTCTCGCGGATCATGATGTTGTCACTGTGCCGGTCACCAATGCCCAGCACGTACGTGGCCACACAGTACCCAGCACATGACAGGGTGAACTCCTCGATGGCTCGATCCAGGGCTTCCCTGGGTAGGGAATATTGAAAACCATGGCCCGGGGTCAGGCATGGTGGCTCACACTTGTCATCCTAACACTCTGGGAGGCCGAGGCAGGTGGATTGCTTGAGCTCAGGAGTTCAAAACCAGCCTGAGCAAGAGCAGGACCCCACACATTTCTACTAAAAATAGAAAAAGTAGCCAGGCATTGTGGCAGGCACCTGTAGTCCCCATTATTCAGGAGGCTGAGGCAAGGGGATCACTTGAGCCCAGGAGTTTGTGCTGTGAGCTATGATGTCACCACACACTCTACCCAGGGGTGACAGAGAGAGACTGTGTGCCAAAAAAAAAGAAAAAGAAAGAAAAGAAAAGGAAAAAAAAAAAAAGAAAAAAGAAAAGGAAAGGAAGGTGGTGCCTGTGGCTCAAAGGAGTAGGGCGCCGGCCCCATATGCTGGAGGTGATGGGTTCTGAAGGAAAGGAGAAGAGAAAAGAACACAAAACCATTTTGCAGCTCCTTCTACCACACACTGGAATATTACTCCCTCTCTCCTCAAATCTGGCCTTGTGACTTGCCAACAGAACCTGGAGAAAGCAATGCCAGGCATCATTATAGAAGCTATTCCAGAGCCAAGGCCTTACCCTTAAACCCACCCACACCCCAGACACTGCTGTGGAGGGAAGCTGAGGTTGGCGCACTAAAGGAGGAGGCCACACTGAGAGAGGCCGGGCTGCCGGCCAGTGCCAAGGCCCCAGGTGTAGGCTTATTCCCTCCAGACCCAGTGACGGTACCAGATGTACCTGCAGTTGCAGGAGTGGTTCCAGGGAAGACCAGCAGAAGAACCACTCTGCTGAGCCAAGCTCATTGCTGGTTTGTGACTTGACCATAAATAGCTGTTCTATGGCCTTACACTTTGGGTCACATCACCCAGCAACAGACAATGGATACTCAGGAACAGAACCTCAAGCCACCCCAACCCAGACACAGGCTGGTCCTCAGCTGAGCCAAGTATCCACAGAGCCTGTTCCCTCACCTTTGACACCTATGAGGCAGGCCCTCCCACACCACATCTCTCTGGGAAAGGAAGGGCATCTATCCCTGCCCCTAGACCTACCCTGGGTTCTTGGACTTGAGCCAGTTGAGCAGAGCATCCTTGTTGAAGGCAGCTGTGGCTGCCATGTTGCTCTTGTTCAGCTGGATGTTGGCGATGGTGTCTGAGCGAAGCACAACCTCAATGAGGCCTGTGCGGTCCCCAGTGGGGAGGCAGCCGTAGGGGGTCATTCTAGGCAAGCAGCAGGAGGGACGGGCAAATGCCATGGTCAAGGGCTGTCCCTGGGGTTCCCTGACTCTCAGAAGCTACAGGCAACCCCCTAATCCACAGGAGATGCTGCAGCTCAAGTGGCTGAAAAGTGGGGCAGAGGTGCTGGGCTCTGAGGGATGCAGCCTTGGAGACACCTGTGCCCACGATGCAGACAGCACGGTGGCTGAGCTCATATTTGCTCAGAGGAGAATAAACCAGGGGGCTCAGAGGAAGATGCCACTGCATCCCAGAATGGGGTGGGAAGCCAGAGACGCCTGGGCAAAAGAAGCTCTGCTTGCAGAGAGATAGCTGCTAGGCACCAGAGGCAGCCTTCTCCACCCCAGGCTGCTGTCCTATTGCTGGCCTCACCCCTGGTTTTAAACTGCTCCCTGCTCTTCCTACAACAGCCCTTTTCCTGGCCAAGATGCTAATGTTGGCTTTGGCAGCGGCCCTGCGGAGGCTTGGTGCAGACACCAGAGGTGACAGGAGAGCCCCCTCACCTCAGGTCCAGCCCCTCCTGCTTCCATAGAACGTCCATGAGCTGGATCATCTGCAGAGTCAGCATGTCCTGGCGGAGGTCTGTGCGGGCAGCAGCAACAGAAGAGCATGAGTTTTTGATGGGTTCTCTGTTTCCAGTCCTGCCCAGGACCCTAAGTTGTGGGACTCTCAACTCCCCAACTGCCTTCTGGGAGCACCCCCTAAACCCCAAGGGCAGTGAGGATGGCTGTGGAGAGGCCAAAGCCTTGGCCGCTGCCACGGGCCCAGCTGGCTCACCATCCCCGTTCTTGAAGATGATGCCCACGCAGCCGTCACCGCCCGCCTGCTCGTTGCTGTACATGATCCACAGGGGCTTCATCTTGGAGTCCATGAAGGTGCACTGATCCACACTGCCGGGCAGAGAGTGGGTCAGCGGGCTCCTCTGCAGGCCTCCAGAGGGCAGAGCCCCTCACTGGGTTCAGGTCCAGGCTCACCAGACTTTGGCCAGCAGGGTGCTGGGGTCGAGCGGGGACTGCAGGTGAGAGAGCGCCTCCAGGTAGGGCTCCTGGCGCATGCACATATGCATAAGCTCCTTGGCCTGGGGCTTGGGGGTCTTCTGGGAGCTCACCTTGACGAAGTCGTTCAGGGCCTTCAGTTTGCTCAATGCTTCCCCCTGGCAGGAAGACGGGAGGGCGGCAGTGGGCAGGCCCTGCACCCCTGCTACCCCAGGAGGTGTGAAGGGAGCCCAGGGCCTGACCCTGCTCATCGGGCAGAGCCTTACCTGCTTCATCAGCACCTTCATGTGGTGGGTGCTGCCCCTGCAGTAGGCCTCCAGGATGAGGCCAAAGCGCAGAGCCACCGATGGCACGTGCATCTCAGAGCTGGAGGGGACAGGAGGGGCTGAGCCTTGCCAGGCAGGGCCACATGACCCTCCCGCTTGGAAGGATCTGGGGGGGACCTGGACACTGGGGCCTGCTAGTAACATGAGGTCAGCAGGCCAGAGGCCCCTCCTCCCCATAGCCTCCCAGGGAGCCGCAGGGGCTGGGGTTTCCAGGGGACTGGCCAGGGCGAGTCCAGCTACCGGAGGTGCCAGAAGAGGAAGTGGCCGATTCTGCGGTTGGCCAGGGCCCGGTCCAGCAAGAACCTGGTCAGCTCGCAGTCCAGGTAGGACTCGTACTTGAGCACCTGCACCAGTTGCAGCAGGTACTGGAACAGCTCGTCGTCCCTGCAGGGCAGGAGGGCTGCTGGGGCCTGGAGCTTCCCAACTTGGACAGGGATGGCAGCTGGTGTGGGTAGCAGTGTCGGGAAAGGCAGGGCCAGGGTTGGGGGAGGCTAAGCTTTGCCCTGAGCAGGCCGGCGATGGAGGTTCAGTCCCCACCCGGGACCCGCCTGCAAGCGGTCAGGGCAGAGCCCGACTCACGTGAGTTTCCGCAGGGACTTGATGGCAAAGGAGCCCACATGGCAGTCCGGGAAACTGAAGTCCAGCAGCTCCAGGGCACTCAGGACAGGCAGCTCGGGCCAGGAGCACAACAGGTAGAGCATCTGGGGAGGCCCAGTGGTGAGGGGACTGAGCGGCGGGGCTGCTGATCTGCCCCCCAGCTCTGCCCCAGGCGTCCTCCTCCACCTGGGCCACATCCTCATGCTTGTTCCACTTGGTGACCAGCAGCAACCGGGCCAGCGCCTCCGGGAAGCGCTCCTGGACTTCGTGCCGCAGCTTCCACACCAGGTCCTTCTCGTGTTCGTACAGCTCCGCAGAGCCCCTTCGCTCCAGGACCTCTCGCAGCTGCAGCTGCTGAAGGGCGCAGGCAGGTGAGGGGCACTGATGGGTGAGGGCCCCGGTGCCGGGCTGGTCCCCCCACCCCCACCCCCAAGGCCCCAGCTCACCTCTTCCTCCGTGATGCGCCCGCACTCACTGTGCCGTCCCAGCTCCAGGATCTACAACAAGTAGTAATGCTTAGAGCCCCCGGGGCCAGAGCCAGCCCTGCTGGGGATCTGGGTACCCTGCCCCTACCTCGGCACCACTGCCAGGTCATTCTTGGTGATGGGGACTGTCCTGTGCACTCTAGGGCATTTAGCAGCATAGCATCCCCCACCTCTACCCTCAGGGTGCCAAGAGCACCCCTCCCCCTAGCTGTGATGACCAAAATGTCATGTCATATTGCGCAATGTCCCCTAGTGGGCAAGACAGCCCTCAGGAAGGCCCCAGATGTGCATGTCCACGCAGCCACTGGCTGTGGGCAGGTCCTGGTGTGGGTGGAAGTCTACCCTCTGCTGAGCTCCAGAAACAGAGCCAGAGGGCTCCTTCTTGGCCCCTCAGCCTCCAGCAGGGTAGGCCCAGACCTCAGGGGAGTCTCACTGACCTTCTCCAGGGCAGGGTAGTACACAGGGTGGGGGGCCACCTCGGGCAGGAAGATGACCAAGGCGGCAGCACTCTCCGTGTTGGGGTTGCCACGCACAGTCCCCACAGGGTTCAGCAGTTCCCCTTTCTCATCTGAACACAGAGACAGATGGCATTGTATAGGAAAGGCCACCATCTTGGGACCTCCATGTCCCCAAAGCCACTTCCCCCAGGGCCAACCTGGGGCGGAGGGCCACATGTAGAGGCAGTGTTCCCCAGTCTTGAGCTGGTCCTTGTAGTCAAACAGCATGAGGTTGGCCCAGGCTATGGGGCAGTCCTGGGAGAGGATCATGGGCAGGTCAGGGCCAGCCACTCCACTTGTGCTCATCTGCAGAGTGGGGCCAGCCCCCGAGACAAGCCCCCTCCTCCTCCTCCTCTGACTCCCAGGAGGCGGCGAGGGAGAAGAGCAGAGCTCACCTGAGGTCTCCCACTCAGATCCCCCAAAGGCCGTACGGGGTGAAGGGGAAGATCACTGTTTCCTTTTTCCTCTTGGGGTCCCAGCAACAAAGCCAGCAAGGTCAGCCACCTCACGGCTCCCTTCTGCCCCCACCCTCATCCTCAGCCCCCACCTTCATCCCCAGCCCCCATTCTCATCCCTAGCCTGGCTTCTAGAGAAACTCCAAACAAGCTTCACCAGCCCCAGAGTGCCGGCCCAGCTCAGCAATGGGTGAGTCAGCTTGGCAGGGGGCGGTCATATCCTGGTCCTGTGACTCAGTGCCAGCCCCCCTCCTGCCCGGGCCAGCCACTGACTCAGCCCCCTCTGCTTTCCTGAGGACAGCTGTGCTCATCCTCCACCCCAGGGAGCTGCCCCCAGGCTCCTGTGAGGCTGTAGACCTGGCCCTTATTCTAAGTCAGCCTGCTCAGGAGCCCAAACCAGTCATGTGGGCAGGGCTGGTGGCCAGCCTGGGACAGGACAGGAGGCAGAGGATCCCCCAGGTGCCCCATCCCCAGGTTGCGTGATTGCCAGGGGTGGGATCGGGGGACCACCTAGCAAGGGGCCCCCTGGCTCTCTGAGGCTGCACGCCTCACGGCCGGCCCCACACCTACCGCCTTCTTGGACTTCTTCTTGGTGGAGCGAGCCTTCTTGGCCTTCTCAATCACAGCGTAGAGAGCAAAGCAGAGCCGGGCCATGCGTGGCAGGTCACAGATGCTGATGTCAAACTCCAGCCGTTGCTTCCACACAGGCTCAGAGCACACGTTCACCTCCGAGCTGGACACCGTCTTGCATAGCATCTCATGGCCGTGGAAGAGGCCGGCCTGTACTACTAGCTGCAGGAGTTGTCATGCAGGGTGAGTGTGGCAGAGCCTCCCTGCACGCCCCCACCCCACATACTCCAGAGGTCCAAATCTCCTCCTTACAGGGCCTCCTTTCCCCACGGATTTGAATCCCACTTCCCACGTGGGAAGAGGGTGGCCCAGCAGGAGGAGGCCTGAGTAGGACAAGCAGCCGTGGGTCCAGAGGAGCCATGGGCTATCTCAGCACCCCGACTCCGGGGGACCTGAGGACACATCCACGCCCCTTTCCCCCTCAGTTTCCCCATCAGCAGGAGTTCCAGGGGCCCTTTTTGCTTTGATGTTCTACGGCTCCCTGTACCTCTGGGAGTCCCATGAGCCCCATGCGCGTGGGGAAGGATTTTCACTGCCACCTGAACACCCTGCCCCCTCCAGTTTCCACCTGACAGGCTCCTCCCTGAAGCCCCTCTGACTCAATCCTCCAGATGTCCTGCCAGGGGTACCCAGACCTGCCCTGCTTATAAAAGTATCCTGGCAGGAGACCCAACCTCTAGACTCAGCTATTGGGCCCTACAGTGGGACAAATAAAACCCACACCTGTGGGCTGTTGAGATGGAGCCTGAGAGTGTCATAAAGAGACAACAGCCTGGCTGTCCCCTTGCTGTCCTTACAGCGCAGAGGAGGCCATGGTCCCCGTGGCTGAGACGGGTGTAGCCCCCACAGGCTGCAGGCCCCGAGCCAGCTTCTGTCTGTGCATGGCCCCTCCTCTGTCTCTGCCTGGGTTGAGCCTGGCCACACAAGCTCACCAAAGCCAAATACCCAGAAGGCCCCTGAGTTTCTAGGAATCAGCCTCACTGGGCGGCTTGCTCCCCTCCCCCTTCCTGTTTTGAAGCCGTCACAAGCACCCCAGGCGGGGTGCTGGGTAATGTGGTCAGGAGGCTTTCCTGTGATCCCCTTTCCTCTGCCACCCCTCTAGGCCACAGCCACTTTGCACCAAAATGCTGCTTCCCACCAGCCCCTACCTTCATACGCTCGTCGGCGTTCACTTTGCTGCCCTGGATCAGCTCAATGCAGAGTGGCTGCTCCAGGGACCACAGGGACACTGAGAAGGGCTAGGATGGAGGGAGAAGGAAGGGCTGTTACAGCAACTGAGGACAAGGCCCCTGGCCACGTTGTGCACCTGTCCACACACCATCCTTTACCAGAAACCTGCTGTGCAGGTGCCCAGGGGCCCTGTACTCCTGAGTCTACAGAGCAGAAGGGTGGCGGAGAGCCTGGCCCAGGGGTTGCCCCCCACTGGCAGTTCAGACAAGCCCCAGCCTGGGACATCAGTCCTGTTGGCCTCCTGAGCTCAAGCCTCAATTCCCCATCCCTTGTGACCCATGGCCCCTGGACCCACCTGGTGGGCACTGCCCAGTGGGCTCTGGGTGGGACAACAGATGGAGGGGCAGGGGACAGGAGGAGACCTCTTACCTTCTTCATGGGTATGGGGGGTGGTTTGGTGCGTGGCTTCTGGCTCTGGGGCGCAGGGTTGCTCTGCTCATCCCGCATGGCGAGAATGGAAGATGAGTGGACCATGGTCAGGTGGGGGGTCAGTCCGCTGTGCAGGCAGCTGCAGATGTACTGGGGGGTGCCGGGTGAGCTGTCGATGGGAGGCTCCCACATGACCACTGCCCACCCCAGGCCCAGGGGATGGGGAGGGTGCAGGTCTTCCCTGCCCTTACCCACCTCCCGAAGATGGAGCCCCTCCTTGGCCAGACCCACAAGGCTGGGACCCGTGACACAGGGGTCCTGTGCAGGCCTCACCTGGAACTGGCAGAGCGGGTAGCTGCCATACAGGTACTCGCGCCTGCCATTGACCCGCAGTGCGTAGTCCTCGGGCTGCTCCACCAGGGGCTGCCGGAACACTGTGGCCTTCTTCCGGAGGGCACAGGCCATCAGCGCCAAGGGCACGTCCTTGGTGGACACCTGGAAGGTGAAGCTCTCCTGGGGGAGGAGGGAGGGTCAGCCTTCTGCCCTTGAGGCCCCCCAGGGGTTCTAAGGCCTAGAGGCAGGGTTACCTATCTGTCTGTATTAGGTAGCCCTATCCCCCTAGAACTAAGGCACCCTGAAGGGCTGGGTCCAGGGTGGTCATTGATGAGGGCACAGAGCCGACACTTAGGAAAGATCTGTTCAAGAAATGAACAGACCAATAACCAACAATCAATGCCACATGGTCATTCTGCCACGTCACACTCACCTGGTGGGATGTTTGCCAAGACACCCCCCATCCCATGCAAGGACACCTGCAAATACTGTCTGATGCCACTGGGAAGTGGGTGGGTTTAGGGGGCTCACAGATGACTAGGGAGCTCCATGAGGGGCATCTCCCATGGACACGGCAGTCAGGACACCTCAGGCCGTGGCTCACCTCACTGCCCTCGAACTTGACGTTGACCAGCAAGGCCCGGTTAGGGAGCCGCAGGGCACCAGCCCCCCAGCCCCGTGCTGAGGGCTCCAGCTGGAGGGGGCAGCTGTACTGCAGCCAGGCCTCCCAGCCCAGCTGCTGCCGCCGGGTGGCCGCCTCCTCGCAGAACTGGCGCATCTTGGCGCGAAAATCGTTCACCTCTGGGTCATGCAGAGAGTCAAACTCATGCAGGCCTGTGGGCAGGGAGGGGCTGGTCAGCATGGAGGATGGGGGTTGGGGGGCCATGGAGGCAATGGAGTGTTGGCCCCAGACTGTTGTCCACTGGCAGGGGTACCTTTGCCAATCAGGAGGCTGATTTGTGAGTTGATGAGCTTCTTCACACGGTCACCCTCGCGGGCCACCAGGCGCAGGACAGGCAGGAAGGGCTGAACATCACACAGCCGCCGCTGCTCGTCCTCCAGCTCCTGCTGCTCTGCAGTCTGGTTGACACAGGTGAACACGTAGGCCTCGGGGCCGCTGAGCATGTGGAAGAGTGGCTCATACTGGGCACGGTGCCATAGCAGCTGAGGGGACAATCACCGGTCAGCCTCTCTGGGCTGAAGCTGCAGGTGGGTGGAGGGCTGGCCTCTAGCTAGGGGTCTCACCCATAGGACCCTCCCAGAGGACAAAGGCAGACCCAAGACATGTGTCCTCTGCAGACCAAGTGGGTGGACAGGCTTCTCTGTCACTGCCCTTCTGGAGAGTGCAACAGGACAAGTGTCACGTCATGCAGACTGACCTCCAGAGCTCAGAGACCAACCTAGTTTATCCTAAGGGATTGCTGGATACAATCTTTGAGCATCCCCTAGCTAATCGTCCTGATGTTCCTCATCCTGATTTTTTTTTTTTTTTTGAGACAGAGGCTCACTATGTCACCCTCAGTAGAGTGCTCACAGCAACCTCAAACTCTTGGGCTTAAGCGATTCTCTTGCCTCAGCCTCCCAGCAGCTAGGACTACAGGTGCCCGCCACAATGCCTGGCTACTTTTTTGCTATTGTTGTCATTGTTGTTTAGCAGACCCTGGCCAGGTTCAAACCCAATAGCCCCATGCATGTGGCTAGCACCCTAACCCCTGAGATACAGGAGCTCAGCCTTTTTTTTTGTTTTTTTTCTTGTGAAACAGAGTTTCACTCTGTGCCCTGGGTAGAGTGCTGTGGCATCATCATAGCTCACAACAACCTCAAACTCTTGGGCTCGAGCAATTGTCTTGCCTCAGCCTCCCCAGTAACTGGGACTACAGGCACCTGTCACAATGCCAGGCTAGTTTTTCTGTTTTTAGTAGAGACTGGGTCTCGCTGTTTTCTCAGGCTAGCCTCAAACTCCTGAGCAAAAGCGATCCACCTACCTTGGCCTTCCAGAGTGCCAAGGATTACAGATGTGAGCCGCTGCACCTAGCCTCCTCATCCTGATTTTTAAATGTTGGAAACTAATTCAGAAACATTTAACCCACTGAGTGAGCCAAAAAAACCTCTTTGTGGAGCATGGTCATCTAAGGCCATCAGGGTGTGCTCAGGTGAGGGGTCTCCGGAAAGGTGTTCATCACCGTGTCACAGAGAGAACAGGAAAGGAGGAAAGACCCCCATGCTGCTACCATAGGCAGTGGCTAATTATGGTCTGTCAAGCAATGGGATGACACAGAGCTACGACATAGTCTAAGGAAGTGCCCAAAGGTGACCAAAAATGTATCATTAAGTGGGGGAATCCTCAAGTTGTATGACAGCAGATGAAAGTCAAGCCCATTTCCATAGAAAAACACCATAAGAAACATTTCAATTAATATAGACCAGGATTTGGCAAGCCATGGGCCAAATCTGGACGCTTCCGACTGATGCAAAGCCATGCCCGTCTTTTACATATCAGGGGTTATTTACATATCATCTGCATTTGCCTTAAGGTGGCTGCCCTGTCCAGCAGAGTTGGATCATTGCTACAGATAGCATGCAGCCAGCTTGGGAAGGCAAATAGACTATCTGGTTTCTGCTATAAATAAAAATATGAAGAAATTGAAAGCAAATTCAAGTGTGAGGTGAAACTTTACGGACAGATATGTTTCATGCGTCTCTGCAGTGTTTGAATTTTAATAATGTGCAAGCACAGCTCTGTGTGTTGAAAAATAAGACTGATTCCAGGGCGGCGCCTGTGGCTTAAAGGGGTAGCGCGCTGGTCCCATATGCCGGAGGTGGCGGGTTCAAACTCAGCCCCGGCCAAAAACTGCAAAAAAATAAAATAAAATGAAAAATAAGACTGACTTAAAATGATACCTATATAAAGTTAATGACATGACCAAGATGTTATAACATTAACTCAGAAAAAGATATGAGTGTTCATAATAAGAATTATCACAAAAAACACTACGTATAGAAATAGCCAAAACAGGAAACAGTGTTAGCTAAAGTGTTAAATATGTCTTAGGATATTAAATACGGCCGGATCGCAGGTAATTTTTTCCCCTTCTACTTTTTCTTCTTTCCCCCAACTTTCATGTGTCCATATTACTTTTGTGGTGGAAAGGAAAATGTCATTTTTTTTGAGACAGAGTCTAACTGAGTCGCCCTAGGGTAGAGTGCCGGGGCATCACAGCTCACAGCAACCTCAAACTCTTGGGCTCAAGCAATCCCCTTGCCTCAGCCTCCCAAGTAGCTGGGACTACAGGCGCCTGCCACAACACCCAGCGAAAACTTAATTTTTAAAGAAATCTCCTAGGAAGAAAAGAAAAATTAAATTAAAAAATTAGGGATGGTTCATTCCTTCTCTCTCTCTCTTTTTGTCTGCTACCAATCATAGTTTCTACAATTCCGAGATAAGTTCTCACCCTCTGGCAGCCCAAGGTATAATCCATTAAATCTCATTTTTTTTGAGACATTCTCACTATGTCACCCTGGGTAGAGTGCCGTGGTATCACAGCTCATAGCAACCTCAAACTCTTGGGCTTAGGGATCCTCTTGCCTTAGCCTCCCGAGTAGCTGGGACTACAGGTGCCCGCCACAACGCCCGGCTATTATTTTGTTACAGTTGTCATTGTTGTTTAGTTGGCCTGGGCCAGGCTCGAACCTGCCAGCCTTGGTGCATGTGGCCAGTGCTGTAACCACTGTGCTACGGGTGCTGAGCTTAAGTCTCACATTTTGTAGTGGCACAAGCACTCTAAAAAGTCATAAGACAATATCTACCAAATCCCATCCAGATATTTAATCCTTTGACTCAGTAATCCCTCCCAGGAACTATTCAACAAAACTGAAAACTTTCCAAAGATGATGCTCCCTATGGCGACAACTCTAAAGACAAAGACCTGTAAAATTCTTTTTTTTTTTTTAACTTCTTCTTTTTTTTTTAATTAATTAATTATTTAATTTATTTATTTGCAGTTTCTGGCTAGGGCTGGATTTGAACCCGCCACCTCCGGCATATGGGGCCAGCGCCCTACTCCTTGAGCCACAGGCACCGCCCAGACCTATAAAATTCTTAAGTGCCCATAGATGAAATATGGTTTCAAAAATGATGGTACAATCACGGGTAGAACCACAGTCCACCCCTGGAAGCACCCCCTGGAAGCTTTCACTGTGATCTAGGCCAGCAGTTAATAACCAAGTAACTTAGTAAAGGAAAACATATACTGTTGCAGGGAGAAGCTGAAATTGGAATGATACACAGACTTTAACAACAGGGTTTATACAATTCCATGTAAGGATTCCAAATCTGAGAAACAATGTGTCTGTCTGTCTCTGAACTCCAAGGTCTGAGGACCAGGTGGAGGTCATACCTGCTTGATGGTGCTGAGATTGGCATTGCAGGACACCGGGAAGTTCAAGTAGATCCCTGTGGGCAGCAGGAAGTCAACCACCACGCTCTGGTTCTCCTCCTTGGTCCAGAACTCCATGGGGCAGTCGACCCCAGGGGGCATCTTGCTTTGTTACTTCTCACCGGTCAGCAGTTGTCCTGAAAAGGAAGCAAAAGTGAAATAAAGCCACCTCAGCTCTGCTGGGTGAGTCCTGGGGAGAACAGTCTGCTGGGATTTTATTTATTTAGTTAGTTTTGAGACAGAGTCTCGCTCTGTTGCTCTGAGAAGAGTGCTGTGATGTCACAGCTCACAGCAACCTCAAACTCCTAGGCTCAAGTGATCCCCTTGCCTCAGCCTCCTAAGTACTTGGGACTACAGGCACCTGCCATGATGCCCTGCTAGTTTTTCTATTTTTAGTAGCCATGGGGTCTCACTGTTGCTCAGGCTGGTCTTGAAATCCTGAGCTCAGGCGATCCACTTGCCTTGACCTCCCAGAGTGCTAGGATTACAGGCATGAGCCACCAGCGCCCACCCTGACTGCTGAGATTTTAAACAGCAGGAAAGTCAGGACTGAGACCGGCTGATGGACACACAGAGCTCACCTCCCTCATGGCCTCGTACTGCCCAAGGCAGTCTGTGGCTCCTACCAGTCTGGGCCACCACCTCTCATTCCAGGTGGATCCCTCATAGACACCAACAGAGCCCATGCTACGTCACATTTCCTCTGGAACATACACATCCGCGAGACTCAGTCATGGCCACCACTGGGCACGGATAGGAGATTGGCAGGGTCACTAGTCAGACACCCCAGGACTAGAAATAAGACTGCAGTTCTTGAAACATTCTAACTAGAAATCAAAAGACTAAGAGTGGCTCTAGCCACCTAACAATTCATGGAAATATTTCAATCATACCAAACCCCATGCACCAGTCATAATCCTCACCCCCAACCTCATCTCCCCCAACTAGTGACACAATGCTACAGACACACTTAAAGGTTCTTGTGTACCCTAGCCCTTCCAAGCCCCCCACCCAGCTCTTCCCACTTCAGGCTACTACCACCTGGAATCTGGTTGTTTATGATTTCTGTGCATGTTTGTATGCTTATATGATACTGACGTGTATCCATAAACAATTCCTAATATTTTTGCACAGTTTTAAACTCCATGGGGAAAAGCAAGTTCTCTGCACCTTGCTTTGGCCACTCACTATGATGTTCTTCAGGCAGACACATGTGGCTCCAGCAGTCCATTCAGCTGCATTCAAAGAAGCCACAATTTATTTACCCTCTCTCTTGTTGATGAAATGAAGGTTTGTTTCTACTTTTCTGGGTGTTGCAGCCAATGCTACAATGTATACACCTGTACACATCAACTTGTTTCCCTGTGAGAGTGTGGATGAATGTTGTCCTGAGAGAATAAGTGAAATATACATATAATGTTAAAGTTACCAGTATCACATTAAAAAGAGTGAAAAGACACAGATAAAATGAAGTTGCATCGTGTTTTATTTAACTCAGTATATCCCAAAGATGGTCATTTCAACATGTAATCTTGGCCCATTTTCCTGTGGGGTTATCTTTTTCTTATTGGTTTGTACAATTCCTTTCTTCTCCTTTTTCTTTTCCTTATTTTCTCCCTTCCTCCTTTCTTTCCTTCTTTCTTTCTTTTCAAGAGATAGGGTCTTTCTATGTCACCCAGGCTAGAGTATAGTGGTGCAATCAAAGCTCACTGCAGCCTCTAACTCCCGGACTCAAGCAATCCTCGTGGCTAAGCCTCCCAAGTAGCTGCGACTACAGGTACGCACCACCACACCCAGCTGATTTTTTTTAGAGATGGGGTCTCACTCTTGCCCAGGCTGTTCTTGAACTCCTGGCCTCAAGTGATCCTCCTGCCTCAGTCTCCCAAAGTGCTGGGATTACAGGCATGAGCAACTAAGTCCAGCCTAGGATTTCTTTATATATTGTAGATTCCATTCCTTTGTTGATTAAATGACTTGGAAATGTCTTCTAACCTGAGCCATCCTTTTGCTTTGTTTATGGCATCTTTGGTAAATATAAGTTTTTAATGTTGATGCAGTCAAATTTATCAATCTTGCTTTTGTATGTTTTATAATATTTTATTCTTAAAAAAAAAAAAAACCTTCCTACCTACTCAAAGGTCACATTTTCCTAGATTTAAATGACTTTTTTTTTTTTTTTTTTGAGACAGAGCCTCAAGCTTTTGTCCTGGGTAGAGTGCTGTGGCATCACAGCTCACAGAAACCTCCAACTCCTGGGCTCAAGCGATTCTCCTGCCTCTGCCTCCCAAGTAGCTGGGACTACAGGCACCTGCCACAATGCCTAGCCATTTTTTGGTTGCAGCCGTCATTGTTGTTTGGCGGGTCTAGGCTGGATTTGAATCCATCAGCTCAGGTGTATGTGGCTGGCGCCTTAGCCACTTGAGCCACAGGCACGGAGCTGATTTAAATGACTTTTTACAATACTTGGGCCAGGTGCAGTGGCTCACACCTATAATCCTAGCACTCTGAGAGGCCGAGGTGGGAGGACATCTTGAGCTCAGTTGTTTAAGACCAGCCTGAGCAAGAGTGAAATCCCATCTCTACAAAAAAATAGAGAAAGACTATCCAGGCGTTTGGCAGACACCTATATTCCCAACTATTTGGGAGGCTGAGTCAGGAGGATCATTTGAGCCCAGGAGTTTGAGGTTGCTGTGAGCTAGACTGAGGCCATGGCTCTCTAGCCTGGAAGACAGAGTGAGACTCTATCTCAAAAAAAAAAAAAAAAAATTGAAATATTTGGTTTAAGAGAGATGCTCGTTGGATGACTATGCCAGCTGGGCCAGGCCTGGCCCTCCGCTGGCTGCAGAGGCTGCTCTGAGCAGTAGGAGCTGAGCACTGCCCTGCACCACCCCACTGCCACTGTTGGAATCCACTTCCTCTGATTGTAAAACCACATCCTACTTCAGGTTCCTTTTGCTGAAAATGACCAGCCCAATGATTACATTTTTTATTTAAAATTTGGGGGACAGTCAGGAATCCTAGAGAACCCACTGATGATGGGAAATCTGCTTTGGCCAAGCTTGGGACATCAGGGGCAGCTGTGACTGCTTAGTCTGCTAAGGCCTAAATGAGCACGTGAGGCCGACACTCCCAGGGACTCTCCCTGAAGGCCTGAGTTCTGAGAAAGATACGCCCCTCTCTCTCCTGGCCCCAGAACTCTGGACATGAAGTCTTCAGCCACATTTACCTATCTGGGATGCAGGGAAATCCTTTCCCATGAAAGCTCATTCTTCACAGAGGAAGATCATGGATGGTGTGCACAGGGGATCATCAAATGCCAGGGACGGTCACCAGAGACAGCTCAGGAGCAAGTAGCCGCTCCCTTCCTCTCTCTAGGACCTAGAGCACAGCAGCCAAGTCCCACCCTCTCCCCCAGCGGGAGCCCAGACACGTATCGCTCTCCTGTACATAGGGGACAGAGACACCAGCTAATCCAGGACTTTGCAACTGCCCCAAGAATGCAAATCGGTACAAACACTTTGGAAAACTGTTTGACAGCATCTCCTAGGGCAGAACTCACCTACATCATAAGATCCAGAAACCCCACTTCTAGGTATGCACCTCACAGGAATGCGAGCACATGAGCACTGAAGGCACGTCCTCAAACGTACATAGCATCACTGTTCAGGACAGCCGTACTGGAAACTGCCACTGCTGGGAAACGCAGTAGAATGGAAACCAATTGTGGCATCTTATCCCAATGGAATGTTACACAGCAGTGAGAAGGAATGATCGACAAACACATATGACATAACTGAATCTCACACGTGTACAGCTGAGCAAAGGAAGCTGACCACAAAAAAATAGGAACCCATGATCCCAACCATATAGAGAAATGCACACGGGCAGAACTGATCATCTATGTAAGGAGAAGACATGGGGTTATGGGGGCGGGGGGCAGCCACTGGAGGGGAATAGGGGGCTTCTGCTTTTTCATCTGGGAGCTGGGGACTCTTCACAAACTCAACACACCCTCGGTCCATGTGGTTCGGATGGGCTGACTTCATGTCACTCCTGAATACTGGGAGAGCATGAGACGCAGGTGCTCAGCCAATCAGAAGCCTGGATTTCCCCCAGCGTCATAGGGATTGGGTGAGAGGTGGGAACAGGACTCAGGCCCAGCCAATCATCTCCCTGGCCACAGTGATTTCTGAATAGCTCTGTGGTATCAAGTCAGTCCAGTAGATTCTGACATTTAGACTTCTTTGGAGATTTCTTCCTTGGGTAGCAGAGAAGACAGACTATCTTCTCCAGCTGCTGGTAACCACTCACTGTCACAAGAAGCAGAAGGGGAGAAAAGACCAACATAGAGGCAAGCAGAGCTCAGAGCAGAGGGTATAGCCTAGGTCCTGAGGATGGCCTCTGACTCCCTGGATCAAGCCATGCCTTAAGCCAGCCCTATCCCTGTGCTTTTTAGCTCTATTAGCCAGTAAGTCTCTGCTGCCTTTTCCCCCCGACACTTACAGCAGTTTGAGTTGAGTTTTCCGTCACTTATAGCTGGAAGTATGTATTTCCATTTATGCAGCTGCAAGGTCCATTTTTAGAAGCTTCTAGTGTTTAGAAAGTTCTTTCCTTGGAAACTGGCCTGCCTCTAGGAGCCAGCCTCTGTCCTTTGTGTTACTATTAAGAGTCACACAGAGGGCCGGGTGCAGTGGCTCATGCCTATAATCCTAGCACTCCGGGAGGTCAAGGAGGTGGATAGCTTGAGCTCATGAGTTTGAGACCAACCTGAGCAAAAAAGTGAGACCCCCGTCTCTACTAAAAATAGAAAAACTGAGGCAAAAGGATCGCTTGAGCCCAAGAGTTGGAGGTTGCTGTGAGCTATGATGCCATGGCACTCTATGCAGGGTGACAGCTTGAGACTCTGTCTCAAAAAAAAAAGAGTCACACAGAGGAATCTACCTGACTATTCGTGTGTTGTATGGTGGCACCTGACAAGTCCTAAAGGTGTCTACTCTTCAGGTCAAGCATTCCCAGTTCCTGTCACCATTCTCTCTACAGCACAGTTCTTCAATGCTTTTGGTCAAAGTTTGGCACCACAAGCTAACAGGATGCTCCAGACAGGGCCTAACAAGTTAACTTACAGAAAAATTTCCTGGGCACCAATCTCCTGTTTGCTTAGCCTAAAAGTGTATCATGCTTCCCTGCTCCTGTCCCAAGAAGAGTTTTGGTGGTGACATCAAGGAGCTTGGCAGCTGCCATCTCCCCAGGCATTTTTCACTGCAGGACCATTTCTCCCTGCCTATACAGGAATATTCATTTCCTGAGTTGAAATGCAAGAATTCACAATTATCCTCGGTAATTTCATCTTCTGAACATAATTGGATTCACATTTGATGTTTTGTATTTTATCACTCCACCCGTGATACATTAATTTATTCCACTAGTATTTAGTGGTGGGAACTGAATGAGACTGGGAATATAGTGGCGAATGGACCAAGGGTCCTTGTCCTGAAGGACCTTTAGCCGAAGAAGGGGAGACCCTGATACGCACATACCCAGGTGAGCGAGTAGGGTGATCACATCTAGTATCTCACAGCGACAGTGTGCCACGTGGTGTCTCTAAGGAGAACAGCTGGGAGGGGTGCCCCATGTAGGGAGGCTGGGAAGGGCCCCTCTGAGAAGAGGGCACGGGAGCTGAGATCTAGAGTGAGTCAGTCTAGCTGGTGTCCGGAGCATCCCAGAGAGAGGAAATTAGGAGCACTCCATGGAAAGGTGGGAGGCGCCAGCTGAACAGACCAGCAGGGCGCAGGGAGGTGAGGAGGCTGGGGCAGCCACAATGGCCAGACCCAGGAGATGGTGCTGCAGGTGAACAGCATCAGGACATACTTAGGAGATCAGATGGGAGACAGGGAGGGAGGAGAAAAGAGGATGGCAGCTGGGCTCGGGTTCGGGAGATGGAAGTGGTGGTTGGAATAAAAAGAAGAAAGAGATAGGGAGGCACCTGTGGCTCAAGGAGTAGGGTGCCAGTCCCATATGCCGGAGGTGGCGGGTTCAAACTCAGCCCCGGCCAAAAAAAAAAAAAACAAAACACAAAAAAAGAAGAAAGAGATCACTAGGGGCTGAGCCAGCCGGCGCCTGCTCACATGTACTGCGTCCAAGCTTACTAGGCCTCTGTAAGAGGATAGCCGAGGGACAAGCTCTCTGGTTTGAAGCACAGGGGAAAGATCTGTGTGGCCAGAGAGAGAGAGAATTGGGGGTTATCAGGCTGCAGACAGATGTGCAGCCATGGAGACAGTGAGATGGCCCAAACACAGAAGGTAACAGCTCCCCAGGAGCCAGGGTTGTCTCCTCCAGTGATGGACCATAAGCAATCCCTCCCCACTGAGTCATCCATAACTGAGGCACAATGTCTCCTTCCACATCTAAGTCATTAATAAAATATTCAAGAAAGCAGGACCAGAGTGAACTCAGTTCCTTTCACCTTCCCCGCTCCCGGCCAGTATGATTCACAGAAACAGCTGCATGACAGCACCACAATCCGACTTGGGGTTCTGTGTCCTAGGACACTGTGTCACTCTTACAAGTGTCCCTGGTTAGATGCTTTTTCTCAAGTCCAAGTTTCAAGAATAATTTCTCCAGCTGTGAACAGCTGAGGGGGTCTGACCTCTGAGTCCTGACCAGCCAGCAGAGGAATTTCTCCAAAGATTTTAATGGAAGTATTTATGCCATCACCAACCCCTCTGCCAGCATCACCAAATACTTCAGAGGGGCCCTGACTGATTTCAGAGAGAGGACAAGCAGGGCTGAGCCTAAGAGCCATAGCCCCTCCTGTAGTTGGGAGTGAGGTGGCAGCCCATGGAACAGCCCCCAGGGCTGGAAGACCTGCTGGCTGGCAGCCTGCCCTAAGTTCAGGACCGTGTCTTATGGTATTCAGTTTGTGGCCCTCTGAGGAGACCACAGGCCTTGGAGCCAGGCAGAATCCCATGATACAACTCATCAAAATCAAGAGACAGATCTGTGACCTCAGACCTGGTAACATGGAGAATTGGGGAATTATCCTAAGGATCCAAAAGTCAAAAAACGTATGGACTCAAAAATTCATTGTAGTATTGTTTGTAAAAGAGATAAGGAAATAGCTAAGTAAATTATCATGTATTACTCAACGGAATCGAATACAGTTATTAAAATCACACATATGTACAGTACACAGAATGGCAAATATTCCCCCACTTTAAATGGAACTAAAAATGCACAAATATTTACCACTGTGACATATGCTTGTTGGTAAACATTTCAGAAAGCATAAAAAAATGAAGTGTTACATTATGGATGAATATGGATGTCACAATAACTTTTTCATTTTAATTTCTAGGAAATTTATACAAGTACACGATTTTTAAAATTAATTATAACTAAAATTCTTACAGCAAAAAATAGCAGTCCCCTGACCTTCACTTCTACGTATATACCATCCCAACAAATTTCAGTTGTTTCTCTGAGTAGTTATCTTTATATTTCTAAATAATAAGGTTTTACTAATATTTCTTGATTTTCAGCTTTTAACTTCTTGCTTTAAAAAATAAACCTGTGCCCTCCTAAAAACATGCACATGTATATATTCTCTCCTGTCTTCTGAATATAGCTATGTGGTATATTTTTGTTAAATCAGTCTTTAGTGTTTACATTATTATGAATATGTAAATATTGTTCAAAGCTAAACTACATATGATACTATTTTATTTTTTATTGTTTAACTTTTTGTTTTTTCTGTAGTTGATAGTTGCCTTTTTTCTTTTTTTTTGTATGTTTTCTTTGTACAAATCACTAACTCTACCCCCAAACTCTCCCAAAAGAACTATAAAACTCCTTACAATATAGAAAATATGTCAGATAATCCATTAACTTCATATTTTTCTTAGAGTTATTCCTTTTGGGGCTCTTAGCCGTCTTGTTCTAAATGGGGATGGTTGCTTTGTAGACCAGCTGCATAACTGCCACTGAGTCTTTTCTTCACCATCATTTTGAGGATCCCTTTAACCAGTCTCTCAATCAGTCAGAGTTCTTGTCTGCAAGTAAAATACTGACTCTCACTGATTAACCATGGAAGGAACTCATGGATTATCTGACATATTTGTTGAGAATTTCCTAGTTCTATTGGAGAGTTTGAGGAAGAATTAATCATGAGTACATTAAAAGCAAAGCAAATAAAAAGATGAGTTAACTGTCAACTCCAGGAAAAACAAAAAGTTGAACAAGAAAATATAATTATAGTGTACTATGTAGACACCACAATGCAGGTATAATCATGTCTACGGCAAAACTGTTGCTATTGCCACTAGGCACTTAGTACCACTTTGTATTGCAGACTCTTCTTTTATATATATATAAAAAATTTTTTTAGTGATATATATATAATTTTTTTTTTTTTTTTGCAGTTTTTGGCTGGGGCTGGGTTTGAACCCGCCACCTGCAGAATATGGGGCTGGTGCCCTACTCCTTTGAGCCACAGGCACCACCCTATTGCAGGCTCTTCTGTAACAGGAGCTCAACCTTGCAGCTCATTACTAACACTACCACCTTAGCCATGGAGTATTCCCTCTCACCCACCTGCTTCTCATCTTTCAAATTTTTTGTTCACACTCTCCTCTATCATTTACTTTTCTGTTTTAAGAATTGGTATCTTTTTTATTTATTTCTTTCTTTTTTAGAAACAGTCTCACTCTGCTGCCCCTAGTACAGTAGTGTTATCATAGCTCACAGCGACCTCAAACTCCTGGTTTCAAGTGATCCTCCTGCCTCAATTTCCTGAGTAGCTAAGGACTACAGGAATGTATCATGACACTTGGCTAATTCTTCCATTTTTTAGTAGAGATGTGGTCCTGCTCTTGCTCTTGCTCAAGGTGGTATCGAATGCCTAATCTCAAGGGATCCTCCTGCCTCAGTCTCCCAGAGTGCTAGGATTATACACATAAGCCACTGTGCCTGGCCTAAGGATTTACATCTTTCTTATTCCTTTACTTTCATTTTAGTGGAATTTTGGAACAAAGAAGAGGAAAAAAAAAACATGCATTCAATCAGTTATGTTTATGTGGATGTCTCTAATAATATTTACCAATAAATAAAAATCAAGTTTTAATAGATACACATACAGGAGACTCTCTGGGAAGTGTAGGGAAGATATTTCAACAAAAAAACAATGATTTTCATCTGGGAGAAGAGCAGGATTATAGAAGAGTATGCTTATAATTTGTTTTGCATTTTCTAAATTTGACGGTAAAGACATGTTTTTTTAATAAACAAAAAAGCATGAGGATTAAAAATATTATTAAAAGGCATTTTCTCCTGGATGTGGCAACTCACACCTGTAATCCTAGTACTATGGAAGGCTGAGGCAGGAGGATCACTTGAGCTCAGACCAGCCTGAGCAACACAGTGAGACCCCCATCTCTACACAAAATAAAAAAAATTAGCTGGGCATGGTGGTGCACACCTGCAGTCTTTGGTACTCAGGAGGCTCAACCAGGAAGATGGCTTGAGCTAGGAGTTGGAGACTGCAGTGAGCTATGATGAGCTATGATGCTGCCCCTGTACTCCAGTCCAGGTAAGCCTGACTCTTAAAAGAAGTGTGTGGAGGGACATTTTCTGAAACAAAGATTAAGATAGTATGTGTATAAACAGGTGTTTACTAAAAACGCTAATCCCCTAACCTTGCCCCCTCACAGATCTACATGACCTACAGCTTTTACCTATGCTCGGGGAAATCTTGGGGGTCCAAAGAAGCACCCCAAGGCTTTCAGAGGCTCATGGGAATGGGATAGGGTGCTGGCTGGAAGGAATTCTTCTCTAGACTCTATTCTACCACAGTGGCTCGCTAGGTCTATGTATATAGGTTAACATTCTACTTAATATTTTGAGGGTTTTAATAATATTAATGTGTGGGTACAAACAGATTCCACAGTTTGCATTTGTAAGGTGGTCTGATTTGTAGGTGTGTCTACACCCAGATAGTGTGCTACATACCCATGCAATGTATACATTGGGTGACAATTTACCCAACCCTTTCCCCTTTCCACGCTCTTTCTCCCACACACTTGAATTTCATTAAGTTTTTTTTCTCATGTGAGCATGCAGGTGTTAATCGACTAGTTCCAATTTAGTACTGGGTACATGTGATGTTTGTTTTTCCATTTGCATGATACTTCACTTATGAGAATGGTTTTCAATTCCATCCAGGTTAACATTTTGCGTTTTTAAAGAGACCTTCAACCACCCAAGAAATTTGGGAAGTACCGATAAGATCCACAGAAAGTGAGGTCGAGGTTGGGGGAAAGCGTCTAAGGCTGAACGATACTCTAACCTGCCCCTCCCACCCCGAGATGATGGTGGCTGGCCCAGTGGAATATTCGGTGTCATCACATCAGTGATTTTCAACCAGTGTGCCATGGTGTGTGCCCTGAGAGGATCTAAGGTGTGCCACGAAAATTCCTTTTCTTTTTTTCTGAGATAGAATCTTACTCTGTTGACCTGGGTAGAATCACCATAGCTCACAGCAACCTCAATTTCTTGGCTCAGGCGATCCTCTTGCCTCAGCCTCTTGCGTAGCTGGGACTACAGGAGCCTGCCACAATACCTGGCTAGTTTTTCTATTTTTAATAGGGATGGGGTCTTGTTCTTATTCAAGGTGGTCTTGAACACCTGAGCTCAAGAAATTCCCACCCCATCCCCCTTGCAACCACCTTGACCTCCCAGAGTGCTAGGATTATAGGTATGAGCTTCTCTGCCTGGCCAAAATTCTTAAAGATCATTAATTTAGTTATTTACAAAAGAAGTTCAAAGCACAACAGTATATTCTTTTTACTCTTTTTTGATCAACATGGAAGTGTGCCATGGAAGTTTAACTATAGGTTCATGTGTGCTGTGAGATAAAAAAGTTTGAAAAACACTGTATTACATGTCCACAGAGCTTGCAGGGGGCCTGCTAGGGCTTGCAATCATGGAGCTCTATGCCCATACCCAGCTACCCCAGGACCATTGATGGGAGTGTTTCACCAATGTCGAACCAGTGTCAGTCTCTGGCCTAAGTTTCTCCATTTGCACAATGAAAGGACTGCACTCATCTTCCACGCTAATGTCCTAGAGCCTCCAAAGAGCATCCTATCAACTCTCTGGAAACACAAAACATCCCCACCTATGGGCTCTTATGAGAAGCAACACTGAGTTATAAAAACTCAGCTGTGCATAGTGGCACACACTTGTAGTTTCAGCTACTCAGGAGGCGGAGGCAGGAGTTTGAGACCAACCTGGGCAACACAGTGAGACCCTGACTCTGGAAAGTTTTTATTATTTTTTTTATTTTTAAAATTTTTATTTATTTATTTATTTATTTATTTATTTATTTATTTTTGTAGAGACAGAGTCTCACTTTATCGCCCTCCATAGAGTGCCATGGAGTCACAAAGCCCACAGCAACCTCGAACTCCTGGGCTCAGGTGATTCTCCTGCCACAGCCTCCAGAGTAGCCGGGACCACAGGTGCCCAATACAATGCCTGGCTATCTCCTTGTTGCAGTTTGGCCAGGGTCGGGTTTGAACCCGCCACCCTTGGTATATGGAGCCAGAGCCCTACCCACTGAGCCACAGGCGCCACCCGACAATTTTTTTAAATAAATAAAATTTTGAAAATTAAATCTATTTCCTTAAAACAGAAAACTGTTTTAAGACTTCTTTTTCCAGGCTCTGCGCCTGTAGCTCAAGTGGCTAAGGCGCCAGCCACATACACCGGGAGCTAGAGGGTTCGAATTCAGCCTGGGCCTGCCAAACAACAATGACAACTATAACCAAAAAAATAGCCGGGCATTATGGCGGGGCGCCTATAGTCCCAGCTACTCGGGAGGCTGAGACAAGAGGATCGCTTAAGCCCAAGAGTTTGAGGTTGCTGTGAGCTGTGATGCCACAGCACTCTACCCAGGGCAACAGCTTGAGGCTCTATCTCAAAAGAAAAAAAAAAAAAAAGACTTCTCTTTCCAAATAGGTCAGCTCAAGTCTACCATGGAATTTGGTCAAATTTGGTATTTGAGAGTCAACAAATACCAAATGCTCCAGCTTAATAATGGGCTCCTTGAAGTAAACCTGTTTCTTCTTTTCCCAGGTGGCAGCATCCTCTCTTGGGAAACTGGCTGAGGTCTAGTTCACGTCCCCCTCATTCGCTTCTAACCCAAATTTGGGTCATTCTCTTCCTTTGGGCAAGCCAGTCCTATGGAGAAGTCCTCCTTTGGCTAGAGAGGAACAGCAGGTGGATTTTGTTCAAATTGTCCACCTACCTATAAAGTAGTATCTCTTCATCCTTCCCCCACATACTTGGCCGCTCCCCCCAACCTACCTCTCTGGAATGGTCCAAGAAAGACCAGCAAAAGCTCCTCTTCCTGGCAGATTAAAGATGCTTTGGAATCAGTGAATGTCATCCCGCCGTGGACTGACTTTGAGCTCCTTATCTGTCTGGGGGGGAAAAAAGGAAAGAAAAATATTTTTAAAAGAGAGAGCCTCAGAAGCCTGTGCATTCTCTTACAGCTTCACCTCACTCTCCCTTTTTTGTAAACCAGCTACATTCTGCTTGCTCGGCCTTTCCTGCCATCTGCATGGATGCCACCCCCGGTTCCCTTTGGTGGTACTGAAACCAACCCCAGGAGCACGTCTGTGCTGAAGCAGGAATACACAATGACTCAGATCATTTTTAAAGCTGTTTTCTGGTTTTGTTTGGTTTTTGAAAGCAAAGTAATTGATCTGAGCCAAGCTCGGGTTCGAGTTCCATTCAATGGCTGAAAAGTAGGTTTGTGAACTTGAGGTCTTGAGTCCCCATGTGGCTCTGTTTTCAAGGCCCAAGGCTAATTTATCCCCTTAGGCTGGAGATAAAAAGGAAGAATGCCAGGGCAGGGGCTGCCCACTCACTGCCACTACTGGTACCTTAGCAGATCCTGTAAATAACTGGACCCCAAAAAGGGAAAAAGGAACACCAGAGCCCCAGCCCAACACTGGGACCTGATCCCTTCTCCCAATCCCAGGCACAGCTTCCTTGCAGCAAAGAGACTTCAGCCTGGAGCCCACTAGGAGGGCCAAGGAGGGCTCCTGAGGAGCAGGAAACCTAAACCACTGGCTTCCCCAGGAGAGAAAAAGTAGAACCTTCAGAACCCACAGTGGAAAGGTGTGCACTGAGGGATCACACTGCCCCAGGACCAAGCTGGAGTTCTCTGGGCCGCCGTCTCTGTGGAGGCTCTGTGGACCTTGTGCAAGAGCCCCGGAACGTGGGTTTGGACGGTCCCTTCCCTCAGCACCCACGGAGAATGGTAAGAATTTCCCAAGGCCCTTCCACCAGAGAAAGGAGCGGTCAGCCCCAAGAGCGAAGGGATAAATAACTTCCACTGCTGACCAGTAACGAGACTGGCCAATACTGGAATCGCCAATACAAATAATAGCCGCCCTGGCACAGGGAAAAGAGACAGGATCACAGCGACAGCACTTTGAAAACAGGAAAGACAAAGCAAAAGGATGATGGAGCCGAAAGAAGAAGAGTCAGAGAAGGTAAGGAAAGAATTACTCCTCAGGAATCCGGGTCAGTAAATACGGAGCCAGGACAGAATTCACAAGAGGGCGGCAGGGGAGAAGGCGCCCGTCCCCCCACCCCTGTTAAGCTGGCGGGGCAGGAGGACCTGGGTCTGCCGCCCTCTAGCCCCTCTGGGTTCAAGGGCAAAGCCTGGGATGGTCAGAGCGCAGGACGCTTGGTCCCGAATCCGGGGCAGGGGGAGGGGAGGACGCGCACAGTAACTGTTCCATCCCTGACGAGTAAACAGCTTGCCCCGAACAGGCGCGTCCAAGTGCGGAGCCAGCTGCAGGCCCTGCTCATCCCTCCCGCGGATGCAGCCCAGACACCTGAGATTCTCGATCCCCGGGGGCACAAAAGGACGCGACCGGATGGAGAGACAGGAGCATCTCTCAGCCCACACCAGAGAACCACAGCGCGAGCGCGACCCTCCGCCTCCACCTCCCCCAGCCCCCACGCTCCGGGACCCCTCGGCTGCTCCACCGACCCCGCCCTCCCGGCCCCACGCGGACAAAAGCCTGGCGCGGGGCGGGGCGGTGCTCGGCAGCTGGGGGCACTGGGTCCCCGCAGACGCCCGCACAGGTGGGCTCCGTACCGGGGGTCGGTGCCGGGGGCGGGGCCCGGCCTCCCTGGAGACGATTGCCCAGGGGACGCAGCGGGTGGGTCCCGGAGGCACAGCAGGACCCGAGCCTCCAGGCGGCGGCGCGGAGCCGCAGGGGTCCAGGGCAGGCCAGCCGCGCGAGGTGCGGGCGAGCGGGGCAGCGGCCGAGGGGCGCGGCCCTGGGCGGGGCCCGGACAACGAGCTCGCGTGGGCGGATCCGGAGGGCGGGGCGCCGGTGAGGGGCGGGGCGTTCTGGGGCCGGGGCGGGGCCAGGGCCAGAGATCGCGCGGGCACCGTCGGCAAATTCTCACACCCCCGGCCAGAAGAAGAGCCGGAAAGCGGACGGCTGCGGACGCTGCAAATCCTCCCTGACCCGCGCTGCTCCAGCCCCAAAGCCCGGACTCTGCAGGGCGGGATTTGGGGGGTTAGTTCCCGGAGCCTCTGAACTGCCCGGGACCCTGAGGCGCGTGCATGCTGGCCCTAGCCTAGGGGTCTCGCCATACAACTAACAGATAGAAAGTGCCATTTGCAAAGTGAGCGAGGCCAGTGTTCCGCCAAAGAGCTTTCGGCTCCGCACTTCCCTGAGCATCACCAGAAAGGGCGGGATACCAGACCATGTCACACCCTGGGAGCCGGGGCCACCCGGGCTCTGGGCCCCGGGACAGCCTGCTGCCTGGGCCCCAGCCATTGGGCCTTTCCATCCGCGGCTTTCCGTCATGTGAGATTTAGAAAATAAATTCATCGCTAGCAGCTGTGCGCGCGGCCAGGTCGTCCGCGCCTGCATACTTGTCCAGGCGCTCCAGGGTTCATCCCGGCGTCCACACCGTAGGTCGGCGTAGTTCTTCCTCGGGTTGTAAGTGAGGAAACCGAGGCTCACGGACTCTTAACACGCTCACAGACACCCCTTCCGCACGGCCTCCTGGCGGGCTAGCGGCTTTGGAACCGGTTTGGTGCTGAACCTACACGCTTCTTGCTCTGCAAGGGCTCATGTCCTCTTACAATGTTCTTTCGGGTCTACACCCTCAGACTCTACCACAATGCAGCACAGAGGGGGCAGCTGGGGTGTGAGGACCAGAATCTCCCCAGGCGGGTACCGGGGGGTGGGGGGTAAGCGGTTTGAGTAACACCCGTTGGGGGTCCTAACTGCTCCTGGGGAGGCGCCCAGGGCAGAGCCAGCCCAATACAGGCCAGTGAGCGCCAGGAGCCTCCCTACTGCACACGAAGAGGACAAGGAGGAAACCGACAGACTCTTCTGAGAATCTCGAAGAAGCCCCGCGTGCAGGACCTGGCCGCCAGGTCACTTTCCCTAGGTCACCTTTCAGTAAGCAGCCTCTGCTTCCCCTACCACCTGGTAGCCCTTCTGGGGATGCTGGTGCCCTGTGTACCCCAAGGAGGAAAGACAAGAAGGGGACCCAGGGCGGGAGGGGCTTCCCTCCCAGGCCGTCCCTAGATGTCACAGGCTCGCATTCAGGTCCATACACACAATTATGTAAACGGACACACGTGCTCACCGCGCACTTCACACCCTGAACCCGGCGGCACTCACCCACCCACACAGCCGGGCTGTGCACTTGGCAGTCTCGGGAGAAGGCGGAGCCCGGGACACAGGGAGGAGACCGACCCCGCCGCCCTCGCTGTCCCCCCCCCCCACGCCTGGGGAGCGTATCTTGGAGCGGAGCGGTGCAGCAGCAGACGTCCCACGGCAGCTGGGACCCCCTGAGTCAGCCGGGGTGGTGAGTCAGGACCCCAGCAGACTGCCCGGACCCGAAGGCTGGGAGGTTCCCAAGATGAGAAATAAGCTGCCACCGGAAGTCACGCCAGCCCTTGGAGGGGCGAACAAGCTGAGAGGAGAAGTTCTGGGTGTGAAGGGGTGACCTTAACGGGACCCAACCAGAAAAGTAGAATGACCCCGCGGCCAGACTACCGAAGAAATTTTTCCAAGGGGCAGAGGAACTTCAGCGGTTCCTCATTCACCCCCCTCCAACCCCGAGCCCCCCGTGTGTCGGACCCAGCCCTGCCGTGGTCTCACTGCGCAGAAACTTGCTTCTTCTCCAGCATGGGCTGAGTGAAAGTCAAACTCGAAGACAAAGCTCTCCACTAGCTATGGAACATAACCTGGCCCGGGGCTCAAACTGGGGGTGTCAGGCACTGGTTTCTTGAAAGAAAAATCAAGAGTTTTTGGAATGGCAAAAGCCACAATAAGTCTCCTTTCTGTATTCTAAAGAGGTACTGGAACTGCCCTGACAAATCTGGAAAAACATAGACCATAACACATTGTTTGGAGAATTAAATGAAATAGTATGGGCACATGGGCAGTCCCTGGGACAGAGCCGGGCAGGTATGGCAGGACAGGAAAACAGACACAAAGAGATCAAGGGACTTGTCCAAGGTCACGGACTATTGTAGTTAGAGGTGGAGATGGGAGAAAAACCAGTCTCCTGATTTTTTGTTCACAGCCCAGGTACTTTTTTTTCTCTTTTTTTAGAGACAGAGTTTCACTTTGCCACCCTTGGTAGAGTGCCCAGTATCACAGCTCACAGCAACCTTCAGCTCTTAGGCTTAGGCGATTCTCTTGCCTCAGCCTCCCGAGTAGCTGGGACTACAGGCGCCCGCCACAACGACCTGCTACTTTTTTGTTGCAGTTTGGCCAGGGCTGGGTTTGAACCCGCCACCCTTGGTATACGGGGCCCGCGCCCTACTCACTGAGCCACAGGCACCACCAACCCATAGCCCAGGTACTTTAAAGTGCTTTCTGAAACCAAGTGAGGATATAAAGAAATTAGCAGATGAACAAATGAGTTTCACCACAGTTAAAAATCAGAGTAAACAAAGAAATTAGATTCAGGTCCCTGTACTGGCTGCTGCCAAAGGGCAGAGCCTTTTGCTAAGTCTCCAAACACAGGCAGGAAGCCAAAAGAGCCTCTGCACCCACTCATTTGAGCCTTTGTCCCACTCAAAGAGCCCTGTAAGAGGGAAGTTTATTTGCTCCATCAGAGACTCCTTCCTCTCCTTACAATTCCAGGTTACCCCACTGTAATGAAATCTCAGCTTCTCACAGCTGAGCACCAACATCCCAACCACACACTTTGCTGGAATCCTGTGTTTCTCTCTCTACTCTAATTGGCTTTCTCTTTTCTAGGTAGGGTCAGACAAGACTGAGAAGGCTAAAGTCAGAAAAACTATGATGCAACGAACAACAACAAACTATAAAGTGTTTGTCTTTAATTCTATTAGGAAAAAACAAGAGGATTCTGGGAAATAATCCTCCCCACAGGGGAGGGAGAGTTTCCACAGTAATTAACATATCTCTCCAGCCCTTAGGTTCCCCTGATATTTTTATTCTCAAAGAGGAAGGGTAAAGAACCTGATTCCAGGAGGCCTCTGCTCTCCTGCCATCCTTACTGACATATTTTCATTCACCTCTGAGAGTCTCACACCCAGTTAGCTCTAAAAGTGGCTCATCTGTAGTTAAAAGACAAAGTTAATTAGAATCGGGAGCTTCCTTCTTTCCTTCATCAATTCCCCAAGCTTAGACCAAAAGTCTGTGTTAATTGAGGCTTCCGGAGTTTGTGACCCGGGGCAGACGCTGGGGGAGGGGGACAGGCAGAGGAAGGAAAGATGCTTGTGTTTGCATTACTCATTGTTTCATGTGTCAACCAAAAAGCATTTTGTGGTTCATGGTTGAAGGGCATCTCCCAGTGAAAGGTGGGAGCAAAGCTGCACTCAGATTTGGATGAGTTTCCTAGTCTGTAGACAGGGGTCCCGGCACACCACACACACAGCCTGGACAGCAGAAGTAAGGATCACTAGGACTGCACATAGAGGGGGCTCCTGGCTGGTACCTGTACACGGAGGCCATCCAGTTACCATCCAGTTATGCAGCATTGGTCACTGTTTCCTATGAGTGAGTCTTAAGTTGCCAATTTGAGTATATGATTCTTATGGAAATGATGTCTTAAGACATTCTCTATGGAAAAGATCAATTTTGAATACTTATTGGGAGAAAACCAGAATAAGAGAATAATCAATAGTGTATTGTGTGAGTCACACATCAAAGCCACTCTGGAGTATCTGAAATCCATTTTCTAAGATATCTTGGTGAAACCTCTAGGTGCGTTTGAGAAGCTGCTAAGGGCCAGAAAATCAGAGGGAGGGCTAGGAAAAATCTTAAAAGTTGGATCCAAGTTTGAAGAAGGTTAAAAGAATGAATCTGGCAATGTTAGATGAGACGAAACATGATCACAGAGCTGCCCTGAAGGGTCAGGGCAGGGGACAGGTGACCTTTCAGGTTAGTCCCTACATGTTTTATATTTATCGTGGCAGTCTCAAAACATGGCAGCATGTTTTTTAACACTCCTCCCATTGACAGGAGGCACCTGTGTCCCCTCCTCTTAAGTCTAGCTGTGTTTATGACTGTCTTGACCAAGAGAATATGGCAGAGATGATGCTAAGTGACTTGAGAGGGGAGGTAATAAAAAGGTGTGCAGCTTCCCCCTTGGTTTCGGGAGCACTGGCTCCTGGAGCTCAGAGCACTGAGGCAGAGGTCTCACTGCCCCAAAGCTGCCATGCCATGATGAAACCCAGGCAAGCCAGAAAGAGAAGCCACGTGCAGGCACCCACGTTGCCAAGAGTGAAGAAACTTCCAGGTAATTCCAGCTACCATTGTTCAAGTTATTACCAGCCCTTTGAGAATCTTCCAGCTGACCCCAGGTATGGGAAAGCACGTCACAGCTGTCCAGCTGAGCTCTGCCTGAATTCCTGGCCAACTGGTTGCTTTATACCTCTAAGCTTAGGGGGAGCTGTTATGTAGCCATAGATACCTGGAACTTTGATTAAATCTCATTAGATCCTCAAAACAACTCCATAAGATAGTTATGATGATCATCTTCATGAGGAAACAGGCCAAAGATTCACCCAAAGCTACATAGGAATCAGCAGAAAAAAATTGCTGTTAAGCTAAAACGCTTGGATTTCTACTGTGTAATGACACATGTCCATCATAGTGAGACCCCCATCCTGCCCTTCATGACAGTCTCATGGTCACCCACAAAAGCTGTCTCCAGTGACTTCTGTTAGATGGTGAGACCCATCACAAGGTCCTACACCGTGGTGGGAAGGGTGAGAAATGTCAAATGCTCTCCACACTGGGATGGGTCCTGGCCCTGTTCTAGTCAACATCCTTGATAACATAAATGAAAGGAAATCCAAAAAACGGGCTGACCAATTCAATAGGAATGCAACTCACATTCATAAGTACTTGCAGAAGTCATCTGTAAAAATTACTCTAGCAGAAGTAGGTAACTCTTGTAAAGCCAGGTGGAAGCTTGTAGATATCTAAATACTAAACTTCCTAATCACAAATACAGAGAAGTGACTGGTCAAAGAGGCCTAATCAGAGAATGAAAGATAGTTCAGAGTTGGCCCAAAACTGATCTCAGCACTGTAGTCCTTTCAAGAACAAGCTGGCTGGGTCATTCTCCATATGAAATCATATCCACTCCCACTTGAGCTTCTTGAATCACATCTTTGTGTAACCACATTATAGCGGGGTTGGTTTGTGTGACCAAAAGAATAGAGCACAGTGATGCTATGTCATCTCTGAAATGAGGTTATGAAGGACTATGGAGCTTCAGACCTGTGCTGTCACTTTTTCTGTCTCTCTAACTCTCATCTCTGGCTCTCAGCGGCCATGTTGTAAGGAAACTCAAGCAGCCGTAGGAATAAGCCCATAGGAAGAGGAACTGAGATATTTGGCCAGCAAGTCACTGAGGTCTGCCAACAACACCTTGGCAGGTATCCCCAGACTTCTGCAACCCCAGCTGACAGCTTGACTACAACCTTGTGAGAGACCCTGAAGGAGAATCACCCAGCTGAGCTCCTCCTGAATTTCGGATCTACAGAAATTATGAGATAATAAATGCTTATTGTTAAAGCTGCCAAGTTTGGGGAAAATTTCTGAGGCAGAGATAGATAATACACCACCCATGGCTGCTGTGTCTTTGCCATGTGGCCCAGCACTGCTCCAGGCTTAGTACAGACAACCCTCCACTGTAATGGTGGAATGAGTCACCCAGAGTTTTAAAGAAAAACCAATGTGCTAAGGAGGGAATCCAATCACAAAAGACCACATAGCGAATGATTCCATTTAGATGAAATGTCCAGTGTGGGGAAATCCACAGAGACAGAAAACAGATAGGTCGTTGCCAGGGGCTGATGGACTGAGGAGAAAGGGGAGTGACTGCTAATGGGATGAGGTTTCTTTTTGGAGTGATGAAAATGTTTTAAAATTGGGTAGGGTAATGGTTGCATAACTGCAAATATGCTAAAAACCATTGCCTTGTGTACATTCAATGGGCTGTGTGGCATCTGACTATTATCTCGATAAAGCTTGTTATATCAAAAAATGAAGAGAAAGAAGAGAGGAGATGAAGTTACTGGTGCCTGGAAGGCTGGCCACCTGCGTGGCTGGGCAAGTAAAGGGGCCTTCCTCACCCCCGGGAGAGAGGCCACCGGAGGATGTGGAGAAATGAACAGGAGGTGCAGGTTCAATGCTCAGCACCTTCTTGGCCAAAGGGGTTTGCTGACTAATATGCCAGGGAGACCCTGACCAGTCTCAAGCCGTCAGGGGCCCAATATGAGGAGTCTGAATATGGCCCAGACTCCATATCCTCTAGAGAAGATTCCACCCACCTCCTCAAAAGAAGATGTGCACCCAGCTCTCGTGGCCATACTTTGCCACATGCCCAGTACAAGGCCTTTCCTGCAGAAGGGGGGCCATAGAACCACAGGCCGTAACTGTCCCATCATTGGGCTGATTCTACAGCGGAGAGTCACCAAATGATGTCGGAAAGACGGTCCTTGCCAGAAGCCCCCTGAAAGGGGTGGTCAGACAAAAGGTTTTAAGTGGCAGGGGATAAACTTGTACAACATCTCACCTAGGAGGTGGTCAAGATGGAAAATAGATACAGCTTCAAAACAGTCTTTGAGTAAGTTGTTGGGCAAATGTCTCTCACCGAGGCCTTAGGAGCATCGGAATGTTTTGCCCTCTCTGGCCTTTGAAGCTGGCTTCAGAGTCAATCTCAAAATGCAGAAAAGCCAGAGGTCAGATAAAAGCCAGTGATCAGCTTATGCCTGGGTTGTTGTTCTTTCTATTCTCATGGGATGCCAAACCTACAGGCAACATTGTAAGCATTAAGCAGAAGAGAGAGAGATCCTGGGAGCACTACAGAGGGAGGGCTCTGGACACCTCATTCCATCAGTCATCGTCCAAGTCACTATCTCCTTGGCAGGGGCCCTCATGCCACCTGCTTCCTGCAAGAGGCCTATATGAGGGCTGCCTGGAAAGTATCCATCCAGCCATTGTTTTTCATATGTTTCATATTACATGAAATATATGATTTCGGGCGGCGCCTGTGGCTCAGTGAGCAGGGCGTCGGCCCCATATACCAAGGGTGGCGGGTTCAAACCCAGCCCCGGCCAAACTGCAACAAAAAAATAGCTGGGCGTTGTGGCGGGTGCCTGTAGTCCCAGCTACTCGGGAGGCTGAGGCAGGAGAATCGCCTAAGCCCAGGAGTTGGATGTTGCTGTGAGCTGTGTGACGCCATGGCACTCTACCGAGGGCAATAAAGTGAAACTCTGTCTCTACCAAAAAAAAAAAAAAAAGAAGAAATATATGATTTCATGGATACTTCCTGGACAGCCTTTGTATGTTACAAGGGTGCCTTATACAAGAACGATAAACTGGGGCCGCGCCTATGGCTCAAAGGAGTAGGGCGCCGGCCCCATATGCCGGAGGCAGCAGGTTCAAACCCAGCCCTGGCCAGAAACTGCAAAAAAAAAAAAAAAAAAAAAAGAATGATACACTGGGCTTGGTGCCTGTAGCTCAGCAGCTAGGGCGCTAGCCACATATACTGGAACTGGTGGGTTCGAACCCAGCATGGGCCTACCGAACAACAATGATAATTACAACAACAACCAAAAATAGCCAGGCGTTGTGGCGAGTGCCTGTAGTCCCAGCTACTTGGGAGGCTGAGGCAAGAGAATTGCTTAAGTCCAAGAGTTTGAGGTTGCTGTGAGCTGTGACGCCATGGCACTGTACCAAGGGTGACATAATGAGACTCTGTCTCAAAAAAAAAGAAAAAAAAAGGACGATGAACTAGCCAGTCACAGTGGCTCACGCCTGGTAATACTAGCACTAGAAAGGCCAAGACAGGAGGGTCCCTTTTTTTTTTTTTTTGTGGTTTTTGGCCGGGGCTGGGTTTGAACCCACCACCTACGGTATATGGGACCAGCACCCTACTCATTGAGCCACAGGCACCGCCCAACAGGAGGGTCCCTTGAGCTCAGGAGTTTGAGACCATCTTGGGCAAGACCAAGATCCCATCTCTATGAAAAAACAGAAAAATTAGTCAGGTGTGGTGGTGCACGCCTATAGTCCCAGGTCCTCGGGAGGCTGAGGCTGGAGGATCAGTGGAGCATGGGAGTTTGAGGATGCTGCAAACTACCATGACGCCGCTACACTGTAGCCTAAGAAACAGAGCAAGTCCCTGTCTCAAAAAAAAAAAAAAAAAAAAAAAAAAATGATTAAACTACAACTCACTCAAACAAAAGCCCTTGGCCATCCTGCCACAAATCAGTGAACCAGTGTACAAGGGTCTGTAGCAAGTGAAGAGTGAAAATAAGATGTTTAGATTTGAGGGAAAGCATTTTAATAATTCTCTACCTAAGCCAAAGTTTTAGTTACTCAACCACCAAATCACATATGATAAAATGCATCAAACCACGCATTTCTCATCATAGTGTGTCTACGGGCCCATCGTATTCTTTGGCCTTAACCTACATTTTTCAAACGTTGATTGGAGTCTCTGTGCTGGGAGTAGCGGAAGCCACAGAAAAAACATAAACATCTTCCCAGAGTGTCTATTTGGCTTAAAAATTAGGGGCAAATATTCTTTATAGAAAAATAAACACGGATATCTCATGGAATAGAATGTAAAATTAACATTAGCATTAAAAATAGAAATTGAAGCTTCAAAGCAAGGTCACAGTTGGGGTGGGCTGTTGCAGGCCAGGGTTGCATATTCCAGATCTTCTGGCCATAAAAATGGTGGGAAAGTTGGAAAAGCATGGTCCACCAGGGTCAAGGGTACTACCAGCCACCCAGGCATCACTCGCCCTAGGACCCACCACCATAAGGGCTCCCAGGCTGGCTAACTCTGAAACAACTGGCCTACTCAGGAGCTATTGTAGCTCACAGGTGAAAAGACCAACCAGAGGCCACTGCTATGGCCAAGGTCACATGATGGCAGACCTCACTGGTGGGCCCCTTCCAGCCCCAGCCCCATGAGCTGGGCCAAGGGATGTTCTTGCCACCTCCCTAGGGAAGGAAGGAAACAGCCTGGACAAGATGTCACCTCCAACAACCATAACCCCTAATGCCCAAGCTCCTGTGGTGTCACAGCTCACAGCAACTTCAAACTACTAGGCTCAAGTGATCCTCCTGCCTCAGCCTCCCGAGTAGCTGGGACTACGGGCACTCACCCCAACACTGGACTAATTTTTCTACTTTTTGTAGAGATGGGGTCTCGCCCTTGCTCAGGCTGTCTTGAGCGCCTGAGCTCAAGGGATCCTCCTGCCTCAGCCTCCTACAGTGCTGGGATTACAGGCTTGAGCCACCACGCCCAGCCTTAAAACTCTGGTTTTTGACACAAACATTAAGTTCCCTTTCTGTTCATTCTTAAAATACAGTTCTGCTAGAAACAGGAAGCCATGTACATCCTAGCAAACTATCACATATTAGATATGCTACACTTAATTTATAATATGAATAGACCACGTTTCAGCACAGATTTCCAAATGACAGCAGATGGCCTATGTTATTCAACTATTCATCACATCTAAGTAAAAGGAAAAAGGATTCACGACCTGGGAGTCTGGCTCCTGGACCTATGGACCCATCAGGAGCAGGAGATGTGGTCTGGAACCTCGGCCCTTCCTTGGCTCTGAAACAATTTTAATGCAATTTTTTGAGAAGGATGAGTAAGAAGGAAAAGTTGAGAGTCTTGGGTATTTCCCCCCCGCCCCAGAAGAAACTTCTCATGAAGCAGTTTATTTGAGACCAAGATCCTGGTTTTATGAACTTCCTGCTCAACAGCACGTCAGCAGGAGCAGGTCAGCAGAGACAGGGAGAATGCATGCCTTGTGCACACTCTGCTAGACTCTTCACGCCCTCCCTGCAGGCTGTCCGAGGACCATGTGAGATGAAAGCAGAAGCCACTTTCCTCTAAAGGGCCTTAAGGGGAGGCATCATGGGCAGCAACCCAAGCTGGTGCCAAACCCCCATATCCTGCCAGAGAGCTGCCTCAGTTTCCCTAACAGCACTAAGGAGCATCTGGATGTGAATAGCGAAATAGTCGCCAAGAATTCTGGACTTGGCTGAGCGTGGTGCTCACATCTGTAATCCTAGCACTCTGGGAGGTCAAGTCAGAATCGCTTGAGCTCAGGAGTTTGAGACCGGCCTGAGCAAGAGCAAGACCCCGTCTCTACCAAAAAATAGAAAAATTAGCCAGGTGTTGTGGTGGCCTGTAGTCCTAGCACTCAGGAGGCTGAGGCAAGAGGATTGCTCAAGCCCAAGAGTTTGAGGTTGCTGTGAGCTATGATGATGCCACAGCACTCTACCCAGGGCAAAAGAGTGAGACTCTGCCTACCCCCCCCAAAAAAAAAAACAAAAACAAAAACAGAAAAATAATTCTAGACTTGGAAAAAAAAAACATGAGTAAGTCTGTATCCCCCGTTTTCATGCTGCAGAGGCTACAGAACCACAGGGACCCAGGTTCCTGCAGAAACAGCCCCATCAGCCCTGCCCCATCTGTTCCGTGAGCTTCAATTGCTTGTCCTAGGGAGGCTCACTCCCAAATCCAGAAAGACAGCCAAGGACTCAGTCCATTTGGACTGAAAGCAGCTGTCAGCTCCCTTCTAGGACCATCTTCCTCTATGGCAGAAAAATCAATCAGAGATAGATCAAAACAAGATGAATCTTGAGAGTGAATGGAGACCTATTAACTTACATTAAAATAATGGTAACAACTGTGATAGGAAAGACCAAAATAGATGCCCTATAGCAACTAAGATGGACTCTGCTGTCAAGAAAACAAAAGTTACCTACAGGTCGAGGGTTCAGGGCCCAGCTGGCACTGCAAATTTCTAAATTCCTATGGCTACAAGAAAAACCACACTCTTACTAAACTTAAACTATCAGGCAAATTATCAGACCCCTCCTAACTCTGATTTACAACCCAGAGCACTACAACTCTGATAGGGCAGAGGACTGGCCTTACATTCTTTTGTGATAAGCAATGCTCCAACAGCTTATAGAGACTGCATGTAACTGTCTTTGTATCCTATAGCTCAGCTTTTTTTTCTTAGAGATAGGGTCTCACTCCTGCTCAGGCTGAACTCCTGACCTCCTCAGTTTTTTTTTTTTTCTTTTTAGAAATAGGGTCTCATTCGTGCTCATGCTGAACTCCTGACCTCAAGCGATCCTCTTGTCTCAGCCTTAGTGCTAGGATTACAGGCATGAACTATGGCACCGGGCCTATAGTTTTGATTTAAAGACCCAATTTCCACTTTATTTTAATGCTAAGCCAGCCCCCTCAAAGTGCATGTGGGATGTATGTCACACATATACCTGTATGTTTACTTAATTGTCCATGCATTCAATTCCTCATAAATGTGTATAGCTTTCCCCCCAAAACCCTGCTGAATATGTATGACTTTATTAGGTAATACTGATAGACCCTGTGAGGCATAAAACCTAATCTACCCTTTCCCTCTTTGAAGAGAGAGCACCTTTGGTCCACAATGGACTGGAGAATATGTCTTCCCATTTTGCAAACTCAAATCACAATAAAGCTCTCCCTTCTACTACTTTGCCATCCTCATCGTCTTTTTTTTTTTTTTTTTGAGACAGAGTCTCACTATGTCACCCTGGGTAGAGTGCCGTGGTGTCACAGCTCACAGCAACCTCCAACTCTTGGGCTTAAGCGATTCTCTTGCCTCAGCCTCCCAAGTAGCTGGGACTACAGGCGCCCGCTACAATGCCCGGCTGTTTTTTGGCTGCAGTTGTCATTGTTGTTTGGCAGGCCTGTGCTGGATTTGAACCCACCAGCTCTGATGTATGTGGCTGGTGCCTTAGCCGCTGAGCTACAGGTGCCAAGTCCCTCATGGTCTTTTGATGAAACAAGAAGAATAGCTATTTATAGAGTATCAACCATGTGCTAAGTCATGTTCATATCGAATTTATCTCATTTCATCCTTTAGACAAACCTAGGAATGGTCCCATTAAGCTTTATTTTACAGAAAAGGTAATGGAGGATCAGAAAAGTTAAGTAATCTACTCAAGGTCACATATCTGGGAAGCAGGAGAGCTATGGCTTGAATCTGAATCTCTCCAACTCCAGAGTTCAAGGTTTTAATGGGTATATTATTAATTTTAGTTAGAGATATATCCAATTCCTGGAGAGTTGGTTCACCAGATACCTAAGGAAATGCAAGGCTCACCCAATACAGCTAGCAAACAGAATGAATGCTATCTAAATTTGTTAGTAATGAAATATATATATATATTTTATTTTTTGCAGTTTTTGGCAGGGGCTGGATTTGAACCTGCCACCTCTGGCATATGGGGCTGGCGCCTCACTCCTTTGAGCCACAGGCGCCGCCCTGAAATATGTTTTAAGTAATTACCTTTTGGACTATTAGCAAACTATTTTTAGTCATTCAATTCTGATAAGGATGTTGTGAACCAGGCTAGACATAGTGGTTCATGCCTATAATCCTAGCATTTTGGGAGGCCAACACAGGAGGATTGCTGGAAACCAGGAGTTTGAGACCAGCCTGAACAACAGTAAGACACCCCACACCCCGGTCTCAACAAAAAAATGAGAAATGAAAGTGAACACCAAATACATATTTCACACACACAAAAAGAATAAATACGTATTTCATAATATCACAGTGTCCTAAAGGAGGAACAGTATCATTTTCTCAAACATACTCCACTGAGGGGCATTGTGTTGCTTACACACAAGCACACACACACACCACTACCACTCTCAAAATACTGTGAATTGATATATTTAGGCAAATGGCTTTTCCTATATTCAAGAATTATTGTACCAAAGGCATTGAACATGTTTATGGTTCTTGGAGATAAATGGTTTTCCACAAAGACTAGATCAAAAATTATTTTTCTAAGTGAAATAGAATAGTTTCACAACATTCTTTTTTCTTTTTAGAGACAGGATTTCTCTCTGTTGCTCAGGATGGAGTTCAGCAGCATCATACCTCATGGCAACCTCAGACTCCTGGGCTCAAGTGATCGTCCTGCCTTGGCCTCCCAAATAGCTGGGACTACAGGTATGCACCACCATGCCTGGCTAATCTTTTTATTTTTTATTTTTATTATTTTTTTTAGAGACAGAGTCTCACTTTATCGGCCTCGTTAAGAGTGCTGTGGCACGGCTCATAGTAACCTCCAATTCCTGGGCTCAGGCGATTCTCTTGCCTCCGCCTCCCGAGTAGCTGGGACTACAGGCACCTGCCACAAAGCCCAGCTATTTTTTGTTGCAGTTTGGCTGGGGCGGGTTCAAACCCACCACCCTTGGTATATGGTGGTATATGGCCCTCTTTTTTATTATTTTAGAGATGGATTCTTGCTATACTACTCAGGCTGCTATCCCACCTTGGCTTCCCAAAGTGCTAGGATTATAGGCGTGAACCAGCAGACCCAGCCTGGAGAAATCTTTAAGGGCAAAAAGATTCAAGGAGCAATCTCATCTGAAACTGCAAAGACAGACGTATGCACAAGGCTCCCTTTGCTCAACCCCTGCCAGGGACCTAAAAAGCCTTATTTACACAAGTGGGTAAAATGGTCAGGGGCGGTCAGGGAACTCCTGAACACAGCAGTCCAGGCACTGGGGCACCACGATGCACTGGGGAAGCCCTGACCCCAGCTGCAGTTCCACTGAGAGAACACAAGAATGGCAAGGGCTGATCCTTATGAGAGTTGGAATGTTTAAGCAGGCTTCATGCAAAGAAATTGTGTTTCCTTTCCTTAAGCGTTTTGTGAGAATGGCTATTATGTCTGGCTGGGGAAACTTCCCTACCTAGTACTAGAAAACACAAAACATGTAGATTTGGGTGATGCTAAAGAAATGGGGATGGTAACACCCAGAAGAGTTCCATAATAAAACGGAAATCATTCATATGGCACCTTGCTACCTGGGGAAGGCAAAGGAGCCTCTCCCTCCTGACTCTGCCACTGTGCGGAGCTGTTGGGTCTCTTAAGGCTCTCTAACCAGCTCTAGACGGACCAACCAAGAGCTGGTGGGTTTATAGGTGGCAATTCAAGGTGAATGGACAGCACCCTATTTGAAAGGATGCCACTCTGATCAAAGAAGGTAAGAACGCGTCAGCTTGGGGGGCTGAACTGCAGGCTGTTTTCCCAACAGTGATTGAACAGTAGTGAAAGCTCCTGTTTGGGTTTTTACTGACTCATGGGCAGTGGCCACTGGCCAGGCCATGCATTCAGGCAGAGGGCAGTGCACACCTGGGTTATTAAAGGGACGCCCCTGTGGAAAATTGAGGGGTGGTGGTGCATTAATGCCCACCCATTAATAACACATCCCATCTGATGGATGTGCTGATGCCCATCAGAGGGACTGCCTTCTCGGTGTAGAAGGTGGGTGGAATAACGAGCAGATATCCCTGGGTGCTCCCTTGAGGTGACCACCTGGGTCAAGAAATGTGTAGATGTGGGACACTGCAGCCGTGCAGAGACGGGCTGGAAGTAGACATGTCCCTCTCGCACCCTGTCGGCACACAGTGCCACTAAGAACCGTTCTGTCCGCCAGCAACAGAGGCAGAGCCTGCCACCAGCTAGAGGGCGGGTTCCCTGGGGGACGCCCTGAGAGAGCTGGCAAGTCAGACTGATGCTGGCAGCCCTGGGACTACAAATGGGTCCTGACAGGAATTGACACTGGCCCTGGACTGGGCTTTGCTTACTCTGCGGAAGATGCCAATGCTCCACATGCCATAAAAAATACAAGAAGGGGGCTGGGTGTGGTAGCTCATGCCTGTAACCCCAGCACTCTGGGAGGCCGAGTTGGGTGGATTGCCTGAGCTCACAGATTGGAGGCCAGCCTGAGCCAGGGCAAGACCCCGTCTCTAAAAATAGCCAGACGTTTGGTGGGTGCCTGTAGTCTCAGCTACTTGGGAGACTGAGACAAGAGAATCACTTGACCCCAAGAGTCTGAGGTTGCTGTGAGCTATGACACCAGGGCATTCTACCAGGGGGTGACAAAGTGAGACTCTGTCTCCAAACAAAAAACAAGAAGGGAAGAATCGCATAGATTTGGATGATCGCCCGCCTACCATTTCTTCAGACATAGCAAAGAATGCCCTATATAGATCCGAGTGTCAACAGAGGCAGAGAGAGAGGGCCTCCTCCAAGCAATAGTTTGACAGGGAAGGGGAATCAGCAACTAAAGAAGTGGGTGACTAAGATGGGATGGGGCATGAAGGATGGCTCCACACCTCCATACTCAGGACGGGAGGCACTGAAGAAGGGTCCCCGCCAGACTTCTGGTTCCCTAGTGGGTCTGAGCAAGCAGAGTGGGAAAAGATGGGTACAAGGACCCTGGCATAACCACTGTGATGTTAATGTTTCCTTTCCTTTCTTTCTTTTTTTAAAATTTAAGATAGCGTCTTGGCCAGGTGTGGTGACTCACACTTGTAATCCCAGCACTCTGAGAAGACAAGGCAGGTGGATTGCCTGAGCTCATGAGTTCGAGATCAGCCTGAGCAAGAGCAAGACCCCATCTCTAAAAATAGCCAGGCTTTGTGGTAGGCGCCTATAGTCCCAGCTTCTTGGGAGGCTGAAGCAACAGAATTGCTTGAGCCCAAGAGTTTGAGGTTGTTGTGAGCTATGATGCCATGGCACTCTACCGAGGGTGACACAGTGAGACGGTGTCTCAAAAATAACCCCAAAAGACAGGATCTTGCTCTGTCACCCTAGCTAGAGTGCAGTGGCCTCATCGTAGCTCACTGCAACCTCAGACTCCAGAGCTCAAGCAATCCTCCTGTCTCAGCCTCCCAAGTAGCTGGGACTACAGTCACGCACCACCATACTCAGCAACTGTAACTGTTTTTTCTTCCCTACCTCACCTTATTGATGCTTCAATGGCTACCAAAAAAGGATGCCTAGGTAATGAAGCAACATGGAAAATTGCTAATGAGTCAATGTTAAGTGGGGAAAAAAGCAAACTACAGAAGCACACGTCTAACTCCTCAAAAAAGTTAAATATGGAATTACCACAGGATCCAGCAATTGGTGTATATACCCAAAAGAACTGAAAGCAGACACTTCAACAAATATTTGCACACCCATATTCATAGCAGCATTGTTCACAAGAGCCCGGAGGTGGCAGCCACCCGGGTGTCCACGCACAGATGGATGAATAAATGGAACATGGTGTATACACAATGGAATAGTCAGCCTTAAAAACAAAGGAGATTCTACCACCTGAATGGGCCTCCCAGACATTGTGTAAGTTAGAGAAGCCGCTCATAAAAAGACAAACACTACAGGATTCCACTTTTGTGAGGTACCTCAAGTTGTCAAATTTATGGAGACAGAAGTAGAATGGCTGCCAGGGGCTGGAGGGATGGCGGGAAGGGGAGTTACCGCTTAATGTGTAAAGAATTTCAATTTTGCAACATAAAAAAAGTATTTCTGGGTGATGGTTGCACAATAGCACGCGTGTGCTAAATCCCACAGAAATGTACTCTTAAAAGTGCTCAAAATGGTAGAGTTTAGATGATGAATATTTTATAATTAAAACATAAAAATTAAGATTAAAAAGTGCATGCAGGTTCGGCACCCCATAGCTCAGTGGGTAGGGCGCCGGCCACATACTCTGAGGCTGGTGGGTTCGAGCCTGGCCTGCTAAACAACAATGACAACTGCAACAAAAAAATAACCGGGCACCTGTAGTCCCAGCTACTCGGGAGGCTGAAGCAAGAGAATCACTTAAGCCCAAGAGTTTGAGGTTTCTGTGAGCTGTGATGCCCCAGTACTCTACCGAGGGCAACATGGTAAGACTCTGTCTCAAAAAAAAAAAAAAAAAAAAAATCAGCTATAAGGAAAATGGTTAGCTAAAAAAAAAAAGCACATGCAGTTAAATTAAATTTACAATTAAATTAAAATGTTAATTGCAATTATGTTAAATTAAATTACTAATTAAATCAAAACGTATTGGGAAAAAAAAATGAAGGGAAAAGACACCCAAGCGGGTAGCTGCTGGGTTGGGATAGCAGAATGGTAATAAAAGGCTTGTGGATTACAACCTGACAGTGTGGGTTGTTGTATGCCTGGCACTCTACCCAGGGCAGTGTGTGAGACCCTAAAGGCTAACAGGTAGGCATTGCTACTCTGATACTACAGCCAACAGAGGGCTCTCAGGCTCCGAGGGGTTAAGCAATTTGCCCCAGGTCACCCAGCAGAAAAAAGTGGCTGAGATTAAAAATCAGCTCCCCCCCCCACCTTGGCAGTCCCTCCAGGACCACCCCCTCACCCTGCCCCACCCTCACCCAGACACAAGTGACTTTCCAGAGTGTCCATAACAAAGCTACGATTTTTGCTTCCTTGTTGATGAGAAAGTACTCCTCCCAGATTTCACAACCAGTGATGCAAAAGGCAGCAATGCCCCCCACTGTGGCTGAGGCCTCTGCCAGAGAGCCCTGGAGCCCCCTCAGCCCAACTGGACTCCCTATGTCCTCACCTACCCTTGCTACAAACCTCAGATGGCGGGGGTGAGGTCCCCAAGCCCCTCTCAGCACCACCAGCTGAGCCCTGCTCCCACCTCTTCTATCAGCAGAAGAAAGTTCAGACTGTGAGGGAGGTGGCCTAAGTTGGGAGAGGGGGAGCAGGGGCTGTGTTGTTTAAGATGAATTGGGGGAGGGAGAGAAAAGGAGAAGAAGCAGGGGGGAGCTCCAGAAGTTTTCCTTTCTGCTACTGGGACCCCAGGAGTTGGGGGAGGGTGAGGGGAGGGGACTACCAGGCAGGGGTAGTGAACCTGTGGCCTCAAGGACATATGTGGTCCTCCAGACCTCAAGTGGGGCTCCTTGATCAAATCCAAACTTCACATAATGAATCCCTTTATTAAAAAGATTTGGTCTGCAAATATTTGATTCTACTTCTATTACTTAAAATATATTACTTTCTCTGGAAAAAAAAAGATTTGTTCTGTAAAATTTGGGATTTAGTCAAAGGGCCGCCCTCACTCAAGGATCCAGAAGACCACATGTGGTCCCAAGGCTGCAGATTCCCTCCCCATCCCTGCAGGAGCATGGGGACATGGTGTAGCAGAGATCACTGACATCCCTGCCTAAGGTCACTCAGGGGAAAGTGGCAGAACAGGGTGGGTTCCCTGCACAGCTAGCGGCAGCACTCAATACCATGCTCGGAAAGTACGAACAAAAACACATTCCTGTCTACCTGTGCAGAATGGTGACCCCCACAAAGAGAGGTCTGTGTCTTAACCCCCAGGACCTGTGCTTTATTTGAAAAAAAAATAACTATATGGAAAAAGGTTCTTTACAGACCTAAGGAAGGATCTTGAGGGATGATTTCATCCTGGACTGTCTGAGTAAATACAATGACAGTGTCCTTACAAGAGACAGAAGAGAAGGCAGCCACACTAGGGAGAGGGCCACCTGAAAACAGAGGCGGAGACTGGAGCGGTGCAGCCGAAACAGCCACCAGAAACTGAAGAGCAGAGGGAGGATTCTCCCCTGCCGTCCCCAGAGGGAACGAGGCCTTGAGAACACTTTGGTTTTGAATTTCTGGCCTCTAGAACTAAGAGAATAAATTTCTGTTGTTTTTAGTGACCGCTGAGCAGCTGGAGAGTTTTGACCCACTCCATTTCTGACCCAGGCGGGTTTCTCCCCTTCTTAGGCAGCTGGGTGGTCTTCTGCCACCATATTGATACTGAAGTTAGCGGAGACACGTGACCGTAGCTCACTGCAGCCTAGAACTCCACTGTGCCTGGCACTACTGTTGTTTTAAGCCGCAAAGCTGTGGTCATTTGTCACAGCAGCCACAGGAAGCCAATATATGTTGAGCATCCCAAATCTGAAATCATTTTGAAGTAAAATCATTTTGAAATATTGCAGAACCCGAAACTTTCTGAGCATCAACATGAGGCTCAAAGGGAATGCTCCCTGAAGCATTTCCGATTTCAGATTTTTGTACTTGGGATGCTCAACCAGTGAGTATATAATGCAAATATTCCAAAATCCAAAAACATTTCTGGTCCCAAGGAACAGGTTGAGCACCCTCCAGGATGAAAACCCTAAGCAGGTCCAACCCGTTCTGCAGCTTCTCTGGCCCCACTCTGGGCACTTTCTCTAAGTGGAAGCAATTTCCCCCAAGTGAGTGAAGGAAGCTAACTGAAACACCACTTGCAAAGTGCCACACCCATCCCCACTCCAATCACTCTCTCTCCCTGCATTCAGAAAGTAGGGGCCCTTGGAAGGCACGCATTTCTAGAAGCCCTGACCCTTATCAGAGGTGGAGAGGCTGTCACTACTGGAGAGACAAGGTAGGGGGCAATGGCGGAGCCCTTATGCACACCCAGCTGGCAGCCACAGCTGTAGGGGAAATTTCACAGGCCCCAGAGACTGTGCTGGCCCTCAGGGAGCAGACAGTGGCCTGTATTGTGGTATGACCCATAGTGAGCAGTGGTGTTTTGCCTGCAAACAAAAGAGGAGTGTGGAGGGAGGTTCCCAGGTTTTTTCTTTTTTTCCATCTTGCAACTGGCATTTGTGATATGATTGTGGGGGATTTCCACCAACCAAATTAAAGACAATTCAGTTTTAGTATTAACTGCAAGGAGAGAGGTGGAGTTTTGCTAACTTTGCTATTTATGAAACACTACCTACTGCTGGTACCAATATGGTCACATTTCCCTCCCTCCAAACAGCCCAAGGTCTGCCATGTGCCAGCGGACAGGGCCCTAGTCTCTTCGCCTCTCCTGGAGCACTGGCTTCTGGACCATCCCTGCCAACAGCTTTGCTGGGAAGCACATTTGTCCCCTGTGGAGTGGCTGAAGCCTCACTCGAGGCAGAAAGAGCTTTTCAAAGGTCCCATGTTAAGGGAACATGTGCTGGGGCCCCAAACCTCACATCAGACCCACAGAAGCAGCTGGTCTCAGGGAGGGAGGTAACTGCTCTCTAAACAAAAATGGTTTTGAAAAATAAGGCAGCCAAAGGGGAATTGCTTCATAAGTCGCACATTCACTTCTCCCTTTAACTGTGCAATTCAAGAAAAACAAGGTGAAGCAGGAACTGCCTCTCTGCCCACCCCCATCCCACCCCCTCTGGACTCCCTCCCTCAACACAACAGGGCTTGGTACAAAAGCTAATTGACTCCTGAGGCTAGTCTCTAATCGCTCTCTTAGCGGAGCCCCTGGTTCCCAAGGGATCTCAGGAGCTACTACACTTAGTAAAGCAGAGGAGATGGAGACCGTGGCGCAGCTCGGGGACACAGTGGCAGGGACAGAGACTGTAGAATCACAGCTTGTCCTCATAGAAGAGTAGATCAGCATAGCATGAGCCCTCCAGGGCACTCACCCTAATTCCAGAAACATCTGTGTTGGCAGTGTAGCCAATACAGTTTCTGCACATGGGGTAGGGGCTCAGAAGGAGGGGAGCTTCTCTAGAGGGAGCAACTGGGTTTTAAGTGCTTCTCCCCAGTGCCCCCCAGGGTGTGTTCCATCACTCAGAGGAGTTGGTAAAAGCACCAAGGCAGAATCACCCCAGGATGCCACGGGCAATCCCCCGACCGGCCATGAGGGCTGGAATCCTGACATCAAGAAATCAAAACTCCACGGGAATGCCAAGGGTTTGACAGTTTTTACTCTGCAGAGAGCTGGAGAGAAAGCTCTCTATCTCCCTGTGTTTGGCAGCAGCACCATCCAGCAGAAGCTGCTTCCTCCCCACTTATCACATCAATGGAACCCTAGGGGGTTAATGGCAATAGCGGATTTTTCAGAGGAACGTCAAGGGTACCCCAGAGCCTGCTTCCCTGAAAGGACACCCCCAAGCCTCCCTGTCCTCTCACCAAGAGAACTGTCAGGATGTTCTCTGCAGTGGGCAAGTGCTTCCAGCACTTTAAGAGCAGGGCTTGTAAATGGTGGAGGTGGGTGAGTTATTTAACTTTTCTGAGCCTTAGTTACCTTAACTGTAAAATGAAGACAACATCCCTTAGCTCAAACAGTTGCTCAACGGAAAACGCAGAAGTTAAAAAAACGATCGATTCTATGGGGGGAAAAGTCCCTAGGCTACCGTTCAATTAAAAGATCACCAGGCGCTGTCAAGCGCCCTGGCAGGGTCCAAGTCTCCCGGAAGACAGCAACCGGGTTAGTCCTCGGTTTCAAAGTCCCTTTGGATCAGTTCCCTTTGGAAAACTTAGAGAGAGGAAAAATACTCTCCACCGGCAAGGGACACCTGCTAGACACACACATACACACACACACACTCACTCACGCACAACTGCACCCAATGTCTCAGAGGTGCGACTCAGGACCTCCAGGTCCCTCCTTCCAGGGGGCACCTGAACCAAGAGAAAGCTGCTCAATCTGCCCAACGCCCCACCCTAGAACTGAGCAGATCTCAAGGGTCCCGCGCAGGGACCCAGTACGTGGGCCGCCCCAGGGCGCCCCCAGTCCCGGACCCGAGAAATCCATCCCTGCTCTCTGCACCACCACCACTCCCAGCGCACTTTTCGGGGTCTCCCATCGGTCCTTGTCTGACCCTTTGAACACCCCACGTACTCGCCAGGGCAGAGCGCGGTCGGCTGAGCAGCGGCCCCATTCTGGTGGCCGGGAAAGGTCTTCTCAGCTCCGCTCTCCTCGATCTCAAGGAAGCCTAAATAAAAACAGGAAACTCAATTAAAAAAAAAAAAAAAGCCTCATTCAGGCTAAATTTCGGGTAAGAGTATTTTAAAAAAAAAAGGTCCGGAAATGCAAAGCTGGAGGCGGTTTTGCCGCTGTAACCCGGGCTCAGCCGCAGATCCGGGGGCGATCTCGCCTGCGCCGCTGTAGTCCACGCGGCAAGCGGCGCCGGCAGCCAGGGCGCGGGCGGAGGCGGCGCGTCCCAGCGCGGGGAGGGAAAACTTCGCGCCCCGCTCGCTGGGCTGGGGAGGGCGCGCGGGGCCGGGCGCCGCGGAGCTGTGCGCGGCCCTCTCCCCGCGCTTGGCGGGCGGGAGTGAAGCCGGGACCCCGGACCCGTGCGGCTCGCCCGCGCTGGGAGCGCTCCCGGTTGCCTCGCGCAGGCCGGCTTGGCAGAGCGCACGATGCCAGCGCGGGGAGCCCCACGTCCCTCTCGGCGGGCCGGCGGGGGTCGACCCCTGCCCCGGCCCCGAGCGCAGTCTGGGCGGCGTAGCCCCGGGGATGCCCATTGCCGGCTCTCTAGACCCGCTGCCGGGGCGCGCCGGAGAGACGCCGGCTTCCAGCGCGGCGCGGGCCCCGAAGGGTCTGGCACCGGTCCTCTCCCCTCTTACCGGTCCCAGAGCGGCTGGCGGCGGCTGGGCTCGGCCCGCGGCCAGTCGGAGCGAGGGCGCTGGGCACCAGTGAGCCCCGACGGACGGAGGCGGGGCGCGGCGGGGCGCTCCGCCTGCTGACAGCCCGCACGCTCCACTTCCCATTCGACTTGCAACAGGAAAAACAACAGGTCCCCCCAGCGCCTCGCCTGCCCCCCACGCCCCCGCCTTGCCCGCGGCGGAGGGGCAGCGTCCCTCTGGAAGATGCACCTTGCCCTTCTTCAAAACAACTTTTCTTCTTATGCAAAGGAAAACAACCAAAAAAAGGCCCGACAACCCCTGAAACCTCCACCTCACCCAGCGAAGAATTTCAACAGAGGCCTGAGATCGCCGCAGGGCGGCAGAGGGAGCCAGCAACTGGGGCGCTGGGCACCTCCCGAGGGGCTACCGAGGCTCAGGACAGGCCGCCTTAAATGGGGCTGTGGTGGACCAGAATGTGCCACAAAGAATACTTCTTTGGCCCTTTTGAGCTGCTTATTCTGAGAAACTGCAGACACAGGAGTAGCTCTGAAAAACTGTTCTTTTGTAAAACGATTTATATGTATGTCCTAACGTACAGAGAGTTATAAGTATCTGCATCAGACAGAGGGCTGCTCAGAAATTTACTTTTATCACCCAAGGGAGGCTTTATCTGCACAACAAGACAACCTTTTAAAAATTTTCTTTTTAAAAAAAGAGAGGGGATCTTCCAGTGTTGCCCTGGCTGGTCTTAAACTCCTGGGCTCAAAATATCTTCCTTAAAAACGCGCCTGTGGCTCAAGGAGTAGGGCGCTGGCCCCATATACCAGGGGTGGCGGATTCAAACCGGCCCAAGCAAAACAAAACAAACAAACAAAAAACCCTTCCTTGAGTAGTTGCAATTACAGGTGGGTACTGTCACCAGTGACAAGACCACCTTTATTAACCACACATTTCCTCCCCCAACGTGCCCCATAACTTGCTGCAGCTACCTCCCCAGGGTCTCATGCCCCTTTTCCTTTCTGTAGAAATATTTCCTATTCTACATAAGCTTTAAACATCTGACCCTTCTTGAGCCTATTTTCTGGGATTTCTTCTCTGTGTGTATGTACATAGTTAAACATGATTTTTTTTTTCTTGTTAATCTGTCTTATGTCAATTTAGTTTGTAGCCCAGCCAAAGAATGCACCGGTGTAGATGGAGGCCATGTTTCCCTCCCCTACACTGGGCATGAGGGAGGTGAAGAGAAGCCAGGGGAGGCAGGGAGAATCACAGGTCCCTTTGGGGGGGAATGTTGGGCTTGTTCCCCAGAGGGTACCCTGACACCCTCCCAGTGGAGCATGTGAGGCTCACAGCCTCACTCCCACCTCAGGCTCAGATCACTGGGCCTTGGCAGAGGTCTCTGGACGGCTCTAAGAAGATCCTGCCAAAAGCCAGAAGGCGTATGGACTGATGGCCAGGTAAGCAGACTGTCCTCACGTTTCCTAACACCTGTCTCTAGCCCTGCTTTTGCTAGCCCGCAATTTTAAACACAGTTTCCTGGTTTTCAGAGTTTGTGGTAAGAAGCAGAAAAAGTCGGATGAGGAACACTCTTACTTCTTACAAAAGAACTCTTCATTGGGCTCAGCATCTGTGGCTTAAGTGGCTAAGGTGCCAGCCACATACACCTGAGCTGGCGGGTTCGAATCCACCCGGGCCTGCCAAACGACAATGATGGCTGCAACCAAAACATAGCTGGGCGCTGTGGCGGGCGCCTGTAGACCCAGCTACTTGGGAGGCAGAGGCAGGAGAATCACTTGGGCCCAGGAGCTAGAGGTTGCTGTGAGCTGTGATGCCACGGCACTCTCCCCAGGGTGACAGCTTGAGGCTCTGTCTCAAAAAAAAAAAAAAAAAAGAACTCTTCATTGAATATGTATTTAATGACAGCTACTCAATCATGCTTCTTCCTGCACAAGATGCTGGGGAGTAGCAAAGCATGCCAACAGCTGAGATGTGCTTCACATATAGTTCTCTTTGATTCCCATGAAAGAAACTAGAATATGTCCCCCAAAATATGCCTCTTTGAAATAAATATTTTTGAACTAAAGGCAACTAAGAAGGAGCAGAGGAAGAGGTCATTCTATCCTCTTTCCTTTCCTGCCTGTTAAATAAAATTTGTAAAAGGCCCCTGATTTGGACCAGGCTCCTGTGTTGTGCTCAACAGACCACACGAATATGGAGTCACACACGCTAAATGAAACCAGTTAACTTAAGCATATACTCATGTAGCAAAGGGATGAGTTTGGGTCAGGTTACAGCAGCTGAGTTTTAGTCACCCTTAGGCCCACAACTGATTCAATAAGGCAGACGCTGTAACCAGTTAAACTCTAACTCTGTATTTCACTTCCATCCTCTGTCCGTAAGTAACCTTCTGACCATGTCACTAGCTGAAGTTCTTTGAATCTGTCCTGGTTCGAGGGCTGCCCTGTTCTAAAATCATGAATAAAATCCAACTAAGATCTTTAAATTTGTTGTAATTTTGACTTTTGACACCCCTAAGTGTGAGATATAAATACTGACAACTCTTGTCAGCTCAGAAATAGCAACCTAGGAATCTTCAAACAATTCTTACTCCATTAGTTTAATCTCATATATTTACTTTCCCTACAGTTTCTCACCTGCAGAAATTGTTCTTCTTTTCTGGAAAATTCATCGTTCATTGTTGAAGATGCTACATAAATCAGATTTCGATGCCACCACTTTGGCTTACATTTCATTGAGGTTTCTTCAGTGTGATGTGTACTGTACATGTTAATAAACTTGCTTGCTTATCTTGTGAATCTGCCTTTTCTTACAGGGATCCATCCCAACTGTAAACTTACTGGGGGTTGAGAAGAAGTTGTATTTTCTCCCTGACACCCACAACAACCCAGCAAGGTCAACTTATCATCCCCAATTTACTGATGAGAAAATTGAGGCTTGGGAAGGCTGAATCATTTTTCAGGGCCCAGAGTTAATAATTGTCTAACTTCTTCCAGATCTTGGCTCCTTTGGCCAAGCTATGCTGCGTCTCCCCAGGCCTCAGTCTCCTAAGAAGTTTCACTTTCCTGACAACCTGATACACTTCCTTTTTGAGACCATACCCGTAGGGACTTATCATGTCCCTCTCTCTTGCTTAGGGTACCAGGAAACTCAAGCTAAATTTAACATTTGAGTACGGTCAAGTTCCTGATACCGTCTGCCTTCCTCTATGGGGTTTCTGATCTCTCTCACCTTATTTTTAACTGTTGTCATGTGTGTTTGAGAGGAAGCTACCTCAAGTTCCCTTTGAATTGTAAATAAAACCAACAAGTTACAGTAGAGAATTTACAGCGATCCTGGAAGAAAAGCACCCCCTTAGCCAACATTTGTTACTCCCACGAGCTCAGGACCCTCAAATCCTTTCCCTGAAAGTTAGTCCTGATTGGGAAATACTTTGGACCCATTTCATGAAGAGAAAGGAGGTCTTAGCCATTAAAGGGGGGGCAGGTCAGTGGAGCACTGGCTTGGACAGAGAGAGGCAGAGCGCTGGCCGGCCTTGCAGCAGAATTTGCACAGGCCCCCAGGCCTATTTCCTTCTTTCCTGTAACTCTCTCCTGCAGAACTTCCCCTCCAAAAGCAAACCAACCTCCATAGCTTCTCACACATGCAGCAAACATCTTTGCTGTGTTCGACTTTGAGTGGCTTTACCACTGACACCCATACACCCACACGTGCCCACAAGAAGGGTTATCTCAGGGCAGTCACACTGAGCACTGAGGCATGGGGGTGCAAACATGAGAAACTCACTTCCTCAGCCCCTCCACAAGATGTCTGCATCCCCCTGTACACTGTCCAGGCAGGAAGGCCATTGATTTGGACCAGGCAAAGCAGAAACCACCCAGCTCAAGTCCTTTCCCCTTTTGTTTTGGCCAAGAAAATTGTGGTGAAGTTTGCCAGTTAAGAGCACTTTCCCTGGAGCTGTGTGACCTCAGGCAATTGCGTTAACCTCTCTATGCCTCCACTTTCTCATCTGTAGTATGGAGATGCTAATAATGGTGGCCAACATTTAAAATTGCTGTTGGGATTAAATGAATTAGTATACGTCAAATGTTTATAAGAGTGCCTGACACAGAGTAAACCCTCAGAAAGTGGGAGTTTTTGAGTTGTCATTCTAGTTACTATTCTACAACAGTGTCTTTGGGCTTTGTGGAACTGAAGGTTTCTACTCTAGAACAGTATTTTTCTTTCTTTTTTTTTTTTTTAGAGACAGAGTCTCATTTTATTGTCCTCAGTAGAGTGCTGTGGTGTCACAGCTCACAGCAACCTCCAACTCCTGGGCTTAGGCGATTCTCTTGCCTCAGCCTCCCAAGTAGCTGAGATTACAGGTGCCTGCCAGAATGCCCGGCTATTTTTTGTTGCAGTTTGGCCAGGGCCAGGTTTGAACCTGCCACCCTCAGTATATAGGGCCAGCGCCTTACCCACTGAGCCACAGGCACCGCCCATAGAACAGTATTTTTCAATAGCAGCAACAGTAGGTTATGACATATCAGTTCACTGGAGATCCACTCAAATTAGAAAAAGAAGAACAGGGAATACAATAACAGATTATATTCTATGCAGTAAGGGTGGGCGTATTTCTGGAGACTCTAGTTCCATTCATGGGTGTGTGTGTGCGTGTATTGTCAAGATGTCAGATGTGTTGCTTTTTCTTTTTTTGTTTTTTTGAGACCGAGTCTCACTATGTCACCCTGGGTAGAGTGCTGGGGCATCACAGCTCACAGCAACCTCAAACTCTTGGGCTTAAGTGATTCTCTTGCCTCCCAAGTAGCTGGAACTATAGGCGCCCACCACAGTGCCCAGATATCATTTTCTTTTTTGTTGCAGTTATCATGGTTGTTTAGCAGGCCCAGGTTGGGTTTGAACCCGCCGGCCTCGGTGCATGTGACCGTAACCACTGTGCCACGGGCGCCAAGCCAAGATGCGTTTCTTATTGTCTGTCCCAGTCAACACAAACCAGAGAGCTGCTGCCTGGATCACATGATGGTGATGGCAAAGAAAGAGCAGAGCAGATGGTTGGCGAACAAGGCCAAGGTCAGATTCCATTTCCGAAAGTCTGACTTGTGAGCATTCAGGCTCAGAGTGTAGGAGAGCCTGAGGAAAAGGAGCCCCCGTCCCCAGGCTGAGGACTGGAGAGTGACTAGTGGGGTGGGAGGTGGAGGGAAAGTGCCCTACACTTGATTCCAGGCCAGAGCTACACTGACGGTTTGGAAAAGACCCAGGCAACTCAGAGATGGCCCAGGAGACCCAGGCCCCTGGCACAGGATGAACTGATAGAGATTGTGCTCCCTGGGCCCAGCTGGATGGGGGCTCCATAGAAATTGAGTTGTTTTTTTGTTTTTTGTTTTTTTTTTTGTAAAACATATACACTCAAAACCCAAGCTACCCCACCACCTGCCAGCTTTAAAACCTTGGGAAGTCATTTCTGCCTCAGCCTCCTTATCTGGCATAGGTGGACAATAACACACCCCTGACCTGGGGCTGAGGGAAGATTCAGTGAATCCATAGTTCTATCCCTGATACAAAGTTCAAGAAACAGTAGTTGACTTCTTTTCTTTTTGCAGGGAGGTGGACAGAGTCTCGCTGTGGCACCCTGAGAAGAGTGCCATGGTGTCATAGCTCACAGCAACCTTAAGCTCTTGGCTCAAGCTATCATCTTGCCTCAGTTTTTCCATTTTTAGTAGAGATGGGGTTGATGTTGAACTCCTGAGATCAAGCAATCCACCTGCCTCAGCCTCCCAGCATGCTGGGATTATAGGCATGAGCCACCGTGCCCAGCTGCATAGCCAACTTTTAAAAAATCCTATAATGGAGTTGTTGGCTTTCTGGTTTCCGGGTTTGTTCTCGGCTGCGGAGGCTGCCTCGTACTTCTGCAGAGACTCACAGGTCCTGGAAGAGCTAACAGCTTAGCGGAGGCTGCAATGGATCCATTACAAACACTTGACCCAACCTTGACCCCAGAGTCTTCATAAATGATCACTGAGGAAGATTCACAAGATGTTTCAGAGTCCTCACATGGCTTCTCAGAAACGTTAAGAAAGAACCTTAGTAAACTGTCTCTCAACCTGGGCACTGATCTCCCTCCCTCTCTACCAGAAGGTTTTACCCAGCAACAGGATAGCGAAAGCATCTTCCAGGATATTCGAGGCGGCCGGCCTCTTGGAAAGAGGAGAGGAGTGCTGACGCTGTTATCTGTGCAGAGAGAAAGGCTGGCCAGACGGAGATATATTTTAATCAACAAGTTTTCTCCACTTGGAACACGACTGAAAGACACTGGACGTAAGGGAATTCAGAATGACGACAGTCAACCATTCGAATGTCACCGCAGTTACTGCGTGTCCCACAATTGGGATCCTTGTGAAAATGCTAGAATAGGAAGTGATGACACTGACCCAATTTCACCAAAAACATTCTTGTAGTTTTGGGCTTTGCTGGTACGTTTATTCAGCAAGTCGAGAGCTTGCTACATATCAGATGTATACCAGTAATTCTGATAACCTATCATGAGTTCTGTAAGGGTTTTTCTTGTATCTTTTCCTTATTACTTCAATACCGGTAACTGAAGAAGGATCAGTGTAGTTTGCATGTATGTGAATAACCAGTATACTTTAGCTCTACTACTTGATTTGACCTGAAGAATCACCAATAAGTCTCAAGTATTCCCATGAGTTTCAGAAGCCTGAAGTCTGCAGGATAAAGAATTTGCAGCAAAGTAACTTGTGGGAAAAGAATGTGAAGGAAACATTTGGCAGTTGGCTAGAGCTTAATTGATTAGATTTTTCTGGTTTTCAAAAATTGCAATGAAAGGAAGCTTTGATGTGTTGTATGTTCTTTGTAGTAGTAAATAAGTGTGTGTGTAGAGAAACAAAAAAATTGACATTTGAGTACCTTTAAAAAAAAAATCCTATAAAGTGGAGGGGTGCAGTGGCACACACCTGTAATCCTAGGACTCTGGGAAGCCAAGGCAGGTGGATTGCTTGAGCTCAGGAGTTCAAGACCAACCTGAGCAAGAGCGAGACCCTGTCTCTACTAAAAGTAGAAAAATTAGGGCGGCGCCTGTGGCTCAGTGAGTAGGGCGCCGGCCCCATATGCCGAGGGTGGCGGGTTCAAACCCAGCCCCGGCCAAACTGCAACAAAAAAATAGCCGGGCGTTGTGGCGGGCGCCTGTAGTCTCAGCTGCTCGGGAGGCTGAGGCAAGAGAATCACGTAAGCCCAAGAGTTAGAGGTTGCTGTGAGCCGTGTGACGCCACGGCACTCTACCAGAGGGCGGTACAGTGAGACTCTGTCTCTACAAAAAAAAAAATAAAATAAAAGTAGAAAAATTAACCAGGCATTGTGGCCGGTGCCTGTAGTCCCAGCTACTTGGGAGGTGGAGACTTGAGGATCACTTGAGCCAGGAGTTTGAGGTTGCCGTGAGCTAGGCTGTTGCCAGGGCACTCTAGCCTGGGTGACAGAGCAAGATTATCTCAGAGAAAAAAGAAAAATTCCTGTCATGCTCTTCCTAGTCTAGGGTGTGGGTGAGTTTGTGGAAGGGATTGGGGGAAGTGGAAGGAGCAGCAGCGTTCGGGGTCAGGAGGCTGGATTCAACCCCACGCCTGCTGTATACCAGGGGCGACCCAGGCTTGGCAATACTGACTCATTCGGCAGGCACACGGCGGGCACGGCACATGCTACTGTGCACCGCTGTACCGGATATAGTAGTAGGCTCTGGGCACACGCACTGTAGCCAAGGCCTGCCTCCCCCGCCCCCCACCTTACTCCATTGGAAAGAGAAACTATAAAGAAATCAATAAGATACAGTGTCATGAAGTAGGAAGGGCTGCAAGGAAATCTGAGACAGGTTAGGAGGGGAGGAACTTGGAAGGGGGAACTACAGAGTGGGGAGGGCCTCTCAGAGGTCATGACCTCTGAGCAGAGCGATAAGAGGAGGGGAAGGAGGGGTGATGTGGGGGTCTAAAGGCAGAGCAGCCCAGGTGGAGGGAGGAGCCCAGAGCAGCAAGGGGGACAGCCAGGCGGCAGGGGTGGGGTGCAAACAGCAAGCAGGATGGTGGAGCAGGCAGCTGAGGGTTTGGGATGTGGCCAAGAGTGCTGAGCAGCAGAGCAAAGGTTCTGGATCTCCATAGGGAGTGGTGGACTGATTTACATGTGAAAAACTCTACAGTAGACACACACCTCCTTGCTTGGTCAAAAAAAAAGGCCTAGAAGCAAGAAGAACAGGCCTGGCCTCTGGATCTTGCTTTCCGATACCAACCTCCTTAATAAAAGGAACTCTGGCTCCTTGGAGAAGTGGCTGATCCCTAGATTAGGGCAAGTAGTAGAGAAGACGAGCCGGGAGCATCTTACAGTGCCAGAAAGCAGAGGTGTGCTCCGAGACCAACAGTCAGGACGGGATGTGTCCGCGGTCACAGAGATGAACTGGAAAAACTTCCAGTGGCCAAAGCTGGAACGATCTGGGCAACAAAACAAATGAAGTAACATTGGATGATAACTCGAGGTATAAAATTAATACCCACGCATCTGCACGGATATAACTAAGTGATTGCCTAAACAAATAGATGAGGGAGGACACACAGGTCTCCTCTGCAGAAGGATTCCAAATAATTTATACTTTGCCTTCGAGGAGGTGGAGCCTGCACCTAGTGACTTCCTTCCAAAAAGTACAGCGTAGAAGGGGGCAGGAAAGCAGAACGTAACTTTATGTCGGTGGAGACACCTGGAAAACACTACGTTAGCCAGGTGACTGAAACTAATGACAACAGCAATGTTATGTTGAGAGTGTTGAGAGCATGCACATTTGATAGGATGCGATGAGAATGGTACTTTACCTTTGTGGGTTTCCTCCCAAGAACCTAGTCTGATCATGACAAAAAAAAAAAATAATAATTGAGGGACATTCTATAAAATACTTGACCGACACTCCTCAAAACTGTCAAGATTATCAAAAACAAGCGAAGTCTGAGAAATAGCCTCAACCAAGGACATGTGACAACTAAATGTCACAGGGTGTCCTGGATCAGATCCTAGATCAGGAAAAGGATGTTAGGTAGAAACCAAAGTACTCTGAAGGACAGATATGTGGACTTTTTTTTTGAGACAAGGTCTCTATCGCCCAAGCTAGAGTGCCATGGCACCATCACAGCTCACTGCAATCTCGAGCTCCTGGGCTTAATTCGTCCTCCTGCCTCAGCCTGCCCAGTAGCTGGGACTACAGGTGTGCGCCACCACTCCTGGCTAGTTTTTCTGTTTTTTGCAGAGACTAGGTTTTGCTGTGTTGCTCAGGCTGGGCTCATACTCCTGGCCTCAAGCGATCCCCCTGCCTCAGCCTCCCAAAGTGCTAGGATTACAGGTGTGAGCCACAGGAAGGCCAAGTATGGACTTTTAGTTCTGAATCCTATGAAACATGATGGGATCATCTTGGCTCAGTAGTTGAGACAAAAGTGCCATAGCAATGTACAATGTTAGCAATGGGGACACTGGGTGTGGGGTATGTGAAAACTCTGTACTATCTGTGCCACTTCTTGGCAAATCTAAAACTATTCTAAAATGTGAAGGTTATTAGGTGAAAAGAAATATTTGAATATAATGGTTTGGGGAGAGTGAGGCCTGCACATCTGCAGGCAGGGGCAGACAGGGCATCATGTTAAAAATCTAGTAACATGGCTCGGCGCCTGTGGCTCAAGCGGTTAAGGCGCCAGCCACGTACACCTGAGCTGGTGGGTTCGAATCCAGCCTGGGCCCGTCAAACAACAATGATGGCTGCAACAAAAAAATAGCCAGGCGTTGCGGCAGGCACCTGTAGTCCCAGCTACTTGGAAGGCGGAGGCAGGAGAATCGCTTGAGCCCAGGAGTTGGAGGTTGCTGTGAATTGTGATGCCACAGCAGTTTACCCAGGGTGACAGCTTGAGGTTCTGTCTCCAAAAAAAAAAAATCTGGTAATACAATGTGGTGCAGAATGGCTGGGAGTACAGAAAGCAGACACTACCTTACCTCTGGAATACAGTAGTGGGGGGGTGGGTAGGTGGAATCACGGAAGAGGGAGGTGCGCAAATCAGAGAGCAAAGCCTCATCTGTCTCCTCTACCTACCCTGGATGTTCTGTCTTTGGGGTGAGGAGAGGTTTGAGCCCCATCTTCTGGGGACCCTGAGACCCAGCCCTTCCCCCACAACCCCTGGGTCTGTTTCCTTCTCTGTAAAATGAGGTTTGTTACTTCAACTTCAGAATCGTTCTGAGGCTAAAAATAGATGTTTTAGTGAAAGTGGTTTGGAGACAAGTAAAAGCTTTGTAAATAGGTCCTCCCCCTCAGAGGGCCCTGCTCCTCCCCCCTTCCCTCCACACACTTTGCCCCCTGCTCTGAATAACATCCCACATCAGTGATTTTCAACTGGCATGCCGAGAGGATCTTAGGTAGGCCACAAAAATTTTTAAAGATCATTAATTAAATTATTTTTTTAAGAAGTTCAAAGCATTTTTTTTACTCTTTTTTTTTTAATCAACATAATTTAAGTGTGCTGTGGAAGTCTAACTATAGGTTCAATTGTGCCATGAGATAAAAAGGTTGGAAAACACTGGTCTAGAGAAATAGCCCCCCTGGGTGTCCCCCTATCACAAATAGCACCTATTCTGAGGATCATCCCCACGTCCTCTATGAGGAGGGATACAGCTGGCTACATTTCCCCCAGATAGGAAAATAAGAATGAAAAAGTGCAAGGGCAGGAGAGGAGGGAAGTTTAGGGAGAGGAGAGCCATCTTCCACCGCGAGTGGGCTGAATGATGGCCACCAAAGATATTGTCCACGTTCTAATCCCTAAAAACTATGAGCCTTACTTGGAATCTCATTTGGAAAAAAGGGTCTTTGCACATATAATTAAGTGAAAGATCTTGAGATTAGATCATCCTTAATTATCTGGGTGAGTCCTTTATCCAATGACAAGTGTCCTTATAAGAGAAAGGCTGGCTGAGCACAGTGGCTCATGCCTGTAATCCCATTACTTTGGGAGGCTGAGGCAGGAGGATGATTTGAGGCCAGAAGCTAAAGATCAGCCTGAACAACAAAGCGAAACTCCATCTCCACAAAGAAATGAAAAATTAGTGGGGCATTGTGATGGACACTTGTAGTCTCAGCTGTGTGGGAGGCTGAGGCAAGAGGATCGGTTGAATCCAGGAGTTTGAGGTTGCTGTGAGCTAGGCTGGTGCTACTCTCTAGCCCAGGCGAAAGAATGAGGCCCTGGCCTCCCCCCTCCCCCCACACACAAAAAAGAAAAAGAAAAAGAAAAGGAGAGAAAGGCAGAGGTAGATTTAAGATAGAAGATACAGACATGGCAGAGAAGGCCGTGTAAAGAAGGAGGCAGAGATGGGAGTGTCCGGGAGAAAGAAGACTCTCTCTGTGTCCTCTGAAATTTCCATGTTTGAGTCAGTGAAATAAGCTGACAGTAGACAGATTAACAGGAGAAGAGGCATACAAACATATCACACACATACACACAGAGTCTTATAAAATAGGACACCAAGAAAGACCAGATGATTGGGGTTTTTATAGCATCAGAATAAGGGTTGAGGCTTCTGCCAGGAGGTGGTGGGGACAAGCTATGGAAGGGTACACTGCAAATAAAAAGCTGTGTGGGAGCTGGGCTCGTGCCTATACTGTAGACCTAGCTACTCAGGAGGAGGCTGAGGCAGGAGGATTGCTTGAACTATCTTTAAAATACAAACTTAAAAAGGCTGGGCACAGTGGTACAGGCCTGTAATCTGAAAACTTTGGGAGGCCGAGGTGGGAGGATCCTTTGAGGCTAGGAGTTTGAGACCAGCCTGAGCAACATAGTGAGACCCCAACTCTACAATAAAAGAGTTAGGGCTCAGCACCTGTGGTTTAAGTGGCTAAGGCGCCAGCCACATACACCTGAGCTGGCGGGTTTGAATCCAGCCCAGGCCCACCAAACAACAACGATGGCTGCAACCAAAAAATAGCCAGGCGTTGTGGTGGGAGCCTGTAGTCTAAGCTTCTTGGGAGGCTGAGGCAAGAGGATCACTGGGGTCCAGGAGTTGGAGATTGCTGTGAGCTATTACTGTGCCACTGCACTCCAGCCTGAGCAACAGAGCAAGACCCCATTGCAAAATAAAATAAAATAATACTAGAAACAGTCTGGGTCTGGTGGCTCATGCCTGTAATCCTAGTACTCTGGGAGCCAGAGGCGGGCAGACTGCTTGACCTCAGGATTTTGAGACCAGCCTGAGCAAGAGCAAGAACCCGTCTCTAAAAAAATAGCTACACGTCATGGGTGGCGCCTCTGGCTCAGTCGGTAAGGCGCCGGCCCCATATACCGAGGGTGGCGGGTTCAAACCCGGCCCAGGCCAAACTGCAACCAAAAAATAGCCGGGCGTTGTGGCAGGCGCCTGTGGTCCCAGCTACTTGGGAGGCTGAGGCAAGAGAATCGCTTAAGCCCAGGAGTTGGAGGTTGCTGTGAGCTGTGTGAGGCCACAGCACTCTACCCGAGGGCCATAAAGTGAGACTCTGTCTCTACAAAAAAAAAAAAAAAAATAGCTACACGTCATGGTGGGCACCTGTTATCCCAGTTACTTGAGAGGCTGAGGCAAGAGCATCGCTTGAGCCTAAGAGTTTGAGGTTGCTGTGAGCTAGGACGCTATGGCACCCTACCCAGGGCAACAGAGTGAGATCCCGTCTCAAGAAAAAAAAAATATATACTAGAAAGTTTGTCTTGTTATGCAGATAAACTTTCTCAGGTAATCCTCAGAAGGATGAGTGGCAGCCCGTGGCAATCTGTCTAGGCCAGTTGTAATTCCAGTCTCTTCCCTGTGAAACTCTCCTTCCTAGGCAGATAAGAGGACTTCAGAAAAAGCCTCTGTTTGCACCTGCTGTTTACTAACATAGCCTTCTTCTGTAAATGTAAATTTTTTACAAAAGGACAGCTTTTCAGAGCTATTCCTGTGTCTGCATTTTCTCTAAGTAGTCATCTCAAAAGATGCAAAGAAATATATTGGGGGTGGTGGTGCCACATTTTATTCTCCCACAGAATGATGTTGCCACGAGCCAAGAAGCACCTGGAGTCACCAGGAGCTGGGAGAGAAAGGAAGAACCTCCCCTGGAGCCTTCTGAGGGGGCTTCTGAAGACAGCGTGCTGCCCACCCTCCTGGGGCTTGTTTCAATTGTGGCGATTTGTTGTAGTAGCTACAGGGAGCTCATATACCCTCATTTCTTCTATAGATTATTATGCAACCAGCAACATGATTATTATAAAGATGTGGTCTCATGGGAAAGGTTTTGGTTACACAATGAAATGAAAAACAAGGCAGAAAGATCATGGAGCAATCAGCATGTGGCCTTTTCATACATTATCCAGTTTCAGTCTCAAGTAACTGTGTGTGGGGTGCTGTTATCATCCCCATTTACGAATTAAGGAACCGAGGCAATGCCATGGATAACTCACCAAAGTCACCACCTTACAGCTGGGGTTTGGGAGCTCCACCCACCTGAGCCCTGAGCTGCGAGGGTCGGCCCCCCCGGGAGCCTTTACAACCTGAAGTCAGCATGGAGGGGAAAGTGTACACCTTACTGTATAAATAATAGCATGACATTGGCCCATGAACCACAAATGGGAGGAAGAAGACGTGTCACATCACCACGCGCAGGCCCAGCCTTCCACTTTCCGCCCTCAACGAGAACTGTCCAGGGAAAGGCACTGTCCAGCCACTTAACCCAACGGTCAGTAGCCAACGGTGGTGGCAATTCCGAAGCCCCAGAGCATCCTGGGAAATGATTGTGTCAACAGGTGGAAAACGTGCAATGCAGAATCACCTCTGCCCAGTCACAGCTGCGCATTGCCGAAGCACACGGGCCTAAGCACACAGGCTTCGTAGGAGGGCGTGTGGGGCAGTAAAACTTGGGGGCAGAGGGCTAGATGTCTTTCTTTCCATTTTTTTCCTCACCATTCACATTTTGTTAAAGGTGTAGTAAAAATGCAAAAATGTGAAACTTTGTTTCCTCTGCCCACGTCAGAGCCAATCTCTCTTGCCGCTGTTCACACCAGGACCTTGGATGAGCAATTATTTCATCTGTACAACCACAGCGCATTGTAGCCAGACATTCCCGTGTCTGCCTGCTCAGTAACAGGGGTGGCTCTGGACAGGGACGGGAACTCCAGAGAAGGACTCCTCTGGGATACACTTGGCACAGCAAAACACACCCTCAGCCAACGGGAGTCTAACCAGGCATGTGCGAGATGGTGGCAGCATAGCACTCTGTGAACGTGCCCCCACCCCCCTGCTCTCAAAAAAAAAAAATCCTGTCTTCCCCCCACGGTATGACCGCACAGCTGCACCTGCAGTCTCCAGCCAGAAATGCTGGCCCAACACGCTCTTGACCCTACCCAAGTTGACTGGACCAACCTCAGGTGAGCCAATCAGTGATTTTCCCCAGGAATAGGGAATTAGACCCAAAGGAGCAGAGTTAGTGGTGTTTCAGGTGCCTAGAACTTGGGTGCTCCGCATGGAAGCTCTTGTGCCTCTGCAAAGCACTAAGGAAATCAGAAGCTGACGTGCAGAGAAAGAGAGGTCGAGAGAGAACCACGGAGCAGGTGCACAGAGGACAAGAGAGGGACGGAGAGGAGAGTAAACGTTCCAGGCGACCTTCCAGCTCCTGATCCCTATCCTTTGGTGACCCTACTGCAGCCTTAAGCCCGACTCCCATATTCTCCACTCTGAATGTGTTTCCCAGGGAAGCTGTAACAAATTACCACGAACGGATGTCTTAAAACAGAAGAAATTTGTTCCCTCCCAGCTCTCGAGTCTGGCTGTGTGAAATCAAGGGGTCAGCAGGTTGGTTCCTTCTGGGGGCTCTGAGGGGAAGACCCATGCATGCCCTTCTCCCAGCTGCTGGCACTGCTGGAAATCCTTGACTTTTGTAGGCTTGTGCATGCATCATTCCAGTCTCTGCCTCTGTCTTCCAGTGGCATTTTTCCTGTGTGTCTGTGTCTTTGTCCAAATTCTCCTCTTATTTTTATTTTAAGAGCGTCTGCTCTGTTGTCCAGGCTGGCCTCAAACCAAGCCTGGGCTCAAGGGATCCTCCCACCTCAGCCTCCCAAGCAGCTGGGATTACAGGAGTGCACTGTCATGCTGAGCTCCCTCTTCTTATCAGGACACCCTAGTTCAGCATGACCCCATCTCGACTAATCACATCCATGAAGGCCTTATTTCATAGACGATCGTGAATTTCATGGGGAACAATAGTCAACCCAATATAGACTCTCAAGTTTGTTATTGTTATTTGAACCCTCCCGCCCCCCCCACAAAATGGCTCAGCACCTGTAGCTTAGTGGTTAGGGCGCCAGCCACATACACCAGGGTTCAAACACAGCCCAGGCCTGCTAAACAACAATGACAACCACAGCAACAACAACAATAACAAAAAATAGCCGGGTGTTGTGGTGGGCACCTGTAATCCCAGCTACTTGGGAGGCTGAGGCAAGAGAATCTCTCAAGTCCAAGAGTTGAGGTTGCAGTGAGCTGTGACGCCACAGCACTCTACCAAGGGCAACATAGTGAGACTCTCAATTAATACAGATATTAGATTGGCTTGAAGTGCGATATGAAGAAACAGTTTTTTTTTTTTTTTTTTGTAGAGACAGAGTCTCACTGTACCGCCCTCAGTAGAGTGCCGTGGCATCACACAGCTCACAGCAACCTCCAGCTCCTGGGCCTACGTGATTCTCTTGCCTCAGCCTCCCAAGCAGCTGGGACTACAGGCGCCCGCCACAATGCCCGGCTATTTTTTTGTTGCAGTTTGGCCGGGGCTGAGTCTGAACCCACCACCCTTGGCATATGGGGCCGGCGCCCTACTCACTGAGCCACAGGCGCCGCCCTGAAGAAACAGTTTTTCAAAGAAAGTAAGTAGCTGGCTGAATTGTGGCAGAATGAGGGACGATGAGAATTCCCTGATCTTGGACGGCAGCTGGAATGGGAATATTTGAGGGGAAGACACAGGAATGACCAATGGGTGCTGGTCCGTCTCAAGCACCTCCTCTTGCCAGACGAACATGATGCTGCTTCCCACTGTCACGTGGCATGAGGTCAAGCAGGGGTAGCTTTCCAAGAGAATTAAGGAAAACCCTTCTTTTTTATTTTATTTTGTAGAGACAGAGTCTCACTTTACTGCCTTCGGTAGAGTGCCATGATGTCACAGGACTCACAGCAACCTCCAACTCTTGGGCTTAGGTGATTCTCCTGCCTCAGCCTCCCGAGCAGCTGGGACTACAGGTGCCCGCCACAACGCCCGGCTATTTTTTAGTTGCAGTTCAGCCGGGGCTGGGTTTGAACCCGCCACGCTCAGTATATGGGGCCCGTGCCCTGCTCACTGAGCCACAGGCGCCACCTGGGAAAACCCTTCTATTCTAAGCCACACTGATTTTCCCTTCTTACCCATATGCTAAAAGAAGAAACTAACCACTACTCTTGTTCCTAAGAAATCCAAGCTCTGGGGCCTGGCCCAGTCTAAGGCTGAATATTCACCTGGACAAGATTTCATGGCACTGATTACTGGTAAATGGCAGGATCCCAAATAAAATTTATAGGTGAGCTGGGCCTGGTGGCTCACACTTATAATCCTAGCACTTTGGGAGGCAAAGGTGGGTGGATTGCTGGAGGCCTGGAGGCCAAGAGGCCGGGAGTAAACCAGTAGCCCAGAAGGCCAGGCATAGTGGCTCACACCTATAATCCTAACACTCTGGGAGGTGGAGATGGGTGAATTTCCTGAGCTCAGGAATTTAAGACCAGTCTGAGCAAGAGCAAGACCCCGTCTCTACTAAAAATAGAAAAAACTAGCCAGGTGTCCTAGCTACTAGCCCAGCTACTAGGGAGGCTGAGGCAAGAGGATCCCTTGAGCCCAAGAGTTTGAGGTTGCTATGAACTATGACACCATGGCACTCTACCGAGCGTGACAAAGTAAGACTCTGTCTCAAAAAAAAAAAAAAAAGACCAGTCTGGGCAACATAGCAAGATCCTGTCTCTACACAAAAATAGAAAAATTAGCTAGATGTCGTGGTGGGTGCCTGTAGTCCCAGCTACTCAGGAGGCTGAGGCAAGAGGATTCCTTGAGCCCAGGAGTCTGAGGTTGCAGGGAGCTCTGCATTGTAGCCCAGGCAACAGAGTGAGACCTTATCTCAAAAAACTAAAATAGGCTTGGCGCCTGTATGGCACCAGCCACATACACTGAGGCTGGCAGGTTCGAACCTGGCCCAGGCCAGCTAAAGAATAATGACAACTGCAACAAAGCCAGGTGTTGTGGTGAGCATCTGTAGTCCCCGCTACTTGGGAGGCTGAGGCAAGAGAATTGCTTAAGCCCAAGAATTAGAGGTTGTTGTGAGCTGTGACGATACGGCACTCTACCCAGGGTGACAGCTTGAGACTCTGTCTCAAAAAAAATAAAAAATAAATACATAAATAAATAAAATAAAAATTTACAGGCAACCAACTAGGGTGTTTTTATTTTTATTTTTGAGACAGTCCCCTTATGTCACCTGGGTAGAGTGCCACAGCGTCATAGCTCATAGCTCAAACTCTTGGGCTTAAGCAATTCTCTTGCCTCAGCCTTCCAAGTAGCTGGGACTACAGGCATCTGCCACAATGCCCAGCTAATTTTTTTTTATTTTTGTAGTTGTCATTGTTGTTTAGCAGGCCGGAGCCAGGTTTGAACCCACCAGTTCCGGTGTATATGGCCACTGCCCTAACTGCTGAGCTATGGGCACTGAGTCACCAACTAAGATTTTATAAGAGTTGAAAATCCAGGAAGCCAAGTCTGGCAAATTGAAGATTATGCTATCTCACCCTTTTGGAAGAGTCCTAGGCTGAAATCATCAAGAAGCAAGTTGCTATGGAGCTGTGTTCCCTCCTAGAGAAGCTTCCCAAGAAACTCTGGAGAGTGGGCCTGGGAGCCTCCAGGCAGGAGATCCCTTCTCGGTGGGGAGCACCTGGGGTGGCCACATCGCGTGGCACCAGACCTTGTTCTAATGTTCAGTTCACCCATCTAGAATACCACGGTGTGTGCTCCGACTCAGACTGTGCATCTTTGCCCCAGAGGTCCGGTAAGTCGACTACAAAGTCCACGATTGAGGGGAAGGCTGGGGAGTCCCCAAAGAGAGAGACCGAAGAAATACAGAGGGATAAATAGCAAGTAGAGATGGCGGCTCTGAGAACAGAGACCTGATGCAACAGTGCGACATGACTTGGGTCACCTCTCGTCTGACAAGGGAGAGCTGTCTGTGATTGACGGTGGTACGGCAGGACCAGGTTGGGCAAGGGCAACAGTAATGGAGACATTACAGTTGGGAAAAGTCAAAGGACTTGAACAGGGTGTGTGTGGTGGGCAGGACCAGAATGAAATGGACCAAGGTGGACACTACGGGCTTTCAGGCCATCAGGCTGTCTATCCAGTCCCCTTTTTGGTAACCCTTCCACATAAGGTCATGAGGACAGGTGCTCAGTGCACACACCTGCCATAGCTGATGGGACCAGAAGGGAGGCCTTGATCCAACACAGACTGACCAGTTCTTCCCAGGTAGGTGGGTTGGGACCAGAAATTGTTCTCTTTGGGTGAAGGGATCCAGGAAGCATCAGCTTGGGGTGATGCAGGTGGGTAAACAGGAACAGGTGAGGGTGCTGTGAAAATGTCCACAAGGTCTCTGCAACCCTGGGTCCCATGAGAGCTACAATGTTCCCTTGCCAGGCTGGGTGCAGTAGCTCACACCTGTGTGAAAGGCCAAGGTGGGATTGCTCAAGATCAGGAGTTGAGACCAGCCTTGGCAACATAGTGAGATCTTGTCTCTATAAAACATAAAAATAATTAGCCAGGTATGGTGATGCATGTCTGTAGTCCTAGTTACTAGGAAGTGTGAGGCAGGAGGATCCCTTGAGCCCAGGAGTTCAAGGTTATAGTGAGCTACAGTCATGCCACTGCACTCCAGCCTGGGCGGCAGAGCAAGACCCTGTCTCTCAATAAACAAACAAAGTTCCCTTTTCTTCTTGAACTAATAGGAGTTGGGTTTTGATCTTAGGCCAGATTAGGAACTCTGTACTGGGGTGTGAGGTAAGGCTACAACTTGAGTGCAAGATGGACAACCCATAATCTGAACGGATCCAACCCAGCCAGCCTTCCAGGGTCACCTCCCCTGAGTGGGGACTTGCAGCTCTAAAACATCCCAGCCTTGCTGTCTAACTCTGGGCCTTTGCATGTGCTATTCCCTTTGCCTGGAGTGCCCTTCCTTTTGCCCTCCCCTGCACATATGCACACGCACACACGCACACACACACACACCCTTTCTTTGCCTAATTCCTTGGTAGAATTAGGGCCCCACACAGATGTTACCTGCCTGGCCAGCTGGCCCAGGGGGGGCCCCTTGTCCTGGGGCTGTTCCATCTGCTATTCCAGTCCCTGGTCTACTCAATCTGGATTGCCTGTTCGCCCACTGCTCCCTGCAAGCAGGGACTCTGCATGAATCTGGACCAGCACCTGTGTCTGGCCCATGCTGGGTGTTAAAGTGAGTCTATAAGAATGCTGAATGAAGAAATGAATGAATGATGTAGTCTTGAATGGAGACAGTCATAGGTTGCCTTGAGAAAGGGTCAGGGAGCCATAACCAAGGAAGAGAAAGAACAAAGGTCCCCAACCCAGCCAGTGTGGGAACAGCTCCTTCACATCCTTCTAGTGGGAGCCTGACACCCAGTGACTCTGGCCCCCATGCTTAGGCCTGACAGCCTCAGGGAAGCAGGGGGTGCTGGACTCACCTTTAGAGCAGCTGGTCTCACCAGAGACGGGTAGGTTCAGCCTCCATCAGTCTAGACCTAGGTCCCTTCTCCAGTCTAGGAAAAAACGCCAGTAATTTCCAGAGTGAGGATGGGAAACCAAGGACCCCTCTGCTCCTCCCATGGGGCAGGCTCCTTTCCCCAGCCTTTGACCCCCAGGCTCCCTTCCCAGCGGGCCTCTGATTCGCCTCCCACTCCCCAGCTCACCCCATGAAAGAGTAATGGTGCAAAATTTGTTGAGGAGAAAAACAGGAAGTGGAGCCCGAGAGCAGGGCTGCGGCCACGCTCCCCAGGAGAACGTGGCAGCCCCCTCCACCGCAGCCTTACAGGAAAGTGGTCGGGGCAGTCCCCGCCTGACTGTAGGGGGTGCGGTGGGGCGAGGGGAGAGTCCGGCAAGGAGCCCGCTTTATTTTTAGAGCCAACATCGCACCTGCACCCTGTGTCTTGCCTCTTATCTCACCTTCTCGCAGAGCTCTTCGAAGTTGAGACTACCCCATTTTACAGATGGGCAGACAGATTCAGAGAAGTGAAGTGGCCCGGGCCACACAGCCTTTCCCACGCCAGGGTCATGGCTCCCTGATTCTTTCTCAGACTTTGATTTCTATTTGTGGTGTGTTTTTTGTTCTAGGCTTGTGAGTGCACGGTGGGTGGGGGCAGGGAGTGTTCTTTCTGGCTCCTCCTCCGCACATCAGACGCTGATGGTAAGAAAGGAAAGCAGGGCACTCTGTGGAAGGCCTGTCTCTTGCGGCCCTGCTTCCTGGAATGTGTGAGCTGGGAGGACCAGGTGTATTGGCCTCTCTGTTAGAAAAGAGAAGAAAGGGGCGGCACCTGTGGCCCAGAGGGTAGGACGCTGGCCCCATATACTGAGGGTGGCGGGTTCGAACCCAGTCCGGCCAAACTGCAGCAAGAAAATAGCCAGGTGTTGTGGCAAGTGCCTGTAGTCCCAGCTACTCAGGAGGCTGAGGCAAGAGAATTGCCTAAGCCTAGGAGTTGGAGGTGGCTGTGAGCTGTGACACCATAGCACTCTACTGAGGGCGATAAAGTGAGACTGTCTCTAAAAAAAAAAAGAGAGAAGGAGTGTGGGAGGAGAAGTCACCTAGCTGACAGCACAGAGGGAGGTCATTGCCCCGCCCCAAAGGCAAACTCCGCTAATTACAGCCTCAATGGCCCAGAGGCTGAGGGACTCCAAACATCAAATGAGTACCGTCTTTCCCTCCCAGGTCTAGGATGTGGGTAGTCCCAGCCTAGTTTCCTGCCTCAGAGGCCTGATGAGCAGGAGACCCCAGGGTAGAGGTGGGACTCAGGTGGCCCTCTAAAAGCTGCCCCTCCAGACCACTCCTCACTTGGACCCCAGCTTCTCCCCACCTGAGTAATGAAGCCCTCCTTACCTGCTTGTCCCATGCCAGACAGACTGCAGCTGGTGAACCTTGGGGGACACTCCCCACTTGGTTCCCACTACCAAGCTTGTCCCTGCCCAGGGTCCCTAGGCCATCTGCGGCCTTGGGGGCAGGGCTGAGGATCACCCTCCCTGCCCAGCTGACTTCTAGCCATGATTGTGGGGTCTGCCCTCTGCTTCTCCTCCCATTTTCTTTCTTTCTTTTTTTTTTTGAGACAGAGTCTCACTATGTCAGCCTCAGGAGAGTGCTGTGGTGTCACAGCTCACAGCAACCTCAAACTCTTGGGCTTAAGTGATTCTCTTGCCTCAGCCTCCCAAGTAGCTGAGACTACAGGTTCCCGCCACAACACCTGGCAAATTTCTTGTTGTAATTGTCATTGCTGTTTAGCAGGCCTGGGCCGGGTTGGAACCCACCAGGCCCTGTGTATGTGGCCGGCGCCCTAACCACTGAGCTGCAGTGCCAAGCCTCTCCCATGGCAACATTGTGAGCACCACCTCCGTTCCTCCAGTTGCCTCTGGGCATCCCCCCAGCATTCCACGAAGCCCTCAAACTCAGTACATCTCTGACCCAGCTCCCTGGCTCACCAATTCCAGGGAAGGTGTTGCTGCCCACTGAGGTTGAAACCACAGTGTCATGCTGTGGCCATCACTCACCCACCACTGGCCACATCCTCCCTCCATGACAGGAGTGCCTTTCCCAGAAGCTCCTAGGGGCTGCTTAGACCACAGAAGAAGCCAGATGGGGGCGGGAGAGGAGGTGCTGGCTCCCTGAGTGGTTCCTGCCCTGTTCTCTGAGTGACAGGTGGGCTATTCTTCCACCATCTGTCTCTGCTCCCCTCACCCTGGTCCGCGGGCTGCAGAACTGGAAAGGAAAGAGCCTTGCAGCCCTGAGCCTCAGAGGCGACCCCCTCCTCTCTCTGCCTGCTTTGGGCAGCACCCAGGGGCCAGCAGGGATGTGGACATCATAAGGGAAGTCTGGCCTCCTTCCCCTTGTGGAGTGTCAGCCTCTGGTGCCAGCCACTCCAGCATAACAGCGGACTATCATAATGAGTTTCTAGACTTACAGTGCTTGCAACAACACTGGCCCTTAATGAGAACTCAGTACGTGCTTGTCACCATCACCATCACTCAATTTAATCATTACAACAACCCTGTGAGATCAGGCTTAAGCTCCATTTCACAGGTTAGACGACAGAGACAGACAGGCAAAGTCCCATGCCGACTGTCAGCAGCATTAGGAGCAGGACAGGGATTTGAACCTGGCGCTGGGTAGCTCATGCTCTCAGCCACCCTGCATGATCTCCAGTCTCCTGGGGCTTGGGGGCCAGCTGTGGATGGATACTCTGTGCTGCTCCCACCCTGACAGGACAGGATGGGGCAGGAGGCTGCCCCGGGGACAGAGGCTCTGAGGAGGAGCCCGGGTGTCCCCAGCCCTCCCGCGGCCCGCCAGGCATCTGCGCCCTCGACTTCCCCGCCCGCCTGGGGCTCCGGGGAGCACGGGCGCCACCTGGCGGCGGCACGGGGCCGAGGCCGCCACTCCGGGCTGGGCTCGGGCGCGATGGCGTCCCCCGCGGTTCCGCGGCCGTGGGTGGGACGAGGGATTCACTCTCCCGCCAGCTCCCTGCGGAGACCGGGAAACGAGAGGACCCACTGTGCTGCTGCTTGGGCTGCTGCTGGGGGGGCGAGTATTGACTCAGCAAACCGAATTTTGCTGAAACTGTATTTTGTGTTCCCCTAAACTTCCTATTCTTCCCCCACTCTTTTTTTTCTTTCTTTTTCTTTTTTTGAGACAAGGTCTCGCTCTTCCGCCCAGGCTGCAGACTCCCGGGCTCCAGCGATATTCCTGCCTCCGCCTCCCTGGTGGCTGGGTCTACAGGCGTACACCACCCGCCCAGGCCCTGTGCCTTTCTCACTTGCAAGCGGTGGATTGTTCCAGAGCTTCCCCACTTGGCTTGGTGCTCCGGGCAGCCCAGTCACCCTCTTGCCTTCTCCTCTCCTCTTCCGAGGCTGTGGAGCTGGGTCTGGAAGCCCCGTGGGTGTCGCCTGGCCCCAAACTTCATTCCCTGCCCACTGAGACCTGTCCTTGGCTTGCGATTCTTTCCTGATTTGGTGAAAGTTGTCCCTCTTCCCCCAGTGGCCAAGGCAGAGCCCCCTCCCCACGCAGGGCTCACTTCTGTCTCTTGGCCATCACATACAGGTGTCACCCAGTCTCGCTGTGTTGTGAGACCATCAAGAGACAGGGACAACAGGTTTCACTTACTCATTGAGCACCTTATCAAATGCCAAGAATGTCCTGGGCATGCAGTGGTGACCAGTGTCCTTGCCCTCCAGGACTAAGTGTGGGGAGGAGGCAGAGATAATACAGACATAAACAAGAAACAAGCTCAGCACCCTGGCCAGGCGTTGAGGGCCACAGAGGAGAATACAGTGGGGTTAGGGCCTTAGTCACCTCCGCCAGACCCCCAGACAGGTGGCTTCCTCACCCCACTTGCGCGTCCCACATCCTACAAATTGTGTTCCTCACTCCATGCCCACCCTCCTGCAAAGGACTCCCGCCCCACCACCCCTGCCCAGTCCTTACCCCTCTCACCCACTAGGTGACCCTCCTGAGTGGATTCCTGCCTCACTTAATTTGGGGTCTAACAGACACCCACAAATGGCCTCCCAGGGCAGCTCCTGCATGGCGTGTCCCTCCCCCCAGTGCCTTTGGACTCAATGGGGGAGGTTATTTTTTGGGTTTTGTGTTTTGTTGTTGTTGTTTTAAGAGACAAGGTCTCCCTCTGTTGCCCAGGCTGGAGTGCAGTGGCATCATCATAGTTCACTGCACCCTCCAACTCCTGGGCTCAAGAGATTCTCCTGCCTCAGCCTCCCTAGCAGCTGGGACTGCAGGCACCTGCCACCACATCTGGCTATTGGACTGAATTGTTAAGGAAGGGAAGACCAGGAAGGCAAAAAGAGAAAGCTCCCCCTCAACATAGTATTTTGAAAAATCTCAAAACTGGCTCAGCGCTTGTAGCTCAAGCAGCTAAGGCGCCAGCCATATACACCAGAACTGGTGGGTTCAAATCCAGCCCGGGCCCGCCAAACAACAATGACAGCTACAACCAAAAAATGGCCAGGCATTGTGGTGGGTGCCTGTAGTCCCAGCTACTTGGGAGGCTGAGGCAAGAGAATCACTTGAACACAGGAGTTGGAGGTTGCTGTGAGCTGTGATGCCATGCACTCTACCCAGTGCAACAGCTTGAGGCTCTGTCTCAAAAAAAAAGAAAAGAAAGAAAGAAAAAGAAAACAAAAAGAAAAATTGCAAACCCTCTGAAGAGCTGAAAGAATAGTACTGAACACGTCTCTCTTGAGGAAGGTATCTTAAGTTAGGAGGGAAAAGGGCCTGTTTCCCATGGTGGGAATGATCTAGGAGAGGGGAAAACGGTAGGAAGCAGCAGGAGAGGGGGGCCTGCTGGATCCAGGTCCTTGAGTAGGAGGGCAGGTGGGAGCCAAGGCACACAGGCAGGGCTGACCTGGGTTGGGAGCATGGACAGTTCCACCACAGTGATAGATGTGAAAGCAGAGGTCAGGGGACCAGCCTTCAAGGCTGATAGAGTCAGTTTCTCTCTCTTTGCTACCCTAAACCTTCAGTTGAACCTTCTAACTCCAGATAGTATTTCTTTTACTTTTCTTTTCTTTCTTTCTTTCCATTTTTTTTTTTTAAACACAAGGTCTCTTGTTCTGTTACCACAGCTAGAGTACAGTGGTGTTATCATAACTCACAGCAACCTCAGACTGCTGAGCTCAAGGGATCCTCTAGCCTCAGCCTCCTGAGTAGCTGGGACTATAGGTATATGCACCATCATACCTGGCTAATTTTTTTAATTTTTCTTTCTTTCTTTATTTATTTGTAGACAGGAGGTCTTGCTATTGCCCAGCCTGTTCCTGAACTTCTGGTCTCAAGCAATTCTCACACTTCAACCTCCTAAGTGCTAGGATTACAGGCATGAGCCTCCATGGCCAGCCAGGTATACAAGTGTATTAACATGCTTGGGGAGGGGGCAGACTCACAGACGGATTACCCCAACCCCCCCAATGGGGTAGAGAACTTTCTGTGGGGAAGGAGGAGATGGAGAATGTAGATGATTCTTTTGAGGGGTAGAAAATTATTTTGAGGGAGAATGAATGGACCAGGGGGACAGAAATTAATTTGTAAATGATTCTCTTTGGAATCTCAATAAGACCTGAGGCAGACTTTATCTTCTGGAAAAATCCATGCAGGTGTGGGTGCATTCTTGAGTTGTCTTTTCTGCAGTAGTTAATGAGGTGGGGGGGTACACAGAAGGCAACTGTGTTTCTTTTGGTAAGAAGCTTTCTTGGTCAGACAAGGAAAGGAGAGAGAGACCCTCTCTGTGCTTGGGGTGCTGGGCAGGGGTGGGAAGGAGGGAGTCCTTGCCTTGGCATGGAGTGAGGAAGGCAATTCGTGAGGTGTGGGGGCCCAAGTGGGGTGAGATGCCACTTGTCCAGGGTTGGGGTTTGGGGGAGAAAGACAAATTTAGAAGGACCTTGATTTGAGAATGGCCCACATCAGAAAGTCTCAAATCTGTATATGTTGGTGGGGGTGTGGAGAGAAGGGAACACTTTTACACTGCTGGTGGGACTGCAAACTAATACAACCTTTTTGGAAGGAAGTATGGAGAATCCTCAAAGAATTCACACCTGTGGCTCAGTGAGTAGGGTTCTGGCCCCATATGCCGAGGGTGGCGGGTTCAAACCCAGCCCCCGCCAAACTGCAACAAAAAAATGGCGCCCGGGCGTTGTGGCGGGCGCCTGTAGTCCCAGCTACTTGGGAGGCTGAGGCAAGAGAATCGTGTAAGACCAAGAGTTAGAGGTTGCTGTGAGCTGTGTGATGCCACGGCACTCTACCGGAGGGCGGTACAGTGAGACTCTGTCTCTACAAAAAAAAAGTAAAAAAAAAAAAATAAATAAATAAAAAGAGGAATCTAACAAATGCAATCAGTGTAACCTAATTCTTTACCTTCGATGAATCCCAAACAATATAAAAAAAGCAAATTATCAAAAGAATACTAAAAATTGAAAAAAAAAAAAAGGAAGACCTCAATTTCTAGGCTTATTTTTGGGCCCTTTCAATTTTCAAAAGCCCTCAGCGCAAAAGCCCTTCTAGGTCCTAGGAGGTCTGGACCAGAAAGCACTGGCGGAAGCTGATGACCAAGGAGGGGTCAGACAGAGTGATGGTCAGTTCCACTCCCTATGCAAACTGTCTTCCCTTGAACTATTGTCAACTTAAAATAACCAAAAGGGTCAGAATCTAGTTTAAAAAGAGTTTATTCAAGCACAAAGACTTTGATTTTTTTTTTATCTTGTCAACAGAAAAGAAGTCATACTGTGTAAAATAATTTTAAAGAGGTTTGTTCTGAGCCAAATTTGAGGACCAGGACCCAGAGCCACACCCAGGAGGTCTTGAGCAAGTGGACTCGCTGTGGTGGGGTTACAGTTTGGTTTTATACGTTTCAGGAAGACAAGGTTACAGGTAAAGTCGTAAGTCAGTATGTGGAAGGTATACCTTGGCTTGAAGCGAAAAGGTAGGCCATCTCAAAGAAGGGGCCTGCAGGTTACAAGAGGGTTTAAGGATTCTTTAGCTGACAATTGGCTGAAAGAGAGGCTCTGTCTAGTAGACCTGGAGTCAACAAAAGAATGCTTGAGTTAAGATAAGAGTCTATTAAAAACTACAGGACATATGCCCAGACTCAGGTGGTTTGTTATGTATATTGAGGACCTGCAGGTATGTTTTGCATAGTGTTAGACCTGTTATTGAGTCACAAGGGACATCTCTTGTGGGGTGGGGGCATGATGAGGCTTGTCTGATCTCCTTTCTCATGGCCTTGGCTAAGAGGGGGTCTATTCAGTCAGCCACTGGGCAGAGGAGCCTTAAGATTTTATTTTCGTTCACTGTTTTGTTTTTTGAGACAAGGACTCACTCTGTTGGCTTGGCTGGAGTGCAGTGGTGTCATCATAGCTTACAGTAACCTCAAACCCCTGGTCTTCAGCAATCCTCCTGGCTCAGCCTCCTGAGCATCTGGGACTACAGGCACTAATCACCATGCCTGGCTAATTTTTCTATTTTTTTTTGTAGAGACAGAGGTCTTGTTCTTGCTCGGGCTGGTCTCAAACACCTGAATTCAAGCAATCCTCCTGCCTTCAACTCCCAGTGTGCCAGGATTACAGGTATAAGCCACCTCGCCCAGCCCAAGCACAAAGTTTAAGGACAGCCACTTGAGAAACACAGATTCCGAACACTGGAATCTATGTTCTGAAGGGTAGAAGTTTGACATCATTTATACAAATGAGCTTTAGGGAAGCTTAACAGAATTCCAACATCTTTTTTTTTTTTTTTTTTTAGAGACAGAGTCTTACTCTATCCTCCTGGGTAGAGTGCTGTGGCATCACAGCTCACAGCAACCTCCAACTCCTGGACTTGGATTCTCTCCCAAGTAGCTGGGACTACAGGCGCCTGCCACAACACCTGGCTATTTTTCTTGTTGCTGTTTGGCCAGGGTCAGGTTCGAACCCGCCACCCTCAGTATATGGGCCGGCGCCCTACTCACCGAGCCACAGGCGCCACCCTCCAACTTCTTTCTATATTAGGCTTCAGGCATCCTTTAAGCAATCTGATTAGGTGTGGGGGTCTTTTTTTTTTTCCGGGAAAAGGATATTTAACATTCCACACTGAAGATGTAAAGGTCATAGGGTATTTTGTGTCACCTGGTCTGAGGTCTTTGTTAATCTATAGCAAAGATCAGTGATGAAGGGCAGGAGGCCTGGCCTCTGGCCTTTCCTAGTCTTTTGCAGGACAAGAACAATGAGGAAGAGAGTTAACCTATCATCTAAGAAGCAGGAATTGCAAACCTGACTCTCATCTCCAGGGCTTTGCTTTCCCCTCAGCATAATACATTTGGAGGGTCCTGAAATTTTAGTTTCTATTACAAGATGCTAGCAACTCAGAGGGATTTTATTTTATTTTGTTGAGAGATGGGGTCTTGCTATGCTGCCCAGGCTGGAGAGTAGTGGCTATTCACAGGCATGATTGTAACCCACTACAGCCTTGAACTCCTGGGCTTGTGTGATCCTCCTGCCTCTACCTCTGAGTAGCTGGGATTATGGGCGTGAGCCACTGCATCAGAGGGATTCCTGTATCAGGACTGACTGCTGCCTTCAATCCCTCCACTCCGCCATCCACGCACCTAGGCTTTTGGTGCAGGGAGATGGACCCACCCCTCAGGCACAGGTCTGGAGACCTTTAAAATGTGCAATAAAAGTGTTTCGAGCTTCCCTCACACTCACAGGCCTTCCTATAACTCATCTTGCATGCAGCTGAGCCTGTCGCTAAGCATGCCTTGCCAACTTTAATTAAGCCTAAATACCCAACAGCAGGTGGTTGCAGATGGAATCCAGGAAATAACATCCCAAAATACGCCACAGTGGAATGATGATTACTTCAAACTGAAGGCATTTGTTAAACACAAGTGTGCAGAGGGCCTTTTCCTGAATTTCCCTTATTTGATTAATGGCAGATTCTCCAGAAGGAAACCTATTGTCATAAAAACCCTCCCTTGGAATTTGTATCTATCAGAGAACATTAACGCATTAACAGGTGTCCAACCTAGAAGGGACTAGAAGTTGATGCCTTGTCCAGACAGGCTATTAGCTATCATTTTGATTTTGCCAAAGGGGTTGAAGGCACAACCCACCCCTATCATTGTTTTAAAAAAAATTATGATAGGGCGGCGCCTGTGGCTCAGTGAGTAGGGCGCCGGCCCCATATGCTGAGGGTGGCGGGTTCAAACCCGGCCCCGGCCAAACTGCAACAAAAAAATAGCCGAGCGTTGTGGTGGCGCCTGTGGTCCCAGCTACTCAGGAGGCTGAGGCAAGAGAATCGCGTAAGCCCAAGAGCTGGAGGTTGCTGTGAGCCGTGTGACGCCACGGCACTCTACCAAGGGCAATAAAGTGAAACTCTGTCTCTACAAAAAAAAAAAAAAAATATGATACAGAAGATGAAAAAATGTGGCATCATCAGAAATCACGTAGCAGAATATTCAACGGTAAGGGAAAATATTCGGCATGTGAGACATTAAAAAAAAAAGCTACCTTAAAAAACACCAAACCCAGCATGCTCCCAATTTTGTTAAATGAATGTGTGTGTCTTCATTCACTGAGTTCCCAGTCACTCCTGCCCAGCAGGAATGAGGCGTTAGTTGTCTGAAGTCTGGCCCTGCCCTTGTGATGTTCAGAGTGAACCAAGAGGTGAAGAAACGTCTGTCCTGGATCACTGGAGGGAAATGCCTGTGCTATGGGAACGATTGAGGGCTTCCTGGAGGAGGTGGCGCCTGAATTAAAAACTGAAATTGAGTTAGCAATGTGGAGGGGGCGGGGGGCACCCATAGGCTGTAGAGAGCTTAGCCAGTTTGGGAAATGGCAGCGAGTGCCCAGGCAGTGATCTGGGCTGAATCGGGGTCCTTCAGGAGCATTCAAGGCCCCGAGCCGCCCCAGGGCCTGCCCTGTAGGGCTCATGCCCCTGACACAGTCTTGCAAAGAGAATGAAGATGGGTGAGATGAGGGTGTGCCCAGGGAAGGCCCCTCCAGAAGGTGGCATATGGTGTGAGACCCGAAGGAATCATGTGCAGGAGGGTTGTCTGGATGGGGTGGCACTGAGCGCCCAGCTTGGCAAGGCCCAGGAACTAAGGGGAAACCACTTCGAGGCAGTGGACTGCCCCTAGGGTGTGGGCTCCTGGTCACATAAACATTTTGAGGTGTCCAGAACCAGCTTGTCACCACTGCTCTTGGGGCCCGTTCTTACTGAATCCCACCCACGGGGCAGGCTCCTGAGGTGACCCCATGGGAGTGAGGCCCCACCTCCTTGAGCATCTGGCTGACCCAGTGCTCAGAGCAGGTCGAGGAACAGGGACCCAGGCCCAGGGCTGTGGCTCAGCCCAAGGTGCTCCTCTAAATGGCACTTCAGTGTCCCGTGGGGCCTAGGTACCAAGGAAGATGTGCTCTGAGGAGGGGGGTCCAAAGTTTGAAGCCTGCCGAGGTGTGGGAGCCACAGCGCTGAGCTGGGGGGTGCTGGGGGTGAGCTGGGGAGCAGGGGAGCGGAGAGCACAGGAGGCAGGGGCAGTAGTGGGGGTCTCGGCTTAATGCTAAGAACCAAGGGAAGGCAGAGCTGAGTGTGAAACATGGGCTTCTTGAGGGGCCCAGGCACAACGGAGCTGTGAACAAGACGTTCAGCATCCACCACCCCACGCCTCTCACAAAAGACTCCCCTGCCCATGGCGCAGGCTGTGTCTCAGACTCTGCCTCAGCCCCACCCGTGGGTCTCCCAGGAAGCTCGGGAGCAGGCTGACACCAGGCTCCAGCTTGGAGCACGTGGGGCCTTCCCAGGCCCTCCCCCTCCTCCATTTGCTCCTGTGGCTGAGTTGAGGACCCTCTCCCCGCTGGTGGCCCCACTTCCATCCTTAGCTCCAGTACAGCAGCGTCTTTCAACCTTCCCTTGACTTTGACAGGCTCTGGGCATCACTCTGCTCGCCACCCTCTCTGCAATTAATCTGACTCATCTGAGATACTGAAAGTTTTTTAAAGACTCTCTTTTCTTTTTTTGACACAGGGTTTCACTCTGTTGCCCAGGCTGGAGTGCAGTTATGATCATAGCTCACTACAACCTCAAACTCCAGCTCGAAGGGTCCTCCTGCCTCAGCCTCTGGAGTAGCCGGGACTACAGGTGCCCACCACTATGCCTGATTTTTTTAAAGTATTACATCCCCAGAAACAGAATCCCAGGATTTTCCCTCCTGTGTGTTTTCTTCTTGTTTCTTCGTGGTCCATGACGCCAGCTGAAGTTGTCAGTACAGTGAAACCAAACAGATAGGATGGGAGCAGATTATTCTCCCATTTTTCTGGATCTTTGAGTTGCACATCAAATCTGAGGCTGATTGCTCCACACTTGTTTAACCTGCCTGTGAGGTTCACAGCAATTTTCCCAGCTCTGTGAGCATTGATGATTTCAAATTCGCCAATGTAATCCTGCTTCATCATCACAGTTAGAAACCAGACAATGACTTTGGAGCATTGCCTTATAAGGACCTGGCGTTTGCTCTTAAAAGCATCAACCAGGACATTCATGTGCACCATTATGGTGGCACGGAAAGAGTCTAATTAATTTTTTTTTTTTTTTTTTGAGATAGAGTCTCAAGCTGTTGCCCTGGGTAGGGTGCCATGGAGTCATAGCTCATGGCAACCTCCAACTTGGGCTCAAGTGATTCTATTGCCTCAGTTTTTCTATTTTTAGTAGAGATGGGGTTTTGCTTTTGCACAGGCTTATCTCAAACTCGTGAGCCGATTAATTTTTTTAAAAACTTTTTTTTATATATTGGCCAGGCATGGTGGCTCACACCTATAATCCCAGCACTTGGGAGGCTGAGGCAGGTGGATTGCCTGAGCTCAGAGGTTTGAGACCAGCCTGAGCCAGAGAGAGACTCTAAAAAAAATAGCCCAGCATTGTGGCTATTTTTTGAGGTTGCTGTGAGGTAAGACCCCAAGGCATTCTACCAAGGGTGACCACGTGAGACTTTGTCCCCCCCCCAAAATAAATAAATAATATAAAAACGTTTTTATATAAAACGCTGTATTACCCAGACTGGTCTTTCTTTCTTTTTCTTTTTTTTTTGAGACAGAGTCTCACTTTGTTATCCTCAGTAGAGTGCTGTGGCATCACAGCTCACAGCAACCTCCAGCTCTTGGACTTAGACAACTCTCTTGCCTCAGCCTCCTGAGTAGCTGTGACTATAGGAGCCTGCCACAATGCCTGGCTATTTTTTTGTTGCAGTTTGGCAGGGGCCGGGTTTGAACCCACCACCCTTGGTATACGGAGGCCGTGCCTGTGGCTCAGTGAGTAGACCCAGACTGGTCTTGAACACCTGGCCTCAAGTGATCCTCCTGCCTCAGCCTCCTAAAGTGCTGGGATTACAGGTGTGAGCCACCGCACCTGGCCTTGTTTTGTTTTTTTAGTCACTATAGATTCCTCTGGATTAATGGAATCACACTGCAATACTCCTTTGTGGCTCTTCTCTCTTAGCAATGACTTTGAGATGCATCGATGTTGTTTCTTTTTGCTAAGTAGTATTCCATTTTTTAAATGTGTCATATCTTGTTCATCCATTCACGTATGGATGTTTGAGTGGTTTTTGACTATGGGGAATCCAGCTGCTAGGAATTTTGCATACAAGTCCATGTGTGAACGTGTGTCTTCACTTCTCTGGAGTATACACAGGCACACCCCGTTTCACTGTGCTTTGCTTTGTTGCGTTTTGTAGATACTGCATTTTTAACAAATTGAAGATTTGTGCCAACTCTGCCTCTAACAAGTTTATTGGGACCATCTTTCCAACAGCATGGGCTCATTTTGTGTCTCTGTGTCACGTTTTGGTAATTCTCACAATATTTCAAAATTTTTCATTCTTACTGCATCTGCTGATGGTGATCTGTGCCCAGTAATCTTTGATGCTACCTTTGTAATTGTTTGGGGGCACCATGAACCTTGTCCATATAAGAGAACTTGATAAATGTTATGTGGGTTCCGATTGCTCTGCTGACCGGCTGTTCCCCTTCCCTTCCCCCTTCTCAAGCCTCCCTGTTCCTTGAGACACAACAAAATTGAAATTAGGCCAGTTAATAACTCTTCAATGGCCTCTAAGTAGTCAAGCGTTCCTTATTCAATCAAAAGCGGGAAATGATTAAGCTTAGTGAGGAAGGCATGTCAAAAGCTCAAAGCTGAAAGCCAGGCCTCTTGCACCAAACAGGCAAGTTGTGAGTTCAAAGAAAAAGTTCTTCCAGGAAATTAAAAGTGCTGCTCTAGTGACCACACAGATGATCAGAAAGCAGAGCTGCCTTATTGCTGATAAGGAGAAAGCTGGAGTGGCCTGGATAGAAGATCAAACCAGCCACAGCACTCTCTTAAAGGCAAACCTAACCCAGAGCAAGGCCCAGACTCTCTTCAATTCTATGAAGGCTGAGAGAGGTGAGGAAGCTGCAGAGGAAAAGCTGGAAGCCAGCAGAGGCTGGGTTCATGAGGTTTAAGGGAAGAAGCTGTCTCTATAACATTCAAGTGCAAGGTGGAGCAGCAGGTGCTGGTGGAGAAGATGCTGCAAGATACTCAGATCACTGATGAAGTTGGCCACACTGAACAACAGATTTTTCTTATTTATTTATTTTAGAGACAAGTTCTTGCTATGTTGCCCAGGCAAGCCTTGAACTTCTAGGTTCAAGTAATCCTGCTTCAGCCTCCTGAGTAGCTAGGATTATAGGTAGCTGTCACCATGCGTGGCTAATTTTCCATACGTTTTATAGAGATAGGGGTCTCGCTCTGTTACCCACTCTGGCCTTGAACTTCTGGCCTCAAATGATCCTCCCACCTCAGCCTCCCAAAGTGCTCTGAGCATGAGCCACGGTGTGCGATGTAGTCTATTTTAGAGTCATGTGTTAGTGAGGGCGGACAGTTCCAATGGGCCCATGGGCATTGCTTAGGTGTCCCTGTTAACCCTGCATCTGGCCAGGGTTACAAATACCAGCCTGGGATCAGGAGGAGGAGTGAAAGCCATGGTAGGAGGGCCGGAACTGCCTCCTGAAAATGCCCTCAGGGTCTTTTTTTCTTTTTCTTTTTTGCGGTTTTTGGCCGCCTCTGGCATATGGGGCCAGTGCCCTGCCCTCAGGGTCTCTTCTACTAATAAGTTGAGGGCACCACTTTTTTTTTTTTTTCAGTTTTTGGCCAGGGCCGGGTTTGAGCCACAGGCACCGCCGGTTTTTTCTTTTCTTTTTTTTTTTTTTTTGGAGACAGAGCCTCAAGCTTTCACCCTGGGTAGAGTGCTGTGATGTCACACCTCACAGTAACCTCAAACTCCTTGGCTTAAGCGATTCTCCTGCCTCAGCCTCTCAAGCAGCAGCTGGGACTACAGACGCCCGCCACAATGCTCGGCTATTTTTTGGTTGCAGCCGTCATTGTTGTTTGGTGGGCCTGGGCTGGATTCAAACCAGCCAGCTCAGGTGTATGTGGCTGGCGCCTTAGCCGCTTGAGCCACAGATGCCGAGATGCGGTTTTTCCTTTTTAAGACAGTGTCACACTCTGTTGCTCCAGGCTAGAGTGCCATGGGGTCAGCCTAGCTCACAGCAACCTCAAACTCCTGAGTTCAAGCGATCTTCCTGCCTCAACCTCCCAAGTAGCCAGGACTACAGGCACCTGCAGCAACACCCAGCCAATTTTTTCTACTTTTAGTAGAGACAGGGTCTTGCTCTTGCTCAGACTGGTCTCAAACTCCTAAGCTCAATGGATCCTCCCACTTTAGCCTTCCAGAGTGCTAGGATTACCCATGTGAGCCACTGTACCTGGCCAAGGCTCAGACTTTATTTAATAAACTTCAGGGTGGGTCCAGTGTACCGAAAATTTATAAACTACTGACTTAAAAAGTAGACAATTTCAGAATATGGAATCTGGAGAGGGCAGGAATGAGGTCCTTGCTGATGTTCTCTGTTGCCATGGGAAGAGGGAGCATCTCAGCCTCTTCATTTGTAAAATGGATCTGATGGTCTCTGAAGATTGGAGTCTCTCCAGTCCAACTTGAACTGAATCTGCACAGGTTAAGAACTTTAAGTTGCCAACAAGTACTGTGCCAATGCTCTAAAAAGATACTAATTTCAAACAGGCTATATCTGGATCAGGGGTATGTTTATAATGATCAGCCAGAGACCAAGTGAACAAGTGCGGATATTTATTAGTGTAAATGTGTAAGAAAAAAAAAAATTAAAGCAAGTGTTTCATTAAGCAATGTTATTTTTTTTATTTTTTATGAGACAGAGTCTTACTATGTCACCCTTGGTAGAGTGCTGTGGTGTTACAGCTCACAGCAACCTCAAACTCTTGGGCTTAAGCGATTCTCTTGCCTCAACCTCCCAAGTAGCTGGGACTACAGGCCTATGCCACATTGCCTGGATATTTTTTGGTTGTAGTAGTTGTTTGGCGGGCTCCAGCTTTGTTCAAACCTGCCAGCTTTTGTGTATGTGGCTGGCACCCTAGCCACTGAGCTACAGGCACCAAGCCTAAGCAATGTTATTGTAATGGCCAAGGACTCCCCGGGTTCTGCCAAAATGTTTTTCTTGAGACAGAGTCTTATTATGTTGCCCTCAGTAAAGTGCTATGGTGTCACAGCTCACAGCAATCTCAAACTCTTGGGCTTAAGCGATCCTCTTGGCTCAGCCTTCCAAGTAGCTGGGACTACAGGTGCCCACTACAACACTCGGATACTTTTATTGTTGTTGTTACAGTTGTTATTGTTGTTAAGCAGGCCAGGGCTAAGTTTGAACCCATCAGCCCCAGCGTATGTGGCCAGCATGCTAACCACTGAGCAATAGGCATGGAGCCTGCAAATTTTTTTTTTTTTTTTTTTTTGTAGAGGCAGGGTCTTACTTTATGGCCCTGGGAAGAGTGCCGTGGCCTCACACAGCTCACAGCAACCTGCAACTCCTGGGCTTAAGCCATTCTCTTGCCTCAGCCTCCTGAGTAGCTGGGACTACAGGCGCCCGCCACAACGCCCGGCTATTTTTTGGTTGCAGTTTGTCCGGGGCCGGGTTTGAACCTGCCACCCTCGGTATATGGGGCCGGCGCCCGGAGCCTGCAAAATTTTTAAAAAACAAATTTTATTTTTGAATATTTTTAGATTTGCAGAAAAGACAGTAAAGGGAGTTTTTGTATTCCTACATCCAATTTCCCCTATAGCCACCATCTTACCTTGCTATGGTGTGTTTGTTACAACTGACAAACTGATATTATTATTAACAAAACAACACAAGCTTTTTATACAGGATATTTGGAAAATCCATACTAATTGCACATATCCCTAGTAATTTTGTAGGGAGAGGTATAAATATAACAAAATAGATTTAAAAGCTACTGGGGGCTGCTGTTTACTCCACATGGAAGCAGAAAAAGGAAACTGCTAATTTGGTCTCTTGTGCCAGAGGTCACTTGGGGACATTTATTTGAGCCCTTTTGGAAAGTCAGCAGCCAATGTAGTTAATATTTGGCAAGTTTGGGTGAAGAGGCCAATAAAAAGGAAATATGGAATCTACCCCTCTCCTTTGCTATTTATGATAAGCTCAAAACATAGAACTCTTATCCCTCAAGCTGAACCGCAGTGAATTTGGAAGCTGTAAACTCATGACAAGACGTCACGGTGTCTGAAATAAGAAAACCAAATCTCTAGGCAAAACCCCAGCTCAGCAAACCTCTCTGTGGTACTCACGGTCATAAAAAGTCCTGAGTAGGGATGGTTGCTTTGTGCTAGACTGCTAGAAAATTGACTTAAGAAAACCACGTGCTTTGAGTTTATCCCATTATTGTCACTGTATGGTGTCTGCAGCCAGTTGAGAAGGGGGAATCATGCATCTTCTAGCTGAGAAGGTAACCCCCTTGGAGTTCCCGGGGAATGTGGTTCTGGCAGTTTGGAGGGCAAGCCAGGGCTATGCAACCTGGGTTTGTGCTAATGCATATAATATAGATGTACTAACTTGGAAATATCCACTAGTATTAACAGGAAGACTTGATTTATTAATGTATTGAGACAGAGTCTCACTTTGTTAACTCGGGTAGAGTGCTGTGGCATCATAGCTCATAGTAACTTCAAACTCTTGGGCTCAAGTGATTCTCTTGCCTCCACCTCCCAAGTAGGTGGGACTACAGGTACCTACCACGATGCTGGCTAATTTTAGAGATGAGGTCTTGCACTTGCTCAGGCTGGTCTCGAACTCCTGAGCTCGGGCAATCCACCCACCTCGGCCTCCCAGAGCTCTGGGAGACTTAAATTTCTTTAAAGAAACTATTCCTGGGCAGCGCCTGTGGCTGAAAGGAGTAGGGCGCCAGCTCCATATACCGGAGGTGGCGGGTTCAAACCTAGCCCTGGCCAAAAACTGCAAAAAAACAAAAACAAACTATTCCTTTACAAGGCAGCAAATGACTCCAGCAGTGTGATCTGTCTGATTTCTACAATAGTATGGGGCAGTAAGAAGCACCTACGTATTTATTGATTCATTGATTTCCACACGTGATTTGACTGAACAGCAAATATTTAATCCAGTTAAGGAGAGGAAAAACCAAACACAAAAAGTCTTGCCACCCACATAGATCTAGGGCTGAGGCTGTTATTGCTTCTCCAAAAATTGAAAAACTTTTGTTTAAAAAAAAAAAAAAAATTGGGCTCAGCGCCTATAGCTCAGTGAGTAAGGCACCAGCCACATACACCAAGGCTGGTGGGTTCCAACCCAGCCTGCGCCTGCCAAACAACAATGACAACTACAAACAAAAAATAGCCAGGCGTTGTGATGGGCGCCTGTGGTCCCAGCTACTTGGGAGGCTGAGGCCAGAGAATCGCTTAAGCCCAAGAGTTTGAGGTCGCTGTGAGCTGTGACACCATGGCACTCTATCGAGGGTGACATAATAAGACTGTCTCAAAAAACTAAAAATTGCCACTAAAATTCTTTCCACTTTTAGAATGAAGAATCCTGATTAATTTTCAACTGTACCCTCAACTCTGAACAGTTGGGCCACTTGGGCCAGGTGCAGCGGCTGGAGCCTGTAATCCTAGCAGTCTGGGAGGCTGAGGCAGGTGGATTGCCTGAGCAAGAGTGAGATCCCGTCTCTAAAAAATAGCTGGGAGGCAGGTTCCTGTAGTCCCAGCTACTTGGGAGGCTTAGGCAAGAGGATCATTTGAGCCCAAGAGTTTGAGGTTACTGTGAGCTGTGATGCCATGGCACTTTATCAAGGGCAACAAAGTGAGACTCTGTCTTAAAAAACAACAAACAAACAACAATAACAACAACAAAAAACCCACAATTGGGCCACTTGGTGAACTGAGTGGGGTTAAAAACTTCCTAAGAGGCTGGGCACTGTAGCTCAGTGGCTAGGGCGCCGGCCACATATACTGTGGTTGGTGGGTTTGAATCCAGCCTGGGCCTGCTAAACAACGACAACAACAACCATAAAATAGCCAGGTATAGTGGTGGGCGCCTGTAGTCTGAGCTACTTAGGAGGCTGAGGCAAGAGAATCACTTAAGCCCAAGAGTTTGAGGGTGTGAGCTGTGACACCACCGCACTCTACTGAGGGTGACATAGTGAGACTGCCTCAAAAAAACAAAACTTCCTAAGAGTCAGCTGAGTGGTTCATGCCTGTAATCCTAGCATTCTGGGAGGTTGAGGCAAGTGAATTGCCTGAGCTCAGGAGTTTGAGATCAGCCTGAGCAAGAGCCAGACCCCTGTCTCTAAAAATAGCCAGGTGTTGTGGTGGGCAACTGTAGCCCCAGCTACTCAGGAGGCTGAGGCAAGAGAATCACTTCAGCCCAAGAGTTTGAGGTTGCTGTGAGCTGTGAGCTCTACCCTGGTGACATAGTGATACTCTGCCTCAAGAAAAAAAAAAAAAATTAAATGCAATGGCAAGAATTACAGGCATGAGCCCGGCCTCCATTTGATTTTTCTAGGCAGCAAAGGCAGTGTCAATCAGTGTGCAGAGCTTTCCCCCAAACCCCAGAGCTTTTCACTGAGTGGTGGGGCTCCAGGCAGGGTCCTGAGCAGCTTCTAAGCACGAGTAATGATCCTTACTTGGTTTTAGGGGAGCAGGAAAAATGCTAAGAGTTACTGACAGCTTCATTCCTGGTCTGCCTGGGGCACAGCCAGCAGCAATACCATGTCTGCCTGTGCCCCCTGAGGTCGGAGGTTTGGTCTTGGCCCCAGGAGGTCCCTAGATATGCCTTGGACACCCCCTGGCTCTGTGTCTCTCCATCACACTGGGTAATGGTCCTGTTGTCCCGGTGAGGCTTCTCCAGGGCTGGACCCTTGGCCTGCCAACCCCACTCAGCCCTCCTTGAAGCCCAAGGCCCAGCCTGAACCCCTTGCCTTTAGGGTCATGGCATTCAGGGGTGGCCAGACCAGCCATTGGCAAATGTCCACTCCCCCACTAATCCCTGCCAGACCAAGGAGGTGGGGAAGACCCACATGCCTACGCCAATCTCAAACACAAAGGCCAGCAGAGTGTGGGTGGCACAGGCACCTGCCCAATATCGACCCAAGGGTACAGTCAATCAGACCCAGTGTCTCCCAGCATGAGACTGGAGATGGTTCTACCCTGGGGATACCCCAGTGACCCTCACAACTCTCTAGGTTCCCAGCTCAGTCTGCTGGAGGAGAGTCAAAGGTACTGTTGCCCAGGAGTTTGCAAGTCAAAATGCTGCCGAAAGTGCTACTAATCCTTCTGGACCCTTTCTTAGCACCAGCCTGTGGCCACTGCTGTGCCCACCTCCCCACACCCATACACCCCTGCCTGCCACAGCATGGATTTTCACAGTGGGAAGGACCTCCAGATGACTCTCTGCTGTGCTCTCTTGATTTTTCTTTTTCTTTTTTTTAATTTCGTAGACAACTGAGTGCGGTTGCTCACGCCTGTAATCCCAGCACTCTGGGAGGCTGAGGTGGGTGGATTGCTTGAGCTCACAGGTTCAAGACCAGCCTGAGCAAGAGCGAGACCCCGTCTCTTAAAAAAATAGCTGTATGGGGCGGCGCCTGTGGCTCAGAGAGTAGGGCACTGGCCCCATATACCGAGGGTAGCGGGTTCAAACCCAGTCCAGCCAAACTGCAACAAAAAAAATAGCCGGGTGTTGTGGCCGGCGCCTGTAGTCCCAGCTGCTCGGGGAGCTGAGACAAGAGAATCGCCTAAGCCCATAGAGCTGGAGGTTGCTGTGAGTCCCGTGATGTCATGGCACTCTACCAAGGGCGGTAAACTTTAGATGGCTCTAAAGTACAAAAATAATAATAATGATGACAAATTAAAAAAAATAGCTGGATGTGGTAGGCGCCTGTAGTCCCAACTGCTCGGGAGGCTGAAGCAAAAGAATAGCTTAAACCCAAGAGTTTGAGGTTGCTGTGAGCTGTGATGCCACAGCACTCTACCGAGGGTGAGAAAATGAGACTATCTCAAAATAAATAAATAAATAAAATAAAGTTTCCTGGAGACGGGGGTCTTACTATGTTTCCCAGGCTGGTCTTGAACTGGCCTCAAGAAATCCTCTTGCTTCAACCTCCCAAGTAGCCACCAGCTGTCTCCTGTGACAGTTGTAATTCATTGTTCACCGTTGTCTCTCAACCCTGCCCTGCTTCCCCACTGTTAGCTCTGCCCGGGACATCCCAGAGAAACTGGCACTGACTGAGTGAATTGTCAAATTCCCTGGAGATGAACGTGTAGGAGTCCCCTTTACCAAGCCACCCCAAGATCTTGTCTCAGCTCCGTGCCAGCTGAGCCGCAGGCTCGCTCCCACCCCTTCTTCCCTCTACTTGGTGAGTGCCCCCAAAGCCAGGGGGCTGCCAGCTGCTGGGAGCTTCAGAACACGTCCCTCCTGCACCTCTCCTTAGAGCTGAGACCTAGAGGTGGCAGTGCAGTGGTTAAGGGACATTTCTCTCATTCATTTAACAGCATTTCATGAGCCAAGGTCACTGCTCTCCACAGAGGGAGGCACAGTGGTTTATGACGCAAATCCTGCTGTGGCTAATGGAAGCCACCAGCAGACACTGAAGAACATGGGATGGGTTCAGAGGAGGTGTTGGGTGGCTGTGTAGGTACTGGAAGGGTAAGAGGTGCCTCTGTACAGCTGGCGGGGCTCCAGGCAGGGGCAGCAGGCACAGGACTCCAGTGGATGGCTCTAAAGGGTTCAATGCCCCGCCCTCCCTCTGGTTTCCTTAGGGCAAAGGTGGACCCCTCCATACAGCCCACTTTGTGTGCCCCAAATCCAGACGCTAACCTGGACACCTTTCTCCTGCTACCTCCAATCAGGGTCTGGTGGGTTTTGCCTGGAACTCACCGGAGTCACTGCCTCTGCCCTGCATGGCCTTCTCTCCTGAACATGAGGAAGCTGTTCTTTTGCCTCATCCTCCTGAGCAGTTGAGACTATAGTCACCTTTCGCTGACTCCTGTTCTGTGTTCAGCTGAGTTTTTTGAGACAGTCTCACTATGTCACCTTTTTTTTTTTTTTTTTTGTGGTTTTTGGCCGGGGCTGGGTTTGAACCCACCACCTCCAGCATGTGGGACCAGCGCCCTACTCCTTGAGCCACAGGCACTGCCCTATGTCACCTTTTGGTAGAGTGCTGTGATGTCATAGCTCACAGCAACCTCAAACTCTTGGGCTTAGGTGATTCTCTGGCCTCAGCCTCCTAGTAGCTGGGACGACAGGCGCTCACCACAACGCCCGGCTATTTTTTTGTTGCAGTTGTCATTGTTTAGCAGGCCCTGGCTGGGTTTGAACCCTCCAGCCCCAGTGCACGTGGTCGGCACCCTAACCACTGAGTTACGGGCTTTGAGCCAGCTGAGTCTCTTTTAAAAGCCAAGTTTGCTCCTGCTGTTCCCTTTCCCGTGTCTTTGGCTTCCTCTTTGTTGTTGGGATGAGATTAAATCCCTGATGTGGCAGAGGGCCTTCATGGATGGCCCCTGCCCTCCTTATCTTCCATCTCCTTCTTCCTCCTCCTCATGTGGTTCTTGCCATTATTAGCCTTTCAGTTCCTGGAAAGCTGGCCCCAGGGCCTTTGCACTAACGCTTCCTCTCAATCATAGGGATCTCCCCCATCTTGCCTTCACATTTCAGCAGCAACCCCTTGCCCATTCCCATGGGTCTGCTTGCTTCTGAGCACATAACAACATTGTTATTTGTATGCTTGCCAAAGCCTGCCTCCCCAACTCTGGGTAAGCTCCTTGAAGAGGGATTAGTTTTGTTCACCGGTGTATTCCCATGTTGAGCACAGCCTGGCATTTGCTAGGGAAACCAGAACAGCTGCACAGATCTGGCTAACAATGAACAAACACGGAAACCTGCCCTGGAAATCCCAGATCCCTCCCTGTTACACTATGTTCCTGCTTGGTCTCCCTTGGTGAATGGGGGCTGACAGTTACACTCACAGCCAGCAAAAGGATGTACAGAAAACCCATTGCGGGCCCCAAAGCTGAGCTGGCTACACTCTAGCCTCTAAGGACTGAAAATAGCTTTCCCTATTCCCACACTCAGGTAGCAAAATATCTGAGTTGCTATCTCCAAAAGCATTCTTCAGTGGTGAAGCCACTCCAGACTCCCCAGATATCCCCTATTGGGAGTTCCTACCCCTGATCATCCCTCAGAAGGCCAAGAGGTCATCTAGGCCCTTTCTCTCTTGCTGCATGGAAGGGCCCAGCTCTCACAAGGCCTGTTGGTAAGGTGGGTGGTATGCCAGCAGTGGTTTTTGAACCTTAATTTGTCACTATTATTTTTTGTAGAGACAAGATCTTGCTATGTTGCCCAGGCTGGTCTCAAACACCTGGCCTCAAGTAATCCTCCTGCCAAGGCCTCCCCAAATGCTCGGATTAGACACGGCTTGAATGTTTATTTTATTGAGGTAGAGTCTTATTTGTCACCCCGGTACAGGGCTGTGGTGCCATAGCTCACAGCAACATCAAACTCCTGGGCTCAAGCCATTCTCTTGCCCCAGCCTCCCAAGTAGCTAGGTTTACAGGCACCTGCCGAAACACTCGGCTATTTTTAGAGGCAGGGTCTCCCTCTAGTTCAGTTCAGGCAGGTCTTGAACTCATGAGCTCAGGAGATCCACTTGCCTCAGCCTCCCAGAGTGCTGGGATTATAGGTGTGAGCCACTGTATCCAGCACATTATTTTAATCAAAACTTTTCCAACATAAAAACTCAGGTGGAGCCCAGCATACGACAACTGGGCTTTCTGCTCAGGGGAGTGGTAGTGCTGGGCACCCTTCCTGCCTTTCTTCACCTCTCCCCTAAGCTACTGCTGGGAGCCAGATTACAAACTATTTCTTTGTAAATATTACCAGGGGAAGGAACGCTGATCTTCTGATCATCTTTCCCCTCCACAGTGCAAGGTGATAACCAGAGGCAGGTTTTCAAAGCATAAGTCAACTCAGGATTTTAGAAGAAAAAAGAAACTGCTGGGCATGGTGGCACACACCTGTATTCCCAATACTTTGGGAAGTGAGGTGGGAGGATTCTTTGAGCTCAAGAGTTCAGGAACCCAGGTGGCGCCTGTGGCTCAAAGGAGTAGGGCGCCGGCCCCATATGCCAGAGGTGGCGGGTTCAAACCCAGCCCCGGCCATAAACTGCAAAAAAAAAAAAAAAAAAGGAGTTCAAGACCAGCCTAAGCAAGACACCTTGTCTCTACTAAAAATAGAAAAATTAGCAGGGCGTGGTGGTGGGTGCCTGAGTTACTGGTGAGCCCCCAGCTACTCAGGAGGCTCACTTGAGCCTAGGAGTTTGAGGTAGCTGTGAGCTAGGCTGATGCCATGGCACTGTAGCCCAGTGACAAAGAAGACTGTCTCAAAACTAAAAAAAAAAAAAAAAGACAACGCAGACACCAACAGCTTTATGGTCGCTTCTGGGTACTGTGAGCAGGACCTACCCCGACCTGCCCTGGGGTCTGGCTCAGATCATCTATGGCCTCTGGGAGCCCACCCCACCTTGCCAGCTGTCCATCCTCCCTGGAGGGCACTGCCCCAGAATACCTGCTGGGACTTTTTGCCTCCTGCCTGATTCAATCACCCCAGTCCTTGATGGCCACCCTGTTACTTAGGAATGAAACTGAAGCCAGTATACAAGCAGACCCAGTCACTGGACAGCCTGACCAAGCACTTGTGCCACTCAGGAGGCTGGTCCCTCACCACCACCCTGCCCTCTGCTCGCTGTAAGGGCAGGTGCATCCCCGCTCTTTCACCTGCTGCAGCCTCCTGGCCCAGGCAGGGCTGGGCCCATCAGACAGACGGTGTCTGGCTCTGCAGCTGACTGTGCTGGAGGATCACAGAGCGATTCTGAGGGTGTTTGGGGAAGAAAAGATCTCTGTCACATGCTGACCTGTGCCCCTGCAGCAGGGACAGGCTTTCCTGAGGAGCCCTGGTTCAGGCCACTCTGCCTGGGACACCCTTCATTCCGCCCTGGCCCAGGCCCAGTCCAGGCAGGGAGTCTTCTGTCCAGATCGCTCAGTATCTGCAGGGACACCAACCTGGAGCCCTGGGGCTCCATATTGAAGTGAAGGAAGCTGCCCTCTCCACCCTGCTGGCCAGAGCATAAGAGAAAGAACCAGACAGCCAGGCAGAGTTCAAAGGTTGTATCTTTTTTGTTTTTGTAAAGAAAAATAAGGTTGTGTTTTCTGTGTGAAACAAAAGTAACACCCCCTTCCACCTGGCCTGTCCCCCGGGGATGCTGGGACCACAGTCGGGGCAGGACGGGCCAGGCCAGCCTGGCTGAGAGAGAAGCCAGCGAGGAAAGGTGTTTGGGAATGGAGTTTGGTTTGGTTAAGCAAAAAATAAAATTAAAAAACTTGACACACATGCCCACTATACAAATGGGGACTAAGAGGCACCATCTCCGAGTTGGAACCATCTGTGGCAGTTGGACTTGAGTCCTGGGGCACCACCCCCTCCACTCCCCACGTTCTGGGGCTGGATGGGGCAGGGCACGGTGGGGGGAGCTCTCAGGGGACAGGAGAGGGAAGGTGAAGTCAGCACAATCTCCTTCCCCATGTTAAAAAAAATTATTAAAAAAGCACCCAAAGCTTAAAAAATGAAACCTCCCTAGCAGGGAGAACTGGGGACATCTTGCTTATCAGCAAAATGCCTTACCTGGCAAATATGTAGAAAAATAAAATTAAACTTTATCCCTGAATGACAGAGTGAAGACCCTTCCTCCTGCCCCGGTGCCCCTACCGTAGTCTCAGAACTCACAGCGGCAGCCGTTCCCTCCCTTAGGAGCACAGACTCTGAGGGACAGATGTACTCACACTGCCCAGTCCAGACCAAGGCCCCTCCTCCCTCCTCCCTGGGGCAAAGCCAGGCAGAGGGCAGTGGCGGGACCAAGGACACTGGAACAGGGAAAAACACTAGTGGGGTGGCCTGGGAGACAGAGGTCACGTGGAGCCCAGAGGGGACACAATGCAAGGGAAAGACAGTTGGGTCTCAGTGGCTGAGAGGAGCCAGGTGCCCAGCAGGGTGGGGAGGGATCAGCTGAACCTGAGACCTGGAGGCCCCCACCCCACCTGCCCTACAACTCAAGGCAGAGCCTAGGGGCCAGACAGCCTGGCCTGGAGAAATGGGGCGAGGTAGGCCCTGGGCTCTGTGCTCTTGGGGTAAAGGGGCTGCTTCCTGGGAAAGTCACCATAGGTCACAAAACACGGGTACACGCAGCAGGAGAGGGGGACCACAGGAAGGGCAAGTGCTTATACTAGTCCTCAGGTCCAGCTGGGCTCCCTGGCTGCTGAGACCCAGGGGCTGTGAGGAGCCAGTGCCCCTCTGCACACCCCGAAAGGAAGGGCAAGGCAGGTCAGATGACACCCTTCCTTGGGGCCACCCCTCCCTCTTCCCCCAAGGGGAATACAGTACGAAGATGTGAACACAGCCCGAGGCACGGGTGCAGGGCAGCCCGGTGCTACTGAGGTGGTTACAGTAGTCACGTGTCCTGACAGGGCAGAACGGCAGCAGGGGGGTGTGGCCCCAGGGTCACGCAGCCCTTGGGGATCCCTGGCTTTGGGGTCAGAATGTCAGCACCAAACACACAACTAAAGTCAGCCAAGGAGATGGGCAGGCAGAGTGTGTGACCCCAGACCCACACTCAGCCCTGCTGTCTGTCAGGGGACCAGACGCAGTTGTCCTGAGGGCAGGGGCTCCTAGTCCAGCAAGGTCAAGGGCCCTGGAGACGAGGGACCATCCAGGGAGGGCTCTGAGGCTGGCAGTGGTGGGAATAGCATGCACCGGGCGCTACCCTCTGACAGTCAATGACAGTGGGTCAGCGCAGGCTCTGGTATAGGTACGCCGAGGTGAAGAGGGCGTTGGCAGCCAAGCTCACGGCCAGGAGACCCCGGATCAAGGAGGGGCTGAAACAACCTGCAAGAGTGCGGAGAGACCTGGTTAGGACATGCATGTGGGGTGCAGCTGGGCAGCAGCCCCTGCCGCCACCACCATGACTCCCCAAGATGCAGCCTGTGAAGGCCTCAAGGCTCTGCCCTGGGTGCTTCCCAGGCTGGGAGCCCCTGCCTCAGTTCTTCTGGAGGCCCTAAGACCTCCCTAGCAGGAAAGACCTCTGCACCTGCCCCCTCCAAAGCCCCTTCTTGTCTGAGCCACCAGGAAGGCCTTGGGCTGGGCTGTCACATGCCTGCACCTGAGTGATGAGGGGTGACACTATTACACACAAGAGCATAGGGACTTCAGGGGAGAAGCACCCTGCCCAGCCCCGGAGCTAACTGGCAGCTGGCCCGGGTCTGCCCACAGCCCGGCAGTGCTGCCAGGCACCCGCCGCAGATGGAGCCTGAGCTGGAGCGGCAGAGGTGCCCAGAGCCAGATCAAAATGATCTTCCCAGAAAAAGCTCTCCTCGGCGGCCCCCTCCCTGGGAGGAATAATGGATACTGAGCACGGATTTGGTCTCATGCCCCTGTGCCGCTGGTAAGAACGGCAGCTGGGATCTGAACTAGGAAGCTATGTCCTCTTGCACAGGCCTGCCCTCCCCCGCACCAGGCTGCCCAGTGTGTGCCCAGCCTGTTGGCCCCCACACTAGGCCACTCTAATGTGCCCAAGTTCTTTGAGAACTTTTGGTGTGACAGAACTTCTCAGTGTCAGTGCTACACAGCAGCAATGATGTGTCTACCAAGAAGAGATGGTGGCTTTAGATCCAAACCCTCCCCCACCACCCTGGGGGGCAGACCTTTCCAGGCTGTGGCCTCCTCTGCACAGCCCCTGGTGGTGGTGTCCACCACACAGGTGGACGACTGGGACGAGTCATCCTCTTTTTTGATGGAGCGGCTGCTGCAGGCACTGCCTCCTTCGGGCTGCGATCTCACATCTGCAGAGAGAAGGGCGTGCACCTCAGTGGTGCTCACAGCTGCCCCCAGGGAAGACCCTGGGCAGCTCCACTGCCAATCCCAGGACAGTCCTCAGAAGTGGCAAGCCAGCCTGTCACAACCCACTCACCCCTCCCTGAGCAGGGTCTCCTTTGGATTCCAGCTGCACAGTTGCTATGGGAGTGGCGGGTTTTGGATCAGGAGCTGCAAACTCAAATGCCAACAGACCCTGGCTGATGATGGGGCAGGGGTGGCAGAGCCTGGCATATGGACCTTGACTGCCCTGCCACCTCTGTCTCCCAGCACAAAGGGCCAGTGTGGCCAGATTTGCTGACACTGTAGGAGGCACAGGAAAGTCACAAATTCACGTGGAAGGTGCGTATTTTAAAGGTCAGAGCCTAATTAGAAATGGTGAGTGCTTTGGTGTGTGAGCACCATTAGAGCAAAACAAAAATATGTGTGACCACATGCAGCCCAGCAGTACACGATGTGTTTTCAACTGGTCCCAAGGAACAGAGGACCCTGAAGGTCGACTGCAAAAGAAGAAAACAAAATCAGCCAGTAGAGGGCAGTGTGCTAGAGGATTCAAGTCACAAGAGCCAGGCTGGGAGTGTCAGGTTCACTGGAGCAAGGAAGGGCCCCACTGCTGCCCTTGATGGCCTCTTGGCTGCAGAGGCGACCCATGGCCCCGCGGGGGTGGGCAGAAGACCATACCCACGGTGAGCTTCGTGTCTTGCAGGGGCTGCCGCCGGGGGACCTGGGGCGGCTCCACCACGAAGAGGCTGCCATTGTGATGTGAGTGAGCATCTGAGCTGCTGGGGGTGACAGGGGCCTCCCTGGGCGGGGTCTGGAACAGCAGAAGCTTCTGGCCCTTCAGGTTGAGCCGGGCAGGGCTGATGAGGGGCCTGCGGTGACGGTGACGCAGGGACCCAGAGCTGGAGGCCACTGAGCCAGCCACAGAGGGCGCTGGGGAAGGGAGCGGGGAAGGGCAGCTCCCCGATAGCAGAGAGAAGTAATCTGGAGAGAAGGACAATTAAAAACAGCAAGGATGTGAATGTGGGTGATCAACATGCCTTCTGTGTGCTATTCTGTTCTGTGCTTTTCCTGTGAACCCAGGAAGAAAGGACAGGTCGTATAAAGGCCCGGAGCAGGCTGGGGCAGCCCTGCCAGCAGCCTCAGCAAGGAGGGGTCTGCACCCCACCAGGCACCTGAGGGAGGGGAAGAGATCACGGAGCCTCAGCCATGTCCCCTGCCCCCTCAATTTTTAGCCAAAGCACCTGGCACCTTCCTCAGCTGAGAGCAATGACTTAACAGGAGCAAACTCTGGAGACTAAAGTTCAGCTAACCAGAGCGCTGCTGGTGGGTGGACCCCTGGCGTATGTGCCACCCCCACCCACAATCGCTGGGAAGGATGGCAGCGGGGTTATTATCTGATCATAGTGACATCATCTGATCCCAGTAACTATCATACAAGAAGAAACCAAGGCACAGGTGTGTTAGTCACTTGTCCAGGGCTGAACAGATTCTAACACACATTCAGGGGCTGTCTGGCCCCAAACCTCATGCAAACCCTAGACAGACCCCTTGCTGCACCACCTGAGGCAGCTCCCGCCCCTCCTCTCAGCCCCAGCTCCCCTCACCTGAAACAGGAAGCTCCCCAGACCGGGACACCTGAGATGGTGGGCGGCTCCCACTGAACAGATAGCCTGAGTCTGGGGACAAAGGAGAAAGGCACACATCACATGGGCCACACAGAGCCCACCCCCTCCAGCCCTGCCCTCCTGGCTTCCACAGATGTTGTCATTTACAGATGCTTTCATGAAACACAGGTGCTCAACTGGCCCCTGGGCTATGTCTGAGGTATGCCGGGTGCACTCGCACTTTGCAGACAAAGAAATGAAAGCTCACACAGGAGGTAAGGGGAGCTGGCCCCTGGGTACACTCCAACTCCTTGCCCTTCTTTCCACAGGGCCCTGCCTTCCTGGCCATCCTGAGTAGCACTTTCTTCACTAACTGCAGTTCCTGATTGCCTGTGCCAGACCCAGGAGGGCCAAATATACCGCTTCTTCCTAAATCAAATGCACCCTGAGGGTAGGGCCACCTCACACTGCTTATGACCTCCAGTACGCAGCTAAGAGCTGGAGGTGCTGTGTTGTGGGTGGCTGCTGCTCTATCCCCCCAGACTCTGAAGGGTCTGTCTTCTATTTTGGGTCACAGTGCTTGGCCTGACCCTCTCCCCACCAGGCCAGGGATACAGACCCGGGCCAGCACTCATGACTGGGTAATGGTGGTCATGTGACCCAGGTGGTCCAATCAGAGTCCTTCCACAGCCCACCCTGTGGATGCTGGCAGAGAGCTTCCTGCAGGACCTGGGCAGCAGAGGAGCAGAGCTGAGGGGACAGAAGGAGACAGGAAGCCCAACCTTGGTCACAGCACCTGGCCCTGCCCCAGAAGCTAAAGATCTGCAAGGAGCTGTCCTGCCAACCCAGCCTGGCAATGGAGACTTTGAGATCCACCCATCACCAGACAGCCCCATAGAACCTTGCTGCCACTTTGGACAGGCCACCCTGTCCCTTGACTTGAGCCTCAACAGGGAGATCGCCCTACCCCAGAGCCCTAAACCAGCCCTGGGACCGCCACCTTCCCCTCCTAAGGGGTTAGAGTGCAGAGTCCTCTCAGAAGCCCTGGGCAGGGGTGTTCCTGGCACCCTCAGCACAGCTCCCTGAAAGCACAGAGGGACATTCTCTGCTTAGGGGAAAAGCAAAATCATCCTAAGATCAACCTTGGGGCACAAGCAGCAAGCCTGACCTTTAACCACACAGAGGAGCTTGGCCTTTGCTGCCGTCCCTGTCCCCACCCTGGGGCAACAGAGGGTGCCACATGTGCTGAGAGCTGGTCTCACTTCACCCCACTATAGCCATGAAGACAAAGCTGTCCCACTTTATAGGAAAAGAGGAGGGTCGGGCGGCGCCTGTGGCTCAAGGAGTAGGGTGCCGGTCCCATATGCCAGAGGTGGTGGGTTCAAACCTACCCCTGGCCAAAATCCAAAAAAAAGAAATAAAAGGAAAAGAGGAGGGTGCAGGGAGCCACACGACCTAAGGTCAGATCACAGCAGGGACCAAGGGACTCTCCTGGGCTGCTCCCAGTGGATGTGGTCATTATGGCACTTTAGTGTCCTGCATGTCATCCTCACAGCACCCTGGAGCCATATTGTGGCCCCAAGTCTGTGTCCCTTGTTTCATCTCTGTCAGACCAGCAGATGGGGCCAAAGGACCCTTGGAAGCGGGAAGGGTTTTCTCCAGAGAAAGGGTGGGTGGTAAGGAGGAACCTGGGTTCTCATTTCCTACCCCGAATTTAATTTCCAGGGAAATACGAGGAGCAGGCATTGCTCTCTCCTGAGGTCAAGTCACTGCCTTTAACTCAGAGGATGATGAATTAGGATGAGGTCTGCACCTGAGCTCCACCCAGGCCTGACCCCCATCTCGAGGCCTCAAACCCTGCCGTAGTACCAGATGGGGGGGCTCCACATAAAACTTTTGAGGAAGAGCCCCTGCTGCAGTGTTTCCCTAGTTCCCATGTCCAGGGCTCCCTCACCCCAGGTGCTGTTCACAAATCCACACAGGCCTATAGGCACCCAGGCCAGGCCTGGGCTGTGACTTGCCTGCTATTGTCCCTTGAGCTGTGTGCTTGGCCTGGCTCTGCGCAGGGGCTTAGGGACCTGTGCTGAGCACAGATTCCTGGCAGAAGTAAAGGCAGTGGCCACTGTCTCCAACAACCTGGCTCACACATGCATTCAATCCAGTCTTACAGAATAGCCCCTGGGTCTCTGTACTAGGGAAATCCATACCTTTAAGCCACCCAAGCGTCTCAAATCCTATCTCAAGCTCAGCTCAGGTGCCATCTCCTCCAGGGAGCTGTCCCTGGTGGCAGAGTGCCTCACCTCCATCTTGGAGGATGCTCACCGCATACTTCAGACTGCCCAGGCCCAAGCCCTAGTTCTCAGCAGGAGCAGGACCTTCGGCAAGTCTCAGAAGGAAAGTGAAGCTCAAAGAGGTGTCTGACTCAGAGCTAAAGGCCCTTCCTGGTAGAATCACTGAGAGGCTTAACTGAGACCCTGACTATAAGGCTGGTGACTATAATTTAATAATGAGGAACTGGGTTAACTGTGATGCAGGTACAGTCACTAACTGAGGGCAGCTCCTGCATGGCTGCACCAGGACCTGAGCCCTTTTGTAGCTGTCAGTGTGGCAGGAGTGCTAACTACTCCCCGCATTAACCCCATCATGCACCTACTACAACCCTGCCCCAGGCTGCTCCCAACCTGCCCTTCCTTGAACACCTGTGCACTTCTTACCTGCCCGCATCAGAGAGGGTATGGTTCCCAGCGACAGGGCCCGGCTGAGGCGGCCTGGCAGTGAGGAGGGTGAGGCCCTTCGGGGAGACCGGAACAGCTGCTGGTTGGCAAGGGGCAGGAAGCCGGGTGGGGTGGGGATGAACAGGGATGGTGAAGAGCCTCCGACACTCGGGCAAGGGATGGCCAGGCTGGGGCTGGTGGGGAAGAGGCCGGCAGAATCTCCTGGGTAGTACCTGCAAGGGCCCATTGGGCACGGGAGAGGAAAAAGGTCAGCCTGGAAGGTTCTGGAGCAGCCTTACACCCAGGTCCTGAGCCCTCTCCCACAGTGGAAAGTGGGGCCTCAGTCCAGTGGAGGCGTGCGTTAGTTGAAGCAGAAAAAGCAGTCTGACCACAATCGTGCCATTAGGAGCGGGTGGCTGGGAGGTGCCAGCGTAACCCAGCCCTCCCGGCATGCCCCTCTGACCCCCTCAGCTCACAGCAAACTATTTCCACTACGAGCTCGGTATTAAAGTGACACTGTCGCCCTTACCAAATCCACACCAATCCCTTTGCCTAGAAACAAATGCCCAGCCCCACACCAGCCACTCAGTGAAGGTTAATGGACTTGGAACTCTTTTCGCCACTTCCTGTTCCATGCCCAGAGCCTCCTGACAGAGCAGCCTAACTGGAAGACACATTGGCTGGTCTCCCAGATGGGCTTGGACCCCAGGAAGTGAGGCCCCAGCACAGTTCTGGGAGCCCTCTGCTCCCGAGGGCAGGATTCCTGGAAGTGCCACTGCAGCTCTGCCCTCGGGAGGCTGTCTCCTGCTTTCTGGCCTTGGACACGGGAAACTCCTCTAAAGTCCCTGGCAGAGCAGAGGGGAAGGCAGTCAGGCTTTGGAATCCCCTGGAAGAGGCTCTCCTAGAACATACACCAAACTAGAACTTAGAAAAGACCCATAAACAACCACAGGCTGCCCGAAAGACAGGTGACAGTGTCTCTTTAACTCGAGATGGTACAAATCACACAACAGGAGCCGATGGCCCCACGCCAGAATGTCAACCATGCTTCTGATTAAGGCACCTGATTACAGAGGAAGAGAGGGATGAAGGCAGTTAATACATTAGTCCACCATCTGGACAGAGCTGTGGGGGGAGGGGTCCAGCCTTACCTCGGTGCCAAGGGACAAATGAGCCCAGCGGACAATGGCCGGATGAATGGGCAGGCTGGCTCAGGCCCTGCAGTGAGCCGGAGCTGGCTAAAGTACCCATGCCTATCACCACCCAATGCTTGGGGACCACCAGCCAAGCCACATGCCACCAATCTCCCAGCCATTTTCCCCTTAGAAAAAGTTTTGTTAAGTACAGCATGGGGTCAGCTGTTGACTTCCTGAATAACGTGACCTTTTTAATGCCTTCCAAGGTACTAGGAGGCCACCTGACTTTGGAACCAAAGGTGAGGCTCAAGGTTTGGGGAACATGGGAATTAAGGCAGGACTCATCACGCCAATCTGCAGAAGGGCCTGGTTACCTGGTCCCAGGCAGGACACATGCCTGCTGACCTGTCCTTCCCACCAGTCTGGAGCCCATCTCCTCGTCCCCAAGACTCTGGGGGAAGGTTCCCCCCTCTAAACTGAAAATAAGATTTTGTGTTGTCATTCTAGAATTGTGATACCATTTGCCAGGACAGCCGCTACCTTAGGAAATGATCCAGAGGACACTTTCAGGTACCCCAGGGGCAGTGGAAGAAAAGCTGCAGCCTTGGACAACTTGCTCTGGCAACACATGACCCTCCGCGGGAGAAGGGCTGGTGTCATAGATAGCAGCTGGCCCCACACTGGCCAAGAGTAAGCCAAGGGCGGAGCTGGCAAGCTGACTGGGGACAGGAGAGGACAAGGTGCTGGCTGGGTTATGGGCTTCAGAGGTGCCCAGCTGGGCCCAGCAACCCCTGGCCCCAAGGGTCAGCTCCAGGAGCCACTGGGCCTTGCCAAGGCTTTGTCACCCATCAGCTCCTGCTCACCTGGGGCTGTCCCCATGCTCTAAGCCCAGGTTTCCCAGCTACCTGAGCAAGGTGCTGTTTCCAAATTTTAGTGCCACTAAAAATGTTGGTGCTCTGGGAGTTCTGCAGCAGCCTGACCCCCTCATGCTGGGTAACGCAGTAACATCACTCAAAGAACAGGTCCTCATACAGTGCCAGTGAGTTCTTGGGGTGGGGGTAGACAGCTCTGCCCTGCCCCAGTGTCTCCCCTCCAATTAAGGAGACCCAATCTCTGACAGTTTCAGAGAACTTCAAAGGTACTGACATTTCCTTTGGTGAGAGGACTCCCAGGCTGCCCTGCAACCCCAAACTTTATCTCACGGAGGGATTAAAAGCTGAGAATCCAAGCCTGTGCTTCTACCTCAGGGAAGTGATTCTGAGGGGAGACGTCTGGTCTTCTCCATCTCAATCCCAGTCCAAGTCAAGAGTGGAAGGAGAGGACTACGTTTTAGTCAGCAGTTTATTGAGACAGGAAAAGTGTGACTCGGCAAGGCCAGCAGGCAGTGCTGGGCCCAAGCTGCCTGGCGTCATCATCTCCAGCTCCCAATCCCGCCTCCTCATGCAGACTCCTGTGGACACGCCCGAAGGCCCCCCGCCCCAGGCCTGGCCCAGAAGCCCTCCTGAAGTGAGGAAGAAAAAAGAAAAAAGACGCGGTACCTGACGCCGCCGGGTAAAAGCAGGACCCCGGAGGCATTTATTGAAAACACAGCATCCAAAACACGACGTCTACACCAGGAGTGGTGGTTACAGTGTTTTGAGGGTCACTAGACAATTATCCATAATTCTACTACACAACAAGACAGATGAGGCTCAGTGACAGTCACGGACAGAGAGGACAAAGGCTCCTTCCTGGGCTGGGGGGGCAGGTGTGTCATAGCAGTCTGCCCCCAGGTAAGTGTCCCTGGGGAAGCCTGCTTGGCCCAGGTGTGGTCCTCAGACCCAGAGAGTGAAGACGGCTGCATCTACCTCACTTGTGTTTCAGGGACAGTCACCTAGCACTCAGGATGATCCCTGAGGGCCAACCCTGGCTGGGGAGAGAGAAGTCCCTGGCGGGAGTGACACATTCCCAGCCACAAGCCACAATGCAATACTGCCCATACTCCCTCAGCTGCTGCCAGTAACGTCACAAGGTGCTGGCATTTTCTCCAAGTAATGAAACTTCGAGGGACAGACAGGTATTTTTAAAGTCACACAAAACTCTCAGGTGGCCAGGAATCCTTGCTCTGATGACAGCCATCTCATGAGATGACCCTCCATACATCACCACAGGGCAGGAGAGATGTCTGCGGAGAGGAGGATTCTGGCCAGCAAGAGCTGGTTCTAGTTATTATAAATAATTTAATTTAAATACACACATATACATACACACAATGTCCTTCTACCCAATGCCAAGAAAAGCAGAAATTAGCATCACGTGGTCAAAATGTCCTTGAGAACAGGAGAGTCGAGATACACACAAAGGCAAGCACAGCAGACAGACTACTCTTCCCTGGCCTGGTACCTGTCACCTCCTTGTCTTTCTTACGCCCTTCTGGGGGGTGGGAGGCAGGGGTGGAAGGAGAGGCAGGCGACCCCAGACCCTGAGGCTGCTTAGGCCTGTCCCCAACCCTCATCACTGCTGAACCCGTGGGACTCCCAGCCCTGCCCCCATCTTCTCATCTCACCCTCTACGCTGAGCCACAAGCTCAGGGCCTTGTCCGAAGCCACAAGGCTCACTGGGCACCCAGGGCCCTAAGAGCTCACCTGGGCTTACCACATGGATGCCGAGCAAGTAGCAAGCTGTCATCTAATCACTGGGGCTCAGGGTGGGAGGGTGGCCTCTTAGGACCCTCAAAGGTGGTGGATTCACAATGGCAGGGCCTGGGCACCACTCTCCACCTCGCTGCAGGGCTCCACACAGGAGCTGACCAGGGCAACTACCAACCTGTTCCCTCAGACCCATGGAGTTGGTGTGACCCTCACATGTGTCTCATCCATCTTTGCCTCCTTTGGGCTACACCTGGGGCTGGGAAGCTTCTGCTCCAAGTTATAAGTGGCTGGACACCCGGGCCCCAGAGGGGTCACTAAGGGGCGACATGCCAGGTCGGGGAAAGCCTGGGTCCACACTTTGGCTGTGACCCCTGGCTGTACTCCTGAGGATGGGAACTTCCCTTGCATGTGGATGGCACCTCAATTTTCAAAGTGCGTCCTTATATGCCATGTCACAGAGTCCTTATGCCCACGGACCCTGGAAAAGATCTACCTCTCGCTCCCCAGATGGTAAGCTGAGGCTGGGAATAGCAAGGTCTGCCCCGGAGTGCACAGCTACTGACCAGCAGGTTCGTGGCCTCCTCTGGGGAGTGATTTTGGGAGGCAGCCATCTCTGGGCACCCCTCCCCCATTTGGGGGTCACCCTGTCTGACTTGGGGGAGGGGCACAAGGGCCCTGTGGTGGCCCCACATGGACATGCAGAGCAGGGGTCTGGGCATTCTCCAAAAGCTGCTGCCAGGGGCTGGGGGAAGCTTGTGACAGGTCAGAGAGGGACAAGATGATAGTGGTCTGGTGTCAAAGACAGCCTACGTGTCCCTCAGGCCCCTTACCTGTGCTGAACCTGAACTTATTCTACAGGGTAAGTGGAGGAAAGGGGACATCTTGGGCCTGTGGGGGAACAGGGCCGACGAACATTCAAGCCCCACGTGGGCAGCCAGAGGGGGAGCCACGGCCGGGAGCCTCAGTCTCACTGGACTGAGTCGGGGGCCCAGCTGACAGGGAAGGGGTTCTGCCTTTCTGGGGCAGAACACTCACGCCCCAGTTCTTTCTCCCTGGTCCACAGACCCCGTAGGTGGGGCAAACTCCCATCACAGCCTGTAAAGAGGAAGCTTGATGACCACAAGGAGAAGCAGGATATTCTGTCTACCTGGGGAGGGGTCTTGACCAACAACTCATGGTCAAACCAGACTACCCATTCCTGGGGATGGAGCCTGAGGGATGACAGGATCTCAGGGGCCTACGTAGTGGATCCAGAGGGGCAGCCCTGACTCTGTGGTTCCACCGCTTCCTAAAAGGCTGGCCCAACAATGGGCAGGACCACAGGGTACCATGGAGCAGACAGAGAGGGTCTATGTAAGTACAGAGGACAGGGGAGCAGACCAGGGGCTCTATGTAAGTAGGGTGACAGTCCAGAGAGTCTATGCAGGAACAGGGGATATGGGGGCAGACCAGACCAGAGGGTCTATGCAGGGATGGGGACTGGGGGAATAGTCCAGACCAGAGGGTCTATGTAGGAACAGGGGATATGGGGGCAGACCAAACCAGAGGGTCTATGCAGGGATAGGGATGGGGGTAGACCAAACCACAGGGTCTATGGAGGGACGAGAACAGATCAGACCAGAAGATCTACATAGGGATAGGGACAGGGGCCAGACCAGACCAGAGGGCCTAGGTAGGGACAGGGGACAGGGATGCAAACCAGAGGGTCTATGCAGGGACAGGGGATGGGGGACAGACTACAGACTCTACACAGGGACAGAGGATAGGGGAACAGACCACACCAGAGGGTCTATGCAGGGATGGGGGTAGAGGGTTTCTGCTCCCCTGTCACTCTGCTAAGTAGTACCTGCTGTGACAAGCAGCCTGAGTGGTCGTGGCATGCACCAAAGGCTCAGCCTACAGCCCTGCACCCCACCCCATGGTGTCAGAGCCAGGACAGACTGTGAACAGAGTCTGAGTGAGTGGAGCTACTGGCAGGAAGCCACATGTCAGAGGCAGGCTGTGTGGTGCTGCCACTTCTGGTCACTGGGGCAGTGAAAGGTCTTTGGCCAGAGAGGTGGTGGCAGTGGTAAGTAGCTATAGGACACTGGGGGTGGTTTGGGGGTACCAGAAAGGAAAAGGGGGCAGGTTAATCCCTCAAGGCAGCATAGGGGCTGGGCCAGGACCTAGGGCTCTAGGCTGTGCTGGGTAGGAGCAAGGCAGTAAGAAGAGGCAGGGCAGAGAGATGCCCTGTTCTGGGCTGGGGCAAAGCCTGGGCCTGTCCGTCCGTCTGTCCTCCCCCCTCAAGTCACGGCTGCTTCTCTGACCTTCGGGGCCGGAACCTCCGTGGGCCTGTTGCTTTCCTTGTAGCCACAGCTGCTGTGAAGCCCACCAGACAGCACAGGGACGTGGTGCTGAACTTGAGCGTGTCCAGCCAGCTGGGTGAGGCAGCCTGCAGATGCTGCTCCACCAGGTGCAGCCCCAGCAGCAGGGCCCACAGGCAGGTGCAGAAGGCATCGATCCTACGGAGCCTGCAGAGAGAGTGGCGGGTGAGCCCAAGGGGCAGGACAGGACCTCCCGACCCCACTCCGAGGGCAGAAAGAGCCAGCAGGAGGGCGTGGACCTTGGAATCCCTCAATACTCACTCACTGCCTGACTCCAGGCGGGTCTGTGTTCCCCCTGCCCCGAGCCTCTGTGCTCTAGCACAAGGCTAAGAGACACCTCCTCAGAGTCACTGTGAGGACTAGGTAATGGGGACACAGCGTTCACACAGGGCTTGCTCCTGCTCAGGGAGGCCTGAGAGCACCCACGGCCCACAAGGCAGGTCATTACCTGAGGCAGAGAAACAAGGCAGCTAGGCCCCAGCTCCACTGTCCCCACTCAGGGCATGTGCTATCCCACCTCGCTCACCTGACCCCCAGCCCCTGGGGAACAGGACCGAATCTGGCTCCAGCCTCACAGCACGGTTCAGCCCGGGATATGTGCCCTGTAGGGCCCCTGGCTCTGCCCCCGACAGTGATCCAGCCTCCAGGCCCCGCACCACCCATGCCCATGGCCCCACACGCACCTGATGCGGCCGGCCAGCAGCATGGCCAGAAGGCAGGTGAGCAGGCCCAACACCACAACGCCCATCTGATGGTTCTGCCCAAAGGTCCAGGCCTCGCGTAGCTTCTCTGCCGCGTGTTCGGGCAGCAGTTCCAGCAGCTGCTGCCAGCCCTCAGCCCCAGGTGCAGTACCGTTGTTAGGTGTGGCAGAGCCATTGCCACCAGGTGGCAGGGCCAAGGGCAGGGTAGCTCCGGGGGCGAAGGGGTCACTGCTGCCATACAGCGCAGCCGTCAGCAGGAAAGCGCAGGCCAGGAAGGCAAGGGCACGGAGCAGGATGACCTGGGCCGGGGCCTTCACTGTGGAGGAGCAGAAGCTCTGAGAGGAAGGGAGAGGCAGGTCAGTGAGATGGCCACAGAGCTATCTACAGCCATTCCTGCTGCCCCTCTTCGCAGGGGTTCTGGCTAGGCCCCATAGCCCTGACGGCCCTGTTCCTGATGACCAGGGCTGTCCTTTTCCCCACACCCCAGCTCTGCGCAAAGGCTGGCCATTCGGTTCCACCACCCATCTCAGTTCCAGACCCACACCCCCCAGTGACAGTTCTGCATGGAGAGGAGGGCCACTCTACCACCCTCTTCCTCACAGAAGTCTCTTCCATATTATGGTCACTTTATTCCCCCAAATAAACTTTTCCATCATTTTGTCAAGTTCTCACCAAAAGTTGCTATTGTGATTTTAATTGAAATTGACATAATGTATGGATGACTCAGGCAAAAAATTAAGTTAAAAATACAGCAGTGAGTTATTCAGGCCACGAACATGCTAGTCAGAATGAGAATGAAGGGTCTGAGGACAAGGCAGGTGTGGCACAGCCGTCCAGTGACAGGTCCAGCTACTGTAGGCCAGAAACCACACCCCCAGCTGGACTCCGGGACACTTTTTACTTCTGAATTTACTTGCTACCATTATCTGACTTTTTTTTTTTTTTTTTTTTGTAGAGACAGAGTCTCACTTTATGGCCCTCGGTAGAGTGTCGTGGCCTCACACAGCTCACAGCAACCTCCAACTCCTGGGCTTAAGCGATTCTCTTGCCTCAGCCTCCCGAGTAGCTGGGACTACAGGCGCCCGCCACAACGCCCAGCTATTTTTTGGTTGCAGTTTGGCCGGGGCCGGGTTTGAACCCACCACCCTCGGTATATGGGGCCGGCGCCTTACCGACTGAGCCACAGGCGCCGCCCATTATCTGACTTTTAAAAACCAGAATATTCCATCAATTAAGTACTGTGATAAAAGTCAGTAATTTTAACCAGGTTCAAATGCTGGTGCCACCACACACCAAGCACACAGCCTTATGTGAGAACTCCTCAGCCTCCCTGAGTTTGTCTGTAAATGGGGGTCCCAGCACACAAAGGCCGCTCTGAGGAATGAAGGCAGCACTGCCAGGGAAGTGCTCAGATTCAGCAGGGCGACCCCAACCCCTACTCAAGACAGGTAACAAATGCACTGTGCTACTGGTCACTTTCCTTGGGGACATCTTCTGGCTAACAACACAAAGAGACCTGGGGACAGAGCGGGAAGCTGGCCCTACAGGCAGATTGTTTCCCCACAGGGAGGGGTCAGCTCTGAGGACCTGCCCTCTGTTCACTGGGGCCCAGCCCTCTGACAGGGTTTCCTGTGGGTGTCTGCCTCGCACCTGCATGTGGGTCTGGTCGGCCTCCCGGCGCTTGAACTGGTGGCTGAGCAACAGGGCGCGCAGCTGACGGTTCTGGTGCTTGATGTAGTACTCAACAGCCGCCTGGCACGGCCGGCACAGCTTATACATCTGCTCCAGGTGGTGCCGGTACACCTCCACCTCCTCGTCGTACCTGCCCTGCGGGGTGGGGGACAGAGGCTTGGTGTCAGGGGCTGGCTGAGCTGCCCATCTTAGAGGTTTGACCTGGGTTTGGGTCCTGGCCTTGCTGCCTACAAGGGAGTGATCACAAGCACGTCATCCCCATGCTGAACCTACGTTACCTTCTGCCTGCGGCATACAGCGAGGTGTGCGGACAGACAGCTCAGAGCGGGCTTCCTCTTGAGCCTGAGGGTCTAAAACGCACTAGAAAGCCCCTGGCTGGGGCTGGGCCTTAGTGGCAGAAGGGTTCCTTGGGTATCCAGAATAGCCCAGAAGACAAATCCCTCCTCTCCCTTCCCCTCAGAGCTACAGTCATGCATCTTTCCCTCCTGTTTCCAAGAAAGCCAAACATTTCAGTCTGCAGCGGCCAGGAGGGTCATCATGTCATCTCTTGCTGGGGCCGAGCATGTCAGGAAAGCTGCCTGGCTGCTGAGCCACACCTTCTGTCCCTTTCTGCAGGTCCCCATTGCTCCCTGCCTTGATCTGAGCTCAGCTGTTTTCCTTCTCTCCCTGGCTTGACCCCAGGAAAGCCAGTGTCTCTGGGCCTCAGGTGCGATGTGCCTCCTGAGGTCATAGGACTCCCTCAGCCCCGGCTGTCTAAGGTGAGGGTTGAGGGTGGACATGAGTAGCCAGGTAACAAGACTCCTGGACTTCACGGTGAGCACAGGGGAAGCCAAGCTCCCAGCTCAGCCCAAGTAACATCTAGCATTCTCCTTCTTCCAGGAGCCAGCAGCATTTCCTGCTAACTCTCAGAATAAACTGCCCAGGACGCCAACCAGCTAGACTGGCTTAGAGGGATGAGGACAGGATCTGATAGGTCCCCCAGTTGGCCCAAGGTCCCTACTCCCTCTGCCCGGGGACAGACCCCTTTGGACTGGCAGGCAGCGGGATTTCCCTGGTGTTTCCAGGCTTGGAACCAGTAACCACAAGACACTGTGGGAAACAGCTTGGCTACAACTGTGATGGAACTAACACACCCTGAAATGTGTGGCCAGCGGGGGTCAGGGTGAGCAGAGCCCCTTGGGCACTCAGGACAGAAAGGCTGCTGTCTGGCAGAGATGGCGCCTGGCCAGCACCCTGCACTGTGCCTGTCCCCTCGGCTTCTCTAAGTACCCTGAGCCCTGGCAAAACTCCTCCTGTCCTGGCCTCACCTCTTCACGTGGAGAGAAGGCAGCCAACTGCTTGATCTTGGTGGTCTGGTGGTGGCTGCACCTCTTACACAGCAGAACTTGGCTGCTCACCCACTGCTGTGGCTGTGCGGGGTCGCGGAGGCTGGGCGTGCTGCTCACCACGTGGTTCAGGTGCTCCATGTACTGGGCAGGGATTGGCTTATTGTAGTCGCCATTCTGAGAGGGCAAGCGGGAGTCAAGGTAGGCGGGTGAGGCTTCCTGGCTGGCTCCAGCTTGATGCCAGAGGCCCCAAGCAGGGACACTTCGGGTAAGTGATAGTGAGTCTCAAGCATACCATTCTTTCTTTTTTACATGCTACAGCAGCAGCTTTTCCTCCAAAGACATTTTGTAGGGAACCCCAAGGCCCAGAAGCTGAGCGAAGCCATCCAGCCCGAGTGCACAGCAGGGCACTGGGCCTGCTTCCCGCTCATACCCAACTACCTGGCCTGGTCACCCTTGCCACTCTCAGAACTTAGCCTGCAAACCTGGGTCTAGTGAGGGGTCAGCAAGCCATTGGTATGGACTGGCTGCCTGTTTTTGTAGCAAAGTCTTCCTGGAACACAGCCAGGCCCATTCACTCGTGTGTTATCTGTAACAGAGACCATATGGCCTGTAAAGCTTAAAATAATACCTGGACCACTGCAAAAAAGGCTTGGGAACCCTGGTCTAACACAAAGCATGGGCTGCAAAGCCAAAAAACCCTGGATTTCAACTCCAAATCGCCACTTTTGGTGGTATAACCTTTGATAAGACACCACAGCTCCCTGAGCCTGGTTTCTCCTCCTCAAATAAGGGGCATAACCCCAGGGTTGTAGTGACCATTGGTCACAGTGATGTAGGTGAAGCACTCTGCTCAGGGGCTGGCAGAGGAGAGGGGTGGGCAGAGGGGCTGCGGAGTGCCCACTCATACCTCCTGGAAGCCGTTGTACTGCTCACAGTGAGGGCAGTCCCAGCAGTTACGGTTCCCATAGGGCACGAGTGTGTCTTGGTTGCAGAACCAGCAGTTAACCATCGTGTGCGTTGGCTTCATCCTGTGAATGAGGAAAGACTGGTGTTAGCCAGGTAGGCCTGGACACCCACTCAGTGGGAGGCTACCTGTGCCTTGCCCCTGGGCCACCAGGGAAAGGGTGCCGGAAGCAGGACCTGGGGACTCCTAGCTGGAGACGCAGGCCACCTGAAGAGGAAACCACGGCTTTGAGGATGAGGAACTCAGGTTGGATGCTGCTGTGTCCACCCACAAGATCCAAACAGGGCAGCCACAGCCCTCTCAGATCCTTGGCCCTCCAGGCAGGGCACCTCCCACGAAGCTCCCAGGCTCCAGCATGACCCAGGGCCAGCTGGGCCACGGGGATGACGGACACCAGGCCCCAAGGCAGCCCCTCCCACACCAGGTCCCTGCTTCCAGCCTGTGGAAGTGGTACTCCCCAGGGAGTGTCCAGATCCAAAGGAGCCTCCGATGCTTCCCAGAGTCCCTAGGAGTGAGCACAGAGGCGGCTGAGGGGCGGGAATTAGTGACAGCTGCTCACCCGAGGGCCAAATCTCCCTGGTAGGGTACAAGGCAGGTGGACCCTCGGCAGCGCTTGCTGGTCACATGTGTGGTTGACAGGTGGGGCCTGCGGGATAATCCCAGCCCAGACACTGGGGGATCTATGCTCTGGGTCTTCTCCACTCGCCTTGCTGGCTGTGGGCATAGTGGGTGGACGGGGGGTGGGGAGGGACACAGCAACTGCCTAGCAAACCCCTCTAGTCCCAGGAATCTAGACACAATGCAGGTGATGCGCACAGCTGCTGAAGCCCTGGGCCTGGCCCTGCTCTCCCTGGTCCTCCGCCAGAGGCCACCTCCGGCTCTGGGGACTGCCTGGGGCTCCTGCCAGAGTGAGCAGTCACCTCCCCTGACAGATGGCCTGCTGTCCACAGAATCCGATGGTAGGGCCTTGCAGCCTTTGCATCCTAAAGAGCCACTTGTGCTTGGAGAAAGGATGGAGCCATACATCTAGGAGCCAGCTGTGTGCCCGGGAAGTTCCCACCCTCCCAGCCTCAGTGACCACATCTGTAAAGTGGGAGCACCTATGGCTTCCACATGTTACTAGGATGCAACGACAAAAGACACATAAAAACCCCGAGCTTGTCAGTGGCCTGGAGGGAGGCTACTCCTGGGAAGTTGGGCTCCATCTCCTGACCTGCTACTCCCCCCACCGTGGAAGGTTAAGGGCGCTCCTATCACCTGTCAGTGTGGACAAAAGCACCTCCCTCACAAGGGACTGCTCGTGGAGAGACCGCACAGCACGCGGCCCAGAGTAAGTGCCTCTGAAGTCGTAGTTATGGTGGGGGTGGGGTGAGGTGGGGCTGGACAGAGACCAGAGATGGAACCAAACCCGTCAGGCCAGAGCCCCCACATCGGACAAGAGGCCGCAGCATCCCGTCAACAGCACAGAGCCAGCAGGAGATACGGAACGGGGGTGCTGGGCTTCGGCAGTCTCCATTTCATTCCTGCAACCTGTCAGATGGGGAGGCTGGGGGTCCTTCTCCTAGAGATGCTGCTGTTAGGTTCCAATAAGAAAATGCAGGGAAGCACTTGATGATCAGTGCCTGGCATTCAGACAGCTTTGCGGGGGACTGAGGCTGGGGTAGAAGGCTGGGAAATCGGCTCTGCTGTGATGCCCGCATCTGGCATTCCTGGGTGATTAAGCACTGGCTTTCTGTGTGCTAATTTGTACCTGCTTTATAGGCTTCTTTGTCATAGTGCACAGTGTGCATCCTGATGAGTGATGACCTGGCTGTGACCCCTCATATGTCCATCCCCCCAGACCTCCCCCAACCCCAGAGCCCCCAGGACAAGGCTCTGCACCTAGTCACCTCAGGGTGAAGGGCAGGAACCCCATTCCCAGGACAGGCTCTTCCAGCCTCAGGACGGGCTCTTGACCCTCTTATCCTGTTTGAAGGCCAGCCTCTGCACCTGCCCAGGGGACCAATAGTGAGCAGGGACCATGGCTTTGGTCTAGGTAGCCCACCATGAAAGCCCACCTGCCTGCCCCAGGAAGTCGTGCTTCCACTGTGAGACTCCAGCCCTGTTGCTAGGGAAATGGCTCTAAGCAGGTGGCGCCTGTGGCTCAGTGAGTAGGGCGCCGGCCCCATATAATGAGGGTGGCAGGTTCACACACGGCCCCAGCCAAACTGCAACAAAAAATAGCTGACATTGTGGCGGGTACTGTAGTCCCAGCTAATTGGGAGGCTGAGGTGAGAGAATCGCTTAAGCCCAAGAGCTGGAGGTTGCTGTGAGCTGTGACGCCACAGCACTCTACTAGGGCAACAAAGTGAGACTCTGTCTCTAAAAAAAAAAAGAAAGAAATAGCTCCACGCATCCAGAACGAGCCGGCCTGGAAGCGGGTGGCAAGAAGGGGAGGTGAGGGATTAGCCCTCGTCCCCAGGGCTAGCAGCTCCAGCTCCTGTCACCCTCAGCCCTTAGTAATCCCGCGGGGGCAGTGGAGGTGAGGTGTCCTCTCCCTGGCTCCTGTGAGAGGCAGACGGATGGGTAGTGGGGTGTGAATTTCAGCCCCCCTCCCGCCCCGCCAGCACTGCAGCCTCCCAGAGCCTCACATCGGTCCCACAAGCAAATGTGAAACACCATCTGACCCCATAGCCTACTTCACAGCTTGGACAAAGTCCTAGGGGCAGGCCAGTGCGGTGCCGTGTGCACCCCCACCTGGCCTGTCAAGGCAGCATCCGAGGAAACACTCCCCAAGCTTTCCTAGTAAACTCAACTCACCTCAAGCCCAACTTGGCTCTGAGACAAACCACCTGAAGGACAAGGTGTGAGGTGACACGCAATATCCCTGTAACACAGGCAAGAGAGGTCCAGGCTTAGGGAGGACAGCAGTTTGGTCCACAGGACAAGGAGCAGGTGCATGGGAGACCTGGAAGCTGCTCTCTCAGCTCCTGCGACCTCAATGCTGAGCTCCTGGGGGCCCAGGGCCGGTGTGCCCCCAGGAAGGAGCTGGGGCAGTTGCCTGTTCTGTACCTGGCCCCTCCCCCCCAGCCCCGAACACGGACATTTAGTTAAGCAAAGCTCCTGCCCCAACATCTCGCCACTGCCTACCGGTGAAGGGGTGTCTGTTCTAACAGCAAGGCTTCCCCTTGAGGTCCTTGGCCAGGGAACCTGGCAGGAGTTGGATACCTGGTGTGTGCCCAGCACTGCTGTGTGGAGGAGACACTGCACGGGGCTTTGTCTCTGCCCTGCGGGGCCTGGAGGCCATGGCAGGACAGTATGTCCACTAGGCCCCGAGAGAGCAGTCTCTGAGAGGGCCTGGAACACTGCTCATGAGGTTGGGCACTGGTCCCAGTGTGGGGCCTGAAAGATTGTAACATTCGGTCAGTCTGAGCAACACACTGAGATTCTATCTTCACAGAAAGTTTAAAAACTAGCCGGGTGTGGTGGTGTGTGCCTGTAGTCCAGCTACTGGCTGAGGTGGGAGGATTACTTGAGCCCAGGAACTCGAGGCTACGGTGAGCTGAATAGGCCACTGCACTCCAGCCTGGATGACAAAATGAGACTTAGTCTCTTAAAACAAAAGAAAAAAGAAAAAGGAAAAAGAGCCAGGCTTGATTCTTTAAGGGATCCAAGGAGCCAGAGGTCAGCCTCACAGGTGGCTCCTTACCCGCTCTTCTATGTGTTGGGTGGACAACACGTTGTCTCGTCTAACTGCAGAATTGGAGAATGGGTTTTAGTGACAGTGGCACTGAAACTCAACTCAGCACTGATGGGACCCACTGGGCCTCTAGGCCTCTGAGCAAAACACATGAAGTCCATGGCAATGCCTCCAATGTGAAGACAGAAAGCCCCCAAACCCCACCCCTCTGAGGACAGACTCCAGTCTGGCGAGGGCAAATCAGTTCATCAGTTTCCTGAGCACCATGCTAGGATTGCAGAGATGCAAAGAGCAAGACGCTCCACTCTGACCCAGACACGAGGACAAGAGTGATGAACTCACAGGGCAGCTGGCGACAGATGCCACAGAAGGGAAGCCAACAAGTGGGATGTTTGCTGTCACCCTAAAGAGTGGCTGTGCTCACCAGCAGGGCAAAGGCAGAGGGAGGAGACCACACCACTTAGCGAAGCCGCAGCATCAGGAGAGCGAGTGTGGCTGTAAGAGGGGACCCTGAACACCAGCCCCGGGCTCTGCTGCTTCCCCTGGGAGGCTGCATCCTCTTCACCCCAAACAGTAGAGAGATGTTGCAATAAACACCAATGGAGTTGCAAAGGGAGACGAGTACTGAGTTTGCAGAAGAGTCCTGGATACAAAGTGAAGAGGAACAAGGGCATATTCAGGTAGGAAAGTCAAGGGGAGGAGGAGCCTAGGAAGCTACAAGCTTTCAGGATAGCCCGGGTACAGGGGAGAGCAAGCCCCGTGACAGCTGTGGCCTCAAATGGGTGCACTGAGGGCATGAAGCTTGGCTAGCAGCTGAAGTGCTGGCGCAAGGCAAAGCTCTGCCATTTATCTGCTGGATGATGTGTGGCAGCAGGTCACCCAACCTCCCCAAGCCTTGGTTCCCCCATCTGTAAAATGGGGAGAACAGGAAGACCTGCCCCGAATGGCTGCAGTTTCACAAAGTGGCAGTGTGCCCGTGCTTATGAGACAACACCAGCGCTGACATGCCAGCTGCTCCCATCACTAACTATGACAGACAAGAGGATGCAAGGGTGGGGACGCCAGGGTCAGCCCTGACTGAGGCTCTTAGAGGACCTGAGCTCTTCACTGATAGGACCTCCTCCCCCAGCACCTCAGCCAGTCCTAAAGCAAAGGACTAACCTGAACACCAACAGGACACTCCCTCCACATCCTCCTCAGGGTCACTTTCCTGCTGTTATCTCTGTCCTGAGCCCGCAACACCCACCCAGCCAAGACACCTTCCAAAAACAACTCTCCTTACATGCCCTCCCGAGGATCATTCAAAACCAACGCTGTGGTCAGAGCCGATGCTTCCTTGCTGTCGATGGAGGTAGAAGGGCCTCTTGCCAGGCTGGTCATGCTTCCAAATCATGATAGTGGCCAATTTACGACCTCCACGCAGACCCCAGTGCTGTAAGAGGACATTTTAGAGCATCCTGGCAGGGGCCGGTCCTTCTCTACCCAATCAACAGCAAGGGTCCCAACACTGCCTCATAGCCCTTTCATGTCCTAGGGGCATTAAAGGACTTCCAGGTACTGTTCCAGCTCCCACTGCAACCAGCTTGCACACATCTCTCCAAGGCCCCTGTCTCCTGTCTCCTGGAGACAAAAAACTGTGGCTAGCAGGACAGGAAGGGGAGACAGGACCACTGAGAACAGCCACAGTCCAAAACATGGGAGACCGTGGGACAGGGAGCCACCTAGTCCAAATCCAGCCATACTAAACAACACTGAGACGCTGCTGGTGTGTGGTCTGAAGACTATGCCCTCATCCAGGCTCTGGTCCTGGGGGCAGCATCCCCCCCTCCCTGGGTCAGCTGAGTGGCAGCATCATCTAGGCAGACAACTCTGGCCCAGCTCTGCTGTTCACATGCTCAGGAATCTGAGCAAATCACCCCATGTCTCTGTTCCCTTGTGTGTAAAATGACCCATTTGGACCAGCTGGTCCTGCAGGCCATACCAGCTTCCAGAAATTGGGCAGAAACTGGGACATGGAGAGATGTGGGTTGTTAAAGACCCTTGAGCTGGGGGCTTGCTCAATATCCAGCTGCCCCCTCTGGGTAGTGGAGCCTTCTTCAGTCCTCTAGTCATAGCTTCTATTCCTCCCACCTAACCTCCAGGAAGCCTCTGTGACTCAACCACCCTCACTTCTCTCTGCTTTCTCCCTTGGGAAAGCAGGCAGTACATGGTAGCGGTAAAGAAAACACACACGTGCCAACCAGACTGTCGTGGTTCAAATCCCAGATCCACCACTCGCTGCTGGGTGTCGGCCAGTTCCTTTGCTCCTCCTAAGACCTGAGCTTTGCACACTCCCTGCTGAAGCTGCCAACCCACCCACTCCATCCCTAGGATGTTCTCACAACCCCACTTTTCCCCCTGTCCCCTGGGAAGGTGGATCAGGTGAGGCTATGTAGCCAAGCTAAAGTAAGAGGTCATCACACTTTATCCCTGGCCATGGAGGTCGACGAGACGCCAGCTCTGAATACAGAGTCTGCAAGACCTGTGAGCCCAGGGCAGGGCTGAGGGCTGCCCCCAGCCTCTGGGAGGTCTAACCCAGGCTTAGCACTGCAGGTTCCTTCATTTCGAACCGCTTGACGCTTCTAATTGATAACAATATGTGGCCTCATTGTCCCTCGGCTTCTCTGGGGTGAGCTGTGACTCTGGAATGGGCTGGTTCCAGGTGTGCAGAAAAATGCTCAAGACGTCGCGTGTAGAGAGTAAGGGGCCAACCATTATCACCATCCACGTGCCGCCGGGGATCAGGGAGAGGGGCTAAGGCCTGAAAGCTACGGCCTCCGATCCCCTGCTCGACTCTCCCGCAGGCTGTGGGGGCACAGGGCTTCGGAGAGGCAGAAGTTTGCAACCCCCGAGCCGCTGCTCTCGCTCGCGTTCCCCTTCTCCAGAGTTCCCGCCCCCAGGAAGACTCCCCCGCAGCTTCTCGGCTAAAGAACCTAAGTCGGTCCGGGAATCGCGCACAGCGGGCCTCCGCGGTGCAGACTGGGACGGGCGGCGGGCAGCGGGCCCCGGCGGCGCGAGGGCGGGCCCGGCGCGCGGGCGCGCGGGCGGCGAGGCGGCGCCGAGGGCCGCGTGGGACCGGGCCGCGCACTCACCTCCGTGCGATCCGGTAGAGCAGCACGCCGGCCGCGGCGCATGCCGTGACTCCCAGGCCGCCAGCCAGGCCAGCCGACGGACAGCGGGCCAGCAGTGCGCTCACTCCCTCCATGGTTTCCCGCGCGGAAGGACTGCGGGCTGCAGCTGGGCCCGGGGCGCGGGCCGCTGGATGGACGTGGGTCGCAGGCGCGCGCCTCCTCCCGCCGTGACCTTCGCTGCTTTGTAGCTAGCGCGGGCCCGCCCCCTGACTCGGCGCGCTCCCGCCGCGCAGCCAATCGGGGTGCGGGGCGAGCCCGGGTAGGCGGGGCGCCGACGGAAGCGGCAGCGCCAGCTCGGGCGCGCCCCCGCGCGGCCGGAGGTGAAAAGTGGCGTGCGGAAACCGGAGCTGAAGCCCCGCCCGGCGTAAGGCGCAAGAGATCAGGCTGCGTAAAGTCCTTCCAACCTGCGACTAAGGGGAGCACCTGGGTTGTAAGCGACCGCCTTTCTCCTGCTAATTACTGTCTTCCTATAGTGGACAGACTGTACCCAAACCTGGGCCTATGTGCTAAGTGCTGCTTTGCCGCAAATTGCAGGTCCTTAAGCAACTGCAATGGTTAAAAAATTAGCGTATTATAAACAAGGACGACCATGGATGGGGACAGCCATACTTAAGAACATAATGAAACCATTAGAACGTCAGAGCTAGAGTTATTGGCATGGAGGGATAGCTCGCACCTGTAATCCTAGCACTCTTGGGAAGCCAAGCCAGGTGGATTACCTAAGGTCACAGGTTAGAGACCACCCTGAGCCAGAGTGAGACCTCGTCTCTAAAAACAGCCGGGCGGTTGTGGCGGGCGCCTGTAGTCCCAGCTACTTGGGAGGCTGAGACAAGAGAATCACTTTAGCCCAAGAGTTTGAGGTTGCTGTGAGCTGTGACGCTACAGCACTCTACTACCAGTGATAAAATGAGATTCTGTCTCAAAACAAACAAAAAAACCCCAAACTGATTGATGTTAATAATATTCAAAGTTTGAAAAAAGCCTTGTGTTTGGGGGAAGTAGAGAATGGTTAACACTTAAAACTGCAGAGTGATCACACGATGAGCGGGATTAGAGGGGAACATTAACTATGTTTCCTTAGTGAGCTAAATCACTAATTTTAAAAATAGAAAATATTGGGCGGCGCCTGTGGCTCAAAGGGGAAGGGCACGGGTCCCATATGCTGGAGGTGGCGAGTTCAAACCCAGCCCGGGCCAAAAACCACACACACAAATAAATAAATAAATAAAATCTAAAAAAAAAAAAGTTTAAAAAAAATAGAAAATATTTGTATCTTAATTCCACAGTGTTGCAGTGTTCTGGCTTTCCCAGTGTTTTCTGAAGTCAACCTTGTAAATTCTTGGTGGGTTGAGATGGGTCCAGGGCAAATGTTATCTTTGTTCGTACCATCTGTCCCCATTGTAATTAGGCACATTCACTAGCTGGGGAAGGAGGTACTGGGAGAGTGAAAGGGCCCATAAGGACCCAACCAAACAATGTAGATGACTCGCCTATGGACAGGACTTCCTCTTTCTTGGAAGTGAGGGTTCAAGCAGAAGTCTTTCCAGTTGCAGTCTTGATGCTTGGACCTGCCAAGAGCAGATGGACGAATAACCTGGCTTAGCTCCCCTTAGACCCGGCAGCACCTTGTGTAACCATTACCTTTCCAAAGAAGTTCAGTGCTTGCATGTCCCACTCCAAGGACTCTCTTCTAACTTATGTGCCAATTCCTTCACATGCACTATTAGTTTAAGCATACCTTGATTAGTGCCACCTGTGTGCTTGTAATTCTTTTTTTTTTTTTTTTTTTTTTTAATTTGGCCGGGGCTGGGTTTGAACCCGCCACCTCCGGCATATGGGACCGGCACCCTACTCGCTGAGCCACAGGCGCCGCCTGTGTGCTTGTAATTCTTAAACTGAATGGAATGGTTTGCCACTACACAGTGCTGGGCATACACTGGGTATGGGGTGAGAGTTTTAGAAGGGGTAATGTGAGGCCAGGCGTGGTGGCTGATGTTTGTAATCCCAGCATTTGGGAGGCCGAGGCAGGTGGATTACCTGAGCTCACAGGTTCAAGACCAGCCTGAGTCAGATTGAGACCCCATCTTTAAAAAATAGCTGGGCTTTGTGGTGGGTGCCTGTAGTCCCAGCTACTTGAGAAGCTGAGGCAAGAAGATCACTTGAACCCAAGAATTTGAGGTTGCTGTGAGCTAAGATGCCATGGCACTCTACCAAGGGTGACCAAGTGAGACTTGTCTCAAAAAAAAAAAGTGTAAGTATTCATATGTATGTGCACATATGACTACTTAAAAATAAAGAAATCCAAATGACTAAACTTGTGAAGAGGAATAAATGATGGGATTTCTCCACCCACAGCTTAAAGAGTAATAGTTCCCATTTTAAAATCCAACAAGCCTAGCGACAAAGTGAGACTCTGTCTCAAAAAAAAAATCCAACAAGTCCCTTTATCTTATTTTCTTCTCATTTTTGGTGTTCAAGCTTCTTTTATTTCAATGTCCTGGTGCAGGGGAAGCCAAGAACTAAATTATACTAGGTCAACATCACAGTTAACCACTCAAGAATCCATCAGTGAAAATTAAGCAATCAAAAAAAATTTCTTTTGAGACAGCCTCACTGGGCATTTTGGGCACCTGTAGTCCCAGTTACTGGGGAGGCTGAGGCAGGAGGATCACTTAAATCCACGGTTGCTGAGTTCAAGGTTGAACCTTGAGGTTGCTGTGAGCTAGGCTGATTAGCAGGCAACAGAGTAAGATTCTCAAAAAAAAGAAAAGAAAAAAAAAAAAAAGCCTGGGCATAGTGGCTCACACCTATAATCCTAGCACTCTGGGAGGCTGAGGCAGGTGGATTGCCTGAGCTCATGAGTTTGAGACCAGCCTGAGCCAGAATGAGACCTTATCTCTAAAAAATAGCCAGGCTATCTTGTGGCAGATGCCTGTATTTCCAGCTAACTTGGGAGGCTGAGATAAGAGAATCAAGAGGATCATCTGAACCCAGGAGTTTGAGGTTGCTATGAGCTGTGACAGCATAGCACTCTACTGAGGGTGACAAAGTGAGACTCTGTCTCAAAAAAAAAAAAAATAGCCAGGCGTTGTGGCAGGTGCCTGTAGTCCCAGCTACTTGGGAGGCTGAGGCAAGAGAATTGCTTAAGCTCAGGAGTTGGAGGTTGCTGTGAGCTGTGTGAGGCCACGGCACTCTACCGAGGGCCATAAAGTGAGACTCTGTCTCTACAAAAAAAAAAAAAAAAAAAGAATGTTGCTAAGTGTCACATCAAATATGAGTATTAAAATAGAAATGTGAATATTAAAATGTTACTAAGTGCCACCATCAAAGAATTAAAATGAGTTTCTGGAATAGAAATCACCTTACTGTCAAGTCATGCATTTTAGAAGCACTAAAGCTTGACTTAAGTCATTCATTTTGACTTCTAGACAAGTTGTTGAAACAACTATACCAGACAGTGGGAGAATACCAGCGAACTCCCCTATGACTATACAAAGGTAAACAAAATTAAACTCAATTTAAATACAACTTGGAAATATCCTCCTTATCGCTACCAGAATTTCCCCAGTTGAGTCTGACTACAATGGATCAGTATTAGAAACAGCCTGTCTGTTCAGATTGAAAAATACCCTTCATGTTCAACATACTCCGCCTTCATTAGAGAAACTAATGGAGGATGCTGGCTGTTTACCTGCTGTCTTATTACCTAACCATTTTTTTGTTCTTTTATTAAGTTTGCTTTAAAAATGAGGTGCTAAAATTCTGATAATTTTTTTTTTTAAACTTTGACCTCGGGTATTTAAACAATACTAGCACTTCCTGTCAGAATAAAAGCAAACTCTCCACCAGGTGGGTGACAGTCCTGGGGTGTGCTCCTTTTCTCTAAGAGACAGAACCAGATGGAAAGACCTCACCGGGAATGGCTGTTCCTCATAACATTCTGCATTCACAACGGACTTGGGAGGCTGTGCTGTTAACACACTTGTAGGGAATACATCCAGGGGCTAGGCAACTGATAAACAGTTCTTTCAAAACTCTTGCCTTTGGCTTCAATGAAGGAGAAGAGGACAGTTACAGGAAAATTTGTATAGCTTAACATGTTAGTGTTAGAAAGTTGTACTCATTTTTTTTTTTTTCATTTTACCATCCTGAATCTTAGATTGTCAACCTGTATGAAGAATTGGAAATGTACGGAAGAAAAAGAGCTGAGAAGTTTGTCCTGGTACACACAGTGCCACCAAAATGTGACACATCCTCCTTGTCCAGCAGTCAGATTAGATGTACTTTGACTTTATCCTTTTTTCTCTGCATTTCTAGGGCACGTTTTACTGAAATACTCCCTTAGCTGCAGTTTACAGTATAGCAGGCACAAAAGAGGACACAAACCAAATGTATACTTAAATTAAATAGCATGATTTAATTTAGTTGTTGCTTAATCCTGAATCCTCTTAAGTTAAAAAAAAAGTTATAATTAACTATTAACGTTAATGAATTTAAACCTTCCAGAAAACACAAATCCAAAAGGAAATGTCCAACAGGTGATATGAGCCACATATTTTATGGCCTTCCCTGTTTCATCTCAAACATTCTAAACATCAATGGAAAAAAAAAAATTCTCTAGAGTTTTTCAGTTTTATTCTTCTAGAGGACAATTTTCTGGCCTGTTACTGAGTATGGTCTTCTAAAAGGTACACAATTAACTCATAGGTAGACAACACAATGGCAGTATTTGGGATCTGCCGGATGAGCTGGGCAAAGAGTCCTCTATAAAAGGCGAGGTAACCTTCTTCCCGGAACACCAGGCGCGCCGTCTGGATGAAAGACTTGTACTTGGTGCCCTCCTCACGGAGCCGTGTCCTTATGACTTCTGCAGGGAGAGAAATACCTACTTTATACTACAAATAAAATGGGGAAAGAATCCAAAGCACACAACTCTATACTGTCCTGTATAACTATGTCTATTTGCCATCTTGGCTCTACTTGGACAGGATAGTAATACACCTAGAAACACAAAGAAAAAGTCTTTTTAGAACATTTTCTAACTCTGGAAATTGGCCAATTAGAGATATTTACACATAGAAACAGTACAAGATAACTTACAAGGAATTTAAGAAAAAAAGCTTAGTTTGAGTGGGACTTAATTCTCCTGTCTCAGAGACCTCGGCCCCTGAAGGCAACACTAACCTGTCTCCAGGGGCCCCCTGGCGCTGGCTTGTTGCCCCAGCACACAGTGGGGACTCAATGCCTGCTACTGACTTGACCACGTACAATTGTCATAGCTGAAAAAGCAGTAGGTTTCTGAAGACAAAACCTGTTTTTCTTTTTTTTTTTTTTTTTTGCCGGGGCTGGGTTTGAACCCGACGCCTCTGGCATATGGGACCGGCGCCCTACTCCTTGAGCCACAGGCACCGCCCAAAACCTGTTTTTCATAACACAATAAACTAAAAGCATTTTTTTAAGTGGGCCCGAAGGATAATTCTATAATTCTCTAAAAATAAACTTACACAAAGTAGGCTTACTCAGCACCCCACTCAAAGTAGAAGCCAAGTGTTTTTTAAGTTTGGCTCCGACATAATTTTTTGAATCAAGGAATTTTAAATAAAGTCCAGATTTCTTGGCTTCTCTGAAAATGTTAGAAGTTCAACAACATAGGGCCTGCATTTCTGCCCAGCAAGTTTTGACCACAGTCTGCTGGAGGTGAGGGAGGTAGAGTTCCTGCCCCTTACATCACCCACGTCCACGCAGTGAAAGCCGGTTCCACTCACACTCATTCACCTCGTCTGCAGGTGTCTGTTTCTTTCTTTCTTTTTTTTCTTAATTATTATTTTTTGCAGTTGGCTGGGGCTGGGTTTGAACCCACCACCCTCGGTATGTGGGGCTGACGCCCTACTGACTGAGCCCCAGGCGCCGCCCCAGGTGTCTGTTTCAATTTGTGTTACAGAGCTCTCTAGGTCTACTGACAGATGACAAACCTGACAACTGGCATCTAAGAAGAAAAAGGCAAAACATACCGTGTGGATAAGCAATACAGGAGGCACATCCCTTAGAAATAGCAGCAGCTGCCATGAGTCCAAAAAAATTTGTGGAATTTTTCTCAGTCCCACTTGTAGAAGAGGCTAATGGTTCCTCTTTCAGATACTTCTTTAAACTTTCATAAATAGCAAAACAGATTATAGTTTCTGAAATCCCAGCGTACGAGGCAGTTAATCCTCTGTAGAAGCCGCGAATGCCCTCTGTCTGGTAGACATAGCGAGCGCACTGGAGTGTGTTCATCTGCTTGGAGCCCCTCACTCTGCAGGAGGAAATCAATGATGGGCTGTTAGAAGACAGGCCGGAGAGCCCGAGCACCCAACACGTCACTGGGCATAGAAACTGAGAAGCTAAGACAAAGCCTTAGGTTTCAACACCCCTGCTCCATGATGAAGTATTTATAAACTGCCTAGGCAGAGCCAGTGAGTGAGCCCACGGGTCACAAGTCACACAGCCACCCCTCAGGAGGTACAGACTGGGCCCCCTCAGGCTTTAGCAGGTCTCAACTGACCCCTCTCCCTCCATTCTGGTGTCTCCTCAGAGGCCATCCCCATTCCCTAGCTGGGTATCGCTCCCCTGCTTCGACCTCTAAGGCAGAGCTTCTCACCCTCAGTGCTGTTCTCACTTTGGGGAGGAGGTGCTGTCCTGTGCATCACACGGTGTTCAGTGGCATCCCTCTGCACACTCTAGACGCCAAAGGCACCCCACCTAAGTTGGGGCAACTAAAAATGTCTCCCAATTTTGCTGAATATCTCCTGGAGGGCATCCCTGCCCTCAATGTCCCTGAGAACCACTACTCTAATGGCTTTCTACTGCCCCAAACCCAACTCCAAACTTCTTCCCAAGGCCCTGAACGACTGGCTCCTTGGCTGTCACGACCCCCTCGTCCAGCACACATACTTGCAGTCTTAGAGCTCCCCACAACTAACCACGCTTCCACTCTGCACAGAGATGCACCCTCTGCCCGAAGCACTGCTCACCGCACCTCCACCTGGCTACTCTCAGACTAGGCTGGATGCTGCTGCCCCCAGGGGCCTTCCCAACCTCTGCTCCCCCCACCCGGCCTGGACTGCATTAGGTGACCTGCCAGGGTCTGGTACCACCTCAAGCCCCTCATCCCACCTAACTATACTTTTTGTTTTCTGTAAAGCTATAAGCCAGAAGGCAGGAGCTAGGTCTTATTCCCTGCTGTTTCCTTAGTGACTAGAACAAGCAACAAATATTCACTGTTGTCTTACAAGTATTAACCCCTAAATATTCTAAAATGTTCTGAACATGATTATTACTAAGTAGACTGAAAAGAAAGCATATAAAGGACCCCAGCTGATGGCCTCCTTTATCTGTTGCTAAACAGGAGTGATAATAGACCACTATACAAACCCTTGAAGTCATGATTACCAGAGGTTTCCAGGGGAGGTGTGAGCACAACCGAGAAGGGGGAAGGGGTTTCTAGTGAGGAACAGCACATTCGGGGAGATGGAAGCATAAGAGTGTGGGACATTTTGGGAAAATTTTAAAGGACCATTGAATGCTAAGCCAAGGAATTAGGAGTCTGTCCTGAGGGTAAGAGAGTCACTGAGACTCTGAGCAATCCATTCAAATGGCTAGACCTGATGGACTTCAGAAGGCTTTCAGGTAGGATGGGTTGGGGGAACCTGAAATCAAAGGCCAAGGCCAAGGCTACTGTGGTATTACCAAGAAAAATGGACTAAGGTAGACCCTAACTACCTTTCCTGGGCATTTCTGCTTTCTCATCTCCTGTTTTTAGAAGGGGCTGAGGGTCAGCCAGGACTAGCTGGAAGTTTCTCATATACACATTTCTAGTTAACACAGTAACGCAGAGGATATCAGATAGAATACAGGCTAGGCAATTCCTTGAACTTGAACTAGGGGGAAAAAATGGTTCCTTTAGCCTCAATCTCTAACTGAAATCAGCATTCTTCCAATCGTGAATATAGGTAACAGGCCACAGGAGGATTAGTAGTATCTGTGATTTTGCACAAATATTTTCATATCATATCACATTTGTCACAAATATCAAAGGATACTTTATCGTTATCTTCTTTGAAATTATAGTAGTTGCTGGACTATTGCTAGATCTTATTACTTAATGTGTGGGTTTTTTTTTTTTTTTTTTTTAAGAGACAGAATCTCTTTTTGTCGTCCTCGGTAGAGTGCCACAGTGTCACAGCTCACAGCAACCTCCAGCTCTTGGGCTTAGGCAATTCTCTCAGCCTCCCGAGTAGCTGGGACTACAGGTGCCCGCCACAACACTGGCTATTTTTTTGTTGCAGTTTGGCCGGGGCTGGGTTTGAACCCACCACCCTTGGTATATGGGGCCAGCGCCCTACCCACTAAGCCTCAGGCGCCACCCTACTGAATGTGTTAAAGAAGCATACATATTACTATCTCACTGATAACTATATTTTAAAAACTTTATTCTAAAAAGGGCCTGCAGTCTCCACCAGACTGCCAAAGGAACACCCTGACTGGAGAGGGCATTTATATCTGAGGGCTTCGGAGACTAAAAATCACCCTTCTAGGGCCTAAAGGCCTTTACTGTTCAGCCCTTAGTAGCAATGTCCTGCTTGTGTGGAGTCTAGTCTAGAGCACTCCAACTTGGAGTGGGATCTGCAAAGGGGTCTGAGAAGGAAGACAGGACAACAGACCAGGAAGCCTGTAGAGAACTGTCTCCCTTGTTATCTCTGCCCTCAAGCCATTTCTAGATAGGATTAGGTTCAGAAAGAACAAGGAAGGGGACGGCTAAGCACTCTGGATATCTCATTCCATAGCTAGAATTAGGAAAAGAAAAATAATCCCCAAGAATTCTTATTTTAAGGAAGGAACAATTAACAACTTACTTCCGTTCTAGCTGCATCCGGGTTTTAACCATCCATATAGGATTCATTAAGGAATTTGTGATAAAAGCTGGTAGGAAAAAAAAAAAACCCAAAATGTCATTACTGTGCAATCAGTGCTTACCAAAGGTATGTCATATGACAAACTTTGAATCAGGATATCAACGGATAAAATGGATCCTGGGACTCAGTTACATTTCTATACTGCAGATGGAAGCTTTAGACTCCTAAGGTGGAACATCTATTGGTATTTTTGGGCCTAAAATAAATCTCTCGATTTTCTGCTCTGTCTAGTCTTTTCGACCTCTAGGTGGTGCTGTTGATATTTCTATTAATGTGGTTTCTAGGGTAAATATGAAACTATCCTAAGAATCTATCAACTTCAGACCCAGAATTGTTATAAAAGTTGATGATCCAATCCAAAAGGTTACCCTATACCTAACTTGGAATAGAAGGAACTAAATCCATTTATCCTCCATTTATCTGACTCTACACGTAGAACTTTTAAAACCTGATCATTTCAGGAAATTGAAGTTTATCTGCTTCAATTTCTAGACTTATCTGCTTAGAGCAGCGGTTCTCAACCTGTGGGTTGCAACCCCTTTGTTCCATTTCTAACAACGCAGCAATTGGAAGGTTTAGAACCACTGGCTTAGAGGAACCATTTTTTCGGTAAGCCTTCCCCATCTTAGCACAGCTAACTCACATGCCAGACCAATCAAAAAAAGGAACACCACGGTATTAGCCTAAGACACGGTGCCTCTCCCCTAATACCTAATGCCCGCCACAGCCAAGTAAGCAGCTTAATTGTGTACCAGGAAGATTCTAGTTTAAAGAACTCCCTGAAGTCTGTTTTATCGAGCAGGGTTCTTCTAACTCTGCAGAAGTTACAAATTGATTGACAGCTTTTAGCTTGTGGCCTATTAGGTGAAACTTGACCTATCTTGGAATCCTCTATTTCCCTCTCACAGCAACTTGGCATATTTTTTTTCCCCCAGAGACAGGGTCTCACTCAGTCCCCCTGGGGTTGAGTGCCATGACGTCACAGCTCACAGCAACCTCAGACTTTTGGGCTCAAGTGATTCTCTTGTCTCCGCTTCCCGAGTAGCTGGGACTACAGGTACCCACCACTATGCCCGGCTATGTATAGAGATGGGGTCTTGCTCTTTCTCAGCCTGGTCTTGAACTCCTGAGCTCAAGCATTGTGCCCACCTCGGCCTTCCAGAGTGCTAAGATGATAGGCATGAGCTACCACGCCCAGCCTTGGCCTTTTTTTTTTTTTTTTTTTTTGTAGAGACAGAGTCTCATTGTACTACCCTCGGTAGAGTGCCGTGGCGTCACACGGCTCACAGCAACCTCCAGCTCTTGGGCTTACGTGATTCTCTTGCCTCAGCCTCCCGAGCAGCTGGGACTACAGGCGCCCGCCACAACGCCTGGCTATTTTTTTTTTGTTGTTGTTGCAGTTTGGCCGGGGCTGGGTTTGAACCCACCACCCTCGGTATGTGGGGCCGGCGCCCTACTCACTGAGCCACAGGCGCCGCCCGGCTTTTTTTTTTTTTTTTGAGACAGAGCCTCAAGCTGTTGCCCTGGGTAGAGTGCTATGGCTACACAGCTCACAGCAACCTCCAACTCTTGGGCTCAAGCGATTCTCCTGCCTCTGCCTCCCAAGTAGCTGGGACCTGCCACAACGCCCGGCTAATTTTTGGTTGCAGCCGTCATTGTTGTTTGGCGGGCCCAGGCTGGATTCGAACCCACCAGCTCAGGTGTATGTGGCTGGCGCCTTAGCTGCTTGAGCCACAGGTGCCGAGCCAGGCATTTTTTTTTTTTTTTAATTTTTTTTGGAGATGAAGTCTTGGTCTGTACTCTAGGCTTAGAGTGTAGTAGCACAGTCATAGCTCATTGTACTCTTGAGCTCCCAGGCTCAAGTGATCCTCCCACCTCAGCCTCCTGAGTAGCTGGGACTGTAAGTGTGAGCTATCCCACTCAAGCAAATTGTCTACCCACTCTTAGAGAGTGGTCGCTGTATTGCTCAGGCTGGTCTCCCAAAGTGCTAGGATTATAAGAGTGAGCCATTGTGCTGGCCAGAGCTCCTTATTTAGTAGAAATGGCTTCCTCCTGGGAAGTAACTTTAACATTTTCTATCCAGTGTCTAGAAATTATTATCTATAAATTTTCAGATAGGTTGCTAGTACTTGCATTTGGAGTAATAAAGCCTAAAAAACTGATATATAGGCTCAACGCCTATACCTCAGCAACTAAGGTGCTGGCCGATTTGAACCCAGCCTGGGCCTGCCAAACAACAATGACAACTACAACAAATAAATAGCCGGGCATTGTGGGTGGGCGCCTGTAGTCCCAGCTACTTGGGAGACTGAGGCAAGACAATCATTTAAGCCCACAACTTTGAGGTTGTTGTGAACTGTGACACCATGGCACTCTACCGAGGGCAACATAGTGAGACTCTATCTAAACAAAACAAAACAGAAAACAAACAAAAAAAAAACAAACAAAAACAAAACACTGATATATATACCTTATAAGCTGGTAGGAGGTGGGAATTTTTCATAAAATGCCAATTTATGTTCTCTAAAATATTTATTTAATTACTACTTCCTGGAGAAAAGTCCTACTATGACTTTCCAGTATTAAGTGGAATGACTTCCTCAAGAGAATAGATGATTTGTGAGCTGTCACAGCCCTTATTGAAAATTTCCACTGCCAGCCTTGCACCCTCACTGGATAACCGAGTTGCTAGGGACAGATGTGCCAACTGGATATTGTGAGAGTTGCCAAGAAAGCATTATTAGAAAATACTGGGGAAACAGGCACAAAAAACCCATTACTATTCCTTTAAAAGAACATAACACCAGAAGCATGCATAGAACATGTAAATTTTGAGGGAGAATAAAAAGCTTTAGTGGTCAAAGAAAATGAAATCAAGTTACGAAGTGCTTTCAAACAATCATTCTCTAAGTTCTAACACGAAACTTTAGAAAACCAATTTTAGTTGCTAAGGAAGCCAGGGAGCTAATTTCTAATTCCTGGAAAAACTGTTTGGCAGAAAACAAGCTTTAGCAAAGTGAGAAACTGTCTCCACTCACTAGGATAACATACCTGCAGAGCCAGCTGAGAAAATATGCACAATATTGCTGTTAGGCACAAAAATGCCGTTAAATTGCTCTTTGGCTTTGGAGTAACATGCAAAGTACACAGCCCTGTTAGAACAAAGAGAACATTATAAAGAAATCCTTTGGCACAATAAAATATGCATGTGTTCCTTTGCAACATATAAAAATTTTAGGAAAATAATAGGGGAAACACGTTGACATGTAACAAAAAGCTCACTGTCCCCTGTGCTAAAACCACAACCTGCTACAGGTACTTTTAAGAAGCTCTTGCTTGCCCCTACAGAGATTATTTAGCGATAACAGAGGTGTTCAGAATAATTGAGGAAAATGAGATTTGAGTATGACATACATGAAGTCCTTTTACAGTCTTCATTCTAGATTAACATTAACCCTTTAAATACCAACATACACTGTAACTTTTAAAATGTGTATTTCTAAAGTACTCCACACTTGTTTTGCCTTACACTAAAATTAGAATGTCAAATACAATTTCAACTGTTTTTGGATGATTCAGGATCACACAGGAAGAGTCGTCATGACGTTTTCACCCCCCAACAGAGAGTGTGGCTGGCCACCCGCATCCACCCTGGTCTGTTTCTTACCCACTTCTGTCTTCCCTCTTGTTGGGGATAGGGAGTAAGAGCTACTTGGGATTTTTCCTGCTCTGTCACCAGCAATGCCTGGAAAATGCTTCTTTTTTTCTGTTGGCCAGTCATAGGATACATTTTTCTACTTAGGATCTTAACTATTTATCATTATTGTGTTATAAAATATGTCTTCCTTTCCCCCCTAAATCCCAACTGTTCTAAACAGGTGCTGTAGCCAGTAATCTACATCAGACTAACAGGGTTACTGTATTAGCAACGCCCACACACAGACAGGCTCAATTCTTTTTTTTTTTTTTTTATAGTTGGGGATTCATTGAGGGTACAATAAGCCAGGTTACACTGGACAGGCTCAATTCTATTTACTACAGACAAGCAATATATTTATCATCTGTTATTAATGCAAACCCCATATTATCTCCCAGCTAGTACTTTCTATTTTTAAGTAGATTACTATATATGTTATAAAATTCTAAAGGAACAGAAGGGCTTAATAAAATCAGTATTTCTGCAACCTCCTCAGTTGATGTGAGTTTAAATTGGAGCACTGATCTGGAAGGATTCTATAAGCTCTTGGTCTTCACCTCATCTATGATAAGGTTTTCATTTTTGTTTTAAGACTTAAAAGCCTATAATCCTAGCATTCTGGGAGGCTGAGGCAGTTGGCTTGTCTGAGGTCAGGAGACCAAGACCAGCCTGAGCAAGAGCGAGACTCTGTCTCTACCAAAAACAGAAAAACTAGCCAGGAGTTGTGGCAGGCCACTCAGGAGGCTGAGGCCAGGGGATTGCTTGAGCCTAGGAATTTGAAGTTGTTGTGAACTATAAAGGCACAGCACTCTACCAAGGGCAACAAAGTGAAACTCCATATCTCAAAAAAGACGTAATTGTCTTTGAAATGTCTTCAGGTTACACAGAATAATGTAAGTGTCCTACCCCTGCCTCCCTGGAGACCATTTCTAGAAGCAGTTTCTTACCTACTTTCCAGTGACAGGCTCTGTGTCACATACACAGCTATCTTCCCCTTCTAAGCAATGTCAGAACAGAACTTTCTTTCTGTAAAGATCCACTGTTCCACATCCATGCTCTCAATACAGTAGAGACTAGCTACATGCAGATACTGAGTACAGAAACGTGGCTAGCGATGCTGCAGGACCGAACCATTAATTTTAACCAATTTAACAGCTCCACAAGGCCAGTGCCTACCATTCTTATCAGACAGTATAGCTCTATATATTCTTTTTATTTTTGACAGACAGTCTCACTTTGTCACCCTTGGTAAAGTGCTATGGCGTCACAGCTCACAGCAACCTCCAGCTTTTGGGCTTAGGCGATTCTCTTGCCTCAGCCTCCCAAGTAGCTGGGACTATAGACACCCACCACAATGTCCGGCTATTTTTTTGTTGCAGTTTGGCTGGGGCTGGATTTGAACCCACCACCCTGGATATATGGGCCTGGCACCCTACTCACTGAGCCACAGGTGCCGCCCAGCTCTATATATTCTAATAGGCTCTAAAGAAAGTAAAGGTAGGGCGCCGGTCCCATATGCCGGAGGTGGCGGGTTCAAACCCAGCCCCCGCCAAAAACCACAAAAAAAAAAAAAAAAAGAAAGTAAAGGTAAAAGCCTTCATAATTCCTTCAATTTCTAAGTGCATGTGAGTCATCTGGGGAGTCTTGCTAAAATGGAGATTCTGACGTAAGTCTGGGGAGTGTGTTTCTGACAAGCTGCCTGATAATGGCAATGTGGCTGACCATGTGCCATACTCAAGAGTAGCACACACTTAGAGTAGATTACAGGTGATAACAGATTAATTTTCATACTTGAGAATAAAATAGCTATCCCCAACAATAAAAAAAAAGAATACAATAGTTAGAATGTCCGCTTACATACACTAAAAGACATATCTACACTATTTTCTGTATCAGATATTTTTAGGCAAATCCCACATAGCATCGCCCATTGGTAAGAAAGGACAGCATTACAGATTGCTGGTAGTGAGCAGCTGAAGAGTTGAACACTCACCTTGATGGTGCAACTCCAACCAAATTTGGACCCAATCCTCTAAAAAGTGACTTTGGTCCCTCCTTCTCCAAGATTGACCTGAATAAGAAGAAAAGATATGCCTTTAAAATCCCGTAGCAAGGCTTATACAAAATGACTAGAGTCAACCTTCACATTAGTTCCTTGAGATAATAAAATATTTAAGAGACTCCAGACTCTTATCTGATTCTATTACCATACAGAATCAGAAGGCTGTGGAACACTTTTAATAAATAACAGTGAAAAAACATGCTTCAAAAGCATCGGTTACACATTTTCAAGAAGCTTTTCCCTTATTCACATAACAGGAAGATGCAGGTACTCAGGGTTTCTATGGTACCCCAGAATTCTATTACAGTAGGATGAGCACTGGTGTCACAGCTCACAGCAACCTCAAACTTTTGGGCTTAAGCAATTCTCTTGCCTCAGCCTCCCGAGTAGCTGGACCACAGTGGCTGCTATTTTTAGAGACGAGGTCTTACTCTGACTCAGGCTGGTCTTGAACTCCTGAGCTCCGGCAATCCACTTGCCTCGGTCTCCCAACTGCTGGGATTACAGGTGTGAGCCACTGTGCCTAGCTTCATCTTAACTATTTTAAGTACACAGTTCAGTGGCATTAAGTTCATCCATGCTGCTGTGCAACCATCTCTGCCACCCCCCTCACATCTTCTCAAATGAAACCGTGGCACCACCCATTAAACACTGCGTTCCCAACGCTCCCTCCCCTTGGCCCTGACTCTATTCCCTGTCTCCATGAATTCTTACCAGTGGAACCACACAATATTTGTCCCTTTTGTGACTGGCTTATTTCACTTAGTCTTCATGCTGTACGAAAGAATTTCCTCCTTTTTAAAGGCTGAACACTATTCCATTGAAGCATATACCACGTTTTATTTATCCATGCATCTAATACTTCTCTCAAAGGTCACAGAGCAAATAAAGAGAAAATCCACTCATGCATCAATGGACACTTGGGCTGCTTCCATCTTTTGGCATGTGACTAAAGCTGCTGTGAACATGGATGTACAAGTATCTGCTTGAGTCCCTGCTTTCAACTCTCTTGGGTATATACAAGTGAAATTGCTAGAAATTTCTCTGAAATTTCTTAATTTTCTGAGGAGCCACCTACTGTTTTCCACAGTGGCTATACCTTCTTGCATTCCTACTAGTAATTCGCAAGGGTTTCTAATTTATTTATAACCCTCCCAAAATGCGCTCTAGGAAAAATGTATTTCTGGCTAAAAGCAACTCAGAAAATCCTGAAAGGATTGTATAGAACATTCTAAGAGGCATCTTTTTACTGCAACATAGTGATTCTTCTAGTTAGTTTCAATGGCTCCATTTTCTTGGCATCCAACAGAATTTACATTGTTATGTTATGGTCTTCTCTAATTTAATCTCCTTACTGAGGATTTCCCTTTACTTGGCAACTAGCACCCATAATTTGACAATATTCTAAGAAAGCTGACCTAGCTAACAAATAACCACATCCTAGTCAAAAATGTGTAAAATGATACACGAAGGTGTAATAAAAAGGCATCTTTGAGTTTATGGAAATGATGTTGCTATAAAGCTAAGAGTAAAGTGAATACCGCCAATTCTACTTCTACCGCTTCCACTTTTCTCATGGACCAAGTCTGGAAAGCCAAGCTGAAATTTTTGGTACAAAAGACGTCAAGTTGATGTTTTAGTCCAAACTATGTGGGGATAATATTAAATTTTGTCTATTCACAAAAAATAAAAACTAACAAGGGCCAGCGTGGCTCACACCTGTAACCCTAGCACTCTGGGAGGTCGAGGCGGGTGGACTGCCTGAGCTCACAGGTTTAAGACCAGCCTGAGCCAGAGTGAGACCTTATCTCTTTAAAAACAAACAAACAAACAAACATGATTGCAAGAGGGACTTTACCTAACAATTGCAATCAGTGTAACCTGGCTTATTGTACCCTCAATGAATCCCCAACAATAAAAAAAAAAAAAAAAACCTGGGTGGTGCCTGTGGCTCAGTGGATAGGGCATCAGCCCCATATAGCGAAGGTGGGGGGTTCAAACTCAGCCCCGGCCAAACTGCAACAAAAAATAGCTGAGTGTTGTGGTGGGCGCCTATAGTCCCAGCTACGCGGGAGGCTGAGGCAAAAGAATCGCCTAAGCCCAGGAGTTGGAGGTTGCTGTGAAACCACAGTACTCTACTGAGGGTAATAAAGTGAGACTCTGTCTCAAAAAAAAAAAAAAAAAGGAACAAACCAAAAAATACCTGCGGGCAGAGCCTGTGGCTCAATGGAGTAGGGCGCCGGACCCATATGCTGGAGGTGGTGGGTTCAAACCCAGCTGTGGCCAAAAACTGCAAAAAACCCCCCAATCCCCCCCCCCCCAAAAAATACCTGTGCGTTGTGGTGGGTGCCTGTAGTTCCAGGAACTTAGGAAGCTGAGGCAAGAGGATCACTCGACCCCAGAGTTTGAGGTTGCTGTGAGCTATAATACCATAGCACTGTACCAAAGGCAACAAAGTGAAACTCTATCCCCCTCCCCAAAAAAAACTAATAAAAAGGAAGGAAGTACTGATATGTGCCACAATAAGGATGACCCTTAAAAAAAACTAGGCCAAGGAAAGAAACCAAAAACAAAAGACCACGTATAGTATGATTTTATATATGTAAAGTGTCTGGAAGAGACAAATTGATAATGACAGAAAGTAGATTGGTAACTGATTGCCTTGGGCTGGGGGCTGAAGTGAGGGATGGGAGCCACAACAAATGGGTAAGAGGTTTCTTTTAGTGGGGATGAAAATTTTCTCAAATTAAAATGTAGAAATGGGGTAGCACCTGTGGCTCAGTGAGTAGGGCGCTGGTCCCATATACTGAGGGTAGAAGGTTTGAACCCAGCCCCGGCCAAACTGCAACAAAAAAATAGCTGGGCGTTGTGGTGGGTGCCTGTAGTCCCAGCTACTTGGGAGGCTGAGGCAAGAGAATCGTGTAAGCCCAGGAGTTGGAGGTTGCTGTGAGCTGTGACACCACAGCACTCTACTGAGGGTGATAAAGTGAGACTTTGTCTCTAAATAAATAAATAAATAAAAAATAAAATGTAGCGATGGTTGCCCAAAACCATGGAACATACTATGAACAGATGAATTTTATGTTTTAAATGGGTGGATTATATATATGTAAATTATATCACGATAAAGCTGTTTAAAAAAATAAACGAGGCAAGAAGAAAAGGAAGGAAAGATTTACTAAAAAAGATCTAGAGAGGAAGAGGACACTGCAGGAACACAGTTTTGTTTTTTTTTTGAGACAGAGTCTTACTATGTTGCTCTCAGTAGAGTGCTGTAGCATCACAGCTCACAGCAACCTCAAACTCTTGGCCTTAAGCGATTCTCTTGCCTCAGCCTCCCAAGTAGCTGGGACTACAGGAGCCCGCCACAATGCCCAGCTAATTTTTGTTGTTGCAGTTGTCATTGTTGTTTAGCTGGCCCAGGCTGGGTTTGAACCTGCCAGCCTCGGTGCATGTGGCTGATGCTGAGCTAGGAACACAGTCTTAAAACAAAATTTAGTGCTTATGATAAATCAATCACAATAAACAATTGATAAAACTGGAAAACAGATCATAGTTAAAAAGTAGTATATCGGGCGGCGCCTGAGGCTCAAGGAGTAGGGTGCTGGTCCCATATGCCGGAGGTGGCGGGTTCAAACCCAGCCCCGGCCAAAAAAAAAAAAAAAAAAAGGTAGTATATCAATATTAAATTTCTTGAATCTGAAAACTGCAATGTGGTTTTAAGAGAATATTTTTTTCTCAGAAACTAAAGGCTGGAGAATTAAGGGCACAGGCATACTGAGACATGTCACCCATTTTCAAATAGCTCAGAAACAGTATGTATGAAAATAAAGCAAAAATGAAAAAGCAAATATGGCAAAATGTTATAAAATGGTGACCATAGAAAAAGGTATGAACAAGTTATTTATACCATCCGGTACCTTTTCTGTAAGTTTGAAATTACTTCAAAACAAAAGTTACCTTAAAAAAGCTTGCCATAGGCCATGAAAATACTGAGCTCATGATAATCGCCAATAAAGAGAGGAACAAGGCTAGGGTAAACACAATTCTTGGGCTTCTATAAATACAACACTTCAAAATGAAAAGCATGGAGTTTTAGTGAGTATTTACACTGGCCCAAAGTAAGTCATTTGGCCCATAATAGAGACCTGAGCATTTATTTTCAAATTAAAAAACTTTATAATCTTTCTCAAATCAGTATTATTTTTGAGTGCTCTGAACAAAAACAACTCTCAAATGACACCTTGAAGTGACCCATCCTTTATAATACAGTACTTAATAAGGATTTTCAAATGCTAAGTATGTTCAAAAATTGTTTAAAGCTTAGATCTCCCTGTGGTCTCCATTAACATACACTGTGTGGCTGCGGGAGTCATTTAAACACAATTACAGAAATCTCTGGCTCCAGGAAGCACAAAGCCTCTCATCCATAATGCAGCAGGGAACTCATGTCCTGAGGTGACTCAGGCTTTTTAAAAACTGAAGAAAGATGGTCTCCATAGTTACGCATATTAACAATTGGCAGAAAGCCAAATCTGTTACATAATCCAAATTTCTAACCTATCTGGATGTTTACAAAACTCTCTGGAACAGTCAAGTTCCTAATATAAATGGTACATTTTAGTTTCAAAGTAAAGCATGTGCAGATCCAGACTCATTTTCCCACAAATCAAAGTCACAAACTCATTTAGGAAAGAAATGCAAGAAAACAAAAAAACAAAACAAAATCCCTCAGGGTCTTGTTTGGGACATTTTATTCTTCCACTAGTTTTAGATCATAATATGCCTACCACAGACTAAACTAAGACAAATATCTCATCGGAACAGGTAAGTTTTTTTTTTTTTTTTGGCCAGGGCTAGGTTTGAACCTGCCACCTCCGGCATATGGGACCGGCGCCCTACTCCTTGAGCCACAGGCACCTCTCGGAACAGGTAAGTTTTCAAAAGATAGCTCATTAATATGTTACTGTTCAGATTAAAAATGTACTTGAAAAAACAAAAATAAGGTGCATCAGCATCTATGGAATAAGAGCTCTGTTGAAAAAAATTAAGTCTCATTCAGAAGAGCTGTTGTAAATAAAGAATAAATAACAAAAAAGAAAAAACCTTAAGACTTAAAAAAAATAGATAACCTAAAAAATAGATATACTTTTGTTGTTGCAGTTTTTGGCCGGGGCTGGGTTTGAACCTGCCACCTCCGACATATGGGACTGGTGCCCTACTCCTTGAGCCACAGGCACCACCCCCCCAAAATAGATATACTATTACTGTGGCAAATCTAATAGTGAGAACCTGATCTGTTAACACCTTGACCTTTTTCTTTTCAAGTAACTATATGCAAAAAATAAAAATCATTTCTCCAATGAGAGTATTTTTTCTTTCATAGGTTAAATTGACACACCGGCAAATGACGATTTACATTTTGAAAAATGAAGTAAACAAATTTGGTTGCTTAAATCTTTTAAAGTAGGACTCTTTGGATGAGTAAGACTAATAATAAACAGTTTATTTTTTTTTTTTTTTTTTTTTTTTTTTAATTTTATTTTTTTGGCCGGGGCTGGGTTTGAACCCGCCACCTTCGGCATATGGGACCGGCGCTCTACCCCTTTGAGCCACAGGCGCCGCCCCATAATAAACAGTTTAAAAAGAATGCCCGTGTTATTTATATAGGTTTTTGATAGAAATCAAGATGGGACTTGTGGTATAGAGAAAGGCATACACCTTAGTCCAGTCTGATGACCTACTAAACAAACCATGGTCACTGCCCTTACCTTAGGAATGGTTAAAGAAGAAATGAAAAGCTAACTATAGTCACAGGTGAGAGTGGAGGGTGGCAGAAAAGAAATCATCCTCAGTAAATCACCCCAAATACAGTACTTTTGGTGTTGGTATATAAGTACTGAGTTACTGACTGCCTTTAGAACTTATTAACAGGAAAAGATAATAATTTCCCCTGAAGAGTGAGTGTGCTTTCTTCGGAAGAAAATTATGTAATATGGGGCGGTGCCTGTAGCTCAGTGGGTAGGGCGCTGACCACATACAGCAAGGCTGGCAGGTTCGAACCTGGGCTAGGCCTGCTAAAACAACAACTGCAACAACAACAACAACAACAAAATAGGTGGGCATTGTAGTGCGCGACTGTAGTCCCAGCTACTTTGGGAGGCTGAGGCAAGAGAATGGCTTGAGCCCAAGAGTTTGAGGTTGCTGTTACTTGTGATGCCACAGCACTCCACACAGGGCGACAGCTTGAGACTCTCTCAAAAAAACAAAAAGAAAATTATGTAATACGATAATCCCCTTTTTGCCTTGGCCACCTAGAAACTCAGTTAAAAATCTTATCTATAGGGCAGCTCCTGTGGCTCAGTGGGCAGGGCTCTGGCCCCATATACAGAGGGTGGTGGGTCAAACCCAGCTTCGGCCTAACTGCAACAAAAAAATAGCTGGGCGTTGTGGCAAGTGCCTATAGTCCCAGCTACTTGGGACTGAGGCAAGAGAATCGCCTAAGCCCAGGAGTTGGAGGTTGCTGTGAGCTGTGTGATGCCACAGCACTCTACTGAGGGTGATAAAGTGAAACTGTCTCTACAAAGAAAAAAAAAATATCTTATTTATAAAAAGCATAGAAAGGCTGGGCTATGGTGGCTCTGGGAGGCCAATGAGGGTGGACTGGTTGAGCTCACGAGTTCAAGACTAGCCTGAGTGAGATCAAGAGGCCTCCTCTCTACTAAAAATAGAAAAATTAGCCAGGTGTGGTGGCTGGTGCCTATAGTCCCAGCTACTTGGGAGGCTAAGGCAAGAGGATCACTTGAATCCAGGAGTTGGAGGTTGCTGTGAGCTATGATGCCACAGTACTTTATCCAAGATGACAGAGACGGTCTCAAAATAAATAAATATATATGTATATATACACACACATCTGAATAAAAAGCAAAGAAAGTATATAGCCTAATGACAGCAGCTAATACTATTTATACGGTGTAGGGATAGGAGGTTGTTAAGCCCTTTTACAGGCAAAGAGTACTGATGTACCAAAATTCCTTCATTCATTCAATTTATATTGAGTGCTTACTATGTGACAGGCAACATTCTAGGTGCTTGAGACTCGTTCAGTAATTAAAGCAAACCAAAATCACTACAATCCCCTCCAAGCAATTTCCATTGCAGGGGACATGAGGGAGGAGAGAAAAGAAAAAATACAAATAAGTAAACTACACTGTGTATTGGATGGAAATAAAGTACTGTACTGTGGATAAAAATAAGGCAGGAAAGAAGGATGGGGCATGGGGGCGGGGGAAGGTTCAGTTTTAAATAGCATGGTCACTGGGAGGCCTTCCTGTGAAGGTGACAACTGGGAACTTACCATGCAGATAACGTCTACTACAAAGACTCTGTACTGGACAATGTCCCTGGCCTTTTAAAGGAATAACAAGGAGGCATGTATAAAGCTGCAGAGATGAGGGGGAAGTAGGAGACGAAGTCAGAGAAATGATGGGATGAATGACAATTGTCTGAGTCCGGTAGGCCACAGGGACAGGTGTAGCTCTTACCCAGAGGGAGATAGTAGCCACAGAGAGATCCCACCACAGGGTTCTCTGGCTGCTCTGTTGTGAGCACTGGGGATGGACACAGCTGCTCTCTGCACAGTGCTGCTCTGCACTGGGGATGGACACAAAAGGCCCCAGGCCAGAGGAGCCAGGAAGCTAACACACTGATGCAGCCAACACAGGGCTTCCAGCAGGATTGCAGTGGAAGAAGTAGTGAAAAGGGGTCAGGTTCTGTGCTTATTTTGATGATGAAGGATTTGCTGGGGTTGAGAAAAATAAGACTCAAGGATGACTCTGATGCTTAGGATCTGTAGAGCTGGAAGGATAAAGTCGCCTTGCATGGAGACAGGAAGTCTCTGGGGACAGCAGGTTTTAGGAAATTCAGTTTTGTGCTTGTTACGCTTTGGATGGTCAGTAAACACCCGAGCTGCCAAACAGGTAGCTGGATGCATTACCCGAGGCTCAGAGGAGAGGCGCTCGAGCTCACAGACGGTATTTATAGCCATGAGACTAAGTGTACTCCTAAGGGAGGGACTGCAGATGGAGGAGTGGGCCAAAGTCTGAGCCCTGGGACCCTCCAATGAAAGAGGGTTCTAAGGTTGGACACGGCAAAGGAAACAGAAGCAGGAGGACATGGTCCTAGCAGTCTCCGAGCTGGGAACCACGCTGCCTCCACGTGAGAACAGCAGAGGCTCAGCCCCTTTTCCAGGGCTTATTCAAGGTTATTTCCTCCTTTACTCTTAGCAACTTCAAATCTTTCTTAGAAATAAGGTGGATATACATTGAACATGACTTTGGGCATGTCATTTAACCCTGAATCTGTATGTTCTCTTCTATAAAATAAAAAGTTATCATGCCCGAGTGCTAATCTTCTAAGACTGTTATAAAAAATCAGTAACAATACTACATAAAAGCAGTCTTTTTTATATTTCAAAGCTATTAAATATCAGCTAAGGCGTGCCAGAGAATCTCAAAATACACGTATCAAGCCAAGGATATAAAGTTTAAGTAAAAGAGCTCTTGGGTGAAAAATGCCACCTTACAAATGCTTTTCTTTTTTTTTTTTTTTTTTTTTTTTTTTTGGCCGGGGCTGGGTTTGAACCCGCCACCTCCGGCATATGGGACCGGCGCCCTACCCGCTGAGCCACAGGAGCCGCCCACAAATGCTTTTCTAATAAAATCTGATCATAATAAATTTTACTTCATTTCAGATTTTCAATTCTGTACGTTGATGTGATTTAAAAAGAATTCACATGTAAGTGAGGTCTCAGAATTTTGTAGCTATAGCTGTATTAACCAATGGATGCTGTGGTCCACAGTGACAATGGTTCGTCTTTTATGTGGTATGGACCTTGTTGTTTCTGCATTTTAAAAGATGGAGTAGATCTTCCCTTTGGTTTACATTTTAATAATTGTCCTAATTGGGGGGGAGTATATAAACATACATACATACATACCTATACAGAGGGAGTTAAGAAACATAGGGTACTGGAGATGTTGAACATAGAGCTTGACTATGGCTAATCTGAAAAACCTGGAAACGAAAATGCTCTGAAACTGGAAGCTGAGGGCTGACATGATGCGCTCCTTTGGATTTCCGGAGTAGGGATGCTGAACTGTGTATGAAGCAAATATTCCACAATCTGAAATCCAGAACACTTCTGGGTGTAAGCACTTTGGGTAGGGAGATACTCAACCAGTACATCCTATAGAATCTAAAACAGGGAGACAGGCCCATTTACCTTGCAGGCTTGGCCCTGTAGATACCCACAAGTTCTAGATAATAGCTTCTTGGTTACAGTAAATCCAGATTCACTAGTCATGTGTTATTTGGCAAGCATGTAAGAGGAAGTCCATTTTGAATGTTAGTGGACAAATTATCTGTCTCGGTTTCATCATGTCCAAAGCACTGCATGTTCCTTGGAAGAAGGGTGCCACCTGAACACTGCTGCTGCCCAAATGTGTGCAAAGGCAGAGCAGAAGGGGGTGTTTTCCCTGCCACAGCCTTGAGGACTGTGGGCTTAGGTCTGTCCTGAGAGTGAAGTCCTCCTCCACATCTCTGTGCCTCTATCTTTCCCGGGCCTGTCCCTACCCCTCCTGCCTTTTGTGATTCCACTTCCCCTCTCGGTGTTTAGTTTAAGATTCTCTTGGAGCCCTGGATGTTGACTTCGCCTTTCCCCAGCTGGGTTCTGATACTCCCTCCTGGACCTTGTCCTCAGCAGCTGGTCTTGCTGTTTTGTTCTGCTCAGTAAGCTCAGATGTGCCCTGTGAGGCTGCCTGAGTGCCTCACAGGTAGGTTTTACAAATAAAACATACTTAAAGGCGTGGTGCCTGTAGCTAAAAGCAGCTAAGGCGCCAGACATATACACCTGAGCTGGCGGGTTCGAATTCAGCCCCAGCCCGCCAAACAACAATGACAACTACAACCAAAAAATAGCCGGGCATTGTGGCGGGCGCCTGTAGTCCCAGCTACTCGGGAGGCTGAGGCAAGAGAATCGCTTAAGCCCAGGAGTTGGAGGTTTCTGTGAGCTGTGATGCCACTGCACTCAACCCAGGGTGACAGCTTGAGGCTCTGTCTCAAAACATAAATAAATAAATTAATTAAGCAAGTAAGCAATTTCCAATTCATCCTACCTTACCTAAATCATGACTAAAAGTGCTAAGCACAATAGTTTTTTAAGACAAAGCATTTCCATTTTATTGCTTCTTTTTCTAATGTTTCCCAACTAAACCTTTATACTAGTAAATAGCCACGTCTTTCTTGAATACTCTTTTCCAAGGTTGCGTTTCAGAGATCTGAATATCATGTTCAGTTAAATTCAATCATTATTTAAGTATCTCTTTAAAAGCTAGAAGACCTAAGCTAAAAATCAGCTGCTGTCAAGTGCTCTTTTGAATTTCTGATTTTGCTTTAAGCATGGAGACCAATAAGCCAAAATCAACTCATGAATAATTTAGCTGCTTTGTAAGCAAATGAAATATTCTTCCCGGAATTAAAATTTAAAAATGGGCTGGAGAGGCCAGGTGCGGTGACTCACGCCTGTAATATAGCACTCTGGGAAGCCAAGTTGGGTTGGATTGTATGAGCTCACAGGTTCGAGACCCCATTTCTAAATAGCCAGGCGTTGTAGCAGGCGTCTATAGTCCCAGTTACTTTGGAGGCTGAGACAAGAGAATCACTTGAGCCCAAGAGTTTGAGGTTGCTGTGAGCTATGATGCCAGGGCACTCTACCGAGGGTGACAAAGTGAAACTCTGTCTCAAAAAACAAATGTAAAAATTGGCAGGTAGCCTAGGTATAAAACAAAAATTTTAAAAACAGTAGAACCCCCATAGTTGACCACCTCAAGTTGACCTAATTTTTATAGACTAGACATGCACCACACGTACATATCAGTACAGGTCCTTATGTTGATCACCTCTATATGTTTACCAGTTGGTTACCGTCCTGTGGGTGGTCAGCTTACACAGATTCGACTGTATTTTGCCACTTTTCTGTAACTTTGAATTTTTTTCCAAACAAAAAGTAAAAAACAAAAATATTTTGTTTCCATGTTACTTCCTCTTGAAATATTTACAACCCTCTCTTGTGCAATTTAAAAAATTTTACTCTATTGGGCGGCGCCTGTGGCTCAGTCGGTAAGGCACCGGCCCCATATACCGAGGGTGGCGGGTTCAAACCCGGCCCCGGCCAAACTGCAACCAAAAAATAGCCGGGCGTTGTGGCGGGCGCCTGTAGTACCAGCTACTCGGGAGGCTGAGGCAAGAGAATCGCTGAAGCCCAGGAGTTGGAGGTTGCTGTGAGCTGTGTGAGGCCACGGCACTCTACCGAGGGCCATAAAGTGAGACTCTGTCTCTACAGAAAAAAAAAAATTTTACTCTATTAAAACATACTTGTCAGTTTTTCTACTTTCATGGGATCTCATTGTATTATTATTAAATAAAATAGTGTAAAATGAAAAAAAAAATAAAATTTTACTCTACCATCTCTTATCTTGTAAACCCTCTAAAGATTTGAGAAAGAGCAGCAATTTGATGCAACAAATTTACACAGGGGTTTCCAGTTTGCACTGTCCCTGGATGATCACATGCACACTGGGACCCCTGCTGTCAAGGGAGTGAGGTCAGAGGTTCAAAGGTATAGGTAAAGAAATCCTTAAGTTTGGACCATGACCCCGCAAACAGAACATCCCAGCTGATAAGCTGATGGACATTCTGTTTTGATAGCAGGGGCAGAGGACAGAGAGGATGGAATGGGGACTGAACTTACTTCAGAACTTGAAAGAGTCCAGGTGTCACAGATGTTGGTCTCACCATTCCAGCTCCACTAATGGTCCCCAGATGAACCTGAGGATAGTAGACTGTACGGAGAGCTAATCTCGAAGACTGCAACCTTGTCTTAATGACTTCTAGTGGACACGTGAAAATAGCACCAACTGTGCCCCCACACCTGTGAGAAAGGAAATCACCGCAGGATCAGAAAAGCTATGCCATTTTCTGCACACATAGAAAGCGAAGTTTAACTTTTCTTGTTTTAAAATTAGAACACAAAGGAGGGTAAAAAAATTAGTTGAGATCCCAGAGCTAAAGAGGTAACTATTATTATCACATTAGCATGTCCTTTGAAGCTTCACGTTACTAGCTTTTTGTAATAACCCCACCCCTCCCATCTGGACATCGTTGAGTGCTCTGCTACGTCAACACACATACCTACATCGCCATGTGTAATAGTTTCATACCATCTCTCTGTATCTATGGATAATATTTTAACCAATTTCCTTTTTTTTTTTTTTTTGTAGAGACAGAATTTCACTTTATGGCCCTCGGTAGAGTGCCGTGGCATCACACAGCTCACAGCAACCTCTATCTCCTGGGCTTAAGCGATTCTCTTGCCTCAGCCTCCCGAGTAGCTGGGACTAACAGGCGCCCACCACAACGCCCAGCTATTTTTCGGTTTGCAGTTCAGCTGGGGCCGTTGGAGAGTCATGTCATTTCCAATTTTAATACAATGCTACAATGTATATTCTAGAAACCACATCTTTGCACACTCGAACTAGTTATTCAGGTAATGCTACTATTTTAAAAATCAATGTTTATTACACAACACAGACTTTTATTAAAACTCGATTAATGTGAACTCCATTGAAAATCAAGCTAAAGCTTACTTTCAGCAATGAAGTCCTCGTGTTTCCTTCACTCACAATCAACTCATCCTGTGTTTTCATCAGTCACGCTGTCTCTCTGGATCAGGCTTACCCTAAGAGTACTTCCCATTATGACTTGTTTAGATTGAGATACATGTACTTACTTGAATCATTAAATATTTTTCTTCAAGACAATGCATGTATTTATATTTATCCTCTCATAGGCTAGTTATAATTAATGATATTGTGGACCAAGGGCCATCTCCATTTTCACCCATACCTACCAGAGATGGGGCCCTCACTCTGGATTGAGATCAGGACCTGGGGCCTCACTTATTTTGACATCCCTGGCATCAGAAGTCAGCAAGGAAAATGTCTTTTAAGGCATCTAAATATTTGAAGAAAGCATCTCTCACTAGCCTGGAGCTCCTTGCAGATAAGCTGTGATTTCATGCTTTTTTGCATGTAGCTGGAGTGTGGCACCTGGCATGCAACAGGTAGGTCAATAAAATTCATGTCATATCAGCATCCCTGACTGGGAAGAGCAACAACAGGAAACAAAGACAGGATGTGAACACACGTAACGTTTATGTCAACTTCCCTACTCCACCAGATATACGTGCTGGAAATCTGGAAGCAAAAATAGCACAAAACACAAACCCTGATGAATGAAGTAAACCCCCCCAGGCAGGGTTTTAAAATCAGGAGCTTATGAGCTCCACAGGGCAAGTAAAATCTGGATAAGAGAGCTGGAAGCTGTTTAAACAGTAGCACTAATGCCACTGACAGGATGGTTATTTTATGACTAGCATATAAGCCCACAACAATCCCGTGAGGTAAGAACTACAGTATTAACTAGCCTTGGTGTACAATGAGGAACCTAAATGTCTGAAAAGGCAGAAATGTACAGACGATGGGGGTGGTGTGAGAGGAGAGGAAACTGACCACTTTTGGCTTCGTAAATTTGCTTTAAAATCATAATATATCAAAAAAAATCATAATATATTCTAGCGTTTTTTGAATTGTTGGACAAAGCCCATCAATCACAAAAGCAATTTAAGGCATTAGAATCAAAACTGGAAGAGGGGAAGGAATGAGTGAATCCTTACTTTATAAATGGCAAGCCTGAGTCTCCATGAGGTTATATATTTTCTCCAAGTCTCAAAGCAACCAAGTGTCTGAACTAAAACCCAATTCATAACCCTCTTATCTCCAAAGCCTGTATTCTTTCCACTATACTTAGGTATCCTCTTTTAGAGTATTATGGAAAGATAGCCATTGCATGTAGCTTAGTGTGTGTGTATTTTAAGTGATGGGGTCTTACTCTACAACCGAGGTTCAAGTGCAATGACATGATCGTAATTCATTGCAGCCTTGAACTCCTGGGCTCAAGTGATCCTCCCACCTCAGCCTCCTAAAGTGCTTTGATTACAGGTGTGAGCCACTGTGCCTGCTTTGCATATAGCTTTGTTAGCTAATTTAGACTATTTACATTTACATTTAAAAAATGGAAAACTTGGACGGCCCCTGTGGCTCAAAGGAGTAGGGCGCTGGCCCCATATGCCGGAGGTGGCAGGTTTAAACCCAAACCTGGTCAAACTCTGCAAAAAAAAAAAGGAAAACTATTGGGTGGCACCTGTGGCTCAGTGAGTAGGGCGTGGGACCCATATACCGAGGGTGGCAAGTTCGAGCCTGGCCATGGCTAGACGGCATCAACAACAAAAAAAAAATAGTGGGGCGCTGTGGCAGGTGCCTGTAGTCCCAGCTACCGGGGAGGCTGAGGCAACAGAATCACCTAAGCCCAGAAGCTGGAGGTTACAGTGAGCTGTGTGATGCCACGGCACTCTACCGAAGGCAATAAAGTGACTCTGTCTCTACAAAAAAAAAAAAAAGGAAAACTGTTGATTAGACAATTAGGTCTTTAAAAACCTAATACCTTGGGCGGCGCCTGTGGCTCAGTGAGTAGGGCGCCGGCCCCATATGCCGAGGGTGGTGGGTTCAAACCCTAGCCCTGGCCAAACTGCAACAGAAAAATAGCCGGGTGTTGTGGCGGGCACCTGTAGTCCCAGCTGCTCGGGAGGCTGAGGCAGGAGAATCGCGTAAGCCCAAGGGTTAGAGGTTGCTGTGAGCCGTGTGACGCCACGGCACTCTACCCAAGGGCGGTACCGTGAGACTCTGTCTCTACAAAAAAAAAAAAAAAGAAAAAAAAAAAAAAACCTAATACCTTGATGGCACCCCTAGCTTAAGTGGATAGGGCGCCAGCCACTACACCCAGCCCGGGCCAGCTAAAAAAACAATGACAACTGCAACAAAAAAATAGCCAGGCGTTGTGGTTGGTGCCTGTAGTCCTAGCTTCTTGGGAGGCTGAGGCAAGAGAATCAATCGCTTAAGCCTAAGAGTTGGAGGCTGCTGTAAGCTGTGATGCCACAGCACTCTACCCCAAGGTGACAGCTTGAGACTGTCTCAAAAAAAACCCCCAAAACCTAATACCTTTTTTTTTTATTAATCAAGAAAAAACAAGGCTGGGTGTAGTGGCTCATGTCTATAATCCTAGCACTCTGGTTGGCCCAGGCGGGTGGATTGCCTGAGCTCATAGGTTGAGATCAACCTGAGCCAGAGCAAGACCCTGCCTCCAAAAAGAGCCAGGCATTGTGGCGAGTGCCTGTAGTCCCAGCTATTTGGAGGCTGAGACAAGAGGATCACTTGAGCCCAAGAGTTTGAGGTTGCTATGAACTATGATGCCAGAGCACTCTACTGAAGGTGACAAAGTGAGACTCTGTCTCAGGAAAAGAAAAAAGAAAAGAAAAAACTGAGGCCAGACACAGTGGCTCATGCCTATAATCCCAGCACTTGGGGAGGCAAAGGAGAGAGAATCTCTTGAGCCCAGGAATTCAAGTCTGCAGTGAGCTGTCATCAGGTAATTAATACTCCAGCCTGGGCAATAGAGTGAACTCTGTCTCTCTCTCTCTCTCTTTTTTTTTTTTTTTTTTTTTTTGAGACAGAGTCTCAATTTGTCACCCTTGGAACAGTGCGGTGGTGTCATAGCTCAGAGCAACCTCAAATTCCTAGGTTCAAGTGATCCTCCTGCCTCAGCCTACCAAGTAGCTGGGACTATAGGCACCCTCCACAATGCCCCGTTATTTTTACAGATGGGATCTTGCATTAGCTCAGGCTGGTCTTGAACTCCTGAGCTTAGATAATCCATTCCCCTCGCCCTTTCGGAGTGCTAGGATTACAGTCATGATCCACTGCACCCAGCCTGAGCTGTCTCTAAAAAACAAAACAAAACAAGTGAACCCAACTTAATATTAGTCTATATAATTTGCTCTTAAGTATTAGAATATAGCTAAAAAAACCCAGATATAATGGAGTATACAATGAGGAGTGTTTAGAAATAGAGGTTTTAAAAAACTCATTCTAATCTATGTCTAGTCACGCAAAATAAATTCCTCTTATCTCTTCTAACAATAACCACACTTAAAAAGTCTAACATTTTGGCTTGGTGCCCATAGCACAGGGGTTACGGCGCCAGCCACATGCACCGAGGCTGGCAGGTTTGAGCCCGGACCGGGGCAGCTAAACAACAATGACAACAGCAACAAGAAAATAGCCGGGCATTGTGGCAGGCGCCTATAGCCCCAGCTACTTGGGAGGCTGAGCAAGAGAATCGCTTAAGCCCAAGAGTTTGAGGTTGCTGTGATGCCATAGCACTCTACTGAGGGCAACATCATGAGACTCTGTCTAAAAAAATAAAATAAAATAATTAAAAAGTCTAACATTTTAAAATACTGGAAAACTTACCTACTACAGAGTAAGAGAAAAACATATCTGAAATCTATTTATGTTCAAACTGCATAACTCCAAGTCACCGAAAAAATACCTTTTGGGTAAATTCTTTCCTCAGAAAGTCAGTAAGTTTAAACACCACTGCTTTGTCCCTAAGTCATTTGCACTCCTTACCTTGGCCAACTGTCATCCAAATCTACGCCCTGATCAAAGAATTACCGACAGAAAGGTGTGATTGTTCAGAAAAGCAAATTCCCTACTGACAGCCATTCCGTGACCCCTGTGAGGGTGGCAGGCCACACTCAATACCATTGTTACTTTTTTATAAATTATACACTGTGACCATGGCAGGAGAGGGTGGTGGTGACAAAGATACCTTGTGTACAAGGTAGGGACCATGCCAGCCACATAGTGCCACAACAGACAATGAAAAAATGGGAAAGGCTCAGCGCCCATAGCACAGTGGTTACGGTGCCAGCCACATACACCAAGGGTGTCGGGTCCGAGCCTGGCCCGGGCCAGCTGAACAACAATGACAACTGCAACAACAACAACAAATAGCTGGGCTTCGTGGCAGGCGCCTGCAGTCTTAGCTACTTGGGAGGCTGAGACAAGAGAATTGCTTAAGCCCAAGAGTTAGTTGGAGGTTGCTGTGAGCTGTGATGCCACAGCACTCTACCAAGGGCAATATATTAAGACTGTCTCAGGAAAAAAAAAAAAAAAAAGAGGCTCAGCGCCTGTAGCTCAAGCGGCTAAGGCACCAGTCACATACACCACAGCTGGAGGGTTCAAATCCAGCCTGGGCCTGCCAAACAACAATGACAACTACATCCAAAAATAGCCGGGCATTATGGCAAGCACCTGTAGTCCCAGCTATTTGGGAGGATGAGGCAAGAGAATTGCTGAAGCCCAGGAGTTGGAGGTTGCTGTGAGCTATGATGCCATAGCACTCTACCTAGGGTGACAGCTTGAGACTCTATCTCAAAAGAAAAAGAAAAAATGAGAAAACCCTGTAAACCAAGCACTGCGGTATTATCAATATCAATAAAGTTAACTACCCAGTAGGTAAGCCCCTTCTTATCTACTGGGGAAAAAAAACTTAAGATGTGAAATGTCCAAAAGATAGTCATCGAAACAAAACAAAACAAATCAAATAAAGCATAGTCATTAAGCTGTATCGGACACATCCACTAAAACACTCTTAATTAGAAGAAAACAAATTCTAATATTATACTAAAATTCCCAAAGATTCTTCCTGAAATTTATAACATTTCATAGCAGAATTTTTTTTGTTGTTGCATAGCAGAATTTTTTTGTTGTTTTTTTGTCACTGTTTAGCAGGCCCAGGCCAGGTTTGAACTTGCCAGCCTTGGTGTATGTGGCCTGCACTCTAACCACTTAGCTACGGACATCAAGCCAAGATCCCAAATTTCTTTTTTTTTTTTTTTGTAGAGACAGAGTCTCACCTTATGGCCCTCGGTAGAGTGCCGTGGCCTCACACAGCTCACAGCAACCTCCAACTCCTGGGCTTAAGCGATTCTCTTGCCTCAGCCTCCCGAGTAGCTGGAACTACAGGCGCCCACCACAACGCCCGGCTGTTTTTTGGTTGCAGTTTGGCCGGGGCCGGGTTTGAACCCGTCACCCTTGGTATATGGGGCTGGCGCCTTACCGACTGAGCCACAGGCGCGGCCCAAGATCCCAAATTTCTTAAACCATACAGTTTGAATAGGAATGAACCCATTTTAGCCCTGACTCTCCTAAGCCTGTTAGCATAATAACATCTACTTTGCCCTGTTACCTGTTTAGAGATGGACACATGATTCAGCCCAAGGTACTTAGCTTAAATCCTCTGGGGGGAATGAGTGATTTAGAACAATGGGCATGTTGGTCCAAGTTGGTCCAATCAGAATTCAGCTTAAGACTGTTCAATCAAGGGAGAGATACAAGGAGCCTGAAGCCATTCTGTGGCCATGCAGGGGCCCTCCTTAAAATCAAGCAGAATTAAGGCTGGCCGTGGTGACTCCTGCCTGTAATCCCAGCACTCTGGGAGGCCAAGGCCGGTGGATTGCTTGAGCTCAGGAGTTTGAGACCAGCCTGAGCAGGAGCAAGACACCATCTCTAAAAATAGCTGGGCGTTGTGGTGGGTGCCTGTAGTCACAGCTACTCAGGAGACTGAGGCAAGAAAATCACTTGAGCCCAAGAATTTGAGGTTGCTGTGAGCTGTGATGCTATGGCACTCTACCCAGGGTGATAAACTGAGACTCTTGTCTCAAAAAAAACAAAATAAATAAATAAATCAAGCAGAATCACCGGAAGGCAGAGCACACAGGGGTCCCACAGTAACATTGCTAAACTGTTCAGGTAAACCTTGGCCTGACGCTCCCTCTAGAATTCAGGCATATGTACCAGTAAACCAGCATTCCCTGGTCTTTCTTTGGCAGGGCACACAGACACCTGGACACCTGTCCGCCTGTCATATAGTCAGGTGACGTGGTGCCCCTGTAGAGGGCTATACAGTCCTCTAGAACCCCAGCTCCCTGGCACGAGGCAAGCAGGCCTGGGGAGGAAGCCATTAATCCAGTTTGAAGTGAATTTTCTATTACTTACAACTGAAAGCCTCCTAAAAGAGCTTAGTCAAAAATATCTATGCCTAAACTTTTCAAAAAGCTACTTAAGAAGTTTTACTATTATAAATAATCTTCCAAAGAACAGTTAGGACTCATGTTTGTAAGAGGCTATGAGGAAAACTTTGTGGATATTAATTTAATTCTGCTCCTAAGGTAATACTGCTCCATTCACTGATGCCAAAGTCCAGAGAAACCATTCAGAGCAAACATCTGAAAGGTTTGAGTAGAGTAGCAGAAAGGCTGTGGACAGTGGTTAAATTACATGTCTAAGAGCAGTCGCAAGAGACAGACTTCACTCTTTGAAGTCTATTTGCCTAACTTTCTAAAAAATCTATGAACTGGGCGGCACACGTAGCTAAGTGGGTAGGGCACTGGCCACATACACTGAGGCTGGTGGGTTTGAACTGGGTCAGCTAAAAACAACAATGACAACTGCAATAACAACAACAAAAAAAATTTGCTGGGCCTTGTGGCGGGCACCTGTAGTCCCAGCTACTTGGGAGGCTGAGGCAAGAGAATCGCTTAAGCCCGAGTTTGAGGTTGCTGTAAGCTGTAACGCCATGGCACTCTACCCAGGGGGATAGCTTGAGACTGTCTCAAAAAACAAAACAAAAAATCTATTAATTGGATTTTTTTTTTTTTGAGACAGAGCCTCAAGTTGTCACCCTGGGTAGGGTGCTATGGTATCACAGCTCACAGCAACCTCCAATTCCTGGGCTCAAGCGATTCTCCGGCCTCAACCTCCCATGTAGCTGGGACTATAGGAGCCCACCACAACGCCAGGCTATTTTGGGATTGCAGTTTGGCCGGGGTCGGGTTTGAACCTGCCACCCTCAGTATATGGGGCCAGCGCCTTACCGACTAAGCCACAGGTGTGGCCCAAAACATTTTTTTTTTTTTTTTTTTTTTGAGACAGACTCTCAAGCTGTCACCCTGCCCAAGAGTGCCGTCCTATTATAGCTCACAGCAACCTCCAACTCTTGGGCTCAAGTGATCCTCTTGCCTTAGTTTTTCTATTTTTAGTACAGATGGGGTCTTGCTCTTGCTCAGGCTGGTCTCAATCTCATGAACTCAAGCAATCCACCAACCAGAGTGCTAGGATTACAGGTGTGAGCCACCTTGCCTGCCAACAAAAAACATTTTAATTACACAGATTTTTATCTTTTAACTGAGTTTCAAATAACAAGGAGAATATTTTTATATTTTGAGCCTGAGTCTCACTTTGTTGCCCCTGTGACAGCCTAGCTCACAGCAATCTCAAACTCCTATGCTCAAGTGATTCTCCTGCCTCAGCCTTCGGAGTAGCTGGGACTATGGCGTCCAACACAATGCTGGGCCAATTTTTCTATTTTTAGTAAAAATGGGGTCTCATTCTTGCTCAGGCTGACCTTAAACTCCAGGGCTCAAGTCTACCCACCTCAGTCTCTCAGAGTGCTAGGATTACAGATGTGAGCCACCAGTCCTGGAAAAAAGGACTATTTTTAAAACTAGCTATATTCAACAAGAACCTGTTTCCTACACATACTCATATGAGGCACTAAGGCCGAAGCCAATGTACTCTTTATAATAATCATTATCCAAGCAATTGATTTCCACACTCACAGCTATACATATGTACACAAAGGGTTCTGCCAACAATTGGTACTGCCAGGTAGGTACCAGGTAATCCTGATCTTTACAGTTTTTTTTTTTAGAGACAGAGTTTCACTTTGTTGCCCTCGGTAGAGTGCCATGGCGTCACAGCTCACAGCAACCTCCAATTCCTGGGCTTAGGCGATTCTCTTGCCTCAGCCTCCCTAGTAGCTAAGACTACAGGCGCCCACCACAACGCCTGGCTATTTTTTTGTTGCAGTTTGGCCGGGGCCAGGTTTGAATCTGCCACACTCGGTATATGGGGCGGGCGCCCTACTCACTGAGCCACAGCCACCACCCATCTTTACAGTTTTTGTAATTTCTCTTTTTTATCTGCTACCTCTGTAATAACTGCTTGAAAGACATTTGTTGTTTTCCTGTACACACTATAATTTTCTTTCTTTCTTTTTTTTTTGTAGAGACAGAGTCTCACTTTTTGGCCCTCGGTAGAGTGCTGTGGCCTCACACAGCTCACAGCAACCTCCAACTCCTGGGGCTTAAGCGATTCTCTTGCCTCAGCCTCCCGAGTAGCTGGGACTACAGGCGCCCGCCACAACGCCCAGCTATTTTTTGGTTGCAGTTTGGCCGGGGCCGGGTTTGAACCCGCCACCCTCGGTATATGGGGCCGGCGCCCTACCGACTGAGCCACAGGCGCCGCCCGCACACTATAATTTTCTATACGGTTTTATCTGAATAGCTAGTACAGCCTCATGATATTTTGATTATGCAAATTCTGAATTCACTTGAATAAAGCAAAATAATTTTGGATGTAACTAATTCTCTGCTAGATGCTATTTACTATTTTCTATCTCATTTAGAAAGAAAATTTTCAATAGCACCCAAATGAATAAAAACTCTGGTACTTGGCTTGGCGCCTATGGCTCAAGCAGCTAAGGTGCCAGCCACATAACACCTGAGCTGGCGGGTTTGAATCCAGCCCGGGCCCGCCAAAAAACAATGATGGCTGCAACCAAAAAAAAATAGCTGCATGTTTTTGCGGTCGCCTGTAGTCTGAGCTACTTGGGAGGCGAAGGCAGGAGAATCACTTGAGCCCAGCAGTTGGAGGTTGCTGTGAGCTGTGATACCATAGCACTCTACCCAGGGCGACAGCTTGAGGCTCTGTCTCAAACAAACAAACAAAACAAAACAAAACAAAAAATCTGGGCAGCGCCTGTGGCTCAAGGAGTAGGGCGCCGGTCCCATATGCCGGAGGTGGCAGGTTCAAACACAGCCCCGGCCAAAAACCACACACACACACAAAAAAACCATCTCTGGTACTTTCTGAACCTGAAGAGAATCATATCTTTCACAAACAGACAAATCCAAAATAACGTTACCTTATGTCAATACGGTTTCAACAAATCTTAATACAGAACCAAGTTCATAATTCACAAATAATGTGTACTTTGGATGTACCAGTAAGAACACAGACATGGTTTCTACTCTCATGAAACTTTAATTCTGGCAGGGTTTTTTAACCCAAGTACCAAATAATTTTTTTTTTTTTTTTTGAGACAGAGTCTCAAGCTGTCACGCTGGGTAAAGTGCCATGGCGTCATAGCTCACAGCAACCTCAAACTCTTGGGCTCAAGCAATCCTCTTGCCTCAGTTTTTCTATTTTTAGTAGAGATGGGGTCTCACTTTTTGCTCAGGCTGGTCTCAAACTTATGAGCTCAAGCAATCCACCTGCCTCAGGCTCCCAGAGTACTAGGATTACAGGCGAGACACCACTCTTGGGTACAAATAATTTTTAAAAATGTGTGTCACATATAGGATGAAACCAAAGTCAATTTATATTCATAGCACAATATTTATGTAAGACTTATACAAACTATGTACACACTATACTTAACAAAATTTCTTTAAGCATTTTGAATAAGTCTTGCACCTTTTCTACATCATTCCCCTGAAAACAGATTAACATGCACCGTCTCTGAATTCTGTAACACTTCAAAAATAACCAACCATTAGCTGCAAAAGATTAAATTTGTAGGGACAAGTACCCAAGTAGACCTGGCAACAGCTCCCCATAACAGGAGGGAAAATACTGAATTTTGAAAATATCTGTGGATTCTATAGTTTCATAATCTTAAAAACATACATACCACATTCCCATCAAAATACATTTTAAAGGCTATTTTTTGTTTGGTGACAAAAAAAAAAAATGCCAACAAAGTAAGACCTAAAGCATCTAATCTAGGCCATCTACTTCTAAATCTAAGGACAGCTTAACCCAGCTATTTCAGGTGCTGGGTAGACTTCCTAAATTACCATTCTGTTATGTTAAGCACTTGTCCAACAGGTGAATGATATCCCTAGCACTAACCAGACAACCAGAACTCCCAAGTCATTTATTAGGAAGAGTGTACAGGACTTTCATTCACAACAAATCAGGCCTACACATTGAAGGGCCGCTTCAGAGCATTTCAGTGTTTTTTGGTTTTATTTTGTTTTTGAGACTGAGTCTCAAGCTGTCACCCTGGGTAGAATGCCATGGTGTCATAGCTCACAGCAACCTCCAACTTGGGCTCAAACGATCCTCTTGCCTTGGTTTTTCTATTTTTAGTAGAGTCAGGGGTCTCGCTTTTGCTTAGGCAGGTCTCAAACTCGTGAGCTCAAGCAATCCACCCATTTCCGCCTCCCAGAGTGCTATTGACCCAGCCCTCAGTGTTTTTTTTTTTTTTTAATGAAGTGGTTTAATTACAGTAGAACCTCTGTAAGTTGACCACCCAAGGGAATGTAATACACTGCTCAACATACAGGGGTAGTCAACATAAGAAACTAGGCCTCTTGTACTGACACCAGACATGTGGTGCATGTCTGGTCTATGAAAATTATATCAACTTAAGGAAGTTGTCACGAATGCAGGGTCTATTGTAGTAGAAAAGGAATGACAGGTTTGTCATGTAGTAACAAACTGTGTGTGAGTACTTTTTTGTTTTAATAATACCACACAGACTTGGGAGAGAAGAAAGCAGAAATAGCAAAAACACCAAAGGTACTAAAAATCAACATCAAATGAGATTCATTATTGTAGAAGTAACCCACCCTAAAGGACAGTTTATGAATGTGCTGCTGAGTAACAAAAGCGTTAAAAATGTTTTAACTCAGCAACTGTGCTTGTTCTGGTTTATCCAAAGGCAATAGACAAAGTACACATGTACACATAAGGACGTCCGGTTATTTATAATGGCAAAGAATGAGCAATGATAGGAGTTAGAAATTATGTAATCAGAATAAATTAGCTAGCCCTATTGTAAATGACTCTAACATCCACTGAATGTGTCCCTGGGCTTAGAAACTCAGTTCGCCTCTTCATTGCAATCTCCCCACAAGCCAAGCATTGCATGATAGACAAATGCCATCAATCAATGATGCAGAATACACTACCACACTGCCAGCATAGCTCAACATACCACATCGCTAAGACAGGAATATAAAGAATATGAGCCTATTTTTAAATGAATATGAAATTATACCAGTTAACATATTTGCATGTGTAGAACCTTTCCTAAAGTGTTGATTTCTAGGTGTTATTTGTGAGTGGTTTTTCCTCACATTCACTTTGTGTGTGTGTGAGACTGAGTCTCAAGCTATCTCCCTGGGTAGAGTGCTGTGGTGTCATAGCTAACAGCATTCTCCAACTTGGGCTCAAGTGATCCTTTTGCCTCAGTTTTTCTACTTTTAGTAGAGATGGGGTCTCATTTTTGCTCAGGCTGGTCTGGAACTCCGGAGCTCAAGCACTCCACCCACCTTGGCCTCCCAGAGTGTTAGGATTACAGGTGTGAACCACTGCACTGGGCCTCACATTCACTTCTTAATGGGTAACACACTATTAAAAATACAACTATTACCGGTTAATATAAGAGTATTTTTCTTTTCACAAAGAATCCAACAAATTGTCTTTAAAAAAAAATCAAAGTGGGGCGGCGCCTGTGGCTCAGTGAGTAGGGCGCTGGTTCAAACCCAGCCCTGGCCAAAAAAAAACCACAAAAAAAAAAAAAAAAATCAAAGTGGGGGGGACGCCTGTGGCTCAATTAGTAAGGCGCCGGCCCCATATACCAAAGGTGGCGGGTTCAAACCCGGCCCCGGCTGAACTGCAACCAAAAAATAGCCAGGCGTTGTGGCGGGCGCCTGTAGTCCCAGCTACTTGGGAGAAGAGAATTGCTTAAGCCCAGGAGTTGGAGGTTGCTGTGAGCTGTGTGATGCCATGGCACTCTACCGAGGGCCATAAAAGTGAGACTCTGTCTCTACAAAAAAAATAAATAAATAAAATCAAAATGGCTGGGCACGTTAACTATATAAAAGACCCATTTTACACTAAGTTCCTTTCATGTTCTACCCTAAAGGAAAGTGAAACAAAATATTTTAGGTTAGGCGTGGCACCTGTGGCTCAAGTGGCTAAGGGCCCAGCCAGACACCTGAGCTAGCAGGTTTGAATCTAGCCAGGGCCCACCAAACAACAATGATGGCTGCAACCAAAAAAATAGCTGGGCATTGTGGCAGGCGCCTGTAATCCCAGCTACTTGGGAGGCAGAGGCAGGAGAATCGCTTGAGCCCAGGAGTTGGAGATTGCTGTGAGCTGTGATGCCACAGCACTCTACCCAGGGTAACAGCTTAAGGCTCTGTCTCAAAAAAAAAAAAAAAAAAAAAAAAAAACAACTCTTAAAAAATATTTTAGGTTAGTTGAGAGGCTGAGGCAAGGGGATTGCTTGAGGCCAAGAGTTTGAGTTTGCTGTGAGGTAGGACACCATGGCACTCTACCCAGCACACAGAGACTCTGTCTTAAAAAAAAAAAAAGTGTGTGTGTGGGGTGTGCTAGTGAGAATGGATTAAAATCCAGTTAGTTACTCTGAAAATATCCTTTTTGAAACTGTTTTCTTTCTTTAATCCCTAACTGCTGTTAATGAAGGAACTGAAGCTTGTTAAATACAATGGCTTCAGGCACTACCCTAATAAACTGCCTACATCTTAATCAATCCTGGCGAGCTGTGCTACCCCCTGCAATTTTCCTCCACCACAAGGTAAAGGCTGCTGCTCCAGTAGAATTGGCAGCCAGAGGGCACTGCGAAGGGTGCACAGGACAGGGCCATCAGTTCTGCAGTGAGCCCCAGTAGAGGCTGCTCCAGCATGTAACTCTCTGAGTTTGGAACACAGAGACATTTTTAAAAAATTCTTCTTGGCTTTGAAAAGTGTAAAACTTTAAAAATATAGCCAAGTTGTTTAAAATCCCCAAGAATGATAAATGTATATAGAGAGTGTCTTAATTTAAGACACTTGCCCCTGTGTTACTCTCAAAGGAAGTATCAATCTGGACAGGTAGGAAGGGTTGAGAGGGATTAACAGGAAAAAGATAAATGAGAAATTCTTCTTATCTATGAACCACCACCACCACCACCCCAAAGTTTGCAGGTTGTAGAAAGTAAGCCTGGCTAGACACAGTGGCTCATGCCTATATTTTTAGCAGTCTGGGAGGCCTAGGCTGGAGGATCCTTCCAGCTCAGGAGTCTGAGGTTACTGTGAGCTAAGCTGATATAATGGCACTCTAGCCTGGGCAACAAAGCGAGACTGTCTCCAAAAAAAAACCAAACAAAGAAACAAAACAACCCAAAAGTAAGCCAGTGACTGCATACAATAAAAGCACAAAGAATTCAGGAGCTTTCATCACAGTTATTGTGGAAGATAAGTTTCTCAACCATTGTTTGTAATAGGGAAGATATCTAGGTAGCAGTCCAGACTGCAACTAGAATACTCAAGATGATAATCAAGGATAAATTATATTTCTTGCAAAATGTCCTACACTTAAAAATTGCTGTGCCAGGGCTGCGTCTGTGGCTCAAAGGGGTAGGGCGCTGGTCCCATATGCCGGAGGTGGCAGGTTCAAACCCAGCCCCAGACAACCCCCCCACCCCAAAAAATTGCTGTGCCAGACCTGAGTCCAACATCTGCAATCCTTCAAAAGGACCCAAAGCCACCAGCTATGATAAAAAAAATTATGAATACTCAAAAACATTTTAACTTCTATTGGGGGGGGGGCACGAGGCGATCAGCTCTCTTCTCAGCCCCATCACTGAAAAAATTTATGGTGCCTGAGGAGCGAAATAAATGCAGCTTTCAAAACAAGGCACATTTTCTTACAATTATTTGGTCTCCGGCGCTGGAAGCATCCGCCAGCCGGTGAAAAGCATTTCAACACACCTTCCTGACCTCACATTCTTACATGGTCCCTCTTTTAACCGCCCCACGTGTTGCTGGCCACCATCACTAGCACTTTCCAGGCCCTTGTTGATGTACAGCACCTGCGGCCTTTCGACTGTCTGAATTATCCTACGCAACCATGAGGACTCTAGGGCAGACCCGACATCAGCAAGCCTACTACCCAGGGCTCTGAAACGCAGCACTTCGGGGAAAAGCCACGGGGGGAGTGGACAGCCGCAGCCACAGTGGTCAGGCAGGACCGCTCTCGAGTGACACTCACATCAGCCAGTAATTGTTCAAAAGGAGAGAGAGCTGGGGATGCCGAGAGGAGGAGGATGGGCGGTGGGAGCGCGATTAGCGCGGGGGAACAATCACCCTCCAGGGATGCGGTCAGGGTGTGGTGAAAATGGGAGAGGTCCGACCCCTCCCCAGCGGCCCCCGACGCCGAGACTTCCTCCCCACAGGCACCGGCGCCGCGCCCGGGAAAGAGGCTGATGGGGTCGCGAGTGAAAGGGCGCGCGGTATCAGCCCAGGGTACGCACCCTCCGGCGAAGAGGTGAAGCAGCGTGTTCTCCTTCTGCTGAGTGCCCGTCGCCATGGCCGCGCCGGCTCAGCGGCCCGTCGCCGCCCGGTGCCGTGGGCGCCTGGTGGCTCGAGGGATGCGCGAGGTCGCCGGGTCCGTTCGCCCTACTGCCCTCAGGCGGCCGACAGCGCAGCCTCCATGCGCGCGCGGGTCCCAACGCCCCGCTCGGCTCGGCTAGCTCGGCGCCCTTCGCGGCGTGGCCGCCGGCGCCTCACCAGCTTCTGCGGCGAGAGCCGGGCTGCAAACTGGAGCCAGGAGCGCCGCCGTCACGTGGCCACGGGCCGGACCGTGACGTCATACGGCGCGCGCTGGGCGGGGCGCGGCGGGGGGTGTGGGCCCGGATACCGCGCGCCTATTGGTCGGAGGGCGGATGTGGGCGGGACCACTGAGCAGCCTGGAGGGAGGCCCGCCCCCAGCCGCTGGCTGGTGCCTGGCTGGCCTAGGCCAGATCCCGAGCGCAGAAAGATGCGGGGAAATGCGGCTGTGGCTCCCTAGCAGCGAAGTCAGGTTTGGCGAAGCCTAGTGACGCCCAACACCTTATATGTTTTTCTTAAAGTTTACTTTGTGCTATTTACGTGTGCAAAAAGGTATACAAATTACATATTACATCTTACATCTCTGTACTCACCAACCCGTAGTAGGAAAAAAACATGATCTAAACAACCTAAATCCCAAGTGTACCCACAGGTCATGATGTGTATTTTTGATCTTCCTATAAATAGTGTTGAATGCTGCGTATATTTTGCAATATGCTTTTGGCCTATCTTTTCTGATGATTTTCAGTCCAAACTTAGGTATCCAAACTGCTCTTCCGTGTGGGTGCCCAGGGGCCACTGTCAAACTCAGCCTGCCATCTGCTAACCTCCAGGTCTTCCCCCAAATGATGGCAGAAGCCTTCCCTGGCCACCTTTACAGCACTATCATGTGACTAGATTGAATTAGGCTTCTACGATTATTTGTTGATTTAAGTTGTCCTTCCCACCCTGTAGGAGAGCAAGAACCTTGTTTCGTTTGTTCAAGGTTGTTCCTAACACAGTACTTGCCATCTAGTACTATGCCCAGGGAACTAATGAGTAATGTCCCCAATTGAACTTCATCATTCTTCTCCTCCCCCACATATGCTCTGCCTCTCCTATTTCCTGTCCTGATGAGGCATCAATGCCAGACGCTTTCTTGTTGCCTTGGAGTCTCGTGTGTGTGTGTGTGTGTGTGTGTGTGTGTGTGTGTGTGTGTGTGTTTTCTCTCTCTCTCTCAGCAACCCATCACTCATCTGGAACTTTTAGCCCCCAAAGTTCTCCCAAATCCATCTCTCCATCTCTTTTTCTGTGTTCCTTCCACTGCTGCAATGGAATTCAAGTCTTCATAGTCTTCATCAACTTTGTAGCAAAAATCTTCTACCTGCTCTCAAGGAGCCATTTCTTCACCCCTTCAATCTGTTACCCCCACTTTCATTCCACTCCAGAGGCACCAGATAGAGAACAGAACAACCCTTTGTCTTCTGTCTCCCAGAGCTGTGGAAAGCAGTCCCTTGACCAGACCAAGCTGCTCATGTCCTGTGTGTAAACACAGAGCTTAAGTAGCAGGAGAATTGTGTGCAAACACAGGAGTTATGGAGCCAATCTATATTTGATTGCTGGGACTCTTTAAATAAAAACAACTCTTGGGAGCAGTCATGCAAATACAGTGATTACTCAATTAAAACCATTGCTCCCAGGCCTAGAAGGAGGAGAAACCATACTAATGCTCAAGATATATATGGAAAAAGAAGTGAGGAAGGAAAGACAAGGGGAAAGGTTAGTTTCTTAGTGCTTCCTGGTTCTACCAAATCCCTTGATTTAGTTGCTTAAGAGTCTCGTTCATCTTAGCCGAAGATGATTTATGAGGCAGTGGTAGAGCCAGAGGAGAGTATTTCCAGGCTGTTAACTCTCAGAGGGAACTACTTCTCTCTGGGCAGGATTCTAAGTCCTAGGTGATACCATCCTCAGAGCACAGCCCTTCACCTTTGCTCCTTTTTCACAGAGCAGTTTAAGACTGGGAACCACACTCCTAACTCTAAGGTAGCATCTGGCCTCCTGTCTTCTTTTCCCAAGAATTAGCAGTTAGCTGCTCTGCTGGAGACATAAACAGGTCTCCCCACCTACTTGTCAATAGTGCTCCCCAAGGTCTTTTGTCTGTTAACTCATTGTATACTCAGGATGTTTGTTAGTCCTGTTGCCTTGGACTCTCTCTCATGGATAAGCAGGATAGATTTGCCCCGGGTCACAGGGCCAGTTAGTGGCTGATGCAAGGATCTTGCATGCCTTGGAGCCTTTGAACACGCTATTTCCCTGGATTAAGCCAACTCCATTCCTCTGCTGGCCAGACTCCTTCTGCTCCATCTTAGGTCTTGGCTTCTTGGTGAAGCCTCCTGGTGCTTGGTGAGGAAACTGAGCACTTCTGCTCCCTGGGGCTGTTGGGGCACAGTTGCTGCACCATATGGCTCCCAGCATTCATTCCCAGGCATATGTGTCAGTGGGAGTGAAGACGGGGACATTTCAGAGGGAACTCTGGAAATTTCTATCAAAATGTGGAAGTGCACAGGTCCTTTGAGCCAGCATCCCACATTGAGGAGACGCTCTGATCCATTCATTCCATACATATTTACAGAGCCTTTACTCTGCTGAAAGTGTTCTTGGAGGGATAGGAGAGATTCAAATAAATAACGCCCCCTAATAGAACATTAGTGATTAAATCCAACAATATGGAGAAAGGATAATACTTCCTGACCAAATGAGGTGTGAAAGATTGGTTTAACATTCAAAAATCAACTCGCATAATTTAGCATATTAAAAGAATAAAGGAGGCAGCACTCATAGCTCAGTGGGGAGGGTGCCCACCACATACACCAAGGCTGGCAGGTTTGAACCTAACCCGGGCCTGCTAAACAATAACTGCAACAAGAAAACAGCTGGGCACCTGTAGTCCCAGCTACTTGGGAGGCTGAGGCAAGAGAATTGTTTAAGCCCAAGAATTTGAGGTTGCTGTGAGCTCTGATACCATGACACTCTACTGAGGGTGATATAGTGAGACTCTGTCTCTAAATAAATAAATAAAGGAGAAAAACCGGATGATTACGTCAATAGGCGTGTAAAAGCATTGGACAACACAGAACACCCGGCTGGATGCCTGCCTATAATCCTCCAACTCTGGGAGGCCAAAGTAAGAGGACTGCTTGAGCTCTGGAGTTCCCAAGAGCAGCCTGAGCAAAAGCAAGATGATGTCAATACTAAAAATAGAAAAAATTATCCAGCTCTATTGTTCACCTCTTCAATCCCAGCTACTCAGGAGGCTGAGGCCGGAGAATAACTTGAGCCCTGGAGTTTGAAGTTGCAGTGAGCTATGATGACACCACTGCACTCTAGCCAGGACAACAGAGCCAGACTGTCTCAAAACAAAAAAAACTGAACACCCCTTCATGAAATACCTCCCAGCAAACTGGGCCCAGGAGGGACTTCTTCTGTCTGATAAAAGGCTCCCACACAAACCTACAGCTAACATCACACTATGGTAAACAACTTACTGCCTGCCCCTGTAACCATCCCCCAAGCTTGCCTCTTACCTCTTATTTGGCATTGTGCTGGAGGTCCTAGACAGTGCAGTGAGGCAAGAACAAGAAAAAAGGTGTAAAGAATGGAAAAGAAAAAAAAAAAATGGAAAGGAAGAAGTAAAACCATCCTTAGTCACAGATGATGTAACTGTTTACTAGAAAATTCTAACGAATCTGTGACAATTACTAGGATTAACTAGTGAATTTAGTAAAGTCACACAAAATAAGGTCAATAGACAAAAACAATTATTTGCAGCTGCAAGCAATTTGAATATGATTTTTGAAATATATCTATTTATAACCTGGTGCAGGGGCGCACATCTGTAGTCCCAGCTACTTGTGAGGCTGAGGTAGGAGGATCATTTGAACCCTGGAGTTCATGTCCAACCTTGGTAACATAGTGGGACAGACCCCCATCTCTAAAACAAACTATATATACATATACATATGTATACATATACATATATAGATAGATAAATAAATAGATATAATTTATTTATTTATTTTTATTCAGACGGAGTCTCAATTGGTCACCCTCAGTAGAGTGCAATGGCGTTGTAGCTCACAGCAGCCTCAAATTCTTGGGCTCAAGTTATCCTCTTGCGGCGATGCTCATAGCACAGTGGTTATGGCGCTGACCACATGCACTGATGGTGGCAAGTTCAAACTCGGCCCAGGCCAGCTAAACATCAATGACAACCGCAACAGCTATTTGGAAGGCTGAGGCAAGAGAATCACTTGAGCCCAAGAGTTTGAGGTTGCTGTGAGCTGTGATGCAACAGCACTCTACCGAGGACCACATAGTGAGACTCTGTCTCAAAAAAAAAAAAACAGTTATCTTGTCTCAGCTTTCCAAGTAGCTGGGACTAAAGGTGCCCACCCAACACCCTGCTGTTTTTAGAGATAGGGTCTTGCTCTTGCTCAGACTGGTCTCCAATACCTGACCTTGGGCAATCCACCCACCTTAGCCTCCCAGAGTGCTAGGATTACAGGTGTGAGCCAACATGCCTGGCCTAAAAATACATATATATTTTTAAAAATTCTATTTATGGGGGCCGGGTGTGATGGTGTATGCCTGTAATCCTACCCTGTTTTCCCGAAAATAAGACATCCTCCGAAAATAAGACCTCCTTACAGGAAAGATAAGACGTCTCCTGAAAATAAGACCTAACGCATCTTTGGGAGCACACCTTAAAATAAGACACTGTCTTATTTTCGGGGAAACAGGGTAGCACTCTGGGAGGCCGAGGAGGGTAGATTGCCTGAGCTCATAGGTTTGAGACCAACCTGAGTCACAGCAAGACCTCGTCTCTAAAAATAGCCAGGTATTGTGATGGGCGCCTGTAGTCCCAGCTACTTGGGAGGCTGAGGCAAGAGAATCGCTTGAATCTAAGAGTTTGAGATTGCTGTGAGATGTGACGCCACAGCACCTACTGAGGGCCACAAAGTGAGACTCGGTCTCCAACAATAACAAAAAAGTTATTTACGGCTGGGTGGCTCATGCCTGTAATCCTAGCACTCTGGGAGGCCAAGGTGGATGGATTACTTGACCTTCTGGATTCAAGAACAGTCTGAGCCCAAGTGAGACCCTGGTCTCCACTAAAAATACAAAAAACTGAGGCAAGAGGATCGTTTGAGCCCAAGAGTTGGAGGTTGCTATGAGTTATGATGTTGCCATGGCACTCTACCCAGGGCAAAAGCTTGAGACTATGTCTCAAAAAATAAATAAATAAATAAATAAAATTAAAATTCTATTTACAATAGTATCAATGAAACAGAAAGAGGCGGACATAAAAGCATGCATGATTTCATTTATATGAAATTCTGGAAAAGGCAAAACTAATCTGGAGTGACTGAGAACAGATCAGGGACACCTGGGGCTGGGGATGGTTTGGGAATTGACTACAAAGAAGCTAGAGGAAACTTCTTAGGGTGATGAAAATGTTTTATACTGGGTGGCGCCTATGGCTCAAGGAGTAGGGTGCTGGCTCCATATGCCGGAGCTGGTGGGTTCAAACCCAGCCTCGGCCAAAAACTGCGGAAAAAAAAAAAAAATTTCTTTTTTTTTTTTTTTTTTGTAGAGACAGAGTTTCACTTTATCGCCCTTGGTAGAGTGCCGTGGCATCACACAGCTCACAGCAACCTCCAACTCCTGGGCTTAGGCGATTCTCCTGCCTCAGCCTCCCGAGTAGCTGGGACTACAGGCGCCCGCCACAGTGCCAGGCTATTTTTTTGTTGCAGTTCAGCCGGGGCCGGGTTTGAACCCGCCACCCTCAGGCATATGGGGCCGGCGCCCTGTTCACTGAGCCACAGGCACCGTCCCCAAAAAAGAAAATGTTTTATACTTTGATCAGCGTTAACACATACATACATATACACACATAAAATCAGGATAAAACTCATTAAAAGTTACACTTAAAATACAAGTAGGTGCATTTTCTTGTATGTAAATTATATGTCAGGGCAGTGCCTGTTGCTCAGTGAGTAGAGTACCAGCCCATATACCAAGGGTGGTGGGTTTGATCCCAGCCCTGGCCAAACTGCAATAAAAAAAAAAGCTGGGCGTTGTGGTGGGTCCCAGCTACTCAGGAGGCTGAGGCAAGAGAATCGCCTAAGCCCAGGAGTTGGAGGTTGCTATGAGCTGTGATGCCACAGCACTCTACCAAGGGCAACATGGTGAGACTCTGTCTCTAAAAAAAAAAAATTATATTTCAATCAAGTTGAGCATGAAGTAAAAAAGCCAGGCGGACTACATATATAATATACATGTATGTAGAACATGTCAGCTTTAGAGGTGAGGAAGTGCCCAGTTAGTTAGGCACAAAGATCCACTTAGGTGTCCCTGGATCCCCAGCTCAGTGTGGGGAGAGAAGAGACGCTTATTTGGACTTTTTTAATCATTCAAATTTTAAAGCTTCTTGCTGACCTGCTGAGGTTTCTTCTTGCTCTCTCCTCTGCTGACTGGTGAACCTCTAATTGCTTCTTTAATCTTTGTTTTTCTGCAAAAGCTGCCAGCTATTAGAAAAACATACCCCCACTCCCGAGGGTTTGGCAGTTCATGTCTTTGCAGAGAATTGTAAGGAACGTTCCAGTTTTGCGGAGAGCCAAAGTCTGGAGCTGGTGTCTCTCTTGGGAGGCCTCACTCAGAATGCAGGGAAACTGCAAGGCCTGTTTCTGCCCAGGGGCAGCAGGGGAAGGTAGTGTGGTTTGGTGGCAAAGAACAAGGGCCCAGCAGGCCACTGGTCTCTCTGGTCATTTCTCCTAAAAGATCTCACCTGCAGGAGACTTGGAAAGTCAAGCCTTTTCCTGAATGAAAGGCTGGTCTTGTTCCAGCTGTGAGGAGAAAAAGTCACTGCCCAAGAGTGTCAATCTCTATGCCTTCCGGGATGAAATTTGTTTTTTTTCAAAATCTCTGTGAGTTTTTGTTCCTGTCGGTGAGTTTCCCTGATCCTTTCTTAGAAGGGAAGCACCTGGGCTTAAGTGAGCTTCTTGCCTTAGCCTCCCCAGTAGCTGGGACTACAGGTGCACACCAACACTCCCAGATAATTTCTTTTTTGGTAAAGACAGGGTCTCACTGTGTTTCTCAGGCTGATCTCAAACTCCTGGCCTCAAGAGACCTTTCTGCCTCCCCAAATGCTAGGATTATAGGTTCCCTAGGCCAGCCTGTTTCTAATATATTTTGAATACTTGGAATTTGGTGGATACTCAATATGAATTGATACTCAATTCATATTGAGATATTGGATATTGAACTCAATATCCAATGACACCTGTCATTGGACTGGCCGGCTGGGCAGGCACTGCCAGAATGGACGCTGCCCTTTTTCCTCCCTCCTCCTTCCCTCCCACTCTTCCCTTTGTCCCAGAGTATGTGAGGCAGTAGAGCATAGGGTCCTGTTGCCGAATGCCAGGTTATATAATCTTTCCTTAGGCAGTAGCTGAGGTAGGCCATGTAAAGGGCCTAGAGCTCTGCCTATGATTAGTTCTGAATGCCTAGTAGTCAGAACAGGATTCTCACTAATATCTATTTGCACCAATTAAAATGCACAAGAAGGCTCGGCGCCTGTAGTACAGTGGTTATGGCACCGGCCACATGCACTGAGGGTGGCAGGTTCGAACCCTATCCGGGCCTGCTAAACAACAATGACAACTGCAACAACAACAACAAAAAATAGCTGGGCATTGTGGCGGGCGCCTGTAGTCCCAGCTACTCCGGAGGCTGAGGCAAGAGAATCGCTTAAGCCCAATAGTTTGTGGTTGCTGTGAGCTGTGACGCCATGGCACTCTACTGAGGGTGACATTGTGAGACTCTGTCTCAAAAAAAAAAAAAAAAAACGCACAAGAACTTGGGCGGCACCTGTGGCTCAGTGAGTACGGCCCTATGTTCTGAGGGTGGCGGGTACTAACCCGACCCCGGCCAAACTACAATAAAAAAATAGCCGGGCGTTGTGGTGGGCACCTGTAGTCCCAGCTACTCAGGAGGCTGAGGCAAGAGAATCGCATAAGCCCGGGAGTTGGAGGTTACTGTGAGCTGTGACAACACTGCACTCTACCGAGGGCGACAAAATAAGACTCTGTCTCTAAAAAAATAAAAAACAAAATAAAATAAAATGCACAAGAACTCAAAAGCAGGCAGGCTGGAGAGAAAACGGTTAAGGACACACATCATCCTAAAGGAAGAGAGAATTGTCATTTATCAAGCACCTGCTGTATGCCTACTTTGTGTGGAGGATGCTATAATCACAATCCTTTATCCAGAACCCACAATGTATTTCACAAGCAAAGTTGTTCTGACTATTTAGAGCAGTCAGACAGATAGTACGTGTACCACAGATTAAATGACACCCCTGGCCTGGGCATCAAGTGCGTAATGGTTTGGAGTAGTCACACCGCATAGGATTTAAAAACACCCTGTAAACATCCTTGAGAGCAGATAAGGGGAGAGTTTGCCTCCCAGTGAGGTGAAGCCGATCAGGCTCAGTTGCTGTGGGACTTTCCCTTCAGCTTTCAGAATTTGGGGGGTTTTAGAATTGGGGATGAAGGATAGTGGATCTGTGTTTCATTTCATCCTCCCAACAACCCTAGGAGGGGGTGTATTCGTAAGGACCTCACCTTACCGGCTGCAAGAGCACCCATCCATCCTTGAGCACTGAGCATGCCCCAGCACAACCTGTACCTGAACTCATAAGTATCCCCACAAGCCATGCCCTCTTATTATCCCTATTTTACAGATGAGCAAACAGAGCTTAACAAGAAGTTAAATAAGTTGCCCGGAGTCGTGAATTGAGCCCAGCTACCCCTGCCTGCAGAATGTGCTACCCTGAGCTGGGGCAGAGGTCAAGTGTTACCACCCTGGCATTAGGCTATGTGGGTTTAAATCCCAGAACCCCGAACAACTCACTTAACCTCTCTAAGCCTCTGTTTTCCAACTATAAAGGGAAGATGGGTAATACTAGTACCTGCCTCAGAGGGGTGTGGTGAGGATTCTGGAAGATAATTGTGCCTGGGATTGAGAAAGTACCCAGTGGACGTAAGCTCCATTATTGTCCTGCTGTTGACTGTCCAGCCTCGATACGGGTTTAAGCCACAGTGAGTGATGTGGTTGTGGGAGTGATACAGGATTCCATCACTCAGGGCTAGACAGGGAGTCCCCCATTCTCTAGGCCCAGGTGAGCTCAGAAGTCAGACCACCATTTCCAGGCACAAGCAGACTGCCTTTTTCGGGATACACCCTCTGGACTCTGATAAGATCACAAACAAAGCAGCCTGTGATGGTTTTTTGGGTGGTTCCACCTTGGGTAGGAGCACACACTCTAATCCCTTCTCAGGAACAAAGACTGTAGAGGACTTGATAACCTCGCCCTAGTGAAGGAAGAACTACATTCATTCATTTGTTACCGAGTGCCAGCCATGTGTAATCCTCTAGACTTAAAACCCCTAGATAAAGGAGTCCACCTGGAGACTCCTGCAGGAGTTCTTCCATTCTTTCCCCCTTCCAGAAGCTCTGGTGCTTTTTACTTCTTCTGTATTCCTTTCTAATTTCTAATAAAAGTCCTATCTTACCACTGATCTGTGGTCCATGGGTTCATTCTTCAAATCCCTGAGACCAAGGACCTACTGAAGAGCGAAATTCCGGTATCAGGAGGGCAACTCACAGTCGGAAAGGCTATTGGGCAAGAGACTTTGAGAATCCTTGGCACAAGAAGTGGGATTCCAGGTTCTTGTCCTTAGAATGTGGCCCAGAGTTGGGGAGAGGGTGTGTTGCTCTCTGGATGTTGAGGAATGCTGGACCATCTGACAGCGAGGAACAGCAGCAGAGTATGGACCCACAATTGTTCCCAACCACTGGGTTAGGGTAGCAAGCTATGCAAAGCAGGAGCGAGAGAGGCAGGGCAGACCCTGCTCATTCATTTAAGCACACATTGCATCATAGCACTATACAGACTTGCTCTTCTTCTGTTGCAAACCCAGGCAAGGCATGGGGCACCCACAGCAGGTGAGCTCCGTAGGGCCCTTTAGTCCTTGAAGAAGAAAATGTACCAAGTTCTAAAAGGCTTGGGAGCCAGGCTGGGGGGCTGGTGCAATGGAGCTCCTGTGCTTGTTCCTAAAGATGGACTGGGGGCCTGGTGCAGTGGCTCATGCCTGTAATCCTAGCACTTTGGGAAGCAGAGGCAGGTGGATTGCTTGAGCTCAGGAGTTCGAGACCAGCCTGAGCAAGAGTGAGACCCCGTCTCTACTAAAAATAGAAAAAAAACTAACTGGGAGTCATGGCAGGTACCTGTAGGCCCTACTCGGGAAGCTGAGGCAAGAGGATCACCGAGAGTTTAAGGTTGTTGTGAGCTGTGATGCTGCAGCACTCTACCCGGGGTGACTGAGTGAGACAGTCTCAAAAAAGAAAAAAGATGGACTGTGACTAAGCCAACGCTAATAGAGGGCGGTATGTGTGTGGGGGGCAGGGATGGTCCAGGGAGGAAAAGCTCCAGCTGGCAATGAGCATGAAGAGAAAGTCTGGCAAGAAATCAGCCCCAGGGGGCTAGGGAGTAGCAGGGAGGGATGGCAAAGAGGAAGATGAGGTCAGGCCTGGAAGGTCAGGGAATTTGCACTTGATCCCAAGGACAATGGAAAGCCAATGAAGGGTTTCAAGGCTTGGCGCCTGTTGCTCAAGCGGCTAAGGCACCAGCCACATACACCTGAGCTGGCAGGTTGGAATCCAGCCCCAGGCCACCAAACAACAATGATGGCTGCAACCAAAAAACAGCCAGGTGTTGTGGCGGGCGCCTGTAATCCCAGCTACTTGTGAAGTGGAGGCAGGAGAATCACTTGAGCCCAAGAGTTGGAGGTTGATGTGCGCTGTGATGCCACATCACTCTACCCAGGGTGACAGCTTGAGGCTTTGCCTCAAAAAAAAAAAAAAAAGAAGGGTTGGCGGCCCCTGTGGCTCAAGGAGTAGGGCACCGGTCCCATATGCCGGAGGTGGTGGGTTCAAACCCAGCCCTGGCCAAAAAAAAAAAGAAGGGTTTTGAAAGGGGAGTGATATGACCTGAGATGACTTTCACTTGTTTGTTTTCGTTTTTGTTTTTTTTTTGAGACAAGGTCTACCTCCGTCACCCAGGCTGGGGTGTTGTAGCATGATCATAGCTCACTGCAGCCTCAAATCCTGGCTCAAGTGATCCTCCAGCCTCAGCCTCTCAAGTAGCTAGGACTAAAGACTTCCATCACTATGCCCAGCTCATTTTTTTCTATTTTTTTGTAGAGATAAGATCTCAGTCTTGCTCAGGCTGGCCTCAAATTCCTGGCCTCAAGCTTTCCTCCTGTTTAGGCTTCCCCAAATGCTGAGATTATTGGTGTGAGCCCCTGGCCTAGCCCAAGAAAGGAATTTTTACTAGGATAGATGTTTTGCCAGGAGAACAGGAAAAGCTACTTCAAAATGGTGTCTTCTACAAAGGTAGAGGACATGGGCTTTGAAGGAAGGGCCATGTGCCTTGGGGGCAGGTCCATAGTGTAGCAGGTTGTGGGGGATGGTGAATCTTGGCATCAGTAAGTCTGACCTGGGGCCTTCAGAATCTGAATTCTTTCTTTCTTTTTTTTGAGACAGAGCCTCAAGCTGTCGCCCTGGGTGGAGTGCTGTGCATCACAGCTCACAGCAACCTCCAACTCCTGGACTCAAGCTATTCTGCTGCCTCCACCTCCCAAGTAGCTGGGACTACAGGAGCCCGCCACAACGCCTGGCTATTTTTTGGTTGCAGCTGTCATTGTTGTTTGGCGGGCCCAGGCTGGATTTGAACCTGCCAACTCAGGTGTATGAGGCTGGTGCCTTAGCCGCTTGAGCCACAAGTGCTGAGCCTCTTTCTTTCTTTCTTTTTTTTTTGTAGAGTCTCACTTTATCGCCCTCAGTAGAGTGTGAGTGCAGTGGAATCACACAGCTCACAGCAACCTCCAACCTCTGGGCTTAGGCAATTCTCTTGCCTCAGCCTCCCGAGTAGCTGGGACTACAGGTGCCCGCCACAACGCCCGGCTATTTTTTGTTGCAGTTTGGTCAGGGCTGGGCTTGAACCCGCCACCCTTGTTATATGGGGCTGGCGCCCTACTCACTAAGCCACAGGTGCCACCCTCTTTCTTTTCTTTTCTTTCTTTTTTTTTTTTTTTGAGACAGTCTTACTTTGTCCCCCCTTGGTAGAGTGCTATGGTGTTATAGCTCACAGCAACCTTAAACTCCTGGGCTCAAGCAATCCTCTTGCCTCGGTCTCCCGAATAGCTGGGACTACAGGCACCTGCCACAATGCCCTGCTATTTTTAGAGACAGGGTCTTGCTCTTGCTCAGGTCCCAAACTCCTAAGCAAAGCAATCCACCAGCCTCGACCTCCCAGAGTGCTAGGATTACAAGTGTGAGCCCAAATCTGAATTCTTTCAAAAGAATATTCCCGATAACAAAAAAATAATAAAAATAATTTTTAAAAAAATCTCAACTCCTGCTGGGCCCGGTGGCTCATGCCTATAATTCTAGCACTTGGGAGGCCGAGGCAGGTGAATTGCCTGAACTCACAAGTTCAAGACCAGCCTGAGCAACAGCAAGACCCTGTCTCTAAAGATAGCTGGGAGTTGTGGTAGGCACCTGTAGACCCACCTACTGGAGGCTGAGGCAAGAGAATCACTTAAGCCCAAGAGTTTGAGGTTGCTGTGAGCTGTGATGCCTTGGTACTGTAAGGAGGGCAACATAGTGAGACTCTGCCTTAATGAAAAAACAAAATCTTGGTGGTGCCCGTAGCACAGTGGTTACAGCGCCAACCACATTCACCGAGGGTGGCGGATTCAAGCCTAGCCCAGGCCAGCTAAACACAAGGACAACTGCAACAAAAATAGCCAGGCATTGTGGTGGGCGCCTGTGATTCCAGCTACTTGGGAGGCTAAGGCAAGAGAATCGCTTAAGCCCAAAGAGTTTGAGATTGTTGTGAGCTGTAATGCGACATAGTGAGACCCTATCTAAAAAAATAAAAATAAAAAAAATCTCAACTCCTTTGTGTTATAGAATCCATTATTTCACGCTCGGATGCGGTGGCTCATGTCTTATAATCCCAGTACTTTGGGAAACAAAGGCAGGAGGATTATCGAGGCCAGGAGTTTAAGTCCATTATTTCTGGGAAACAACTCAAAGGGTCAAGCAGTTAGTTAAGGGAAACAACTATTAAAAAAATCATGTAGGGGCTTGGCACCTATAGCCCAAGCAGCTAAGGGGCCAGCCACATATACCAGAGCTGGTGGGTTCCAATCCATCCTGGGCCTGCCAAACAACAGTGACAACTACAACCTAAAAATAGCCGGGCATTGTGGTGGTCACCTGTAGTCCCAGCTACTTGGGAGGCTGAGGCAAAAGAATCTCTTAAGCCCAGGAGTTGGAGGTTGCTGTGAGCTGTGACATCACGGCTCTCTACCCAGGACGACAGCTTGAGGCTATGTCTCAAAAAAAAAAAAAAAAAAATCATCTAGGGGCTCATCGAGCTGGTTACAGGGGTGCTGGTTATAGGAGGGAGGGGCTCCGAGATCCCTCTGAAGGGGGCACTCAGTGACTACGTGACCTCAGGCCACAGCCACAGGCTGGTGAGGGGCGTGGCCGGCTCTGCCTGTGCTGCTCCACTCGCTGGTCACTCTGGACTCTCCTGGTCTAGCCTGGACTGGTTACGATTTTAAAGTTCAGGGGCAATGCAGGTGACCTCGAGATGAGGTGATGGTCCCAGGTCCAATACAGATGAACACTGGACTTCAGAGCTCCCAGCGCCCCCAGAGCGTCCCCCTCACTCTGCTCTGGAATTTGCCTGTGTAGGCAAAACTAAGAGAAAGAAGTGTCCTGAGATGTCTCCTCGGCAAGGCTGAGCGGGGAAGAGCTCTCTCCCTGCACAGTTTCACCTCGGTAGTGCCTGACTGACTTTCTAGAGACAATGGCTCGCTCTGGTTGTGTGCAAGCCCACATGGCCCGTGGGTAGCTGAAGCACGCAAAAGCAACGCTGGGAGCAGGCTCAGTGCAGACAGTGCAGGTGGGCACAAGCCGCTGATGTCACAAAGTGTGACTTGTACAAGCCTCAGATATGCTGGGAGGCAGAGCAGCCTTGGGCTTCACTGTTTTTTTTTTTTTTTTTTTTTTCTGGGTCCCATAGCCCCAGGAGGCAGAATCAGGACACCCTTCAGAGGGCCAAAAGCCTCAGGGTTTTAAGAAATCATTAGTTCCTAGAAATGATTCCACAGTTCACTGCCCTTCAGGGGGGCTGGCTCCAGTGCAGACCCAGCATGGACATAGTCTAAGTAGGGCAGGGCCAGGGTATAGGGTCCCTGGCCCTATGGGAGGGGACAGATCTGCAAAAGGACGCAGAATTCCAGCTCACGTGGGGGAGCGCCAGGCCTGTGCTTTGCTTGTGGGTTTTGTCTTTTATTCTTATTTTTTTTTTTTTAAGAAAGAGTCTCACTCTGTAAGGATAGAGTGCAGTGGCATCACAGCTCACAGCAACCTCAAACTCTGGGCTCAAGCAATCCTCCTGCCTCAGTCTCCCGAGTAGCTTGGACTACAGATGCTCCCCACTATGTCCAACTACTTTTTCCATTTTTGGTAAGACGGGGTCTTGCTTTTGCTCAGGCCTGTCTTAAATTCCTGAGCTCATGCAATCCACCTGCCTTGGTTTCCCAGCGTGCTGGGATTATAGGCATGAGCCATCACCCGCAGCCTTCTGTGCTTTGCTTGTATTGACTCAGTTGTGGCAACACCTTGAAGTTTTTGTTTGTTTTTTTTTTGAGATGGAGTCACACTTTGTCATCCTGGGTAGAGTGCTATGGGGTCATTGTAGCTCACAGCAGCCTCAAACTATTTATTTATTTATTTTGAGACAGAGTCCCACTCTGTTGCCCTGGGTAGAGTGCTGTGGCATCATCATAGCTCACAGCAACCTCAAATTCCTGGCCTCAAGCAATCCTCTTGCCTCAGCCTCCCTGAGTAGCTGGGACTACAGACACTCCCCCCTATGCCCAGCTAATTTTTCTCGTTTTAGTAGAGGCGGGGTCTCTTGCTCAAGCTAGTCTGGAATTCTGGAGCTCAAGCAATTCATCTGCTCTGGCCTCCCAGAGTGCTAGTATCACAGGCATGAGCCGCCGTGCCCGGCCTTGAGGGACTATTTTATTATTGTCCCCATTTTACAAATGAGGAGACTGAGGCACAGAGGATTTGAACGAGTGTGGTTTGGCACCAGGGTCTGTGTTCCAGCCCTTCTGGGACTGGACTAGCGGTTCTAAGCAGGGTGCACTCCCAAGACTGTCTTCCTCTCACCTTCAAGCTTAACTGATCTGTAAGCCATCTTCCTCCCCCACTGCCATCTGCGTGCTGATTTGTAAATCTGTCCACGAGGAAGGCAGGTAGGAGTGGGGAAGGAAGACGTGGCCATTACCATCTGAGCGAATGATAACTGAGCCCTTCATGGCCTGCTCTGCCACTTACAGGCTGCGTGACTTCGAACAACTTACTCAACCTCTCTGAAGCTCACTTTCCTCTTTTATGAAATGGTAATGTTTCTAACACACAGCCTATCTCAGGGTTAAGAGCGGCGCCTTGTACTTCCTTGGGACTTTGCCACTCCTTCCTTATCACTCTTACTGCTCTGCCCCAGGCCCTCCAGGACAGGGGCCCTTCATTCCCAACACCAGTGCTTAAGGGCACTGGAGAAATGTAATTTGATTATTTATTATTATTATTATTTTTGAGACAGAGTCTCTTTTTTGTTGCCCTCGGTAGAGTGCTGTAGTGTCACAGCTCACAGCAACTTCAAACTCTTTTACTTTTTCTTTTTTTAGAGACAGAGTTTTACTTTATCACCCTCAGTAGAGTGCAGTGGTATCACAGCTCACAGCAACCTCCAACTCCTGGGCTTAGGTGATTCTCTTCCCTCAGCCTCCCAAGTAGCTGGGACTACAGGCGCCTGCTACAACGCCTGGCTATTTTTTTGTTGTTGCAGTTGTCATTGTTGTTTAGCTGTCCTGGGCTGGGTTTGAACCCACCAGCCTCAGTGTATGTGGCAGGCACCATAACCACTGTGCTATAGGCGCTGAGCTTGTAATTTGATTATTGATAAATAATGAAAGCCATGTAAATCACAGCAATTTTATAGATTGGGAAATTGAGGCTTAGAGAAGTTGCATCTTGCTGAGCTATACAACTGGTAAGGGGCAGAGAGAAGACGAGACCCAAGTCTTTTTTTATTTTTTTTTAAGATAGAGTCTCACTCCATTGCTTCAGGATAGGCTGTTGTGTCCACCTAGTTCACAGCAATCTCGACCTCCTGGGCTCAAGCTATCCTCCTGCCTCAGCCTCACAAGTAGCTGAGACTAGAGGTGGGTGCCACAATGTCAGGCTAATTTTTCTATTTTTATTAGAGACAAAGTCTCACTCTTGCTCAGGCTGGAAGATCCAAGTCTTAATATTCCTCCATCCCTGTTCTTTCAGAGGTGCCCTAATGTTCGCCAGTGAAGGGTGTGTGCTGGATGTTTTTCAAAGTGGCATAGAATGGGGTTCCTGCAGCTCCAAAACTGCCAAGCTTCCCAGTGCTGTGATTTGGGGGCTGTATCCCGTCTTTCTGGGTGACCTCATCTAGCCCTGAGACTTTACAAACCATCCCTCTGGCATCTATAGAACTCCCAGATTCTATCTTCAGCTTCACCCTTTTCCTGAGGTATGTTCTGGAACACCGCTACTGGTTAGTCACCTCCAGATGGGTCTTAGATACGCAGGTGGTATTTAATTTCAGCAAACCTGATCTATTGATTTCCCATTCCATAGTCTTCCCTTACCTAAAGTGTCCCCAGTTGCCTCATCTTCCCCACTGGACAGTCACAATCAGAAGGGCATTGCCAGATGGGCATGGTGGCTCATGCCTGTAATCTCAGCACTCTGGGAGGTCAAGGCAGGAGGATCCCTTGAACTCAGGAGTTCCAGACTAGCCTGAGCAAGAGCAAGATCCTCATCTCTACTAAAAATAGAAAAAATTAGACTAGTATTGTGTCAGGCACCTGTACTCCCAGCTTCTTGGGAGACTGAGGGAGGAGGATCACTTGAGCCCAGGAGTTTGAGGTTGCTGAGAACTAGGCTTTCACCATGGCACTCTATCCTGGGGCAACAGAGTGAGACTGTCTTAAAAAAAAAAAAAAAAGGATATTGCCATCCATAATTTGCTTACAAGATCACGAATCAGAGTTAGGGTCTCAGTGGTATCATGAATTTGAATCACAAATAGTCTAATTATAGAAATATACATATGAGTATAACTTCTACCTGGATTCCTCCTTGGTGTCTGGGCACTAGGGACCCCACTGGGCCCCCGTGGGGCTGTGTAGATTGTGGCACAGATGGTGAAGGCCTGGGAGGTTAGATGTGTTTCACCTCCTTCACAGACCATGTGTATCCCCCTAGCCGGGGAATGTCCCCATAGAGAATGTGGGAAGCCATAGGCACCTAAGGGGTACTCTGGGGCTGGCCCACCATCCCCGACGATGTCTGACCCACTGAGTTAACCAGGCCAGGTGGCAGTGCCTGGGATCTAGCAGAGCCCCGCACCTTCAGCAGGGGCCTTGCAGGGTCTCCCTCTGGGAGTGCAGATGGCGCTGCTGCACCCAGCATTTGGAAGCACAGCCACCAGCTCCCTTGGTATTGCCAGATTCTCCCACCAGGTGATAATTCTGTTCTCCTGCTTTGGTTCTCACTGCACTGCCTGTGCCTAGGCTAGGAAACACCACATGTGAGAAGAACAGCTCGCAGGATTGTGGATGGCAATCCTCTCTCACCCCCTCTGACCCCCTCTTCCAGGCAGGGTGTCGCTCCAGAAGAGTGTGAACTTAGTTCCAAGAACCCAAGCCCATGATCATAATAACATTTCATTTCTTTTTTTCTTTCTTTCTTTTTTTTTTTTTGTAGAGACAGAGTCTCACTTTATCACCTTTGGTAGAGTGCCGTGGCATCACACAGCTCAGCTCACAGCAACCTCCAACTCCTGGGCTTAGGCGATTCTCCTGTTCAGCCTCCTGAGTAGCTGGGACTACAGGTGCCCGTCACAACGCCCGGCTATTATTTTGTTGCAATTCGGCCAGGGCTGGGTCTGAACCCACCACCCCTCCGTATATGGGGCTGGCGCCCTACCCACTGAGCCACAGGCGCCGCCCATAACATTTCATTCCTTTAACGTGGTCTGTGATTTTTAGACTGGATCTCCCTTCAGAGCGTGAGGACCAGTGTATTTTGTTTGTTTGTTTTAGCTGTGACCTCATATTCAATGGGATTTTCCATGCTCCAGCCAGTTTGGGGCGCACGCAGTGCCGGCTTGGGACTGCTTCTTTCCCGGTCCCTGTTTGTTGATCCCTGGGAGATTGGCTTGTCCTGGCAGGGTGCCTGCGGCCCCTGGGAACTTGCTGTCCTAGAAGGCTGGTGATGTTTCCTTTCTCCTGCTGTCCTCTCTTGTTCCAAGGGCTTTCCCTCTGCGGAGGGAAAGGGGGTGTCAGCTAATCCTGTAGAAGCCGGGAGTAGCCTGCATTTCTTAGGCAACCACAGGGACAAGCCAATCTTTTGACCTAGAAGCTGAGCTGGCATTTCGACCCTGGTTACTAAGAGCATGGCAGGGACTTGGGCCCCTCATCTGTTCCCTCATAGACACACCCCCTGTGGTCACGGATCACATTTCCAACCCCAGAACTTTAGAAGCATCTTGTTCCTGGAGTGGAGATTAGGTCACAAGTCACCAGCCCTGAATGAGGAGTAGCTGGGAAAGTGACTTTGAACAGGTGTTTTCATTCAAATTTCATGTCCCCAGTAGGGGGTGGAACTGGGTACCTATTTGCAGAAACCATGCCCACTTAATTTTTATGTCTTGCATAGTTGGGACTGTACCTGAGAAATTGTATCTATTCACAAGAATTGAGACAAAGAAAAACTGATTTATCGGCTGTAGAGAGATTTTATTCCACATCTGTGTTTTGTTTGTTTGTTTGTTTTTTGAGACAGAGCCTCACGCTGTCACCCTGGGTAGAGTGTTGCAACATCACAGCTCACAGCAACCTCCAACTCCTGGGCTCAAGTGAGTCTCCTGCCTCCGCCTCCCAAGTAGCTGGGATTATAGGCGCCTGCCACAATGCCCCGCTATTTTTTGGTTGCAGCCATCATTGTTGTCTGGCGGGCCCGGGCTGGATTCAAACCTGCCAGTTGGGTGTATGTGGCTGGCGCCTTAGCCGCTTGAGCCACAGGTGCTGAGACCACATCTGTGTTTTTTAATTAGAATAAGGCTCAGCCCTATGTTTTTTGTATGGCCCAGGGACTAAGGATGGTTTTCATTTTTATTTATTTATTTATTTTTTGAGACAGAGTCTCACCCCATTGCCCTCAGTAGAGTGCCATGGCATCACAGTTCACAGCAACCTCAAACTCTTGGGCTTACGCGATTCTCTTATCTCAGCCTCCCTAGTAGCCGGGACTACAGGCACCTGCCACAATGCCCAGCTATTTTTTGTTTTTTGTTTTTTGTGTGTGTGTTTTTTTGGCCAGGGCTGGGTTTGAACCTGCCACCTCTCGCATATGGGACCAGTGCCCTACTCCTTGAGCCACAGGCGCCGCCCATGCCCAGCTATTTTTTTATTGCAGTTTGGCTGGGGCTGGGTTCGAATCTACCACCCTCAGTATATGGGGCCGGCGCCCTACTCACCGAGCCACAGGCACTGCCTGAGTTCTTGTGCACGTTTTTTTTGTCACTATGTCACCTTCAGTACAGTGCCATGGCGTCACAGCTCACAGCAACCTTAAACTCTTGGGCTTAAGCGATTCTCTTGCCTCAGCCTCCCAAGTAGCTGGGACTACAGGCGCCTGCCACAACGCCTGGCTATTTTTTTGTTGCAGTTTGACTGGGGCCGGGTTTGAACCTGCCATCCTCAGTATATGGGGCCGGCACCCTACCCACTGAGTCACAGGCACCACCCTGGTTTTTATATTTTTAAATGGTTGGGGGGAGAAAAAGAGAAAGAAGAGAAGTATTCTGTGACATGTGAAAAGTATAGAAATCCAAATTTCTGGGCTGGGCCTGGTGGTTCATGCTTGTAATCCTAGTACTCTGGGAGGCCGAGGTGGGTGGATTGTCTGAGCTCACTGGTTCTAGAGCAAGAGAGAGATCCCATCTCTAAAAATAGCTGGGCGTTGTGGCAGGCACCTGTTGTCCAAGCTACTTGGGAGGCTGAGGCAAAAGAGTCGCTTAAGCCAGTGGTTCTCAAACTTCCTAATGCCGCAACCCTTTAATACAGTTCCCGTGGGTCATGACCCATAGGTTGAGAACCGCTGGCTTAAGCCCAAGAGTTTGAGGTTGAGCTGTGATGCCACAGCATTCTATCAAGGGCGACAAAGTGAGACTCTGCCTCAAAAAGAAAAAAAAAAGAAATCCAAATTTCTGTGTCAATAAATAAAGTTTTATTGGGACCCAGCCTTGTTCACTTGTTAACATACTGTTCCGGCTGCTGTCATTACATAGGGAGAGCCAAATAGTTGTGTCAGAGGTTGTATGGCCACAGAGCTGAAAATAGTCACTATTTGGCCCTTTAGGGTTAGAATATTGGTGATAAAACAGTTAATGATGTTGTTTGCCTATAGCACCTGGCACAGTGCCAGCAACATTGAAGGTTCAATACCTATCTGCCAAATGAATGAATGAACAAGATCACTTGGTTTCTTTTTTCTTTTCTTTTCTTTCTTTTTTTTTTTTTTGGAGACAGAGTCTCACTTTGTTGCCCTCGGTAGAGTGCTGTGGCATCACAGCTCACAGCAACCTCCAGCTCTTGGGCTTAGGTGATTCTCTTGCCTCACCCTCCTGAGTAGCTGGGACTATAGGTGCCTGCCACAATGCCTAGCTATTTTTTGTTGCAGTTTGGCTGGGGCCAGGTTTGAACCCGCCACCCTTGGTATATGGGACCAGCACCCTACTCACTGAGCCACAGGCGCCACCCACGATCCCTTGGTTTCAATCAGAGGTTTACATGCTCTTGTTTCCTTGATCCAGCCAGCACAGGTGCCCAGGTCTGAAAAGGGATGGGGTGGCTGTAGCCCGCTGTAAACCCATGCACTCTGGACAATTCTGCCAATGTGACGGCAGACACTAAGCTATTTAGCTGAGGAACACACCTGTCTGTGTATAAATGTCACTCCCTGTTCTCAGAGCTAGAAATATCAGATTACCAAACACACTAGTTTGCTTGGGCTGCCCTAACAAAGTACCACAGTCTGGGGCCTTAAACGGCAGACATTCTTTTTCACAGTTCTGGAGGCTGGAAGTCCAAGGTCAGAATGCCATCAGGGATTGTTTCTTCCTGGCTTGTAGGCAGCCACCTGCTCGCTGTGTTCTCACATGGTCTTTTCTTTGTGTGCACTCTGGTGTCCCTTCCTTTTTTTTTTTTTTTTTAGAAACAGGGTCTCACTCTGTTACCCAGGCTGAAGTGCAGTGGCCTCATCCTAGCTCATTGAAACATCAAACTCCTAGGATCAAGTGATCCTTCTGCTCAGCCTCCAAAGTAGCTGGGAGCCACCATGCCTGGCTAATTTTTTTTAACAGATAGGGTCTCACTATGTTGCTCAGGCTGGTCTCAAACTCCTAGCCACAGTGATCCTCCTGCCTTGGCCTCCCAAAGTGCTAGAGGTGTGAGCCACCTTGTGGCTAGCTGGTTTTGTTTTTAAATAACCTTTTTAAAATTTTAGAATCATTTGAGATTTATGGAAAATTTGCACAGATAGCAGAGAGTTCCCACACACAGCCCCCCACCTCAGCCAGTTCCCCCTACTGCTAACATCTTACATTACTTTTGTACTTTGTCACAACTAATGAACCAATATCAACACATTATTACTTTAAGTCACTTTTTCTTAGTTTTTTACCTAATGTCTTTTTCTGCTCCAGGATCCTGTCCAGGACACTACATAACATTTAGTCTCCTAAGACTCCTCTTGCTTGTGATCAAGGTTTTTGATGACCTTGACAGTTTTTTTTTTTCAATCCATGTGCCCCAGGCATGATTCAGGCATAAGCACAGATCAAAAGCCACTCTGGGATAGATAAACCAGGGGTTTCTTTGTCCCTGGCTGATATAAAATGGGCACCACCAGACCTTGACAGTTTTGAGAAGTACTGGTCAGGTATTTTGTCAAAAGTTCCTCAAATGGGATCCATCTGATGTTTTCCTCCTGATTAGACTGGGGTTCTGGGCTCTGCGGGGGAAGACCATGGAGGTGTGATTCTCATCATGTCACATCAGAGCACATTCATCCGCTCTGGATAAGAATTACATGGATAATGTTGACCTGTTAGCCAGGTTTCTCCACTGTAAAGTTACCTTGTCCCCTGCCCTTCTTTTTTTGAGACAGAGTCTCACTATGTCACCCTGGGTAGAGTGTGACAGCTCACAGCAACCTCCAGCTCTTGGGCCCAGGCGATTCTCTTGCCTCAGCCTCCCAAGTAGCTGGGACTACAGATGCCACCCGGCTATTTTTTTGGTGCAGTTTGGCCGGGGCCGGGTTTGAACCTGCTACCCTTGGTATATGGGGCCGGCACCCTACTCACTGAGCCACCGGTACTGCCCACACCTGGCTATTTTTTTGTTGCAGTTGTTTAGCTGGCCCAGGTGGGGTTCGAACCCGCCACCCTCTGTGTATGTGACTGGCACCAAAACCCCTGTGCTAAGGGCTCTGACCCAAATCTCCTGGCCTTCTTTCACACTGTCCCCTTTGTAAGTCACTGTGTGCGGCCCACACTGAAAGGTGAGGAGTTAATGCTCCACCTCCTGGAGGGGGCAGCGCCCCCATATGTTACATAGAATCCTGCACGTGATGGACGGTGCCTATAGCTCAATGGGTAGGACACCGGCCACATACACTGGAGGTGGCAGGTTCAAACCCAGCCTGGGCCTGCCAAACAACAATGACAACTACAACACCAAAACGGCCAGTGTTGTGGCAGGCGGCTTTAGTCCCGGTTGAGGTAAGAGAATTGCATAAGCTGGAGAGTTTGAGGTCGCTGTGAGCTGTGATGCCACTGCACTCTACCAAGAGTGACATGGTGAGACTGTTTCAAAAAAGAAAAAAAAAAAGAATCCTGCACATGAGTTTTGTTATTATTCATTATTTATTCTCACCTTATGGATTCCTGGACGTTAATTTTACCCTGGGAGTTATTATTCAATGCAACATTATTTCTTTTGTTGTTCACGTGGTTCCAGCTCTGGCCCTGGGAGCTCGTCCACTTGACTCCGTGTGACTTTGTCATAGCCCCATCATTTTGATTTGTGAGCATTTCCTTACTTTCTTCCTTCACTAGATGCTTCTGGCTCAGCGTACGTAGTCCCTGCCCGAGCCCTGGAATCCACCGTTTCTCCCAGGAGCCTGGGTTCCTTTTACTGGGGACAATGCATTAGACCAAGACCTCATTGCTCGTGGTTACTTGGGTGTTGTGGCTCTTAGCCTCTCAGTAGACAAACTGGAAACACATGTATAGATACAAGTAATATGTACATGATCCACATATGTATATACACGTGTAGGAGTAATACACACATGCCCATAAGTTCCATATTTGCCCTTCCGTATTTGTAGTAACAGACTGATGCCTCCAATTCTGAGCATCGCATGGCTTCTTCCCGCCTTCCCTTTGCTTGTCTATAGCTCCTCTCTCTGATAGGAGAAACCTGGCCCTCCCCATCCATCATCCACTTATTTGCTAGTTAACCCTAGCATACCCCAACAGTGGCTCTGAATGGTTAACCAGTACTCGCTGAGAAACCGGTTTAGTGACTATAGAGTCCAGCGCACATGCAGACTTCCTTTCTTATCAGTCTCAATATCGCCAGTCATTTCCAAACTTTCCTGGGTCACTTTAGACCAGCACCTTCTCCTCTCTTCATTCAGGGAGGTGGTGTCATACATTTGTTTTTTCTTTTTGAGACAAAGTTTCACTCTGTTGCCATGGGTAGAGTGCTATGGTCTCATAGCTCACAGCAACTTCAAACTCTTGGGCTCAAATGATTCTCCTGCCTCAGCCTCCCAAGTCGCTGGGACTACAAGTGCCTGCCACCATACCCAGCTGATTTTTCTATTTTTATTTATTTATTTGTTTATTTATTTATTTATTGCAGTTTTGGCCGGGGCCGGGCTTGAATCCGCCATCCCCGGGTATATGGGGCCGGAGCTCTACTACTTAAGCCATGGGTGCTGCCTTATTTGTTTATTTATTTATTTTGAGACAGAATCTCAAGCTGTCACCCTGGGTAGAGTGCCATGGCGTCATCATAGCTCACAGCAACCTCCAACTTGGGCTCAAGCGATCCTCTTGCCTCAGTTTTTCTATTTTTAGTAGAGACAGGAGTCTTGCTTTTGGTCAGGTTGGTCTCAAACTTGTGAGCTCAAGTAATCCGCCCACCTCTGCCTCCCGGAGTGCTAGGATTACAGGCATGAGCCACTGTGCCTGCTGTCTATTTACTTTTTTAAAAATATGATTCTATTTATATGGAATGTCCAGAGTAGGCAAATTAATTGAGACGGAAAGTAGATTAGTGATTGTTAAAGGCTGGGAGGTGGGTGGGAGGAAGAATGGTGGGTAACAGCTAGGGAGTATGGCTTCTTTCTGGGGTGAGGAGAACGTTCTAGAATGGATTATGGTAATGGTCACACAACTCTCTGAATATATTAGAAATCATTGAACTGCTCACTTTAAGTGAATGCTTTAAGTGTTTAAGAATGCTCACTTTAGGGTGGCACCTGTGGCTCAAGGAGTAGGGCGTCGGTCCCATATGCCGGAGGTGGTGGGTTCAAACCCAGCCCTGGCCAAAAATCACACACACACACACACAAAAAAAAAGAGAAAAAGAATGCTCACTTTAAGTGTTGTATGTGAATGATCCCTCGATAAAGCTGTTATCAAAATAACCCAAAACTATCCCCTTACTGATTGTTTTCAGGCAATATTTATTTATTTATTTTTGAGACAGAGTCTCACTTGGTCACCCTGGGTAGAGTGCCATGGTGTCATAGCTCACAGCAACCCCAAACTCTTGGGCTCAAGATATTCTCTTGTCTCAGCCTCCTGAGTAGCTGGGACTACAGGCACCTGCCACAATGCCTGGCTTTTTTTTTTTTTTTTTTGCAGTTTTTGGCCGGGGCTGTCTTTGAACCCCCACCTCCGGCATATGGGGCTGGTGCCCTACCCCTTTGAGCCACAGGCACCGCCTGCCTGGCTATTTTTTGAGAGACAGGATCTCATTCTGGTTCGTGCTGGTTTCCAACTCCTAGGCTCTAGCAATCCACCTGCCTCAGCCTCCCAAAGTGCTAGCATTACAGATGTGAGCCATAGTGCCCAGCCTTAGGCAATGCTTATTTATCTTAGTAATACTCATAGATGGCAGTTGTCACTGTGAATTCTCAAGGTGATTCAGAGTTAGAGTCACCCCCACTTGAGGTTTTCATTTGGGACCAGATTAAGAACCTTGTTTAAAGGACACATATTCAAAATTTGAACTCCATGCAGAGCCAGGCTATGGGGTGACAGAAACCAGGGGGAACAAAAAAGGAATGGGCCAGGCTCAGAGGAAAAATAGCCACACTTGTTTTGGCCTCTAATTGTCATTTCTCTCCCCTCTAAGACACTAAAAGTGAGGCTGGGACGGTTTAGCAAGTGACAGAATTTTAGCCCTGACTATAGGGCAGTTGCCCTGCCTTGGAGGGAGGGCGCTTTTTGATGCCAGATCAAACATGAATGTGATTGCAGTGGCAGAGTTAGGAAATACTGAAGCAGCCAAAGAAATTGACCCCAAGGTTGGGCATGGTGGCTCACACCTGTAATCCCAGCACTCTGGGAGGTCGAGGCAGGTGGATTGCCTGAGCTCAGGAGTTTGAGACCAGCCTGAGCAAGAGTGAGACCCTGTCTCTACTAAAAAATAGAAAAATTAGCTGGGCATTGTGCCGGGTGCCTGTAGTCCCAGCTACTCAGAGGCTGAGGCAGGAGGATTGCTTGAGCTCAGGAGTCTGAGGTTGCTGTGAGCTAGGCTAATGCCACAGCACTCTAGCCTGGGCAACAAAGTAAGACTCTCTCAAAAAAAGAAATTGATTCCAGAAGCTAATGTGAGTGGGAACGTCACACATATCCATTCTTAGGCAGAAGAACCTGTCATGGGGCCACATGGGGCCACAGAGGGGCATGGTGGTCCAGGTGGGTTTTCAGAGCAATTACGAGGGTCACTGCCCATCAAGGTCCAGTGTGCAGACTGCAGACCTTGCAGCCTCACCTGTAACCTCTCAGCATGTGAGTGGTGACTAGGGCCACTCAGTGTAGTTTCTGGTGTCTGCTGCTCCTTGTCCTTTAGCAGTGGGGATAGAAGGAACTGGGTCTAGCTTCTATTTCAGCATTAACTCATCTGGACATCAGGCTCCATAGGAGGTGGGACGGTTGACCCCCAAAGATATGTCCACCCAGAACCCCTGTGAATATGACTTGATTTGGAAAAAGGGTCTTTGCAGATTTGATTAAGAACCTCTAGATGAGACCATCCTGGATTGCGTGGGTGAGCCCTAAATCCAAGGATTGGTGTCCTCATAAAAAACAGAAGAGAAGACACAGGCGCAGGGAGAAGGCCACATGGAGACAGAGGCAGAGCCTACAGTGAAGTGGCCACAAGCCAGGAAATGCTGAGGGAGGCGAGGTAGCATCCTCCTCCAGAGCTTTCAGAGAGAGGGCTGCTCTGCCAACACCTTCATTTTTGAACTTTTGGCCTCTGGAACCATGAGAGACTAAATGTCTGTTGTTTCAAGCCACATAAGTTGTGATAACTTGTGACAGAGGTTGCGGGAAATGACCATGGTCCTTCTGGGTCTTAGTACCACATCAGTAAAACACAGTAAAGTAAATTAGTGTTTCTTGCTTTACCTACATTCAGTCTGATCCTTGGAATAATCTCTAAGGTGGACACTCTTCTATTCCTGTTCTGCCAAGTGGGAGGGAGGCTCCAACAGGTTGAGTGTCCTGGCCATGGAGGTGGTGGGGCCTGGGGGAGCCCGTGATGGTGGGGACCCTGAGGTAGGGGTGGGGCCTGTGGCAGGGGTGCGGGTCCTGTGGTGTGAGCAGCTCCCTCCAGGGCCCTTGCCTTTGGCCACCTGATACAGAAAGTATAGCTTCTGCCCTGTTCTGTCCATGAGATCTTCTATTCTGTGCACCAAAAAGCACTCCTGGGGGCCTTCAGGGTTGAGGCCTGGAGATGAGCCTGGAAGGCTCTGCTATCCTGCCCAGAGCCACCTTTGGCAGCTCCCCTTCCTGGCCCTGTAGACCCTTAAAGCAGGTGAGATAAGGGAGAGATGCTGAGTCAGTGGGGAATGGGAGGTCAGGGTCAGAAGTGGCCCCATAGATCCCCCCTCTCCTCCTGCAAGTGAGAGGTTGGGTATAAGGAAAGGAAAGGTTGGTCTGGAGTTTTTTTTTTTTTTTTTTGCAGTTTTTTTGGCCGGCGCTGGGTTTGAACTTGCCACCTCCGGCATATGGGGCTGGTGCCCTACTCCTTTGAGCCACAGGCGCCGCCCGTGGTCTGTAGTTTCATTTTGAGGTGTGTGAACAAGAGCGATGGTGGATGTTGAAGGCTCGGCAGGGCACAGACAGGGGCATTTCAGAAGGATCATGAGCTTGAACAGGGCCCAGCCTGCAGCCACAGCTCCTAGGGACAGCTCTTCTCCCCTGAGCTGCCCACCTGCACCCCGCATGCTTTACCCTTGTACCCCAGAAGAAAGCAGCAATGGTTGTCTAAAAAAAGATTTAATAATTACCTGAAAACAGATAAGGGTCCTGGGGTGCAGGGCTCTGAGGGACACCTGTTCAAGACAAGTCACTTTAGCCCTGTGACCTTTCCCATGCCAGCTGGGGAGCTCCTCTGTCTGTCCAGCCCCAGAAGGAATGAACAATAGGTACCCAGAGGAGTCATCAGAGCCACCTCCCTCTGTTCCCTCCTCTCCTTGTGGCAAACAACAGCTCAGCTAGTGCCACGGGGTGAAACACGGGAAGGACAGCCCGAACCACGCAGGCTCCGCTGGGCCAGGCCAGTGAGGGTGTTTATAAGTCCTGGCTGCCTCCACTGTGCCTGGATTAGACTGGTTTTTTGGGTCTCTGGTGCCAAGTTTTCTTTTCTTTTCTTTTTTTCCCAATGAGAATCTGCAGCTGAACATGTTCAAGTAATCACAGAAACAAATCACTGGATCAATACTTGCTCACCACTGGCCCACTTTCAAGGCCTTCAAGGGTCAAAGGTGAGGTTTTTCTTCCACCTCCCTCTGGACAAATACCTTGACTGTGGGAGGGAAAAGTGGGGGGATAGGTGCTCCCAAGAGCATTTGCCTAGAATTAGTCCCTAATTGTGTCCTTTTGTGTGTGTGTGTGTGTGTGTGTGTGTGTGTGCGCCCTTTCATTTCTGCTTACAAAGTAGACTGAAGATCCCAGAGAAAGGGCCCGAAAAACATGTATGGGGCTCGGCACCTGTAGCTCAGCAGCTAAGGCACCAGCCACATAGACCTGACCTGGAAGGTTCGAATCCAGCCCTGGCCTGCTAAACAACAATGACAATTACAACCAAAAAATAGCCGGGTGTTGTGGTGGGCGCCTGTAGTCGCAGTTACTTGGGAGGCTGAGGCAAGAGAATCACTTAAGCCCAGGAGTTGGAGGTTGCTGTGAGCTGCCATGTGGCACTCTACCTAGGGCAACAGCCTGAGGCTCTGCCTCAAAAGAAAAAAAAAAGCACGTAGGGTAGGGCTCAGGGCTGTGCTGTGATTTTCATGGGGCCTTGGGCACTTTGCTTTTGTGGGTCCCTTCCTCCATTAAAAACAATATTAAAAATTGTATTTTATATAGGCTGGGAGAGGTGGTTCACACTTGTAATCTTAGCACTCTAGGAGGCCAAGGCAGGAGGATTACTTGAGCTCAGGAATTTGAGATCAGCCTAAACCAAGAGCAAGACCCTGTCTTTACTAAAACATAGAAAAATTAGCCGGGTGTGGTGGCATGCACTATAGTACTAGGTACTTGGGGGGCTGAGGCAGGAGGATCACTTGAACCCAGGAGTCTGAGGCTGCTGCGAGTTAGGCTGATGCCACGGTATTCTACCCAGAGCAACAGAGTGAGACTTTGTCAAAAAAATTATTATTATTATTATTATTTTTTTGTAGACACAGAGTCTCACTTTATGGCCCTCAGTAGAGTGCCATGGCATCACACAGCTCACAGCAACCTCCAACTCCTGGGCTTAAGCAATTCTCTTGCCTCAGCCTCCCGAGTAGCTGGGACCACAGGCGCCCGCCACAATGCCGGCTATTTTTTGGTTGCAGTTCACCTGGGGCGGGGTTTGAACCCGCCACCCTACCGACTGAGCCACAGGCACCGCCCCCCCAAAATTATTTTTATAATTCCATTGGTAAAAGATAAACATAATCCAAAGTGGATTCATTAGGATATATCAATACACATAGAGGGTATCAAAAAATATATATATATATATTAAGCAATGTTATCTATGTATTGTTTTTCTAAGTTCATTGAAATACCATTACCTAGACATGCTACACACATTCATTGTACCTGCAATTCATACACTTTATGAGAATGATAGATTCTACTTCCAAGAATATCACTTAAAATGTGTATACATTCTTTGGTACTCTCTACATTTATTATCATTATATTCATTTTTCTCCTGATTCTATAAAGAGATTAAAACATTTCCTTGAGGTCCTAACAGTGTCAGAGCCCTGCGCCTCCTGGGCCCCAAAGAGGAGTCAGTCCTGCTGCTGCTGGCGTCCCCCTCCCTTTGCTGTTTCATTCCTTAATAATTTCCAGTACCAAGGTTTACTATGCCAAGACATTTATGTCCAAAGTCGCATCTCTTCTTCACAATGGGCCGATGGGGTGGGCCCCCTTGGTATTCCCAGCCCCCAGATGAGGAGGCTGAGAAATTAGAAAACTTGTCTAAGGTAGTGGACAGCGGGGATTGCACCCATGGCTTGTCACACTCCACAGCTTTGTTCTTAACCTCTATGCCAGATGCCTCTTTACCCACATTTGACTTCAGTTTACACGCTCACAGTGTACTGTAAAAGCCACACACAGCTGTCCCGAGGCCTCTGTTAATCAGTAGCTGGTTGCGTTTGGCCCACTGGGCAAGGCCAGGTGCAGAAAGTACAGTACAGAGAGCGCTGCAGGGCGGCCACGCTCTGCCCTCCTGTCCCCTTCCCTTGTCTTTGCCCAGCTTAGCGTCCTCAGTACTGACCAGTACACAGGGCAGCCGGCTCACTCCAGCCGTGGTTACCTCAAGTCCAGGACCAACACTGGACCAGAGCCTCCTCTGTGAGAATTAGAAAGCTGTCCCTTCCTCAGGACCCTTGATTACGAGGAAGGTGGCACCACGCACACACAAATCTGCAATGTTCAGTGTGACCGTGATGTGAAAGTCACCCCTTTCAATGTGTGATATGCACACCCTGCCTAACCATACTGGGCAACCCCATCTGGGCCTCTAAATGTCCTAGTGCCACTGACTGCTTTCAGGGGTTTCTAATCTAAATGGTGATATGCCATTTAGTCCTGGGAGAGGCTGGTGATTACTGTGTTTGCAGCAAAGACAAGGGAGGATTTGGGGGGGATGCTGTTGTAGCTGAAAGCAGAAATCCAGGCTGCCTGGTGGGACATGGTGGCCACAGAGGAACACTGGGCACAGACACCAGGGAATTATCACTTGGGGTCAAGAACATCCAGAATAGTGTACACTGAGGTGGGTCTTAGAGCATGCACCAAGTGCAAGCAAAGATGCAGGGGCAACTAACTTTCTGGACAAAAGAGACAACTAAGAAAGGTTTCACCACAGAGGGAACATTTGAACTGGGCTTTGCAGGATGAATAGGAGTTTGCTGTGCTAAGACTTTAAGGAGAATACTCTAAAATGAGTGTAGAAGAGAAGTAACAAAGACCCAGAAGCCTGAGAGTGCATGGTTTCCAAAGACCCCTGTGTGTTGATACAACATCCTAAAGGCATGATCCAAGAAATAATTGATAAACTGTTCTTAACTTAAAAACTCCTATGTGAAAAACACTGTTAAGAGACAAACTACAGACTGAGAGTAAATATTTGCAAATAACACGTCTGATAGAGGACTGTTACCCAAAATATGTAAAGAAACCCTTAAAATTCAACAAGAAAATGGACAATTTGATTAAGAAATGGGCAAAAGACCTGAACTGACACCTCACCAAAGAAGAGATACAGATAGCAAACAGTGTATGAAAAGATGTTCAATCACATGTCATCCGTGAACTGCAAATTAAAACAACAGTGAAAATACTACACCCCGATTAGAGTGGTCTAAATCCAGAACACTGACAACACCACATGCTGGTGAGGATATGGAGCAACAGGAAGGCTTATTCCTTGCTAGTGGGAGTGCGAAATGGTATGCCTTGGGACAAAACTTCTACCATATGATCCAGCAAATGCATTGGAAACTTAAGTCCACCCAAAAACCTGCAGGTGGATGTTTACAGTAACTTTATTCACAATTGCCAAAACTTGGAAGGAACCCAGATGTCCTCTGGTAGGTGAATGAATAAACTGCTGAATTTCAGACAATGGAATATTAGTCAGTGCTGAAGACAATGAACCATCAACGCAAGAACAGACATAGAGGAACCATAGTGCTTATTGCTAAGTCAAAGAGGCCAGTCTGAAAAGGCCACACATTACGTGATCCCAATTGCATGACTTTCTGGAAAGGCAAAGCTACGGAGAGGTAAAAAGATTAGTGGTTGCCAGGAGTTTGGAGCGTGGGGAGGGAGGATGAATAGGCAAAGAACAGAGGATTTTTAGGGCGGTGAAACTATTCGGTAAGATGCCGCAATGGTGGATACAAAAGTGAACTTTAATGTAAGCTGTGGACTCTGAGTGATCGCGATGTGTCCGGGTAGATTCATCAGTTGTAATAAATGCGCCATGCGTAGGTGAGGACTGGAAGTGTACGGGAAATCTCTCTACCTTCCGCTCAACTTTGCTGTGAACCCCAAACTGCTCTCAAAATGAACGTCATTAAAAACAAATTATTTGCTTGGCCACTTCCATGCAGTGAGATTCACACCCTACCTTCCCCTGACACCCGCCAATAACCCCTGGAGCTTGGAGAGGTAGGGGAGGCGCCCAGGAGAAGGGCCTGGGGACGAGAGAGGGTTGGATGGTGATGGGGGGTTGGGGGGCAAGGACTGGTGGTCTCCTTCCTCTGGGCAGGGCAGTTAGAAGCCTGTGTCCTGCTTGCGTCCCAGCTCCACCTCCACTTTGCAGTAGACCGGGCAAATCGATGTCGGCTGTAAGATTGGGGTGGTTGTTAGCCCCGTGCACGGGTGCCCGCAAAAGTCCCCGAGGTCACCGAGAGCCGCGGTGGAGGCGCGCGGCCGTTCCCCGCGGTTCCTGCCCGCGCAGCTGCGCCCCCTGGTGGCCACAGGCGGAGCGGCGGCTCGGGGCGGCTGCCTGGGCTGTGCACCCCTGGCTTCCGAGGCCCCCCGCAGCGAGGTGGGCGCTACGCGGCGACTTACTGGACTTGTAATCAAGTGTCCCCAAAGGTGGCCGTGCTGAGTTTTCTCCAAGCCTGCTGTCTCCACGCTTCTAGGCCGCCATCCCCAGGATTAAATTGGTGGACCCCCTGGGAGCCACTGTGCAGGACTGTGTCCCAAACCCCTTTACCGGCCCGCCACCACCTTACCCAGGATGGCAACCAAGCCCCTCTTCCCTCTCGCTGTGAGCGTCGGGTTCTCCCACTAAACACCCACAAGGCCGAGGGAGCTCCCTGCAGCCCAGGCTAGTCTATTTCACGAAATCAGGGCTGCTTCAGCTGGGAATATGGAGAGGTCCCCGTCCTGGGACACCCCCTCCAGGGGTAAGAAATCCAGGGGAGGGCCCTGCCACCCGGTTTCTGAGGGAGGCTGAGTGTGAAGACGTGCAGAGGTGACCCCAAAAGAAGAGTGCGGCAGGGCTTTACCTGTCTCCCCATCTCCTCTGGCAACCCCAAATAAGAATTTCAAAAACTTGGCAAAGTGTGCATTTTAAATTCTCAGAGTTGATGGTATTGGTCTTACAGCTTAATTCAGGAAAGCAGGAAATTAAGAGGAAGCAATAATCTTCTGGAGAAATAATAGATTGGCCATAAGGGAAAAATTCTACAGTCCATTTAAAACTCCATTTGTGAGGAAGAAGTATTTATTAATAACATTTTTCTGGAATATTTCCTGGTACAGTCCTCAGATGGCTGATGACATTTTTCACGTAAATAGGTCCCAGCTCACAGGCAGCCCTGTACCTTCCTTTGAGGGAGCCCTGAGGTCCCCTCACACCAGGCTTCCATTTTAGTAAGGGTACTAATCCCAGGACATCCTGAGTGTGACTGGATTTTGGAGGTAACTGGCCCACAGGCACAGGTCTGCTGTCCCAGAGCTGGTCAGAGGCCACATCTGCAGGTAGGAGGGCAGAATGAGGACTGCAGGGAGGTGAGCCGGAAGCTGGAGGCAGTAGTGTGTCTGTTTGCGGTTTCAGTCTGGGTTTGCATAGGCTGTGAAATTAGAGCACTCAAGCCTAGTTTGTCTAAATTTCAAAGGGCCGTGTTGGCTCAAAGTGATATTTGAGTCCATCACGATATTTAATACCGTTGATGTCCCTCTGGAAATTGAGGTGCTGCTGGCAAACTGGCTTTGTGGCAGGTGATTAGGGCTTCCGGAGGGCAGATTATTCTGGAAGGGGTAGAGAGAAGGCCAAGGGCTCCCTGTACAGTGGCCAAGATGGGGAGCAAGCAGGAGCCACACCTGTCCAGGCTGGACACAGGGGCTGAGTTCCTTGTATTTCATACTGCAGAAGCATTGAGACTCACAGTCCCTCTTCTTTGTTTTTTTTTTTTTTTTTTTTTGCAGTTTTTGGCCCGGGCTGGGTTTGAACCCACCACCTCCAGCATATGGGGCTGGCGCCCTACTCCTTTGAGCCACAGGCATTGCCCACACAGTCCCTCTTCTTAATGGGCTCAGAAGGCCTTAGCCAAATTTTGGTCATTTGAAAGAAGGTAGGGTCAGCTGTACAGTATTTTTTATTTTTTTCTAATACTGTCTCAGGTACAGTTTCTCCTTAAAAAATTGTTTTTCTATGATAAATAGAGAGTTGGAGAAACTGGGACAAAAATGCAAAACCCCTGTAGTTCCAACTACAAAATATGGTGGCTCAGTTATCTCTATTCATTACCATGACTGCAATCCCCGGCCACTTGCAAATCGAAGTTTTGTGTTAGAACAGAAGAGCAGTGTTCACTTCAGCAGCATGTATACTAAAATTGGAACAATACAGAGAAGATTAGCCTGGCCCCTGTGTGAGGATGACACACAAATTCATGAAGTGCTCCATATGTTTACAAGTTACTGAAGAAGGAAATCATAGAGAATGTAAACAATTGGAAAAATATATCCTGCTCATTGATCAGCAGAATAATAATTGTTAAAATGTCTATACTACCCAAAGTGATCTATAGATTCAATGCAATCCCAAAGAAAATAACAGTGTCATTTACAAAGATCTAGAAAAAAGAATTCTACATTTTGTATGAAAGCAGACAAAAGTCTGAATAGCCAAAGCAACCTTAAGCAAAAAGGACAAATCAGGAGGCCCCACTCTACCAGACTTTAAGCTATCCTACAAGACTATAGTAGCCAAAATAGCATGGCACTGGCGCAAGAACAGAGACATAGATCGATGGATCAGAACAGAAAACCCAGATCTAAAACCATCTCATATCACCATCTGATCTTTGACAAAGTAGATAATAACATACACTGGGGAAATGGTGCTGGAAAAATTGGATAACCACATATAGAAGACTGAAACAGGATCTGCACCTGTCACCACTCGCAAGCATTAACTCTCAGTGGATAACAGACTTAAACCTCAGGCATGAAACTCTAAGAATTCTAGAAGAAAATGTTGAAAAAGTCTTATAGGCGGGACGCCATGGCTCATGCCTATAATCCTAACACTCTGGGAGGCTGAGGTGGGTGTATCCCTTGAGCTCAGAAGTTTGAGACCAGCCTAGGCAAGAGTGAGACCCCTGGATCTAATAAAAAGAGGGAAAAAATTAGCTGAGAGTGGTGGTGCACACCTATAGTCCCAGCTACTTGGGAGGCTGAGGCAAGAGTATCATTGGAGCCCAAGAGAATGAGGTTGCTGCGAGCCATGACACTAGGGCACTCTACCCAGGGCAACAGAGTGAGACTGTCTAAGAAAGAAAGAAAGGAAGAAAGGAAGAAAGAAGGCGGCGCCTGTGGCTCAGTGAGTAGGGCGCCGGCCCCATATACCGAGGGTGGTGGGTTCAAACCCAGCCCCGGCCAAACTGTAACAAAAAAATAGCCGGGTGTTGTGGCGGGCGCCTGTAGTCCCAGCTGCTCGGGAGGCTGAGGCAGGAGAATCGCGAAAGCCCAAGAGCTGGAGGTTTCTGGTGAGTCCTGTGACGTCATGGCACTCTACTGAGGGCGGTAAAGTGAGACTCTGTCTCTACCAAAAAAAAAAAAAAAAAAGAAAGAAAGGAAGGAAGGAAAGAGAAAGGAGGGAGGAAGGGAAGGAAGGAGTCAGTCAGTCTTACAGACATCGGCCTAGGCAAAGAATTTATGAAGACCCCAAAGACAATCACAGCAACTACAGAATGGACAAATGGGCCTCAATTAAATTAAAAAGCTTCTGCATAGCCAAGGAAGCAATCAATAGAGCAAACAGATAACCTGCAGAATGGGAGAAAATATTTGCATGCTATACATCTGATAAAGGGCTGATAACCAGAATTTATAAAGAAATCAAACCAATTTGTGCAAGAAATAAAACCAAACAACTTCATAAAAAGTGAACAAAAGACATAAACAGAAGCTTTTCTTCTTCTTCTTCTTCTTTTTTTGAGGCAGTCAAGATGAATACAGAAGCTTTTCAAAAGAAGACAGACTAGGGCAGTGTCTGTGGCTCAGTGAGTAGGGCGCCAGCCCCATATACTGAGCGTGGCAGGTTCAAACCCAGCCCGGCCAAACTGCAACAAAAAATAGCTGGGCACTGTGGTGGGCGCCTGTAGTCCCAGCTACTTGGGAGGCTGAGGCAAGAGAATCGCTTAAGCCCCAGAGCTAGAGGTTGCTGTGAGCTGTGACGCCACAGCACTCTACTGAGGATGACAAAGTGAGACTGTCTCTAAAAAAACAGCCTAATAGCCAATAAATATGAAAAAATGCTCAACATTATTAATCATCAGGGAAATGCAAATCAAAACCACAACAAGGTATCACCTAGCTCCAGTGAGAGTGGCTTTTACATATATATGTATTTATATATATATATTTTTATATATATACGAAAAATCCCCAAACAACAGATGCTGGTGTGGATGTTGGTGGGACTGACAACCTCTCTAGAAAGTGGTATGGAGATACCTCAAACAACTAAATGTAGACCTACCATTTGATCCAGAGATCCCACTATTGGCTATTTACCCAAAGGAGAAAAAGTCATTATATCAAAAAAAGTGAACTCAATGCTTAATGTGGTACAACAATTGCAAACATGTGGAACCAACCCAAGAGTCCCTTAGCACATGAATGGATTAATAAAATGTGGCCTGCACACATGATGAACTAATACCTTTTGAAACAACCTGGATGGAAATGGGGACCATTCTTCTAAGTGAAGTTTCAAAAGAATGGAAAAACAAACACCACATGTACTCACTATTAAATTGGAAACAATCAATCAACATCCATATGCACATTTGGTAGCAAAACTCAATGGAAATCAGCAGGTGGAAGGGGGCCACAGGGGAGGAGGAAATTCACACCTTACAGGTACAAAGCTCACTGTCCAAGTGAGGGGCACGCTTATAATTTTGACTCAAACTGTACCAAAGCAATCCATGTAACCAAAACATTTGTACTCCTGTAATATTCTGAAATTAAAAAAAAATTAGAAGAGCAGGCTTCTTTGACAAATAAATGGTAAGAAAAAAAAAAGTGAACCCAGAACCTAAAGATAAAAAGATTTCAATCTTAGTGGATCCTGATTCAAGCAGGCTTTTAAAAAAAAGAACACAACACTGTTGTCATTGATAAGACTGTTAATAATATGACACTGGTAATTTAATGACGTTGAAGAATTTTTTAAGTGTGATAATAGTATTATGGTGATGTTAAAGTCTTTATCATTTACGCATGCATAAATATTTGCAGATTGAATAATACGCCATCTGGGATGTGCTGTAACCTAATCCAGTTGGGGGAGTGGATGAAAATGAATTAAGTATGAGATTGGCCATGAATCAGTAATTGTTCATTAAATCATTCTATTTTTTATATGTTTGAAATTCTCCATAATATAAGGTTTTAAAAAATTAAAAAAAGCCCTATGCAAGAGCTAGGAATGATATTATTTGGGTGTGACGGGACGCAAGTGACAGCAAGGTGCGCTGTGGGCTGGGATAAAGTGCCGGGCAGGGCGGACTGGTCCAGCCACCGGCTGCCCACGACGCCCCTTCCACGGCTGTGCTCCAGGATCCCGCAAGGGGGCGCCCGAGACCAAACTAAGGCATAGCACCGAGGGGCTAGGCAGGAGCCAGGGGAGACTTCAAACTGCTCCCTGGGGGAAAGTTTAAGCACAAATCTGAGACCTGCGTGGGGTCCAGACGAGGGACTAGATGGCAGGAATGTGACTGAAATATTGCAGACACTGAGAGTTAGGCTTTTCTGCTATTTTCTCATCTGGGTGTCACTTTGGAGAACTTTATCTCTTTCGCTTCTTTTTTTTTTTTTTTGAGACAGTGTCTCACTATGTCCCCCTTGGTAGAGAGCTGTAATATCACAGCTCACAGCAAGAGTTTGAGGTTACTGTGAGCTGTGACGCCACAGCACTCTACCCAGGGTGATATGGTGAGACTCTATCTCAAAAAAATAAATAAAACTCCTGGCCTCAAGTGACCGTCTCACCTTAGCCTCCCAGAGTGCTGGGATTACAGGCATAAGCCCCCGCACCCAGCCCCACATGCTTTCACTTAGTATAATGTTTTCAAGCTTCAGCTGAGTTGTAGCATCAGGTAATCAGGCAACCTCATTCCTCTCCATATCTGAGTTATACCCGTTGTATGGAGACCTTGCATTTTCTTTTCTTTTTTTTTTTGTGGAGACAGAGTCTCACTTTTCCACCCTTGGTAGAGTGCCATGATGTCACAGGACTCACAGCAACCTCCAGCTCTTGGGCTTTCCCGATTCTCCTGCCTCAGCCTCCCGAGTAGCTGGGACTACAGGCGCCCGCCACAACGCCCGGCTATTTTTTGGTTGCAGTTCAGCTGGGGCTGGGCTTGAACCCGCCACCCTCGGTATATGGGGCCAGCACCCTACTCACTGAGCCACAGGCGCCACCCCGCATTTTCTTTATTTGTTCATCGGCTGATGAACATTTGTGTTGTTTTCACCTTTGGGGTGTTGTGAATAGTGGGTGCTGCAATCCACATGTGCATCCATGTTTTGTTTGGCCTGTTTAGTTTGAAAGGAATTATGTAAAGTCCTACCTGGAAGAACAAAACATAAACTGCCCAAGTGAGGAACAGGAAGCTGTGGGCCAAAATCTGGGGTTCTTTATTCATTCTCTCCTCAGTAAGAACCTGAGATGCGGCTGTAAACGAAAAAGACAGAAGGACTCTTTTGTCCAAGTACGATTATTTGCTTAGCGTGGACCAGAGGCCAGAAGCCCACTGGTGGTTTACTATGAGACACAGCAGTGGCAGGAAGATCATGCCCTCATTAGTGGAGGACCCGCCCTGTCATGCTCCAGCGCTGAGGGTTTACAGGTTCTGTGGGAAAGGCCGGGCCTCGGGTTTAAACGCCAGCCTTGCCACATCCTGACCGTGTGGCTGTGGTGAGTTATAAACATAATCACCCCTACCCCTGTGCCCTCTGTCCGCTTCCCTATAATGGAAATTATAAAACCGAGAATTTTTTTTTTTTTTTTGAGATAGAGTCTTGCTCTTTAGCCCCGGGGTTGAGTGCTATGGCATCATAACTCACAGCAACCTCAGATTATTGGGCTCAAGCAGTCCTCTTACCTCAGTCTCCTGGGTAGCTGGGACTACAGGTGCCCATCACAACACCCAGCTGTTTTTAGTAGAGACAGGGGTTTCACTCTTGCTCAGGCTGCTCTCAAACTCCTGAGCTCAGCAATCCACCCACCTCGGCCTCCCAGAGTGCTAGGATTACAGGTGTGAGCCTCTGTGCCTGGCTGAGAATTTTTTTTTTTTTTAATGAAATAAGATAATGTGGCAAAGCTCTCCGGAAGTACCTGGCACACTAGAGATGGTCCATGGACATTGACAAGAGTCCTAGGATGCTGGAGTGACCAGGAGGTGGTGGGGATGGGTCCCGGGCTCCAGGATTTACTCTCCGGGTGACATGTGATGGAGGCAGAAACAGAGATGGTAGCGTGAAGCGGTTTCCTCTTACGTCTGCCTCTCTGAGAGGATGCAGAGAGGCAGGAGAGCAGGCCGGAAGAGGGGAGAAAACCCACGCCGGATTCAGGCTCAGCGCAGAAACCCACAAGGACTGCAGATATTCTCCATCTGGCTAAAATCGCATCTGTAATCAGGCCGATGAGAAGTGCTTGCACAGAAAAGCGCCCGTGGAAATAAGAGGATGTTTCTTATCAGGGGAAGTTTCTTTTGGGTCTTCCCATATAGAGTTCACTGACAACTTTGGAGGGAATTTTGAGGAGAAAAGGCAATAAAAGTGATGAAGAGGCTGCAGGGCCTGAGTGTGAGGGAAGATGAAACAACAGCTTGGCTGTTGTGCAGATTTAGGGGAGATGCAGCCTCAAGCTGGCTGATTATAAGGGTGTCAGATGGAAGGAGAAGTTGGGGAGAGCCCAGGAGGACGTGAGGAGGAGTAATGAAGTGATATTATGAGAAGGAAGTGATAGGCTGAGGCTCAGGATGATTTCTGGGCAAAAAGCCTGTTTGGGAGAATAATGTTCTCCCCAGGGCCATGGAAACACTCTATTACTTGACACAGTGAAATTTTACAAGATCAAGGTCTTAGGAACACTCTGCTGGGCCACCAGCTCCTCCCCAGCTTGGATGTTTCATCTCCAGGCCCTTGGTCGGCCTCTCATACGTTTGTGTGGGTTTGCAGCCTGGGTCCTCGGGGTTGTGGGCAGCGCTCTGGCCTGTGAACACAGGCTGCGGGGAGAGTTTAGCTGAGAGGACGTGTGAGCCTGTTGTCCACTGCCTTTGGGAGGGTCTCAGGTAGCAGAGGATGGGTCTCCCTGAGAGCATCTTTATCCCATCCAGTGAAGGATGGACCAGAAGAAGGGAGAAGCTCTTGGAATATTAGGGATAGACAACCAAATGGGCTTCTGGCCTCTGGTTTGAGCTGGGCAAACGCTTGCCTGGTTCCTTTCAGGCCACCAGTTACTTTGATTTCTGTAACTCCTCTGTCCCATCCTGAGGTTCATGATGTCTCCACATTTTTGACAAGATAGTTTCCTGCGCCTTGCCTCCTTTCATTCATCATTATGAGTTGAAGCCAACCTTAACAGTAGGCAGGAACATTCCAGATCTGGGGATGGAGCGAAAAGTTAGGAGGTAGAAAGTTGGGAATTGTCACCATACAGATGGCATTAAAGCCCCGAGGCATGGTGAGCTCACATAGGATGTGAAGGCAAGTGGAGAAAAGAAAACTTGGGGCCTGAGTTCTGGGACTGGCCAATGGCAGAGGCTGGGAGAACCAAGAAGGAAGAGAGGGGGAGGAGAAGACGGAGGGATGGACGCGTGACCCCACAAGCATTATGGGGCGCCTAGCGTGTCCCGGGCACTGTTGAGGTACTGGGATAGGGAGCTTTGGGGCTGATGAAGGCCTCGGAACAAACCATCATCTTCAGACTTGGTGGTAGGTGTGCTGAGAACCTGTGGGGCTGTGGGAAGTGAAGGGAAGAGCATCTAACCCTTCCTGGAAGGTTTCTAGAGTCACTTGAACTAAGTCTTAAAAGACCAGCAAGTGAGACAGGTGCATTGGCTCACTCCTGTCATCTAGTATTTCAGGAGGCCAAGGCAGGAAATCCTTTGAGCTGAGGAGTTTGAGACCAGCCTGAGCAGAGCAAGATCTGTCTTTATAAAAAATAGAAAAAATTAGCTGGGCTTCATGGTGGGCACCTGTAGTCCCTGCTACTCAAGAGGCTGAGGCAGGAGGATCGCTTGAGTCCAGGAGTTTGAGGTAGCTGTTAACTAGGCTGACACCACTGCACTCTAGCTTGGGTGACAGCGAGACTCTGTCTCAGAAAAAAAAAGTTAAGAGCTGGAAAGGGAGGAGGAAGAATGTTCCAGAAGATCCCACAGGAGATGCGTGACCTGAGAACCGCAGTTGTTAGATAGGGGTTTCTTGGGAGTGTGCGGTGAAAGGGGATCCCTGACTGGCAGGACATGGAGAGCCCTGTATTTGGGTTTGATTCTGAGGGTGGTGGCCACTATATCAGGGGTCAGTGAGGCTGGACCAGAAGAAGGGGAAAGTTCTTGGAATATTAGGGATAGACAACCAGATTACCCTGGCGGCAGTCTTTTTTTTTTTTTGCAACCTGCGAGCAAAGACGGGCTTTTATTTTTTTTTTTAATAGTTGGAGAAAAAAATCAAAAGAAGAATAATAGTTCATGATATCTGAAAACGATGTGAAATTCAGATTTCAGTGTCCATAAATGAAGTTTGATTGGGACAGAGCCTCGCCTGTTTGCGAATGTTGGTGACTTTTGCTCTCCAGTGGTGGATTGGAGAGGTTGCAATGGAGACCATGTGGCCTGCAAACTGGAACCTCTAACTATCTGAAGCCTTTCAGAAAAATTGTGTGGGCTTTGTGATATGGTATTTTAGATGCTGGGAAGTCAGGGGTCAACAGGAGAGACAGAAATTGAGGCCCTGGGCCAGGTGCAGTGACTCATGCCTATAATTCCAGCACTTTGACAGACAGGCTGAGGTGGCAGAGATTGCTTGCTGCCAGGAGTTCAAGACCAGCCTGGGCAACAGAGCCAGACTATTATTATTATTATTATTATTTTTAGAGACAGAGTTTTATTTTGTTGCCGTCAGTAGAGTGCCGTGACGTTGCAGTTCACAGCAACCTCCAGCTCTTGAGCTTAGGCGATTCTCTTGCCTCAGCCTCCCAAGTAGCTGGGACCACAAGCACCCGCCACAATGCCCAGCTATTTTTTGTTGCAGTTTGGCTGGGGCCGGGTTTGAACCTGCCATCCTCGGTATACGGGGTATACGGGGCCAGCGCCCTACTCACTGAGCCACAGGTGCCGCCCGCAAGACTCTTATTATTATTATTCTTATTTTTGCAGTTTCTGGCCAGGTCTGGGTTTGAACCTGTCACCTCTGACATATGGGGCTGGCGCCCTACTCCTTTGAGCCACAGGCACCACCCAAGACTCTTATTTTTACAAAAGATAAAATAAGGAAAAAAAAAAAAAACCCTGGGGCCTGCATGGAGGTTCCATCCTGGTGGGAAAGCTGCTGTCCAAAAGTTGCCTCTCTCTGAGGGTAGAGACTTTTTTTTTTTTTTTTTTTTTGAGGGTAGAGACTTTTTGACACAGGATCCACTCCTGCTTCTAGAATTTCTCCTGTTCCTCTTCCCAGGAGCAGCGTCTGCTGAGGGCAGGCCGTGCCTTGCGCGCGCTGCTCCCTCTCAAAGCCTCTGGCCAGCCGGGACTTTCTCTCTGGCATGGTGTTTATGATGTGCTCATAACTCGCTCTAGGGCAGGGGGAAACGTACCTGTTTCTGCAGAAGTGTGCCTTTGGTGTGTTCCCTGCACTGGTGGAACGAGGGCACCCTTCACCTAGGGCTGAGCTTCAGGGTTTTGACTTTTTCCTTCAGGTACAAACTGTTCACTCAAGGGCAGGCACCAAACCTAGTTTTCTGGGGAGGGGAGGCCACCTTCTCCTGCTCCCTGGGAGGGACCCCTGTGGACCGTGGAGCAGAGGTGGAGTTGTCTAGCCCAGGGAGGCCTTCGCCTCACCTGACCACTGGTCTCAGGGTTGCCTGCATGAACGGGGATGGGGGGGTCCATGGATCCCAGTGTGCCTCAGCTGCCAAGACTTGCTGACGACTGGCTGACTGGGAAGAGTGCTTACTGCCTCTGTAGACACCCTTGCTCAGCCAGAGAGACTTGCCCTTAGCAGAGGCAGCCTTGACAGAGGCTCAGTGCAGGGACCTGAAGCCAGACAGCTGGTGTCCAAGCATTGCTCTGCCACTTAGCAGCTGTGTGACCTTGGGCAGCTTACTTACCCTCTCTGAGCCCCTGCTTCTACAAAATGTGGTAAATAGTACCTGCTTCATGAAAACTTTGTGATACTCAAATGGCTTAGCATTTATAATTTACTTAGAACAATGCCCAGCACAGAATGTTCTTTAAGTCTTTGTCACAGGAGCTGAACAAAGAAGCATTGCCAGGGTGCTTTACCCATGTGCTCTTTTGTTTTGGGCCCAGGGTGGGTGTTGCCCCGCACGTGCACCCCGCGTTTTACCTAGGAGAGCACCTGGCTCACGGTAGGTTCTGATAAATGTTGGATCAATGACTGAGACACCCTCCTCATCTCTGAATTATAGAAAGTTTCTGGAAAGATGAATCCCTGAGAAGCAACCTTTGATAGTAATTCCAAAGGGAATTTCAAAGCTGGGACCACATTTCATGTGCTCATTTACTGGGGCTGTTGAGAACTTTAGGGGGGGTTGCTAAGTGAGCCTGGGGTGGGGGCACTTGGCAGGGTGGGAGGTACAGGTATTAGTAAGATGGGAGGGTAGAGGGCAGGAGGCTTCCAGGGGATGAGGCTTCCAGCCAGCCAGGACCTGCCCTGCTGACCCCAGAAGAGAAGCCAGGACCCACTGGCACTGAGCCAATCATGGGCTCCCCTCTATACAGCCAGGAAAAGGGGGGATCAGTTCTTTTGGAGTAAGTACCAAGATAGGCCAGTTAATTAGAATTCTGGGGGAGGGTATGGAGTTGATCCGGGGTGGTTAAACAGGACAGCTGGCTCCCAAGCCCTGCAGCTCCAGCTTTGTTCCCTGGCGAGTTTGCAGAGGCACCAGCAGGGCTCTGAGTCCACCCCGAGAACTATAACTGATCTTGCCTGCGATTCAGGTCGAGGCAGCTGTGAATCTTGGTCCCTTGGCTTAGGCGCTCTCTTGGTAGCCAGTTTTCAAGCAGTCCTGGATCACTCAGCTTGTTCTCGCCCCATCTGTCCACACCTTCGCTAGCATCCAGTGGTGATGGTCGGGCGAAAGGCCTGACATCACCGTCTTGGCTGGTCTTTGAGTCAGAATCACCCAGTGAGGAAGGGGGGACAGCGGATGAGCTGGTCTAACAGTGTCCAGGCTCTCATATTTGAAAAGGTGAATGTAACTGGTGCAAAAAGCATCAGTCAGGCTTTGAGTGGTAACTAAAGGTCTGGTCAGACTACCCTGGGCTGGGGGACAGACCTCCCTCCCACCATTGACGGTTGGTGTCAGAGGTCTTTTTGTGAGCACCTGCTGGGAGTGGATGGCCCCAGAGTCCAACTTCAGCAGAGCAATGATGGATAGATGAAATATCAGAAATTGTGTCCTTAAATAAGGGACAGACTGGGAGCTGGATGCTTGTCTGGGTAAAGGCTGCTGGCATAGATTTTAACTCCGTATCTTTGGGAAAACTTGGAAAATAAGCATTTTTTAAAAAAATTGAGACAGAGTCTCAGTTTATTGCCCTCGGTAGAATGCCGTGGTGTCACACAGCTCACAGCAACCTCTAACTCCTGGGCTTAGGCGATTCTCTTGCCTCAGCCTCCCGAGTAGCTGGGACTACAGGCGCCCGCCACAACGCCCAGCTATTTGTTGTTGTAGTTTGGCAGGGGCCGGGCTTGAACCCACCACCCTCGGTATATGGGCCCGGTGCCCTGCCCACTGAGCCACTGGCGCCGCCCCAAATAAGCACTTTTTTAAAGGAACATTTCAAGGCATTTCATTCATTTGTTTATTTGTTCATTCATTCATTTATTCATTCAACAAACATGCATTGGAGGTCATGCCATGGGCCAAGGATTGTGCTGATCAACCAGGGGCCAGGCTTTGCCCTGAGCTGTCCCGGCTTCGGCATGAGAGTGGCAGGAGTTCAAAGCAAAGCACTGGTCAGTGCTTTGAGAAGCAACACGCGGGGCTGCAGGGAGCCAGGGAGCTTGTCCCCAGCTGGGGGAGCGCAGCAGGGCTTAGAGCCAGGGCAGGCTTTTGGGGGAGGTGATGCTTGATTCAAGTTGTTAAGGGATGAGTAAGTGTTTGTGGGCCAGGACGGGGGTTATGAGAACATTCTAGAGTTCAAAATGGTCTATAAAGACCCAAAGGCAGGCAAAAGTGCCGAGTGTGTGTGTATGTGTGTGTGTGTGTGTGTGTGTGTGTGTGTGTGTGTGTGTGTGTGTGTGTGTGTGTGTGTGTGTGTGTGTACAGCCCAGGGTATCACAATGAGAGGCAGTGGGTGCAGGGCCTGAAGGGCAGGAAGACGGCCAGGTTAGGAAGGCGACATGTGCCTTGTGAAGGAGATCGTATTTATTCCATGAGGAGTGGGGGGAGGCTGAGGCAAGAGCATGAACCGGGGTCCTTTTTGCCACAAGTATTAATTGGGCCTTTTTTGGTTGCAAATTACAGAAACCCAGTTCCAGCGAGCTTAAAGTAAAGGAGGATGTTATGACTGTCAAACGTGAAACGTCAAAGGTAGTCCAGCCTTCAGGCAGAGCCGGATACAGGAGCTCAAGGGATGTTGGAGAGAACGGGCCCCCCTTTGTCTGTACTTTCCTCTGTGTGGGCTTCGTCCTCAGCTGGGCACTCCTTGGCAGCAGCTCCTGCCTCCCATCCGGCTGACCGCACTGCTTGTGAGCAGTTCCAGCAGAAGTCCTGAGATGGTTCTCGTTGGCTGGGATTGAGTCACAAGCCTGTCTGGGAACTAATCATGGTAACCCTGATTTGCAGAAGTTGAGTCATGTGCCTGCCTCTGCAAGCAGGAGGTGGGGCAGCCACGTGGATCAAGGGGGTGTCAGGAGGGGAGGTGGGTGCTAGGCAGGTGGAAACAACAGATGCCCAGTCAGAGGCCAGCCCATGCCGTTGCTAAGAAATGTCCAGAATGTGCAGATCTATAGGGACAGAATGCTGCTGGGTGGGGGGAGTGGGGTCAGGGGCTGGGGGGGGGGGTGTGACTGCCTAATGGGCAACGGTTTCCTTTTGGGGTGATGACGATGTTTTTAAGCCAGACTATACATATTGTGAGTTGTTTGCTTCACAATGGTGAATTTTATGTTTTGCAAATCTTACCTCAATGAAAAATAAAAACTAAAATAACAACAGTGGTCCCTGTCTCCAGCATCCTGGGGTGCTCCCTCATCCACAGAGGAGACCTGGCTCTTTCTCTCCTTCTCTTTCTTCTTGCTTTCTTCCTTCTTAAACCTCAGAGGATTTGGGACCCGCAGCGGGTTTTAAACCAGAGGCTGCTCCACAGGGTAATCCTGGGCAAGGTCGCTGGCAGTGCTCCTCACTGCAGGGACCATGGAAATGCCTGTGTGGTTTGTCCAGAGGCAAGTTCCTGTATTTTCATGAGACCTGGTAGAACGAGCTCCAGTGGGATGCCAAGGACATCTTGTTCAGAGGAGAGATGCAGGCTGGACATCCAGCAGCCGTACCTGTTTCTCTGGGCTTTGGGCAGTGGAGAGGATGTTCTCACTACTGCGAGTCCTGCTGTCGCTACTTTGACTGGCCGCAAAGACTGGGAGTGCCAAATTTCCATCATCGCTTGGCGCAGAGGGTGCTCGTGACACCACTGTGAGAAAGGGCTGGCCTTGGGGAAGAGACACCCGCACTGGAATTGTACAGGGGACGAGGGCTTAGGTTCCGAGCCCGTCCAAATCCTCCATGCTGGGGGAGGAGCTGCCTCGGGGCTGTCCCAGAACAAGCCTGTGTTGGCTCCTTCAGGAATGGGAGTTTCTATCCAAATGCGCTTCCTCAAGTTGCTCAGCGCAAGCTGGCTGTGGTGGGATGGGGACTTCTGGTCCCCAGCAGGCCGGCGCTATGCTTGTCCAGTGTGGACAGAGCACCAGTCCCTTTGACTGAGTTGTGCTCTCTGCTCCTATTTTGAGCTGGAGACTGGCTGCTCTCTAGCCCAGGGGTCCTCCTTGCCTCTGGCACCAGGTTACCTGGGGGTAGATCCTGGCTCTTGTCCTCCACCACCCCTGCACGGCTGCCTGGGTCAGAATTTCAGGGTGATTTCACAAGCTCCTTTCCAGGATTGGTCTACTAGCTAAAGTTAGAGAATGACTGGACAATGAGACCATGTTTTGCTCCTGAAGGCTGAGGATTTTGCATCCATTTCCCCCCTGTGCCTGGATGTTGCAGGGCAGGGATTCTCGAACATGCTGGGTTCTGAGCCAAGTGGTCTGGGTTCAAATCCTGACTCCACCACTTCCTGGCTGAGGGACCCTGGACAAACCACGTCATGTTTCTGGTGCCCTTTTTCCTCATCTGTAAGGAGGGGGTGGTAATACTACCCCCCCCCAGTAGCCTCCCATTCATGCTTAACCAGACCCTCAGAATGTGACCTTATTTGGAAAAAGGATCTTTGCAGATATAATGAGTTAAGGAGGTCGGATGCAATCACCCTGGATTTCAGGAGGACCTTAAGTCCACTGGCTGGTGTTCTTATAACATGAAGAGAGGTCACAGAGAAATATACAAAGGGGAGGGAGCATGTGAAGACGGAGGCAGAGAAGGGGAGTGGTGTGGCCACAAGCCAAGGAGCGCCAGGAGCCACCAGAAGCTGGGGGAGGCCAAAAGGGGTTCTGTCTCAGAGTCTTTGGCGGGATTGTGGCCTTGCCCATACTTTGATTTTGGACTTCTGGCCTCCTGAGCTGTGATAGGACTAATTCTGTTGTTTTAAGCAACCTGGTTTATGGTAACTTGTAATGTGGAAGCCCCAGGGAATGAATATGCCTTCCCAAAGGACCTTTTTCACCTACAGCTGGTGACACACAGCACATGGTAGGTGCTCAGTGAATATTCACCATTGTTCCTGAGTTGCTGGCTCAGGGGAGAGAGATGTGTGGGACACAGGAAGAGGGAACATCAGGATCACTCAATAACCTTTCAGGGTGGCAACCTGTGGCCCTGGAGGGGACCCATGTGTCAAAAGGAGCATCCTAGGGTCTCCAGGGACATCCGGCTCTGGCTGAGACGTGTCTCTCCCTACACTGCTGGCTGTGGCTGAGCCCTGGAAGGACAGAACCAGAGAGAGAGCAAACAGGAGACAGCTGGGAAGGGCAGCTGCAGGGCTGAGGGCCGAGGCCTTGGCCTTCGGGAGGAATGCTTGCGGCCATGAATCACGGCCTGCAGGCCAATCGCTGCCTGCTGACACATCACACCCCAGGGGGAGGACAGGGGTGACCTCATGCTGGTTGTCAAACACTCAGGGCCCCTCCCAGCTCTGCCCGAAGTTTCAGTGTTGCCCAGAGGGAGCTGTCCCCACCCCACTCCTCCCCAGCTTCTCTACCCTTGCACACACAGCAGGACAATCAGACCTTCTCAGCCAAGACTTGAGTGGCGGTTTATTATTTGGACGCTTTTGGAATGGGCGAGGCGAGCAGTTTCCACTTCCCTGAGGGCGGCGGATCGTAAACCCTGGACTAGCGCTGCACGTCTGCCCCAGCTGCGCTGAGAGCGCCCTGGGATAAGCTCTGCAGGGCTCGTTCCCAGGGCTGGAGGCCCATTCTCTCCTGCCTTCATCTATAAAAAATAATGGTTTGCAGATGGGGAAACTGAGGTCCAGAGGAGGCAAGGCCTTTCGGTATACAGCCAAGCCAAACAGTGTCTTGGCAAGAGAGAGACTCGTGGGGGGCTGATCCTGGGCAGAGCTCTGTCCTGCTTCCCGGCCTCTTCCAGGCTCTCCTGGGCATCTTGGCTCTCTGCTCCTGGTTCCTGGGTGGACTTGAGTTGGGTCCACTTTATAAATAAAGAGGAAACTTTATTTTCTCTACGCTTACCTTCTGAAAGTGAGCATTCTACTGGCAGCAAAACTTTAGCTCCCTGAGCTCTCTCTGTGCCCATCTAGCCTTCAGAGACAGAGAAAGCTCTGTGTTGTCATTTTGGCCACTAGATAGATTATGCATGACTTTGAGCAAGAATTTTAGAGGAGTCTATTGAGACTGGACACTTAGTGTTGAGCAGGGGTCCCCACGTGTCCTCTGCCCCCAGGAGAAAATGACAGGCTGCATTATCCCTGAACTACCTTGGTCTCCACTGTGCCTGGGGACCTGGGCAGGGCCAGTCAGAGCTCCCCACAGCTCCTGCCTGTTTGTTTTATCATCATAACTTGAAACCAGTATTTAAGCATCACCAGGGCAACAGCCCAAATTTCCTGGTCCTTGGTCCCCTTCCAGCCCCACACAGTGAGGACCAGGGCAAAAGGGGGGACAAGGAAAATAAGTCAATCACCTCCCACCCCACAACCACCTGGGAAAACAGTGACCTGAGAGAGCAATCCCGGCTCTTGGAGCACTTTGAACATGAGCAGAACAGTCTGGCAAGACCTCCATGGTAATAGATACTTTATTTTTGCAACGGTGGTTAGAGTCGACAGGTATTTTTAGGCTTTTTATTGAAGTTTAACATCCATGAAGAAAGTGTACAAGCCATGAGCATGCCACTTTCACATACTGTGTGATTTTTGTAAACTGAATATACCAGCATCTGATCAGAAGCAACATCTGCTCAGCCCTCAGGAATCCGTGCCCTCCCCAGGAGCCCGTACCCCCCCAAGATACCCCCAAGGTAAGCATCATCCTAACTTCTCAGAGCGTAGGTCAATTTGCTTGTTTTTGTACTTTGTATGACTGGAATCATACACTCTGTCTCTTTGGGGTTGAAGCCAATGGAATTTTTAGGCTTGAGTTGCCTTTCTCACTTCAATAAAGGAAATAGAAGGCACTTTCCTTGTGCCCACGAGCCACCTGTGTGTCAACAAGAGGGATCGGAATGCATGACTTCAGCTGACATGCAGAAGGGAGATGGGGGAAGGCTTGATTTTTTTTTTTTTTTTTTTTGGAAACAGAGTCTCACTGTACCGCCCTCGGGTAGAGTGCCGTGGCGTCACACAGCTCACAGCAACTTCCAACTCTTGGGCGTACGCGATTCTCTTGGCCTCAGCCTCCCGAGCAGCTGGGACTACAGGCGCCCGCCACAACACCCGGCTATTTTTTTGTTGCAGTTTGGCCGGGGCTGGGCCTGAACCCGCCACCCTCGGCATATGGGGTCGGCGCCCTTACTCACTGAGCCACAGGCGCCGCTGGAAGGCTTGATTTTTAAAGAAAAGCACATGGCGAGGCCCAGCGGCTCATGCCTGGAATTCCAGCACTTTGGGAGGTTGAGGCAGGAGGAATGACTGAGCCCGGGAGTTTGAGACTAGCCTGGGCAACATAGTGAAACCCTGTCTCTAAAAAAAAAAATTAGCCTGTAGTCCCAGTTATATGGCAGGAGGCTGAAGCAGCAGCATTGCTTGAGACCAGGAGTTTGGGGTAACAGTGAGCTGGGATCGTATCACTCTGCTTCAACTTGGGTGACAGAGTGAGACATTGCCTCAAAAAAAAAAAAAAATTAATAGTGTCAGCTCCTTATATTGTACCCACCGGGTGTGGTTGATGGAGAAAGGAGGGCAGTGCAGAGTTAGCAACGAGCCTGAGCAGTGGGGACTCCGGAACTCTGCTTGAGAAGCCATCATGCCTTCCTGGCAGGGCTCTGGGGTGCCTTATGCCACTGCGTCCCTCCATTGCTGCTCCAGTCCCACCCCCGTTTATGCCTCCTCACTGCAGGCCGGAGCTTCTCACCTTCGGCCTGGCATGTCTCTGTGTCCCTGGGTGGCCCTGGCTCCTGCTGCCTGGTCAGCGCCCCCTGCCCTGTGCAGGCCCCCAGGGCTACCGTGGTGCCTGCTGCTGCTCAGATCTCACTCTTTCTGTCCCAGGTTTTGGAGGGTTCTTGGTGCTCCATGTCCCTTTGACCAGTGAGTCTCAAACTCACAACAGGAAAAGACCTTTAAAATTGCAGACTGCTGCTTTTTTAAAGTAAGGATGACGTACTTGAGAAAATAAAATGAAAGAAACAAAGCCATACAAAATACAAGCCCTTACTTCTTATTTTCACTGGAGTCAATGGCCACATATGACATTATAACAAATATAGGTAGGACAAACATGGAAAGGGGAAAAGGCACAATTACTCTTGGCTTCTGCACTTACATCGGGCAGATTAGTGACAAACCATCAGCTGGCCAGGTGCAGGTCTGTGGGCCACACCTTACACCAGGCGTCCTCAAACTTTTTAAACAGGGCGCCAATTCACTGTCCCTCAGACTGTTGGAGGGCCGGACTATAGTTTAAAAAAAAAAAACTACGAACAAATTCCTATGCGCACTGCACATATCTTATTTTGAAATAAAAAACAAAATGGGAACAAATACAATTCACACCATTTCATGTGGCCCGCGGGCGGGAGTTTGAGGACGCCTGCCTTAGACGCACTGCTTTAGACGAGCCCTCCACCCTGCCATAGGCTGACCTTGAAGGACTCAGGTTCACGCTGGTCTTGTGGCCTCCTTCCCAGCTCCTGGGCATCCCGTCTTTCTTCTGATTTCTGGCTGTGTTGCTTTAGCTGAATTGAGAGACAGGTCCTTGCTCCCAGGTCCTTGTCAACCTCGTTCTCGGAAGTCTCTTCCAGAGCCTAGCAGTTACGCTTTGCTTCTTTTGCCCTCTTGTGGCTTCTCCCACTCAGATGTGGGATGCGCTCCTGCAAGAACTGGGTTGGGCTAAAAGAGGGGCAACAAGAGGATGCTGTCTCTCTGGAACTTTCTGCCCCTCTGTATCCCATAAGCACTGAATCCTGGAGCCCAGCCTCTTTCCCCAGAAGGCAGCTGAGGGTGTAGGAAGGGGCCACCTCTGCCCCTCTCTGCTGCAGTGTCTCAGTCCTGTCATTCAATCCCGAGCCCACATGTCCTGTGGCTCTTCCTGGAGGCAGCACCTCCCAGGACCTGTGTGAGTCGGTAACTCATTCTGGCCAAGATCACTGCCAGGTACACAACCGAGTCTCCCAGCCCTCACTACCTTGTCTGCTCCTGTGGGAAGTTTATGGTCTCAGTGCCTCTTCCGCCAGCAAGACCTCTGGGCTTGCTCACCCTCCTTCCCCCTCCACCCAGTCCCACCAGACTCATCTTACCAGGATGTCAGTGTGTGGGGGGCCAAGTCTAGAAAGGGAACTAGGAAGATGAGGAGCGTTGGTGTGTTTTCTACCTGGGCTTGGATGTATTTGGGTTTCTTTCGGGACAAATGGCTTAGTGAGGACGACACAGCCCCAGAGACACACACGGAACCAGCTGCGGCGTTTGGATTTATGAGCTGTCGCCATCCCTGCCGTTGCACAAACTTCCCTGCTTCCCCCTCCTCTCCTCATGCTTCTGCTCTCTTTCTTTTTTTTTTTTTTCCTTTTTAATAACCCTGGCTGCATATTTTCTCTAAACCAAACCATCTGTTTACCAGCTTTTATAAGCTGTAATAAAGACAGTGAAGACCCATGAGCTGTTCGGGGCTCTTTCTCTCCAGGCAGGTAAAGCGCCGCAGAGCCGGGCTTAGAGGTGACACGTCTAGCATGGCCCTTTCCCTCCATCTGAAGTAGCCCATCCAGAGCTGTGTCTCTCTGGAGAGGCTTGGCAGAGCCAGGACTGCCTTTCAGCTGCAGGTATATCAGAGCACCTTTGGGTCACCTGCCTGTGGCAAGCGGCCTGCTGGGTAAGGAGCTGGTGTGGAGGGGCCAGGAATGAGGTGGCCGTGCACATTCGTGCTTAAGATGTGCCAAAAGATCACTCCGAGGGAATGTACTGAGCAGCGAGTGCGGGCGAGCCCGGGAAAACAATTTAACAACAATGCCGAGTGCCTAGGTGACAGGGAAAAAAAAGGAGTCTGTTTGGGAACAGATTTCAGCCTCTACTTCCAAGGCATTAGTAATTCAAGCAGCAGTGAGTGTAATATTTACTTGGGAAACTATGAAAAGTCATATAACAATGTTCTTTTAACAGCTTTCATCATCGGCTTGCTGGGTTCCGAGTGCAGTCTGCCACCTAATCGTAAACAGAGGAGCACTCTGCCATCTGGCAGCAGGGCAGCAGGGCTCTGCTGTGCCTGCGACTTGGGCCACATCAGGCGCGAGGTGTCCTCCATCACCAGTGGAGTCAGGAACTGGGCCCCAGGAAGCCCTACTGTGGTGTCCCCAGGAGGCAATTGGACAAGGTGGCACTGGAGACTGCGGCCTCTGACCCAGCAATCAGGCCAGAGGAGAGATGAAATCCTCGTTCAACCAAACCCCGCTGCTTAATTTAATTTTATCTTATTTGGTTTTATTTATTTATTCTTTGCCTGGTGGGGTAGAAAGGTGGGAGGAGAGGCAGTGTGACCAACCATCCCAGTTTACGTGGGGCAGAGAAGGCTCCAGGGCTGTAGGGCTCTAGGACTTTGTGTGCCAACACCCCCAAAGCGCCAAGCAAACCAGAATGAGTCGGGCCCCTAGTGGGAGGGGCTGTCCACAGCGTGGGAAGAGCAGGATTCATGGTTTGCCCCTAGGAAATTTCCCAGGGGGTTATATAGTAGGGGTGGGCAGTGCAGTGAAGGGGGCAGGTATCAGGGCCCAGGGGCCTCAGGTGGGTGGCTGGCATCAAAAGGAGAGGCTCCTCCACTCTGCCCAGCCCACCATCACCAGTTTTTTGTGAACGCTCCCAAATTCTGAAACATTGGCTCGCCTATTAAGGACATCCTGTATGGGCCACACAAACACATCTGATTGCCAAGCTGGCCTCTGGGCAACCAGTTGCAACCTCTCCACTGCCCCATTTCTAAGTTTCCTGTCAGTTCTAAAGGTCAGTGATTGTACAACCTCCAGCTGGCCGTCCTCCCAGTTAACTGGAAATTAATCACGTGCTGTAGTGTGAAGTAGAACAAGCAAAGGTTTTTTTTTTTTTTTTTTGGCCAGGGCTAGGTTTGAACCCGCCACCTCCGGCATATGGGACCGGCGCCCTATCCTTGAGCCACAGGCGCCGCCACAAGCAAAGGTTTTAAGGGCTGATTTCAGGAGCTTCATTCTGAAACACACGTGGGTGTATCTCTGGCTTTGTTTGGGTGTCGCAGCCTCACTGTTGTTCAGATGTCTGCTACGACCTGGAAGAGCCTCGAGAACATGACAGTAAAAGAAGCCAGATGCAAAGGCCACATGTCAGATGATGCCATTTATATAAAATGTCTGGAACAGGAAAATCCGCAGAGACAGAAAGCAGACTGGTGGTTGCCAGGGGTTGGAGGAAGGTGGGATGGGGCGATGACCATTAATGGGTACGGGGTTTCTTTTGGGGGTGATGAGAATGTTCTGGAATCTGATAATGATGATGGTTCTACAACCTTGTGAGTACACTGAAAACCACTTTAAAGTGGTGAATTTTATGGTGTGTAAACCATATCTCCATATACAAATAAACTGTTAGGGCGTCAATTCTCCCTAGATTGATCTAAAGATATTATAGCTTTTTTTTTTTTAAGACAGAGTCTCACTATGTCACCCTGGGTAGTGTGCCGCGGTGTCACAGTTCACAGCAACCTCAAACTCTTGGGCTTAAGTGATTCTTTTGCCTCAGCCTCCTGAGTAGCTGGGACTACAGGTGCCAGCCACAAGGCCCAGCTATTTTTTGGTTGCAGTTGTCATTGTTGTTTAGCAGGCCCAGGTCAGGCTCGAATCTGCTTGCATCAGTGTATGTGGCTGGTGCCCTATTCACTGAGCTATGGGCGCCAAGCCCCAGAAAGCTTTCTGTGTGCACAGTTTAAATTGACAAATTGATTCTAAAATTTAAATGGAAACGAAAAAGACATAGAATAGACAGAACTACTTTGAGAAGGAAGAGCTGAGTAGGAGGGAAGGACTCACCCACCACCTGATTTCAAGACTCATCACAAAGCTAAGATCTAGAGGCAGACAGCAGAGCCATGGGGCTCCACAGAGAGCCCGGGAGGAGACCCTGCTGACCCACACCAACAGCAGCTCTTCAACAGACGTTCATAGGCAATTCATTGGGGAAGGAGAATTAATTTAACAAATGTGCTGGAACAACTGAATAGCCATAAGCAAAAAAATGAGCCTTGATCTGTACCTTGTACCATATAAAAATATTAACCCCAAATGACTTAAATGTACAAAACTTCTAGAAGAAAAAAAAAAACATAAGAAAAAAACTTTGTGACCTTGGGTTAGAAACAGGCTTCATAGATATGACACCAAAAGCATAATCTGTAAGAGGACAAATGGGGGACAACTTGGATTTAATACAAATTTAAAACCCTTTTTGGAAAGACATCTTAAAAGACTGACGAGCCACAGATTGGTAGATAATTATCCCAAATCATACATCTAATAAAAGACTTGCATTCAAAACGTACAAGAAACTCTCAAAAGTTAATAATAAAAAATTTATTTAAAAAATGGGCAAAATATTTGAACAAACCACACTTATTATTTTTTTTTTTTTGTAGAGACACAGCCTCACTGTACCACCCTTGGGTAGAGTGCCGTGGCGTCACACGGCTCACAGCAACCTCCAGCTCTTGGGCTTACGCGATTCTCTTGCCTCAGCCTCCTGAGCAGCTGGGACTACAGGCGCCCGCCACAACGCCCGGCTATTTTTGTTGTTGTTGTTGTTGTTGTTGCAGTTTGGCCGGGGCTGGGTTTGAACCCGCCACCCTCGGTATAGGGGGCCGGCGCCCTACTCACTGAGCCACAGGCGCCGCCCTCCACACTTATTTTGTTTAAGCCAGTATTGTTTATTGTATGGCCAATAAGCATATGAAAAAATGCTAAAATCATCAGTTATTAAGGAAATGCAAATTAAAACGACAATGGATATATATTTATTAGAATGGCTAAAATGGAAAAGGCTGACGGCACCAAGTGCTGGTCAAGTTGTGTAGGCACTGGAACTACACAACTCATACCAGTTATGAGCAGCACATAACTCAGCAGGTGAGAATGTAAAATAGTGCAACTGTTTTGAAAAACAGTTTAGCATTTGTTTTTAAAAGTTAAACATACACTTGGCATATGACCTAGCCATTCAACTCCTAAGTATTTACCCCAAAGAAAAGGAAATACAGGTTTCTAAGAAGATTTGGATGCAGATGTCATAGCAGCATTATTTATAATAGGCAAAAACTGGAAACAGCTCGCATCCCCTCAGCAGGTAAATGGATAAACAAATCGTGGCGTAGCTGGACACGGGACTATCACTCAATAATGAAAAGGAATGAGTTAGGAGTACGTGTATATGTGCCAATACGGACGAATCTCAAAATAATTACGCTGAATGAAAGAATTCAGATTTAAAAAGCACATCCTTGTATTAGTTTGCTGGTGCTGGCATATGAAAGCACCACAGACCAGGTGGCGTAAACAGCAGGAGTTTTTTCCCCCCATGGTCTGGAGGCTGGAAATATGAGATCAAGGTGTTGGCAGGTCTGGTTTCTTCTGAGGCCTCTTCCTCTCTTCAGCTCATAAATGGGTCTTCTGGTGTCTCCCCCTGTGTCTGTGTCCTAATATCTCTCTCTCTCTCTTTTTTTTTTTTTTACAGTTTTTGGCCAGGGCCAGGTTTGAACCCACCCCCTCTGGTATATAGGGCCGGCGCCCTCCTCCCTTGAGCCACAGGCGCTGCTCTGTCCTAATCTCTTTTCATGAGGACATCACTCATGCTTGACTAGGGCCAACTCTGATGCCCTTATTTTAACTTAATCACCCTTTAAAGGCCAAGTCTGTAAATACAGTTACATGCTAGGGGTTAGGGCTTCAATATATGAACTTCAGAGGAAAACGATTCAGCCCATGATAATACTGTATGATTGCACTTATAGAAAACTCTAGAAAATGCAAACTGCTCCATAGTGACAGGCAGCAGATCCTGGTTGCCTAGGGAGGGGGAGCAGAGCGAGAGGAAGGGGTGACACGGGGGCTCAATGAGTCTTGGGAGTGATGAGTATGTTTATTATCTTGGTTGTGGAAATGTTTTCACAGGTTCACGCATATTTCAAAGGTTATCAACTGTGCACTTGAAGTGTGTGCTGTCTATTGCATGTCAGTGATACGTTATACATTATGTCTGAATCAAGCTATTAAGAAAAGAAACAGGATTTCAAGGGCAAGTTCTGGAAAACAGTCTCCTCCAAGTGTCCTGGCCCTAATACCCTTCCAGCAGTGCCCTGTCCACAGCTGTGAGGACCCTGATGGTCAAGGTGGTCTCTTCCATCTGCTTCTCGCTCAGGCCATGCTGCCCGTCACTTGCTCTACTGCAGATCTTGAGTCTTTATTGCCCAGGGAGGATGCTGCTCTCTCTAAGCTGTTCCTCCTCTCTCTGGCCACATTGACGCCTCCTCGTGCTCTCAGACTCAAGGTCCCCTCTTGTGTTTGGCAGGATTCTAAAAATCCCTCCTTCCCCCACTTTATGTCCTAATTCATGGGACTTGTGACTGAAGAGAGCACTCCTGGGTTGAATTAGGTCCTATGACACAGTGGCTGGGCACAGTGGCTCACACTTGTAATCCTAGCATTCTGGGAGACTAAGGTGGGTGGATTGCTTGAGGTCAGGAGTTTGAGACCAGCCTGAGCAAGAGTGAGATCCCACCTCTATTAAAAATAGAAAAACTAACTGAGCATGATGGTACATGCCTGTAGTCCCAGATACTTGGGAGCCTAAGGCAAGAGAATTCCTTGAGCCCAGGAGTTTGAGGTTGCTGTGAGCTGTGATGTTATTATACTCTGTCCAGGGCAACAGAGTGAGACTCTCGTCTCTAAAACAAACAAACAAACAGAAGACGATAGGAAGATGGAGATTATCCAGTGGATCTGAGCTAACCATATGAACCCTTGAAAGTGGACAGTGGTCTCCAGCCGGTGGCAGAAGAAAAAGCTGGAGTGATTTGGAGCAAGTGGACTCAGGGTACCATTGCTGCTTGGAAGACAAAGGAACCAGAGTGGCTCCACGTTGAAGGCAACCCCCCAGGGAGCACAGTCCTACTACTGCAAGAAGCTGGATTCAGTGACCCCCTGGCAGGAAGTCACAGGGAGATTCTTTCTCAGTCTCCAGAGAAGAGCCCCACCTGGCCCCCTTGTCTGGGGCTGTCTGAGACCTTGAGCACAGAACCCAGTAGAGCCCACCCAGATCTCTGGCCGATAGAACACGGAGCACCTAAGTGGGTGTTCTTTGAAACTGCTCAGTTTGAGGCAATTTGGTATGACAGCAAATTGAACACCCCTCTGCAAAGAGGGTTCCCTGACGGTCTTACCCGGGGCAGTGCGCTACCTTGTCTGTGCTCTTAGCCCCTCTTTGTTACCTTCACAGCTATGCTTTCATCTGTTTCCTTTGATCCTCTCTATTCTAGAATGAAAGGCCCATAAAGGCAAGGACTATGCCTATCCTGTTCCCCTAAGAACCCATGTATTTAGTCCCAAGCCTGACATGCAACTGGCCCTCAAGGAACGCTTTGGAATGGATTGATGGGCTTAGAGGACTACGTGTCTGATTGCTAAGAACAGCCAAAACTCTTCACTGCTTCCCTCTTTCTAAGGGAGGCAACTATGCTAATGTGAATTGGAAGACATTTCAACAGGGCCGCGCCTGTGGCTCAGTGAGTAGGGTGCCGGCCCCATATACTGAGGGTGGTGGGTTCAAATCCGGCCCCGGCCAAACTGCAACAAAAAATAGCCAGGTGTTGTGGCAGGTGCCTGTAGTCCCAGCTACTTGGGAGGCTGAGGCAAGAGAATCACCTAAGCCCAAGAGTTGGAGGTTGCTGTGAGCTGTGATGCCATAGCTCTCTACCGAGGGCGGCAAAGTGAAACTCTGTCTCTAAAAAAAATAAATAAATAAAAAGGAAGACATCTCAACAAAACTTAAAGCAAAGGATTTTATTTTTTAGGATAGAGTCTCACTATGTCACCCTCGGTAGAGTGCTGTGGCATCACAGCTCACAGCAACCTCAAACTCTTGGGCTTAAGTGATTCTCTTGCCTCAGCCTCCCAAGTAGCTGGGACTACAGGTGCCCACCACAATGCTCAGCTATATTTTTGTTGTACTTGTCATTGTTGTTTGGCAGGCCCAGGCCAGGTTCAAACCTGTCAGCCTGGGTGTATACGGCTGGCACCCTAGCTACTGATCTACTGGTGCCGAACTGCAAAATGGGATTTTAAAAATTATTATTACCTTCATCTAACCAAAGCAGTTGATTAAACTACTCTCCTAGCTAAAATCAAAATTTAATTCTTGTACTTGTTCAGACTCTTTCTGGAAAGATCCAATAATATGTCAATTGTTTGTCAAATGTGACTGACCAATTCTTAGGACTCCTGAAAAGTGAACAGAAGTGGAAGACAGTCTGGTGGTTCCTCAGAAAAGTCACAGAATTGCTTTTCCACTCCTAGGTATAGACCCAAGGGAATCAGAAACGTATGTTTAAACAAATCATTTTTGTTGTCATGGAAATGATGGGAAAAGAAATACATTTTTAAAACTCCATGAAGTCTTGGTGCCCATAGCTCAGTGGGTAGGGTGCCGGCCACATACACCAGGGCTGGCAGGTTCGAACCCGGCCAAGATCTGCTAAACAACAATGACAACTGCAACCAAAAAATAGCTGGGCTTTGAGGCGGGCGCCTGTAGTCCCAGCTACTCAGGAGGCTGAGGCAAGAGAATCACTTAAGCCCAAGAATTTGAGGTTGCTGTGAGCTATAACACCACAACACTCTACCGAGGGCAAGATAGTAAGACTCTATCTCAAAAACATAAAACAAAAAACAAAAACTCCATGTACACAAATGTTCATAGCAGCATTATTCATAATTGTAAAAAAATAGAAACAACTCAAATGTCCATCAATTGGTAGATGAATAAATAAAATGTAGTATATTCATACAATGGAAAATTATTCAGCCATAAAAAGGAAAGAATTTTTTTTGTATTTAGCAGGTACTATAATTTCATAATTAATTTTACAATCCATGTAGCAAATGAAAACTTATACAGAGAGGCCAAAGTATATAAATAATTGTGATTTTTTTTTTTTTAGAGACAGGGTCTTACTTTATTGCCCTCAGTAGAGTGCCGTGGCATCATAGCTTACAGCAACCTCCAACTCCTTGGCTTAGGTGATTCTCTTGCCTCAGCCTCCCCAGTAGCTGGGACTACAGGTGCCCGCCACAACGCCTGGCTATTTTTTGGTTGCAGTTTGGCTGGGGCCGGGTTCAAACGCACCACCCTCGGTATATGGGGCCGGCGCCCTACCCACTGAGCCATAGGCACCTCCCAAAAGGAAAGAAGTTCTAACGCATGATACAATGTGGATGAATCTGGGGGACATAAAATTACCTAAAAGAAATCAGACAAAAAAGACAGTATTTCATATGACTCCATATATATAAAATGTCCAGAATAGGCTAATTCCTAGAAGCAGAAAGTACGTTAGTGGTTGCTGAAGGCTGGGGAATGGGAGTAGGGTGGGATCAGGGGTTGATGGCTAAACGTATTTCTTGGTGGTAGTGAAAATATTCTAAAATGTCATAACAGCTGCACGTCTCTGTGAATATATTAAAGTACTGAATTCTTTAAATGGGTGAACTGTATGGTATGTGAATTATTACTCAATAAAAAAATTATATGCCACAAAAGAATAAAAAGAAGTGAGCGGGGGTGAGAGCTACAGGGCTGTCAGGGCAGGGCAGGAGCTGGGGGCAGAACTTCAGGGTGGCCCCCCCATGTCCCTACTTGGAGAGAACCCTGCTCCCCACACTCCTCCCTACACTCTGAGTCTGAGAAAACTCTTCTTTTCCTGTTCCACTAAAAGCACAGGAGGGGCGGCGCCTGTGGCTCAAGGAGTAGGGCGCCGGTCCCATATGCCGGAGGTGGCGGGTTCAAACCCAGCCCCGGCCAAAAAAAAAAAAAAAAAAGTACAGGAGGTTTTCAAGTTTGATCATTGGTGTTCTTGTACTTCAAGAAAAAAAATTCTCTCTACAATGTGGTGTGTTGAGGCCAGAGAGTAAATGCAACCTGCAGACCTTCTCCCGTGGGAGCGATGATGTCATGATGGAATCTTCTGAATTTCTTTCCCAGGGTCCCCACTGGGCCTATGGAGAGCGGCCTCACAGATCCTTAGACCTTCTACATGGGACAGGCGAGTCAGCTCCTTCCAGGTGTGGGTGTCTGGGCACGATAAGGTCTTTTTGCCTAATTTGGACAGAGGCTGCAGCTGATCCCTTCCAGGAATGCTTGGGAGGAGCCCACCTCAAGTCACACGTATGGTAGAGGGAGGAATTTTTGCTGGGCCCCCTGACTTCCCGTTCTTTCCCAGAGTGCCCCTTATCGGTACTATGTGCTTGACAGATGTTCTTTATAGGAATGGAAACACCAGGCCTGGATCTCAGGAATCTCAGTCTGGGACCTGAAAACATCAAGCATGCAAATCCAAGCCTGAAGAGATTCTTGGTGCACTGGGCCCTGTCCAAAACTCCCTACAACTTCCTCCAGGCTTGGAGTCGGGACCTGGGAAGGGCGACTCCATCTTCTTTGGTCTTTCCCAAACATTTCCATTGGGCCCAGAAGAAAAGTTCTGGTGCTTGGCTGTCCCTAGACCATGCCCTTTCATAAGCATTTAGAATTTGTTTTTAATGTTCTCTGGAACTTTCTGTAATCATGTTTGACAAGCACCTTTATTCCTGACGTAGAGAGGCATAGTTCAACTTGGAGGCTTCCTGATGTCTGCTCAGTGTTCACTCAGCGGAAGGCCCTGCAGGGCAGCAATGGCCTCGGTTCCTGAGGCCTGTGGGCATCTTCTGGGAGGAGAAGGAGGCCTGAGCCCCGTATTTGGCTTTCCACCAGTCTCAGCCCCTCTAGGGTGTGGGCAACTCTCATCAGGATAAATGGCCCCCTCCCAATGTGGGCAGGATCTGAATGGGGTCTTCCAACATCCAGCATAGTGCTCCACATTGCCTGAAGATGGGACTCTGAAAGGCTACCTTCCAAGGTTTGTGCCAAGATCTGAACCTCGGGTGGTGCACAGAGGTGGGAGGATGGAGGCAGTCAGGGTCCACTGGATGCCCACTCTGGGCAGGGACTTGGTCCGCTCTCACCAGAGGGCGCCACAGTCCCCTTTATCACCACCCTGGCCTCTTCCACACAGCAGAGGCTCAGGAAAGAAAGGGGCCGGGTGCCCCGTCCAGCAAAGATTGTCACAATTGCTCCATTCTGCACACTACCCACAGGCACTGCTTTTTCCCATCAGGTGGCTGAATGATTTTATGAGGGAAAAGCAGCTGATCTGACAACGGCTCTCCTTCATAAAGTAATCAATTTTTGCATTTAGCAACAACAGCAGACCACAATCTGAGTTTCCTCCTCGGTTTCCAATCCACTTTTGAACTCAAAAATAATTTTCCCCTTTAGCAAACACAGCATTGATCCCATTCGAAATCTGTAGTGGTAAAGAGACTCCTCGGAAATGAAACTGAACCAGACAAAATGGAGCCGGTTACATTTCCCCTTCTCCAAAAAAGGTCAGACAGATCCTTTAAATTGTGGGTGCAGCGACTGTTCCCGGAGACTGTGTGAAGATGTGTCTCTTTCTGGAAACAGAGCTGTTGATCTCCATGAAGGAGACCACGACAGACGTTCTCCTGCTGTCATACAGCCAGCTGCACATCTCTTCCACGCCACCCTGGGGAGAGGGTTGTCAGGGGCAGAATTTCCACAGTCACAGCTCTCACTGCATACGCAGCCCCATGGTTGCTTAGAATGTCTTTTGAGGGCACCCAGTTCAGTAATCCTGAGGGGATGCGAGGGGAAGCCAGGGAGTAGAGGTAGTGTGTGTCTGAGTGAGTGCATGTGTAGGTCAAAGTCACAAGGAATATTACAAGGCGTGTGCTGAAGTCACCTAGCATCTGCCTGGAATTGCAGGATCTCACACTCCTGCTGCGGAAGCTGGGCCCTGGCACAGTTCACATGCCTGGCTGTTGAGTTGTGTCATCTCCAACTTTCCTGAAGGTGACAGGTCTTGCTGCACCCTCTGCACCTGCAGATGATGCCGTGGGGACCAGTGCCTGGCTCGTGGCACTCCTGCTGCTGTCAGTGCTGCGGGGGCCAGAGACATCAGAGAGGACGGCTGGGAGGCCTCACTATAGATGCTTTGATTGCAGGAACTCTCAGGCTGTTGGGTCCCCGGGTCTCAAAAGCAGCCCTTCCTTCACTGAGGGTCTCCAAGGCTCAGCTTGGGCCTTTGTCTGCTGGGGAACCTATGTCTGGCTACCACTGCCCCGAACGGCACTGGGGCACTGATGTCCCTTGGCCTGATTTAAGCAAGTTTTTTTTTTTTTTTGTAGAGACAGAGTCTCACTTTATGGCCCTTGGTAGAGTGCCGTGGCATCACACAGCTCACAGCAACCTCCAGCTCCTGGGCTTAAGGGATTCTCTTGCCTCAGCCTCCCGAGTAGCTGGGACTACAGGCGCCCGCCACAGCACCCGGCTATTTTTTTTTTTTGTTGTTGCAGTTTGGCCGGGGCTGGGCCTGAACCCGCCACCCTTGGCATATGAGGCCGGCGCCCTACTCACTGAGCCACAGGCGCTGCCCATCAAGTTTTTTTTTTAAATAGAGACAGAGTCTCACTTTATCGCCCTCAGTAGAGTGCTGTGGCATCACAGCTCACAGCAACCTCCAACTCCTAGGCTTAGGCAATTCTCTTGTCTCAGCCTCCTGAGCAGCTGGGACTACAGGCGCCCCACCACAACGCCCAGCTATTTTTTTTGTTGCAGTTTGGCTGGGGCTGCCCTACCCACTAAGCCACAGGCGTGGCCCGGTTTAAGCAAGATTTTGCCTTTTGATGTTTTCACTACAGAGATTTCATGTGGGAGTGAGGGTGGGGTTCGGGGGGAGAGAGACAAAAAGTCAGAGACCAGGAGAGAAAGTGAGACTCAGGCTCTGTCTCCAAGAGAAGACAGAATAAACTCACCCCTCACTCAGGCCTTCCACCTGGAGCCCTCTCTGCAGAGCACAGGTCATACCAAGTCCTGTGTGACCCTGAAATCCGGACCTCCACCTTTTTAATTGGAAGGACCCACTTCACATCTCCTACTTCTCATTTTGCCAAATTGAGAACTTTAAGGACAACAACCATGTGCTTTTCTGATCATTTTATATAGAAAGGATAGCTTAGCTCTTCCCATGGATGAGATAATCTTAGAACAAACCACCAACGAATGTCCTTTAACTGGAAACCTGCCACCTGCCACCTTTCTTGCCATTTTGCGGCATGTCTGTGAATGTGTCCTCAGGTCTGGTGTCCCCTACAGGCCTGGGGCTCCTTTCCCACTTACTTACCTCTGGGCTGTGCCCACCTCTGGTGGCACTTGGCCTTACCTTTTCTCAAGGACACTTGCATCATAACCTTTCCACGTCTCTGCCTGCTTGTTCTAGAACATCTCTCCCTGGTGCCACCAAACTGCCCCATGGACCTTGGGAGGGTGTGGCTGGGTGGCTACTGGTGTAGCTGAGCCCAGCGGCATCTAGCTGTCTGTCCTGCAGCTTCCTCCACTAACCCCTGACTGAGTTGGGGTCACACTGGCTGTGTGACCAAAAAATACACCAAGCAGTGGGTAAAGCCTGGATTACCTGGAAAGTCTTCAGATCATGCCAAGAAGAAAACGGGGATTTGAACCAAACACCTCGGAGTCAGGCACACACCAGGAGTTTCCAGTAAGTTCCTGGTCCCTGTAGAAAGATAAGGCCCACTGAGAATTTGACACCAACTCAGGGCAGAGGACGGAGGTCTCTGCAAGTGGAAACACTGTTGTCTGCTGAGTACAGCCCAGCCCTGCCCAGGCAGAGCCTCTTCTGCCCCAGCCTTGGCCCCGCCAGGCTGTCCTTGCTCAGCTCACAGACAATCACAGGCCACTCAGCCTCTGTCTCCTGCACTCGGCCTCTGTCTCCTGCACTCCGTGCATTTAGAGCTCTGTTTATTTCTCCTTTTCTCAAATGGCTTCTCCCCAAATTGTCCTCACTTTGTCATGGGCCCTCATTCTCCCATCCTCAAAGCTTAACAGTGAACTTCTCCTCTCTTCCTCCATCATCACCTCCTCTGAAACCCCAGGAGTCACCCAGGAGCACTGATTGTTCCCTTGCAAGGTTGTTCAGAATAGCCCTTTTCCTATGTGCTGCTCACACACCTCTTTGACTTTGCTCAGATATATAGTTATAACAACCCAGCTTAGCAAGTGACTAATTTTTTTTTTTTTTTTGAGACAGTCTCACTGTGTTGCCCTGGGCTAGAGTGCAGTGGCATCATCATAGCTCACAGCAACCTTCAACTTCTGGGTTCAAGTGATCCTCCTGCTTCAGCCTCTCCAGTAGCTGGGACTACAGGCATCCAGGGTCTCATCCTTGCTCAGGATGGTCTCAAACTCCTAACTTCAAGCAATCCTCCCACCTCGGCCTCCCAGAGTGCTAGGATTGCAGGCATGAACCAGTGCACCTGACCAGTGAGTGATTAAATTCTAAGCTGCCTTTCCTACGTTGGGTCTTTTCTCCCCAGTGTGACGGATTTTTCTTGTTCCCGTAGTACTGAGTTCAGTCCGGGTTACACACTATACCACACTGCTCAAGAATGCTGTGGACAGGAGAATTGGCCTTCTTGACTATGGGACCAGAGTTCTATCAGAGAACAAAATGTCTTTGTTTAGGAAAATACCCACCAAGGGAGAGGGGAGGCCCTTGGGGTAGGTGGAAAGGAGACCAGAAACCAAGCAAACCCACCCAAGAACCCCTTCAGTAATTCTGCACAATAAAAGAATAGGCTGGGGGGGGAAGGAAGGGGCAATACAGGCAGCAAACTGGGAGGCCAGAATGGAGGTGGTGGAGTCGGCTTGAGGGCTGGAGAAGGTTTGAGAACAAGGAAGGGCTGATGTTTGCTGTAAGCTGTTTGCATTTGTAACTGCCTTCCCTCTCCTGACCCTCAGAGGAGACTGCTGTACACAGAGGCACCTTTGGTTGTTATTATTACTTGGTTTCCAAATAGATGAGGGGACACCCTTGTGTTAGCAGGCAAAGAGGGTCCAGCTGCCTGTCACTATCCAGCCAACATGCAGAGACGGTTTAGATCCAAACCACCTTTATTTTCAGAAGATCAGTGCTTCTGGAGAACAGCAAAAGTCATCTCTCAATTCTGTTCTGCCTCAGTTACAGTTCTAATAGTTTTTATTTTTTTTTTATTTTATTTTATTTTATTTTTTTTGTAGAGACAGAGTCTCACTTTTATGGCCCTCGGTAGAGTGCCGTGGCCTCACACAGCTCACAGCAATCTCCAACTCCTGGGCTTAAGGGATTCTCTCGTCTCAGCCTCACGAGTAGCTGGGACTACAGGCGCCTGCCACAACGCCCGGCTATTTTTTGGTTGCAGTTTGGCCGGGGCCGGGTTTGAACCCGCCACCCTCGGTATATGGGGCCAGCGCCCTACCGACTGAGCCACAGGCGCCGCCCTCTAATAGTTTTTATAATGAGAATACAAGGAAACACCTAGAAAATTTTAACTTTATCTGGCAGAAAACAGCATCAGAGTAGTCTTCCCTGTAACAATGCAAAATGTTTAAACAGCGCAAAGGTAATTTTCACTTTAACAAAATATCTAACAGAATCGTCAAAGAAAACATCACATCATCAAAGTAACCTTTACTCTACCAATATCACAATACCTATTGTCTGTGTGTGACTCCCTCCTTGGGGTATCCAGAGATAAACCGTAGCTGTGCTGTCTCAGCTGAGCTTCTCAGACCCCATCTTGCAGGCTGCTTTTCTGGCTTCACTTGCACCCCTACTCAGTCAGTGCTGGAAAGGAGGTAGAGCCACAGGCATGGGACCAGAGGCAGGGACAGGGCAGAAAACACCGGGGCAGGCGGTGGCCAGGTAAGGAAAGCTTGGGAGGGCTGGGACTTGCCACAGTGTCTGAGGTAGGACTGAGCCCTCTGGAGGACTCCGCAGCTTCCATCTAGCCTCAGCAATTTGCCTGGATCTATTCTAGGGTCAGGCCCCTTAGGAAGACCTGCCATGCTTAGTGATGTGAGTGACCGTGTTGTTAGAGGGACGTCACAAGGAGAGTCTGCTCCTTCAGCAAGCAGTAATGATGCACCAACTGTGTGCCAGGCATGGTGCTGCAGGACACTGGGAACATAGCTGAGGCCTGATGTAGACCCACAGTTTCCTTCACGTTCTGGATTGAGAGTTCCATGCACCTTAGAGATCTTTGCTGGCTCCTCCCACCCGAGTCTTCATGAATGCACGCCTGCACGCCTGTCCAGCCTTTTCCTCTGACCTGCCCTCTCGCCACATCTGGTTCCTTGATGATGTTCCCAGGATGTGTCAGGCAGGCTGCAAAGCTGCCAGGTCCGTCCTTCTTCCTTCTGCCCCTCTCACCTGGACCTCTCCTGCCTGTCCTTCAAGGCCAGGTGAGTGGTCACTGGGCTGGAGGCTCTCCCTGACCACTCTGTCCCCTTGCTCTCCCACTAGTCCCCAGGCCCAGCAGCCTCCATTGTGCTGGCTGTTCCCTTGTTCCCAGGGGCGCTCAGCCTGCAGGGATGGGTCAGATTGTCAATAATTGTTTTCGTGATGTTGTCCCTTCTCATCTGATTCATCTCAGTGCCCATCCAGTGCCTGGCCCTCAGTTTGAGTCTGCTGAATTGTCTAGGCAGAGAAGATGAGGAATGTTGTCACCCAGTGATCCAGGGAACACCAGGGACACGGACTATGGCTGCAGGCTCCTGTCAGGCTACTTTCCATCCGCCTCCCAGTATAAATGGCCTCCTTTGCCCGTATCAGAAAACATCTGCTGCTATTTGCTGCCCAGCCATGTACCAAGGCTATAAATATCCTGGCTGGGCTTCCCCTGTCTTGGCACAGGGGCCAAGAGAACTTGGAAAGCGCCAGCCCCAGGCGAGGTGAGGGCAGGATCGAACCTGCAGAAATTGCCCAATCTCCCTCTTCTCGCACCTCTAGACACAGGCTGACGACACTTCCCACGTGGGCTCAGAAACCACCACAGTATTTCTGGGAATTTGAAGGAGACAGGGAACTTTGGCCTGGTGGTTTTCAACATGTTGTCTGGTGCAAAGATCCGACTTACCTCTCACTGGTGGGGACACAGCTTGGAGCCCGATTTGCACCAAGGCTCCCAGTCCCAGCAGGTTCTTGTGGGTGGGAAATGACAGGGGAAGGAGTTGCTTTTGTGCATATTTAAAAAGGAAACATGTAGCTTTGTGCTGCTTGAAGCTTTTTTTTTTTTTTTTTTTTTTGAGATGAAGTCTCACTCTGTTTGCCCAGGCTGGAGCGCCCTGGTGTCAGTCTAGTTCACAGCAACCTCAAACTCCTGGGCTCAAGAGATCCTTCTTCCTCGGTCTCCTGAGTAGCTGGGACCACAGGTGCTCACCACAAAGCCCGGCTATCTTTAGAGACAGAGTTTCGCTCTTGCTCAGGCTGGTCTCAAACTGAGCTCAAGGGATCCTCCTGCCTCGTCCTCCCAGAGTGCTAGAATTGTAGGCCATGAGCCACCCTGCCAGGCCAGAAGCTACTTCCTATTTGTTTTGTTTGTTTGTTTAGAAGCTACTTAACAAACCGGAGGCCTAAATTCCCCATAGTATTTTTGCTCTTGAATTTGCATAGAAAGTGGAGTCTGGGAGAAGATGCCTGGGAAACACTCAGGCTCTACTTGGAACTACAAAGCCACAGCAGGCATCACAGGCCATGCCCAGTCCTGGGGAGGAGACAGGCAGGGGGCTTTCTCCATGTACCTTCCCTGCCCCCACCTTTCCTGCCTACCTGCCTCCTTTCCACTCCTGGGCTGCTGCTAATCCTAGAGGAGGATGAGGTGGGAGGTGGTGACGGTGCCCACATCAGCACACCCCCCCCCACTGCTGTCTTTGGCAGTGACAAATGTTTCAAGCTGACTTTTTCTCCTGTTAGGGGCTCTGGTGTTCCTCGGAGACTTCTCATAGTGGGGAATTGGTCACCTGAGGGGGTGAGGACAACCTCATCAGCAGGTACCTTGGCTTCTGTGCTTAGCCTGTTCTCCTTTGTGGGCAGCTCCTTCTGATGGCCCACAGCTGGTCTGTGGGAAACACACATGCATCCTTTGTCCCCCTAAACACTGGGTGGGGCACTGTACCCAATGCAGCCACCTTCCCTTGTTCTGACTTCAGGGCTCTTTCCCTTTAAGATTCTCAGGCAAGTGACAGACACCAGTTACCTGGTTCCCAAGCTCCTGGGTGTGTCTGTCAGCTCTGGGAAAGGACTGAATGAACTTCCTCGAACCATTCTCACTAGCCCCCTCCGCCTCTGGTGGGGTGAGTGGGCAGGAAAGTCCCGTCCAGCTCTTTCTGAGGAAATCACGGCTCTCACCTCTGGTCTGTGGCTCTGGGCCTCGGCACCCTCCCCCCTGCAGGTGTTTTCAGGTTCTCAGGACATCTTTGCAGGCCCCACTGAGCAGGTCTAGCACCTCCCTTTGGAACATGGGAGTACTTGGCACTTACTGGATTGTTCTCTGCGTTGGGAACTTCACCAGAATCGAAACAGAATCGGTCTTTAACTCTCGTCCATTTACATCAGCTGAAAATAGTAGGCAGCAGAGAGTTTCAACAGCACAGCTGCCTCCTTTGGCTGACTGATGTCCTTGTCTTTTCCAGTGTCCTAATTTTTTTTTTTTTTTTTAGAGACACAGTCTTACTTTGTCCCCCTCAGTAGAGTGCTATGGCATCACAGCTCACAGCAACCTCCAGCTCTTAGGCTTAGGCGATTCTCTTGCCTCAGCCTTCCAAGTAGCTGGGACTACAGGCGCCTGCCACAACACCCAGCTATTTTTTTGTTGCAGTTTGGCCGGGGCCGAGTTTGAACCCGCCACCCTCAGTATATGGAGCCAGTGCCCTACTCACTGAGCCACAGGCGCAGCCCTCCAGTGTCCTAATTACCATTCACCTGGGGAGAGAGGTCTGGCAGGTGGAAAGCCTTTGTGCACCAGGCTGCTAGTGGCATTAGAGTTGCTGGTCTCCTGGTGGTTGTGAGTGACTATTGTCACACCAGGGATCCTGCCCATGTTGAAAGGAGCATCGCCAGTCCTAGCTGTCTCATAGAAGAGACGCAAAACCTCTTCTAGAAGGCTCCAGAAGCCATCCAGGCAGGTGCCCTTTGGCAGAACCAGGTGGGGGGTGTTGGCTGGACATGGGAGGACGGAGCCAGGAACAGCAAAGTGTTGGTCTAGCAACAGTGTCTGCACCACAGGCAGCCCTCGTGAACAAACGTGGGGACTGTTCCCCAGGAAAAGCTTTCCCATCATCATCACCACCTGCCTCCACGCTACTAAATACCATCCATGGGCTGACACGGTGAACCCTGCCTTCTGAGTAGACGGCACACAGCAGACAGGCACTCGGGCTCCACACTCACTCAGCCTGTTCTCGCATGCTCCCCGACGCAGGCAGGAACATACACATTCATACTTCTCACTGTTGTGGTTGATATTGTTGAGGTGGAATTTCAACCTTGGCTCAAGAAAATTCAGGTATTACAAAGTGAGCTTCGTATAAAGGGACCCACATCAAGGTGTGAAAACTTAGCAAACCGTCAGGATGGAAGAGGAGGGAGGGTCTTTGCAACACCTGACCAAAAATTGGCTGTAGCCTTACTGTTTTTCTTTTATGGAAATTTAACTTAGCTTGCAGTTGTTTCTGTGTAGATCTTTCGGGAGAGAATTTTACAGACTGTAGGTAGTTGAATTTCTGCTCTAAAATTAGGTTTTGAGTTAAATTTCTTTAAGGGACCAAATGATTCCCTGAAAGCCAGCTGGCCATACCTTTAGGCTAGTTCAATGCTTGGAATGTAAGTTTCTACTTCCATTCACTACACTTGTCCTTCTAGCCCCAAATATCTTCTAAGTCAGCAGACTCAGGGGTTGTGGAGATTCCCTGGCCCTGGCAAAGATCTGGCTGGTAAAGGTCTTTTTATAAGCTATTTATGATGATACTGTTAGGTTTGGGAGGAATCTCCTCCCCACCTAAATTAGGAAAACCAGCCTGAGGCAGGAGTTAGAAAGACTGATTGGAATGTCAGCATTATTGTTTTATTAATTATTTTTATTAAATCATAACTGTATACATTGATGCATTTATGGGGTTCAGTGTACTGATTTATTATTATTATTTTTGAGACAGTCTTTGTTGCCCTGGGTACTGTGATGTCATCATAGCTCGCAGCAACCTCAAACTCTTGGGCTCAAGTGATCCACTTCCCTCAGCCTCCTGAGTAGCTGAGACTATAGGTGTGCACCATGATGCCTGGCTAGTCTTTCTATTTTTGGTAGAGATGGGGTCTCACCCTTGCTCAGGCTGGTCCTGAACTTCTGAGCTCAGGTGATCCAGAGTGCTAGGGTTAGAGGGGTGAGCCACTGTGCCCAGCCAGCATTATTATTTTCCTCAAGCTGCTTGCCTCCTGTCTTCAGGTGAGTGGGCTCACACTGCTGAAATGGACATACTGATGACCTTGTGCCAGCCAGGCGGAGAGTGGACCAGGCCACCCAGAGGGGAGGATGAGTGGGTGCTCTGAGTGGGCCCAGGTCCTTGGGTGAGCAGCTCCTCCTCCCTAGTGAAAGGAAGACTGAGAGGAGAAAAAGAGTGTGCCAGGAGGTGGAAGGGAGAGAGCCCTTTTCCAGGGTTACCTTTAGGGCAGGAAATGAAGGTCTGCCCCCTCCCCATATATGTAGGCCCAAAATATTAAAAAAGGGAAGCTTGTACGTGATGCTCTGATCTGCAAGAGAGCAGACATCTGGGATGTTTGTAATAGACTCCTGTATTCTTTCTCTGGATCTCACATCACTGACTTATCTCTCATGGGTAAGCTGGGCTCACTCTGTGCCTCAGTTTACTTACTATGACCAGAAGGATCATAACAGCCTTCATATTAATAGGGCTGAGAGGTTGTCCTTCTTAAGCCAAATAGTTATTTCATTTTATTATAAGTTTCATCATAGTACAAGACACTAATAAATTATGTCACCCCCATTAAAGAATCTGGCTTCTTAAAAATATGTGCAAACGACTATATTCAGACAATGGAACAATGTTCAGTGGACACGAGCTGTCAGGCAGTGGAGGAAACAAATCCATATTATTAAGTGGAAGAAGCAGATCTGAAAAGGCTACATTGCATATGATTTTCACTATGTGAAAATCTGGGCTCGGCTCAAGTGGCTAAGGCACCAGCCACATACACCTGAGCTGGAGGGTTCAAATACAGCCTGGGCCTGCCAAACAACAATGATGGCTGCAACCAAAAAATAGCCAGGCATTGTGGTGGGCGCCTGTAGTCCCAGCTACTTGGGAGGCGGAGGCAGGAGACTCGCTTAAGCCGAGGAGTTGGAGGTTGTGTGAGCTGTGATGCCATGGCACTCTACCCAAGGCGACAGCTTGAGGCTCTGTCTCAAAGAAAAAAAAAAACAAACAAACAAGAAAAGAAAAGAAAAAAGAAAAGAAAATTTAGAAAAGGCAAGAAAGAGATCGGTAGTGGCCAGGAGTGGTGGCTCACTCCTATAATCCTGGCACTCTGGGAGGCTGAGGCAGGAGGATTCCTTGAGCTCAGGAGTTCAAGACCAGCCTGAGCAAGCATGAGACCCCTTCTCTACTAAAAAATAGAAAAATTAGCCAGGTGTGTGGCAGGCGCCTCTAGTCCCAGCTACTCCAGAGGCTGAGGCAGGAGGATTGTTTTGAGTCCAGGAGTTTGACATTGGAGCAACAGGGCAAGACTGTCTCAAAAAAAAAAAAAAAAAAAAAAAAATCAGTGATGGTCAGGGGTTTGGGGAAGAGAGAGGGATGACCAGGCAGTGCACAGAGGATTTTCAGGGCAGTGATACTATGATGGTGGATATAGGTCATTATCCATTAAAGCCCAATGTAAACCGAAGTGTGTTCCTCACTGTGAGAACTGTACGCTCTGGGCAGGTTGTTGACAGAGGAGGCTGTGGGTCTGGGGGCCGGGACATATGTGGGAACTCTATACTTTTGGTTTAATTTCATCATGAACTAAAACTGCTCTAAAAAATAAAATCAGTTTAAGTAAATATGTATGCATGAATGGAAATGGGTTCCTAGAGAGGCTTGGGTGTATTTATCTTAGAAGCACAGCTCATTTCATTCCCAAGCTCTGCCTCCATGTCTGAATCTCACTTTGTCGCCCTTGGTAGAGTGGTGTGGCGTCACAGCTCACAGCAACCTCCAGCTCTTGGGCTTAGGCGATTCTCTTGCCTCAGCCTCCCCAGTAGCTGGGACTACAGGTGCCCACCACAACGCCCAGCTATCTGCCTCCATGTCTGAAACAGGTGTCGCTGTGTCAGTCAGAGGGAGAGTGGCCCTGACATCCACTCAAGGCCTCCCCCCAGGGTGGCCACAGGCTCCTGAGCTCATGCTTCCAGGTCAGTTACACCCTGTCCTCTCAGACACAGGGCGTAGCATTTAGTCTAGAAAGTCTCAAAGGAAATATCTGCTTGCACGTGAAAAATTTCTGGAATTTCTCTGTTCCTGTCTGTCCAATGTCCCGTCCTCCTATCTGCAAAGCTTCCTTGAAAAAGCTCCTCTACACAACAGCTGACTCGGGGCTGGCCCCAGTGCCCTTCTGTCCCTGCCAGTGTCATTTAGAGTGGCTCCTGCACCTCTGCACCTTTGAGAGTGGCTGTGCCCTCGTGGAGGGATGAGGCTGGAAGGAGAGTGGGGATAGAAAACTGGAAGGGGAGGAGGAGGGGAGAGAAGGAAGGGGGAGGGGAGGAAGACCTGGAAGGTCAGTGGTGAGCTGCTTTACGATCCTACCTGGACTATCTTAGCCTGGCCGTTTCTCCCTTATAATCAAGGTGATGAAGATGGGTTTGGACCTAGCAGGTAACAGGAACTGTGGCCGTGTTTCCTGGGCCCCGTCTTAGTCCCCTCTTTAGAATGCTTTTCTGCTTATTTCTCCATGTCCCCATTTCTAGCCTCTCTTCACCACCCCCCAAATTCTCCTTCCTCTCTGGAGTTCCTCTCACCCAGAGGCAACTAATGGTGACAGATCTGGAGTTTGCTTTAGAGTAGGCAACCTGGGACCCAGGGCCATCCAGGGCCTCTCTGGAGCAGTCTGTGAAGGTGCCACTCTGAGCACCTGCCTTCCCTTTATCCTGACGACAGGGACACTCTTCCCTCCATCGCCCCAGCCTCTCCCCTCCCCACCCCAGCACTGTTTCCCTGGCTGTTTTGTGTCCACGAAGGTGAAATGCCACAGCCTCCCTGCTGTGTTCATAATGACTTTCATAAATGTCTTTCTCTTCATGCCAGAAGACTGGGTTAAACCAGATGACCATGGGAAAGAGGGCAGTGGAAAAGAATCCGAGGGAAAGAGGGTATCCTTTGGAAAACAAGAAATGCCCAAGTACCAGGCGTGGAGGTTTTAAATAGGAACCTGCCTATACTCCATTTAGAATAACAATGCCTGGCACTCAGAGGTCTCCGCTCTTTTTGGAAGACTAACATTTAACTTGCAGACAGTTCCGGGGCAGTCTAACACCAAGTTCACTGTAGCAAATCCACAGCTCAGGGGCCCCTTCTGTCTGCATATCTCAAACTTCCAGTTGGGGAGTTTATCTTCTAAGTTATATGCTAAGCCTTTCACATTCCAAAAGACACACAATGACTGTTTTTCAAAATGCAGTCATACGTGGGAATTTTATGACATCAAACCCTCGAAAATGTGGAAAGTTTGATTTCAAAATACTTGATAGGTTTAGGTAATTTAAAATTCTCGATTGGCAATGACTTTGCTTACGGTTCACTTCTGTGTCTGTGACTGGCTCATGTGAAGGAGGCATAATCGGGTATTCACCTAGGCCAGGTCTTGGCACTGCAGACTGCTCTCTCTGATCTGGAAATATTTTCCCTTCAAACAGGAATAGAGAGGGTACTTTAGGGTCACTTACAAGTTCTCTAAAGACTTTTTCAAAAGAGATGAAAGAAAAGAGGTTCTGATTTTTGAAAGCATGAGCCCTGTTATGTCTCTGGGCTGAGAAGCTGGGGAGACCCCCTGCGGGCTGAGTGAACACCACGGGTGACAGCTGGGTGGAGGAGGTGACGGAGGGCCCACTTCCTCCAGGTGTCCCTTACACAGACTTTCCAGTTGGGCTGCTGACTCAGGCGGCTGTCCTTTCTCCAGCCGCTTGGGCACCAGCTCTCTCTGGAAAGCCAGTGTGACGCACTGCCTGCCTGCGTGGGGTTGCCTCCGATAACAACTCCGCCAGTTAAACAGCTCTGTCAACGACCAGGGGAGGGTGACAGCATTTCAAATGCATTTCTCCCTTAGGAGCTCACAGAAAGGGAGCACCAACTGGCCCCAAACACCTGCAACCCTCGGTCACAGAAGGCTCTCCCTGTGCTATAGGGGCAACCCCTCGTCCCCTCGTCAGTGTGTGAAACCAGAGGGGCAGTGAGGAGAGGAAGGTGATACAGCATTTGCCCAGCTGCTCAAATCTCCCCTAGGAATTAGAAGACACAACGGTTCCCTTGAGTGAATTCCTCAATCACTGGGGAAATGTTTGCAAAAGCATGCAGCACCTGGCATCCTCAAACATTTTTTTTGCAGTTTTGGGCCAGGGCTGGATATGAACCCGCCACCTCTGGCATATGGGACCAGTACCCTACTCCTTGAGCCACAGGCGCAGCCCTGTCCTCAAACTTTTTAAACAGGGGGCCAATTCACTGTCCCTCAGACCGTTGGAGGGCTGGACTATAGTTTTAAAAAAACAACTATAAACACATTCCTATGCACAGTGCACATATCTAATTTTGAAGTAAAAAAACAAAATGGGAACAAATACAATCACACTGCCTCATGTGGCCCGCGGGCCGCAGTTTGAGGACCCCTGATAGGCTCTTAAAAGGTGTACAGTGTGACTCAACAGACACTTCTGAGTGGACGTGCCAGGCACTGTTCTGGGCACTGGCTGTAAAGCTGTCACTCTAATGGGGGAGGCAGATGAGGAAAAAGACAAGTAACATGTGCTGTTTTATTTTATTTACTTATTTTAGACATAGGGTCTTGCTTTGTCACCTAGGCTGGAGTGCAGTGGCATGATCATAGCTCACGGCAGCTTGAATTCCTGGGCTCAAATGACCCTCCCACCTTGGCCTCCTGAGTAGCTAGGACTATGGGAAAGTGCCACACACCTGGCTAACTACTAAATTTTCTGTAGAGATGGAGTCTCTCTATGTTGCCCAGGCTTAGCATAGTGATCCTTCTGTCTTGGCCTCTGAAAGTGCTGGGATTACAGGAGCAAGCTGCTGTGCCTGTCAACTTTAGATGGGGATAAAAGCTAGGGGAAAGCGGGGTGCAAGGGGGACATGTGGGAAAGAGGGTGGCCAGGACAGCCTCACTGCTAAGGGGCAGGTGAGTAAACATGGGGAGGAAGGAAGGGAGGGAGCTGTGTGGACTCGGGAGACAGTTCCCGCTGGAGGGAGTGACATGTCCCATGGCCCTAAGCTGGATGCGTCTGGTGTGTACCAGCATCAGACACAGAGTGGGCAGAGGGCACGGCCATGAGAGAGGGCACAGCAGAGGGCACAGCCTTCACAGAGAAAGTGAAGGAAAGAACTGTGTTTAGAGCCTGCTAAGGTTTGATTGGGTCCCCCAAAGTTCATGCAGAGGTGTTGGGAGGTGAGACCTTCAAAAAATTCCAGAAGCATATTCAAAGGAAAAGATCATCTTAAAGACTGTAAGATGATACAGCAGCAACGGTGTTAGATAAAGCAGGCTGTACAGATTGATGCAAGATCATCCGCCTTGCGATGAGTAACAGGAGCAGCAGATGGAGCTTCCTGGGTCTCAGGCAGGTTGTTGGGCTCCAGGAGAAGCAACACAGAGAGGTGATCTGTGACTGAGATTGCACAGCGGGCCCCGTGGTATGCCCACCCTCAAGTGAGGAGAGATGTTCTAAAACTTCCTATGGCAAGTGGACCGACCTTTTAGCTAAGAGAGCATGGAGGCTTCATCCTAAAATGACAACCTTTTCATTCTGTTGAGGTGAAAGAAGACAGAGCTCACCCCTCTACACCTGGGCTGGACCCGCTCCATGTCAGCCTGACCTTGCGTTTATACCAATGGCCATTGGTCTCGTCGTCCTCCTGTTAGGAGACCTAGCTGATGAACTCTGGCTCATCAATGTGGGGGAGAGAAGCTTTCTTACTGAACCTGCCTTTGCTCTAGAGCCTAACCCATCTCCTACTAGGACCCCCGCATCCTCATGGCACTTTCCAGATTTTCTTAGGTAAAACCGTCACAGCATATGATGTCCAGGATTATTTGGGATCCAGACCAAATCGCTGTCCCTTAGCCTCCTATGACCTTATCATGCTAAGATAAAGAAATTGCTGCCAGAGCTGAGATAAGGAGCCACTTCAGACCTCGGCCACACGCTCTCACTGCCATTGTCCCGATGAACGGCTCAGGATGTGGGCAGACAGGTCAATGGCACTTCAGCCCTTTGCTGCTTCTGGTCACTTGGAGCTAAGTCCCTGTCACGGCTGTGGAGTGTCACCTTTCCCCTCTGCCCTGTTCCCCAGGAACTTCTGTGAACCCAGAGAATGTGACTCCATAAATGTGTGTTCTTTAGGTGTTTTGAGCCCTTGTAAACTTTTTTGTTTTTGCCTGTGTGGGGAGTTGGCTGAGAGGACACTCTGGCCTGTGGGACATCTTTACCTTTGGAGGTGGCTTCCATGGCACTCTGAGTCACTCTCATACCACACAAGTGGAGCCATCCCGGAATACATACTTTTTTTTTTAACAAAACCATACCCTGTTTCCTGGCAGTTTGAAGTTCATGAGGGGGTAGCCCAGGAGTGAGGTGTTGCGGTACCTAGTGGGCAGTTTGAAGGAGGGACTGCCGTGCCATGGGAAATTTGGTTGTGGCTGCAGCATGCCGCTTCCACAGGGAGCAGTGAGAAGAGCCAGGGTCTGGAAAACGCCAGGGAGGGCAGCTGACCTGGGGGGCCGGGAGAAGGCTGCCCTGGAAGTCCTGACAAACGGGATCAAGTTCCAGTGGGAACGCTGTCTGCTGACCAGCAGCTCCAATGGCTCTGCTGAAACCCCAGCTGCGCTGGGGACTGACCTCATTCATGAAGTAAACATTGAATCAGACACCAGAAGGCCTAACCCTGGCTGAGTGGAAATAACATGGACGTTTCCATAATTATGAAGCTGCCAATTGGATTTGGCAAGAGAACCTCTAAATATGTCAATCGGAGTGAGTTCATTACCTCTTCTTGCCAACTTAATCAGAAGCCAGTTGCCTTGTTGCGGTTGAAGTTATTTGTATTAAAATGCTTTACTTACATTTTAGTTTTTATATTCCAAATAATGTACTGGAAAGCAGCGTAGTCTAGCAACTGGAAGACAATATTGGGAATCCGAGGGTTGGCGCCCAGTCCTGGCCACATCGGTGGCGCTTGGTGCCAACAGTAACCGCACTCAGCCTCGTAATCCTGTTCCCGGGGTGGGGGCTGTGCGGCAAGGCCCTGTCTCATGACACAATCCTGGTGAGAATCTCGGGTCCTGGAATTAGTGTGCGGGTCCCTGCGGTCACAGACACTCACTGCATGTTTCATGGCGCCCTGGGGACTCCTCAGCGGCTGTGCACCTGGTTACGGGGCCCCACTCCCTTGGCTTCTCCTCTCTTCTCACTCCTTCCTTTCACACAGCTCGCTCAGGAGGGAAGGAGTTAGTTTGTCACTCTGCGGTAGCTGACAACACTGTTTGCGATGCGGTTTCACAATCTGGGGAAGAGATAATTTCCAACTATGCCTTTCTAATTTTCATTTACTTACAGAACCAGCAGAATGCTGCCATTCGGCTCCAGCCCGGGTTCCAACCCTTGGGCAGGTTGCTCAACCTCTCTTCTGTGCCATAATTTCCTCATCTATGCAGATTTCCTCACTTACCTTACCCGGGTGCTGAGAACACGACGAGAGCTCAGTGGGGATTAGCCTTTGCTTTAGTCTGTTTGTGCTGCTCTAACATAACCGTAGACTGGGCAATTTTCAAACAATAGGCATTTATTTCCCAGAATTCAGTGATGAGCCATCATGTAGGTGCAGGTGCCTGGCACCTGGTGAGGGCCTGCTGACTGTAACCTCCCAGGAGGCCAGAGGCCAAGAGGGCCGAACTCACTGCCTTGAGACTTTTTACAAAAAAAGGCACACAGCCAGGTACCAGGGCTCACGGCTGTAATCTAGAGCTGTGGGAGAAGGACTGCATGAGGCCAGGAGTTCAAGACTAGCCTGGGCAACAGAGTGAGACCCTGTCTCCAACACACACACACACAAAATTAGCTGTGCAAATTGGCACACACCTATTGTCCCAGTTACTCAGGAGACCGAGGCAAGAGGATTGCTTGAGCCCAGGAGTTTGAGGCTACTGTGAGTTATTATGGATGCCACTGTACTCTCCCTGGGTTGAGAGAGAGAACACCTATCTCTTTTTTTTTTTTTTTTTGTGGTTTTTGGCCGGGGCTGGGTTTGAACCCACCACCTCTGGCATATGGACTGGCACCCTACTCCTTGAGCCACTGGCATCTCCCAGAGTGCCTATCTCTTAAAAAAGGCATCTAATCACCTCTCAGAAGATCCTACCTCCCATTACCACCAGCATAGGGATTAAGTGCAACATGAATAATTGATGCATGAATTTTGGAGGCGATACCATTATTCAAACCACAGCAGCCCTTGTTATCATCATTACTATTATTATTAGTCTTAACGAGTAAGAACGGACAACAAGGAGTGGCCATTTGTACATCAAACTCCAAGAAATTTATAAAGCGTAAATTAACAACTACATTCCAGGCATGGTGATAAGAAGCCAGGTGACCAGGGTTATGACCAATGTACCACCCTACTTAAATCTGTTACCCAATTTCTCTTTTAATTTGTTTATCTGTTATAGGAGGGTCATGTTTACTGTTCCTCCCTTAGAATAGTCTTGCCTGACTTTGATGTTGAAGTAGCTCAGAGAATGGTGCCATGTGTGCTGTCCCTTTATCTGCAGACGATTCCGTTGATGCTTGTTTTCCTTATTGTGCCCAGAGTTGGAGAGAATGACGCAGGCCTACGGGCCCTGCAGGACCAGGGAAGCTGTTTCTTCAGCTCATGGCTTCTGAGGCTGCCACGCGTCAGTCTCACAAAGGCCTTTCTCCCCTCGAGCTAAGCCATTCTCCCTGTTTCCTTCCAAAGTGGTCTCAGCTCCTAATGAGCCCTCCTCCCAGCACCTGCCAGCTGTCAACACCCAAAGGAGAAGAGGTTTCTCAGTGACTTACTCCTTCCTGGTAAGGAAGAAAACCAAAGCCGGCCGACAGAACCAGAGAGTGTTGGCAGGGATTGGCGAGCACTTCTGATGTCTTTGAGGAATCATGGAAAATAGAGGCTAATGCCCAACATTTAAAAAATTTATGAATTGGATAAACATTAAAGGCCTCTGAGCCTAGTGTTGGCCCTGGGCAAGATTCTGGAGCAAAGCATCAAACAAATGGTCGGCTAGCATGTGGAAGGGGTGATCATCAGGGTCAACACCAATTCTCAAAGGGATGTCTTTGTGATAGTTCCAGATTAGTGAGTGGGGCGAACACTTTATCACAGTGCCATGACTTGTAATAATGATTTGGCTGTTTCTCATGAAATCCTTATGGACAGTGACAAAAAGGCTGTTAGAGATTAAAGTAGATCTCCAGGAAAGGTAATGCTACTTGTTCAAGGTCAGGGCTGGGATCAGTGCCCAGGCCCTGTGTCCCAAGTGAAGGCTCTTGTGACTCCCCAGGGCATGGTGAGGTGAAACTGTCACAGTAGATGGGACAGTGTCATCTCAGGCATCCCCTATTGGTATGCCTAGCAGTTCTGTCCTTGGCCCTGAACTCTTTAACATTCTATCAACAACTCTGATAAATCCAAAGATAACCACTTATCAACTATGAAAATAACAGCAGTCTGGGAAGAAAGGCCGGTGCATTGGAATCGCAGAATCAGGATCCAAAATTATCTCAATAGGAAGGAATGATTGGTCGAGTCCAACAAGATAAAATTTAACTGGAATACATGTAAGGTCCTGCATTTAGCTCCAAAACTCGATTGCAAAAGTATAGGATGTGGTTGGAAAACATGTCCAATCTCACCCGTAATCAAAGAAATGCAAATTAAAGCAACTATGAGATAAACATTTTCCCCTATCAGATGGGCAATGATTAAAAGAATGAAAATTCCCCACGTTGGTGGCTAGGGTGTGGGGAAACAGGCTCTCTTGTAAACCACTTGTGGGCGTATAAGCAAAATCACCCTTCTGGAGGGTAATCTGGAAATAATACAGCACAAACTTTGTCCCAAAATTTTCATTCATGCAAATGTATCCAAAGGCAAATATGAAAAGATTTATGCACAAGGATATTCATAAAAGCATGGTTAAGAAAACAATTTTTGTGTGGGGTGGAGTGTTCAGTTTGGGAACAGATGACTTGGTGGCCCCAGAAGGGTACCACACAAATACTGTCAAATATTTGATGCCATAAAGAGGAGGAATCAGGTTCTGTGTAGCTTCCGAAGGCCAGGCCAGGACTTAGCAGGATAGATTTGGCTTATATTACAGAGCAGATTCTAACAAACAACTCTGTTCAAAATTAAGATGGGCTGCCTTGTACATTCCCAATTACTGGAAGATGGCCCTCTGTCAGCGATGTGGAGGACAGTCGGAGCTCTTTAGCCACTGGGATAATATCCATGCAAAGTGCCACTGAATCTTCGCTACATTAAACCAACAAAAGGTAGAATCACCACTCAAGTTGAAGAGAGGGGGATGTTCACGTCAGGTTCCACTTCCAGACACTGGATTTCAGACATAAAAATGAGAAAGCTTCCCACTGCCCAACACTCTTACTGAGAGGCTGCAGGAGGTGACCCCCGTCCCTCGCCCTGGCCCCAAATCTTTCCCATCGAGCATCAGTACCCCGACGCCAAGCTGAGGGAAGCTTTTAGCTGAATCTGAAGAAAAGAAATAAAAGATGAGTGCTGCTCTCAAACCATTTCCACTGGAGTTGGGCTTCCAGAAAACAGATGTGCAGGGCCAGGGTCTCAGTCCTCTCTCTGCGTCTCTTCTCTTTTGCATTAGTCCCACCTAAAAGTTTCTTTTTACAAGTAGCAGTCTCACGTGTCTGTGTCAGCGCCCTGATATGGAGTATTCAGTACTTTTGGATGCTTCTCCTTACTGCTCTCTTACATTTGCTTATTGCTCCCGTCTATTGAGCCCTTCTGGGCCTCTTTTTCATTCAGTCCTCCCATCAACCATGTCAGGTGCCCATTATGAAAAGCATTCATCCGTGACCCTTTATGGAGCCCTGACTGTGGGTGAGGTGCCACTAACTGTGTTACAGAGTCCTCCTCATCACCCCAACTCTGGAGCCAGGGAAGCCTCCTTCCAACCCATGTGTGGCAGAGTAATCTTTTCCTGTGATGTTCGCATCACATCACTCCCCAAACCAGCCCTAGGTGGCCCCCAAGGCCCAGCCCACAGGAGCTGCTCCCCACCCCAGCTTCCAATAGTGCGTCTGCCACGGAGACACAAGCCACATAGGCTTCCACGTCCTCTAACTTGTCACACTCCTTCCAGCCGTAGGACTTCTGTACATAGCCTCTCCTTTGCCTGGAAGCTGCCCCTTGTCTCATCTCTCCTTTCTATGCATTCTTTGGATCTTAATGTTATAAGCTGGATTGTGCCCTTCCCAATTTGCATGTTGAAGTCCTAACCCTTAGTACATCAGAAAGTGACTGTATTGGGACACAGGGCCTTTAACAAGGTGATTATGTTAAAACGGAGCTATACGAGTGGGCCCTAATCCAGTGCGACCGGTATCTTTCCTTATAAGGGATTAGGACACTTGAGAGACACTGCAGTGTGTGCATACATACAAGGAGGACCAAGTGAGGACACAGCAGGGAGGCAGCCACCTGCAAGTCAAGGAGAGAGGGCATAGGAAAAACCAAACCTCCTGACACCTTGAGCTTAAACTTCTGGCCTCCAGAACTGTGAGAAAATAAATGTCTGCTGTTGACAGCTCCCTGTCTGTGGCATTTTGTTATGATAGACTGAGCAGATACCGACAGTTAAGAAGTCACTCACTGGCCAGGCGTGGTGGCTTATGCATATAAGCCCGGCACTCTGAAAAGGTTGAGGTGGGTGAATCGCTTGAGCTCAGGAATTTGAGACCAGCCTGGGCAAGAGTGAGACCCTATCTCTACTAAAAACAGAAAAACTACTGGGCATTGTGGTGGACACCCGTAGTCCCAGTTACTCAGGAGGCTGAGGCAAGAGTTTGAGGTTGCTGTGAGCTGTGACCACAAGGTACTCTAGACTGAGGCAACACAGTGAGATACTCTGCCAAGAAAGAAAAGAAAAGAAAAGAAAAGAAAGCAGGCACTCTCTCAGGGAAACTCTTCCCCATTCTGCCTCTTCAGCACTACCTACTTTCCCTTCATCACAGTTATCACAATTCATGACGAATCACTAGATGGGTAAATACATGGCTGTTGTCTGCAGCCCCTTCCTCAGTGTGTAGACTCCAGGTTCTCTACTGCATCTCCAGCAGCTAGCACATTGCTTGCTGGACATGTAGGGAGGTGTGCAATATTGATGAATGGTAGGCTGAGGTATTATTTTGACAATATTAAATATGAAGAAACAGGATCAGGAAGGTTAAATAAATTTCTTGAAGACCACGAAGCAGCTGAGTAGCAAAGGAAGAGTATAACTCAAGGCTTTTCTAAAGCTCTGGCTCTAAACCATTGCTTAACCCTCTGATTTTGAAATGCAAACAATCTCCCCACAGGTACTTATTGAGCACTGACAGTGTACCAGGTTCTATCTAGGAATTGGGGATACAGCAATGACTAAACAGACAAGTCCCTGCCTTCATGTGGAGAGGGACATAAAATAAGATGAAGAAGTAAATTAAATAGTATATTAGACTGTGATACATGTAGTGGGCAAAAAAAAGGGAGTGGGAACGTGGGCTTGGGGAAGTCTGATTTGCAATTTAAAATCAGGTCAGAGGCCTTTTTGTTTTTTTTTTTGAGACAAAATCTCATATCACCCTAGGTAGAGTGTGGTGGGCTCATAGCTCACAGTAACCTCAACTCTTGGGGTTAAGTGATCCTCTTGTCTCAGCCTCCCAAGTATCTGGGGCTACAGGCACTCACCACAGCACCCAGATATTTTTTAGAGACAGCATTTTGCTCTTGCTCAGGCTGGTCTTGAATTCATGAGCTCAAGCAATGCACCTGCCTCAGCCTCCCAAAGTTCTAGGATTACAGGAGTAAGTCACTGCACCTGGCCCATAATTTGACTTTTAACATAATTACTCAGGTTGTTATGTGAACATAGACTGATGGGGGAGAAGGTTAAAGGGGGCCGAAGGGGGAATAGTTAGGAGGCAGTTACAATAACCCAAGTGAAAGATGGTGGAGGCTTGGTCTAAGATGTTGTCAGTGGAGATTTTGCTGACCGATTGGATGTGGAGTGAAGGAGAACTCAAGATTTGGAGTCTGAGAAACCAGAAAGATTGAGATGTCATTTTCTCAGATGGACGAGTCCTGGGCTATTGGTAAAAGGATTCCCTGTACCCCTCATTACCATATAGATGGTCTTTAAAGCCATGAAACTGGATGAGCTCATGAAGAGATTAAATGACAAGAGAGAGAAGTCCAAGGAGCCAGTGCTGGGGCCACTGCTACATTTAGAGGTCAGGGGAAAGAGGAGGTAGCAAACGAGACAGATAAGGAGGGGCTGGGGTTGGAGGAAAAACTCAAGTGTGTGCAGTCCCAAAAGCAGAGTAAAGAAAGTTTCACGGAGGAGAGGGTAATAAACTGTATTAAAGGTTGCAAATAGATCAAGTTAAGTTGAGTGGGAGGAGATTGAGAGTGTTCCCAGGGAGGGAGGGTTCTACAAAGAGTGGGAACACAGAGATGGACAAATAAGATCAATTATTTCAAGAAGTTATGATGTTCAGAAAATGAGAGATGGGGTGGGAGCTGGAGCCACGGAAGGATTTTTTTAGGAAGGGAGAAATAACGTATTTGTATGCTGATGGGCTGATCTCTTTGAGAAGAAATTGAGGCTCAAAAAGGAGTTAAATTGAGTTAATTCATTAAAAGGTCTCACGTGTTCTAGGACTGTCTTAATTTAACCTGAAGAAATGACCCCTTTTGGGAGAATTTCAGGTGCAAAGAGCAGTCTGGCAGGGGAGACATTTTTTTATTGGTTGCTTTAGTTGGGAAGGTGATCTTTCCCTGTACCCCTCAAATCCTATCACTCTGTTGGTGGCTTCCTTCGCTGCCACTGTATGCAGCTGAGCCAATGGCAGGAGGCAGCCGTATGGAGCAAGGGTTATCAAACTTAGCATAATGATTGCCTAGGTAATTTTCAAAATGCAGATCCCTGGGCCCTGGCTCTGTCTCTGAACTACATTTTGAAAAGTATTGGTGTTGTGGCAAGAGACACACCTAGGTTCAAGTATTTCTAATCAGCCATTTGACTTTGGACTTAGTCCTGAGCTTCAATGTTCTCACCTTTTAAATAGGAATTAAGCTGGCACCAGTCTTTTACGGACTCCTTTCCCCACCATTACTTAAGTGATAAGTTCAAGTCTAACTGGGCCTTTTGCCTTACACGAAATCCAATCTAGGGCAGTCTGAATTTCTACTCTAACTGGGCCACCCGCTATTTAGTACCTTAGGTCAAAAAGTCTCTCGAATTGGGCGGCGCCTGTGGCTCAAAGGAGTAGGGCGCCGGCCCCATATGCCGAAGGTGGCGGGTTCAAGCCCAGCCCCGGCCGAAAACTGCAGAAAAAAAAAAAAAAAAAAAGCCCCTCGAATTGATCTTTGGTTATAACCCTAAGAGAACCTCCCGCGCGCTTTCGAAACCTCACCGATGTCAGCTGACCAGTTCTCCTCCAATCCCGTCTCGGGGGTGCGAGCCGTCCCTACAGCAACGCCTTTGCCAGTCCGGGTTCAAAGCTTCGGAACAGTGGGTGGCGCCGTTGGATGACGTCACGCACTAGCAGCGCTTGCGTGACGTAAGCCCCGCCTTAGGGAACGCTCTGCAGAGCTGCAGGTATGAAAAGGACCACGACCTTAGACACTGCGCATGTGCCATCTCAGTTTGCTGCAAGTTTGTAAACTGGAGTAGCGCTTGAGGTTTGCCAGCTCTTACTAATGTACCTTTAATCATAGCCAGAGAACTCACCGGAGATGCTACCGTCTTTCTCAGAGTCACCTTTTGGGCAGGTATCCGAGGATCAGACTATTCACTTAATCTTGCCGTGTCTCACCTCTCCTGGCGAGTTCCTCTTTGCATCTCGGTCCTAAAATGCTAGTTGAACTCCCAGATTGCTGTTGCCAGCAAGCTTCCTTCAGCAGATCGTCTCCTTTCTAAACTGATGCTTCTAAATGTTATGCTCTGGGAAGATCAGTAACTATGCTTTTTAACCCTGCTTGTCAAGTAAGCTTAACCAGACTCCGATAAGCACCTGAGAAGTTGGGCTATGAATCAAGTATTTGAACGTTTCACATGCTAGGACCTGTAACTTCTGTTGACTTCTTGTAGTTCTATCACAGTTTTAGCCAGGATCCAGACATTTGACTTTGCTAAGTAAATGATCTCCAGGAAAATGAAATGTCACTGTTATAAAACTTAGAATCCCATTGCTCAATTACTTATTAATTCACTGACATTGATTAAGCACTCACTCCATGCTGGTTACTGTGTTGAGCTCTGGGGTTACAGTGAGACGGACATCCCTGCCATTCATGGTAGCACATTTCATTAATTCAAGAAACGTTTATTTGAACATCATTAATCTTCATTGAAAGAATGAAATGTGATCTAAGATCTAGCATGAGGCTGGGAATTGATTTGAATTTGAATCTTGACCCTCTCCTCCTTGCTATGTGATCTTAGGTGAGTTACCAACCCCCCTGCACATCAATTTCATGATCTATAAAAGTGGACACACTAATGCCCATCTCCTAGGGGTAATATGAGAGTTAAGCCAAATGCTACAGCTTGGGGAGCCTTTTCTGTCCACTTCCTTACATTTCTTCCCTTTGGAAGAATGAAAAAGAAAAACTTTCTCACTCCTTATGCAAATGACACTACCACCAGTGGGAAAGCAGCACCCTGACCAGCACATGGCCTTAATGGTCATCCACACATTTTCCTCAAATTATTTTAATAGCAGTTTTCATCTGCTTTTTGTGGATCTGTATGCTGAGGCCAAGTTATATGTAAGGGAGCCCTTCCACCCCAGCCCCAAACAATGCCTCTAAAACCATCAAAATCCAAAAGGAAAAGAAATTAATTTCTTTAATTGCATGGTGACCTGAAGCTGGCCATGGGCCAGGTGTTGGTAGGTGGCCTGTGAGACTTGTCAGATCCTGGGTTATTGTCTGAGGAGGGACAGTGCACTGTAAGGGTTAGGGAACCAGTGTCTGGCTTCTTTGTCACCACAAGGCCTGTGGTTTCCAACCCTGTCTGCATCCGAGTCTCATTAACCAACAGTGGGAGAGAAAACAGACATGCATACAGGCGGACACACACACACACACCCAGACTTGCACAGCCTTCAGAGGAAGTGGAGCACCAGATGTCCTGGGTTTCCTGTTTGATGCTTCCACAGCTGGTCGAGTCTGTGGTTGTGGTTTGTCTGCCTCGGGCTCATGTGAGAGACAAAGCTGGGCTGACGGGAAACCTCTCCTCCTGACTCCCCCTCCCCAGCTCTGATGATCAGCTACATGGAAACCTGGCAGCTTAGAAGTTTCCTGAAGCACTCACTCAGAGTTGGATTCTCCAAGGAAGAGCCTGAATTCCCTTGTCCTCAAGGAGTAGCCCCTGGGCTGATAAGCTGGCCCTTACAGAACCTGGGGGCTATGGAAATGTGTCCAAATATGCTATTAATAAAGACCACCATCCCTGCTGAACAGAATGAAGCTGAGGTCAGGTTGCTATAGTCTCCAATCCAGTGCCTGGCACGGAGCTGCCACTCAAAAATTTCGCATGTGAAGGGTGATTGAAAAACAGCGAACTTCATCTTCAGGGGCTAAGGATAAAAGTCCCACCTGAGCATCACTTCTTGTAAGCAGTTTTGGATTCAAACAGACAAGCATCTGAAATAGCACTGTGCTGCTGATGTGCTGTGTGATTTTGAGCAAGTCATCTGCCTCTCTGGGCCTGCTTTCTTCGCCTGTAAAATGAAGACATTAATACCTGCTTCACCAAGTTATGAAGGCCCAACGAGCCACTATGCATGGATTTCCTTGATAGAGTCTTACTCATAGAAACTGCTCAGTACATGCTGGGTTCCCTTTTCTCCTTGCAACACTGCAGTTTATTTAAGGAGATACACTAAAAAGCTAACAAGATAAAACCAGGAACAACCAAAACACTGAGCCCAGGACAGCTGTCTGGTGGAGCCATGTAGCAAGAGTGCTGTTTTTAGGTTGGTGCCCATTGTGGGGGGATACTGAGAGAAGGGGCTAGGGCCACTCCAGGGTCTGTGAGCTCAGGAATATGGTGCCCAGTGTACTTCTCTGGGTATGGAGGAGGGTCAGTGTCTTGGGGACAGGAGGGAGACAGGCAGAGGGTGGCCTCACCCTTTAGCTTAGTAGTGACCTTAATAATCATGGCTACTGTGCAGTCTGCATTTGGGCTTGGATAAGGGACCCCTTCCCTGAGCTCTAGCCGTCAGCCCTCCTGCAACTGTGACTTTCCCTATGAGATGAGGTACCTGCAATTCAATGTAGCCATTAGGGCCATTGCCTCTGACCAACTACATTCCTATGTTGACTCTGACACTTATTAGCTGTGCAAACTTGGGCACGTTACTCACCTCTCTGGGCCTCCCTTTCCTCATTTATATAATAAAATGGGTAAAATAATAACTGAACCTTAGGTTATCACAGTGGTGAAGATTAAACAGGTGAATAATACATGTGAGGCACTTAGCACGGCTGCAGGCATGTGGCCAAGGATCAGAAAATGTTGACTGTTCCACACACAGATGTGTTGGATTCTTACAACAACCTACCCATAGTAGGTTTTGATATTAGCCCTATTTTACAGATGAGAAAACTGAGGCACAGAGATGGGAAGTGACATCTGCACAGATTATATAAAATGCTACGATTTAACTCCAGATCTTTCTGACTCTTTCTGGTGTGTGCAGTTTAACTGCCTCCCCCAGCTGCATTTCCCCGCCTCTTTGGCATCCTTCACCCCATCCCATGATGCTCAGCCTCTTCCTGCTGTCCGAGATTGCACCTGCAACCCCCCAGATCACTTTGCTTTTTCAGATCAAGGTCTTGATTCTTGAGTCACGTTTCCCTGCAAAGCTAACCTTGCAGAGTGACTTCTTAGAGACATTTAGGTTGTTCCTCACTGAGAACAACCTAAATTAATTCATGAAAAGGTCTCATGTGTTCTAGGACTATTTGTATTTTAACCTGAAGAAATGACCCCTTTTGGGAGAATTTCGGGTGCAAAGAGCAGTCTGGCGGGGGGGACATTTTTTATTGGTTGCTTAGTTGGGAAGGTGGTCCTTCCCTGTACCCCTCAAATCCTGTCACTCTGTTGGTGGCTTCCTCCTCTGCCACTGTATGCAGCTGAGCCCATGGCAGGAGGCAGCAGTTTGGAGCAAAGATTCTCAAACTTAGCATAATGATTGCCTGGGAGTTTTCAAGATGCAGATCCCTGGGCCCTGGCTCAGTGTCTCTGAGCTACATTTTGAGAATTATTGGTATTGTGGCAAGAGACACAAGACCTGGGTTCAAGTATTTCTAATTGGTCATTCAACCTTGGACTTAGTCCTTCTGAGCTTCAATGTTCTCATCTTTAAAATGGGATTAACTCTATCCCATCCACTTCATGGGGCATCACCCATGAACGTGCTTCATGCCCCATTAAATGCCTTGGAATGTGAGGGAGTACAGCTTTTATGCTTGTGCTCAGCCTCACCACCATCTCTGTGCAGGAACACAAAGGAAAACCAGACCCAGGCCCAAGTCTCCAAGTCCTTACATCTTTGGGCTCCGGATATAAGCTCCTGAGCACTATTTGGCCTGAAGGCTGTTGGCCAGAGGGGAAGGAAGTGTTGTTTTCTGTCTCATATGCATTGGTCTCTTCTGGTGAACAACATGGCAGAGTAAACCAGAGTGTCAGGAGCTTGGATCAGTCAGCATGTGCCAGGCAATGCTGCAGTAACAAGCATCCCCCAGGTCTCAGTGGCTGAGCACAACGAAACCTTATTTCTCATTCACACTCTGTGTCTTAGCAGGTTGGCAGGCAGTTCTCCTCCATACACTCACACAGGGACCCAGCTGACAGAAGCTCAGCCGCCCGTAGCTGCACCATCTGGGAGAATACACCCTGCATAGCTGCAGCAGCTGGGAAAATGTGGGGCACAGGCCTTTTACTACCTTGGCCTGGAAATGACACACATCACTTCTGCTTAATTTCATTGGCCAAAACTAGGCATGTGACACAGCTGGGACGTTAGGGAAAGAAATGGCATGTTTGGTGAGCATCATTGTTTCTACCGCAGGAAACTTCTTAGAGTAGGAGATCTGAAAACTCTTGGTGCAGATTTGCAGCTGAGGCATAAAGACCAATGTCTCCCAGAGAGAAAGGGAAGGAAGATTCCTCTGTTGGGTTGGTTCTGTACCTCACATCCAGAGAAGCTCAACTTTTTTGTGCAGCAGAGTTTTTATTTGTTTGAGAATGTGGGGTTTTTCTTTTTCTTTTTTTTTCCTTTTTCTCACTCTTGCCTATCCTCAAAACATGGGAAGAAAAGCAGCGTGCCTGAAACAGGCAGCAATCTGACCCTGGCCCCCAAGATGGAGAGGAGCCATTTCCCATCAGACCAAAAAATGCTCCAAGAGCTCCAAGGCTTCTGGGGGCCCTGAGATGGGAGGCTGATGTGACTGAGGAAACCCAGGTAGGGCTGAGCAGAGGAGCGGCCGAGGTGGTATGCCTGGCTGCCCACACCACCATCTCTGTGCAGCTGAAAACAACTCAAATATCTCTGGAACACTGGATTGCAACCCAGCAATTTGGGACAGCAATTTTTCTGGAGCACACAGCTTGGGAATTTGCCTTAAGAAATCTTTCATTCCTAGAGCGTTGGTGGGTGAGTGGCACTTATTTGTTTAACCTCAAATCAAGCCACAGCCCCCATTTCTGGGCTGCTTTGAGAGGGTTGTTTTAAAATAGCTGAACAAGTTGAAAATCATGGGTCTAGGATTGCTGGGATGGCTTTGCAGAAAGCAGCCAGGCTTAGAAAGTTCTTCAATTTTCCATAGAATGTAACTGGCAGTGGTTGGGGCTTGGGGTGTGGTTGGGGGAGGGAGGTGGGTTGTCAGGGACAAGCAAAGCCTGGGCCCTTCTGGAAGACTCCATATTGGCTAGATGCTCTCTGCAGTGGGTTCAGCCTTGGCCTGGTTATGTCCCCTTGGGGGCTGGGGCTGGGAGAATTCCTGGAGGATTTCTGAGATTGCCTAGGCAGCTATGCATTCATCAGAGTGGGTTCCTCTGACTAGCCTCCACTCCCCCCTTGTCTGGGACAGAACATTTCTTCTTCCCTCAGGGAACTGATTCCATTGGTTTAGCTAAGGCTGACTCAGGGGTGTGCATAAGTGTTTAACAGCTGGCTGTAGGGGTAGGGTGAAGAAACATTTGCCAATTTCCATGGTATCTCATCCTGGCCAGTTTCAAGCTGCCAATGACATCCCTGAGACATGATTTCACTGTGGAGCTGGGGAGAGATGAGTACACTCAGCTCTCACAAGCACATTGCTGGTGCTGATTCTGCCCCTTCTGGGGATGGGCACGTAACTCAAAGATGCCCTATCGGAGCTAGAGGCTGTCAGAGCAGACTGTTTCTTTTCTTTGGCATTGCTAAATAGAGAGGGTATTAGTCTGGGCCTATCAGCAGCCATCTTTCCAGCCACAGGGCGAGAATTTGATTGAGAGAGGTGAGAATGGGCATCTACATTGTCTGAACTCCTGGATCCTGCCATACCTGAAGCTGTTATATTCCTGGACTCTCTAATTACACAAATTACCATTCCTCTTTCTTTACCTAGGCAGTGTGAGTTCTTGTCTCCTGTCAATAAAAATACCATGAATAAAACAAAAGAATCACCCATAGGAAGTCAATTAAATAGATTTGGCTTTACCTTGATCGTGGTGGTGGTTTCATGGACATATACATCGGGTACAGCTCACTGAGTTGTAGACTTTAAGTGCATGTAAGTAAATTATATCTCAGTAAAGTTGTTAGAAATATTAAAAAATAGCCAGTCACAGTGGCTCACGCCTGTAATCCCAGCATTCTAGGAGGCTGAGGCAGGTGGATTGCCTGAGCTGACAAGTTTGAGACCAGCCTGAGCTAGAGCAAGACCCCGTCTTTAAAAAAATAAAAAAATAGCGGGGCATTGTGGCGGATGCCTATAGTCCCAGCTACTTGAGAGGCTACGGTAAGAGAATGGCTTGAGCTCAAGAATTTGAGGTTGCTGTAATGAACTGTGACACCACATGACTCTACTGAGGGTGACCAAGTGAGACTCTGTCTCAAAAATAAAATAAAAATAAGAAAATAGACTTGGGGGTGTGGGTTTTGGGGGAGTGGTCTTTCCATATGTATTTCTGCCAAGTCAAGGCCCAGGTGGGAAAGCAAAATTTGAAAATAGGATTGTTTTGCCACCCCCACCATCAACCAGTACCTGCTTCAACCTGTGTGGTGATTTTTATCCACCCACATTCTTAACACCTGGGACTTCTTGGCGATGAAACAGAGGGAGGAAGGAAATTCGGCCCCCTTGCAAGTGGGAGAAGTAGAATCCTCCCAAGCTGAAGTTCAGTGTTCTCCCCCATTCACGCCCTGTACCATTATCCTTTGTCCAATGACAACAGCCTTGTAGAGTGACAATTCCCAACAATGCAAAAGGGAGGCCCAGAAAAGGTTTTGTGGCCTGGCCTGGCCTCCTTTGAGAAGAAGGTGAAACTAACGTGATATTAATCCATGTCTCTTTCTCTGGGGTCTGGGGAGAAGGTGTGTTCCATGTTGCAAAGAAGGGGAAATCCTATCTTGGGCTGAGTCCTTAATCCCTACTGCTTGGTCCTGGCTTAGGACTCTGCAGCTGCTGGCCTACTGTCCCCTCCCCAAGATTGCTTAGGGGCACGCCTAGGTGCTGGGCACCACACCTGCACTGCCAGCTGAGGTCTAAATGTAGTTGTGAAATGGTGACAACAGCAGCTACCACTACTGCTCCCCCATGAAGCCACATACCCCACGCCTGGCTCTGCAAGCTTGAACTTGTTTAATTTTCACAATCCAGGAGGAAAATTCTCTGATAATCCTCACCCTGCAGATGAGGAAGATGAAGCTCAGGGAGGTCAAGTTACTTGCCTTGCTGGGCCTCAAACACAGGTCTACCTGCCCCCAGCCCTGGCTCTCTGCTAGCACAGTGTGCAGAGCAAAGACAGCTGCATTTATCTCGCTCACCCAGTGGCACCCAATTCACACTCATCACACACCTAGTTCCAAACTAGGTAAGCCATTCTCAGCAAGATGAATTTTAAATGCCTCCTGCCAGGACAGGAGCCCTCTGAGTACCATGGCCAGGGCAGAGTCTTCCCAACTGATGAACATATACCCACCCCACCCTCAGGGCCTGGGGCAACAGCTGGTGCCAGAGCTGGGTAGCCCAGCTGCCAGGGGCAAGGTCAGCCTGGGACTAGCTCACAGCTCTGCAGGAGTGGCTGGGCACATGAAGCATCCCTGTCTGTGGGCACCACTCCCAGGGTGGCAAGTACACTGTTCCATGTCAGGCCATGGCTCTGCCCAGTCTGTCCCACATGTGCCTCTCAGATGCCTGCCTGGCCCCAAAGAGAGGGAGTGCAGGGTCAGTAAGAGATGACACGGCTATTCAGATCTCCTGCAGGGTGGACACAGGTGCTCCTATACCCAGTTCACTCTGGTCTCCTGAAGCTTCCTTTGGAATTATCCCATTCCTGTGGTCTGCCAAGAGTCTGCTCCCGGAAAGGGCCCTTTTTGAGATTTTAGGTGGAGTCCAGAAAAGTTGGTTTGGTCTGATTGGGTGATGTGAGTGGATGGACAGGTAGAGATAACAGGGACACAGTGGGTGGGGGACTGGAGGTGGGGAAGGGGCCAAAGGTAGAGGCTGTACAGACAGTTAGGAGAGGCTGGTTCCATCCTGAGATGTGGCAGGAGGAGCATGGGGTGAGTGCCAGCTAGGGAGTGGCCTGGGACATGGGTGGAAAAAGCAGGGAGACCAGTGGGCTCAGTGGGAAGACAAAGCTAAGGGGCTCTGAGGCCTGGAAGGGGAGGGGCAGCATGTAGCCTGAGGGCTGGGGAGAGAGGGGATGATGGGGAAGAGGGAAAAAGGCCCTGAGAAGTTCCAACAAAGAAACAGAGCTGAGAGCTAGCAAAGGGCTGCAAAATGCTATCAAACCACCCAGGCGGCAGGAAGTTGACCACGGCTGGCAGGTGGTAGGGAGGTGAGGGGTCTCAGGAAGCTGCCCCAGTTTGTGGATGAGTGTCTGGGTGTTTCTCTGACTGGCAGGAAGCTGGGTGGGCCCTTGGCCTACTGGGTTTGGGCTACGATGTCTGCGGGTCGCAGAGAGTGGCCACAGGTTGCTTAATGTCCCAAGGCCCCAGAAGCTATTCTGCTGGGAGTGGGGCCAGGCGGGAGCAGGGTAGCGTGAGGTGACAGTTATTTTTGGAAGGGAGCTTTTCTCAGACAATGGAATTATACCATGGACTACTCTAGAACAAGAATAAACTCCAGGAGGCTTTGTTTAGACCTCCGATGCTTCGGCTAGACATCTGAGGTCCTCCAGTACTCACAATGCGTAGGCTCTTCCATTTGTGAAGTGTTCATGTGTGACATGTGTGGCACTTGGGGTGCTCAGCACTTAGCAAGCACATATGTATTATATCACATGATTGCTCAGCCCTTCCATGGTAGAGGTGCTCCCCATAGATGGAGAAACTGAGGTTCAGATTCCAGTCTAGGGAGGTCTCGTGTGCTGGCACTGTGACTTGGGCCTGAGTCTTTCTTCTCAGCTTATGTCCCTAATTGTACCACCCTGCCTTGCCTCCAGGGAGGGAGTGAGGGTTGAGGCAGGGTCTGCAGCTACTGCGGGAGGTGGATGCTCAGAGGCCCCCATTTGACGCTGGGCACCCGTGCCCCTTTGGAGAGACCTTTGGCTCCTTGCCAGCCAGCCACTCCTGGGGGACCAAGAGTTTCTCTTCCTTTTACTTGTCTGTGTGGGTCAAGAAGGGAAGGGCCACTCTGAGTGGCTGGAGGTGTGAGAGTGTGTGTGTGAGCACATGATGATGTAGGAGTGAATGTGAGTGTGCAAATGTATGAGTGCACAGGTGTGTGTGTGGGGGGGTTCTGCTCCCTCTCTGTTTCAGGCAGGACATGTTGGCTGCTGCTGTGTCTGGCTGTCCCAAGAGGAAGTCACTCATCCCTCACCAGGGAGACATCCTTCCCTGGTGTCTCCGCAGAAAAAAATGGGAAGCAGGAAGGGAGTAGCTGAGGGAGGCTAGGGAAGGTGGGGTGGGAGACAGGGGTGGGGAAGGTGAAACGTCATGGGCTGGGATGAGTGAAAGCTGATGTCATTTTGGAAATATTCCAAGACCCTGAAAAATAAGAGTGGGGAGGACCTTGTCTCATGTCCCCAGAATGTACTGGGGGGTGAGTTAAACACGTACCTGCTGGGAACTGACCTGTTGCACCACCAGCCTGCATCTCACTGTTTGTCGCCTTCTGAGTGCCTCCAGGTGGGCCCTTACTACCAGCCCCATAGGTGCCCCCTGCCCTACCCTGCCTTCCTTTACCCAGCTGGCAGGAGCCTGGCCCATCTCTGAAAACACAGCTTATGCTTCATGCTTTACGTCCTTTGAGAAGTGTTCCCACCCTGGTACAAGGGGCTCCTCCCTCCATGGGCCAAGGCCCTCAGGTGGGGAGTCTCATGTGGCTCTTCACTCCCCTGTCTAGTGGGGCCAGGACTGGACCACAATCTATATACACAGCTGACAGTCAAAGCCATGTGTATGAGCAGGAAGTTAGAGGCAGGAGAGATCCCACCCAGCCCTCTATCCATTTTTCTTTTAATGACGGGGAATTTGGACTTAGGCTAACTTGGGTTCAAGTTCACATTCTTGTTTATCATGTGGCATCCTTTCATATTTCATCTAGAAATATAAGAATTTAAGATAATCTCAAAAAATGAAAAAAAAAATCCATACAAAGATGTTCACAAAATATTCCATACAAAGATGTTATCTATAACAGCGAAGAATTGGAAATCACCCATATGTACGCATATCCCCAAATGGGAGAATGGCTAAATGAATAATGGTATCATCTACTGGATAATATTAGGTGGACATAGAAAAAGATGGTTATGATGACTTTGAGGTAACATAGAAAGTTTTGTTATACTGTAAAATACAGCATGATTATAGCCATGTTAAGAAAAAAAGCTCAGGGCGGCGCCTGTGGCTCAGTGAGCAGGGCGCCGGCCCCATATACCGAGGGTGGCAGGTTCAAACCCAGCCCTGGCCAAACTGCAACAAAAAAATAGCCGGGCGTTGTGGCGGGCGCCTGTAGTTCCAGCTACTCGGGAGGGCAGGAGAATCGCCTAAGCCCAGGAGTTGGAGGTTGCTGTGAGCTGTGTGACACCACGGCACTCTACGGAGGGCTATAAAGTGAAACTCTGTCTCTACAAAAAAAAAAAAAAAAAAAAAGCTCAACTTCCAAGTCTGCATAGGAGAAATAGCAAAATGTTCATGATTAACAGTACTATAGATGATTTCTAATTTTTCCTTTCTACTTTTCTGTAACAGACATGAATGACATATCAAGATTAATTATACTTTAAAAATATCTTTTTTCTTATCTTGAAAGTCAAAGGGTTTTTTTTTTTGTTAAATAATGCACATAAGGAGAAGAAAATAAACATGCTAACATTTCACGTATTTCCTTCCAGTCCTTTCTCCATGCATATTTCCACATCTATAAATAGATACTCTTTTGACCAGGGAAGAAAAATCCCAAGGAATTTTGGACGGGTTCTCTCCAGGCTTAGAGGTCCCAGTTCCCTGGAAGTTCCCTGCAGATCTGGGAAGAGTTAGATCACTGCCCCTGGCTCATGGGGCAAAAGCTGCTGGCCCCTGATGACCCTGGGCCCAACTTCCCCAGCCCACCTTTCCAGGGATCTCAAAGCAACCAATCTGCTCATTAACCCTGACCTTTCCAAAGTCTAAACCCCCTAACTTGTGGGGCATTTGCCCCTTTCAAGTGGTTTTGGCAGTTGTTGGCCATAGGTGAGGGATTTTCCATTTGGGTTCCAGGGGTGGCCCCATCAACAGCAGATTTAGCTTGGAGGTTTGGTAGGGCCAGGCCTGCTGGGCCCTGTCCTGCCTCGCCCTGCCCAAGTGGGGAAACCTGCTGCAGGGCTCTGCCAGGGCTGCACCATCCTGGCCCTGAGAATCTGCAGGCAGGACTCAAGAGGCCCTCTAGGGCTGCTGACTCATTCACCTCTGTGGGCAAGGCCAGCTCACCCCTCCCAGAGGGGGCTCCAAGTTCTTCCTAGGAACTGCCTGGCCTGCCTACACCAGCCTCACCCTGGCCACATCTGTCCCCCTGTATAAACTTCTGTGATTCAGAACTTCTATTCCCCACCCCCCACCCCCACCTCACCATCCTGACTTCTCAGCAGCTTTCTGATAACCACAGCCGCATTTCTGTCTCAGAGGTGAACTTGAGTGAGAGGGTCACCGGGTTCAGCCTAGAGCTGACTTTTTCCTTCATCTAGCTTGTTTCCACTTAGAAGGCAAAACAGGTCAGGCCGGCTAGGCCTTCCCTGCTGGGTCAGAGTGAGGACAGGGCAGGGGGGCTGGGATGGTTAGGGCAGGTGTGGGTGGAGGAGAGACGGGCACCCAGAAACCACTGTCTTGCATCTGCTGTAGTGCCCAGCATGGAGCCTGGCACCCAGACACACTTCAGAAGACCTGTGGGGCAGATGCTCTTCTGAAGCCCCAAGGGGATGGGGTACAAAAATATGGCCACACTTTTATTTTGTTACGATGGGAAGAATTATTTTGTTCCACTCTATAAATGCCTAAATCTACCCAAAGAGCATGTAAATACCCACTGTGTGCAAAATATGTTTTTTTTTTCTTTTGAGCTAGGTTCTTGCTCTGTGGCCTGGGTAGAGTGCAGTGGCATCATCATAGCTTGCTGCATCCCGGGCTCAAGTGATCCTCCTGCCTTAGCTTCCCAAGTAGCTGGGACTAAAGCCACACACCACTGCACCTGACTAATTTTTTAAATTTTTTTAGAGATGGGGGTCTTGCTATATTGCTCAGGCTGGTCTTGAACTCCTACCCTCAAGCAATCCTCCTGCCTCAGCCTCCCAGAGTGTTAGGATTACAGATGTGAGCTACCATGCCTGGACAGATTATGTGCCTTTTTTCCCCCAAGGAAATCTATGTCACCCTGTCCCTCAACCCTTGCTTCAGACTTCAAGCACCGAGTCCCGCTGCCTGTCTCCCCCTGAGCAGAAGCAGATGGTCTGCGGCCTGCCAATTGCTGCACCTGCTGGGTTGGAGTTTAAGTGAATCTTCTTTTTTTTTGCCAGGGCTGGGTTTGAACGCACCACCTCTGGCATATGGGGCCAGCGCCCTACCCCTTTGAGCCACAGGTAGAACCTTCTTTAGCAACATTTCCTCTAATCCATTAAGCATTTCCTTTAGATTGAGATGGCACTTTTAAAAGGAGAGGGTCATTCAAATTTTCCTCAGGGGCTGGTAGTGATCTGGTAGGATGTGTGGCGCTATTGCTAAGAGGGACAGCCAGCGGACACGGCTGGTCCACTCCGACTGGCACCCCAAAACTGGTCACTGCATTGCCAAGGCCCTACCTTCCTCTCCTCCTGAGAGGCCTCTTCTGATTGGCTCAGAGCTCACCAATCAGCATATCCACTTACATTTCTGACTGCAGTAATTGGCTTGGAAAGTAGCACAGTGATCCGAGTTGGCCAATCAGAATACTCCCAGGCACTCCTTCCAGAGTTGCTGGGCTGCTGCTTGCTCTTTGTTGTGGGTGGGGTCACTGAGCCGGAAGGATGGCCAGCCTTGAGTTTCAGGAGACTCTCATGCTCTGCTGATAGAGACGACATCTTGGAGCTGTGGAGAAAGAGACTTGATGACATCAGGTGGACTCCTGGATCTTCATGTACCTGAAACTGGCTCTTTGAACTTTTCAGATACAAGCTAGTAGACTTTCCCAGTCCCCTTACATTACTATGAATTGGATTACTGGCACTTTTAAGTGAAAAACAAGTCCATGGGGTTTATTGCTACTATTCTCCCCTGGTGGCTATGGCTCCAGTTTCCTCAGGGGAAGCAGTTAGAGTTGATTTTTCACACAAGGTCTTCCATGGCTTGAGCTCAGATTCATTCTGCATCCTCAGGGATCCCCAAATCCTTGGAACATCCACATTCACACACCTCACACACACAAGCTTCTCTTTGGCTGAACTCAGTGTGGCAGACAGAATGATGGCTCTCCCAAGATGTCTACATTCGAGTCCCCAGAACCTGTGAATATGTTACCTTACATGGCAAAAGGGATTTTGCAGCTATGATTAGAGTGAAGGACCGTGAGATTATCTAGGTGGGCTCAGTGTAATCTCTAGGATCCTTATAGGAGTTGAGGCAGGAGGATCAGAATCAGAAAAGAAGATGTGACAGAGGGATAAGAGGACAGTGAGAATCAAGGAAAGGGTCATGTTGTGGGGAGCGCAGGTGGACTGCAGTAGCTGGAACAGGCACGTCGATGGATCCTCTGCTAAAGCCTCCAAGAGGAACACAGCTCTCCTGACACCTTGATCTTAGTGCAGTAAGATGGAGTTTGGACTTCTGACCTCCAGCACTATCAGACAGCCACTTGGTTTTTGTTATTTGTTACATCAGCAATAGGAAGCTCATACACTCAGCCAGCAATGCTGAACATCTTCATACCTACGGTTCCTTCTGTCTGGCTTGCCCTTCACTGTGCTTTTAGCCGTCTAACTCCTACCAATTGTGTGGTATTCAGTCCAGGTGTCCATAAGCCTTCCGTGGCTCCATATAACCATCTATTTCTGTATCTGACCCCTTCCTCTGCCCCCAGTTAGGTTGAGAATTCCTACCTCCTATTCCTCCATTCAACAGATGGGAGGTATAACAGGTTCCTTGAATAACATTGTTTACGTATAACATGGATCAAAAAAATTGAAAATTCATGTATAAATGGGCCCCCAAGGTTCGAAACTGTTGCTCAAGGGTCAAAAGTATATTAAACACTATGTGTGCAGTTTGTATACTCTCCCCACGTATGTGTGGATTTCTTTGGGTACTCCAGTTTCCTCCCACATTCCAAAGACGTGCACATTGGATGAATTGAATGTAGGTGTGATCTTGAACTGGAATACATGGGTTATATTACCTGTTTTATTAATCTTTCTTAAATGTATCCATAACTCACACTTGTTTCAATGTCTGATATTATGAGTGTTTTGAATATTTGTTTAGAAGTTTGGAGGTATTTGTATTTTGAGATGCTAGTCTACCATTTTCTTCCTTTGCGAACAAAGTAATCAATTTCTCTTTCCTTCTCCTCCAATTGCTTGTCTCTGTTTTTTGATATGGCTTTAGGGACAAGTGCCTAGATTTCAGAAACCGATTTTGGCGTCCCTGGGTGGGCACATCAACACCCCAGTGGAATGGCATCCCACAACTGCTGGAAGCATCAGGGAGCAGCCTGGGTCTTCATGGGTAGGAGTAACTTCTTTTGAGGCAAGAGAGCAAGAGACAGCCCTAGCAACTGTTGGAGCCTATTTAGCTCTGGGGAACTCCTGTCTCTGTCTCCCCAAAGTAGATGCAGCTCCCCACAACTTGAACTGAGTTGAAGAGAAGGAAATGGATTTGGAAAGTATCCAGATGCCAGGCCTTTTGTTGGGCCGAGAAAGAATTGTTCTACACTTTGTATGGAACTGGAAAAGACCTCTAAATAGCCAATCCAATCTTATGTAATAAGAACACATCAGGAGGCATCACCTTACCAGAGTTTAAGCTATGCTACAAGGCTATAGTAATCAAAACAGCTTGGTACTGGAACAGAAACAGAGACCAATGGAACAGAACAGAGAACCCAGTTATAAGATCATCCTCATATTGCCATTTGATCTTTGAAAGAGCAGACAAAACATACGTTGGGGAAAATAATCCCTATTCAATCAGTGGTTCTGGGAAAATTGGATAGCCACATATACAACACTGAAACAGGATCTGCACTTTTCACCACTCACAGAAATTAATTCACACCGGATAGCAGACCTAAACCTAAGGCATGAAACTGTAAGAATTCTAGGGAAAAAGTTGGAAAACTGATAGACATTAGCCTCAGCAAATAATTTATAAAGATCCCCCAAACAACCACAGTAACAAGAAAAATAAATGGGATCTGATCAAATTAGCAGGTTTGTGCATAGCCAAGGACACAGTCCACAGAATAAATAGACAACCTTCAGTACGGGGTCTCATGCTATAAATCTGATACAGGGCTGGAAAAACAAACACCACACGTACTCAACACTAAATTGGAACTAGTTGATCAACACTTATGTGAATATATGGAAGTAAAAACCAAAGGACATCAAATAAGTGGTAGGGGGAAAGGGTAGAATAAATTCACATCTGGCGGCGCCTGTGGCTCAGTGAGTAGGGCGCCGGCCCCATATGCCGAGGGTGGCGGGTTCAAACCCGGCCCCGGCCAAACTGTAACAGAAAATAGCCGGGCGTTGTGGCGGGCGCCTGTAGTCCCAGCTACTGGGGAGGCTGAGGCAAGAGAATCACCTAAGCCCAGGAGCTGGAGGTTGCTGTGAGCTGTGATGCCACGACACTCTACCAAGGGCGATAAAGTGAGACTCTGTCTCTACAAAAAAAAAAAAAAAAAAAAGAATAAATTCACATCTAACTGGTGCAGTGCACATATTCTGGGTGAAGGGTACACTTATAACTTTGACTTAAAATGTACAAAAGCAGATTATGTAATCATAATGTTTGTACCCCTATAATGTTCTGAAATTTTAAAAAATTAATAAAAAGAAGTTTGATGACGTTTTTTATTACCAAAAATATGCTGCAGGAAGTTAATTCTTTTTTTTTTTTTGAGACAGAGCCTCAAGCTATCGTCCTGGTTAGAGTACTGTGGTGGCACAGCTCACAGCAACCTCCAACTCCTGGGCTTAAGCGATTCTCTTGCCTCAGCCTCCCAAGTAGCTGGGACTACCAGCACCTGCCATAATGCTCGGCTATTTTTTTGGTTGTAGTTGTAATTGTTTGGCAGGCCCAGGCGCCACCAGAAAGTTAATTCTTGCTTAAATCAATTACCCGATTGTAAAATTACTTTTATTATATGTCACTTAGAGTCACAGTTTCTAAGAACTTATCAAAGACATTAAGTAACAACTTACTGTATACAGTTGACCTTTGAACAATGCCAGGGTTAATGGCATTGATCTCTCTCTTTTTTTTTTAGACAGAGTCTCACTATATCACCCTTGGTGGAGTGCTGTGCCATCATAGCTCACAGCTCTCGGCAACCTCAAACTCTTGAGCTTAAGTGATTCTTTTGCCTCAGCCTCCTGAGTAGCTGGGACTATAGGCACCTGCCACAACACCTGGTTATTTTTTGGTTGCAGTTGACATTGTTGCTTGGCAGGCCTGAGCTGGGCTCGAACCCACCAGCTTTGTTGTATGTTCAGCTACTCACTGAGCTGTGGATGCCAAGCCGGCATTGATCTCTTGAATGATTGAAAATTACGATGTAAGTTTTGACTCCCCAACAACTTTACTCACAGCTTTCTGTTGACTGAAACGCTTACCAATAACATAACACATGTTTTGCATACATATTCTATGCTGTATTCTTATAATACAGTAATCTAGACAAAAGACAATGTTACTAAGAAAATCATAAGAAAGACAAAGTATAGTATTACTATTTTTTAAGTGGAAGTGGTTCATCATAAAAGTCTTCATCCTCCTGGTCCTCGCAATGGGTAGGCTCAGAGGGAGGAGGAAGAGGAGGGCTAGTCTGCTGTCCTGAGTGGAAGTGGGGACCCGCAATTCAAGCCTGTGTTATTTAGGGTCAACTGTACATTAAAAACGTATTGTGGGGCTCGGCCCTTGTAGCTCAGTGGCTACGGTGCCAGCCACATACATTGGAGCTGGCAGGTTCAAACAACAATGACAACTACAACCTAAAACATAAATAAATAAAAACAAACACCTATTGTGGGCTGTGCAGAAGCCAACATTCTTGCTGTTTTGGAGCTTTTGTTCCTGCAGGGTAGACAGATGAGGAACAGAGGGCAGCCTCTCCAACTCTGTCACCTGTGTGTCCCCAGCACCTGGCAGTGCCAACATGGCAGGCTCAACATCTGCTAAATTCATGGAAGACAGAGTGAGCAAAGCAATGAGTACTTGTCTGAAAGAGGCCTGCAGTTCTAGGCCTCACTCTCACAGATCCCGAAGGCTGCCTTTCTGGAAAAAGTCCAGACTTTGAGTCTCAAGGCTGGCAAACCAGTCAGAGTGTGTTTTGCTGGCTCCAAGAGCTCTCTGGGTCCTCCTACACATGCTAAACCCCACTACTTAGCCAGCGTCCAAGGCCAACTCTGGGGCCAAGAGCACACGTAACCCATTCATCAGTCTGTGCCCTCAATGTGTCCACCCTGGGTTGGGCTTTTCTCTGCCCCTTCTTTCCTGAGCCTGATGGCTCTTAACTTGGGGCAATTTCACCCTCCTCTCACAGAAAGGAACATTTTGCAATGTCTGGAGACTTTTTAGTTTGTTTGTTTGAGACAAAGTCTCATTGGTTGCCCAGGCTGGAGTGCAAGAGGGCAATGGTGCAATCAGAGCTCACTGCAGCCTCAAACTCCTGTGTTCAAGTGATTCTCCTGCCTCAGCCTCCCGAGCAGCTTGGATTACAGCCGTGCACCACCATGCTTAGCTAAGTTTTAAAAAACATTTTTTGTAGAGACAAGGTCTTGTCATATTGCCCACACTGGTTTTGAACTTTCAGCCTCAAGTGATCCTCCCTTCTCAGCCTCCCAAAGTGCTGGGATTACAGGTGTGAGCCATGATGCCTGCCCCTTGGAATATTTTTGTTTGTCATCCCTTGGACTAGGGAAGAATGCTCCTGGCATCTAGCAGGTAGAGGCCAGGGAAGCTGCTAAACATTCTTCCATGCACAGGTTAGCCTTCCCCTCTCCCAGCATAGAAAAGAACTATCCAGCTCCACGTGTCAATCATCTTAACGTTGAGAAACCCTGAGGCCTAGCCCCATAATTCTAAACTATTTTTGTCCAGAGCATTTTAGACGTGGAGATTTGGTTCCTAGTTTTAGAAATATAGTAGGACCTCCATAGCTGACCACCTCCCTACACTGACCACCTCTTTAATTTTTATAGACCAGACACGCACACATGTATGGCTCCTACATAACAGGCCTCGTTGCTTGTGTTGACCGTTTCTGTATGTTGACCGGTTTGAAGCCCCTTGGGTGGTCAACTGACAGAGTGCTACTGCAGATGCCCAGATACCGTGTTGTGGTGGTGTCCTGGTCAAGGGGCTTTCTGCCACCACGCTGTCTTCTTTTGAAGGCTTTCTGTTGTAACTTTGTTCTAGTGGATTGTACATGCCATGGCTGTGATATCTGGAGGCCAGACCAAACTGGTCAAGAAGTATGTTAACTGTTTCCTGACACAACAAATCCACAAACACCCTTGGGATTCCATCTCTGGTCACCTGGCCCAATGCAAGTACTGTGTGCAGGACTAAAATCCTCTCAGCAGTAGACCATCCTTGGATCAAGGCCTTGCTGAGTGGCCATGGACCTCAGCTTCCTGATTTCTAGATTAGGGATAGTAAAACCTTCCTGTAGATTGTAGGGGAATAAGACGTGAGCCCCCGCCTTCCCCCAGTGAGCACACTGGGGCTCACCAGGACCAGAGTTGATTGTTAAATTTTCAGGAATTTTTTTTTAGCCAGTTGTTAAACAGCCATCAGTAACAATTAAGATCTATAAACTTAAAAAACTTAGAATTAAAAAAGGTATAAATACTCACTACAGATCCCTTCCTAATTGTTTAATTACATCTTACTGTTGCCAATGCTCTCGAGGTTCTTTATGGGCAACTATTGCACTTGCACAGTGGCCAATCAGAATCTCTTCTCAGCTCCGCGTTTGATAAGGTCATGGTGGTTCCCTGAAATCAGCTGTGCTGGGAATATTTACACCGCAGAAATCAGCAAGTGCTCTAAGTCAGGGATAACTTTATTGTTTTTTTTTTTTGTAGAGACAGAGTCTCACTCTATGGCCCTGGGTAGAGTGCCATGGCATCACACAGCTCACAGCAACCTCCAACTCCTGGGCTCAAGCAATTCTCCTGCCTCAGCCTCCCGAGCAGCTGGGACTACAGGCGCCCGCCACAATGCCCAGCTATTTTTTGGTTGCAGTTCAGCCGGGGCCGGGTTTGAACCCACCACCCTCAGTATATGGGGCCTGCGCCTTACCGACTGAGCCACAGGCGCCGCCCAACTTTGTTTTGTTGATTTTCTAGATTTAAGAGAGTAAGGGAGAAAATGTTAATATTGCAGATTAAAGTCAAAAGTAAGTTGTACCTCTAGCCATTACATTGTGAATAGCACAAAAAATAAGGACATATTCCTCCGGGATTCAAAAACTGTTATCCAGTTTAGCAAAAATGTGAAATTCCAAAATACAGTCATTCCTGGTGGGGGATGGTGGGGAGACTGGTTCCAGGATGCCCTGGGGACACCAAAATTCATGGATGCCCAATTCCCTTATAGAAAACTGTCCTATTTGCATGTGGTCCACACACATCCTGCCATGTATTTTACATCATCTCTAGATTACTTATAATACCTAATGCAATGTAAATGCTATGTAAATAGTTGTTATACTGTATTAGTTAAGGAATAATGACCCCAAAATGTCTGTGCATGTTCAGTATAGATGTGAACATGTGCTTTTTTTCAAATGAATCTATTAGATACATGATTGGTTGAGTTCATGAGTGTGAAACCCACACATACAGAAGTCCAAGTGTACATCTTTATTGTCTCACTTGTCCTTACTCATTAATATTAATGTAAATGAAAATGTCAGTCACCCCTCATGTTAGAACTGCACTTATTAGTCATATGAGCTATTAGGCTGGGCTCAATGGCTCATGCCTGTAATCCTTAGCATTCTGGGAGGTTGAGGCAGGTGGACTGCTTGAGCACAAAAGTTTGAGACTAGCCTGAGCGAGAGTGAGACCCATATTTACTAAAAATAGAAAAACTTGCCGTGCATCATGGCTGGCACATGTAGCCCCAGCTACTCGGAAGGCTGAGGCAGAAGGATCGCCTAAGCTCAAGAGTTTGAGGTTGCTGTGAGCTGTGATGAAGCCATAGTGGTCTACCAAGGGTGACAGAGTGAGACTCTGTCTCAAAGTACAAAAAAAAAGGAGCTATCTCTTTTACTGAGATGAGTCTAGGAATGAGCTTAGGAGGGGAATGTTTGTAAGCCTTCTGGAGTGTGTGTGTGTGCACACAGGCATGTATCTATCTGCATGTATGCGTGTGTAGGTGCCTCAGGAGAGGGCACCCAGGCCAGGACCCTCCCAAAGTCCAGGAACAGCTGCAATACAGCATAATAAATGTGAAGATGAAATAAGTTCAGGGTGCAGCGAGATGGTCCGGGCTGTCAGGGAGGGCTTCCAGACAAGAGCCAAAGTGGAGAGCAAGATAAAACGGGTCCTGGAAACTTAAGAGCATGGCTGGAGTCAGTGCTGGTGCTGGTGGTGGGGTGACAGCAGGTGCAGGAACAAATGGGCCTGATTGGGAAGACACGTCACAGGGCCATTATAAACAGTGAACTTTAGACTTGACTCACCAGTTAAGCACGTAAGCACATGTTGGTTGAATGAAAGCGATCAGGAGACAGGAAGCTCACACCTGAACTCGTGCAGAGGAGGGAGGGATGAAAGATTCTGGAAGTCTGAGAATGCTCTTTCTGCGGTACTTCATTCAAAACCCCTTCTCATGGCTTCTCCTAGCCAGAATCCCCCCCAAATGTTCTGCACCTCTACCCCTAAGGTAGCTAGATTAACAAGTAAAAACAGGTTACCCAGTTAAATTTGAATTTCAGACAATCAACAAATTCCTTCTTAGTATGAGTCTGTCCTGAACAACATTTGGCAACTCTACACTGCCCACACCTGCCTGCACTGGTCCCTGGGCCAACACCCCCCCTCTCTCCAGCCATCGCTCTGGCTGAAGTAGCTGCTAGCATGGTGGGCTGGGCCTAGCACAAAAGCAGGGACCAGAGGTTAGAGCCACACACACGCGAGCCCAGGATCCAGAGGACACAGGGAAGTAGTGGTGTCACATCCCTGAGAGCAGAACTGAACCTGAACAGGATCTGGCCTCAAACTCTGTAACTCCCACCCACCAAAGAGGGAGCTGAGCCCCTGGGAAGCTGCAGGCTGAGAATTAGGAGCACAGGCCCCAGGTCTGAGTTCAAACTCTAACCCTGACATTTATAAGCCATAACCTTGGCCAGGCATTTAGCTTCCTTCTCTGAGTTCTTGTTGTCCCATCTGCAAACAGGGATATTAATACAACACACAGGTGTTTGTGAAGGTGGAGCAGTAGGCACAGTGCCTGGTGTGTACTGAATACTCAGTAAACAGCAGGCATGACCATCGCGTATAGGTTATTATATATTATATCATCAGATAATAATAATAACAATAATTATTAATTTTTTGCAGTTTTTGACTGGGGCCAGGTTTGAACTCACCACCCTCAGTATATGGGACTGGTGCCCTACTCCTTGAGCCACAGGCGCCGCCTTCATCAGATAATAATTATTTATGACAATTATAAGTTGTTGCTACCAAAGACTGGACTTTTGTTTACTGTTATCTCCCCAGCATCTATAATGATACCTGGAACACAGTAGGTGCTCAATAATTATGTGCTAAATGACTAAATGATGGCAAAACGCACTTAGCCTACAGGTAAGGGGCTGACACCGAACATCCCTGTGATAGCCCCACCAGGCCAAGCCACTGAATTTCCCCTAAAGATGAGTGAACAAGACATGATGGGGCAGAGATACCCAGGCCAGACCGTGTGGCTTTCTTTCAGCTGAGTCCTGAGAAATCACCTCCTATCCCAACTTGTGACAGGGGGTGGATGGCATTGCTGAATCCTGACTCATGGCAAGGGACTGTCATGATACACAAAGCCTTGATATGTCTCTCCAGGGCAGATGGCGAGGAAGCTAGGGAAATGCATGGACGGTAGATGGGGACATCATTTCTGTCTGTCCTCCCCAGGTTCTACCTCTGTGGTGCCCAGCACGTGTGGCTGGCATGGCCAAATAAGGACAGAGCTCTGGTTTCTCACTTAGCTGCAACTTCAAATTCCTGGGACTGCCATCGAGATAGCCACAGCCCCAGACGCGTCTGACACTCGGTGACCTTCTCCCACTTCAAATCTGCTTCTCCACGAGTTTCCCGCCTCTGAGAGTGGCACCTCTGTTCTCCCAGATCTCATGCCAGAGAGCAGGGGTTCCCTCCCCTCTCCCTCCCTGTCTCCCCACATACAAGCTGGGACTAGCCCTGTGGACGCGACCCCCACACCTCTCCTGATTCTCCCCATGCTCACCGCCCCTTCCAGGTGCAGGTAAGCCTTCACGGCCTGCTCATTACTAACTGGAGCAACTTCCTAGGACCTGTGGGCCCTTCCCCCAACCTGGTCTCCAGCAGCAGCCCTTGAGCCTGGGCCTCTGCCAGCTGCCCTCTGTCCAGGCACGCTCTTCTCCCTGCTTTTCTCAGCTCCTTCCTACTCAGCCTGCAGGTGCTTACCTCCTCCTTAACCCAAATACACAAACACCATATGCAGACAACATGATACTCTGCTTCTCAGGGTTTCCGGAAGTACCTTCCAAGATCAAGGACAGCCTCTTGCATGGCCTAAGTCCATTTTTACACCTTCTAATGCAGGGATACCAGGTAACATGTAACCCACAATCAGCCATTGTCCTTATTTTGCTTTCACACAGGTTCCTCCCAGCACTTTGGGAGGCTGGGGCAAGAGGATTGCTTGAGACCAGCCTGGACAACATAGAGAGACCCCACCTCTACGAAAAATAAAAAAATATTAGCCAGGCACATTGGCACACACCTGTAATCCTATCTAGTCAGTGGGCTGAGGCAGGAAGATCTCTTGAGCCTAGGAGTTTGAGGATGTCATGAGCCACAGTGATGTCATGGCACTCCAGCCTGGTGACAGAGCCAGAAAAAAGGGGTGGGGGGGAGAAGAACAATCACACAAGGTATTTGACCACACGCCCCTTTACCCTCTGTTAATCCCTCCAGCAGTACCCAAACTCCTCCACCCGCAAAGCTCCAGACCTGCTCTGTGGGGAGACTTGTTGAACAATCCCCTTTCCCTCTCAACTGCAAGTGCTTTGAGGGCAGGACTGAGCCTGGCTTGGTTTGGTGGCAACCCCCACCTCTCTAGAGGGCCTGGCACATACAAAGCATGCAATAAAAATATTTTTTGAAGTAGAATTGAGGAGATGACACAAATCCTGCTTGCTCATAACTATCCTTTCCTTTCATGATAAAATCTGCTGCCTAGTCAAGGAGGTGGGCAGCTTGTGCAGCTGAGGAAATATATTTCAAATTTTAAAAAATTTGTGTTTTTTTTTCAAGATGAAGTTTCTGCTGCTCAGGCTGGAGGACAATGCTCCAGCTCATAGCTCACTGTAGCTTTGAACTCCCGGGCTCAAGTGATCCTCCCACCTCAGCCTCCCAAGTAGCTGGGACTACAGGCCCCCGCCTCGGCTCCCAGCCCAGGGTGGAAATACTTTTAATTCAAACTTTCACTGGATCTTAGGCCTGGAAAGTGTGAACCACGGAAGGAGAAAAGACAGCTTGTCTTTGCCTGGTGGGTTGTGATAGTCTGAGACGTGATAGCATCCTTTTTTAACAGAGAAGGGGGGCAAGGGATGTGCAGGTGGGGTGTGGGGGGAAGGGCAGGGTCAAAAGTGGGTTCCTTTCCAGCTCTCCCTGAGTCAGGGCCTCCAGTGTTGCCTCCCCCTCTGCACCCAGGGTCATGAGTTTTCAGAAGGTCTGAGGAGTTCTGGGTAGAACGAAAAGGCAGAGCCAGCATGCAGAAAACGCCTTCTGGGTTATCGGCTTGCTGGGGTCATTTGCTCCCCAAGGCCCTGGCCCTGGCATGAAGTGTCATGTGCTGGCTGCAATAACAGCAGCCCAGACAGGGTCTTTGGAGAGGCAGGAAGAGCCAGCAGCCCTGCGAGACGGAGAGGTCATTCAGAGTCACCAATATTTATTGACACAGCCACGACTGCTCCTGGGACAGCCGTGAATCAGAGGAACTGCCGGGAATAGCACTCAAAGGCCAGACTCGTACTGTCTGACCAGCCCTCTGCTGCACCTCCAACCCCCAGGATGAGGGCAGGGACCCTGGCGGGGCTGGTGCTGCCAAGCCCTGGCAACCTTGGGTCCCGTGTCAGGCATTGCAGATACAGGCTACCTGCTTTCTGCAACTCACTGCAGGGTCAACGACCAACTTCATTCCTTCCTCTGTTCACCATGTGGACTGTGCACCTCCCTGTATGCCAGGCAGGTTTTAGGCACGGAGTTTGCTAGTGAGCACCTGCTGAGTTCTGGCACTGTCTCCATTCTGGGCCTGGATACTCACTGGTCCTTCTCTGGTTCTGGAATGCTCGCCCAGAGCGAGCTGAAGCAGGAAAATAATGCACAGAACCAGGCTGTGTCTTCAGTCCCTTTAGGTCCCCCCAAAAGGGGATCTTCAGTGCTGCCAGGGGCTGGGAGAGGGCAAGTTGCCTCCAGTCTCCTGCAGGGTCTGTGTCCCCCAAGGCCAGCCTACTGATGGTGGGGGCAACCCCCAGAGGGGATGATGGCAAGAGTGAGTCCAGACTGTTCAGCCAGGCTGGCTGCCACCCACACTGACTCCCACACCCCCTCTCCCCACCCCATTAAAGTGGCCCTGGTTTCTGGGAGATGTTGTGCAAAACCGAGCTGGCTGCTCTGCAAACCTGGTGAAGCCCGCGGCTCCCTGGGCCACTGCAAAGAGCCCAGTCCTCTAATTAGGACTGGCAAGCTTGGCCTGCGCCCTCCTCAGGCTCAAGCCATACTTCAGTAGCCATAAAACTTACAAACTCTTTCCTGTGGGCTCTCCTGGGACCCAGTCTGCAAGATCTTGGGTGCCGAGTCACTTCCTCAGGCTGAGGGCTGGGCAGGTGAGCTGCAGCCACTGGCTGCCCAGACCATAGAGTTAGCAGCTTTGGGGAGCAGGCTGGCACTCTGTGGGTGCTAGGAAGGCACTGCTGGATGAAAGACCCCTACTGACAGAATCCTCTGCAGCATCCTTGCCCCCTTCCTGCAAACCTGGTCTGCCGGGCCCAGTTCCTGCTTCTGCAAGGCCCAGCTTCTTTGGGCTTCTCTGGGTGTAAACACACTATGTGTCCGTTATTTGACTTGCCTGTCTGGGAATTCCTCTAGGGTAGGGACTGAGTTTTGCCTATCCCTGTATCTCAGCACTCACCATGGCTTGGCATGGAGCAGGGTCCAGGGAGGTCTGCTAGATAGCTGAATAAGAGGTGCTGAAACCCTTCTGGAATCACTAGGCCCCAGCTCCTCCTGCAGGAGCCAGAGGTGTCAGGGCTGAGCTCCTTCTGCCTATGAACCCAGAGAGGCTGGCGTGGCCTGGGCCATCAACATCTCCAGCCAGGTGGACGGGGCTGATTCCAGCTTATAAGCCAACTCTAGCCAAGCCCAGGCCGAGGTTTCCACTTGGAGAAGGTCCCCATGGTTGGGCTGGCCAAGGACCCAACTCAACTCGGAATCTCTGACTAATCCCAGCTGTCCGACCTCTAGTCCTGGGTGCAAGGGGAGCAGCTGCCACTGAATTTCTCCTTAGCTTCTCCTCATCCTGGCCTGTGTGAGAGTGGCCAGGACCTGGGTCCTGGGTGGGGCACCCTGATGTCTTCTGGCTCCCATCCTCCACCCAAAAGGTCATGTCGGTTTGCAGAAAGCCATGGTCCCAACCCCAGAGACTGCATGCTGTGGCTTCCAGCAGGGTTGGGCCTGGCTGGACATTTTCTGGAAAGATGGCTATTCTGTTCTGAGCCTTGGGGGTGTTTGTCCATACCAGAAGCAGTGGGATTCCCTGGTGGGAGGCCAGAGGCCAGAGGGAAGGGCTGTCAGCTGAGGCAGGGACTTCAAAGTGCTCCCTGGGCCCCCCTCCAGGTGCAGGTGGGCCGAGCTACCAGCTACCTATTCAGGCACAGCTCAGCTTGCTTGAGTACCAAATAGCAGATGAAGACACCTGGCAAGCCAGGGCAACCTGAGGATGGGACTGACAGCTGGGATCCTCCCAGAAAGTGGAATTTCAATGGTGGCCTCGGGGTGCAGGCACAGGCAGTCTGCATCAGCACCCTGGGCTGGCAGGGCAGGGACCCCCTAGCACAAGGCAGCCCTGGCTGGTCCTCAGCTGCCTCTTCCTGGGGAGGCAACCTGGCTCTTGCTAATTAGTCATTACTAATTTGCATATGTCCTAAATGGGGGCTTAGGCTCTGTATGGTGCTGCCAAGGAGAGGAAACTGGCATTTACTGAGTCCCAACTGTGTGCCTGGCTCGCTGGGGTTGTCGGGCATAGAAGGAAAGAGAAGGTTACCATCTAGAAGCCACGGTGCATTCAGGAGCTGCTGCAGGGCGGGAGATTGGAGGGATGCGAGTCCCTGGGACCAGCCGGGGATGGGGCGCCCAAGGTCTCTGCTCCTTGTGGGTGGGGCCTGCCAGTGTTTCCAGGGGATGAGGTCTTTGGTGGGCCACATCCCTGGAAAGGAGGGCGGGCTGGGGGAGAGGAAGTGGTGTCTGGGCCTGAGGCTGCAGCTGTATCCTCTCCACAGCCTCTTCCCAGCCGTCCTCTCTCCTCCTGCCCCAGCCCCCACTGTGCTCCTGGCAGAGGCTGTGTAAAGGCCCTGCCCCCCACCCCCCACCTGCCTCCTGGTCTCACATTCCCGTGTGACTCAGGAGGGTGGAGAAACAGCCTGGAAGCGTCTCAGCATCCTCTTTCATCCCCACCCGGCTGTGGGCCAGAATTCCCCACCTTTCCTATGGGACCCGGATGGCCTGCAGGGCACACGGGGTCTGAACCCTGCTTCCACTCAGGAAAAACCTGGCTTGCCCAAGGGTGTGGCTGGTGGGTGGTGGCCAGAGGCTCCTGCCAATTGAGTCGCTGCCGCAGGGCCTGGGCTTGCACATTGTGCACTGGGTGGCATCTGAGCCATCACCGACTTTACTGAAAAGTAATTTTAAGTCTCTCCTGCTACTGGGCCATGAAGACCTGGGTTGAGGATCCTGAGGTCTGAACGAGCCTGCAGGAGACCAGCCCAGACCCGCAGGGTGGTGCTTCTCCACAAGTGTCCTGCCCACACCTAGCGATTAAGGCATGGGAAGCCTCAGTCCCGTGGAGTCCCATTTACCAGGATTCAGGGGAACCTGGGCTTTTATGGGGTGGCTTTTGTGGAAGTGGGAGGTGGCACGGCAGCCAGCCTTGGGGACGGCCCCCCCGCCAGGCATTCTTTCAGGGCAGCATTTTCCTTTCTTTCCTCTGCATAGGGATTTCTGAGACTGTCCTAGGATGTGTCCAGCAGGGCCCAGTCCCTTGTCAACTGCACCTGTGCCAAGGCCTGAACTGTCCAGGGGTGGGAAGCCAGGATTCTGCTGATGGCCTGAGGCCAGGTCTCTGAGTGAGGGGAGCCAATCCTGTAGGTGCTAACTCTGGGAAGGGTGACTTGTCTCAGATTCCACTATTCCACATTTGCCTTAAAAAAAGTCTTAAAGCTCTTATTAGATCTGGAATTCTGTCCCAAGAGCCCATGCGAGTGGAATTCTCTCCCTCCTCACCAGGGATTCTCCCCCCCCACCCCACCCCCGTCTCATCTTCCTATGATTTCCTGGAGAGCTGGGGCAGTGATCCGTGAGGACATAGTGAGCCCTTACCTCTGGCTGCCAGGCTTCTGAGCCTCCACCCTCTGGTGCAGGGGTCCTCAAACTACGGCCAACGGGCCACATGAGGCGGTGTGATTGTATTTGTTCCCGTTTTGTTTTTTTACTTCAAAATAAGATATGTGCAGTGTGCATAGGAATTTGTTCATAGGTTGTTTTTTTTTAACTATAGTCCGGCCCTCCAATGGTCTGAGGGACAGTGAACTGGCCCCCTGTTTAAAAAGTTTGAGGACCCCTGCTGGTGCTTTTGAGGGAAGGTTGTCTGTCTGCCGTGGGACTGAGCGCTCAACCTGCGTATGTAGGTCAAAGGTCTCAATTGCAGGGGTCAAACTCGTCCTCTGAGAGATGGCCGAGTATTTTGCCATTAAGGCAGGTATAAGGCTAATTCTTAGAGGGGATGTGGTGGACAGAGCAATGGCTCTCTGAAGAGATTTACATGGCAAAAGGGATTGCAGGTGTGATTAGGTTAAGGACCTTCAGATGGGGAGATAAGCCTGGATTATCCAGGTGGTCCTAATGTGATTCCTTAAAGAGAAAGGCATGAGGGTCAGAGACAGGGAGACAGAGATGAGAGAGACACACGTAGGAGAGAGGCAGAAAGACAGAGACACACAGAGAGATGGAGCCAGAGATAAAGGAAGAGAGATGGAAGATGCTACTGTTCTGCTGGCCTTGAAGATGGAGGATGGGGCCCCAAGCCAGGGAATGCAGGGGTTCTCCAAGCTGCAAAATGCCAGGGGACAGGTTTCCCTCTGATCCTCCTGAAGGAGCCAGCCTGGCTGACACATTGTTTCCAGCACTTCTGGACTCTAGAAGTATAGGCTGACACAGCTGTGCTGTTTCACACCATCAACATTGTGGCTGTTTGTTACAGGAGCCACAGGAAACTCACTGGGGGCCACCTGTCCTCTTGTCTGCCCTTCCTGGTATCAGCTTCCTTCAGGGCCACCACCCCCCCGCCACCGTCTACTCTCAGCCCTGGGTTTGGGTAGAGCTGACCGTGCCACCCACTCCCCCTGGGGTGGAGCATGTGACCATTCGAAGAGGCGTCTCTCTGGGGCGGCTGAGGGTCAATGGGAGTCTGAAGGAGCTAGGGGCCATCTGGCCAACACAGGGTGACAGCCCACCTCAAGATGGAGCCCACAGAGAAAAACAGGGACCCCCGAGCCAAGAGAGGTGACAGGTGTCCACCCCTGTTGACCCCTGTCAAGCTAATCCAGAACACTGTTGATACATAAAACACTAAAACCTCCATTTTGCTTAACCCAGCTTGACATGTCACTCTGTCACTCACACCCACCAAGAGCCTTTTTTTTTTTTTTTCTCCATTCTTGTGATGCTTTACTGAGAATAATGTATTCCACTTCCATCCAGGTTAATACAAAACCCACCAAGAGCCTTGTCCTAATGTCACCCGCAGCCATTTGTATTGAGATCAGGTGGGAGGGAAAGGGGAGTCCCAACCAGCCGTGTAGGAATCACCTACCGCCGTCGGCCTTGCTCATGTCTCAGAGACAGCCAACTCAGTGTTTGCTGGGGGTGACAGTGAATCATTCTGCTCCCTGGACAATTTTGCTTCCATGAAAATCTGAGTGGTTCCTGCACGCACGTTTTCCGTGGGAAAACAAAATGGAGAAGTGCGATTTCAGAGCACATGGACGGTTCTAGATTCCTGTTGATAGAAGCTCAGTGCCAGCAAAAGAGAGAATTTATTGGCTCATGTTGCCTCAAAAGTCCCTGGGGGTGGCCCAGCCTGAGGATTCAGATGCAATATGGTGAGATGGGCACGTCTCCTCCCTCACTCTGCATCCCAGGTCTCCAGGCTATGGTCCTGCCAGCTCCAGGTTCCTGGAAGAAAGAGAGCTTCCTTCCCGAAGTGCCTGCAGAGAGCTCAGGGAGGATGCTGGTGGGTTGGTCTGCCTGACCAGCCGGTCATTCCCTACCGAGGACTCTGGAAAGAGCAGGTGTGGCCTGGGCTCAAGGGCTCAGCTTGGTGGGGAAGGTGTTGGAGGTTTCACTGGTCAGGTGCGGCCGAGGGAGGGGTGGCCAAGGACCAGTGCGTGGCTCCTCCCAGGCCAGCGGTCCAGGGCGGGGGAGGGGAAGTCAGAGGAGGCTTGGGGAGAGGGAGCAAGGGCTTGGATGTTGTGTGTCAGACGGAGAAGGCACAGCCCCTACCATGAGCTTGGTCCCCAGGATGTTAGCACCTTAAACAGTGATTTTCAACTGGTGTGCCATGAACATTTTTAAAGATCATTAATTAAATTGTTTTCGGAAGCCATTCAAAGCACAGTAAATATATTCCTTTTTTAAACTCTTTCTTGATCAACATAATTTAAGTGTGCTGCAAAAGTTTAACTATGGGTTCAAGTGTGCTGTGAGATTAAAAAGGTTGAAAAACACTGCCTTAAACCTTCCAAGGGACAGATGACTCAGCTGGACCCTGGCTGGCTGGGCTGCTATTACAAAATGTGCCCTTTCAGCTTCAGGCACTGTGGCCCCAGATCTCCCTGACTGCTCCCTACAAAGGATCTATGGAACCCCAGCTACCACACTCCAGCTATGTGGCCTCGGGCCAGCCTGTCACCTTCTGGGCCTCAGTTTTTTCTGCTGTGGAAGGGTGGCCTGCTGCCTTTTTCTTTTCTTTTCTTTTTTTTGAGACAGAGTCTCACTATGTCGCCCTTGGTAGAGTGCTGTAGTGTCACAGCTCACAGCAACCTCAAACTCTTGGGCTTAAGTGATTCTCTTGCTTCAGCCTCCCAAGTAGCTGGGACTACAGGTGCCTGCCACAATGCCCAGCTATTTTTTTGGTTGTAGTTGTCATTGTTGTTTAGCTGGCCCAGGCTGGGTTCGAACCTGCCAGCCCTGGTGTATGTGGCCAGTGCCCTAACCACTGAGCTACGGATGCTGAGCCAATGCTGTCCTTTTCTTTTTTTTTTGGCCGGGGCTGGGTTTGAACCCGCCACCTCCGGCATATGGGACCGGCGCCCTACTCCTTGAGCCACAGGCGCCGCCCAATGCTGTCCTTTTCTTGAGAGGCTGTAATGGAACTTTGGTTGCGAGAAGATTGCCCAGGCCCCAGGGGAAATTCAGCAGGAGTTGAGTCCACATCTGAAGTCCCAGCCTCTGAGCCTTGTCTCCAACAATGAGAGTGGACCCTTGGCTCTACGATTAGGTCCCATCTTTGAACGTCGCCTTTTCGTCTCCTTTCTGATCAACTTGTCCCCAGCCAGGTTGGAGGCGCAGAAAGCCATGGCCGCTGGTCTAATGCTGGGCTTGTCACCCTCAGCGTGTCCTCAACAAATGCTTGTTTGAGCGGCCGATGTACGAGAGAGGAGAGTTAAACTCGGGAGTGAGGCAGGGAGGGCCCTGTTTATTCCAGATCGCACACTAAATAGACTCATTTTGTGTCAACACAGTGCCAGGCAGTGCAGGATGCGGGGAGGCCGAGGAGACAGCTCTGGCTCGGAATCACAGCAGTCTCTGTCTGAATCTGGCCCTGGCTGCTGCCAGCTACGAGTCACATGGTGGTCAAACCTTTCCTCCTCTGTAAACTGAGGACAGACCTCGGACCTCAGAGAAGGGCTGTGAGCACTAGATGAGACAGGAGCTTCTGGGGCACAGAAGCAGTCATTAAGTCATAGCCTCCGCAGCCCGTTTGTGGCACATCTGGAGGGGCTTGATCTTGCTGTGCTGGGTCAGATCGCTCTGTCCTGGCCCATGACTCCCAGGTTTTCGGTCACTTTCCAACCCAAAGTGTGCAGGCCTGGCTGGAGCGCTGAATGTTCTGGTCTCTTCTTCATGCTCCCCTTCTGGTTTTGTTTTATGTCCCCCCGTGTGTTGGGAACTGAGGGGGCAACGGTCACAGACCTTTGGGACTCATCCTGCCTGGGCCCTGTCCTCTCTAGGTGGGCCACCTTCACCTCTGTCCTTCCCTGGGGTTCCTGGCCCTGGGGAGGTGCCCACCGCACCTGCTGATGGAGCACCCTTGTCCCATGGACCCCTCCCTGGGCGCAGGACCAGACAGCAGCCTGTCACCTCCTGTGGCATTTATTCAGCCCCAGCCAGCCCGTTCCCGCCCAGCCCTCCCTTTCTGACTCTCTTTCCCACCCACGTATACAGGTGTCTGCAAGACAGATGTGTTTGCAAATGTCCAAAAGGATGAGCCCTTTCCTGCCTCACCCCCTCCTTGCCCGGCAAGTCCCTCAGGCCTCCTCGGAGTTTATCCAACTCCCTGCCTTATAGCTGGGATAGAAAGAGGCCTTCTGGGGTGGGAGTGAAGGGAGTGGCCAGACGGTGAGGGCACCCCTGGCCCCAGGGCGGCATGCAGCGTCACTTTGTGTCTCAGAGGGGCTACAGGGAGGTTCTCACTTATTCTCCTTCACAACAGTTGTTATTACTACTGGGTGCTTGGGACAGAGAGGTTTTCTTCTGCTTTTGTGTGCTCTGTTGGTGTGAGGGGAGAGAAAGAGGGGAGGAGAAAAGCCTCTCAGGTGCTTGCAGCCTCTTACGAAGGCCTGCAGAGGCCCCTTCTTCTGAAATGACCTCAGCAGGGGCCTGTCTGCAGCCATCAGGACGTGGGGGATGGTCCCTCTCCATCGCAGATCTGCTTGACATGATTTTGGAAACCACTCACGGAACATTCCAGCCTAAAGATGCCATTTAGATCAAAAAAGGCCAACAGGGATCCCAACAGAAATACTCAGGCTTCCTCCCCGGCTGTTGCTCTGGGAGCTGGGAGAGGACCCAGGTGTGTCATGGTGTGCACCTGTAATGCCAGGGTCCCCATTTCTCTCTGGCTCGACTCCCGAGGGCCCGGCTCTGTGAGGCAGAAGGGCTGGGAGCCAGCATGGGTTTGTTGGGTTCCATCGGGGTGGGAGCACTGGATTTGAAGCCTGAAGGATGGGGACCTAAGCCCCAGGTCATGCATCATGAAAACAAAAGCTCCACTCTGCTTGTGGGCCACCTGCTGTGTGCCAGGCACTGTGCTGGTGCTGACATATATGTCATTGTCAAATCCGGTCCACAGCCCCACCCCCCAACCTTGGCTGGGTTCCATCTTAAAGAATCCTCCTTGTTCTTTGTAAATCTCCTGCTCACTCACTAGCCCCTGGGGTCCCCCAGCCCATATAAAAGGTCAAAATGATAACTCTGCTGACCCAAAAAGGAGTCAGGTGTTTTGTTCCAGAGACTCAATCCAACTGGGTCTGGAGGAAGAGAAGGGAAGTGGCACTGTGCTGTCTTCTACAGGTGTTCACATAGTGTATTGCACAAGAGTACTTAGCCTACAAGGGCACTATTCTCATTGCAGATGCAAACCGATTTACGTGAACCTGTGTGGGTGAGTGTGGAGACTCGGGCGTGTGGCTGAGGCCTGCAGTAACAAGCTCCCTTTATGTGATCCCCACACTGGTGTGGACACACTCGGGGAGGTGCCTACACAACCTGGCACACCCGCATGATGTGTGCAGCAGTGCTGTGCCCACCACACTCAGGGGACACCCCAAGGTCCCTTCTCCTACCTGCTGCTCTCAGACTTGAGGCCATCCTCATCCAGCTCCCCTGGACAGACTGGACTCAGCGTTCAAGGAGCAAGTAGAGGACAGACCAGGGACCAAGGCATGGAGGGAGAGAGGGGCACTTGGATCAAATTGATGATGGAAGGGGGGGTGAGTGGTCGGAATCTCTGACCATGGGCCTTTGTTTTTTGGGCCAATCTCCTTTTCTCTCTGGTAAACCCCAAGTGGTTCTGGGCCTGGATCTTGCAGCCCCTCCCAGCCCAGGTCCAAGTTCAGGAACAGTGGGCCAGAACCTTTAGCGTCCAAAGTTAAACCACTAACTGACTGCTTGGGTGTCCACTGCCCAAGCAGCTTTGCATGGCAGGCCGCATGGAGCAGGGAGGACAGAGGAGGGGTGGACCCTTGGGCAACATGCAACCCAGTGACCCCTGCAACTCCCTTGCCTCCTCCCTCTTGCCCATAGGCAAGGTGGGGTCTGCTGGGCTCCCCCAGGCATGGGTCGGGGGCAGGGCCAGGCAGGGAGACCAGACAAGCCCTGTCCTGTGGTGCAGCCAGCCCGCGGGGAGTCTGCTGGCCCCTCCCTGGGCTCTGGAGAGAGACTGGATCACAAAGCTATTTTTATTTATGATAGTGTCAGTGGGCCGGCCTCCGTCTAGACAGCTGGTGTTATCATTCGAGGCCATCCTGGAATGCGCAGCCCCATTTATTGAGAACAGAGGACAGTGTGCAGATTAAACAGCTCATAAAAATAAGCTGGGAACCGACACTAGGCTAGGAAGACCAAGGTAACCCCAACTAGGTTAACTGTCCTTATGTGTTTGGGATATAGAAATGTTTTCAGGGAAAACGAGGAGAGATGTGGCCCAAAAAAAGCAAGCAGGGCCCTGCCAGTGCCCTGTAGGCAGAGATGAAATGCATGTGGGAGGCTGTAGGACTCCTCCATGAGAGAGCAGCTGCAGGAGGGGACAGAGTGGCCACCTGTCTGATGTGGTCCACTTGGAACAGCTTGCGCTCTGAAAACTCAGTCTCCTCTGGGCTGGGGAGCCAGGGCAGGCGGCCATTGCCCTCTCTTCAAGCTTCTGCCCTTGGTATTATGGCCATTGCTGGTCATCCCAGTTGTTTGAGTCCCACAGGGGAGCCAGGCCCTGGGTGATTGACCGAGGAGTCACATGTCCTGGCTTCTCATTTATACCCTGTTTGTTCATTGGTCTGTCCATTTGTTCCTTCTTTGGCTCAATCAATCTACGAATCTGTATGGAGCATTATAACACACCTGGCAGCAACTCAGGCTTGTCTTCAAGAGGCTTTCAGACAGACATGAAAACACAGACTGGGTCGCCAAGTGAAATCCTGGAGACTACTGAATTATCTGATCTCAAAGGCACCCAAAATGATGGCCTTCCTAGTTAGAGGGCTGCCTGGCGCCTGGGAGAGAAAAGAGGACATCTGAACCACCCTCCCTTCCTCAGGCCCCCCACTGGCTGCCCCACCTGCTCTGCCTGGGCCTCCTGCCCCAACACCCATTTCAGACGTCCCCACTCGGGGAAGCCCTGGTGGCCTGAGCCCTGGGTCAGGGTCCTGGAAGCCCACAGGCTATAGTGACTGGGTGTCACCTTCACTCCCTCCCTGGGCCGGGGAATCTGAGCACAGTGTGTGTGAGAGCCTTGACTAGGGCCTGGCCCTTTTATCTAGGTGACCTTGGGCAATGTGCTTGGCTGCCCTGAGCCTCAGTGTCCCCATATGTAAAGTGGGCATGAACATGGAACCTCCATCTCGGGGTGGTGTGGATAAAAGGCAAACGGTTAAGAAAGTTCTGGCACCTTGTGGGGGCTTTCTCTGTGTCCGCAAATGTTATCAGCTCACTGGTTCTTCAGTCACTCACTTTTCCTCTTCCAAACTTCAGAGCCTGGCACTGAACCTGACCTGGGGTGGATGAGCCCAGAATGTTTGCTGACTGCATGAGCAAGAGTGGGAGGGTGGCTGGGAAGTCCCCCTCTCCGTTAAGCTTTCTCAGGGGATCAGGGCCTCAGCTCCAAACAGAAATGTCAATTCCTGGGAAAGGAAAGGAAAGAAGGCAGCGAGGGTGGCCTTGACCCAGCTCTTCCCAAGGGACAAAGCAGCTGCAGTTTAAGGCTTCTGTGTAGACACAGCCCTGGGCAGACAGAGAGGGACACTGACCTGGTCAGACCTGGTCATTCTGGTGGCAGGAGACCCCAAGGGCAGAGCTCACTCTGTTGCCAGGGGCCACACTCAGGGCTCAACACAGTGCTCTTCATGGAGCAAGGGGAGTGCCCATTGAATGATTGAGAACAAGACTGCCAGTTCTCAAGAAGCCCTGACCTTCTGCAAGGGGCCCCGGACTCACCCAGGGAGGCAGGCAGCATGGGGCACAAGCTGGGTGCCGGGGATCTGGTTTTAAGTTTCACCAACAGCCTCACCACCTTCTGGCTGTGGACCTAGCATAAGCGAATGAGCCTCTCTGAGCCTCTGCAGTCACAGAGGCACCCGCCATAGGGTGGGTCAAGGGGCTCCACTCATTCACGTACACAAAGTGCTTTTGCTGGCCCCGGGTGGTTGTCAGGACTGCCTTATTGTTAAGAGCTAGAAAATCTGATCATGCCCACATGGTGTGTGTGTGTGTGGGGTGTATGGCGGCTCCGCGCAATGGGGGCATTTTCCTAGGATCTCAAATCCATGGCGGAGCTGCAGCCTTTGTCCACCTGGGGTCAGGGTCTTCTACCAGAATTCTTTTCTAAACCTATCATCCTTAAGAGGAGTGAACCCCAGCTCCCCTGGGCTCCTGCCCAGGAAACAATTTTAGGAGGAAGGCAGTCTCAATGTGCTCATGGCCACTCAGGAGCCTAGGGGTCCCAGGCCTGTGTCTCCCCCACTAGGCTCCATTATGTGACAACAGTATTGTTGGGCTGACCCACTCTCACCCCCAGAGTGCCCCAAGGGCCGGTCGTCAGGCACAGGGACACTCCTGGGCTGGCTGTCTGCACTGTGCTGAGTGGACTGTGAGCAGCCTGATCCCAGGAAAATGAGACACCAAAGGCCAGAACTGATAGAGCCACCCAGAGCGGCCCAGTCTCTTCTCACGAGAGGCTGGGGCAGGCCTCTCCAGGGAAAGCACTCAGAACACAGACTGCCGGTGGATTTCAAAACTGGAGCACCCAGTGGGAATTCAGAGCCTGGACCAGGAGCTGCCTAGAGGCGGAAGGACCTCTGCACACAAACAGAATAAGTGACCCCGAATTCCTGAAGTTCTGGGTTTAAGGTTCCTTCAGGCACTGCCCATGGGAGGCAGAGAGGCAGTGGCCTTAGATGACATATTATTACTGTATCCACCCAACCCTTAAATGATACTACATGAATGTTACTGTTCTCAGTATCTTACAAAAAGATTCATCTGACGAGGCCCTCATTTTATGGGGGAACCCAGAAAAATACACTCACTTTCTTTCCCTGGCAAACTCCTATCCATCCTGCTAGGGCATTCCTGTCCTGCTTGCTTAGCAGAGTCCATTGCTCCCTCCTCTGTATCACTTGAAGCCCCATCTCCTGCACTTGCTGGTCTGGGCCCACGCAGATGACTCCTTGTTTGCTGAGTCTGAATCTTAGTATCCACATGTATCTGGCACAGCGCGGGAGTCAAGATATGTTTGCCAAAGGTGATGACAGAGGCTATGGGTATGCATCAGCACTTCTACTCCCACCCCTACAGGAACTTGCCCCAAAGTTTTTGCTTGTCTCATAGATGGCCAGGTTGTCCTCCAGGGCCCGTCCTTCAAAGGTGAATCTGGGTTGGGCTACTGCCTCAGCCTCGTGGCTTCCCTCTGGAACACCCTTAGCTCATCCTTCTGGGAAGCTAGGTGTGGGAAATGGCTAGAGGCAGGACCTAGCTTCCAGGGATGGCTGCAGGAGACCCAGGAGGAGAAGCTACTGGGCCAGAGGGAGTGGTCTCTCTGAGACGGGGAGGCATTTCTAGGACACTTATCTTTTGCGCTTTCCCATAAGTAAATATTATAGTAATAAGACCCTGGGCATGTGTGGGCTTTGCCGCCGCTCAGTGCATTGCCTACACCTGGCTTCTTGTAATCTTCAAAACACAATGAGCTTGGCTGGAAGGCATTATCACTCCCACATCGTGGAAGAGAAAGTAGAGGCTCCCCAAGGAGGCAACTGGTCCACAGTTGTGGCGGCAGCTGGTGTTCTGAGTCCAACCCCCAGAGCTCCTGACCTGGATCTGTGTGAGCTTGTGCAGGCTGCCACAGTGTCACCCCTGCAGTGGGCCAGCCTGGGCACTTTCCAAATTCCACAACCTTTTCTGGGCTCCAGGGAAAGGGCTTGTGATCTTTTCCTCTTTCTGATTTTCTGTTGGATTCAGAAGCAGAAAAAGGGACCAGGGGCTGGGGGCCGGGAGCGGGGGCGCAAAAAGTGGAGTTCCTCAGGACTGCCAAGCATGCAGGCTTGATGGGTTGCACCTCACGGAGGCAGGGTCCCCTGGGCTGGCTGCACCCCTCCCACCCCCGGCTCAGCAGCCTACAGGCCCCTCTGCTCCCACACAGGCCAGCTGAGGCGTCTCCCGCAGGGCAGAGCCAAATTCTAGCGCACAAGCAGAGGATGTTTTCCTTCCCAGTGGACAAAACATTTCTGGCGCTTTCAGGAGGGGACTGAACACTCTGTCCACTTTGGCGCATTCGGGATTCCTGGACGGACACAAGTGCATTCTCACATGCAACAAGATTAATTACACAACCTCCCCCGCCTGCCTCGCCTGCCCTGCCCCCTTCCCTGGTCACCCCTCCTGCCCCAGAGCAACCTTCTGAGAAGTCCATTCCAAGTGGCCTCAGGAAGTGAGCTGAGTCATGTGCCTCTTGCCATGTGGCCCTTCCAGCAGTGGGGGGAGAGGCTGAGAAACACCCCCCAACTCTAAGTGAACCCCAACAATCTTGTGCTAGAACAGCCCTGCCCACTGTGATAGGGTTGACCTGGTTTGACACAGTGGCCTCTATCCACAGGATGGTCCCACTGGTGCCTCCCTGGGACTTCCCTGATTAACTGGGATTTCCAGAGAGCTGGGAACCTTTCAGAAGCTCTTGGCTGAGATGTAGTCCCAACCCTGGTCTCCTACGGCCAAAACAACGTGAACAGGAGTGACCAGGATAGAAGAACAGGATCGTCAGTCTCTAGCTCACCTTCCATGCTACGTACAAGTGCTTGGGGATAGCCCTGGTATGTTGGAGTCTGCTCTAAGGGGTGCCTCATTGCAAAGCTGTGAAGTCTCTGCCCTTCCCAGAGGGTCCAGCAGTGAGCTCAGACAAAACATTCCAAAACAATTTTAGGGTGCCTGAAAGACATCCCCAAATCAGGGCCACACTGCTGTTCTGGTAGGGTGGAAGCTTTGGAAATCAGAGTCCCACCCTGGTTCTACTGGAGGGAGAACAGGCTCGGCCTGAGTGGAGGGAGCAGCGAGGCTGCTCAGCAGAGGCCTATGGGCCAGTGCCAGGGCCCTGAACCCGCTGGGGTAAGCTGAACTCTGGCGGGAGGCAGGCTGCTAACCAGTAAGCAAGTTGTAAAAACCCAACTCAGACACAACATCTGGCAGCTGCTTCAAATAGTTCTCTGTCTGAAGCTGGAGTTGCTTGCGGCCCTCCTGTAAATCAAGCCATGTGCACAGACGAGCCCTGTGCCTACCCGAGGCACCCCTGCTTGGCTGGGCCCCCGCCAGGGCCCCCATCTCTCTTGTTCTTTAAATAGCCCGGGGTTCACATTCCATTTCCTTGTACGATCAACTCAGGGCAGCCCTTGCTACAAAAGTGGCAGGGAGACGCTGAGACTCCGTGGGGAGGTTGGCACTCGGGACGCAACGTCTGAGGCGCAGCTCCCTTTCCAGTGCCCCCTGAGCAATGCCCACCCTTTCTAGGCCTGAAACCTACTTACTGCAGGAGGGCAGGGGCGGGGTGATCAAGAGAGACAATCCAACTCCTCTGTCCTTAACAGGTTTGGCCTAGGCTTGGCCCTGTGGCTTCCAAGCAAACCCAGGGCACTCACCTTGCAGAACATCGATCAATTCTAGAGCAAATCTGGTCTTATGAGACTGCGTGTAAGGGGCCAGGGCAGGAGGAGGATGGTGCATCATTACTGACAATGGGAAGCCTGGCCTGCCTGGCAGCACCCACCGACCACAGGCCTGGCGCTGGACTCTGTTTCCCACCTGCATCATTCCCTGGTCTTTGGCCCCCCCAGGAGTAAAGTGTGTGTGGTGTATTGCATGGTGGCCCTGTGAAATATGTCCGTGGCCTCATCCTGGGATGTGAGCTTATTCGGAAAAAGGGTCTTAGCAGATATCATGAGGGATCTCAGGTTGAAATAATCCTGGATGATCTGTGTGGGCCCTAAACCCAATGACCTGTGTTCTCATAAGGACACTGAGACACAGAGGAGAGGAGGCCATGTGAAGACAGAGGCAGAGACTGGAGTGATGTGGCCATAAGCCACGGAATACCCAGAGCCACCAGAAGCTGGAGGAGGCAGAAAATGGCCCTCCGTGAGAGCCTCGAGAGGGAGCCCAGCTCAGCCCACTCCTTGAGTTTGGACTTCTGTCCTCCAGAGCTGTGAGACAGTAACTGTGTGTTGTTTCAGGTCACCCACTTGGTGATACTTGGTTGTGGCGGCCCCAGGGAAATTAACACAATGTGGAAACAAGATCAGATTGGCTGAGCAAGCTCCTACCCCCTGCTGTCTGCTACCGCTGGGTATCAAACTACCCAGGACTATCAAGAGAGACTAAAGTTCCTAGACCCAGTCCATGTCCCTGAGAGATGCCCTCCTAGGAAAGGTGGTTCACAGACAAGACGGCTTCTTAGGAGCATAAGCTAGGGTCCTGGGTGCCCAGGGAGCGGGGAGGCATTGCACCAGTTGTTTTTATTAGTCACTTTCTACCACTAGACATGGCTCACTCAATCCTCACAACAGTCCTGACAAGAGGAAATATTCTTTGCACTTGACAGTTGAGGAAATGAAGACATAGGGAAGTAATGGGGGAGGGCGTCTGGGACACCTCTCCTAAAAGAGCCAACTGAAAGTGAAAGCAGCCAGACACGGAAGGCTCTGCTTGTTCCGTCCCACTGACTGTGAAGTGTCCAGATTAGGCAGATCCAGCAGGACCCAAAGTAGATGGGTGGTTGCCAGGGGCTGGGGGGAGGGGGAGACGGGAGTGGCCCTTCACTGGGTGTGGGGTCCCTCTGGATGTTTTGTAACTAGATGGAGGGGATGGCTACATGGCACTAGGAATGTACAAACCACCACTGAAGTGCACACTTTATAACGGTGAGTTTGATGTGTGCATTAAGGGAAGGGTGGGAACTCACTGGATTGAGACCAGTGGCACCAGGGAGGAAGGTGCCGTTCCCATTTCGCAGATGGAGACTGCAGGGCCCCTGAGCAGTAAGGCAAGGAGGCTGACCCCAAGCCCAGGCCCCTTCTCAGCCGTGAAGCCCCAACATGTGGACCAGACTGGAAGCCAAGAGTCCCTTGCTCCTCAGCTGGCGTTTACTCCACCTGTGGATTTCAGAAGCCTTAGGATCAGCAAGGCTGAAAAAATCTTTCAAAGGTGGGGCCCAGGGGGGAATGGAATGTTTCAAAGGTGGGAGGGGGAATGGAATGTTTCTTAGGCTGTGGGGAGGCATGGTCTGGGGAGAGGCACGGTCCTGGGTGGATGCCCTTGTCCCGATGCTGTGCTGAGGTCCTGGGGAAACTCCACGAGAGCTCCAGAGGGGATGGACCTGTGGGAGGGTCTTTCTTTGCTTCTCCCTCCTGTCCCCAGTTACCCTGATGATTCAGATGCAGGGGATGCATCTGTGAACTCCAATTGGAAACCCCGAGTGAGGTCCTGTTACTGATCTGTGTTCGTAGGATGCATCTTTGGGGACAGCTTGAATGCCATCAGGGAGCTGGGGGAGATCTTTGCCTTTTCTCCCTAGAAAAGACCCAGAGGAGGCTGCAAGCTGGTCTGAGCAGGAAGGCAGACCCAGCACAAGGTCAGGGGTACCTTCTGCCTGGCCAGCTGCCCCCAGCCCGGGCTTTTCCACTGACAATATTCCTCTGCCCAGGAAAATCATTATCAGACTGGCAGCAACAGCAGCAGCTATTTTCTGGCCCAAGAAGAAAGGTTCTAGAGAAGAGTTAGTTTTCTTTTTTCTTACAAAAAAAAAAAAAAAAAATCAGAGCACAGAAGAGGACAGGGAGGTCTAAGTGCGCCAGGAGGATGGTTGGGCGCGTCCTGCCCGCCAGCAGCCGAGTCTGAGAAACCCTAGGAGAGCCATGAGTGGCTTCCTCTGGATTTGCTCGGCCAGGACATCATTTGTTGATTCTAGAGCCCAATCCCTAGCTCACGATTTCCTCCTTGGTTGCCATGGCCCCATACAGAAAACACAGCAAACTCCTGGCCCTGGGCAGCTCATTTATTTCAAATATTCCTTGCAGCTGGAATCCAACCATGTTTGGGTGTCTGGACTGGAGCATGAACTAATGGCTCTGTCTTCGGCCCCCTCCCCAGCTCCCCCGGCATAGTTTATGGTTCAGTAAAGTCCACATTCCTCATCCCGCCTAGGAGCAGGGGAAGGCAGGAGGGAGGTTGTGTGCAGCAGGGTGGGGTGGGACGGCTCTTCCCATCTATGGCCAGGCCCTGAGAGTCTGCTACCTGCTTAAAGGCAGGGGATTAATTACAACCACATGGGCCAAGTCTGCACAGATGGTTTTATTAATACTGCTCCCTTCAGCACACAACCCTGCTCCCCCAGAAGTCTCCAGGCAGCACAAAGGCCCTGATTTTCCCTGTGCCCCCCACCCCAAAACCTGACCCCACTACTCCCCTGCTGCCCCCTTCAAAGGAAGGAGGAGTTGCAACTTCAACCCAGACATGAACCCCAACCTAAAAATAATTTCAGATCCCCCGCCACTGTGTCTGGGAAAAGCACCCAGGGGACCCTCTTCCCAGTACCTACTTTGACCTTTGGAGACTTCACCTGGGGAAAAAGGACATTTATCAGGAGGTTAGTTTAGAGATATTAGGTCCCTCCTCAAAGACTAAGTCCCAATCCAGCAACTGCCATTTTCCAGAAGTGCATTTGTTTGCATTCTTTCAAAGATACCAGGTCCTGTTCTGGGAGCCTCCTCTGACCCTGGCTCCCTCTTGGGAGATAGGCATCATGACAACTGTCATTTTTGGAGGCCTGTCCTTATGTCTAAGGCCACAAAGCCTGTATTTGAACCCAGGCCTGACTCAGGAGTCTGTGTGCTCCTTGCTAGGCCAACCCACCAATACGTGGCAATGATTTCCTTTTACCTAGCAACTTTGTGAGAGAAAGAGCTGACACAGTCACCAACGCTGGTGTTCAAACTCTCTTAGGCAAGGTTACTTGGAGGAGTTTGGGAATATGCAGGTTCTTGGGCCTGGCCCCAGAAATGTTGACTTGGTCCTATTCAGGTGGGACCCTGGAATCTAAATTTTAACAACCTCTCCCAGGTGCTGCTGAGAGAGGTGGTCTGAGGACAGCTGGCTAGGATGCTCTTGTGGCTCAGTGAGTAGGGCGCCAGCCCCATATGCCGAGGGTGGCGGGTTCAGGCCCAGCCCCGGCCAAACTGCAACCAAAAAATGGCCAGGTGTTGTGGCGGGCGCCTGTAGTCCCAGCTGCTCGGGAGGCTGAGGCAGGAGAATTGCATAAGCCCAAGAGTTGGAGGTTGCTGTGAGCCGTGTGACGCCACGGCACTCTACCTGAGGGCGGTACAGTGAGACTCTGTCTCTACAAAAAAAAAAAAAAAAAAAAAGGGAGGGATGGGACTTTGGGCCCTCAAACCAGGCACTCTTCTTTTTTTTTTTGAGACAAGAGTCTCATTATGTCACTCTCAGTAGAGGGCGGTGGCATCACAGCTCACAGCAGCTTCAAACTCTTGGGCTTAAGCGATTCTCTTGCCTCAGCCTCCCAAGTAGCTGAGACTACAGGCGCCTGGCTATTTTTTGGTTGTAGTTGTCATTGTTTGGCAGGCTGGGGCCAGGTTTGAACTCACCAGCTCCGGTATATGTGGCTGGAGCCCTAGCTGCTGAGCTATAGGTGCCAAGCCAAACCAGGCACTTTCCACGCCACCACTAGATCCTGCCTTTTTAGAAGGAAACATCCCTACCACAAGCTGAATGTGCTCTTGCTGATGGTTTGGAAACTTGTCACGGCATAGGGTCACATTTAGTAAATTTCTTGACTGTTCATTTTATCACTTGTTGATCCTCTGAATAAGCCAGGATTTCCTGTCCTTTCTGCTGGGGGCCCTCCTACAGCAGCTAGAAGAAGGGGTTCACTCATTCAAGGCTCTTTAAGCATCACTGCACACTTGGGACCAGGGACACAAAGGGCTGACCCTTTCCCCAAGTGCCCAGAGCCTGGGCTCCATGGACACTCACAGTGGCTCACACTCTGCTCCTAGAGAGCCCTGGGTCAACTCAAGCTTTGTAACTGCACAGAGGAACCAGAGGCAGTCCCTAATGAGCATGGCCACTTTCTCCTAGCAAGGTCCCTTAGAGGGACTTTCAGGTTTACCCTCTGACGAGGGGATGGCGATATTCTCATGTCATCCTTCCAGGACCCCTCCTTCACCTGGCATGTCACCCTCTGCCAATGGGTGGCAGGTGGTCAGCCCGTCATCTGCTGAAAACTAGGCTGTGGAGCTGGAGAGACCCAGGAGGGGTCGGCACAAAGGAGGGACTCCAAAGTGGTTTTATATTTTAAAAACTTTCCTTTATTTATTAGATTACTGACTATTATCAACCATCATAAAATAGAACGGGAGTTTCAAAACTGTACAAGCCATAAGGCTCTGGGCTAATAGGAAAGAAAGGTGGGGTCTCGGGCCCTGGAGACTCAGGGTGGTAGACAGGGAGAGAGCTCGTGATTCATCTGACGGCATCCCTGGGGCCGGCTGGGTCAAGGTGCTAAGCTCCCTCCCTCATTAGAATGTGATCCACCCTGAAGCAGGGGCAAGGGACATCCCTGCAGTCTTACAGGTAAGGTCCCCTGCCCACAAAGGGGGGGAAAAAACCCCTCAGAATAACAAGAAGGTCATTTACATTTCTCATCCAGTCTTGGCACCAATTTTGTGCTTTAAAAAATATACTCCACTGGAAGAGATCTTTTTTTTTTCTTTTTGTTCAAAAGGTACCTTATAGCAGCTGTTTAAAACATAATTCTTAAGGACAAATATATATATATATGTGTGTATATATTAAACATTTTAAGCAAATAAAGTCATTTATTGTACCTGTGCAGACAGAGATGAGCCAGACTCGGAGAGCTGACTTCAAGATCAAGGAAAATGGTGAAGGGGGTAGCAGGGGCTGGGGGGATGCTCCTGGGGGAGGTGCTGGGGACAGGGCATTGCTCTTTTGCTGGTGGCCCACGCCACCTTTCTTGAGGCTCTGTGGGAGTCATGAAGACCTGGGGCTGCTCCCCCTCAAGGTGCCAAGAAAAGACCTGTCCTGGCTTCTGTGATGCTAGATTCTCTGTCCCCGATCACCCCTGTCCTGCCCTGCCAATGGCTTTTTGGGGGACAGAGATCCACTCCCCATCCCTTCTCAGTTGTGGGGATCTTGAGACACACCCAGAGTTTCTAAGGATGCACTTGGGAAATTTCAGTCAGAAAAGCAAAAGCGAAATGAAACCCACACAAAAAATTCCGTAGAAGACGAAAAAAATGCTACCATGTGCAAAGATGTATGAGAGGTAAGTGGCCACCCACAGACAAGGGGGACTGCCACCACCCTTTCCGGGGGCTCCCTAAGACACCATATTGCACGTGAGGCTAATTCTCCCTGAGGGCCCCACTCGGGAACTCGGAGCAGAGCCCTCTGGAAACTGCAGTTCAGGGGACCCAAACAAAGACACCCTTGTGCCTGTGCCCGCGTGCGTGTGCCACAGGCAAGGTCCAGGGAGGACAGGTGAGTCACACACGTCCCAAGGAGGGTACAGATGGGAGGGAAGCAACGGAACACAGCCAGAGAGAGAAGTGACTGAAACGTTTCCTTTCTAAATGGAATAAATAAATGGCTTTTGTTATTGTTAAAAGAATAAATACAGGGTACAGGGGCACCGGCAGCTGGGATGGATGCTGGGTGCTTGTTTGCCCGTGGAAGGTCCAACTTAGTTTCTGCCTTGGTGTCCGTGGTGAGTTTCTGATGTCCTGAGCTTCATCTGCCGTGGCACGGCCCCGCTGGGCTGGGCACCCATGGCCTTGTCTAAGCACCGGTTAGCACTCTTGGTACCTGCTCTCAGAGTGGTGGCACGACCTTGGGACCCCCAGGTGGCCCCCGCCTTCTCCTGGAGGTGTGGGGAGTTCACATTCCACTCGGAGAGCAGACGGGAGCTCAGCGTAGACGTTTATTCTCGGTGTATCTTGTCAAGGAGTGTTGTTGACGGCATGCAGGGACACTGCCTTCTGCCAGTGTCAGGAATGGGAAGAGGAGCCTGTGTCGCCCTAGGTCCTGGTGTGGCGGAGCAGCCAGGCAGGTGGAGAGTAAGAGCAGAACTTCTGCCCACGGCTGCCTGGGGACGCTGGTCGGAGGCGCGGGGTGCGGTGGCCCCAGTGGCCGGCGGCTCAGTGTGTTGGCACCAGGTGGCTGTCGCGCTGGCGGTCCCCGGGAGCGCGTCACTGGTAGAGGAGGTAGGCCTTGAGGGATGCGGGCAGCGGCAGCGTGTGGATCTCCCCCAGCCGCTCCTTCCCCAGGGCCAGGCGCACGGAGCGGCGGCAGAGGTCCATGAGTGGCAGCGGCTCGGCTGGGGGAAACCGAGAGAGAGAGAACGGCAGGTCAGCACAGTGCGGGCAGGCTTGCAGCAAAGCACACTCACCACGGGGCCATCACCACCACTGAGTAATAGTCATTCTGATAAATGAAGAGGCAACTAAAAATTCAACAGTTTGATTTTTCATTTTGAATTCATATGAAGAGCTAACACAGACAGCCCCGCTCTGGACTGGGTACCGTGGTAAGCCCTCTGCAGCCTTCTTAGGAAGGATTTAATAGTCACAGAGACGTGCCATGACCATTTTACAGGTAAGGATGCTGGGGACACAGTCTAAATCTCTTGCCCAGGGCGTGCCACTGGCAGAAGCCAGAGCTAGGATTTGCCCTGGGATGTCCCACTCTTCCCCACTTCCTCTCTGCCCATATGGACCAGGAACGTGGGAAAAGCTCTCCAGGGCACCCCCGCAGCCCTGAACTCACATGGGCTTTAGGAAGGGAGTCATTCTGGGTTACCAACTTCTCTCAGGGACTGGTCTCATCTCTTTTACAGCTTAGACACAGAGGGGACACCTAATTGCCAGGGCTAACAGTGGAGATGTGAATCCAGCTGCTTGGGCCCAGTGTCCATGGCCCTGCCCACCAAACATGCTGCCAGTGAAATGTAAGAAACGCTAGCCCAGAGTCACAGGTGACAGGCCTGGACGGCCCGACAGCTTGGCAGTGCCATGTAGGTGCTACACCAACCTGGGGAAAGCCCAGTGTTTCTGTCTGCTGGACAGCTAAGCTGAGAGTCCGGGCTGGGGGGATGGAAATGCCAGCCCAGCCTCCCCCCATCCCTGACTGCCCAAGGCTGCTCCGAGAACCATGGGGCATCCCGGCCAGGGGGCTCACTACAGGGTGGCCTCAGGCCCAGCCCTAGAGAGTGGCTCCTCGCTGCAGCCTGCAGGGCACCTCGGTCCTGTGTCCCCAGAGGGCCTGGGCCCTGCCTTCCTACAAAGGAGGCTCTGTTCATTCAGCCTGCGACTCAGATGAACTCTCAGCTCCAGATTTCAAGACTCCGAAAATCACACCTTCCAAGGCTTCCAAGCGCCCTGGGGGCTGCCCACACTGCCTCCCCAGCCCTGACCTCTCTCTGCCTTCTTCCCAGAAGCCACTTACAGGTGGGCACACCTGAAACTGCTAGGACCACCCTACAGTGTTTGGAGATGGGAAGGGCTCAAATGAATGATTTCACGGTCTCCCTAGACTTTGAGACCCTTTGTAAGCAAGAAAAAGGTCAGACGCACACAAACCCCAAACCCTACTTCACTGGTAAAAAGTGGATTAAAGTTCTTTAAAATTCATCAATGTGTCTCAAAAATATTAAAAAACAGCATTTAAAAAACTCAATTACTAAAAATCAAATCTCATGGCTGTTGGGGTAGGAATTGGGGGTAAATGGGGAGTAACTGCCAATGGGTACAGGGTTTCTTTGGGGGCTGATAAAAATATTCTAACCTTGATCGTAGTGATGGTTGCACAATTCTCACTACTGGAAGAGCCACTGCATTGAACACTTTAAAAGGGTGAATTGTATGGTTGTATGGAATGTGAATTATAGCTCAATAAACTTGTTATTAAAAAAAGAATGAACCTTGGGCTGGATCATACATTCACTAAATTCCAGGCCTTAAAAAAGGGACAAGTGTCATCATCCCCCATGAACAGTGACAGACACAGGTGGCGGAGAAGGGACTGAAAGGAGGGTAGAATTTTTTTTTTTTTTTTGAGACAGATCCTCAATCTGTTGCCCAGGCTAGAATGGTGTCATCACAGCTCCCAGCAGCCTCAAACTCCTGGGCTTAAGCAATCCTCTTACCTCAGCCTCCCCAGTAGCTGGGACTACATGCACCCACCACAATGCCCAGCTCATTTTTCTATTTTTAGTAGAGATGGGGTCTCGCCTTTGCTCAGGCTGGTTTTGAACTCGTGAGCTCAAGCAATTCTCCTGCCTCAGCCTTCCAGAGTGCTAGGGTTACAGGCATGAGCCACTATGCTCGGCCTAAAAGGGTAAATATTTTTAATGGAAAGTTTTGAAATGGGGCCTTTTAGGGACAGCTTAGGCTGGTTAAGAGGAAGCCTGCTTGGAGGCAGGAGGAGGAACTGCGTGACCCCGGTCCTTTTGGGTCAAGGATCCCACAGACCCCCAGGGGATGGGGCAGGGCTGCCCCCTGGACTCCAGGCCTGGCTCAACATGTCTGCCCTGCACTGCAGTCTGACCTAGAGCAGATCACTCCCCCTGTCTGAGCCTCAATTTCCCCATCTGTAAGGTGAGGAATCTGGATCAGATTCTCCCCTGAGGTTCTGTCCAGCTAAGATCCTTACAGCCAGAAACAACTTGGCTGTGGACAAGTGGCCCTTCTGCCTGATAGGGGGACCCTGGGCTGTGTTGTCTCTGCTCAGGAGCTCTCTGGCATCTGCCTTCTTCTGGGCCAAAGGGCCTGCACTGCCCCAGCTCCCTCCCTGGAGGACAAGGATCAGCCCACATCTTAAAGGTGGAGAAGACTCCCCTGTGGGCTGGACAGCACTTGAGAAAGCACCAAGAACCACGGAATGTGGCCCATGAGCCAGGCTGTCACAGTGGGGGCTGTTAGGGAGCTCCATCACCACCCTCTCGGCCTGATGGGTTGGTTCCAGGTCTAGTTCTGATGTCCTCATGAAGAAATCTTAGAGGCCTGGGCAAGCCCTGTGTCACCCAGCCCCTCACTTCAGGGGGCTGACACTATAGCACTCAGGGCAGCCATGGTCCACGTGGTGCCCACTGTGTGCCTGGCAGAAACGGTGGCCCTGACCTACCTATGGGAACATAGTCTCAGGGAGGTGAAAGTCAAGGGGTCCAAGGTCTGAGAGCCAAGGCCTCCAAAGGGCTGAGGCTCGACCATGACCTCATCCCATCCCTGCTGACAGCAGTTCTCAGAGGAGGCCTTTGCACTGCCTGGTCCTGGCATCTTCTAAGACTGGTTGCAGAGGTGGCCTCTAATGGCTGTGGTGATGTGACCAGAGTCACCCTAGCAGCCCATGGACGGGTCTATTCTCTGGACATTAGTACACAAACAGGTCACACCACCCTGATAGGAGGAAAATGGTGGTGCACAGGGCCACACTCTGATTGCTTTCCAGAGGCTAGGGAACGCACTGGCCACAGAAATAGACGGGGCACTGTGCCATGGAAAAATGTCCATCCCATTCATTTTGATTGGTTACTACTAGGACCCCCGCGAAGGTCTCCCCCACCTCAGTACTTCAGACTCGGGGTTGTGGTCTTTGCATCCGGTTCCACACACAAACCCAGGTGCCCAATGAAATGCTACCAAGCTAGTGAGTGCCGGTTGTGTTGTCCAGGACCTCTGACCACTATGCCCATCCCTGGGAAGCTGAGGCACTCATTCATTTAAATAATTCATATGAATGAGAGAGGGGGTGATGCTAAATGTGCGCTAAGAAATCAGGAAGTAAATCAGGTGGTATTTCTAGGAGCAAAAGGTTGAGGAACTGGAATAGTTCTTGCAGACTTCTGCATTTCCATGAGAAACAGTGACCTGGCGGCCCTAATTGAATAGGTACAGCCTAAAGCCCCAGCCCATGACTCCTGCAGTTCTGAGAGAGATTTCAACCCAATGCAGGCCTCAAGAATGTGGCTCTCCACTCACATCAGAGGCCAAATGAGCAAGTGGCAGGTCTGTGGGGTCAGGAAATGCCCCGGATTCAGCCATGTGCATGCTGATCACCTGTGTGGATGTCATGCTGGCCTGTGCTGACTCCTACGAGCAGCTTAGAGTCTCCATGAAATAGATTCTAGAATGTTATGGGGAGGGATGGTCATCGAGGGATGTGTGTATGTTTTCCCTTTACCTTAAGCAGTTTAAAAAAAAAAAAAAAAAGAGCCAAACAAAACATCAACCCCTTGTCCTTGTCAGGTAGGGGAGGAGGCCTGAGGTCCTCCCAGGTGGTGCAGACACCTGCTGTCTCCTGTCCCCCTGACTCTGAGTCTGACTCTGCTGTCCTCATAGGACCAGGCTTCCTCGGGGAAAGGTCTAGAACAACACCCCTTCCTCCCATGGCCTCCCACTGCAGAAGGAAACCCCTGGCAGGGCAGGGTGATCAGTCTCCTTGATGAGAGGCTCCTCCCACAGCCCAGCCAGATGCAGAAGGAACTACCACCAGGGTGGGGCACCCCACTTCCCTCCTAAGGGAAAGAGCTGATTCCTCCCTGAGCCCTGAACCCTGACAAACCACACCAAGCTCAGCAGGAGCTGTCAGAGGAGGACTTTCTAAATGGTGAACACAGGGAAGATCCATCTTTGGTGGGAGACTCCATTAGAAGCATGGGGGTGGGGCAGGAGGACCCATGAAGTCAGGGGTCCCCCTGGAGTGATGGCCAGCCTATTGCTTGCAAATGGCCTTTTCCTTCTGCATCACAAGGGAGGGTAATGGGCAGGCCTGGGGGCCATACTTGGCCCCTGCCTCCCCCCTCAGCAATGGCCATCTCCACCCTTCCCCCCAGAAAAGACACAGCAGCACCCCTGGTTGTAGCCTAAGCTCAGGGGTCTCAGGAGGAAACAGCAAATGGGCTGTAGTCAGAGATGGCTGAAAACTCACTGCCTTTGCTTCTGGCCCGGCATGCCCAGCCCACGGCCCAGCATACTAGCAGGGATGTTGCTGGGGAAAGTCTCCCTGGCATGCAGGAAACTGGGCTCACAGGATGGCTTGGGCTCTCTGAAGATCCCAGGAAGGGCGCATGTGCTAGGCGACTTAGGCTGCCTCGGGCTGACTCTCTCTACAAATAGCTGCTCTCTGCTGAGATCATACCTGGGTATGGGGGGGACACCAATGACTTTCCAGACATCCCAGGCAGCAAAACCACATCCCGAATGGCGACAGCAAAGCCTGACATAGGCCTGACACCAATTAGATGAATCTAGCCAGGCCTGGCCAGAGCTTCTGCCCACCATGCCCTGTTCCCTGGGTAGACGATGGGACTAGGTCTCACCTTACCATTCCCCTTGCTTGTCTGCCTTGAAGGCAAAGCAAGGGCTCCTGGGATGGAGGATTAGGCAGCCTTTTACCTCAGCCAGTGGGCACCCCACCGTTCGTAGGGGTGACATAAGGGAGCGCTAGTGTGGGGAGAGAACAGCCTCGTGTGTGTGGTCTTCACTTGCTGTCTCCATAGCAGGTTGAGTGGTGCTGCCCCCCCTTACATGTTCACCTGGAGGCTCATTTGGAAATAGGGTCTTTAGGTCATGCACAGTGGCTCACACCTACAATCCTAGCACCTTGGGAGGCCAAGGTAGGAAGATTGTTTGAAGTCAGGAGTTCAAGACCAGCCTGAGCAAGAGCAAGATTCTATCTCTATGAAAAATAGAAAAACTAGCTGGGCACTGTGGCAGGCACCTGTAGTCCCAGCTACTTGGGAGGCTGAGGCAGGAGGATCACTTGAACGGAGGAGTTTGAGGTTGCTGTGAGCTATGATGACACCAATGCTCTTGACCTGGGGTGACAGAGCAAGACTCAGTCTTGGAAAGAAAAAGAAAAGGGAAGGGAAGGGAAGGGAAGGAGAGAGTAGGGTAGGGTAAAGAAAAAAAAAAAAGGATCTTTGCAAATGTGCTCAGCTCTAGTGAAGTCATACTAGACTGGGGGGTGGGGGAGCTAAATCCAATGGCTGGTGTCCCATCTAGGAAGAGGGGAGGGCACAGAGAGACACAGGCAGGAACCCCATGACCTAGGGGTGCTGGGCTGCACAGGTGAGGACCAAGCATCCCTGGGAACCTGCATGAGATGCCCTGTGCAGCTGTCAGCTCCTGTCATTACCATTGGTGTCACTGGTGTCCCCCCATACCCAGTGACAGCCAGAGCAGAGAAAGAGGGACATAGAAGCTTCCAAAGAGAAATGCTTAAGTGTTCACTCATGCTGACGCCCTGAACGTTTCTCCAGTATCATTTGAAGGTTGAAGAGGGGAGAAGAAGGGGAAGGGGAGAGGCAGGGAGCAATGGGAAGGAGGGTGAACATGAGGTGGACAATTCTACAGCACCAGGACCTCCTGCTATCACAGGCTCCCACCTGGGCAACTGGGAGCCTTCCACTCCCATGCCAGCACAGTGCCACTGCACTGTGAAAGGCCACTCCCCTTTCAAAGGACAGGTAGAAATAGATGCTGACTAAGCCTGTTTCTAATCCAAGTGCTCCTCCCAAACAGTCTCCTGGGAATGTGACTGAACAGCCCCTCTCCGGACCATGTCCCAAAGGAGCCCACTCAGAAGCCTCCAACAGCAGGAGAGAAAGGACCCTAAGCCTATCTAATGAGTGAGAGGTCATTGGCTTTCATTTATCTGAGAAGCCCTTGTATCCCCAAGGCTGCAAACCTGGCTCAATCATAGACTGGCTGCTGGGCTAGAGTTTGATCAACTACAGATCAAACCTGGAGGCAGGTCAACCAGAGAAAAAGACCATTCATCCACCCACTCATCTATCTACTCATCCATCCATCCATCTACTCATCCATTCATTCATTCATTTATCCATCCACTCATCCATCCTTTCCATCCATCCATCCATCCATCCACCCACTCATCTATCTACCCATCCATCCATCCATCCATCCATCCACTCATCCATCTACTCATCCATCCATCCATCCATCCACTCATCCATCCATCCATCCATCCATCCATCCACTCATCCATCCATCCATCCATCCATCCATCCATCCATCCATCCATCCATCCATCCACTCATCCATCCATCCATCTATCCATTCACTCATCCATCCATCCATCCATCTACTCATTCATAAACTCATTCATCCATCCACTCATCCATCCACCCACTCATCTATCTACTCATCCATCCATCCATCCACTCATCCATCCATTCATTCATTTATCCATCCACTCATCCATCCTTTCCATTCATCTATCCATCCATCCACCCAAACACTCATTCATCCATCTGTCCATTCCTCACTCACCCTCTATGCACTCAGGAGTCATAGCCAGGTCATCTAGTAGACTGGCTAGAATCCCTTAATCAGATGTAGGCAAAAGTTGCCTTTGAGGGTCAGAATACATTGGGATATCTACTTAAAGACACTTTAATTCCAATGACTGACAGCACAGGGGACACTTACGATCCAGTCCGTTCAAGTAGCGCATGCGGATCTCACAGTGGCCCCAGACGGCACTCACTATAGGATACAGTTTTTTGCCCTTGAGTCCCCGAAAAGCTACTCCCATGTACTGTCCATCCACAATGAAGCTCAGGGTCCCGTCGTCCATGTCCAGGGCCACCAGGAAGGAGTCAGGGACGATGAACGTCTCATCCGGCTCCAGAAAGGCTGGGTATGTTTTACTTGGCTGGTTCTTGCCGTCGTGGTAGAGGCGGTTACGCCCCAAGTCCCAGCCCCAGGACTCGTGGTTATTCCCCACGAGGGTCGTGTACCCAACGGAGTGCAGGGGGGCATCGGCCGTTGCCACCCCCACCACGGCGTGCGTGCCCCGCTGCCTCATGGCCCACGTGATCTGCCACACGTGCAGCCCGCGCGTGTACCCGACTTTGCCCCTGATTGCATCTGTGCTCTGGGCCACCGGGTGCCGGTGGAAGATGAGCTTGTCATCCTCCTTCACAAAGACGTTGAGCGAGCGGTCATCATTGTTCCACGAGTGCCGCAGCTGCACATCGTAGGTCACGGGGGGCATGTCCAGCAGCAGGTCCAGCCGGGTGGGCTTGCAGTAATCCAGGCCCTGGAGCTCCTGCTTTAGGGGCCGGTACGTGGGGTCTCGCATGTCCACAGTCTTGATCCCTCCAGTGACCTTCTGACCCATGTTCGGCCCTGGTTTCAGCTTCTCAGCGGCTCCCAAGTCAAACTCATCAATCTCAGGGCCTCGTCTCCAGCTTCCTAGTTGGGGCTGGAGAGAACTCCTAAGGGAGGTTGCTAGGAGACCTCTGCGCACTGTGGAGCGTCCAGTATGGCCTAACGGATGGAAAGAGAAACAGGAGGCCGGTGAGCGGGCTGCAGGATGAAGTGGGAGGTTACCCAGGAGGACAAGGCTGATCTGACCGCACCACACATCTCAGTGGCCAATGCCGGAGCTCCTGCCACACCTGATCCGGGCAGGCGGGAGCCTATGCACAGCATGAAATGTCCCTCCGTCCTCATGGCTACACTGCCACAAAGGAAAGGGGCTGTCTGTCCACTTGGTGGTCTTCATGGAGGGGCAGGCTTGGGGGCCAGGTGTCATTCTCACCTGTGCGAACAGTGACAGAAAGCTGACACCCACAAAATGGCTCATTGGGGTTCTATGGGGCAGAAGGCCACGATGCCACTGAAGCTGGAATCAGCATGATGCAGCGGGCATTTTCTTGGTTAAAGCTGAGGGAGGCGTGAGCCCCTGCCTGGCAGTTTGGAGGGGAAGTGGGGCCCCGAGAGGCTGTTAAAGACACAAACCCCAGCTTTCTCCTGTCTCGGGTGAGACAGAGAGCTCCCCTCATTTCAGAGGCACACTCCTTTCTTCAGAGACAAGCTGGGACTCCTAGTTCCTCATGTCTGCAAAGCCAGGGCAGAGCTGAGGTGTCCCTCTGCAGCAGGGGGAGGCAGAGTGCTGTCCTGGTTCTGGAAAGGTCTGTGGACACCATCACCTCACGTCCTGGATCTCCCTAGGGGAACCCTAATCCTGAGTTTTCAGTCCCATCTCCTCTCCCAGAAGCCCCCCAACCTCCAGGACCCCCTCTGTGCCCTGCTGAGGGGGTACCCATGGCTCTAGGGGTCTGGTATGTTATGGCCGCAGCCTTCTCTGAACCCCCTCATCTCCTCCACTTCCATTTGAGCACCTCTCTGAGCTATGGGAAGGCTGGTTCAAGGTGGCTCCCAACCTCAGCATTCATGAGGCAGGGAACCGCTCCTTGGGAGAGCAAGAAGGGAATTAACTTTCTAAGAGAGTTCATTTTACTGCTTCTTACTTCGAAGCATCCCGTAGCCTCTCTGCCAGCTCTATGGTCACCATGAGAGGGACCTTTTCCCCCAGGATGTCATCTGTCATGGAAAATCCACCTTCTCTACACATAGGGGAACAGGTGGGAAAAGTGAGAAGGCTGGGGGAGGGGAAAGGAGATACAGTGGTGGGGGAGGTGGGAGAGGACAGGGGAGGAGGGGACAGGTCCTCCCAATACTGGCAGGGGGTGGTGCAGATGGAGAAGGCCTTAACAGGGAGAGTGGGGTCAGGGGGAAGGGGTGATGAGGTGTGAGAGAAGGAGAGTTTTCATGCCAATAAACTGGGCCTCGACGTACAGAGAGCTCCTCTTTCAGCTAGACCAGAGATCAGCAGACTTTCTCTGTAAAGAGCTAGATAGCAAATATCTTGGGCTCTGAGGGCCAGAGGGTCTCTACAACTCTCCAGCTCTGCTATTGCAGCATGGAAGTAGCCACAAATGATATAGAAATACATGAGCATGGCCATGTCCCAATAAAACTTTATTTATAAGAACAGGCTGGCCTGTAGTTCACCTCTCCACTGCCTGAGCTAGGTAAGTGCCCTGCATGTTGACTCCACTGAAGACAGTCCTGTGAAGGCTGCAGCAGGCATAAGATTGATGTCAGGAGGAATCTCAAGGAAGCAAGGTCGGTGCGGCCTCAGAAAGAGCCAGCAGAAATGATGGCATCACTTCAACGTGGAGTGTCCACTGTCTGGGCAGCTCATGGAGGCCCAGCAGGTGCACTGACATCAATCCTGCATGGTGCGTCTTCCCTTCCTACACCCACCCCCATGTGGGATATGTCAGAGATGGAGGCCCCTCTTGGAGAGGCTGGGCATGGCAGCAGCCGACTCCCACGGTGGGAGGGAGGATTTGAGAGAAGGCAGGGCTGGCAAGTAAAGGTGCCAACAGCATTGTGGGGTGACTCCCTCACAAGGGCACTCCAAGGCCTAGCCAAGGGATGTGGGCCACCCACTTGGCCATTTCTGGGCCTTTTTGCCATCTGAGTCACCGCCTGGTGTCTGTGGTGACCCCAGGGACACTCTGACTCATCTGTCACCCACCCTGTGCCCTGGCTATGGCTAACGAGGACAGTTCCTTCTCCTCAGCTTCCTGTTGTCCACACCTAGCCACCTCCTTGCTGTGCATGGACACCAAGGCCATCCAGATGCCCTCTGCCTTCTATTTTTAAATGTGGCTGCTCAGATCCACCCTTCCTGCAAGTCCCCCAGGCACTCCTCCACTTACCACCTTCCCTGGGGCTGCAGGCTGGTGGTGGGGGCTCCTCAACCTATTCCTGGGGCTCTCAAGTTCACACACCACAACAGTGACTTGAGCCACTGACCAAGACATACCGTTTGCTCTCTTAAGCTTCTGTTTGCTCATCTGTAAGGTGGTGCCACCTGTGTATCCCAGGCTTAACACTCAATGGAGACAATGTTCCACAGAGGGTCTGGCAGAACTGGCATTTTTACTTTTGTTTCTATTTTTCTAGATTGTGCTCTATTCACTGAACAAAAATCTCCATCCTCTAGTCTTCCAGATCATGACCTGGCCCTAAAGATGGATTCTATCTTTGGGCCAAGACTCAAGTGCTTAGAAGGCTGGGCTAGAGCAGAAGTTTAAGGTCCTTTCTAAGCCAGGCATGAGCAAACTTGTTCTGTAAAGCACCAGATAGTAACTATTCTGGAATATACATAAATGAACAGGCATGGGTATGTTTCAATAAAACTTTATTTATAAAAACAGATTTGGCTCAGGAGCCATAGTTTGCTGAACTCTGTTCTAACCCGTGCAAAGCTGCTAACATTTATCACCAAAATGCCTGGATATGGTGCTCAGGATGGAGGAGGGTGCACTCCTTCAGGTGCTGAGTGACAGGCACTGGACTAAGACAGGTATCACTAGGTCCAAACTTCAGGCAGGAGACCAGGAGAGGTCCTGGCCTTGGGACCACCTTCTTTTCTTGCAGTCTGAGAGGCAAATGCAAATGCCCCTTGTGGGGCCTTGAGGGGCCATGGGAGCCTCAAGGCCTGGGACTGCTGAGCAAGTGGTTGGTGAGTCTCCAAGAGGTGGGAGGAATCAACCCTTGTTCCGGCTCAGGAAAAGCAAAGCCACCAAGGGTGTGAAGGACATGGTTGTATAGTGACCGAGAGGATGGAACCGGACAGCAGAGGACAGGGGTGACCCTGGGCCACTGCCACCACCCACCAGTCCCATGCACGCATTCCTCCATGTGGACACATGCAAACACATCCCCACATGCATAGCCATGGCTAACGAGCAGGACAGAGGCGTGACAGTCCAGGCAGTGCCCTGGCCAGCGGCACCTGCTCTTCCCCCCTTATTGGAAGTTTCCCTTTCCAGAAAGCACCCTCCCACATTAGCTACTGGGTCCCCAAGCCTGCATCTGTCCGTTCCTCCTCATGTCTCTCAAGCCAACCCCGAGACAAATTCCTGGTTTGTACCACTCTTGCCCTGCCAAACTCTGGTTGCCCCAAACAATGAACAGTTCCCACTGTCCTCAGTCCTCAGGGCTGTGTGGGCCAATCATCACAGGTAGGGTCCCAGTGCCTGATCCTTTGCAAAGATCAAGGATACCCCTGGAAAAGGGCTGTGGCGTACACAAGCAAGACTCTGGCAGGTGGCAGGGGGTTCAAGTGCTCGGTGGGGGCAGTTACCCACATCACAGCCTCGGGGGCAGCAGGGTGAATATTTCAACCGGGAGAAAGAACATGTGTGTGTGTGTGTGTGTGTGTGTGTGTGTGTGTGTGTCGATGTGAGTGTGGTGTTATGCATATACATGCAAGTGTGTGTATACGTGTGTGTTCAAGCATGCACACATATATATGTGTGTGCGTGTGTAACCACAGGACCATCCTTCCCACAGGAGCTGTGGGGAGATGGCCAGTCATGCTGAGCTGGGAACCTCCAGCAACATTTTTCTACAGGTAAAATAAGATTAAAGTAAAGATCAAGAAGGGACAAGGTAGAAAGTCACCACAGAAGGTTGGGCTGAGAGCTTATGAGGGGAAGGACCTTCTTGACCCGACTGAGGGTCACGAAATAGAGCTGCATCTTGCTTGGGGCCTAAGAGGCAATGCTGGTGGCGGGATCGCAGGCCGTTGGGGGTGTGTGTGTGCTCGGGACGTGCCTGGGGGAGCTTCCTCCTCAGGGATGGCAGGCAAGCTGCCACCTCACTGTTGGTCATCGAATTTGCGGGTGCTGCTGAGCGTCCATGGTGGAGGCACCCAGGCCTCAGCCCATTCCCACTCCATGTTCCTCTGCTCCTCTGGTCACAGCTCAGCGGCCCTCCTCCCACTCACTTCACCCTGCCCTGGCCTGGCACAGCTCTGCCTGCAGCTAGCCACACTTGGGTGGGGATAGAGAGAGGAGGATCCGTACCCAAGGTCAAATCCAGGCCCATGGTGGGAGCTTCGTATCTCACACACAAGATGTGGGGGTGTGGCTGGTGTAGGGGAAGCAGAGAGGAGCATGAAATGGACAGAAGAAAGAGCCACAGCCAGGACCCCAGGGCCAGAGAGCAGGACATCGGCTTTGGACGCTGGCTCCATGAACAGTGCCTAGACGGGCACACACACATAAACACACCAAGCTTGGCAAGGCCTTTTGGATTCTGTACTTATTAAAAACAGAGTAGATCAGATCAAAAGCTCTCAGGTGAGGGATGTCTGCGGACACGCCAGATGACACTGAGCTCTGTGGTTTAGCTTCATTTAACCCTGTCCCTGACTCCTGCTACACACACGTAACCCTCACCAGGGTAAAAGGAGATATCTCTTTTTTTTTTTTTTATTTTTTTTTATTTTTGGCCGGGGCTGGGCTTGAACCCGCCACCTCTGGCATATGGGACCGGCGCCGCCCTAAAGGAGATATCTCTTAGGCTCTGTAAGGGGCAAAGGCCCTCAAAACCTAGTGTCCCCAATAGTATTCACAGGGTTGGGGTGTCTTTGGGCTCCAAACACCCACCAAAGCCACATGTCATAATGGAAGCCAGGTGACAGCCTAGGCTCTGAGCAGAGGAGACCGCCCAGGGGTGCCTCCTCCCATGGCTGGCCTCTTAAAGGGGTCTTTGCACAGGGTCCAGGGACCAGCATTGCTTTCATAAGAGGATGGCCTGCTTTGGACAGGATTTGCCAGGGGCCACAGAGCTCCCCAGGGAGGAAGAAAAGAACCCCACAAACCAACTTCCCTACAGTTTCAGGGGCCCCTCCAGGTGGGGGGAGGGAGCAGCCAAAATATGAATCGGCAGGTGCAGAGGGAGCCCAGAGGCTGGGGAGACTCAAAAGCACCCCAAAGTGCATGGTGTGGGGTCCTACACCTGGGACAGGAGAAGGGCACCTGTCAACCCAAAGCATTTCATGATCTAAGATAGCCGTTCTCCCTGAAGAGGTAGGAGAGACAGATGGGCACGTGTCTGGAGGACGCCTGCTGGATACACCTGCTGTTAGGGAAAAGTGAAGCTGGGCAGAGCACTGTCTGTGAGAGAAGGACCAGACAGCCCTGCAGGATGCACGCGCTTAAAAAAAGGCTTGGGCCTGGCAAGGATGCAGGGAAAGGCCACTCTGCACAGGTGGGGGTGCTTGTAGAGAAAGGCAGACAGACCCCGAACTGGGACAACCTTCCTGGCATGCAGTGCGACATGGCAGTCCCCACACAGGTGCAAAATGCCCAGCAGTCAACCAGCAATTGCCTGTCCTGGGGTCTTGTCTACGAAACCCTGCAGTCTTGCATGGGACATGTGGATGAAGCAGCTCAGGTGGCATGAGTGTCACCCTGGCAACTCAGGGGAACATGCAGCCCTTGGAGAGGAGGCAGCCCCTGGATGTGCTGACACAACATAAAATGCAGCACAATGCTACAAAAGCAAATTGCAGAACGATATCCCGTTGCTGAAAGGACAGTATTTGAAGCTCCTCTCTGTGCGTGCTTCTCGGTTGGCAGGTGCACAGAGAGGTATAGAACACTGTGGTGTCCCGTGAAAATTGTTAAAAGAGCATTAATTCAGTTATTTTCAGAAGATGTTCAAAGCACATGTAAGGCTATTCTTTCTTTTACTCTTTTTTTCTTTTTTGATCAACATAATTTTAGTGTGCGGCAGGAGTTTATAGCTTCAGGTGTGCTGAGATAAAAAAAGGTTGAAAAATACTGATCTAAAAGAATAAACACCAGAACTGTCACCATGGTTAATCCTGGAGAGTGGGATGGGAGGAAATGGGTGCTCATTCTACATACTTTAGAATTGAAAAATTGTTAAAGCTTGGTGCCCATCGCTCAGTGGTTAGGGCGCCAGCCACATACACCTGGCCCAGGCCTGCTAAACAACGACAACTACAAAAAATAAAAAATAAAAATAGCCGGGCGTTATGGCAAGTGCCTGTAGTCCCAGCTACTTGGGAGGCTGAGGCAAGAGAATCACTTAAGCCCAAGAGTTTGAGGTTGCTGTGAGCTGTGACGCCATAGCACTCTACCCAGGGCAACATCGTGAGACTCTGTCTCAAAAAAATAAAATAAAATAATTTTTTAAAACTCTGTTACATTTGGATCTTAAAAAAAAAAAATATTTTTTTTTTTTGCAGTTTTTGGCCGGGGCTGGATTTGAACCCACCACCTCTGGCATATGGGGCCAGCGCCCTACTCAGTTGAGCCACAGGCGCTGCCCAGGGAACTAAAAAAAATTTTTAAGCACATTAAAAAAAAGGGAATCGAAAGCTTAGAGACCTGATTTAACACACTAGATTCTCAAGAACAAGTTGTCCCCAAAGCAGCTGCTAATGGTCTCCACTTTTACTCTTAATAAAGCAGAAGCAGGAGCAAGATGGTCCTGAATGCTTTGCCCATGAAGATACAGGCTAAGGGTTCATAATGGACAGAAGGGTATTTAAAATAAAGGACAATAATGCTTGGGAAAACTCTGGGGCCGTCTCAAAGAGGGACATTATTTCTATAATGATTTGCTCCTAAGACTCCCAATCACCCTGCTTGGAAACCACAAATTTTAATTTGCTCAGTGAAAATAGGGCTACTGTCTGTCTCTGCTGGTCCAAAACACAAGAAGAGAACCAGCTATTCCATCCCCAAGCCCACCCAGGAGGTGGCTGTACAGTGGTTCTGCCCTTGGCAAAGGCCAGACAACCTGCCCCGTTAGGAAGACAGACGGCCCAGCAGACCCACTCTGGGGAAGAGGTGGGAGTGAGGAAGGAGGGCCCAGAGAGCAGGCCCTGCATGGCACCTGCCTGAAACCCAATGATATCCCTTCAGTTAAAGCCATAACCCTGTAGACCCCATCTTCCCCTAAAGTGCTTCCCGATCAGCTGGCCCTGGAGCCCCACTTCCACTGAAAAGGACCCTTTTGTGTTAATAAGAAAAGGTGTTTTGAAGGAGCACTACTCTCTGTTGAAGACATGTCCAAAGTACAAATGGATGGTGGGGGCAGGTAGGTGACACACGGGGGGGGGGGGTCGCCAGGATGGCAGACGCACCCCGAGCCCTGTAAGCTCAGCTCCCCCACGGTGTGTCTGACTGACTCCAGAACAGTAACACCATTGTTTTGACCCAATGTGGGGAAAGAATGAAATTCAGGATGTGGAACAAGGTGACCTATTTATAAAGCCTCCTTTCACCTGAAGATCACATCCGTCCCCTCCCTCCACCTCCCAGACTCACACACAGGTGGTTGCAGCCCAGGATTTTGCAAGAGAAACGTGCCCTAAGCAATCTGTCGTGATATAAGAATGCAGGCTCTGCAGCCTGGTAGAGCAGCCACCTGGGCTCTGCCTGCACATTAGGGCTCCGTGCTCCCCACAGCCTGCTCGGCCAGGCTCAGTGATTGGAGCACCAAGCCAGGCCATCGTCCCCTGGCGAAGGTGCCACCATCAGCAGGACTTGTGACATGTGGCTACCACTCCCCACCCCAACTGCCCACTTGAGGAGGAATATCTTAAGCAGGGATATAAAAATAGGTCGGAGCCCTTAGAAGCAACAAAAGGGATTTGGACTCTTCTGGAAAATTCTGACAAGCGATTTTGGAGAGAAAATCCCACATGGTCCAGAGCTCTAGCCTCTGACCTCAAAAGACCAAAAGCGTACCTGCTAAACACCTACGGAAGGACCCAGATTACTCACAGCACTTTCGGAAAGGGCTCAAAGCAGTTGAGCCCTGGCCCTGGGAAACCGGCATCACATTCATACAGAGACTGAAAACGAAGTCAACCTCGGCTGGAACCTCGGCAGGGTGGGGAGAACAATGGGCCTTGCCTCGCTCAGAAGAGAAGCCTGTTCTCGGAGGGACCCTGGTGACAGTGACCTTCCCAAAAGGTTACCCAGACCATGGCAGATGCACCTTTGTGGGGACAAAGTCTGTGGATCACACATGACACCCAGCCTGGGTTGTGGGTGTCTGTCACAAACTGGGCTGCCTGGTCCACAAGGGAGTGGGGGTGCCCCAAAGAGCAGAGGGTGGCCTGAGAGCAACCCTGTGACCACCTCTAGTGCACCCCAGAGAAAGGCTCAGAGACTGTGGCTATTCCTTGTCCCCCAGCTGCCCAGGAAGGCGGAGGACAGGGTGAGTCCGGTGGCCCTGGCTGTGATTTCACTTCCCCAGGAGACTCTGAAGGGAGGCTGTTCCCGCAGAAGGCCTAGATCTTCCATTTCCCTCCATCAAGGTGGCCCAAATGGGAGTAGGTGATGCTTAGACCTCTTTCTGTGGGATGTGCCAACTGGCAAAAGTCACCTCTGGGAGTGGGCCTTGGGTCACCCCCATGTCCCTCCAGGGATAATGAGCAGGACAGTGACCAGGAGAGAATCTAAGGCCTCAGGAAGCATCAATTCCCGTCAATTTCGAGGGGCTACCCTCTCACCTGTGCAGGGGATTAGAGGGGTCTGGGGTCCACTTGTCCCACCTGCAGACCCAGGTCGATGCTCTCAAACCATCAAGGGTGTAAGAAGAGGAAGAGGGTGGAGCTCAAGAATTCAACGTAGAATCAGCTGGCTAAGGCAGCTGGTGCATTAGTGGGCACACAGTAGGAGCTTAATACACAATGCTCCCTGCACTCTTCCTGCCACTCCTTAACACAAGAGGACACCTAAGAGCATGGGGATCTTGAATGCCAAGTACAGGAGAGTGCTCAGCCAGGGAATGCTAAGGCAGACTCCGGTCCTCCCCAGTTGCCAGGCCAGCAGAGGGGAGTGAGAGACAGGAAGGCCCTTTAGGTCAGAAGCAGGGGCAGCTGGCTTGTAAATTTCCCAGAGGGGGAAGGGCCTGCAGGGACGTTCTCCTGTAATCAGGTTTACAGTAGTGGTTCTCAATGTGGAGTCCCAGACCAGCAACATCAGCACCACCTGGGAACTGCTAAAATGCAAACTCTTGGCCCCACCAGACCTTCTGAATTAGAAACTCAGGGTGGGGCCCAGCAGCCTGTGTTCTAATGAGCCCTCCAGGGGATTCGGATGATGCTAAAGTTTCAGAACCAATGGTTTAAAGAAATTATCTCAACAGTTTAGAATCTCAGATCCATCTTAAATGAAAACTGCAAGGATTATACTTATACCATATTTTTAAATAAATTTCTTGTTCTATTTTGATAGGAAATATTTCACGTTACACATGCTCATAAGAAATCTCAATACGGTGGAGCGTGGTGGCTCACACCTGTAATCCTAGCACTCTGGGAGGCCGAGGCAGGTGGATCGCTTGAGCTCAGGAGTTCGAGACCAGCCTGAGCAAGAGTGAGACCCTTTCTCTACTAAAAATAGAAAAATGAGCTGGGCATGGTGGTGGGCACCTATAGTCCAGCTACTCAGGAGGCTGAAGCAGGAGGACTGCTTGAGCCCAGAAATCTGAGGTTATGGTGAGCTAGGCTGAGGGCAATGGGACTCTAACTTTTTTTCTGGAATGGCCATCAGAGCTGTGGTCACATGAGGTATGACAATTAAGTTCATAAACTCATCCTAGAAAAATTGCTTTGAAGGGAGGACAAAGTACTGGTGTCAGTGCATAACCTCCCGAGGGGAGTACCTTGAAAATGACCGTAGTGCTATTCAGCAAAGAGATAGGTAGCACTTTTTCTACGATGAATTTGTGAACTTAATTGTCCAACCTCTCATTACTCAGCTGTCAAAAATGTTAGGGGAATAGATCTCTGTACAAGAGGCAACGAAGAAGGTTCCCTATGTTAAGCGGAACGAAGGACACAATTGTATCTGCCCGGAGACTAAAACCTAGAAAATATTAAACCAGCACACAGGGGGATAGAGGTAGAAAGGAACCCAGAAAAATGAAAATGTTGCTGGCTTTAGATTGATGAGCTTTTGAGTTCTCCTTTTTAAACTTCTCCACTGATGTTTTGTAATTGTTACAAAAATATAAACAGATGAACCCAAATGCCCATTGATGGATGAATGAATAAACAAGCTGTGGTGCACACACACAACGGAATACTATAAAAATGAAGACAGCACGGGTACATGCTACAACGGGGTTGAACCTCAAAGACCACGATAACTGAAAGAAGCCAGGTAGAAAAGGTCACACTGCAGCAAAACAGCCAGGTATGCAAATCCATAGAGGTAGCAGACCGGTGGTTACTGGGGGGCGGGAGGGAGGAGGATCTCTGGGGGGTGATGAAATGTTTTGGGATTGAACCTCTTTTAGGGGTAATGAAAATATTTTTTGGCAAGACCAAGGTGGTGGTTCTACAACATTGTCAATGCCACTGGATTGTGTTTTTTTTTTTTTTTTTTTTTGTAGAGACAGAGTCTCATTTTATGGCCCTCGGTAGAGTGCCGTGGCTTCACACAGCTCACAGCAACCTCCAACTCCAGGGCTTAAGCGATTCTCTTGCCTCAGCCTCCCGAGTAGCTGGGACTACAGGCGCCCACCACAACACCCGGCTATTTTTTGGTTGCAGTTTGGCTGGGGCCGGGTTTGAACCCGTCACCCTCAGTATATGGGGCCGGCGCCTTACCGACTGAGCCACAGGCACCGCCCTGGATTGTGTTTTTAAAAAGGTGAATGTGGGCTCGGCACCTGTAGCTCAAGGTAGCACTTAAGCCCAGGAGTTGGAGGTTGCTGTGAGCTGAGATGCCACAGCACTCTACCCAGGGCGACAGCTTGAGGCTCTGTCTCAAAACAAAAAAAAGGTGAATGTGTATTTTACCTCCATAAATAGAAACATAATCAAGAAACAAAATGAACATAAATGGATGAAAAATGTCCACCCTTCCAAAGTCCACGTGGACAGGAGGTGGGTGTAGGGGAGAGTAGAGCAGAGAGGCAAGCAGCTTCGGGAGACCTGGCCGACTGGGCTGGGCTTGTTAGCCAGGGTTATGCACAAGGACATGGCTAATGACGTTCAGATGTGGGGAGTGGAGAGCCTTCGAGAGCAGAATTGCAGCAATCCAGATCTCCCTCCCCTTTCTTTTCTCCAAAGGAAAAAGCACAGAGCTGTGGTTTGGCAGCCCTCGCTGCCTTGAGACAGCACCTGTAGATCAAGTTTCTCTGGAGGAATCTGGAATGTGTACCTCTGTCTCCGTGCCTGTGCCCCCACTGCAGTCTGGGGAGGGGTGACCAGCACACGCTCAGGCCCTGCTGGCGGGAGGATGTGGGAGAACCCATGTCCAGGGTCACTCATCAAAACGCTCCCCCCTCTGGGAACGAGTCAGGATGAGGAGGGAGAGACGCACTTGGATTCCTGGGTCACCACTTTCTCGCAGAGCAGGTCGATATCCTGCAGCGGCTCCAAATGGCAAAGGCCCTACTTCCTGACATCAGGAAACCATCCCAGACACTGTGATCCTGCTAGAGCCCCTGCTGATGACGTCAGGGCCTGGCTGCCACTAGGATGCCACACCACAGAGCTTCTGCCCATGACCAGGAGGTCCCGGGTTAATGCACAGTTGAACTGGACTTGTTGCCACAAGAAAACCTCTTGGAAGGGGTTGAGTTTCTGCATTATCCCGAGGCTCACATGCACAGACCTGGTACGACCCAGGTGTCATCTGCCAGGTGCCACCCTTATCCACAGATCCTTTTCTAGCCAGCTGTGTTCACATGAAACATGGCAGGTTGGCCAGCAGGACTGTGCTTGAGTGGCTTACTCACCCATCCCACGAGAATCTGCTGAGCCCTGAGACGGATAGCACGGCTTCTCAATCCTTCCTTTGCATCTTAGTCCCTGAGTGCCGCAGTGAGGCTAAACAGTTCAAAAACAGAGACTATCCACGGTCCGTGTTCAGTGAAGAAGACTAGGGCTCCCCCTAAACTGCCAGAAAACATTGTCCCTAAGTGGAACTGGTAAGAACGAACCAAATAGATGAGACAGCACCTGTAGTCTGTCACTGGCAGAAGTGACTGAACCAGAGGGATTGTCTGTAAATGCTTAGCTGATGAACACACAGCAAACACTCAAGTCCAAATGACGTGCCTCAGGTTTGGAACTGATTTCAAAAGTACTTACTAGGCACCTACTATATACACAGAACAGGAAGAACTTGCTGCCCTCATAGGGTTTGCAGTCCAATGGGGCAGGCAGAAAACACAGTCATTTGAAAAGTGGATGCAACTGCTGTGCTCATCTGCTGTGTGTGCACTGTGGTTGCCCCAGTGCCTAGAACAGTGTGTGGTACGCAGTAGCTGCCCAATATACAAGTGATGAATGAATAAATACCTAATGTGTCAAAGGAAAATGAAACAATGAGGACAGGGCAAGTGACATAAGAGGGGGGTGAGGGCAGGCTTCCCTCATGCAGCCAAGTATGGACAGAGACCTGGGAGGGGGAGAGAAAAGCATGTGAATATTCGAGGCAGGATGTGCAAAGGCCCTGAGGCAGAAGAACAACAGAGAGGCCCTGTGACAGGAGCAGAAGGAGGAAGAGGCTGTGGGAGATAGGGTGAGTGACAGGCAGAGGGTAGGGCATAGCAAGCCCTGTGGGCAACAGTAAGGACTTTGGCTTTTATGTTCAGTGCGAGGAGAAACCAGCGGAGGGCTTTGAGCAGGCAGAGGACCAGGTCCAACTTTCTATCTAACAGCATCTCTCCCGCTGCAGTGCTAAGAACAAGCTGTCCGCAGCCAGAGTGGAGGCAGACCAGCTGGGGACTAGGGTAGGCTGAAGCAGCAGGACCCAGAATGTAGCCAGAAGTAGCTATCACCCAACTGTGATGTTATCACTCGCTTAAAGGAAAGTGCTGCTTCAGAAAGGTGTGGTACAGACTTAGGACCCAGGAAGATGGCAGCTCAGGTAGATGGCAGCCTAACCCATAGGCCCAAGGACTCCAGCTCTTTAAGGTATATCCCTATGGTGACAACAGAGATACTTGAGGCATGAGTCCTCAGGGCCCCTTGTTGATTTCCCTGAGCTCTGGCTCTGCACCTCCCATTTGTCACCTTTAGAGTGAATGCAAATCTTTCTCTCAGGTCACTCTTCTGTGTGTGAACAGTTTTTCTAGGTTTATACATCAGTCTCCCGTGAGTTTGGTGGATACCTCTAAACTGCATCAGCATTGAATACATTGGGGTGGGGGAGGGTCCAGTTTCCAAACCTGCAAAACATGCCTGGGTGGGCCATAGTGACCTCAGGGACCCAGCCTGCCCCTTTGGGATCCTCTTATGGGTAGGTCAACTGCCTCTGTTTAAGACTTCTTAGAACTGAAACAGGATCAATGAAGGCACCCATTTACCAAGCACCTACAAAGGCAGAAACGACATGTGCAGGCTGGAGTTGGGGCATCAGGGCCTAAACTTTAAACTTCAGCTTTACAAGCTAAGTGACCTTGAGCAAGTTTCCTAACCTCTCTGATCCTCAGGTTCTTCACCCATTGAAATAGGGGTGATGATAGTTCAGTCTCGCTGGCTTACTTAGAGATTAAATGAGGATTCCCCAGAAAGCGCAGCGTGTGATAAACACCCAGCACCGGCAACGTATTTGTAATTTAGTGGTGTGAGGGGAAAGGAGGAAGAAAAGGTGGAGGGAAGGAAGGGTCGGTTTTCTGAGAAGTGGGTATCTCATTGTCTCCCAGGGGTGGAATGCAGCCGCCTTGCAGATCCTAAAACCCACTTCCTGCCCCAAACTCAGCAGGCTCAGCAAAGAACAAGTGTTTTGGGGTACCTGTCACTTAATTCTGTGGCCACATCGCAAGCTTTTCCGGAAGCTCTCAGGTGCTGTGAAGCCAAGGCTGCCTTTCCCTGATGCTTTGGACTCCTCCTTGGTGCCTCCCCCAGCAACCGTGGCCCAGAGAAGGGGGTGGCAGCTGTGGCAGGAGGTCTGCAGTGTCGGGATGGGGAGAGGTGGGTGTACCCCGCCATCGGCTTTCTCTGAGCCCAGGTGGCTGGGACCTGAGTGCACAGCGTAGTTTCTCAGGAAAGCAACTTGGATCTGGGGTGACTCTGTTCCCTTTATCACATTTTGAGAACGGAAAAGGGGGAAGTGAAAAAAAGGGAAATTGGCTCAATATCCATTTAATGGACCCTACCAGGATGGCAATCAGGGCTGAGGGAGGAAGGAACAAGAGCGAAGCCATTTGCTTGTCCTGGCAAAGCCAGCCCAGCCTCGGAAAGAAAAGCAGGCCCAGGGCTGGCTCCTGCCGCGCCCCAGACACGTGAGGATGGCCAGTGCACTTTGCTTTGCAGCATGGGACAGGCCACGTCCAGAAAGGGTTTTCCTCTGCCCTGCACGTCGACTTTTTCATAAAATGAAAACAGCGGCTTGTTACCTTCTTGGGTGGGAAGGCTAGCAAAGGATGGACACATCCCATGCCCCTCAGTGGCAGGGAAGGGCCTGGCACATCACAGTGCAAGCTGGCAACTCAGCCCACAGACCCGGGAGTGGGGACCCCTCCCCGCCCCCACTGCTGTGGCCCGTTTCCGCAGATGCAGGAGGGCCACGGCCCTCTCTGGGCCCTCTCCGGGCCCTCTCCATCCAGCACGCTGAGTGTTTCCAAGGCTATCCCGATCTCTGTTCCCATATCAAACGCTCCTCTTTTCTGCTGAGGCAGCAAGACCTGCCAGCAAAACAAGCCCCTGGGACCCGCATTTCTGTAACACAACGCCTCGCCTTGAACACACAACAATGAATCACTGAGCTCTAATAGTATCGGCAGCTGGGCTGGTGGCAGGAGTCTGTGTGAAAGTAGGGCTTCACCAGCGGCCCCGGCCCCACATACCTCACCTCTCCTGATGGACGGCAACCCTGTTCCAGGCCCCCAAACAGAAAGCCAGACAGGGCCAGGACCTGCACGTGGGGCAGTCTGTCTCCTTTCTCAAGAACAGCCCCTCAAGAAGCGAGGGAACAGTTTGCCCAGGGGGCCCTGCACCTGACACCCAGGGCAGCCCGCACAGCGGCTGCATCACCTGGGAACTGGCTGGAAATGCAGGGTCTCAGTCCCCACCCAGCCTACTGCCTGCAATGGCATTGGCACCAGATCCCCAGGTGACCCATGCACCCACAGGGGTGGGGGCTTCAGAGGGGGTCCTCCCCGAGGTGAGAGGCTTAGAGGAAAACATGCGTCAGCAAGAGGGCAGGAGGACACATGAACAGAGTTGTTGGTTCCCTTGCAGACCTTCTAGAAACTCTACAACTTCGGGGGTCTGGGAATCCAAAGGACATGGCCTCCCACTCTGAGGCCCCTCCTCTGCTCACAGTTCCTCATGGGTTCCCCACTGTCCACCCTCTAAGCCCCTGACAAGCCAGCCCTCTTGGCTTCCGTGACTTCCCCAAGTATCCCATAGACACGGTTTCCACTCCGGCACTGCCCGTCCCCAGGAGCCACACCTGTTACAATGACGTTCTTTTCACTTCAATCAACCCCTCCTGACAAGGAGCTTGTCTCCCCAGGCCCCCTCTGTCGCGGAGCCCTCCCTGGTTGGTCTCCACGACTGCGGCTGTCTTGGAACACATCTCCTTCTGCTCCAAACTGCCCCCCAGAGTTACCTGCCAGAACCTAGACCAGCAGTCAGTCGCTGCCAAGTCCCAGCTGAAGTCTACACCCCTGCCTGAGACCTGCCTACATGCGGAGGGCCAGTGTCCTCACAGTCTCCCAGACACCTACCAGAGGATCCAGAGTTCTGGAATGTTCCAGGCAAGTGCCTAGGGAGAGAGCCAGCTTGTGGGTCCTCACCACGGGGGGAGAACTGAAGATGATGGAAGGCAGCACGGTGGTGCCCGGCAGCAGGGCGCCTTCCCTGCAGGGTCCCCCAGGCCTGCCCTGCCCGGGCTGGATTGGCCCTGGCCGGCGCGAGCTCCGCCGTCACCAAGGGGAAGCGGCCCTTGGTTACCACTGGCCGGGAGAACACGGAAGGCAAAACAAACACTGGAGGCCGCTCCCGGGTCCAGACTCCCGCCTCACTGCTGGGAACAATTACGAGGTAATCAGCGCTTTTTAAAAGCCCTCCAGAGTGGAGGGGAGGCCTGTCCCTAACTGGTCCCCTTCCTTCTGCTGCGCCCCTCCTGAGACCCGGACACCCTCCCTCATTCTGTTCAGGGAAGCAGAGCAAAGCCATGCAGGAACCCCAGGACTCTGGAGAAGCCAAGCCAGAGGCACCATCCATGTTTCACAGGCATGAAGTCAAGTTCTGAGAACTACAAGGGGCCCCAAGCTGTGCAGAGGTGGCACCTGCATAAGACCTCAAAAGGGTGTCACTGGAGACCTCAGTGGGTTCCATGGTGGCAGACTCCACGATAGCACTGTCCCTCAGCCCTTTCCCAAGCCCTCTTCCAGCTGTGACCAACTCTCTGGTCCCCAAGCAACTTGACCTTTCAAGGAACAGAAACTCTCCAACAAGGGAGCAAACCCTCTCCCTCAGGCTCTGGCTTGTGCTGGCTGGAGAGAGGCCAGGACAGCACCCAGCTGTGCCATCCCCCAAGTGCTGTCCTGCGGGGCACAGCCTGTCTGAGCATACCTGGAACCCCCAGAGAGCCACACACCTCCTCCCTGGGAATGGGGTCTGCTGGTGCAGGGGCACCCCTCAGAGAGCTCCCAGTGCCTTACCTGCGTCCTAAGATCCCAATGAGCAGATGCTGGGGATAATACTGAGTGGAACCGGGCTAGGGAGGGGCTGACTGACACGCCCTAGCCCCACCCCCAGCCCCCTCCAAGTTTGCCCCCTGCAGGGACAGGTGTTGGCCCCGCCCCCTTCTGAGCTCTCCTGTCTTCCAGGCACTGATTTAAGCCACGGCTGGCTCTTCCTTGTACCTCACTGGAAAGGTGGCAGCATCCTCCTCTGTCCCCTCACCCACACACAGGAGGAGCCCCTAGGACATCTGTCACCCCCTTAACTTCGCCCCATCCCTAAAGGCACACTTGGGCCAGTTTCTCCTGAGCCTTACTGGAGCCACGCTGGTTTTCGGCTAGGAAGACGCTGCCTTGGCTGCACAGACCTCCCAGGAGAGAGGAGCAGAGTGAGAAAGGGAGGAGGGACGGAGGCACGTGAACGGGAGGCAGGGAGGGTGGAGGCCCGTTCCCACCAGGGACTCCACAGCCGAAACTGCTATTGGCAGCAGATCTGGGGGCCTGACCCTGAGCAAGGCCCGGGGCTCAGTGCTCACAACTGGAGGTGGGAAGAGCTGCCAGAGGGCTGGGGTGCAGGGCCAGGGTGGGGAGGAAGGTTGGGGTGCAGCTCTTCAATCTCCCCACAGGGGGTTTCCTATTTCTAAACCAGGGAGCTCTTGGAGTTAAAAAAAGCCAATAACCTCACTGACCAGGCAGACTGGCTGCTGGCCCAGTGCGAGGGGCCTGCCTGGGCCCTGCTCTTCAGGGGTTGGGGGCAGTAATGGTGCCACAGCAGCAGTGGCAGCTCCACAAGGCACAGGCCAGGGGGCCACTGTCCTCCTGGGAGGTGAGGGACAGGGAGGGGACTGCTCTGGGTGGTGGAGGAGCCCACTGCCACCCTCCTGTCTTGGCTATAGTCCTTGTTTGTCTTTAGAGGGACTTTGGGGCCCAAGCCTGCCTTCCCTCTGACCCAGTTATGAGGGACAGGGAAGATCAAGTGGCTGGTTACTACTATGAGTTAATCTCCGATCTTGACCTTGATGTGCTGGGAATGTAAATGGAACATTTCTAGGACAACCAGCCAGAAACCTCCAGAAAGCCCCTCAGCCCCCATTTAGCCTTCTCAACATCTCATCCCATGCCAGGACAACAAGCAGAACTGATGGAGAGGTTGGCTGGAGCATTCAGGGCCATAATGAGAGAGAGAGAGAGAGAGAGAGACATAGAGAACTAGAAACATGGTCTGCAGCCAGAGGTCCAGGGCCTTGCATGCCACAGCAGCAAGTTCAGACCTGGTGCTGTGGGGGCAGCCCCCTGAGATGGGAAAGCAGAAAGAACTAGAAATGGAGATGGAAAGCTAATGTTGCCTTCTTTGCACAGAGTAACGACAGCTTCACTACCTCATGAAAAGGGCAGTGGTTTCACAAACACAGCAACCGATGCCTTTTCATTGCCCCAAAGTGAGGGGTCTGCTGGAGTCAGCCTCGAGTCCCGTCCTCACTAACCAGCACACAGAGCTGGGGGCCTCCTGCTCCTGGACACGTCTTTGAGTCCTGGGGCTGATAATCCTCCACTCCTCTCTCTTTCCTTCTTTCTTTCGCTTTGGGGAGTTGGGGAAAGGGCTAGGAAAGGAGAATTAGAAATGGTTTTTTAGGTGTACAGAAAATGTGAAGGGAGCTAACAGCCCAAGAAATAACACTCGGAACTAACCGCACCAAAAAGCATTGTTCATTTCTCATCTGCAGAAAGAGAAGAGCAAAAAATGCTTGTTCTGGAAGAATGCAGAGGGAATCAAAGAGGTTATGAATGCTCATGAAGATTCTAACAGCTCTCTGCACATGATAGGTCCTCAAATGATGCTCGCAGGGCTCCTACTGTGTGTGTGGCACGGCCAAACACATTCTATTTGGCATACGTTAATGGGTTAGGTGATGGCTATTCACAGGACATCAAATGTTCAAATCTTAACTTCAAACATCATCTTCCAGCCACTGACCAAAGAACCACAACATTTTTTTTTTGTGACAGAGTCTCACTATGTTGCCCTCAGTAGAGTGCCAGGGCATCACAACTCACAGTAACCTCAAACTCTCGGGCTTAAGCAATTCTCTTACCTCAGCCTCCCAAGAAGCTGGGAGGCTGCCATAATGCCTGGCTATTTTTTTATTGTAGTTGTCATTGTTGTTTAGCAGGTCTGGGCCGGGTTCATACCCACCTGCCTTGGTATATGTGGCCAGCGTCCTAACCACTGAGCTATGGGCACGGAGCCAGAACCACAACATTCTTTTAAGGCAGAAAGATACGCCAGCCACATACACCAGAGCTGGTGGGTTCGAATCCAGCCTAGGCCTGCCAAACAACAATGACAGCTACAACCAAAAATAGCTGGGCATTGTGGCGGGCGCCTCTAGTCCCAGCTACTTGGGAAGCTGAGGCAAGAGAATCACTTAAGCCGAGAAGATGAAGGTTGCTGTGAGTTGTGATACCACAGCACTCTACCCAGGGCGTCAGCTTGAGGCTCTGTCTCAAAAAAATAAAAAAAATAAAAAATAAACAGTTTAAAAAAAAAGATCACCCAATCAAAATGCTTCATTCTGTAAAATGGTATAGCTCCTGTAGATAACGGTATTATGGTTCCTCAAATAAGTCAAGCCAGAATTACTATATGATCCAGCAATTCTATTTCTGGGGTACACCCCCAAATGAATTGAAAGCAGGGTCTTTATTTTTTTATTTCGGAGTAATTTAAGGGTACGTAAGATTAGGTTACATTGTTTGCGGTTTGTTAGGAAAAGTTCTGAGTTGTAGTTGGGTCCTTCAGCCAGAAGGTGTGTCATGTACTCGTTAGGTGGGGCTTACTGAGCTCCTTCCGCTCTTCTTGAATTTAATTGTGTTTTTCCTCTTGTGTGGGTGTGTAGTTGTTTGTCTACTGGTTTCACATAAGTACTGAGTACCTGGGGTGCTTGTTTTTCCATCCTTGAGATACTTAGGAGGAGCTCTCCAACTCCATCCAGGTAAATGACTCCATTTATTATTATTAATTTTTTTTTGGAGACAGAGTCTCACTATGTCACCCTCAGTAGAGTGCCGTAGCATCACAGCTCACAGCAACCTCAAACTCTTAGACTCAAGTGATTCTCTTGCCTCAGCCTCCCAAGTAGCTGGGACTATAGGCGCCCACCACAATGCCTGGCTATTTTCTTGTTGTAGTTGTCATTGTTGTTGGGCAGACCCTGACCAGGTTGGAACCCACCAGCCCCAGTGTATGCGGCCGGTGCCCTAGCTGCTAAGCTACAGGTGCCAGGCCGAGACTCCATCTTTTTAATGTCTGAATAGCATTTCATGGTATACATATACCACAGTTTATTAATCCATTCATGGGTTGACGGGCACTTGGGTTGTTTTCAGATCTTTCCAATTGTGAATTGAGCTGCTGTAAACATTCAAGTGCAAATGTCCTTAAGATAAATGATTTTTTTTCTTGGGGGTAGATACCTGGCAGCAAGATTGCTGGATCAAATGGAAGGTCTACTTTTAGCTCTTTGAGGATTCTCCATACTTCTTTCCAGAAAGGTTATATTAGTTTGCAATCCCAGCAAGAGTACAAAAGTGTTCCCTTCTCTCTGCACCCAGGCCACCATCTGCATGTGGGGAAAGCAGGGTCTTGAACGGATATTGGTACAGCCACATTCACAGCAGCACTATTCACAATGGCCAACCCGATGTCCATTGACAGAAGAATGGATAAACAGCATGTGGTCTGTGCGTGCATTGGAATATTACTCAGCCTTAAAAAGGAAGGGATTCTGACACTTGCCACAACACAGACAAACCCTGAGGACATTATGCAAAATGCAATAAGCCAATCACAAGATAAATAGTGTACGATTCCATTCATGTGAGGTTCCCGGAGGAATCGGATTCAGAGACAGGAAGTAGAATGGTGGTTGCCAGGGCCTGGGGCAAGTTAGAACAGGGAGTTAGTGGTTAACAGGGATAGTTTCTGTTGGGGAAGATAAAAAATCTCTGGAGATGGATAACAGTGATGGCTGTGCAACATTATCAGTGTACTTACTGCGAGTCAACTGAACTCTTAAAAATGGTTCTAAGGGCGGCGCCTGTGGCTCAGTGGGTAAGGCGTCGGCCTCATATACCGAGGGTGGTGGGTTCAAACCCGGCCCCAGCCAAACTGCAACAAAAAATAGCCGGGCATTGAGGCGGGCACCTATGATCCCAGCTACTCGGGAGGTGGAGGCAAGAGAATCGCCTATGCCCAGGAGTTGGAGGTGGTTGTGAGCTATGACGTCACGGCACTCTACTGAGGATGATAAAGTGAGACTCTGTCGCTAAAAAAAATGGTTCGAAGATGGTAAACTGTGTGCTATGTTTACTTGCCACGATAAAAAAAAATGCTTTGTTTTATATGAAATTAAAGGAAGAAAAACCTGAGGCATAGAGAAATTAAGTGATGAAAGAGGAGTTGAGTCTTTCTAACCTGATGGTAAGGGGAACAAATGCTAAAAAAAAGCTAAGAGCGGCAGCTGCTCCACCTGGCCTTGCCCTGTCTGCCTCTTTAAGCCACCTCCGAAGCTGTCTATCCCTTGACCGAGCTCTCTCCCCAGGAGCCCAGCTGAAGGGAAGGACTGCCCAGCAGAGGAGAATGTCACCGTTGGTCTGGCTACTGGGCTCCTTGGGCCTCTTTGCCAACCTCCTTTCTTTTCAGTTAGAATAGAAACGAGGCCGCCCTCTTCCCAGGGCCGGCGACGTGGTGTGGTGCACTCACAAGCTACCGCTCCCAGCGGGTGCTTCACAGAGCTGACACAGAGACAGACTGGCAGGAAATAGAAGTGGACTTGAAAAAGAAGATAAATGTAGAAAAGACCAACCTAAAACGGCTAAGACGCGGGGACAGGTTGCTGTCCAGGAAATGACTCATGTGTCTGCCGCTCCCTGGGGTCTGCTCTAGGAGCAGACGCTGAACTGGGTAGACAGAGGTTCTCGGAGGAAGGTGCTTTCCGAGTTTGTGGCCATTTCCCCCATGGACCGTGAATCTGGGAGGCCGATTCTCAGACACCTGGGGATTGGTGGCGCCTGGCACAGCCCACACTTGCTGGTGAAGAGTGTTGAACCCAAGAATGCGTCCCAGAGCCCGAGACAGAGCCTGGGGTACCAATATCGCACATGGCCAATGTCCTCTCCTGCTGCCACTAACACACTTCCTGTGGCCCCTGTCACCCTCCACGCACTCAGGCTGCAGAAACAGCCCCTGTAGGGAAACTGCTCTTCCAAAGTCATGGCCTTCTAATCGATACATTGAACAGGCCTAAAAAAAGCATCCTCTTTACCTCTCAGCCATGTCTGAAAATAACCAACCATGTCCTTGACTTGGAAGGCTCCGTAGTCTTGGTGACGGTGTACTACGAGGCACCTCCCACCTCCTCTGCCCATTCTTCTTCCTGCCCTTCACACCTATTCTCCAGGGTCCCTTCCTCCACATGCCCCCTCCTTGGCTCCTGTGCTGTGGCAGAAAGTGTCTTCTCTTGAACTTGACCTGTCCACCACTCACCCCCCACCCCGCAGAGACTCAAAAGTTCCCTCCCAGCGTTCCAGATTCAAACCTCAGTGCAGAATGTTGTAAATTCCCACCCTGCCCCCATCATCGCTCAAAGCCGCCTTCACTCTTCCTGCTCAAGTCATTATCACTTGCAAGGCTGCTGTGAGAATCTCCAAACTGGTCTCCCTCTGTGACCCCAGCCCACTCAAACTAATCTTCCTAAAACACTTTCATTGAGATATATATTTTTTTAATCTTGAAAATTTGTAGTTCAAACATGTACAAAAGAGTCACATATTTTCAACACTCAAAATGAACAACTGTGAACAGTCTGTCGCATAGGTTTTGGATCCTTTTATTGCATGATAGTCAAATAGTAAATGCAAACAGCAAATAAGCACATATGCAAAGATGCTCAACCTCCCAAGTAGACAGAGGGACATAATCACACATTATTTTGCACCCTCCCAGATTTCTGCTGGTGGGTTGATAATAGAGATGACGTCTCCTGATGGGGATAGGGGAGGAATGAGGGCCCGAGTGGCTGGGAGACTCTGAATCACATATCTCTGGGGGGAAAAAAATCAGGCAACTGACCCAGCAATTCCACTCCTGGGTACTTGAGCCCCTAAGACTAAGCACCAGGTCACAGAAGGATGTCCATAAAAGGATGTTTATCACAGAGAAGTGGCCGTTTTCTGCAACTCCAAATGAAGTGTATTGTCATCGGTGGAAGGTCACGCAGGTGGATGGCTCTGTTATGTCTGTACCATTAGCCAGAAATTAAAAGAACCATATCAGTGAGCCTGGAGACACTTCCAGGGAATTTAGGGAACAGAGCAGGGTAGAATAATAATAATAAAATAATGGCATCCTCACAGATACGTACATATATGCCAGGGCTGGTAGGGAGGTGTGGAACTATTCTGGGAGTAATGTCCTTCAATAAAAGGTTTATGTTTTTTACAAAAGTCTGAAATAAAAAGAAAGAAAATTACAAGTGTTGGCAAGGATGTGGAGAAATTGGAACCCTTGTGCACTGTTGGTAGGAATGCAAAATGGTATAGTCACTATGGAAAACAGTATGGTGGCTCCTAAAACCATCCAAAATACAATTATCATATGATCCAGCAATGTACCTAACACTATGACCTATATAGTAACAGTCAATGGTGAATTTTATATGTATGTGGATTTCACCACAATTTTTAAAACAAGTTCAGAAGAACACACTCCAGGTTAGCACGGGTTTGGGATGGAGCGGGAGGGAGAAGGGAGGTGGCAGACAAAATGTGTCTGTGTAAACTTCGGAACCTGCATGTGTGCCCCCAGGACGAGGTTGGCTGTCAGAATGTTAGTGTGTCTCCCTGGGTGGCGGGAGCCAGGCAGTTTGTACTCCTGGTGTTTACACACTGTGCATCATTCCGATTCCTCACCATGATCACGCACCTAGCAATTATTTAAGCTGCTAATGTGCAACAAACGTCTATGAGAAGAGACTCCTTGTGTTCCCGGAATTGCATTATGAGACCCACTCAGAGGGTCAGGTTTCCCTTTTCCTCTGTGCAAAACATGTGGCCACCCCTCCTGGGCCACTCTGAACTAACTGTCCCACCATCCATGGCAATTTCCCTCCCTGGACTCCAGGACTCAGTCCCCGAAAAGATTCCAAGAGTTTCATAGCATCAAAGTTTGGGAAATAAAATGTTATAGAGTTACGCTACCCACGGAATATTCTCTCCAGCTGCCCCTAACACGTCCACACCAGAGCAGAGCCTACCATCCGCCCAGCCTGACGGTGGTCCCACCTGTTGTTCATCCAAGGCCAAGATCCTGGACTCCAGCACTAACTTCTGCCTAGGGTCAGAGCCTTCTCCCGAAACGCCCTTCCCCGCCCTGCCTTCCTCAGGTCCTCCTACCTGCCGCCCTGCATCACCTCCCCTGAGCTCTCCATCACTGCCTTCCAGAGATGAGTGACTGATCGCACTGTCCACCCACTCAGGATATCACCTGTGCCTCCTTCTCCAGCTTCATCCCCCCCCACCTACCATGAACCCCTCAGCCACAAGAGGAGGCAGTGGAGATCCGTTCTCCCCCAAAGTGAGTGCAACAGATTCTTAAGCACCTGAAAATTATTTCTCAGTTTAAGGAAATATTATATCCCCTCCTAGAGAGTCACGAAGCCTACCTTAAAGGCTCTGAGAAGTCCTGCAGGACAGAAGCTTGTGGGTTCTGTTTAATTTTAGCAGTTCCCAAACTTGAAGAGAAGGGGACATTCTTCCCGAAGCTTATCTTTTCACAATGTGCTGAGGGACACCAGTTTGGAGGGCCTCTGAATCTCTTTTGGCTCAGCTGCTGTGACAAGCTGGGCCTGCCTCCTCCCTTGGCTCCAGTACAGAATCCTCCCCCACGGCCGTGTTTATATGGCACTAAAGGTAGGGGGGTGTACAGAGTGCTGGAGAGCTGAGATGTTTCCCCATCTGGCGTAAGGGGCTGTTTGCCTACCTGCTCCAGCTATACAAATCCTCTGTGGGGTCCACACTCTGCCCCTCAAGTCTCCCATGGTATAGTCTGACTAGAGCACCCCATTCATGAATCCAAGATCGGGGGCTTACACTTTGGTGGGAAACTGGTTCTGAATGCCATCGGGGCCCATCCAAATCTAGACCAGGGTTAGGTAAATTATGGCCTATGGGCCAAACGAAGCCTCTTATTGTTGTAAATAAAGTTTTATTGGCACACAGCCAGGCTCATTGCTTACAAATTGTGTGTGGCTGCTTTCATGCCACAAGGGCAGAGCAGAGTAGCTACAGCAGACACTGTATGGTCCACAAAGCCTAAATATTTACAATCTGGCCCCTAAAGTTGGCTGACCCTTGGTTGAGACCTTAAGAAATGGTGTCTATCACTGGAGAAACAGGGGCCAAACCTCTCTCCCAAACTCTGCCAAGAGTCCAGTCCAGCAGGCTCCGCCGCCTCCGTGCACTGTGGGAAGATAAGTTGTGCCCAGAGCACAGACCAGCGCTGACACCTGCTGTCTGCCTGCCTGCCCCAAGCCCCGCACTCCCCCACTCAGCCTTCCCTGGACCCCCTGAGGCACCCCCTCCCTTTACAAACCTCACTTCTAGCAGTTGCCATCCCTTCCTGGTTATCCACCTGCCTGGCAATCACCTTGGAGGCAAAGATCCTGTGAAAGATGTGCATATGATACGCATCCAAATCAACAGAAGGTGAACAAATAGAAATGAAATCAGATGAGAGAAAAATAAAACTAGTGATTTCTCCCGACACCCCAGTGGGCCGTCCCACAAGTGGCTACTCTGGAGGCTGTTGGCTTAAAGGATCACCCTGGGAGGCTCAACTGCACTGCACTCAGGCATGGCGGGGTGTTCATCTCATCCCCGAGAGACCCTGGCAGAGCACCCGCCACAAAGCAAAGGTCCTGAGGTGGGGGCGACTGGGGGTCTTGGGTGCCTCCCTGACCTGGAGGACTGGATGAGGGCTGCACCCAGGAAAGGAAGGATTAGGGACACCCCCCCCCCCGCCACCCCAGAGAAGGCACCAGATGCTCCTCTGGCAGCAAACACCATGGTGCATCCAGGGGGATTTTTGTGTTTTGACTCAGAGGCAATAAGTCTCTCAAACTAAACCAGTGTAGACTAAACTACGGGAACAAGGAAAGCCCCTTGGAAACAGTCGGGCTTACCACGTCTGTCCGGCTGGGGATAGGGCTGGGGTTTATTTAGCTCCAGAGGCAGCTGAGCAAGGAGGACTCTGCCCCAGCGGCTCCCTCGGGAAGCTGGGCCTGGCAGCTGCCACAGGGCCTGTGGGAGTCCCAGCTTCTCAGGTTCATGGACCCAGCTCCCAGCTCTGGGCTACCAGCCTCCTGGGCCAGCCCACCCATCAGGGAGAACATTCAGCCTCATGCAGACAGCAAACTGGGGGATAGCAAGGTCCACCCTCCACCACCATATCCCTTCTGGTCATGGCTTTGGCCATTGTGCCAGGGGCAGTTTGGAACAACTGCTTGGATACCACCCACCGACTTTTCTGTGGTCACTCCAGGTGGCTCCAAGTACTTCCACAGGGTCAGTGACCCACAAAAGTGTCCACCCCACAGAGGGCCTGGGGCTAGGAAAAGTGACATGTCCAGCCCTGGGGTGATGTTGAGAATAAACTCAGATTTTTCCAAACGTCCCACAGGGTGACTCTTTTACTCAAGAAGTGTTCTGAGGAGCACCAAAGGCCCAATCAACCAAAGGCAGAGAAGGGTAAACTCAGCCCCACTGAGAACGTTCTATCAGCCACGCTTCTAGGGACAGTCAGCGTAAAGGAGGTGGAGGGCGCCAGGTCACTCTGACCTCATGGACCCCATAGTCTTTCTGGCCAGGACCCAGGACATTCTGTCCTGGACTTAGGCCCCAGGACACTATTGGGCTGACCACCCCTCCTCACCATGATGACATTTGATCCTGACAGAACCTGGGGGTGCAGGAACCAGCTTCTTCTCTGCTCCTGAGGAAGACTCCGGGCAGATATTGGGACCTGGCTGCAGCTTCCCCTCGAGTTTTTATGGAGAAAAAAATTCAACCGCAGGGAACTTAGTGCCAGCTCAGGAGGCAGGGCCACCCAAGGGAAAGGCGGCCTTACTGGGCAACTGACTGCTTCTAGAAATACACCCTGCTTACCTACCACTAGCACTGGCCACCTGCAGAACAACCTTGGACTCTTGCACATAAAGGCGTTTTATGACCTGGCTCTGCCTTTCCAGCCTCATTCCCCACCCCATCCCTGCTATTGCCCTCCCCCAACAAGACACACAACCACCCTATGAAAATACAGTGTCCCTTCACGAATCTCAGGGCTCCTTTGCCCCCAAACCTGGTTGGTCTCCTTCTGGTGATGCACCTCAATTCTGATTTTGAGGATAACCCTCTTCTCCAGGGGGAAGGCATGACCTCAGTTGGAATGTCACATACCCCCCCCCCCAGACGGTGAGGAGATAGGACCAATAACAGCCAAATCCTGGGACTTTCACTTAAATGACATCCTGAGAAAGGGGCCAAGAAGAAAAAAAATCAAAACAAAAACCCCCCACAAGCTTAAACAGAGAAAGACGCATGATTGCTGATGCCAGGGTTTGAGCCCCTGGATTCAGCTATGCCTGAAACCCCTTGACTTTTCAGCTATTTACAGTTCAGCAAACCAGGCTCTTTTTTGTTTAAGCATGTTTGGACTAGATTTTTTGGCCCTTGCAACTGGAAGAGTCCTAAACCAGCAGCAAGTCAAGCTTTCTAAAGACACCGCTTCTTTGTTCAGCTTCTTCCCTGGAATGTCCTTGCTCCCTTATCAAGATGTGTCCCACGGAGCCTTTGAAACAGGGCTCTGGTTCCCTCTGGAAAGTCTTCTGACCTCTGCTCAGCCTCATTCAGATAAGCTGCTCTGTGCCTGTGCATTCTTTCCATTAGTCGCCCTCAAATGTGTGCTGAGCCCCAGAGTCCCCGTCCCCGAGTGGGCTTGGCCCAGCAGGAGATACGTTATGACCATTGATTTTCGTACCTGTCTTCCTGCTGGAAGGAGGCCAAGAGCCTGGCACATGGTAGATGCCAGATAAATGCCCAGAGGGAAGCCCCCTCCTTCAAGGTGCAAGTTATGGGGCAGAAACCCAAGCCTATCCAGGAGCGCACCTGGTCAGGCCTGCCTTTAATCTATCCAGGATCGGGCCGCCCTCATCACCTCACTGCTTCTTCCCCGGGGTCCGGCACCAGCCCCTGGCACCTTGTGACCGCAGCGGCGTCCTTCCTGCCCAGTCTCAATCCCCAGTGGACTCTCATCCCTCCTCTGCCCAGCCTTCCCTGGGGCCCCACTTGAGGAAGAGCCAGTAGTTACGGTGACCCCCAGACCTGCCGCTGTCACCTCCTCTCCCCTCCACTGCCCTTTCTCCTTCCTTGCAGCCTCTGGCTGTCCCTGGTACATGCTCAGCTCCTGCCCCAGGGGCTTTGCATTTCCCAAGGCCTCTGCCTGGCTCTGGGTACACTGGGCCTGAGTGCCCAGGAGGCTTTTCTCCCACTTTCCTCAGGGCTCTGTGCAGAGGTCACTACACCATTATGGCCTTTCCCAGCCATCCTACTTAAGATAGCAAATGTCCCTGCGCCCAGCTCTCCTGCCCTTGTGCTCTGCTCTGCACATTTCCTTGGCACTTTGCAATGATGTTCAATTGGTTGTCTGCTTAAGACTCGTCGTCCTGTAAGAATACCTGCTCCATGGGGGCAGGGGCTTAGTCTTGCTCACCCTGTGACTTAGACAGAGCGTGGCACAGTACCTGGCACATAGTAAGTGCTCAATAAACACTTGTTGAATCAATGAGCAACTCTTTCTGCTCCATGATGCTACCTGCCCACGCCACCATGCTCCACAGAAACACCCTTCCCATGGAAGCAGGGCCTAGGGCTCTCCAACCATGCCTCCTTCCTGGAGGGGCAGTCAGCCATCCATTTGTCTGTCCCTGACCTGCGGCAGAAGCTCCCCTGCTGGATCCAAAGCTCCCTTGCCACACGCCTGGCCTCCACGCCTCTCAGTCCTTGAGAACTAGTCCCCAGTGTGGCCAGAGCTGAACTACACAGCCCAACAATCCCAAATGCTCAGGGCCAGCTGGCACCTGGAAAGCAGGGAGCAGCATTGGCCCCTGGTCAAAGCAGGGCCATTAGCTCAAGCTGGGTGACAGAGCACAGATTCCCCCTGGAAGCCCAGTGTCCCCCGCAGGGAGAAACTCAAGGGTGCACGAGAGCAGAGGAGGCTCCATCAGCGCCTCTGTGCCGAGCCCTGGGAATCCTGGGCTGCCACGCCGTGTCCACACACACAGGCCATCCATTCAGGGGGCGCAGCCAGCAGGATGGCTGAGCTTCCCAGCACAGACCCCTCACCAGGCACCTCCCGTCCGCCAGCCTGCCCAGGCATCTCGCTCTCCCACCCCACTCGCTCTTCCAAGAAAGAATGTGTCTGGTCTGGATCCAATAAGACCACGCCACCCCGTGGCATGGAGAACAGACTTGTCCTAAGCACGACCGTCTGGCCTGGCGTCGGCTCTCAGAAGTCAGGGGTCATGAGAGTTACCGTCGCAGGGAGTTGCGGCTCTGAGGCAGTCACGCCCATTCCCAGAGAGTCTGGGCGCCAGGAGATGCTGGCTGGCCGCCTCCTCCACCAGGAGCCACACACAAAGTCCCCTTTATGGGAACAAGACAGGCTGGGCACTGGCAGTTTCAGCCTCAGGGAAACCCAGGTTTGGGTTTTCTCCGAGGGCACAACCAGGCTTTTGTCTTGCCTCTGGCCCATCCCTGCCCGAGCCGGCCTCCTCGTCGGGTACACCGAGTCCAGGACCTACAGTCCTCCAAGCTGACTCTACCGAAGCTGGGCACAGAGAGACACCACGTAGAATGGCAAAGGATGTGCACCCCAGCACTAGGCACCTCCACACCCTCATCAAAGCCTCACTTAGGACCTCCATGCATTGAGCACCAGGAGCTCTGTGGAACGGCTCAGAGCTGTTCCCATTCCACGGATGGGATGACCCCAGCAGCTAACTGAGGTGCAATTTATCGATGACACAGTGGTTGTGAGTCTTCCTACATGCCAGGTCTATACTGCGGTGGGTCCCCAGGGTGATAAGGACAGAGTCCTGCCCACCTGGAGCCCATTCCAGCTGCATCATCTGCCAGCAATTAGCTTCCCAACTCTGGCACCGTCTAAAACACCCGGGAATTGTGATCACGATTGAGCAACCCAGATGCCCTGAGGAGGGATTCTGCAACTGGATTTTGGGTGGCCAAGGGCATGTGTGCATCATGGCAAGTGACCCCTCTCCTTGGGGTCTGTACCCTGCTTCTCTTTCCTGCAGGACAGAAAGGATCTGAGAGGAAGGAGGGAGGAGAAAAGCCCTGGTTCCGGGCCCCCATGTGGCATAGCCCTGCCATCATGGACAGTGACAGTAGAAATTTAGCAGCAATTTTCAATGGTGTGCATGTGGCATTGCCTCACTGAGGCCTCAGAGACCCGTCCCCTGGAGGACCAGCAAAGGCCATCTCCCCAGAACCTGCCCAACATGGCTCTCAGTGCCCAGAGACACAAGGGCAGCCGTGTGTGGGAGAGACCATCTCTTTGGAGGGAGATGGGTCTGCTGTTTTGTCTTTTATTTATTTTTAATGAGATAGAGTCTCACTCTGATGCCCCGGATAGAGTGCTGTGGTGTCATAGCTCACAGCAACCTAAAACTCTTGAGCTCAAGCAATTCTCTTGCCTCAGCCTTCTGTGTAGCTGGGACTACAGGTGCCCAACACAACATCTGGCTAATTTTTCTATTTTTAGTAGATACAGGGACTCAGTCTTTTTGTTCCTTGAGGCTCAGGCTGGCTTAGAACTCCTGAGCTCAATCAATCCACCCACCTTGGTCTCCCAGAGTGCTGAGATTACAGGCGTGAGCCGCCGGGTCAATAAACTGTCTCAGCCTTTCAGAGTGCAGGGATTACAGGTGTGAGCCTCTGTGCCCAGTCTGGTGTTTGTCGTTTTCTACTTTGTTCACATCTGAATTACTTATGTGCAATTAAGCTACCCTTTGCAGACACACGGTCCACCACTGACCTCTGGCCTTTGGGTCAGCCTTGGTGCCTGGGCTCCACAGAGCATCTTCTGAGACCCACTGAGATCTCTGCCAACAGGCCCTGGGGGGGCGGCTCTGTATGCAGGCCAGGGTAGGAGTGGAAAATCCCCAGTGATTCTCAGGATTGTATGGAGGCTGAGCACCCTGGGAAGTGACTGGGGGCCGAGAGGGGCAGACAGAGACCAATGGATCTACCCCCCACCCCACCCGGCTTTGGCCCAGCAGGAACTGGCCTGCTCCATCCCCACACTCAGAGCTGCCAGCTCAGCCGGGGCACTTCCTGGGAGTGGGGAAGGCTGAATGCGTTTCCCCTTTCCAACATGGCAGAGGGAAGGGGAGTCCAGCAGGCGACTGCTGAAGCAGCAAAGTCCTCGAAGGCCAGAGCTGGAGAGTTGGCCGCCCAGCCCGTCCAGTGCCAGCATCAAAGAGTGACAGCCAGACACTGTCACCACGGGGAAGGTCACATCTGGGTCAGTGCTGGCGGCACGGGAAGGGAGTGAGCTATTTCTAAGGCCCATTCAGGAACCTCCCTGCAAACCCAGACGTCTGACGCAGCCAGACAACAAAAGGAGGGGGCTGAGAAGCACATCAGGAAGGGTGGGGCAGGCGAGGGGCTGGAGGTGTCTGGTGGCCTGATATGGTGCTTCCCTCCATGACGGGCGCCTCCCTCCCGTTGACTGTCAGAGTGGTTACAGCAAGGCCCAACCCACAGGCCACCATCCTTCTCTGCCACCTGCCACCTGTGGGCAGGGACCCAGGACCCTCTGGAATAGTCTGCCAATTTTCAGCCACGGTAGAATCAGCAGGTGGTTTTGGCCTCCCCAGAATGAACCATGGTCCCCTTTAGGCAGACTCTCCCCAGTCCACCTCCACCTTCTGCCTGGCCATGACTCTGTTTCTCATAGGTTTAAAGAAAACTCACGGGCTGTGAGCCCTGGACCCTCTTCATAAATAAACATCTCACCACCATCAGATTAGGACTTTTAAATCCCTCTTGCCAAGAGCTCAGTAGGTGACACAGATCGGAGGTGAGCAGGTAGTTTTCCAGACAGGAATGACAAATGAGATTCCGCAAAACTCTTGCAAACCTGAGAGACAGGCACAGGGCCTTGGAGATGGCAACTCTGGGTTCCGATCCCAACTCTGATCCTTTGCTGGCTATGACGCTCAGTTTTCCTGTCTGAAAACTGAGGATAATAACCTCATCTCATTGGGATGATTTGAGGATGCCTGGTATATACTAAGCACTGGCTAATGAGAAGCTACAGAGATGGGTCCAAGACACAGAAGGAGCAAGCCTGAGTCTCAAGGGACTCAGTCCCACGGATATGGGGTGTCAATAAAGAGCCAACCAAGCCCCTTCCAGGATGGGAGCACAGAGAGAACAAGCATTTAAATCACCTGCCCAGTGCAATTCCCAGGTATGCATCACTTGGGTCGGCCTTGGCCCATGTATAAAACAAAACATCACAGCTGTCCCCCATAGGGTTAGAGGTGCATTGAAAGCCCACAGGGGCCACATGTCAGCAGCACTTACTGGTATTAACATTGCTGCTGCGGTTTCCCCCCAACCCCACTCTGCCCATAAAACACCACTCAGATACCCTCTGCCACTGGACGACCTCCCCCGTGACCACAGCGGTACTCCCACCAGTCCACCATCCTCTGTCTCTCACTGACTCAGGGTCACGTAATTCGCATCTTAACCTCTCTGCCATTGGGCTGGAATCCTAGAATCACCAACACATGACAGAGACAATCACCAGCCCATATAAAAACGGCGAACCTTATTTTCAGCGGTCTCAGATGTGATGAAATACCGCATTAATGAGCTGCCCAGTGTCCACCTCCCTTACCTACTCGTGAGTTTCTCAAACTCCTTCTTACCTAATTTTGGCCGAATCCTCAGCACATAGTAAGTGTTCACTAAAGGTCTGAAGTATTTATTGGCTGCTGAAACTCTCCTGTCGGATGCCACGGTGACAATTAGCAAGTCAGGGCAAATTTAGCTCAAATCACACAAGATCTGCTGTCTCCTAGGAATGGGCCCCGGTGCCGGGCACCCACCCCGTGCCATCCGAGATATTTGGAATTCCACTGTGCACACACATGGCTTTGTGCAGAGGTCTTTCTTCCCCCTCCATGTACCACTAACCCAGAAACCCGACACTCCAAAGGAATGCAAATGCATACGGCCCACCGCCCAGACGCCTCTGCAGACTAAACTAAGATGGTTTAAGAGCTTTTTTTTCAGCTGAATGTTTTTTTGGGATTTTTGTTGTTGTTTTCGTTTTCTACGGGAATAGAAGGAGAAGGTTAAAAGGGAAATGGGACTATTTCCAGTACCTGTAATTACACGGCTGCCTTTTTCAGCCAGAATCCTCAGCAAGGTCACCGCCACTGCCGGGGCCCGGGGAGTGGGAGTCAGAGACTCAGGAGTTCAGTGATGTGGGGGAGCAGAGAAGAAGGTAGATGCTTATTTTAAAAAAGAATGGGGGGAATCTTCCACTGGAGCCTGGGGATTGGCCCTTCCCCATCACACTAACCTTCTGTGACCACACCTTACTGTAACTCCATCCCACCAAACCCAGCTAGTGGCCTCAAAACCACAATTGACATAAATGAAAAGTCCCCCATGAGGGCACGAGACACACAAAGCTCACACTCCAGAGCACCTTCAAAAGGAAGGTGGTGGTTGACCTGAGCAGGGAGTGGCAAGCTGGGGGTGCACTCAGGACCCCATCGTGGGCCATAGAAGATGATCTAGCACAGCTAGAAGATGATCAGCTAATTTGGTCCTTTGTTTTATGTCAACAGACCCAACCTGTACACTGTATCCCAGACTCTATCTTAGGCACAGGGGCTGCAGGACCAGGTGGACAGAGCCCTTGCCCTCAAGGAGAGAAAGACACAGTCATTGGACACCCTGGAATAGGAGCTGATTGGGTCACAGATGCAGGAAGAGGCTAGCTCCCTTGTTCATCCACCCGCCCATCCTCCCAGACTCCTCCTGAGGACCCACTGTGCTAGGCTGGCACCTGGAGTCCCACAGTGCTGTGGGGACTTCTAACATGCCCCCAGGGCAGGCCCGGCTCTGTGTCACCAGCTTCCTCAGTGACCTGGGCCTGCTGCTTTGCCTGACAGACCTGCAAAATTTCTCCACATTTCAAGAAGTCAGATGCTATGAGCAATTCACACCCAACAACAGCATGCTGAGGAGCCCCAAGACCAGAGGGGTTCTCCTGGCCCTCCAGGGGTCTCCGCATCTGCACCTACCTGGGGTAGGGCACAGGGAGAAAAGGTGAGCACAGTGAAGTCCCTTGGAAGTTAAAGACATCTGGCCGGGGCAACCCAGGCCCAAGAGATGTGATGGCTGGTTACCCCACTGTGGTCTGTCCTGCTCCAGCTGCTCCCCCCTGCCTAGAGCAATGCCTGGCACACAGTGGGTGCTCTGCAAACATTTGTAGAAGGATATGTCTACATGCAAATTTAGGAGGGAGGCAGAGAGAAACAGTGGGGGGAGGGTGTTTAGAGACAGTGAGGAACAGACACCTAGATATCTGGAGTCCCTGGAGCGGGGGCTTGGATCCTGTCCGCAGCAGGCGAGTCTAGCTGCACAGCAGAGGTCGCCTGACTCAGTGGACTCGAAAGTGTGGGCTCCCCTTCACCCCCTTGAGAAGGAGAGGTCCTGCCTCTGATCCCAGGGCCCTAGAGATAAGGTAGGCAGGTGGCCAGCTCAGGACCAAAGCCCAGCCAAGGTCCTCCTAGGAGGTCTGGCCTGGATGCTTGGGGACAAGAAAGATAGTGAGGCAGCTCCCCACCTCAAGCCAGCCGTGGAGTGGGGGTGGCAGGTCAAGAAGCTCAGCAACCACAGAAATGTAGATGTGGGGGCTCCCTGGAAGGCTCCTAGGACCAGGCCCCCCTGCCACTTCAGTCAGCCTCCCAAACCCCTTCCCAGCCAGCCCTGCAGTTCCCCGCCCTCACTGGGGCTACGGCAGGCTGGCTTGACCTTCTGTGGCATCCTTGGTGTCATCCATAACTCAACCCAGCCACAGTGAGATGCAGGCACAGGCAGCGAGACTTTACCAAGTGCCTGACCTGAGCAGGTACCCTGCCTCCTCCATAGCTTCAGAGGGGAACAGCAGCCGGCCAGAAGCCCTGAGGAGGGGTGTGAGCGGTGGGGCCATCTAGTCCAAGATGGAGGAAGAACCCTGGGGCTTGGTGTGGTCCATGGCCACAGTGAATGACAGGGTGTGGTCCATGGCCACAGTGAATGACAGGCTGTGGCTGAGGTGGCTTACATGTCCACACACTGACTGGCCTGCAGCTCCTGAGAAGTTGCCCTTCGGGTTCCCAGGCTCTACACCTCCTTAGGACTTACTGCAGGACACCCCTGTAGGCTGGGCTCCTGGGCAGGGACTCTCCTTTGCCAGGCCATGTTATGATCAGCAGCTGAAGTGACTGTCACCTGCCATGGGTAGTGAGTCCTTGGAGACAGGGACCCTGACTTATCCTGCAGATTGTCCAGAGCCTGGCAGAGGCCTTGATCTGTGTGAGATGCCCAAATCGTCGAGTGGGAATAACACACATCTGAATGATGCAAACAACTGCCCATGGGGCCACACTGCCTGCCTTCGGGTAGACTTGTGAGATTCGCACAATGAGCCACACACCCTTTGTCATAGACATGCAAACCGAGGCTCAAAGAGGCTGAGCAATTTGTCCAGGATCCAGGTCAGAAGGCAGCACCAAAACTCATGGTCTTCCCTGGATACTGGCCACCTGGGGTGGAGGCAGGAGGGTGGCTTTGGGGACAGAAGCACATGGCAGGAGTGCTTTGTGGGCCGTAGGACAGGACACTGTCCCCATTCCCAAGGCAGCACGCTGTGGCTTAGGCAAGGTCCACACTGCTGGGGAGAAGGGGCAAGGAGGCAGAGGCCAGAGAGAAGGAACAGCCAGGGATGCCCTGACAGGCAGAGACCCAAGTTGGGGGAAGACCTATCACTACTCTGTCCCCAGGTGTCCAGGTGCAAGCCCATCTTCACCCTGTGCCAGGACCCCACAACCCCGCCCTCCTGGGCCACGGGAAATGTTATCTCTTCCCATATCGCAGCTTCCCAGAACAGCTGCTGTGTTTCCCCAACCTGTCCAGGAAGGGGAGTGAGGGCAGCTGCTTCCTGTTCCCACCAGGTTTGTCACCAAGCCCGTAGCTGTCCACTCAGCTTCCTCTGGCTGAGGGGAACTCTCAGGCAGAGCCTGGCACGCAGGGCCCTTAGCAAACATGGAATGAATGAAAGCCAATTGGACAAAGGAGAATAAAAAGCTCCCACCTAAGCTACCCATTGGTCTGCAGAGGCTCAAAAAAATAAATAAATAAAACTAATAAACTCCTGGCCACAGGAAACCACCTGCATATGGCTTTGGTGCTGTCTTTTCTTATCTAGAAATCTCTGCCAAGCCTATACACCCGCTTCTCCCAGATACCCAAACTGAAAATCCTGGAGTCACATTGATTTGGGTGATGACACTTATTAAGCACTTACTATATGCCGGGTACCATCCAAGCTCCTGGTGGTCTTGAATGCGCACACCACCTTCCTGCACTGACTTCCTTGCCTCCCCTTCCCTCCTCCCTCTCCAGTTCTTACCCAGCCTAAGGCCCAGCTTCAGGGTCACCTCTTCCATGAAGCCTTCTCAGATTCACCTGCTGAGAGTCAACTCTGATCCCCATCAAAATCCTCTGGGATCTAATCACCTCTGCCTAATATATTATTTGTGAGTTATCTCTTCCCTTCCAGATAGCTTGTGAAACATACCCTCAATGGCCAGAATTCAAGATTGCAAATTCCACGGAATGCTTCCATGTTGGAGCAGGAAGGTACATGGGTGATGCACTGCCTCAGGCCTGGGGGCCCAGTGATCAGGAGGGCACAGCAGCCTGCCTGTATCACCTCATTCCATTGTTAGGGTACTCTTTTTTTTTTTTTTTTAAATCAAGACAGGGTCTCATGCTGTCACCCAGGCTGAAGTGCAGTGATGTCATCATAGCTCACTGCAACCACCAATTCCTGAGCTCAAGCACTCCTTCCTCAGCTTCCAAGTAGTTGGGACTACAGGCACCTGCCACAACACCTGGCTGATTTCTTCATTTTTTTGTAGAGCTGGGGTCTTGCTATGTTGCCCAGGCTGGTCAAGAACTTTTGGCCTCCAGCAATCCTCCTAGCACAGACTCCCATAGTGTTGGGATTATAGGCGTGAGGCACTGCACCCAGCCCCACGGGGTGCTGTTATACCCCCATTTCACAGATGGAAAACTGAGGCTGAAGGAGGTTACACAGAGGCAGGAAATACTAGAGCTGGACTCCAGCCACCTGGACTCCCAAGCCAGGCTGGGAGCCCCCACCACCCAGACCAAATGCTTCCCAGGCAGCTTTGTCTAGAGCAGGACCTGCTGTCCTGAAGAACCATGCCACTCCACGTAGACACTCCAGAGACATTGCAGATGGACCACCTGCGTCTGCACATTGGGCAGAGGAACTGACGGACTCCAAGATATAGAAATACTCCCATCCCTGCTGCTAACAAGTAACATCCTGAGTCCCCTCCTTGTCCCCTATCGATCAGCCTCTTCCCCAAGCTCCTCACCATCCAGCACACTGAGGGGCTCTGCCTGACACTTCAGAGCCTCCAGGACCGTGCCCTACGCCAGCACCCATCTGCCCTATTTGTCTGGATTTGAACCAAACCAGTGTGCTAATGTCACTGGGTGAGCCTGTGGGATGACATGCACACCCTGGTCCCATCCCCCAGCAGCTGTCTGCTACCCCTTCCCCAGCAGAGTCTAGCATGTCTCAGCATACCTTGTCCTCGACTCAGCCCGCAGTAGGTGGCTCAGCCAGCAGGAAGTGTCTCTTCGCCAGGCCAGGTCGCCTGGGGGTGCCTGTGAACCATACAGTGGGTGAGGCCAGTTGCCTCACCTGGCACCTTCCTTGTCACCCAGCTCCCCTCCCCCTGCATAGTCTGTGACAAGGCTGAGCCAGAAAGAGCACAGGGCAACTGTGGTTCCCTCAGCAGGACCTGGTGGCCCCTGTGCCTTCACGGTCCCTCCACCTCCCTGATCTCCGGCACCTGGTCCCAGCTTGCAGATGACTAAGCTATTTCTACCTCGGAGCCCGTCTGCCAAGAGCCCGCTGGCTGCAGAGCTGCACCAGGCTGCCCGGAGCCGCACACGCTAAACCCATAATTGGCGAGCCCTCTTCTTGGGAAAGAAAACCCCCTCCATGTTTTGTTTTGTTTTGTTTTCCCCTTAAATGAAACAAATCCACCCACATAGTTACTGGAAACTCAAGCATGTGAAACTGAACCGTTTGCAAAGAGAATTAGTCAGCAACCTTGTGAGCAGCGCAGTCCCTCCGTAGGTGGGGCTGCCTGTACGCCCGCAGCCCCCATCGCTCTCCGCGCAGCTGTCCTTGGGTTGCAGGCGATGCCCCGGAGTGGGTCAAAATGAGAAAGCAGCCACACACCAAGGGCAAGTGGGCCGGCACTGGGTTAGGGTGGTGATGCGAGCCTCAGAGTGCAAATTGTTCAATGGGTGGGAGCAGGTTCAGGAATCAGACTCTGATTGAGTCCCACCCTGCCATGTCGCTTGAGCCTCTCCAGCTGTTTCCTCAGCTGTAAAATGGGGATAATCCGCCAGAAACATGTGTTGTGTTGTTAGGATCACAAGAGACCATCTACCTAAGACCTTTGTGCCTGGCACCCAAGGCCAACTCTTGACGATGGCCAGTGTGCTGTTGGACAGCCCAGGTGGGCAGAGGGACTGCCGTAGGGCTCCGTCTCTCAGAGCCAGCACCGGGTCTCTTGCAGCAGTGGCATCTGTTGAGATGGTTTCCGGCCCTGTTCTTTCACCCACAGTGAGGTGGGTGGTGGGCCAGGTACCAGGTCCAAGCCAGGCCCCTGGGGCCTAGGCTCTGCGGCTGGGGCCTCTCACCTCCTCATCTCTACAGGGAGGGCAGTTCCACCTCACACTTTATTTTAAACCAGTAGTGCCTTATTTTTGAATTATCTGACAACTATTTAAAAAGTCTGAATTCTTGGCTTCTTTTGAGGAGGGGGAATGGACATTATACTGCTGATGGGCTCTCTCCTCCAGCCCAGAGAGGCCAACTCCTTTACACAGGACACGTCTGTCCTGCTTGGCCATACTCCTCCCCCTGCCCAATAGACTTCCTCTGACTGTGGCCCTCATTTCTGGCCCCTTCCTAGCCTCTCGGGGTATCTGAGTTTGTGACCCAGTTCAAAACCCTAATTTTATGTAGGAGCAAAACCATAATTTTATTTAGTGACCTTGGCCACTTGCCATTAGAAATATCCACAGGAAATGTCCCTTGGGAAGGCAATTAAAGTCTAATGTTTAAGGCTGATTTTTCTCAGAGAAATAAGATGATGTAAAAAGACTTAGGTCTGAGTTTGGCCAAGAGACACCCAGGAACGAGGCTGTCATTTTCTGAAATTCTTTATGTAATTTACTAGACCATTTGGATCCCTTTCCAGTCATCTTGATCACTCCGGTAGTTGATCTTAGCCACAAAGCCCAGAACCAATTGGTGCCCCTGACGGAAGCACAGGGTTCAGGATCTGCTGCCTTCTTGCCTTTCTAGTGATATCTTCAGCCTTCACCAAGCACCTGCTAAGGGCTGGCCACCAAAACAACAGTGGGCAGCCCGGACATGCTCCTCCCTGGGGACCCTCCCGGGCCCTCTCCTCTGCCACACTGAGGCTTCCCTCCATCAGAAAGCTGCCCTACCCCCCACAGCAGCCCAGGCTCACCCCATCCCAGAATTCGCACCATGTGGCATTGTGGGGCCTGCTGCCTGCCACTCTGTGCCCACGTCACAGATCAGGAGCCTGTCCCATCAGAGGCCATGCAGGCAGTGGTGCAGACTGCAGATTGATTGCGACTGTGTCCAGCTTCACTTGTTGGCTATGTGACCCTCGACAAGTTATTTGACCTTTTTTTAAACTTTGGTTTTCCTATCTGTAAAATGGGCACAATCATCCAGTCGACGGGGCTCTGGGCCACAGTAAACAAGATAAGGCACGGACAGCGCCTAGAGTGAATGGGCTCTGAGCAAGCACTCAGTAAACACGAAGCGAACTGCTCTCATTTCTTTTTTGTTTTTGTTTTTGTTTTGTTTTTTGAGACAGAGTCTCACTATGTCACCCTCAGTAGAGTGCCGTGGTGTCACAGCTCACAGCAACCTCCAACTCCTGGGCTTAAGCGATTTTCTTGCCTCAGCCTCCCAAGTAGCTGAGATTACAGGCGCCCGCCACAACGCCCGGCTATTTTTTGGTTGTAGTTATTATTGCTGTTTGGCAGCCCCAGGCTGGATTCGAACCTGCCAGCTCTGGTGTAAGTGGCTGGCACCCTAGCCGCTGAGCTACAGGCACCGAGCCAACTGCTCTCATTTCTAAAGCCAATGGGGGGACATGGGGTTGAGGTGGTACACATGCATAGATCCCCACACAGTCCCAAACCCTACCTGGACAGCCTCCCTGGTGCTCTCCAAAAATGTGCCACTTTAATGAGATAAGTCAACATAACATTGCCACAAAATTCAGCTCATCAGCTGCTGTCCAAGAAACCTCCGTGGTAGCACCTGTCTGCGCCGTTATCAGAACTCAGGACAACCACACCCTCCTCACAGCTGCCACCCATGTGGGAAACGGCAGGAAGGAAGGAGTTCCAGGAGGGGGTTGAGGGCTGCTGACTGCACCGCACACTAAATATCAGCTCCGTGCATGTCTGTAACTGGTGAACTGTGCAGCTGTGAAGTTATACCTCAGTAAGGATGTGAATCCTGCCTTAGCTCCCCCTGTGTACACCCTGAGCCCAGAAGTCACGGTACCCCCCTGCCTGCAACATTCAGAAAGGTAGGGTTCTACCTGCTTTATCTTAATTTTAAAAAGAGTGAGAAAGAGGCAGGGGAAACAGTTACACCAAGATGAAAACCTCGGCCTCTGAGTGCTCCCATATCTCAACACGTAGTCACAGCTTAAGAGGAGAAAGCCAGCCATCTCTCTACTTTGTCTAAGCAAGGCTCTGCCACCTGTTGAGGACTGAAGCATGGCTCAGGAGCACAGAGAAAAACCTTATTCTCCAAGGACACTCCAAACCCACCTTCCCAGAAGAAAATAGAGGTCCCATCCTAAATACCTAAAACGTGGCACTTCCTGCCTAACACTCAGGTGCTTCCTGCTAGGCCCTGGGTGTAACCCTTCTCTATCCCTGCCCATGTCCCAGAAGCATTGTGGGGAGACGGCAGAGGCAGGGAAGGGTAGGAGACAACCTCTCACAGTCAGCCTCTAGGGGAGGGGTCTCCAAACTTATTCCCAACAGTTCATATCATTTCCCTGCAAAGTTAAATCTTGTACGGAACCCATACTCACTTAAAAAAAAAAAAAAAAAGCCAAAAAGCAGGGCATGGTGGTTTAAGTCTGTAGTCCTAGCAACTCAGGAGGCTGAGACGGGAGGATCACTTGAGAACAGGAGTTCAAGTCCAGCCTGGGCAACACAGCAAGACCCTGTCTCTGGAGGGGAAAAAGCCAACAGATAAGAGTGGGACTGCTCTGGTCCAAATGGCCTGTGTTCCACATTTCTGAGGCCCTGCAGGAAGTGAGGGACCAGGGAGTGCAGTGTCCAGAGGATGAGGCATTCCGGGTTAGTTTCCACCCACAGCACAAGAGCTCATTTGACCCCTTCTAGGACTCCAAAGTTATCCGTAATCCCGATTGATCTTTCCAGAAAAGAGGATGTCCCATGCACATTAGAGAGATGAGCAAATAATTGTGGATGCCAGGGATGAGGGGTTCAAGTTATCAGTCTCTCTGCTCTTGCCTGTGTTTGAAATTTTCCATTATAAAAATATACATAAACACTGACAGCAGAGCAAAGCCTCAGCCGAGTGAGACACGTTAGGAGGAAGAAAGAAACCCCAGTCATCGTTCGGGACTCGGCCGAGACAGCCAGGACAGAGCGGGCATTCAGGGACTACTGGCCCAAGGATGAAGAGATTTCTTTTAAAAAGAAGAAAAAAAAAAAACCTTTATCCCGAGCTGTCTAGACACCCCGAGCGCGGGCTGGGCGTGAGGAAAGCTTGGCTCCCAGGGAGCCTGGAGGGTAAGAGGTGGGGGAAGACAAGCCTCTGTTCATGCAGAACAGCTCAAAATCAGCTCACAGGATGCCACTCGAAGATGGGTGGCGGGGGGTTATCTTTTTAAAAATTGTCTTTCTCCAAAGACGAAGAAGTCTTTTTAAAGGAGCCCTGACATTTATTTATGTATATAATTTATGGAGGATTAGAATAAATGGAATACTGGTATTGTCCCCTTAGGATGAGTCTTCTAAGCTTCACAGAGGCAAGGCGACTTTTCTCATTAGAGCTTTCTTAAAACCTCCCAACTGAGAAGAGAAGACCCTCAGATAAGGAAACAAGCTCGTAGGTCTCCTCCTGGACCCATCTTCAGAGGATTTACGGGATAAGCTTCTGACTCCCAAATCCCCCAGAAATCCTGGCAGGCGCCTTAAGACCTTGACATGGTGTCTCGCCCTTCGCCAAAACTGCTGTTCTCTGAATCGCCTACTTAATCTCCAATTTGAGGGCGGTTTCCTGGGGTCAACCCCAGCCCGGCCCTGTCCTCCGTGGCCTTCCCCCAGCAGGTACAGGGGCCTCCTCACCAGATCCCACATGGGGACAGAGTCAGGGCAACACAGCAGCCCCCCAACCTCCACCAGAGCCCCTGGTGCCTCAGTCAGACCCACAGCCAAATCGTGAAGAGGATGGTGATGGTCTGGCTGGGCGAACCCCAAAGGCAGCCACCCAGATAGAAGGACCAGGGAGTCAACGCGGGTCTCCTAGGGGAGACTGGCTGGGGCTCAGTTGCCACATTTGAATGCATGGAGCAGCAGGGAACCAAGAGAAAACAATTCTAGCTTAGCCACACATTCCAGGAGCAACTTTGGAGGTGAATGGGGTGGGAGAGGGCGTGAGGACTCCCTGTACCCACTGATGACCTGGGGACTGGCATCTGACACCCTGTCTGCTCTACAGCTGTGCGGCCTCCCTAGCACCCCCAGCATGAACCTCTGAGACTGGGACAAACCCTCCTGACCAGTCCTACACGGCTGTCCATGCCCTCTCTTATCTGGGCAAGTCCAGCCTGGGCAACACAGCAAGCCCAGCCCCCTGGCAGTCAGCTGATGTTCCCAGCACACACCTGCAGGGCCACAGACCTCCGGGGGCCCTGGGCTGCTCTGCACACCTCTCAGGCTGTGCTGGACAGTCACGGAAAAGGAACACAGGTTGGGGAATCAGGGCCACCTTCTACCATCCACCAGGCCAACTCCTGCCACTTAGAAAACCTCTCTGAAGCTCCCTCTTCTCATCTGTAAACCAGGAGGTGAGATCCAAATCGCAGGATCGTTTAAAGGGCTAAATGCTGGGCAAGTGGCACGCACTTTATGGATAAAGGTTAAGACTGTTTTGAGAGCAGAGCAGAGGGGATTTGAGATGCCTAGAACAAAATGCTGGCCCAGGCACAGGAGGGAAAAGATAGGAATTCAGAATCCATCAGAATTCCAACGATGAAGGGGCCTGTGATCCCTCAGGTGAAGACAGCTTGGCTTTTCCACCATGCCTGGAGTAACCCACCAGTCTCCTTTCTACAAATTGTCCCCACCAGCCGCAGTCAGGGCGCCATGGCTCCAAGGGACTCTGAGCATGCAGGACCCACTGCTGGCGTACCCATGACCAGGCGTAGGGCAAGTGGCACATTTGCCAGTTGACAAGGGTCAGGGCAACTGCATCACTGCCCCCAAAGCCTTAGCAGGAAGCTCTCAGTCACAGGTCAAATGAGACAGTCTGCCCCCTTTAGGGCCTGACAGTCAGGTCTTAGAAAATACCAGAAGGAAAAGAGAAAAGAAAGGGTTTTGCTAAAGCTGAAGTTCTGGGTCCAGATGGGTCAGCAGGATTTGCAGGCAGCAGCAAATTGCAATTCTGTCTGCAACCAAGCCTGGAAATGGCTCCTGCCCCTGGAGAGAAGGAGAAGCTCGGGTCACGGACCCCCTGCCTCAGAGCTGGTCCCCTGGGGACATTTCTTGCATCCCTGCTTGAGATGGGCTGGGCGGGCACAAGATAGGCCTGGCATGAGGTCGCGTGGACCCACGAACCACAATGCAGGTCTGGAAATTCACCCTGAGTGTTGGAGGGCTTTCAGTAGGGAGGTGACATCATCAGGAGTTCATTTGTAAAAGATCAATGGAAAAAAATAAAAGTAAGTACAAAGATCACTGGCTGCAAGGGGAGGTGGCTGGGTCTCTGAGGCAATGGACATGGTGAAGAGGCAGGTGTCTGCCATTGAGGCCAAACTTTCAAACAAGCTGTTTGAATCTGACTCTTCCCACCTACAAGCAGCCTATAACTAAGCCAGGAAGGGAAACCCAGCTTCCACTTAGGAAACGCTCAAACCGCCACATGAAACTTAATTAGCCAGAAGCCAGGCCCAGGAGGCCACCTATTGTGTGATTCCACTTATATGAAATGAAACTTTCATAAGCAAATCTGTGCGGGCAGCACGCAGATTGGTGGTTTCCAGGGGCCGGGAGTGATGGCTGATGCTGCGGGGTTTCCTTTTGGGGTGAGGAAAATGTTTAACTAGATAGAAGGGACTGCGAATGTACTAAATGCCACTGAATTGTCAACTTTAAATGGCTCATTTCATATTATGTGATTTTCACCTCAATTAAAAAAAAATACTTAACGTGCAGGCAGAGCACATCCATGCGTTCGGGGATCCCCCAGGGCCAACTCTGCTCACTCTCCACTGACATCAGACAGCTACCCCGTTTCCCCGAAAATAAGATAGTGTCTTATTTTAAGGTGTGCTCCCAAAGATGCACTAGGTCTTATTTTCAGGAGACGTCTTATCTTTCCTGTAAGTAGGTCTTATTTTCGGAGGATGTCTTATTTTCGGGGAAACTGAGCCATACACAATGGGGGACACTCCTGACTCTCTCCTGCCCGCTGAATATAATTTATCAGGCCACAGGGGACATGGCTTTGCTGACCCGTCTCAGATCACTCATTTCCTTTTCCTTCCTTCTCTGTGGCAGGGAACGGTGGCTAAGGGCGTAGACCCAGCAGCTCCCAGCTCTTCCCTTCTCTGGCTGGGAGGCTCTGAACTGGCCTGGTTTTCTCATTTGTAAAATGGGATGGTCCTCATCACTGACATCGTGAAGACTGAATGACTTTGAGCACACACACCCCTGGAAGCCTGCACATGCCAGCCTTGGGCTGGTGGCTATATCTGCTGTCCCCACCATGGACTGACCCCAGGCCATGCCCCTCCCACAGCTTCCTCCTCCTCCCTCAGGCAGGGCTAAGAAGGTAAGAGGCTATCCCTCCAGTGCTGATGTGGGGTACTGATCTCCATGCCAGAAACCTAACTGTAGGGTGCAAAAGTGCTAAGCAAGTGGCTGCAGGGTGTGCCATCACCACAAAGGAGACCCAGGGACTTGGCTGTCCTGCCCCGGGGCTGTGAAGAGGGAAGGCCAAGGCCAAGAACAAGCAGTCATCTGAGAGGCTCTCGGCCCTTGCCTTGAGGAGTTCCCCGCCAGGGTCCTGGTGTTGTGGCCCCTCTGCAGGAGCATCATGATCCAGCTGGCCTTCCGATTCCCCAAACCGCTCCTCTCTCCCCCAACATGCCAAAGGAAGCTCTCTGAAGCACCAAGCCCTCTCCCATTGTAGGCCTGCAGGTGCCCTTGCCTCTTCAGCCCACCTCGGCCACATACCAGCCCACTGCCCTCCCCCCCCGCATGAGTGTTCCCATGAGACCCTGAGCACATCACCACCAGAGACAGGCCTGTCTCTCCCACTAAACAGAGAGGTCTCTGAGAGCGAGTGTATCCTCGGCACCAGCAGACTGGCTACATATAGTAGGCGCTCAATAAATGTTTGAATGAAAGAATGACTAGCAAATGATCCATAATAACTCCTAAGCCTCTCTCTTGAGCCCCACACCTTGCTCCCATCTGGACACATTCACTCGGAACATTTACACTTGCAATAGGTTCAAAGCACCTCTAAGTACCCAGTCTAGACCTCTCTGTAGGGTCACCATCCACTATGACCCCCACACAAGCTAGGAACCTTGGAGACGTCTGTAATTCCTTACCCTCCTTATACTCTCACACCCAACGTGCACTCTATCTTGGAAATGCCGCCAGCATCCATCCCAAATGGAAAGTCCGCAGGGGTCTGCTGCCTCCCAGGCCTTCAGGCTCTAGCCTTCTTCCTGGCAGATTCTTAAGGCATCCAAGACTGTTTTAGTCAGGGTTCTCCGGAGAGACGGCGGGTAGAACTTACAGTGAGATAAACAAGAGGGGATTTATTAGGGGCTTTGGTTTTGTGATTATGGTGGCTGAGAAGTACCATGACAGGCTTTCTGCAAGCTGGAGACCCAGAGATGCTCGTAGAGCAGCTCAGGTCAAGTTCAAAAGCCTTAGAACCAGGGAAGCAGATGGTATAATTCTCAATCTGAGGCTTAAGGACTGACAGCCCAGGGGGTTGCTGGGGTAAGACTTGGAATCTAAATGCCACAGAGCCTGGAGTTCTCATGTCCAAAGACAGGAGAAGAAGTTATCCAAGTTCCAGGAGAGAAAGAAGAAATTGCCTTTTCCCTGCCTTTTTTATTCTATCCAGGCCCCCAGCCAACTGGGTGGTGCCCACACACAGAGGGTGGATCGTCCCCACTGGGTCTACTGACCAAACACGAATCTCCTCCTAAAACATGCTCGAGACAACGGGGGAAGCCTAATAATTCTAATCTACCTGGGCCTCCCTCCCGTTCAGAAGATGAACAGGGTCAATGTGTGCTAAAGTCCTGACAATAATTAATGCTTCACCAGCCATCAGGGCATCCTGATCAAGTGGACATCCGAAATCCATTGTCACAAGTCCTCCCCTTGTCAACCTGGCACCCATGGGCATCTCCTTAAACCATACTTAATCTCCAAATAAAAATAATAACAGCATCGCAATTCTGCCTAGCACACACCATCAGGTATACAATAAAAAACTTACATACTCTGCTGTAAAATTCATACTTAAATACTGATAGAAGCTCAATACATCTTATGTTATATAGTAAGAAATAAGAGCGGAGGGAAAACCAAGATACTTGCTTAATGCATATTGATATACACCAACCATGTTCTTACCAAATAGGGAGGAAATAGTCACAGCAAGTACAGCCCATGTTTCTGGAACTGGTCATGTGGTCAATGTGGTCATGTGGTCAAGGCTGGTGTTTATAACTACCCTCTCCTGCTGCCCACTCTGGATTCCCTTTGTCTGCAGTGGGCACCTCAGCCAACTGTGGTTCTTTATGTGGCAGAGTGACACAAATGCTCATTCCTGAAGAATCTGAGTCATTCTTAGTCCTACCTGGATTGGACTGTTGTCATTTCCCACTGACTTAATCGCGGGGCACGGTAATACTGAGCGATCTGCCCTGAGGGATCTCCTGCGTTCCAGACCTCCACTGTAGAGCAGTAGCCCAGTTTCCCCTTGGCAGGCCCCATCAGTAACCCGGGCCAACACCATTATTCCCCTCGTGGCCTGCTGACTTAGAGGCATGAGGAGCCCCACGCAGCCAGGTAGCATCTTAACATCTGGCTCAGTGGTATTATTGTTGTATCTCTTGGCAGAAGCAAGACCTCCAGGCCAGCAGAGCGTAAAGTCATGAGAACAGGAAGCAAAGATGTCACTAGCAGGTCACTGCAGGTGATGGTGATGGTGCCACTCCCACTTTCACCCCTGCTTCCTGGGCCTGGGAATCCTGCTACAGGGGAAATGGCACTGTACTGCGGATGCAGATTCCAAGCACACACAGCCCTCCCAAGCACCCTGCCCCGGCCCTGGTGGACATTGCCATCTGGATGGCACTGTAGCTGCAACTTCATCAAGCCAGCTCTGCAGGGTGCTAGGGAACATGGGAGGATCAGCAAATCCTGCGAGTGTGAGCCTGCTGCTGCATGTCTTTGGCTGTGAAGTGAGCTCCTCGGTCAGAGGAATGCTGTGTGGGATGCCATGATGGCAGACCACGGATGGTAGTTTTGGCAGAAGCACCGCAAGGGAGGCAAATCCACTGCCAGAGTTATTGTCTGTTCCAGTACAGGCATAATACTACCCCTTCCAGGAGGGAAGTGGCCTAATGTAACCGACCCACCACCAGGTAGCCAGCTGGTCACCCCAGAGAATGGTGCCACATCAGAAGCTCAGTCTCTGCTGCTGGCAGCCTGGGCAACAGGGGTGGCCACGGCCAGATCAGCCTTGGTGAGTGGGAGCCTATGGCTCTGAGCCCAGGCACAATCTTCATCCTTGCCACCCCAGCCAGTGTGGCCAGGAGACCAGTGGGCAATGACAGGTGTGGCAGGGGAAAGAGGCTGACCAGTATCCACACCACAGGCCACCCTATCCACCTGACTGTTAGAATTCCTCTGCTAAGGCCACCCTTTGGTGAGCATTCTCGTGGGATACAAATATCTTCACATTCTTTGCGCACTCAGAGAGGCCTATCCATATACCTCTTCTCCAAATCTGTCACTAGTCTTCTAATCATGTTCCTTCCAAGTCCTTGACCATACAGCTAAACGACGGGTACAGCCCATGAATCAATAGAGAATTGCTCATCTGGCCATTTCAACCAGGGCCACGTCCCAAAGCTCTGCCCAGGAGGACCACCCTTTACCACCATCCTTCCAGGATGTCCCAGAAAGGGGCTATAGTGCTGTGGCTGTCTGCTTTGGGGTGGTGTGGGCATTTGGTACAGAGCCATCTGTAAAGCGGGCCCAAGTCATCTCTTCCTCCATCAACTGACCCTGGAACACTCCCCAGGAGGCCACAGGTATATGCTGGGGGAGAGAAGGCAGCAGTGGGAACCATGGACATTTGGGCCACCTGCTCAGGCCCAGGCCACTTGATGAAGGAGTGCTGCATAGATGCCCCACTTCACAGCATGAAGGGTCACTTCAGGTTGCATGGTAACTTGGTGGCCCATTCTAACATTCAGTTTCTAGGTACAGTAGCAGGCCGGGAGCTCTCTCTTAAAAGGAGAAGAGTTGGGTGGTGCCTGTGGCTCAGTAAGTAGGGCACCAGCCCCATATACCGAGGGTGGTGGGTTCGAACGTGGCCCTGGCCAAACTGCAACAAAAATATAGCGGGGCATTGTGGTGGGCGCCTGTAGTCCCAGCTACTCAGGAGGCTGAGGCAAGAGAATCGCCTAAGCCCAAGAGCTGGAGGTTGCTGTGACCCCACAGCACTTTACCGAGGGCAACAAAGTAAGACTCTGTCTCTAAAAAAAAAAAAAAAAAGGAGAAGTGTTACTTGCAGATGATGGCAGGGCCTTGCTCCCAAATCTTCAAGGCCTACACTCCAATTCACCTACAGGGGACTGCCAAAGGCTCCAAATGACACCCCTGTCTACCACTGAAACCTCAAGCACCACTGGGTCTGATGGGGCATGTAGCCCGAGAAGCACAGTAGCTGGCACAGCCTGGATCTGCTGCAGAGACCCCACCCCAAACCAGCAGCTTTTCCGATCAGTCAGTAAATGGGCTGGAGTCACACACCCAAATGAGGAAGGTGTTGCCTCCAAGCTCTGATTAAGCCCCCGGAGGCCTCTTCTTGGTTGTAGGTGGGGCCAATGCAACAACTTAACCTTTACCTTAGAGGGGAGATCTTGACATGCCCCACTCTGCTGGACCCCTAGAAATTTCACTGAAGTAGAAGGCCCTGAATTTCCAGTAGTATTTACTTCCCACCTTTTGACATGCAAATTTTTTAGCAATAAGTCCAGAGTGGTTACTACCTCTTGCTCACTAGGTCCACTCAGCTCATGTTATCAGTGGAATGGACCAGTGTGGTATCTTGTGGGAGAGAAAGGTCCTGCAAACTCAGGACACAGGACTAGAGAATGCTACACACCCCTGGCAGGGCAGTGAAGGTGAACCCGTAGTCTTGTCGGCTGAAAGCAAGTGGCTTTCGGTGGGCCTTATAGGCAGGTATGGAGAAAATGGTGTTTGCTACATCTACAACAGCATACTAGGGACCAGGAGATGTGTTCATTTGCCCACACGATGAAACCACATCTGGTACAGCAGCCAGAACTGGAGTCACCACTTGGTTAAGCTTCTGATAGTCCACTGTCTTCTACATAGGCCAGATAGGACAGCAGAGAGGGGATGTGGCAGGATGATCACCCTGCATCATTCAGGCCCTTGATTGGTGGTGCTAATCTCTGCAATCCCTCCAGGAATGTGATGCTGCTTTTGATGTGCTGTTTCCTGGGTAGAGACAGTTCAAGTGATTTACATTGGCCTTTCCTGCCCTAATGGTCAGGGAATCAGTGTGGGCAGCTACTAAGTGCCCCAATCATGTGCTCTGCAACCAGAGAAATGACCACAGCATGGGGTTGGGGACCCACTGGACCCACTGTGAGTGGGACCTGAGATAAAACTCCATTGATCAGCTGTCCTCCATGAGCCCCTACTCTGACCAGGACTGGGCGAGCCCACAGTGATGTTTTGAGCCTCCTAGAATCAATGTCACTTCAGAGCCAGCATCCAGCAGGCCCCCAAAGGTCTGATAAGTTTCCGGAGTGCATGATTACCCTGGTGACAGGCCATAGGTCCCTTCAGGAGAAGAGGAACAGTATATATTTTCAGAAGTGTCCCAGGGTCCTTCTTCAAGGGGACTCAGCCTCCCCTTCATTCAGGGGGTGAGAACTGGCTCGAACGTGGGAATGTGAGGGGCTGTGACTCTCTGTTTTTATGATTCAAGTTAGGCTTTGGTTCACTTGGCCTGCAAGTTTTCTGCTCATACAGACCAAGTAAGAATGGAGAGGTTTCCTACTTACTTCACTTCCAGGAGCAGCGTGATGAGCGAGCCGGCGCCATGGAGCCACAGGGCAGACAGTTCTGCGGCTGCTTTCTCTCTGCTGTCCGTGATGGCGGCCACACCCTCCTTGCCTGTGCCACTTGGCCCCTGCCACCCCTGATCCAATTATTGCCTTTACATTTAAGGTTTCTAGTTGAGTTACTGCAGTTCCCACTGTAAGGTCCAGTCTGAGCTCTTCAGGGAGACCAGTCTGAGCTCTTCAGTGATGCCAGGCTCCCCTCACCAATCCAATTCTCAAAGTGTTGGTGGGAAATACACATCTTCTACCCCTGCGGTGTGGGTGAATAGTTCTGAGTGACAAATCTACTCTAGTGTTCCAGTCTCCCTAAGCCTTTGAATCCCTTCCTCCACGTTAAACCAGAGGCGATGCAGCCACCAACCAAACTGCCAGGTCCCTTCTTAAGTCCCTGAGCTGCACCACGAAATCCAGCCTGACCCAGCTTCACACTCCATCTGCCATTGTCCCACACCCTTTGTGTCCACTCCCACGTGTGCTCTCTGGATTTCTGCTTGTACAAATCAGGAAACTCAAGCAGTTGTTTTGGAGTATAGCACACCTCCTCATGGGTCACACTTTGTAGGCCTCACCTGTAAGATGACATGAGAAGACCCCTGGCACCTCGGAAAGGGTGTGAGCAACCACAGGTGGGGAAAAAAACGGCTGTGCACAATACCAACATGCGTTTTTACAATCAGAGTGGCCCCCAAACCAAGCTATATGCAGCCCATCTGGCAAGGATGTTGACCACTGGGGCACCTGTTGAGTCCTCAGCACATATTCCTGCTCAGCAATCCTTTCCTGGATGTGGGGTTCACAGCCCAATCTTTTCACCATAGGCCCAAATCACCCACCATTTTCCCTATCTTCCAAGAGGCACTCGTGGGTGGCAGAGGCCCCGAGACTCCTCCACCATGGTGAATTCCAGAGGGTTGGTTTTGAGGTTAGGTCCAAGCTAATATTTGTTGACAAACTATTCTCACACCCCAGTGCTCAGTCCTGCCACAAATCCCAGCCTGCTTTGCATAAGGCCCAGACCTTGATAGCAGGCAAAGTCGGGTTGTGCCTTGGTGGGTTTTCTCCCCATCTCCAAAGGAGGTGCAGAGAGCCCGAGCCTGTTGTTGATGTGGTGTGTCTCATGATCATCGGACTCATTTTTTTTTTTTTTTTTTGAGACAGAGTCTTGCTGGGTAGAGAGCATCACCATAACTCACTACAACCTCAAACTCCTGGGCTCAAGCGATCCTCCTGCCTCAGCCTCCCAAGTAGCTGAGACTACAGGCATGTGCTACCATGTCTGATGAATTTTTTCTATTTTTGGTAGAGAGGGGGTCTCACTCTTGCTCAGACTGGTCTTGAACTCTTGACCTCAAGCGATCCTGCCACCTTGGTCTCCCACAGGAGGTGTGAGCGACCATCTAGCCAGTAAACAGAATCTTTTTTTTTTTTTTTGAGACAGTGCCTCAAGCTGTTGCCCTGGGTAGAGTGCCGTGGCATTGAGAGAACCACACCACAGCATCACAACTCACAGCAACCTTCAACTCCTGGCTCAAGCGATTCTCCTGCCTCCGCCTCCCAAGTAGCTGGGACTACAGGTGGCCCGCCACAATGACCAGCTATTTTTTGGTTGTAGCCATCATTGTTGTTTGGCGGGCCTGGGCTGGATTCGAACCCACCAGCTCAGGTGTATGTGACTGGCACCTTAGTCACTTGAGTCACAGGCGCCAAGCCAACAGAATCTTTGAAATGCAAAACATACAAGGGCATCCCAAAGTCTCTGGGATGGGGAGGGTGGAAACAAGCCAGATCCCCCAATGAGCCATTGGGTTTTGCCATCTCCTTTAGTCAGAGCAGCTCCGAGGCAGAAAAGGATTCATGACCCGGACTCTCATCCCCACACAGAGTAACAGTCAACCTCTCTGACACTTGATTCTTCCTTTAACTGCTTCTTAGGAAGTAGTGCCAGATGACCAAATATCTTACATGTGTATTTGTGTGTGCATGTGTAAGTACACGAGCCTGTGGGCATACGCATATATATGCATGTGCTGACACTTGAAACTGGCGAGCACACCTGCAGGCTCATTTAGTCCTTTCCACTTTGGTGTATATTTGACATTTTCCATAATAATAAAAATGTTCATTAAAAAAATTAACACGTGCTTCTTGAAGGAAAGGCTGCAGCAGGGGAGGTGGCAAAGTGTGCTGGTTAAGGGTTTGGGTGCCAAATCCAGATTCCGGTTTTGGCTCCATGATTTGGTAGCAGCAAGGCTCTGGATAAGTCACCTGCCTGTTCTAAGCCACGGGAGAATGTGGGTAGAGGGAGAATCTGCTTCCCAGGGTTCTTAGGAAGCGTGTAAAAGTGAATGTGTCAAGGACGCAAATCAGAGCCGGGTACTAGCATGCACCATGAAGCTGTTCCCCACTGTTATGATTAGGACTCAAACAAGTCACACCCTCAGAGCGCGTAGCAGCACTGCCACCTGGCTATACATGAACTTTAGACTGGGAAAGATGCTATCAGATAGCTGGGAGAGGGGACAGCACCACATTGAAAGTCCAAATCAAAGCCCTTTAAGTCTGGATTTCATCAATCTAGGTTGTGGGGAGAGGAAAGGATTATGCACTCCTAGGCAGACTGAGTCACACCTTGACTTGCCTTTGTGTGTCTATCTGATAAAACATTTCAGAACAAAAAGATAAATTGATTCACACACCCCAGTCATAACCTATTTCTTAAGAAGAATTGGTGCCAGATACCCAAACTAAACTCATGCACACCGTAAGAATCTGAGGTTTTGCTAAATTCGAAAATGCATCTGCAGGCAAGTTTCCATCCACCCGGGAGGAGGGGGTAGGTGCTAGAGAGGAACAGGCACAGCCAGAGAGCACAGCGTGCATGACGTCTGGGGCGGGGGGTTTGCTGGCTTCCACTAGCTGGGCCCCACCCCACTCCCCAACTCTGCTGGAAAATTAAACATCTGTGCTGATTCCAAGGGGGTGAGTTTTGTGCAGCAGCCCCAAGAAACCCACTGAAGGGTGGATCCAGTCTCCCCAGAGCAGCCTAAGAAACGCAGCCTCACCCAGCTCCAAAGTGACATCACCCAGGGCCCCAGGCAGGACCAGAAATCCACTGATTCTCCTTATCGCTCAACCTCCCTGAAGCCGACAACAGGCTTGCTGCCTGCCCGGGTGGTCAGAGCCCCTAGGCCCTAAGTGCTACCACTTTTGTCTTCTCTGCTGCTAGGGTAGTAGCCAGGCTGGGAAAGAAAAGGAAGACTTGTAAGGTTATTGCATTAGGCAACTCCACACCTCCCGTCTGCAAACACACACACACACACACACACTCACATGCTCATTCCATTTATTGGGTAAAGTGCTCCCAAGAAGAAAAGAGCTATAAGAGAAAAGGAGGAGTGCTTAAAATGATCTAATCCGGCCCATCACTTCACAGCTGGGGAGACATGAAGTGCCTGGCCCATGACCTCAGAGCCGGTACAGTAACCAACAGCAACAACCAGGACTCTGATCCACAGCCCTGGCTGTGCAATCTGGGTAAGTCAGCCACACTCTCTGGGCCTCTGCTAGGAAAGGTAGGGATGCCCTGTGAGCAAGATAGGGCTTCCCTGACCCTACAGTTCTGCAGGGGAAAGACGGTCATCTGTGCCACTAATGCTCAACCTAGCCTTAGGAAGACATGGCTTGAGAAGGAGAAACCCCCTGCCTTCATCCTAGCCTGGAGCTCTCCTCATGTCCAACAACTAGGGATGGAGTCGAGTAGTGGGCCCCACACCCCACTAACCGTCCTGCCCCCAGAGAGGAAATTCTTCCAGGGACACCAAACCTTAGTCACCGGGGATGGCATTTTTACCGCCAACACCTGTTAAAACTCAACTCATGACCAGTTTCTGATGCTACGGGCTGAAGTGTTTAATTAAATATTACTCACTCAGGAAGCAGCCCCTGCCAACTCACCCCCAAACTGCATAGTTCATTTTCAGAGAAAGGGAGAGAGGAAGAGAGAGAGAGCCTGCTGTCAGCTGGCACAGCAGAGGCCAGCTTCTGGGTGCCCCTGGTCCAGCGCAGCCAGCTTTGGAGAACCAAGCTAAGAAATCAAGTTAAGGCATTCTCAGGAAGCAACAGCCCCACTGCTGAGTTACCGCAGACAGTATACACACACACTCAGACACACATATACACCGACTCACACTGACACACATCAAGACACACACAGACAACCACACGAATACACTCACAGAAACACACTTGTGCACACATTCACAAAGATACACGCACAACTTGGGAAACCAGCAGCGGCCCACGGAGTCATCACTGGGAGATTTTCCCGTTCAGTCCATCACTTGAACTTGAACCAGACAGTTACCAAGTCCCCGCACACACCCCGGGTGCGGGGTTACCCACCCCACGGTTCCACGGACGGGCCAGGCTGCTCTTGTTTTCCTGTTTTAATCGATTTTCTGACATAACACTCGGGCTCTCGCTTGGTTGCCGGGAGAAGCCGCCGCGGCTCCGGGGCTGGGGGAAGGCGGCGCCGCCCGGGTGTCGCCCGGCGGGCTCCCTGGGGGCGGCGCTGCAGGCTGGGTGGGGAGGTCGGAGGGGGCCCGTCGGGCGGCGCTGCAAATCTCTACCGCGACCGGCGGGAAAAGCGAAACTAACTTAGCCGAGTGGGGTCACGCTGCCTTGGCCGCGGGGACAGTCGCGGGAACGCCCCGGAGGGCCAGGGCATCAAAAGTCGGCTGGGGCTGCAACGCGCCCCAGGGCCCCTCCGCGAGTCAGGAGCCGCCAAGGCTCAATTGCGGGCGCGACGGTCTCCGCGGCCGCCCAGACCTCCCGCCCCGTCTCGCCCCCGCAGGTGGGACCCGGGAGCCGCCAGGACCCGCTCGCGCCTGCAGCGGCAGCAGAGCTGGGCCGCGCCCTGCCGCCTCTCCCGGGACAGGAGCGAAAGAAGGGCTCCCGGAGCCATCGCGGGAGGGGCCGCACGCCCCGCGCCCCGCCGCCCCCCCGGGTCCCCAGCCCCGACGCCCCTCCGGCCCCCAGTGCCCGGCCCACGGTACCCACTCGGTCCCCAGTGCCGCAATACCCGCGTCCTGTTCCGTCGGCCCCCGGCCCCGCGCCCACCCCGTCCAGACCCACACCCACCGGATCCCAGGTGCCGGGCACTGCCTACCGCGCCCAGGGAGGCCGCCGCCGCCACCGACGCTCTCCCGGCCCAGGACGATCGGGCGCCCGGGCCGCGCCCGCCGCAGGGAGCGAAGTCGCCTCCTCCCCGCGGCCCCGGCGCCAGCGCCTGGAGCTGGTTCCTGCTGGGAGCGCGCGGACTGCCAGAGCGCGACTTGTGTGCTAAGAAAAAAGCAACCGACGGCTTTAAAGTGCAAAAAAAAAAAGGAGCGGGGAGCGCGGTGGGCGGGGCCGAATGCCCCGCCCCCCGCCCCGCCCCGCCCCCGGGCTTGGGCGCGCGGGCGCGGTCGGGCAGGGCCCGGGGCTGCGGCGCGTCACGTGCCCGGCGCTTGCTGGGCCGCCCCCTTCGTCCGCCTCATCGCCCGGCGCCGCCCTCTCCCGGAGGCCGCCTGGGGCGCCCGAGGCCGAGATCTGTCTCCAGCCCTGGTGTCCGGAGACCACGGCCTTGGTGTTGCCGCCTGAAGCTTCGGTCTCTCCAGGGGCGTGTTTGGGAAACGCGGGCGAGAGGCCGGAGTTGCAACCCAGGAGGTCTGCGGCGGTGCCGAGCCTTGGAGTAGGGGTGGGGAGAGAGGATTGTTCTGTAACCTCAGGAGCAAGGCCTCGCCTGCCTCCTCTGAAACGCTCAATCGCCTCGAGTTCTGCAGATGTTGGGGCTCAGGAATGACACACGTGGGCCGCTCGCGACACATTCCTGTGCCCACGACGATGGGGACGGGGGTCTCTGGCTCTCTAGGCATCCCTGGGACATACACAGTGCCAGGAAACCCCTCCCAGAGGGCTTGTGAGATGGCTGGCGGGTCCCCTCAACCCCTGCGCACTTTCTTTTTTTTTTTTTTTTTTTTTGTAGAGACAGAGTTTCACTGTACCGCCCTCGGGTAGAGTGCCGTGGCGTCACACGGCTCACAGCAACCTCTAACTCTTGGGCTTACGCAATTCTCTTTCTTGCCTCAGCCTCCCGAGTAGCTGGGACTACAGGCGCCCGCCACAACGCCCAGCTAACCCCTGCGCACTTTCATAGTGTCCTGTGGCTCTAGCTCATCAAAGGAATTTCCCTCCCTGCTCCCAACAGAGCCGTCACTGGGACAGTGAAGATTTTAAGAGCAAAATCTCATATGCTTACACTCCTTGCTGTGTGTAGCGCCCCCCGAAAGAGGGGGTGGGGAATTAGTATTCCTTCAGAAGTTGTACTAATGTGGCTTCCTAGTTAATCTTTACCATAACCCTACCAGGGCAGGACTGGTGTTATTGTAAATGCAAGAAAGCGGTGACTGGCCAGACACTTGCTGTAGCAGAGCTTGGAACCCAACTGGACTGTTCGATTACAAAGTTTAATGTCTTCTCATCTCGCTGTGCTGATAATCAGTTTAGCTTTGTTTTGAACCCAGAATAAAACGAGGCTCCACTGACTGCCCTGAGCAGGGGAGTCTGAACAGGCATTCTGACATTCTAGGTTCAAGTTTGATGTGGGAACATCAAACCGGTGCTGGTCAAATGGGCAGCCGCTGTCAGCAACCTAGGGGGGCTTCTGCTCTGAAGAGCACCTCCAAGCCACTCTGCGGTTTGAGAACTGCTGTTCATGTTAGGGCACTTGGGAGACCTGTGGGAACTTCTGGGACAGCAGTAACAGATCTTTCCCTGTTCCTGGTACACTCCAGGGCAGCCTAATGATGAAATCACAGGTCCCTCTGATGGGCTCATATCCCTCCTCCCCCACCCACCCCCCATTGGAAGAGCAGCCTTGTTGGTGTGCTATTCAGGAGGTGTGTGTGTTCCTTTCCAAGTGCCATCTTCTCATGGGGCTGGTGCTGAGCCACAGGACCTGGGGCCATGGTGCTGTCACCTTTCCTAAGGGGAACTCCTCCAGGCATCACCTCCCAGGGCAGAATGGGGCACATTTCCTGTCATTCAGCAGCAAGGGCTACTTTGGAGCTGAAGACCTCACCTTAGATCTGAGTGCTCTGAAAGAGCTTCCGATTACAAGTCTTCAGCACCCCTCCTACCTCATCCCCCTTCAGCATTAATCTCGAAATCTCAGCTCTGAACCAGTTGGATAATTAGATCCTGCTGACCCAAATTCCCCCGAAGAACCCCTGGGGAGTGAGCCTTCTGCTCCTCCAGGACACTCAGCAGGTAGGCGGATATGGAAAGCGGGGCATGCATGTCCACAGATGCCTAGAGTGGTGCTGAGCAATCCCAGAGGCCAGACTGTGCGGGAGGGCACAGGTTCTTTGTATCAGTGCTGATACTATTGTTTGTGAAAAAGATACATAATCTTGCAACATCCTGACACTCACTGATAAACACTATCCAGGAATTTGAAGACTGACTTGAGTCTTAAACCAAGTATGTACAGAAATGTGTAGGGAGGTGGCTTTGGGCTCCCAGTGGTGCCACCCCCAATCTCTCCAACTCTATCCCCACCTCCCTCAGACATTGCATCACTTGCATGAGTACAACTTGCTCACTTCTTTAATCTGTCTAAGGAAACATGACAAAGAGAAATTGTTAGATAACAAATTAGCATCGGCTACTTTTCTAATAATAGTTCTGAGTCTGTCTTCAGATGTCTTGGACACCCTTTGGGCCCTTAAAGCAGAATCCTGCTGCCCTCACAAGTGTCTTAGGCTTCCATCTTCTCTGAGTCCCTTCTGCTGAGTGGAGTGAATGGGCAAAGGATTTGGAATTAGACAAGCCTCATGCAAACTCCAGTTCTGCCATTCACTAGCTGTGTGACCTTGAACAAGTTACTTAACCTTGTTCAGATTCTGTTTTCTAAACTGCAGAACTCTACATGTTTCTCTAGATTTGGAAAGGGGGAGAAATCATTCAAGAAACATTAATTGAGCACAACATGTGCAAGGCATTGTGTTAGAATTAAATCAAAGGGTTTGGGGGAATGCTAAAATAAGGCAGTTTCCTCGAAAAGCATGGGATCCATAATGTATAATTGTAGTAAAATACACCAGAACAGAAAGAGTACTAAGGCATCTTACTAAAATTTAGACCCACAATGCATCCCTAGAATAAGATATGTTGATCTCATGGAATTAAACTGAAGTAGAGCAGTTTTTATGTTAAGAATTTTGATTTTACAGCATTCACTAATTAGTACCTTGATTCGTTTCAAATTCTTTGGCCTTAACCTGTTTTGGCGGTCACATGAAATCACCTATTGTTAGACAGTGACACCTACTGGCCGATTATGAGATTGCACTATAGCTCTATCAGACGTTGCTGATCATGAATAAAGGAAAAGAGCTGAGTGAAGTTTCAGTAGTTTAAAATGAAATGCTGGGTGATAACTAGGTTTGGGGAAATGTCCTATTACTTTGATAAGAAATTAATAAATATATTATTTTGGTCTTCTGACAATAAGTATTGCAAAGTTCTTCAAAAACACTTCCAGTTAAATACATGTATTAGTGAGCAAGCTGTGATTTTTGGTACTTAATTCTTCACCAGATGTTTTTAACAGTCTCTCAGTATATTTTTTTCCCATGGGACATCTTGAGTATTATATATATTCTTACATAATTTTAAGCCCCAATGTATAAACACTGAACAGTACTGTTCTGTATGCTGGAGAGAGTGGTTAAAAAAAGAAAATGGACTAGGTCCTGGCCTTAAAAGAATTTCCATTTAAGTGAGAGTGACCGATAATAAGCTATAAATGAGACAATTTCAGATAATAATAGTGTTAACACAGAGCCATTTTATATAAATGTGCTCTGTGGTCTATTTTTATTTAACTTAGAAAGGGGGGTGGGGAGGAGAGAAGACCTGTATTCAGTGACTTCAGTTCTATCTTTAAGTCCTTATACATTTAAAAATATTGTAGAAAGGTTGCCTTTCTGTCCCAAATAACAGATCAGAGACCTTGAATAGTCAGGGACACAGTTCTCCCGCATGTCCCCCACTGTAGTGCTTGCTGGTTTGGTGGACACCTTGGCAATGAGTGCAAACTTACAGATCCAGCTTCTCTGCTCCATCCTCAGTCTTGGATTCCCCAGTCTCCAGCTACTGGGCCAGCTGCCTCATTCATTCAGTAAGCATTTACTGATTGTGAGCAGAAAGCCCTGTTCTGTGCTGGGAGCTTGCAAAATTAGTGTAGATCCCATTAGGGGCCAGTTTGGAGAGAGAATGAATCAGCTCCCATTCTGCCTCACTGCTCCCAGATTTGGAGCATCAGTCCTACCACACTGCTGCACAGAGCCTGCACAGGGATTTTTCTTCAGTTAATCCTTTTCTCCATAGGTATCAGATTAGAAGAAATAATTAAGGCACTCAAACCCACATGATGACAATAGATTGTTTTTAAAGCTAACATTTATCGAGTGTTTGCTCTGTGCTAGCCACCATGCTCTGTGCTTTACAGGTACTAGCCTGTGTGACCCTCCTGTGAGGTAGGTACTATGACTGTTTCCATTTTACAGTGGGGAAGCTGAGACACAAAGGGGTTAAGCAGATTTCCCAGAGTTGCCAAGACAGTAAGGTGGTAGAGCCAGGACTTGAACCCAGAGCTACTCAAAGCCCAAGCTGAATGTTGGCCAAGTTCACATTGAGTGTGACCCTTAAGAACCCAGGCATCTGGAGCACCAAAGTGGCAAAGAAAAAGGTAAGTACTGCTCTCCCAGCCCCTGGAAGGGGTCATGGGCAATAACTGCCAAACAGAATACCTGTGCAAGTTGGAGACAAGCCTGACCACATGACAGGAAGTGAGCAGACACCAGCTCTAAGAAGTGGCTCTGTGGTCAGGTGGAGGGGTGGTGGAGAGTCAAGAGAAGAGGAGGCATCACAGGTGGGCCCAGATCCATGTTCCATGCATCTTACCTCCTAAGCAACTCCCAACAGTGTTCACCCATTAACCCCCTCCCTCCCCCATCACCTTGTCTACCTCTATCTATTCCACACTGCGCTGGGGTAAATAGCGTGCCCCTAGAATTCATGTCCACCTGGAACCTGTGAATGTGACCTTATTTGGAAATAGCATCTTTCCACATTAGGTAGGCCCTAATCCAATGACAAACACCCTTATAAGAAGAGGATGATTGGGACAGAGACACAGCAAGGAGAACCCACAGATGTGGTGAGGGAGGCAGAGACTGGAGTGATGCACCTCCAAGCTACAGAGTACCATGGATGGCCAGCAGCCATCAGATGCTGGAAGTAGCAATGAAGGATCCACTCCCAGAGCCCTGGGCAACAGCATGGTCTTGCCCACGCCTTGATCTTGACCTTGGCCACACAGGTCACCATCACCCCTCACCAGGGAGTGATGACTGCCAGGCCTCCTCACCCACCTCCCTGCATTCATGACCCCTCCAATCTCTTCCCACTTAACAAGGAGCAGAAGTGACCATTGCAAAATGTACATACATCTCACATGGACCCCCACTCTTTGCTCTTAAAATAGTGCCCAGAAATCTTAGCATGCCCATGGGCTGTAGGAGGTCTGACTTGCCCATTTCCCCTTATTTCACATGCTCCCGTGGACCCCTCCCTCACTGCACTTGACATGGGGTGATTTTTACACTTGTCTGATTCTCTGCTGAATCTGCATCTTACCAGTTGGTACATTTCATGAGGATCTGTGTTTGCTTCCCACTGAGTCCCCAAAGCTTACCTCAGCCCTTGGTACATATTAATACACATAGAGGCCCTCATATCAGATATCCATTGCTGAGAACCAAACCAACCCCAAACTCAGTGGCTTCAAATCAGTCCTCTATTCTCACTCCCGTTTCTGCAGGGTGGCAGGGGTCGGCTGGCCCCCCTGGGCTTGACTAGGCAACTGTGCTCTGGGCTACAGAGCTGCAGGGACCTGGCTTGCTGTCTTGAGGCTGGGGCTGAAGGGGCAGTAGAGATGTTCATCTCCTGGTACTTGTAGGGGAGTCAGGAAGGAAAGCCCAGGAGAGTGAGTGCATGTTAAGTCTCTGCCCGAGTCTCCAGTGCTCACTTTCCGGTGGCCGAGGAGAACACTGACTGCCCCAGTGTGGGGTGGGAGGGAGTAAATATTTTCTTAATAATCTAATCTCTTGCCAACCTCAATCAATATTTGTTGAATAAATGGAGACATTTGCTTGAGCAAACTTAGTCAAACAGAAGCAGGCGGGGTGGGTTGGGGGGCAGCTGAGGAACTGAAGGAGGGTCCTGGATGCTTTACAAGTTGGACACACCCCAGGCCCCTGGCCTCGGGAGGTGACCTTCAGGAAGGTGTCTGCAGGGCACACTGCAAAAGTCAGTGTTCAGTTCCCATGGAAAGACTTAGGGTTCCTGCCCCCTTCACTGTGGGGTGAGTGGTGCTAACCCTGCCAGTGGCCACAGAGGGGGACTCTGAAACAAAATTCCCTCTGGCTCACCATCCTCACAGCTCCCATCAGCTCTGCCCTAATCACGCCTTTCCCAGGCATGGCCCATCCACCCTGGCTGCTGTGCCTCTGAGAGCTGAAAGCCAAGAGTGATGTGTTCTCCAGCCTGCCCTATACCAGTAGTGACTACTGTCTCCTCTGCTCCTTGTGACAAGAGAACCAGATGTCCCCATGGTCTGAAAGTTACTTTAAGATCCCTCCCCAAAGGCTGGCAGGGGTGGGCTAACACTGTCTTTACCTGTATGGAACCTTAGCTGAGCAGCCTCAAATCACCAAATCCTCCAACTTCGGCACACTGGAGGGGAGAGGGGATGGTTGAGAAACATCCCTGATGAACAAGTAAGGAAACTGAGGCATGAAGACATTAAATGACTTGCTCAAGGGCTCAAAACCAGCAGGTGACAAAAGCCAGGAATTATCCTTAGTACTTTAGATTTGCAGTCCAAGGCTAGAAACAGAAATGTGTGTGAAGTCTCCCTCTGTGCCACTGACACCTCAGCAAACCCAGAAGTCACATAGGGCAGTCCCCTCCCCCAGAGTGAGCTCTCAGCATAGCCCCAGAGGAGTCTGTTATTTCCATTATAATTTATGCTCTACTGGTGATTCACAGGAAGGCCGGGAGGCCAAGTAGGCTCAGGTCTCCATCTGCTGGCAGTGAATTCCAGGTCGACCAGGATGTTAGGAGGACCCTCTAGTTCTTTGCCCTAGGTCCCTCACCTGCAAGATGGGGATGAGAACATAGAACACCTCAGAAGAACACCGTGGCAAGCTCCTCGTAGGCCTTTCCCATCTCCTGGCTCAGGTTATCACCATGACAACAACCAGCTGGTTTTGCAGGAACACTGGCCCCATAGGCATGACCTGCGAGTGATCCCTGGGTGCTTCCCTTACCTTCCTGTTGGCACACATTGTTAGCACCCATGTGTGAGCAACTCACAGCTACTGGGTGGTTAACACTACAAGAGCAAAATTGTGACCTCCTACATCAAGGGAGAATAATCCATTACTGTGGAATGGATTACAGAAATAGAATAACCAGAATTGACAGAAATACCAGAAAGGAAATATAGTCATAGTACACTACATGGCTCAGCTGTGAACGATATTTATATAGTCATTATGTATAAACAACATTTACACAATGAATATTGATTTAACCCCAAATTGTTTTATAACTATATTATGAAGATGGCAGGAGAAGAGTGTTATGCCTCATCTCTCATACATGGAAGATAATAATAAGCTCTCAACACTTAACTGAGAGCTTATTATGTTCCAGGCACAGAATATGCACTTACATTGTCAACTCCTTTAATCCTTACATGAGCCCTACGGTGCAGGTACTACTATCCCATATTATAGATAAGAAAACTGAGGCACAGATGAGAAAAGTGACTTGATCAGGGCTGCCCTGCTACCCTGTTTCCCCGAAAATAAGACATCCTCCGAAAATAAGACCTATTACAGGAAAGATAAGACGTCCCCTGAAAATAAGACCTAGCACATCTTTGGGAGCACACCTTAAAATAAGATGCTGTCTTATTTTCGGGGAAACAGGGTAGTAAATGGCAGAACCTGTACCCAGTTAGTCTGTCTGAAAAGTCAGCATTTTAACCATTATTCTAAGTTGCCTAAATTGTGGTCTCTCCTCCTCTGGTTTATATGTGCCACAAAGGCATTCCATGCTCTGATGAGAGACTATCCCTCTCCGGATAAATGTCAAAAATTAAAAAATTATAAAACAAAAGAATAAGCAGGCAACTGGGAAATAGGGCAGTAAATATCAGAATGGCTAAACAGATTGCAAGTTGTCACCTCTGGGGTACAACTGGGTATGGGAAGATGGCAAAGCAGGAGGGGGGGTTACTTATTGCACTCTGATATTAAAAAAAGTGATTTGTATGTATTGTCATCCACTCAGGCTGCTATACCAAAACACCATATACCGAGTGGCTTATACACAACAGACACTTGTTCCTCACAGTTCTGGGAGCTGGGAAATTCAAGAGGAAGAAGCTGGCAGATTCCCCAGCTGGTGAGGGCCAGCTTATTGTCTGGTGGGAGGGCGAGGGGTCTCTCTAGAGCCTCTTTCCCAAGAGCACGAAATCTGATCACGGGGGCTCCAACCTCAGCACCTATGCTCTTCCCAAAGACCCCACGTCCTATACCATCGCCTTAGGGGTAAGGATTTCAACACATGCATCTTGAGGGACACAAACATACCGTAACAGCATGCATTATTTTAGTTAAAATGTAAATTGAGGCTGGGTGCCCTTGCTCAGTGGTTAGAGCGCCAGTCCCGAGCACCAGGGGTGGTGGATTCAAACCCAGCCTGGGCCTGCTAAACAAAACAAAACAAAAAAGATGGAAATAAAAAAATAAAATGTAAATCAAATCAAGAAAGGGTCATTCATTCCAAAAGTACCCCACCCCCGGGCTGCTCACCATACATGGTGTCTCTCTTGCCTCTTTTGCCCTAGGAATCTGCTTTGCAGACAGCTCCCATCAGGGTGCAGGGCCTCTCCCTAGTTTCTATCATACAGTTGTGGTTTGTCATCAAGAGGGTCTCCTGGCTGCAGGTGGCCCAGGGGCAGCTCTTCCCCGTGTTCCTCAAGGACCAGTATGAAGCCAGCCACAGAGATGTTGGAGAAGAGTTGCTGGGCCTGGCAGCCCCTCCTCGCAGGCTGAACTCAGAGCTGTGGTGCCCACCCCAGAGGGAGACGCTCCTGCCCTTAGCCACTGTCCACTGACTCTCACTGTCCCTCCCAGCCCAGTAGGGAAGCGGGGGAAGGCAAGTTCAGCCCAGAGAGGAGAGGCGGCTGGCCCCATGTCACACAGCACAGTTTTTCTCATCTCCCAGCAGAAGCATCTCTTCCACCAGGATGAGTGAGGACCTGGTAGCTGAGCAGCAGCCCCTCCCTGTTGCCTTCCTTGTTTGATGGGAGGTCCCAACCCCGATTATCTGGTTATATGTGCCACGGAGAAGCCCTGTGCTCTGATCAGAGACCATCCCTCTCTGGATGGATGGTGCTTTGGGCTATCAGCTCAGTTCTGCTGCCACTCTTCCCAGGACGCCTCTCAGGAGCGGCGAGCCCCACCCTGTCCTCCATCCTGACACCACTCATCCTTCCCAGCTGGTAGCTCTGGGTGGGGGCAGCTGAGTCTTGGTGAGGCCCCAGGGTGCCCACTCAGAATCCAGACGTTGTGGTGCTGGGGTGGAGTGAGCTACTGAATTTCCTTTCTATTTAAAGAAAAACACAAGTCAATATTTTTAGGTGTCAGCTAAGAAGTTGCTTCCTCTGCAGAGGGTCTGCTGTGTGGCTGGGTGGTGGCCTCTGCAGAATGAGGACAGGGGGAGGTAGAGGAGGAAAGGGAGAGAGCAGGGGTGGGGGGGCCTCTGCTGTCTCCCTGGGCTGGTTCAGGACAGATACTGACATCTGGTTTTAAGTGAGGGGTCTGTTATTTTCCACACTCAACTGGTGGGTTTGCCTGGAGCTCCAGAGGAACTTTCAGGAAATTGGTGGCAATTTGAACCTGGGCTCCGTCTGGCCTCTGGATTTCATTCTGATACCGGACCACCCAGGCAGCTGGAACTTACCAGGAGTGGGCTGAACCCTGTCTGGAAGCGGCATCTGGGGTGCCTAAAGCCAGGGCTGGCTCCAGGACCGTCAGCCTGTGTGCCTGAGTCCAGCCTTCAGTGGCCTCTGTACCCAGCAGGGCTGACTGCGGTGAGGTGCACAGGTGATCATGCAATTCAGGGGTCACTCTGGCTCCTGGGGCATCTGGAGAGGACAGCAAAGGCCTAGAGAGAAGCTCCTCAGAGGAGGGGACTGTGGGGCTCTGCCTTGGGTGGTGAGCATGCCGTATGGCAAGACCCAGGCACACGGGCATTGCAAGTGCAGAGGAAGATGACTGAGCAGGCCCTGGCCAGGCTGGGGGTTCTGGACATGCGCCCCTGCTGAGAAATCCACCCCCACAAGCCACAGTTCCTACTTTGACAGAGCTCTGAGCTTCCAACAGGCTTCCAGGTCTTTAAGTAGGAGTAAATCTTAGCCCCTGGGGCTGGCTTAGGAGTTACATCCCCTCAGAGCTTTCAGAACCTGAAAGGGCAGCTCCACCTTGCTCGGGGGTCATAAGACTGAGGCCCGGAGAGGGCAGGTGGCTGGCTCCATGTCACACCACACAGCTTTTCTCATCCGTCCTCTCCCAGCAGAAGCATCTCTTCCACCAGGATGGAATCCCATTCTGTGCTGCTCCCCAAGGCAGGTGGCTGCCCCTACTAGATGCTCCCACAGCACCCCCTGCCCAGCACAGCCCTGGCCCCATGGTGCTACCATTGTCCGGGGGGCTGGTCTGTTTCCCCACCAGATCTGGGGCCCTGGAGTGGCATCTTCCTCTGCCCTACAGTCCACACACACCATCACCGAGTGCAGTGCCTGGCACACAGTAGGTGGGCAATAAATACTTGGAGAGTGATGTGAAGTCAGTCCATGGCTTCACTGAATGTCTACCTTTCAGCTGTCAACTTGACGGTGATCTCTGCTTCCCGTATGCTCTGTACAGCAGAACCACCTGTCTCTGCTCAGCCTTGCTGTTCCCATCCCAAGTTCTCCCTTGATATTTGCAACTCCAAGGCGAACACTCCTTGTCTGTCATTGCCTGAGTGCAAGGCCATGTCTTGGTTATCCTTATATAAGACAAAGCCCCTGGCACAAGAGCCCTGTGTCAGGTGGATGGGTGGGGCTGCCTTGCAGGCACATGGACATGCAAGCCCGGCCCTCTGCCCTCTGCCTGCACCACTGCAGGGAGCCCTGGGTCTCTTTCACTGAGATCTGGGGTGGGGTGGGGGGGGTGCGTGACCACCACCTGGCTGGCTCACTGTGGGCACCACGATGAAGCCTCCTTTCCGGAAAGCAGGGTTTATTATTCCAGTTCCCAAAGTAGGACAGTAGAGCTCAAAGAGGTGGCATTGCCCTGGGCCATTCACTGCTAAGCAGGAGGGTTGGGATTTGAACTCAGACCTTTCTGACTCAGAGTCCAACTCTCACACTTACAAGGTGTTGTCTCCTTCCAGGTGTCCTCTAAAGGCCAAGGACAACAGGGACCCTGTGTCCTTGCTCCTTTCATCCTATAGAGAGGGCAGAAAATATGCCCCAGGCAGAGCTGAGCATCCCTGGCGTGTTTTGGACAGGCCTTGGTCTGAGAGGAAATTGCTCTTGGCAGGAGCCCTGTGTGAGCCAGAGCCGGGCTGTGTGGGCAGCGCTTGAGCAGAGCGAGGAGCTGGCAGCCGCTGGACATGGGGACCTTGCAGCCTCTGCTGCTGCTGACAGAAAACACATGAAGAGGAGACGCCCACAGGCAGCACCCCACACTGGGGCCAGTGCAGCCCTGACAAACCGTTTCTGATTCAGCCGTTGACTCAGTCAACAGGCACTCGGGGAGCATCGGCTGTGACCTCGTGGCGAGGCTGTGGGGATGAGCCATTGGCCCTTGCTCTACAGCTGGGGGAGGATGTTTGCAGAGCGGTTACAGCAAGTGTGGAGGTGGGGGACCCTGCCTGTCTTGTTCACAGCTGGGCACCCACCACTCACCACCGTACCTGGCACTCAGTAGTTCCTTGCTGAATGAATGAATGAACCACTCTGTGATGGGGTGGCAGCACAGCCTCTCCCCAGTCAGAGACCCTGGGCTGACTCCCCAATGCCCCAAACCTCCCCAGCCCATCGCAGTGGGAGTCACTTTCAAGTAGCTTGTGTTTTATATTTGAAAGGAATGGAATTTTGCACTCTGCTTCAGATTTGCTTTATCGTAAAAATAATATTTTCTTTCAACTCTTGGGGTACAGTGTTCTGGGAAGTGGTGTCTCATTTGCCTCGTGGCTTTAGATTCCCCCAACTCTATGGAAGAATCCAGGCTGAAAAGCTGGGGCTCACCCAGGATAACATCTGAGCTGACTTTCAAGGCCTTAGGGGCTGGCTTAGAGTCACCAGCCTTCTCTCTCTTTCTCTTGTAGCAGCTGGACTCTGGTCCACAGTCAGCCTCTGTGTCACCTGGGGTCCAGCTCAGGGGGCTTCCGCCTCAGGTGACCAACCTCTTGGCATATGTGGCAGACTGTGGCTGGTCCATTTGCGTCCAAGTTGGGCTGAAATTTCACTTTCATCCAAGACACGACACCCTCTTCCCTGGCCCTCTGTACCACATTTTAGGATTTTGTGAAAACCCTCCACAGCAGTGCAAGAAGTCATAATATTTATAAGGAATCAAACCATGGCTGAATGCAGAAAGGCTTGGTGGTCCTGGAATTTTTGAGGCACTAGGAGCAATTTTAGCAGTTTATTGCGGGGGTAGCTAAGTCATGCGCTGCAGCCGTGTTGATTTTCAAGAACAGGAGGTGGCTTCTTCCCCCCCGGCTCCCCACCTCTCTCTCTCTCCTCCTGACTTTGGTCTTGAACACTGGTGGGCGGCGGAGCAGACTGTATGCAAGACTCTGGTTGTAAGCACACTCCTCGGATGGGTTTTCTTGAGGGGTGACTTGCTTCTGAAATAACTTTTATGATTAGAAAAACTTTTGGGTGGATGTTCCCTTCCCTGGAAATGGAATAACAACTGCTAAAGTTATTATTTCCACTAAACTGCCTTCTATGGACCAGTAGACATTCGGCGAAAAGTTCCAAGACCTTCCGTGTGGTGGACCCATGTGGCCCTGTGCCACTACTTCTCTTTCTGGGAGCACCCCACCTTGGGGGTACAACACCCCTGGGATGGATGACCAGCCCCCATCTCCATCCAATGACTGATCAGAGAGAGGCCCCGCCGGGATCCTCACAGAGAGAGACCGTTGAGGACGGACTAGGAGAGGATGGGTGGTACTTGCCTTCAAGCCTGAAACAAAGTTAGAGAAAGTCTCAATTGTTCCTATCTGAGACGTGGCAGGGCACAGGGAGGCTGCTGGAGGTGGGGGAAGTGAGAAGGTTCCCTGGGTGCTTCCTGGTGTTGCTACCACGGCGATCCACTCTGGACCTGACAAAGACATCCCTAGGATGTCATGGGCAGAGCCATGAAGCCCCGTGCTCTCTCTTCCTCTGGCATCTGGGGTCATCAGGATGCTGTTGATGACCTTCCCTCACAGGAACAGCCAACATTGAGGCCAACACACACAAGGCAGCCAAAGAAAACCCAGGAACCCAGGTAAACCTGCGTTTCAAAGAAACAACAGAGACTTTTTAGTATAAGTATGTCCCAAGTGGTGCACAAGACATACTTATACTAAAATCTCATTTGTTCTTTATCTGAAATCCAAATTTAACTGGGCATCCTGAAGATGTATTTGCTAAATCTGGCAACCCCAAGTGCAAAGGGAGCTGAACTCAAAGTTTCCTGGCTCTGTTGCTGACTTCCCTGGATCCAGTCACGCTGAAGCTGTTTCCACCCCCAGGACCTTCCAAGGAGATGAGCCAGGGCACTTCCTTCTTCTTTTCTCTCTCTCTCTCTCTCTCTTTTTTTTAAATCTAGCTCATGTTGGGTTTCTGTCCCTTGCAACCAAAGGAGTCCTGGTGAATATAGCAAGTGATGCCCAAATGTAATATGCAGCATGAAAATCTAGTACTTAGAGACCCAAAGTTTACAATCAGGGGCTCCAGAGCCCCTGTGGCCTCCATCCCTGGGAAGCCTCTTCTTTCTTCTGTCCTGTGGTGGCTCCCCTGTACCCCGCTGCTGCCTCCATAGTGTGGGACCCAGATGGACCACATGGTTCACGCCTCTTTGTCCTGAACCAGCACTTTCCTGGCCTCCTCCTGTGCCTGGATATACCATGTCTTCTAAACTCTCCCTTTCTTTCTTTTCTAGGCCATTGGTTATTATTGTGGTAAAAATCATCAGGACATCCATGTTTTTTTCCACTACAAAGTGGAAAATGACCATTTGCCAGGTCATTTTAAAACTCACACTTCCATCATTTAAAAAACAATAAAAAGGCCAGCAAGGGCTCATGTCTGTCAGCCTAGCACTCTGGGCGTCCAAGGCAGGTAGAGCCTTTGAGACCAGCCTGAGCAAGAGTGAGACCCTGTCTCTACTAAAAATAGAAAAACCAACCGTTATGATGGGCACCTGTACTCTCAGCTACTCGGGAGGCGGAGGCAGAGCATCACTTAAGCCCAAGAGTTAGAGGTTGCCGTGAGCTAAGTCATCATAGCATTGTAGTTGGGGTGACAGAGTGAGACTTTGTCTCAAAAAATAAAAAGATAAAAAAGGGTTTTTGGCCTATAGATGCCTTTTGTTGGAGCATTATCTCCAGCAGACTCAGACTCAGACTGAGATGTGTCGCTACAGAACACTGGCAAAAGGTGATGGGGAGGTTTTCCTCCGCTGGGGTGTCATACACATACTGGAGCCCGGAGCACAGGGACCCTCAGGCGGCATGGAGGACACACGGCACAGGAGACAAATAAAACAGAGCGGAATATGGGACTGTGGGTCAACAAAGACTGCTAAGACGTCACGCGCCCCAGGAGGGAGAGGAATCACTGAACGTGAGAACAATTCACGGGCGGAGCGGCAGGCCACGTGGGTAATCTCCCTCCAAGCCTCTTATGGTGCTTTTTATACATAAACAGAAACTCCAAGGGGAGAAAATTTGCCTTTTACAGACTGCCTTCCCTCTCAAGTAGAAAGGAGAAAGGGGACAAACCTCAGCTACTCCGCAGCTGAGATAGCTCTTTAAATTCACAAAGAGAATAAATGAAGAGAAACCCACAGGAGCCCAAGCAATAGAAACAAGTGACACCTGCTGGACCTGCTCTCAGGATGGGTGGACACTGTTCCAGTCTCCCAGAGTTGGTGGCAGACAGCAGGTCTTGGTGACAACTCCCACCCCAGCTTAATGCTACTCTCGGTGTGCAGGAACAAGCTTCCCGGAAGAGGAAGCAAGTTGGGCCAAGTAGGTCCTCAGTCTTGGTGGCAGCCCTGGTCTGGGGCCCAACAGAGGCTGGAGACACAGCAGACAGCCTGGCAGTGGGTCAGTCACTGGCCAAGAGTCACTGGTCTGGCAGGCACTTTCTCTCCCTGGAGCATCTGCTCCTGATATACCCTGTGGTTAAGGGAGTGGACTCTAGTGTCAGGCTGATTCTAGTGGTGTTGCTACTTGGTAGCTGTGACCCCTGGGCAAGTTAAGCGACCTCTTGATGCCCTGGTTTCTCCTCTGTAGACAGAGGGTTTCTTTCCTGAGCTATAAGGGTTAGCCGCTGTGGGGTGGCTGCCTCTTACCTTATTGTGGCATCAGCCTTCAAACTGAGGATGGGTCCAGTGGGGGTCAGTAGTGGCCTTCAAGAGAGGTCTTCTAATAGGACAGTGAGACAGAAGTAACCAGAAGGCCATGGAGGCATCCTTGTAAAACAGCCTTTGGGTGGAAATGCTAAGAGCTGGGAGAGGCAGTAAAGGGGAAGGAAGGCTCCCTTGACAATGGATGGACGAACCCCAAATAAGGGAGAAATGCAGGATTCAAGAGCAAAGTGCATAAGCCCAATGAGGACAGGGTCTTTAGTCCCTTGGTAGCCCCCTAGGCCTGGAACAGGGCCCAGCCCTGAGCTCGCAGTTGTTAGGGCCAAGCACCTGCAGCTGGCTGTGCGGGGCCAGAGCTCAGCCTGCCCGTCCACACGTGTGGGACCCGCACATGGTGGAGCCGCGGCTCCCACAAGAGAAGGACATGGAAAGGGAGGGTACACTCAGGCGGGAAGACAAAGGGGTCACAGCGGCATGCCTCCTTCCTGCTGGGCGGAAGAAGGAATCTCCAGTTTGGGCCTCAGCAGAAGCAGGAGGCAGCCAGTAGGAGCCCCCAGGAAGGGAGGTGAGGGCAGAGAGCCAGCAAGGAAGGAGCTGTTCGGACCCTGGACAAGAGCAAGGGGAGAACAACGCACCTGCGCAGACCAGGCGCTGGGAGCCAGGGGACGGAAGCAGATGGAGAATTGGAGTCTGCACCTGTCAAAGTCAATAAGCCCCAAATCAAAACTGAGGCAGGAAGTTAGAAATCAGGTTAAAACCCACCGAGGACTCCAGCCCCTCCGCGCTGTTCATGCCCTTCTAACCTTAAAGAGACCTTCTGGGAAATGGTAGTTATAGTGTGACAAAATATTCCTTTGAAGTTCAGCAATTCCTTCAGTTTCAAGTTAAATTACTAATGCACTATTAATATTAAAACTAGCATCAAGAGAAGGATCTCATTTTGTAAAATATTTTAAATTTCTTCTATTCATATCTAGATCTTAGAAGATGTTTAGCTGGGCGGCACCTGTAGCTCAAGGAGTAGGGCACCGGTCCCATATGCCGGAGGTGGCGGGTTCAAACCCAGCCCCGGCCAAAAACCAAAAAAAAAAAAAAAAAGATGTTCAGCTAATGCTACTGTGTTAATTTCTTGGGGGTTAGACTACTGTGTGTGTGTTTTAAAATATTCACTTGAATACATTTCTGCACTGTTTGCATTCATTTACAGTAAATTATGTGTGATTTTTATAAAAATATTTGTAACTTTGCTTTCTTTAAAAAGCAATAGAAGACTGGGTGAGTTGCCTGACTGCTGTAATCCTAGCACTCTGGGAGGTGAAGGTAGGAGGATTGCTTGAGATCAAGAGTTTGAGACCAGCCTGAGCAACAGCAAGACTCCACTCTAACAAAAAAAAGAAAAAATTAGCCAGGCATTGTGGCAGGCATCTTATAGTCTCAGCTACTCGGGAGGCTAAGGCCGGAGGATCACTTGAGCCCAGCAATTTGAGGTTGTTGTGAGCTAGGATGACACCATAGCACTCTAGCCTGATAAATAATATAAAAAGATCTTATAGTAGTTAATGCTGCATGGAGGTATTTTTTTTTTTTTTTTTTGCCGTTTTTTTGGCCGGGGCTGGGTTTGAACCCGCCAACTCCAACATATGGGGCTGGCGCCCTACTCCTTTGAGCCACAGGCGCCGCCCTAGCATGGAGGTAATTCCGATCTTGGTGCTTTTCTGTATTTTTTTTTTCATAAATAATTTTTTCAAAAATATTTTCACTTTTTTTTTTTCAAAAATAAAGGCTATGGAGCCAAAGGGAGGGCCTGACTGTATGAGCTTCGCTTTATGATTTTTATTTCCAACAATGCTCCTCCAAACAGAAGGTGTCAGGGTGGGTTTCCACCAGTAGGGGAAGGAAGAGGAAGTGGCTGCGGCAAGCGCCCCTCCAGGTGGCAGCGCGGCCGCTGGCTGCCCACGCCCACTGCACCATCCAGCTGCAGGTGCTGACCCCAGCCTTCCTCTCCACCTACAGCCAGTGGGAAACCGTCAGGTGTGGGGCCAGACTTGTCCCATGGTGCAAAGGAGGGTAATGGCCCCATCATGGCTGGACCCCCACTCGCTGTGCCCCTGGCCCCTGGGGGACACACTCTCTGTGTTCTCAGAACTTCCCTCCCCTAGAGATGATGCCACACACCAGCTCCCCTCTGGAGGCCACACCTGCCCCGTCTGCCACCCGTCCAGCCTCTCCTGTTGACCACACCCTTGTGGAAGCCTAATGCTTCAGCCACCAGCTCTTCTCTCCTCATCCACAGACACCAGGCGATTCTGTGCTACCTGCTCTGGGTCCCACTAGCAAACCTTGCCTGAGCTTCTCCTGGGACTCTCCTTCAGATGGCCAGGCAGCTGTCAGCCTCTCTGAAGACAGCCTGCTCAGCGCTGCTCAGCGCCTCCCTTAGGAGAGGGCACAGGGTTTTGGTGTCCCAGAAACCTGTGGATGACACCTGGACAACTCCAGAGCTCTCCCAGTAGCATCTGACAGTTCTCACTTTGCTTTCATTATTTCCATTCATTCATTCATTCATTGACTCACACGCTCACTGCAGGGTAGACTGTACTCGTGGAGTCTGCATAGTGTGGGCCCTCAGCCAGACAGGTGAGTGGGGAGGTGGTGCAGAGAGCAGGGACAGCTGGTGGAACCGCAGCCCCCTCCCCTTCTGCTGGGCAGGGGCAGGCCAGATGGCCCCACCAAGGCTCTGTCTGTGGGTCCAAAGAGCTTACAAGGCACTCTGGAAAAGGAGGACTCAGGCCAGCAGCTTCCGAGCTTATCTCCACCATGACTCTATGTTATTTGCACAACTCTCCCCACCCCCGCCTTTCCATCCTTCCCTGCATTTCAAAAACTCTGGCATATCAGGGAAATGGCTCCAATTAAGCAATATGAAAACAACTGAAGTTGCACAGCACTGACCTACCGGCTGGGCTGATAGGACCCTGCCCCAGAACAGAGTTGTGCCCTCTCCATTGGCCTGAGTCACCTTCTTTTAGGTCAGTGTGGGGTTTCCACTAGGCTTCCTGAAATCTGTAGGTCTGCTATCTGTTAGACTTTTCTGTTATAAGGGGCAGCCCAATTTTAACCAGTTTAGACAAAAGAAAGTCCTGCCAGCAGACTGCAGGCGAGACATGGCGCCTGGGGCTCTGCTCTCTTCAGAGGGCTGCCGGCTGCTCCAGGCCTACGTACCCCCAGGCCTGAGTCCAGACAGAGTGGCGTTAGCCTGAGTCTGTCGGTCACTCTGATTGGAACGGTTGGGCCCTGAGCCCTCTCTGATCCCACCCCTGACCCAGTGGGCACTGATGTCCTGACTGGCCAGCCCTGGGTCCCACGCCCATGCCAGCTGAACCCCCCAAAACACATGGACAGGGCGGCCCCGGGGGTGGCACCAGGGAACCCTCCAACGTTGCCCTCACAGACATGACTGGGACCCAGTCTCAAGCCCTGGGAGGCAGGGAGCCCACCTGCCATGTTCTGTAAGGGCCACAGAACCGACAGCCCTCACCAGTGGAGCAGCTCTGGGCTACTTCCCCAGGAAGTGCTTCCCGTCGGGCAGGACAGCCAGGGACGTCACTGCAGCTCCTGGTTGCTAGTTTCCATTAGCTCTTGTGCCTTGGAGGCTGGGTGTGTTTCACGCTTCCCATCCCCTTTGCTGTGGGGGTCCCTGCCCGGAGCCCCCTTTTCTGGGTAGGCATGCTACTCCTGTTACCACCTTGCTATGTCACCAAACCTGCTTGGGTCCTGCCTGCTGTTTGTGACAACTAGCAAATCTCCTGAAGCATTTAGGCTCCGGGAACATGACACAGGTTGGGGGGTGGGGGGGACTCAAGCAGGGACAGAGAAGACAAGCAAAGGTGTCAGGCACTCCTGCTTCCCAGGCCCCATCCCTGCCCTCCTAGTGTCCCCCCCAGACACCTGACACACTCCACTGGGGGGGCTGCTTCCCATCCAGGGGGCTGGGGGGAGGCGGATGGGCTCTTCTCAGGCCTGCTCACCTCACCCACCCTGGTCTCTCCCACCAGGCCCACGGACAGACCCACACTTGCAGCAGTCCTCCGGCCTGGGCCCACCTTTCCCCTTCCTCCAAGCATACATAGCATGCCCATCCCCCAAAGAAAGAACTACCGCATGGATTTTGGCGAAACAATTTGATTGTTTAGAAAATAAACATTACATTTCACATACAAAAAGGCATTCTAAAACTCTTTCCAAAAGGCACTTGTTAATGTGTCCCATCATCTCAACCATCTCTAAGTTTCCAGTATTTCCATACAAACCAGCGGTCTCGGTTCCCTCACTGCACAGAAGTGTTTCACATTCTTGCTGCTTGGTGGCGGTGGCTCATGCTCCTGTCTAAGCCCGGACCCCGAGTTCGCAGGCCAGGGCAGGGAGTGCAGGACCTGGATCCAGATGCACAAAGCCCCGTCCCTGTCCAGTCCTGCTGCTGCAACAGCCTCTCCACGCTGTTCCAACCTGACCCTCCTGGCTGGAATCATGGCTCTCATCCAGGCACAGGTGGGAATGGGCTCCTGGGACCCAGAGGAGGCTCTGCCCCTGGGGTCTGCTGTTAGCCAGCTCTTCTGGGTGGACAGAAGTGGGAGAGGCAGGCTGTACACAGAGGCAAACTAGGGTCTTGACTGCCGGAAAATTAATCCAGGGTCCTCTTCTGAGCTCATGAACCTCCTAAAACTGGGTAAAGCTAAGGACCAAAACACTTTATACTGTCAAAGCTAAGTACTGGCCATTCACACACACTCCTTACAGCTCTTAGCAAGGGACACAAAAGATGCAGAGACTGCCTTTAAGACACCTGAAAGCAAGGCAACAGTTCAAAATGAGATCATCCCGGGGAATCAAAGGATAGGGAGAAATGTAATTAATCCAATGCTCCTCATCTCCCCTCCCCGCACAGGGTCACATACACACACACATCCCCACTCTGACCTGCAAATTGGCTGGAGGGGAGGTTTCATCCAAGGGCCCATTTTGCCATGGCTGGCTGCAGTTTCAGAAACACTTGTCTTGTGCTGGTGACAGCCTGAGTTTACACCTTGCTTAACAAGAAGCTGAGGGACCCTCAGTTTCTCATTCACACCTGACTCTGAACAGCTGAGTCTGTGCTCACTCTGCTGTCCTGAGTCCTCAGGAACCTATGCGGACTGGGCTCCCGCTTTCTTTACCTGGGTGAAAACTTAGCTTGTAGGGAAGAATGGGGAACAGTGTAGAAAGGGCAGGATGGGGAGTTTATGCAGACAAGAGAAGCAAAGGACGCGCTGGTGTCCAGTATAAACCCTCATCAAGCAACTGCCGATGGAAACTGAAATGCTCGGAGTGCGGAGAGCAGAGCAGCGCTGCCCAGACAGTCTCTCTCACTGCACTCCCTCGGGCGCTGAGCAGCTGCCACAGGCTGGTAAGGTGGAGGAACTACTTTCTTCTCCGTGGAAATGTCACTTGAACAATGTGATTAGCATCTCTCCAAGCGCTAGGGCCTCAGAGTGGCTGGTGGTGCTCAGAGTGGAGTAGGGAATGCCTGAGGCTGACACTCCTCCTCTCCCCCAGTGGATGACAGGGGTGAATGGCCCCCATGGGCCATATGGCCCCAGACATTTGAAGGCAACAGACATTCTGAGGCCCTCTCCCCACCAGAGCTCATATGCAGGGTGGACAGGTGGGGAAGATGGCCTGCTACCACAGTCCCCCTCACCACTGGCCTTCCTGGGCTTTGTCCGTTCTCTGATGCTGGGGTGCTGCCAAGTCACTTTGTACCCATGGACTGAGGTCTAGGGGAGCCCCATCCACACAAGATAAAAATACAGCTGGGTGAAACTGCTTATGTGAGGCAGTGTATATCTTACAGGAAAAAAAAATTTGTTCCGGGCGGCGCTTGTGGCTCAAAGGAGTAGGGCGCCGGCCCCATATGCCAGAGGTGGTGGGTTCAGGCCCAGCCCTGGCCAAAAACTGCAAAAAAAAAAAAAAAAAAAATTCATTAAAAAGAAAAATTTGTTCCTGAAAACTAAACTCTAAGAAACAGCCCCTGGTGGAACCGTCTGCCTTTCTGCTCCGTCACACGCTCCCTGCTCCCCACCTGGGCTCTCTGAGAACTGGGACAAGAATAGCACCAGGCAAGGCAGGGGCACCCCACACACCAGAGAGCCGATTGCTGCCTATTTGGAATGAAAACCCTACAGAGAGTACATTGTATTCTGGGGCATCAGCACAAATGGTAGGACGCATTGATTATGCTGCTAATTTGGGGGCCCAGCGGTGGGAATAAAGCATGTCAGGAGAGAAACGTGCAGCAGGGAAAAGTTAACAAGATGAGACTATTTCAACTTGTAATCAGAAAATTGTGCCCCAAGTTTGGGAAACAGAGTCTAGCCTACAACAGCCTGGGGAGACCCTTGCATCTTTCTAAGCCCCAAATGGTGGGACTGCTTGCTCTGGAGATGCGACACCTGTCTCTCATAGGCCCCCAAGTGCACACTTGGGCTCCTCACACTGGAATCCCATCTGACAGGAACCTGGACTCTGGTGACAGCCGCTGGCAGGTGTCTAGGAACACAGCTCTGGGATCCAAAAGACATGGGTTCTGAGTGGGCAGCTCCTGTCGTCTTTAGACTGCAGTCCCCGAACCTGAGTCCAGGTTCAAACTCATCAGTTAACCAGGACCCCACTGCTCACCTTGCAGGGCTGTCAAAGATCAGACGAGACCCTGCTGCATGGTGTTTGGCCCCAGCCCCTCTATGAAGAGCACACCCCTTGTCACTCAGCCCCGGGGCATGAGCTGGGCAGCCCCGGCACACAGGCCTGTGGTGCCCTGAGGGTCTAGAGGCCAGTCCTTCCCCATGGGAGCTGAGCACAGATCAGAACTGGGTAGAAAGTGGGATTAAAGCAGCATTTTGCAAACTCTGTATCAAATCACTTCAGTGAATTACAAGCAGCATCTTTTAAAAAGGAAAACTAGAAAGCAGAGGGTACCTCAGGTCCTCTGGGTAAGAAATTCTTTGTAAAACTTTCTTGAGACAGAGATTTATATACAAGTGGGACTGAGGCATAACAGAAAACATTTCCTTGTGGATCATGATCTGAAAAGTGTGGGAACCCCCAGCCTGGGGGCTTCTGGTTCTGCTCAGGCTCTCTCCCTTCTAACAGGGGGTAAAGGGAAAAGGGGCAGGTGGGAGCAGAGGAACGTGGCTCCAACTTCCCCAATGTGATCTTAAGAGGGAAATGAGCTGGCCCTGACCCCTCTCCCATACACACGCTCTGCAGACAGATAAATGGTACATTCGGAGGCTAGTCATTCCTCTGAGTAAGAACAGGACATTCTAGACCCAGGCCTGGCAGTGACTCACTATTATTCAGAAAGGGTGACATCAGGAGCCTGCTCACCCTTGATCCTGGAGGGATATTCGGGCATGTGAAGGCCCTTTCTCTCCGGTGTTGCAACCACAGAGCAGCCAGCTCCTGAAAAACAGATGGGGAGTGCTGTGCCAGGCACCCAGGGAAACAGATCATGGACATGCGAAGAAATACGGCGCCAGAACCTGCCACCAGGGGAGGCGGCGGGGACAGTGCAAGGGCTCCCCCATGCGGCCGGCACCCACAAGCACCCACGTCACCCTGGGCACCGGCCCAGCCTGCAGACCAGGAGGGTGAGCTGGACAGACAGGGAGGTTTCTGGGCCCAGGCATTGTGGTTCTTTTCCACCAAAGGCAGCGCTCTGGGCATAAAGAGAGATGCCCCGTCTGGCTGGGGTCAAAGTCTATCCTGCGTGGGCTGGAGGCTCTGGAATCACCCCACAGGCACACATCTCAAATGCAAGCTGGATTCTGTCAAATCCAGAGCCTTGAAGAAAGTGTCAACAGTCCAAAGTGAAGGAACAGACTTCGTGACGCTCCTCCTCGCCGAATGAAAGCCCTTTCCTGGAAAATTCTGCAGGACATGAAACTTTGTATTTGCCCGACCCAGAGTGTGACTTTAAGATGTAGGAAGTCACACAGAAAAACCTGCCTTAACCCTTCAGGGACGCATCTTCTGGGGTACATGACTATGTGGGAAGTTGAACAAACAAAATTACATGTGACCTGAGAATTTTGCTTTTTGTTGTTGAGACGGAGTCTCACCCTGTTGCCCTGTCTGGAGTGCAGGGGTGTCATCCTAGTTCACAGCAACCTCAAACTGCTGGGCTCAAGGGATCCTCCCACCTCAGCCTCCCAGAGGGCTACGATTACAGGCCCAAGCCACCTACCCAGTCTGCTTTTTGTTGTTTTTTAAAAGAATTTCAGATCTCGGGCGGCGCCTGTGGCTCAGTTGGTAAGGCGCTGGCCCCATATACTGAGGGTGACCGGTTCAAACCCGGCCCCGGCCAAACTGCAACCAAAAAATAGCCAGACGTTGTGGCAGGCGCCTGTAGTCCCAGCTACTCGGGAGGCTGAGGCAAGAGAATCGCTTAAGCCCAGGAGTTGGAGGTTGCTGTGAGCTGTGTGAGGCCACGGCACTCTACCAAGGGTAATAAAGTGAGACCCTGTCTCTACAAAAAAAAAAAAAAAAAAAGAATTTCAGATCTCTTCTTGAGGGTTTCAGAAACAGGTATTAGTGGCCCATGGCTTCTGAAGAGCAGAGATCCCACTGCTTTAACCTGTGCTTGCAGAGAAGCTGCCTACTCATTCCCCTTGTGGGGCTGCTGGTGGAGAAGCTGGTAGGTTATAGGGCCACCAAAAGACAGAGTGAAGAGGGCTGGCTGCAGCCCTGTAATTTAGGTCCCAAAAAGGCCGTGGGCAGCTGCTGCCATCCTGCCCCAGAAGCCTGGGTCTGGGTCCTGTGTGGTCGGATTGCCACTACCTGGAGGGCCCTGTGTCACTCAAGGCACATGACTCTGCCATCAGTAAATGATTTAACTGGAGGCTGCACAGAGTGGAAATAACCTCCTGGGAGTCCCCTGAGGTGTAAATGGCCCTCTTAAATTAGGAATCCCTGAACCGGCCCTGACCATCTACACCCAATGTGCCCCAGGGAAGGAGACCAGAGAAAGGAAGGAGGGCAGGGGTCCTCCCCAGGGAAGCTGGGGAACTGGACCCGCCTTCTCTGGCAGAGCAGTTCAGCAACTAAGAAAGGAACCTCCAAACAGCAGCTATAGGATTTCTGGAAACTTCTGACTAGTATTTGCTGCTGTATTCTTCTATCACCCCTCATCTCTCTATAAATCTGAGGAACCCAAAATAGCAGGGAGAGGACTGGGAATACCCATGGCACAGTCAGGATGGAAGGGAGAGAAAGGGCCAGAGATGGGGAACAGGTGGAGGCCACAGAGAAGAGGCAGGGACAGAGGCTGACTGCAGAGGCTCTGGGAGGAGGGACGTCTTGGAGGAAGCAAGGGCCTGAGCTACTCGAGTTCTCAGGAAGGTCCCAAGCATCCCTGCTTTGCACAGCCTGCTGCCCTCCCTTCCTAGGGGGCCTTTGCATCCTCCTCTCTGTCCATCATACTCTTCCTTTCCATGGGCGCCAGTTCAAGGATAACCTCCTCTGGGAAACTCCCTGATTAAGCTCAGCCCTTATTCCCTCTGTGAACCTGGGACCTCTCACATTACCCTATTTTGGTTGACATCAATGTGTGACTACTGTAGGCCTTTTTTTAAGGGCTCTCTCTGACCCGGATTTGAAGCGTCTCCCTTGTTTCTGCACCTATCCACCACATCTAGCCATGATGACTGCCAAAGGCACTGGGACACTGGGGCCTGACTGTGGGGCCTCAGATCCCAGAGAGCCAGGGCACACTGGGCAGGTGGTGGGGCTAGGAGGGCAGGAACAAGGCTAGGGAGGAAAGTTCAGGAGTGGAGTGGGCAAAGGAAAAAGTTCCATTATCCCAGGAATGCCTCATAATCCATGTACCAAACCAGCTGGCCAGAACTGGGCAGGACACCCGAGATGGGCCACTTCTTGGGCTCACGGCCCACACGGCTCACCAGCAGGGTGATCTCACGCTTCATCCTGCCCATGACCAGGACTGCCACTTTCTTGGCACGATTGATGAGGGGCAGGCTGAGGCTCATGCGGAGGTGCGGCCGGAAGGGGCTCTTGGTCAGCACCACCAGCTGCTCCCCGTCCAGGCCGGTGGGCGACTGTGGGAAGAGCGAGGCTGTGTGCCCGTCGGTACCCATGCCCAGGAGCACCAGGTCGAAGCTGCTGTTGGTCACCAGGGCTGAGATCTCACTGGCGTAGATCTGGGTGCCCTGGTCCTCCTCGGCGCAGAGCCGCTGGCGCAGCTGCACGGGCATGGGATGGATGTTATAGTAGGGAACCCTGACATGCTGCAACAGGTGAGCCTGCAGGCCGTGGAAGTTGGACTCTGGGTCTGAGAGTGGGACGCAGCGCTCATCAACCAGCCACAGATGTGTGTGGGCCCAGGGGAAGCCATAGTGCCCCATGGCCAGCTGTTGGAACAGGGCCACAGGACTGGAGCCACCTGAGAGCGCCAGGTGGAACTTGCCGAAGTGCTGCACGGCCCGCATGGCCGTGGCCTCGATGTCAGCGGCCAGTTTAGAGATCAGCTCCTCAGGCCAGGCCGAAATCAGTGGGCTTTCTCGGTATTCGGCCCTAAGGACCTGGAAGTCACTGGGCACTGGGGCAGACCCTGGCCCAGGTACCAGCTGTTCCAGCTGCTGCTGGGAAAAGAACAACTGGCTGCCACTGAATTCAAAATCCAACAGATGGCCATTCTCAGCCCCTCCCGGGTAGAGGCGCGGGACCTCATGGGCCAGGCTGTCCAGCACAGGGGTCCAGAAGACCCAGGAGGCCAGCAAGTTCTCTGTGGTGATGAAGAAGTCCTTTCGGCAGTGGAAGATGTGTGACAGGAGGATGGAATAGGCATCCTGCTCCTTCACGGGGCTGTAGGCATAGTAATCGGACAGAGGGCGTCCAAAAAGGCGAAGCCCAGGCTGGTCCTTCATTTCCGTCCAGCTCTTGGAGGGTAGGAAAGGCCTGAACAGGTTCCGGCTGACCAGCACAGCAGGGCCGCCCAGGTTGCCATGCCCGATGTGGAAGACCACCTGCCGGGGCAGGCACTGGCTCTGAGCCTCGACCCAGCGCCTTTCGCTCTGCACACAATGTGCCTGGTTCTTGAACAAGACCCGAACGTAGCCCACTCTCTCGTCCAAGGCTTTGCCAGACATCAGGATGAAAGGAACACCCTCCCAGCGAAGGTTATCGATGTGGACGAGGATGCCTGAGGTGAGGGGAAGGGCAGAAGGTGACGCTCCCGCAGAACCAGGATGCCCCAGCCCCCTCCAGCCCCTGCTCTGGGTACCCACCACCTTGCCAGCCTCTGCCTTGCTGTCTCACCCCCACCTTCTGTCCACTCCATCATCTTCTCTTCCCAGTGTTCAGAAGCCAGTCATTAGGGCCATCTCTGTGGCATGGGCATCTATGTCTCTTGATGCCTCCCTTAGAGTCATGGCCCCTGGGCAGAGAAGAACAGGGCAGCCTCCAACCCAAGACTCTGAAAGGGAGGTTGGGGGGTGCCACAGAGACAGGCACTTCCCTCCTCTCCCTCCTGTTGTGGAGCACACAGGAGGCACCTGAAGCAAGCTCAGGTACAGGTGGAGGGCAGGGCCCTCACAGAGGCCCAAGCAGTGTGCAGAGTAAGGCGGCTGAGGGGACACAGGGCCAGGGTGGTGAGAACCAGATGTTGACTGGACCCACATCCAAGTTCTGAGCCTTGTTTAGTTTCCATAACTTCACTAAAGCCTCACACTTCCTCACCTATAAAGGGGGACAATAACCATACCTCCCTGTGGTTGTGTTGAGGATTAAGTGGGATAAAGTGCCTAGTGTGTGGTCATTACCCGCTGAGGAGCTTCCCTTTCTAAGAAAGCTCTGAGCTTTTGGAACCGTCCAGGGGACGCCCTGGTGGGCATTAGCCTGACCAGTGTGGTGCCTGCCCCCTGGAAGTGTCTCCAGTGAGGCCGGGCAGGTTTGCAGCCTCCCTTGGGAGACCAGAAATGACCCCTGTGAGGGCAGCAGCTGGGGCTGAGCCTTACACAGCAAACTCTCAGGACACATCTGCAGCTGCTGACAGGAGAAGGCAGCCATTTGGATGTCCCTCCCCCAGAGAGCACAAAGCAAGTGACCTGCAGCTTTAGGCTGCCAGATGGCCAGACAGGCAGAGGAATGTCATCCTTGTCACTGAAAACCCTTCTGAAAATCCCAGGTGACGTCCCTTCCACCCCAAAGGGCACCTGGGGCTGGAAAGCTGCTTCCGGTGGGGATTGAGGGTGAGACCAGCAGCCCCTGCCTGGGGCCCAGGCCCACCTGCAAAGGTTGGCGTCAGGCTGTGGAAGCTGTCTGGCTTCTGCAGCTCTCTGCGCACCTGCTCACTGTAAGTCTGGTACTGGCCCATGACGGCACTGCCCTTCTGCAGGCCCCGCAGCGCCCGGAAGACCTGAAGCTTGTGCTGCAACACGGCCTCCGTGTTGCTAACGTTGTGTGGCAGCTCCATGGCCACCAGGGTGAGGACCTCGGTCAGGTGGTTCTGGAGGATGTCTCGAATGACGCCGTACTCCTCATAGAAGCTGGTGCGACCTGGGCAGGGCAGGGGTGGGATGTCATAAAGGAGCCAACGCCATCAGACAGCCCCATGCTGACAGGCACCAAGACTCTAAGGCCCGCACATGTCCTGCACCCTCATTCCCCAGTCCCAAGGGTCTGCAAACACTATACAACATGGGAGGCAACCTCAGAGAAAGGAGGGACATCTTGGAGCCTCCTCCCTTCAGTGAGTACTATGCTCTTTTTTTTTGAGACAGTCTTACTTTGTTGCCCTGGGTAGAGTGGCCATCGTCATAGCTCACAGCAACCTCAAACTGCTGGGCTCAGGTGATCCCCTTGCTTCAGCCTCCTGAGTAGCTCAAACTACAGGTGCCTGCTATAACACCCAGCTGTTTTTAGAGATGGGATCTTGCACTTGCTCAGGCTGGTCTTGAACTCCTGAGCTCAGGCACCTCTGCCTCTCAGAATGCTAGGATTACAGGTGTGAGCCACTGTGCTGAGTCAACAAGAACTATTCTAAGAGACTGTGTCAGATCCTCAGTAAAGGAGAAGAAATGAGATAGAATTTGGGGAGGGACACACAGGAGATGATGTTCTTTTTTAAAAACTGGGTGGTAGGCACTTCAGTGTTTATTATATCATATATTTTTTTTTATTTTGTTTTATTTTTTGAGACAGAATCTTGCTCTGTTGCCCAGGCTGGAATGCCTGGCAGTCAGCCTTGCTCACAGCAACCTCAAACTCCTAGGCTCAAGTGATTCTCCTGCCTCAGCATCCCAAGTAGCTGGCCCAGCTAATTTTTTCTTTTCTTTCTTCTTCTTCTTTTTTTTTTTTAGTAGAGATGGGGTCTCACTCTCACTCACTTGAACTCAGGAGTGAGTTCCACCTTTCCACCTCAGCCTCCCAGAGTGCTAAGATTATAGACGTGAACCACTGTACCCAGCCTGACGTGCATTGTTTAAACATTAGTTTTACCCAGTATCTAGTTCATATTTAATTCAAACAGATAAAAAATAATGTTTCAAGGCTTATCTGTGTCATACCCATATCCGTCATTCATTCATTTTTATTGGCAAATAATCTCCTGATATATGGATATGCCGCATTTTGTTTTATCCGTTCATCAGTTAGTGGACATTTGGGTCACCTCCATTTTTTGGCTATTACAAATAGTGTTGCTATGAACATTCTTATACAAGTTTTTGTGTAGACGAATGTTATTTCTCATGGGTACGTTAAGTGAAATAAGGTGGTCACAAAAGACCATACATTATATGATTCCATGTATATGAAATGACCAGGATAGTCAAATCTACGAAGATACAGAGTGGGCTGGTATTTTCCTAGGACTAAGGAGACAGATGGGAGAATTGGGGATGACAGTTAAATGGTATAGGATTTCTTTTGAGGATAATGACAGCATTCTAAAATTGGTGGTAGTGACAGATGTACAACTCTGTGAATATGGTAAAAGACAAAAAACCAACAAAATAGATTAAAAAATAATGGATCCTAGTTCAGACCTGAAGAAGGGACCAGCATATTCCTTTACAGCAGCCACCCTGGGTCCTGGGCACCAGACCTGGGCCACCTGCCCTGACGGGCTCCCTCAGGCCACTGCACTGCCAGGAGGACCAGGCCAAAGCTGGTGGAGCCAATTGCCCCCAATTCAGCCCAATATGCCGTTCCCAACAGTAGCACCAGTGTTGAGGGGCAAGAAATGAAGCTGGCAGCTGCTGGTAGGAAGGTGCCCTCACTCCCGAGAGAAATCTGACTGCTCAGTTCTCAACCAGAGCTTGAAGGCACAGCTTTGGCCAGGGATGTTCAACCCTGAAAGGAGCAGGACAGTCCACCCCAACCGGACTGCGCACCCAACATGGCAACCGTGGCCCTGGGGAAGGAGAGAACAGCTGAGCTCCCCTCACCCCATGGTCTTCAAAGTTCTCACGATGTTGCTGAGAAGACATCAAGAAAAAGATAATAATGATAGTCACATTGTATTATGTTAATCCATCTATTTCTCACAATTAACAACATACAAGCAAGATCTACTAACACCCTCATTTTTAAATGTAAGGAGTGTGAGGTTCAGAGAGTTAGGTAACTTGCCCAAAGTCACACAACTGGTAAAGGGATAAAAATGAGATTCACACTCAGGCTGTTGGCCCCAGAGCTTGCGATCCTTCCCACCAAGACATCTCCCTCTTAACTTCTACAACTCATCTGTACAAAGGAATAGTGAACTCCGCGGAGTGTGGACACGTGGTGACCAAATCTTTCAGTTTTTCAGGAGAATGTAAACATTTGTATTGTTAAGTATAATCTCGTGATCCTTAAATGTGCACAAATAATTCAGGTGTTTTAAAATGCTGTGTGTCTCAAAGTAATGTGTGTGGGGGCTGACTTTGCCCCCGGGCCACATCCTAGCTGGGTGGCCAGCATGAGCCACACAGAGGCGGCTCCTCACATGTTTAGGCTACCGTGGGGTGTGGCTGGCAGGAAGACCCTGCAACACAGAATCATAGGAACTGAGAACAGATGGAAAGGGCCTTGGAAACTAGACTGAGGAATTAAGGAGCTATTAAGACTTCTTGGCTTCAAACAGTTAAACGGAGTTAGGATCCAACAACTCTGTTCTCAGGTTTATACTCAACAGAAATAAAAAGGTATGGCCATGTGAAAACTTGTTCATTGCGACATTATTCGTAACAGCCAAAAAGCAGATACCCAAATGCCCATAAGCTGCTGACTAGATAAATAAAACACGGTATATGCCTACAATGAAATATTATTCAACAACAGAAAGCATAATGAAGTCCTAATACATGCTACAATGTGGATGAACTTTACAAATACCATATCAAGTGATAATAAGCCAAACACAAAAGTCCACATATTGTAAGATCCCATGTATACAAAATGTCCAGAAGAGGCAAATCCAGAGAGAGAGAATGTACATTGGTGGTTGCCAGGGGCTGGGCAGAGGGAACTTGGGGGATGACAACTCAGGGGTACAAGGGTTTTTTGTTTTTTATTTTTTTTTGAGTGATGAAAATATTATAAAATTGGAATGGACGCACAACTTTGTTAATAGACTAAAACCCATTGGATAGGACACTTTAAACAGGTGAACTTTCTAGCACATGAGTTATATCTCAATAAAACTTTTAAGAAAAAGGTTTAGAGCACGGAAGTGGAAGTGCAAAGAGTTTTGGGAAAATGAAGCCATCTGAGGTCTGCAAGATGAACTGACAGAGATGGGGTCAGTGGTGCCATAATCAACCAGCCAGCCTTTGCTGCAGATCAAAGGAAGTAACAGCAAAATGCAAAGACATTACTTAGTAGGCTGGAAGCATGAGCGGTGGTACAGAGCCAGGGTCGGAGTGTGGTCTCTGAAGCCAGGCTCTGCCATCTTTCTGCCCTGTGATCTTCAGCAAGGGACACTACCTCATGTATGAAAGGGCAATAATCAATATCACTGTACCTGCCTTGTAGGGTGGGAGTGAGGATGGAGGAGTTAATAGACGAAAGGGGCTACCAGCCACGCCACTCAGAACACTACTTTGGACATAAGTTAATAGAAGTAGTATTTCATGCGAAAAGGTAATAATGTTTTTGAGACTGCCCTCTATAAGGTAAAAGGTCAGAAGGTGGGAACTGTAGTAGGAGTTAGACCTCTGCAAAGGCACAGGCACAGACACAGTTAAAACATACATACATACAACCAGCCATTGTTCCTTCCCTTGCTTCCCTATAATTGCTTCCCACCCCAGGAATCAAACATAGCTGGTAGTCATGAAAATTCTTAGCTTTCTTTGTTGCTCCTGTAGCAAACATCACCCTTGTGGAACCTAAGGCTAGTTTTTGAGGGATCTTTCAGACCCTGCATTCATGTGGACCGACGGACCCAACCCCAGACCAGTGGCCTGTGCCAAGGAACCAACTCAGCTGGAGTTGCACTGCATACAACAAGTCTACAATTTCTGTGTTCATCCACAGCTGCAGACCCAATTTCCTATCCCTGTGCCTGCCAGACTATCTTTTAAAACCCTGGCTACCAAATTCTCAGAGAGACGGGGATTTAAGAATTCCCCCTGTCTCTTTGCATGGCGCCTGCGACATTAAACTCTTCCTCCACAGTAACCCCTGCTGTCTCGGTGTATTGGCTTCCTCTGGAGCAGCAGGAAGTGAATCTGGTTGGGCTGTAACAGTTTGAGTTCTAAATCTGCTGAATCTGAAGTAACGATGTAACATTCCAGGAAAATATCTCAAAGACAGCTAGATGTGTAAGTCTAGGGCTTGGAGAGACCATGGAGGCTGCAGATAAACTAGACTTCCTTAAACCTAAAATACCATCAAGGGTGAAAACATCGATGTCCTACAAGCAATACAAACGCGTCCACCTGTTCCACCATGGCACCCCATCAAGGGTAAACCTGACTTCAGAGAGGTCCAAAGATAAAAGATGTGTGCTTTAGAATCAATGAATTTAGCAGATCTACATAGAAAGAGGATAGCTAAAGCTTTCAAAACAGATGAATTTTTGATGGAGAGAAGGCAACAGAGTCTTTATAAGCCTGGTTATCTGCTTACTATTCATTAATTTAGCAAATCCCTAAGTGGCCCTTTTCCTATTTTTATCCTCTCTCAATTCTCAAGGAGAATGCATTACCCAGGTTTACTACCCGCTGAGTAAAAGATGGCTTCCTTTATTCCTTAATTTCAAGCTTCAAGGGGTGCGCCTGTGCTTAATACAGACATAGATTTATGGACCTTTCTCCTCTTCTGGTCAGCTCTGTCTTCAGAGTTTAAGAGCAGTGGCCAGGCCTTGGGGAAGAGGCCACACCTGGACATAGGAAAGGAAGTTTCGGGCTAATCCTCATGTTGACGACCAACGTGATGATTTCTTCTAGTTACTGCCAGTTATTATAACTGTTTTTTCCTCTATTGGCTCCTGGCTCCTATCTTTTCCTAGGTTGAAAGTTGAGGGTTAAAACCCATCAGTACATGAAAAGAATTTAAAAAGCACAACCAGGCAGGACAATCAGAAGAAAGACCCCCATTAACTTGACCCCAATCTGCGCAAATCCAGAGCTGGTTCATGGCAAAGGATGGCAAAGCAAGGAAGACCCACTTCTCTGTCCCCTGGTCACAGGGCTTAGCTAGAAAGTACTGTTTACCCTTTGGCCTAGAAATTCCACTGCAAAAATATCCTTACAGGGAAGATTATTGTTTTAATGCTCATAAATGTTCTAGAATTTATGGGTGTATAGCTTCCTGAATATACTATAAACTGTAGAATTTTATACTATAAAAGGGTAAATTTTATATGAATTATATCTCAATTTTTTAAAAAACTCACAAAATACCATTTAAAATAGCAAAAAATTAGAAACAAACAAAATGCTTTGTAACAGAATTTATACCATATATTGTGTGGTCTGAATTTTAAATACGTATATAAGAGTGTGTGAGAGAGAGAAATATTAGGTGAAGCATAGACATAAAAAAGTATTACAGACCATGACAGGTCTATATATAATAATCTAATACAAGTCACAAAGAAATCAGAGTCGCTGGAAGAACACTGCCAGCTACCTCTCCTTGCAAACTTGGAAGGGGAACAACATTTCCATTTGTAAAGTATTTCCGTGTACATTATCGGACTTAATCCTTAAAACCACCCTAGAGGTTATCAGCATTATATGGAGTTACGCTGAAGGTCACAGCCTTCAGAACCAGGACCACATTGCCTCCACATTATGGGAGATCCAGGTTTCTCCAGCAAAAACAGATTTTTTTTTTTTAAAGCAAAAGAATATAACTAAAAGCCAGCTGCAATCCCTACCAACACCTTCTGGGATTACTAAAAATAAAAAGAGGTGAGGGCCAAGGAGAGCACGGGTGCACCGGCCGGCCGGCTGTCTGGCATGCTCTGTGGACAGGAGGCCAGGCAGCTGCCCTAGGCTCGCCTTGCAGACAGATCTACAGATGGGGCAGGAAGGGGAGCTGGCCCTGCTGAGCGAGCTCCCAGCCCCTGCTGGCAGGCCAGGATGGAGGGGAGGACAGCTGGTGTGTGCCTGGGAGGATCCTGGCTGCCTTGGTCCCTTGGTGAGAGGCACGGAGCGGTCACTCCAACCCTCATAGGTGAGCATGCATCAGGCTCCTTTCCCCAGTGTCCAGACAGGGACCCTCCCACACACAGATACCCTCAGGAAGTCTCCCTCTTTCCCAGAGGGGAAATTAAGGCAGCAGAAAGAGAGACTGTTCTTGAGCACATTCTGCTAGAAAGGCCAACTGCTGACGGCCTGGCCAGAATGAGAGGCTGTGCTGCACTGTGGTTAGAGTGCCGGAGACCTTGGTTCCAATTCCAGCACTCCCAGAAGAGGTAGCCCAACCCAGACAGCTGAACACTTGCCCATTAATGACAAGGTGCCTCCTGTCTGCAGAGCCTTTCCCAATGCCATGAGGAGGGCCAGCTGGGGTCATCTCTTCAAAGAGGCAAAGTGACCGTCCTTCTATGGCTCATGCTGCTGCTTCAGGAAACCCTAGTCAGGTACCCAGGGTATCTGTGACTCCCAGGGGCTCACTAGACGGGGACTCATGGGAGGAAGACCCTACGTCAGACTCAGAGGGCGCTGAGTGCTGGATCACTTCTTCTTTCCCTCCCCCCTCCAGCCTATGCAGCAGCCTTGACTCTGCAACCAACTTCTCTGGGCCAGAGGCTGCAGCAAAAAAAAAAAAAAAAAAAAAAAAAAACCCTCAGCCATAGAGGGAGGGAGCTGGGGAAGCAGCTTCCACCCATTTGTGAATGGGGGTGGGGTAAAATGTTCAAATGACCTTGCAGCTCAGAAGTTCCGTCCCAGAGTCTACAGCATCTCTGGGCCAGGAAGGCTCCATTTCCCAGGCCTGGCTTGTGGCCCCCCTCCCTTCCCAGCAACCGGGGTGGTGGTCTGCCCTGCCAGCAGGTGCCCAGTTGGTCCGGGGCTACCCCTGCACAGGAATCAGCCAGGGGTGCACATCTGCAGGGCAGTGTGCCAGCTGGGGGATCTGCCAGACCATTTGGCTGGGTCACAGAATGAGGGCTGGGGGAATGGAGGGAGAAGGGCTTGTGTACTTTGTCCTGCTTAACTGTCAGACTGCAGGGCTCCGAGTCCTACAGTGGAAATGCTCTGCCCACTCTGGCCCACCATAGGGGCTGCCAGAAGGGCAGTCTCTGCTTCAGCCTGCTCCCCCTACCCGGACTTGCTGGGCACAGCGCTTCTGGCTGTGCTGGAGTGTGTTGTAGGACTGCAGCTCCTGTCCTCTCTCTAGCCTGAACCCCAGACAGGGGGGCCCCTGACAGTGTGGAGCAGGGCTGAAGCCACCAGCAATGCGTCAGACTACCTTCTCAGGCGATGCAGATGAAGGCGTGTCCCCTGGCACACAGACACACTTATTCTCTTGCCAAGTGCCCACCATGTCCGGAGGCCCCACTACTGTGGGGGGGGGGCACAGTGGCAGGTAGTCACCCCTTTTTACCAGCCATTCTGGGCCACTGTACACAACTGGCAGGTAAATAGCCACCCAGGGAAATCCAGATCTCAGGACAGCTGCAGTCCTGCTGACCACTCTGACAAGGACACCGAGCTGAACTAGCTCACCCTGGAGATACCCTCAGGACGGGCAGGCTCTCTGCTGCCTGTCCTGTGCCTGGGTGCCCTTTGCCTCTGGGCTAAAGGCACAGAGCCCAGCTAAGTGGAAACACATTGTGCCCTGGGGCTGAGGGCAACCCTCCCCCTCAGAGCCCCACAGTCCAGAACCTACACAGCAGCCTTGAAGACAGAGCCCCAGATGCCTTTCCCTCCCTGACCTCGGGGACGGCCAGCCCCAGCAGTTGTGTTCAAATAGCAAACAGACCTGCCCAGGCTTCTGCCTTTCTGCCTTGTCTTCGCTATTCTTTTCTCCGAAAGACAAAGGCTAGAATAATCAGGCCTGCCGTCTGCCTGGCCCCTGCCTCCACAGGGGCCCTACCAAAACCCCACAAATGACATGAGATACCTAGAAGGAAAGGCGGTGGGAGGGTTGAGAGAAATAAGAGGTGATTGTGCCAATGAGTAACTGGACATTATGGCTCTTCTCCAGCCCAGGGTGGGCACAGGAAGGGAGGCGGAGAGCAGTCCATGGCTCCCATGAATAGGCAGAGAGAGGTGCAGGCGCCCACCACTGGCCCGCAGCAGGGTGGCAGGGCCACACTCCTTTTCTGCTCCACACTCTCCCCTGTCTGCAGCTCATCTCTCTGCAGATGAAGCAAGGACAAGGTGCAGCACACAGGTCTACGGGGACATCAGATATAGGAAGAGGAGGCACAGGAGGAGACCCACGGCCTGGCCCTTGCTGGGGACCAGGACAGGAGACCAGGAAGGGTTGGGGGAGGGTTCCTCCAAGGCTGGCTGCTGGGGGACAGGACCTTTTTTCTGATGTGGGTTCTGAGTGGAGAAGCCAGACCCTTCTCGAGCATGGCCACGTTCAAGGCCTGGCTCAGGAAGTGCTGCCTGGTTGCTTGCCCCCCAAACCACTGCCTGCCTGGAGGCTGTGTCATCATCTGAGTGTGATCATATTGTCACCCCTTCCGACTCAGAGAATCTGTGCAGAATTAGGGGACAGAGGCTGCGTCTGAGGTCTCATTGCAGCACTTTGGCCCTGCAGAGAGCTTCTAGTACTAAATACATTCAAAGAGGAAAACAGAAAGCTGAAGAGAGTCAGGAAGAGGAAAAGAAAGAAAAAGAAAATGGCAAAGAGAAAAAATGAGTTAAAGAGAAAGAGACCGGCCTCCTAGTCCCCCTGGGTCTGAGGGCTCTGAACCCTCCCCCCAGGCCAGGTGCACACTGTGGGGTGGGCGTAGGGCCACGGCCTCCACTGCTCCCACTGCAGCTGCAGAAAGCAGTCATGGCTTTCTGGGATGAGGGGGACACTAGCACCAAGCTGGCAGGACCACCCGACAGTGCCAAGCCTGGGTGCTGAGGCCAGACTGCTGCCCCAGGGTGATGTGGCCACAAACCTCTTCTGTAGGTGGAGCCCACCTCACACAGCTGCCAGAGGATTAAGTACATGGTAAGAATTAGCTTTCATCACCATTAAGAACCAACGCTTTACATATACACAGTCACTGCTCAGAAAATGTGACATCCTGCATGCCAGAGCTTCAAAGGCCCTCAGCTGCCATCACACACACAACCTGCTCACCTCACAGATGAGGGCAGTGATGTGCAGACATGGCCTGATGCTCGGCCCTGACTCACTGGTCAGTGGTGCTCCTTCTGAGTTTATTCAACACTTCTGAGGTGTAGGGTAGGGGCCAGGGAGGAAGGTGCCTTCCTGGAACCCAGCTGGTGGGAGAGGCAAACCGGACAAGGACAAGTCAAGGGTAACACAAGGCAGAGAGGGCGGGTGAGGGGAATGCGGGAACAAGGGGAGCATCCCAGGCAGGAGCCCCTGCAAGTACAAACGTCAGAGAAGGCCTCTTGTGGCTCTGATGGTGCCCACCACAATCCTGGAAAACTCAGGGTAACTTCCAGCAGTGACTGCCAACTGCACCCTGCATCTGCGCCAGGTTATTTCATGGGGCCACATGCCCCCCACAGGCAGCCATAGCTATTTGGGCTTTGCCAGCAGGCACCCTGAGGTTTAGCCTGGTTCAGAGCTGGGCACGCAGCAGGCCCTGGACGGAAACCACATACCAGCAGGAAACTTCCCTCTGAGAAGCGCTGGCCAAGGCACAGAGGGCTGGCCAAGGCTCTGGCCCTGCAGGGCCCAATGCCTTGCCGCAGATAGAAGGCGTGCAGGAGCTACTCACATACCTGCTGCGTCCACACTCTCCTTCACGACGATCTCCACCCGCTCCACGTGGTGCCGGTTCCAGAGGCCGTCCAAGGCCTTGCGGTTCTGATCTCGGAAAGGCAGGATCTGAGCCACCGCCTGTCAGGGAAGAGGACTGTGTACTGCGGGTTTTTCTCACAGTGAAGAGAGAGCCTTGCCTTGAAGGGCTGCAGACCTCTCTATTCCCTCCCCAGAAGAGAAGACGCTCTCTGAGCAACAGTTCCCAGACTTCAGGGTTTCACAGCCCAGGGGAAGACTCCAAAAGCTTTCCAGTGACCTCCACAAGGTTACCAACTTTGCCAAGAAAGAAAATATTTTAAATTACCTATCTTCTGTTCTTATTAACGCGTAATAAAATTAAAGTAATACCAAAAATGTAGCGTGAAATGTTTCAAACTGAACTCATTCAGTATTTTTTCTCATTTTGCCATAACCAAGTGACAACCTCACCAGGACTGGCACTGCTCTAAGCACCACTAAACAGGATGGGACAGAACATGATGCCTCTGTCCTCGACAACTCTCTGTAGCCACATGGCCCTGGGCTCGCCAGCCTCTGGACCCAAGAACACAGCTGCTGGTATACTCTCTGCGGGGGTTTCTGGGACTGGGTGCCCAGAAGAGGCTCTGAGCGATGTCCAAGTGAACTGGCCAGTGACCTGCACCACCTAAGAGGTCAACCCCACGCTCCCCTCCTGGGCCTGGCTGAAAAGTATAGCCTTAGAGTCCCACTGCTCCCAATTTGGTTTTAAAGATTTTGTTACCAGCCTGTGGCTCAAAAGAGAACTTGGGAAGACTTTGAAAAAGGGCAGGTGGGTGCAGAATAAGAAAGCTAATTCAAATTCCCAGAGCATGCCTAACTAGAAGCTGTGTGCAGACACCGGAACCCCTGCACCACCTGTGTGGAGGATACGGGTAGTGCTGAGACATCAGAGCCCAGACCCTGGCTGCGAAACAAAGAGAACCAAGGATCTACCGAAAACAGGAGAGGCTGGACGCACAGACAGAGACCACACACTCCTGCTCCTCTCACCCACTCACTCCTTCTCCTTTGACCCTTGCCTCCTGCTCACCTTCGAGGAGGCCATGGGAGCACAGATTTCACTATGCCTTTAGGCCTAATTCCACCGTTGGTGGTGTGGCCCTGTTGATGGGGTCCACTGGCACCCAGCTGACCCCAATACTGGCAGGCTCCAAGCCGATGCTCACCTGCTTGCCCAGGTAATGGTCCACCCGGTACATCTCCTCCTCCTGGAAAAAGCTCCCGAGCTCTGTGGCTAGCTGCTGGGCTGAGTAGTGGTCATGGCCAAAAGGTTTCTCAAGGACCACGCGCAGCCAGGTGCCCGGGCCTGGACGGCAGCTGCTGTTGATATTACGGGCAATGTCTGCATAGGTGAAGGGTGGCACAGAAAAGTAGAAAATCCTGCCAGCCTCCTGGAGGCCTTCGTGCTGGATCTGTGCCTCAATGTCCTTGTTCAGAGTCCGGTAGTCCTCAGCCGTCTTCAGCTGGCGGTACTGGCTCAGCTGCAGAAACTGATCCTTGCGTTCAGCACAGTGACTGGGTGCCATGTCCTTGGGACAGGAAAGGGTTTCGAGAGCCTTGGCCATGAGCTCTTGGCCCTGCTTGGGGGCCGTCAGGGCAGCCCCATGGAAGCTAAAACGGTGGCCCTTCCCTGCCTCATCCAGGTAGAGATGGAACAGCCCCTGCCATAAGTACTTCTTGGCCAAGTCTCCAGTTGCTCCCAGCAGGATTACAGAAACATGTCCCTGGGGCTGCTGGGCCTGCAGGCAGCCCAGAAGGGCCACGCACACCGCCACTGTGAGCATCTTCCAAGAGCCTGGGTGCCTGGGGTGCACATAAAGACAGACAAGGAATGAGGAAGTATCAGACATGCTTCTGGTGGCTGTGATACCGAATGAATACATTTCTTGGGCATCATACATTTCCTGCCTGGCAAGAAACAGCCACGTTTCTTGGGAAAATGTCACAGGCCCATAGCTCCCCCATCCTGGGCAGCTGTGCCAGGAAGTCAGTGAGTAAGGAGCCTGCCTCACAAACAGGGACAGTGCCTGGGGAGGCCATAGGCCACTTGCTAGAGATGGACCATTTGCTGCCAGGGGCACAGGAAAGTGGCACAAGCCACCAGGGAGGCCCACAGGGCTGGGAGTGGAGCTGACCATTCTATGACAAGGCCAATCTCATCCAGGGGTAGTACAGGTCACCAGGACCAGCAGGGCAGGCCACAAATGACAGCTGGCCCTGCGAGAGGATCCCATCACCTCATCTCAACTCTTGCTCGCCTTTTCCCCACATGCACTAGGCTTCAAGTACAAAATCTCCAAGACTAAGACTTGCTGTAGCATAGCAAACAGACTGTGGAACCAGCTGCCTGGCTTTGAATCTTAGCTCAACCCTTAGTAATGGAACAATTATTTAACCTGGCTGTACCCCAGTTTTCTCATTTGAAATGGGGGTAAGAGTGGCACCTACATAAGAGTTGTTACAAAGATAAAATGAGTTAATGTTTAGAATATACTTAGGACTGTGCCCATCACCTATTAAGCAGTATGAAGCTGTAGCTACTATCAGCCGGAAGCTACCTCAAATATAGTCATAATAGTAGCAAACAATTAACGTTAGTATGTGCCAAATGCAAGTATGTATGTGCATTAGTGCTCCTTGCATCCAGACAAGAATCCCAAACAGAATGACATGGGGTAGGTCCTATCACAGCCCCCGCCTTTTACAAAGCTGAGGTTCAGACAGATGTCAGTCCCGTGATGAGGAAGTGGGGAGCTGGGCTGACAACAGACCCTTGGCTCCTGAGCTATGCAGGCTGCAATTATATGCTACAGCCTCCAAGGTAAGCCCATGGCCTGGCTAATTTCCAATTTGAGGCAACTACTGCGTGTGAACGGCAGGGGCCCCGGTCAGGCCACACACACACTGGAGAATTTGGGTTTTTTTCTGGCTTTCTGTTCTGATCCAGTTTGCAGGGCTCCCTGTGCTGAAGTCCTCCTCCAGAGCCCTGCAGTTCAGTTTACCCCCAAGGCCAGGGCTATGAGAGAAGGGTAGAAGTGAGGAGGAAGGCCATCAGATAGACAATGCAGCTCAATTTACAATGGCCAGGATGTGGAAACAACCTAAATGCCCACCAACTCAGGAAAGACTTGACAAATTGAGGTATCTGCACACCATGGAATACTATTAAGCCATAAAAAAGATGGCAACTTTACATCTTTCGTAATATCCTGGATGGAGTTGAAACACATTCTTCTTAGTAAGTATCCTAAGAATTAAAAAGCAGGGCGGTGCCTGTGGCTCAGCGGGTAGGGTGCCGGCCCCATATGCCGAGGGTGGCGGGTTCAAACCCGGCCCCAGCCAAACTGCAACAACAAAATAGCCGGGCGTTGTGGCGGGCGCCTGTAGTCCCAGCTGCTCGGGAGGCTGAGGCAAGAGAATCACTTAAGCCCAGGAGTTGGAGGTTGCTGTGAGCTGTGTGAGGCCACGGCACTCTACCGAGGGCCATAAAGTGAGACTCTGTCTCTACAAAAAAAAAAAAAAAAGAATTAAAAAGCAAATATCCAATGTACTCAACACTAATATGAAGCCAGCAGACAATTTAATGCATGCCCAAATAGGAGAAAAACTCATTTCAATTCAAGTTGGGATGAGGGGTATTGAGGGAGGGTGAAGGGTTTGGGGTGCTCTCACTGAATGGACATGGGGTGGGTGAGTTTGCATACCTTTTGAGTATATAACCACAAGACAAACTCTACCTAACAAAATCAATTACTTTGACCTGGTTGCTTGTACCTTCTCATTAACCTGAAATAAATTTACTTAAAATTAAAAAAAAAGAAGACAGTGGAATTGGGCCCCACCGAGGGGTGGAGTAGGGAAGAAGGAACTAAGATTACTGGTTGAGCACCTATTACCTGCCAGGCATCCTAGCAGTACAGGATTAACAAAATCTTCAACAACCTTAGGAGGCTGTAATCTGGAATACCAATAGGGAAACTGAGTTTTAAAGAGATATCAGGACTTATATTAACAAAAGACCCCACAGAATGGTTGGCTTACCTTCTCCCCACCACACCGTAATACAAGGGGACTGAATCTCTGGACTCGTCATCAGACCTCCTCGCTCTACCTCTCTCCTTGCCTCTTCTAATCTCTCTGCAGATCCACCCCTAAGGGGGCCCTAGCGCATGGCCAAACCAGGATGAGGACCTAACCACCGTGTGTGCCAGTGCCTGCAGGACACCTGACCTGGAGGGGCTCCCCAGACTGCCTCCCCACTCTCTTTTCCATCTGCACTCACCCCCAAATACACAAACGGGCCATAAGACCATTCTATTATTTTCTGCTTTCCAATCCCTGTCCTTGGTCCTTGAAGCATTTTTCTCAACTGGTAATCACCCTGTCGGGAGGGAAGGAAGAGCTGCAAGGTCAGTGCGGGAGCGAGGCAGTGAGAAACCTGAAGCTCAGAGAACAGCCTGGAGAAGGGGGAGCGGCCAGCTGGCAGGCTGCATCCCAGAGCTGCTGATGGAGCCTGGTAGCCGGGGCCCTGGATGTGCCTGGAACAAGAGAAGGAGCCCAGGCACCTCAGAGTGCCAGGACAGGCAGGTAGGGGAGCCTCAAGGGCCAGCACCTCTGCCCCACCCCAGACCACAGACAACTGTGCTGCGTAGCTGCCTGGCCTGAAATGACTCCAGGCCCTCTGATTACTCCTGTTCTGACTCTTGAAGACTTATGGCAACCCTCCCTGACCAGTCCAGCTTCAGGTCCCCAGCTCTAGGTTAGCTTCCATTACTTATCTCCCGATTTATGTTCCCAGCACTCCTTTAAACAAATCCAGGATATCAGGTATTTCAAAATGGTTGTTTACTCTGTGGTTGCAAAACAACTCTTTCTTAAATGGGTGTGGGTGGTATGTTGTGCATTTGGTTTTATTAACAAGTTTCTTAACCTTAACAGTGCTTTTCAAACTTGATCGTGCATTTGAATTTCATGGGTTCTGTTTTACAGATTCTGATGCAGAAGACGGAGGAAGGGGCTATGGTGCTGACAGCTGGTCCAAAGAGCACAGTTTGAGTAGCAAGACTCCCGAATACTTAACAGAGTTCTAGAGCAACGAACAGTATTTAAATCAAGACACACACCTACCCTCCTCCTCCTTTCACCAGGAGAGAGAAGTTCTGATTCAGCAGGTTCAGGGTAGGTCCTGGCATAAGTATTTGAAAACAGCCTCAGATGGCTTCATTTGCCCATCCCCCTGCAAAAACTGGTTTACTACCTACTGATGACAACTGCTTACCAATTATCTCCACCAATCCTCACAGCATCCTTGTGAGAAAGGTTCTATGAAGAGTCTCATTTCACAGCTGAGGAAACTGGGAGGTGAAACAAACTGCCAAGTGGCGGGGTGTGATGGCTCACACGGTAATCCTAGCACTCTAGGAGGCCGAGGCGGGTGGAATGCCTGAGGTCAGGAGTCTGAGAACAGCCTGAGCAAAAGTGAGACCCCCGTCTCTACTAAAAAATAAAAAATAAAAAAGTAGCAGAGGGTTGTGGTGGGCACCTGTAGTCCCAGCTACTGGGGAGGCTGAGATAAGAGGATCGCTTGAGCCCAAGAGTTTGAGGTTGCTGTGAGCTATGATGCCACAGCACTCTACTGAGGGTGACAAAGTGAGACTGTGAAGTCTGAGAAGCTGTAGGAGAGGTCAGAGTATGAGACTGGGAATGAAATATGTGGTGATCTGGGCAGCTCCTGTGGCTCAAAGGAGTAGGGCGCCGGCCCCATATGCCGGAGGTGGCGGGTTCAAACCCAGCCCCGGCTAGAAACTGCAAAAATATATATATATGTAAATATTAGAAAAGAAAGAAATATGTGATGATCCTTGCCCGAGGCCTCCCTACAACCACATTACTTTGAACAAGTCATTTAACCTGGCTGGGTCTCTGTTTCCTCATCCAGAAAATAAAAGTCTGAGCTAAAGGATCTCTGTGATATTTTCCTGCCCCCAAGGCCTAGGTCCTCCAAGGAAAGGAGACACCCACCCTGTTACACCTTCCACCCCTGGACCAATGAAGCAGGGCAGGGAAATAGCTAAAATAGGAAGCAAAAAGCTGACAACTGCGTGTCACTCAAAGTTAAGACAAAATTCTTTGAAGCTTATGTAAGTGTGTGGAGGATGCAATTTCATTTACAATTCTTATTCAAAGTATGTGCCAGAAATATACTCACTACAAAATACTATGCTCTGGGGGCTCCCTTAGGTAGATGGAAAAGACGTTCTTGTGACAGGTTCATCTTAAGAGTTAGGACTGGACTATGGGGTAGCCAGTCCCGAGCACCCTTCACTGTCCCCAACTCCATGCCTCGGAGGCTCCTGCCAGTCCTCATGGGAGAGACTCACCTGTTAAAGAAGGTCTCTGCTAACATCCCAGAAGGTGGGAACACTGGCCTGGCCAGCCAGGAAGTTTGGAACAGAATCCAGAGTCCGATCTGCTTCTGCCCAAGCGGAAGAGGCAGATCTGGTCTCTTCTCCATGTGGCTATCCCTGCCCAGTCCCTGTGCAGACAGACCCAGCTACAGCTTCCACCCCAGAGAGTTTCTGGTAAACCACTAGAGGAAGCCGTTCTAATCTTCCATGCCCAGGAAACAAGTAGGAGCCAGAAGGTAAAGGTCAGTGGCAGCTGCAGCCCTGTCCCCTGTCCCAGCCTTTCACAATGCTACCTTCTGTGCACAAGAGAGGAAGAAAGGCAATTTTCTTCAAGTCATGACCCATGAGTTTGGAATTTTTAAAAGAGCATGTGGGAGTAAAAAAAGAATTCAAACTAAATACCATTTTAAACTGAGGTACAAAGTAATGCAGCCAGTCCTTTTACTAACAGCCAAGTATTTTCCTGCACCCCTCCCTTCTTGTTCTGGTCCCTCTGTGCCACATGCATCAAGGCAGGAGCAAACCATTCCCATCTGCAGGTCTCAATCCTGAGTCGCTCAGGATTGAGTCCAGCAGGAGCCACCCTGTACCTGCACACAAGATTCCAATGCTAAATTTCCAGGAATTTTTCAATCCGGCTGTTAAACACAGTCATTATTTAAAATGGAATTATATACATTTATAATTAAATTATATAAAAACAGGTAATAAATACTCAAAACTCTCACTTCCTAATCATTTGACTACATTTTACTCATATCTATGCTCTTGACATTGTTTCCATCGACTGTATCTATGAGGTGAAGATATTCCATAAAGGTGTGTTTGAAAATGGCCCATATGGGAATGCTGACACCACAGAAACTGGCAAAGATTTTAAATCAGGCTTCTCACCACCAACCCCTACCCCTTGCAGAGTCAGTGGTTAAACATTCGCCAGCACACAACTGCATACACACGCATCTTCATTTCCAGCCTGGATTTCTCCCCTGAACTCCAGACGCACACATTCAACTGCTATTCCAACAGCATTTGTTGGATGTTTACAGACTTGTAAAAGATTGAACTGACTTATTTCCCAACCTACTTCAAATGCAGTTTTCCCCATTCTCAGGGAAGGGCCATTCTATCCTTCTAAGCGTTCAGGTCATCTGATCTGTCAGCACATCCCAGTTTCTACCTTTGAAATTTATCTAGAATACAAGGCACCATCATCTGCCTGGATTACTGTAAGACCCTCCTAATTGTCCTCCTGTATCTACCTCTGGACTCTATAGTTGAACCTCAACTCAGCAGAGTGACCTTTGTACAGTGTTGGCTGGATCACGTCACCCTCTGTTTAGAGGTCCACAGGGCCTCACACTCTGGCCTCCCGTAACCTCTCTGTGCTCCTCTCCTCCCATTCTGCCCCTCTCTAGCCCCATTCGCCCATCCTCCTGCTGCAGGGCCACCAGCTGTTCTTTCTGCCTGGCCTACTCCCCACCCACTCTGTGCAGATGTCCACATGGTTCACTTCCTCACGAACTTGACTCCTTTGCTGAAATGTCACCTGCTTAGTGAGGCTTTCTCAAACCTCTCTGCAAAACTGTAAACCTCCCCCTCCCATCCTGGTTGACTTTCCTCTGGAGTCCATATCACTTCTTGCATACTGTATGATAATTAATTTATTTGGCTTATGGCCTGCCGCTCTTTTCCACAGGAATGTTAAGTGGCAATGAAGACAGTGGTTTTTGTGTGTTTTGCTCTCTGCAGTACCTCAGCATCCAAAATAGGGCCTGGGATATGGAAGGCGCTCTATAAATATTTGCTCAATGAAGAAATAAATCCCATTTGCACAGGACCACTGTCATTTCTGCAAAGGAATGATGGCACAAAGGAATAACTCTAATGGCAACTTCAAGGAAGGCCAAGGCCAACCCGGCAGCTTACCACCTGTAACAATACTACTAATAATAAAAGAGTTATTTATAGAATATTTAACTGCATGCCATTGCTAGGCTAAGAGTTTGACATGTGCCTCCTACCATTTAATTCTTGGCACAATCCTATGAGGTAGGTACTATTATTATCCTCATTTTAGCAATAAGTAGAGAGGAAACCACGGTACAGAGAGGTAAAATAACTTCCTGAAGGTCAGGTATCTTAGAAGTGATAGGTTGTTAATACAGGCAGTCTGGCTCTAACCTCCCACCTTGAAGGTGTGACTACATCCTCAAATGGCCAAAATGTTTTTGTTTTTTGGTTATTTTGAGACAGAGTCTCACCCTGTACTCTGGGTAGAATGACATGGCATCATAGCTCACAGTAACCTAAACCTCTTGGGCTCAAGTGATCCTCTTGCCTCAGCCTCCAGAGCAGCTGAGACTATAGGTGCCCACCACAATGCCTGGCTATTTTTTTTTTTGAGACAGAGTCTCACTATATCGCCCTTGGTAGAGTACCATGGTGTCACAGCAACCTCAGACTCTTGGGCTTAGGCAATTCTCTTGCCTCAGCCTCCCAAGTAACTGGGACTACAGGAGCCTGACACAATGCCCGGATATTTTTTTGTTGCAGTTGTCATTGTTGTTTAGCTGGTCCAAGCTGGTTTCGAACCCTCCAGCCTTGATGTATGTGGCTGGCACCATAACCACTGTGCTACAGGAGCCAAGCCAACGCCTGGCTATTTTTAGAGATGGGGTCTCCCTCTTGGCTCAGGCTGGTCTTCAACTCCTGAGCTCAAGCAATCCACCTGCCTTGGCCTCCCAAATGACAAAATGTAAAACATAGTACTAGATATTGGTCTACTTCTTTAAAGGGCTGGAACAATAGTGGTTCAAGCCAGACAGGCTCTTTCTCTGCTCCATGAGGTCAAGTTGCTCTGAACACTAACTGCTGTAAGTGGCCTCTGCCTCCCAGGTCCACTTGGCCTAATTGTGATTCACTCTCCTCCCTTCCGAAATCAACTAAGACATCATGCTTAGGCCTGAGCTGCCCTGTTAAAACCTGGAAAACCCTCAAGGGCTTAGTTTCTAGAGAAATGGCTAAGTGATTAAACTCGGGATTCAAAACTTTTCTGTGACCTCAGACAAGTTATTTAACCTCTCTACTTCAACCACAGAATGGGAAAGTAAGTCGATAACAAACGCAAAATGAGATAATTGACGTACAGCATTTAGCACGATGCCTGGCATACAGTAAGCACTCAAAAAATGTTAGCTTTCATCATTAAGCCTTTGGCATCGTGAACCAAAGCCTTCTTGCTAGCTTCTTGGAACTGCTGTAAAACCAATTAACCATTCAAGCCAGAAAAAAAAAAAATGCCAAGGAACAACTAAGTCATGGGCAGTGTATTCAATCATACTGATGAAAAATTAAAGGGATATAATGCATAATTTAAAAGATGACTATTCTACGCCAGTTTTCCCTTATCTGCTACCCTCCATAAGCCATGGGCCTATTAGGGTTGGGAAAGGGGGTGGGCAAGAATCTTAGACTTATGATCCTCCCAGAAGTTCTCATTTCTGGCTAAGCATTTCAGGTTGGGTGAGCGGATTTTCGGAGATGCAGATTGCTTCTGGAAAACCATTCACCGGATTGGTGTATGGGAAACGCTTTTGAAACCCGAGAGCGAATGCCAAAGACTAAGCGTATCCCAAGGGGAAAGGCACGAAGTTCCCACTATCCTTCAACTCAGTTCCAGGACGCCTAGGAAAAGGGACGCGTGGGCCACGGGGCTCCCTGGCGGAGGCCTCGCTGCCTCCTACTGAGCCGCCACCAAACCGCACCGCCGCCCCGGGCGTGCAGGGCAGGAAGTGGGGGCTCGTTGACTCTGCGCCAGGACGGCCGCCGGGGTATGCGAGCAAATCGCTGGAGGCTCCGGCCACCACGCGCGCCCAGCTCCCGGGCCAGCCGCGGGCGGGCGGGCACAAACGCCGCGGCGGCGGAGAGCGGCCGACGGCAAGCGGGGGTGGCAGCTTACTTCATCTCGCTCGTCAGAGCCGGCCGCTCCTCCGGGAAAGGCCGGGCGGCGGGGGCGCGGCGCTGCGGGCCGGGCTGGGCCGGGCCGAGCCCGCTCCAGGGGCTTCCCGGCGCAGGCCTGAGACCGACCCGGGCCCGCGCCTCCTCTTCCGCGGGCGGCCGACAGCAGAGCAGCCGCCCCGACAGGTGCGCGCGTCACGCGGCCTCGCGCCTCACCGCTCGGATTTCGCCCGCGGAGACGGGGACGGCGAGAGGGGAGGGCGCGAGGCCAAGGCCAACAGGGCGGTCACCCCGCGCCAGGGCTCAGGCCACCGCGGCCTAGCCCCACGGCCAGGGCCAAGGCCAAGGCCAGGGCCTGAGCCCGGGCGCGCGCTTGCTTAGGCCCCGGACGCAGGGCGCGCGCAGGAGGTGCAGGCGGAGCCACGCCCCTTCGCGGGCGCCGGGGCGGGGCGGAGCCTCGGGCTGCTCTCCCAGCGCAGTCCTCCTCTCGCGCCTGAGGGCCTGCTGTGCTCAACAGGGGCTACCCTGCTGCGTCAGAGACGCGCGAGTGCCCCAGAAGCTCACGAGGAGCTCCCCTGCCCCAGGAGCTGGCACCTGCTCGTCCCCAGGCCTCGCTCTTCCCCATGTGTAGAATGAGCGGCTTGGTCGTCCCATATTCAATACGCAGAGGGTCAGAGCGCACCCCTCCCCTGACAGCTTCTCGTTTCTGTTACATTGTAAATGTAATTCTGCTTATGTCACTGTGCGGCCTGTAGACTCAGTTTCTTCATCTGTATGTAAGGACAATGGGAGTGTCAGGGGTTGTCTGACAAGGGATAAATGCATATTAGGTGGTAGCTTGTACCTGTGAGGCTTTAAGAAAGGCAGCAAATTGAATAAGGCCGTCTAGTTAGTGCGAGAGAGGTATGTAAGTGAGATGCAACTCAGCGGCCTCTCAGCATTGGGTGGGTGGTCACTCGGTCCTCCATCGTGTCCTTGTGGCTTTCAGGCAGTGTGTTACCCTCACCTTGCCCAGGCTCGTGCCCGTGCCTGCTTTACTTGGACCCTTGGTCTCTGCCAGTGCCCTATGCAGCCCTGGCTGTTGAAGAGGCTTGCTTTCCCTGTGGTCTTTCTCAGCAGAGCCCAAGTGACCTTAGGTTAATAATCCAGGCTCCTGATGTAGGTGTCCCGGACACTGCTGGAGTGTCCAGGTTCTGTCCCGTCTTCAGACCCACTTCCAGCCTCCTTCACAACAGAAGAATGCATGGTCACCTCTGCTGAGGATCACTGGACCACCCAAGAGGGGAGATTCTGACCTGAGAGAGAAATTTTGCCACAGCCTTCTATTTCCTGATGGTTCCATTAGAGGTGGTAGCGTCAAAAACTAGCAGAGGGAACTTGGCAGTGGCCAACAGGACCGTGTGGGGCCAACAGGCATGATTACCACACAGGATGTTGGGCAAGGGGTTCCAGGAAGGCTGGGGAGCCAAGGGGGGTTGGGCCTCACTGTCGCCAAGGCTGGGGCCATCTGGGCACCTGCAGAGGGCTGCCTCCCCTCAAGAAGGATTTAGGGCCTGGAGGGGGAGGGCCAAGGGCCAGGACCCTCTGGGCCACCACCACAACTGGATATGAGCAGGAGGATTCAGGGCAGGGGCCAGCCAAGATGGACTCGGGTGATGCCAAGATTGTTGGCCTGGAGCCTATCCCATGTTCCCTCGTCCTGGGTGCATCAAGCACCCACACGCTATGAGAACCAGGGCCAGGGACAGCGCAGATGGGAGTGGGCCGGTGCTCAGAAACCCAGAAGAGTTGAAGGGCATTTCTCAGACTTCTGTGCAGCCATCACAGGGTGACTTTCTGTTACTTTGAGAGCATCTTGTAAAATACCCCCAAACCAAGGCAGCTGTAACCAGCTTACAAAGAAAATGCCTGCATGTCTATTTATTTAGGTCTCCTTGGGGTGGGGTCTGAGGAGGGAATGAGCCTCCAGTGTCATCTTTGCTCTCCCGACTCCTACGGTCACTCCCATACCACTTGGAGAAGTTGCATTTCTCTGCCCTTCCTTTCCTCACCTTATCTTCATCTCAGTCTCATCCTGCCTCTGTACCTTTTAGTCTGATCTGAGCACTTGCTTTGCTTTCTTTCCATCATGAAAACAATTTGGTTGTGCTAACCCCCCATCATGAAGGTGTGAGAGTAGTATTCTCCCAAAACAAAAATCTAAAACCTGTCCATATGGGCCTATAGGGTTGGTTCCAGCATCTTTGCCTATCTGAATATTTTCTCACTTCTGTGCTAACTGCAGCTACGGGAGACCAGGTGTGCCCAAAACCCCATGAAGGAAGCCAGAAGAGAGGACAAATGCCCCATGGGGGTGTCCTGTGACCAGAATAGTGTCTGCAGTTTATCTCATGCCTAATAAGGAATACCTGAGGGCTGTATTTATGGGAGCTATTTTTGTTTGTTTGTTTGTTTTCTAATTTTCTTCCTGGTCCTTAAACTGTGGGGTAGGCAGAAGTCAGGGTTAATTCAGCCTGCTCCACAGACATGGAAAGCGAGACCCAGAGAGATGAATGACTCACAGCGATGTCTATGGAGTTAGAAATAAAATCACGTTGCAGTTTCTATTTTCAGGTGCCACTCCCCAAGGCAGCTCTCTGCTTCTTGATTTTCCCAAGGAGTGGGGGGAGGGAGAGAGAACAGGTAGGTTTTCAGCCATGAGTAAATCTTTTCATCCCCAGACATGAGGAGTCTCCTTTTTATTTATTAAAGATTGGCTTCACAAAGTAAATATGTAATAGTTTTCTAGTGCTGCTATAACAATTTACCACAATTTCATTGCTTAAACGACATAAACATATTATTTTACAGTTCTGGAGGTCAGAAGCTGACTTGGGTCTCACTGAAGCCCAAGGGACTAAATTAATGGGTGGATGGGACTGACTTAATGGGTGGATGGGATTGAATTCCTTCCCAGAGGAGCCATTTTCTGGCCCAGGCAAAATTCAGCGCCTTGTGGTTTTAGGACTAAAATCTTCCTTTCTTTGCTGGCTTCAGCAAAAGGCCATTCCCAGCTTCTAGAGGCCACCACATCCCTTGTCTCATGGACCCTTCCTCCCACTTCAAGGCCAGCTGGAAGAGACCCAGGGCCTTGTGTCCCCCTCCCTTCTTTTTCAGGGTTATCTCTCTGAGCCAGGTGGGTCAGGGTCCCTGCTTTTAAGATGTGCTTTAGATTGGGGACACCTGCATAATCCAGGATAATCTCCCTACCTCAGAGACCACAACCTTAATCACACCTGCGTGGTCCCTTTGGCCACATAAGGTAACACAGTCACAGGTTCCAGGTATCAGGGCCTGGATATGTTTAGGGAGCATTCTTCTGCCTACCACAAATTATAAATTTGCAAATTCTCAATCCCTAGATTATCTAGATTATTTATCACATAATTGTTATCATGTAATAGCTTTATTCAAATTTAACTCACATGCTATACAATTCACCCATTTAAAGGGTAAAATTCTGGCTTGGGGCTCGTATCTCATACACCGGGGCTGGAGGGTTTAAACCTGGCTGGACCTGCTAAACAACAATGACAACTACAACAAAAAAATAGCCAGCATTGTGGCGGGTGCCTATAGTCCCAGCTACTTGGGAGGCTGAGGCAAGAGAATCACTTAAGCCCAAGAGTTTGAGGTTGCTGTGAGCTGTGATGCCACTGCACTCTACCAAGGGTGACATAATGAAACTCTGTCTCAAAAAAAAAAAAGTGTAAAATTCAATGGTATGTGCAGAGTTGTGTACTAATAACCACCATCAATTTTTTTTACACTGATTTCATTTATTAGGTAAAGTTCCTCTTACAATCGTGTCTTGCTTCCAACCACCATCAATTTTAATACTTTTTAAAAATCTACTGAGTGGTATCATACAGGGTATATATATGAAACTTTCTTCACTCAGTTGTGAGTATTTGAGATCTATAAACATTGATATCTAGATCATGTATTTTTAATACATGTCATCATCCTATTAGAATATTCAATTTTTAAAATCCATTCTCCCATAGACACTTAGATTTTTTTTTTTTTTATTGTTTGGGATTCATGAAAGTACAAAGAACTAGGTTACACTGATTGTATTTGTTAGACAAAGTCCCTCTTAAAATTGTGCCCCACCCCCAATAGGTGTGCCATACACCATGACCCCCCCTTTTCCCCACTACTTTATTCCCTATTCCGTGCCTTGTATTAGCTCATCTACTGCCTTCATATTAGAATTGAGTACATTGGATTCTTTTTTTTTTTTAGAGACAGAGTCTCACTTTGTCCTTGGTCTTAGGCAGTTCTCTTGCCTCGGCCTCTTGAGTAGCTGGGACTACAGACACCCACCACAACGCCCAGCTATTTTGTTGGCTGGGGTCGGGTTTGAACCCACCACCCTCGGTATATGGGGTTGGCGCCCTACCCACTGAACCACAGGAGCCGCCCCTAGTACATTGGATTCTTGCTTCTCCATTCTTGCAATGCTTTGCTAAGAAGAATGTGTTCCACTTCCACTGGGTTAATACAAAAGATGTAAAGTCTCCATCTTTTTTAGTGCCTGAATAGTATTCCATGGTGTACATATACCACAGCTTGGTAGTCCATCCCTGGGTTGTTTCCACATTTTGGCAATTGTAAATTGAGCTGCAATAAACTTTTTTTTTTTTTTGCCTAGACAAGAAACCCTACTCCCATGAGCAGTCATTTCCCATTTTACCCCAACCCTCTGCATCCTAGGCAATCACTAATCTAGTTCTGTCCATGTGGATTTGCCAAAACTGGAACTTTGTATCAATGAACCATACAGCACATGACCCTTTGTGTTTAATTGTGTTATACAGACATGCATATATATGTGTCTATATAATGCTTTAAAGTTTATCCCTGTTGTGGCATCTATCAGTGCTTCATTCCTTTTTATTGCTAAATCATATTTAATTATATGAATACACCAAATTTTGTCAGTCCATTCGTCAGTTGATACACATTTGGGTTGTTTCCACTCTTTGACCATTATAAATAATAGGGTTGTGAACACACGTACATTGTTTGTTTTGTTTTTCTTTTTTTATTTATTTTTATTTTTTATTATTTTATTTTATTTTATTTTATTTTTGGAGATAGAGTCTCACTCTGTTGCCCTGGGTAGAGTGCCATGGCATCATAGCTCACAGCAACCTCAAAATTCTGGGCTCAAGAGATCCTCTTGCCTCAACCTCCCTAGAGGTGCCCGCCACCACACCTGGCTAATTTTACTATTTTTAGTAGAGACAGGGTGTTTCTCTTACTCAGGCTGGTCTTGAACTCCCAAGCTCAAGCAATCCACCTGCCTTGGCCTCCCAGAGTGCTAGGATTACAGGAATGAGCCCCTTTGGCCACATACATGTTTTTGTGTACGTGTTTTCACCTCTCTTGGGTATACACCTAGGAGTGGTGGAAGAGCTGGGTCATATGGTTCATTCTATGTTTAACCTTTTGAGAAATTACTAGACCATTTTCCAAAGTGGCTGCACCATTCTCTGCTGCCACCAGCAATGTACAAGGATTCCAGTTTCTCCTCATCTTTGCCAACACTTGTTGTCTGACATTTTTATTATATCTTCTGAAGGTTTGCCAAAAAATCAACTAACCAAAGGCAGATTAATTGGCGAAAAGGCATAGAAATTTATTTAATGTGTATGTGCCGAAGCCTTTGGAATGAAGACCTGAAGATATAGAGGAAATAGTCCATTTTTATCCTTAGGCTCAACAAACTGTGGACAGCCATGTAGAAATAGGATTGGGTAAAAAGAATGTGACTTAATGCTAATCCGAAAGGGGTAAAACCATGCAGGCCTGTCTGTCCAGATTCTTACATGGCCTCTCAGAGCAGTATTCCTTCCTTCTGGGAATGGGGCAGGACCCTCCCTGGAATTGGGGGTCTTATGTCCTGTAGCCAAATAAGGTGGGTCAGATAATTTCTTTATGGGGAGTTTTAACACAGAAAAGTGGAAGGAAAGTAAAAATAATATGTTTAGGTTTTATAGCTGGTTTTGAGGACACAGGATTCGGGGTTCTGTGCCCTGCCTTAGGGAAAAGGGAATCTTGTTTCTATGGCTAGCCTTGGGGGGAGAATTGGACTGAGAGAAAGGAGGGACAGGAGAAGGTCAGAGAAAAACTTTTGCTTCTGAGGCTGCTTCTGAGGTCTTCTTTTTGGAGTATTATTACCTGAGTCCCAGCATAGCAGTCTAGTGGGAATGAAGTGGGAGTTCATTGTAATTTATTTATTTATTTATTTATTTTACGGGGGAATCATTGAGGGTACAGAGAGAAACAGGTTACACTGATTACATTTGTTAGGTAAAGTCCCTCTTATAATTATATCCCACCTCCAAGAGGTGTGTCACACACCATGAATTCATTGTAATTTTGATGTACATTTCCCTGATGGCACGTGACGTTGAACATCTTTTCCTGTGGCTTATTTGAGGGGAGACATGTATAGACAAGTTCTTTTGCTCATTTTTCAATTGGATTATTTCTTTTTTATTGAGTAATTCAAGTTCTTCATGTAGCCTAGATACAAGTCCTTTACCAAACATACGATTTGCAAAAATGTTCTGCCGTTGTGTGAGTTGTCTTTTCAACTTCCTTGATGGTGTCCTTTAAGACACAAAAGCTTAAGTTCTGATGATGTTTATTTATTGATGTTGCTCATGCCGGTGGTGTCATAGCTAATGAGGCTTTGCCCAACCCGATGTCACAAAGATTTATGCTTGTGTTTTCTTCTAAGAGTTTAATAGTTTGGGCTCTTACATTTAGGTTCTAAACATTTTCAGCTAGTTGTAAATGATGTGAGGCAGGGGGTCTAACTTCCCCCTTTTGCGTGGATATCCAGATGTTGAACTGTCACAGGCAGGGCTCCAAAGCCTGTGCGTGGCTGGGCATACAAGGTGGATGTGACCGGAGAGCCTCACTGGGCCAGATGACCAATGCCTAGCGAATAACAGACCCTCAAAAAGTGCCAAATGAACATGGTACAAGCTGAGGAACCAGAGCCACCAGGTTCAGGTTCTGGAGTTCCCTTTGCCCTGTACGTGGCTCTGAGTGATTCTGACTTGGTATCCCCTCGGGGACAGGGGACAAAGCCCCAGTGCTGCTACGGTCTGAGTCCCAGATATTTTTTGAAGGCTACCTGAGGGAGGGAGCATGAAGGGGAAGGGAACTGGGGAGCAGCCGGCCTGGTTGTGAACCAGGATAGGGACCCTTGAATCACAAAAAGAAAGGTGTCTGTACTCAAGGTTGACATTCCTTGTCTTAAGCTTCAAGAGGCAAAAGCAGGGAAAAGCTCTTGGCTGGCAGATAAAATAAAAAGATAACAGTGCTGGCAGCCACCCCAGACATCTCTGCACCAGCAAAAGCTGCATCGTATCCTTAAGGCCATGTGGAGATGCAGCCTGGGGGACAGCCAGGCTATGGATGAGCCTAGGGTCTGGGGGAAGGACAAGGCACCCTTGGAAGGGAAATGTGGTGATCAGCAGGACCTCACGAGACAGAGGCTGGCTTCCCGTTCACTTCTCCAGGAAGCGGGCACTGTCTGTCTTTCCCCAGCCCTGACACTGCAGTGGCCTGGGCTGGGGCCAGGAGTAGGGAAGCCTCTAGTGAGCTGGCAGTTCCCAAGTGGCTGCAGGGTCAGGGCAGAAGAAAACTCTGCGTCTGTGGGGCCCTTGTCCTCCTCTGTTCTCCAGTCCTGGCAATGCAGGTAAGATGCCCCTCGGGCATTCAACCCACGCTGTGTACCAGGCATGGTGCCAGGCTCAGGGGTGACAGCAGCAAACCAGGCCCCTGCTGCAAGTGGCTCATTTTCTATGCCAAGGAGGTGTGCATGATGGGGAGACAGACAGTAAACAAGTGGGTGAATCATTGCAGAGAGCCACAAATGCCACAGAAAAATTAAAGCCCAGTAAGGGAATAGGATGTCTCACTGGGTCCTTAGGGATGGCCTCTCCAAGAGGTGACATTTGACTGAGACTAGAGAGAAAGAGGTCAGTTGTGCAAGAGCTGGAGGAAGAGCGTTCCAGGGAGAGAGAACAGCGCGTACAAAGGCCCAGAGGCAGGAATCAGCGTGGCCTGGAGGGAGAACTGGAGGCAGGTCAGCGTGGCCAGAGTGCCCAGCAGCTGGCCGACTGAGCCCACAGCACCACGCAGGCCACGGTGGGAAACGTGGGGCTTTGTTCGAATATGTAACAGAAGGTTCTGCAGAGTTTTAAATAAGTGGTGTGATCAGTTTTCACCGTAGAAAGGTCCTTCGGCCTCCTGGGTCACAGAGGAGAAGCATGTTGGGCGGGCAAGGAGGCCCTGGCAGGGTCCCACTGGCAGGTTGCATAACGGTGAGGTGTTTGAAAATGGAGGTTTAATTATTATCCAGCAGATCAGGAGATGACCGCTGTTGAAAGGTGGTTTGTTAGACTCAGAAACTCTAAGAAGAGAAAACACAGCACGCCACGGGCAGGGGCGCCCAGGAAGCACCAGAGTGGGCAGGAGGTGGGAGGTCAGGAGGGGGACACATGGACATGGCCTCTCTTGTGGTTTCTGTGGGAAGGGAGGGCGAGGCAGGCTGAGCAGGCTCGGAGCTGGATGGCAGGAGAAATTCCTGCAGGCAGAGGGGTCACCCATGGTTGTCTGGTATCTGGCCCTGGGGTGATCAGGGCAGGTGACGGTAGCCTTGAGGTGAGAGACACCCTGATAGAGGAGGTGCTGGATGTGGGCTCTGGGTGGGGTGGTTTGAAAGGGGGTCCCCAGGCAGGTCATCCGTTGGCTCTAGGAGTTAGCTAATCACTTTTTTTTTTTGAGACACAGTCTCACTATATTGCCCTTGGTAGAGTGCCATGGCGTCACAGCTCACAGCAACTTCAAACTCTTGGACTTAAGCAATTCTCTTGGCTCAGCCTCCCGAGTAGCTGGGACTACAGGCTCCTGTCACAACGGCTGGCTGTTTTTTTGTTGTAGTTGTCATTGTTGTTTGGCAGGCCCAGGCCGGGTTTGAACCTGCCAGACCTGGTGTATGTGGCCAGAGCCCTGACTATAGGGGCTAAGCCAGAGTTGGCTAATCTTGAAAGGGACAGTCTGTCCATGGTCTACAAGGCCATAGATGTCAAAGCACCAGAAACACAGAGGACACCTGTTTTCTGTGGACAGAGGTTACAGGTGGAAACTGACAATCTCTGCTGCTGGGTTAGATGTGGGTGACCAGGGAACAGGAAGAATCAAAGATGCTGCCTGGGCTTTTGGCTTCAGCTATCGGGTCCTCTTATTCTTGAAGCGAGTCTCTGGGGGCCAGAGACATAGATACCCTCAGGGCACTTGAGCTTCTCAGGGGAGCTCAGCTTCATGTAGGGAGTGTAGGCAAGTCAGTGGCACTAAGCACCTTGACGTAGAAGCTTGCCTTGCCTTAAATAACAGATATGCTGCTAAAACATAATGCGGAATTAAAAAATTCATTCCAACCATTTAGAAATCACATTCCCTCGTGTACTTATATTGACATTCCAGCAGCCATGATTCAGGTTGTTTTTTCCTTGTTTAAAGCCTACGTGGCTTCCATGATGAGGGAGGGTCTCGGTTGCTATAGTCCTGGAATCAAATCCCTTAAGAAACAAATCTTATTTGTGACAGGGGCTCTCTTCATTGGAATTTAAGATAGTCTTTTAAAAACTATAGACTCTTTTGACCATTGCCTCTAACATTTTTCTTTAGTTGGATCTTATTTTATTAAATTCAATTATATGTAACAGTAGATAACTGTTATTATTTTTTGAGTCAAGTTTAAGGAAACAGATCACCCATATGACATAAAGCTGGGGTGCCCAATCTACTGGCCCCTGGGCCACATGCAGATTCCGTGAGGACTTTTTTTGTTTACCTTCAGCATCAGATATAACAAAAAGCATGCATGGACTTTTTCTTTTTTGGCTGATCAGCTTTTGCTACATTTGTGTATTTAATGTACGGCCCAAGACACTCTATTTCAATGTGCAGCAGAACAGAAAAAATGGTTGGACACCCCTGAGTCATAAAGTAAGTGCTCAAGAAAAAGCGTTCCTGTGATTTGTTTTGATGGCACAGCCTCCACAAAAGGCAGGACTTTGTGATGTCTTTGTATCTATTGCAAAGCTGCAAAAGAGTCCCTTCCCTAGAACATAACCTCAGCCTTCACCTGGTGAGGGACTTGTGGATGTGTTCTGACAAATTCAAAGGCTCTTGATTCTTGCTAATTAAGATGTCACACAGAATCTGCTGTGTGGATGGAACTATCAATTGCTGGTGAGAAATCGGATTGTGTGGTTTGGGGCAGGGATGAAGGACTTTCCCTGATCAACCTCCCTTCACCCTGGAGCCTTCTCTGGAGTCACAGCAGCTGAAATTCATACCCATGAAATGATCACAGGGTACCTGCAAACATCACTGCTACTGTTTCTCAGCCTTTCTATTTTGAGGGGAGTATTTTGTCATCTGGACTATAAACACTTTGCAGGCAAGATGTCTGCTGGCTACTGTATCTTATTAACATTAACCCTCCTTTCCCAGCACCCAGCCCAGTCACTCCTTGATATATGTTTATTGGTTAAATGGATACATTAATTAATACAGCATAGTTATCAGCTGGCAGATCTTTGTCAGACCAACTTTTATTTTTCACAAATGCAAAAAATCACATTTGGTTGTACATCAAAGGACGCTACCAAGAGAGTGAAAAGACAGCCCATACATAGAACGAGAGAAAATATTTGCAAATCATTTATCTGATAAGGGATTGACATTCAGAATATATAAAGGACTCTTTTTTTTTTTTTTTTTTTTTTTTTTGCAGTTTTTGGCTGGGGCTGGGTTTGAACCTGCCACTTCCGGCATATGGGGCCAGGACCCTACTCCGTTGAGCCACAGGCACCACCCTATAAAGGACTCTTTCAACTCAACAGCAAAAAATATATATATATATATAGCCTAATTCAAAAATGGGCAAAAGACATGAATAGCCTATTTTTCACAAAAGATATTCAAGTGGCCAATAAGCAACATGAAAAATGCTCAACATCATTAGTCACTGGGGAGATGCAATCAAAGCCACTATGAGATACCACTTCACACCCACTAGAGCAGTGCTTCTCAACCTTCCTAATGCCCGATGTATTTTCATTGTTACACAGGGGTTGCGACCCACAGGTTGAGAACGGCTGCACTAGAGTAACTATGAGAAGGACAAACAAAACCCCCATGCACAGAAAATAATCCTTGTTGAAAAGAATGTAGAGAAATTAGGAACCTCATACCTTGCTGATAGGACGGCAAATGGTGCAACAACCGTAAAAACTATTTAACAGTTCCTTAAAAAGTTAAATGTGGAATTACTATATGATCCAGTCCCAGGTGTGTACCCAAAGGAATCGAAAGCATGGACTCAGATATTTGTACACTAATGTCCATGGCAGTGATATTCACTACAGCCAAAAGCTGGAAGCAACCCAAGTGTCTGTAATCCGATGAGTGGTTATAAGCATAACCTGGTTCATCCATAGAATGGAACACCATTCAGCCACAAAAAGAGACAAAATTCTGACACGTTATAGCATGGATGAAACTTGAGAACATTATGCTACGTGAAAGAAATCAGTCACAAAAGACAAATACTGCATGATTCCAAATGTTGCCTAAAATATGCAGGCAAATTCCTACCAACTGACACTAGAGTGGTGGGCACCAGGGGATGGGGGAGGGGACAGATTTTCTGTTTGGAAGATGAAACAGATGGATGGCATAGATAGATGGTGGTGATGGTCACTTAACATCATAAAAACTTAATGCCCACTGAATTGTACACTTAAAAAAAATCAACATGGTAAATTTTCTATTTGCATATTTCATCACAGTAAATAATACTTATAATCAAGATTCCTGCCGGTAAAAAATATTTTTAGAAACGACTGAAAAGAAAAGACAAGACAGGATGGGGGATGAGAAGTTGAGCATCTCACTCAGGATGCCTGTCTGGCTCTCTCGGGATAAGGAGGTGCCCAGCTGGTCATCCTCCACTTCGCTATGGGGGAGTTTGGGCACAGGGAAGTTTGATCACCGTGGCTGACACCCATCAAAGCTGGGACAGCAGCCAAGTGCACACGGTCCAAACAGGAATCTCTTCAAGGACCCAGATCACATCTTCATTTCTGTATCCCTCTCCACACTTCAACAACACCTGTCCATCTGCAATTTTATTGTAAAGGGGTAATTAAGTGTCAGCTTAACTCAGACACTTTGGCTTCATTACAAGTCCAGCATGGGAGAACGTTGAGTTTGTTTAACATAAAAGGCGAACGCGATTCGAACATATGCCTGGATCTCTGAAATGCTTTATCTCCAGAACCCTGGCAGTTAGGTAATATACAAGTCATGTTTTCCTAACTCTTCTTGTGTGAAGCGTCCCTGGATGAGACTCCAAATGAGCTTATCTGTACTACCTTCCACCTTCCACAAGGTTCGGTAAAGTTAGTGTGAGGTTCCCAGGTACTTGAAATCCAGAGTCACAAATAGAACTCTAATGAATGCTGCAGTTAGAACTAGTTCCACACAAAGAGGTATTTAGAGGTGAGGCGGAAGTACAAATAGAGTCCTAATTAATGCATGTGCTAATTAGCTTCCCTGCAATTGGTGGGTTTACCCTGAGGGGATACACACATGTATGTGTATATACATATCTTTATTTTATTGAAACAGCGTCTCAGTTTGTCACCCTCCGTAGAGTGCTGTGGCATCACAGCTCACAGCAATCTCAAACTCTTGGGCTCAAGCAATTATCTTGCCTCAGCCTCCTGAGTAGCTGGGAATACAGGCGTCCACCACAACACCCGGCTATTTGTTTTTAGAAACAGGTCTGGGGAGTCTCACTCTTGCTCAGGCTCTTCTCAAACTTCTGAGCTCAAGCAATCCACCGCCTTGCCCTCCCAGAGTGCTAGGAACAGGTATGAGCAGTCCCACCCTGAGGATATTTTCAAAGCTCTTGTGTGTAACTGGTAAGTTGAACAAGCAAGAGTCCTTTGGTGCAAAAGAAAACTTCATCTTCCCCTATTCTGGCTCAGACCTGGTTGAATGTTCTTATTTGCCCCCTGGGGAAAAAATCTAAGGCAAGTTCCTGAGTCTCCTTAGCCTCTCTCTAGTACTTAAAAGATCTGTCCCGTGTCAGAGTCAAAACCCCCAAATTATGGCTTCTCCCCACCCTCAACTCCCACGGGGAGGGAGCAGGGAGTTTGGGGCTGCCCCCCACCCCTTGCTAGCTGCACTTTCTGGCTCTAGGCTTTCAAAGGCGAAAGGGACAGACGAGGTTTAATTGGACTCTCAGGTCCAAGGGAGCTGCTGCTCCCTAGGTTTGGCAGAATTTAAACTTACCACACAGGTAATTTTCAAGACTCCTTCAAAACACAAAGCTCTAGCAGCTGCTGTTCTTTTGATTCCAGTGAGAAAACCTCTTGTGGATGCTCTTTTATCTGTACTTCCACCTCCAGCTCCCGAGAGGTATTAAACCCCTAAATTCTCCTCCCGATCCAGGAGTTTTGGTTGGGAGAATCTAAGACACTCCCTAGACCAGCATCTGGTTCATGGCGCCTCCCACCTGGGACAGGCTGTCAGGGAAGGAGTGTTACCAGCAGGGGTGTTTCTGGCTGGGGTCTCTCCGGTGGGAGCACACTCCAGGGGCCATTGCCCATTTTGTCCTGGGCCAACTAGAGGTAAGGAGGCAGCATCCTCCTCCTTCTCCTCCAGGGGTGGGGGTGGGACATACTAACGACACACCAACCACCTTCTCTGAAAACATTCTTTCCCTAATCTCAAATGTGCTGGGTCTTTTTTCTGCCTCAAAGTAACAGCTGAGCTCATGGATATAAAACTAACTGTCCCTTGACCTCTCCCTTTTGCTGGCTCACCCACACCTTCCTCTGGAACTGGGAATGGCTGGTGACAAAAGACCAGGACCTCGACTGACGTGGAGGCCAGGCCCCATTTTAGTGTCCCATTACTTATGTGTTTTAATGACCAAAAGATGGAGCGTGGAGTAAAGATTTCCTTTTTTCAAAAAAAGGTGAAAAATTCTCGGCAGACCTCAAGGGACCCATGTGAATCGCTGAGCAATTTCGGAAAGCCTACAAGATTGCTCAGAACCACAAGTCACTGTTTAGAGTTCCTGCAGCTAATAAAGGCCTTTGCAGCTCACGTGGTGCCTCAACCAACTGGAATTCTCCTCCGTTGGATAAGTTTTGTCAGCAATATTCGTGATCTCCTGGGTGCCCTTCTCGATACTGGAATACAGGTGTGGTCTCTTTCCTCCCCTAACCTAATTACGGAAGAGGCTGAGTACCCTCTCAGGCCACCCCAGCACTCTTTTATCACACTAGAGACCCAACACGTGTTGGCAGGCCTCCCTCACCCGTGGTTATATCCTCCCATCTTAGCCCTGTGCCGGGCACATAGCGGGGTCTGACAAAGCCTGATTTGAATTACAACCTCAGGATGAAGCAGAGAGATCCACAAAGACCAGGAATTTATTCTCCAAGGAGTTGACTCTTCTCCTTAAAAACATTCTTTTTAATTAGATTTTAGATTTTTAAAAAAATTAATCTCTGCTCTTTTATTTTATTGCTCTGCTGTTATATTAGATTGGGCCCGTGGTGCCTTAGAACTGTAATGAGTGAAGTCAATAAAACAAACTAGCAGGCACATTAAAACTGCCTGGATTTTTAAAAAGTGGATCCCTAACATCCTCTATTGGAAAAGGCCAGGTTTTCTAATCTATAAGGTAAGAGGGCCTAGTGTTCTGTCGAGGCTATTTGCCTATTCAATAGCCATTCTTCCCATCTTCATTAGTAACAGACCCTTCATTTTATTCAGTATTACAGTGTACACAAGCATCTCTTAAAGCTGAGCGTGGCTATGTGGCTAAGTTCTGGTCAATACAATTAAGCCGATGTCATCAGACAGAATTTATGAAAGGAGGAACAGAGAGCTGGTATGTGCTTTTTAAATATTCTTCCTGCCCCTACCTCTTGCTTTGTGCCTGAGATACTGATGTGATAGCTGGAGCTCCAGCAACTTGATGGGCTCATGAAGCAACTGTGAGAATGGAAGTCAGAGGTTAAGGACGGAAGAAGAGAAAGCTGAGGGAAGAACCAGACTCTCTGATGACACCAATAATACTAATAGAGCCACCACAACAGTCAGGGATCTCTGACCTCCAGAATACTTTTAAGTGAAAGAGAAATAATTCTATTTTGTTTAAGACTTTACCTCTGATTTCTCGCATTTACTCAGTTTAGTATGGTTACCTCTGTTATAAAGAATTGGCTAGGCAGCAGTCATTTTATTTTACCCATTGTGGAAGGAATTCTCTCTACAATGATCTGAACACTCTCTTGCTTTCTTAAACCAATCATGTCGCATAAAACACAAGAGGCTCAGTTAAACTTGAAGTTCAGATAAACAACAAATAATTTTTTAGTAAAGCCATGTCCCGGATATTGCATGGGACATGCTTATACTAAAAAATAATTCATTGTTTGTCTGAAATTCAAATTTAACTGGGAATCCCTGAATTTTATTTGCTATCTCAGCCGACCCTAACCGAACAGACACTTTGTCTGCCATTTCCTATGGTACTGTGTATAGTGATCCATAGGGATCCTATTAAGGGACACGAGGTCAGACAATTAAGTTCATAAACTCATCCTGGAAGAAGTACTCCATGCTTCATTGTTGACTGTCACCTTCAAAGCACTTCCCTCAGCCATTCGGTGACCACAGTGATCTTTTCACTCCTATGTTCTTATTCTGCTCTTTGTAATATTTCTGTCACTTCCTTCATTGTCACCTATCAGTCACTCCATCTGCTGCTGCCCCCCACATGCCCATCCATCTGCAGTAGCCTCTGCCCATTTGCAATGTGCCCTGGTAATCTGTGCATGAACAGTGCTCAGAGCTTGTGCTCTGGAAGCCTGGTGGACTCGTGGTCCCGGGTTTGTAGCTTTGTGACCTCAGGCAAGTCATTTGACTATCTGAGCTCATATTCCCTTGTGTCCAATATGAGGGGGAGAGTCAGAGCTGCCTCATGGGTTATGTGAAAGTTAAATATGTTTAATATGGAGAATATGCTGGGGGCGGCACCTGACCCTTAGTAAGCACTCAGCAAATGGGAGCAGTTGCTATGCGGTGAGCTTAGCCACCGGAAAATTAGGCTGGATAAACAGGATCTAAGGAGAGGTCTTTTATGAGTAAAACATGAGCAATAGGGGTGTTGAGGTCCCTGAGAGGAAGGGACGGAAGGGAGGCCAGGAACTGGGCCCTAAAATCTGGAGAGAGCGGAAGAGTACAATCCAAGCCAGACCGTGATGGGAAGTGGAGTTTAAGTGGGTACCACAGGTGTCGGTGGTCATGGGCTGAGTCGTGCCCCCCAGATTCATATATTGAAGCCATAACATTTAGTACCAGAATGTGACTATGTTTAGAGACAGGTCTTTTAAAGAGGCAATGAAATTAAAATAAGATCATGAGAGTGGGTCCCAATCCCACATGGCTGGTATCCTTACAAGGAGAGGTCAGGACACAGACGCACATACAGAGAAAACCACGAGACCCAGGGAGGAGAAGGTGGCAGCTATGTGCCCAGGAGAGAGGCCCCAGGAGAAGCCAGCCCTGCAGACACCTTAAGCTTGGGCTTTCTGCTTCCAGACTGGGAGGAAATGAACTTCTGGAGTTTTGTCACCCAGCCTGGGGGGACTTTGTTATAGCAGCCCCACTGACACAGCGATAAAGTGTCAAACAGAAGGTTGTGGAACCACAGCAGTAGACACAGCATCCGAGGCAGGCATCTGTCCCTTTATCCAGTGGATGTCACTTTGGTTGTTTATTGATGCCAGGTGCTTTCCCGGCCCAGGTTGTTTGGTGACAAAGGCAGCAGTGGTTCTAGTGAGAGGTGGCAGAGTACACAGTGACAGGAGATGTGGGCAACTGGGCTGCCTGGGAGCAGGTGGGAAGCAGAGGAGAGGCTTCTCCGAGAGAGGGTGGCTGACACCTGGACGGGAGAAGGGGCCAGGTCGATGTTTTAAAGGACCCGTCAGAGGCCAGTGCTGCTGGAGCTGAGCACATGAAGGAGAGGGCAGCCCAGAGGCGGCACTGGTCACTGCTGGACCTCCCAGCCTCATGGCCTTCCCAAGGTTTCTGTGTTTTACTCTAGGACAAGGGGCAGCTCTGAAGGGGCATAGACTTGAAGAGGTGGGGGTGCTCAAGCCAGCCTGTCCTTCCAGCCCGTGTGCTATGGAACGCAGGTGCCACTTCCACAGACCGATGCAGAGAGCTGTAACTTGGGCTTGGGAAGCCACTTTCACTTATTGGGGGTGGTGGACATGAGAAGCCCCCAAGTGACAGAGGGTTGCCTAGAATTGATGAACGATTCCACTGGGCACAGAGAAGAGAAGGAACGTGTTCCTTCCTTCACTTACAGCACACTGGGCGGATCCAGTGCTGGGGACACCTCAGAGAGTAGGGCGGCCACCTCCTCTGCCTCCAGGAGGCTGCGTACAAGTGCAGGCAGGCACAGTGTCGGGTGCTGGTGAACGTGTGCTGAGCAAGGAACAGAGCAAAGAATACAGACTTGGACAATCAAACCCAAGAACTCATCCTAGAAAAAGTGTGACACACCTCATTGCTGAATGTCTCCATGGCCCACCTTTGAAGTACTCATGTTGGCCTCTTGGTGACTATAGTCATCGTCAGCGATGAGATGTATGGCACTTTTTAGAGGATGAGTTTGTGAACTTAATTGTCAGGCCATTCCAGAAAAAGAGTTCCAAAATTGCTTTGAAGAGTGGACTAGGCACAGACAGCAGTGTATAGCTTCTCCAGGAGAGTATTCCTCAAAGGGACCACAGTGCTATTCAGCAATGGAGTCTGTAGCACTTTCTCTAGGATGAATTTGGGGAGGTAATTGTCAGACCTTGACCTCACAGAGTAGAGTGCAGGGGCCGGTGGGCTGTGTTGGGTATACACCATGAGGTGTGGGACCTGTGGACAGAGTGAAAGGTGCTTGTGACTAAGGGGGGTCCTTGTCAAGCCCCAGGAAGGCTTCTCTGCAGTGGAAAGATTTCTCATGCCAGGACCTGAAAATGCGCTTGTCATCCCTTTGCAGCCAAAGCATCTTCATTCTCCTGTTCAACACAGATACCTTTGGGAAGAACCTTCACTGAAGCCGGTTAACTCCATTTAACTCCCAGCACCTTAGAAGGATACATTAACAGTCTTGATTTGATTTGATTCGGGGGAAAGAGGAAGGCAGCAAAGACTTCATCCAGGGCGGACGGAATCGCACCTCGCCACGGCTCATAACAAATGCTCGAGAAATGAATAACCGAGCAAACCCGGAATGTGCAGACACAAGCTGGCTGATCTGGCATTTGAACATTTGTGGGTCTGCTAAGTGCACCAACAGCCTGACTGTGAGGATAGGAGGTCGCCATCCCATAGCTGAAGATGACGAAGAAGCAAGAGGAAGAAAGAATGTAAGTGTCTTGGGTTGGAAGGGTTTTTACTAATCACGAAATGCGTCTGTGCCCCCACTTGCCGTTGCTCAGAGCAGAAGGAACTCAGGGTGGGCGCAGTTACCAATGAGCTGCGTAAGGGATGCAAGGTGGGGAAAGCCTTCATCTTCTGCTGGTGGCTAAAAGCGCCATCTCATCCCCCTCCCTGGCAACTGTGGTTTTGTGTTGGTGGAGAAAAGGCCATGTGTGTTGAGGTCATCGAAGAAGGCTTTACTCATCCGGAAAGAAAAGCCACCATGATATATGCAACTTTCTCCAGCCTCAGTCCAGATGTTTTGCATCTAGAAGTCCAGGGACTTTTTATGATTTAAGACCCAAGGACTCTCCTGAATTGATGGCAACATTGAGCTTCTCCGAGCCAGCCTTTGGAGTTGAGGCAGCACCACTCCCAGACATTCAGGGGCTCTGCCTCATCCTAAAAAGGCAAAGACTGAGCAACCACCTCTAGAGGTAATATTTTAGAACCACTTCCAGACAGAACCTTGCCCAAGGTTTAACCTAGTTTTCTCCTGCTGTTACTGAAAATAAAAGAGACAGTGGGATCGTTGCATATTAACCCCTCAGGGGGTAGGCAATGGAAAGACGTGGGCCATAGCTGACTTTCACCTCTGTGTGTAAACTGCTTGCTGCCGGTTTAGGAGACTGAAACAGGAATTAGACTGCATGCGTTTCTTTAAACATCGAGATCTAAATTAACAGGGTCGTGTGATGTCATGACCGGGAGGAGCTAAGAAGGTATCAAATATTTGTTAGAAATTTGCTCTTAAAGGAAGGCTTGACCAGATTTGTCAAAACATGGCATTGGAAGGGGGAGGTCAAATTCAAGGACCTGCAACATTGACAGTGTGCAAAATTCACTGTTGTCCCTAAGTTTCTTCTTTCTTTTTGATTTAAAAATGAATGCTTCTTTCCTGTTAATTATCGCCCTAGCAGATGTTCCCTTAAACGTGCCTGACCAAGGTAGATGGGCAGCAATACCTCTTCGTCATTCTGTTCTGCAGAATTAACTTTGCTGACTCTTCCCCTACATAAAGGCAGGAGAGGCCAATCCTGGTGAGGATAGCAAAGGAGGATGCCCAGAGTTAGGTCAGAATAGAGCATGCATCCAAAAACACACACACAAAAAATACCAGTAAATCAGAGACGTGGGTTGGATAGAAAAATCAATGGTGTAAAGCCAGGCGCGGTGACTCACGCCTGTAATCCTAGCATTCTGGGAGGCCAAGGCAGGTAGATTGCCTAAGCTCATGAGTTTGAGACCAGCCTGAGCCCGAGTGAGACCTCAGACCTAAAAATAGCCAGGTGTTGTGGCAGGTGCCTGTAGTCCCAACTTCTCAGGAGGCTGAGGCAAGAGAATCCCTTGAGCCCAACAATTTGAGGTTGTTGTGATCCGTGATACCATGGCACTCTACCAAGGACAACAATGTAAGACTTTGTCTCAAAAAAAAAAAAAAAAGAAAGAAAGAAAGAAAAGAAAAGGAAATCAATGGTGTAGAGTTAAGATGGAGATGAATCTGCAGCCCCAGTGTGATTAAACGGTGGGATCAACAGTACGAATTCTGGAGCCAGACCACCTAAATCCTGTGGCTTGCTAGCTGTGTGACCCAAACCTTTTTGCACCTAGTTTCCTCAACTGTAAAATGGAGGTGATTGTAGTACCTGCCTCAGGAGGTTGCTATAAGAATTAAACGCTAAGGGCGGCGCCTGTGGCTCAAGGGGTAGGGCGCCAGTCCCATATGCCAGAGGTGGCGGGTTCAAACCCAGGCCCGGCCAAAAACCAAAAATAAATAAATAAATAAATAAAAGAATTAGCGTTTAAAAAAAAAAAAAAAAGAATTAAACGCTAACACAAATGAGAACTAGAGAAAGACATTCTATATATGTAGCTACTAACGTCTTAGAGCCCAAGAAGCCGATGTTCTAGCACCTCTAAAGACTGAGGTGGGGGTGGTGGCCATCACATTTCATTGTTGTTGTAATCACATGAAAATCATCACTGGGCGGCGCCTGTGGCTCAGTGAGTAGGGCGCCGGCCCCATATGCCGAGGGTGGCTGGTTCAAACCCAGCCCTGGCCAAACTGCAACAAAAAAATAGCTGGGCGCTGTGGCGGGCGCCTGTATTCCCAGCTACTCGGGAGGCTGAGACAAGAGAATCACGTAAGCCCAAGAGTTAAAGGTTGCTATGAGCCGTGTGACGCCACGGCACTCTACTGAGGGCAGTACAGTGAGACTCTGTTTCTACAAAAAAAAAAAAAAAAAAAGAAAATCATCACTGGATGATGTAGTGGGTTGAAGGAGAGACCCCAAAAGATACGTCCATCTAGAACCTGTGAATGTGACTTTATTTGCAGAGGTAATTAAGGATCTGGAGATGAGATCATCCTAGATTAAGGTGGGTCTCAAATCCAAGGACAAGCGTCTTTATAAGAGAATAGACAAAAAGAGAAGGGAAGAAGACACACAGGAAGACCTCACATAAAGACAGAGATTGGAATGATGTGTCTACAAGCCAGGGGTTGCTGGCAGCCACTGGATGCTGGAGAGAGGCCTGGGACAAATTCTTCCTCTGAGTTTTCCAGAAAGAACCAATGCTGCCCATACCTTGATTTTGGACTTGTGGCCTCCAGAACTGTGAGACAACAAATTTCTGTTGTTTTCAACCATCAAGTTTGTTGGTAATTTGTTAGGGCAGCCCAAGGAAAGTAATATAGACGATATTCTGGGTGTCAAAATTGGAGGGGACCAAAGAAATTAGCTTCCTCTGGATTGTAAGGCTTGTGTCTGTTCTGGCTTCTGGATGCAAGAACGTGACTTGGTATTTTCCTCCACCTTTTAAGGGTTGAAATTCCTTGGCTTAAGTCTGCATATCACGTAGGGAGAGGAAATGGAGTCACAGAGCAGAGAGGTGATTGTCAAGGTCACATGACAGGGACAGAGGCAGACCCCTTGCCTAAGAGGGTGTGACGACAGGTACCTCAAGAGGACCACAGGATGAAGAACCTGAAGACACAAATTGTAATCCAGGCGCTGCATCTTACTGGCTGGTGACCTTGAGGAAGACCCTGCCACTTCGCAGTCTCAGTTTGCTCATCCTTGAGACAGAAGGATTAGGTGACATGATCTCTGGGTCCCTTCCACCCAAATACCCAGCGAGGGGGTTGCAGCTGGTCCTTGGCTCTGTCTGCCAGCATAGCACAGGCTGCACAGCCTCCCCTGTCTGCCAAAGCCCTCAAGTGAGGAAGGAGAGTGAGGGCAGCCGGCAAGACACTGTGCCCGTGTTGGCCGTGGTGCACTGCAGCAGCAAGGCTGTGTCCCAGGCAGGGTGCGGGCAGCAGAGCCTCCCCACGTACTCTGTTTGGAAACAAGTCACACACTCTTGGCCTCACTTTAGTAATGAAAAGTACACAGAATTGATGCAATTGGTCCTTCTCAACAATTTATTTAGAAGGGGAATTTTCATCTTCCTCCAACGGCAAAAACCAGACACACACACACACACACTCTTTCTCCTTCCTTGTTCTTTCTCAGACTCAGAGTTGGCAATAAATTCAACACCTGGGAATACTTCCTCCCCCCCTCACCCTCCTCTACCTCTCAGTATCTATTCCTCACCATCCCTTGTGTATTACGTTAGAATGCGCTATTTTAACCATATCTGCATTTAAAGTGCTTCTCCTCTCCCAGAATTTTCTCAATTAAATCCCTGTCTCATTCAATCTTAAATGATATTAACTTGCATAGAGGCAGGAGGACAAATGTTCAGAATCACAGACATGTCAGGAAAAAATTGACACTTGGTGGCCATCTCGCATGTTTCACAGGCAAGCAAATTTTTTAAAAACGGAGTTTTCTTGAAGGAAAGCAAAAAAACAGAGACTTTCAAACCGTTGAGAATTTGCCAACGGATGAAGAGGAATTTTCCTCTTCTTTTCACCCTGGGTCTCCCTGTGTTCTTCCTGAATAAAGTGATGGTGTCAACTTGCCTGAGGCAAAACAGGCTGTGGTGTATTGCCTCTGCCCCTTCCTGGGAATCAGGTTACAATTCTCAAACTTCCAAACAAGTCCCACCTTCTCCAAAATGAAAGATTAAGGATTCTGCAGAATCTCAATCTTCTTTTGTGCAAGAAAAGCATCTTCAGGTGAACAAATCTAGGAGGTGAGGCAGAACCTTGGACCTAGTTGTGAGGGAGGAGGCTCTTTGGAGATGTGTCCTGCAGTGTCAGAGGTTTAAATTAAATGGAGTGGGGGGGGGGATCATCCCTGCCACCTGCAGCGTTGACTCCCGGAATCATTTCGGTGCAGGGACCCAGCTGACACTTCTTATTTCGGGTCCTGCCTCTCCTGCAGCAGTCTTCAACTTGCCAGCACCCAAGCAGAACAGCAGCAGCTGAGCAGAAGACAGAGGTAACTTTCAGGGAGCGGTGTATTGGTTTCTGGGTGCTAGACTGGCTCACTTACTGGCTCCTGGGCTCCTCCTCAGACAGACAGCCTAAAGATTCCTTTTCCTTTGCATTTTAAAAAGCTTTCTCCCCTAAGAAGCTAGAGCCCTCTCCCTGCACTTTGCAAAAACTCTGAGCTCTATCAACTCCATCCAGGTCCTTCCCCTGATGGCTTCCCAGCAGAGCAACAGAGGGAGAGCTGAGTCAGTTGCTCATGGGAGTAAATTTTTAGAAATAATTTTTAAATGCCGTTCGAATTCTTTCTTTAAAAAAAAAAATTTGCGTTTCCTTATGTGGGCTTTATGTTTGCACTTTGTGTTTTAATTCAGCTACAAAGAGCATAAGTTTGTGGAGGAAATTTTGGTGGGGGTTTTATGATTTAAAAAAAAAATCTACTCCATTGCAGTCGCGCTGCAGTCCCAGAAACCTGGTTTAACTGCAGAGGCTATCACGGTGCAGTCTGCCTCTCCTCTTTACCCTTGTCGGAGTCTGAGCGTCTGGTTCCCACCCGCCCGACTGCTTCAAGCTCCCCCCCACCTATCTCCTTGCCCACTCAGCCTCCGCAAAGGACCCCGGTAAGTGTGTTGATGTCTGTGACAGTTGGGGTTTGAAGGAGAATTTGGACACTGCAGCTTTAAGGATGCCGTACTGCGAAATCTTTCTCCTTCAAGTGACTGCAGAACTGCAGCGGCGGTGGCGGTGGCGGTGGCAGCAGCGGGAGGAGGCTGCTGGAGGAAGAGAAGGAGGAGGAGAGAGGGAGGGAAGGGGATGCTGCCCACTCTGGGTCCCTCGGACTGGGAAGCGCTCAGTCCTGGGCAGGACGTTGACTTTCGGTTAGTTTCCCTGTCCCACATGGTGGGGGCGGGGACCCCTCAGACTTGGGGATGAGTTTAAGCTCAGTTCCTGCCTTGGTGCCTGCTATCCTGTCGTGTGTGTTTGTATCTGGTTAACTGGCTCTTTAAGCCATGTGGAATTGGGCTGGAGGATGCAGGTCTGATCTCTGCTGTGATTCTCTCCCCAGCCTGGCTTGGACCCTGGCAACAAGATGCAGCTGTCACTGCCTTATTAATTGGGGGAGGAGCAGGAGGAGGTTTTCTTCTTTTGGATTTATAGAGAGAAGCTTTGGAGGGAAACTCGAAATAGAGTGATTTGCGACTGCAGGGCAGAGGCTGCAGCATTTAGAACAGGATGAGCCCCTTCCGTGTTGGTAGCAGATGTTGACTGCTGATGCATTGGGTGCCAGGCAGTGGGAGAGGGGGCTCCACATCAGGCTACTCTACAGGACTGGACAAAAGCAGCGGGAAGCAAGGCTGGGCAGTGGCTTTCTCTGGGGACACGCATAAGCAGCCTGAGGCAGTTGAGCTATGTTCTGTGGGACCTAGACTCCTGCACACCCAGCCAAAGGGCCTTCCCAAAGCCAGTTGCTGCCTCAGTAGGTGCTGGCTGGAGGAGCTCCCAGGCTGGCACTGCTGGCGTGGCATTCCCAGACACGTGGTGCTCAGAGCAGAGCGGTATACATTGGGGGTGAGGCTGTGCTGAGCCAATGGAGGCCTCTGCCCTGGTGATGCCAGGCACTGGGGGGCTGAGCTCCTTGTGCTTTCTCCCGAAGCAAAAGGTATCTTTTTACAAAGAAATTTTAGGTCTCAGCTCAGAGGATGTACAGCCAACCTCTCAGTTGTAAATTATCCAGGAAAGCCCCTAAAACAGCAACTCGGCTGTTCTGACAGCCAAGCCTGGTGGAGGAACATGACCTCCATGGGTCCCCACTTGGTGCTCTGATTCTAACTCTAGACAGGAGCCCCATGTGGAAATGCGTCTGCACTCTGACCGGGATAAGGGGGCTGCCAGCGCTGAAGCTACTGGGCAGGAGAGGTGCTCACACAAAACCCTGCAGGCGTCTGGGGAGATGTAGGCTCACAGATACAGGGTCTTAGATGGCAGAATTACTTGGATTGGAAAAGTCCTCCACAGGTAAACAAAACTCTCTCCCCCCCAAATTGGGAGCATCTTTTTACTGGCTGCTTTCACGGCCCCCCTTTCTCTCTTCACAGCCTTGTCTCTTGCTCCATTTAAAAAATATTTTCCTCATATATTTAAAACCATCTTTGACTTCTGCCCATAAATCTTCAGCAACTTTAACTTTCCAGACTAATGTCCTTGGCCATAGTGATTTAGAGCCTGGGGTCCCACACCCAGGGGCTTCTGAGGTCAGCACCGTGGGCTGCTAAAGATGCAGCCTAATTCACCTGTGCATCAGGCCCAACGTGGACCCCCAACCCCTTGGGCTGCTGGGATGGACTGTTTGTCTCTGGATTTGTAGTTTTCCCCTGATGTATCTGGCTTTTATGGAGTGAACCATACAGTATGAAATGAACGAGGGGCGACTGTCTTGGTTCCTACAACCTTCTCATGGCCAGAGGCCTCCTTCCCTCAGCCAGGTGCTGTCAGTGCCAAAGTGACCACATCAGGGTGGTTGGGGAGAGGAGGTGCAGCTGCCAAGTTGACCTGAGGTTCTCAGAGGTGAGCAGGTATAAGGGTGGGTTGGCTTAGCCCCTGCAGACCCCCAGATACGTTTATGTCTCGGACAGCTGCTGAGAAGCTGGATGAAGCAAGCACTGACCCAGAGCAGTGGGCGCCCTGGGTGCCCCAGGCTCCCTCAGGCAGAAAGGCCACCACACCTCCCCAGCCCCCACCTCCTTCCAGAAGACTGACTAGCTCTGATGCCCTTGTCCCTGCCCAAGTGTCAAATCCCGAAGGCCTGACCCCACAGTAACAGCTAGGGGGTTACATGGGCTTGGGTTGGACTTGAAAAAGAATTATCTGTCTTTCCATCCCCCAGAGTCCTAGGAGCAGAGTGCATCAGAGCCCAGTAGTGACTGAGGGGAGGAGACTGAGACCAGAGCTGACTAGCGCCTCCGAATTAGATGGGGGCTGTGATGGTGGGGGGCTGCAGAGGGGTTTGGGTCAGAGGTGCCAGGTGGTCATCCGTCCCGTGGACAGGCCTCTCACGGACACCTTCCAATGCATCAGTGCTGACTCAGGGGCTTTCCTCCAACTCGCTCCTCTCCCACCCCCAGCAACTGCCCCAGCGTGGCCAGCCAGGCCCTGGCCGCCGCCGCCGCCGCGCCGCGCCGCGCCGCGCCGCGCTCCTTGCGCAGGGCAGTTGGAAGCAGGGCTGCTGCGGGCCCTCCCCCGCCCTCCCTGCCCGCCTGCCCGCCTGCCCGCCGCCGGGGCCAAGTCAGCAGTGCTGAGCGCTGCGGAGACCCTGCACCACTGCTCCGGCGGCGCGCCCCGGCCGCTCGTCCCGACGGCCACCTCCTGGCGGCTGCGCGCAGCCAGCGCCGCCGGGACCCAGACCGGCGGCGGCGCTGATTGGTGCAATGAGTGAGTCTCTGGCTTTATTTAGACCACCTTTTCTTGACGACGATACTTCATTGGAGTTGAGGGCTGGGATCGGGAGGCAGCCTTCTCCCTTCTCCGTAGGAAGGATGGCAAACGGGGAATTCTGCCCCTCGGTGCTTGTACCAACTGGGTTTGTTCATCCTTGGGTGGGCCATAGTCACAGGCGCTTTGGGCTTGGTTGAGCACCCACCAAGTGTGGGGCGTGCTTTGGGGCAACTCCATGGAAGAACGAGATGTGCCTTCAGAAGGCTTCGAGACTAGCCAGGGGAAGCTGTGTCCTGGGCCCTGGCTCGGATCTTCTACTGTGAACCATGGACTCCAGTTTGGAAGACAAGGCTGCCTTTCTGACTGGGGGGTAAGGAAGAGATTCCCAACTCAGGCATCCTCTTGGGTGAGGGCAAAGGGATCTTCTGGGACTACACTCTTGAATCTTCCTACTCATGATTTCTGGGACAGCCTGTGGAGACAAACAGAGGCTCAAAGGTGGTGGGAGAAAGCTCCCCCCGCCCCCATCATGTAGTTAGTTAGTTGCTGGAAGGTTGAACTTGGATGTGGAGAAGTCCAGCTTCCCTTGCAGAGGGAAACCAAGGCAGCAAATGTGGGTGGAGTTCCCTAGCTGCTGGCCCTCCGGGGTGATGTGATGGATTTTGGTGGCAGAAGCCAAGGACCTGGGGACAGAGAAGACAGCCCCAGAGGGTCCAGACGGCACCTTCTGCCCAGAATAGCAGCCTCTGGTGCAAGTCTTTATTTATGCCAGCTGCATAAAAATGCTGCCCAACTAATCCCCAGGGGCCCATTCTTGGCAAAAAGCCCCAGCTCCCAGCAAGATGGGAAGTGATGTCAAGCTTCGCACATGAGCCGGCTTTTCTGGGGCTGTTCACAGTTGTGAGACACTTCGGAGACTGATGCCTCTCACTGTCCTAGACCTTTCTTCTGCTGGGAGAACCTTGGTCTTGTCCCCACGCGTTAGGCTGAGTGTCTGTACCTTGGATGCTGCCCTTGGAGCCTGCATTGCGCTGGGAGGGGAGGGAGATTGGAGAAGGGTAGAAGTGGGAGATGGCAGAGGCAGTGGGGCCTGCAGACCCTGCTTCATGCTGGTGTCATCAGTTTTGGGGGCCTTGGCAGGTCTGTGACTGCTTCAGAACTGACATCAAGAAGCCCCATGCTCAGCCTGGGACAGGCACAGCACTGCGGCTGCCAGTCTCTCTGCCAAGGACGCGGGGAGAAGGCGGCTCTCCAGGAGACAGCCTGCACCCTCCAGGCAGAGCCAACTGGCCAGCCAGGTCCCTGCAGCTTCTGCAAGGATGGAGGCATAAGGAAAAGTCAAGGGCCACGAGAACTGGAAGCGGATGCTGGTGGTGCTCACCTGGCAAGGTGAGAGCACCAGACTGCAGAAGAGAAGGAGGGGTAAGGAGGCCGGTTGGGCCCACAGGGAAAGGCTCCTAGAGCCCCAGCACCAGTCCCTGACCTGAAGCACTTTGCTGCTCACCCAGTGCAGACTCAGCAGTCTTCAGGGCTGTTCCCATTCTGTGCAGATCTGAGTAAGGATCAGATCTGATTTTTTTTTTTTATGCATTTAAGCTTTAACCCTGGCCACCCAAGACAAATACTCAAGTCAAATCCAGAAGATACTTAGAAATCATATGGTCCCAGCTTCCAAGCTCAGGGGAAAGACAGTGAGGCCCAGAGATTCACCGACTTTGCCAAGGACACAGGAAGCTCAGGGCAGACCTGGGATTCCCTGAGACATGTGGGATGAGGATGAGATCATCAGTGCTGGACCCACCAGGTGCCCTGACTCAGATGAAATGATACAAGGTAAGGAAATTGGGGACCATGAGGTGACACAGGCCGGGTGTCCTAAGAGCTATGGACAAAACTAACCAGACGCCAGGCAGTGCTGCTGGGAACTGCCTTTGAGCTGGTTTGCAGCACCTCTGATTTACGACTCTCACTGGGTGGCATGCCAGAGGGAGAAAACATTAAGCTTCTTTTATATTATATTTCCTTCCTTTTCCTATTTTCGAAAATCCAGGGGCTGGGGGGCTTGAGCCTGGGAGTGCTCCCCATCAGGTTATTCATGCTGTAATGCAGGCTGTCTCCAGCAGAGGGCCCCTGAGGACCCGGGAAGAAAACTCAGCAGCTCACCCTTGGGCAAGGCCCTTAGTGGGATGGTGTTTTTAGTTTAATTTAATCTCACACATTCATGTAGGAAAGTTTTACAGGATTTTGCATCAACTAATAGGAACAGGAAGTTTACTATGAAATTTCTCTGTCCTTCAGCATCTGTGTCATGTCCTAGGTCATCCCACAATCCATTTTCGCAATACAGAGGCAGGGGTATTTGCTGTGGGTTCTCATTACTCAGGGTAGGGCTGATTGGTTAGTCATTTGTACATCTGTTATCTGAGAAAATCAGCAGCATTTCCAGGGAGGGCTGACCATCCTGGACTAGGGCAGCAAAGGGCAGTTGGGGACAGTGTAGCCGCGATGATGAACTCAGCATTCTGGTCCCGTGGCAAGGTCTTTGCGTTCCAGGTCAGGCCTTGTGCCCACCTCTCGCTTGGGGATTGCTACAGAATGACCGTGCAAACCCAGACAGAGTCCCCATGAATCCACCAGTATTTGATCTCCTCCTTTCCCCACCAGCCTCACCCTTCATGATATCTGTCTTTCTGTCCTTGTTTGCGGGTTTCTGTTCAGAGTCTCCGCACATGTGGGCGATGAGTTCCCTCTTTCCTTACAAAAGGCTCGGCTTGTTCAATGAGTACTAATGACCTTCAGCTACTTAGAGATGAATGACTGTGATTATCCAGAAGACAGCCCATTTTCTTATATCAGGAGATTGTTTCTCTTCTGTGTGATAAAATAGAGATCACTCTGGATCATATGCAGTGGTAACTTCTTAGTTCCCAGTTGAGGGGAATGTAAGGGTGTTCGTGTGTGTACAGCATTGTTGCTTGTCACTATAGATGCTCAGCACGTGAAAGCTGTCAGATCTCTTGTGGAGATTTAGGTGATAGTTTGGTTAACTTGACAGAGGTGGAAAAAGTCAAGAAATTTGACCAGGGCCATCTTAAATGTGGCCAAGAGACAAAACCTAGTTCTCAATGGTACTTTCTTGATATTTCAGTTCAATTCAATAAGAATTTGAGAAGTTACTTAAGAATTAGAGCTGTGAGGTGGCGCCTGTGGCTCAGTGAGTAGGGCACCAGCCCCATATACTGACGGTGGTGGATTCAAACCCAGTCCTGGCCAAACTGCAACAAAAAATAGCCGGGCATTGTGGCAGGCGCCTGTAGTCCCAGCTACTGGGAGGCTGAGGCAAGAGAATCGCCTAAGCCCAGGAGCTGGAGGTTGCTGTGAGCTGTGATGTCACAGCGTTCTACAGAGGGCAATGGAGTGAAACTGTGTCTCTAAAAAAAAAAAGACAAAAAGTGTAAGGTATACCTGCCTTTAAATACCAACAGCATTTCACTACAGGGTGGCAATAGGCTGGCAAACACCAAGGTAAAGGGGCGACTTCTCAGTGATGGAGTTAGTTGATGGTGACCTATGTCCTACTCCAGAGTTAAATCCAGATATTTTGCCAGGGTACTAGATCCCTTGAATTTAGAAGCCCAGCTAATGGACCCACCCAGTCCTGTCCTCAGATAACCTTTAGCAGGGCCTGTGTCAGTACCTGCCACTTGTTTTCTTGGGGCATCTTGGAGGTCTGTTGGAGGCGGGGCATTTGATTGATCTAGGCTTTGTGTTCAAAAGGGTCTTCAGATTTTTTTTTATATCATTACTGATAAACAGCATGCTGTATTTGGGACGTGTCTGTGCGCATGTGTAAGCATTCTGTGTTTAAACTTTAAATGTTTAAAGCATGCATTTTTATGACGCCGTTATGACATTTTATAAAATCCCAGGTTCTCTAAAATGTGGTGCTAGTGTGGTGTCTCACATCCTGGGAAAGACCCTGCCTTGCCACACACAAGGCATCACCTCTCTGGGCTCTGAAGGTCAACTTGCCCTTCAGCCCAAATGTTGCAAATAGTCTATTCAAGGGCTCAGAGGTATCAGGCTTCCTTCCGTGTCATAAATGCGTTTATTTCACAACAGGGAGAGGATCAGGCATAAGTACAGGGTTTTTGTTTTTTTGTTGTTTGGTTGTTTTTTTAAATACAAATTTGACTCTTCTTCGAATCAGGAGAACTAAGATTGTGAAATGGGCAGAGCTTATCTTTAGTGTTCCTCTGCCGCCCTCAGCCCCACTCCCCACCCCGCCTCCCAAGCTACCCCCTAGGCTCACAGGGGCCCCAACTCTTAGCCTGGTGGCCTGAGCCATGTGGGCTTATGTCTGACCCATCTCTCTCTTCTACCTTAAACGTTTGCAAAACCTGTTGAGGATATCCGTGCACACACACCTCTGTTAAGACTCACGGTGTCTCAGGCATTTTCTGAGACTGCAACACAGCCCACTCAAAGGAGAATGCTCCTACCAGGCGCAGAAGGTCAGGGGCCACTTTGAGCAGATTCCCCCAAGTGCCCCACAAACTGCCTCCCTGTACACCTGGCTTTGGAATTGGTTTGGTTTTCGTGACCACTTTGCCTCTTTGCTTCTTTAGGTCCCTGGCAGCCAGAAGTGGCTGTTCTCCCAAGACGTTCCTTCAAGGCAACTGGGAGAGACACAGCTCCAGCAAGAAGCCCTGTGAGTGCCCTTTATCTCTTCCAGCCAGGAATCCGGGTGCTTTCAACATGCAGTTTTCTGAGGGCTGTGTTAAGCATTCTTCCTATTTATAGCAAGACACAGGCGATGCTAAGTGCACAACTTACTACAAGGAAAGGACAGTGAGGAAGTTGTTGACGTCTGCAAATATACAACTTTGTAGCACCCATCAGAAGGACTGGGGACTCAGTGCCAGTGTGGCTGGGGGGAGATAACCTATGTCACCCATGACAGTCACACCCCACAATCCTCATATCGGAAGTATTTATTTATTCTCGGATCTGAGTGGCTTTCTCTCTAGTTATTTCTCTTGATCTCTGCTATTCTTTAAGGTAGAGTTACTTGATGTGGGCAGCTGTCCACCAGCTACCATATTTCCTGTCCCCAGGGTTTCCACAGTATTCTGGGACCCAGGTGTGGAATTCTATTCCACCCACCCCACGGTGAATGACCCTCTCTCCTGTAGAACAATCCACACTTCCTGCTGGCACTAAGTTCCTTTTCCTTTTTTCCCCTAATTAATCAATAGAGTAATATAGTTATCTACACGAGAAATAAAATGCTTATGTTAGTTTTTTCTCGATTAGGCCCTTCCACAGCCCTTTGGCTGTAAGAAATGGACCCCTCCTTAGTGCCTCTCCCTCTGGCGTGTCCCTGGGGGCCTGGGATGGACACTCACCCCTTCAAGCCTCTGTTTCTCACTTCCTGTTACTGTTGATGGTGGTAGTGACTAATGATGGTGGATGTTGGCCCCTGGTGCCCTAATCTGTTTGGCTCCTTTGGCCTCAGGATGGGGGAGAGATTTCTCGGAAAGGACCAAATGTACAGGAACAAAAAGCCAAAGCAGTGGCTGCAAGGGAGGACAGCCAGGCTTCTGGAGATAGGACCAGGCTTCTGAGCCCCAGGGTGCTCTGCAGAACCCCTCCCCAGCCACTTCTCCCCTGAGAGCTCATGCATTTGTGCAGGCATCACTGGGGCTCAGTTTTGCCTGTGTGTCTGCTCCTCAGGTCCACTTTTTTCTCTGACCACAGGTCTCCTTGTGCACCCCATAATGTGGCTATGCCTGGTAGATGTTGCTAGCACCCGACTATGGATGGCTCTTCCCTCTGACCTGGCTCAGAACCACTGGGGCCCACTGTGACCTGCATAGCTATAGCCCCACTGTGATGGCTTCCTTCCCTCGGTATTTCAAATCAGCTCAGCTCTTTTTGTGCCAGGTCACATCACACATCCCCGGCAAGCCCATGGACTTGCTGTTTACGGACAGCTGTGAGGACCCCCACACAGGTGCTGAGGCTGGCCGGGTGAGATGGGATGGGGGCAGATCACATGTCGTACAACTAGGACATGTGATCCTTTCAATAGGAAAGGGCAGCACTCCTCAGAAGGAACCAGGGGCTTGGCAGACATCAAAACCACCACATAAAACCCAAGCTCACTTCAACCTAACCTATGTGTCATAAATGCATTTACTTCACAACAGGGAGAGGATCAGGCATAAGTAGCAGAGTTTTTTGGGTTTTGGTTGTTTTTTTAAATACAAATTTGACTCTTCTTCTAACCAGGAGAGCTAAGATCATGAAGGGTGAAACTTGTCTTTGGTGATGGTATATTTGTCGGGTCAAGCTGGGGGATTTGGCTCAGTGGGGAGAAGCTTTCAGGTGGAAGGAGTTGATGAGCAGGAGCACAAGGTCGGGTAGCCAAATGCCGGTTTGTGCATTTCAACAAATGTTTCTGCAGCACTTACTGGGTTCCAGACTATTCTAGATGTGAGTTATAGCAGTGAAAAAAACTAAGTCCTGCCTCACGGGGTTTACATTCTCGTAGTTGTTTGGGGAGATGGACTATAAACCAACACACAGAAATACAGAATGTTGAACAGTGAATAAGCAGACAATGAAGCCAGGAGTGGGGATGGGAGTGATCTGGAAGGCCTTGTCGATCAGGTGGTATTTGGTCAGAGAATGGAAGGAAAGGGGGAACAAGCCATGTGGGTGTCTGGGGGAAGAGCAGTCTAGCAGGGAACAGCAAGTGCAAGGCCCTGGGGTAGGTCCACACCTGGGATATTCCAAGATCATCAAGGAGGCTGGAACAGAGTGAGCAAGGGAGCAAGCAGTAAGTAACAAGTCAAAAAGTAGTTGGAGGCCAGTTCATGTGAGTTTTTAGGCCATAGAAGAGACTTTGGCTTTGAGTGAGATAAGGAGCCACTGGAGGAGAGTTTTGAGCAAAGTACTGATATAATCTCACTTAATTCTAAACACATCACTCCTGGATGCTGTATTGAGAATGGACCTTGGTGAGAAAGTGAAACCAGTTAGGAGGCCAGAATAGTCATCCAAGGAAGAGAACATTAGTGGTGGATAAGAGCAGGAGCAATGGATACGAAAAAGCAGAAAAGCATTGGGATCCCGGTGTACTTTGCAGATGGAGCCAGCAGGCTGTGCTAATGGACTAGATGTAGAGGAAGTGACATGGCTTGCAAGGGCTTTGGCCAGAGCCCTAGGAGGATGGAGTTGCCATCTATGGAGATGGGTAAGACTTCAGAGGAGCAATCTGGGTAGGCGGGGTGCAATCAAGACTTTAGTTTTGGACACACGATGTTTGAGAGTCCCATTACACATTCAGAAGACTTGGAATTGGCAGTCAGCCATCCAGCCTGGAGGTCAGAGAGAGTCGTGGCTGCAGATATTAACTGGGGAATTGTCAGCATGCAGATGCTATTGAAAGCCATGAGCCTGAGTGAAATCACCCAGGGAGGGCATGTAGCTAGAGAAGGGGCCCATGGACCAGGCCTGGGGTCCCCCAACACAGAGAGGGTGGGGGCTGGGAGAGGAAACCAGCAGAAGAGACTGAGAAGGGATGGCTGGTAAAGGAGGGGAGAACCCAGAGGGAGCAGTATCTAAAGATCCCAAGGAAGGTAAAAAGAGTTTTCAAAGATCCAGGAAGGCCGACCAGGTCCAATGATGCTGATGGGTCACAGCAAAGTGAGGACTTGGAATTGGCCATTCTATTTAGCAGCGTGGGGGTCATCTGTGACCCTGACAAGACTTAAGTAGAATAAAAGGAAGTTCTAATGCTGTCTCCCCAGACTCAATGGGCAGGAAAGGGAAGGGTCTCTCAGATGAGGGTGGTGGAAGCAAGGTGGGACAGTCCATCACCAATTAAAGCAGCTTCAGGGTCCAGGGGCCTGTCCTCTGTCTTCAGGGATTGCAGAGAGAGGCCTCTAGGCCCCTGGTCTATGGGGCCAACCCAACCTAATTCAGGTCCTCTTGTGAGCTGCCAGGTCTTCAGCACAGGCTGCCCAGCACAAGTGGCCCAGCAGGCCTTTTGGAATATTTTGTTAAGACTCACTCTCTGCTTTTCAAACATCATCCTTGTGTTCATGTTCAAACCAACTGCATTGTAATCAAAGCACATTGGCTGGCTTTATAAAGGTCTCCAGCCTTCAACTTGTTCAAAGGACAATTTAGTGACCTAAGAAAAGTCTCCAGGCCATGTTGCATTTGTTTGAGGATCCCAAACCCCCAAAGCAGATTGTCATGGAGACCCCCCGCCCCGCCACTACCTGCTATGTTTCATGGAAGGAACAGTATCTCAACAAGATCCTTAGAGTAAGCAAGTGGCTGGGAGTGGTGACCTCGGGCTTTTTCTTGTGAAGCCCCTCCATGTAACCAGTGACAGTGAACTATGTGGGATGCAGCTCACATGTGCAACTTTTTGAGGCTCTGGCTTAATTCAGGGAAATTTTTATCTGCTAGTCACATGGGCAAGGAACTGAATTTTAAAGTTTTAATTCATTCAAATAGTCACATGTGGCAGTGGTCATCCTATCAGACAGCAGCCTGCATCCTTGGGGTTGAGTTGGTGTTCCTGGGATTCTCTGGGGGGCTGGGATCCTTGGAAGGGGAACATGTCTTTCCCACAAACCTTAGGACTAAAGCTTGGAGTCACCGTCAGTTTGGACATTAAAAGAAAACTGGCCTGTTTCCACATTAGATTGGAGAAGTGGGGTGTACCATTTACACGTATTTATGAAAACAAAGTGGGCAGTGCCCAGATCTGGGCACATCTCACTTTCTCTGGGCTGGAGGTCAGGGAGTTTTTATGCATTACAATATAAATGGGGGGTTTCCCCACATTTATCAAATGGTACCTTGCTGGAGAGTAGAGTGATTGAACGCTCTACTTTTGGGTTCCCACAGAGGTCCAAATCCCAGGTCTGTACAACCTGAGACAAAACATAGGAGGCTGAAGCTTCTCTGAGGCTCAGTTTGCCACCTGCTTAACGGGCATCATACCAGGGATTTTATAGAGATGTGAGGGGATCAAGTGAGAAAGTCTTCAAGACAAATAACAGTGAGTACCATATACAATAAGGATAAACTGTAGCTAAAATAAATATCTGTCTATTAATTGATCAATAGATTTCACCTAAGAATAAGTTGATCTCTCTTTGTTCTGAGTTAAGGTTGATTGATGCCTAAGCCAAAGGGTGACTTTAGGTTCTAGAAAATAAACATAACCTTAAAGCTGCATTTACTTGAAATGTCCGGTCAGTAAGGCAGTGAGTAAACACTTAAAAGTAATTCTCGGGGCGGCGCCTGTGGCTCAGTCGGTAAGGCGCCGGCCCCATATACCGAAGGTGGTGGGTTCAAACCCGGCCCCGGCCAAACTGCAACCAAAAAATAGCCGGGCGTTGTGGCGGGTGCCTGTAGTCCCAGCTGCTCGGGAGGCTGAGGCAAGAGAATCGCTTAAGCCCAGGAGCTGGAGGTTGCTGTGAGCTGTCTGATGCCATGGCACTCTACCAAGGGCGATAAAGTGAAACTCTGTCCCTACAAAAAAAAAAAAAAAGTAATTCTCCATTTTATACAGTATTTTAACTTTTTATATTTATTTGCTGTTTGTAATCTGGTAGCATTTTCTTTACCAACCTGACAAGTCAAGTTTGGCTTCCTTATTCAGAGATGAGACCTTGAAATTTGTTCTTGTGGACTGCAGGAGCCTTGTGACTACGACGTGGGCTGTCTGTACCATGCCCCACAAGCTGTGTATGTACACACACACACACACACACACACACACAATGCATGCACACACACTGGCCTGTCCATCACCTACCAAGCAATTCTGTAATGTTAGGGAGCAATGAAGAACACGTCCTCCTGGAGACCCCTTTCTTCTGCAGGGTTCTGTCTGCAGGGGGTGTAAGGGGCAGACTGCCTGGGCCTCTTGGCTACGTGTCCCTGTGGCTACCACAGCCCCTGGCAGAGATGGGCTGCAGGTCAGGACACCTGACATTCCTGGGTACCCATTTCTGAGATTAGTTAGAGCTTCTAGGTTAGGAGAATTAGTGACTTTTGGCCTACTAACTGGGTTCATGCCACGCATATCTGGCCGGCAAGGGAGAATATTAATGGTGGCTCACTCCCCACCTCCCCCACAAGATGTAGAGCAATCCCTTTTTTTTTTAACCTAGAAAAAAACCTACATACCATTAATATCACTATTTTAAAGTGTACAATTCCATAGGTTTTAGTATATCCACAAAGCTATACCACCATCACCATTATCTAATTCCAGAACATTTTCATCCTCTTTTTAAAATTCTCATTTGGAGATGAGGACTCCTAAGGCTCCTTGCTGAGCTTTCTCATTGGCTTGGATCTGGATGTTTCCCAAGCACTTTCCTTTTTTTTTTTTTTTTTGAGTCTAAGTCTCATTCTGTTGCTCTGGATAGAGTGCCATGGAGACATCATAGCTCACAGCAACCTCAAACTCTTGGTCTCAAGTGATCCTCTTGCCTCAGCCTCCTGAGTAGCTGGGTCCATCACAATACTCAGCTAATTTTTCTGATCCTAGTAGAGACAAACTCTTGCTCTTGCTCAGCCTGGTCTTGAACTCCTAAACTCAAGAAATCCACCTGCCTCAGCCTCCTAAAGTGCCAGGATTACAGGCATGAGCCACCACACACTTTTTGAGTTCATTTTTCTCATCTGAGGCAAAAAAAGAAACTCAGACAGGGAGGCTGAGCAGGCAGCTGCCGTCAACTCTGTGCCTCTTTGGTCAAACTCAAGACTCAGGCTTCCTGGGGGACAGTTTTACAGCAGTATCTGGGGATGTGGGTGTGGTGCTCTGGGGAGCTGGAGCTTGTCTCTGTTCCCTCTGTGGTCCAAAGGACTGGCTCGTAAGAGGTGTGAGCAGCTCTCATGCTGGGTGGATTCTAGAGTTAGTGCAGATGGACTCCGGCACTCACGCCTGCTGGGGCTGGGGAGAGGTGAGACAGAGCAGGGCAGAGAGAGAGGCCTTTATAAAACAGTTCTCGTTTATACAGAAATGCCTAGAGGGAAAAAATGAGGCCTAGACTTGCTGTGGCCTCCCTGGATCTCTAGTTGACACAGTATGGGATCTACAAAGCCTACTCGTTCCACTGTAACTGCTGGATCAAGGCATTTTGGGTGGTTCTGAAAGGAAAGCAAGGAAAAAAAGACAACGCAGGCAGGGACGCTGGATGGGCATGCTCCCAGGTATCTGCCTGCGTGAAGCAGAGCACTATGGGCTTCCTCAAGGCTGGGACCTGGCGGGGGCTCCACAGAGACTCTTTAGATGAGCAGCTGAATGCGTGTCAGGGCCTGCTGTGTGCACACCTCTGTCTGATGCAGTCCTTAGAATCACAGGGGACAGTGTTCATCATAGATTCTCTCATTCCGCAGTATTTATTGCATCCTTACTATGGGCCTGATGCTGTCTGCATAGATGCGGACACAGCTGGGAGTGGCTAAGCAGTTTGCTAGGCTGTGACAACATGGCAGGTGCTTACGGAGTGAGGGCTTAGAGGTCTGGCTGTCATGGACTTGGGATCTGGCTCCACCCCACTGTCCCTCACTGTGACAGCGGCCCAGTTTTGCCTTTCAGGTCCTCACCTTCCTCATCACAAAGGACACAGGGGTGGAGGAGGTCTGAGCACTCCCTGCAGGTCACCTATCACCACTGTTATTACCCGAGGCCATATTTGTGACTCCAGGGCCCACCAGCCTCTTTTTATTTGCCGGAGCCTCTGAGGATATGGGAAGGCCTCTTCACCCCATCTACCCTGTGTTGACGGCCACCTGGGGTGAGGCTGGGACACTGCTGGGATGAGGAAAGGTAGGCCTGACCTGCGGCCACCCACCTGCACCTGGGCATGCTCACTTGCTGGCTGGCTCACTCCTTGTCTAGGACCGTTCTAGAATCCTGGAGTGGTCTGGAGAACATGGGCTCCTCACAGACTCATCCTTGTAAGCCTCAGCTTCCTCATCTGTGGAAATGGGGCAGCACTGGCTCCCCTGTTGCCCTCTAAAGAATTCGTTTTTTTTCACAGCAGGAGGAATGAGCCCCCTCCTCCCTCTCACCTGGGCAGCTGTCACCGCAGGAGGCCAAGGAGACCTTCTCTGGCAGTTTTGCCCGTATGGAGATTTCGGTGCACTTCGTGGAGTGCTGCAAACTGTGAGTGTGAGTCCGCAGGAAGGCTGCTTCTGATGAAGTGATTTCTGTCTTGTAACAACCTCGAAGACAGGAGGCACAAGAGTGACCTCTTAGTTCCTGGGCACAGTGGGCCAGGGAGACAGCTGGGTCTGGGCTGCAGTCGGGATCGCACTGGGTGGGAGTTGGCGGGTGGAGAGCCCTTTGTCCAGAGCGGACCGGGGTATTCAGGGCTTTCCTACACGTGCCAAACGCAGAGGGCGTCCCTCCGCTCAAACAGGGCAGCATGGAAACGGTGACAAATGGGAAGTGGGCGCCTGATGGGCCCCTGTCCCTGCGCTCAGCCCAACGCTGCGGACCCGCACCCAAGTTTGCGTCTCTGGGAACCCTTAACGCGGGTACAGGGTCTGCGCCTCAGCCCCTCCTGAGCCAAGCCCTGCTCTGCCATCAGTAGCCCTCCCGACCCCGCCCTCCTGCCAGGCGCACCCAACTCGAGCGCCGTGTGCCCCCCGCTCTCCGCCATGCGCCCCTGGGGACCCGCTCGCCCAGCAGGACTGAGTCCCGAGTCGCGGGACTAGCCGAGCCCAGTCACTCCGGCGGCCGGCGACGCCGGAACTTGGGGGCGCGGTGAGTGGGGGCGGGGCGCCATGCGGGCGGGCGGTGGCTGCTGCCGGGTGCCGGTTCCTGGCCGGTTCTGGAAGTCCTTTCCCATCTTTTTGAATCTGGGGCTGTGTGGGACCTCGGGCTCTCCGGGCTGGCAGAGACTGCAGGTCCATACCAGGGACGTCTCCCGAATACGCACCAGGACGTGGGTTTCTCCTTCCCTCTTCCTAGGGAGAGGCCCGCGGGGTGGGCATCGCGGCGAGCGTCCCGGGGCTTCTGTTTGCTTTTTTACAGGCTCCTCCTGCCGCCCCCGCCATGTCCCCCCCTTCAGTCCCACCGCGGAGGACCGAGGAGTCCCCGGAAGGGTCGCGATGGCCCGGGAACCCGGACATTGGCTCCGGGAGGCGCGCCCCGGGAGCGGGCGGCAGCGTAGGCGAGGCGCGCTGCGCAAAGTCCGCGCTCTCGCTTGGGAAGCTCCAGCCCAGGCGGGCGTGCGGCGGCGGTGGAGGGGCTCGGGCCGGACCCTAGCGGGCGAGACTGGCCCGTGGCAGGACGGGGCCCCAGGCTGGCCACACGCCTCCTGCCTGCTGTGCGCCGCGGCTGCAGCGCCCCAGGCTGTGGGCGGCCCGAGGTCCCCGCCCACCGACGGGACCCCGCGCCCGCAGTGCTGGGACCGGATCCCACACAGGCTGGCGCCGCCTTCGCCAGCCCCCCTTTCCTCACCTGGCCCTTTTTCTTCACAGGTGGAGCAGATGCCGTCGCCCCGTCGGTCCGGGGCGAGCCCAGCGTCCCGGATCCGGGCTGGAGAGACGTGTCTCCAGCCCCGGGGCCGGGTGGTGCAGGCAGAGGGAGGACCCGGCAGCAGGCCCTGCCTGGGCTTGCCTGGGCTTGTTCAGAGCCGGCTGCTTCCCTCGTTGACCGCACAGATCGGGGCATTTGGAGATTTTGCGGGACTCTTGCAACCAAACTCCAGGGCAGAAGGGGTCTGGAAGCCTGTGACTTGCTCACCCGTCCAAGGATGAGCTCAGGTAAACGCCTGTGTTTCTCAGTCTGCCTGAAAGTTTCTAAAGAAGGAGGCGGGAATTAGATTAGCTTCTTTAATCACAATGTTATAATAATGAAAACAGTGTTCAATTGTGTCGCCTCTGTGTCAAAAGGGGAAGAATTTTCCAAGAAGCAACAAAATGCTCTTTGATTTCCTAATCTCAAGGGAGAAAGGATTCCTTCCATTGGGTTGTGCTCGGCTGGTGCTTTCTTCCCTCCTCACTCCGCATCGTGGGCACGAGGAAGGCTCACTGGGCTGCGAGTGGACAGTGGGGACTTTTGCTGCCACCTTCCAAGGTGCGACTGGGGCAAATGCTCAGCCTCCCCAGGTGCCTCGCCTTGAAGGTGGAGGCGTTGGTCTAGGTGCGCAAGGTGTGCTGAAAGCTCTCGTGAGATGTGAAAAGTGCTTCAGTCACTAAAGTGGTGTATAAGGGGGTCAAGTCTTCTGTAGACTTTTGTTCTAAAAGAGAGGTGGGGGAGGGATTCGGCCTTCCCGTCGTCAAGGTGCCCGCGGGCTCCCCCTGCTGGCCGGAGCAGTGTCTGGCCGGGAGCGGCCAGTCCGGAAGGGATTGGCAGGGAGGTGGTTCTTGGAGTTGCTGGCTCCTGGCCTGGAGCAGCAGACGACAGTGCCCCCTTCCCACCTTAGGTGCGCATGGTTGGTAGCATGGATAGGACATTAGTTCCAGCACCTTCCCTGTTTCTGTGTCAGACGGGGCCCAGGAGGGAGGGTCTGCAGAAAGACCCAAGGCCTGTGGCCTCCTGATACCACCCTCCCCGGAGCTAGGTTCCTGGGCTGCTGCACAAAGGCCTGTGGAACCCCTTAGCAGATGCCAAAAGTCACGCCAAGGGGGCAAGACGGCCCACTGTAAGTTGTGTGGGGCCATTTCTACCTCTGCCCCTAGTTCTGAGAAAACTTTAGGACAAATGGCCGCTCCCTTGAGCCACTGTGGCCTCCTGAGTGCTGTGCGGTCAGGGCCAAGGCTGGTGGGCTGAAGAGAAGGGGAGGTGCCTGGAGTCAGGGAGAAGGGAGGAGCACCTTGGGGCCCATAAGTGTCCCATGCCATGCCGGTTAGTGGCCTATCTCCTGATTTTCTCTACCTGGCCTTCTCTGCCCTGCAAATCCAGCCGTCTCTTGGCCTTGAGGATTCCCTAAGGGGCTTGGCAGCCACAGGACTCCCCACCCTAAGCGCTGGACAGGAGTTGCCTGGTCTTTTTCATCATAGCATCCAGGCAAAGATTCCCATTGATCCTGTCACCTGACTGCCCTATACCTGCCCTGGTCACTGGCCCCTGGGCTAGGGGGTGTAGGAGGACGCAGGGATGACCACAGTGACGTCCCTTGTCACAGGACACACACCTCTGTATAGAAGAGATCACATATGCACATAAAAAAATAACCAGGCAGGACTCAGTCGCTCACCCAACAAGCGTTTACTGAGGTCCTTGCTATGCACAGTGACTCACTAAGGAGAAGCCTGAATATGGATGAGGGGGAGGCTTTTCAGGCAGTACGGTCACTAAGTGCAAAGGCTGTGTGTTTTTGCACTTGAGAAATCACAAGAAAGCCGGTGGGACTGGAGGTGAACTTACACGACACGCAGAAATGACCATCAGATGAAAACAGGGAAGTTTTCTCATCTGGCCCTGAAGTTTGCCTTTGTTGGCAGAGACTTTCTTCCCAAAGACACAAATCACTACTACAGCCACAACTGGCTCTTCACGTTTAGAGCATGGTTCTGGGAGGTAGCGCCATGTGGGTAATTTCTCTCCAATCATAAAGCACTTCAGGACCCCACCTGGGCCTCAGCATTCCGGCAGGGACATGGATTTAAAAGTAAGGACCTGCCTGCCAGCTCCATCTCTGTCACTAGCTGTGTGTATTTGGAAATAAGACTTAACTTCTAACTTCGTGGCTTTGGGCTTAGGTTAGGACCTACTTCATAGAGTCGTGGTGTAAAATAATTAGATAACGGCACGCAGAACTGTGCGCTGTGCCAGCTATTTGTAACATTAGTGATACAGCGCTTTGTTTTCATAGATACCTTTTTCCTCTGGGAAAGAAAACCCAAAAGAGTGCTTCCATAGATGTTTAGTACTTTCGGTAAATGGAAAGAGGCTTCCTTGGCATTGATATAATCTAATGAGGTTTGGGAAGTTTTTTGTTTGATTGATTTTTGCATTGCAAATATCCCTCTCTTCCCCTTCCTAAAAATTGTTACTTTGTTTTTAACTCGGATTGCAAATACTGAAGAGGAGTAAAATGTCTCAGATTGACTCATAAAAGGAAAAGAAGGGTCTATAAAGGGGCCTGTTTTGATTGAAGTGTGACATCCTTGTCTGAGCACTCATCCTCCTCCCTCCTCCACCCCCGTTATGGCACCTGGGGCAGGTAGATGGGGCCTGGGGAGTACTTGGGGGAAGCTCCTCCTGGCAGAGCCCTCAGCCCTCCAAGTTCACCCTAGGGCCCCGCCCTGACCTCTGTGGCACCTGGTGGCTCTTACTAGGCATTGTCACTTGACGTTGGTCTCCTCCTTCCTTACTGGGAATGGTGCTGACTCATCTCTCCCAGCCTTCCTACCTCTCCTGCCCAATTCCTTCTTGCCAGATCAGCCGCAGGCTGGTGCGCCTCTTTCTTAGGAGAGGGCTCTGTGTATGGGACAGGATCAGAGGTAAGGGCGTCCCCCAGAGGAGCAGCATCTGGCCTGATGGGCAAAGGCGGGTGGTATTAGAGGAGGAGGGTCAGTGGACTTGTTGAACTAAAGTGATTCCTAATCCTGGTGTTAGACATCCTCTGAGGCTGTTGTATCATCTCAAAACAAAATTAATTAAGATGGACTTGACAATGGATAAGACCGCTGTGGCTGTCGCCCCCTGTTACTGGGAACCCACCAGTGAAGGAGTGAAGCAAGTTTAAAACCCTGAGCCACATGCTCAACCACTGATCTCACACAGTCCTTCCTCCAGGATCACCACAAGGAGGGAGTGGCGAGCTATCCACCCAGACCCCAAAGCAGATAGAAAGCCCTCGCCTCCAATCTTTTTTTTTTTTTTTCTTTTTTTTGTAGAGACAGAGTCTCACTGTACCACCCTCGGGTAGAGTGCCCTGGCGTCACATGGCTCACAGCAACCTCTAACTCTTGGGCTTACACGATTCTCTTGCCTCAGCCTCCCGAGCAGCTGGGACTACAGGCGCCCGCCACAACGCCCGGCTATTTTTTCTTTTTGTTGCAGTTTGGCCGGGGCTGGGTTTGAACCTGCCACCCCTACTCACTGAGCCACAGGGGCCGCCCCTCGCCTCCAATCTTGATAGACAGAAATGATTCTTGATAATTTGCTGAGAGGCAGCTGCTTGTAGGGTGTGGAGAAATTATTGCAGCCTGGGTGCCACACAGCCTCTCCCTGTCCTGGACACCCACCTCTGTAGTCCAGGATGTAGAGGGGTCCTGCTGGGGCTGGGAGGACAGCTATGGTGGCCTCTTAGGAAAAAGGTGGACAGGCCCAAAGTAATATGTTCCATCCTCCACATATGTATGTTTCACATCTGTGATTTAACCAATCTCAGTTTGAAAATATTTAAGAAAGAAAAAAATAACAAAAAAAATCCAAATAAAGAACCAACACAGCATACTATTTACATAGTGTTTACATTTTATTAGTTTATAAGTAATCTAGAAATGATTTAAAGTATACAGGAGGACGTGTGTAGGTTATATGCAAACCCTACACCATTGTATAAAAGGGACGTGAGCATTTTCTGGTTTTGGTGTCTATGGGGTCCTCGAACCAGTCCCCCTCAGATGCTGAGAGATGACTTGTATTTCGGACCAGGTACCATTTGCGTTTGGTCCCTTCCCTTTGATCTGGGCGTAACACCTCTGCCCATTGCCCAGCAGTTCTGAGCCTCCACTGTGGGGGTTCACATTTCTCCAGAAACCCCCACTTTGACACCCCTGAAGGGCTGTCCTATCCCCTCAAAAGCCACTTCACCCCCCAAATAGTTCAGAACTCCTCTTTCCTTTGAGCCACTAATAAACCATATGATTCTACACTAAACATTTTAAAATTAAAATAACTTTTTTTTAAGAGTCTGAGTCTCACTCTGTTGTCCAGGCTGGAGTGTGGTGGCACAATCATAGCTCACTGAAACCTCAAACTCCTGGGCTCAAGAAATCCTCCTGCCTCAGCCCCCCACGGCGCTGGGATTACAGGTGTGAGCCCTCCGCAGGGAATTTTTAAATAATAGCAAACACTTCCCTGCCTCTGTCATTCTCTCCCGTTCACCAAAGATCACACCTCCGAATGCTTCCAGAAAAGCACACTCTGTGTGTACTTAATGCTAATTATGCTCATTTATGTGAATTATTTCCCTTTAAGCCTAATTACTCTACTGGAGGCTAACACTTGGGCTTGTCCTTAAATGTGTGTGAAATTAACTTTGTTAGAAGTTGTATGTACGGCAGTGGAGAACGTGAAGGACACTGTCTGGCAGCGAGAGAGTCCCTGTTTCACCCTCATTTCCTCGGCGGTGCACGGCTGAAATTTAACATCTCCGAACCCATTTTCTTATCTTTGAATAAGTCATTCCTGTCCTATTCTAGAGTCGCTAGGCAGATGACATGAGACAGGACCCTTGTTCCCAACACTCCCTGATCTGCCACAAGTTCCTGGTCTGTGCTCGAGGTAGGCTTATGAGACAGTCTTTTTTTTTTTTTATTGTTGCTGTTTGGCCGGGGCTGGGTTTTGAACTCACCACCCTCAGAACATGGGGCAGCACCCCACTCACTGAGCCACAGGCACCACCCTTGCGAGACAGTGTTGTCACCATCCTCATGCTCTTTACAGTCTGGGCAGGACATGGTGGTAAATGAATAATAAAGAAATAGGGAACATTCATTGAGTGCCAGCAGTGCACCAGACACCATGCTAAGCACTTGACAAATGTGACCTTCTTAGAGGGCTGCTATTGTTCCCACTTTTGCACATGAGGAAACTAAGGCTTAGAGGGTGATTTCCCTTGTTTGGCTCAAGCATGATCCTGGCAGAGCCCCCCTGGGATGCATGCAGTATGCCCCGGAGCCTGCCTGCAGTTGTGATCCCTCTGCCACTGTCAAGATGCCGGGTGACAGGCACGGGGAGGGGAACTGAGAGTGGTGTGACAGTACCTTGGGAACCCAGACCACGTAACTGACAGAAGCCATCGTCACTGTCATCTTCAGCATCATCATTCTATTACTGTGTAACAGATTATCATAAACTCAGTGGCTTAGTGAACACTCATTTATGATCTGCTGGTTTCTGTGGGTCAGGAGTCTGGGCACAACTTAGCTGGGTCCTGTGCATGGCTGTCATGCAGGTCTTAGCCAGGCTGAGGTCATTCAACTGAGGAAAGGTCCTTTTCCAAGCTCACTCTGGTTGTTGGCAGGATTCACCTCTTTGCAGTTGGATGACTGCTGGCCCCTGGCTGGGAGCTGCCCTCAGTCCTTTGCCCTGTTGTCCCATCCCTGGGTTCTCTCCCAGCACAACAGCTTACTTCTTTAAAGCTAGCCAGGGAGGACGGACTCCTCCAGCACAAGGTGGGAGGGCAAGAGAGGGAACCCTTTATAAGGTAACATGACTGGGGAGGGACACCTACCACCCTTGCCACGTTCTGTTGGCTTAGAAGCCAATCTCAGGTCTCAGCTGTACCCAAAGAGGGGATCACACAAAGACATGGACACGAGGAGGCAGTGATCATGGGGGACACCTTAGACTCTGTCCCCAACAATGTCTAACTCCATTTGTGACTCTTATCTTTATGGTTTCTTGTCTTCTCAATAGCTTACAAGAAAACTAGGACACCAGGAGCATATCTGACATTTTTCCTGATTCCTCCTGCCCCTGCCCTCAATGCCAGGACTTGCCCTCTAGGTAGTGAAGATGGTCGTGGTAGCTTTCTGTGGTTACGTGGTCCCAGGGAATTTATAAAGGATAAAATGAACCAGGGGATCTCAAGACGGAGTCAGCAGCAAAGGAAGAAAGAGCCCAGTGAAGAATTTAGGAGTTTTATCAAAACTTAAAAACTCACCCATGTATTTATTTATTTATTCCTTGATTTGTTTATTCATGTGCTCACATGTCTGGCACGCTTTGGTGAGCTCTTTCTTGACACCGTGCTGGGTGTGGACACAGACATGGCCTTGTCCAGGGCAGGGTTTACAGGAGAGGGTGGGACATCCTGAATGGCTTCACTGCCTGTGGACATGGGGACCACCCTGGAGTTCACTGCGAGAACAGGCAGGCAAAGAGAACGGTGTACATGAGTGCAGAGGTGGGAGGGGCAGGCACGTGGGGTGGCCCAAGGGGCGGGGCATTGCTGTGGGGTTGCGTGAAGTCAGAACCTCACCACCTCCTAGGAGAATGGGAGAGAGCAGAGTGTCTGCTCGTGGGTGGTTGTCTTTGGGGCACAGACTCCCTCTGGATGGGACCCTCTTAAAGCCAGGCAGACAGATTCCTGGGAGACCTTGAGTGTTTTAGATAGCTGAAGATTCACCTTGGCGTGCACCAGAACTTTTCAATTGTGTCATTTCTGGTTGGAAATCTTTCTAGAATGTAACTCATGCCTCCCATGCTGCTTAAAACCAAACAAATACACTGCTACTTTTAATTCTTCCAACTGAATTAGGTGATCCCTCTGAACATGCCTTTGTCGCTGTAGGGAGTAACAGCCTGCTGGCCCAGGTCTCAGATCATAGGGCTTTTTTAGGTGCTGGCAGGTGTGTTTTATACTATTTCCATTTCTTCCCTGGTTCTTCACCTCTCACTTGTCTCTGCTTGGTCTTGTCAGTGAATCTGATTTCAGCAAACCTTTCCTTCCCTTCCAAGGTACTGCTTCTAAATTACTGTGGCATTAGAAACCCCCATTCCTATTTAGGTTAGCACTGTGTGCAACGTATGAGTTAATACTGTGGATTGTGGGAGCAAGCGTGTCCCCACCCCAATGTCGAAATAAGAGAGGAGTCTCATTTGAAAACAAAGCATTGCTTTGATTCATTGCTTAATGTTAGTTGTGTTATTTTCTTGATATTGAACTTTAGCTAAGTGTAAAATTGGTAGGAGAGGAGTGTGTTTAGCCAAGGAGAGCACTGATTATCAGAATATGGAAATATTAACAGAACACAGTATTGGGTGTATCAGTATGTTCTGAGGAGGGGCAGGAACTTGGGCACAGGAGTCTGGGCTACTCAGAGGCCTTTTTCTTACCCAAATTCCTGGTCTCTCTCTGCTCCCGCGGGCCCCCTGCCCCGTCCCATCCCCGTCGCAGTGGTTTAAGGAGCTCATTCGTGACTCTAGGAGTGTATTAGTTTCCTTCTGCTGCTGTAACAAATGACCACAACCTGAATGGCTTAGAACAACAGAAGTATATTCTCTTGCAGTTCAGAAATCTGAACTCTCTAGGGCCATATTCTCTCTGGAGGCTCTCGGGAAGAATCTTTGCTTGTCTCTTTTAGCTTCTGGTGACTGTCCCGGCATTCCTATTCTTTTCGTCTTCAATTGGCCTTCTCTGAGTGTCCGTGTCATCCCTTCTGTTTGTCTCAAGTCCCCTTCTGCCTCTATAAGGACACCTGTCACTGGACTTAGGGCCCACCCAGATAATCCAAGATGATCTCATTTCAGGAACTTCATCAAGTCTGCAAAGACCCACATTCACCAGCTGCAGGGACTTGATATGGACCTCTCTCCAGGGTAGAGAGAGGCTATCAGGCTAACGCAGCGAGTGTGACACAGCTAAAGGGTTAGGAACTGTGCCTGATGCATGGAGGGGCCACAGCAGATGTTGCTGTCTCTGTCTTACTAGTCACAGTCTCCTTCATCCAGCGAGGGTCCTGGTGTCTCCCCTGATGAGGGAGCAATGCCTCGTGTTTCCGGATGGCGGAGGTCAACCCCAAGCCCAGCACTCAGTTAAGTGGCTCTCCCTGGCTGAGTCTGCAAACCTGCCCACATTTGCAGTATTGTTACTTTGGGGTTTGGCGTTCCTAGTCCATGCAACCGTCTTACAAATAAACTTATAAAAAGTCCGAACCATTAACTTGCATTCAAAGATGGTCTAAAATGGAAGCGTGATTCCTTAGATTGACTTTCCTTCTGCTGCCTCACCTGTGTTGTCCAATCTGATTTATAGACAATACACCTGACCCAGATCGTTAAGCTAAGGAAGAATTTGAACTTGGGGTCAGGTGACTCTTGAGTGCAGGCTGGTCACGTGGCCCACCTGCCTGCCTTCCCCCTCCCCCAGTTCCACTCTCCCAACAGACCTTGATTGGCATCTACTCCATCCTGTCTACCTTGCCAGGTGTTGGGACCAGTAACGGGAAACTTACACTCAGTCTAGTGAGGGAGAACTGGGTGCCACAACACGCTGATCTATGTGATGCTTGGGGTGGGGTGGGGTAAAAGGCCCTTTCCCCAGGAGAGGAGGGAGCCCACAGCTAGTGTAGACTGTAAAGTGCTCCCCCCAGAAGAGGAGGGGTGATTGAGACCTAAAGGATGGGTTGGTTGGTGAAGCAAGAGGGGAGGGTGCTCAAAGTGGAGGGACTGGTCCCTGGAAGACACAGGGGCAGGAGTGTCAGCATCATCAGTGTGACACAGGGCGGTGGTCTGTGAGCTCAAGAACGCTCCCCTTCCACTGACCCCTCCCTCAGTGAGCTGGTTCATGGCTGAAATTCCAAAATTAGAGCTTCATTCTTTTGGCTTAAGCCAAATAAAAGGTGTATTCCACATGCAACTGCGAAGTCCCCTGCAGGGGTGAGTCTCCTGTGACAAGGACCAGTTTGCTTGTCAGGGTACTGGACATTCACCAGGGCAGGTTTCACAAGGGGTCAGGAGTCAGGCAAGGTCTCAGGGGTCAGGCAAGGTCTCGGGACACCAAATACTTGGAGGCACAGGTGGAAAGTGAGTCACCACTGTGTGGGGACAAAAACAGGAAGGAGAGCACTTAGGTAGTGCACAAATGTCCCTTGGGCCAGCCTGGGGCTCTCCCACCACATTGGGACATGGGGTCCTGATGCTTTTCCTTGTAAAACTGTCTGTGCTGAGTCTCCCCTTTGGACAGCAGAAGGTTTCTTACAGGAAATTCCTGCCCAGGAGTCTGGAATTTGTACCTGTGTGGCTCCTGAGTCTCTTCCTTCCTGCATCCAGATCACTGTCAACCCTTAGATCTGGCAGCCTTTGCAGAGTGCCAGGACCCCAGAGGGGAGCTCCATGGAGCTGCTGTGCCCAGAGGGGAACATTTCTGTAGCAGCAAAGTGACTTCTCCATCCAGGCAGCCTGCTGGGAGTATTACCTTTAGACTCACATAGTCTAAAGCTAAAGACACACACACCCACACAAACTTTAGATTATTATTTTGAATATTACGGACCTATCCATCTTCCTTTAAAACATTTTACAATGCATACTGTATCGTTAAAATGTCATGTTGAAACGTTGCATTTCCGGCTTTACCGTGAGTGTTGTCGGAAGTGGACGCCTTTGAATGGGAGAGCTTGGGAGTTGTCCTGTTGGTTCAGCCCAGAGGCCACCCAGTTGCAGTCCTGGCTCTGGGTGAGTCTCTCTTGCAGAACAGCGGAACCTGGGAAGGTGGTCTTTGCGGGACCCCTGTGAGAGTGAGTTGTGCAGCTGTGGATAACTGAGCCAGAGGGGTAAGGAGTGGAAGCAGCATTAACAACAGGCGCCTCCGGTCTAAGGTGGTTCCAAGTGGCAGTTCCGAAGGTGGGAGCAGGGTGTGATGGAGCTGGGTGTCAGGGCAGCTGGCGAAGCTGTGTGTGTGTGAACTAAGAGCAAGCTGGGTGGCAGAGGGCTCTGAGCTGAGAGGTAGGGCCATAGGCTCATGTTTCTCATTTCGAGATAACCTGGAGGGCATGTTCACTCAGTGCAGGAAGCTGTCTCTTTTGCCTCTGTCCTTTGGACCTTTCAGAGTCTCATTTGGGGGCAGTCTTTTTGGGGGGGTATGGTGACCAAGGATAGCAGCATATGGATTCTGAGCCTCAACTGCAATGGGGGTTCCCCAAGCAGGTGAGGCTCCATTTCCCAGGAAAGTGAGTGTGATGTGAGATATTCTCCCCTTATTCTTACTTTTTTTTTTTTCTTTTTGGCCGGGGCTGGGTATGAACCCACCACCTCTGGCATATGGGACTGGCGCCCTACTCCTTGAGCCACAGGCGCCACCCTATTCTTACTTTTTTATAATACCCTTTTAGAATTATACACAAAGCAATAATATTTATCAAAATTCGAACAATTCACATGTAGATGAAGTTAAGAGCTGAGACTGTCTCTGTCCTGCCTCCGCCATCCCCCAAGTCCCTGAAGAAGGGGCTGTGGACGCCAGGGGCATGTCCCTCCTATCCACCCACCTCTCGAGGATGGTTTCTGTTGACTATTTGCTGAGCTTTGTGGCAGCCCAGAAAAAACTTCAGGGACTGTGATATGCTGCTTCTATTTCCAGAGCCTCAGACTCTGAGGGACATGGTGACCCCATCCAGGTCCAGACCCTCCACTTCACGGGCCTGCTGTAGGGCAGTAGGAGCCAGTTGCCCCAGGTTCCCCAGGCAGCTGCTGCCAGCTCTGCCCGGCTCCGGGCTCTGGGGCTCACCAGGCTGGAGTGAGCAGCTGCAAGAGTCCTGTTCCTCATGGCACCCCCAGCTTGTCTGTAGATCCTGGGGTGTAGGCCAGCTTGGGGGTGCCAGGCAGCTCTCCACCTCCCTCCAGGCACTGCCTGCATCTAATGTGAAGGGGGACATGTGGTGCTTCCTCCCTCCCCCCAACGCAGCAAGGACAGCGGTCTTCACGTGTCCTGCTGGTCTGGCAGGTCAAGAACACAGAAAGATCACCCTTATTTATTCAGGTGAGATCAAGAATGTGAAAGCTCACTGTCACCTGTAGAGCACCTGCCACACGTGAGGTCTGTTACGACGATCACGACAAGTGTCATTGCTCTTTCTCTTTCCCATAGCTTCGCAGCTTTGTGGTGGGCTCTTCAGAGCTGGAACACTGGGAGTGGGGAGGCTCTGGGGCCAGTGGAGGCTGGGATCAGCCAGGCTGCTCACCCTGGCTGGGGTCTGCCCAGAAGCCCCTCCTGGATGCTGGCCCCATGATTTTTCAGGTCTGAGAGGAATTGCTGCATCACGGTGCTGCCCACACGTGGGGCTGCCCTGTTCACTATATGGTGTTCAGCAGCACCCCCGCCCCTACCCTCTAGATACCAGTGGCATCCCCCACCCCATTTGTGACAACCAAAAATGTCTCCAGACATTACCAGATGTCGCTTGGGGGACCAAATTGTCCCCCAGTGAGAACTGCTGGCTTAGAGGCTTCAGAAATGGACTTCGTGTGACCACTCCTGCCTCTTCCTAGCTGCCTCTCACTTGGGTGCAGTTTGCTTTGTTCCTTTTCCAAAATGCTGACCTCATCGGGCTCATTTGTTTGTTGACTCATCCCAGCTAACTAACCACAAGAAGCCTTCCTACTTTGGGGGATCCCAAATGACTTATCATGGGACTTTGGATGTAAATTTCAAAGACTTTTTTTTTTTTTTTTACTAAATTGGAGGCAGAAATCTTCGACTTCTTTAGCACCGCTTGGTAAATACTTCATGAAGTGTTAGAGGGCACACTGAGCGCCTGCTGACAGTTTGATTGTGAACACCTTTGCAGTTCTCTCTCTGAAATCACCAATTGTTTCCCTCTTCCTCATTTGGATCTCCGCCCAGGATTAGCAGATGATCTAAGGGCCAGGGTGGTCTGAGTTGGCTAGTGCTTAGGGGATTTTCTTAAGGCCTTTGACCCGGGGAGACTCACAGGGGAGGAAGCCGGGCTGTTTGGCGGGGGAGGATGAGTCAGGCCCCCATGGACCCCTAGGGTCCCTGCCCTGGGCTCCGCCCCTCTGCTGTGCACGGGGCCTCTTGAGCAAGACCTGTGTGTTTGCCGGTGCCTCTTGGGGCAACGGAGCTAGTGTGGCCTTGAGAGGGGGCTTCACAAAGCCCAGTGTTGCTCTCAGAGACAGATAACACCCTGAGGTTCCTGCTGAAGACTTACGTGACCACAGCCAGTATCAGGCAGCCTTCTCCCTGCACCTCATGAATGGGGCTATAACCTGGGGAGAAGGAGGCTGGGCTCTGCCTGAATTCTATCTCAGGTCCTCTCTTGGGCCCCTTGCCATGCCCCGCCTCTCTGCGTTCTTAGGAAAATGGGTTCTGGTTTCCCAGTAAGCACTTTATATCTTACCATCCACCCCAAACCCAAGTTGTCGAACGATCTCCGTGTGCTTCAGCAAACCTCTTGAGCCTTCGCTGTTTCGGATCTGCAGTTAAGGCTTGGCTCAACTGGCCAGGTCAGCAGAAGCACATGATTGAACTTGAGCAGTGGTTAGGACCTGACTGCCGGACACCCAGCCTGCCCCATCCCAGGCACAGTCTGTGACCTCAAACCAAGCAGTTCTGCGTGCTGGGTGGCTCGGTATTGAATCGTGCCTGACGGGCACTGGGGACCAGGGAGTGAAAGGCAAGAGAAGCTAAGTCTGGCTGTTAAGGGCCTTTCGTTCTGGGTGACAGGAAAATAGCCAGTGATGCTGCTACAGCCCCATTAGCGGGGTCCTCAGCACTCTAGTCAATACATCAAGCCAAGTCCTCTTCTAAGCAGGCAGTACCGCAGCTGCTTGGTGATCCTCATTGGAAGGTAGGGACAAGAAGGATGGGCCTGCGTGTGCTCAGAGCAGAGTTCCAGAGGTGTCTGCAGCAGCCAGAACCCTCTCTTTGCCCTCCGGGACTGCTCTCCCTCCCTTCACCTGTGCTGGGCCTTGGCCACACTCTGAGTCTTCCGGATTCCAGCGTCCATTGTAGCCAGTCTGTCGGTAGCAGGAGTAAGCTGCTTTCCCAAAATAGTAGCGCAGGGAAAGAGCAGCCCTGGAATTTGACCCTGACTGTCACTGTGCACAGCCTGGCCTCAGGGCCCCACCCAGCCTCACCTCCATGGCCATCACGGAAGGCCTGTGTTGGTTGGGTGTGGGAGCTGGGATTTTCCTCCCGCTGGGATTTTCCTCCCACCCCCTCCCTTCTCCCTCTTCTCTGTGTTCTTTCTCTCCACCAGCTTCAGGTTTAAAATTCAAACAGCAGAGGAGAGCCACTCCAGCTGGGGAACAGGTCCCATGGTAGGAGGGGAGAGCGGAGGGAGAGTCGCATGTCCCACACCTCTGGCAGGTGCATGCACACCTGAAGTGGCCCCTAGCCGCTCTGTCAAGCCCAGAGGCAGCAATGACAAGACTAACAGGTCAGACAGGTGGAGCCAGCCTGGCAAGGGCAGGGGCACGGCTGGCAGCCCATCCACCCAAGGTCCTCCTTCAGCCCACAAAGCAGGTAGCCTTCCCTTTTCTCTTTTCTGCAGGTCTAGTTCACTGACAACTTCAGGAAACATTTCCAACTTGAGATAAAGACCTTTGGGATGGGTAGGAGGGATCATGAATTTGTTTGCAGAGGGATTTGTTATGTTTGTGTGTAGGAGATTTGGTCTTAACCTTACAAAAGCATTTCTAATTTTTTTTTTTTTTTTTGTAGAGACAGGGTCTCACTTTATGGCCCTCGGTAGAGTGCCGTGGCCTCACACAGCTCACAGCAACCTCCAACTCCTGGGCTTAAGCGATTCTCTTGCCTCAGCCTCCCGAGTAGCTGGGACTACAGGTGCCCGCCACAACACCTGGCTATTTTTTGGTTGCAGTTTGGCCGGGGCCAGGTTTGAACCCGTCACCCTCGGTATATGGGGCCGGCGCCGCCCAGCATTTCTAATTTTTTTTTTTTTTTTTAGCATTTCTAATTTTTAGGTCCTTGATTCTGAAAAGCTGATTTCATACGGAGCTTGGATGCTTATGGCAAATCGGGGAGGCAAAGTTGGGAAACCACGCGGGTCTCCCCCTTCCACTGCATGTGAAAGCGTGAAAGGCCTGTGGAAGGCTTCGCCCATGGTTTGGTGGGCTGTTGTCCTTTTCCCTTGTGAGGAGGGTTGGAGTGCAAAAGCGGGGGCTGGGCGCTGCCTCTGCTCAACAACAGGACTTGACTCTGTTGGGGAAGCTCCTTCAGTTCCCAGAGAAGAAGGGCAGGTGCTAGACTCCCTCTAAAATTCAGATGTAGGCCCCAGCCCCATCCTGGGGCTGGCTTTTACTTTGAAAGTGTTGGAAGTTTGAAATCGCTTCTTCTATTAAGAAGACCAGACATGGGAAACTGGTCTCCTGAATTCCCACACCGACTATGTCTTGGCTAGTGACTCTCACCTTAGATTTTTAGGGGATTTCTGGCCTGGGGACAGGAGAAAAAGGGGCATAGGTCTATTTCATTGAAGAACAAACCCAGGACACTCCACCTGAACCAGGACTGGTTTTGTCCTATTTGGCATCTATGAAAACACACTTACTGTCTTCCTCTGCACAGGCCGGGCCCTCTCCCACCTGCTGCCACCATGGAGCATCACCCATATTCTCTGAGCCTAGATGCCCCATGAAGTGAAAGGCTAAGAACAACCTGTCTAAAACTCCCCTTGCTTGTTGCACTCTGCAGGGATAGGGAAGCAATTGTTGCTATTAGCAAACCTTTGTAACAGATGTTTGTGCAGTGATTCAGCTTTTCCTCCCTAATTCCAAGATAATTTATGATGACATAATTGTTTAGATTATGGGACGTATCATTTAGGACTTCTTCAGCTGCAAGTAAGAGAAAACCTGGCTCAAAATGACTTAATCAGAACGCTAAAAATTTTGTAAAACAAGTCCACAGGTCGGGCAGCTTTGGGATAGGTCACTGCTTCCTGTGGCTCAGTAATGCCAAGGAATTCGGTTCTGTTTCCACTCTGCCATCTTCATGCTGCTCATCCCGGGGCTTCAACTCCTGCCAGGCCCCCCGGGGTCTCTGGTTGTGAGTGGGGAGACTCTTCCCTAAAGGCCCCCGGCTGGCTTTCCCACACTCTGCATTGGCCAGAATTGTGTTTCTCTCCCAGCCCTTATCCAGTCAGTGTCGAGGGAAGGGGTTACTGTGATGGGCTTTGTGAGGCAAGTGGCTAGGGAAGGAGGGTGGGCCACCCGGCCTAAACAGGGTCTGTGAGCAAAGAGAAAAGGGTATGGATTGGTGCAGGTGACCCACAGCATCTGCCACATTGGGAAATTTAAATTTATTCTGATTTCTAACTGACTTGAGGGTAATACATTAACTCTCGCTCCTCAAATACATGTTTGTTTGTTTGTTTTTAATTTTAATTTTTATTTATTTTGTTTTGTTTTGTTTTTGTTTTTGGCCAGGGCTGGGTTTGAAACCGCCACCTCTGGCATATGGGACCAATGCCCTACTCCTTGAGCCACAGGCACCGCCCATTTTTATTTTTTTTTTATTTAAAAAACTTTTCTTTTTTTTTTTTTTGTAGAGACAGAGTCTCACTTTATGGCCCTCGGTAGAGTGCTGTGGCCTCACACGGCTCACAGCAACCTCCAACTCCTGGGCTTAAGCGATTCTCTTGCCTCAGCCTCCCGAGTAGCTGGGACTACAGGCGCCCGCCACAACGCCCGGCTATTTTTTGGTTGCAGTTTGGCCAGGGTCAGGTTTGAACCCGCCACCCTCGGTATATGGGGCCGGCGCCTTACTGACTGAGCCACAGACAACCGCCCATTTTTTTTTTTTCTTAATGAAATTCTCAAGGCCAGGGTAGTGTCAGACGATCCTAGTATCCACTCTGAACCTTTCACTGGCTCCCTCTTCCTATAAGCATCTGGGCACCTGGTTTTCAGGCATTTGAGCTTTCTTTCCTTTTTTTGTGATGAACCTGCTGGCTCTCAGAGTTGGCTGTTTAAGGCTCCACCCCCAAGAACTAGAAAAAGAGAAAATAGAGTCCCTAGTGTGATATCGAACGAGTCTCTGGCTCTGCAAAGGGCAGAGGCAACAGGCTTCTGGCTGGCAACCCCAAAGGTCACCTGGGGTTGCTGCGGGGATTGACTGGCGACAGGTGTTTGCACACATCACCAACTGGAGACTGCTGGAGTTTTCCCTTTTCTCCTGGGCAGACACCACAAGTTCCTAAAATGCGGGGAACGAGGGTGGTCCCCCATCCCTTCAGCAGGGAAAGTTTATTCCAGCAGACACAGACCTGTCAATCATTTTTGAGGCCCAGAAGTTTCTGATCTGTCTTTTTGTGCCTGAGACAGCCATTCTTCTCTCCACTCCAGATCTAGTCCAGGCAGTCAGCTGCAGAGACCCTCTCTCAGCCATTGTCACCTCCCTGCGACCAGGCCAGGATTTCTGGATGGGACCCATGCAAGGGCAGAAAAACCCCTTCAGGGTTTTGATGTCCTTGTGAAGCTGAAGAGGACTGGTGGCTGGTGTTAAATATCTACAGATTCCTCCCAAGGCCTGCTGGGGAGTAAGACACAGAACTGTGACTCGGTACTGTCCTTCGTCCACCAGGACTTTCGGGTGGTGCTTGTCCTCGTGGTTCCAAGGAGATTAGACAAAATGACTGAATTTCCTTGCAGAGTGAGGTTGGAGGCCTTTGCTGTCTGGAGATGCTTTTAGACACAAGGAGCCTCACTCAGCTCTTTCATGAAAGTGGCTTTTCCTCCCAAGGCCATCAGAGGAGGCCCCACTGTAGCTGTGCTGGCCGTTGACCTGTTAAAGGACATAAAAGCATCTCCTTGTCCTCACACAGGCTTATTGTGTTTGGGCCAGAGGATGTTCCACGTGGGTTTTCTCATGCAGACCGCAATTCAGGAGCCCTGAGCTGAGCTCGGGCCTTCTGGATGTCTGAACGCAGCCGAAGCCCAGCCTGGTAATTAGACCAAAGGCCTTTCTGTGGAATGGAACACATGTGCAAACCTCTGTCTTTGGGTTCTGATTTTCCAGCAAAGTCTGACTTGGTTAAAGACTGCTGAGTTGGTGTGTTTCATATTTCATGGAAGACAATCAAATTTCTTGCTCTGACTGATTATTTACCCTGGCCTAAAAACCTAGCTGACTCTCTTGATTGAGAGGTTGTACCCAGAGTCGAAGCCTATAATCTCTAACTAGAAAGACTGTCCCCAGAGTCCATGTCTCTTCTTTCTGTCTAGCAAGATTACCCCCAGAACCAGGCCTTTTCTCTCTGCCTAGAAAGATTGTCCATAAAATCCAGGCTTCCTCTCTGTCCTGGGAAAGATTGTCACCAGAGTCCAGACCTCCTCTCTGACGGGGAGGATTTTGTTCATCCCAGGCAGAGGAGGGAGGACTCCTACCTGACCATCAGGGCCCAGGCTGTAGCCTTCTTGGGCAGGTAGCTTCACCCAAGTGGCTGCCTAGATTCAGAAAGCAGGGTCCTGTTTGGTCTGATTACCAGGCTGGGCTTCAGCTGCATCCAGACATCCAGAAGGCCCAAGCTTAGCTCAGGGCTCCTGAACCCCAGTCTGCATGAGAAAATCCACGCAGGACATCCTCTGGCCCAGGGGTCCTCAAGCTGCGGCCCACGGGCCACATGAAGCGTTGTGATTGTATTTGTTCCCATTTTGTTTTTTTACTTCAAAATAAGACATGTGCAGTGTGCATAGGAATTTGTTCATAGTTTTTTTTTTTTTTTTTTTTAAACTATAGTCCGGCCCTCCAACGGTCTGAGGGACAGTGAATTGGCCCCCTATTTAAAAAGTTTGAGAACCCCTGCTCTGGCCCAAACACAATAAGCCTGTGTGAGGACAAAGAGATGCTTTTATGTCCTTTAACAGGTCAAAGGCCAGCACAGCTACGGTGAGGCCACCTCTGATGGCCTTAGGAGGGGCTGCTTGGCAGCAGAAGGCGTGTATGATTCGGCTTGGATGTCCTCAGGGCTCCCATCTTGCTCCCCTGAACCATCTTTTCCTTGGACCGCCTAAGCCTGAGGACTTGGCAGTCCCCCTTCACTGTATCCATGTTTGTTTAAGAGCCCTGCTGGGGCCTGGAAGGTGCCCATCCCTTCCGCCATCCCCACCCGGCTTTTGCCTCCCAACAGCAGTGCCACCTGCTGGGTCTGAAGCTGGTGAGCAGTCTTGAACCTACATTCCCGCCTCTCGCACCCCATCCTACACTGGGCCAGTGCATCTCACATGCTGCTTCTCTGTTGGCAAAGGCCAAGTGGCCCTTTATTTCCACATAATGTTCTGCTTCCAGGATTCTAGGGTCCCCCACCCCATCCATTCATGACTGGGTGTCGAGGGAGGGGAACCTTTCCTGAGTGCCTGATTATTCCTGCCCTTACGTGTGGACACGGTTACTGTAGAAAGTGCCTTGGGCTCCGTCCCAGCCTGCTGAATCAGAACCACTGGGTGTGGCGTTGGGAACCTGCATTTTCACCACACTCCCCAGGGGAAGCTGAGAACTGCCGCTCTGAGCTGCCCTGCTGGCCCTGTCTGCGGAGGGTGGGCCTCACACGATCAGTTGAAAGGCCTCACTCAAAAAGCTGAGGTTTCCCTAAAGAAGAAGAACTCCTGCCTCTGGACCCCACACCATCAGCTCCTGTCCAGAGTTCCTGGCCTGCCCCAGAGATCGCAAACTTGCCCATCCCGCCTGCCTGCTCCTTGGGATTCTCTGGCAGATGGATCCATTGTGTAAATGGTGCCCGGGACAGAAGCTGCGTTGGTGCTAATGTGGCTTCCCTCTCTTGCAGACGTGTTGACTTTCAGCCTATTGTCCTTTTCTGACTTTTTCTATTGCAGGGAATTGCTGATTTTCCCCCCTCCTTGTCAGCTAACGCTGAGCCAGCTCTGTCGGGGTCTGTTGCTGGTCTTGGCTTTCCCTCCCTCCTTCCTTTCCTCCTCCGATTGCCTTCTTATCAACAGGTCCTGGGGAGAGGCAGGCCATGCCTGCCCCCGAGTCCCTGCGACACCAGCGAGCGGCCGGCTGTGAGTGTTTCTTTGGCAGTGTCTTAGCTGGTTGTTGTGAGTAATAGTGAAGGAAGCAATCAGCAAGTATACTGCCCTAGAAGTGCTGCACGCTGAGGGGCCGAGCGGGAAGAGGAGGCCTGGACCAGCGAGATACGGCCGGACGCTGGAAGGTCTTCTGCACCGTGATGGGCGGTGAGGCTGGCTGGGAAGTGAGCTGGAGCAGCCTGCTCGTGGGCGCGGAGGGCAGAGGCACCGGGGCTGTAGCGGGGGCAGCTTCTAGCTGGGAGAGGTTTGCACGTCGGGGAAATAGTAGCCACATTATGGCACAGCACGTACTGTGCACGAAGGCCTGAACTCAGCATCCTCGATAAGTATGTCATGAGCAAGCCTCTGTCGTGTCCCTGCCTAACAGAGAAGGAAGCACAAGGACAAAGAGAAAAGGTAGCTGAGGATGAAGTTAGTAGAAAGACGTTTTGAACCCAAGCAATCGGGCTCCAGGATCTGTGCTCGTAACTCCTCACTCCCATCCTGAGCGGTGGACCCAGGGCTCCCTATAGCCCTGCTTTGCAGAGTGACTTGGATGTGACACTCGCTCACCCAATGAGACAGATTTCAAAAGCACCTATGTGTGCTGTGGGAGATGTGTCTGCCTTGGGGTGAATTTTCCTTTTCAGCTGAAGCCAGGCCCAGAATGTGGATGTCAGTGAGATGGTGGTGGTGTCTTCTGCTCCAATGGCTGATGAGAAAGGTGTCATCAAAGGAGCTCAGCTGAGAAGAGTTAAGTTCTGTGGGTCCCACCAGCTCTACCTACAGTTGCCAGATTGAGGTCCTGTGAGAGTGTGAGACCAGCTGAATTGGTGGCCATGGCAACAGGCACTGGACCCAACCCACTAGGGGTTGTAGAAGGACCACAAGGCATAGCCGTGGCCTCCAGTAAGCCTGAGACAACCTGTTAGTGGGCCCTGTGGCTTGCTTGCTCCTTGGTCCTCAATGGTTAAGATGACCCTCCAGGGTCTACATGGCTGGCATCAAAGTTGGAGGGGCCCCAGAACTTGTGACACAGGCCAAGGACAGCACCAGCTGTGAGTTCCCCCAGCGCCCCTGCCCCCTGGCCTCAGCATGGCTCCTCCCCTCCCAGCCACTGCTCAGGGCACCTCCCTTGCTCCTGCCCACCTGCCCAGACCCATCTTCAGCTCCACCTTGCCTACCACAGAGCTTGCTAGTGCTGCGGGGTGAAGGAGCCTGTTCCCGCTGTGACCACTCCAAAAGTCAGGCCTCATGGACAGGTTTTCTGAGATTCGGAGTCTAACCTGGGCCCTGATACGCTCCAAGTGTTAGGTCCCTCCTCAGCTCTGAGCCTGTCCTCTCTTCCTCTTAATGTTAAGTGGGCACACCCCCTCCCCCCTCTCCAGCAGACCCCACCCCTGTGAGAATGGGCCCAGTGTGTTTCCTCTAATAGTCTGGCTTCAGAGAGGGTCCCTTTGTCACGCACACTGAATCGGCCGCACCCCTGCCCACTCGGCCACACACTCCCTTCCACTGCCCAGCCCCCTGGAGCCAGGCGTGGGCTGAAGTGGGGCCCATGAAATGCCTGGAATGCCAACCACAGCTTCAGGCCGACACTGAGACTCCTCTCGGGAGTTTTGACCGAGGCAGCACTGCAGAGCCGAAGTCTTTACATTTTTCCCAGTTTTAGGCAGAAGTAAAGAATGTCTCTGCCTTCCCACAACCAGCAGCTGATCCAGGGGCCTGAACTTTGTGCTCTAACTAGTCGATGACTTGGAGTTCACCTGAAATCCTTTGCAAGTAGCCACTTCTTATCTAGCTTTGCCTTTAGGTTATGCCACCATAATAAAAAGAAAAACCACCGTTCTCGAGAGTTCAACTGTAGAAAAGTGCTAGACTGGTAAGTAAGGAAACAGACAGCAGATGTTCTGGGCTTCACATAAAACTGGTGTCTCTGTGGTCACTTAATTCACTTCTGTAGTCTTTAGAGCAGTAGGATATATTCTGCCATCCTTAATGTGTGACAGTAGAAGAAATGTCCTTGGATATATAGATAGCTCTTTATAGTTCTAAAAATTCTAGAAGACACAGGGGCAGTGGTAGTTCCAAGAGAGTGGTTTTCTTTTTTCTTTTTTCTTTTTGAGACAGAGTCTCACTTGGTCACTGAGTTGAGTACCATGACATCTTAGCTCACAGTCACCTCAAACTTTTGGGCTCACGCAATCCTCTTGCCTCAGCCTCCTGAATAGCTGGGATGACAGGCCCCCACCACAATGCCCACCTATTTTTTTTTTGGCTGGGGCTGGGTTTGAACCCACCACCTCCAGTATATGGGGCCGACGCCCTACTCCTTTGAGCCACAGGCACTGCCCATGCCCAGCTATTTTTTTTTTTTTTTGTAGAGACAGAGTCTCACTTTATGGCCCTCGGTAGAGTGCCGTGGCCTCACACAGCTCACAGCAACCTCCAACTCCTGGGCTTAAGCGATTCTCTTGCCTCAGCCTCCCAAGCAGCTGGGACTACAGGCGTCCGCCACAACGCCCGACTATTTTTTTTTTTGGTAGCAGTTTGGCTGGGGCCGGGTTTGAACCCTCCACCCTCGGTACATGGGGCCAGCGCCCTACTGACTGAGCCACAGGCACCGCCCTGTGCCCAGCTATTTTTTAAGAAATGAGGTCTCGGGCAGCGCCTGCGGCTGAAAGGAGTAGGGCGCTGGCCCTATGTACCGGAGGTGGTGGCTTCAAACCCAGCCCTGGCCAAAACTGCAAAAAAAAAAAAAAGAAAAGAAAAGAAATGAGGTCTCACTCTACCTCAGGCTGGTCTCAAACTCACAAGCTCAGGCAATCCACCCACCTTGGCCTCCCAGAGTGCTGGGATTACAGGCATGAGCCACCTTACCCAGCCCAAGGGAGTGATTTTAGAATGAGCTGGGACAAGAGGGGCTGCTTCACACACATACACACACACACACACACACACTGTGAATTTGGAGGTTCAAGGTCCAGTAAGTTGAGGGTATCCAGTCCCATGGCAGAATGCATTTCTGCTTTGAGAGATGTAGGGGAAGATCCTGGTCAGTTGGAGGGCTGTAGAGAGGGGATGAGAATTTCATGGTTAGACTCGAGTTTGGAGGCAAGTGGAAATAGATGCAAATTTTATGTTTTGGGGAAAAGTATTCGATCTTCTTGGCTTTGAGGCAAAGTGAGATTTAAAATTATATTTGGTTAAAATACAGATGTATATATGCATATATTTAATATGCTCAGTGGATTGTACCAATATTAGTCCTGTGGTTTTGATATTGTTGTGTAGTCACATAAGCGTTACCACTGGGGGGAAACTGGGCAAAGGGTACACAGAATCTCTGTATTATTTTTACTTTTTGCAATTTCCTGTAAATCTATGATTATTTTAAAATAAAAGATTAAAGCATACATATTTACATTTGATTAAATGCAGTGTGATATCCTGAATTGGATCCTGGAACAAAAAAAGGACATGAGTAGAAAAACTGGTAAAATCCAAAAAAGTCTTTAGTTAAAAGCAATATGCCAATGTTAATTTCTTAGTTTTGACAAATGTATTGGGGTTATGTAAGATGTGAGCATTAGAGGAAATCGGGTGAAGGGTAGGAGAGAACTCTCTGTACTATCCTCTGCAGCTTTTCTGTAAACCTAAAATTATTCCAAAATAAAAAGTCTATTTAAAACATATGTATACACACACACATACATATGTATTTATATTTGAACACATCTAGGCACCCGTGCTCTTAAAGAATACACTTTAAAGGATGCTTCTGGGGTGGGTGAATAATTAAGGGCCCTTTCAACAAAGGAGCTTCAGGATCACAGTTGCTCCCTAATTTGACTGTGTGGTCAGAGGGATCCTACGGGACTCTCTTTTTTTTTTTTTTTTTGGCCGGGGCTGGGTTTGAACCCACCACCTCCAGCATATGGGGCCGGCACCCTACCCCTTTGAGCCACAGTCGCTACCACCTGTGGAACTCTCAAAATCCAGTAGGAGTCCTGATCACACATTACAGAGAGTTAATTACAGTGCAGTCCCATTTTCCAGGTCAGAAACTGAGGCACAGATGACTGATATAATTAGACTTCTGATTTCCTAGAATATTTAAAACCAAATTCTTACTTTTGTTCTTTAAGTATGAGCTTGGAAATGTATAAAATAATCTGTAAACTATAGCTGTTTTCATTTGTTAAAAGGAAATGACCTTTGGCCCTCTTTTCTGGGCTCTCTTCAAGATCAGCAGTTAAAATTGGCAGGTGGGGTGGGGAAACCAGTCAAAATGAAAGGATTAATTCTGCACCTACTCTGTACCTTACACTTGGCCTAATGCCACCAAGGACCAATGGGCATCATGTGTTTTGGGCACCCTGCGTCCATTCTTCTAACAACACCTGACTGGCCTTTGGGGGAACCACCTCTCCCTGCCAGATGTGGTCCAGAGGCCTCCTACCAAGATGCCTGCCTTCCCCTGGTCAAGACTAGATGTGATCCCAACTTCTTGATGGAACATGAGGCATCCAGAGCTCAGGGCACAAAGGAAACGTGCTCACAGCTCAGAGCCCATCACAAGTTTTCAAAGTGGGATCCTGTTGCTCTAGCCACGTGGGTCCCCCAGGGTCCCTGGTCCCTGTCCTTACTATAGCATCCTCCAGTATCCAGGGGCTGCCTTGTCTTTCCACTAGACAGCCTTTTGCTTGTGTTCTCCAGAGTCCATTCTGTTGTTTGAAATGCACAATTTCTAACCAATATACCTCCCGTGGAAAGGAGGAGGAGGAAGAACGGGCTCCCATTCTTCAACCTGTGTGTCCTTCCTCTCCTCCATCATCTTCCAAGGCTGGACATTACCTGGGGCCACTTTGGACAAGACCCTTCCTCCTCCTTTGTCGGAACTAAAAATGTCAAAGTTACCGAATACGAAGGCCTTTGTACTCTATTTAGCCAAGAAGTGCTTTGTGCTCCCAAAGTATTTCTGTAGCGCTTGTTCAGGCTGGTACCTCCCCACCCCACCAGGATCCTTGATGCTGCATCATTGCAAAACAAAGCATCCGTCTTAGTCTAGTTTTCATAACAAAAGCTGAAATCGGGTGGCTCAAAGGAGTACAGCGCCAGCCCCATAGGTGGGAAGTGGCAGGTTCAAGCCCAGCCTCAGCCAAAAACTGCAAAAAAAAAAAAAAAAAAAGTTGAAATCACAGATGATCCTGTCTCTAAATTAGTAACTTTGAGGATCTTCCCCATCGGAAGTCACTTACTCTTGCAACATGGACTCTGATTAGGAGAGGACAGACAAAAGGAAGCTATTAACAACATAGAAATTGAATAGAAAGAATCTTCGCTGTGTCATGATCTGGAAGCTTCCACAAGTCTCAGATCAGAGGAGCCAGGCGGCTGATTAGAGGTCCTGTGATGACTGAGTGGCTCCTGGTGGTGTCACTGTGCCTGGACACCTTTTGGCCTGCCTACTACTCTCTGCGGCTCCCTAACAGAAAAACCGGCTTCATGGGTATGTGACCTAGTCACACAGTCCAGTGCTCAGAAGCCTCCATGTTTGGGCAGTTGCTGTGTTGAAATGTGTAAGGACTTTTGGATAAGCGCCCTGGGAACTGTGTATCTGGTTCTGCCTCTCAGCTTTCCCCAGGGCTTCAGACTCTGCCATCCGCACCTAAACCCGTAACCCACTATGGGATCACTTCCCAAGAGGGTCAGCTGAGTGGGACAGGGTGAGATCAGAATCCTCCCCTAAACCAAACTCAGGGCTGCCCAGGGACACGCACAGACAGAGGACCCCAGCCCCTTGGTACAGGCTGCCTCTGGGCACAGGTCAGAAACTGTTACGGGTGGGTCCACGGAATCCAGGAAGGAACTTTGTTGGTTTTGTGAATTGTATCCGTTTGGGGATAGCTTGAGTTTGCTTGCACTGCCATAATGAAATGCCACAAACTGAGTAGCTTAAACAATAGAAACTGTCAATCGTCGGAGATCAAGGCCTCAGCAGAGTCAGTTCCTTCCGAGGGTGGGGGAGAATGCCCCGGGCCTCTCTCCTTGGCTGGTAGGTGCAACTTTCCCCCCTGTATCCTTCCACAGTCTTCCCTCTGATCTTAACTGGGTCCAAGTTTCCTCTTTTTACAAGGATACCAGTCCTGTCAGATTAAGATCTATTAACCTTATTTTAACTGAGTTTTTTGTTTTTTTTTTTTGAGACATCTCTGTTGCCCCAGGCTGGTGTGCCATGGCATCATTCCATAGCAACCTCGAACTCCTAAGCTCAAGCCAGGAGTTCCACCTGAGGTGGTGAGCTTCCCACCTCAGCCTCCCAGAATGCTAGGATTACAGGCGTGAGCCACGAGACCTGGCCTTAGTTACCTTTTAAAGACTCTGTGTCCACATACAGTCACATCCTCAGGTACTGGGAGTTGGGGTCTCAACATGTGAATCTGGTGAGGGGGAGAGACCCAATTCAGTTCATAACTGAGATTTTTCTGGACTCTTCGAAATCGAGTTTTAATAGCTTAGCAATGTCTTTCTGGTCTGGAATGCAGAGTTCTTACCTCTAGGGCCTGCCCTCCATCAACAGGAAGAGGCCTCTGTTACGACTGAGCCACCAGTGGAATGGGGCTGTGGGTGGTTGGTTGCTCAGGGGTGTGAGGCAGATGGGTGTTGCTCAACCCTGGCTTTCGGCTGGCTCCAGGGAGAGACAGCACAGAAGACGGGAGTCAGCTGTTCAACAGTTCCTGTGGGCCCAAGCAGGAGGAGATGAGTGTGAGCCGAAGGAAGGATTCAGGAGAGACTGCTGGAAGCCCCTTCTCTGCCACCAGGTATCCTGGAGGCAGGGGCCAGGTTGTGGCAGCAGTTCCCACTGGGGGCTCTGAAAACCTTAAGACTCTGATTCCCTATCTGGAGCAGGGCTTGGGGGTCTATATGTTTAGAGAATGCCCCAGGCAGGGTGCAGAGGAAACTAAATTGGGCCCAAGACCAGAGGATTCGTGTACTTCTGTACATGTTTGCAATTTTTTATAACAGAAAGTTAAGAAAGAAAGGAAAGAAGAAAGAAGGGAAGTAGGAAGGAAGGAAGGGAGGAAGAAAAGAAAGGAAGAAAGGGAGGTGAGTAGGACAGGAGGGAAGGGAAGAAGGGAGAAGAGAGGAAGGGGCTGGGCACAGTGGACTATGCCTGTAATCCTAACACTCTGGGAAGCCGAGGCAGGAAGTCCCATTGAGCTCAGGAGTTCAAGACTAGCTTGAGCAAGAGTGAGATCCCATCTCTGCTAAAAATAGAAAAACTAGTGGGGCGCTGTGGCAGGTGCCTGTAGTCCCAGCTACTCTGGAGGCTGAGGCAAGAGGATCACTTGAGCCAATGAGTTTGCAGTTGCTGTGAGGTATGATGACACCACCACTCTACACGGGGTGGTAAGACTTTGTCTCAAAAAATAAATAAATAAATAAATAAATAAAAGACTTTGTCTCAGTAAAAAAAAAAAAAGAAAGAGAGAAGAAGGGAAGGAGGGAAAGAGGAAGGAAAGCAAGGAAGGGAGGAAGAAAAGAAAGAGAGGAAGGAAAGAACGAACGGAGGGAGGGAAGAGAAAAGCTCCCAGGAAATGCCAACGCTCAGCTTCAGCTGAGACTAAGCGGGAGGGAGGAAGCCCTAACCCTGCCCAGTGTCCTCAGAAGAGGGGGCACAGCGCCTCCTGATGGCGAGGAGGCAGTACTACCGAACAGGCTGCCATCTGGAGCTGGGTGTGACTCTGGGGCCCAGCCAGAGAGTGTGCCAGGGTTGACTGTGGAGCAGGGAGCAGGCTCTTAACCTTGGTGGTACCACAGCCCCCTCTGTCAGTCTAGCGAAGTTCTCAGGACAAAGGCATAAATTAAAGTATGTGGGATTACAAAGCAAACCGATTATAATAAAATACAATTATCGAAAGATTTGATAAAACTAAATTTGGTGTAGGGTACATTATGTGTGCCTCTCAGCACATTAAATAAGATCCCGTAGCAGCTGGTCTTAATTACAGCTGTAATTTAAAAAGTAGTGATGAGACTATTTCAAGAAGTCTGCCACAACCCAATGTGATATAAAAATACCTGTGATTTCTGTTAACACAGGTCTTGCTAAAACAAAACCCCAAAACTTCCCGAGATATGTTACCCACATTCATAAATAAAGGAAATGCTTGATTCCTATGAGAAGTCTGGGCCTGGTGGCCTCCCGGTTGCAGGTCCACAGGCAAGGATGCTGCCTTTCCTTGTGGTCTGGCTGCTCTGAATTCCCATTTGTCATTCCACAAATATTTATTGAGGGCCTACTGTGTGTAGCAGGCACTCTGCACAATACAGACCAGGTCTCTGCCTTATCAAGCATGCATTTTACAGAGACAGATGATAGAAGAACAATACATAGAAGAGATTCCATGTGTTCAACATTTAGGTAAGAGGTTCCTATTAGATTCATTATGTGATATGCAACAAGGTTTTGTGCGTAACTGATATCTAATTCTTATTGAAAATTTTCTCTGTTGCCTGGGCTAGAGTGCAGTGGCATCATCATAGCTCACTGCAACCTCCAACTCCTGAGCTCAAGTGATCCTTCTAGCTGGAACTACAAACATGCACAACCATGCCTAGATAATTGTCTTTTTTTTTTTTTAGAAATGAGGTCTCACTCTGTTGCCCAGGATGGTCTCGAACTCCTGTCCTGCAAGCAATCCTCCTACTTTGGCCTCCCAAAGGGCTATGATTACAGGCATGAGCCACTGTGCGTGGTCCCATTTTCTTTATAAGCGAGAGCCTTCAGGCTACTTTAACTCACATTTAGCTCCCCTAAGAAATCTCATATCCTCTGGAAGATTCTGAAGGGCTTCTAGAGAGGATTACTTATGATGTTTATCTCATCCTCCAGCCCATATTAAGAGTCACTGCTATACTCCCAGCACTTTGGAAGGCCAAGGCAGGAGGATGGCTTTAGGCCAGAAGTTTAGAGATAAGAGTGAGGCTGCATCTCCCCGCCCCCCACCCGAAAAAAACAATTAGCCAGGTGTGGTGGTGAATGCCTATAGTTCCAGCTACTGGGGAGGCTGAGGCAGAAGATGGCTTGAGCCTGGGAGTTAGAGAGATTGCTATGAGCTGTGATCATGCCATGGCATTCCAGCCTGAGCAATTGAACAAGACCATATCTTTAAAAAAAAAAAAAAAAAAGTCACTGCTTATTCCTAGCAGTGTTGTTCACCATATCCCAGAGGCAGAAACAACCCAAGTGTCCATCAGCAGGTGAATATACGAACAAAATGTAGTGTATCCATACAGCAAAATACTACATGGCCTTAAAAAGGAGGGGAGTTTTGATATATACTACAAGGATGAACCTTGAAGATAGGATGGTGAGTGAAATAAGCCACAGCCAAAAGGACAAATATTCCACTAATGTGACATGTGCAGAATGGGCAAATTCATAAAGAAAATAGACTAGAGGTTCCCAGGGGCTGGGAAGAGGAGCCCATGGGGAGTTATTGCTTAAGGGGAATAGTTTCTGTTGGAGGTGATGAAAAAGTTTTGGATATAGGTAGTGGTGATGGTTGCATAATACTGTGAATGTCACCAATGCCATGAAATTGTTAAAGATGGTTAAAATGGTAATTCTTATGTTGTATGTTTTACCATAATAATAATTTTAAGAGTCACTGCTTAAAGCCATTTTTCTGATTAGACTGACTCATCCCCCAAACCCTGGTCATCAGGGTGACCGAGCTCCCCCCTCCACATTCTGACCCTGGAGCCCTCATCCAGGCTCGTGGCTCAAACACCATCTTTAAACAGTTTCCAAATCTCTATCTCAAGAGATCTCCCTCTTTCAATTTCAGATCACCCTCCCCGCCCCCCCCCACTTGGCCTGTCTCGTAGGAATCTGCTGGGCCCCATAAACCTGCTCCCTCCGGCGACAACAACTCTGCCCTTTGCTCTCAGGAATCTAGAATCTTCCCTGACTCCTCTTTTGCTCACATTCCTGTCTGACCCTTTGGTAAATCCTATCAACTCTGCCTCCAGAACATACCCATGACCTGCGTCTCAGTATCCCTGCCCAGAGGACACAGGAGACTCGGACCAGGCTGTGCTCCTCTCCTGCCTTCCAGTGTTAATCACAAGTCAGCTCCTCAGCTCAGGCCCCTCTTTGCAGTTCAGCCCTCCCTGGATCCCATGTCATTCAGCCAGTGAACACCAAAGTCCTCTCACTGACACAGCCCTAGATAATCTCCCCTCCTCGTTGTGGCTGGCAAGATCCTCCAGCCCAATCCTCTTCCTGTGGAATCCCCCCTCACTCTTCAAATCTCTCTAGCTTCCTTTTCTACAATTAGCCTCTGCTGTTCAGAGGGTTCACCTGATTGGACCAGGACAACCGGGTAATCTTTATATTTCAAGGTCCACTGGCCTGGAGCTTTAATTGTATCTTCAAAATGCCCTCACATCAGTACCTCAGTTAGCATTTGGTTGGATAACCACCGGAACAGGAATCTTACAGGGAGGACCCTTAGAATTCTGCCCACCAAACTTGGCCAGGACAAGGTTAGACCCTGGGTCTCTCACCAAGTCACAAAAGCTCTCTTCTGGTGCCAGCAGTGCATGTTAAGCCAGTCGCATCAGCTGCTCTGTAATTTGCCCAGCCCTGCTCCACCCAGGCAGCCAAGAGCTGTTGCCATGGAAGAGCCTGCCAGGCCCATGGTCTTCTCAGGTGTGTGCAGGCAGCGGGGCAGGGAGCCCAGCAAGCTGCAAGCGACCACTGTTAGAGTTTGGGTGTGGAGGGAGAAGGCTCAGGTGATGGGGGAGAGTTTAAACACATCCCACAGAGCCATGAGGGCACCTGTAGGAGACTACACCCACCAGCCGGTGCCCCTTGAAGAGAAGGTACGCTGACTCCAGAAATGTGGCTGGCCAGGCTCAACCTACTCTGGCACCTGTGTGCCCCAATGGCCATGTGAACATGCATAGGGGTCACACAGCCTCCTGTGGGGAAGCTGGAGGTGGGGGAAGGTTAGACAGGGGGTCCCCATGGGCCTGGTTCCTCTTCCGTAGCCATCACTGCATGGTGTCTGGGTGGGAAGGGGCAAGACAAGTTCCCTCCAGTGATGATTTGAGCAGTGACCAGAGGCAGAGCCGGTGCCACACTCACCTTCAAACAGGGAAATGAGAAAGGTGGCCGGCCTGTGTTTTCTCCAGAAATACGAGGGAAGTCCTTCTTCTGTTCTAGTTTTAAAAACCACATTTGTGATTTGTAACCTACGTTGAATTGACCTTAGAAAATCATGCAGGGCTTCTCCAAATTAGAGGCACTAAACTGTCACCCCTTTGGCAGTTGTCAGAGGAGGAGATGCCTGTGCCAGCTCCTGCGGTGAGAGAAGGTGGGAACAAAGCAACGCCACCTCCTGCTGGGGCCCCCAGCCATGGTTGGGGGGGTCTTTCTGGGCCTGGGCCCCTAGTTCTATAGCCAGACATACGGGGTGCAAGGGAGGCTATGATGATGTGTGAGGGCATCAGACATGGCCCCTTTGGACATTAGACATGGAGCAACAGACAACTGCCAGCTGGCTTGGCACAACCACTAAAGAAAAGACTCGGGGTCAAAAGAATCCATTTGGGTTTCTTACCAATTCCTCCAAAGACAAGGAAGGGGAGGAAGGAATGAAAAAGCAGGAATTTGAGATGTGGCTAATGGGACATCACAGGCCTAGTGGGGTGAGGATTATCAGAGGCAGCTCACCAGCTGGGGCTTCTCTTGGTTGGGCCTCCCCAGAGAACTAGCAGACCCCGAAGTAGGAGATGCACCTGGGGGTAGGGATCCCTGGTTCCCTTTGGTAGAGGCCAAGCCAGGCAGCGGAGGATCATCCAGCTTCTTGGGAGTCACGAGTCTCACCTCCTGATTAATATCTGGACTCATCTGGCCAATATCACCAAGCTCAGATAGTGGAAAATTAGGTTCAAGCTTAAATACCAGCAAGGTGAGGCTATATCCCTGCATGTCCTTTGCATTTTTTTCATAATTGCAGGAAGTATAAAAGTATGAAACATTCTTTGAATGTTGTTTTTCAGCACAAAGAAAACCGAGCAATTTCCTGATCAAAATTGCCTGTAAAATAGCCAACCGCTCACCTGCAGAGGCAAAGCACTTTAATCTCAACAGAGCAGGAAAGATGTAGCGGACACAGCAGGAAGTCACGAGACCTCTCCTGTCCCCTCCTCTCCACTCCCTCCTCCCAAATATCCAGAGGAGGAAATGACCATGAGATAGAGAGGGAGTCTGTGCCAAAGCCCAGGGCTGGTTGCAAAATCCAAGCATAAAACTTCACACCATTAAAAGGTGAGAGGCTTCACTAACAGAACTCTCAGCCAGGGTCTGTTGATGGTCTGGGGTCCTCTCAGGAGGAGGTCAGGGGATTTTTGACCCATCAGAAGTGACTTGGAAAGAAAGCAGCTGCTCTTCAGCTCCCTGCAAAAGAAACTCTCCAAATGTATCTGTTCCTGCTGCTGAGAATTGTTTTTAGTAAGTTTTTTCCTGATTAAAAAAGAATCTATGCTCACGTCAGCATTGCTAATAATAGCCAAAACCTGGCAACAACTCAAATGTCCATACACAATAGAATGGATAAATAGATTATTGATATTATTGATATTTATACAGTGGTATACTATACAGCAATGAAAATGGACGCACCGTAACTGGGTATGAGAACGTGGATGAATCTCACAAAAATAATGATGAACAAAAAACCAGAAAACACAAACGGGGACACAGGGTATGATTCCACTTACATATTTGCTCAATAACAGGCAAACTACACTATTTTGTTTAGGGAACCATACACGGATGATTTTATAAACAAGAAAATGGCTGAGGAAGCAGAAAGGGGGAGGCTGCTGGTGTGCTGGTGATGTTATATTTCTTGCTCTGCATGGGTGTTTGCTTTATTAAATTGTACATGCATATCTTAGGCACTTTCCATATGCATATTTCATAAAGCAATATTTTTAAAAGTTAGAACATAATCTTTCCCTTCTATGAATGAAATTTAAGGTCAAACCTCAGGTATGCCAAGAACTGCAAAACATCATCGAAAGAAATTAAAGATCTAAATAAATGGAAAAACATCCCAGGTCTGTGGATGAAGGAAGAGATTTAATATTATTAAGGCAGCATTATTCCCCAAATTTGTCTACAGATTCAAGGCAGTCCCTAACAAATTCTCAGATGGCTTTTTGGCAGAAATGGAAAAACCAATCCTCAAATTAGAATCACAAGGATCCTCAAATAGCCAACTCAATATTAAAAAGGGAAAATGAGGGCAGTGCCTGTGGCTCAAAGGAGTAGGGCACTGGCCCCATATGCCAGAGATGGCGGGTTCAAACCCAGCCCCGGCCAGAAACTGCAAAAAAAAAAAAAAAAACAGGGAAAATGACATTGAATGACTCACTTCCCAACTTCAAACTTACCGTAAAGCTACAGTCACCAAAACAGTGTGGTACTGGCAAAAAAGAAAACCTTGGTGCAAAGCTTCATGAGCTTGGATTAGATAATAGTTTCTTAGGTGTGACATCAAAAGCACAGCAACCAAAGAAAAAAATAGATAAACTGGACATCCTCAGAAAAACACTTTTGTGCTTTGAAGGACACTATCAAGAAAGCGAAAAAGACAATCCACAGAATGTAGAAAATATTTGCAAATCATGTACCTAATAAGGGTCTAGTATCCAGAAAATAAAAAGAACTCTTCTAACTCAATAAAAAGACAAACCAATTTTAAAAATAAGCAAGAAAACTATATAGACACTTCTCCAAGATGTGCAAATGTCTAAGTACATGGAAAGGTGTTCAACATCATTATTCATCCTTAGAGAAATTAAAATCAAAACCACAATGAGATACCACTTCACACCTTCCAGGATGGCTAATCAATCACAAAGACAGATAATAAAGTGTTGGAAGAATGTAGGGAAACGGGAGCCTTCTTACTTTAGTGGGAATGTAAAATAGTATCATTGTTTTGGAAAAGTGCGGCAGTGCCCCCACAAGGTTAAATATAAAGCTACCTTGTGAACCAGCAATTGCACTCCTAGGTATATACTAAGAAAATCAATCCTGGGTACAGTGGCTCACACCTGTAATTCCAACACTTAAGGAGACCAAGGTGGGAGGATCACTTGAGGCTAGGAAGTCAACACCAGCCTGGGCAATATAGCAAGAGCCCCGTCTCTTTTTTTTTTTTTTTTTTAGATTTTATTTTATTTATTTATTTATTTGTGTGTGTGTGTGTGGTGTGTGGTTTTTGGCCGGGGCTGGGTTTGAACCTGCCACCTCCAGTATACAGGACCGGTGCCCTTCCCCTTTGAGCCACAGGTGCCACCCAAGAGCCCCATCCCTTAAAAAAAAAATTTTTTTTTTTTTTTTTTTTGAGAGAGATTCTCACTCAGTTGCCCTGGGGTTGAGTATCATGGTGTCATGGCCATTGCAACTTCAAACTCTTGGGCTCCAGCCATCCACTCATCTCAGGCTCCCAAGTAGCTGCAACTACAGCTAGTTTTTTCTATTTTTAGTAGATATGGGGTCTTGCTGTTGCTCAGGCTTGTCTCGAACTCCTGAGCTCAGGCAATCCACTTGCCTCAGCCTCTCAAAGTGCTATGATTACAGGCGTGAGCCACCACACCAGGCCTCTACAAGAAATTTAAAAGTCAGCTGGGTGGGGCAGCGCCTGTGGCTCAAGGGGTAGGGCGCCGGTCCCATATGCTGGAGGTGCTGGGTTCAAACCCAGCCCCAGCCAAAAACCAAAAAAAAAAAAAAGTCAGCTGGGTGTGATGGTGCCCACCTGTAGTCCCAGCTAATTGGGAGGATGAGGCAGGTGGATTGCTCGAGCCCAGGAGCTCAAGGTTGCAGTGAGCTATGATTATTCCCTACGCTCCGGTCTAGGGGACAGAGCAAGACCCTGTCTCAAGTAAAAACAGAGATAGAAAAAACTGAAAACATATTACCACACAAAAACATGTACTTGAATTTTCATAGTAGCATTATTTATAATAATCAAAAAGTGTTAACAACCCAAATGTCCATCAGCTGATAAATGGGTAAGTAAAATGTGATATGTTCATATAGTGGAATATTAGTTGACCATAAAAGGAAATAAAGTACTAATACATGCTACAATTTGGATAACTCTTGAAAACATTAAGCTAAGTGAGAGACGTCAACACTAAAGGCCATGTATTTTATGATTCCGTGTGTAGCAACGTTCAGAATGGGCAAATCCCTGCACACAGAAGGTGGCTGCCGTGGGGGTGGAGGGAGTGGGGGGGTGGGGGAGAATGCTAATAGCTAAGGGATTAGAGTTTCTCTGGGGGTGATGCAAACGTTGCAGAATGAGGTGATGGATGCACAAACTTGTGAATATACTAAAAACCATTGAACCGTACAGTTAAAAGGCTAATTTTACTGTACGTGATTTACGATTCTCAATTTAAAAGTCTGAAATTTTCAAACAAGGGAAAAAACCCTGTAAATTCGGAATTATATTCCATTTTTTAAAAATCACATCTAATTAGCTAAATTTTTTTTGGAAAAATTGTGTGCACATTAGAAGAAAAGTTGAAAACACCCGCTTGCCCCAAGTCACCACCACCACCAACCTGTGAACACTTCGGAATCACAGCTTAAGGCTTAAGGAATGAGAATCACACAGAGTTGTTTTGTTACCAGTGGAAAGAACGCCTCCACCCCCCTACACATATCAGCAGGCTGAAAAGAAGGAAAGTAACATTAGCTCTAAAAATGCCAGCCCCGCCGGGACGGGATGTCCCAGGCATCTGGCGAGAGCAGCGGTAGCGGGGAGCATGCTGGGGACACCGGGTAGGACAGGAGGTTCACCGGACTGGGCGCAGGGGCGTGGCGGGAGGGCGTGGCAGGACCCTGAGGCCTGGGAACAAGGGCGGGGCGTGGAGGGCGCAGGGGCGGGGCGTAGGCGCGGGGCGGGGCTAGTGGGCGGGGCGGTGGGGCTCGGGGCAGCTGGCCCGGGTGGGCCGGGACACAAGCCACCGGCGCCTCGGTACCCAGACGGCGGCGGCGGCCGCTCCCTCGGCCTGGCCTCTGTCCTCGCGGCGACCCCGCGCCCCGGCCCACTGGGCCCCGGCGGGCTATGCCGTCGCCCCCGCCGCCCACCGTGCTGGTGCCGTCGGAGCGCGCCGTGGTGCTGCTGTCGTGCGCGCTCTCGGCGCTGGGCTCCGGCCTGCTGGTGGCCACCCACGCCCTGTGGCCCGACCTGCGCAGCCGGGCGCGGCGGCTGCTGCTCTTCCTGTCGCTGGCAGACCTGCTCTCGGCCGCCTCCTACTTCTACGGGGTGCTGCAGGACTTCGCGGGCCCCTCGTGGGACTGCGTGCTGCAGGGCGCGCTTTCCACCTTCGCCAACACCAGCTCCTTCTTCTGGACCGTGGCCATCGCCCTCTACCTGTACCTCAGCATCGTCCGCGCCGCGCGCGGACCCCGCACTGACCGCCTGCTGTGGGTCTTCCACGTCGTTAGGTGGGTGGCAACCGCGCTTTCTCTCTAGCCCCGACCCAGGCCGACCCAAATGGGAACCTGCCCCTATGGTCCTTCGGGGGACCCCAGCCCTGGGCCAGCGGGGGGATGCCAGGCTTGAGGGCGCCCCTCTGTGCCTGCCCCGGACTGAGCCTCGGGGCAGCCTCTTGGGTAAGAGGAGCTCGCCCTCGAGAGCTGGGCCCTGGTCACTTGGAAGGAGCTGGGGAAACCTGTGTGCCCTTTGTGTTCAGGCCACCTCTGCTGCCCATGGGTGGACAGGCTGAGAGAGGAGTTAGGTGGCTGCCAGTCCCCCGCTCCTGCCCCCGCCCGGTGCCACAGTGGGCGTGGTGCACTCTGCCCCTCCCAGCTGCAGTGCCTCTGGGGTAAAATTCTCAGAGGACTGTCTTTTTTTTTTCATTTTGTCTTTGGTCGTTTCTAGCCTTCTGGTCCCCTTCTTGTATTTCTGCTCTAGGCGATCTTAACTTTCTCTCTAGAGTTGAGCTGATCTAAAGTCGAGGTCAGTGGCAGAGGGCTGGTCTGAACGTCTGGGAGTCCACCTGGGGTCTCTGAGAGTCAGGAAAACCAACAGTTTGCCCTGCCCTGAGGTTCAAGCATCTCTCAAGTAAGCCCTCGGGAAGGTCAGCCGTTCCCTGGGTAATCTCAGGATTTGAAAGTCTCATGGTGTCCTGTGCTGAACTACAGGCAAGAATCCCCAGGCTGTTTTCCTCTTATCCTTCTCCCACTTGAGAGCACCAAATGCTACCCTAATTATAGGTCCTTTCTATTAAAAACTTAAGTGCTTTCCAAGGACTGAGAGGACAGTCAGCACTTTGGTAGAGACAAGTCACCTGAGTGTCACACAGTGAAGCTATAAGGTGGTACAAGTCACTTGACCTCCCAGTCTTGTAGCTGCTGGACAAGGGCCATCTGGTCCCTGAGAAGCTAAGTGTCCTGCTTCTCAGCTGTTGAAATAAGCATCTTTGAAATGCATCATTTAAACTGTGGGTCAGATGCTGCAGAGACCCATAGAAGGCAGGGGTGTTTTTTCTCCCTGCAGCGCCATCGAATTGGGCCCCATCAGAGACCCAGCAGTCCTCCATGGCTGGATGGGTGTGGGCATTGTGTACACAGAAATTCATGGGTACTTGCAGAGGAGCCCAGGACTGGGCCTTTTTCCCCAAGTACTTCTCTCTCTACACTGCTTTAAAATATATATATATTGACTATAGTCTGTTTTTAAAATGATAAACAGAATCTGGTGCAGCTTCTATAGAAAAGATGGATCACCTGGCAAGCCTGAGATAGGGGTTCTTCTCATCAGGGACCCTGATGCTTAGGAAAGGATTCCCTCTGGGGGAATCTTATGTGTCCCGTTCTGGCATGAAAAAGAAGCAAATTATTCATCTTGTCAGTTGAATGTAATCTACCTGCTTCTTAAAAGAAAAGAAAATTACCTGTATCTAAGCTAGAAAGGGAGCTTGATAATTTAGCCCCTGGAGTTCTCTTTCAGAAGTTAGCCCTCAGACTTTGCCAATCTAAGAAAATTGGTAAAACCTGTCTATTAGGTTCATTTATTGACCCAGATGCTAATGGCCTTGCTAAGGAATAGCAACGTGTTTCTTTGGAGTATTAATTTTTTGTTACAGGATCTGTTGATGGGAGAAATACTATCTTCAGGCATAGACTACAAGATCATCCACTTTTTAACCATTTCAGACTACTGAAAAACCAGTCCTCTTCTTTAAACCAGACAGTCATAAAAAGGATTTTAAAATATAACAACATGAAAGGTTGAAATCTCTGTTCACTTTATTTTTTGAGACAGGGTCTTGCTCTGTCACTTAGGCCAGAGTACAGTGATGCCATTATACCTCATTGCAGCCTTAACCTCCTAGCTCCAAGCAGTCCTCCTGCCTTGGCCTCCCAAAGGACTAGGACAATAAGCATGAGGCGCTGTGCCCAGCCAATATCTCTATTCTATGAAGAATTTTTAAGAATTGAGGTTTTTAAAAACTTGTACTAATCAGCCACAAAAAGGAATGAATTAATATTTTATAGCAATTTGGATGGAACTGGAGACTATTATCCTAAGTGAAGTATCCCAGGAATGGAAAAACAAACACCACTTGTACTCTCTAATAATTTGAAAATAATAGATACACACAAGTGGACATAGAGAAAAGTAAAAGTCGCTGGAAATCAAGGAGGAGGGATAGGGAGGAAGGATGAACACTATTCAGGTAATAGGCACACTGACCCTGTCTTAAGCATTACAGAAACTATCCACGTAATAAAACGTGTGTACCACCTTAATATTTTGAAATAAACTTCCCCTGCTGCAAATATCCTGAAAAATGAACAAAAGACGCTTTCAGACAAAATGGCAAAAGCAGTTTATAAATATCTATGGAAAAAATATAAGCCCGTTAATGAGTACGCAAAACAAGACAATTGTAACAATGAAGTACCATTTCCTCATTAGAAGAAAAAATATAGGAAGGCAGAATACTAACCTTTTATATATCAGCGAAACGGGTATTTGCTGCATTTTTATGGACAGTGTAAATTGAAATAATCCTTGTAGAAAGTATTTGGTTCATACCCCTTGATCCAGTAATCCTATTTACTGAGACCTGGACTAACGGGATAATCTAAAATACATACAAAGCTGTAAGTACAAAGGAATTTGTGAGGCATTGCTATCATAGAATTTGGAAGCAACCTCAATGTCCAACATGAGGGGAATGGTAAGTTAGACTGTCCTCCCCTCCTGAAATGTTATGTAGCTACTAAATACTGGTCGTGTGGTCAGGAACGGTGCTCATGCGTGTAATTCTAGCTCTACAAGAGGTTCGCTTGAGGCCAGGAATTTGAGACCAACCTGAACAATAGTGAGACTCCCATCTGTACCGAAAAAAAAAAATTAGCCTGGTGTGATGTCATGTGCTTGTGATCCCAGTTACTCAGGAGGCTATGGCAGGAGGATCTCTTGAGCCCAGGAGTTTGAAGTAACTGAGCTATGATGATGCCTCTGCACTATAGCCCAGGCAACAGAGCAAGACCCTCAAATAATAATTATAATTGTGAACCCTGTAATTCATGTATTTTTTTTTTTTTTAGACAGAGTTTCACTTTGTCGCCCCCAGTAGAGTGCTCCGGCATCATAGCTCACAGCAACCTCTAACTCTTGGGCTCAAGCCATTCTCTTGCCTCAGCCTCCCAAGTGGCTGGGACTACAGGCACCTGCCACAGCACCCAGCTATTTCTAGAGATGGGGATCTTGCTCTGGCTCAGGCTGGTCTAAGACTGGTGAGCTCAGGCGATCCACCCACCTTGGCCCAAAGTGCTGGGATTATAGGCGTGAGCCACCTCGCCAGGCCTGTAATTTATATTTTTTAAATGATATGATACAATGTGAAGTGAAAAAAGCCATCTCTAGGGGGCGGCGCCTGTGGCTTAAAGGGGTAGGGCACCGGGCCCATATGCCAGAGGTGGCGGGTTCAAACCCAGCCCTGGCCAAAAACTACAAAAAAAAAAAAAAAGAAAGAAAGAAAGAAGCCATCTCTAAAACTGATGACAGCCACATGCCCAAGTTTCCGGGAAAGCACCTGCATGGCCCCTTGGGGTCCCATCCTAATACCTAACATGATCTCGTTTATGGAGACTTTTGTTCTTCTCTCTGGTGGAGGATAGTTTAGACTCCATTCGCAGGGAAATTTATGTCATTGTGCACTGCATCTGGCTTCTGGGATTCTGCAAAGTGCTATCGCTAGTAACCCAATGGACCACGCAGGGCAATCACCCTTTAGTCATAGTGATGAGATGGCCTAAGGCGTGTAGCTAGTAAGTGGGAGGCTCAGGATTAGAACCTCGTTCTGACCCTCTCCAAGGTCAGAGCCCTTTTATGATTTTACCTTCTCTCTTAGCCTTGACTTTTTTTAAAATTGAGATTATACTGTTAACAATAATTTATTTTTAGCTTTCCAGATTTCCCAAATATTAACATTTTACCATATTAGCTTTACCCTCTCCAATTATTTTTTTCTGGAATCATTACAGTGGCTCACGCCCTGTACCCTAGCACCCTGTGTAGCTGAGGCAGGAGGACTCCTTGAGGCCAGAAGTTCTAGATCAGCCTGAGCAAGAGCAAGACACCAGCTCTACAAAATATAGAAAAATTAGCCAGACATGGTGGCGGTTGCTTGCCTGTAGTCCCAGCTACTTGGGAAGCTGAGGCAGAGGGTAGCTTAAGCCCAGGAGTTTGAGGTTGCTGTGAGCTATGATGATGCCACTGTACTCCAGCCTGGGGAACAGAACAAGACTCTGTCTCAAAAAAAAAAAAAAAAAAAGAAGTAGAAGAGTAACAGGGTGCCCACTAACCTCCAAATACTTCAGGGTGTATTTCTGGAAGATAAGCATAGTCTCTTGCACCTACCAAAAGCAGGAAGTTAACATTGAACAGTCCATGACCTGATTAGTGGACTTCATTGAGCTCTTATTCATCATCTAACAACGTCCCTGAGAGCAGAGGAAAATCCTGGCCCTTACATTGACTTAGTTTTCATGTCTCTTTATTCTCCAGCAATCTGAAACAGTACTTCAATCTTATTTTTTTTCAATTGAGACAGAGTCTTACTTTGTCACCCTTGGTAGAGTGCCGTGGCATCATAGCTCACAGCAACATCAAACTCTTGGGCTCAAGTGATTCTCTTGCCTCAGCCTCCCTAGTAGCTGGAATTACAGGCACCCGCCACAGCACCCAGCTTTTATTTTTCTTTCTTTTTTTTTTTGTTTATCAGGCCTAGGCCAAGTTCAAACCCATCAGCCCAGGAGCATGTGGCCAGCAACCTAACCATCAAGCTACAGGCACCCTCTTGGTGTTTCTTGACATTTTTGCAGAGAGCAGGCCTGTTGTTTTGTAGAATGTCCCTCAACTCGGGTTTGTCCTGTGCTTCCCGTGGGTGGTTTCAGGTTCTGTGTCTCGGGCAGGGTGACCCAGAAACTTGTTCTTCCTGTTGCTTCCTACCAGGTGGCCGGCAACTTTGATTTGTTCCCTTACCAGGGGTGTGTTAACGCTGGTCACTTGGCTAAGGTTGCTCCACTGCACAGTTACTGTTTTTCCTTTTGTAATTAATAAATATCTTGAGAGACATTTGTCAAGTTGTTCTGTAAACAGCATGTCGCTTCTCAAGCTCCCACCCAAGGTCTGACGCCAGTTTTTGAAGTGAGTTTTTGGGTTGTGAGAATATTCAATGTTCAAGGGATATTCTTGTATTTGAGACGTCCAGTTCTGCTCTGTCTTAGCTGCTGAGGTAGCGACAGATGCCCCATAGTTTTCTTCTTTTTTTTTTTTTTTTTTTTTTTTTTGCAGTTTTTGGCCGGGGCTGGGTTTGAACCTGCCACCTCTGGCATATGGGGCCGGCACCCTACTCCTTTGAGCCACAGGCGCCGCTCATCCCCGTAGTTTTCTTACATGTGGGTTGACATCAGTGGCCATCTGTGTTCAGTGCCCACCTAAGGGAGGGGCCAGAGCGGCCTGGAATGTGGTCATTTCCCAGCCTCACCCTCCCACAGAAGGTAACCTGTCTTTCCAAGACTGCCACCAGCCCCTCCTCCCCATGAGGTGGTGGCTCCTGAGTGATTCCAGAACAGGACTTCAGGTGCCAGGAATCAGCCCATGTGGCCCTTGGGTGTGGGAGAGCCTCAGGGCTGGGGGGCAGCCCATCTAGGGGTCAGAGCAAGGGTCCTGCCATCAGGCCTGCCTGACACAGGATCTCGTATCACTTGATCCAGCAATCCTATTTGTGGCTTCACTAAGATGGAAGTGGATCCGTCGGGACTCTGGTAGGGAGGGGCCCGTGCCCCTCACTCATGTGCCTACCCATCTTCTGGAGTTTGCTTGGGGTTATGGAGGAAGAAAGAGTCTATGACACCCCAGGTTTATCATAAAAACCCCACTCTGGGAGACATGGGAAGTCCCAATGCAGCAAAAAGGGGAAACATGGGCCCCGAGAGTTCGCTAATTTGAATTGAGCTCACTTTGGGGCTGAAGGGATGAGGCCACAGGCAGAGTCAGGCTGTCTTAGACGAGCTTCCCAGCCAAGCGGTGTCTGAATGAGGGATGGAGGCAGCAGCTGTCAATAGGACCACATGCTGGTCAGAGGTCCCTGCTGAGCAGGAAGGTCATAGCACTGAGCTCCCATGTGTAACAGAAAGCCCAGGGTAGTGGGCTGGACACCAGCACTCGGGAGTCATAGCAGCAGAAGCCACCCCTTGGTTCCTCAGCCAAGGCAGCTGCCCAGGTGTTCAGAGAAGCGTCTCTGACTAGAGGGCTGTGGACAGTGGCACCAGGTGTGAGGTGCATTTAAAGGACATCCCTGGAAGAGCAGAGAGAGGGAAGGGGGGGTGGGGTCTCAGTGTGTGACACATCTTATACCCTCAATGAATCCCCAATAAAAAACAAAACAAAACAATAAAGGACATCCCTCCCTCTTCTGCCAAAGCTGCAGAGTGACCTCGTGGTGGCCTGGCCCAGTGGCTAATTCTCTGAACTTCTCCCATGTCCCACCCTCTGCGCCATGAGCTGGACAGTAAGTGTCCATTGTTCTTGGGAAGGAACCTCCAGGCAGCCTCTCACCAGGCCTCCCACAGCCAGCTCTCCCCAGCCCTGCTCCCAGGAGTTTTCTGAATTGGCACATTGTTGCCTGAGAGTGTTTTTCTCAAAGCACTTTTCAGCTTGTGTTAACACTCACAGCTTTCTGGGGTGGCGCCTGTGGCTCAAGGAGTAGGGCGCCGGTCCCATATGCCAGAGGTGGCAGGTTCAAACCTAGCCCTGGCCAAAAATCCAAAAAAAAAAAAAAAAAAAACACTCACAGCTTTCCATAGGCCACAGGGCACCTAAACCAGGCCCAGTGTTGGGCTCACAGGTGCCAACCCCCAGAGATCTGTAGGCCCAGTGAGGTTTGGGGTTAGGAAACGGCACAGGAGTCCGAGGGTGGGAGCACATGACTGAGGAGATCCTGCCTGAGCCCCCCAAGTCTAACCCCTTTCAAGCATCTTTGAAAACCCATGGAATTGTCCCTTTTGGTGTACACGGTGGAGATGTGTCTTCCTCACTGCGGGCGTCCACCACTGTAACTGGTGGGGACAGGTTCCAGGGACCACGTGGGAGGAGATCCCCAAGTGAGCAGAGCTGGGAACTCTGAGGGGCTCAGCTCTGGTGGGGAGGTGTCGGAAAACCAGTGTATCACTGTTCTGGGGACAGGCCACCTGCTTGTGGTCATCTGACAAATGCTGGGGAATTGGGATATCAGAGACGGTTCACTCTCCACTTGCCTAATCCTGTGTGTACTCCTAGTTCCAGTTCTCTGGAGATTTAAAAAGCTTTTGGCATACTGAGTTCCAAGAAGGGCTAAGCTCCTGACAAGTCTGACAAATGGCTTTTTGCCAGTTTTCCCTCCCTGAGCTAGCTGAGGGTCCCCTGCTCAGCTCTGCCAGTGGGCTTGGTGAAGGTGGGGGACTTCTAGGTAGCCCCTTCACTTCTGGGGTCAGAGCCCCCAGGAGCTGGCATAGCATCCCCTGCCCAGAGCACATGTCTCTTTCTGACATCATTTGTAGCAAGCCTCCTTAGTCTGTCCAGGTTGCTGTGACAAAGTCCCAGAGACTGGGGGTTTACACAACAGAACTTTTTTCTTTCATGGTTCTGGGGATTTATAGTCCAAGATCAGGAGAGTCGGTTCCTTCTGAGGCCCTCCCTCACCTGTAGGCGGCTGCCTTCTCCCTTGTGAGTCTGTGTCCTCAGCTACACTTTCCAGGGCCACCGGTCGTGCTGGACTGGGGTCATGCTAATGGCCCCATTTTAACTTAATCACCTCTTGAAAGACCCTGTCTCCAAATACAGTCATATCCCAGAGGTTAGGACTTCAACAGATGGATCTGGGAGGGGCCCAGTTCAGCTCCTAACAGCATCCAAGGGGGAAAGGAAACTGATTTGTGCTTTTAGGCAAACACAAGTTGGAACTGGAGCCCTGGTACCTCTGAGAGAGGCTCTTGGGTGCCCCCCACCCCGTGTAGGGACTTCCTCCTTCCAGGCAGACCCAGCCTGGCCTCCTCCCAACCTCAAAGCCACAGGTTTGGAGAGGGGAGGGCCTTACTAGTCACCTGCTTTAAGCCACATGTCCTCCCACCCACCCTATTACACACCTTTGATGACGTCCCCCAGATGTGGTCTCTCCCCCTGCGTTGGTGGAAACTGCTTGTTCAGCCCCCAGTTTTAGGATGGAGCTGGGCTCCCCTCCCTGTCCTCTGGCCATCTAGCCTTTTCTCCACTAGCAGGTTCTCTTGAAGATTTTTTTTAAACATTTGAGGATAGTTGAAGGCCCAGCATCTCTTCGCATGCTCCCCAGATGACCCGGCTCTGGTGCCAGATTGCCAGGCTCAGATTTAGAATGTGGGTCGCAAGTGTCCACACAGAAGCTGACAGGCCTGTGCCCCGGCTGCTCTGAACCAGCATACCTGGCATCAGGGCAGCCTCTCGGACCAGATGAGTTCCTGGGTTGTGATCAACCCAATGTGCTATTATTAAGCCATGCCTTACTTGTTCTGACTTTATTTTTTTGGTTGGTGGCTTTTTAATTTTTTTCTTCGAAGGGGGAAAACTATGAGGTGGTACATGTCAGAATTGGAAGTACGGATTTCTATAAGGTAGTATCACAGTCATGTGTCTTTGTGGAGTAGGTGTTAGAGTCAGACTGCCCGCAGCTCAGGTGGCCCCCGGGCGAGAGAATGGCCCAGCCTCTCTTTCTGAGGTTTCCGAAGGCACTGACTTCCTCCTCACTCTCTAGTTTCAGAACCTGGGGCACCTTCTGCTCCTTACCTTCCCATCCTTTGTCCAGTGGTATCCTGGAGCTAGCTTGAGAGATTTGATTGTTACATATTAGGCAAGTTTGTGAGCTTATTATTAGATATGATCATTATTGAAAGTTAAACTGTATTAAAAAGAAAAGTACTAAATACTCAAAGCTTATGATACCCTTATTATTTTAAATGACTTGAGGTTAGGCTAGGGCGCCAGCCACATACACTGGAGCTGGCGGGTGTGAATCCAGCCCAGGCCAGCTAAACAACAATGACAACTGCAACCAAAAAATAGCCGGGTGTTGTGGCGGGCGCCTGTAGTCCCAGCTACTTGGGAGGCTGAGGCAAGAGAATCGCTTAAGCCCAAGAGTTGGAGGTTGCTGTGAGCTGTGAACGTCACAGCCCTTCACCAAAGGTGACATAGGGAGACTGTCTCAAAAAAAAAAAAGTGATGGAGAAAATATTAATAGTACAGATTAAACTTAAAACTGTAATTTATCTTTGAGTTTAAGCAGAGACGGCAGCTATGCTGTGTCAGGCAGAAAACCCAGTATTTAAGGGGTGGGCAGAGGAGAAAAGGTGGTATGAAGCAGACAAAAATGAGGAAACACGCTCCCTGGGCGGGAGAACTCTTAACTGATGCAGCAAAGAAGTTGCTCATGTCACCAGCCAGTGACATTCTGACATAAGTCTTGCCTTCCTTATTTCACTTTCATCTTACTATCAGGGAAATGAAAACATCAACCAACTTCACGGTCACAGACCTGCTCTCCTTTGCTGATTGCATCCAGACGTTGGCAAAATCCAGTGCATGGCAAAAATTAACAAAAGCCCCTGTGAGAATTAATTGGCTACAAGATAATTGGCAATAAGGAGCACTGTGTATTTTACTGTTATTTGCGAGGTACGTGCTTCACCTCATCTGTATCAGTGAAATGGGCAGTGCATTTACATGGTTGTACACATGAACAGACCCACAAACCCCCGTCTGCGTTTGTCTGGTGTTACCAGCACACCACTGTCCTGTAACCAGGAATTACCGAGTCTGGTCCAACCTGTTTTGCAGGATTATTAGCCCATCCCTCCAGCTCCATTCCCACCGGCTCCCTGATCTTATCGCCTCTTCCCACCTGCCACTGAAATGCCTCCTCTCTGCCCAACATAGCTCTTCTCTGTGCTTAAATTCAAACAGCCGCTCCTTGCGGATCCAGCCCACATTCAAAATCCTCCCTGCCTGTTTATCCTGCTCTTTGGCTATTTCTCAGCTTAACTCGGCTCCGGAACTCCCAGTAAGGCTGCTCCTTTGCAGCCTTGGTACTATAAGCTTAAAGTTACAGAGTGCGGGTCTGTCACCCTGTGGTCCCCTGACTTCCTGTGAGGCCTGTCAGGATGTGGGGGAGCCCAACAGAGGGCCAGGCTGGTCTGAACCAGCCTCCTTCCTCTAGTACCCGCCCTTCCTGAAGGGGCGTCCTCTGCTTGGGGAAGACTTAGCTCAAGTCCAGCCTCCCGCAGGGTGACTATTTGGAAAGCAAGCACATTGTAACCTCAGGAGTGGCGTTTCATTCCTTCATTTGTTCATTCATTCATTCAGCAAGCCCTTCTTCTACCCCTGCCCCATGCCAGGCACTGTTCCAGGTGCTGGATATCATGCAGCTCAGAGCTGGACTTACATTGTCTTGAAATCCTGGGATGTTACATGTTTTAAAACGACAGCCCTTTCTCATAATGAAACTGTTTGAAATGTTAATATATTGTATTAACTTACCAGATAAATAGTTTTGCATAGAACAAGCATTTAAAATGGACAAACTCGGGTGCAGTGGCTCACACCTATAATCCCAACACTCTGGAAGGCAGAGGCTGCAGGATCACTTGAGGTCGGGAATTCCAGACCAGCCTGAGCAAGAGCAAGGCCCCATCTCTATAAAAAATAGAAATATTAGCCAGGCGTGGTGGTCAGAGCCTGTAACCCCAGCTACTCCAGAGGCTGAGGCAGGAGGATTGGGCTCAAGAGTTTGAGGTTGCTGTGAGCTATGATGACACCACTGCACTCTAGCCCAGATGGCAGAGTAGACAGACTCCCCATGTAACGTGGTATCTTTCTCATAACCCTTTAACTTTTATGGTCTTTTTGACCCTTCTGTAGCATTGGGACTTCAAAGAGGACATGCTGCTTTCCTGCCACTGAGGTCTCTGAGAGTGATGGTGACACTGTCCTCCATGCTCCTGTCCACCCCCACAGAGGCAATGAGGGCCATGAGGGGACGATTGGCCAGGATGCCATTTTTGATTTTTTTTTTTTTTGGCCGGGAATGGGTTTGAACCCGCCACCTCCGGCATATGGGACCGGCGCCCTACTCCTTGAGCCACAGGCACCGCCCCAGGACGCCTTTTTTGAAAAGGTCCTGTGCCAAGGCCTGCCCAGTCCCAGGGAGCTGTCTTTCTCCCTCCTGTTCCCACCCCACCCATGTCCTCTGCCGGCAGCATTTGGGGGAACCTTCTCGGAGCATGGTGCTTCTCCTAGCCTCATCTTGGTGTCAGAAGCATGTGGAACTTCAATCCCTCCATCTGAAAGCAATTTCATACAGCGCCCATATCCATGACACAGAGCTCTGAAAGTATAGCCAGTTCCCAAACTGAACATTTTCTGGTGACACTGACAGTCTCATTCCTGTCTACACACTGCTCTTCTCCTCCCCACGTGACTGACCTGGACAAAGGAACCTGTATCCTGTTCCTGGGGACAGAAACCACATGGGCCTCATGCAGTACAGCCATCTGCACCACAGTCCCGAGCCCTGGGACGGCCAGATGTGACTCAGTAGCAGCTCTACAGCCTGCCTGCCTGGTCCTGTGCGCCATACACATGTGCTTTTGTTTATTCCCCTGACGCCCCTAGAATGACACCCAGTAGCCACTGCCGTCATTACCACTTTGCTGAGAACACTGGCATGTTGAGGCTAATAACTTGCCAGAGCTGGGGCGGAGCCAGGACATGGACAGCCCGTTATATCAGATCCAATCTCTTACCCACCCTACTGTGCCATCTCTCTCAGGGGACTGGTAGCTTTCGTGAATCCCCCTGGCTGATTTAAGCTGCTTTGTAAGGAACAGACTAGTGCCAGGGAATTTGGAGAAGGGGTCTTGGGGCTCAGGCCTAATCTTGGCTATGTACTGTGGGGAAAGCCTCTGGAAATCTGAGCCCAGCTCTTCCCTTCAAGGAGGCCCTGCCTCAGCTTTGTGCTGTGGGGGGCCCCTTTAAACCTTGCCAGGCTGTGAACCCCCCAATTGAGCAAGGAATCCTCAGGGCCCAGGGGCTGTGCCTGCTCAACACCCATGTACCCCCCTCTTAGATCTCAATAGGGGCACCTGGGGCCCTGGAATTCCCTGTCCAGGCAGCCCTAGGCCACTCCGTGGCCCAAGGGTTGGCTGTGCCCTCAACTGCTCATGGCACGTGTGTGAGCGCGTACATGCGGCGTTCCATATTGGAGCCCGAGACCCCTCTGTGTGTGAATAGGTGCTGGAGCTTCTAGCCCAGTCTTCTGGGAGCCTGGGTGACACCGGCCTGTCAGTTTTCCCAGGGACACCATCCCTCTTTTTTCTGATTTTTGCCCATGCTGACATTGCTGGGAGCTGTGGCCTGAGACCTGCCTCCCTCTTGTCATTTCTCAGCTGGGGGGTTCCACTGGCCATCACCGCAGCGGCTGTCGCCCTAAAGAAGATCGGCTACGATGCCTCGGATGTGTCTGTGGGCTGGTGCTGGATTGACCTGGAGGCTGAGGACCGTGTCCTGTGGATGCTGCTGACGGGGAAGCTGTGGGAGATGCTGGCTTACGTCATGCTGCCCCTGCTGTACCTCCTGGTCAGGAAGCACATCAACAGGGCGGTAGGTCCCCCTGCCGTGCTGCCCTCAAGCTCCATGCCCTCCACATCGCCACTGTGCCCATGTGCAAGGCCCACCTAGCCCCATGCCCTGGTGCTGAGATGGGCTGCCGTAGTGGACAGGCTACACGTGTGGGGACAGATCCAATGACAGGCCAGAGGGACCCAGCACTTGCTACGTGCATGCCAAGCACTGGGCCGCACACAGCAGGACAGACAAGGGTCAGGAGCTGGGTCTGCTACAGCTCGGCCACAGCTCTCTCCTGACCCCTGGCGGACAGGCTGCGGTGGTCACTTAAACTTGAGCAGTTTGGCTAAAAGGTGAGGATGTATCTGAGAAAGACTGGGACGCTTCTGAGAAAGGAGGAGACAGAATTCCATAATCAATAATACTGATAACTCACTTGATTAGTCTTGGGGGTTAGAATTGTTTCATAAATGGTTAGCTTTTAAGGAATTCGTAATAGGATGGGCTGGCCAGAAAATCTCGGAGAGAATGATTTTCCTCTATACTTTGGCCATGTTATTCCTTGTTCCTGATGAACAGCTCTGTGCGTGGAAAGTAGGGTCCATCCTGGCCACAGCAAACCACTGCCAAAAGGCCTCAGATTAACATGTGCATTGGGCCACTCGGCTGCTCATTTAGTGGATTTTTAGAGCCCATACCAGCCCAGGAGCTCTGTGGGATATGTATAGCACAGACCATGCCCTCCTAGAGGGGCTCAGGGCTGAAGGTCGTATGAGTCATCTGAGGCAGGCTGTAGACGTCCATGTAGGGATGGGGAGTTGGTGGAGAGCCTGGGAGCCAGGTCAGAAGAAGGATCTAGGCTCAGTACAAACTGGGGCGCTTTAGCACACAGATGCAAGAGCACTGCACGTCTCCCCCTACCTTCCTCAACTAGTGTCGATCCCTGGGAAGACGTGGGCAGCCTGGGCGGTCATGGCAGGAGGGTGCCCATCCACTCAGGGCTGCCCTGGCTGTCCCCACATAGCACGCAGCGCTCTCAGAGTACCGGCCCATCCTCTCGGAGGCGCACCGCCTGCCCTGCCACTCCTCCATGGCCGATAAGAAGCTGGTTCTCATCCCGCTCATCTTCATCTGCCTCCGGGTCTGGAGCACCGTGCGGTTCGTGCTGACCCTCTGTGGCTCCCCAGCAGTGCAGACACCAGTGCTGGTCGTTCTGCACGTAGGTCTGCCCTCCCCGGCCCTGGCTGCCCCTGCCCCCAGCAGAGGGAGCTTGGCCTCCCTGCCTTCCTCCCTGCTCAGATGAGGCCTTGGAAGGAGAAGGTGGAGAGACCCATGTGGTGGTGGGTGGCAAGACACTCTCTCCAAGAAAGAGCTGACTGATCCTGGGTTCTTCCCACCCCAGAAGACCTGGAGACAGGTCTGTGCCAGTTCACAGTGGCCTGGAGCTCTGCCAAAACCCCACAGGGCCATGAGTGTCCCCGACCAGCCTGGAGGGAGGGTAGGTGGGAAAGGTTCTGTGTTATACAGCACTTCCCAGCCCCTCACCTGTGTGTGCACTCAGGCCTCCTCTCTCTCCCTGACAGGGTATTGGGAACACGTTTCAGGGAGGTGCCAACTGCATCATGTTTGTCCTCTGCACCCGCGCCGTCCGAACCCGGCTCTTCTCCCTCTGTTGCTGCTGCTGCTCTGGTCAGCCTCCAGCCGAGGCCCCAGCCAGCCCTTCCGAGGCTCCAGCACCCTCCAAGACAGAAGGGCCTTAGGCACCCAGACAGCTCCCACAGGAACTTCCAAGCACTTGAACTTTTGCCCTTCAAAGTTTTCTGCATAGGTGTCACCCTCCTGGGAACAGGTGGCTCTGTAAGTCCCTTGTGCAAGGAGTGGGCGTCTGTTGCACTGGAGACCCCACTAGTGACACCCTCCACCCCTGTGGGGGGAGCAACCACCAGCTCCACTTCTTTTACCTCCTGGACCCTCAGGTGGCACATTCCAGCCACACACGTATCCTGGCACACTGGGGGCTATTCACCTGCATGAGGGTGACAGTGAGAGTCAGGGAAACCAGTGGTCCCTGATCGCTGCCAGGGAGCCTCTAGTCCAGTGGCCCTCAGTGTCCTGAGGACCTCACAGCACTGTTTACAATTTGAAGGATCCACACCCGTGCACCCATCTGAGTATGATTAAAAACAAAGTCCAAGATGTGTCCCCACCTCCTACACATCGAGGACCAGATTCCTGGTTTGCCGGGCATTGAGATTCCCTGGAGAGCCCGGCCCTGCTTGGATAGCTTCGCTGGCTAACAGAAGTCTGTTACTTTTACCCAGGTTGAAGATTCCCTTGAGGTTGCGTGGTGACCAGCACACAGGAGCACAACCCAGCACAACTGCTCAGGGACAGCTGGTCTCCTCGGGGTGTCCTGGATTCCCTCTCTGTGGGTTGCCAACCCTTGATGCAGGTTGTGTTTGAGTTTCAAGCTCAGGCCGTAATCCAGACCGTCACCTCCACCTGTCAATCACTTAAAACATAGTTCCCTCCTTCCGATGCAAGGGCTGGAGCAAGAGGCATCTCAGGGAACCCCTGAGGACACCCCACTCCTCTCCAGGCCCTTCCCCATATCATCCTGTTCATAGGGAGACTAAAATGGGGGTGACATGGGAGGGGACCTGTGTTATTCACTTCCTAGTTCAGTTTTTTGTGGGAAAGGTGACCAGAAAGTTAGTGAATGATCCAAATACTGATTCTTCCCTGAAGGTGAAGGTTGTAAGATTCTATTGTCTGGGTGCTGGGTCAAGGCAAGTGGCAACATGGATTATGGACATTTAAAAGGAAAAGGAGTTAAAATAAGCAACTGCATCTCTATTTATATCCTATGGTCTTCCACCAAAAGTTTCCTCTTCTTTTCAGAAAGCAATTTTTCCATTAGTTCACAGAAGCCATCAGCTGAAAACAGGAAGTGTGTTACGGGGGTGGGGGGGCTTCACCCGAGACAGTGCCAAGGTGACTGCCCTTGGCTTCCATCAGAACTGTTCAAGACAGGAACGATTTTCTGAGCCTCATAAAAGGGATCTGGATTAAAGCCATCATGCTGGCCAGGCGTGGTGGCTCACGCCTGGAATCCTAGCACTCTGGGAGGCCGAGGTGGGTGGATTGCCTGAGCTCACAAGTTCAAGACAGCCTGAACAAAAAGTGAGACCCCCATCTCTACTAAAATAGAAAAACTGAGGCAAGAGGATCGCTTGAGCCCAAGAATTGGAGGTTGCTGTGAGCTAGGACACCACAGCACTCTACCTAGGGCAATAGCTTGAGACTCTGTCTCGGAAAAAAAAAAAAAAAGTCGAAGTCATGCTGTGCTATTGGTTCCTATTTTACTCTGAAAAACAATATACCAGTCATGTTAAGGAATCAGTCCAAAATGATCACCTTGGTTGCATTTGTTTTTCTTTTTTTTTTTTTTTTTTTTTTGGTTTTTGGCCAGGGCTGGGTTTGAACCCGCCACCTCCAGCATATGGGACTGGCGCCCTACTCCTTGAGCCGCAGGCGCCACCCCTTGGTTGCATTTGAAAACAGATTTCTTGATAAAAATCAACAAGAGGTGAACATCTCAGGACTTAACATCCTTACAGAAACCCTAAGAACATCACAGCAAGACCTCTGGGCACAAAGCTGAAAAAGACCCTCACTTACTTTAGCTTCTAGAGCGGAGCAATAATTCAGGAATTTGCTTGCTGCAAGGGAGAAATGCTGTAAACGGAGTCCTAGGCCCAGAGGAGTATGTCGGAATAAACCCTGCTCCCTGCTCCCTGCCCAGCAGGGCTCCCGGGACCTGCTGCCTGCAGAAAGCCCTGTAGAGGGAGGCAGAGGCTCAGAAAACACCTGCTCCGGGTAGCTCAGGTTCTCATTCCAGTTGGTCGATGCCATTGGCTGCACTATCTGCTTTTGTAAAACCTCCAGAAACTCGCACCTGGGCTGATCCACATCAGCCTCCTCTGTTGCCCACTCTGGCACCGCACATGAATGGTTGCTGTGAATGGTGGTGACTGTGGCCAGGGGAGGGGCTTGTCTGAGTGCCTTAGCCTCTAGCCCCAGGGTCAGTCTCGCCGAGTGGGTAGAGCCCAGATCTGAAGGAAGGAAAGCACACTCTCAAAGTCCAAGAGGGGCTGTTCCTTCTGATCCGAGCCCGATGGAGGCCATGATGCTGTTACACTTTGCTCAGCCCCATGGGTTTCTTTCTGTCCTGTGGGCGTTGTTAATGTTTACCGGCCTGCATCCCTCAGTAACCCAAGTGTGACCTCAACCGTGACTGGTGCTGCAGCTGTAACAGTGTTCTCAGCTTGCTGTCCCTCTGTCCTTATGTACTTCTGCACCTTGGTCTTTAAATCATGTTTACCTTGGTCCTTAAATCACTTTCTGCCTGTTTGTGCTTCAGAGGTTGCTGTGTTTTGTTTTTATTATTATTTTGGCTGGTTGGTTCAGTTTTGATTTTTAACAAAGATTATTAGTTGGTGCAGGCTGATGCTATAAACATATGTCTATGACAAAATATATATATATATATGTCCTGTTGTGGTGTAAGGATGATGTGAGTTTATGCACATGCCAAATTGTAATGAAAACCCTGACTCTGTGAATGGAAGCCTGAAACCTTGCTATTTTAAATTAAATAAATTAATTATTTTTCTTCTGCGTGTTTGGTAAACTGATTGCCTGCTGACGTGGGGAAGGGTAGAGGGGTGGGTGGGTGGCTCACGTTGGCCCATGTTGTGGCGGTGGCTCCAGAGCCTTCCACACAGCTGAGACCAAGAGAAGATGGCACTGCCCCTCTGTGCTAGCAAAGGTACCCAAGGAGGTGGCTGTCCCATTGGCATAAGCCCGCGGAAGGTCATGAGGTGAAGGATGGGGACAGTGCCTTAGAATGCATATTCCTGTCCAAGTTCCAAGAAGGGACGTGCTCCAGGCCGGCTGCCAACCCTGTGCCCATGTTCATAGTTTTATCATGGCGCATGGTGACCTTCTGCACCTGCACCTGCAGGCTTCTGGGTGGCCAGGGCCTGGTGGGACACTGAGGCTTTTCTCTGCAGGGAGCAGCCTTCCAGATCCATCCATTGGATCTGGCCATCTTGCTTTGTGACTTTCCTGCACAGCCCCACCTTCGGGTCATATTTTTCTTTAAACAGCTCTGTCTTGGGAACTTTGCTCCCAGCAGCTCCCAAATGTTTCTTTGTTCCACTTCCTATTATAGATTTTGTGCAATTAAAACCTACATAACTGGCTGGGCACAGTGGCTCACGTCTGTAATCCTAGTCCTCTGGGAGGCCAAGGCAAGAGGATCACTTGAGCTCAGGAGTTCAAAACCAGCCTGAGGAAGAGCGAGACCCCATCCCTACTAAAAATATTAAAAACTAGCCAGGGCTCAGCGCCTGTGGCTCAAGCAGCTGAGGTGCCAGCCACATACACCTGAGCTGGCAGGTTCAAATCCAGCCCAGGCCCGCCAAACAATAATGACGGCTGCAACCAAAAAAAAATAGCTGGGCGTTGTGGCGGGTGCCTGTGATCCCAGCTACTTGGGAGGCGGAGACAGAAGACTTGCTTGAGCCCAGCGAAGCCAGTCGGAGGTTGCTGTGAGCTGTGATGCCATAGCACTCTACCCAGGGCAACAGCTTGAGGCTCTGTCTCAAAAAAAACATTAGCTAGGGGTTGTGATGGACACCTGTAGTCCCAGCTACTGGGAAGGCTGAGGAAGGAGGATCGCTGGAGCCCAAAAGTTTGAGGTTGTTATGAGCTGTGACGCCACAGCACTCAACTGAGGGTGACAATGAGACTGCCTCAAAACAAAATTATATTAAATTAAAATTTTAAAAATAATAAAAATTAAAAAATAAAAACTGCATAACTAGCTCAGGTGCAGTGACTCATACCTGTAATCCTAGCATTCTGGACAGCTGAGGTGGAGGATTGCTTGAGGCCAGGAGTTCAAAACCAGCCTGAGTATGAGCAAGAACCCATCTTTACTAACTATAGAAAAAAGTAGCTGGGTGTGGTGGTGGGCACCTGCAGTCCCAGCTGTTGGGGAGGCTGAGACAGGAGGATCACTTAAGCCCAGGAGTTTGAGGTTGTCATGAGCTAGGCTGGCTCCATGACACTCTAGCTGGTTTTAAAAAAAATTTTTTTTTTTTTTTATTTTTAATTTCAGTGTGCTTGTTCATGTTTGTTTGAAGTACTCCTTTTTTGTTGATTTTCTTTCTCCTGCGGTGCTGGCTGTTTTTGATGTTGTTGGTAGAGACGGGGTCTTACTCTGGCTGACTGCTGCTCATATGGGTTTTGAACCTCTGAGCTCAGGCAATCCACCCGCCTCGGCCTCCCACAGCGCTGGGACTACAGGCGTGAGCCACCACGCCCGGCCACTCTAGCTGGTTTTTAAAACTACATGACTTAATCTCTAGAAGTGGCCTCTTCTTTGTACTAATGTTGTTACTAAGGTGCAGCTTGAAGTAGCAACCAAAGTAGCAGTGCCCTGTCCTGATGCTGTGAAGTGACCGCTTTGCGTTTTCTACGTCTTCTTTCCTTCATTTGTCTTTGTACCTCTAAACTTGGTGATTTGTGCTTATCTGGGAGAAAATGAAAGAAGCCCCTCCCACCTGTCTGCCACGCACCCCTCCTATCCATCCGCCTCCCTAGGTGGCCCTTCACCACCTCCTCCCTGACCTGGTGTCCATCCTCTTCTCTGAGGTTCTCACCATCCTCCTCATGAATGCAGCATGCTGTTCCCAGCTGTTCCACACTGTTCCCTCTCTTCTGGCCTCCTGCTTCTGCCCTTCTGCACCTGACTCCCTGCAGGGTCACCTCCTTCTGCTCAGGATGCCTTCTGAACAGATCTCTGGGATACCGTGGTCTCCCTAGAGACTATAAGCTCCAGGGATCATGCTACAGAACTTGCCCAGTTCCTAGCACAGAGTCAATCTCTCTAGTAGGGTCAGCCCCATCACACATCCCAGACTGAGCCTTGCACACCGGGAAAGCTACGAGAGGCCAGAAAGACAGCCCACTTTCTGAATGAAGCACATGAGTCCAAAAACAATTATACAGAACCTCCTGCTGCAGGAGAGTCCAGAATCCTTGCTCCCTAGGAGAAAGGTTCTCCTGATGTGGTGGGGCCAGGACATTACTGGTAACTGATGTTTACTGAGCTCTTCCTCTGGGCCAGGGTGGTGAGGCAGCCCTTCTGTGCTCAGGGCCCTGGGTACCTGCACAGGTCACGGGCCCATGAAGCCAGCCCTATTTGTTTTTGTTTATTTGTTTTGAGACAGAATCTCAAGTTGTCGCCCTGGGTAGAGTGCTGTGCTGTCATAGTTCACAGCAACCTCCAAATCTTGGGCTTAAGTGATTCTCTTGCCTCAACCTCCCAAGTAGTTGGAACTACAGGCGCCCAACACAACATCCTGCTATTTTTTGGTTATAGTTGTCATTGTTGCTTGGCGGATGCAGGCTGGATTCGAACCTGCCAGCTCCTGTGTATGTGGCTGGTGCCCTAGCCACCTGAGCTGCAGGCATGGAGCCAGCCCTGTTTGTTGACAACAAAGATGGATAGCTTGTCAGGGGAAGGAAGAATGTTCCTACCATAGTTCCTGGGTAGGGCCTCAGAGTAGGAGAGAGCAACATTGGGATGCTTATTAATATTTTTTAATTTCGAAGTGTGGTTTAAGATGAGATTTTCAGGATACATGCGATTGGACAAGGTTCATGATACAATCTTTCCAGCTTTGTGGGCACACCATGGTGAGGATTTGGAGGTGAAGAGGTGAATGAGTTTGGGGTAGAAGCTGTCATCGGATGACTTCTACTAAACAGCTGATGAATCTTTGGAGTAAGTTCCTGGAGTGAACCACAAAGTAATTTGTAGCATTTCTCTTCCTGGGAGTAGGGTGATGGGGATACAGCCATGTCTTCATCCAGTCATCTGCTGGGAGGCAAGCAGAGGGCATGGCTTCCATTCTCCAAGAAGAGGAGAAGCTGGTGACTCCCAGCAACCAGACTTGAGGCCAAGAGGCTCTGGAGAGAGAGAGAGTCTGGATTCCAGGTGCAGCTCAACTATTCTCAATTGCATCGCTCTGAGCCAGTAATCTTGGCCCCGCTTAGCCTCGGGATCATCTAAAATGGGATAAAAGACTGAAAGGAGACGGGGCGCTTCGGGCCATGACTAGAGCTCTGTGAAGCCCAGCAGCTACCGTCACAGCTCGCCTTGCCTGCATTATCTAAGTGATCTGGAAGATTCTGCTCCCTGTCCCACCCCCCACAGCTTTGCTCCCAGTGCCCCAGGCCCAGCCTCAGCAGTCAATGGTGGCCCTGGAAGGAAGGACTGAATCTTGTTGGGTCACCTTGTTCACGACAAAAGCATTTCCAGCAGTTTCTTATGACCATGATGCCAGAGATGGAATCAGCACCTCCCTCCCTCTGACCCTTTCTGTAGCTTCTCTTCTCCCTGGCAGAGAAGGGCAGAGCCCTAGACTTGCCTGAGCCCATTGCATCAGGGAAAACCTCTCTGCAGCCAGCATCTGTCTAGGCCTGGAGGGGAGCAAACTTGCCTCTTCCTGCCTCTCCGTGGCTCCATCGGCCACCAGCCCTGGAGGAAGGGCAGCCAGGCGGGCACAGAGCGCTGGCTGAAGTGAGTCGTCCAGCGCCCAAATGAGCACTGAGGAGAGCCCTGGGGACACCTTGCACATCTGGGGGGTAAGTCTGCCCCATCGGGCACAGATCCAGGAGGCCTCAGGGCTGCTAGGGAATTGTGGATGGGCTGCGCTGGGGGACGGGGGGTGGGGGGGTGCAGAGCGGCGCTTCTGGGGCTTTAATGGGGAGCTGGTTTAAAACGCAGGTTGTGATGCAGCAGGTCTCAGGTGGGATCCTACATGTCCAGTCAGCTCCCAGGTGATCTGCAGACTAGTGAGAGCCTGGACGCCTACCTGGCTTGGCTGTGAGGGGACATTGTGTGACTGGGCAATCCCAGTCACTAGGATTGCTGCTAGCTTCTATCCCGTGTTCCTCAAGACCCCAGGCTGGAAATGAAAGACGCATTATCTGGTCCTGGTGGACTCTGTGCTGGTAAATGTTCAACAACAAGCTGGGATGCAGGTGTGGGCGGGGGTGTTGATTTACAGTGTGCGCTGATTTTGTAATGTTTCCACGGTGGCCAATTTCAAACTGCTGAGGAGAAAAACATGTGCTTCGGTGGAAAACCCGCATTGCTGAATGCATTCTCTTCTGGACTGGGCTCTGCCCACCTTACACTGCCTTTGAGCTTATAGTTCTATAAGTAGATAAATGATATGTCCCAGCAAAATAATTCTTGTCTCTAAACATGTAAATAAATTCTGTCTGGGGAGGTTCAGCGGTCTTCCCTTCCCCCTAAGAAGCCACTTGGCATCTATTTACAAACTCATTTCAATATTTCTGATCTGTGTATGTGTCGTACTTTGGATTCTCTTTTGAATCAGTTACATCTGCCTGGGTCCTGACATTAATAATGAATTCAGTTAAATCGTTAACACGTGTTTATTTTTATTTATTTATTTATTTATTTTTTGCAGTTTTTGGCCGGGGATGGGTTTGAACCCACCCCCTCCAGCATATGGGGCTGGTGCCCTTCCCCTTTGAGCCACAGGTGCCGCCCAACATGTGTTTATTTTTAATTTGCACAAGAGTCGTGATTTTTACCTTTTTTGGAAAACTACCCTTTAGCACTACTCACATGAGGTCACCCAGGGCAGAGTTGGAAAGACTTGCACACGATTGTATTCACAGAGTTGCACAATTAGCCAACAACTCGAGTTCATCCCCCCTAAAGGAAAACTCTGTAACCAGGAGCAGTCACTCCTCAGTCCCTCCTAGCCGGCCCCTGCCAACCTCCATTCTGAATTCTTTATAGATTTACCTACTCTGGATTTTTCATGTAGATGGAATCATACAACATGTAATCCTTTCCTGTCTGGCTTCTCTCACTTAACATTATGTCTTGAAGCCCCGGGCGGCGCCTGTGGCTCAAGGAGTAGGGTGCCAGTCCCATATGCCAGAGGTGGCAGGTTCAAACCCAGCCCTGGCCAAAAAAAAAATAAAATAAAGTTAACATTATGTCTTGAAGGCTCATGTCGCACCTATCAAAGCCTCATTTCTTCTTTTTTTTTTTTTTCAAGAGACAGGGGTCTTGCTATGTTGCCCAGGCTAGACTCGAACACTTGGGCTCAAACAATCCTCCTGCCTCAGCACTCCCGTGTAGCTGGGATTACAGGCACCTGCTACTATGCCCAGCTCATTTCTTCTTATTGCGTTTGTACACAAGTGGCTTATCCATTCTTGTTCTGAATGGACATTTGGGCTGCTGTGAATATATATGTACGTGTATTTGCTTGAGTACATGTTTTTAGTTCTTTGAGGGGTATATATATATATTTCTAGGAATATAATTGCTGGATCATACAGTAATTCTATGTTTAACTTATTATCATTATTATTATTATTATTATTTTGAGACTGAATCTCACTCTGTCACCCTGGGTAGAGTGCCGTGGCATCGGCCTAGCTCACTGCAACTTCAAATTCCTGGGCTCAAGCAATCTTCCTACCTCAGCCTCCGGAGTAGCTGGGACCACAGGCACACACCACCATGCCTGGCTAGTTTTTTCTCTTTTTTTGTTGGAGACAGGGGTCTCACTCTTACTCAGGCTGGTCTCGAATTCCTGAGCTCAAGCGATGCACCTGTCTTGGCTTCCCAGAGTGCTAGGATTCCAGGCGTGAGGAACCATCGAGCTATTTTGTGGAGTAGCTGAACTATTTTACATTTCCACCAGCAATGTGTAAGCGTTCTGATTTCTCCACGTCCTTGACAGTACTTGTTATTTCTTCCTGTTTTGGGTGGTGATTATTTGTTTTTCAGTTATTATAGCCATCCTAGTGTGCAAAGTGATACTTCATTGTGGGTTTGATTTCCATTTCCCCAGTGAGTGATGAGTCTGAGCATCTTTTAAGTGCTTTTTAGCCATTTGTATATCTAACTTGGAGAAAATATCTGTTCAAGTGATTTGCACATTTTGAATTGGGTTCTCATTTTCTTGTTGAGGTATAAGAAGAGTTCTTTATATATTCTGGATACTAGACCCTTATCAGATATATGATTTGCAAAATGTTTTCTTCTATTCCCTTGTATTTTCATTTATTGTTTTTTTAAGAGACAGTGTTGCTGTGTTGCCCAGGCTAGATTCAAACTCCTGGCCTCAAGCAATCCTCCTGCCTCAGCCTCCTGAGTAGCTGGTACTACAGGCTCATTCCACCTTGCCTAGCTTGTCTTTTTACTTTCTTGATATTATCTTTGGATGCACAAAAGTTTTTCATTTTGATGACTTGACTGCCAACCTGAAATAATCGAAAGGATCAGAATCCAGTTTAAAAGAGTTTATTCTAGGGGTGGCGCCTGTGGCTCAAAGGAGTAGGGTGCTGGCTCTATATGCCAGAGGTGGCGGGTTCAAACCCAGCCCCAGCCAAAAACTGAAAAAAAAAAAAAAAAATGTTTATTCTAGGCCAGGTAAGGTGGCTCATGCCTGTAATCCTAGCAGTCTGGGAGCCCAAGGTGGGTGCATTGCCTGAGCTCAGGAGTTCGAGACCAGCCTAGTAAAAGCAAAAATCCATTTGTATGAAAAATGGAAAAACTAGCCAGGCGTGGTGGCAGGCACGTGTAATTCCAGCTACTCGGGAGGCTGAAGCAAAAAGATTGCTTGAGCCTAAGAATTTGAGGTTGCTATGAGCTACAATGATGCCAAGGCACTCTACCCAGGGCAACAGAGTGAGACTCTGTCTCCAAAAAAAAAAAAAAAAGTCTCTTCCAGTGCAGAGCTGAAGAGAGCCATCCAGAAACAGCCATCCAGAAAACACAGACTCCAAAGAAATAGGGCTAATGCTCTAAAGCAGAAAAGTGAAAGTCTCATATAGGCAGAAAACAAAAACAAAAAAAAATTAGCGGAATTACATTTCCCATACAAGGTTGGTTTGTGAGTTACAGAAATATGATTAGTTGTAGTTAGTTTGTTTTCTTTTTCCAGTTTAAAAGCGTATATCTAACATTCCATCTTAGACAATGTTACAGTCAGGAGGTCTTTGTGTAAAAGAAGAAAGAAAAGTTAATCTACAATGGAGATCAACAAGAAAGAAGGAAGGGGTCTTCTCTGGTGCCCTTTAGTCTTTTACAACACTTTACAAAACAATGTAGGTAAGAAAAAGGCTAATCTATAATCAGAAACCCAAAGGTTACACAGCTGCCCCTTCAGTGACTCAGCTCCCATCATCACATTCCTTTAAGGCTCAAAATAATTTAAAGCACCAATAGTTTTGATTTTGAATTACATATTTTCACATTATGTACCAGCTGGTTCCTGCACACCCCTGGATATTGTTTTTGGCCTGCCTAGTCTCATTTTCTGTGATCAAAGAGATCTGTCTAACAGGGAAAGGACTTGAATAAACATTTCTTCAAAGATACACAAATGGCCAACAAGAATATGAAAAGAATGCTCAACATCACTAATCATTAGGGAAATGCAAATCAAAACCACAGTGAAATACCATCTCACATCCGTTAGGCTGGCTACTATCAAAAGAAAAAAAAATGGAAAATCACGAGTGTTGGTGGAGGATGTGGCAAATTGGAGCCCTTGTGCACTGTTGATCAGAATGTCAAGTGGTGTAGCTGCTACAGAATTTAGGAATTTTTTTCCCTAAAAAAAAAATTAAAAATAGAAATTACCATATGGGGCGGCGCCTGTGGCTCAGTCGATAAGGCGCCGGCCCCATATACCGAGGGTGGCGGGTTCAAACCCGGCCCCAGCTGAACTGCAACCAAAAAATAGCCGGGCATTGTGGCGGGCGCCTGTAGTCCCGGCTGCTCGGGAGGCTGAGGCAAGAGAATCGCTTAAGCCCAGGAGTTGGAGGTTGCTGTGAGCTGTGTGAGGCTACGGCACTCTACCGAGGGCCATAAAGTGAGACTCTGTCTCTACAAAAAAAAAAATTACCATATGATCCAGCAACCCTACTTCTGGGTGGATGATAGCTGAAGGAACTGAAAGCAAGGTCTTAATGAGATACTTGTACGCCCATGTTCATAGCAGCGTTATTCATAATAGGCAAAGGTAACAAGCAAAACAAGTGTCCACCGACAGATGAATGGATAAACAAAATGTGTGTACACACAATGGAGCACCATTCAGCTTTGAAAGGCAAGAGATCTTGTCATGACAAAGCTGAAGTAGGATGGTGTTGGCTCGGGGCCTGTGGCTCAACGACTAGGGCACCAGCCACATACACCGGAGCTGGCAGGTTCAGACCCAGCCTGGGCCTGCCAAACAACAATGACAACTACAACCCAAACATAGCCTGGCCAAACAAGCCATAGCCCAGCTACTTGGGAGGTGAGGCAAGAGAATCGCTTAAGCCCAAGAGTTGGAGGTTGCTATGAGCTGTGATGCCACAGCTGATAGTGTCAAAGTGAGACTCTATCTCAAAAAAATAAAGTAGGATGGTGGGTGCTGGGATCTGCAGAGAGGAGAAACGCAGAGCTGTGTCATGGAGACAAGAGTTTCAGTTCTGCAAGATGAAAAGTTATGGAAATCTATTTCATAACAATGTGAATACCATTGCGCCTGACATTTTAAAATGGTTACCATGCTAAGTTCCTGTTGTTGTTGTTTTGAGACAGAGTCTCACTTTACTGTCCCTGGTAGAGTGCTGTGGCATCATAATTCACAGTAACCTCAAATTCTTGGGTTCAAGCCATCCTCTTGCCTCAGTTTTTCATTTTTAGTAGAGACAGGGGTCTCACTCGTGCTCCGGCTGGTCTGGAACTCCTGAGCTCAAATAATCCACCTGCCTCAGCCTCCCAGAGTGCTGGGATCACAGGCATGAGCCACCATACCTGGCCCTAAGATGCTAAGTTTTATGTTATGTGTGGGTTTTTTTTTTCCCCCAACCACAATTAAAAAAAAAAGAACGAAGTTTTTTAAAAGATGGGTATCTACCCAGGGTAATGTGTAACCAACAGAAACCACTTGGGTCCTGAGAAGCTACGTGATGCCCTCGCTTTCACGCTTTCTGTCCGTGCTTCCCGGGAACACACCCTTCTGTGAACATGTACTCTCTGATAGATGAGGTCAAATTCTGTTCTTGGTAAGAAAAAACACAGGAACCTTGTCGTGTCTCTGAGGTTTACACATCAGGCGTGTCAGAACGTGACCAGCAGCCTCCCTGCCTTGGGGACATCTGATAGAAGGTTGGATGGGAGCTCGAATGAGGATGGAGGCTGGGATTGGCTCCTGGAGGGAGCCAGAAGATTAACTTGGAAGGGACACAAGTCCTCTCTCCTACTCAACATTGCAGACCTGGGTTACGTTGGTCAGATGGCATGCCTGGGTGGGGTGTGGCTTTAAACAGAAGGCATGGAAGAGGGATATAGTATGTGTGGGTACTGGGTATTGGGAGGTCTTGTGTCAACCATTGGGACACCCCTCTTCCCTTCCCCAGACAAGGAGCGCTGCCTGTGTGAAGCCAGGGCACAGCTGGATGGTTGGATTTACTCTGGAACCTGTTAATTATTCCTTCCTTATCTAAACCTGGAATGTGAGGAAAGAAAAACAACTCAGAGCAGTCTGAGCTATGTGAGGCATGCAAAGTTTATTAGGCGCAGGGAGATGGGAGTATTGGACTTAGGTCATGAGCCCCCACCCAGGCAATTGTTTAAAGGCATGTTGGTCTTACCTGGCTGCCTCACCCCTCACGTTCCTGGGATTTGTGATACAAAGAACAACGTAGGCTGATCAACGACTTGCGTTATTTTAATGCAAATTTATGGTAAATAACTTAGAAACTGGGGCCTCCTTTTCCCTTTTAAAGCCCACTTGTAACCACAGCTGATCAGAGCATATATTCAAGGCAACTTGAATCTGTCCTCCTGGGTAGTAGTCCTCAAACTTGGCCTAAACGAACTGTCTACTTATATTAACTTTGCCTCAGTTTTTTTCCTTTAGGTTGACAAATGGGGGTGGTGGAGAGCTGTTTCCTCTCTTCCTGGCCCCCTTCAATCAGATAGCTCACCTTGGTAATGCCATCTCTCCACGCCCCCTTGAGGCACAGGCAGGCATTTCTGCTATAATGTGCTGCACACCTTCCTAGGTACCAGACAGTCGGCCATGTGGACAGTCGGCTTAAGGGGGAAAGGCTTGGCAGACCATTTGCATGCTATGCAATTCTTTAATCTGAATGCAAACAAAACCACATGCAGTCCTGATAAAAAGGGCAGCAGGCGTTAATCTCACCAGGATTTGTACCCCGCGGCCCAGAGGGGTTCATGCTTTCTCTTTGAAGACATCAAAATTTAAAATTTGATTCAGGCTATAATCAATTAAACTATATGTGTGAGAAGACCTTCGACTATCATCTTAACTCCACCAGGTACTTTAAGATTTTGGAAAGCTTGGAAAATGCTTCTAGAAACCTCTAAAAACCTCCTAGAAAGCCCTAGAGTCTTTCTGAATGTACGTATAGAATTTTCTTATTAACGCCTTCATATGCTGCTAGTATTTGCTCTTTTGTTGAGAAAATGCTTACCCCTGACCAACAACAATTTCTGCATTATTTTGGCAATGTGCCTCTGTTCAACTGCAAATGAGCTAATTCAGGGCACAGAAGCACAAAACAGATTCTTCCATTTGCATAACCAGAGACTTTGAATGGAGTATCTTTTGTCCATCTTCTGTCTAGACTTTTGGGCATGTGTTTAATAGTTTTATCAGTGAGAATCAGGTTCAGCTACAAGTGACACAAAGCAAAATGGAAGCGTATTTTTCTTTCCTATGTCCAGGCGGAAATCTGGAGCGGAGAGGCATTCCATAGGATAAGGGACCCTCACTCCTTCTATCTTGTGCTCTGTCCTGTGAAGCCTCAATCTCATGGCCTAAACCCATAGCATCCACATTCCAGGCAGCAGGATGGAGAAAGAGACAAAGAAGAAAGCAAAGTTTCTGGAAGCCGCAGTATGGTTCTTTTGTATACGTTGCGTTAGACAGAACTTGGTCATATGTCATACCATTCCTGGGCATTTTCTTTTCTTTTTTTTTTTTTTTTTGTAGAGACAGAGTCTCACTTTATGGCCCTCGGTAGAGTGCCGTGGCCTCACACAGTTCACAGCAACCTCTAACTCCTGGGCTTAAGCGATTCTCTTGCCTCAGCCTCCCCAGTAGCTGGGACTACAGGCGCCCGCCACAACGCCCGGCTATTTTTTGGTTGCAGTTCAGCCGGGGCCGGGTTTGAACCTGCCACCCTCGGTATGTGGGGCCTGCGCCTTACCGACTGAGCCACAGGCGCCGCTATATGTCATACCAAATACAAGGGTGACGGGGGAAACGTCTTTTCTTTGGGGTCGATACAGATCTTGCCTACAATTCTATTGCTAAAGCAAGGGGACTGGTCAAGCGGATTTGTGGAGGAGGTAGGGGAGACACTAGCAGTCTATACAACAGAGGCTTATGGCAAAACTTTAACATTCCAGAACATTCTTAGCAGAGGGGAGACCAGCAGTGACTGAAGTCCTGGCCATTATTGTCTGCTCTCAAAACATCCCAGAGATTGGTCAGCCTGCTCCATGGGGTGGTGCCAATCCAACACTGATGACCTAGTTGAATTTTTCTTGTATAAAACATTTGTTTTTAATTCTGAAAAGCTTTATTTTTAGAAAGATAGTATTTCTTGCTCTTATTACACCAGTAACAGAAATGGTATTTCCCCTCCCCAACCCCTGAAGTTTTATCACTTGTATATCCTTGGTCTCAAATGTCCCTACTTCTCTCATCCCTACCACCACCACATCACCAGGTCTCGCACCTGATTGCTCATCTGAGCTACAGCAAAGGGCTTCTACTGCTTTCCCCTTCCCGTTGTCAAATCCAATGATCTCTTATCCCCTTGTCACTTCTCTGGGCAGCCAGAGTGAACTTGAAAGACACAGACCAAATCATTCTCCCAAATCCCAAAGCTTTCCCTATGATCCTAGAACAAAAAGCAAACTCAACATGGTTTACAAGTGCTAAGTATATATAGCCTGGCCTGCCCACCTTCCCAGCCTCCTCCACTCTGCTTTTGGCTACCCTCTCTCCCACCACGGGGCCTTGGCACGTACTGCCCTGTCTGGAAGCTCTCTCTACCACCCATCCCCACCCTTCTGTGCCTCATGAAGCTCAAGCTCACCCTTTCAGGGAAGGCTTCCCGGACCAGCCTCCACCCTCTCCCCCTCCCCACCACACCTGGTTAAAAAAATTTAACCTTTTATAGTTAAAAATGTATCACTGTGCCTATTTGACTAAGTTCTGTTTCCCTAACTACAGTCTAAGTCTTAGGAGGGCAAAACTATTTTTGCACCCTGTTGCATCTTCCCTCTAGTACAGTAGGAGGCTCAGTAAATGAAAATACAAATACATAAATAGGCAAAAATTAAAATTATCCATAATCCAACATTTCAGAATAACCACTGCTTCCAGAGTCGGATACGTTTTCTAAAATTGTGTGCTAGCATTAACATTTACATTTTGTGTTAGTAATAATGATCGTAGAACGGAGATCTGGGTCCCAAATCCTCATGCCAGAATTTTCGCCCAAGCACTTTCCCCATTTTTTTTTTTTTTTTTTTGGCCGGGGCTGGGTTTGAACCCGCCACCTCCGGCATATGGGACCGGCGCCCTACCCGCTGAGCCACAGGAGCCGCCCCCCATTTTTTTTTTTTTTTTTTTTTTTTTATTTTTGGCCGGGGCTGGGCTTGAACCCGCTACCTCCAGCATATGGGACCGGCGCCCTACCCGTTGAGCCACAGGCGCCGCCCACACTTTCCCCATTTAAACCCAACCTCATGTGAAAGGTTAGGACCAAAGCCATGGCCCTTGGAGAAAGGGGAAAATTGGCTTGCTGTGGGTCCTTTTCCCCCTTAATGATAAAGTCCTACAATAATTTCCCCTGATTATATGAAAAGCAGGGAGGAGAAAGTTGGGGGGGGGCCCGTCAGCACTCAGGTATGGCCCTGTGACTGCTTTTCCTTTTAAAGTTGTGTTTTGGTTCTCATGGGGGTGGTTTCAAAACATGTCAGGTTTCTTGGAAATATGTGTACTGTTCCTAAGACACACCTAAGCCTGCTATCTGTAATTAGCCAAAAAGTCCTTGGGTTAATCAGTCTAGTTTATTACTGTCAAGTAAAACCCCACAGGAAAACAGGCCTCAGTTAGCAGGTTCCCTTCCTAGTCCAGATGCTGCAGAGACAGGGCGCTGGTTGGGCGAGGCTCAGCAGAGGAATCTGCCATGGCTGTTGGCCCCAGCAGTCAGCTCTGGTGGGTGACAAATAAACATGCAAGTTGTGAAAACCCAAAGAAAGTCCACCTGCCATGGGCAAGCCCAGGTTACAGGCCTCAAGGAGCCTGAGGGGAGGAATCGCAGGCTCCAGGGATCTAAGCAAGGAAGGACTCTGGCAGGGACAGTGTCCCCTTCCAACTGCCCACCCCCACCCCCATCCCCCAGGTCCAGGTGGGCTGCTCCCTACTGGGAGCCCCCTGACTCCCCATATCTGAGTAGGTTGCTCCCCAGGATACCCCTGATCTTCCCAGGTCCAAATGGATCACTCCCCATCACCCCCTGACCCCCCAGGTCCCACTGCTCCCTGGCCCCCCCAAATCCAAAGTACCTGGACAAGCCTGATGGCAGCCTGAGAGGAGGGGACACAGAGGCCCCCGGTCGGGTTGTTCAAGGCCTGCCAGGACGTACAGGTGCTCTGGGATCCCTCCGGCCTCGGCCTCACGGCGGCCTGGGGGAAAGGGCCTGGAGGCTGCTCCACCCGCCGCCGCCGCCGCGAAGGTCGCTGTCCCGGGCCAGGAGGACCCCGCAGGGGCAGCAGCCCCCACAGCCGCCAACCCAGCCCGGGCACCAGGGCGGCCTCTTCCTGTCTGGCAGCGCTGTCCGCTGCCTCCAGGGCCGGGGCCCAAAAGCTGCCGCGGGAGCGTGGTGACGCCATGGCTGTGCCTGTGACGCCCCACAAACGGCAGGAGCCAAGTACGGCTGCCCCCAAACCGCGACGATCCCCTCCGGGCCTGTGGACATGAACCACCGCCCGCCCCCACTCCGGAACGGCCAGGTAGGGGCTGAGAAGGGAAGGTCCCCCCACTCCCATTTTCAGGGCCCTGCTCCCCCCAAAAGGCAGGGAGAAGGGAAAGGTCTGGGCCAAGAGGCGGCTCTCTGGATTTCTCTACATTGGCGTGAGTGAGATCGCAGACTTTTGACATTTCTTTTTGTTTGATTGCACAGCCTATATAGATCCTTCTTTTCGCCCCTAAGAGTGGACACCCCCACCCCAATTAAAGGGCATTTTCTTTGGAGAATTAGTGAAAGTCTGAAATAAATGGAAAGCTCTGGTCTTGCTCTGCCTTAGTTGGAAGTCCTTGTGTTAGGGTTAGGGCCGGGGCGCAAGCAGAGCCGCAGACAGTAAGTGAAGTCGGTGGGAGGAGACGCTCACTTCTCCCTGTGGATAGGGGCAGCCTCATCCGCGCACACAAACACACGCACTCACACTCACACATGCTCACACTCACACAAACACGCTCACACGCACTCACATGCTCTCACACTCACACGCGCACACTCAGACACGCACACTCACACACACGCACACACAAACATGCTCACATATTCACATGCTCACACACGTTCTCACACATGCTCACACTCACATGCACTTACATGCTCTCACACTTTCACACGCTCACACACTCTCACATGCACTTACGTCACACACACATTCTCACACACTCACATGCTCACACATGCTCACACTCACACGCATTCACATTCTCACGCATGCTTATACATTCACACACACTCCCTTCTTAGGCAATCTCATACATTCTCACACAGTCACATATTCTCATACACACGCATACACTCACACACACATACATTCTCACGCATACTCACATGCACTCATACACACACTGGTGCACTGTCATCCTCCTCACCATCTCCCACACGGAGGAAGCCTGGCGTTGCTGCTGATGCCAGGAATAGTGCCCAAGCATAATGAACTCCCAGTCAATGTGGAAAGATGAATGAGAGGAATGAATCACTAACTTAGCTGGACTTGTGCCATAGCAAATTAAACGGAGCGTGTCCTGTGAAGATGAAAGCCTGTGGCACCTGTGAGACGGTGCTCTGGATTTTGGACACTTGACCCGGTGTGCCCCACGGAAGCTGAGCATGTGCCCAGCGCATGCAACTGGCAGCGGCCTGGCCCAGAGATAGCCCAGCCCAGACAGGCATCTATGACTCACTTTCTCAAAGGGGTTCAAGGCCTTTACTGCCTTCCCAATAATGATGAGTACACAGAAAATAGCATCTCCAGGCCATTCTGAGTTCCTTAAAAAGGAAAATGAGAAACTCTTCCAGTTGCATGGTTACTTGGGCAAAAGCCCAGTCCCCACTAGAGATTTGACTGCAGCCTTCCTGGCAGGGCCGGCTTCCACCAAGCCTTTGATGACCCCGTCTGTTGTCCTGGTATCACCTAGCGTGGCAGTGACAGCTGCTGCTTTCCACGTGTTGCTGACAGAAATAACCCTTCCACTCACTTGCCACGAGCCCGGTGGGTGGAGACTTTAGCTATGAGGAAATGCCACAGACTGTTCCAATCAGGACAATGCTGTGCCTGCAGCCCCCAGAGGGCACTGGCTTGCTTGGCCAAACCCCAGACATTTAATTTGAAAGCAGAAGTGAAAGGAAGACACGGTTCCTGAAAGGGTTATTCTGACTTGGACTGGCTATAAAAATGCTATTGGCTGTTATTCTGCGTGGCCAAAGTGCACCCAGAATGTCTTCTGTCTCCATCCAGTGAGTTGGTTACTTTGGCTAAAAGGAGGCAAGCAGCACTCTGCTCTTCAGGGCAAAGATGGAGCGGCAGGATCAGTTCAAGAAGGAAGGGGTGAGTGTGTTGCCCAGGGAAGGAGCCAAGACCAGCCCCAACTGCCAAGGCCATTGCAACCTTCCTGGAGAGTCCCGGGGCTCGTGGTGTTACAGAGAGAGCTCTGTGCTGTGGGGCTCACTGGGGAGCACCTGCCCCTCTAGAGTCCACCCAGCAGACAGACTGGCACAGAGAGCAGGGGAAAGATTTAGAGACAAGTGCTCTTTGGGAACCATTCTACTGGAACATCCTTTACAACTGGTACCTGTAACTGAATTGAAGAGACTCAAAGGGTTAATTTGTCCCACACTTCAACCCAATAGGTTTGGTTACAGAATCCTTACCCAACTGGGGAGATCTGTTTTGCTTTGTTTTGATTGTGGCTTCAGAGTAATTAACCTTTTCAGTAAGTACCATAGCTGAGCTGTGTGAAAACAAGATAAACTCAGAAAAAGTGTTGCTAGATTTTTACTTCAGATCTGTTGCAGAGGCTCCTTACTTTTTAGATGAGGAGGCTCCCTTTGTTGTTAGAGACAAAAGATTTTTGTGACCCCACCACCCCCACCACATAAGTGAGTTTACTTGTTAGACACCCTTGATTTAGGAAAATGCGTAATGACAGAAAAGTAACATGAATTTATTAACACTTTAAAAGAATTTGCATTTTATTAATCACAATAGCATCTGCTCTTATTTGGAGTGGGGGAAGAGTAGTGCACTTCTGTGCAAAATATTCTTTATTGAGGCATGGATGTGAGACCCTTACCATGGGCAGACTGGAAGCTTGCCCTGGAGTGGGCAGATTAAGAGTGCATCTGCAAGGTGGAAACCTCTGGGGTTCATTCCTGCTCCATCCTATTCTAGTTACAGAATTTGGGCATGTTCTTTAACTCTCTGTGCCTCAGTTTTCTCATTTGTAGAACGGGAATAAGCATACCACTTCACAAAGGGCTGGCACAATTAAATGAAATGATGTTTGTAAAGTACCTGGCACACAGTGAATTCCCCCATAAATCTTACTACTTTACGATCTTCCTTGAAAGCTGCGTTTCTCTGCCTCAACACTTTACATTTAGCACTGGATGGTTCTCTGTTAGAAGGGTTGTCTTGCACACTGTAGATGTGTAGCAGCAACCCTGGCCACTACTCACTAGATGCCAGTAACACCTTCCCTCTGGTGTGACAACCACATGTCCCCTGGAGGGCAGAATCCACCGCCTCAGAGTTTGCTGAGCACCTTCACTTAAATTATCTTGTTTGAATCCCAACTAGAAAGTGTTAGGCCGATTAAGTGTCATCATCTCTATTTTATAGAAAAGAACCTGAAATGATGAGGACTCAGATGTGTGGGGGTCAAGGAGGTGTTGGTCTGGTTTGTGCCAGAGAGAAAGGGGCTGCCTGCCACACCCCCAGGGCGGTTGCAGAAAGGAAAGGAAATGGGGTGGCCTTGAAAGCGGGCAAGGCATCGTGAGAGGAAATGATTCAAATGGCCATCTCTAAAAGATAAGGCTGATCCCAGCTGTCTGCACCCTCCTTTCTCCAGGGAAGGAAGTCTTCTCCTGGCCAGGTGGGATTCATCCAGAGATGACCTTCCCCTTACTAAGGGTACCCTGCCCCTTGGGAAGAAACTCAGGGCACGCACGTGATGGACTTCCCAGGAGACTTCAAAACAAAACTATTCCAATGGTTTGTAAGAATCTGGGCAATCATTAAGTGGAGCTGACAGGGGGATTTAGGAACCCAGGAAAAAGCCGGGAGGGCAAGGGCAACAAAGGCTGCCTGGGCTGGTGAGGAGGATGCCAGGCAGTAGGGAGGCCCCAGCCCTCTGTCCCCTGTCCCTTGGTGGCTGTCTGACCGTGCCCTCCCTGGCCTTTGCTTTTCTCATATGTAGAGAAGAAAAAAAACTGTATCCATCAGATGGGCATCAAGGACTTTCTAACAAGAAAAGAGACTTTTGAAAGAAAAAAAGGGTTAGGGAAAAATAACAAGATTTACAACTAGATAAGAATGGTTGAATAAAGCCTCCCCTCCAAAATAAAAGACAGCAACGTGCTTTAGAAAATGAAAATACATGTTTCTGTGTTGGTATTTCCATCACCAACTAGCTTAGTGACCTGGAGCAAGTGACTTCCCCTCTGTACTTTCTGGGTCCTTGCTGATAGTTATTCATATTAATGGACTAATTAGTTAGCCTGTGTGTAACATTTACTACAGACCTAATGTGGCTTCAAGTGTTCTATATGTATGAATTCATTTATTCTTCACATCAGTCCTAGCATCATTATCTCTTATTTTGTTTTATTTATTTATTTATTTTATTATTATTATTTTTTTTTTTTTGTAGAGACAGAGTCTCACTTTATGGCCCTCGGTAGAGTGCCGTGGCCTCACACAGCTCACAGCAACTTCTAACTCCTGGGTTCAAGCGATTCTCTTGCCTCAGCCTCCCGAGTAGCTGGGACTATAGGCGCCCGCCACAACGCCCGGCTATTTTTTGGTTGCAGTTTGGCCGGGGCCGGGTTTGAACCCGTCACCCTCGGTATATGGGGCCGGCGCCCCACCGACTGAGCCACAGGCACCGCCCTTTTTTTTTTTTTTTGAGACACGGTCTTGCTGTCACCCCAGCTAGAGTGCAGTGGCATCATCGTAGCTCACTGTAACCTCCAGCTCCTGGGCTCAGGGGATCCTCCTGCCTCAGCTCATTTTTCTATTTTTTGCAAAGACAGGATTTCATTCTTGCTCAGGCTGGTCTTGAACTCCTGACCTCAAGGAATCCTCCCATCTCAGCTTCCCAGAGTGTTAGGATTACAGGCATGAGCCACCAGGCCTGGCCCTTTACCCCCATTTTAAAAGTGCAGGAACTGAGACCCAGTGCACTTGCACAAAGCCACCCTGCCCTGCAGAGCCAGACTTTCAGACCCACGCTGTTGGCCCCAGAAACAGTGCTGTAATGACCATGGTGACAAGGGCTCACTCAGGGCTGCTGACCTCTAAGATACCTCTAGCTCTACAATGTTAGGGTGTTTCTCTCTTCTCTCACTGCCCGTTTGTGAAACTCTGAGTTCAGTAGTGTGACAAAGTGATTTTAAGTGTCATAATGCATAAAAGCTCATCCTTCCAGGGACATCTGCATTCTGACCCGAGACCCCTGACAGGGACACGTCGGAAACTAAGAGAATGTCTCTCTGAGGACAGAAAGAGAGACAGATTCCTGAGGGAGATGGTACAGGTGGGAAGGCCATGTCCCTGCTCCTCGCATTCCACCTGCCAGGAGGTCAGCCCTGAGGGTTGCAACCTAAAGAAAGAAACTGAGGCCAAATCCATAGAGAGTTTATCGGGGCCAAGGTTGGGGATTGAAGCCTGGAAAATGCTGGGAACGAGAGGCTCAAGTTTGTAAAGAAAAAAGGATAAATCAGGGGGCGAGCATCAGGTAGTTTGTCAGGAATTCTCATTGGTTTATGGAAATAATGTTGATCAGTGATTGGCTATACATTGTTGAACTATAGGGTGTGAGTTACAGTGTCCAGCGTGGCACTGGCACGGCTACTTGGTGACAACACAGTCTAGAGCCCACAGAGCAGACGGGTTTCTAAGCAGTGACATGTGACTGCCGTCATTTCAGTGCTTCTCCAGGCTTGATCATTTAAAGGGATTTGCATTCCTCGGATAAAAGGCTTCTTTTCTTTCTCGAGGTGGTTGATTTGCTAAAGTCTCAAAATATTCTCAAGCCGGTTTATTGAGAGCAAAAGGGACGTAGCTCAGGGGCAGGCCCCTCCCCGTAGCCCCTGAGGGGAGCCCCTCCTGCCCACGTCTGGGGAGGTGCTGGAGCTTCTCAGTTCAGCACCTGGCCAGAGACCCCAGCATCCGCTTCAGCCCCCTGCTCCCCTCATGCACTGATCCAGCCCAGCGCCGTATCCTTTATTTCCCCATCCTGGAAAGTTAAAACAAAACAAAACTGAAAGAGTGGCCAAGAGGTGCACTTGGCTGTGTGAACAAAACCTGTTACATTTATATCTTACTCGAGAGAATTAGAAGAGAAGGTTTTAATCCAAATTTTCTCCCTCTCTCTTGTCTTTCTTACTTCTGTTTGTTCATTCTTTCTTTCTACCAAAACCAAGCTATAAAACGTCCTGGTCTGTTTCGTTCACCTCTATGTCCCCAGCACTTAGAACAATGCCTGACACACCCTCGTTGCTCAAAATGTTGAATGAGGTAGTGAACGAATGAATGAATGAATGAATACCCAGAGCAAATCGTGTGGGAGAAGAGCCCAGTCTGCTGTGTCCTGCATGGGCTGGGCGTGGGGCTTCCCTGGCACCTGCCTTCCCCCTGTGCTCCATCACCTGCCCCCTGGGGCCCTGACGGGTGGGGCTGAGCCAGCCTGAAGCCAGAGTGCGCTGCCCCTCGTGAGCCACTTTCTCTGTTATTGCTCCAGAAATGTCCTGCTGGATCAGCCACCTGTTAGTTCATTAACAAATTTATTAATGGATTAACCATTCGTTGATTCATCTGATGGAAGGAAGAGAAGAATGTCACAGTCAAAGGAGAAGGGTTAAGCTTCCCGTGTGTTTTTGCTCCTTTTTTAGCAGCTTTGTGGGGATATCATTGACATATATAAAAATCATATATACGGGCTCGGCGCCCGTAGCCCAGCACCAGCCACATGCACCAAGGTGGCAGGTTCGAACCTAGCCCAGGCCAGCTGAACAACAATGACAATTGCAACAAAAAAAATGGCCAGGCGTTGTAGCAGGCACCTGTAATCCCAGCTACTTGGGAGGCTGAAGGCAAGAGAATCGCCTAAGCCCAGGAACTGGAGGTTGCTGTGAGCTGTGACACTATGGCACTCTACCAAGGGCGACATAGTGAGACTCTGTCTCAAAAAAATAAAGAAAATTGTATATACAAGGTGTCCATGAACTCGCACATGAACTTTATGGACACCTGTATTAAAAAAGTATACAACTTGCTGTTTAGATACGTGTGTACATTGAGAAATGATGTGGGCGGCGCCTGTGGCTGAAGGAGTAGGGCGCCGGTCCTGTATGCCGGAGGTGGCGGGTTCAAACCCAGCCCCGGCCAAAAAACCACAAAAAAAAAAAAGAGAGAAATGATAGTCACAGTCAAGCCGGTTAGCAGAGCCATCACCGCTATGTGGGGGGAGGCCAGAGGGTTGCTTTTCCCCAGGGCTCCATGCAGGTGCCACCCTCCAGAGGTCACCTTCATCCTCCCAAGCTCCATGAGGCAGTAAGGACCATGTCTCTCCCTGTCCTCCCTCCTCATTGTCCTCTCTCAAGAGGGCCTCTTAGACTGGGTGGGGCAGTGCCCAGAGGAAGACATGAAGACCCCAGTTTGCCACTGGAGGGGCCTGGAAGGGTCAAACATGACTACTTGCACCACGGGACAGGGGGTCTTGGTCAGAGTAGGTGAGGAAGACGCTTTGATGGAAGACTTAATACTTGGGGCATCCAAAGTGCATCTCCACAGCAGCAGATTCAGCTCTGTGGCTGAAGGTGTCCTTGCAATAGCCCTGCAACAAGTGTTACTGTCCACTTTAGAGATGAGGAAAACAGAGAACATGGAAATGAAACTTAGACAGTGGCAGTGAGCAAGTTCACAATGAGATGCGTAGATTCTAAGGGCAAAGCCCTTTCCATGTCTGTTTGCCCCTTTTCATTACTTTACTAACGAATTCCCTGTTGTCCAAGAAGGACATTGTCACAGATTGTGTGAGTTAACAGTCCCCAGAGAGTGATATTTAGACATTTTATTTAGTGCGTCTTCTGCCTATTATAGCAAAAGTCCAGGGGCTGGGGATGGGGGGGGCTAAAGTGATCAGTGACTTCAAATAATTATAAATTTTGAGATTTTTCTCCCTGCTGCTGATTTTTTTGGAAGTGTGTGTTCAAGACAGGGCTTGAGCACATCTGCCATGGTTAGCAAATGCGGCCGTGCAGCCCGACTGTCCCAGAACTCTGGAGTAGCAGATCTCCGTTTAACCCCAATGCTTCTCAGCTGGGGGCACTTCCCTACCAGGGGACATTCAGCAATGTCTGGAGACATTCGGGTTGCTGCGAGTGGGGAGAGGGAGGCTACTGGCCTCCAGGGAGTAGAGGTCGGGGGTTCTGTGAACATCCTTCAGGGCACAGGACAGCCACCCACAACAAAGAATTACCAGGTCCCAAATGTCAAACATGCCATGGCTGAGAAGCCAAAGACAGGTAGTCATTGAAAGATTCTACTCCTGGAAGAAAAAAAAATCATTTTACCGTAAGGTCATTTGCACTAGAATGTTTATCACAGCTCAATTCGCCATGGCCAAGATGTGGAAACAGCCTAAGTGCCCATCAACTCACGAATGGTCAGATAAATGATGGTGTATGTATACCATGGTATACTATTCGACATATTTATTTATTTATTTTGAGACAGAGTCTCACCTTGTCACCCTTGGAAGAATACCGTGGCGTCTTAGCTCACAGCAACCTCAAACTCCTGGACTCAAGTGATCCTCTTGCCTCAGCCTCCTGCGTAGCTAGGACTACAGGTGCCCGCCACACACCTGGCTATTTTCAGAGATGGGGGTCTCGCTCTGGCTCAGGCTGATCTCAAACCTGTGAGCTCAGGCCATCCACCCACCTCGGCCTCCCGAGTGCTGGGATTACAGGCATCCACTATGCCCGGCCCAAGATGGAGGCTTTACATCATTTGTATTTACCTGGATGGATTGAAGAACATCTTCCCAAGGATTGAAACACAAGCATCCAATGTACTCAATACTAATATGAAACCAGTAGACGAACAAATGCACACACCCACACAAGAGAGAAACACAACCACATTCAGGTGGGGAGGAGAGAGGAGGAAGGAGGGGGAGAGAGGGAGGGAGGCGGCGGGGGAGCGTTTGGTGTGTTATGACCTAACAGGCACAGCACATCTCCTGGGTGAAGGACTCAACTAGGACTTAGACTTTACCTAACAAACAGACGCGGTGTAACCTAATCATTTATACCCTTATATCAATCTGGAAAAAAAAGAGAAAAATCATGCTCTGAAATTGGTCTTTGGAAAACAGCTTATAAGAATCAATAAACTTGTGAATTACTCTAATAAAAAAAAAGACTCTATTGCAGCTTTCTACAAACCTTTGACGTAAAGCAGGAGGTCCCTGGCACCCAGGGCTACTCCTGACCTAAGCCACAATCTCTCTGCAGAGGCTGACACTTGTGCTTGCCCTGGCAACCCTGATAGCTGCCTTTGGGTCATCCTTCCAGTATGGGTACAACGTAGCTGTTGTCAACTCCCCAGCAGAGGTAGGTCGCTATGGTCACTATGGTGAGTGAGATTCAGCTCCTGAACAAACAGGGAGGGAGGTCCGGGTCAGCTTGTGCCACGGTGTGGCCGGCCAGCGTGGGGCTGTGTACACAGTGCACAGTGGGGTTTTGTGTGAAGAGAGAGGGAGACAGACACAGGACCCACAGCGTGGACCCAAGGGAACTTGCAGGCACAGGGCCCTGAGGATGAACCAGGTCTCCAGACTTCAGCTCCTCATGAAGGGCACCCAGGACACAGTCCGGCTGGACATAGGGTGGGCTGGACTCCAGCAGAGGGCTCTGATCTTCTGATCTTGCAATTTTTAGAGGAGTCTGGAGGGAGCAGGGCCCACCCAGCTGATGGGAAGATTAGAGTCATTCCTTCCTGGTTGAGAACTGCCCTGGCGGCTCGCCAATGTGAGGCCTCTCGGCCCTCCCCGTGGGGGCTGCGGCTAACCTGCTGGTCTTGGAGCTTGGGCTATCTCCTTTTCCCCTCCTTAGCAATGTTGATCTTTATGTGCCTGGGTTTGCCCGTTTGAAGGCTTGACAGCTTACATGGCTCTTTCTGAAACCCAAAGGACATTTTCATGGTGTTCTGTTTTGCTTTGTTCCCTAGTTCATGCAACAATTTTACAATCAGACCTACTATGACAGAACCAGTGAATTCATGGACGCCTTCCCCTTGACGTTGCTGTGGTCTCTAACTGTGTCCATGTTTCCCTTTGGAGGCTTCATTGGATCCCTCCTGGTCGGCCCCCTGGTGAATAAATTCGGCAGGTGAGGGAAAGCAAATTATGAATTCCCTGAAACTCATAGATCCCATCATCCTTCTTTTTTTTCCCCTCTTTTTTTTTTTTTAATTAAATCATAGCTGTGTACATTAATGCCATCGTGGGGTACAATGTGCTGGTTTTATATACAATTTGAAATATTTTCATCAAGCAGGTTAACCATCGTCCTTTTAAATATAGGTCAAAAACTGAAACCTTCATCGTGACACCAGGGTAATAACTAACCACCGTGGTCATGTTTGTTGTCTAAAAGGGTCACAAAAAGACCAGACATTGACAAAGTATTTGGGGACCAGGGCAAAGTCACAGGAGTTAGAAGCAGGGTGGCTGTGGTTCCCAGGCGCTCAGGCAGACTTGGACAAAGCCAGGTGTACTGAGACGCACTTGGTGCTCACTGCTCTTTCACATGGAAGGTATTTTCCTCTCCAAAACCAGAAGCGAGTTCTCTCCCCAACATTTCTGTCTTTGCAAACTGTCAGATGCTGAAATGGCTTAGCTAAGGCATGGGTCGCAGCACAGATCTTGACCTAACGTTCTCGAACTCTCAACATAAACTAACGTTAACAATCTTCTTTCCTGCTCTCTTTTACCTTGGGACCAGGTAATATACAATGCTTAGACAAGTTAAATTCCTGTAAATCTCTGAAATGTCTGACACATTAGTCAGGCACTTTGGCGTGAGACAGCATCGTCCTAGGATGGCAAAGAACACCAGGGTCAGAGCTTTATCTTTGCCCCTGTTTTTAGAACTATTAGAAATTCTGTATTCCATAAAATTTTTCTTAAGGCATGACCATCCCCAGTGTAAATTCACGGACATTAGAGATCAACCTGGTTATAAGCAGAATTGTACTTCTGTTATTTGGGGCAACTATCTTCACAATACATTGTTTATATTGTTTTATTTTTTTTAATCATACATATAGTATCTTTTTTTGCAAAGTGTTTAGTATTTCAAACTTGTGGGTTTTGCTTTTTGTGTTGAAGACAACCTTCTTTACCTGAAGTCTTAAGGGTATGCTTCTGTACTTTTAAAATTAACTTTACAATTTTGTTTTTCCCAGATAGATCTGGAATTTTGTTTTCTATATACTGAATGAAGAAAGTGAGAGCTTGGTTCGTCTTTTCACATGCCTAGTTCCCATCCGTATATCCTGGTGAGGTTGTCAATCAGTTGTTTTCTTATTGAGTTTTGAGAGGTTTATTTTATTTTATTTTATTTTATTCAGAGCCAGGGTCTAACTCTGTTGCCCATGCTGGAGGACAATGAGGGGCTCAATCATAGCTCACTGTAATCTCCAACTCCTGGGCTCAGCTCAAGTGATCCTCCCACCTCATCCTCATAAATAGCTGGGACTATAGGAGCACACACCCAGCTAACTTTTTTACTTTTTGCAGAGACAAGTTCTCATTATTTTGCTTAGCTGATCTCTGCTTACTCCTGGGCCTCAAACCATCCTCCCCCCATCAGCCTCCCAAAGTGCCTATAGGTGTGAGCCACTGTGCCTAGCTTTGTATATTTTAGGTAAAATATATCTTTTGCAAATATTTTCTTTTTTTTTTTTTTTTGTAGAGACAGAGTTTCACTTTATGGCCCTCGGTGGAATGCCATGGCATCACACAGCTCACAGCAACCTCCAACTCCTGGGCTTAAGCGATTCTCTTGCCTCAGCCTCCCGAGTAGCTGGGACTACAGGCGCCCGCCACAACGCCCGGCTATTTTTTTGTTGCAGTTAGGCCGGGCCGGGTTTGAACCCGCCACCCTTGGTATATGGGGCCGGTGCCTTACCGACTGAGCCACAGGCGCCGCCCTTTTGCAAATATTTTCTTTCAATCTGTGGCTTGTCTTTTCATTCTCTTGACAGTGTCTTCCACAGAGCAGAAATTTTTAATTTGAACGATGGCCGAGCTTATCACTTCTTTCTCTTTTGCACTGGAAATAGAGTTGACTTTTAATCCATTTGTTTTAATGCTATCAGGCTATGTTTATGTTGGTGTACCTTCGTCATTATTGCTCTTACCTCTTTATAATGGATATTACATCTCTTTGTGTTGTGTTATATTTTTGTCTTAAATTATATTTTGTCAGTTATTAAGACTGTTACCCAACTTCCTGCTCTCCGTCACCAGGCTGGAGTGTAGTGGGGTGATCACAGCTCACGGTAGCCTTAAACTCCTGGGTTAATCCTCCAGAGTAGCTGAGACTACAGGTGTGAGCCACCACGCCCAGCCTTATTTTATATATTTTCAAATATTCTGTACCCTTTTTTTCCCCAGTATCAATTCTTTCTTTTATGGATTATGCCTTTGGTGTCGCCCTTAAAAAATCATCACCAAACCCACAGCTGTCCAGGGTTTTCCCTGTGCTGTGTTTTAGGAACTTTGTCCAGGGTTTTTTCCCTGTGCTGTGTTTTAGGAACTTTGTCCAGGGTTTTCCCTGTGCTGTTCTTTTAGGAGGTTAATTGCTTCGCATTTTCCGTTCAGGTCTGTGATCCATTTGGAGTTATTACCTGTGAAGGATGTAAGGTCTGTGTCTACATCATTTTTTGGCATGTGGACATACCGTTTTTCTAGCACCATTTGTTGAGAAGTTTATCTTTTCTCCGTTGTATTTCCTTTGGTCCTGTGTCACAGATCAGTTAACTGTATTTCTATTCCTGGCCTCTCTGTCTCACATCACTTCCCTGTTTGTTCATTCCCCACCAGTACCACACTCTCCTGATTACGGTAACTTTAGAGTAAGTGTCAGTTCTCCAATATAGTACTGTTCTAACTCCTTATTTTATGGCACTAATCATTTTAAACATTTTACGGTCTCTAATTCTGTTCTCAGAGGATGTGCTGTGTGTGTACGTGGCCTCTTGCAGATGGTAGGGGGTTTTGTGCATTTTGGAAATGGTGGGGCACTGTCGTGAGGGGCGCCATGGTGCAGGGTCTCTAAAGAAGTTTGCCTTTGCTTCTGTTGTGATCTCCAAAGCATGCTTCTGACTTAAGTGGGAATGCTTTATGAGTTTTATTAAGTGTGATGTTTGTTATAGGTTTTTTGTTTTTTTTTTTTGAGACAGAGTCTCATGCTTTTGCCCTGGGTAGAGTGCTGTGGTGTCACGGCTCACAGCAACTGTGGGCTCAAGTGATTCTCTTGCCTCAGCCTCCCAAGTAGCTGGGACTACAGGTGCCCATTACAACACCCAGCTATTTTTTTTTTTTTGTAGAGACAGAGTCTCACTTTATGGCCCTCGGTAGAGTGCCGTGGCCTCACACAGCTCACAGCAACCTCCAACTCCTGGGCTTAAGTGATTCTCTTGCCTCAGCCTCCGGAGTAGCTGGGACTACAGGCGCCTGCCACAACGCCCGGCTATTTTTTGGTTGCAGTTTGGCCGGGGCCGGGTTTGAACCCGCCACCCTCGGTATATGGGGCCCGGCGCCTTACCGACTGAGCCACAGGCGCTGCCTGTGGCTATTTTTGTTGTTGTTGCAGTTGTCATTGTTATTTTAGCTGGCCCGGACTGGGTTCGAACCCTCCAGCCCCGGTGTATGTGGTCATTGAGCTCGAGGTGTCACCCTGTTATAGGTTTTCAATATTTTCAATAGACTAACTCTTTATCATCTTAAAGAAGTTCCTTTATTAATAACTGTAGTTTTTTAAGGCTGTTTTTAAAAAAAGAAATAATAATATTAAGTTTTATTGACTTCTTTTGCTACTTCCACTGAGATAATCCTGTATCTTTCCCCAGTACAATCTTTAATATGTTGAAGTATATTGAAAGACTTTTGTACGTGCTATTGAATTCAACCTACTAATATTTCATTTAGGATTTTTACAGCTATGTTGCCATAAATGAGATTTGCCCATACTTTTTCTTTTCTTCTAAGGTCCTTACCCAAGACAATTTTGGGTTTGGGTTTCAAGATTACATTAGATTTATTTATTATTTTTTTTTTTTGTAGAGACAGTCTCACTTTATGGCCCTCGGTAGAGTGCTGTGGCGTCACACAGCTCACAGCAACCGCCAACTTCTGGGCTTAAGCGATTCTCTTGCCTCAGCCTCCCGAGTAGCCTCAGCCTCCCGAGTAGCTGGGACTACAGGTGCCCGCCGCAACGCCCGGCTATTTTTTGGTTGCAGTTTGACCAGGGCCAGGTTTGAACCCGCCACCCTCGGTATATGGGGCTGGCGCCTTACCCACTGAGCCACAGGCACCGCCCTACATTAGATTTATTAATTAAGGCTCGGCACCTGTAGCTCAAGCGGCTAAGGTGCCAGCCACATACACCGGAGGTGGCAGGTTCGAATCCAGCCCAGGCCTGCCAAACAACAATGACAACTACAACCAAAAAATAGCCAGGCATTGGGCAGGCACCTGTAGTCCCAGCTACTTGGGAGGCTGAGGCAAGAGGATCACTTGACCCCAGGAGTTTGAGGTTGCTGTCAGCTATGACGCCACAGCACTCTACCCAGGGCAATAGAGTGAGACTTTCTCAAAAGAAAAAATAAAATGTATGAATTAGCTTATGATTTAAAAAACCTTTTACTGGGCGGCGCCTGTGGCTCAAGGAGTAGGGCGCCGGTCCCATATGCCGGAGGTGGTGGGTTCAAACCCAGCCCCGGCCCAAAACCACAAAAATTTTGGCTAAGGTCAAGTATAAAAACCGTTTGCTATATTTTTTTTTGTTTGTTTGTTTGTTTGTTTTGTTTGTTTTTTTTGGCCGGGGCTGGGTTTGAACCCGCCACCTCTGGCATATGGGACCGGCACCCTACCCGCTGAGCCACAGGCACCGCCCACCGTTTGCTGTATTTTAATATGGATGCCTCCCCTCCATTCTCACCGCTGATGCTCTCTGGGCTGTGGTTTGCTGGGGGCCCTAACGCAGCCACACACAAACCCTTTTTCCCTCCTTCTCCTCCTCTCCTTCCAAGACAAAGACACAAGGATCTGCCTAGTCCCACCCCACAGCCCCATATATAAGTGGTCTTTAACTTCCCTGGGGTGGAGGGCAGACAGGTCATCTTCCCCTTCCAATAAACTTGGCCCGAGCACCTCCTCCCCGTTCTCCTTTCTGGGCACCACCGTTTACACCTTCCGTGGTCGTTTTTACTTGCTCCCTCACAGAAAATGCTCCCACGTCCGCTTGACCTGTGTCAGTCTTAGGTCCCAGAGAGCCCGGGAAAGCCCAGTGCTGCAACCGGTGGAGCCTGCAGGGACCAGACACCCCGTGAACCTGTGTCGATTGAACCAGGGAGTCCTTAAGCCAGACTAACTGATTATTTTGTCCTTTGCAGAAAAGGAGCCTTGCTGTTCAACAACGTATTTTCTATCGTGCCTGCGATCTTAATGGGATGCAGCAAAATCGCCAAGTCATTTGAGATGATAATTATTTCCCGACTTTTGGTGGGAATTTGTGCAGGTAAACAGTGTTACCTGGCACTGCCCTTCAGGGAGATCACTTGGGAGGAGGAGGGCTCCCCAGGTAGAACCTGGCTGGATCTCTGGAGCACAGACAGTCCAGCTGTCCCTGTGCCTCGGCTGTGACACAGACATTCCCGCCCCACGGCAACAGCAGGCAGATCTTTGTGGGGGGGGAGGGGTGTTTCCTGAAAAGACAGCTGTATCTGGAAGGGTCCTTCCAATCCAGTCCTCTCTCTCAATAGTTTCTAAACTGTTAAGACTTCATACTGCAAGGCCTGTAATCCCAGCACTTGGGAGGCCAAAGTGAGTGGATCACCTGAACTCACAGGTTCCAAACCAGCCTGAGTCAGAGTGAGACCCCATCTCTAAAAATAGCCAGGTGTTATGGCAGGTGCCTGTAGTCTCAGCTACTTGGGAGGCTGAGGCAAGAGAATTGTTTAAGCCGAGGAGTTTGAGTTTGCTGTGAGCCGTGGCACTCTACTGAGGGTGACATAATGAGACTTTGTCTCAAAAAAAAAAAGAAAAGACTTCATACTGCAGGTGGAGACCTGTTAGTTTGGGTGGTGACATCTGTTTAGCAAATAGCAATTTCTTTATAAAAATAGAGTAAACTGTGCCATACGTGGTAGGGATAAGTATGTCTTTTGAAACTTTCATTTCAGTTATTTATCTGTGTATGTGTGGGACTTCCAGGTTACAAGGTAAAATGTATTTCTGTATTTTTTACTGTGGGTCGTAGTCCAAAAAAACTTGAGAAACAATCTAAAATAGGCAGCCCGCTACCAGACAGGTGTTAACAATGGCCACCGATCAACTTTTATAGGACAATTAAGTTTGCAAATGGCTTTCCAAAGAACACTCACCTGCTGGGGAGGGTAGTGACTTGCCTGGGGTCTGTCGCCCAGTGAACTATGAACCTGGCTTGCAAACCCAGCTGCCCAGGCTGCACTGCCCCGGTTTTAGGAAACTGTCCTACAATCGCTTCAAACTGAAGAGAAACAAGGTTAGAGCCATGCTGGTGGCTTTCCCTTCCAAGTTGGTGTCCTTAGCTGGCAGTATTTCCCAGGATCAGACACAAAGAAGCATGAAGGGTGCAAACTCTCAGGTCCTCAGTGAGCACCTGCGGAAATTTGCACCAGGGGCACCTGACCCGCCTCCCTCCACTGCTCAGCAATGCTTTGCTCTCATTAGCTCCTTCTGAACGCAGGACAAGCGGGTGATCTAGTGGGAGTCAGCTAACCCCTGGGCTGGAGTTAATCGGCACTAAGGGAGACGTGAGGAAAAGAAAGTGTTTCCTGAATAGAGGGCAAGTTATTCCCAGGAAGCAGGATGGGCCCCCAAACCTCACCTAGCACTGGGCTTTCCCAGAGAGCTCTCAAGGGCACTCTGCCCTCCGATTTTCCCTGCAAGGATCTCAGGTTTTTGAAAAATAGATGATTCCTCAAAGTTATCAGCAGTGAGCAGGTCTGGTCATTTTTCTATTGATGGTGAACAGTGCAGAATTGGCCCCCACAGAGAGATGTCAGGCTCCCAGAGATAATAAATCACAGTTGAAATCCTGACCTATTCTCTTAAGTAAACATGGCGTGTTTCTCATTATTCTCCACACTTAAAATTATGAGGGCTCCAAAGAGCTTTTCCTCATGTGGGTTACATCGACCAAGGTACATATCTTATTAGAAATGGCAACCAAGAGTTGTATTAGTTCATTTTGAAAAATAAGTCCCCTACATTTTTTGCAAACCTCTTTAACGTCTGACTTAATAGAAGGCCACTGGACTCTCAGACCAACTTCTGCATTCAGTCGGTTGTTTTATCACGTGGCAGGTAGCTTCTGGAAAACCGTATGCTTATATAAGACAGCACAAATGAGAAGGGCAAGAAACCACCTCCGGTATTTTTGAAAATAGCTTTGAGTTCACAGACACCCCTAAAAGATCTCAGGAACCCCAGATTGTGCTTTGGGAACACTAGCCTGTGGGTGCAAAACCCACTTGCAGTTTTTCCCTCCTCCAAGTCAGTACAACGTGTCACCAAGCCCCACGCACCACAAACACTTGTTAAACCTCCACGTTAATATGAACCACGAAGTCAAACCTCCAACTGAGGAAAACAGCTGCTGTGAGGAAGGGGTGCGAGAAGGACTGGGTTAGGAATTCCAGGTGCTCACAGGTGCCTGATTTGTGATTAGCCAACTTCTTAACAAGCAAACAGGCTATGCGCTGGCTCGAAGGAATTTAAACTTTAAAAGCCATTTTGCTCCTAGTGTGAGAACAGGCTGGCTGGGAGAGCCGGGTGGAGTCATTTTTAAGACGAAATAGAGACTGCTCTCCACCGACACAGAGGGGATCCCATCTCTTCACAAACCACCTGAGGTTTGGCTTTTCATGTCCTTCATGCACATACTATGAAGAGGCTACGTTACATGCCCAGGACTAAGTTGGCCCCGCCAGGGTCTCAGCTTCTAAAAGGTATTTCCCTTCCTCTGCAGCCCTTTGAGCCCTGGGCCTCCCACCCCACCCCCAGACATACTAAGGATTGCTTTAAAGACTGCCCCTCTTTGCTCTGAAGATGGGGAGGAAGTTGGCATTGAGAAACTGTGATGTCTGTCCCGCAATACTGAGCAGAGACGTCCTTAGGCAGAATCTCCGAGCAGGACAACCTGACCTTTGGTCCCTCCTGTCTCCTGTTACTAAATCCCCTTCCCTCCACAGCCCTGAGCCCCACTCAGCCCACCGTGTTCCCTGCGGTCACCCATGTGTCTGGAGCTTAACCCTCTCAGGCTTAACCCAGGACTAAGTATACCATATTGGGCTGGCAACAGCCACCCTGAGCTTCTTCTGAGATCCCCGGCCTCTGTGCTTTTTGGACAATTACGTAGGAAATATATGTAAAAATACATTCTCACATATATTTGAGAAATATATAGTCTATAAAATAAGGTTCCAACTTTTCTTAAGGGGGTCAGCTTCCAGTATGATGGGAAAATTCACAAGTAGTCCAGGTATTACATAAACACCAGACATGCAGATGGTCCACAATATATATTGAAATTTGTAATGTTTATTGATAAATATAGCTTGTCCTTAAATGTGTGTGAAGGCATCTCTGCATTACTTTATCATACAATATACCATTCCTGAAAGGTAAAGCTTGTGGGCAGGGGTCCCTGGCCTTTTAGTAACAGATTCTCCCCTAAGGATCAAGAAGGAAGAAAGTGTCCAAACCACAGTTGAACTCTTCCTCTGTCAGACTCAGGCCAGGTAGGAGGGAAGACCCGAGGCCTGGCTGGCCTGTGTCCCAGGTGACACCGGTCTGAAGCAAGGGTTCCCGAGCTTCTTTGGTCTGTTTTTTCTTGCCTTAAAATATAATGGACTAAGAATTAAAAGAGGTGTTTGCAGTTTGGGGGAGTTCTGGCCTCACTAAGAAAGAATATATATATTTGAAGACACAGCTCATTCCTGCCAGACTAGCTCTTCCTGATGGTGACTTTCCTTCGATCCTCTGCAGGCCTGTCCTCCAATGTCGTCCCTATGTACTTAGGAGAGCTGGCCCCTAAAAACCTGAGGGGGGCCCTTGGAGTGGTGCCGCAGCTCTTCATCACCGTTGGCATCCTCATAGCCCAGATCTTTGGCCTTCGGAACCTCCTTGCAAACGAAGAAGGTGAGTTCAGGACATCTGGGGACGTCCCTCAGCCCATCGACTTGCTCCTAAGCCATCACCACAGGGCAGGCCGCCCCTGCAGGCTGGTCTTTCCTAACAGGCTGGCTGTCTCTGGGGCCCCCCACTGCCCTGAGCCTGCAGTGTTATGTGTCATTTACATGTGTGCAGTGACAGCTTAGGGGTGTTTTCTAGTCCCTCTTAGCAGAAGGATGAGGTGGCTTTAAATGACTCAGCTTCTCTTGGCCTGCTCAGTGGCTGTCCATCCAGAAGTCCATGGTATAGTAATGACAGTCACCAGTGTGCCAGGCTCTGAGCTCAGAGCTTCCCTGGCTCCAGTTCACAGGAACCTCCCAGCAACACTGCTGCCTGGGGCCAGGTAATTATCCCACCTCACAGACCAGAAAGGGGAACGCCAAGGGTCAGGGTGACCTACCCCTATGGGCGAGGTGGTGAGTAGTCCCAGACTCGGCCTGCACCTTCCCAGGAGAACCCACGGCCTGGCACGGAGTAGGCTCACAGGAACTCACACCTGGCATTGTTTTTTTGTGACCGCAGCTTTCTTTGTCTTGGGTCTCAAACCTATAAAAGGAAAATTATTATTAGCCATCGCACCAGCCAAGGAAGTACTCACGCGGGCCAGGAACCAGGTCTTTCATATCCATTTGTGTACTCCTCTAAACAGACCCACAGAGCCTGCCCTGTCACTGCACCCACTTCACAGATTCAGACCCTGAGGTACAGAGGGTTCCGAGAACTTGTCCAAGGTCTCCTTAGGACACAGCTCGCGTTTAAGCACCTCACCGCCCACCCTTTCCGTCACCCCTACATGCATTCAGGACACGTGCATGGAGGGGCTACACACTCATTAGACGCAGGGACCAGAGTGAGGAAGCTGTAGATTCCTGTCGCCGGGAGCTCCCCACAGCAGGACGCAGAGCCCTGCAGACGTGCAGCGCTGGGCTGCGAGGGAGCAAAGCATGCCAAGCGTGCGAAGCTGCGGTTCATTTTCTCCCCTTTGCCTCCGGTTTCACCTTCGGTAGCAATGGGGTCAACTTTCACCACATCTGAACTTTGTGTGCTGGAATCACACTGTAGGTTATCACACGCCACATCACACGGGCGGGGTGTGTCCGTGTCACAGCTTCACCTCCTCGCAGTAGCAAATCCCACCGTACTAGGTGCCACGGCCCGGCGTGGAACGTGTGGATGTCCACATGGTGCCTGGTTTTCATTTCTATAATCAGTGCTCCTGTGACCGTCCCAGTTCAGGTGTCCTAGTGGTCCAGGCACAAGCATCTTGGGCATAGCAGGAAGTGTGTCTAGCTCCTCAGCCCCTGCCAGACTGTCCTCTAAAGGACAGCACGTGTCTGCACAGCGACCTCCCCTTTGCCCACGTTCTCACCCAAATTGTCGCATTCCATCCACCCTGGGTGGGTGGCGGTTATTCGTTGCGTAGCCATTCTGCAATTCCTGGGTGTCTGTTACTCGAGAGAGGCCTGTGCTAGGTGCTGGACACGTACCCAAGTCCAGTACCTGTGCTAGGTGCTAGGGCAAGAAACACGTCATCTCTGTCCCCAAGGAGGCTATGTCCTGACTTGGGGTCGTGGAGCAAAGAGTGGCCGGCTCAGGGCAGAGGCCGAGGCCGAGGGGGTGGCACATGTGGCTGGGTGGCCAGGAGCCTCTGCCAGCGGCTGCCTTCCTCCTAGGCTGGCCCATCCTCTTGGGGCTGACCGGGGTGCCTGCGGCGCTGCAGCTGCTCCTGCTGCCCTTCTTTCCCGAGAGCCCCAGGTACCTGCTGATCCAGAAAAGAGATGAAGAGGCTGCCAAAGACGGTGGGTGACGTTGGCCCAGGGCGGGTAGGCTTGGGAGGCTCTGGTCTGATGCGATTTTGCCACCTTCAGCCCTAAAGATGCTGCGTGGCTGGGACACCGTGGACATGGAGGTGGAGGAGATCCGGCAGGAGGATGAGGCGGAGAAGGCCGCGGGCTTCATCTCAGTGCTGAAGCTGTTCCGGATGCGGTCCCTGCGTTGGCAGCTGCTATCCATCATCGCGCTCATGGGCGGCCAGCAGCTGTCCGGGGTGAACGCGGTACGGGGCAGCTGAGGGCCTCGGGCCTCGGGGCAGAAGGCGGTGTCCCCATGGGGCGACAGCACCTTTCCACGGCCTCCACCCCAAGCCCCTGCTGTGCTCTTCCAGATCTACTACTATGCAGACCAGATCTACCTGAGCGCCGGCGTGAACGAGACCCAAGTCCAGTACGTGACGGCTGGCACAGGGGCCGTCAACGTGGTGATGACCATCTGTGCTGTGAGTGTCCCGGGGAGCTGAGGCCCCACTGGCCCCCAGGGACAACTCAACAGTGGAGTGGGGGCTGACCAAGGAAGTAGCCCAAGGTGGCAGCCCTCCCTCAGGCTACCGTTCCCCAGCTTCTGAGCTCCATCCCGTGCCACACTGTCTGTGGCCTCTTGTGGCCCCTGCTCCAGACCTTCCTGCCCAGCAAGATGACTCTACTGCAGCTGTGCAGGGCCCATGCTGGGGTCCACGGTGTGGCAGGAATGTCAGAGGTCCCTACACTGGGCACAGAGCCTGGGCAGACCTGGGGCAGGCTTGGCCACCCGAGACGGAGCCAGACCCCTGGTGGACAGAACTCCTAAATGCATCCGACATGTGGCTTCCAGCAGCTGGGAGGGTCCTAAGATTTAAGGTTGGGGGAATTAGGAGGCCTTAGGGGTAGACTCTGGTGTGTGCAGTTGGACCAAGAGACATAGCCTGATGCCCTGCAGGCCACCAGGGGCCCATTCTGGCTGGTGTGTGTGGATTCCCCTGAGACCCCCACCCCCACAGGTGTTCGTGGTGGAGCTGCTGGGCCGGAGGCTGCTGCTGCTCCTGGGCTTCGCCGTGTGCTTCAGTGCCTGCTGCGTGCTCACGGTGGCCCTGTCACTGCAGGTGAGGGAGCCCTGCTGGCAGGGCCACCAGCCTACGCCCACCCTTTTAAAGAAAGAGAGATCAAAACGGGTTTATTTTAGTAAATACAACCAGTCAGATAGCTCAGGACCACATGACACCCCACCAGTACCCCAGGGCCACTTTCAGTGAAAGGGCTGGTGGGGGTGACACAGCTGAGGAGGAGGTAGGGCCCATCCTCTGCTGGGCTGGGCAGGCCAAAGATCCCGAGGTCCCCACCCCAGCTCACCTGTGCTGGGCCAGGTATGAACCAACTGCTTTCTCCCCATAGGACACAATATCCTGGATGCCTTATGTCAGCATTGTCTGTGTCATTGCCTACGTCGTAGGACACGCCATCGGACCCAGTATGTCCTGAAGCCCCCTCCCTGTACCATCAGTCCCAGCAGCTGCTGGCTGTAGCTCCTTAGAGAGACTTCAGGAATCCTGAGGCATCAGGATTGGCTTATATCCCCTCCCCTAGGGGCCGCAGGGGGTCAGGAGTGGCATAATTAGGGGAAAAGAGCAAAGGGAACATGCTGGCCTGTGCCCCGGCAGAGTGGACCTCCCACGGGACACTGGCACTTTCAGTGATGTGAGAGGAACGGCTGGCCATCCTTGTACCTGCTAACTGCCTCCCCCACCCATGCCGTTCTCCCCAGGCCCCATCCCCGCCCTGCTCATCACTGAGATCTTCCTGCAGTCCTCCCGTCCGGCCGCCTTCATGGTGGGGGGCAGCGTCCACTGGTTGTCCAACTTCGTGGTGGGCTTGATCTTCCCATTCATCCAGGTAAGCAGGACTCAGGGCCCCAAATTCTCAGCCCCCACTCAGGAGAGCGAGAACCTGTGGGCAAGCGCCCCCCACCTGCCACCTCTTCCTGCAGGAGGGGCTGGGCTCCTACAGTTTCATCGTGTTTGCCGTGATCTGTCTTCTCACCACCATCTACACCTTCCTGGTGGTCCCTGAGACTAAGGGCAAGACCTTCATAGAGATCAACCAGATTTTCACCAAGATGAATAAGGTGTCAGAGGTCCACCCTGAAAAGGAGGAACTGAAGAATCTTCCCCCCGTCAGTTCGGAACAGTAACTCAGGGGAAAAGAGGCCTGTTCAGTGAGTCTTCGTGGAGCTTCCCTCTTGGGCCTTTTTTCTTGACTTCATGAACATGCGGAAGGAAGGCAGGTCTGGGCGGAACTCGGCCTCCTCTCCGGCCTCCTCACCCTAGCAGGGACTGCCCACAGGCCTCTGCGCCATTCTGAAAGCTGGGCTGTCTCCCTCCAGATGGGCCGGTCACCCACCCTGAGTCAGGCACACAGCTCATCCTCTGCCTTGCTGGGCTCGCCATTGCGTGGTTCCTGATAACACAACTTTCCTAACAAAAAGAGATTAAATTTGCCAGGGAACCTAACTCTTCTCCGTACCCCCCTCTCCCACCCATCCCCCGCTGGCTGGGACCACAGGCGTTTGTTGAGAGCCAGCGTCATCCTCTTATCAGAACCTTCCCCGGATACATCTTTGCTGGACAGCGTAAAGTCAGAAATAATGACATCTAACAAACTAGATCTAGGGGACATCTAGGGGAATGGATCCTTGCGGGGATACTGAGTCAGAATTATTAATCCTAAATTATGTTGTTAGTGGGGATTGGAATTGCTTCTGTATAGTTAATAAAATGAATCTGATCACTTTTCCCTAAAACGGGCTACTTTTCTGTGAGCAGGTGGGAGGCAAGGGGGGGTTCCCTGCTCCTTCAGGGGCTCGGCTGCATGGGGTGTCAGCTTCTGGAGGACAGGGGCTTGGCCCATTGTGTTCATTCCTGAAACCCAGCACCAAGCAAGGGGTCTGGCCTGCATGGACTCTCAGACAGTGTCTGCTGCAAGAAGGGGCAAAACGAGAGGCGAGGTGGTAGCAAAGAAGTGAGTTTTTAAGTTTAAGATTGGTGAAGCCTCTGCATGTGCTCAGGTGTACAGGGAATATTGAGGATCCTGGAGGTGAGTCTTGGAGGGGGGATGGGAGAAGGAATAGGTGCTCCCCCATACAGCAGAGCTGGAGGCTTTTCCTGGAGATGTAAGATGTGTGTGTGTGTGTGTGTGTGTGTGTGTGTGTGTGTGTGTGTGTAAAATGTGTACAAAAACATGGAGAAAACCTTGAAAGTGGCAAACCGCCTGCCTATGACGGGAAGCAACATCTCCCAGAGTTGGGAGGCAGGATCTGGGTGCTGGGCAGGACAGCAGTGCTGACTTGGGAGTACCTTTTGTGGACGTGGGATGGGGATTCCACCAGTAGCAAGTTAAATCACTCACAGGAGTAGTACGGGCCCAGAGGAAGTAAATGGTATAACACTGCGGTTGAACCATCCTTGACCCTGCATGGCAGGAGTCTTCAATGTGGAAGGGATGTAGAAACAGCCAGATAGAGAAACAGTTCAGGATATCAGAAGTCCAGGGACTGCAGCCCCTCTGCTATGGGGGAGGCCATGCTGTTCATGATTCCGGATATCTACCGCCTGGGTTCAAACCTTGGTTCTACCACTTATTACTTGTGCAACTCAGGCAAGTTACTTAGATTTTCTTTGCCTCCGTTTTCTCTTCTATTAAGTGGAACTAATAATAAATGTCTTTTATGGCTACTGTGAGATATAAGTGACTATGTGTGTAGTGCTTAGATCAGGAGCATGTATTAAGTACTCTTAGGTATTTATAAGTGCTTGGGAATGAGCATGAACCCTGAAGACAGGAGAGATGTAGTATGGAGCCATCGTGCATGTGTCCTGGGATTGAGCTACCCAGTAGACAGATGGCAGGTAGTGGGAGCCACCTCACTGTTACAGAAGGAGATCACAGATAAGTAAGGAGAGAGAGTCTAGGATGACCCATGTGGAAACATTGGACTTGGAGACTTTGGTATAAACACCTGAGCAGCTTAACATGGACTCAGAGGGCCACATATAGAAATATTTATAGATAAGGGTCTATATGTGGGCTGGTAAAATACAGCAAGAGGAGAGAGATGTGGGAGTATAGGATTCAGAGAGACAAGATTTTTATGGTTGGAAAAGGTGCCCCAGGCAGGTGAAGAATGAACATTCTGGATGAGAGAGAGGACAGAGAGATGGGGGGGCCTTCAAGGGTGCTCCAAGGAGGTTGGTCCTGGGGGTTAGATCCTGAGGGTCCTCATGAGCCAAGCTGAGTTGGACTTGGTCATCAAGATGGCCCTGGCCTTCGGGGTGTGCCGGGCTGGGAGACCAGTTGATGGGAAACAATGAGGTCCCAGCAAAGCCGGAGTGTCTGGAACCACAGGTGAGGGGCAGTGGAAGAGCAACTCAGTAGCATTCAGGGGCCACTCAGCCCTCGGACATAAGGAGTCTGGGGACCCTGCCGGGTTTCTAAGGTGGGCCCATGGAGTGGTTTGGGGAGCTGGATGGTAGCTTTCGGGAGAAGTTCATATAACTTTTGGACATGTTCAGATGGAAAAGCTTGTGGGAGATGCCCAGAAGGAAGCTGGCATGTGACTTGGGAGCTCAGAAGAGCAGGGACATAGGTTTGGAGGGAAACTACAAATCTGGTAGCACTTCCTACGTGCTGGGCACTGCTGCAGGCTGCAGCAGGGAAGCAAACGGTGTCCGAGTGAGAGATGCAATACAGAAACTGATCAGCCTGGGGTGGCAGGCTGGTAAAATGCACAAGCCCGACGGCTTCACACTACATCTCACCTATCTTCAGGATCGGTGCAGGGAATCCAAGCACTTACAAATACCCTGCTGGAAGGAGGGGGCCACCCCATAGGCGCCAAGGGACAGCAGACGGAATGTCCTGGGGGTGAGGAGGGTTGACCACAGCTCAGGGGATGACTGGAGCAAAGAGAGGGAGGGGAGGGAGAGAGGTGGCACACCAGGTGAATCCAGGTCAGAGACTCTGTCCTGAGTGTGATGGGAAGTCACTGGCTGATTTGAGCCAGAGGGTCTTGATCTGATCTGCAACTTAAAGATCATTACAAGCCCAGGCGTGATGGCTCATGCCTGTAATCCTAACACTCCAGGAGGTCAAGGCAGGTGGATTTCCTGAGCCACAGAGTTCAAGACCAGCCTGAGCAAGAGCGAGACCCTGTCTCTAAAAAACAGCCAGGCATTGTGGCAAGTGCCTATAGTCCCAGCTACTCAGAAGGCTGAGGCAAGAGGATCACTGGAGCCCAAGAATTTGAGGTTGCTGTGAGCTATGATGCCATGGCACTCTACTCAGGGTGACAAAACCAGACTCTGTCTCAAAAAAATAAAAATTAAAAACTTAAAAAAAATAATCATTCCAACTTCCCTGGAGAAGAGTCTGGGGGAACCAGGCGGGAGCAAGAAAATCAGATCCTTTCCAGACAATCTGAGTCAAGGTTAAAGCTCCATGTTCACAGACAGACAGAGGACAGAAGGTGGGAGGGAGCGCCATCCAACAAGCGACACAGCAGAGAGGACTCAGCTGCCAGTCTTGCCATTTGCTGGGACCCTTCGGAGTGACCCCGGGGAAAGCAGTTTGTGGGGAATGAGAGCAGAAGGCAGATGGCCAGGTTAAGGACTGCAGCTGAGGCAGAAAAGAATACTTGGGAGTGCCAACGGTTACCCCTTCCTTCTCCCTTTACTATTCCTGTTTGCAGGGGTGTCTTGTCACTGACACATGTCCACATATATAACGTGCAGAAGTAAGCATACCAGTACGGGATATTTGTGGTCAAAATCTTACTGATGCAGAGGCATGACTTAAAAATTTTGGAGCCCATCGGGGGCCAAGCAGGCTGCAAAGATAAGTGATGGCCGAGGAGAAATGACACTTTGAGAGAATCAGCTGACACCAGGAGAAGGGAAGTCCCTCGCGTCCATCAGACTCAAGGTCAGGGCAGTTAGAAGGGGAGAGAAATGGAACTGACCAGGACGACAGACCCATTGCTCACCGTGGTGTCCTGGGCGACTGGAACAGTGACAGCCAACATGTAGGACCGGTTCATGTAATGGTTTTTGCAGGAAGAGTCTCAGCAGGGAGGATTTTAAATGGTCACAGCAGAGCAAGAAAGAGCAGGCCTGGGGGGACATGCTCACAGCCCAAATCAGGCTGTCAGAAGGTGGGTTTGACTGGCGGTTTCTACACTTTTGGATTTCACAGATCAAAATGTGGTAGACTGCTATAGGGATGCCTACTTTTTATTTTGCAAATGAAAACACGAATAACAAATTGACTCCCATCAACAATCTAATGAGAAAAAGACATTGAAAAAGAAAGGGCATTTTACTATCTAGGAAGGATGTCATCCCAGAATACATTTCAGTCCTTTAAACCGAGTAGATTTTTCTTTGTGAAAACCTCACTCCATTGCCCCGGGTCCTGGGGTTGCTTACACACCAGCACAGAGACGTCAGGAGTGAGGATGGGGGCGGCATGGCAAGCTCCTGGGTTGTTTTCGGTATGGAAGGCTCATGGAAGGAGACCTGATGTTCCTCTGGAATGCTAGTGAGACAGAGTCCTGTCACCTTCAGTCTGCTTTCTCCTGGGGTGTCCCTCAGTTCCTGGAGGAAGAATCAGGAAGCACGAAGCTGGTGTCCTAACACCCTCATTGACGCAACTTTCACAGTCAAAACTGGTGAGATTTGGTTCTCTTACCTCTGACCCTTTCTCTGTGTCCCCTCCTGCCATTCCTCAGCCAGTGGGTTGAGTGCTTGTCCAAGGGCTGCTCTTGTCACCTTCCACTCTGCATGGGCGTGACACACCATGGCATCTTCTATCTTCAGGAATTCACAGCGTAACCAGGAAGAGGGAAACACCACGCATGCCTTTTGCCTCCTTTGCTCCCTGGAAGTAGAGTGGGTCACCAGAGCCAGGGGTGAAAATCTGCCCAGGGTTCCTGCTGTCGCCAGGTGTCTTATTCTGTTTTCTGCTGCTATGACAGAATACCACAGAGTGGGTAATTGATATGCAATAGACGTTTATCTGTCTCATAGCTCTGCAGGCAGGGAAGTCCAAGGCTGAGAGGCCCTATCTGGTGTGGGCCCTCCAGCTGCATCCTAATAAGGGAGAAGGCATCACATGGGCGAGACAGGGAGAGAGGGAGCCAAACTCATCTTTTATAATGTAAGGACCCCACTCTCCAGACAGTGGACCTGCTCCTGAGATAACAATGTTAGTGCACTCAAGAGGGTAGATCCCTTGTGACCTAATCACCTGTTAAAGGCCCAGCTTCTCAACACTGCTGCAGTAGAGACTTTCCAGCTCATGAGCTTTGGGAGACACATTCAAACCATAGCACCAGTTTTGCTCAAATCTGGCATGTTCTGGTCTGGAAATACGGCCTCAGTAGGCACTGCCAGTGTTTTGGTCAGTACAAGAAGGAAGAGACTCTATCAAGTTGCACCGATGTTCATTGAATGGATATTCGAGAGATCTACCCAATGACATCTCTTTGTGCTTTCAAAACGGACCCCCACAGGCCAATAAGAATTGACCGACTGTTGTGTCTGGTTTTGGGTCTGCTGTGAATATCTGGTTTTGGGTCTGCTGTGAATATATTAATCATCTGAGCATCTCCAATGCCCGGCAGGGAGCCTGGCCCTTGTCTGCACTTAATAAATGTTGAATGAATTGGAATGGTCTTCAAGGAGAAAGTCCCCTGTGAGCTAAGCCTTCAAGAATGGGTGAGACTTGTGCAGCAATGGAGGGAAGGTGTTCTGGAGGGTGGCAGAGGAGGGAGCATCATGAATTAAGGGCATGTAGCTAGTCAACAGATATTTATTGAGCACCTACTATGTGCCAGGCAATGGATCTACTGGTCAGAAAGACAAGTAAACCAATGCTTACGATCATTTCAGGTAACAGTCGGGAAAAGTGTTAGAGGGTGCCAGGCCAGAGGTGAGGGTTGCTTTAGAAAGAGCAGTCCTAGGCAGGTCCACCTGGGAAAGAGTGTTCTAAGCAAAAAGTACAGCAGAAGACGCTTGGTTTTGCCATGAGCTTAGCCACACTGCACAGAAAGCTTGCCAAGAGAATCGAGTTGGCTGACAAAGCTGAGAGGTCTGGTGGACTGGCATTCAGCGTCTTCAGACACAAATTGCAGTCAGTAGCACCTTGACCTCCCAGCCGTGTCTTTATCCTTTCTCCCAGAACCTGTGAATATGCTGAGTTACACAGCAAAGGAGAATTAAGCATGCAGATGTCAGATGCATGCTGGGATGAAGATGAAGCTCGTCCTAGATTATTGGGGTGGGGGCAGTATTGTCACAGGGAAGAGAGAGAAGCTGAGGAAGAGCATCACGGGAAAGGCTCTGTCTGATGCTGCTGTGTTAAAGACAGAGCTCCAGGCCATGAGCCAAGATACTCAGGCGGCCCCTAGAGTCAGATTCTTCACGCCACCCCCAGAGCCTCCAGAAAGGAGTGCAGCCCTGCTGACACCTTGATTTTATCTCAGCGAGACCCATGTCAGACTTATGACCTGCAATACCCTCAGAGAATAAATTTGTGTCGTTTTAAGCCACTAAATTTATGGCAATTTGTTACAGCAGAAATAGATAACTGATCGATTTTGCGGCTGGGACCTGGGGTGGGTGCTGCTGAGACACCTAACTAAAACCTCAAAATATGGAAGTGGCTTTAGCACTGGGCAATGGGAAGAGCTGGGAAGAACTTTAAGAAGCCTGCTGTAGGGCGGCGCCTGTGGCTCAGTCGGTAAGGCGCCGGCCCCATATACCGAGGGTGGCGGGTTCAAACCCGGCCCCGGTCAAACTGCAACAAAAAAATAGCCAGGTGTTGTGGCAGGCGCCTGTGGTCCCAGCTACTCAGGAGGCTGAGGCAAGAGAATCGCTTAAGCCCAGGAGTTGGAGGTTGCTGTGAGCTGTGTGAGGCCACGGCACTCTACCGAGGGCCATAAAGTTGAGACTCTGTCTCTACAAAAAAAAAAAAGAAGCCTGCTGTAAAAAGCCTAGATTGCCCTGAACAGCCCAGGTTGGTAGAAACGGGAATGTTAATGACCTTGCTGGTAGACCACTGGGAGGTGGCTGGGAGGCCACTGCGGGGAAAACACAGATCCCGTCAGAGAACACCCAGTGGTCAGGGGCGCTCGGGAGAAATAAGAAGCAGCTCCCGTCCTCTGCGTCCTGTGCCGCCCTCCAGCCACCATCCAGAGTAGGCCAAGGGGACTCTGCTTTGGACACATCACATAAAGTGTATGTTAATGAACAACACATACTGTTTCCATGTTCCACATAATTTCCAGAATCATCCTTTGGCCTGGCAGCCTGGAGTCCCCGTTGGTTACCTTCTCATCATTCCTCCTCATTCCCTTTTTTTTTTTTGCAGTTTTTGGCGGGGCTGGGTTTGAATCCACCACCTCTGGTATATGGGGCTGGCGCCCTACTCCTTTGAGCCACAGGCGCCGCCCCTCATTCCCTTTTTTAAATGCTTGTAGAAATGATTCTGACATGAGCATCTTTTTCCAATATTTTATTGACTTATTTTATACTATTCATATTAAGTATAATTAGAGATAATAAAATTGGGTTTCTTTAAAAGCATCTAGCTCTTTCCCCCATATAGACAATCCCTCCCAATGCTTAAGAAATAACCCAGCAGAAGCCTCCTAGATCTGGGTCACGACACAACTTGATTTCCAAAACTCCTGATTTCCAGGAACCAATGTCAGATGATGATTTTTTTTTCCTCCTTGGTGCAACAGGATAGCTTCTAGAGTGGGACTTGGCAGAGTGACTTATGCACTGGCAACATACCAACCTGTTTCTTATCAACGTGTCCAAGATTTACTCCTGGGAGACTCTGGCAGGGTCCAGAGAGCAGAAGGGTTATAAAGCCAGGAGGGCTCAGGGGAGAAACAGTGGGTCCTGCAGGTGGCCAGCGCACAGCAGGACTAAGGTATCACTTGGGAGGTAGCTCGCACCTGTTCTCCCACCCGAAGAAAGATGGAGAACAGAGAGGCCGGAGCACCTCTGCCTGTCCCACCCAGGGAGGGGGTAAGTGCCAAGTCTAGGAAACTGTCACTGTCCCTGTCCCTTTTCCTCCAGGGGTGGAGGCCTGTGGAGGGAGGTGAAGACTCCAAGATGCTCCTAGCAAGGAGGGAGAAGGGTGCCCTGGGAGAGCAGTGCAGGGAAGCGGCTATCCCCAAACTCCATGGCTCAGATACTAACCCCATGGCTTAGTAAACAGGGAGGCTGGATAGCGCTGGAGACACACCTCCCTCTGCCCCTCCAAGTTCTCCCGTCTTAAAGGGCCCAGGAGAGTCAACCTATGAATGACGATACCCAAATCCTTCTCGGGCTATAACAGGGTGTGCTGGATGTGGGGCTGTGGGCAGTCAGGGAGCTGATGCTACGGAGACTGAGAGGCAGCCACAGAGCCCCCACCCAGCCCCCTCCTTACTCTCTGGCTCTGGGGCCAGTTCCCCCAGAGCTGCCCAGGGTGTTGTGGTACCCATGGCAGCTCCTGTCCATGAGCTTAGCCTTGGTTTTCCTAAGGGCTGTTCTAGAGCCAGAGGCAAGCAGTGGGTCCTCCAGGGCTCTGCTTGGTGACCTCTTGTCTAGAATGCTCCTCCAGTGCACTCATGGGTGCTCCCCCACCACTCAGGGCTCAGCCCCAAGGGCCCCTTCTCAGAGAGGCCTCCCTGCCCAGCCTTGGCCCTCCCCATCACCCTATCTCGTCCCCACTGCATTCTTACTATTTGGAATCATCACGTTTGTCTTTTTCTCTGACCTGCCCTCACCTTCATAAGGGCAGCACCTTGCTGGGCCTTTCCCCTAATGCACCCCCGTACCCCACACCCCAAATCCAGTGCAGGGCCAGGCACACAGGCAGTGCTCAGATGGTCTTCCAGGAGACACAAGAGAGGATACCCTCCAGCCCCAGGTGCCTCAGAGCCCTGGCACCCCAGCCTCAGGCCACCTTCCCCACCCAGCCACTTCCCCCTCCTCCTCTGGGCACAACAGGGCTCCCCACCCCCTTCCAGGCCGAGGTGGCCCCACAGTGTGCCAACCTGGGCCTTCACCGCCCACAGCGGCTCCAGCCCACACTGGTGCTGGCGACCCTGAGCGCTGCCTTCGGCTCGGCCTTCCAGTATGGCTACAACATCGCAGTGGTCAACACGCCACACAAGGTGGGCACAAGGCAGGCTGCTGGGCAGCTGGGCAGGGCCCTTGGGGTGGGAGGCAGCTGCCATCTTCCCCTGAGGAGGCCTCCATCTTCCCCTGGCCTCCCAGGTGCCCTTCTCTGGGACAAGGACATGACTAGAGGTGCTGCTCCCAGGAATCCTTGGGACTTCCCAGAGGAGCTGGACTCCCTGCCCAGTACCTTTGATCCTCAGCCCCACTGCTCTGACCCTGGGAAGGCCCCTCATAGTTATCAAAGAGAATGGGGTCAAAGGTTGAACACTGTGAACACTTGGGATTGAATTGGAGATGGGAAAGTAAAGAGGAAAAAAGAGATGTTTTGGTCAGGTGGGGGAGGACGGGAGGGCAGGCTGTCCCACAGCCCAGTAAAGGATGGTCAAAGGAGGGACATGGGGGGACCAGCTGTGCTGATGAGTCCAGGAAAGGACTGAGGACCAATCATGGCTTTGACCTTGGGGAGGGTGTGAGTGACCCTGATAAGATCAGCTGAGAGGAGAGCTGGGGACAGAAGCTCCACCGGAATGGTTCAAGAGAGAACAGGCAGAGGAGCAGAGATGAACAGACCGCCTTTCTGTGGAGCTCCCCTACCTGGGAGAGACACAGGACAATGTTTAGGTCAGCACGGGAGGCCAAGGCAGGAGGATCAGCTGAGGCCAAGACTTTGAGACCAGCCTGGACAATAACGAAGTTCCATCATCTCTACAAAAAATATTTAAAGCCGGGAGCATTGGCTCACGCCTGTAATCTAGCACTCTAGGAGACTGAGGCAGGTGGATTGCCTCAGCTCACAGGTTTGAGACCAGCCTGAGCCAGAGCGAGACCTCATCTCTAAATATAGCCAGGCATTGTGGTGGGCGCCTGTAGTTCCAGCTACTAGGGAGGCTGAGGCAAGAGAATTGCTTGAGCCCAAGAGTTTGAGGTTGCTGTGAGCTGTGACACCACTGTACTCTACCAAGGGTGACAAAGTGAGACTCTGTCTCAAAAAAAAAAAATAACCAGGCATGTGGGCAGGCACCTGGAGTGAGGGGCGGAAGATTGCTTAAGCCCAAGTGTTTGAGGTTGCTGTGAGCTATGATGATGCCACTGTAAACCAGCCCAGGCAACACAGGAGGCCAAGGCAGGAGGATCAGTTGAGGCCAAGACTTTGAGACCAGCCTGGACAATAACAAAGTGTTGTGTCTCAAAAACAAAAACAATGCTTAGTGGAGGGAAATGAGGGAGGCACATTAGGTCTTCCTCGGGTAGAATTCCTAGGGTAGGAGCTGGGTTTTGCACTCATGGGAAGGAGCAGCAGAGGGGAAAGACCAGGGATACAGGACAGATGGGGACAGGATCAAGCCTGGGGGCAGGGGTAGGCCGAGTGGTCATTCATGTATGTGAGTTCTGCTAATTCTGTTCAAAAATCAGTGTCATTACCTTATAGCTACTACATTAGAGGAGGTATGCACTATTGCAGATGGCACGTGCTAACATACATGTACAATAACATATATTCAGATATGTGTATGTATTACACTGTACATAAATCATTATATTCATAATTGTTACTATTGACGGAATATCTTTTCTGAGACAAGAAATGTGCTATCACTTTATCACATTTAATGCTCACAAATTCTCTATCAGATATATTTCTTTAACTGATGAGGAAATTAAGGCATTAGAGGCCATATAACTTGCCTTAAGCCATACAATGAGTAAGAATAGTTTCCATATTGCCTTTGACAAAAACGCTAAAAAGTGATTTTTTTTAATTTTTTAATTTAATTTATTCATTTTGAGACAGAGTCTCACTTTGTCACCCTGGGTAGAGGGCTGCGGCATTATAGCTCACAAAAACCTCAAACTCTTGGGCTCAAGAAGATCCTCCTTCCCAAGTAGCTGGGACTACAGGCTCCTGCCAAAACACCAGCTAGTTTTTTTCTATTTTAGTAGCAACGGGGTCTCTCTCTTGCTCTGGCTGGTCTCGAACTCCTGAACTCAAGCAATCCTCCTGCCTTGGCCTCCCAGAGTGCCAGGATAACAGGCGTGAGTCACCGTGCCCAGCCTAACAGCGAATTATTAACAATTTGTTTTGTGCAGTGTGGTTCCTCATCTCAACCTGCCATACAGTAGATTTGTTTATTCTCAGGTAACAGCAGGAAATTAGCAAATGCAATCATGTCCCAGAGGTATTGGCAGAAATAGTCTCGTACTATGCCAAGTGGCCCCAGAGAGCAGTCAGCCATCATTTCCTATGAGTTGCACAAGATTCTTGGGTGTGGATGAGACAATGTTTTCCAGGTCTTGAAGTCATTCTACAATGAAACCTACTTCGAGCGACACGCCACCTTCTTGGACGAGAGGCTCATGCTGCTCCTGTGGTCTTGCACCGTATCCATGTTTCCCCTGGGAGGCTTGCTGGGGTCCCTGACGGTCAGCCTGCTGGTTGACAGGTGTGGCAGGTAAACGGAAGGTGCGCTGCTCCCACATGGAATTCACAGTAGTAAGCCTCACTATCTCTCAGTCACTGAGCCCCTGGAGGGGAGATGATGTGACCCTAAAAATCAGGTCTGAAATCTAGCCTTCACTTTGTCACAGACATCATGACCTTAAAGCCAGTTCCTGGCTTTCTCTGGGGTTTCTTTCCCAGGCAATTTCATGGCAGAACCATTCCCTCCCATCACCCACCACAGAGGCCAGGTGGCCTTCATCTCAAAGTTCCTACTTACCTCAGAGCCTGCAAGTGCTTCTAGCAGGTGTCTGATAAATGCTTGCTGACTGACCTCCATTGGGGTCAGGTGACTGTGGCTCCCAGGGCCAGCAGCTGTAGCCCCTCCCTGCACCAACCCATCAGGCTTTTTGTTGCTGGGGTTTGGGGTACTGGCCACCATCTCATATCTACTTTGGAGACGAAGACTAGGTAGGTCTTTGTACTTTGCCTGCCTTCCACAGATGCACTAATCTCTCCGCCTAAGCCCAGGTGCTGCCAAGACGTGACTCCCCAGATAAGGAAAGATGAACAGGTCAAGGTCCCCAGGAAGGAAGAGTGTGAGCCAAGGCCTCGGGGCGGAGTGGGGGTGGGGGGGTGCGGTGGCCTGGCATAGGTCAGCCCCCACTCACTCACAATTCACAGTGACTCTGGACTTGTGCCAAGTTAGGCAGTTTGCAAGAGTGAGCGGAAAGGCCTCTGAGGAAAACTGACTCAAGAAACCACAGCAACTCAGTCTTCAGGCAAAAGGGAAAATAGTGCAGATTTGAATGTTAATCATGTGGTTACTAAGGCAGGCTTCACAGGGCCTCTTCCTGTGAGGACTTGATTAACAACTTGCCATACTTTGTGCATTTGAAGGAAATATTCAATGTATTGTAATTGTGCCATAAATCAGGTGTTTTCTGTCATCTACTCTGGTGTTCTCAGCTAGACAGAGAGTGATTGGATTATTCTAGAAACCCAGAGTTGGCCTCCACTTCCTTTCCTGAGCCCCACAGTCACAGAACCTTGGTGGTGGAGGAACCTTGGGGCTAATCTCATCACCACCCCCATTTTGCAGATAAGAAGACTGAGCCAGGAATGTGGTGGAGGGTCCCAGCCCCCCTGAGGCTGACAGTCTTCCTGGTCATGGGAGTGGCTGGGGGTCTGGAGGAGGGTGGGAACATGTAGGGGCTGTTTATTCTCCTGGCAGCTGACCCCAGCTCTGCATGTTCTGGCTCTGGCCGCTGCTCTCTGGGCTGTGGCAGCCCCAGGAGACAAAAGTGGTCTGAGAAAACCCATGTGCACATCTGTGGATTCCCTGGTGAGTCCTCAGTGCTGCTGAGCCAGGGATGCTTTCCTGAAGATCCCATCACTCCCTCTGCTTGGCTTCAGAGCCCTGCTCACTGGGGTTCCTCTAGGTATGGGGGAGCCACAAAGGTAGAGAGCCTGGGGCTGCTGACAGCTTCAGCACCTCCTGACCTGAATGAGGGGGGAGAGAGAAGGAGAGAGGGAGGGGGAAGAGGGAGAGAGAGAAGAGGGAGGGGGAGAGAGAGAGGAAAACAAGACCAGGCCAACAGCAACCCCACAGCTGGGGAGCTCTCTGCCTCCCCATCTATTCCCAAGCCCAAGGCAAGGAGGCAGCAGGGGCAGGGGAGCCTTATCTCCAGCACGGAGCAGAGTCAGGAGACAGGATGGGTCTCAAGGGCACCAGATGCACCAAATGTAGTGCTGTTTTTCGGACATTCCCTCCCTTCCTCTCAGAAGCCAGTGGTTTTTCAGCCTTGGACAGGACCTTGGAAATCAGCTAGTCCAGCTCTGCATCCCACCTGCTGTGGGAATCCAGTTTAACATTCCTGCCCATCATCGTGTCTGGCTCAAATACCCCCAGTGATGGGGAGATCTCCACCTCTGAGACAGCCCATTCCTTTTTCCTTCCCTGCCATTTCTCAGGCAGCTACAATTGTTAGGAGGATCCCACACTACCAACCGCACTCCCACTGACCCCAAATCTTCCTTCCTGAGCGCCTATTTTTTTCTTGCTCCCCTGTTTGTTCTTCCCATCTGTCTTAGCTCAGGCTGTGATAAGGAAGCACCAAACAGGTGGTTTAAACTACAGACCTTTATTTCTCCCAGTCGGGAGGCCAGAAATTCAAGATCAAGGTGCCAACAAATTTAGTTCCTGGGGAGGGTCCACTTTCTGGCTTATAGACGGCCTTCTGCCTGCTGTGTCCTCACAGGGGAGAAAGGGAGAGAGATTTCGTGCATATCTCTTCTTATCAGGGCACTAATTCCACCAGGAGGGCACCCCCCGCCTCATGACCTAATCAATCACCTCCCAGGTGCCCCACCTCCTGATGCCACCGCCCTAGGGTTAAGGGCTTCAACATATGAATCCAGCAAGCACAGTCCAGCCCACAGCCCATCCAGCAGCACTTCCTTGGTCACATTCCCGGCCCCTTTGTAATGACCAGCCTGGAATATGTTCAGAGGACCTCAGTGTCACTCCCTGACCTCTGGGCTGCTGTCTTTGCAGAAAAGGTGCCCTGCTGATCAACAACATCTTCGCCATCATCCCTGCCATCCTGATGGGAGCCAGCAAAGCGGCCAAGGCTTTTGAGCTGATCATCTTTTCCCGAGTGCTGCTGGGAGTCTGTGCAGGTAGCCGACCCAGGCTCACCTCGGGGGAAGGGGCTCTCTGGCCAGAGTCTGGCTGGCACTGCCTACCTCTTTGCCCTTTCCAGGCATCCTCCTGTCTCCCTTCCCAGGCCCTCATGAGCCTTCTGCTTTCTAGTCCTTCCCTTTACTCAGCAAAATCTTCAACCAAGGAAGGATCTTTAAAAACACACTTTTACCCTGCAGCAAATAACTTATAAGGTTTCATAAGATATCTTTCAAAGAAGACCTAGAGTTTCAACTGAGGAGAGGGAGCTGTGAGTCAAAGGAAAATATAATTGGGGTCTCAGGCAGCAGCTGAGGGAGCTTTCTTAACTATCACAATCTTTTCTTTTCTTTTTTTGAGACAGAGTGTCACTTTGTCACCCTTGGTAGTGTGCCATGGGTCATAGCTCACAGCAACCTCAAACTCTTGGGCTCAAGCAATTCTCTTGCCTTAACCTCCAAAGTAGCTGGGACTACAGGCGCCCACCACAATGCCCAGCTATTTTTAGAGACAAGGTCTCGCTCTGGCTCAGGCTGGTCTCAAACCTATGAGCTCAGGCACTCCACCTGCTTCGGCCTCCCAAAGTGCTATGATAACAAGTGTGAGCCCCCTTGCCCAGCCCTTTTTTTTTTTTTTTTTTGAGACAGAGTCTTAGTCAACCTGAGTAGATGTCATAGCTCACAGCAACCTCAAACTCTTGGGCTCAAGCAATCCTCTTGCCTCAGCCTCCTGAGTAGTTGGGACTACAAGTGCTGGCCACAACGCTCAGCTAATTTTTCTGTTTTTAGTAGAGATGGGGTCTTGCTCTTGCTTAGGCTGGTCTCAAACTCCTGAGCTCAAGTAATCCACACACCTCAGCCTCCCAAAATGCTAGGATCACAGTCACTACACCTGGCAATAGCAGTTTCTTCTATTTAAAAAAAGTTACATGAGTAATCTGTGCTTTAGAAAACTCAGAAAATAAACTGAAGCAGTAAAGTGACCTTCATGTCCCACTACCCAGGGGTAGCCTACAGGCTTAGTCTCCCCCACCCCCACCTGCCCCTCATACAAGTGGCCCAACCCAGCAGCTAGAAAGAAAAGCTGTCCTCATCTCACCCCGGTGATCCTCCCCTGGGTGGAGGCTGAGGATTCTGGAGGGATTTTGTTACTAAACATCAAGATTGGCCTGTTCCCATCTCCACAGAGGGGTAGTCAGTGTGGAGAAACTCAAAGGTTATGAAACAGGATTTAATGAAACCCCAGGCCCCCATGTCCACTTTTCACCTCCCCTGATCTCTGCTTTGCCTGGACCAGGCATCTCCTACAGCGCTCTTCCCATGTACCTGGGAGAACTGGCTCCCAAGAATCTACGGGGCACAGTTGGAACAATGACCGAGGTTTTTGTCATCCTTGGAGTTTTCCTAGCACAGATCTTCAGCCTCCAGGCAGTCCTGGGCAATCCTACAGGTAACCAGCAGCACACGGAGGTCCCAGGGGAAGCCAGGGCCATGACACCCTGGGGCTGGGCATTGGCTCAGCTGGGCCTGACCTTACTGATAGATCAGGTCAGATAGGGTCTGATAGGTGACCTTTAGGCTGGGCCACTGCAGCAGGGTGAACATGGGTGACCTTGAGGAGGGCTATTCTGGTGAGTGATGGGGACACATTGTGCTTGGGGACGAATGGGAGGCAAAGACTTAGAGACAAGCAGTGTAGATGACTCTTAGGAGTTTTCACCATAGAGGAGGTGGGTGGTAGCTAGAAGGGGACGTGGGGTCCGAGAAGCTGGGAAAGATATCAGCATATTTGGCTGCTGTAGGAATGATCCACAGGGAGGGAAATCAATGCAGGGGTGAGCAGGGGTGCGGCCACCGTCACCGTCACCTGCAGCCATTTTCTTCTGGTGGCTTCTGTTTTCTCAGTGGCAAGGTGGTTGCCTGAGAGTGAGGGTTAGGGACATGGTAGAGGTTTAGGAGAGAGGAGAGACTGAGATGGTCATTACGTAGGGCTGAGTAAGAGGAAGGACACAGGCCAGCATGCAAGGCCCCTGAACACGATGGGAGGTTTTCATACACATTTTCAAATGACCCTGTGGGTCTATGTCTTTGAATTCCCCCACAGTACCCTGAAGAGACTCAGGGACACAGAAGCTGGCGGGTGCTCAATGAGAACTCATTAGTAATGATGTCCCCAGCTGGCCCAGTGCAGCTGAACATCAAGCACACTAATGAGACAGGCATCAGCCACCTGGCACCAATGCTTAGCACGTGGAGCCTCCTTCACCCTCAACATGATCCCCTTTCCTTACCGGATACTTTATATTAGTATTATTGTCTTCATTTTATTCATGAGAAAACTGAGGCTCAGAGAGTCTGAACAACTGTCAGGGGTGGGAGGCAGCAAGGTCTGTTCTCTCCCAAGGGTCTCAGGGCTGCCCCTCAGTCCCTGGGAAGGAGTTGGCACAGCACATGCAGCCCTCGGTCACGCAGAGGTCATGCCCATTCCAGCCACACAATCAGGAACAAGACATAGCTTCATTTTCTCTAGGGCTCAAGCTTTTTTTTTTTGAGACAAGAGTCTCACTTTGTTGCCCTGGGTAGAGCGCTGTGGCATCACAGCAACCTCAAACTCTTGGGCTCAAGAGATTCTCTTGCCTCAGCCTCCCTAGTAGCTAGCACTACAGGTGCCCGCCACAACCCTGGCTATTTTTTTTTTGTTGCAGTTGTCATTGTTGTTTAGCAGGCCCCGGTCAGGATCCAACCTGCCAGTCCCAGGGTATGCGGCTGGTGCTGTAACCACTGTGCTGCAGGCACCTAGCCAAGGCTCAAGCTTTTAAATCATATCCTATTCTGAAGAAAAGCAGTGCTTTTCCTGCAAAATAATTTAAAATATATATTAGTTTGATTGTAATTATTTTTGCTATTTTGTATATGGAACTCCTTTGTGAGTGGGTGGGTACTTGGTTCTACCCAAGGGCAAGGGTGCCATGGGCCAGTGGTGGGAGCCAGCAAGGGGGTGGCCAGAGCCCCTCCGATCCCTGAGTCCTTGGCGCTGGCTCCTTGCAGGCTGGCCGGTGCTCCTGGCCCTCACGGGGGTGCCCGCCCTGATTCAGCTGCTCTCCCTGCCCTTCTTCCCTGAGAGCCCCCGCTATACCCTGATTCAGAAAGGAGAAGAAGCCACAGCACGGCAAGGTCTGAACGCACAGGCCCCTCCACCCCACCGTGGGAGGGCAGGGTCAGGGCTGAGGGCTGGGAGCTTAAGTGGGGTAAGCAGGAGGTGGGGTGGAGACTGGGTCACGGCCACGGACAGTAGAGGGAACGGGGAGGTGAGCCTGCAGTCAGAGTGGGCCGCGTCACCCGGGGAAGGGGGGTCCAGCCCACAGGGAGACAGGTGGCTCTGTGCTTCCTGCAGCTCTGCGGAGGCTGCGAGGCTGCGCAGACGTGGAGGCCGAGCTGGAGGACATGCGCACTGAGGCCCGGGCGGAGCGCGCCGAGGGCCGCCTGTCGGTGCTCAACCTCTGCGCCTTCCGGGCGCTGCGCTGGCAGCTGCTCTCCGTCGTGGTGCTCATGGCCGGCCAGCAGCTGTCGGGCATCAACGCGGTTCGCGGGGACCTGGCCGGGAGGGGTGGCGAGGGGAGGAACAGCCTGAGCAGAGCCTAGACCTGACTTGGGGACATGGCAGCTGCATCCTCTCCCCACGCGCCACCGGCTGTACTTTTCTCTGACTTCAGAGATTTTTCTTTGCTTCCCAGTCCCCAAGAGAAAATGCCTGGAGCTAACAGTTCTTTCCCCTCTATGCAAGAGACCCCGAGACTGAGAAGAGCAGAGATCTCCTGGAACCCATCTCAGGGTCCCCACAGTAGGGGTCAGGAGCTTCCACCAGTCCTGCTGTTAGTGGCATCACTTTCTGTGAACACAAATTTAACTGTGAATAAATCTGTGCTGAGTGTGGAGGGGAGGGTGGAGATAGGAGGAAAACGGAGGGTACCTTCCAGAAACATCAGAGGTTGGGTGTGTGACCCATTGGCGCCCTAGGAAGTGCCAGGAAGAGGTGGCCTCCGGCCAGTAGGGCTCATGGCTGTTTAACAAGCAGTCTTTGAAGGGCTGGACAGCCTGGGGGCTAGGGCGGGCCACCAAATGGGGACAGCATAACATAGTTTTTGGAAGTGCTGCTTGTGCCAGCATCCTTGGTGCTTGGCTGAATGTGGGGTTGATCTGGCCCAGAGTAAGAGATGAGAAATCATTCTGTGGGGCCTGAGCTCATAGAACAGCAAAGTGACGGAAGGAAAAGTCTTCTTAAATACTGTGTGGTCTGGTTCCCATTCCAAAGACACAGAACCCTAGACCCAGAGAGGGGCAGAGCCAGGCTCTGTCCCTGTTGTCCTGACCCCATCACCTGCTGCAGCCCTCCTTCCTGTCTGAGATCCCCCTCTCCCCGCAGGCTTCAGGCCTGTTTGCTGGCCAGTGGCCCAGGTCCTCAGGCCTCTCTGCACAGCCCTGTGTTTTTGTTTAGATCAACTACTACGCAGACATCATCTACGTGTCCGCTGGCGTGCAAGCTGCTCACTCCCAGTACATAACTGTGGGTGTTGGTGTGGTCAACATAGTGATGACAGTCATCTCGGTGAGTGACCAGGAGGCATCCTGCCTGCTGGGAGGGCCCTGAGCAGGTGTCCCCAGGCAGACAGGAACCCCACAGAGTCAGCTGAGTTTTGTGGCCCTGGGGTCACTTGAAGGACATGGACTTTTGGATGACCACCTGTGTGACCTTGACCAGGCAACTCAGAATACTTCCTGGTTTCTTCCTGCACAGAATCGTGATTGCAAATACCTTATATTCTGATGTAGGCGTTATTTTTCATTGATGCAATAATATTTTTCCAGAGTTTAATATTTAAAATCTGGGCCACTTAATCTTCGCTACATATGTCACATTAAAAAGGGTGAATCCACAAAGGTGCACTAACTCAATAAAGGTGGATGATCACGATATTCCTTTCACTGGGACAATTTCAAGTTACCTTCTCCCAGTTTTATTATTATTATTATTTTTATTTTTGCAGTTTTTGGCCAGGGCCAGGTTTGAACCCGCCACCTCCAGTATATGGGGCCGGCGCTTTACTCCTTTGAGCCACAGGCGCTGCCCCAGTTTTATTATTATTTTTGATTCCTGTTTATTCAGTTACCAGTGAGAGTAAATGGTTTTTAGGAAATTATTTATTACTTATTTGTATTTTCCCTGGAGCTAGTTTAAGTCCTAAGCTCTTAGGCAGGGGTCCTCAAACTGCGGCCCACGGGCCACATGAGGCGATGTGATTGTATTTGTTCCCGTTTTGTTTTTTTACTTCAAAACAAGATATGTGCAGCGTGCCTAGGAATTTGTTCATAGTTGTTTTTTTTTTTAAACTATAGTCCGGCCCTCCAACGGTCTGAGGGACAGTGAATTGGCGCCCTGTTTAAAAAGTTTGGGGACGCCTGGTTTAGAGGATCAGGTAGGGGAAGTAAAGGAAAACAGCAGGGGAGGATGACAGGAGAATTAAAGAAGTGGTGAGAGGCCCCAGCCCAACTCTTAGCCCCTTCTTCCTCCTACGGGATCCTGGTCTCCTCCCTTTGCTCCTCTGGGGCAGGATCCAGCCTGTATCCTCCTCCTCTAGAAGAATGATCACAAAAGGACCTCCTTCCCCATCAGCCTACCTGGAGAAGCCCCAGCCAGAAAGATAGACTCTCTCTCGCTGGAGGAGCGGTGTCTGGGCACCAGGCAGCCATTGACCTCGTCTCTCTGACATATTTGAAATACAATACTGGGATTCCCGTTTTGCTGCTGTCTGGCCCTCCTGAATGGCAGTGATAAGCCCTGTCTGAGGATTGGCGGTACCGTGCGTCAAGAGACGGTGCAGGGCCTAGCCCTGAGTGGGACAGCAGGGATGGGGTTGAAGCAGAAGTAACAACAGAAGCGGAAGAAAGGAAGGAGCTGGCTGAGTGGAGGTGCCCGGCCATAAAGTGGAAAGGGGGTGGGGGTGAGGAGGACCCTTCTGATGTGAGGCCAGGTTTCAGATGGAGTCCATTGGAGTCCCAGAGAATGGGAGAGATCCATTTTTTTTGTTTTTGAGACAGAGTCTCACTTTGTCCTCCCAGGTAGAATGCCATGCATCAGCACGGCAACCTCAAATTCCTGGACGCAAGCCATCCTCCTGCCTTGGCCTCCCAGAGCTCTGGGATTACAGGCATGAGCCCAGCTGGAGAGGTCTATTTTTAAATGTAGGCTTTATTATTATTCAGGTGTGGTAAGACCAACAGGTCAGGAGACAATTGTTGCCGAAAGGACATTACTAGTTTGTTACTCACAGTTCCCATAAGGAGGGGCCTACCATGCCAAACAGGACCACAGGGCCACATAGGAAGTGCTGGGCTGGTCAGGAGTGGAGGAACCATGGGGGGAAATATGAGCAAGAGCCTTCATTGTGGTTTCTGTGGAAAGGAATGGGCGAGGCAGGGTAGGCAGGTTTAGAATTAGCTGGCGTAAATAGCAGGCGCTGAAGCACCTGGCCCTGGGTGATTACAGGGCAGGTACACAGAGTGTGCAAGCCCTCTCCAGGTGTTGGGAGGTGCAGGCCTGCACTGGTCAGCTCCCAAAGGAGAGGTGCTATCCGGGAGCTCCTGTTTGCTGTCTCTAGGAGTTGGCCAGCTGTGGGAGGGGCAGTCCCCCCAGGGCCAGCAAGGTCCCAAGATGTCAAAGCATCTCAGAAACTAGAGAATGTGGTTATTCCAGTTGGGAGAAAGGGGGTGCAGGGACCCTGGATCCCTGAGTCTGTAAATGACTAGAACAAGGAATGGTCCCAGTGTGGGGCATAAACCTCAAACACGTGTCAAAGTAAGCAGCCTACACCCCATACACAGGCACAGGGGTGAGAAGGGGTTACCCGAGGGGGCCCGTGAGAGGGAGTGGAGGCTCAGCCCAAGAACTCCAGGCACCCTCCAGTCTCTTCACAGCCCACACTCTTCCCCCCAGGCTTTCCTGGTGGAGCGACTGGGGCGGCGGCACCTCCTGCTGGTCGGTTACGGCATCTGCGGCTCCGCCTGCCTGGTGCTCACCCTGGCGCTCCTCTTCCAGGTCTGAACTCACATCCTGTCCCCAGGGTGGGCAACCCTGGCAGAGGGTGGGAGGGGACAAGTGTGGACAAGTACTCTGCAATGCTGTCATCCTAGAGCTCATGAGGGTCAAGGAGGGTTTGGCTCACCCACACCTGCAAACAGAGAAATAAACACACTGGCCCAGCTGCCATGTAAAGGAGAAATGGAACAGTTTGCACTAAAATATATGTTTCAGGCTCGGCGCCCATAGCACAGTGGTTACGACACCAGCCACATACACCAAGGCTGGAGAGTTTGAACCCAGCTGGGCCAGCTAAACAACAATGACAACTGCAACAAAAAATAGCCGGGTGTTGTGGTGGGCACCTGTGGTCCCAGCTACTTGGGAGGCTGAAGCAAGAGAATCGTTTAAGCCCAAGAGTTTGAGGTTGCTGTGAACTGTGACACCACAGCTCTCTACAGAGGGTGACATAATGAGACTCTGTCTCAAAAAAATGTTTCAGTATGTAAATACGGGGGCACAACTGTGCTAGAAAACACCCTCTGACAATGAGCAGGTGTTGATTTAAGGGTGGCAAGGGCACCCCGTTCAAGAAGAAGGACACAAGCACAGGGTTCAGTGTGGACTAAAGAAGAAACTAGCAAGAGGAAGTAGGGACTGTGGACCAGCGGCTTTGCATGTGATAGAAAAACAGCCTCCACTGAACAAGAGCAGCACACCAGACAAATGCGAGGGTCAGGCTGGAGGAAGAAGTGCGATATTCTAGCAAGTGAGCTTGTCCTTGAAATAATCCCCCAGGTAATAAACTGGGGCAGAGCTCTCATCATGAAATGCTCCCCTGTGTCAAGGTGTATGTCAGTCTGTAATATTAAAAATATCCTAGAGACAAAAAAAAAAATAGCCGGGCGTTGTGGCGGGCGCCTGTAGTCCCAGCTGCTCGGGAGGCTGAGGCAAGAGAATCGTGTAAGCCCAAGAGTTAGAGGTTGCTGTGAGCCGTGTGACGCCACGGCACTCTACCCGAGGGCAGTACAGTGAGACTCTGTCTCTACAAAAAAAAAAAAAAAAAAAAAAAAATATCCTAGAGACCAGATTAAGACAAACTGGGAAAAGAGTAAAAAGAAATTGAGAATAGTATAACAGTGAGGTTAAAACCTATCAGGTCAGGCCAGGTGCAGTGGCTCATGGCTGTAATCCTAGAACTCTGGGAGGCCAAGGCAGGTGGATCTCCTGAGTTCACAGGTTCAAGACTAGCCTGAGTAAGAGTGACACCCTGCCTCTAAAAATAGCCGGGTGGGAGGCTGAGGCAACAGGATTGCTTGAGCCCAAGAGTTTGAGGTTGCTGTGAGCACTCTACTGAGGGTGACAAAGTGAGACTGTCTCAAAAAAAAAAAGCGATTTTTGTTTTCGTCTTCCTCTCCTGCCTACAGAGCCCTGGAGGCCCATGTAGGTGTCAGAAATCCAGGTGTTGCTCCTTCCTGGAGCAGAAAAGTGGGCCTGCAGGTGGACCCCTCTGCACATGGGGCTCCCGGCCAGGCCCTCTCACTCCAGACAGTCCTACTTCTCCCCACAGAACACAGTCCCTGCGCTGTCTTACCTTGGTGTCATCTGTGTCTTTGCCTACATCTCAGGACATTCCATTGGGCCCAGTGAGTACCGCACAGCTCCCCCCCCGCCACCCCCATGCTGGTGCTGGATGAGCACCTGTGGAATGAATGGAGGGCCTCAATCCTCCACTTCTGCACAGATTCCCGCCCATTCTGAAAGGTGCAGTTCACTTTGCCTTTACTGACGACATTCCAGTTAATGTTCGTTCACTCAAGGGACATTTACTAGGTACCAACCAGTGTTACAGCCAGGTGGTGCCCCGCTAATCTTGGTGGCTCTCAAAGGTGCCCAGACTTGGGTCTGACGCCCAACAAGGAGATGAACCTTTGCAGAGAAAGAGTTTGCACCAGCCAGACCCCCCGGGGAACCTCTTAGTCCCCCGTCTTTGGTGCCACCAACTGCTACAATCCTTTTGTATTGTCCCCACGTCCATGTGCCAGTGTCTTCGGACCTTCACCTGGGCCTACCTCTCCGGCAGCCCCTGAGACTCCAGACTCCTCCCTCCTTGTCCCACCACCTGCCCCTGGTGTGTTCTAAGAGCCAAATCTCGTTCTCCCAGTTGGGGAAAAACTCCCTCTGACAGCAAAGACCCTAATAACATTCCCTGCAGTATCTTCGTTTTGTCCATAAACCGAAGTAAAGGAATTTACCCATTGACCACACGCTGATGGCTGCCTAGGCTGTGCTGTGTCAGGCACACACAAGAGACTAACACACTTGTATTTAAGGATATTTCAGAAGTGGGGGTTTTGGCAGGAAGCCTTCCCAGTGTATTTCAAACATGGTAGCAGGAGGACCTCATGGGAAAGAGTGTATGTGAGAGAGAGAGAGAGCGTGCGCGCACCTGCCCAGGGTTCCAGGCCGCTCCACCTGTGTTGCCCGGGACGGGTCTCTGTGCGTCTGCCAGCCTCGCGGTAACCGGAGGTGCACACAGATGCGAGGTCAGACGTGGACTGACCTCCCACGTTCCATTCGGACCCTGCGGGAGGGCTTAGTTGCAGTGGTCCTGGTGAAGAAGCGGGCGGCGCCCACGCCGGAGAGCAGAGGCCGGAGGAAGGGAGCCCTCCTCTCTCAGCTGCCCAAGGGCAGCTTCCTCCCGGGGCTCTGATTCCCCTCCACGTGCATTTTCCGCGTGCCCCTGTCACCCCGAAGGCAGGAAACTGGCCAGGGGCAGGAGCTGAATCTTAACTCTCTGTGCATAAAACCAGATCTGTACAGTATATCCGTGGCAGTAAATTTTCACAGGATGGCGACTGGGGGAGAGGGGAGAATGGCTTTGGACGTTTTAGAGAATGCGCCCTAAGGGGGCTATAATGGAAACCGGCTGAGGAGGAGACTTACCCCCAAAGACAGGTGTGGCCGGCAGGCGCTGCCGTTCCCAGACCCGCCACCGGAGGGCAGCACCCCAAGCACACCCGAGCCCGCTGCCGGTCTACGGCCTGGAACTTGACAGTGACCGGCCACAGAGGAACGGCTTTCAGAAAACCCCCGCCTGTGGGGCAAAGGCACATTCGTTCCTGGCGCTCGCTGCCTGCTGCTCCCAAAAAGTTTTCCATTCACTCCACTTCTATAACACAAACCTTCCTGGGCCTTGAAGAAACTTAGCAATGGAAATTAAATTCCAGGCTCAAATTCCACTGGGCCTTTTCAGCTTCGGCCCTAAGCGTGCCCTAGTGTCGTGGGTTGGGGTGGGCTTCCTTTCCGGTCGCCAGCCGCGGCAGGGGCAGCCGGGTCAGGCCCGTACCGGCGCTCTGGGGGTCTAGGTCTGAAGCCAGGACAGACCGTGTCCCGCCAGCCCTGGGGACCCTCCACCCTTCTCCGCCCTGCAGGTCCCGTCCCCGCCGTGGTGAGGACCGAGATCTTCCTGCAGTCCTCCCGGCCCGCCGCATTCGTGGTGGACGGGGCGGTGCACTGGTTCACCAACTTCATCGTGGGCTTCGTGTTCCCATCGGTCCAGGTGGGCCAGGGCCCCTTTCCCCACCTCGCCCCAGCCCTGGGGTAGGAGTTTCAGGGGTCAGCAGTAGCCCCCCTTCTGCCAATACCTCTGAGAAGTCAACAAGGGAGGGGCAATTCTCAGACGCTGAAGGTGGCTGGGCACATGAGGCTGCTGCCACCAAACTTTAAATACGGGTTTCCTACTTGCTGAAGGGAGCGCCTGGTGAGGGGCTGGCTCCTCCGGGGCTCTGACCTGCCAAGGTCAAAGGCAACAGGCCACAAGCTAGAGCTGGGATTTTCTTTCTGTTTTTTCTTTCTTTTTGGAGACAGAGTCTCACTTTGTCACCTTGGAAGTGTGCTGTGGCATCACAGCCCACATCAACCTCAAACTCTTGGGCTCAAGTGATCCTCTTGCCTCAGCCTCCCAAGTAACTGGGACTACAGGTGCCCACCACAACGCCCAAAGTCTCACTCTTGCTCAGGCTGGTCTTGAACCTGTAAGCGCAGGCAATCTACCCTCTTCAGCCTCCCACATGCTGAGATTGCAGCGGTGAGCCACCGCATCCGGCCTTTAGAGCAGGTATTTTCAACCCGTGAGCTGCAGCTGGAGGATCTTAGGTGTGCTGCGAAAACTTTTAAAGATCATTAATTAAATTATTTTCAAACATAGTTCAAAGCACAGTAAGTATATTTTTTCTTTTTAACTTTTTTTAATCAACATAATTTAAGCGTGTGATGGAAGTTTAGGTTCAAGTGTGCCGTAAGATAAAAAAAAAAAAGTTAAAAACACTGAGCTAAAGCCAGAGAGGGAGCAAATCTCTCCACTTGCTTCCTGTTTCTAAGATGTGATATGACCTTGAGCTCTGTGGACTCAGCACCTTCAGAACCTAGAGGCCTTCCACCCCTGTTGTCACAGGGCTAAGGATTCCTTTTTGATATTGGGGGGGGGGGATCGATTTTCTAGCTATTTACTCCTCCAGGCTGCCCAGAAACTCCTTTATGACTCACAAAGGCCTCAGCCAGAGCTGCCCTGCGTGTTTTTCTCTCCCCGCTCCTGCTGCCTTGGTCTAGGTGGCCATCGGGGCCTACAGCTTCATCATCTTTGCTGGAATCTGCCTGCTCACTGCTTTGTACATCTACCTGGTTATTCCTGAGACCAAGGGCCGAACGTTTGTGGAGATAAACCGCATTTTTGCCAAGAGAAACGGGGTGGAGATTCCAGAGGAGAGGAAGGAAAAAACCACCAACGCTGGGCCTCATATGCCCTCCACGGCTACCAAGAACACTTCCTTTTAGTGGCTCTGCATGGCGGCCACGTGCTCATATTGGGCTTCTCTCCATGACAAAGGCGACTCCCTGCCCCAGGCTCTGAGACTTTAGTGTCCCCAGTGGCTACTGGAAGACAAGTTTTGTCCCTGATTTAGTTGAGAAGCAGTTGGGCTCATTTCCAAGCTGGTCACTGGGAGGATGACAGGACAGGCAGGTACATGAGTATTGATCAGTGAGACCCAATTCTCTGATTCTACATTGGTGCCCAAACTTGAATGGTTTATGGAGTGTCTTTTGTGTGTGTGTGTGTTTTTTTTTTTTTTTTTGGCCAGGGCTGGGTTTGAACCTGCCACCTCTGGCATATGGGACCGGCGCCCTACTCCTTGAGCCACAGGCGCCGCCCATGGAGTGTCTTTTTAAAAGTAAAACTTTGCAAGTTCAGCAATTGTTATGGAGACCAGAGTGTTGGTTAGAGAATCAAAGGCTAAGGAGCCCACTGGCTTCCTCTCTGCACGCTGTGACTGTGGATTGCGCAGCTGATCCTGGCTGGTGCTCACCACTCTGCTGCGGATCCCAGGGCAACTGGGCAAGAGAGTTAGAGCTGTTCTCAGTTTTAGAAAAGCAGCTCCAAGGGCGGTGTCTGTGGCTCACCGGAGTAGGGTGCTGGCCCCATATGCCAGAGGTGGCGGGTTCAAACCCAGCCCTGGCAAAAAACTGCAAAATAAATAAATAAACAAACAAACTTAAAAAAAAGAAAAGCAGCTCCAAGTCAGCACCCTCCCTAGGCCAGGGCAGTTACTTGTCATCTTCCCACGCAAGGCCCTGCACTCATTCCCTGCTGCAGGGCACACTTGGCTGGCTGTTGCCTACAGAGCAAGCCGAGCCCTTGGCATAGCACGGTTTCCTGCCACCACCCTGTGCACTTTCAAACATTTGTGTCTTCCTTTCTGGGTACTTTCATGTACCGCTCGGCCGAACGATCAAAACGCCACCCAGCCCTCAAAACTCAGCTTGAATGTGCCTTTAGAACCTCTCCTGTCCTACCCTGGGGGGGAATCCCCTCATATCTGGAACCACTGTGTATCTTTTCCTATCAGAGGACCTGTCACTCTATATATTATTAGTCTGCCTATTGCCTTGTAACAAATTACCCCCAATGTAGTGGCTAAAATAATAACAGTCATGTCTCCTGGTTCCTGTGGGTCAGCGTTTAGACAGGACTCACCCCCAGTGGGAATGGCACGTCTCTGCTCCTTGACATCTGGGGCTTCAGCTGGGAGGCTCCAAGGCCAGGACCAGAATCACCCAAAGGCTCATTCAGTTTCTGATGGTTGTTGCTGGATCTCAGCGGAAACTAACACAGACTCAGGCCTCCCCACATTGTGGGAGGTGGATTCTTTGGGGGGTGAGGAGTGAGGACAGGGAGAGACAGGGAGGCAGACAGAATCTCTCTCTCACACACACACAGCCTGAGCTTTGAAATCCACTTTCTATTCACTAGAAGCTAGTCACTGACTCCAGCCCACGTGGGAGCGGGGCCAGGGGATGGGAATTACATTCTCTCCTATCACTCGCCACAGAGGCCAGGTGGCCTTGATCTCAAAGTTCCTACTTAGCTCAGCGCCTGCAAGTGCTTCTAGCAGGTGTCTGATAAGTGCTTGCTGACTGACCTCCATTGGGGACAGGTGACCGTGGCTCCCAGCAGCTGCAGCCCCTCCCTGCACCAACCCATCAGGCTTTTTGTTGCTGGGGTTTGGGGTACTGGCCACCATCTCGTCTCTACTTTGGAGACGAAGACTAGGTAGGTCTTTGTACTTTGCCTGCCTTCCACAGATGCACTAATCTCTCCGCCTAAGCCCAGGTGCTGCCAAGACGTGACTCCCCAGATAAGGAAAGATGAACAGGTCAAGGTCCCCAGGAAGGAAGAGTGTGAGCCAAGGCCTCGGGGCGGGGTGGGGGTGGGGGGTGCGGTGGCCTGGCATAGGTCAGCCCCCACTCACTCGCAATTCACCAATTCACAGTGACTCTGGACTTGTGCCAAGTTAGGCAGTTTGCAGGAGTGAGCGGAAAGGCCTCCAGAAACCACAGCAACTCAGTCTTCAGGCCAAAAGAAGTTTGAGGCCCTTGTCTCCTCAAACTCTTAGACACATTCCTTTAACAGAAACCTGCTCTCAGCAATGATTCCTTAAAAAACAAAAACATTGTAGCCTTTGTGTTGCCCATTCACTTTGGAAACTAATGGATGTGGTGTCAAAAAAGGCATAAATTAAACGCTTTGCAGCCTTTTCCTGCCCTTAAATTTGATACCTTTGGTGTAGGGGCTGCATAAGTAACAGTTAATGCTTTTGTTTACACATGGGATCTTGAGCCTACCAGAGGATTTTGGTGAGGATTTTGAAAATTTGATCTTCCCAAGAGTTGATTGGATCACTTAAAATGCCAGGAGCCTGAGGAGTACTGAAATAATTGCCTTTGAATGGCCCATAATGATACATTTATGACAGTGGATATGCATAAAGGTTAATGTGTTTGAGATTTAAGTCATGAAAAAAAAAAAACCTTATGAGCATCCTGCCATATCTCCTTGGCTGAAATATTTTCGGCGATCTACCCCATGACACTTCATCTCATTATGGATCTTGAAAAAATTAAATTTGTTTTTCTGTAATACCTTTATTTCACATACCAAATTTTTCAATAATTCTTTAGCAGTCATAAGTCTGACAGAAAATAAAACATTTCCTTCATCATATCTAATATTCTGACTATTTTCAAACCCCTGTGATTGCTCCTGAGGTGCATTTGTGATCACTCCTGTCAAGCACCAGGAGTGGAGGTTGGGCTTAGGTTTTCGTGGGGGGGGCCTTTTCTGTAGTTTTAGTTTTGTGTACTTTCACGTTGTGATCATGTGTATGTGAACCTTAAAGCAGGGGTGGAGGTAGGGGGTAGCAGGTGTTTTGAATGCTCAAGGCCTTCTTTCCCTCCCCACACACCCAGATCTGTGGCCCAGGCTTCGACGTTCCCTTGCCGTCCCCTTCTCTGGGCGACCGTCTTCCCTGTTCTCCCTTTGTTCAAGGTTTTCTCTTCAGGGCCTCACTTTAGACCGGGGGTCTCCATGCCAATTCTCCTCCTCAGCTGCTGAGCTGAGAGGCCAGGATCCTGCACATGCTGAGAGCCACACAGGGCAATGGTCACCTGAGGACAGGGCCAGCCCAGAGTGAGCTGAGAAGGGTGGCTTCACCTCTGTCTGAGCACTGTGGTCTGAGCACTAGGACCCAGCTGCGCTTGAAGCCAGTGTCACGTAGAGTTTTCTGCCAAATGAAACAGTGGATTCCCAGAGTTGCTAACACCTGTTTGATCTGGGCTTTCTGCCTCTGAAAACAGAGAATCTTGAATGAAATTGTTCATTCAAGAACAAAGTAAGTCAGAGCAACATTTCGTTGCCTGCTGGGGATTTAGACCGTACCCCAGTGCAGACCTCCAATAAACTAAAATAAGCCCACCAGTGGTTCTCAAGCACATCAGTGTGGCAGGAAGGTGTTAGAAACACAATCCCCCCACCTGCCCCCGCACCTGCTGAATCACAAGCTCTGTGGTGAAGCCAAAGAATTGGTTTTAACAAGCCGGCCTGCAGGGCTGTCTAGTTTCAGGGCCCTCCTTTACATCAACATTTTGGAACCAGAGGCTTACTCTGCAGGCCTGACCCACAGACCACACTCAAACCTTATGCTATGACCAGAATCCCACTTCAAAAAGATTTCTTCCACTCCAGCCTGGGGGATGGGCTGGAATAGAACAAGTGTGGAGAGAAGCACAAGGAAATATAAGGAGACAAATTAGAAGGCTGTTTCAACTTGAACTAGACCTGTGATTTTCAACCCATGTGTTGTGGCACATTGGTGTGCCGTGAGAGGCTCTTAGGTGCGCTGCAAACATTTTTAAAAACTTTAATTAAATTTTTAATTATTTTCAAAAGAAATTCAAAGCACAGTAAGTATATATATATATATATACTTTTTTTACTCTTTTTTTGATCAACGTAATTTAGGCATGCCACAGAAGTTTAACTATAAGTTCAAGTGTGCCGTGAGATAGAAAAGGTTGAAAAACACTGAACAAGAGAGAGGTCAGTGAAAGTCAGAGGTGGCTACAGGGAGCTGAGCCGTGTTTAGGTGAGATTCAAGGGGATTGGATGGTGGGGAGGGGAGGGAGATGTTAAAAATGTTTGCTGTTTTTTACATCCTTCATTGATACCATTTACTGAATTGGGGGTCACAGGAAAAGTACTTCTAGAAAAAACGTGAGTTTAGTTTTGCACATGTTGTGATTAAGTCCCCCCCAAATTCTGGGGGTTCAATTTGATTGGGCCACTTGAATCACATCTATCCCTGAAAACAATCCTTGTGGTCAACAGGATGGAACATGCTGACCGGTCTCCACCCGTCTCAACTCCATGTGAGTTGGGAGGGCAAAGAGCACTAGCCGCCCCACCCAGAGATCCCTAAGGAAGACGTGTTCTAGGTAAGGACTTGCACCCTCCCCCAATACTACTGAAATGCCATACTGATCTCACCTGAACATCCCAGATATATGCTCCGCCTACTCTTTCAACTTATCTTTGATACCTTTAGCCTTGGATTCTGTATTAATATTCACATTACCACCGACTCTTTATTTTTGCTTGCATTTGCCTGGGATGTATTTATCTGTTCATCGCTGTACTTTTAATCTTTCTGTGTCCTATTTGAGAGAGGCACAATCTGAGAGTCTTTGCCCTTGAATAGCAAAGTTTAATCCATTCATATTTGTTACAATCATTGTTCATCTACATCTTATTTTAATCTTTGTTTCTTATATGTTCTTGCCATTATTTTTTATTTTCTAGTCTTCTGCTATATTGATTAACTTTGCTTAGTTTTTATATTCACAGTTTGGGCATTTTCTATTCTATTTTTATTTTACTACTAGTGTCCACAGAGCCCTTGCCAAAGTTCCACGTGAGGCTTCTTCTTCCTGTGGTAGAAAGATGGAGTTCTCAGGTTGATTCATTGCACTCAGGCTCTCAGAGGTCCCAGGCCAGGCCTTCTCAGACATAGCTCTACCTTTCCCCAGAGAACACAGTCCTGAACTATTTCACCTCACCTACATCACAGGATGGTCTACTGCCTACCTTCCCTTCCCTCATAATCCTTCCAAGGACAGCTGAGATTTGATTCCAGAGCCCAAAAAGGAGATGAAGCTCAGTAGGGTGGCCACATGGCCTACCAGGCTCAGTCTGTAAACCCCATACACAGAGGCCATGCCACACCTAGGACAAAACTGAGCCAACCACTTCAGGCCATCCCCCAGTCAGTCGCCTCTGATATTCCCATTCCTCCTCATCACATCCATCATTTTAAACCCCAGAGAAAGGCACTGCAGTTAAACTACCTGCTGTACGCTTTTTAATTCACACTAAGAATTACGTTCTCTGTTGACATTGCTGTGTTTCCTACATTCCCTAATGTGGTAGTTTTATTTCAAAGAGAAGCCTCTTGGCCATGAAGGAATTTGAATCTCTGATGGAGAACATCAACCAAAAATCGTAGGAGTGTCCCTCCAATGGTTGCCTAAGACAGAGGAGACCAGATTCTCAATCTTGCTCTGCCATTTGGTACCCAAGGCACCTGGACCAAGAAACTTAGGCCTTTGCACCTTGTTCTTAAACGAGCATCATATGGATGCCCTGGTGACTTCATGTGTGGGAATACTGCACCCTGAGAGATGAAGGGGAGATCTTCAGGGCCCTTATTTTTTTTGGCTGGGGCCAGGCTTGAAACACCACCCTCAGGCAGTACCTGTGGCTCAAAGGAGTGGAGGGCTGGCCCCATATGCCGGAGGTGGTGGGTTCAAATCCCACCCCAGCCAAAAACTGCAAAAAAAAAAAAAAAGAAAGAAACACCACCCTCAATATTTGGGGCCAGTGCCCTACTCCTTGAGCCACAGGTACCGCCCTGGGCCCTTTGGTTTTTCACAAGGCCAGCAGGCCCATCTAGTATTCCGGACCAGGGCCTACCAATGGCTGTTTGCCCACCTGGATCTTTGCATCTGAGAAAGACAAGCATGACTAGGCTTTCCTGGTTGCTGATGCCTGAGCACCACTCCAGGTGCAGTGAAGGCCTCTCTTGGCTCCACCCACAGGTCAGGGTGGGCACTCTGGCACAGAGACCAGCAGGGCATTTGATCCACTTTTAGAAAATACTAGGGTCCCAACACCCTAAAACCAGCCCAAGGACTTGCCTTTGTGGAGCAGAGGCTGCCTAGCTGCACTCCAAAAAATGGACCCCACCCCAACATCTTTGTTCCATAGATGTGTTCCAAGGGGTTAATGAGGAAGTGGCAGGGCCAGGACTCTGAGCTGAGCTCCATCACCCCCCCTGGGAGACTGTGTCAGGGCAGATCCTCTGGTCCTGCCTGCCGTGGGTGATGAGATAACAGACCCTCACCCTCCAGCCTCCCTGCTTAGTCCTGAGGGTCCACCTGAACAGGGTCCACCTGACCCAGGGTCCACTGGGTCTTAGCTGGGAACCGTGGGTTTGTGAAGCTCAGAAATGTGGCTAAGGCCAGGGAGGAATTTCTGTACAACCTGGCCCAGCAGTCACCAGCAGGTCACCACCTGCCACCCTTCCACACTGGCCTCCCTCACCAAGGCCAGGTGGTCCTCTTCTGCTCTCTGGCCCCTGACTTGTACTTGTGTAAGGCTTGAGATTTCCAGGAGCCAATAGTGGCTTGCCCAGCCTTAGCACTCAGATGTCACTTATTCAGGCCTGAGAGGGAACATCTGAGTGACCACTTTCCCTCTGTCCATCATATCTTTGCTGGGGGCAATCCACTATCCAGAGGCAAAGGTGCTTAGAAATCTGAAAAGCAGGCTCGGTGCTTGTGGCTCAAGTGGCTAAGGCGCCAGCCACATACACCTGAGCTGGCGGGTTCAAATCCAGCCTGGGCCCACCAAACAATAATGATGGCTGCAACCTAAAACTAGCCGGGCATTAGTGGCAGGTGCCTGTAGTCCTAGCTACTTGGGAGGCGGAGACAGGAGAATCGCTTGAGCCCAGGAGTTGGAGGTTGCTGTGAGCTGTGATGCCATGGAACTCTACCCAGGGCGACAGCTTGAGGCTCTGTCTCAAACAAAAAAAAAAAAAAAAAGAAATCTGAAAAGTAGCACATGGAGGAAGCAGGGACCAACGCCCAGAGCGACTCCACATCTCGCTGGGATGGTCTAGGGCATGACTCTCCTCTTTGTCCTTGATACACCTGTAACTTGCCACAAGACATTACAGGATACTGCGCCTTAGTTTACTAATACGGAAAATGGGCTGGGTGCTGCTAGCCCATGGCTTTGGTCCCTGGGCACCGGCCCTGCCGTACCCACAGTGGCCACGGGAGGGCAGCACCTTCCCTGTAAGGGCCGCCCCGTCCTCTTGGCGCAGGAATCTGTCTCCTGCAGAACCTTCCTCGCTTGCATTCATTTTTTACAAAACGGCACCAACTCAGAAGGCATTTCAGAAGATTCTTGGCTCTGGCCGGAGGAACATCCACTGAAAGTGGCACGGAGCAGCTGACCAGCTGTGTCCAAGAGATGTTTTGTTTCTCAGAATTTTCTCTGAGTATTAGGAGCTTAGGGAAGCCAATATCTGAACATTGAAACTCCAGGTCCTACTAAGGGGGTCTCGCCGCCTCTCCTCGCAGCCTCAGCAACCGGTCAGGTGACTTTCTCCCGGTTGACAATGTGCAGATGCCCGTGGCTGTTCAAAGAACAGATTCTCTCCGCTCTCCCGGGTAGGACGCCCCGCGTGGCTGGGGGCGGCAGGTGCCCTGCAGTGGCAGGGAGAAAGTTTTCAGAACGCAAAGTTGACCTCGGCAATTTAGTTTAAAAGGTGAATGTTACCCCCAAAGTAATAACCCTTGAAGCCTTTTTGTTTTAGTTTTGGTTTATAAACCAAATTCTGCCAGATTCCTACTTTATTTGTAATAATTAAAAGTGGAACCCTAAATTAACAATAAGTCGGGCAGCATCTGTGGCTCAAAGGAGTAGGGCACGGGCTCCATATGCTGGAGATGGTGGGTTCAAACCCAGCCCTGGCCAAAAACTGCAAAAAAATAAAAAATTAAAAAAAAAGTTGTAACACAGCAAAACCATAATATTCGCAGTTTCCATTCAAGTTACAAAAATGTCAATGGATGATTGGAAACTTTCATTTTCAACCTTCAATAAAAGTAAAACAAACAGAGCTAATATACTGACTATTAAAAAATTAAAAATCTTAAATGCAGAAAAAATTCTTTTTTTAAAACATAGTTATCATCTTATTTTAACACTCCAGTGTTTCTTTTTTTTAATTTTTTAAATTATTTTTAAATCATAGCTGTGTACATTAGTGCAATCAAGGGGTACAATGTGCTGGTTTCATATACAATCTGAAATATTCTTATCAAACTGTTCAACATAGCCTTCATGGCATTTTCTTAGTTATTGTATGTAGACATTTATATTCTGCATTTAGTAAGTTTCACCTGGGGTGAAACTTGGGTTGGAGGGAGGGTAATGGGTGGAGCCACACCTACGGTGCCTCTTAGAATGGATACAGGTGAAAAAATTCTTGATAAGTTTGCTGCTTTCATTTTATCATCTGCTTTATATATTTTATTATTTCAAAAACAATGCTTGTTCAGTGACATTCCATAATAAAAATATGTATGTAATCTAACCCAGCCAGGAGAACTTATGATTTAAATCCTTGCTGTGGAACCTGCCAGATCTCTCTGCGTGCACACATACACACACACAGTTCATGCCTGTTCCCGTCTCCAAACAGATTTAGACATTTAAGGAATGGCCAACCTTTTGCTACTTCAAAACTGAGCAAGCATAATTGTCTAACATTTACTAAAAGGTTTTAAAACTTAAAAATTAGAGATTTCTTTAACCACAAGTGTTGTATGTAGGATGGACAATGAATTCCTCAGATGCCTTCCTGGGTGCCCACCTTCCTCTTCTCTCCCAGACTGGGGACTCTCTTCCTTTCATTTCTGCTGTCCCTAAGGAGGTCTCTAAGAGGAGGTCAGGAGCAGGCCCCTGCCCTGCTGCACCAGGGCTCCTGGAAGGCCCAGGGTTGTGCCGGAGGGCTGACCTCCCAGCTGGGCTGGCAGCAGTGGACAGGCCTAGGTGGTTTCAGGCCAGCTCCCTGAACAGACGAGAGTCTCTGACTCAGGCCCTTCCCTTGCTTCCTGCCGCCCCACCCGCCCTGGCTGTGCCACCTCCCCTGCGCCTGCCCTCCAGCCACTGAGCCTGGTAGGCACCTTCTTCTCCTGACTCGCCCTCTCTGTCGACCCTGCCAGCCAGGACCTGCCTCCAGAACGCCCACTTGGGGCACTCCTATAGCGGGAATGGGGGCCACCTACCTACCTCCCCCACCACCTTGACCTCCAGAAGGGGGTGCCTGCCACAGCAGGGCCTCGGGAAACTCTCAGCATATTATTGAGCAAGACCTGCAGCCTCCTTTCCCGAAAACAGAGTGCCCAGGCCTGCCACCCTGCGTGAGAGCCACACTAATGCCAATGAGCCATCACTGTTGGAACACATGTGCTCACAGGAAACTCAGGGGAAGTGACAGCTTGCTCGGGGCTGCAGGATGCTTCCAAAATCCAGGCTGCTCCATGGCTCACACTTTGGGAGACTGAGGCAGGATGGCTTGAGCTCAGGAGTTTGAGAGCAGCCTAAGCAAGAGTGAGACCCCATCCTTACTAAAAATAGGAAAACTAGTCAGGGGTTGTGGAGGGCACCTGTAGTCCCAGCCACCTGGGAGGCTGAGGCAAGAGGATCGCTTGAGCCCAAAAGTCTGAGGTTGCCGTGAGTTATGATGCCACGGCACTTTACCCAGGGTGACCCAATGAGATTCTGTCTCAAAAAAAAACAAAAAGCCTTTTGTCCTACCAGTTTTTTCTTAAGTGCTGAAAGTAATGATTTTTCTGGATGCTTTAGCCATGTTGATGGGAGCATCACCTGGGTCCTCCCGCCCTCCACCTGCCACAAGGGAAACACAGCACAATGGGAAGGTGACTGCGTCCCCACACTGCTTCTATTGCTGATCAACTCTGGGCCTCAGTTTCCCCACTTCTAACAGGACTCCAAGTCCCCAACTCATGCTGTTGCTATGAGGATCAAGATGAGCTGAGATCCATAAATTTTCGGGAACTTTTGAAGCACAATATAAACGTGGGTGACCTTTATGAATAAAATGTCCCCAAGAGCTGGGTCAGTGCTCAGCTTGATTCTTGTCTGGGTCATTTGGGACCCCCTACAGCCACTTTCTGCACTTGGAACTGTGCTCCTGCTGGGGACCAGTGCAGAATCTCCCGTGGCCCTAGTGGCTGCAATAAACACACAGCTAATCTGGGCCAGGGATCCCATGGAGGGGGCTTCTGGGGGCCGCCATGCTTCTACCTGATGACAGTCCTTCCCTCCTACACGACACATTCCTTCCAGAGCCATTCTGAAGCCCCATCCTCTGATCCATAGATGAGCCTGCCCCAGACAGAATCATACAAGCAGCAGGCTCAGGTCTGAGATCACAGTTCAGAGCAAAATGGTGACGTGCTGCCACCATGGTGTTAACTGAGAGAGCCAGGGTCACCTCAAGTTCATTATTGTCAATCTCTGGGAATAGAAGATGGTCTGGTGGCCTTTGTAGTGATGAGGTTGGAGAAGCACAGCTAGAGAGAGTAGAGGTCTGCGCCCTATGTTCAGTGCCAGGAACAGCACGTGCAAAGGCCCTGTGGTTGGAACATATTTGGTTTGTCTGAGGTACACCATGGCTAGAGCTCAAGGGACAAAAGGGAGAATGGTAACAGATGATATCCAGAAGGTAGCCAGGGGCCAAATGATGTCACCAAAATTAGGACTTTGGAATTTATTACAAGTATAATGGGAAAACACTGGAAGGGTTTAAGTAAGAAAATGATATAATTACATTCTTGTTTTAAAAGGAATAAGTAATAATAAATAGTAACAAATACCCACATATCCATCACCCACTTTAAGCATTCCATCATTACAAAGATTACAGTGAAAGAGTCTGTGTTTCTTTCCCTCCTATAATGGATGTGACCAATATTCTGAATTTGGTGTTAATTACCTTTTTATGTAGTAAGCCACCTTAAAATTATGTCAACGATGGAGATAATGTTCTAAGAAATACCTCCTTAGGAGGTTTCACGCTGTGCAAACATCTGGTAGGGTGCACTTACACAACACTCGGGGCACGGCCCACTGCATACCTGGGCTCGAAGGTGTGGTCTGCTGCTCCTGGGCGACACGCCTGTGGGGCTGGTCACTGAGTACGGCAGGCCAGTATAACACAGAGGTAAGCATTTGTGTATCTAAAGATGTCTAAACATAGAAAAGGTGCCGTAGAAATACAGTGTTATAATCTAATGGGACCACCATTGTACATTTGGTCTGTATATGATACTATTATTTGGGGTTTCTTTGAGACAGGGTCTTGCTGTGTCACCCGGGCTGCTTGACTGTAACCTCAGACTCCCAGGCTCGAATGATCCTCTCACCTCAGCCTCCTTAGCAGCTGGGATTAAAGGCACCTGCCACCACACCTGGCTAATTTGTTTTAACTTTATTACTTTTTGTAGAGGGAGGGTCTTGCTTGTTGCCCAGGCTGGTTTCAAACTCCCGCCTGGATTTCCCCAAGTGCTGGGATTATAGGCAGGAGGCGCCGCACGAGCTCTCTGCTTTTCCGGCTGCTTGTTTTCTGTTGCTCAACAATATGGTCACAAATCTCTATCACGCTGATGTTTCTAATTCTCGTTCACTCTTTCTTCATTACTACATAATGTGATCTTGTAAAATATCATTGTTTTACATTCACCCGTTGACAGACTTTTATCTTGTTTCGTACATTTTCCAATGATAAGTAAAACTCCTCCGAACGTTTTTGTCTGTTATGTACATGCTCGATTCTGAATACCTGGGAGAGGAATTTCTGGGTCACAGGAGATCCACCTGTTCGTCTTTACGAGACTCTTACCAAACTGTTTTTGGAGTAGTTGTCCCTGATGACACTCCTCCCACCACTGGGTGCAGATTGCTCCACATCCTCAGAGCACTTGGTATCACCTGCCTTTAAAGTTTTTGCCAGTCTGAGTTGTGAAATGGTATCTCATTGTGATTATGTCATTGCACTAATTACCCTTGACTGCGAGTCTCTGCATGAATTAATCTATTGGTCATTGCTGTTTCTCCTCCTGTAAATTCTTGGTTCATCCCTTTTGATGCTTTTTCTCTTGAGTTGGTAGTTCTCATTCATTTTTAATATTTCTTTGTATGGATGCTAATTTATTCATTAAGCACATTTTGATTCCAGGCCAGAAATTCTTCTTCTTCTTCCACCTCCCCCTCCTCCTTTTTTTAAAGATGAGATCTTTCTCTGCCACCCAGGCTGGAGTGTAGTGGCGCAATCACAGCTCACTGCAGCCTTGAACTCCTGTGCTCAAGCGATGTCTCCCAAGTGGCTGGGATGACAGGTGTGCACCACCACGCCTGGCTACTTTTTTATTTATTTATAGAAGTGGGGTCTCTATCTGTTGCCCAGGCTGGTCTTGTACTCCCAGCCTCAAGTGATCCTCCTGCCTCGGCCTCCCAAAGTACAGAGATTACAGGCCTGAGCCACCAAGCGTGGGACAGATACTCTTCTTAGGGACTTGGAGTTTATTGTAAGAAAAGACAAGACAAAAATCTTGTCCTTGTGGAGCCTCCTTCTTTAAGGCGAATTCCACATCCTGATTTCCCTGAAGCACAGAACCCAGCTTGTTTTGTGTTGAAGGATGTCAGCGCTGCTCATTCCCGAGGCCATCAGCTTGATCCCTCCCTTGCCTATCTAATGGAGTTAGGAACCAATCATGACTGTCACCTGGATTCCTTATTCCACGGAGGTTGCAAAACAATTCCTTCTGATTTTACTGGTTGGGATTCCTCCAAGAACTTCCCTCGCCAAAAGGATGTCCACTCAGAGCCTGTGAAGGGGAGCTTATCTGAAAAAGGGGTCTTTGCAGGTGTAATTAAGTAAAGGCTTTGAGATGAGATTATCCTGGATTATCTAAAAGACCCCAAACCCAATGGCAGATGTGCAGGTAAGAGAAAAGCAAAACGACACAGACGCAGAGAAGGCCGCGAAGGCAGAGGCAGAGATGGGACCTGTGCAGCCACAGGCGGAGGGACGCCTAGAACAAGCAGCAGCCACAACTCCCGGGATCCTCCCTGGGAGTCTCTGAAGGGGACTTGGCCCTGCCCACACCATGATTTCAGCTTGCTGGTGTCCAGAACCCTGTGAAAATAAATTTTCATTCTTGTAAGCCATGAAGGTGGTGGTCATTTCTCACGACAGCCATGAGAAACCAAGGCGTCCATGAAGTTACTCTGGAATACATCGTGCACAGGAAAAATAGGACAAATGCTTGATTTTTTCCCCCTCTGTATTTGCCAATTTACAGAAAAATAAAGGGTTGCCCTCACAACCTCCAGAGAACTGGTGAGTTTTCTTTCATTTCTTTAGGACCATTGTGGGCCCGCACACGTCTGCACACACTGTACGTGTGTGAACAGTACACACAATTTGACCCATTGCAGTTACTCTTTTTGTGATATTGTTCTTCTGATGCTTAAGTTGTCCCAGGAGCCCCCTAATGATGGTGCCGGTGTTTCTTTGACAGGACACAGGAGTCTTAGATTTCTTGTTTTCTGGCTTAAGAAGATATCCCAGGTTCCTCATAAATATTCTTGCCCCAGATCTGGAGTCAGCCATTTCTCCAAGGAACCCTGATTCCTTGTAGCAGAAAGTGGTGTTTAGAGACCACAGTCTGGTTACAAGGGTGTTTGTTGCTGCTGGGTTATTGTTGTTGCTGGGACTTCTCATTGACAGATTTAGGAAATTCATGCTTTTTAGACAGAGAAAAGGAATTTATAAATTCATACTGATATTTCCAGTTCAAATGTATGTAGCTTTTATTTTGTTTATTTATTTATTTATTTTTGAAACAGAGTCTCAAGCTGTTGCCCTGGGTAGGGTGCTGTAGCATCACAGCTCACAGCAACCTCCAACTCTTGGGCTTAAGTGATTCTCTTGCCTCAACCTCCCAAGTAGCTGGAATTACAGGCACCCACCACAACACCTCACTATTTTTTGTTATTGTTGTCATTGTTTAACAGGCCGTGGTCGGGCTTGAACCCAGCAGCCCTGGTGCATGTGGTCAGCATCCTAACCACTGAGCTAAGGGTGCCAAGCTCAAATATATGTAGCTTTGAAATTTTTATTTGGCTCATGCCTGTAATCCTTGAACTATGAGAGGCTGAAGCAAGTAGATCACCTGAGCTCAGGAGTTCAAGACCAGCCGCAACAAGAACGAGACCTCATCTCTACTAAAAATAGAAAAACTAGCCAAGTGTCATAGTAGGCAACTGTAGTCCCAGCTACTTGGGAGGCTGAGGGAAGAGGATTACTTGAACCCAAGAGTTTGAATTTAGGGTGAGCTATGACACCACAGCACTGTACCCAGGGCAACAGAGTAAGACTCTGTCTCAAATAAATAAATAAACAAATTTTTATTTGGATCTCTGTTTTTAAATGCTGAAAATTTCATTACTAAGAACATTAACATAATTACATATGCCTACACGGTGGTAAAGGATAGTAATTGCACACACACAGAGTTTCAAAATAACAATACCAATATAACTACAAACAAGATTCCTGATTACTGGCCTGGAGTGGTGGCTCACGCCTGGAATCCTAGCACTCTAGGAGGCTGAGGCAGGTGGATTGCCCTGAGCTTACAGGTTCCAGACCAGCCTGAGCAAGAGAGAGAGACCCCATCTCTAAAAATAGCCGGGCATTGTGGCGAGCGCCTGTAGTCCCTGCTACTCGGGAGGCCGAGGCAAGAGAATCAATCACTTGAGCCCAAGAGTTGGAGGTTGTTGTGAGCTGTGACACCACTCTACCAAGGTGACAAGGTGAAACTCTGTCTCAAAAAACAAACAAAAAAAAAATTCCTGAGTACTGTTTAAGATTTCTTAGTACATTACATCCTTAGGATATACCTCACCAGGAGGTATAATAAAAATACTATGTTTAAAATAACATGGAAAACTCTTTCTCTGGGCCATCAGATCAATGTACAACTATTTAATTGTTTTATTATATTTTTGATGTTTCAAGTTACCTTGAGTTTTAGGTATTCTTTCCTTCTTTATTTAATTTTGTTTTATAATTATGTAAAGCCCACGGTTCCAAAGACAAAACTACCAAATATGGTGCATACGGAAAACCTCATCTTTCAACTGCATCCTCCCCATTCTTTCCCCTGATAACTCCTTTTAGGTAACTTTTTTTTCTTTTCTTTCTTTTTCTTTTTTTTTTTTTTTTTTTTTGAGAAAGAGCCTTACTCTATTACCCAACCTAGAGTGCCATGGTGTCATTATAGCTTCTAGCAACTTCAAATTCTTGGGCTTGAGAGACCCTCTTACCTCAGCCTCCCGAGTAGCTGGGACTACAGATGCCCACCACAACGCCCGGCTAGTTTTTCTGTTTTTAGTAGAGACGGGGTCTCACTCTTGCCCAGGCTGGTGTTAACCTCCTGAGCTCAGGCAGTGCTCCCATGTTGGCCTCCCAGAATGCTAGGATTACAGGCATGAGCCACCATGTCGAGCATAGGTAACTATTTTAATTAACTTTTTTGTTCTTTTTTCCCTGGTTTGTGCCTGAAAACATAAATAAATACTTAAATATATTCAGATTGCCCACTCTTCTCATGCCACCTGCAAAGTTGCATGTGTACATGCCCATGGGCCTATACCTTGCTCTTTCCCCCTTACAAATGCAGCCTATAGCCTGGCACAGTGGCTCATGCCCGTAATCCTAGCAACTCAGGAAGCTAAATCAGGAGGATTGCTTAAGGACGGGAGTTGCTTGAGGCCAGCCTGGACCACACAGTAAGACCACATCTCTAAACATTTTTTAAAAATTGAGAAATATATGTAGCAGCCAGAGGTTATTCCCTGTGTAGTTCTCCATAATGGGAATTACTTTGATTTAGCAAACAATCCCAACCTTAAGATACTTGTGTTGTTTCTAATATTTTGCTGTAGAGAGGGCTATCATAAATGCCTTTGGGGATAGAGTTTTGGGGTGAGAGGACTGGGTCCTGGCATGCAGGCAAGAGTAAGCCTGTCTGTTTACATTTCACTTATTTGTTTATAGCATCTCTCTCCCAAAAGGGATGTAAGCTCCTTGGCTATGTGGTCCACTGCTGCATCTTCAGTTCATCACAGATGCTCATTTCTGGTTGAAGGAATGAACTTCACGATGTTGTCCCTCAGCTAAAGCCCTGCAATGGCTGCCATGGCCACAGGGTAAAATCCAAACCCCTTTAGTGGCTCAGAAGGTACTAGTGACGGCCTGACCTCCCCCTGGGCACACCCCCCTCTTCTGCCAGCATCCAAGCTGCTGCTCTGACCACCCCAGCTGTGCCTACCTCCTATTCTCTTGGCCAACAGTACCCTGCCCCTTCCCTCCTGGGTCCACAGGGCAAGCCCTTCTCAGCCTTCAAAACCCAGGAGGACTTGGGTGGCGCCTGTGGCTCAAAGGGGTAGGGCGCCAGCCCCATATGCTGGAGGTGGCGGGTTCAAACCCAGCCCTGGCCAAAAACCACAAAAAAAAAAACACAAAAACTCAAAACCCAGGAGGACCAGTCCTCCTATGGCGCTTAGGAACACAGGTGTTTTCTCTATCATAGGGTGGTTGGTTATTTAAATGTTTGTCCTGCTCGCTGGACTTGAGCTCCAGGCATGTAGGAACCATCCAGTCTGTCCTCACCCGTCCCTCACCCCCAGTGCTTAGCGCCACAGCCTGCATGTGGCAGGGGCTGGACAAAGCTTGAGGAGTCAATGAGAAGAAAGTCTTTGGGAGTCAAAAGAATGTGAACACAAAAGCCTCAGACTCAGATCCTGACTCTGCCTTCTGTGTGGGAAGCCTGCGGGCAAATCTGCTTGTGGATTTCTTTTTCCATAAACTGGGATAATGCAATTTCCATGAAGGTGGCCTTTGGGGCTGAATAAAGTCAGATGTGGAAGTGCTTTGGGTCTAAATGACCTTGTAGAACAAAGGTGGTAACAGCAGATAAAGGAAGGCAGAAGCACAGACAAGCGCACCCAGAAACGAGGGCATGTTCAGGAGCAACAAGGGGACGGTGAGGGCGCACATAACTGACTATGGAATGGGCACTTGCTGGGCGCTTCTCAGCAGCATCTTTTTTTGTTGTTTTGAGACAGAGTCTCACTATGTCACTCTTGGTAGAGTGCTGTGGCGTCACAGCTCACAGCAACCTCAAATTCTTGGGCTTAACCAATTCTCTTGCCTCAGAGTAGCTGGGACTACAGGCGCCCACCACAATGCCTGCCTATTTTTTTTTTTCTTATTGTAGTTGTCATTGTTGTTTAGCAGCCCCGGCCAGGCTCAAACCTGCCAGCCCTGGTGTATGTGGCTGGCGCCATAACTACTGAGCTATGGATGCCAAGCCAGCATCTTATTTTTTATTTTTTTTTTAGACAGAGTCTCACTTTGTCACCCTCGGTAGAGTGCCATGGCGTCACAGCTCATAGCAACCTCCAGCTCTTAGGCTTAGGTGATTCTCTTGCCTCAGCCTCCCAAGTAGCTGGGACCACAGGTGCCCGCCACAATGCCCAGCTTTTTTTGTTGTTGTTGTATTGGCCGGGGCCGGGTTTGAACCCGCCACCCTGGGTATATAGGGCCGGTGCCCCTACTCACTGAGCCACAAGTGCCGCCCCAGCATCTTATTTTTTAATCAAGCCTCAGTCTTATAAGACAGCTTAACTGATGATCCCACATTACTAAAAATGGCAGAACTAGCACTTGAACCTGGGTCTGGTCCAGGCACCACTGGACTCACAAGGAGGTTTGTGGTGAGGTCCTGTTTCCTCCCTCCATCTCTCCCTGGAGGCTGCTTTCTCGTCTCTTGTCTTTTTGGACTCCCAGGCCATGGCCAGGGTTCCAGATTTCCCCACTGGCAAGTTCTCAACGTAACAGTCTCCTCCCTTTGTGTTGATCTTGGTCCTGGAAACCCCTCCCACCTTGATCTTGGTGCCCTCACCTGTGTGTGTCCCAGGGTAAGGCAAGGAAGGGATATTTGAAGTGATACAAAAAAACAGAAAGAGAAAATTTTAAATGGCAAATACCTAAGATTCTTTTATTATATCTCAATGCTAAAGGGAGGTTAGGACTGGTTTGTCATTTACACAGATCAAAATGAATGATTTCGCAGGGAGATAAACTGGGCTCCATTTCCCTTCAATTTCTATTCCTGTCAATTGGTGACGTCAAACTCAAATCCCTTCTCACACACTTAAACCATCTCACTTCAGGGATGATGGTTTCTCCTATTTTAACCAGAAATTCAACAGCTGCCGCGAGGGGAGTGATGCGAGGGAAAATACGTTCCTTAGGCAGGGCAAGGTGTGGCTGCTGTGGGCGTCTTCCTCTGCCACTAGCTCCTGCTGGTTAATAATAGTAATAAGGGTGTGTTCGCCTAACTTTCCTCTTTTTAGTACATCTTCTTAAGTACTGGAGGTCTTTGCTGATCTTGCTTAGGTAAGACTCCAGCTGAGCACACTCTGTAAAAAGAAGGTTCATTTGGAAAAGGTCAAACGTTGGAGGGTCCTCATGAAAACAAAGGAGATGCCGCAGCTAGACACCATTTCCCCACTTTGTATTTATGGTAAGAATTTTTAATTCCTCAAAACACCCTCCCTGTTTCCATTCCATTGGCTTCAGGCATCTTCTGAACTTGGGCTTGTAGCTTCCAGACTCCAAGGGGTGGTGCATTGAAGAGGGTTGTACCCTTGGACCTGGGTCTCTCATGGGATGCTTGGTAGCCCTTGCTCACTGGCCTCACTGCCTGGACTAGGAAGATGAGTCTTTGCCCTCTGCCCAAGCCCCGTCTGTTCAGGGTAGGCCCATCTGGGCCTCTTGATGGTTAGATGACTCTCCTTCGCTTACTATCACCAGAAGAGATGAGTCCACCCAAGCAAGAGAGTAAAACAGGAGCAGGGAAAACAGGAGCCCTCTGAGGGTCTGGAGGTGTTTCCTAATGAGTAAAATGCAAGAGGTCTGCATTTGGCTATTGCCTTGTTTTGTAACTGACCTTGGTTCCTCAGGTCATCTTTCATTGATGGGTTAATGCTATTCCCCCAGTGGGGGTGGAGTTCTACTTACCCACCTACCATATAGCTGGGGTAGATGCAATCACTGCTACACAGAAATCTGGGCCTGCAAGAAGGTGAGGCAAGAGAATGCCCACTTCTCAGTTCTATTATCAGCAAAGGGAGGCCACAATTCAGATCCCTTGGCCAGGGGCAGAGGAAGAAGCCCTCTTACTATCTACTTTGAGTGGAAGTAAGGACCCTCAACAGCGAGTTTCAGAAGGGAGAGCCACAGTGGCTCACAGGCAGATTGCAATGCAGGGGTCTAGAGCATGCGTCTAGAAGTTCAGAGCTCCCTCACCAGGACAAAGTGGAGGTGACCCCCAGTGGAAGGGCATTTAAGATGAGGAATGTGGGGAAACACCCAGTCCGTTGGTGCCTGTTGCAAGAACAGTGTAGAATTTTATTAAGGAACATGACAAATTTAGAGTGAGGAGACAAATCCGTGGGTGTGAGCTCCCTTTGGTCCTGCGAGCATTGGACCTGTGCAAGAAGACATCACCTTTGGGAAAAGGAATCGCTGCTGCTAATATCATATATAGTAGAATATGGGGAAATTATGATTATAGCTGACATTGATTAACTGATAAAAGAGAAAGCAATAAGTGAACAGGAAGGAAAAATGGGGAGAAAATCACAATAAGCCTTTCTTGGGGAAGGGGGCATGGAAATTTGTCTACATCCTTGCAAGGTATTTTGCTGTATGAAAGACACACATTAAGATAGAGTGCTATGGAGTGGGCAATACTGACTGGAGAACAATTCCATTGTATCAGGGGATGGCACCAGGAAAGTTTAATAGAAGTAATTTTGCAAAGACAAGGGATTTAGGGACTATACATACGTAGCGCACCACAACTTCACAAAGGAGCCGATAAAATAAAGATGGGAAGGTTGCAGAATATTTACATTTTTTCAAACCCAGAAATGAGGCGAGCCAAGAACAGAGTTGGGAGCTGACCTAATGAATTAGAGGGTCCCGTGAAGGTTGGACCACCCATGCTACTTCCAGGACCCTTGTGTCTGGGGCTCGATCCTCAGGCAGATGTTGTAAGCAACGTGTGGCCTAGTGAACCTCGAGAGGACGCACAGGAGGATCTGGAGATGGGTTTGAAACACAGACCAAGATAAAGTGCACAGGAAGTAATTAGAGTTGGGTTTTGTAAGGGTAACTTCAACCTGCATGCTTGCAAGAGCACCTGGATGTTGCCATCCCGATTCTCCTTCTGTCTGTAGCCAAGACCAGGGGAGGTCATAAGCCACGTAGTGGTCCATCCTTGTCTCCTCGGCCTTGCTCACTGGCCTCACTGCCTGGACTAGGAAGATGAGTCTTTGCCCTCTGCCCAAGCCCCATCTGTCCAGGCCTATCTGGGCCTCTTGCTATTTAGATGACTCTCCTTCGCTTACTATCACCAGAAGAGATGGGTCCACCCAGGCAAGGGAGTAAAACAGGAGCTGGGAAACCGCAAAATACAAACTAGCATTGATCTCACTCACCCTGATTAGGGAGGTGCAGGAAGTTGGCTTCCACTACTCTGTTGTTTAGGGGCTGGGTCCTGCGATAATCGTTGCGGATGGTCTTGTTATGGTGATCCAATAAGGAATTTTCTAGCTTCAAAACCTGTGGATAATATGAGTTACAGAGGTGAAGAGGCACTGGGTAAATTAAAAGCATTGAGTTAACGAATGGACTGTGTCTTGGATTTATAAAACCCTAATAAAGTAAGAAGATCTCAAGTCCAGAGGTGGTTCTGGGTACTACGATGTGCCAGGTATTATTCCAGAACTCTTCTACTTCTGAGATAGGATACCTGGAAAAAGTAAGGTCTAGCGGCGGCGCCTGTGGCTCAAAGGGGTAGGACTCCGGCCCCATATGCTGGAGGTGGTGGGTTCAAACCCAGCCCTGGCCAAAAAAAAAAAGTAAGGTCTAAGAGTACAGAGGTCTTCTCAAGGATACACCTGCAAGGTTCTCCCCATGATGACTTAGCTCTTAGGAATCTGTAGAAACTTAACTTCTTGGGACCTGGAAACTAACGCTTGCTTCCACTTATGTAAAAGCCCACAGTTCTGTAAAAGCTGGAGCCAGCTTCTCCAGCTTGATACAAAATGACCAACAGGGGCGGCGCCTGTGGCTCAGTGAGTAGGGCGCCGACCCCATATGCCGAGGGTGGCAGGTTCAAACCCAGCCCCGGCCAAACTGCAACTCGGGAGGCTGAGGCAAGAGAATCGCTTAAGCCCAGGAGTTGGAGGTTGCTGTGAGCCGTGTGAGGCCACGGCACTCTACCAAGGGCCATAAAGTGAGGCTCTGTCTCTACAAAAAAAAATAAATAAATAAATAAAAATAAAATAAAAAAATGACCAACGAGAAAGGTACGTGTAGGCTGGACCTTTTTGACTGGGGATAAAAGGAAGACTGAGCCAGTTGGGGAGTGTGGCCATTCTGAATTCTGTGCAGTCACCCAACCAGCTAAAACAAAGCCCTTCCTCTTTTCAACACTGGGTTCGGGTGTTTGTTCTCTCCACTGGGCCTCGTCTTCCTGCAACATTTCCAACACATCTCCTTTCATCTTTTCTATGAGCGTTTGGTCAATAGTAGAAAGGAAAGAAAGAAGTAAAGGGAAATATATCAATTGACAAGCTCAATTTTCATTGTTCTGAAAATGTCTGTAATTTGTCTACATCCCTGAAAGGCATGTTTCTGCGTGTACAATTCTATGTTGATTATTTATTTCCCTCAACGCTTTGAAAACATGATTCCACCGCCTTCTAACTTTCACTGTTGTGGTGTTAAATAAACACTTGGTCTAATTGTACTCTTTTCGTGTTACTCTATCTTTTCTCTCTGACAGATTTTTTTTTTTTTTTTGTAGAGACAGAGTCTCACTTTATGGCCCTCGGTAGAGTGCTGTGGCCTCACACAGCTCACAGCAACCTCCAACTCCTGGGCTCAAGCGATTCTCTTGCCTCAGCCTCCCGAGTAGCTGGGACTACAGGTGCCCGCCACAATGCCCGGCTATTTTTTTGTTGCAGTTCGACCGGGGCTGGGTTTGAACCCGCCACCCTCAGTATATGGGGCCGGCGCCTTACCGACTGAGCCATAGGCACCGCCCTCTGACAGATTTTTAAATCTTTTAAAAAGGGGTTTCACTGAGGTTTTTAATGCAGAGTTTCATATATAATATATATTCATTACGTGTTTATACAGAGAGAGAGAGATTGAGGAAGAGGAAGAGAGAGAGATTCTTGAATATATGACTTGGTATCTTTCAAATCTTCCTAAAAATTGTCAATATATTTTTTTCAAATCATGCCTCCCCCCATTGTGCCTCTCTTCCTTTTCAATTAGATATTTTTTAGACATTGCCACTATATTCTCTATGTTTCTTTATTACTTTTACATATTTCTATCTCTTTTTCTCTTTGTGCTGCATTCCAGATAATTTTCTCACCTCTGTCTTCTGAAGCAGCTAAGGACATTTTACCCCAAAATATGACTACATAACATAAAGAATATTTTGAATTAAAGGTCATTTATGATCAGAAATCCTTTGGAAAGGACTTTCCTTCTATCTGCATAAAACCGGACTGACCAGATCAGGGGATGAAGGGGATGACTGATTTCTTTTCCTCTCCCTGAAAGCCAGAAGACCTGGCCCAAATCTTTAAAACACAATATCTGTCTCTCAAGTTAATTTAGCAATCTGTTTCCCCTCACCTATTCATCCTCCCTAACAACCACTTGTCTCACCCATAATCCACCTTCTCTCCCCCCACCTCTTCAAAAGGCATCTATGAAGGTACCTGACCATCTTTGAGACATGGGTAATCAATTCTCATGGTTCTCCCCAGGCGTATGGATTTGGAAATAAACCTTTCTCTTATTAATCAGCACTCATTATGAATTGGTCTTTTAGCCAACCAACTAAGGGAAAAGGGCGAGTTTTGCCATCATCCCTGATAGAGTCAAATGTAGAGACCCAACCAAATAGAATTGACCCTTCTGGGCGGCACCTGTGGCTCAGTCGGTAGGGTGCCGGCCCCATATACCGAGGGTGGCGGGTTCAAACCCAGCCCTGGCTGAACTGCAACAAAAACAAACAAAAAAAAAATAGCCGGGTGTTGTGGTGGGCGCCTGTAATCCCAGCTACTCGGGAGGCTGAGGCAAGAGAATCGCTTAGGCCCAGGAGTTGGAGGTTGCTGTGAGCTGTGTGATGCCATGGCACTCTACAGAGGGCCATAAAGTGAAACTCTGTCTCTACAAAAAAAAAATTGACTCTTCAAGGGATGTCCCACCTAGGAAAGGTGAATGGGCCACCCCCGTGAATGGGCCACCCCCACCCTTCTGACAGATGTCCCACCCAGGAAAAGGAAAATGCCAACCTCTACCCTTCCCATCCACGGGCGGCACCTGTGGCTCAGTGAGTAGGGTGCCGGCCCCATATGCCGAGGGTAGCGGGTTCAAACCCAGCCCCGGCCAAACTGCAACAAAAAAATAGCCGGGCGTTGTGGCGGGCGCCTGTAGTCCCAGCTGCTCGGGAGGCTGAGGCAAGAGAATCGCGTAAGCCCAAGAGTTAGAGGTTGCTGTGAGCTGTGTGATGCCACGGCACTCTACCGAGGGCGGTACAGTGAGACTCTGTCTCTACAAAAAAAACTCCCATCCACTTAAACCCACGTGCTGACTTCCTTCTCGAGCTCAGCTCACCTACACCAGGTGGAAATAAAGGCTGGTGTTACCCACACAGACCCTGGACTCCGTTCCTTTCATTGACGTTTCGGAATGGTCATTTATTTTCGGTCTTTGACCTCCCAATCCCCACACTTCCAATTTACTAATTCTCTCTTGAACTGTACCTAACATGTTTTTAACCCTATTCATTGGGTTGTTCATTTCAGTTACTATCTTTCCATTTCTAGAAATGCTATTTCTTTTTCCAAATCTGGTTGTTCATTCTTATACATTTCTGTTCTTTCTTTATATTTAAACCTCATATTTTTACGCATATTAAACATTCTTATATTAATTGATATTTCCACTATCGGAAATATCTGTCGGTCTGATTCCGCTGGACAGAAGACACTCACTCACAGTGTCTTCTTTCTTATGTGTTTTGTGGGGGGGGGGGGGAGTTTAATTGAGCTAATGTCAGATAATTTATGAAAATTCTCCTAGATCTGGATTTAAGGTACATTTTTCGAGAGATAAGGTACATTTGCTTTTTTCAGGCATCTGGGGGGAACTTCCGACCTGTCTGGCAACATTTTTATGTGTGGATGTCCTTGAGTAAGGGTCTTTTTCACTTTTTCCTTAAATAAGGAAATGAAAAGTTTAAGAAAAATTTGTCCCTGAGGAAGGACATCAACTCAGAAGGACATGCCACTGCACCCTTTGCCCTGCACCCTCAGTAACATTTGTACATTTGTTTAATTCAACCAACCTTTACTGTACACCTATGCTATGCTGGGGGACAAAATATGACTGACATGTTCTCTCTTCTCAAAAGGCTACAGGCCTTTTAGAATGATATCAAGCTAACTATGAAGCTATTCTTCTTGCATAAAAAGAAGCTTAGCATGTAAGCTCCATGAGCACAGGAACTTAGTATGTCTCGGGCCTAGAACCGTGCCTGGAAAGAGCAGAACTCAATAAATTTTTGCCTTCACTATGCCACTCTTCTCCTAGGACTTGAACCAGGCTTCAGTCATTTCCCTGCATTTGCTGCCCTTAGGTTCCCTGATGCCTCAGTTTGCCAATCTCTACCACAGCACGGGTAAGTACCCTATACATGGAAAATGCTATGGGAGTCCCAAGAGTTCACATTAGTGAGATCTGGGGAGCACTTTGTCAACCAGGCTGTCAAAGGAAAAAACTGCGCATGTTGCATGGATTACCTGCTGCCTGGAGAGCAAGACATAATCTGCCAGCAAAAACCAGTGGACGTTCTGGGTACAGGGAGGCGTGGTGAGCGACCCCTCGTAGCTGTAGTAGTGCTGGCAGTTGGCCGGCAGCATGTCCTTAAGGTCCAGGCCAGTCAGGGTTGTGCTTTGTCCTAAGCAAGAAGACAGGAGGGGAAGGAGTGTAAGGGACTGCTGCTGCCCTCGGGAAGACGGCTCAGGCCTCGCCATATTCAAATCTCCTGATTAAGCAGGAGAACATAGAAACTGATCACCGGGAAACAAGGGTTAAGAGGAGAGACCTTGGGGATAGTGACTGGATGCTCACTCTGAGACTATTTCTGTCTGTAAGAAAGGGACAACCAACATGATTGCAGTGAGGGGAACGGGAGGGACGACCAGCCTGATTGGCGGGAAGGTAAAGGGAACAGTGTTTACAAAGTGGCTGGTGCGTCCACCTAGTACAGAGGGAAGGCCCTGGAGTGTAACTGCCATCACATCATGTGCCTGCTGCAGGCAGAGACCCCATCTCTAAAACTAGCCAGGGACCTGTAGTCTCAGCTACTAGAAAGGCTGAGGCAAGAGGATTGCCTGAACCAGCTCATAGCAAACTCCACCCCAAGAGTCTATGTGTCCAGGTGGGATGAGGAGGGCTTCACTTTTGACATTCATCTCAGCTTGAAGCTGGAGTGGACCTCTCTCTAGTGACCAGGACAGTCCCTCCCAGAGTAGAAAGTGACTGAAGCAAGGATATCCCTTCTTAGTGGAACTCCAGCCATCCAGAAAGTTCCAATCATGTGAATGGACAAGTAGAATTTGTCACCGGGTTTCTCAGAGGTGACAACAGCACCAATCACTGGAACAAGCAATCTCACGCAGGGACGGGTAGGCCGCCTTGGCAGGGCCTAGCAGCCACCCTGCCCCCAGCGTCACCCTTCCTCTCCCCTCCCGCCCACCCCTCGCCGCCCTCATATGCATTCTGCTTCCCTTACCTGCATACTTGATGTTGGCCAAATGAGAAATGAAGTCATTATAGTAAATGTTTTCAGCACGATCCTTCACCTGTAGGAGAGACACCGTAGTTAACAGAAGTGTGGCAGAGGCCTCCAGCCATCTCTGCTCATCCATCTGCCGGCTGTCCTGCTGATAGAGCAGGGCTGAGGGAGTGAAGAGGAGACAGCCCACCCCCAGTCACATCAGGGATGCAGTCTGGCTGTTCTTTGCCACCAACTGCCTGGCCTCTTCCGTGTCTTGGAGGGAGACATTATCTGAAGCATTCCAGCAGCCTTCAGGGAAAGGAGTGTCTCGGTGAGGGGTGATAACCCCAGGCATGGCCAAAAGTCACAGTTAGAAAAAAACCCAGGTGTGCTTGTGTTGTGTGGTGTCAGCCACAGTTGGAGTTTTTGTGATGAGAGAGGCTTGATCTCGTGAGCTCATGACACTTGGTAGTAATCTACAGGGTGTGTCTCCCCAGAAGTACGCAGCAGCTGATGGCTCTGCTCAGTGTTTAGCTTTATTTTTATGTTAGCCTGAATCCCTAGGAGCCACCTAGGGTCAGCACGGCTCTGTGGTCAGTCCATGCTTTGGCCAGACGTGTGCGCAAACCCCTGGCACCTTCCGCTGATGGATCTGTGTACAGGCTGAGAAACACACACAAGGTTCAGCCAGTTCTCATATCGCCTTCAGCTTTTACTTTCCACGAGGTCCTTCTGGGCCTCTCTCACTTCTAGGATCTTCCTCATTAAATTTCTGTCCTTCTCCACTGACGCTAACTGGGACTGCAGAGCTTCAGGCTCTTCCTGTCTGCTTACTATCTCTTCTGCCAAGTTTGCTGCTTTTCCTGGCCGTGTTCCCGAGTGTAGGTTTTCAACTTCTACCCCAAGTTAAGTCAGCCCTGCTGCCCAGGCAGTGAACCTGCTGCTTCTCCTGACCAGCGCTGCCCTGATGAAACCTCCCTGTAGGCCAAGTTAGAGGGTAGGCGTGGGGACAGCCCCAGGAAGACATCCACAGATGCTCATTGTTCTGACTCAAAATTCCTACCATTTTTCATTAGGAAATGCTGCCATTTATTGTTTGCCATTGGTCAATTTCTAGACCACTGAAATGATAGAGGTTTTTTTGTTTGTTTGTTTTGAGACAAAGTCTCATTTTGTCACCCTTGGTAGAGTGCCATGGCGGCACAGCTCACAGCAACCTCCAGCTCTTGGGCTTACGCGATTCTCCTGCCTCACCCTCCCGAGCAGCTGGGACTACAGGCGCCTGCCACAACACCAGGCTATTTTTTGTTGCAGTTTGGCTGGAGCCGGGTTCAAACCCGCCACCCTCGGTATATGGGGCCAGTGCCCTAGTCACTGAGCCACAGGTACCGCCCTGAAATGATTTATATTTCATAATAGAAATTTTAATATTTTTACAAAATTATTTAATAATTTTACAAAATTATACTTAATAAAAATATACTTAATAATTTTATTCAATTTAATGCTTGTTTTGTGGGAATTAGACTCCTGACTACTTCTAGGCACCCATCCCTAAGTCCCACTCTCTGGACTTTCTTAGAAACACAGAGATGTGGGCAGTGCCTGTGGCTCAGAGGGGTGGGGCGCCAGTCCCATATGCCGGAGGTGGTGGGTTCAAACCCAGCCCTGGCCAAAAAAAAAAAAAAAAAGAAACACAGAGATGTTGCCGTGGTCTGGGTGGACTGCAGGCTTCCCCTTGACCTTCAGACTAGTTTATGTCTAGTCAACCCTTCTGCTTTTTTAAGTCAGCTTGTCACCAGTGGCTCATGCCTGTAATCCTAGAACTCTGGGAGGCCAAGGCAGGTGGATTACCTGAGCTCACAGGTTCAAGACCAGCCTGAGCAAGAACAAGATCCCATCTCTAAAAGTAGCCAGGGACCTATAATCCCAGCTACTTGGAAGGCTGAGGCAAGAGGATTGCTTGAACCAGTTTGAGGTTGCTGTGAGCAATAACGTCATGGCACTCAACCCTAGGGCTACTAAGTGAGACTGTCTCAAAAAAAAAAAAAAAAAAAAGTCAGCTTGTCCAAGTTATTCAAGGTCCCTGAGATGGTAACACAGAAGGGCCACAGGGACTGTGAGCTGGGGCTTGAAAAAAGGGTTGATCATTCATTGAGCCAACATTGCCAAGAACTGTGAACTTGGGCTCAGTGCCTGTGCCAGCCACATACACCAGGGCCGGCAGGTTCGAACCCAGCTCGGGCCTGCCAAACAACAACTACAACAACAAAAAACTAAATAAATAAAATAGCCAGGCATTGTGGCAGGCACCTGTAGTCCCAGCTACTTGGGAGGCTGAGGCAAGAGAATCACTTAAGCCCAAAAGTTTGAGGTTGCTGTGAGTTGTAACACCACAGCACTCTACCCAGGGCAACATAAGGAGACCCTTCACCCTTAACGCCTTGTTTGTATTATCAGTCCACACCTTCAAACACAGGCACACGTGCAAGTTTCTGCCTACCTCAATGAAGGCTGCCAGCACAGCCAAACCGTCCGGTGCATCTTGGGCGATATCGTAGCTCGCGTATTTAGAATTGTAGTGAACAACATGAATCTGTGGAAACAATATAGGGTGAGTCAGAGGCAGTTCTACAGACTTCAAATGCTTCAGGTGTCCAGGGAAGGAGGAAAAGAAGGGCTGCCCTCGAGGCCTCAGAATGTCCCAAAGGACTCTGACCTGTCTCCCTCCATCTCTGCTACGAGCTCCATCTATTAAGCCCAGAAACGTCTCCACAAATGGAAAGAGCAGGAGTGGGATTCTGGAAGGGGGCAGTTCCAGGGAATTTCCTTGGCCCCACCTCCTTCAGGCAGACAAGCTGGCAGTCTGGAGGGCGCATATGAGTACCCCATGTTCCCCTAGGCATGTGGGGCTCAGAGAAGAATAAGCATGAGCTCCCTTGCCCCAAAACCACTGTAAACCTGCAGTCACCCTAAGGTCAGATGCTGGCAAAAGACGGAGCCCAGAAAATCCAACACTTTGGAGACCCAGCTAAAACAAAGGAGGGCTTGACGCCCCGTGGGCTGTAGACCCTTTTATACTGTGAGTTCTGTGCAGGCAGGGGGCCTGCTTGTGCTTCCAGAACAAAGCAGTGATCAGTCAATAGTTGTCAAGAGAATAAAAAATAAATTCAGCCTCAAGATAACTTCACTCTCCCCATTATACAGTCTTTTGGCTGTTTTAATAAGAAAGGTGACTAGGGAGTTTGAAGAAAAGAAGGCCCCAGTAGGGTCCTCGCATACCTCGATCACATGTCTGACCCCGTCGACGGTGTGCTCAGAGCCACTGATCTCCGAGGATCCGCCTCCCCAGTGAAAATGCATCTGCTGGGCTATGTACTTGGTGCCATCAGGGGCCCTCAGGTGCATGGTGGGAGGCAGGCTGATCTGAACTGGGAGAGACAAGACAGGGCTTGGGGCAGGGCAGGTGGGCATGGATAGGTCAGCCCTACAGGTTAAGAAGCTTCTTCCCGAGGTCACCTCCTGCCTGTCTGCACCCAGGATAAGCCAGTACCAGGAACTAGCACAGAATGCCACGAGGAGGGTCATCAGAGGCAAGGGGGACTAGCATGCAGGACACAGGGTGAGGTCAGGCACCTCTCCCCAGCTAGGGCGCACACCTCCCTGCCTAGAGCCAGCAGGTCAAGGTCAGGACCACACAGTGGCAAATCCAGCTTCTTTAGCCCCAGGGAAAGGAAAGCTCTGAAAAATTACAGCCAGGTCAGGTGCAGTGGCTCACACCTATAATCCCAGCACCCTGGGAGGCCAAAGTGGGTAGATTGCCTGAGCTCAGGAGTTCAAGACAAGCCTGAGCAAGACCTAATCTCTACTAAAAATAGAAAAACTAGCTGGGTATTGTGGTGGGTGCCCATAGTCTCAGCTACTCTGAAGGCTGAGGCAAGAGGATCACTTGAGCCCAAGAGTTTGAGGTTGCTGTGAGCTATGATGCCACAGCACTCTACCCAGGGCAACAGAGTGAGGCTCGCTCTCTCAAAAAAAAAAAAAAAAAAATACAGCCAATGGGTATGGAAACCAGAATTCCACTCTCCACCTCTGGCAAAATTTGGAATTTACCCAAGGAGTAGAAATAGGAAGTGGGGCCTCTTAGGACTATTTTTATTAACTTTACTACCCAAAATTAGTGTTGTTTATAAGGCCAGGTGGAGGCTGCTGTCCTCTTCATAACATGGTGTAATACCCAGAAAAAGGACCCCTAAAGGCCCCTAACTGTCTCAGCCTGAGTCCCTGCACGTCTCAAATCCCCCACTTTGGGTTAATTCTGAAAACAGTTTTCAGAACAAGGAAGTTCCCCAAAACTCCTAGCCACAGGTAAAACAATGGTGAAAGCTTACTCAAGCTTAGTTTTCCAAGCTAAGTTTGTCCCAGTGCCAACCGCCATGCTGTAGCCCCCCTGAGCCAACTCTGTAACCGTGTCCCTGAGCTAACTGGCCACGTTCTGCTTCTGTGCTCGCCACCTTGCCAGCTAACACTGTTGTGTTCAAAAATGGTATAAAAATCAGCCTGCTCCTCATTTCAGGGCCATTTGCCCTTTGGGGCGGTGGCCCACCTGCACAGGTATAATAAATCACCATCTGATTTATACCTGAAGTAGGGTCCGAGTTTTTCTTACAGGTGGCACATGAGTACAACAATGGTTAAAAGCCACATCCTGTGTGGCCTTCTCCAACCAGCCCAGCTAACAGCTGGCTCCACCTGGATATAAGACAACATCCCTGCTGGGCTTCAACACTTGCATTTTATCTCAAGGAAACTGACCCCAGAAAGGGAGAAGACTGGCTCAAAGGTCCTCCTCCTTGAGCAGATGTCATGGTGATGTAGCTCAGCATGTCTTCAGAAGACAAGAGACCAACTTCCACAGCAAATTCTTAGCTTGGGATTTAATTTGACTGTGATTATCAATGGTTGATAATATTAGACTTTTGACTGGACATGGAGGCTGATGCCTGTAATCCTAGCACTCTGGGAGACTGAAGCAGGTGGATTGCATGAGCTCAGGAGTTTGCGACCAGCCTGAGCAAAACAGCTGGGCATTGCAGCAGGCACCAGTAGTCCCAGCTACTCAGGAGGCTGAGGCAAGAGGATCACTTGAGTCCAATAGTTTGAGGTTGCTGTGAGCTGTGATACCACAGCACTCTACTGAGGGCAACAAAGTGAGACTCTGTGTAAAATAAACTAAACTAAAATAAAATAAAAATAAATTTTAAAGTCACTGGGGGCCAGGCACAGTGGATCATGTCTATAATCCCAGCACTTTGAGAGACTGAGGGAGGAGGATCACTTGAGGCCAGGAGTTCAAGACCAGCCTGGTCAACACAGTGAAAACCTGTCTTCAAAAAAGTATAGTGTAATAATAAAAAAATAATTAGCCAGACCCAGTGGCATACACTATAGTCCCAGTTGCTCAGAAGGCTGTGAGACCAGGAGTTGGGAGCCACAATGAGCTGTGATCACGCCACTTCCCTCCAGCCTGGGCAACAGAACAAGAATCTGTCTTTTAAAATAAATAAAAAGAAAAAGAAGTAATAAGGTGATTGAAAATAATTGTAAAAAGTAAGTATTCTTAAAGATCAAATATTACAAAAAAAAAATCAAATATTAGATATTTGGTCCTGTAATTTCCACATTGTCTAAAGGAGCAAGCAGCTCTGATTAAATTCATAACGTGATGTGCCGTAATGCCTGGCCTCAAAGATTTTAACAGGCCCTCTGGCAGAACAAGTGCTTTGATTTAGAGCTCGAAATGTGTCCTGCCTCAAAAATCAATGCTCGATGGACGGCGCCTGTGGCTCAAGGAGTAGGGCACCGGTCCCATATGCCGGAGGTGGCGGGTTCAAACCCAGCCCCGGCCAAAAATCACAAAAAAAAAAAAAATCAATGCTCGCAAGGAAAAGATGGACGAGCCTTTAGAAAGAGTTGGGCAAAAGCTGACGGGAGCCTGAGAGGTCAGGCCAGAGCTTCCTAAATGAATAGTTAGCACCACAGGAGCAATTAGGGAGACCCTGACAATTGCAGTTCCCCAAAACACAGCTCCCAAGAGGCAGGCTGTGTCAATTCTGGTTGTACTGACAGGCCTGCACAGGCCGGATTAGAAAAGAGCAGCAATTCCAAGCTTGTCACCGTGCTTTGGGGGGTTTTTTGTTTTTGTTTTTGTTTTTTTCTAATTTCAGCTTGCTTGTTCATTCTTCTTCGTTTGAAGTTTTTTTGTTGTTGTTGTTTGTTTCTTTTCTTTTTTTTCTTTTTTTTTTTTTTAACTGTTCTTACTTTGGCGATTGATTCTCTTTCCCTTTGCCTCCCCAGTAGCTGGGATTACAGATGCCCCCTCCCACGTCCGGCTGTTTTTGATGTTAGTAGAGACAGGGTTTCACTCTGGCTCACTCCTGCTCATACTGATCTGGAACCTCCGAGCTCAGGCAATCCACCCGCCTCGGCCTCCCACAGTGCTGAGACTACAGGCATGAGCCACCACGCCCGGCCATCACCGTGCTTTTGAAACGGTGACGCCAAAATGCATATCCACAAAAGTCAACTCTTTCCACCTTCCAGATCAGAAAATGGACTCAACTTCCAGAAGAGACTGCTCCCCTTCACAGGAAACTAATTTCACGAGTGTCTCATCAGACCAGAAAAACCATGTCAGCCAAGCATTTGGCTGTGTTCAAGAAACAACCAGAAGTTGGGTGTGGTGGCTCCTGACTATGATCCCAGCACTCTGGAAGGCCAAGGCAGGTGGATTGCTTGAGCTCAGGAGTTCAAGAGCAGCCTGAGCAAAAGTGAGACACACACACACCCATTTCTACTAAAAGTTAGAAAGTTAGCTGGGTGTCGTGGCGGGCACCTGCAGTCCCAGCTACTCAGAGGCTGAGGCAGGAGATTGCTTGAGCCCAGGAGTTTGAGGTTGCTGTGAACTATGATGATCCTACTGCATTCCAGCCTGGGCAACAAAGTGACTCTGTCTCTAAAAATAAATAAATATTAATGCATTGCTGGGCTCCTGGTCACATAACCTGAGTCCTGTTACAGACATGATTTCTCTACTTGCTACCTTCACCACCTCCATAAAGGACAATTGGTTTGTCCTTGATTGTGCAAATAGGAAAACCAAGTCTGGTGACTTCCTTGCACCTATAAGGCAGGCAGTAAACTCACCCATCCCGGGTGGGAGGGATGGAGCGAGAGCTCAAGGTATCCAAGGACACAGCCATGGAATCAGGCATCTAGGGTCTGAGTACAGTGTGGCCATTGGAGACTGTGACCTTCAATGAGTCCCTGGCCCCCTGAGACTTCAGGTTTCCCACTTAAAACATGCCCCTCTCTGGGGTACTATCAGGCTCGGAGGGAATAAGCCCACTGGGGACACAGTAAGACGCTCTGCAAACAAAGCGTGGATTTTACAGTTGCCCAGAATGGGCTCCCCAAATGGGGGTCCCCACAATCCAGCTTTTTCTGTCAGATCTTCCCCACTTTCTAGTAAGGAACAAAACTAGAGCTTTCGTTTGAAGCCTCTGAGAAATACTGGACCTTCCTCTCAGGAGCTTGAGTTAATCAGACTCAATATGGACCATATGGAAAAGCAGCCCAGGGCATGGAAGGAGAGAAGATGTGGGTGAGAAGCTGCCTCCGGCAACGTTGCCTGAGTGAGCATGGTGAGAGAGGACAATGGGACAGGAAGGTGCCAGCGGGGAACTGAGTCTCAAGACAGATGCTGCCCAACTTTGGAAGCGCCTCCGGTGTCTGGGCCTCAGTGCCTGTCAACTCTCTCCTCTGAGGCCTCCAGTTCTGAGGCTGAACTCTGAGGCTCTGTGAGGGCCACTCCCAGCAGGTGCACGTGTCACCTGCCAGGACTTTCCATGGATTGGCACCTCTTGCCCTTACCTGTGTGGCCATTGTTGGTCATGGAGAACTCTCCCACCTGGGTGTCGTAGCCCGTCAGGTTGAGCGCCTGCAGGGAGGGGTTGTAATGCACCTTCCTCGTCTGCAGATTGATGGGTGACTGTCTCTGTCCCCCGCAGGCGGGGTATTCCTTCGGCCAATGTGCTTGATCCAGCGCCCCATCTGAGACAGGAGAGAGCGAGACAGGAGACAGCAAGTTCCAGGGGCCACTAGCTGAGAAGGCACCTGACCAGGCTAGAGGCCAGGGCCCAGGGGCCCTGTAGTGTGCCTGCATGTACGTGAACTCCCAGGACTCTGACAACTGGAGTCCTCAGTGCCAACTTCTACCTTTCCTGTGACTTAGTGTTTTGAACACAATGAAAGTATTTGACACGTAACTTTTTTCCCTCCTTTGAATTATTTCCAGCTGATAAATGCATCGGTGTGATCCTTGGCTTGGGGTGACTGGGCTGCTTCCTCTAAGTGGCCTCCTCTCCCTGTGCTACAAGACTCCCCCCATTTTCTAGCTCCAGTCCCTTCCGTGGGCCCCCAGTAGGGTGAGGACCCCCTGGGCATCTACACCTGTAGCTTCAGGGCAACTAGGGAAGCAGCACGTTCAGAGGGGAACTAGAATGATTAACTTTTTAAATAATTAGAGCAGTGGTTCTCAACCTTCCTAATGCAGTGCCCCTTCAATACAGTTCCTGTGGGTCACAACCCACAGGTTGAGAACCGCTGAATTGGAGGAAGGAAGTTTATCTTTTCAAAGATGATTAATAATCACAGGGGACAGAGCCATGAAGGCTCCAGGTGTCATTACAAGTGAATTAGTCCTGAAACAGCTATGGGTCTTGGTTTCAGCCATTTGCAATTGAAGATCTGACCTCTCTCCACCCTCAGGGCAGCTCTGTGGTGAGTCTGTAGCTTGTTTTAAAAAAGGTGCTGTACTGGGGTCGCTCAGAGCTTCATGGTTTGCAATCATTGGAAAAGTCAATTCTTTATTTCTCTGCTCTTCACTATTTAATAATGCAAACCAATTTGTTTTAATGAGACAAGAGTTTTACTCTGTTACCCCAGACTAGAGCGCTGTGGCATCATAGCTCACAGCAACTCCTGGGCTCAGCAATCCTCCTGCCTTAGCCTCCCAAGTAGCTGTAATTATAGACATGCACCAGCATGCCTGGCTAATGTTTTTATTTTTACTAGAGATGGGGGGTCTTGCTTTTGCTCAGGCTGGTCTTGAGGGGTCCTCAAACTATGACCCGCAGGCCACATGAGGTGGTGGGATTGTATTTGTTCCTGTTTTGTTTTTTGTTTTTTGTTTTTTTTTTACTTCAAAATAAGATATGTGCAGTGTGCATAGGAATTTGTTCATAGTTTTTTTTTTAAACTATAGTCTGGCCCTCCAATAGTCTGAGGGACAGTGAACTGGCCCCCTGTTTAAAAAGTTTGAGGGCCTCCCAGAATGCTAGGATTATAGGCGTGAGCCACCACACCTGGCCTTCAAACCATTTTTAAGCAATTCTTTCCTATAGGCAGTATGCCAGGACCAAGTCAAACAGCCTCTACTGCAGCGCCGTCTGGGAACAAAATGCTCTGGCCCAGGCCTTGCCAGTCCTGGGGCATCTCTCAGTTGTTCCTGGGAGGCGTTTGCAAAAGCCACCCCCAAGTTCCCTGGGGGCCTCCAGTGGCTTTCCAGGAAGCCCAGAGTCTCCCAGGCTAGCTGACCAGGGGAGGACAAGACCTTCATCACCTGTGTCCTCTCTCTATTCTGTAACTTCGGAACGATACCAGGTACCACTTGGCTAGAAGGGGCAGAAAACCCCAAAGTCTTCAGAGCCCCAGGCAGGTGGGGACGCCTCTGCTTGAGAACAGAGCAGCTGGTTAGAAGTGGTGCTCTGAGCTGGACTGAGCCTCCCCAGGGTGCCCCTAATACCATTGCCCTTGGCTTAGCAGGACATGCCCTCCCGGAACATGCACTTTCTGTGTGCAGCACACAGGATCAGGTTTTGCAGATAACAGGCTCAGCACCATGTTTGCACCTGCCTCCTGCCTCCCACCTGCCACCATCTGCCAATAGCCACCAGCCTCCTCTGGGGCCCCACACCACTGTCCAGCTCAGAAGCAGGAGCTCCCGCACGGGCACACGAAAGGGGTGCTCAGTGTTCCAAAGCCCACAGGCACAGTCTTCTAGCTTTGGCTCACATGTGGGCCAGAACCTAGCTTAAATGCCAGGATTTTTAATTTCACATTTTAAAAGTCTGGTTTGGGGAAGTTGGAGATGATCCAAAGGTAACGAAGTTCCAGATAGACCACATATCATGGAAGTTCCTAGAAAGAAGCCTTCCCAAAGCCTACAGCACCTTCTGTGAAGCTACCAAGAGTTCCTTCTAAGAACCTTATTCTCCACTTACATAGACCAACAAAGCAAGTTGTTTTATAATCAGAATCAGCGATTTATGCAGGTGGGTGGGACGGTGCGCTCACACCTGTAATCCCAGCCCTTTTGGAGGCCAAGGCAGGAGGATCCCTTGTTACCAAGAGTTTGAGACCAGCCTGGGCAATAGGGAGACCCCTCCATCTCTATAACAAATTTAAAAATTAGCTGTGCCTATATTCTTAGCTACTCAGGAGGCTGAGGCAGGAGGATTGCTTGAGCCCAGGAGTTTGAGGCTACAGTGAGCTATGATTGGGTCACCGCACTCTAGTCTGGGCAGCAGCCTGTCTCAAAAAATAATAAGAATAATAATAAGCAATGATTAAGTTCAAACCAAGACAGTGGGTGCAAAAAGTTTCACACCAAAACGTCTACGGGTGAATCAGGTTTGTGAAAGGAGAAAGTTATATAACATCTGGCTTGTTCTCCGTATGTTCCAGACCAAGCCCTCCAGGAGCAGACACCCACAGAAGGTGTGTGGGCCTCCCCTCTCGTTCGGGGCAGGTCCTCCCTTCCATGTTACAGGGGTGGGGGGCTTACCTGAGTAGGTCCACTCGGACCCATGCTGGGCCTGGACGCCCAGGACAAGCAGAGACAGAAGAGGCACCAGGGCCCTCATGGCGCTGCCAGTCTGTGATCAGACCAATTCTGGGGAAGCTCTGCTCTTAAAGGCTCGAAAACTGTAAATAACAATTTAGCAAGTCCAGCCAGCTGATCCACCCTTTGCTGCACCCACTCAAACAATAACAGCCTCCCACAATGGCCCTTCTGACTTCGTTTGAGGGACTGGCCAAGTGCTTGTGGCCTGAGCACTTGGCCAGTCCCCTCCCGAGTCATTACCATATCCAGTTAGCCCCCGGGGTTGGTTGTTTAATGTCTGACCTTCGGAAAAGTCACCTGAAGGGCCACACAGTACAGCCATTGTGGACAGGTGGCCACTGGAGGGTGAAAAGGCCCGAGACAGCCTTCCCCGGAAAGCGGCACTTCCTGTACCCTTTTCCCCGACCTTGGAGATCTGGGGATGTCCAGGGCATCACAGGCACCTGCAAACCCTGCCAGCCCCCACATGGTGCCTCCTTCCTGTCCCAGTACTGGACATGAGCCATTCCTACAGGCTGGCGGCTGCCCTTGGCCAGGCACCTGGGGGAATGGCCTGGCCACCACATGTGCACATGAGATGGACGGTCCTAACTAGAGGCACAGAGGTGCCGCTCCTCTCCTCCTCCCGTGTCCCAGCTCCTGGGTCGTGTCTGAGCTAGGTGGGGCATCCATGGTCCTCTGTGGATTTGTTCTGACAGGTGTAGAGCCCTTGGATAGTCAACAGAGGGGGATTCATAGATCCACTTGGCTACAGAGTCCTTGAACTTAGCTGCGGGAGAAACCTGTGAGTTTATACCTGCTGACAGGCCAGCTTCTCCCTGTCCCTTCAGAGAGGGCATTGGCAAAGAGCAGGCCAAGGCCTGCAGGGTTTTCACCACGCTGGCCAGACACAAAGGCGGGTCCTGCTCCACGGAGCATCTCCAAGCCCCTCTGCTCATCTGCCCCTGGAATGGCAGTGCCGCCTGGAATCTCCTGGACATTTCAAAGGGCCCCCCATTGTCAGTTAATTACAGAACATTTGCTGCTGCAGAGATCTTGCTGAAAGCAGATCCCTAACGCTGAGGAGCTGGAGGAATCTTACAGGAAGCCACACATGTATCAGAGGCAGGATTCTGAAGCCTGACCAGGGGTGCCACTTACTAGCTATGTGACTTCAGCAAGTCCTTAACTGCTCTTTGCCTCAGTTTTCCTGTCTTTAAAAGGAGTTCGTGACAGTATCTCCCTCCTGGGGATTCAGCAATAAATTTAAATGCGATAGTGGGAGCACTACCTGGTGTGTCCCAGGTGGCACTGTCATCTAGTCAGGCCCCTCATTTTATGGACAAAGAAGTGACTTAACATTGTCACCCAGTTAGTAAGGGAACTGGCGGTAAAAATGACTCTTTATCTCCAGTTCATTGAACTCCTTCTCACATTGGCAGAAATTGATTATTATTATTTTTCTTTTTTTGAAGAGACAGGATCTCAAGCAATTCTCCTGCTTTAGCCACCTTAGAGACTGGCTCTCCAGTCCTTGCTAAGTTTGTCACCACGCTGAGCCCCCTGCCCTCCAGTATAGATCACGAGCCCCCACCTCTGCTTGGGAGAGAAAACCCTCAGACAAGCCAAAGACCCTTGACAGCAAACTGCAGGAAATACCAAGCTGAGCCTTCTGAATTGGGGGGCAGTGGGGTGCACTGGAACCTGAGTTGCGAAACACAGGCAGAATCAGTGAGTCGCTGGTCTGCCAAGGCTGGAAGCTCAGGACGCGGTGGAAGCCAGGGAAGGAGATGAGCCCAGGCCACGAGGCTGAGGAAGGGAGCACAGACCGGGAGGGAGAAAGGGGCTCCGGGGACTCAGGAGTTGGGGAAGCCTTCAGAGGTGGGAGGGCTGGGTGGCGGGGAGCCTGCACAGCAAAATGAAGAGTGGCTACCACTCCCAACGGCTCCCCAGCCCATTTCCCGTGGGGTTGTGTTGCCCTGCGGTGAGCTGTTTGGGGATTCCCCAGGAGAGCTCTACTACTTCTGTTGCCCCACGAGTCCCCTTAGAGGTCATGTGCAGAGGGCCCAGCAGCCCCACCATCAACACATCCACCCAGCAGGCCTCGGGCTGTGCCCTGAGTTCTCTGTGTCTTTGGCTAAAAGCGAGTAATTAGGTAGTGAAGGGACTAGATCAGCCAGGCTCTGTAGGAACCATAAGACACCGTGTCCCCAGAGGGACAGGGCCCCTCCCTGTTCTATGCTGCACACTCCCAGGAACAGTGACACGATGGACTCAGGGTCGGATGAGGTCATTTCTGTTGCCTAATTTCTGACCCACTGTCTTCTTCAATCCTAAAATTTTCCATCGACTTTGAACACGAGTCTTCTTGCCTTTGTCAGGCACGGTGTTTGCTTTGGTTTGTTCTTCTCACTGGTGTTTTCTCAGGGTGGCACTTTATACTCTGAACTTCCTCCATCCACACACCCAGCCCATCAGGGCTGTTTTTTAATTCTAAATGCCTGTTTTCCTAGGGCTTATGGTGAGAGGGACTGTCTGAGCGTGTCATTTTCATTACAACAGAAGGTCAACAGGAAGAAAGGAGCTTTTGTTCCTCTCTGGTGCTACTGCTGCTCCAGAGGCCCACCGAGGCAAAATAAAAGAAGAGGGCAGGGGGGGACGGTCAGCCCTGACGAGCAGGGACGTACCATCCGCCCAGATAAAAAACAGACACGAACCATCAGCCCAGGGGAACAGCAAGGCATGGTCAGCCCAGGTGAGCTGGGAAGTCCTGTAAGGCCACGCAAGCAGTGAACCACCCTTAATGCAGGTGAGCAGCCAAGGCCTGGTCAGCCCAGGGGAACGTGTGAGGGACAAGGACCCCAGATGAGCAGGGAGGCACCGTCAGCCCACGTGAGCCAGTGCTCAGGCCTGCACAGGCTTGGCACAGAAGAATGCTCCTGACTACATGAGAATGTGCATCTTCCCACTGTGAGTGACACACACAGGCCATTGTTCAGTTCACGCAGGAGAGGCAGCTCTCTGGAATCCTGAATAATGAGTCATTCTGCACAAGCGAGTTTTCTCGGTGGTTGAAGGCTCGGTCTCACACAAGTCCCAAAACATTTACCCCATTGGAGGTTAAACTTTTAAAAACTATCACACTTTGCCTCCTTTTAAAGTAGATTAAACTGGATGTTATTAAATAACATTCGGCTGGACTTCCCTCTGCCTCCATGAGTCCCAGTGATATATCAATTATTATCCTGGGCCCGACACGGTGGCTCACACCTGGAATCCCAGTACTCTGGGAGGCCTAGGCAGGTGGATTGCTTGAGCTCACAGATTTGAGACCAGCCTGAGCCAGAGCGAGACCTCGTCTCTAAAAATAGCCCGGACGTTGTGGCCGGCGCCTGTAGTTCCAGCTGCTTGGGAGACTGAGACAAGAGAATCACTTGAGCCCAAGCGTTTGAGATTGCTGTGAGCTGTGACACCATGGTACTCTACCAGAGGCAACAAAGTAAGAGACTCTGTCTCAATCAATCAATAAAATAAAATAAAACAAAATACAATACTTGTCTCTCAGGTTAATTTACATGTGAATCTGTTTCCCCCACTGATTCATCCTCCCTAGCAACCACTTGCTGCACCCATATTCCTCATTCCTCCCTCCCTTCAAAGGCATCTATAAAGGTATCTGACCATCAATAGGACATTGGGTAATCAGCTGGGCACAGTGGCCCACGCCTGTAATCCTAGCAATCCGGGAGGCCGAGGCAGGTGGATGGCTTGAACTCAGGAGTTGGAAACCAGCCTGAGCAAGAGTGAGACCCTGTCACTACTAAAAATAGAAAAACTGAGGCAAGAGGATCACTTGAGCCCAAGAGTAGGAGGTTGCTGTGAGCTTGAGACTGTCTCAAAAAAAAAAAAGAAAAAGACATTGAATAATCACTTTGGTGGTCCCCTCCATGCGCATGGTATTTGGAAACATACATTTCTCTTATTAATCTGCCTTAATTGTGAGTTGATCTTTCAGTGAACCAACCAAGGGAAAGGGGTGAGTTTCACCATGATCCCTATACCCACATCCGAAAACACCCGCCCCTAAGCCACCGAGGAAATCCTTTTCTCTGTTACTAATCTAGGTAGAAGCAAAATAGGAACTAAACACCTACCACCATTTATGGCTCAGCCTGTCAGGCATATTCGATGCCCCTTCTCTGTGCAAACTCACCGTAGGTCCTGCTGTTGGAACTGGACAGTCCAGTTGCGTCTCCTACTGGCTGTGGCTAAAGTCTTGCTAATAACTTTTAATACACTCCACCCTTGGTTACTTCTATAGGGCAGGTTTATCTGTCTGGCAGCTCCACCTTTCACTGTTCAGTAAACAATTCTAAATCCATCCTGAGTACTGACTAATTCTCCCCTTATACCTAAGGGATTGGTTATGCAAGTAGAGGGCTATATGGGTTTCCAGTCATCACCGTAACAAATTGCCAAAACCTCCGTGTTTAACGCACATTCACTCTCTCACAGAGCTGAAGGTTGCACATTAGAAATGAGTTTCATGGGGCTGAGCGAATCAAGAGGCTCTGAGGGGACAGTCTGCTCCATTATGCTTTTTCAGCCCTAGTGGCCACTCGCCCTCCTGGGCTCCTGGCATCTTCCTCCTTTGATCCCAGCCTCCCTCTTACAAGGGTCCTTATGATTACCTTCAGGTTACCCAGATAATACGGGATTATTTTGTCATCGCCAGATCCTTAATTCAATCACATCTGCAAGTTTCCTGTGCCCTATAAGATGACATTTACAGGCCCTGAGGGATTAGGACATGACCATCTGGGGAGAGCCATTCTTCAGCCCACCACAAGGATGCAGGGAAGCACTAAGCTAAGTCACACCAGGAGCTATTGGAAATTGGATTTAGACTTCAGAGAACAGAGTTATAACTCAGTCATGGCATGAAACAGCTGGGAAGGTGTCGGAACATAATGAACCAGGGCTGACTTGCACGATGAGTGTACAACTGCCAGGCATTCTCAGCTCTCTGAATGACCACAGTGGTGTGGCCAGTGTTGGCCAGCGGGACTAAAGATCTCTGGTAACCTGAGAAAGGGTCAGCAGCATGGACTGAGGAGAGGGGGTCCAGGGCCTGTGGGGTCAATGTGCCAGGAGCTAGTGAACCAAGTTGAGTTCTCAAGACAAGAGTTGACTTGCAGCTGAGTCACAGCCTGGCATTGGGAGGAGCCTCTGCCTCAGAAATACAGAAGCCTTAATCTGGTTTACTAGAAAAATGAGAATCTACATATGGTGAACAAAATTTTTTTTTAATTTATTAAAAAGCATCTGAGATCACCAAGGTAGGAGTATACAAAAAAGATAATACTAGTAGCTGGGCACCTATAGTCTCAGCTACTCTGGAGGCTGAGGCAAGAGAAGCCCTTGAGCCCAAGAGTTTGAGGTTTCTGTGAGCTATGATGCCACAGCACTCTACCCAGGGTGACAAAGTGAGACTCTGTCTCCAAAAAATAATAATAATAATAATAATACTATATATTACTAGAAGTTGGGTTTGTCCCAGAAATTCAAGGTTGGTTTAATACATGAAAAGCAATGTAACAAAAATAAAGGAAAAAAAGATACTAAAAGCATTTTAACAGAAAAATCAATTGATAAAATTCACCATCCAAAAGAGAAAATTAAAATCTATTTATGATTAAAAAACAAAAGCTTGGGCAGCGTCTGTGGCTCAGTGGGTAGGGTACAAGCCCCATGTACTGAGGGTGACGGGTTTGAACCTGGCCCCGGCCAAACTGCAACAAAAAATAGCCGGTTGTTGTGGCGGGCACCTGTAGTCCCAGCTACTCAGGAGGCTGAGGCAAGAGAATCACCTAAGCTCAGGAGTTGGAGGTTGCTGTGAGCTGTGACACAACAGCACTCTACCAAGGGCAATAAAGTGAGACTCTGTCTCTAAAAAATAAATAAAATAAAATACACAAAAGCTCTTAGGAAGCTAGAGGTAAGCCAGACGTGTTGACATGCCTGTAGTCCCAGCTACTCTGGAGGCTGAGGCAGGAGGACTGTTTGAGCCCCGGTGTTTGAGGCTGCAATGAGCTATGATCTAGCCACTGCACTCTCAAATGGGCAACAGAGTGACACTGTCTCAAAAAATAAAAATTACAAATAAAAGGAAAAAGGGGAAACAGGAGAATTTCCTCAATTTGATAAAGAATAGCTACCAAAAAAAATCCATACCAAGCATCAAATGTAACGGTGAAATATTAAAAGTTTCCCCCTATGGGCGGCGCCTGTGTCTCACCCGGTAGGGCGCGGGCCCCATATGCCGAGTGTGTCGGGTTCAAACCCAGCCCTGGCCAAACTGCAACCAAAAAATAGCCGGGCGTTGTGGCGGGCGCCTGTAGTCCCAGCTGCTCAGGAGGCTGAGGCAAGAGAATCGCCTAAGCCCAGGAGTTGGAGGTTGCTGTGAGCTGTGTGACGCCACGGCACTCTACCGAGGGCGATAAGGTGAGACTCTGTCTCTACAAAAAAAAAAAGTTTCCCCCTAAAACTGGGAAAGGAAGTAGAATGCTTGCTATCACCCTATATCTTAAAATTTTCCTGGAGATCCAGGCTAGTGCAATAAAGGGGGAAAGTTTTAGGGATTAGAAAGAAATACAACTGTCTTCTTTACAGATGACACAATTGGTTACATTGAACATAAAATAGATAAATTATGATCCTACAAAGTTTATACTTACAAAGTCAATATACAAAATCCTATTGTATTTCTTTGAGTTTTTGGGTTTTTTGTTTTTGTTTTTTTGTTTTTTTTGAGGTGGGACTACAAGCGCCCGCCACAACACTCAGTTATTTTTTTGTTGCAGTTGTCATTGTTATTTAGCTGGCTGGGACTGAGTTTGAACCCGCTAGCCTCGGTGCATATGGCCGATGCCATAACCACAGTGCCAAATCCCAATTGTATTTCTCTATAACAGCAACAACTAGAAAGTGAAATTTTTTTCCTATCCCCTTTTTTCCTTTAAAGTGAATTTTTTTTAATGTTTATTTTTTTGAGACAGCCTTGCTCTGTTGCCCAGGCTAGAGAGTGCCGTGGTATCATCATAGCTTACTTCAAACTTGAACTCCTAGGCTCAAGGGATCCTCCTGTCTCAGCCTCCCGAGTTTCTGGGACTATAGAAATTTGCCATCACACCTGGCTAATTTTTTTGTTTTTTGTGAAGACAGGGTCTCACTATCACCCACACTGGTCTCAAACTCAAGCAATCCTCCCACTTTGGCCACCCAAAGTGTTGGAATTACAGGGATAAGTCAACACACATGCCTGAAATTGAAACATTTTTATTTTATTTATTTTATTTTTATTTATTTGTTTAGAGTTTCTTTGAGACAGAGTTTCAGTAGAGTGCCATGGTGTCATAGCTCACAGCAACCTCCGATTCTTGGGCTTAAGTGATTCTCTTGCCTTAACCTCCCAAGTAGCTGGGACTACAGGCGCCCGCCACAATGCCCAGCTATTTTTTGTTGCAGCTGTCATTGTTATGTAGCTGGCCCAGGCCAGTTTCAAACCCGCCACCCTTGGTATACGTGGCTGGCGCCAAACCACTGTGCTACGAATGCTGAGCCAGAAAATTTAAACATTTTTTAATCTTACAAATTATACCCCTACAGGAACTCTTTGCACTGATTGTAACTTTTCTATAAGCCTAAAACTATTCTAAAATTAAGAGTCTTTTTTAAAAAACTTATTCCATTTACAGTGGCATCCGAAAACATCAAATGCCAATGAATAACTCTAATAAAAGATTACAGAAAGAAACTAAAGACCTCAATACATGAAAAAATAGGCAAAAATTTCTTTTCTTTTTTTTTTTGAGACAGAGTAGCACTTTGTCAACCTCTGTAGAATGCTTTACTGTCATAGCTCACAGCAACCTCATACTCTTGGGCTCAAGTGATTCTCTTGCCTCAGCCTCCCAAGTAGCTGCAACTTCAGGTGTTCCCCACAATCCAAAAATCCACCCACAGATAAATGGATGAACAAAATATGGTATATCCATACAATGGAATATTATTCAACCTTAGAAAGGGGTGAAATGTTGATAGATGCATGCTACAAAGATAAACCCACAAAACATTTTGCTAAGTGAAGTAAGTCAGACACAGGAAAGGTATTATATAATTCCACTTACATGAGGAATCTGGGCTTAGTGGCTCACACCTCTAATCCCAATATTCTGGAAGGCCAATGTGGGAGGATTTCTTGGGGCCAAGAGTCAAGACCAGCCTGAGCAAGAGCAAGACCCCATATTTACAAAAAATTAAAAAATTGTGCCAGGCATGGCAACTCACACCTGTAATCCCAGCACTTGGGAGGCTGAGGCGGGTGGATTGCCCAAGCTTACAGGTTGGAGACCAGCCTGAGCAAGAGTGAGACCCTGACTCTAAAAAAATAGCCAGGCATTGTGGTGAGTGCCTGTAGTCCCAGCTACTTGGGAGGCTGAAGCAAGAGAATCACTTGAGCCTAAGAGTTTGAGGTTGCCGTGAGCTAAGATGCCACAGTACTCTACCAAGGGTGACCAAGTGAGATTCTGTTTAAAAAAAAAAAATTGCGGCAGGCATGGTGGCTCACACCTGTAAACCCAGCATTTTGGGAGGCCAAGGCTGGTGGATGGCTTGAACTCAGGAATTGGAGACCAGCCTGAGCAAAATAGAGACCCTGTCTCTAATAAAAATAGCTGGGCATGGCTCGGCACCTGTGGCTCAAGCAGCTGAGGCACCAGCCACATATGCCTGAGCTGGTGGATTCGAATCCAACCTGGGCCCACCAAACAACAATGACGGCTGCAACAAAAACAAAAAAATAGCTGAGCGTTGTGTCAGATGCCTGTAGTCCCAGCTACTTGGAAGGCAGAGGCAGGAGAATCACTTGAGCCCAGGAGTTGGAGGTTGCTGTGAGCTGTGATGCCCAGGGCGACAGCTTGAGGCTCTGTCTCAAAAAAAAAAATAAATAAAATAGCTGGGCATTGTGGTGGGCACCTGTAATCCTAGAGGCTGAGGCAAGAGAATCACTTGAGCCCAAGAGTTTGAGGTTGCTATGAGCTACAACACCATGGCACTCTACCCAGGGCAACAAAATAAGATTCTGTCTCAAACAAAAATTTAAAAATTAGCAGGGCATTGCAGCAGGTGCCTGTGGTCCTAGCTACTTAGGGAGGCTGAGACAGGAGGATGTCATGAGGCCAGGAGTTTGAGGTTTCAGTAAGTTATGATGATGCCACTGCACTTTAGGTTGACAGAGCAAGACCTTATTTCAAAAATAAGTAAATAAAAATCGTTTAAATGTTCAGTTTTGCAAAGTGAAGCATTCTGAAGATGGTTACACAACAGTGTGAATACACTTAGTACTATTAAACTGTACACTTACAAATGATTGAGTTTCATGTGGTGTATATTCTATCACAATAAAAATGTTAATGATGAGGGCGGCGCCTGTGGCTCAGTGAGCAGGGCGCCGGCCCCATATGCTGAGGGTGGCGGGTTCAAACCCAGCCCCGGCCAAACTGCAACAAAAAAATAGCCAGGCGTTGTGGCAGGCACCTGTAGTCCCAGCTACTCGGGAGGCTGAGGCAGGAGAATCGCCTAAGCCCAGGAGTTGGAGGTTGCTGTGAGCTGTGTGATGCCATGGCACTCTACCGAGGGCGATAAAGTGAAACTCTGTCTCTACAAAAAAAAAAGTTAATGATGAAAATTTATTTGTCCATTAATTTGAAAACATAGATCAAATGGACACATTCCTGTAAGAATATAACTTAACAAAGCTTAGGAAGAAACAACCAGAATAGTCCTGTAATTATTGAAGAAATTGAACAGTTGACAAATATTCCCATGAATCAAAAGCCCATAATTATTGCAGGCAAGTTTTCCTAAACATATAAGAAACAAACAATCCAAACTTACACAAAAAATAGCCTAGAGCCAGGAGCAATGGCTCACGCATGTAATCCCAGCACTCTGGAAGTCCGAGGCAGGTGAATCACTTGAGCTCACGAGTTTGAGACCAGCTTGAGCAAGTACGAGATCCGGTCTCTAAAAAATAAATAAATAGGGTGGCGTCTGTGGCTCAGTCAGTAAGGTGCTGGCCCCATATACTGAGGGTGGCAGGTTCAAACCTGGCCCCAGCCAAACGCAACAACAACAAAAAATAGCCAGGCATTATGGCAAGCACCTGTAGTCCCAGCTATTCAGGAGGCTGAGGCAAGAGAATCACTTAAGCCCAGGAGTTGGAGGTTGCTGTGAGCTGTGTGATGCCACGGCACTCCACCAAGGGCCATAAAGTGAGACTCTGTCGCTACAAAAAATAAATAAATAAATAAATAAATAAATAAATAGCCGGGCATTGTGGTGGGCGCCTGTAGTCCTAGCTACTCAGGAGGCTGAAGCAAAGGGATCTCCTGAGCTGTGAGCTATGACGCCAAGACACTCTACTGGGGGCAAGAAAGTGAGACTCTGCCTCAGAAAACAAAATGAAACAAAACAAAAAACATAGCCTAGACAGGGACAGGCAAACCACAGCCTGTGGGCCCGGTTTGGCTTTTACGTCTTGTCTGTGGCTAGTCTCAACAGTGTACTGGCGTTTATAATCACAGCAGAGACTGCAAGGTCTGCACCACCCAACATGTTTACCATCCAGGCATTTACAGAAATATGCCCAAAGCGGAGAACTTCTTCCAACTCATTTTCGTAGCTGATATATCTTTGGCATCAAAAATCTAACAAGGACAGAAAAAAAACTGTCCCCACAAAAAGTAATACATAGATTATATCTCTTAAAAAATACTAGTAGAATTCAACGAGTTAAAATGTTGAATAAAAATCTAACAAGGACAGAATGAAAACAAATTATAAGCCAGTGCCATTCATGAACTTAGAATAAAAACCCTAAACAAGGCTGGGCGCCCATAGCACAGTGGTTACAGCGCCAGGGACATACACCAAGGGTGGTGTGTTTGAACCCAGTCTGGGACAGCTAAACAACAACGACAACTGCAATAAAAGAAAAATAGCTGGGTGTTGTGGCAGGCAGAGTAGTCCCAGCTACTTGGGAGGCTGAGGCAAGAGAATCACTTGAGCCCAAGAGTTTGAGGTTGCTGTGAGCTGTGATGCCACAGCCCTCTACCAAGGGTGACATAGTGAGACTCTGTCTCAAAAAAAAAAAAAATACTAAACAAAAGAGAAATAAATGACTGATCTTCTTAAGACTTCTAGTTTTCAGCCAATTTTTGCTGGGCTTCTTTGGTCCCATACATGAGTGTCATCTTTTTATTGATCAGTCTCTTCCAATTCATTTACTTAACCACCCTGGGCACCAAGGCACAGTAATCCATCCCTTACCCCTTGCCTGTGTCCCAGCCCTTCTTGCAGCTAAGAGAAGAAATGTCACTCACTTTTAGCTAATGAGACAAGCAGGGAAATCCACAAGGGAAACTTTGGGGAAAGGATTTGCTTTCTTATTAAAAAAAAAATACTGAGCCGCACCTGTGGCTCAGTCAGTAAGGCACTGGCCCCATATGCCGAGGGTGGCGGGTTCAAACCCAGCCCCGGCTGAACTACAACAAAAAAAAAAATAGCCGGGTGTTGTGGCAGGTGCCTATAGTCCCAGCTACTCAGGAGTCTGAGGCAAGAGAATCGCTTAAGCCCAGGAGTTGGAGGTTGCTGTGAGCTGTGTGAGGCCACGGCACTCTACCGAGGGCCATAAAGTGAGACTCTGTCTCTACAAAAAAAAAAAAATAATAAGTAAGTGCAAGAGGCCAGGCATGGTGGTTCATGCCTATAATCCTAGCACTCTGAGAGGCCAAGGTGGGAGGCTCACTTGAGTTCAGAAGTTTGAGACCAGCCTGAGTAAGAGTGAGACCCTGTCTCTACTAAAAATAGAGAAATTAGCCAGGCGTGTTGGCACATGCCTGTAGTCCCAGCTACTCGGGAAGCTAAGGGAAGAGGATCACTTGAGCCCAGGAGTTTGAGGTTGCTGTGAGCCAGTGCACTCTAGCCTGGGCAACAGGGTGAGACCCTGTCTCAGAGAGAGGAAAGGAGAGGAGAGGAAGAGAAAGGAGCAGAGTAGATGGCAGGGGAGGAGACGAGAGGAAGAAAGAAAGAAAGGGGCAGTGCCTGTGGCTCAAGGAGTAGGGCACCGGCCCCATATACCAGAGGTGGTGGGTTCAAACCTGGCCCTGGACAAAAACTGCAAAAAATAAAAATAAAAGAAAGAAAGAAAGCATGCCAGAGAAGAACCGGAGAACTTGATGACATTGCTTCTTTTCCTTTCTTTAGCCCTAAAATCAAGTCTGATGTCTGGAGCTGTGGCATCTCTTTTATGACCCTGAGGATAGAAAGCCAGCATGTTAATGACAGCAGAGCAGAAAGAGGAACTATTGGGCCCCCAAAGTCTTCATAGAGCAGCTGAAGTAACATCAGCAGCAGCCTCCAAACATCTTGTTTTCAAAGGAAAATCACTTCTCTTTGACTAGTCACTTGTAGTTAAGTGTTCTATTAACGTGCACCTGAATTAATTCATAAGTAATATATCCACAAACATTTAATATTTCAATCATGAGTCACTTTTGTAAGCTTTATTTTTTTTTTAAGAGATAAAGTCTTGCTATATTGCTCAGGCTGGTCTCAAACTCCTCGGCTCAAGAAATCCCCCCTTCTCAGCCTCCCAAGTAACTGGAACCTCAGGCTCATGCCACTGGGCCCAGCTATCAATAGCTTTTTAAGAACCATTAAAGTTCTTAAAACTTACAGATGGACCCACCCATGGCTATAAATGATTGTGGTATCTTTAGAAATGGTAGGTTTAACCTATCAAACGCCTCAATTTATTTCCTACTTAATTCTTTGGCCTTGCCTAATTAAAAAAAAAAGTTAATACAGTGGTTATTTATATTCCAATTGGAGAAAAAAATATTTAAAATGAATAAGGTGCAGTGGCTCATGAAATCTCAGCCTTTTTGGAGACTAAGGCGAGAGAATTGCTGGAGGCCAGATATTTTGTACTAGCCCGGCCAATATAGTGTGACACTGTCTACAAAAAATGTAAAAATTGGGCGGCATTAAAAAAAAAAATGGGCTGAGTACAGTGGTTCACACCTGTAATCCTAGCATTCTGGGAGACTGAGGCAGGTGGATTGCCTGAGCTCAGGAGTTTAAGAGCAGCCTGAACAAGAGCAAGACCCCATCTCTACTAAAAATAGAAAAATTAAGGGCTGGGTGCCACAGTTCACACCTGTAATTCTAGCACTCTAGGAGGCTGAAGTGGGTGTATTGTTTGAGCAAAGGAGTTCAAGACCAGCCGAAGCAAGAGCTAGACCCCATCTCTAAAAAATAGATGAACGTTGTGGCAGGTGCCTGTAGTCCCAGCTACTCAGGAAGCTGAGGCAAGAGAATTGCTTGAGCTGGAGAGTTGAGGTTGCTGTGAACTATGATACCACTGCACTCTACTGGGGGGCAACAAAGTGAGACTCCGTCTCAAAAAAAAAAGCATTCCTGATGTTAAATATATAAAAATATAAATATGTATAACATAGGAGTATAGTTTTCTTTTCTTTTCTTTTTCTTTTTTTTTTTTTTTTTTTGAGACAGAGTCTTACTCTGTCACCCTGGGTAGAGTGCTGTGATGTCACAGTGCACAGCAACCTCAAACTCTTGGGCTCAAAGTGATCCTCTTGCCTCAGCCTCCTGAGTAACTAGGACTTCAGAGGTACCCACTACAACACTGACTATTTTTTAGAGATGGGGTCTCACTCTTGCTCAGGCTGGTCTCCAACTACTGAGCTCAAGCAATCCACCTGCCTTGGCCTCACAGAGTGCTGGGATTACAGGTGTGAGCCACCTCGCCCAGCATCCAAGAAGAAATATTGCAGGTGCTGCTTTACACACGCAGGCCTCTCTGAAGTACCTAGAGAGAAAGCTGAGGATACTTTTAACCAGTGGGGAAGTACTAATACCAACCTAGGTCAAGTTAAAAAGTCCATAATCATACAATTCTGGAAAGGGCTCAACTCTATCCAGGACAATTTATAAGGAAATTATTCTCCAGTAAAATTAACAGACCAGTCATTAGAAGAGCAGAGTCTTGAACTCTCTGAGGCCATAGGACATGTGGTTCCTCACCTTTCTTGGTCAGGATTCTTTTTTGTGGAAGACAGGATCTCACTATGTTGCCCAGGCTGGAGTGCAGGGGCCATTCACAGGTGTGATCATGGCACACTATAGCCTCGAGTGCAGTCTCAGGGACTATAAGTACCGTGCCTGGCTCTCAATCAGAATTCTTGAGAAGTGCCCCCAAGGACACCTTAGTTTAGATTTTTATTTTCTTCCCATAACTGCTGCTCCACTGAAATATTCTGGAAAACACAAGAAGCAGCTAGTGTTATATTTTTGCTTATCTTCAGCTGTGTGCATGTTGTGCATTTTGTGTCTGGATGTCATGTTTGTGAAAACAAATCAACTTGTTACTTGCCCCTGGGTCCCTGCAGTAGCAAGAACCACTGCCACGGCCCGGAAGCCAGCTGAAGTATCATTGTGCACTCGTGACATCTAGTGGCCAGAACAAGCATCGTAGCAGTTTTTCTTTTTTCCTCCAGTTCCGTGCAGCATCCAGGATGTGATTGGAAACAGCTGATCTATAGAGGGCTGAGGGATGGAAAGATAAAGGTGACACAAGGAAAGAGGTACGAGCTTGGTGTCTCCTGCTGCAGGAAACCTACCAGATGGCTGGGAAGATGCCCAGAATCCTGTTCCCAGACCATCAAATAAGTATTTATGGAGGACATATTTTTTATTTCATTGGGATGAAATTAACATAACATTAACCTTTTTTTTTTTTTGTAGAGACAGAGTCTCACTTTATGGCCCTCGGTAGAGTGCCGTGGCCTCACTCAGCTCACAGCAACCTCCAACTCCTGGGCTTAAGCAATTCTCTTGCCTCAGCCTCCAGAGTAGCTGGGACTACAGGCGCCCGCCACAACGCCGGCTATTTTTTGGTTGCAGTTTGGCCGGGGCCGGGTTTGAACCCGCCACCCTCGGTATATGGGGCTGGTGCCTTACCGACTGAGCCACAGGCACCGCCCAACATTAACCTTTTTAAAGAGTAAAAGTCAGTGGCATTCAAACACTGTGCCACCATCTTTATCCAGTTCCAAAACATTTTCATCACCCCAGAAGGAAACCCCTGGCCCATGATCCCCCACTTCCTCTAGCCCCAGGTAAGCACTAATCTGCTGTCTGTGGTTTACCTATTCCAGATATCTTCTATAAATGAAATCATACCGTCGCTGGCCTTTGTCTTCCTTCACTCAGCATAATGTTGCCTCATCTACGCTGTATCACATATCAGTAAACTGTTTTTATGATGAGGTAATATTCTATTATGTGTACATTATACATTTTGTTTATCCATTCATCTGTTGATGGACTTTAGGATAATTTCCACTTTTTGTCTATTGAGAGTAATGCTGCTAGGGTGGCGCCTGTGGCTCAGTGGGTAGGGCGCCGGCCCCATATGTGGAGGGTGGTGGGTTTGAACCCAGCCCCGGCCAAACTGCAACAAAAAAATAGCTGGGCATTCTGGCAGGTGCCTGTAGTCCCAGCTACTCGGGAGGCTGAGGCAGGAGAATCGCTTAAGCCCAGGAGTTAGAGGTTGCTGTGAGCTGTGATGCTACGGCACTCTACCGAGGGTGATAAAGTGAGACTCTGTCTCTACAAAAAAAAAGAGAGAGAGAATAATGCTGCTATGAACATCTGTGTACAAGTGCATGTTTGAGTATCTGTTTTCAATTATTTGGGGTATATGGCTAGGAATGTAACTTTTTGAGGAACTGGTGATATATTTTTAGACTCCTTGAAATTGGTTAAAAAAAAAAAAAAAAAAGGGATTTTATTTAGACCAGGACCAAATTTTCCCAAATGAACAGTGGGGTTTTTTGTTTTGTTTTGTTTTTTGAGCCGTTTCCTTCTTTCTGGGTATCTGACTTGTGAGCCTAGTCTGAAAGTACCCATGGGAATGCATGCAGATGGACGAGATAAAAGAACCCATTCAGTGGAAAGTTAATTTGCCTAAGGATTCCCTGTTGACATTTGTTTAACTTGAGTGACAGCTCAGCAAACAGAGCTCTTTGCCCCAAATCTTTGTTATGATCTCTGTCATAACATTTTATTTGAAAACTGCCTCCAGACCTAAAATGAATTTGGACAACCAATGTGAATTAATTAAGCTGAAAAGAACTCTCAAAACAATGATTTCCCTGATGTGTTTTCATTCCAATCTTCCAGGTCACTAATTTGTCCTCTGTGTGTGTGTGTGTGTGTGTGTGTGTGTGTGTGTGTGTGTGTGTGTGTGTGTGTGTGTGTGTGTGTTTACAAGGAAAAGGTAATGAGGAGGTATATTTGGTGCCCTCAGTAAAATATCCTTGATTTGACATCAGCAGAGAAAGGGCTGCTTGGCACAAATGAATATTCTAGAAAACATTAGCTGATCCGTTTAAGCCCCCATTATAAATAGGTTAACCATTTTGGACAAAAAGCTTTCTAAAACTGGAATTCCGTTTCCGACTGAAACAGAAGACACTGCATGTAATAATGAACTTTATTGTCAGACCAAGCTACAGTGAGCTACAACACACTGATCTTCTCAAGGACTAAGTAAGGGCTTGAAAAGGGTATCACAGTTCCTGTAATTTACTTCAAAATCCTTTAGCACGATCTGATCTATGCGTGTGTGACTTCCTTTTAATCTCCTTCCCAGAGGTAGTTATCTCTGCTAAATCAGGAATGCAAAACTCTGGAGGTGATGAGAGGCATGACAAAAGCCCACTTCAGTTCTCTTTATCGCCAGTCACCACCAGATGGTTCGTTAATTACCACAAGGAGCTAAGAATGATTTTTCATTGATGAAATAAGAGTGTCCAAGACTGATGAACCAGCACGAATGCAGGGGTGTCCAACCTGCTGTCTGTGGGCTGCATGCTGGTTATTTGAGGACTGTTTTGCTTATCTGTGGTGTCAGATATCACAAAAAAAGCACACAGGACCATTTTGTTTGCTCATCAGCTTTTCTTAGCATCTGCGTATTTAATGCGTGGCTGAGGGCAACTCACTCTTCCAACTTGCAGCAGAGAAGAGATAAGGTTGGACACCCTGGTGAATGTTCCTGCCCTTGGATGAGCAGGGTACAGGAATCTACTGAGCCCTGTATGTCATTTTAATTTGCAAGCATCCTTGTTTTTTTTATTATTATTTATTTATTTTCTTTTGAGACAGAGTCTCACTAAGTCCCCTGCAGTAGAGTGCCGTGGTGGCACAGCTCACAGCAACCTCAAATTTGGGGGCTTAAGCGATTCTCTTGCCTCAGCCTCCCAAGTAACTGGGACTACAGGTGGCTGCCACAATGCCCCACTATTTTTTTGTTGCAGTTACCATTGTTGTTTAGCAGGCCCAGGCCGGATTCGAACCCACCTGCTCCTTGGTGTATGTGGCCAGCGCCCTAACCACTGAGCAATGGGCGCCAAGCCCATCCTCGTTTTTTCAAAAAGTACAAAGAAATAGGGTACAAAGACCCAGCCCGCTCGTCTCACTTTGGACCTGCAGCAGGATTGACCTGAGCTGTAGCCACATTGAGGTCAGTCCTGTCCTCCTCACCACCTGGTGTCTTTCCTGAGAGACCCCCCTGGGAAACCTCTGCAGTGTGTGTCCAGGGAAACCAGGACACCAGGAAACCCAGGACAGCTGGTAGCAGGAAGGTGAGGAAACCAGAAGGGATGCTTCTTACCTGGAAACCAGTCTCACCCCATGTGTTTGCCCAAGACAGGAAGGCACTCTGCATTCCTGGCCCTTTGGTCTTGAGAAGCTACAGGGTACAAGCTTGCTAAGAAAACAAACTAGGGAGTAAGTTATTACCTTTTTTAGAAAACACGTGTACACACACACACACACACACACACACACACACACACACACGGCAATCAATAACACTGGGATAATTTCTAAGGAGTTCCCAAGTAATAAAATGTATTTTTAAAGTACTCATTGAGAATGGCAAGAAACTTTGGTCACCCTGGGCCTTTGGGCCACTTCAATCAGCCCAATCTCAGAGACTGCAGCAGAAAGTCCCCAAGTTGGCCAGCTAGTGGGCCATGGTTCCTGGAAGCCACCCCTGACCTAGTCACCTGTCCACTTGTGTTCCCTGGGTTGGCACTGCCCACGTCCCAGAGCACAGACTCACCCAAGACACTCAGTTCACATAAAAGCTGTGGAGACCCCTCACTGGGAGATTGAGGCAGTTAATTAATCAAAATAACCTTAGTCCCTAAATTTGAACTTTCTGTTTAGCACAGCCTGTGGCCACTGTACATTTGATCCCTGGGGTCCCTCTGGTTAAATTATATAAGGCTTTTTCTAAATAATCAAAGGAATTTTTGGAAATGTGCCCTGGCTAGTCCTTGGCTCCCCACTGGGAAAGAAAAAGCAGAAAGAGACTGAAGCAAGTGAATCTCTTCTATTTACCCCTGGAGCCTGGGGCACCTCTGCATAGCAAGATAACTAATTCTGAAACAGATCCTTCCCCCGGAAATGACTGAGGGCCTGCAGGGCATCCATGATTGTGGTTCATAAGGGGAGGGGTGAGGAACTAAAGAGGAACTCAGAGCTAGATCTTACCACTGGCTGGTCCCCACCCCAGCCTCCCTCTCCCCACCTGGCCCTGTAGGAATGTGCCCCTGAGCACACAGGATGTCTGCCCCTCTGGCCTGCCAGGCTTCATTTTACCTGATCTAAATCACAGCCACCAGCAAACAGGTGTGGGTTCCAGAAATTTGTATGCTACAGGGAACACATGCCTTTTGTATAACAAAACAAAATGAAGAAATAAAATAAAGGAACAAATAAAATATGCAAGCCAAGGAACGGAGGCAAATCCTTCCATTTCCCGTCCTCCCCTCAGCCCTCTGCCTAGGCCCTAGAGCAGCGGTTCTCAACCTGTGGGTCGCAACCCCCAGGAACTGTATTAAAGGGTCGCAGCATTAGGAAGGTTGAGAACCACTACCCCAAAGGACAGCCACATGGTCTGTCCTTCTGGAGACCCTTGAGATGTACAAACTCACCCAAACATACAGTCAGGTTTATACTACGCATGGCTCAGAGGTCTGATTTTTTCTTTTCACTTACTGTATTACTTTTCTTTTCTTTTTTTTTTTTTTTTTTGAGACAGAGTCTCATGTCACCCTCAGTAGAGTACAATGGCATCACAGCTCACAGCAATCTCAAACTCTTGGACTTAAGCGATTCTCTTGCTTCAGCCTCCCAAGCAGCTGGGACTACAGGCGTCCACCACAACACCTGGCTATTTTTTGTTGCAGTTTGCTGTCCAGCAGGCCCCAACTGGGTTCGGTGTATGTGGCTGGCACCATAACCACTGTGCTACGGGAGCCGAGCCTGTATTACTTTTCCATATTGAAGCTACACCATAGATCACCTCGTTCTAGTAGTCTAGGAGGCCAAGGTGGGAGGATTGCTGGAGCTCAGGAGTTCAAGACCAGGCTGAGCAAGAACAAGACCCTGTCTCTACTAAAAATAGAAAAATTAGCTGGGTGTGGTGGTCCTGCTACTCAGGGGGCTGATGCTGGAGGATAGCTTGAGCCCAGGAGTTTGAGGTTGCTGTGAGCTATGACAACACCACTGCACTCTAACCAGGGTAATAGAGTCTCACTCTCAAAAACATTAGAGAAAATTAAAAAGTAGAGATAGTGAGCTCCCTTAGACTCATCCTTCATCTTTAACCATGATCAACAATTCCCGATGTTACCCATTTTACCACATGCACTTTTTTTCTTTTAAGGGTATTTGAAAGTAAATTCTGTGTTTTTCAACCCTTCAATGCTTCATTATGCTTCTAGGCTGACAGTATTTTTTTGTTTGTTTGTTTGTTTGTTTGTTTGTTTGTTTGTTTTTGAGACAGAGTCTCACTCTGTTGCCCTGCGTAGAGTGCTGTGGTGTCATCATAGCCCCATCTTGGGCTCAAGTGATCCTCTTGCCTCAGCCTCCCAAGTAACTGGGACTACAAGCACCCACCACAATACCTGGCTCGTTTTTCTATTTTTCGTAGAGACAGAGTCTCTTGCTCAGGCTGGTCTTGAACTCCTGAGCTCAGGCAATCCACCCGCCTCAGCCTCCCAAAGTGCAGAATTACAAGCATGAGCCACTGCACCCGACTTACTGTAAATTTTGGATGGGGTGGGGGAACAGATTGACTTGTAAATTAACCTGAGCAGGATATTGTTTTTAAAATAATTTGGGGGCTCGGCGGCTGTGGCTCAAGTGCTGAGGTGCCAGCCACATACACCTGAGCTGGCGGGTTCGAATCCAGCCCAGGCCCACCAAACAACAATGATGGCTGCAACCAAAAAATAGCCAGGCATTGTGGTGGGTGCCTGTAATCCCAGCTACTTGGGAGGCGGAGGCAGGAGAATCGCTTGAGCCCAGGAGTTGGAGGTTACTGTGAGCTGTGATGCCACAGCACCTACCCAGGGTGACGGCTTGAGGCTCTGTCTCAAAAAAAAAAGGAAATAATTTGGGGCCAGATCTGGCTGCATCTTTAATCTTCTTTCCTGCAATATATGGAGATAACAAGGAGAGGAAGAGAAGTCAATTGCCCCCTTGATCTCTTTGATGGGGTCGGGTTTATACAGATAGAAGGAAAGGTCCCGGCAGGGCTCTTCTGATCTCTAAGGACCTTCATGCCAAGGAGTCATATTTTGGGGTGAAATTTCCTGAGCTCCTTTAATATTCTTTTTCCTGCTAAATCTCTTCCTACTCCCCTTCATGCGCAGGGCTCATGGGGTCATAGGCCTCGTCTCCTTTAAAGTTTGAGGTCTGAGGGGCACACACTTTTGTTATCATGGAGTCTGTCTGTAACTTTAGAGATGGGAGCTCAAAGGCTTCAAGGATGGCTTGGAGCTCTTTGTTTTTAAAAGTGTGAAATTTACATAGCATTGCAGTGTAATCCCAGCTTTATAGTGACAAGTGATGGTGACCGGAGATTTAGTGACCCTACTTTTTACTTTTAAATGTAGACAAATCTCTACTTCCTGCTGAGTATGTTTACATTTTCAAACTAATCTTAATTAACGTGCAAAGGAATGCCCCAGCCTTAGGAGAATGCCGGCGGTCCCGCTGCAGCCCCACTCCTGAGCGAGCAAATAGAAAAGTCAGTCTCCAACTCCTCTCCCCACGCTCCCCAACTCCTTCTGGCGTGGAGGACTGGAGGCGCTAAGGCATAAACATTTGAAAGCAGTTCAATTTAGGCAGCAATCAAAGAAATGCAAATGAAACAAGATAACGCTTTCTGCTTTTCGCCTCAGGACCAGCAAAACTTGAGAACACTGACATCCGAAGATATCAGTCACCGACTCCCTTTTACTGATAGTAGTGATTCACCTGGTAGGACCACGCTAGCTATGTCTATGAAAATGTTATATATTTGTAGCATTTAACCCAGCAATTCAAATTCTAGAAATCTGTCCTACAGAAACACTAGCGCTCGGGAAGTTTGTTGCGACGCCAGGCATAAGAGAAAACGCAGGAGCAATCTAACAAAATCACACTGACTGCTCACTGGGGGTTCCTGGAAGTACACACGGGGTGTAGTGGGGACAGGGAGGGACAGAGAGAGCAAACCATACAACATTATATCTGGCATTATTCCATTGCAGTTTTTTTGGGGGGGGGGCTGGGTTTGAACCCGCCACCTCCTGCATATGGGGCTGGCGCCGTACTCCTTTGAGCCACAGCCACCGCCCTCCATTGCAGTTTTTTTTTTAAGTATGTAGCTATATGAATGTTTATATGTTTCTTCGAACATATGTAGAGGAATAAAAATGAAAACGTTTCCTCTACCCTCTTAAGTTCTGCAGCTAGGGCCCTAGAAATTAAACATGCAAAAGACATAAACAAGAAAAAGTTTATTAGTGTGCAACGCAGATACAAGCAGAGTAACTCAGCGATGAGCAACTCAGAGGGGTGATTAGAACTTGGGGCTTGCGTGGCATCTTCAGTGGGGTGGGGAACCTGTGGCCCTCCAGATCCCCAGTGGCGCCCCTCAACTGAATCTAAATTTTACACAACAAATCCTTGGGAAGTTTCGAGTCAGTCAAGGGCTGCACTCAAGGATTCAGAAGGGCGAAGGTTCCCCACCTCTTACTACCTGTGGGAAGGCGAAGATGGAGGGGTAACCTATAATATCAGGGAGGAACTCGAGGAAGAGAAGGGTGAGTTAGTGAGGTTTGTTAGGTGGATTCCTTTCAGGGCTGCCTCTAGGCCTGTGAGAGTCTGGAGTTGTTTCCAGTGACAGGAGCGCCCTCCTTTTCCTGGTATGGGAAAGGCAAAGGCTTCACAAGTATAAACGTTCTGTCCTGCTCTCGGGTGTAGAGGAGGCATGATTTCACCTCTACCTTCTTAGGATTTCCAGCTGGGCCTGGGAATTAAGCTGATACATAACAGATGATGGGGGGGGGAGAAGCAAAGGAACTTTTTATCTGAGGAACCTGAGCCTCTTTAAATATCAGGCTCAAAAGGGCATTAATGAAACAGCAGTCACAACGCACGCCATGGCTCACTGCTGTAATCCTAGAACTCTGGAAGGCCTAGGCGGGAGGATCCCTTCTTTTTTTTTTTTTTTTTTTGCAGTTTTTGAGGGGCTGGGTTTGAACCTGCCACCTCCGGCATATGGGGCCGGCGCCCTACCCCTTTGAGCCACAGGCACCTCCTGGGAGGATCCCTTCAGCTTAGGAATTTGAAACCAGCCTGAGCAAGAGCAAGACCCCCATCTCTACTAGATATAGAAAAGAAGAAAAATTAGCCAGGCGTGGTGGCGGGCGCCCATAGTCCCAGCTACTAGGGAAGGCTGAGGCAGGAGGATGGCTTGAGCAAGGGAGTCTGACATTACTGTGAACTAGGCTGACGCCAGGGCACTTTAGCCTGGGGCATCAGAGTAAGGCATTGTTTCCAAAAAAGTAAAAAAGAAGAATATAGTCTCAAATGCCTTCAGCTCAAAATAATCCTTCAACAGTGGCATATTCTGAACCCCTTCAATACATAACTTTGTGTTATGGTTATATATGCTTCTGTCTGCTCAGCCAGCCCGGGTGTCTTTACAGACAGGGACGGTGTCTAATCCCCAGCCCTGAGCTGGTGGGGGAAGGGTGTTTAATAACTTGCTGCACTAGGAGTTCTTCTGATCATGTGTAAAGAACATGTGTAAAGCAAATGAGAAGGGGGTGCTCTCTCCCCCACCTCTAAGTCCAAAAACACCTGTAAACTCTACTGAATCTGCATGCCAGTGCTTTGGACTCTGTCCTCAGTCCAGAGGCTTTTGAGCTCTGCTTTTAGTCCAGAACTTGGGCTTTATCTGTATCCAGTGGCTCTAGCCACTTCATCCAGTTTTAGCAAGAATCCTGCTGTGTCTCTGTAGCAGAAATCCCCCACCCCGGCATCTGATCAGACTGGATATCTCATCAAATTCCTCATCTTCTACCTTCAACATCTGAACACCCAGCCTGCATTTAGCAGGAATCCTGTTGAGTAAGTTTGGCCAGAATCCCCCTGGCCTTAAAGTTTCCTCTTAGTAATTTTCCGTCTGCTGACCCCACCTTGTTCCTTGGCCATAACTCTCCATTTGTCCTTGTGCTCAGAGTTAAGTCTCTCCCTACTGCAAAGCCCTGTCATAGTCGCTCACTTTGAATGAAGATTTTCTCTGTCATAGGCAAGGGTGCTATGGGGCCCAGTCACAACTCGCTGCAGCCTTAAACTTCAGGACTCAAGTGATTTTCCTGCCTCAGCCTCCCAAGTAGACTCTAGGGGGCACCACCAAGCCCAGCTAATTTTTCTAGACACTAGGTCTTGCTCTGTTGCCCAGTGAACTCCTGGGCTCAAGCAATCCTCCCACCATAGCCTCCCAAAATGCCAGGATTTTTTTTTTTTTTTAAGACAGAGTTTCACTATGTAACCCTTGGTAGAGTGCTATGGCATCATAGCTCACAGCAACCTCAGACTCTCAGCCTCCTGAGTAGCTGGGACTACAGGCGCCCGCCACAATACCCGGCTATTTTTTAGAGACAAAAATGGCTGACTCTGGCTCAGGCTGTTCTTGAACCTGTGAGCTCAGGCAATAAATATACCCACCTCCAAAAGTGCCAGGATTACAAATGTGAGCCGCTTTGCCCAGATCTGAATCATTTTTTTCTTTTTCTTTTTTTTTTTTTTTTTTTTTTTTTGGCCGGGGCTAGGTTTGAACCTACCACCTCTGGCATATGGGACCGGCGCCCTACTCCTTGAGCCACAGGCGCCGCCCCTGAATCATTTTTTTTCTTTAACACCCTTTCCAAAAGGTAAAACTACTGAGATTACTGATAAAAATTTTTATCTTCCCTTTTTATTATCTTCTGCCACATCTATCATAGACTCTGGCCCATGGCATTGCTCCAAATGAACTTGGCAGTAGATAATGCTGCCTGCTAAGGAGTGGGGCCCCTTCCTTGCCTCTCTCCACAAGATGCCAAGATAGACTCCTGACTCTTTTTCTGGGGGGTAAAATGCCAGAATCCCAGAGGCTACTGGTGAAGGAGACAGCCATGTTCCTTTGGTTTTGACATAGTGCCTTACAGGTACACTGTAAAGAAAAATAAAAATTTCTTTCTTTTTTTTTTTTTTGGTTTTTGGCCAGGGCTGGGTTTGAACCCACCACCTCCAGCATATGGGACCGGCACCCTACTCCTTGAGCCACAGGTGCCACCCGAAAAATAAAAATCTCAAGGGAGATAACAGGGAGGGAAAGGAAAGACAATTATTCTTTTTGGTGGGTCCATCTGGTTTTATGCCAATAGAGGGAAAGTGGGTTCCCAGGGCCTCTTGATCTCCAAGCACCTTTAATTCAAAATATTCTTGACACCAAGAAGTCATATTTTAGGGTGAAATTTCTTGAGCTCCTTCGCTGACACTGCCTAGAAAGGAACTTCACACACACAAAAAAAAAAAACAATTGGGAGCCAGGACAATCCCCGAGGGAGAGCCCCTCACTTCCTGTTTCTGGGATGTCTCCTGAGAAGCTGGGAGGAAAGGAGAAAAATGAATGAGTTCTTTCTTCAAGTGCTGAGAGCTTTGCAGTTCACCTTGGAAACTAGAGTTCCCAAGTTCAAAGGAGAAAGCTAAGATGATCTTAGGTCAGAAACCACAGGGGCTGTGATATTGTGAAATATATTTTATCTCTACCCCCAGTTCCTGGCATATAACTCCTAAAATGTTTGTAATCTTCAAAGTAATGTGTCTTTTTGTATGCTAATGAACAGACTAGTGGCTGGCAGCCTTTATGTATCTTAAGGATGGGGACCGTCACCCTAAACTATCAAGGCAGGATTACAGGGGTAGGACTTACTTCAGACATGCCTTGGACCTCTAATAATGTGTCCGTGGGGTTCCTTCTTAGATTAAGAAGCTGTGCTTTGCAGTAAAGGGGATATAGTACAGTAACTCTTCTGATGAATGAGAAAGAATTAAATTCCTAGTATATGAAGCACTGCCAAGATGGGGCACAGTAGCTCACGCCTACAATCTCAGCACTTTGGGAGGATGAGGCAGGAGGATGGTCAAGACCAGCCTGGGCAACAAAGTGATACCCCTTCTCTACAAAAAGAAAAAAAATTAGCTGGGCATGGTAGCAAGTACTTATGGTCCCACTACCCGAAAAGCTGGACCAGGAGGATTGCTTGAACCCAGCAGTCTGAGGTTGCTTTCAGCTGTTCTCACCCCACTGCACTCCAGCCTGGGCGACAGAGCAAGAACTTGTCTCAAAAACAAGCACTGCCAAGATGTAAGTTCTGTTTTTTTTTTTCTTTTTCTAGAGACAGAGTCTCACTTTGTTGCCCTCGGTAGAGTGCCATAGTGTCACAGTTCACAGCAACCTCCAGCTCTTGAGCGTAGGCAATTCTCTTGCCTCAGCCTCCCGAGTAGCTGGGACTATAGGTGCCCGCCACAACGACCCACTATTTTTTTGTTGCAGTTTGGCCAGGGCCCGAACCCTCCCCTCCACCCTGGGTATATGGGGCTGGCGCCCTACTCACTGAACCACAGGCGCCTCCCATCCAAGATGTAAGTTCTTACATAGGGAGTTAGGATCCACGGGCCTGGCTGTAGGAGGAGGAGCTGTCCAGACGGAGGCCAAGGCCACCACGAGTATGGCACCCAGAGTCAGCATCCTGGCAGTGGGCCCGGGATGATCTGCCAGGAGTCTGTGCATAAGCCCCAGATAAAGAGGCCTGGGACTGTGTCCAAACTGGGCAGACTAATTGGAAGGTAACAGAAGAATCTTTGTCTTTGCTGAGCTGCTTTGTTGTTAATAGAATGAGAGGTGGCAGCCTGGGATTCTGATTCTCAGACTAGCTTTTGGTTGTTATTTTTTTAATCCTGAGGTTTTACAAATGCTCTTAAAGATAGTCTAAAATCTCAAAAGAATTGAAAATAAATTAATTTAAATCACTTTAAATATCTTAATGTATATATGTAAGTGTGTACATACATGTGTGCGTACACACAAAATCCTTCCAGAGCAACTGCAGCCCTCAGATAGCAGAATCCCCCCACCACAGGCCTCTCCCAGTGGTGGGAACAGCACATCCCTTTGGAAATGGTTTGTTCTATTTTTCTCTTAAACTGCACTGCTCTCAGCCTCCCTGGGAACCTCTCTCTGTGGCCTTGGCCTCATCTCTGGAGCCATAGAGCCCAGGTCTAGTCCTTTTAATGCATGATAATTCTTCTTCTTCTTTTTTTTTTTTTTGAGACAGAATCTCACTTTATCGCCCTTTGTAGAGTGCCATAGCATCACAGCTCACAGCAACCTCCAACTCCCGGGCTTAAGCGATTCTCTTGCCTCAGCCTCCCAAGTAGCTGGGACTACAGGCACCGCCAGAACGCCCGACTATTTTTTTGTTGCAGTTTGGCCAGTGCAGGGTGGGGTTCAAACTCGCCATCCTTTGTATATGGGCCGGCACCCTACCCACTGAGCCACAGGCGCCACCCTCATGATAATTCTTCAATAAATTGAGTTCAGCTCTCAAGTCCCTCTCTTGAGTCTGCTCTCCTTCCAACAGGGGTTGGGACGGTGTGGTCCTGTGTCCCCCACATCCTGCCTCCCCTAGAGGGGTCCTGGGTACCCTTTTCCCTTTTGGGGATGAGGATTTGCTCTGCCACCCAGATTACAGTACAGTGGTATTATTATAGCTCACTACAACCTCAAACTCCTGGGCTCAAGTGCTCCTCCTATCTCGACCTCCCAAAGTGCATTACAGGAGTGAGCCACTGCGCCTGACTCTACGTGGGCTTGAACTGTCAGAGCACAACCTGCATGCTGGAACTATTTTATTAATGCCTGGTTATTTTATCAGTTGTTATACCCTGAGCCAAGATTAGGGTGAGGCAAGTGAGGCATTAGCCTGGAGCACAAAATTCAAGGAGACCCCAAAAACCTCAGTAACTGAGAGAAATCATATTTTAATATAACTTTTTTTATGTTTAGACAGAGTCTTGCTCTGTCACCCCAGGCTAGAGTGCAATGGCATTGTTATTACTCACAGAAACCATAAACTCTTAAGCTCAAGCAATCTTCCTGCCTCAGCCTCCTAAGCAGATGGGACTACAAGCACCTACCACTGTGCCTGACTAATTTTTCTATTTTTAGTAGAGAGGGGGCCTTAGTCTTACTCAGGCAAACAATCCACCCACCTCGGCCTACCAGAGTGCTAGGATCACAGGAGTGAGCCACCTCACCTAGCCTTAATGCAATATTTTAACATGTCAAAATGAACACCAAAAAATCCCCAATGAAGAAACTATCAACATCTTATTTTATCTATTTTTTTGAGACAGAGTCTCGCTCTGTCACCTGGACCAGAGTGCAGTGGCACAGTCATAGCTCACTACAATCTTAGGTGATCCTCTGGCCTCGGCCTCCCCAGTAGCTAGGACTATAGGTGCATGCCACCAAGCCAAGCCAATTTTTTAAAAATATTTTGTTAAATTAAAATGGCATCTTGCTATGTTTCACAGGATAGTCTTTTACTCCTGTCCTCAAGTGATCCTTCTGCCTCAGCCTTCCAAAGTACTGGAATTATAGGCATGAGCCACAATGCCCAGAGGAGTATACCAATATTTTATTTTTCTAAGACAGAGTCTCAGGCTCAGAGCCTGTAGCTCAAGCGGCTAAGGCGCCGGCCACATACATCAGAGCTGGTGGGTTCAAATCCAGCCTGGGCCCTGCCAAACAACAATGACAACTACAACCAAAAAATAGCTGGGTGTTGTGGTGGGCGCCTGTGGTCCCAGCTACTTGGGAGGCTAAGGCAAGAGAATCACTTAAGCCCAGGAGTTGGAAGTTGCTATGAGCTGTGATGCCGTAGCACTCTACCCAGGGCAACAGCTTGAGGCTCTGTCTCAAAAAAAAAAAAGGACAGAGTCTCAATTTTTGCCTTGGTTCAGTACCCTATGGTCATAGCTCACAGAGACCTCTAACTCCTGGGCTCAAGTGATTCTCTTGTCCCAGCCTCCGGAGAGGTTGGGACTTCAGGCATCTGTCACAACACCCAGCTATTTTTAGAGACAGAGTCTCGCTCTTGCTCAGGCTGGTCTCAGACTCCTGAGCTCAAGCAATCCACTTGCCTTGACCTCCCAGAGTGCTAGGATTATAGGCATGAGCATATATCAACATTTTAAATAAGACTACCCATTATACTGGAGCCCAAGGCAGGAGGAAAAAGGTGTGTCTTCAAATACAGTCATTCATTGTTTAATGATGGGGATACGTTCTGAGAAATACGTTGTTAGACAGTTTCATCACTGTGGGAATATCATAGGGTGTATTACACATATGTAAATGGTATATATATTTTTATTCATGTATTTTTTCATATGGAAAAACAAATGTCCCAGCACCATTACTCAATAGCAACCATTTCCACTCCTTAACAGTGCAATGTCAATTTCACGTGCCATGTGTCAGCTTTCTACACATGCTCCATTGTATTCTCACAGGACCCCCGTCGGTCTGCCATTGACTGAAACGTCTCCTTACGTGGCACATGACTATATATAACGTATTTTTTATAGTTGGTTTTCTCCACAACACTAAAGTGATTGAAAAAGTATTCAAAAATTGAAAAGGAAGTGTATTAAAATTCACATTAAACAAAAGTTGAAATACTTTTATTTATACCAAAAACATTTTATTATAATTTTACTTCCCTGGCTCTCATGGAAGCAAAATCATCAGTATTGTCTGTTCAAAATTTACTGCAACATACTCAATATTATGCTGGCCAATCACACACGCCTGCTTACCTCGAAGCTCCCAAGGAGGGCCACTGTATACATGCGTTCAGAGTATGTACCACTCCAGGACGCCACCTCAAAAGCATGATGTTCCCATCATGGGCACCTCTATTATTTTTAATTTTTTGTATTTTTATTGTAATTATTTTGATTCCCAAAATGGAAACAAAATGTCTTGAGGAACAGAGGTCTTGTTCCAATCCCCACACAAGTGGCCCCTCGCTCAAGGGCAGCTGCTCCCAAGTTTGTTCCCACCTGCTGCCCTCTCGCTTTAGCACTTGGTGCTTACATTTCTGTGCCTGATGCGACGTGCACAGCTTTCTATGCAGAACCTCAGATTCTCTTTGGCAGTAGGTGGGGTATAAAGAAACCTGTGTTTTGCTCATATCCAGTCCATCCACAAAAACCATCAGCTTTGCTTGCAAATATATATGGAATCTAATCACTTCTCAGGTGTCTACTGCTACCAGAGACCTTTGAAGTCACCATGGCCTCTCCCCTGCACAAAGCAAGCGTCTCCACTTTGGGCCTCCCCACAAGGCCCCACGTTAGACTCTCTTTACTGCCCAATGAACCAGACCTCCTCGTAACCAGGCCCTTGGGTAGCCTCTCCCACAGTGACCCTGGGCTTGACCATGGGACCTGCTTCAGCTAATGGGACATCAGGAAGCAGAATCTGTCCATCAGCACCTGCACACTGGGCCATCCTCTTGGGCCACTCATTTTTGGCTTCCAGCTGCCATTAAGAAGCAGGCCTAGATAGACCACAGGTAGGCAAACTTATTATTATTTTTTTTTTTTTTGGAGACAGAGTTTTACTTTGTCACCCTTGGTAGAGTGCCGTGGTGTCATAGCTCACAGCAGCCTCAAACTCTTGGGCTCAAGCAATTCTCTTGCCTCAGCCTCCCAAGTAGCTGGGACTACAGGCACCCACCACAACACCCAGATATTTTTAGAGACAGGGTCTCATTCCGGCTCAGGCTAGTCTCGCACCTGTGAGCTCAAGCTATCCACCCACCTCAGTCTCCCAAGTGTTAGTATTACTGGCGTGAGCCACTGCACCCGGCCTGGCAAACTTCTTCATGAAAGTTTGGATAGTAAATATGTTAAATAATAGTAAAAGTATTAAAGGCTCTGTGGATCATGGTTTCTGTTGCAACTACTGAACTTTGCCATTGTAGCTTGAAAGCAGCTATAGACATTATGTAAGAAAATGGGCATGGGTGTGTTCCAATAAAACTTTATAAGAGCAGATTTGACCACAGGCCGTATTTTGTCAACTCCTGGACCAGATTACTGAATGATGAGAAGCCCACCACATGAAAAGTCTGCAGGATGGGAGGTGACAGTGGGTTCAATACTTCCCCTCCCCTCTGCCCCCTAAAAACTTCATGTCTGTACAGAACCTGGGAATGTGACTGTCTTAGTCTCTCAGAGCTGCTGAAACAAAATACCTTAAGCTGGGTAATTTGTAAATAATAGAAATTTATTTCTCAGAGTTCTGGAGGCAGGGAAGGCCAGGATCAATGTGGCAGCAGATTCAGTGTCTAATGAGGGCCTGATCTCTGCTCCATAGATGGCACCTTGTCACTGTGTCCTCATATGGCATAAGGGCCAGGCAGCTCCCCTCAACTGCTTTCAGAAGGACATTAATCCCATCAGTGAGGGTGGAACTTAATCACTTTCTAAAGACTCCACTTCTTATACTACAGCATTGATGATTAGGCTTCTTTTTTCTTCCTTTTTTTTTTTTAATTTATGAGACAGAGTCTCACACCATCACCCTGGGTAGTGTGCTATGGTTTCAGAGCTCACAGCAACCTGAAACTCTTGGGCTCAAGAGATCCTCTTACCTCAGCCTTCTGAGTAGCTGGGACTACAGGCACCTGCCACAACGCCCAGTTATTTTTTTTTTTTCTATTTTTGGTAGAGACAGGGTCTCACTCCTGCTCAGGTTGGTCTCAAACTCCTGAGCTCAGCAATCCACCCACCTCAGCATCCCAGAATGCTAGGATTACAGGCGTGAGCCATTGGGCCATGGTGATTAAGTTTCAACATAGGAATTTGAGGGGGACACATTTAGATCACAGCTCAGCCCTAGCCAACCCACAGGGCCAGGAGCAAAGACCATGACTGTTATTTTAAGCCACCAAGTCTTGGGATGGCTTGTTATGCAGCACTAGGCAACTGACATATGCTTTCTAGTCTTTCCTCAAGTGCATCACTGTTCCCTTCCAGTTCCTGAGACACATCAGCTTCCTTCTGGTTGGAATCAGTGACTCATCCTCAGGTTCAGCCTAAATGTCGCCTCTGACATAGGATTTGTGTAGTGTATACTCGTGTACTTTTTTCTTTGAGACAGAGTCTCACTCTGTCCCCTGGGTGGAGTGCCATGGCATCATCATAGCTCACAATAACCTCAAACTCTTGGGCTTGAGGAACCCTCTTAGCCTTCCGAGCAGCTGGGACTACAGGTACCTGCCACAATATCCAGGTAGTTTTTCTATTTTCAGATTTTATTTTATTTATTTTTTTGTGTGTGTGTGTGGTTTTTGGCTGGGGCTGGGTTTGAACCCGCCACCTCCGGCATGTGGGACCGGTGCCCTTCCCCTTTGAGCCACAGGTGCCGCCCTTTATAGATTTTATTTTATTTATTTATTATTTTTCTATTTTTAGTAGAGACAGGGTCTTGCTCTTGCTCAAGGTGGCTTTTTTTTTTTTTTTTTTTTTGGTAGAGACAAAGTCTCATTTTATCACCCTCGGTAGAGCGCTGTGGCGTCACATAGCTCACAGCAACCTCCAACTCCTGGGCTTAGGCGATTCTCTTGCCTCAGCCTCCCGAGTAGCTGGGACCACAGATGCCCGCCACAAACGCCCAGCTATTTTTTTGTTGCAATTTGGCCGGGGCCGGGTTTGAACCTGCCAGCCTCGGTACATGGAGCCGGCACCCTACCCATTGAGCCACAAGCGCCACACTCAGCTATTTTTTTTGTTGCAGTTTGGCTGGGCCGAGTTCGAACAAGCTACCCCCAGTGCCCTACCCAGTGAGCCATAGGTGCCGCCCCTCAGGCTGGTCTTGAACTCCTAAACTCAAGCAATCCACCTGCCTCAGTCTCCCAGAGTGCTAGGATTATGAACATTAGCCACCATACCTGGCCTACTTATAAATCTAAATCACTTTTCCTAACATGGACTTTTTTTTAAAATCCAATCCCAGGACAGTTTATTACTATGGATTTCTGTAGGGGCTGTGGCATGGGGGCACTCTAGAGCTGCTTCAAAGGGGGCACGTTATCGGTCTGGTAACTCAGTTGGCCTGTCTAGTGCAAATTCCAAGTCAGCCATTCACTTGTGCCTTGCAAAGTGGAGGTGATCACATGGAAGGCATTCATGGACTTAAATGAGTCACACGTGTAAGCAATTGCACACAGGGCGGGCAATAAGGCCTCAGCAACATTATCAATCTGTGATAGGTTGATTTGAATTTTCGCAGTATCTTGCAGTCCACATGAAGCCTTGTGAAACCCTGCCCTCAGTGAATTACCAGGGGCCACACCCTTCTGAAGCACTTGGCTCTTGATTTTCCTTCTGGAACTCACATAGTATCATCCCACCCCTCTTCTCCCCCAGGGACCTGCTTGCCTGTCTCAATGCTGCGCCCTGGGCTGACAAGCAGGAGCCCTCAGTTGGCTGCAACATCAGAGTTTCCTGGCCCCCAGGTTTGCAGCTACCCTCAAGTGACAACCTTAAGAACTCAGAAAAAGAGAAAGGAGACAGAAGTGAAAGGAAAATTTGGTCTGATAACCTACTGGTGCTGTGATTTAGAGATTTTAGTGCCTACCAGGGTCCCTTCCAGCTTTAAGCAATGATTCCCCAGACAGATGGTAAGAGTGTCTTGGAACTGTTGCTGCTCCAGGCTAGTATTATAATACCCACTCAAAGATAAAGGAGCTGAGAGAAACCAAGCAGGGATCTCTTGATGCTGACACCTGTTCCTACTGGTCAAAAGCCCCCCTGAGTCCTCAACTCCTCCAGCTGGGTGCTTGCTGCCCAGCGGTGCTTGCTCCTTGCTTCGCTAGCCCAGGCTTCTTACCCCCTACCACGGCTCTCCCTCCCACCTCCCAAACTTAAGCCTTGCCCAATCCCTACCTCCCACAGGTGACTGTGAAATCAGCTTTGAAGAAGGCAGAGGAGGAGGCTGCTGACAGTGGGGATCCCTAAGAGTCGCCATCAAAGTTGTATAAAGGTAGAACAGTTGACTGCAACTTACATAGAGGGAATGTGGGTTTCAGAGGAGAGCTTGGAAAGGGTGGGGTTGTAAATTGAGAATCAAAGAGGATTTAATTTCTAGAAAAATTGCGAAGAAAGAGTTGCATTTGATTTTTTTTCCCCAAAAACTGTCTCAGGACTCAGAGGTACTGCAGATAAAAAGCACACAGAAGTTCAAATACTTGGGAAAGTTGAAGATGCATATATGCCAAGACCTTGCAATTCTCCATCCTTGTATGTCTTGCTCCTGTACTCAGGAGACATGTACAGCTAAGCCCACAGCAGCACTGCTGTGTTCATAAGGAGGGAGGGGAAAGCAAGAAACCACACAAATGTGTATCATCAGAATGTGTGATCGTCACACGGTGGAATACCACACAGTTCTGAAAATGAACCATCTAATAGCTAGAGAAATGATCTCACAAACATCAAACTGAGCTAAAAAAAATTGTAGCAAAAGGCTACCAATGGCATGACATCATTTTTATAAAGTTAAAAAAAAAACATTTTAAAAAGGGAATAAACATAAAATTTAAGAGAAGAACGAACACACACGAGACCTTAATGCTATTGCTGATGTTCCATTTGTCAAGTTGTATGTGGGTACAGACATTTGTGTATACTTGATGTAGTCTCTGGTGTCTGTGAAATATTTGATGTTAAACAAACACAAAACCGCATGATCTATTAGGAGAAGGTAACATCCACCTAGTTCCCCCAGGGCCTTCTAGGGAGGTAAGATATCTGGTGAGTGCAGAGGCCCTCTGGGGATCTAAGTGGATGGCACCTTATCTCTCTAGGGCCTCTATCCTGGAGTTTCCTATCTGACTAGAGACCTGAAGTTTCCTATCTGACTAGAGACCTGAAGTTTCCTATCCAACTGGAGACCTGAAACCTTTTTTTAAACCAACTGGTGGTATTCACCACCAGGTAGAATCAGTAATCCAGGTTGATGCAAATTCACTTTCACTCAGCCCTAGTCACCTGTAAGTGCTACCTGCAGTGCTGCAAGGTGTGGTATTCTGACAGCCCTGGACACTTCTTTCCCATCCCTGCCCACCACCAAGGCAAGTGCTTCTCATATGTCAGTGCAATGAAGTTGCTCAACAAGCTCTCTGCAAGTGAGAAATAATAACCAAAGTTTGTGAAAGGAAAACAAATGCCCTTGTGCTGCTGCAAGCAAATGTGAACCCCCAGTCTGCTGACAAAGCCTCGGGAGCTATGGAGACAGGGAGCCTGTGGATTTGGCAGCCTGTGGATTTTGGAAAAGATTTGAAGGCATCTCTACTAATCATTAACATTTGAGGTACAATGTGAGGTTGAGGTGCAGGCTTGGAACACGGGTGCTACTGCCTCCAACAATCTTGTAACAGCAGCAGCCTGGGATCATATTCTGCCTTTGATTTCCTGCTTGATTTACTGGTCTGGCCACAGAGTGGTTACATGAGCCACATTGTTCTATCTTTATCTCTCTAACCATTTTAATGTAATATTAAAGATTGTTTAGAGCCCTTTCAGGGCCACGCCTTAGAAGTGCCTGATTTCTTAGAGTTCTTACAAGGCCTAGGAGACGCTGACTGCAGATTTAGCTGCTGAGTCATGGGGAAGGGGCTATTGGTTTTAAGGAGCCAAAAAGTGGATTGCTGGTGAAATCACAAATTCCGCTTGCAAAATTCATGCAATTCTTTAATGCAACAATTTGTGAGTCTCTTGTTGCTTTTTTGCTACATTTAACCCTAAAATTCTTAATTCTTTGTCAACAGGAAACAACCATTATTGCCTTAGTAGGCCTTCAGTTTTACCCAATGCCATGGGGCTTCTAACCCAGTAGCCACACACCAGGAGCTAAGGAAGTAAAGTAGTTTTTGCAGCTCACCAGAAGAAATACCATTACAATTAAATCCAACTATGTATTCCGATCTCTGCAAGACAATGAGGAAAATATGGAGATAACATTCTTTCCGTTCTCAGACTCACAGGAGGAATGTTTAAAAAATTCAAAAGTAACTATGACAGAAAGTGATCACCTCGGCCCTTCCCCGAAGGATATGCCACAGAGCTGGTTTTTTAATAGCTAATGAGATCTCTGTTGATCAAAAACGTGAAATCACTCCACCAGTTCCCTCCTGGTTTCCATTCAGACCACGGTGGAATATAATCTGTCTTGAACTTTGAGAACCTGCTCCCCCCCCCCTCGATCTGTGTTAAATTCCAATCCCAAATCGTCATGTGGATGGTTCACAAGTATCCGGATAGGTCAGATCTAGCCCTGGGGGAGATAGTAAGTCTCATTTCAAGAGTCAACTTGAACAGGAGCTGAAACTGAACTAACGCTGGGGAAGCACGCGGGGATGTGCCTGGGACACAGGAAGCGCTCAAAAATGAAAGTGAACCTTCCTTTCGACTACCTAGGTCGGATGCCCGCGTCTGACCGCTGCAGCAAGGACAAAAGGACGGGGTCACCTTGGCGGGCGGCACGGAGGCTCCCGGGCGCAGCACGCAGGCGCGCGCGGGGGGGGGGCGCGTATGGCCCCGACACCCCCCTCCCGGTCCCCCAAACTCGGAGTACAGCCAGAGCTCACGGCCCGTCAACGTCTCGACGCCGACCGGCCTGCGGGTGGAGCAGGGGACCTGAGGGACAGGGCGGGGGGCGGGCAGCGAAGGTCGTCACCAAGGTCGTGGGCCGGACGTGAGGCGCCGGAGCGACGCTGAGTGCGTGTGGGACTCGCAGTACGTGACAGAGCCCCGAGCCCTCATGCCCGCCGCGCCACCCCCATTCCTTCCCGGGGGCTGTGGCTCCACAGACCCCAGCTCCTCTCAGGGGTCCCAGTGCCAGTCAGGGGCTCGCCCGTACCCTAACACAGCCACTGGGGAGTTAGGGCCCCACAGGCCGGCTCACCCCAAATCCCCAGGTCGTCGCCCCCCTTTCTCCTGGGCAGTGGCTGCCGCAGTCCCGCTCCTTTCCGGGAGGTGAGGGCCAGAGTGACGGCGCCTCCGACCAATGGCGAGGCGACACTGAAGGGGCGGGCCCCGGAGGTGGGAAGTGGGCGCGGTTCCCGGAGCTGGGCAGGAAGTCCGGGCGGGCAGCGCAGAGAGGTGGTGCGAGGACTCCGGGTGCCACATTTTGCCGGCTGAACGTTCACCTTCGGGTCTGCAGCACACTCTCCTTCTATTCTGAGCAAAGAGATCCTGCGGCCAGGTAAGGTCGCCCGAGAGGAGCTGCTGAGCAAGCGGCAGGCAGGCGACGCGGGGGGTTTTCGGGCTTGGGGGACCTCTTCCTTTTTGGGAGACGGCGAGCCCGCGGGGCCCTGCTTGGAGGGTAGAGGGGTAGATGAACACGTGCGAGCCGTCCTCCCTCCCGGGCGGGAAAGAGCGTCTTCTGTACATCCCTGGAGATGTACGCTCAATTTCTTTGCAGATCAACACGTGATTACAGAGTGACGGGCAGGATAACTGTTCTCGCAAGGTCATGGGCAACACGCGCGGGCTATTAGGACAGCGGGAGCTGGGAGTGGAAGGTGCTTCTCCATCAATTGCCAAGTACAGGACTTTTGGGAGAGATGCAGATTGAACCTTCGGTAGCCATTAAAGCTATTTAGGAAGGGGCGGGAGAGGAGAGATGCCCGAGATGCTACAGTCCCCTCCCCCACCGGCGGCCGCGCGTGCTCTTGGGGCTCACGGCCCGCAGTTGAGCGTCTGAGTGTCCACGCTGCTTCGGAATGAGTACTGACTTAATATGTCTTCAAGAAGGCGCCTATTCTTGAGGAATCAGCCGCTGAGCCGTTGGGTTAATAGGGAAATCCTCTAGGCGACCTCGCCCAAGTTAGGCAAGAGCTGCTCCCACCTCCCCGGCTGGCCTGGCCACCGACAGTCAGGCCCTAATGTGACTTAAAAAGGATGTATTTTAAGAAACTTCCTGTTGGTTCTTTTCCTCCACGATGTGTTCTTACCTCTGAGCGCTGTGGTCCATTGGTTCACCCGAGTGCTCGGTCCACTTAATCTGCCCCTGGTGCGGGGTTAAATGGCTACAGTTAAAAGTTGTGAAATATGCCAATCAGGCCAATCTCCTCCCAGTCTGCGTTCCCTGAGCATTTGTGACTTCAGAGTAGTTTTTCTTTCCACGTTAAAGACAGGCTATATTTTGTTTTCACATTATGAAATTAATTTTACTTTGTCTAATGTCACTAAAATGAAACCAAAAATGCTGAGGTATTGTAATAAAATCGTGTTTAACAGTATCTGAATCTACAAAGTAAATCACAGTGATGGGCTGGGAATGGGGGAAAGGGAAGATTGAAAATGGCCCGAGGAAACTTTTTGGAGTGATAGAAATTTTATGCAAGGAGATACTAACGATTTGGCCAAATTCAAAATTAACTAAGATTTTTGAAAACTATGTTTAAAACAAGTTTGTCCTTTTGGAACATAGATAAAAACTAGATGCCTTTTTCTTGGCTAAATGAATAAAACTCCATTGTTACACAGACAACAAAGCTACAGAAGTGACTTCAGTATCTAATTTTGAAACTCAAAAATACACGTTTTGCTGCTTCAGAACATTCCAGAGAAGATGCTGGAGGCGAGCCCAGCTAGATAATGGCTTCTGAACACTAATTCAATTTCACTTACCCACTTCACCTCTATAAGTTGTCCAGATGGTTTCTCCTTTGGCGAGCCCCAAGAGAATAAAAAAAGGGGCTCTCTTTGAGGACTTGCTCTTTGCTGCTGCTATTTTTAAGGTGTTTTCAAGGGAAACCTCTTCCCTTGAAGTTCAAGAATGAATCTTTCCTTTACTAGAAATTGCAACATTTCATGAATAAGTTTTTTAAACAAAGTAAGATGCCTTTGGAAAGAAATACTAATTAAATGTCCCTATCATTGTGTCCTTATGACCAAAATGCTATGAAATTTGAAAGGCCCAGAAAGTGTCAGTAATGAAGATCACAGTACACAGATCCTGGAGCTCATTAGTCCTGACCTCTAAAGTCACCATTTCTAACTGATCATCTAATATCTACCCATTGTATCTACCCGTTGAACATGCTGCTCTCACTTAAAATTTGATTTGATGAATTATGTCCCAAACTTTTGATTCATTATTGTACTATTTGTACTATTAGCCCAGTTTTTCTCCTGCCCCCTCCCTTTTTGTCATCGTTGTGGATTTTTTTCTTGTCACCTTCATGTCCATTTTGTTTCCGTTCCTTTCTGTTCCCATGCCAGCCCTCATTGTTATAACTAATAGCAAAAACCAGTTTCAGACTTCTCCCTCCTGAGCCATTCTGCACTCAACACATTAATCTTCCTAGTTGGATCTGCTTTCTCCCTGGCACGCATATTTTTAGTGTTTTTAGGCTTGTTTGTTTAGAGGAAAAGAAACTGACTGCTGGGACTTAAGGCCTTCCAGAGCTGGACCCAACCTATGTTTTCAGGAGAAATCCCACTAATTCCCAGCAGGCTTTTTCCTCTACTCCAACAAACTTGTCTACATCCAATATTTAGTCCAGAGCAGTTTCTTTCTAGCCCAGGAACCCTCAGAAGTTACCATCTGAATGAATGAGCAAGTGTTGCATTATGGTTTGTGGAAAATATGAACTGTATTTCCCCACAGATTTTCACCATGTCTATTCTCAAGATCCATGCCAGAGAGATCTTTGACTCTCGTGGAAACCCCACTGTTGAGGTTGATCTCTACACCGCAAAAGGTACGTGTCTCCTTCTTTCCATAGTTACTTCTACCACACTTCATCTAAAAATGTTTTAAAGAATGATGGGATCCTTGGGCAAGAAAAAGTCTCTTACTTTAACATCTCTTTTCTTATTAGCACATGTGTGTAGGTTGTGATTCCTGACCAAGGGGACTGAGGGATTCTAAATTCTGCTTCTTGGTATTTAAAACAGACCCCAAGTTGACTCCTAGGTCAGTGAGGTAAGGAAGTAAAGTGATATCTTGAGACCTTTACCCTAAAAAGGCCCGTCACTAGTTGTTGGCTAACAGCTTGCTATGACCAAAAAAGCAGATGTGGTGTGATAGGCTGGTCATTCTCTCTTGATAAGGCCAGAGATTGGGGGCATGCCTGTGAGTGTAAATATAGTGCTCATCTGTGTGTACAGAAATCACCCTTAAACCAAGGATCAGGGATAGTTTTTACTTTTGGGCATTGGGACAGTTCACAGGCTATTATTTTTACCTGGCTATAAATCCCCATGGGAAGAATATTCTCATAAAAACAACAACAACAATAGATTGGGGACTCCTAAAAACTCCCTGTGTTGTGTTTTGTTGTTGTTGTTGTTCGTTTTTTTGACTTAAGAGGAAAAGCCTTGTGTCACCTCCAGCCAATGTCTCTGCTGTTTTCTAAATGGACATAGTGGGTAAGCTTGGAAAAGGAGATTGGAACAGGAGAATCATTCATCAATGCCGAGCATACAGCACTGCCAGTCAGAGCTGAGTCACTGTGAGTCACAGGCCTGGCAGTGGAACCCCACCCTCCCCCCTCAGGAGAAGAAGTGTCCTTGAGACTCAACTTGCTTGGGCTGGGACTCCCTGAGTTCTGCCTTTGGTTATTTGCTGTGGGAGGCATTCCCAGTGAGGTTGCTTCTGAACATGAGTTTGTGGAAACCAGGAGTTCTCATAGGGTGCTGAGAATGTCTCTTCATCACATGAGACTGGCTTGCTTAGTCAACAGGTGGAACTTTCCGCTCAGAAACTGATGAACTTGAAGCAATTACAAAAGATCCCAGACACTAGAATGTTGATGGGGGAGGGGCTTTTTTTTTTAAATACTTTGAAAGGATTAAATGATATTTTTTGAAATTAAAATAAATGAAACTTCTGTCTTAATCCTTTCAACAAACATGAAATGGTGGGTTAAGAGCCTTTCATATTTCTCACAGCAAAATCGAGCAGACGGTACAGTTCCACGTGCCTGCTGCCCCTACCTCTGCGCACCCTCCCCCACTGTCAACAGCCTGCACCAGAGTGGTGAGCCTACGCAGAACGTCGTTATCATCCAAAGTCCATAGACTTTGAGCGTCTTGTTTTCATGTCTTTAGCAAGACATGTGTAAGATGGATATGTAGGAAGCTAGGGTGGGTTTCAGGAAGAATGTGAGCACACGTATTGTAAATGCACCGTGGGACACTGACTGATCCTCTGACACACACGTGGTTGGTTTCTGTGTCTTGGATCATTTGTCTTCACATACCCAGCATTTCTTCAAGTGTTACAAACTCAATAGGCTCCTGAATGCCCTGCTCCCCTACGCCTGTTGACCCCATATTACCAGGCCTCTGTAGCACCTTTTTTTTTTTTGAGACAGAGTCTCATCATGTCACCCTTAGTAGAGTGTCGTGGCGTCACAGCTCACAACAACCTCAAACTCTTGGGTTTGAGGGATCCTCTTGCTTCAGCCTCCCAAGTAGCTGGGACAACTGGGGCCTACCACAGTGCCCGGCTATTTTTTAGAGGTGGGGTCTCGCTCAGGCTGGTCCCAAACTCATCAGTCAGGCAATCTACCTACCTCAGCCTCCCAAGTGCTGGGATTACAGGTGTGAGCCACGGTGCCCGGCCTCTGTAGCACCTTTCTTCAGGCTGTGGTGCCTTCTCCAAGATTGGGCATTTTTAGGCTTTACAGCATAGTAACTTTTTCCTATTAGGCAAAAAACCACCCTAATAGTATGTACCACTCTCCATACTAAAACAGATGAGCTTCAGAGATTCCTCCTGAGATGTTTTTCAATTTTCCATTTTTACTTTTTTGTTTGTTTTTTGTTTTTTTGGAAACAGTCTCACTGCATCGCCTTGGGTACAGTGCTGTGGTGTCATAGCTCACAGCAGCCTCTAAATCTTAAACTCTTGGGCTTGAGCAATCCTCTTGCCTCAGCCTCCCAAGTAGCTGGGACCACAACGCCAGCTAGTTTTTCTATTTTTAGTAGAGACAAGGTCTTGCTCTTGTTCAGGCTGGTCTCAAACTCCTGAGCTCAAGCAATCCTCCCATCTTAGCCTCCAAGAGTGCTAGGATTACAGGAGTGAACCACCATCCAGGGCCCATTTGTACTTTCTTTTTTTTTTTTTTTTTTGGCCAGGGCTGGGTTTGAACCCGCAACCTCCAGCATATGGGGCTGGGGCCCTACCCTCTGAGCCACAGGCACCGCCCCCCATTTGTACTTTCTAACTTCAATATAACCATCCAAACATCTTAACCCCTCTGTTACATTTCTACTGGGCAGCCCTACTGAGGGTGGTCTGCAAACTGCAGGCACCAACTGCAAACTTGTTAAAGACTCAGACTCTTGAAGCTCCTGTCAGAATCTGCATCTGAACAGGATTCCCAGGTGTATGTGTACACATGAAAGTGGAGAAGCTCTGCTCTAGAGCCTTTTAAACTAGGGCGATTCATCAGCTTTGCAACAAAGTCTGCATTGCAGTCATAAAAAACGTGACGGGCATGAAGAACAGAGGAGATAGTTTGAATCCTCTGGTTTGTAGGAGGAAAACGCAGTGTTCTCCCGCGACAGATGCTGTCTGTGAGTGGGCAGGAACTTGGGCTTGTGCAGTAACTAGATGTTTGAATTGCTCTTGGTGTTTTCTCCTCTCATCCAGGTCTCTTCAGAGCTGCTGTGCCGAGTGGTGCCTCAACTGGTGTCTATGAGGCCCTGGAGCTCCGAGACAATGATAAGACTCGCTATATGGGGAAGGGTAAGACTCGAGCCCACAGCCTCCCCAGCCCAGCCCGCTCCCGGCCTTTCCCAGTTTCCTCCCACTCACTGTGGAGATGCTGAGCAGTGCTGGGAAATGCTCCCTCCTGGTTAGGGCAGGGAACCCGAGGATGAGAAGAGGCCCTGTTAACTAATACTAGGGAAAAGCATTCCCCTTTCCCAGGAAGGCCTTGGGGGCCTTCCAGGCCATCTGCCCTCTTCAAGGGCAAGAACGCATCTCAGGGAAGTCTAGCTAGTGGCCCTCCGTTAATAATGACCTACAGATGAGTCATTGTGGTTGGATTTTTCTGTTGACTGATTCACTCTGTGGCAGAGCCAGCCTCTGGTTGGCTGTATTAAAATCGACTCATTAGTGTTGGCTGTGCCTTTCACCTTTCTAGAAGCAGAAGCTTTCTTACCAAGTGACAGACGAAAACGGAGCATTCACTTGGCTTAGGGGGGATGGTGAGGCAGAAATGTTCAAAACATACAGAAGCAGATGAACACGTGGTGGTGACACGGGGACAGTGTAAAGAGCTGCGGGGGAGGGCTGCTGAGGAAATAGACGTGGAGGCGAGTGGCAGTGACAGTGCTGGAGGAAGGCTGTGCACTCCGGCCCCCATGAGAACTGCAGGGAGGGGTCCCCACGCATAAGCTCATCACTGTTTAATGGCCCGCGTGAGTCAGCCTTTGCAGGAAGATAAACTCATGGTCCCTGAAATACTGCCCTCTGCCTTCCTCTTTCCGTGCTTTCTCTCGCTTCTGGTCCTTTATGTCTCCTGTTCTCTTCTGAGTTTCATTTCTCCTTCTTCATCCATCGCTACTGGGCAGGCGTCTCCAGACCCGTTAAGTATATTAATGAGTTCCTGGCACCAGCTCTGTGCACTCAGGTAACTCACTGGGCAGCCTTTAGTTTCTGCAGCTGGTGTTCCCAGCGCATGGTCTTGCAACTAACCTCCCAGCAGACTGTTCTGGGCTGGTTGCTCTGTGTGTGGCTCTAACCTTCTGGGCTCCTGTGTAAGAGCGCTCAGATTGGGCCGGAAAGTCCTATGATTCTGGGGAGGTTGGGGAGGGGTTTTAAAGACACCCCAGGGACCCTTTCTCGGTGGGCTCTGGGTCGGCAGCTTCCATAGTTCTCTCTAGCAATGCTGCTCAAGCCTGGTTCTAAAAGTATGTCAGTAATTTGATTTGATTGTTCCTTCTAGGTGTCTCAAAGGCTGTTGAGCACATCAATAAAACTATTGCACCTGCCCTGGTTAGCAAGGTAGGACCTTCCTCCTGAAAACTCACATGTATTACTGCTATGAGAGCGTCTCCCCGGCCCAGGGGCTTTCCTGTTTACAGAAGAGCTTACTCTGAGAGCTGCTGAAAAGAATGGGATCCCCATGATGCATGAGAATGTCCTGCATGACTTAACCTGTAACATAGCTCGAGGCCTGTATGTCCACTCCTGACAGCACCTGGAAACGGATCAGGGCAGAGAGGCACAGTCTCAGAGCTATGTTGGGTTTTCTTCTGCAAGTATCTTGACCCTGGGAAACTGGGATCCAGATTTTTTTTTTTTTAGAGACAGAGTCTGACTTTGTCACTCTCGGTGGAGTGCCATGGCGTTACAGCTCACAGCAACCTCCAGCTCCTGGGCTTAGGCGATTCTCTTGCCTCAGCCTCCTGAGTAGCTGGGACTATTTTTTTGTTTCATTTTGGTCAGGGCTGGGTTTGAACCCACCACTCTCAGTATATGGGGCCACACCCTACCCACTGAGCTACAGGCACCGCCTGAGATCCAGATTTTTAAGAGTGGCTCTCTAAGGGGTGTTGGAGTAGTGTCCACGGTGATTAATTTTTCCTGAATTTTGGAATTATTTACTGTATTTCTACCAACTGTGGAACTCCTGCTAACATCGTAATTGAAAACTCAGTGTCAAACAGGTAAAAGTAGAGCTACTGCAGTTAAAATAAGGCCGAGCCCTAGCAACCCGAACCCCTCCACGGGTTCATCTCGTTCCCTCCCCTGCACTGCCTTCCATACGTAATCCTGTGGTGCTCCTCAGATGGGAACAGTTTGACAACCCCTCTCTAAGCCCAGTCCAAGCCTAGTCACAGCCTCCTTATCTGGCCCCTCTCCTCCTTGAATTTCTTCGGTATACCCATGGAAAATGAGATGCTTCTTTGTTATTTCTGTCCCCAACTTGCCTTTTGGGAGGTCTTGCCATGTTTCCCAGGCTAGTCCTCCTACCTGAGCCTCCTGAGTAGCTGAGATATAGCCCTGCGTGACACCATACCCAGCCCTGACTTGCTGGTTTCAGCCTGACCTTTGGGGCACTCTTTTTGTTGTTGTTGTTGTTTGTTTGTTTGTTTGTTTTTGAGACAGAGTCTCAAGCTGTTGTCCTGGGTAGAGTGCTGTGGTGTCACAGCAACCTTAAACTCCTAGGCCCAAGCGATTCTCTTGCCTCAGCCTCCCGAGTAGCTGGGACTACAGGTGCCCGCCACAATGCCCGGCAATGTTTTTTTGTTGCAGTTTGGCCGAAACTGGGTTTGAACCCACCACCCGCAATAAATGGGGCCGGCGCCCTACTCACTGAGCCACAGGTGCCACCCTGGGACACTCTTAATTGCTCCCCACCCACTGGTCCCCAGTTGAAATTTCTCATTACTACTCTGCCTGCACACAGCCTGTACGTCCGTCTCCTGGGAACCTCCACACGTGCCTGTTCTTTGTCACGACTAACTCAGCGAGCAGGCATCCCTGGGGGGAGGGGGTGGTGCGGGCACACTTCACTGTGTGAGGAGCAGCCTCTGAAGCTGCCTGGGAAACTGCTTTTTCCAGAGGGATGCCTTGTAAAAAACACAGAAAACACTGGTTTGTTGGCATGGCATGATGGGATTATAGATAATTTTCTTGGAATATTTTAGTTTTCATATAAAGAACATTACATAAAAAATCATGCATCGGTATGATTCATTTGTAAAGTTTTAAAGCTGGTTTTTGTTTGGTTTTTTGTTTTTTTTTTTTGTAGAGACAGAGTCTCACTGTACCGCCCTCGGGTAGAGTGCCGTGGCGTCACACGGCTCACAGCAACCTCTTACTCTTGGGCTTACGCGATTCTCTTGCCTCAGCCTCCCGAGCAGCTGGGACTACAGGCGCCCGCCACAACGCCCGGCTATTAAAGCTGGTTTTTATTAAGTAATTATTTGGGCTAGTTCTCAAGATATCAGTTTTATTACTTTATAGTCTCACCAAAAATACTCATTTTGATCAGTCCTCAGAAGTTTTGTTTAAATGATTTTGTACTACCTGCAGAAATCCTACCTCCCCTCAGAGGATGAAGGTTAGCCAAGAGCAGAGCTTACCCTTTGGAAGGGAGCTTCCATGTTTTTGTTGCCCACAAAAGTCACAGTTGGTGGTGGTGACAGCTTACATGCTTCCATAGCATGTACCAGACGTTTCTGTCTTGTGTGTGGTATGACTTTGCATTCAGCAGGGGGCCATACTCTTTATAACACAAGGAGCTTGTCTTTGAGTTTCACATCTGTTTCCTTAGAGGGTGAGAGAGATGCCTGATGGGCTTAGAGCAACTAGAAGGCAGTTTCGTGCCTGTTCATTGATTTTTTCTTTCTCTCTCTCTTTTTTTTTTTTTTTTTAGTGAAACAGGTTTCAAGCTGTCGCCCTGGGTAGAGTGCTGTGGCATCACAGCTCACAGCAACCTCCAACTCTTGGGTTTAAGTGATTCTCTTGCCTCAGCCTCCCAAGTAGTTGGGACTACAGGCTCCCGCCACAACACCCAGCTATTTTTTGGTTGCAGTTGTCATTGTTATTTTAGCTGGCCTTGGCCAGGTTTGAACCCGCTCACCTTGTTGTATATGGCCGGCACCCTACTCACTGAGCTACGGGTGCTGCCATCCCATACCCCTTTTTTTTCCTATAAAATAAACGTGCAGCACAGGATGGATTTCAATTGTGCACATTGCCGAAATTGTACAGATTCCCCAGCAGAAGCACAGAGGTTATGTGGGTGGAGCAGTACCCACCTCTTCCCTGCTCTTATTTTTCCTTCTCCTTTGCAGAAATTGAACGTCATGGAACAGGAGAAGATTGACAAACTCATGATCGAGATGGATGGAACAGAAAACAAATGTGAGTGGCCAAAGGTGGAATCTTTACTGGGGAAGATTGTGAAGTCTCCTGAAGACTTTTTTTTTTTTTGAGACAGTCTCACTATGTTGCCCTTGGTAGAGTACTGTGGCATCACAGTTCACAGCAATCTCCAGCTCCTGGGCTTAGGCGATTCTCTTGCTTCAGCCTCCCAAGTAGCTGGGACTACAGGCACCCGCCACAACGCCCGGCCATTTTTTTGTTGCAGTTTGGCCGGGGCCAGGCTCGAACCTTGCCACCCTCAATATATGGGGCCGGCACCCTACTCACTGAGTCATAGGCGCTGACCTTGAAGACCTTTTAAAAATTTTTCAGGAAAAGGGCGGCGCCTGTGGCTCAGTCGGTAAGGCGCCGGCCCCATATGCCGAGGGTGGCGGGTTCAAGCCCGGCCCCGGCCAAACTGCAACCCAAAAATAGCCAGGCGTTGTGGCGGGCGCCTGTGGTCCCAGCTGCTCGGGAGGCTGAGGCAGGAGAATCGCTTAAGCCCAGGAGTTGGAGGTTGCTGTGAGCTGTGTGAGGCCACGGCACTCTACCAAGGGCCATAAAGTGAGACCCTGTCTCTACAAAAAAAAAAAATTTTTTTTCAGGAAGAGACCATGTAATCCTTAAGGATCAACTAAGTGACAATCTGGTCTCCTCCTGTTTCTGGGCCTTACCTTAAGAAATGCCATTTTTTAAAAAATATGGGGAGCACAACGTGAGCCACATGTCTGTGTGGTTACTTAAGAAGTTTGCCCTTTAAGGGGTGGCGCCTGTGGCTCAAAGGAGTAGGGCGCCGGCCCCATATGCCCGAGGTGGTGGGTTCAAACCCAGCCCTGGCCAAAAACTGCAAAAAAAATAAAAAATAAATAAAAAAAAAAGTTTGCCCTTTAAAATAAACCAAGCAACATGTGGAGTTTTCTGGAGTTCATTAACCAAAGAAGGGGCTCTGACACGGGAGAAATGCTGGTGGGGCCATGTGGAATGCTGATTGTATTTCTAGTTTGAACACTGAACGTGGCTGTGTGGAGGGAGAGATGGGTCCGAAAGCAACTCAGGTGCGCCATGTACAGTGGTGCTCACAGGCAGCAGCATCAGAGAGGTTGGTGAGGTTCATTTCACCCTGTTCTCTTCTGTTCTAGCTAAGTTTGGTGCAAATGCCATTCTGGGGGTGTCTCTTGCTGTCTGCAAAGCTGGTGCTGTTGAGAAGGGCGTCCCCCTGTACCGCCACATTGCTGACTTGGCTGGACACGGAGAAGTCGTCCTTCCAGTCCCGGTGAGTGGCTCTTTCCCGAGCGAGGAGTTGGGGGTGTCAGCTTTCCCTGTGCCTCGACCTCTTGCACATGATACTCCCAGCTCAGCTCCTCTGCCCCTTGCAAAGCATGACCTTGAGCAGGTGACTGAACTTGCCTGTACCCCACGCTCTTTATTTGTGACAAGGATGACAGTTGTACTTTCCTTGCCAGGAGTGAGTGAGTGTTAATTGATACAGTAGCGTGTGCTTCTGACAATAAATACTGCAGTTCTTAAAAGAGACATGATGAGAGCCAGATGGTGGCCGGTGCCTGAGGTACCAGGTACTTGAAGAAGCCAAGGTGGGAGGATTGCTTAAGCCCAGGAGTCAGTGACTAGCCTCAGCAACATAGGGAGACGCTGTCTCAAAAAAGAGAGCAGGCCCTGGTGAGCTGCCCCTGGCCCCACTGACACTCTTGGAGACTCACATCTTGGGCTCATCTGTGAACTGGGTAACTGGACGTGAGGGGCCTTGCTGCTCCGGGCCTGGTCCAGGCTTCTCTGCTCTGTCTGTCTCCAGGCTTTCAATGTCATCAACGGTGGTTCTCACGCTGGCAACAAGCTGGCCATGCAGGAGTTCATGATCCTCCCTGTGGGCGCATCAAACTTCAGGGAAGCCATGCGCATTGGAGCTGAGGTTTACCACAACCTGAAGAACGTCATCAAGGAGAAATATGGGAAAGATGCCACCAACGTGGGGGATGAAGGCGGGTTTGCTCCCAATATCCTGGAGAATAAAGAAGGTAATAAATGCACCAGGGAATCCCTGGGCTGTGCTGTGCCCTCTCCCTCCCGTGGGCGAATCTTGTCTTCCTTGCCAGCCACCTTGGGCATGGTGGTCTTTCCACATTTCTTTCATCAGGGATCAAGAACCCTGCAAACAACAAAGTAGGCACTTCATTTATTAATTTGACTTCTGGCTGTCCCAATGATTATTGAAGCTTGGGGGTATAGAGATATGGCTTATTCCTCACAATTCCTGCTGACGTTGCAGTGGCAAATCCTGTGCTCTGTACAGGACCTTCTGGTGGTTCAGTTCAGGAATGTGATCAGTAACTACTTGAGCAAATTCAACTATGGTAAATCTTTTTAAGACAGTGTCTTACCAGGTCGCCCTTGGTAGAGTGCTGTAACATCACAGCTCACAGCAATCTCAAACTCTTGGGCTTAAGTGATTCTCTTGCCTCAGCCTCCCGAGTAACTGGGACTACAGGTGCCCGCCACAACACCTGGCTATTTTGTTGTTGTCGTTGTTGCAGTTGTCATTGTTGTTTAGCAGGCCCAGAGTGGGTTCAAACCCGCCAGCCCTGGTGTATGTGGCTGGCATCCTAGCTGTTGAGCTGCAGATGCCAAACCAAACTACAGTAATTCTTAAAGAGTTTTTGTTTTGATTTTGTTTGGAATCCTTAGGCATAGTAAAAATGCAAAAATTCTGGAGACTATACAAAGTGTGAGGATAAGAATTATTCACTGCTGAGTTCTTTCTTTTATAAGGATAAATAGTGTTTAAGTATATTTCTATTGCCTTCAAGGGCAACTAGTAAAAGAAAGAAAATATCCTGTTTGGGGCGGCGCCTGTGGCTCAGTCGGTAAGGCGCCGGCCCCATATACCAAAGGTGGCGGGTTCAAACCCGGCCCCGGCTGAACTGCAAACCAAAAAATAGCTGGGCGTTGTGGCGGGCGCCTGTAGTCCCAGCTACTCGGGAGGCTGAGGCAAGAGAATCCCTTAAGCCCAGGAGTTGGAGGTTGCTGTGAGCTGTGTGATGCCATGGCACTCTACCGAGGGCCATAAAGTGAGACTCTGTCTCTACAAAAAAAAAAAAAAAGAAAGAAAATATCCTGTTTGTTGTTGATTCAGCCATGTGAGATTGCTGATATTTGCCCTTTTTTTCTTTTCTTCCTTTTACTTTTGTGAGATAGAGTCTCACTATGTCAGCACCTACCATAACGCGTGACTATTTTTACAGACAGTATCTCACTCTGGCTCAGGCTGGTCTTGAACTCCTGAGCTCAGGCAGTCTACCCACCTCAGCCTCTCAGAGTGCTAGGATTACAGGCAGGAGCCACTGTGCCCAGCTTTTGCCCATTTTTGTCCTATAAAAAATGTCCCTTTCCCATAGTTTTACCTAGTAATTTGACAATCTTTGGTGTGAGCAGGAGCCAAGTGTCTTGTCTGCCTTATGGAGAGGGCAGTGTGGCTGGTCAGTCAGTGCCTGAGTCTGAGCTCTGGATGTCACAGCCTGGAGAGGGGATGTTGCTGTCCAGGGCTCCTCCTTGAATTCCAGCCTCAGTTCTATTTAAAGCCCATTCCTTGGGACAGCTGATCTCAGCTGGTCACTGTAACTGTATCTTGGCCAGCACAGTTGTTACTGGGCGCTAAATTTGGGAGCATTTGTCAATGGGAAAGACTGTTTCAGGAACTGGACTGAATTTCCCAGTTGGTAGCGCACCAAGGGTCCTGACCCATGGTTTCTTGCCTCCAAAGTGAAAAAAGTAACCAGTGTCATCAAAACTGATGGTTAGGCCCAAACAATTCCTGCTCTGTCTGTTACAGTCCCTGTTTGGCAGCTGTTGAAGGGAAATTTTCTCTCTGACTACCTGTTTTCCAACTTGTTGCCTCCGTGTCTTTCCAGCCCTGGAGCTGCTGAAGAATGCAATCGGGAAGGCCGGTTACACGGATAAGGTGGTCATCGGCATGGACGTCGCTGCCTCCGAGTTCTTCAGGTCTGGGAAATACGACCTGGACTTCAAGTCACCTGATGACCCCAGCAGGTACATCACACCTGACCAGCTAGCTGACCTGTACAAGTCCTTCATCAAGGACTACCCAGGTAAGTGCCCCAGGTTGCCATCTTCCTTCTGTAGTAGCTGACTGGTGATGGCTGGAGGGGGTGGGGTTACACACTGTGCAGCTGCATTGGGCTTCCCAGAGGTTATGGGGTAGCAGAGCAGTCTCAGGAGATGGTTCTTCAGGTACTAACAATGACACTGTGTTATAAGTTGTTCATGGACGCGGGAGCCAGCCTTGAGAATCACAATGGCCTTTTGTAACTGAGCTGTATTGTGCTTCCTGGGAGCTGGGCTTCGTTCTGAGTCTGTGCATCTTTTAATGCCCAAAGGTTAGGGACTGTTACTACCATTTTATAGCAGAGGAAACAGGCATAGAGTGGTCCAAGGTCGTGCGGCAAATGATGGAGCAACAATTCAAACCAGGAAGTCTGACTCCAGAGTCCATTCATTTTATCCCCACACTACATAACATGGTCAAGGTTAAGTGGTAACTCACTTTGCTGAGTCCATGGCTCTGTTCTTCTCAGTGGCACTTAGCTCAAACCACCTTAGTGGTCTCCCTTTTTTTTTTTTAATTTAATTTTTTAAATTTCAATTTAATATAAGGGTACAAACAATTGGGTTACATTGTTTGTGCTTGTTGAGTAAAGTCCAAGTTGTCGTTGAGCCCTTCGCCCAGGTGTGTCATGTACCCTTACATTGTGCCCCTTAGGTGAGAGCTTACCAAACCTCCTCCTCCTCCTCTTCCCCCCTCCGACACTGGTCTCTTTTAGCAAAAGAAATCATTGGGGCATGCACACTCGCACCTGAAATCCTAGCACTCTGGGAGCTGAGGTGGGAGGGTCTTTTGAGCTCAGGAGTTTGAGACTAATCGGAACAAGAGCAAGACCCCCATCTCTAAAAATAGCCAGGCATTGTGGTGGGCACTTATAGTCCTAGCTCCTTGGGAGGCTGAGGCAAGAGAATCACTTAAGCCCAAGAGTTTGAGGTTGCTGTGAGCTGTGACACCACAGCACTCTACTGAGGGCGATACAGTTAAACACGTCTCAAAAAAAATTAAAAAAGAAAGAAATTTGTGGCCCAAGGTTGTGGGGTTTTGTGCCCTGCTACAGGAGTGGGCTGGTGCTCCCAGGATGAGTTGGGGAGCTCCTGCCCTGCAGGTGTGAGTGGGGTGGGGTCAGGCGAGCAGCAAGGCAGAGGAAGTGAGGCTCTGGGCCTTGCAGTTGAGCAGAGCAAGGGCCACACTGAGGCAGCTTGTCTCTCCTTCCTTAGTGGTGTCTATTGAAGATCCCTTTGACCAGGACGACTGGGGGTCTTGGCAGAAGTTCACTGCTAGTGCAGGAATCCAGGTGGTAGGGGACGATCTCACAGTGACCAACCCGAAGCGGATTTCCAAGGCTGTGAGTGAGAAATCTTGCAACTGCCTCCTGCTCAAAGTGAACCAGATCGGCTCCGTGACTGAGTCCCTTGAGGCGTAAGTGTCCTCCCAGGACCGCCCCTTTCACACAGCTGGAGGTCATGAATCAGAACTAGGGCTCCTCTCTTCTGGTGTTGAGAGTCCTGCTGACGGGAGCTTAGCACACTCCAGAATTGTAACTGGTTTCATGTTTGAAATCCAGGTGCCTTTTAAAGTGAGGAGTAGCACTGAGGGGACTGGGGTGTTGCATGGTGAGGCCAAACCCTGACTCCTCACGGCCCTACATGTGTGGCTAAATTTCACATGGGGAAAGTTGTTCAGTAAGGCTGGGCACGATGGCTCACGCCTGTAATCCTAGCACTGTGAGAGGCTGAGGCAGGTGGATTGCCCTGAGCTCAGGAGTTTGAGACCAGCCTGAGCAAGAGTGAGACCTCGTCTCTAAAAATAGCCGGGCATTGTGGCAGGTGCCTGTAATCCCAGCTACTCGGGAGGCTGAGTCGAGAGGATCACGTAAGCCCGCCCAAGAGTTTGAAGAAGCCAGGTCACTCTACTAGAGGTGACAAAGTGAGACTCTTGTCTCAAAAAAAAAAAAAAGTTCAGTGAAGGGCTGTCAGACAAGACCAGTCTCCTCAAGAGAGTGAACCCAGTGCTTGAACCATGACTGGAAGGCCAACAAGATCCTTAGGATGGAGTTCAGAGGAGGGTGAGGGTTACCCTCCTGCTGTCCACAAAGACCCCAGGTGTTGAGAGCTTTGTCTTCTGCCAGCAATGGGGACTAATGGTATCAGGAGATGGGTTGTGCCATCTGGGGTGTCCTTGGCTTCCAGGTGCAAGCTGGCCCAGTCCAATGGTTGGGGCGTCATGGTGTCTCATCGTTCTGGGGAGACTGAAGACACCTTCATCGCTGACCTGGTGGTGGGGCTCTGCACTGGACAGGTAAAGAGCTGCCTGGAATGAAAGAAAGCTTTATTCTCTTTCTTCTCTCTGACCTCAACTTCCCAAGAAGACTCAACAGGCTGTTGGGGGAGGGTTTGGTCAAGCTCATACACAGGGTGGCTATTTGTCCTCTGTTTGCCATGGTTTATGAGCATGAACAGGATGGGGTCATGAGGGCCTCCTTCCCAGGGCCAGAGATAACTCTGTAGAAAGTCTCTCTGGCATGGTGCCCTCTCTTTGCCCAAAATGCCCTTGAAGACTGTGTCCTCTACAAGCAGATGTGACCTTTCTTTTCTCCTATCCAGATCAAGACTGGTGCACCTTGCCGATCTGAGCGCTTGGCCAAGTACAACCAGATCCTCAGGTAAAGAGGGTTCCTAGTACCCATGGGCCTGTGGTCCACCCCTCAGGGGTCTGCACTGCATGTGGGCGTGCCCTCCACCAGGAAGGAGCTCCTGGCTCTGGAGGTGTGTGCAGATGGGGAGCACAGCGCGGGGCCAGGTTGGAGCAGAGTCAGGTGTAGACCCTAACTACGCCATATCACCTCCAGGACCAGGGGCTTGTCCCACACAATGCTGCCATCTTGTGGTTGGGGAGAGAAAATGGGTTCCCCTTTGACAATTCAGCCATTACATTTTTAGAACTTCAAGAGCCCTTTAGTAATCATCTATTTCAGCTCATTTTCCCTGGTTTTGTCGATATGAAGCCAGGACTCAGAGAGATGAAGGAAATTGGCAAATGGCTGGGCTTCCACCATCCAGTGACATTGAAGGTTCTTGTCCCTCCTATTTCTCAGAAGTTCCTGGACACACGGAGCCTTGGTCCCTTCTTTACTTTTTTCTAAATTCTCAGGAAGAGGAATGCTGTTTCATAAATTCTCCCGTGTTATCCCTTCTTGAAATGCTATCCATTATGTTTGCTTGAAAATTTCAAAAGCAGAGTGAACACACAGTGCTCCTCTCCCATCTCCCGGCCCCAGCATGTCTCAGTGTTCCTTCGTTATTTTCTCCCTTTATTTCTTGCTGGAGAATTTGAAAGCTAATTGTAAGGGCTGAGCACAGTGGCTCACACCTATAATCCCAGCGCTCTGGGAGGCTGAGGCAGGTGGATTACCTGAGCTCAGGAGTTCCAGACCAGCCTGAGGCAGGGTGAGATCTCATCTCTAGCAATAGCCGGGAGTTGTGGCAGGCACCTGTCATCCCAGCTACGCAGGAGGCTGAGGTAAGAGGATGGCCTCAGCCCAAGAGTGTGAGGTTTCTGTGAGCTGTGACACCACAGCACTCAGGGTGACAAAGTCTCCATCTCAAAAAAGAAAGCTAATTGTACACATCCTATGACTTCACCTCTAAATACTCTCCTACGAAAGCACTTGTTGACATGAGCACTCTCACCTTAGGGCGCCCAGGATTAATCGTGATCTGTGACATCAATACCAAGTCTGTTTCACCTCCATTTGTCTCAAAACGACTTTTTAAAGTATCGGGATCCAAACAACTCACCCATTTTGTCTTTCTTTTTTTTTTTTTTTTTTGAGACAGAATTTTACTATGTTGCCCTTGGAAGAATACCCTGGCGTGGTGTCACAGCTCACAGCAACCTCAAACTCTTGGGCTGAAGTAATTCTCTTGCCTCAGCCTCCCGAGTAGCTGGACTACAGGCCCATTTTGTCTTTAAATAAGGTCCCCTTTTTCCCCATGCCATTCCTTTCTTTTATTTTCCTAGAAGAGTATTAGAATTCTTGTAGTCCAAGGAACAGCAATCCTGACGTTTATTCTACTTTGCCCATCAGAAACACCGGGAGCCAGTGGACAACGCATGGGGGGTGGGGGGAGGACGAGGAGAGTTGACTCCTCTTCTGTCCCAGGCACAGATTTAGAGTTTAGGAAGAAGTTGGAGAGGAGAGCTGGAGGAGGGGCTGTGTCTGACCACAGGGAGCGTGGGAGTACTTGCTGCACTGAGATTTGATTTTTCTTTCCCCCTCCCTTTGTCTTTGTGCGTCCCAAGAATTGAAGAGGAACTGGGCAGCCAGGCCAAGTTTGCCGGCAGGAGCTTCAGAAACCCCCTGAGCAAGTAAGCTGTGGGCAGGCGAGTCGCAAGCCCTCAGACACTCACTGGCTTAGACCCCTTCCCTGATGTCAGGGCGGGCAGCTCAAGGTCCCCGACCAATACTTACAGGGGCCTCCGGTAGTTGACTCCCCTCGCCCATCGCTGTGGTGTTCCTGCTGCTTCCTTAGAACTTCTCCAGAAGCCAAGCTTAACTGCGCAGAACCCTGTTGGAAACCCTAGCTCTGTAATCATGTAACTGGCCCACATCATTGTTTTTCACCTCACGTTCCACCAAGCATCTGGAGACTGGAGACTAATCTCCAAGGTGGCCACAGGCAAGATCCCCAGTGGTTCTGTGCAAAATAAAAAGTCCTCGGTGACCCAAGAGAATACTGTGTATGCGTGTGTGTAGAACAGTCCCAGTCTGTCATGCGTTCACGGGTGTGGTGGTGGCAGGTAGGCCTTTGGGAACTACAGGTTTTGTGCCACGGCAGAAGAGGATGAAGATCTGTCGAGAACATTTGTGTGAGTCTTTGGGAAGGGCAGCACTTGAGGCAAAAGGTAGGACAAGACCCTCAGCGTTCCTGTGGGTATGTGGGGTCAGCAGTGAGCCTAAGCTGGGAGGCAGAGCGAGACTTCAAGATCAGTATCTTATTTGGGAGAAAACGCAAGTGAGGAGCTATTTACAGATTATCTTAAGGATGGTGGCTACTAGGTCACATGCTATATAATTGTCCAAACCAGAGAGATTCCAGAGAAAGATAACCATCCTGGGCAAAGATGGAATGTGGGTCTCTTTCAGGGGAAAACAGGTACAATTAAAATAGCTCTCGAGCTGGGCGCTGTGGCTCATGCCTGTAAACCCAGCATTCTCCGAGGCCAAGGTGGGTGGATTGCTCGAGCTCAGGAGTTCGAGACCAGCCTGAGCAAGAGCAAGACTCCATCTCCCTAAAAATAGAAAAACTAGCCAGACCTGGTGGAGGGCCACGGTAGTCCCAGCTGCTCAGAAGGCTCAGCCAAGAGGATTGCTTGAGTCCAAGAGTTTGAGGTTGCTGTGAGCTATGATGCCACAGCACCCTACCCAGGCTGAGAGAGTGAGACTGTCTTAAAAAAATATGCTCTTGGGCTCGGTGCCCATAGCACAGTGGTTACGGCACCAGCCACATACACCAAGGCTGGAGGGTTCAAACCCGGCCCAGGCCAGCTAAACAACCACAACTGCAATAAAAAATAGGATTGTGGCAGGCGCCTGTTGTCCCAGCTACTTGGGAAGCTGAGGCAAGAGAATTGCCTAAGCCCAACAGTTTGAGATTGCTGTGAACTGTGACCCCATGGCACTCTACCCAGGGAAACATAGCGAGACTCTGTCTCAAAAAAAAAAAATACATTATTATATGCTCTTGGCAGGGAGGCAGAAGGACATCTAAAAGACCTTGGAACTCTATTTAAATGAAATTCTGTTCCTCGAAATTCCTTGAATTATAGGTAGCTAATGCCTGCTATGTTGGATAGTACAGATTTGACCATAGTGTGTGAGGAATACTTTTTTTTTTTTTTTGGCCAGGGATGGGTTTGAACCCGCCACCTCCTGCATATGGGACCGGCGCCCTACTCCTTGAGCCACAGGCGCCACCCGAATACATTTTTTTTTTTTTGTGGTTTTTGGCCGGGGCTGGGTTTGAACCCGCCACCTCCGGCATACGGGACTGGCGCTCTACTCCTTGAGCCACAGGCACCGCCCGGAATACATTTATTTTAAAATGAAAGATGAAACACTGTGGTTATCTGTCCCTTGAAGAGGTCTCAAATTTTATTAACGTTTTATTTTTCTTCCCCTAAAATAACTTGATGGAAGGATGAAAGTATCCTGAATGTTGCCTTCACACAGTCAGGGCCTTGGGGCCTCCTGTGGACCTTCTTATCTGTGAGGAGGAGGAGGAGACCCATATTTGGCTTGTGTGATCGTGGGGCCTGGTTAAGCCAGTCAGAAATCTGCAGGGCCTCCGGTCGCTGGGGGCAGTGGGTGGCAGGCTGGGTTGAGAGGCTTGGACGGAGCTGTCACTGCACAGGTGGAATTTCTTCTCTCTTGGGGAAACCTCTGCCTTGCTTTCTAAGACCTTCCCATTTAGTCTACTGATAAGTAACTTTAATTAAATCTAAGTAGCTTCTCAGCACTACTTAGATTAGTATTTGATTGAGAAACTGGGGTGTCAGGTGGACACATCACAGAGCCATCACACTTCGTCCCTTGTCAGCTTGGCGCCTGTACACATTTCCCTAAAGTAGACTAAATCGCCAAATGGCGCCAGTCACTAAGTCACCTTCCCCCTCATTTGCTGCAGCCATCTCCCACAAGACCAAAAGTACCGGCTAACCCTGCAGGTGGTCATGATGGACATCTTCTGGTAATTATCTGAAGCGGGGAGCGAGTCACCGCGCTGGGCCTGGCCGTCTTTTCCTATGTTGCACATGTTGCTTCTCCCAACGTTAAGGCAGCACGTGGCATTAGTATTTTAAGTTTGGTTTAATGTGAGCATCACCTGTCAGGTGAAGGCATTTATCACTCTGAGATTAGGTGGCAGGTAGAGGCAGTAGCCCTGTCGGATCTGTGTGACCAAGAAGAAGTCTGTGAATTGGGGCTGGTGGCATTGCCAGAGCAAGCTGAACTGAGTGGCCGAGTGGCTCGCCATGCTCGCCAGGGACACCCTGGGGGCCTTGGATGAGGACAGTTAACTGTATGATGTTGGCTGTCAGACGTAAGAAGAGCTGAACTACAGACCACCGCATCTTCTGAGGGTCCCGCCTGAAGCAGATGGGCAAGGTGAGTGCTAAGTTTCCAGAAAGCTATTCTCAGTGAAACATTTAAGATAGGCCTGAGGTAGCAAAAGAGCTTACGTGTCTTTAAAACAAAGTTTTATTAACATTTATTAGTAGTCTTTGGGCTTTTTCTCTTTTTTCAAACAATTGTGTTAAAAATATTTTTCTACAGGGCGGTGCCTGTGGCTCAGTGGGCAGGGCGCCGGCCCTATGTATTTTTTTTTTTTTTTCTGTAGTCCATATACCTGTCGTTGTCTGACCTCCAAATTCCTGGGCCTCTTGACAGAACAAAAATAAATTGAACATTGGAAGTAGCGGCTCTCAAAGTTAACCATATCAGAATCACCCAGGAAGCTTTTCTAAGAGACAGGACAGATGCCGGGCATCGTGGTGGGTACCTGTAGTCCCAGCTACTTAGGAGGCTGAGCCAAGAGAATCGCTTAAGGCCAGGGGTTGGAGGTTGCTGTGAGCTGGGATGCCATGGCACTCTACCCAGGGCGACAGCTTGAGACTGTCTCAAAAAAAGAAACAGGACAGGGTCTTACTATGTTGCCCAAGCTGATCTTGAACTCCTGGCCTCAAATGATCTTTACACATCAGCCTCTCAAAGTGTTGGGATTACAGGCCACCATCAGTATTTTCTTTTTCTTTTTTTTTTTTTTGGCAGTTTTTGGCCAGGGCTGGGTTTGAACCTGCCACCTCTGGCATATGGGGCCGGTGCCCTACCTTGAGCCACAGGCGCCGCCCTCACCATCATTATTTTTTTAAAGCCTCTCTGGCTGAAGCCATTGTGCAGCTGAGCTTGAGAGCCATCGGTGTAAAAAATAGATGGGTCACAGAGTTGGGGATGGCCAGATAGCTTTCAAGGAGACGATGAGAAGCAGCAGGGCTTCCCCTGAAAAACGCCAAGCCCTGGTGATTTTCTTTTTTTTTTCTTTTCTTTTTTTTTTAATGAGACAGTCTCATTATGTCGCCCTCGGTAGAGTGCTGTGGCATCACAGCTCACAGAAACCTCAACTTGTTGGGCTTAAGTGATTCTCTTGCCTCAGCCTCCCGATAGCTGGGACTATAGGCGCCCCCCACAGCGCCTGGCTATTTTCTTGTAGCAGTTGTCATTGTTATTTAGCAGGCCCTGGCCGGGTTCGAACCCACCAGCCTTAGTGTATGTGGCCACGCTATAACCACTGTGCTGTAGGTGCTGAGCCCCTGTGATTTTCTTATTGATGCAGCTGAGGCAGGAAGGTGGCGGGCACTGAACATCACCTATGCAGACCACAGAACTCAGCCTTGCCTCAGGAGGGGCTGTACTAGCAGTCTGCTTCTTGGGAATGAATTCCATACTGGGGACTGACTTAGAAGGGGCTCAGTCAAGTCAACTCCTCTAAGTTGCAGGTTCCCAGCACCCCTCCGTAGCCCCCTTGGTAGCACAGGTGCCAGCGGCAGGGTGTGGGTGGAAACAGTGAGACTCCAGTGCTCTAGATTCTGGCTCTTCCACTTAAGGTGCTTCCATCTCTCCACCTGTAAAATGGGGCTAATGACACTGTGGTCCTGAGTCTTAGAAATGATGAGTGCTAGGGCTGGGTGCGGTGGCTCACGCCTGAAATCCCAGTACTCTCGGAGGCCGAGGCAGGTGTATTGCCTCAGTTCACAGGTTCGAGACCAGCCTCAGCCAGAGCAAAAGGGGGCGTTGTGGCAGGCGCCTTAGTTCCAGCCACTCAAGAGGCTGAGGCAAGAGGATCGCTTGAGCCCAAGAGTTGGAGGTTGCTGTGAGCTAGGACACCACAACACTCTACTGAGGGTGACACAATGAGACTCTGTCTCAAAAAGAAAAAAAGTAATGATGAGGGCAGCGCCTGTGGCTCGGTCGGTAGGGTGCCGGCCCCATATACCGAGGGTGGCGGGTTCAAACCCGGCCCCCGCCAAACTGCAACCAAAAAATAGCTGGGCGTTGTGGTGGGCGCCTGTAGTCCCAGCTACTCGAGAGGCTGAGGCAAGAGAATTGCTTAAGCCCAGGAGTTGGAGGTTGCTGTGAGCAGTGTGAGGCCACGGCACTCTACCGAGGGCCATAAAGTGAGACTCTGTCTCTACAAAAAAAAAAAAAACTTAAAAAAAAAAAAAAAGTAATAATGAGTGCTGTGATTACATCAGTCCAGGCTCCCACCCAGAATAAAATGGTTCTGCTGAACCAGGTCATGGCTGGTTGGCACAGTAAGTCATAGTAAGTAGGGAAAGGATGGCAGGTCCTTAGAGGCAGAGCACATGGGTCTTGTTAAAGTGCAGGCTATGCCCCAGTGCCAGCTACTAGGGAGCCTGAGGTGAGAGGATCACTTGAGGCTCGGAGTCCCAGGCTGCAGTGAGCTATGATCATGTCCCTGCACTCTAGCCGGATAACAAAGACCCAGTCTCTAAAAAACAAGACATTCAATGCAGATCGACTCAGTGGGTCCCAGTTCTTCTCCCTGGGCTTGCGTGTGTGTTCCACTCCCAGCTCTTCCCTTTTCTGTTTGAATCAATGTCATTGAGGCATCACTGGCATTCAACAACATGTGCATGGTTTGGGGGGGTTACCAAATACACCTGAGTAAGCAGCGCCCCACTCCTGACAGCATGTCCAGCACCCCAGAGTTCCTTCAGCCCCTTCCCAGTCAGTCCCCACCCCAGGCAGCCTACAGTGTTTTTTCTTTAATTCTATTTTTATTTTATTATTATTATTATTTTTTTTTTTTTTTTTTGAGACAGAACCTCAAGCTGTCGCCCTGGGTAGAGTGCCATGGCATCACAGCCTCAAGCTGTCACCCTGGGTAGAGTGCCACGGCATCAGAGCTCACAGCAACCTCCAACTCCTGGGTTCAAGCGATTCTCCTGCCTCTGCCTCTGAAGTAGCTAGGACCACAGGTCCCAGAGCCACAATGCTGGCTTTGGTTTTTTGGGGGGTTTTTTGCAGTTTTTGGCCGGGACTGGGTTTGAACCTGCCACCTCTGGCATATGGGGCCGGTGCCCTGCTCCTTTGAGCCACAGGCGCCGCCCCCCACTATTTTTTGGTTGCAGCCGTCATTGTTGTTTGGCTGGCCCAGACTGATTTCGAACACACCAGCTCAGGTGTATGTGGCTGGAGCCTTTTCTTTAATACTAATTAGTTGCCAATATTTACAAAATTTTTATATAAAAATTTCAACTTACATGGCAGGCATGGTGCCATCGTGCCTATAATCCTAGCACTCTGGGAGGGCAGGGCAGGTAGATTGCTTGAGCTCAGGAATTCCAGACCAGCTTGAGCAAGATCAAGACCCTGTCTCTAAAAATAGAAAAATTAGATGGGCATTATGGTGGGCTCCTATAGTCCCAGCTACTTGGGAAGTTGAGGCAGGAAGATCATCTGAGCCTGGGAGTTTGAAGTTGCTGTGAGCTATGATGATGCCACTACACTCTACCCAGAGTGACAGAGCGAGACTCAAAAAAACCCAAAATTCTTTTCTGGGTCTCTGTTCCTGCTTTTCTAGTTGGTTACTCATGGTGGCTGTTGCGGTCCCACTCGCCTGCCTCTCTCACATGTCTGCCCAGCCCTCAAGGGATCTGCACCACAGTCCATGGTTCCTTCTATAGGCTGTCTTCCCATTTTTCTTTTTCTGTAAAAATCCTCTATCCAGAAGGACTTAGGAGTTCAGGTCCTGCTTCTCTGCCACCGACAATTGACCTCTCACACCTTAAGGTAGCAGTGACTCCCCTGACACGACCTTGAACTCCAGCTCAGCTCGACCCAGAATGAGAGGGTAAGGGGACTTGGGGAGAGGCACCACCTCCCTGGGCTCACAGGAGGCCAGGCTGGCCCGTGCTGCTTCCTCCTGTGGGTCTCACTGCAGAGAGGGAGGACTTGGTAATCGGGCTGCTGTCCGCTGAGACCAGATATGACAGCAGACTCATTTGCATATGTGACCTGAGATAGTAATTAAACCCAGGCGCCCCAGGGGTGAGAAGTAAGCACATTAATTCAGGAGCAATTAAAAACCCTCCATCTTCAGTGGGGCATAGCCTCTGAGACCGCGGCTGATGATAGCCACCTCTTTTGGCCCCTACTGTTGCCATGAACACATGTTTCTGAGGAAGGCCGTGCTCTGGCCAAGGGACAGCAAGCATCTCAGGCCTTCTCCAGGGCCCTCAGGCCATTATGGGGAGGCCATTGTGCATGATGATGTCATATTTTTTGGAGACAGAGTCTCACTTTGTTGCCCTCCATAGAATGCCCTGGTGTCATAGCTCACAGCACCCTCCAACTCTTGGACTCAAGCCATTCTTTTGCCTCAGCCTCCCTAGTAGCTGGGACTACAAGTGCCCACCACAATGCCCAGCTATTTTTTTTTTGTTTAGCAGACCCTGGCCAAATTCAAACTCACCAGCCCCCGTGCATGTGGCCAGCACCCTAATCACTGAAATACAGGCACCCCGTAGGCTTGTCATTTTTTTTTTGCAGTTTTTGGCCAGGGCCAGGTTTGAACCAACCACCTCCAGTATATGGGGCCGGCACCCTACTCCTTGAGCCACAGGTGCCGTCCCGTAGGCTTGTCTTAATTGTGGTAAAATAAAGATAACAAAATTTGCCACTTTAACCATTTTCAAGTGTACAACTCAGTGGAGTTAAGTACATCCAAAAGGTCTAACCGTCACCATTATCTATTTCCGGAACTTCTTAACCATCCCAAAGAGAAACTGTGTACCTGTTAGGCAATAAATCCCCCATTCTCTTCTCCCACAATACCTAACAAATGTTATTCTATTTTTCGCGTCTATGAATTTGCTTATTTTAGATATTTTATACAAGGGGCATCATACAGTATTTGTCCTTTTTTTGGTCTAGCTCATTTCACTTAGCATGTTTTCCTTCTTTCTTTTTGAGACAGACCCTCAAGCTGTTGTCCTGGGTAGAGTGCTGTGGCGTCACAGCTCACAGCAACCTCCAACTCCTGGGCTCAAGCAATTCTCCTGCCTCCGCCTCCCAAGTAGCTGGGACTACAGGTGCCCGCCATAACACCGGCTATTTTTTGGTTGCAGCCGTCATTGTTTGGCAGGCCCGGGCTGTATTCAAACCCTCCAGCTCAGGTGTATGTGGCTGGCACCTTAGCTGCTTGAGCCTCACTTAGCATGCTTTCAAGGCTCATCCATGATGTCAGAATTTTATTCCTTTTTTAAGCTAAATAATATCCTGTTGAATGGTTACCAGCGGTTCTCAGCCTTCCTAATGCCGCGATGTATTTTCATTGTTACAAAGAGGTCACAACCCACAGGTTGAGAGCTGCTGGGTTAGACATGTTAGTTATCTATTCACCCATTTCCGGACACTTGGGTTGTTTCCACCTTTCAACTGTAGTGAACAGTGCTCTTATGAACATGGGTGTACAGGTGTTTGCTTCCGTTCCTTTGGGTATGTACCTATGAGCAGAATTGCTGGACCTTGTGATCCTGTAACTAGTTGCACTCCATAGCAGCTGCACCCTTTTACATTCCCACCTGGAAAGGAGGAGGATTCTAATTTCTTCCCATTCTCATTACTTGTTGCTTTCCTTTTCAAAGTATGGCCATCCTAGTAGGTGGGTGAATGATAGCTTGACCTTGAAAGGAGGCCCTGGAGCTGTTTGGATTTGACCCTGGCTCTGGCCATGTTTGACCTATTCAGCCTAGTGTGGCTGTGCCTGCTTTTTTTTTTTTTTTTCCTGAGACAGAGTCTCACTTGGTCACCCTTGGTAGAGTACTGTGGTGTCTTAGCTCATAGCAATCTCAAACTCTTGGGTTCAAGTGATCTGCTTGCCTCAGCATCCCAAGCAGCTGGAACTACAGGTGCCTGCCATAATGCCTGGCTATTTTTAGAGATGGGGTCTCACTCTGGCTCAGGCTGATCTCCAACCTGTCAGCTGAGGCAATCCATCCACCTTGGCCTCCCAAATTCTGGGATTACAGGTGTGAGCCACCATGCCTGACAGCTTGAACTCAGGAGTTCAAGACCAGCCTGAGCAAGACTGAGAACCTGTTTCTACTAAAAATAGAAAAACAAGCCTGGTGTTGTGGCGGGCACCTGTAGCCCCAGCTAACTTGGGAGGTTGAGGTCGGAATATCGCTTAAGCCCAGGAGTTTGAGGTTGCTACAAGCTATGACACCATGGCACTCAAACCAGTGTGATAGAGTGAGACTCTATCTCCAAAAAAATAAGTAAATATAAAATAAATAAATAAAAAAACACCGCCTTTTTAAAAGTTTCAAAGGTGATCTGTAATTAAAACTTAGATTAAAGAAAGACACCTTTGAACAACTGGAGCTAGGATAGTTGGACATCCATAGGCAACACCTTATACAAAATTAACTCAAATGGATCACAGACCTAAATGTAAGCCCTAAACTATTAAACTTGTAGAAAGAAGCACAGGTGCAAACATTAGAGACCTTGGATTAGCAGTGATTTCTTTCTTTCTTTTTTTTTTTTTTGAGACAGAGTATCACTATGTCGCCCTTGGTAGAGTGCTGTGGCATCACAGCTCACAGGAATCTCCAACTCTTGGGCTTAAGTGATTCTCTTGCCTCAGCCTCCCAAGTAGCTGGGACTACAGGCGCCCACCACAACGCCCGGCTATTTTTTGTTGAAGTTGCCACTGCTGTTTTTAGCTGGCCTGGGCCAGGTTCGAACCCGCCACCCCCGGGATATGGGGCCAGCACCCTACTCACTGAGCCACAGGCACCGCCCTCCTAGCAGTGATTTCTTAAACATGACTCCAAAAACACAAGTAACAACAAAGCAACAGATAGATTGGACTTCATGGGCAGCACCTGTGGCTCAAAGGAGTAGGGCGCCAACCCCACATACCAGAGGTGGTGGGTTCAAACCCCGCCCCAGCCAAAAACCGCAAAAAAAAAAAAAAAAAAATTAAATTGGACTTCATCAAAATTAGAAACTTTCATGCATCAAAGGACATTACCAAGAAAGTTAAATGATAACCTACTGAATGGGAGAAGATATTTGCAAATTATATATTTCACAGTATCCAGAATATATAAAGAATCTTAGTTGGGTGGCGCCTGTGGCTCAAAGGAGTAGGGTGCCGGCCCTATATGCTGGAGGTGGTGGGTTCAAACCCAGCCCCAGCCAAAACTGCAAAAAAAAAAAAAAATGGAATCCTAGTAGGGAAGCTGAGGCAAGAGAATCACTTAAGCCCAAGAGTTGGAGGTTGCTGGGCACTGTGCTGGCACAGCACTGTACCAAGGGCAACATAGTGAGACTCTGTCTCAAAAAAAAAAAAAAAGAATCCTAGAACTCAACAACAAAAGACAACCCTGTTCAAAAACACCATTTCAAGCAGTCCACCTGCCTCAGCTTCCCAGAGTGCTAAGATTGTAGGTGTGAGCCACCGCGCCCAGCCTAAAAAGACGGTGTTTTTAAACAGTGTGCTCAAGAGGTTATGGCCACGTTCAGCACCCACCCCACCCTTAGCTATAAGAAAGAGGCCTATCAGAGCCAACCAGCACTGTCAGAACTGCTGCCTTCACTGAACTTGAACTAGGATTACTGCTGGGAAAATGAAACTCCAGAGTTAGGATAAAACCTTTAGTCTGTCAATGTGGAACCATGACTCCCGGTTAGAGGGAGCCCTTCAACATGAACGGACTCCAAGCCCTCCCCAGCCTTCTGCTGGTGCAGCCTCAGGCCCCTGGCATGAGAGCAGCGTGCCCTCCATCTACCTTCTAGGGTGGGACAAGGGCACAAAATGCCAGGAGCCAAGGGCCGAGAGCAGTGGCTCACCCCTGTAATCCTAGCACTCTGGGAGGCCAAGGCATGTGATTACCTGAGCTCACAAGTTTAAGAGCAACCTGAGCCAGAGTGAGACTTTGTCTCTAAAACTAGCGTAGCGGGGCATTGTGGCGGGCGCCTGTAGTCCCAGCTACTTGAGGGGCTGAGGCAAGAGGATCACTTGAACCCAAGAGTTTGAGGTTTCTGTGAACTGTGACACCACAGCACTCTACCAAGGGTGACAAAGTGAGACTCTGTCTCAAAAAAAAAAAAAAAAAATGCCAGGAACCCTGGTCAGGACCCTCATTCTGGCTCCTCCATAACTAAGCAGAAGGTAGCAGGTCCAGGCTCGCCCGAGGTCTTCTTTCAGCCACCAGGGGGCGCATTGGGGCTGCCCTGAGACCCCAGGCCTCCTTGGCTGCCTCTGCCCGCCGGCTCTGCCCGCTGGCCCCGTCAGGCTGGCCGGCCTTCTGGTCTTCTTCTCCAGCCCCAGCTGGCTGGCACAGGTTTGCTTTTACGAGTAGACTGTACCCCGTGCCTCACAGGGGCTCAGAGCCAGGACAAAGCAAGCCCAGAGCTCTGAGCAAAGCTCAGAGAGATGAATGGGCCTGCCACTGGATAAAGAAAAATTCCTGGACAGTAAGTCCTTGTCAACACCTGCTCTCTCTGCTATAACTGCAGACACCAAGATCAGGCACAGCAATGGCCCAGGGACATGTTCAAAGCTTCTTCCTTGGTTCATCTTGATTTATGAACCTTTGAGGGGGGAGCATTTCCTTCCCTGTCATTTCTCGTGTGTTGAGGGCTTTTGTTCAGCTTTTGAAAGGACAAAGGGAAAGAGAAGGAAACAGCTGCAGAAAAGGACAGATGTGCCTCCTCACCCCCCACATGCTAGCACCAAACCCCAGGTCTTCAGCAGCCTTCAGAGCCTCAATGTTCACCCCCTTGAGGCAGTGGCAGGTGCTGGCCAGGCCCTCCCCCCTCGCAGCTGTGTTTGGCGTTACCAGCCACAGACCAGGAAAATAAGCAAACCAGGGCTGGGCAAGGCACTTCCTGGGACCAGCCCTGGGGGCACTCTGGAAATGAGCGTGACAGAGGCCGCCACAAGTCCATGTGCACCTGGCTTAAGGGGAGCCAGCAGGGGCAGCACCCATAGCTCAGTGGGTAGGGCGCCAGCCACATACACTGAGGCTGGTGGATCTGAACCTAGCCAGGGCCAGCTAAACAATGACAACTGCACCCACAATGAGAAAGAAAAAAAGAAAGGAAGGAAAGAGAAAGAAAGAGAACCAGCAGATTCTATGCAAAGCCCCTCATTTGGAAGATGTCTGTGGTCAGACTGTCACGTGAGTGGAAAATTTCCCACAGAAGCCTCAAATCAGCTCCCACCAGCCCAAGTGACAACACCTGTTTGCAGGGGCACTCTGGGGCTATTCAGCAAGAACCAGGGATGCCACAAAAGGCAGGGTGGCTTGAGACCAGGAGTTCAAGGCCAGGCTGGGCAACATAGTGAGACTCCATCTCTAAAAAAAAAAAAAAAAAAAAAAAATTTTAGCCAGGCAGTAGCACGCACCTGTACTCCCAGCTACTCAGGAAGCTGAGGCCGAAGGATCACTTGAGCCTGAGAGGCAGAGGTTACAGTGAGCTATCACTGGCCTAGATCACACTCCAGGCTGAACAAGACCCTGTCTCTAAAAAAAAAAGAAAAAGAAAAAACTGATTGGCAGCCTGTTTCCAGTCACTCAAAGGGGTCCTTGCTCTGCCAAACTGTCTGTTGCTAGAACACTTTCCATGCAGAGGACTCAGCCCTCTGTCCTCTGATTGTGAGCCTTTGGGACCCTCATTCCATCTGCTGCCTCCAACTAACCCTCTGCTACCTAAGTCATCAGCCCCCAGTTGAGAGAGGTGCAAGGCAGTGGCTCCACCCTTGAAACGTCAACGTAGTAATGTCAGAACTGGGGATCGTGATGTTTCAGGCCCATTATAGCAGCAAGAATGACTTAGATTTGTTCAGATCTTTGTGGGGCAAAAAGCCCCTTCACTGGCCTCTGTCCATCTGTATCACCAGTTCCTAACATTTTGCTCCTTTTTCATGGTGAGTTGACTGATGGAACGGGATGTGGATAAAAGGAGGGAGGTGGTAACTAGTTATGAACAGGTTCAGGTCTGTCTGTCTCCTCTCTAGCCTGGCTCTTGGGTGGACCTCACTTGTGTACTAGGCGCGGAAGCAGGATCATGTCTTAGAAATCTTGAATCGATACTATTTATGGGTTTTCTCCCACTTCCTTTGTAACTTGTCTCCTAATGAGAGACCTTCACAATCTTCAGGAGTATGAAAGGTACAACAAGAATGTAAAGGTCAAGAATCTAACAAGTTCCACTTTTTTTGGAAGTGGACCTAACAAAAGATACACTTTCCCAACAGGGAAAGCCCAGACAAACAGCAGAGTTTATGTCAGGCTGAGACTTGGGGATAGAAGTGGGGGAAGAAGGGACTGCACATTCCCCCTGGGTTGGGGCTGGGGTGACCCAGGGAGGGTGTGGAGCAGGGTGGTCACAGGCTGCCCTTCAAGCCCCCCACCGAGGACAGTATCGTGCATCTGATCTAGGGAGAACAGGGGCCTGTGTCAGTATCCTGTGGCTGCTGTAACAAGTCACCACAAAGTGGGTGGCTTAACACAACAAGAATTTATTCTCAATAAAAAAAAAAAAAGAATGGAAGAAAAAGTATCCAATGTACTCAGCCCTACTATGAAACTAATTTATAGCTTTCATGTGAAAGTTATAACCCAGCTATAACCTAATATGGGGAAGGGGGAAAGGGAGGGAAGGGAGCAGGGAGGAGGGAGATTGGTGGGATTACACCTACGGTGCATCTTATAAGGGTACATGTGAAACTTAGTAAATGTAGAATATAAATGTCTTAACACAATAACTAAGAAAATGCCAGGAAGGCTATGTTAACCAGTGTGATGAAAGTATGTCAAATGGTCTGTAAAATCAGTGTATGGTGCCCCATGATCGCATTAATGTACACAGCTATGATTTAATAATAAAGTAAAATAAAAGAAATAATATTATCTAAAAAAAAAAAGATTTAGAGGATTAAGAGAAAGTGGCTAATTTATATACGCAACCAATTCTGCCAACAGTTGAATGAAAATTAATAAAAGACTTTAAGTAACACTCAAAAAAAAAAAAAAAAAGAATTTATTCTCTCACAGTTCTTGAGCCCGGAAGTCTGAGGTCAAGGCGCCAGCAGGGCCATGCTCTCTCTGAAGGCTGATGGTAGTTGTTGGCCATCCTCAGGGTTCCTTGACTTACAGCTGCAATGCCCCAATCTCTGCCACTGTCATCAAGGGGCCTTTGTTCTTGTGGGGCTCCTCACTGTTTCTGTCATTGGATTTAAGGCCCCCCTTGATCCAGTGCAGCTTCATCTCCACTTGGTCACAGTTGCAAGACCCTATTTCCAAATGTCCTAGTATATTGGGGCTGCTATAACAAAATCCCTTAAACTCAGTAAGTGTGAACAACATAGATTAAGCGCTCATAGTTCTGGGGGCTGGAAAGTCTAAGATCAAGACACCAGTAGAAGGAGTGTCTGGTGGGGGCTGCTCCTTACAGATAACACGTAATATGTGTCTTTTCCTAGTGGGAGGGGCACACTTGCTCACTCAGGCCTCATTATAAGGACACACTGATCCTACTCACCTGGAGACCTAATTACATCCTAAGGCCTCACACCCTAATGCTATCGCACTGGGGATTATGTCTCAGCAGACCCGTTTTAAAGGATAAGCCCTCAGACCGCAGCACCAAAGACAGTCACATGCACAGGTGCTGCGGGTTAACACTTGGGCATGTCTTTTGGGAGGGCACAATTCAACTCACAGGAGGGCAAAGGGTGGTCACACCAACATCCTGGGATGCTAAACACAGCAGGCTAGGTTTGTGTGAATAACAATCAAGAGATCAGGGTAGCATAATGGATCAGGTCAAGATTAGTGGGGAATAAGGTCGGAGAAAAAAATGCAGGGCCAGGGCAGCTACTGTGGCTTAAAGGAGTAGGGCGCCAGCCTCATACACTGGAGGTGGCAGTTTCAAACCCAGCCCCGGCCAAAAACTGCAAAAAAAAAAAGAAAAGAAATGCAGGGCCAGATCATGTAGGTCTTCACAGGCAGGTTGCTGGTGACTCGGAATGAGTTGGGAGCCAGTGGTAGGTCAGAGGGAAGACAGGCAGAATGTGACCTAAGCTTTTTTTTTTTTTATTTTTGGCCAGGGCTGGGTTTGAACCCGCCACGTCCGGCATATGGGACCGGCGCCCCACTCCTTGAGCCACAGGCGCCGCCCGTGACCTAAGCTTTAAAAAGATCATTCTGCCCAGGAATCTGAGGTTGCAGTGAGGTATGATGACTCCACTACACGATAGCCAGGGTGACAGAGTGAGACTCTTTCAAATAAAGAAAACGATCACTCCGGTGGCTCTAGTGAGAATACCAGCACCATAATCCAGGTGAGAGAAGATGGGGTAACAGGAGTAGACACAGCAGATGGGAGTAGGAGGAAGGAGAGCCTCCAGGTATTTTGAGGACAAGATTTGTCAATGGATTGGATGCAGCTGTGCAAGAAAGGGGACTCAAAGATGACTCCGAGGATGGCTTGAGCACAGGACTTTGAGGTTGCCGTGAACTGTGATGATGCCTCTGCACTCTGGCTGGAGCTACAGGGTGAGACTCTGCCTCAAAAAAAAGATGACTCCAAGGTTGCTGGCTGGGAGCTCTGGAAAGATGGGACTTGCCGTCCAGTGAGATGAGGACGTTCAGGGAAGGAGCAGGTTTGAGGGGGGAAAGGAAGAGTTTGGTTTTAGCCCTAATAAGCGTAAGGTGCGCCAGATAGGCATGTAGATCTGTAAGTCTGGAGTTTGTGGAAGGGGGCTGGAGATGTTTATTTTGGGGGGTTTTGGGGGGGGTTTGAAGACAGTCTCACTTTGTCAGCCTTGGTAAGGTGCTATGGCATCATGGCTCACAGCAACCTCAGTCTGTTGGGCTCAAACCACAAAGCCTGGCTCATTTTTTCTATTTTTTTGTGGAGACAGTCTCACTCTTGCTCAGGCTGGTCTTGAACTCCTAAGCTCAGGCAATACACCTGCCTGGGCTTCCCAAAGTGCTGGGATTATAGGCGTGAACCACCTTGCTCTGCCCAAAATGTATGTATATTTGGGAGATCCAGTATATGGTTTCATTTAAAGCTGTGAATTTGGGGGCCGATGATGGCTAGTGAGGCCCCCAGCCCGAGACCTGCTGTCCCCAGCAGCCAAGTCGGAACTCTGCTCTTGCCAGGGGCTGGCCTTGCCCTTCCCTTGTGTACCCTTGGTGATAGGCCATCCCACCACAGACCAGCCTGGCCCCTGCACATTAAAAGCTTTACTGTGCCTGCCAGAAAAAAACAAAACAAAACTGTGAGTTTGGATGTGACACTAGAAGTGTCCAGCGTAGAGAGGGGAGGAAAGTGAGGACTCTGCCCGGGTGCATTCCAACCTTGGAGGCTGGAAAACTGAAAATGTAAGCAAGTCCCCTGAGCTTCCCCGCTCTTAAATGTTTTTGTTGAACTTAACTCTTTAAGTGACAGCAGTTTTGTGTACTGTGAGCAGTAAGATTCTGCACTCACTTGCCCCGATGGTCACAAGAGAGCTGCTTCACCTGCAAGGATCCATCCTGGGCTAACCCCAGCATGTGACCGTTCCGTTGGGCACCACTGTCTTCACTGGTAAAACCGCAGCACTCAACTGAAGTAATTCAAGACGATCCCTTCAAGTCCATTCTCAGAAGTGCAGCAGAATTTACTTACCAACCTGAAAGGAGCATGCTGGAGCTTCCTCCGTATTTGCAGGCTCCACAGTCATGCTCTGCTCCCAGGAAACAGTCTTACATAGGGAGGGAACAATATTTGTGTGACAGACCCATTGTTATAGATAGCTTTGCCGTTCTGACCTTGGTTTTTTTCTTTCTTTTCTTTTTTTGAGACAGAATCTCACACTGTCACCCTGGGTAGAGTGGCATCATCATAGCTCACAGCAATATTAAACTCTTGGGTTTGAGCAATCCCCTTGCCTCTGCCTCCTGAGTAGCTGGGACTACAGGTGGCTGCCACAGAGCCTGGCTAGGTTTCCTATTTTTTAGTAGAGTCGGGGTCTTGCTCTTGCTTAGGCTGGTCTTGAACTGCTGAGCTCAAGCAATCCACCTGCGCTGGTCTCGCAGCGTGCTGGCATTAGAGACGGGAGCCACCACACGTGGCCCACTTTGCCGTTTTTAATGAGCATCAAAAATCAACTTGTAGGGCAGCGCCTGTGGCTCAGTTGGTAGGGCGCCGGCCCCATATACCGAGGGTGGCGGGTTCAAACCCAGCCCCGGCCAAACTGCAACCAAAAAATAGCCGGGCGTTGTGGCGGGCACCTGTAGTCCCAGCTACTCGGGAGGCTGAGGCAAGAGAATCGCTTAAGCCCAGGAGTTGGAGGTTGCTGTGAGCTGTGTGAGGCCACAGCATTCTACCGAGGGCCATAAAGTGAGACTCTGTCTCTACAAAAAAAAAAAAAAAAAAATCAACTTGTATTCCTCTTCAAGAGATAGATTGACAAACGGGCTGCTGGCTAGAATTTTAAGGATCTGGCTGGTGTATCCCTGGTGCTTTTCCTAGCATAGGAACAGCCCTGTAAGCATTAGATGCATTTTAACCTTTAGGATTTATTACATTTTGTGATTTCTTTAGAACTTTTGTGAATTTATTTATTTAAATTACTTTTTTTTTTTGGAGACAGAGTCTTTTGTTGCCCTTGGTAGAAGGCTTAAGCATCATAGCTCACAGCAATCTCAAACTCTTGGGCTCAGGAGATCTTCCTATCTTCCTGCCTCAACCTCCTGAGTAGCTGGGACTACAGGCACCCACCACAAAACGTGGCTTTTTTTTTTTTTTTTTCTGATAGAGACAGGGTCTCACTCTTGCTCAGACTGGTCTGAAGTTAGCTCAAGGGCACCCACCTCAGCCTCCCGAATGCTAGGATTATAGGCATAAACCACCCAGCTTGGCAAATTTTTGTGCTTTTAATTATTAGTTTCATTAGAAACACAAAGTGCTTTGTTATGAAAAAGATCTTTAAATAATTTTAATTTTTTTCAGCTTTCCTCTTTCATATGAAGAGTCTTATTAATGTGTATTAATGACCAGGAGATACAACTTAGATTACTGATTTCTGAGATTTATAATGAAGGAAAAAATTATTTTTTTTTTTGTAGAGACAGAGTCTCACTGTACCACCCTCGGTAGAGTGCCGTGGCTTCACACAGCTCACAGCAACCTCTAACTCTTGGGCTTACGCAATTCTCTTGCCTCAGCCTCCCAGGCAGCTGGGACTACAGGCGCCTGCCACAACGCCTGGCTATTTTTTTGTTGCAGTTTGGCCAGGGCTGGGTTTGAACCCACCACCCTCGGTATATGGGGCCGGCGCCCTACTCACTGAGCCACAGGCGCCGCCCAGGAAAAAATTATTTTTTTAAATAAAAAATCAGTTTGCAGGGGTGGGCATGGTGGCTCAAGTCTGTAATCCCAGCACTTTGGGAGGCTGAGCCAGGTGTATCACCTGAGTTTAGGAGTTTGAGATTGGCCTGAGCAAGAGCAAGACCCTGTCTCTACTAAAAATAGAAAAACTAGCCAGGTATTATAGGGCATCTACAGTCCCAGCTATTTGGGAGGCTGAGGCATGAGGTTCGCTTGAGTCCAACAGTTTGAGGTTGCTGTGAGCTATGATAATGCCAGGGCACACACTAAGACTCTATTTCAAAAAACAAAAATCAATTTGCCACACTGTGTAAGTATCGCATTTATTTGACAAGGTGGTAATTACTTGCTCTAAGGAAATGCTGAAGGGCATCCGGTTTAATCAATGAAGCATTTATAATGTAAAGATCCCATACCCTGAATCGGATCTTTGTAGATAAGTAATAAAGGCAGGAAGGTATTTGTGAAATTATTTGTAAATCAGCCAAGAATCAGCCAAATGATTCTATAAAGACTTTAACCTTTTAGATAAGCATTGTTAAAAAATGAACTGTAAAATAGCAATGAACTTAGTACATGGACGCATAATGGTAATGAAGCACACTCTTAATAGTCTTGGCGTCTGTTAGGAAAACCTATAACTTCTGCGGCACCATGGAGAGATGGTTTTGGACTCAGACCAACATAATTTAATTAAACTGTGATATTTTACCAGGTAAAAACCAAGATATAAACAGAACACATAGCAGGGGTCTGGGCAGGGGGGGTATGTCATCCCATTTAGGGAGAAAGACTTTTTTTTTTTTTTTTTTTTTGTAGAGGCGGAGTCTCACTTTATGGCCCTCCGTAGAGTGCTGTGGCTTCACACAGCTCACAGCAACCTCCAACTCCTGGGTTTAGGCGATTCTCTTGCCTCAGCCTCCTGAGCAGCTGGGACTACAGGCACCCGCCACAATGCCCGGCTATTTTTTTGTTGCAGTTCGGCGGGGCCGGGTTTGAACCCGTCACCCTCAGTATATGGGGCCAGCGCCTTACCGACTGAGCCACAGGCGCTGCCCAGGGAGAAAGACCTTTGTTGGTCATTAGAAGTTTCAGCATTGTGGCTCAGTGAGTAGGGCGCCGGCCCCATATACAGAGGGTGGTGGGTTCAAAACCAGTCCCGGCCAAACTGCAACAAAAAAATAGCTGGGCGTTGTGGCGGGCGCCTGTAGTCCCAGCTGCTCGGGAGGCTGAGGCAGGAGAATCACATAAGCCCAAGAGTTAGAGGTTGCTGTGAGCCGTGTGAAGCCACGGCACTCTACCGAGGGCAGTAAAGTGAGACTCTGTCTCTACAAAAAATAAAATAAATAAATAAATAAATAAAAAGAAGTTTCAGCATTTGTGAATTTGAAGGTGAACAAATATGCCTCTTGTAAGATAAATTTCTTTTTCCAGAAATGGTCGTGACATTTTATGCCACCAAATATACAAAAATAAGTGATGATTTATTTCAAACATTTGTTCAACTGAGGCTATTTTTTTTTTTTTTGGTTTTTGGCCAGGGCTAGGTTTGAACCCATCACCTCCGGCATATGGGACTGGTGCCCTACTCCTTGAGCCACAGGCACCACCCAACTGAGGCTATTTTTTAATTGTTTTTATGTTGTATTCTTTTGGCATTTAAATGAGAAATCATGCTGCTAATTTTTACTACTCAGAATTCTCCAAAAATCATATGATTTTGGAAAGTGCAACTGATTAACGAATATGACTGTGCAAACACAAATAACTGAAGTACTTGGCTATGGTGATATTAAACTTCCATTTGAAGGGAAAAGATCAGATTTTATTTTCCCAAAATGTAATTTTTTTTTATTCCAATTGGAGAAATCTTATTCTTTTGTTGTTGTTGTTGCCCTCAGTAGAGTGCCAGGCATCACAGCTCATAGCAACCTCAAACTCTTGGGCTTAAGTGATTCTCTTGCTTCAGCCTCCCAAGTAGCTGGGACTACAGGCACCTGCTACAATACCTGGTTATTGTTTTAGAGACGAGGTCTCACTCTGGCTCAGGCTGGTCTTGAACTTGTGAGTTCGGGCAATTCACCCGTCTCAGCCTCCCAGAGTGAGAAATCTTACTTTACTCACCCAGATCTGAATTTAGTCCAACCAGATCTATCCAATATATATTCAAGTATTTGGTGTTTTTTGGGGGTTTTTTTGCAGTTTTTGGCTGGGGCTGGGTTTGAACCCACCACCTCCAGCATATGGGGTTGGCACCCTATTTCTTTGAGCCACAGGCGCCGCCACTATATTCAAGTATTTGAAATTTCAAACACTGTTGTTACAGGGTTCATATGTCTATGAACATTTGGTCTTTCTCGGCCAGAGAATGAAAATACAAATGAACTCGATGCATCTTGAGACCCCCCCCTCCTCCCCCTCCAGCCCTGAATTATTCCATCATCTGATGACTACCGTGGGTGGAGGTCATTCTTTCCGTGATTTTTTAATGAATGGGCTGTTTCTTTTTTTTTTTTTTTTGAATGGGCTGTTTCGTGCACATCTGTTCTCATGTCATGAGCCAGTGGCCGACCAGCACTTCAGGCTGAGAGCCGTGTAGAACCCCGCCTCCTAGCAGAGGATGGAGCAGCCAGAGCCGTGAGAGCCACCACACAGAGAGAAGAAGCCCCTAAGTCAGCCACTCCTTGAATGACCTTGCCCTTGGCAGTAGTTTATAAACTTCTGAGTCACAGACTCCCTCTGAAAATGTCAGGAGAGCCGTGGTCCCACCTTACCCCACAAATGTGAGTGTCAGGTACTCACACACACATATATATCCTTCTTATAACTTCCAGGGGTTGGCCAGTCTGGGTGGCTCACAGGCTTGTAATCTTAGCATTCTGGGAAGCAAGGCAGGTGGATTGCTTGAGCTCAAGAGTTTGAGACCAGCCTGAACAAGAGCGAGACCCCATCTCTATTAAAAGTAACCAAGTGTTGTGGATGGTGCCTGTAGTCCCAGCTACCTGGGAGGCTGAGGCAAGAAGATGGCTTGAGCCCAAGAATTAGAGGTTGCTGTGAGTTATGATGATGCCAGGGCACTCTTCCGTGGCGACAAAATGAGATTCTGTCTCAAGAACAAAAACATAATAATAATTTCCAGGGGCTTATGAGCACCCAAGGAGCCCTTGGAACAGAATCAGCAACCTTGTCTTAGATGTTAGGAGAACAGGTTCTTTTAAAATATGGTTCACACTCTTTTTTTGTTTTGAGACTGAGTCTCACTTTGTCACCCTTGGTAGAGTGCCATGGCATCATAACTCACAGCAACCTCAGATTCTTGGGCTCCAGTGATTCTCTTGCCTCAGCTTCCCAAGTAAGTGGGACTACAGGTATCTGTCACAATGTCCAGCTATTTTTAGAGACGAGGTCTTGCTCTTGCTCAAGCTGGTCTTGAACCAGTAAGCTCAAGCAGTCCACCTACCTTGGCCTCCCAGAGTGCTAGGATATAGGCATGAGGCACCACACTGGCCATGGTTCACACTCTTTTTTTTTTTTTTTTTTTTTGTGTGGAGACTGAGTCTCACTTTATCGCCCTCAGTGGAGTGCCGTGGCATCACACGGCTCACAGCAACCTCCAACTCCTGGGCTTAAGCGATTCTCTTGCCTCAGCCTCCCGAGTAGCTGGGACTACAGGCGTCCGCCACAACGCCCGGCTCACACTCTTTAATTTACTTTTTTTCTTGCAGTTTTTGGCCGGGGCTGGGTTTGAAGCTGCCACCTCCGGCATATGGGGCCAGTGCCCTACCACTTTGAGCCACAGGCACCTCCCTCTTTAATTCACTTTTTGAAAGAAATGGGAATAGGCATGCTGGCTCATGCCTATAATCCCAGCACTTTGGGAAGCCAAAGGAGGAGGTAGACCAGAAGTTCAAGACCATCCTGAGCAACAAAGTGAGACCCCCATCTCTACAAAAAGAAAAAAAAAAGGAAAAGAAAAAAAAACTAGCTGAGTGTGGTGACGCGCACCTGTACTCCCAGGTACTCGGGAGGTGGGAGAATCATTTGAGCCCAGGAGTTGGAGGTTGCAAAGAGCTATGATCATGCCCCTGCACTCCAGGCTAGGGGATAAAAAGAGACTGACTCTGTCTCAAAATGAATTAATTAAATAAATGAGTGCTGTACACAAACCAATTTAAAGGACCTGTGTATGAGGATGTAACAAAAATTACTTGCCTTATTCCTCCCCTAAACATTCCTTCTGTGGGTCTTTGATTCTAGAGCCCCACAGTGAAGGCAGGAAGCCAGGAGGGAGTTAGGCCTCAACTAGGGGAGGCCATTTCCTGCCACTGAGTCTGATTTGAATTAATCAGCAGCTGCCAAAGTGAGGTTTGAGGACCCTTTTTCCAAGTCTGTGAGGTCAAAACTAATTTCATAATAGACTATGATGTTATTTGCTGCCTTCTCTCATTCTCTCACCAGGGTACAGTGGGATTTCCCAGCGGTGATGCCATTGCTGTGACAGCTCATGGAATGTGCACTTGTTTATTCCCGAGTTTCAAAGACATTTCATATGATTAACATTAAGAGATATATTTCGGGCGGCGCCTGTGGCTCAAGGAGTAGGGCGCTGGTCCCATATGCCAGAGGTGGCAGGTTCAAACCTAGCCCCGGCCAAAATAAAAAAAAAAAATGAGTTAAAAAAAAAAAAAAAAAAAGAGAGAGATATTTCATCGCAACAAAAGTTCTTTGGCTTGTGGGATTAGCTTCTGAAGGCTGCCATAAAAAAATTCTACAAACTGCTTGGGTTAAAACAACAGAGCCATTTTTGTCTCATGGTTTTGGAGGCTGGATGTCCAAAGTCAAGGTGTCCACAGGGTTGATTCCTTCTGAGGACTCTGGGAGAAAATCCATTTCAACCTCTGTCCCAGCTTCTGGGAACAGCCACCAATCCTGGGTCTTCCTTGGCCTGTAGGTATATCACTCAGATCTCTGCCTCCATCTTCACATGGCCTCCTTGTGTCTCTGAGTCCTCACACAGACATCTTATAAGGACATCAGTCACCTTGGATGAGGGTCCCTTCTGGCTCCAGTGTGACCTCGTCTCAACTAATGACCTGTGCAATGACCTATTTCTAAGCAAGATCACATTCCAAGGTACTGAGCGTTAGGACTTCAACATAACTTTTTGGGGGGATACAATTCAACCTATATCAGTATTTAGTAATATTTAAGATCCTGAGACCAAAATGTCCGATTAGATGATTTTCTTTTTTCATATATATATTTTTTATTTTTATTTTTTGCAGTTTTTGGCCTGGGCTGGGTTTGAACCCTCCACCTCTGGTATATGGGGCTGGCACCCCACCCCTTTGAGCCACAGGCGCCACCCTTCTTTTTTTTTTTTATAGGGTCTCACTTTGTTGCCCTGGGTAGAGTGCCATAGTGTCATAGCTCACAGCAACCTCAAACTCTTGGGCTCAAGCCATCCTCTTGCCTCAGCCTCCCAATTAACTGGGACTATAGGCACCTGCCACAAAGCCCAGCTATTTTTTAGAGATGGGGTCTTGCTCTTGCTAAGGCTGGTCTTGAACTCTGGAGCTCAAGCTATCCACCCACCTCGGCCTCCCAGAGTGCTAGGATTACAGGAGTGAGCCACTGCACCCAGCCCTTAATTTTTCTATTTTTAGTAGAGCTGGGTCTTGCTCTTAGTCAGGCTGGTCTCGAACTCCTGAGTTCAGGCAATCCACCCGCCTCAGCCTCCCAGAGTGCTAAGATTACAGGCGTGAGCCACCATGCCGGTCTCTAAGGTAAATTCTAATGGATTCTAACTGTTTAGCTTCTGTTCTTCACACAGCTTTGTATTCTTCTCACCTTTTTGTTTAATGGCATTTGTATGTTTGTGCCATCCTATAGGTCTAAGAGCACCACTAAGAGCCTGGACTAAATGGGGCAGTTTCTTGATCATTTCTTGTTTACCTCTGTAAAGACCATTGTATTGGTTTGTGGATGTTAATATTTGTCCTCTAAGAAGCAAAATATCAATTTGGGAAAAGGGTGTGATATAAACTGAAGGTATCAGCTGTCCCCAATCCATGTAGGATTAGAAGCACAGATCCCAAAGCTTTTGCCTTGGGATTAATGGCAGAAGAAAGTGTTCATCACGCTGAACAGGGGTAGATTTCAAAGAGCTGTTTTCTAAACTGAGTCTTAACTCCCATTAAATTCAGCTTTGAGAATATGAGTCTTATGCAAAGCAAACGAAACCCTTGTTTACTGGGTAAAGGGCACTTGTCACTTCTTTAATGTTGCTGAGCTTATCTCTTCTGGTGAAAAGGTCTTTGTATGTGGAGTGCCAGGGATTTGTCTTTAAAAATATGGAGGAGAAAGGAAAAGTGGGCTTTTGTAATATTATAAGGATCCTGTGGCTACTATTTGTTCTCTTGAAAAATTTTACACTTGATCTTAGCCAAAAGTCAGAGAAGTGAACTTAAAAAATTTTAATAACTTTTCATTAATGAGTTAAATACAAAGAATAATAGACAGATTTAAAAAATGTTCTTTTCATGTTTTCTTTGGATATTTTCTAAAGACGTAAAATATTACAACTACAGCTCAAGTGTTTTCTTATACCACGTTCTTTCCACCCTCCCCAGAGGTAATCTATCCTGAAGTTGTTTGACTCTTTTTTTTTTGCAGTTTTTGGCCAGGGCTGGGTTTGAACCCGCCACTTCCGGCATATGGGGCCAGTGTCCTACTCCTTTGAGCTACAGGCACAACCCAAGATTTGACTCGTTTTAGTGAATATTTATATATTTTTATTCTCTATCTATGTATCCATATAATATATATGGCATTGTTTAGTGTGTTTTTATAATTCATCTAAATGGCATCATTCTATGAATGTCATTTTGGATATTATCTTTTTCCTTCAACATTTTGTTTCTTAGGGGTGGTGCCTGTGGCTCGGTGAGTAGGGCGCCAGCCCCATATACCGAGGGTGGTGGGTTCAAACCCAGCCCCGGCCAAACTGCAACAAAAAATAGTAGGGCTTAGGGGTGGCACCTGTGGCTCAGTTGGTAAGGCCGGCCCCATATATCGAGGGTGGCGGGTTCAAACCCGGCCCCGGCTGAACTGCAACCAAAAAATAGCTGGGCGTTGTGGCGGGCGCCTGTAGTCCCAGCTACTCGGGAGGCTGAGGCAAGAGAATCGCTTAAGCCCAGGAGTTGGAGGTTGCTGTGAGCTGTGTGATGCCATGGCACTCTACCGAGGGCCATAAAGTGAAACTCTGTCTCTACCAAAAAAAAAAAAAAAAATAGCTGGGCATTGTGGCAGGCGCCTGTAGTCCCAGCTACTCGGGAGGCTGAGGCAAGAGAATCGCCTAAGCCCAAGAGTTGGAAGTTGCTGTGAGCTGTGATGCTACAGCACTCTACTGAGGGCAATGGAGTAAGACTCTGTCTCTAAAAAAAAAAAACTATGTTTCTTAGATTTTTTTTTTTTTCTGAGACAGAGTCTCACTATGTTGCCCTCAGTAGAGTGCTGTGGCCTCACAGCTCACAGCAACCTCCAACTCCTTGGTTTAGGCGATTCTCTTGCCTCAGTCTCCGAGTAGTCTTTGATTTTTTTTTTTGCATCACTACATGTATCTTATCTTCACTTATTCTTTTTTTTTTTTTGAAAGGACTTGAATTTATTTATTTATTATTTTTTGGTGGTGTTGTTGCAGTTTGGCCGGGTCTGAGTTCGAACCCGCCACCCTTGGTATATGGGGCCAGTGCCCTACCCACTGAGCCACAGGCGCCGCCCCTTCACTTATTCTTTCTAATATTCTTCCTTTCTCCCTGTATTTCTAAGGTTCTGACAAATGTCATTTTTCATATCTCTTAAGAACTTCTTTTAACATTTCTTTTTTGTTGTTGTTGTTGCAGTTTGGCTGGGGCTGGGTTTGAACCCGCCACCCTCGGCATATGGGGCTGGCGCCCTACTCACTGAACCACAGGCGCCGCCCTTTTAACATTTCTTATAAGGTCTACTGGCAACAAATTCCCTCAATTCTTGCTTGTCTGAGAAATTCTTATTTCTCCTTTAATTTTGAAGTGTACTCCCCCTAGATATAGAATTTTAGATTGGTGAGTTTTTCTTTCAACACCAAATATTCCAGTCCACTTTTTTCTTGCTTGCACAGTTTATTAAGAAAAGTCCAGGGCGGCGCCTGTGGCTCAAGGAGTAGGGCGCCGGTCCCATATGCCGGAGGTGGTGGGTTCAAACCTAGCCCCGGCCCCCCCAAAAAAAAAGAAAAAAGAAAAGTCCAATGTAGCCGGTTGCAGTGCTCACTTCTGTAATCCCAGCACTTGGGAGGCCGAGGCAGGTGAATTGCCTGAGCTCACGGGTTCAAGACCAGCCTGAGCAAGAGTCAGACCCCCATCTCTACTTTTTTTTTTTTTTTTTTGAGACAAAGTCTCATTATGTCACCCTCAGTAGAGTGCTATGGTGTCACAGCTCACAGCAACCTCAAACTCCTGGGCTTAAGCAATTCTCTTGCCTCAGCTTCCCAAGTAGCTGGGACTATAGGCACCTGCCACAATGCTCGGCTATTTATTTATTTATTTTTTTGTAGTCGTCATTATTGTTTTTAGCAGGCCTGGGCCAGGTTCGAACCCACCAGCCCTGGTGTATGTGGCTGGCTCCCTAACTACTGAGCTAGGGGCGCCAAACCAAGACCATGTCTCTAAAATATAGCTGGGTGTTGTGGTGGGCACCTGTAGTCCCAGCTACTTGGGAGGCTGAGACAAGAGAATCGCTTGAGCCCAAGAGTTTGAGGTTGCTGTGAGCTGTGACGTCAGAGCACTCTACTGAGGGTGACAAAGTGAGATTCTGTCTCAAAAAAAAAAAATGACATAGTCTAACCTACTATTTAAAAGGCCCATTGATAGTATATTGAGAAGAGACCATGGGAAGACAGTAGTAGAAGTGGGCAGACCAGCAGTTAGGAGGCCCTTAAGATGATCTAGGAGGGCGGCGCCTGTGACTCAAAGGGGTAGGGCACCAGTCCCATATGCCGGAGGTGGTGGGTTCAAACCCAACCCAGGCCAAAAAAAAGAAAAAAAGATAATCTAGGAGAGTGAGGATGACGACTTGGACAAGGGTGTTAGTGTTAGGTGGTGAAGAGTCACCTTCTGGACAGTATTGGACGGTAGGGCCGACAGGGCTTTTCTGGTGGACTTGATGTGAATTTGAGAGACTTGACCTTTAGTCTGAGCAGATGGAAGGATTGAGTTGCCTTTTACTGAGATAGCAAAGACCTCAGGGGAAGCAGGTACGTAGTTTTAAACATGTTAGGTTTGATTTTCCTATTAGACATCCAGGTGGAGATGTCAAGTGGGCTGTTGGGTATATGAGTCTGGGGTTCAGGGGGAAGATCTGGGCTGGAGGTATGTATTTGAGACTCATTAGCAAGTGGATGTTTTGTTTTATTTTTTTTCAGACAGTCTCACTATGTTGCCCTCGGTAGAGTGCTTTGGTGTCACAGCTCACAGCAACCTGAAACTCTTGGGCTCATGTAGTTCTCTTGCCTTAGCCTCCCAAGTAGCTGAGACTACAGGTGTCCGCCACAATGCCCGGCTATTTTTTGTTGCAGTTGTCATTGTTGTTTAGCTGGCTCGGGCTGGGTTCGAAACTGCCAGCCTTGGTGTACGTGGCTGGCGCCCTAATCACTGAGCTACGGGCGCCAAGCCTTGTTTTGTTTTTAAACCGAGTCTACCTGTCTTCTCAGGTAGAGGGCAGTGGCATCATCATAGCTTACTGCAATCTCAAATTTCTGGACTCCAGCAATCTTGCTTCAGTTTCCCAAGTAGCTGGACTGCAGGCGCACACCATCATGCCAAGCTAATTTTTTCTATTTTTGGTAGAGACATGAGACTCACTCTTGCTCAGGTCACAAAGTCCTGACCTCAAGTGATCCTCCTGCCTTGGCTTCCCAGAGTGCCAGGGTAATCCTGTAACAGGTGTGGGCCCCTGTGTCTGCTGGCAAGTGGATGGTCTTTAAAGGCAGGACAGTGAATGACATCGACAAGGGACTGAGTCTATGTAGAGAAGATGAAGGACTGAGCTGAGGCTTCCAACGTTAACAGACTGAGGAGAAGAGGACGAATCATTCAAACAATTGTCAAGGATGGAGCAGTAATTAGGCCTATTAAATGGTGCCAAAAGATCAAGAAGGTGGAGGACTAAGAATTAGCTCTTCTTTTTAGCTCCATGGAGCTCACTGGTGATGCTGAGAAGAAAAATTTGGCGGAGGGTGGTGCCTGTTGCTCAGTGAGTAGGGCACCGGCCCCATATACCGAGGGTGGCAGGTTCGAACCCGGCCCTGGCCAAACTACAACAAAAAAATAGCCGGGCGTTGTGGCGGGTGCCTGTAGTCCCAGCTACTTGGGAGGCTGAGGCAAGAGAATTGCCTAGGCCCAAGAATTGGAGGCTGCTGTGAGCTGTGATGCCATGGCATTCTACCGAGGGCAACAAAATAAGATTATCTCAAAAAAAAAAAAGAAAGAGAAAAATTTGGTGGAGAAGTTGAGTCAAAGTAAGACTGAAATGGATTTAAAAGAGAATAAGGGAGCATTGTGATAGCGCCTGTAGTACCAGCTACTCTGGAGGCTGAGGCAAGAGGATCACTTGAACCTAAGAGTTTGAGGTTGCTGTGAGCTGTGATGACACGGCACTCTACCCAGGGCAACAAAGTGAGACTTCATCTCAAAAATAAATAAATAAAAAGAATAAGAAAAAGGAATTGAAGACAGCAAATACAGATTATTGTTTTAAAGGCATTTTGCTTCCAAAGAGAGCAAAGAAGCAGTGCGTAACACGTACAATATAGTGAAGAAGGAAGGAGGAAACATCTTACATTCGAGTGGGAATAATCCAGCAAAGAGCAGAAAGCTGATGTAGCAGAGGGGTGGGGGGAGGATGTCTGCGCGATACCCTTGAGTAATGAGAGGAGATGGGATCAAGGGCACAAGCAGAGGGCTGGGCTTTGATAGGTACGGAGATGATTCATTTGTAGTAGTGGGCAGGAAGCTAGCATGTGGGATTTAGGGAAGGGTAGACAGATGTGGGGAGCGGGGAGCCTGTGCACTTTCTCTGCTGATTCTGTCAGTGTTCACAGTGCACTCCAAAGAAAGCCATCAACTGAGAGGAGGGAAAGGAGGAAGTGGTGGAGGTTTGAGCAGAAAGGAGAGCTTGTGAAATAACTGGATGATAAATCAGGAGGGAAATTAACATGGATGACTCTTTGGATGGCTGATTGCCAGGGGGTGCGAAGAGTCCAGTTGAGGCTTGTGGTCACAAATTTGTAAGTGAAACTCGCCAGCGTGATGCCTCATTTGGCTGGACAGGTGCACGGACAGCTGCCGGTGCAGGTACCTGATAGGCAACAAGTTGGAATTTTCACCAAGGTTGTGGTTTTGCCCAGGGAATATTAGGGAGTGAGAGGAGCAAATTGCTAAGGGTGGGTATAGAGGAGAGAGGACTGTAATTGACCATGGAATGTAAACAGGGAATTACTATGTCCCCCAGTGGAATAATAATTAGGGTAAAAGAGACTAAGAGAACGGAGGACGTGGAGTCACTGATGATACGATATTAGGACTAGTTCAGATTTGTCTTAGGGAGCTAAGAATCTGCCTTTACAAGGAGAATTCTTCACAAACACACAGATACAGACCATTATGTATACATGATCTAACCACATGTTCCCAGGAAATATTTAAAACAGTGCCTATACCTTTGTATACTTAATATTTGTCTGGTGCCTGTGTAAAAATGGGTTAATGTAAGCATTATAGGATGAAGCATTTATTTTATACAAGGTAAAGAGGAAATGATTTGACTTTAGCTAAGTGGGGTTTTTTTTTTTTTGTTCTGTCATATTAATTCAAGCAGCTTAAAATGTTGCTGAGGACAACATTTAAAATGAGCTGGGCACAGTGGTTTGTGTCTGTAGCTACTTGGGAGGCTGAGATGGGAGGATGGCTTGAGGCCAGGAATTTGAGACCAGGCTGGGCGATGTAGCAAGACCCCATCTCTTAAAAAAAAAAAAAAAAGCCAGGGTTGGTAGCTTATGCCTGTAATCCTAACACATTGGGAGGCTGAGGCAAGAGGATTGCTTGAGCTCAGGAGTTCCACACCAGCCTGAGCAAGAGTGAGACTTTGTCTCTACTAAAAATAGAAAAATTACCCAGGCATGGTGGCTCATGCCTGTAGTCCCAGCTACTTGGGAGGCAGAGGCAGGAGGATCACTTGAGTCCAGGAGCTTGAGGCTGCAGTGAGCAGCTCCGAGTACGCCACTGGGTGAAGTGAGGCCTTGTACAATTTTTTTTTTTGTTAAGGGGAAATAGATGAGCAAGTAGAAATGAAAATGAGCATTGATTATTTATTTAGATCACCTCGAGTCCCTCTGAATTTAAGAACAGTCCTGAAAAGTGAAAAGGTGGTAGGATCAGTGTATTAGATGTCCCACTGGGGTCAAAGTACTGTTGTAATCCAGATAATGGAGGAATGACAAAAGAGCTAGAAGTAGGTGTTTGGGGCATGTGATGCTTGCCATAGAAATTAAGTAAGCGTTGCAGGTTTTTAAAATAGAAGGTTTAGGGTAAAAAAGACTAGGAGCACTGGAGGAGAGAAGTTCAAGTTCAAGAGGCTAGGTTGTTGATATGTCCTTATCCTCATAAGGATGGTTTGTTTGTTTTTTTTTTTTTTTACAGACACAGAAAGTAACACATATTGATGAGCAAGAAGAGAAACTGGAATCCTTGGGCAGTGTTGGTGAGAATGTAAAATAGCGCAGCTGCTATGGAAAACAGTGTGGCAGCTCCTCAAAAAATTAAAAATAGAATTACCCGGCTGGCGCCTGTGGCTCAGTGAGTAGGGCACCAGCCCCATATGCCGCGGGTGGCGGGTTCAAACCCAGCCCCGGCCAAACTGCAACAAAAAAATAGCCGGGTGCTATGGCAGGCACCTGTAGTCCCAGCTACTCGGGAGGCTGAGGCAAGAGAATCGCTTAAGCCCAGGAGCTGGAGGTTGCTGTGAGCTGTGTGAGGCCACGGCACTCTACCAAGGGCCATAAAGTGAGACTCTGTCTCTAAAAAAAAAAAGGAAAAAAAAAATAGAATTACCGTATAGCCCAGAAATACCACTCCTGGGTATATACACAAAAGAATTGAAAGAAGAGCCTCAAAGAGATATTTTTATGCCCATGATCACAGCAGCATTATTCATATTAGCCAAAAAGTTGGAAGCAGCCCAAATGCCCATCACCGGATGAGTGGATAAACAAAGTACAGTATGTAGGTCTGATGGAATAATATTTAGCCTTAAACAGGAAGGAAATTCTGACACATAGTAAAACTTGAGCCCTGTTATGGACCAAATTGTGTTTCCTCAGAATTCACATGTTAAAGCATTAACCCTCAATGTGACTGTATTTGGAGGCAGGGCCTTTAAAGAGGTAATTAAGGTGAAATGAGGTCATTAGAGTGACACCCTAATTTGAGGGGACCGGCATCCTTATAAGAGGAGGAAGGGACACTGGATCTGCTTATGCATGAGGAAAGGCCGTGTGGGGACAGTGAAGTCTGCCACGCACAGGCCAAGGAGAGAGGCCGCAAGAAAGCCAGCCCTGCTCGCACCTTGATTTTTTTTAAACTTACAGCTTCCAGGACTGTAAGAAAATTAATTTCTCCTGTTTAAGCCACACAGATTGTGATGTTTTGCTATGGCAGCCCTTAGCAAACTAATATAAGGACAGTATGTTAAGTGAAACAAGCCAGGCACAGAAAGACAATACTGCTGGAGTTTACCTATACAAGGTATCTAGAGTGGTCAAACTCACAGACAGTAGAATGGCAGTTGCTGGAGACTGGGGCCCTGTGTTTCAGGAGTCATTCTCTCTTTTTTTTTTTCCTTGTCAGACAGAGCCTCACTTTGTCACCTTGGGTAGAGTGTCATGGCATCAACATAGCTCACACTAACCTCAAACTCTTGGGCTGATGAGATCCACTTGCTTCAGCCTCCCCAGTAGCTGGGACGACAGGTGCCCGCCATGCCACCCGGCTAATTTTTTCTATTTGCTAGGAATGAGGTCTCACTCTTGCTTAGGCTGGTCTCAAACTCCTGAGCTCAAGTAATCTACCTGCCTCAGCCTCCCAGAGCGCTAGGATTATAGGCAAGAGCCATCACGCACAGCCATACACTCTCTTTTCTTTGAGACAGAGTTTTACTCCGTTGCCCAGGTCGGACTGCTGTGGTGTCAGCCTAGCTCACTACAACCTCAAACTCATGGGTTCAAGCGATCCTCCTGAGGACAGTACAATAAGATCTTTTGAGAGAAAGGGAAATCACATTCACATAGCTATAATTATGGCATATTGTTACAATTCTGATTTAGTTATTTATAGAGAGAGTCTCACTCTGTGCCTTGGGTAGAGCGCTTACTGCAACCTCAAACTCTTGGATTCAAATAATCCTCTTGTCTCAGCCTCCGGAGTACTGGGACTACAGGTGCCAGCCACCATACCCAGCTACTTTTTCTGTTTTTTAAGTAGACCAACCTTTGCTCAGGCCAGTCTCAAACTCCCGAGTTCAGGTGACCCACCTGCCTCAGCCTCTCAGAGTACAAGGATTACAGGTGTGAGCCACCATGCCCACCCTCAGAAGGTCTTTTCCAGACATAGTTTTGCCTTTTCCACACATAGATTGGTTTCTTTCGTGTAGTAATATGCTGGTAAGGTTTCTCCATGCCTTCCTGTGCCTTGTATTCCTTTTCAGTGCAGAATAATATTCCATCGCATGAATATAATACAGTTTATCTATTCACTCATGGAAGCACATCTTTTTTTTTTGGCTGGGGCTGGGTTTGAACCTGCCACCTCCAGCATATGGTGCCGGTGCCCTACTCCATTGAGCCACAGGCGCCGCCCCCACCTTTTTTTTTTTTTTTTGAGATAGAGTCTTACTCTGTCGCCCTCTGTAGAGTGGCCTCCAACCTGTGGGCACAGGAGATCCACTTGCATAGGCCTCCCAGAGTGCAAGGATTGCAGGTGTGAGCCACCATGCTTGGCCTCATGGAAGCACATCTTGGTTGCTTCTGCATTAAAACACTCTAAGATTAAGAAAGAGTGAAGGTAGCAGAATTTATTCTGGAGGTTGGAGTATTAGAAGGAGACATTTGGGGTTGAGAGAAATGGGAATGCAGATATTTCAAAATCAAGGTTCCTTGAAGGTTGAGCAAAAAGAAAGCACTAAAGTGAGTGTCCCAGGCATGTCCACATGGACACTGAAGCTCTGATGGTACAGGTGAATTTCTCTGTTTCCTCTTGGTTGCAGTTATTTGCCTCTTTGTCCTGTTTGTAAAGATGCCTTGAATTGAAGAAATAGCACCTGCCACATCAATGTTATAATACAATTAAATTCCAGATCCCCCCAATACAATTTTATAATCTAAAATATATTTTCTTTGGTGAGGAGACTCCTCCTTCCAAGGGCCCTTTTATGAGCAATGTGAGTATTGCTTGTTTGGCATTTAGACAAAATAGGATTTATGGATAGTTTTTAATTCCCCATTATTAAGGCCTTATTATTACTAGAAAATAACACCTTTCCTCCAAGCTGAACCTAAGTAATTTACCAGTAGAGCTGTATGAAATGTTTATTGTGAAATGCAGCTTCCCCCAGGGTGGAATTGGTGGCTCTTTGGCTCTCCGTTAACAGTGGGAAGCTGTTTATTTTTAATTTTAATTTTTTATTTTTTTGAGACAGCGTCTCAAGCTGTCACCCGGGGTAGAGTGCCTTGGCATCATTGCTCACAGCAACCTCCAACTCTTGGGCTTAAGCAATCCTCTTGCCTTGGTTTTTCTTTTTTTGTGTGTGTGGTTTTTGGCTGGGGCTGGGTTTGATCCCGCCACCTCCGGCATATGGGACCGGCGCCCTACTCCTTGAGCCACAGGCGCCGCCCTTGCCTTGGTTTTTCTATTTGTAGTAGAGATAGGGTCTTGCTTTTGCTCAGGCTGGTCTTGAACTTGTGAGCTCAGGCAATCCACCTGCCTTGGCCTCCCAGAGTGCTAGGATTACAGGCGTGAGCTTGGACAGCTGTTTATAACAAGAAGTGTAGCAGGAAGACAGTGGGAGGAGGACTCCTAATTATCAAACTTGGAATTGGGCCAAGACAATGAAAATCGGCATCTCCTCCCCTTAATTCTTTCACAAGCCCTATGAGACTTTTAATAACCACAAGTGGTTAGGAATCAGATGCTGGGTTTAGATCTCATCCAAAAGGCATCCTAGTGCCTCAGACAACATGCTGTGGCATTGACTAAGTGTGACTCAAAGGGAAGAGTATCCCCCCCGCTGAGTCTGATGTGGTTCAGTGAGGCAGGGTTTCTTTCAGATCTAGCTGTAAGTGTGTTGGTAAGCAGATCTACTTTTACCTTGGCTGAAATAAAATTCCTCCCAGTCTGAAGTTGAACTGGGAACCCTTAGTTGCTAATTCACAGTAAATCACATCCAAACAAAGGAAACGGGTTTCCGAGTTTTGCTCCTTTGTTTTGAAGAGCTGTCTCACCTCTGCACGTGTGTGCTCTCACTGGAAACGTGCCCTGAAATGCACCCACTATCTCCCATTTCTCCATTCCAATTCCGATGACCAGGACTCTCCAAAGCAACCGGGGGTTAGTTACCTGGCCTGAGGGAAAAGACTAGAGTGGGAGACATTCTGATTGGCAGTAAATTAGAGTCAAAACCTGCTGTGGGTAAATGCAAAGTGAGCTAAGCACAGCAGAGGGGGCTTTTTTGGAAGAAGGATGTGCTGCTCGCCGCTCAACCTGAAAAAGTGCAACGGGAGAGAGCTGAAGCTCATTATTGGCTTGTATTTGCACTACATAAACTTGGAAGCCAATTTCATAGAAAATGCCTAGAAACAAGCTTCAGTCTGTTACAAGGCTTGCTACAGTACCCTAGTTCTGCTTAAGGCATTTTAGGGGAAAATAATTTACATGTTCTAAAGCTTGAGTACTTCTGGTGAATTACTAAGGCTAGTTACCAGCCATATGTTCAAAGAACTTGAATTCTTTTTTCTTAATTATGAAAATTATCCATGCTTGATAGGAAAAGAAAAAAAAAAATCAAACAGAACAGAGTTGAATGAAATCAAAAGTCAGTCTCCCATTCCCTCCTTCTCCATTCCAGGCCAAGTGGGCTCAGTGTGAACAGTTTTTGCAGAAAATGCATAGACAAATTTGTCCTTTTAAAAATACAAATAGGGGCGGTGCCTGTGGCTCAAAGGAGTAGGGCACCGGCCCCATGTGCCAGAGGTGGTGGGTTCAAACCCAGCCCCGCCAAAAACCACAAAAAACAAACAAACAAACAAAAACAAATAGAGTTATACTTTGCATAATTATTGTGTGACTTGCTTTTTTTTTTTTGCAGTTTTCTTTTTGCAGTTTTTGGCCAGGGCTGGGTTTGAACCCACCACTTCTGGTATATGGGGCCAGCGCCCTATTCCTTTGAGCCACAGGCGCTGCCTGTGACTTGCTTTTTGTCATAGAACTTTGAATCCTGATTATTCTTTCTTTTTTTTGGAGACAGGGTCTCTGTTGCCCCCAGGTAGAGTGACATGGTGTCATCCTATCTCACTGCAACCTCAAACTCTTGGGCTCAAGCAATAATCCTGCCTCAGCCTCCCAAGTAGCTGGGTGTACAAGTGCCCACCATAAAAACTGGGCTAATTTTTCTGTTTTAGTAGGGATGGGTTGGGGGCAGGGGAGTCTCACTCTTGCTCAAGCTGTTCTCAAACTTCTGAGCTCAAGGGATCCTCCCTTCTCCGCATCCTGGAGTGCTGGGATTATAGGTTTGAGCCACAGCACCTGGCCTATCATTAACAATTCAGATTTACCTCATTCTTTTATTTTATTTATTTATTTACTTTTTGAGACAGAGTATCACTCAGTCACCCTGGGTAGAGTGCTATGGCCTCACAGCTCACGGCAATCTCAAGCTCTTGGGCTTAAGCGATTCTCTTGCCTCAGCCTCCCATGTAGCTGGGAGTATAGGCACCCACCACAACACCCAGCTGTTTTTAGAGATGGGGTCTCCCTCTGGCTCAGGCTGGTCTCAAACCTGTGAGCTCAGGCAATCTACCTGCCTCAGCCTCCTAGAGTGCTAGGATTACATGAGTGAGCCACTATGCCTGTCCCCCCCATCCTTTTTTTTGAGGCAGAGTCTCAAGCTGTCACCCTGGGTGGAGTGTCGTGGTGTCATAGCTCACAGAAACCTCCAACTCTGGGGCTCAAGTGATCCTCTTGCCTCAGTTTTTCTATTTTTAGTAGAGACGGGGTGTCACCCTTGCTCAGACGGGTCTCTAACTTGTGAGTTTAAGCAATCCACCTGTCTTGGCCTCCCACAGTGCTAGGATTATAGGCATGAGCCACCATGCCCAGCCAAACCTCGAATTCTTGGGCTTAAGTGATTCTCTTGCCTCAGCCTCTTGAGTAGCTGGGACTACAGGCCCCCACCACAATGCCCAGCTATTTATTTATTTATTTTTATTTTTATTTTTTGAGATAGAGCCTCAAGCTGTCGCCCTGGGTAGAGTGCTGTCACATCATAGCTCACAGCATCCTCAAACTCCTGGGCTCAAGCGTTTCTCCTGCCTCTGCCTCCCAAGTAGCCAGCTATTTATTTTTTTAGAGAGGAGATCTCGCTCTGGCTTGAGCTGGTCTCTAACTCCTGAGCTCAGGCAATCTGCCCGCCTCAGCCTCCCAGAGCGTTGGGACTACAGGCATGAGCCACTGGGCCTGGCCACCTCATTCTTTTAAAAGCTCTAAAGTATCATATACTTGTACCATAACTTATTAAAAGAGTCTTTGCGCCAGCCTGAGCAAGAGTGAGACCCTATCGAACTAAAAATAGAAAAATTAGCCAGGGCTGGTAGTAGATGCCTGTAGTCCCAGCTACTCAGAGGGCTCGGGCAGAAGGACTGATTGAGCCTAGGAGTTTGAGCTAGGCTGATACCTCAGCACTCTAGCCTGGGCAACAGAGTGAAGCTCTGTCTCAAAAACAACCCCCAAATTTTGGCTGATGGATATTTGAGTTTTTCCAGTTTGCACTATTATAAATAATTTTGCAAGCCTTTTGTATATCTTTGTATTCTTTTTTTTTTTTTGTAGAGACAGAGTCTCACTTTATTGCCTTCAGTAGAGTGCCATGATGTCACAGGACTAACAGCAACCTCCAGCTCTTGGGCTTCAGCAATTCTCCTGCCTATCTTATGCAAGATCTTTACAGAAGGGCTTTCTAGCAGCAGAATTGCTGGGTCTAACATTTTGATAGTGTCAAATTGTAGTCTAAAAAATGAAACAATTGCATTTTTACCAACAGTGAATCGGCCTGCCTGTATTCCCTTATCTTTATCAACCCTGGATATTATGAAGCAAAAACAAAGATTCTTAGTCTAACGGATGATGTTTTGTTTTTTTTCTTTTTAGAGACAGTCTCACTTTGTTGCCCTTGGTCGTGTGCTGTGGCATCACAACTCACAGCAAACTTTACCTATTGGGCTTAGGTGATTCTCTTGCCTCAGCCTCCCGTGTAGCTGGGACCACACTTCTGGCACCTGCTGGGCTATTTTTTTGTTGTTGTTGCAGTTTGGCTGGGGCCAGGTTTGAACCCCCCACCCTCAGAATATGGGGCCGGTGCCCTACTGATTGAGCCACAGGTGCCACCCCTAACAGATGATTTTTTTTTTTTGAGACAGAGTCTCATTATGTCACCCTTGGTAGAGTGCTGTGGCATCACAGCTCACAGCAACGTTAAACTCTTGGGCTTAAGTGATTCTCTTGCCTTAGCCTCCTGAGTACAGGTACCCGCCACAACGCCCAGCTAGTTTTTGGTTGCAGTTGTCATTGTTGTTTAGCAGGCCCAGGCCAGTCTCAAACCTGCCACCTTCAGTGTATGTGGCTGAGCTATGGGAGCCGAGCCCTAAGAGATGATTTTAATTTGCATTTATTTCATTATATGATCTTTATTGAACACATATTTTGGTGAAATTTTGTTCATGTATTTTGTCCATTTTTCTATTAAGTTTTTTCCTTACAGATTTTTTTTTTTTAGAGACAGTCTTACTTTGTCACCCTCTGTAGAGTACTGTAACATCATAGCTCACAGCAACCTCCAGCTCTTGGGCTGAGGTGATTCTCTTGCCTCAGCCTCCTGAGTAGCTGGGACTGCAGGCACCTGCCACAATGCCTGGCTATTTTTTTGTTGCACTTTGATGGGGGCCGGGTTCGAACCTGCCACCCTTGGTATATGGGGCTGGCACCCAACTCACTGAGCCACAGGCACCATTTTCTTACAGATTTGAAAGGATTCTTTTTATTAAGAAAGTTAACCCTTGCTTATATGTTTTTATTTTTTTGAAACAGAGTCTAATGCTGTCTCCCTGGGTAGAGTGCCATGGTGTCATAGCTCACAGCAACCTCTAACTCTTGGGCTTAAGCCAGTGGTTTTCAACCTTCCTAATGCGGTGACCCTTTAATACAGTTCCTCATGTTGTGGTGACCCCACAATCATAAAATTTTTTGTTGCTTCTTCATAACTATAATTTTGCTACTGTTATGAATTGTAATGTAAATGTCTGATATGCAGGAGACCCCCAAAAGGGTTGCCACCCACAGGTTGAGAACTGCTGGCTTAAGTGATCCTCTTGCCTTAGTTTTTCTCTTTTTAGTAGAGATAAAGTCTCACTTTTGCTCAGGCTAGTCTCGAACTCGTGAGCTCAAGCAATCCACCTGCCTTTGTCTCCCAGAGTGCTAGGATTACAGGCATGAGCCACCACGCCCGGCCCTCTTGCTTACAGATTTTGAAAATAATCCCTCCCAGTTTGTCTGTTTCCTGCATTGCTATGGTGTTTCTATGCCTTATAGAGCGGTAAAGTATTTATTCATTAAAATTTATTGGTGTTTTTTCCTTTATGGCTTCTGGGTTTCCTGTCATGTCAGAAAGAGCTTCCTCAATCCATGATGTGAGAAAATTTTAGTATTCCTCTAATACTCTTATGTTCATTTTAAAAAATTATAAAATATTTGGCATATACACAAGAATGTATATATTAAAAAAGATGACTTTAAATCGCACATGAACTTTATGGACACCCTGTTTATGGTGTATGTAGGCTACCAAGGGCAAAAATAAACACCAATAAACTCAACTCAAGAAATAATGGTTTAGTGGTTTCATTTCTTTTTTTTTTTGTAGAGACAGAGTTTCACTTTATTGCCCTCAGTAGAGTGCCGTGGCATCACACAGCTCACAGCAACCTCCAACTCCTGGACTTAGGCGATTCTCCTGCCTCAGCCTCCCGAGTAGCTGGGACTACAGGCACATGCCACAACGCCCGGCTATTTTTTTGTTGCAGTTTGGCCGGGGCTGGGTTTGAACCCGCCACCCTCAGCATATGGGGCGGGCCGGCGCCCTGCTCACTGAACCACAGGCGGCGCCCCAGTGGTTTCATTTCTTATTTAATTATTATTATTTTTTGAGACAAAGTCTTACTTTGTCATCCTTGGTAGAGCGCCATGACGCCATAGCTCCCAGCAACCTCAAACTCTTGGGCTCAAGTGATTCTCTAGCCTCAGCCTCCCAAGTAGCTGCAACACCCAGGTATTTTTCAGAGACAGGGTCTCCCTCTTGCTTAAGCTGGTCTCTCAACTCCTGAGCTCAGGCGATCCATCCACCTCAGCCTTCCAGAGCGCCAGGATTATAGGCGTGAGCCACTGTGCCTGACCCAGTTTTTCTGTTTAAAAAATATCCATCTATAATTTTTTCTGGGGGGGTGTTAGGAGTAATATGAATCTATATTTTTTGTGTGTCTGTGTATTTTATTTTCTTATATAGCTATTTCATTGTCCCAACATCATTTACTAAACAATCCCTCTTTCCCATTTTCTTTTAAATACCAATACTGATGTGATCTCTGTAAATAACAAAAAAATCATTTCTTATGTTTAGTAAGATACATAACAGTAGTCCTTGATGTTTTCAGATTCAATAACCAATGTAATTGTCATTATTAAAAGTTTGTTTGAAGAAAGAATAAACTTTTTTCTAATTTCATAATGGGGAAAAAAAATCCCAAGAGATATATGACCTCTTTAATCTCCAGCTAGTTATTTAACTTCTTTTTTTTTTTTATTTTTATTTTTATTTTTTTTTTTTGCACTTTTTGGCTGGGGCCAGGTTTGAACCCACCACCTCCAGTATATGGGGTCGGCGCCCTAGTCACTGAGCCACAGGTGCCACCCCCCTTATTTAACTTCTTGAAGCCCCAGTTCCTTGACTTTGAAAGTGGAAATAATAGGGCGGTGCCTGTGGCTCAGTCGGTAAGGCGCTGGCCCCATATACCAAGGGTGGCGGGTTCAAACCGAGCCCCGGCTGAACTATAACCAAAAAATAGCCGGGTGTTGTGGTGGGCGCCTATAGTCCCAGCTACTTGGGAGGCAGAGGCAAGAGAATCGCTTCAGCCCAGGAGTTGGAGGTTGCTGTGAGCTGTGTGAGGCCACGGCACTCTACCGAGGACGATAAAGTGAGACTCTGTCTCTACAAAAAAAAAAAATAAATAAAAAAATAAGAAAATGGAAATAATAACAATACACTTCATGATGTCAGGAATAAGTGGACTAAAGAATGTAACATCCTGGGCACGGCGTGATAAGCTTTCCATCAATGATTTAAGAATTGTTCTTACTAAGAAGGTTATTGTTACTATATTATCAGTTTCTCAGATCCTTGGAAGGGAGTCCCTACTCTCTGGCTTTATGGCTGGAACACAATTCTTACATGTGATTGTTATAAATTGGCCTACTTTGCTGATTTTTATAATCTGATACTTTAATATTATGCTTTGTAATTATGTGGAAGTTCGAGACTTCTGAATTTAAATTTTTATAAATAAATGGAACTAAATGTACAAGCTTTTCAGTAGATAAATATTACTAACTATACATTTTATAAATTTTACAATACGTTTTTGTAAAAAACATGCATTTAATTGCTACTAATGATTTTTAACCTAATAAATTGTCATTTCTATAATACCAATCACTAATGCTATAGTAAATGTTCTTTCCTAATCTAGACACCCTCTGTCTTCCCTGCTGAATGGCAGGGCAGGATCCACTAGTGTCCTCTTGGAAGTGGTCTACTTGCCTGCCCCAGAGCTAAGTTTATTAGAAAGAGTACTCCTGGGCGGCGCCTGTGGCTCAGTCAGTAAGGCGCTGGCCCCATATACCGAGGGTGGTGGATTCAAACCCAGCCCCGGCTGAACTGCAACCAAAAAATAGCTGGGCGTGTGGCGGGCGCCTGTAGTCCCAGCTACTTGGGAGGCTGAGGCAGGAGAATCGCTTAAGCCCAGGAGTTGGAGGTTGCTGTGAGCTGTGTGAGGCCACAGCACTCTACCGAGGGCCATAAAGTGAGACTCTGTCTCTACCAAAAAAAAAAAAAAAAAAGAAAGAGTACTCCTGTAAATACAGATTTTGATGGAAACTGAACCCATTTAACTGATACCCTTTATCCCTCATTATTTCCCAACTGAAATCAAATAGTTCCATCCATATCCAGACTGTTGAAAGCAGTTTTACTGAATTTGTTTTAAAATTCAGTTTCTTGTTGGGTGCAGTGGCTCCAACCTGTAATCCTAGCACTCTGGGAGGCCAAGGCGTGTGGATCTCTTGAGCTCAGCCTTGAAACCAGCCTGAGTAAAAGTGAGATCCACCTCTACTGAAAATAGGAAAACTAGCCAGGTGTTCTGGCAGGCACCTGTAGTCCCAGCTACTCTGGAGGCTGAAGCAAGAGGATCATCTGAGCTGTGAGCTATGATGCTACGGCACTCTACCAGGGTGACAGGGTCAGACTGTCTCAAAAATAATAAATAACTAAGTATACACATATACTATGTATAATTCAGTTCTAACATTTATCAGCTGTATAAGGAGGTATTAACTAGTTTCCCAATTTCATAGATGAAGAAACTGCAGCACAGAGGATTTTGCTTGCTGAAAGTTCCTCAGAAAGGTAATAGCAAGGACCCATTTGTTTTTTTTTTTTTTTTTTAGAGACAGAGTCTCACTTTATGGCCCTCGGTAGAGTACCATGCATCACACAGCTCACAGCAACCTCCAACTCCTGGGCTTAAGCGATTCTCTTGCCTCAGCCTCCCAAGTAGCTGGGACTACAGGCGCCCACCACAACGCCCGGCTATTTTTTGGTTGCAGTTCAGCCGGGGCCAGGTTTGAACCCACCACCCTCGGTATATGGGGCCCGAGCCTTACCGACTGAGCCACAGGCGCCGCCCGACCCATTTGTTTTTATTGAGATCTCTCAGGTCACAGTCCAATAGTATTTGTTACTCCAGATTATTATTATTATTATTTTTTTTTTTTGTAGAGACAGAGTCTCTCTGTACCACCCTGGGGTAGAGTGCCGTGGCGTCACACAGCTCACAGCAACCTCCAACTCCTGGGCTTAAGAGATTCTCTTGCCTCAGCCTCCCAAGTAGCTGGGACTACAGGCGCCCGCCACAACACCCGGCCATTTTTTGGTTGTAGTTCAGCCGGGGCCGGGTTTGAACCCGCCACCCTATTATTATTATTTTTGAGATAGACTCTATGTCGCCCCTGGTAAATTGCTGCAGCATAACAGTGCACAGGAACCTCCAACTCCTGGGCTTAAGCGATTCTTTTGCCTCAACCTCCCAGGTAGCTGGGACTACAGGCGCCGGCCACAAAGCCTGACTATTTTTTGGTTGCAGTTGTCATGTTATCTACCTGGTCCCAGCTGGGTTCCAACCTGCCAGCCTTGGTGTTTGTGGCTAGAGCGCTGTAACCACTGTGCTACAGGCACTGAGCCCAAATTATTCTTAAAAGAAACCAGTTGGATGTGGAAATTATAATCTCCACATTGTAAGATATTCTAAAGAGAAAATTATCACTTTATTTGAAATAGATGAAGGAATTATTTTGTTCTATCCCTTAATTATTCTATCATCCATAGGCCTTAACTCCTTCTGGAAGAGTGTATGGTGTAAGGACACCAATAAGCATTTACAGAATATTAACAAACCAACAATAGGTTGATGATTCACACTGGATTCATGCCAGGGTCCGTGAAAGAACTCAGTAAACATGCTATGCATTTAAAAAAACTGCTAATCATAATTAAAACTTGTAAACCCCTCAAGCCTATAAATTGTATTAAATAGAATATGAACATTTAGCCTGCCCCTACTCCTTATAGCATCACAGGCTCTGTGATTATCAGTCTTTTGAGAAGTGACACAATACATGTTCTTCAAAAAAAAAGGTGATGTTTAGCCTTTTCCTTTTTTTTTTGTTTTGAGACAGGGTCTCACTATTCGTCCTGGGTACAGTGCCTGGTGTTACAGCTCACAGCAACCTCCAACTCTTGGGCTTAAGCGATTCTCCTGCCTCAGCCTCCCGAGTAGCTGGGACTTCAGGCGCTTGCCCTAATGCCCGGCTATTTTTTGTTGTTGTTTGGCAGGCCGGGACTGGGTTCGAATGCACCAGCCCTGGTGTATGTAGCTGGTTCCCTAGCTGCTGAGCTACAGGCACCGAGCCTGTTTTTTTTTTTTCTTTCTTTTTTTGTTTGTTTGAGACAGAGTCTCACTATGATGCCCTGGGTAGAGTGTTGTTGTATCATAGCTCCACAGCAACCTCCAACTCTTGGGCTTAAGCGAGTCTCCTGCCTCAGCCTCCCGAGTAGCTGGGACTACAGGCACCTGCCACAACGCCTGGCTATTTTTTGTTGCAGTTGTCATTGTTGCTTAGCAGGCCTCAGCCGGGTTGGAACCCTCCGGTCCCAGTGTATGTGGCCGGGGGCCCTAGCCACTTGAGCTAGGGGCGCCGAGTCTTCCTTCCTTTCTTTTCTTTTTTTTTTTTTTTTAAAGATTTTTTTCAAACTTAACGGCATAGTTATACCCTGTTCTCTTCTACAATCCCCTCTGTATCTTGATGACACTTTATTCTTTTCAAATAAGCAGCACGATTTACCAATTTCCCCCCTTTTTAAATTCATGTTTTTGTCACTTACAACATTTACCCAATATTATCATCAGAATTTCGGAAGAGTCCTAAAGGGAATCGTTTGAATCCACTCAGTAGGCCCCCCGCCCCCCGGAATATGCATAGGCTTCTTGGAACACTGAAAAGGCAAATCCAGACCTTGGTAACCAGAAGAGCAACTGGACTCTGCCAACCCTGCCCCCGGGACCTGCCCGCTCCGCGCCGCCGGTCCGGGGCGGGTCTACCAGGCGGTCTCCCGCCGGCTCCACCAGCTCGGGCCTTGCCCGGGGGGGAAGGGGGCGAGTCCGGAGTGCGGCCCGCGGCGCTTAGGGGCCGGCCTCGCACAAAGACGCGCCCCAGGACGGGGAGCGCAGCCTCCCGCCCCGGGCCACCGCCTGGAGCGCGTGCCCTCCAGCGATGGGTCGTGGCGGCTAGGAACCGCGGCCTCTCCTCGGCCACCGCTTCTGCTCATTTTATTAAAAAGAAAAAAAAAAAAAAAAAAAAAAGGAAGTAATCCCGCCCTCTCTGACCGCCCTTCGCCTGCCATTGGCCCGGCCTCCTTACGCGTCACGCCGCACTACGCCAATGGCGAGGCGTGATACTGCGAGGTGGGCCGGGCCCGAGCTGGGAGTGGGCGGTGGGTCGGTGCAGCATCCCCGCCGCGGCTCCGCCACCATCGCGGTGGTGCCGCTGCTCCCACAGACGCTCGCGAGCCGCCCCCCGCGCTCCGGAGCCTTCTTCCTCCTGCACGCCCCGAGACGCTCTCCCCGCTGGGCCTCGGTCCCGCCTCCTTCCCCCTCCTCTTCCCCTCTCTCGCTCTTCACATTGTCTCTGCCTCATTTTCTCTCCTAGTTGAGAAAAAAAAAAATCACCACCATCCTCAGGGAGTCCCCCTCGCTCTCCGAAAAAACAAAACCAGACATGATCCTGGGCTCCCGCTTCTGAAGGATTTGCCCGACCGAGGAGGAGGGAGCCTAGTTTCAAGTCGCAGTAAAGGTCACGGCAGGGAAGCCCCCGTAGCCCCTCCGCGTCGCGTCCCAGCGGGTCGGCCCCTCTCGGCCCTGCGCCCCGCGGCCTCCCGCCCCGTCCCCTCCACTTTCCCGGGAGCTGGGCCGCAGACACCTCTGTTGATGGTGTAGCGCATTAGGGGAAGGTAAGTCTCCAACTTGGCGGTGCCGCGTCGTGTGCTTTCTTTTTTGGCCCCTCTCCTGGTGACGGGGTGTTGGCGGGGGAGGGGGGAGCAGAGAGGGTCGGCCGTGAAAGCCCTCGCTCGTCTGGGGTGAGCCTGAAAGAAAAAGCTGGAGCAGAAGTCGAGGGGAACCAGGCGAGGGCAGGGCAGGAGGTGGCGAGGAATAAAGGGCCGGGCACTTCTGTGGTCCAGTCCAGCCAGGTGACTGTCCTCCGTGCCTTTTGACTCCGTGTTCCCTCCAGCTTCTTATGCATGCTCCTGTACTTGTCTGAGGTTAAACTATTTCATGTGACTCAATCATTGGCTGAACTGTGGGAGAAAAGGAAGTCAAGAACCGAAACTGTAAATTTCTTGAATGTTTGTGGATTTGGGGGTCTTGGGGGCGGACTTATATTACAATAATCCATTTTCTCCTTAGAGGAAGATTCCCCTTTTGTGTCCCACATTTCTAGTTCTCTTCTCTGCACGTCATTAGAAAATTGTGAAATCCAAAAGCACTTGCAGCAGAATAGAATTCTTACTATCCTGTTTAAGTTGTGTGAGTGGCTTCTGTTTTTTTTTTTTTAAGGTTATGGAAAGAAGATAAGTAGTTTTACATAGACTGGGGTGTATGTGTGTGTGGAGGGAGGGGGAAACTATTGCAGGTTTCCTTTGAAACTGGTTGCTTGAGAAGTTGTTGAAAGGAAAACAAAATGATTCATTGTTGAATTGTCATTTTCCTCTGTCTCTTTTCCAAGGTTTGCTTACAATTTTTCTGGATTACAGACTTCAAACATTGATTTAAGCAAAACGTGTCCTTGAGAAACTGGGTGCTTTAAATGTTTCAGTATGTCTTGCTATTTTAAGGTACATTTAGAAAGTAGTTTTGTATGAATACTGAAATAGCTTTTCTCCAAAGCAATTTTTTAAATTGGATGTAAAAGGATGAACTGGGTGAATTATAAAGCAGACATTTTAAGGTAACACGAATTAATGCATCCTATGTTTAGATTTGAAACAGTTTTCATAATTGCTTTCCATTTAAAGAGAGACCTTTTTGTCTGGTGTGTACACTGGTTTCTTTAGTCTCAGTCTGTTGGGGGAGGGGAGAGAGGATGGCTCTATACAATAATAAAATCATCTTTGGGTAGATACTTCCTTCCTTGGATTTCCTTGCTGAGTTAATTCTACCGTAAATTATAAACCGTGTTGATTTTGGTGACCTAGTCTGGGTGGAAAGCTGGCTTCCAGTTTTCCCTGTTGTTGTTAAGGTCGAAGGGAAAAGAGGCAGAGGCAGACACACACACGCACACACAATACCAGGCTGAGGGCTCATTGTTCTTCCATACACACATTCATTTTCTCTCTCCCATATTTGGGACTAGGTTTGCACAGGCAAACACAGCTCTTTTGGGAAGAGAAGAGAGAAGATAGGAGAAGGGGATGGTGCTTTTCTTTTTCAGTTTTCTTCCTTCTCACGTCTGGCCTTTTTTGCAACCTTGTGAGGCAGAAGTGTACATTGGAAACTAAAGGATACTCAAAAACATGTTCAGACTTCTCTGCCTCCTTCCCTTTGCAGCCCTGGTTTCTGCTGCTCTTTCTTTTTTGTGTATGTAAAGGTAAAACCCCTCTTTATAGGTCCTGTACTCAACTCTCAGTGCTTTCGTATTCCTTGTTGCCCCTGACTTTGTAGGGGACAGTGATTTGTTCACTTGACTCTTATTGTGTATAGTAAACGTGACCATGGTTTTTTTCTAGGTAGGAATAGATTGTCCCAGTTAAAATGACAAAGATTGTATTTGAGGTTAATATTTAGCAAAATGATGTATGAGCGTGTGTTATTAGTGATGTGATGGTTTGATGGTCAGGTTTGCCTGTCTATTGAGCTGTCAATATTGTTTTGTAAACGGGTTATTCGAAAAGATCTTTTTGTGTGTGTGTTGGGTGCTCCGCTGAAGGCTGGACAGGGAATAAATAGGCTGAGAGTCCACCTGGGGTAAACCTAGCTCAGGCCCAAGGATGGAGGCTGGGTTGAATCTGTGTGGGTTGCAGAATAGCACTTTCTACTGGTTAATTTGCTTTGAAAGATCCAGGGGAAGAGGGTGGAGGAGGGGATTAAGGGCTGAGGCTTAATGATTTTCTTTTAAATGTAGTTGTAGTGCCTTTCTGGAAATGCCACTTTCCCTAGCTGTTAATACAGATGCCCCTTGACGGGTATGGTTGCATGGACGCTTTATTACATTATTGGCTGTGTCTTGACATTAATTTGTTCTTTTATTAGAAGTATTTACACATTGTGACTTCCAAGGATTCCTCAGAATTGATACTGTTCCTTCTTTTATGGGGAATGTAGTTTGTCTTGAAATATTAAAATAGGTGTGTTTATTTGCATTCCAGTTGTTGGAAATTGTACATACACTAGCAGTCTTTTCAAAAAGTTATTTGTGTCATTAATAAAAAGTTAAATGGGCTGGATGCTGTGGCTCATGCCTGCAATCCTAGCAGTCTGGGAGGCTGAGGCAGGAGGATTGCTTGAGCCTAGGATTCAAGATAAGCCTAAGCAAGAATAAGATTCTGTCTCTACTAAAAATGGAAAAATTAGCTGGGTGTTGTGGAGGGCGCCTGTTGTCCCAGCTACTCAGGAGGCTGAGGCAGGAGGATTGCTTGAACCCCCCAGGAGTTTGAGGGCCAGCAGAGTGAGACTCTGTCTCAAAAAAAAAAAAAAAAAAAAAGTCAAATAAACTTATGCTATAGAAAGTAAAATCTTAGGACTGGGCAGAGAGGTTTTTCTCAGATATTTAACTTGTGTTAGGAGGGTAGAGATATGTTGGGATAGGGAAATCTACTAAAATTAGCAATTTCTCATATGTAATAGTGTTGCATTGCAATACTATTGTTTTCTGTAGTCATATAAACATAAAGTTAATAAACATAATTGAGTCTAATAGGATGACTTCTTGTATGGATTAGATTTTTAAAAAATAAAATTGGAGGCCAGAGTGTGTACACAGGTTAACACTGAAAAGGGCCATATAACTGCTTAAAGGCTTGTAAACCAAGGTGTAGTTTCATAGATAATCTGCCTGATAAATGTCTTGAATGATTTTTATCATGTCATATCCTAACCTATCTCAATTGTTTGAATGTAATAAAATGTTAGAGAGGTTGGAGGTGGTAAGGGGACTTGTGCATGTAGGGTAAATATCTTTTGTTTCAGACTGCCAGCTTCTAGGGATGTGATTTCTGATTTACTTTCCTTTCAAACTTTGCAGAAGAATCTCTAAATTTGTGTATCTTTTACAATGAAACATGAAGAGTTCAAATGTATAATTTATTTAGTGGGAATGAAGTCAAGTAATTTCAGTCCAATATATTCTCTGCTAATGTTTGTTGCAAGTAAACTAGAGTAACTGATAACCAGTTCACAAAGAAAAGGTAATCCAGATCAAGAAAAAAATACCAGTTACTGGCGATGCCTGTGGCTCAGTGAGTAGGGCACTAGCCCCATATACTGAGGGTGGCCGGTTCAAACTCGGCCCCAGTCAAACGACAACCAAAAAATAGCCAGGCATTATGGCGGGTGCTAGTAGTCCTGGCTACTTGGGAGGCTGAAGCAAGAAAATCGCCTAAGCCCTGGAGTTGGAGATTGCTGTGAGCTGTGATGCCACAACACTCTACTGAGGGTGACAAAGTGAGACTCTGTCTCTAAAAAAAAAAAAAAAAATACCAGTTACTTTTTCAACTTTGACTTATTGGTCAGTCAAAAAAGCCAAAAAAAGGGATGGGGCCTGTAGCTCAAGGAGTAGGGCGCCAGTCCCATATGCCGGAGGTGGCGGGTTCAAACCCAGCCCCGGCCAAAAACCACAAAAAAAAAGCCAAAAAAAAGGGCGGCACCTGTGGCTCGGTCGGTAGGGTGCCGGCCCCATATACCGAGGGTGGCGGATTCAAACCCAGGCCCGGCCAAACTGCAACAAAAAAACAGCCGGGCGTTGTGGCAGGCGCCTGTAGTCCCAGCTGCTTGGGAGGCTGAGGCAGGAGAATCGCGTAAGCCCAGGAGTTGGAGGTTGCTGTGAGCTATGTGATGCCATGGCACTCTACCTAGGGCCATAAAGTGAAACTCGGTCTCTACAAAAAAACAAAAACAAACAAACAAAAAAGCCAAAAAAAAAAAAAAATTGACTGTAATTATTATCAGGTCGTGCAATGATTATATGTAATATTGAACAGAAATATGCCAAATGCTGTGAAACATATACACTGGAATGTAACCTGTGCCCTTTTAAAAACCTGTGTCTGTCAAATATTATGATGGCTTTAGTAAGCATCCACTACTTTAAAATTAGTTTTGAATCTTTTAGCATCTTGTTCAAATCTCAGTAATCAAAAAAACATTTAAGTAGTAAAATAAGTCATATATATCAAGTTCTTTTGGGAGTAGTATGCTTTCCTACTAACTGCTTTTGGCAGCTACTTATGCAGTTGATTTAAAGGTTAAGATAGCAGAAAATTCAAATGTTTAAGTAAGTCATTAGTGTAACCTAGCTGTGAACTTCATTACACACACACACACACACACACACCCTGAAACAATAAACTATTGTCTTACATAATCAGTTTCTGATAATGCTGGGCTGTGGTTGATCATAGGTTTTTTTTTTTTTTAACAACCAGGAAGGGCCCTGCCTGTGGCTCAAAGGAATAGGATACCGGCCCCGTATACCGGAGTTGGTGGGTTCAAACCTGGCCCTGGCCAAAAACTGCAAAAAAAACAAACAAAAACCAAAACAAAACACACACACACACAAAACCACAAAACAAACAACCAGGAATTTTGGCTGGGTGCAGTGGCTCACCCCTGTAATTTTAGCATTCTGGGAGGCTGAGGTGGATGGATTGCCTTGAGCTCACAGGTTCAGGACCAGGTTGAACAAGAGCGAGACCCCATCTCTAAAAATAGCCAGCCATTGTCACGAGCACCTGTAGTCCCAGCTACTGGGGTGGCTCAGGCAAGAGAATCGCTTGAGCCTGAGAGTTGAGGTTGCTGTGAGCTGTGATACCATGGGACTCTACGGGACAAAGTGAGACTCTGTCTCAAAAACAAACCCAAAAAACCCAGGAATTCCTCTTCTATCATATTTAATTGGCTCTTAATTATTAGTATCTGTTAATTATTCCAGAGTTGAAGGTTTGTTAGTCTTGAGCTTGTGCTTGGTTTCTTATCTAAAAGACTTCTAGTGTTTTTTAAATAAGGAAAATTTAAAAAGCACTAGAAAATTGTTAAGATTGCTTAGGCCATTTTAATGAACATTTGACTAGAAATAGCTTAAGCATGCCCAAATAAAAAAACATACTGTATATGTTAGCTTGCAGTTTGGTTGGAATTGTGATTTGTCTGGCTAACTTGGTTTAAGATACATTACGTGTCTATTCATTAGTTATCTAGGTCAGAAAATACAGTTAATATGAAAAGTTTTATTGGAAAAGTGACCTGTTTATACCAGCGTAAAATGCTTTTTGATTGGTAAAATTTGCTAGTATATCAGCAACCATAAAGCAATATATTTGACTGTGTGGTCAATTTTTCCTCATTTGGTTATATTACAAAATGATACAACCTCTAATTTATAAACCACTTAGTATTTGAGGAATCCTCATAGCCTGTTCTTCTTGATGCATTTTGCATCAGAAGTTGAAGCCGTGGGTCATGTCCTAATTTTAAACTTTAAACATGTTATACAGGTGACTTTTAGGGGCTTTGGTTAAGCTGTTTTGGTTGTAAGGACAAAAAAGTCTTTCAAGTCATCTCAAGTATTGGAGCAAAGTGAAACAGAAATTTCAGCTTTGAGCGTGAGGCCTTACTGAAGAACAGCCCCAGGGTCAGTAGTGCCTTGTGGATGCTGGATACCACCGGAGTAGGATCCTACTCATCTTTAGTGACCAGATGCCTTGTTGCCTCCTCAGCAGGAAGAGTTTGTTGTGCCATACCCTAGCACCAGGGCTTGTATGGCTGTCCAGCTTGTGTATGGCAATATGGATCCCACTCTGAAGGGGAGCAGTGTTCACATTGTTGGCCTGGACTAAGCAGAAAGAGCTGTGAGCAAGCATGGCCGTGTAACTTCTCTAGATAGAGTCCTGAAGCAGCAACAGGGTAGAGGCCCTCCTAGGACAACCCACTCCCGCACAGACCCTCAGCAGAGCATGTGTGTGCTCATTCATTGACACCTGTACATGTCTCCTAGGCTCCCACAGGTCTCATTCTCTTCCTGCTTCCGAGGTGGGGAGCAAAGGAGTACTCGGTGTGTGTGGGCTGAACACAGTTCAGATGAGACTGTAGCATGTGCCTGCGTGTGTGTGAACTGCCTGGGGAGGCCCTGGAAACCTTCCTCTGGGGCAGAGGCTGGCTGGCGCTGCAGGGCAAGTGTATCCACACAAGAACAGCTTGGCTTAATTCCTAGAGGAACGCCCTGGCTCTGGCCACTGATTTAAATAGACGTTTGATATATGAAAACATCATTCAGGTGAGTTTAAATTGGATGCTTCGTCTTAAATCCAGAGCCAGTCTTCCTCTTACCCCTTACTGTCCTCTCCCACTTTTCTGTATTGGTCACTACATAGGACTGAATGAGAGTGTGACTGATAGTCTGTGATCCTGCTCTCCGTGAGAGGGCCATTACTGAGGCTGTTCAGATAAGGCAATAATGTTGCTAACTTACAGTTTTTACAGCCAGGGCTGGCCCACCTAATCCTCAATATTAATATTAACTCAGCTGTTTTGTCTTTAGTTTCTTTTTTGTCATTATGCCTTTTCTTCCACTATGAAAGACTTTCTGTGTCTTTAATTAAAATTCCCCCAAAGAGAAGATCTGATAGGTTATTAGTTATTACCACTGTTGGTTGAGGGGTTGGGGTCAGACCACCTAATCAGCTACCCACCAGTCCCCCAAATGGAAGGCCCTTGGGGTAGGGAGTCATCCCTAAATATATATGCTTGTGTGGACAGCATAGTTGGAGCTGAGGGAATGGGAGATATTCTGAGCCATGTGACATATGGGAAGGGAATTTCTTTTCTTCTGTTATAACCTATCCTGTTTTCCCCGTCTTCATTTTCCTTAACATTTGGTATGGCTGTTGTTGCCTTTGATAGCTTATTCTATCTAACAGTTTATTTTGCTTTAAGGGACTGCGTAGTTATAACTGATAATCAGCTATGATCCCTTTTTTAGGTGAGATTTTATTGCATTTATCTTTTTTTTTTTTGTAGAGACAGAGTTTCACTTTATGGCCCTCGGTAGAGTGCCGTGGCCTCACACAGCTCACAGCAACCTCCAGCTCCTGGGCTTAAGCGATTCTCTTGCCTCAGCCTCCTGAGTAGCTGGGACTACAGGTGCCCGCCACAACGCCCGGCTATTTTTTGGTTGCAGTTTGGCTGGGGCCGGGTTTGAACCCGTCACCCTCGGTATATGGGGCCGGCGCCTTACCGACTGAGCCACAGGCGCCGCCCTTATTGCATTTATCTTATCCTTTTATTTTCTGTGAATCTACTCACCTGCCTGTCTACCTGTCTGCCTACCCAAGTGTTTCCAAACCGTATTTATAGCATACTAATATGCTGCAAATATTTTAAGTATTCTGAGGTCAAGTAAGTTTGTTGTGCACATTAGTGCCTTAAAGCCTCTGAAATGTCTTTGAAATGTCTTATAGTATAGAGAGTCTGGGTTTTTTGTTTTCTTCCCTTACTCCAAAGAATACTTGCGACCTACTCATGAGATACTAACATTCTATAGAACACAGTTTGAGAAACGATTGTAAAATTCTTTCTTAACCAAAATAGCTTGCTTTTTTCCCCCTCAATAAAGAAGTAAGTTCTGAGTGTTATTGTCATAATGCTTTGTTGCTCTGTACTGTTTCTTCAAGTGAGTTTGAACTTTAGTGTTTTTTTTTTGCAGTTTTTGGCCTGGGCTGGGTTTGAACCCCCACTTCCGGCATATGGGGCTGGAGCCTTACTCCGTGAGCCATAGGCACTACCCTGAACTTTAGTGCTTTTAAGGGTGCAAAATGACTGCTTTTCCCACTTTATACATATGTCATTCTGGAGTTATTTTAAATTATTGTATCCATTATTTCTAATTCCATCTCTCAATTACATCAGTCAAATCAGTGTTTTTCTTTTTTACCCCACTTTAGTAGCTTGCTAGTCACTTCATTTAGTCAGTTTTTTTTAGAGATGGAGTCTCACTTTGTCGTGCTTGGTAGAGTGCTGTGGTGTCACAGCTCACAGCAACCTCCAGCTCTTGGGCTTAGGTGATTCTCTTGCCTCAGCCTCCCGAGTAGCTGTGACTACAGGTGCCCACCACAACGCCCGGCTATTTTTTGTTGCAGTTTGGCTGGGGTCGAGTTTGAACCTGCCACCTTCGGTATATTGGGCTGGCGCCCTACTCACTGAGCCACAGGCGCTGCCCCATTTACTCAGTTGTATAAGTACTGGCAAGAATGTTTCAACAAATAATAAACAGAAGCAGGTACTTTACAGTTCTTATAGGTATGTAAAGATGAAGAGAATAGCCTTCTAGAAATGACAGCCTAAACGGGCCATTGGTATACACATAATTGTTTAAAGAAAAAGATGTTTTAGAGACATAAAATGCCATAGGGTTGTACCAGTTATTTATTGGTGTAGACAAATTTACCTCAAAAACGTAGGACTTTACATAGTAAGCATTTATTATCTTACAGTTTCTGTGGGTCAGTTGTTTGGGAGTGGCTTAACTGAGTGGCTCTGGTTCAGACCTCTTTCTTGAGGTATCAGACATCTGAAGGCTTGACTGGGGCTGGAGGATTTGCTTCTAGTGTGGCAAATGTGCTTCATGTTGCTGTGGGCAAGAAGGTGTAGTCGCTGGCCATATTGACCTCTCTGTAGGGTTCCTTGAGTGACCTCATGACATTGCATTTGGCTTCCCCCAGAACTAGTGACCAGGGGAAGGTAGAGAAAGTAAGGAGGAGCCTCAGTGGTTTGTTTTGTTTTAAATCCTGAATGTGTTTCTTTTTATTCATTTATTTATTTAGACACAGAATCTCACTCTATTGCCTAGGTAGAGTGCTGTGGCATCAGCCTAGTTCATAGCAACCTCAAAACTCCTGGGGTGGAGTGGTCCTCCTGTCTCAGCTTCCTGAGTAGGTGGGACTACAGGCGACTGCCACCATGAATGGCTAATTTTTCTATTTTTAGTAGAGATGGGGTCTCTCTTGCTCAGGCTGGTCTGGAACTCCTGAGCTCAAGGGATCCTCCTGCCTTGGCCTCCCAGAGTACTGGGATTATAGGCATGAGCCACTGCTCCTGGCTAGATTTAGTAAAGTCACTAAATTGAGCCCATACGCAAAAGGAGAATTAAGCTTTACCTCTTGAAGAAGTATAAAGAATTTGTGGATTTATTCTAAAACTGTCACAGGTGTTCAAAGGCGAGAAATGACAGATCAGAAAACCATTTCTCCCTTGATTAGTTATCTTTAAGCAGTGATTTACTTGGTCTGGTTCTGAGAGGAGAGTGACATGATCAGAACCCTGTGTTAAACTCTATCCATGTTTAGATATAATTTATTTCCTTTTTTCTTTTCTTATATCAGATTTAGTCTCACTTTGTCACTCTTGGTAGAATGCTATGGCTTCATATTTTGCAGCAACCTCAAACTGCTGGGCTCAAGTGATCCTCTTGCCCCAGCCTCCCAAGTAGCTGGGACTACAGGGACTGCCCCAGATGCCGGCTATTTTTAGAGATGGGTCTTGCTCTTGCTCAGGCTGGTCTTAAAACTCTCGAGCTCAGGTAGTCCACCAGCCTGGGCCTCCCAGAGTGCTGGGATTATAGGCATGAGTCACTGCACCTGGCCAAATTTAGTCTTATTTGTTTATTTATTTATAGATTTGAGTCTCACTATGTTGCACAGCGTGGTCTCAAATTCCTGGCTTTAAGCCATTCTTCTGCCTCAGCCTCCAGAGTAGCTGTGACTATAGGCTTGCGCCACCTCGGCTAGCTAATCTGTTTAACTAAAGCTGTATTTGGGACACACTGCCTGAAGGGTGTTTGGTTTGGCCACTCTTATTTCCTACCAGTTAAGTACCTTTTCTTCAGTTCTTTAAACTTCCCACTACTTTGATTACTTCATGAAATCTTGTGTTAATATTTATTACTGGCATTTATATTTTAGTGCTAATCGTGTTCTTTCCATTACATTGTAAACCCCTTAAAGACAGAAAGTTTTCCTATGACTATACTAGTATGTATGCTTATATTTGGAATTAGATATATTCTGCAAAAGACAATTCTCTGAATCTCAGTCTCAGATGCCATCATTTGTAAGATACATCATTATTTTTTGTACCACTAAGAATGAAAGACGTGCTGCCAATTAAACTATGTAAAAGCGGCTCTAATTCCAGTGATAAAAAAACATAAACACTGTGCGAGTCATCAGAGTGGGTCCATCCATTTAGATTATCTTTCTTTTCACAACTTTGTATTTCCTGGAAAGCGTGTCTGAAGACAGATCTTAAAGCAGATAGTTTTCTCTGATAGGAACAGTATTGTAGGTTGTGTTCTTGTATAAGGGTTTAGCATGAAAAATCTTAGCTATGGCCAACAGTACCGTAAAAACAGAGATGCTAGGTGGTGCCTGTAGCTCAATAGGTAGGGCGCTGACCATATACCGAGGGTGACAGGTTTGAACCCAGCCCTGACCAAACTGTAACAAAAAATGCCAGGCGTTGTGGTGGGTGCCTGTAAGTCCCAGATACTTGGGAGGCTGAAGCAAGAGAATTGCTTCATCCCAGGAGTTGGAGGTTGCTGTGAGCTGTGATGCTGCTGCATTCTACTGAGGGCGATAAAGTGAGACTGGTCTCTAAAAAACCCCCAAAAAACAGATGCTAGCACAAATCTGTAGTCATTATAGTTGAATGACTATAGTTCCCATTGAGTAGGTATAACTATTATGTATTTTGATTTGTCATATGTTACGTATATTTAATAAACAAAAATACTTCCACCCTCCTGTATCGTCATTTTGACTTGAAATATGCTAACTTTATTTTAAATATTTGCATTCTTCATGATTCTATCCATTAATTTCTCCTTCAGCACTGTCTTTCTTTAACACCCGTTTGCTTCCAACTTGCAAGTTTATCAATACAGCCCTAATCTGTCTCCTGAAATCCAGACCCAAGTTACTTTCTGCCTCTTTGGATATCTTTTGGGCACCCTATGGGCCGGGCGCAGTGGCTCACGCCTGTAATCCTAGCACTCTGAGAGGCTGAGCTGGGTGGATTGCCTGAGCTCACAGGTTCGAGACCAACCAGAGCAAAAGTGAGACTCTGTCTCTAAAAATAGCAGGCGCCTGTAGTCTCAGCTACTTGGGAGGCTGAGGCAAGAGAATTGCTTGAGCTGAAGAGTTTGCTGTGAACTGTGATGCCGCGGTGCTCTACCAAGGCATTTGTGAGACTCTGTCTCAAAGAAAAATCTTAGGCTGGCTGTCTAAAGGAAGAATGAAACATTAGTCTTTCACAGGGTGTGTGAGAGAAATGAGCAAGACCAAGATAGCAAAGTCTGAAATATAGGTTTAACTTTATCTTCATTTAACCTTCATACTTGAAACAAGGTCTAGTAAGTACTGTGGACTCTGACCCAATAAGATGAGCATTGCCTCTTTTTAGAAGGCAGGGGATGGAGGGAGAGAGCAAGGCATCTTTTGTTGGTCCAGCTTGAGCTCTCTAGTGAGGTTGGTTTAATGGCCTGTGAGGAATAACTAAAAACATTTGGATATCTGTCTAGCCGCCCTAAATTCTAATTTTTTTCAAGATAAACCCTGGGACCCCGGTGGGGTAACTGAAAGATATTTGTCTAATTTAAGGTTACCCTAGAAGATACAATTACAAAAAAGAGTCATGTATAAATAAGATCTGCCAGTTGGAAAGGTGGCCCATCATCAGTATCTTCTGGGGCATTTTGGTAAGATGCTGATTCATATTTTGGTAAAAGGAGTATAATTTTTGAGGAGCATGATTATGCATTATTATATTAGTAGAACAAAGTGGAAGCTTCACTATATTAGTCTCAGTCTGAAACAAGACTATGACAGTGGAAGGGGGATGATTAAAGTGGGGGCTAGAAGAGTCAGGCAGAGAGTTTCACTCAGCCTTTCCAGACTCAGACACATTGCTTGTTGTAAACTCTGGAAGGAGGAGGCCCCTCTTCTCTGGTCACCTTGCATGTGAAGAGTGCAGTAGGCAGTCATTTGTCAAATAAATAAGTAATATTATCGTGTGATATTATTGAGGTAGACGATAAAGGAGATTCTATAATAAAGGAGTCTCTAGACCTCAAGGCATACCAGAAAACTGATTGTTTTGGACAAATTCTTTTTTTTTTTTTTTTTTTTTGGTAGAGACAGAGTCTCACTTTATGGCCCTTGGAAGAGTGCCGTGGCCTCACACAGCTCACAGCAACCTCCAACTCGTGGGCTTAAGCGATTCTCTTGTCTCAGCCTCCCAAGTAGCTGGGACTACAGGTGCCTGCCACAACGCCCGGCTATTTTTTGGTTACAGTTTGGCTGGGGCCGGGTTTGAACCTGCCACCCTTGGTATATGGGGCCGCCACCTTACCAACTGAGCCATAGGTGCCGCCCTGGACAAATTCTTGATGTTAACAGTTTTATATCTCAAATATAGCATAGGAAACCATTTTATTTTATTATTTATTTATTTATTTTTTTGTTTTTTTTTGTTGCAGTTTGGCTGGGGCTGGGTTTGAACCCGCCACCTTCGGCATATGGGGCTGGCGCCCTACTCACTGAGCCACAGGCGCCGCCCAGAAACCATTTTATTTTATTTTTACTATTTTTTTTGAGACAGAATCTCACTATGTCATCCTCAGTAGAGTGCAGTGGCCTCACAGCTCACAGCAACCTCAAACTCTTGGGCTCAAGCGCTTCTCTTGTCTCAGCCTCCCTAGTAATTGGGACTACAGGTGCCCGCCACAACGTCCGGCTATTTTTGTTTAGCAGGCTCAGGCCCGGTTCGAACCCACCAACCCTGGTGCATGTGGCTAGCTCTCTAACCACTCAGTACAGGCGCTGAGCCAGGAAAATCATTTTGGAGCCATTTAGTTATTTGAATATCAGAAATGGGTTTTTATTTTAATCATAGAAAGTTAAAATATGTATTAGAAATTTTTTTTTTTTGTAGAGACAGAGTCTCACTTTATCACCCTCGGTAGAGTGCGATGGTGTCACACAGCTCACAGCAACCTCCAACTCCTGGGCTCAAGCGATTCTCTTGCCTCAGCCTCCCGAGTAGCTGGGACTACAGGCGCCTGCCACAACGCCTGGCTAGGGTACTGAAATTTTTTAAGTTTTTATACAGTAAACGTATGATTAAAACCTCTTAGAGGCTTTTAATTCTTATCATTTGTAAACTAGAAAAATGTGCTGACATTTTGTTACTATTAATATATTGAGAAATGCTTTTATTAACACTAATGTTTATTAATATTTCTAGCTTTACAAGATAACCACATGCTTTAATATTTTATTTGGAATTTCTTAGCACTTTTGTTTTCATAGCCGTGAGTATTTTAGGGTCTTTATGGAGTAAACAGTTTTGACACTGTATAAAAACTAATAGGGTGGCCCCTGTGGCTCAAAGGAGTAGGGCGCCGTCCCCATATGCCAGAGTGGCAGGTTCAAACCCAGCCCTGGCCAAAAAAACAAAACAAAACTGTAATAACTTGGGTTATATGTATGATTGGAGTATGTATGCTGTGATTTTCCTGATAACGAACAGTAACTTTTCTTCTCACAGCTCAGATAACTTTAGTTTTGGACAGTTTATCTTTCCATCTATTGATTGTCATATTTTATTTGCCTCAGCATACAAATAAATTTTGCAATTACATAATTGTTGTAAATAAATTTCTTTTTAGATGTCATTTATAAATTATTTCTATACTTAGAACCAAAATTTTGAATGTGTTATGAAGTTATAGTGTCCAAGGACTTCTTAAAACCCCATATAATGAAGTTGGTCATAGTAATTTCCTTTTTAGGACGCATATCAGGGCACTGGGGAGCTGGATGGAGAGGGAGGGATCTTACCTTTCTATCTTGTATACTTTTTTTTTATTTTTAGGCAAAGTCTTCTTATTCTGTCCACCAGATTGGAGTATAGCAGTTGGATCAGAGGTCATAGCTCACTGCAACCTCAACCTTCTGGCCTCAAGGAATCCTCCTTTCTCAGCCTCTAAATAGGCACACACCACTGTGCCTGGCTAATATTTCTTTTTTTTTTAGAAATGGCACTTTGCTATATTTGCTTAGGTTGCTCTCAAACTTTTGGCTTCAAGTGATCCTGTAGCCTTGGCCTCCCAAAAGTGCTATGATTATGAGTGCCAGCCACTGGGACTGGTGAGCCTGTATTTTTTTTTTCTTTCTTTAAACTTTTAGATTCTTGCCCTTCTCTTTTAATTATATGCTTTAGTGAAATATGAGCTTAATTAATGGTGGAGAAATGGGACATACAAAATGACCAAGACACAGATCATGTTCTTGACAAATTTTCTGATTAATGGGAAAGATAAGATGATAGCTGAGTACTAAGTAGAAGAAAGTGCCTCAAGAGGTGATGATATGTTAGGAAGGATTTGGTGTGGGAAGTAGTGTTTAACCTGTGTTTTGAGGGATTGGCAGGATTTGGACATGTGATAAGTAGCTAAGAAGATTTCAGGGAGGAAATTCTATGGCGCAAAGCTTGAGAAATGTTGAGTACTTTTGCTACTTCCATGATGAGGATTATTAAATTGTGTTTCAGTTAAAAAACATTTTTTATTGTTGTTGTTTAAAATGTTCTGGAGCAGATGCAGGCAGACGTAGTTCTTTCACCTTAAGGTAGTTTATATTTGAAGTTATAGCTGGTAGCTGTTTAAGTGCATTTTGGAGCGGGAGCCCAAAGGTTGACTGGTTTGTTGAAAGAACAGACCCATGTGGCTGGGACCCTAGAGCCCTGGAAAGGCAAGTTGAGATTATAATATGAGGAAATTTAACACCAGGATGAGACTTTATTTGATGGCTTCATGTTCAAATCGAATACAAATTGTAATTATAAAATTAATACATACTCACTGTACTTACATTCATATTATATAGCATAGCACCCATTCCCCCAGTATTCTTTTTTTTTAAAGAAAGTTTTATGTATTTATTTATTTTTGTTTATTTACTTTTGTTGTTGTTGCAGTTTGGCTGGGGCCTGGTTCAAACCTGCCACCCTCGGTATATGGGGCTGGCGCTCACTGAGCCACAGGTGCTGCCCCCCTGTCTCCCCCACCCCAAGGATTCTTAATGTGCATATATAAGCACACTAGATGTGTCTTGAATTTTGCTTTTTTAAATTTGCTATCTCAAGCATATATTTTTCAATTTAATACTTGTAATTATACCTAAGGTTTGTTTTATTCTTTTTTTGAAAACAATTGCACAGTGAGATGCTCTATAGATGTATATATTCCTGTTGATGGACACTTAAATGACATCTGATTCTTTTTGTTTGAATCTTCATATCCATACTGTTGTGCAATTAATTGTACAGGTAAGTCTGCAAGATAAATTCCAAGTAGATTTGCTGAATCAGAAGCTATGTGTTGTGCATTTTTTAATTTTGAAAGCTGCTATTAAATTGCCCTCAGCTGTGGGCGGCGCCTGTGGCTCAAGGAGTAGGGCGCCGGTCCCATATGCCAGAGGTGGCGGGTTCAAACCCATCCCCGGCCAAAAAAAAAAAAAAATTGCCCTCAGCTGGGCATGGTGGCTTATGCCTGTAATCCCAGCAGTCTGGGAAGCTGAGGCAAGAGGCTTGCTCAAGCCCAAGAGTTTGAGGTCGCTGTGAGCTAATATGATGCCACAGTATTCTACCCAGGGTGACAGAGTAAGACTCTGCCCCCCTACCCATAAAATAAATTGCCCTCTAAGACATGCCAGTGTGGGTATGCCAGCATTTTAGGGTTTTGATTTCCTTACCTTCTCACCAACCATGGATATTAGTTAATTTTTATTGTTTGCTAATCCAGTAGGTGAAAAATATACAACATCATATTTTATTTTGCATTTCTTTGACTATGAGTGAAGTTGATGATCTCATATATTACAACTGAAAAGTGTACATTTCATGTGGCTGGGCACCTGTAGCTCAAGTGGCTAGGGTGCCTAGCCACATACACTGGAGCTGGCGGGTTCGAATACAGCCCAGGCCTGCCAAAAACCAACAATGATGACAACTACAACCAAAAAACAACAAAAATAAAATCTACATTTCTTGGTTTCTCAGTAATAGAGACAAGTGGCTCATCTTATATTGGATACTTCTTTTTGAGTGCCATTTATCTTTTAAAGACATAAAAACCCCCAGCTTTTTTGAGATATGTCATATGCCAAAAATGTATCATTTTAAAGACTATAATTTCTGGGTTTTAGTCATATATTTTAAAATTGAGTGCCAACCACGTATTTATTATTTGTAGTAAATACCTATCAAGCTGAACTTGATGTCTTCTCTTTCTTTCCATCAGTGTAGTAGGCCCAAAATATGAAATTGGTCAGTGCAGCTTATCCTGTTATTTTTCTGGTCTGAGGCCTCTTACTGGAGAGTGCAGTCAGGCTTAGCTGAGTTCTGAAACGGAGTTATGCGTGACAACTGCTTTGGAATCTCAGTGCTTTGGTACTGGATAGGGAGTGATTTCTTTTAAATAACTTGTAGTTGAAACTGATTTTCAACTGCTAGAAGTGATAACAACCTCTGACTTTTTCTGAAAAAATTTTAAATACAAAATCTGAAGTGAAAAGGGCTTCTGAGGTAAAAAGATTTTAAAATATGGTCAGTGCTTCAAATTAGTAAGTCAGTTTTTTTAGGTGGGTGATACAACTTGTTTGTAGTTACTCTAATAACTAACACCTAAATTAAGAGTGTGTTGTGTGTGTGTATAAATTGCTTTAGAACAGTAATGATCTGGTCCATGTGTGTTTCTGTTGTGATTTACCTAGATATTTTAGTGTGGGAAAAAAGTGTCCCAGTAATGTGACTGAAATTTTGTGTAAACTGTTTCTGCCCTGCAGCATTGGCTCCCAGCTAATGGGCTCCTCCGTAGCTCCTGGGATGATTAGAGAGGAGTCGCTTTTATTACTGGCTTAAGTCTGGGACCCTGATGTGTATTGTTTTTTTCACTTGGGAAAAGAGGCTAGGCTCATAGTAGATGGTTTCTGTTGATTTTAACAGACTCAAATGTATCATTTTCTTTTTGCTTTTATATATACTTAAACACCCAGTTTCCTATTCTTGTTAGTAAAATTTCCTTAACATTGTGGGTTTCTGCATTTTAACCACCTCATCTTGCATTACTTTTCCATATTTTTATCCCTTTTCTCTTTAGAAAGTCATCTTTCATTGGTTGGTTTTAATCATTTAAATTACAATACCTCCTCTTTTTCCCTCTTGACATCTCTTCTTTTATCAGTTTTTTCATGTCTTAAGGTTTTTTTTCCTACTTTAAAATCCCTTGGCCTTTTAGTTGTAGTTTTGATAAAAGTGGCTTTTTTCTTACTCTTTTAATTAGATATTCCTTTCCTTTAGTTCTTCATGGAGAGATTGAAGATGTTGCTGACTGACACTTGGGTCAGTGGCCCAATTACAAGGATGGGACTAACCTGAACTTTGAGTGGCTTGAACACAGCATTTAACCCAGCTTGGGGATGTTCCCATTTCTACTTGAAGGTTGTTTACTGGTTTAGAGGCACTATCCTGAAAAAAGACAAACAAAATAAATACAAAGTAAACAACAACCCCCCACTTATTCTTGTGTATTAATAGCAGTAATAATCTTTACTAACTAAAGATGTGATGTTGATTAGATAGGAGAGAATTACTGGATTATTTATTTATTTTTGAGACAGAGTCTTACTTTGTTTCACTCAGTAGAGTGCCGTGGCATCATACAACCTCCAACTCTTGGGCTCAGGTGATCTTCTCACCTCAGTTCCGAGTAGCTGGGACTACGGGTGCTGACCATAATACCTGGCTATTTTTTTTTTTTTTTTTTTTTTTTTTTGTGGTTTTTGGCCGGGGCTGGGTTTGAACCCGCCACCTCTGGCATATGGGACCGGAGCCCTACTCACTGAGCCACAAGCGCCGCCCAATACCTGGCTATTTTTTAGAGATGGGGTCTCACTGTTGCTTAGGCTGGTCTCAGCCAACGTGCCCAGCCTGGATCTTTTAAACACACTTTGTATGTGGTGTGGAATTTATGTTTTTTCTTGCTTCACTAAAATGTCCTGAACCATGACAGCTTCTGCATTATGAAAACAAGCCTGAGACAGAGTACATTGGCACACATCTGTAATCCCAGTGCTTTGGGAGGAAAAGGCAAGAGAATCACTTGAAACCAGGGGTTTGAGACCCTCCCTTGGGCAACATAAGTAAGACCCTTTCTCTATGAACAATGAGAAAAATTACCCCAGGTGCTGTGGCTTATGCCTATAAACCTAGCACTGTGAGAGGTCGAGGCAGGTGGATCACCTGAACTCAGGATTTTGAGACCAGCCTGAGCAACAGCGAGACTCAACTCTCCTAAAAATAGAAAAACTAAGCGGGTGTGGGGGGCATCTGTAGTCCCAGCTACTCAGGAGGCTAATGCAGGAGGATCAGTTTAACCCAGGAGTTTGAGGTTACTGTGAGCTATTACGCCAGGGCACTCTAACCTGGACAACAGAGTGTGACTGTCCCAAAGAATGAATGAATAAAGAAAGAAAGAAATGGTAAAATAAAAAAAAGAAAAATTAGCCACGTGTGGTGGTTCACTCCTGTTGTCCCAGCTACTCAGGAGGCTGATGCAGGAGGATCCTTTGGGCCCAGGAATTTGAGCTTACAGTGAGTTATAATCATGCCACTGTACACTCCAGCCTGGGCAATAGAGTGAGACCTGTCTCTTAAAAAACAAACAAACAAAAAAAAACTTGCTATGACTCCTAGTTAGCATGAGCGGACCTGGGATTCCAGTTCTCCCTGAATTGCAGGCTTGGAGTATTATTATGTGCCCTGCTTCAGAGAGGGACAACAGTACGTAAGTCAAAATGAAAAAATAGATATGGAAACTTTTCTTTTTTTGTTTTGAGACAGAGTCTCAAGCTTTTGCCCTGGATAGAGTGCCGTGGCATCATAGCTCCAACTCTTGGGTTCAAATGATCCTCTTGCCTCAGTTTTTCTTTTTTTTCTTTTTCTTTCTTTCTTTTTTTTTGCAGTTTTTGGCTGGGGATGGGTTTGAACCCGCCACCTCCAGCATATGGGAGGTGCCCTACTCCTTTGAGCCATAGGCGCCGCCTCAGTTTTTCTATTTTTAGTAGAGATGGGATCTCGCTCTTGCTCAGGCTGGTCTCAAGCTCATGAGCTCAGGCAATCCACCTGCTTCAGCCTCCCCAAAGTGCTAGGATTACAGGCATGAGCTACCGCACCTGGCCAATATGGAAATTCTTTGAAAATATAAAAATATTCTACAAATTTGAAGTACTTTAGTAATTTTTTTTTTTTTTTTTTGAGACAGTCTTAACTTGTTGCCCTGGGTAGAGTGCAATGGCATCACAGCTCACAGCAACTTAACTCCTGGGCTCAAGTGATCCTCCCAAGTAGCTGGGAATATAGGCACCCACCACCATGCCCGGCTAGTTTTTCTATTTTTAGTAGAGATAGGGTCTTGCCCTTGATCAGGTGGTCTTGAACTCCTGAGCTCATGCAGTCCATCTGCCTTGGCTTCCTAGAGTGCTAGGATTACAGGTGTGAGCCACTGGCCCGGCCTTTTAGTTATCTTTCTTATATTCAGGAACTCGGCAGTGCTGTGGGCCTCAACTGTTACTTAATCTAGTACTTGCTGTCTTCTGTAATGTTACTTAGAGAAATTCACAGCTTTCCCCTCTCTTCCTCCCTTTCTCCCTTCTTTTTTGGGACAGGGTCTGGCTCTGTTGCTAGGCTAGAGTGCAGTGTCATCGTCATAGCTCACTGCAGCCTCAAACTCCAGGACTCAAGCAGTCTCCTGTCTCAGCCTCCTGAGCAGCTGAGACCACAGGTGTACCACCACACCTGGCTAATTTTTCTGTGTTTTTTTTTTTTTTTTTTTTTTTGTAAAGAAGGTGTCTTGCTCTTTTAAGCTGTGCTTTCTTTTTTCCTTTTTCTTTCTTTCTTCTTCTTCTTTTTTTTTTTAGAGACAGAGTCTCACTTTGTTGCCCTCCGTAGACAGCTCATAGCAACCTCCAGCTCTTGGGCTTAGGTGATTCTCTTGCCTCAGCCTCCCGAGTAGCTGGGACTACAGGTGCCCGCCACAATGCCAGGCTACTTTTTTGTTGCGGTTTTGGCTGGGTTTGAACCTGCCACTCTCGGTATATGGGGCTGGCACTCTACTCACTGAGCCACAGGCGCTGCCGGAGCTGTGCTTTCTTGATGTACTTCTGATACTAATGCTACATGCAGATGTATTTATTCTGATTTTTTTAATGTAGGTATTTCTAAGTGCTTATTAGTTTTCAAGTATATATTGTGCTTTGTCCTAAAATACTTTCTTTCTCATCTTATGGCAAGAGACATGAAAAAGGTATTTCATGAGAGTGATAATGCTTTGCTTTCTTCTTCTAACAAATTCAGTGACTTTTCAATTCCAGAAATCTGTAAATATATTGTTTATGGCAAAATACAGTGGGGGTGGTATCAGTAGATGGTTTTATTAGGAATTGGAACAGGCTGTAGTTTTTCCTGCCACTTCAATCACAGGCTCAGGATCTTTTTTTTTTTTTTTTGTAGAGACAGAGTCTCACTGTACCGCCCTCGGGTAGAGTGCCATGGCGTCACACGGCTCACAGCAACCGCTAACTCTTGGGCTTACGCGATTCTCTTGCCTCAGCCTCCCGAGCAGCGGGACTACAGGCGCCCGCCACAACGCCCGGCTATTTTTTTGTTGCAGTTTGGCCGGGGCTGGGTTTGAACCCGCCATCCTTGACATATGGGGCCGGCGCCCTACTCACTGAGCCACAGGCGCTTCCCAGGATCTTTTAATATAATGATGTAGAGGGAGCTGGAGTTAGTTTATAATCTCTGAAATTATTTGAGGTGGTTTTTTTCTCTCTCAAGTAGTTCATCCCAGTCTCAAAATCTTGAGAAAGGTTCATATGGGTCCTTTTTTTTCTTCTTCTTTAGATTATCCTGACTCAGTGTAGAGTTATTTGGTTAAGTGCCTCTTTCCATGATGAGCCTATATAATGTAAATTTTCTCACTTTCGGTTTGGTCGTTTGGGGTAGTTTCTCATCCTGTACTGAGTGGCCATATTTTCATCACTTCCTTAGAAAGAACATGAGTGCGGACACATTCCTTGCATCCCCTAGTCCAGCAGTTCTCAACCTGTGGGTCGACCCACAGGAGCTGTATTAAAGGGCCGCGGAATTAGGAAGGTTGAGAACCACTGCCTTTTGTTTGGGTCTTAACCTCCTTGCAATTTATTAGGATGCTAGTCGCCAGCCTTGCTGATGTGGGATTGGCTTTGAAATCCAAGGCCTCTTTTGAGAATAACAAAGGACTGTAGGGACAGCAATGTTAAGGTTGCAAAATGCTTGCAGAGTACCACATGCTGTTGGTACGCTTACTGTAGTGATTTATGAGCCTCAGAAATTTAGGCCTTTGGCAGAGCTGTCATGAAGGTGAACCTCAGCCCTGTTTGTGCATCTCTTTGAAGTCATTCATGTTAGGCTCCCAGTTTCAACACAAACCCCTGCTTCCTTACATTCTCCCTTTCCCCACCCTTCACAGCTGCTTTAAACCTTCTCAAAATTGATTCCTCCCCCTCCCAGAAAAAAAAACAGCTTGGTGTAAGACACTGCTAAAAACAATCTGGCATCTGGGAGGTGTTAGGGAATTGAATGTTGTTGCTAGAGTACCAAGGAGAGAGGAGTTTGACCTGTTAGGAGTTCATCTTTGGCTGCCGTTTAGTTTACAAAACTCTGATAGCACTGAGTTGGCATTGCTGCATTTTTGAGGTTTGGTTTCATTTAGACACAGTGACAGTCATCTGAAGTGACTGTATGTATGTGCACTCTTAGTACCATCTCATAATCACCAGGGGATCCACTTACGGAGAAGATTTGTGGAGGGCATTAGCCTCCTGTTCATGGGTGTTACTGAAAAAGAAATCATGGCCATTTGATATTATTCTGGGCAGAAGACCTGTTGTTTGTATTTCATTGAATTAGAGATCAGTATTTAAAATTTTTCGTTTGAGTGGCCATGTAAGAGGATCAGGTAAGAATACTAAGGACTGTGAGATTAGCTAAATACATAGTCTATTTCAAAGACAAGATAAACCTGTTGTGCTTGTGATTACCTGGTTTCTGGAATGAATTACTGACTGACCTTTGTTTTTATATGTATAGAAAAAGTTATATGTTCAGGAAGTGCCTGTAGCTCAGTGGGTAGGGTGCCAACCACAAACACCGAAGCTGGTGGGTTTGAACCTGGCCCAGGCCAGCTAAAACAACAGTGACAACTGCAACAAAAAGAAACAGCTAGGCATTGTGGCAGGCGCCTGTAGTCCCAGCTACTTGGGAGGCTGAGACAAGAGACTCGCTTAAGCCAAGAGTTTGAGGTTGCTGTGAACTGTGATGCCATGGTACTCTACCCAGGGCGACAGCTTGAGACTCTGTCTCAAAAAAAACAAAAAGTTATATGTTCAGTACTCTTCCAATTATAAACTTAATGGGTTATGACAGATATAACTTGGCCTTCATTGAACGAAGAAGGTGCTCTTCTAACTTCTTTTTTTTTTTTTGAGACAGAGTCTCACTTTATCTCACTTGGTAGGGTGCTGTGGTGTCATAGCTCACAGCAACCTCAAACTCCTAGGCTCAAGTGATTCTTTTGTCTCAGCTTCCTAGGTAGCTGGGACTACAGGTTCTTGCCACAATCCCCGGCTATTTTTAGAGACGGGGGTCTCGCTCTGGCTCAAGCTGGTCTCAAACCAGTGAGCTCAGGCAGTCCACCTGCATTGGCCTCCCAGAGTGCTAGGATTACAAGTGTGAGCCACTTCACCTGGCCCCTAATTTCTTTCTTTGTGAAGTTTCGCCTGTTATCTGCTGATGACAAATTCTGGAAGGGCATTGTTCTACATTTTTAGTGATGATGTACTTTTTATGTGTTTAAATTGTTTCTGACAAGCTTTCTTTCCTTCATAGTTTCTATCTGGCTTGGCTTTTGGAGAGTTTCATGTTTGAAAGTGATGTCTTCTACTTCTCCTTGTCCTGTGGTTCCTATGGGTGGCCAGCAATATGTATAATTTGAAAAAGGAACCTCAGAAGAATCATACTTTCCATGTGCTTATGCTAATCATGAAAACTAAAACTTAATGTGAAAGGATAGATGATGTAATTAATAAGTGAAACATAGCTATTGTCTTAGAAATGGTCTGTAATTTCAGACCATACCTTCTAGGAAGCTACTCTCATTGAAGTTTTTTTTCCTCTGGGCAGTCAGCTGTTAATAAGTGATCATCTGAGTAATATATTGGGGTTGTCCATTCATTCGGCAATAATTTTTTTAAATGTCTCTTCCGGGCCACTACACTAAGCACTGGGGATACAAATACGGAGTTCGTGACTGAAAGGGGGAAGAGATATGAGCGAGCAAAAAAAAGTCAAAACAGAATATGGTCTGAAAAGAACAGTAATGATAGCAGAAACACACTGCAGCAGCCTACAGAGTAAGAAATGTGTATACATCCTGGGCATTTGCATAGCACTTAGTTAACACAACGACAAGGAGTAGTCTTTATCAGTAATGTGGTTCCTCAAGTTCACCTGTGGGCAACTACATTCATTGTGAATGTGTGACCTGATGTAAGTTGGCTCCGGTTTTCTTCTTTCTTTTCTTTCTTTCTTTTTTTTTGAGACAGAGTCTCACTATGTCACCCTCCCTAGAGTGCTGTAGCGTCACAGCTCACAGCAACCTCAAACTCTTGGGCTAAAGCGATTCTCTTGCCTCAGCCTCCTGAGTAGCTGGGGCTTCAGGCGCCCACCACAGTGCCCGGCTATTTTTGTTGTTGCAGTTGTCATTGTTGTTTTAGCTGACCTGGGCCGGGTTCCAGTCAGCCAGTTTTGGTGTATGTGGCTGGCGCCCTGTATATTTTTTATTTTTAAGGATATTCTCTTGGAGGTTATATAAAAATGATTTTCTCCATTTGTACTGAGCACCTTCTTTGGAAAAAGAAGTTTATCCAAATAGGACATAGCATTTGGTTTTTCAGTTTAGTCTTCCCTGTCAACCTTCTTTCTTCCCTAAAGAAGTAAAGTCTGTTCATTTTTCTTCTAGGAAAATGGCTTATTTCCTTTATCTCTGTATGAAAAAATTGAAAAAACATTTAAAAATAATTCATTACCGTTTTTATTTTTTTGTAGAGACAGAGTCTCACTTTATGGCCCTCGGTAGAGTGCTGTGGCATCATACAGCTCACAGCAACCTCCAACTCCCAGGCTTAAGCGATTCTCTTGCCTCAGCCTCCCGAGTAGCTGGGACCACAGGTGCCCGCCACAACGCCCGGCTACATTACCGTTTTTAAAAACTGACACAGGGATCACCTTGGAGCTTTATTAATTAAACTCCAATCTCTTAGTCACTCTTATTACATTCATATTTCTCTTACTGGTTTTAAGTCTGTTCATTCATTTACCAAATAGATTATTTGCATTATTAGCTAGGTAAGGTGCTGTGGAGACTTGCAGTATGATGGTGTTTGTCTGCATTAGGAATACATTTTTTTCTTTAATTTCTTTTTGTGAGCAAGGGGTTAGTCTCTAACTATCTTGTATTATCAGTACATATACTCTGTTTCCTGTTCTAAAGGAACAGGCTAAGTCTAGACCTCATCTTTAGGTGCTTAAAGTGATAGTTCCAGAGAAACTGAATGCTGCCTGCTCAACTTTGACCCAGAATCTGTCAGCTAGCCAAAAGGTATTAGATGTGTGTTTTCCGAGTGTGATGTTGATGTAAGTGGGATAAAAAAAAAGTTAATGCCGGGTGGTGCCTGTGGCTCAGTGAGTAGGGCGCCGGCCCCATATGCTGAGGGTGGCGGGTTCAAACCCAGCCCCAGCCAAACTGCAACAGAAAAATAGCCGGGCGTTGTGGCCTGTAGTCCCAGCTGCTCAGGAGGCTGAGGCAAGAGAATCACGTAAGTCCCAAGAGCTGGAGGTTGCTGTGAGCCGTGTGACACCATGGCACTCTACCCGAGGGCAGTACAGTGAGACTCTGTCTCTACAAAAAAAAAAGTTAATGCCTTTGGCCTCACAAGTTAGGAGGCAGGCCTTGTAAGAAGAATACAACATTTAGAGATTTCTAGAACAAAAGTGGAATATTAGCCAAGTACTTATTGTTTAGTATAACAGTTGTTAATAAATATAATTCAGTTTTAGGTTAACTAGAGATTTTTGTAGATTAAAGAAATTGAGTTTAGGCTTGGCACCTGTAGTACAGTGATTACAATGCCGGCCACATGCACCCAGGCTGGCGGGTTTGGACCCTGCCTGGGCCAGCTAAACAACAATGACAACTGCAATAAAGAAATAGCTGGGTGTTGTGGCAGGCACCTGTAGTCCCAGCTACTTGAGAGGCTGAGGTAAGAGAATCCCTTAAGCTCAAGAGTTTGTGTTTGCTGTGAGCTGTGGCGCCACAGCACTCTACTGAGGGTGACATAGTGAGCTTCTGTCTCCAAAAAAAAAAAAAAAAAAGAAAGAAAGAAAGAAAGAAATTGAGTTTAGCTTGGTGTGGTGTTGTGCTCCAGTAGTCTCAACTATTTAGGAGGCTGAGGCAGGAGGATTACTTGAGCCCAGGAATTCGAGGTTACAGTGAGCTACAGTGACAGCCGGGACAACAGAATGGAGACTTTACCTAAAAAAAGAAATTGACTAAAGATTCATTAAGAAGCTAAAAGTAGGGGGGAGTGCGGTGACTCATGCCTGTAATCCTAGCACTCTGGGAAGCCAAGATGGGTGGATTGCTTGAACTCAGGACTTTGAGATCAGACCACATCTCTACTAAAAATAGCTGGGTGCTGTGGTGGGCGCCTGTAGTCCCAGCCACTTGGGAGGCTGAGGCAAGAGAGTCTCTTAAGCCCAAGAGTTTGAGGTTGCTGTGAGCTGTGACGGCACGGTACTCTACCGAGGGTGACAAAGTGAGACTCTGTCTCAAAAACAAACAAACAAACAAAAAAAGAAGCAAGTCAGTTGAAGACTGTAGGCCGAGTCTCTGTGAGTACTTTCTGCCCCAGATTTGTAGTGTGGGGATAGGAAGGTGAAGAGGTGTGTGTGCACTTGTGTGTTCAGATTGCTTCCTGCCACTGCTTGTGTTTGGTCAGACAGGATAGAATGAAGGAAAGAGAGGTAGCCATGGGACAAATGAGAAGTCTTTGTGGTTAGTAAAGTATCACTGTTGGCTTTTACGCGTATTTAGTATCTTATTTTATACAAAATAAATGTTACCAAAAACCTTCACTGTCAAATATAGAAGGTGATTTAGTTTTTTTATTAAAAACATAAATCATAGTTTATGTATGATTCTATTTCATCTTGTCTCTCACCTCAAACACCCACTGATTCATTCTTGATTGTCTTTCTTCTCTTTTCTGCCTTCTCCCTCTCCTTCCCCTTCTTATTATCTCCTTCAGGTTGCAGTTTAGACTCATTTCGTCAGAAAGCCTTCTTCAGTGAGAGTTGTGCCCAGGATGCTTTGCCTGGCACCTGTCCTGCCCTGTGGTATCTCTTATCACACTGCTCTGTGATTGATGTGTACGTCTCAGTGGTCTCTGCTACCCTGTGAACTCTGAGAGCTCAGACTAGTCTTGTGCGCTATTAAGTCCTCATCTGTCAGGGCTGGTCAGGTACATCCTACACGCTTAGTAACTATTTGCACAGTGTAAATTTTGGAGTTTTTGTCACCGTAATTACAATTTCTTTGTTAAAAAGTCTTATCTCTTTGGTAGACACTTCCTGCTTGTAGGTGCTCCTTACTATTATTATTATGATTAATTACACTGTGTGTGAGTAATTATATTATTTCTTAAGCATTTCTGTATTATTGGGCATTTAGGTTATTTCAATTCTTTTTCTACTACATCTGGCACTACTACCATAAACTTTCTTGTATTTATAGCACTTTTTTTTTTTTTTTTTGTAGAGACAGAGTCTCACTTTATCACCCTGGGTAGAGTGCCGTGGTGTCACACAGCTCACAGCAACCTCCAACTCCTGGGCTTAAGCAATTCTTCTGCCTCAGCCTCCCGAGTAGCTGGGACTACAGGCACCCGCCACAATGCCTGGCTATTTTTTTGTTGCATTTTGGCCAGGGCCGGGTTTGAACCCGCCACCCTCGGTATATGGGGCCGGTGCCCTACCTGCTTAGCCACAGGCACCACCCAGCACGTTTTTTAATACCATTTTTTTTTTTTAGACAGAGTCTCATTTTGCCCTCTGTAGAGTGCTGTTACAGTCACAATTCACAGCAACCTCAATGTCTTGGGCTTAAGTGATTCTCTTGCCTCAGCCTCCCAAGTAGCTGGGACTACAGGTGCTCACCACAACACCTGGCTATTTTTTTTTTTTTTTTAGAGATGGACTCTTGCCCTTGCTCAGACTGGTCTGAAACTGGTGAGCTCAGGCAATCTACCTGCCTCAGCCTCTCAAGTGCTGGAATTATAGGCATGAGCCACTGTGCCCAGCCTCCTTTTTAATACTTTTAAATTAAAAATGGTGCTGGGTGCAGTGGCTCATGGCAGTAATCCCAGCACTCTCAGCTAAGGTGGGAAGATTGCTTGGGGCCAGGATTTTGAGATCAGCCTGGGCAACACAGCAAAACCCTATCTCTTAAAAAACAAAACAAAACAAAAAGAACAAGTATGGTGGTTGGTGTACGCCTGTAGTCCCAGCTACTGGAGAGACTGAGGCGAGAGGATTGCTCGAGCCCAGGAGTTCAAGGCTAAAACACACATTTTTTTTAAAAGTTGTGAAAAGAAAAAGAGAAAGGTGTATGTTTGTTTGTATATTGTGTCTACTTTGAAGTGAGTGGCCTATAAAATGGCATTTGTTTTGCCCAGATTTTATTTTGAACAAGGAAATGTGTGTCTCTGTTCTTACTTGGATTGAACACATTATAAAATGAGGCGCCTGTGATGCTTAGACAATGGGAGAGACCCTGGGGGTGGGTGGGGGGGTGGTACTGTTTTTTTTTTTTTTGAGACAGAGTCTCACTTTGTCACCCTCAGTAGAGTGCTGCGGCATCATAGCTTACAGCAACCTCCAGCTCTTGGGCTTGAGCAATTTTCTTGTCTCAGCCTCCTGAGTAGCCGGAACTGTAGGTGTCTGCCACAATGCCTGAGTTCAAGCAGTCTACCTGCTTCAGCCTCCCAGAGTGCTGGGATTACAGGTGTGAGCCACCTCGCCTGGCCTGGGTGGTACTGTTTTAAGTAGGTTATCCAGAGATTGCTTCTTTGAAGAAATGACATTTGTGCAAGGCCTTGAATAGGGTAAGGAACCATGCAGAGATAGGGGAATAGAGCCTTTTAGACAGAGAGAATACCATGCACAAAAGTCCCAGGTGAGAAACTGTTGGTGTGGCCAAGTAATTGTGGAAAATCTCCTGGAGAATAGCAGATGGTGAGGTCAAGAGAGAGAGGCAGGAGCCAGGTCACATATGTAGAACGTGGGAAGGCTTCTGGCTTTCACTCTAGGTATAATGGGAAGCCACTGAAAGGTTTCATCAGGGCATGACAGGATCTGATCTCTATTTTGGAGAGATCCCTTTGGCTGCCTTGTAAAAGTTAGACTGCTCTAGTCAGAGCAGAAGGCTAGGAGACTGTCGCAGGAAGCCTGGTAGACTGGAGGGTGGCTCGGATTAGGGTGGTGTGGAGAAAGTGGCAAAGAGGGGCTGGGTTTGGGATTTGGTAAAAGGATGTGCCCTGAGAGATGAAAGTAAAAAACAGCTCAAGGCAAACTAGATGTTAATGGTATTCAGAATGCCTTTCTTTTCAAAGTATTTGATAGATCGTGTGTCCTTGAAATTCCTTAACTGGAGAGAGAAGTAGACAGGTAACTGGTATTTGGTCTTCTTGTAAATCTACTTGCTGATGGAACAAAAAGATTTTACACATATAATAAGAGATGTGTAAAGTTTCCTCTGTAGTGGTCATTTGAAGAATTTATGCTTGGGTAAATAACCTGAATGCTGATGTTCAGCTTGATTTTCTTCAACTAGACCTGTTTAGTGGTAACCGTGAAACATGTTGCAGCAATAATAAGGAATGCAGTGGGTGCCTTTTTCTATTACACATATCAAAATCCATTAACAGTTTTGCTGTGCTTGACTGCCTTTCTTTGTTGCTTTATGGTTCATACTAAAGCTGAAGTTGTAAATGACATCCATTCTGCTGTGGTTTTCTCAAGGTCTTACAAACAATGATGGTGTATTTTGAGTATACATCTGTTTATTTCATGTAATGATAGATGCTAGACATTGTAGTTTGCTTCGGTTCTGCTCCCTTAGTTTGGATGGATTTTATTTAGGTAGAGAAAGGCGTTAGATCATCTTCTTGAGCTGTATAGCACCACATCAGCTTCACACTGTTGGCCACTCTGTTGCTTTAGCTGTAGAGCAGGCATCCTCAAACTGCGGCCACATGAAGCGGTGTGAATTGTATTTGTTCCCATTTTGTTTTTTACTTCAAAATAAGATATGTGCAGTGTGCATAGGAATTTGTTCATAGTTTTTTTTTTAAAACTATAGTCCGGTCCTCCAACGATCTGAGGGACAGTGAGTTGGCCCCCTGTTTAAAAAGTTTGAGGACGCCTGAGACATGTTATCTTAGCCTGGGTATACCCTTTGGTGTAGGAAGTGGGTGAATATGTTTCTCAAGCCATTAAGTTAAAGTGGACTCCTGCAAAATGTGGCTTTGGGGTTATGAAATTTAAACTTAAAATATTTGCTATTTGCATATCATCGTGTTATGTAATTGTTGGTTTTTGCTTTTTTTTAGGGTTGGGGTTTTTTATGATAGAATTATTTTTTTAAGATAGAGACTCCGCGCCTGTAGCTCATCGCCTAGTTGTATACACCGCGGCTGGGCCTGCCAAACAACAATGACAACTACAACCAAAAAATAGCTGGGTTTTATGGTGGATACCTGTAGTCCCATATACTTGGGAGGCTGAGGGAAGAGAATCGCTGAAGTTTAAGAGTTTGAGGTTGCTGTGAGCTGTGATGCTATGCGCGCTACCAAGGGTGACATCAAAAAAAAGAAAAAAGAATTTTTGAATCCTCTTTTAGCTACTTAAAGCTTGAAACTAAAAATTTAGAAATCTTTTTTTTTTTTGAGACCAAGTTTTACTCTGTCATCCTGTGTAGAGTGCTGTGATGTTGTAGCTCACAGCAATCTCAAACTCCTGGGCTCAAGCAATCCTTGTGTCTCAGTATCCCTTGTAGCTGGGAGTACAGGTACATGCCACCAAACCTGGCTAGTGTTTTTTTTTTTTTTTTCTACTTTTAGAGAGATGGGGGTCTCACTCTTGGTCAGGCTGGTCTTGAACTCCTCGGCTCAAGTAGCCCACCCACTTCAGCCTCCCAGAGTGAGCAGATTGGTTTATTAATCTGATGAAAACTGTAAGCTCTCTTTCCAGAAAAAGATATGTATACGTTCATTCAATAGGTTTACTCAGTAAATATTTATTGAGTAGCTACTATCTGCTTGATAGTTTATAGATATCAGGATACACCAGTGAGCAAAATAGAAAAAAACAAACAAATCTAAAATCACTGCCTCTGTGACGCTTTATTCTAGTGCAGTTAGTAAATTATAATTATAATAAATGAGAACATTATGCAGCATGTTAGGAATTGGTTAATGCTATGGAAAAAATAGACTAGGTAAGGGAGTTTGAAAAGTAGGGAAGGATAGTGGTTTTTGCAATTTTAATAGGGGAGAGTGTTATTTAAGGAGAAGGTAAAAATGGTACATGAGTTAGCCGTGCTGAGTTCTGGAGCTTGTGCTTTCCAGGCGGAGGGGAATAGTCAGCAAGAAGGTCCTCAGGCGGGACAAGGAAAACAACATGGTGAGAGCAGCTTGAACAAAGGGAAGAAGTGTGCCAGTGTCCTAGGGCTGCCGTGACGCAGACTGGTGGCTTAACACAGCAGACAGTCATTGTCTGAGAGTTCTGGAGGCCAGACACTGAAATCAAGGTGTCATTTGGTAGGATTGGTTCCTGCTAGAGCAGTGGTTCCCAACCTTCCTAATGCCGCAGTGTATTTTCATTGTTAAAAAGGGGTCGCGACCCACAGGCTGAGAACCACTGTGCTCGAGCCTCTCAGGGAGTATCCATTCTGTGATTCTTTCCTTTTTTCAGGTGGCTACCAGCAGTTTTTGGCAGCAATCCTTAGGAACTGTAGGTTAGGACACAGCCTTTGGGGGACTGTCATTCCACCCACTACATCTGTGACTCCTAAGATGGGTGCAGAATGTGTTATGTACTGGTAAGGGGGTGGGGGCATATAGATCTCTGGTACCTCTGGGGGATCTTTCAAGGACTTTGGCTTAAATTGAAATGGAAAAATGTTGAAGGTTTTTGAGCAAAGTAACATGATGTGGTTTGCATTTTGAAGGCATCCCTCCTGTGTTGATAATAGACTGGGGCTACTGGGTAGAAATGAGGAGCTCTGTGGGAGGGTGTTTTAATAATAATCATGTCAGCAGTGATGATGCTTACTCCAGGTAGTAAGTAGTATGGAAGAGTGGTGAAAAGTGTTTGGCTTCTGGATGTATTTTGAAGGTGGAGCAACAGTATTTTCATTTTCTTTTTCTTTTCTTTCTTTTTTTTTTGAGACAGAGTCTCACTGTATCACCCTGGGTAGAGTGCCGTGGCGTCACAGCTCACAGCAACCACCAACTCTTGGGCTTAAGTGATTTTCTTGCCTCAGCCTCCCAAGTAGCTGGGACTTGGTGCCACCACAACGCCCAGCTACTTTTTGGTTGGAGTTGTCATTGTTGTTTAGCAGGCCCGGGCTGGGCTCGAACCCGCCACCTTTTGTGTATGTGGCTGGCGCCCTACTCACTGAGCTACGGGTGCTGAGCTGCAATAGTATTTTCTGATGGATTTTGTTGTAAGATAAGTGTGAAAAAAAGGAGTCCAGGATGTCTCCAGGGTTTGGGACTGAGCTCCTGGAAGGATGGAGTTGTTAGGAGCTGACACAGGAGGGCTATGGTGAGAGCAGGTTTTTCAGGGAAGATCAATAGCTTAGTTTGGAACATACTGTGGAACACACATTGTATTTAGATACCAAGTGGAGATGCCAGGTAGACAGTTTTTAGACAGTATGAGTTTGGAGGGCGGTGCAGTGGCTCCCACCTGTAATCCTAGTACTCTGGAAGGCCAAAGCAGGTAGACTGCTTGAGCTCAGGACTTGGAGACTAGCCTGAGCAAGAGGAAGAACCTGTAGGTAAAAAATAAATTAACCTGACAGCTAAAAAAAAATTAACTTTGCGTTGTGGCGGGCACCTGTAGTCCCAGTCAGGACGCTGAGGCAAGAGAATCTTGCTTGAGCCACGGCATTCTACTGAGGGTGACAAAGTCAGACTTTGTCCAAAAAAAAAAAAGACAGTGTGAGTTTGGAATCCATGTGAGAAACCTAGGTTGGAGATAACGTATTTGCGAGTTGGTGGCAAATCTAATTAGAGCTGGGAAATTGGAAGAGATCACTACTGAAGTATAGAGAAAAGGGCCAAGAGTAAAGGCCTGTGATATAAAATGGACTGGGGAGAAGAACAGTCGGCCACAAAAATTGAGAAAAGATCACCAAAAAAGGAGGGAAAACCGGAAACTGTAGACTGTATGATACAGCCGCTTGGAAACCAAGGGAGAAAATGTATTAAAACAGGAGGGGGAGATGAACTATGCTTAAAATGCGATTCTCTTGCCTCCACCTCCCAAGTAGCTGGGACTACAGGCACCTGCCACAACGCCTGGCTATTTTTTGGTTGCAGCCGTCATTGTTGTTTGGCGGGCCTGGGCTGCATTCGCACCCACCAGCTGAGGTGTATATGGCTGGCGCCTTAGCCGCTTGAGCCACAGGCGCCCAGCTGAGACTGTCTCTTAAAAAAAAAAGAAACAGCTTCCTATAGCTGAATATAGACTTTTAGGGCAACAGCCTATGCAAGATGATCATAGTGAGAGTTATTTTGACACTTTGATACATTAGATAAATTTTATATTAATGGCTTATACATGGAGTCAGTTCTTGCTATTTGCTTAGTGTGGTGAATATAAGAAAGGGTTTAGAGAGCAGGGAGCTAGTTGGTGTATTCTCTTATACTAATAACCTGTTCTTCAAGGTAGATGGGTATTAGTACTGATTTCTAGATGAAGAAATGGAGGTTCGGAGTTTGTGCAGAATCTCACTGCTGGTAATATCAGATTTGGGCTTCCAATTGAGGTCTGGGTAGTTGAAGCTTTTTGTGTAATATTGATACTATATTATATACCTTTCTTTAAAAGTATGGCATTTTGTTTTCAAAGTGACCTGTCTGAAACTACTCTTTTTCTTGAATTTCATGTAGAAGATAAAAATGTTCATTCTACTGAAATTTTCTTTAAGAAGTTCTAAGGTAGGCTGTGCTCTTTTCTCTCTCTCTCCCTTTTTTTTTTTTGAGACAGAGTCTCACTTTGTCGCCCCCAGTAGAGTATCCTGGTGTCATAGTTCACAGCAACCTCTAACTCTTGGCTCAAGCCATTCTCTTGCCTCAGCCTCCCGAGAAGCTGGGACTACAGGCGCCTGCCACAATGTCCAGCAATTTTTAGAGATGGGGTCTAGTTCTAGCTCTAGCTCTGGCTCAGGCTGGTCTCAAACTCGTGAGCTCAGGTGATCCGCCACCTCGGCCTCCCAAAGTGCTGGGATTACAGGTGAGAGCCACTACACCTGGCCTTCTTTTCTCTTTTCACAGTTCTATTATTAAAATTTTATGATACAAAACATAAGAAAAATGTTTGATGACGCTTGATAGTATGTTTTTCCTAGAAGGGCTAAGAGAAAATCTTGATTTTTTTCAATAAGCCATTATTTTCCAGGAATTATAACAGCTATATAACAACTTACTGTTTTAAGTAGGTTGCAGTGTAAATGTTAGCAGATAAAATATTGATAACTTTCTTTCTTGATCTACTTAGAGTTCCTTCAAAGGTTAAAGTGCTTGTTGGCTTGATTCAAAACAAGTAGTTCTAATTTTTGACTTTGATGTTATTTTAACATTCAATAAAAAGTACTTAACAGGAATATTAGTTATGAGAGAAAGGAGAGAGGAAAACTTAGTTCTAAAATTTAGTAAATTGTATGTTATATACTTAACATAGAATGAGAAAGCCTTTTGGAGGGAAGATGCACCTGGTAACTCTGGCAACTGAAAAAAATGAGAAAAATCACTGAGCCAGTTAAAGTGAAATTGGGCCAGTTGTGGTAGCTTTGTGCCTGTAATGTTAGCACTTTGGGAGGCAAAGGTAGGAGGATTGCTTGAGGCCTGTAGTTTGAGGCCAGCCTGAGAAATAGTGAGACCCCTATCTCTGCAAAAAAAGGGAAAAAAATTATCCAGGTGTCGTGGTATATGCCAGTAGTTTCAGGGATTTCGAATGCTCAGATGGCAGGATCACTTGAGCCTGGGAATTTGAGCTTGCAATGAGCTATGATGGTGCCACTGTACTCTAGTCTGGGCAAAAAGAATGAGAAAAGTAAAATCAATTCAGGAAATTTATATAGGAAACAGTTTATGATGTTATAAATTATAAGCAGATTAACAATTTAGGGATTATTGCAATTGGTATGAAAAGTATGTGTACTGAGTTAATGTTTATTCGAATATATTGAAATTAATTATTAAGCGTGTTTTCAACTGAAAGATTTCTCTGTTAAGCAAGTGTGTTGCTTTGGTTTGAGAGGCGTGTGGCACGATGGTTAGGAACCTAAACTTGGAAGCCAAGACTGCCTGGTTTTAAATCTGAGCTTTGCCAATGTGGAAGGTTTATATTAATATTAATGAGGAAATTATTTAACTTTCCTGGGCCTTTGTTTCCTCAACTATAAAATGTGGATAATAGCAATAATTGCTTGTTAGGATTGTTAGAATTAGATGAATTAATATATGTGAAGCTTAACTGAGAGAGTTCAAATTTTCAATGTTTATTGAATACCTACAGTGTATATTTAATGTTAGGTTTAAAAAAATACAGACATGGGAAAAATTTATAAAGAATTGAAAGTAGATCAGGCTTATGCCTATAATCCCAGCACTTTGGGAGGCCGCGTTACGAGGATGACTGAAGGGCAGGAGTTTGAGACAAGCCTGGACAACATAGTGAGACTCTATCTATTAAAAAAAAGGGAATTAATTAAATGTGGTGGCACATGCCTGTAAGTCATAGCTACTGAGGCAGGAGAATTGCTTGAGCCTGGGAGTTTGAGGCTGTATGAGCTGTGGTTGTGTACCATTGCACTCCAGCCTGGGTAACACAGTGAAACTCCCTTAAAAAAAAAAAAGCAAAAAAAGTATTGAAAGAAAAGGTGATATCATGAGAAAGGAGGTATGGGAATTAGGTAGTCCACATGATTGAATTCTGCTCTGCTAGATTAATAAAATAATTTTGAGGGAAAGCAGGAGTTGAGGGATGGACTACTCAAGAGTTAAAATACGTGCCATAGAACCAGCCAGTTCCATGATTATCGCCTTGAACATGAAATGAAGCATGGTTCTCTTCTACATGATAGAATTCCTGTTTGATCCTTTAAGTCATTGAAGTAAATTAGGTAGGGTGTGGATTTTAAATATAGGAGGTGTCAAAAAAAATGAATACTCATTTTAAGAAAGGAAAACAGCGGTAGTGAAATTATAATATCCAAGTCACATTTGACTTCTGCAATTATAAGAGATGCAAGATACAGTTTATAAAATAACAAACGTTTTGGGTATGTATTGAGTATTACAATATTAATACAGATTTTGGCTTGTTTGAAATGTGTATACATGTTTTTGGTACCCTCTATAGTTTGCCAAAATGAAGGAGCTGACATGAAATTCCTGGAAGTGAGTGTAAGCCGGAGTAAGTGGAAGGGAAACCTGAAAGTTGCTGATAGGAAGAAAACAGAGGATCAGAGGAAGATAGGTTCTGTTGAGGCGGGAGAGCACACAAGTGTGGGAGTTGAGGGCTGCAGGAGGTGTGGTCAGAGGAGGGAGCGCCCTGAATGGGTGGTTCTGGGGACAGAGCCAGTTGTAGCTGTGTAAGGGGATGGCTTCAGGGAGATGAAGGCACCTAGGAACTAGGGTGTTATTGTCATCATCCTGGATTATAGGAGGACTGAGTTGAGAAGGAAGATTATGAGCCCAAATCAAAGACTTCAATAAATGAGGGAAAGGATCACCCAGAGATCATCTATTACAACTGTGGCCGTTTTGTTGGGTGTGGTGGCATGTGCCTGCAGTCTCAGCCTCAGCTGCTTGGGAGGATCACTGGAGCTCAGGAGTTCAGTATAAGGAGACTCTTTTTCTAAAAATACAAACAACGACGACAAATTCTTTGGCTTTTCTTTTTGTGTTATTTCTTTTTCTTTCTCATTATCTTTGAATGTCACGGATTTCAAATGTATATATTGCCAGTATATGAACTGGTAGTAACGTTCATTGTAGAAAAGTCAAAAAATAGGCTTAAAAAATAAGCTTAAAAGCATCCATTGATAAATAAAGTTAGTTGTGATACAGTCTTCCAGACTTTTTCTACATAGGCATATAAATACTTTTTTTTTTTTTTTTTTTTGAGACAATCTCACTTTATTGCCCTTGCTAGAGTGCCATGGCATTATAGCTCACAGCAACCTCAAAGTCTTGGGCTTAAGCTATTCTCTTGCCTCAGCCTCCCAAGTAGCTGGGACTACAGGTGCCCACCACAATGCCCCACTATTTTTAGAAATGGGGTCTCGGTCTAGCTCAGGCTGGTCTGGAACTTATGAACTCAGGCAATCACCTGCCTCAGCCTCTCAGAGTGACTTATGTGAGCCACTGCACTGGCCCGGCCTTTGTTGTTTTTTTTTTCCCCCCAGACAAGAGTCTGAAGCTGTCATCCTGGGTAGAGTGCTGTGACATCATAGTTCACAGCAACTTCCAACTCTTGGGCTTAAGTGATTCACTTGCTTCAGCCTCCCAAGTAGCTGGGACTACAGGTGCCTGCCACAATGCCTGGCTATTTTTGTTGTTGTTGTAATTGTTATGGTTATTTAGCTGGCCCAGGCTGAGTTTGAACCCGCCAGCCATATTGTATGTGGGCAGCACCCTACTGCTGAGCTACGGATGCTGAGCCATATTGAGCATTTCTAAAATTGCTCAGAGGAAGCAATTACTATTACTAAGCAAAAAAAATTACTATTGTTTTTCTTTCTTTCTTTTTTTTTTTTTGTAGAGACAGTGTCTCACTTTATGGCCTTCGGTAGAGTGCTGTGGCCTCACACAGCTCACAGCAACCTCCAGCTCCTGGGCTTAAGCAATTCTCTTGTCTCAGCCTCCCGAGTAGCTGGGACTACAAGTGCGCACCACAACGCCTGGCTATTTTTTGGTTGCAGTTTGGCCAGGGCCGAATTTGAACCCGCCACCCTCGGCATATGGGGCCGGCGCCCTACCGACTGAGCCACAGGCGCCGCCCAAATTACTATTGTTTTTCATGATTGCATAGTGTTTTGGTGGGTAGATGTGCTAAGAGTTGATAGTAGTGAACTGGACCAGATCTATGTATGTTTATAGAGGCCAATTCAGACATACAGTTATGGCCACACACATTAATGTTTTATCTGTATATGAATGTCCAGGGTTTTTGGAGTTATTTTTTTCTTTCTTTTTTTTTTTTTTTTTGTAGAGACAGATTCTCACTGTACTGCCCTCGGGTAGAGTGCTGTGGTGTCACACGGCTCACAGCAACCTCTAACTCTTGGGCTTACGCGATTCTCTTGCCTCAGCCTCCCGAGCAGCTGGGACTACAGGCGCCCGCCACAACGCCCGGCTATTTTTTTGTTGCAGTTTGTCCGGGGCTGGGTTTGAACCCACCACCCTCGGCATATGGGGCCGGCACCCTACTCACTGAGCCACAGGCGCCGCCCATGGAGTTATTTTTTTCATAAGGAGGGGGGAGAAGTTGACCATGTCAGTCTGGGTTTTTGTGCCATTTCCTAGAGCAGAAGATTGATACTGAAGATTCTGGATGTATTTCCCCATGTTTACTGCAAGATGCTCTCATTTCCCTTTCTTCAGTGAAAAGGGGTAAATAATTATGGACCCCCCTTAATTAAGCATTAAAAACCAAATTGGGCATTTAAATGTTATGTGAATCATGACAATGGCCCATAAATTGCCTTATATTTTCTTGTGCGATGGTTTTGTGAATAGTTCATGTGTTTTGCAGAATGCTTTAATTGAAAATATTTATATAGAAAATGAGCTTGTAGTATGAACACATTGAAACAACGAATTTATCACCCCTAAAATAAATCTCAGTGTCTACAGCATCCAGAGAGTCCTAAAAACTGATTCTAAAGATAGGATTGAACTGGAAAGACTGACTACTGACTTCACATGACTTTTTTGAAATGACTTTTTCATGTATTTTCTTTTTTTTAAAGAGACAGTCTCACTTTATTACCATCGGTAGAGTGTGTGGCATCACAGCTCACAGCAACCTCCAGCTCCTGGGCTTAGATGATTCTCTTGCCTCAGCCTCCCAGTAGCTGGGACTACAGGTGCCCGCCACAACCCCGGGCTTTTTTTGTTGCAGTTTGGCCGGGCTGGGTTTGAACCCACCACCTTGGTGTATGGGTCTGGCGCCCTGCCCACTGAGCCACAGGTGCTGCCCTTCCTGTGTATTTTCTTAACTCATTCATTATTTTCACATGGCTTCCCCTTTTACCACGTCAGAAGGTAAGCCAAGTCTTGTTTATCACTGTATCCCCAGTGCCCAGTTAATAAAAATTGTTAAATGAATGAATGAATTGTATTAGATCTGTTTTCAATTTATTTAAGTTACTAAAGGATTGATTGGGAGAATAATTTTCCAGATACACATGAGTAATGTGACATGAACTAAAGAAGGTTTGTCTGGTTGTTCTGTTGATGTAGAAAAATAATATGGGAGTCCTGCCTTTTCGTAACTAGGATTCTTCTGCTGAATCACCTTGATACCAGCCACAGCTCCACTGTTTTGACCATTATTTCAACCACTGTAAGTTTTTCTAAGTCTTGATTCTGAAATTGTGTTTTTTATTCTGGTGTTATGTTTATATACGTACGATAGTACTGCAATGGAAACATAAGGTGAGCCTTAAATCTGAGCCACTTAGGTAATTTGAAGTTTTCTAATAGCTACATCAGAAAAAAATGAAGGAAATGGGTGTAATTTTAATAATATATTTTATTTAACCTAATATGCTCAAATTTTAACCTGTAAATAATATAAAAGTTAGTGATGAGATTTCTTGCATTCTTCTTTTCCTACTGAATTTTTAAAATCCAGAGTGGGTTTTACACTTGCATCTCAGTTTGAATTAGCACATTTCAAGTGTTCAGTAGCCACATGTGGCTGGTGTCTTTGGTGCAGATCTAAGGAATCATTTAAACATGAAACTAAGCCAAAATGCTAATAATATAGGTATGGACAAAGATGGAGATTTTATAGTCTTTCTAAGATTAGCTTTTATAGTTTTTTCAAAAAAGGTAATTTGTTAGATTGGTTCAAATGACTGTAGTAAGTTTTTGCTGCAGGCTGGAGTTTAAACATTGAAGAACTAGTATAATAAAAATACGTTATAGAATTAAAAAGAAAAATCCAGGAACCCCGAAACTTGGTCACATCAAGTTCTTGCTTTTTAAATACTGGAAAAAAAAATTTTTTTTTATCCAGAGAATATATAACTATATCTATAGTATTTTATTAATTGCTTTAGGGGAAAAGAGATCTGAAGCATATGTGGCCAGATGTTAACATTGATTAAGTCATTGGCCAGGTGTGCTGGCTCACACCTCTTATCTCAGCACTTTGGGAGGCTGAGGCCAGGAATTTGAGACTAGCCTGGGCAGCATGGTAAGACCCTATCTTTACAAAAAATAAAATACATCTTAGTGGTGGGTACATGGTATCTTCTATGTTATTTTCTAGTAGTTCTCTAATGCTTCTCTACGATGGAGCATTTCATGAAAAAAATTGAAGATATAAAGGATTTGATTCACAAAAGTAAAACGAGAATAAGAACATTCCGCGTGTTATAAGTTCTGGAAATGATATTGTGCTTGTACTTTTACATAGTGGTAGTATTTCTTTCACCTGCAATTAATAGTGAGTTGTAGAAAAATGGCAACTTATTTTCAGCATCTGCCTTTTTTGGATGAGACTTGTCATGAAGATATACCATCTACATATGATTTATTTATTTATTATTTATTTATTTTTTTATTAAATCATAGCTGTGTACATTGATATAATCATGGGGCATCATTCACTAGCTTCACAGACCGTTTACCAAGTCCATCTGGATATGATTTAATGTAATTTCACTATAGCATTTCAAAGAATGGAGTATTTCTTAAACATTTCTGTTTAGACAGATGTTTTCACTTATAGATCTTTAAATCAAGATGTCAAATAGTATTGACATTTTTGGAGTTAAAAAAATTTTAAAGCTTCTCCGCGCCTGTGGCTCAAGCAGCTAAGGCACCAGCCACATACACCTGAGCTGGCGGGTTTGAATCCAGCCCGGGCCTGCCAAACAATGACAGCTGCAACCAAAAAATAGCCGGGCGTTATGGCGGGCACCAGTAGTCCCAGCTACTTGGGAGGTGGAGGCAGGAGAATCGCTTGAGCTGGGGAGTTGGAAGTTGCTGTGAGCTGTGATGTCACAGTACCCTACCCAGGGTGACAGCTTGAGGCTCTGACTCAACAACAACAACAACAACAAATTTAAAGCTTTTTTTGTAATTCAGTCAACAAAAATTCTTCATTGTTTTGATTTTATATAAAAGGTACAAATCACCTATTTGCTTGTTCAGTGGAAATAGTCCTTTGAAAAAAAAAGTAAATGTCTTTTTCGTGCCTTCATCTTCCTGTTCAGCTCCTCAAAGGCAAAGTAAAGTTTTTATCACAAAAAGATACAGTGTGTAATCTTACTCCTTACTTTGATGGATTACTAAATTTACTTTGTAAAGTTTTATTTGGAATGATGCTTCAAGAGGATGAAGTAAAACAAGAGTATCCAGTATCAGAAACAAATAATTTGAACTAGTAATTAGTTTCAGTCTGATGTTAGTTATATTTAGATTTTTTTGTTGTTGTTGCAGTGAGCTATGAGGCCATTGCACTCTGCTCAGGGGCATAGGGTGGGACTCTGTCTCAACAACGACAAAAAAGCAAAGAAATAAGCAAGGAAATTAAAAAAATAAAAATTTTTTTTCTTTATGTTTGAGATAGTCTTGCTCTGTCACCCTGTGTAGAGTGCACTGGTGTCATCATAGCTCACTGCAAACTCAAACTCCTGGGCCCAAGTGATTCTCCTGCCTTAGCCTCCCTGGTATGGTAGATGGGACAACAGGCATGCACCACCATGCTTAGCTCATTTTTCTATTTTTTGTGGAAAGGGGGTCTTGTTCTTGCTTAGGCTGGTCTTGAACTCCTGACTTCCTGCTTTGGAGGATTACAGAAGTGAGCCACTGCACCCAGCCTAGCTCTGTTTTTTTAATTCAAAATATGTTTGTTACTGAGTATGTATTTCTTTATAACACAGTTGAACCTCTACCTTTATGGGATTTGTAGAGATAATAGCTTTTTGTATATTGGTGCCTTTTCTTCGAATCTCTTTTTAGTCGTATATTATCAAATTGGGAAAACATTTATGTTTACGTGTTTATGTAATATTATATACACATATATAGTCTTACATTTTTTCCTAGAACAACATTTGCAGTATAAAAAATTTCTCACAGTTTTAAAGTCTTTAAAAAACTTATTTTAGTACCAGCATGGTATCTGGAACCTGTAATCCTAGCACTCTGGGAGGCTTGAGCTCAGGAGTTTGAGACATCCCTGAGCAAGAGACTCCATCTCTACTAAAAACAGAAAAATTAGCTGGGTATTGTGATAGGTGCCTCCCATTTGGAGGCTGAGACAGGAGGATCGCTTAAGCCCTAGAGTTTGAGGTTGCACTGAGCTTGGCTAATGCCATGGAACTCTAGCCTGAGCAACAGAGAGACTGACTTTGTCTCCAAAAAAAAAAAAAAAAAGTGTTCCTTTAAAGTAGTTCAGAATTCATTACTTAGGGTTGTCATTCTGAATTAGGCAACCTGCCTGTCATCATGTGCCCTGATAGGCATTTATTGGATCAGTGATTTCTTATGGAATATAGTGGTTGGGATTGAAAGTGTTGCAGTATTTTTTTTTTTTTTTTGTAGAGACAGAGTCTCACTTTATGGCCCTCGGTAGAGTGCCGTGGCATCACACAGCTCACAGCAACCTCCAACTCCTGGGCTTACGCGATTCTCTTGCCTCAGCCTCCCAAGTAGCTGGGACTACAGGTGCCCGCCACAACGCCCAGCTATTTTTTGGTTGCAATTCAGCCAGGGCCGGGTTTGAACCCGCCACCCTCGGTACATGGGGCCGGCACCTTACCAACTGAGCCACAGGCACTGCCCAGTGTTGCAGTATTTTAAGTAAATCTTCCATTTTTGTTTTTCCTTGAAATTATTTTTTTCCTAAAAATAAAATGCAGAAGTCTCCCCCTTCCCCTAGGTAAATAATGTATTTCACTCCATCAAATCATTGTTACAAATTAACAGAAAAGTTAGGTTTTTTAAAAATGGTTTTTAGGTTTAGACTTTTCTTATAACCTGAATGGCTTAGATAGAAGGAATTCTTTCTTCACTTGGTGATTGTGAATTAGAGAGTCTCTTTGTTGCTTACCTGGTACACACAGTTTTTGGAGCCCTTAGCCTACAATAGGGATTGGCAAACCTTTTTCTGTAAATCTGTAAATGGTCAGATAGTATTTTAGGCTGTGTGGGCCAGATGGTCTTTGTCACTCCTATTCAACTCTACCCTGTAGTCCCAAGGCATAAATACATGCTTTTACAACAAATGAGTATGGCTGTATTCCAAAAAAACTTTGTTTATAAAAAAAAGGTTACAGTCCAGATTTTTGGCCTATAAGCCATAGTTTGCTCGCTGCTGGCCTTTATAAGACTCCTGATAAACATTTTTCACTTAGGGATGATGGGCTCCTTCTCTTAAGTATACTGGATTCTCTTGAAACTTGGGGTGTGAAATGTGTTTCTTTAGTCTCCATAGTCAACGCTCACATTTTTGAGGCGTTGGAGCTCTTGTATTATGAGAATTGAACCACAGCTCTTCAGGGGCGAGCGTCAATGTTGTTACATGTCTTCATAAGTGAATGAATGAGTGAATTCATGTATTTGTTTTATCTTCTGTGTCATGAACTGGACTCTTAGGCACCTAGCTGGACAATAAATTTTTTCTTTTTCTTTAATAGGAAGGTCTGCTGGCTATTCCATATGGTAGGCACTAGCCTCATGTGGCTATTTAAATTAATTATAATTAAATAAAATTTAAAATTAAGTTTTCAGTGACACTAGCCACATTTCAAGTATTCAGTAGACACATGTGACCAGTGGGTGCTGTATTGGGTAGCGCAGATATGGAATATATATATATATTTTTTGTGTGTTTATGACTTAATAAGAAAAATCTCTGAGGAACCTCCCAGCTGGAGGAATATTTTCATTATTGCCAAAAGTTCTACTGAGCAACACTAGTTTAGAATCCCAACTTAGGGATTAGAAGAAAAAGGACATGAAAATATAATAAAGTAAAATGAATAAATGAAACTTTAATTTTCTTTTGGAATGGATATTGTGGCTTATTCTTATTTTCTTAAAAACTATTTTTTGCCATAGTCAGAATTAGAGTACAGGATTATTTCTTTTTAAGTACATCATATAATCAAATTTCTTCTTAGTTACTTAGATCTTTAAGTTATAGCTGGAAATCAACATGCTCTCTTTACATCTCAGAGTAGCCACATGTATATACATAACTATTTGAAAGAAAGTTATTTATTTATTTATTTTTGAGAGAGTCTCAAGCTGTTGTCCAGGGAGTGCCATGGCATCATAGCTCACAGCAACCTCCAACTCGGGTTTAAGTGATTCTCTTGCCTCAGTTTTTCTATTTTAGTAGAGAAAGGGTCTTGCTTTTGCTCATGCTTGTCTCCAACTCATGTGCTCAAGCAATCCACCCGCCTTGGCATCTCTGAGTGCTGGGATTACAGGTGTGAGTCACTACGCCTGGCCCTGAGAGAAAGTTTTGTGCTAGTAATCGTAAAGAAACGGGCATCATGGGCGGCGTTTGTGGCTCAGTGAGTAGGGCGCCGGCCCCATATGCCGAGGGTGGCGGGTTCGGACCCAGCCCCGGCCAAACTGCAACAGAAAAATAGCCGGGCGTTGTGGCGGGCGCCTGTAGTCCCAGCTGCTCGGGAGGCTGAGGCAAGAGAATCGCGTAAGCCCAAGAGTTAGAGGTTGCTGTGAGCCGTGTGACGCCATGGCACTCTACCCGAGGGCAGTACAGTGAGACTCTGTCTCTACAAAAAAAAAAAAAAAAAAAAGAAACGGGCATCATTCAGCAAGTGGATGTCTCTGTGAAGTCAGTGTACACCTCCGGGCCGGGAGTCTGATGCTGCTGGGTGGTCTGTCCATTCATCTTTGCTTTTATTTCACCTGTTTATTAAACTTAGGGTTCCTGGTCTGCTTCCTCTGACTGCTTATCCTTCCCTTCTTGAACTGATTACCTCACTTCCTGTTTCATAGAGAAAATATAAGCCATCAAATTGGAACTTCTCAATTTCCAGTGCTACCCAACTATCTGTAATACCCAACTACTTATGTTTCCTGGTATACAAAGTTAAGTCAATTTAATAAAATAAATCTAAAGCCCAGTTTTATGTAAGACTTAAATTCAATTAATAGATCTTATTTGACTGTTCATTAATTCTAATATATTTTATGCAAAATTAAAAGAATGCATGATTTATTCAATATAGTTTTTGATACGTGTTGATTAACTGAAGTTGAATGGACTTAATTCTCCTTAAACATTTAGTTCTACTTATAAACATAACTAACATTAAATTGCATTTAAAAATTGGCTACACAAGGCTGGGTGCAGTGCTCACATCTGTAATCCTAGCACTTTGGGAGGCCAAGGCAGGCGAATTGCCTCAGCTCATAGGTTCGAGACCAGCCTGAGCCTGAGTGAGACCTCAGCTCTAAAAACAGCTGGGTGTTGTGGCAGGCACCTGTAGTCCCAGCTACTCGGGAGGCTGAGACAAGAGAATCACTCGAGCCCAAGAGTTTGAGATTGCTGCGAGCTATAACGCCGCGGCACTCGACTGAAGGCGACAAAGTGAGACTTTGTCTCCAAAAAGAAAAAAAAAATTGGCTAAACAAATGCCCAGGAAAGCTTGTATCCCTTAAAACAAAACCTTCTCCAAGTACTTATATGACATTTTTTCCTTCTTTTTTCTTTTTCTTTTTTTTTGAGACAGAGCATCACTTTGTGGCATCATCATTGCTCACTGCAGCCTCAAACTCCTGGGCTCTAACAGTGCTCCTGCCTCAGCTTCCCCAGTAGCTGGGACTATAGATGCAGCCAGCTAATTTTTCTGTTTTTGGTAGAAATGGGGTCTTGCTCTTACTCGGCCTGGTGTCTTAAGTCTTGAGCTTAAGCAGTCCTGCCTCATCCTCCCAGAGTGCTAAGATTGTAGGTGTGAGCTCCTGCACCTGGCCTTAAACAACTTCAGTAAATGTAACTAAATTTTAAAGTGCAGTGATTTTCCCCTCACCCACACGTCTTTCTGTGTTTCCCTGTTGGTAAGTGCTGCTCAGCGTCTAAGCCAGCGACCCTGGCTGCACTCGATTACTTCTTTTCTACTTACTGTCTAGAATCCAGTATTGTTTCTTTTTCCGATGTATCTTTTTAGCCCATTATCCCTAGTTCAGGCCACTGGCTAGTGCCTGAATTACTTACAACTTCCCAACCAGTTTGCCTGTTCAAATCCTCTGTCCTTCCAGTTTGTTCTTTACCACTGTAGTTCTTTTGATCTTTGTTTTATAGCAGCTTTATTGAGATATAATTCACATATCATACAGTTTACCCATTTAAAGCATACAGTTGTTTTTGCGTGTTTACAGGGTTATACAACCACCTCAATTTCAGAACATTTACTTATGCCCAGAAGAAACTCTATATCCATTATCATTTACTTCTCATTTTCTTCTCTGCCCATCCCCCAGCCCTAAGCAGCACCCCTGATCTACTTACCGTCTCTATAGATGTGTATGTTCTGGACATTTTACATGGATGGAATCATATAGTCTGTTTTGGCTGCTTTGACTTGGCATGTTTTGAAGATACACTCATGTTGTAGTATACACCTGCACCTCATTTCCTTTTATCGCCAAGTAATAGTCCATTGTATGGTTATACCGCATTTTATTTCTTCATTAAGTGATGAGCATGTGGATTAGTTCCAGTTTGGGGCTATTCTAAATAATGCAGCTGTGCACATTCATGTGCAAACTTTTTTGTGGACTTTTGTTTTCATTTTTTGGGGGGGACTATGTACCTATAGTAAAATTATCGGGTAATATGGTACCTTGGTGTTTAACATTTTGAGGAACTGCCAAACTGTTTTCCAGAGTGGCTACAACATGTTACAGTCCCACCAGCAATCTATTGTGTGAAGGTTCTGATCGCTCCACATCGTCTCTAGTTCTTGTTAGTATTTGTCTTTTTGATATAGCCATTCTCGGGACTGTGAAGTGTTAGTTTATTATGATTTATTTACATTTCCTTGGTGATGTTGCGTGCCCTTTCTTGTGGATATTGGCCTTCTGTTTTCTTTTCTTTTTTTTTTTTTTGAGACAGAGTCTTACTTTACCGCCCTTGATAAGAGTACTATGGTGTCATAGCTCACAGCAACCTCAAACTCTTGAGCTTTTTTTTGGGATTCTTTTGCCTCAGTTTCCCAAGTAACTGGGGCTACAGGCGCTGGCCACAATGCCTGGCTGTTTTTAGAGATGAGGTCTCCCTCTGGCTCTGGCTTGTCTTGAACCTGTGAGCTCAGGCATTCCACCTGCCTTGGCCTCCCAAGTTTGGGGACTGCAGGCATGAGCCACCGCACCTGGCTGCTGTTTTCTTTTTTGGAGACAGAGTTTTTCTTGGTCACCTTCGGTAGAGTGCCATGTGTCTTAACAACCTCAAACTCTTGGGCTAAAGTGATCCTCTTGCCTCAGCCTCCTAGGTAACTGGGACTACAGGCATCTGCCACAATGCCTGGCTATTTTTTAGAGAAGGGGTTCAGGCTGGTCTCCAATTTGTGAGTTTAGGCAATCCACTTGCCCTAGCCTCCTGGAGTGCTAGAATTACAGGTGTGAATCACCACACTGCCCCTTTTGCCGTTTTCTTTGGAGCCTTTTGATGTTTTAAAAATACAAATCTGATTGTATTAGTTTCCTAGGTAAAGCCCTCTAGTGGTTAACATTTTTCCCCTTTTCTTAGCCTGGTTAACTCTTATTTATTTATGTTTTCAGGCTTCAGTTTAAATGTAATTTCCTTCGGGGAGCCTTCCTTGAACCCCCACTGTTAGCACTGTACCCACCTGATTGTGATTGTTCACTTCTGTTTCCTTTCTAACCCAGACAGAAAGTACAAGGAGCAGAGATTATACCTGACACAGGGTTGTCTGAATGACTGAATTCATGGTAGAGTATAGCTTTTCTTTCTTTCTTTTTAATATTTAACTTAAAAAAGAAAATTCTGTTTGGGAGTTCTGTTTATTTCCCCTCCCCACCCCTCCTTGCTAGAGTGTGCTGCAACCTCGGCTAATTTTTTCTATTTTTGATGGACTCACTTTTTTTTTTTTTTTTTTTTTGTAGAGACAGAGTCTCACTTTATGGCCCTGGGTAGAAGTGCCGTGGCATCACACAGCTCACAGCAACCTCCAACTCCTGGGCTTAAGTGATTCTCTTGCCTCAGTCTCCCGAGTAGCTGGGACTACAGGTGCCCGCCACAACGCCCGGCTATTTTTTTTGGTTGCAATTCAGCCGGGGCCGGGTTTGAACCCGCCACCCTCGGTATATGGGGCCAGCGCCTTACCGACTGAGCCACAGGTGCTGCCCCATGATGGACTCACTTTTGATCAGACTGGTCTTGAGCTCCTGAACTTGAGCTGTCCTCCTAGAGTGCTAGGATCAGGTGGGAGCCACCATGCCCAGCTAAGAATTTATTCTTCTTACTTAACTCTGTGGCTTGGTGGCTTTTAATTCGAAGAACTCTGATTCTTCCTTTGAGTTGTTATTTTTTGGGGGGAGTTCTTTCAGTTTGATTCTCATTTTGTAGAGACATGTGTGATTATACACCCACATGTAGAGACAATTTTCTGAGTATTAACATGAGAGCAGAAAGATTAGGTTTGAATCTTGGTTCTGCTACCTGTTGTTTATGTAACTTTGTTAGAGTTACATAGTTGTAATTTCTTGTGCTTCCATTTCCTCATCTATAAAATGGAGCTGATAATACTTATCTGATGGAGTTACTTATAAATTAATGGAATACGTATGGTGGTGGAGGGGACATGATAAGTGCTCCATAAATGGTAGCTCGTGTGGCTGTCTCCCACTTCTTCTGATCCTAAAGGGTGCAAAGCTTCTTTTTTTAAACCTGAATTTGTACAAAATCATTTTGTTTTCACTCAACATAACTGACACCAGCTGAATTTTTCACAAAGGATTTTACTTAGTCTTAATAGAGAATATAAGGAAGTGATTATTGTAAATACATAAAAGCCCCATAGAAAACGGCTCACAACATCAAAGGTCTATACAAATTGTTACCTTTCCCCTGGGCCTCCTGCTTGCTACCCTTCATGCCAAGGAGAAATTGCTTGCACACCTCTACCGGGTACTCTCTAGATGAGCAGTTCTCAACCTGTGGGTCGTGACCCACAGGGACTGTATTAAAGGGCGTGGCATTAGGAAGGTTGAGAACCTCTGCTCTAGACACTAACAAAACTGTTCTACTGACCTGGGACTCTCTTTTCATTCATCTTGGATTTTGTTTAGTATCTTTTCCACAGCTGATTTTCCTGAACTGTGGTGATTGATATAAATGATTATCTAACTAATACAGGCCTAGGTCTACCTACTTGTGGAAAATTTATTTTGAATTATTTCTGAGATAAACTTCCCATTTCTTATATAGGAAATTGGCTTTAATCTGAGTCATACCATATAACAGTGCCCTGGTCATCAATAAATGTCACATAAGAATGAAGAGTTATCATACATATGTCAGCAAGAAGATTGTCCCTAGCATTTGAATTTTGTAGTATTTCCCTTTATGTATATTGAATTTGGGTAGTGCTCTGAGTTTTCTTTGACGTTTTGCAATTGATCCTGGTGGATGTATAATCACACACAAGCTGCAATCAAAATAGCAGAATAACTTAGTTATAGGGATAAGACTGTTACCCAAATCTTGTGATTTTGATTTTTAAAAGACCCTACTAAATAATCTTCTCCAAAGAGGAGATTTTGCTGTTTCCATTTTGTTTTCCTCTTTTTTCTTACGTAGTACAAATCTACTTTGAAAAATTTTAACTCTCTTGTAAAGTACCTGCAGAAGTCTTTATTCCATTTTGAAATTAACCCATAGTTCGAGGCTTTACCAAGAAAGGCCTCAGGTACCCTGGCTTGTTTCAGTTGTGTGCTTTGGTCTTTTTCTTTCTTATTGGTGAGGGTGTTCTTCATCCTTGCCTTTTAAAATGGTGGTCTTTTCCATGCTACATCTAGTATACTAATTTTTTTCTTTCGGAAACAGAGTCTTACTTTGTCACCCGTAGTAGAGTGCTCGGGCATTCATAACTCACAGCAGCCTCAAACTCTTGAGCTCAAGAGATCTTCTGCCTCAGCCTTCCCAGTAGCTGGGACTATAGGCGCCTGGCTATTTTTTTTAGAGATGGGGTCTCGCTCTTGCTTGGGCTGGCCTCAAACCAGTGAGCTCAGGCAGTCCACCTGCCTTGGGCTCCCAGAGTGCTAGAATTACAGCTGTGAGCCACCTCTACTAGGTCTCTTAAACCAACTATAGTGTTTGATTAGCTCTGTGGGTAGCTGAGAAAAACCAGAATACACATACCAGCATTCATGTGCTTCTCTGGCTTTTCTTCCCATTGTCTTGCATATATTCCTCTGAAGAGATTATGGGAAGTTCTGTAAATTCTTTTTTATTTTATTTTATTTTTTGAGACATTATGTCATTAATGTCACCCTCAGTAGAGTGCTGGTAGAGTGCGGTGGCATCACAGCAACCTCCAACTCTTGGGCTTAAGTGATTGTCTTGCCTCAGCCTCCCAAGTAGCTGAGATTACAGGCGCCCGCCACAACGTCCGGCTATTTTTTGTTGTTGTCATTGTTTGGCAGGCTGGGTCCAGATTTGAACCCGTCAGCCCACAGAGCTACGGGCACCAAGCCTCTTCACGTTCTTTAGAGTGGAACGTTAGGGTTAGTGTGCGATGTAGTAGAAAATTAGATTTCTGCATTCCATGTGCTCATTCTCTAGTGGTGAGTAGAAGGTGAGAATTTCAGGTGGTATTTCTTCAGTGTTAACTTCAGTAAGGATTGCTTAGTGAAGGAGAAAATAATTTGCTAGGAAAACCTCATACAGGATAGTAGTTATTATTTAACAGAAATAGGAAAATGTTTACTTTGTGAATTTGTCATTTGTCACTTTCTTCGTGTATTTTGTGTTGAATGGCAAGTAGCTTCCTTATCTTTCACCTTCACTAGTCTTGGAAGCAGTGAAGAAAAGTTAAGTGGCTTTCTTTTTTTTTTTTTTTAAATAGTGAGTTTCTTTCTTTTTTTTTTTTTTTTAATATTATTTATTTATTTATTTGCAGTTTTTGGCCGGGGCTGGGTTTGAACCTGCCACCTCCGGTATATGGGGCCAGCACCTTACTCCTTTGAGCCACAGGTGCTGCCCTTAAGTGGCTTTCTAAAGAAGGAATCATTTTCCAAGTTTCAAACCCACTAAAACTGGTGAGATTATATATTCAGTCCTAAATTAATGTAATTGCATGTTTTCCTTCTATGTTAAAGTGATCCTGATCATCAAAGGACAACTTTCAAAAAGATTACTAGGATGGCAAAGCAGACTAATATTTTAGAAAGAATATTACTTCCCAGGAATAAAAGGACAGAATTATGATAGTTCGATGCATTAATTTTAATAATTTTTTTATAGTTCTTGAGTCAAGATTAAAAAAGTTAAACAGAAATACGGTTCTTATTTGGTTGTACTAAATTTATTATATGATGTGCTTTCTCTCCTTCAGATGCAGAATTAGTGTTTAGGTCCTTTTTGTTTGTGAGGAAAGCTAATATTGTATAGCATTAGAATTAAAAATTATTTTCACCGAACATCCTTCAAAGCAATGTAATAAAAAACGCAGTAATTTGAATATATTGGTTTAGCCAGTAATTATTTTAGTTACAAGTAAGTGGTGCTCTGTCTTTTAAAAATAACCAAATGTTAGTGATGATCTGTTTTATGAAGTAGTTGCTTATAAAAATTACACTTGTTCCTTGACCTAGAACTGTTACAAAATTGGTAATTTGGTTCTTTCATTAACTTTTTTCCTTTATAATACTGCTTTTATTCCAGTAGTATGCCATAGATTTGAGAGTCTGCATTTTAGAAACATGTTATACATTGATTCTAAGAATGTAGTTTGTTTTTGCTGATGTGCTTGCTTAGCAAGTCTTTTTTGTTCCTCTGTAGGTTGCCAGTTAAACTGTCTGCTTTAAAAATTTTTGTGTTTCTTTGTACCAATTCCACATGCCACTTCATTTCCTTTACACTGCCTTTCAACCCTCCCCAGAGGCAAATTGTCCATGGAGCTAATGAGACTTAAACCAAAGGGACCCTCATCTGCACGGGTCCCTTGGCATTTAATATATAAAATTTTGTAATCTTTTTGTTAAAGAATGTGCTCCAAATTTTATAAACATTAGCTTCCACAAAACCTGCCTTTTTAAAAATAGAGGACTATTAAAGGAGTTGAAAAACAAAAGTAAATGCAGATTTTTAGTTTGGTGTCTTAGGTAAAAGGGGTATATGTGTATAAATAGAATATTGAATGGGTTTGTGTGTGATGTCAGATTTAATTTATCCTGATAATCATCAGTAGTGCACCAGATGTTTTGACTGTATTTAGCTTCATATCAAATTAAGCATAGCCAGTGGCCTACAAAGTCCGTCTGTACTGCTGCCAAAGGAAGCACTGAAGACAGCCGGCTGCCTGTCATGTCGGTTACCGCTGCCGGCTGCTGGCTGCCATTGCCCACTTGCCATGATATTTAGGTTTTGCAATTGTTCATGCAAAGGCGACCTTTTTATTGAGTTGAAATTTGTATTCTGTAAATCATCTATACTGAATGAAGAGGCTTGCCTTTCAGTAGGTAGTTCTTATTTTTGCTTACCTGTAAACCAGTGGATACAAATCGTTAAGGTTTATTGAAGCTTAAATTCTAGGGAGAGGGGAATTGTTACATTATACACAAGTGCCAGTTAAACATAGGTCCATCTGAGAAGATTTTTCTATATCTCTATTAATCATGGAAAACAATGAACTTATTATCATCATGTAAATGTGTATTAAGGTCTGAAAATCCCAGCATTTAGTTTCATTTACACTTAGAGAAGTATTAAAATAACTCAAAACCTTTATAATGTTTTAAACGAACACACCTTGACTTTTACTTGATTCCTGCTTTATCAGCATAATTGGAGAACCGTGGGTTCTTTCCCCATGAGTGAGGGTAAAGCATCCATCTGCAGTGTTCTGAGCGTGAGGATCATGGAGATGGCAGGCCGTTCAGATCAGTCTCCTCCCACAAATGCTCACTCGCTCCTTGGAAAGCATTTAGGCATGTCTGAAATTAGACCTGTAAAGTATGTACTAAGGCAAGAACAAATATCTTGAAAAATTAATCATAATGTTGCTTTTTACGGTCCTAAATGTCCTCTATTTAAAATGAAATTCTTTTGTATTAACCATCTCTTCTTTCATATGCCGGCTTTCACCAGACTGCAGAATTGCCTGATTTGACTTTCTAATGTAACTGTAATGAATCTTCTGGGAATCCCAGCAATTGAACACACATCCTCTGTAACTCTATTGTAAAATATTCAGTCAGTACTGTCAATGTTGCTGATTAAAAAGAAAAAATCAGGAATTGGGAATAGGAGAGAAAAAAATGAAAAACTCCCTAACATGTATTAAGACTTAAAACCAAATATATTCTCTCAGGAATTTCAGCCTTTAACTAGACATTATGATGTGCAATAATACCTTGATTAAATATGTTCAGTAACACCTTAATAAAAGCACCAGAGTGGGTGGAAGTAGTCTCCTTGGTAAAGCCAGAATTAGGGCATATGAGTACATTTAGTTTTGACACATTTAATCTGAGAATGAATTTGGAAAAAAACTGGCCCATTTGCACAAACAAATTGCTCTGTGCATTGTATGTGAGTACCCAGCAGAGTTAAATATTTGCTAGCCAATAAATGTGGCACCTACGTATACCAGAGTCCAAATGTTTGATGGTGGGTCTTTCAAACGTGTGTTCCTTATGTACTTGGCATCTTATTCAACATCCAGAGAATAAAGGGGAAGGCTTTTCCATGACATTAAGTAAGTACTTTTATCCCAAGTATTTACATTTATAGCGGTGTGTGTTTGGCTTATGCATCTGAAGGAAATTGAACACCAGAATTTAATAATTAAGGATTTATTAGTTAAAACCGAATGTTACAATGAGCCAGATGCTGTAGTGAAACAGCCATTGTCATTAGCATTTTTAAATTGAAGAGAATTGAATTAAATTTGGAGTGCCTTGACTTTGATGTGTTAACATTATAAAAATCTTTAAAAATCCCATCAAATAAAAGGCAGATTTCTTTTAATTTTAATGAAAGACAAACTCACACTGAAATAGCAAAATAAATAAGTGTATTAAAATCTGTCCTTAAAAAATCTGAATTCTTTGTTTTTGAATATTATAAAATAACCTTCAAATGCTTATGAAAAGAAATGATTGCAAAAATGAGTGGAACATGAAGAATTAATTTTACTTTTGACTGAAAAAAGGTGTGGAAGAGGGAGTGGTGAATGGGCATGGGAAAGCATATTTTTGTTTTTTTTCCCTGTTTTTATTGTAGGGAAGCATTTTTAATAATAGCCTGAGTGGTTTGATGAAACACTCGAAGGAAACTCCCAGGAGAGGAAGATTATGCTGGAGAGAGAACTGTCTATGAATCATTTACGCTAACCTCTTGCTGAAGCACAGCTTGCATTTTTAATGATGGATGATTGCATTTCATAAACAGACCTTTAAAAATTAAAACAATATTGATCCTTCCTCATTTAGTCCTATTAAAATAACATAGTATACATCTCTTTCAAATAGCTCAGGACAGATTATTATTATTTCAGACAATAACACAATTTAATAGTTTCTAATCTAGAGTTTCTTTAAACAGTGCTTTGATTAAAATATTTCTGGAAAATAGTTTTCTCTGTAATGTATGTATGAAAGCACAATTTAAAAATTATGAAATAGTTTAAAGTTTAGCACAAATTATTTTTAACATAAACTGTCTCTGGTAAGTTTCGTTTGTTTCGATCCTATCAGTTTCCTACAAAGGAAATAACTTTATTGCTTGAAACATTGACTGTAGCATAGGAAAGGGGATGCACTCTTTCTTTTTTCCCCTCGAGACATAGTCTCACTATGTCGCCTTGGGTGGAGTGCTGTGGCATCACAATCACAGCAACCTCAAACTCTTGGGCTTAAGTGATTCTTTTGCCTCAGCCTCCCAAGTAGCTGGGACTACAGGTGCCCGCCAGAACGTGCAGCTATTTTCTTATAGCAATTGTCATTGTTGTTTAGCAGGCCCCGGCCCGGTTCGAACCTGCCAGTCCTGGTGTACATGGTCGGAGCCCTAACCACTGAGCTAGGGGCGCCGTGCCCACGGACTAGGTTTTTTTTTTTTTTTTTTTTTTTTGACCGGGGCTGGGTTTGAACCCGCCACCTCCAGCATATGGGACCGGCGCCCTATTCCTTGAGCCACAGGCGCCGCCCCACGGACTAGGTTTTAATAAACCTTGCTCTACCTATAGACCTTTCAAGCACTTTGAAGAAGTCTGGTTTGGACATTATCTCTGTCAGTGCTCTTTAACAATATGTCCCTCAGTGAAGTAAAATATGTTGTTACTTTGAACTTTTCTGAATTACCACTTTACAATTACATACTATTTTTGACATATTCTGACAAACCCAGACCCTGAGTTTGTCTTGCAAGAATTATAGGAATAATATAGTTTAATGTCTTCCTTAGATGATACTGAGAGTGTTTGTTTCTTTTTTTTTTTTTAATGAAAATGTTCTTAAGCTATAGGTTTAGTACAAGAATATAAAATTGCGAAGGAAATGCTTCCCTTAAGTAGATGGATTAGAAGTAAAAACCAAAGTCAAAATTCAGCATCACAGTCTTTTGGGTGATAGTCAATTTTTTCCTTATATAAGAAGAGCAGTGGTATATAAAATACACCATGCTGTAGAACACAAATGTCTTAATGCTGTAATCGGGTAAATGAGGTGAAAGCTATGTTGAGTAGTAGGATGTAAGCACTCCAATTTGTACAAATAATCAACACATCGAATCCCATAATGGCATAAATGTATTTATGATCTATGTACAAATGACTTAATAAAAAAAAGGACAGTGTCCAATGGGGAAAAAAAAATACACCATGCATCCTATGTTATACTATGCAGCGTATAAGAGCATAGGCTCAGGAGACAGAGTGGGTTCAAATCCTGACTTTCCCACTTACTTGTGTGTGACGCTTGGCCACATAACTTGAAAGATGTCTAAATTTTATCTATTATTATTTTGAATTTGTCTTTTTCTTTTTTTTTTTTAAGTTTCTGCAATGTTAAAACAGTTATTTGTGGAATATTCCCATACCATAACCAATTGGGGGAAATTCGATTATGACTTCTTGGAATCAAGTCCCCCCCCTTTGCTGTTTCTTTTGGTTCTTTGTACCTTGTGTATAATAGGTGATGATACTGATAGTGTAAGTCTCTTCTTCTTCTCTTCCCCTCCTCCTCCTCCTCTTCCTCCTCCTATTTGGCAGACTGCAAAGGAAGGACTTCTCTGAGGTGGTGTATGCAGTTAAATTAACACTGGGTCTCTGTTTAGCAACACTACTTGTTGTAGGAATAAACACAGTACTTCGGGCTTTTTGGAATCATAAGCCATGTGTGTTCTATGTGATCTTTCCCTGATAATGTAGAGTGGATCAGCAGAGCAAAACTAACCAGGCTAGCATAAGTTTGCCTTTGGTATAGTGGAATTCTTGCCTTTGGAAGAAATGGAATTTACTCTCTTCTTAAATTCTTCCCTCGGAGAGGTTTTTATGTAGGTGCTAGGTCATGAAAACACACTTCTTATAAGAATATTGCCTTTGCAATACCATAGGTTGCTATTTATTTGGAGATACTACTGTTAATGGGGTATAGTAGAGGACAAATAAGAGACTAGATTGAAATTGCTGGTATGTCCTATGGGTTTTTTGCAGTAGTTGGGTTGGTAAGTGTTTGTAAATAGATACTGCTTGAAAGCTGGGTGTGGTGGCTGGGGTGGGAGGATTGCTTGAGGTCAGGACTTAAGAGACCAGCCTGGGCAAGATCAAGACCTGGTCTCTACTAGAAAGGGAAAAATCAGCTGGGTGTGTGGGTGGGTGCCTGAGCTACTTGGGAGACTGAGACAGGAGGATCTCTTAAGCCCAGGAGTTTGAGGTTGCTGTGAGCTAGGCTGAGGCTACAGCACTGTAGCCCGGGCAACAGAGGGAGATTCTGTCTCAATAACAACAGCCACCACCAAAAAACAAAGAAACAAAAAACCAAAAACCAGAAACCAGATACTGCTTGAATAAATATTTTCCAGAGTTAATGAGAGATTGTCATGATGGGCAACATAGGAACGAACACCTGTTTAGGGAAGTGTGCGCGGACATTTCCAGCACTTTGGAGCAGTCCATATTGGAGCTAATCAAGGTTGATAATTGCTTTTGAAACGCCGTGTTCATTGTTATGGTAGTTTGAAGTGATGACAGGCAAACTGTTACGGAGAATCTTATTAATCTGGTAACTTTCCATACTTGATAAATAGCAGAGATTAATTTCAGAGAGACTAGAAAAAAATGGAGATGGATCTTGCATATAGAAGTATATAATTCAGGTGGCACCTATGGCTCAAAGGGGTAGGGCGCCAGCCCCATATGCCGGAGGTGGTGGGTTCAAACCCAGCCCCGGCCAAAAACTGCAAAAAAATAAATAAATAAAACTGCAAAAAAATAAAAAAAAATTAAAAAAAAAAAAAAGAAGTATATAATTCAAGAGAAGATGTTTCAGAGTCTGACAGGAAAGTGATTTTTGTGTAGTGATAGCACCAGTTTTTCCAGTCCCCAGTTAAGTAATATTTAAAGTATATCTTTGCCAGAAACCTTAAAATAGCAACCATTTCCCCAATATTATATGTGTGTATACAAATTTTTTTTTACGAAAAACAGTTTTAGAAAATATGTCTTGATTCTTACTACTAGTTACCTAAAAATTCATTTTTCTGATTAGTTATAAAAGGAGTTCTATTAAGAAAGCTTTAAGTTTTAGGCTATGTTAACATCAAAGCTAACATTTGTGACTTCTTTTTTGTTTAAAAAGAAAGGTGACATTTAAAAAACCCCACAAATTAAATGAGACCTTAAAATCCTAATTGTTTATAATTCTCAAGCATTTAGTAACATTCTTTTTTGAAAAATCGCTGATTTTTCTGTTAACGTTGCCATTAATTCTGAAAGCTTGGAGGTTCTGTAACTGTTTCCCTCACAAACCTTGGCAGACCCTAAAGAGAAGATGTACAGGAGGGATTACCTAAAAAAGACAAATTGAATATATGTTTACTGTAATCCAGTTTTCAGCTCCTACTCCCATTTGAAAGGTTTGCTTTTTCTTTCCATCTTTTTCCTTTCTCCTACTGAACTATTGTTGTCTTTCAGGATAAAGAAAGATCTTTCACATGCAGTCTTCATCGAGAGCCAAAGGATTTGCAAAAGGATTTGCGGGTAGCATTTGCTTCCTTATGTTATGCATGTGCTGGAGAAGGAGAATGTGTAGATGCATGTATTAATCAGAAGCATTTGAGTTCGTTTTTTGAAAACACTGATTAGCGGCGCCTGTGGCTCAAGGAGTAGGGCGCCGGTCGCATATGCTGGAGGTGGCGGGTTCAAACCTAGCCCCGGCCAAAAACCAAAAAAAAAAAAAGAAAACACTGATTAAATTATTCACTTTTTCAGGGAAAATATCTTTACAGTTGGAAAGCCTTGTTGATAATTGGCATGTCTTTTTTTTTTTTTTTCATTTCTGTCTAATATGTGTAGCATTTGACAGAGAAGTTGGCCACAAAATCTAGTCCTCCCAAAGAATTAATTCCCTGGGGCGAGTGACTTTGATAGATCCTGGTTGTCATAGTCATAGAGATCTGTGTGCTAGAGTGCATGAAGCCTGGAGGGTTCTGTACCCATGACTGTATCCTCAGCTTTGAGCATTTCTCTGCTCCTTTTCCTGGCAGGTTATTAAAAGGAATGCGTATTGCACATACTGTCTATTTGGTACCTGCATAACTTCAGCTGTCATGGTACAAGAACACAGTATCCCAAGGCATTTGGTATAAAGAAATGTGATTCTAGCAATAGGTGAAATTTACATTTGTTCCAACTCGTTCTTTTTTTTTTTTTTTTAATAAGACATAGCCTTGCTCCATCACCCCCCAGTAGAGTTCAATGGCATTATCATAACTCACTGCAATCTCACATTCCTGGGTTCAAGGAATTCTCCTGCCTCAGCCTGTGAAGTAGCTGCACCTATAGGTGTGCCCCACCATGCCCAACTAATTTTTCTATTTTTTGTAAAGATGGGCTCTCACTCTTGCTCAGGCTGGTCTCAAACTCCTGACCTCAAGCAGTCCTCTTGCCAAGGCCTCCCTGAGTGCTAGGATTACAGGCATGCGCCACCACACCCAGTCTAACTCTATAGTTTTAAAGGCACCCTTTATGTATTCTACAAATCTGTGATATTTAATGTGGGGTAGTCAGTGGTAAGAGTATGATTATATTTGGTCGTCAATATTAAAAAGTTTTATAGCAAAAAAAGGAAGAATACAGAATTGCATAAGCCTGATGGGGTGTCATGACCTTTCATGGATGGTGACAGAACTCTAATAGTTTTCATTTAGATGTGCGATAGGAAGGTTTTTGTATTTTGTCTTTAATCTTTGGCTTCTGAGAGGGGGAAAAATCTTATTTTGGAAGTACATAGATATTTTGAAGGCAGAAATGATAAAATATTTTAGAGTTTAATAGGAATATTTAGTTTTGGAGGGAATGGAGTTGGTTATCATGGGAAGTTGGGGGGAAATACTGACTTGTCAATCAGTATTTTTCCAGAAAAAAATTTAACACTAGCTTCCCTGACAAGAAATTGTGGGCATTGGTAGACTGATCTTTTTCAGAAAGGAACAGAAAACAAATGTTAATGCTAAACACATGGGTGATGTGTGTAAGACTGAGCTGCTTTAGTTAAGTTCTTTGCAGAAGTTAACAGTTGTCTGTGAGGGTATTGCAAACTAATCTAAGCTAACTGTTCACAATTATTAGGCTCTTTTCAGAGAGATCAGTAGTATTTGGTAGTTAGAGGAAGGGAAAACTGCAGGGAGAGAATGTTGTCAAGGCTGGGAGGGGAAAGGAGGGAGTCTCGGCAGTTCAGCTAGGTCAGCCCATTGCTGTCCTGCCTGCAAGGACGCTGACCAGACCTCATAGGAGGGGGAATAACTTGCTGGTACAGGATGAGATCAGAATCATATCTAAGATGTTCCATTTAGAGCCCAAGCCCTTACCGGTGACCTGAATGGGTGTGAGCTGAATGAGTAACCAGCTGGTGAAGGAGCCTGATGGCTGCTTAGTTAAAAAATAAAAATAAAAAAAGCCTGCTTGTTCTTAAAAGACTACTAGGTCTCTGACACTCACTGAGTGTGGACCAGAGGCAGGCTGGTTTCTCCTTAAGCACGGCTGTGCCACCCTAGGCTTAGCCCTCATCCTCTTTCTCTCTCTACTGCCTGCTGGGGCATTTGTTCATCATTCACATTCGTTTATTCACAATTGTCAGTGGCTGCTGACTATGTGGGAGGCATGGTTCTATTTTTATTTATTTATTTATTTATTTTTGTAGAGATAGAGTCTCACTTTATCACCCTTGGTAGAGTGCTGTGGTGTCACACAGCTCACAGGGACATCCAACTCCTGGGCTTAGGCGATTATCTTGGCTCAGCCTCCTGAGTAGCTGGGACTACAGGCACCTGCCACAATGTCTGGCTCTTTTTTTGTTGCAGTTCATCCAGGGCTGGGTTTGAACTTGCCACCTTTGGTATATGGGGCTGGTGCCCCACTCAACTGAGCCACAGGTACCGCCCGGAGGCATGGCTCTAGAAGTCATAGCCTCTTAATTCCTCTTCAGTCTTCCACTTTTGTCATCTATAATTCATTCTTTTCTTTCTCTCTCTCTCTCTTTTTTTTTTTCTTTTGAGACAGGGTCTCACGATGTCCTGGGTAGAGTGCTGTGGCGTCACAGCTCACAGCATCCTCAAGATACTTGGACTCAAGTGATCCTCCTGTCTCAGCCTCCTGAGTAGCTGGGACTACAGGTGCCCACCACTATGTCTGTCAGTTTTTTCTATTTTTAGTAAAGATGGGGTCTTGCTCTTGCTCCATCTCCTGAGCTCAGGAGATACACCTGCCTTGGCCTCCCAGAGTATCAGGATTATAGGCGTGAGCCACCGTGCCCAACCCTATAGTCCATTCTTTACACAGAGGGAGTAGAAGTACTTTTTCAGAAACATGGATCATACCCTTCTATTTAAAACCCTTCATGGGCGTCGCCTGTGGCTCAAGGAGTAGGGCACCAGCTCCTACTCAAATACTGGAGGGTGGGGTGGGGTGGGGTGGCGGGTTCAAGCCTGGCCCCTGCCAAAACTGCAAAAACCCCCCAAAACCAAAAAACAACCCCCCCCAATAAAACCCTTAAGATTTTCATCCCATTAGGATTAAAATATAGATTCCCCCCCACCCCCCGTAGCCGTATGCCAGCACGGCTGGCTCTTCTAAGTCTCTGATGAAACTTCTGACTACTCTCTACTTCCTCAATAGCTTCAGTCACATTGGCCTCCTGTTGTGTTGTTTGAGAATCTGACAAGCTAATTCTCACCTAGGCACATTGGATTTATCATAACCCCTGTCTGGAATGCTATTCTAGCAGGTTTTTCTTTATTTGCTCCATCTTATAATTTAGATCTCATTTTAAGGTTATTTCTCAAGGAGGCCATAATTTTTTTTTTTGAGACGGAGTCTCACTATGTCACCCTGGGTAGAGTGCTGTGGCATCACAGCTCACAGCAACCTCAAACTCTTGGGCTTAAGTGATTCTCTTGCCTCAGACTCCCAAGTAGCTGGGACTACAGGTGCCCACTACAACACCCGGCTATTTTTTTATTGCAGTTGTCATCGTTGTTTAGCAGGTCTGGGCAGGATTTGAACCTGCCAGCCTCAGTATGCGCCCAGCGCTGTAACCACTGAGCTGGGGCACGAAGCCAAGGACGCCCTTCTTGACTGAGGACCTTGTGTCTCTCCCGTCTTTCTTTGTCAGGGTGTTGCATTGTTCTTTTGTCATCTTGGTTATGGTCAGAGCTGTATTTTCCACAGCTCCCTTCCCTGTGTGGCTCAGGGTTAGAGTTGGCTGAAAGTAAAGTTGCCTGAGATGTGGGAAGCAGCGGCCCTTGTGCTCTCAAGGTATATTTGGTGGGGTAGAGGTGGTGAGAGATGGTCATGGAGTTGTAGGCAACTCCTGTTTGTCCTTACCTTCCCTGCTCAGTGACTGCTGGCCCTGCCGACAGGGATCCTCCATTAGATGCTTTGCTATGAACTCCTAGAGGTAGTAGCCAGACAGTCCACATCCTTCCAAAGAAGGGCCCGTGACAGTAGCTGCCCCTGTCTTGCTTTCTGCAAGCTCTGCTTTGTGCACTCACACCAGGGCTGATCAGCGACTCTTCTATGGTTCTTCCACTCCCCTTTTCAGGTCTTTACTTTCCTAGCTACTCCCCCAATTGTGTAAGATCTAATTCTTGAAATAAATTATGTATTCCAGTAAAAAAAATAAAGTAGCCCATTAGTTTATGTTTTACTTTTCTTGGAGCTAAATTATGTTGTTTGCTATTATTTACTATGTATTGTTTGATGCCTCCCCTGACTATGAGTTCCATAAAACTGTTGTCTATGATTCAATTCCTAGTGGCAGGAATAGTTCTCAGAACATAGCCACCTCTCAAGAAATATATTTGTTTGGGCTGGGCCTAGTGGCTCATGCCTGTAATTCTAGTGCTCTGGGAGGCCAAGGTGGGTGGATTGCTTGAGGTCAGGAGTTCGAGACCAGCTTGAGCCAGAGCAAAACCCCAATACATGGGCATTGTGGCAGATGCCTGTAACCCCAGCTACTCAGGAGGCTGAGGCAAGAGAAATCAGTTGAGCCCAAGAGTTTAAAGTTGCTGTGAGCTGTAATGCCATGGCACTGTACTGAGGGCAATAAAGTGAGACTCTGTCTTCAAAAGAAAAAGAGAGATATATTTATTTATATTTTATTATTTTTTAAAAATTAAAAAATTATGAATCTGGGTAGTCTTTCATTCTACAAGAGAGTGGAAACTCTCTAAGAAAAATTAAAAAAATAAATGAATAAGCTCACAGTGATCTTTCTCACATGTCTATTACAATCACCCACTAAAGTTGTTGGTATAAGGTGTTAGAAGCACTACCTCCATTGACATATACTCAGTGACCTTGGGCATGTTAATTATTTCCTCCACTTCTTAAATTCCTTATGAAAAATTGTGATGATAGTAATAATTACAGCCACTTCATGGGGTGGGTGGCGTGGTGATTAAAAGAGTAGATAATTAAATACTTGTAAAGCAAGTAAAATAGTGCTTGGCACACAACTTACCTAGATTTTGATAAATGATTGCCATTATATTGGCACCACCACTGTCTCTCGTGCCTATGAAGTGCCAGATTGGAGACCTATTTGTTTAATAAGCTCTTCCTTTAAAATAGGTATGTTTAACCTCATTAGGAAATACTTTAATCAAATCAGTACCTATTTGGGCCTTTGAGGAATGGTAGTTTTAACTGGATAAGAAAAGAAGGAGTAATTTAGGAAGATGGGGCTAGGTGGGATGAGATCCTTAAAATGCTTAAAGTCAAAGCCTTTGGGACTGGGAAGGAGGCCAAAAGGGGAGACTGAGTGAACACCAGGTTCTGCCTGTTTGGCAGCATTAATGAAAGTCTTGAGGTTGGGTTGATACTGAAACTGCTTGGTAAGTTGCTGATGCTAGAATTAATACTTGCATACTGAGAAAGTGGTAGCCTTTAGCTTCTGACACTTTTAGTTTTGTTTCCTTAACCCATGGGGTTCTCAGCCTCATGATTGGGCAGGAGCACAAAGTTTGTGTTTGTAAGTGAAGAATGTTGGATGGTAGTATGGAGAAAGGACGGAAGGGGACAACAGTAAAAGAGAAACAAGGTGGCCTGTGAGTTGTGGTTAGAGGTAAAGAAGCTGTGAACTAAGACAGCAGCAGAGGTGGGGGGTGTACTGAGTGGGAATTTGCAAGGGGTGGCACTGAGGGAAGAGAGTTCCCAAGTTTCTAACTTCAGTGACTGGGTGAATCAGAAGCTCAGGTTTGAGTTTCAGCTCTCCCACTTCCAGAAGAATAACTTTGGGCAAGTTAACTTCATTTTTCTGAGCCCAGTTTCATTGCTTGTAAAATGGTGGAGGTAAACAATGGTGTTTCTCTCCCAGAATTGTCTTGAGGTTCTGATGAGATTGTATGCAGTTGTGTACAATTTCAATTACATAGTAAAATAGAGAAGTGATTAGTATTTACCTTCTCTTTCATTATCTTTAGTAACAATTAGTGTTAGGTAGTTAGTTAGGAATTGGGCTCTCCTGGGAAGGAGGACAAGGTGGGGCCCTAGGGCTCCATCTTGGCTCCTGCCACCTTAACTTTATTCCAGGTGATTGCTCACACCTGGTTAGAGTTAGGGTTAGAGGGACTACCAATCAGAACTTAGTGTGCCAACTCCAAAAGGATGTAGAAGACTCTCTAGCCTAATAATAGGATAGTAGAGTCTTGAAGGTGACCTAAAACAGCCTTGAGACTCTGGTTTCAAGGTGACCTCTGAACCATTAGTAGGTAGGCCTGACCCAGGCTGAGTAAAAGTGAACCTCTGGCCATGACCTTCGTCACCTGACTTTTCTTTGTCTCAACAGTGGGGTGGTAAGCTATTTATGGGGAATGTATCCTGCTTTGTAAACTTCCTTATTCTGTAAACCTATCTCTTTCTTTCTCAGTGAAACTTCCTTTTCTTGCTAAAACTTTACTCTTTTAAATTATTTCAAGCTACCACCATGCCACTCTAACATTAGGATAGTGAATAATGTTAATGTGACAGTCAATTCTGGGAGTAAGGGAAGATTAGGTCTTAGGGATATACTCTATATGGGATATCTAATTTGAGAATTCCTGTTCACTATTTGCATATGGGCCTTGAGTATAGGATAAATTCTAGGTCTAGATGAGACAGTAATTAGAATGTCTACAGACAGTAGGCTACTCAGTAAATTAAGCATGAATATTTATGTGTTGATTTATCTGTCTTAAGTTGTAATTGGTAGCAAAAAGAAAAATGAAATATTTAAAAAAGACACGACATATCCTGGTCTGAGCTGTGACCATCTGTGGCCTGGTTACTCGGGTGGGGGGGGGGGTTTCTTAACAGGTCTTATTCTTCTCTTCTGCTGCCCTCTGACCCCAACAGCGTTTCCACAGCACAGTAGACAAAGGATTCAGGTGCTGTCCTCCTCCTCAAGGAGGCTTTGCAGTCCCCTGACCTTTCACTCGGTAAAAGCCCCAATCCTTACTATGCCTCCGCACCCCCTCACCCCCTCACCCCAGCCTCCGGTGCTTACTTGCTCCAGCCACACAGGCCTTCTTGCCGTGTCTGTACCTTACCTGTAACTGTTCCTTCTGCCCCGAGCTCTGTTAAGTCAGACCATTACCCTGACTCACATTTGTCAGTACGTATAATCCCTCACATAATGATGGTTTGACTTAGAATTTTTCAACTTCATAATGGTGTAAAAGCAGTACACTTTCAGTGAAAATTGTACTTTGAGCACACATACAGTAATCTGTTTTTCGCTTTCAATATAGTATTCAATATGTTACATGAGATACCTAACACTTTATTATAAAACTGGCTTTGTGTTAAATGATTCTGCTCAACTCTAGGCTAATGTAAGTATCTCGAGCACATATAAGATGGGCTGGGCTGAGTAGGATGTTCAGTAGGTTACGTGTATTAAATGGATTTTTGACTTAATTATTTTCAACTTCTACAATGGTTTATTGGAACATAACCCATTGTAAGTAGAGCAGCGTTTTTACTGTGTCAATTGACAAATGGCAGAAGTCTAGCTCAAACCCAAAAGGGTATTTATGAGATTATGTAATTCGAAAGCTTTGTGGATGAACTGGGATAGATGCAAAGGTTCAGAGAAGCAGAGAAAATTTCTCTCTTCCTCCATCTTCATTTGTTTTCCTTTGTCAGCTTCATTCCTATCAGGCTTTTCCGTGTGATGGCAGAGATGGCGTCTACAGACAAGGCTTCATCCCTGTAGGGATCCAGCAAAAAGTGATTTCTCTTTTTCCTGGTGGTTGTAGCGAAATTCTGGGGAGGATTCTACCTGGTTCTGCTTTGACCATAGGCCCATTCTTGAGCCAAGCATGATAGCCACAAGGATTCAGCACGCTGAGCAACCTTGGATCCACCTAAATTATCATAATAGGTCCCCACCTTGAAGAAAGGGAATGGATAGAAGGAGGGGGCTTTGGTAGAAAAAGCAGTTATCAGACTGCAATTTTACATTAACATAGAAACAGTCTGTTTTAATGGAGATAGAAGCAAAGTGCTTTGATGGTACCTTGGAGCCAACGAATAATCCTAGTTGTGAGGATCAAAGAAATCTTTACAGAAGTGACATTTAAACTGGCCTTTCAAAAATAAGATTGATACTGAAAAATAGAGAAGAAAGGGGATATGCTTTAAGTCAGTGGTTCTCAACCTTCCTAATGCCACAGCCCTTTAATACAGTTTCTGTGGGTTGCAACCTACAGGTTGAGAACCGTTGCTTTAGGTGGTGGAAAAGTGTATACGCCGTGATAAGGAGGGTAGAGCATGGAGGAGAAGGTGCTGAGGCCAGAGATTCAGTGCTTAAGTAGAGTATTAAGGAGTTTAGATTTTATCCTGTGAACAGTGGAATCCAGATGTTTTTAAGCAGGAGAACAATCTCATCAGACCTCCATTTTCAGTAATGCAGCCAGGTGATCACATCCCAGGCCCAGGGTAGTGTGAAATGAAAGGGGACAGATTGGAAAGCATTTTGCAGACAGAAACAAAATAGAAATAGCTGGACATGCCAAGTATTGGTAGATGAGTAACTAGGGAAGCAACTGAGATGGCCTGGGGTGAAGTGGTGGGGATGATTTTCATATATACCTGAGAGTTTCTGTTCATTGACCTATTCAACTAGAAGTAGGATAAACTTGACTTACAGTGCCTTTGGTGTCCAAGAAAAGTCAAATTGTTCCAATGTGTGCTTTTTTTTTTTTTTGAGACAGAGTCTTATTTTGTTGCCCTCGGTAGAGTGCTGTGGCATCACAGCTCACAGCAACCTCCAATTCTTGGGCTTAAGTGATTCTCTTGTCTTAGCCTCCCAAGTAGCTGGGACTACAGGGGCCCGCCACAACGTCTGGTTATTTTTTGTTGGAGTTGTTGGTTAGCTGGCCTGGGGTGGGTTCGACCCCATCAACTTCCATGTATGTGGCTGGCGCTGTAACCACTGTGCTATAGGCGCTGGGCCTAATGTGTGCTTTTCTTTTCTTTCTTATCTTTTTTTTCTTCTTTCCTCCCTCTCTCCCTCCCTTTTCTTTCTTCTTTTCTTCTCTGTCATCCTCCCTTCCTCCCACAAGGTGTCAATCTGTTGTCTGGGCCATTGTCTACTAGCGTCGTCATAGCTTACCGTAGCCTCTAACTCCTGGGCTCAAGTGAGCTTCCTGCCTCCATCTCTCAAGTAGCTGGGACTGCAGGTGTGTGCCACCATGCCTGGCAAATTTTTCTTATTTTTTTTTAGAGATGGGATCTTGCTAAATTGCCCAGGCTAAATTTGAACTCTTGTCCTCAAGAGATCCTCTCACTTTGGCCTCCCAGAGTTGCTAGGATTACAGATGTAAGACTGCATGCCCTAATATGTGGTTTCTGTTTTCTTGGGTCTGAGTGCTTTTGAAGTGTTCCATTTTAGACTATTGGCATTTTTCTCCTTTATCCTGTACCTCCTGTTTATTTTGTTTCAACAGATTTTAAAAGCCTTTTAGTATGGAGACCATATGTTTTATTTCTCTTGTGTCTTTAACTGTAAAACACAGTATAAGAACTATGTGCATGGTTTGGGTTACTGAATACTTGTTAACTAACACCTCTACTTCTGGGTTTTCTTATTTTATTTTTTCACTACAGTCTAAAAATGATATCTTCCTTACCATATTGTAAGCTGCTTAGATCCGTTCTTAGATCCGGCTAAGGGGCACAACTTGATAGTATAATTTTCTCTATCATAGTTACTTAATTCAGAATTTACCCATCAGTTATATTGCTATGTACAGTAGTTTTAGGTAGTGAGAATGTTTAAAATTGCAACTCATACAGTGTTTGTGAAGAGCAGTAGTAGAGGAATTGTATCTGGAGAAAGTTCTGTTACAAATGAGAAACGGAGTTCTCTCTGTAGTTAGTCTGGACTTCATAATGTTACAAGCTATATAATATCTTACAACATGTACTGGCTGGACATGGTGGCTAACACCTATAACCCTGCGCTTTGGGAGGCTGAGGCAGGAGGATCCCTTGAGTGCAGGAGTTTGAGGCTGCAGTGAGCTGTGATTGTGCCACCGCCGCCCAGTCTGGACAAGAGGGAGACTCTGTCTGTAAAACAGTAAAAAAAGTCCTGCCACCCACATATGGAACTTAAAGTAATTTACATTTTCTAAAGCAAGATTTTGTCCATTGCTGTGGCAGATCACAGAATTCTTTGCTTTTTGTGGGAATGTACTCAAGCATTTACTCAGAGCCAGCCTTAGTGATCTTTGGGTGCAGTTTGAATAGCAATTTAATTTTGTGAGTACTTTGGATTTTAAGTTAAATTAAAAGGCATCACCTCTCAAATATGTGTCCACTCCCACTTGGAGAGCTTTTCATTTCACAACTTCATTATTGAGATCAATTTCTTGTACTTGGTCTGGTTTCTTTTATTCAGCCAATATTTATGGAGTACCAACTATGTCACAGTTCTAAGCAGCAATGAATAAAACAAACCCAAACATCCTTTTATTCATGGGCAAACCATTCTAGTGGGAGAAAACAGATAGTAATAAGAAAGCGAAGAATGCATTGTTTGTCAAGAGTAGTATTAGAGGAGTTGTATATGAAGGAAGCTCTGCTACCAATATGAAGAGGACTTCTCTCTGTTGTTACTACATATGGTGAAAAGGGCTATGGAGAAAAAGAGGGCAGGTTACGATTTGGTTGAGGGAGCATCATGGTGGGTTTAAAGAGTGGTTTGGGAAGGGGACATTTGAGCAAGTAAGTGAGGGACTTAGCCATGCAGACAGAATATCCTGAGGCTTTCTTTGAGGTTTTTTTTTTGAGACAGTGCTTTTCAACCTGAGGGTCACAACCTGCAGGAACTGTATTAGAGGGCCGAGGCATTAGGAAGGTTGAGAACCACTGGCTTAAGTGATCCTCTTGTCTCAGCCTCCTGAGTAGCTGGGACTACAGGCACCCGCCACAATGCCCAGCTGTTTTTAGAGATGGGGTTTTTTTCTTGCTCAGGCTGGTGGTGAACTCCTGAGCTCAAGCAACCCGTGAGCGTTGGCCTCCCAGAGTGCTAGGATTACAGGTGTGCCTTCCTTGAGTTTCATTTTATTGATTGGCTGTTCTTTGTTAGACTATAGATACGTATACTCAGAAATAGTATAGAAAATGAAAATATATCAGTTGGAATAAAAACAGTTAAAAAATCCTATGAACATATTAGGTACTTGAATTCTTTTCTTGACTTTGGGCTAGTATTATAAATGTTTGTGTGTGGAGTGTGTGTGTATGTGTGTCCTGGGTGTGTATGTATAAAGACTTAAAAAAAATTTTTTTTTAACCAGGGTAGCCCTAGTAATAATATTGTGGAATGTTTTTATAGGTGAAATCATAATTGGTAATTCAAGATCAGCCAGTAATCTTGGTTTATTATGCTTTTGCTGTTAGTACCGTGCTGTATATTGGGCAAGACAGAAAAATGTAAGACATTATGTTCTGATCCGAATGGCCAAACTGTCATCGGTGCAGTTATAGTAAACTAACCAACATGGTTGAGTGGGAGCAGTGACTGGAGTAGTAATCAGGACGTGGGTGTGTGTTTAGTGTTTTAGTTCTGGTTCTGTTTTGTGGCCTCGAGAAGGCTAATGGCATTGTTAGTTAAGATCCATGTACAGGCACCTGTAGTCTCAGCTACTTGGGAGGCTGAGGCAAGAGAATCGCTTAAGCCCAGGAGTTGGAGGTTGCTGTGAGCTGTGTGATGCCACGGCACTCTACCGAGGGCCATAAAGTGAAACTCTGTCTCTACAAAAAAAAAAAAAAGAAAAAAAAAAAAGATCCATGTACGTTGCCGCCATTCTTCTGGGGCTCTTTCCAGGCTGTACTACTATTAATTGTGTGATGTTGAGTTTTCTCCTAACACTAATGTCTTTATTTTACCCTCTGTGTTCTAACGCTTGAGCTTAATACAGTCTTCCCTCAGTATCTGGGAGAGAACAATACCAGGACCCCGAGAGAACACCAAAGTTCCACAGATGCCCAGGTTCCTTATAAAGAAACATGGTGTAATATTTGCACACAGCCTGTGCACATCCTCCCATATACTTTAAATCAGCTCTCGATTATTTATAATACCTAATACACTATAAAAGTGATGATGTAAGTGGTCATTGTACTGTATTGTTAAGTAATGGGAAGGACAAAAGTCTGTACATGTTCAGTTCAGATGCACCCATCTGTTTCCTAAAAATATTTTTGATCTGTTGGTAGAATCCATGGATGCAGAGCCCATACACAGATCTGACTGTATTTAATATCTCACAACTTTTGACCTTGAGAAGCCAGTGAGTAGAAGCCTGGGGTTATTTTATTTCGTTATTAGGAAGAGAATGCTATTTGCAGATTAAAGGCTTGAACATTTTAGAAAAAAACAAAACTCTGATTCAGTTTGTCATAAAGTCCCATATTATAAAAGAGTGATATACTTATTAATAAAAGATCATTTAGTTCTCAGGCATGGTGGCTTACACCTGTAATCCTGGAGGGTGAGGCAAGAGGATTGTATCAGGCCAAGAGTTCGAAGCTACCCTGTTTCCCCGAAAATAAGACATCCTCCGAAAATAAGACCTACTTACAGGGAAAGATAAGACGTCCCCTGAAAATAAGACGTAGCGCATTTTAGCAACATACCTTAAAATAAGACACTGTCTTATTTTCGGGGAAACGGTATAGTAAGCTGCGATCATGCCACTGTATTTCCGGCCTGGGCAACAGACTGTCTCTTTAAAAAAAAAAAAACAAAAACATTTGATGTTCTAATAATGATGAACTGATTGGAAGCTCTCCAGTGCAAAAGAACTCTTTTACAGTGTTGTGATGTTCTCAGCTTTGTATATTATCAGTTACGTACTAGGGTCTTCCTATTCTTAGCAGCAGTTGTAAATATGGCTAATCTGATATTAAAGTTATACAGTGCTGTGATTTGCTATTATATACAAAAAAGCATATGTGTTATGTGTAAATGCTATTTTCTTTAGACATTGGTGTTTTATTTTCAATTTTGTAATTTATTGAAAGCTGCATACTTAGCTGGGCGTTGTGGTGGGCGCCTGTAGTCCCAGCTTCTTGGGAGGCTGAGGCAAGAGAATCACCTAAGCCCAAGAGCTGGAGGTTGCTGTGAGCTGTGGGACACCACGGCACTCTACCGAGGGCGGTAAAGTGAGCCTCTGTCTCTACAAAAAAAAAAAAAAAAAAGAAAGCTGCATACTTATGTCTTTTTAAAATAAGTGTGTAATAAACTTACATACATTTAAGTTTTGTGATACAGTTGTCAACTATATTGATGTTGGGGGGGAAGGAGAAGTGATTGTTAAGTTCCCACCTAACAGGCACAGTGTAGGGGTATATGGCACATTACCTGTGTGAAGGACTCACTACAAGTGGGACTTTACCTTGCAGACGCAATGTTACTTAATCATATGTACCCTTATATTACTCCAAAATTTAAAAAAACTCCATATTGATGTTTAAAGATTCAATGCAAAATTATTGAATTGCTGAAAATATAATGGTATCAAACTACTGTTTGTACCCTAAGAAGGGTTCTCCCCCTTTGGACTGTGAGAATGATATTAATAAACTATAACAACAAAAAAACCCTTAAATCTTCAAAATTATACTTCACTTTAGTGCTTTGGCTTGTGTAGGTTCCAGAAGTCCTGAATATATATTTCCAGTGGCCATTGAACAGATACGATTGCTGCTCAATATTGTGGATTCAGTTGTATATCTGCTCACAGTGGCAGGGTAACTTTATATTCCATTTCAGTTCTACAGCATTGATCAAATTCCTGGATCAGCCAGAGAAATTCCCTTTTTGGAGTGTCAGAGAGAGCCTAGTTTTGATTTCATAGAGGTTCAGAGTGCTTGAGAAGACTGTTTGCACTGAATAATGATTCCAGAGCTGTGGTTGGATAAACAAGTCACTAAAAACAAATATGATGTATTGATTTTTCTACTGTGGAAGCATGGTGTGCTATGGAATGTCATATAGTATTTGATTTTCATTATTGAGTGTAAATAAACTGAATGCTTTGATATCTATACTGCATTAGGATGGCACTGTTCACTTTGAAAACTACCAGTCTCTTAGTTTAATATAATATACTGAGTTCTTATAAATTCATATTATCAGCTACTTGAATTAGGTGTTTTTCTTCTCTTGAGGAATATATTTTATATTTCACTTTATCTTAAGTGTTAGGCATGGGACCTAAGACATTGTCTCCTCATCTTTAGAAATATGTATGTGTAATCGTTTCATACCTGTACACCCATCAACATATCAGGTATAATGCCAAAACCCAAATCTTTTTTGAAGCTATTTACTTTATAAACTCTTCCCTTGCTTCTTTTTTACATTAATTGACTGAGCTGATCTTTATTGTCTACTTTGTTCCAGACATCATACTAATTCTTTTGGATCAGTGATGAAGAAGACATTTTTCTTGCCTTCATAAAGGTAAAAGTGTGAAAGACGAGAGATAGTTAACAAGGAATTATGTGTTGGTCAGTGATGGACTGTACCATATAGACATACACTGGTGGTCCCGTGATGACATAATGGAGCCAGAAGATTCTTAATTACCTAGTGACATCGTAGCTGGCCATTGTAATGGCGCAGCATGGTGTGTTACCCTGTGCTTGAAGTGATGGTGGTGTGCGCAGTCCTACTGCGCTGTCAGCTGCATAGCACAGGCAGTTATGGACGGTGCGTCATACTTGATGATTATAAACAACTGTTTTACTTGTGTATTTACTATATTTTTAATCATTATTTTAGAGTGTACACCTACTTATAAAAATAGTTAACGATAAAACAGCCCATGCAGGTTCCTCAGGAGGTTTTCTAGAAGAAGGCATTGTCATTATAGGAGACAGCAGCTCCATGCATGTGATTGCCTCCGAAGACCGTCTAGTGCAGTGGTTCTCAACCCATGGGTCGTGACCCCTTTGGGGGTGTTGAACAACCCTTTCATAGGGGTTGCCTAGGACCATCCTGCATATCAGATATTTACATTATGATTCATTACAGTAGAAAAATTACAGTTATGAAGTAGCAACAAAAATAATTCTATGGTTGGGGGTCACCACAACATGAGGAACTGTATTAAAGCGTCACGGCATTAGGAAGGTTGAGAACCACTGGTCTAGTGGGACAAGATTTGGACATGGAAGATAGTGATATTGGTGATTATGACCCTGTGTGGGCCTAGGCTAATGTGTGTGTCTTTTTTGTTTGTTTGTTTGCTTTTTTTTTTTTTTGAGGTGGGTCTTGCTCTCTTGCTGGGGTAGAGTGCAGTGGTGTAATCATATGGACCCTTAAACTCTTGGGCTCAAGTGTTCTTCCTGCCTCAGCCTCCCAAGTAGCTGGGACTTATAGGTGTGCGCCACTACATCCAGCTAATTTTTTATTTTTTATACAGACAGATACTCTTGCTGTGTTGCTCAGACTGGTCTTGAACTTATGGCCTCAAGCAGTCCTTCTACCTTAGGCTCTCAAAGTTTTGAGATTACAAGAGTGAGAGACAGAATCTCACTTTGTTTTCCTTGGTAGAGTGCCATGGTGTCACAGCTCACAGCAACCTCAAACTCTTGAGCTTAAGCGATTCTCTTGCCTCAGCCTCCCAAGTAGCTGGGACTACAGGCACCTGCCACAATGCCCGGCTATGTTTAGAGATGAGGCCTTGAACTCATGAGCTCAGGCAGTCCACCCGCCTTGGCCTCCCAGAGTGCTAGGATTTCAGGTATGAGCACTGTTCCTGGCCTAACAAAAAAGCTTAAAAAGGGAAATAAAAACTTTTGAAAATATAGTAAAGCTTATAGAATAAGAATAAAAAGAAAATATTTTTGCATAGGTGTACAATGTGTGTTTTAAGCCAAGTGTTATTACAAAAGAGCCACAAGTTAAAAGTAAAAAGTTCAGTAAAAAAAGGCTACAGTAAGCCAAGGTTAATTTATTACTAAATAAAGAAACAATTTTCAAATAAGTTTAATGTAGTCTAAGTATACAGGTTGGATTTGTCGTTTACAAAGATCACAATGGTTGCAGTTGAAGAAAAGAACACATCTGAGGCAGAAAAGCTGAAGGCTGTCATGGCAATAAAATTAAGAGGTAACGTGAGCCAGGACTGGAATGGAACAAAGTGGATGGATTCAAGAAGTACTTAGAAGATAGAACCTATAAGACTATTATTGCAGGAAGAATCAAGAATAGTCTCAGGTTCCCGGCTCGGGCGACTGATAGATGGTGGTGCTTATGCCAGTTATTGATTTTTTTTGCCTCTTAACCCCCAAGCATGTCCTTCATTGCCTGCTCTGTGAAATGAATCTGGCTAGCTTTCCCTCTGTCAGCCAGCTAGCTGTTGCATTTGGGGCCCTTCTCCAGTGCCCAGGCTCTTGCTGCTCTCAGCAGCCAGCAGCTCCCAGGCAGTTTTATAGCTCAGTGCCTCCAGGGAGACACTTCCTCAAAACAACTTTTCTTGGCATTCCATGGGACAGATTTCAGGGCTTCAGATGGTGGGTTTTCTGACATTCTCCAAGTGTGAGCCATTTCCAGCAAGTTTGGATCTCAGCCCTAGGATCGAGGGGCCTCTTCCTTGGGTTCTCTGCTCAGCCCTAACGGTAGTGGTGAACACAAGGTTGGACAATTAAATTCACTTGCTGAATATCACCACCGTCTCCTTCCACTTCCAAGTACTCCTCCTGGCCATCTGGTGACCGTGTATGTTATGCTATATGATATATTTGCTTCTGTGTTTTATATCATCTATTATTATATTCTTTAGAGGTCTTTTTATTTCTTACTAGCCCGTTTCTCATTACTCCTTTTCTGTTTAAAGTTAGGTATTTTTCATCTTTCCTTGTTTAAATTACTGGTGGTTTCTCTTTGACCGGACTCAGTGCTGTTTGGATGCAGTGCTGTGATAAGATCACAGTGAAAGAGCCCATTTGGGGTGTGAGAGAGAGAGAGAGACAGTGTTTGGTGTGGGACACGATCAATTTGAAGTACGGAACACCTGGGTGGAGATACCCAGGAGCTTGTTATGTATGAGTTTGGGCTGAGCTCTGTACTGGAGACCTGGGTTGGATATTGAAAGAGTGTGAGGAAGAGATGACAGTTTGGCCAGGATAGAGTCTGGAGGTCACAGCCTATTCAGATGAAGGGGACCCCTAACAGGGCTGAGCAGGCCTGATTGCAGCCATATATGGTTCATAGTATGTTATTCCTGCAGTTGTCGTGGGTGCAGTGCCTTAATGTATATAAAGCACCAAGCACAGTGTCTGGCACGTAGGCCCTCAGTAGACATGGTTATGACTCTGCTGTTGTTGGGGTGATGGGCACTGTGGTGGGTGACAGGAATAGGAGGACGACCAGGGCTTCAGGCTTCACCCTAAGGGGTGAGGAGTGGGAAGAGGCTTAATAAGTATACTGGAGTATGTGGCAGGTGTCAGAGGAAAGGCAGGAATAAAGTGCTAGAAACTTACGCTTTTGATTCTGATTAGGCGTCCCAGAGAGGGGTGAAGCCTGAGCTGGGTCTTGAAGGGGAATAAGCTTGTGCCTTGGAGAGCTTTCTGAATGGAGGGAACATCATTAGCAGAGGAGGGACAAGAGTTCTAGACAGGCTGGTCCCACCTGGGGTTGTAGCTTCCCCTTGACTTTGAGGTAGGGCATACGTTGGACACACTTTCTAAATAGTTGTTTCTCTGCGTCCTATTTTCTCTCTCATACCTAGATTTTTAACTGTAGTAGTTTTCTTTATTTCTGTGGAACAGCTGCTAGTTAACAATCTAAGATGATTTAAAACTTATTTAGTGCTAATATTTTGCTTAAGCTTCATTCATTATGAGCTTTGAGTGTTAGGTTGAAATATTCTAGAAGCAAAGTTGAAATGTATGGCACCTAGTGCCACTTTATTGGGTTTTATCTCAGGATTGAATAATTGTTGCCTGGTTTCTGGACATTGAACAATTTACAGTTCATAGGAGTTTTCTTCAACTCACAAATCTTTTTTAAAGGTTCAACAATTGAAGAAATGGGGATTACTCAATTGTATGCCTGTTCTTTCAATAACTCACATTTTTTGAAATTGAGGAAATAAGTGTGATAAATTTTTGATTCGTTGGAGGAAAAAAAATGGCAGTTCAGCCTTAAAGCTCTCTGATTTCTGTGATCGGGTTTTTTTATTTCCTTTTTTCTCTGTCTGACAGGCAAATTCCTATCCCTCATTGAGTGTGCAGCCCACTTGTCAGTTTTCTAGTCTTTCCCAAATTTTCTGAATTCATTCTTACCAAAGCACCGTGCTAAGATAAGTCTGTTGTAATGCTGACATGTGTCTGTGTGTGTTCACATGTGTGTGCAGAAGATGATAAAAGCGTGTGGACGTGTGTTGCAGCCTCCTCCAGTACCATGTCCACACACAGGGTGTCCCAAAGTTACCATACGTACGGAAACTGGGAAATTGTAGATAGATGTACCTTTATGTACAGAATATTGATTACAGAATTTTACAAAGAGGTGGAGAGGATATTTTGTGCTATGAATTTAAAAAAGTTGTGTGTACTTACATTAGTTGCTGGAAATTTTAACTGCCTCCTTGAAATTTTTAGGATGTCAAGATGTCATTCTCCTAGTTCTTAGATTTTAGGTGTTAACAAACAAAACCTGTAGCTGACCAGCAAAGGTTTGAATTTTTGTTCTGGTGTTTATATGTGATATAAATTTTATTGTCAATAAAAGAGATAATAATGCAGAGTTATGAAGAGGTTTAAGTTATTAGCCCAGTAAAGTACCTGATAACACAGTGGCTGGCACACATAAATATTACAGAGTCTCGCTCTGTTGCTTGGGCTAGAGTGCTGTGGCATCACCCTAGCTCACAGCAACCTCAAACTCGTGGTTTTAGGTGATCCTCCTGCCTCAGCCTCCCAAGTAACTGGGACTACTCTTTGGCATCCACCATAACGCCCTACTGATTTTTCTGTTTTTAGTAGAGATAGGGTCTTGTTCTTGCTCAGGCTAGTCTCAAACTCCTGAGCTCCAGGTGTGAGCCATATGCCTGGCCAATATTAGGTATTACTATCATGAAGTATACAATTTTGTGGGAGAGACAAAGAATAAATAAATCTTTCCTGGGTGGTGCCTGTGGCTCAAGGAGTAAGGCGCCAATCCCATATGCTGGAGGTGGTGGGTTCAAACCCAGCCCCGGCCGAAAACCACAAAAAAAAAAAAAAAAAATCTTTCCTATGGGTGAGTCTGTGGGGATACAGTAAGTACAATCACAGAAGGCTATATAAAGAAGAGACCTTTGAGAAGTTTAGAAGGATGGATGAAAGATAAGGAACGCCATCCAGAGAAAGCAAGTCCTTTTTCTAAGGCACAAAAGTATAAAACCATATGGATGAGTTTGAAAACTCTGGTAGTTGATAAGGGATTGAAGCAGCCTAGGTTATGAGAGATGAAGTGGCAGGTGATGATGATGGGAGCTAGCACTTACTGAGACATTTAATGTGTTAAATCCCTAGAGTAAACATGACACAGTAAATGCCTGTTATCTGGCACTCATGCAACTGGCAGATGAACAGGACAAAAAAAAACAAAAATGGAGTTTGAACCTGGTGACAGTGCTGACGCTCGGTGTGTCACTCCCATGGCTCCCACGTGCCCTCTGTGACGGTTTTAAGTGTTAGCGTGTGTTACTTGAAGTTAAAAAAATAATGGTAGTGAAGTTGAAAAGAGTGTTGGCTGCCATTTAACTAAAATTGAAGACCGCATTTACAAAGCTGTTTTATAGTATAGTAAAGCTGTGTTACAGTAAGCGAAGTTTGTTTTTGTCTTAATTTGCTTTTAATTGGTGTATTTCAATATTAATATAAAATTAGTACAGAGTTTATGTTATAGTATGGAGTGTAGAATTATGCCTATTTTTGGTAGTAATTCTTAAGTAACTGGAAACTACATTTGTCTGGAATGTACCAATCCCTATGGGTGCTGGATAATGGGGTGATTACTGTATTGTTACTGTAAGTACCCTCATTTTACCAATGTGGAGACTGAGGCAGGGATATTAAGTACCTTGTCCAAGGTCATGCGAATTAAGCCCATGTTTATGTGTCCCCATTACACTGCCTGATGAGACTAGGAGATAAGAATAGCCCAGTCCGTGAACAGTGTCTAGATTCACTTCCATAAGCTTTGGGGGAAACCAGTAGGGGATTTTAGCAATGAAGTGAAACTAACAGCTTTGTACTCTAAGGTCACCAATAATAGCTTAGGGAAGATGATGAAAGTCTTGCTACCCCTTCCTTCCCACTCCATATTCTTTGTGTACTGAAGAAATTATATTATTAATTGCAACACTCGGAGAAAGGTGGAAGAGCTCTTTTAACTGATCTTTACTTTGTAATTATAAGTTGGACATATTTTCAGGACTTTAGTTATATCAAAATAAAGGCAAGAGGCAATAACACAATTCTATTATTATATACATGATTTAGACTAAAAGCTTTTAATTATATATCACTGTGTATCAAAATACCCACCAAACAGCACCTTAAAATAACATTCAGCATTTATTACCCCTCACATTTTTAGTGAGTCAGGAATTTGGGAGTAACTTACCTGGATGGTTCTGGCTTGGAATGTCCTCTGAGGTTGGCCTTTTGGTTTCTCTGGCCATGTTGGAGGAAGAAAAGTTATCTGGGGCCACACATGAAATACATAAACACTAATGAAAGCTGATGAGAAAATAAAAGGGTCCATGCATAATTTTTGTGGTATCTGCCACCACAGGTAAGCAAAAAAGCCCTCACAAAATTCTAAGTAGCCCATTGAGAGTCTTCTAAAATTGTTGAAAAGGTTCCGAGTTTGTGATCACTAATATAGGAAATGTACATATCTAAGTAATATAACATCCCTATTTTTGATTTATTTTTATAAAAGTAAAAGAAAAGTAGATAACATAAAATTAGTGGGGTATTTGAAACTGTCTTTGAGAAATGAGTGCATCCACGTCGGGTCCGATGGAAGGAGTTGCTATTCTCTGTGGGTTCTTGAGGTGCTTGCTCATCAGATGTTTTGGCTTTAATTTTTCTCTTAATGTGCTTCATTCTTGAAAATAGTTGCTTGCAAATGTGGGTGCTGCCAAAAAGCGATGACATGAATAAGGCATCATTGTGAAGGTGGGATAGTTGTCTCTGGGAAGATCGGACTATAAAAGTCCAGTAAAGAGACATGATCAAATTTTTCTTTCTTTTTTAAATTTTTCTTTAAGTTGAATGTCAGATTGCAGCTCTATGCATTCCGTTTGAAAATTGGCAGGTAATATATTTATGTTAATTGATGGAGTGGCAAAGGCGCCACAATGTTGATTATTTTCCTGGAAATCTTGAAATTTGTTTTCAAATTCTTGCATCAGATCAGAAAGCAAGGCTGCATATTTTTTGCTGTTCACAGCACGGTGTTTTTAACCATCGTGTCCAAATGCATAAAATTGTTTGCCTTAATTTGAGTTTACATGATTTCAGTTTCATTTGGAACACCATGATGGTTTAAAACATTGTATTGATAATTTGGTTTTTACTTTGAAAATACATGTTTAACTCATTTAAATGAGTGTTTAAATCCACTAAAATGCTAAATCTATAAGCCAGTTTTCATTGTCAAGTTCTGGCACCAATTTGGTTTTTGATACCATAAATGACTTGATAACATGTTGCAAATCGTAAAATCTTCTCCGCATTTGGCCTTGACTTAGCCATCTTACTTCAAAAAAGTAAATGATGTCACCATCACCAGCATCAATATTTTCTAGGAATTCCTGGAATTGGTAATGTTTCAACCCCTTGGCCTGTAGGAAATTCAGTCTCAATGACGATTTGCATGATGTTATCTACTTCTCAAGTTTTTGTACATAAAAATTTCTTGATGTGCTATTTAAACTGTTTCATCATGTGTGAATTTTGATGGCAATCGCATCTATTAATTGTGTAAGTCCCTCTCTTTTACCTACCATTACCAGAGCACCATCAGTAACTATACCAGACATGTTGACAGTGGACAAAGAAAATTGCTATTATCTATTTTTTACTGCTTTGTGTAAGTCTCTTGATTTAATTATGTATTTTACCACCACTAAAGAAGCCATTTCTTCAGTAACAACATATTTGTCATCAATACATCTAACAGAAAATGGCAAGTTAATGCTGTCAGCTATGAAGATGCCTGGCATTGTACCTAGGGTGACAGACTGAGACTCTGCCTCACCAAAAACAAAGCAAAAAAGGCAGCTTGAGCTGTATTGGTAGCATCAGTGCTGTCATCCATCCCCAGAGCATGCATTTAACATTAGCAGCTTTAGTCTCCAAAGTCCTTTCATTAGGTTTTCCAATTTCTTCAGTTCGCCTGGCTATAATCCGGTGAGACAAACTGATTTTAGAATATCCCCCTTTTGTTCAGGGCAAATTGTATCTGCCATGCTTTCTGTACATTGTTTAGTAAACTTAAGTAAATGGTTTTGATTTTTTTGTTATTAAATATGCTACAACATAACTAGCTTATAATGGAATCCTTCAGAGTTGTAACTTAAATTTTTTTTGTTGTTGAGAAGACAAATTTTTTTTTTTCCAGTTCCACTATTTTGTCCTTAGGACACAATCCTTCATATGCATTGAATTTGACAACATGTTTTTGCATATAATGCCCTAGACCTACTGAGTTAAGACTCTGGGAGTGACTCCCAATGCTTAAAAGAAAATAAACTTTGGGGCCGGGCATGGTGGCTCATACCTGTAATCCTAGCACTCTGGGAGGCTGAGGTGGGTGGATTGACTGAGCTCACTGGTTCTATACCAGGCCAAGCCAGAGTGAGACCTTGTCTTTAAAAATAGCCAGGTGGTGTGGTGGGCACCTGTAGTCCAGCTACTCAGGAGGCCGAGGCAAGGGATCTGCTTGAACCCAAAAGTTTGAGGTTGCTGTGAGCTATGACGTCATGCCACTCTACTGAGGGTGACAAAGTGAAACTCAGTCTAACAATAAATAAATAAATAAATAAATAAATAAATTTTGTATTTGGGAACCATTTTAGATTGATAGAAAAATGGAGTAGATAGCGCAGGTAGTTTCCATGTCCTCCCCCTCCAGGCCCTCAGTTCCCATTACTAACATCAGCCTTCCCAATGCCGCCATGTATAAAGGGGTCGAGACCCACAGGCTGAGAACTGCTGCCTTAGTGTGATACCTTTGTTATAGTTGTGGAAGCAAGATTGACACATTATTGACTAAAGTCTGCTACATTAATGTTCTTTCTTTCTTTGTGACAGATGCATAAATGCTGTGTATCCTCTGTTACAGTGTCAGGTCATGCCCCACAGCTTCACCACCATAAATAAAACTCTTGTGCTCCACTTACCTCGCCCTCTTTCCTCAAACCACTGACAACCATAGTTTTTACTGTCTGTAGTTTTGCCTTTTCTAGACTGTTCTATAGTTGGAATCATATAGTATGTGTTCTCAGACTAGTTTCTTTCACTTAGCAATATGCATTTAATATTCCTTTTTTTTTCTTCTTGTTTTGGCTTGATCACTCATTTCTTTTTACTGCTGAATAACATTCCACTGTGTGGATGTACCTCATTTTGCATATCCATTCACCAAGGACATGTTTGCTTTCTGTTTTTGGTGATTATGAATGAAGCTGTTTTAAACATTGTGTGATTTTTCTGCGGATATATTTTTTAGGCAATCAGACATATATGTGGGAGCACGATTGTGGGATTGTATGGAAGTCTCTCTTTAGCTTTGTAAGAAAATGCTGTCCTGTGCTTCATGTTTGCTGTAGGTGTAGGTGCCATGATTCAGTCTCCTATAGTTTTCTTCCCCCCTCCCTGTTGTCTTTGGGTTTCCCTAAGAACTCATTCTTAAATAGAATTAGTTTTGCAGCTCTTTGAGTTGTATCTACTGTTAATCATACTGGAACTCTGTCGATGTGGTAATAAGATGTTGAGGAGGGAGCATTCTGTATTTTTGTATTAAGTCCCAGTAGTTTTTTTTTTGGTGGGCTTAATTCCTTGGGCTATGCTCGTCAGAAGTTTCTCAGCTTTTTCTTTTATTGTTTTCCTCTTCTGTGAGACAGGAAGGCAAGAAGGGGCTGGAGTTTCCCTAGGTATGCTATAGCTGTGGCAAAGTAGTTTCTCTTCAAAGGCAGGCACTTGTTACGGAGCTATTTCAGAATGATTACTTTTCCCTTCACCTGCCCAAAAGACCAGGCGATTTTTCCTTTGATTTTCATGAGAGAACTGGGTGGGGCTTCTGGAGGTAAACCTGTATGGATCATTAGTTGTTTTAACTCTCAAGCTCATCCACAATCTCATTTCTGCAATTTTTCAAAATTACTATTCAAGTAATGGCTGTTATATTAGCTTCTGGTTCTTACAACTTTCTCTTCAGATAATGTGATCTTGTCTGAGATTCTCTGTATTTTCTTGCCTTTCCAGATTTTGGGGTGGTGGTTTGCCCTGTGATCTCAATTCTCTGATGTATAAATTCATTGATTTCAGTTCAGTTAGTGTTTTTCTTCCTGTGAGGGTTGGAGTGATGGTTTGTGAGCTGAAACTTAAGTCTGACACCTACCACTGGTTAACTGTGTTCTGATGGAACACCAGTGTAGCTGGACTTCCTCATTTTGCAGATGCCAACACTGAAGTTCAAAGAGGGGGGGAGTTACTTCTCTCAGGTATAATGAGAGTCCAAACCTAGAACAGAACCTGAGTCTGTTGAGTAGATCGTCTTCAAGCTGTCTTTTAGTATTTACATACAGTTACCTTAAAAGAGATTAATTGTATTTCATGTTGTATGTTTTGGAAAGTATCTTTGTTTTGATGGTTCACTTATTTGAATCCTTTATATTTACCTCAAGTTCATTGAGAGATCTGGGTATATTTGTACACATCGTCGGAGATAACTGGTAACTCATTTGAAATGTTCTCGTTGGACAGAAATATCAACCTACCTCATGTGTAAACTCCTGGTGTAACATTGCTGAGAGTAATAATGGTTATTTGGGGGTGGAACAGTGCATCTAAGTTTTGGTTTCTTTTTTTGAGGCATTTTTTTGGTGTTGAAGAATATAGCCATTTTTCCCTCTAAACATGGTTTGAGCAGTGCTTTTTTTATGGTCTCTTGTGAATCTAGATGAAAATGAAGGGGAAAAGCCCTAGTCATTTACTATAACTGCTGAGCCAAGCTGTACCACCAGTGGTGCATGGTAAAGCATGTCTTTTAATGAGTTCTTAGATATAAAGACTAATAGGAAGTCTCAAGTTATGGTGTTTTATAGGTGCCTATAGAGTTATTAGGTTAGAGGGATGATTTTAATTTACTTCAAGTCCTGGGCGCATTGCTTGCATACTCAGTAAAAGTGAATATTGGTGTTTTTGCTTCGCATCTACCACAGATATTGGTTGTAGTGGCTTAAGATCCCTTTAGTGTTTCTCTGGTTGCCTAACTGGAGAAAAGGCAGGAGGTGAGAGACATTAGCTGCAGAAGTAGCCCCGGGGAAGTGTGTGTGGGCAACAGTGTGAAGTTGGGGTTTCGCTGGATAGAATGCTTGACGACTTGGCTTTATTAATATATGCTATAAGTGATCTTCGTTTTATCGACCTCTGCAATTTGAGCTATTTAAACCTTTTACAAAATATGCAAATTAGAAAGTTCTGTTTGGGGTGCATTCCTGTCCTGTGGGGAAGTAAGTACTACTGACTTTTAATAACAGTGGGCAATTGAAATATTATAGGTTTTAATAACAACTACATAATCCATTAACAAAAGGCCAGTCAGTATTCAAATACGGAAAGCTTACATAATTAGAAGAGTCTTATGATTAGAATTTAATTATTTCAGACTAGAAAGAATATCAGAAGGGAACTCTAGAGGGCAGTGTAACTCAGCATGTTAATGCTTCACCTGGCACTTAAATTTTGCTTTGAAAAAATAATCCAGTTTCTCTAGGTTGGGCAACAGAATAAGACTGTCTCAAAAAAAAAAAAAAAAAAGAAGAAATCCAGGTTTTCTGAACTCTTTCCCCACCATACAGTTTCCCACTTTGGTAGAAGTGTGAGTTTTAGAAGGAAGTGCTATGGTTTGGCTTAGAAAGAGTAGATAATGTATCGTAATTATTTGGTCCTAGGTATTATCCTTGCTTGGTTTAAAATATACTGGCTTAAAAAAAATGCAGTTTTCTTACTGGTTCAATTTACTTTTCAAACATTTGTGGAACATTAAGCAAAAAGAATGGTATCAAAAGGAATAGTGTATCTTGTGTATTCAAATCTTTTGGGGGTATGAAGTTAATTTGAATTCTTTCTCAGAGAATTTGAACAAATGGCAAGAGTTTAACCTATTGTGACACATTTTCAACAACTCTTTAAAGTGGAAAGTTTGAAACTGAGGTGCTTGATTGGTAAATGTTGGTTAGTGTTGAAACTTTCGCAACTTGTAGAACACTTAAATTTAGCAAAGCCCAAGGCATGTTATACCTATCGTGGCCACTTTTTCTTCTAATTCTTAAACTTCTCTGTATTTTCAGAGAAATCTAATCTGTATGTTTTTCACTCATTTACACATAAGTCTTCAAATATGCCTTGGAAAAGAAAGCCTAAAAAGCTTTTAGAGCCTGTAATATTTTTCTCCTTTACAAATAGAAAGTGAGGATTACCAAGGGCAGACTGGTGTAATGAGTCTCCTAGAATTTTAGCCTTGACATTTTAAGTTATTAATTGTAAATTTGGAAAATAATTATTCGTGTTTTCTGGTATTAATACACAGTGTGAAATGTGGTATATCCAGTGGTTAAGTGTGACTGACAGACATTTGAGATCTTGAATTTTTAATTTTATCTATTATCTCTCTATCTGAGATCTATTCATTTAATTTTTGGAAGTCTCACTCACTCTGTTGCCCTGGGTAGAGTGCTGTGGCATCATAGCTCATAGCAACTTCAAACTCTTTGGTCTCAAGCAATCCTCTTGCCTCAGCCTCCCAAGGAGCTAGGACTACCGCTGCCCTCCATGACTTTTGGCTAGTTTTTCTATTTTTAGTAAAGACAGGGTCTTGTTCTTGCATAGGCTGGTCTTGAACTCCTGAGCTCAAGTGATCCACATGTCTTGGCCTCTCAGAGTGCTAGGATTACAGGCATGAGCCACTGTGCCCAGCCAGAAATTTTAGTTTTAATTTTGAACTATTATATTAGACTGACCTTACTTCAAAGTGTGATTTTTTTTAAAGGTTTTCTTTTTCTTTATCTGATCTAGGATAATTCACATTTATCTTGATGCTTGAAAGGCATGTTTGTTAAAGCATATTGAAAATGAAATTCTTACATGAAAGGTCCCATGTAAGTGCAAATAGCGCAAATTTAGGAAATATACCACATGGAAATTGTGCTTCTGGTGTGTTCACATTGATTTATAGATACCAACCAAAGTAGGATTTGTCTTCTTTTTGTTTTGCCTAATTACTTAAGAGAGTTTCTCTGTCCTCTTACTGCTTTCTATCTCTAGTCGGATAAAGTGGTTCTTTTGACCAGGTGGCAGGTATTTCTTCTTTGGAAAGAAATGAGTAGTTTTTACAGAATGATAATAACATGGTGGCTTACACCTGTAATCCCAGCACTTTGGGAGGTTGAGGGATGGCTTGAGGTCAGGAGTTCAAGGCTGCATAGGGTTGTAGCATTACACTCCAGTCGGGGTGACAGAGCAAGACTCTGTCTCTAAAAAAAAAAAGCCATGAAAAGACAGAAGAACCCAGCTCCTCCCCATGTACACAAAAACAAAAAACTGATGTGCACTTGGGAAACAGGAATGAGAATAGGACACTAGCGTTGATTATTGGTATTGGGGGTCAGCTTTGGCTTTGCCATGATCTTTGTGCATATCTTTTATTTCATCCTAATCACAGAGAATAATTGTCATGTGTATGACATACACAACACACAGGAGAACTTTTACCTGAGATTGTTTTAAAAATTTATACAGAGTTGGTATGATAAACTCAAGGATTTTTTTTACAGTTTTTGGCTGAGTCTGAGTCTGAACCTGCCACCTCTGACATATGGGGCCAGCACCCTACTCCTTTGAGCCACGGGAGCTGCCCAACTCAAGGATTTTTTAATCTCTTTCTTTCTTCCTTTCCTTTCCTTTTTTTTTTAACCCCCTCCCTTCCCTTCCCCTCTCCTTATCTTTCTTTTTTTTGGAGAGAGAGTCTCACTCTTGTTGCTCTGGGCTAGAGTGTAGTGGGAGGTCAGCGTAGCTCACTGCAACTTCAAACTGTTGCCTCAGTCTCCGAAGTTGTTGGGCCTGTAGGCACTTACCACCTAGCCCAGCTTTTTTTTTCTATTTTTAGTAGAGACTGAGTCTTGTTAGGTTGGCCTCTTAACTCCTGAGCTCAAGCATTTCTCCCACTTAAGCTTCCCAGAGTGCTAGGATTACAGGAGTGCCAAGGATTTATTTTTTTTTTAAGAAAACAATAGAAAATTACTCAGAGTGTTTTTGGGGAAGAAGATTATTTGTTTATGCAGTACCTAGACATAGAAGGCAAAAATTAAGTAGCTATAATGTATAGAGAAAGCAACCAAATCCCTAATTTTACAGAAGTTTTGGGATATCTCCTTCATTCTCATGTTACTGGATGAAGAGGGTCTGGCTGCCTGTCCTGTTAGCTGATACTCAGAGATGGGGGTAAGTCCACCAAATTTTGTCTGAAGGTCAGGGATTCTGGAAAACAGTGAGAGTAGCCTCTCCATGACTGTTCTGTTCTTCAATTTCCATAATCACAGTTTTATACATAAAAGTTAGAAGCAAGAACTGTACTTAAACAGCAGTAATCACTATAACCCATGACCCATAATAAACAATAATTGACATAACTTATGAGCCAAAACAATATTTCCAGTTCAAAAGTGAATCTCCTAAATCATTTGCCCGAAACTACTCAAGATATACACTTTTAGGTTAAAGCTGAGTTTATGAAACAAGAATAGGAGACATGAGGTAAAGGTCACATAGGAAACTAAACTGATGAGACCAGCTCTTCTACTCACTCCATCTTATTCTTACTACATGTACTCTCACTACTGAATTTCTTTCTTTCCTTCTTTTTTAAATACAAACATCATTTTTTCCTTCCTCCCTCCCTCCCTTCCTTCCCTCCCTCCCTCCTTCCCTCCCTCATAACTCATAGCAACCTCAAAAATCTTGGGCTCAAGCAATCCTCTTACCTCAACCTTCCAAGTACCCGGGACTACAGGTGCCTGCCACAGTGCCCAGCTGTTTTTAGAGACAAGTTCTTGCTCTTGCTTAGTCTGGTCTGGAACTCCTGAGCTCAAGCAATCCATACACCTCTGCCTCCCAGAGTGCTAGGATTACAGGCATGAACCACATTCAATTTATTTTGCATACTTTGGGAAACAGGCCTCTCTCCAAAGTGTGAGAGTACCCCATCTTAGTCTCTCAGAGCAAATTTTAGTTACTATTCCCCCCCCACTTTATCCCAATTTACCCAAACTCCATTGGTTTGGTTTCCGCAACTTACCCATTTTTCAAGTTTGCCTGTTTGAGTCTCCATTCTGATGATTTTGTTTTTGTTCTTCTCTTCGGTGGCAGCTATTCCTTTTAGTTTAGAGAAAATTTTTTCTCAAGTTTTGATTATCAAATATCTTCAATTGTCGGACTAAATGTTTTGTTTTATATGGATACTTGTCTTTGGGTATCACTTAAGAGGATCATGTATTATCATCCAGTGGCAATTTTAGATTTGGGATATTCATGCACAAGAGATGCTGATCAATGCTGATCTGATCAGCGCTACCAGGAGTTTACTTTCCAACTCTAGATTCGCCTATGAGAAGACATTTCCTTTTCAGTAATTACACTTCTTCTGGTCAAATTGCTGTTTGTGGTTCCTTAGTGACATCTAAGGACAATAGCTAGAGTAGAACGGGCTGTCTTTTTCTGAAAAGGGCCAGATAGTAAATATTTTGGCCTTTGCGGTCCATGCAGTTATTCAGCCTTGCCTTTGTAGTACTAAAGCAACCACAGATGATAACATGGATGAGCAGGTGTGACTGTTCCCAGTAAAACTTTGTTTCTGGACAACACAATTTGAATTTCATGTTGTCGTGAAATATTTTTTCTTATTTTCACCCCTGGTCCCTGCTCTTCAACCGTCTATAAGTTTGGAAACCATTCTTTGCTTGTCGATTCTCCAAAAGCAGGCAGGGGGCTAGGTTTAACCCATGAGCTATGTTTGCCAGTCCCTGAGCTAGAAAAACCCAAAGAAAGGCTTAGGTAAAACCCAAAGAAAGACGTGGTTTCTTGTTAATATTAACTTATGCAAAGATCTAGGGGTTTTGTTACTATTAAAAATAAAATAAATGTATTCTTAATATGATAAATCATATAAATGATGTCATTTTTAATGGTAACTTTAGTGTCTAGGGATAGAATACCTTTGTGTAGTAAAAGATTAAAGCTGGTTTTCTTCATCAGGCTTCAAATGTAGAAAATTGCCAAGGGCTATGTACCAAACTGATTTATGAGTTGACTTGTAAGGCTAGAATACACGGAAACTGTATAGATTTGTTTGATATAAGGGCTTCATTTAAGGAGAGATTTGCCTTCAAGGTTATTTCAGCTTGTGATTTCTGTTTTGGCATATTCACTTGATGATTTGTGCAATGTAATAGTGGTAATTCAGTGTTAGAAAGTAGGTTGTTTCTAATTTTGATTTTTTTTTTTTTAGCGTTATAGTTTATTTTTTAAATCTGAAATCACAATAGAGCCATAAATTATCTTCTATATGGGGAGGGGTTGCCTTCGTTCTGCTTAAACTTAAAACCGTAGCCTGCTAGCTTTTGCTGGTACTAAATAATGCTTGGATACTATGTATTTCACAGGCAGTCACATTTTTTTCTACTTAACATTAAGGAGTTGCTTAATTTGAAGAACTGTTATTTCTGTTTATCCTTGCTATGAAAAAATTCAAGGTACACAGCCCAGTCAGAATTAATAGGGTTCAAACTCATTAGGCTGTGAAAATGGTTTAATCAATGGCAAAGCCTTTAAATACTTTGTTAGGTAGCATTCTAAAACAGATTTAAGGTGAAAAAAAGATTAGTGTTTAAAATTTTTTTTTGTTTGTTTTTAAAAGCCCTCTTGAATGACTTTGCTTTTTCTTTTTGAGACAAAGTCTCACTCTGGCACCCTGAATAGAGTGTGACAGCATTATAGCTTATAGCAACCTCAAGTTCTTGGGCTCAAGTGATTCTCTTGCCTCAGTTTTTCTATTTTTAGTAGAGGTGGGGTCTCAATATTGCTCAGGCTGGTCTCGAACTCCTGAGCTCAAGCAATCCACCTGCCTTGGCCTACTAGAGTGCTAGGATTACAGGCAGAGCCACTGCACCCAGCCCTCTTGAATAACTTCTGAAGTCGCTCCCATATTCTGTTTAGAGGGCAAAAAAATCATATTTGTATACTTTATATTGAACCACAGCCATTCTGTCTAATTACTAATCTCTTCTTGGTAAAAGTACTTTCAGACACCGAGTTGTTTGTTCATTATTTCTAACCTGAGGGCATGTTGTAACTGAGGTGTTAGATTTTCTTCTTTGTCATTCTGTAGTTTTATATCACCCCATTTTGGTAATGGTTGGCCGGGTGGATGTTTGCGAGACACTGGGGATTTAATAGCTGTGTAAGAGTGGATTGGCATTCCTTTCTGTGTCCTCTCTTTTCTCTAATGAAAGTTCAAATTGGTTTGTGCTCTGAGTAGTTCGTGATAGATAAGTAAAGGGGCAAAAGGGGAAACCTATATTGACTGACTAAATGAATTTCCATGTCAAATAGCCTTTTTTTTAGACAGAGTCTCACTTTGTCACCCTCAGTAGATTGCTGTGGCGTCACAGCTCACAGCAACCTCAAACTCTTGGACTCAAGCAATTTTCTTGCCTTAGCCTCCCAAGTAGCTGGGACTACAGGTGCCTGCCATAGCACAGGGCTATTTTTAGAGACAAGGGCCTCACTCTTGCTCAGGCTGGTCTCGAACCTGTGAGCTCAGACAACCCATCCGCCTCAGCCTCCCAGAGTGCTAGGATTACAGGTGTGAGCCATCGCGCCTGGCTTAAATAGCTTTTTATTTGGGGGCACAGACCTTGATTTTAAAACCAGGCTCTGAAACTAATTTTATAGTTATATCTTGGGTATTCATGGGAGATTGGTTTGAGGACCACACTCCAAGGATACCAAAATTTCAGGATGGTCAAGTACCTTATGTAACAGGGTATATTGTGTGTCTTATAATGTAAACATATCTGCTTATGTATTTTAAGCCACATGTATATTACGTATAAAACTTAATACAATGCAAATGCTACATAAATAGTCATTATACTTTGTTATTTAGGGAATCATGAGAAGAAAGAAATATTTATGCATTTCGGTACAGAGGTGACTAATATTTGGAAACTGCAGATGCAGATCCTGGGGCTGTGGCAGAGGGCTGACTCTGGCTTTACTGAACAGATACTATTCAACACCTTTGTCCTTCAGTTTTCTTATAATAAAATGGAAGAAATATGAGGACCTATCCTATAGGAAAATTTTCATATGTTGAAAATATTTAGAGAAGTATTTGGCGCATAGTTAGCTTTCAGTAAATATTTGTATCATCATTATCCTCATTTACAGTTGAGATGACAAGAACCAATGTGGGTTTTAAGTAGGAAAGGGCTGTCATCAGAATTGAGTTTTGGAAATATTGGTTTGAAAGCCAAGAGAAAGGAGTGTGGGGGGCTGGGGAGGAGAAGAGGCAGAAAGAATGGTGTTACAGGTGAGTTGTATCCTTTGTCAAAAGTCAAAATAACAATTCTGCTTCAAAGACTTTATTCTATAAAATAGAGTAAGTGTTCATAAAATAGAACAAGTTTTCCAATGAGTCTATCAGAGGAGGTGGTGGGCGGGAGGATCACTTAGACTCAGGAGTTTGAGGTTGCCATGAGCTAGGCTGACACCTTTGCCCAGGCTTTACAAACAGAAAAAGGGCTGAAGGAAGCAAAAACAAAGGAAAAAAACCACCAACTTATTATAGGGTTGCCACATACTTCCAATCAGGTAGAATAACAGCAAGAACAAAACAGAAATTAAAATACCCACAATATCTGTGAAGTGCAGGCAAGTAAAACACAGAAAAGCAAGGTGTGCCTGTAGCTCCATGTTACTGCTATCAAGACAGAGATGAGGGTTTATAGTATTAGGATGGTTTAGTTTTGAGTTACGATATTAACTAGCATTGAGTGACCCATCTCACATGTTTAGGCAGTTAGAAAAGACAACATGTTTGCTGGATTATAGTTAAATTCTCTGTTAGAGGTCAGCAGCCCTTCCACCAGAGAGACCATGTTATCAAATCCCACTAGTCCTAGTCAGATGCTTTTCTCCCACTTAGAAGAAAAAGACTCCTCCAGCTCAATTCTTCCACATCCTGGGATCTTGTAGGGAAGATCTCAGGCATGTTGAAGGGCTTAGGGAAGCAGATCTCTGCCTTGCTCCTAGTGGTCTGAGTGTGAACTATCCAAGCTGTTGTCTGCTGAGTGCAGTGTCTTCAAAGTGGGGTCCTAGGTCTCCAAGGACAAGATGTGCAAAGACCTGTCAGAGTACAGGTCTTTGGGGTTTTTAATTTTAGTAGGGCCTGGATGTTTTGGAATGTGCGCTTCTTGCCCACTTTTGGGATTATACAATTATAAGACTATCCCAAGCCGGGCGTTGTGGCGGGCGCCTGTAGTCCCAGCTGCTCGGGAGGCTGAGGCAGGAGAATCGCTGAAGCCCAAGAGCTAGAGGTTGCTTTGAGTCCTGTGACATCATGGCACTCTACTGAAGGCGGTAAAGTGAGACTCTGTCTCTACAAAAAGAAAAGAAAAAAAAAAAAGAATATCCCCACGATAGCCTATGACGATGACTTCAACCAATGACTTGTCTGTTGCTGGCACTCCTTCTTCCCCCATTATGGTCTAGTCTCTCTGGCCTTTATTCTGTTTGTTTCTTTTCTTTCTTTCGTTGACAGTCTCACTAAGTTGTCCAGTCTAGAGTTCTGTGGTGACAGCCTGGCTCACGGCAACTTCAAACTCTGAGTCTAAGTGATCCTCCTGCCTCAGACTTCCCCGTATGAGGGACTACAGGCACCTGCTGTGTCATCTAGCTAGTTTGTCCATTTTTAGTAGAGACACGGTCTCCCTCTTGCTCAGGCTGGTCGTGAACTCCAGAGCTCAATCAGTCCTTGGTCCTTGGCCTCCCCAAATGCTAGAATTATAGGTGTGAGCCACCGTGCCTGGCCTTACCATTCGTTTTAATACTGCTGCTGGTACCCTGCACCCTCTTTATCCTCATCTTTTTTTTTTTTTTATTTGTTTGTTTTTTGAGATAGATTCTCACTTTGTCACCTTTGGCAAAGTGCCATGGCATCACAGCACACAGCAAACTCAAACTCTTGGGCTTAAGTGATTCTCTTGCCTCAGCCTCCTGAGTATCTGGGACTACCGGCGCCCGCCACAACGCCTGGCTATTTTTAGAGGTGGGGGTCTCGCTCTTGCTCTGGCTGGTCTCGAATCTGTGAGCTCAAGCAGCTCACCCACCTTGGCCTCTCAGAGTGCTGGGATTACAGGCGTGAGCCACCGCGCCTGGCCCTTCTCCCCCTTATCTTGTTCTGCTTTTTCCTGAACACTTACTACCCTGCTTCCCGAAAATAAGACATCCTCCGAAAATAAGACCTACTTACAGGACCGATAAGACGTCCCCTGAAAATAAGACCTAGCGCATCTTTGGGAGCACACCTTAAAATAAGACATTGTCTTATTTTCGGGGAAACAGGGTACCATGGTGGTACTGTATAATGTGTTTCTTGAACCAGTTGGTTATTGTTCTTCCTGCAGAACGTAAGTTCCATGAGGTCAGGGCTCTCTGCTTTGTTCACAGGTGTACTCCAAGTGCTTAGAGCAGTGCCTGTTCCATACATTTTTGTTGAATGAATAAAACATCTGGCACACAGTAGGCCTAGTCAGTTTCTTTAATTAATGAATATATTATTTAGGAATATTTGCGAATATGAAAATGAGTAAAATATGCTCCAAGCCTTGAAGTGGCTTCATATAGCAGTGAAAACCAATTTGTAGAAAATAATTTTAAATCTGTGAGAAATATAGCAGTGGAATTATGTTGAGGGTACAGAGGTGGCATAAAGAAGGGAGTGGTTGATTCTGTGGGGGTGGTAGTGGACATATAAGCATTTAAATAATTTATGTGTTTTGAAAATAGTGACAGTTTTTAATCCATTAACTGTTTGGTAGGCCTATTTTTACTAGTCTAAGGAAAATGGAAATGAGGAAAATTATTTGGATACAGTGTCTATGATTCTGTAGAAACCCTTTCTTTCTTTTCTTTCTTTCTTTCTTTTTTTTTTGCAGTTTTTTTGGCCAGGGCTGAGTTTGAACCCATCACCTCCGGCATATGGGGCTGATGCCCTACCCCTTTGAGCCACAGGTGCCGCCCGAAACCCTTTCTTTAATAGACATTTGTTTTTAGTCTAAACTGAGTTAAGCAGATGGCAAATCTCAATCATTTGTTCCTCGATGTTTATGTTCTGCAAGTTGGCGTTAATTCATTTGTTTTATTAGTCCTGCTTTAGTAAATATATAGTAGGGTGCCTTTAGGAAATGTATCCTCTGCCACTTCTGATGTATCTCGGGCCCCTTGGAGTATTAAATATTAATACCTTAGGGACATAAATTTGGAGCAGAATTATTTAGTGGTAGATTACTTTGTTTCCTCAAAATTGTACTTTTGACAGTATTTTGACATTACTGGCTGCTGTGTGGCCCTCCTGCACTCATGTGGTAGTGAGTGGTGAAGGGGAGGCAGGAGGCAGGGAAAGGTTTACTGCTGAGACAGGCCCTGCCTTTGTGGTAGGTGCTCTGCTTGCAGGGCCCAGGTGAGCATCTGTCGGACACATTCCTTCCCCACCTGTTATACATGATGCCGTGGTGGTGGTAACAAGGATAAAAACCAAAATACTGATCGTGCTTCTCTCCCTACTCCCCCCTCTAATTCCACAGAGTGATGTGCTTTGCGCACAACCTCACTGATGGGGTGATTTAGGTCCTGGCTGATCATTTTAATCAGGTTCTTAAAGTACACAATAGAGTCCAGGATCACCATGCTAATAGTAACAAACATTCATTGAGTATTTCCTGTAGACTAGGCACTCTGATAAAGGCTTTACTTGGATTATTTCACTTCATCATGATAATCTTGTATGGTAAGTACTGTTATTAGTCACATTGTATAGGTGAGTATATGGAGAGTTAGAGATGGGCATACAGAGGCCTGCCTGTGGTTACCAGTTACCCGGTTAGTAAACTGTAAAGCCAAAAGAACTACAGCCATCTGAGTGCAGAGCTGGAGCCCTTCGCCATGGGTAGATGTGTGAAAGGCTGGGCAGCTCAGGCGGAACTAGGGAGCAACCTGCTCTTAGAGCACCAGGTGAGGAAGCATCCCTCACCACTTAAAATCATACAGCAGAACACACAGGGCTTAACTTCATTGGTGCAATTAACAGCAGTTCTGCCTGCAGAACTAAAAACAATTTCAACTGTCTAGCACCTTACTTAAGATCGCACCATATCTTTTGTCTCATGAAATATGAGGCACTTCTGCCTTTGCCTGTGTCACTTGCTGGGTTTATTCAGTTCCACTCTTCAGTATAGAAACAGGAACACCACCTCAGTTAGTGGGGACTGAAAAAATAGGAGGAGGAGAGGTTAGATTCTCTGTTTTTAAATAAAATCTGCAAAGATCTACAAACAGCTCTAGAGTTTATAATTTGAGGGGTTTATGTGAAATGCCCAGTATCCCAAGGCAAACGGGCTTCTCTTTGTACCTTGTACTTGCTGTTGTTCTTACTCTCAGCCTTTCTCTGAGCAAAGGAGTGGAGACCATAGCGAGGGTACTATTGGTAAAACAGATGTTGCTTCCTTGAAATTGCATGCACTTATGGTCTTGTGTGTTAACCACTCTTAACAACTGTGTTTACTATTGAAACTGGAAATACAGACTTTGATTATAGTTTAGCCAGCTTGTCTTGTACTGTTCTCCTGTAAATGGATTATTTTTACTTTAAATTTTTGCTGCAAACCCTTTACCACTACTTAATTGACTCTTCAATCACGACTTGCAGCGAATATGTCAGCATTCCCATGGACGCTAAACACACACTGTATAGTCAGCACAATGGCAGTTTCTGTGTGGGTTACTCGTCTCTTGATTGCTTTTAATGCTGAGAATATGATCCATTCTGGTTACCTTCCACTCCTTCTAATGAAATCTAGGGAGTATGTATCTGTCTCCTTTTAGATTTATCCTAATGGCTCTTGGTAATCATTGTAAAATTACCCATCTGAAACTTAACAGATTGCAAATGAAATAGGTATTCCTCTATTTGTTTTGCTGCTGCCTAATGAAACCTCTGTTTGAGTCATTGAACACTTTAAAAGCCTAACTTTTAAAGTGTTTCCACATCTTAACGTGCCACTTGGCATATTTAGTTCTAACAAACCAGAACTAAAGCAAATTCTGTTTCATGAGAAACTGCTTGCCAAGCTTTAATTTGGGTCATTTTAGAGGATTATTATTATTATTTTTTTTTTGTAGAGACAGAGTCTCACTTTATGGCCCTCGGTAGAGTGCCGTGGCCTCACACAGCTCACAGCAACCTCTAACTCCTGGGCTTAAGCGATTCTCTTGCCTCAGCCTCCCGAGTAGCTGGGACTACAGGCGCCCGCCACAACGCCCGGCTATTTTTTGGTTGCAGTTTGGCTGGGGCCGGGTTTGAACCCGCCACCCTCGGTATATGGGGCTGGCGCCTTACCGACTGAGCCACAGGCGCCATTTTAGAGGATTATTAATGAACTTGTGAAGTGTATGTAAGCACTTATTATTGACAAAATAATGGCATTAACATTCAGTAGAATTCTCAATCAGTGACAAGGCATTTCTTTGGCAAGATACTGAAAAGTGCCACTATTGACCTAATAATTTTCAAGGATCTTACTAGTTATTATTACTAGAGGAATGTTACTGTTTAAATTTTCATGTAAAAATGCAACAGGCCCACCCCCATCTTGGGGAGTGGTCCAAAGCTATCATATTTAGACTATATGTCCAGAATTCTTACTTGCAGTGACAGAAACAGAATGCTGGAGAGAGTAAATGCAGGGTAGTTGTTGTAGGTTAAGGTGTGGAGTAGCCTGAACCCTATTTAGCTAGTGCTAAGGTTATGATTCACATTTCCCATGTGTCTTTCCTGGTCGTAGCATTAATGTTGGTTTAACTAGACTTTCGATTTAATTATAACTGTTAGTATAAAGTCAGATGTCAGTTCACTTGGTTGCATGCTGAGGCCTGTAGAATATGGAGTGCTTTGCTTCCAGCCACATCTGTTGTCTCCTCTCATTATCTGTTAATGGTACTCAACTTGACAGGGTTGTTTTGATAAATGAAGGGTGTTATGAAACCAGGAGCTGGAATTTGAGTGGAATGGAGCTTAGGACAAAAGAAAGCAATGATATAGACAAGGCCAGAGAGATATACCTTGTGAGAACTAAGCAGTACCATGTGATAATGAGTGTTAATTTTTTTTGGGGGGGGGGTAAGAGTATTTCTAATGTTTTTCATTCATCTCACATAATTATTCTTTCTTTTTTTATGTATATGTGCAAAACACTTGAAAAATTGTAGTTCTTGTTATAATAAGTTAGATTTCTCCTCTGCAGATCCTTAATTTACAAAATCACACCAATGAAGTTTGATACAAATCTTTCACTTTGAGGAGTTGGGGTTTGGAATGGTATGTTGTCGCTGACTGGGAGTCTGCAGATCAGCAGAACTCCTGTGCAGGCTTCCATGTCAGAGAAATAGGCCTTTTATTTAAAAAAGAAAAAAAAACTGGAAATAAGTTCAGTGTAAAAGAGATGTGAGGATTAACTTCCTGATAAAACAAAGTTTGGGATTCTGAGAAGCTTTGAAGACAAACTAGCATGTAAGATACTTTCAAAATTGTATATTCTTTTTTTTTTTTTTTCTAAGAGATAGAGTCTCACTTTGTTGCTGTCAGTAGAGTGCCATGGCCTTATAGCTCAAAGCATCCTCCAACTCTTGGGCTTAAGTGATTCTCTTGTCTCAGCCTCCCAAGTAGCTGGGACTACAGGTGCCCGCCACAATGCCTGGCTATTTTTTTGTTGCAGTTTTGCCAGGGCCCGGTTTGAACCTGCCACCCTCTGTACATGGGACCAGTGCTCTACTCACTGAGCCACAGGTGCCACCCCAGAATTGCATATTCTATTTATATCGCTCTCTGTGTGTACAAAATTTATTGTTACTATCTATACAGTTTATCTGCTGTTTTTATGTTGCTTAAATGCCAGGTAGGTAGGAAGAACTTTGAATAAACTAATGGTGGCCTCTATCCCTTAACTCTTTTTTGTATGTGTTTTGAAGACAGTCTCACTCTGCTGCCCTGGGTAGAGTGCCACTGTGGTGTCATCACAGCTCACAGCAACCTCAAATTGTTTCAAACTCTTGGGTTCAAGTGATCCTTTTGCCTCAGCCTTCTGGGTAAATGGGCTGTAGGCTCCTCCCACAATGTCCAGTTTGTTTTTCTATTTTTAGTAGAGACAGGGTCTTTCTCTTCTCAGGCTGGTTTTGAACTCCTGAGCTTAAGCAATTCTCTTGCCTCAATCTCCTGAGTAACTGGGGCTACAGGTTCCTGCCATGACACCTGGCTAGTTTTTCTATTTTCATTAGAGAGGAAATCTCGCCCTTGCTCAAGCTAGTCTCAAAATTCTGAGCTCATGGAGATCCACCAGCCAGCCTCAGCCTCCCAGAGTGCTAGATTACAGGTGTGAGCCACCGTCTGGCCTCTGTTTCTTTCTTTCTTTCTTTTTTTCCCTAAAGTATAGCTTGGAAATAAGACCCTGGTTAGGGTCTCAGTGTTTTTATGAGGGACCGCAGGCACAATTATTCAAATCTTTGAAAAGTGGAGATAAAAATTTCCCTTTTTAGTAGACTTTTTTTAAAATTTATTTTTTATTGTTTTGAAGACTCAGTCTCACTGTGTTGCCCAGGCTGGACTCTTGAACTGGGCTCAGGGGATCTTCACACCAGGCATCCAACACCTCTCCTGGTTTACTAGAGTTTTAAAGGTTAATAGAGGTTTGGCACCCGTAGCACAGTGGATATGGCACTCACCACATACACTGAGAGTGGCAGGTTCGAATGCAGCTCAGGACAGCTAAACAACAGTGATAGCTGCAACCAAAAATAGCTGGGTGTTTTGGTGGGTGCCTGTAGTCCCAGCTACTTGGGAGGCTGAGGCAAGAGAATTGCTGAAGCCCAGCACTTTGAGGTTGCTGTGAGGTGTGACGCCACAGCACTGTACAAAGGGTGACAGAGTGAGACTGTCTCAAAATTAAAAAAAAAAAAAATAATAAAGGTTAATAGAAAGTATGACAATTGTTTGCATAGATACTACTTATTTGAGATAGGCCTCTTTGTGCCAAGAAATGTGTAGAGAATATATGAAATGAGCAAAGTAGGGTCATTGGCCTCAATTAACTTATTTATTCCACAGATTTGACACTGGGTATTTGATGATGAATAAATATACAGGACCTTCTCTAATGGAACTCACCATTTAGAAAAGACTATGGACATTGATCAAGAAATCACACCAGTGAATTACAAACTGAGATAATACCACCAGAAAAAGATGTGAAAACTTAAAGCAACTTGACCTAGAATGGGGCCTCAGGGAAAGGAAAGCTTTGCTGAAAAAGTGGTATTAGACCTGAGATCTGACGGAGGAGCAGGATTTAAACTGTATGTATGAGCATGGTAGGTGGTGGCAGGGAGATTATTCTTGTTCTTGTGAGGAGCAGTGCAGACCTGCACTAGAAATCTTGCTATCTGGGGAAAGCAGGAAGACGAATTGTAACCAGAATGTGCGGGCCGGGTGCAGGACAAGCACGTAGCATGTAAGTGTCATAAAATGCTCTCAGAGCATTTGGAGTCCTTCAGCAAGGAGGCACAGTATGGATCCAGAATAGAGCAGTTTGATGGTTCTCACCAGCCTTTTTCAACTCAGTGTAAACCATCACTTTTCAGATGGTTCGCAGGGGAAAAAACCAACCCTCTTCAGGCTGTGCCATGTGTCTGGATCTAACTGTAGAAGATTCAAATGTGTCCAGGTGCAGAAGCAGTTTCTGGAGCTTGGCTTCATGATCGATTTCATTTCTGACACACACAGACTAATCTCAGTGCCACTTGGTTATGAAGCAGATTTTCAAGTTGCACATCCCCTCAGGATGGTTTCATTGAGGAATGGTGTTCAGTGGAGCTTATAGAAGTGGAGATTTACACTACAGACCACCTCTGATTTGTATCGATCACAGCTTCCTTTCAATGTGGAAAAGACACTATGCTTCATCTGCTCTTGCTCTCAGTAATGTGCTGTGTTAGGAGTTTTAGACAGATATTTCAATCTCTTGTAGAACAACTAGATTTTTCTTTAAAAGAGATCATCAGCAGAAGGATCTTTAAATAGCAAACATGCATGTCAGTTTGGCTGTCTGTGGCAGTGAGGCAAGACCTCTAGGTTCTACTTAGTCCCTCTCTACCGTCACCCCACCTTGTTGAGACACTTGGGCAAAGCACTTTAGTCTGTCTACATTTCTCTGTCTATGCCATAAAAAAAGATTGAGGCTTTACATCTTTTGTATTAACCTAGATAGAGTTGGAGGATACTTCTGCTTAGTAAAGTATCACAAGAATGGAAAAACCAGTATCCAGTGACTAGCATGAAGTCAGTAGATGAATATCAATGGAAAAGAAGTCATACTCTAAAATAATTTAAAGAGGTTTATTCTGAGCCAAATTTGAGGACCATGATCTGGAGCCACACCCAAGAAGCCTTGAGCATGCCTGTAATCTCAGCACTCTGGGAGGCTGAGGCGGGTGGATCCCCTGAGCTCATGGGTTTGAGACCAGCCTGAGCCAGAGCGAGACCTAGTCTCTAAAAAGAACCAGGCATTGTGGCAGGTTCCTGTAGTCCCAAGCTACTCAGGAGGCTGAGGCAACAGAATTGCTTGAGCCCAAGAGTTTGAGGTTGTTGTGAGCTATGATGCCATGACACTAGTGCTACTGAGGCTGACAAAGTGAGACTCTGTCTACAAAAAAGAAGAAAGAAAGAAAAAGAAAAGCCTTGAGCAAGTGGACTCGACATAGTGGGGTTACAGTTTGGTTTTACATATTTTAGGGAGGCAGGAATTACAAGTGAGATCATAAATCAATACATGGAAAACATGTATTGGTTTGGCCCAAGAAAGAGGGACATTTGGAGATGGGAGCTTACAGGTTTTTGGTAGGTTTAAAGATTCTTTAGCTGACAATTGGCTGAAAGAGTTAGGCTCTGTCTAAAAAGACCAGGAGTCAGTGAAAAGGAATGCTTAAGATAAAGGGTCTGTTAATTAGAGTATCTGATGAACTCCAGTGGTTTGTTGTGTGTATTTAGAACCTGCAGGTAGGTCTTGCGTAGCCTTAGGCCTGTTACTGAGTCATAGAGGACATATCTAAGAGGGGGAGAGGGGGCATGATGAAGCTCGTCTAGTCTCCTTTCTCTTGGCTGGCAGCTTAGTTTTAGTGATCCTCTTGGTCAAAGAGGATGCAATCAGTCCATTGCTCACTGGGGAGCCTTAAGATTTTATTTCAGTTCACACAAACAGATACATGCCCCCCAAGAGAAAAACTCAGTTAAATCCGAACTGGGGGCAGGGAGAGAGGGAGGGGAATTGGACTGCCCTCACCTAAGAGGCACAATGTAAGATTACGTGGCACACCTTCTGGTGAGGGACATGACTCCAATAGGGACTTTAGCTAACAAACGCAAACATTGTAACCTCAGCTTTTGTACTGTCATTGGTGATGGCCGTGGCTCAGTGAGCAGGGCGCCGGCCCCATATACCGAGGGTGGCGGGTTCAAACCCAGCCCTGGCCAAACTGCAACCAAAAAATAGCCAGGCGTTGTGGTGGGCGCCTGTAGTCCCAGCTGCTCGGGAGGCTGAGGCAGGAGAATCGTGGAAGCCCAAGAGCTAGAGGTTGCCCTGAGTCCTGTGACATCATGGCAGTCTACCGAAGGCGGTAAAGTGAGACTCTGTCTCTACACACACACACAAAAAAGAATAATAAACTTTCTTTGCCTTATTATCGGGTAAGAGGGTACCCGATAATTCAGCAGCTTTATGGGACCTTGGAAGGTCTAATGAACATTTATAAAGCTGTTTAATAGTCCCTTGAACCTTGCCTGGAAGGTGAAAGGTGTAATAGTGAAGATGCCAAAAGTGATGGTTTAAATTTTCAGCTTGTAACTTTCGAATGTGGGCTGACACTGAGTAAGTTTAATTCTTTGAATTCATATTCTATAGGAATACATTTTCAAAAAAAATCCTGTAGAGTGTCTTATTTAAAGAGGGCAAATTGAGCTTGACTATTAGCACTAAGGAATATGCAGTGTACATGTAGTTTAATTTTAATAAAATTTAGTAAGTTGATAATGTTTTCACCAGACTTCGTTGGGGGTGGGGAAGAAACTAATTTGAAATTAACAGTTGGTAATTGTTAAGATGCACATAAAAATCGAATTAATGAGAGAGTCTGGAGTCTGGTAGCCGGTGGCTTATATGTTTATTTAAAGCCACTTGGTAAGGAATGTGCATTTATTTTGCTTCCTTATTAGATGAAATATAATTTAAGCTATGTCTTGTCTAACAGATGGGTCTTTATTTTCTTGTGGAAAAGGGATTGGAGAGATTTTTAAGCAAATGACTTATAGAGAACTCTTCAACTGTGAGGAGAACGGGGTCAGAAATGTTGTTTGTCACCAGACTGCGCTGCTTTCTTCTCCTGTGCCTCTTTGAGACAAATGTCTGGCTTGTCTGTTCCATCTGCATTTGTCAGACGTCAGGGGTGGTTGGCATTAATATTCCTGGCAGAAGCTGAGGCAGCTCTAGAACGTGTGAAATGCTGATCACTCACGGAGATGCGCTGCCTCTTTAATAGCTTGCTTGCAGATGCATTTTCTAGCTGACCACGCTATTAAGAGCTGCCATCAATCACGCAGACTCCGGTTCCGGCTGTCTGGCGAGGCGGGGCCGGGGGAGCGGGGGCTGGCCCGGCGGCCGGCATTGTGTGCGCGCGCAGAGCCGGCCCGGCTCCAGCCCGGGTTTTCCCGGCCGCCGCCGCCGCCGCCGCCGCCGCCGCTGGGAGGCTGCTCTTTCTCTCCCGGCGTCTGGGTCACAGGCATGTGGCAGTGTTAGCCCGGCCGCCCAGGCAGAAGGAGCGCGAGCTGAGTGCAGCGGCCGCGGGCAGCAGGCGTGGGCCGGAGTGGCCAGTTTCCCAGCTGCGGGCGGGGCCCCGGCGGCCACCGCTGTCCGCAGCCTGCCAGCCTCGGGGACCTGCGCCCGAGCTGCGCTGCCCCGTGGCCGCCAGGCCTCCTTTTGTTGAGCAAGTGCATTTCACTCCCGACCCCCAGCCCGCGCCGCCCCGCCCCGCCCCTGCCCACGGGCCGGGAGTTTGGGGGGCTCTGCCGGAGGAGGACCAGGCCCGCGGGCTCAGCTCCTGCCGCCGCGGCCCGGCGACCTCGTGCTGCCGGGGGGACTTCAGTCTTGGGCCAGGAAGTTGGGCAAGTGTGGGCGCAGGGGCTCTCGGAGGTGGGTGTACAGGAGTGTCCAGCTGACCCTAGAAAGGGGACGATGGCTTTCCAGGAATAGGAAATCAGGATTTGCTGTGTCCCGTTGCTTTTGGGTTTACTAGTTTTTAATTTGCCCCAAACTCTGAAAAAATCTCTGTTAAATAAATCTAGATACAAAACTAGAAAACATCTCTGGGGCAGAGATTTTTAAATATATTTGTGCATATTTTTTTCTTCTGAAAAGAAAGCGTTTGTTGAAGATGAGCAATGTATAATGCGAAAGTCAATCTTAGATCAGAAACTTCATTGTTTACTGTAGAGTAGATATACATTTAAAAATGAATTTGATAATCTTGATTATAAAGTAATTTTGGGTTGCTTAAGTGATACATAAAATTTTCATCTTTGACCGGAAGGCTGTTAATTTGCCAGAGTAGGTAAAAGGCAGGGTTAGTCTTGAGAAGGACTGCTTTATGTTAAAATATTTTGTTGGAAGGTGGTGGTTTTCCTGCCTTTCTCCCCTTGTTTACCCAAATCTTGTTCTGTGAAGCTATGGGGAGACCTGCTTGACTACTTTCAGTTTGCTGGGGGAAAAACTCATTTAATAGGTTACTTTGTTTTACTCTCGGCCTTTAAGCTTCCCTGGTGCACATGTGCCTGTGCCACCACGCTGCCTCTGTGGGGCATTGTTTGGCTGGAGGTCTCTCAGCCATATGGAAAATCTAAAAAATGGTATATGAATGAACACGGGGTGAACAGAAAGATTACATTTTCCCTTTGAAATAGTGTACCCTTGGGCTTTAACAGTGCGGCACTGAGTAAAAGTTGAGAACAGAGTTGACAAAGTCCTAAAAATTCTGTGCCAAAATTACTGTATTGAGTTCTGGCTTTTTTTCTTTCTTTCTTTCTGGGAACTCCAAATTTAAAGTAGACATGATTTGAAACCTTACAGATGGGAACAATACCCCATGTAAGCCTGTCTATCTGTGGACAATTATTTCCAAAAGCACAACCAACTCTGCGTTTCTGTATGTTAGATTTGTGCTCTAGAGGCAATTGCTTTTCTGAATATTTACATTGCCTTGTAAAATAACATAAGGCAGATTTTTAGATGCTTAACAGCAACCTCACAATAGCGTGGGGCAGTCATTAGAAGCTCCTATTTGCTTTTTTCCTACTCTGTAATTTAGAAGTGTTTAGACTATTTTATAAAGATCTCTGGGACCAGTGAAAGGTGGTTTTCAGCCCAAAGCACTTGAGCGCTCATTGTACTCTGGCAGGCACTGGCGCTTGGCAGGCTGCACTTGAAGTGTTATTTGATCTGCTTGCATGATAGAATTGACTAAGATTACACTTCTTCCTTCCCCGTGGCTGTTGAAAGTGATGCATCCACAAGAACTGTTCTTCAATAACATATTTAAAGACTTAACCCACATTCATTCATTCTCTCTGAGGTTTCCAGGAAAAGGCCATTTAGATTTTTGTCTTGTTTTGTGGTTTTGCATTTGTGAATTGAGGCGAGAGCTGACGTAATGTAGCTGTACCACTTCCTTTGTGTGTGTATGTGTTTTTATAGCCTATAAGGTATGTTCCAGTCTGCATGGTTGTGAATATTGCTCACATGCCTGAATGTGTGTGTGTGTATTTTCACATCCCGGTATCTTCCACTATATGCCAATTTATTTTTCACATTGTAGGCTAGAGAAGAATGTGATGGTGTGCCCATCAACTCGTCAGTAAGGTTCAGTGAGTTGCCTGCGTATTATGCAGACTAGTTTTTCATTGTAATCAGTGCAGCTGTGCACAGCTGTTAGGTCAGAATGCATTGGCTGCTCCTGCAGGGTAGCTTGATCTTACACTGGAGGTTTCATAGACTTGGCTAGCTGGTTTCTTAATCCTTCCCCATTGCCATTGTGCTTGCTTTTAAGAAAGTGATAAAACATGACAAGCTTTTATTTACTCATGTAATAGTTTATTTGTGAAAGATTTATTTTTTGTTTGGAGGAAACCAGTAAACCATGTAACTTATTAGAAGGCAATACATTTACCTTGCTTTTCAAATTTGCTTCGTTTTGTATATAGTCTGAGAGGCCAGTGGAACCATCCATTTTATAATGACATAGAAAGGGAATATTTGTTTTTTAAAAGAAAACCTAGGGAAAATGGACTCTTAGTGTAGGATTAATTTGTAAGAGCTCAAGCAGCAATGAATGTTAGTGTGGGTGGAGATAAGTAGCATGTCTAGAATGTTATCTCTGCCTCTTACCTCTTGTTACACTGTACCAAAGGGACTGAGAGAACCATGGATTAACAGCAGTTGGGCCAGATGCTGGATGATTAATAGAAACGTTTAGATGAGGGGCATATGTGGTCAACTTCAAATTTTAAAATATTGTTGGTTTCAGATTACTAGAAAGTATTTACTTTAAGAATGAGTAGATCTGAATCTTTGAAAAATAAGCTTTTAAGAAAGGCTTTTCAGGATGCAGAATAAATTGTGGCTTGAATGACATGGTTTCTCCATGGTCTGGTCTCCTTTTCTGTTGAGGAGATACTACTATCCAGAGCTGTGTCTACCACCACAGGGTTCTAGATTTTCCACTGAGTTTTTAAAAAGGAGCAAAAGTCATAGAAGCAAACTTGATTGAAATCTGTTTATAAATGAAGCTTAATGTGGCACCTTTTTAAGAGGCCCAGTTTATTGCTAGAAGATGGGAAGTTGGAAGCTGTCTTCATGGGGTGGCAGAAAAGGAGCTTGGCTCAGGCTGTGATTTTTTTTTTTTTTTTTTTTAATAATCTCATTGAATAAATAGATCCTTCATAAAACCACCTGTAATGAGGAAATAGAGTGTAACACTTTCTAAAAAAATGTGATAATTTCAGTGTAACTTACCTGGAAAATGTTTTCTCTATTTAAAAGAAATGGAAACATTTAGACTTAAGACATTGTAGATCCATTCCAAACAGGTTACTATTAAAGGTTCATTTGTAAAACCTTTTTTTTTTCAGATGATGTTTTCTAGTTCCAAGTATTAATGGTGATTGGGCTTTTAGACTTGCCCTCCAAAATCTAACTAATCCATGATATAGTTGACATATTTATATATTTGTAATGAAAAACTGTTAAGAAAACTCTGTTGACATTTAATTAGCATAACCTTACTCAATTTTTTATGGTATCACGTGGAAGTTTGCTGGTGTAATTAGTTAATTTATTCAGTATAGCAGGTTCTGTTCCTGGTACTACCATTTACTTGTTGTGAGACCCAGGATAAATTACACAGCCTCTGTGACTGGTTTGTTTTATGGGAAACTGATGGATTTACCTAGAGGATGTGCAAAGTGCTTAGGACCATGCCTGCCGTGCAACAACTGTGGAACTTAATATGGTGAGCCTTGATCATGGGATAGGTATTATTTAATATTTTAGCTGCTAAAGATAGAACAAAGATGAAGTTGCTGCTATCCTCCTGTCATTTACTTTCCAGTGATGGAGGCGGACAAAACAAGTAAAAGTGAACGTGAGCATTCATTAAACTCCCAAAGGCAACTCTGGGTATGTCAGTGATTTTTTTTTTTTTAGAAGCTTAAATCAATCTTTATTACTTTTTGCGATAAAACTGCATTTCTCATACTAGTAAGATTTATTAGCTGTTTTAAAGTAATTTTTGTATAGGTGGAATAGAGAAGGGACTTTTCCCGGGAAAGAAGGGAAAAAAAAAAGAACAGAAGAAATTAAAGATAGAGATTTGTCTGTTTAAGCAGCTAATAATAGAAAGAGAATGTTTGAATCCTGGTCCATTGGTACAAGGAAGTATGTGGCCATTATTAATCATCATGATATAAAACTATGATGTAAACCTAGTCACAAAAAACTGTAGATACCATACTGTTTATGATTCCAATTATGTGTATATCCACTTTACTCCCAGAGGCTGAGGAAAGAGAGCAGAAGGAAATATACCTGAGATTAATAGTGCTAATCTCTGGGAGGCGAGATTATGGATAATTTCATTTTCTTAATATTCTGCCTTTGTAAGAATTACCTAATTCTAGGTTTAAATCCCTCTGGGATACAAACGAGGGAACTAAGGCTTAGAGAGATTGGTTGCACAGCTAGTGAGTGGTGAGGCCAGGACTGCAAGCCAAATCCTGATCCCTTGTTCTTTTTTTTTTTTTTCGTTTTCCTTTTTTTGAGACAGAGTCTCAAGCTGTGGCCCTGGGTAGAGTGCCATGGCGTTACAGCTCACAGCAACCTCAAACTCTTGGGCTTAAGCGATTCTCTTGCCTCAACCTCCCAAGTAGCTAGGACTATAGGTACCCACCACAATGCCCGCTGGTTTTTCTGTTGCAGTTGTCATTGTTGCTTTAGCTGGTCCAGGCCAGATTTGAACCTGCCTGCCTCCGTGTATGTGGCTGGTGCTCTACTCACTGAGCAACGGGCACTGCCCTGATCCCTTGTTCTTAACTCACACTTGACCATCCCTTATTCTACAAAAGGGTAACCATGGGGAGAAGGCTTCCTTTCCTCTGCTGGCAGCTCAGCGGCCCACACAACTTTGCTAATGCTAACCTGGAGATGCTCACTGAATCCCAGGTGGAAGAAGTCAGTGCTGAGATAATGCTTGTAAATGTTGGTGCTGGAAAAGATCCTCATGCAAAAACTCCCTGGAACCCAAAAGTCATGGGTTTGCTTAGTGATCTTAAGGTCCTTTAGGGATGAGTTTAGAGCTATTAAAAAAAAAAAAAAGTCTTTATTTTTTAAATTCCTCTGGAACACTTAGTTATTTCAAGTGTGAAATGCAGGACTCTAGCCTGTTTTTCCCCAGTAGAACAATTGATTTTATGACAAAATATCTTACTGGAATAATTTTTTGTTAGGAAATTAAAACATTTCAAACAGGCATATAATAAAATAGCTCCACCTTGTTCCCACATATACCCACAGATGTTTACATTACAAATGCTATATGTAGTATTCTGCTTCTGGCATTTTTTCATTCTCCATATTTGTGCTTATGAGTCTAGGAAGAATGCATGTCTTAGCTATTTCTGTAGTCCTCTGTTGATGGGCATTTTGACTGTGGGGAATTTGTTGTTATCTATAAGTGGTACTGCAGAGAGCATCTATATAGTTCGTAACCTTTGCTTCTCTTTTCATAAAATTATCTGTGACATAAATTCCTAGATGTAGAATTGCTGGGCCTTGTGATATTTTCTTGAAAATTCTGTTGATAAGGTAATAATATATGTAAATCAGGTTCCCTTTGAAGATATGTGAAGTTTTAGAAAAAACATATTTTTCTTAAAAAATTTAAAACATGCCCTTAAATAAAATGAAGATGGACAATTCTTTAGACATTCTCATTCTATTTGAGGATAAGTAAATCCTCACTTATCCTCAACAGTGAGCAGGATGGATTTATTAAGACTAAATCATGCCAAAGTTGACAACTTTTTTGGTGGAATTGGAAGGAAAAGGAGATGTTGGCTGAAAGGCATAGATATTGAATTTGTTCTTTTTGAGAACATCATCTGGTACAGTACTTTCCAGAAATGTAATGCAAGTGTGGGTGCGTCTGTGTGTGTCTGTGTGTGCCTATGTGTGTGTGTGTGCATGTCTGTGTGTGCCTGTGTGTGTGCATGTCTGTGTATGTCTATGTGTGTGTGCATGTCTGTGTGTGCCTGTGTGTGTGCATGTCTGTGTGTGTCTGTGTGTGTGTGCATGTCTGTGTGTGCCTGTGTGTGTGCATGTCTGTGTGTGTCTGTGTGTGTGCATGTCTGTGTGAGTCTGTGTGTGCGTGCATGTGTGTGTGCGCATGTCTGTGGGTGTGTGGGTGTGTGCATGTCTGAGTCTGTGTGTGTCTGTGCCTCTGTGTGCGTGCCTGTGTGTGTGCGTGTCTATGTGTGCCTGTGTGTGTGTGCATGTCTGTGTGTATGTGTGTGTGTGCGCGCGCTTCTGTGTGTGGAATCAGGAGTAGGGAATGGAAGATGGTTTGAGAGGAGGAGGTCTGAAAGGTAAACTTAACACACTGGGGCAAAGGGGGGAGAGCGCTTCAAAGTGGAGGTTGACAGTTGTCACATGCTTTAGATTCTGGACTAGAGAATGGGTACTGAGGTGATGCTATTGAATAGATACCATTTATTTATTTGAAATCAGTGACCCTCTGAGAATTTGGGATAATAAGCAGACGAGCTTAGGAGGTAGAGGATGTGTCAAAGATAGTTTGCAGATGGTAAGAAAATGTTGAGAAGTTGGGAATCTCAGCATGTTACCTAGAAGAGGCTTAATGGTATTAACTGGTTCATGTATGCAGAGGTTAACACTGATGACATTCCGTGGGAGGCCATTGTGCCGATTAATATGACAGGTATACTCAGGTTTAGGGGATAAAATGAGGTAGTGGATATAAGTCACTTTAGAACAGGGGTGTCCAACGCACGACCTGTGGGCTGTATACTGAATTTCAAGGCTGTTTTGCATGTCTGTGGTGTTGGATATTACTTAAACTATACACAGACACTTTGGCGCAGAGAAGAAAAAAGGTTCGACTGCTTAAGGAACGTAGAAAACATTTTCATTTTACAGTATTAATCAAATTACTTTTGAAGATTTTAAGAACATGGTAGAGTAAGTATGGGAGATCTTTATAAAATTATTCATGGCATTAATGACTTGGAATAAAGCTGAGCAATTAGATGTTTCTCATGGCTTATTTCCACAAAGCAAATGAGCTTTTTGTAGATGTGGTTTAAAAAAATTGTCCGTTTATGTATGACTTTTGCGCTTCAGAGGAACAAAATAGAGCGAGTGAATATACCGTGCACTTGAAAAAGTCCCCAGATGGTGTGTGCTGCTGTGTTCACGGCCGTATTTACCACTAGATCAACCAGATTAACTACAAATAATTTAAGAATAGATGACTAGAAACAGGGGTATATATTCAGGTCTTGGCTGGTGTTGAACCTTAGCAGCAATAGTGACTCAACCTGTGTGCCTGTTAGTTTTCTTTTTTTTTTTTTTTTTGTGGTTTTTGGCCGGGGCTGGGTTTGAACCCGCCACCTCCGGCATATGGGACCGGTGCCCTACTCCTTGAGCCACAGGCACTGCCCGTGTGTGCCTGTTAGTAAAATGGCAGCTGAAATTATTTCCTTTTGGATGAGGGGCTCGTCTACAAATGGCATTTTACCCTGAAAGAACGATGTAACTAACTTAAAAATTGTACCCTCATATTAATTTGAAAAAATAAAAAAAACCTCAAAAAAATTACTTCCTTTTGCATGATTTCTTCATTGGGTCAAATCTTTGTTTTACACTGAGAGCTGAGTGCTTACATACAGGACCATATAGCCAAGATCCTTTTACTGTATCGCTTTATTATTCAATAGAATGTTTTCGTTGTTTTATTCACAGTTTACCATTTTTAAACATTTAAAAAATGTTAAGTATATTCAGTTGACATCTTTAAGGTATGTAATATATGGTGAGCCGTCTGTAACTGTATTTTTTAGTGTTACCAATAAAACAAAAACAGATAAAACCCTTCAATACTCAAGTCTATACATTAGTGTGAATGCTTTTTCTATTACAGAGATTTAATGAAAACACTCAAACTTAAATCTTAACTGTTTTTGGCCTGTTTATTAGCTTAATAAAATGAATATTTTCTTAAATGACATGTAAACTTAGGAAAATATTTTGAAACATTGTCCAGGAATTTTAAAATTGTGGGGGTGGGATGGGAGACAGACAGATACGCATTTATTTGTTGACTAAAATAATACAGAAAAACATATCTAGATTGGACCTTTTGAACAGCATGTTTTTTGTTTTTGCTATTTAGTTTTTACTGGTGTCTTTTTGGGGGAGGGCAGGGTAGGAAAATTAGCAGGAAAGTTTTAAACCTTACATGCGTGTTTTTTGATCACTTCCTTAGGCAGTGTCTTTAGGAGCCTGTGCTCTTTCCACAGGGCATAATTCTGATACTGAATAGGTAAGAGGAAGGGTTCAGTAATAGAATATTCACCATTCTCATTATGTGAGGTGTTCATGGAAGGGATTCTAGCAATTGATATTCACTCTTACATGTGTGGGGGCAAGAGCAGTTTGAGTTTTGATCTTTGAATGGAAAAGAAGAATAAAAAGTCCTGGAAAATGTAAAGATTAAGGTAATCTTGCTTTTTCTGGGGGGCAAGAAACCTGGTCAATTTTGTCAATAGGTTGAAGTTGGTTACACAAACATTTATTATTGAATAAGTAAATTTTATTGTATATGGCACTTAAAAACATTAAAAAATTCAACAAGTATTAAATCAGTAGAATTAATTAAATTAATTATTAAAATTAACAATTTTAAAGAATGTTTTGGGAGGCTAAATGCAGTAGCTCGTGCCTGTAATCCTAGCACTCTGGGAGGATGAGCTGGGAGGATCCCTTGAGCTCAGACCAACCTGAACAAGAGGGAGACCCAATCTATACTAAAAAATAAAAATAAATCAGTTGAGCGTTATGGTGGGCACCTGTAGTCCCAGCTCCTTGGGAGGCTGAGGCAGGAGGATCACTTAAACCCAGGAATTTGAGGTTGCTGCGAGCTAAAATGATGCCACATCCCTCTAGCCTGGGCAGCAGTGAGATTCTGACTTGAAAGAAAAAAAGAGAGGGAGGGGGCAGGAAAAGAAAGAAAGAAAGAAAAAGAATGGTTTTGGGCTTAGAGAAAAATTGAGCAGCAAGTGCAGAGTTTTCCTGTGCCCCCCAGCTGAGTTTCCTCTGTTAACATCTTGGCATTTGCACGGTACATTGTTACAGTTGATGAGCCAGTACTGATAGATTCCTTGTAACTAAAGCCTAGAGTTGTATTAAGTTTCTCTCTTGGTGTTGTACGTTGTGTGGGTTTTGATAGGTTTGATGACACGCATTCACCATTGTAACATTCTGTAGAAGAGCTTTACTGCAGTCCACTTACCGGAGGTTGTACATACTCATCCTTCTCTCCCTGCTTTCACCCAAATTCCTGGCAAGCACTGAGCTTTCCTGGTGTCTCCATAGGTTTGCTTTTCCAGATGTCATGTAGTTGGACTCAAAAAGCATATAGCCTTTTCAGATCGGCTTAACTTAGCACTGTTTTTAAGGTCTCTCTGTGTGTCTCTGTGGCACGATAGCTCACCCTTGTCACTGCTGATGCTCCATGGTGAGATGTGCTAGTTTATTTACCCACTCGCTTGGGTTGCTTCCAGGTTAAGGCAGTTATGAATCAAACTGCTGTAAGCTGCATGTGTCTAGGTTTTTGTGGTAAGATTAAGTTTTCTCCTCCTCTTGGTAACTACTGAGGAGCGTGATTGCTGTGTTGCATGTGAAGAATGTGTTTGGTTTTGTAAGAAACTGGTGTACTTTCCTCCAAAGTGTCTGTACCTGCTGCATTCCTACTAGCAATGAGAGAATTTGTGTTGCCCCACGTGGTCTTGATAGCATTTGGTGTTGTCAGTGTTGTAGAGGTTAACCTTTTTTGGTTATTAAAGAATTTCTTTTTTTATATAACAATACATTCTGATGTCGGCCACATTACAATTCTGTCTTTCTCTACTATTTGCCACTATAGTGGGAGGAATGAGGGCCACGAATTTCATGTATTACATGTGTTTCATTTTCTTTCTTGTACGGGGAGAGCATAAAGGTGAAATTTAAAAGTAATGTAGTCTGATTAGATTTTTAATGAGCATAATTCTAATAGAATGATGTTAGGTTATGGTTCATGTATATGTGGTACAGTTGGTCTTCTGAATCCTCATGGTCTGTATCCAGGAATTCAAACAACTATGGGTCAAAAATATTTGTAAAAAAGTAACAACAATGAAAATCATACAAATAAATACAGTATAACAACTATTTACATAGCATTTACTATTATAAGCAATCTAGAGATGATTTAAAGTATACAGGAGGATGTGATTAGGTTATATGAAAATGCCACAGCATTTATAAGGGACCTGAGCATTTGTGGATTTCAGCATCTGCCTGGGTTTGGGGATCAGTCTCCCTCATATGCCAATAGGTAACTGTAGTATTAATTTATTAGTGGTTTTGTGTGTTATTTCTCCTCAGTTTTCCTGTCTTTATTTTCTAAGAGATTTCATTTTACAATAGAAAGGGATACTTTGAATTTTTAAAAATAAACTCAATTCTGCTAAGGTTCTGATTTGCTAGATACTTGGAGATTTAAATATTTACATTATTCTTTCTTTATTAAGGACTGTTTGATCAGGGCACTCAGAAATGAGGAAGATTTGGTACATTTTCCTTGAGATTTATAATATATTTAGTAATAATTACAGCAGTGAATATCCAAGGCCTTACCATGCAGTAGATAACCGTGTACTTCTTTTTTTCTGAGACACAGTCTTACTATGTCATGCTGGGTAGAGTGCAGTGGCATCCTCTTAGTGCACAGCAACCTCAAACTCCTGGGTTCTAGCAGCCTCCTGCCTCAGCCTCTTGGGTAGCTGGGACTATAGGCACCAGCTGCCGAGCCCAGCTAATTTTTCTATTTTTAGTATACACAGAGTTTCCCTCTTGCTCAGGCTAGTCTTGAATTCTTCGCCTCAAGTGATGTTCCTGCCTAGGCCTCCCAGAGCACTAGGATTATAGGCGTGAGCCACCATGCTCTGCCAGATAATGTATACTTCTGAGAGGAGGTTAGAACTATTTCCCAGCTATGCTAATTTAGAACATTGTGACTTTTCATTTGTCCAGTACTTAATTGGAATTTAATATCAGCCTTAATTGTGCTCTATAACTACACAGAGTCTTGGTCATGAAGATGATTTGGATAGGCTGTCCTGAAGGTTATATATACAGTTCATTAATTCCTGTTAGGTATTCTTTATTTTTTATCAGGGATCGATTCCTTTGATTATTGGTGTAAGATACGATCTTTACCCCAGAATATAGTTTGTGAGCATTTGTGTACATATCCACAATGCACAATTGCAGGTTTATGGAGATGTAAATAGCCCATCCATGGACCTCTCAGGCTGGGAGTAGTGGCTCACGCCTACAATCCTAGAACTCTGGGAGGCTAAGGTGAGGATTGCTTGAGCTGAGGAGTTTGAGACCAGTCTGAGCAAGAGCGAGACCTTGTCTCTACAAAAAATAGACAAAAGTAGGGTGGCGCCTGTGGCTCAGTTGGTAAGGCGCCGGCCCCATATACCGAGGGTGGCGGGTTCAAACCTGGCCCCGGCCAAACTGCAACCAAAAAATAGCCGGGCGTTGTGGCGGGCGCCTGTAGTCCCAGCTGCTTGGGAGGCTGAGGCAAGAGAATCGCCTAAGCCCAGGAGTTGGAGGTTGCTGTGAGCTGTGTGAGGCCATGGCCCTCTACCGAGGGCCATAAAGTGAGACTCTGTCTCTACAAAAAAAATAAAACGTTTAAATTAAAAAAAAAAAAAAGACAAAAATAGCTAGGTGTAGTGACAGATGCCTATAGTCCCAGGATTGCTAAGCCCAGGAGTTTGAGGTTGCTGTGAGCTATGGTGATGCCACTGCACCCTTTCTGGGGCAATAGAGTGAAACCCCCCCCCCCACTCCCCAAATCTGTGTTTGAATTACTAGGAAGGCTTTGCCTTTCTTATTTTAGGCAGATTTGCTATCCTTGAATTATATTGGTCTGAGGACACTGACTTGCTGTGTGTACTGAGTAGTATTTATAAAGGGGAAGTTCATTGTATTAGACTATGAGGACCCAGGGGAGAAACTTTGGGCTGTTGGTAGTAGAAAAAACTGATCTCTAGAACACGTGGTTTGTTTTTAACTTAGGAATTTAGGATCCCATAACTGATCAAGTTTCCTTTGAGCCTTGCTTGTAAAATTTAGAACGTGTCTAACAAAAGGTATAAAGTGAACACCAACTTCCGTTTTGTGTACCAGTTCATTCATGGTTTCATCTTCTTCAGTTCTCCTTGTCCTGCAGTTTCCCTTTGTTCTAAGGAAAAGAGAAACGATACAGTGCAGAGAAGAGACCTTGTAGCCCCTGCGAGCTGTGAGGCTAGGTGTGTGAGCTGAAGAAAGCTCCATTTGCTTCGTGTGGCTACCTCAAGGGTAAAATAGAAAGACCTGAAAGCAGCACCTATTGTTATCATCCAGTATCCTCACCTGTCTTAAAATTTTATACTGTCTGAATCTTAGTAAGCTGCTTTAAGCCTTTTTTTTTTTTTTTTTGAGACAGAGTCTCACTGTGTTATCTTTGGTAGAGTGCCGTGACGTCACAGCTCACAGCAACCTCTAACTCTTGGGCTTAAGCGATTCTCTGGCCTCAGCCTCCCAAGGAGCTGGGACTACAGGTGCCTGCCACAGCGCCGGCTCTTTTTTGGTTGCAGTTGTCATTGTCATTTAGCTCATCCGGGCTGGATTTGAACCCGGCAGCCTTGGTGCATGTGGCTGGTGCCGTAACCATTGTGCTACGGGCACTGAGCGCAAACTCCCCCTCTCCCCCCCACCCCCTTTTTGAGACAGCGTCTCAAGCTGGTCGTGCTGGGTAGAATGCTGTGGCATCATAGTTCACAGCAACCTCCAACTCGGGCTCAAGTGATCCCCTTGTCTCTCACTTTTGCTCAGGCTGGTCTCGAACTTGTGAGTTCAAGCAATCCATTCACCTCCCAGAGTGCTAGGATTATAGGCGTGAGCCACTTTGCCTGGCCTACACCATCCTTAAAATCTCTCACTCTCTCAATAGGGAGATATGTACAAGGGTTAAATTTCTGTCTGAAGACAGTAAAGAAATTATGAAGGACAGTGCTATGGACCAAATTGTGTTGCCTCAGAATTCTGTATGTTGAAGCCTTCACCCCTAATTCCGTGGTATTTGGAGATAGGCTCTTCAAGAGATAACTAGATGAGGTCCTGAGGGAGGGATGGGATTATGTCCTCTAAGAAGAGGAAGAGAGACAAGAGCCCATTAGAGCTTGTTCTCTGGGACATGTGAGGACACAGCTAGAAGATGGCCATGGACAAGCCAGGAAGAGACCCTCAGCGGGAAGCTGAGTTGGATGGCACCTTGCTCTTGAACTTCCCAGCCTCTAGAACTGTGCGAGTTGAGTCTTTGCCATTTAAAACGCCCAATCTGTGGTGTTCTGTTTCAGCAGACTAATAGTGTAAATTTTGTACACGTAGAGTAGAAGGTGATCAATACCTTATTGTAGAGATTGAGCCTTTCCACAGGGAAGGAGGGATTTTACTTTTGTTTGCAGAAGGCTTTATACTTATTGAACAGCCTTCACTGACCTCTTTTGATCCTCACAGCTACTTCATAAACAGAGCAGAGCAGACACTGGTTTTCAGGTTACACAAATTGAGATCCATGTCTAGAGAAATTGAGTTGCAATTTACAATTTTCATTTGGGAAGTGGCTAAGTCTCCTAGTAGGTATGTTTTCTGACTTCTGTAGCTACCATTTTCATTTGAGAAGTGGCTAAGTTCCTAGTAGCTATGTTTTCTGACTTACGTATCTACAAACACTTTAATATTGTCAGTCCTCTGATCTCTTTGCTTAGAAGAACATAATCTTTATTTTTAGTCTTTGTGGTGATTGTATATTCAAGGTAGAGAAATGTCCCACTTCTTACAGTCCGGCATGGAACTGAAACTTCAGTGGTGAAATTGTTAGAATTATCTTTTTATCTGTAGGAAGACATCGATATATTCTTTGGCCTACTGGTTAGATTTGAAGTATAAAATTTCTCTGAAGTATCTTAACTCTTAAGAAATGTGTTATTACCAAAATTACTAGTGCTCGTGACATTTTATCCTTTTAATTTGGTTCAGGTGTTGGTTTGCTATTCAATCTCACTGGTGAGTGTCTATAAAAGGATGGATGTACAAGTTATTTGTAGCTGTCAGTAGTCAAAAGCTTGCTATCTAGTTGAAGTGATGTGAATATATCTTCAACAAATGGTTGAAGTAGGAGTGTTAAAAGCTACAATCTTTAAGCAATTAAAGAGGAGGAAAAACCAAACCAAAACCCAAATTCCAGCCCTTACTCTGCCCTTCATTTTGAAGGAATTCTGAATCTCTATGAAGTTTATATTTATAAACCACAGAACATGCTGTATGTGATCATTTTTCTATTGAAATTTCAACAAAAATACTAAAATCATATTTTTACTTTCTAGTAATAAAAGCTATTTCTTTGGGATTGAAGGCTTAGAACAGATTTTTATTTATTTGTTTGTTTTTCTAATGCTCATGTGGAACCCGGATTTCTTTTTTCTTTTTCTTTTTTTTTGGGACAGAGTTTCACTATGTCACCCTGGGTAGAGTGCTATGGGGTCATAGATCACAGCAACTTCAAACTCTTGGGCTAAACAATCCCCTTGCCTCATCCTCCTGAGTCCCTGGGCGGTGACCACCACAATGCCCGGCTATTTTTAGAGACAAGGTCTTGCTGTGGCTCAGGCTGGTCTTGAACTCATGAGCTAAGGCAAATCTGCCTGCGTTGACCTCTCAGAGTGGTAGGATTATAGGTGTGAGTCACCGCACCCAGCCTGATGTGGAACTGGATTTTAAGGTGCTTGTTTATTTGTTTGAGACAGGGTCTTGTTCTGTCACCCAGACTGGAGTACAGTGGTGCTGTCATAGCTCCCAGCAACCTTGAACACCTGGGCTCCAGCCTCAGCCTTTTGAGTAGCTGTATAAATTACTCGTACACAAGCCCAAGACTATGTTGTTTCATGCTGGTCCCAAACGCTTAGCCTCAATGATCCTCTTACTTTGGCCTCCCAAAGTGTTGGGATTGCTCAGTCCTTGGACTAGAATTTTAAAAAAGTTTTATTGAGAGAAAATTTACCCATTTAAATAGTATACAAATTGATGGTTTTTAGTATACAGATGCTACTTGACTTATGATCCCAAGAAACCCATGCTAAGTTGAAAATATTGTAAGTCAAAATGCATTTAATACACCAAACCTACTATACACCATAACTTAACCCACCTGCCTTAAACATGCCCAGAACACTTACATTAGCCTACAGCTGGACAAAATCATCTAACACAAATCCTATTTTATAGTAAAGTGTTGGGTAGTTCATGCAGTTTATTGAATACTGTGCTGAAAGTAAACATAGTTGTGTCAGTACTTGAAGTACAGTTTCTGTAGAATGTGTATTGCTTTTGTATCATTGTAAAGTTGAAAAATAAAGAGTTGAATCATAAGTTGAGGACAGGTCTGTCTTCAGAGATAACAACTATCACCATGATATTATTAGGAATAGATTTTTATATAGCAGTTCCTGGTGATTAACTGAATTATCTTAGATAAGCTGTCTGTGTCAGTTTGTACTGTGAGTTAAGGACATAACTGAACTGATGCTTCACTATTAGAATGTATAATTGGCTTAAAGCATTCAAACTGAGCTTTTGTTCACAGTGGTTTGACATAAGGGAGTTAACTTTAACCCAAGGTTATTAAATCCTTCAGTGACTGATGGTTCCATTCAAGGTGTGGGTGACAATGTAGTTATGAATATGGCATGAGAGTGAGGTGTGATCTCTTTCACCTTATTATCTGGAGAAATTACAACTCTCCCCAAGTATGTTTTTATATTTGGTGTCCTCAAAATATCTTCAATACTTTCCATTTTCGGCAGTTTGTTAAAGAATTTTTGCATTTGTTAATAGAAAGGCAGTTAACCATTTATGTCTCAGATAAGGCAAATTTTGTAGTATTGGTTCCCAGTGGGTTCATGAAATTCAAGTGGGCCCTTAAGGTTACTACTGGGCAATGTACTTTATTATCCTTAGTCCATTCACTTGCTCTGTTTCCTAGATGACTGTTTCTTACTTTCTCCTTTGATCTTTCTCCCTGTCCCCGTGCTGGGCTTTCTGCTTGATTGAGAAAAATCACAGCAGTTTGAGATCTTCTGCAGCCCCCTCGCTGCTCCCCATGTCGTGGGGCACGCTCTGCAGCCCCCTCGCTGCTTCTCACCTTGCGGGGCACACTCTGCAGCCCCCTCGCTGCTCCCCATGTCGTGGGGCACGCTCTGCAGCCCCCTCGCTTCTCCCCATGTCGTGGGGCACGCTCTGCAGCCCCTTTGCAACTCCCCACCTTATGGGGCACACTCTGCGGCCTCTTCGCAGCTCCCCACCTTGCACGCTCTGCAGCCTCTCAGTCCCTCCCCACCTTGTGGGGCACACTCTGCCTTCCTGGCTGCTTGTGTATTAACCAGCTGTTCAGTCTGCTCTCTGAGCCACCCCACCCCCACCCCCCGCCCTCTTACACAGTAATTTCCTGTCTCTAGTATCATTAATGTTGTATTTTCTACTGGATCATTCCCAACAGCATGCAAATGCACTGCTTTTCTCTCATCTTAAAACAAATAAAATTCCTATTTTTGAATTCCATTTACCCTGCCAACTATTGCCTATTTCCCTGTTCCCTTTGCAGCAAAATTTCTCAGCAAGAGTTTTTTGTACTCAGATCTCTAGTTCTCTCTTAAATCCATCCGTTGTTGCTGCAGGGTAACTGCTGTGGTGAAGATCACTAAGGCCTCTGCACTTATTTCCTCTGCCTGGGATAGGTCTCTGATGCCTGTGTGGCTGACTAGCCCACTTTGAGGCTCAGTGAGGCTGACCTTGACCCTTGGACTCTGTTCTAGGTTCCCCTTACCTACTCTATTTTCCCCTAGTGTACTTGTCTTCTCAGACTCCATGCTTATTTATTTTTGTTATTTATTGTTTTGCCCTTCTCACCAAAATGTCAAGTCCTGAATGACAGGGGATTTTGATTGTTTGGTTCACTGATATGTTCCTAGCACATAGAATAGTAACTGGCACATGACAGGTATCTGATGAATATTTCTTGAGTCTTATCATTCTCTAGGATGTGTGGCTTAAAAAATTACCCGAATGAATAGAAATTAAAATTTTATCTGTAGTCCAGACCTCTTCAACTACCTTTTTCACATCTTCACTTGAACGTCTAGTAAGCATCTAAAACTTAATGTGTTTAAATGGAACTTTTTGTTTTCCGCCAAACCACACATAGTCGTGGGGTTTTGTTTTTTAACTTCTTCATCTAGTGGACTTTTACACAGTGGCTCTTTTCTTGGTGTATTATGTTGTTGACTTGAGCAATTTTAGGTTATGTATATTAGTTTGATCTGGCACCACTAAAGCAGTCACATTTTAGAATGTTGAAAACATTTCTAAACAGTACTATAACAATGAAAATATACCCATGCCCATTGTTTAGGTCATTTTAATGCATACCTTTTATTTTTAGGATTTTAGTATTTTGTTATTTAATACTTGGAAATACAGCTTTAGCTTTCAAAGTAAGGAGGTAATGATATTTATTATTGAAATTTTGATTTAAAAATATTTTATTTGTACAAGTACTTAGCAAATATAAAATAATTTCTAGAAATCCTATGTATAATAGGTAAACTACTGAATCAAGATATGTATTAAAATGTATTTAAAAGTTCTTCTCTATGGGTGGATCAAATTAGCCCTTTAAAATCCAAGTTTTGATATGTAGGATTTTATGAAGACATTGAATAATGGCATCTCCTCCAGAAATGCTGATCAGGCCTTATAGCTTCATAAATATTAAGGTAGCTTTCTTTAAATTTGATTTAAATGGGCAATTAGATTTGCTATTTACTAGTAAATTATTATTACTAATTCATTATTATTAATAATGAATTTATTTTGCTTCACTTGTCATGAAACCTTTTTTTTTTTTTTTTTTGAGACAGAATCTCAGGCTGTTGCCCTGGGTTCAAGTGATCCTCTTGCCTTAGTTTTTCTATTTTTAGTAGAGAGGGAAGGGGTCTTGCTTTTTGCTCAGGCTGGTCTCAAAGTTGTGAGCTCAAGCAATCCACCCACCTCGGCTTCCCAGAGTGCTAGGATTACGGGCTTGCGCCACCGTGCCAGGCCATGAAACTCTTTAAAGAGCCTTGTCCTTGTAGATCAGTGTCTGTTGATAGTTTATAGGACAATGACTGTTAGGTGGAAAAATGACTAGTGACATATAATATACACACATTTAATTTAGCATTAGTTTTTCCTAGATGATAGAGGTCAAGAAAACTTGTAATAATGTTTTCTCTTTTTTTAAACTCAGAAAAAAGCAGAACAGTCCTGCTTAGCCTAATTTAGTGTGGTGGTGGCAGTGTAGAGGAGATGAGATTGTGACTAGACCATGCCAAGACAGCCTGGGTGATTAGTGTAAAGTTGGTTGGTATTTGGTTGATGGAAAAGGAAGGAGGAATTTCCCTGCTGATTTTACTTCTTAACTGACTTTCCTTTATGCATCTAGTGCTTAGATGTAGGGTCTGTCTTTGATAGTCACTTGGTAGGCCTCTGATAAGCTATAAAGATATAGATACATGTTGTTCTTGATATACAAATCTGATAAATTTCCTTTTCGTAACACTGAAGTATTCCCAGCAGTAAACTTAATCCTTAGCATAATTTTTTGAGGTAGGATTATAATTCCCATTTCACAGGGGAGGCAACAGTTTTGTGATGTCAGGTTTTGTCCCTCAGCACCTCGTTTGTTTTTCTCCATCATGCCCCAGCCTCTACACAAAACCTAAGTGGACCACTGGGAGACATTTCTATAGATCAAATGGGATTGAGGATATGGAGGTAGTGAGGCACAGAGAGGAAGCTTTTGCTTTGTGGTTGATTTGAGTAGATGGCTTGACGTCAGAATCCTCTAGAACAGTGATTCCCAACCTTCCTGATGCCACGGTCCTTTAAATACAGTTCCTGTGGGTTGCGACCCACAGGTTGAGAACTGCTGCTTTAAAAGATTGGTTTTGGTCATATCTAAATATAGTCATGCACTGCATTAACAGTCTGAGAATTGGATCATCAGGCAATTTTGTTATTCTGCATAGCCTTCCACACAGCTAGGGCATGTGGTAGGGCCTATTGGTTTAGGGTTACAAACCTGAACAGCATGTTACTGTATGCACATTAACACAATGGCAAGTGGTTTGTGTATCTAAACATGGAAAAGGTACAGTAAAAATATGGCATAAAAGATAAAAAATAATACACCTATAGGGCACTTACGATGACTAGAGCTTGCAGGACTAGAAATTGCTTGGGTGAGTCAGTGAGAGGTGAGTGAACGTGAGGTCCTAGGACATTACACCACCATATACTGTGCAACACTGTGTACTGAGGCTATGCTCAATTTATAAGGAAAAAATAAAGTAATTGCACCATTGCACCAGGATGTTACAGTAGCTACGCTGTCACTAGGTAACAGAATTTTCCAGCTCTCGGCAGCTGTCATATGAGTAGTCTATTGTTGCTGAAATGGTATGTGGCCCATGGCTGTGTATCTTTTTTTTCTTTGATTGTGGGGGTGTATTACAGAGTTATGTTGAGAGGCAGATAATCTGGACTTTTCCCAATAATGTGTCTTCAAACGTAAAACGATCTGATTATTATTTTTTATTCTTTCAGGAGGGCTTCAGTGTGGTCTACCAGGGGTTGAGCTTTGAAATAAGGGGTCCAGGGAAAGCCTCAGTTTCGGCCTTAAAAAAAAAAAACGTGAACATTTGAAAACATACAGAAGCAAAACCAGGATCTAGTGACAGTGCTAGGAATTATTTTAATCATTGGAATTAATGTTCCCTTGATATAGCAGTTCTCAACCTGTGGGTCACGACCCCTTTGGGTTGTCCTGCATATCAGATATTTACATTGCAATTTATAACAGTAGCAAAATTACAGTTATGAAGTAGCAATGAAAATAATTTTATGGTTGGGGGTCACCAAACATGAGGAACTGTATTAAAGGGTCGTGGCATTAGGAAGGTTGAGAACCACTGCCTTGGTACATAAGCCATTTCCATGCGCCCCAGCCCCCACCCCCACCCCCCACGCCCCGACTGCTCACAGCAACTTCAAACTCCTGGGTTTAAGAAATTCTCTTGCCTCAGCCTCCCAAGTAGCTGGGACTATAGGTGCCTACAACAACACCCAGCTATTTTTTTGTCGCAATTGTTATTTAGCTGGCCCAGGCCAGGTTCAAACCCACCAGCCTCAGTGTATGTGGCCAGTGCCCTACCCACTGAGCTATGGGTGTGGCCCATAACCTCATCTCCATGTTCCTGATGAATGAATTTAACTGAGAATAGTATTATTATTAATAATAACATAATATTTATTAATAATAATTTATTAATAGTAATAATAATAATTTTGCTGTTTTTGGCTGGAGCTGGGTTTTAACCGGCCACCTCCGGTATATGAGGCCAGCGCCCTACTCCTTTGAGCCACAGGTGCCACCCAGAATAGTATAAATTATTACATTAATTCATTTGGCATAATCGAATGCCAAATCTAGGAAAAACTGATGTTCTCTTTTTACTGTTAGTAGGTGACCTATTTGATTGTGTAGTTTTTCCTTTTTCATCTTCTAATGCCTCTTTTTCTAAGATGAAAATCAAATCTTATGTAGTGACATGTAGTACCCAGATACTCTATAATTAATTAATTTTAATTTCTGTAATAGTTATTTGAAAAAATTATTAAATTTATTTTGTTTTTTCAGAGTGACGAACAGTACATACAGATTTTCTTAGAAGCTAATAAACTAAATTTATAGTACCTAAATTTATATCAGTTGGGATCTGAAAGTTGGGATCTGAAAAATGGATCTTTAATTGAAAACTGATGGGTTAAATTGAAAGCATTTGTGAGTTATGATTTGGAACTCAGGAGGTTAACTCTAATTATCTGAACTAGTAAAGGAATATCCCATCTGTCTGATATTTAGCTGAAGGTGAGTTTCCCGATCACTGCTAGTGCAGGAGGCAAGATGGTTATGTGAAGACTTCGTCATAGTCGGACGCTGGCTTGGACGTCATCAGATTGTGCTTGGTCTTACTCTGTAGTATCTGATTATTTAACTAGATATTTTGAACTAAATCTAGTTGCTTAGTTCATCATTTTATTTTATTTTATTTTATTTTTTTTTTTGTAGAGACAGTCTCACTTTATCGCCCTCGGTAGAGTGCCATGGCATCACACAGCTCACAGCAACCTCCTAGTTCATCATTTTAAATAGCTAATTAAAGTATGTTGATTTTAAGCCCCTTTTACTGTACATCTGACATGAAGTACTGATACTACAATTTGAAAAATGATTTCATAAGCTTCTTTGTTTCAGCATTGATTCCATGCTAGCAAAGGAAAGAGGGGCTTTTTGTTTATACCAGGACATTTTTGAAATTACTCCTCCTTTATGACCTGGGCTTGATGGTACCGGCTTTTCTAGCAAAATTGCCTGTAATTAAAGTAGATGTTTTAATACGTCTAATGTATTTATTTGGTACACTGATTCATTGGAAATATATTTGGTCACTGAAGTACTCTTTAAAGTGATGACTTTTGACCTTTCTTGAACAATGAAAAATTTGTCATACTTCAGCATGGCTCAAATGGAAATTTTATGTAGTATCTGTCTTTAATCACTAAGATCTTCTTGGTGTTTTAATATATTGATTTAAGGCCAATGGTAGCAAAACTAAAAAGCTAGCATTTAAGCTATAGTTAATAGTACTGTTTATCTAGCTTTGAAGGAAGGCCTATGTAGTATGTAGTACGTTTTTTTTTTTAAAGAATAGATTGTAATAGCCCCCAGGGGATTGATAGTTGTGATTTTTTTTTTTTTTAAGTTAAGGAAAAATCAGAGTTATGTAAGAAGATTTTTTTTGTGTTTAGTCTCTAGCATGAATGGATATTTTTATGTTTTGCCTTTATTGGTATTCTGTCAAAAGCAGCACTGTAACTCTGGGGGATGGTTTTCCTTGAGGCAGTATGGATAGTTGGTTTGTAGGGGACCCCCCCGCTTCTCTCCTTAGCAGGGTCCAGCCATTTAATTTCTTTAGTCGGTAAGTATGATCTTTAGATCTCAGTAGTTCTAATGTGCTACTCTCAAGCAGAGAATTAGGGAAAAAGTGAAGCATAAGCCTGGAGGAAGGAATGAGATAAACAGGAAAGCAAGGAGGTGAGGTGACGTGCGTCTGAGTCGTTTGGAGTCGCAGAAAGTACAAGGTCTGCAGAGGTGGGTGTGGGCATGGGCGTGGGCCCTGTCCCATTCTGCTTGAACCTTTTAGTTTTGGTGTTCTTAATGGTGCCTAAAATATTGATGTTAATGATTATACTAATGGAATTTTAGACTTACCTTATTTATTTATTTATTTTATTTATTTATTTTTTGGTGAAGAGAGAGAGGCAGAGTTGGTAAATAATAGAACCTAACTTCTGGGCTTCACTGGCACTTATTTTACCAGGTCACAGCATTTAGTAGTTTTATTTCCCACCATTGAATCTATTATCTTCCTGAGGCTCAGAGTCTTGATTGCTGTTTGGATGGAATTAAATCACACAAAGGAATCGCTTGTCATTTCTAATAAAGACTTGGTAAAAGCCTGATTGAGGCTGGCATACCTGTGAAATACGAGTCACTACTTGCCTAATTTTTATATACTAGATAGAGCCAGCATTTCTAGTTAAACAATCATTACATGTCTCACATTTCTGGATATAGCAACATTAGTGAGTTAGCATACTTATCTGTTTTTTGTAGATAACGATTTTTAACACTTGTACTTTGGAAGGCTTATTATAAGCCCATAGTGGATATTTTGATCTTAGGGACACCAGTAAATGAACTCATAAAACAAGACATGGTCATGATCATTTGGAGAAAGTTTATGGTGGGTAAAAATTAGACAGATTTTTTTTTTTTTTTTAAGAGATAGAGTCTCATTTTATCACCCTCAGTAGAGTGCTGTGGCGTCACAGCTCACAGCAACCTCCAATTCCTGGGCTTAGGTGATTCTTTTGCCTCAGCCTCCCGAGTAGCTGGGATTACAGGTGCCTGCCACAACTCCTGGCTATTTTTTGTTGCAGTTTGGCCGGGGCTGGGTTCTAACATGCCACCCTCGGTATATGGGGCTGGCACCCTACCCACTGAGCTACAGGTGCTGCTCAGCTGGACAGATTATTAAAGTTGGTACGACAAGAAAAATGCTCATGGGAAAGTTTCATTTAGACAACTAATCATAAAACAGTATTTTTATCATACCTCGGAATAGAAATTGATTGTGTAGGTCAAGTAAGTTCAAAGGTTTTGGTATTATTGATAGCAAGATTTATGTTGAAATGTGAAGGATTGATTGTATCAAACTCTATAAATGTTATAAATGAAGTGAAATGTGATTTCTTTGCAATTATTAGTTATAAAATTATGAAGAATATAGAGCCTGATTTTGTTATGGATAGCCTATGATATAAGAAAGGGAACAAGTCCCATTTCTTCCATGATTAAACAGCTTAATCTCATGTCAGAGCTTCAGAATAGGGGAAAAGTTTGGGGTTGAAGAAGGCAGAAAACTCTGTCACTAAGCCAAAATAAGTTAGGATTCAGAGTAAAGGAGATTGTAATCAAAATAAGCCGTAAGTTTTATTAGGGCTTTGCATGGTTATTTTGACATAAGGAATAGAATGTACAAAAATATTTCTGGTATAGGTTCAGTGCCTGTGGCTCAAGCGGCTAAGGTGCCAACCACATAACACCTGAGCTGGTGGGTTCAAATCCAGCCTGGGCCAGTCAAACAACAGTGACAGCTGCAACCAAAAAATAGCCAGGCATGTGGCAGGCTCCCGTAGTCCCAGCTGCTTGGGAGGTGGATGCAGAAGAATCGCTTGAGCCCCAGGAGTTGGAGGTTGCTGTGAGCTGTGATGCCATGGCCCTCTATCCAGGGCGACAGCTTGAGGCTCTGTCTCCAAAAAAAAAAAAAAAAAAAATTTCTGGTATGGAGTTTGTTATACTGAAGCACTTATTACTCCCCAAACCCAGAATCAAGTTGAGTTACTATATTTTTCCAAATCTCTCAATATGTCTATTAGGATATAAAACAATTGATTTTTCCCTCACATTGTTATCCTCTTTCCGTAATTGTACTTTAAAATTTCAACTACAGATTGTATTTCTTTATTTTTTATGGGATCTGTGAAAATGTACGGTGATTATATGAGTATCTATTTAGCATGAATTTCTGTCTGTGCTGGTCTATGTAATATTAGGTTATTAAGGAAATGTCTGATTTCATACTGTGTTTGACAGGTGATATCTCTATTTCACTTTGACACTTCTTTTTTTTCTTCCATAGTGAAGGTGCATCCTCATTTTCAAACATGTGTTTGGCTTGTGATTATCTTTCAATTTTTTTTTTTTTTTTTTGAGACAGAGTCACACTATGTTGCCTTTGATAGAGTGCCGTGGTGTCATGGCTCACAGCAATCTCAAACTCTTGGGCTTAAGCAATTCTCTTGCCTCAGCCTCCCATGCAGCTGGGACTACAGGTGACCACCACAATGCCTGGCTATTTTTTGCTGCAGTTGTCGTTGTTGGTTAGCAGGCCCTGGGTTGGGTTTGAACCCGCCAACTTTGGTGTATGTGGCTAGTGCCATAACCACTGTGCTATGGATGCCGACCCAAAATTTTTCTTTTTCTTTTTTTGTAGAGACAAAGTCTCACTTTATGGCCCTCGGTAGAGTGCCGTGGCCTCACACAGCTCACAGCAACCTCCAACTCCTGGGCTTAAGCCATTCTCCTGCCTCAGCCTCCCGAGTAGCTGGGACTACAGGCGCCCGCCACAACGCCCGGCTATTTTTTGGTTGCATTTTGGCTGGGGCCGGGTTTGAACCCGCCACCCTTGGTATATGGGGCCGGCGCCTTACCGACTGAGCCACGGTGCCGCCCCAAAATTTTTCTTTTTTTTAAGAGCAATTTTTGTGAAACCATGGATAAGTCAGAGATTTGTGTTACTTTTGAATATGAGTTCCCTCTTGGAACTAATGCAACACAAAGAGCTTGAAATATCAGTGGAGTGTTTGGGAAGGGTATGGCTCACGAATGCACAGAACATTGATGGTTTGAGTAGTTCTGGTGATTTCAATGTTGAAAATGAGCCACGTAGGTGACCTCAGACCAACGTGGATATGGATAGTGATGAGCTGAAAGCTGTAGTGAAATAGAATCCATCCCAACCTATATGTGAATTATCAACAGGATTTGGTGTTTCTGTTCAAACAACATTGGATCATTTGAAACAAATTTGCAAAGTAAAGAAGGTAGATAGATGGGTTCCACGTGAATTAGACAAGCGTCAGAAGAGAAATTGTCTTGCCTTTCTTTGCTGTCATGACATAAAGGGGAACCATTTCTATACTATATTGTTACCTGTGATGAAAAATGGATTCTTTTGGACAGTCACAAGCATTGGCCACAATGGGTGGATAAATATTCATCAAAAAAAGTTAATGGAGTCTGGTGGTCCAGTGCTGGTATCATCACTGTAGCTTCATGAAACGTTGTTGATTGATTATAGAAGATGTCTGCAACCAATTGGACAAAATAATCAGGATGTTTGAGATTAAATAGAAGAGATTGGTCAGTAGAGATGGGCCAATCCTCTTGCATGACAGTGCTTGACCACATGTCACACAAACAACGTTGTGCAAACTACAGAATCTGGACTTGGAAACACTCTGTCATCCGCCATAGTCACCAGACCTTGTACCAACTGACTACTACTTCTTCCAGGCTTTCGACCACTTCTTGCAAGGAAAAATATTCACTTCTCAACAAGCTATGGAAAATGCCTTTTACGATTTCATCACCACTTGTGCTCCAGGCTTCGCTGCTGGCACATACAAGCTATCATTAAGACAGCAAAACTATGTCGATAGATTAGGCACATACTTTGATTAATTGTACTGCTTCTTGTTTGAGAAAAAAATAACCCATTGATTGAAAATCAGACATTTCATATTTAATGAACTAAATGTTACAGATAAATTTCAGTTTTATTTTCTGGATTTAATAGAAGTCTTGTGATTAAAATGTTACCCAATCTTGGGCGGCGCCTGTGGCTCAGCGAGTAGGGCGCTGGCCCCATATGCCGAGGGTGGAGGGTTCAAACCCAGCCCCTGTCAAACTGCAACAACAACAAAAAAATAGCCGGGCGTTGTGGCGGGCGCCTGTAGTCCCAGCTACTAGGGAGGCTGAGGCAGGAGAATCGCGGAAGCCCAGGAGTTAGAGGTTGCTGTGAGCCATGTGACGCCACGGCACTCTACCCGAGGGCGGTACAGTGAGACTCTGTCTCTACAAAAAAAAAAAAATTATCTTTATAGGGCGGCGCCTGTGGCTCAGTGAGTAGGGCACCAGCCCCATATGCCGAGGGTGGCGGGTTCAAACCCAGCCCCGGCCACACTGCAACAACAAAAAAAATAGCCGGGCGTTGTGGTGGGCGCCTGTAGTCCCAGCTGCTCGGGAGGCTGAGGCAAGAGAATCGCGTAAGCCCAAGAGTTAGAGGTTGCTGTGAGCCGTGTGACGCCACGGCACTCTACCCGAGGGCGGTACAGTGAGACTCTGTCTCTACAAAAAAAAAAAAAAAATGTTACCCAATCTCAAATTTTGTTGAGATATTTAATTGCATATTTCAATCTGTGGCCAAATATAGGCATTATGATTTTTAGATTTCACCTCACATTTTGTATTTACAGGGCAAGTAGAATAATACATAGAGAATGATTAAACTCAGTAAATATTTGCCCTTTTGCCATAGTGTTAAATGTTCTAAAGTCAAATATTTACTATAGAAATTAATGCTTAGCTAACCTGAAGAACCGGCTAGCTTCCCTTTTGAGATGAATAGGTATGCTCTGGCTTCCAAAACCGTATTTTCAGAGCACCTGACAAAAATATTAAGAGGAAGACTCCCTGGTTATTTTAAATTATTTAGGATATGAATAGTCATGTACGAGATCCTTCTAATTTATTCCTATTATATAAAATTCCCTTTTGGTCTGGTTTGGAAGTGCCCTGGCACGCCTGGATGAGCTGTGTGCTGGAGAGGTTGTGCAGGCTGTTCCCTGCTGTCTTCTCCTCCCCTCCCCTCATCCTCCCCTCATCTGTTTTCTTACTGGATGGTTTCTGTTAGCATTTCTTGTCAAGTAGAAGATGAATGGTTTTAAAAGCCTATGAGATTGGTTTCTAGGGATCTCCCCAGACTCCCCTATCATTTTTTTTTTTTTTTGTAGAGACAGAGTCTCACTTTATGGCCCTTGGTAGAGTGCCGTGGCCTCACACAGCTCACAGCAACCTCCAACTCCTGGGCCTAAGCGATTCTCTTGCCTCAGCCTCCCCAGTAGCTGGGACTACAGACGCCTGCCACAACGCCCGGCTATTTTTTGGCTGCAGTTTGGCCGGGGCCGGGTTTGAACCCGCCACCCTCGTTATATGGGTCCGGTGCCTTACTGAGTGAGCCACAGGCGCCGCCCTCCCCTATCATTTTTAGCATTTCTATCTCTTGGTATTTATAATTATTTTATGAAATATTTAAAAAGTTCTGTTCTTTTATTTGCTTTATATGCTTTCCTACTTCCCTTCTCTGGCCCTCCACCTAGGTGGTCCAGACAATGGAATTTTGACTTGCATTTAGCATTTGTAGAGGACATAGTGTAATAGTGATTTTGGGGGGGAGGGGGCAGGTATTCCTGCAGTATGCAGTATTGACCCATATTAGTGGGAAGTCATCTTCTCATTCTTTTATATATTTACCTGTCTTCCTTTTCTTGGGTTATAGTGTTTTCAGTTTCCTGCTCCCATTCTGAGCTGGATGTGCACAATGAAAGGGTGCCCTCTCACTTCTAAATTGCTAAGGTTTTTCACAGTCCACCAGGGAGCTGAGGTGGTACAATTCTTTCTTTTCCTTTTATCCTGGCTGAGCGCTTTCTGTTCTCCCAAGGACCCATTTAAACATAGATGTTACATTTCAGTCTCTTTCCTTTTTACCTTGAAGGCCACAGTTCTGATTCTCCTGCCTTAAAAGCTAAGACTTTCCCCCGGACTTCCTGTCTGTCCCTCTTCTCCCCTTTCCTCCCCCCATCCACATGGCTTGATGTCCTTATTCTTGAATTGCTCCTTCCCTTTGTCGAAGTCCTTCTGGAAATACTTTCTGTGGAATCCTTTTCAGTCAAGGTGTAATTCTCTGGGAATTTGTTTGATAGCCCACCACCTATTTGGTTTGCTTTCTTAGATTCAGTTTCTTTGGGGAGAAGGAATAGTTGCCTATATTTTGGCTTCTTCTCCAGAGGGCTGACCTTGTTCCTCAGAGATCCTTGGTACTTGGCACTCAGAGAGTGAAAGGAAGTGCTCTAGAGCAGTGGTCCCCAGCCTTTTGGGGACCGGTTTCATGGAAGATGCTTTTTGTTTGTTTTGCTTTTGAGACAGAGTTTCACTCGGTTTTCCTGGGTAGATGCCATGGCATCAGCCTAGCTCACAGCAACCTCAAACTCCTGGGTTCAAGTGATCCTCCTGCCTCAGCCTCCCAAATAGCTAAGATTACAGATACCTGCTACCATACCTGGCTATTTTTTCTATTTTTAGTAGAGATGGGGTCTCACTCTTACTCAGGCTGGTCTTGAACTCCTGAGCTCAAGCCGTCCACCTTCCAGAGTGCTAGGATTACTCACATGATCCCCCACACCTGGCCAGGAAGATGATTTTTCTGTGGAGTCAAGATGGGGTTTGGGAATGGTTTCAGGATAATTCAAGCTCATTAAATCGTCACTTCAGATCATTAGGCATTAGATCAGTGTTTTTCAACCTTTTTTTATGCACAGCACACTTGCACCTATAGTCAAATGTCTATGGCACACTTAAATTTTGGTGATCAAAAAAAAATACTATGCTTTCAACTTCTTTTGAAAATAATTTGATTAATGATCTTTAAAAATGTTTCTGGCAGACCTAAGATCTTCTCAAAGGCACATTGAGAAATTACTGCATTAGATTCTCATAAGGAGCACGCAGTCTAATCCCTCGTGTGCAGTTTACAGTAGGGTTTGTGCTCCCGTGAGAGTCTGATGCTGCTGCTGAGCTCAGGCAGTGATGCAGGCAGTGGTGACTGGCTATAAATGCAGAGGACGTTTTGCTTGCTTAATATAGCCTACCTGTGGCTCACCTCGTGGCTCATTTCTGTTGTGTGGCCTGGTTCCTAACAAGTCCCAGAACAGTATCAATCTGTGGCCCAGGGGTTCTAGAGAAATACAGCGTATGCATATTCTCAAGGTGTTTTTTGGTTTTGTTTTGATTTTCTTCTAATGAAATAACCAAAAAATCAGAATAATAATCACTGAACAAGTAAGTTTATCTGGCTTTCCTCATTTTCCACCAAGTCTATATGAAAAGGCCACTGATGTCCTGAATACCTCCTTCTCTCCCATTCCCACCCCCACCCTGTGGTAACACTTCCTCCCCCTGCGTCACTCAGAAAAGAGAGAGATCTCTCCTGGTTTTTTTTTTTTTTTTTTTTTTGAGACAAAGTCTCACTGTGTTGCCTTCCATGGCATCACAGCTCACAGCAACTTCAAACTCTTGGGCTTAAGTGATTCTCCTGCCTCAGCCTCCTGAGTAGCTGGGACTACAGGCACCCGCCACAATGCCCAATTTTTTTTTTAAATTTATTTGGTTGCAGCCGTCATTGTTGTTTAGCTGACCCAGGTCGAGTTTGAACCCACCACCCTCCGTGTATGTGGCTGGCACCCTCACCACTGTGCTACAGGCGCTGAACCTCCTGATTATTATTTTAAAGGAATTTCCATAGTGTTACATAATGGGAAACCATTTTTAGTTCAAATTTTAGAGAAGTTTTATAAAGCATTCCTGCCCCAAGTTGTGAGTCTTCCCTGTTGCCTCTCTTCCTACGTATGAGCAATCTGAGTTTGGCTTCCAGAGGCCTGAGCAGCCCTTTGGAGGGTGTTGAGGAGTCAAGGCAGGCTTCTCGAGAACTGACAGCTTACTATTAAACAATGCAAACTAAAAGAGCTTTCCTAGGATCGGCTAGGTGTGTTCTAGATACGTTTTTTCTGCCAAAGGTTTATTGAATGACTCTGTGCATTCAGTTCTAAAGATTTGAAGCACATGGTTTGTTATCAGCAGTGTGTGTGTTTAGGAGGGTCACATTGTCTCTCCTGGGCCGTGGAATGCCATGGTGTCCTCGTAACTCACAGCAACCTCAAATTCCTAGGCTCGAGTCATCTTCCTGCCTCAGCCTCCCAAGGAGCTGGGATTATAGGCACAAGCCCTGTGCTTGGCTAAGTTTTCTATTTGTAGAGACAGTGTTATCAGCAGAGTTGATTGACACTTAAGGAGCAGCTTATATTGCTAGCCATTTTGTGAACTGGTGTTTTACAGAGGTTATTTTAGTTATTCCTCACAACTCCTGAGGTATGTTATGTTACTATCATCTTCATTTTGCCAGTGAAGACTCTGAAATCTTGGTCGAGAAATTGAGTAATCCATTATTATAAAGCTAGGAAGGACAAGGGTGTATCCTGTCAGTTGAGCCTTATAGAGAAGAATGATGGGAGACAATGTATGAGACATTTGAGTTAGTAAATAATAAGGTATTTTGTGTTAGTCGTATATGTTAGGATGCTAACCTGTCAAATACAGGCCGTTATTACAAAAGGAATTAAAGAAGGGCAAGAATGACATGGCATGGGTTGGAAGTATCAGAAATCACCTCTCAGACCGTGTAGGGCTTGAAGGGGATGTGAGTGATGTTCAGTTCCTCGTAGACGCTTACTGAGCTCGCAGTACACGCACTGTGAGCCAAGGCGGGAGGCTAGCTGGAGTGGAGGGGGGTGCAGAGGAGGCATGTGTTGGGGAGTTGGGGGGAGCAGGGCTGTGTAGAGGGGTCTGGAGGGATACTTCATTGAGGGAGGAAATTGGGCTTGACATGATTTTTTTTCAGAAGGTCTTGAGTGAAGATATTAAAAATGGAGACAAAAGGTAGATGGCCCTTCTGTTTGTAGAGAGTAGGAGTTGAGGTTTAAAACAAAGGAGGGCACTGGAAATGTGGAAGGAGATTTACAGAACTGCCCCAGATGCCTTCGTCCAATTTGTGTAGCTTGGATTAGTGACCAGTAATAACCACTTGCTTGCTTGTCTTCCTGGAATGGTGCTTGTACCATTGGTTGGTTGGTAGTGTCTGGTGACCACAGGCAAAACCTGCCTTTTGTCCTTGGGTTGGAGCCTGGGCTGTGGTGAGAGTGTGCTGAGGCCAGACGTATTTCTGTTGCCTTGGCACCCTAAGTAGTTTTAGGCGATCAGAGTCTCATTTTTCTTGTTACTGTTTTCCTTTCTTGGTAGTTCAGTTTATTTACATTTTAATTTAATAACTCGCTTGAGGGGGTTGATTCCTTTCTTGTTACTGACAGATTCTCTAAAAAAATTTTTTTTTTTTTTAAGTAAGAAATACATGACTTGGTTTATTTAGTCCTTCAGCACCCTTCACAAACATTTAAGTGGGTTTTGTGAACAGAATCATTCTTTTTATATGGTTCTTCATTGGAGGTGAGTCTCGGAGCTGCACCATTCCCATCTTGGGCCAGTTTACCCCACCCCTCCATAGGGGTCCCCCCGCTCCTGGGAGGTCATATTGACGCCAGGCTGTGATGGGCAGAGTGCACTGCAGTGCAGAACTAGACTCAGGTGATCTGCCTGCTTCAGCCTCCTTAGTAGCAAGGACCACTGCCGTCCAGCAGGAGGTGAGTCTTTAACATGGGAAAAAGGGCCAGCTGGAATTTTTACGTTACTTTTCTAAAACCCAATCAATGGTTAAGACATACGCTGATATGCCAGTGTCTGGGGGAATCAGATTCCCACCAAGAACTCCTAGGGTTAGTTAAGTGCAGTTAAATTGTAAGATTTTGTTATTTTTGTGCATGGCTTACATTCTGTTCCTAGGAAAAAATGAGAGTTGGTCTTTATCATTTATAAATTTTGTAATGTAGAGATCAGTGGGAAATCTGCTGTGACTGTTTAATTTGTTGATAACAAACTTGAACAGTTTTCTTACCTAGTTCTTGTTTTCCTTTTTTCACTAGGCAAAGAACTTTATTAACCTTTTTTCCAAACTTTATTCCCAGGCCTTTTTAGCTTAATTACCTGCAAAGAATGAATTATGTATAAGCAAAAACTGAAAATAGCTGCAATGTCTAAGGGGCTTGGGCTTAAAAATATTAGGGATCTAGATTTTATTAGATCCATAAACAAAAACAATTTAAAAAAGTAGTCATAATATAAAATAGCAGCTCCCAGTAACTTCTTCAAGTTTCATCTTCAGAAGTTGACTCAGTTCAGTTCGCCTCATTCTTGGAAGTCTCATCAAAATTCTCCACAAGATCTGGAACTTCATCATCATCATCCTCTCCAGAGCAAGTGGTGCTTTTCCATCCGCAGATAGCTGCTTAGGCAGAGCTTCAGCCCGCTCCGCAAGCTGGCCAGACGGTCTGCACCACACTGGGTAGCGTTTCTGTCAGCTGCTTGGTCTCAGCATGGCCTGTCATGGTGAAAGTGTTTGCTACCAGAGATGTCTGAACTTTAGCTAAGGTTGGTAAAGTGGGTCACTGTTGTAGCAGCCTGTATAGCCTATGGCTAGGAGGAGTGAGAGTTATAAGAACTACCTATATAGCTCGATAATGGAACACCTTGGTGCAAAGGGCATGGAGAGGGATTTAGTGCTCCTAACAAGCATGAGAGCTTGCAAGATGAGAGCAGTGGTGAATTGGCAGTCTCTGCACCTGTTGTGTTGAGAGGCACGAGATCAGCCTTATATTAGGCTGGAGGAGAGGGCAGTCGGAGCATGCGCATTCTATCATGGACCCGCTTACTCTGACTCTGTCTCCTCTCCTGCCTGCAGAACCCCAGCACGGTGTCTCTCTGCTGAAGATCACCAAGCTCTACTATAAGATCTATCTATTCTAAGACTGCTTTTCTCTCTCTCTCTCTCCAGCTGAAGCAGACAGCCTTCAGGCACCTAAGAGAAAGTGTTCCTGAGCGAGGTAGCTTAGCAGTCCTCGTCTGGAACCTAGTTAAGCCAGGCTCGAGACCTGGCCAGTCCTGGGCCCTTGACACATTGTTCCTTGGTTTGTGAACATATTCACCTCTTCAGTACCAGAGATACTGTTTACCCCTAACTTCTTTAAGGAGAACTGAAGTTTTTTATCATCTGCTGTAGCTGTTCTATGAACCACCTTTTTCTTTCTGCGAGCAGTTCCTTTCCCACCAATGCATACTTGTACGTGCAGTTTGGCAAGTTTCTCTTGGTTCATGATAGTTTCTTTCATCCTGTTGGAGGCTGAAGGGGGCTGAAGGGGGCCGTGTGAGGACTAGGGTTGGTGCTCAGGGGGTCTCGGGCAGACCAGCTGAGTTTTAGGCACACACGTGAGTCTTACTGACTTCTTAAACCCTTCATATGACGGTGGAACATGTGAACTTTAGGAGGAAAAGTTGAGCATCCCGAATCTGGAAACACGAAATCTGAAGTGCTCCAAAAATCTGAAACTTTCTGATTGCCAACGTGATACCTAAAGGACATGCTTATCGGAGGGAGTGTTTTGGATTTGTGATTTCTGATGTTCAGATTTGAAATGTTCAACTGTAAGTATAATACAAATATTCCAATATCCAACCCTTCTGCCTTAGTCTCCCAAAGTGCTGCGAATATAGGCATAAGCCACCATGCCCAGCCACCAATACTTTTCAAAATTTAAATCTTTTTTTAAATATATTTTTTCCAATTTTATTTATTTATTTATTTGCAGTTTTTGGCCAAGGCCGGGTTTGAACCCACCACCTCTGGTACATGGGGCTGGTGCTCTACTCCTTGAGCCACAGGCATCGTCCTTAAATCTCTTTTTTAATTCACCAGTCACCCTCCCAGATTTCTGCATACCCTTCTCTCTCAGGCAGTTAACATGCATCATTCTTTACCCTGCTTGCCCCCAGTTGTTGAAGCTAGAGTCCTGACGTCATTGTCATTTCTGTCTTTGATTCCTAAGTGGTTGATTGCCAAGCTTAAAATCTATAGAAAAGGTTAATGGTGTCGCCACTAAACATGTACCCTACATACAGTTTTTGACGCTAGTGGAAACCAGGATTAGCTTAGGTGTGGATCTGGCAATGGAGGCTCTCGGGTGCCTAAAAACAATTTTTTAAAAATTAATTTATTTTTTATTTTAGATTAATATGAGGGTACAGTTGGTTAGGTTACATTGTTTTCATTTCTAAGGTAAAATTCCAAGTTGTAGTTGGGCCCTTCACCCTGGGTGTGCTGAACACTCCCCCATTGTGCACGTTAGGTGAGGTCCCACCGCGTACCCTCCGGTCCCACCGCGTACCCTCCTCTCCCTCTTCTCTCCCCTTCCCTCTTTTCTCTCTTCTCTGATCCCCTCCCTCTTCTCCCTCCTCTCCCATTCCCCTTGCTAGACTATACTTGTGTTTTTCTTTCATGTGTGCATGTATTTGTTTATATATTGGTTTCATACTAGTATTGAGTGCATTGGATACTTTAAAAAATACGGAATGCTTCATGAATTTGCATGGGGCCATGCTAACCTTCTCTGTATCGTTCCAATTTTAGTATACGTGTGGACATGAGCACAGGGTGCCTAAAAATCTTTACTGGGCACTTCTCTGGGGTTTTTATTGCTTTGATGAACTGCTGTTTACTATTAGCCTTTTCTGCACAATTCTAAAATTACGTAATATTATAAAAGTGCATCCTGTTCTCTATCATGTCACTTGTTTGTTTAAAAGATATGAAAAGTGACAGACCTTAGGGAAAAAGTAACACATCCCACTGATTAAAACAATACTGTAAATTACCAGCTGCTGAAAATGGCACCAATCTCTAGGTAGTTAGTTAAATTGTTAGTCAGTTTGGAATTTGAAAGGTAAAGTAGGGAGGAGAGTAAAGAAAGGGATCCCAGGCCCCACGGATTGGATCGAATTAACTTTAATCAGAAGTGGCAGTTTTTCTATTAAAAGCTTTTGAGAAGAGATTCCTCTGTTTGCTGAAGTGAGGAAGAAGGTTTCTTTGGGGAATGCTGTTATAACCCCGTGCTCCATTCATGTTTCAGCTTTTTAGGTTGCGTTTGTTGGTTGATTCGGGGATTTATGTTCTCTAGCAGTGAATATTGCCTTTTCCTGCTTATCTTAGCCGTCACTAACAACTGGAGTTCTTCAGTATACATTTAGAGTGGACAATAAACTGGAGGTTTTGATGTTTTTATGGTTCTGGAGTATGGAATGAATATTTTGCATGTAGATTTAATTTTTCCATGGAGAACCATTGAGGAACTTTGTCAAGGGAACTTGACTTTGAACAGTTGGAATATAGACCTTCTTTAATCTGGCAGTTGCTCTATTACCTTTTTTATCTACACAATGAGATGAAGGCTTAGAAAAGAATGGCTGTGTTAAATAAAGAAGATGAGCTTGCTTCTGGAGGACTGCGGTGTCTGCCTCTCTTGCTCCTGCTCAGTCTTACTGTGATTACTGTTCATAAGTGGGATCCTTTTCAGTTGCTTTCATATTTAAAAACGTAGTTGGCAAAGCTCTGAAGACACAGTTGTCTCTCCTTTTAAACACCCTGAGAAAGGAGTCTGTCTTACTTTCCTTCTAATGCTAATATTCAGGTTGTTTCAGGTCCATAAAGCAAAAGGTTACCTTTCAGTCTAGTGAATAATTTATAAGTGTAAAGATGAGGCCTCTCATAGGCTATTGATCAATGGAAAAAGCTGTAATTTTGTACATATTTAATAAAAGCCTGCATTTTAAATTTGCTACAGATTTAATTAGGGTGTGTTTTGATATAAAAATATTTATAGCATTGAACTTTTTCACCCCATTCTTTAAAAAGACATGATACTTAGTTTTTCCTATTTTGGCACTTTTGGATACCCTTGTTTGTTTCACAAATTAATGGTTTTCTCAACAGTGACCTTCTTTCCAAGATCTTGACAGGTGCTTACTTTAGAGAGGAGTCATGTTTATTTTGGAAACCCGTGATACAGACTTGATGTTCTTTCTGATTCCCAGGTGCGCCTGGTGGGGGGCAGGGGGGTTAAAGGAGTTTTTATTAGAGAATACTGTACATGGTACATGCTGAGCAGGACCGGGGTATGTTATCTGTGAGGTGGGACCATTGTATCGTCCTCTGAAGCTTATTGTGATAAATTAAATTCCTTTATAAAGATAACGACTATTTTATTCCTGAATGTGTGGCTGTTCCCCCTTTATCAGAAGGGTGGAAATGAAAATCATTCTTTCCTTCATCTGATTGTAGTCATTCTGCCCTCCAGCTCTAATTATTGCTGATTACATATTTCAAAGTTTTTTTTTTTTTTTTTTTTTTGCAGATAGAATTAGTATTTGACTTTGAACAACTAGCATTAAAATTTTTTGTTGTAAACACCTGGTACAAGGGTGCTGGCATATTCTTGCAAATTATTTTTATGTTGAAAGGAAACTGTAGTGAGGTTAACATACTGGGGCCAGATGCCAATAGGACAGAGGCTGAGTAACCAGAGAGGTTATTAATGACATCTTCAGGGGGAACTGTAGGTTGCACTTTGTATGCCTGTGCTTGCTTCCTCTTTCCCTTCCTTTCCCTTTCCCCTCTTTCCTTTTCCTTAGAGGTTTTGCCACTGGGCTATAGAGATGTGACCTCCACCTAGCTCACAGCAGCTTCAAACTCCTGAGCTCAGCCAATCCTCTTGCCTCAGCCTCCCGAGTAGGTGGGACAAGCACCTGTCACAACACCTGGCTAGTCTTTCTATTTTTAGTAGAGATGGAATTTCACTCTTGCTCAGCCTGGTCTCGAACTCCTGAGCTAAGGCAGTTCACCCACCTTGGCCTCCCAGACTGCTAGGATTACAGGCATGAGCCACTGTGCCCAGCCTAAACCTTTTTATATTGAGTATTTAAAAACCATATGCTGGGTGGCACCTGTGGCTCAGTGAGTAGGGCGCTGGCCCCATATACCGAGGGTGGCGGGTTCAAACCCAGCCCCGGCTGAACTACAACCAAAAAATAGCCGGGCGTTGTGGCGGGTGCCTATAGTCCCAGCTACTTGGGAGGCTGAGGCAGGAGAATCGCGGAAGCCCAAGAGCTAGAAGTTGCTGTGAGTCCTGTGACATCATGGCACTCTACTGAAGGCGGTAAAGTGAGACTCTGTCTCTACAAAAAAAAAAAAAAAAAAGGTATGCTTTTCTAAAGCATTTATAAATGTTGCTTTATTTGACTTAATTTTTGTTTTCAAATTGTGACACCAACTAAACATCACTAGTGAACCTATTCAGTCTCTTTATTTCTGGAGTTGAACTTTTATTTTCAATTCATGTACTTAGTCCTTACATGTTTTCTTCTTCTCTTTTTATGTAGACATTAAACTTTTTATTGTTTTTGGCCAGGGTTAGGTTTGAACCTGCCACCTCCATCATATGGGACCGGTGCCCTACTCCTTGAGCCACAGGCGCCGCCCGGGACATTAAACTTTTTAATTTAGAACCTCAAAAATGTTAAGAATGCTTTTTAAAAAAAGATTCAGTAACTTTTAATTAATTTGCAAGGTTATAATTCAGTTTCTTCCCTTAATTCATCAGCACAGAAAGGCCTGTGGCAGGTTTTATTTCAACAAAAGAGAGATGTATTTCCCTGTGAGACGGCAGGGGGAGATGTTCCCATCCTGTGTGTCCTCCTGCGGTGGGAAGGACTGCAGCAGCCTGGATTTTATTAAATACAGTGTTTGGTAACATCAATGTGGAGTTTGTCCACGGGCAACTGTTATATATAGAGAGAGCTTCTCTGTGAATAAAACAGCATATTGTTTTCAGCTCAGGTTTTTCAGAGCATATTCCTCGTATTGTCTTTCTGTCATCCTATCACTGTAGCTTCACCAGCAATCGCAAACTTACTTGGCCTGTCCATAATATCCTATTTGGTTCAAAGTATTCTTTTGTGATTTTGAATATTACAACTCTGTAGTTGGTTTTCATACCACCCAGCCCCGTGGTTAGTGGCACTGCTTGTGTGCTGAGGACTTCTGGAGTCCTGTCTAGCTTGGAGTGTTCTGACCACTGGGCCTGTGCATGTATTGCAGTTTGGATGTCTACTGGGCATCTGGATACATTCAAACACAATCCCCGCTTTCCCCTTTCTTCCCCATAGCAGTAAACGGCAACTCTTTTAGTTGCTCATGGTCAAACCGTGGTGTCTTCCTTGACTTTCCTCTTCGTCTCCTTACCACATCCAGTCTGTCAGCAGATTCTGATGGCTCTCTGCAGAATGTGAAGAATCTGACCTTCACTGCTTCTACAACAGTGGCAAGTTAATAGTTTCTTAAACCTACAGGAGCTAGAGAGAGTCTGCTCTTTCTCTGTGCAAAACTCTGCCCTGGCTTTTCTCTTACTTCTCTTACTTTTCTCTTATTGCCCAGTTACCCCTCTGTCTCTGACTTGTTTTTCTTGGCCCTGACTGCTTCAGTCATGTGACTCTTTGTTATTGCTTAGACTTGCCTGGTGGGCTTCTCCCTCAGTCAGCTTTGTAGTTGCTTTTCTCTTTGCCTGGAATACTTTCCGCCTATATGACCACGTAACTTGTGCTTTGCTTCCTTCCCTTGTCAGTGATCACCTTTAATAAATTAATGACCCTCCATGCCCTTTACCCAGCTTTGCTTTTCTCTGTGGGGCTTACTGCCCTCTGAAGCAGTGTGTGTGTAGCATTTGTTTGCTCCCCCACTAGACTTGTTACAGGCTGCATGTGTCCTGGTCATAGCTCAATACACAGTGCGAGCTCTGTGGAAGGGATTGGCAGAGAATCTGCTCTGGACATGGATCTTTATTTGATGATCAGTGTTATAACTACGACACTTAAGTGTTGTGTCCAGGCTCTGGGACTTTCCTCACCTCTGTCCTCACTGGTCATTCACTAGTTGCTGGCATCTAGAATTGACTAGTTTTAGTGACTCTCTGCTTTTCTATTTGAATGACATCACTTGACAGAGATAGCAGGGTGAATACATTCGGTCAACCTAGAGAGAATCAATCGCATCCAGTTAAAGTGGTCACACATAGAAAACAGCAAATTGAGTTTTGGATAAGACTTACGCTTTTAGTTGGACCTGTTTTGCTTTTTTAGTCTAGAATTTAGAGATTCTAAGTGTTTAGGATTGCTGTGGTGAGTTATGGTTCCATTTTTCCCTTGAAATAATTTGTACCCATGGATTAGAAGTGCATTTTGAATGCTTTTGATTTTTCCTGTATGTGTGAAGTGTAATTGTATTAAGTTAAGTATAAAATTCACCCCGTCATTTCCCTTCATCACATGCTGAGAGCTTATGTGCTGTGGTTGCAGATTATTTTGAATCTTGGAGCTCTGCAAACTGAAAGAAACCCTGTCCAACTTATCTACTTTTGAACATGTTATGTATAGAAGTAGTACGCGTGACCAAGAATTCCTGTATATTAAAGATTACATGGTGCAAAGAAAGTTCTCTTTTATTCTCAGTGTTATACAAAATAAAACTCTGTCTACTTGTTTAATTAAGTACATTTTCACAGCTTTAAAGAGTATTTTTTCTCAATTGCAGAAGTAAAGCTCATTTTTATGTATTTTATAGCCAGATGTGTTTTTATTTGGCTGTAGTGAATGAAGCCTGAGCGTTTTCTTGTTAGTTGGTAATGTTGCTGCCTGTGTTTGTATGTTTGTGGGATTTTTTTTTTTTTAAAGACAGAGTCTGACTTTGCTACCCTTGGTAGAGTGCCAGGGCATCACAGCTCACAGCAACCTCAAACTCCTGGGCTCAAGTGATTCTCTTGCCTCAGCCTCCCAAGTAGCTGAGACAACAGGTGCCAACCACAATGCCTGGCTATTTTTAGATACAAGGTCTTGCTCTGGCTCAGGCTGGACTTGAACTCATGAGCTCAGGCAATCCACCTGCTTCCACCTCCCAGAGTGCTGGGATTACAGGTGTGAGCCACTGTGCCTGGCCTGTAGGTTTGTTTTTTTTTTTTAAATAGCTTTATTGAGATAAAAGTCATGTATCATATAATTTACCTACTTGAAGTGTACACTTTAACTGCTGTTAGTGTATTCAGAGATAATAGCAATCATTACCACAGTCAATTTTAGGACATTTTCGTCAGCCCCCAAAGAAACCCCCAAACCATAGCAGTCACTGCTCCTTTATCTCTTTCCCTAAGCCCTACACAACCACTAATCTAATCTGCTTTTCTTCACCGTGGATTTGCTGTTTCTAGACAGATGTAACCATGCAATATGTAGTTCTTTGTGACTGGCTCTTTTCTTTAGCATAATACTTTCAAGGTTCACCCATGTTGTAATACATGTCAGTACTTCATTTTTTTAATTGCTGAATGATATTCTGTTCTATGGATGTACCACATTTTATTGATTCATCTGCTTCCTTTTTATATTTATCCTTTCCTTTCTTGGTTTACTTTTATAGCCATGCTTTGGGAAGGTGAGTTTAGGGATTTTCCCCCTTTCAGATCAGGCATTTGGTTTCTCTTGCCCTTGGCATTTGTGGACACCAGGTTTTCTCTTTAGTTGTGTGGCAACAGAAACTTGCACTTGGCCCCGTGACCAGAGGGTCACCAGTGTGTACTGGTGCTCCTGACCGCCTTCTGGGGTTGCCAGTAAACACTGAGATTTTCAGGATATTTGCTTCTGTTTTCCTAATTCAGCTTCAAACATCTGTGGAATTACTGTTTTGGGCAATGCTTTGAAGTAGTCTAGTTTATTTCAGAGAACAAAGAGCCTGGCACATTATACTTTTTGTAATGGTGTTAGTTTTATGGATTCCATATTAGTCAAGCATAATTTTAAATGAACCAACACAGATGCTTAACCCTTTGAAATCTCTGCAATAGACAGATGGCTTGTTTAAAACAGTGGTTCTCAACTGTGGGCAAATTTTGCTCCCCAGGGCATATGTGGCAATATTTGGAGATACGTTTTATATTTCTCATTGGGGCATTGGGTAGTGCCATTAAAATTTGCATGGGTGGAAGCCAGGAATGCTGCTAATTATCCTATAATGTGCAGAACAGCGCCCCACAACAAAAAATCATCTGGTCCCAATTGTTAATTGTACCGCAGTTGAGAAGCCCTTGTTTAGAGAGTAGTAAATTTCCCTTAACCCATTGAGTGGAAGAGACCCAACTGTAAGCATTGTACAAGGTAAAATAGTCTTTATGTAAGTGGCAAAATTTCACCTTTAAAAGGATATGAAAGCAATTGTTTGTATGAATGATTTTTTTAAAGAAAGGCAGGATTTTTAGTTTTTATTGGAAACCTGATGGAGCCCCTTATCTTTGGGAATTCCTGATTCAAATAATTAAGAGTATATGTTGTTTCTTAATTTTAATTGGGTTGTTAATTGTAACCTAAAGCTTTTCCCTGCTATGTACTTTCCCCATCCTCTGCAGTGGTCCTGTGTTTTGTTATTATTATGTCTTTGTAGAAGAAATAAAATGTCTTATTGGTCAGAATCCACCAGTCTTTGTTCTCTTAGTTTCTTCCTCTCAAAGAGACGAGGAAGTGCTACTCTCAGCGTTAAACCCACTTCTGATTAAAAGGTTCACTCCTGCTTTGATGCTCTGTACCACAACTGCTGCTCTCTGAATTTCACCCAGACATCCCATTGCAGTTATTTAGCTTTCTTCTATAAGCCATTATGTTTAGAGAATGAGTCTATAAACTCTTAGCAGGATTGATTGAGTTTAAATATTCATTAACCTCAGACGTAAAGAATTGTGCAGGAGTACGTGTAGCTGTTTCCTTGTATGGTTGGATCTGATCAGGTGGAAAACTTTACAACATGGAAAATCTCTCGATCCCACATTAGTTCCACATAAAAAAGTTTTATTTCTGCATGAGTTTATAGAGGTGGCTGACTTCATACTTCATGGTTACCTTGCAGCTTCATCAGCTCTTCTCTGGCATATTTTGAGGTCTTCTCCCTAGCAGGTTGCAGTTTATGAGAATGCCTTGCAGTGACTACAGGTATTAGAGTGACGTTTCTCTTTCCAGGGCAAACATCTTTACATTTTCTTTGCCAGGTATGTTGATATGAAAGGGAACGGGAAGAGAAAATTCCACCCCTGTGGCTGCTGTCTGGGACAATTGTTTAATTGAACATTCTTTTAAGTGAAGTTCTTTCCACTTGAATGTTTTTCTCTTTCCTTTTGCTTCTTCTAATTCTGTTCATGGTTCGTGAACCAGCTCAAGTACCTCTTTAATTATTTATTCATGAAATATTTCGTTACCAAATAAAAGTCTCATTATAATGTCCTCTTTATTGGTCCAGTTTATGTGTGACAGGGAGGGAAGGAAGAATAAATAATGTATTACTCATTTTCATGTGCCGGGCAGTGAATTAGGAACTGGGAATACAACAGAGGGCAAAAATAGTTGAGGGTCAGTCCATCATGGAAGTTGAAGCTTGGCGGTGGAGGGAGGAGTTAATCACACGACACAGCTGCATGTGGAATTACAGTTGTGGAAGGTGCTATGGAGGGGATTTTACCTCATCATTTGGATAAGAAAGGCTGTCTCCAGGACATTGCTGTTGAGCTACGACGTGATGCCTGGGCCTGGAGAAGAGCATTGTGGGCAGAAGGAAGACTGTGTGAGGATCTGGTAGGAGGACAGGGAATGTGGCTGTGTGGAGCATAAGAGTGCGTGAGGGAAGCTAGGCACAAAGGTAAACGCCTTACAGGTGATGGTGAGAATGTGGTGTTTTAGCAACTAGAAGTGGGAATCCTGTGAAGAATTGTAAAAGTGGGGATCGACATAATGTTATTACCCTTTTGAAAAGCTCATCCTGGCTGCAATGTAGAAAAAGTATTGCAGGGGTTCAGAGGAGTGAATTTGAAGAGACTGATCAAAAGTTGATTGAAGTGACCCAGGGAACCTGTGTATGAGTGGCTTGAACTGAGACTGTGATGTTGGAGGTGTTAGGAAGTAGATGGGTTTGAGAGAAATTTATAAGGTAACAGTGACAAGATTTGTTGGTGATAAGATATTATGATTACAGAGAGGAGGCACTAGGAATACCAGCTTGTGTGAAAGAATGAGCTAGGCTCTGGTATGGAGAAGCCATCGGGAAACGGGCCGATCTGGGGCAGAGTGTGCCTTTGGTTTGGGTATGTTGAGGCACCTTCAAGACATCCAAGAGGTGACCTTGAGTGGGCAATTTCCACGTGCAGCTAGGCAGTAGGAAAGTGTGGTAGACAAGTAAATTTGGGGATCCCTTGTGTGTACAGTAGTACCTATGAGAAATGACGGATAGCTCAATTCGTATTGCCAAGGCGTGGAAGCAGCCTAAGTGCCCATCAACCCATGACTGGATCAACAAACGGTGGTGTATGTATACCATGGAATATTAGGCAGCCATTAAGAAAGATGGAGACTTAACATCTTTTACATTTACCTGGATGAAGTTGAAATACATTCTTCTTAGTAAAGTATCGCAAGAATGGAAAGATAAATATCCAGTGTACTACATACTAATATGAAATCAATTTATAAACATTTACATCTTCCTAAGAATAATAAAACACTATTATAGTCCAGTTTGGAGGTAGAGGGAAGTGGGGGGGAGGATGTATGGCCGAGGAGGGAGGTCAGGCGGCAGGATCTCACCTAATGTGCACATTGTGAGGGTGTATAACACACTCTGGCTGAGGGGCTCTTCTACAAATAGAACTTTACCCTGGGAGTGAGAACATTGTATCCTTATATTAATTTAACTAAAGTTAAAAAAAAAAAAAAAGAGAAACGGTAGTGTCTGTGGCTCAAAGGGGTAGGGCGCCGGTCCCATATGCCAGAGGTGGTGGGTTCAAACCCAGCCCCGGCCAAAAACCACAAATAAATAAAATAAATTATTAAAAAAAAAAAAAGAAAAGAAAAGAGAAATGATGGACAAATAGAAGATTGACCAAGTGGAAAGCAGAGGTTGAGAAAAGAGGGCCCCAGACAGTGCACTGACCATGGTGGTGGAGCAGTTGAACAGCCCAGGAGAGCACTATGCTGGGGAGGGAAAGGAGAATAGACTTTCCCTGAAGAAAGATATGTGGTCAGCCTTGTCTGCTGCTGCTCAATGGTGGATTTTTTTTTTTTTTTTTAGATAGAGCCTCAAGCTGTCGCCTTGGGTAGAGTGCTGTGACATCACAGCTCACAGCAACCTCCAACTCCAGGGCTCAAGTGATTCTCTTGCCTCCACCTACCAAGTAGCTGGGACTACAGGCGCCCACCACAATACCCAGCTGTTTTTTGGTTGCAGCTGTCATTGTTGTTTGGCAGGCCCAGGCTGGATTCAAACCTGCCAGTTCAGGTTTATGTGGCTGGCGCCTTAGCCACTTGAGCCACAGGTGCTGAGCCTTAATGGTGGATTTGCTGCAAAGTGGAAATGGCTTTAGTTAGTTGTTTCAGGACTGTGGTGTGACAGACATAGTCCTTGTCTTCTTGGATCTTGCAGTTAGTGAAATGATCCAACTTATCAATAGTGGGATTGATAAGAGCCACTGTATAGGCAGGGTGGGGTAAAATTGAGAGACCAGACTCTGGGTACGTCTGGGAGGCGTCCTGGCGGTAGAAAGCAGAAATGGGGAGATCCTCAAGGTAAACAGAAGGTGGGTGGACGAGGGATGGGGAAGTGTTTCAGCAGGTGGGTTCCAGGCACTGAGGAGTGTTTTGAGGCTGTAGGAGTGCATAGGAGGGGGCTGCAAAGGGAGAGGGGAGGTCTGAGAGGTGAATGGGTGGCCAGGACATGAAAGTCTGTGTAATTTTTGAAAAGGAGCAATGGGCATTAAATTGTAAACTTTAAATGGTGATTTGTATGGTGTGTGAATTATACCTCAATAAAGTTACTTAAAAGAGTGGGTGTGTCAAATACACGTATGCTGGCTGCATTGGAGGACAGATTAGAAGGAAGGCATAAACAAACTTTTGTAACCACAGAGACCTATTAGAAAGCAATTGTGTTAATCTGTGTGAGTGGTGATGACAGCTTGAAGCAGACAGGTTAAGATTCAGTTAGAGCAAAGGACAAATTCCAGATATTCAAGATGTATTTGGTAGACTGTAAGAGCTGAGGAAAATGCCTGGTGTGGGTTTGGACATTTGGAAAAATACAGATGACTTGCTATGGTTGAGTGAGGAAGAATTAATTGGACCTGACTCACTGCATTTGATTGTGAGTCAAGTGTCCTACAAAGAGTCTGGCTTGAGCAACTGAGATGCTTAGAACTCAGATGGAGAACTCAGGAGGGAGGGCTGAGTTTTTAGGGGTAAGTTGTACATGATCCAAAAGGAGATAATTTTGCATTTTTACTTTATTTGTAGTTAGTTCTACATGATTTATTTTTTATTTTATTTAGGGCGCATATGATTAGGTTACATTGTTTACATTTAGGTGTGTCCTGTATTCCTACATTGTGCTGGAGAATTGGGGGAGGGGAGAGAGAGTAAAAGAAAGGAAAACTAGTAGATGAACAACTACATACCCACACAGGAGAAAAACATTTATGGGGCCCAACAGTTTGACTTTGCCGTTCTCAGTAAAATGTCATGGTGTCTTGGCTCATAGCAGCCTCAAACTCTTGGGCTCAAGCGATCTCTTGCCTCAGCTTCTGGAAAGGACTACAGGTGCCTGGCACAACACCTAGCTGATTTTTAGAGATGAGATCTTGCTCTTGCTCAGGCTGGTCTCAAAATTCCTGAGCTCAAGCAGTTCACCTACCTCAGCCTCCCAGAGTGCTAGGTTGGTTATAGGTGTGGGCCACTGTGCCTGGCCTCATCTACTAGTTTCATATTAATATTCAGTACATTGGATTCTTGCTTTTCCATTCTTGTGATACTTAGGAGGATATTCTCCAAATCCTCCCAGGTAAATACAAGAGATAATAAAGTTTCTGTCTTTAGGGCTGAATAGTATTCCATGGTGTGTGTATGTCCATCCATGGGTTGATGGGCACTTGGGTTGTTTCCACACCTTTGCATTGTGAATTGAGCTGCTGTAAACATTCGAGTGCAGATGTCCTCATGGTAAAGTGATTTTTTTCTTCTGGGTAGATACCTGGTAATGGGAGTGCAGAATCAAATGGAAAGCCCACTTTTAACTCTTTGAGGACATGCTGTGTTTCTTAATCGTGCAGGTGGATAAAGTTTACACTCCCTCCACCCCAGCCAAAGAGGTAAGTTTCTCGAGGGTAGGGATGCTTTAGCTACCTATGTTGCAAAACACAGCACTCTATTGGCTGCGTTCTACCCTCGGAGACATTAAGTCATGACTGAAATAAACACACCTTCTTCATAGTTCGTATTTGTAAGGCACTTTGTGATCTGGTATACTTAACCCACCAACAGCACTGTGAAGTAGCTAGGTACTGCCCATTTTGATAGCGGCGAGACTGTGACTCTGGCGAGGTAGACTGAGTTGCGCAAGGCAGCCTGTGGCTTCTCTGTCCTATATTCCTTGTTCTGTCCTGAGGATGACCTCCCAGGACAGCTTCAGTAGTGACAGGAAGTGGTGTTTTCTTAGATGTGGTCTGGATGCTGAGCATGATGGAAATGTTGGTGGTTCATCTGACTTCGTTCTGAGAGTGGAGAGAGGTGTGTGCAGGTGGGTAAGGGCTTCATTCTGAGAGGTGAAGGGATGTGTGCAGAGGTTGAAGTGACCCTAGGTAAAGAAGGAGCTCCTGTGTCACTGACCCTGCTGTGAAAGCCTGGATCCTGGGTAGAACTGTGTTTACATTTTACCAGTTAAAGTAAAATATTGAAGGACTATCTTATAATCAGAAAAATAGGGAGAAGTATGTAATTTTTATAAAAGTATTTTCTTATGGGTATTGGTTTTGGAAGTGTATAATTAGCAAGTCCGTTTTGAATATCCTCTCTACTCAAGCATGAGTGATAAATGTTTTTTTAGTTTTAAAATTTTCATCAAAAAATTGTTTGTGTTCACTTCCTTGGTGATCTCACTCAGTCTCATACCTTTAAAAACCTAATTAAAAACTAAATTTCTGTCTCTAGCCTGGACCTCTGCCTACTTAGAATCTTGACATGTTCTTACCTCAGCTCCTGGTCTCCTCTCCAAAACTGCATGCTGCCATCCAGCTGCTCAGCCAGAGTCCTTGGAGTTGTTCTTGACTGTTCTTTCCGGCCTCACCTTGCAGTTTATTAGCACCTCTTATTTGACCCTGAACTTAAAAATACTCAGAAAATTTGCTTCTCCCCTTCTCTGCTGCTACCACCATGTCCATCCAGCTGCCTTGGCCTTTCAAAGTGCTGGGATTACAGGTGTAAACCTTTGCGCCCGGCCAGATGTCACATTATTGGTGTATGTTGGTCACTGTATATGGAGGCTTAGAAAAATTTTGATTAATGTGTTAAATGAGGGGAAAAAATATATGTCTGAGCTATACTTTAGAGCCAAACGTAAATGATAATTGGATTGACTTTTGCCTTAACAGTGGTCTTTAGTGTTCTGAAAGTTGGCTATATAAATATGTATTATTAATATATTTATTAATATAAAAATATTATAACATTTTGTTAATATATAAATGATATAATCATACTGTTAATATATTAATGCATATACTTAATATACAGACCTTATATATAGAGAGATCCAACTTTCAGATAATAAGAACATTTATTTTTATATATAAGCACACTGGATTTCATTTTGAAGATATATTCTGTATTGTTTTTGAATTTTTCTTTCTTGCTCACTCTTGGCAGAGACAATTTTCTTTTTGTAAATAGAAACTGCATGTGTAGTTAGTAGTGTTAAACATACAATTTGGATTTATTAGTTTTTTATCTTTGAGTGCTGAAATAAAGTTTTTAATGTAGTTTTCTGGAGCAGTTGCCTTGTTAACCCTAGGGAGAATGATTTTTTTCCTTAAACTTAACTGGAAATGTTTCTGTCAGAAACAACTGAGAAGAGGAGCTTTTCAGCCTGTTCTTCTTTGGGACTCCCAGCAGACCTTGATAAGTTTTCAGTGTCAAAGAGGGAATGTTTTAACAGCTGTGTTAGCTGATCATTTTCTTTCTTTCATGATCGGCTTGTTCATGCTCTAAACTTAAGACTGGTGGAGAAAGTAATGATGTCGCTTGTGTATTTTTAATTGCTGGCACTAGGGCCTACAAAGACTTGGGAATTTATTACTATCTGTTTAGCAGATGATTCACTTAGGGAAAACTTTTGTGAGCACTAGAATAAGTTTTCCTTTTCTTTCAGTACATTTAGACAATTAATGTTCTATCCAAAAGCCTAATTCCTATGAAGAAGGGAATCGTCTGGGTTGCGCTGGTGCCTTCAGACTGACACTTGCTTATAGAGGGTCAGAAGCGTCGCTCCGTCAGAGTCGGTCTCTCAAGGGTTGCAGTTAACATTGTTTATTTTTCTGAAAGTCTAAGGATATTTGATGTGCTTACAGAGAAGTCTTTTCTTCCAGATTTGTCCTAAGATCTTTGGAGAGAGTATATATGATAATTTTTATGGTTTTAGCATGACCACAGAGAATTTTCTCAGCGTCCGAGGCCTGTAACTGCAAACTGATGTGTTTGTCGTCTCCGCTTCAGAGGACCAGTTTTCAGTTTGTTTGCATGTGCTGTTTCCTGTCTGGGCCTCGTCGCATGAGAAGCAGATGGTTCTTAGAATCATCACTTGCCTCCTTTTGTTGCATTTGAGCATCAAGGGCAAGGACCATGAGGTTTTGTTTTTTTTTTTCCACTCATAGTATTTTTATTTCTGAACACCTGGCAGTATTTAGTAAAGATTATTAAACAAGTGAGATAAGATGTTGGGGAAGATGATAAAAAAACACAAAAGATAAATGATTGATTATTAGGTCTGTTCCAAAAGTGACTTGTGAAGAAGTATTTTTCCTCTTGCTGTAAAATTTTTAGAACTCTCTTGGGTTGGAGTTTGGGATTCACTCTTCTCACTGAAAACTCTTAAAAAAACCCCCAGATTTTTCTTGTTGGGTTTTGTTCTAAGGAGGAGTTTATTAAGGAAGCTATTTATAGTGGAAATTTGGAAGAATATAATAAATTCTACCTTATCTCTAAAGACAGAAGTTTGTTTCTGGGAGCTGCTATGTTCTGTTAAGGCAGAGATGATATATCTTTAGAGAAACTTTTTCTTGGAACATAACTAGAGCAGTAGACTGAGAAGATATGTCAAACTCAATTGAAGATAAAAGAGGCTTGCTTTGAGGCTCTCACTTTCATTTGAGTCAAATCTTATATTTATTCTTGAAAGGGGCACTGGGAATTTGTAGAGTGGTTAGGAAGAGTCTTTAGAATATGATGCTCTGTGCTATAGTGTAGCTTGAGACGCTTCACAGGTGTACAAGTTATTACTATTTTGGGTGGTGGAAATGATTTTTACTACAGGTTCTTTCCCCTCTAATATTGAGTTACAAAGTTCCTTTTGTATAATAACATCCATTGTACATACAAACAGCATGGCTGTTTGTTTATTAAGCAAGTCATTTGTTTGACAGAACATTATTTTATGAAGGAAATAATGAGAAAATGTTAAAGTAAAAACAATTTCTTTGTGTCCTTTTTCTCTCCTAGCATTTTTGAAACGTTGGGGTTGTTGGAGTGGTTGGATTTTCCCTGGAATTGAGTGAGAAATTCAGAAGACTGAAGCCCAGGCTTACTGTCTACCTTTCACGGAGGCCTAGCCGTGAGAGGACAGAAGAAGGCACGTGGCGAATCATGACAGCTGACAAAGACAAAGACAAAGACAAGGACAAGGACCGGGACCGAGACCGGGACCGGGAGAGAGACAAAAGAGACAAGGCAAGAGAGAGCGAGAACTCCAGGCCACGGCGGAGCTGCACCTTGGAAGGTGGAGCCAAGAATTATGCCGAGAGCGATCACAGTGAAGACGAGGACAATGACAACAACAGCGCCACCACCGAGGAGTCCACCAAGAAGAACAAAAAGAAACCACCCAAGAAAAAGTCTCGTTATGAGAGGACAGACACTGGTGAGATAACGTCCTACATCACTGAGGATGACGTGGTCTACAGGCCCGGAGGTGAGCGGCGCTGCCTTTGTGTTTCAGCCGTGTCTGTGCTGGGGGACGTCTTAGCATCAGGGGGAAATGCATACGCTTTTCACATGTTAAGGAGATAGTGGTTTTCAGAAGGAAAACGCAATTTAACAAACACACGGTGTACTTTTGGTCAGATGTGTATACCGATTTATTGCTTGTGTCTGCCTGAACTTGATCTTCTGTCCTGGTTTGCGCAGTTTTTGAGTTCTTCCTTTGTTTTCCCATGATGCTTGTTCTCTCACTTAACCGTCTGCTTAGGATTTTTCATCCAATCCTTTTTAATCTTCAACCACAAATTAGTCTGTGGTGACGCTGCAGAGTGGAATATGTGGTGGAGACAATAAGCCTTAAAGCTTCTCAGAAATAGGAAATTTTACTTTGGGATGGGATTGAGTGATATTTTTGATGGCCTCAGACCAAGGTTTATTGCCCCCGTTAACCTTTTTTTCCAAAGTTCAGGCCCTCAGATCATTGATAATAGTAAAAGCCATCTAACCTGTTTGGTTTTCCAGAAAATACATTATGGTCATTCACTGTATTGTGGCTTATAGTTTTGCTTAGAGAGAAATAGAACCGGGTTTTATTTAATTAATTAATTTATTTATTGAAACAGGGTCTCACTCTGTCACCCTCAGTACTATGCCATGACGTTCTAACTCACAGCAACCTCAAACTCTTGGGCTCAAGTAATCCTCTTGTCTCAGCCTCCTGAGTTGCTGGGACCATAGAGACTCAACACGGCATCTGGCTATTTTTAGAGGTGGGATCTTGCCTTTGATCAGTCTGGTCTCAAACTACTGAGCTCAAGCAGTCCACCCAACTTGGTCTCCCAGAGTGCGAGGATTATAGGCGTGAGCCACTGTGCCGCCTCGGACCCAGCTTTTACACAAGATAGAGGGGAAGAAGCGTGTCAGAACTTGTCAGAAACCAGCAAACCCTAACTTCCTCATTAAATGTATTATGTGTATCAGGATACTTTTCTTATAAAAGCTAGTAGTAAAACTAGCTAAGAGTGACATGACTTCCCATGTGAAATGTAATTAACAGATTAAAGCCACCCAGTTTGCTGTTTTTCCAATAAAGAGATAGAAGTACTTCACTATAACTATCCTAACTTCTCAGGAAGTTCCAGATTCCCCCCCCCCCCAATAGAAATTAGTTTTAAATTTCAGAAGATACCAGTATTAGAACTTAACACAGATTTGTATTCACACCTACAGTTTCTTGGTTGAAGATTAACTGAGAAGATACTTTAAAATAAAATAAAATTATGAACCTGAAACTAATTGGAGCTGAGGTTCCAGAGGATTCACAGCTCTGTTGCAGCAGGGTCATCACGTGTCTGTCTCCGAGACGAGGTGTCCATCCAGCTTTGATTCCTACTTAGACAGCAGGCAGGAAGAATTTCTTAGTGTCTGAAGAATGTGTCATGGAGTTACCAGAAATTGCTCATTTAGGGCCTATTGGTTCTAAATCATGAGAAGGGAATAGGATGTGTTGATTCCTTTAGATACAGAGTAGCACATTATGATAAATATAAGGAAAGATCTTGTTATTATTTTCTCTTGATACATAACAATTTAATGTAGTAGTGGGGTTGTTTGTGGTTAGAAGGCCAGTTGCAGTTGCCTGTGTGCTACTGTATAACAGTTTTTCTCAACATTACTCCTCTGTCAGTGGGGACATTTCTCCAGCGTTTTAGTGTTCACACACACTTAGGAAATGCTGGTCACACTGCCTGCCGTCCTCATAAGAGCGTCACAGGTAGTGACTCCCAAAAGTTGTGCCGTTAGGGAAACCTCTGATAGGGAAAACACCTCTTTTCCCATTTATGGGACTGTGACACCCTGTTTATGCTGAACATCTCTCTAAGGAAAACAAGTTTTGAGAAAACTGATTTGAGAAATGACATTCAAGTTGCACCTTGGACAAGATGACAAGATTCTCTCTGATTTTTCTGAAGAATAGGTGGAGGGAAACTGCAAAGGGCTTATTTATAAAATCATTCTTAATTGCTTTGGGAAGAGCTATGTATTCATGAAGGCAGGCATGAATTTAATAAATCTGAGAACCTTTGTGAAATGTGGAAAAGGAAGTCAACTATGTTATAAGAGTGTTTGTGAAATGTGAAAAGGTTATGTTCTTTCTGAAAGTCAAATGTTAGAAAGCCCCCAGAAAGGCCAAAAATGCTTGGGAAGGTGCCTGCGGCCCAGCTCAGTCCGCGGAATAGCTGACGCTTTGATAAACATACTTGTCTCTGACCTTCTCATTGGTTTCTAATTCTTCTTCTTCTTCTTTTTTTTTTTTTGTGGTGCATTTGAAGCTAAATAACTTGGTTGCTTTGTCCAAATAACTTCTTTCTAAATGGGGGTTTGTGAAATATTGCCTGTTTTTTAGGTTTCCTTAAAAGGAAGAATCAAAAGTAGGGTACTATGTTAGATTTCCAGTTGAGAGTTGATTTTTTTCTTTCTTTTGTTTTCCTTCCTGTTTTTTTTTTTTTTTTGCCTTTCTTGATTTATACTACTACTGTAACATCCTTTGTTAGTGATGAATAACCATTATCTTCACTCAGTTGGCAGGCATTTTATATACTTAGTTGTATCTTAAAAGCTTAGTTAGAACCTCTAAGGAATGTTATAAGGGATGTCTTCAACAAACTGCTAGTTTTTTTTTTTTTTTTTTAGACAGTCTCACTTTGTCACCCTGGGTAGAATGCCATGATGTCGTAGCTCACAACAACCTCCAACTCTTGGGCTTAAGCAATTCTCTTGCCTCAGCCTCCCGAGTAGCTGGGACTACAGGTGCCTGCTACAGCGCCCAGCTATTTGTAGAGATGGGTCTCACCCTTGCTCAGGCTGGTCTCCAACCTGCAAGCTCAGGCAGTCTGCCTGCCTCTGCCTCCCAGAGTGCTAGGGTTACAGGTGTGAGCTAGTTTTTGAATGGTAAATCTTTAACACATATTTGTTTCTATAGAATATAAAGTACAGATTAATAGTTGCTAAATTTGTTTTCTTGCTTTTCTACTTCTTTGAACTGCTTTTAATGTTCAGATTAAGTTTGAATTATAGACAGCTCACAAAATGGAGCAGTGATACTTAGAGACTAAAAATGGGCTGTTATATAATTAAACTGTTTTGTACTAAGGGGACAGGTCTATATTCAGATTAGTTGGTTTGATCAACATGAGCTTTTTACTGAGAAATGGAGTATTATTTGCAATTTGTCTCTAAGGTTTATTTAATCTCATGCATGGTCACAACCAGGTCCTTTTTGGCTTTTGCTGATCTCTGGAGTTATCTCTAGGAGCTCAGCATAATGGACTTTGTTATTTATATGTTACCTCCTGCCCCGAGGCCTTTGCAGTTGCTGTTCTCACTTAGGGATCAACCCTTTCCTTCCACACACACAGAATTCTCACCCTTTTTATTAGCTTTCCCATTCCAATATCATTGCCTGTCCTCTCTTGGATTAGCCATATTTTCTTAGTAGATATGAGAAGGGGAGGAGGGAGGAGACTTGGTAAGCTCTCACCCGCAGAGCACAATGTGGGGGTATATGACATACTTCCTGGGTGAAGGGCTCAACTATAACTTGGACTTTACCTAAAAACACAAACAATGTAACCTAATCACATGTACCCTTATATTAATCTGGAGGAAAAAACCCAAATGCATTTCATATTGTTTTATGATAAGGATATTATTATCATCCATGTGGAAATAGTCTCTGCCTTGGCCAAATAAATTGTTTTAAAGTTAAAAAAAAAAAAAAGATACAGTTATTGCATTTTTGGTTTCCTTCTAACACTTACATTAGTAATAATTTTCTGTTTTCATTATTTTAGGATTAATATCTATTTCCCTCTTCCAAAAAGACAGCAACTTTGGTTTTTTGTTTGTTTTTGTTTTTGCCTATCATTGAGTTTCTGACAGCTATACCAATAGTGTATGCATAGTATATTTTCAGACATTTCTGAAACATTTCAAAAAATTTATTGACTGATTAATGATATTAAAGTGAGAATAATGCTTTTGGAAATCTATCTTGAATCATTTATTTTTCAATGAATAATTTAACAGACTCATTAAAAATAAAAAACAGAACAAAAACCTGTGGGATTCTGCTCATGTGTCTAATCTGACTTCTTTGTTGTCTGTCAGCAGTCACTCTACTTTTGAGAAGACTGTGGCGGTAACAAATTGATTTGTTACACAGCTGTGTGCAGCTAGATTTCCCTGATGGGCTGGTGTAGCACAGGGTATTGGTTTCTAGAGTTTGCTGTAGATAGCATATTGTCTTTCTACTATTTTCAATTATTAGGTACTACAAAGTTTGATTCCTTTTTTTCTGATACAGGTAGAAATAGTAAAAAAAATGAAAGTTATACTAATGAGAGTTTAAAAAAATTTTGCATGTCAATATTCCTTTGAACAAGGAAATATGTTCTTTTGAAAGTGGATATTAACCTGATCCTCCATTTCTTGTATTCTGTTATATTAACTGATAATTTTGTTTGGCTTTCTCATATACCCTATGTGTAGTCCTAGAATAACAGAAATCTTCATCGCCTGCATGATATATAGTAATATATTGTTTTCTTTTCTTATAGTATCTGTACTTTTTTTTTTCTTTTTTTTTTGAGACAGGGTCTCAACTGTGTTGCCCTCGGTAGAGTGCTGTGGCGTCACAGCTCATAGCAACCTTAAACTCTTAGGCTTACATGATTCTCTTGTGTCAACCTCCCGAGTAGCTGGGACTACAGATGCCTGACACAGTGCCCGGCTATTTTTTTGTTATTATTGTCATTGTTTAGCTGGCCCGGGCCGGGTTTGAACCCACCAGCCCCCATGCTTGTGGCCGGTGCCCTAACCTCGGAGCTACGGGCACCGAGCTGTATCTGTACATTTTTCATCACCAAAAAAAGTATACACATTATAAGAGGTATTATCTATGTATTATGTGTATTTACTTTGAGCACTCTTTATAATTGCAGAAGTCAAACATGACTTGTATCCATCTTTTGTTATCAGTATGTATTAAATATTACAATTTTAATACAGTTTTTAAATTTCTTAAAATGTATATGCATTTCTTTGGCACCTTCTATATGTGATATTAACTTGCTTAAAGCCTCCCAGTGTGTTCCTTTTGCTGGCAGGATCAGGCCCAGGATCTGGCTGGCTGTGTACACAGTGGTCTTTAGACCTTTTTCTTGTTTGTGAGGATTTACAATGAGGTTGTGTATCAGTTTGTTACAGCTGCTGTGGCAAAGTACCACTGTTGTTGGAAGATGAGGCCTAACAGAGAGAAAGGGCCCCCAGACACCACGTTTATAAGAGGAAGGGCTTTATTCACCAGCTGGGAGCTTAATGGCTGTACTCCCCCACTGACTCGGTCTTTCCCTTTTTATCGACAAAAAAAGTTCCACCCCACAGGTACCCTTCTCATTGACCAGTTTGAATCAAGCGGGAGATGCTGTTCCAGCCCCTGCAAAACTACAGGATTTCACAGAACTTGGAAACTTCCAAGTTCTAGGAAGTTAAGTTTACAAATTCCCAACAGCTGAGTCACCATGGAGAGGACTCTGCAGGTGTATCCTTGTGGTCTCCTTGAGAAGACCTGTTCTCCTAGACCTCACCCTTCTTGGGTATCCTCTCTCACCACAAACTTGAGTGCCTTGAACAAAAGAAATACGTGGAGTCACAGTTTTGTGGACTAGCAGTCCGGGAGAGAAGTGTTGAGGTTGTCCTCTTCCCTTTGAAGGCTCCAGGTCAGGGTTCATTCCAAGCCTCTCTCCAAGTGGATGGTAGTTCCTTGCTCTGTGGCAGCACAATTATAATCACATGGCATTCTTTTCGTGTGCTTATCTTTGTGTCTGTCCAAATTTCTCCTTTTTATGAGAACATTAGTTATGTTGGATTAGATAGAGCCCTACTTCACTGTAATTTATTACATTGGCAGTGTAATCATGACCTCAGGTGACCTTATCTTAACTAATTATATTGACAGCAAAGAAGCTGCTGCTCATGTAAGGGCACATTCTGAGTATTGGGAGTTAGGACTGCAACATACGAGTTTAGGTGGGGATACAGTTTAACCTTCACAAGGCAGGAGGAGCTTGGTTGTGAGGTAGATGGAGGTTTGAGCAATCCGGGTCTGGGTGACTTCATCAGCTGTCTCAGTTGTGTGTCTTTGGGTCAGTTAGGAAATGTATTTTGTATTTTTACTCATGTTATAGTGAACTTTTAATTGTAGATTACATTAATAAACTTTTTATTATTATGTTTCTATTGAAATTTTATTTCATCATTTTCTGAGCCTTGAGAAATGATTGCCTTTTAGTACATGTTAGGAAGATACTCAAACTTCACATGTGTGAAAGATAATTGTTTAGCACATAAAAAATTAATATTTTCCATGAGAGTAAAAGGAAGAAAGGAGAAAATGTTACTCTAAAGTTATCCTAATGAGAAAAATGGGCAGTGATATTGTTTTCAGACTAATTAATCATGTCTTTTTTTATTTCCTAAGGGAAGCACCATTAAGTATTGTGAGGCTTGTACTTTCCTTGCTCTCTGCTCCAAATATTGGCCACAGATGGTGTCCCAGGGGAAATGATTAGAAATGCACAATCTCAGGTTCCTCCTTCATCTATTAAATCAGAATGTGTGTTTCAGGCTGGGCGTGGTGGCTCATGTCTGAAATCCTAGCACTCTGGGAGGCCAAGGTGGGTGGATTGCTTGAGCTCACTAGTTCGAGACCAACCTAAGCAAAAAAGTGAGACCCTGTTTCTACTAAAAATGGAAAAATTGAGGCAAGAGGATCTCTTGAGCCTAAGAGTTGGAGGTTGCTGTGAGCTATGATGCCATGGCACTCTACCCAGGGCAACAGCTTGAGACTCTGTCTCAAAAAATAAAAAAAGAATGTGTGGTTTATTTAATAAGATTCCCAGGTGAAGGCTAGCTGTGGTGGCTCACGCCTGTAATCCTAGCATTGTAGGAGCTGGAGCTCGGAAGTTCAAGAGCAGCCTGAGCAAGAACAAGACCCCATCTCTTAAAACAAAGAAACAAAAAAGACGCCAGGTGTTGCAGCAGGCACCTGTGGTCTCAGTTACTGGGGAGGCTGAGGCAAGAGAATCACTTAAGCCTAAGAGTTTGAAGTTGCTGTGAGCTGTGATGCCATGGCACTCTACTGAGGGTGACAAAATGAGACTCTGTCTCAAAAAGAAACAAACAAAAGATTCCCAGGTGATAAAAGCTCTTATTAAGGTTTGAGAATCACTCACCTACGCTAGGGTTTCCTAGTCTTTTATGAGTTAATTCACAGATAGAAAATGAGTCCATTGTCTTGAGGGTGAGAGGATGAGCATCCCAGCACAATTGTCACTTACTTAATGCAGTCTAGAATTTAGGCAGATAAAAAAAATGTTTTTAAAGGGAAATGAAAAATATGATTTCATGGCTTGAGATTTTGATATGGAATACAATGTGTGCAATTCCAGAGGAACCGAGGCTGCTGCAGAATTAAATTGTGAACATATGTTTGGGAATGATTCGCATCCTGTTGATTGATTGAGACAGAGTCTCACTCTGTTGCCGTGGTGTCATAGCTCACAGCAACCTCAAACTCTTAGGCTTGAGTGATCCTTTTGCCTCAGCCTCCCAAGTAGCTGGGATTACAGGCCCCTGCCACCACACCCAGCTAGTTTCTCTATTTTTAGTAGAGACCGGGTCTTGCTTAGGCTAGTCTTGAACTCCTGAGCTCAAGCAATCCACCTGCCTTTGCCTCCCAGAGTGCTAGGATTGTGTATTTTGTGCTGCTTCTTTTAAAGCACCTGATCATAAAGGAAACTGTGAACTTGGTGTAAATAAAAGTCACAAGTGGGTGAGGGAGTTAAAACCATAGATAATAACTAACCACAGTTTTAGAAGCACCTGCTATTTTCCAGTGCTGGGTTTGCTTTGTGCAAGTTGTTTCTAGCCCTTAGAAAAGACATATATAACAGAGGCTCAACTGTGGTCACACAACATTGTTTTTTTTTGTTTTCTGAGACAGAGTTTCACTTTTTGCCCTCAGTAGTGTGCTGTGGCTTCACAGCTCACAGCAACCGCAAACTCTTGGGCTCAAGTGATCTCTGGCCTCAGCCTCCCAAGTAGCTAGGACTACAGGTGCCCGCCACAGTACCCAGCTGTTTTTAGAGATGGGATCTCGTTCTTGCTCAGGCTGGTGATACGGACTTATGAGAATTGGTTAAAGCTAAAAATGAATGGACATTTGATAAAATACTGAATACAAAAAAACACATAGGCCTGTGTTAAAAACATAACAAAAGACCCAATTGTTAGAAGATGCAAATGATGTAATTACCTTGAGTTCCCTCCCACCCCCTTATTCCTAAAATTATTTATATTTGACCTACTTTCAAAAATTGTTTATCTAGCCAGGTATAGTGGTGGGTATTCATAGTCCCAGCTACTTAGGAGGCTGAGATGGGAGGATTTCTTGGGCCCAAGAGTTTGAGACCACCCTGTGGGCAACATAGCAAGACTATGTCTCTTTAAGAAAAACTGTATCTCTCACTTGTTGGTTATATATAAAAAGAATGATTTTTAAAAGGTAAATGCATAAGAAGTTTAAACTGAATGGGGAGAGGTAAATTGTTCAGATATTCTGAACAATATTAGGCTAATTGTGAGTACTGGGTTTGAATCCTTAGTTTACCCAATTGGAAGGGAAGTACAGTTTCTATGATCTAATAAAAGGGAACAGACTATATTGTTTTTTGAATGCAAAGTGGAGCATATTGATAATGTAACACAAAAGGTAATTTGTTGGTGGAATAACTCATATAATGAGTGGGAAGCTGGAGAAAAGTCTTCAAAGCCTGCTTGGACCAAGGGCAGCTCTGATTATTGGTTGGTGATTGTTCTACTCAGGTGCTACCAACTGATACAGGGTGTCCTTCAGCCTTTTCCTGCCCTTGCTGTCACTGAGCTCAAGAGTCACAACCCAAGAAGAGTAGATTTAGTTGGTCTAGCTTAATTGCATGTGCATGTCTATGTTAAAAAAGACAGAAATCTAGATTTATTGCTGCTCCCAAACCTGCACATGTTGGAGCTAAGGTAACTGCGTGCAGTGAAACTGGGTAACAATTTGGTAGATAAAATAAATGAGGGGTGACCAGACACATGTTCATTGTACTCACTTTATCAGAAAACTCCTCTGTAGCACTAGAGTCAGTGAGAACTTGTTATCAGAGACTGATATTTAGAAGTACTTTATTTTGTTGTGTGTGTTATAGGCAAGTAGAGGAATGATACCACAGAATGTACAATTTATGCTGGTTTATTTTATTTTGCTTTATTTATTTTTTATTTTTTTTTGCAGTTTCTGGCAGGGGCTGGGTTTGAACCCGGTCCCCCCCTGCCCCCCCGCATTTGGGGCCGGCGCCCTACTCCTTTGAGCCACAGGTGCCGCCCTATTTTATTTTATTTTAGACAGAGTCTCACTATGTTGCCCTTGGTAGAGTGCTCTGGCGTCACAGCTCACAGTAACCTCTAACTCTTGGGCTTAAGTGATTCTCTTGCCTCAGCCTCCCAAGTAGTTGGGACTACAGGCGCCCGCCACAACACCCGGCTGTGTTGGCAGTTGCTTCAGTTGTCATTGTTGTTTAGCAGACCCGGGCCAGGTTCGAACTCACCTGCCTTGGTGTATGTGGGTGATGCCCTAACCACTGAGCTATGGGCGCCGAGCCCTTAATGCTGGTTTTTATACAACTTTTCCTAGGTAAGACAAGTATAAATAGAGGGAGTAGAATTATAATATAATTATTACTTATGGTATAATGTTGGATTATATTTTAGCAGGAAAGGAAAAAAATAGGTGAGAATTTAAATTTTGGATTTGCCTTTTGCACAGTCAAAGCGCCCTTTCATTTCTATTAAAAATGAAATAAAAAAATGAGGACCCACATCTTAGGAGCCTCCCCAGAGAGGTGCGCTGTAACCTGTGCCCTGACTGCTGCGCTGCCTGCTGTGCTTACTGGCATCTTCACAGAACCCCACTTTGATCTGAACTGTTTTGGTGCCTTCAGGCTGGCATCTGTTGTTTTCATGTATTTTAAATATGCCCTATGGAAGCCTTTAGCCAGTCTTGGGTACCTCCTGGGTGTCTTACTTCTTGAGGTATAATTACTAGGATTTTTAACAAAATAGCCATCTGATTTCAGGGTTGAATAGGTTTTGAGTAGTCTGCCTTTTACCCTGTATTATTTCTAGTAACCATTTTTTGCAGAATGTGAGGTTTTTCCTTCTCAGGTTGTCCCAATATGTAACACACATACCTGGTCTCACAGCAGAAATGTCTGCATAAGAAACAATGAGCCACAGTGTATTCCAGAAAGCAGCAGAAATGTTTTGTATGTGGCCTTGTAAAAATGGGCAAGAACACGTTAAGTGCTTATTCTTTGAAGGTATTTTATGAATTAATAATCGCATTCAGGAGTGTACTTTCTGGGAATCCCTCATCTTGATTCCATAGATCCCACTTTCACCTCTTAGCTCTCCACCTCTCTGCAGGTGTCCTGGGCTCCCCACAGCTGTTTGATCTTGCTAAGATTTTTCTGTCCATGGATTCCACCATCTTCCACAGTCGCTTGTTTCCTTTTATCCTTCAACCTTTAAATGCTTTTGTTTTCATTTCTGTTGTGTCTTTTCCCCTGCTGGTTTGCTGCTACAAGACAGGGATCTTTTTCTTTTTAGTTCTTAGATGTATTCCAGGGTACCTCCAGAAGTGTCTAGCACATTCTAGGCATTTATTAGTGTAAGCAGGGTTAGCGACTAGAGTGCTTAGCTGTTGGTGTTTTAGGTGCCTCTCTGGAAAGCATTGTCTTCCTTTAGGAGTCAGGCATTAAACACAAGCACAGAGCCTTTCTTTCTTTCTTTTTTTTTTTTTGGTCTGACCTCGGTAGACTTTACTGCCCTCTGTAGAGTGCTGTGGCGTCACACGGCTCACAGCAACCTCCAGCTCTTGGGCTTACGCAATTCTCTTGCCTCAGCCTCCCAAGCAGCTGGGACTACAGGCGCCCGCCACAACGCCCGGCTGTTTTTTTGTTGCAGTTTGGCTGGGGCTGGGTTTGAACCCGCCACCCTCTGTATATGGGGCCGGCGCCCTACTCACTGAGCCACAGGTGCCACCCAAGCACAGAGCCTTTCATGGAAGGACCTTTTGGGACAGGCCTTCAGGACCGATATTAATATGCAGAAATGACTATCTAGGAAGTTTACTTTGGTTTTAAAAAATCGGTATTGTTTGTTAATGTTACAAACAAAGAACATTGCTCTACTTAAAGTTCAGCTTATAAATATCCCATTTATAAGTTAAATTGTAACAGTCACTTTTAAGGAATTTTGAATTATGGGTTGGTCTTGTTTATAAACTAGTTGGTATCTTCAATGTTAAAGCTCGCCATTTAGTTCCTATTTTTAAGAAGTCTATTAAGGCGGTGCCTGTTGCTCAGTGGGTAGGACACCGGCCACATACACAAGGCTGGTGGGTTTGAACTGGCCTGGGCCAGCTAAACAACAATGACAACTGCAACAACAACAACAAAAATAGCTGGGTGTTGTGGTGGAGACCGGTAGTCCCAGTTACTTGGGAGGCTGAGGCAGGAGAATCACTTAAGCCCAATTTGAGGCTGCTGTGAACTGTGATGGCATGGCACTCTACCCTGGGGGACAGCTTTGAGACTCTGTCCCCCACCCCCGCCGCCCCCAGTCTATTAAACTTTGTCAAGTATGTACATCTTCTTATAAAATGAGACCTGTGAATGAAGCAAACCTAAAAATCTCTCTTAGATATTTCTGTACCTGGGTATCAGTCACTCCTAAGAGGGCAGCATAATCAGTCACTGCTGCTCTGGGGATTACATGAGGCAAGGAACAAACTCTGTACTTCTGTCTTCTCCTCAGTAAAATGGGAATTAGAGCGCCTACCTCAAGAGCTGTGGTGGGATGAAATAAATATCCGTGTAGCCACGTAACTGGGAAGCTTAGAAAGTCATTGTTTAAAGTTTTACTGCTTTAAATTGGAATTACAAGGCTATTGTTCTCACAGGTCAAATTCTTTTAACTACAAAAAGAAAACAAGTATCAAATGTATCCTAATTTCTTTTAGCACAAAGTGTTACTGTGATACTTTTGATCCTCTTAAATCTTTCTGTACATTTCTAAATCTTCAAAGAGATGAAATAACATAATCAAGTTAAAAAAGCAAATGACCACCCCCGTTAATTAGGGTTGTTTAATTTTTAATCCTCCTACCTTTAAAAGGTATGTACTTGTGGTTACTAAGTCTCCATTGTCAAAACTCCAAAAGGAGATACGCTGTGGCCTCACATAATCTAATTCTTCGAATCTTGACAGAAGTCTGCAACTCTTTCATGATTCATTGGCTAAATTGTAAATTTCTTTTTTTTTAATCTTCATTTCATGTTTGGCTCTAAAGACAAATGAACACGGTAGGATCATAAGATAATGTTTTTTTCCTCTCTCAAAATAAGATCTCTGGAACCGGTTGGGACAGGTTATGTTTTTTCATTATTAGGAGATAATCTTTGTGGATATTTAAAATGATAATTCCGTGGGATTGTTGCCAATTCACACAGTCTTGTTTGGCGAGAAATGAGTTTTCATGAAGTTCTTCTAGGACAGCCCATCTAGATTAGGATGGCAAATGGATTTCGTCTTTCATTCCAGGCGATAGGCTGGGCCCCTTTAGTGGCCTGAGCCTGGGCAGACTTGGAAGCAGTAGTTTGATTAATTGCAGTGCTTTTTGTAGGGTGCAGGTATGGGAATAATTGCCCTTGCCATTATGAATATGAGTTTCATAAAATGAGCTGAATTTTCAGCCCGAATGAAGTATATATGACAAAGAACGTGGAGATGTGATATTAGAAACATGTTAGTATCCTTGAGAAGGCATTAGCTAAAAGGTTTATTTTGTAAGTTACCGGCCAGTATGTTTTGATACTAATACCTAGAAAAATTCTTGAGCAGTTATTATAAACAGATGGTTTCTGAGCACATGCCATTATCAAATAAAAACTTTTCTAAGATGGTCTTCTATGGGGTAAGATTTATGTTATCAATTGAGCTGCTTTACTTAATATTTAGTGAACATCTTTAGAGCAGTAGTCAGGAGATTCTTCTGTCAAGGGCTGGATAGTTAATCTGGTGCAGCTACTCAGCTCTGCCTTTGTAGCATGAAAACAGTGAGAGATAATATATAAATGAATGGGCACAGTTATGTTCCTGTAAAACTTTATTTATGGACACTGAAATTTGAATTTTATAAAATTTCAATGTCAAGAAATATTATTGTTTGTATTTTTTTTCTAAGCATGAAAAAATGCGAAAACTATTCTTTGCTTGTGGGCCTTACAGAAATATCAGATTGGATTGGATCAGCAGGCCACAGTTTGCCCAGGGTTTTCTTGCTTCAACCTCTAGTTCAGCCTGTTCTTAATAATCCTTGAAGTTCTTTCATAACCTAGTATTTTATGCAACATTTAAAAATACAGTATGTTTGATATGTCCACTTAAATTTTGTATGTATTTATGTATATAGATCACTATGAAAGTTTTGAGATAAACTGTGTTATGGTCCATTATTTCACTTTTAGGAAACACAGTTAACAGTATCTTTTCTGATTTACCCATGCAAAATTCAAATTGTTCAGTTTATCAGTTTTTCTGGGAGGGCTTTTGTTTCCATTGTGTAGATTTTACATTTCTTGATTATTGTATGCCTCAAAACTTTTGTAGTGATCACATATTTTCTTTTTTATAGGCGGGGTCTCATTCTGTCGCTCAGGCTAGAGTGCAGTGGCGCTATCACAGCTCACTGCAGCCTTCAATTCAGGGGTAATGCAAAGCCATCCTCCTGCCGCAGCTTCCTGAGTAGCTAGGACTGCAGGTGTCTGGCACCATGCCTGTCTACTTAAAAGTTTTTTTTTGTAGATACAGAAGCTCACTCATGTTCTGATTGGTTTGCACTCAGGGCCTCAGGTGATTTTTGTGCTTCTGCCTCCCAAAGTGCTGGAATTACAGGTGTGAGCTGCCACACCTCACCCCACTAAATTTTTAAAAAATAATGTATACATGTTTGTATTGTTGAAACCATTTTGGTATTGAGTTTTAACTTATTCTGTTTACTATCAAGCTCTGTCAGGCATAGAATAACGACCTATAAATAAGTTGTTGGGACTCCACCCCTTTAACTCAGTGTGAATTCTTAAGAAGCTTCCTCCTAGTGAAGATAATCCTTCTGAGGCAATTGCCACACCAAATGATGTCACTTTACACTATGTGTTTATTTTTATTTTCCTTTAGAAAGAGTTTACGTATTCTGTACAAGTCTGAGCAGAAACTGATTGTGAATTACTTGACCATTATAAACTGGCACCAGTATTGAGTGTGTTCAGAGATGTTACTCCCTCACAGCTGTGCAGTGTACTCTGTACATCTTGTTGGTTGGCTGGAAAAGCAAGCCTTCGGTAGACCTGCTCTGTTCAGCACGGAGCTGGAAGTCACATGGTTAATACAGCAGTGTGGGGAGAGCCCACAGAGGGGCAGGGGGTTCTTTTGTGAGTTTTCAGTCTGACTACTAAAATCAGTCCGGTGGACTGTGACTGATAGAGTTCCAATCACAGTACAACAAGATTTATATTTACCTAGAGTATAATTGGACTGAGATTTCCTGCAGTTATGTTAAAATCCTCTGCCCTTTAGCTTAGCGAGCAAGCGTTTGAACTCCTAAGCTCTGGAGGTTTAGCTTTAGCTGGCTCAATTAATTGTTAAATGTTCCCTTTATTATAATTATACATTGATGCCTTGCTTAGTAGTAGTAGCTGTGGAAATTGCTGAAAGTTGTTTAATCTGTTATACTCTATCAGTTTTGTAAAAAGCTCTTTTTAAAAGGGAATGATTTTGATTTGAAGTGGCATGACGGTATTTGAGTTGTATAATGTAATTTAAATTGAAATGCAGGAACTCGGCTCTGCTTTTGACAGAGATTGGCTGTGTTTGACATTGACCCATGTGTCTGTCATCTTTCCAGATACCGCCTTCTAGTTTTTCCGACAGCTTCACCAGCTGAGAAAACCAGACTTTCCAAAATTAAAAATACTGTGTGTGAATTTAAAGATGGAACAGTGTATTATGTTTGTTGAATTTATTCTAAAGTGTAGGTGGACAAGAGTGATTTGTTTTACTTTTAAAAAACATTTAAATACTGCGGAATACTGTAGATACTTGTATGCACAAGTTTCGCTTTGGAGATATCTAGTATCTAAATAGTAGAAAAAGTAAAGATACATGCTTCTTTATTTCCACTCCTTGTAGAAGGAGTTTGTGGTACTATAATTGTGTAATGTATGTTTTCAGTATCATAAGGTAGATGGGGGAAAGTAAGTTAGTTTCTTGGTTCTTTTAAGTGAATGCTTCAATGCCTGAAGATACATAAACTTTTCTTTTCTTCTCTTTTTCTTTTGAGACATGGTTTTATTCTGTCCTCTAGGCTAGAGTGCAGTGAGGACATCATAGCTCACTGCAACCCCAGATTTCTGGGCTTAAGCGATCCTCCTGCCTCAGACTCCCAAAGTGCTAGGATTACAGGCATGAGCCATAGCACCCAGTGGGAAATAGATTAACTTCTAAATTCGCTTCTCCAAGTCTATTGAATTGATACATAATGATGAATTATCATTAAATAACCATACCTTTAAATTTGTTATCTCATCATTAAAAAGGTTCTCCAGCTAATAGGCAGCACTATATGTGTTATATATGAAAGACACTCCACAATTGTTCACTCATTTACCCTTAGATTTGTTTTCTTACTTACATCTCTAAATTTCCTTTTTCAGTTGCCTTTGCAAGGAATTCCTTTTCAGTAGTGTCCAGTGTGATAGTGTAATGTGTAAAATGTGTAAATGGACAGCCAAAGGCAGCCGTAAGAGTTGTGTTTGTATTTTCTTTGAAGGCTGTAGGCATTGTTCTGGCTTTCTGTGTGTGCTGGGCGATGCTGGTGCTGGACAGATGGAGTGTTAGTGTCTCACTATAGACAGATCAATAGAGATTGATACAGTTCTAAAAAATGGGGTGGGTTTGGTTATGGCTATATGTCCCTTTTAAAGAGGGAAAAACGGAGTGAGTTTATAATACCAATTTGTAGTATTATATCAATATGTTGCATTTTATTCTCTGTTTTTGCATTAACATTTTAATTTGTGCTCTACTAGTAAAACTGGCTGTTATTAGATGCTAATAATAATAACATTAATGTTTAGATGTTAATTATAAATATTAATATTTAGTTTTCAGACTTTGCTTGTCCTGAACATCCCGTTGCACTGGTATTATAAAACATAGGTACTGTCCAGTTACCAAATTGATTGTAGAAATGTTAATACTGTGTATAATTATAATTTTTCCTCTTTAGTAGAGAGGAAAGAAATGTCACAGGAAGGTTTCATTTATGTTGTATCTTTCCACCATCAGGAAGAGTTTAGCTGAAAAGTAGTGGTTTAATTACCACTATTTAGTAGTGAGAAATACACCTAAGTTTTCTTTTTTTTTTTTTTGAGACAGAATCTCAAGCTGTTGCCCTGGGTAGAGTGCTTTGGTATCACAGCTCACAGCAACCTCAAATTCTTAGGCTGAAGCCATCCTCTTGCCTCTGCCTCCCAAGTAGCTAGGACTACAGGGCCCGCCACAATGCCCAGCTATTTTTTGTTTGTAGTTGTTATTGTTGTTTGGTGGGCCTGGGCTGGATTCGAACCCATTAGCTCCGGTGTATGTGGCTGGCATCCTAGCTGCTGAGCTATAGATGCCGGGCCACACCTAAGGTTTTGAAGTTTGCATTGAGAATTACTCTAGCAGCCCTTGGCCTTGAGATTATGTTTCTTCCTTCTAAGGAGTTTTATATCTCACTTCCCAAGCTAGTCACTAGAGACCTTAATTCCAATTTGCTCTCGGTACTGGTTGGAAGATGTTTTGAGGGAGAGCAAAACTCTGGGTTGTCTTTTAGGCTCTTAAGTCAGAATGATTTTAAAGTGTACAGCAGCAATGCAAAAACTAGATATTTGGCATCGTGGAGTGTAATCTTTTTAAAAATTATAGTTGTCATTTGGGTCAGGACTGGTAGAGAGTCTAGTTGTTTGTAGGGGCTATCAGTTTTATCATATGTTTTACTTCTTTTATTTCCCAGCTGTTAGGATTCTAAGTGTAGTGATCAAATAGGAATTTACGACTCCCCTTCCGTGTTGTTTCTGTAAACCCGACTTAGTAATGATTTCAGATGGCCCATTTTTATGTTCTCTTCACTGAATTCACTCACTGCTTTCTCTTTTGCCCTTTGGGTGCATTTACTATGCTTGGCTATAGGCTTTTCAAAAGCCCCCCCCCCCCAAATAAATTTCTTCCTGTATTTTTCTTTTTTGGGTAAAATAAGTATTACGTTTACAAGGAAGAAAATTAAAAAATTTAGATATTCGGAAGTTCAGAATAAAAGTCAGGTGCGGTGGTGTGATCACGCCTGTAATCCTACCACTCTGGGAGGCCGAGGTGGGTGTATTGCCTGAGCTCACAGGTTTAAGACCAGCCTGAGCCAGAGCGAGACCTCATCTCTAAAAGTAGCCGGGCATTGTAATGGGTACCTGTAGTCCCAGCTACTTGGGAGGCTAAGGCCAGAGAATTGCTTGAGCCCAAGAGTTGGAGGTTGCTGTGAGCTGTAATGCTATGGCACTCTACCAAGGGTGACAAAGTGAAACTCTGTCTCAGGAAAAAAAAAAAAGTTTAGAATTAAAACTACTAAATCACTGTTAGAAAACTGACTATAAAATAAATACTTAGTAAACATACATGGACTTATGGTACTCACAGTTTTGTGATGTGCTTCTTAACATGGGCTTGATTCATTGCCATGCCAGTAATTATAAATCTGAACCATTTTGCTGCTTTCGATGCCATTCTTGCTGGGGTTCATAACCTATGGCATATGTCCAGCCAAGGAGACTGGAATTCTAGGGAATTTGAACCTGGTTGAGAAAATACTGAATCTTTCACCAGTTTATTAAATTGCAAATGACACTTAGTATTCCCTTGAGAAAGTAGATGATAAACCACAGCAGTATTAGCAGTAGCTGTGACACCAGTGTATAATATAGATACTTTCCTATCACACCACATACCGAAAAACAGCTTGAGATGTTTGTGTTCTTCACTTTGAAATTGTGAAGGTTGTTAAGGGAATGAATGACCTTTAGTAAATCTTGTTACTTAATCAATCAGTAAAGAAGCATGTCTATTATATGTTGCAAATGTGTGTTTTCATATTGTGATAAGTGTTTCAATAGTATATGTTTTTATACATTTAAAACTTTGTTTTTTTTTTGAGAACAGGTATGTAGAATGCTAAAGTCACCTAAGGCACAAGAGAAGTATTGAGTGTTCACACCTTAATGGATGTATAATACAAACGAACGTGCTCTATTTGACAGACTTTGCTCTTTTACATATTTCAGGTATTTTTCATTATGAACAACAGACAGTGATGAACATTTAAATGTTACCAGCTCATTTTCCTGAGGAGAGGAATTGCTGAGTTAGTAGGTGTATGTGGACATTAGGAGATCTTTTGTGTATTACAATTCTTTCTCACTGGCTCTGGTGTGTCATAGGACTTTGGCCTCTGCAAGTGACTGCATTTGCCATTTGAAAATTGGAGAAATGTTGTCTATATAAGACAAGAGACTTTGCATCATCTTTGGGTGGTGAATTATTTCTGGCATGGAAAGGAGATAAAGCTGTGATGATAGAAAAGATATCTTCTTTTTGTTACAAAATATAACACGGATTGTAGTCTGAGAATTTAGGATGCTGTGAATTTTGGTCAGATCTAACTTTTTTTTAAAATGATGTAATGTCATTTAATAAATGATATAACATTAATTTCATTAATAAAAGGAATTCTAGAAAATTCATCAATAGTTCCTATATTTTTGTGGAAGGAGCAGTCCTGAAATCAAACCTGTATAAGGTGGGTGTGGTGGCATGCCCCTGTAGTGCCAACAGCTCAGAAGATGAGGCAGCAGAATCACTTGAGCCCAGGAGTTCAAGACTTAGTGCTATGTAGTACACTGCACTCCAGCCTGGGTGACATAGCGAGATAACCCCCACCTCTACTCCCGTCTCTCAAAACAAAACCTCTTACATAAGTGATTTAAAAGAAAAGGGAAAGTGAGTAGTGTCAATATGTCCCATCCACCTGCCTCTCTGTACAAAATGCCAGCCACTGTATAGGAGTAGTGATCATCCTGTATTCCTACTTGGAAAACCTTAGGCATGAGTTCTGCTGGGAACTTGACTTACCTGTAAATTTTCTTCAGGGAGGAAGCTGTGGATTATGTTCTATCTCATTTCTTTCTGCCACTTGGAATTGATTGAGAATTAATTATGAATCCTAGGAGAAGCTTATAGTTTATGCCATCCAGTTGAGCTATTTTGGTCACTCTAAGAGTTATATGTTCTATTTTTTAAATGCACTTGCCAGGCTCATCTTGCCTAGCTTTTTCTTTTAAAAAAAAATTAGAATGTTTTCCTGACAACAGAACTCTGCTTGCTGTCCTAGTCATGAATGAAATTTAAATATTTTGCCCCATTTGAACATACAGTAAAACCTCCGTAGTTGACCATCTCTCTACGTTCAGTTGACCTGATTTTCAGAGACTGGACATGCACCACATGTTCTTACCAGTACAGTGGGCCTAGTTCTTTATGTTGGCCACCTCCATATGTCCATCAGTTTGTTACAGTCCCTTGGCTGGTGGGCTTACAGAAGTTCTACTGTAATTTAAAGATACTTGAAAACAGTGGCCAAAAATACTGATCAGTGAGTCCAGAGATAGCTGCCTGATTCTTTAGCTACCGTCAAAGCTTCTGTTACCCAGTTGTGGATGGCCTCCGCTCTCCTTGCTGTCTCAGGCTCCATCTCATCTCTATCTTTGCCTTTCAGCTACAGGAAGGGTAGGGACAGTAGGGTTTTCCCTTTTCAGGATTTATTTTCCAGAAGTTGAAATAGGCCTACTTCTGTTCCATGACCAGAACTTAATGAAATGATGGATCCAGCTGTAAGGGAGGCTAGGAGATGTGGTCTTCATTCTGAAGGGCTATGTGCCTAGATAAGCACCAGATACCAGGTTATTAAGGAAGAAGGGGAGAATGTATCTTAGGTTGAGCCAGCAGTCTCTGTTACAGAGACCAAAAAAACACACCAAGTACTGTTGAAATTATTGAAGACATGACATTATTTGTTCCGATGCCTAGCTCTTAGGTTGTGAACTTCTCAAGGGAAGGACAATACAGTGGAACCTCTGTAAGTTGACCTCTCGCTGCACTCTACCAGGGTTGGGGGGCAGAGTGAGACTGTCTCAAACAGATAAACGGAAGCTGGGTGAGGGGCTCATGCCTGTAATCTTAGCACTTTGGAGGTCAAGGAGGGTGGATTGCTTGAGGTCAGGAGTTTGAGATCAGCCTCAGCAAGAGGGAGACCCTGTCTCTAAAAAATAGCAGAGTGTTGTGGCGGGCACCTGTGGTCCCAACTACTCAGGAGGCTGAGGCAAGAGAATCCCTTGAGCCTAAGAGTTTGAGGTTGCTGTGAGCTGTGATGCCGTAGCACTCTACCCAGGGTGACAAAGTGAGATTGTCGTTTCCACCCCCCACCCACCAAAGTGGAGAAATTTGCCAGGTGTGGTGGTTCTCACTTGTAATCCCAACAGAGAAGCAGAGAGGAAAGGATCTTTTGAGACAAGAGTTCGAGACCAGCCTGAGGAACATAGTGTGACCTTGTTTCTATAAAATTACTGATGCGTGGTAGCATGCACTTGTAGTAGTCACAGCTGTTCAGGAGGCTGAGGCAGGGGGATTGCTTGAGTTGAGTTCGAGGTTACAGTGAGCTATGATGATGTCACCACACTGTAGTCCAGGCAGCAGAGTCAGCCCCTGTCTCAGACAACAATAACAAAAACCAACACACACATAAAACTGCAGCAATCTTTATGTTCCCTCACAGTGTTCTCATGCATTCTGTGTTAGCAGATGTTCAAAACATGAGTTTTCCAAGGTACAAATTACAAAAGAGCACACTAAAGCAGTGCTCTCCTTAAGTGTTACATTAGCTCAGAGCAGCTGCACTCATTTGGTGAAGTGTGTTGAGAGCAGTTTCATATAGAAAGCATCCAGAGTCTCTTATGGCTCCAAGAGTAAACAAAGTCTCTCATCTCATTTTGGGAATCAAGAAGTATTTAGATACTTGAAGTATTATTACTTGCTGAAATCTGTGCTAATATTGATTATATAATAAAAGTGACAGGTGGATGCTAGATTACCAGACAAGAGTCCCCCACCCCCATAGAATACTTCTTGACCTGAGAATATGTTACAAAGCAAAATTACTACATGTAGCAGAATCCTGAGGAGATAGATAATTGAAAATTATCTCAGTATTTACTGTCTCAGTATTTATTGTCATGTTAAATTGACTTGATGTTTTAAATTATTTTTAAAATATCTTTAGTCTTTGACTTCAGTTTTGCTTTTTTTTTTTTGAGACAGAGTCTCACTCTATTGCTCTGGGTACAGTGCTGTGGCGTCACAACTCACAGCAACCTCCAACTCTTGGGCGTAAGTGATTCTTTGCCTCAGCCTCCCAAATAGTTGGGACTACAGGCACCCGCCACAACGCCTGGCTATTTTTTTTTTTGTTGTTGTTGTTGCAGTTGTCATTGTTGGTTAGCAGGCCCAGGCTGGGCTCGAACCCGCCAGCTTTGGTGTATATGGCTGGCATCCCACTCACTGAGCTACAGGCACCGAGCCAACTTCAATTTTTAAATACCTGCCCAAATAGCAGTAATGACAACAACAAAAACCCAAATGAAAACAATGGCTTAAGGGAAAAATAAGGAGGTGTGGTTAGAATTAGAAAGTCAGAGAACAGGTTTCATTTGTCCTTAAAAGTTAGCATAAGTTAAAGCAAATGGTTTAATTTGAAGTTTTCTTTGAAGTGGACTTCAAAAAAATCTAGCAGTGTTTTATCAATAACCCAATAAATAAGAGTGTAACTTTCTATGTCTAATTTTTGGAATGTGTTTTGTGGAGATACGGTAGGTAGGGCAAAATACAAAACCAAAATGAGGGATTCTAGTCCTCGATCCCTCATTTTGTGGGGGAGAAATTATACTCACTCAAGGAAAGTTATGTGCTAGGAATGGGCAGTGAGTAGGCAAATCACGGGATAAGATGGACTGTCAGTTGGTGGCATTTGGGACGTGGACGGCGGGTAGGATTATGCATAGGCCCAGGTAGAGGAAGAACGTCTTTCCTTGTAGTAGCAGCATGGGGCTTGACGGGAATGTGCTTATAGGATCAAAGCTGAGACACTGTAGAGTTTCAGCTGAAAAAGGGAAGGAAAAGGGCATCTGTACCTTTTCTTTACTTAGTTTTGTGTGAACCACATCTATCATTCTGTGACCCTGGTGGGTTGTAGTTTCGGAGCAACAAATTTGGGTTGCTTGCCTTATTATTACTTGGGTGCTGATTTGATAAACTTAAGATTTATCTTTGCTTGTTTTTTTTTTTTTTTTTTTTTTTCTCCTGTAATCATCTCTTACACAGCTGTGTGGATGCTTAGGGGAAAGACTAATCACTCAAGAAGAAAAATTACTCAAGGGACTATTGTATTGTCTGGTAAATAAAACTCAGAAATAAATTTCTCTTAAACGGAATATCCATCTTAGAAGCAGTTCTATTCATTATATCTTAATATGTGCCCTGTGCCTTGTTTGTAAATCCATGTGGGGTACATATACTTAGTCTATTTGTAGTTTCACTTAATGTTGACATTGTGACTGATTTGAAATACTGTAAGAAAATTATTCAATAATAAGTAAAAAACTATACACCCACACTGTATATATAGTAGCACCTCTAAGTTGACCAGCTGAGGGACTGTAACAAACTGGGCAGCATGGAGGTGGTCAGCGTAAGGAACTAGGCCTACCTCACTGATCCATGAGTGTGGTGTATGCTTAGTCTCTAAAATTAGGTCAATTGAGGTGGTCACTGTAGGAGAAGTTCAACTATGGTTCTACTCTGTGTGTGTGTAGGTATTTATATAGCAGGAAATTCTAATCTTCAATTTTGCTAACTTAAAAAATCCATAATGGTCTTTTCTTCCTGCTACTTCTCTCTACTTCCCCTTTCTTCCCTCTATCTTCTTCTCTCATTCTAAAATACAAAATAAACTTATACTCTTACACCCTAAAAGAAAAAAATGTCCATTCTGCCCAGGCATGGTGGCTCATGGCTGTAAATTGCAACACTCTGTATTCCCAGCTACCCAGGAGGCTGAGGCAGGAAGATTGTTTGAGCCCAGGCTTTCCAGGTTATAGTGAACCATGATATTAACCGCTGTACTTCAGCCTGTTTCTAACAACAACAACAAAAAACGTTTGTAATAATAGAGCATCTTTCTTTCCAGACTGATGATTAAAGTATTTTGGTTCATCTTAGCACTCTGGGAGGCTGAGGTGTGCAGATCCTTTGAGCTCAGGAGATTGAGACCAGTCTAAGCATGAGCAAGGTCCTGTCTCTACTGAAAATAGAAAAATTAGCCAGGTATCATGGTGGACACCTGTAGTCCCAGCCAGCTATTGGGGAGGCTGAGCCAGGAGGATCCTTTGAACCCATGAGTTTGAGGTTGCTGTGAGCTATGATGATGTCACAGCACTCTAGCCTGGCAATAGACTGGGACTGTCTCAAAAACAAAAAACAAACAAAAAAATACTTTGCTTATTTTTAAATCCTATCTCTTTCTGGGATGCTGGAGGTAAATATTTAAATGGGAGAATATTAAGTAAATATATACATTAACCTTACAAAGAAGGCCTCTAAAGATTTGCAAGATGCCTGTAAAGTACAGAGAAATAATTGGTATGGGAAATTTTGTAGCTTGATGTTTGATCTGTGGAATAGTTGCTTTTATAGAATTGAGAACTGCACAGTACAATTAACTATCATTAATTTCATTGAATAGAAATATGTTCCATTTACTGTATAATCAGGAGCCAGGCTTGAATGAGTTTAAATAGATGAAATCTAAATTATACTGACAGTCCATTAAGTAGTAGCAGAAAACCCGTAAAGGAAATGGATTCACTGTGATACCAGTTTATAATAAAATCATTTGCCAAGTAAGAATTATAACCCAGGCATTATGAAGTCTCCTATGTGCTTCCAGTGAGTGCTGCAAATTGGTTGCATCCTTTATTGTAAAGCCCAGGCTCCTAGTGCGTCGTTTTCTGAAAAAGGGAGCAAGCAGCGTTGCTTGAAATCTGCTCTGCAGGATGTGACACCAGAAGATCAGACGAGCAATTTGTTTGTTGTCAGCCATCCAGGGAGAGAAGAATTTTTATCCAGCCTACCTGTCACTGATGATTTTTTTCCCTGTAAATACAGGCATAGTGTTCCTAGAAGTGTTTAGATTTTTTCTGCGTTGTTACCTTAAATGGTACATTATTTCAGCCATGGTCTGGTTATAATCTTTTGAGTTCGGGATCTGTCAGTGTTTTTAAATAATCATCCTCTAGTTTATAGATAGTTTATTGCGGATTTTTTGGGGGTGGGTGGGGAGAAACATAGGCGTCATTGAGGATAGGGTCGTTACCTGCATTTTTAAGCTTTAGGAAATTAGGTGTACAGTGGAGCATCACAGGGGTAGAAAGAGTGAGCAAGATCTTGAAATTCTCTTTCTTTGTGTCTCTGATGCCGTAAACACTTTGTTTCAGTAGGTAGATGGCTGTCATTTGGATTACCTTTGTTCTTTTATGGTGCATACAATATACATAAACAGAAGTTTAAACTTATAAGGGAGTGCTTCATTATTTAACTAGTTTGGATGTTAAATTGGCTAGAATCATTTTCATAAAAGTGATTCAATATAGGCTATAAGGGCGGCTTTTAAAAGAACATGTTTAGGATAAAATATGGACATAAGAGTACTTGAAATGTTCTTTGGGTAATGTATTAGTGTCAAACCATGGCTAATACTTAGCATATCAGTGTAACTAATAAGATTTGTGCTGCTGGCAGGATGATACTGGCTTTTCTTGTTTTAAAGAGCTCTCACGTGATCTGTTCGGGAAGAGGGGAGGGTGGTCATGCTGCAGCACTGACTCCAAAACGTCAGTGTCACTCCTGGAAGTTAGAAAGGTGGTTGGGACCAGGCTTTATGTGGGAATTTAAACAAAATCCCTTTTTAAATTTGTTATGACCTGCTGCTTCTCCCCCAACCTTTTTTTTTTTTTTTTTTGCCCTCATAATTTAATTTTCCCTGTTTAGCTAATGAGGATAAAGACAAATTCAGACAAAAGCCTGTGTAAGCTTTGTGCCACTACTTAGGATCTGTAGATCTTTGAGAATATGGAATTTAATTATTATGAAGTTTAGAAAGGAAGGAGGCAAGGCTGTGTTACCTGAATCTTTAAGGTGATTTTGGTGATCATTTATAGAGTCAAAACGCAGAAGAAGGGTGAGGACTGGGAGAGTTTCCTTTACTGCAGTACTGTTTTCTCAGTTTTTGTTCCCTTTTCCATTTTAAGTTCTCCACTATTACCAGATAATGTGAGTATCCTCTCATAGGAAAAGAAATCTGGCAGAACACTACTATTAGGCCACCCGACAACTGAGTTATTTCATAAAGAAGTGTTAGTTCATATTAACAGAGCATAGCACCTTTCTCGCTAGGATCTCATCACTTCTTTTCTGTTTTCACCGTATCTTCATTTATCCATTTGCTCTTTGTGTCAGTTTGGAGTAGGAATGGTGACAGGTGAGGAAACTAGAGATGGGAGGGTTTATTGGAAGCTGTGTAGGATGTGTGTGCACCTCAGCTGGCGTTTGGGTATCAGGATTTCAGTGTCATTTCTAGCACACACACACATCTAAATACACTCTTTTTTAGGTTTTGCAAATTGGGCAGGCATTCTGTATTTAAATAGAGGGGTACTTAGGACTTGCTGTTCTGCAGCGTTAGACCAACCCACCGTTACCTCTGACCTTGTGGGTAGAGGAATGGAAAGCAGAGCATCCGTGGGTCACTTTCCCTGTTCGCCACTGTGCCATCCTGCTTGGTCTCTGAGAAATCCCTTTGTGAGAAAGTCTTTGTTTATATCTGCTTTTGGCAAGAAGTGATTTTCTATTAGAAATTATATTGGAGTGGTACTTCTATATTTTGCAAAGGGATGAGAAGGTACGAAGGTATTGCAAAGATTAACAGGTGGAAAATGAATTGATGGAAAGGGAAATTCTTTACAAGACAGAGCAGTGGCCGAGTATTGGCTGCATATTGTGACTACAGCTTTAATGCTGGTGTCACAGCTAAATTACTGTGTGAAGTAAGTGTCCACTCTGCTCAGTAGGAGGCTGTGGGGAGAGAAGCTGACAGGTTCTTTGTGTTCCATAATGACAAACTGCCTGGTGCTTCAGGCTGTGATTTTTACCCTTGAGAGGAACCTGTTCTTACTCTCTCTACATAAACCTGCTGATTTACTGAGGGTTGAAAAGTAGAGAGGGCGTCTTTCTTTGCCTGGAGAATCTGCCTTCAGTTTTTGGCTGACTTCCATCCTCAGTTTAGCAAGTGCTCTGTTGTTTACAGATTGCACAATAGATTCTTGGGTGGAAAGCTATGTCGAGGTTGTGAGAAACAGCCAGAAACACTTCTGTTCAGTATCACTGCCCAAATCATGGATTTTGTTGCTCTCATTCACGTGTGTTGAGGTCACTTAATCGTGTGATGCAGTCCCAGGCAGATGGTAGGTTTTAGAACAGCATTCTCAACCTGTGGGTGGCGACCCCTTTGGAGGTTGAATGACCCTTTCACAGGGGTTGGTTGTCTAAGACCATCCTGCATGTCAGATATTTACATTACGATTATTAACAGTAGCAAAATTACAGTTATGAAGTAGCAACGAAAATAATTTTATGATTGGGGGGTCACCACAACATGAGGAACTGTATTAAAGGGTCATGGCATTAGGAAGATTGAGAACCACTGTGTTTAGAGAGTACGTTTCAACCTAGACCCTTGGTTTGATTGCTGGATGTCCTTAGTAAAGAAAAAATTACTTATCATATGTTATTTGGAATAATTGATATCCATGGCCCAGACTTCTGGCCCATTACAGACATGCTGATTTTAAGATTTTAAAAATGTATATATATGTGTATATATTTGCCCTGCAGCAACTGTTTGCTCAATCTGGTAAATACGCATTTTCATATGGGTGATTTTGAAAATGTACTTAAGGCATTTACTAGATTACATCATTGTCGCTCAGTTCTTTCAGTATTGCTAGCTTTCTAATAAAAAAGAGCTCTTTATTTTCTTTTTCAAGGTGCCTGCAGTTCTTTTATTGGCTGTGGGGGATTTTCAGATTGAGAGCCATTGATCCAGCTGACTAAAACCAATTTTGTAACCAGTTTCAGACAATCCATGTACTCATAAATTGCCTGAAAATCTTCCAAAATCATTTTGGCTTTAAAAGATAACTGGGCATATATTCCAGCTCAGATTTTAACATTGCTTTTGACTTACATTCTTATCTTTCCCTTGTGCTAACTATAAACATAGTAAGAATATAATTTATAATATAGGGAATAAGTATAATTTATATAATTTCCTTATATTTATATAAATAATATAAATTATTTGCTTAAATAGCTTGCTTGATTCATGAGGCAAGGGGGAATCCATCTTATGTGAGTATTTGACTTTAATTTAATTTTTTTCTGAATATATATCTTTTTCTGAGATAGGGGGTCTCACTGTATAGTGTTACCCAGGTTATTCTTGAACTTTTGGGCTCAAGCAATCCACCTGCTTCAGCTTCCCACATAGCTGGGATTACAGGTGCACACCACCACACTCAGCTTTGAGTACGTGCATCATTTTATAATATTAATAATAGTTGTTATTATTAGCAGAATTTTTTCCTGTGAGGGAGGAACTCTAAAAATTCTGAATTTGTTAGAACGTATTCTCTTTTTGTTAAGTCATCCTAATTTTTGTAGGAGGGTTATAAAGAAAAATTTGACTCTAATAGTTTTTTATTAAAAAAATGAATTAGACAAGTTGGGGTAAAACAGTATTTTTTCCCATTCCTATGGCAAGTTTGACATGGTGTGAAAAATTTTTAGTTTGTATTACTCCTGATCTTAGCTGTTCTATGTTTTCTGACCATTTATATCAAATAAACTCTTTAAGTTCTGTCACTTGATTTTGTAGTGAGCTCATCTGCCTTTTTCTAATGAGTTTCAAAATACTGATAGGTAGAGATGACCTGATAGTCACTTGTTTTGCTGATCACTAGCCTTATATATTGGAGTATCACATGTGAATTCATAGCTTTGGATCAGTTCAAGTTGCTATGGTAACTTTTTAAAAAACAAACACAGGTGGAGGTGGCTTTTTATCTAGTAATAAGTCATTAATATATATTATTGTGGTAATTCCATATGTCTCTCATGCTGGTTTATTCCTCATGGCAGCATTCCTTGGCCCAGGTGTGGGACGCAGCCTCCAGTAAGACTGCCATTGAGAAGAGTCGAGGCAAACAGGTGTCTGTGGCTACTCTTGACATAGCAGAATATTTCTTTCCTTCTTTCTCAGACAGATCTATATTCTGGTGTATGTATAGATACTTATTTTCCTGAATATAATTTTATACTGAGAAGTGGAAGAATAGAGGTTCTCTTCCCTTTTTGGAAAGCTTTTTTATTAATAATGTACAAGTTAATAACTGCTTTACATCTCAGAGGGTTTGAAGTAAAAATCTATTAATTTTGGAAACTATATATAAAGCTTCTCTTTGTGTAAAAAGAACAAAGTTGTACATACTTGTTGCTGTCTAAGCATCTGTCATTTAATTCAGTTTTGTTTTACCCTTACACTAATACCAGGTGTTAGTCTTGGTGAGTACAGGGAATGTAGAAGGGATTATTCTTCTTTGAGTTTGTGAGATTGGCTGTCATAGACAGTGGAGAAGACAGATCGTTTGACTGCCAAATAACCAAATAAATAAGGAATGTAAAGTGCTAATATAAAAGAAGAGAGGCGTTGCCATGAGAAGTTACCACATATGAAACTAACTTACAACTGCATAAGGTTGGTTTGATCAGGAGCTGCTAGAATGAAGAGAAACAAGTTTGGCACCAGTAGGGTTAGAGGAGTTAGTGTTTCTTTTGAACATTTCAGCCTAGGGAAGGAAGTGGGTATGATGGGGAACCAGACCATTGAATGTAACAAGCTTTTTATCACTTGAGTCTTAAGAAAGTGAAAGTCATTAGTTAGAAAGTGACCTATTAGGCAGCGCCCATAGCTCAATGGGTAGGGCGCCAGCCACTTGCACCAGGGCTGGTAGGTTTGAACCCAGCTTGGGCCTACTAAAACAAAAAAATAGCTGTGGATTGCGGCGGGAGCCTGTAGTCCCAGCTACTTGGGAGGCTGAGGCAAAAGAATCGCTTGAGCCCAGGAGTTTGGGATTTCTGTGAGCTGTGATGCCAGGCCATTCTACCCAGGGTGACAAAGTGAGACTCTGTCTCAATTAAAAAAAAAAAAAGTGACCTGTTAGTTTTGAATGGTAGCTAGGCCCTGATGGTGTTATGTCGTGAGATACACAGGGAATGACAGGAGGAGGGCAGACTGACTGTAACTTGTGTTCAGGTTGAGTGAGGTGAATAAATAGTTGATACCTAGAAATCTGAAGTACTGACAGTGGGTACAACACTTAATTTCTAAGTTAAGAAATTAGAAGGTCCGAGTCGTTCTACAGTTGTGAGTTGGAGCTATGGGTTTTATTTAGGGAATTGAGTCTCTTCTGTTCTGACTTGAATACCAAGTGAGAGGAATGAAGGAATTATCTACCATGGTGGGAAGAGTTCTCTTGCTTGTCCATTAAGATGGTTAGCACGTTACATTGATAGTGCCTGCATGTTGAAGAGTGTTATTCAGTGTCAGAGACCCTGGAAACAAGAGAGAAAGCAGAAGTAGTTCACTCCTGAGCTACTGTTTTTCATGGATTCAGAGATTGAACTGCTGTTGAGTTTGTCTGAGTAGAAAAATCATTTGGGGAATTCTTTTTTTTTTTTTTTTGGCTGGGGCCGAGTTTGAACCCACCACCTCCGGTATATGGGACCAGCACATTTGGGGAATTTTGAAAGCCTAAATAGTTGGAATTTAAATCTCTTCCTTTTCTAGAATGACTCTTGGGTGCAGATCCTGATGCCCTGAATAAAGTTTCTTGGAAGGGTGTGCCTGTTAGTGAGGTCTTGCTTCATGATCTGCTGCGGGGGGGTGGTGGGGGGTGGGGGTGGTGTCTGCTGGTGCTTTTGGTGGACCGGGCTGCCACTGGATGGATGAATCCAGGTTGCTGTTCCTCTGCTCTTGCTTAGCACTTTACACACATGACAGTCGAGGCAGTAGTAGAGTTTTGAAGGGTTAAGAGAAGAGAGAAAATGAATGGAATTTAAAACATGGCATGATGGTCACTTTCCCTAGAAGATTTGATTGACTGCAGATACCTTTATTTCTCAGTAAATAATACATACACTTTCTTGTTTAAACTTTATGATGATCTTGGGTTGTGACGTGGAGGGGCTTTGCCTTTCTCCATGGCCACTGCGTTCTTTAAAATCATTGCTTTTTAAAAAAAGGTTGTGTTAACATGGTGTTTTAAAAAGCAACCTTTTAGACTCAGCTATTGAGAGCATCAAAAATAATTACCCAATCACTGCTGTGTCAGATGTGATTTAAGGAAGCACTTTTTTCTGTGAAGAAAATGTAATTTGGTTTACTTCATTCCTTCCGATTGGTTGCCTTGGTTTTCTTTACAATTAGAAAATATGTTTAGATTAAAATAGCAAGTTATCTATAAGAGATTAGATTAGTTTTCTCTCTCTTTCTTGGTGTAGATGAAAAGGTCATTGTAATAGCACGTTGAAGCTAGTCTTCTTTGCATATTTCATTTATTTCCTCACAAAATATTTATCAAAAATAAAATAGCACTTAGTAAAGCCATTGTCTTGGTGAAGATATGAGAACAGCTATCTGCATGAGATATTCGAGATTTTGTCTGATCAAGATAAAAGTAATTTCTTTCATCTAAATTTCATCTGAATATTGACAATCCCATAGAATCCTTCCCTTCAGGGACACTGAAGAAATATTTTAGGCTTTAGCAGTTTCTTTAAATTATTAGAAAAGTGCTCAGAAAGAACCAAAGGACTGTTTTCCTGTAGCTTAATATGATTTATAATTTAATATCACGTTTGGAAAGAAATTTACTCGAAAAAGTATGTGCCTTGTCATTTATTTATGCAGTGGCTTTCTGGGCCCTGTCTTTGTTCTCTTAAAAGTAAATGCCATTGTTTTAAAATTTCTTTTTCTTTTAAAGACTGTGTGTATATCGAGAGTCGGAGGCCAAACACACCGTATTTCATCTGTAGCATTCAAGACTTCAAACTGGTAAGCATTTTTAATGTGCCATTCGCTCTGCCGTGTACCTCTCCCTTTCCAGTTCTGTGGGCTCTCTCTGCATCACCTCTGCCTGGCCATTGACCGGCTCCCAGTTCACCTCCCCAGTGCTGTCCTGTGGTTCCAGCACTGAAATAAGGCAGTCACTAGTTTTATCTTCTCAGTTTTACAGCACTTACTGTTATAATGCTTATATTGTAAACAGTGTTTCTGAAGTTTTTGTCCATTTAGCAACTGTTTTTTGACAATTTCAGGGATTCCTCCTGAGTTTCTGAAGTATTTTGTTTCTTCTCAGCCATTGTTATGGGCCTAAAGTAAAAAATACATTTAGAAATTGTTGATGAGTAGGAAAAATAACATAAATGGGCCAGAAAGTAGTTTCTGGCGGAGAGTTGTAATTCTCTTCAGTGCTTTGGTGGGTATGGAGTGTATACTGAGCTGGTTTGGGGGATCTCTCAGGGGTATTGATATTGCCCATTATGAAGGGCCTTGATTTTAGACTGCTGGTTCCCACACTATAGGCTTTGGATCCCCGATGTCTGTAGAGTTGGGAAGGGTTGTAAATAAACAGTCTCTTACAAATAACTACATCTTGCATATGTCTGTGCAACTTCTTTTTAGATGTATTAACATGCCGTTGTGATTTTTAAAATTCACTTATATGAGAGCAAGACACAGTTATAAATAACTGTTTTTTATGTATTTTCCTTAACTGATACATGAAATACTAAGTAGTATCATTTGAAAATCTGCAAAATTTTGATCTTCCAAAGCAGTGGTTCTCAACCTTCCTAATGCCATGAACCTTTAATACAGTTCCTGTGGGTCACGACCCACAGTTTGAGAACCACTGTTCTAAAGGGATCCTTGTACTTAAAGATTGTGAACCGCTGTTTACACTCGTAGGTGTAGAGAGATCTGCTTTAGCGTGGTAGAGATGTACATGAGTATCTGTGAATGCTCTTATTTCCAAACCTTTCTGTAACTTGACAATGTTTATGTTCTAACATTAATTGTATGTGATAGTTTGTTCTAAAGAAATGTAGTCAGAAAAGATCTTTAACTCTGTATCTCTCTTTTTTTTTAATCATTTTTAATGATTCCAAAAATCAAATTAAAATATTCTGATTTAGCTGGTTAAAAAAACTGGATGCCATTTATTTTCCTTTATTAAAAAGTTATTGCGTGCTTACTGTTTTAAAAGCAAATCAAAAATGCAGTTTATTCTAAAATGTATTTATTCTTTGAAGGCTGCTTTTACTTTCCTAGGTGCTTTGCAGGGTGGGTCTTGTAGTTTAATCTTGTAAATAAAATGCTTTCTATTCAGCTTTTGTGTCAGTATGAATTTTACCATATTTGAGGTATTTGCTATTTCTTGTGCCTGTCTTCCAAATGTATTTTTTTATAGATACCTAGATACTGCGCTGATACCTGAAATGTGGACAGTGGCCATGTTTGAAGAACTTTATTTTGGTAGTGACTGCGGCCCCTGCTCTTACCCAGCTCTTTGTCTTTCTGTGTGATTATTTTGCCAGTATACCATGGAAAATATAAAACTATGAAATAAAATTACAAAGATTTTCCTTTTATCTATTAGATCCTAAACCCCTTTTGTACAGTTTTTGCACATTAGCAGGTGCCTTCATGTTTGAGCAACGCCTCTTATGAAATGCTGATTACAATGTGATAGTTGCTGTTCTGGGCAGAGGTTCCTGCTGAGTTACAGTAATTGCTCAGGGTATTAACGGCAATAAAAGCTGAAGCTTCTGTTGTCAGTATTGGTCTGGTGTAACACATTAAAACTGTCTGCAAAAACACGTGGGAAGTAGGGTGCAATATATTTAGATATGTTTTTCTAAATCACACTGCTATTTGTCATATTTTTGTTGGAGGTTCTGTATTCGGCACATCCTCAAAATTGTATAAGAACAACAAAGATGATGGAATATTTGCCCCTGAAAGAAATGTCGTTATTCCCACTTACCCTCCTTCCTCCTCCCCTCCCCCCATCATATGATAACTAAATACATGAAAATAAGCAACATGTGTTTTCCCTCCAGTTTAACTAAGCTGGAAGGGAAAAGATGAGCAGAAGGAACTATGTGTGGTTTCTCGGCAAGATTTCAAGAAGAAATTGAATTTGGTTTTGCCCACAACAGATAACATGGCAAGTGGAGCAACGAAAAAAAATAGCTTTGAAATGTCGAGCACTTATGTATTTTATCTTTTTAGCTGTCATAAAATAAAAAGGTTGTTTGGGATTTTAACTGAGAGATGTGTTTCTTTCTCTACACCATCAATGAGAGTTAGCACATTAACATAGTGGCTTTTTGAGTAGAAGGTATACTTGGGGGTTAAACATAACTGAGGGAATGCACTGTGTGGTACTTGTTAGGTATGATACCATGTTAAAGACAATAAAAGCTATTAAGTCAGAACCAGGGATGAGAAGACATTCACCAATAGTCCCCAAGACCGGCATAATGCCAGTTTACTGACCTAGTTCTGTATGAGAGAAGAAGGGACTTTGTATATTATGTGGGGACCTTGGTTGTCTCTAGGGTATGTTCCTCTAGAACCTGGGTTCATGTTGTAGAACATAGCCACTTCTATGTCCTGGTCTGTGTCTGCTTTCCCACCAAGCTATTAATAAACAGTCTTAAAAATGTATTTTGGATGATGTATGATTTTGCTTATGGCATCTGCTTTATTGATATTTAACTGTCAAAACACATGTGGACCCCACCATCCTATACGGATAGATATAGTATTTAGAGCCCAACTTTCACAAGGGTAGGTGGAGGCCATGATAGTACAAAGTAAGTAAGTTCCTAACTGAGCCGAGATTTTTAAAGGTAGCATTTTCAAGGAAAGTGACTTATGGATTCTGTTAGCCTACTTTCATTCTCTTAGGAAGTCTTCATTTCATTGTGCTTGTTTACAGTCTGGGAGATCTTTTTTTATTTGAATACATTGACCAAAATATCTATGATAAAAAGTAGTCAAAAGCAGGGGCTTAAAAGAGAGATAATGTGGAATTATGGACAGCACACGCTCAGAAGCGGGAGAAGGAAGGATCATTAGTTAAATAAGGTAGCTTTGCACTGTGGTTTTCTGAAGTAAATAGTGAGATAACTGGCAAAGTATTCATTTAGCTCTTTGAAAAAATAGTAATATGGAATGGTAATCTATGATCGTTGGGGCCTGTCATGAAAAGGTCAATTGAGCCAAATTTCTTTTTTAGACTTTAGAGTTGGGAAACTGAGAGCCTGAGGTAGTAAGCAGAGGGACAAAGCTGGAAGGATAAATCAGGCATTGACTTAATGTAGAGAACGAGGTTGGTGCAGGCCTCGCCACACTGATGTGGCGGGGAAGGACACCAGGGACTGTAGCTGTGGGAGAGCAGCAGACCAAGGAAGTGCCCTGCGGATGCTCCCCCACTGGTGGTCCCTAAGTGAAGGCCTTTGCTTGGGTCAGCTTGAGTGGATCTTCATTAATTGTACCTGGAAGAGCCTAGTATAACAAATTCAGTCCTCCCCCTGCTTCCCTCCATGGCTTTTATAGGTCACCAGTGTGACTCAGTTTGCTTAGAGGATGTTCTTCCTGAATGAGTCAATATCACAAAAAAGCATTATATGCAGAGTGTAATCTGGAAAGTTTTGTCTATAATCAGTGCCTCCTATAGGCATTTATTGAAAGCCTACTTTGTATTTAGTGAATTCAACCTACCTTGGAGGTTGTTAGATTAAAAGGTGAAGCCTGCAAAGTATCTCCTGCCCTATAGAATGACAGTGATCGTGGTGTTATAGTATTTGTTGCTCTAAGTTCATGCTTTGTGAGGACACACACATGTGTTTTATTCGTGGCTGTATACGGTATGCTTAAGCATATTGCCTGGCTGTAATGTCCACAGTAAGCATATATTAAATGTTGAGTTAGATACTATTTCAGTGGAAAAAAAAAAATCACTAGATTAGTTTTTTTATAAATTTTAATAGTAGTTTGATACACTGTATACATTAACAAAAACACTAACTTGTCTATTAAATAAGCCAGAGAAGTCTGCTCACTTACATTTGGTTAGCCTGCAGTATGTAGTATTCTATGTACTGAAATAAGGAGTTTAAACGAATGTAGCAGAAGTCATAACATTTTTTAGGCATCATGATATTCTGTTTTGAATTTTCTACAGGAGTGACTTTCAGTAAAGGTAAATGAGGGCTGGGGATATATGTGAACATCCCCGAAAAGAGCAGCGGTTATGAAAAATGCCTTATGGTATGGTGATTTGTTTCTGTGTGAAATAGCAGCTGTTTTTCTGTTCGTATTTTTAATAGTCCCTCGAGTTAGGCCTGCAGGATTGAGTGTTCGTTCACTAGTTCTTCTCTTTACCTTCTTGGTTTATGCCCTGTAAAAAGGTCAGTACCACCTAATTATACCTTTGTGACTTATGTGGAGTGTTGGATAATGAAGTAAAAACTTTAAAGTTTGTTATGAAGTATTTCAGTTTATAGCTATCATATGTAAGGACTAAATGGCCTTTTGACATATAAATATGAACTTTATAATTTAATTCTTTAAGAGCCAAGTAGTAGGATGCAAAGTTCTTAGCCCCAGGTTGATGGACACAGAGGAGGTGGTCGTTGGGTATCTAATCTATACCCAACCCACCCACCCCCAAATTACGGAGCAGTGATATTGAAAGATTTTTTGAGGCTGGGTGTGGTGGCTTCATCACTCTGGGAGGCTGAAGTGAGAGGATTCCTTGAGCTCAGGAATTCAAGACCAGACTGAGGGAGAGTGGGACCCCCTCTCTACTAAAAATAGAAAAATTAGTGGGATGTTGTGGTGGGCACCTACTGTCCCAGCTACTCAGGAGGCTGAGGCAGAGGGATTGCTTGAACCCAGGAGATTCAGGCTGCTGTGAGTGAGGCTGATTCCATGCCCTCTAGTCTGGGCAACAGAGTGAGACTCTGTCTCAAAATAAAATAAAATAAATAATAATAATAATAAGTTTAAACCACCACATCGTTTTTTCACATGTAGATGTCAGCTTATACGTGGACAGAGTAATATTCACCCAAGTAGAAGTCAGAGTGAAGCCTTGGGAACAAATAATCTTTATGCAGCTTCTCAGCAGGATAGGCTACTTGGAATTTTAAGTTTTATTTGTTCATGATTGCTGTGAGGTTGGCTAATTCATTTTCTTCTGACTTAATTGAGCTTTGGGACTTTATTTAAGGAACCACTGAAAAAGTTTTGTTTAATTATATGTACTTCCATAAGATATTTATCTAAAAATGTCCTCTCTTCAACTTGTTACCTATATGTAAAATTTTTTCAATGCAGAAGACTCTAGGTATTCTAATTTTTTTTTTTTTAAAGGAGCATAAGAAAGTTTGAGGCAATCTGATAATTGCAGAGATCTACTGTACAAGAATATTGGCAAAGTCTTGTCCTTCAAACTTGAATCATTAGACCTGGAAATTTGTCATTCGTATGTATACGTAGATACTTGTATTAAGAATCAACTCAATAGTCCAAGAAAAACCTGTTCGGAGTACTGAAAAAAATTAAGGAAACTGAGATAATACTGACCTTTTCTGATACTGTATGTAAAAACAATGATACATGTGCTTTGAAAAAAAAATACCATTTTAAAATGATTAAATTGTTCTGTTCATTACTTGAACTGTTTGCATAAATAATGCCAAATGTTTAGAAATGCTTTCCTAGGTTTTTTTTTTTTTTAATTTTTAAAACTTCAAACCATTAATTTGAATGCATAAGCCTTTTGAGTGGTCTGGTGTAAGGGATTAACCAGAAATCCATTTTTATTTTGATGCTTATGGCAAAAATATTGAATATACTGTACATTTAAGTGAACAGTCGAGTCTTTGATTTGGAATTTGTGGTGCTGGTAGGGCAAGGAGGAAAGTGTGTGACGAGAGGGTTATGGCTACTAACACTTGAAACCTTCTCTGTTGTCACTAAAGCCTTGGGAAGTTTACTGGGTAGAGCCCGGGATGGACTCTGGGTGATAATCTTTTGAGAAGGAAAAGAAAAGAAAATGATCATGAGAAAACATTTTTATTATTAGCTTATTTTCCTGTTATTTGTCTTTTAAAAGAGACCTTCAGAAATAAGTAGGAAGTGTATTAAAATTGTGGTTTACAGAAAGTTGTTAGAGAGTGATTCTTTGCTTCTCAAAAGGAATTATATGTAACAGGATACCTTAATGACTTAATATTAAAAAATTTATCTGTAATTTTAAAAGAATTTTAAAAACAGAGTTTCTTATGAATATTTCTGTTTTATGGGGTTTTTAAAGTTCATTTAAACTAAATCAGATCAGTTAGTTTCTAGAACAATGTTACCTGCTCTCAACATTTGAAGAGACATATTCAGTCTGTTCTTTGAGGCGTCTTTTTGGTGCTTATGAGGACTGCGGTGGCTTTCAGAAGTTGCTCTCCAATCTTTCATGGCTGGTTTTAAGTGTTTTCAAACTTAATTTAAAAAAAGACTTATGATACATACTAAACTGGTTTTGCCTATAAAAAGAAATAATGTCTCTTCTGAACTTTATGCTCTGTGGCTATTCACTATACTTACCTAGTGGGCATTTTGAAAAAATTATCAGACATTTGAATGCTGTCTTTTTTGTTTGTTTGTTTGTTTTTAGGCCTTTGCATATTTACCTTGCCTTTACCTTTATAAAATTAAACTTGAGCTTTGAGAAAACGGCAGGGTCTTTTTCTGGCCAAGCTCACGCCTTGACTGTCTCCTTGTTAAGTCACTCGTCCTTCGTCTCCAGCGTCTCTCATTAGAAGCTCTTCCGGAAGCTCGGGTTGTCGCTGCGGTGCATTTCACTGCTGTGTTTATGCGGCACCACTGAGCTTCTGCTGTCACTATAAGCAGAGCATGCCACTGTCACGCGTGCTTTGGCATCGTGTCACGTGTTAACTTGGTTATTTTGAGGGGCACACACCATACTGCTTTATGACAGGACCCAGATGAAAGTGTAGAGCTAGAGGGTTATGTGTTTGTTCAAACTGAAATAAACAGCTTTGATTAATGCAGAAAGATTAACTTTCTTGGTAGAATAAATTTTCTGAGTTCAGAGGCCATCTGCTAAAGGACTTTGGCAGATACTTACTTGTGTGCTGAGTGCCCCTAATAACCAGGGTGTGATGAGGCATTGGGCGCGTTGACTTAACACTGTTTTCTTTTTTAGGTCCACACCTCCCAGGCCTGCTGCAGATCTCCAACTCCTGCTTTGTGTGACCCCCCAGCATGCTCTCTGCCCGTGGCATCACAGCCCCCACAACATCTTTCTGAAGCCGGGAGAGGGCCTGTAGGGGTAAGGAGAATCCCGTTTTTAAAAGCTATCAGTATTTTATATCCCATAGGGTATAAAATAGGAATATTACCTCCCTCCCCAGCGCCCCTTTAAAAATGTGCTGTATTATATGTGTTTTTTAAAGTAGTAACAAGTACATGCACAGAGGAAGCAAAATACGGGACTTGCCTTACCCCTCTAGGACAGTTCCAGAAGTTAGTGGGGTTTGGTGAAAGGGTATTTTGGCACCAGCAGAGAGCATGCTGGGCTGCTGCAAGGAGCAGGAGCTGGCAATCAGCAGCGAGTATGGATGTTGGCAACTGAACTGGGGCTTACAGGGGGTAAGTTTGAGTCCATTTGTGCAACGTGCATTTCCCCGGGCTCATTGGGACTCATGGTCCACCAGTCTAAACTATTTTTGTTGCTGTCCTCTTGGTGATGTTTTATAGGATATTGCTCAGAAATAGTGAGGCTTTTCTGCAGTGCTAGATGTAGAACAAGCCCTCCAAAATGCTTGAGATGGGTGTAGCTATACCTCTTGACAGCTCCACTCTGGGAATTCTTTGGTATGTGAGAGACAGCAAAATGCAGTGACCCAGTGCTTTACCCCTTATAGCATTTCTACCTCTTTATCGGAGTACATGCATATCTTCCTTTTTCTTCTTTTAGGAAGATTCAATGGTAAAATTTTCTGAAAGACAGGTATTTGTCATTCTAAATGATTATTGGGTACCCAAGACTTGTTAGTCACTAAAGAAGTATAATTTTAATCACTAAAATCAGTGTAAAGAAGTGACTGCTGGGCTCCATTCATACTGAATCAGGGAATAATACATGAGAACAGCTCTCTCTCTCTCTCTCACTCTCACACACACACACACACACACACACACACACACACACACGGAAGGTGTAGTGTAAGATAGCAGTGTCTCAGGGCTGAGGAGAGAGAGTGCTCTCGGTGGGCACTCAGGGAAGTTCTGTGAAGGTAGCTAAGTTTTGAGGAACTAAGTGTGTTTTTGACACGTTAGTGACGTATGGATAGGCAGAATGGAGGAACCTTCCCAGGTGGACTTGTCAACCTATCTCTGAGCAGTGCAGGCAGTGAGCCTGTCGAGTCTGGGAGTCGTGAGAAGATGACCCACAGGACGTCACTGAAGAGCACAGGTTAGTGGGTCTCGGGAAGCAGAGGTGGAGACTTAGAATGGGACCTGTTCACAGACCATCTTCAAGGTTAGACAAGTTAAGATTTTTATGTGATGGGTAGTAGACAGCTTTTGCAGGCTTTATATTCCAGGCCAGCCAACTTGCAAAACACTGCTTCAGAAGATTGACTGGGCAGCTGGGTATAATGGGAAAGATGGTAGAAGTTCCAGTTAGGAAGCCAGGTCTGTCGTTCATGGGTAAGATGAAAAGGACCAAGATAGTGAAGATGGGATATCAGTAATTATAACAAAATCAGGAGAAACTGTTACAGCAACAATATGATGTTTATATAGCTGCTCATGTAATTATTTCCGAATTAGACCCAAAGAAAGGTTCACATCATGGAGGCTTTGGAATTCTTGAAATAATAGCCATTCACGGTGGAGGGTAGACCCCAGTGTAGTGGATAAAACTGGTTTTAATCCCTGGAGAGAGATACTGACATCTTAAGGAACAAATTAATAGAGTCCCAGTATGACTACTTACAAAGCTTTAGCCTTTACAGTTACTAAGAAATGGATTTTATCCTTCAGGCTGATATGTTCTTGTTTTATTCTCTAATCAATGTGGATGTCATTGTTAGACTGTTTTTATTTAGTCACTAACCCAGATCAGCTGAATGGATTATAAATTTTGCCCATAGTAACATTGATTTTTAGTAAACTTCTATGTTGGAATTAGTGATGACTGGTGTTTTTTTTTTTTGTTTTTTGTTTTTTTTTGGCACTAGAAGTTTTGATTCTACTGATTATAAATTTTGCCCATAGTAACATTGATTTTTAGTAAACTTCTATGTTGGAATTAGTGATGACTGGTGTTTATTTTTTTTTGGCATTTGAAGTTTTGATTCTACTGAAGTTTTGTTCATGATGGTAGAGCACTCGGATACATCGTATGAGGTTTGAGAAGATTTTGTAGTAAGCTGACAAATCTTTCAGTCACAGTGATGCTGCATAAAGCTTCCTGTTCTGATTGTTCTTCAACGATGCTTCATGCTGTCAAAGTCATTTGAGCTGGATCTGAATCGGATCCAGTTGGCAGAGCTCCCCCCATGTGTGGAGAGCTCATAAATTCTGCAGGCACACAGATCTAATACAGTGTAATGAGAGAGCTGCTGGGAGAAAAAATTGATTACAGGGTTGCAGACAATATCATTAACATTTCTTGCCATGATACACCAGATGTCTTCCCTAATAGACGATTTTTGTTAATTTAGTTTTTATAGGATAACATTGATTGCATCATAATTTAACTTTTTTGCATATTCAGGTATATGTGATCTGTGTTTCTATCGTAATGATGGAGTAAACTCATCAGATTTAATTTTATAGATTTTTAACTTATCTGTTCATTTTTGTATTTGTGCTGGAGAGACATTTTTATTATTACTGAATACATGTTAACTTGGATGTTCTCTAGCAAAAAGTATAGTGTTCGCTGGTGGTGGTGGTGGTGGTGGGGAGTAGTGAGGGAGGTATAAAGACAAAGATAACGTGGCCCAAATCCTCCCTGGACTGGTCAGCGAGGACCCCACTCCTGGAGGATTTGTGTAGAAGCTACATGGCAGCATGGCAGAGTCTCAGTCCAGCCAAAGGAGAAAAAGGGCAGCTTTTCTAGGGGACTTAAAATGCATATTTATTTGCTTTGTTGTGTTATGAATGTGGCAGTGCACACCGGGGTTCTTGTTGGCTGCACCCTCTTCTTCCTCACTAGGTGATCAGGGGCTACTAAGGGCCCTTAGTTACTTTAGCGTTTTTATGCTTTTAGCCTCATCTTTTTGTTTGACCTCTGGTGAGTGGGCAGCACTGTAAGGTGGTTTGAGCTGTGTTACTTCATTCATTACCGTTTTCTTTTTTTTAATTTTGGATTAATATGAGGGTACATCTGAGTAGGTTACATTGTTTGCATTTGTAAGATAAAGTCTGAGTTGCCGTTGAGTCCTTCACCCAGGAAGTGTTCCAAATGCCTGTGTTGTACCCAGTAGGGGGGAACTTAATGGCCCTTGCGCCCTTCTTGACTTTGAATTGTTTTTCTCTTGTATGGGCCTAAAGTTGTTCATCTACTAGTTTTAATACATGGGATGCTTGTTCTTCCATTCTTGAAATACTTTGGAGAGTCTTCAGATCCATCTGGGTAAATACAAAACATGCAGAGTCTCCTCCTCTCTTCATGGGCAAGTAGTATTCCATGATATACATGCACCACAGTTTATTAGTCCATTCATGTGTTGACGGGCACTTGGGTTGTTTCCACATCTCTGTAATGATGAATTGAGCTGCTTTAAACATTTGAGTGCAAATGTCCTTATGATAAAATGATAAAATTCTAACAGCAACACACATACCCACACAAAGTCATGGAAACTAAACCACCTTTTGCTGAATGGTAGTCACAGAGGAGAAAAAGAAGGAAATCATTAGATACCCTGAACAAAATGTTATTTTTAGTTTTGGTACATGTTAGAGAACTTTTTTACTCTTGACGTGTTTCTTTTAATACAGAACACATTAATTAATCATGTTAATCTTTTTAATCCTTAGTTTTACCTCTTATAGATAAAATGCTACTATCTACATCAAATAGTTATTGCAAAAATTAAAGTAATTCATTAAGTTCCTTAGCACAATACTTAGCATATAACAAGCATACATTCAGCATTATCTATTATTATATAATACTTTTTGATTTATACAAATTCTGCTTTTAACTTATTAGTTTTCTAGATATTCTTAATCTGAGGTTCACAGGCCTCTGGTTTGGTCTCTGGGTTTAAAAGGGTCTGAACTTTCTGAAATTCCTTGCAAAGTCTTACATTTATGTGCGTTTTTCTGGAAAGAGGATCTATAATTTTGACTATGGATGCTTTATCAATAGATTGCTAAAATAATGGAAATAATTTAAAAATTAAGGTTAAAAATTGCTGCTCTTTAATGGTTCTGCATGGGTCATTTAAAACCTCAAATCAGATCTTTTTGTTTTGAGAGACAGAGTCTCACTTTGTTGCCCTTGGTAGAGTGCCTGTGGCGACATAGCTCGCAGCAAGCAGCAAGCTCAAACTCCTGGGCTCAAGGGATTCCCTTTGCCTCAGCCTAAGGAAGTAAACTGACATTGAGCTTGACTTTGTGCCAGGCACTGCTTTGGTCTTTTTACCTAGCGTAATCTATCTAATCTCCGCACACGCATGTTCTGTGATATTTACTTCATTTGGCAGACAGGAAAACTTCAGGCTCACATTTGCATAAAAATCTTGTCTTTGGTGAGAGACAGGCTTGAGGCTCACATCTGGGGAATTCGCCCTAGCCTGGATCCTCTTTCTTGCCCTCTGGGTTGATTTCTGTGATTCCTGAGCCATCCTTGTCTTGTCGCCCACCTTTGCTGCCTGGGACTACAGTCACCTGATATGTTTTTAGAGATTGGTGAGGGTGGGGGTGCGTCTCGAACTGCTGAGCTTAGGCGATCTGCCTGCTTCGGCCTCCCAGAGTGCTGGGATTACAGGCATGAGCCACTTCACCTAGCCTTGAAATGCCATTTTGGAAATGAAGCTGATTGTATTTATCCACTTATTGCTGAGGAGGAACTCTTACCCGGTTACTTGTTTAGCTGTGCAAGAGTTTTTGAGGCTTATTTTCTGTGGCTTCTCCACTTGATATAAAGTATACCAAAAATAACCATTGAGAAAGAACACGAGAGGATTCTACCTTTTTCATTTGACTATAGTAAAAGGTCTTAAAATGACTGGAGTTTTAGAAGAATTGCTAATACAAATGCTGGGATTAATCCAGCTAACCTGAATGAATGATGATTCCTAGTCCTTGAATTTTAATGTAACAAGTTGTAAAAATTCTTTAAGCATCCAACTGACCTATAATGCAAAGGCCATCTGATACCAGTGTTGGAGAACATGGACCCTGCTTTGAGAGCAGTTCTTTTCACCTGGAGCAGTTGTTTTTATGCCTTCTTCCCCATAAAAATGGAATGTCAGCTTATTTGGTTTTAAGACTATCCTTCCATCATATTCAGCAAGTCACATTTTCAGAACACAGATTCCAGTAATTCTGTGCTTTCATAGCTGCCTATGGCTTAAGCAGACCTTTTGTGACCGTAGGTATATATTAGATGTGGTGATCCTTTACGAGTTTTATTGAGCTTCCTGTTCTTTCAGGGATAATTCGTTGCTCTTTATTACTTACAGGTACTGTTAGGCCTTTCAACCCTGCCTTATTTGGGGGTGTTTTGTATTGTTATATTGAAAAATACCTAAACAAATATGTGGAGCTTCCAAGCTTTACAAGTTACCCAGAATTAGTTTTACCAATAGAATGCCAAAGACATTTTAGGCCACAGAAATAAGCAATGCAATTTTATTTAGCCTAACTTTGATTTTAGCATTATTCTTCACTTAGGATATCATAATATTTTTTTCTTTCTTGTTTTTTTTTTTTTTTTGTAGAGACAGAGTCTCACTTTATGGCTCTCGGTAGAGTGCCGTGGCCTCACATAGCTCACAGCAACCTCCAACTCCTGGGCTTAAGCGATTCTCTTGTCTCAGCCTCCCGAGTAGCTGGGACTAGGCACTCGCCACAACGCCCAGCTATTTTTTGGTTGCAGTTTGAACCCGCCACCCTCGGTATATGGGGCTGGCGCCTTACCGACTGAGCCACAGGCGCCGCCCAGGATATCATAGTATTTTTAATGGCAGTGTCTTCTATAAACATCAAGGCCTTTTAAGGAAGAAGAGATAACAGTCTTTCCTAGCGGTACCAGATTTTCCTGAAGAATGAGGTTTAAGTGATACACTGTAGAAACTATTACGCATCATGCCTGAAAGAGGCATTTTCTGTTATATCTTTAATCCCATGATGCATAATTAGGTTGAATATCAGATATTTTCTCCCATCCTAAAATGAAGCTTCCTCCTTTTATCCCAAAATGTATTCTCTAAATGACAATCTGAGAATAGAAAATCTTAGATTTGAGCGGCGCCTGTGGCTCAGTGAGTAGGGCGCCAGCCCCATATGCTGAGGGTGGCGGGTTCAAACCCAGCTCCGGCCAAACTGCAACCAAAAAATAGCCAGGCGTTGTAGCGGGTGCCTGTAGTCCCAGCTGCTCGGGAGGCTGAGGCAAGAGAATCGCGTAAGCCCAAGAGTTAGAGGTTGCTGTGAGCCGTGTGACACCATGGCACTCTACCCGAGGGCGGTACAGTGAGACTCTGTCTCTACAAAAAAAAAAAAGGAAATCTTAGATTTTTCAGTCTGTGCATAGTGTTCCTTTTTAGGATCTGGCAACTCATTTTCAAGAAATAAGTTGTCTGAAAGGAATAGAAGTTTATATATTTCTATCGTTTCAGTAGATTTAAAGTTACTCCCTTTGCCCCCCACCCCCAGCTCATCCCTCCTTATTCCATTGAAATTCTTTTTTTTTTTTTTTTTTTTTTATTGTTGGGGATTCATTGAGGGTACAATAAGCCAGGTCACACTGATTGCAATTGTTAGGTAAAGTCCCTCTTGCAATCATGTCTTGCCCCCATAAAGTGTGACACACACCAAGGCCCCACCCACCTCCCTCCTTCCCTCTTTCTGTCCCCCCCCCATAACCATAATTGTCATTAATTGTCCTCATATCAAAATTGAGTACATAGGATTCATGCTTCTCCATTCTTGTGATGCTTTACTAAGAATAATGTCTTCCACGTCCATCCAGGTTAATACGAAGGATGTAAAGTCTCCATTTTTTTTAATGGCTGAATAGTATTCCATAATATACATATACCACAGCTTGTTAATCCATTCCTGGGTTGGTGGGCATTTAGGCTGTTTCCACATTTTGGCGATTGTAAATTGAGCTGCAATAAACAGTCTAGTACAAGTGTCCTTATGATAAAAGGATTTCTTTCCTTCTGGGTAGATGCCCAGTAATGGGATTGCAGGATCAAATGGGAGGTCTAGCTTGAGTGCTTTGAGGTTTCTCCATACTTCCTTCCAGAAAGGTTGTACTAGTTTGCAGTCCCACCAGCAGTGTAAAAGTGTTCCCTTCTCTCCACATCCACGCCAGCATCTGCAGTTTTGAGATTTTGTGATGTGGGCCATTCTCACTGGGGTTAGATGATATCTCGGGGTTGTTTTGATTTGCATTTCTCTAATATATAGAGATGATGAACATTTTTTCATGTGTTTGTTAGCCATTCGTCTGTCGTCTTTAGAGAAAGTTCTTTTTTTTTTTTTTTTTATTGTTGGGGATTCATTGAGGGTACAATAAGCCAGTTACACTGATTGCAATTGTTAGGGAGAAAGTTCTATTCATGTCTCTTGCCCATTGATATAAGGGATTGTTGGCTTTTTTCATGTGGATTAACTTGAGTTCTCTATAGATCCTAGTTATCAAGCTTTTGTCTGATTGAAAATATGCAAATATCCTTTCCCATTGTGTAGGTTGTCTCTTTGCTTTGGTTATTGTCTCCTTAGCTGTACAGAAGCTTTTCAGTTTAATGAAGTCCCATTTGTTTATTTTTGTTGTTGTTGCAATTGCCATGGCAGTCTTCTTCATGAAGTCTTTCCCCAGGCCAATATCTTCCAGTGTTTTTCCTATGCTTTCTTGGAGGATTTTTATTGTTTCATGCCTTAAGTTTAAGTCCTTTATCCATCTTGAATCAATTTTTGTGAGTGGGGAAAGGTGTGGGTCCAGTTTCAGTCTTTTACACGTAGACATCCAGTTCTCCCAACACCATTTATTGAATAGGGAGTCTTTTCCCCCAAGGTATGTTCTTGTTTGGTTTATCAAAGATTAGGTGGTTGTAAAATGTTAGTTTCATTTCTTGGTTTTCAATTCTATTCCAAGTGTCTATGTCTCTGTTTTTGTGCCAGTACCATGCTGTCTTGAGCACTATGGCTTTGTAGTACAGACTGAAATCTGGTAGGCTGATGCCCCCAGCTTTATTTTTGTTACAGAGAACTGCCTTAGCTATACGGGGTTTTTTCCGGTTCCATACAAAACGCAGAATCATTTTTTCCAAATCTTGAAAGTACGATGTTGGTATTTTGATAGGAATGGCATTGAATAGGTAGATTGCTTTGGGAACTATAGACATTTTAACAATGTTGATTCTTCCCATCCATGAGCATGGTATGTTCTTCCATTTGTTAATATCCTCTGCTATTTCCTTTCTGAGGAGTTCATAGTTTTCTTTATAGAGGTCCTTCACCTCCTTCGTTAGGTATATTCCTAGGTATTTCATTTTCTTTGAGACTATGGTGAAGGGAGTTGTGTCCTTAATTAGCTTCTCATCTTGACTGTTATTGGTGTACACAAAGGCTACTGACTTGTGGACATTGATTTTATGTCCTGAAACATTACTGTATTTTTTGATGACTTCTAGGAGTCTTGTGGTTGAGTCTTTGGGGTTCTCTAAGTATAAGATCATGTCGTCAGCAAAGAGGGAGAGTTTGACCTCCTCTGCTCCCATTTGGATTCCCTTTATTTCCTTGTCTTGCCTAATTGTATTGGCTAGAACTTCCAGCACTACGTTGAATAGTAAAGGTGACAGAGGACAACCTTGTCTGGTTCCAGTTCTAAGAGGAAAAGCTTTCAGTTTTAGTCCATTCAGTAAAATATTGGCTGTGGGTTTGTCATAGATAGCTTCAATCAGTTTTAGAAATGTGCCACCTATGCCTATACTCTTCAGTGTTCTAATTAGAAAAGGATGCTGGATTTTATCAAATGCTTTTTCTGCATCTATTGAGAGGATCATGTGATCTTTATTTTTGCCTCTGTTAATATGGTGGATAATGTTTATAGACTTGTGTATGTTAAACCACCCTTGCCTCCCTGGGATGAAGCCTACTTGGTGATGATGATAAGCTGTAATCTGTTGGCTAGGATTTTGTTGAGAATTTTCGCGTCTATGTTCATGAGTGAGATTGGTCTGAAATTCTCCTTTTTGTTTGGGTCTTTTCCTGGTTTTGGTATCAGGGTGATGTTTGCTTCATAGAATGTGTTGGGGAAGATTCCTTCTTCCTCAATTTTTTGGAATAATTTCTGCAGTACAGGAATAAGCTCTTCCTTGAAGGTTTGATAGAATTCTGGAGTGAAGCCATCTGGACCAGGGCATTTTTTGGTTGGAAGATTTTTTATTGTTTCTTTGATCTCAGTGCTTGAAATTGGTCTGTTCAGGAACTCTATTTCTTCCTGGCTGAGTCTAGGGAGAGGGTGTGATTCCAAATATTGATCCTTTTCTTTCACATTGTCAAATTTCTGGGCATAGAGTTTCTGGTAGTATTCAAAGATGATCTCTTGTATCTCTGTGGGATCAGCTGTTATTTCCCCTTTATCATTTCTGATTGAGGTTACTAGAGATTTTACTTTTCTATTCCTCGTTAGTCTGGCCAGTGGTTTATCTATTTTATTTATTTTTTCAAAAAACCAACTCCTTGTTTCATTAATTTTCTGAATGATTCTTTTGTTTTCAATTTCATTGATCTCTGATTTGATTTTGGATATTTCTTTTCTTCTACTGAGTTTAGGCTTAGATTGTTCTTCTTTTTCCAATTCCATAAGATCTCTTGTGAGATTGTTGATGTGCTCTCTTTCTAAAGTTTTTCGAATGTAGGCATCTAAAGCGATGAATTTTCCTCTCAAAACTGCTTTTGCAGTATCCCAGAGGTTTTGGTAGCTTGTGTCTTCATTGTTGTTATGCTCAAGGAAGTTAATGATTTCCTGTTTTATTTCTTCCTGCACCCATCTGTTATACAACAGAAGATTGTTTAGTTTCCATGCCTTTGGGTGGAGTCGAGCATTTTTGTTAGAGTTGAGTTCCACCTTTAGTGCCTTATGGTCTGAGAAGATACAAGGTAAAATTTCAATTCTTTTGATTCTGTTGATAATTGTTTTGTGTCCCAGGATATGATCAATTTTGGAGAATGTTCCATGGGGTGATGAGAAGAATGTATATTCTTTATCTTTGGGACGGAGTGTTCTATATGCGTCTATCAAGCACAGTTGTTCTAGGGTCTCATTTAAGTCTCTTATATCCTTGTTTAATTTCTGTTTAGAGGATCTGTCCAGCTCTGTAAGAGGAGTGTTAAGGTCCCCTGTTATTATGGTATTATCAGATATCATATTGCTCAGACTGAGTAAGGTCTGTTTCAAGAATCTGGGAGCATTTAAATTGGATGCATAGATATTTAGAATTGAAACGTCTTCTTGTTGTATTTTTCCCTTGACCAATATAAAGTGACCATCTCTGTCTTTTTTGACTTTAGTTGCTTTAAATCCACATGTATCTGAAAATAAGATTGCAACTCCTCTTTTCTTCTGAATTCCATTTGCCTGAAAAATTGTCTTCCAACCCTTGACTCGGAGCTTTAATTTGTCTTTTGAAGCCAGGTGTGTTTCTTGCAGACAGCAAATGGATGGCTTGTGTTTTTTAATCCAGTCAACCAATCTATGTCTCTTCAGTGGGGAATTCAAGCCATTAACATTTATTGAGATAATTGATAAGTGTGGTAGTATTCTATTCATCTTATTTGGTGAGAGTCCATTGCTTAGTTTTATCTTTTGCATCAGTGTGGAGGTTTGGTTCTGTCCTTTAATTTCTGAGTTCTTACTTTGCTGCTGATCCATTGTGGTGGTCAGTGTGCAGAACAGGTTGAAGTATTTCCTGTACAGCTGGTCTTGTTGTGGCGAATTTCCTCAGTGTTTGTATATCCGTAAATGATTTGATTTCTCCATCAATTTTGAAGCTTAGCTTAGCAGGGTACAGAATTCTGGGCTGGAAATTGTTCTAAGTAGATTAAAGGTAGATGACCATTGTCTTCTTGCTTGGAAAGTTTCATTAGAGAAGTCTGCCGTCACTCTGATGGATTTGCCCCTGTAGGTCAACTGGCGCTTACTCCTGGCAGCTTGCAGAATCTTTTCTTTTGTCTTGACTTTGGACAGGTTCATCACAATGTGTCTTGGAGAAGCTCGGTTAGAGTTGAGGCGACCTGGGCTCCGATAGCCCTCTGAAAGCAGTGTGTCAGAATCTTTGGTGATATTTGGGAAATTTTCTTTTATAATATTCTCTAGTATGGCTTCCATTCCTCTGGGGCATTCTTCTTCCCCTTCTGGAATTCCTATAACTCGTATGTTGGAACGCTTCATAAAGTCCCATAATTCTGACAGTGAACGTTCTGCTTTCTCTCTCTTCTTTTCTGCCTCTTTTACTATCTGAGTTATCTCAAAAACTTTGTCTTCTACCTCTGAAATTCTTTCTTCTGCATGGTCTAACCTGTTGCTGATACTTTCCATTGCATCTTTAAGTTCCCTGATTGACTGTTTCATTTCCTTCAGCTCTGCTATATCCTTTTTATATTCTTCATATCGTTCATCTCTGATTTGATTCTGTTTTTGGATTTCCTTTTGGTTATTTTCCACTTTATTAGCAGTTTCCTTCATTGTTTCCATCATTTCTTTCATTGTTTTCAACATGTGTATTCTAAATTCCCTTTCTGTCATTCCTAACATTTCTGTATAGGTGGAATCCTCTGCAGTAGCTACCTCATGGTCCCTTGGCGGGGTTGTTCTGGACTGGTTCTTCATGTTGCCTAGAGTTTTCTGCTGATTCTTCCTCATGAGTGATTTCTTTTATCTGTTTCCTTGCCCTAATTTTCCTTTCACTTCCTCTTGCTCTTTAAGTTCTCGTGCCTGTGAACTAAGGGTTACAGGACCAGAAGGGTGAGAAGGTTTAAGAGCAAAAAAGGGATGAAAGAAAGGAGGACCGAGTGATAAGGAAAAAAAAAAGAAAAATAGAGAAAGGAGAGGGGGTGGGTAAAGGGAATATTGACAAAAAGAAGAGAGGCACAGAAAGAGGGAGACAGAGCAATATAGGTGTACAGTAGGGTACTTTGATACAACCTTTAAAAAAAAACCACCTTCTGGGGGTGCCCAGTTGGGTGGTTCCCTTGAGGTCAGCAGCTCTTTGCTAACCTGATCAGATATAGTACCCCACCTCCACCAAGTAGAGAGGAAAGAGAAAAATGCTATAAATCAAACCAAAACAAGCGAACAGAAAACTTTACGGGATAAAATTGGCTGGAAAAACCAAATAATAGCCGTAGAAACACTAACAAAAATGAAGTTCTAATTATTGAAATAGGCAGCAATGGGAAATTATAATTAAACTAGAAAAATTGAGAAAGAAAAAGGATCTGTATGGAAAAGGTTGAACTTAAAAAACAAAACAACAATCCACAACATCAAAATAAACAAAAAAAACAACCAAACCAAAAAAAAAAAACACAACCAAAAACAAAGCAGTATGTATATGTTATTGAATATTGTCTGGGCAACACGTGGTCTTCGGGGGTATTAGATGTTAATCAGAGTTCTGATATGACTGAAGGCTGCTAGTTTCTCAAACCCCAGCAGGTAGACACCCTAAATCTCTCTTCAGCCCACTTAAAAGGCACTTTAAACTTGTTCACTTACTGAGCAGAAGCTTTCTCAGGGAAGTGCTTGTGGCTGGAATCACTGCTGAAGTGGCTATCCACTTACCCTGTGTGTCAAAACTGGTCTCCCTCTGCCCCCGAGGGTTAGGGCTGCAAGGCGGCTCAGACCCCGCCCTTAGGCTACTTGTCGCTGGGTTACCAGCTCCCACGCAGTTCCAGCTCTGCAACCCTGAGGGCAGAGCTTGCCGGGGCAGATCGCTCACAATGTCTGCCTGTGACCCAGAGCCAAACACTGTTAGCTCCGTCTGGCTCAGCGGCTCAGACTGGGGCCCTAGACAAAGGCCAAAGTTCTCCGCACTCCCGCTCAGGCTCTCCCCAAGGCCGTTCAGCTGAGTGCCAAGTCCAAAGACACCAAAACAGTTCACAGGTAAGGCCTTTCTGGTTTGCAGTCTCGCTGCTACTGAATTTACAGTTGCGGGCGGGTTTAGACGGATTGAACACACGCGACCACTTGCCGGTTTTCCACTGTTTTAGTCCTCCTCTTGGGGTCCAAAAGTCTCTCGCTGACTCCCTGTATCCTCTCAGGGGTGATGGTAGGCAGATCCCACCAGCCAGAGATGCCTGGAGTCCTATATCCCAGACTCACGGTGCCCAGATGCAAGGAAGCTGTTACTCGGCTGCCATCTTGCTCCGCCTCCCAATTTCCATCTCCATTGAAATTCTTAAGATGGAAGGAAAAAGACATATTTGTCAGCTTGAGTAAAGTTTGATGGCTAAAGTAATCAAAGGCTTGCTTTTTTTTTGAGACAGTCTCACTTTGTCGCCCTGGGTAGAGTGCTGTGACATCACAGTCACAGCTCACAGCAACCTCAAACTCTTGAGCTCAAGTGATTCTCTTGCCTCAGCTTCCCGAGTAGCTGGGACTACAGATGCCTGTCACAACGCCCAGACATTTTTTGAGACAGGGCCTTGCTCTGGCTCAGGCTGGTCTTGAACTCCTGAGCTCAACCAATCTACCCGCCTTGGCCTCCCAGAGAGCTGGGATTCCAGGTGTGAGGCACTGCACCAGGCACTTTCTTTATGTCTGGCTTGTAGTGCTGATTGTTTGCCTTTTGAATCTTTCTACTGGCTTTTACAACAGGTAAGTGGTTGCCACACAGGAGAGATGCACTTTCGCTGTGAGACTTCTGCCCTTGTCTCCACCCTGGAGATGGAGAAGTTTCTCCTAGACTCCTGACTCTGTGTGCTGCTATCCTGCTGGAGGGCCAAGGAGGGCCGTGTAATATTGTGTGGTTTGGAGGGAGAGGCAAAGGACCTAGAAAAGCAGCTGTCAAGTGCCTTTAGTCCCCAGTATAGGAGATGTGTAGGTGGTGATCTTGGACATGAAGGCACTTGGGATTAAGGCACCTTGATCTAAAGGGTTGTGAAAGGGTATTTGGGAATAGCATCTCAAGGCAAATTAGCAACAGACATGATTGCACCCTCTCGCACTGTTAAATAGTCTGTGTATGTGTGGGTGGATGGTGGGGACGAATTGTCTACAGTGACAAAGCTGGAGTTAAATACAATAGTGGAGTTTTAGGATAGTTTACCTGGAATGAGGAATTCTGTGAGGGATGCAGCTTTCTTTGTACTTGAATCAGAAATCATCTTGTCTGGAGCCTACTTTTTTTTTGTTGTTGTTGTTTTGGTTAGTTTTCTAGTATTTAAAGATGCAGGGATACTCTTGAATTAGTATTACTGCTGAATTTAACACTTGGTTGGTTTTCCCTGGTTGGGGACTTTTGGACCTTCCTGTAATGGAATGAGGAAATTGTGATATCGTTTCTCCCTGTTTTTTTTTCCTTTTGTTAGTAGCATGGTTTTGTATATATTAAAAATATCTGCAGATGTCCAAAGGTTGGCACATTTACCATTGTGTTTATCATTCTGCTCTTAAGATATTGAGCAGATTTGTTAAGAAACAAGATGGAAATGAGCAAAGATGTCTGATGCATTGTTAAAAATCTTTAAAAAGAAAAATAGTTGGCAAATGATAATTGACAGAGTGTTTAATCTGTTGAACTTGAAATGCTGCTGGGGTTACTTGTGGGTTAAGTAGAGAAGGCGCATCTGTGAGGCCAGTGGCTTTTAAGAATTGTCTGAGGGATGACATAGAATCCTAGGTGACAGTTTGAGGATTGCATGGCAGGGAAGGTGCTGAGATTAAATTCCCCGATGTTGTGAGATGTTGTGAGCTGTAAGGCGGAAGATAACACTCTCTCCTTCTGTTGAAAACAAGAATCAATACTTACTCCTTGATGGGCTAAATTATTAAAAAGAGCCCTTCTTACAATGTTTCATTATCTGGGATTTGCCTCAGATGGTGATTTGTCAGAGGCATAGGGAGACTGGTGAGGCATTTTGTATTAAAATTAGCAGTAGACTGATGAAGCCCTTTGGATAATTCCTTTCTATTTTACAATGCTTTAGAATAGATTTGTGATTTATTTTTGCCTAAGTGGCTTGTGTTTTTTGGAATTATTAAACAGAGGGCTGGGCACATGCACACGTTTCCTTTCCACCTTATTTGTCTTTGTTTTATTCTTTTGGAGCTGTGAGCACGTGGTTCACAGATTGCTTTGGTGTTGGCCTTAGCAGACATCCAGTGGATTTGGCCTGTTACATTACCTGATGCATTAGTTAACACACATTGAGCTTTACATTCATCCCTTAGGAGGGAAATTATACAGAAAGTTAAGTTAGACTTGCTTTTGTTCTGTAGCTTTTAACCATGGGCTGGGCTGGGTTGTTAATTTGTTAGGTGGCTGGTAGGACTTTAGCTAACAAATTGCAAAGGAAAAGCAGCCCATCTTGTGCGCCTCAGGGAGGGAGAAAAGAAACTGTCATTGTGCTATTTGGGTGCTGGTCATCTTGACTCATCCCAGAATAACCGGAAGCTTGGGAAGGAAGAGAAGGAAGAGCCTGCAGGGGTAATCCTTTGCCACTGGCCCCGCTGGGAGGAGTTATGCAGGAGGCACTGTCATGTGGAATCCTCATTGGACTCGTCAGTTGGAAGGGCACAACTGCAATCTGGTGGGTGAAGTTTGAAGCATTCTGCCCTTATGTGGTTTGAGCAGTATTTCAGCATTGGTGGTGTGATATATTTATATTCTTTCAGTAGTGACAGTGCTGTCATAAAGGATTTTTTAATTTAGCCTCAGGAAGAGCATGGTCAGCTGGACAAAGCCAGGAGATGTTGGTCTCTAGTGAAACCCCGAGGCACAGTGAGGCTAAAGAACAGTATCAGGTCACACTTCTGCTTCCCTGGAAAACTGATCAGATGAAGCAATCCCTTTTTCTGGTGTGGAGGGGAGAAGGTTGAGAGGGAAAGGAAACTAATAAATGAAGAAAGACCAGAGAGGGAGAGAGAGAATTCTTTGAGATCTGAGTGGTCAGCTTCTACCCTGTTTCCCCAAAAATAAGACAGTGTCTTATTTTAAGGTGTGCTCCCAAAGATGCGCTAGGTCTTATTTTCAGGGAACATCTTATCTTTCCTGTAAGTAGGTCTTATTTTTGGAGGATGTCTTATTTTCGGGGAAACAGGGTAGTAAGAGGGCATTGGAAGTGGTTTCTGTGTGGAATCCACCCCTGGTGGGTGCCCAGTTGCCATGGAGAGGCTGTGGCATGTGGAGGGTCCCCCCGGGAGGACAGGCTTAGGCTGGCTTCCTGTGCGGGGGTGGATGGAGAGAGCCATGCTGCTTTGGCACTGTGTTTCCCACCCAGCTCCCGGCTCTGGTGGGGGTCAGACTCACCCGTTAGGTCCCACCTGTCTGCAGCCCTGTTCCCATCCCCCTTTTCTTCCGTTGTGCTGTGTTTTGCTGTGTTGCTGTTTCCCATTTCCCCTACCAGGTTCATAGCTCCTGGCAGGCCCTTGTGGTTGGCTGAATGTGTAAGCTGAGTGCACAGGTCTTGCCGCACGCTGTAGCAGACCCACGTGTTCTGTCACAGGAATCTGGAGAGCATGCCTGAGGTTTGCAGTGTGTCGTATTAAACTGCCTTGAGTACACTGGTTTATCAGAAACAAAAGAGACATACTGCCCTTTCGTGCTCTGTGTAGAAAGACAAAGTGGCTGAGACCTGGAGAGCCATTGATCGTATTTCCTGCTTGGATGAAATTCATCTTCCTGCTATTTTTAAGGAAATAGTTACCCTCACAGCCACTGCTGAATTAATATCAGCAGTTAATTGAGTAGAGGAATAGATTCTTCTAGAAAATGGGCCGGAAAAGTGTCAACAGGATTGATCATTCTTTTAAAAATCCAGTGAGATGTTTATTTAAAAAATAATTAGAAACTTCCTTGCTTTGTAGACTTCATTATTGTCCAGACCAAATGTGGTCTCCTGTCACGTGCACTTTTGTACTTTGACATCGTATAACTTGGCTCTGATCTGATTGAGAAAGCCTGTGTTGTAAACTTCCCCGGGACAGGAGCCTAGTGATGGGGGTTTCTTAGCTATGCTGCAGGACAGATTCTCTGACCTTTACTCCCACCATTTTCCAGTACTGTAGATTTTTTTCTTCCCTTTGGCTGGTCATTTGGGTTATCATTTTAGAGACCTGGCTTAACAAGAGCCAGTATGAATTTCTTTAAGAATTCATGTTGGGCTCGGTACCTGAGCACGGTGGTTAGGGCGTTGGCCACATACACTGACGTTGGTGGGTTCCAACCTGGCCCCGGCCAGATAAACACAATGACAACTGCAACAACAACAAAAAAATAGCCAGGTGTGGTGGGTGCCTGTAGTCCTAGCTACTTGGGAGGCTGCGGCAAGAAAATTGCTTAAGCCCCAGAGTTTGAGGTTGCTGTGAGCTATGACACCATGGCATTCTTCCAAGGGCAGCATAGTGAGGCTCTGTCTAAAAAAGAAAAAAAAGAATTCATGTCTGTTTGGGCGCCGTGGCTCATGTCTGTAATCCCAGCACTGTGGGGAGGCTAAGGAGGGAGAATTGCTTGAGCTCAGGAGTTTGAGACTTGCCTGAGAGAGAGTGAGACCCCCCCACCCCCAACTCCTAAAAAAAAGTGGACAAACCCAGCTGGGTGCTAGGGCGAGTGCCTGTAATCCCAGCAGCTTCTGGAGGCTGGGGCAGCAGGATGCCACAGCCTGAGTCTGAGGTAGCAGTGAGCTGTGATGCCATTGCACTCTGCTCAGGGCATAGGGTGGGACTCTGTCTCAACAACAACAACAAAAATTAGTATTAGTACAAATTAAGTGATTAAACACTTGCTATTTTAACTACTAATGAGAGATGAAATCCTGTTAACTTTTCCTTTTATGGGCTCATGCCATGGGCATATGTCATTTTTTAAATAGTGTTTTTGACCTTTAGGAATATTGAAGGTGAAATTTGTGTAAGGTCTCTTAGGGAGTGGTTTTTGAGGGATTCTGTGTCAACATTGCTTCCAAAGACAGGTTATAAATGTGTCATACATTTCTGAAGTTAATTCATTACAGAAATTTGTTTTCTTATTCAACCTGGGTTTCTCTGTAAGGGTGATTAAAATATCAGAGCAGTTCACTGGATTTTTATGTTGTATGCTGACTCGTGTCTGGCAAACTGGAAATGTTTTATATTTGGGTCAGATTTTTTGTAGGCAGTTCTTACCTCATGAACTAAGAATATATATATACCCTCTTCCCCAAAGTGTTTATGGGATAGAAGGCTCATTCCTACCAGGCTTTAGAGCAGTGGTTCTAATGCTGCGGGCCTTTAATACACTTCCTGTGGGTTGTGGCCCACAGGTTGAGAACCGATGCTTTGGAGGATAGCAGTCTTATTTTGTGTAACATTATTACTACTGACAGAAGCTTTTTGCACACAAGGACAGCACAATGTTCCTATTAAAGACAAGATAGTAAATGTTTTCAGCTTTACTTTCTCTGTGGCAGCTACACAGCTCAACTATAGACAGTCTATAAACAAATGAGCATGACTGCCGATGTTCCAGTAAAAATTTTATTTACACAAATAGGTGGTGGCCAGGATCTGCCTGGTGGGCCTGTAGTTTGCTGACCCTGGACCTCATATAAACTGTTGGGTCACTGCAAAAGGTCCTCACTATGGCTCCCTGTCTACATAAAGGTTGAGTGTGGTTTTCAGAGTTAGTGGGGAATTGCTGTCTTTCTTCCCTAGATTCTTTTGAGCTGATGAGTCCTTACTTTATGTTTCTATATCTACACCACCCACATTGCCAGCCACCTCCTCCGCCTTCGTTTTTATATAGTACCCTAGTAGGTAGGGATTCCTTGTAAGAAATCATTCACTAATGATCCTTGAGTTTTTTTATAGCATGTTTAGATACTAGAGCCATTAAATACGCTTTTTCAGCCTTTTTTTTTTCCTTTGACAATTAGCTTATAATATCTGTAGGGAAACTATGAAATGTTAAATGTGGGTAGTAAAATACATAAAGGTTTATGTCCTAATTTTTCTTGTCCTTTTTTTTTTTTTTTAAAGAGTTGTAACAAAATATTCAGGTCAACAAAAGAGCCTTTTTATCTGCATTTAATGAAACAAATGACTTCTGTTTAATTTAGTTTTTAACTGATAAGCATTGATAAGGGCAAATAATTTTTCAGGTGAAATAAGGTGTTTGATATCCACATTAGAGAATTAAATTTGCCGAAGAGCAATTAGTCCACAGCCAAGATGTCCAGTCCACACCAACAGCTTTTTGACGGCAGGCTTTTGCTCACAAGGGGAGGGGCCTACTAGGACAAGAGGAAGCCCCTCTTCCCTGTAAGAAGGGCTGTCTCAGAGCACAGCGGATTAGCAGTGGTTATCAGAAGTCTCATTTATGTCAGAGAACAGTACGTTATTAACCATGACACTACTCTCCAAACTGTTTTTGGAAACATTATTACTTACTGACAAGCTGTATCTAGATCTGATGTTAGTGTTTCAGATTTTATTTGAGACTAGAGTTGGAGGGTTTGTGGCATAACCTGACTTGATTGGATATATACTGTATTCTCTTTGTTCAGTTGCTCCATTGCTGGCTAAAGTCTTGTAAAAATTGTCTGTGATTTTTGCCCCTCTGTCTCGTTTCACTAACGTTTTGTTTCCACTGTAAAGTGGAATAGACGCTCAGTGTAGCCATTAAATCTGATTTTGTCTTCACTAGTTGAGGGTGGTGTATTTGTTCTGTCTTTTCACCCAGTGGCATACATACTTCATGTGTGTAAGAACACAGTTCTGATCATGTATATTTTCTGTATGATTGTGATAAGGTAATTTCACTTCATGGAGAGGTAGCTTATCCTTGGGGAAAGAGGACCCAGCTGGCTTCTGTTTTCAGTTCTGTGCTTTCTAGCTGTGTTACTTTAGACAAACTGTTTAATCTTTCAGAATCTGTCAAACAAGATAGTACTTGTCCTGCTTACTTCATAGGGTATTTTCAGGTGAAAATAAAAAGTAGTAAAACTGAAAATTTTGCAGTGGTATACAAATATAGGAGTATCTGTTGTTGTTAGGATTGGCTATATAAAATAAAACTCCAAATCACAGTGGGTTAAGGTAATGTCTGTGTTCTCATATAAAAACAAGGCGTTTTCTAGAGTGTGCAACCCAGGGTTGGTAGAAAGACCCAGTCCCCAGGTGTGTAGTCTCTTAGTGTCTGCTGGGTGCCCCTCAGCACGTGGATGGCTCCCTTCTAAAGACGGCTCCCTTCTTTCATGGCCCCACATGGCCTCTGTAGCTGCAGCCCTCAGGTCCATGTTCCAGGCCAGTGTTACTCAGATTACTACAGTGAACTGAACCGTTTGTTACCTTTCCTCTGGGAGGGTAAGTACAGAAACTGAAAGTAACTGTTCAGAAGGTTTTATAGTCATTTGACATTGCCACATTTTAACTGTGTTTCATAGAAATTTTGCTCTGTAGTGGATTAGGTGACACTGGTTCTCTGCCCCATCCAGGCAGCTGAAGGAGGGACACACAGGCAAAAGATAGGCTGGTCCGGAGATTTCCCAGCAGCCCCACCTAACAGCTTTGGTTTACTTGGGGCTCCTTGTCTCCAAGGGTAGTGGAGGAGTTGTTTTTGCTGTGTAATAGAGCAGCTCTCTTATTAAGGAAAATGGGAAGGATGGAAGTCGGCAGCTCCAATCTGTGCAGTTTGTAGTTGTCAGCACCGAATCAGGTCCACAGACACAGCCAGGTCCTGAATAGTAGTGAGCTCAGGGGTTGCAGCCATTTCTTGGGATTAGACTGTCACATTATCTCAGATGGAAAACATACTAGGAACACCAAAAACAGAGTAGAATGATGTACGAGATTGTATGGTTATTGTTTGTAGAAAAGAATATTTTCAACAGATTTTTAAATATATTTATGTTTTAATTACTTGAAACTAAATTTATGAATTGAATTAGAGTTTGTCATCTTAAGATAATCTGGATTATCTTCATGCAAATATGATTAAGTTTGATCTTGTAGAATAAGATGTAGAAATAAAACTCCACAAAGATGACTTGTAAAAAGGCACCTTTTTATAGGTTTGGAACTGGTATGAACCTTTACGTCTCACATGTAACTGTAATTAGGGTGGAAGTCATAAAAGAGGGTTTTAAGGGCAAGTTTGTAAGAAAGAAATGGCATGTGGGCCAGGCATGGTGGCTTACACCTGTAATCCTGGCACTCTGGGAGGCTGAGGTGGGAGAATCACAAAGCTCAGGAGTTTGTGACCAGCCTGAAAGAGAGTGAGACCCCATCTCTACTTAAAATAGAAAAATTAGCCAGGCATTGTAGTGGACACCTGTAGTCCTAGCTACTTGGGTGGACTGAGGCAGGAGGATTGTTTGTGCCCAGAAGTTTGAGGTTACTGTGAGCTAGGTTAAGGTCGACACTCTAGCCCGGGTGACAGAGTGAGACTCTGTCTCAAACAGTCAAATGGATTATGATTTAGTTCAGTTTGTGTTCCCCGTGGTAGGTGTGCGCTACCCAGTAGGCATGGCGTGATGGGACCTGGGCGTTGGTAAGGTTGAGGAGGTGAATTTGGAGTTGTCTTAGAAAATGTGGGGCAGTAGAAGGGAGAGGAAAGTGGCTTCTAGGGACAGAAACTGTGTCCCTGACTCATCGGGCTTTAGTATGGTGTTTGTTTGTCCTCTGTCTGTCTCAGCATATGCATAATTTTTGCCACAGCCCCTGCATTTGGAGAGTGGGAAGATGGGGTAAGGTTCCTTAATTGACTTCTGTAGGCTGTTTTGCATTGAACACAGGTAATGATGCTTGGATGTTTTTATCTAAAAGCATAAATTGGCATTTTACTTTTTCTTTCACTAGGAAAGATACTACTGCTGGTTGTTTGCCATTCAGTGTCAGTGCATGGTCCTAAATGGTCGGTGACTTCTGGGAGGGTTAGGACTTTTTTCCTTCAGACCATCTCTCTCTTAACAAATCTGTGTGTAGAATATGTAACTTTTGTATTTGTTTTGTCCCAGAAAAGCCTCTTCAAACCACCAAGTTATTTTATTTGTTTGTTTGTTTATTTATTATAGGGTCTTGCTCTGTCATTCAGGCTGGAGGGCAGTGGTGCTATCTTAGCTCACAGCAACCTCAGACTCCTAGGCTCAAGCTTTACCTCTCATCTCAGCTTCCAAAGTAGCTGGGGCTACAGGCACATGCCACCATGCCTGGCTAATTTTTTATTTTTATTTTTTGTGGAGATGGGATCTCACTGTGTTGCCGCAGCTAGTCTCGAATGCTGATCCTCAAGGGATCAAGGATCCTCCTCCTGCCTTTGCCCCCTAGAGTTCTGCTACTCCCAAGTTATTTACAAAGAAAAACGTACCTTATCTGCCATCACAGGTGGTTTAAGGTTTACTTTCTTATTGCCCTGTGGAGGCTGGGACAAGATGCAGTGGATCTGATGGCAGTGCTGCAGAAATCTTTTGTAGCCCTCTCTTCAGAGTCTCGGTTAGAAGAAAGAGGTCTCTTGGCTTTCCTCTTCACGGGCCTCAGAAATTTGGGGGGCTCAGACTCAGTTCTTAATATCCGACAAGGGTGAATAACTTTTCAGTTGCTTCACACACCAGCAGAACAGTACAGTTCAGTCAGGATACTTTGCAGACTAATGGTTGGCGACTCTTTCTACTCAGCAGTTCGTTAACTGTTTCCAGAAAAAGAAACTGCTAGAGGATTCTGGGTGTGACCAGGCATGTGGTCTCTCAGTGGAATTAGCACAGCTGAGGAGGCTCCAGGAGGGGGAGTCAAGTAACCCCTCACAGCAGTTAATGGAGGGAAATGCGATTTGAGGACTCTATTTTCCAGAATAACAAATCGACAATGTATTTACCCAGGTCCTTGAAGCACTTTCTTTGTATTTCCTAAGTGTGAACTAATTAAGATTTAAAAAATTTCAAGTTCCACTTTGTAAAGCTTAAAAGGCATGGTTTGTGTGCTTCTCCCAGCAGCTTAATGCCAGAATGAGAATATCAAACAGACTAGCTTGGCCTGTGAGTGAACGTGACCTGGAGGCTGCAAAGTGGATACTCCTCATGCAGTCTCTCTTAGGCTTTAGAGTCACATGAAGCATGGCCACCCGAAGACACTGGACACGGCAGCTTCCCTTTGGGGTATGGGAGATGGAAAGGTGGGCCTGGGGACTTCTCTCGCCCAGACACCTTGTAGGGCCTTTAATGAATGTAAAAGAAACAGCCATAATCTAGGAGAGAGAAGCCCCACTAGGACACGCCAGACTTGTAGATTAGAGTTTAAATGAGGGTTTTCACGGATTTACTTTAAATTTCCCCAGTGTGTTAATTGGTCTTATGAAGTGTTTTTATTATTAAATTCAGACAATATTTATTAAATGAATACTATATGCAGAACAGTCCATTGTGTAGGTGGGGAAAGATATGAATTAGTCTCCCTCTCCAGAATGGCTGGCTTGGTGAGGGGAGCTGTTTGTTAATTGCTGTTGCTTCAGGGCTGTACAGTGCCTAGCACATGGTAGGAGCTTAGTAAGTATTTGTTGAATGTAAGAATAGGAATATAATGTAGCTCTGCATGCAGAGTGGTTCAAGATGAGGAGGACTAACAAGAGGGGGGCTTGGAGAAGTGAGAGAGTGGTTTCTAAAGGTGGGACAGAAGCAAAGTGGGCGCTTCTGAGTGGGGCTCAGCGGGTTGAACCGAAAGCTTTTCAGACAAAGGGTAGCCACAGACTGGTTTCTGTTGAATTTTGGAGTCTACTTTGGTTTATTGATGAAGTGGTCAGAGACAGAACTGTAGGCTGTGTCTTGAAAGCTGAGGAACTAGATTTTATTTGTTGTTCATTGAGGAACCATAGTACGTGATCAAAACTGTGCTTTAAGAGCGTTAGATTAGGAGGCCCCTGTTGCTCAGTGGGTAAGATGTCAGCCACACACACTGAGGCTGGTGGGTTTAAAACCGGCCCGGGCCAGCTAAAACAACAGTGGCAACCACAATTAAAAAAACAAATAGCCGAGCATTGTGGCAGACGCCTGTAGTCCCAGCTACTTGGGAGGCTGAGGCAAGAGAATCACTTAAGCCCAAGAGTTTGAGGTTGCTGTGAGCTGTGATGCCACGGCACTCTACTGAGGGTGACATAGTGAGACTCTGTCTCCAAAAAAAAGGTAAAGTAACATGAGGTTTAATTTCAGTGCTTTCCTTTTATACTTTTTGATGAACTTTTAGAAAATGGGGTTCGCAGTAGTCTTCCCCCCCTTTCATAGAGTATTCTTTTCTGTTGTTTTCATGTAGTATTTTGTCTTAATGCTGAATTTATATTGTATTACCTGTAGTTTCTTCTCTCCCTTGTGCAGGCAGGGAGCTGTGACATGTCGCTTTTGTGAGCTCACACGCAGCTAGACTACTTCAGCCCTGTTAGTTCTGCCTGCTCTCCAAGTGCTAACCTGCTGTTGGAGTAGGCAGCTCCCTCCGATTGGATGCTGTTAACACCTTGGCCCAACTCATTGCCTGGGTGTTTGTTGGAGATACCCCTGATCTTAGCTGTATCATGCCCAGCCATGGCTTATTTCTGTTTTCTCTTATGCAGATGCTCATAACCCCGGATCCTATGGCTGTTGGTAGGTTGGCCTTCCCCCCCGCGTATGTTTGGGGGTTTGAAAGGGTACCTACTTCTTACCATTTTGTTGTGATGTCCCTGGAGTTTGCTTTGACTCTAGTTGATCTCTTTTTATGTGGGGATTCAAGGGCATCCGTGAACTATGCTGCCACCGTTCAGTACTCCTGGTGTGTTAGTTTTTTTACTGCAGTAGTTTTTTTACTAAGTCCCAGGACCACAAACACTTGAATTTTTAAATCTTGACCTGCTGTCTCTGTCTGCCACCATTCCAGTATAAAACATGAGGGAGTGGATTAGGTACAGAAGACAAGACCAGACAGAGGAATATTTTATCAGTTACTAGTTAGCTTTTGTTTCCAAACCCCACTGAGGTGGTCTAACCCATGTCAGTGGCATAAATTTTTTTCTAGACTAGGCTCAGGTTCATCGAAGAGGCTTTCCTGGTGGTATCACCTCAAATTGATACTCTGAATGGCCTGTGAAATTTTGTTCATGAGAATATGCTGTTCTGTACCCTGTTAACCACCACCCCTGCCTGGTATGTGTGCTAGAGGTTTGAGTTTTTCTTATTGGTAGAGTATATCCCTTAAATGTTACTTGGGAGTCGGAGGCAGGAGGATGGCCTGAGCTCAGGAATTTGAGACTAGCCTGAGCAACATAGCAAGACCCTGTCTCTTAAAAAAAAAAAAAAATTAGCTGGACATATTAGTGCCTGTACCATGGGAGGCTGCCGCAGGCAGATCATTTGAGCCCAGGAGTTTGAGGTTGCAGTGAACAGTGATGACTCCACTGCATTCTTGCCCAGGTGATAGAGTAAGAGCCTACATCAAAAATAGAAGCTGGTTTTAGTTAGTATGCAGTAGCACCAGATTCATTCACTAGGTTAGGGTCAGATGAAAGTTTTTGATTAAAAAAAAAATTAGGGCTGGGCCAAGTGGTTCATGCCTGTAATCCTAGCATTCTGGTAGGCTGAGGAAGCAGGATTGCTTGAGATCAGGAGTTTGAGACCAGCTTGAGTAAGAGTGAGATGAGAGCCTGTCTCTGCTAAGAATAGAAAAAATAGCTAGGTGTTGTGTCAGGTACCTGTAGTCCCAGCTACTCGGGAGGCTGAGTCAGGAGGATTGGTTGAACCCAGGTATTTGAGGTTGCTGTGAGCTAGGCTGATGACACTGTACCCAGGTTGACAGAACAAGACCGTCTTCCAAAACAAAAATTATATTAAGTTTTTCCTTTAGACTAGGGCAACATAATGTTTTGTTGCTTAGGGTAAATTATGTCATATTTTTGGTTTTTATTGGCATTTATTCGGTCACGAATTCTTTTCTTTTTTTTTTGAGACAGAGTCTTACTATGTCGCCCTCGGTAGAGTGTCGTGACGTCACAGCTCACAGGAGCCTCAACCTTTTGGGCTTAAGGGATTCTCTTGACTCCCAAGTAGCTGAGACACAAGTGCCCGCCACAATGCCCAGCTATTATTTTTTATTGTTGTTGTTTAGCTGGCCTGGGCCAGGTTCAAACCCACGAGCCTCCCTGCATGTGGCCTGCGCCATAACACTGCTACAGGCACCGAGCCCACTTATTCTTTTCTGTTAGCTAAATGTCTGCTGTGAACAAGGCATTGTTTTAGCACTTGTGAATACCTGGGAACAAAGCCGATGATACTATTGCCCTATGGATCTTGGGTTCTCATGGAGTGCAGTGTGGGGATATAGACAGGAAATCAGTAAACGTTACGTTGCGACAGGTGGTGCTAGTTGGAATGGTTTTTTAAACTGGGATCCCTCCTGAACGTTCAGACATTTTATGCAGTAGTTGGCATGACATGCACATTTGAGAGAGAGTGAGAGATAAAGAGAATGAGAAAATCTCAGCAAAGCTTGATCAGATTAAATTTGGGGGGAGTATTATTTCATTTTTGCCCCATTGATTATTTAGTGCCAATTAGAACTCTGACAGTTTCTCTTGTTAGCCTATCTGACATGAGACATAGTAGAGCTGGAAAATGATTCCCTACAATGTCCTCTATAGTTAATTTCCTCCCTCGAATTACAGAATCTAGTAATATTATTACTAGGTAAGTGGTTGGCTGTATTATGTGTTAATTGCCAAGAGTAAACTCTTAAAGTTTTCTTTTGATAGTAAAAACTTTCCTGAACGTAGAGGATTTGGGAAGTTACCTTAATTCTTGTTTTAAAGATAATCATTTGATGGTAAGTAGGCAGAGAGCTCAAATGTGTATTCACAAATCTCTGAGATTCAGTTTGCACTAATCCTGGTGTCTGTGCATGATTTCCAGATACAGACACAGGGTAGCATATTTGGTTGATGGCTGGTTTAACTTTGGAGCTCTAGGCAAGACTTTGAAAGGTTTCTTTGTTCTTCAAAAGTGGGAAATTAATAGATCTTCTGGAGAGAAGGGCTCCCTAATTTCTTTGGGACACTTACCAAAAACTAGAATTCCTTAGGTTTAATATAACTTTTCTTCTGTGTTAGCAGACTTAACAAAAGCTCCAGATTTAAATGTATTTCTTTTTCATGCAAGGAATCTTTTTCTGGTTTGTATTTTAACACAAGGGCCAGATGTCTCTGGCTGTGCTCTATGCTTTGTGGCGTGTACTGTCATTTGAATGTTTCTTTCAACTTCGGTGGCTCTCTTTGTTAAAAGGCCAGACCCTAGTGAGTTGTTCTGGGAAAGTGGACCCCTTGATATTTGAAAGGAGAGAGATCCATTCATACCCTGTGATAGCTCCTAACAACCCTACTGCTAAGTTCTGCTTGTTTTAATATAAGTGATAGATGCTCTGGCTGCTTGTATTCAGTAATTGGACGTGAACTATGTACTGTAAATGACATTTCGTGGCAAATGTGAGGTCACTGTAGATGGGACTCGATTTCAGTGTTGCTGGCCTTTAGGTTTAAAGGTAGAGACTGTAATGGAATTTAATTAGCAGAGCATATATTCAAAGATGAGTTCAATGCGTGTGTAGTACTTGCCATTGTTAGGGAACTGTTTGGTTATTGTGCATGATGCTGGCTGAGTGTGTGTGTGTGTGTGATTTATAATGCCAGTGAGCGCAGTGCCGCGGTGGAAATGCTAATGAGGCTGTGTGTAAGGAAGACTGCCATCAATACTTTGTCAGCAGTTTGCTGCCAGATATTCTACTTGGAAAGACATAATCTGTAATCAGATAGAGGTTGTGGAAATAGCAAACATAGACAAAAAACGTTACAATAAAAAGTACTGCCCACTGCTTTCTTTCAGAGCTGGTTTCAATTATACCTTATTACTGGCTTCCTCCTCCCCTTTTCCAGGACATGTAAAGCCTTAATGTTACAGGATGAATAGAATTTGGTAAAACTCTGTTTAATTTTAGGGTTTGTTTAGGTAGCATTGAGTGTAACATATTAAATTCAGTAAGAGAGCCTTTAGATTTCATATTTAAAAGCTCTGTGCCTATTTAAATTCAGCAACATTGGGAGCATTTTTGCTGTCAGGTGGTCTGTGTGCGTAAGGACAATGTGGCTTCAATGAAAGACAGAGGAGGATGAGACTTTCGGTACAGTTGGTTGAAACCGTGTGACTGTTTTATGTTCTTAGAATTTTTAAGCGTTAGGGATTGGTCACCAGACTGTTGACATAGATTGCTTTGATCGTATAGGATTGTTCCTGTTCACTTTTACTTTTCACCAGTATCGTTGGTGTAAGTAAGTTCTAGCTGTTAGACACTTGTTAACATCCCCCGGAAGGCCAGCTGTATGAGAGAGAGACTGGGAGTTCACACAGGGGTGGAGCTACCAGGAAAGGGGAGATGGCACAGACAGACGTAAACAAAACCACTTGGGACTTTTTAAAAAACTTGTTTTTGAATAGGTAATCTATTTACATGATTAAAACCCCCAAAGTGTTCAAAGGTATCCATAAAGTTAGTCTCCCATCCTTGGCCTCTTACTTGGCTAGTTTGCTTTTCTTTCCACCTTACCCCACGTAAGGCCCTGAAAGAAAGCTGTGAGCAGTACTTTTTATCATAACATTTTTAATCTATGTTTGCTATTTCCACATTCATATCTATTCTTTTTGGAGCGGGGAGGGTGGAGACAGAGTCTCGATCCCTTGCCCTGGGTAGAGTGCTGTGGCATTAGAGCTCACAGCAACTTCCAATTTTGGGCTCAAGCGATTCTCCTGCTTCAGCCTCCCGTGTATCTAAAGGCATGTACCACCATGCCTGGCTAGTTTTTGTGTTTTTGAGTAGAGATGGGTCTTGTTCTTGCTCAGGCTAATGTGTATTCTTTCAGTGTCTGTCTGTGCATATATAAGTTAATACTGAAGTTATTTGAATCGTGTACACTATTCTGCAGCTTGTCTTTTTTATTTTTGGAGACAGTGTTTCACTCTGTGGCCCTGGGAAGAGTGCTGTGGCATCGTTATATCTCACAGCAGCCTCAAACTCCTGGGCTCAAGCAATCCTCCTGCCTAAGCCTCCCAAGTGGCTGGGACTATAAGTACAATCCAACAAACCAGCTAATTTTTTTTATTTCTAGTAGAACCAGGTCTCACTGTTGGTCAGGCTGGTCTTGAACTCCTGCCTCTGCCTCCCACATTGCTAGGATTGCAGATGGGAGCCACCGTTCCTGGCTATATGTCTCTATAGTTATGCCAGTTCCATACTGTTTTGATCACAGTAGACTTGTAGTATGACCTGAAGTCTGATAGCATGATGTGTCCAGATTTATTCTTATTTCATAGAACTACATTGGCTATTTGGGTTTTTTTCTGGTTCTATATGACACATAGAACATTTTTTTCACGATCTTCAAAGTATGACAATGTTATTTTAATGGGAATTGCATTATTTTTAATTAGTGGATGTTTTGTGGAAAGGTGTGTTATGACTATAAAAATAGCCCATTACTCAGGAACATTTGATTTATTCATTTACTTATGTTGGCACAGATTTGTGGTTTCCGGGTGTTTTTTGTTGCTGTTGGTTTTGTTTCTTTTCTTTTTTTTTTTTTTTATTAAATCATAACTGTATACAATGATATGATTATGGGGGTTTTGTTTCTGAGACAGTGTCTCACTCTGTCCACTTGGGCAGAGCGCCGTGGCATCATCATAGCTCCCAGCAACCTCAGTCTCTTGGGCTCAGGCAGTCCTCCTTCCTCAGCCTACTGAGTAGCTAGCAGTAAAAGTGTCCGCCACAAAATCCAGTTAGCTTTTCTATTTTTAGTAGAGATGGTATCTTGCTTTTGCTCAGGTAGATCTTAAACTCCCAAGCTCAAGTAATCCACCTGCCTCAGCCTCCCAGAGAGCTAGGATTAAACCACTGCACCTGGCCTGTGGTTTCCTGTTTTATTTGTAGGTTATAATTTGTAGTTGTCATTATACTGTACATTGATTCTCAAATTGTTTTGAATTTATCTAGCAGGAATTCTTTTTTTTTTTTTTTTAATGATATTTATTTGGAAGTAACATTGCAATGGGAAGACATTCCTCATTTTCTTTTTCTTTTTTATTTTTTGTTGCAGTTTGGCCGGGGCTGGGTTTGAACCCACGGCATATGGGGCCAGCGCCCTACTCACTGAGCCACAGGCGCCGCCCGGAATTCTTTTTTTTTTTTTTTTTGGTTGCCCTTGGTAGAGTGCTGTGCTGTCACAGCTCACAGCAACCTCCAGCTCCTGGGCTTGGTGATTCTCTTGCCTCAGCCTCCTGAGTAGCTGGGACTACAGGTGCCCGCCACAACGCCCGGCTATTTTTTTGTTGCAGTTTGTCTGGAGCTGTGTTTGAACCTGCCACCCTCGGTATATGGGGCCGGAGCCCTACTCACTGAGCCCCAGGCACTGCCCTAGCAGGAATCCTTAAAGCTGGTCTCTGTGTGTTTTTCTCATGTCCCTATCATTTTTGAGCACTTTTTAACTTTTTGGCATAACAAATTGTTCTCCCGCATAGAGGCAACCATTGTTATCATCTACTTGTATCTTTGCAGAGATACTTTATATATCCTGTCTGTGTCTATGTGTGTTTGTAAATTTTAGTTTTTGTGAATTAGCCTTTTAATTTGAATTTTTTAATTTTGTGAATTAGACTTTCTTAATATCCATATAATCATGAAAGGCTATAAATTGTATATCAATTGTAAATGTATAGCTCAGTGAATATTCATATGATGGACGTATTTATCTAACTTGTACTTATGTCAAGAAATAAAATATTTGTTTGCACTACAGAGGTCACCTTCATGCCACTCTCCGACACTAACCCCTTGACAACAACTGCTGTCAGTGCTAACATCACAGATTAGTTCCATCTGCTTTTAAGCTTTATATGTAAAGGGAATTACATAGTATATAATTTGTTTATGTCTATTTTTTTTGCCTTGGCACATGTTTGTGAAATGCATGCATGTTTTTCTATGTTGTAGTAATTTATTTTCATTGCCATATAATATTGTACTCTATGAATGAATATACACTGTAGTTGGTCTTCCTAATTTTACTGTTTGGACATGTAGAAACATTTTGGTTGGGTAATCCTAACACCTTAGAAGCCCAAGGTAGGAGGATCCCTTGAGGTCAGGAGTTTGAGACTAGTCTGGCCAACTTATCGACTCCCATCTGTACAGTATTAAAAAAATCACCTAGGTGTGTTGGCTCATGCCTGTAGTCTTGGCCACTTCAGAGGCTGAGGCAAGAGGATTGCTTATGCCTAGGAGTTTGACGTTATAGTGACCTGTGATGGTGCCACTGCACTTCAGCCTCAGCCTGGGCAATAGAGCAAGACTCTGTCTCTATTTGAAAAATAAAAAGAGGCTTAGTGCCTACAGCTTAGTGGTTGGGGCGCCAGCCACACACACTGGGACTGGCGGGTTTGAACCCAGCCCGGGCCTGCAAAACAACAATGACAACTGCAACAAAAAATAGCCGGGCATTGTGGCGGGTGCCTGTAGTCCAGCTACTTGGGAGGCTGAGGCAAGAGAATTGCTTAAGCCCAAGAGTTTAAGGTTGCTGTAAGGTGTGACACCACGGCACTCTAACGAGAGCGACATAGTAAAACTCTGTCTCAAAAATAAATACAATTAGAAATAAAAAGGCCATGCGCAGTGGTCACGGTCATGCCTGTAATCCTAATAATTAGGAAAGTTAAGGTGGGAGGATTGCTTGAAGCAAGTGGTTTGATAGCAGCCATAGTAATATAGCAAGACTCCACAAAGGACAGAAAAATTATAGAAAAATTTTAAAAATTTACAGAAATTTACACAAATTTACAGAAAATTTCTGTCTCTACAAAAGACAGAAAAATTAGCTCAGCTTATTGGTGTACAACTGTAGTCCCTGGGGTGGCTGAGGCAGGAAGGAGTGTTACTTGAGCCCAGGAGTTTAAGGTTGTAGTGAGCTATGATTATAACACTGCCCTTATACCTGGCAGACAAAGCGAGGCACTATCTCCAACAAAAAATAGGAAAGAAAGATATCAACATGTCTCCTTTAGTAATAGAGCGAACAAGTAGATAACAAACCAGTAAGGATGTAGAATATTGAACAACACAGTTAAACATGAATTTTCACATAGATAACATCACGCTCTACAATTGCAAACAATACACATTCTTTTCAGGTGCATATGGGATATTTACCACAAATAATGTATATTAGAGCACAGTCTTCAAAAGGTATTTCACAGCCTTGAAATCACACGTAACATGATGTTGGTTCATGGACCACAGAGCTATTAAGCTGGCAATGAAAAACTAAATGATTACCTGGAACATCTACGAATGTGTAGAATGAGGTGATATACTTAAAACATAAATCACAGTAATAATGAGAAAATGTTTCATAGGAAATTATTTATGAAAATACAACACAGTCTGATTATGGGGTTTATTTAAAACCATTTTTAGAAGTAAATTTTAACTTGAAAATATATATGTATATTTATAATATATGTATGAAGATAATAAAGGCAGTGAATATTGCTACATAAATAAAACTAATGGTCCTAAGTGTAGGTATAGTAAGAAATTTTAAAAGGAAATTAAACCCAAGGAAAAGGAAGGGAATAATGAAGATAATAGCCCAAAGTAATGAATTAGAATCAGCACAACCAAAAGTTGCTTTTTTGAAATAATTAATTAACAAAACTGTAAATTTTTGTGAAGATGATTTAAAAACTGAAAAACACCCCACAAGTTGGCAAAGTGAAGAATGAAACTGGGGTAAGGGTTAACAGCAGCTACAGGGTGAGCAAGCTGCTAAGGAGGATGCTGGGAACAACATTTTGCTGCTCCTGTTGTGGAACACTTAACTGTGGCCCCAACCATTCAGCATAATTTTGATAATTTGAATTGAAAAGTTTTACGTGTCTCAGAGAAATTTGCACAAATGTGAAGAGAAATGCTTACAACAACTTTGGTTCTGATGGTGGAAAACTGTAAATGACTGAGATACCTGCCAGCAGGAAAGTTCACAAACCAGTATATGAAGGTGATGAATATTGTTTAAGTGAATGGTGTGGAAGAATCATGGGGGCATAACGCCGAATAAACAGCCTATTACAGAAGATCTCACAGTGTGCAGTGACATTTACATAAAGCAAACGTGCCAGGCAGCACCTTACCTATTTTTAGTAAAGCACGGAGGGCTGTGTGGAGATGATTGACAGTGAATTCAAGGTGGTGATTACTCCTGGCGAGTAAGGGTGACCTACCTAGGAGGGATGTTCAGGTAGCCTTTTCAGGTTTGGTGATGTTTTATTTCATAAGGTGTGTTTGGTACATAGTTAAAACATTTTTATATCTTTCGGTCTGACAGTTACTTCATAATAAATTTTTAAAAGAAAGTAGAAGAACCTTTGGGAGTGTTCATGAACAAGCTGAGCTATAGTTCAAAGAGTAAGATGTGCACACTTGGGTTTCTTCGAAGTTGGTGTAGATAAAAGTATTGGAGTGTGGGCGGCGCCTGTGGCTCGAGGAGTAGGGCGCCAGTCCCATATGCCGGAGGTGGCGGGTTCAAACCCAGCCCTGGCCAAAAATCACACACACAAAAAAGTACTGGAGTGTGGATTCATCAAGAGTTATTTAGAGTCTTCTCTGTATATGAAGCAGCTGGGTCACAATATCCTTTTTGCTGCTATCCTCAGGTGCTTTTGAGAAGATTACTAATTTTAAAGAAAATAATGCCCCGGATGTTTAAGTAATAGTGTAAATAAACGTTACTAACCTAGGTTTACAGTTACTAAGCTGCCTGTTTCCTTCCTCGCACCTTTTTTTTTTTTTTTTTAATAGCACTTAACCTTAAACTTTTTATTTTAGGGGAGGGGGTTGGAGGGATTGGCAAAGGGTCTGTTCCTCCTTTGGAATCCGTGCTCTACCACAACTGGGACCATCTCTGTCCCCATTCTGTCCTTATTGACCATCTTCAGAACAATGCCTGATACGGTGTGTGCTCAACAAATATTGGTTATATGATTTGAGGAAAGTAAACCTTAAAGCTAATTTGAGATTGTCTTTATTTCTGTTACATATATCACTGTAACTCTATATTCTGAAAATTTCATGAGACCATATTGCATCTCATCCTGGAACAATGCCTGGCAGTTGTTGCAGTTGTCATTGTTGTTTAGCAGGCCTGGGCTGAGCTCAAACCCCCCAGACTTGGCATATATGGCCAGTGCCCTAACCACTGAGCTAAGGGCACCGAGACTAAAAATTCCATCTTTTTTTAGCAGGAGAAATGTTCTCTATCTCAATTGTAGTAGTGGGTATACAACTGTATACATTTGTCAAAACTATCCAAAACTGTTAATAAATCAATTTATACTTCAGTAATTAAGATGACCTCAAACCAGAAACAAAGCCCGAAAGTTAAAACTTATTTTTGAATAAAGATAGAAGACAAAAGATTCAAAAGATAGTTAACACTTACATTATGTTGGTATTGGTGTTTGAATGTGATGGGGGATCTTTTTGACAAAAATGATCCTATTAAAATGAATTGTGGCTCTGGTCACAAGCGCTTTGATTTTCTTTCTTTTTAAAAGCAGCATTTTCCCAGCTCAGCTCCTACTTGACTGAGTGCACTGATTGATTCTCTGGGGATTAACTAAGGCTTCTCATTTCTTGATTTCCATGTCTCCTCTCCAGCAGGCCAGGAGGCCTTTGTTGTCTGGTGTTTGGACTGAGATAAGCTACCAGGGCGTGCTTGTATTAGAAAAACGGTTGTAGATGGAACAGTTATAAACAGACTAGCAGATATTAAAGGTTACAGTATTTGTTTTGGCTAAAGTCAGGAGAAAGGAAGAAGTAATTAAGACGTTAAGGACAAGTGATAAACAAGGGATGTGTAATTTTTTTAGTTTTTCTACTGTGTTTATCTTTTCTTGCCCAACTATTTGAATTTGTTTATTGGTAAGTTGCTGGCAGTAATTGTTCTAGTATTGTGCAGTTTGACTTTGTTTAAATCAATGATTTCTAAACCTGTATTGCAAGTGCTCCTTAAAGGTACAAAATATTTGTTGCTGCTAAATGTTATGTTTTATGTTACCAGCTCTGTACTCTTGCAGTGTGATGTAGACAGTGAAAAGGAGGAATTTTGCTAGATTCATGTAAGATGGAGTTCTTCATTATTAGAAAAGATGATAATTTGATATAATACTGTAAGCTAATGTCGTCTTCCCCCACCCCCTTTGAAGGTTGATTTTGTTTATGTTGCCAGGTAGGAAGCAGTATCATTCTTGAAATGACCACAGAGTTGAATTATAGGTTAGTAAATAAAATTACCCAGATTACTATTTTCTGCAATTCTTCAGCTTAGAGACTTCACTATTGGTTTAAATACTATACCTTTTTAGCGGAGACCAACACATTCTTACTTAAATCAAGCTATAGATATTTCTTGATACCATGAGCTCAATTTTAGAAAGAAAAATATCTTACATTTGAAACAAGAGCTTTTGTCTAGAGTTTCTTCTTCTTCTTTAATGTCCTCCTTATTACTGGACTCTCTGGTTCTATAAACCATAGTAAAGTCTTTTCTTTTGCCCCACCCCTTTGAGCCACAGGCGCCACCCCATAGTAAAGTCTTTTATTGATAAACAAATATCTCACATTTAAATGAATTTGTGCTTTAAAATCTCCAGTCTGGGCTCTGTTTAGGGAGCGTGGGTACCTTGCTCATATGGCTGGAGCTTGAAAGAGAGGGCATCTGGGTCCACTCGTGCAGCCTGTTTACTTGGTCCTGTAGAGCAGCCGCTCTTAAGTACGGCCCAGATGTCTGCAGGGTCCGACTGTTTTGATAATGATACAAGACGTCATTTGCCTTTTTTGCTATGATCTTCTCAGAAGCACACACAGTACGTTCTGTAAATGCTAAATGATGTTTGATAAAGCTCAACAGATTGGATGCAGAAGCAGCTGTAGATGTGAGAATTTTTTTTCTTAAGCCAAACATAAAATAGATTTGCAAAAATAAAAATGACTCATTCTCTAAATTTTGTTTTGAGATGAACATATAGTGGGTTTATTACTGTTATTTTTTTAAATTTAATTTAAGATTTTTTTTTTTTTTTTTTTTTGAGACAGAGGCTCACTTTGTCACCCTTGGAAGAGAGAGTGCTGTCGCACCATAGCTCACAGCAACCTCAAACTATTGGGCTCAAGTGATTCTCTTGCCTCAGCCTCCCAAGTGGCTGCCATAGCCACAGTACTACAGGTGCCTGCCACAACACCTGGTTATTTTTAGAGACAAGGTCCTGCTCTGGCTCAGGCTGGTCTTGAACTCCTGAGCTCAGGCCATCCACTGCCTCTGCTTCCCAGAGTGCTAGGATTACAGGCCACGCCCGGCCTATTACTATTATTGTTAATGAATTCATAAACACATAACAAAATTAGAATTTTTTCAAATACAGGAAATATTGATGAGTATTAATCCTAGTATTTTGGGCAGCTGAGGCAGGTGGATTGCTTGAGGTCAGAAGTTTGAGGCCAGCCTGAGTGAGAACGAGACCCTATCTTTATAACAAATAGAAAAATTGGCTCCGTGCCTGTGGCTCAAGTGACTAAGGCGCCAGCCACATACACCAGAGCTGGCGGGTTCAAATCCAGCCTGGGCCTGCCAAACAACAATGACAAATACAACCAAAAAATGGCCAGGTGCTGTGGTGGGTTCCTGTAGTCCCAGCTACTTGGGAGGCTGATGCAAGAGAATCGCTTAAGCCCAGGAGTTGGAGGTTGCGGTGAGTTGTGATGCCACAGCACTCTACTCAGGGCAACAGCTTGAGGCTCTGTCTCAAAAAAAAAAAAAAAAAAAAAAATTTGGCTGGGGATAGTGGTATGGGCCTGTAATCCCAGCTACGTGGGATGCTGAGGCAGGAGGATCGCTTGAGCCCAGAAGTTTGAGGCGATAGTAAGCTATGATGACACCACCGTACTCTAATCTAGATCCTGTCTCTTAAAAAAATAGAAAAAAAGAGTTTTTTTGACTCTTCTGTAATTTTAAAAATGAAAGGAATCCTGAGACTTAAGATGTTTGAGAATCACTTTTGTAAAACACGTATGTTGACTCAATGAAATCTTTTTTTTGAGAGAGTCTCACTATGTTGCCCTGGGTAGAGTGCTGGGGCATCACAGCTCACAGCAACCTTAAACTCTTGGGCTTCAATGATTCTCTTGCCTCAGCCTCCCAAGTAGCTGGGACTTCAGGCGCCTGCCACCGTGCCCAGCTATTTTTTTGTTGCAGTTATCATTGTTGATGAGCAGGCCTGGGTCAGGGTCAAACCTGCCTGCTTTGTCGGTGTATGTGGCCGGCGCCCTAACAACTGAGCAATGGGGTGCCAAGTCAAATCAATGAAATCTTTTCAAAATATTTAGCATCTTTTTTTTTTTAAGTTTCTAATAGCAAAATCTCTTTGATGTATCTTTAATCACAAATACCAATTTTTATTTTTAATATAGCATGATTTTTATGTAATATGAGGAGTTTAGTTTGTGTAGCTTCTCTCTAGAGAATTTTGGCCTGCAGCCCAGCTCCCTGCACCCTTCTCCCCTTCTTTGACAAGCTGCTCACTCCTCCAACACTGGGCCCATCACTGGTGTGCAGTAGTGGAGCTCCGTCACTTTTCTGGCTATGTCATGTGTAGGATATTTCCTCAGAATGGGCAATGCTTCTGCTTTTACCCCATCACCAAACAACCACCATAGTATTACAAAGATGTCACATTTTATATGGAGGCTTGGTTTTTTAAAGAAACTCAATGGAATGTTTAAAGCTGTAGTAGATATAAGGGGAATTTGGCAATTTTTCACACTCTCTATGAACAGCTATTTTTTCTCCCTTTATGAGGGAAATCCTTTGAACCAAATAGGAAATTTGTGTTTATGTGTTAAAATGATATAACCATAGCTGCAGCTGAGAAAAATACAGTTGTTGAGGAAGGGATTCATTTTGTGTTTGGTTGGCAGATCGTGGTGATCCAAGTATAGGATCTTAATTTATCTTGAGAAATTCATCACGCAAAATTAAACCTTCAAAACAGAATTTTAGAGCCTTTTAAAGCCTGACTCTGACATTTCGTATTTTTGTTTATTTGTTTTTTTAGAGACTGATGGTTGTGGTGATGGTGGGCTCTGTCTGCGTCTAGGCTGGAGTGCACTGGCATGGTCATAGCTCGTTGCAGCCTCAGACTCCAGCCTCTGCTTCCTAAAGTGCTGGGATTTCAGGTGTGAATCGCTGTGCCATGTTTAGTATATTTGTCAGTGTATTAGTCAGGGTTAGAGAATCAGAGCCAGTAACATGAATGGATGGAAGGGGTGGAGAGAGAGAGAGATATTAGAGGATTTGGCTCACACTTTTATTACAGAGGCTGAGAAGGTCCATGATGGGCTGTGTCTTAGTCCATTTTCTGTTGTTATATATGTGTACCTGAGACTGGGTAATTTATAAAGAAAACACATTTATTTCTTATAGCTCTGGAGGCTGGGAAACCCACAGTTGAGGGACAGGGTGCACATGGTCAGCTTCCAGGGAACGCTCTGTGCTTTGTCATAACGTGGTGGACGATGTCACAGGGCAGGAGGGCCAAGGAGAGGGTGCTTTTATGAGAGACCTGCTCTTGTGATAATTAACCCACTCCAGTAATAAGTCAGTTATCCATTAGCCTATGAATGGATTAATCTATTCACGTGGAAGAAAAAAAAAATATATATATATTTATATAGTTTTTGAGACAGGGTCTTGCTCTGTTGACCAGCTAGAGTGCAGTGGTGTAATCATAGCTCACAGCAACCCAAGCTCCTGGCCTCAAGTGGTCCTCCTGCCTCAGATTCCTGAGTAGCTGGGACTAAGGGTGTAAACAACCATTCCTAGCTAATTCATTTTATTTTTAGTAGATAATGGAGTCTCGCTGTTGCCCAGGCTGGGCTCAAGTGATCCTCCCACCTTGGCTCCCAGAGCACTACCCTGCCCTGCTAGCCCTGCCTCTTCATGCTGTCACATTGGGCTTTAGGTTTTAACATGCGTTTTGGAGGGCGACAAACATTTCAACCTGTGGTGTCCAACCTGTGGCCCCGAGGCTGCTTGCTGATTTTGCCAGGACTTTTCTTTCTTTCTTCCTTTTTCCCCTTCCTTCCCTTCCTTCCCTTCCTTCCCTTCCTTCCCTTCCTTCCCTTCCTTCCCTTCCTTCCCTTCCTTCCCTTCCTTCCCTTCCTTCCCTTCCTTCCCTTCCTTCCCTTCCTTCCCTTCCTTCCCTTCCTTCCTTCCTTCCTTCCTTCCTTCCTTCCTTCCTTCCTTCCTTCCTTCCTTCCTTCCTTTCCCTCCCTCCCTCCCTCCCTCCCTCCCTTCCCTTCCCTTCCCTTCCTTCCCTTCCTTCCCTTCCTTCCCTTCCTTCCTTCCTTCCTTCCTTCCTTCCTTCCTTCCTTCCTTCCTTCCTTCCTTTCCCTCCCTCCCTCCCTCCCTCCCTCCCTCCCTCCCTTCCCTTCCCTTCCCTTCCTTCCCTTCCCTTCCCTTCCCTTCCTTCCCTTCCTTCCCTTCCTTCCCTTCCTTTCCTTCCTTCCTTCCTTCCTTCCTTCCTTCCTTCCTTCCTTCCTTCCTTCCTTCCTTCCTTTCCCTCCCTCCCTCCCTCCCTCCCTCCCTCCCTTCCCTTCCCTTCCCTTCCCTTCCTTCCCTTCCCTTCCCTTCCCTTCCTTCCCTTCCTTCCCTTCCTTCCCTTCCTTTCCTTCCTTCCTTCCTTCCTTCCTTCCTTTCCCTCCCTCCCTCCCTCCCTCCCTCCCTTCCCTTCCCTTCCCTTCCTTCCCTTCCTTCCCTTCCTTCCCTTCCTTTCCTTCCTTCCTTCCTTCCTTCCTTCCTTCCTTCCTTCCTTCCTTCCTTCCTTCCTTCCTTTCCCTCCCTCCCTCCCTCCCTCCCTCCCTCCCTCCCTTCCCTTCCCTTCCCTTCCTTCCCTTCCTTCCCTTCCTTCCCTTCCTTTCCTTCCTTCCTTCCTTCCTTCCTTCCTTCCTTCCTTCCTTCCTTCCTTCCTTCCTTCCTTTCCCTCCCTCCCTCCCTCCCTCCCTTCCCTTCCCTTCCCTTCCCTTCCCTTCCCTTCCCTTCCCTTCCCTTCCCTTCCCTTCCCTTCCCTTCCCTTCCCTTCCCTTCCCTCCCCTCCCCTCCCCTCCCCTCCCCTCCCCTCTTTCCCTTCCCTCCCCTCTTTCCCTTCCCTCCCCTCTTTCCCTTCCCTCCCCTCTTTCCCTTCCCTCCCCTCTTTCCCTTCCCTCCCCTCTTTCCCCTCCCCTCTTTCCCTTCCCCTCTTTCCCTTCCTTCTTTCCCTTCCTTCTTTCCCTTCCTTCCCTCCCTTCCCTTCCCTTCCCTTCCCTTCCCTTCCCTTCCCTTCCCCTCCCCTCCCCTCCCCTTTTTTTTTTTTTTTTGTAGTTTTTGGCCAGGGCTGGGTTTGAACCAGCCACCTGCAGCATGTGGGGCCGGCGCCCTACTCTGTGGTGCCGCCCTTATGAGGACTTTTCTGCTTTTCAGAAAAGTCAGATATCACCAAAAGTAAGCATAGACCTTTTTTTTGCTAATCAGCTTTTGTTAGTGTTTATGTATTTAATGAATGGTCCAAAGCAATTCTTCCTCTAATGTGGGGCAGGAAAAATAAAAAAGGTCAGACATCCCTGATTTAAACCATAGGAGGCCATCTGCAACCTGGAGACCTAGGGAAGCTGGTAGTGTGGCAGAACCTGGAGCCAATGGTGTAACTCTCAGTCTAAGGCTGAAGGCCTGAGAGCCCCAGGGGCCATTGTGCAAGTCCCGGAGTTCAAAGGCTGGAGCACCTAGAGTTCCCATGTCCACAATCAAGAGAAGGGTATCTTAGTTCCAGGAGAGAGTGAGTTTGCTTTTTATGTGTCTTCTTGTTCTGTCTGAGTCCCTAGATGAGTGAAAGGTGCCCACCCAATCTGCCCCACTCATTCCACCAACTAACATCCAGGCTCCTTCAGAAACACTCTCAGGGACACACCTAGAAGTAATGCTTTACTGGCTGTTCCTTAATCCAGTCTAGACACAGTCAGCGTGATGTGCATTATGGGATCCTTGTGGGAAGCTGCAGGACTGCTCTTTAGTTTGGTATAATTGGCTCTGTGTGTGAAGTCTCCCCGTTGCATGTAGCTCATCTGTGTGTGTGTGTGACAGTAAGGAGAGCAGAGGTTACCTAGTGGACGAGTCTGCTGGGTAACAGGGAGGCCAAGAAGCAGGAGTTCTCTCAAGACTAAACCTGAAGTTACTTAGGCTTGGTCTCTCTATTGCAAACAAAAAAAGAATGAATTGTCTGAGAAGTTTAGTCTTTTTTTTTTTTTTTTTTTGTAGAGACAGAGTCTCACTGTACCGCCCTCTGGTAGAGTGCCGTAGCGTCACAGCTCACAGCAACCTCTAACTCTTGGGCTTACGCGATTCTCTTGCCTCAGCCTCCCGAGCAGCTGGGACTACAGGCGCCCGCCACAACGCCCGGCTATTTTTTTGTTGCAGTTTGGCCTGGGCTGGGTTTGAACCCGCCACCCTCGGCATATGGGGCCGGCGCCCTACTCACTGAACCACAGGCGCCGCCCAGAAGTTTAGTCTTAATACACAATGTAATTCCAGATAGAAATGAGGGAATGGATGAGTTTTGACTCCTTAGTTGGTAATTGAGAGATTATTTTGTTTTCATGCACCTTTTGGTAATACCAAAATATTATTTAATTTTCATTCAGCTTAAACTATGAAAACAATTAAAAGGCCTATAGAACCTTAAAAGAACCTTCTTTAATGAATAAGACATCATCTGGAAGCAGTGTTTCGAAATCACTTCTCTTCATCCAAGCCTGTTCCAGTATACTTTCAGTTGCGTCATCTTTCTGGGGATTTGTACGTAACCACCTCTTTATACATCTCCATTATAAACAACATAGAAAATCATCTGCTCTCCTGGATTTCCACCTTCATCCTTTTCCATCTGATACAAGGTGATTTAAATCCCCCACACAAACCCAGATGCTGATGCAATCTCTTGAAAACATTCTTTTGGATTGAGTGCCACTCATGGATTTTGAAAATGAGCTTCAATTTTGATTCCAGTGCCTAAAGATCATTAGCAGCTTAGACAAATGCTTGTGGTCTGCTTTTGTGTTCTTCCCTCTGCTTATTTTTCTGCAAATGAGAATTTCATCGTGCTAGTTTTGAGCAGACACCTGTTTGAAAATGCCAAAAAGTGTTTTTACGTGGGATTTTATGTCCTGTTTAATTTTGTTTTTAGGTATGTTAGAAACTGGAGCAGTGTGGCCAACAGAAGGAAGATGTGCCTGTGTCGTGGTATTTCTATAGGTCACTTCAGGTGCTACTGTCAGGGCAAGTCCTGCAGGTTTCAGATCCACTTGAAACACCAGAGTATCTATGACACAGTTGGGAGAAGGGTACTCTGGTATGAACAGAAGTGGATGCTTTGTTTACTCAATGGCTCTCACCCCACCCTCTCAAATAAAAGGATATGTTTAGTTAATGAGTCAGTAGTTTGCAGGGTATGTAGATGGTAGTCTGATTATTTGTAGGGTATATTTAAAGTTCTTTTGACAAGCATCTGTGGAGTCAGTATTGCAGCTTTCTCCCTGACCTCCTGGTGCTCGTGTCAGAGCAGACCTCAGGATACGTACGTGGCCCTTGAAGGACTGAGCCCTGGTGACACTTAAGTTTTTCTATATTTCTTTTATGGCATTTTGAGCTCTACTCACTATAAAACTATGCAGATAGTACATAGCTACATAAAATATTACATTCCTAGTGTCTTACATTAGTAGTTAGAGTAGTGGCTTAAAATATTGCAAAATGATACTTTCTATCTGATTTCATTTTTTAAATTTTATTTTATTATAAATCGATAAATTATAATTGTACATATTTATGGGTTACATAGTGATGCTATGATTTTATGGTGAGATCATTTGAAATTTATTCTCTTAGCAATTCTGAAATATGTAGTATACTATAGTTAACATTATATTTGCCATGCTGTGAGTAAATCTCAAAAAAAAAAAAAAAACCCAAAACAAAAACCCACCACTTTGTATCCTTTGACCATCTTCTCTCAATCCCCAGTCCCCAGCCTCTGTAGCCACCATTGTACTGTTTGCTTCGGTGGGTTGAATTTTTTGAGATTCTATATATAAGTGAGAATATGTAGTATTTGTCCTTCAGCTCCTGGCTTATTTCACTTAGGATAATGTTCTTCAGTTTCATCTGTGTTGTTGGAAATGAAAGAATTTTCTTCTTCTTTTTTTTCTGTTGAGGCATTTTATTTTTCAGTATGTATTACATCCCTAGAAACAGAATCCCAGGATTTTCCCTCCTGTGTGTTTTCTTCTTGCTTCTTCGTGGTCCATGACGCCAGCTGAAGTTGTCAGTACAATGAAACCAAACTGGCAGGATGGGAGCAGATTGTTCTGCCACTTTTCTAGATCTTTGAGTTGCACATCAAACCTTGGGCTGATTGCTCCACACTTGTTTAACCTGCCTGTGAGGTTCACAGCAATTTTCCCAGCTCTGTGATCATCGATGAGTTCAAATTCACCAATGTAATCCTGCTTCATCATCACAGTTAGAAACCAGACAATGACTTCGGAGCATGGCCTTATAAGAACCTGGCGTTTGCCTCTCTTTCGGCATTGTTGATGCTTTTAAGAGCATCAGCCAGGACATTCATGCACACCATTATGGCGGCACGGAAAGATGGCGGAAAAAGGACTGAGAATTTTCTTCTTTTTAAAGGCTGACTAGTATTATGTATAATACATTTTTTTTGTCCATTCATTTGTGTTTTTTTGGAGACAGAGTTTTACTCTGTTGCCCTAGGTAGAGTGCCGTGGCATCATCCTAGCTCACAGCAACCTCCAACTCCTCCGAGTAGCTGGGACTATTGGTGCCCACCACTACACCCTGCTAGTTTTTCTATTTTTAATAGAGACGGGGTCTTCCTCTTGTTCTTGCTCAGGCTGGTTTCAAATTCCTGAGCTCAAGCAATCCACCCACCTCAGTCTCCCAGAGTGCTAGGATTACAGGTGTGAGCCAGTGCACCTGGCCTATTCATTCATTTGCTGATAGACGTTTAGGTTCATTCTGTAACTTGATTGTAGGGAATAGTGCTGCAGTACATTTGGGAGCATTGATAAGTATATCTCTTTGACAAACTGAAATCTTTTGGGTAAATACCTAGAAGTAAGATTATTTGGTCTGATTTTATTTTGATTGATATCAGTTATCCTTGATATTTATCCACAAAGTTTGGTAAATGTGTTCCTCTTATCTTTAGATTGGATTTCCCTGTGTAAATACAAGATCAACATCTCTACTCTGAAAATTTGAAATTTTTTGAGCACTGACGTGACACTATAAGTGAAAAATTCCATGTTGCATAAAATTACCTTCAGGCTTTGTGTCTGAGGTATTATGAAACATAAATGTATTTCATGTTTAGACTTGTACCTGTCATTACATAGGTATTCCAACATTTAAAAATTTCAAAATCTGAAACCTTTCAGATATGAGGCACTTTGGAAAACAGATACTCAGCCTGGACTTTGATCAGCCATGAAGTATGAAAAATAGATTTGCACATGACTGTGTGCTTTCCAGACAGCCCTCATATTGCCCTGGAGGTGGAGGTGGGCTCGGCAGGGTTGAGATGTCTCTAAACCGGTCAGCAGAGATTGGCAGGACAGACGTGAAGTGAGACCAGGATCTGTCTAGACGGTAGTTTGGCCCATACCTCCCCACCACATACTTAGTGACCTGATTGCATTTCTGAATTACACAGTAAATCTCTGATACTCATGTACTCTAATCTTACTATCGCCATAGTGTGGAAATACATGAAAAGTTTCTTCAGAAGATTATCTTCTGAAACCACACAAAATGCAAATGTGAGCCACTTCTATTTCCCCAATTTTCCCAGTTTAGGGGAAAATATGTTTGGCTATATTGGCTAATTATGAAGTAAGAATTTTGGTCTGATTTCACCTGGCTCTGAGCTAAGCACTAGAACGTGGTTGATGAGGTGAGTGAGTAGGAAGTTGTCGTTCTGTTCTTGGCATGTACGCACCTCCATGTTACATAGAGAATCTCTGCACTTACCTCATTGGTCGTGTGTGACCTCCCTCCTCCCACCCTTGAGGATTTCTTTCCCTGTTTCAGGGAAAGACTCACATTGGCTTTTTAAACCAATGAAAGTACTATATTAATAACGATAAATGTTCTCTGGGAAAGGACATTTCCCGTTTGGCCTTCGGCCCTGTCTGTATCTGGTGGGCTAAGTGGCCCGGCATTGGTGAGATGGAGATGGTAGCTCTTCCTTCAGCAGCAGCCTCCTCTTGCCTTTCTTTCTCTGTTGTTTTTGTTTTCCCTGGGTCTGCTTTTGTCAGTTAGCCATTCTAAACGTTTAATTTCAGATCTAACTTCTGAATTTGTTAATTCTCAACACTATTGCCTGACATTTAAAGCTCTGTAGAAATCTTCCCTATTCTGCTCCCAAATACCCAACCATTAGGAATTTGTTTTTTTTCTAAGCCTAGGTGGGGGAAGAGGGGGGAGATGGGATTTGTCCTTTATTTGTTTCCTTAAATTTACATTCTGTTGTTGTTGCTAAAAAAGAAATCTTGGGCATTAAGAATGTGTACTTCAGCCCAGAAATAGTTCCTTCTCTCATTTGCGCAGAGCCACTGATCAGCTGGATATGCTTTTGCTGTGGGTGTCTCTAGCTTTGGTGTAACTCCCACCCTCTTTTAAAGATAAAATGGTGAATAATTATCTTCCCCAGTGGTCTGTTCTCTGTATTCAGAGATTTATCTCAGAGTGCCTTCACATTAGAAGCTTTTTGTCACTTTCCTCCAGCATTCCAATTAAAATATAACATTTCTAAACACTTTGACCTTTAACACATTGTTCAGTTATCCCACTAGTAACTAGGCATATTCATTAGAAATACTTGACAAGGTTCTAGAATTGTTGCTGAAGTGAAGATACTTTCCCCTTAATTTGCTATTTGACTTGTTTTTGTATTATTGTTAGTAACATAATTTTTGAATCCTAGGAAAGAAAAATCCTTAGTAACGACTTTCCTGTAAAAGAATGATAGCAATATCCAACATTCATTCATTGAGAGCTAATCTGCTCCATTTATATTAATTTATTTAATTCTCACAACCCTAATGAGTAGAGATTATTATTTTTTTCCATTTTATATTTGAGAGAATTGAGGCTTGGAGTTACTTGCCCAGAGGCACAAAGCTTAGTAAATTGCAGATCCAGGATTCAAACCCTGGCAGTTTGGGTGGAATCAAACTGTCTCTAAGGTCATTTCTGGCTTTAATTTTCAGTGTTTTTAAGTAAACGTCTTTGACTAGCGAGTGGTGTAACTAGGTGAAGTTTACCTGTGGTTAATTTTCAAGCAGCATCTTGTCCTGAGGTAGCTTTGGGAGTGTTCAGAGGAGGGGGGGTCCTCTGCTCCGTGAGCAGTAGTCAGCATTTTAGGATGGTGATCTTAGCCAGTGCCATGGTGTAGATGTGCAGTGATGGATTAAGTCCCACATCATTTTATCTGCTTGTTTTTGGAGAAGAAATCTAGACATAGTCAATTAGAAGTGGAAAGACACCATAGAAATCCTCTTGTTCTGCGCCTTCTTTACCTTTCAGGGCACTAGATGACTCCACTTGGGTAACTAACTAGTGGTTGCAGACAGAACTACAATCCTAGATTACCTCATTTTAGTCTAGTACTCTGTCAAACAATGCACCACCTTCCTTGATAGACTTTTAATATTTAACTAAAAGTCTGGCCTATTACAGCTACTTAAATTTGTCTAAAAGTTTTGTTTGCTCTGAGTCTGCCCTCGTTGTGTTGTCTACGCAATTAAGATTCTGGAGTCTTTCTTTAATGCAATGCTGCCACTCTCTGGTTATTGGTTAGTACTGCATTTGTAAAGTCTGATATTAGGAGTCATAAATCTGGGCACAAATAAACTGCTTCTCCAGTGTGTAATCAGTAAGTGTGCCCGGGTCAGAAGATAGCATAGGTACTATACCTCAGAAGGCCACCATAATTGCTGGCTTGGTTCTGAAAAATAGATATTGTATAATTGCAAGTTAGTACCTAAGAGGTATTTCTGTTACCCTTCAGGTCTTCAGATATCTTAAATGTTTTGCAGAAATACATAGAGGGGAAGATTTTGAAACCTAGTTGTTGTGAGTGCTAATAGGTCTGGATTCCTATGTGCTCTGTGAGGTGATTACTGTCAGCTCTGAAACTGGCATTAGTGGGTCAGTGACTAGAGAACACTGTCATCCCTTGCAAGTGGTCATGTTCTGGTAAAGAAACAACTACTACAATTTTCAGCAATGTTCCTAAAATTTTTCTGTGAACCATTGCTTGTAATATCCTACTAACAAAGGAAATAATATTTCTTTGAGCACCTACTCAGTTCCAGATGCTTTTAAAAACAATGCTGTAAGTAGTTCTTTTAGGCAGGTATTGGTATTTACATTTCACAGAAAAAAAGAGACGTGTAGAACCTTGACAACCTGCCTGTAGTCGTGTACCTGGGAAGCAGTGGAGCTGGGATCTGCGTGGCGAAGGGCTTTCTCGTCTTCCCTGTAGTGCAGGTTCTCTGCTTCACAGTGCTTGAGCCAGGTTTTATTCTTACCAATCTGGCTTTGCTTTCCTTATAAAACAAAACAAAATTAAAAACAACAACAACACAGTGGTTTTCAACTGGGAATAATTTTGTTCCTACAGAAGACATTCAGCAATGTTTAGAGACATTTTTGGTTGTTAACATCTGGAGGATGGCACCACTGACATTTAGTGGTTGGAACAGCACTTCGGACAGGCCCCCCCAGCAAAGAATTATCTGCTCCAAGCGTCAGTAGTGCTGAGATTGAGAAGTCCACAGTGTCACTTATGAATGGAGCTTCTCCCCCTGGTTTATATTTTTCTCTCTGTGATAAGCAAGTCTCATCCTGGTCCTTCCTGCTTCTTAGCCTTGGCCAGGGAGGAAAATTCAGGCTTTGTGGGGAAGGAAAAATAATTTTCTTCTACCCTTTTAAGTTCTTGGCAAAATAATGCTTGTACCAAAGGGGCATATTTTGGCGTGGCTCATTTTAGTCTCCTCTACTTTCTGGTTGTTCTTCCCTATGCTGTGGCTTTTTATGTCAGCATCACAGTTGGAAGACCTCAGTTGTCCTGTAAGCTCTCTAAAGGCCAGAAATTTAGGATTCAGAGTCTTTTCAGTTGTGTGTAGATGGACCATGTGGCTCTAGATACGTCTGTTTCTTTCTTGGGTCTCCTACTTTGCATGGAAAGAATCCATTGAATTCTTTACCGCCCTCCCCCACCCCCTAATCTGATGTTACCTCCTCCATAATCCCCTACTGAAAGAAATTGCTCCCTTCTCCAAGCTCCTGTATAAAACATTATTCTATTCATTTAGCATATTTGTTTTATTTATTTTTTCCCATCTGCCATGTAAAGAGTGTGGAAAAATTTTTCGTCATTAAAGTTTTTAATGTAAATGTGCAAAATGAATAAAAAGAGTGCCCATCGTGTAGGATTAGTTCTATATACAGCCTGTTTCATTAAAAACAGCGACCATGCCCTATTTTTTGTTGGCATGTCTGTTTGACACAATTAATTGCAAAGTAAGAATCTTGCAATTTTTTTTTATACTGACTTTGTAATAGCACTTGTTCACATTTGAGTTCTGTTGAGACTTGTGGGAGTTTTATTTTTTTCTGTTTCTTTGAATGGCTTAGGCATTGTAGTAGCTTTTCTTTGTTTTGAAGTGGGGGGGGAATCTTTCTGGTCTTTGGGTACAGACTGTACTTATGAGCACTCACTAAATCAGGAAACATCTTCCTTCATTAATCAGGGCTCTTTTGACATTGTAGGATTTAACCATCTCCTTAAAGAGTATGAGGCATTTCTTAAATTTTAGCTCACATTCATTTCTGAGCAACAGGCATGTTCTGAGAAGGTAGGGGCTGCTGAAGGAGTTTCGGCCTCACTATGTTGGAAAGTCTTTTATGAGACATGGGAACCCTTAGTGCACTCCCTGTGGAGATCTTTTATGACCAGGCACATATTGATGATCTTTCCCAAGCTGTAGCCCTATAACTTGAATGAAAGTGCAAAATTTGATCTTTTTTCTTTGGACAAACTGGGAACAAAGTTAACTATTAGGGATACGTGGATAGTGCCCTATAAGCTTTGACAGGACCATTATCATCACAGAAGTCTTCATTATTCATGGAATATTAAATATTAGCCATTCTATTGTCAGGAGATCTGAGAATAAATAAGATGGGATCCCTGACTCAAAGTTTCTTCATTACCACTCATACTTTGCTGTGTTAGTTTGGCATATGGTAATAACTGTGGCAAAAAAGTGGAGGGAGACTCTAATTCAGTCCGGGTGTTAGGCAAACCTTGGAGAGGAGATGACTTCGCCATGCTTTGCCGGGTAGTTTTTCAAGATTGTTGTTCTCAATGAATCTTGACAGTCTGCTAACACTGACATAAATATTTACCAAAACAATTAAGGATTAAGTTAGAAAGATATATTCATGTAGTACTGTGTAGTTGATGCTAAACAAAAATATCACATTCAACGAATTAGTTAATCAAACTGGGGAAAATATACAGAATCAGGATTGGTTTCCTGAAATAAGCTTAGTTTGATCAAACTTTTTCTTAGTTTCTGAAATAAGCTGGTCTGAGGGGTAAGAGGGAAAGGATGCTATGATTGAGACTTTCTAAATAAATAAAATTTGACATTGTAACTCACTTATGTGTTATTGTGGTCCTGATGGTAATTGTGTGTCTCCCAATCCACCTGTTTACAGGGGTGTTTTGGTCATGGGTATGATATACACTTGTGGGCACCTGAAATCCTGTTCCTAATGCTGTTAGATTTTCCTTTTCAGAGTAAGAGGGACCATCTACTCATGAACGTCAAATGGTACTACCGCCAATCTGAAGTTCCAGATTCTGTGTATCAACATTTGGTTCAGGATCGACACAATGAAAATGGTAAATATGTCCTTCTAGTTTGATTCTTTTATCTGTTAGCTTTGGCCAAAGGTCTTTCTAAGAACATTCATTAAATGGACATAACCACTATGGCACATTTTTTCTGAAAAAGCTTTTTATAAATAAGAATGTTACTGGAATCACCCACTATCCCCTCCACCCCCTAGTTTTTTCATTACTTTTGCTTTTTAAGCTTGGGATAGAGATGGGTCTTCTTTGGAAACAGCAGTAATTTTCTGTCTAAATTTCCTTTTCTCATCTAGTGATAAGCAAAAAATATTGAAATCCCTATAGGATTGTGTATATTTTCTTCAGTCTGTATTGTTGAACTTCTCTGTGCTCAGGGTTGTGAACTTCGGTTTTTAAAGCAAAGCTTTCTGATTTATGTCAAATTCAGCTTGATCCCTTACTTTCAGAACAGTAGGAAGGTATTTCCGGACAACTTATTTTTTTCTCCCTCTGGCATTATAGTTTCTGCCTAGTAACTTTATTGGCACATGAGATATGTACATAATTTGTATATTACAGTGTACAAATGTATAAATAGCTTTTAAAAAAATTGATAGGTGGCAGGCCTCCTGGTAGGTGATTTTGTCACCCATTAATCATGTGACATAGGTTTGTCACTTCCTAGTTCTAGGTAAGGAAATTGAAGTTGAGAGGTGCTAAGGGAATTTCAGATGGGGTTCCTGGGGCTGGGGCTAAACTCTGTGTGGCCTGATGCCTGTTCTTTTCCCAGTCTTCTGATAGGTTTTCAGTCAACAAATCAGTAATCACAAATCATTTTAAGGTGCGGCGCCCGTAGCTCAGTGGGTAGGGCGCTGGCTACATACATTGAGGCTGGCGGATTTGAACCCGGCCGGAGCCAGGTAAAGCAACCCTGACAACTACCACAAGAAAAAAGCCGGGTGTTGTGGTGGGCGTGTGTAGTCCTAGCTACTTGGGAGGCTGAGGCAAGAAATTGTTTAAGCCCAAGAGTTTGAGGTTGCTGTGAGCTGTGACACCACGGCGCTGTACTGAGGGTGACATAGTGAGACTCTGTCTCCCAAAAAAAAAAAAAAAAAAATAATAATAATAATTTTAAAGGATGAATTAAAAAAAAATTACTGAATTTTTTCTTCCTTGAAATTATGGAAACTTCTGTTAAAGCAGTTGAAGTATATATGGATCTTGGTTAAGCATAGAACATAGTAACATGGTTATTCTTTTTTTTTTTTTTTTTTTGGTTTTTGACCAGGGCTAGGTTTGAACCCGCCACCTCCGGCGTATGGGACCAGCGCCCTACTCCTTGAGCCACAGGCGCCGCCCCATCATGGTTATTCTTTTCAACTGAAACAGCGTGTGATTTCACACCATTTGGGAATATTTAGCAATAAAAAATAAGATGGATAGGATCATTTAATACTTTAATAATTGATGAGTTGTTAGGATATAGTTATTTCTACGCTTTCCTTTTTGTGCTTAATATAGTCTAACAAATTGTAGGAACTTAACAAAGGGTATAAAACATAGCCAACAAGATACTTTATTAATTCACAAAAATACTTTGCTCTTGTTATTCTTGCTATTTTATTACGCTTCTCTGTTTTGCATATCTTGGCCTGGTTATTTATTGTGCTTTGTCTACACTGGAAAGAACAGTTTTGCAACAAATTTCCTACTTGTTTTGGGAAACTCAATTTTAATGTCCTCTTAATTAATTTTTTTGACAGACTCTGGAAGAGAACTTGTCATCACAGACCCAGTTATCAAGAACCGAGAGCTCTTCATTTCGGATTACGTTGACACTTACCACGCTGCTGCCCTTAGGTGAGTGCCAGAGACGTGGTCTTTCCTCTGAAGAAGTCATTGAACATGGGAGCTAAAAAGTCAGATCTTTCCTGATCCCTTTTGGTCATCGTTGTATTGATCTGACTGCTCCCATGGTCTCAGTGAGCTACTACCTTCTAGTGTCAACTCCATGTCACTAAAGTTTCAGGGCTTGCCTGTATCGTCGTTCATCTGGCCCTCCCTCTCTCTGTATCTTGTTGTAATTTAACTTCTTACACCCTCTCTCTATTATCTCTGTTTTTCTTGAGAGTTATTGTGCTGGTCTTTACTATTGTTTGTGATTTAGAGTTTCAGTTAAAAAACTCGAGATATGTAACTGGTTACTTAACATATTTTGACATAACTGCTTTAAATGAATATATTGAATATTTGTTAATGCCATTCAGATTATTAGAATCATTTTTATCTCATTGTAGCATTTTTGGAAGAACAAGTTCTCCCAGTTAACTCCAGCTGGAAATGGATAAATTGACTCTAGCTAGGTTTACAATCAGATGTTTTCTAGAGATATATTGTACAAGTCACTGACCTTTCACTGGCCCCTCCAGACAGGGGTATGTGACTAAAACCTTTGTTAATAGGAACTTTTTCTCCTGTAGTAGTTTCTTTAAAGTGGTAATGGAAAGTGGTAGCTGTTTAATAAAACGTTTATCTTAAATTTCATTAACTTCAAATACACCATCCTTTTTGTAACTTAACAATTGAATCTTTTCAAAGACATTAGCTGACAAGTGGTCACTTTCTTGTCTGGGCTGGCCTAGGAGGTATCTGTAAATACTTGCTGACTTACTGGCGTTGTGGCGTCTGGGGCTTAGTGAGCCCTCCTCGCTCCCAGCAGCTTTGTTCTCACTGAAGAAGCTTTGGGTTGCTTGTCAGATCACCGCTGATAGAACAGAATGGAATGACAGTGTCCCAGGAACCTCTGTTTGTATCTTTTCTCTTCACCAGAGCTAGATTACTGGAACTTAAAAATATTTGGTGTATGTTTGGTGAGGGAGGGGGGGAGAATTAAGCTTTAACTTTTTCTTCCAATTTTTCTTTTCACAGTTTATCCACAGAAAGATTTTTTTTTCTCTGTAGATATAAACTAATACTACTAAAAATAAATTCAGTTTTGAGAGACACACAAAATAGTGTATAGGCACATAAAAGGGGATCCAATGAAAGTAATGAAAAAAAAAAACCTCAAGGAGAACAAAGAGAAAAAAGAAAAAGACTGATAATGTTAGTGCTTAGCACCATTCTTGTAAAAGATCAAAGGGCTCAGTTGTGTGGATTCATCCTGCTCACAGTAACTCAGAGGGGGCTCTTGTCATCCCATTCACTCAGGAAGAAACTGATGTATAACTTTTCTTTCAAGCTGGTGTTAAAGTTGGGTTATAAAAGAGGAGAGAGAGCTTTGTCCTTTAGCCATCACGAATCAAAAGGAAAACAAAATTCCTTTGTTGCTCTTTCTCTGTAAATTGTGAGATTGACCACTCTCCATATGCTGCCTGCACAGTTGTGGAAGGACGTGTTGAGGCCCAGCACTGCTGCAGCACCGCCGTTGCAGGTGCCCGACCTTGGCCGCCACTCAGCCCTACCTTGCAAGCTAAGTTTCTAGAACTGGTTATTTTCTTTATTTCATTACACTCATTAATAACTGCCATATAGTACACTTAGCATCTTGAGCAGAGTATTTTTTAATTTTCTTTATTCCCAGGTAAGCATTTTGCTGGCTTTGTGTTATAATAGACTGAAATTAGAAGACTTTGGTTTGAATCCTGGACCTGCCCAATGGCTTAATGACCAGTATTGACTTTACTGACCTTTGAGCTCTCCTTTGACAAATGTATTCAAGATCACATGGCTAAGTGACACACACACACAAACACTCTCTCTCTCTGGTCAGGGTCCAGTAGGATAAAGTACATGAAAGCCTCTCGCAGAGCTTCTCACACTCAGACCCAGTAGTGCAGTACTTTGTTCATCGACTCTCAACTGTATTCTTAAAAGTGTGAAAGGAAAAACAGAAAAAAAGAAATTAAATGTAATTTTGTGCTGAGTTATTGATCCAGTTATCCAGCACCCACTTACCATATATTGCTGTGTAAAATGCACTCCTGTGTATTATAATGCAAACCACGTTTTTGGCCCAAACTTTCAGGGAAATGCCCCTGGAGAAAGTGGCTTCCTCTCAGCCAGGAGAGACACATCTCGGGAGGGCTAACGCTCCCCCAGTAAACGTGCAGATCACACTGTCCTCCTGCAGCCACCTGCCCTGTGGAGGCTGCCCCTTTTCTCTCTCCCTCCCTGCCACTTTGGGGACCACTGCTGAGATGTCCATCCATTGGCTGGTGGGGTGGGAGCTCCTGAGGCTATGTGGCCTGCAGGCAGCCTGGCAAGTCCCTGGGGCCCGTGTGAGGCCCTTGGTCCCTTCTGTGTGGCCCTCACCAGTTCTGCCACTGCCCATTTCCCTGATTGCAGAGCTTGGTGGAAACCACTCTGGCCCATTCCCAATGGATCTCGGATCCTCCTGGACTTGGAGCCCTCTGTGAAAGCACCAGGAGTTCACCCACTCCTGAGCCATAGCAACCTTGCTTAGTACGCATCCTTATTCTTCCCTCAAAACCTTGGACCAAAAAAGCGTACATTATACATAGAAATTTCTATGTACATTATATGTAGAAAATGTGGCATTTTATTTTTCTGTGTCCTGTTGTATGGGTTGATCTGGATATTCAGATACTTTGGTATAAGGAGAAGAGTTTAGCTCAGGGGGCCATCAGGGGATATTCCAAGAATGAGCAGATAAACTGTAGCTTGCAGTTTGTTTGCTGTGACCCTTTTCTTCTGAGGATAATGTTTTATTGATGATCCGGGATCTAGATTGATTTGTGAGTTTCTGAGAACATGTGACCTGAGGACCATTCTCAGGTTTCCTGGACCCTCACCTCAATGCATTCTCTAGTATTGAATGTGGGTGGCAAGCTTAGGAGATCATACAGTCTCACTGGCCTACAGGCTGGTTTCCCACTCTGATTATCTGCTTCCTGTGTTAAGCTATCACTTGGGGGAAGACATTCTAAGATAAGTCATGTTATAAGCTGTCATTTTACCTAGGGATTCATATTATAGGAAGTTTTTTTTTTTTAAATTGAGTTAGAGTCTCCCTTTGTCAACCTTGGTAGAGTGCTGTGGTGTCATAACTCACAGCAACCTCAAACTCTTGGGCTCAAGCGATTGTCTTGTCTCAGCCTTCCAAGTAGCTGGGACTACCGATGCCTGCCACAATGCCCAGCTGTTTTTTATTTTATTTTATTTTGTTGTTGTTGTTGTTGTTTTTTAGCAGGCTTGGGCTGGGTTCAAAACCCAGTGCATGTGGCCGGCGGCCTAAACACTGAGCTACTGGCACCGAGCCTATAGGAAGATGTTTTAAGATGAATTTTCTGGAAGACTGTGGACCAAGAAACCCTTAACTGGCTCTTTGGGGCTTCTTATCCCCTTCTTTTCATCCTCAATTAATTTATCTCTTTACTTTATTATGGCCAGCAAGGATATGTTTAGGGATTGAGATAGATTAACTATGTCTCTAGACAATTTCACAACCAATTTTTAGCATGTTAAAAATTTTTTTTATCTGCCCAGGGTGACAGAGTAAGACTCAATCTCCAAAAAAATAATAATAATGAATAAATAAATGATCCCTTTAGCTTCTGCAAGTTCCCGAAGTAGTTTCACGGTGTCTCGGAGCTCTTAGTTTTGCAGCTTAAGATTCATTTTCTGGTTTTAGTCTGCAGTGTTTTTATGTGTGAAATAAGTTAGACCTACAACACTTACTGTTTGGTCTGTACAGGCTTAGTACTTCCTTATTCGCTCACCACTTAATGCCTTATTAATCTACTACTAGATAAAGGGTTCTGTATGTGTATTAGGTGGAGGGAACACCTAGTAAGATACTCTCTGCCCTTGAATACTTCATAGTCTTTAAAACAAATTTATTTTTGTTTTGTTTTTGTTTTTTAGAGACAGGGTCTCACTCTGTCTCACCCTGGGCTAAAGTATAGTAGCACGAAAATAGCTCACTGGAACCTCGAACTCATGGGCTCAAGAGCTCTTTCTGCCTCAGCCTCTGAAGTAGGACTATAGGTGTGTGTCACCATGCCTGGATAGTGTTTTAATTTTTTCAAGAGATGGGGTCTCACTGTATTGCCTAGGCTGGTCTTGAACTCCTAGGCTCAAGCAGTCCTCATGCCTCAGCCTCCTAAAGTACAGGCATAAGTCACTATACCCAGCCTAAGATTTTTTTAGGCACACAGAAAAGTTAGAAGTACTGAGTTTTCATATAGTCTTCATCTGCCTCTTACAAAGGGACCATCTTCCATAACTACAATATAGTGTCAGAACAAGGAAATTAACGTTGATACCACGGCATTGAACTAGGGTCCTATGAGGGATCCCACCTTGCATTGGTTAGTTCTTAGTCTCCTTTCTGCATTCTATAATGGCTACTCAGTCTTCTCTTGCCTGTTATGACCTTGATCCTTTAAAGAGTATTGATTAAATTACTTAGTCAAATGTCCCTCAGTTTGGTTTTGCTGAAGTGGATTTTTGGCAAGCTGCAGAGATTATGTCTGAGTGCGTCTCATCATGGGCTTCCTGAGGCTGACGTGGCTGATTACTGGTGACGCTGGCCTTCACCACTTGCTTAATGTGCTTTCTGCCAGGTTTCTTAACTGTGAAGCAGCTTTTCCCCTGTAGTTAACTAACTTGGGGGAGGTACTTTGAGACTATGCAAATCATTTCGCTCCTTAAACTTGTACCTAACGCTCGGCGCGTTCTTGTGCCCAGAGCAACAACTGTGGGAACCGTACAAGGTGATGCCCTCGGAGACACTGCTGGAGACGAATCCAGATGGAATCCTAAAAGGGGAAGTTTTAAGAAACTCACAGGAAGACAGAGAAACAGAAGAAACAGAGAAAACAAATTAAAAAAAAAAAAAGAAAAAAACCTGTTCTTGTCATTAATCAGATGGGCTTGCAATAGACAGGATAGTGATTCTCTCAAGATCTTTTTAGTTTCATATTCAGGTAAGAGCAAGGACCATAATTTTAAGCATACCTGCTACTATAAGCCTTCTTTGCACACTGGTGTACTTCTGTATGAATTCGGGGGGGGGGGGTTGCATATGCCCAGATATAAGACGACGTCCCCAGTTAGCAGGAGGTTGAAGGGGTGAGTTTCTGGGCCACGCTTTCCATTTAGAATGTCTCTTTGCATTAGATGGATTTTCTTCTCTCTCCTTCATCACCTTTATTAAGTAGCCTCCTCCACTAGCCAGAGGGCTGTACGAGGGGTGCAAAACCCAGGATGTATAATTCTCTTTGACCCTACACCAAAGAATTACTGAAATGAGTCTTTTCTAACAAAACTTCTTTACTAATGAGTGAAAGGACCTAAGAAATGGGGTTTCCCTGCTTTTACTCATATTTCTGTTAACGGTGAAGCATTGCTTTACGTATAAAGGACCTTTAAACACTCAGAAACCGTGCATTTCAGTGAGGCATGTGTGTGATAGTGGTTTTCTCATCTCTTCCACAAACACTGACAAATAATGTCCTGTTTTTGAGCAAGAGTGTGGTGGGAATGGAGCTTTGGTAAATAATATTGACTACTTAAAATGATTCCTGTATATACACATTTTATTTATTTGTTCGTTTGTTTGGAGATGGTCTTGCTCAGTTGCTTGGGCTGTAGTGTAGTGAGTGGCATTATTATAGCTCACAGCAACTTCAAACTCTAGGGCTCACTGATCGTCTTGCTGAGTAGTTGGGACTACAGGTATGTGGCACCATGCCTGGCCCATATACACACATTTTAAAATGTAAGCACTATTCAATAAGAGTTGATATGAAAAATATTTCAAGTGGATGCCAACCAATCAGAGCTAATCCTGGTGGCCTTACTGCTTCTGGGAACCTTGTCTTCACCTCTGCTCAGTGCTCAGGGCTTGAGGGCTGGTGAGCTAGCAAGAATTGCAACTTTTTTTTTTTTTTTTTTTTTTTTTTGAGACAGAGTCTCAAGCTGTCACCCTTAGTAGAGTGTTGTGGCAGCTCACAGCAACCTCAAACTCTTGGGCTTAAGTGATTCTCTTGCCTCTGCCTCCCAAATAGCTGGGAGTATAGGTGCCCACCACACGCCCGGCTATTTTTGTTGTTGTTGTTGCAGTTGTCATTGTTATTTAGCTGGCCTGGGCCAGGTTCCAACCACCAGCCTTGGTGTAGTAACTGGCGCCCTACCCACTGAGCTGCGGGTGCCGCCCTCAACTTTTTTTTTTTTTTTTGTAGAGACAGAGTCTCACTGTACCGCCCTCAGTAGAGTGCCGTGGCGTCACACGGCTCACAGCAACCTCTAACTCTTGGGCTTACGCGATTCTCTTGCCTCAGCCTCCCGAGCAGCTGGTACTACAGGCGCCCGCCACAACGCCCGGCTATTTTTTTTTTTTTTTGTTGCAGTTTGGCCGGGGCTGAGCCTGAACCCGCCACCCTCGGCACATGGGGCCGGCGCCCCACTCACTGAACCACAGGCGCCGCCCCCTCAACTTTCTTTTTTAAGAGATGGAATCTCACTCTGCTGCCCAGGGTGGAGTGCGGTGGTGCAGTTATAGCTCACTGCAACTCTAAATCATTGGGCTCAAATGATCCTCCTGCTTTAGCCTTTGGAGCGCACCTGGCTAATCTTTGTTTTCTTTTTGCATTTTATTACATTGTATTATTGATTGATTGAGAGACATGGTCTCACTCTGTTGCCTGGGCTAGAGTGCAGTGACATCATCACAGCTCACAGCAACCTCAAACTCCTGGGCTCAAGCAATTCTCCTGCCTCAGCCTCTCACGTAGCTGGGACTGTGGGCACACATTCACCATGCCCAGCTAATTTTTCTATTTTTTGTCTCACTATGTTCGTGGGCTGGTTGCAAGCTCCTTGCCTCAAGAAGTCCTCCTGTGTCAGCCTCTCATTGCTGGGACTGCTTATGTGAACCACCATGACCTGCAAGAGAATACAACTTCAAAATAGCCGCAGCTGTATGCTAAATACTTCTCATTGTTTTATTGTCCGTTAGTTTTTTTAAATGTACAGCAAAAGGCAGGTTTTAACTATATATTTTAATAAATTTTCATAAATTTGTTTGACCCTAAACAAGACCTGGCTTATACTCATTATCACAGAAAGTTCCCTCAAGATAGCTCCCTCTCAAAACTTTTTACCCATTTTATTCAGGGAGGCTAGAAAAATAAAACATTAAAACTTCCCATTCAGAAGCAACCACTATTCTGGTTTCTGTCATTGTAAAGTGTTTTCTTCTATTCTAGAACTCAGTATAAATGCAATATACAGTGTATACTTTTTTCTGTTTTTTCGTATTTAACATAGAAGTTTTGAGATTTGTCCATAATATTCAAGCAGTATAGTTTTTTGTATGTATACTGTTTCATTTTGTACAAATCTACAGTTTATTCGTTGACCTGTTGACATTTGTATTGTTTCTGTGCTATTATGAATAAACTTATTAATAACAGCAGTAATAAAAATGTATAAAGAGGAAAATATGATAAATTATAATTAGTGAAGTATTTAATTTAGATCTAGTTAATCAAGTCCTGTTTGTTTGTTTGTTTGTTTGAGACAGAGTCTCACTCTGTCTCCCTGGGTAAAGTGCTGTGGCGTCATTGTAGTTCACAGCAACCTCAAACTCCTGGGCTTGAGCAGTCCTCTTGTCTCAGCCTCTCTAGCAGCTGGGACTACAGGTGACTGCCACAGTACCCAACTAGTTCTTTTCTATTTTTTGTAAAGATGGGGTTTCACTCTTGCTCAGGCTGGTCTTGAACTCTGGAGCTCAAGCAATCCACCCACTTGGCCTCCCAGAGTGCTAGAATTACAGGTGTGAGCCACCACATCTGGCCTATTTGTTTTTAATTTTAATATTTTATAAAGGTACATTATGACTACCTGGGATTTTATTCCAAGAACACAAGGTTGGTTCCCTATCACAGATGCTTCTTAATACTGTATACCAAATTAAGGGAAGAAATGATGTGATTATCTATAAAGATATGATTATAATTTGGTATCTTTAAAGCTAATGTCATATTATGGGAACACCTTAGATTTAGAGACATTTCTACTGAAATGAAGAACTAGGCAGTGGTGTACACTACTTCTGCTATTGTCCACGTTGTACTGGAGGTACAGTGCAATTAGAGACAGAAGAAAGGGTAAAAATGTAAAAGTATTTCAAACAACAAAAGAATTCATTGAACATACTAAAATCAAAACCCTTTCCATACACCAGCAGGTAAGCAGATGGGAGGCGCAGCAGCGGAGCTAATTCGTGTACTGCCGCTGCACAGTTACTTATCAGATGATGTGCTTCCATTCCTACTACTTTCTGCTTTCCCTAAGCCAGGGATTTTGCCCTTCCCAGAAGACACTGGGAATGTCTTGAGACCCTTTTCATCATTACTGTGATATGTGTGTAGATGCTACTGGTAGAGGCCAAGGGCAAGGGTGCATGCACAGGGCAGCTCCTGACGATAAATGTTCAATCCAAAACGTCCATAGTCCTGGGGTTGATAAACCCTGGCCTGAACATACCCGGTTTCCAGTGCCTGTGTTCAGAATTATGGGTTCCTAGGGTTATGTATAACATTAATTAGTTATTCCAGTTTTAGGGTGAAATAAAGAATAATAAAAGAAGGATTAGTTTCCTTTAGTAATGATAAAAATAAAAATAACTTACTGTATGTAACATCAAGTAGTATAAAGAGTTTCATAGACCTCTTTATAGCCTTACAAGATGTCCCTATTTTACTGATAAAGGAACTTAATCTGTTTGTTTTGGGTTTTAGAGACAGAATCACCTTGGATGGATAAGCAGGTAGTTCAGAGGGAGCTCATTGTTCAGTCTGCCTTTTCTTTCCCAAAAACTTACTTTAGTTTCAGTTAAATACCAGAGTAGTTCTGGGTTTGGAAAATTAATGCTTATTCTATATTTTCCTTGAATTGGATCTTGTTTGTATTCTATAGCTCTTTTAATAGAACTTTCTGCAATGATGGAAATGTATAAATTTCTGCTGTTGAATATATTAGTTACCAGCCACATGTGGCTGTTTAAATGTACATTAATTAAGATTAAATAAAATTTAAAGGGCTTGGCACCCATAGCACAGTGGTTATGGCACCAACCACATACACCGAGGCTGGCGGGGTCGAACTTGGCCCAGGCCAGCTGAACAACAATGATGACTGCAACAGCAACAACAAAAATAGCCGGGCATTGTCACGGGCACCTGTAGTCCCAGCTACTTGGGAGGCTGAGGCAAGAGAATCACTTAAGCCCAAGCGTTGGAGGTTGCTGTGAGCTGTAACACCATGGCACTCTACCAAGGGTGACATAGTGAAACTGTCTTCCAAAAAAAATAGAAAAAATTTAAATTCTGTTCTTCTCAGTTGTACTAGCCAGGTTTCAAGCTAGGAACGCTGGATTCTTTTCTAATCTGTAGTTCCTAAGAGAATTTTTATAAACTGGCATTCTTATTTAATTTACAAAGTAGAGATGGTCTAAACCAATCTTAGCTTGTGTCTATTACTGAGGTTCTTTAACAAAAGCCTTGAGTTAACTTAATTTCTTAGTAGGGAGTGAATGAGTGAACCCTGTCAATGCCCAGGTCAGTTTCTCCCCCACCATGGTGGCCCTTAGCTGATATGTGTGTTTTCAGCATGCACACCCATGGAGCCTGTATTGTAGTGGGGCGGCGGTGTCTAAAAGCATGTACCGGTGCTGTTGGTAAGAAATGGGAAATAGAGGCCATTCAGTTTCATCTAACCTCATTGCAGCCCTTGGCTTCATTAAAATTACCTTCTATGACCACTGGATAGTACTTAAATCCTCCCTGCCTCTTTGCGAACCTCAGAATTTACCTATGTGTGTATATAAAGGGTGGCCATAAAGTTCATGTGCCGTTTAACATCAAATTGCATGAACTGCGCAGCCCCCTGTATTTGGAGGCTGGGTTGTACACTATGTTATCAGGTTCTGACAATCACAGGGGGTACATGGTGTATGAAAACATTGCTTGTAAGCAGTTTTGTAGTGTGTAATGTAGTTTTCAGCTAACAATTGGTTTAACTTTTAATTGGTAAGTGAACCTGAAAACCTTACTGCTCTTTATTGCAACATTTCTATGGGAAAGTAATCTCTAACTTACACTCATTTAACTATACTTAAAAATTTGGGACTCCTGTATATTGGAGTCCATCTTTATTTTGAAACAGTTAAAATTGCTCTATATTTAATTTCCAAGTAAGATAATTTCTTGGTCATTATAGGAGAAGAAACATATTTATTGGCCAGGAGCTGTGTTCCAGAGAAACGTCAGATCTTACTCACTCAGCTTTAATGGTTACCCTTTCTGCCCATCATGACATCGCAGGAAGAAAAGGCCCATTTTACTCTGGTTGTTTAGAAAGGCTTTAGACTGATTTTTTTTGTAAAGTATTTTCACTATGGTTATAATTTTTCTCCCTTCATTTCTAGATTGTTTAATATTACAGTCCCGCTTCCAGTTTGTATTTGTGTTTTAATTTTTCTTCATAAGTAAAATGATGAAATAATAGCAGCTAAGTCACAAAGTTGTATATTGAAGCAGTCGTGAAACAAAAACCCTGAATAGGTCATCAGCGATGGAATTTGGGCTGTGCTTTGTGTGTGTCGCGGATTTAGTTATGTGTTTCCTCGACCTCTTACCCCTCCAGTAGTATTTAGGTTTTGCAAAGCAACTGAGGGTAATACTAATGCATTGATTTTTTTTTTTTTTTTGTCTTTTTCCCAGAGGGAAGTGTAATATCTCTCATTTTTCTGACATATTTGCTGCTAGAGAGTTTAAAGCTCGAGTGGATTCATTTTTCTACATATTAGGCTACAACCCTGAAACAAGGTGAGTCACTCAGTGAGAACTTTCTCACTAGTGTGTGTTTGTGTGTTTGTGTGTATGTGTGCATGGTCTAGAATACTAGTTAGATGCAGAACACGACTCCAAGATCCTACAGTAAACCTCTTCTGGAGGCATTGTAATTGACATCTTTGGCATCTAAAGTGGCTTGTTTGCTTTTTACTTTTTTTTTTTTTAAATAGAGACAGAGTCTCACTTTATCGCCCTGGGTAGAGTGCTGTGGCGTCCCAGCTCACAGCAACCTCTAGCTCTTGGGCTTAGGTGATTCTCTTGCCTCAGCCTCCTGAGTAGCTGGGACTACAGGCACCCGCCACAATGCCCGGCTATTTTTATTTATTTATTTAGTTAGTTATTTTTTTACAGTTTGGCCAAAGTTTGTTCGAACCTGCCACCCTCTATATAGGGGGCCAGCGCCCTACTCACTGAGCCACAGGTACCACCCTGCTTTTTACTTTTATCAAGGAAAAGAAAAGTAAGAAAATTTAGGTTGAGAGAGAGTGATAAAGGTGTAATTTTAATTGATGTATATTTTGAACTTGTTATGAATTAATAGGTTATTTCCCTGACATATGTTCTGTCAAGCATTCCATGATACCATGTTGAGAAAGACTAGGTTATTTTGGGAAGCTTGTTGGTTATTTATTTTGTTTACTCTTGTTAATAAAACTTCAAGAAACCTCACTGAAATATCTTTAGTAAGACCACTACTGTGTGTCAGATGCTAGTCGTTCTGAACACATCCCCAGTTCTCCAACTACCTTGGTAAGATCCATGTAGCAGAATTATTAATTAATTTATTAATTCTGAGAGAATCTCACTCCATTGCCCATGCTGGAGTGCCATGGCATCAGCCTAGCTCACTGTAGCCACAAACTCCTGGGCTCAAGTGATCCTTCTGCCTCAGCCTCCTGAGTAGCTGGGACTACGGGCACTGCTGTGACACCTGGCTGGTTTTTCTGTTTTCAGTGACACCTGGGGGTGGGGGGTGTCTCACTCTTGCTCAGGCTGGTCTCAAACTCTTGAGCTCAAGCAGTACTCCTGCTTCAGCCTCCCAGAGTGGTAGGATTACAGGCATGAGCCGCTGCACCCATTTGAATTATTATAATTTTTAAAATACAAAGCTATAGGATCAAAATAATTTAACACAGAGAACACTTTATATTTGTGATAGACCCTAATTTAATGAAGCACATGGAAGAACATCTATAAGCGTGGTGTATTCACTTTGTCTTCTATTGATCATACGACTGCATGTTTTATTAAGGATTTTTATTTATTTATTTTTTTTGAGACAGACTCATTTTGTCGCCATTGGTAGAGTACTGTGGTGTCATAGCTCACAGCAAGCTCATACTCTTGGGCTTAAGTGATTCTCTTGCCTCAGCCTGTCAAGGAGCTGGGACTGAAGGCGCCCACCACAACACCCAGCTATTTTTAGAGAGAGGTCTTGCTCTGGCTTAGGCTGGTCTGGAACCTGTGACCTCAGGCAATGTACCTGCCTTGGCCTCCCAGAGTGCTGGGATTACAGGCATGAGCCACTGTGCCTGGCCATTTATAAAGGCTTTTAAAAACAAGAATGTTAGCAGGTGATTAAGACATATTTTAAAATGTGAAGGTTTGGAAAGAAATATAAGGTGGTTGGCTCAAGGAAGTTAGTAAAAGAACTGCATTAAGAATCATTATAAAATGGGTATTGTTTTAGTGAAAACTTTTTTCCTGGAGAATGCTGGGAAATCATATGTTGAACTTAGAATGTTGTTGAAATAGTCAACGTAGGATCAGTAAAAGGGAACATGGTTTTTGTCGTGCTTGCAATAGGCTGCTAAGTCTTCACTGGGGCATGTATGTTAGCGTGTGTCCTGTCTCTTTTAGTACTAGATGCTGGACACTTAACACTAGCCTTAGGTATACTAGTATGATGCGTATCTGAGAGTACCATTCTTTCTTGAAAAAACAGTAAAATTTGGGCTTTTCTTTTATTCTTTACTAAGACAGGATTTCGCTTGGTCACCAGGCTGGAGTGCAGTGATGTGATCATAGCCTTAAGATCCTGGCTCGAAGGATCCTCCTGCCTCAGCCTCTCAAGCAGCTAGGACTATGGGCACATGGCACTGCCCGGCTGTTCTCATTTTCTGTGGATACAGGCTTTCACTGTGTTATCCAGGCTGGTTGTGAACTCCTGGCCTCCCAATGTGCTGGGATCATAGACGTGAACTAGCAGTCCCAGCCTGAACTTTTCTTTTTCAGAGGTATGCCATGTGTCAGTGATAAAGAAGCTGACCAATGGTAACCTTTCAAAAGCAGCTTGTATTTTGAAATGTTTATTTTACATGTTTTACAAGGCATTCATTGGCTGCCTTGTCCTGTCTTTTTATGGCCCGGATGAATTGAGGAATGCTTGAAATTGGATTTCTGTAGATACAAAGTGGTTGGATGTTATTTCAGTGATACTTTGTTTATTTAGCCACTTGATAAATAGTTGTCATTAAGTTAGATTGTGTTAGTGAGTTAACTAAAATAGCTTTTGCCAGGTTCATAATAACCAGCCAAATTTACTTTTTACTAGTTTTAGTTACATATTTCTGCTGAATGTTTGTTAAAAGTGATATGTAACTTACCTGCGTAGCCAGAGGCTCATACAAATTACACAAGTTCCTGTCCAGCTTTTCATTATGTGTTGCTGGTGGTCTTTCAGGGTGATACTTCACCCTTCAGTTTTGTTTTAAAATGTGCGTTACCTATGCAATTGAGGGATATTATTTGTCCCTCCCTCTGTCTTGCCTGTGCTTGGTATATTTTAAGTTCTTGAGAGGTGCTGGATGAATCACATTCAGTAAATATTTGAATGCTGATTTGAGGCAGATCTCAATCCTCAATCTTCTTACAGTTAAGTGTAGATTTTTCTTATAAAAATCAGCAAAAGTGGAGCCAAATCCAGCCTACTGTCTTGGCTCACTGGTCTTACTCTGAGCACTGTGTAGTATCTCTGAAGTTCAGGGGTAAGTGTATAGTTCCCACAGCTGCTCAAATGATGAAAGAATGTATTCTGATTTTAACATGGAATGGAACTACTTGTATTTCCTCCACCTCACTTATGCACAATACAATTCTTAGAATGTTGTTGCAGAATTTACTTCATTTCTGTTTTTATTTCAAGTTTGTGAGGGAGAAGGCTTGTGGTGACATGTTTCTGGGATGGTTTCCCCCCAATTTTAATGAACATGACTAGTAAGTAATCACAGTTACGTAAGTGCTATATGCCCACTCTTAGTACCTGACTCATTGAGGTAAATAAGTGTGATTCAGTGTGGAGAGGAAAGAAACACTGTTTTTCTGGTTGTGTAAAGAGCCTGTGAAACATTGCATATATCAGTGAGAGCCCTGGAAGTTGCTGGAATAGCCATTCTGTGACTGTACACTTTGATGACTATTACCCTCCTCTTAAATAATGGAGGCAGTGTGAAAGATAGAATTGTTTTTTACTTTAGAGCAAATTTTTTGATGGTAGTTAAAAGTTGATTTATATAATTCACAATAATTTATTTAGCATATTGATCAGCAGTGAAAGTTTAGAATTTTATTGCACAGATCCGTTTTATTTATTTATTTAGACAGAGTCTTTCTATGTCGCTCTGGTTGGAGGGTTAGAGTGCTCTGGCGTCACAGCTCACAGCAACCTCAAACTCTTGGGTTCAGGCAATTCTCCTGCCTCAGCCTCCCGAGTAGCTGGGACTACAGGCGCCCACCACAATGCCCGGCTAGTTTTTGGTTGTAGTTGTCATTGTTGTGCAGCAGGCCAGGCTCAGTTTCCGAAGGTTGTATCTTGTTGGGCCCTGGTGTTGTGAACTTCACCGTCCTGCTGGTATTAGTACTTACTGAAATACCACATGGTGGTGGGAAATAGACGGCTCTATCCTCTTAGGCTTGTTGCTTTTAAATCTTGGGGAGAATAGATTGCTTGGTCATTGATACGGAATAACCTTGGTATTATTAGGTATAAACTTATTTCTCATTTTTTTTTTTTTATCCTAGGATACTGATCATCGATACTAATCAAGCATCTTTAGTAATACAGATCCATAATTTCTTATCTTAAATTCTGAAATCTCCAAAAATTTTTAGGGTTAGTTTTGTGCCAAAAGTCATTTAATGGCCTAAACCTCATCTGACATGATATGAGTTCATTTACAGTCTGACTTTATTTCACTTTGTGTGAATTTACCTACATTTTACTATGAAAATAATGTCGAGACAGAATATGGGTTACTGCTCAGAGACTGCTGGGATGTTGTGTACTGTGATATGTCCATGCGAGTGCTAAAATTTAAGGAATTCTGAATTCTGGAAACCTCTGACCCTAAGGATCTTAGGTTAGGGTTTGTGACTCTCCATCATTGTCAGCCATGACATTTGAGGAACAAAACTTAATTGGGCAAAAATTTTGAGGCCAGATGTTTCCATCTAAGAAGGATACGTAAAAAAGGGCTGACAAATAAGAAAGCCTTAATCTGGGCGGCGCCTGTGGCTCAGTCGGTGGGGCGCCGGCCCCATATACCGAGGGTGGCTGGTTCAAACCCAGCCCCGGCCAAACTGCAACCAAAAAATAGCCGGGCGTTGTGGCAGGCGCCTGTAGCCGGGCGTTGTGGCGGGCGCCTGTACTTGGGAGGCTGAGGCAAGAGAATCCCTTAAGCCCAGGAGTTGGAGGTTGCTGTGAGCCGTGTGAGGCCATGGCACTCTATCGAGGGCCATAAAGTGAGACTCTGTCTCTACCAAAAAAAAAAAAAAGAAAGCCTTAATCTAATGCTAACTAACTTTAAACCCTCAGGTAATTGGGATTTGTTCCCAAAGTTTATTTTTGATGTTTCTGCACTCAGAGACTGTTCCCTTTTGCTTTTATAAAAAGAGATTCATTTCAGATTTACTTGTGGTCAGCAAACTCTGTAAGGCGATATCGTTGTGTTCTCATTTTGTTTGAAGAATCCGATCCAAAAATCTGCTTAGGAACTTAAAATCAATAAATTTCCACTTAGAGGTCTTAATAAAGCCAGGTAGGCCTTATATATATTTGACCAAAGCACAGTATAGGCTGTGGCCCCCAATCCCTGGCCGGAGAACCGCAACTGGTCAATGGCCTGTGAGGAACTGGGCCACACAGCAAGAGGGGATTGCAAGTGAGTGACTCTTCATCAGTGTTCACAGTTGCTCCCCAGCGCTCGCATCACCCCCTGGACTCCACCCCTGTCAGATCATCAGTGTTCACAGTTGCTCCCCAGCACTCGCATCACCCCCTGGACTCCACCCCTGTCAGATCATCAGTGTTCACAGTTGCTCCCCAGCGCTCGCATCACCCCCTGGACTCCACCCCTGTCAGATCATCAGTGGCATTAGACCCTCACAGGAGCATGAGCCCTACTGTGAACTGCCCATGGAAGGAAGGGATGTAGGTTGCACACTCCTTATGGGAATCTAATGCCTGATGATCTGAGGGAGAGAAATAATGTGCTGGAATCGTCCCAAACTACACCCCACCTCTATCCATGGAAAAGTTGTCTTCCATGAAACCAGTTGTAGGGGCCAAGAAGGTTGGGAACCACTGAGCATAAAGAGGTGATTGTACGGATCTCTTTGCTGTCCTCAGTAGCTTTTCATTTGCTGCCTCCTAGCCTTTTAACCTGACGGCGTGGTCTGTGTTAAGATTAGCTGCTGGAAAGATCCCTTCCCTCCTGCATCTGGGCAGCCGTGCTGCTGCTTCATCTTTGTACCCACAGGGGAGGCGTGTACTCTCTGGACTCCACATCAGTAGGGGGAGATGGTAAAAGCTACCTTGTAGGTCACTTTTGGAAACTGTCACTTTTGAAAATTGTGTTGTTGTTGTTGTTGGTTCTTGGGAATTGGGCAAACATTGGGTGTTTTTTTTTTTTTTTTTTTATCCTATGAAGTGTTAAGCCCAAAAGTATAACATACTACTTCTCAAGTTATTGTTCTACCAAGCAGACTGTTGGCTTCTGGTTAATATGCTGGATTCTTAACTCTGCTTAGAATATTGATTACAAAATTCTTAGCAAATATACATTTATTAAAAATGCATGATAATTTTTTTTTTTTTTTAAGACAGTATCTCACTTTGTTGCCCTTGATAGAATACCACGGCATCGTAGGTCACAGCAACCTCAAATTCTTGTGCCCAAGTGATCCTTTTGCCTCAGCCTCCCTAGTAACTGGGACTACAAATGCCCACTACCAGGCCCAGCTATTTTTTGAGACAGGTTTTTGCTCTTGCTCAGTCTGGTCTCAAACCTGTGAGCTCAGGCAATCCACCTGCCTCGTCCTCTCAGAGTGCTAGGATTATAGGCATGAGCCACCGCACCTGGCTGATGAAATGCAAGATAAATTTCTTAATTGAACATCAATGAAATTTATCTAGTAATATTTAATGAGTAAATAAGTGGTATTAATGTGAAATATATTTCTGCAGTCAGAATATTTTAATGAAAAATCTGAAAGGACCAAAATTGAAATAAGTTTTATTGAAAAAATAGATTTGGCTTTTTACAGTAATCAACTTCTACCCTATAGCAATTAAATTTTGTCTTAGGAGAGAAAGGAAGAAATGGTGAATGGAGCTCCAGGAAGAACAGCAGATGTGCTGGGTCCCATTTGAGAGGAAATGGTTTTATCTTCTTGATGATTAAACTTGAATTTTCCCAGGTAGCTGTTCTTTTGTTTACCCTAGCCAAATGAAGTGTTCTTTAAGCTTCTAAAGTAAAATGAGGAAGACAGTGCAATGTAGCTTTTTGTGCGGTGCTGCCCTCCCCGCCCCTGCTGCCCTCCTCCCTCCACTTTCTCTAATAATACTTTATGAAAGAATCATTTTTCTCTGAGCAATTTCCTCAGAGGCTTGGGCTGTACCACAAAAGCACCTAATTATACTCTTGGTTCTTTGTGTTTTGTTTTGTTTTGTTTTAACTTAATTTTTATTAAAGTTTCTTTGTTTTTTGAACAGGAATCTTCTCTTGCTAATCTCATGGAAAACCAGGGGAGAGGGCTCATATCTGATCTTCTCAACTCTTTTCTAGGGAAGAATGTCTGTGATTACCTGTGGTCTCCCCTCTCTCATTCTCCCCCCCCCTCCTTTTCCTCTCCCCTCATATTTACTTTCTGGTTTGGAGTTTTACAGCAATATTGAGGATTGCGTTTAGTAGCAATGATAAAGTAGAGGCACTTGTAAGGACTACATTTTCTCTCTCCCAGAACCACAGTGGCAATAATGTTAGTAATCCTGGGCTGCAGTTAGAGCCCTGTATCCCAGTCACTGGGCTTTCTTTGCATAATTAATTCCTTTTATTTTGCAATAGAATCAACCTTACAGAATGGTTGCAAGTATACTAGAAGAAGTTTTTAAACGGACTCATTTGAAAGTATTGTTTCTTTTATTTATTTATTTTTTTTTGTAGGGACAGAGTCTCACTTTATGGCCCTCGGTAGAGTGCCGTGGCCTCACACAGCTCACAGCAACCTCCAGCTCCTGGGCTTAAGCGATTCTCTTGCCTCAGCCTCCCGAGTAGCTGGGACTACAGGCGCCCGACACAACACCCGGCTATTTTTTGGTTGCAGTTCGGCCGGGGCTGGGTTTGAACCCGCCACCCTCGGTATATGAGGCCCGCGCCCCACCGACTGAGCCACAGGCGCCCACTGTAAGGCTCTGTCACACTCCAGTGCTTTGTATCTTCCCCTTGACAAAGGGCGTTTTCTCATGTAACTACAATACAACCTTCAAAATCAGGAAATTAAAAATAAAATATTATTACTATGGAATTCTCAGACTCCACTCAAGTTTTGCTAGTTATCCCAGTAAAAACTTTGATGGCAGAAAGCTCCTGTTTGGCCTTGGTTTGGAGTCTTGAGCCTTCAGTCCCCTTGCAGTCTGGTGATTTCCCAGCTGCTGTTTGGCCTCATTATCTTGGTGCTTTTGAAGGTAAAGGCCGATTCTGTGTGTGCTGTTCCTCAGTTTGCAGTTATGATTTTCCTTACTATTAGATTGAGAGCATGTGTCTTTGACAGAGATAGCACAGAAGTTGTGTATTCAGCTGGCTGGCACAGAATTCTTGTTTGTCCCAGTACTGGCGATTTCACTTTAATCATTGGAACAAGATGGTGTCTGCCAGGTTTTACCGTTGGCAGTTTTCTTTTTCTCCTTCTTTAATTAATGACTGTTTTGTGGGAGATTGCTCTGAGTCTATATAGCTGCTTTATTAAACTTTTAATTCATTTATTTAAATCAGGATGGACTAGTGGCTTTGTACTTTATTGTTTAGTCTGTTACTGTAAGTATTTATTCTGAAGTCAGGTTGTCCCAGATTTTGGAGAATGATGGTGCTGGGCTTGCTCATCACTTTCTGTCACTGCTCTCAGCCCTTCTGTGTGCAGAGAGCTGGAGAGAGAGTATGTGTTGATCTGTGTCGTGTGTGAAGCGCACCCTGACATCTGTGTTTCTGTATGTCCCCGAGTTCGTATGAATGCTCCGTAATTTGAATCCGGTACTGCGGGGTTCCTGCTGTGATTTCCCTTTTCCTCGTTTGTGATACTCCTCTGTAATCGTAAGGACCTTCCTTCATTATCCTGGGTATCTCGACTTCCAATTTCCTGCCCCTTACTCTGCCTTTTCTCACACACATATGGGCTTTGATAACCTCACATCTCCTCTCCCCTGGTCCCTTTCCTCCTTTTTGCCTGCAGTGGCTCCTTACAAAGTCTTCAGGACTGATTGTCAAGAAGGGAAAGTCAGGGTAGGGGAGAGGCTACATAATCTTATTTAACTGTTACAGTAATCTCCGGAGTTTAGTACTTTTATTACACTAATTTTGAAGATAAAAATCTTTGGCTCAGAGAAGTCTGGTCACTTGCTCAGGATCACCTAGCAAGTAGGGAGCAAGGTCTGAGTCCAAATTCTAGTCTGTAAGTCCAGAACACAAGCGTTTTTCACCTGTTACTACACAAGTACCCAGGTCAACCAGAAAATTAAATTCAGAGCGTCCAAATAAGGTTTTAAGAGATTTAAAACTAGGCTTTATTTAATATATAATAGCATTTGACATTTCTGAGTGTGACATCAAGGAATCAAATTTATAATATCATCTGTTTAAGGTACACAGAATAACAACTACTACCATGTAGAGCTGTGGTTCTCAACCTTCCCAATGCCGCGACCCTTTAATACAGTTCCTGTGGGTTGTTCCTGTGGTTGAGAACTGCTGATGATATGCTTACTCGGTGATAAATGCTTTAATTTATTTAATCCCTGCAAAGCTCAATGAGGTTGGCATTCTCTTTTATTTTACAAATGAGGGAATTTATATATTATATTAAAGGATTGCCTAAGGCATGCAGTTCTGAACAGGGGACTCGCCGCCTGCTTGGCTCACTCCTGTGTTCTAGTACTTTGAGAGGTGAGGTGGGAGGATTGTTTGAGATCAGGAGTTCGAGACCAGCCCAAGTAACATAGTAAGACCCTATCTCTACAGAAAATAGAAAAAATTAGCCAGATGTGGTGACATGCACCTATGGTCTCAGCTACTTAGGCTGAGGCCTGAGCTCTTTTTAAATTGTAACTAAGTGCTAGGCATGGTGGCTTGACCCCTGTATTCCTAGAACTTTGAAAGGCTGAGGCAAGAGCTCTGGAGTTTAAGACCAGCCTAAGCAAGAGTGAGACCCGTCTCTACCAAAAATAAAAAAGCTAAGTCAGGCATTGTGGTGGGTACCTGTAGTCCCAGCAACTTGGGAGGCTGAGGCAAAAGGATCACTTGACCCCAAGAGTTTGAAGTTGCTGTGAGCTATGGCACTACAGCACTCTACTAGGGTGACAGAGTGAGATTGTCTCTTAAAAAAAAAATTGTAACACTAAATAATAATACATAGGATTACCTCTTAGTTTGCAAGTGAAAATGAGGCCTACACATCCAGAGCTAGACCTTCTTATAGTGAGGAGTCAGGTTTTTCTTTTTTGGAGGTGGAGGTTGGGGCAAAAGTACACAAAATGTGTTAAGGGCTTTAACAGAAAACGTTTTGGCTGATACTATGAGCACTTTACAGTGTTCAGTATGACGGGGGTGGGGGGAGGATGGCCTTGCTTACATGGCTTTAGAAATATTTTCAGATAGAACTTTACTGAATTTCATGGGTAATGTTATAAGGATTTGCCTTAAGAGTTTTCAGTCAGGACACCTCAAATTAAATCTTTATGGCAGGGTGTTCTTTGGATTCTTAATTTGAACCTTTCTGCCCTTCCTATTGTTTGAAATACATTCTTAGGCTGGACCTGCTTTAGGAAATGTTTTGTTTATTGTTTGGGAAATTGCGGAGTTTCTTCTCTAAGCAAGATAAAGCTCTTTGCCTAAAATAAAGTATTCGTGGCCTGTTGTGGTGGCTCATACTGTAATACTAGCGCTCTGGGAGGCTGAGGCAAGAGAATCGCTTGACGTCAGGAGTTTGAGACCAGCTTGAGCAGGGTAAGACCCCCCATCTCTACCAATTAGAAAAAAACAATTAGGTGTTGTGGCAGATGCCTGTAGTTCCAGCTACTTAGGAGGCTAAGGCGGGAGGTTCACTTGCACCCGGGAGTTTGAGGTTGCTGCGAGCTGTAATGATGCCACAGCACTCTACTGAGGGCTACAGAGTGAGACTCCATCGCAAAACTAAACAAACCCTGCTCGTGATAGCACCCTCTATGTCTGTACCTGTTTCGCAGTGCCAAGCACTCCATAGCTTTATTTGACTTGTCTGTTTGGTCTTTTTCCAAAGGTTTAAAGTTTTCAAAAAGAAATTTGTGTATTTGCTTAAGTAGCTACTTCTGTGTTTTTAAATGTGCTGCAGTATTTCTCTTTATCTTATGTGTGGTCATTTATATGTATGTCATTTCATTCTGTTCTTTCTTTGAGATCTTGCTTTTTAAAATCACTATTTAAAGAAAAAAAAAAAGATGAAACAAAACTTGCTGTGGTCTTTGGAGCAGGACATCTGACTAAAGCCTGTGCAGGGCTCGGCTTGCCGAGTTCCCTGGTGTTGGCTGTCTCGGATCCCCTTGTGAAGGCCCCACTTCCCTGCACACTAGCTTGGTGTGCAGGGAGAAGCTGCAGAGGCTGTTGGCTGGGCTTTATTTACGGAAACAGCAGGGTTGAGATTGATTGCGTTGAGAGACAGTGTGTGGATGAGGGAGGGTCACAGCACATGCTCAGTCCTGTCAGTGTGAGGGGAAGTTTCTGCGTTCTGCGTGAAGGCTTAGGTCATAGCACAAGCTCAGTGAAAGCTCTATGAGGTCTCTCAGGCTGCATGTGCCTCCATTTTGAGTTGTTAGAGTAGAAAAGGGCAGAGTTTAGTAGTGAGTAGAGGTTGAGGAATTCAGCTAGACTCTCCAGAGCCTCTGTTAGTCATGGATGATCCATTCAGCCCCTGCAGGTAGGCTATCTTCATCTGGCCTCACCACAACAGTGATGGTTTTTGCTGCTGTCTCTCACTTCTGAAGGTGTTTATGAATCATTTCATCATTCATATGGTGCATGTTCCTGAGAGCTTGGATTCAGCTCTGCTTGGCCACGTAGGTGCTATGGCGAAGCATAAAATCAGAGCTAAGAATGGGGTCTGCCCAGAGATGCATTAAGCAGACGCAGAGTACGAATCTTTGTGGGTCCCTCTGACCCTGTCCTCTTCCCTTTCCTTTCACCTCTTCTCTCTCGGTGTGATATTAACCTGCTGGGTGCCTGTTGCCGAGCTGGCTTGCCTTCAGGAGCTGCAGAGCAAGCTCACAGGCTACCCTGTGGCCCGTGTGGCTGGCAGGGATGCCTGGGCCCAAGAGCAGCCCTGTGTGGATGTCTTAGGAAGGGTGGTAGGTGGGCAGCTATTGGTTGCCTTTGAAGGTGGGTGGAACTTGTTTTGATTGAGAGCCTGTTTGCCAGAGCAGATTATAATCCTTGTGATCTTTTTCTGAAGTCGGACACTTGCAGGGGATGTTTATGGATTATGATTGCAACAATATCGTGTTAAAATGGGTTTTTTTAAAAATGGAAGGCTATGTCACATCAGTTTCTGCTATGTCTTTTGCTTCAAAAGGCAGCAAACCTTTCTTTTTAGAACTGAAGGAAAATTTCTTGGCAGTTTTTTAGAAAATGTATCATTGACATGTGTGCTACAAGTTGAGGTTCCAGGCATTTTGTTTGTGTTAGAGTAGGGTGGCATTTGTGTGTGACTTGTATTTTGTTTGTGTTAGAGTAGGGTGGCATTTGTGTGTGACTTGTATTTTGTTTGTGTTAGAGTAGGGTGGCATTGTTGTGTGACTTGTGAGTTCTGTGAATAGATAATGAAAGGAGTAGTTGATGCCTGAGAAGCCAAGAAGCCTTGACCAGGCCACAAGTGTCTGCCTGATTACCAGACATGAGTCTTTTCTACACAGAGGAAGTTGTGCTTTTGGGGTGTTCTGGTTGCAGAGGGGGCTCAGACAGATGGCTCTCACCGTGATTGACTCGGAGCCAGTCAAGCAAGCAGATTGAGGACAAGTTCAATTCTTACTGGAGCAGATTGTATGTGAAGGTTTTGAATCTTACCAGTTACTCCTCATCGTTTCCTCTCTTTTTCTTCTGATAAAGATTGGGAAAAAAATTTTAAATGACAATTAAGTTTTATGTATTTGTGAGGTTCAAGGAAGGTATAGGATATGGGAAAGGGCACAATGGAAGAACCGTCATAGGAAAGAGAAGGATTTTGCAGCTAAGGAGGTGAATTGTGGAGGCATAAGTTAGGATTAGTGCGTTCATTACTGTTTTTATCATCTGTCTTTCCATTCGTGGGGGGGACGCTCTCTTCCCATCATGACCACAGGTAACCCTTGCGTGTGGGAGTTTGGGTAGGTGTCTCCTTTTTCACATACCGTGTACTGTGGCTTCTGGAACTTGTTTTATTTTATGACATTTAGAAACACCAGCATTCTTTCTTTCTGCTTCTCTCTTTTAGTAAAATTGTCCCTTTTCTAGACTAAAGGAAACTGGATACTGTAGCATCCTCGTCACATACATGGGGGATCTGTGCAGGATTAACGTTTCTGATTCAAGGAGAAAACTTATTATTTGAGTCAGGCAAACATTGCCTTTGTGTTTTAGGATTTTTACCTCTTCTTAAACTGTCTTTACACTTAGCAAATAAAAAATGTGATCAGGAAGCTGTTTTCACATCCGAGTCAGCTCTGGGTCAGGTTCCTCCTGCTGGCCTGGCTGGGCCTGGTATGGTTTACCTACGTTGTGGTTACTGATAATCTGTGGCTGTGCTATGTTGTGACAAAATCCAATAAAGTAAGTCATTAGAACCTTTTTTTGGTGTAGTATGTATTTGTTCTGTATTTTTCTGTCTTGGGAGAATATTTCTTGAATGCTAAACTCCACTTTAGGGCATCTGTGCTTGTCTGGTGATGGAGGAGGTGAAGGAACAGCTCATGGGAAGTTAATTCTTGGTTGGGTCTGTGTCGCTTGAACAGCAGCCAGGTTGTTTGATCTTTTTTTTTTTTTTTTTTTTGAGACAGAGTCTAACTATGTCGCCCTCGCTAGAGTGCAGTGGCGTCACAGCTCACAGCAGCCTGCAATTCTTGGGCTTAAGCAATGCTGTTGCCTCAGCCTCCCAAGTAGCTGGGACTACAGGAGCCTGCCACAATGCCCGGCTATTTTTTTGTTGCAGTCATTTGGCTGGCCCGGGCCGGGTTCAAAGCCGCCACCCTCAGTGTGTGTGGCTGGAGCCGTAACCGCCGTGCTGTGGGCGCCGAGCCTTGATTTGGTTCATTTTTCCTCTCCTGTTGCACTTCAGATTGTCAGGAAATGTGGCAGACTACTGAAATATATGTTTCAAAAGGTGCATAAAAATCCATAGAACTATTGTAGTAAAGCCTTTCGTGTCACTGTAGTAGAATCTTGAGTCATAAATCTGAGATTGGGCCTTATATTTAAAGTGAACCACCTCATCAGCCCCAATTTAAAGTGCTCCCTTGTCGCCGTGCGTTTTGCAGGGTGTTCCTGGTTGAAAGCTGGCATGGCCTTGGTTGTGTTGAATCAGCACTTACTTCCTTCTGGCTCTCGGCTCTTCACTATGTCCTTGCCTCTTAGCCACTGGATTGACCTAGGAGACTGTTCTAAAACTAACACCTGATTATCTGTGATTTCTCTAGTTGTTCTCGGTTCCTAAGCTTTTTCCTTCTGAAGTCATTTTTTCTTTTCCATTTTACTTTTTGTTCATTACTGAACCAAATCGTCTTTTTACCAGAGAGGCCTTTATTTTAATGCTATAAAAGAAATGTCTGATGGGATGAGACAGAGGTAGGAAAAAGGAAGATTTGTAATGATGTTGAAGCCACATACATGAGGCTTCTCCTAAATTAGCATAAATAATTGATTATTGTCTCTTCTGAACGGTTTCTGATTTGGGCAGATACAGGTGCTTGAATGTATGTTTAAACCAAATACGAAAGAAAACTAATCTCATGTTGCATACTCTGGATATGTTGCATCTAAGGTAAAGCACCTCATTTTAATTCAACTGGGTTAATTAAAGATTTCTGCGAATGTTCTTTAAACTACACGTTTATTTGTGATTATCTGACTTCCCTGTTTGACTTTTAGCTTCTGGGACAAGGATGCTGTCTGATCTAAGTCTTGCTTCCCAGTAGAGTGCCTGGCAAATGAGTCTTTGGTATCAATGTATCAAATAAATAAATGACAGCGTCTGTGGCCCGAGAAAAGGCTGGGTTTGGAGCTGGATGGTGTGGTTCAAAGTCTATCTAATAAGTGACATTGGACAACTTTTTCCCTCTTCTGATCCTCAGTTTTCTTAAGGGTAATGTGGAGGTAACTATTTCTCATAGTTGTAGAAAGATTAGATGAAAACCATATGAAAGTGCTTGGCCCACAGTTGTTTAGTACACATTGTTATTACTTGAAAGACCACAGCCTGGACAATCGTGAGACCCTGCCTTTACCAAAAAATGTTTAAAAATTAAAAAATATTAGCCAGTTATAGTGGTGTACACCTGTAGTTGCAGCAACTCGAGACTGAGGCAGGAGGATCTCTTGAGCCCAGGAATTGGAGGTTGCAGAGAGCTACAATGATACCACCTGTGCTCTGGCCTGGGCAACAGAGCAAGACTCTATCTCCAGGATAAATAAATAATTCAAAGGCCAAATCTCCAATCTCATAGGTACAATTATTTCAACATCTTTATTTTTTATGGTCAACCTGTTCAACTAAAACAATGTTAGGAATTGCTTTAGGAATGATGGTATTTAGTGACCAGTATATTTACTGATCTCCTTTTCCTTTTTTTTTGTTTGTTTGTTTGAGACAGAGTCTTGCTCTTGTCACCCTGGGTAGAGTGTAGTGGTGTGATCATAGCTCACAGCAACCTCAAAGTCCTGGGCTTAAGCGATCCTCCCGCCTCAGCCACCTAAGTAGCTGGGACTACAGGCATGAACTACCATACCTGGCTAATTTTTCTATTTTTAGTAGAGACAGGGTGTCACTTTGCTCAGGATGGTTTAGAACCCCTGACCTCAAGCAGTCCTTCCACCTTGGCCTCCCAGAGTGCTAGGAGTAGAGGTGTGAGCCACCTCGCCAGCCCTGGTCTGCTTGGTGGCTTTTGTTTGGGTGTTTATGGTTTTTTCATGTTTCCTTTTGGATGAGACTCTACTTCTACATCTTGTCACAGCTGATGTGACCCCGTTTGTTCTTACTACTTTGCACAGTATAATTATGTACTTGTGGTAGTTAAGGCCTGCTTACCTCCTCCTCTTCTCACGTGCAAACTACTACACTTAAGGGGAATAAGGCAATTGCTGTTTTTTTTCTTTAGTTTTTTTAATAACATTTCTTAGAGACTTCCCAGTGGGAACAAAGAGACCTTTAGACGTATGTTGTAGACCTGCCTACTAGGTTCAAAGTCTCCCTTTTCTGGGTCCACTCCATTCAGGTTATTAGGTGGTTTGATTTGAAGGTGCAGAAAGCCAGCATCATGTTTGGTTAGGAGATCAGCTTACTCTTCAAAGACTATGACTTTATACATTGTTCTCAGTCATGGTGAGATTTTTTTTATTTGTTTGTTTTTTAGAGCATCATACGTGTGTGTGGCTTTGTTAGGCATCGTCCTTAAAGCCATTTCCATCTTGACAGCAGCCGTCACCGTCAACCAGACGAGCCCGAGTGGAATGTTGCGACATGTCACTGGCAAAGTTAACGACGGGGGAGGGATGTGGCAGATAAGAAATTTAGACAACGGAGCAAAGTCATTGTAGTACTTTGGAACTAGATCTTCCTCACCTGTTGTAAATTTAAAAAACATTTTTTTCCCTCACATTGCTCACACATTATAGTATGTGGAGGCTGTATTTACTGGATCTTGTTATTAGCTTGGAAATTCTTACTATTCCTCAGCCAATGCCTGACGTTTAATTCTGAACTCTGAATTATGTCAGTATGTAGGAGGACCCTGTGGGAAAGTGACTTCTGTGGCCTGGAATCCTTTTCTATAATTAACAGCATGTGATACCTCCAAGGAGCACTTCTCTTTTCTTCTGGTGAGCGAGAAGACTGGATCAGGCAGCATCTCAGGCACCTCCCGTCACAGGAGAGTTAGGATTTTATGATTTTGGATTTGGGGCAAGTGCCTATGTTGGTCTTGATATTTGTATGTCAATTTGGAACCATTAACTTTTTCAGTTGTTGATTGATTCTGTTTGTCTTTTATTTTTAATTAATGATGAATTTTCTTCTTGCTAGGCAGTTTATCAGTCATATTTTCAGATTAATTTTGCTCAGAAGGATGGCCTTCTATCATAGGTATCTTAACTATTTTAATTTTGCAACAAATCCCTTAGTCGTTATTTATAATAGTTAAACAATAGTTGAGTTAGAATAGTGGAGTCCTTTATTCATTTAGAATACATTTAGTGAGAACCAGTGGGCTGTGGTTTATAGTGGTGACTAAAAATAGACTTGGTGCTTTTGGGTTTAGACTGCCAGATAGTCAGCCATTGAAAGAAACAGTTACACAAAATAAATACAAAGTCACGAACGAGGTATGTGCTGAAGGAGAGGCAGAAGGTGCTGTGAGACTCATGCATGTTACAGGGTTAGCTCCCATTCTCAGGTGTTTTCTTTTTGTTTGTTTGTTTGTTTGTTTTGGCAGTTTTTGGCTGGGGCTCATGCAGCCAGCGTCCTACTCCTTTGAGCCACAGACACCACCCTCCCATTCTCACTTTTTGCTAATACTTGGAGTTAGTAGTAGCCATGACCTCTATACAACAGGTACTATGTCTAGTTCTTGCCGTAGATCATCTTTTATTTTTACAGCAACCTTGCAAAGTAGACATTATGAACTTCATTTTATAGACGTGGAGACTATAGTTCAGAGAGTCTGAATTGTGTTCTCAGGATCACAATTAGAGCCAAAAAAAACTTTGGTGCTGTAGTTTTTAATTCAGGTTGAACTCTGAAATCAATGCTCTTTCCCTGCACCTGAGCACACACAGGTGCTCATGCTGGAGAAGTGTGAGAAACCTGACATGTCATTCTCGTCTTCTGTCTGATCCTCATTGTCACTCCTGCCCCACAATCTGTGTAAAAGAAGTGATTTGGATAAATTACTTTTTGCATTTCTTAAAATGTGTGTTTCGTTCTAGACCCACAGACTCTTTCTGTGGTCCCTCTCTAATGTACTAGTAAGTAGACTTCCTAGAGTCTTTCTCTTGAGCTCGAGGCACCCTATGGGAAAGATAAGAGTTATCCACTGTCTGATGTATACAATCTGCATGTCAGGAGGAAGGAAGACTCCCAGTGATCCTATTCACGTACGACACCAGCTGCGGAACTGGGGTCTGACTTGAGAGTTGTTAGTCCCAGCCCTGGGAATGGGCTACAGGCCATGCTGCTGTGTGTCCCCAGGTTTGGGGAGAGGCTAAGGTCTGGGTTGTGATGGGAAGCCTGCCAGCTGCCCGCGAAAGGCTGCAGTTCTACCAGTTCTTGCATTGAGGGGCTTCACGGCGGTGCTGTCGCTTCAGGTCTTCTCCCCGTTTCCACATCCTTGTCCCCTCCCCCTGCCTAGAGGATCAGGTCCTTGTTGTAAGCAGTCACCATAGTCACGTAGTGATACCGGGGCATCTTGAGCAAACATGCCCAGAACATTGCCTCTCCAGGGGAGAGTGACCATGCCACCTTCTTAGGCAAGCCCCTGGGTCTGGTCAGGCTCTGTACCCAGCTGACGTGCTTTTCTCCAGGAGCCCTCCCTGTGATCTGGCCATCAGTGTGCTCATCTCCTTTGCAAAGATGCTTCTCCCTTTTTGATATTCATTTGCAGGCTCCCTGCTCTTTTCTGTCCATTCCCTGTTTACTTCTTAGACTAAAACGTTTCCATAGTAACAGGTTACTTTTCAAAGAGAACATCTTGTCATTTTATTTAATCCACTGCAGCTGAAGAGGACTGAAATATTAAGTTGTTGTTGCTATGGATACTGCTTTGTTACATCGGTTTCTTTTGTATCAGATTTCATATACAGTGAATTTCTTTATTTTTTTTTAATACTTAAAGAATAAACACAATGACTTAACACTATTGTTGTAATTTGGCTTCTAGGACCATTTTTTCATATTCCAAAGCAAAGATTTGTAGAATAATGGAGGCTAAACCTCAGTTGTTTTGAAAAACAAGTTATATTAGCTACACAGGGAAATTCCTTCTTTTGCTGGGGAGTATGGTGACAGTTCTTAATTCTTTTTTGGTAATATGATTCACAGTATGGGGATGCCTGTAAAATGATGACCACATAGCGGAGATCCTTAGTAAACATAAGGAAATAAGAAATATGTGGCTTGGAGTTAATCCCTGAATCTCTTCGCTCATGAACCATGGCTGTCTTTCTTCAGTTGCTTGTTCAGCTGTCTACAGATTTGGGGGGGGAATTTTTTTGTTATTTAATCAGCTTTTCTCTTACTTGACTTTCTTTCTGATTTCCAGACCGTCTGCAGTACATTCCTCAGGTACCTTTTCTTTGACTTTTTAAAAAAAAGTTCAATGTCGAGATTCACAGTAAGTTTCAAAGACACTACGAAAGGTCCTGCAGAATGAGCCCACCTTGTATAACTGAAATACAGCATCAAAGCCAGCAAGTCGGCATCGGTACATTTTATGTATCGTTCTGTGCCACTTTACCACACATGCAGCTTTGTGTAACCGCCTTAGCCAGAATGCAGAACTGTCCTTCACCACAAAGACCTTCCTCCTGCTAGAGTCGGCTCCTTCCTTCCCTCCCTCCCTCCCGCTCTGACCTCACCATCCCGGACACCCACTGATCTGTTCTCCTTTTCTATAATTTTGTCATTTCAAGAACATTATATAAATTGTTCTTTGACTTTGATAGGTTTTCCCTATCAGGCTCATTATCGAACTTCAAAAGGAAAACTCTTCACTTGGACTCGCTCTGGTGTTCAAAATGAATATTGAACTGAAATAGGAAAAAGGACATGCATTCTCAAGCTTTTGTTTGTAATTAATGTATAATTTTGGTTTAGTAACCTAATTACTCTGTCATATTGGAATATGAGTGGGAGCCATGATTTTGAAATCAGCTGAACTTGAGTTTGAATGCTGGTTTTCCCATTTGTTTACCACTTGATGATATTTGGTAACTGCCTCTCATCTCTTAGGTTCAGCATCCTTATCTGTACATGCCGAGGCTATAATAACATATATCTTACAGGGTTGTCTTTAAGATTAGATAAGAAAATACATGGAAATTGCTTAGCTTAAAAAAAAAAAAGATTACTTAGCTTGCAATGCCTGGTACATAGTAAATGTTGGTACATAGTCAGTGGATGTGGCTATCGATTTATTAGTGTTGTTATTATCTATAAAGCGAAAATGCTGCCTCATAAATTGTAATGGGAATAATGAAATATTGTATGCCTAGCATAGGAAGTACTTAGTAAGCAATAGTATTATTATTTTGAAACTACGAGATAGCAAGATTTACGATAATGTATGTGAAACCCCGAGAGAAGGACAGAGGGGTGTGTGTGTCTCGCATTATCAGGGCTGTGACTTCAACCTTAGTTTCTTATTTCAGACAGTAATACCTTTCATGTCACTAGGAGTCACACTGCCTTTGGTCTGGATTTTTTCTCTTAAATTGATGACCACTCTCTTTGCCTTAGACCTGCTTTGTTAATTATGTGGTATTGTGCATTCAAGCAAAAACCTCTTTAGTAGCTATACTGTTTTTTTTGTTGTTGTTGTTTGTTTGTTTGTTTTGAGACAGAGTCTCACTATGTCACCCTCAGTACAGTGCAATGTCATCACAGCTCACAGCAACCTCAAACTCTTAGGTTTAAGCGATTCTTTTGCCTCAGCCTCCCAAGTAGCTAGGACTACAGGCGCCCACTACAATGCCCAGCTATTTTTTGGTTGCAGTTGTCATTGTTGTTTAGCAGGCCCCGGCCGGCTCAAACCCACCAGCCTCAGTGTATGTGGCCGGTGCCCTACTCACTGAGCTGTAGGCGCCAATCCAGCAGCTATACTGTTTCAAGACACAGGATAGAGTGAGATCTGAATTTCTGGGATTAACAATGCTAATGTTTTTGAATATCAAAACATGAAGTAAATGACTTAATACCTAGAATGAGATAGTGTAGAGCAGCTACAACAGAAAGAGAGAGAGAGCTCACACGTCAGCTGCTGTCATTACTAAGTGAAGGGGGATCCTGGAGGCCTTCGGAATATTTTATAAAGTTCAGAGTATGTCGTAATTAGTCTTCTGAAAGCGTGGTTTGTGAACTCTGATTTTTATTAAATTTCAGTCTTAGACTCCCTGTCTTTCTAGTACTCTGCACACCGTGAGCCTATGCTGTCTTGAGCAACCCTGTGTGTCAAGTTTTTTGAGTTACAAGTGGAAGTGGCCACTATTTTCGTGCAATATCATTGCTACTTGGAAGAACAACTGACAGATAAACTGTGTCATTCAGACTTGGGTATTTGGTAGATATTTTCTGAAAACGAATGAAGTAAGCCTGTCATTTCAAGGAAAACTACTGATAGTATTTGGAATTATAAAATTTGAACCTTTTATGTAAAAATTAGAGTTTCGAAAAACTGTGCCCACCACACTGAGACTGACAGCTTCTCTACACTGAAAGTTTCTTAGGAGGTGGGTGGTGATGTTAATGAACGTGACTTTTTAAGAATACTGTATGATGAACTCTAGCAGTTTGAAAGATCTGCAAAACTTAGTGAATGAGTATTCTCAATATAACTTACACATAGCATTATAAAGTCATGTCTGAGCAGATGTGGTCAAAGAGCACGACAGACTAATATAATGTCTGTAATATAATATATTACAACAACAGTTGTAATATAATGGAATGTAAAGATCACACTCTGCCCATCACTTGTTGAGTTTTGGTGTAGTATCAAAAAGACTACCTTCTGGCTCGACGCCCATAGCACAGTGGTTACAAGCGTCAGCCACGCACACTGAGGTTGGCGGGTTCGAACCCAGCCCGTGCCAGATAAAACAACAGTGACAACTGTAACAAAAAATAGCCTGTAGTCCCAGCTACTTGGGAGGCTGAGGCTAGAGAATCGCTTAAGCCCAAGAGTTTGAGGTTGCTGTGAGCAGTGATGCCATGACACTGTACTGCCATAGGACATAGTGAGACTCAGTCTCAAAAAAAAAAAAAAAAAGGTTCCCTTCAAGGGAGGTGGCAGGAAAGGCCTGGAACAGCTGTGGGAGGTGACTGAGTGGTGGCTTGTCCAGTGCTCCAGAAGAGGAAACTTCTTGGTAACCTCACACAGGTCTAGCCTGGACTATAGACGCCTTGAGCCCTGGTCCTTTCAGCTGAGTGAGGCCACGAGTGTGGAAGTGAGGATGACAGGGCAGAACCAGGGACAGTTCCTGCTCAGTTCCCCGGTCAGCCACAGGGCAAACACTGGCCACACTCACTCAGAGCATGCTGGAGGCCCGTGATGTCTGCCTGTGTGGGGAACTGCTGGGTGTGCCAGTGTCAGAGCTGGCTGAGAGCCGCTCTGCTTCTGCATTGAGGCTGCTCACAGTGTTTGCTTAGGGGATGTATCCAACTACCTAGCTGAAGCCCAGAATGTTGCCCCACTCCTGGAGGCTCAGAAAAATAAGTTCTAACACCTATCAGCCATTACCCTAGCTGCTGAAGTATATCCCCTGTGCGGTGTTTATGTAGGCCCTGGCCCCGTCCGTGTTATCATGGGGCAACTGGAAGACCTTGTGATTGAAGCCATGTGCACTGCCGGGATTCACAGCTCCCTGGACCAGCACAGTCAGCTACCAGGGGCAGGATATCCAGCACCAGGATCTTGGCGCCATTGCCTGAACTCTGCAGTAGTGGCGTGTAGGCTGTGAGGAGCAGGTGAGCAAGCCAGTTAGTGCAAGGAGCTGCAGCAGCTTCAAAGTGAGGTTGCCAACTTTAAAAACCCTTTAACGTTACGATGGAAGCAGCAGATGCAGCCACATCTCGGGACGGCCTAGCAGCACCTGACTGAGCTTAGGAACCAGCTCCTGGCAGCAACTAGTGTTAGCCCAGCAAGAAAGCCTCAAAGGGCATAGGGCTGGGCACCAAGATTTGGTCCAAGTTGGATTAAAGGGACTGTTGCTTCTCCCCTGGGGCTGGGGGGGGGGGTGTCCCAGCTGCCTGCCTGCCTCATAGCAGTCCTCAGAGAGCCTTCTTGTGCCCCTGGCCAGCTGATAATCCTAGGTTCATGACCCTTCGCCTTCCCCACCCCAAAGTATGATCACACCTTCTCTAGGGAAGAGGCAAGTACAGGCCATGTTTTAGATGGTACATTTCCTGCTTGGGACTTTCTTTTGTGCTCCATGACTCCCCCTCCCTGCCATGCGCTCTCTGTCCTTTTTCCGTAAGAGTTCAGCATCTGTCCCTGTTCATTATGTGCCACTGAGTAGATGGGCAGCCCTGGTGGGGGTGGCTCCGTCTCCAGCATAACCCACAGGTGTTCCTTCTCCTGCACGTCATCCCTGCATGCCTCGTCCCACGCTCCTGCTCCCCATTCCTGCCTGCTGGGCAGTATTTGAAGAGCCATAGGGCCCCCATCTTTATTCTCACACTAAGAGTTCAATCTGCTGTTCGAGGAGTCACTGGACACTTCCACCCTAGAATCCCGTCACACTAGAGTTCTTCCTTTTCCTCTCTTTCCTCTCTTCTCCCCCCTGGGCCCTGCGAGTGCTGCTGCTTCAGTGACTCCAGAGCCCCAGACAGTCACTGTTTCTCAAGATGTTGAGAGATGGATTTTTTCCTTGGCTCTGACCATCTTGGGAAGCCTCATGGCAATCCTAGAAGGATTTATATCTCCTTTTGTGAGTTTGATGGGGAAGGGAACGTAGATTGTATTTTTTAAAAAAGATATATGCATATATCTATATATAACATGACACAGAAATGAAATCTATGAGAAGTCTATCTACAAAAAAAGGGCTACCTTTTCCAGTTACATAGCTGTGTTAGGCTGGATTTTCATCATAAACTTTAGCCAAAACAACATATTACAATAGATTGAATGCGGAAGTATATTAGAAAATCCAACTGACGTCTGTTAAGTCAGATATTAACAAGATTTATAAAAATATAAAATAAAGCCTCCTTTTCACTTTCTTTACACACAACTACTTTTAGTAAAGATGTCATATATATTATTACGTATTGAATTTATTGCTATTTTTAAATTAAACATTTTGATGATTTGCAAAAACAAATTTGTTGAGATTTTAATTTTATTTATTTTTTTGTACAGACAAGATTTCACTATGTTGCCCAGGCTGATTACTGGATTACAGGCATGAGCCACCACATCTGGCCACAGTAATTTTTAGAGTATAAAAGGTTCTTGGGACCTAAAAGTTTGAGAATTTCTGTCTTTCTCAGTTTGTCACCCTCAGTAGAGAGCTGTGGCATTATAGCTCAGAGCAACCACAAACTCTTGGGCTCAAGCTATCCTCTTGCCTCAGTCCCCCAAATAACTGGGACTGTAGGTGCCTGCCACAATGCCTGGCTATTTTTAGAGATGGGATCTCCCTCTGGCTCAGACTAGTCTCGAACTCCTGACCTCAAGCAATCCACCCACCTCGGCCTCCCGGAGGGCTAGGATTACAGGTGTGAGCCACCATGCCCTGCCTCACCGTGGAACTTTTAATTCTCCTGAATGCATAGATAATGTTAAGCCAGAACTGTGTTAGATCCCTGGGATACGAAAAGATGGATTAAATTTCAGTCCTGTGTTCTAGAAGCTTACAGTCCCAAAGTAGATACACGTATGCAGCGTCAAAATTAGTCAGAGTAGGGCATCATCTTCTCATGGCGAGGTGTGTTCAAGAAGGGAGCACCACCGTGCAGCAACAGGGGAAGGATATTTAATTAAGGGAGTGAATAGCTAATTAACTCCGATTGTTAAGTCGACGCGGGGTGCAGCTGGATGCTGGCAGTCTCCCTCTAGCCTACTTGTCTCTCTCCTTTAGTTCATGTTCTGATAGTTTTTCTGTCAGACGCATCTGGTTTTCTCTCAGATACGTTGCCACCTACTTTTTTATACCTTGGACTTAGAAAATTCTCTGCCATTGTGCATTCTATAGTCCCTCGATGTGGTAGACTTCAGATCCTAACCCTGCTCAGAAATTACTTTGTTGTTCCTTGCAACGAAACTGATATTTAAAAGTTGCATCTGATTTAAAAATACTTTGTTGTAAAGGGTGATTTTTGAATATGCTTTTAAGAAGGTTCTTTGTTGTGTATATTATAACCTACTTACCTTACCAGTACTCTTTCTTTTTTGATATGAACTTAAAATTTCCAATTTAGTCTCTTAAAATGCCCCAATATGTTTTTTCTTTCACTTGTATCATTATTAGTGTATTAATAATTATTTGCCTCCTGTTTTTTATGGAAATAAGTGGAATATAAGTAGTTACACTTAACAGTATTTGGGGTTTATTTTATTATCATGACATGTATTTTGAGCTGAACACGATAGTAACATTGGCTAAAGTAAGAATGAACCAGGAGTGTTTGTTTTGGAATTGTCACAGCCTTACTGTAGGTAGCAGTGATGTGGAAAGGATTCCATATCCACCACTTGAGAACTCTAGAATAACACCAACCTAAAAGAACCTGAAGGTTGAGCTGTAGGCACAAGTACTTGGGACAGGCTATGGCTAAAGCTTTCTAAGATGATGAATTTGGGCTCGTAGGCAAGAAAGCATTTGGACAGTGTCTAGAAATAGAGGAGCCAACTTTGGGCAGCTCATTTGCACATAGCTAGTTAGAAAATGGGAAGGGACAGTTGGAAGGGAAAGAGTGATAACACCAACTGCTTGTTTTTCTTAAGTACTCATGATTAAAATAGCTTCCTGGCTCATTTGAATCTTCAACATACCTCCTAAAACAGCTCTTTTGAATTCCTACCTAAGCCATCTTCCAGCATGACATTTCTCTACCAGAGACACAAAGATGACTGATGGTAAAGTCGGCCCTTCAGGCAGACCCTCCTCTGCAGCCCTTCCTTTCAGCCTGTCGCCTCGGAGTTCCTTAGAACCCTGTCACTTGTGTGAGTGTGTCCTCCCAGCTGCCTAATTCTGACAGTTGCCCGTAGCGTTTTGTGCGCTGTTTCTCCTGGACTGTCTCCTACTTGTTCATGAACGCAGTGATTGGTCCTACCCTGCTGTTGTGGGGTGGAGCTAGGTGGGGTGTTAGGTCCTTGAGGACTGGACCTCGTGACGTCTCTGCGGTGGCTGTCCTCCTCCTAGTTGCCGTCCTCTTCCTCTTTTCTTCCTTTGTCACACCTACTGTGGACTTTGCCAGAACAAGATTCTTCACACGCAAAGTTGTTTTAAGAGAATAAAGTGCTGGACCCAAGGTACCTAAAGTTAATAATAGTTTTCTAAAGATTCTTTTTAACAGTTTCAAACATAATAGTTTAGGTATCGGATCTGTGAGAGGAAAACAAGAGAACGCAGCTCCTCTTGGGCCTTTTGCTGTATCACGTCCTTCAGTTCAGTCCAAGTCAACAAGCACTCATCAAACAGCTGTCACTGTGTAAGAGCCATCGGTACTGTTGAAACTTTGATGGGGCCTATAAAATACCAAAGTCTTGGCCAGGTTGGGCACCTCGATACCCGTAATCCCAGTACTCTGGGAGGCTGAGGCAGGTTGATTGCCTGAGCTTACAGATTTGAGACCAGTCTGAGCAAGAGCAACACCCTGTCTATACTAAAAGATAAAGAAAACTAGCTGGGTGTTGTGGCGGGTGCCTGTAGTCCTGGCTACTCGGGAGGCTGAGGCAAGAGGATTGCTGAAGCCCAAGAGTTTGAGGTTGTTGTGAGCTGTGACTCTATGGCACTCCAGTCAGGGTGACAAAGTGAGACTCTATCTCAAAAAAACAAAAAACAAAGTCTTACCACTGGGCACAGAAAGAGTTTCCTTTAAGTTTGCCCACAGATAGCATGACTCCAAATCGCAAGTACTAGAGAGCTCTGGGCGACCAGAATTTCTTTGTCTACCACTGTATACCCAGTCAGTGCCTGAGACGAAAAAAAAAAAAAAAGACATTCGCCAAATATTTTATGAAGGAATGAAAAGAGGAAGACACTGCCCATTTGAGGAATGTGTGTGGGGCAAAATGGGCAGGAGATAAGGAAAGATTTCATAAAAATCATTGGCTTTTAAAGGGAATCTGGCTAGTGTGGATTTGGGGCAAGGGAAGGAGAGTCTTGCAAGACCAGTTGACGTGGCAGAGACAGGGAGATGAGCTCTGTCACCTCAGAAGCCTGCTGGGCTCCTGCCCTTTTTGTTTCTGCACATGCTCTACTTTACTAAGTCCTGCGTAATACTTCGTTATTTATCATCTGCTTAATTCTTGGCATTTATCATCCTTGACCTATTGTTTGTTTGTTTCTCCCCAATTAGAATATGTTTCAAGAAGGTAGGGACAGTGTTCTGTTCGTTGTTTTATCCCAGCACCTAGGATGATTTCTGGCTTATAGTAGGCACTTACTGGTAATACCTATTTATTAAATGAATAAGTGGTTGGCTGAATGACCCTAAGTTTTCTCATTTGTACGTCATAAGGTCTATGGTCATAAGGACACCTTCACATCTTTTTGAAAAGAAGACATGTCTGCCTGGAATTGTACTAACAGAAGTCAAGTCTGCCTCTGAGGGGTGAAAGAGTGATGGTGCGGGGAGAGAGACAGGCAGCTGGAGTCGCTGGGTCATTGGAAGGAAAAGGCTTTAAAGGTGTGGGGACAGCGGTCCATGGACTGGGCAGTGTCAGAAGTAGCAAGGAAGTTAATTCTTCCTGAGTTGCCCTTCATTTAGTTGAATTGAATTACTTTCCTTGATGAAATATATGAATGTTTATGTCAAAACTGTACTGATACTGCACTAACTTGATCTTTTCTGTTCGTGACAGGAGGCTGAACAGTACCCAGGGGGAAATTCGTGTTGGTCCTAGTCATCAGGTAAAGTAAATATTAGTGGCTTCTTTAGGTTTTTATTCGTTGTCAGACTACTGGCCCTTTATTCTGTTGTGCAGCATTGTAGAATTGTTACTGCTATAGGGAATTTTGTGTAAATTCATTTTTTTAAAACATCACCACATACTTTTAAAAAATTATAGGAAAATATGCATAATGTAAGATTTACATCTTAATCATTTTTCAGTATACACCTCAGTGACATTAAGTATATTAATTGTGCAGCCACCACCACCATCCATCTGCAGAACTCATGTTATCGTGCAGAATTGAAACGTGCCCTCCCTTCTCCAGGCCCCGTCCTCTTGCTGGGTTTGTGTGTGACTGCTCTGCTGCAGAGAACCACCTCACACGAGTGGAATCGTACAGTTTCTTTCTGTGATTGGCTTTTTCACTTAGCATAACGTCCCCAAGCTTCATCCGTGTTATATAGCATGTCTCAGAATTTCCTTCCCTTTTGAGCCGACTCCATTGTGTGTGTGTACCCTAGATGTACACTCTCTCATCCATTGGTGGACACTTGGTCACTACGTACTTTCATCAAAAAAGATTTTGGTGCTCTCTTTGGCAGCACGTATACTAAAATTAGAACAATACAGAAAAGGTTAGCATGGCCCCTGCCCAAGGATGACACACAAATTCCTGAAGCATTCCATATTTAAAAGAAAATAATAAGTAAATAAAAAGACTTAAAAAAAACTTCCTTCAGGAGAGTCAAAGACAGGACACTTTTCAGTTGGAAGCTTGCCCTGTCTTAGCCTGTGCCCTTTCATGGGCATTCTATTGAGTTCTGTATGTCATCAGTTAGCATACTTTGACTGGCAGGACTCTGGCTCAACACTGCTGGTTATGTCCCACTTCCCAGGACATCCTGGTCAGGCTGGACCCAGGGCTCTGCGGTGCTTCTCTGAGATTTCCTTAATTGATACTCACCTGTACTACAGGGTATGTGGATGTCATTCATTCTAAGATGCACTTTTTTTTTTCTTTAAAGTCAGAGTCTTGTTGTGTCACTCTGAGTTGACTACAAGGGTGGCATCATAGCTCACTGCAACCTTAAACTCCTGGCCTGAAGTAATCCCTCCTGCCTCAGCCTTCCAAGATGCTGGAACTACAGGGATACTCCATGGTGCCCAGCTATTTTTTTTTTCCCCCCTATTTTCAGTAGAAAGGGTCTTGCTCAGGCTGGTCTTAAACAAACTGCTGAGCTCTACCAATCCTCCCACCTCAGCCTCCCAGAGTACTAATCCTATAGGCATGAGTCATGGCACCTGACATCATGCTTTTTTTTCCTTCACATTTTATCTCTGAAGTTGGTCTTTATTGTACATTCTATGGTGTGGTTATAATTTATTGGCCACGTTTATCCTTTCTAATGCATAGAATAATAACATATCTTACAACAAATGAGATCAGCATGTGCTGAGAGGAAGAAGGAAATGGGCCTCCTCTTGTCCCTAGGAGCAGGGAGCATTTGCCTGAATGTCCCCAGTATTCCCACATCTTACTACCATGGACTGGGTCATGTGTCTGTTTGTAAAACATGAGGAGAACAAGTTTAGCATGGTTGGCATAGATTATCATTTGAGTCGGAATGTATGTTGGGGCGTCAGCAACCGTGGCTGTCACACTGGGAGGCATGAGATACTGGTAGCAGCGAGCTTTGTAAGGGCAGAGAGGGAGTCTGTCTAGTTACTGCCTAGATATTATTTCCTATATGTCATTCACATTCTTTAAGAGCTTATTTTAATTCATAATGAAAGAAATTAAGAAGTGAAGGGAATGTTAAAACCAAAGCACAGAAATCATCAGGAGCGTATAATTTCTAGAAGACCGTCTCATTGCAGATTTACAGTTATAACTGGTACATTAAGAAGCTGCAGGAAGACCCTCCACTTGGTGTCCGCTTGGGTCAAGCCTTTTCTCGGTGTGTTTGATGGGGTGGGCCCGACTGTGTCATCCCACCCACCTCGCCGCACACTGGGTGAGCCGTGTCTTTGATCAGGTCCCACTCAGTCACATCTCCTCCCCGCTCTCTCTCCAACTGCATTTTCCCACCCATTTTTTCCTCTTACTGTCTGTTTTCTGTGTCTTGACATCTTTGTACCAGACTTTTATTTTACAGACGTTTCCCCCTTACCATAACAGAAAAAGTGGTTTCTAAGTAAAAGATGCTTAAATTCTTGGAAAAGGAAGAGCTTTATTTATGCTTAGAGTTTTGCAAATTATCATTTAAAATCAAATGTTTACATCAGATTTAAAATATATTCTTTATGCATTATTTTCAAAAAGCAATGTTTTAGCGCACTAAAAAATAGGAATTTCAGAAGTTACATTGTACCCTTCTTTCATCCATTTGCTGAATAAACGAAGCTTTCCCCTTATCAGCCATTTCCCTGAATCACGTAGGAAAGGCCCAGCAGATGCTTGATTCGTCCCCTCAGTATTTCAAAATACTGCATTAGTGGGCGGCACCTGTGGCTCAAAGGAGTCGGGTGCCAGCCCCATATGCCTGAGGTAGCAGGTTCAAACCCAGCCCTGGCCAAAAACTGAAAAAGAAAAAAAAAAAAAAATTGCATTAGTTCCACTATATCTTCAGTTGTCATCAGTGGATTTTACATTATTTCTTATCTTTTAATCAGTTTCAATCCATTCTTATTGGTGATTAAATGATCTGTTTGGGGCCAGTAGGAACATTTTCCTGCTGTGTGTCCTTCTGACTTAATCTTAGTGGTCTTTGGTAGGTCCCGTTTATCTTGTGTGACATGATTTTTACGCCTTAAACTTCTCTCAGAGGAGGCCTCCTTTGTTGTGGTAGCAGGTGCTGTTCACAGTCTGGATGCTGAGATACTCATTCCTACAGAGTTGGGGACTATTTGTAGGCCTTTTCAGTTGACAGGACTAGGAGATAGGTTTGGTTTTTTTCCCCTTTTCTTTAAAAATACAAAATACACTATAAATTTATGCCAATATTTAACATTTGTATCTAGGCTTTATAAATAATCTTACTGTTCTTTCGCCTGTATCTTTTTAATCATGCTTCAGATCCTGGTTTTAAATAATGACAGCATAATTATTCATTTGTTTTAATCCCATAACACAGAAATAATAGCTCAAAATAACAGTACTCACATTGCTGCAAGCAATATGATTATTGAAAATGGTTTTCTGTTAAATTTTGTTTTGCCCTTAGAGCATATCCCACTGAGGCTGTATTGGCAAATTAGTGTGTTTTAGAGCCACTCGAAATAGTTCCTAGAGCAAATCAACTTAATACCAGTGCATTTTTTTTTCATTTACTTTAGCGTTTTTATGAGATTGCTATAATGTATTTTTATTCCTTTGATTTTTATTGCTGAGGTACATGGTAGCAGAATGTGCACACTTTTGTCACCTTCCTTTTTCTTCGGACAGTGTATCTGGTGGGCACCTCCTCCATAGCAGTATGTAGAGCCCCTTCTCGTCCCTTCTGTAGTTTCATAGGACTCCATGTGTGGATGGAGCAGTTTATTCTCTTATAAGTAAGTAATGCTTCAGCGAATAGCCTGTACGTGCAGATTTTTATGTTTTTGGCACTGTATCTTCAGGCTGTGTCCCTGGAAGGGGGATAGCTGGCTTGGAGGGCAAGTGCACGTGTAATTTTGGTAGTGTATCGCCACATTCCCCTCTGTAGGGGAATTGTACCAGTTTGTTTTCACTCTAGCTACTTATACGAGTGCTATTTTTAAATTTATTTTATTACTTTTTGTTTAGGAACAGGATTTTGCTCTGTCATCGTGGCTGGGGTGCAGTAGCCTGATTATAGCTCACTGCAACCTTGAGCTCCTAGGCTCAAGCAATTCTCCCACCTCAGTAACTGGGACGAGAAGCATGTGCCACCGTGTGTGGCTAATTTTATTTTATTTTTTATAGAGATGGGGTCTTGAATTTCTGAGCTCTAGCAATCCTCTTGCCTTGGCCTCCCAAAGTGGTAGGATTACAGGAGTCAGCCCCTGTGCCCGGCCACGAGTGCTGGTTGTTTCGTTCTTTAAACACTGTCGCACTTTGGGATTTATGTCAAGATGGTAGACGGGGAAATATATCTGTGTCATTAATTTGCATTTCTGTTGTCAGCAAGGTTGACCATCAATTCCTAAGATTAAGAGACATTTGTATTTCTTTTTCTGTAAAATGTCTAATTACATTTCAAGTCTGTTTTCTCTGGGTTCTGCTTTCCCACAGTAGTATTTTTAATTAATTGAATAACCACTGGAGGGCTGCCGGGTGCGGTCCTCATTTTATTCCTGTTGGACGGCGCTGCCTTCTACTGTGCCTGCTGACTTCTCTTAAAGATTTTTGCCTGGGCTCTGTGTACACTAGAGCTTTTTAATTCTACCTCTTAGTTTAAAATATGAGACTGATGTACACATGTTCATCATTCGACAAGATAAGGACATGTGTGTCTTGCAAACGTTTGTTTTTCTAGGCCTCTGCTGGTTATGGTAGCAATAGTACCGACTTACTCTTGCTCTGCCTTGGCAGAGTAAGGATAAGAAAATAAATGCCAGAGGTATTTGAATCTGGTAACTTAGAATGGTGGTTGATAAGCACTATTCATATTTTTAAAAAATTCTTTTTATAGAGGTATATTTTATGCACAGTGAATTGTTCATGTCTTATATCATACTGTTCAGTCTGCTTTGGTGATTCACATCAAGGCACAGAAAATTTGTCATCTCGGAAAGTTCCTTCCTGTCTTATCAGAGGCAATTCCCTCTCCTGAAGCAACCACTGATTTCTATCACCATGGATCAGTTCAAGTATGTTTTTAGTGTTAACTTTGATACTTTGTCCATCTTTTGATGTTGACAGTGACTTGTATTGCTATTGACTGTCCTGAGTGTCAGGCTAATCTGACAGGATAGTTCACCAGTGTTGCAGCAGCTGTCCTTAGGTGAGGTTTTATTATTTGCCCATGTCTTCTTCATAAACTTGATATATTGGAAATGTGTGTGTGTGTTTCCCTTCTTTATCGAGTAGCTATTACCTCCTGAGACATTTTCTGTTTTTATTTATTTTACTCGTACAGGTCCATTTTTTGTTTCACTCTTTGGATCATGTTGGCATTGGTTTACTTTGATGCTGTTTGCTGCTCCTTAAATAGAGATTAAGCAGTCTGTTGTGAAATCTTCTGTGGTGAAATGAGCCTGCCTTGAGGTATTGGCCAGTTCAAATGACTCATGGTTTTGCTGTTATTTTTCTGCTGTCCAAAGAAAGAGGCTCAGTAAACCGTTGCGTCTGTTCTCAAGGACTGCCAGTTGAAACAGCTTTTTATAATCTATGCTTCGGTTGTGACTTTTTCATCCTTCTCTTACAGGCCAAACTTCCAGATTTGCAACCGTTTCCTTCTCCAGATGGTGATACGGTGACCCAACATGAGGAGCTGGTCTGGATGCCTGGAGTTAACGACTGTGACCTTCTTATGTACCTGAGGGCAGCAAGGTAATAGGAGTCCGTGCCATCTTGCTTCCCGAATTAGGCTGTCTGAAATGATTAGTAGTCAATAAACTTTCTCCTTTTTCCCTAAGATTTTATTTCTATCTTGTGTATTCTCTGAATTCAAGTTTTGTCACGCCCTCTGTAATCAGGGCCCTGACGCTTAGCTGCTGGAGAAAAAGAGTTTATTATGGTAAAGTCACTTTCTTCCTTCTTATAAGCCATACATGTAACTATCAATACCTCTCAATCCAGGTGAGTTAATGGAGTCATTCAGCCCATCTTAAATCCCTTACAAATGTTATCTCTTTATTTGGTGGCTGCTTGTTAGTGCCTAAACCGAAATTGACATTTTTGTGACTTACCTATTTGAGAACATTTGCCTGCAGTTGTCCCACAGAACTTGCCAACATACATGTGCCTAAGATGCAAAAGGGAAGTTTAAATCCATTCCTAACATGTCACAGAGCAGGCAGAGAGCCTTCCCTTGTCTGCAGTGATTTCTGGGGGCTCAGTGTGGTATCAGCAGTGTGCAGGGTAGAGCATCTGAATTGTAACTTCGGCTGTGTTCCGGTCAGCAGTGCTGTGCGTGTGGGTGTGCAGCGGTGATGAGGTGCACTGGCGGAGTTGGGGACTGCCGAGAAACTTTGTCACTTTGAATTCACCTAAATGTAGTTGATGTATAGAGAGGAATTGACTGAAGTTTCAGAGGACTTAATTTCACATGTTTTCTAGAGACTTTTCTTTCAAAAGATTATAATCTAGCAGGGTATTGTGCCAAATAGATTTAGATTATTCATACCTTCAAGTCTAAAAATCTTAGTGCTAATGTAGTGTGGGAAGAAATAAGAGATGGACCCATTAAAACATGTCTTTTTCTGTGTGAGTTAAGGATTACCTGTAGAGTAACTTGAAAAAAATCCTTTTTTAAAAGAGCTGAGGCAGGACTAAGAACTCCATTTTATCTTACATGTAGTAATGGAATTTGGTCTGGGCTGAAAACGAAGGGTTAAAATCTCTGTACTGATATTGCTATGTACTGATGAAGGAAAAAATGTCTTTTCTTCTGAAGGAGCATGGCAGCATTCGCGGGGATGTGTGATGGAGGCTCCACAGAAGATGGCTGTGTCGCAGCCTCTCGGGATGATACAACTCTCAATGCGCTGAACACAGTAAGTCTTCTGAAGTCATCCTGGGTGGAAAGACGCCTCTTTTTTCCTGGACTGGCTGCAGGGAATGTGTGTTGAGCATGAGCATAGAGTAGCCTGCATCTGAGGAGTGAGCACTATGGCCTGGTGCTGGGACCCACAGAGGAGTTGTCGTCCTGGCCAGTGATGTGGCACTCCCTGTTCATTTCTTAATGTATCTTTGCTGCAGGATTGTGGCGAACCTCAAATGAGGTTCTAATAACAGCAGTGGATACTTACGGGGGTCTTATAAGCAAGTGCTCTGCATAGGTGATCTCATTTAATCTTCTCAACACCCCTCTGAAGTAGATTCTCTTATTATCACTGGTTTAGACATGAAGAAATAAAGTTAGAGAGATTAAGTCACAATTCAACGTCAATTGAACGTCAGTACCCCCAAGATTAGAATCTAGAAGCTATGCCTTTAAACCTTCTCTACTGGCTGCGTGCCTGTAATTCAGTAATTAGAGCACCAGCCTGTGCACCTGGTTCGGATCTGGCCAGGGCCTGCTTAACCAAAAAAAAAAAAAAAAAAATGTAAACAAAATAAAAACAACCTTCTTTACTATGTCTGAGACTGTGTGTTTCAAAGCATATAGAGGAACAGGGAAGAAGCTAGGTTTTTTGGGGGATAAATTTGTTGTTTTTTTTTTTAGAATTTATTTTGGAGCTGTGTTAATATTTCACATGATTATAAAACCAAAATTAGGTTTTTCTTCATGATTTATAGATAAAAAATTAAGTTTTAAAAATAATTTCTTAAAAAAACTAGTGTAAAATGAAACAAAGGCACCTCATGTTACCAGCATAATCACTCATTTGCTTCCATCCCGTCACGCGCAGAGCAGCACACTGACTGCTGAAGCCTGTACTTTTTTGGTGTGTGTGTGTGTGGGGGACACACTTCATTTTGGCTTTAGGCTATATCCAATAGGGCTGTATAGATAAATTAATATATTTTAAGTTACATGAAATAATTCTTCTCTGTATGGTTACTGATGTGAAATCATCAAATCTGAGGAAGTAATATTTAAGGAATCAATTTCTGACACTGATAAGGAGTCTGCTTGGTTAGACTTGGTTATGTATATTTACACAGGACGTTGGGCCTGAGGCCGAGCAACTCTTCTGAGGATAAAGTAAGTGTAACATAAGCACCTTGCCTCCCCCTCTTTTTCCTGAGAGGTCACCATAGTTGGAAGGAACTTTGAGATCATCTGTTCCAGTCTCTAAATAGATAAAAATCTAAGTCTTAAAAAGGTCAGGTGACTTCAGTGTTGATGATACCAAGAGCTCCAAAGAGAGGGAAGAAAAGAATCTTCATTCCTGAGTTAGGGGTCTTTTTACCATGTGGTTTCTGCTACACAGCTTGCTTTCGAGGAAATACAGAGCTTTCTGCATGATATTGTTGATCTTATTCCTGGTCTGATTTGGTTTCTTGGCTTTTACGTAATGTTTGCGTGACCCTGGTGGGGGTGTGCTGTGTTCTCAATAACTGAATGTTCTCACATTGCCCTAACGGGTATTTGTGCACTTTCTCACTCATCAGTAGTGTTGTCATTGTTGTTTTTAAAATAAGAGATTTTTATTTTAAACATACAGTGATTGAGCCAGAGGAGACTTTTGAGATTATTTTACAGATAGAAGCTGAGACTTAGAGATTGATGATACTGCAGACAGTGGCTTTGGTAGGTTAGGTGAGAATGTCTGTGAATTTAGAATGCCTTAAAAATATGTGTACACTCAAAGTCTTTGATGAAAACTTTTTTCTACTGAGATTTTTGTGTAAGGGCTTTATTTTTTCTTTTTAATTGTGCAAGTCAGTTGAATTTTGAATAATGAAGATTTTGCCATATTTAATTAAATGTCCATTTTGGTCTCTTTCCTAAATTTATATGATTTATTCCCTTTATTATTCCAAACCCTTTAAGAATTCTTTAGAACGTTTCTGTACAGAGATAATTTCAACTATTTTTGTTCACAGTTGCTTTTGTGACACGTTCTTTCTGGAGTTTTGTTAGCATTTCCAGAGGGTGTAGAGGGCTTTTGGTTTATGATTTTTTGTTTTTATGATGTTGCTTTTTTATCAGTTGAAATTCCTTCCTGTCTAGACTGGCCCACAGTGGCTCAAGTTTCTTGGGTCATGTCATATGGGTTATGTTGAGCTTCTGTAGGATGAAGACTATGCTTATTTTGCGATAAATAGAAAAGGTTAGTGCTGTTCTAATATTTGTACTTCATTGTCGTATTGACTCGGGGAGAGTTTTAGTTGTAATCACTTAATGAAAAGCAAAGTAAATGAAAAAAATCTTGAGATGTTATGTTTATTTTGACTTCCCTAGGGTAATGGAAGATTTGAGTTAAGCAATAAATTAAAAATATATACATTGTTGTGTGAGAAGTATTTATTGTTTTTTTTATAGTATAGTATATATTTAAAACAATGTTAGGCATTTATCAAGAATAAATCTGGGCTTGGCGCCTGTGGCTCAAGCCGCTAAGACGCCAGCCACATACACCTGAGCTGGCAGGTTTGAATCCACCCTGGGCCCACCAAACAACAATGACGGCTGCAACCAAAAAATAGCTGGGCATTGTGGCGGGTGCCTGTAGTCCCAGCTACTTGGGAGAGGTGGAGGCAAGAGAATCGCTTGAGCCCAGGAGTTGGAGGTTGCTGTGAACTGTGATGCCACGGCACTCTACCCAGGGATACAGCTTGAGGCTCTGTCTCAAAAAAAGGAATAAATCTGTATGTGGGAGCCGGGTGTGGCGACCTGTAGTCCCAGCTATTTAGGAGCCTGAGACAGGAAGATTGCTTACTCCCAAGATTCCGAGTCCCAGCTGGACCAACATAGTGAGACTGCATCTCTATAAAAACAGACAGAAAACCTGTAGGCGCTTAGGGAGTATTTCCTACTTCCCAGGGCAATATAGAAATTTAAAATATATGAAATCTGCTATATGCCCATATCAGTGTTCAATATCCCAGTAGGACTGTTTAAGTGCATTTAAATAGTTTAATTTTTTTTTTTTTTTTTGAGACAGTCTCATTATGTCACCCTCAGTAGAGTGTCGTGGCATCACAGCAACCTCAGACTCCTGGGCTTAAGTGATTCTCTTGCCTCAGCCTCCCAAGTAGACGGGACCACAGGTGTCCACCACAATCCCCAGCTATTTTTTCAGAGGTGAGTTCAGGCAGTCCACCCTCCTTGGCCTCCCAAGTGCTGGGATTATAGGCGTGAGCCACTGCGCCTAGCCGCATAGACCTGTTTTTAAATGCAAGCTTTTGGATTTCTTACTCTGACTTTGTTTTTTTCTTCATTTTTAATGATTTTTTTAGTGTGTAATTTTTAAAACAACTTGTGGTAAAACTTATGTATCATAATAAACTGATTTAAAGTCCACAATTTGATGAATCTTCTTAGATATATACCAAACATATATCTTGTGAAACTACGGTGAGGGTCAAGATACAAAACATTTTCAATGCTTCCAAACGTTGCCCTCCTTTTTATAATCCTTTTTCTGTTTCTAACCTCAGATGACCACTGATATGTTTCCTGTCATTTTAGAGTAGTTTGTTTCCTAGAATGTCATACAAATGGAGTGGCATAGTACGTAGGTCTTGGGTCTGTTGTCTCTTAGCGTCCTGTTTTGAGATCCTTTTATGTTGTTTAGTTCATCAGGGGTTCACTCCCTTTTACTCCTGAAGAGTATTTCATTGCAATGGACGTGGATATTAAGAATTTTTTTCCTTTTACCCAGAGGTCGCCATTTTGGTCGTTTCCAAGCTTTGGGCCATTATAAATAATAGATATTACTAACACTGTTATGTGTTTGTGTGGACAAATATTTTTAACTTCTTGGGTAAATACCTAGGAGTGGAGGGGCAGGATTATATGCACACGGGAAGCTTTGTAGCCTGTCAAGAAGGGTTCCTAGAATGGATGTAGCATTTTATATTCCCGTCAGTCGTGTGTTAGAATTTTAGTTCTTCGACATCCTCACCAAGACTTGGTATTGTCAATCCTTTTAATTTTAGCCATTCTAAATGGGTATTTATTTAGTAATACTTATTTCATTGACATTTTAATTTCAATTTTCTCCTTAAAAGTGTTGAGCATCTTTTCATGTCGTATTGCCCATTTGTATATATTTTTGTAAAGCATCCGTTCAAACCTTCTGTCCATTAAAAACAATTATTGTAAAAAAAAAAAAAACAACAACAAAACCAATTATTGTTCTGTATAATTTAGTTAAGAGTTCTTTTTGCGTTTTAGATAGAATTCCTTTTTTTTTTTTCTTCTTAAAGATTCAGGGGTGGCTGAGCACAGTGGCTCATACTCGTAATCCTATCACTCTGGGAGGCCAAGGCGGGAGGATCACTTGAGCTCAGGACTTCAAGAGCAGCCTAAGCAAGAGTGTGAACCCATCTCTACTAAAAATAGAAAAATTAGCCAGGCATTGTGGCAGGTGCCTGTAGTCCCAGCTACTTGGGAAGCTGAGGCAGGAGGAATCCAGGAGTTTCAGGTTGCTGTGAGCTAGGCACTTTAGCTTGTGCAACAGAGACTACAAAAAACAAAACAAAACAAAACAAAAAAAATTAAAGATTCAGGGTCTCTCTTGTTGCCCAGACTGGCTTGCAGTGGTGTGATCACAGCACACACAGCCTCAAACTCACGGGCTCAAGGGATCCTTCTGCCTAAGCTTTCTAAGTAGCCGGGACTAGGGGCACATGCTGCCACACTCAGCTAATTTTTCATCCTGGGGTTGAGTGTGGTGGTGTCAAAGCTTGCAGCAACTTTAGACTCCTAAACCCAAGCGACCCTCTTGCTTCAGCATCCTGCATAGCTGGGACAGCTGGCACTGCTGCAGTGCCTGACTATTTTTAGTAGAGATGGGGTCTCACTCTTGCTCAGGTTTCTCTCGAACTCCTGAGTTCAAACAGTCCTCTTGCCTCACTCAGCCTTCCAGAGTGCTAGGATTACGGGCTTGAGCCACTATGCCTGGCCTAATTTTAAAATTTTTGTAGAGATAAGAGTCTTGCTATTTTGCCCAGGTAGTCTTGAACTGCCGGCCTCAGGTGATCCTTCTGCCACAGCCTCCCAAAGTGCTGGGATTACAGATGAGAGTCACTCACCTGGCCTTAGAATTACTTTCATATATGTGTTGTAAATAATTTCTCCCATGATATGACATTTTTCTTGTTTTTTTTTTTTTTTTTTGTTAGTTTCTTTTGAGACAGAGTCTCACTCTGTTGCTCCGGGTACAGTGCCTGGGTGTCACAGCTCACAGCAACAACTGTTTTTCTTAATTATGTCTTTAATATTCCATTTTGCATATTAAAGTATAATTAATCATTATTTTCCTTTCATGGAAGTATCTCTACTCCAAGATTATAAAGATTGTATCTTTGCCTTCTTCTAGAAGTTTCAGTTCTTACATTCAGTTGATTGATTTTGAATTAACTTTATATGTGATGTAAGTTAGGGTATGAAAGTTGATCTTTGTCCACACAGATACCAGTTGTTGGAGCAACATTTGTTGAAAAGTCTTTTCTGATTCAACTGCCTAAATACCGTTACTGACAGTAAACTGCCTGTGTATGTTTGAGTCTTTTTCTGGATTCTATTCTGTTTCCTCGATCTAATGTCTATCTTTATCATGACCACAATATTTTCAATACTGTAACTTTGTAGGAGGTCTTCACCTTAGGTGGTATAAATCTTTGTGCTGTGTAACTGGGGTGTTTTTGTTTTTTTGTTAAGCAGGCCCAGGCCAGATTTGAACCCACTGCTCCTGGTACACAGGGCCAACCCTCTAACCACTGAGCTACAGGCACCCAACCTGTATAGCTGGGTTTTTTTTGTTGTTGTTGTTGTTGTTTGTTTGTTTGTTTGTTTGTTTTGCAGTTTTTGGCTGGGGCTGGGTTTGAACCCACCACCTCCGGCATACGGGGCCGGTGCCCTACTCCTTTGAGCCACAGAGAGTGCTTTTGTGGTTTCATATAAATTTGGGGATCAACTTCCAATTTTTTTTTCTTTTTGGAGGCAGTGTCTCACTTTGTTGCCCTGAGTAGAGTTCTATGGTGTCACAGCTCACAGCAACCTCAAACTCTTGAGCTCAAGCAATCCTCTTATCTCAGCCTCCCGAGTAGCTGGGACGACAGATGCCCACCATATATATACCGTGATAGTTTTTCTGTTTCTAGTAAAGATGGGGTTTTGCTTTGATCAGGCTGTTCTTGAAATCCTGAGCTCTGGCGATCCATCAGCCTCAGCATCCCCAAGTGCTACAATTACAGGCATGAGCACTTAGCCCAATTTCTATTTTTTAACAAATCTATCTGATAGAATTTTAATTTGGATTGCATTGAATGTATGATCATTTTGGGAAAAATTGACATCCTAACAATGTCAAATCTTTTAATCACAATCATGATATATCTATTTTTAAAACTTTATTTTATTTTACTTTTATTTGTTTGGAAATAGGGTCTGCCTGTGTTACCCAGACTATACTCAAACTCTTGAGTTTAAGCCGTCCTGCCTGGCCACCCAAATAGCTGGGACTATAGGTCATGTCAGTGTGCTAGGCTTTCTTTAATTTCTTGCAGTAACATTTTGTATTTTTCAGTGTATAGGTCTTATACATATTTTGTTAAATGCACACCTATTTCCTGTTTGAGGATTCCATTGTAAGGAAAAGTTTTCAATTTTTATTTCTAAATGTTCATTGAAAAGGTAAAATACAATCCATTCTTATGTGTGGACCTTGCTTCCCGTGGCCCTGCTAAATTCACTGATTTGCTGTAGTCTCCTTCTGGTCAGTTCCTCAGGGTTTTCTATGTGTAGACAGTCCCCAGGTTACAAATAAGATAGATTCTGTAGCTTTGTTCTTAAGTTAGAACAGGTACATTTACCTATTACTTGTAATAGCCTCTTTATATTGTTAATATATGAATTACATTGATCAGCCAACTCGTCATTTCTAGCATCAACCCGTCTTTGTCACCATGTACTATTGGGTTTAATTTGCTAGTATTCAGTTAAGGAATCATATGTGTGCTTATGAGGGGTACTGAGCTGTAGTCTTCATGTTTCTGTAATATGAAGTTTTATAATGTGAACTGTGTCTGATTTTAATATCAGTAATACTGCCCTCAAAAAATTAGTTGGGAAATACTTCTTAGTCTGTTTTCCTAAAGAGTCTGCAAAGGATTGATATTTTTTTCTTTGTTAAGTGTTTGCTAGGATTTGCAGTGGAACTATAATTTTTTTTTCATGGAAAGTTTTAACATTACGATTAGACCTAGGCCTATTCAGATTTTGTATTTTTTCTGTGTCCGTTTGGTAATCTGTTACTCTGTGCTTTTTAAGCATTTTGTACATTTCATGTGGGTATCAAATTTATTGGCAAAAATTTAACTTCTTCCTGCCTTATCTTCTTAATGTCTTTAGGATATGGAATGTTGATCTTTCATTCTGATATTGCTGATTTGTTTCCTCTTGATTAATCTAAACAGATTTATCAACAAGGTCAATCTTTATAGGAGCAAGGGTTTGGTTTATTTCTATTACTTATTTTATCGATTTCCATTTTTATCTTTATTAATTTGTTTTCTACCTATTTGGGGTTTAATTTGATCATTTTTTTTTCTAGCTTCCTAAAGTGGAGGCTTAGATAACTAGAATCTATTACAAATTTTCATTATTCTATTAAAAATATTTTTGAAAATTTTTAAAATGTCTTACTTGATTCATGGATTTTTTTATTTTATTTTACTTATTTTTTATTTATTTATTTTGAGACAGAGTCTCATTATGCTGCTCTCGGTAGAGTGCTGTGGCCACACAGCTCACAGCAACCTCAACCTGTTGGGCTTAAGCGATTCTCTTGCCTTAGCCTCCCAAGTAGCTGGGACCACAGGTGCCTGCCAGTTGTCATTGTTGTTTAGTTCCAGTTGTCATTGTTGTTTCACTATTGTCATTGTTGTTTAGTTCCAATTGTCATTGTTGTTTAGTAGGTCAGGGCCAGGTTCGGACCCGCCAGCCCCTGTGAATGTGGCTGGTGCCCTAAGCACTGAGCTATGGACACCGAGCCCCTTTCACCTTTCACTGTCATCCTCCATGTGTCTACTAATAACTCTTTGTCTTGAAATCTGTTTCATCTGACGTTAATGCAGCCACTCGACTTTTCTTTTGCATTGTCTACATGACGTGTCTTTTTCTAACTTCTTACTTTGCGTCTTGTTTTTTCTTTGTATTTGAAGTACATTTCTTGTATAATTTTTGTTTATACTCTAGTTTTTTAAAATCTAGACGGGCAAGCTCTACTTTTTGTTTGGAGTGTTTACCCTGTTTTAATGCAGATTGTGCTCAAGTTATATAAAAATTGATCCACACATACATCATTCTTAATAGCAGAGGTCTCATTGGAGAATCACAGAAGTAGTTAATTTCATGGCCCACAGGACTTACTGCTTTTGATCCAGTGGTGAACTTACTTGCAGAGTAGTTCAGAACAATGTGGGATTTTTGTTTATTCATTTGTTTCCATGTAATTCTAATCTTTTTACTTCTGTAAGAAATAGTTTTGTAGTGTTGCAGAGGCAAAAGATAATGATAAACATTTGGCCTCTTACTGGAAAAGGAGTGATTTCCTAGTGACAACGGGCATATTCCTTTATGTGTAGCAGTTTTATGTTTTACTGTATTTTAAATTGTGAACACCTATAAATGTGTTATGTTAAATATAAAATTATGTTAAAACATGAAAAAAAGCAGTAGCATTTCCCCTGGAAGATGCCATCTAGAAATGTTTCTGTGCATGTTCTAAGTAGGTGTTTCCTTGTACTCAGTTTGCAATAAACTCACCTGTATACTTCTAGCATACTTAAAATTTGTAAATGTAACATTATTAATATACAGATGGCCTGTCTGATATTTATGGAGTTAGTAATTCGGCTGTGTTTTGAGTGCTTACATTTATAAAATATACCTTTATATTCATACTTAGAAATTGCAGGGCGGCGCCTGTGGCTCAGTGAGTAGGGCGCCGGCCCCATATGCCGAGGGTGGCGGGTTCAAACCCAGCCCCGGCCAAACTGCAACAAAAAAAAAGCCGGGCGTTGTGGCGGGTGCCTGTAGTCCCAGCTGCTTGGGAGGCTGAGGCAAGAGAATCGCGTAAGCCCAGGAGTTAGAGGTTGCTGTGAGCTGTGTGACACCACGGCACTCTACCCGAGGGCGGTATAGTGAGACTCTGTCTCTACAAAAAAAAAAAAAAGAAATTGCAGAAAAGCCCTGTAGTTTGAGAATAAGGTTTTCTAGAAAATAACATGCTGCAGGGTGCAGTGGCTCATGTATGTGCTCATAGCATTTTGGAAGCTGAGGTGGGAGGATCACTTAAGCCCAGGAGCTTGGGGTTACAGTGAGCTGTGATGGTGCCGCTGCACTCTAGCCCTGATCACAGACTGAGACCCTGCCTCCAGAAAAAAGAAGAAAAAAAATACTGACTTAGTTTTACTAAATTGATACTGTATTTCATGCTTTGAGCTCAGGTATCTTTCCATTTCCTAATACAATTCAAATTATTTTGACTTCTCTTTCTCAATAATTTATTATCATTTTTATGTTTATCTTTTCTTGCCATCACTAAACATACATATACTCACTTTGTATAAGTAAAATTTACAATCATATAGCAAAGATTTCACCTCTGCCTGGACAGTTTTATTTCTTGAAATATGGATACCTCTTAGACATTTGGGTTAAGCTCTTTACATATTCAAGAAAGTATGAATTTGTTTGCTTATGTATTTATGCAGACCCACATCTCCTTCAACAAAGGATTCAAGGCTTCCAGTAGGTTAATAGTTTTTCTTTTTGATCTCTGATGTGTACACATATGTCGCTATTTGTTAACCATTGATTATTAATCATCTCTGCTGTTTTCTGAGCACTAGCCCAATGCCTGGTCCATGGTGTAGAGGTACTAAATGTTTGTTGAATGAATCAGGTTAAAGTCCATGTCACTCTGATCATCTAGAACTTAGTGTTATAAAGTCAGCATAGCAGAATATGATCCTTTTCTAAGGAACATTTTCATCTTTTAAAATTAAGTCTATGAGATTCATCAGAGATTTTCTTCATTTATCTCAAATGGACTTAGTAAAGCATCTGGACTTGAATGCATCATATTTCTCAGTTCTCAAATAAGGTATTTCTAGGAGGCCCTTCTGTAGCAGTTTGTCTAAACATGTGACCAGGGTCCTTCTGACATTTATTCCTTACCTACACCCTTGACTTTCATTCTTCCCTTTTCACTACTTTTTCATTCAGGTGAATCAACATTAAATGGTTAATGTTTGCTGAGTTGGGTTAAAATAGTTTTATTCTTTCAGGGTATTTGATTTGTTGTTGAAAAGAGTAACGGGAAAAGTTGATATGCTATTTGATTTCTTATTATGGAAATCCAGTAAATTTCAGAACAGCACCTTTATGTATAAATCAGTCTTGACAAGCACTGTTGCTAGTGTTTTATTCACATAATAACAGGATATTGAAGTCTGCTGCTTGTGGTGTTGTAATTACAGCATTAGTGAAAGTGCAGAAAGAGGCCATGCAAATGACGTCTGCTGGTACAACCAAGGCCTTTCAGCTGGTTGTCACCTTAATATATAATTATCAACTTTCATTTTTCTTTTTTACCTTGACTAATTAGAAACATTTTTAGCTTTTAAAATTTGTTTAAATGTTTAGACATTTACAGCAAGCAGATCTTTTTGGTACAAACAAGTTCATAAACTCACTTCTGAAGTTCTAGGCAATAAATACTTCTAATACAAATTGCATGATACAGTCTTCTATTCTTTTTTTTTTTTTTTTTTTTGAGATAGAGTCTCACTATGTTGCCCTCAGTAGAGTGCTGTGCGTCACAACTCACAGCAGCCTCAAACTCTTGGGTTTAAGCGATTGTCTTGCCTTAGCCTCCCAAGTAGCTGGGACTACGGGTGCCCGCCACAACACCCGGCTAACACAGAGAACAATTTAAACTTGAGGACAGGATAGAATTAAGGCCGGTACCTTACCACAGTCCTCTGCAAATGCCCAGGGAGTCTGTACTTCAGAGGATTTGCTCTTCAACAAATTAGAAATCCTTCCTGTCACATCAACCAGGCATCTCCATCCTGGACTCCTCTCAGGAGTGACTTAGGGATGTGATTCAGCTTTTACTTTTGCTTGATAAAAGTTAGAAAGTTCATTTACTAATTTAAGAAACTTCTGTATCAGTGATTTTTTTTTTTCTGTGCTAAAGAGTGGTAAAATATTTTGAGATTTATCTGGTATTTTGAAGAAAAATTTCTTAATTTTAATCAGTTAGAATTTTTTTAACAACTGGGCGGCGCCTTTGGCTCAAAGGGTTAGGGTGCTGGCCTCATATGCCAGAGGTGGCAGGTTCAAACCTAGCCCTGGCCAAAAACTGAAAAAAAAAAAAAAAAAAAAAAAAAAAAAGAATTTTAACAACTTTTAGCCTATATTAAGTATTAACAACATAGTATTTAGCAAATCAAGATAAAGGCCCTTAGCCTTTTATATTTAAGTAGCTGCTTTAATAAAGTCACATATTGATTTACTTATTTAGTGAAAAACATGTTTAAGTTTCTGCTGTTTTCACATCCATTTGTAGTACATTTCATAAAAGTGTTGATAATATAAATAAGTAGCTCATTGTTAGACCAAATGAATTCTATGATCGAAACCTCACAAGTTTCAAAGGAGCTTATGTATTAACATGGGTTTTACAGTGTACTGTAAAATGCTAGCATTTATGATGTTTGTCCTAGTATACATTTCCTATACCAGCTTGAAATATACTTCAGAATTCTCTGGGGGTTTTGTTGTTGTTGTTTGTTTTGTTTTGTTTTTTGAGACCGAGTATTACTCTGTCCCACGTAACCCGGAGGAGGGTAGAGTGCTGTGGTGTTACAGCCCACGGCAACCTCAAACTCCTGGGCTCAAGTGATCTTCTTGCCTCAGCCTCCCAAGTAGCTGGGACTACAGGTACCCACCACAACTAATTTTAGAGACAGCTCTTGCTCAGGCTGCTCTGGAACTCCTGAGCTCAACCCTTCAACCCACCTCGGCCTCCCAGAGTCTACGTGGGATTACAGGCATGAGCCACCTTTCTCAGCCAGAAATTTATTTTTTCAAAGTTCTAGAGTCCAGTTAAAGTTACTGTTATATAAATATTACTAAAATAAATTATAGTATGTATTTTGAATTTTTTATAATAGTTTTTGGGAAATTTTTATCCTTTTCTGTCTGTTTAAAGTGTGGACTGATACTGAAAGTATAAAAATATTTCTAGAAATGACTGTGATACTTCTATAGCATTGGAGATTTTATTCTTAAAATACTATAAGGAGGCACCTGAAGTCCCCAGCTACTCAGGATGCTGAGGTGGGAGAATCATGTAGGCCCAGAATTTAAAGCCAGCCTAAAGGACAGAGTAACACCGAATATCTTAACTCACACTCACTCTCTTAGCAGTATTTGGCTTTCTCTTTACAAAGAATATAGTTATTTAAGGCTGGGCGCAATAGCTCACACTTGTAATCCTTAGCACTCTGGGAGGCCAAGGTGGGTAGGTTTCTTGAGTTTAGGAGTTTGAGATCAGCCTGAGCAAGAGTAAGACCCCATCTCTACTAAAATTAGACAAACTAGCCACCATAATGGTGGACATCTATAATCCCAGCTACTTGTGAGGCTGAGGCAAGAGGATTGCTTGAGCCCAAGAGTTTGAGGTTGCTGTGAACTAAGATGATGCCATGGCACTCTACCCCAGGGCAATAGAGTAAGACTCGGTCTCAAAAAAATAGAGGGAATATAGTTATTTAGATATCAAAACTGTCGTGTATGACTACCATGTTAACTGCTCCACTCTGACCTCCCAGGTTGCCCAGTTTTCTTCCTCAGCTTCTGTCCCAGCCTCCTAACATTCTTGGTCCCACGTGCCTCTTCTTAGCCTGAGCCTGGTAGAATAGGGGTGACATTGCTTTTCAGCCATCCTTGTGGGCAAGCTCTTATGTTCTTTAGAAACTTGATCTTTGAGCTGGCCTGGGGTGATCTCAGACTACCCTTGAAGCTATAGCTTTCTCAAGTCTCTGTTGTCTTTTCCAGTTCCAGTCTCTGCCTGGAGTCCAGCCCTACTGGCCTCTGACAATCTGTGTTACCCAGTCCAGCCCTTTTCTCAAAAAGGCTGTTTATACCCCTGCCCAGCCACTGCTGGGGCTCGTCAGTAACTGCACAGGACAGCCCACTCCTGCCTTCTCTCCACCCACAGTGTTTGTCGGGGTTCTCATAATGCTTTAGAGTATCAGTTATCCAAGAATTTTCCAGAAGATTAGCTCTCTTTTTTCCTCCTCTTCTTTTTCTTTCTTTTTAAAAAATCCATTTCAGAAATGAAGTGTACATTTTCATATATTCTCAAATGAGTCTACTTTTACTTAATGTCTTTAAGTGATCATTACTAGTGGCCGTTACCCCACATAATGTGCGACTGTTAGAGTTTGAGGTCTTTGGTTTGCATATTAGTTGCCAGATTTTTTGTCTTCCACAGTCTTCTCTTCTTCTGTTCCTGTTTTTGTTTGCATGTTATTATTATTTTCTTGTAGTTTTCTTTCTTTTTGTTATTCTGTTTGGAAGCATACAGTCTGATTTTTTTTCTTGAGACATATCAGATTAGGAAAACTAGAATTAAGAGGCAGCTAAATTTCTAAGGCTTAAGAGTGAGAAGCTTCTTTTTTATTTTCTGGAGACAAGAGTCTCACTTCGTCACTCTCAGTAGAGTGCTATGGCATTGTAGCTCACAGCAACCTCAATCTCTTGGGATCAAGCAATCCTCTTGCCTCTTCTGAGTAGCTGGGACTACAGGTACCCACCATAAAACCCAGGTATTTTTTCTTTTAGAGATGAGGTCTTGCTCTTGCTCAGGCTGGTCTTGAACTCCTGAGCTCATGCAATTCACCTGTCTTGGCCTCCCAGAGTGCTGGGATTCCAGGCGTGAGCCCCTGCGCCCGGCCTTTATGTGTGTGTCTTTCCTATTATCTGAGCTGCTGGCTTCCTGCTCTTCTGTACCCTACCCTCAGCCCCAAGCCCAGAGTTAAGATGGTGTGCTTACTTTGTCATTACAGCTGGAAAAATTCCTGTTCTTATTTGTTCCCACATGACTGCCTGTCCACTGCTCCAGCAGAGACGTCCCGGGATGGGCCCTGCATTTCAGGCTTCTTCCTGGAACACGGGTTTATGTTGGAGTCTTTGTGTTGCTGCTTACTGGGGAAGGCCCTACAGCACCATGCTGAACCTCTTGGCTTCGTTTCCTCATGTTTAGTACTTTTGCCATGAAAGGGTGGTCTGAGGACTGATGAAAGCTCTAACATAGTTCTTGCAACACTCCATGCTGCTCAACAGATACTGCTTCTCCCTCCTTTCTCCTGTTGTGACTCTCCAGGAACATTGTAGTTCCAAAAAGTAATGGAGGGAAAAAGAGAAGCTTGGTTCAAGGACTGTGTATTTCCTTCTGAAAATTAACTGGACTTTCCCCTCAAACCCTATTCTCAACAGTTAAATTCTAAACCAGTTGCGGTATAATCCTGGCACTCTGGAAGCTGAGGTGAGAGAATCCCTTGAGCTCAAGTTCAGAACCAGCTTGAGCAACAGCAAGACCCTGTCTCTACTAAAAATAGAAAAACTAGCTGGGCTTGGTGGTGGCTGCTTGTGGTCCCAGTTCCTCAGAAGACTAAGGCAGAAGGATCACTTGGGCCCTGGAGTTTGAGGTTGCTGTGTGCTAGACTGACTCCCAGCACTCTATCCTGGGGCAAGAGAGTGACCCCGCCAATAGTGAGATTCTGTGTCTTTGCTATTATCTCTGAAATGTGCTCCAATAAGAATACTCAGACAAATTTAGCCTCTCTGATGCTTAAACAGTGTTATTTGGAGTGACAATAGCCAAATAAAAGCAAACATTTTGCTTTTAGTTTCAATTCTAGTTTTTTAACATTTATATGTATCATGTTTTCTTTTTGAGACTGAGTCTCACTGTGTCGCCCTAGGTAGAGGCTATGACATCTCACAGCTCACAGCAACCTCAAACTCTTGGGCTTAAGCGATTCTCTTGTCTCAGGCTCCCAAGTAGCTGGGTCTACAGGTGTAGTTGTAGTTTTTTTGTTGTAGTTGTCATGGTTGTTTAGCAGGCCTGGGCCGGGTGCATGTGGCTGGCGCCCTAACTTCTGAGGTATGGGTATGTAATTAACTGATGATAGAGGAATTAATTAAAGTAAATTGACATCTGTGAATTGTGCTTTATGAGAATATTTTTTTAAATTTTGTCTTGGATAGAGTTTGGCTTTCTCTTTTATGTTAACAATTGAAATAATTAAATTACATAAAAATTTAGGATCTATTTAAAATCCCACCTTTTTTTCCTTTCTAGGTTATTTTGACAATTTCCTGTCATTTATAAACAACATTATTTTGTGTAGCAGAAGGCTTTTAGATCTCATGTTTTTAATGGACCGTGATTATTTACTGTTTAGCTTAAATGTAGTCTAACGTAAACAGGTTTTTTCTATGGTTATTATAATGGCTGTATTTGAAAATGTATCTTTGGTGTAGTAGAAACTGCCAGATGCAATGCCATTTACTCTTCAAAGGTCACAGGAAAGGGACATTTAAATTAAGTCATAAATTACAATTGAAGAACAATATTTTGATGTGTGAGACTGGAGATGTCAGAGCAGGGAGATGTAATTCATGGGTTCATTATAGAACAGAGGTGCCTGACAGCTGAGCCATGCCAAAAGGAAAATTTATTTGCAACATCACGCAGACAGAAAATGGTAGCTCAGATGAGAAGGCAGAGCAGGAACTTGAAACCTTGTGGTAATACGCAGAGTGTATGCTAATCAGAATGCCTGAGACCCAGAGATATTTAATGACTGCTGTAATATTAATGAGACATGTGCACATTTTCAATCTTATCTAAATTAAGACCTTGTCCTTGCTCTATAAAATAACACACTTTATAAGAAAGCATTAAGGTGGATTCTCTAACCTCTTTGTCCAATATACAGATTTGCTGAAATTTCAGAATTATTTAGGCAGAAGAATTAAAGCTGGAAACAAGATTTCTATCTATTACAGCTTTGAGGAAGGATGTAATTTAATGTTTATAGCAATCCAGGAGAAGTTCAATCATGAGTTAATTAAACTGTAGGCAGTCATTAAGTATTATTTATTCTTTTGAGAAACTTGCCAGTAAAGCACTTATATATATATATAAAATTATAGAAAGTAATAAGCAGGGAATGATTTGTCAGGCAGAGTGCAAGTAGCAAATTAAACTTGGGTAATTATGCAGAAATGTGTTTTTCTTCTTAAAGCACCATCCTTTCTGCTAATCAGGAGGAGGTCAGAGGTTATAATAAGACAGTTACAGGTGTAGAGTGACTACCAACATCACGGCCCTGTCGAACCTCTGGTTGTTTTGTAAGCACCGTGCATCTAAAATACTACTCCCGTTGGTGGCACCACTGCAGACTCATAGCTGTTTTCACTTTGGAGTAGCGTGTCTCATTTAATGCTTTCACCTTGTTCTGTGACACAGCTGAGGGCTGGTGGTGTTATACCCATTTGCCAGATGAAAACCTCAACACAGCTGCTGGTTTGGGACAAAGAATCTGTCACCTGCCTCCTGTCTTGTGCTATTTTTGCTAGACTATACAAGACACTGTTTGATAATCTATGTAGACTGTGTTGAGCACCTGGAGTCCTCGAGGGCTTTTTATGTAACTGGCTTAATGTGCTCAATTACTTAGGGCACAGCGTCTTTGGGTCTGAGTGATTCAGGTAGTGGTTACTTTTGTTATAGTGGAACCAGTAAGAGTTGATTATTCAGAAGCTGCTATTATTTTTAGCACCAAAACTCCCTTCCAAGTCTACTTTGCCTCCCTCACACACACCTGCGTCACTCTGTCTCTGTTGCCAGCACAGTAACTGACATAAGGAGTTGGTCAGTGACTCTTTGGGGACTGAATGGAAGGCAGGAGAAGGTGATGTGAGCCGCTCACCTCTGAGGTTGGAAGAGGCCTGGATACCTCAGCTGTGCGGGGGAGAGTTCACATTTGCTCTCTCAGAACGTGAAGGAAAGAGTACAGCTTTGAGGATTCTCTGGAACAGCCCCAAAAGCCAAAGGACAAATTGCTGGAAAAGAACAAAACAGAGATAGTTCTGTGATGGGGTGACTTGAGGAATCACCATTCTGTTATCATATTCCAGCCATAAAGCCCAGATCTTACTTGGCCTGTGGCTTAGGAAAGAGATTTTATTTGTTTAGAAGTGCAGTCAAGCAGTTTAGTCATGTGGAGGAGAGGCAGACAGATTTACAAGTAAATGTTTCCTTGTTCATTGAATTAAAAAAAAAAAAAAAAAAGCCAACAGAACAGAAAGAAAACCATCACACACCTGTGGCAATACATTTGAAAGCCGTTTCTGCTAAGTGACACCTTGCTGTAGGGGTGGGGGGCGATGGAGAGGGTAAAAGATCTAAATTTCCCGCCACCAGTAGCTTTTGGAGAGGGAAGCTGATTAAGAATCTCAGTTCCTGGGTCAAGCATGGTTGGCACACGCCTGTAATCCCTCTGGGAGGCCAAGGTGGGTGGATCGCCTGAGCTCACAGGTTCAAGACCAGCCTGAGTAAAAGTGAGACCCTATCTCCAAAAAACTGGGTGCTCTGGCAGGCACCTGTAGTCCCAGCTACACGGAAGGCTGAAGCAAAAGGATCACTTATGCCTAAGAGTTTGAGATTGCAGTGAGCTATGATGCCATTGCACTCTACCGGGGGCGGAGGGGGGGGGCAACAAAGTGAGATGGTTGTCTCAAGAATAAAAGAAAAAGAAAAACTCAGTCCCTGCTTTGTGCAGGGATCTTTTTCCAAATAGCTCTAAAATGTTCAATTCTCTGCACTCTACATTCAAATTGCATTTAATTCCAAATTTTACCAGCCTGGTGCTTGGCTGGAAAATGGACAGAAAGGTTTAATTATCTTGTTTTAATTGCTTTTCTGTGGCTCCAAAGTGAAGCTATAAGACATTTGAGTGTTTTACCTCTTGTCTTTGTTGCCATTTCTTTGAATAGTCGTATTCACAGCTAGGAAAATGGTAGAAAATTTTATTGACATTAAGGACCTTTTGCCTTAGCAATATTGGGAAGCCTGCATTGAATTTCCTGATGTATCTGTGTGGTTGTAATTAGGTGCTTAAAGTTTGAAACCTACATAATGAAATAAAATTTACAAAATGAAATTATCCATTCCTTCAGAGTTTGATGCTATATTACAGAGAAATGTTTTTCATAATAATTTTTTTGAGATTTAAGATAGCCAGTAACTTGTTAAGCTTACCAGCCCTCGTTTACATGAGGAATACACTGACATATCCATTTAGTTTTGGGGGTTGTTTTTTTTGTTTGTTTGTTTTTTGAGACAGAGTCTCACTTTGTTGCCCTCAGTAGAGTGCTGTAGCTTCTAGCTCACAGCAACCTCAAACTCTTGGGCCCAACTCAGCCTCCCAAGTAGCTGGGACTATTGGCGCACGCCACAATGCCCAGCTATTTTTAGAGACAGTCTCTCTCTAGCTCAGGCTGGTGTCAAACTCCTGAGCTCAGGCATTCCGCCTGCCTCAGCCTTCCGGAGTGGTAGGATTACAGGTGTGAGCCACCACACCCAGCGACATATCCATTTTAGCTCTTGCTTTAACATTGTTTTGGCCTCATTGAAGAAAGAAAGTCCTTATGATTATCCTAAAGAAAACCTCTTTTTAGGACAGTTGTTTGTTCATGTTGTAAATAAGCAAAGAAGGTAGACCCTAAAACGTTTAGGACCTAGAGTTGGGATGTGATATTTAGATAGGTGTGTCTCACTGGGAGGACACCTTAATTCTGATTGTTAGGTGTGCAGTATTCTTAGTCCTAAGTTTCTGATGTCTGTGGTCTTTGTTGTTCACAGCTGCATCTGTCCCAGCACTCAGACAGTGCTTGACACAGCCAAGCATCAGGAGTGGAGGACGCCCTGAACTCCAGCCATGTTCCCAAAATGCTATAATCTTCCATTACGAAGCTATGTAGGCCATAGCAGTTAAAAATGTATTTTTAATAAAGTGTAATAAAAGCGTTTATTTAAAGGTGTAAGTAAAGCTCTCTTTGGGAATATCCTCAGACAAGATTCCTAGAAGGGAGAAAAGAAGGTTCCCCTTTAGAAAGATGCCCTTGGTCCCTAGGAGGAGGTGGCCAGAACAGCCATTTGACCCCGCTTTGTCTTGGGCCCTGTGGGATACTGACGATGCCATAATAATGTTCTGCCTTCATCCATTCAACAGGTATTTCATTTCTTTTGGTAATAATACCACACTTTTTGCTTTTCAAATGTTTCTTTATATTGGGATGTGAGGCATGGGTACTAAATATTTATTGGGTTTTAAATCATGGAAAGGTCAGGAATATTTTAAGAGACCTGTCAGACAATGGATCAAACAGAAGGGAGGAATTACCCATTACTTAAAGAACAGAACAGTAGGCGGAAGCTCTGATTACCACATATATTGCGACAGCATTTTCAGGGGAAAGTGAGTGCAGTCTGAAATTAATTTTTATAGAAGAAGCGAGAATTCGGAGATGTTTTTAGGGGAAATGCTTCTTTCTCCGTTAAACACCTCCCTGTAAAGCTGAGAGGCGCCGTGCGGGTGTAGCCCTCCTGTCCGACACTGAGCAGTGCTGTGCGGGTGAAGCCCTCCGGTCCGACACTGAGAGGCGCCGTGCGGGTGTAACCCTCCCGTCCGACACTGAGCAGTGCCGTGCGGGTGTAGCCCTCCCGTCCGACACTTGAGAGGCGCCGTGCGGGTGTAGCCCTCCCGTCTGACACTGAGAGGCGCCGCGCGGGTGTAGCCCTCCCGTCCGACACTGAGAGGCGCCGTGCGGGTGTAGCCCTCCCGTCCGACACTGAGAGGCGCCGCGCGGGTGTAGCCCTCCCGTCCGAGACTGAGCAGTGCCGTGCGGGTGTAGCCCTCCTGTCCGACACTGAGAGGCGCCGCGCGGGTGTAGCCCTCCCGTCCAACACTGAGCAGTGCTGTGTGGGTGTAGCCCTCCTGTCTGACGCACTGCAACCACAACAATTCACTTGCCTGTGCAGTCATAGCATTTCTCCATCTCTATAGTTTACAGCTCTCCTGGGTTCACCAGAAGGCAGGAATGTCGTGGGGATTGATGAGATGTGGCGTAACCATCCACTCAGCAGTTTGCTTTGAGAGCGGGTCTGAGTTCTTAGGAGTGATCTGCTGCTGGGCACATAAGATCAAAATATCTAAAAACTGAAATTAAAAATGTTTTCAAAAATGTCTTTTGTGTACTGTACTAGCGTTTTAATCAAATCTCACAAAGCATTGACATGAGTAATTATGCAAAACATGTGGGTTTTGTCTATAGTTTAACACATTTTTTTGTCTATCTCTGAAAAGGCTATCATCTAATCTAGAAGTTTGGTAAAAGTTAAGACAAGCTGTTTTCCTTTTTTCTGTCCTTTTTTAAAGCAATAGCTAACATATATTTGTAATGTTATCTTCACAATAGCCTGAAGAGGTCGATGTTATGATTGTTCCCATTATTAAAGATGTAGAAACCGAGGCACGACAACAGTGAGTAGCTTGCTTCAGGCATCCTGATTCCAAATTCCATAGTTTTTCACACTTCCCTTATAATTAATTACCCTACACACTATATTTACCTCATAAAATACTAATTTTGCCAAGAGATTTTTATTAGAAATTTGTGATTTGATCAACTTTATTTGATTTCAGATTATGGCCAAATGTGTGCTTTTGAAATTGTATAGGCATGCATTTTTTTCCCTTTTATTCAGTTTTAATCCATGGTAAGCTGTCATTATAAATCATCTTTATATTGTAGAACTTGGCAGATATCTACTTGTTAGAAGGCAAACCTTGAAAATCTAACTTTACTTTAAATCCTTTTATATTTCTGAAAAAAATGCTAGATAGGACAGTTTTCAAACAGTTGCAAATTATTGCAGCATTTTATTTTTTAAAATAGTCTAATGATGAATGTATGTGTTAGTATTTATTTACTGTAACACCACTCTAAGGCAAGATCCAACATTGATCATTGCAGTGGATGTTTCATTTTGTTTTATCAATAAGACAGGTGACTTATTATCACAGCTGACATACAGCCTGGAATTCCCAGTCTTGATTTAAAATAAATTGAACAGTGAGAATGCTCTGGAAATTTAGATTTTTAATATTTTCTGTTTTGCTGAAAGAGCAATGAAAATGGATATTTGTGATATCCCTTTCAAGAGTAGTTAAATGGTTAGAAGAAAGACTTGCTTTGTGGACGTTTCCAGCACACATTTACTTGTCTGTTTCCGGTTTTTATTGCCATTTACTATGTTCCCAGCCTGGCCTGTAGCAGTGTCTGGGGAGGCATCCGTGTCCGTGTGTCCTTCTCACTGGCTTTCTGTTAGAGGAATCCTGTGATTCCAGAGCTCTTTGCCGAGACCCAGGCAACTGGCAACCTGCTTTATCTTGTCAGCTTCTACGCGTTGTATTCCCATAACATGTCCCCACCCGTCTGTGAGTTTCTGGGAAGTCGGAGCTGTGACTTCATAGGGTTTGTGCTTTCCTTGTCTTGGTTACCCAGCAGATGCTGGGAGATTGTCCAGACACAGTATCGACGTGTGGGAGAAAAGATGATCTTGTCCCCTCGCAGGGCAGCAGTCCCTGTGCTGTGCTGCTCACTGCCGCACCCCACGGTCTGATGACGTTCCTGCAACAGACTGGGCACCAGGCTGAATAAACTGAGATCTAGACTTGGATTAAGTCTACCCAGGGACAATAGCTGAAGGCATCTACTTGTTTATTCCTTTTTAATTTAGCAAATGTTTTTAGAGTATCACATTATGCTATGGACTGCGTTAGACACTGCAGATAGAAGTCTTAACCAAAATCAGTTTTTGTGTCAGAAGACTTAACTGTGTAAGGGAAAGGCAGATTTCCAGTGAGAATTTTGAGTGACAGTCACAGTTTGGGAAAATAGAATAAGATTATCTTTTTACCTGTCACTTCTCTATGTCTGCAGTTTGGGACTCAGAAACTAGGAGAAGGGTTTGTGGTCATAGAATCCACGGCAGGAGTGTTTTGGCAAGGGAGGAAGGAGTCTTCAGGCAGTGCTCTGGCTTGAAAAGATTCAGGGTGAGAAAAGTTGGGTCCTACTGGGAATGTGTGTAAACCAGAATCTTCATTCATATACACTGAAAATTGGCATACTATTAATAGGATTATTCTCTTTACAAAGCCCTTACAGATTAGGCACGTCAAAGGTTTTTTAGTGAAAGTACTGTATCTGGAAAATTTAAGAAATATGAGAAGGAAAGAACATAATCTAGTGTGCCTTTAGGCAGCTCTGGAGAGAGGGGGTTAAGAGTGGGCAGCCTGTCAGCTCGGTGTGATGGGCACCTTCAGTTAATCTTCCTGTGCCTCAGTTTCCTCATCTATAAATAGGGTGACAGCAGGTCTTACCCCGTAAGATTTAATGAGAGAATACTTGCATCACAGTATTATTAAGACAAGTGCATTGAATATGCTGAGCGCTCTGTCAGGCCAAATGCTCAGATGTGCTTTGTTGTTCCTAATCCTTTTTTCTTTTTGGAAACAGAGTCTCACTCTGTCACCTAGGCTAGAGTGTTGTGCCATCAGCCTGGCTCACAGCAACCTCGGACTCCTGGGTTCAAGGGATTCTCCTGTCTCACTGTCCCAGAGTGCTTGGATTACAGGCACGAGCCACCACACCCGACCTGTTGTTCTTAATCTGATTCCCGTAATTGCCAAAATGTTCTCTTCCTTACTTGTCTCCATCTCCCAGAATAGCTAGGACTTAGGGGATGGTTGGAAAAATTATCATGAGTCTGCATGATTGAGTCCTTGTGTCCCTTTCTTGGTATGTCTGTGAGAGAATGTAAATGCAGGCCTTGCCTTTATTAATTTGTTTCCAGTTGTGTTATTTGGTTCAGTAACTAACTAAGATTGTTGTTGTTTTAGCTACACGAAAGTGGTTATGATGCTGGCAAAGCCCTGCAGCGTCTGGTGAAGAAGCCCGTGCCTAAGCTGATTGAGAAGTGCTGGACTGAGGACGAAGTGGTGAGCGTGATCCTGCATTTGCCTTGTGTTCTGGGTCATTGGGGCATTTGCTTCTCAACGTGTGACCTCCCTGCTACTCAGGGAAGGGAGCTCTCAGAAGATTCAGAGACGCAGGGGGACTGTCCATGGCATCTGTCAAAAGGACAGAGCCTTTCTTGAAGCCTCATCATTGTATAGAATGGTTCTAGAAAGGTTAGATTCCATAGATGATGGGAAAGATTTGCCCAAATTTCATGGAAAGATAGGAGAAATCGATAGTTAATCCTTAAAAAAAAAGTTAATCTGAGTTAATTTTTAGTGTAATCTAGCTTGTGGTACCTCCCTATTAAAAGATGTAAGCATGTTAAAACCAGCTGACACATAGCCTAGAGTAGGGTCGTGACTGTAGGACCCCTCACCTACTGATGGACATTAATTAAAAGCAAGAAGCATAGACTTGATTACATAAATACAGTGGGTTATACGTATTGATTCTATTTTTGTGGCCCATTGAAGGATGTGGGAGAGAGAAATGTGCCCACAGACACAGACCTGCAAACCCACAGGTTCCTACCAGCAGATGGTTCTCATGAAGCCACATCCCCATCTTGTGACATGTAAAAGGTATTGCTATAAAAGACTTCACAGATTTCTGTGCTTTCTCGAATACAGTTTCCAATGTAAATGTGACCACTTGACATTTGCCCTTCAAGTGGAATGAAATTTAGGTGAAGGCTGGCATACAGACACATAGTGATCACAGGCTTCTCATCTGTGTTTGAAAAAGAGTGTTTAGAAATTGTATGTGCTTTCCTGATCTGCTGTCTTTCATTTATCAGCAGTGTTGACCGCATGCTCATTATGTGCCCAGTTCTGTGCTAGATGTGCTGTGTCAGGAGCCTTTACGAGTTGTATGTTTTGAGGGGAACCCTTCATGAATCACGGTGTCAGGTAGTAGTAGAGCGCTGTGGAGTAAGGGAGCAGGGTGATGAGGATGGGGATTCATCTGGGTGGGGGCACCGTCTTATATAAGGAGGATCAGGAAGGTCCTGGTGTGTGATGTTTAGGTGAGACCTTAGCTAAGTGAGGAGGAGAGCCTTTCTCTGATATCCCTTTTGGGATATCCCTTCTGGGCCCAAAGGTAGGACCATGCCTTCCATGTTTAAGAAACAGGCAGGAATTCATCTGCAGCATGGCAGGAGGGGAGCAGTGGGAGAGCCAGGTGTAGTTGTGCGGGAGGAGGGCGAGTCCCAGAAGGAGCAGAATTAGGTATGGCCTAGACTCGTGGGCAGGGCCTTGCAGTTTGTTCCGCACAAGTAGCTTCTGAGCAGAGGAGGGACTGGCTGTCAAGTGGCCTCTCAGTGCTTCTGTGAGAGTCCAGGCTGGGCTGGCAACTGAGTGGCATGTCAGCAGCATGGTGGCGAGAGTGATGTGATCTGAGACGTACATTGAAGGTAGAGCAGTGACTTTGCCCCTGGCATGGCTCTGGTTGCAGGTGAGAACAGAGCTGGGAGGCAGCAGAGGTGAACTGAAAGGGCCGTTGAGGGTTTGGTAATAGGGCCGTTGAGGGTTTGGTAATAGAGCACGGTCAACAGTCCCTCAGGACTGCAGATTGTATCAGACTTAATGATGATGAGGTTAGTGTAGCTGTTTTAAATTAAAAAAAAATTAAAATCTTACATGATTTAGTAAAGAGGTGGAAACATCTTAAACATATTTTAGTGTTCAGATAACCAAAATAATAATAATGATAAATTCAGTTGTTTTGAGACATTATGTTGACATTGTTTTTCCCTAGAAACTTATTTTTGTGGGGAGATGGGAGTTTTTTTTTTTTGAGATTTGAGTCTCACTCTCGCCCTGGTAGAGAGCCATGGTGTCACAGCTCACAGCAACCTCACACTGTTGGGCTCCAGTGATCCTCTTGCCTCAGCTTCCCAAGTCACTGGGACTACAGGCACCCGCCACAACACCAGCTAGTTTTTCTCCTGCTATTAGAGGTGGAGTCTGGCTCTGGCTCAGGCTCAGGCTGATCTCAAACTCCTGAGCTCAGGTGATCCACCCACCTCAGCCTCAGAGTGCAGGGATTACAGGCAGGAGCCACTGTGCCCGGCCAGGAGATAAGAGATTTGATGAAGAGTTTTAAATTCTAGAAAGAGCTTTTATGGAAGGACGTCAGGAGATGGAAACGATGGAGCAAGTGTGCGCGGTGTGGCCGTCAGCCCGTCTTCCGGCCCAGCAGGGCTCGGTGTCCAGGTCCTGGTCAGCGCGTGTGCACCGTGACAGTGGCTTCTGCATCTCCCTCTCTTCCAGTTCTTGAGCCTCTCCCTCTGTCTCCTCCCCCACCTCTCTGTCTCTTCTCAGTGTTCCCCACGGCCCCCTTCCTCCTCCTTCCCCCAGCTCCTCTCCTCCCTCCCCTCCTATCTTGCTCCTATGACCTTTCATTCCCTCTGGAATTTCAAAAACATACAAATATTCCTGCTTAAAGAAAGCTAATTTCCTTTTCCTACAGCACTTGCTTATAATAGGAAGACGTGGACTGTGTCCCCTCTGCAGCTGCTCAGGGGGTTTTAGCAGTGAGATGGGAGGGGTCTTACCCATCAGAAAGAGCTTAGCTGTATTTTGAAAACCAAAGCATGACTCCAGAGTGGTGAACATTTTGAGTATGGGAAAATAATCCTTTACTGCATAAATCCATGTCAGTTTGGGCTCATTTTTATCATGTTTGCTTCTTGTTTTGAGAAATATTTTGGCAGTCATCCAGCTCTTGCAGAGCCTAGGGATCAAATGGTTCCTTATTTGTAGGAAGCAAAGCTTCATTTTCTAAAACCTCAACAGTGAATAAGAGGGAGTGATTGAGTAATTGAGAAGTTGAAGAAAGCTTTTGATGAATGTATCCAAATCACATCTTGGAATAGATTTATGTGGCAACAAGGCAGTTCCCTCTTCACCTTGGCCTGGCGTTAGCTGTGTTCATGTCAACCCCTCCTGTTGAATTTACTACATTTTCTCACTTTAGGAATCCCAAGAATAAGCAAAACAAATGTGTTCCAGCTAAAATAAGCACATGGGCCTGCCTCCCTATGTCTTCCCCTCCCCCCCCCCCGTTTTCTATTGGAACATTCTAGTTATTTTTAAACTCTTTTGCCTTTAGTAGTTCTTTCTCTGTGTATTTGTATTAGTATTAGGAAACAGCTGCCCCTATGAGAGGGTCAGTGGAGTGAGCACCTCAGGACATGAGTGCCCTAGTCAGTGGACAGGCTGGGCCCATACCCCTCGTGACCCCAGCAGGCCCACTGCTCTGTGAGGAAACTAGCCTCTGTCACACCCGCCCATCTTGTGAGGCGAGGCTCAGGTCCTCTGCCCACCCCCGTCCCGCCCCACCCTTGGTTGCTCCTTCTCCTGTACGCATCATTTGTTGGCAGTTAATCCTTTGCTGCCTGGTGCTAACTTCTGTGCTGCAACTGCCAGCTTTTTGTCCATCAAAGTCTGTATTTCTGAGTTGACTTCCCTCCTAGTTTCTAAACTTACTGAGGATGAGAACTATTAATGATAAGGATAATGTTTCTCCGTAGGAGGAGCTTAAACATTGTAACTTTGTTCAAGGTTATTGTTTTTTAAAAATTCACTATAATTATCCAGCATTTAGAAAGTTACAGTAATTAATAATTATAGCATCAAAGAGAAAAGCTTCTACATATATCCCAAGCTGTCCTTAAAAGTTTTATTTTTGGAAAGAGCTCCCAAGTTCTTCATCATCACCACCATCATCATCATCCTCATCCTATCACCCAACCTCTTTTTCCCAAGCCTGGAGGTAATCCCTAATTCTGGAGATCTTAGACCAATGGTTCTCAACCTGTATTAAAGGGCCACGGCGTTAGGAAGGTTGAGAACCGCTGTCTTAGACCTTAGGTTTCGCCTCGCAGTACTCGGAGTCATCGTTCTTATAGTTTGTGTGTGTTTAGCTGTGTTCTTTTTAATTGAAGTTGCTTTGGGGCTGAGATACTTTAAATCTTGAACTGAAGCCAAATTGACACCAATTTCTGTCAAATTCTATACCAGATCCTGCAAATGAATTCTGCTTTCCTGGAGTGACTGTGAGAAACACCTTGGTAGTTAGCTCATGGTGTGTCTTTCAGGCCGAATAAACTGGGTCAGATCAGAGAAGCGTTTTGGAAGAAATGCTACGTCAATTCATGAAGCTTATTAAATACTATGGTGTGGGCAGAGAGAGAGCCCATGTAGCGGCTGGCTGCTGCCTGTGAGGGTTGTACTGATGGGGAACCACATTCACGCACATTGTGCTGAAAGTACAAGTATGAGGAAGTCATCTAAATCAGTAGAATTTAGGACTAGTAAGAAGAGGAAATACAGATTAGAACTTGAAAGAAAAAAAAAACCCAAACTGAAACCGTAAATTATTAGGTTTTTGATTAAACATGATGAATACATTCACACGTAGCACCAAGGCCCCCGGATGCACTGCACCTAATGGAGACAGATGAAGTCGCCCGCCCGGGCCTGGGCCAGCGGCTTCTGCTCATCTGCGCCTGTGAGCGGAAGGCGTGTGCGCTGCTGCCGTGTGGCTGCTTATTGCACTGGGACTCAGTTGCTGCTGGTGCTGTGCTCTTAATTAGCATTCAGCTGTTGATTATGGAAATACTGGGGAAGCTAATTGAATTCTTTTTAAAATTCTGGGCCTGCATTTTCCTCGTAGAGTTCGGCCTGACTTGGCAAGGTTGTAAGATTGGGTGCTCCCCTGAGCTGTGCATTTCACCCTTTGCTTCCTATCCACTTGGCTATATTTGGTTTTTGAAATTATTTTCATGTTGAATTAGCTTTCAGCAAAAATCTAGGTGTTGCACAAGGTGAAGGAAGTTTTTATTACAGGTGGTATCACCTCAAGGTGTTTCCATTTTATCTTGGGTAATGGTAGCTTTTATCTTGAAATATGTCCCCCATTAAATATTTTATACCACATTTGATGTAATACATAGTACAGTGAGGTAAACAACCTTCATACAATTAGGTTCTGAAATTTTTATCCAAAGATTTAATCCATGGTGGTGATAAACCATAATTTGCCATGTATATGGATCTATTTATAAGTTCATAAATTTTAAAACATCTAAACCTTCCTTCAGTGTAAAGCTCAGTTTATCATAAGTAGAAATGAAAATCCTTCTTTAAATATCGACATGAAAAATGGTGAAGTAATCTTCTAAATTTGTAATCCCGTGCACCCAGGCAGCTGGTCAGCGCGTCACTCAGGCAGAGCTCAGAGCTCGCACAGGGCTTGGCTGGGTGTCTTTCCAGCAGCATCTTCCCTGCCTTTGTTATGCCCTTTTTGGAATGTCTGCTGGAAAAAACATTGTTTTCATTGTTCACTTTTTTCAAGCGAGGCATCCGGGTGTGCCAGAAGACAGAGCTGCTTAGTGGGGCAAAAATACAATGAATTTTATTTACTGTTTGTGTGGCAGCTGAAGAAAATGGAATTCACAGCAAAATCCAAATTCAGGTCCTATAGCAGCAGGAGGCTGTGCAGGTGAAAGCCGGCACGGGGGTGGGGGGGGTGGTGATGGAGGGAGAGGGGCTCCAGGGCCTGCAGTTAGCATCAGGCGTGGTGTTTTGTTTTAAAATTATACATCAGCAATATAGGAGAAGACTTAATTATATTTAGGAATGGTAGAATTTCGAGAGTTGTTGGCCATGTTATGCGGTCATTCAGGAAATGCTGGTGGTAGGAGAACCTGTAGGTCCTCTAGCATGAACCGGTCACTTCTTCTTAGAATTTTATGCACATTTTTTCTGTTCTTAGAACAAAATTATAAAAACATTAAAGGGGGTTTAAGACTTCACCACTAACACTTCATCTCACAGTTCGCTTAATGGTTTCTTGCTCCTGTCTTTGTACATACGTGGTTTTATGTCATTTTCAATTCGTCTGTGTGCACAGATTTGCATGTAAGTTGAGTCATAACATTGAAATTCTTACTTTCTAAAAAATACAAATAATTTCACAGTTGACTTGGAATTTTTGCCATTAACCTGAAATATAAACATGGTTTATTTAGTGCGTCAAATATAGGTACCTAGTAAATTTTAAATTGGATCAGAGTAGATTTTCTCTCTACTAAGTACCCTTATTCCAACTTTAAACTAAATTGAAAGCGGTTTCTTACGAACAACTAAATTCATAGATAAGGGAATAAGAAAAATATAAATGTAGATATATTACTGTTACTTACATGTATATATTATACATATTATTCCATGTTTTTATTTTTGAGAGTGCCGTGGCATCACAGCTCACAACAACCTCCAACTCCTGGGGTTAGGCGATTCTCTTGCCTCAGCCTCCCAACATGAGTAGCTGGGACTACAGGTGCCTGCCACAATGCCCAGCTTTTTTTTATTGCAATTTGGCCAGAGCCAGGTTCGAACCCACCACTCTCGGTATATGGGGCCTGTGCCGTACCCACTGAGCACAGGCACCGCCCCATGTTGTGCATCCTTTTATAATCCATCCTTTTATAATCCATCGTAAAAACCAGTCCTTGATGTTAGAAATGAAAAATATAGATTCAAGTGAAATTTGCCTAATGTTTTAAGTATAAATAAAATAGGACTATTTTTCCTATGGTTAAACTATCACCCTTTGAACCAAACCCTTGTTTAAAGAAGTCAATAGTTTATTGTCAAGTCTTTTCAGAAATGACACAGTGAATTAAAAATCAATTACATGTGCAGAAAAGTTAGTGTAAGGCAATCAATTCTATCAATTAGTTTGCAGAAAGTTTCTACTATTTAACAAACCGTAAAGAGAAATGTACTTTTAAAATTCCTTAGTAGGGCCAGGCCTGATGGCTTACACCTGTAATCCTAGCACTCTGTGAGGCCGAGGCAAGTGGAGCATTTGAGCTCAGGAGTTCAAGCCCAGCCTGAGCAAGAGCAAGACCCCATCTCTACTGAAAATAGAAAAACTAAGTGGGTGTCATGGTGAGTGCCTGTAGCCCCAGCTATTTGGGAGGCTGAGGCAAGAGTATCGCTTGAGCCCAAGAGTTTCAGGTTGCTCTGAGTTATCACGCCATGGCACTCTATGGAGCGTGACAAAGTGAGGCTCTGTCTCAAAAATAAATAAATAAATAAATCTAGCCTGGTATTGTGGCAGGTGCCTTTAGTCCCAGCTACAGAGAGGCTGAGGGAAGAGATCACTTGAACTCAAGAGTTTGAGGTTGCTATGAGCTGTGATGCCATGGTATTCTACCTAACGCCACAGAAATACGACTCTTTCTCAAAAAATAAAATAAAAAATATCCTTTAGTACATTAGATAGGGCAAACATTAGCAGAAAAAAGATATTTCAAAAATTTACTTAAGTATTTTATGTCTTCAGAAGTTGCCTCTGAGTTAAATGTACAAATCCAACCGTGACCTTGCCTTTCACATACGTGGCCTGATGACTTTCCAGGCTGCTGCTTCATGCTGTAGTCTAAAAAGTTAATGTACCCTAACTCTCTTTCTTTTTAAACGAAATCATTCTTGTTCTCATTTTTGTTAAACAGTATGTTTTTTAAGTTCCTCATCCCTGGCCCCAGTTTTTAAAAAAGCCAACAAATGCCTTGTGCTTTTCTTTAGGGCTCCGTGTGGGCACCTGTGTCTGTGTTTAGGTGGTAGAGCTACGCAGACCCGAACGGAGAGGTGGAGACCCCACACTGAATACAAGTGTACCCTAAATTATTCATTGCCACTGGTTTTTATGGGACATTTTTCATTTTTGCTTGGGGAGAGTAAGGGGGGAATAATCTTCAACTTGAAAGATTAATAAATACTAGAGCAGCGGGTTATTGAAACCACGTTTTCCATCTCATTTTCAAGGACATGTTAAAAAATGGAGATAGCATGCACTTTCGGCTACACATGATCATCTTTCTCTGTTCATTAAAAAAAATGAGAACAAAACACTAGGGGACTTGAGAGATTGCATTTATTCTCCTGTAGACAGAGTGGTTATTGTATAAATGAAGAGGATGGAAAACCTTTTTTCTTCTGCAGTTTCTTAGCAACAGAACTAGAGTCAATTTTAATGTGTATGCTTGGAACATTCTATGCATAGTGACATTGGAGCCTTACCTTTTCACAGGTGAGACACATTAGATTGGGGACTGGACTTGAGAGGTGGGGGAAGGAAACAGGAGGTAAACAGTGGGAACCCTAGCAGGAGAGGAAGGAACTCATTTAAAGCTCCCCTCTCCTGGCATACTTCTTGTCTTAAAATCTAAAGTCATGCTGCATGTGGTAGCTCACATCTGTAGTCCCAGCTACTTGGGAGGCTGAGATGGGAGGATCGATCACTTGAGGCCGGAGTTTGAAGCTGCAGTGAGCTGTGTTGCACCACTGCACTCCAGCTGACAGATCTTTCCAAAAAAATGACAAGCGCCAGGTGTGGTGGCTCGGTTCACACCGGTAATCCTAATATTTTGGAAGGCCAAACCAAGAGGATCCCTTGAGGCCTGGAGCTCAGACTTCTGTCTCTACAAAATATTTTAGTATTAGCTAGGTGTGATGGGTGGCATGTACCTGTATTCGCAGCTACTTAGAAGGCCAAGCCAAGAAAATCGCTTGAGGCCAGGAGTTTGAAGTTGAAATGAGCTATGATTGTGCCACTGTACGTTAGCCTAGGTGACAGAGTCAGCCTCTGTCTCTTAAGAGAACCAAAACAACACCCCCCCACCCCCACCCCCCAAAAAACCTACAACCCTTAAGTCTTTTTTAGGTAGAAGTAGCCCCTAATGGCCACATTCACTAGGGTGCCAGCCTATTTTTTTTTAACTTACCCAGTAGGATTTTATTAGTTATCCTCCTTCTCTTAACACCCTGCGTGCTGCTAACTTACACTTAGACCTGATGTTTTAGAACTTACTTTAAGATATTTTTCTAAGGGCCAGGTGTAGTGGCTCATGCCTGTATTCCCAACGCTCTGGGGGGCCAAGGTAAGTGAATCCCGTGAGCCCAGGAGTTTGAGGTTGCCGTGAGCTATGAGGCCACAGCACTCTACCCAAGGTGTCAAAAAAAAAGGATGTTTTTCTACAGTATCTTTATATGGATGAATTCAAATGTGTTACACGTTTATAAAGCAAAGTATTGTGGAATTAGGAGGCAGAATATGTTTGGTGGTCACACGGAGAAAGAGACATTCCATGAAATTGGCCTCACCAACTTAGTGTGAAGACCCACATCCAACTTCTCTGGCCCTGCTCTCCTTTAGTTTTGTGTCAGTTTGGCAGGTAGCAAGCGGACCAGCTTTCTGTGATTCTTGGCCCAGTGTGAACATGAAGATAGGATGATTCCTTCGTGTTTACTAGGCTATACATTCAGGTCTGATTTTAGATTAGTATTTTTTCATTCCACAAATATTGATAGATCATTGACACTGCCAGGCACTATTTGATGTGCTGGTGATACAGTAGTGAGCAAAACAAAAGATCCCTGCCCTCCAGGAGCCAGTGTTGTGTGAGGAAGAGAGATTACAACACAGTCCCTAGGTGACGTGTGCAGTGTCTAAAGCTAAGTGCTAAAGAAATTAAAAAACATAGGAAAGTGGCATGAAATATGGGATAGTCAGTTTGGACTTTTACCTAAGGTAGCCTCAGAAGGTCACTATTGAGTAAAAAAACTAAAACAATTGAGGAAGCTGGCCTTGCAAATATATAAGGGAAGAGTGTCCTGGGGCCGGGAACAGTGTGTGCAAAGGCCTTAAGGTGTAAGGTTGCCTGGTATTGCGTTGAAGGAACAGCAAAAATGGAGAGGAGGAGGAGGTGAGGTCAGAAGGCCTGGCGGTCTTAGACCAGGGCATTCACACCTGATTGTACCTCACAGTTACCGTTACCGGATTAATGAGGACGTGGTAAGGGCTGTTCTGTGCCTCCTTGCAGAATGCTTTCCATCACTGCGTCTTTATGGTTTTAGTTACAGGGTTCTGAGTCATGCCTTCCTCTGCCTTCTGCAGCAGCTCATTGGGTCAAGATTGAAGCAGTTTGGATTTGTAACCAGTTTAGACAATGTTTACTACATGTTTACTGCGAATTCCACATTTATTGGAAAAGCTGTTTTTCCCAAGTAGGCAGCAAGAAAAATGCCTAGAAAGAAAAGGCTGCCTACTTTACCTCAGCCTTGGAGCGGTAGTTAGTCGCGTCATTAGACATTTTCTAACAAATTTAAATTCAGGAAGTGAAGCCTTGTGAACAACTTAAGACTATCGATGTTGTACTCTGATTTATACCACATAGAAAGAGAAAGTGTTTTCAGAAATAAATCTTATTTTCTTGGGCCGAATACCTTGTCTTTGAGGTTCAGCTCAGGGAAGAAGCCTCCAGCGTTGCTGTTTGAGAAAGGAGGCCAGCTCCTGCGTCAGTTGGCATTTGTCTGTCCCGGTGATTACTCTGTTTTGTTTTTTTTTAACTCTTAATGAAGAGAGGATTAATGTCCAGTGCAGTAGTTAGAGTGCTAGGCCAAAGTGAATATTCTCTGGTATTTTTGTTATTTTTTTTTACAGAATTCTTTTATATGACATTTTCACATTTTTATTTATTTTTCTTTTTGCAGTTTTTTGCTGGGGCCGGGTTTGAACCCACCACCTCCAGTATATGGGGCCGGCGTCCTACTCCTTGAGCCACAGGCACTGCCCTACTTTTGTTATTCTTTACCCAACACTCTTGTTTCCGTGAGAGTGTAGATGTTCATGAGGTCCTTCAGAACGAGCAGTGACCCATTCCTGATGAAGGCCTAGAATTCATCCAGTCCTCAGGGCTCTCCTGGGGATTTGAGTACCTGTGTGTGGGGAACTAACCCCCTGGGTTGTGATGCCATGTTCATTTGGCTGCCTCCACACAAGGCTGGGAAGTCTTGAGGGCAGAGACATGTAGTTTAATTCTTTTTGTATCCCCAGAAACTAGCTCAGCATCTGGAGCAGGGTTGATAATCAGAAAACACCTTGGGATAGGCTTGAATAGAAGAGAAACCTCAAATCACTTCAGCGAGTGGTTCAATTGACTGAGCTCCTACGTTGCCAGCATCTAGGGAAGCCGGTTCTTTGCTAGCGTAGAGCAAGGGTGTACTCTAAGCTCTAGCAGAATTCACTGGTTACTTCCCTGGTTTTTTTCTCTCAGTAGTTTCCTTTGGAAGGTGCAGCTAACCCCTTCCAGTTGTCTGTGGTTTATTTTTTAGATTCTGATGAAAAAGCTCATTCTTTGCCAACTATTCTTTGATACTTTCTGGTGATACATGAGGTTGAGATGTTCCGCTCTTAGAGAATGAATGATGGGGAGAGAAGGAAGGATTAACACACCCCTCCCTAGTGACTTTTGGCTGATGTGTTTCTCTTGGGCAGTCTTTTGTGATTGTGATACCTGGGTTATAGATCTCTTCTCTCAAGGTTACTGGAAACCTCTAGTGTGTTCCCCTGTTCTGTCACTTTTAGAATGTTTCCTTCCCTTGGAAAGGACTTAACCCATGTAGTTAATCTCAGCAGTAGGGAAACGAAGACTATCAAATAAATATACCAAAGAACTATAAACAGGGAAAGTTGCAAGTAAGAACAAAGTAGGGGAATGGACTGGAATGACCCCCATGCTGCCTGAGGGCTGGGAAGTCCCCGGGTACCATAGCCAGTATTGAAAGTGTGTATCTTGAGTCTTCTTTTTTCAATTATATACTCTGACAATCTGGATCATTTTCTCAACTGTTCAGGAATCATGCTCCCAAGGACACTAGACAGATTGCTGTTCTGAAGATGGGAGAAGGCCCAGAAACACCCTGAGCTGCAGCTTGGTCACCATTGTCCAGTGTGCCTCCTGGCTCTGCTGTCTGAGGGAATGGGTTTCACGGTGGGGGAGGATGAGGATGAGTCATGCTCTTCTCTCTCCCATCTGGAGGATTTCCTGTTGGGTGGTTTGTGTGACACAACTAGAAAAGGCCTTATGGTTTGTAGAGAGGAGACCAACCCCAGAGTCAGATGGCCTGGGTGTCTGTCCTCAGCTGGCAGCCAGCTCTGTGAGTTCAGAAGGTAGAGCCTTCCCACCTCATTTCTTGGGCCATAGATTTTTAATCTAAGAAATGATAAGCAAAGGAGAAGGAACAAAGAAGGGAAAAATCTTTGTAGTCAGTAACTCATGGTTGGCAGGTGTATCTAGACTAAGTGCTGGCCTGGGCCTCTTGCCTACCCCATCCTTTTACTGTCCAGGTTAAAAAAATGAGCTAGATGTTTTATTGCAAGCTGATGGAGTCATTCCTGTTAAAGGAATTTGAAAACAAGGCTGAGGACAGTGGCTCACACCTGTAATCCTAGCACTGTGGGAGGCCAAGGCAGGTAGATTGCTTGAGCTCATATGAGTTCAACACCAGCCAGAGTAAGAACGAGACCCCATCTCTACTACAACAAAAATTTAAAAACTAGCTGGGTATTGTGGTGGATGCCTGTAGTCCCAGTTACTTGGGAGCCTGAGGCAAGAGAATCACTTGAGCATAACAGACTGAGGTTGCTATGAGCTATGATGATGCCAAGACACTCTACCTAGGTGACAGAGTGAGACACTGTCTCAGAAAAGAAATTTTAAAACACACATACGTGAGCCCATGTGTCCTTTTATTACTAAAAGTTTTTCAGATCCCTTTGCAGCTGATTTGTAAGTTTTGATTATAAATTTATTTTTCTAGGCCAGGTGAGGTAGCTCACGCCTGTAATCCTAGCACTCTGGGAGGCCAAGGCAGGTGGTGGATTGCTTGAGCTTAGGAGTTTGACCAGCCTGAGCAAGAGTGAGACCACATCTTTAAAAGTAGCTGGATGTTGTGGTGGGTGCCTGTAATCCCAGCTACTCGAGAGGCTGAGGTGAGAAAGTCACTTGAGCCCAAGAGTTTGAGGTTGCTGTGATGCCATGGCACTCTACCAAGGGTGACAAAATAGATACATATTTTTGAGACAGATCTTTCCCAGCAGCATAGTAATAAAACCAGCTCTGCTAGGCTGTAGAGTTGCATGTTAATGAGTATTGCTGGCTCTGTCAGAGTGGGAGGGAAGGATGACCTGTCACCAGTGGCTGTGCTCTGTTACTTCTGTTCCTTGTCCTCCTAACAGCTCTGAGTCTTCTCTGGGAGCCACCGTTTAATATTAAAATCTGTGGTAGTGTCACACACTCACTAATAAGCTGCTTTCCAAGCAGATACATTTAGCATAAATATTAGACATTTTCTTTTTCCATCTAGGGCCTTTAATTAATTAGGGTAACTGAGCTAAGTAAGCTTGATTATCCAAAGGGAATTTTAAAAAATGAATTTAACAAGGTCTTGATAAGCATAGGTTTAGGGAACCAGTTGACCTGGACCGCACACCCATCTAGCATTAATCTAAAAGATACAAGAGCTTTGCTTATAGACAGCACTGGGCTTCTGGCCCACGGCGCCTCTTCTTGGATCTCATCAGGCAAAGCTGTTCCAAATTCCTAATGCAGCTTAAAGAGTAGGATGGACTATGGGTTGGGGATCCTCCCACTCAGTCCAGTCCATGGAGATGAATGTCTCTAATCCTTTAGCAATAACAAAATTTAGAACGTTACTTTCAGATCCTTTGAGACAGCTCAACTTCGTCGTCAGCTTCGTAGTTACTTTGCAAGTTTTGACCCCAGAGCATCCTGACCTTGGTAGTCTGTCTCCCTTCTTAAACTCTCTGACTTCATAACCAGCTCACATTCTCCTTCTTTCTCTTTCTCTTTTTTTAAAATCTCTGCCAGACATTCCAAGGATCCACTTAACATTTATCTTGCTGTTAGGCCACACTCTGAGATGCACATCACGTTACTCCCCTGGCTGACCCTCATCCCAGGCACCTGAGCCTCCTCAGAGAGTACGGTGCACTCTTCTGAGCCTCAGTCTTTTTACAAAAGGGTGGTGGATTCTTAAAGTTGAAAACCAGTTTTGTCAGTTTCTGGATAACCAACTTTAGATTTGCCTTTAAAAGTTGTACATAAAGAACTCATGAGCTCAAGCTCTCATTCTTTGTGTATAACTTTTTAAAGGCAAATCTAAAGTTGGAGGGAAGGAAGACTCAGAGCTGTTAAAGGAAGGACTTTATTTTCATTTTATACTGAATTTAATTCTGTTGCGTTTCCATCCCTGTTCTGAGAAGGGCTCTGCCGATGCTTGTGAAACCTCTTTATCTGCTGTCCACTTCTTCCTCTGGTAGAGTGGTCTGTTCCCATCGTTGTTAGTTCTTTTATTATTTGAATGACATTTTTTCTGTTTGCCTTCGTTTTTGGAAAACAAAGTTAAAAAAACATTATTATCTGTAGTACCAGCTTCTTGGGAGGCTGAGGTAGGAGGATCGCTTGAGTCCAGGAGTTTGAGGTTGCTGTGAGCTATGATGCCACTTCGTTCTCTTCCCAGGGTGACAGAATGAGACTCTGTCTCAAAAAGAAAAAAAAAGTAAGCAAACTTTATTTATTTGTTTTGAAATAATGTTTGGATTTCATGTTTGAGGGCAGCGAGGTTGGTCATACTATTAATAAAAATGTGAAGTTAGGCGTGGCACCCTTAGCACAGTGGTTGCGGCACCAGCCACACGCACTGAGGCTGGTGGGTTTGAATCCAGCCCAGGCCAGCTAAGCAACAATGACAGCTGCATAGATGACTTGAGAAACCAGTACCAAGGGAGTGGGGGAGATAGGGGGCTGGAGGTCACAGTCAAGAAGAAAGGCTTTTGTGGGACACGTGGCTGTGCCATAATAAATAGAGACAATCTCTAGTTTCCTATCTTAGGCGTGGCTACCACGGGATGACTAAGTCAGAATAAAGAGCACCAGGAATGGTGGGTGCAGACAGTATTAGAAAGGCTATGGGCAAGCCTTTTCATGTTCCTGAGAGTGATGGCAAAAGGTAGAATGGAGGAGGGACTGTTAGCGAGGTGCAGAGGCCCTGAACCAGGAGGCGGGCTTGGCCATTGGGTGATGAGGGAACCCACATGGCTGTGTCTGAGGAGGTGGTGAGACAGGATTGCTGCAGAACTCAGCTTCCTGCCTTGTAACTGAGGAGTCGAAAGGGATGCTGTGTGGATCAAAATGTGCAGAAGCTGAGGCAGGGGACCTGGGGTATGAGGGCATTTGGAGAACAGTGCATGAGAGGACAGTAGGTCTCTAGGGGACAGGGTATAATGAGGTGCCAGTTGGGGCTTGCTAGGGTGGGTATCCCTGGTCAGAAGTAGATTTAATCTGGATTGAGACAGGAGTAGCAGGAGAAGGGTTGGAAGGAGGGAACTGTGCTGTTGATGTGTAAAATTAAGATTGCAGAGTTGAGTATTAACTCAGAATGTATTCTTGCCATGTTTCCTCATTGCTCAACCAGCATTAGGTGTGTACATGTACGAGACATTGTCAAAACTCTAGGGATGGAAACAACAGTGGACATAGGGTTCCCATAGTTTGCATTCTGATGGGGGGACACATCAGACTAACTTGTGGTGAATTCAGGTAGATAGTGTGAAGAAGAGGGTTTTGCTGCACTGAAACTCTGAATAAGGAAGAGACTGCGTAGCGCAGAGCTGCCTTCTTGGTGTGGAAGCCGCTTCTCACTCCTTGTTACTGCTGCCTTCTGAACGAGGCTGCCGGCCATACAGGTGTGCTTCAAGTCAGGCAAGAGTGGTCTGTGTTTCCTAGTAATATTCACATTACTTGATCCTGTCTGATGATCTTGGGGTTGTATCTCAATTGCCTATAAACTGTTAATTGTCAGGACCAGATAAATGTCATTAGGACTTAAGAACTTTTAAGAGTTTAGAACAGACTGAATTTGGCTGAGAGATGGGAACTCTCCTGTGGAAATCAAGTCATGTAGTTGTCTTTGACAGAGCAGTTTACACAGTCTTCATATACAGGACATGACAATAGAATACTTTTAAATGCCAAAAAGATTCTCTAAAGTTTTTTCATGATTTTTGGATTGGGAAAAGATTTGAAGAGAGGAGTCTGGTTTGTTGTTGTTTGTTGGGTTGTTTTTTGGTTTGTTTGTTTGTTTGTTTGTTTTGAGACAGAATCTCACTTTGTCACCCTGGGTAGAGTACTGTGGTGTCACAGCTCACAGCAACCTCAGATTCTTGGGCTCAAGCGATTCTCTGGCCTCAGCCTCCCAAGTAGCTGGGATTGCAGGTATCTAACACAACGCCTGGCTATTTTTAGAGATGGGGTCTCGCTCTCGCTCAGGCTGGCCTCAAACTCATGAGCTCAGACAATCTGAGGAGTCTGGTTCTTGTTAAAATCTTTGCTGATAATCTGTGGTGGCTATAGGTGAATATTCCCTGTGGCCAGGAGAGCAAGGGTGGAGAGAAGCTGGGACCTAACCCAAAATGAGGCTCTGTCTAGCCGATGGAGTGCCCTTTAAATGTCACTGTGCTTTCATGTTCTTTGATACTTTCTCAGTGTAGTATGTTTTATCCAACAGGCCAAAGGACCTAAAATAAACAAACCAAAGACATGAAGGAGCTTGATGTGTGGGTGATTCATTTCCTGTTTTCTCCCCATTAGCCATCTTTTTGTATTGGGCAGGTCTTGCCAATCCCAGTAGCCCTGGTCTTCTGCAGGCCTTGGGGAAGGCTGTAAGGCTAGGTAGGGTCTCAGGGCTGTCCTCAGATTACCCCAGAGGGAGGGAGACGCGTTTCCTATGTGAATGTTTGCAGATGAGTGTCCTGTTGTCTGTCTATGATATATTTCAAACCAAGGAACTCTGGCACCGCCTCTGCTTTTTTTCCCTTTCTACCCTTGCCCTCACTTCTGCTTTTCTCAGGTAACTCTTCCTCTCTTTGTGGAAAATCTACCCAGTGGAAATACAGTTAATTTTCTTTGGAGCATTTATGCTGAAAAGATGTAACTGTTAGTAAACATGATTTCTGGTGGAGTCTGTGCTTCAACAGACCAGTTGCTGTACATTGGGCAAGTCATTGATTAACAAATCACAGTGTCGGGCAGCACCTGTGGATCACTGGGTAGTGCGCCGGCCCCATATGCCGAGAGTGGAGGGTTCAAACCCAGCCCTGGCCAAACTGCAACAACAACAACAACAACAACAACAAAAATAGCTGGGCGTTGTGGCTGGCGCCTGTAGTCCCAGCTACTCGGGAGGTTAAGGCAAGAGAATCACCTAAACCCAAGAGCTAGAGATTGCTGTGAGCTGTGACGTCATGGTACTCTACCGAAGGCAATAAAGTGAGACTCTGTCTCTCTAAAAACAAACAAATCACAATGTTAATTAAATAATTAGGCTTTTTTAAGCTCTAAAAGGCCCAGGTTCTGATAATAAGAAATGTTATTGAAGAAACCTTTATCACAGTGGTCCCCAACCTTTCTGGCACCAGTGACCAGTTTCATGGAAGACAGTTTTCCAGGGGTCTGGGGCAGGGTAGGGGCTAGTTTGGGATGGTTCAAGCACATTACATGCCCACCTCAGTTTCATGGAAGACAGTTTCCCAGGGGTCTGGGGCAGGGTAGGGCTAGTTTGGGAGGGTTCGAGCACATTACATGCCCACCTCATCATCAGGCATTAGGTTCTCATGCGGAGTTGTGACCTAGATCCCCATGTGCGTTCACAGCAGGATTCACGCTTCTGTGAGAATCTAGTGCCACTGATCTGACGGGAGGAGGAGCTCAGGCGGTGATGCCAGCGTGAGGAGCCCCTGTAAATACAGCTGCAGCTTGGCTCATTTGCTCACTGCTCTCCTCCCACTGTGCAGCAGCAGCAGCAGCAGCAGCAGCAAATGCCTGTCCCCTGCAGAGGCTTCCCCGATGGCCCCAGATGGCCCTCCCTGCCTCAAGGAGGTGATATTCTAATGGTTCCATGGTGGGGTGCACAGAAAGATGGAGACACGGAGGAGGAGGATGAAACATAGGCATGAGATAATAAGTAAATTTGCTCAGGGTCACAGTGATGGTGAGTAGAGTATTCAAAAATCCAGACAATGAAAATATCTTGTAGGGCGGCGCCTGTGGCTCAGTGAGTAGGGCGCCGGGCCCATATGCCGAGGGTGGCAGGTTCAAACCCAGCCCCGGCCAAACTGCAACCAAAAAATAGCCGGGCGTTGTGGCGGGCGCCTGTAGTCCCAGCTACTCGGGAGGCTGAGGCAAGAGAATCGTGTAAGCCCAGGAGTTAGAGGTTGCTGTGAGCCGTGTGATGCCACGGCACTCTACCCGAGGGCTGTACAGTGAGACTCTGTCTCTACAAAAAAGAAAATATCTTGTAAGGAGATGCAGAGATTAGGGCACAGGACATGTTCAGAGAATAGCGGGGCTGGGCCTGCTTCAGATTTAGAGCTGGGACAGCTGATCGGCAGCACAAATGCCACCTGCCCCTTCTTTCCTGCATCCCTTGCAGACACAGCTTAACATGGCACAGTCTCCCCTTAGCTGAAATGAAGCTTCAAAATCTGTTTTAACATGGTGTTTATATCCAAGCACTTGGGCATGGTTGAGTATGGCAGGGTTGAGGCTGGGGTGATAGGACAGAGGGTGCTGGGGACTTCAAGGGGCACACTGAGGACTCAGCTCTTTGCTCTCCTTGAACAGAGCAGCTCCATTGTTAGCTCTGGAATTCACGTGAAGGACAGCCTGTCCCTTGGTGGGACAATAGTGCCACAGTGCAGCGTCTTCCTTAGTGCAGTCTGTCTTGGTTTTAGAAACTGTTTTTAGTGACCCTGATGTGGTTCTATGGTAAAACTAGAGTCTAATAAATCTAGTTGAGATTTGGAAGCATGCTTTGGTACTCCAGAGAATTTCCCTGCCTTCTTTTAATAGATGCAAAGTTAAAAAAATTTTCTCCCATAAAGCCCTTGAAAGGATTTTGCCCAAAGCCATATACCCTTTCCCAAGTTTAAATTGACATGTAATTTTTTTCATCATAAGGATGTAATTTCTAACATTATAAATATTGACATTTGAAAATAAAACTGTCCCATCACTCTTTTAAATATATCCAGTAGATTTGAAATACCACAGTGAAAAAAAATTAAAAAAAAAAAAGAAATACCACTGGTTTATACCATTATCGTGTCTAGTTTTAAACTACGTGAATGAGCTTTTTTTTAAAGCAAATGTTTTATCTTATCTTATTTCCTCCTTTAATTTATATTTCTATTCTACTTTCCTAGGGACTTTATTCTAAGTACTGCATTTTGTACTGGAAAGCCTAATGTCAGGTTGCCCTTTCATACTTCACTGAAACAAGAAATATCATCTATCCAACTGTGGGTACATATTATCTATTTTAATAAAATTCCAAGTGCTAGAAGAAAATTCTTTGAGATTATGTTATTGGAATAATTATTGTGCACAACTGGTCAAAACAACATAAAATGTTACAAATGTTGATATAATCTTACTTTTTACTTAATATTTATTAAAAATCAGTTGGATGGGTTTTTTAAAACATATTAGTTCTTGGATGAATATTACATTAGTTATAATGAGGTCATGTCCTCTGTCAGTTTTATTCTTACTCATTTATTTATAGATGTAAGGGCCCAGAAACTTTGTGATGTGTAGGGCCTAGAAACCTTATTGATGTGAATGGTAATCTTGTTATAGTATCACTCACTTATCTGAATTCCTTCATAATGATGCCAAAGTTATAATTTGCCATCAGACAGGATTTTCAGTAATCAGATGACACTTCCAGCAAGACCGCCTTCAATTTTGTTGAAAGTGGAGAATAAGAAAGAACCTGATACAGGTTTCTCATCTTGACCACAGTTAGGCACTGAGTTGGCACCAATAGAGTGTGATCAGTTGTCCCTTTCTTAGTGCCCCTGGGGCGGTGCTGCCTGGTAGCCTTCCAGATGGGAGAGGGGCCACCTTTGTTAATGACAGGATGAAAAAGGAGCAGGTGTGATGAGCCTTCTCGGGCTGATGAACTTTTAAGAAAGAGAACATATGGAAGTTGAAAGTTTGGAAATGAATTCCGTTAGAACTGTTTGGCTCTGTGCATCTTAAGATAGACTTTTGTGTCTACACACTACTTTGCAGACTATGGTCCTACAAATCTTGCGTGCTAGGCCCAGTTCTGGGTGATGGGAGAAGCGAGGGGAAGTCAGACCCTTTCAGAACTGGGCTAATAGTGTGGAGAGGATTCGAATGGGAGCCCCCGGTGGGCAACCAGACTGCATGTTGCTTTGATGATTAAATGATGGAAAAGGTACTGGCCTTTCCCTGTAGGAGTTTATTATTTGAGCTCACATAAAATAAAGCAGAATAACCACCCATCCTTCCCCAGACAGAACCCCTGCAAGAACAAAAAAAAAAAACAAAAAATCCTTCTGCATGGTCTTGCTCTTTAATGCGTTAATAAAGCACATATGGGGTGGCGCCTGTAGCTCAGTGAGTAGGGCGCTGGCCCCATATACCGAGGGTAGTGGGTTCAAACCCGGCCTCGGCCAAACTGCAACAGAAAAATAGCTGGGTGTTGTGGCGGGCGCCTGTAGTCCCAGCTACTCGGGAGGCTGAGACAAGAGAATCACTTAAGCGCAAAAGCTGGAGGTTGCTGTGAGCCGTGTGATGTCATGGCACTCTACCGAGGGCGATCAAGTGAGACTTGGTCTCTACCCAAAAAAAATAAATAAATAAATAAAGCACATATGTTACTCTAGTGTACTTTTAAATGTGTTGATAACTGGATTTCAATGTAACTACTTTCCTTTTGTAATCCTGTATGTGTTATTTTCAGCATTTACATGTATAAACCGTTTTTAGAAGTTTGGCTTTACCAGACTGTCCGAGGGTCCCTAGCACAAAAAACGATTAAGATCCATGCTCTGAGTGCTGGCCCCTGCCCAACACCACAGATAGTTTCCAGAGTCCTGAACGACAGTTCCAATAAAGAGGTTTCATGGAAGGATGCTGTGTGGAATTGATGCCCAGTGTGACCGCGGGCCATGTTGCTGGATGGGGACAGCTACCATAAACACCCACCATGGGTATTTATAATGTTGCATTTGACCCTCAGACCTGTAATTATCGGACACTACCCTAAAGATAGGGAATCCACCTAGAACTACCATGATGGTGGATCCCAAGGTCACTGACCTTCCTTGCTCCTCCTCTACCACAGGAAATCCATCTGTGAGGGGGAAGACTTTCATTGCCTCCAGATTGTATTTCAAAACAATGAGAGTGCGCTTGGTTTTCTTGTTAAGTAATCTTGACCTGTGGCTTCTTAGCTATTGTTTGGTTTGTTTTTTTAACATTCATTATTTTCTTCCTGGTGCTTTCCTGAGCAGCGATTTCCTCCAGCACCAGCTCCCTGAATTGCAGCTCCAGAGCCGCATTTAGATCGGGTTTCTCACATGCTGCTGACTTTATCTCATTTACAGTATCACATTTCTGTTGCCATACACCCAGTGATCTGGGCCTCCCCGCAGCTTTTGAACAATTAGTAATTGACCAGGAAGTGTGTTTTTATTACAGTGGCCTTTTGATTTTGATTTTACAATCATGTAGTGTTTAGCAAAGAGCAGAGGTGGGCAAGTGGCTCTCTGAAACACGTTTTTGACAGAGAGAAGTCTGTTGTTTCAGCCACTTGGCTATCTGTCAGCGGTTCTCAGACTTCCCCCTTGTGCTGGTTGCCTGGCAACCTGGGGCTGGAGCAATGAAACCATGGCCATTGCTTTTCTAAGCCCAGATTGGGACATGATTTATTGGTGGAACTGTAAGCATGGTAAACCCAAGCCTCAGAAATGGGCCCCCCCTTTTCCCCTTTCTTTTTTAAACCAGGAGTTTTTAGAGACCATATCAAGAAAAAATAAAAAAGAAAGAATATCATTTGGAAGATTTTTGTTGCAAAAAATTTAAAGAATAAAATTGGGGCCTTAAAATGAGGTTGCTGTTATGTGTCTATCCAAATATGTATAGGTTAATATTTTTACTTAGTTTTGGATCATTACCTTTTTTTCCTCTTTATCTTACTGGAACACTCAACATTTTAAAAGTTAGTGCTTTTTGCGATAAATTGTGGTACTTGGGATGCCATCTTTCCATAAAAAACTCAGGCCCAGGGAATGTTAGTGGCTTCCCTGAAGTCAACTGCAAGGTTTTTTTGTTTTTTGTTTTTTGTTTTGAGACAGAGTCTCAAGCTGTCGCCCTGGGTAGAGTGCCGTGGAGTCACAGCAACTTCAAACTCTTGGGCTTAACTCTTGCCTAAGCCTCCCAAGTAGCTGGGACTACAGGCACTTGCCACAACGCCTGGCTATTTTTGTTGTTGCAGTTATCATTGTTTGTTTGTTTTTTAGCTGGCCCAGGCGGGGTTGGAACCCACCACCCTTGGTGTATGTGGCTGGCCCCCTGCCTTCTGAGCTATGAGTGCCGCCAACTGCAAGGTCTTAATAGAATCAAGTGTGGGACCACAACATAGCTTTCCTCAAAGCTGTATTCTTGATTTAATACAATGAGCATAAAATGCTGATTGCTCTTCTCCCTATTTTTCAAAAGTAGCTTAAAAAAAAAAAAACCCCAAAGACTCAAGTATATGAGAAATCTCTGTACTTTTAGCTCAGATTTGCTATGAACCTAAAACTGCACTAAAAAGTCTGTCTCAACATTTTTAAAAATCAAAAAAAGAGTCTACCTTACTACATGCTATTTTAACAGGTATTTTAGTAGGCCTTGCTCTTTACATGTATTCATCCTTTAAACTGGAAATAATCGTATATTGATTTATTTTACTTTAAAAAAGTAAGATATAACAGCTCTTTTATTAGGTTTCCCCTTCATAGAGTCTCAAATAATTTTTCCAGTATTGCAGATGAAGGGGAGGAAGACTCTCTTTCTGGAAGAATTCAGGGAGCAGATGAGTCTCAGCCTGATTTAGCAGCAACCTGAGCATTTCCTCTTGTAAAATTTTAAGGGAATACTTTTGAACTCAGACTCCACTCAGCATGTAGCCCAGTGTATCCAACTGTATATGTAAATGCACCATTAGTATGTTTGTACTCCTTATAAATATACAGATCTAATCTGTGTGTGTAATTTACACATAGCTGTGTTCATGCTCCCCATTATAATACCAATATTTTCATCAAGAGTCGGTATCATGGGAGCAACTATTGTTCCAAACAAAAGCCAGCAGAGCAGCCTTCTGGCTGGGCCCATTACCAGTGTCTAATCTAGGGATCCTCCCTGGAGGGACTCTGTTGAACATGATAGCCCTCCTGTATGGGGTGAGTGTGAGACCAAGCAAGGTGCCCTAATAGAAAGACAATAATGCCCACTGGTTAGATGGGAATCTGTCTGCCTTATGACTGAGGTTTGGCTTTTGTTACTGAAATACTCCCTCCACTCCCATCCTGGGCTACATTTCCTAAAGAGATAATTGATTTTCCTCTCTTTTTTGCAGTCATTCTTTAAGTGAACAGAGTTACATGAGGAGCCCGGTTCCAGGTCATGTTGTCATGAAGGGGAAGCAAAGTCCAGGAGCCCCTTTTATGACAGGAGCCAAAGCACAGGGCCTCCGTTTATGGGTTTAGTTCAGTTCTCTTGAAAGATAGGTTTTACTTCATTTAAATGATTTTATTTGTCATAGGAATGTATAATATTACTGTCCATAACTCTTAACAATATAATTATTTTACTTCCCTAATAGAAAACTTTCAATGCTTTGGGTGTTTTAATGTTTTACAAGAAAGAAGTCAGGATTATTCTAGACTTGTGCTTTCCAGTACAGTGGCCACAAGCCACTGAAATGTGTTAATCCAAGTAGAGATGGCTGTCAGTGTAAAATGCACACTGAATTTCAAAGACTGAGTGGGGGAAAAAAAACATAAAATATTCTATTAATGATTTTTACATTGATTATATGTTAAAAGGATTAGGTAGTAGAATTTCTGTAAGTTGACCACCCAAGGGACTGTAATAAACTGGTCGACATAAGGAACTAGGCTTCTGTACTGATACGTATGTGTGGTGCATGTCCAGTCTATGAAAATAAGGTCAACTTGAGGCGGTGATCCATGCAGGGAAGTCGTCAACTATGGAAGTTCTACTGTATTTTGGATCTGTTGAGTTAAATAAAATACTAAAATTAATTTTATCTGTTTCTTTTTAAAATACGGGGATTAGAAAATTAAAACTCACGTATTTAGCTCACATTTTGGGCTCAGACTCTCTTTTTATTTTGCAGTCACCAATGTAGTCTTTGAATTATAATTTTTACAAAAGGCTTCCTTACTAAAGATTTCTTCCGTCTTTTTTGTTCCCTTCTAGCTCATAGAGAAGCCACAGTTCTTTCTTTAGCTTATACCTCTTTCCTCCTGTGCTGAGATCTGCTTTGGCATTGGAAGGTGAACTTTATAGTGAGTCACTTTACAGGGGCATTTATGTGGAGACTGTAGGGGGATATGGCAGGGAGAGAAGGAGCCTCTATTGCCTGTTTGGGTTCTGTTATTAACGCTGGGTTGTTTTTAATTTGGGTGTTGCTGTATAGCCATCCATAGTTAGAAAGAGGTATTTAGCTGGAGAATTTCTACATCTGTTAATGCTACTGCTTGAAAGTGCATTGATGCATGCTTTTCTATACCCAGTGGCAATACTTTTTGTCAGGACTGCAATAATGAAAGGACTTCTGTGGGGTCAACATAATCATCTCAATTCATAGAGACATTGACAGAGATATATAGGATAGCTCAATGGCCTTTGCCAGTTGGCGCAGTTACAACTTAAACCATCAACATGAAGCCATTTTCCTACTGGTTTTTGAATGAAAAGTGGAGTAACTTTTATTTGATGTTTGAGACCTCCTGGAAAGTGTTTTTATTTTCTGGTTTATTTATATATTATTTTTTGACACAGAGTCTTCCTCTGTTGTTCTGGATAGAGTGCTGTGGCGTCATCATAGCTCACTGCAGTGTCAATCTCTTGGCCTCACGTGATCCTCCTACCTCAGCCTCCTCTGAGTAGCTAGGACTGTAGGCGCCTGCCATGACCCCTGGCTAATTTTTCTATTTTTAGTAGAGACAGGGTCTTGCTCTTGCAGAGGCTTTTCTGAACTCTGAAACTCAAGCAATCTACCTACCTCGGCCTCCCAGAGTGCTAGGAAGGGTTCTTAGCATGCAGGTATATTGACAAAAGAAATCACCAGATGTTCTCTGGGTGATGAGCTAGCATCACAGAGGGAACAGCTTGGTACCTTTAGTGCAGTGGTTCTCAACTTGTGGGTCGTGACCCACAGGAACTGTATTAAAGGGCCGCCACATTAGGAAGGTTGAGAACCACTGCTTTAGTGGATCTGAACTGAGAACATGTAATGGTTTTGTTGGTAGTAATTAGAGAGTTAGAAACTTAATAGTGAATCTGTATCAGAAGATGCTGAATCAAGCTGGAGAGCAAATGATGAGGGGTCAGGTAGCCCTGTGGGGAGACTGAGGCAGACCACCTCTGGATATATTCCTGTGTTCATTGAGCTCATAACTATCATTCACCTGTCATATGTTGTCAGGTGCTACTCTAGGTACTTGGAATTGTGAACAAATCAAAGCTCCTTCTCTCAGATGTTCAGTGACATGTCATGGCATGTCATCATATCATGAATGATGATGAGAGCTAAGTGTTAAAGCAGATAAAAGTTGCCTAGAGTGACGGGGCACACACATTGTCTGAAGAAGTATAATTGGAAGGCTGCTTATTTGTTCATTTAAATTAATAGCTAGCTTGGCTCAGCGCTGGTAGCTCAAGCGGCTAAGGCATCAGCCACATACACTGAGGATGGCAGGTTCAAATCCAGCCCAGGCCTGCCAAACAACATGACAACTACAACCAAAAAATAGCTGGGCGTTGTGGTGGGAGCCTGTACTGGGACTGAGGCTGAGGCAAGAGAATCGCTTAAGCCCAGGAGTTGGAGGTTGCTGTGAGCTGTAACGCTACGGCACTCTACCCAGAGCGACAGCTTGAGGCTCTGTCTCAAAACAAAAAACAACAATTAAAAAAACCACTATTTTAATGTTGAGGTTAACGTTTTAAGTAGTTTTAGTAATAAACCTGGTTTTGTTTTTTTTTTTTTTTTTTTTTGAGACTGAGTCTCATTCTGTTGCCTGGGCTACATGTCATAGCTCACAGCATCCTCGGTCTCTTGGGCTCAAGTGATCCTCTTGTCTTAACCTCCCAAGTAGCTTGGGTCTATAGGTGCCCAACACAATGCCCAGCTAGTTTTTTTGTTCTTTAGTAGAGGTGGAGGTCTTGCTCTTGCTTAGGCTGGTCCTAAACCCCTGAGTTCAGGCAATACAGCTACCTTGGCATCCTAGAATGGTAGGATTATAGGCATGAGCCCTGGTGCCTGGTCTTAACCTGTTATTCTCTATTTCTACATAAAAAATTACCCTTGTAAATAAAAATTATCACAGCTAAAAACAATGATAACCATTATTTCTCACAGTTTCTGTGAGACCAGAATTTAGGAATAGCTCAGCTGTGCACTTCTGACTTGGAGGGGTTTTCAAGAGGTTGAGGTTGCCCTCAGATAGTGGGTGGGACTGGGGGGTTTTCAAGAGGTTGCCCTCAGGTAATGGGTGGGACCGGAGGCTTGTGAAGGCTTCTTTACTCACAGGTCTGGGCTAGGAAGATTCACACACATGTGTGGACTAGAACAGCAGGGGCTTCTGAGCCATCTCTCTATCCCTAGATGTCACTCCAACGTAGTATCTTCAGGGTAGCCATATTGTTTAATCTGGCAGTTCCAGGCCCCAAATACCCAAAGAGGGAGAGCCAAGCAGACGCTGGGTTGCCTTTTCTGATGTAGCCTCAGAAGTCAGCTGTTTTCATTTCTGTTGTATTCTGTTGGTTAAGACGGTTATTGATGCAAAGGTCTACCCCGGCTCAAGAGGAGGAAACAGAGGCCCTCCTGTCAGTGGAGGAGTGCTGTCACCACATCGCAAGAGCAGCATGTGGAAGGGGCTCTGCATCCGGGTGGCCCCCTCTAGAAAATAGTTTGTCACAAATGTGAAGATTTTGTGGGCACATGCGTTTTAACTTGTTTAATTCGATTTAGATCATGTATGGTTCTCATCTGTAAAAGGAGAGTTCTGATCAGCTTAGATATTTTAAAGCTGCCTTCGAGCTCTGATATGTTCTGGTTCTACTCTTAGTCCCGATGCAGCAGGAGATGGGTGGCTGGCATTTCCAGGCCCGTCATCAGAGGGGTTGGTGGGGAAGTAAGGACTGCTGGCCTCAGACTCCAAAGGAACTGGCATTTTCTGTCACTCACAGTCTGGCCATTGTCGTGATACTTATGAATCGAGGAAGGTAGAAGAATTGGGCAGGATCAGATCAGACTTCCCTTCCTAGTTCTCAGGCCTCTGGAAAAGAGGAAAGTTGGAAAGAAGAGGAAAGTGCACCCTGGTATTATTTCTCTGTGATAGCTGAACAGTCGCCATGTTGACCCCAGGGAGAACTATTAGCCAGGGAGCTTGGATTTGGGCTCCTAAGTATCATAGAATCTTTGGGGACAAGGCTAAGAAATGAGTCCTTTTTGTTAAAACTAGAGTTTATTCAATATTAAAGGTACCCAAGACAGTTGACATGACGTATCATGCATAACAGGATCTGTTTTTGGAAGGAGTTTACCTGTCTTCTCATCTCTGTGCAGGACTGAGGCTGCCCTGCCTCAGCCTTGGACCCTTGGTCCCCATTGCTGGGGACCTTAAGGGCTTGCTTGGCAAGTGAGCCCCTGAAGGTGGAAGAGTCCCTGATGCGCCCCGGACACCCAGGGAAACGGAAGCCCTGAGAGAGGGACGGTGACCAACACCAGGGATGTGGATGTGGAGCACACGCTTTCTGACATCTCCCTCTGTTTTAAGAGTTTAAGTTTGGGTATTTGTGTTTGAAATTTCCTTTCAAGTATGTGTAACCCTTTAATTTCTGATGTGAATAGATACAAAAGAATGTTTTCTCCACCTAGACTCCCAAGGATTTAATTCTATTTTGAAGTCTCATTTACTTCTCCACTCTTCCTAAAAAAAAAAAAATACATATATGTATATATGACATATAAATATATATATCTTATATACTTATATAAGAAAACCTATATATATGTAACAGTAATCAGAAATTGTGTTTTCATCCCACCAAACATGTATTTGTGTTTTGGGGGAAACGCCAGGCCCCAAACCAACATCCATTCCACAGGCATCACATTGCCTGGCTGCTCTTCACTAGGCACTCTGAGGACCAGATTGGGCCCTAGAGGCTGTGAGGTGGACAGGACATTTATGAGAGGATTTATTACCCAATGAGAGTGTAGGTGAATATACTTTGTAAGAATTCAGTGTTTGAGGAAAAGCTTTTTAGATAAAGAGAACGGGGAGGGCTGTGTAGGAAGATGTTTAAGGGACGTGCAGGCAGTGGACACGGCAAGAAGTCTTCCCTGTGCCAATAGCAGGGGGAGAGGGACAGGCCTGCTCCTCAGTGGGAGTTAGGAAGAAGGGGGCGTGCCTGGAGGGACCTTCTCCATGTAGCCCTGGGTCACCGGTAAGGCATGAGTGACCACTCAGAAGCCCTTAGTGCCTCACATGCACTCTACTAAGCACGCCTCTGTGAGTTACTGTTAGCCCGGCTTTTGTTGTTGCACCTGACCCTGGCTGTGACTGGGTTGGGGCAGGGTATTTGATTTACCTAAGCTTCCTCCTCTTTATCTGTAGAATGGGCCCTGAGACACCTATCTGGGACAGCAAATTGTGACAGTCTACATGTGTTACTGCCACCACTACTCCCACTCTGCACAGAGGCCTGAGAGCCTGAGGAACTTGAGAAGCACTAAAATATTTCGGTTCTTTCTCTGGGCTGATGACTGGGCTGCTTTGTGGACCCATCCGTGTCCATATTGAGGTTATGATGTCCAAGGGATGTTACTCTGAATATAGAGTGCAGGTTCAAGTCTGAGCTCCGGCAAAGTGTCAGTTCTAGAGAGAGATTTAGAATCATTATTTTAAATGGTCCCATTTGCTGTCTTTTTACCTGTAACTAGTTTAATTAAACTATTAACTAGTTACCCTGAAATAACACTAGTAAATGCAAAGTATATTTAAATTGGAGTCAGAAATCAGGAGCAGCACAGCATATATTGGAAATTTTGGAAATGCCCACCATGGCTTGTTGGCAAGTCTCCTCCCAGGTAAATTGGTTCTGGCGCTGTTTACTGAAGAAGTAATACCTTAGGTCACCCTTTCAGTAATGTGTTAAATACACCACATCTCAAAGCCGCATCAACAGTCACCTCCAGAAGGAAAAGTGTTTTAGGTGTGGGGTGATAGGAATCTGTAAGGATCATATGGTTGAAATGCAAAAGATTCTCATCCAGTGGTCTGTCAGAGCTGCTGCCAAATAGGAAGGCATCGTGTAGTATAAATGTTGTGTTTCTTCTGCCTGGTACCATATTTCTGTTTTCATTCCGCCCCCTCCATAACATAGGACCACATTTAGGACACGCCTCTGATCTGCTTCTGCTGCTCCGAGCCTTCCAGGCTCTGCAGAGCCACAGATCTCTTACTCCCGGCCTGTGTCTCTGTGCGGGGAGCTGTAGTGGCTTACCTGCAGATAGGCCTGCTCTTCAGTCCCCCGAGAACCAGTAAGTTATTAACATAAAACTTTTTGCAGAAAACAGGGTAGAGCAGAAGGAGCCATTTTCACAGTAGGAATCATTTTAATACCACAGTGTTTTCCAAACAGTTATGTAAGAGGATCGAGTACATGTCGCTTTTCAGAAGTCACAGTGAGTTTCTGACTGTGACACACTAGTTAAAATTCACCAGAGGGAGTTAATTTTGAAAGCGCTCAGCCAGGGGTTAATGCAGAGGTATCTTTTTGCTGTTTTTGTGGCTTAGCCCCCTCTCTGCAGCTCTCTGCCCTACTGCAGGCAGGGGTCAGATCCAGTGCCTGGGACAGCACTAGGACGAGCCATGCTGGGCATCTCACAGCCGGACAAAGCACATAGCGCACTTCACTGTCAGCCCAGCACTATCTGTCCACTTTTGGGTTTGGGGGAAAACAGTATCTTGAAATGTAAACACAGGCAACAGACATGCCATTGCATTCCTAATCTGCACCCTTGTCTCCATTCCAAGACCCCACCACAGTCCCAAGTCTCCCCAGTTGTTTATACTTGTCACTCTTGACCCTCTCACCCTGTTTCAAAGATTTGGTGACATCCACGGTTAGTTTTCCCATCTGTAAAATGGTTGTCTGGCAGACCTGGGCTGGGTTCAAACCCACCAGCTCCAGTATATGTGGCTGGCACCCTCGCCGCTGAGCTATAGGCACTGAGCCTACCCATCTGTAAAATGGAATAGTAGTACCCTCTGCCTGCTAAGGTTTTCGTGATTAAACATGTCAGCACATGTAGAGTCTTGAAGACAGTGCCTGGCACATTGTAGTGCTCGGTGTAGCCGTGTTTGGTGTTGCCTAGTTTACTCTTTACATATCATGATGCATGTGGAAGTTTCTGCTATTTGTACTCATTAGTACAAATGGGGAAGTTGCTTGCACCAGGCCTTCTACCACCTGGAGTGTAAGAGGAGGACCAGCATCTGGGCAGGCCTGTGAGGCATCTCTTGCCTGCAGGCAAAGGGCTTGGGGGCTTGCAGCTAGGGCGGGCTCAGCAGTAGCACAAGGAATTAAGAACAGGTTAATAGTTAAGAGATACTGTTACTGCATTTTGGCCTGATTATTTTTATTCCTGTTAAGTGTCAACCTGTTTCAAAAGTGGGTACGTCTAAACAGCTTTGTCAAAATTTCCTTTGTGGAACAGGAGAAGCAGACTTAGATCCCAGGACTTCTGAATTTGAACCTGTGTTCTTTCCACTCTACCAAAAATGAAAAATAGAGGCCAGGGGCAGTGGCTCATGCTTGTAATCCTAGCACTCTGGGATGCCTAGGTGGGTGGATGGCCTGAGCTCAGGAGTTTGAGACCAGCCTGACTGAGCAAGAGCAAGACCCTGTCTCTCTAAAAACAGAAAAATTAGCCAGGCATTGTGATGGGCACTCGTAATCCCAGCTACTCAGAGGCTAAGGCAAGACGATAGCCCAGGAGTTTGAGGTTGCTGTGAGCTATGAGAATGCCACAACACTGTATCTAGCCTGGGCAACAGAGTAAGACTCTGTCTAAAAAAAGAGAGAGACAATAGCCGGGGTGTTGTGGTGGGCGCCTGTAGTCCCAGCTACTCGAGAATCGCTTAAGCCCAGGAGTTGGAGGTTGCTGTGAGCTGTGTGAGGCCACGGCACTCTACCGAGGGCCATAAAGTGAGACCCTGTCTCTACAAAAAAAAAAGAGAGAGAGAGAGAAATAGAGCTTTCCAGATTTGATTAAAACTCAAGTTTAGTAATACTGAGTTCTAGGTAACTCCCTTTTTAAAGCGAGAAGTTAAATTTTCTCTACTAGGAATTTATAAGTTGATATGTTCATTATTTAAGTTTTAAAACTTGATGATTATCTACCCACAGCTAAGTAGTGGAACTCTGTTAACAATTTGCCTAAAAACTGGAGTACAATTAGTACAAGCTAAATTGTAACACAAAGCAAATAGCAATCTCCTTGTGATAAATATACATACAAATAGGTCTGTAAATATGTATTTACATATGTATGTCTCACTGGCTCTGGGGACACAGAAACAGAAAAGGACTTGTTTTGTGTTTAAGGAGCACACAGGTTGGGCAGGCAACAACAGCACCAGAGGAAGCAGCTGGGCGGCATGCCAGCACTCTGCCCTGGTAGCAGGGGCTAAGCCAGAGTGACTCATTCCTTTTATTTATTCGTTTGTTTGTTTGAGACAGAGTCTCCCTCTGTCGCCTTGGCCAGAGTGCAGCAGCAGCATTATAGCTCACAGCAACCTCAAACTCCTGGGCTCAAGCGATCCTCTTGCCTCAGCCTCCCAAGTAGCTGGGGATATGAGTATGTGCTACCACACTTGACTAATTTTTCTATTTTTTTTATAGAGACAAGGTCTCATTCTTACTTAGGCTGGTCTGGAACTGCTGGCCTTAAGGAATCCTCCCTCCTCAGCCTTCCAAGATGCGAGGATTATAGGCATCAGCCACCATGGTTGGCCCTTACTGCCTTTTAAATGAACACATTCTTCTTCCTTCGCCCTTGGCATCATAGTATTCTGATATCTGTATACTCTGATGGACAGAAAAGCTAAAGGACATAGTCACCACTCATGAGGCCTTGAATTTCAGCAGTGGAAATGTTCAATTCCAGCTCAACTACCAGAAGACTGTTGACTATGTCCATTGACTTTGATTCAGGGCTTATAGCACCTTTTTATATATAAGTTGATAGTGTTCATTATTAAATGAAGGTTTTTAAAACTTCAAGGTCTTCATTTGAAGAGAGATTAATGCATAGAGGGAAAGGAGGCTGCTGCCTCACTAACCTATCTGACACATTGACACAGTTCAACTATTGATAGTGATAAGTGGTTGTCTTTGTTTCAATTTTCAAGGCTACTCTACATTTCTGGTAAACCACAAGGTACAGGCTGGTCTCTGAGAAGCAGGTGTTTTGCTGGTTTTGAGGCCTTGTGGCTTTCCATAGAGAAGTAACAGTACAGGCCACATGAAGCTTTTACTTTCTTTTTTTTTTGTAAGTGGGGCCATGGGTGCTTTGCAGTGCTTGATGACTATGGTGGTCTGTGTTTATACCAGACACCAGATTCACGTTTCTGTAAGTAATTAGTTTGAGAATGCTGTGGGACATTCCATTAAATGTTACCAGTGACTTAGACCATAGATTTAGCCTTGGAAATACTGGTGAGAATTTTGGTAGCTATTTAGAGCCCAGGGATCAATGCAGATCATATTAGGAGGGAGTCTGGAGAGCAGAAAGTCTAGAACAAAGCTTTGGGGAGATGCCAACATTTACAGGTTGCATGTTGGGTAGAGAATTAGGGTATATGAACCAGGTGAAGTGGTAGAAGATACAATTCCTATCTTTTCAGAGTTTGTGGACTTTGTGGGTCAACCAGGCCTTATACAAATAAATAAATGAGAGGGAATGGTCAGGGAAGTTACATTTTGCAGTGGAGGGATTTGAGGTGAACCTGGAGGTATCTTATTCACATTCTGGTGTTCATAAAAAGGTCCCAGTGTAGGCCAGTTGGTACTCCTGGACATATGGTTGGAAAGGTAGGGATAGGGTCCTGGAGGGCCTTGAATTCAGGGCTAAGGTGTGGAAGCACCATCCTACGAAGGTCACAGTGCTACTGTTAAGGAGGGGATGGGGCAAGATGGTATGGGACTAACGAAAAAATCTGTAGCTTTGAAAATTCCTTGGCAGTGGCTTGTAAATGGCTTGATGGAGGGATAAAGGCCTGGCCTGGCACTAGCATTAGCATGGGCAAGAAAGAAGGGCATTGAGAGACCTTTCTTAGGAAGAATACTGAGGACTTGGTGATTTGATTTGGAGTCAAAGAGGAAAGCACAGAGTTACAGGTAATGATACCATGTCAGCAAAAGGTGACCACTGTAGACTCTTACCTGCATTTTACAGAGAGTGTGGCATTGAAGTGCATGGATTTGGGGGGCTTAGTTTGAATTCTGGCCTCAGCGTCTTTTTCTGTAAAATGGGGATATTAATAGTACTTGCTTCTTAGGTTGTGCGGAGTTTGAACTAGTATGTATGAGGCTTCCAGTGTACAGTAGGTGTCCAGTGACTCTCAGTTGAATGATGTTCACAGGATTACATGATAATAAATAGAAGAAACAGGATCTGCACTCACTTGTCCAAATCTGATTCTCTGATGTCTCAGAACCCGTTTTTTGCACATGCTGCCTCCACCGTGTGGCCACTTTGAGCCCACCTGTTGTACGTCACTTGGCAGTCAAGCCCATGTTCAGATTGCATGGCGTTTCATGGTCTGCCAGATCACCCTCCTCAATTGCAGGTGAACTCTGCCTCCCACAACCCACCTCCCAGCCTCTGCCTCTGTCCTCCAGGGAGGGCCCTCCAGACCCCGCTCCATCCCCTCCATGGTGCCCATCCTTCTCCGTCCAGCCGCAGACCACTCACTCTGACCCTCTTACCCTCCTGCCCTGATGGGCTGTGCCTGACTGTTCTGTGCGTGGCTGGCTAACGTCTCAGAGTATTCTTAATGACTTCACACGTTTATCTTACCTGTTAAAAATGGTCTTTGGCTATCTATATCATTTTTTAAAAACTCCTTGGAGGTGCTAGGTGCTCAATAAATACCCACATACTTAAAGAATGGATTAAGAAGCAAGAGTTCTGAGAATGGAGGTAATGTATGTGTCTCTCTCCTGGGCTGTGTCACCAGACTCTTTAACTGGGCTGTCCCTAATCTGTGCTTAGGCCACACTGCCCCTGAAGCAGTCCTCATCCAGTCCTTTCAAGGAAAGCTCATAGTTCTGTGTTTCTGCTGGCTGCAGTCAGGACTGCCACTCTTCCACATAGCCTGAAAGTCTCCCTGCAACTTGATCTTTGCCTGCCCCCTCAGTCTTACCTGCTGGCACTTTTTCCTGCACACCCTGTCCTTCTTGTAGTTCCCAGGATTTTCTGTATTCTGTTCCTGGCTGACTTCTCTGTTCCAAGCCCTGCTAGAGCCCACCTGGCAGGCTCCGGCCCTTCTTCCTCACTGCCTTTAAGACACCAACAGGCAGAGGAAGTTGCTTCTTCCTCCTAGCTCCACCCACCAGCCACCCTTTGTTCCTCTGCTGCTTTTCCTGCAGGCCCCAAGACTGATCTGTTTACCTGCCATGCCTGCCTGGCTGGACTGGAGCTCCTTGAGGGCAGGGCCTTCTCTTTCCCCTCTCACTCTTGAGGATAGGCCAGGTGCACCGAGCCCAGGATGCCTGTTGCTCACATGAAGGATACTTGTGTCAAGCAGCAGAGGTCACGCCCCTTCAGAACAGAGCAGAAATTGCTTTCTTGTACCTTAACAGATTTCTCCTTCGAACTATAGGAATTACATTGAACACGGACAATGATGAGTCATATTTTTAAAGGGGTAAAATCCAGAAGAGCAAAGCGTCCAGTAGGAAACTGCAGACCGGACTTGCAGGCCAAGTCTGACCCTTCACTGAATTTACCTGGCCGGTCTCAAACACTGGGAGTGGGAGGGCCCCTCTTCCTGGTGGGCAGGTGACTTACTGGTTGGGAAGCTTCCGCTGTGATTTAGTTGTGAAACGAAACGAAACGGCGGCGCCCTGCGAAGAGCAGGCTAATGCCTGGGCCTGGTGGAGTGGCCGCCCACAGTCGCAGGCCGGAAGGGAGCACGGAGGTCACCGGGGCCTGCCCCCCCATTGCGCAGCAGGGGTCCCGGGGCGGGGGCAGTGGACGTGTGGCCCGCGTGCTGCCGACCCTGTCCGCCGGGAGCGTGGGCTGGAGCCTGAGCAGCCCGGCAAGGGCCTGGGCCCCACGGGCGCCCTCTCCCCGCTCGCCGAGGTAGGAGGAAGTTTCTGCGCTTTGCTGCTCTGGTTGGGGAGGAGGATGCCGAGTCTCCAGCGCCGGGCCCCGGGGCTCTGGCCGGAGGCGGGGCCGGGGCCGGAGCACGGGCCGGCGGCGATCCAGGCCGCCTTTTGCAGCCACCCGCGGCCGCGCCGGGCTCTGCGCGCCGCGCTCCAGCCTCCTCCCCCGGCGGCGGCGGCGGCCCCAGCCCCGCGCCCCCAGCCCCGCGCCGCGCGGCCCCGCCGCGGTCACACGCCGAGCCGCCCGCCACTGCTCCGCCCTGCGCTTTGTGGAGCCAGAGCCGGGTGACAAGCGGCGGCCCCTCGCCACCGCGGCCCGTGCGCTTACCTGTGGCTGCCGGGGTCGGAGCCCCGAGGTGGGATCGGGGAGTCGGGAGCAATGGGACGAAGTGAAAGTCTGCGGGCTGGGCCTGGGGACGAGTCTGGGGCTGCTCCAAAAATGGAGGGGGGCGGCAGGGGGCGGCGGGAGGAAGGAAGGGGTGCCGATTCTTCATTTGGTGGCTCCGAGGGGCTTTTAATGACGGAGGTACAGGGCAGGCCGGCCGGGACTCGGCTCCCAGTGGGCGGTATCCGTGCCATCCTGGTGGGTTCCTTGGACTGAGGGAGGGGGCCTTTTAAGCTTCGGGGAAGAGTCTTAGGGTTGGTCTCTTTCCCTCTGTCCCGCACTTCTGGGAAGCCTGGTTCTCAGGTGGGAAAGCAGTTGTGCTTTTTTACTAAAACATGGAGCATATTTCTTGATACCTTCGTGCCCCAGGCTGTCTGGTGGCAGAGGGGACAGGCTGCGTCTTAGCCTTTTCTTAGAAGCGCTGCCCGGTGTGGGGTGTGGGGCTGGGGTTGTGCTGGAGGCGCCGGGCCCTGCCCTGCCCTGCCCTGGCCGGTGAGTCCCTCCCCTGTGCTGCCCTAGCGTCCCCCTCTATTCCCTGGCTGAGACTGGTGTGGTTGTTATTCTGCTGATGGTAGATATCTTTGCTTTGCTGACATCCTGTTTTGTTTTTGGTTTTTATATCCCATTTGTTGTTTCTTTTTGTCACAGAAACGCTTCGTTAAGGGGCTCAGGCAGTACGGCAAGAACTTCTTCAGAATTAGAAAGGAGCTGCTTCCCAATAAGGAAACAGTGAGTACAATTGGACTTTATGTAACTGATTTTTTCCTCTTTGCTCCTGCTACTTCTCCACATTTGATCTTATGAAATGGTTTCCTTTAACCCTGTGCTGTGCTCAGACTCAGGCTGGCCTCTGGAATTCTCTTCATTTTACTTCCTTGATTCCTCATGTTAGCTCCTGGTTTTAGATGGTAAAGTGACAGATTATGCTTCTCCTCGTGAAGAACGTGAATTTGTGTTGTAATCCCAAGAACATGAAGGTCTTTGGGAACAGGCAGGCGGAAGGACAGTTGTTGCAGAGTTAAATGTAGTGGCCAAGGTAGGAAATATCATTTATCACTAGTTTGGATTTGGTAATTGGCAAAAGTCATCAACCAAACCAGGCAATGGAATTAAAAGGTTTGTAGCTTATTATAGTTTGGATTCAGTTGGGATTTTTCTTTATTTAATGTTGCTGTGTTTGGAAGAATAGTTTTAACTCTTTAATATGCCAGCCCTAAAAGTTTGCACTTTTTGCTGGACAGATATACAAAGGCCTTGATAATAAATTGCTTAAGTGGAGCTTTTTAAAACTTCCTGTGATGTTTCGCAAAGCTCAAGGTCAGATCTGACAAATACTCTAGATAAACTTAGGATCAGAAGGTTTGCTGAGGAAATTTTGGAGCGAGATTAAATGAAGAGAACACTGGGAAGGGATTCATTCTCAGTTGCATATAATTGTCCACCCTTCTGATGGACTTACAAGTGGTATTGAGGAGGGTGGGGGAGAGAGTCTTCTGGTGAGGCCAGACTAGGGAAGGAGGGGGTGGAATAGGACCAACTCCTTTAGGCCCAGTAGCCAGAAGTGCTGTGCAGGACTCTGGGGAGAGGGATCTATGTTTAATCTGCCTAGACATTAAGCTGCTTTTTTAGAGAATGGAGGTGGGGGGCTGGATGAAGAGGATCCATTATAAAAGTTGGAGGGAAATATTTTGGGTTTTGGTTTTGTTTTCTGACTGGGTGGTGTTTACTGATTTCTACTTGTTTACTTTGTCTTTTTAAAAATGAACTTTTTCTGAACATTTCTACTTTACAGTACCTTAAGGGCAGTGATAACTTGTAATGGGAAAGACAGGTTCTGTAATTTCAAGCGTGGTCTTGTATAAATCAGTAATTTGCACCAATCAACAATAAACAGATTAACCTTTTAATACTGATACATCTACTATGATGAGATGGGTTATATTGAGGGTAAAAAAGAGAGAAAACTGTTTATAAATATTAAACTAAAATGTGTTACGGAGCCAGTCTATATAATCAATTTATTTCTTGATATTTCCAGAACAGGTTGGAAAGAAATATTTAATGTGAAACAGTCAAATAAGGGCTTTTAAGTTTTCTGAGGATTTTGGTTATTTGAAATTTGATACATACTTCAAAAGTTTAAAATACCTTTACCCTAAGGTAGGAATTTTGGTTGGGCTGAATGAGTAAGAGAGATACAAATGAGCAGATTTGTCCTGAGAATGTGACTGACCAGACTATAACCTCTCAAGTTTCCTCTTCCTCTGCACTCTGCTAAGAAGTCGCAAAGCTTTAAGTTTTGGTTTTGGTTTTTTGTTTGTTTATTTGTTTTGTTTTGGTTTGTTTTTTTGCCCAAAACCATTTTATTTATATAAACCAGCAACTGACAGTTGGAGTTTGAAAAGAGGCAATAAGTATCATTTATAATAACATATAAAACTACAGGTAAATTTTATGAAGTAAAAAAACTTGTAACACCAAAAAGACTATAACATATTTAGGAGACATCAAAGACTATATCAGTAAATGGAGAGGGGTACATATTCACGCAAACCTTTACAATTTCGTTACAAGTAATCTCTTCACAATTTTTTGTTGTTGTTTTTATTATTTTTTGGAGACAGAGTCTTTGTTGCCCTTGGTAGAGTGCCGTGGCATCAAACAGCTCACAGCAACCTCAAATTCTTGGGCTTAAGTGATTCTCTTGTCTCAGCTTCCCTAGTAGCTGGGACTACAGGGACCATTATCCTTGTTTTAAAAAACAAACTTACAATAGCAAGATTAAGCATTAAATGTAAAGCCTACTGCCTAGCATTTGGAAATCCAGGTAATTTTATCTGGTGTTTTAACTCCATATGGAAATAGGTATGAGTGACAGTTAACCTGGGGAAGGCTCTTAACTGTTTTTCCTCTTGCTGGTGATTGTCCATTCTTCTTACAGATGATTCTGACTCAGTAAATTGCCTTTTCTCCCCATGAGATGTTCTCGGTACACCAGTCTTTGGAGTTAGTTCTCTGGTTGTCTTTTCCAGGAGTCTCTTTTTTTCCTGACACCTTTCCCCATTGCTTTTCTGCAGTAGCTGTTTCCTAGCCTTGTGGCTCCTCTTCTCCTTTCTCCTCTGGCACCAGTAGTCTTCCTATTTCCAGGCTTTTCTTCAGGGCACCATCACTGGGACTAATGGGAGAGTCATTTGCAGCAGGGTTTATTGTATCTGACACTAGCTAAAAACTCGAGGTGTCCTGCCGTCTTGTTTTGTGCTAGAGGAGTTGGGTAGAGGGTAAATGTCTAAATATTGGAATGAGCTGGGAGGGGCATTTGTGATATTTTCTTTAGTTATCAACATAGCCAAGCTAATCATTTACAACCCACAGGGAGGGGAGAACAAAGGTTATTTTTCACTTTTTGGTGCAGAAGTTGAGAAAATTTGTAGGTACCAGTGTTCTTGGTTCAAAACTTTGTGGGTAGAGTTCTATGGTCATGCTGCTTTTTATAACAAATTCCCCTAATCTAGATACTTTTCATATTCCCTTCTACCTACCAGAATTATTATTTTTTTTTTTTGCCATTCTCAAGTGACTTGAAACATCAGAAGGGTGTCAGCATCCAAAAGAATAGTCCTGTCTGGGCGCAGGAATGAGGGTCAGCAGACCTGTGTTCTGTTCTTGGCCTTGCCAGTAACTGTAGCACTTGGTGATCCCTCTTAACTATGCTGTTGGCTTTGAGCTGTTCATTGGGAAGTTTGGGTGAAATCTTGGCAAGTACTAGGCATTATTTTCCCTGAAATGGTGTTTCTTTGCATGAGAAGTTTCTAGATGCTATAGTTTTACAGGTGCCCACTGACATGCACACACATCTTTAGCAGTTGATATACCTGAGCATGAAGTGATGGTTTCTTGCCCCTCTGCCACTTGCTACTGGCCCTTTGATTATTCGCCCCTCTGTCCTTTAATATCTGTGTTTATTATAATAAAATGAGGTGATAACTCTGACCCCTTATAATTGTTTCGACAGTTCAAGTGAGGTGTCTATAAAAATTACATGAAAGGGCGGCGCCTGTGGCTCAAAGGGGTAGGGTGCCGGCCCCATATGCCGAAGGTGACAGGTTCAAACCCAGCCCCGGCCAAAAACCGCCAAAAAGAAAAAAATTACATGAAAACGCTTGAAAATATTGTTCTTATCTACTCCAAATACTATATAAAGTAGCTAAGTGCAATGAGAAGTACAGAATTACTTTGCACTTGGTAATATATTGAGCCTGTTTCAAAAGAAGTTAGCTGTTTTTCATTAGTCTTGCAAAAAACTCTATTAATCGAAGGGGTGGAGGGTAGTGCCTAGTTTAAAGAACTCACTAAATCAAAGCTTTGTTGAGGGTCCTTCTGTTCTTATTTTATTTATCATGCCCAGATGAGGCTTGAACTCCCCGCCCCTAGTGTGTGTGGGCAAGGGGGACAGCACGCTGAGCAATGGCGGTCAGCAGTCCTTCTGTTCTTAGCAGTGGCACATTTAAGTCAGAGAAGGGTTCCTGGTGGGCACACACATAAACAGCTTTCCTAGCTTTTTTGGTTTCTGGTGTTCCTTACTCAGGAGCTAAATCCGGCTTTTCTCTGAACACTGCTGCCCACTGAAGTGGGAATAGTGGCTGTTACTGTGGAAAACCAACTATTTATAGAGGTTTAGTTGAATGGGTATTACGTGTCAACTTCATGGGACCCAAGAGAAAAACTGCAGGTCACATCTGTTAGTATCAGGGTTGTGCAAGTATTCTATAGTTTATTATCCTTCCCCCCACCCCCCATCTCTTTTTCTCTGTAACCATTCACCTTCCTTCAGTATAGTTATGAAGTGTATAATTTAGTACATAAAATATAGTAAGGAATCTTGGCAGAGCATCTCAGATTCTCCTTGGCTGTATACCTCCTCTCTCTCAAGCCCCTGTGTGTCATAAACTGCACCAGAGTCTTAGGTGTTAGGACATTTGTATAAATCACAGACAGAGTCCTGTTGCTGAGCTACTGGGAGGACAGACAGTAAGGAACCAGGGCTTTTGATTTGATTTTGAGTACTGTCACTTATCATTGGTAGATATATTGTATAACCTTTGCTATTAAGGTAATGCCTGAAAAGATAGGCGGCATAGCAGGGAATCTTAATTACCTGGAGGAGGAGCCCCTGTTATGAATAATACAAAATCATGGATCATCCAAAAGTAGCTTCTCATTTTGTGTGTGTGTGTACATTGCAGTGCTCTTCAAAATCACAAAGACGATTACTCAGGCACCAGTGACATGTATCTTCTCCCCACTGAGAACATACCTATGAAATTTAAACCAAAGACTTTTCTTACCTGGCACCTGGACGATTGTCCCTTGAATCCTTGCCTTCGTTTATATAATAGTCCTGGCTCCTATTACTCCTAGTGTTGGGTTGTAGGTGGGGAGCATTTCCTCAGTGACCTGGCGGTGCTGTTTTTGTCTCATATGCAACTTAGGTTAGCAAGAAGATAGTTTGATCTGCCCCAGCTTGGTAGAGAGAAGAGGTGCTCCAGAGTGTTAGACTCTGGAGGGAAATGGAAAGTGAAAAGGCACATGCTTTGGCTGTCTTTCTTATCTCTTTAGACTTGAGTGCTTAGCCCAATAGAGATTAACCCCATGTTATTTGCAAGCCCAGTTGGTGGTACATTAATAGTTACTATACTGGAAACTAATTTTCATTTACTTCCCATTTTCAGAACTAAGTATTCCATATAGTTCAATTTTTTTAAAGTTTTGGGTACCCACTATGATAGGTGAGGTGTCTATAAAGAGAAGCAAGGAGCCATCCCTGCACTGCTGGGCTGTTACATTTGCATGCCTGCCAGGCCTGATAGTGTATGCCAAGGGCTCTCTGCTGGGTAGAAAGAAGTTCAGGCCCCACAGAGTGAGCACACGGGCTGATGTCTCCAGGGATGCTAACTGGAGGGCATGGTGTTAGAACTGGGCTTTGGAGGAAGGATTCATTTTTGACCGGCCATGATTGGGAGAGTGGAGGAAAAGTGACTTTCCAGCTATAGGCACAGAGACAGGAAATTGTAAAACATGCCCAGCAAGTAGGGGATCGTGGTCGAGAGGAGGCTGCATAAGCTGATGATAAGGTGATGCAGTAAGATTTAGGCCCAAATTATAGCTTGGAGGTAGACTTCAGGGGATCTTAAACTCCTTCCAAAGATGTGTGTTTGGATGAGTGGACCAGTAGGACCTAGTGAAGGCTTTTTAGAAGAGAAATGAGAGCATCTGAGCTACAGGTACAAGATGGAACCAGAGAGGAAGCTCTTGTAACCAGCCAGTCTTACAGGAAGAAAGAAGATGGGGAGTTGAAAGTTAATTTACAGGAATGGAAGCTGCCTTTTATCTTGATTTTCTCTGTTAAAATGCATCACGGTTATTAGAATGGGTCCAAGAGCCCAGTGACTGGGCAGCCAGTTTTGATGTCCTTTTTCTTTCTTTCTTTCTTTTTTTAACTTTGAGGGGTGAAAAGTATTAGAGATTTAAATTAATTTGAGAAATAACATGAAAATTAACTACCTTTTCCCGCCACATTTCTGACAATGAATTCTATTAAATATGTACATAACTACTGGATAGTTAACTGTTCTTTTCTTCAGGCAAAATATCATTTACATACAGTCTGTTCTCCCGGCAAAGAATAAATACTATTGAGAGGGGGCTTTAACACTAAGTAGTTAAGATTCTGTTCATATTTAGAAGTTAAAAATGACTCTAGCATTCAGTATGAGCTTCCAAAATGAAGTTTTATTTAAACTTCACATTATAACTTTAGATAAAGAATTTTCCTAGTTTCATTGATGCTTATTCTAATGTCAGATAATAGAGTATGGACTTCTTGAATAGGTCAGTACCACTGAGAAGATGCCAATGTGTCACAGCCACACACCAGTACTTCTAGGCCTCTGGTTTTAAACCTGGCTTTTTGCTACAAATACTGTATGTGTGTATCTCCTCATGTCCAGCAGTATGTGCCTCAGGCCAGCATTAATACCATTACCTGGGAGCTTGTTAAAATTGCAGACTCTCAGGCCCCTGTCTCTGTCTCTCCAGCCAGAATCTGCATTTTAACAAGCTCTTGGGTGATTTGAATGCACAGTAAAGTTTAGGAAGCAGTGCTATTTACAGAAATGCAGACTTGCAGAATCCTAAATCTATACAATGCATTCATTCTTAAAATAATGGTATCTTTATTCTGTTAAACTTATAAATTGTTTCACTATTATTAGGGCTTGATTTTGTTTTTCAAATTATTACAAATCACTGTATTTCAAACCTATAAGACAAGTATCTGGGCTTATTTTCATTGTCAGTCATAAAATTTCTTAATATAGCTTCTCTTACGGTCATTCACTCACTCCCCTTTTTCCCAGAAACATAATTTCTGACCCCCAACCCCTAATTTTTCATGAAAACTCTTCTCCTTTACCTTGTGGCATGTAGTTCTCGCATGTGAGTGGAGTGAGGTTGTACTTAACTTTATTTCCATTTTTAACAAACCTTTTCATAGGTTTGGCTCGTCTCATATCAATATGAAGTTTACATATTCATTAATACCGTGTTTTAAGATTCTAAATACAGTGTTTTTAGATGTTGCTTTCTTTTACTGGCATCCTTTAAATATGAAAAAAATATATAAGTACTTTGAGGGACTGGCAAGATGAATAAAAGGAGAGGTTTCTGTTGTTCTTAATGACTTGCTCTTGCATAGGTACAAACAGTTGGAATTTTCCATTTGAGGCAAAAGTGATTGCCAGTCGAAACAGGCACTGCATTTTGGCATAAGTACTGTGATTCTATAGCTATTCCTGTGCTGAGGGTTTGTTCCCATTAAAATGGAGAAGAGGCTTTGAATCTATTAATTCTGATAGTCTGAACTATATGGCTGTTTGATTGGGCAGCAGTCCAGTTTTAACTAGAGTAATTTAAGAGAGATGGGCTGATCCCTTGTGTAAGTGAAGCAGTTAAGTAATTTACATGTAAGAAACTTTCTGTTCTAATGTTGGGAAGAAAAGAAAAAATTAAAAAATTAGGTGACTTTTTAAACCAATGGCCTTGGATAGTTGCTTTTGTTAGTGTAAACATCTTAGGCCTATCCTTGGCCTTATTCTACACGCAAGAAAACTAGCAGGCATGGCATGCGAGTACTTTAATTATATGAAATGTATTACTTAAAGAAACTACACTCAAATCATTTAAAAGTGCTGTTGAACAAAATGTGCCTGCAGGGATTAGTTAGTTATGTGCTGTTGGTATTTGCTAACCCCTTTATTTTTTTATTATTATTATTTGGATGCACTTGGTTACCTGGATGACTTTTTTAGATGAAGAAATTTATGACTTTTAAGCCTAAATAGACTCCACCATTTTATTAGCTGGTAAAACAAATGGTAGGTTTGAATTGGTCTCCAGAAAAGCTTGTAAGTTATAATTACTGTGGTTATGTTCAATGAGTTTATCCACTTGGTGCTTGGATTTTACATTATAGATTTTTTTTTTTTAGCCTTAAAAGATCTGTGAACCTGGGGCGGCGCCTGTAGCTCAACGAGTAGGGCACCGGCTCCATGTGCTGAGGGTGGTGGGTTCGAGCCCGGCCCTGGCGAAACTGCAACAAAAAATACCCGGCGTTGTGGTGGGCGCCTGTAGTCCCAGCTACTCAGGAGGCTGAGGCAAGAGAATCGCCTAAGCCCTGGAGTTGGAGGTTACTATGAACAGTGTGATGCCACAGCACTCTGCCGAGGGTGGTAAAGTGAGACTCTTGTCTCTACAAAAAAAAAAAAAAAAAGACCTGTGAACCTATCCTGACTTTGAAAACCTGATTTTTTGATGTTTCAAAAATACATCTGGTCTATTTAGAAAACCAACATTAAAAACAAGTTTAAGGGCGGCGCCTGTGGCTCAGTGGGTATGGTGCAGGTCCCATGTACCTAGGGTGGCGGGTTCAAACCCTGCCCCAGCCAAACAGCAACAAAAAAATAGCCGGGCGTTGTGGCGGGCACCTGTAGTCCCAGCTACTCAGGAGGCTGAGGCAAGAGAATTGCCTAAGCCCAGGAGTTGGAGGTTGTTGTGAGCTGAGATGCCATGGCACTCTACCAAAGGTGATAAAGTGAGACTCTGTCTCTAAAAATAATAATAATAATAATAATGATAAGTTTAAGACTGTATCTGAAATTACAATCTTTCCTTCTTTTTTTTTTTGTTTTTGGCCAGGGCTAGGTTTGAACCCGCCACCTCCAGCATATGGGACTGACGCCCTACTCCTTGAGCCACAGGCACCGCCCGAAATTATAATCTTTCAATACTTGGTTCACTTTAATTTTACTTGAAGTTATGTGCTTAAGTAATAGAAAAATAGAGTAAAAATAAATAGTGTTATTTTGAAAAGTAAAGCAAACAGTAACCTTTTTTCTTGGTTTTTTTTTTTTTTTTTTTTTTTTTTTTGTAGAGACAGAGTCTTACCTTAATCGCCCTCGGTAGAGTGCCATGGCGTCACACAGCTCACAGCAACCTCCAAATCCCTGGGCTTAGGCGATTCTCTTGACTCAGCCTCCCAAGTAGCTGGGACTACAGGCGCCTGCCACAACACCCAGCTATTTTTTTTGTTGTTGTTGTTGCAGTTTGGCCGGGGCTGGGTTTGAACCCGCCACCCTCGGCATATGGAGCCAGTGCCCTACCCGTTGAGCCACAGGTGCCGCCCTTGTTGTGTTTTTTTTTTTTTTAAAGATAGAGTCTCTCTCTGTCACCCCAGCTAGAGTGCAGTATCGTCATCATAGCTCACTGCATCTTCAAACTCCTGGGCTCAGGTGATTTTCCTGCCTCAGCCTTCTGAGTAGCTGGGACTGTGGGCTGTGGCCACCATGCCTGGGTAATTTTTCTATTTTTCGTAAAGAGGGGGGGGTCTTGGTTTTGCTCAGGCTGGTCTCAAAATCCTGACCTCAAGTGATCCTCTCACCTCAGACTCCCAGAGTGCTAGGATCGAGCCACCACATCTGGCCTGATCTCAGTCTTGTTTATAATTGCCATTGTTCACCATGGAAAAGCCATCCCTCCCCCTACTCTGATAAATTTTGTTTTCTGTTATGGGTAATTTGAAAACCGTTAGTTGTGTTACATAAATAGGAAAAGCAAGCTGGAGAAACCCTTCTTGAAACACCAGAATTCCTTTAACCTAACGATTATTTGTGTGTGTGTGATATTTAATTTTTTTGATTAAGTTTCGGTGTGAAGGGGCCTTGTTATTTTTCCCCCTCCCTTGGAAATATGATTCTTCGCCTTAAATTCTTCTTCTGAATTCTTTCAGTTATGGCATCATAATTCCTAGGATTTGGCCATTGAGATGTCTAAACCATTGGCAAAGTTGAGAGTTCGGGGAGCTATCTTTGGGAAAGTTTGGGAACCCAAGTCCTGTGCTGTCTGAGGTGAATAAGAAGGTACTTCCTCTCATGGAGCACCCAGTCTGGTGGGGTGGGGGGGCCAGTTGGGCTTGGTTTCTCTGGAAGGTTCCTAGCTGTGAGAGCCACATGCACCCTCCTCTATAGGGTGGGTGCTGTTCCCCAAGGGCCCAGCTCATCTCTCTCAGCGGAATTGTGTTTTGTTCTCTTCTTTAAAAAACAATACTTAATTTTTGTCTTGAACCTTTGATTCTGCCTCCTCTTTTCTCTCCATGCATTTCTGTTCTGGACGTATGTATGTGTGTATGTATTCGTACAGAGTGTAAGGCATTCTGGGACCTCTTTTTATAATACCTCTTTATGTCTCCTTTAGTGCCCTATAAAGGACTCTTATTTGATACTTGTTAAATGAAATAGGTGTGTATTCACACATTTGTGAATAAATGGGTTAGAAATGCATTGTGACTATAAATGTAGAATTATTGGTCCTAAAAGGTGAAAACGCAATATTTTGAAAGAAACGTTTTCCTTGTCTGTTACTCTTAGTGTTGGTTGGTGTGATTCTGCTTTGATGCTGTTTTTAAAGCCAATTAAAATGCCACGCCTGTAATCCTAGCACTCTGGGAGGCCAAGGCTGGTGGATTGCCTGAGCTTAGGAGCTAGAGACCAGCCTGAGCAAGAACGAGACCCCGTCTCTAAAACTAGCCAGACACTGTAGTGGGCGCCTATAGTCTCAGCTACTTGGGAGGCTGAGGCAAGAGGATCCCTTGAACCCAAGAGTCTGAAGTTACTGTGAACTATGACACCATAGCACTCTACTGAGGGCAACAAAAGTGAGACTGTGTCTCAAAAATATATAAATAAGTGAAGTAAATAAATAAGTCCCGTTAAAATCAGGATATCCTAGGCCTTAGACTTTGCTAATAAACAGAAAATCTGCTCCAGGGTCTCAAGATAGTAAAACTAGGACTTGGGGTTCACTGTGTCATGCGGGCCCTTCCTGGTCTGTTTATGGGCAGTAAATCAGCTCTACTATTTGCACAGTGGTTCTATGTTCTAGATTATTTATAAGTTTGAGAAAACTGTTTATTTTTCTCAGCAGGTTTATTGAGCTAGTCAAGAATAAAATATTGTCTTAAGCAGTAAAGTAAGCCATTAGCCAATTGCTGCTTGGCCTCAAAACAGTCACTGAAGAGTGTGCCTATGCCCGGTACACACGTACGTATGTGAGCGCCAGAGGCAAGAGCCAAGGGGGGTGCAGGAGGTTCAGTGCTGCCAGAATTCAGCAGCTTTGCAAGCTTCCTGTGACTGTTTATGATTTTTTTTTCTTTTAGTCTTAGTGAGTCACCATCACATGCCATTTTATTATCTTGAAAACTGTCTCTGCAATTTTTATCCTGCATCTTTGCTATGTGAGTGAAACTCTGCGGAGTGTGCTCTGAACAGTAGGAAGATAACGACTTTCTACAGTGATGCTTAGGGTATATTTTCAGCTGCTTGCCTTTGTTTCTTTGCTGCTAGGTGCAGGAGTTGGGTTTTGTTTGTTTTGGGTTTTTTTTCCCCTTTCTTTTTTTTTTTTGGTGAGAAATAATAAGTTCCATATGTTTGATTATTTTGAAGGGTTGGAGCAGCATCTGTCCAGCCCCAGCCCCTTTGGGATTTGGTGATTACTGACTTAGGCACATACCTTCTAAGATCAGAACTCGCTTCTCCTTCCCACAGATGTTCTGTTTTGGAAGTGTACTAAAAGAGGTGCATTGAATCAGGACAGAGGTCTATGGCCTTAACTTGTCAAGGAAGGTGTTTTAGTTTTGAAGAGAGAATTTGGAATTTGTGAAACAATAGGGAGAATAATTAAATGCTAAAGGAAATAGGCCCAGTGAATCTATACTTATGACTGGTTTCACCACCCAAAGCGTAGAGCTGGTAAGCAGGGTGCAGACTCAACTCTAAATGTTTTGGATAATGTAGTGTGGAAAACCCACCAAAACTTTTCAACAAATTTCTAAAAACCTAAAATTTTTAATGTGTTGTAACGTACTGGCTTAAAACATCAAATATTATCTCTCAATTTTGTAGACCAAAAGTGTAGACAGGACTCAGCTGGCCATTTATTTTCCTATTGTATATACAAAGGTCCAAGATGGTTTCTCTCAAGTAGAGGAGATGGCTAAGAAGCTGTGCTCGGCTGCTGCTGTTGACCTGAATACCAACATTTGCTCTGTCCTGTGGACTGAACCTGCTTATTAAAACTTGAAGCCCTAGCTGGGTGTGTTGGCGCTCACTGTAGTCCGGCCACTCTGGGGGCTGAGAATGGAGGGTAGCTTGAGCCTCAGGAGTTTGAGACCAGCCCGGGCAACGTGGCAAGACCCTGTCTCTTCAAAAAAACAAAAAAAACCCAAACCAAAAACTGTGAAGCATATTTCTTTTGAACTTAGATAACTTAGAAGGAAAGCCCATGTACCTGTCTGGATGGTACTCTGTCCACCAGACGGCGGGCGGAGTGATGCACGGACGGCTGTGATGTGTCTCTGTGCAGTCAGTGCAGGTTGACAAACCCATGGGTTTGGACTCCAACCAAAGTGTACTGTTTTCTTTAATACAGTACTCTGTTCTAATGATTACTGTTTTCCCAAATGTCAACTGCCTTATGACATGCAAATATGATATTTATTATAAATTTTTTCTAGAAATCAGTAATTTAAGGTATTAGTGGGACAGTGTGAATGACAACGGTTATAATGTATTCCTGGTACCTGTGACTCTGGAGGACTTACAGAGCTTGCTGAGCGTAGAGAGAAGCAGAGGGCCCTGAGGGTCTGACTGTCGGCCACTGCATAGGTTGGAGTGAAACCAGGTGCTGAACTGTGTGGCACAGACATTAGTGGTCTTGGAGCTTTTTTTTTTTTTTTTGTAGAGACACAGTCTCACTTTACCGCCTTCAGTAGCGTGCCATGATGTCACAGGACTCACAGCAACCTCCAGCTCTTGGGCTTCAGCGATTCTCCTGCCTCAGCCTCCCGAGCAGCTGGGACTACAGGCGCCCGCCACAACGCCCGGCTATTTTTTGGTTGCAGTTCAGCCGTGGCTGGGTTTGAACCCACCACCCTCGGTATATGGGGCCGGCGCCCTACTCACTGAGCCACAGGCACCACCCAGGTCTTGGAGCTTTTTAAAAGATAAATGTTTTATTTATTTATTTATTTTCCAAGACATAGTCTCACTATGTCCTGTGTCACCCTCAGTAGAGTGCTGGTGGTGTCACAGCTCACAGCAATCTCAAACTCTTGGGTTTAAGTGATTCTCTTGCCTCAACCTCCTGAGCAGCTGGGACTACAGGCACCTGCCACGATGCCCAGCTATTTTTTGGTTGCATTTGTTGCTGTTGTTTAGCAGGCCCAGGCCAGGCTCGAACCCACCAGCCTCAGTGTATGTGCTGACACCCTACCCACTGAGCTACGGGCGCCGGCAGGATGAATGTTTTAAATGTTAAAACTTATTTGAAATGCCTAGCCAGAGAAAGTCTGTGAAGTCCCTATTCTGTCTGTTGGGGTGTTGCTCACTGCCTGACTCCTCCTACAGTGGCACTGCCCTGCTGCTCCTGAGCCCCTGTGGACATGCAACCAGGGTGGGTTTGGACAATTCTGTTGTTCAGAATGTTGTCTTTTTACCACTTCACCTTCCATGCGTTGTCCTGGGGACATAGAGAGTTATTGCCATGCCCTTCTCTTTAAAGGGTCAGGCTAGTTGGCACGCCCCCTGCCCAGGCTCCTGCCTCTGCCTCCTGCATCACTTACTTCTGGGTGAGCTCCCTGGGACCTCTGTAAAATGTGATCACCATGAAAAGGAGAGAGTGGCAGGGATGGCAGACCCAGCAGTATAGAGCAGCCAGGGAGGGTCCCATTCCTTGCCTGGCCCTCAGTGCCCAGTGGGCACCAGCATATGTTCCCTAGAGTACTGGAGGCCACGTGTAGGCTTTGCTTTGTTGAGTTGAGCACATCTTGAGTTTGCCATTTTAACCCAGTTCTCAATCCCTACAGTGAGAAAGTGTTAATGTACAGTGTTACTTGATACAGTAATGGAGACTCTGACTGACATTAGTCCCATTTTGACTCTTATGTCAATAGAGACATGAGCAAAGATTTCCAGAGCCAAAGCCCAACACAATCATGCATGAAATAGCAGGCTCCTTCCTCCTGGAAGAGACCATTAGCTTTAATCATGACCCCACCCCCGCCCCTGAACCTTGCCCGTGCTGATAATCTTGGTACTGATTAATTCTTCCACTCGTTCCTATATGTTCTGGTAAACTCAGTCTAGAGGTTAAGATAGTAGCCATATAGTGGACATACCTCTTCATTGGTTTGCTGCTTTTGTTTCAAATCAGCTGTTGAAAGCAAAGCTTGGATGACAGTTCTCCTTTCTGCCTCTCATAAACCAAACTCAAGGGAATGGCTGTTCATGGACTAACCAAGGAGCTCTGGATTTTAAGGTAAAATCATTGGTTGGGTGCTCACTGTCAGTTTTCCAAATTGGATCATTTGCCCTTCTCTGAGCCTTTCCCTTGCCTAGATTCGTCTGCCCCAAACAATGCTGTTCATAGCAACTGCATCTGAAAGAAATGTCCTCAGTTCCACTTTTCTCTCTGCCGCCTCACTTGGTTTTTATAATGAGCTCATTCGATCTGAGTGGTCTGTCTATACCATTTTATCCTGTTTACTATTGCTGGATAGTATCACTTTCACGGCTGCTGTCCAGTCTAACACAAAAATCCTTAGGTGTCTCTTGGCCATTCCCTCTTTTCAAGTGCCATACTCCCTCTGCTGGTTTTGAAACACCTGATGCTTCCTTAAGAAATAAGAGGCTGGGGCGGCGCCTGTGGCTCAGTCGGGAAGTCACCGGCCCCATATACCGAGGGTGACGGGTTCAAACCCGGCCCCGGCCAAACTGCAACCAAAAAATAGCCGGGCGTTGTGGCGGGTGCCTGTAGTCCCAGCTACTCGGGAGGCTGAGGCAAGAGAATCGCTTAAGCCCAGGAATTGGAGGTTGCTGTGAGCTGTGTGAGGCCATGGCACTCTACCGAGGGCCATAAAGTGAGACTCTGTCTCTACAAAAAAAAAAAAAAGAAATAAGAGGCTGGCTCGGTTCCCGTAGCTCAGTGAATAGGGTGCCGGCCACGTACACTGAGGCTGGCTGATTCGAGCCCAGCCTGGGCTTGCTAAACAACAAAAAATAGCCAGGCGTTGTGGCGGGCACCTGTAGTCCCAGCTACTTGGGAGGCTGAGGCAAGAGAATCACTTAAGCCCAAGAGCTGGAGGTTGCTGTGAGCCGTGTGACGCCACGGCACTCTACCGAGGGCAGTAAAGTGAGACTGTCTCTACAAAAAAAAAAAAAGATAAAGAAGAGGCTTTACCTTTAAGATGGCATGTTCTATTTCCCCAGGTTTTATAGGAAAAAATGTGATAACTCTTTCTGGCTATCGGGAAAGGATTTTAATTGTTAGACAAGGTTGGCAAGGAATGAACATGATAGAAATACCATTCTCCTACCTCACATCCTGCCCTAATCATTACTAGATCATTTAACTTGTTTGGAGTACCCCAAACAGCATTTCCCTGGCATTTTGTTCACTTGTACTTGTTTTCTCATACCACTACTCTCTGCCCAGCCCAGCCACCTCCTCCCCTAGCACTCACAGCAGGAGTCATTTTTTATAGCACACATAACCTTAAACCAAAAGGAAAGTGCATTGCTTATAACAAAATGAATCTCTTTTCTGCTTTTATTTTGAAAAGTCCTCCCTGTTGCTTAATGTGGGGGATATTCATGCTGAAAGCCTATTCCAAGTAGGCATTTGTGCATCCCAGAGGAACTTTTGATTTATTTCCTTAACTCTGCCCTCCTTTCTCTGTGGTTCAAAAACCTTTAATGATCTGTGAAGCTCAGAGACTTCAGTGCAAAACAGAAGTCGTTTTAAGAACCCCTCCCACTATATAAAAGGGCTGCCAGTTTCTGCATGCTGTGTTTTTGACTCCGTGAAAGGCTGACCTCTCACAAATTTTGGTTGTACAGCAGGGCATCTGGGTTGGGGCCTTGATAATGCTTTTGTTAAATCTTTTTTTCCTCCTCCTTTCCCTCTCTTTGAAAAGTTGTAATGAAAATTCCAGGCTCTTCTCCAGACTGTGGGATGTGATACAGTAGAAATGTTTCTGCTGCCATTCGTCGCTGCCGGGCTTTGATTAGGTTTATTTCCCGTAAGGTTAATTTTGTGCCCCCCCCCCCTTTCGTATGGCTAAGGAGGTTAATTTAACCAAAGTGAAGCATTTTACTATGGAAGAGTCTAGTAGGCTTTTGTGGCAGGGAGGGATGAGGAAGTAACATTTTCCCTGCATATTTGCATCCCTTCTTTCTAAGACTGGCTCTTCCTTTTAACAGGAGAAGGTAACAAAGGTAACAAGCTATGTAACCTGTGTTGGTTTCCCATTTCTTCTCCTCTGGGCGTTCCAGGAAGCCACTGGGTGACTTGTCTCGAGAATGTTAGTGGAAACATCATGGTAGACCTCTCTCTGGGGTTTCTGCCAGGTAAACGGAGGAGGCCTTCAGAACAGCAGACAACAGTGCTTTTGATTCTCCTTGTGGGTCTCCCTTTCAAAAGAAGCGATTGCAGTGTTAAGAAGTGTTTTAAAATACTGCTTTGACATATTCATAACTCCTTTCATTCTTGCAACTGAGAATACTTTGCCATCATTGCATCGGCTTTCCCATATGCCTGTGAGGGGCGCTGGTGGTACAGTGACTCTAAGGCGGTGCCCTCACAGACCCTGGCAGGGATGGGGCGAGCCCAGAACCAGGGCCTTCAGAGGTGTAGGCTGCCTGCACAGGACATCTGTGCTGAGCGCTTGCATTCGGGGTGAGATTTGCTTTTTATAGAAGGAAAGTGAGATTTTATTATCACGCAGATTCTTTATTCACAGTAGGATTCCTTGGCCAGCTTACAGTGATGAAGTAAAAATACATGCAAGCCTTTGTACCCCTGTGACACGGCCTCTTGTAAGCTAGCAGAGGACACTGTGATTGAAACTTAGGCTTGGGTGCTGTCCTGGAATCTGCTCTGTCTCCTTCTCTTGGGGAAAATGAGGTCCTGCTTCCTTCTGGGTTAGGTCCCAGGAGCCTGTCAAAATTCTGGCGTGCTAAAAGAACTCTTTATGACCAGCACAGCCTCCTCATTTCTAAGTTCTGTGCTAAAAAATGTACAAATCACCAAACAGAAATTGGCAACTAAAAGAGCCTCTGCCTGTGGGTCTCCTCCTGGTAGTACCAACATCCAGAAACTCTGCAGACAGCACTTTCTAGACTTCACCCTCAGTATTCATCAACTTTCCACTGATTTAACAATTCTGACCAAGTTATTCATGCCCTTTTTGATGAAGTAGTTTTTGAGGCCTAGTTTTAGTTTTGTCTTAATTCCTTATGGAAGTAATATAGGGCTCTGTAGAACATTTGTGGCGTGGTTCTTTTTACCTCTTTTCCCACAAACTTGTGGTAAAAAAGCTCTTGCCTGAGCTGAAAATTTGGTCTAAAGTTATATATATATAAGCTGTACCTCTTTTTTTTTTTTTGGCAGTTTTTGGCCCGGGGCTGGGTTTGAACCCACCACCTCCAGTATATGGGGCCAGCGCCCTACTCCTTAGGCCACAGGCGCCACCCTAAGCTGCACTTCTTAAAACAAATTTTAAAGAATTTGTTTGGACTAAATGAAAGAGAAATCTCAAACTATTCCCAATTGTTCTCTCTCTCTCACACATGCACAGAAACACAGATTTTTTTTTTTTTACAAACCATTTACTTAAAATAATTTGAGACCATAGAAAATTTTCAAGAATAGTGTGAAGAATTTCCGTATTATTTACCTAGATTCCCCAAATATTCAGACATTATCACATTGCTTTAATCTCCGTTATTTTCTTGTGTGTGTAGGTGACTTTCTGCTTGGATTGTTTCAGGGTAAATTGAAAACCTGTTGATTCTTTATTCCTAAAAATGCACATTCTTTCTTAAAATAAAAATTGTATTACTGCCTCTCTCTCTCCAAGATATTGATATGGTTAACTAATTGACTTAGCACCCTACCACTTACAGTTAAAAAATCCCAGTATGCTAAAATGTAGCTTTCGTAGGTGTTTGTAGGGAAAGGGATGAAGTGTGTTTTTAGTAATTTTTCACCCTTTGAGAACACAGAAAAATACACAGTAGAAAAATTAAAATCACCAGTAATTCCTTCACTAAGAGATGACTACCAGTTAGCATTTTGGTCCATATTCTTCGGACTGTTTCTGGGCATGTATTAGTAAATACTTTAAACAGAAATGGCCTCTCTCTGTTCTATAACCTAACTTTTTAAACTTACCATGATCTTTTATGTAAAACACATTTCTGACAGTTGCATTTTAAAAAGATATCATCATGTTAATAACCAGCTTCCAGTTCTGAATGTTTAAATATTTCTAGCTTCTGAGATTTTTGTGTATGGGTGTTTTTCACTGTTGTTAAAAAAATAATAATCTTAATAACTAGCTTTCTCTTATTTGGGGGCATTTATTTATTTCCTTAAGATCTATTTTTAGAAGTATTTGTTTCCAGAATACGTGCAGTTTTCAAGTCTTTGACTACCCAGTGCCAATGTCCTGAGGGGTGGGGGAAGCTTTGCCAGCACTGCTGTGCCCTGCTCGTCATCAGTCTTTTCAGTGTCTTAGGCTCACCTGCAGTCTTTCTTTGCTTGAAAAACCTTAGGATACTTTGAATAACCCCCCTCTGTCCCCTGCCCCAAAACAAACAAACAAAAAACACAAAAACCCTGACATACAGTTATGCATTTGGTGGTCATTTTACCCAGAGGCAGATGAATGGTCTAGGGACCAGGGTCCTTATCTAGCCAGCCCTGGCAGTCAATATTTTGGGGACTAACTAGAGCTGATTCCCATCCTTGAGGAAGGTGGTGAGGTCAGGAGTGAAGCTTTCAGGAAAGCACTCTGGATGTACTGTGTCACTCAGCCAGAGCAGCCCTCCCTCCTGGCCCTGAAGCCACCAGCACCAGCCTGCTGCTTGCTGGCTGACCCGCCGGGGGAGTAGCTGGGTGTATTGCTATATCGCCAACCCTGGTTGGTTTTAACTGTGATTTGGGGGTATCCACAGATACTTCTTCTGTCTCCCACTTCTGTTAAGCAAAGATTGCTTATTTTCTTGGTGAGTAAAGTAGCCTAGTCAGCAATTAACTGTGGTGAGAGGAAGCTAAACACTCGTAGTATCTGAATTCAGAATTTCCAGGACACTGGCTAAAATTTAATTTCCAGGACATTTGAAATTTTAAAAACTAAGATTTTACTAAGGGTAATAGAAAAAGAATAACCACCCCAAAAAAGCAATGAGATGATCTGCATTAAATCCAAAGCTAATTCTTTGAAAATGGCAATGTAATAGACAAAAGCATGACTGCTTATGAGCAACAATAGAGAAGGCCAAGTAAGAATATTAGAAACAAATAAAGGAGCCAGACAGGTAGCCAGAGAGAACGTCACACACGTAACACACGTGTGATACAAAAGGACTACTGTGAAAAATTTTATAATAGGAAATTTCAGAAGAATGATCAATACTGATTCAAGAGTAGAGATTCTGTGGCCAGGCGTGGTAGGCCACTGTACTCCTAGCACTTAGGGAAGCCAAGGCAGGAAGATGGCTGGGGCCAGAAGTCCAGGACCACCCTGAGCAAGAGCAAGGTCCCATCTCTTAAAAAAAAAAAAAAAACAGAAAAACTAGCCAGGCCTGGTGGCAGGCACCTGTAGTCCCAGCTACTTGGGAGGCTGAGGCAGGAGGATCCCATCAGCCCAGGAGTTGGAGGTTGCTGTGAGCTGTGATGATGCCACCACAGGACCACTGTAAAGTAGGCACTGTGGTGTCCTTGTGGTCCTTGTGCAGGGAATTTCAGCAGAGAGGCTTGTGTTGACCTGCTAGCTACAAGGATGCGTAGTTCTCACTGGAGAAGAGAGACAGAGGCAGAGTTGGCTGCAGAGTACCCAGTCTTGGCCACTGTATTTTGCTGTTTCTGACACCGTGTTTGCCACATAGCAAACATTCAGTTAGAGTTAGTGCATGTTAGTGCAGGGAAAACACATAGTTTTAGCCGTCTTACCAGGTAAAAAATCACATGACAGTTTAGAAAACAGCATTTGTGAGTACTCTTCCTCACAACCCTTTGGAATTTCTCTAACCTTTAAAGTGAATAAACTGACACTTTGTGGAGAAACCATGATACATCACAAAGAATGTCTTTTGTGTGTGTGTGTGTGTGTGTGTGTGTCAAGGTTCTTTTTAGAACACTGAATTTTATTTTATTTTTTTGCAGTTTCTGGCTGGGGCTGGGTTTGAACCTGCCACCTCTGGCATATGGGGCCGGCGCCTTACCCCTTTGAGCCACAGGTGCCGCCCCAATGTCATTTTTTTTAAAAAGTACTTTGGACTGCTTAATGGAGAGAAGGGGTCTCTTTGGAGATGATGGGAGGGTTTTTGAATTAGATGGATGTACACATTGTGAATGTATTAAGTACCTCAGCATTTTATACATTCAAATGATTGACTATGTTATACTTTTTTTTTTTTTTGCAGTTTTTGGCCAGGGCTGGGTTTGAACCCGCCACCTCCGGCATATGGGGCCAGCACTCTACTCCTTTGAGCCACAGGTGCCACCCACACCCCAATACTTTTTTTTTTAGGACACATTAAAATTTGCTTTAATACTTCTTTGGGGGCGGGGGAACCACACTTGTAGTGAATGAACAAGAAACATTTTTATGCTATTATTTGTATCTGCCATGCCATGAATTCATAGGGGAAGAGGTTCCAGCAGCTCAGGGAAGCACCTTGCCATTTAATGTGACAAAGTGTTGAATGACTTTTGAATTCGTGGGAAATAGGTCCCAGCACCTTGTATCACTGTTACATGGGGACTATTGGTTATCTTGTGTGCCCCTGCTGTACACATATTATGCCTGAGCTCATGGGGAATAAATAGGTTCTTGCTCCTAACAACATGGGTTCACTAGTACTCCTGTGCGCTATGTTATATGCTTATTATGCCATGAATTCATAGGGAATGGGTTCCAGGAGCTCAGGCTCCTTTCCGTTAGTTCTCACAAAGTGGGCTTCTCTGGGTGGCGCAGGCTGGCGTTTCAGTTGAACCCAGGTACCTTTCTCTTTGGCTTCCTTCTTTTTCTGATCATTTTCCTTCACACGTTTCAGGAAGCTATCTCGGCTCTTAGAGTGTTTAATATGCTCAATACGAATATTAATCCTCTTCGCGAGGATCTTGCCCTTAACTTGTTTGTTTACAACAATGCCAACAGCATGCTGGGTAACATTGTAGACTCTTCCAGTCTTGCCATGGTGACATCTGTGTGGCATGCCTTTTTGAACAGTACCCATTCCCTTGATGTCTACAATATCACCTTTCTTGTAGATTCGCATATATGTGGCCAAAGGAACAACTGCATGTTTTCTAAAAGGCCTAGAGAACATGTATCGGGGGCCTCTCCTCTTTCCCTTTGTGTTAAAGTTAATTTGAGTTTGGTTTTTCTCTTTGGAAGTGGAATTACCAAGAAGGAGCTATGGGCAGTACTTCATACCATTAAAACTAAGCTAGATTTATTGGGCTGCTGATTGCCTTACTTGTCCACAGCTGAAAAGGAGATGAAAATCCTGTTTGTAGCTGAGCAGGCTTTAGAATTCAATTGTGTTCCTCCTGAATCCCATCACTGTAGTCAGGAGTAAGAAGATTTGATAATAGGGGACTGGTTTCCCTTGCTGTGTCCAAGAAGAAAGACACTTTTTATGTGAGTTTTCATATATCTCAAGCCAGGTTCCTATCACAGCCTTCAACTTTATCAGCTTTTCTTTTCTTTTTTTATTTTTTCTTCTTTTTTGAGACAGAATCTCACTTTGTCGCCCTCGGTAGAGTGCTCTGGCATCATAGCTCACAGCAACCTCAAACTCTTTGCACTTAAGCAATTCTTTCGCCTCAGCCTCCCAAGTAGCTGGGACTACAGGCGCCTGCCACAACGCCCAGCTATTTTTAGAGACCGGGTCTCACTGTTGCTCAGGCTGGTCTCGAACCTGTGAGCTCAGGCAGTCCACCCCACCTTAGCCTCTTAGAGTGCTGGGATTATAGGCCCGAGCCACGCACCCGGCCTCAACTTTATTAGCTTTTAAATTTTGGCATGGTCAACCATCACACTGAATTCAGCTGTAGAAGCTGAGGTTTGAGTTTGTGCCAGGTGGAAACATCATCTCCACAGAAAAGACCCTAAGTGATAGCACAGTCCCTCCTTCATGGCTGCCAAGACGTTATCTCTGCCCACTTGCTTTGTACCTTCTTGTTTATCAGTGCACCTTTTAGCACTGGCTTGAAGCCTTTGTTTCTGTTCTGTGGAGGGGTGGATCTTTCTCTGGAGTCCATTCAAGGTGGGTGGTTAGTGGAATGGCCATCCGAGAGAGAGGGACACTTGTCCTGTGCTGTGTCAGAGCAGAATAGTAACACCAGAAATGGCCCTTGTCCACGTGTTCTCAGATCTACGTTTCCATTTTCCCTGGGCTCTCACACTTGCTGTTTCTCTCCAAACATCCCTGCCCAGTCCCGGCAGCCCCCAGACCTCCAGCTGTGCTCCCACTCAGGCCTTGTTGGAGGGTGGGGGTTTTTTCCCCTCTTTTTGTTTAGTAGCACAGATGTCTTACATCCTTACAAAAAAATTTAAGAAAATAACTTATTTGCAAAAAAGATCCAAACAAGTTTGACGTTGTTTCCTCAAAGCACCTTGTTCACAGTTGTTAGCAAATATGCCATTCTTCTAGGTGAAGGTCCTCTGCACTTTGCTCTTCCTCAAGCCTGGAATATCCTCAGATGCCTGCATAGCTGAGCAGGAAAGGTTCCTTTTTCTCCTAAACTAGTAATGCAAATAAGGCCAAGAGGAAATTGCTCATTTTTTGGTATTAATTAAGTTTATTTTTAGTTTCTTAGTGCTTGATTTATTTGGGGGAGGACAGGGTGGTAATAATTAACAAACATTAGACTTTTTATCTGAAGGTTGGGTTTTAGTAAGAAACTATCCACATTAAATGCTTTTGGACTACTCAGCCCTTAAAACAGATTTTCTTTTTTATTTACATTTATTTATTCACTCAGCCAGTTACTCAGCAGACACTTGAGTTCCTATATTGAAGTCTTTTTAGATAGATGCTGAGAATACAAAAACAAGATCTTTTCTCTACTCTTGAAAGTATTCATCCTCTGCTGAGAAATGCAGACAAAAAGCAAGTGTCTTGTGTGGTAACTGGAGATACAGTAAATACACTCGTAATGAGTTTATTGGTTTACAGAGCAAGTCCATATATTTTATCTTATTTCATCTGAATAACAATCTCCTGAAGCAATTAGGTGACTGTGGCTGAGATTTGAGACTCATCTCAGACCTGAGCGATATGAGATTCTGTGACTGATGAGTTTGTCGTCTTTGCAGTAACTTCTTCCTTCCTATATTAAGTTGCGGGAAAATAGAAGTGTGTGTGAATTCTTTTTTCACTCCCTCTGTCCTTGGACAAATTACTTGATTTCTCTGTGTTTTAGTTTCCCCATCTATATAAGAGAGATCTATTTCCTACTTTGCAGGAAGTGAAGATTGGGTAGTTGTTGGTCAAAGTAGCTATCAAATCTCAACGATTTTGAGCATCTGAAAAGCAAAAAATATTTCTCAAAATAGCACAGTTTGGAATTGTGTGCAGTATATTTGCCTCATTTTCAACCAGGATTTCTGTGGACTTTTCAAATAATAACGGGTAAAACTCTTGCATGGTGTTCTGTGCAAGATAAATTGTGTCAGTTTGCATGGGACTTTAACTCTGTCCTAAGCGCTTGAATTGGAAATTGAAAAGTTGGGATTACAGAAGGTCAAGAAATGTGGCTAATTTGGTTTCCTGAAGTATTAGTCACCATCCTCCCGTCTTGCTGACTTGAAGCTCTCAGGTACCTGCAGTAGGGAAGTTCAGGGTTTTGGTTGGGCTGTCTCCAGGGGGGGTTCTTCAGGGTAAATCACCAGATGCAGGTTGACGTGGGCAGTCTTTGTGGTGAAATGTTGGTTTTGCGCTCCTAAAGATTGTAATTGGCCTCCAAATTATCAACAGAAAGTAAAGGAAGTTTTAAAAGATTTTAAAAGTTTTAAAATACCTAAAGGTATTTTTAACTCTATATAGTTTTTACTTTTACCAGGATACTGGTAATTCATACTTGATTTGATCCCATTATGCTTAAATTTAAATTGTCTCCGGTTTATGTATTGCCCAGTTGTGGATACATTAGAGTTGAAGGTCATGATTCTGTCTTACCTGTGCTAGTTCGCTGATGCTAATGCAGAAATATACTGCCTTGCTGGTGCTTGGGAGCACCTAATATGCTTTATGAGCAATGGTGTGTTGTTCTTAATGCACCTTGACCTGTTAGGGCCAGAAACCAACCCCATTTCATGAGCAGTTCAGACTGATGCAGCAAGAGAAAGGAAGTCCCTTGGCCACTACTCACTGTCATGCTGTGGCTCCTTGTCACACAAGCCACACCAGGTAGGACACTGCATCTTCCTCGGCATTGGGACGGAGATAAGAACTATTACATTTAGATCCTTCCACAGCAATTGGTGAACTTCAGGGTCTTAAGACTAAAGAATTCACAGAGATATCTGCAAAGGTAAAATAAAGTAATTCAAAGTGTAGGACAGTATCTGGCAAGGCATTCTTCTTGGCAGGTTGAGTGGGAACTCAGGGGCTAATTCCAACAGAATTCCTGTGTGAGTGTCTTCCTGTTTATTCTCACGGGTAAATCCACGACACCCCCTTCTCAGACTTCCCTGATAGACAGTCTTACTTTGTCATCTCTATTGGATAAAGATGACACACTACTTTTGACCATGCTGTACATAGTTTAGGATTCTTCTGTCATTTCCTATGAACTAGAAACCCTTGGAAGTAACCCCTCCGGTGGCATGTCGTGTTCGCGGCAGCCATGGCACTCGGTGTGTGTTGCCTGCGTCCATCAGAGCGCAGCTGCTCCCCAAATGGCTAAAACTTTCATTGCAAACAGCACTCCAGGGCTTGTAATTTTCCAGACAGGATTGAAGTGTTTTCACCACAACCTTGCAGCAGATGTCTGCTCTGGTGTGCTGGTGTGCCAGATGCCAGCCGTAACTCTTCAGGGCTTCACATCCTTATAGGTGGACTCTGCTGCTGGTGTGAGTTATGAATACTTTGGGGCCATACTTAAAGCTACTAAATGGAAGGGCAGAGATGATGTCAACTGTGTTCAAAGCAGGTGTTCAACAGCAGGGAAGAGAGCAAATGTTTTGTCTTTGAATTTTTAGAAAGCTGGAAATGAAGAACAAGACCAAGGGGAGTAGAAAAGGCTTTCCTGAACTTGTTACATGTATTTAGTTTCCATCTTAGGTCAAACTATGAGCCCAAAAAGATAAAACGATTTGGTTAGATTCGGCTTTTTGATTTTTAAGTTCTACATTTTGTTTATTATAATGCTCTCGGTGAGGTTTTTGATCTCAAAAGAGTGAGTCATTATGCTAAACATGTGACCTCTTGAGCATGTAAATGAGCTTTTAGATTATTTCTTTAAAAGACAAATCTGTGTTAGATTCCCTTGTACTCATTCATTTTGCAAATAATTTATTGCAGATCTGTAGAATGCTCAACATTGTGTTAGATACTAGAAATGAAGCATTAAACAAAAGATAATGTTCCCTGGTTCATAGAATTCTAAATATACAAAGAAGACAAGTTAAGTGAATAATTTGGTATATAATCATAACTCCGGCTGTAAAGGAAGAGTGTATTGGGTATCATGAGAAGTTACAGCAGTGAGATCTAACTTCAAGAAAGTTATATCTGAAGATGTTTCCTTTAAATTATGACCCCATGGATGGGGAGGGAATCAGAAGAGCCTCCCTGGCCAAGAGGGACCAGCCTGTACAGAGGCCCTGGAGCAGGATGAGCTTGTGACTAAAAGAAAATGAGTTTATCCAAAGTGCATTGAACAAAAAGGAGAATAGGAAGGGGTGAAGTAGCAGTGAGGGGAGGGTCAGGTTGTAGCGACCTTGCGTGCTCTGCATCTGTGACAGCATGTCAGGCTTGCTCTGGGGACTTTACCTGCACTGAGCCATTGACCACATCGGCGAGAGGCTCCCCGGCGGAGGAGTAGGAAGCAGCTGTAGCCAGAATGTAACTCTCAATTTGGTTTGCAGGGTCCGTGTTCTTGATTGCCTCACTAAATTCTTCTGCTAAGAATATGACACTAAAGATACTAAAACAGGAAAGTAATAATCAAATTTGTTTTTTGTTTAGTTATTTTTAAGATGCAATATGGAAAAATGGGCTGTGCCAGGTCAAGGGTAGAAGTTGAGAAATTTGGCCAGGTGCAGTGGCTCACACCTGTAATCCCAGCACTCTGTGAGGCCGAGGCAGGTGGATTGCCTGACTCAGCTCAAGAGTTTGAGACTAGCCTGAGCAAGAGCAAGACTCTGTCTCTAAAACTAGCCAGGGATTGTGGCAGGTGCCTATAGTCCCAGCTACTCAGGAGGCTGAGGCAGGACAATTGCTTGAGCCCAGGAGTTTGAGGTTGCTGTGATCTATGACGCCACAGCACTCTACCAAGGGCGACAAAATTAAGAGTATCTCGGGGGTGGGGGGGAAGGTCAGATACTGGTCGTATTTTCTTAGAAGGTGATCCCTAAGAGATGACCCAGAGATTGGGTGAGAGAATGGAGACTCCGTTTCAGAGAACATGAGTACTTGGAAAGCAGGGCCCTCAGGGTTTGGTGTTGAATCAGATGTGGCAAGTCACTGTGAGAGCAGCAGGGTGAGGAGCCAGAGCAGTGGCCAGGAGGCCCCAGTGCAGCCGGTGCCTGCGCAGGTGCAGGTGCTGTTTTTGAACATTGGGGGTGGGGGGAGGTTCGGGATCAGGAAAGAAGATCACAATACCACTTGGACAGATGGTTTTGAGATGTGTATCTGTTTATTTTACCTAAGAATGGAAAAATTTCCTGAGAAAATAAAGCTCAAACTGTTCATAGTTTAATGAGGTAAACATGATTTTAAAAAAAACAACACATACTACGTATTAAGGGATTAATTGAGAGATTTTAGGACTTAGGTTCCTGCGGCTCTGGCTTCTCTCTGGGTTGGTCTCTTCTACCTTTCCTGAGTTCCCAGCAAAGGGCAGCAGCCACTGCCTGTGTTAGTGACACAGTTAAGATCAGGGGCACCGACTAATAGGCAGGGGAAGAGCCTGCCTGGCAGAAGGGGCCAGAGAGCAGTGAGCTTTCAAAACCCTGAGTGGCTTGAAACTCCGGCCAGGTTTGTTTTTCCCACTTACCAGGTGAGTGACTCCCCAACCTGGAGTGGTCGGCCACCCTGGGTGGAGTGACCGTGGGCCAGGAGTTCCACCAGCTGACCTTCCTCTGGGTGGGAGGAAGGGTTTCTCCATTGTGTGCGTTCCTCCTTCTGCAGATGTGTCCCAGGGTACCCCTGACCTCAGAGGTGGAGCTGTCGTCATAGCACGTGGCTCTGCTTTAGGCCACAGGGTGACTGCTGCTGGTTCTTGGCATTTATTATCCTTTTTCCTGTGCATACCTTATGTTACACCTTCACCATCAAACTACTCTTGTCTTTAACCCATGGTGTGTTTTCACTCCTGCCAAAGAAATTCAGTCCACTTTGGCTCGGGATCTTGGGGAGTAGACACTCCTTTACCATTGACAAGTTGGAGGTAATGATTTATTTGCAGAAATAGAGGCATTCAAGAGCCAGGTGCTGTGATTTGTTTCTCACAAATGGAAAACTATCTGCAAAGCGATGTGCCACTTAGCTGACGGATTGTGTCTCCTGGATTTGCAGTTGGGGCTTTGCTTAGAGAAGTGGTGAGGTTGTTGGTGACCCCCCCCCGGGAGGGGGGCTTCCCTGCTTCTCCCAGTTGAAAGTGAGTCCTTAGTTGTGTCTTGTTTCTTGTGCTTATGAAGACTTTTTTTAATCTGAAAGGTAAACCCAGCTAGTTTGCCCAGTAGATGGATAGTTCTTTAACATCTTTTTAGGTTTTCACTGCAGTTGAAAGTGATCTCAGGCCCTAGGGAGGCAGGGGGCGATCTAGTTTCAAGCCGAGGGTAGAAGCTCAAATTGACTGCAAAAGCATCAGTTGTCAAAGAGAACTCTGCCCGCTCCTCATGATTTTTGATTTTTTTTTTTTTTTTTAAATTTTTTTATTAAATCATAAGTGTATACAATGATATGATTATGGGGCATCATACACTCACTTCATAAACCATTTGACACATTTTTATCCCAGTGGTTAACATAGCCTTTCCGGCGTTATCTCAGTTACTGTGCCAAAACATTTATATTCTACATTTACCAAGTTTCGCAAATACCCCTGTAATATGCACCACAGGTGTGATCCCACCGATTCCCCTCCCTCTACCCACCCCCCCCTTCCCACTTCCCCCTATTGTTAAGTTGTAGCTGGGTTATAGCTTTCATGTGAGAGTCCCAAATTAGTTTCATAGTAGGGCTGTGTACATTGAGTATTTTTTCTTCCATTCTTGGGATACTTTACTAAGAAGAATATGTTCCAGCTCCATCCATGTAAACATGAAAGAGGTAAAGTCTCCATCTTTCTTTAAGGCTGCATAGTATTCCATGGTATACATATACCACAATTTATTAATCCATTCGTGGATCGATGGGCACTTCGGCTTTTTCCATGACTTAGCAATTATGAATTGGGCTGCAATAAACATTCTGGTACAAATATCTTTGTTATGTTGTGATTTTTGGTCTTCTGGGTATATGCCCAGCACAGGAATTACAGGATTGAATGGCAGATCTATTTTTAGATCTCTGAGTGTTCTCCATATATCCCTCCAAAAGGAATGTATTAATTTGCATTCCCACCAGCAGTGCAGAAGTGTTCCCTTTTCTCCGCATCCACGCCAACATCTCTGGTCTTGAGATTTTGTGATATAGGCTAGTCTCATTGGAGTTAGATGATATCTCAAAGTAGTTTTGATTTGCATTTCTCTGATGATTAAAGATGATGAGCATTTTTTCATATGTCTGAAGGCCGTGCGCCTGTCTTCTTCAGAGAAGTTTCTCTTCAAATCCCTTGCCCAGCCTGCGATGGGATCCCTTGTTTTTTTCTTGCTGATGCGTTTGAGTTCTCTGTGGATTCTGGTTATTAAACCTTTGTCAGAGTTATACCCTGCGAATATCTTCTCCCATTCTGAGGGCTGTCTGCTTGCTCTGCTTACTGTGTTCTTAGCTGTGCAGAAGCTTTTTAGTTTGATCAAGTCCCAGTAGTGTATTTTTGAAGCTGCTTCAATTGCCCGGGGGGTTCTCCTCATGAAATACTCACCCAGACCAATTTCTTCAAGGGTTTTCCCTGCATTCTCCTCTAGTATTTTTATAGTTTCATGTCTTAAATTTAAATCTTTAATCCAATGAGAGTCTATCTTAGTTAATGGTGAAAGGTGTGGGTCCAATTTCAGTCTTCTGCATGATTTTTGATTTTTTGTTGTGGTTGGTGAGCAGACGTGGTTGGTGGGGTCTTGTTGAAGACCTTACTTGATGTACAAAGTTATGATTTAATAAAAACTAATTAAAAACAAACAAACAAACAAACCTTACTTGAGTTGATAGAAAGAGGAGCAGAGCAGCCCCGGCCCTTTGTGCTATGTGGCCACTGGACTTCTCTAAAGGAGGCGCACCCACCAAGCCACACGACAGAAGTCTGTGTAAGCCAGTGGGGGGCGGGAGGCTCATGAAAGTGCTGAGTACAGAGGAGGCACATCCAGCGGATGCTGGGGTGAAGGTTATAGTGCCTTGTCTCTCCTTACACATAATACTGTTTTCAGGTTTTAGATGAACATAAAAATGGGTTGACATGAGTTCACAAATGTATTCTTTGTACCACTTGAGCCTACTTGTCCTATAGGTTAATTTGGAGACTGTTGACATCTTTAGGAAGACTGACTTGGGGGGAGGGACCTTCACAGCACCCTTCCCAGCTCACACAGGTCTTTCTAAGAAATGTCTTATTTTTGACAAAAAGTCTCTCACTTTGTCGCCCTCAGTAGAGTGGCATGGCGTCAGAGCTCACAATAACCTCAAACTCTGAGGTTCAAGTGATCCTCTTGTCTCAGCCTTCCAAGTAGCTGGGACTACAGGCACACGCCGCAATGCCCGGCCATTTTTTTAGAGACAAGGTCTCACTCTGGCTCAGGCTGGTCTCGAACTCCTGAGCTCAGGCAGTCCACCCGCCTCGGCCTCCCAGAGTGCTGGAATCACAGGTGTGTGCCACCGTGCCCGGCCTTAGGTGTCATTTCATAGCACTGTACTTTCCTAGAGATAATACAACCCTTAGGTAACATTGATCCTATGAAAAGGAAGAGGTTTCAGACCCAAGACCCACATTTGGATTTGAGGAGCTCACACAGGTGGATGCTGGAAACCCAAGTGTGAGCGCTTCCCTGCAGGGAGGCATTGTGAATGTTCACACCACACCTTTAGTGTGGGCAGAAAGTGAGGTCAGGTAGAAGAGAAGTTACTAAGCCCCTTCCTTACCCTGCTGTCCATTGAACATTTAATTTCTAAATTGTCCCTAGAGAGGAGAAACCACTTTTAAATGAAAGAAATAGAATGTTCGACAATCTTCTGGGTTTCAAAAATATTTTTTATTGAATATTGAGGAGTTACAAAAAAATCTTTATAAACTTTATGTGTGGTATAAAAACAGAAGCATGATGAGCTGCCACCAGCGCGGTAGTTCCCTCTCCAGTGTGTCCCCTGTGCACTATCCTCTGAATATTCTGTGGTCACCCTGCCTTTCCCTTTTGTTGTGGTTCATACAGCCTATCATTTGGTTTTGCATGTTTTTGAACTTAAACTGAGTTATGAATGAAGAATATCCTTCTGTACCGAGCTCTTTTCATTTAACTTTATCCAGAAAGTCAGCTGAACATTCTTCACTATTTCACAGCCTTACATGAAAATAACAATCCTGCTGTCTTTGCTGCTGCTGAGGGGAATTTCAGTTGGTGTCAAGTTTTTTTCACCATTGCAGACGATTTGCTGTAAACATTTCTTGTACGTGTCCACTGGTGCACATGAACAAGAATTCTTAAGGTACACCTGAGATGCTATTTCTGAGCTGCAGGTGTGTGTCTTCTGTTTTACCAGGTTAAGCCCAGTTAGTGTTTTTATCTAGCTGTGTATCTTATATCCTTGTCAACACTTTTTAGAATCAGACCTTAAAATGTTTGCTACCATTGTGAATTTAAAATATCTCAGAGTGGTTTCCATGTGTATGTTCCTAGTTACTAATGATACTGGGCATCCTCAAATAAATTTATTGGCTGTTTGCGTCTCCCCTTCCGTGAAGGACCTGTGTAAATCTTTTCCAGATTCTTCAATTGCGTTTTTTTTTATTTGTAAGATTTCTAGATACTCAGTTGTAAATAATATATGTTTGCAAATATCTTCCAGTTTGTGGCTTATCTCTTCGCATTCTTTATGGTTGGTTTAAGATTAATGTGTTCTTACTGTTAATACAGTTAAATTTAGCAGTTTTCTTTATGACTTGAGCTTTTTTTATTACGTGAGAAATCCTCGTGTCTGTTTAGGCAGTTTCCTGTATTGTGTTCTAAAAGTTTTATAGTTTTGCTTTTTATATTTAAGTCTTCAATCCTCTGGATTTTGTTATTGTGTGTATTAAGAAGTAAGGGACTGCTTTGATTTTTCTTCTGTGTGTATAACCAAGTGTCCCAGTGTCATCTTGTGAGAATTCCAGCCTTTTCCCCACTGATTTGTATTGTCAGCTGTGTCAAAACGGAATCTGCATCAGTGTGTGAACGTGTTTCTGGGCTCTGTTTCCTCCCACTGATCTACCGCCATACCAGTCCCTTACCTGTGCAGCTTTAGAATAATCGTTGAAGTTTAACGTGGCAGGTCTCCCACTTTGTTGTTTTTTCAGCTATTGTCTTGATTAATGGAACTTCTGCTCCTTTTAAAATTTTTTGTATCTTTTTATCTTTGTTCCACAAACTAACCAGTTGGGAGTTTGAATGAAATTATATTGACCCTGTAGATCCATCTGAGTGTTGTGTTTTCTTTATCCTGCTCTTTCCTACTCGCATAGTCCTTCCGAGTCTTTTTTTCTATGTGTGTGTGGGGTGTGTGTGTTGGGGGGTGTCCTGTATTGCCCAGGCTGGTCTCAAACTTGCAGGCTCAAGCCGTCCTCCCGCCTCAGCCCCCGGAGCAGCTGGGACTGTAGGCACAGGCCCGGCTCAAGCGCTCGTCTCAGCTCCCCTTCTCATCTTCCCTTTTTTCTACAACCCAAGTTGCTGCCTTCCGCTCACAGAATGTAGAATATATTTCAAAACTTTTGTCTCTTCTGTTGGAAGCAAACTTTCTTTGAAAATCCAGCCTAAATAATTTGAGGCCACTACTCAATTCACTGCCTCCAGAAAGGAAACTCTTGGCTGTTTGAGACTGTCCCTTGGGTGAGTTTCAGAGCTCAGGCCCATCAGTGGGAAGCTTCGTTTGTGTGGCTTTAGTGTGTATGTGGGACAGTGTCGTGTGAGCTGATGGAACGACAGAAAATGCTCTCATTATTAGTAATGCCCAAATGTGGAAAGTTATCTCTTGGCTTGGGATCAGAGAGGTTCCTAAAAAGTCCTCTTGGCCTTCTCCCTGTGACTTATGTAGGATGGAGGGGTGATTTGCTTTGTCTTTCTGATTCTGAAGAATACTTTGTAAGGAGAGAATAGTTAACCACAGTCCCACAGGTTTTCTTAAATACACTGGTATTTTGAAGAGTAGGGACGGAAGCATGTCTTGAATCTGTGCAAATTTCTTTCTTTATCTGCTTGGAAAATGCCCTCTTTTGTATTTCTTTTGACTGCTCTGAAATTGGACATATATACATTTTTTTGGTGGACATCTTCCCTTCAGGAAATAAAAGCTCACCAAGTAGCTGGTTTTGTTTTGCCACCAGGAGCTAGAAATGCATCTCCTTTTGGCACCCAGGGAATTCCTGTCTGTCCTTTGGGAATTGACATACAGCAGGATTTAAAACTCTGCAATAGCCTATCCCTGCTACCATTCAAGTTTTAGCGATTGGATTCAGAGTCCCCTTCACGTCAGTTTTAACTTAGGATTCAAGCACAGAGACTGTTTTACCTGAGGCCTCTTGGGGGGGACCTTACACTCCTGTGGGCAGAGGGCAGACCAGTGTCTGACCGCTTAAAGGAGGAAGCGTGGTAAAGCCAGTAGTGGTAGTAGTGAAGCCACGTGAATAGTTGATTTATTCATACTGTGAGGGGATTGGCATTATTAATTCAACTATTCATCTATATGTGACATCCATAAACAGTGAACTTGTTAAATTCTAAAATACAGTTAGCAGTTCAACAGCTAAATTTTTTCTTTGTGCTTCCTCTAAAGAGCAGCATCAGCCCAAAGTGCCGTGCTTGACCTAGTCTTGCAAGAAATTCCAGGAAAGGAGGCCGGAGGACATGAGATGCCAAAGGCCGGCAGAAATAGCCCTGTGGAGCTGTTGTCAGATGCTGCTCTGAGTTCATTTTTATTTTTATTACACTTATAATTTCAAAAATGTTAAGGGGATACAATTTTTTTTGTTTGTTTTATTGAGACAGAGTCTCACTTTGTTGCCCTCAATAGAGTGCTATGGCATCACAGCTCACAGTAACCTCAAACTCTTGGGCACAAGCGATTGTCTTTCCTCAGCCTCCCAAGTAGCTGGGACTACAGGTGCCCACCACAATGCCCAGCTATTTTTTTGTTTTAACAGGCCCAGGCCGGGCTCGAACCTACAGCCCCGGCAGGCCTGGGCGCCCTCCCACTGAGCTATGGGCACTGCTGGGATACAGATCTTTTTGTTGCATGGATACCTTTTATAGTGCTTAAGTTGAGACTTTTAGGTGTGTCCATCACCCAAATAGTTTCATTGTACCCAGTAGGTAGGTTTTTACCCTTCCCCCTTCCTGATTTCTATGACGTTTACATCTCACTCTTTGTGCCTGGAGTTCATTTTTAGATTATTGTTGAAGTATGGTTGTGGTGACAAATTTGCCCGTGATTGGCATATTGGCCACTTGTTACTCCTGTTACCCAGGAGCACTGGTGACAGTCCACTCTAATTCCTGCCCGCAGGGGTGAGAAGGCCTTTAGATGGTACTCCTTAGGATGTAAGTCATGGGACTGAAAAAAACACGCACCAGGCCTCTTTATTAATAGCCTTCTGGAAGGATTGAGTAAGCCTGTACAGAACTGTGCTGTTTGTAATTCGAGGGAGCAAAGCATCTGGTTGTGGTGCAATAGCCTTTCTGATCCAGATCCCATGTGATAAGAATTTGAAGTGGTGTTCATCAGGCCAGGTTTCCTCTTATCTGGAGTGAGCATACAGCCGCTTATCTCTGCTGCCTTAAGCAGCTAGCACTCGCTCCTGTCTCTGCTGCCGTGTGTGAGTCACTCCCCACTCACCTTATCAGCTGCACTTCAGGACCTCACTGCATCCAGAGCAGCGTGTTAATTTTCTGGGTGCATCAGCATAATCTCTTTACTCCATATATTATAGAATGGACATCTTCTCCTGAAAGAAAATACCCGGGCAGTGAGAGGAGGGTGCGTGGGACTCAGGGAGAGACTCCATGTGCCCTCCGGTTGGCACCTCCCCAACCATGTGGCATGGAGTGGCAGAGACAGCCCAGGCCATGGAAACGGGGGGCCCAGGAGCCTTTGGGGTGATAGGACAGGTTGTACAACATGTTGCCCATCTTTTGCTCAGCACCAGAAACCTGATTCTTTTCTAGCTTAAATTCCTGAAGAGTCTTTTAGAACTTCTTCGTACTTAAAGAGTTTGTGGTCTAAGCCAGCAGTGTTCCTTCTGAGGTTTATGACACTCTTACTATGTCACACATTATCATAAGAGACTTTTTTTTTTTTTTAAAGAGACAGAGTCTTACTTTGTCGCCCTCAGTAGAGTCGTGGTGTCACAGCTCACAGCAACCTCCAGCTCTTGGGCTTAGGCGATTCTCTTGCCTCAGTCTCCCCAGTGGCTGGGACTACAGGCGCCCGCCACAACTCCCGGCTATTTTTTTGTTGCAGTTTGGCCGGGGCTGGGTTTGAACTCACCACCCTCGGCATATGGGGCCGGCGCCCTACCCACTGAGCCACAGGTGCCGGCCCCATAAGAGACTTAAGTTTGGCAATAGAATTCATTGTAGTTAGGCATAATTTCTAACATGAGTATATGTTCTTTGACACTTCTGGGAGTGGAGTGATAGTGTCTATAATGAAATAAAGGAGTATTACCCCTCAAGCCAGACCTTTCTGCCAGTCTGGACCGAAGGGCGGATGGCTCGCAAATCCATGGTGGCCTGATGTAGATGGCAGGGAGCGTTCTCTGGGTGTTGCTCTCATCCTACTAAAATGTTGTATGTGATATGAACTTGCCCCAGACCCCCTGTCATTCTCCCTCTCTAAAACATTCCCTTATCCTTTGACTCAATAAAGTGCCTATAGTTTGGGGGAAAACACCATAGAGGAGGGAAATTATTAATAGTTGCAGAAATTGTTCGAAAGATTTTTTTAAAATTGAATTAAAATATAGTCCACTAAGGCAAACTTAGTTCTGAGTTTCTAGTCCTCTTCCTAAATGGAAAAGAAATAAAAATACTAGCTGTCATTTATTGAGTGTGTATGCCAGGACCCCTTTGACAGTTTCACCCTTACCACTACCCTAAGGAGGAGCTCAGGTGACCGACCCTAGTTTACAGATGAGGAAAGAGTCTTTTGAGGCAGAATCTTTGTTGCATAGGCAATCATGCCGTCACAGCTCACCGCAGCCTTGAACTTCGGGGCTCAAGTAAGCTTTCCTGCCTCAGCCTCCCAAGTAGCTAGAACTGTAGGCATGCGCCACTGTACCTGGCTTTTTTTTTAATTACTTGTAGAGAGATGGGGCGTCTCATTATGTTGCCTGGGCTGTTCTTGAGCTCCTGGCATCAGGTGATCTTCCTGCCTTGGCTTCCCAGAGTGCTGGGATTAGGATTACAGACATGGCCTGGTTACTTCATTTTGTGAGTGGTCCAGCAGAGGAACTTCAGTGGAAAAAGGCTAGAGTCGATGATAATAATTGTTTTTCTTCTTTCTTCCCCAGCAGCATCCCCTCTCCTCTCACACGCACACACACATTTCCTGTGACCAAACCAAGGCCTAAACTAGAAGTTGAATTTGCTTATTGACATAGAGGCAGCTCTAAATGTCACTCAGTCCTGCAGAAATGGGTGCTTGTAGGCGTAGAGGTGAGCCTGAGATCACTGCAGCCAACCCTGCGGAAGTGTCCTCAGTACTGGTGCTTTAGGCTGTAGCCTGAGAAGCTGTCTTTGCTGGTGAAGAGCCTTGCAGGAGGACGAGCTTGTGAGTGTGGTCCCAGAGCCTGTCCCTGTCTGCCAGGAAAGCCTGTGCGTGCTACTTTCACACATTGAAGGAATGCGCTGCTCCCTTCTCCTGCTTTTGATCTTTGGGCTTTTTTTTTTTTTTGCTAACTCTTAGAGGAAGATCTTTTTTTGACTATAACCTCCTTCTTGAGGGCCAGAAGATTCTCACAGCATGAAATGAGGAACTGCTCAGCCTCAGAAAAATGAAAGTTATTCTTTTAGTGCCAAAGTGTCATTTGATCAGAATACAGCTTTGTTAATTCAGCTTAAGACCCAGCTCCAGGAACAGTGTCACGCCATGGTTTGTGTGGTTTATCACAGATTGGTTTAAAAAAAAAAAAAAGGCATCTGTTCCAGTAAATTCTGAGTGTGTCCATCATCAGTGTACAGAGACAGCAAGGCTACCTGTCGGGCTCCTGTTCTCATTTCAGACTTGAGCATCCCCAGGGATGGGGAGCTCATTTTCATTTTTGAAAGTAACCTTACCTAATTAAGTGGATCAAGGGACTTCTTTTTTACTTCATTGCACTGATAGGTAAAGTCCTGTGGAAATACTTAATCATCTTGAAGAGTTTTGATTCTCATAACTAATCCCCATCTACTAATGTTTATCTCAGTTTCAAAAAGCTTCATTAAAAGATCCCCAGATTTCTTAACCACTAAAATGAGTTGTATCATTTTTCTGAATAACAGTGATTTTGTCTATTTCCTGCTGCGGTATAATTCTCACACGTCTGTGTGTCTGTGATACATCCCGTTTCAAATCAGTGACGTTCACTGAGCACCTATGTCTGCTGATTACTGCTCAGGACACAGTTTTGCATGGCCGCGTCTGTGCTCATGCAGCTGAGAGTCCAGCTGGGGAAGAAGACGGCTGTAGATGCAACTTGTTACTCTGCCAAGCTCAGCAGCGTCTGAGCCGCAGAAAGGTTGCAACCAAGTGAGAGAGAATCGGTGATCACAGACAGAGGCCTATCAGAAACTCACTCCGTCTGGTCAGGAAAGGTAGCGTGTGTGATAAGGTAGTGTGTATGAGTAGCCCTAAAAGACGGCTGGGATCAGACTACATGGAGCTGGGGGGCTGGAAGGCAGGGCATGTGTAACAAGCCACCTGTCCCCTTTCTTTCAAGGGAAGGACTCAAGAAGCTGCATGTGATAGGAGATGGAGATGGACTCCAAAGTCCTGGCAGATGTCATAGCAGCACTGGGGGCTTTTAGGACTAAGACCCTGAGCGGCATTCCTGGAAATGATCCCCTCTGCCCTGATGTGGGCTCCTCCATCAGCTCTGTGGCCATGGGCTGAAGTCCAAAGTCATCTCACAGGGAAATTCCTACCTTCCTGTTCTTCCTGGCAAAGGGTTTTGACCTCTGTTGAGAGGTGAAGCAGAAGTGGAGAAAGGCCAGTTTCTGAAGCTTTCTCTGACTGGAAAGTCTTAGGCTTTTAGAACTCTAGGCTTACTGAAAAGTTTGACTCTTTCCAGTTGTTTCTGGGACCTCCAGCTTGAGCACCGAGAGTACGGAACTCATCCAGCAGCTTCCTCACTCTGTGTGGCTCCGTCAGAGATGCTGATGCCTAACGTGGGACATGGAGGAAAAACTGCTTCCCAGGCCAGGAACACCTTGGTGTCACAAACCAACCTTTACGTTGACGTGAGGAGGGTGGGAACGTGGGGGCCACGGCGTCTCCTGGGAGCTCTTTGGCATATCTGCTCCTGCCACGCCATGTAGTAGGGAGGTGCTGATGTGACTGACACCATCACAACAACTCTGGTGATTTGTCTCTAGGAGGAGAGTTGCCCAGATTTTGATGCAAATGTACGGTGGTACTCATCTTAAGTTTGGGGTATGACCGTAGGCAGCCCTGGAAGCCCCTGCCAGAGAGGCTCCCAGGTCCCCTCAAGCACAGGGAGGCTGCCAAAGGAGCAGCTTCCTAAGCAGCCGATGGAACAGGGTCCCAAGAAAGAGGCCGTCCGCGTGCCCCTCCAGGGTTCCACGTGCGTGCCGCACAGGGCAGCTGTGGTAGTCACACACTTTTGGGGCTCCTGTGGGGGAGCCAGTCAATCTCTGACAGGAACCCTTGCAGCCACATCATCGGGGGACCACAAGTGTTTTCACAGATTATAATCCAACCCCTGTTCCTGTCACGTATTTCCTAAACTGCAGTGTGTGTGCTTGTGTGCGTGACCTGGCCCGATCACCCAGCCCCGACGGCAGCACAGCAGCAGTTCAAGGGCCTCCACGTGTGCTTGTCCTAAAGAGTGTGCTGCATGACCTTCCTGTCCCCAGCACAGCCTCATGGGGGGGTTTTCGGGGGTGGGGCCAGCACAGGCTATGGAGCTTGGCTTTTCCCTGTGGACACTGACCAGAAGAGTTAAATGGTCAAAAACAGGCCTACGGAAACTCTGGAGGGAATTTTCCTTTGTGTTCCACTGTTTGTCTGTCGCAGGGTCCTCTTCCTTCCACCATGTCCCTTTGCGTGAGCCAGCTATCTGAGATCCCTGTACCTGCATGGTGTCGAGGTGTGGGCTGGTGCTCTGGGGTTATAGTGCAGCAGATGTGGGGAACCACCCAGCATCTGCCATCTAGAGCTGAGAATAGGCTGGTGGGTTTGGCCCCAGTTGCAGGGAGGGTGGCCAGCTGGGTGAGCGGCTGGTTACTTTGCCATTTCCCACACCGCTACTCCCTTTGGCCCCTGTTCTTCTCCCCTAAACTCTACTCTACCTTGCTGGCCGTCAGCTCCAGGAGGCCTTCTCACAGGCCGGAGGCTTAGCAGGCTAGTTGTGTCCCCTCCCTACAGGTCCCCTCCCGTGTCCCTGTCTTAATCTCCTCTTCTTTTAAGGACAGCAGTCATGTTGGAGTAGGACCCACCTGAATGATGGAGTGTAACTTAATTACCTCTTGAAAGACCCTGTCTCCAAATGCCATGAGTTTGAGGTTGGACTGTTTCTGCTCTACCTTTATATGAGGATGGCTGCTGCCCTTCATCTTTCCTGGATTCTCTGTGCTGAAAGGCTGCTAAGCAAATGCTCTGGTGCGGTATTGGAGACAAGAGCACAGATAAGCATGTGTTTGGTTTTGTCAGCTTGTCGGAATTTTTCTAAGATCTTTGCCTTAGATCAAATCCAAAATTCAGGTTAAAAAGATGTAATTGGTTTTTGTGCTTTGCAGAGTAATCTTTGCTTTTGCTCCTTTTATTAAACAAATGTGATACAGTGACAAAATTAAATACCCTTTCCTTCCTTCCTTTGTAATGAGGAAGTCTGTCCTTTATTTTAAAATTCAACTTGGAGAAATGGATTGTACATGATAATTTGCTGTGCGTCCATAAAAACCATAAAATATAAGAAGCAATGTTGTTAGAGTAGCTGTTCTCATTTCCTGGCAGTCATTACATGCTTCTAATACAAAAACATTTTTCTCCTAACTATCCTTTCTGAGCTCAAAAATGGATTTCCCTCCAGCCCCTGTCATTCAATTATCACCTCGGGAAATGCACAGATATAACTGATGATCCCGTTAAAATGTCCTGCAGCGTCCACACTCTCTCATCCTTCATCTGCCGTCCGCTCCCGTCATTAAATGTTACATTGCCAATGTATATTTTATAGGGTGACCCTGACGGATGTCACTTTGATGCTGTGCAGGGATAATAAGATTGCACATATAATGAAAGGCCAATAAATAGAAAAATGTTTACGAGATAGAGAATGGTGGCTTTAACAGTTTTATGGCTTTTTTCCCCTTCTCTTCTCTTCTCTCCCTTTGCTGCAGAATTGTGGTTTTGTTGTAGGAACTAGAAAACATTAAGAAAGGTGATGTGATAGAACCAACGACAGTGAAATCCCACTTGCCCTATCACTGAACTTCAATAAAATGAATTCAGGAAATAATGAAGTGTTCAGCTTGTGGGAAAGAAAACTGATGTCAACAAATGAATTCTTGGGGTTTGGGAGGCTTTACTAAGAAAATGAGATTTTCCTGGTATTGCCATTATTACACTTAAAACGTTACCAGTCTTTATTTAAACAAATAGCTCAGGAAAACTGAAAATAAAGGCCTCTGAGTGGGTCCTTTTTTGTGCGTTCTGTGTGACATGAGGCTAGTCCTGTTAAGACAGCCCAGGGGGTGGGTGCCAGAGGCTGTAGTGACCTCCACGTGTGGTAGGAACCCCTCGGTTTAGGCTGGCCTTGATCTCTGTCTTCAAATGAGTGGTTTCCAAATCTGTTAATTTATTTATTTGTATCATTACTCTGTTCAGTTAAGTAGAAGAATCTTCTGCCTATTGCTTGATCAATAGATGTTGTTGCTGCTGCCGTCGTTTTGGGTCAGGGCTGGGTTTGAACCCGCCACCTCCGGCATGTGGAGCTGGCGCCCTGCTCCTTTGAGCCACAGGTGCTGCCCCAGATTTTTTTTTTTTTTTTTTTTTTAATGGAGCTGCTTGCCAGGGGATACTTCCCTGGGCTTAGAGGGTCAGGAGACTGATCCCAGTGGCCCTTGAACACTCAAAACTGGCTTTATGGTCCATATTACATTTAAAAGTCTTTGGGGGAGCAGAGCCAAAAGACTTGTCTAGACTCAAGCTCACTGCTTCTGGATGAAGAGGCAGGTGAAGGCTGCTTATTGGCACAGGTCTGGGCACGTGTTGCCGGGAGCCAGAAGCAGCCCTCAGCATAAGCTGACAGACCACGTGAGATGTGTGAGTAGGTGCTGGGGGGTAGCCGTCACTGAAGGCTTTCCGTGTCTGTCTGGAGAGTTTGTTCTTGGTATGGGAAGCAGAAAATACTCCATGGGCATGTGCATAATTCCGATTCTGCACTTGTGTTTTTCTGATTTTGGTACCCCATTCTGTAGTTCATGGGTGCTTGGTGGGGGGGAGCACCCTGAGGTGGGAATACCGGCAGCCAGTTGATGTCAGGATGCTTGGTGGCAGTTGTGTTCTTCAGCCGTGACTGTCAAAGGTCCAGGTGAAAGGTTTAACATTTTACTGCACTGAACTCCAGAGATGAAAGATAACCCACATTAGAGTCTCAGGCTTAAAAAATACAGTTGGCAATTTCCCCATAATCTTTAAACTTTTTAGAGAAGCAGCAGGGCGGTGGAGTATGGTAGTTAAGAGCATTAGACTCTGGAACAAGACCCCCAGGGCTGCCACCTGAGACTGTGAGCTGAGCCATGTGGCTGCATCTCTCCTCAGCCTTGGGTGCCTCATTTGTAAAGCAAGAATAATGAAGGTGTTTATGTGTCTGGGTGTCTGTGAAGATTAAATACGGAAAGCGCGTATTTATAGTGCTTAGCTGTCATCATTGTAGATTTCATAGCCAAGTAAAAGGTGGTTTCCCTGTTTGTAAATAAAGCACCAAACTGAGGAAGTGTTGATGGTGGCTTCCCAAACTCAAACTCCCCTGACCCAGAACACGCACCTGCAGAGCTGCTGTGGCCACACACTGGCCCACGAGAAGTAAAACAACAGTGAGAACATGTAGTCGTCTTTCTTAACAGTAAATACACAAATTAAGGCAGTCGTCTGATTCAAAGATTAAGTCTGTATTTTTTTTTTACTTTTTTGGAAATAAAATGTCATTTCTTTTATGAAATGAGATTAGGAGGCAGTTATGTCTAAGGACCTTACTTGGCAAAATAAAAAGTTGGTGATCCTGTAGCCATCTCTCAAAAGTTTTATCCTTTCAGGGTTAATTTCAGAAAAATTTTAATTCTCAGGAAATAAACATTTCTTCAGATGTTTACTGAATTCCCATTATATTCAAGATGTTATCCTTGACCTGTGCGGTACTCCTGGGCAGACTTGGGTTGGATAGACTCATTTGTGGTTACGTGTGCCCAGGACAGGCCAGAAGAAAAGGTACAAGAGTAAAGGCAGCGACTGCGTGAGTGGCTGTGGGAGGTGCAAGGAAGGGCTTCGGAGGAAGCCGGTGGCATCTGTGGTGAATCGAGACCTGAGCAGAGGAGGACTTAGCCCCAGACACTAAGGAAAGCGGGTAGTTAGGGGCTCGTGGCCTGCAGCCTGCGGACAGAAGGAAGGCACTGAGGAACAGCAAACAGGCACTGTGTTTGGCCTAAGCCGAAGGCCCGAGAGGTGGGGAAGGCCTGGGAAGTTCTTCTGGGGACAGAAAGAAGGCTTGGTGAAGCAGCTGGGCCTTTGTTCCTTAGGTCCCAAGGAGCTTCCGTGGTTTGGAGGGGAAGTGACTAGGTAAGAGCTGGGCTTGGGGAAGACTGTTCTCGTCTCTGTGCAGGAAGAGGCAGGACAGTCCAGGGAAGGGCTGTAGCAGGACCTCGGTGCAGGTGTGGGACGGAGGTAGATGGACAAGAGAGACAACACAGAGCTTAGGAAGTCTCGTTACAATTTTGTTAAAATCATGGACTCTTCCAGTTTCTTTGCATTGTACAAATTTGTAGTGGTAATAATTTTAAAGACATTTTATAACTTGCCTAATTAGGTTTTTTGTTTGTTTGTTTGTTTGTTTGTTTAAGCTTAGAACGGGTGTCTGGGATTCAGGAGCATCTCCATGGACATCTTGGTCTGGCCTAACCGATCTTTAATAGGTCAAACCCTCAAGACCTTCACGTACTATTTTCCCTTCCCTTTTCCTTTCCCTAGAAGATGGAGGTGGTAAGGAAAGATCGCAATCCCTGGAAGCAGGCTGCCTCTTTGCTGTGGAGCTTCCCATGGGTGGTGTGTTAGATCAGGGGCCCTTCCAGCCTCCCGAATGCCGGAGGAGGCCTTGCTTCCAGAACACCACTTCTCTGCTGTGCGCCTTAAAGCAGATCCTCATTCTCCCTAATGCACTCAGAGACCACAGAGGTGGTATTTAACGATTAGCAGCAGAGGCGGCTGACAGTGTAGGGCTCCTTTAGGGATTAGGGGATTTGGTTGGTTAACAAAAGGAGGAGCCCAGGAGAACACTGCTTTAATTACCAGAGTCATTACTGGAAGACAACCAGTTGCCTGTTGGAAAAAGATCTAGGAAGGAACACCCCTCTTGAACATGGCCAATGGTTCTGCCCAGTGCCAGCTTCTCGCCTCAGATGTTTTGCACGGCTGTCAGATCCAGCCCTAAAATCATCAAGGAGTAAAAGGAAAGAATGGCTCCTGTCGGATTCTGTGCCAGGAAACTTTACTGACTTGCTTCACTATGCTGGAAACGATGCAGCTGTAATTCCCAGACAGAGGTGATGCTGAAGGTGGGAAGGCCACACTCCAGTTAGTTAGAAGAGTTAGCAGCTCTCCAGGGGACAGGGCCCCACTCAGACTTCCCTGTTTACTCGTGGCCTTGGCCCCTCTCTGGTCTAGGCTTGAGGAAGAAACCCTAGTCTTTCTTTCTCCCTCCCTGCCCCTATTTAATTTGAGGCCTTGTTTTACAATTAATTTATTGCTTGCTAGAACTTTTTTTTTTTCTTTTTTGCAGTTTTTGGCCAGGGCTGGGTTTGAACCCGCCACCTTCAGCATATGGGGCCGGCGCCCTACTTCTCTGAGCCACAGCCACCTCCCATGCTTGCTAGAACTTTTTCCTGGAAAAAATACACCTTAAAAAAAAGTTTAGATCTCTCCATTCCAACCGCTTTATCCACATTACCTGGACCAGCAAAGGGGGAGCCCGATGCCAACTGTGGGGCCTGCTCTCGGACAGCAGTCGGAGCAGGGCAGTAGCACCTCCATTCTACCTGGCACATTAGCACTGAGGTTTAAGGCCTGTGTAGAGATTATTTAGCTACTCTTTCTCTCCATACCCATGTTAAAATACTTAGTTGGCATAGGGTCAGATAATCATACATCTCAAAGAATTTCTTGTTGAGTGCTTACCTCCCTAGCCCTGCCGTGGGGTCAGTGGGTGCAAAGGTGTGCATTCACAGCCTGCCCCTGGACCCTGTAGCCCTCACATAGCTGAATGCTGCTTAGCTGACGGTGGCCTGTGAAATAGCTTCAGAAAGAAGCTGTTTATCCCCTGCTATCAGGAGTAGCTCCCAGGCCTGCCTCCCCACTCCATCTCTTCCTCCTGCCTCCTTCTAGAAAGGTTGCCCCTAAAAACTGTGATGGTGAAGAAGAAATGAGCTGTGGCTGGAGCCTGGGCAGTTGGCAGTTCAGGGACCTGGATCAGATGCCTGCCTGCCTGCCTGCACCTGCCCCCACTCCCCGCATGTACTAGGAGGCAGGACACTGGTGTTACAGGGCCTATCCTAACATGGCTGCAAGGCCAGCAGTCCTCATCATTCTCTCATGGCCGTAGAACCATGCTGTGACACTGGTAGGTAAAGGGACCCTGCTCTGTGCACTGAATTAAAAGGGGGTGGGTGTCTATAGAGTATTTCCAAATGACCAGGACCTTCCTTGGCTTATTTAGAAACGAAAAAAAGGCTGAGTGCAATGGCTCACACTCGTAATTCTAACACTTCGGGGGGCAGAAACTGGAGGATCATTTCATTCCAAGAGTTGGAGACCAGACTGAGGAGTGAGGCCCTGTCGCTACAAAATAAAAAGCCAGTTGTGGTGGTAGGCACCTGTAATCCCAGCTACTTGGGAGGCTGAGGCAAGAGGCTCACTTGAATCCAGCAGTTTGAGGTAGCTGTGTGAGCTAGGATGATATCTCTGCACGTTAGGCCAGGCAACAAAGTAAGATCCTATCTCAAAACAAACAACAACAACAAAAAAACAATGGGCAATTGCAGGCTGTAGGTTGGTGGTGCCACATGCCTGGCTTCCCACCACACCCTTTCCTCAGGGAATACTCAGACTTCTTTGGGTGATGGCGGTAATAACAATAGTTACCAAAAAAAAAAAAAAATTGGACTCAATGTTAGGAGTACCCTTATGCTTCTAGTCTGGGACGTCAATAGCTGCCCTACCTCTTCCTGCCTCCACAGTGGCCTTCACACCCTAGCCTGATACTCCGAGAGTCCGCAGAGTGTCAGCCTCGGCCATTATGGAACCAGGCCCAATACTAGGGTCCTGCTAGAATCAGTTTTTGACACTCAGAACACTTCCAGGGCCTTCCCTCTTGAACAGTCTGTTCTGCACTTCCACTTTCCCAGGATCCCTAGTGGGAGAAGACATGAGCTTATCTTACTTCTAAAAATGAATTATTAGGGCCTGGCACAGTGATTCATGCCTTTAAGCCCAGCACTCTGGGAGGGCAAGGCAGGTGGATTGCCTGAACTCACGAGTTCAAGACCAGCCTGAGCCAGAGCAAGACCTCATCTCTAAAAATAGCCGGGTGTTGTGGCAGGTGCCTGTAGTCCCAGCTACTCAGGAGGCTGAGGCAAGAGAATCGCGTGAGACCAAGAGTTAGAGGTTACTGTGAACTGTGATGCCACAGCACTCTACCGAGGGCAACACAGTGAGACTCTGTCTCCAAAAAATGAAATAAAAATGAATTATTTTTTAATTGAGGAGCAGGACGAGTTACAGGTTCTTCTCCCTTAGCATCGTAGTACCCAAGGGAGCGAAATAGTAGTTTTGTGGGCAATGTTTGAGTTTTTCCCCAGATGCCTGCAGGTAGAGTGGCCTGTATGTGAGACAGGATGGGGGCCAGGCTCAGGCCGCCCAACTCCAGCCCTCACATGTCTCCTTGTGCACAGGCAGAGGGGTGCCCGCTTGGCCGGCAACCAACCTTCCTGCCCTATGCTAGAGCAGAACTTGGCCCGGCCACGGCAGCAGAACTCGTACCTGAAATGTTCACAGGGGCCTCTAAGAGGAGAGCAGCTCCAGCCCAGGCTGCCCAGGCCACAGAGGGAGCTCTTGTAAGGGCTGTGCTGAAGCTGTGTGTTGGCATGAATTTGATGGACCTGTAGCCTGGCCCTGCACAAAAGTGACTGGGGGGTGGGGAGGAAAGCTGCCGGAGCCCAGGACTCCACTCACATTGGGCTGCACTAAGCAGCCTGTGTTTTCTGCAGGAAACTGTTGTTTGGGTATTTTAATGCAAAATCAGAGGAACCTAATGGTGCTTATTTTCTTAACCCTGGCTGAGTTGGGAAGACACCTCTGGCCAAGTAGAGCTAAGTTCAGGAGTCAGCCCAGTGACTTTTTGCATATAACCAGTGGGGAAAATGCCACCCACCCACCCCTAACCCCGAAGAAAAAGAAAGGAGTTGGAGGAAGAGGATCTGCTGAATATACACTGAATTAGAGCACTCCTGTCAGGAAAAGCTGCAGCCTGTAAGGCTGACTCCTGGAGGTGCCCAGCCACTAACCAGTTTAGTCCCTCATGCTGTGTGCAATTATAGTGCCGAGATGTAAGATGTGTTCACTGTGAGACTTTGTTGTGAGGTAAGGTGAGAGCATCAGGAACAAAATGATCATTACAGGCCATTCATGTCAACAACATTATACCTCTGTGTTTGCTTGCAAACAAAAGCAGGAGCTAATTTGCAAGGCTCCCTTTGTGGAGCTGCCTTTTGATCAATGATTGCCTGTGTTAATGTTTCAGTAAGCTATTGATTTCTGCAACAGCTTTTGTTCCCTGAATTTATGTGCAGCGGGTCTCTGCAGCACACACTATGCATGTTTGATTAAAGTTCAATTGACTTCATTCCTGGTGAGGCCGAGAGCTGCCTCACTCCTTGTTTGTAGAACCAAAAGCTTTCTCCGGCTTGTTCTTTTGTTTGTGCTCAAGACCTCGCCACCCATGCAGTCACCAATATGCTGTTTCTAATCCTCCTAGATTCGCTCCATTCCAATGTTTAATCCCTTGGTAGACATTACAGTGGTTGAGAGGCAGCTAATAAAACCTGGCCTGGATTTGTGTTTTGATCAATTTTATTGACACATAATTAGTATATATGCTGTATATGGGTGTGTATACTATAAACATGCACCTACTGTGAGTACGCAGTTCAGCGACTCCTGACAGTTGTAAATAACACCACAGTCGATTATAGACTATTTCCCTCATCCCAGAATGTTTATTCAGGTCCTTTTGCGGGCACTTTCTTGTCCCCCACCCTCCAGGCTCTGAGCAACCACTAACTTGGTTTCTTGTGATTATAGACTGGCCCTTTGTTGGGATGGAACTGTACCGTGTGCACCCTTTTGTGTCTGGATGCTTCCGTTCAACATGGTATTTTGAGATCCATCCTTGTTTGTGAAGTTTGTTTCTCTAATTGCCAAGTAGTGGACCAGAGAACAGGTACAGCATAACCCATCCTCCTGTTGAGTTATGCTGTAACCTCATGGATGTGTCCATGAGGTTAATGAGGTTAACCCATTATCCATTCTCCTGTTCATGGGCATCTGGGCTGTTCCCAGTTGGGGGCTGTAAAGAATAAAGTTTCTATGAATGTTAGGCAGACGCCTGAGAGTAGAATTGTTAGGGCATGTGGTCGATGTCATATGCCAAGCAGTGCTGACAAAGTGGCTAGGTCATTGTACATTCTCACCAGCAGTGTGTGAGAGTTCCATTCACTCTGCACCTTCCTGATTGAAGTTTATGGAATCTTCATGGTCTCGTCAGCTGCGGTTTCAGAGCTGTAGAGAAAGGTCCGTTCTGCCTGGTCATGTGGATCCTTGGCACTCCAGTGATGGAATTTGGACTTCTGATTCCTCTTTAAAAACTATTACTTAACTCTTGACAAAAAGTTACTATTGATTTCTCAGTGTTCAGGTTTCTTTCTTTTGGATCTTGATTTTCTCACTTGCTAGCCAAGGACATGGTGTGAGATTAAGGGTAGAAGGTACTGGCCTGGCTGTCCCTGAGTCTTTTTTCCGTCTGATAACTTGGCGTTGGACCAGTTCCTTAGCCTCACCAAACTCTGGCTTCTCCTTTTTAATCTGCAAGTTATGCTAGCTCATAAAACCCTTGGAGACTTTCAAAACATTCATATTTGAGAAATAGAAATGATCGATTGTAACTGTGTGAAGCTATATTGCGTTACAGAGAAACGTTATTTAGAAATGTCAGGTGGCTATTTTTTAACAGCCTCAAGAAGGACTCTGGGGCTGGGCACAGACCCTGGCAGTGCCTTCCTTCCCCCCAAAGTCTTCTCTCCCATTTCTGTTCTCGCTCCTTTCGTGTGGCTTCTCATGTCCTCTTACATCCCTGAAATGACTCACGTTAAAGGGAGAGGAAGGAACCAGTTTCAGTTTTTCTCATTCTCCTTTCAAGCTTCAGATTGAGCTGTGATTCCGCAGGGGCCTGGCTGCCCTCTGCGCCAACGAGCACGCTGCTCTGAAGCAGTGTTTGAAAAGTTGGAGAGAGATACCGGGACTGGTCCATTTTGTGTCAGCTGAGTCTTAATTTCCCCCACCCCCCTCCCTGAGACAGCACCAAGGATCATTGTGGTAAAGATCAGTGTGTTTCCACGTCAGGAGGATGGACAGTGAGGTGGCAGGAGCCAGGAGGTTCACAGGTCATGACCCCTGGGACAGCTATCCACCTGCATGTGTAGCATGGAGTGTAATAGGAAAACCAAGCAGAAATTCCATGGGCCTCATGGTTCACTTACCATGGGATGGGGACGTGTGCATGTTCTTTGGAGGCTGGCTCTCGGGCCTCGCTGTGCTTCCTCTGGTCAGGGCTGGCGTCGGTTAGGCATTGAGTGCTGGGGAGGTTGGAACACCTCCAGAGCTCCAGGAGACCCGCGCCACAGGTATGTGGTAGGCCAAGGAGGAGTCCCTGCATCCCAGCACTGCTTTAAGGGTCAGGTGACAGCTGTGGTCTGCTTCTGGGAAGATGCCCAGACCAGCACTGGGTAGTAAGTGCTCCCCACCCATGTGTCACCTGCCGGGCAGAAGCCATTTCTCCCTGAAGTCTACCTGCGTATCTTGTCACTGTGTTCTGAGACCATTGCCACTGGTGTTGTTTTGGATGAACCTTAGTTGGATCAGGAGGTCTAACGGTCACAAGACTTTGTCACTGGCAGCTACACTTCTTTGCGTGGTTTATCTTAGTCCTTCCAGTACTGGTCTGTTCAGCTACATCCCAGTCACCAGAGAGGTTCTTTGCCTTCTCATTTTTTGGCTGCTACATTCACAGGACAGTGACTGGTGAGAAAGAGCGGGGGTGCAGATACACCCAGGGTCTGGCAGTCTGTGAGTTCATTGAGGGCAGTGTTGATTTAACTAGAGAAGGGCAATGCAATCTCGGCTCTCTCCCCGCTATGGTTTTTTGTTTTTTTAATTCTGGGTAAAGAGACTTTGTCTTGGGATGTTTGTTAGGCAGGGTGGGTTAGCTGAATATGCCATTAGGTATAGGGTGAGACTGGAGCCTGCAGGACCCCTGAGAGAATGGGAGTGACACACATGCCCTTTCGTTAAAAAGTCTCACTTGCTGGGTTTTTAAAATGATGTATTTCCTCCTTTTCCGGGTTAAGAAAACAATAGCACTTTTTGTCGCAAAGGGTGACCTGGTGATGTGTGATGTTTCGTCTGTGCCTTGGCGCCACTGTCTGTCTGTGTGTCCTGCCAGCCTTTCTTTGCCCAGCCCAGGCTTTGCCCTCAGGACTCTGCCAGCTTGTCCAGATGTGGGGAGGTGCACAGCAGTTTTCCTGGGCATGGGTCTCTGTCCTTCTGGCCTTCTCCTCGGCCCTAGTCCCCCAGCACCTCGACTGGTTATCGGCTTCTGAGCGAGCCAGGCATTTCTTTCTCACCCCTGTGGTGGAGTGGGTGGAGCTCCACTGGAACGCTGTGGAGAACACACCAGGCGCGCACACAGCTGGGATGTGAGCTCCCGAGGGCAGGAGTCTTCTGTCTTTCTTGCCTGTTACTGCTACTGTGCCCCCAGTGCTGAGACTAGTGACGAATCTGGCGCATAGAGGACACCCAGCGAGTGTTCTTGGTGTCTAGAGGTCGTGCTCCACCAGGCTAACGAGGCCCCGTCATGCTGCCACCACCAGTGTTCCTTGAGCAGCCTCAGTTGCTCTCCCGACTGTGGGAACAGACGGGTCTTTGTCCCTCTCCAGTACAGCTGTCACACCCGCTTTCTGCTCCCTGCAGAGGAGAGGTGCGATGGGGAATGTGGAAAAGCTAGTGCACCTCACATCCCAGGCACCTCACAGCACCCTTCTTCCTTGCAGGGGGAGCTGATCACCTTCTATTACTACTGGAAGAAAACCCCCGAGGCGGCCAGCTCCCGTGCCCACCGCAGGCACCGCAGGCAGGCTGTGTTCAGGAGGATCAAGACCCGCACTGCATCCACACCTGTCAGCACGCCCTCCAGACCCCCTTCCAGCGAATTCTGTAAGTGAGAGTCTAAGCACCACAGTGGCTGGGAGAGACTATTTATGCTATGTGGGGCCTGTCCTCTGGGCCTGCGGGTGGGTGTGCCTGCGTGCAGACGTGTGCATGCGTCTGCGGAGCCTGACCTTGATGTAGTACTCACAGGCTGGCATTCAGTAGGAGTTGTTCTAAAAATCATTGGTACATTTAAATATGTCTAATAAACTCAACATCGTTTTTAGTTTTTATAAAAATATAACTGCCTTGGCCCAAGGAGGTTTTCTCCTGAGTGGATGATGTATTGCTTAAATTCTAGTTGCACTTTTAGAAGTTATAAGAACAGATTAACACTTTTGTCTTTTTCCTCTTGCTTTGCCAAGATCCCTTTCTGGGTCCCATTGTGACGTGCAGTCTGATACTGAGGTCACACCGTACACCTTCTCATCCTCTGAATGTCTGGGATATAGCAGTGGTGCCTCACAGCTCTGTCCTGGCCCAGGACACTTGACCTGAGCACCACCTGCGTTGCTGACGCAGGCACCCAAAAATAATCCAATAGGACTTGGGAGGCACTTGTTGGAGACAGTTCCTCAGGATGTCTTGGTATATCAGGAAGACAGCATAGATATGCTTTTCCCAGTTCACATTTGTCAGCTGTGGACACCAGTGCCAGCCACCCCAGGATTCGGGCGTGACATCAGCCACTAGAGCCAGGGAAGGCTCTTGCACACTGCCCCTCACACACAGGCTTTGCTCTGGTGACTGACCCTGAGGAATGTGAGGTGACTCTTTACGAACACTGTCCCACCTCAGCTTGTGGAGCTACTCTGACAGGTGTCTCAGAGTGCAGGGCAGCCCAGAGGTGACGAGGTATCTCCAGGTCTTGGCTAAGCACCATGGTGTCTCCCCCTCTCTGCTCTGTGCCCACCATGCCCAGTGGACCTGAGTTCAGCCAGCGAGGATGACTTTGACAGTGAGGACAGTGAGCAGGAGCTGAAGGGGTACGCCTGCCGCCACTGCTTCACCACCAGTAAGTGGCCTTAACATACCCTGGGATGGTATGGTGGGGGGACATACTCACATCTGCATCATCTTTTGAAGTCACTTGGGAAAGTTGGAAATCTTTGTTTTACTCCACTCCCCCATTAGTAGTCAGGATGGAACACTGACCAGTAGCTAGGCCAGACTTGCTCAAGTGGGGGCAAGAGGAATCCCATGGCTCTGAGGAGCTTGCTGTCAATTCCTCCTGAGGCCTCAAGAGGAGGCAGGCCAGTGACACCCCCAAGGCCACCTCTGCCAGTGCTGGGGACAACCCAGGGCAGCACCACCCTGGGTTGTCTGTCAAAACCCAGCACTGTGTGTTTCTGGGGGCACCGGGGTTGGGTGGAGCCCATAAAAGGTCGCCTCTGGCCGAATGTCCCCAGAGAGAGAAGTAGTTTCCACGGTTGGCACCCCTGTACCCTCCTTTCCTGCACACAGCCTCCAAAGACTGGCACCACGGGGGCCGGGAGAATATCCTGCTCTGCACCGACTGCCGCATCCACTTCAAGAAGTACGGCGAGCTCCCACCCATCGAGAAGCCCGTGGACCCACCGCCGTTCATGTTCAAACCCGTCAAGGAGGAGGACGATGGGCTCGGTGGGAAGCACAGCATGAGGACACGGCGGAGTCGGGGCTCGGTGAGTGCCCTGTGTCCACCGGGCTCCTCAGAGCTCCCCTCAGGCTGTGGAGGGGGTCACCTCCACTGTAGCGTTATCTGTTGTTTTCAACTTACAGATTTTTTTTCTGTGGTTGTTAATGTTTAATCCTGTTCTGGACATTTCTGGTACATTTTTCTACTCCCTCCGCTCAAAGCCAGTGCAGAATGCACCTTCCATAGACAGACTTTGTTCTTAAGCTGCAAGTGTGGCAGGGGTTTCTGGAGAGTTTTCCTAAGTTTGGGGCCCAGAATACTGACGGGTCTTTCATTCTTGCACTGGCCTCCCTGGTTACCCCTTCTGGCAGGTAGGTACGACTGTCTACTTTCCCCTGCCCCTGTTGTCCTGTCCAGCCTGCTGGCAGCCTGACCACTGCCTACTCAGAAGGGAGTTGGTAAGCTGGCCTGAACCATCAAGTCTCAACCTCTCCTGAGCCCCTGTGGCTTTACAGAAAGATGCTGAGCGGTTTGAGAGCTCAGCTGCAGTATCATGAGCATGAGCTCTTTAGATCATTTCCTGTCCTTTGAAATTAAACTCAAACTTTGGTTTGGTTTGGTTGGGAGAGTGGGCAGGTGCATGAAATAAGCAGAAAGGGTGAGGTGCTTTAGAGGTGACCTCCAGGTGTCAGAGCAGATGGCCCCAGACCACTTTCTGTTGCTCAGAAAGCGTCATTCATGTTCAGCACGCGTTGTTTAGGACCGTCTTTTGGGCTGAGTGCTTTAGATGTGAGAATGGCGATGACACCTCCCTCCCCCAACTCGGTGCTGACCTCTATGTGGCGAGGGACAGGCGAGTCTGCCTGTCATTTGCTAGGGGCTGGGATCTGCTGAGAGAATGGTGTTGGGGACGGCTGTTCATGCTCATGCCTGCAGCTGGGCTAGGTGGGCCCACATGAGGACTGGAGATCTGGTGTCACCAGCCTCTGGTTTGGGTGGGCAGATGTCGACACTACGCAGTGGTCGAAAGAAGCAGCCAGCCAGCCCCGACGGTCGCACCTCGCCCATCAATGAAGACATCCGCTCTAGTGGCCGCAACTCCCCCAGCGCTGCCAGCACCTCCAGCAATGACAGTAAAGCAGAGACAGTGAAGAAGTCAGCCAAGGTCAGGTGCTGGGGGGTAGCGGGGCTCCTCAGCCTTTCCCTCCCAGTAAAGCTGGTGTGCTGGCCAGGCACGGTGGCTCGTGCCTGTGATCCCAGCACTCTGGGAGGCTGAGGCAAGTGCATCACTTGAGCTCAGGTGTTCAAGACCAGCCTGAGCAAGAACAAGACCTCATCTCTAAAAAAAAACAGCCAGGCATCATGATGTACACCTGTAGTCCCAGCTACTCGGGAGGCTGAGGCAAGATAATCACTTGAGCCCAAGAGTTTGAGGTTGCTGTGCACTGTGACGCCACGGCACTCTACCTAGGCGACAAAGTAAAACTGTGTCTTAAAACAAAAAAAAAACCCTGGTGTGCTGGAGTGAGTTCACCTCCCTCAGGTGGGGCTTCAGGCCAGGGGCCTTGGAGAAAGGGGAGCCAGCACTGGCCTTTGGGGGCCACCTTTGCCTTGAGCATCCTAAGGCAGAGGGTGGGAAGTGGTTGAAAGGGCTCCCCACAGACACCAAATTCCACGGAGCTTAAGACCCTGCTACGAGGTGGTGTAGTGTTTGCCCGTAACTATATACTCTCTCGTACACTTGCGTCTCCAGGTGACTTGCACCTCGTTAAATGGGAATGAGCAATGACAAAAAAAAAGATACAAACACAACCATTGCAGTGCTGTTTTCAATCCACAATTAGTTGACTCTGAAGATGCAGAGCCCACAGACCTGGAGGGCCGACTGTAATTCCTATCCCCAGATATTTTTTCCTTCCTGGCCCTGGTTGGCCCCTTCCAGAACTTTGTTTCTGGAGATGGAATTCAAAATGAGAGGACAGTGTCCATGGACAGCTGTCATTCCCTCTTGAGGCTAATGCGACATAATGCCTTGGCCTGACTATTCCTGTGGACTTTCCCACCACAGAAGGTGAAGGAGGAAGCCTCATCCCCTCTTAAGAGCACCAAGCGTCAGCGGGAAAAAGTGGCCTCTGATACAGAGGAGGCTGACAGGACCAGCTCCAAGAAGACAAAGACCCAGGTAAGGTTTGCAGCAGAGCCTTGCTGGCCACAGCTGGCACTCCAGGAGAAACCCACTGCATCCCAGGTTGCAGTGCCCTGTCTCCCAGGATGATATGGGTAGGGACTGGAATGGCCTTGACACTGGCTGGGTCGAGGCAGGACCTGTGGTTCCTGGAGCTGGGCTTGCTACTTCATCTGCACTGCCTCTGTTGTGTGCCTGGCACCAGAGAGCAGGGCTGAGGAGCTCTGCCCTCCAAGGGCTTCCATCTCTCCCTTCTTTGGCTCTAGGAGATCAGCCGGCCCAACTCACCGTCTGAAGGCGAGGGAGAGAGTTCGGACAGTCGCAGTGTCAATGACGAGGGCAGCAGTGACCCCAAAGACATCGACCAGGACAATCGCAGCACGTCCCCCAGCATCCCCAGCCCCCAGGACAATGAGAGTGACTCAGACTCTTCAGCCCAGCAGCAGATGCTGCAGGCCCAGCCCCCAGCCCTGCAGGCTCCGAGTGGAGCCAACCAAGCACCCTCCACAGCCCCTCCAGGAACACCCCAGCTTCCTATTGCAGGGCCCCCCCAGGGCTCCGCTGCAGCCCCACCACCACCTAACCAGCCACAGGCTCCAGCTGTGCCTGCTCCCCACACCCACATCCAGCAGGCGCCTGCCCTGCACCCACAGCAGCTGCCCTCACCACATCCCCCACTGCAGCCACTGACTGGGCCGGCCGGCCAGACCTCCGCCCCACCACATGCCCAGCCCCCGCTGCACGGTCAGGGCCCACCTGGCCCTCACAGCCTGCAGGCCGGGCCCCTGCTGCAGCACCCCGGACCCCCTCAGCCCTTTGGCCTCCCTCCCCAGGCCTCTCAAGGCCAAGCCCCTCTGGGGGCCTCCCCAGCTACAGCACACCCCCACACCACCCTGCAGCTCCCGGCCTCTCAGTCAGCTTTGCAGGCCCAACAGCCCCCACGGGAGCAGCCCCTGCCGCCAGCACCCTTGGCCATGCCTCATATCAAACCCCCACCTACCACACCCATCCCCCAGCTACCGGCACCACAGGCGCACAAGCACCCACCCCACCTGTCAGGACCTTCACCCTTCTCCATGAACGCCAACCTGCCACCCCCTCCAGCCCTGAAGCCCCTGAGCTCCCTGTCCACACACCACCCCCCATCAGCCCACCCCCCACCCCTGCAGCTCATGCCTCAAAGCCAGCCATTACCTTCCTCCCCTGCTCAGCCCCCTGGGCTGACCCAAAGCCAGAGCCTGCCCCCTCCTGCTGCTCCCCACCCCTCCACAGGGCTCCACCAGGTGCCCCCCCAGCCCCCATTTGCTCAGCACCCTTTTGTCCCTGGAGGGCCTCCTCCCATCACTCCTCCGACCTGCCCGTCCACCTCCACTCCACCTGCGGGACCCAGCACCTCAGTCCAGCCACCCTGCACTGCTGCTGTTTCTTCAGGGGGCAGTGTGCCAGCGGGGGCATCCTGCCAGCTGCCCACTGTCCAGATCAAGGAGGAGGCTTTGGATGATGCTGAGGAGCCTGAGAGTCCTCCACCCCCACCAAGGAGCCCATCTCCTGAGCCCACTGTGGTGGACACCCCCAGCCATGCCAGCCAGTCAGCCAGGTATCTGTTCCTAGTATCTGGGTACAGGTGGGGTGTGGGCGGCTGAGCAGTTGGGGTTTGCTGGGAGGCAGGGCAAGGCAAAGCCTTAGGGGAGCTCCCGGCAAGAGACGTGACCTTCCTTAGGTTCTACAAGCACCTGGACCGGGGTTACAACTCGTGTGCACGGACAGACCTGAACTTTATGCCTCTGGCTGGATCCAAGCTGGCCAAGAAGAGGGAGGAGGCCATAGAAAAGGCCAAGCGAGAGGCTGAGCAGAAGGCCCGAGAGGAGCGGGAACGGGAGAAGGAGAAGGAAAAGGAGCGGGAACGCGAGCGGGAGGCCGAGCGGGCGGCTGTGAGTCTTGAAGAGGGTGGCTCCTATAGGGGGGCGCTGGCCCCCGGGCCTGGGAGCCACACTGAACCACCCAGCTCCTGGAGCCCAGGGCTGCCTGGCTCATTCTCCTGCAGCAGGAGGGTGAGGTGCTGCTTCCACCCCTCCCTGGGTGTCTCTCAGAGCTGGACAGCCCCGAGTTGCTGGGTGACTGGTGCCTGGCAGGTCCAGCCTGACTCAGCAGTGACTGGATGCCATATGCCTGGCCGGTCCTTCCCCTGCAGCCTGTGGACTTGTATCTCCTGCATAATTTGAAGGAGCCAGAGAGAAACAAGAAGGGAGGATCTGGGCAGAGAAGCAGGCCCTTGGGGCATAGCCAGGCTGCACAGGAGCCTCCAGCAGCCCTGCCCTGCAACCCCTCATGGGCTGGGTCAGCTTGGGCCAGCCTGGGCTTGCTTCTGCAGGTGGGAGGAATAGGGAGCCAGCCTGAGAAACATCATGAGAGGCCTAAGAGGCCTCTGGCCTCCGGGCTCAGTGGCGCACAGCCCTGTCCCCTCCCTGTCTCACTCACAGATGCCCTCACGTGTTACCTTCGCCTCACAGTTACACTAACCCGTGTGGGGCATGAGGGTAGCTGCAGGCTCAAGTAAAACTGTCACAGCAGGGTCTGGACAGCATCTTGGTCTCTGTGTTGGGGTGAGATGGCCACGTTGGCCTGTAAGTGCAGAATGGGAGCAGGGCAGGGCCCACCCAACTCAGATACACTGGGCAGCTGGGCACTCCCCTCACACCCTTCTCTCCTTCAGCAGAAGGCGTCTAGCTCAGCACATGAAGGCCGCCTGAGTGACCCACAGCTCAGTGGTCCAGGCCACATGCGGCCATCCTTCGAGCCACCACCAACTACCATTGCTGCTGTGCCCCCTTACATCGGGCCAGACACGCCTGCCCTTCGGACTCTGAGCGAGTATGCCCGGCCCCACGTCATGTCGCCCACCAACCGCAACCACCCCTTCTACATGCCCCTCAACCCCGCTGACCCCCTGCTGGCCTACCACATGCCTGGCCTCTACAACGTGGACCCCACCATCCGGGAGCGGGAGCTCCGAGAGCGGGAGCTCCGGGAACGGGAGATTCGGGAGCGGGAGCTGCGGGAAAGGATGAAACCAGGCTTCGAGGTGAAGCCCCCCGAGCTGGATCCCCTGCACCCAGCCACCAACCCCATGGAGCACTTCGCCCGGCACAGCGCCCTCACCATCCCCCCGACTGCTGGCCCCCACCCTTTTGCTTCTTTCCACCCGGGCCTGAACCCCTTGGAGAGGGAGAGACTGGCCCTGGCAGGCCCCCAGCTGCGGCCAGAGATGAGCTACCCTGACAGACTGGCGGCCGAACGCATCCATGCAGAGCGAATGGCATCACTGACCAGTGACCCTCTGGCCCGGCTACAGATGTTCAATGTGACTCCACACCATCACCAGCACTCACACATCCACTCTCACCTCCACCTGCACCAGCAGGACCCTCTCCACCAAGGTGGGTGCCCTGGCCAGATTTGGGGAAGGGGCATGGCCTGTTAGGAAGAGTCACTATCCCAGAGCAGTGTTCTTTCCTGAATGAATCCCTGATTCTTGGTGGGTCTTAGAATACTCAGCATCTACCTAGGAATCCTGGTGTTCCTTTGGCCCAGTGAGCCTTTGATCTGCTCTGCGCCTCAGCTCTCCAGAGCTGCAGGTCCCCGGGAAGCTGCAGTACCAGGGACCTTCTGCTTGCAGCCTCCTGGGTAAAACTTAGGTTCTCAGTTCTGTGCCTGGGTGGGAGTAGCAGCCTGTGCTCACTGGGGTGAGTGAGGGCAGCAGGACAGTGCCTTGTGGCTTTTGGAGCCAAGGAAGCTGCAGGTGAAGTCACTGGGCTACTCAAAGAAGCTGTAGGTTGAGCATATGGGGAAGGGGGCGAGGGAGGAGGTGGGCAGAGGGAGGGTGATTGGTGGGACGACACCTGCGGTGCATCTTACAAGGGTACATGTGAAACTTAGTAAATGTAGAATGTAAATGTCTTAGCACAATAACTAAGAAAATGCCAGGAAGGCTGTGTTAACCAGTGTGATGAAAAATGTGTCAAACAGTCTATAAAACCAGTGTATGGTGCCCCATGATTGCATTAATGTACACAGCTATGATTTAATTAAAAAGAAAGAAAGAAAGCTGTAGGTTGTCACGGAGGGAGAACTGAGAAAAGTCCTGGGCAGGTGCGGTGGCTTGTGCTTCTAATCCCAGCATGTGGGCAGCTGAGGCAGAAGGATTAATTGAGGCCAGCCTGAACAACATGGCAAGACCCTCTACAAAACATTTTTTAAAACCACCTGGGTGTGGTGGCAGGCACCTGTAGTCCCAGCTATCTCAGGAGGCTGAGGCAGGAGGATTGGTTGAACCCAGGAGTTTGAGGCTGCAGTGAGCTTTGAGAGCACCACTGTGCTCTATCCTGGGTGACAGAATGAGACCCTGTCTCTATAATTTAAAAAAAAAAAGAGTTCTCCATTCTCTTGGGGAACAAGGCTTCTGGCTTTGACTGAGTATACTGAGCTGACCCCCTTGGCCACAGCTTCCCTGTCCTGTTCGCTCTGGGAATAGGAGCTCCTTGAAGGTCAGCTAAGTGATGAGCTTAGGGGAGGCTTGACTGGGGCAGAGGCAGGCAGAGCTGACATCCCCACTCCTGCTGCAGCTTGGCAAGGGAGAGCCAGAGGGAGGTCTGGCTGTGTTCTCGAGAAGGCAAGGTGCCCACCCTGTGGGACTGGGGCCTGTGTGGGGATAACAGAGGAAGTGCTAACAGAGGAGGGCCCAGAGGCAGGCCAGGCAGCCACCTTGCCTGGAGACACCAACTGCCTTTTCCCCGCTGTGTGCCCAGTCCTGATAGAGAAGAGTTCACCATCCAGGTCCTGGCTCCTGGTGCTTTGATATCCCATGCTGCGGGCCTTGTGAGCCCTGTGAGTAGAACGTGAGGACAGGCAGGCATTCATTCATGCATCATTGAGTCATTCAACAGGTGCTCACTGAACCCCTGCCTACATTTATTCCCAGTTGAGGGAGAAAGTAGACATATGCCAGGTTGTGAGAAGTAAGTAAATGTTCTCGAGGGAAATAAATGGAGGAGAGAGGGATGAGGAGAGCTGGGGGTGGGGCTGGGGAGCAGGTTTGCAATTTTAGAGAAGACTGTCAGGAAAGGCTGCCAAGGAGGTCTTTGAGCAGACTTGGAGATGAAGGGTAACCTGTTGCAAGTCAGGGCAGGGGTACTCAGATAGGACCCCAGACCACCACTGATACCCTTCCCAGTGGTCGTGGTGGCCTGAGCAGGGACTGGGGAGGCAGGAGGTAGTGCAGTGGGGGTGGATCATGGTTATATCTGAAAGGACAGCGGCTCAGTCTGGAGCCAGCGGGTGAGAGAACAGTATGAGCTGTGTCCCCGGCCCGCAATACCCACTCTGCCAGCCTCCTGTGGGTGAAGAGCAGGGCAGCAGCCCTAGGAAGGGGGCCAGACCGACACTGGCTAGAGCAAGGCCGTGGGTTCCTGGGACTTCACAGGTGCTGGTACCTGTAGGGAATGCTCAAGAATCGGGGTAGGGGGAGGAATGTATGCTTCAGGGGTCAGCGCCACGTCTCCCTGACACTGGAGTTCCCATAGGACGTGGTGGGGCAGCCAAGCCTGATGACCAAGAGCTAGCTTGGGTGAGGAGGGAGTCACAGCAGTTCCAGCCAAGGAGGGCAAACATCAAACAAGGCACACATCTCCTGCATCTGGACTTTTGTTCCTTTCTTAGGCTCTGCGGGCCCTGTTCACCCACTGGTTGACCCTCTGACGGCTGGCCCTCACCTGGCTCGTTTCCCCTATCCCCCTGGCACCCTTCCCAACCCTCTGCTTGGACAGCCTCCTCATGAGCACGAGATGCTTCGTCATCCAGTTTTTGGTAAGAGTTTCCATAGGGGAGGGGTTGGGGTTCCCGGGTGAGAGATGAGTTGGAGGTCTGGCCTGCTGTCTGCATGTACTCCATTCATTCATTCATTCATCATATGCTGAACAAATGTAGGTTCTCGTGTACTTTGTACAAGGGGTCTATATGGGAACAAGGCAAGCAAATTCCTGCTTTCAGAGGGCTTCCCATGCTGGGAACCGTTCACATGTTACTGGCAGCCTTGCTGAAAGCCATGACTACAGGGTTGGTGACAGTAACAGGGGCCCCTAATCTGGATGGGGCTCAAAGGAAGGCCTCCCAGGTGGAGAGATGCCCGGGCCAGGCCTGGAGCAGGGAGGGCTCTGGCTTGTCTGTCCAGGAGGCGTGGCCGCTGGGCAGACGCTCTCCTGGTCACTGTGTCTGTCTGTAGCAGAAGCTGTTTTGTGTTTGGCAGGTGCCCCCTACCCTCGAGACCTGCCGGGGGCCATCCCACCCCCAATGTCAGCAGCCCACCAGCTGCAAGCCATGCACGCCCAATCTGCAGAGCTGCAGAGACTGGCCATGGAGCAGCAGTGGCTGCACGGACACCCCCACATGCATGGTGGCCACCTCCCGAGTCAGGAAGATTATTACAGGTACGGCGGGAGGGAGGGAAAGGGGGACCATGGAGCAGCAGTGGCTGCACGGACGTCCCCACATGCATGGTGGCCACCTCCCAAGTCAGGAAGATGATTAGGGGGAAGCGGGAGGGAGGGAAAGGAGGACCATCTGGGGCCACGGTCCCACCCAGCCCACCTGTGCCCACTGTGCTCTTCTCCTTTGCACCAGGCCCTTCCTCTTGGCCCTACTGGGCCCTGTGGGGACCCCCAGGGAAGGACAGGCGAGGGATAGGTCAGCTGTGGGGAGGCTGCTGGGTTTGCATCAATGGGGACCCTTGCTGCCGTGTGTCTGGAACCTCCAGGTTCCTGCTGACCCCTTTGGGTGCTCTGAGCCTGCCTGAGCCACCTGCCTCAGCCCGGTGCTAAATATTCTTTCCTTTTTTGTCCTTTTCAGTCGACTGAAGAAAGAAGGTGACAAGCAGTTATAAGTTATTTATTTGTTAACGCTGGCTGTGGAAACCCCAGTTCTTGGGGGAAGAAACAGGACTTTTTACATACAGTAGGAGCTGCAAAAGCGAAAAGAATATCTTCTAAAGATTTCTTTATATATTTAAAAGCCCCACAACTAAAAATGTATTCACATAATAGTGTTCGTTTGTCAAAAGGATTTCCTGAGACTGGCTTGGGTCCCCCTGCATGACAGTCCCCCGGAAACTTAGCAAGTCCTGGACTGGACTGAACATTCAGAACGTTCCCTGCAATCTTGGGGTTTGGCTTTAGTCTCCTTTCCCTTGATTCTCAGTAGGTGCTAGACTCCACTTCACACCCTCCACTGTGCGTGCAGACACACTCCGTTACGTGTGTGCCAGAACCACAAGGTTTGCAGATAGGCAGCATATGAGTTTGGAATCCAAGAGCTATAATTTAAGAAAAAAAAAACTTTTATTTTAATACATTGTAGGAAATCTTCATAATTTGAGAAAGTTCTGCAGCATGGCTTTTTACGTCTGTAAATAAATGATTTTAGAACAGCCTTTTTTTCCTTCCACAAACTACTGTTCTGATCTATTTTTTTCCAGCCATGTCACTAATTGTGAATTCCCACCAGCTATTGACAGAATACAGAGTTGATTTTTTAATAAAAAGTTATATATAATTATCCCTTTAATTAAAGGGAGCAGATGGGCGTTACTAATTACAATGGGCAAAAGCTTGGGCCTAGGCGTGGTCACAGCAGTGAGCATCCAGGGGTCTGCAGGGACAGTGTTACAGCTCTTCATTTTGCTGCTTTGAATTTCACTGTCTGGTCCTAGCATGTGCTTTGCCAGTGGTGCAGGAATCCGGTAGATCTCATTTTGCACAAGGAGTACAAGAGTTAAATGTTCACTTTCCGTTCCCTGGTGTCACTGTTGTTCTGTTTCTGCGGGATAGTAAGCACATTTTTATGTGTGTCTGATTGTAGGTTTCCTTATAGATTTCTGTGCATACTTGATTGTTCTGGATGAATTGCCTTTTTTAATATTTTGAAAATTTCATAAACATTCTAGAAAATGATTCCACACAAGTAAATCAGCACATGAAAGACCCAGGACATATGCTTGCCAAAGCAGTCTGCTAGAAATCTGCCCCTAGCACATGTCATCATTTGGCTCTTCTTTGGATGAGGACCAAGCCAAGCCATGCTGGCCACAACAGAAGCTGCTTTTGGGAGAGGGAGACCCTGAAACTGATATGGTTGTGGGTGGCAACCTGCATTTTTAGCCCAGAAACAAGTCTGGATGGTGACCCATGCTGGTCTGGAAAGCCACATCCTGCTTTTCCTCCTGGAAGCAGGAACTGGAGTCTCGTCCGTACACATGAAGTCACAAGCAGGTTTCCGCCTGGCAGGGGCCACTTCACAGGCAGCAGCCCTTAGAGCAGAACTGCCCTGAGAGCCACGCCACCGTCCAGCTTGCTGGCATGAGGTACTAGCAGAGGTGGGAAGTTCTGGGCTATCTGCCTGCGCCTGTGGGTCAGGCCTCTTCTCACTCTTGAGGGCCGTTTCTGCCATTGTTTGTGGTGGTCACATCCAAGAATTGTCAGACAAAAAGATAACCACACTGTGGGTCTGTGGACACCAGGTGCGTCCAGGACACTCTGCGTAGGGGTAGCAGGAGAAGCGGATAGTTTGATCTAGAAACCAGCGGGGGTCAGCTCAGATTCAGGCTCTGGGCTCAAACCTGCATCAGGGGCGTTTCCAGTTTTCATTAACACTGTGTTTGGTTTCAGTTGAGATAATACTGTTTGGTCTGTTGAAAATGTTTGTAGCGTTTTTTTTGTTTTGTTTTGTTTTTGTTTTTCATTTTTCTCTCATTCCATTTTTGCCTTAACTTTAGTTCCTTAGTGGGGAGGCAAGTTCAAATTAACCTGTCATTAAATTTCTGGTGGCGTTGGCGGGGGAGGCAGGTGGTTCTGCGGCAGGTTTTTCCAGGGCTCTGGGCAGGGTCCCTTCCTGCTGCTCCCCGGCTCCTACGGCCATGCCACCACCTCCTTCTCTTGTTTTTTTTTTTTTTTCTTCTCTTTTGGGTAGAACAACACGTGTGTCTCCCATTCAGTTAAACCTTCTTTGTCTCCTTTCTCTACCATTCGTTTTTCCAAAGAAGAGAAAAAGTGAAGTACTTTGAAGTCTGTCCTTGAAACCTGTCTGAGGTGTTCTGTACGTTTTGATTTCTCCCCACATCCCCAGGTGAGGCACTGAGATTCTTCCACTGCAAACCCCACAGCCGACAGCCCTTACCTGGTCAGTGGCAGTTTGTTTTGGAGGCTGTAGACCTTCAGGGTGTCTTTGAAGCCCAACCACTTGGTTTCCTTTTGGGTTGTCCTTGCTTTTGTTTGAAGTTTGGTTTTGCTTCTGTGTCTCGTACGTGTCTCGTTCCACGTGTCGAGGGTGAGCTTCAGCTTCACTGCGGCAGAGCAGAGTGTACATTCTGATTTGCTACCTTTATATATATCTCGAAGCTAACTGTATATATGAGTAGTTTGCCATGAGATAACACAGTGTAAACAGTAGACACCCAGAAATTGTGACTTCTGTGTTCTCTCCATTTGAGTATTTTGTAATTTTTTTGGAAATATTTGTGGACATAAATAAAACCGAGCTACACTACACCACCTGGTGTCACCAGTGCCCTGCGTCTCATTCGAGGGGGTACTGGCTGTTACCCCTACCCCAGGAAAGGGGCCGAGGGAGAGTCTGCTGTCCCTGCTGCTGGGAACCCTGCTTCCTTCCCAGAAATCCATGTCTTTGCTAAGAAGGGCTTCTCTAATGAGTGTGTGTGCTCTGCTCCTCAAGCAGCAGGACCGGCCCTGAGGGGGTATTGGCATTGGGACGAAGAACACCCCGGCCTCCCATTTACCCCACAGCTCTGTAACGTGTGGGTGTCACTCCTTCCCTGCTTAGGAGAGAAGCCGGAGACACCCAGTCCAGAGCCCTACGCTACTCTTCTGCCTTGTCCTCTCTCTACCTCTCCCGAGGAGGGGCTGCCAGCCCAGGCTGCAGGTGCCTCCAAGCCCAGCAGGTCTCTCCCCGCGAGATGCAGCGGGTGTGGCCACAAGGGGGCAGCAGCCAGAGGCTTGTGCGGTGCTTCATTTTCCTGAAGGGCATTTTCAGGACTGTCCCTGGGGATTTTTATGTTCACCTTTTCATCTGGGATATAGTCATGATTTTCTAGGTGTTTTCAAAAGTTGAGACAAGAGCAGCCCAGAGAGGTCACTCTCAGGAAACCACCCTATACCAGGCAGGGTCAGCCCCATAGTGGTGAAGGCTGGGGAGACAGAGTCAGGCAGAGTGGTGGCTCTCCAGGCAGGTCCCGTGGCCAGGGTGCAGGGCTGGTCCTGCAACCGGGTGGGGGGGGAATTCCACAGGGACAGGGTGGAATTGTGGGCTACAGAGGGCAGGACAGGCTGGCGTGAGGAACCCACTTTGCTGGTCTCTCATTGAGACAGCTCTTTATGAAACTACAGTTTTTAATGGGCACACGTTTATGAAACAGATTTCAACGGTTAAATGGTTAAGACCTGAGTGAGCCTTCGTCAGAGCTGAACAGGTTGTGACAGTTAGTGAGGTGTGGACAACTGTGGCCATTGCCACCACTCTGCCACACACCCATCCCCAGGAGGAGAGCCAAGCTTGCTGGCAGGGACCTGCTGGAGGACACTGCCACAGGCCAGGTCTCCCCTGCTGTCCTAATGCTGGCCCTGGTGGGCCCTTTGCCCTTCTGTTCCTGCGGGTCCGCAGCTGGGGCATGATGACTCGGCAGCCCTTTCCAGTGGCACCATAGGGGGCTAAGAAAATGTCACTTTGCAGAGCATGGCACAGGAACATGGCTGGGTGCGTGGCTGCCTTGTTATAAAATGTCTATGGTAGGTACAGGGAAGGGATCACCCAGGTATATCAAAGTAATTTATCTAAAGGGCAGGGAAACACCATGGGGAAGTCAGCCGTGACCTCAGGCATGGACGAGGAGGGGCCTCTGAGCCCTCACAGCCAGCACCGAGCCGCACAAGCGTGATGCCAAGAGCTGAAATGTGCAGGTCAGGGCGGGGCCCTGCTGCGTGGAAGCTCGAGGAGTCACTCAGAGAGGCCCCTCCCCAGCTGTGGCCTGACCATGTGGTGAGAACGGTGACAGCGTGAAGCAGGCAGGGAAGTGGACTTACCACCCCAGTGTCACCTGGCCGACCCAGAAAGGTCTAGGCACGTTCCTGAACGGAGTTTAGGAATCAACAGAACCAGTAATCCTGACACCTGGAGGACAAGCCACCAGGCCCCAAGAGCAGTGGAAGGGTCTGTCTCCCACTCAGCAGGTCACAGGTCAGTGGGACAGAGAGACTGAGGTGGGGGAATCGCTTGAGCTCAGGAGAGGTGGGCGCCTGCAGTCCCAGCTATTTGGGAAGCTGAGGCAAGAGGATCACTCAAGCCCAAGAGTTCGAGGTTGCTGGGAGCTATGATGACGCCATAGCACTTTACCCAGAATGACAGTGTGAGACTCTGTCTCAAAAAAAAAAAAGAGGATTTTAAGATGCTCTTTAATTGGCCCAGAGAAGATTCCTGAGGCCATGACACTTTGCAAGGCCTTTGTTTCCTCTGCCTGTTACCTCCCTCTTCCACACTGCCCATGCCACAGAGCAGAGGCCATGCCCGTCCTGGCTGCCAGGCAACAGTAGCCACAAAGCCCAGCCAGGGTGCTGCCACCCCAGTGGGAGGCCTATGGCTCTAGTGCAGGGGTGAGTTGAGACATCCTGAGGTCATCCACGGCAGGGGGCATTCTGTATGTTTCCTGGAGCAGGTGGCTGGGCAGGTGGCAGGAACCAGGCGTAGGGCAGCAGTTAGGACAAGGGCAGGAGGTGTCCCATCTTCGGATGCGTTGCCCTCCAGTAACTGGGACGTACACAGTAGGCACTCAGTGTTTCCTGAGTGGAAAAGGATCTCTCGGTGGATCTCCGCAATGGATTATTTCCAAGCATCCTGTCTCCCGTAACTGTTCTGGGCCCCCGGAAAGTCCCCCAGGGGACTGCTGCTGCGCTTGTCACCTTGAAGGTGCCCCATCTCCAGGACGTGTGCACCTGCCCCGTCACCCTCACCTGCCGAATGTCATCTGCACACTCCTGTGTGGGAAGACTGGGATCCCTGCTGCTTGGTGGGCCCAGCCAGTTGTCCTACGTTTTCAAGCACAAGCAGTTCTGTCCCCTTGGATCGAAAAGCACTCGGTGCGCCACATGCTCAAGGGTGGCCCAGGCGTAGCCCAACAGCTGAGGACGATGGAGACACCCTGAGGACTGTGACCTCGCAGTCCATTCCCTCAGTTGGACATAGGTTTCCCCTCTAAACGCCAGGGACACCCCTCCCAGGCATGGTGGTCACTTCCAACCAGCATGAAGTCTAGAGCCACTTCAAATTTTGGTGGTGTGGTGTGTTTTGTTTGGAGTGGCCGGAGAAGTGGCTCTTCTCTCCCCTTCCTCCTTCCTCCTGCTGGAATGAGAAGCTCCCTCTGAACCTAGCTCTAGGCAGGGGCCACCATGGGTCAGGCGACAGAGAAGGAAGCTGCGCGCCCCTCAGGAGCGGGCAGGCTCCACGTTTGCTCTGAGAGTGTTTAGCAGCCTGAGGTTTGGAGTCAGATTCCCCAGGTTCAAATCCCAGCCCTGCCAAGTATGAGCACATGACCCTCTTGTGACCTGGGCCAGGCAGGTCTGTGAAATGGGGCAGTGATACCTCCTCACCATCAGGTGAAGGGAGGTGTGCATCGACACTCCCATCACTGTCACCGCACACGGGGTATACGTGGTCTGTACATGGAGAGCAGTCCTCTGACACATGGCTCTCCAAGAGTCCTGGGCCTCAGGTCTGGATCCTGTGTCTGCTGCCACTGCCACCTGCTGCGAACAGACCCAGGTCAAGGGCGCTCTGGTGCTCTGCTCTGCCCACTGTCCTAGCTGACACGGCCATTCCCACACGGGGACACGGTCTCTGTTTACCTAGAAAGTACTGGGAAGAGAGTCCAGGATTTGACGAGCCAAGATTACGAGGGAGCCTCCTGACCCTTCTTCTCTTGCAGGATTGACCAGTTCTGGGCAAAAACAGCGCAGGCCAGAGCACAGCCATCCAACACGTTACCCAGAAAATCTAAAGCTCTTCTAAGCAATACCCTCAATATGGCAGGATGAGTCTGCACAGGAGGCCGGGGACCAGCAGGCTCAAAGGAGCTGTGAGGCGTGAGCAGTCGGATTTCTCTGTGCCTCACTTACACACCTGCCTCCTTTAGCTCGTAACCACAAAAGGTAAAACGATGTGACGTGAAGCACGGGGAAAGGACTCACTAATTCCAACCAGGGTGGGCTGCATGGAGAAGGTGGTGTTTTAGCCGAATCTAAATGGACGAATCAGATACTGATTGACAGAGAAGAGGTACACTGTCACAGAGCCTGGACACAGGTACAGAGTATCTGCAGCTGTGCGGATTCGTGCTATAGAATAGGAGGCTGAGGACACGTGGCTCAGAAGTGGCACCCAGATGGGTGTGAGGGATTTACACCTGATTTCTTAGGCTCTGGGGAGCCCCAGGAAGTGTCAGGGAAGGAGGAATGGACTCAGACCTGCGTTCACAGCCCCCCAGCTGCAGGAGGAGGATGGCCGTGAGGCTAAACTGGAGGCCAGGAGCAGATGGGGATCCTGGCACGTGGTGGCCCCACCAGGGCCACCTCAGCTCCAAGGCAGAAGCAGGCAATGGCACTGAGGGAGAGGGCCCGGTGTAGAGTCTGTGGCCCAGGAGGGGAGGTGGCCACAGTGCCCTGCAAAGGGCCAGGCTCTTTCTTCCCATGTGGCCTTAACTGGTCACAGCAAGGGGATGGGACACTACCACAAACCTCGGACCTTCCCCAGAGGCTAGTAAGAGGCCCCAGGACCACTGTTGTTTTGGACTTATGACTGGGGTGTCTAATGTGTCCCCAAGACACAGGGACCATACACTGAGGGTGCTGAGGCTGCACAACCCCATGTCAGGCATTTCTGGTGCATCAGGTACAACCATGAACCAGCCATGACCCGCTCGTGTGGACGGGGAGCAGAGCTTCCCTGGGACATCTGAAAGGGGGCCTCCTTGAGATCAGGGTGTCAAGTGATGGAAGATGATCAGAGGCCAGACGCCAAAGGACTGTCACACTCGGGAGAAGTCTGAGCTTTGTCCAGGCCTGTGAATGGGCTCTGACGGCAGCGGGCACAGCCTGTGCAAACCCAGGCCCAGTGCAGCATCTGCACGCCGCAGGCACTTGGCATCCTCTCTGGAATTTACGCTTGGCCACCAGAGGGAGGAATGGCCTGTGTCACACCCTCCAGCCCCAGCCCCTGCCCCAACATGTCAGAGGGCAGGACAGGCGCACCGGCTGCAACCTGGAGATGCTACTTCCAGGGCATTTTGTATCTGAGCATCTTGGTGCTTGTCCCTCAAAGGCTGAGATTGCTCCCTCTCTTCATCAGGAGATGCTGCCCAAATAGCGTCTCCCCTGAGAGGCCACCAGTCTCCTGTCACCCTGTCCCCTCCCCTCCTCAGGTGCTTCCCTGTTCTTACTGCCATCTTTCACCCTGTCGTCTGTCTCCTTCTCTCACGTCAGCTCTGTGAGGCTGGGGCTGGCGGCTCCCAGCTGCATCCCCCACACCTGCTACTGCAGGGTGGCTATGCAGACGGGTGGCTATGTGGATGGGTGGATGAATGAGAGAATAAGTGAATGAATGACAGATCAGATACTTTCTGATCCAAAAGAATCGTATGCTCTGACTCTACCCCGGGACGCAGCGTACAGAGTGCGGTTGGGTTAGGCCAGCTCTCTCTGTCTCAGCACTGCCGACATCTGGGACTTGATAGTTCTTTGTTGATAGGAAGCTGTGCCCCACTGGACTGTAGCACCCACCTGAATTGTGACAGGCAAACGTATCTCCAGACATTGCTGAACGTCTTCCTGGGAGGAGGGATGTTAAAGCAGCTGCTGGTTGAGAATCCTGGGTTACACCTCTGCTTTCAATAAATGGTTCTTACAAACCTCCCCTCTGCCCGATCCCCAGGTGACCTCTTGCCCCTCAGGACGGCCACATCTAGAAACCGTAGGCTTTGCTGCTGCTGTTTATTATTTTATCACATATTTACATTCCAGCAGGAGGCCTGTCCCCCCCCCCAGTCTCCCAATGCCCCTTGATCTGTCATTGCTCAGCCTCGCTCCAGACCCCCCAGGAAGGGCACGAGTCCAAAGTCTAGGCTTAGGCACATCAGACATTCAGCAGGAGGGGCCGGTGCTCCTCGTCCGCCGTGTCGCTGGGAGGGATTTCATAAATGACGCACAGGGAGGAGTACAAGCAGCCGAGGAAGGACACAAGGCTGGAGAAGTACATCACACCGCTGGCGCTGCCCACGGCCGAGGTCAGCGGCCCCAGGACCAGGGAGACGAGGATCTGGGCCAGGAAGTACTGGCAGCTCAGCAGAGAGATGTCCACGCCCATGCCCCGCCGGGTGCCGTCTGCGCTGGACCCTGCAAACTGACCCAGAAAGGACGCGCGTCAGTGAGACCCGCCACGACTGGCCGCGCAGGACCCAGGTGACAAGGCGACCGAGCCCCAAGTTCCCTGCAGGCACCGGTGGCCCAGGCACTATGGCATCCCATTTCCCAGCACCGATGTGCACAGGGAATTCAGCCAAGCATTTAATAATATTTGGGCTTGGAGAGATGACGGCAGTGAAAAGCACCTGTGACTAACAGGGCCGGCTCTCCAGGACACTTCTCACCCTGCTGTCCCGTGCCCTGGCGCAGCCTCTTCTCTACCTGTGCTAGCGGGAGGCTGGTCACTTGACCTGAAATACCCCATCACGGGGACAGCTCCTGGACCTTGGCTTGTTTTTCCGGAGGTCCCACCTACCTCACCTGCTGGGGGATAGTGGTGAGAACGTGGTCTATGGGGTGCTGGCCTCTGGGTCCAGACCCCTGGACCCACCACCCAGTGGAGGCTGCGGACACTGAAGCATCCAAGAGACTCTGCAGGCCACTAATTCTCATCAGCTCTGAGGGGATCTGATCAGAGTGGCCTTTGGCCCTCTGTGTCCCTCCTGTGGGCAAGGGCGGTCTTTTGCCACAAATTGGCACATCTATTTATCCCTGTGAAGGGGGCAGTAGGCTCCAGGGAGCTGACAAGGGGACACTGCCCACCTAGTGTGACTGAGCCGGAGCTGAGCAGGAGCCGTCCTGGCCTCCACCCCCAGAAGGGGCTGCACCAGCTGATCCCATCCTTGCAGGAAGAGCTGTGTCTGGGGCTGACCCTGCTGAGACTCCAACGCCTTAAAACAAATCAAGGCCACTGAGGCACAAGACTGGGGGGGGGGGCAAGAGAAACTGCCCCTAATAACATTTCAACACAGCAGCTTCCAGTTTCAAAGCCTGCAGAAAATTCATGGCAGGAATAAAATGCGACCACAAGAAGGAATGAAGCCCCGACACCTAACACAGCGTGGACAGAGCCTGAAAACACACAGGGTCACAGAAGCCACACCGGGAAGGCTGCATGCTGTGACACGTCCAGCACAGGGCACAAAAAGCAGGGAGATGGGAGGGTGGGAGGCTGAGGGGCTTCTTTCTGGGCTGACAGAAGCATTCTCAAATGGATTGAGGAGATGGTCACACAACTCAGCAATTGCACTAACCGTGCACATCACATGGGTGAATTAGATGGGGAGGTGCAGTCACCATATTCCAGCCCGGCTGCTAAAGGAAAATCCATGCTCAACAGAACATCATTTTGTGAAAGACAGCACCAGTATTCCTCACTTTGTTTTTGCCTCAAGACTCCAGTATGGCTTGGCCAGGGCACTGTTACTGATCCGGCCTTTATTTAAAATTTAACTTTTTTTCATTTACTGTGGATTTGAGGCATTAGCTCTGATTTCTGGAAATACTACAGTAAAATGTTATTGATCTCGGCTGCTGAGTTTTGGGGCCTCCCTGGCCTCCCTCTGAACTGCTGGGACCCACGTTAACTGAGGCCCCGGGCTCATGGGGCAGGAAGGGGTGGCCCCCAAGACTGTGCAGCCGTCTGGGGGACGAGTCTCAGGTGCGGTTTCTCCAAGAAGCCGCCCCAAAGCTGAGCAGCAGACAGCACCCACCTTCCTGCTCTGGTAGTAGTCACAGAGGAGGGAGTAGGGCAGGGTGCAGAGCGTGGAGAACAGGATCCCGTAGGTCACACAGAGAGACAGGACCACATACAGGTTCCTGGACAGCGTGGCCAGCCCCGTCCCCAGGCCGAAGGCGAGGTAGGCAATGAAGTAGAGGGTGCGGACGCTGAGGAGCGCCTCCAGCTTCTCCAGGATGGCTGCAGGCCAGAGGGAGGGTCAGCGGCCACCTCCCAGCCCCACGGTCCCCTCCCAGGCTCACCCTAAAGCTGGCAGTGGCAGGAACCAGCTTGGCAAGCCACCTGCCCCAGGCCAGAAAGCATTTCCTAGGGGACCCCGGGGAGCTGGGAGACCCTCCAGCTACTCTAGTGGGCCTTCAGGGCAGGGCTGTCCAGAGGAAAGGCAGGACCTGGGGTTTCCTTGTTCACATTGGCCTCTGCCTCTGGACTGAAAGACCAAAGAGGCCCTGTGTCCTCGTGTGGATTACTGTCCTGCCTCTGTCCTGCAGTGGGGCACTATTAGCCCACCCCCTGGCCAGCTATTGTCTTTACGACTGCTGTGAGCTGCCCAGAAGACACGACAATCTGGAGGGAACCACTGTGCCTCCCAGAACCAGATGAAATGGGCTATTTCCCCATGTCCGGCAGCCACCTGCTACAGGGGACCGAACCCCTGGTGCTGACCAGGGTTCGCAGTGAGCAATAACAAACTCCTGACCTCCCAGCAACCCCGTGCTGAGCAGCTGGGACTCGCCAAGAGAGGGACGTAAGGTCAGGCAGCCTGCAGGGCCAGGCTACGTCTGTCCAAGGCCTTCTTTTTTGTGGCCTTGGGGCTAAGGGTGGTTTGATAGTTTTAAATGGTTAAAAAATATATCAACAACAACAACAACAACAAAAAAATATATATATATATGTCAAAAAAAGTCAAATATTTTTGTGGCATGTGAAATTTCTGTGAGATTCAAATTTCAGTGGACATACAGCTTTACTGGCCTGTGGCTACCTGGCCACTCCCATGAGAGTCACAGGGCGCCCATGAGTGGCCATAGCAGAGACGGTTTGGCCTGCAGAGCTGGAAATGGCTACTGTTAGGCCTTCTGCATCAAAATTGTGTGCACATGGGCTTGGTATCCCTGGGATTGCAAACTCACAGCTCCCTTGGAGATTCTGGGCCCTGCCTACCCACATCCTCCACAAGCTGTGCCACCTGCCCCTCTGTGCTCACTCCAAGCCTCTCCAGCTGCTCTCTGAAGCCACGAGGGAAGGATGCAGGGGCTGGTGGATAGCACACACACCTGGGGGTGTCCTTAGGGTCTGTCCCTGGGTCTAGACACAAACCTGCCCCCCTGAGGGGCTGCCAGCTCCTTGCAGTCCTGATGCCCACAGATCCCCACTATCAGGGGACACCCGGGTCCTCCAGGCCCAGGCCCAATGCAGCTGACACGGCCAAAGCCCTGAGAAAAGACAGCAGTGGTCCTCTCCCCTTAGGGTTTTGTGTCTGTGACCATAAAGACACGGCCTTCCTGCGCTCTGCACCCTCCGCTGACTGACCCCAGGCCGTCACCCCCAGCAGAGGCCGGGCGCACGCCGGGCGCTGGTACCTGAGTAGAAGGCAGCACTGAAGGCGTAGATGCACATGCCCCAGCAGCCCATGGTAACGCCGCGGTTGTACTTCTGATACTCCTCCGATGTGTGTGGGGCCCGGGGGTCCCCCTGAAACACCACCTCGCCCATGAAGTCCGTATAGAAGAGCAGCATGCCCTCGAACGAGAGCCATCCTGAGGGCAGCAGAGAGAGGCCATGACCACAGGCTGCCCATTCGTAACCCACCAACTCTACCGTTTATAAAAGTAACACGCAATCTTTATAGATTCACAAATCAGAGATTACCTAAAGCTTCCCCCACACAGAGACAACCTCTGGTCCAATGGTGTGGGTTTCCTCCTCGTCTTTTGTTTTCAATAAATATAGATTTCAACAAACATGAGGCAAGATGATGACCCCGGGGCTCCAGCTGACGGGGGCGGGGGTTGATTTCATTGGGGGAAAATCTCAGCAAGTGCAGAGGGCGCTACGGATCCAGCTCGTTTTGTTACCAATAAGACTTCTGAGCTCCGTCCTCTGACCTCCCACCAATTCCTTCTTTGGTAGAGGCAGTGGCATTTATTGGCTCTCTTGTATTAAATCATCACACAGCTTCCTGTGCCATCACATATTACTAAGCAGGCTCAGGGTAATGGCAGCAAAATATTTCACAGTGTAGATGTACCATCATGTATTTCACCTTCCCCCACTGCCACACACGGACCCCTATCCCGGTGTGTGGCTACTATAAGCCCGGCTATGACAAGGACCCTGCACATATATTCTTGATACCGTCTCTGCCACAGACTGGCATGGAACCACCAGTAAGGTCGCTGGGATAAAGGTTTAAACACTGTCAAGAATCTCGCCTATTGGGCGGCGCCTGTGGCTCAGTGAGTAGTGCGCCAGCCCCATATGCCGAGGGTGGCGGGTTCAAACCCAGCCCCTGCCAAACTGCAACAAAAAAATAGCTGGGTGCTGTGGTGGGCACCTATAGTCCCAGCTGCTCAGGAGGCTGAGGCAAGAGAATCACTTAAGCCCAGGAGCTAGAGGTTGCTGTGAGCTGTGTGATGCCACAGCACTCTACCAAGGGCCATAAAGTGAGACTCTGTCTCTACAAAAAAAAAAGCTAAAAAAAAGAATCTCGCCTATTGTCAAACTGCCTCTTCCGAGGTTATGTTGATTCATGTCCCAAATGTGACAGAGTCCTGGATTGTCTCGGACTTTTTTTTTTTTGAGACAGTCTCACTTTGTCACCTTGGTAGAGTGCCATGGCATCATCCATAGCTCACAGTAACCTCAAACTCTTAGGCTCAAGTGATCCTCTTGCCTCAGCCTCCCAAACAGCTGGGACACCAGATGCCCGCCACAGAGCCTGGCTAGTTTTAGAGACGGGGGTCTCACTCTTACTCACGCTGGTGTCTCGAACCCTTGAGCTCAAGCAATCCACCCACGGCAGCCTCCCAGAGTGCTGGGATTAAAGGTGTGAACCACCACGTGGGCCTGGCTCAGATTCTTAATCATACCCAGATGTTCAACAACTTAGCAATGAAGAGCTACCAAATGGAAGGAAATGGGAGCTGGGAATTTTCAATATTTCAATGCCCAGCACTTCCACGGTAGAGCAAGGCGGCAGGGGGCAGTGGGGTCCTCACTTCACTGTAGTTGTCCTCAGAGGCTTGGGTCTTGCAGGCTGAGCTCTCAGCCACACACCCGGCTTAACTGAGGCCATCAGGAGGAAAGCCCCCCAGGCAGCCCTGCACCCACCCTCAGCTCTCGTTGCCCCGGGCGGCAGGTCTGGGCCCCCCAAGGCAGCTTTGCAGAGAGCTCACCCAGGAAGTGGTTGACGCAGAGACTGCGCAGTGCGACAGGCATGTGGCAGATGGTGGCGCAGAGGCGCCTCATGGACAGCGGCTGCTCCGCCTGCTCGCTGCAGCCAGTCAGTTCACTCTCATACTTCACGCCGTTGAGTAGAATATTTGCCACCTGGAGAGGAAGCCCCAAACACCTAGCGTCAGAGCCCCAACCCCTCGTGGCAGGGAGGCACATGTTCTGCCGTGAACACACTTCCAGGATCACCACACGTGGAGGCCGGGAAGGTGTGTCCTCCCGACAGTGTTAACCAGCACAGACGCCAACCTCTAACTCTAACGACATCGGATCATCCCTGAGACCCGGGAGCAGCTACGAATAGAATTTCATTTAGGGTGTGGCCACAGGACGCAAGATCTGTGCCACAGGGGGGAGGCAATCCTTGAGAAAGAGGAAATCAATTTGAAATGATAGAAACATGGGTCCGTTCAATTCCATACATTGCATGAACCCCTCTTTTCCTAACAGAAGGCTACAAAAGACACTGTCCGCTTTTTTTGAGACAGGGTCTTATTCTGTCACCCAGAATAGAGTGCTGTTGCATCATCACAGCTCACAGCGACCTCAAACTCTTGGATTCAAGCCATCCTCCTGCCTCAGGCTCCCGGGCAGCTGGGGCTACAGGCACCCCTACAACGCCTGGCTATTTTTTTTTAGAGACGGGGGTCTCTTTCTTCCTTAGGCTAGTCTTGAACTCCTGAGCTCAGGGGATCCTCCCGCCTCAGCCTCCCAGAGTGCTAGGATTACACGCACGAGCAAGCCAGAAAGACATATTTCAAGGTGACCAGGATCATCTGTTCCAAATTCTCCCTGGACAGGAGGACCCAGAGAAGGCAGGTGGCTCTGTCCATGGGTGCACCTCAGGCCTTGTCAGCACCTGGTTACCCCAGGCGGGAAGGAGGCAGAGAGCTGGCCACACTGGATCCCAGGGCACCCGCATCAGCAGAGCATGGCACCCATGCCTGCCAGAGGAAGGCTGCTAAAATTACACCTCCGAGTCCACTCGAGCCTGGGTGGGTTTATATTTAGCAATGATTTTTGCTTTCCTCAAAGAACTGAGGCATAAACTACACTATCCAGAGAATGGAAATAGGAAAAAAAAAAAAAGGATAAAAATGAGATTTTCACCCATATCCACAAACCTGTTTGAAGAAGCCAGTTTAAATTTTTTAAAACAGGATGGGATGACCTTTGTCGATGATTCTTTGAAATGAGGGTGAGAACGGGCTCAGGAAGCCTTAATATACTTCCCGGCAAGGACTAATTCAGGCAGTCCCTGGATTATGGACAAGTTAGGTTCTGTAGATATGTTCTTTTTTTTTTTTTTGAGACAGAGTCTCACTTTGTCATGGCCAGTAGAGTGCCGTGGCAGCATAGCTCACAGCAACCTCCAACACTTGGGCTCAAGCAATTCTCTTCCCTCAGCCTCCCTCATAGCTGGGACTACAGGTGCCCGCCACAATGCCCGGCTATTTTTGCTTGTTTTAGCAGGCCTGGGCCAGGTTCGAACCCACCAGCCCCCAGTGCATGTGGCTGGTGTCCTAACCACTGAGCTATAGGTGCTGTAGATATGTTCTTAAGTTGAATTTGTATGTAAGATGGAACAGGAACATTTACCTGTTACCTATAATAGCCCCTATTTGTAAGTGCAAGTCGAATGTCTGCAACTCAGGAGCTGCCTGTATACACCTTGGCAGTGTCCCTCCTCAGGAAGAGCTTTGGTGGTCATGCAGTGGCATGAGGGCTGCCCGGCCATAATGCACCAGAGAAATGCACACCAAGTTCTGTCGTGCTTAGGGAGGAATCAAGCAGCCACCGCAAGACAGGGTAGACTGGGGAGTCTTCCCGGGCACAGAGAAGGGACATCAGGGCTCCCCAGGGAAGGAGCCTGAGGACCCACCTGTCCTGGTCCCATGCAGACCCGGGTGGGGTCAGGCAGGGCTGGGTGGAGGGGCATTCCTTAGGGGACCTGGGCAAGTTAGTCTTGGTCTTAGAGGACCTGGCCCAAGGACCCCAGGTTCTTATTGAATTGATGGCTACTCCCGCAGTGCCTGGAGTGGTAACCAGCTGCCAGGCCACTTTAAACAAAAGAATGACCTTTCTTTCATTTAAAGATGGTGCTTGGAATCCTGGCACACTGGGAGGCCAAGGTAGGTGTACGGCCTGAGCTCAGGAGTTCGAGACCAACCCGAGTAAGAGCAAGACCCTGTTTCTACTAAAAATAGAAAAACTAGGGCGGCAACTGTGCTCAGTGAGTAGGGCTCTGGCCCCATATACCAAGGGTGACGGGTTCGAGCCTGGCCCCAGACAAACTGCAACAAAAAAATAGCCAGGCGTTGTGGCAGATGCCTATAGTCCCGGCTACAAGAGAATTACCTAAGCCAAAGAGCTGGAGGTTGTTGTGAGCTGTGATGACACAGCACTCTACCTAGGGCAACACAGTGAGACTCTGTCTCTAAAAAAAAAAAGAAAGAAAAACTAGCCAGGCACTGCAGCAGGTGCCTGTAGTCCCAGCTACTCGGGAGGCTGAGGCAGGAGGATCACTTGAGCCCAAGAGTTTGAGGTTGCTGTGAGCCGTGACGCCACGACACCCTACCCAGGTGACAGTAAGACTCTGTCTCAAAAAAATAAAATAAAGCAGCCTCGTCAAGATCATGGATTCTGAACGCTGGCAAAGCCCCACACAGCTGCCTCACAAGTGGGTGGGAGACACAACTCCAGGGTCCTGCCAGCTCTAGAAGGTCAGTTGTGGTAGAAGCTGTCACTGCCCCCAAGAGACCTCAGACACAGGAGAAGCAGCTGCTGAGGGGTGAGGGGGTCCCAGAAACATCTGAAAGTTTCTCATTTTGCTTTTGTCTTCTGTGAAGACTCAGATTTGTGGGCCCCAGATTTGTACAGTGGCCAGCATGGGCTGTAGCCTGGACGTTGAGGGCAAAATACTACAAACAGTGGAGCTCAGGTGACACCTATAACCACCTGTCACTGGGGGACAGGCCTGGCCTGAATGACCTCTGGGCAAAGGTAACAGTGTTCCAAAGAACTGTCACATCAATTCCTGGCCAGGATGACAGATCCCACCCCACAGGTGCCCTGAACTCGCCTGCCTGGGAGGTGGACCGTCCAGGTCCAGAATTTGTTCCATTGTCAGGTGAGTGAACATGTGGGTGTCTCAGATGCTGTCTTCTAAAGGGTCAGAGCCCTTTAGCTCACCTCGGTGACAGGTGGGAATGTCCTTCCAGATGGACCTGACTTCATCGTCCTAGCTGACCAGGGGTGCCCACACACTGCCCTCGAGCCTCCCCGTAATCCCTTTTACCTGTTGACTGAAGGTCACGTTCCTCCTCCTGCTGGTCTCGGGACCGCCTCCTCCGGCAGCATCTGGGATTGCCAAGGTCTGAGGTCTCTTCAGAATGCCTGATGACCTTGGCTTAGAGGTGTCCAAGGAGCCCACCCTCAAAACGTCTCTGTCGGAGCCAGCGGTCAGGGCACCCTCCCGCCTCTCTAGAAGCCCACGGTCCTGGCGGTGGAAGCCGTCGGGGGCCCGGGGGAAGCTGACGCTCAGGGCCTGCCTGGGGAGGCTGGCGGGGAGGCCCGGGCAGTTGTCGTGGCCTCCTGTGAAGCAGTCGATGAGGACACTGTCGATGTTGGAGGTGCTGAAGGAGGATGCGAACTCGTTGATGCCCGTCAAGGAGCTGTCCCTGCTGAGGAAGCTGCCGTACTTGGGCGTCAGGGGGCTGAGTGGGGAGATGGGGCTGGAGAAGATGGTGGCCGTGTGGCAGGGGACCGTGGTGCCTGTGCCCTCCTCAAACAGGACGGGCGGGGAGGGTGGCAGCGGCAGGCTGGGGCTCTTCATAGCCGTCCTCTGCTGGCGCAGGGGGCGCAAGGGCCTCTCAGGGATGCTGATCAGGGTCAGGATGGTGGTGACACTCAGGGTGACCGCGGTGAAGATGTAAATGACGCGGAGCTGCCCCCCCAGGGCTCTCCCGAAGCTGGTCTTGTCCCAGTGGATCCCCCCGACCACGTAGCCAAACCCTCCTCCAAGCCCTGGGGAGAGAAGGTTTCAGGCGGAGAAGGTCCTCAAGGAAGGCGGTTCACGTCTCAGGAGGACATCACAGGAGCAAAGTGTAGTCCAAAGACCTGGACATAGGATCTGTCCTCCCTAAACCCTGATAAAAGTGGGGGCAGGACCCCCAGGGTGGGCACCCTGGGGTCGTCCCCTCCTCTGCCTGCACTAACCTTGGGGCTTGGCTCCGCTGCTGACAGCAAGACGGGCCACCTGCCCACGTCTCATTCTCCTTTCTGTGCAACCTTTCGGGGACACTGCCGTGAGTGTTTACAGTGGGCACAACTTCCCCGGAGACCCCTCTAGTCAGGACCCCATCTCTAGCACACTGACGACCACACAAGGGCACATGGGTGTTCACTCCACACCATCTCCATGAGGAGACTTGTCCCGTGTGGATTTTGGGGTTTTTTTGCAGTTTTTGGCCAGGGCCGGGTTTGAACCCGCCGCCTCCCGTATATGGAGCCAGCGCCCTACTCCTTTGAGCCACAGGCGCCGCCATCGCCCCTGTGTGGTGACCAGGTCACCTACCCAGGCGGGCAGCCCTCTGATCCTTGAGCCATCACAGAACAAGGACACAGCACGTCCACCGTTCCCTCTGTCCCTGTGCAGCCATCTTCTCATTCCAGGGCCTCAGAGCTCTGGCCCAGCAGCTCCCCTCCCCCCACTCCCAGTTCAGAAATCGCTACATGAAAGCGTGAGCGATACCAGGCCCAGCCGGCCGCAGTGGACAGACCGACCTCCGGGGAGTGCTGATTCTTCCAGGCTGGCTCTGTGCTCTAAGGGAAGGGGCAGGGGGAGCCTGTGCTGGCTCCACCCCCACCAGTCCAGGGGCCCGATGCCCAGCCCTCCTCTGCCCCATCATGGACCCTGTGTAGCTTGTTTTACCGTGAGTGCAAATATACAGGGGACCCCACATGTCACCACACATACAGACATCAGGGAAACATACAGCTAAACTAGCTGGTATGCTAAAGGTACCTTCATTTTCCAAATATTCATTATGAATCTTTACAAAATATGTACAAAACATTTCTCTGTATGTTAGCATATAAAAGTAAAAATTATTTTAAATATAAAATATCATAGGAGTTTGTTAATTTTTCCCTGTGCACGGCGACCTTGGGGAAACCTGTGTGCTGAGCCCACACACAGCACAGAGGTGAATTCCCTCATTTTACAACCTGCTGAGGACGAGAAACCTGCATGAAAACAGCATGCGACTTTCAGTTTGGGAAGAACTGGCCGCATTAGAGTTTTACCTTTGAAATAATAACTTTTAAAGGGCAGGCCCGGCTGCAGGCACACCCAGCTTAGCCTCCCACAGGTGCCTGTGGGGTGATGGGGCCACGACAGCACTGCCTCCCGTCTCCCTTAATTCACCCCAGCCTGGCCTTTAACTTCCATCCACGTTCCCCTGAAAGCCTCAGCCCCTGCCCGGCTCTTCCTCTGTCTTTCTGGACTTGGGGGCCATTTTTCACCCCCCTTTCATATTTTATTGTTTCCAACTTCTCATGGGCATGATTCTAATTCATTTCTTCCAGTCTCTTTGGGGGATATAATTGCTGTTTTGTGATCCTTAACCAAGGTCAGATTCCAGATGAACTTTATCAACTAATTTTTTATTTTATTTTAATTTATTTACACTGTCACCCTGGGTAGGATAATGTGGCATCACAGCTCACAGCACCCTCAAACTCCTGGGTTTGAGCTATCCTCTTGCCTCAGCCTCCTGAGTAGCTGGGATCATAGGCACCCACCACAACACCCGGCTAGTTTTTCTATTTTTAGTAAAGATGGGGTGGGGGGCTTGCTCTTGGTCAGGTTGGTCTCGAGCTCCTGAGCTCAGGCGATCCTCCTGTCTTGACCTCCCAGAGTACTAGGATTACAGACAAGAGCTATCACGCCCTGCCTCTATTAACTAATTTTTTAAATGATCAAAGTGATCCATTCTCATGAATGAGAAATAATGCAGTTGAGTAGAAGTCAGAAGCCAAGTCCTTCTTCCAGCCCTTCAGACCCAGCTCTGGCCCAGGTGGCCCCTTCAGAAGCCCTATTGGCCCCCGTCAGCCCGTAGCAGCCCATGGCAGCTCACATGTGGAAACAGAGGCATGAGGCAACCATCCCCCCAGCAGCCTAGGGTTGACAGGAGGGAAACCCACAACCTACTTGGGCCATCAGATCCCAGAGCCCGAGCCTCTGACCACCAGGTGACCCAACCTCCTCATACACTGATACATGCGTCTTGTCAAGCCTTTCCCTTGATTTTTTTTTTTTTTTTTTTGAGACAGCGTCTTGCCCAGGATGGAGTGAAGTGGTCTCAGGTGCTCCTTGTGCCTCAGCCTCCCAAGTAGCTGGGATTCTGGTGTGCCCAGACCCAGATTAGCCAAACCCAGCTAATTTTTCTATTTTCTGTAGAGATACAGTCTCACGCTTTCTCAGGCTGGTCTCAAACTCCTGGCCTCAGGCGATCCTCCCACCTCAGCCTCCCAGACTGCTAGGATTACAGGTGTGAGCCACCATTCCTGGACTGTCTTTCCTTTGATTTTTAAACATCCCTTCTGTGTTTTTTGTTTTGTTTTGTTTTGTTTTTATTAAGACAGAGTCTCACTTTTTTGTCCTCTGTAGAGTGCAATGACATCATAGCTCACAACAACCTCAAACTCTTGGGTTCAAGGGATTCTCTTGCCTCAGCCTCCCTAGTAGCTGGGATTACAGGTGCCCACCATAATGCCCAGCTAGTTTTCTTTCTTTCTATTTTTAGCAGAGATTGGTCTTGCTTTTGCTCAGGCTGATCTTTAACTCCTGAGCTCAAGCAGTCCACCTTCCTTGGCCTCCCAGGGTGCTAGGATCACAAGCGTGAGCCACTGCATCTAGCCTTAAATATGATGATGTCTTTAAACAAAAACCCATAAAACAAGGTTGTGTGTTGATCAGTTGATGATAATGACCAGTGGCCTATATTTCTCTTAAGAGCAAATATTCAGTGTTCCTTAATTCAGTGTTGACAATGACTGTAAGGCACATTAAGTACCGTGAATAATGAGCATCAACTCTATATAAATACACCTGTATTCACATGACACACACACATACATATGCACACTGCTGTTGATTACGTACCAGCGATATAGACCATTGTTGATGTATACTGTTTGAGATACGCATTTTCAGTCACTTCAATGTTCACCCATATATTTGAATTTCATCAGCTCATTTTTTAAATCAGAGACGGCCTCAAGGGCACACTCTAAACACACAGCTGTGGTGTCGGGCCAGCTGCAGGAGACTCACCTGCCAGGAGGGCATGGATGTTCAGGCCTCTGTCCTGGTCCACAGGGCTGCAGACGTCCATCATGTAGGCGTGGCTGGGGTTATCCGCCGAGTCGGCGCTGAAGTCCATCAGCACCACCCCGCACACGGTCAGCAGGAGGCCCCACTTATGGTTGCCCGCCGTGTCGGCCAGCGCTACCCCGATGTCCCTGCCATTCAGCAAGAGCGAGAGGCCTAGCAGTGCCCCTGGAGACAGAGAGACAAAATCACCCAGCGAAGACACAGCCCAGCTCTGTCCCCAGCAGTTCAAGTCTAAACTCTCTAGGACCCAAGAATTAAAAAAAATTAAACTTCAAGCCCAGCCCACTGGAAAAGTCGCCTGCAGACTCCTGGATCAGGGTTTTTATTTCATCAAGTGGAATAGGAATGAGATGAACTTTATTGGCTTATTTTTAAAACATGATCCAAATGCTATGTTTTCAGGTGAGAGGGCACACTCCCTGCGCCACACCAGTAGGGCCCCGGGTAACTGCTTTGGTCAACACTCTTTTAGCTTTTCCTTTAATAAAAAGCAGTTAGGGCCTTTTTTTTTTTTTTCCTCCATTTTATTTCCATGCCAAAACAACAGACCTATAGCCAGGACAAGAATGAAAGGGCGTCTCCTTCCAAACCTTGAGGTACATCGGTCACTCCAAGCGCCCAGCAGAGGCTGCAGCAGGAATCCTGGAACAGAGTGGGCTGCTGTCACTGCTGGGTCCTGCAGCACAGGGACACCGATGCTTGGCCTCCTCACCTCCCCCAAGTACCTGCATGTGAACATCCCCAATACACCAGCAGAATGAGGTGCTGACATTCGGAGTCAGCACCAAACCCTCAGCTAGAGAACAAAAGACAAGCAGGGTCCTGGGAGCGCTCCCCAGCTCCTTACCATTTTCAACTTTGGACCCCATAACGCACTAAGCAGCCATGACTTTCCTTGGGAATCCAAGAAATTTGGGGAGCTTCCAGACCCAAATCACAATAGGCTTTCTTGGTTGACTCCTCCTATGATAGCTTGGTGAAGGTGGGTTGGCTAAGCCCCTGCTCTACTGTCTGGGTTAAAGGGACTTCACACGTGGGACAGGACTGGCCATACCTGGGTTTTCTTGAGGCCTCAGGCCTCCTAAGGAATGGAACTGAACTCCTGCTCTTCCCTATCCCCTCAAGACCCTTAAGCTGCTTCACTGAGGCTTCTGCAAGCTTCTGGAGGTTTCCGGAGGCCGTCCAGCATGGGGGCTGAGTGGGGGCTCACCGAGGATAGGGCTGATGAACCACACCAGGCTGTAGAGCTGGTCGGGCAGGCCCATCTGTAGGAGCACCGGGGTCACATACGCGGTCTCCATGGCGTAGCTGAACTCAATGCCGAACAGAATGCAGCCGTTGAAGAGCAGCTCCCGGAAGGACCTCTGGGGGTGCAGGTCCCCAAAGTCCACCAGCTCAATAGGGCATGGGGTGTTGGGCGGTGGAGGTGGAGAGGGACGAATGTACCTCCTTCTCTTGGGGTGTCGTTTGAAGTTGTTGGCCCGGTGGCTGATGTGCTGAGTCACGGACCCCGAGCAGGCCAAGCCCTGAGCCCTCCAGAAGTCCTGCAGAGCCGTGCTAGGGAAGGCGGCCTCTCCCGGAGGGGTGCTGCTTGCCGGGGGGATCATCCTAGGCAGGGCTGCTGGGCGTCCCTGTGAGGAAAACCCGTCAGGGCCCACGGTTACTTTTACTGGGAACACTCCATCATGAGAGTTAATTTTTCCAGATATTCTCCCCATCCACTCATCCTTTTCATACAGGAAGAGTCAAGTTCACATTGGGGAACGTAGAGACAGACACCAACCCCACCGAGTAGAGCCTGCTGCACATGGGTGATGTCGCTGGGTCTCATTTTCCCATCCGTGCAGCACATCTGCCCAAGGGGACCAAAGCCATCAGCTCTCCTTGCCCAGAGAGGGGACCTGCAGTCCTATACGGCCTCACACTAGACCTCAAAGGGACTGTCCCCTAAACAGAGGCTCTCTCAGGTCACCCATGCAAAGAAGTAAAGGCAGCCCAGTGGTTCCCCTGAGGACCTGAAGGATGCCGGGCTATTTTGAGACCTGTGGCCCATTTCCATGATTAATTTTACCTTTCACTGAAAGTCCTAGGTGATCAGAGAGGTGGGGGGACAGGATTTGAGACAGGGACCACCTGCGAGCACAGTGAGGGGACAGCCCCTTCTTCACAGCATGGACAGTCACAGTGACCCTCTTTCCCACTTTTCCTGATTTCCTCCTCCAGAGATGCTGGGGAACTCTTCCCAGGAGCAGCTGAAAGGTTCTCACACAAGCTCTTTCCTTTCAGCATCAACTGGACGTAAGAATTTTCAGTCAAGTCCAGAAAATTGAGACCTTCACAGTGCTTGAAAATGCTCTTTAAAGAAATGAGCCCAACTCCCTGAACCCTGTATTGGCACAGACAACATCCAGTTTATAAATAAAAGGGGGGAGGGACAAAAAGGACCAGGAAAGGGTAAGAAATAGATCCCCCTCCACTCTGATTTTTGAGCAATTTCCACAATGCCCGTGACCAAGGTAGGGAAGGAGCGAGTTTGAGGCCTGCACAGACCTCCCTCCGCTCTGCTCCTGCTCTTTCTTTGTCCTGCTGGGGTTTGCAAGCTGTGCCATTTAGGCACAACTGCTCCTGGACATCCAACTGTTTTTCACTGCTTTGAAATTAATCTAGATTCTATTAAAGGAATCGATTCTAATATGTTGACTTCTGTGTTGTAGTCAATGTCCACTCCATCGCGCACAGGAAGACAAAGGTTCTGAATGTCAGAGGGACAGAGACAGATCCAAACACAACCCAGGGGAGAGCCCACACACCTGCCTCCCACGAGAGTGAGTGATTACATTTCCTTTAAGCCCTTCCTGACAGGGAGGCCCCCAAACCGGGACAACTTCCTAACATGGACTGTTTTCCTGGCAATGATGCTTGTCATTTGCCAAAATAAATATTATAAACCTTCTTTCAAAATTAGTTTAAGCTTCAGCTATAAGTCCCTTATTTCTGATACTAACTTAAACCACACCACTTTCCATCACACTTTTGCTAGTTGGTATCCTCTTTATAAATCATTCTGCAATTCCTCACTCCAAATTTGTATCCAAAACTCCTCCACCACCCCGCCCACTCAGGGACTGTCTTTCTTCTCGCCAGAAGACACCAAAGGTGAAAATGAAGGGATTTAGAGATACCCTGCTAGGATTCAGAATGCTGTGTTAACCTAATGACCCATCCTCCCTCCCTCCATCCTCCCTCCCATTCATTCTCCTATTCATCCATCCATCCCACCAGCCAGTGACATGCCCACCCCCCTAACTTTCCTTCCCCTCAGCTACCCATCCTCTGATCCATCCACTCACCCATCCACCCTTCCATACATCCATCCACTGTCTCCTCCACCCATCGATCCTCCCATCCAGCTGAGTATCGAACACCAAGACCTGGAGGTCATAAGGGAAAAAGATTAACTTAGTTCTTGCCCTGGTGTCAGGTGTAAAAGGGAGGGAAGGTGTTCTGGGCAGTGGGACTCATCGTGTGGAGGAATGAGTGACCACTGACCACAACGGGGACGTGGTGACAGATGAAGCCACCATGAAGGCATTAGCTGATGAGGACGGGCCATCCTGCTAAAAGACGCGTTGTATTCTGAGATGACAGAGAGTGAGACTCAGTCCACTGTCATGTCTATAAGTGGCTTGTGGCCTTAGAAAATGCCATTCTCTCCTGTAAGACGAGAACAGGTGGACCTAAGAGCTATGTAGAAAAGCAATACTTCATTTGAGACATAATGAGATACAGTGAAGATTACATCAAGATTGAGATTTTTTAGAATATTAAGCCTGTTCCTGTTCCGCATGGGTCTAGCTCTGCGCTCAGCAGAGCACAGGCTGTCAGTGGCCTCTCTTCCTTCCAGAGCCCCTGCAGCTGCTGGCATTCCCTGGAGCTTCTTTCACTAGAGGCACAGAACTAGAACATCAGCTGACCAGCTCCTGCAGAGTCCCCTGAGATGTCCCCGCAGGTGAGTTGGGGAGTTCGATCTGGGGCCACCTGTAGGCCACGCCCCCATCAGCCCTCAGTGGCCAACTCCCTTTCTGGTTCTCTCCACCCGGCTCCTCCCCACTGAAGGCTCTCCCTCTTTCCCTCAGCATTTTACCCCATGAAGTGAACAGAAGTGCACTTCCCTTAGAAACTTCCCTTTTAATCTTGAAATGAAGAACTGTGGGTTCACGCTTTGTCCTCAGAGCCTAGACTAGTGCCTGGTGCAGAATTTGGGGGGTCAAAGAGGGGGGTCAGCTTACAGGGCATATGGCAGAGTATATTTTTGAAGGGGGCAGTTTGACCTATTTCTAAGGGACCAAGTATATAGGCCACGTCTCTACCTGCACCCGTACAACTCTGGCCACCTCCACTTTACATCACCACCACCAGCAGGGAGAACCTGTCACACCCCTGCTCTAGCATCCGGACCAGTAAGAAACTCCAGCTTGAAGACAGTCTTCACTAAGGGTTCATTCATAAATTTGGGGATCAGTGTTAAAAAATACATTTGTGTTAAAAAATACCTTTATTAAAAGCCATTCTTGAGGCTCGGCGCTTGTGGCGCAAGCGGCTAAGACGCCAGCCACATACACCTGAGCTGGCGGGTTCAAATCCAGCCCGGGTCCGCCAAACAACAATGATGGCTATAACCAAAAAATAGCTGGGCGTTGTGGCGGGCGCCTGTAGTCCCAGCTACTTGGGAGGTGGAGGCATGAGACTCGCTTGAGCCCAGGAGTTGGAGGTTGCTGTGAGCTGTGATGCCACAGCACTCTCTACCCAGGGCAACAGCTTGAGGCTCTGTCTCAAAAAAAAAAAAAAAAAGCCATTCATGAAAGTTTATTCTAAACAATTATATTAAAATTCATTTGCGTATGTTATAAAAAATGAGTGAAAGTAAAATTTAAAATGATGACCTATAGAGTTTTAATACACGAATACCAAGATTCACCAGACCTTTATCACTTTCCAGGACCATTCACTCAGTCAAAATAAAATGCACACACACACACACACACGCACACGTCCCTGGGCCCCCAAAGGTTACACAGAGGGCCTTCTGTGTGTTCAGAATACAGAGGATGCTTAAAGCAATGAACCTCTCAAACTGTAGTATGGGAAGTTTACGCTGCGAAATGATTAATAAAAATAAACAATGCCCATGTAATGCGAATGCTTAAGATTGTCCTACTATGAGCCCAAATCATTCCCTCATTTCTTCCTCCTCTTCTGTGTATGACAACAGACTTTCCACTATGAGGTCACTCAGGGCCAGTCTTCCTTCCACCCATTCTCAAAGTGCGTACTCCAAGGAAGTCCTCCACGGCCACTAAAGAGCCCTGTGGACTTGGGGATGCATCTAACAAGCTAGGGACTGAACCATAGCCCGCTTCTCACTTCTCCAATTCCACAATTCCACCCCTAGCTGGGGGCCAACTTTTCCCCAAAGCCCTGGCCAGGCGCACATTGAACTTGCGTTCCCTCAGCACCTGCCTCGACTGCCCTATCCAAGCCAAAAAGCCTAAATATTATGGTAACTCCAGGAGCAACCTGAGAAGTTATTTATAGTGGAGGAGAGAATGAACCGAATTGCTTCTCAGCCTCTTCTTTTCACCCTGCTGTGTTACCCTTGGCTCAAGAAAGCAGAAATCCTTGGTCTCTTCCTAAGCACCCTGGGATGCTGAGGGAGCTCATCCAATGGCCTCCAGGAGGGTTCAGCCTGAGGCAGAAGGTGAACCGGAAGCTGATGACACCTGCCCAGGTGCCCGGGAACAGGCCTGCGGCTCCAGCAAGCACACCACCCGCCAGGGGAAAATTCCAGTGTTTCTCATCTCCTTGCTGGCAAGGATGGAAAAATCTGTCACCGAAATGCTATCCTGTCTGCACCTGGGGATGCTGCACGCAGGAGGCGAGAGAGGGGCTCCACGTATAGTTCAATTAAATAGACTTCCAAGAAGAACAAAGGTCTCGGGGCCAACCTCAGACCCCATCCTGGCATCTGGGTACCCTGGGGCCTAAGCCGCGGGCTCCCGGCGCAAAGCCGGGCGCAGGGCGCAGGGCGCAGGAGGAGATGGCGGTACCTGAGGGTCCAGACGGGCGTCATCCCTCCCCGAGGCTGGGCTCCTGCCGCCGGGCGCAGCTCGGTCCCCGCCCGGCCGCCCCCGGCCCGCGCTGCGGCTGCAGCTTCACCCCGCGGGCGGGGCCGTGACGTCACGCCCGCAGCCCCCCCCCCGCCCGCGGCCGCAGCGCGGCCTTAAAGCGGCGCCTCCCCCAGAGCAGGTGCGGACCTGAAGGCGCGTGTTAACCCCGCACGTTAACGCAGCTTCTCCGCCCAAGTTCTGTGTTTCAAGGCAGAGAAACCCTGTTCCTGTCTTTATGTATAAAAAAACACTGCAGGGAGCGGCCTGAGCCCTGTGCCCACGGCAGAAAGGGGCGTGCCAGCCGCCCTAGACGTGTCATCCGCGCTCACTAGGTTAAATGTGTCGGGGGTGTGGGGCAAATTCTGCGCCAGGCACTAGTCTAGGCTCTGAGGACAAAGCGTGAACAAACCAAAGTTCCTGCCCCTGGGAGTGGCGTTAGAGAGAGGGGTCACAGGAAACAGGACAGAAAAGAGATAAACATCAGGCCAGAAGACAGTAACTCCCTAGAGAAGGGGGCTCGGGACTGTGGGCTTGGTGGGAGGGGCTGTTGAGGTTTTAAATGGGGTCATTGATGAGGCATCAACTGGAAGGTGACATGTGAAGAAGGACATGGAGGAGGTAAGGGGGCCAGCCATGCTGACATGGGTACGTGCCAAGGTCCTGGGGTAGAAGTGAGGCAGCTGAGTCACATATGCTAGATCAACTAATCAATGAATCGCACAGCCTATAGCGACATTACAGCTCCAGGAGGTGCTGCAGAAGTTTATATTGGGGGATTTGACCCCACTGGGAGGGTTGAGGGTTACTGGAGAGGTACACTAAAGGCTGACTGGAGAGAGAAGCATGTTCCAGATAGCGGGGTCAGCATGCACAGAGCAGAGCCCTGCGGGGAGGAGGCCCATGGGCCTGGTGGGGCCTCCTGGGCAGTTGTCATTTCTGCGAGGACAAGCCTTGAGGCCTTTATGTAGGGGGCTGGGGGGGCATAAATCCTATTTATATTTTGCAAAGATCATAAAGCTCATAGGGAGGAAAGACTGGAGGGGCTGAGGGGACCAGGTGGTCACCAGGTCAAAGGTAACGGGGTGGCCCAGGTAGTGGAGGAGGGAGTGGCGGTGAAGGGTGATGGATTGTCCAGGCATTTAGGAGGTTGGTGGCAGGTGGAAGGTGGGGGCTGCAGGAAGGAGGAGGGAGTACTCCAGGTGGAAGAGCTGAATGAGGGCAGGTACCCTGCAGGTGGGTGGTGGATTAGAGTCACAGGTTTGGGACATGAGTTCTAGGGGCCTTTGAAGCTTCTAGGCCATTCAGGTCATGGGCCTGGAGCTCAGAGATGATCCTTTGTGAGTCACCTGTCGTGGAGACTCATAGCAGGCTGCCTGTGGACCACGCACCACCAGCGAGAGGTGAGGGGAAGCCACAGGAATTTTAATAGATACTGGATGAGAAGGAGCCACCAGAGAGCTGGCTTTATCTTATCTCTGTAACAGGAGTCATAGCTTGGAAAAAACACCAATATGCTCCCCTGCTCCCCAGGCAAACTGTATCTAGCTTTATTAAAGACATTTTTCATAAACAATCATGGTATTTCAGGCAGGACATGGGCAGACAATTGTAAACAACTTCCAACTCCCTTCTTCAATGGTCTCCCAACAGCAAAAAAGCCACAATAAAGCCCAGTGAAGTCTCCCTCTGATGCTCCCAGCATTTCACACTTAGCACATTGTTTAACAGCTTTCCACAGGCCGACCCTGACCTTCAGGAAAGGAAATGGAAATGGCGGAATTTATCTGAAGATCCACAATCTATAAACAGATCCCCAGCTCTTTTGAGGGATGCTATCTCAATGGTGTCATTGGAAAGCCCAAGTTACTTAACATACTGATTATTGGGGGTCATGTTCTAAGAGGTGTCTGGGGTTGAGAGAGAGGGAATAGGAATAGGACATCAAAACAAATTAGTTTTTCCATGCCGCCAGGCCTTTGTGCCAAGGTGGCAACGTCAGCAAATCCCCCATCCTGAGAGCCTCTGATGGTGTCTTCCTCAGTCAGTGTCGCTTTGGAGATATTAATGACACATGCCCCTCCCCAAGAAAACAAGAATGAAGTGTTCTTGTGCTGATAAAATAGCTTTGAAAAAAAGTAAAATACAATTCTGCATTTTTATAAAACTTGATAAAGATGGGTGGCGCCTGTGGGTCAAGGAGTAGGGCGTTGGCCCCATATAGCGGGGGTGGCGGGTTCAAGCCTGGCCCCGGCCAAAACTGCAGAAAAGAAAAAGAAAAAACTTGATAAAAAGCAGCACCCTGTGCTGCACAGCTGCACCCCACTACCGGACATGCACACATGTTCCTTGGCATCTCGGGCACCTTCAGCTTTCTGTGTCTGCTCTGCCCTGGCATCTCTGTTTCCTGCAGGGTCCTCCCTCCTCACCAGCGACAGCCTTTCCCTTTTCCCCTGGCACCTTCTCTCCCTCCTTTGCCGGCTCTCTTAGGTGTGGGCTCTGGCTTTGGGGGGAGTGGGTTTAGCAGACAACCTTGCTGACCTTCTCTGGGGTTGTCCTTTGCCTGGGCTTTCTCCCTTCAGCCTTTCTCTTGGGTGTGTTGGTGACAGTGGCGGGATGTAGGTGCTGGATGCAGGGACGCAGCAGTGCCCAGGATTGGGTCATTCCGGGGGTCATTCTTGCCATCTTTACCCTGCTCTCCGATGTGCTATTCTATTTTGCAATTACCGCTAATGATCTGCCCTTTAGTTAGTGTAAAGCTCACAACTGCAACCAATGCACCTCAGCATTTCAGGGGCTTAACACATAGAAGCTTATTTGTTGCTCATGGGAAGTCTAAAGGTCCCTGATGGGTGGGGTCCTCCACCAAGCCATTCAGGGATCCAGCCTCCCGCCATCTTGCTGGGGGTGGAGCCTGGACAAATGCATGTAGGTGGGGTCAAGCTGGCAAGAGGTCTGGGTGCCCTCACATCCCACTGGCAGGGACCCAGGGACAGAGCTGCCCCTGACCAGAGTAGAGGCTGGGGGCTGCAGCCCTGCGCCCAGGAGAGGACAAGATGGGTGGGGAGCAGCTGGCTTCAGCTCTGTAGTTTTTAGGTGTCTGGGGGAGGTGAGGGGAAGGAAGGTTGAGAGTGCTAAGGAAGGAAGGTTAATATCTAGTTTCTGATGTTCTCAACAGAATTTTGCAACAAGAGACAAGGCTTGAAATCTAAGTAATGTTGAGAAAGAAAAGAATTTTTAAAATTCCTTTGACCCATTTTAACCTTCCAAAGTCAGAACCTTCTAAGTTATAATTTTAGTTGTTTTTTTTTTAACCCTTCCAAGGACAAATCAGAGCATGGTGTTTCTCACCTGGTGTAGACAAAATCTCTCCTCCCTTGTCAATACGTCTAGACAGGGGACCAGAGTGACCCACCCTTCAGGTCCCAGCGCTGGAGGGAGCCGCAGGTGGGGCCAGGAGTGAGACTGAAGAGGGAAGAAAGGTGCTGAGCTCTCCCCTCCCTGAGCCAGGGAGAGTTTATTCTGGGCAGAGCTGCCCCTCACCAATGTGGTGGCCACAGCCCCGGTCGGGGAGCAGAGCAGAATGTGCGTTAGGAGGAGTCTTGTTTGTTCTGTGAGGTTCTTGGCTGCGATAGCCCTACGGGGCAGGGCCCTGACCTAGGGAATGTGGGGGTGACCCTCAGTCTCAGTATGGGAAGGACAGTCAGGCCCAGAGGCTGGTGGAGACTTTGGCAGAGAGACCCAGAGGGTAGGACCATGGGGTGGCAGATCCCCACTGCCTTCACAGCAGGACTCCGGGAAGGCAGGGGTCCGCCAAATCCCAGCTGCCCTGCTGTGGATGGTGAGGACCAGCATGGAGCCAGGACCCCTGTCACAGTACCAGGCGGGCCTGTGAGCGCCCCGTCCACCCCCCGACACCCCCCACCCCACATCCCAGAGAGAAAAAGAGCAAGAAGACTAGACATGTTGTCGTTCTACAGAGAGCAAGTTAGACCCAGAATAACCGTGCCAGCCAGTGGCTGCAAGTGGCAGGCGAGGAGCCGGCGCCACTCACCTGCCATGCCCGGGTGTCCACCAGGGGGTGGAAGAGGCCCACCTTTCCTGGGCCGGCACCAGGCGGAGGAGATGAGGCCCTTCAAAGCGTTTCTGATGTTGCAAACGTTCCTGGTTCTAAGGCTGGATTTTTCTTTTTATTTTGTGAACACACTTTTCCTGCAAAGTACAGAGATGTGGATTTTTATGAATAATGTTATTTTAAATAACAGATCTTAGGTCAGGCCCCGTGTTAAGGTCTTTAGTGTAAACATCATAACTTTATGAAGTGGGCATTATCCAGAAGCCTGAGACGTGGGTGGTGGGGTAGGGGGGAGCAGATGCAAGGCCAGGAGCCGTCAGGGTCAGAGCAGCCAGGAGCAGATGCAAGGCCAGGAGCCTTCAGCAGTCAGAGCAGCCAGGTCCAGGTTCAGGCCCAGGACCGCAGGACGTGCCCCCCACACTGGCTGCAGCGGCGGGAGAGCCTCCCAGGCTGAGTTTCCAGTCCTTCTTGGGGGGGTTCACATGTTCCATAGGGGCTACGTGGGAGAGTGGACGCCCATCCTGTTCCCTGAGTTACTGCCGTCAGGGCTTATTAGGGGAGTTGCCTTGAGGTTCCCAATTCAGATCTGAGCCTTGACAGAGCCGCAGGAGTATGTATGCCCCTGTGTGTGCGAAGTGTGTGCCACACAGATTTTGTGCCTTCCCTCACCTCATGTGGAGGCGAGCGGCTATTGGTGATCTCTGGCCCATGTTCTTTTCTGCTCTTTGGGTAGCCCCTGTGGCTCTGACATGCCTTATACTAACACATGTGTGTGCAGGGAGCTATCTGCACACACACGTACACACACACACACACACACAATTCCTGTTACCACAGCTCCTCCTGCTGGGGGACCAGCAGTCATGCCGAGACCCTGAGTTAGAACTTGGAAATTCTGTTTCCATAGGAAATAAAGTCACAAAATGCCAGCCCTGTAGTGACCCCACGTTGCATGCTCAGGAGGATAGGACCCACCAGGTGCTTTCTGTAGCCTCCTGCAGTCCCTGGCAGAGCCAAGCACACAGCCAACACCGAATATCCTCTTTTAATCAGTAGGATCAGCTGAAGTTGCCCCGCGCTGTGAGCACACACAAGTACACAGTAGGTTAAACAGATTGCAGCTGGGCTGTCCCAGAAGCGCCATTATACTATGTCTGCAGGAAAATGAATTCTGAGGTCCACACAGGAAGTGTCTGTGGAATGAAACCCTGGAATTTAGATCTTCTAGAAGGGCTGGGACAAAGGTCCTGTATTAGAACCTACAGGGTTTTGGCTAGAATCTGAGCGGAGCCAGAGCCAGGGTCCAGACACCAGATAGTGCAAGAGCTGTGGGGCACTGGGTCTCTGAGGTTCTAGAACCATGGTGGGGGGCACTCAGAGCAGGTGTGGGTGTAGGAGCTGGGTTAGAGCCTTGAGGGGCCATAGGGCTGCCAGACAAAGTACAGGAAGCCTGGTTACATTTGAATTTCAGATGGACAGAGAATAATTTTCATGCTCAGTATGTACCAGGAAACATTTGGCATCCTTTATTTTGATTTGCCCCATTTGGCAACCTTACTGGGACAGCTCCCGGAACCAGGCACAAGAAGGCGCCCCAGGGAGCCTGAGGCCCCTGTGGATGAAGCTGCAGAGCTTCTGGTTCTCCGAGGCTCACCTGCTTTGCCATGGCTGGGAGCCACCCTCTGCCAGCCTTGGCTTGGCTTTGCTGCTTACCTGTCAGAATAGTCAGCACTTAGCAGCCATAGACAAGGCCCAGCCAGCCTCTGCTTGGGTCTTGTGAGAACGGGCCATGCGTCCCTGGCATCTTTAAAGTTCAAATGGCTTTTGTGCTTTCTCTATTTTGTTTGATTTATTAGAATTATGAATCTATGAAGCAGAACTTTCTAAACACTTAACCATATTAATTATGCAACTAATAAATTAAAAGCAATTCCCAAATTATTTTAATCTTTGATCTTAATAATATCATAAATTATTAAACTTTTATGATGCAAAATGCAACACAACAAAATGTGTGAAACAAAATGGACACTTAGTGACTTCTCACACATGTGCAAACACAAACCAGGCTTAGAATAAAATATCTGCCAGCTCCCTAGAATCCCTCCTCACTCTGTCTATAGTGTTACCTTCTCTTCTCTCAACTCCTAGAAAAAGGTAATTAATCGCTGTGGCTTTTTTGTGCGTTCACTGCTTTCTGGCATTTCTCTATAACACATGTCTTAGTTTGGGTTCCCCTAGAAGCTGGTAGCATATCTGTGACGTGATCCCAGGAAGCAGCAAGAGAGTGAGGTGGGGAAGGGGAAAAGCTAATAAACACATTGAATGACCAGTTTATCCACGTGAGCGGCTGGGGCTCAGTCTTGCTCAGAAGTTGATTGCTCACAGTTCTGGAGGCTGGGAAGTCCAAGATCAAAGCCACGGCCATTTGGATGTCTGGTGAGGGCCCCCTCCTTGGTCTGTGGGTGGCTGGACATCTGGCTGTGTCTTCATGTGGTAGAAGGGGCAAATCCTGGGGAGTCTCTTTGATAAGGGTGCTAATTCCATTCATGTAGGCTCTGCCCTTGTAATCTAATCACCTCCAAGAGACACCCCACCTCCAAGTACCATCACACTGGGGATCACATTTTGTTTTTGAGACAGAATCTCACTTGGTCACCTTGGGTATAGTGCCATAGCTCACAGCAACCTCAAACTCTTGGGCTCAAGCAGTCCTCTTGCCTCCCGAGTAGCTGGGACTACCGGTACCCACCACAACACCCAGCTGGTTTTTCTATTTTTTTTCTGTGTCTGGTTTAGTTTCATCATTTTGATTTTGAAAGTCATCTTTGTTGTATTTTTTTTTTTTTTTAGAGACAGAGCCTCAAGCTGTCACCTTGGGTAGAGTGCTGTGGCATCACAATTCACAGCAACCTCCAACTCCTGGGCTCAAGCGATTCTCCTGCCTCCACCTCCCAAGTAGCTATGACTATAGGCGCCTGTCACAAGGCCTGGCTATTTTTTGGTTGTAGTTGTCCTTGTTGTTTGGCAGGCCCAGGCTGGATTCAAGCCCGCCAGCTCAAGTGTATGTGGCTGGTGCTTTAGCTGCTTGAGCCACAGGTGCCCAGCCCATCCTTGTTGTATTAACAGCTGTAGCTCAGTTTCAGTCCTCGGGCTATTCCCTTACATGAGTGTATACCCTAAGATATTTATCCATCCTTCTGTTGACAGACATTTAGGGTTATTGTAGGTGTGTTGCTCTTGACATTGTCACATATATTTTTGGTGTACGCATGAAGGCATTTCTGTTGGGTATAGACCCAGAAGTGGGAGTTTGGAGTAATCAGATGTTTACCTTTAGTAGGTCAAGTCAAAAAGTTTTCCAAACGTTTCTACTCATTTACAGTCTTAGCACGGAGCGCTGCTCATTGGCTTATCACCCTTTGGTATTGTTTGTCTTCTGCTTTCAGCCATCTGGTTGATGCACATTAGTATATAATGATAGTTATAATTCACATTTCCCTGTGAGCAATAAGGGTAAGCATCCTTTCATATGTTCATCAGCCATCTAAGTATCTCCTTTGTAAAGTGCCTGATCAAGACTTTTGCTCCTATTTCTATGGGGTTGTCTTTCTTTCCTATCTATAAACATTCACTGTGTGTCTGGATATTAGGCCTTTGTAAGTTATTTTAATGCAGTCCAATTAATCTTTTTTTTTTTTTTTGTAGAGACAGAGTCTCACTCTATGGCCCTTGGTAGAGGGCCGTGGCGTCACACGGCTCACAGCAACCTCCAACTCCTGGGCTTAAGCGATTCTCTTGCCTCAGCCTCCCGAGTAGCTGGGACTACAGGTGACCGCCACAACACCCAGCTATTTTTTTGATTGCAGTTCAGCCGAGGCTGCGTTTGAACCCACCACCCTCGGTATATGGGGCCGGCGCCCTACCGACTGAGCCACAGGCGCCACCCCAATTAATCAATTTTTTAATGTATAATATTTCTTTGCCCTACTTAAGAAATCTTTCCTTACTTCAAGGTTATGAATATATTTTTCTACTTCTAGGGAATTGCAAATTATAACTATCATTATAAGCCAAGGAACGTCCCAGATGGCTAAAAACAGAAGACATACAATACCAAAGTGTGATGAGTGAGTGAGCAACACTCAGTGCTAAGGGTGTAAATTAGCACAAGCTTTTGGAAAACTTTTTGACTTTACCTGGTAAAGGTAAACATCTCTTTACTCAGAAATGCCACTTCTGGGTATATGCCCAACAGAAATGCCTACATGTGAACCCCCAAACTGTGTGTTACAATGTCCATAGCAACAATTACCTTCTAGAAACTATAATGTTTTACCTTTCATGTTCAGATCTATTACTTACCAGTTGACTTTTGGTATTGGTATGAGGTTGGTGAAAATTAATTTTTTCCCCTCTGAACATCCACTTGACAGAGCACTATTTATCAAAACAAAACATTTCCTTTCCTCCTACTCCACGATGCTGTCTTTGGCATAAATCAAATGCCTCTGTGTGTGGGGTCTGTTTCTGGATTCTGTTCCATTGGTCCATTTGCCTGTGTTTACATAGCTTTGTGGTGAGTCTTTATGTCTCAGAGAGATGTCTTACAACGTCATACATCACTAACATTTTTCTGACTTTTCTCGGCCCTTTACCACGCGTTTGGAAATCAGCCTTTCAATATGCATAATAAACACCATGAAAAAAAAACTCTCTGAGATTTTTAAACTTTAGAATCTTAAAATGATTGATTTGAAGATAATTGAAAATTTTGCAGATTCTCGACCTATGAACATTATGCATAGCTCACCAGATCTCCATATATTTAGGCCTTTTAAAATTTCTTTCAATAATGTTTTCTAGTATATAAGAATAGAACATATAGAATATAAACACATTTAATTATTTATAGGTGTTTGATGTTTCTCAACCTTATTGCAAATGATATCATTGTCAAAACATTCATTTTCGGGTTGTTGCTGGTATGTAGAAATACAATCTTTGTGTATTTAGCTTATATCTAGTAGTCTTGCTAAACTCATGTACCAATTTCACAATTTGTTTAGATTCTCCTAGGGCTTCTATATATACCAACATGTCTGTGAAATAATAACTCCTCCCCCCATTTCCAATTTTTACATCTTTTATTTCTTTTTCTTGCCTTATTAAATTGTCTGGAACTTCAAAACAATGCTACATAGAGGTGTGTTAGCAGACATCCTTCATTCACCCCTAATCCTGGAAGGAAAGCTTAAACATTTCACCTTAAGCATGATTCCTGCTGTAGGTTTTTTTGTAGACATCTTTATCAGATGAGGGACGTTCTCTACTATTCTCACTTGTCAAAAATTTTTCTCATGAAAATATATTAAATGTAATCAAAAGTCTTTAAAAATCCATCAATATGCTCATGTGATTTTTCTCCTCTCTTCTGTTAATGTAATAAATTGCATTGATTAATGTTCAAATGTTAGACTAACATTGCCTTTTAGAAAAAAAACAGAATTTGTGATACATTTATTTATTATTGATCTATTTGTTTTGCTAATATTTAGCAGAGACTGGCCTGTAATTTTCTTTCTCTCTCTCACTCTCTCTCATTTATTTTTGAGATAGAGTCTCACTCTGTTGCCCAGGCTAGAGCTCCATGGTTTCAGCCTGGCTCACAGCAACCTCAAACGCCTGGGCTCAAGTGATCCTCCTACCTCAGCCTCCCAAGTAGCTGGGACTATAGATACATGCCACCAAGCCCAGCTATTTTTTTTTTTTTTTGGCTGGGGCTGGGTTTGAACCCGCCACCTCCGGCATATGGGACTGGCGCCCTACCCCTTGAGCCGCAGGCGCCACCCAAGCCCAGCTAATTTTTAATTATTTTTGTAGAGACAGGATCTCACTGTGATGGCCAAGCTGGTCTTAAACTCCTGGCCTCAAGTGATCCTCCTGCCTCAGCCTCCCAAAGTGATGGGATGATAGGTACAAGCCACTGTGCCTGGCCAAAAACTTCCTTTTCTAGCTTTAGAAATCCTTATTTCCTGGGTGGCGCCTGTGGCTCAGTGAGTAGGGCGCCAGCCCCATATATTGAGGGTGGCGGGTTCAAACCCAGCCCCGGTTGAACTGCAACCAAAAAATAGCCGGGCGTTGTGGCGGGCGCCTGTAGTCCCAGCTGCTCGGGAGGCTGAGGCAGGAGAATCACTGAAACCCAAGAGCTGGAGGTTGCTGTGAGTCCTGTGACGTCATGGCACTCTACGGAGGGTGGTAAAGTGAGATTCTGTCTCTACAAAAAAAAAAAGAAATCCTTATTTCCTCTGCGTGAGTGACCTTGCCCTTGAGCTTGATTTCTGTGTGCACTGTGGCTGGCCAAGACCATGACATCCCTGGAATACCCCTTCCTATCATTTGGCTTTTATGTCTTCTTTCTAAATAAGGCCCGGAGACAGAGCTTCTGTCTTTGTCTCTTCTGTTCTCTTGGACAATTCTCACACTTGGCCAACCAGGGTGCTTTTTAAATGCTCATTCCTGTTCCTGCAGGGATTTGGATTCAATGCACCAGGATGGCAAATTCCACAAACTTCCGGTGCTCTGGGCCCCAGGGCTGGGGCCGCACTCTGAGAAACAGGCCCCTGCCAATTTCACATGGGTTTAGGGATCCAACGCTCCAGGATTCTTGGGACTTCTGCGCCTGCATAGTCTCTTTTGTCCTTTTAAAGAAGTTCCTCTCCTCCATTTCCCTTCAGGTTTTCCTAAAAGATCCTGAAACGCTTGTACAGGTTTGAGAGAACTCCAGGTTCTTGGGTCCTTCCTGAAGAGGTTAAAAGCTACAGAATTAAAAGTTATGTCCCAAGTCTACACAGGTTCCTAAATATGGTAGGACTATTGAGGAGGGAAATCTTCCCCTTTGCCATCCAAAATTTCACTCCAAAGACTGACAACAGGCAGGTTAACAGATAAAAAGGGCATTCAGCATTTATTGAATGCACATAGCAGGGAGAATGACAGGAAGACAGTTATCCAATGAGGTCCGGACGCTTCACGGGGGAAGGAGAAATGGAGAGTGTAAAGTGCATCCCTGTTTTTTTGTAAGATAAGCCATTTATTTTCCGTAGCACCAAGAAAGAAAATAGATGGTTGATTATAAGGCCCCAGTAATTTTAACATCAGAGATGTTGAAAATGTTTGGCTTGGTGCCTGTGGCTCAAGCGGCTAAGGCGCCAGCCACATACACCTGAACTGGTCGGTTTGAATCCAGCCCGGGCCACCAAACAACAATGATGGCTGCAACCAAAAAATAGCCAGGCGTTGTGGCAGGTGCCTGTAGTCCCAGCTACTTGGGAGGCGGAGGCAGGAGAATCGTTGGAGACCAGGAGTTAGAGGTTGCTGTGAGCTGTGATATCACAGCACTCTACCCAGGGCAACAGCTTGAGGCTCTGTCTCAAAAAAAAAAAAAAAATGTTGAAAATGTGAAATATGTTTTAGAAACAGTGAAACAGGCCAGGCACAGTGGCTCACGCTTGTAATCCCAGCCCTCAAGGAGGCCGAGGCAGGTGGATTGCTTGAGCTCATGAGTTTGAGACCTGCCTGATCAAAAGTGAGATCCCATCTCTACTAAAAAAAATATATATATATATGTATATATATAAACTGAGGCAAGAGGATCTCTTGACCCCAAGTTGGAGGTTGCTGTGACACCATGCACTCTACGTAGGGCAGCAGCTTGAGACTCTGTCTCTCCCCCCCCCAAAAAAAATTGAAAACAGTGAAACATTGTCGATCTTTTTTTTAATACTTTTACTCTAGAGGTTATAAATCATACTCACCTGGACAAGACTGAGCAATTCTCTTGTGCTGCAGAGCTGACTAATGAATTATGAAGAGTACATCATTTTTAGGGGAAAAGATGACCCCCAAGAACAGCGGCCTGGACAAAGTCCCTCTGCCCCTTGGAGGGTGGCGGGAGGGAGAGGACAGCACGGCTCTGTGAAGCCCCCAGGCAATCTCTGGAGCTGCCCTCAGAAGTGGTAGAACGTCTGTCTTGGTGCAGTGATGACTCTGCCTTGCCCCTTCTCTGGGGGTCTCTTCTCTGGGGGTCCCTTCTCTTTCTGGATATTTAGTGGGATTCCCAGGGACAGGGGTGGGGGGGTGTCTTAAGACAACTGCATTTCTTTGGGGAAGAAGTTTTCTTAGTCAGATAAGGAAATTCCAGACAGAGTCCCTCCTGATGCTTCCAGAAAGACAGAGACAGGCTCGGCACCCGTAGCACAGTGGTGATGGTGCCGGCCACATGCATTGGGGCTGATGGGTTCCAACCCAGCCCAAGCCTGCTAAACAACAATGACAACTGCAACAAAAAATAGCCGGGCATTGTGGTGGGTACCTGTAGTCCCAGCTACTTCGAAGCCTGAGGCAAGAGAATCACTTAAGCCCAAGAGTTTGAGGTTGCTGTGAGCTGTGACGCCACAGCACTCTACTCAGGGTGACATCAACTCTGTCTCAAAAAAAAAAAAAAAAGAAAGAAAGGACAGGGACAGGGAAGGTCAGAGAAAGGCCTTGAATCTAGGCTTACTTCCGGGCACTAGGCATGGCTGGGTCTTGCATTTGGGGGTGCTGTTTTCTGCACCTCATTATCACCAACACTTCCTTCCAGCGACTGATTGAACTACCTGATTCCAACCAGCTTGACATCTTGGTTCTCCAACCATGATCACCTGTACAACTGTGGGACTGAAGAGAGGTAAAAACCCGGCCCTCCGTCCAGTATGTTGCTCTCTTGGAGGGAAAGCGTTCTGGTTTAGATAATGGTTCAAACAAGCCCTGAGTTATCAAATGTCACTCAAGAGAAAGGGATATTAAAATGCTGGTTTCAAGCCCAGGTGCAGTGGCTCATACCTGTAATCCCAGCATTCTGGGAGAACCAAGTGGGTGGATTGCTTGAGCTCAGGAGTTTGAGACCAGCCTGAGAAAGAGTGAGATCCCTGTCTCAACTGAAAATAGAAAACTAGCCAGGCGTTGTGGTGGGTCCCTATAGTCCCAGCTACTTGGGAGTCTGAGGCAGGAGTATCATTTGAGCCCAAGAATCTAAGGTTGGTGTGAGCTGTGATAATGCCACAGCATTCTACCCAGGGCTGCAGAATGAAACTCTGCCTCAAAAAAAAAAAAAATAAATAAATAAATAAAAGCTGGTTTTAGTTTTGAATGTAGGGGAGAAAAGAGGCACATGTTCGCATAGTTTGTACGTGCAAAACAATAGTGAGGGCAGGTGCTCGCTAACCACAGTGGGACGGGTGGCAGTAACCTGTGTGTCTGGGCACTGCAGTGCTCTTCCTGAGCCTGGTTACAATGAGCATGTGCTACTTTTATAATAAAAATAGTAAAAGAGCAAAACCCCCCAAAGAACAATCTTTTAAAATCAAATACTAAACACAAGATCTCAGTGTTCCGTGCAAGGAAAGTAGCGAGGCCTTCTTGGGCCACTGCATTCACGGATCACAGGAATGTCCTCTGCCCGGAGTCGTGATTTAGGACTGAGTCCGAGTCTTCCTGTGACGACATGAGGGCCTCTGAAGTCATTATGAGCTTGAAAGGATCCTATCAAATCGTTTTTGTTGTCCTGGAAGGGATTCGTCCATAATTTACAGGGCTGTAGAATTGAAAGGTTTGGGAGACTCCAGGCTTTTCTTTCCACTTTTGTTCAATTTAAAGTATTGTTCCCTGACTTCTAAGTTTCCCAACAACGTCACTTAGATCCTTTTGGAACTTAAACGGAGCAGAAGTCAGAGCGCTCCCACACATCCAGCGCTGTAGCCTATACCCACAATTGCAGCCCTGCCTCCATTTAAACCTGACCTTGGAGGGTGAGCCCTCCCACCCCCACAAATCTCCACTTTGCCCTCCCACCGTGACACCCCTTCTGTCTGCAAATCGTTTGGTATTAATTAAAGCACTTTGTTTCCTCCTGCAATGAACCCGCCTCTTAACAGCGCGTTCGAGGCCACCCTCACTTTCGGCTTCTCTTGGGTTCAACATTTCAGTTGCCAACAGACAGACACCTCATTATTTACCAAACTTGAATTGGGACTATTTTTCTGTTTCTTGGAAACCTTCCTCAAGAGCCCCATAATCCTTTCTCTGATGAAAACAGTCGCTCCTGCTGAGTGAAATTCCGCTCATGGCCCCAACACAGCCGACCTTGTTCTCTGTCCTAAAGAGTTTTTTTTTTTTTACTCCATTTAACTTGTTTTTCAACTAAGCTCAATGGATCAGACTTATCTATTCAGGAGCCACCTGGTCAGCAGCAGTAGGCGCTTTTAAATAAAATTAGATTGGTTACTCGAGGGCCCACATTTTAGAAGGAGTCAACTCAATAACCTTGAGCTCCACCCCTAGCCAGCTACAGGGTATTGGAGAGTCCTTCCCAACAGGTGCGATCTGTGTCCCAAACTGGCCAAGAAGGTGGTCTCCAGAAGGGCTGCCTCCTGGCTTCCTCTGTGAAGCACCATGGGAAGAATCTATAATTTTCTGGCACCTTTTAGGGCCTTTGAAGGTGTCAGGACATTTCTAAAACTCTGTGAGGAACCAAAGTGGCCTTATCCTCTGGTGTAGGAGAGCAGATAGCAGATCCTTTGTTATTGAAACAAGTGGAATTGTGTCTCCAGGTAATTCCAGAGGGGTAATTAGTCTTCAAACACTCTGCTCATTTGTTATAAGAATTCCGTGGTGACAAACTGTTATTCTCCAGGTAATTGAGAACATCGTTGTCTGTGAGATTTTGCGAACATCTCTCACTCAGCATATTTAACATTTTAAATCGATTTTAACAATTACATCCAGATCTACTTTTGACTGTATTTCAATCAAGATCAAGGGCTTTGGGGCTTGCAGACAACTTCACTGATGGATTACAGAGTCCCAAGCGGGAAGGATCTACAAAGTGATGTGGGGCAACCCCCAAACTCCAAAGAACAAAGAGAGGGAGGCCCAGAAAGATTCAGTAACTTGGGGCAGCAAAAGCTCTCTGGGTTTGTTCTTCTCCCCAAACCCTCTGTTTGTTTCTTGACACTAGCGGTTCTCAATTTCTCAACCCGAACACCCACTTCCCCTTTACTCACAGGTTGACTGTTCCTTTGTCAATGAATTTCAACCACTTATAATAGAAAGAAGGAATAACACAAGGCCACTTACCAACCAGGAAGGTCCTCTGTGACGGATGGATGCCCATTTAGGAAGGGGCAGAAGACAGGAGACCCCAGGATGCTGCAGTCCCCTCGGCGACCAGTGGCGTCCCCATGCACCAGAGGCTCATGGCCTGCTATTGAATGCCTGGCTGTCCAACCCATCTCGGCTGTGAATATTTCGACTTTGCTAAGACAGGATCCCTCTCTCCAAGTGCCACTAAGTTTCCCCAAAGGTCTGAGATGGGTTTCAGTACAATCAAACACAATGAAAACAGTGTTTCCTCCAGCAGAGTGCATGGGAGAGCTCATCTCCCAGATGCCCCCACGTTAGGGGGCACCACATGACTGGGAGTGTGCCCAGAGCAGTTACGGGTCCCCACACTCTCACACCCTCATCGAGGGGCCATTAACAAAGAACTTCTACGTGGCAGAGCTGCAGGGCGGGAGCAGACAGGATCCCCAAGTCTCCGTGGGAGAACCCCCCAATTTGCTGGGCTAGAGAGAGCTGCTCGTTTGTGGGCGACCCCTGAGCTTTGGGGCCGTTTATGGCCTTGGCCTATCCCATCCTGACTGATTGAACATACTTTTAGTATCAAACAGTTTCAGAGGGGTTAAAGGCTCTTGGATGTCTGATCTCTGAATTATGTCACTAGGGAACTCATCTGAGCTGCCATCAATCTGTTAATGAATAATCAGAGGTACAATCACTCTTGGGGCCATCTCGCTCTTCTCGGGGGAGGTTAAGAGCTCACCTCCACAACCCAGTCAGTACGTAGGTATGGAGCACCCCGCCCCCACCTTAGCCAACTCAGAGTGTGCCCCGCACATCTGTGAAGGGATTCAGGGAAAATGGAGTCAGGGCTTTTGAGGAGAACAAACTTCCATCACACCTCATGTTTTTTGATTAATTGGCCTCTACTTACTACAAAGTTCCCTGGAAGCAAGAGGGCTGCTGCTTTTGCAAATGTACTAATCAGAGAACTTGCTTCTCATCAGGGCTCTCCCCAAACCTCAGTTGCTGCTAAACTGGGGGGGCCTGGGGATGGCTGCAGATTTGGTCGCCATGAGACTTCAAAATGGGTGAATAGAGTATTTGTTAAGATCATTACAAGAGCACGTTAAGCCCTTGGCTGAGAAAAGAAGTCATATTCTATTTCTCAATATAACCAATCAGAGGCCCAGCACTGAGATTAAATGACTACACAGTGACACAGCCAGCAGTGTCGAGGTGCTCCACATTTGAATATAACCCCTCTTCCCATTGTCAGATTTCTGGGGAGTTGCTAAAGCACAAAGAGTAAATTCCCTTGCAAGCTAAAGACCAAAGGAATCAGATGTTTGGAGATCTGATTTTCTTGCCCTTATGAGTTACAAGTGCAAAGGACACAAAGTTCAAGTTCATCCTGGCCTTATGACTCCTGGCTGGTCTTGTCCATGCTCCAGAGCTGGGCACAGCTGGGCTCCTTCAGCACCTGGAGCCTGGGCTGCCTCCCAGAGGCAGTGGGGAGCGCCTCGGTCCGCAGAGTCCAAAGGCAGCTAGGGGTGATTCCAGCACACCCCGCACCCTGTCCAGAAGCCAGACCCTAGAGTGTTGTTAGAAGTCGAAGCTTCCAGAATGAGGACCAGGCAGGGTAGATGCCCAGGGCATGTGAGGGAGGCAGGCCGGACGAGGAGCCTCCTTATATCCAGCCATGCCCATCCCATGCCAGTCCCCGCTACCTGTATCTTAAACTCTATTCACAGAGGTTTCTCACCAGTACCTGTGCATGACCAGTCCCAAGAGGACGCTCCACCTCTCAACTCTGTCTCCTGTTCAGAAAGTGGCAAAAAGTGAGTTTTGCCTTTTTGTAAAGTGTAGACATTTGTCATATTAGTCACTGTTTACTCCAGAGCAGGGATGGGTTGGACAGCTAGGCACTCAATACCAGGCCATGAGCCCCCGGTGCATGGGGGGCTGCTGGTCACAGAGGGGACTGCAGCGTCCTGGGGTGTCCTCTCTCCTGCCCCTTCCTAAATGGCTTTAAGGAACACTGGGGTTCTGGGTAGACATTTGTGATGGTGGCACTACCATACACAATTTGACGTTCCCCCTCTACTGAGCTCTGTGACAATATTTGTGGACCCTCCTCTTGTCCTCCATGGAATAGGACACCCTGGAGCTTGTTCTCCTGGGTTGGCTCAGCATCCTCCCTGCCTTGGGGCCTTGCCTGGCTCCCTCTCTGCGGGCCCCTGCCCCAGCTCAGTGATTTCCCCCTCTGTCCTCTGTGGAGCTCCTGGGACTTCAATGGTGGACCCTGTGTACCTGGGTGCCTCTGGGATCCAGATCAGAGCCTGCTGTGGAGGGAACAGATGGGCCAATCTCAGTCCAACTTGAGTCCTTTATGTTCTCATCCATCCAGGCGTCCTTGCTTCAAGGATTCAGTTCTGAGTAAAGAACCAGGTTCCTCTCTGTCCTCACCACAGTCCCTGCAAATACCGTGAGGTGCTAATCCCAGATCTTGCCCATGACCATTTGCTTTGCAGGCAAAGCGTTAGCAGGAAAGCGAGGAAACCAAGTCGGCACGGAGCTGCAGTTACCTGCCCCTGGGAACGTGGACTTTTCCTTGAACTTCAGGCCTTCCCACTGCAGAAAGGACTAGTGAGAGCTCTTTGCCATCAGATTTTATCTGTGAACACGGCCCAAATTCTAACCCAGGGCCAAGGAAACACAACTCCAGCTCTGCCCTTTCTTTTTTTCTCTCCTCCCTCCCTGCCTCTCTCCCTCCCTCCACTATTTTCTATTATTTGGGATTTATCAAGGGTACAAAGAATGCATTTGTCAGGTAAAGTCCCTCTTATAATTGTGTCCCTCCTCCAAGAGGCACATGTGCCACACACTGTTTTGTTTTTTTTTTTATATAAACAAACTTGGAAACGTCCCTCATCTTCAGAAGGCAATGGCGCCAGCCCACCCCAGACTTTCCGGTTCACTTCTAGACCACATCCCTGCCAGCTTTCCAGTTTCAAAAGAGGGAAACTTCATAACAGGCTTCACTTCCACTTGACCTGTGGAGGAGGATGGAATACGTGGTGAGTCGGAAGTGAGGAACAAAACAAGTTTATAAAAATTCCCAGTAAAGTGTCACCTCCGATGAAATGAGGCCAACCAAAACTGACAGAGCCAACAGCCCTGCGTGGGCTGCTGTAACGGCCACACGGGAAAGAGGCTCCGCTCAGATGGCAGGAGAAACCTGGGAGACTCACCCAAGAGTGGACAGCTCTCAGGCACCCTCAAAGAATGGGTCCTCCAAACAAGTGGTGAAAACAAGACAGTGGCACCAGAAGGGACCTTGTATGTCATCCATCCAGAAACTCACAACAACAAGAAAGTAGATGCGAAGGAATCATTTCTTTCTATTTAGATTTCATCTTCTATATCATAAGGACTATGATCTTTTTAAAGCTTTTTAAAATTTAAAACTTTTAAATCTACTGCATTATGGTCAGAGAATATGGTCTGTATGATCTCAGTTCCATGCAATTTAATGAGATTTCTTCACAGCCTCGCATTTGGTCAATTTTTAGAAATGTTCTATATATGCTGGGCTATTTGCTCCAATAATTGAAGACTAAAGGCAAGCCTCGTGGTGAAGGTGTGGACCAGGGTGGGCACTGGCCATGGCGGTGCAGACCCCAGAGGGCAGGGGCCCTTGGGACAAGGCAGTGGCTGAGACAGGAGTGTGGAGGAGGCTTCCCTGGGTGGCTCCTTCCAGCACACGGACACTTTATTACCTTTCTTATAAAAAGTATGTGGACCTTCTCTTCAAAGTTCCACCCCAAAGTGGGCACAGAAAGATGGAAATCTCAGCATCTGGTTTAGTTGTGCTAAAGTATATTGGAAAACACGCCTCAGATTTGTGGCCAAATAGATTCCCTCCCCAGTAAAAAGTACCAGGCACAGTGGCTCACGCCTGTAATCCTAGCACTCTGGGAGGGGAAGGCAGGCAGGGCTCGGAGTTCAAGACAAGCCTGAGCAAGAGTGAGACCCTGTCTCTACTAAAAATAGAAAAATTAGCCAGGCATGGTGGCCACCTGCGGTCCCAGCTACTCCTTAGAGGCAGGAGGATCACTTGAGCTTGGGAGTTTGAGGCTGCTGTGAGCTAGGCTGATGCCACTGTACCCTAACGTGTCTCAAAAAAGAAAAAAAAAAAGGACTTCCCAGTCGCAAGCAAGGTTGGACCCCCGAAGCTCAGTGAGGATGTAAGTCCAGGGTGGACTGATTGGAAGTAGGAGGCGGGGCCCGTTTACATGAGCTTTTCCTCCAGAGAGGGAGAGACATGAGAGAAGTCTGACATAGGGATATTTTATCCCAGATTTTACCATAAAAAATCAATAGCACCAAAACAACTTAATTTTACACATGTAAAGAATAATACTGTTTCCGCTACCAATCTAAGCTGAAAGAGCTAAAATGAATTTTCAGATGACCACATCAATATATAAAGTGGACCAAAAATTACAGATGAGTAAGATTTTGAATAATATGATTAGGAAGAAAATACACGCACACACACACACACGCCTCGGTGCCTGCCTACTGTGCACAAACCACACAGGACATTCTGAAAATCAGCCCACTCTTAGGCCACAAAGAAATCTCAGTGAACTGCATGGAATTGATATAATATGGACCTTGTGCTCTGAACATATTGTAATTAATTTAAAAATGATTTTTTACTTTTTAAATGTATTTGACTTAACTGCCATGTTCATGCCTTAGAAGTTATTTTTAAGACAGATTTTGAAAACCTTCACAATCCTAAAAATACACAAGAACAAATCTAATTAGAGATTATTGACTATCATCAGCTCAGCGCCCATAGCTCCATACGTAGGGTGCCAGGCCGGGCCAGGCCTGCTAAACAATGATAATGGCAAGTAAAAAATAGCCGGGCGTTGTGGCGGGCACCTGTAGCCCCAGCTACTTGGGAGGCTGAGGCAAGAGAATCGCTTAAACCCAAGAGTTTGAGGTTGCTGTGAGCTGTGACGCCACAGCACTCTACTGAGGGTGACATAGTGACACTCTGTCTCAAAAAAAAAAAAGAAATTATTAACTATCTAGAATTGAACGACGACAAAAATCTCACATCTCGAAGCTTTTTGCAGCAAAAGTGATACTTTTAGTTAAGTTCACTGTCCTAAATGCTTGTGTTACAAGGAGAGAATGGGTTGGAAGTCTAACAAGGTAGACAATTCTCTTACAAGTGTTATAGAGAAAAAAGAGACAGCATCAATAACAACATTAACAATCAAAGGGCTCATAGCTACTTATAAAATATTAAAATCAATTTCTATGAGAATATTAATTAATAAAACTCAAGAAGAAATAGGAAACATGGACCTTCTAGTAACTGAAGAGACAGTAATGGTGATCAAAGCCGTACTCCCCTGCTCAGCCCACCAGACACATTAGGTTCAAACAGATTTACAGGGAATTTTTATTAAATATCGAAGGACCAGATCCTTGCTATTTTATAGGAAAGAAAGAATATTATCCACCTCATTCTTGGGATAGAACCTTGATACCAAAACAAGACAAAGGCAATATTGTAAAGCAAAATTATAAGCTATTCTCATATATTAATGAATATGCAAAGACCCTAAATAAAAGACAACTGCTTCAATAGTGTGTTGAAACTGTCCAAGGGATGTAAGGATTGTTTTTAAAAATTGAGCTATAATTCACATACCGTAACATTCACCCTATTAAAGTGTGCAATTTGTCTGGGTGCAATGGCTCATGACAAGCATTTAAGACCAGCCTGGGCAACACAGTGAGACACTGCCTCTGTGAAGAGCAATTTAAAAACTTAGCCAGGTGTGGTGGCTGGCACCTGTACTCCCAGCTCCTCGGAGGCTGAGGTGGGAGGATCACTGGAGCCCAGGAGTTGGAGGCTGCAGTCAGCTACAATCGTGTCCTCGCACTCCAGTCTAGGTAGCAGAGCGAGAACCTGTCTTTAAAAATAAACAAAGAAATAAATAAAGCATATAATTCAGTGGATTTAGTATATTCATAAGGCTGTGAAATTATCACATCTAATTCCAGAACATTTTCACCATCCCTCAAAAGAAGCCCCGGACCTATTAGCAGTCATTCTCAGCCTCCCTCCCCTCATCCTCTGGAAACGACCCGCCCACGTCTGTGTTGATGGATCTGCCTGTTCTGGACATTTCCTATCACTGCGTGGCCCTTGTGACGGGCCTCTTTGAGTTAGCACACGTTTTCAAGGTGCATGGACGTCACAGCGTGCATTTGTACTTAACTCCTCACGGCCAAATAGTTTTCCATCCTATGATGTACCATGTTTGGTTACCTCGTTCATCATTTTATGGACATTTGGGTTTCCACTTTGGGGCTATTATGAATAATGTTGCTATAAACATTTGTGTGCAAGTTTCGTGCGGACATATGATTTCAATTCTCTTGGGCATGTAACTGGGGAAGAAACTAATAGGCCATGTGGCAACTCTATATTTAACTTCTGAGCAACTGCCAGACTCTTTCCTAAGTGGCTGCACTACTTTCCGAACAGCAATCTACGAGGGTTCCAATTTCTCCACGATCTCACCGACATTCGTTGTTTTCCATTTGGAAAAGGACAGCCATCTAGTGGGCGCGAAATCCTATCTCCTTGCTTTTGCTGTGTTGATTTGCATTCTCCTAATGGCCAGAGACATGAAGCATATTTTCACGTGTGTCTTCTTTGGAGAAATAGTTACTCAAGTCCTTGGCTCATTTTTAAGTCGGGATATTTGTCTTTTTACGGTTGCATTGTAACATGTTCTGGAGCGTAGAACCTTTTCAGTTACGTGCTTGGCGAATTTTTCTCCCATTCTGTGGCTTGTCTTTTCGCTTTCTTGAAAGTGTCCTTTGATGCACAAAAGTTCTTGAGTTTGATAGAGTCCTGTGTTATCTACTTTTCTTTGGTTGCTTGCGCTTTTGGTATTCACTCTAAGAAACGGTTGCCTAACTCCGGGTAACGAAGATTTATACGTGCATTTCCTTCGAAGAGTTTGATAGCTATAGCACTAACAGGTCACGGATCCCTTTTGAGCAAATTTTTGTATATGGTGGAGTCCAAGTCTATTGCGGGTTTTTTTTTTTTTTTTTTGCATGTGACTATCAAATTCACATTTGTTAAAGAGACTACTCTTTTTTTTTTTTTTTTTTGCAGTTTTTGTCCGGGGCTGGGTTTGAACCCGCCACCTCCGGCATATGGGGCCAGCGCCCTACTCCTTTGAGCCACAGGTGCTGCCCAAAGAGACTACTCTTTACCTGTTACATAGTCCTGGCACCCCTCTTGGAGTACAGTTTACTTTTGGGCTCCTGATCCCATTCCATGGACCAATTGGTCTGCCCTACATCAGTGCCACACTGTCCCGACCACTGGAGCTTTATAATCAGTTTTGAAATCAAGAAGTGTCACCCCTCTTTGTTCTTGTCTTCCAAGATGGCTTTGGGTGTTCTGGGTCCTTGGTTTTAGAAATGAGGCTGCAGTTAGAATTTTGATGGTGGGTATGTTGAAACCTCTTCTACACGTGAGAAAATAGACTTCAAAGACAAAGGCAGGCAAGGTTGGGGTGGACGGCACACCCCTCGGGCGAGGGATGCAACTAGAGGAGGGACTTTACCCAACAAATGCAAACACCATAACCTAATTTTTTATACCTGCAATTAACCTGAAACAATTAAAAAAAAAAGAATTTAGGGCTTTTTATGCATATGGCTAAATTATTCTCCTCAAATTATGGTGCCTGGTGATGTGTGTCACTATATCCCTTGGACCATTTAATATATTTAAGTTTACCAAAAATTATATTGTTATTTTCATTTAGAGGAAAGAGAAACAATTTTATCATCTTTTAATTAATACATTTCCTCTTTTGTAAATTAAAAAAAGATGAAGGCAAAATAAAAACATTTGAAGGCGAATAAAAAAATGAGATCATTTTGCACCGGCAGATTCATGTCTAGGAAAATACTACAGAGAATTCTTTAGACTATCTACATATAGTCATTGGGGGGTTAAACATATACATATGGACAGAATTAAAATACAGCCGTGGGCCACATACTGACGTTCCTCAATGATGGATTAGAATATACAGGGCATGGTCCCATAAGATTAGAATACTGTATTTTAACTGTACCTTTTCTACGCTTAGATACAAATGACTTTTTAATCACCTTGTCCAACTGAGAGGTGTGGGGATGAAGACTGTGTTATAAGTAACCCACGGAGGATTGAGGCCTATTTTTTCTCTAGCTAATTTAGACAAGTTAAATTACAATATTCTTTTATTACAAACGTTTTACATTTCTGTTAATTTTATAGTTTTTCTTTTTTCCATCTTTAGTCTTACTGATGTTTTGCTTATCTTTTTTTTCTTGAGCTAAATTTCCACAGTGTCAATTTTCTTTGAATTTTCAAAACATTAGACTTTTGTCTTCTCTTGTCCATCTGTTTTCAGTTTTGCGCTGGCTGTTTAACTCTTCATTTTCATTTTTACATTCTTACCAGCGCAGGTATTAAATGTTACGATTTTTCCTCTGGGTTGCAGCTTTCTATCACATATATTTTGATGTGCCGTGTTTTCATCATTATTTTTAAGGCATTCTGAACTTTCTATTTCCTTACTGACCTGAGAGTTATGAGAGATTTTAAAATCTAGATAAAGGTCCTTGTTGCTTTTTCGTCATTAATTTCTAGTTTCATTGTATTAAGGTCATTTTTACAAATGAAGCTGCAACGGGCACAGAGGGTTAAGTGACTTGCCCAGGGACACATATTTAGTAAGGGTGGGGCTGGACTGGAGACCTCAAAGTCCATCTCCCTCCCAGGGCCCCACCCTGCCCTTCACACTCACAGGTAGACACACCATTTAATCATTGCAGGCAGAGTTCCAGCAGGTGTCATTATGAGACAATGAAGCTTAATGGATGAAACTGTAAGGGGATGTGAAAATTTAATTTCTGTGGGTAGGAAATTAAAATGTTAGAAGTAACAATTAAATGGGATTTTTTTTTTTTTCCAAAATAAACTCAAGTTATTCTGTCGGGGTTCTTTCTAAAGCAGGGTCTGGAAAGTCTTGCCGAAGGCAGCATCAGGAGTGTAAGCACTGGAAGGGGATGAGAGGGGCAGGTTACATGGCCATGAGAGTCAGTGAGAGCCGTCCCTGAGTGAGTCAGGGGGTTCTGTTTGGCTGGCCCCTCTGAGGTGCCTTATAAACCAGTCTCAGAACTGTTTGCCTGGGGGAAGAGCTTATCTACCAGCTCTTGTCCACTCCTGGTCAAGGGCAGACCCCGGGATCTATCTCCCCACACCTCCAGGGCTGCCAAGAGTCGTGCCAACTGGTCAGCGTCCTGCAAGGCTTGAGACAGGGGCACTGGGCTCCTTGTGGGCAAAGTGCATAGAAATCTACTCAGAGCTGACTGGAGTAAGAGCGGAGGTGGAGAAGTACCCAATTCAAGTAAAAATGTGTGTTGATGCCAATGTTCAAACCTGCTGAAAATCGTGGTGACCTATTTCGAAATGGATAGGTTCATCATAGTAATGATACGATTAAACAGGGAATATGGCAGACTGAACTAAGTTTTCTTTGTGCTTGGAAGTGTTTTCCTGTGTGTGTTGGGGGAGCGTGTGCAAGAAATTCAGGGCACCCACCAGCAATGCCTGGCCTATAAATGGAGGAAGGATAGAATGAAAGGATTGGAAGGATTAAAATCTATCTTGAAACATGGGTGCTAAGTAAACACAGTTTCTGTAAGCATGCTCATGTCCTTCCAAACTAGTTTATCCTTTTAAAACTACAGTAAGCCTCTCCAAGTGACCACCCAGGGGACTGTAATACACGGGTCAACATATGGAAATGGTCAGCACAAGGACCTAGGCCTGCTGTCCTGATCGGCACACATGGTGCATGTCTGGTCTATGAAAATCAGGTCGGCCTGAGGAGGTGGCCAGCTCTGGAGGCTCCACTGTATGCAGAGACCCACAAAAGAGGCGCCAAGTATGCAGAGGACTTAGAGACATTTATATACACTTAAAATAGAATCTCCCATTCCAAAAGTTTATCCTAAATCCTTGGCTATTCTAACTTTTGAATTTTACGTTAAAGTTTAAAAATCTGCACATATCTCTATGGCATCTGTGACTCATTTGTACTCCTGATGCAGCCAGTGAAATAAATAATGTCCAGCAAGTCGCTTAATTCACACTCCCTTGACGCACATTTTCCATTCTCAGCAACTTGATGCAATCTGCCTAATTCTCCCCAAGAAGCGAATGGCTGGAGGTCATTTCACCCAATAAAGTGGTGAGTGCTATTCCCCCCCCCCCACACACAGCTGCTATTGAAATTTTAAGTTACTTTATAAATACAAATGGCCCAGAGGTAGGGATAAACTCCCCCTCCCTGGGACATCATATGGGGTGGGGTGGGGGGCTGCTGCCCCTGGGGTAAGTGGAGAATCACTCTCCCACTTGGGTTAAACTTGGAAGATTTATGTTCTACCATGTTTCCAAAGGCAACACTTTTTTGTTGTTCTGAGTCTTTCGGGGAGCCCCAAAATAGGGGCTCAAATTCACAAACATGTTGGATGGCAGGATACATTTAAAAGCAGGTGAAAATGCCGGCCCCGTGGCTCAGCCTGTAATCCCAGCACTCTGGGAAGCCAAGGCAGGTGCATTGCTGGAGCTCAGGAGTTTGAGACCAGCCTGAGCTTGAGCAAGAGCAAGACCCCATCTCTAAAAATAGAGCTGGGTGTTGTGGTGGGCGCCTGTAGTCCCAACTACTCAGGAGGCTGAGGCAAGAGGATCGCTTCAACTCTTGAGCCCAAGAGTCTAAGGTTGCTGTGAGCTATGATGCCATAGAACTCTACCGAGGACAAAGAGAGACTTTGTCTCAAAAAATAAGTAAATATAAGTAAAATCAGGTGAAAGCTTTTCTTCTCCCTTCCTGGTTTCTCTGTGGGAAACAGGAAAGACCTAATTGGGGGACCCGATATTGCAGGAAACCAATCATATTGTTGTTGTAATAATCATGGAAAAATCCAACCAGTACATTCGATGCTCATTAGAGAAAATGGAAAGTCTTTGGCTGCACACCATGTGTAGTTTATGAACTGTATTAAATCTGGGAGGAGAAAAGCCTATGGAAGACCCCAACCCTCTAATCCTACCACCAGTTACGCCATTAGCAGCACCTGGAAATGGCCACAGAAGCCTGAATGACCTCAGAACGCCCCATTCCTGGAGGCATCCATCCTACAGGAGAAAGGACAACGGCACCTCTTTTAGTCACTGGGTGACACTTGTTGACTCATATGTGTCATAGTTAATATGAATAAGACTTTCCTGGATTAACTCAGATATAACTAAACTGCCCAGCAAGAAGGAGCAATTTTCATTTACAGAAAACTATTACCATAAAACTCTTTACCCATGACGCTCACTAATTACTGATGACCTGAGACGAGTGGTCGTGCCTTGCCCTTCCTGGGCGGCCCCCACACAGCAGGGACCCCGCCTGTCTCTCCTCCTCTGCAGGGACGGATGGGCTGCTGACTGATCATCTTGCTACCTCTTTCTGAACATAGCAGGACATATTTGGTTTTATTTTGCGTTAAGGAATGTTGTTTGTTGTTCAGAAAAAAATGCATGTATTTGTTTACAAAGTCTAAGTAATAAAATGTGGCAGTGTGACTTTATGGAAATATTGAGTCCCACCAGGCCTCTTCCCCAGACCGGTTATGGCAAACACACGGCGTTTTCTTCTACTGCATTCTGGGAGACATATTGAAATGATTGTCATCATTCCAATAAAAACAGCCTCATTTCTTTGCTCATAACTTTGGAGAAACCCACCATCTGCTTTCTCAAAACCTGTACCTGGAATGCTTTGAACTTCCTGGTGGAAATTGGGGTTACTGTATACCCTGGTCATCAACTTCACCTGTTCCTGGATCCTGCAAAGTGGTGGTACGTTCCCATGCTAGGGATCCGGGCACACTTCCCTTGTCAGTGCTCTTGACAAGGCCCTTTCGAACTGTCTCCCCTCTCTCAAACACCAAGCCACCCCCTTTCCTGCTCAGTCATACCAGGACACTTGGTTTCCTATTTCACTCAGAAAATGGCAATCAGTAGCCGCCCTCTCTCTCCCTCCCTCCTCTGTCCCTCCCTCCCTCCCTTCCTCTTTCTATCCCTCCCTCCCTTCCTTCCTTCCTCCCTCTCTCCCTTCCTTCCCAGGGTCTCACTCTGGCACCCAGGCTGGGGGATAGTGGCATCATCGCAGCTCACTACCGCCTCAAACTTCTGTTCTCCAGTGATCCTCTTGCCTCAGCCTCCCAAAGCAGCTGGGATGACAGACACGAGCCACCGCACCCAGCTGTGATCTCTTACCCTTGTGTGCTCACCGTTTCTCTCTTCTGCTCCCTTTGACCTTCGCCTCCTGGGTTCCTCCAGCCACCTCCCTTCACAGCTCAGAGGAGTTCCCACCGCTACCACTTCCCTATTGTTCACTTTCCTTTTCTTTCTTTTGGAAATAAGCCCTGCTGGGTTTGGCTGCCCACATGCCAATGACTACAAAACCAGCCTCTCACCAGCAGGTGTGGCCGGGCCACTGAGCTCCCCAGACAAGTCTTTCGATGATGCTGCTTGTCCTCAGCTTCCTCTTCCGTTCTGAGGACTGGAACATGGACATGAGGGTGCAAGCTGGCTGTGATCACGTACATGGAGACAGCACCCTGGCCAGCATTGCGACCTGGGGGCACTGATTGCAAGTGGACCTCATACAACACAGCTGCCCGCCCCACAGCCCACCTGACGTGTGCCTGGGCTTTTACACAAGAGAGAAATAAACCTCCCAGAAATAAACATCTCGTCTAAGTCCATGTCATCTGCTCTATGTGAAAACAGCTCAACCAATATCTTAGTTAAAATGTTGTCTGGTGGAGACATAAATTAGTATAGTCATTAGGGAAAATCATATAGACCACCCCTTAAAAATTGAAAATAGAGGCTGTGGTGGTTGACACCTGTTATCTCAGCATTTTCGGAGCCTAGCTGGGAGGATCACTTGAAGCCAGGAGTTTGAGGCTAGCCTAAGTCACTGTAGGAAGACCCTATCTCCATAGAAAACTTAAAAAAATTAGCCACACCTGTAGTCCCAGCTACTCAGGAGGCTCAAGTGGGAGGATCACTGGAACTCACGAGTTGGAGGGGGGCAGTGAGCTATGCTTGTGACACTGTACTCCAGCCTGGTCAACAGAGCAACACCTTTTCTCAAAAGAAAAAAAAAAAAAGACGCATACCATAAAAAAATACCATTTAAATTTGATAAATGAATAATTTTTTAAAAGGTGATGTCTGTCCTTGCTCTCCGCGAGTCACTTCGCTCACCCCCTAGCCCTGTGCAGCTGGGCCTTCCCCAGTGCTGGGCTGAACCGCCCAGGTCTGCAGAGAGACCCCATCTGCAGCCCCAACTGGTGCTAATCCCGCCCTTGAGTTCCCAGCAGGCTCTGTCCCTGCCGCCCTGTGGCCCTCTGGGTCCCATCTCCGGGATTCTCTGTCTGGCCTTCCTCCGGCCCTGTGCTGCCGCCTCCTTATTTTCTCACCACACGCCTTCCAGGGCCTTCTGTCAGCTACCTGGAGTTCAAGCAGCAGAGAAATGGCTCCAGCCATTTCAGTGGCTCCACTTTAGTCCCATTTGAGCTGAAATGGGACTTATGGAAGGATGTGGAACAATTCGTAGAATCAAAGCGAAAGGTGAAGAGCCAGCTTTCGATGAAGAACGGATGGAGCTCAAGACCGTATGTTACAGTTCCACCAGGACGCCCCACTGGGATGACTCAGCTCGGGCCATGTCAAGGTTTGGCGTCATTCCGCCCAGGATGCCAGTCAGGGAGACAGCATTTGAAGGATTGAAATGGTGTCACATAGCCCGTCGTTGGCAGGGCAGGGAAGACCATTTTAACTGACAGTTTTATTGAGAGTGTGTCTAACAGGGGAGGGGTAGCTCCCCAAATGAACACTGATGCACTGTTATCAGGAGACAGAACGGATGCTAGGTCAGCACAGGTGACGGTCACAGCAACCCAGCCTTGCTGCCCCGCAGCCAAGCACGCCCCTTTACACACAAATAACTTTAGAACTGCCCAAGTAAAATGCAGCTACTACACAGATGAAAATGAGCCTTCTTAATCCCCGATGATTCACACACAAATGCATCCTGTTTCACCTTCAGGATCTGGAGGAAAGACTATTCTCCTTCTAGTCCTATTACAATCCTATCTCCACAGGGGGCAAATCATATGTTAAAAGGTAAATTTAGCTGCCACAAAGGATAAAGTAATGAAAGAGAAAGAGCAGGCGAAGGCATCACACAGAACACGCACACACTTGTACTGGTGCGCGTGCGTTCCAGGTCTCCTTGTACTGGTGCGCATGCGTTCCAGGTCTCCTTGTACTGGTGCGCATGCGTTCCAGGTCTCCTTGTACTGGTGCGCATGCGTTCCAGGTCTCCCTGTACTGGTGCGCATGCGTTCCAATTCTCCTTCCCCGACTCCGACTTTTCATTCCCAGGAGACGTGGCTCAGTGGTAGCGTGACAAGGACACTTCTAGACCAGTGATTTTGAAACTTTTTCATCTCACGCCACACTTGAACTTGTAGTTAAACTTCCATGGCACTTTTAAATTATGTTGATTAAAAAAAAGAAGAATACACTTACCGTGCTTTGAACTTATTTCAAAAATGAATTATTAATGACTTTAAAAATGTTCACGGCACACCCAAGATCCCCTTGTGGCCAGCCGGTTGAAAATCACTGTTTCTGACGGACGAAGCTGTTGCAACCCTCCGACACTCCAGGACAAAGCTTCCAACCCACCCATAGTTCAGAGGTCTTGGGATATGACTGAGATTTGAAAGAAATTTTGACTGAAAACAGAGAAGTCAATAGTAAGGTCAAAATCAAAACGATGGAACTCTTCAAAACTGAAATGGTAAAAATACACAATGTGGAAAGAGTGAATTTGATGTGGTTGAGACGGGTGTGTGGGGGGGGGCAGTGGGGCCTCCATGGAGAGACGAGGGGGCTGCAGTGTCACCCTCAGGGCAGCACCATGCACAGGAGCCTGGGGAGAGTCCCCAGGTCCCAGACTCAGTACCCATGTGCCGGTCAGGGGGCAGGTCCCTCAACAGAATTAACCTTTTCAGCCAATGTTATAAACCCTCCTCTTTTGAGAAGTAGGGTGACCTATTCATCCAAAGTCATTAGGTGTGAAGATATCCCGATGGGAGTCTCAGGGTAGAACCATGATTGAGTCCCCTGGAGATTAAAATCTCTAAACCAGCAAGGCCTGTAGGAGAAGGGATAGAAAGAAAACATCTAAAAGTGAGCCATTGGGTGTAAGCCGAAGAGGCAGCATCCTCCCTCCACCCAAGGCCCCCAGACCGGCATCTTTCAGCCACAGAGAGAAGAGCTCTGATCATGGACATCAGGAGGGAGGCTGGGTGACCCCCTCCTAAGGGTGGCTGCTGCCTGCAAGCTCTTGAAGCTCACCTGATGACAACTGAGCTCTGGGAGGGCCACTCAGCACCCGTGTTAGGTTCCAAGCAACAGAACCAATAATGCATGTGTGGGTGTGCGAATAAGAGAGAGAAAGATCAGGAATTGGCTCAAGTAAACATGGAGGCTGATGAGTCTCCAGACCTGTGGCAGTGAGCTGGAGGCCCAGAGACGCGGTGGTGCAGTTCCAGTCCGAGTCTGGAGGCCCGAGACCCAGGAGGGTGGATGGGGTAGCTGCAGTATGGAAGCTGGCAGGCTCAAGACCCAGGAGGAACTGATGTTTCACTTTGAGTCTGAAGGCAGGAAAAAGACGTGTCAGTGCAAGGCAGCCAGGCAGGAGGAGTCCCCCTTACTTGCAGGAGAGTCACCTTTGTCATGCTGCTACCTGCTGGGGACATAGGATCTGCATCTGGTACCCAGGGACTCTCCCGAGGCCCTCCTTCCACTGCTTCTGGCCTTCACCTGTTTGGATGCCCCTGCACACACACACTAGGAGGGCCCCTGCTTCACTCAGTCACCAAATCAAACACTAACCTCCTCCCAAAACACCCTTACAGATGCACTCAGAATCACACTTGACTAAAAATCTGGGCATCCCCTAGCCCAGCCAAGTTGACACACAAAATGAACCATCATGGCACCCTGTGAAGCCAGTGCATCTGGGGCTGGAGTATGTGATTACGACACAGTTGTGTGAGGCTGGACCTTAAGGCTGAGAGTTGGAGCCACTGCAGTATAGCTGGTTCCAGTGCTTTTTTTTTTTTTTTTTGAGACAGAGTCTCACTCTATTGTCATTAGACAATAGGTGTGAGCCACTGTGCCCAGGCTTCCTTCTCTGGCTGTTAGTCCTTTCCAAGCTTGTGGCTTTTGTGGTCACCCAGTAAATTGACCAGAACATGTCATTTAAAAATGCCATATATGGCTTCCAATCCCCAGCAACTTCCCAAATGTGTGCCTCTTTCTTAAAAACGGCAGAGCAGGACCCACCATGTCTTCCACCACCAGACACTTGTGTTTCTTACCAAGCTATCTGTGACAGGTGCTACCTCCTATACTACTGTCTACACTGGGAAATTCTGGGTTCCTGCCGTTCACCCCTCACCAATCCCCCACGTTGTCTATGAGTTTAAGATCAATAGTCCATTGTAACACCGGATATGAGAGTCTACTACCAGGTCTGCTATCTGAAGAGAAAAAGTGAAAAACGCATTGTGACCTAGAAGAAAAGTCATCTTAGTTATTTCATAGTCACAGATTTAAAATACATAATCTTCATGTTTATGGACCTGTTGAGAAACTTAGTATTTTGTCCCATTGACTTTAGTCAACGAGGGTAATGAACTTGGAAATTGGAAAGAATTACTGCCTGGGCAACTCTTCCAGGTTCCCGGCGTTTCTTTTCATGTGGTCTATTTCCTGGTGGCTAGAACATTTGTTTACCTTGAAAATGAGAGAAGACACTTTTATGGCGGGTGTCGCCATGGTGCTTGGAGCCTCGCTCCTGGAGCTCCACGCACCCCCTTCCTGGGAGGTGCTGGGAAGGCGGCGAAAGCAGCTGACCCCAAACAGAGAAAAGGGGAGAAGCAGATTTATTCCTGTCCCCTTGTTCTCTAGAACACTCCTTTAATCAGAATGCAAAGGGTAATTGCCTCAGAGGGGAAGTGTTTCTGCTGCATTGAATATTTTGTCTGGGTTTTGAACTTAGGAGTCTGGGGACATCAACTCCTGTGATGCTATTCAGGCGGTTCATACACCTGCATTTTTCAATTTCCAATATTTAACCTATGAATTTATTAATATTTCCCCTTTCTTGAAATAATCAACTTTTTCCCTTTTTGAGACAGTGTCTCACTCTATAGCCCAGGCTGCAGTGCAGTGGTGTCATCCTAGCTTGCTGCAGCCTCCGACTCCTGGGCTCAAATGATCCTCCTGCTTCAGCCTCCAGAGTAGTTGGGACTATGGGCATCTGCCACTGTGCCTGACTAATGTTAATTTATTTTGTATTTTTTTTTAAGAGATGGGGGTCTTGCTAATGCCCAGGCTGGTCTCAAACTCCTGGCCTGAAGCAATCTTCCTGCCTTAGCCTTCCAAAGCGCTAAGATTATAGGTGTGTGCCACCATGCCTGGCCTATTAACTTTTCATGAATCATCATATATTAAATATTTTTCAGTCTCCACAAGGCTTCACGTTTATAGGAAAAAAACAAAAAATGTTCTCAAAGGAGAATGGGAACCAACATTTCTAATATTGGCTCCATTTTGAAAACTATTTTACTAACATCACAAAACTATGAGTTGATCCCCTTCTCAAGAGAAACATAAATGTTAGCAATGGTACCCTCAATTGTCACTTGCTGGGGCAAGTGGCAACTGTCCTGGTTGGCTCCTGATTCTACAAAAAGGTTGCCATGGGAAGGAACAGTGAATTTTCATGATGAGTATCTTTTTAGAGATTGTAAAGAAAAAATAATCCAATAAATCTATTGAGTTTTCTGCTAAAAATTTTTTTTTTTTTTAATCTGTGTTGGTCAGTACAAGCTCCTTTAGAAGCCCAGGTGACTCTGATTTCTCAAATAGTTTGTATCTGAGACCACAGATGAAGTTTCTGTGAAAAACATCCAAGAGTATCCAACAGACGTACATTTTAAGCTGTGACCAGGAGATATTTGTTAGACGTGGGACGTGTCACCTCCTTTTAAAGAGTGAAGTGGAAATTTCCCTCCCTTCTGGTGCACCGACCTCCCCACCCTCAAAGCAACATGCTATAATTCTTCTTATTTTTGGCTTCCTTCTCATTTTAGGAAAAAAGTTAAGGAAGACTAGAAAGGACAGAAAAGATCCTATCTTTTGGCTGATTAGTTGGGGGCCATTTGAGAAGAATATTCTTCTGAAAGAAGAAAAGAAGTTGATGGATGATGGAAGCGGAGCACGAGGGCTGCTCATAGCAACAGAGTCCCCCAAATCCATCTTGGAATGGGTAGGAGAATCACTCCTGTCACAGCTCAGAGCAGGAGACACTGATAGAAATTCAGAGGGAATGTGGAGAAGCCACACTGTAAATTTGCTTTAAAATCTATTAAAATATTTTTTAAAACCTTTTAATATGAGAAATTTCAAACATAGAAAAATGAGTGTCACAGGTTGCCCTCTTCCCACCCTGGCTTCAGCAAGACCCTACACCAGCGGTTCTCAACCAGTGGGTCGCGACCCCTTTGGATGGAATTAAAGGTTCGCGGCATTAGGAAGGTTGAGAACCACTGCCCTACCCGATCCCCCACTGATACTGAGAAGCAAACCCCAGGTATTATTTCATCCGTCTGGTTCTCAATATGTATCTCCAGAAGGTAAAGACTCTGAAACAAATAAACATATCATCGCGCCAAGAAATTAACAAGAATTCCTCTGTCATCTGAGGCTCAAGTTTTACTGTGTGTTTATATTAAGCAGGATTTTCAAACAAGGTTCATGCATTGGAATTGGTCTGTTAAAAATGACTGGGTTTGGCAGTGCCCGTAGCTCAGTGGTTATGGCACCGGCCACATACGCCCAGGCTGGTGGGTTCCAACCTGGCCTGGGCCAGCTAAACAACAATGACAACTACAACAAAAATATAGCCGGGTGTTGTGGTGGGTGCCTGTAGTCCCAACTACTTGGGAGACTGAGGGAAGAGAACTGCTCAAGCCCAAGAGTTTGAGGTTGTTATGAGCAGTGATGTCACAGCACTCTACCAAGAGCGACATAGTGAGACTCTGTCTAAAAAAAAAGAGTGACGGGCGGCGCCTATGGCTCAAAGGGGTAGGGTGCCAGCCCCATATGCTGGAGGTGACGGGTTCAAACTCAGCCCTGGCCAAAAACTGAAAAAAAAAAAGAGTGGGTTTGAGGGGGTGGGTGGGGAATGGGGGGGGGCGCTGCTTGTATAAAAACAGCATATAGCAGGAGCCTGGTTCTCTGCACGGGTTCTTGGGTGAGTGGACCAGAGGTCAGATGGCTCTTGGGCTTGGAGGTAGCAGAGAAAGTGGCTTTAGCAGGTCCCAGGTGTCTCCTGGACATAGTGGAGCAGTCGTCAACACCAGCTCCTGACAGCCACTTCTTGGGCAAGGGCAGAGACGAGGACCCTCCTTCCAGAAATGGGGATGGGACGCTCCCAGGGATCCAGAGCCCTGTCACCGTGCACAGAACAGCATGGCACCTGCACATTCTATTTCCCAGGGGCACCGCCTCATAGGAGTGATAGAGAGCTTGGCCAGGACAGTGGCACCAGCGGTGACAGTGGCTTAGAGCCCTCGCCCCTGGGCCAGCACAGTCACTGTAGTCCAAAGGCCACAGGTGTTTCACACCCAGTTTTCTGGCCAGCCAGGTCTTCACAGGTCTGACGTTCAGACCCGCATCTTCCAGGGATGGCCAGGAAGCAGCAAGGCCTGAGCAAGGGCCTCAGACACCTGCACAGGTAGGAGCAACCGTTTCCTCCACGCTATGGGTCTCCACATACCTGGATTGGTGGCCTCGCCTGGTGACTTGGCCTCCAAAAGCCCATGGCTGCCCAGGGCCTCTGCTGCCTGCTGTAGCCCCAGCCTCACCTGGCCACGTGGTGTTTTTTCTTGGAAAAGAAGCTGAATCCTTTTTTGAAAGTTCCACTTAGTTGGATTCGTAATTCCAGGACCTACTACTTTGCCTTAACCTTTGGTACCATGTGGTGGCTTTGGGCCAGGGAAGGCTCCCCAGACCCCATCTTGTGTGAACCTAGAGGGACTGCTTGGCCTCCCAGGGCCTCAGTGGCCGCATCCTTTGGAGAGGTTTTGGGAGGATGGGACGAGTAGTGCAGGTAAAGCACATGATCCCAATGGGATGTCACCGTGGGGACGGGAGAGCCAGCTCATACGGCCGCAAGGCCTGCTTGCAGGTGTGCCCTGGCCCCTCACCCATTACATGCTGCTGGAAACACACCTACTGACGTCTCCGTAAGCCTTGCATGGCCATGGCCTTCCTCTAGACCTGACCCCTCTCCTGCCTGTCTCCCCTCAGCGCTCACAAATCTCAGTCAGCTTCCATTCCTGCCTCTTCCCTCTTCGCTTTGCTGTGACAATGGTCTCCTCACTGGTGTCTCTTACTCAGCCTTTTTCCCACAACAATTGCATTTTTCATATTGTTCCCTCCTCCTGTGAGACTACCCGCCCTCCATCACTCCCTCGTCCCTCGGCACCGGTTACTCCTGGCCACTGCCCCTACCTCCCTGATCTGGAAGTCTCTGGCGTGGTTTTCCCTCCACGTATAAATTATCTTCCATCCTATGAGCCACCCGTCCTCCCGCTCCGTGTCCCAGGGTTGGGTCCTGCCCCGGCACTACAGGGAAGGCCCCTGCTCAAGGAATTTACACTCCAGTGGGATAGTTGTGGGCAGTGGGGATGTTGGCAATGAACAAGTACACAGTGAGAGAATTGCGAAGAGTAGTAAATGTCACCAGGGCAAAAAACAAGACGATGTGACAGAGGGATGGGGGTCGTGGGAGACCATGTCCATACATGTCTTGCAATTCTTCAAGTCTTGGAAACAGGGGCACTGAGTTTCTCTTTTCTGCCTTGGGAGACAGAGACCGTGTCTCCCTCCAGAGCATAGCACAGAGCTGTTCACTGTCCGGAAGGGTAAGGATAATGTCTCCCTCTGGGGCAAAGCGGGGGCAAGTCGGCTTGTGGCCCGTTATAAAAGATTCAGGTTCCCTAAACTCAGGGTTCCTCAGCTGTGACACAAATCCACCGAGTATGCCGTATCCACTGCCCTGCAGCACCCACGTGGGACTGGAGGAGCAAGGCGAGCCAGTGAAATCTGGAGTCCATACTCCTGCTGTGCTGAGTAATGAAGTCCTGTGTCCCATGGATGTAAAATCAATGTGTTGACATTTCATTGGATACACTTGAAAGAATATTGGAGAGGACCCTAGAAATGAGCTCTTCCACTTTTAAAGTTCAAGATAAAATAATCTGGATGTCAACTTAAAAATATGGGAGGGGAACAGTGTTCTGCAAAATCCTGTTAAGGAGACTATGAGTAAAAACCTTAGACCCCCGGGCTGTACCCTGCCTGACAGGAGGATATTTTATAATATATTTGTCTTTGTACCTGTTGGTGGGCACCTAGGTTGTTTGCTGTTTTTCGCTTTCCCAGGCAGGCTGCAGTGAGCACCTCCGGTGTTACACTGAGAATGGGATTCCAAATTTTCAACATTGTTTGATATTTTTGCCTTGTTCCTCGAAGCCTTTGCTCTGACTTCCAATTGTCCCTGCCCACGGGGTCTGGCCTTCCTGGTTCTCCAGGTGGTTCTTGCACTTGGCATCGTCATGCTCTGACTTTTGCTGACCAGTAGGTCTGGGTCGAGGCTCATCGATGCTCATCTGGTTACCGGGCATGGGGAGTGGCCAGCTAAAGGAGGGTGCCCAATATCTGTGCTGGAGGCAAGGTAACTTACTGACACCCAAGTGTGCCTGTTTCCTTGTATTTTCCCTTCTCCCAGAGTCCTCTCCAACTCTGGGAGGTGTTTGCCCCAGAAGTCATCTGGAAGCTCCCCCTCACCCCTGTCCTGTTTTCTGGACAATCTCAGACTCATTGGGAACACAGAGCTGTCTGTCCCTCACTGGGGAGTCCCCAAGACAGGCAAATGGATAGAAATTTGCATAAGGGGAGCAAACCTGTGTTCCACTACTGGGAGCAGCTTGGGCACAAGGGTCCCCTTTGGGGCCAAAATTCAAGCATCCAGGACACAGCCAGGGCCAGAGTGGACCTGGGAAGGCACCGGAGCTACGCAGCACGGCCCTGGGACAGAGGGGCCGCCTCCAGTGATCCTCTCTGGCCCAGAATGGAGAGAGGACCAGAAGCCCCACAAATGATGGACATTAACTTCCACCTCCTCTGGCAGGAGAGAGGTCTGGATTCAAAGTTGATTTAAAAGAAAGGGGAAAATGGATGTCTGTGTGCCGCTGTGCATGGGGTGAACTTCACACCGTGGACAGGTGGTTCCCAGGCATGGTTCAACGTGTGCCCATCAGAGGGGTACCAGCTCAGCCCCCAGGGCAGGGAAGGCTGAAGGAGGGAGTCACCCTTGATGGCCTAAGGAAATCGGGCTTCACCTTTGGAATAATAAATGGGGAGATAGCAAAGGGTCGTTTTCTTTCTTTTAAGGAACATGATGTAAGCAGATTTGCATTCCTGAGAGATTCCCATGGCTGCGGTATGGACAGGGGAGGCGTGGGGAGGGCAGCGGACTGGAGTGAACTGCAGACACCCTCAGAGATTCAGCAGAGACCCGGGTGTAGGGAACACAGAACCCCAGAGCTCGAGGCTGCCCTGGCAGGAGGAGTGGTGGCAGGCGCCTTTTAGGCCAGAGACAGGGGAAGAGCCGGCGTGGGTGGGAAGATGAGTCTCCTGCTGGGGCACGCTCAGTGCAGGAGCCTCTGACGACAGACCCCTGACAGGAAGTGGGAGAACCCAGCCCCAAGCTCATGACAGTGCACCCGGCTATGTGGACAAATAACAAAAGCTATGGGAGTGATGACATTACCAGGGGCACTGTGAAGAGAGACCTGGGTAGACACAGCTGTTTATGTGGCTTTAAAGTATAGCAAAGTCCTCTGCCGGGATGGGCTGCCTCTGTCTTTATATTGCCAGAGCCAATACTATATTTATAATCATTCCCCCAGCCTTGTTGTAAAGATGATCTTATAAAAATGATCAACGCTCAAACTTTCTATTATCACTAACATCATTACAAGTCTTAGAAAAATCGAGTGAGTGCGTGGCCTTGTGCACAGCTGTTATGAACTCCGGCTGCCCCTTGTTTGAATAATGAGACTTGTAGCTCATGGTTAGCTTATAAAGTTCCTAATTAAATGGGGAGGGGAAAATACATTTATTATTTACTTACAAGCAAACAGCCTTTGATAATAAAGCTGGATGCTTTTATGACCTGCATTGGCACGATCTTTAGGAGGAGAGTTGGATTTTGGAACCAAAATTGTAGCCAAATTGGCCAATAAGAGAGAAGACAGAGCAAAACTCATGCTGCCCCAACTCTGTCCCAGCCTCCTTAGTGCTTTAATGAAGGGCAGAATAATCCACCATCTTGAAAACTGACTTCATGAAAACATCTGCTTATAATTCAAACATACTGAGTCTCCTCTGCTTTCAGGACAAACACACTCAATCTGCCCCCAGTCTGGATGCTCCAGAATGTTCCACTGCTTTCCTCCTGCTGAGGAGATTCCTGGGCTCCCGCCATGCCCTGCCCGTCCTGCAGCAGTACCATTTTCTCATGAGCCAGGTCCTGCCACTGTCCTGCCCCGGGCGCCATCACCTTGCTGGCATCTGGTCACATTACCTGGCTGGCCCACGCCATCTGGTCTGGGGCTCCTGCGGGCAGGGGAGGGCTGGACCTTCTGTGCTTTGTTTTGGTTCCTTAAGGAACTTGCTACAATTTTGCTTCCCCAGAAACACTGCAAGACACCTCTCCCTTGGGCTAGCGTCCTCTTCTTTTGAAAATACTTTGAAGTATTTTGAAGTAATTGAAAGTCTAGATTGCTGGAACTTTAAAGTGTCTTGGGCCTTAAGGGAATGGGATTGGTTACGGGACCTGTTTTCATGGAAGTGGACAGCGAGAACCTTTGTTTCTCTGTTACAGATCAGCCTTCTCCCTTCCCGACACTGTTTTGTAAAGTGTTGTAAAGACTAAAAGGGCCCCAGGAGCCCTCTCCCCTCTCCCTGTTGATCTTCATTGTGGATTAATCTGCCTCCTCCCTCTCTCCCACAGAGACTTTATGACTATCATATTGTCTCAGAGGGAATGTCAAATACACTCTTCTAAATTGGAAAGGAAAAGAAAGCAAGCTGCATGGGAAAGAAAATAAACTATAACTAATTAAATTGTTGTAACTCATAAACCAGCCTTGCAGAGAAAATGCTGTGATCCAGGGCACGCCTATAATCGCAGTACTTTGGGACGCCAGGAGTGTTGGGGAGGATTGCTTGAGGCCAAGAGTTTGAGACTAGCCTGAGCAACATAGCAAGACCCCATCTCTACCAAAGTAATAGAAAAATTAGCCAGGTGCGATGGCACACACGTGGGCTCAGCCACTAGGGAGGCTGAGGCAGGAGGATGGCTTAAGCCTGGTGAGGTTTGCTGTGAGCTATGATGATGCCACAGCTTGGGTGACAGAGTGAGACCCCGCTTTGATAACAGAAAAGACAAAACAAAGAAAATCCTACTATGTTTCTTTGTTCTGCCACTATAATGAAGACTTTCACTTTCCACTTTGGAGCACTGACCCCATTTCTTTGGTGTCTGTGTTACCTAAATGGCTATTCTCAGCCATACAGCTGAATAAAGTCTTTTAAATTAGATTCTGATCCTTTAGATTATTTCAGGTTGACGCTCCATTGTTTTTGTGTCTGAGCCTTGGCACTAGTTCCCTGTGGCTGTCCTAACATAGAACCACAAACCCCACAGCTTAAAACAACAGAGATGTATGGTCTTATAGCTTTGAAGGTCAGAAGTCCAAGGTCAAGGTGTTGCAGGGCCCACACTCCCACACGGCAGGAGCCTTTCCCGCCTCTCCCAGCTTCGGGTGTCACTGGCATTCCTTGGCTGGTGGCTGCATCGCTTCAGTCTTCACTTTCATTTTCACACGGCCTTCTTGGAGGTCTCCTCTTTTTCTAAGGACACCCCACCCCAGTGTGACCTCATCTTTGAGCCACTCCTCCTCAGCTCGGCCTCTAGCACTTGGTGGAGTCCCCGGATCCTCCCCTCCCCCCATATTCAGTCGGCCCGTCTCTGTGTCTGTCTCCCACCTGAACGCACACACCTTGAGCACTGGGTCTACACACCCCCTGTTTCTCTAGAGCAATGTCTTTCAACATTTTTACCTCACAGCATACTTGAACCTATAGTTAAACTTCTGTGGCACGCTTAAGTTATGTTGAATAAAAAAGAGTTAAAAAAAAGGATATACTGATTGTGTTTTGAACTTCTTTTGAAAATAATTTAATTAATGATCTTTAAAATTTTCACGGCAGACCTAAGTCCTCTTGTTACAGCACAGCAGTGTGCAGTGCCACACGGTTGAAAATCCCTCCTCTAGAGCGTAGGAAAGTGTGGGCATAGAGTAAATGTCTCACACGTTCTTTCATTCATTGAACTTCAGTGTGAACGGCAGGTCAGAGGTTGCAGCAATGGCCAGAAGACTCGACAACAGGACCAACCTGCTCACATCTAGTGCTTACAAGTTGCAATGTTTTCAAAGGCAATATTTCCCCCCAATCCCCAAAACCACCAGCAGGATAGGCCAGATGAATCCAGATATCCCCACGTTACAAGGAAGGGCACAGAAGCCAAGCTCACATCGGATGGAAGTGCCCCGGGTCAGAGGAAATTTCCAGCTCACAGCTGGTTTGCTTTTGAGACAGAATCTCACTCTGTTACCCTGCGTAGGTGCCGTGGTGTCATCACAGCTCACAGCAACCTCAAACTCTTGGGCTCAAGGGATCCTCTTGCCTCAGCCTCCTGAGTAGCTGGGACTGTAGGTGCCTGCCACCATGCCCGGCTATATTTTAGAGACTGGGTCTCACTCTTGCTCAGGCTGATCTTGAACTTCTGAGGTCAAGCACTCCATCCGCCTTGGCCTCCCAGAGTGCTAGGATTGTAAGCAGGAGCCACCATGTCTGGCCCCAGCCCACGGATTTTTAGAGCCGAAAAGAATCTCGTGAAACACTGGGTCTAATGTCATTTTACAAATGAGCAAACTGGGGCCAGAGGACACTATCTTAGCTGTCCAATGGTGGAAGCAGAGTTAGAGCCCCAGTCCTTTAGTTTATAATGGAATTCCAAGCAGCTGACTCAAGACATTCAGGATCATTGTAGTAAACATGCGTCCTCACAAAAGGTGGACACCGCAAGACAACACTCCTTTGGAGTGTGAGGTGCCAGGCAGCCGGGTGGGAGGGAAGACTGACACATCCCCTTCGGGCTTGGTGACCTTGGGAGAGCTCATAAATCAATTCACACCTAGGCATCGGTGATTAATGGGAAGTCAATCCCAGTTGAACCTACTTTTTAAAAAAGAACACCTGGAAATCTTTAGCCCCAGGCAGAAAACCCTGCTGCTGGTGGCTCACCTAAGAGCTGACACAGAGTCAGCAGGAGGTAAATACTGAATGCGTGAACACAGGTGGAACTCAGGCACAGTTGAACTTGAACTTGAGTGTGTCGGGGAGAGGGGATCCTATACCAGTAGACCCTCCTGGAATTCTTTTTTTTTTTCTTTAGGTCGGGGCCGGGCTTGAACCTGTCACCTCCAGTATATGGGGCCAGCGCCCTACTCCTTGAGCCACAGGTGCCGCCCCCTCCTGGAATTCTTTAGTTCATTCCCCAGAAGTAACGCATCACATATTCCTCACGTGTATGGGGGTTGTGTGGCCCTAAACTCTCATTCTTTCTCGGGTGGGCAAGGGGAAGCTTGAATTAGGGAAACTTGACGTTGTCATACAAATTACAGTGGAATGATAAACTCCCCTATCTCAGTTTCCAGGCAGTTAGAGGGAACCATTCCAGTGAAGACACTGGCTTAATAGATGGCTGCGGCTAAAAACCCATAAAATACATCAAGAAGAGTTTTGGAAGCAAAGTTAAAAATAGATCCCCACTTTCAATATAACTTAGGACACCACATGTCCTTTAACATTGTTGTATGTCAAGAAAATTCTTGAAGAACCATTAAAATAATCATGGGGATGGAAGGCTGACATTGGGGTTAGAATAAAAGTTAGGGTTTTCTTTTTTTAGGTTAGAAAGAGGATGGCTCAGCAGAAAAAGAGAGAAAATTCTCCATATAGTCATTTCTGTTCATTTACCAAATGCCTCTGGGTCCGGGCACATCTCGATCTGGAATCCAGCAATGCACAAGACAGGTCAAACTTGCCCTTATGGGGGTCACTGGATAGTCATATAAATTTGTTTCCCAGCTTTTGAAAAATTAAAAAGCTGTAATTTTTCATTGGCTAATTCTTCCACGAAGATCTCACGAAGCTTGAGAGGGGCACATTTGAAATTAGTAAGAGAACCGGACATGATGCCAAGGACTGGTCCCAAGTGGATATTTGGTGGGTTCGTATTAATGTAACAAAAGAAGTGTTCATATTATTAATACCTTATTAATACGATAATAAAACTTCCAAGAGAAAAAGTGGACAAAGGACAGCAGCCATTCAGAAAGGAGAGATACAAACGACTTAAGTAAATTGCAAAAGGAGATGCAAGTTAAATACATGCAAAATTAAATGCAAATTAAAAGAAGAGACTAACATGAGGTACATAATGATTGATTAGTGAGAAGTGGGATATCAGAGGATACAAAAGTCAACCGTCACCGGTACCCAGCTTGTTGGCAGAGTCTCTCTGCCTATCAGCTGATTTAATCTAACCTGAGATTTCTGGCCCAAAGGTTTAGGAATCCATTCCTGGGGACCCCGGTGAGGAGGCAGAAAAAGCTGAGTTGAATTTTTGGCGCACGGCCCGGCTGGGCGTTCTTACGTAACAGTTGCTTCAGCTTGTTAGTATGAGACCTTGCAAAATAAAAGCTAAGAGGGCCCCAAATAAATACGTGGCCGGGTTACAGCCGACTTGGCCATCGTGTCTCTAACACTCGCCATTTATAAACATGGAGAGAAGTTACAAAGTGGAAGGCTGTGTTGTAGCCGCAGACCACTGTTCTCTTATCTCTGTTACTTTATTTTCACAGTCTCCAGCTTGGCGAGACAGATGCTCCTTGAAACCCAGCGAAGGCCTTTGAAACACGAGCCCACACACGCAAAAGTCGTGGAGGGAGAAACTCAATCAACCCTGTTCTGTGAATGCACTAGCTGCCGTCTCTTTTCTGACTGTTGCTGAATCTTTCCAGCAAACACCTTGAACTCTCCCTTCTTCGGAAATCAGGCATTGGTAGACCAGGTGATTTATTTGTTTAGCATCCTGTGCCTTTATTCTCAGAAGAAAGGGAATGGGACGGAACACTCTGTCAAATAAACAATTGCTCAAGGTCTTGGGCAAGAGAAATTGGGACAGGAAGCAGACAGTAGACTCTTTGCCCCAGGTAACTGCCTGATAAGGTAAACAAGGCCTGTACAATGGGTTCCTGTCCTTTATGTGATAAATATTTATATGCTGAGCCCTGTGTTTGAAAGCACTAAACCATTTCTCAGTCCGAACATTGACCTTTGGATGCAAAACACGAGGCTGATTTCCTACGTGATGTAATTAATTTTTGTGGCTCAGAGCTATACTGGAAACAAGAGAAATTGTTGTTTTCGTGATTGTTTAAAAAGCGAATGGGCAGGTGTGTGGCTTTCAGGGCACGGTGTCGACTTACAATCTCAGACTTTTCTGGAATTCAACAATTTTAGGAAGATTACGGCGGGAGTTCCTCGTGAACAAACTCAGGTGCTCCCGACATGAGAAGTAGTGATTTGGGTTTCTATGTGGCTTTGTATTATTCCTGATACTGGGGTCTTAACGTGGCCCCGAACGTCTGTACCCTAAGTGTATTTCACTTTACCATTAATAAAATGTGCAGGAAAACTGTTCTGGTATGGTGAGCGCAATTATCCTCACCCCAAACCAAAGTAAAAGGCAAGTGATAAACAAGGAAAGTTATTTGCCACAAAATAGCACCATCTCTGTAGATGGTAGGAACTGTCATGCTTGTCACACCCTTGTCCCTCACAGATGGCCAGTGCATCTGAAGGTCTTACTGAAATATCTCACACCCGCCCCATCTGCATTTTGCTGATTCTCCCCTGCCCTCCCCTGGCACTAACCCACCGAGACCAGAGTCCAGAGCTTCTCCCAGTCATGGGTCCATCTCTCACTAAGTGGCACCTTCTCCAGCTCCACTTGCCACAGCTCTTCCTCTCTTTCCTCCCCATCTGCCCTTTGCCAGGCCACTTGGATTGTCCTTCCTGAGCACCTTGGATTCACCCTTCCACGTCACTCTGTGGTCATAGCCTCCATTTTCTTTTTCTTTTTTTTGAGACAGAGCCTCACTTTGTCACCCTTGGTAGCGTGCCATGGTGTCACAGCTCACAGCAACCTCAAACTCTTGGGCTCAAGCGATCCTCTTTCCTCAGCCTCCTGAGTAGCTGGGACCACAGGCACCTGCCACAACACCTGGCTATTTTTAGAGACTGAGTCTCACTCTTTCTCAGGCTAGTCTCCAACTCCTGAGCTTGAGCAATCCATCTGCCTCGGCCTCTCAGAGTACTGGGATTACAGGCGTGAGCCACTACACCCAGCCATGGCTTCCACTTTTTCTGGGGATGCCCTCATGTACCACCTGGGCCATCAAAATAGCCCCCCATGATCTCTGCTGTCCACTCTGCCACTCCATTCTATTGTTCCCAATGAAACCAGAGGAACCGTTCCCAGACACAAACCTGATGGGGCTTGATGGGGCCATGACCAGGCCATGACCTGTGACTTCCTCTCACCCTGAGGATAAGAGAAAGATCCTGCCTCAGCCCCCGGGGGCCTGTCCCACTTGGCCCCTCTCACCAACCTCGAGCTGGTTGCGCAGAGCTCCAGCCACGCAACTTGCCATCTCTTTTCCTCTTTAATTGACCTCTCGGGACTTATGGATAACCAGGAGTTGCTGATATATTTGCACATCTGTTTGCTGTCCATTTCTTCTGTCCCTAAGGGCAGGGGCTTGGTTGTCCTGTTCCCGGCTTTAGCCCCTGCAGCTCACAGTAAACTCTGCACATCACAGGGTACTCAGTGAAGATTTGTGGAATTAAATGAATGGATGAATGATCCAAGCCTGGAAGGCCCCAGGGCAAGGGGTGGTGAATTCATCCAAGAAAATGTCAGAGTGTGGAGTGGAGAAGACCCTAAGCAGGAGTCCAGGCCCCAGTGGCTGCCTCCTTCACAGCTACACACCGTGTCTAGGAAGGCAGAATCAAGGTTTGCTGACCGACTATCTGGTGTTGTCTCCTCTGTCTGCAGCTCTCTGTTCTTTGTACCTGACCTCTACTTCCCTTCACTTCTCATTCTCACAGTTCGGTGCACACTACCTTCTTTCATGTCCTTGGACACACCCAGCTGCTTCAGGCCTCAGGGCCTTTGCACGTGCTGATATCCTTGCCAGGAATGCTCTGCAACCCCTGTCCTCACCCGACCATCTTTAGTCATTTGCAAATCATCATTAGCATCTCAGCTCCAATGTCACCTCTTAAGGAAAGCTTTCTTTGCCCCCAAATTAGATGGGTCCCCAATGTCACTTTATGTCACTTAGCCCAATCTATAATTACATATTTGGGTAATTCTTCCAATATTGTCAATCTACCTTCCTGCCCCAGAAGGGGAGAGATTGTGGGTTGTTTGTTTTTTTTTCCATTTCAGCATATTGGTCAGTAACCAACACAGCGCCTGGTCCAAAGAGATGCCCACTGAACTGTGGACATTTTATATAACAAAGGAAGTATTGCTGGTTTTTTTTTTTTTTTTTTTTGGCCGGGGCTGGGTTTGAACCCGCCACCTCCGGCATATGGGACCGGCACCCTACTCCTTGAGCCACAGGCGCCGCCCAGTATTGCTGTTTTAATACCCTATATATGAGACATGAAAATGCCAAATGAAAAAAAAAATAGAAAAAACTACAATAGGCAAAGGATAGTAACTATTCAGAAAGAAGAAATGCAAAGGGGTAATTAATCTTATTAGCAATAAAATGAATGCAAATTAAAATATAAGAGGCCATTTCAACATGCCAATTTGGCAAACTTCTAATTAATTAATTTTCTTTTTTTTGAGATAGAGTCTCACTTTGTCACCCTCCATAGAGTGCCTGGGTGTCACAGCTCACAGCAACCTCAAATTCTTGGGCTCAAGCAATTCTCTTGTCTCAGCCTCCCAAGTAGCTGGGACTACAGGCACCTACCACAAGGCCTGGCTATCTTTTAGAGCTAGAGTCTCACTCTTGCTCAGGCTGGTCTTGAACCTGTGAGCTCAGGCGATCCACCCACCTCAGCCTACGTGCTGGAATTACAGGCATGAGCCACTGCACCTGGCCTTGGCAAACTTTTAAAAAAGTAATAGTAGCATCTATAGATTCGAAGCAATCCTATCAAAATGCCAATAGTATTTTTTTTTAACAGAAACTGAAAAACACATGCTAATTCATATGGAATCTCAAGGAACCCTGAAAAGCCAAAACAATCTTGAAAAAGGAAAACAGGGTGGTGCCTGTGGCTCAGTGAGTAGGGCGCCAGCCCCATATACCGAGGGTGGTGGGTTCAAACCCAGCCCCAGCTGAACTGCAACCAAAAAATAGCTGGGCGTTGTGGCGGGCGCCTGTAGTCCCAGCTGCTCAGGAGGCTGAGGCAGGAGAATCACTGAAGCCCAAGAGCTAGAGGTTGCTGTGAGTCCTGTGACATCATGGCACTCCACTGAAGGCAGTAAAGTGAGACTCTGTCTCTACAAAAAAAAAAATAAAAGGAGAACAAAACTGATTTTAAAACTTATTATAAAGTTAAAGTAATCAAAACAGTATGGTACTGGAATAAAGACAGCCATATTGATAATGAAAAACAACAGAGTCCAGAAATGCCCAGACCTTTCAATAGGGAAAGGACAGTCCAGTAAATGGTACTGGGAAAACTGGGTGTCCAAATGCAAAAGAATGAAGTCAGACCCTTACCTCATACCACTCAATTAACTCAAAATGGACCAAAAAGCCAAATTTATAAATTCTTAGAGGAAATCATAGGAGAAAAGTTTTATGACATGGGATGGGGCAATGATTTCTTGGATATAACACACCAAAGACATAGGCAGCAAAGGGAAAAATGTAAAAAATTGGAATTCATCAAAATGAAAATTTTTGTCTATCAAAACACATGATCAGAAGGACTAAAAGGAAACCCATAGGCTTGACAATATTTGGAAATGAGAGAAAATGTTTTCAAATCACATATATGATAAGAGATTAATATCCGGAATATATAGGAACTAAATAACAACACAATTAAAAATAGGCAATGAACCTGAACTAACATTTCCCCAAAGAAGATAACACAAATGGCCAACAAGTATATGAAAAGATGCTCAACATCACAAATCATTAGGTAAATGGAAATCAAACGACAGGAGATACCATTTCACATTCACTACGATGGCTATTATCAAAAACAAAACAGAGAATGACGAATGTTGGCAAAGATGTGGAGAAATTGGAACCCTTGTGCCCAGCTGGTGGGAATGCAGAATTCTGCAGCTGCTGTGTATTACATCTCCTCAAAAAATTAAAAATAAAATTATCAGATCTAGCAATTCCACCTCTGGATATACAGCCAAAAGAACTGAGAAGAAATATTTGTACCCCCATGTTGATAGCCACACTATTCAAGGTAACCAGAAGGTGGAAGCAACCCAAGTGTCCAGCACAGATGAATGAATAAACGGCATGGGGTGTGCATGTATACACACAACAGATGCTGTAGACTGAACTGTTATCTCTTTAAAATCCACATGTGGAAGCCCCAACCCCCCAAAGTGATAGTATTGGGAGATGGAGCCTTTGCGAGGCAATTAGGGTTAGATGAGGTCATGAGGGTGGGGCTCTTATATTGAGATTAGTGCCCTTCTATGAAGAGGTACCAGACAGCTGTGTCTCCACCATGTGAGGACACAAACAAGAAGGCAGGAAGAGAGCCCCTCACCAGAAACCGGCCATGCAGACACACTGATCTTGGGCTTCTAGCCTCAAGAACAGTAAGAAAATAAATTTCTGGGGCGGCGCCTGTGGCTCAGTTGGTGAGGCACCGGCCCCATATACCGAGGGTGGTGGGTTCAAACCCAGCCCCGGCTGAACTGCAACCAAAAAATAGCAGGGCATTGTGGCGGACGCCTGTAGTCCCAGCTGCTCGGAAGGCTGAGGCAAGAGAATTGCTTAAGCCCAGGAGTTGGAGGTTGCTGTGAGCTGTGTGATGCCATGGCACTCTACTGAGGGCCATAAAGTGAGACTCTGTCTCTACAAAAAAAATTAAAAAAAAAATGAAAATAAATTTCTGTTATTTAAGCCATCCAGTCTATAGTATTTTGTTATGGCAGCCAGAGCCAAGATGACAGAATATTAGCCTTAAAAAGGAAGAAAATTCTGGTACATGCTACAGCAAGGAGGAAGCTTGAGGATATTATGCTAAGTGAAATAAGCCAGTCAAAAAAGGACAAGGTTTAACGCTCAGCAGTGTGTGGGCCCAGTGCATGTGCCCCCAATACTGTATGAGTTCACTCATAGTCCCACTCATTGGAGTCTGACACACCCACAGCAGTGCGGTCCATACAGACAGAGAGTAGAATGGTGTGTGACAGAGGCTGGGGGAGCGGGGAAGATTGGGGAGCTAGTGTTTCACAGGGACAGAGTTTCGGTTTTACAAGATTAAACAAGTTCTGTGGATGGGTGACGGTTGCACAACAATGAGAAAGTGCTTATTGCTACTGAACTGCACATTTAAAAATAGTTAAAAAGGGCAAACTTCATGGTATGTCTTTTTACCATAATTTTTTAAAAATAAATTCTTTTTAAAAAGTAATACAGTTAACACAGCATGATGCTCACTGATCAGGGGCCTCATCTTCAGAACTTTGGGGAAACTGAGGCAGTAGCTCAGGGGTCAAAGTAGGGCTCACTGGCCAAACCTGTGTTCCTGGAACACGGCCATGCCCCTTTGTTCGTTGGGTGTTAACCTTGGCATGGGGGTGGGGAGGCCCCATTTTATAGTTAATGGGGTAGGTCTACATGTTTTATTTAGTGTAGTAAGTTGATTTGTCATATTTTGACATAAGGGGCGGCGCCTGTGGCTCAGTGGGTAAGGTGCCGGCCCCATATACCAAGGGTGGCAGGTTCAAACCCGGCCCCTGGCCAAACTGCAACAAAAAAAAAAAAAATAGCCAGGCCTTGTGGTGGGCACCTGTAGTCCCAGCTACTCGGGAAGCTGAGGCAAGAGAATTGCCTAAGACCAAGAGCTGAAGGTTGCTGTGAGCTGTGATGCCACCGTACTCTACCGAGGGCCATAAAGTGAGACTGTCTCTAAAAAAAAAAAAAAAGGGCGGCGCCCGTGGCTCAGTGAGTAGGGTGCCGGCCCCATATGCCGAGGGTGGCGGGTTCAAGCCCAGCCTCGGCCAAACTGCAACAAAAAAATAGCCAGGCGTTGTGGCAGGCGCCTGTAGTCCCAGCTACTCGGGAGGCTGAGGCAAGAGAATCGCCTAAGCCCAGGAGTTGGAGGTTGCTGTGAGCTGTGTGAGGCCACGGCACTCTACTGAGGGCCATAAAGTGGCCTCAGTAGAGGGCCACTCTGTCTCTATAAAAAAAAAAGAATAAATATTTTGACATAAGGAAAGAGGGCCTCCCCTGGTCCTGTTGTCTGGGTCTCCAAGAGTCTAAGCAGGTCTGATGGACGGGACGGTGGGGAGAAGGAACCTCAGATGGGTCCACTGACAGCTGCCTCTTTCTACCTCGTGACCAAGAGTAGGTCATTATACCAGTGCGGTGAGTTGCAATCAACTTTACAAAATAGAAAATACTGGACTACAGCACTTGAGAGTATTTTAATCAACTATTTCTGTTGTGCACTCTAGTCTTGAGGGGGAATAAATCTTCTTCCGCAGTCCCAGTCAAAAGACTGTGACGGAGCCCCCACAGGGTGGGACACTCAGAAACACTCTGCCCAGGAGAGAGCCGCAGGCCTGCAGGCCTCTGGCTGCGTCCAGGGAAGTTTGGCTTCCAGGTAGATGAGGGGCCCACGCTCTGATCAGCATGGCCACCTTCACCTGGCCGGCTGCCGGCTCACCTGGACCCCGGCAGAAGCCTCCGCCCCAGACTTCCTTCTCCTCCACCGCCCATTCTCCTCATTCAGCCAAACGACGTTTTGACAATGGAAAGTCAGATCTGCCACTCTCTCAGAACGTGCCGGTGGCTTCCCGTGGGATGTGGATGAGCCCGACGTCTTGGATGAGCTGGACGTGCACTGCTCCTCCTGGTCCTGCTGCCTCCTGGCTTCTCCTGGCTCCCAAACGGGCCACCACTGTCTTGTGCTCCTCCAGGGTTAGGCAAAGGCTCTTTGGTCTCAGGGCTGGTCCCTCGTGTGATCCAGGTCTCAGCTCAAATGTCACCTCTCAGGCGGGACCTTCTGGGACCTCCTCAGTCCTGGACACAGCACTTCCGTGGACTTGTAAGCTCATGGCCCATCTCCCCTACCCACTAGAGAACAGCTCCAGGAGGGCAGCGCTGGTTACAACTGGGATCACAAAGCCTGGGGCCATGCACGGCATGCGGTAGATGCTTAGTAACTGCTTGTTATATTAAATGCATGAGGTCTGAGAGCAATCTTCTTTCCTATGAAGGTTCTTGGTCTTAAATTCATAACGTCATAAATCTGTCTCAAATGTGTTAACCCTCCAAGGGCTTGAAAGGCAATGACCTTAGACAAGTCATTTGACCTTCCTAAACTTCGGTTTCTTCTTCTACCAAATGAAGATTTGGATCAGAGGATTCCTGAGGGTCTTTCTAATTATAAAACTCTACAACTATAACAGCATATAACTACTTATCACCAAGTTTTTATTTCTATATTGTTCTCTTCCCCCTGGGAAGGAATACAAAAGGATATATTTATAGTGTTTAAGAAAAGAGATAAAAGCTTCAAACCCTACAATAAAGAAATGTTATTTTCTCATTTCCGAAGTGTTCTGCTTCTGGCATTTTATGTTTTGATGCTATAGCTTTTAAATGTTTTGAAACACAGTTGACAGCGTAGACCTATTTTGAGAGTCCTAACAGCTTTCTTAAGAGGGGCTATTTGGGTGACAAATGAAACAAATATACACAAGTGGCTTTGGTCTAATATTAAAGTAACTTAAAAACCCTACACCGTGGATTCTAAAGAGGAAATATACCAGGATTTCTCTGAGCGTCTTCTGTCTAGACTCTGCTGAAAGTATGTGCCTAATCATTAACTTTTATTATGGACGTATCAGGCTTTATTGCAGAAATACTGTAATTATTTGCCAACGTCAGGAGGCAGGAGGATCTGTGTGGAGCGCTTCGCGATTTCTCAGGGAGGTTTTCCTCTTGCACTTTCCAATTATTGCACCCCAGGGAAGGCCATAAAATTGATACCCGGCACCAAATCACTTTTACAGTTGGAAACAGACTCCCTTGGTTGTGAAACCAACCCAAGCTACTGTACTTTCATGTTAGAACTAGAACTCGGTTGCAAGAAAATCTAACATCCCATTTGCCACCAGTGTTTTTCTCTTACTTATTTGGTAGCAATGACACCCGCAAGAGTCAGAGTCTCACTTCCTCTCTGCCTTCACTGTAGAGGTGACGGCCTGTGTGTGCTTTCATCAGCAGGGCATTCTACTGCGTACTCCCCCAGGCAAACTCCCTGAGGGAAACCGGAGTCCAGGTTCTCTCTCCCTTCTCCAAATCTGAGCAGTTGAAAAGACCAGCTCAGGTGCAGCAGAAGTGAGTTAGTTACCAGCCCCTGATTTATCTAATCGGCCGTCCCAGCGACGACGTTGATGGATGCCTCGGCATGGCTGCAAAGTGGATATTTACAGAGTAAGACCACGGAGGGTTTTTTTTTGGTTTTGTCTTGGAAAATGGAAGCTTTTCTTTGGAGCCATTTTACTGATACGTAATTCACATGCTATACAGCTCACCCATTTAAAGGTACCATTCTATACTTTTTAGTGTATTCATTGAGTTGTGCAACCACCACCATGATCAATTATAGAACATTTCCATCTTCTCAAAGAGAAACCCTCAGCCATCATCTGCCCCCCCCCCCAACAGTCCCCAGCCCCTGGCAATGATGCATCTATTTCCCACCTCTGGATTCGCCCATCCCAGATACTCACGTGAATGGGATTGTACAACCTGCCATCCTTTGCCTCTGGCCTCCTCCACTCAGCATCGCGTGTTCTGGATTCATCCATGTGGAAGCACGGTCAGAATTTTAATTTAGTTGATGGGTCATCGAATTCTGGAAGGGACGCAGCAGACCCTCTCATGTGATTCTGAACTTTACAAAAGAGAACAGCAATGCACAGAGGAGAGGGGACTTGTCCAGGGTGATACGGCCTGACCAGGAGACCTAGGGCGAGGGCTTTGGTTTTTGAAATCTGGAAATATTTCCAGCAATACTGAAAAATACCATGAAAGAATACAATCAACATGCATGTACCCACCATCCAACTTCGTAATAATTTTTCCACGTTTGCATGTTCTGTCATTTCAAGAAATACAACAGTAACGGTGCCAGGGAGGCCTCATATGTAACCCCTCCCTGAGCCTGGTCCCCGTTTGCCCAGTGGGCACTTCTTTACTGCATTTGGTTATTTCCATTCATATTTTTATTCGGTTACTACAAACATACGTATCTGTCAATGTGCATCATATGTTGTGCGTGTCTTCAAACTTTGCCCCAGCTAGAGTGCAGTGGCGTCCTCATAACTCACTGCAATCTCCTACTCCTGGGCTCAAGTGATCCTCCTGGCTTGGCCTCCCAAAGTGCTAGGATTACAGGTGTGAGTCACTACACCTGGCTTCTTCTACCTAATTACTTATAGTTCTTAGTAAATTCTAAATGCTAATTTGTTGGGTATAAACCACATTTATCTTTTCCCAGTTTGTGGTTTGTATTATCCTTTTGTTTTCATTGTGTTGTTGGATGAATGGAAAGTTTTAACTTTTAAGGAATTATCCATGTTTATATTTATGGTTTGTTTTGTCTTGGTTAGGAAATGCTTTCTTAATATTCCTCCGAACTTGTCTTCTAAATATTTTCAAATCTTGCTTTGTACATTTAATTCACTTGGAATTTACTTTCCTGTTTGGTATGAAGTAAGAATTTAATTTGCTTATCCTGTATCATTCAGCACCAGAAATTGACTAGTTCGTTCTTTTATCACTAATTTATGCCATCTATATCACGGTATGTAATATCTATATATCACGTGTGGGTTTATTTTGGATCTCTGTTCCTTTATTTTGTTTTTGGGCCAACATCACAATCCTAATTTCTGCAAATTCTTAAGTCCTCATATCTAGGAGGGTAAATTCCTCATCTCTCATCTTGTCTTTCTTCTAAATGATCTTAAATAGTTTAGGCTATTTGCTTTTCTCTCTAAACTTCAGGATAAACTTACTAATTCCTCAAAAATCCTTTTTATTATTATTATTATTAAATCATAGCTGTGTACATTAATGCAATCACGGGATACAAGGTGCTGGCTTTATACACACTTTGAAATATTTTCATCAAACGGGTTAATATAGCCTTCATGGCATTTTCTTAGTTATTGTGTTAAGACATTTATATTCTACATTTAGTAAATTTCACATGTACGGATCCTTTTGGGTTTTTGATCGTACTGCATTGAACTAATCTAATCTATTAACATGATGTGTACTGACATCTTTATAAGAGATCGAATATTCCTGTTCATGAAGATAGTATACAGCTCACCCCTTAATGTTTCAACTCACCTATTTTATAAATTATGCAATTTACATATACAATTTTATAACTATAGCTTTATCATTTTCTTTATAAAATACATTTACATTTATTCTTTGTTTATATAATTTGCTCTCATAAATTGTAATTTAAAAATGACATTCTGCGTAGTGTATAGGAATACACTTGAATTTCATATATTAATCTGAAATCCAGCAACCATGACAAACTCTCTGAGTTCCAAAAAAATGTATTAGCCCCCAAATTCCCCTGGATTTCTATGCAGATGAGATCATATTATCTATGAACTATGTCAGCTTTATTCTTTCCACCTTGTGGCTTTTTTCTCTTTTTCTGTTGTGAACGCACAGGTTCGGATCTGAATCTGTCACATGGTCCCATGGAAGTGGTGTCGGGGGTGTGACTCTCTCATGTCTGACATTAAAGGAAGTTTCTCATTTAATCTTTAAGGGTGGATATTTGTCTAATTATGGGCTATTTCTAGTATGTTATGATTCTTTAGCCTGTTGTTTTTGTTGTTTTCGTTTTTTTTAGCTGTCCCCCTCAGCAGAGTGCTATGCCATCATAGCTCACAGCAACCTCCAACTCTTGGGCTCAAGCGATCCTCTTGCCTCAGTTTTTCTATTTTTAGTAGACATGGGGTCTCGCTCTTCCTCAGGCTGGTCTCCAACTCCTGAGCTCAAGCAATCCACCCCCCTCAGCATCCCAGAGTGCTAGGATTATAGGTGTGAGCCACCTCGCCCAGTCTTAGCCTGGTTTTAAAAGCAGCTTTTATGAATTAATACTCTTATTGTACATGTAGACATTAGATATGCTCAAAGAAACAGAAATCAAATAGGTGAAAAGTAGAAATGTCCCTTCCCAACCTCAGCTCTAGCCTTCAGATGCAGCCACTGTTAATATTTTCTTTCCTTCTAGAAATTTGCCATGTACGTGATTTTAGGCCCCTGTTTTGTCACATACAGAGGTCACACCCTATATACCATTCTACAATTTCCTTTTTTTTTCAAATAAGTATTTGGACCTTATTCTGTATTGGTCCACTTCACTCTCTTCCACAGCTGCAGAGCGTTCACCCTATGGTACCCACGAGTGTTCGGCCAGGTCCCGAGGCTGCCTCCCTGTTTATTGGTCCGTCCACTGTTACAAACAATGCCTTGATGAACGTCTTTGGACGCAGAGCTTCCTGTGTGTGTGCAGTCTGTCTGCAGGATGAACAGGAAGCCTCCCTCGAAGCAAACTCTGTGTTCTAGCCCTGCAGCCCTTTCCAGGGGCCAGGAAGACTCTGCACCTGCTTTGGTCAACACCCTCCAGGATGTGTGGGTCTTTGCCTGTTGGTTCCATCCTGGCATGAAGGCAAAACCAGGGGCACAGAGAGAGACAGCTCGGCTTCTGCAGTCTTCTTGGGGACTGCTGCTGCTTTGGGCCTGCCTCGGCCTGGACAGACTTTGGACCTAACTAACGGAGCCTCTAGGAGCCAGGGGTGTCTTCCTCCTTCCTGTCCCATGGACCACCTCCCCTGGTCTGCGGCCTCCTCCCCACCTTCAAGGACTCCCTGAATGTTGGACTTGGTTCCAGGGCACCAGCTGCTTCTTCCTCTCAGATGACTAGCTCTCTGCATCCCCGGCCCCCTGCATCTGTGACACTGGTTTCCTCTTTCCCATAATAACCTACAATCTCCCCCAGCCTCAGACCTCACTTCCATCCTCAATCACAGCCCAGAACCACTTGGGCCTTCAAAGTGCATTTACTCTGCTGACAGCTCGTTCTTGAGAAATGACAATCAGATCCTGTTATTTCTTTTTAGAGATCTTTCTATGGCTTAGCAAAATCCAAACAAAAAATCCAAACAGCACACCATGGCCTGACACTCATGCCCTCCCCTAGGCAGGGACCTCCAGGCTGTCCTTCCCCTGGACCAGCTCCCCACCCTGAACCCTAGCACCTTCTCACCATGCCATCACAAGGAGAGGTGCCCCCTTTCGTCCTTCATGGCCTTTATCAAGTCATCCCCACAGGAGAAATGACCTCCCCCTCTGCCCCCACCTGGGGGGTGGGGCGTTCCCCCCAGGGTGTAAGCAGGTGCATCTTCCCAGCGGGTGTAGCAAAAAGCACCACCAATCAGGCCCTCCTTTCTTCCCTCTGGAATTTGACCCTTGTATGCACAGGTGGCATTCAAATTTGCAACACAGCAATAGAGCAGATTTATTTCAAAGACAACAGAAGACAGCGTCACCTCCGTCCCCACCCCCTCACTCCTGTGCCCTCATCCCCCTCACTCTTGTGCTCCCTCCCCTGCCCCCACTCCTTCCCACCTTACCCCCTCCCCCTACTCCTGTCCCCTCAGTCCTGCGGGCTCTCTTGTCTCCACCCTTGTGTGTGTTCAGCTGTCCCTTCCATCCCGTGGGCTCCCTGTGCCCTCCTCCAGCCCCCTTTCTCACTAATTTCTGTCTCTTGCACTCAGAGCCCTGACACGCTCTCCTAGGGCCAGGCCAGTCTGGGCGGGCCCCACCCTCCCTTCCCCCAGGCCCAACTAGAGTCTGCACACAGGAGCTGCTGTAACATTTGATAGAGGGGTGACAAGGACAAATAAAGAACCCACGTGGGGGGTCATAGAAAAAGATCAGGAGTGAGGCACGACCATGAATCACATCACACACTTCCCCTGGGCAGACACACGGCTTCCAGGAGGCTGGGGCGGGATGAAGGGAGCATCTGTGCCCCAAGTTACTCAGAATCGAAACTCCCCCACTGACCGCCCTCAGCACTGCGGGTTGCATCAGTGGCCAACACACGGAATGTGTCTTTCTTTTGATGAAAAGGGAAGTTTTGCTTGAGAGCGTGGGACAGTTACATATCTATCTGAGTCTCTAACCGTTTCCTAAGTGCTAGAGCCCACGTGTTTTGTGTCTGCTGTGCCGTTACACTGATTCATTCTTCTTTTTCAACGCTGATTTTTGCTATTCTCCAGTGACCGATGTGAAACTATGAAAATGACGGCTGACTTTACTCTGCTGATAAAAGATGACTGTGCACACCCTCTAGGGAGCTCACCCCAGACTCCGTGAGGGTAGTTTAGTCAGGAGCTCTTCCCCACCTCGCCCAGGGCCAGCACATGGCAGGAGCTCGGTGGATATGTGTACAGTGGCTGGATCAAGTGGCTTCTGGTTTTATTAAAAGCTAGCTTCTACCGGAAGCAAAACCATTTCCTCCCTTGTTCTGGACAGAAACTAGAACCAGGATAATATAGTCTCAGGGATGACAGGTCACCTCCTCCAAGTGCCCATCTGGGGCGACTCCCAACGCATCATGCCAGCAATTTGAGCTGGATTTGGGCAATTTTTCCTGGTGTTAAGCGAGAGACCCTACTGTAGGTGAAGATGAAATAAATCTGCTCTTACACATGCTTACTTCTCAAATACTTAGAGGCACTCCATCCTTTTCTCTGGGGTGACTTCCCCACTCCAACTCCCATTGCTTTGAGCACCAGCTCCTCCCCTGGAGACCCCCCACCCCCGCCCCTGCTCAGCCTCTAGGTGGTGGGCTCCCAGGCCTGGGATTTTGCTTTTTCTCTCGTGACCTCATACCTTCTGCTGTACCCTGTGTCCCCATGACTTTACACTTCGTCAGTAAGCTGGTATCTTCCAAGTTTCTACCTGTGGCCCTGACATCCGGTCCACGCTCCAGACCCACAACTCCAATCATCTATTTGGCACCCCCCGTCCCACATCCCCCCTGCCTCACAAAGCCCAGGTAGACCAGGTAGTTTGTGGATCGCCTGCTGGCTCCTGCCTCCCTCTGTCCGCTGGAGGGAACCCCCTTTGGCAGGTTCTCAAATTAGACCTGGCGTTCCTGTTGCTTCCTTCTCCCTCACTCTTGAATTCCCTTCAGCACCAAGGCTTACTGGTTCTGACTCCAAAATACAGCATTTCTCAAATCCCCCCCGTCTCTTGCTTTCTCTCCACAGCCATTACTCTACACCAAGTCCCAGAATCTCACATCTGAACTATTACAGGAGCCTCTCCTCACTCCGGGCATAAATCTCTAAGATAACTTCCTGTAGGACCTAGAATAAACCCCAAACATGGTCAGCATGACCGGCCCCGCCTAACCCTTCAACTTTGTCCTCTGCGGTCATCACCGTCCACCACTCTGGCCTTATTTTGGCTCCCTGGGCAGACCAACGTCCCCCTGCCACAGGGCCTTTGCATATGTTGTCTGGGGTCTCTCCTCTGGCGATGGTTGTCTCCTTCCACCCCAGTAGATACTTTCCCTAGGTCCCGCTATCCTCCCATGACCCCTGGAGTAACCCATCACCACACACGTACTTGTTCACGTGTCTTTGTGGTACGCACTGACCCCAACCCCCATGTGGGCAGGAATGTGATCCGTCCCTGTCCTCCTCCTCAGCACTTGGGAACGCTGCCAGCGCATGTTGGGTGTGGAACGTGCTAGTGATTCCAACGTGCACTTCCAGTCACTATCTGCTCCCGGTGATCAGAAGGCCAAACACATCATCTCAAAACCAACCTCATCCCCTCTCTCCCCAGCCTGTTTCTCCTCCTGCAATCTAGGCCTCAGCGAGCAGCCCATGACCCAAGGAATAACCAGCACCCCCACATCTGAGGGGTCAAACCAAGTCCCACTCATGCTAAGTCCTCCACAAGTCGGTGTCTGTCCCCTCCTCTCCACCTTTATGGCTCTGAAGGCCTTTGACGACCCTCGGTCCTCACACCCTGTGTTCCTTGTGGCTTCTGAGACTTGGACCCTCCCTTCCTTCCAGATGCCGTCTTTGCCTTGTCTAACCTCTCCTTGAAAACATCAGGCTTCCTTTGTCCCTGGTTGGGGCAGCATCTCTAGTAGGGAACAGGCTGGAGGGGCCCCAGGTGACCTCTCTTGACCTCCTCACCCCTTCCCCCAGACAGGACTGCTCCCACAATCAGTGCATCTGGGAGAAGGGCCTGGGCCCCTGTCCATGCTCGGCGGGTGGCTAGAACAGGTCTCCACAGTGCAGTGCAGGAGGCCTAGATGTGGCCAAGTGCTGCCTGGGGCTTCCCACCTTAGGGGAGCCCTGGAGAGGCAAGCCGTGCCCTGTGGAAGCCCCTTCATTCAATAATAAAAGCGATGCTTTGTTTTGAATGTTCCCAACACAAAAAAATGATAAAGGGGCCAGGTGTGGTGGCTCATGCCTGTAATTCCAGCACTCTGGGAGGCAGAGGTGGGTGGATTGCCTGAGCTCAGCGTTCAAGACCAACTTGAGCACAGCGAGACACCACCTTTACAAATAGAAAAACTAGCCAGGTGTTGTGGCAGTTGCCTATAGTCCCAGCTACTTGGGAGGCTGAGACAAGAGTCCCAAGAGTTTGAGATTACTGTGAGCTATGATGCCCCTGCACTCTACCAAGGGTGACAAAAAAAAAAAAATGACAAATGTTTGAGGTGATGGACTTGCCAGTTGGCTTGATTCAATCATTACACATTGTTTGCAGGTATCAAAATACCACACTGTGCCCCATAAATAGGGCAATTATTACCTGTCAATTAAAAATAATAATAAAAACAGAAATAAAATGATACTTTGGTTTCTGTCTGCCTGGGCTCCTACGTAGCTCTTAATCACTCTGCAAAATAGGGACAATTTGGGGTTTACCTCCTGGAATATTGATTTTAAATGTAAGTTAAAAGGGATGGTATGAAATCCTAGCACTTCGGGAAGCGGAGGCAGTTAGATTGCTTGAGCTCAGGAGTTTGAGCCCAGCCTAAGCAAGAACAAGACTCCGTCTCTGATAAAAATAGGAAAAACTAGCCGGGTGCTGTGGCTGGTGCCTGTAGTCCCAGCTACTTGGGAGGCTGAGGCAGAAGGATTGTCTGAGCCCAGGAGTTTGAGGTTGCTGTGAGCTATGATGACCCCAGACCAACAGCACTCTACCCAGGGTGACAGAGTGAGACTCTGTATCAAGAAAAAAAAAGAGGTGTGAGGCCTTAGCAGAGCATCAGGCCCAGAGGAAGCGCTTCAGAATGTTAAATATCATCACTGTTATTGTTATAAACTTACCTGGGGGAAAAGGGGATTGTTACCAGCTGCGGCAAACCCCAGCAGTCTCCAGTGTGAAGCCTCCACATTCCACAGGAGGGAAAGAGCGTTGAGTTAGTGAGTCCTAAAACCACAGAAGGATCGGCCACATTGGAATGATGCTGCTGATAAAGCCAAACCCAAGGTCCCGGAGCAGCTGCCTCCCATTTCCTCAAAGCCTTGAAATCCAATCACTTAATTTCGCAGGGAAGGCGAAAGCTCCAGGCCCTTATCATCTTCCTGCTGTTGGCTCCTTCCTCTCTCCCTAATCAGCCTCCTTCTGCCCCCCTCCCTGCCAATCTCCCCTCCCCCTCCTCCTCCTCCTCACCAGGTCCCAGACCTGCCAGGTCTACCTCTGAGTCATCTCTGATTCGCCCTCCCGCCCCTGCCCTGCACATCTCTGGCTGATTTATCAGCCATCCCCAACCCACTGCTTCCAGCCATCCCTCACTCTGTTGTCAGGGGCCTCTGTGGTCTTGTCAGCCTGTTTTGGGAATCTCTGGCAGGTCCTGCTGCTCCTGGAATAAAGATCAGACAAGTCTGTGAGCTCCTGAACTTCTCCTCACGCCCCTTGGTAGGGAGAAGGGACTGGGCCCCCTGTCCAGGCTGGCACTGCCCCATCAGGCCTCTACTTTCCATTCCTCTGCTGGCTGTGATGTCTCCAGAGGTCACTGTTGTATTAACCTTTCCAGTCTTAACTGGAGCAGCAAAGATTCTTAGTTACAAATGGCAAAACTGACTCCGGTGAAGGCAGTGGTTCTCAACCTTCCTAATGCTGTGACCCTTTAATATAGTTCCTCATGTTGTGGTGACGCCAACTATAAAATTATTTTTGTTACTCTTTCATAACTGTAATTTTGCTACTGTTATGAATTTGTCATTCTGTTATGAATCGTAATGTAAATATCTGATATGGAGGAGACCCCCAAAGGGGTCACGACCCACAGGTTCAGGTGGGGCAGCGGCCGCAGGGACGCTCCAGGACAGGCTTCACAGACAGGCAGGACCCTCACTCCCCGGCTTCTTGCTTTTGTTGCCTACTAATCATTTTTCAGTTTCCCTATCACCGTGCTTTGCGCTCCTGAGAGTCCCCTCCTTGCTCTCTATCAGCCTCGTATTTGTCCAGGGTTAGGGAACATTTCTTTTTTCCTTTTGGGGACCTGTCCCTTGAGAAGCTCCCCATAGAATGATGTTTCTTGTCACTGCCCAGTCTCCCCTCCTTGGAAAGAAAGTCATTTGTAATCACACAACCAGAATCCAACTTTTCTGAACTCATCTCCCCTCTTGAGATGCACATCTTAGAATCACAAGTCTCCTCAATGCCTTTCGAAATCTCTGATGCTGACGAGAGGACACAGAGTGTATAATGGACTTGGGGCACTTGCCGGGGGAGAGGTATGGGTAAGGATCACAAACTACCTGTTGGGTCCAATGTATACTACTCAGGTGACAGGGACGGTAAAAGTCCTGACTTCACCACTACAGAATTCATCTATGTAAAAAAAACAACCACTTGTTTTGAGATAAATAGAAATAAAATAAGAAAGCACACCCAACCCTGCCCATGTTCTCCTTCTTAAGTATCACAAGCCCCGAGATTACAGTCACTTACTTCCAGGTTTCTATTATTTCTTCTTGGCTCTGTGCCCCTCTTCGGTGGCCTTTCCCCAGGAGACGTGAATTTGTTAACAAAGCAAGTGGAGAGTTGGCTGGAAGTCCCCGAAATCTAATTTTCACACCGCAGCAAAAAGACCTTCTTAAAACATGAAGCTGATCATGCCACCCCCTCTGAACTCTGAAAGCCCCTGTCCTGCTCCCCAACCCTGTTGCACACCTCTCCCACCTGAATATGTCCAACGCTGTCCTGCCCCAGGACCTTTGCACTCACTGTTTCCACTCCCCAATTTCCCCTCCAGGGCAGGCTTCCTTTGTGAATCCCCATCAGTTACGCCCACCTCAGAGTACCTAAATTAACTTGTAGTTATTGTATTCACTAGGCCGTTTAATTGGTTTTGGCTTTTGTTAGCTTCCTGTCATTCAAATGTCAGCTGCAGGGTGGGAAGGACCAAGACTTCTGTCAGGTGTCCCCAGCACCTATCCCGGCACCTGGCTCACAGCTGACGCTCAGCAGGAATCTGATTTTGGTAGCACCTGCCTCGCCTCGCCCCCTGCTCTCTGCCCATCTGGGGAGCTCTGTCAGAGTCAGGGCAGAACTCCTGTGCGTAGACGGCCTGCAGCATGTTCTGATAACAGTGTGACTTCCGTCCTTCTCTTGTCATTGCCCTGAGCCCCTCTTCATCCCACATGCCTCAGACCTGTGGCCTGGTCTCTCCGTTTCGGATAGGGCACCCTCCTGTACCTCCCACTGCCTTCTCAGGCTCATTCCACAGCCTCTGACCTGTGAGGCCCCTTTCTGACTGCTGTCCTAACTGCTCCCCATGTGACGCACTGGTCCTTCCTGCCTTCTAATTCTCTCTGCACTGCAGGACTGTCCTCCGCGGCAACCCCAATCGCAGACTCCTGAGTGTTTCCTTCCTCCTTTGCAATACGCAATCTAAAGTGTGTCCTTGGGCAAACATAGTCCTGTCCCCAGCCCATGTGCTCTACTTCTAGCTAAAAGCCTCTTTATTTTGGTATCTTAAGGCATGCAGGATTTGCAAAATCCAAATAACCAGCCATTCCCGCCTCTCAACTTCTCTTTCAACTATTTCAACATCAGCAGGAAGAAGTTAGGGAAACCCCCCCACCCTGCTTCCCCCACTGTGGGCCCAGGACTCTGTAGTCTCCTAATGGTACTGCAGGGATCAGTGGCCTCTGGGTGGACAGTGCCAGCAGATAGGTTCTTGAGTGGCTCTTTCAGATAACACTCCACACAGACAATACATCTTCAAGACCATGTGAGTGCCAGTCAGTCCCACCATGCTGCTAGGCAGAGTGTCCAACCCCTATGACTCATCTCTTTCCCCTAGAAAGAACTTCCTTAGCCCTGCTTCTCCAGAAGATGTGCTCTCCCCCTGGGTCTCCCCGTGACCCTAGTGGCATGTGCCTTCCTAGTTTTCCTTTCTTTACGGCACCTTCCTCCCTTCCCCTGCCACTGGACCTGCTCTTGACTCTGCTCACCCTCTGTTAAAATATTAACATGAAATACAATTTGTAAGTCTTTTCTTCCCTTGATCTATCATTCATCCGTCTAATTTGCAGACCCCAGTAACTGAATCTAAGAGTATAGAGGAAAAGTTTTTCCTTCTTGATAAATACAACATTGCTGGTTTTGAAGATGTCCTGAGGAAGGGAGCGAAAGAACAGTTCTCCACAACTAGAGAACATCACACCTTCACCACCTCCAGCTCCAGGAGCAGCCAGGCTCTTTCCTTTTTCCACACCACAGTCCTCTGCTCTCTTCCTGAGTTGAGTGATCAGAATCTTAGAGCACCTGTTTCTTCCATTCATACTAGATTGTGGGTTTGGTTCCCTTGCTCCTGGGGGCAGGACCATCTCTGAGGCGTCCAGCCCCACAGCTCCGTGCCTGGCACAATCTCTGCATATCTGAATATTTGTTGAATGAATGAATAAATTTTTTCTGAGAACTCTTCATTTTTGAGGAGCCCAAGCTAGCCTTGAGCTGATTTCTCTTCTGTTTGGCTCTGGTAACCAGCTGGAGTCTGCTCCTCTCCTTAGGAAGGTGCATGTCCACATGCTGGTCATTCCTGTCCCAGGACCTGAGGTCTTGGTGTCTTGGCAGGAATGGGTCTGCAGAGAGGGGTTGTTAATCCTTGTGGCTGTGAGATGAGGCATATGAGGTCAGTGCTTTGGTGCTGGGTACGGCGTGAGGAAGGAAAGGCGATGGAATTAATTGTGTAATATAGCTAAGCAAATCAGGCTGAAATCACAGAAATACCACATATTATAGCCAAAGTAGAGAGTTTTACCTCCTGTTACATTCAAAGTACTTTTGCCCTTTTTGCTCTTAGGAGCTTTATAATTGTTATAACTCTTAAAAAACTCAGACATAAAGGAATGAAATCACAAGAAGGAAGTCTTGTTTTAAATAATCCACAGTTCAAGTCTGACCTTGGCATGCAGGTGTTTTACCTGCCCTATGTAGGGTGGGTCAGTATCTTAGATAGCCCCAGTGGCCAGCACAGAGGGGACCCTTTGAGCAGGTGCCCAGCTAACTGAAGCCGCCTTTCTCTACCTATGGGGCCAGCATGATGGAGGAAGATGAAAGACCTGATGGGGGCAGGGGCTGCGTCAGGGGGAGGGTGGTCTTGGTGGGAGCTCGCCCAGCCCCGGGGACAGACCAGTGTAGGTAGGCAGTCTTTTCTGCCTCAATTCCCGCTGAGTGGTTTTTCTGGTTTTTTACATCTTCTTTACTCCATGCGCATCAGTCTACCCAGAAACCAAACCCCAGCAGGGGCCGGGAGAGTCACCAGCGGGTCCAGAACCTCCGCCTGGGATTATGGGTTTATAATCTGTCCACTCCCACCGCTGACCCATTTTCTGGAAAGACTAAAAGCAAAATCAAACAAAAGAGCCTTACACTGCGTTCCTTCCTTTTAATCTCAACCACAGAACAAAGGGGTTTCACTGCCTAGAGCTGAATGAGGGATGACTTCAGCCAATCTGGGTAGTTTCAGAACAAATGTAAAATAAATTCAAAAGGCCTTGACTCATGAGAGATAATGGGACATCTAGCTGCTCTGGGCAACATGTGAAAGAACTAAGATGAAGTGTATTCAGTGCTGAGCTGGGCCTCACAGCTGAGAGCCCCAGAGATGACCCTAAAAGGCTCCACCAGGCCTGAGCAGGCCAGATACACGGCCAAGGGATCCCACCAGTCAAGTCCAAATCCAATTTTTGCACAAATCGTCTTCCTGCCCGTAAGTCCACACCCTCTCTGGGCATCCCCGGGGAAGTTTCTGGAAGTCACTGTGATTAATACACGGCAGGGGGCAGCCTGGGGCAGCCCTGTATGTCATCTCTTTATGTCACTGCTTGTATTTTTTTATATCTCCAAAGTGGCTCCTGATCTTTCTGTTCCTCTTCTCCACCCCACAACCCCCTCCTTCCCCTGCCGGCCCCCTCCTCACAGGGATAAATAAATAGCTCCTTCCTTGGCAGAGAGCACGCCCCACCAGGTGCCAGGGTGGAGGGAGAGGGAGTAGATTTCCTAATGGGACCATATTCCAGCTCCTGGGGGAACTGCGGTAGGTTATAAAACTTCTGTTCCACCTGCTGTCTCTGCCACGTGGGTTCCTGGTCACCGAATGGAGCCCCAAGGAGACAGACAAGCATAAGAGGATGTGTACGTCTCGTCTTCGGGATGAATCAAAAACTAAATCACCATTCTCGGCAAAGGTCTCACATCGCAGCTCTGACCACAGAGAGAAACAAACATCTGAGGGCAGATGACGGTGGTCTGAGGCCAGAATTCCAAAATTCCACTTTCCAAAAATCCAAGTGGCTTTCTTGAAAATGGTGATAGGACACCCAGCTGGACGGGGACCAGGGTGAAAGACAGGCCACTGGGGTGACCAGATTTCCCTTTTTCTGGCAGTTGGGTGGCCCCATGGGCCCTGCCACGGGGGCAGGCCAGTGTTTGCGTGACCGTGTCTAAGTCTGCACAGCCTTGGAGGGCAAGCTCCTTCGCAGATCTCCAGCTCGCTCCACAGTCCTCACTGCGGCCCCACCCCAAAGACCCCTACCTCCGCCATTGGTCCAGTCCCAGTGCCAGGTCTGGTGAGCCCCTCCTCCCTCCAAAGGGCCAGGCCACTGGAGTCCAAGTCACCCTCCGAGGATAAACTTATTTGCGAAGCAAAAGTCCCTCAACAACACACAGCTGTCCGCATCCTCTCACATGCTGCCCGTTGGACCCAGGGAGGCCCGTGTGAGAGGGAGCGTACCTTGGAGGGGGCAGCATCGAACAAGCTTCCCAGTGCTGATCCTTTCTTTATGTTTTTTGGGGATATTTTGTTCATCATGAATTGTTCACATAAATTTGGATTTTTAAACATATTGCACTAAAATATTATTTACCTTGATCACTGGGCAGTATTTTGGCACCCGTTCCTAAATGTTGCGCCCACTTGCCTCACCCTAATCCCAGGCTCTAGCCACAGCCTCTGCTTTTGCGCCTGGAGGGGAGTCCCCAGGGGAAGGAGGGTTGGTTGAAATTAAAGTCCACTGCCGGAGAGGAAAGAGGACAGGTCACCATGTCCCTTTTGCCTGCGCGGGGGTGCCTAGTGGCCTCCCCAGAGAGCAGTCTCTGAACTTGGCAGTCTCTTCTTGCCCCCCAACCACGGTCCCCATACCAGGGCTGCCACTGGGTGCAGGACACGGGTGGGGGGCAGAAAAGCCGGTTCACCTCATTTGTGCTGCCCTCGCAAACACCGAAAACAGGGTCAAGTTTAGAAGCGGAGTGACAATGAACACTGGCCCTGAACAAGCCTGTGAATGTCTTCAAGGAGCAAGGTCAGCCAGAAGAAGGTGCCATCACTCCAGAGCTCGCTTGAAAACGTCTGAGTAAGAGTGACTGATAAAGGCCCAGAGACGCTGGACTGGCCCTGAGGGCACAGGCAGGGGCGGGGCAGCCGCACCCCACACTGCCCCCACCATCCGGGTGGCCCTGTGCTGACTCACCCGCTGCCCCCAAGCGCCAAAGGCGATGCTTCCTGTGACTGCCCAGGGAAGGGTCTCTTCATTGCTGGGGGCCACGTACCCGTAGTCTTCCTCCTGTGCCCACCCTCGGAATAATGTCGCCCCTATTCTGCTTCCAGGTCTCTCAGCCTGGGCCCCCCTCCTCCCCTCTGTGGCCCCCTCAGGGATAGTTGTTTCAGCCCTAAAACATGCCCAAGCACCTGCCCCTCTGTTAAAAAAAATCCCACCCCTCAAACTGTCACCCGCTGCTTTTTTCCTTCCCTTTACCCTCAAGCTTCTCCAAAGTTTAGTCTGCACCGGCTAACCCACCACTGTCCAGCTCCCCAAAGTATTCTCCTTAAACCAAAGCAATCTTTACAGCATTTCAGACTCAAAAACACTACACAGTGTAACCAAGAACTCCTGCGAACCTTCTCCCAGATGCTGCACTTGGGAGCATGTTGCCACACCTGGTTTTGTGGTTTTGTTGTCCTCTCTCTAAAGCAGCGGTTCTTAACTTGTGGGTCCTGACCCACAGGAACTGCATTAAAGGGCCACAGCATTGGGAAGGTTGAGAACCACTGCTCTAAATATATGTGGGGTTTTTTTTTTTTCTAATTCATTTGCAAGTAAATTGTAGAGGTCATGGGCTGTGATTTTAGTAAGGACAAGGACATTCATGGCACAGTTAGCAAAAGAAAAAGATGCTTTCAAGGGTCCCTGGTGACTCTGCGTTGCCCAGTCTAACGGCCTTTCAGGGTCCCCTGGGCCTGACCATTCTGCCCCTCGTTCTCTGTCTCCCCTGGTTCTCCCCTTCCAAGGAGCCTCTTCTTTGCTTGGCCCTGGGAGATGGCTTCCTCCAGAGCTTGCTTTCAGTCTCACTTTACAGCCCCTCCTTAGAGGAGAGCAGGACATTGGCTGTCACCCACACTCCACAAGCATCAGACCTTTGGCTTGGGCCCTCTCCAAACTTCTACCTGAATTTCCACGGCTTTCCAGGAATCGCCGCCTAATTCCTTGCAGTCCTTCCACTCATTGATGTGACCTGGAAAAGCCAAAGAACTGAAGTCACTGTTCTTACACCTTCCCTTCCCCCTGCAAACCCTCCCTCCACGGGGCTCTCTCTCCATGTCTGAACCCGCCGCTTCACCTTCGAATCTGCCCCCAACATTGGCCCAATGTCCCTGCCACCTGGAGCCCGGCCCCCACCCCCTATGTGGTCTCCACACTGCCATGAGAGTCCGCTGCTCTCAGAACTGATCAGGCCCCTCTCTCGATTGAAACAACTGCCCCCAAGGTCCTACCACCGGAGTCCAGAGAACAGATTCTTTAGTGTCGGAAAACTCATTCAAATGTGGGGAGTGGGAAGCATTTTCTGGGGAAAGTGCTATTATACGGTTCATCACAATTTTAAGAGTGATGTCTCCCTTAAATGATAAGCAGCAGCAGCCCTGTGTGTTGAGTTCAAGTTCCTTGTGGGATCCAAGACCATTTACTCTTGGCTCAAGGCAGCTTTCCCAGAGCAGGTGCTGTTGCTTCTGTCAGTAGCCAGTGTGTCCAGAACCGGCTGGTCGCAAGGACAAGCCGAGGTGGTGCACAGGGTCAGGGCAGACAGGAGTCTGCATGATTGACAGAGGAGAGTCCAGGAGAAACTCAGGGACTCCGGGCTTCGGCATACAGTGGAGCTCCTTTCCCCTGGAATTTGCACCTGCTCCGTGGACATTCCTGCTTATCCTTCAGGGCCCATTTCCAATGTCAGGGCCAGGGCCAAGCCTAGCTTGCTGAATCTGGTGTTAGTGAGGGAAAGACCACACTACTGTGACCACCCCCTATGTGAGGCCTTAACTCAGAGAGCTGTTCACACCCCCTGCCCCTAACAGCCTGGAGGGAGGCAGGTGGCAGGGTGCTCCACTCCACCAGCGACTCCCTGGAACACTGCTCTTCTCTGTGGTGGGAGCCGGGTGGCAACCTGGGGTCTGAGGTGGCGGCAAGGGGAGTGTGGAGTGGGGTCATGCCCAGGCCCCTGCCAAGAAGCCACAGCTGACAGCAGCTCAGTTGCCCAGAACTTGGTCAGTCAGCCACACACAACGGCAAGGAGGCTGGGAAATGTTTCTAGCAGAGTGGTCCTGTGTCCACCCCCGACAGTCATCGGCCCCGTGGAAACAATTGTGGAGAGAGCTAAAAAGAGTGTTTCTGTGCTGTGTGCTAGGCACAGTCATACAGATCTGGAGGTGTGGCCCGCTGTACACCTGCACAGCACGGCTGCGCTGACCACTGCAGGCAGCTGTGACACGGCCTGAGCGTTTGTGCCTCCAAACACACCTACACACAGAAAAGGTACAGTAAAAAGCCAGTATCACAATCTCACAGGATGTCACGTGTGCAGTCTGTCCTTAACCCAGTGTGTGACTGTATCGTGATGGGTATTTTCAAATCACATCGCCCCTTTTCATTCAAGACACAGCCAGGAGAGGCAGAGTCAGAACACAGAGCCCAGCCTCACCTCTGCCTAAGTCCCTAGCCTCCTCTTCCCGTCCCCTCACTGGTGGCACCAACTCAGGCTATTTTTTTACATGCCTGCCTTCTTCACTGTTGGAAGCCGATGTCATGCCAAGCCGTGAATCAGAGCGGGATTGTTAAATTAGCTCCAGAAAATTATGCAGTGTCATCTCCTGGGATCTCATCATTGGGTCCCCTTATTGGCTATTTTTGCTTGTCCTCCTCTGTCTGCTGAGCTGTAATCTGCCCTCGGTCACTGCAAGAGTTCAAAGGGGGTCTGACGTCCCTGTCAGGGATGCTATGGTGGATCCAAAGAATCCTGGGCACCTCGCAATCCTGAGATTCTCTATTTCTCTGATTTTTCCTCAATGTTAATTCCGAGTGTGTTCACTTGTCCCCTTGGCTCATCTGTGTCCTGTGCACCCTTCTGTACACTGTGCACTTAGCCCGGTACTAAGGAGTCACTGCCCCCCAGGAATGTGGCCCTGGGAGGAAAAGACGAGTCGTGAACACACCCAATTCCCAGGAAGAAGGGCGAGGGTTCATTGGTAGCAGAAGCTAGGGGCAAACTTTGTGACCTCTGTGTTCAGACGGCAGTCTGGTGGAGAGAGTTTGATAAAGACATTTTAGAAAAGCATCTCCAGACTGGTCCTGATTTGGGAGAAAGCTGTGTAACTGACAAGGTGCATTTCGCCTAGAGATGGTAAATTTCATGATATATATTGAAGATCTAATTTCTTCTGAAATCTCTTCACTTAGCCAAAAAAGAGATCAGATAAATAAAATCAGTCTGGCGTCCTTAAGCACCGAGGCACTGACACCCTTGGATAAGATTCCTAAATAATTTCAGAGACAGAGAGAGAGAAAGAGGGCGAGAGATGACCCAGGGAAGGTACATTCTAATCTCTTAGTCAGCTACCATCTTATCTTAGCGAAAGCTCCAGGGCAAAGTTTGCTCAAAAACTGCTGAAAGTCAATTCAAGGAGATCTATATCTCCAGACCCAGGAACTGTCACCTACTAAATGTTTGTCTTTATTTTAAAAAGCAAATGACTCAATGTGGTAATAAGAATGAATACAGTTGACAATCCTTTCCATTTCTTTCTTTTCTTCTTCTTCTTCTATTTTTTTTTTTACTATTTATTTCACTAGTGCCTGGAAGAAACTAAGCTGAACCCCCACCCACCCCTGCCCTGCTTTTTTAGAGCTCCCTGGGGAGAAATTGCCACATTGCAAAGCTTGTGCAATGCTTGCCTGCCAATTAGAATAAAGTGTCTATAACCTGAAGTGATGTGCGTGTAAACGCAAAACAAAACAAAAAACTAGAAGGAATAAGGTGCTTTAATACATAATGTTTTAAATAAGAAAATCATTTTTGTTAATTAAAAGATAACTTGGACCTAATTGAAAAATGATTAATAAAAAAAAAAAAAAACACAGGCAGAGTCAGGGCATAAAAATTAAGATTTTTTTCTACATTCCCTAACAATATTTATCCTGGAGAAGAAGGGGGAGGGAGCAGGGCATTTATATTCATTTCAGAAATGTGGACAAGTTCATGTATAAAAATATCCCCACACCCTTCAACCCCGAAATTCCGATCCTGGGAATTTAACCTACGGAAATAATTGAATGGAAATAAAAAACAAGTTTTATGTGCACTGCTGCTATTGTTTCATCGTTTGCAACATGGAAGACTTAATTCTGCAGGGTATGGGGTGGAGTGTGAATGAAAGGGTCCAATGGAGGAGCAGGTGTGGATGGGCCTGGCGTGGGGGACTCCAGGTGTGGTGAGGGGAGGTGTGAGGAAGGCAGTAGGCTGGAGGAGAGAGAGGAGAGCAGCGGTTCTCAACCTGTGGGTCGCGACCCACAGGAACTGTATTAAAGGGCCGCGGCATTAGGAAGGTTGAGAACCATTGGCTTAATGTGATATTTAAAGAATCATTTAAACATGCGTAGGGAAGGGGGGAAAGAATCTGGAAGGACACTCAATTTGGGAGGGCGGTAGCGCAACCCAAGAAGGTGGGGGATACAGGTGAGTGAGCCTGGGTCTGCCCGTCTGATTGGGGCAGAGCAAGGGGAGGAGAGGGGGGTAGTTCTATGTGGGGCATGAACGTCCAGATAATGATGGAGGCGGGTCTGGGCTGGGAGAGGAAGATGGCTGGAGATAAACCGCAATAAAGAAATGTGTCCCATAAGATACGAAAGATCATTGATGCCGTCCTCCTCGGCTCACCTCGGTCTTCATCCAGCTGGGTCTTTCGGAGGCAGCTGCTACTAGACTCTTCCAGAAGATCCTCCGTCCTGAGTCCTTGAGTGCACACGCCCTTACCTCCACATGCGCTGTTTCTTTTTTGCTTTAAATAGTTAAATATTTCTCTCCAAGTAATATTTCTCTCCATTTTTACTGTAGGAAAAAAAAAACTAGAAAAACTTCAGATACTTGAAAAGAAAAATGAAAGCCACAAAGCGTTCCCGTGTATATCCTTTGAACCCTCTCACCTCACGAGTACCAGCTACTAAGCAGCTTGATTTCCTCTCTGTGACACAAGCTCCAACCAACATTTATCACAATCAACATTAGACAAATATTTGTGTGCAGTTTGTTTGCAGTTTTTTGCTAGGGCCGGGTTTGAACCTGCCACCTCCGGTATATGGGGCCGGTGCCCTACTCCTTTGAGCCACAGGAGCCACCCCAAATGTTTATTCATGAAAAACTTTTTTTTTAACCACAATTGAGATTAACACACTTTCTCCCTGTGTACACTACGTGTGTGTATATATAGCAAACAATCTTTATGTCCTCACGGTAATCTAAATGGCTCCTCTTTGGTGTTACCTAGCATTAGATTCAGCTGGATGGCTGAGCCAAAATTTATTTCAATTCTTTATTAGTGGACCTTGGAAGTACGTCCACATTTCTTTAATTTACTGCTTTAGACAATTTAATGTATGTTTCTGCCTATTTGATTGGAATCGCAGGGTTGAAGAATGTGCCACGTTTTCAATTTTTGGTAGACAATAGCAAATTGTGTTCCAAAATGTCTACCAGTTTATATTTCACCTTTTTGCTTTCTTCAAACTTCTTTCTCCTAGTACCAAAATACTGCTGCTAACACTACTGTGTACTAATTTTAACTAGTACTAACTATCCACCGTTTACAAAATACATATAAGCAAACAAAAGGGCATGTGAAGCATTCCAGCAAATAGCTTTATAACCCCAGAGGTGAATTCTTCCCATCTCTGTCTTTGCAGATGAACTTGGAAGTTAGCCTTCAGCTGAGCACAGGGTTACTGCTTACTGGCTCTGTGGCCCTGGGCAAGTTACTCAACGTGTGTTCCTGAAGATGCCAGTGGCGCCCCGGCACAGACTGTCATGAAGGCACATAGCAAGCGTTTAGCCGGTGGCTAGCACACAACAAACGCTCAGGCACCTCCGAGAATGCTGTTTGCACCTTGCTTTTTTTCTTGGTGATGGGTACAAACGTCTTCCCTAGCCGGAATCTGTTACGTGAACCTCTGGCCTAGGGCTGCAACCACAGACTGTCAGCAGCAACCACGGTGCTTGCTGGTGTCCAGTTTTCATCTGGTCCCACCCAACCTAGTTGCAAATTCCTCCTCCCCTACTTGCCTGGTCTCATCTTCATCCCATCACCTGTCCTCCGAGACATCAGGCAGAAACCAGCAGGGCACCTCCTCCCCCTCCATGGCAACTCAAGCAGCTCTGTTATCCCCCGGGACAGGGGGAGGCTGCAGCCAGCCCCGCCGTGCTGCTATGGCCGTGAGCAGCTGTCTCCCTTTCTGAGCCTCAGCTTCTTCATCTGGAGGGCCGCGGCTCTGATGCAAACTGAGATAGCTTGTGCAGGTGCCCGCTGCAGGTTGGCCCTCCTCAAGGGCAATTGCAATTAGCACCACTGGCATAATTATTGCCGTCTGCCACTCAAGCCTGTTCCCGCCCACTTGCAGCACAGACTTGGCCTCCCAGTTGGTCCCCACCGTCAACCTTTTCAAATTTCTGCCAGGATGACATTTCTATGGCACGACTGGAGCATGTCACTCTCTGCCCAAGATGCAGGATGACTTGCCACCACTCCAAACCTGACATTGTCCCAGTGTGGTGGTTTCTGAGGGCTCTGTAAGTCCATCTCAAGGGGCTGTCTCCAGCCAGGCTGCTCACTGGCCTGCACCTCACCCTCCCTTCGAGCTCTTTCCAAGCTCTGCTCCAACCTGGCGACCTGGTGTCTCTCCCTTCTCTGTGCTCTTCCGACCCTCTTTGTAAGCGCCCACACCTGCATAGAGACTGTTTCTCAGGATCCCAGCAGCCTCACCTGCTCAGACATCCCTCTGGAGCTCGCCTTCCTGGTCCTCTCCAGGTGGCATTCAGCAGCCCCTCGGTGTGGACCCCTCCACCTACAGCTGGCTCCAGGGCTGTCACCCCCACCAGGCTGAGTCCTTGGGAGCCGATGCCTTTTCTGTTCACCTGTGCATCGTCCACCCACCCTCAGCTCCCTCCCCAAGCTCTTGAAGATTGTTCAACGTCCTGTTAATAAATGATGTTTTTTTGGCTTGGTGCCTATGACTCAAGAGGCTAAGGCGCCAGCCACGTACACCTGAGCTGGCAGGTTCAAATCCAGCCCGGGCCCACCAAACAACAATGACAGCTGCAACCAAAAAATAGCTGGGCCTTGTAGCTGGCGCCTGTAGTTCCAGCTACTTGGAAGGCGGAGGCAGGAGAATTGCTTGAGCCCAGGAGTTGAAGGTTGCTGTGAGCTGTGTACTCTACCCAGGGCAATAGCTTGAGGCTCTGTCTCAGAAGAAAAAAAAAAGAAAGGATATTTTTCTGGGATTCAGATGTGCAAAAGCTTACCCACAGGCCAAAGGTTTGTACAGAGACTAGTTACCTTTTCCATAACGTATTCTGAGATGACAAAGAATTTCAAGAGCTGCAGAGCCCATTACTAGAACTGATGTATCCACAAAGGCCTGGGATGGAGGTCACATGACCACCTTTGTCACCGCGAGATGGGCGTGGAACGCAGACACCTCTTTCTTGCCCTCGCAAAGGCAGAGCAGCTGCAGGGGGCCTGCCTGCCTCTCCCTTCGGGTGGGATAACCCTGCTCTTCCCTAGGAGAGGGGCGGGGCTCAAACATGTGCTCCTAGCCTTTCTTTCCTGAAGGCATGTCAATTTCAAGTAAATTTGTTTAGTCCTGTTCCGAAAGATGATGCAACGTGACTAGAAAGGAAGTGGGCAGTTGACTTTCTGCTGTGAGGTAAGGAATGTCACGTCGCCGTTCAAATGTGCTTCACATTCCCAGAAATATGTCGTGGTTGAAAAAGAGGCGGATGACTCAGTGCTCTGCTGGCTGTCGATAGATCTGAGGCTCAGCCCAAGCAGAGCTAAGGACAGGCCAATGGGAGGTCCAATGGGCACAAAGTGTCCAGACACTGTCCCCTGCCCAGGGGCTGCGGTTGGGGTGAGGAGCTGAACCAAGTCGGCACAGCATGGTTTACTCTAAGCTGTAAGGGCTACGGGCCCACACTGTGTCCTGTGGATTCTTAGTTACCCAGATGCAGAAGGGATGTTCATGGGAGGAAATAACGGGGAAATTCCCCAACGCTGAGAATTTTCTAGCCATGTTTCAGATTATTTGCTTTGCACAAGTGGGAACCTTTGTCTTTGGAAAAGGTTCTTGTAATATCCCTTGTCTCTTCAGAGACTTTGGAGCTTTGACCTGACTAACCTGTGCCAAGTCTTCCCATCACCTCCCTCATTCTCTAAATTAAACCTTTTCCTTTTAGAAAGACCTGGAAAATTCTTTCAAGGGCAAGAATTTGGCAACTGTCTTTGAAAATGAAGCATCAGCTTTGCAGGGGTTTTATGATGTTCCAGAGAGTAGCCACCTGTTCCTTCCCACCCACCTCCGGGCGCTGGGCCACCAAGCTAACGAGCCGTGAGGCAGAGCCAGTCCCCGGCCTGCCCCCCCAGAGGCCCCGGGCTCTGCAGAGACCCCTCTCAGACGCAGGCCCCGTCAGCCCCATTGACGATTCCCGCCAGCCAGTTAGATGCTGTCTCGGACCAGCAGCCCAAAGCAGTGTGGAGCTGTGGGCACCCTCAGGCTTTGTTCCCAAACGTGTTTCTTCACCTGGAAGACATAAAACGCATATTTCCCAAGGATGCTCCGCCAAGGGCAGGGAGAGTGGCACGGCTCTAAAGAATCCAGACTTACCGACTCCTGCATGCAGAGGGGACCCTGCCCCAGGAGGTTAATGCTCCACCTTGGACTTCTTAACACTTTGCTCTCTGACTCCGTGGTCTGTCTGTGAAGTCCTGAGGGACAATAGAGCTCAGCATGCTCTATTCCTGACAGGATGGGGTCGGGAATGAGGCAGAAGCTGGGGGAATCGGGGTGTCAGGGGATGGCATGAGAGACTTCCAGAGAGGTCTGTGTGAATCCCCAGGTCCCAGGGAGCACACCGCCACACAGCAAATAAAACAATGGCATGACAGGTTAAGAGGGAGATAGCAGGGAAGGAAGCAGCTTTCCCTGTGCTTTGGGGAAAAGGTGTCTATGCTGCCATTTTGCACTCGGGCCTGCCGGTGATGGGGCTGGCGCTGCCTCTGTCCCTGCGCTCCCCCCCGGATGTGTCATCCCACCTGGGTTAGAGCAGCTACCTGGCCAAGCAGCGGTGGGACCCTGGGCCGAGAGTTCTGTGTGTTACAAAGCAGCAGACAAGTTCCCACCATCTGGAGGCCATGTGGGGTGCTGGGGTGAGCCAGAAGACTCAATAGGGTCTTTGTAGTCCTGTGGGTGGCCCAAGGCCAACTGTCACCTGCTCCAAGTCTCAACTTCTTACCTGCGAAAAAGAGATCAGGCAACAATATTTGCAAGATGTTTTCTAGCTGCCTGGCTCTCTTCCTGGGCTGTCCCGACCAACAGAAATAACAGAATTTCAGAATTTCTGTAGTTAGAAATTTAGTGCTGTAGAAAACACAGGTTCCTTCTGGCTTCCTAAGACCAGCTCAGGTAAAGTGCTTTCCTGTGCCAGGGCGCACCTGATTCATGCACCCTGGCTCTCCTATTTTCACTGTTCTCCAAAAGATCAAGGAACTACGTGTTTGGAAAAGAAAGTTACAGAGTGGCAGCAAAAGTCTCCCCTTCCAGATCATTGCAGAAAAGAAACCCTCCTCTGTGTCCTGGTCATTATAAAATCCCCAGCAAGGAGTTCAGATGATGCTGCCCTCTGATGGCATCTAAGAAAATCCTTTTCTGAAGTGACAATGAGCTCTGTGGCTCTTCCCCTGCTGTCTGGGGGAATCTGAGCCACCTGTAATGTCTAAGACTTTTTTTCTCATCCCAAATCTATGACAATTTTCCACCCACAAGAAAGAGGCTTATATTCAAAACTTCCTAAACTTAGTTTTACTTTTCCCTAAAGTCAGACGCTGATTCTAGGAAACAGTATTCGTAGCTTATTAAATGTGTCCATAGTTTTAAATGTGCAGATATAACATCAGGGAACGCACAGGATCCTCCATGCTTACTTGTGAGATTTCAATATTGTGACAAATATTTCCTCGATTGATGACTTTTTATTTGTACCTTTAGAAAAGGATCTTGATGAAATTGAAGGTGTCCTTCTGATTTGATGAATTGTCCTTCATTGTAACAGGTCACAGAGGCCTCTCTGCCTCAGCTTCATAGCGGCCCTGTGTTCTGAAATAACTCACTGGTCCCCAGTGAGCAAAATGGTCTCTGGGAACAGAGAAAGCTGGGATTTCAGAAATTCTATTATTCTGTTATTTCAGATTGTCAGGCTGGCCCAGAAAGAGGGCCAGGCAGCTGTGGGAAAGAAAATAAGAAAGATAAAGCGTGAGGGAAATTAACAAAAGGCTTTAATCATGGTGTTATAACAGCAGCTGCTTGCCATGGGGAGAGGCTCCGATGCTGCGACTGCTTCTGGTCCAAACTCTCGCCCGAGACAGTGACATTAGCAGGGAAGGTTCTTTCTCCTTTCCTCCGAGCAAAGGTTTGGCTGCCTTGGAAGGAAGACAGAGGACAGAATTTCAACTCCAGGTCTCCTCAGCCCTCTGAAACCTCTGATTTTACAGAGGTGCAGGAATTTGGGGGCAAATTATTTGGTGGAGAGAAAGAAGCAACTTCCTTCTCTTCAGAGATGGGACTGGTAAAGATGCTGAGGATCAATTCCAGGATCAAAACCTCTCCCACCTTTCCCAGAACGACACATTTGGGAAAGTGACTAAACCTTCCTGTATGTTCATCTACTCAAGTGCAAAATCATAAAAAAAAAAATTATTTTAACCCATTTTATAGAACAATTGCAAAGAACGAACAACCTCAGGGAATGTTTTCAAGGTGCTTCCCTCTTAGCTCCTTGTCACTTAAATGCCTCCCGTTGTAGAACCCCAGGGAAGCCAGCTGGGTAGGTCACAGCCTGGGGGCCGATAAAGTCTACCTTGAGGGCATTAGTCAATGTCACATTTTGGGGGGTCTTTCTGAATAAAAGCTTAAGGAAAGCAGACCTGTGTGTCTTCATGCCAGAGCCAGAACTTTCTACAAGCAGGGACTGAATCTGGGAGCCAAGTACTTCTGTCCTCTTCCTGGGCCCACTACAGAACGTGTTTTTATTTTACTACATACACGTTTCTTCCTTCCCTTGATCGTGAATCGGAATATTTTATAGCTAGAAGGAATCTGAGGGGTGTTCTAGTTGTTTCTCAGAGCAGGCCCTGAAGCTGTGTGGTCCAGAGTTTTCCCAACTCGGACCCTGATTCAAAGGAAGGGAGTGGCTCCACCCAGCAAGCCAACAACCCTGCTGTGGGGATGCTTTCCTCACACTTGACTGAAATGTGTCTTTTGGTAGATGGTACCGGGCAGCCTCAGTTCAGTAGGGACTGAAGGCCAAAGGGCCAAGTTCAGGACAGGACCCTGAGCCTGTGGCAAAAGTGGGCAACGGTGGGAGGGTCCAGCTGGTCGGTAGGGTCCAGCCTCGAGTGCCAGAATTTCCCGCACTGCTCTCTCCAGCACAGGCTCGTGAAAGAGCTATTCACATCCATGGCCAGGGAGCATGCAAACAGGGAAAGAGAGCCACTTCTCCAGATGCGTGCTTGCCAGGCCTCACGAGGTGGCTTCAGACAAGTCGTGGGCCTGGGTGAATGACCAAGGCAAGGACTCGACCTCAGGGGAAAGTCTGGGCCAGATTCCTGAAGCTGGAGGGTGAGCCCAAGGACCCTCTGGGTACAAGGGGGGCAGGGCTAACTGGGTGCGGCGCCCCTGACACCCCCATTCCACCTGCCTATCATCGTGTGCCCCTAACAGGGAATGTGCCAAGCTTCCCCGGGCTTCCTTTCTGAGAGTTCAAGCCCAGCCTCTGTTGCACGTTGGTGGAACCTATCAGCCCTCCCGACTCCTGATCAATGCTTTGTGCTGAGTCAACTGCCTTTAAACTCTTTAGCGCAGAACAGCTGGTCGCTGGTGAGGTCATTTCACCACTGCCACCTGATAAGCCGACCTGCCTTGCAGAACCCAGAGACACAGGCAGGGTGGACAGGCTTGCCCCTCACATGACCAGCCCAGTCGCCTCGGCAGTTACTTAGACTTCTTTGTGCCTCAGTTTCCTTGTCTGTAAAATGGAGATAATAGCGGGTCATAATAGTTCCATCTCACAGGGTTGTTTGAAGATGAAATGAGTTAGTTCGAATAAAAGTAGTTAAAACAGTGCCTGGCACATAGCAAGTGCCCAACATTGATCTTTACCTTTCATCTCTGTACACACCTACCCTATCACAGCATGGGGCAGAGCTCCCTTGAAGGGACCTCTTGAGGACCTCATCCAGGCCGGGGACACGCTGTCTTTTGAGTCAGGTCTTTCCATTTGGGGGCTGCTCTGACTAAGAAAATTCTTCCTTGTACTCGGCCAAAATCCACCTCCCACTCTCTGGTCCTGGCTGTGCCAGAAGGCAAATGTCAAAAAAATAGTCTTGTAAGAGAAGGGCATAGAATGTAAATAACAGTGAAGGAATCAGGTTGAGGAGTTAGGGTCTCCCGGCAGCTGCCTTTCTGACAGCTCTTACCCCAGAGCTGAGCACAGACTGAAGTCCAAGACCTTGCAGTTCAATCTGAAAAATGCCAAACGTTGTGACTTCTTCTCTGCTTCCCGTAAAAACTCATGGAACTACCTCTCTCTGCATTCTTTGCAGACCATAGCTTGCTGCTCTGAGACCCAGGGACAAGTCACTCCATTTGTGCAAAGGTGGCAGTCACGAGGGCTTCGGAGTTATGACCTCACCTCACTCCCTACGTGCCGTCCAGCCTGTAATCTATCCGCATCAGGGAGTGTGCCCGGCGGGGCGGCCACACGCCGACCTCCTGTTTACAGAGCCGCCCTGGCGTCAGGTGTAAAATCCTGACCGACTGTGAGGCCCTCTCCTACCTTCTCTGGCAGCGTTATTTGAAGCTGGCACAGGCTGTGTGATATAAGAGTAATGCACACATTTTTTAGATAGATTTGATAGCTTAACATTTCAAGTATAAGTCAATTAAAACTTAGGGCAGCTGGGTCAGCTGTTGAGGTGCAGGCAGCAGGAGAATTTGTTCCATGTCACTCTGGAGGTACGAGAACTGTCACACAGTACTTCTAAACCCAAGGTGCTCTGGCTTTGAACTCATGCAGGGCAAGGCAGGCAGCAGTGCCCGTCACTATCAGGGAAGCTTTGTCCCTCCACCTGCTCGTCCAAGAGTCTAGCATACAGGAGAAGGGGACTGGGTCCGCTTTCCTGGCTTCTCTGAGCACTGCTGTGGTCCTGGGCCCTGTGATCTAAGGGCCTCCTGAGCCCTGCTGGGACTTATTCCCCATCTCAAGATCAAGTGCATGTGGGTATTCGCAGCCCTGCCCTTGCCAGCAAGAGTGCTGTGTACAGCAGCACCCTCCCCAAGACATATCTGCCCCTGTCACCTCAGTGAGTTCCCTCCCTCACCAGGGCATAATCTAATTAATCTCCCTCCAGCAACCTAAAATAAAAGGCTTTTTACCCCACTGACCCAGGCAGGATTAGGCATGAGAAGCTCAGACCTTATAAAATCAGCTCTGGGAATTGGGGAGTGGGAGGGGTGGGGAAAGGGACCCTTCTGCACCCCCCCAATGCTGTGGGGACAGGACTGCAGCAAGCATGCCGCCGGACAGCCCCCACCACTGGCCAAGGCTTCTCCTGAATCCTCATCCGTTGACCACATTTCCTTCAAATGAGTGAAGACCCATAAGAAGCCTAGAGGTCTGCGTCATTATTCCATCTTTGGGGCCCAGTGACGATCCGGATGACTCGTGCATAACTTCTAGGCTGGTCTGTTCCTCAGGGTCAAGGGCACCCCATGGAGCAGCCACCCGGGGTCCAGCCAGGCCCCTCACCCGCCACCAGGGTCCCCTGCTTTTCTATGACAACAAGCAGTGGCAGGTCCGGCCTGGAACCGAGCTCAGGGCAGAGCGCCTTGGTTCTTCAGAACATGAACTTGGGCTTTGACTCACACACATTGTCTGTTAAGTGTGAGCTTGTGCCTGCCTACGTCACTTCCTTCACCCCTTGACTTTGGGCAACTGAAAGCACTGGAGTTCCCCACAGTCTCTGCTACCTAGCTGGCCTGTCCTATCCCCAAGGAACCTCCTCCCCAGGATGGCCTCTTGAGGCCTCAGGGGCACAGCAGCACGGGCTCACCCTCCTGACTCTCTGGCCACTTCCTCCCTGGACCCTCATTGCAGCCTTTCTCTCCCTTCCCTGCACAGGGGCACGTCCACAATCAAGGGTCTTGAACCTCCCTCCCCGGGTCGTCACCGCTCCCAGTTTACTGAATGCACGAACTCCCTCCTGAGTCAACAAGGGACACTGACTCACTGCGTGGGAGGCCGCCTAGGCACCCAGGCCCCTCTCTCCAGCCCAGACCCTATCCTGGCTGCATGTTTGCTGTTCCCCAAGATTTTCCTGGTCCTCCCTGCAAACCGCCTTCTCCCTTTCTAGTCCCAAGTCACCAGAAGCTCCTGGGAGACACTGCCAGCTTCTTGCCATCACAGACTCAGCTACTCATGTTGATTGATCTTTTTATTCACCTCTTGTTTTCTTCCTGGAAACCGCCCAGCTGCTACCATAGGAGAGCTATTCTTTGGCCTCCTGTACCTCTGTCCCTCAGACAGCCACCGGCAGGCAGGGCAGCGGAGCCCAGTGTGGACTGAGTCCTGCTCTGTCGCCCTCACAAGCTGCTGCTTCTTGCTTCCAGTCGCAGGGGCCTGCACCCGCCAGGACCCTTTGCTTAATCTCAGTCCTACTACGCGTCACCTGAGCAGACTTAGCCTCTCCCAGCCTCGTTCCTCCTCTGCACAGTGGTGACATCCTGGAGTAGGGATAGAATTAAAAATGCAAAGCAAGTGACTCCGAGCCATACAGACTCAAGTGCTCAATCCAAGGAAGCGCTAATGATAATGCTGGTGACGAGCCTGTCCCTAACAACCTGTGGATCAGTCAGTCCAGAAGGTCTCCGTGTGCTCCGATCACAGGGACACGTGCAGGCGCACACACACACACAGGGCAGTGCCACAGAGACCATGTGACGTGGTCTATAGGCCAACACCTTATACAGGTGAAACCAAGTTAAAGTGCCTTCTGCTCCTCTTGTTAAAAATTCGTTCATGGGTATCCATAAACTCACTCCTTCTGGCTGTCCCCTGCTTGTTCACGATATGCAGATGGTCCGGCTGTCAGTGTCCTGTGGGCGTCTTCGCTCTTTCTCCCGAGCTCTCCCTCTGAGATGCTGCTGAACACTTCCTGTTCTAAACTCAGCCGTCCAGTGATATATATTTTTTCTTTTTGTAGAGACAGAGTCTCACTGTACCGCCCTCAGGTAGAGTGCCGTGGCGTCACACGGCTCACAGCAACCTCCAGCTCTTGGGCTTACGCGATTCTCTTGCCTCAGCCTCCCGAGTAGCTGGGACTACAGGCGCCCACCACAACACCCAGCTATTTTTTTGTTGCAGTTTGGCCGGGGCTGGGTTTGAACCCGCCACCCTCGGTATATGGGGCCGGCACCCTACTCACTGAGCCACAGGCGCCGCCCAAATGCTATGCTTGGCAATGGTGATGATGAAGCTGAAGACGGAGGAGGAAGATACAGAGGAAGAGGAAGAAGGCAGAGAGAGGGAGGAGGGGAGGCCTCTCACGTACTCAGCACCCACCCTGTGCCCGGCACGGCCAGGAGTGCTTTACGGGTACAGACTCCTTTGACTTTATTTTTCATATACATGTGTTTATTAGGTTTCCACTCTTTGCCTTCACAAAATTAAAAAGGCTTAAAATTTAATAACAATAACAATGTTTAAGATAAGGACTAGAAACAAAAACCCAAGTACGAACGAAGATAAATACATTCAGAAAAGAAATCAGACGATTGCTGCATCAAAATATTAAGCGATAATAATAACAATAATGCAGAGAAAGTAACATTCATATTGTCAGATAAGAAAGAGTAGGTCTGTTATAGAATGCTTTATCTCTGAGGTTCAGTATGGTCCTTTGGATTTTTTTTTTTATTTTTTTTTTTTTAATTTGGCCGGGGCTGGGTTTGAACCCGCCACCTCCGGTATATGGGACCGGCGCCCGTACCCGCTGAGCCACAGGCGCCGCCCCTGGATTTTTTTTTCTAGAGACAGAGTCTCATTTTGTCACCCTGGGTAGAGTGCCGTGGCATCATAGCTCACAGCAACCTCAAACTCTTGGGCTTAAGCAATTCTCTTGCCTCAGCTTCCCAAGTAGCTGGGACTACAGGTGCCCGCCACAACGCCTGGTTAGTTTTTGTTGCAATTATCATTGATGTTTAGCTGGGCTGGGTTCGAACCTGTTGTTTAGCCTGGGCTGGGTTCGAACCTGCCAGCCTCAGTGCATGTGGCCGGTGCTATAAGCCCTATGTTATGGGCGCTGAGCCGATTTTTTTTTTCTTTTTCTTTCTTTTTTTTTTTTGAGAGAAAATCTTACTTTGTTGCTCTGGGTAGAGTGCTGTGGCACTCTCACACAAACCTCAAACTCTTGGGCTCAAGGGATCGCTTGCCTTAGCCTCCAAAATATCTGGGAATACAGGCGCCCACCATAACGCCTGGCTATTTTTCTTTAATTTTAATTTTAATTTTTACATATACTTTTGTTAATTAGGTTTTCTTTTCTTTCTTTTTTTTTTTTTTTTGTCCTCACAAACGCCTGGCTATTTTTTAGAGATGGGGTCTCGCTCTTGCTCAGGCTGGCCTTGAACTCCTGAGCTCAGGTGATCCACTCGCCTCAGCCTCCCAGAGTGCTGGGATCACAGGCGTGAGCCACTGTGCCAGGCCTCATTTGATTCTTATAACAGATCCATTTACTATCCAGAAAACTCCAGTGAGGGCACAGTCATCATTCTGGTTTCACAGCTGAACAAATGGGCTAAGTTGCCTGAGGTCACACAGCTCAGGAGAAGTCCCTGTGGTGATTACAACACATATCCTATCTCTGGAGATTACTTTTAGCAGAGGAAAGATAAGAGAAGAGGATGTGGATGAGGAGAGAGCCTGACACCTGCCTTGAGGCTTCAGAACAAAGTGCTGGGTCCTGGGAGAAAGGCCCAGACTGCTTGGGGGGAGCGTCAGGGAGGTGATGGTCACACTCAGGCCTGGGAGGTACGAAGGCCATTTGTGTTAGGTGTGGGCAGAAAAGCTTTGGATGAAGGGAAGTGTGTGACTAAACCCTCTGCCATCCTGGATGAGGGCCCAGGCCCTGGAGGAAGGCTACAGGGGACAAGGCTGGGACAGCTGGTGAAATCCAAATAAGACCTGCGGGCTGGATAAGCGGCTTTCTGTTTCCATCCAAATTCCTGACTTCAGTCATTGTGCTGTGGTTGTGTACAGAATATCTTAGTTCTTAGGAAATACACATTATAGTATTTAGGGCCACAATGCCTCCTGCTTACTGTCAAAAGACACGACACATGTGTATGTGTGTGCGTGTGGGCGTACATATGTGTGCACATGTGTGGGTGTGCAAGTGTGTGTGTGTGTCTAGCACATGAGTTAGAGAATGACCCAGCAAATGGGGCAATTCTGTAAACAATGAATGAGTCTGGGGAGGTGGCAGATGGGAATTCCTTGCATTATTCTTGCGATCTCTCAGTAAACTTGAAATTATATCAAAAGAAGAACTTACCTAAAAAAAAAACAAAAACAAAACAGGGCGGCGCCTGTGGCGCAAAGGAGTAGGGTGCCGGCCCCATATGCTGGAGGTGCCGGGTTCAAACCCAGCCCTGGCCAAAAATTGCAAAAGAAAAAAAAAAAAAGAAGAATTTACCTAAAATACCTGCACTTAAACAGCAGTGCACAAATTGCATGATCTTATTAAAACCTCTGAAATGTGTGAGAGTGGTTGACCCTGAGAGGGAGGGAGGGAGAGAAGGAAAGATGAAGGAATTTTAAAAAAATAAAGGGGACACTAATTGGGAAGAAGTAGAAGAGAGATGAGGGGTTGGGGAGCAGAGGAAAGAAAGATGGGGAACGGGAGAGGAGAGCCCAGGTCCTTCTCAGACTGTCACTTGGGTTCCTGCGTCCATTACCTGATGGTGACTCCTGACCCCTCACCCCCAGCTGGGTCATGCACATCAATCCTGTGTTTAGAAATACCTGACAGAGGGCACATCCTTAATTCCCCACCGTTAACTATGACTCAGCGACCCAAACAACCCTACCGCTGCCCAAGGCCATCCCCATTCCTCCAGGCTCCCAGAAACCTAGAACCCTCCTCCCTTTCTCTGCATTTCCCTCTGATCACCACATCTTTTTCTTTCACTCCTTCTTGTCCTTTTCTAGTTCAGAGATTTCTATGGTGGCCTCCTGCGGAGGCAATGTGACCCCGCCCAGTTGCCTTCAATTCACCAGCTCTTCCGGCCACCCTAATTTCCTTTGATTCGGGAATATACTCCAATTCATTGCTGTCTTCTTTCCGACTTTTTCACAAGTGTTTTTCTTCTCTGGCTTTGTGGAGAGTCCTTGGAAGCAGATGCTGAACTAGTTTTGGATCCCTTTTGGGTCCTCCTGGGTGCCTGTCGCCTGGTTGGGGGCACGGCAGCTGGAGTTAACTGGTCCCTAATCAATTATGTGTTTTTTCCTTATTTCTGAGAAACTCGACTATATGTGAATTTTCATGTTCACCTTGCGCCTCGCGCTGACCCTCAATGAGAATGAAAGGAGGAGATTGGACCTCCAGGGATGTTAAGGGTTACTCTTTAGGTGTGGGGGAGGTGACAGGCAGCAGCCTCAGTAGTTACCCCCAGGGCTCTTTAGAAACTGACACCAGGGCAGCTCTGTGTTTTTAATGCTTCTCAAAGAAAGGCTTCCCAACACTCTGACATTGATTTTAGAATATATGTTTTTTTCTGTAGATGTTCCCATATTTAGCCTGCTTTAAAAAAGCACACTCCCTGGTCATTTGCTGTGTCATGGCGCTTGATCCCTATTTCCCAGCCTAAGGCACAATTTTTTTTTTTTTTAATATCAGAGCAAACAGCGATTGATTCTATTTCTAGTTGCTTCAAAACAACTCTCATGGCCGAGTCACTGTCCAAACAAGGAAGGGCTGGGTGAATAAGTCTCGTAGCTAAACGTCTCAAAACGCCCGTGTTCCATCCATTTAACTCCCTCTCCCAATACTTCATCATTTCAGCTCATAAGGGAGAGAATGATGTAATGCCTAATAAATGCCAAAGCAGCCTTTTGGAGACGCGACACCAAACATGGGCAGAATGCTGGGGCCAAGTTTGCTCAGGCAAATATTCAGATATTTGCCCGCCATTCAAGTTTACATCTGAGATGCACGTTCCAAAACAGGTTTCATGGAGGTTTTGATCTATCTAGATGATCTATTTGAAGTTTTGAACTTCAAAGCACTGTTTGAGCCCAAACAAGGTGCACCTGCCTAATTCTCTGTATGGTTCACGGGGTGGGAAAGGAAAGGGACCAAAACACTCATGTCTTCCCAGAACTATGATAATATGATGAAGGATAACCACTTACGGTCAGTGGACATTCTTTTTTCAAACTCTAATGTAAATTTCCTGCTGCGATTTTAACCTATTTCCTCTTGTCCAGTTCTCGGGGACAGAGGCGGGGAGGGAGGATGGTAAATAGTTCACTGTGATTCCTTGAACATGTTTTGGCCTTTCCATGTGAACATAACGTGCCTGATCTTTCTATAGGTGTCCAGTTGTTTGCCCAGGTGCAACCCATTTTTCTTGTTAATTCTCAAGTTCTTCTCTGCTCCCTTTTGAAACTAGGAGTGTCTACCAGCTATTCATGGGTCCAGATGAGAGAAAAGTGTCTTGGCCACAAAAGCGTGTCCATTATGTGATTTTAGGCTGTCCAGACACTGTACCTTAAACTTCTGATTCAATGAGCCTCACCTCACCTGTTACACCTTTCACAGTCTGCACAATCACACCAGAGGAAAAAATCTCAGATCCAGACCTTCTCCCACATGGACTTCCGTGGAGCCCCCAAACACCCCAGGTTATGGTCTTTAAGGACACAGGTTAAAGGCCTATTTCTGTAATTAAATCCACATATTTGCCTCCCTTCTCCTCCCAATTTTCTGCAGAACCAACAAATGTAGTTAGGATCATTCCAAGCTGCTTTAGACCTCCACCCAGTCCTGGAGCCCCCCCAGAATCAAAGTGTGTGCACGGGCAAGTCACTGGAGGAGAAGGTCCCCCACAGGGAGTTAGGTCAGGACAGGGCAGAGCACAGGGTCCTCTGTGGCTACTTGGAAGCAGAGTGGGTCCCAGGCAGTTTCAGGTTTCCTGGAACAATTGTCCTCACACCTACTGTCCTTCTCCTGTGGGTTCCCAGGTCTGCAAAGAAAAAGTAAAATGCGACATGAAGCCACATTTAAAATGCTCCTCTCTCGCCAGCTTTTTTTTTTTTTTATGACTTTTCTTTCATTTATTAATCTATTAAAAAAAATTTTTTTTGAACAACGTCTGTGTTGCCCAGGCTGGACTGGGACTCCTGGGCTCAAGTGATCCTCCCACCTCAGCCTCCTAAGTAGCTGGGACCATAGGCATGTGCCATAGCACCTGGCTCTCTAGCCTTTGACTGGGTCTAAATAAGGTGTCCCTGAAGTGTGGCTTCCAAATTCGGTTCGTGATTCTGGTCAGATGAGAGCCTGATCGTGCTGACTATGGGTGAGGAACAGGGACGTGGCTCCAGTTGCCTGAGCCCAGTGCAGGAGAGCAGGGACAGCAGATAAAATATGGCCTGGGATGCACCTACACTTAAACCATGCACAGTTTATCTGAAATTCACATTTAACTGGGGATCCTGTGTTTTTACTTGCTAGAGCTGGTGCCCCCTAATAGGGAAGACAGACACGATTAGGGAGAGCAAGAGCTGCCAGAGAACCTAGGAAGGGCCCCCAACTCAAAGCTAATTGAGGATTTGATAAAATTGGGAAGGAGACGTCCCTGGGAATGAATCTCCCTGTGATGTCTAAATTTTGACCTGCTCAGTTTCCAACCTGGGCCAGTTCATCTTTCCTTAGATAACCTGCTACCCTGCCATGCTACCAGCAGGTCACCAGATCAATGCTGAACTTGGTGTGGACACCCGATCAGCCTAACAGACTGTAGCCTGGAATTCCTGGGCTCAAGTGATCTACCTGCCTCAGCCTCCCCAGTAGCTGGGACGATGTTTATTTATCACCACAGCCGACGGACGGGGTTTCCTTCCAATAGATCATGCAGGTATTTAAAATGATGGCACAAGATTTCTATTTGTTGACATGGAGTGCTATCGACCACGACCATCAAATATTATGTGAAAAAATAGTAAACGAAACAAAACATATGGAATGTTCTCATCTCTTTCTCCTCCTCTCTCTTCTTAAAAAAAAAATCTATATCCACTTAGCACTTGCTAGGATGAAAAGTTATAAGGGTTGGTGAGGATGTAGAAAATTGAAATTCTCTCCCAGGAGTTGGAGGTTGCTGTGAGCTGTGTGATGCCACGGTACTCTACCCAGGGCCATAAAGTGAGACTCTGTCTCTACAAAAAAAAAAATTGAAATTCTCCTACCTTGCAACCCACCTGTAAGGTAGTGCAAAATTCTCGTTTTACATGACAATTCAATGTAAAATGGGGCCATGGCTTTGGAAAACAGTCTGGCGGTTCTTTGAAAAGTTAATGGTAGAGTTACCGTAAGACCATTCCTAGGTATATACCCAAGAGAGCTGAAAACACCTGTCCATATAAAAATCTCATCCATAAAGTTAAAGCCCAGGGCCAGGAGGAGGAGGGACAGGAGGAAGTGACTGCTGGTGGGTACAAGGGTTCTTCCTGGAGGGACAAAAATGAAAATTGAAAACCAGTGAAAAGCGGACTTTACATGGATGGGTGGTTTGGTATTGTCAATCAAGCTGTTAAAAAATCTGTGTATGTGGACTGAGGCAGGAAAAAACCCTTGTAATAAAAAAATGCTAAAGGCGGTTGTCTCTTTGCCTGTGGGATTATCTTACGTTCCCATTTGTGTATCTTCCAGTATCTTTCAAAGTATGCAAGGATCGTGTGGTTATATAATCAAGGAAACAAAACAAAACTCGTATCTTTTCCAGGCCTGTTTTTTTTTTTTTCTTTTTTTTTTTTTATTGTTGGGGATTCATTGCCAGGCCTGTTTTTTAAAGCCCTTGGGACCAAGGACTCTCACAGGCAGGGCCCCACCCCATGTCCAGCAAACCTAAAACTCACCCACCCGCCTCGTCAACTTGCTTCTTTCCATGGAAATACATGAATTTTTAATATATATATATATATATAATTTTGCTCTCAAAATGATCAGGCTACAAGTAACTCATGTTGGTCTGGCTTTGCCTCTCTCACAGATCACCACGTAAACTCAGGATTTCATGCAGGGAGGAGAATGTGTCACCTGCAGAGAGCCTTCCAGGGTGATGAGATTTTTATGAATTATAAACTAACAATGTTGATATAACGTTACATATATACCATAGATATTTAAACATGAGTTCAATTTTTCAGGTTTTTTTTTAAACTAAGAAGAAAAGAGACTTCAAACAGGCTCAATGGCACATGAGCTTCGGCAGAGGCTGAGTGAACCTGGCAGTCTCCCTCCAAACCCACACGGATGTACCAATTTGAAAACGTTTAGTAATGATCACTTTCTGCTAACACATACGTTAAATCCATCAATATGCCAATTTTGACATTTAGTGTTGACCTTCCTACTTAAGCAGCAGAGTTTAAATTTTTTTTTTTTTTTGTAGAGATAGAGTCTCACCTTATCACCCTCAGTAGAGTTTCGTGGCGTCACACAGCTCACAGCAACCTCCAAATCCTTGGGCTTAGGCGATTGTCTTAACTCAGCCTCCCAAGTAGCTGGGACTACAGGCGCTCTCCACAACGCCCAGCTATTTTTTTTTTGTTGTTGCAGTTTGGCTGGGGCTGGGTCTGAACCCGCTACCCTCGGCATATGGGGCCGGCGCCCTACCCGCTGAGCCACAGGCACCGCCCCAAAGTTTAAATTTTTGTCACAAAAATAAGAATAGCCTGACAGCTTCTTTTAAGGTAATGAGCCATGAAAGGCATTCCCTGATAATTGCTTTGAAAATGTACCTCCAATTGCTAAGGGAAACTGACTCCACCCCAGTGTGATTTTCACTGGGATTTTCCCGTCATTGGTCAGCTTTGACAGTCAGCCTCTTCCCCTGACACCAACCAACCAAAGGCCATTGTTTCTCACCTCTTGGGCTAAAACCACTATTTTCTTCTAACACTCTACATACAAGATTACTGAGAGCTATTTTTCCCACATCAGCCTCCTTGACTGCGTTATTTTTCTTTTAAGAGTTAGCTCGGCACCTGTAGCTCAGTGGTTAGGGCGTCTGCCACATACACCGGGGCTGGCAGGTTTGAACTTGGCCCTGGCCTGCTAAAAAACAACAGTTATAACTACAACCAAAAAATAGCTAGGTGTTGTGACAGGCGCCTATAGTCCCAGCTGCTTGGGAGGCTGAGGCAAGGCTTAAGCCCAAGGGTTTGAGATTGCTGTGAGCTGTGACGCCACAGCACTCTACTGAAGGCGACATAGTGAAACTCTGTTTTAAGAAAAAAAGAGAGAGACAAGTTCCTGCTCTATTGCTCAGTTTGGAATTCAGGGGCGAGATCACAGTTCACTGCGGCCTGGAACTCCTGGGCTCAAGTGATCTTCCAGCCTGAGTATCAGGGACTGCAAGTGTGCACCAACACACCTACTAATTTTTTTTTATTTTTTTGTAGAGATGGAGCCTCCCTATGTTGCCTAGGCTAGTCTTGAACTCAAGCTATCCTCCCCACTGGCCTCCCAGAGTGCTGGGGTCAAGGCCACCCAAGCTTGGCTATACTAACTCTTTCTCCCACAGCCAGAGAAACTACATTCAACATGGGCAGTTCATTCTTAGATTTATTCCTTTTTTGCCTTCTTGTTTCCTCGTGTATTTACAGCCAGATGCCATCTAAGTAGGAAATAGGAAATTTCTAGTCCGTGAAATTCACAGGAAAAGCTTCAACTGTACCAAGCATCTGCCCCACCACTTAGTCAGCTGGGCACAGTGTTGAATCTATTTTTGCTGACTCCAGGAGCACATACTAAAGACCATTGTGTTCTGCAAAAAGCGATATAATTTTGGAACAGATTGTCTCACACATGAGTTTTCCTGCATCATCTTTGGACCCAAACCACATCTGACTTCCATCTTCTAGCCCACCTTGAATACTCCTTTTAAATAAAATACTACCACCAGCTACCACCTTCTTAAGGTCATCAGCCTAAGCAGGTGTGTTGACATCAAAGGGATTTAATCACCATAGATTGGAGTTCCAAAGTTGTATCTTGGAGGTACTACCATTTTTTTCCTACATACTCAGAGACAACTTCAGTATCTCAGCTGGGCAGAAACTGAAAGAGCAGGCGCTCCTTCCGCTCTTGTCCCTTGTACAAATGTGAGGATCTATTCCTAGTGTTCTATAGCCTGACTTTCTTTTACCAAATCAATTTTTATTTTGTAGAATTAACATATGTTTCAGTCTCCTTCCCAGGGCAGCCAGGTGTATAGAAGTCGGAGGCTGAGGACGAGGTTCATTACCTGCTGTTAGCACAAGACCTGCACGCATCAATGCTGCAGCCGCAGGATATCACAGCCCAGACGGTCCACAGAGGAAACACGTCTGGCCAGTTTGAAGTTGCCTTTGGTCCCTGGCACGTCTGTAGGAAATGCATCAGGTATGCCTCTGCCACCAGGTATATGCCATTCTGGCCGAGGACAGCTTGAGCCATGGCGTTTATAAACGTTGGCATTAGCTTATCTGATCTTGATTGTAGTATTTCTTTCCAGCTCATTTTGAACCTGACTCTGTGAACTCCAGAAATAGTTTTTACGACTGTGGATTTTCCATGACCACGACCAATTGTCCCTATGTTAATTAGAGCTCATCTGCTGATAACTTTGTTTAAAAGTGGAGTCAATTTCGTAACATTCCAGGTGGCATGATCCATGTGAGAAAGATGCCCCCTGGCTTGGTGCCCTTGTTCAGTGGTTAGGGCACCTGCCACATACACTGAGGTTGGCAGGTTTGAACCCGGCCCAGGCCAGCTAAAACAATGACAACTACAACAAAAATAGCTGGGTGCTGTGGCAGGCGCCTGGTAGTCCCAGCTACTTGGGAGGCTGAGGCCCGAGAATCGCTGGTGACGCAGAGTTAGCTGCTCCACCAAATCCCACCTTTCCAAGTGTGGCAGCTTCTGATTCCTCTGGGAGGTGACAAGGGTATAGGATTTTAGCCCCTCGTGTGAATGTTTGTGCAGAAGAATCATCTTTCAAACTTTTAACTCAAATGTATTTCAACTCTTGATACGAGAAGTCCAAGTTCCCTCAGTTGCTTTTGGTCTCAGCTGTGCTCACGAGTGTCAAGGACGCGAGTTGCCAACAGGTCAAATACAAGTTCAAAACCTCAGAGGTCAGTAGACCAAATTCCAACTCCTAACTGTGGGCCCATGCATTCACCTGCCGAGACCACCACACCCTTGGGCCTAGGACTCAGGCTACCCAGTGCCCTCCAGGCCTTGTCATAGGATGACCCTCGTGGAAAATACAGTGTCACCAGATCAGGTGCTCCCAGCCAGGAGCCTGGGCTCCACACCTCTGCATGCCCCTCACTCTGGCTGGGAAGCTCTGGGCTGTGGCAGTCACTTATTTAATCCTTCAACTACTCTATGAGGAAGGCACCATCTATCCTCTATTCATGGTGGGGGAAATTGAGGCACAGAGAGGTGCAACAGTTTTTCTAAGATCACACAGCCAGAAAAGCAGCCGTTGTTACCTGCATGAGGTTCTGGGCACCTCAGCCTCTCCGACAAACCTTTTGGAATTATGTTTCCAATTTAGGCAAATCATAACATGCATAAAAACGTGAATCCATGGCCTGGCTTTTCCAGGTTGCATTCACTTTTTCACACCTCCCCATCCCGTCTTCTCTTTTAAGACTCCACACTAGGGTCTGCACTGCTGGAGAGCACACACAAGGCAAACTGCGGAACTCAGAGTGACACTCCAATACCTCCTGGCCAAGTGACTAGTCGCAGCAAAACCACTGACCTCTACACCCATAGACTCTCAAAATACTTGATGGGGATGAAAAATGAAGAAAAAGGAGCAGGACCCTGTTTTAGCAGCATCTGATTGGTCAAAACAAGTCCAGAAAAGAAGATGCTTCTAAATTCTTCTTCTGTACAAGATGCAGACGTTAAATCTTTCAGCTTTCCTGTGCTTTTCTGGAGAACTTCTTGTTCTTTGTGGCTCTATGTCACAACCGTGTTTTGTGTTTTAATCTCTGTAAATGCCCAAGAATGCAATCGTATTACCTAAGTCACACTTCAATTACCCTAAGACAAATATGTAAACAAAAAGCTTCACGCGCTCACACGCTAGTTGTTACCTGAAATCGATGCCAGTGTACACTGACATCAACAAACTGATGGAAAGAAGCAGTTGTTGTTTGTCCAAGTTTTTATCAACTAGGACGACACAAATGTTTCTTCTGGTTGCAATGAATCACCTATCAAGAAACAGAGACATTCTACCAAGCGGTGATTACAATGCATCTTATTTTTGTATTTACAAAATGTTCTTGACATGGCTGAGAAGAAGATCGGGCGTGAACACATACCAAGCACCTGCTATGTGCCAAGTGCTTCCCCTGACATGGTAAAAATCTCTGGGAGACCGGTGTGATTATTCTCAATTTCAAGAGAAAGAAACAGAGTCCGAGAGATTAAGGAATTTACCCGAAATCATACAGCTACTGGGAAAAGTGGTAGGGCCGACATACCTCTTGGGCCTCCGGAGAAAATCTTGGGGAAACTATGTAGATTCATTAATTTCCCAAAGTTTTGGTTTCATCCCTACACCTAACCGAAATTAACATTCTCTCAAGATGCAAAACAGTTCATAGAAACATTGACTGTCAGAACATGCACTTCGATGACTGGCAGAGACACAGGTTCTCACACTTCCACACCCCTTCCCTGAGACAGTGGAAACTGACATGTCACGATATTCAACATCCACCCAAATGCAAATGCGTTAACCCCCTAAGTTAAAAGGCAGACAGTGTCGTGCTGAGAGACGCCCTGCTTAGGCGAGATCTAAAGCAGAACAACACGGAAAAGTTGAGAGCATAAGGATGGGGAAAGATGATCAAAAAGAAAAGAAAATAAATTAACCAAAAGAGAAAGGGCATAACTATGGCAGAAAAGGTTACTATATTATGATAAAATTTTCTTTTTTTTTTTTGAGACAGAGTCTCACCATGTTGCCCTTGGTAGAGTGCCGTGGCGCACAGCTCACAGCAACCTCCAACTCTTGGGCTTAAGTTATTCTCTTGCCTCAGCCTCCCAAGTAGCTGGGACTACAGGCACCCAGCACAATAGTCTGCTATTTTTGTTGTTGTTGTTGTTGTCATTGTTGTTTGACAGGCCCGGGCTGGGTTTGAACCCGCAAGCCTCAGTACATGTGGCTGGCGCCGTAACCACTGTGCTACAGGTGCCAAGCCTGGAAGGCTCTTTCTCAAATCTTTGTGCTGCAGGATCCTTCCGATCTTTCAGACTTAAAACAGAAGAGAGATCTTCCCACCTGCTGGGAAGTTAATCTCAAATAACTAAACCCGAGGAGATCTGCTGTCTGTCTGACTTCTCCCTCGGGAATCACCATTGTGGTGGAGCAGGGACCATCAGGGTCTTATCTGCATCCCTGCATCCCGAGCAGAGCAGGTAGTTAATCTCAAATAACTAAACCCGAGGAGATCAGCTGTCTGTCTGACTTCTCCCTCAGGAATCACCATTGTGGTGGAGCAGGGACCATCAGGGGCTTATCTGCATCCCTGCATCCGGAGCAGAGCAGGTAGCGGTGCCAAACAAACACTCACAAACGAAGACCGAATGTCAAGAGGAGAGGTCGGGATAAAGAACGATTCCTCTATGGAGCATCTACTTCTCTTCAAACCCTCCAAAGTCAGACTTTTAGATGTTTCCCTGTTGAAAATCAAGTTGTCTTCAAGTTACATTTTGTTTAGAATGTTTGCAATTTAGGAGCTACTGATCTCCATAGATGTCAAAGCGAAACAATTCCTCCAAATTCTTAGGATCTGTGCTTAGGATTCATTAGGCTCTTCTGTTTTTACATGCCAGGAAGCCCGTGATTATGTAAATTTCTAGAAACCTAAAGGTCCTTCTTGGCAGATTCCTGCTCTATGGATCCCCAGTCCTATGAAATCTTCCCCCATTTCTCCCCAGTGTCTTTTCCCCTTGGTGTGAATCACCTGCCGTGGCCAGCAGCCTCTAGCTAGTTTCCAGGCCTCCATGTGACCAACAGAAGAGTCAATAAAACCATGTATCTCATCAAATCAATTCTTTGCTTCAGAGCTCCAGCTTCCGACACCACCAGCGTCCCCAGATCACTTGCACTGTGTTAGACACTGGTCTGGGCCTTCACCTGCCTTTCCCATGGAATCCTCCCAAGGGGACAGACACTGTCATGATTCTATAGGTGAAAACTCAGAGGTGAGCTGCATTGCTGGTAGGCGGTGGGCGGGAATCAGAGTGGGGGCCCTGATCCCTGACCCTACACTCCACCATCCTGCTGCGGCTCAGGGAAGCCTCAGAGGGGACTGAGCTTGGAATTCGACCCAAGCTCCTGCCCTGGCCCCCTGGGGACATAAAAGCCCCCACCTGGGCTCTCCTGACAGCTACACTGTAGGCCTCCTGGCCTACCTGGATTCTGCTTCTCAGAACAACAGAGGTGCTGGCCTCCTGTGTATGTGCTCAGGACCTCTGCATGCAGGGCCCAGTTGGCACAGCCTGTCCCATCTTCTCCTTGAAGCAGAGAGGAGGTGAGCTGGTCTCTGCCCTGGAGCTGCCCCTGCTCTGGCCACGTGTCTGTGTCCATGCTTACTGACCAGAGGGCTAACTGTGGGATGCCCCACAGATGGGTCCCCCCTCCCAAGGGCCTGGTATGTGGGCCTGTCATTGATGGTGCAGCCCCTTCACATTTTTTGATGAGATTGATTTTGAACAGGATGAAACTCTGTTTTTCTTTTTTAATGTTTTTAATTAAATTGCCTGGGTCACTGACACCCTGCAGAGACTCGGAAATGCAGCCTTGCAGTTTGTTAATGATACACCATCTGTTTGTTCACGCTGTGTGGTCACATGGTCTCTGCTCTGCAGAACATCCTGTCTCACTGGCCTAAACCAGTTTGCGGGTGAAATGCTTAGGACCGAGTGCCAGAAAGTCTCTCTTTTTCTTTCCCTTTCTCTCTCCCTTGCCTCCCTCCCTCTCTTTCTTCTTCTCACCCACTTTAAGATTGGCAAAATCTGTGTTAACTGTTTGTGACACTCACCTGTTTCCTCCGCAGTATCTTAGCCTGGCTTCTGAGCGGCACCGCTGTCCACAGTATCTTAGCCTGGCTTCAGAGCAGCACCACTGGAGACCAGGGCCAGCGAACGCCAGAGCTCAGACAAACTGGGCACATTTTCCAGTGGAGGGAGAGCCCAGGACAACAGGCCTCTGAGGGCAGCACCACTGCCCAGCCAGGTTCAGGGGGAACCTCGGACCCTCCCAGGCAGTACAGGGTGAAGCCCTGGGGCCCCCTCTGACTCATTTTCTTCACCTATAAAATTCATGATCATTAACTCATTTCACATGATAAGTAGATTAGCTCCCTGTGGATGTTTTTAAAGAGCTTCAAGTCTTATTTATTTTAATGAAGACGCAAAAAGAAAAAACAACAGAGGCTAAGATTCCGACCCTCCAGTGGAAAATCTCACAGCTCATTGCTGGACCCTCTGTCCTTACCCACTGCGGGGATGGGGGACACAGGTGGGGGAATCAGACACCCTGCTAAGCTCGAGGGAGGAGCCTGGTGTTCACAGGACGGAAGATGGGTGACTACAAAACAGAATAAAACATTTACAACTCCAACAACTCAGACACTGGCTGGTAGCTTCACTCTGAGAAGCCATTTCTCAGTGTCTGCATCAGAGTAAGGTGATAAAGCACCTTAGCAGGAAAGGCGCCTCTCCTGGGAGGCGGGACAGGTGGCTGGGGCCACAGAGCAGGCTGTGGGCAGGTACAGGGGACGGCTCCGCCCACTGGCACGTGGGAGCCGGGCTGCTCACACACGTGGAATCTCAGCAATGCAGGCGCCGGCCGCCCTCAATGGGCCGAGTGGGCCCCACACACGCCTCTTCCTCTCCTTACTTACGTCAGATCTCTCTTTCTGGATGTGACCGGTGGGGCGTGGGGAGAGGGTGATTATACGTTATCCATCTCATCTGATTCTCTCACTTCCTCCAGGCCCTGATTACAAGGTTTAGGGCTTGGGCGCATGCGTGTTCAGCGTGTGTGTATGTGCACGGGAGTGTGTTTATGCCGAGAGACACATTATTTTGTAGGGAACTGGCCCATGTGGATGACTCATCCTTAGGCGTTTCACACTTAGGGCTTATGAAATACATCTCCAGTCAGCAAAGAACCAGTGGCCCAGAACCTCTCTTATCAACTCTGATAGAAGTTTGCAACCCATAAAGCCCAGCTCTGCACACTCCCTGCAGAGAAAACATCTGGAGGGGACATCTTGGCCCACAACAATGTTATGTGAGGTGACCCCTTCCTGAGAGAAGTTCAGCCATTGTTCCCTCCTCTCCCGGCCCTTGCTGGGATGAGCAGTTTCTCTGATTTATCTCTTAGCCTCGAGTAAAATAGCAGGAGCTGTGCTAATCACAGTGTCTCCCTGACATGCAGACACCTCAGTATTGAAACCCGTTCATGAACTCAGACCGGTGCTAAAAAAAAACAATTGTCGTTATTTCTAAATAGTGAGGCTAATGAAAGTTACAGAGAACAGCTGGTCTGCAGAGAAAGGGGGAGAGAGTGTTTCTCCGGCTACAGTCCAACCTCCTGGGTGAGCACTTGGCTTTCAGGATAAAACAGGATGACGCAACTGCCCCCCTTTCAAGGTGGCACTTTGGACAAGAGCATCGCTCACTTTGAGAGGCCTTGTCTGTTGTTATACTGGACTGGAGGAAACGCACCAACTGTTTTTTGTTTCTTTTTGCTCACCCATGTGCCAGAATCAGATAGTTGTGTGCTCCCAAGAAGGAAGAAATATTTTATCACTGGGTCCACTTAAAAGTAAAATAAGATATGAAGTGAGCAATCGTGCGTGTTCACCCAAGAACTGTAATAAAACGCTCAATCATGGTGTCTCTTCCCAGGGCCACGGGTTAAGTCGTGTTTACTCTTTGAGCAGTTTTACTCCTGCAGGACAACAGCGCAGGGAAGTGGCCTTTACAAGTAGTCATCTCTGTCCTAGTTTTCCAGGGGACAGCGGGCATCCTGCTCCTGCCGCCCTCTGCCCTGCCCCACCCAGTCTCAGGACCAGGTCAAGCCCACTGCCGGCAGCAGCCACTCCAGATCCTGCCCTGAGTGAGCCCCACTGTCGGTGAGATGGGCTAGACCAGGCCATGCTCCTGTGCAACCTCCAAACCCTGAGTGGTCTGTCTAATACTTCCGGGAGGGTCCGATGGTCACAGCAGAGGGAGACACTCTTTGTCATATACTCCCCATGGCCACTGCAGCCTGGGGAAGAAAACAGGGCAAAATGCTCATTGGCCCTTAGAGTTTCCACCCGAAGTGACACCTATCACTTCTGCTCATGTCGCATTGATCAAAGCAAGTCATCTGCCCCCCCAGCCATAAAGGGGGTGACGAGTGAGATCCTACAGAAAACTTAGAGAGAGAAGAGCCATGACGTGTGTTAAAGGCGCTAATGCCTACCACAGGGTCAATGCCATCACGGGCAGTGCTGTCAGTGCAGGGACTGTGGCCTCCAAATGCTGTTCCCAGGGGAGCTCACCAGGCTGGAGGAAGGCAGGGGACTGCTTGGCCAGACAGGAGGTTGAATCCATGATGCTGGCATTCTGAGGGACGCAGAGGCTGTGAGGGGCCTGCTCCATTCCCCAAGAGCGAGACAGCTGCTCTGCTGTGAACAGCAGAGCCAGCACTGAGCACACAGTAGGTGGTCAATGATGCCAGCTGCAGCCTCATGACACCAGCTGTGTCTCCCCAACTCTACTGTCAGCTTTCCCAGGCAAGGAGTGGCTCCACTAGCTCGATGAGCCCCACACTGGTGGCCTTCAGTGTAGAAAGATGGAAAAAGTGATAAACTCAATCTCTGTCCCCAGGAGTCTCAGACAAGACTCTAGGACAGAGGTTCTCAACCTGTGGGTCGCGACCCCTTTGTAACAATGAAAATATATGTCGGCGTTAGGAAGGTTGAGAACCACTGCTCTAGGAGTAAAAAACATAAACAATGTGATGAACACTACGATCCTGCGTGAGGGAGGTGGTCACAAAACACGTGTAGAAATGCAGGAGGGACTGTTAGGGGAACCGGGGAGGTTTTCCCCAGGGAAATGGAGCTTTGATCTGGGCCTCAAGCAGAAAGCAGCTACCAGGTGGAAAGGAGCAGCCGGCATTCACACTAGCCACTCAAGGTGGGAACAGGTGTAGCGAATTTCCCTCTGCACTGGGTGGGAACAGGAATGGCCAAATTTAAAGAGCCAGATAGTAAATATTACAGGCTTGTGGGCCACATCTGATCTCTGTCACATATTTCCTATGTGTGTGTGTGAGAGAGCCTTTTTAAGATGTAAAAACCGCTGTTGCGGGTGGCTCACGCCTCTAATTTTACCATTCTGGGAGGCCAAGGCAGGTGGATTGCTTGAGCATAGGAGTTCAAGACAAGCAACCAGCCTGAGCAAGAGCAAGACCCTGTCTCTAAAAACAAAATAGCCGGGCATTGTGGTGGGCACCTGTAGTCCCAGGTACTAGGGAGGCTGAGGCAAGAGGGTTGCTCAAGCCCAATAGTTTGAGGTTGCTGTGAGCTGTGACACCACAGGACTCGACCAACAGTGACAAAGCGAGACTCTGTCCCCAAAAAACAAAAAAAATTTAAATAAAAACAAAAAGTAAAAACCATTCTTAGCTCTCAGGACATAAAAAACAAACACAAGCTAAGCCACCCTGTCTAGGACAGCTATAATCAAAAAGATGGATCATAGGGGCAGCGCCTGTGGCTCAAAGGAGTGGGGCGCCGGCCCTGTATACTGGAGGTGGCAGGTTCAAACCCAGCCCTGGCCAAACACTGCAAAAAAAAAGAAAAAAGACGGATCACAGCACATGCTGGGAGGATGTGTAGAAACCCGAGCCCCATGCACTGCTGGTGGGAATGGGAAATGGCGCAGGCTGGGTCCTCGCAGAGTGACACACAGTGGCACCATGGGACCCAGCAATTCCACCCTGGACACACACACCCGAATATCCAAGAGAACTAAGATCATACGTCCACACAAACATTTGTCATCTGCATTCCTGGCAGTGTTACTCCTAACAGCCCCAAACTGGTAACAATCCAAAGGTTAATCACCTGATGGACAGACAGGTAAGCAAAAAGTGGTCTGTCCAGGCCACGGAGCATTGTTCATCTGTAAATCGGAACAGAGTTCGGATGCAAGCTACAATGCAGATGGATCTCGAAAACAGCACCCTGAGTGAAAGAAAACACAAAACTCGCAAACTGCACAATTCCATGTATGTGAAACATCCCAAACAGCCGGCTCCACAGAGACAGAAGGTAGACTGGGTGGTCGCTTCGGATGGGAGGAGCTGGGGCAATGGAGAGTGACTGCTATGGGTTCAGGGTTCCTTTCATTTTATTTCATTTTATTTATTTATTTTTATTTTTGAGACACAATCCCACTCTGTGGCCCTGGGTGGAGTGCCGTGGTGTCACAGCTCATAGCAATCTCAAACTTTTGGGCTCAAGCGATCCTCTGGCCTCAGCTTCCCAAGTAGCTGGGACTATAGGCACCTGCCACCATACCGGGCTATTCTTAGGGACGGGGTCTTGCTCTTGCTCAGGCTGGTTTCTAATTCTTGAGCTCAGGCAATCCACCTGCCTTGTCCTCCCAGAGTACTAGGATTACAGGCAGGAGCCACCGTGCCCTGCCAGGGTTCCTTTTTAGAGTGGCAAAAATGTTCTGGAATTAGGTAGTGATGGTAATTGCACAGCACTGTTAATACTCTAAAAGCTACCGAATTATATGCTTTAAATGTATGAACAAAATAAAATAAAAATGTGAATTAGTTTTCAATTTTTTAAATGTTTGTGATTTAAAAAAAAAAAAATCTAGGGCGGCACCTGCGGCTCAAAGGAGTAGAGCGCCTGCCCCATATGCCAGAGGTGGTGGGTTCAAACCTAGCCCTGGCCAAAAACTGCAAAAAAAAAAAAAAAAAAAAAAAAAAAAATTCCAGAGTTTGACAAGCCCTAGGCTAATAAATGGGAGGAGCTGAAGGAGGGAAGGTGACCAGAAGAACTCCAGGGGGCTCCAATGTGGGGTGGAGACTTTTAAGTCTAAGCTTGAAAAGAGAGACACATTTCTAATAAAAGTGTACTTGTTATTTTAAAAAAGAATTTAGGATGAAGAGTATTATATATTTTATTATTCTATTTTTAAAGGTTTAAGGAAGAAAGAAACATCAGAAATGCTTTGATAAAAGGCTGACAGCAGGTGGACCTGCAGGGCAGCTGTCATAATACACAGGTGGAGGTCAGTGGAGGGAGGGACAGGGGATGTCCAGGTCCTGTCCAGGTGGAAGAACCTCGAGACTTGGTGAGGGAGAGAGGGAGAGCACAAAGCTGTGGTTTCCAGCTCAGCCAGCAGGTGCTCCTGAGGGCTGAGTCCTGGAATCCAGGAGCAGTGGGCTTCTGCTAGGACAGTGGGATCTCCCATCACTGCAGAGCCTAAAGGACGTCCTGCTGAACCCGTGAGGAGTCACGCAGAGGCCCGGGAGAGGAGAAGAGGAGGGCTAGAGAAACAGATGTGGGAGCAACAGATGTGGGAGCGATCAGCATGTAGGTGAAAGGTAAAGGGCAATTGTGGGATGGCCAAAGGACAGCAGGCAGCAGTGAAATTTGAGAGGGTGGAACGTCTACCCTTAAGGAGCAAGGAAAAGGAGAAATTAGGGCAGGAGGACCTGGCAACAGAGAGCCTGGAGAGAACCAGGGAAGACGGTTCATAAAGGGGAGACGCCAAGTGTCTCAGGGTGGGCAAGCAGGAAGGGCTCAGAGGGGTCAGAAGGAAGCCCCAGACCGGACCAGAGGCGTTTTCACAGCATGATGGGGGTGGGGGCACCTCCAGGAGGCTGGGAAGGGAAGGGAAGGGAGTAAACTTCAGCTGCTAAAAGTGAAGCAACCCTGTTTGTAAACGTGGAGACACCTCAGAGGAGACGTGCAGAATGTTCGCTGCTGGGAGTCTGGCTGTTCCAAGGCACCTGTTCTTTCTCCTGCCCCAGGAGAGAAAAACGTAAGGCCCCAAAGAGGTGGGAGGGGCAGGAAGGGGGCTTCTTCTTGGAGCCCAGGAGCCTCCACCTGGGACTGAAGGTAGAAAGGTTGGAATGCATGATCTCTCTCTCTCTCTCTCTCTCTCTCACACACACACACACTTGTACCAGGTGTGAACTTGAACAGAATCCCAACCTTGGATGCGCAAACATATGTCTCTGTGATGGTCAGTTTTATGTGTTCGTGTGGCCAGCCGTGCCGCCCGGTTATTTAATCAAACATGAATCAAGTACTTGGTGGGTATGTTTCATTCACATCTACAATCAGTCGGCTCTAAAATAAAGGAAATTTCCCTGCAGTATGTGGGAAGGCCTTATCCGATAGTTGGGAAGACAGAAGAGCAAAAACTGAGTTTCCCAGAGAAGAAATTCTGCCTCCCGTCTGGATCATCAGTGGTTACCAAGGGCAAGGGGGAAGGAGTTTGTGTTCATTAGAGAAAAGGTTTCGGTTTGGGAAGGTGAGAAAGTTATGAAGATGGATGGGGATGTTTGCACAACAACGAGAATGTACTTAATACCACAAAATGGCACACTCAAAACGGTTAAAATTATAAATTTTGTGTTGTGTATCTTATATGCAGAGTTTACAGCCTCTGCATGTTGAAATCCTCCCCCTACCAAAGGAATGGTACTAGAAAGAGGGGCCTTTGGAGGGGTGATTAGATTATGAGGCGAAGCCCTCACAAGTGGAATTAATGCCTTTATCAAAGAGGCCCTGGGTTCCCATCTGCTCTTCCACCCTAGACACTGCTAGAAGGCGCTGTGTGCGAATCAGAAAGTTGGCCCTCACCTGACACCAAATCTGGACTTGACCTTGGACTTCCCAGCCTCCTGAACTGTGAGAAATAAATTTCTCTTGTTTATAAACAACCCAGCGTAGGGTATTCTGTGACAGCAGCTCAAACTGACTACACCAACCACGATTAAAAACAAAACACACAGAACCCAAACCTGCCTCAATTTCCAGCCCCTACAGTCACATGAGCTAATTTCTTAAAATACGTGACTGAATAAACACATCCTATTTCTGTTCTGTTTCTCTGGGGAACTCTGATACAGTAACATTGCCTACTTTTTTTATAGTTAGATTCGTTACTCTGTTACTGTTAGCCTTTCATAACAGAAAAGCTAATGTAACAATCCATAATGAGCTGGATAACTCAATTTAAATTCAGTTTTTGTGTAACCAAGTGCTCTGGTGAATTTGGGATTCTCCCCACTCCCTTTTCTTCCTCTCTCAACACCTCCATGCATGCACCAACCTAGAAGCTCTAGATTTTTTTTTGCAGTTTTGGCCGGGGTTGGGTTTGAATCTGCCACCTCCGGCAGGTGGGGCCGGCGCCCTACTCTGTTGAGCCACAGGCGCCGCCCGAAGCTCTAGATTTTTATGGTGGTTTCATTACATACGCATGGGCATGATGGATTCCCACTGTACACATCAAGTATACGGAAAGTTTTCATCGACCAGCCAGCAAGCACCTCTCATGCCAATAATGAGACCTAAATTTGTCATCCCACCAGATTCTGCTTGGTCAACAGTGTGGGATTCGTGGAAAGGTGTCATCAAGCCGGGATAACAGAAGGAAGTCCCTTCCACTAGAGATAAACTTGACCTCCAGATAAGAGTCCTCCATTATTCAACCCCCCAGGGCTTAAAACAAAATACATAACTGTGGTGGTCAGAGGGCCTGGGCATAAAGGATTGAGGCTAGGGAAAACCGAGGCAGTAATGTTAGCCAAGAGGAAGGTGAGGGGAGGTGGCCACTCTGGGGACCGCAGGACCCTGGCTGGGGTGGCCAGGAAGACCAGTGTGGGGGGCACCAGCATGCTCCTCCAGCTCCCACCTCCACCCCCTCCTCCACCACCAAATAGCATTCCCAGAGAAGCAGGACTGAAACCAGTTGTTCCTGCCGGGATTGGGCAAACGTAGTCCTTCCACCTTCAGCACTGGTTTGTCAAGGACTTCCAGGAACCACAAAGCAGACGCAATGAGGAGCACAAAAGAATTTAATCATGAGCTAATCACACAGAAATAACTTTGCAAAATCCACATCGCCTCAACCACTTTCCAAACCACCGAGCTCAGTACATTCTACTGGAAATGCCAGGGTGGACTCTTTAAACATGGAGTGAGGACTCAGTGCACTTGGCCTCGGTGCCGGGGATGCAAATTTCTTTCTCCAAACAGTAGTCTGCTCCGGATTAGGTCACAAAGATGCTGTGACTTCTCCCCTTCTAACAATCAAGTACCGTATTGTGTAATTTATTGCTTTTCCTCTTTTTATTGTTTTTCTTTTTTCTTTTTTTTTTTTTTTTTGAGACAGAGTCTCACTATGTCACCCTCGGTAGAGTACCGTAGCGTCATAGCTCACAGCAACCTCAAACTCTTGGGCTCAAGTGATTCTCTTGCCTCAGCCTCCCAGTAGCTGGGAGTACAGGCGCCCACACAACACTGGCTATTTTGTTGTTGTTGCAGTTGGCCCCGGCTGGGTTTCAACCCGCCAGCCTTGGTGTACTGGGCCTGGAAACACTGTGCTATGGGCACTGAGTCTGTTTTCCTTTTAAAAAAAAAAAAAAGAAAGAACGAAAAAAACCTTACTATTATTTCAGAAAATTTTCTAGTTTCCAATAAATGATTTCAACCAAGTTATTTATTTCAATAAGTGATTTTTCATAATAGCACACAGCCTGCATCTTTCCTTTTAAGAAAATATGCCCTTTCCGAAATATAACACAAAGAAATATCTTCCTTCTTCATTTTAAGGAAGGATTTTTGAAATATGGAAGAACCAAAAGAGCTAAAAGATCACCGCATCCATTTTTTTAAGATAAAAACACAATTTATATTTCTCACTTCAGATGAGCAAATTATCTAATATTTCACATGAATTTAGCTTTCACAAGAAGTCATTTGTGTGTATCTGGAGGCTGCGCTCTGTCCTCAGCTGTCTGTCCTAGGATAGAACCATCAGCTCCAAGAAAAATCCCCCTGAACGCTGAGTCCTTGCTGTGGACAGTCACTGAAGGGCTCACTGCCATGGCAAGGCCCGCGAGGCCAGCCACTCATCCCTCATTCCTGACGGCTCCAACCGCAGGCTGCAGGGAGGTGGTCGCGTTCTGTGCCCTCCGGGGATGAACAAAGTCCAGGGAGGCGTTTATTCTAGAGCCACCAGTCAGAAAGGAGGCTCAGCACCAGAGTTTGCACCCACTGCTAAGGTAGCAGCGAAGGAAATGGCAGCAATTAACTCTTGTTGGTGTGTTTTGTTAGCTGTGAGCTTGGCTTAAATAGCGTCCTCTTTACCATCCCTCAGTGGTCAAAAAGAAACTTTCAAACCAGTACCCAGCCAAAGATCCCCCAGTGAACGCTCTCCCCAGCCAGGCAACATAAAATACACCCACCAGGAAGGTCAGCGCAGGCCGCAGGGGACAGAGACCAATGTCTTAGAGGCCAGGAATCTGCTGACACAGCGAGCTGTGGCTGTTCCTCCCGTCCACTCTGGACGTTCAGCGTTTCAACCAAGGGCAAGTGTTCCAAGATTTTCCTTTCAGGCTGAATTGTGGGAAGCTTTTGTGGTTGTTGTTCTGGGCAGAGGGTGGAGGGTGTTGGCAGGGTCAGAGGATCAGGAGTCCCTGTCTTTTTTATTACTGATCTAAACCTTACATGTGTCTCTGCTCCTGGGTCAGCTGGTGCCATGGTTTCTACGTGGCGCACAAAACCATGAAGACCCAAGCAGCAGATGCCCTTGCTGCCTGCTCAAGGACAGCTGCATGGTCTCCGCCTGCTGGAGAGTGTCCCCACATCATGACAAATGCCCCCAAGTTTGGCCTGGACCCCAGATAGTAATTTTATGTTAGTGACTAGGTCAGGTACGTCACTTACCTGCTACCAACCAGCTCTGTGTTACTAGCTATGGGCTCATGAGCAAACCCTTTGCATCTGTCTGAACCTCTTCTCCTGTAAAGGACAGGGACCTCCCCACCCCTTCAAAGTCCCTTAACTTCTAACAGACGTCATGCTTTCCTTTTCTAATAATGTAAGAAAAGGAACAGGATAATTATATATTTTTTTTTTTTTCACTGATTACAATTGTTAGGTAAAGTCCCTCAGGATGATTATATTTTAAAACTACTTATATGTTGATTTTGAAAGCAGCCCTTAAAAAAGACAACCAAGGAATGTAAACACATCTGGCCCAGCCTGGACTCAAGCTCTAAGTTAGGGGACAAATAGATACTTGTAAAGTTAAGTCATAGCAAGTGCTCATCCTGAGAAGTCCGTTTGCGTCCTCCTCTGCTATGCTCCACTGACCTGCCTCCAGCAGCCACGCCGCAGCGCCAGGCCCTCCCAGACTTCCTAAATCACAGGGCGGGAGAACTTCTAGTGAAAGTCCAAGCAAGCTCATGGCCCATTCTGCTGTTTATCCCCTAGGAGTAGAAGCTGATGGGCAGACCCATCTCAGACTTGGCCTGTCCCTCTTGACACACAGGTCTGTGCCTTTTCCGCAGATAACGTGCCCTACGTCACCCGGCTCTGCCTTGAGCTGCTTGTCAGAGAATTCAGAACCCGGGTCTGTGTCCGCCTAAGTTCTCAACTGTAGTCATCACCGCATTCCTGTTTTAACGGTTTTCGGTTTTACTAAGGTGCCGATTTATGTAATGAATCGATTTGTTTATTTGAGCAGTGTTAGGGTTTACAGAAAAATTGGAAAGAACAGGGTTCCCACAAACCACCTCCCCTCCCTGTGCCCGGTTTCTCCTGTTGCTGGCGTCCTAGGTGAGTGTGCTACCCCTGTGACAGTGGTGACCCGTTCCTACTAAGCCCATATTTACATGACGGTTCTCCTTCAGTGTGGTGCATTCCATGGGTCTGACAAAGGTACAATGACACGTGTCCACCATTAAAATGCCCTGCAGAACTCTAGTTTCTCTGCTCTAAACTCCCTTGTTGCCGCACCTTAGTCCCCTCTGCCCTCTGTCCCAGCCCCGGCCCATGGTAACCACGGATTTATTTTTTATTTTATTTTTTTTTGCAGTTTTGGCCAGGGCTGGGCTTGAACCCACCACCCTCAGTATATGGGGCCAGCGCCCTACTCACTGAGCCACAGGCACTGCCCACCCACTGATCTTTTTGCTGTCTCATAGTTTTGCCTTTTCCAGCACCCTGCAGTTGGGATCACACAACATGGAGCCTTTTCAGAACAGCTTTTTTCACTTAGCAACATGTTTGAGGTGTTTTGTGTCTTTTTGTGGCTTGACAGTTCATTTCCTTTCATCGCTGGATAAAATTCCATTGTCCAAATGTGCCACAATTTATCTGTTCACCTACTGAAGATCATGTTGGTTGCTTCTAATTTTTTTTGCGATTATGAATTAAAAAGCTACTATTTTGACTGAGTTTCATTATTATCATTTTATTGCCTGCTGCCTCGAAATCCTTTTGGAAGTGCATGGAGTATAAGTAATATTGAAATATGATTAAAAATAGCCGGGCGTTGTGGTGGGCGCCTGTAGTCCCAGCTACTTGGGAGGCTGAGGCAGGAGAATCGCCTAAGCCCAGGAGTTGGAGGTTGCTGTGAGCTGTGACGCCACAGCACTCTACCAAGGGCCATAGAGTGAGACTCTGTCTCTACAAAAAAAAAAAAAAAAAAAAGAAATATGATTAAAAGAATGTTTGCATTGTACAGCATCAGTTTTTTGTTTTTGCTTTTTCTGAAACCTGCCAATTAAAGTCAAGTTTACCATAGATCTGGCTAAAAGAACTGAAAACATTTGAGGAACCAGTGTGTCCCTTGGTCCCTTCTGAATGTGATTTGGATCAAGTACTATGTTAGGGAGGGAACGCAGGAGGAGTTGGCCGTAAGACATACAAGAATCACAGAAGCCAGAATGCTCTTTCACCCTACCTGGAATTCTGCTCAAACTCTTTTATCTCAGAAATCAGTGACAGAATTGCACTTTCTGCTATTAATGACACTACAGAATTCCCGGCATGTAATTAATCATTTTTATTATTGACAATATGTTCTAATTATGGGTTTGGAGTGTGACTAGCCTGATTATATGCCAGAGAAATAAAGGGGCCAGGATCGGGGAGTCCTGGGCTCCGGGTCAGATGGGTTTATCCAGGGGGAAGGTGAAGCTGTTACGGAGTGTGGGGAGCCTGAGCAGAGGTACAAATAAAAGTAAATTCAAATATAAGGCAGTGATTAACTTTGGGACAAAGAGTTGTGAAAGAAAGGAAATATGATAATTTATTACCTGGCTGGTCAGTAAATAATATTTACCTGTTCCTAATAGTATAAATATTAAAAGTGGCCTCACCAAAAATAATGCTGTAACTACATTAGGAAGATGGGATGGGGGCCCGGGCTTGAGATCCTCAGCTGCTGTGACAGGAAGACAGCAGGTGCCGTCCAGCGTAAATCAGTGGAGATGGGATGGGGGCCAGGGCTTGAGATCCTCAGCTGCTGTGACAGGAAGGCAGCAGGTGACGTCAGCGTAAATCAGTGGAGACAGAGTGTTCTGACTATATAGGTAAAGATATGGAAGCAGCTGCCGGAGGAAACTGCCAGGAGCTGAAGATGCTCCGGGGAACTGGGTGGGGAGGGACATGTTTTGTTTTGCCTTGTAATGAGCCTTTTACACCACTTGACCAAAACATAATTTAAAACGTATGCTTCACTTGGATGAAAATCTGAGAAGTTCTGCCTTGTATCCAGTCCCCAGCTCTCACTCAGATCTCAACCTAGCTCCTGGCCCCAGGCTCTGTGCCCGCAGCTGCCACACCAGGCTGCCCGGCCTTCCCTTCACGTCACCCTGGAAAGTCCCCAGGCTCGCTGCGCCACCACCGAAGCCCTTGTTTCTGGGATTTCCTGTCTTCCTTGTTCTTGGTTATTCTTGGTTATCCCCTCGTTCTGAGGGACCCGTTCTTCCAGAGGCTTCCGGAGAAAACCATGGGGCTGACTGAGAGGAGAGTACTGGAGGGACAGAGAAGGAGATCAACACAGCAGCTTTCCGCCTGCTGGGGCTGCTTGGGAGAAGGTGGCTTTCTGTCCGCCCGCCAAGGCAGCATCCTCCCACTGCACCCTAGAATCAGGCTCAACCACTCAGCTGTGCTGGAAAACGGCCTCCCGGAATGGGGAACACCTGCTCCCCAAAGGTGGGCGGGGCCCATGGGACAGAGGCGGAGGGGAGGGGTGGAGCCACTTTATTCTCCACAAACTCTGCAATCAGATAGGTCACTGCTTGGGCTGGGGGTGGTGTTAGGCCTGGACATCAGCATTTTTAAAGCCTCTCAAGAGATTCAGCGCAGTTAAGGCTGAGAATCCTGCAATGCTTAGGCAAGGAAAATGAGTAGGCAGCATCTAATTGCAAATCCCCAAAACCCTGTCATGTTCAGCCCCTAGCTCGCCCTGGCCTTCCACAGAACAGGGCACCTCCTGTCTGGAGCCTCCCGAGGAGAGCGCTGCTTCCTGAGGGGCCACCCGCTGCCCCCTCACGTACGTGATTCTCTCCCTAGGACAGAGTCTGTGTTTTTCCTTCTTGTTCTGGTCTTGAGGGGCGGGGGGAACAGGTATTCTCTGCCATCTCCAAACCAAACCTAAGCAAAGCCAAGTCACATGGCTTCTTTTACCAAGAGTTTTCCTCAACTTTTTAGAAATGACCCAGAGAGATTATAAATGGCTCTATTTCTAGGAAAGTATTATTGCTTTGAGAGTTACAGATGAAGTGCCACAAGTCTCAAACCAGGAGCGACTTCATGGACAGATGGTTTGTGGCTCACCCAGATCTGCATGCATGAGCACAGATGGACACTTTCCTATGGGGCCTCAGGACCCCACAGAATTCAGTTTCTCATGGCGACTTCCCAAAGCATCCCCTTTATACAGTCCGGCACAGGAGACACTCTCATCCTCCCGTGGGGGCAGAGGTCGTGATTCCGACACTCATCAGCAGGTGCATGATCCTGACCAAGACACATAAGCTCTTCAAGCCTCAGTTTTACCATCTCTAAAATAGACATACTATTTTTTTTTTTTGTGGTTTTTTTTTTTTGGCCGAGGCTGGGTTTGAACCCGCCATCTCCGGCATATGGGACCAGCGCCCTACTCCTTGAGCCACAGGCGCCGCCCAGACATACTATTAACATCCTTGGGCTACACAACTCCAAGAGTTAATGAGAGGCACCAGCACGGTCACGCGGGGCAGCTGTTTGTGAAATGGAAGGGGCGAAGCAGAGGCGTCACCCTTATAATAACCTGCCTGGTCCTTTTTTCTTCCAGCAGAACAGATTGTCTCAGAGCACAGTCTCCCCCCTCCCCACCAAAAGTGATTTAACTTTCATATTCAAATACAATTATCAGAATAAGGAGAAAAACATAAAGCCAAACATGAAACAAACTTAAACCAGTGATACAGCTAAATTCTTATAAAATATCCTGGGCGGTGCCTGTGGCTCAGTGGGTAGGGCGCCGGCCCCATATGCCGAGGGTGGCGGGTTCAAACCCGGCCCCGGCCAAACTGCAACAAAAAATAGCCGGGCGTTGTGGCGGGCGCCTGTAGTCCCAGCTACCTGGGAGGCTGAGGCAAGAGAATCGCTTAAACCCAAGAGTTTGAGGTTGCTGTGAGCTGTGTCACTACAGCACTCTACCAAGGGCAACATAGACTCTGTCTCAAAGAATAAAAAAAGAAATGAACTCAGCCTCGGTGCCTGTAGCACAGTGGTTACGGCGCCAGCCACGTACACTCAGGCTGGCAGGATCGAACCCAGCCCAGGTCAGTTAAACAAGACCACTGCAACAACAAGAAAAAATAGCCGGGCGTTGGGGTGGGTGCCTGTAGTCCCAGCTTCCTGGGAGGCTGAGGCAAGAGAATCGCTTGAACCCAAGAGTTTGAGGTTGCTGTGAGCTGTGACACCATGGCACTCTACCGAGGGCAACATAGTGAGATTGTCTTAAAAAAAAAAAGAAAGAAAGAAAAGGAAATGAACTCAGAGGTAACCCCACCATATTTTCTCACAGTCCTGAAGGGTGGAGACCCAGGACTAAGGTGCTGCCAGGCCTGGTTTCTGCCGAGGCCTCTCCTCTGGTCTGCAGAAGGCCGCCTTCTCACTGTGCCCCACAAGCACCCCCGGTGTCTCTTCCTCTTCACTTAAGGCCCTATTGAATTAGGAGACCACCCACATGATCTCCTTCAACCTTGATTATCTCCTTAAAGGCCCTCCTTCCAAATACAGTCACGTGAGGGGGGTAAGCCTCAACCCATGGATTTGTAAGGGGGATGCGGAGGATGCAATTCCCGCCAGTCCACACACAGGCCTCTCACACCTGGGCTCTGTCCCCCTGAGGAGGGCGACAGCGCCTTCTTTGTGCATCTGCATGGACACACCTCTAGTTCGGAGAACAGATGAGTCCACATCTCCAAGGAAAGGGAGAAGCTCCCACTAGCACAATGCAGCCGGTGCGTGTCGAAGGGGCTGCTCGCAACAAGAGCCCATGGAAATAAACAGAGGTCCCAGAATTTAGGTTCTGGATTGAGGCCGGGCCAGTCTCCTGGGCTTGGGACAGCTTTCTAGACTCTGGGACATCAATAAGAACTGTGTCCTGGGCTCTGCGCCTGTGGCTCAAGGGCTAACGCGCCAGCCACATACACCTGAGCTGGAGGGTTCGAATCCAGCCTGGGCCTGCCAAACAACAATGACGGCTGCAACCAAAAAAATAGCCGGGTGTTGTGGCGGGCGCCTGTAGTCCCAGCTACTTGGGAGGCGGAGGCAGGATAATCGCTGGAGCCCAGGAGTTAGAGGTTGCTGTGAGCTGTGATGTCACGGCACTACCCAGGGCAACAGCTTGAGGCTCTGTCTCAAAAAAAAAAAATTTAAAAAAAAAGAACCATGTCCTGAAAGCTCCAACATCTGCTCTTTGCACATTAACACCCTTGGGCGGAGCTTGAACTCTTGACTACTTTGAGCCGCTTTTCTGAAGCAGGGCTGCCTTCTCAATGACAATTCTGGAAGCATTTTTTCCTTCGACAACTCATAGGAGAAGGCTATGGAAAGACTACATTTCTGAATCTGAAACCACAAGAAGATTTAAGTCTCTGCGTGTTGGCGGTGAGGTTGGAGAATCTTGCCACCGCGGAATTCAAACTTCTTTGTGGTTTGACATAATAGCTACCTATTAAGTTTGCCTTCTGTGTGACCTGTGTGACTGCCACTTAGAAAAGGGAAAGCCATCATCCATCATGTGTCCTGAGAAAGAACTTCTTTAAACTTTATCTTATGAAACTGTTTTCATAATCATTTGGTTTAGCTCAGATTCCATAGCCCTATATAAGATGTTCAGATGGAGTGAGATTTTGATCAGCAAGGATCAGGAGGCCAAAACACCTTCCCAGCTCACAACAATAAAAGGGTTTTTTTTTTCCCTTTAAAAGCACATAAATCACAACGAAATAAGCCTAAATTCAAGATTTACTTAAAAAACAAACCCATAAGCAACAACAGGCTCGGCACCTGCTGCTCCGTGGTTAGGGCACCAGCCACATACACCTGGGCTGGCGGGTTCAAACCCAGCCTGTTAAACAACGATGACAACTACAACAACAACAAAAATAGCTGGGCGTTGTGGCGGGTGCCTGTAGTCCCAGCTACTTGGGAGGCAGAGGTAGGAGAATCACTTGAGCCCAAGAGTTTGAGGTTGCTGTGAGCTATGATGCCATAGCACTCTACCTGGGGTGAAAGCTTGAGACTCTGTCTCAAAAAACAAAACAACAACAACAAAAAACCCAACAATGACAACTTCTAGGCTCTGTTCTGGTTAGTTAGATTATTTGCTCAAAGAGGTCTCACCTCCTGTCCTTATGTCCACATCCCCTTCAGTGAAAATTAGTGCTCAAAATGCTGATTCTAGGGAACAATAAATTTCTGAGTCATAAATTCATGACTAGCTAATTTGCACTGGAATACGGAAATTGTGCTGAAATATTTGGTTGACTTTGATGTTTTGCTGACACATTAAAAACAATGGCTTTACACATATTTTAAAGACTCTGCCATAAGGAAATATATTGTCAAAGTAAGAAGATAGAACATATTTTATTTAACAAACAGTTCACTTGCTTGATAAGTCTGTTTTAGAGACACGGGGTCTTGCTCTGCTGCCCAGCCTGGAGGGTAATGATGCCACATACATTACTACAATCTTGAATTCCTGACCAAAAGTAAACCTCCTGCCTTGGCCTCTTGAGTAGCTGGGACTACAGGTGTGTGTCACCACATCTGGCTAATTACTTCATAATTTTTAAAATTATACATGCTCTGTAGCCCTCCATTAATATTTTTGCCCCAGGTCCCCAAAGGTTAGGATGAGTCTTGATGTCCACAATAATGTCCCATTCTTTCTGCGTTCTTTTTTTTTTTTTTTTTTGCCTCATGGCCTCAGGATGGCTGCTCCAACGCCAGCCTCCTATCCACATTCAAAGCAGAAAGATGAAACCCAAGAGGAGCTTAAGGTGATGCTATATCACAAAAGCAAAGAATGTCCCAAAATCCTGGGCTGACTGTCTATACAACTCCAAACCATGTCGCCTAGCCAGTCCCAGCTGCAATGGCCTGAGGAAAGGTGGATATTTTAGCTGGGTATGGCATCACCCTGCACAAAATTGGGTTCTGATAATTAGGCAAAAGGAGAAAATGGTTACCACATCTGCCACACACAAGGGCCAAGTGCAGTGACTCCTGGGGACACCTGGTCTCAGGACTAACCCATCACAAGAGAGAAAGAAGAAGAAGCCCATTAATCCCGACTGGGGGACCATGTCCACCCCAGACTCTACAGGAAGGTCAGGGTTCTGGGGAGACCTACACATAAACCTACTGGGGGCTGAGACCATGGACAAGAGACCATCAGGGAGACCAGCTACAGAAGGAAGCGGTCATGGACCAAAGCTTCCAAAATTGTCCTAGAAGGCGATTTGGCAACTCACACCAAAAGCTCTGAGAAAATGGGAACTTGCACTTCTAAGGAGACGTCTGGTTGGTTCCTGCTACCCTGGTCCCTGGAGTTGTCCTGAGGCCTGATGACTGGGCTTTTCTCTGTTCTTTGAGCTCCCCCACGGCCACCACAAACGTTCCTTTGTGTCCTCATTGGCCGTAGCTGGTTTCAGTGGTATCTCTGTATCTTCCGAGTCAAGGGCAGCATTCTGGTGGAGTGGGGGGAATCAGACAGCAAACGTCTACACGGCCTTTGTGTAGCAAAAGGCTGGCATTTGAGATGCTGTGGGTTAGGGGGCTGAGCAACCCATGAAAACTCCCAGGGCGGGGCTGTGCCTGTGGCTCAAAGGAGTAGGGCGCCGGCCCCATATACTGGAGGTGGTGGGTTCAAACCCAGCCCTGGCCAAAAACTGCAAAAAAAAAAAAAAAAAACCTCCCAGGGTGGAGTCCTGTCCCCACACCATCCCTTATTATTGTTGCAATTAGCAGATTTCTACTGTGACCCTCCCCAATTTACATAAAAATATTTATTTCAACTTTATCACATGCAGGGAGAGACACATGCTATTTAATTTACTTATTTCATTGATAAAAAGTATGACTCGTCACAAAAATTTAAAGTGATGCATTTTGTGACAAAAACAGCTCCAAAGTTAAGTATTACAGCATCAAGGAAAGATGAAAACGAGTTTTGGAATTTTTGCACGTTGTGTTCTTAACAATTGAGGTAGATTCCCAAAGTCACATTTTCTTCTAAATGACAAGCTAAGAGAGGAGGTTTGGGACTGCTAGTTGCAAGCACTCGTCAGTAAGTAATACAGTATGTGGGTAACCCTTATTCCTAACAAACAACGTACAAAATTGGATGTCATTGTCATTATGATACTTTTGTTTTCCAATTCTGGACAAATTTAATTTTGATCAGATGACAATGACTAAGAAATATGGGAAAGCTCGTGTTGGGGCCAATTTCTAGAAATTTCATTCTTTTATTCCCTCTGTTAGCCTTTATTTTCCTCAACAGTATTCCTTCGGTTTCCTTTAATTAACTATTCATTATGAGTATAAATTTTAAAATGAAAATGAGTTTAAAGCATATAATTGTCTGCCTGGCAGGGTCAGCTGTAGATCCACAGCCTGGGGACAGATTCCTGAGGACCCAGCTGAAAGCAGCTCAGTAGCTCTCAAACCGTCCCACTTGGAAGTTAGTAGTTTAGTAACTTCATTTTTTAAAATATTGAAATGGAAGCACTTTTCTGCCTTCCAGGGTCAGAACCCTCTGGTCTACCATGATGAACTTCACTCCTCCCAAATCCCCTTCCTGACAGATACGCATCTTTTAGAGTAAGGGACTCTTCCCTAACACCTAAGGCTGGTCAGATGTCCATGCTGTAAGATGAACAAGGAAAGCCGTGATTTCTGCAACCAGAGAAAACCAGTCAGTCAGTCACGCTGTCCTTTGGCCAAGATGAACTCAGCCCCTGGTCCCCAGAGAGCTGGCAACTCAGCAGCTGTAGAAACATACGGTTCTGTGTTTCAAAATGCAAATGACCACATTTCCCTGACCCCGGGTGTGCTCTGACACATTCCCCACCAGCGACCACAAATTTGCTCCTGGAATGTGCAAAGTTGATAAACTGCACACAGACACTCCAATCTGCTAACCTTCCTTCTGGCCCCTGACGGTATTGTTTATAGAACTGAATTTCAGAAAATGAATTCCTTTATAAGCTCATGGGTTTAGGCCTTTTCTCTCTCTCTCTCTTTTTTTCTAGGTGCCCAAACCATAAACCTTTTCATCGTAAAAGGAAACTGGCTGTCCTCCCCTTACCTTAAGTAAATTAGAGGAACTCAGGTTTCAGTCACTCCATGTCCCCGTTCTCCCATCCTCACGGCACCTGCGTTTCCTTATATGGGGCTGCCTCTTCCTCTTCGAGGTGGTCTGGGGAAGTCTCAAACCCAAGCACCTGCCTCCCACCTTAAGTGTGGGAAAGGACGGGGCTGCACACTTTCCGGAGACACACTGTGTCCAGCCCACATCCAGACCAGCGCCCCCGGCCCTCATCGGTCCCTGAGATCCTTCCAGTACACCCTTCACTGGCCTTCACCTAGTGACCCAGGGAGCTTGTTCACCCCTGGCAGCTTGCCTGGCTTCCCAGGAAGAACCCTGTTTTATCTCAAACCCATGTTCCTCTGTCACACACACACACAAATCTGCACACCAGGGTTTCGAAATCCAATGCTGTGGGGCTCTGGCTGTAGACGTAGTCTCACCCATCCATGAGTTCTTCTCACAAATATTTTAATTGTTTTCTTCTCAGTGAAAATCTTGAAAGGATTCATATGATCCATCCTCTTGTGACAGGGTTGTGGTCCTCAAGCCAAACTGGGCGTCAGAGGTTCATGTTAAAGATCATGGATCTGGAGTTGGGGAGGAAACAGCTGCAGGATAATGGGCTTCCCCGAGCACTAGGGACCCAGAGGTGGAGACACAGGCCAGCGACAGCAGCCGGGAACCCAGCCTACTTCCTCCGTCCGGATGAGCAGATGATCTTGCTGAGGCTGAACCCAGGGATGCAAATCCTTCTTGAATTGTGACAGTAAACCCAGATGGTAGAAGCTTAAAGGCACAGCAAAAATCACAGATGGTATTGGGCGGTGCCTGTGGCTCAGTGAGTAGGGCCCCGTCCCCATATATTGAGGGTGGTGGGTTCAAACCCGGCCCTGGCCAAACTGCAACAAAAAATAGCCGGGCGTTGTGGCGGGCGCCTGTGGTCCCAGCTACTCGGGAGGCTGAGGCAAGAGAATCCTAAGCCCAGGAGTTGGAGGTTGCTGTGAGCTGTGTGAGGCCACATCTACCGAGGGCGAAAAAGTGAGACTCTGTCTCTACAAAAAAGAAATCACAGATGGTGTTGACTGGCCCATTTGGAAATCTGTGGGGCATCTGCTGTTGGTCCCTGAGAAGCTAGTGAGATGTGTGTGACTTGCTCCCTCCTGGGTGCTGGGCAGGGGCGACACACCGCACTGCTTATAAATTTCAGTATTCTTCCTAATCTTACAGGGATGGGGTGCAGGTGTTCTCTTCTACTGAAATACTATAGCAGGTATCAAAGTGAGACTGGCACCACGGCGTGCAGAGAACTCCCCAAACTGAAAGTAGAGCCAGGGAACTGACCAGACCGAGGTGGAGGAGACCCAGCCTCCAGCACGTGGCTGGGGCGCGGCTGGGGCAAGAACACCAGTGGCATTTACCCGCAGTCTCCTTACACAGGACTGCTCAGCTCGCTGAGTAAGTACAGACCTGGAGCCTTCTCCAGCCTTCAGAGCTAACCGCTTTTATACCAGGAGGATAGAATTGAACAAGTTCAGGACGGGAGGAACTTCTATAGGGCAAACACCCCAGGTTCAACAAATAACATCCCGGGGGAAGGCGTGGAAGGGGATTACAAGAGATGGAACAGGCTCTGCACCTGTGGCTCAAGTGGCTAAGGTGCCAGCCACATACACCAGAGCAGTGGGTTCGAATCTAGCCCTGGCCTGCCAAACAACAATGACAACTGCAACCAAAAAATATCCAGGCATTGTGGCAGGTGCCTGTGGTCCCAGCTACTTGTGAGGCTGAGGCAAGAGGATCGCTTAAGCCCAGGAGTTGAAGGTTGCTGTGAGCTATGCTCCCACGGCACTCTACCCAGGGGGACAGCTTGAGGCCCTATCTCAATAAAATAAAATAAAATAAAAAAATAAAAGAGACGGAACAGTCGACAGCAACATGTGGACCTTGTTTGGTTGGACCCAGAGCTGAACAAATCAACTGGAAAAAACTCATCATCGAGGCTGAGCATGGTGGCTCACACCTGTAATCATTGCACTCTGGGAGGCTGAGGCAAGTGGATCACTTGAGCTCAGGAGTTTGAGACCAGCCTGAGCAAGAGCCAGACCTTGTTTGGACTAAAAATAGAAAAAGCTAGCTGGGCAATGTGGCCTGAGGCAGGAGGATTGTTTAAGCCCAAGAGTTTGAGATTGCTGTGAGCTGTGACGCCATGGCACTCTTCCCAGGGTGACAGAGTGAGACTCTGTGGAAGGAAGGAGGAAGGAAGACTGTTATTGAGAAACTGGGGAAAATTTGAACAGGAACCAGGTCTGAAAGGATTACAGAGGCTTGTACTGCATCATCGTGGCTGACAGTGAGCTGATTTCCCCAAATTCCTGCCTCTGTGTCGGGCTAGGGGGGATGTAGCAAAAAGGGGAATTCTTGTGAGATCTGGGGGTGAGTGAAGCTCCAGCAGTGACTCCCCGAGGTGGTTACGACTTGATGCACAGCACACACGGGTGTCCTCCTCACCCTGTCCACCCCTTCTCCTGACCACCAGCTCTGGGGACCAGCAGCAGCCCCGAGCCAACCTCCAGCTGCTTGGCCGTGGTCCACTCGGACTGAAGCAGTTACTATTAAAGAACCCTTGTTTACGGCATTAGCTTCACAATGGTGCTGCATTTAGGTTAGAAAAAAAACAGTCCTCCTCTGTTGTAGGTACATACTGAAGTATCTATGGGTAAAATTGTGCCTAGGATTTGCTTAAAAATACTTCCCCCCCCAAAAAAAGTTGGGGTGTAGAGAATAAATAAAGCAACTTTGGAAAAGTACTAATGATCATTCAAGTTGAACGATGGGCTCATTGTTCTATTTACCCCATCCTCCTGGTGTGTTTGATAATGTTCATGATAAAATAGGAGAGGTGGAGGAAGCCAGGGAAATGGAACAGAACCTGGAATCCAAACTTGGTAAATGTAGAATGTAAATGTTTTGGCACAGTAACTGAGATAACGCCGGAAAGGCTATGTTAACCACTGTGATAAAAATGTGTCAAATGGTTTATGAAGTGAGTGTATGATGCCCCATAATCATATCATTGTATACAGTTATGATCTAATAAAAAAATTAAAAAAAAAAAAAAAAAAAGAACCTGGAATCCTCCACCCCACTGTGCCAGTCCCAGACAAGCACTAAGGCAAAAGTCACAGGCAAAATTGCATAACTGGAAAATTCTTCAATTCTTTTTGAGGATGTGGGCTAAGAGCGGGAGGAAAAACTAAGCACGGCAAAGAGGGTGATTAATAAGACACCCGCCACCGGAGAAAAAAAAGAAAAGCAATTAAGTCTTGCTATTACTTTTAGCTGTGAGTAATACACTTGAACATGTGTGAGCTGGTCTTGTTCTTACTTACAAGGCTTAAAAAAAAAAAAAAGAAAAAGAATCTGCGAACTTGGACTTCTGACATTCATGCAGGCTACTGAATTCTTTTAAGTGGCATTCAGAGGACAGGGTTTCAGACCAAAGTATGTGCTTTTTAAAAGGTACCCTCTCATTTCAAATTTTACATACTAATTAAGATATAAAACTTCTCTTTAGGAAGATGTAAAAATCTTCAGGAGCTCAGACATGGTTTTGGTCAGTAGAGAAGATGACAGTGTCGGACCCGGGCCAACCCAAGCAGAAGGATGGAGGATGGTAATAGGCCTGCATTTTATTCACAAACGTTCTTCTCCAAGGCTAACCTTCTTGGAAAGAGATTTATTTTATTTCATTTAGGATCTCAGCTGGTGGCCACAGTTTTTGAGGCTTCTAACTCAATCTCTAGTTTTTGTTCTTGTCTTTTTTTTCTTTTTTTAAGGAGTTATTAAAAAGGTTTTTTAGGGCAGTGCCTGTGGCTCAGTGAGTAGGGTGCTGGGTTCAAACCCAGTCCTGGCCAAACTGCAACAAAAAATAGCCGGGCGTTGTGGCAGGTGCCTGTAGTCCCAGCTACTTGGGAGGCTGAGGCAAGAGAATTGCCTAAGCCCAAGAGCTGGAGGTTGCTGTGAGCTGTGACGCTACAGCACTCTACCGAGGGCGACAAGGTGAGACTTTCTAATTCATCCCTAGGATGAGTCTGCAGAATCAAAAGCCTCTAAGAAAAAAGGAAAAAAAAAGTTTTTTTTAAAGCAGGGAGTTGTTCTATGGGTGATGTCAAACAGAAGAACATATTTTGTGTTGAAAAAAGTAAATGTGTTCACAAAAATGTATACAGTTGATAAATCAGAACAAATGTTAACCTGACAGAGAAAGACAATCAAGGGGAAAATGCTGCATCGTGTTTTAAAAGTAAAAGTCAGTCCTAGTGCCCCATCTCGGATAAAAGAGCAAAGAGGGAGGAAATGGGAAATTCAGGTGACACGGGGGACTGTGGGGTGTGCCGGAGGTGAGAGAAAGGCAGAAGGTTGCAGATGCCCAAACTTGGACTTGGATGAAAAGATGCTCAAAATGCAAGCTCCCTGGAGGAGACCTGGCTCAGCCAGGCCCAAGGCAGACTGGCCAAGGTTACAGCACCTCCTTGTCCCACAGTAAAGTCCAAGAAAATGGTTGGGGGTGGGGCAGGGGAGCACACCACTTTAAAACATTCAGTTGTGGATTGGAACGTGCTACCCCCAATATGCCACTTCAGCCCAAGGATTATTGTGAGCTGGAGGTAATCAAGAATTGACAGATGCTGGAGAAGTTCTCTGTGGTAAAGTTGTCCCTTGTTCTTTGAAGGGACTCAAGGAAACGATTGGGGGTAGGGGGCGGTGATGAGAAGAGAAAGACCAGGAAGGGAAGAATGCTCATCCCAGGATGAGTCTGCAGAATCAAACCTTACTAAACTAACGCTTATTTTCCAGTAGCTCCCCATGTATTTCCTAATCACATCTCCGTGATGTAGTGTCCCTCAAAGCACAAATCCCCTTCTCTTTGTTAAAGTGGTATAGAAATCCCTGAGTCTAACCATGCCTTTGAGTTTCATTTTTTTCCCTGTGAACTCCATGCATGTAAGTGTTAGTAAAAAGCATGTGCCTTTTTTCTTACGGATTTTTTTGGTCAGTTTAATTTGCAGACCCCCAATCGCAAAACCTAAGAGCAGCGGAGTTTGTCTTCCCTGAAACCTACATCTGAAGGCTAATTAAATACACAAAATGGGAACCCTGGATGAGTTGCCAAGCCCCACCAAACAAATTCACCAAAGGCAGTTAAGGTCCTTGAAGCTACCCTTGCTGTACCTACCAAAGGTAGTTAGAAACGGATGACCAGCCGAGGCCCTGACCATGCCCAATGGAAAGTCCAATGCCAGGCTGACCTGTTTATGTTTGACACAGTTGACTACTGCAGTAGTGGTTTTAGCAATCTTATATGTCACAGTATTTTTTTAAAAATAGTTTACTGATTTGGAAAACACTTAGAGATCTAAAAATTAGACCTGCCATTTGATCCTACAATTCCTCTACTAGGTATATACCCAGAAGAACAAAAAAATCACATTATAACAAAGATATTTGTACCAGAATGTTTATTGCAGCCCAATTCATAATTGCTAAATCATAGAAGAAGCCCAAGTGGCCATCAACCCACAAATGGATTAATAAATTGTGGTATATGTACACCATAGAATATTATGCAGCCTTAAAGAAAGATGGAGACTTTACCTCTTTCATGTTTACATGGATGGAGCTGGAATATATTATTCTTAGCAAAGTATCTCAAGAATGGAAGAAAAAGTATCCAATATACTCAGCCCTACTATGAAACTAATTTATAGCTTTCATATGAAAGCTGTAACCCAGTTATAACCTAAGAATATGGGGAAGGGGGAAAGGGAGGGGAGGGGGAAGGGTGGCAGAGGGAGGATGATTGGTGGGACCACACTTACCGTGCATCTTACAAGGGTAAATGTGAAACTTAGTAAATGTAGAATATAAATGTCTTAACACAATAACTAAGAAAATGCCAGGAAGGCTATGTTAACCACTGTGATGAAAATATTTCAAATTGTATATAAAACCAGTGTATAGTGCCCCATGATTGCATTAATGTACACAGCTATGATTTAATAAATAAAATAAGATAAAAATAGCTTTAATGAGACATAAAATAAGATAGACAAGGGCGGCACCTATGGCTCAAAAGAGTAGGGCACTGGCCCCACATACCAGAGGTGATGGGTTCAAACTGCAAAATAAAAAGATAGACATAAAATAAACATTTAACATATGTATACACCCATAAAACCACCCACTGTGACTATAGAACATATTCCTGTGAATATAGAATATATTCATTACCCCAATTGTTTGCTCAAGCCCCTTTAATACCATAGTATTTTTAGGTGCTAAAATCACAATTGAGATGTATTTGAGAGTGTGATGCCATTGTTTTATTTTTTTTCACTTATTTTTACTTTTTATTTTTTATTAAAGATAGGGTCTCATTCTGTTGCCCAGGTTGGAGTGCAGTGACTCAAGCATACCTCAGGGTAACCTTGAATTCCTGGGCTCAAGTGATCCTCCTACCTCATCCTTCCAAGCAGCTGGGACCAGAGATGTGCACCATCATGTCCCGCTAATTTTTTTTTTTTTAATTTTTGTACAGGGCAGCTCCCATAGCTCAGTGGGTAGGGCGCCAGCCACATACACTGAGGCTGGCAGGTTCGAACCTGGCCCAGGCCAGCTAAAGCAACAATGACAACTGCATCAAAAAAATAGTCAGCCAACAAGGCTGACAAACTGGATGGGCCAGATCTGCACACCCAAGAGCCGATTACAAGATGATTGAGACCAGGATGGATGGATGTGGGGACCTGGATTGGGGGAGATGGCAGAACGGAGATGTGGGTGAGAGGGAGGGCCAGGGGCAGAGGCGGCAGAGCTGGGAACACGCGTGTGCTGTGAACTTGAGGTCTGATGTGAGGACAGGTGGTGTGAGACTTGGAAGGTCTAAACCCAAAGGGACACTAGACACATAAAGGGCCCTTCCCACCCTCCTTCTCGTGCCCGTTCCCTGTTTCTTTTCTGTTCCTTCTTGAACAATTCAGACCCTAACTCATCAAGGGTGGTAGAGCAGAATAGGGTCTGTCTTACAGTTTTTCCAGGCTGCTCTAACAAAAATACCATAGACTGGGTGATGTATGAACAATAGACATTTATTTCTCACTGTTCTGGTGGCTGGGAAGTCTGAGATCAAGGCCTGGGAGATTCAGTGTCTGGCGAGGGTCCCTTCCTGCTCATTCTCACATGGTGGAAGGGACTAGGGGTTTCTCTGGGGCCTCTTTTATAAGGGCACTAATCCCATTTGTGAGGGCTCCATCCCCATAACCTAATCACCTCCCAAAGCCCCCACCCCCTAATACCATCGGTTTAGGGGTTGGGATTTCAACATATGAATGTGGTGGGGATAGAAGCATTTAGTCCACAGCCTCATCAGGAAGACAAGCAGCCAATTGTGGGCAGTCTGAGCCCAGCGGGGGAGGAGGGAAGGCAGATCGCAAAAGGCCTGAAACAAGCAACAAGCTCCAACACTAGAAGGGCATCTAGGCCCGAGGGGGAGAGGGGCAGTCAGTATGGGGATCAGAGCCCCAAGCAGGGTGGGGAAGGAGTCCAGGCATGAGAGGGGTCTGGGGCAGGACTTCAGGGCCCAGGCAGGGGGAGGAGGACATTCAGGCAAGACAAAAAGCCTGGAGGACCTAAGTGAGGGGAGGAGGCTGTCCATTCGAAGGAGCTGTGGCCTGGGGTAAGGAAGGTGTCTTCATAAGGGGCTGAGTCCCTGTGGGGTGTCAGAGTCCAAATGGGGTGAGGCGGGCAGCCCATGTGGTACGGAGTGGGTAGGGTGAGAGAGATTGATTCCCTGCGGGGCACTGAGCAAATCAATCAGTATTTCTGGCATAACGGGAGCCAGGTTCTCACTGTTGGAGGAAGGAGATAAAATATGGACAGAGAGAAGGTGAGAATAAGCCCTGTGGTGCTGGACTAGAGCCGAAAGTGTTGGTGTGAATTTAAGGGTTTCAATAAAAATAGATACAGAAATAAATGTGTGTGTCTTGCCATAAAAATCTGCTTCCTAGCTCTGGCTGCCAGAGGCCCCGGAAGCAGGAATAGCCCAGTAGCACTGATCATGCCTCGTGCTCAGACCTTGGTTTCTAAACACCAGTTTCCACCCAAAGCTCTTCTGAGAAATGGCCAGTTCTGGGGCTGGACCGGGAAAGTTCAAGATAAGCCGAGAACTTCCGTCTGTGTCAGAAAAAGGCGGTGCTCAAAGAATGGCTGAGACGCACCAGGAGGACGCAGACGTCAGATTGAAGGGGCCACCAGATAGGGGACAATTTGAGCATCTGAATAAAGAGGGTGACAGATTAAACAGAGAGCTGTGAATCTGTGCTGAGTAAGCTCAGAGCTCAGTGAGGAAAGGGGCAGTTTTTAGCTGGTCCCTGAAGACACACACCCTGTACAGGCTGCTGTGTCAGGAGACTGAGGATGCTGTACCCATGGTCATTGCCACGAAGGGAAGAGTGCAGCTCCTGTGACTTCAGCCATCAGGAAAGGTCTGGGGTGAACCCAGGCACACGAGACAAAGCATGATCCTATCAACTTCCAAAGTGGCAAGGTCACGACGATCAAGGGAAGACCAAGACTAAACTCAATGCAATGTTCAGCCACGAACCGGGTCCTTCCTCCGAGGAGGACATTTCTGGGACAGCAGGGAAAACTAAGCAAGATCCTGCAGCAGCAGTGAGATCATACGGTTGTTGGTTACAGGGCTTCTACACAGGAGAACGTCCTTGTTAGTGGGAAATAGACCCCAAAGTGTTCAGGCTGGATGGGCCTCAGGTTGGCAACTGACTCTTTCTTTTTTTGAAACAGGGTCTTACTCTGTCACCCTGGGGAGAGTGCCATGGAGTCATAACTCACAGCAACCTCAAACTCTTGGGCTCAAACGATCTTTCTGCCTCAGCCTCCCAAGTAGCTGGGACTACAGATGTAACTGACTTTAAATGGCTCAGCAAAGGAAGTTTTTTTGTACTGTACTCACAACTTTCCTATAGGTTTTTAGTGGTTAGTAAAAATATAACAAAAATGTAAATAAATAAGGCATCATTTTTTTTAAAAATACATGTCTTAAGAGGGTTTGTTCACGGCCTCAAAGAAGTCAGTCTAGGTAGAGAAAGACATTGAGCGGGAGGCCTCCCCTAGTCTAGATGGACCATCCCCACCAGGACACCTGTTCTGCCTCCCAGTTCAGAAACCCTTCCCACGCGTTTTCACATGAGCCCTACTTTGCCCATCACTGCACTTAAGGTACTATCATTGTAACTTCCTGTTTACTCTCAAATTCTGTGAGATTGGACATATTGTCTGATTCGTTTTTCCACCATATTTCTAGAGATTGATACAATTCTGGGGCATGGTAGTTTCTGAATAAGCATTCACACTGACTCCAAAGAAGTCTCTCTCTCTCTCTTTTTTTTTTTGAGACAGAGTCTCACTCTGTTGCCCCGGGCCAGAGTGCTTTGGCCTCAGCCTACCTCACAGCAACCTCAAACTCCTGGGTTCAAGTGTGATCCTTCTGCCTCAGCCTCGTGAGTAGCTGGGACTACAGACACCTGCCACAATGCCCAGCTAGTTTTTCTATTTTTAGTAGAGATGGGGCCTCCCTCTTGCTTAGGCTGGTCTCGAACTCTTGAGCTCTCCACCTGCGTTGGCCTCCCAGAGTGCTGGGATTACAGGTGTGAGCCACCGTGCCCGGCCCAAAGAAGTCTCTTCCCATAAAGTCTTGGAATATTTCTAATCAAGTGAGTACAAGATCAAGACCAGTGATATAGCTGCATGATCAGTCTGTTCTTGGATGCAGGTGGAGTTCTTTGCTCTTGTCAGGGAACAATCACAGTTTTGCTACCAGCCTTCTTGAGTCTACACAGAAGCATAGGCAGGCCTGGCCTCAGTCACAGCCATAAGTCAGCATGACATTGTTCTCTGAAGGGCTTGCCGTGGAGAAACCTAAAAAGGAAGAAAGTCAGAGCAGGTGCCAAGGCTACCCAGCAAAGGGCCAGTCGCCAAATTCCAGACTCTTAATAAATAAGGTTATAAAGTTATGCAAATCCTTCATCCCTTCTCCAACTAAGAACCCTGGAACTTCTGAAATTGGAATAATGATTTCCTTTACAGAAAATGCTTCTGAGCAACCCAAGGACACTTCAGCGTTGCCTTTAACAATGTCCAGGACCTAAAAAAAAAATAAAATGAAAAATGTCTAGGACCTGCCCCGGAGAAACCTCGGCCGGAGACAGCCTTTGGCGGGGCTGTCCTTTTCTTTGTTCAGCTTCTCCCGGAAAAGAGTTTGTGTAAAAAGGAAAAGAAACCCGTATTCAGGCCACAATAGGGGCGATTGTTCTGAGCTGTCTCATCCCCTTAAATGTTTACCTTTTTGTTTCACAATCTAACAGGAAATGAGGGGTGAAGGGTTTTTTGGATTCCTCATTCCCCTCTGGTATTATTATCCTCACTATTATTATTTTTAGTTGTTCAGAAAGGAAATGCTAACAGGTAGGAAGTTAGTACTTAGGTGAAGACTCCAGATCACAACCCTGGGTTTTAACCAAATTCTACAGCAATTGCAGTGAAATGTTTCAGAGCCTTTGCCCGCTTTCTCCTCCTCCGGGAGTTTAGCCGGTGGCCTATTAACCATCTTTCTATCTGACCTACTGAACCCTTGATCCTGTCAAGGTTCAAGACAGAAAGCCAGGGGAGAGAGAGATAAGACAGGGAAGTGGCCCAAAGCTGTGACGGTGGGAAGGGAGCCAGGTTCATTCTTAGAGACCAGAGCAGAGCCAGCTTCTCCTTCTAGAAGTCAGTACCAGTGTTTGCATAAAGATTGACTCAGGGAAGGGCCTACTGGGATGGAAATGAGAGATACGGATTCCCCTACCAGCTCAGCCACTGAAAATCGGAATAGGACCTCTGGGCTGGAGTCTCCTGATAGGTAAATCCAAGTCAGAGAGTGAAATACCTTTTAGGGTATTTTCAACTTTTTCACTGTCTTGAAACCCAGTGTAGAGGAGGAAAGATTTGACCCTCCGGAAAAGCACCAACAAAGGTGGGTTGACAGGCGAAAGGGTTTGCACATTGACTAATCTCTAGTATTACGCACACAGGGGGATTTGGGGGGGTGGGAGTGAATACCATCTTAATAGGGGAGGAGGGTGAGATGGGAAGTGATGGGTCCTTAGAGGCGCAGGTGGGAGATGGCCATGGTTGGTGACAGAGCTTGTCTGGGTGCAAGAGCAGTCTTCCCTGGTCCATGAAACTCCCAGGCAGGGAGGGGATTTGTAACAACCAAGCTCTTTTGGAGGGTCTGTCCTGAGGCAGATAAAGGGAGCACAGAGAAAACCTCTCTCTAGCATTTACCCTGTTTAAGGATCTTTAGCTCAAAATCATCAATATACCAAAACAGTATTGGGGGGGTGGCATATCCTGAACCCCTTTAGAGGCAAGAATTATTTTAAAAAATTAAAAGGGTATAATTTCACTACAAGCAAGACTGTCATAAAGAAACAGAGTTAACTGTTTTCATTCTAAATGCTTCCATATTCGAAGCCCAGTCCCTGAACTTGGTGCCCTTGAATTCAAACCCCAGCTCTGCCACTTCCCAGCTGTGCAGCCTGGGGAAACCGATCCTTCTGTGCCTCTGCTTCCACTTAGACAAAAATGAAGAGAAGTAACAATATATATCTCACAGGTTTTTGTGAGGACGAAGAGAGTGACCGCAAACAAAGTAGCACCTGGCCCAGGAAACGCTCTATAAATGCTAATGCTCATCATTGTAGGATTGTTACATTTTAAGAAAGAATTGGCTATTTGGGAAAGAGGTGAATGTGTTTTAAGAAAAAAAAAGTTAAATATCTGTACACAGACCAAAGTCATGCATTTTCACATTTCAAATAATTTTGATCCACGTTCACGTCTGACCCCTTTCAGAACACAGCGAGAGTGTTCCCATTGCCAATGGTGCACACTGAACTCAAACCAGTTGGGGTTTGCCGAGAACCAGCCCGGGGCGGCACCTGGTAGGGAAGGGGTGGGGAGTGCACCAAGAAGCCTGGGGCCTGCCCTGCACCGGTTCTGCAGGACTCTCTGTATCCTCACTGTCCCTTGTGGGGCAGGGCGATGGCTTCCTAGATGTCACCCTCCTGCAGACCCTTGGTCCCCACCATGTCACGGGAGCCCCAGTGCAAGCAGTTTCTAGACCCACTATTGCAAGAGTTTAGAGGAACCTGGATCTTTTTTCTTTCTCAGATCCAACTGGAAAAACCTGGAGGGTGGACTTTGATGGGTGAAGTTTAGGTCACAGATCCCAGAACCGGATCCTGGGGAAGAGGAGGGTGGCAGAGGGAGAGCTGCTTCAGAATAACGGCCAGCGAGGCGGGCTGACGGAAGCCTTAGATATCCTCTGTGACAGCCACTGCCCTCGGAGGAAACCCGGCCATGCTCACATGGGCTTATGCAACAGGCGCCCAGTGATGAGACACCCGAGATCATGGTCATCGTCTGTAACACACAGTCAGCCTTTCCCAAGCATCCATCCCTCCATCCATCACAGTGGGGCTTTCGAGATGTGAAGGTTTGTTCACCCAAAAAGAGGGGTGCTTCCGGCTCACCAGGCATACGTCACTCCCCAGGTTTACAGAGTCAGGGACATGCTGGGAAGGGCACAGCGAACCCCATCCCCAGGCTTAATTATTGAACTGGGGATTCAGGACAACAAACAAACTCTCACGTCCACTCCAGACTGCAGGGTTTCAGAGGACTTTATGTTTATAAAATTTCCACTATCTAAATGTTACAAAGTTAAGTTAAAAAACAATTTTTTTTTGGTCTCACACTGTACTCTGCCCTCCTCACACTTCTGAGTTGATTTCTCGTCCCTCAGGTCTGTCTGGAAGTTCTAAGAAAGACCTTTTTAATACATTTTGCTAAACGTTGCAAAGGAATAGTTTGTTTTCACTTGTCATGAACAGCACAGGCCCACCTCCAGGTCTCTGGGGAACCATATGAGGCATTTTCCAGAGTTATTTCCAGAATAAACAAGCCTTGAAAGGCCAGCCCGGCTGAGGCTGCCCACAGCTCCACTGCTCTGCTCCAGGCTGGAGGAGAAACCTCTGACCTTCTGTAAATATTTCAACATGCGAGTTCTCAAAGGAATTAGAATTTGTATTTTTTTTAGTCAACCTCTTGAAACAGACACAGAAAAGGCAGCTTTTTAAAGGCTGTGTGTACTTTAGTGATATTGAAAAGTTTCACCTTTTTATTTTTATGGGTGTTCAAGGAATTTCACAGCCTAAGACTCTGGAGCAAAAAAAGCATAAAAGAAGAGTCTAATCAGGTTATAGGGAGTGCTTGTTTTAGCCATAAAAAAAGGTCAGCTCTCAGAAGAACTCTCTGTGACTGAGGAACGTCTCTGGCCACCAGCATAACTGAGGACCACCCAGCCCCTAAAATGAAGCTTAGAAAATGAAAGCAGGATGACGACATCAGCACAGAATGTTATGTATGAAAAATATTTAAAGGCTCAAATTTGTCACTGGCCTCTGCACCAAAAGTTCCTGGGTCTTCTAGTCCCTCCACACTCTCTTGGGGAAGGGGTCTTTACACTGACTGTTATGGGAAAGGGAACCCCAGGTATTCTGACACTTGAAATTCTTTGTATTGCAAGAGGCTGAACTTGGCCTCACCTTTGCCTCGGATATTCCTCAATGAACCTCAAGTTATGTGAACCGACAGACTGGGGCTTGTGATGGAGGCTTCCCAGGCCCTGAGTTTCAAATTCAAAAGGCTTCAGGTTTGCTAGCAAATGGCAGAGACTGCTTGGCCTCAAGAAGGCCTGGGGCATGGAGGAGGCGTGGTGAGCTCAGGACACATGTGCCCTGAGAGACAGCGCTTCTCACCTCTATACGACTGATGTCCACACTCCATGGTTACAGCACATACTAATTTTTAAAGAGAAAACACAAATCTCTCCATTTTTTTTTTTTTTTTTGAGATGGTGTCTCAAGCTGTTGCCCTGGGTAGAGTGTCAATGGCATCATAGCTCAGGGCAACCTCCAACTCTTGGGCTCAAGCGATCTTCTTGCCTCAGTTTTTTCTATTTTTAATAGACACAGGGTCTTTAGCTCAGGTTGATCTCGAACTTGTGAGCTCAAGCAATCCACCCCCCTCGGCCTCCCAGAGTGCTAGGATTATAGGCATGAGCCACCGCACACAAATCTCACCACTTTAAATATCAAAAACTAAAATGTAAGAGGCTGTGAGCTAACAATGAACCGACAAAGTACTGACCTTCCCGTGATGGCTTCTCAAATTTTTATTCTGAAATCTCCAATCTAAAGACTCTCCAGAGCTTTCGCTTTCTGCGTCATCACGCCCGGGGCTGGCCATGGGAGGGCACCGGCTCTGCAAAGGGGTCCGAGGCTTTGCACGCAGGTGTCTCTGGTCTCCAGGGTTCCTCCGTTCCCTGGCGCCATCATCCTCTGCTGTACCAAAGCCTACAGCAAAGTCTTATTGAAAGTCACAGTCTGGTCTCGCCTACCCCTGAGAGGGATGGAAGGAAAGTTCTGGAAAGTGACAGAAGTGTTTTTCGGGAATCTAGGACGTGAAGTCTGGACTCAGCCTCTGGGCTGCTCATGGGTTTGTAGGCAGGCGAGTGGCCTTGTGGAGGAGGAGCACCAAGGTGACAGTGCTCCTTCCATAGAGCAAACGCGCCATCACAGCCCGTAAGCTCTGAACACTGGGGTTACAAGAAGTTAAGACCCATCTACGGTGCCAGCCCCACAGGCCAACTCCACTGTCCCGAGTCCCTGTCTCTGCTCCCCAAGTGCCTTGTTCCTCCCAGCCTAGTCCCGCCTGGGGGTGGCCACACTCTCTCCAGCTCTGTGACAGTTACTCCTTCACCCTGAGAATAAGAAATGCCTCTTAACGGCCTCCACACTCACACCGGGAACAGAGTCATTGCACTGACTGTTAAGGGAAAGGAAAGCTTTGAAGTCCTTTGGCCAAAGGCCAAAGCATCTTCGGTGTCCAGAGACACCCCCCAATATAGACATTTTATGTTAGTTCTGTGCTGTTTTAATTTTTAATTAATTTGTAGACTTTATTTTTTCTGAGCATTTTAAGGTTGACTGCAAAACTGAGTGAAAAGTTTAGAGTTCCCGTACATCCCCACCCAATTTCTACTCTTATTAACACTTTGTAATTTATGAGCCAATAATCATTATTCGCTAGAGTTTGTAGTTTACCTCGGGGGTCGCTTTGGGTGCTGTATTAACTCTGAAACGTCGGATTTCCTTAAGTACTAAGTTTGACAGTTGGTATGTCTGACATTTTACTTTGACACTTCTTGGATTTGGCGGGGGACAGTGTTTGTGTGTGTGAAGGTGCATCCTCATTCCTTCAAACAGCCTGTCTTGGTTTCTGATTTTCTTTCAAATAAGTTTTTAGAGCAACTTTCGTGAAACCAGGGATAAGTCAAAATTTGCATTATTTCAAATATGAATTTTGTCGTATTTGGAACGAATACAACAGAGACAGCTTAAAATACCGGTGGCGCCTGCGGCTCAAGGAGTAGGGCGCCGGTCCCATATGCCGTAGGAGGTGGGTTTAAACCCGGCCCTGGCCAAAAACCACAAAAAAAATAAAATAAAATAAATAAATACCAATAGAGCAGTTTGGGAAGGACGTGGCTAATGAACACACAGAACATTGATGGTCTGAGAAGTTCTGGTGATTTTAATCTTGAAAACGAGCCACGTGAGAGACTGGAGACCAAGGTGGATAATGAGTAGAAGCCGTAATGGAAACAAATCTATCTTAACCTATGTGTGAAAGTAGCATTAGGTTTGATGCTACTATTGCAACAACATCAGACCATCTGAAATAAATTGGCAAGCTGGCTAGATGGGTTCCCTGTGAATTAAATGCTCATCAGAAAAGAAATAGTCTTAACGTTTGCCTTTTTGCTGTCACGACACAGAGGTGAACCATTTCTACACTGTATTGTTATGTGGGATGAAAAGTGGATTCTTAGGGCAGCGTCTGTGGCTCAAGGAGTAGGGCGCCAGCCCCATATACTGGAGGTGGTGGGTTCAAACCCGGCCCCAGCCAAAAAAAAAAACAATTGGGCGGCACCTGTGGCTCAAAGGGGTAGGGCACCGGCCCCATATGCTGGAGGTGGCGGGTTCAAACCCAGCCCTGGCCAAAAACAGCAAAATAATAATAATAATAATAATAATAGAAAAGTGGATTCTTTCTGACAACTGCAAGCATTCGGCACAATGGTTGGATAAAGATGAGGTGCTGAAACACAGTCCCAAACCGAGTATTCATCAAAACAAGCTAAGGTTCATTGCAGTCTGTGTGGTGGTCCAGGGCTGGTGTTATCCCCTACAGCTTCATGAAACCTTGTTGATTGATTACAGCGGTGTCTGCTGCAACCAGCTAGATCAAACCATGAGGATGTTTGCGATGAAGCAGCTGAGATTGGTCAACAGAGGCCAATCCTCTTTCAAGTCAATGATCTCCCACATGTTGCACACACAATGCTTCTCAAACTACAGAAGCTGGACTTGGAATCTCTCTGTCCCCCACCATAGTCACTAAACTTTGCAACAACCGACTACCATGTCTTCCAGGCTTTGGACCACTTCTTGCAAGGAAGAATATTCAACGCTCAGCAAGCTATGGGAAATGCCTTTTACGATTTCATCACCACTTACCCTCCAGGCTTCTTTGCCACCAGCGCACACAAGCTACTGTTGAGATGGCAAAACTGTGTCGATAGCTTAGGCAAACACTTTGATTAATTTTGTACAGCTTCTTGTTTGAGATATAAACCGAACTTTTGCTTTGAAATCAGACATTTCATATTTAGGGGCCTAATACACTGGGTTTGGACAAAAGTATGATGAATCCTGTGTTACCATATCATAGACTATCTTCACGGCCCTAAATATCCTCTGTGGTGGACACACTCTGCCTTTACTTGATAACTTTTCATTCAGTTAAAAACATTTTTCATCTTGTAAAATACACACACACACACGTAATCTCAGTTTGGCTGGCAGAATTCTAAGCTCTCCCCTTCTCCGCCCCCAAATCCCAGGCCCCCACGCCTTCTTCCAGTTATCCCATCAAGCACTAATCTAGGTTCTGTGGGGGAAAAAGACTTGCACGTGTCATCGAGGTCCCAAATTAGGTGCCTTAAAACAGGGGAAAGACTTGGGTGGGTCTAACCTAAAACCACACACCCTTCAAATGTGGAGAGTTTCTCCAGATGGTCACAGGAAAGTTTGGCTATTGGGGAGCAGGTGAGGGATCCAGGGTATCCTGGTTGGCTTGAATGGGCCATGTGGCAAGAAGGTGGACGCTTCTAGGAGTTGAGAGCAGCCCCCAGCTGACACTATCAAGGAAACAGGGACTTCAGCCCTGCAGCACTAACTGGTTATGGTGCTGGCTGCTGAAGGCCGGAGTGGCTGTGGCAATTTCTTAAAATAAGACAATGGTGAAGTTTGTTGCACCTGTTGGTCCTTCCTATCGTGAGAGGTTTTTCTGTGGCACGTGATGCTCTTAATAGCATTTGACACATTGTCAAAAATTCTTTCACAACTGGAGCCAATCCTCTCAAAGCCTGCTGCTGCTTTATCAACTAAATTTATTTCACATCCTAAACCCTTTGTGGTCATTTCTTTTTTTCTGAGACAGAGTCTCACTGTGTTGCCCTTGGTAGAGTGCCGGGGCGTCACAGCTCACAGCAACCTCAGTAAACCACTTACTTCGCTCATCTGTAAGAAGCAACTCCTCATAGCCATTCAATCCCCCTTCAGACTTCCCTTCTAGTTCCCTTGCAGTCGGCCACACCTGCCGTTATTTCCTCTGCTGAAGTCTTGAGCCTCTCAAAGTCATACATGAGGATTGGAACCAACTTCTTCCAAACTCTCGTTAATGTTGATTTCTTTTTATCTCCTTCCATGAGTTAAGAATGTTCTTAATGGCATCTAAAATAGTAAATTCTTTCCATAAGCTTTTCAATTTATTTTATCCAGACCCATCAGATGAGGAATTGCTGTCTACGGCATCTATAGCCTTATGAAATGTATTTCATAAATAATAAGCCTTGAAAATTAAAATTACTCCTTGATCCGTGGGCTGCAGAATAAATATTGTGTTTTAAGGTGTAAAAACAATACTAATGTTTTTGGCACCTGTGGCTCAAGGAGTAGGGTGCCAGTCCCATATGCCGGAGGTGGCGGGTTCAAACCTAGCCCCGGCCAAAAACCACAAAAAAAAAAAAAAAAAAAAGAAAGAAAAAAGGGCGGCACCTGTGGCTCAGTTGGTAAGGCGCCGGCCCCATATACCTAGGGTGGCGGGTTCAAACCCGGCCCCGGCTGAACTGCAACCAAAAAATAGCTAGGCGTTGTGGTGGGTGCCTGTAGTCCCAGCTACTTGGGAGGCTGAGGCAAGAGAATCACTTAAGCCCAGGAGTTGGAGGTTGCTGTGAGCTGTGTGATGCCATGGCACTCTACCGAGGGCCATAAAGTGAGACTCTGTCTCTACAAAAACAAAACAAAACAAAACAAAAAAACAATACTAATGTCTTTGTACAACCCCATCGGAGCTCTTGGGTGACCAGCTGCATTATCAATGAGCAGTGATATTTTGAAAGGAATCATTTTTTTCCCGAGCAGTAGGTCTCAACAGTGGGCTTAAAATATTCAGTAAATTATGCTCTAAACAGTTGTGCTGTCATCCAGGTTTAGCAGCCCCACTGATAGAGCACAGGCAGAGTAGATGTGGCGCAATTCTTAAAGGCCTTAGGATTTTCAGAATGGTAAATAAATATTGGCTTCCCGTGAAGGTCACCAACTGTATAGTCCCTACCAGTAGTCAGTCTATCCTTTAAGGTTTTGAAGTCAGGCACTAACTTCTCCTTTCTAGTTATGAACGTCTGAAAAGTCCTAGGAGAAATCTTCTTCCAATATTCGGCTGTTTCATCCACATTGCAAAGCTGATGTTTCATGTAGCCACCTTCATCAAGGATCTTCTGGGTAACTGGTAGCAGCTTCTCCTTCAGCACCTGCTGCTTTACCTTGAAATTCTATATTATGGAGATGGTTTTTTTCCTTAAACTTTATGAACCAACCGCTACTAACTTCAAACTTTTTTTCTACAGCTTGCTCATCACTCTTAGCCTCCATAGAATTGAAGAGAGTTAGGGCTTTACTCTGGATTAGGCTTTAGCCTAAAGCAATGATGTGCCTGGTTTAGATCTATCCAGACCACTAAGCCTCTCTCCGTATCAGCAGTAAGGTTGTTTCACTTTCGTATAATGCTTGTGTTTACTGGACTAGCACTTTTAATTTCCCTTGAGAACTTTTCCTTCACATTTACAATTTGGATTTAACTGTTTGGTTCAAGAGGCTTGGCTTGGCTTTCAGCCTGTCTCTACATTCAACATGTCTTTCTCACTAAGCTCCATCCTTTCCAGGTTTTGACTTAAAGTTAAGAGATGTGGGCTGGGCGCAGTCTCTCAGACCTCTAATCCTAGCACTCTGGGAGGCCAAGGTGGGTGGATTGCTTGAGCTCAGGAGTTCAGAACGATCCTGAGCAAGATGGTCAGGGTGGTCTCTACTAAAAATAGAAAACAGCTTGGCATAGTGGCGGGCACCTGTCGTCAGTCCCAGCTACTTGGGAGGCTGAGGCAGGAGGATCGCTTGAGCCCAAGAGTTTGAGGTTGCTGTGAGCTATGATGCCACATCACTCTAGCCTGTGCAACACAGTGAAACTATGTCTCAGAAAAATAAATAGATAGGCTCGGCGCCCGTAGTTCAGTGGTTACAGCACTGGCCACATACACCAGGGCTGGTGGGTTCAAACCCGGCCCAGGCCTTGCTAAACAACAATGACAACTACGACAACAAAAAAAAATAGCCAGGTGTTGTGGGGGTGCCTGTAGTCCCAGCTACTTGGGAGGTTGAGGCAAGAGAATTGCTTAAGCCCAAGAATTTGAGGTTGCTGTGAGCTGTGACGCCACAACACTCTACCAAGGGCGACATAGTGACACTTTGTCTCAAAAATACAGAAATAAATAAAGTAAGAGATGTGTAAATCTTCCTATCTCTTGACTATTTGGAGGCCATGATAGTGTTGTCAAGTGGCCTAATTTCAATATTGTTGTGTCTCAGGGAGTAGAGAGGCTTGAGGTGAGGGAGAGAGAAGGGGAAGGGCCAGATGTTGGAGTAGTCAGAACACAAACGTTTATCCATTAAGTTCATTGTCTCATATGCGCAAGGATTGTGGTGTCCCAAGACAATTACAAGAGCACCATCAAAGATGAGTGATCACAGATACCATCACAGATACAAAAATAATGATGAGTTTGAAATATTGTGAGAATGACTAAAATGTGATACAGAGGCACAAATTAAGCACAGGCTATTGGGAAAATGGTGCCAATAGACTTGGTCAACTCAGGATGGCCACAAAGCTTCGGTTTGTAAAAACATGTCTGCAAGGCTCAATAAAGGGAAATGCTAACATATCAGGTATCCTGGAATTCTCTGATTCTGTTTGCTAAGATTTTGGCTTAGGGTTTTTACAGCTACGTTCAAGAGTACAATCGATAAGGAGTTCGTCTCCCTTCTGCTATGCTCGCCTGCTTTTGACATCATTTGCATACAAATTGATTTGAGTATCAATATATTAGTTAAGGAGTGTTCCCGGCATGTCTATTCCTTGGAAGAGTTTGTGCAACACTGGAATTATTTCTTCCTTGAACAACTGGTAAAACTTATCTGTAGGATCATCTGAGCTGGATATTTCCTTGAAGAAAGGTTTTATCTTCTGTTGCAATTTCTTTAGTGGTTTTAGAACCAGTTTCATAATTTCCTCCTAAGTCGAGGCTGATAAGTTAGATTGCTCTAGCAACTTGTGAGTTTATAGTTCTAAAGACATTTATAACACCCTCTTACCAACCTGAGCTCTGCTGTGTCTGGGTTTCTTTCTGTTACCCTGCCGTGTCGGGGCTGTTTATTTGAACTCTTTTTCTGGTCTCTCTCTCCTTGATCAATGTTATTGGAGTGTGCGTTCATTTGGTTTCGGGGGGGGGGGGTTTGGGGGGTCCTTTCTAAGAACTACTTGTTGTCTTTATTAATCCTTCCTATTATTTCTCTTGTTTCTTAATTTCTGTTCTTATTTTGAGTATCCCTCTCTTTATTCTCCTTGCATTTGGCTCACAAATTAAAAGCATTTCTTCTTCTTTGGTGTAAATGTTAATGGCTAATGTTTTTGCTTTTGCAACATTCCTCTAGTTCTAACATGTAACACTTTTTATCATTCACTCTCAAATACTTCCTAATTTCCACGATCACAAAGTTTTCAATGTCTAAAAACATGGGAAATTTTAGGTAAAGTTTTGTTATTGATTACTAATCATATTGTGATCATAGAAGGACGGCAGGACACCGATCAGGGGAAATTAGCTAACTCTGCTGCGTAGACCAGTGGTTCTCAACCTTCCTAATGCTGCGGCCCTTTAAGACAATTCCAGTGGGTTGAGACCCACAGGTTGAGAACCGCTGCTATAGACACATGTTTTTTTTTTTTTTTTTTTGTGATTTTTTGGCCAGGGCTGGGTTTGAACCCGCCACCTCCGACATATGGGACCGGCGCCCTACTCCTTGAGCCACAGGCTCAGCCCTATAGACCCATGTTTTTATTTTTCTCTCATTCCTGAAAGACAGTTATTAGTGATGCAGCTCTACATGGAAAATCATTTCATTTCAGTCAACCAAAGACGTTATCATATTTCTCTTAGCACGGTCTCACCCTTCACCCCTACAGTAGCGGGCCTTCGTTCATTCAGCTGCTGCAACAAAATACCTTGGACTGAGCGGCTTATATACAACAGGAACTGATTTCTCATCATTCCTGAGGCTGGAAAGTCCAAGCTCAAGGCGCCAGCTGATGGGCTGTCATGTGAGGCCTCTCCCTCTGCCTCTCTCTCTGCCTCATGAATGGTTCATTCCTGCTGTGTCTTCTGCAGTGAAGGGGTGAGGGAGTCTCTGCGGTCTTTTACAAGAACATGGATACCGCTCATGAGGGCTCCAACCTCATGACCTGCTCACTGTCTTAATGCCCTACTTTTTTTTTTATTTTTTTTTTTGAGACAGAGTCTAACTCTATTGCCCTTTGGTAGAGTGCTGTGGCATCACAGCTTACAGCAACCTCCAACTCCTGGGTTCAGGTGATTCTCTTGCCTCAGCCTCCCGAGTAGCTGGGACCACAGGTGCCCGCCACAATGCCCAGCTATTTTTTGGTTGCAGTTTGGCAGGGGCCGGGTTTGAACCCGCCACCCTCAGCATATGGGGCTGGCACTCTACCCACTGAGCCACAGGCGCCGCCCAATGCCCTACTTCTTAACACTATTGCACTGGGGATTCGGTTTCAACGTGAATTTTGGGAGGGACAGAAACATTCAGATCACGGCATAACATGGGCAGTACCTCATTCCTTCCCAGTGCGGAGTAAGGTTCCGCTGTACAGATATACACCACACTTTACTTATCCATTCATCAGCTGACGGACATTTAGGTTGTTTCTACTTTGAGCTGTTAGGTATAAGTTTCTACAAACATTTGTGTACAAGTTTTTTGTGGACATATGTTTTTATTTCTCTTGGGTATATACCTAGTCATGGAATTGCTGGGTCATAGAGTAACAAACACCATGCTTAACTTTTTGAGGAATTTGCCAAACTGTTTTGCAAAGCAGCTGCACCACCTTACAAAACCACCAGCAGCGTATGAGGGTTCTAGTTTCTCCATGTCCCCAGTGGTGCTTGTTATTACATCTTTTTTATTATAGTGCTCGCTCCTTTTTGCCCCTCATTTCGCACTGTTGGTGGCACATGGCATACACATAAATATTTAATTATGAACAGCATGATGATCTCCTAATTACAGCATGCCTTTCATTTTTGTGTGCATGTGATGGTTATATACATTATGGTTATACATGTTGTATACATATGGCCAGAGTATTATTATATCCTGCACTAGTCATTAAATGTCTTAATTTACGTGACACTGCTATTTGAGTGGGGGGGGCAGGAAACACATCTCACTTGTGATCATCAGAGTCACCTTAGCCACAAAGAGCCACATCAGTGACGTACGAATTCTTGTCATTACACAGGCTGAGTTCTAATTTCTGGATACAAGATTAGAAAAAGCTTTCATCCTACTACACACCAACATCACCTAGACAGTAACAATATGGTTCCATTTTCCTCCATGAGATTTTTTAATTACTGAATCAAAAAGATAACCTAATCTTTTTATTTGTAGAAATTAACGAGGTACAAGTATAATTCTTTTCCAGGGATAGAGTAATGATACATTTCAAAAGTCTATATATTTTCCATGGGTCTCAAATCTATTTTAATTTTAAATGGGCAAGAAAATGATGATGGACTACGTAATCACTTATCAGTCAACAAGGTCCTTCCAGTCAACAGGTTTCTCACTGGAAACCAAGATTAAGAAGACAGACTCTATAGTGTGAGAATCTTGGTTCAGGAAAAAAGAAAAGGTTTACATTTTAAATACAACACCATTTAGGTGTTTGTCTTGGGGGCCAGAAAGGCAAGTGATGGGCTAAATTTGTTCACCCCAATGATCCTGGGGTGAGTTGAATGAATGAATAAATCACAGTATCCAAGCCCAACAGTGCTGGGGATCTCAAGTTGAAGTCCCCATGCTCATTTATATAACAAATTATATTATATATAATATAATTTGTTTATCTTCAACTTCAGCTCCCCAGCACTGTTGGGCTTGGTTACTATGATTTACACATCTTCTTTCTGGGCTATCATCAATGCGTTGGACGCCTCTTCCTCCTAAATAGCGTTTAAATTACATTTCCTTAAGCATCCTGGTATCTCCCTATACTTACCCATGGGGTGCTTGACCTAGTTTTTGTCTACTCACTTGGGCTTCCCTCCTGACTAGTCCTCGGGACCTCAAGATTTCAAATAATCACGGCTATATCATTTCTTCAGGCTGTTCTTTTGAAATAATAATAAATTGTTCTCTGATAATCACTGAGTTTGAAAAATTTACAGGGCAGTTGGCTTTGTACAGAGTTCCATATGTGATTACTTGCTGCCTTGAAGTCTGTCTGGAAATGACAATATGGAATTAGGTGATTTGGAACACAGATCTCAGCTGCCTGTCAAGCTATGACTTCAGGCCTGCCAAGGTGTGTCTGCAAAGGAAGATCCATTGGGCCCAGGAAGTAGGGCTCACCGTGTACGTGAGGGCCCCGGGCAATGTCTTAATCCTAGTCTCCTCAGGCTTGCCTTTCTTTTGTCCTGCAGTGAAAGGAATTCTGTTTCCCCTTTCTGTCTAAATGGAATCCTCCCCTATCTAACACGCGGTCTTTCTCCCCGGCCCATCCCCAACCCAGTTTTGGACTCTGGATGAAGGGGACAACGTCCCCACTGCAGGGCAGCAACTGAGGCTGAGAAATGGCAAGCATGGGGGGCTGGGAAGTAGGGGGCGGGCAGGGCAACCTGGCAAGGGGGAGCCTGCTGCATTGCAAGAAATCAGCACAACAGCCCTTCAAAAGGTATACCTGGGTGCTTCAGACTCGAGGACAGCATGCTAGGAGACAGAGGCTGGTCACAGAGAGACATTCTGCTCACATGAGGTCCCCAGAGAAGTCAAATTCATAGGGACAGAAAGTAATGGGGGTTGCCAGGGGCCGGGGGAAGGCGGGGAGGGTGGGGAGTTATTTAATTGGCACAGAGTTTCGTTTTCACAAGTTGAAAAAAGTTCTAGGGATTTCAACTCAACTTTATTGAGGTAAAATTTAAATAATATAAAGTGTATAAACTTGAAGTGTGCAATTCGGTAAGTTTTAACAAACAGATTTGTACGCCATGTACGAATCATCACCATGAAGACACAGAACATTTCTATCCGCCTTCCCCAGGACTGTGGGCCGACCAGCCCAGCCCACGTCGACCACAGACCCACTGTCTAGATTCAAGGTGTCTTTCCCAGAGTCCCCTATAAGTGGCATCTGACAGCAGGTGCTCCATTGTCTCTGGCTTCATTTGCTCGGCATGCTTTTAAAATTCACACACAGAAATCGTTAATGGGTTCCTTTGTGTTGCAACATCACATTTCATCCATAGACTTGTCACAGTTTTTCCACTCACCTGCAGACGAGGTCAGGGGTGTTTCTAGTTCTTTACAACTGTTACGAACAAGGATTCTACGAACGTTCATACACGAGTCTTTTTATGGACCTGTGTTTTCCCTTCTCTTGGACAAATGCCCAGGAGGGGGAAAGAGTTATAGGTATAACTCAATAAGAAATGGCCACGCTCTGCTGGTGGGACTGCAAACTAGTACAACCTTTCTGGAAGGAAGTATGGAGAATCCTCAAAGCACTCAAGCTAGACCTCCCATTTGATCCTGCAATCCCATTACTGGGCATCTATCCAGAAGGAAAAAAATCCTTTTATCATAAGGACACTTGTACTAGACTGTTTATTGCAGCTCAATTTACAGTCACCAAAATGTGGAAACAGCCTAAATGCCCACCAACCCAGGAATGGATTAACAAGCTGTGGTATATGTATACCATGGAATACTATTCAGCCATTAAAAAAAATGGAGAATTTACATCCTTCGTATTAACCTGGATGGACGTGGAAGATATTATTCTTAGTAAAGCATCACAAGAATGGAGAAGCATGAATCCTATGTACTCAATTTTGATATAAGGACAATTAATGACAATTATGGTTATGGGGGGGGAAACAGAAAGAGGGAAGGAGGGAGGTGGGTGGGGCCTTGGTGTGTGTCACACTTTATGGGGGCAAGACATGATTGCAAGAGGGACTTTACCTAACAATTGCAATCAGTGTAACCTGGCTTATTGTACCCTCAATGAATCCCCAACAATAAAAAAAATAAATAAATAATAAAAAAAAAAAAAAAGAAGAAGAAATGGCCACACTGTTTGCCAGAGGGGCTGTGTTAAGTTCCTACCAGCAGTGTCTGAGAGTTCGCCTTACTCCACGTTCTCCTCAACACTTGTCATGCTCTTAAAGTTTAGACATTCTCGTGGGTGTGTGTGGTTTTAGTCTACGTGTCCTTGATGTCGGATAATGTGAAGCATGTGCTTGTTGGATTACAAATACTGTTTTTTCCCAGTCTGTGACTTGCCTCTCCTATCCTTCCCACCATTTCCAGACCTGGTAAGAATCTCACTGAGTGCGTCTAAACTGTTTGGACAATGTGGTTTATGCTGAACACCTGCTTTCTTTCTGGGAGTCTAGAATTCTGGGCTATTCCATGCCCAGGCTGCCTATGAGACCAGTCCCCACGAAAAGCCCTGTGCTGAGTCTTCACGAGCTCCCTGGAAGACAACATTTCACATAGGGTGTCACAGCACAGGGAGAGGAATTTTGGAAGTTGATGCCTGGTCTCCTCCAGACTTCACCCATGTGTCTCTTCATCTTGCTGATTTTGCTTGACCTTCACATCCTTTCACTGTAATAAATCTTAACCACGAGTATAACCGTATGCTGAGTTCTCTCCAATGAAGCCATCTGGGCCTGGTGTCATCTTTCTCAGGAGTTTTAAAATTACAAATTGAATTTCTTTGATACATACAATGCTATTATGATTTCCTATTTCTTCTAGAATCACTTTCAATAATTTGTATATATATATTTTTTTTGAGACGGTGTCTTATTCTGTGGCCCAGGCTAGAGTTCTATGGCCTCAGTCTAATTGATAGCAACCTCAAACTCCTAAGCTCAAGCAATCCTCCTGCCTCAGCCTCCCAAGTAGCTGGAACTACAGGCACCTGTCATGATGTCTGGCTAATTTTTCTATTTTTAGAACAGCTCATGCTGGTCTCAAACTCCTGAGCTCAAGAATAATTCTCTTGCCTTAGCCTCCCAGAGTACAAGGATTATAGGTGTGAACCACCACACCAGGCCAATAATATGTGTCTTTCAAAGTATTTGTCCATTTAAGTTGTGAAATTTATTGGCATGAATTTATTGCAAATATTCCATTATAGGCTCAGGGCCTATAGCTCCGTGGCTAGGGCACCAGCCACATACTCCAGGTCTGGCAGGTTCAAATCCAGCCTGGGCCTGCCAAACAACAATGACAACTACAACCAAAAAATAGCCAGGCATTGTGGCGGGCACCTATAGTCCCCACTACTTGGGAGGCTGAGGCAAGAGAATTGCTTAAGCCCAAGAGTTGGAGGTTGCTGTGAGCTATGATGCCACAGCACTTTACTGAGCTTGACAAAGTGAGACTTTGTCTAAAAAAAAAAAGAAAATATTCCATTATAATCCTTTTAATATCAACAGGATCTATGATCATGCTTCTTTCCTTCCTGATATTGGCAATTCATGTTTTCTTTCCCTTTTTTTCTTAATCTGTCTAGTTAGGGGGTTCTTAATTTTATCAGTCTCTTCAAAGAACCAGCTATTGATTCTATCAATCTTTTTTCTCTATATTTTTTAAACCATCTTCTATTTCATTAGCTTCCATATTCATCCTTATTGCATCTAGGTTTGATTTAGGTTAGTTTCAACTATTCTTTTTTACTAATGTATTTATTTATTGCTGCTATGAACTTCCCTCTCAGTACAGCTTTAGCTGCATGTCACATGATTTGGTAAACTGTGTTTTTGTTTCCATCCACTTCAAAATATTTTTCTTTTTTTTTTTTTTTTTTGAGACAGAGTTTCACTATGTTGCCCTGGGTAGAGTGCTGTGGCGTCACAGGTCACAGCAACCTCAAACTCTTGGGCTTAAGCGATTCTCTTGCCTCAGTCTCCCAAGTAGCTGGGACTACAGGTGCCTGCCACAATGCCCGGCTATTTTTTGGTTGCAGTTGTCATTGTTGTTTAGCTGGCCTGGGCTGGGCTCGAACCCGCCAGCCTTGCTGTATGTGGCTGGCACCCTACTCAGTGAGCTACAATTGACACAAGATTAATGTTGAAATTTAATACTATTTTATACTTTAAGTGAAATATGAATGATTCTTTCTTTCTTTTTTTAAACAGAGTCTCATTCTTTTACTCTCAGTAGAGTGCCCTCATAGCTCACTGCAACCTCGAACTCTTGGGCTCAAGAGATCCTCTTGCCTCAGCCTCCTGAGTAGCTGGGACTACAGATGCCTGCCACAACGCCTGGTTACTTTCAGAAACAGGGGCCTTGCTCTTGCTCAAGCTGGTCTCCAACTCCTGAGCTCAAGAAATCCACCCACCTCAGTTTTGCATAGTGCTGGGATTACAGATGTGAGCTGCTGAGCCCCTGGCCTAATAGTAATAATTTCTAACAACCATTAATCTTACGTTAAACACTTGGATTCTTGTGCTTTTTTTTTTTAACTTGTGGATTTCAATTCCTATGTAGATCATTACACTTGAAACTAAAAGTCAGTCTCTGAATGGGTAAAGCACAGAGACCTTTAGGGCAGTAAACGTCTATGCTATTTTGAGTGATAGATCCCACGTCCATCTGTCAAAATCCATAGAATGTATAGCACCAACAGTGAGCCCCAGTGTAAAGTGTGGACTTGGGCGGCAGTGCGTGTCAACGTAAGTTCAACCACTGTAACACAGGCACCGCTGTGGTACAGGGAGCTGATTGTGAGGAACACTATGCTGGAGGATAGGGGCTATAGGAACTCCATTCAATTTTGCTGTGAACCAACAACTGCTCTAAAAAAAAGCCTGTTCAAAAAAAGTAATAAGACCTCATGATCTGCATTAAACCTTAATGTTTAAAGGTTAAAAGCTAAATGTTCATTGCTACTACTAAATTACCTTAGCTTCTCTGATCCCATCTGGTTTCAAGTATGATTTTTTTAAAACAATCCCCTTTAAACTTTAATGAGCTTTACCAGGTGACAGTAAAATTACTTGGATTAAGTCTACCCGATTTTAGAAATGAAGGATTTTGAGGCCTCAGCCAAGTCCCCAGGCTATGAGTCAGCTATTAAATTAGTATGATCTTAAGGAAAAATGACCCTTCTTAAGCTCCCCGCACACCCTGCTGAGCCCGTGTTAGCATCAGTCAGTGCTGCAAGTGCCACACAGCTGCCTCCCTATGAGTTCAGCCCGAGCTCGGTAAATAATATCAGAACTGAGTCATTTATGGTTGAATGACACAGAATGAAAAATAAATGCCTTTCAGGCAGTTCCTGTTGCCTAATATGGACTACGAAGCAGACACTTTAACCAAAGAGCCCCACCTGCGCCCCAAATGAACCTTTCCCTATAAGGATGTTGATCTAATTTCCTGATCCAAAAAAGAATCTGAAAACGCTGTGAGTGATCTGTCTGGACCTGAAAGGAGGCCTGTTTTCTCAAAGGCCTTGTCAACATAAGTTCACCGAATTTATCCCTTAAATAGCCGAGGGTGTCTTGTTTTGTGCTGTTAAAAGGAATTCCAATTAAAGTTGCTCTTTCATCCCGTGGCCGTCCTACAGGTGGCTAGAGTTAGTTTATTGCACTGGGAAGCAGAAACAAGATAACTGAAAACAGAGAATTCGTATTTAGAACTTAGAAAACAGGGCTGGAATTTTTATAGGCTGTTTCCAAACAACTACCTGTTCTACTGTGAATTGTAAGCCCAAGACAGTGATGCCTCCCAGAATCTATATCACTAGTTCCTAGGCCTTCTTACCTGATAACAAAAGTGAAATTGATATACTATAATATCCTCTTTCTCCATAAAGTAAAAAAAAAAAAAAAAAAAAGGAAGTTACATGACAGCTCCCAGGTAACAGAATTAAACTTTAAAAAACCAAAAGGAAAGGTGCCCTTTTCTAAGGAAGTGACAACAGATTCATAAAACAGAATGACTCATAAACTGATTTCATATTGCAAAACCGATTATGAATCACTGAAGAAAAAACTTAAAATCTCAAAAAAGCTCGGTTGTCTTTTAGGAACTGGCAAATACAGCCTCTGCTGTTCATTAACATAGCCTTATTCACCGGCCTGAAATAACCTCACGGCAATACTAAAATAGGTCAGTTTGTTAGAAATATTTGTTTAAAAGTCAGATTTGGCTCTAAATTTCTTTCGAATGAGTCATAGGAACCTCGATGATAAAAAGACTTATGCTCAGAAAAACGTCGTGGAGACAGGCATCTGTGTGTTTCTGAAATCTTGAAAGAAGATTCTGCAGTTAAGTAAGAACTTGATGAAGAATCAAGTGGCCTTGACAATCACACCTACCAAAAAATGTGTGTGGGGGGGAACGTTCAAAAGTAGTTCCGTGAGGTGTTTCATCATATAAAAGTCAGCAACAGGTGGGATTCTCTAGCTAACAACGCCTGTCTTAGGCCGTTTATGAACTAAAAATGGACGGATGACCCAAGACTGCTCCCAAGAAATGGCAAATAATGTCCACTCGAAGATTTCAGTCATTAACTTCAGAGCAACCTCAGCTTATGTCTAGGTCCAGGAACACGGAGAAGATGGACAGTAGCAAAAAAGATGACTTTTTTTTTTTTTGCAGTTTTTGGCCAGGGCTGGGTTTGAACCTACCATCTCCAGCATATGGGGCCAGCGCCCTACTCCTTTGAGCCACAGGCACTGCCCAAATGACATATATTTTTTTTTTTTTTAACTAGAAAGCTTAGCTATACTAAAGGTAGATAAAAATAATATTTGGAGTGTTGGGAATTTTTTTTTTTTTTTAGTATTTATGAAAAGGCAATTTTACTATTGCCTTTTGGGAAGTTGAAATACAAATAAACAATAAAATTGTATTTAGAGTAGGTAAACATTATGGATTTTACGATTTGGCCTGAAAAATTTGCTTGATAGATCTACATGTGACAGCTTCCTTGAATGTCACACCCCAAAATGAGAATAGATGATGAAAAGAGATTCTGAAACCTGACCATTCTATTTGGCGAGAGAATTTTAAGTTCCCCTGACCTCAGAGTACAGATAGGTTTTTTTTCCTTTGGCCCAGAGATGAGTCAATTTTAGGTGGTTTTTCCTTATGGGGCAACTTTGGCAGAGCAGAGAAATTTTAAAAGACCTGTGGGAGGTTTTTTCCCTAGTGCCAGTTACCAGCGTAAAGTCAGGGACGTTACTGCACCTCCCTGAGCATCAGTCTCCACACCTGCAGAACAGGAGTGACAAAACTATCTCACGGAGTTGTGAGGTCACTGAATAAAGTCAGGGGAGGCATGTCGTAGGAACCCCAGGAATGTTTAGCGGATGTGTAACTATACTCGCTGGGAATAGTTATTTTATGTTTCTAGTATTTGATGGTTAAAAATATTTTTTTCCCTTTTTTTTTTTATTGTTGGGGATTCATTGAGGGTACAATAAGTAAAAATATTTTTTAAATCACAATTAGTCAAACAGAAAAAGAAATGTATTTTCAGCATTACTACCAAGGATGCTGGCTTCAAAAATTGTCTTTGTGAAGACTCCGTCCCACGTCCACAAATAATTACAAGAACTCGCCTGCAAATCCTTCCAGTTACCGTAGACGTTATCATAGGTAAATTCTAAAGAGCAGAAACTGCGTCTCCTTTGCACCTGATCTCCGAACCATAGTAAACACTCAACCAATACTTGTTGAGACGAGTGTTTACAACAAGGAATTTTAAGGGATTCCAGTGTTTTCCTGCCTCCTTAACTTTGTCTCCTTTCCGTATGGAAAATGTCGCCTGGGCTGACCACAGATGGGCTTCCAGCCTCTCTTGATTTATGGCCCTTTCCTGTGAACTGCTGCCTACAGAGCTGAGAGCAGGATGGTAACCTTCGTGTTTCTTTTACTTCTTCTCTCTAGCAGGGAGTTTAAATCCACTGAGATTAAGAAACCAAAAATGTCCGCTACCCTTTTTGCTCTTTGGTAAAGTTCAATGTGTCAAACCCATTTGCAACCTGTGGACACTTTGCCCTCTGGCCATTGGCGGTGGTGATGTGGAGGGACCCGCCCGGCGTTTGGGAATAGATGTGTCTCCCTCAGCGCCCTCCATGGCTCTCCTTAGAGTTGGGTATCCACACTTTTGGATCCCTTTCAAAGTAAAAAAGAAAAATCATCCTTAAAGCTCTGCCAAGATTTTAAAAAGTAAAGTGGATGAAGTGACTTCATGTTTGAAGGCGAGAGGCGGCTCGTTGGGTGGAGTTAAGAAGGGCAGAGGTGAGTCATGGGGGCCTGAGTTGCGAGTGTAATTACAGCTCATTTAGCAATGAGCACGCACCTCCCCGACCTTTATTCTCCACCAAAGCTGCACCAACGTCCTTGTCAAAGGCAGAATCCAGACGTCTGATCCTGTTCATGGAGATCCTTAGCAGGCTCTGAGCAGATGAGGTGCTGAGAAACCCTGGCTTCCCTGTGTCAGTCACAGACCTGCAGGGTTCAGGTTCAAGGTGCCTGGCAGACAGTAGGTGCGGCTGGACAGCGCCAGGCTGGTGGCTGGAGTGGATGACCACGTGCCAGGTCCAGATCGCATCTCTGAGCTTCCCTGTTCCATGTCTCTGCTTCCCAGCCTTTGGCTGACTCAACCCTTGAGGGAAATCTTTGCTTCTTCCTTGCCTTGGATAATCCCTGATATTTGAATGACTTTTCATGGTTCATAGTTCCCACCTCATCATGTTGTCCTTAAAACGCCATCCCCACCCGCCTCTCCAGTTATTATTCTGGCCCATCTGGCTCCTTGCCTCCCACCTGTGCTGTCCCATGAGCCCCCTCATTTCTGCTCTGCTTAGCCCTTCAGCTGACCCTGCACGGCACCGCCATGTCTCTGTCCTTGGCATGCCCTTGGCAAACGTCATAGCTCTGAAATCTTTAGTACTCTTCCTCTGCCTGATGTTCAAATGTAAAATCTGCCTAAATCTACAGTACCAGGATTCTCTCCCACAACTCCCTTGCTCTGTCCACTCGATGGCCCTCACAGTACACCCTGCAGGACACCCAGGCTGCTTTCCTGGCTGGCTGCTGGCCCGTACTGTCCTCCTCCAGCCTCCTCTGTGCGCAGTGAATGACTGGCCTCCGAGGCCTGGTGCAGTGCAGCCTTCCTGGGAATCCTTACCAATCATCGCTTCCTCATGCCCAAGCTCCTCCGCAAAGCACCCTGGCACCAAGTGCCCCGATCCTCCCAGCCCTGACCTCTGTGACACTTTAGTTACGGCTCGTGACACATATCACGAACTGCCTGATTTTATAGTTATTTCCCTGTTAGATTACAAACTTGCTGGTGATAGGGACTGTGTCTTACTCATCTTTTTATACTCTACAGCACCCAACATGGCAGATTATCAGAAACGGTCTGCTGAATGAATAAACAAAACAGATAAAGAGCCCATCAAAGCCACAGGCATCTTCACCCGGACGGTTAGGTGACCCCTAGTGCCCTCTTCCCTGTGCCCCGTGACTTCCAGAAAGATCCACCATGGTTCGCCTAGCTACTCATCCAAAGATACCTTCCAGTTATATCTGATAAATTAATGGGGAATAAGGAAAATAACTATCACTCATTTCAATACGACCACTAGTATACATGGATAAGTGTTAGAGCTCAACTTTGCTAGCCTTTGGAACCAGCTGCCTAAAAACATCAAGCATTCAAGTCAGCCGTCGCAACTGAGGATAAATAGGGTAGAAAAAGAATGCATGGAGAGAGACCAGATTCTGGGTCCAGCGAGTGATTTATGCTAACACACACTCCGCCTTGTTCTCACCCTGCTAACACAGCCATACTTTTGCAAATAGCATTACAGAATCCCTGTTCACATCCATCAAAATATCCTGAAACGAAATGTCATTCTCTCCCCAGTCATCTCTCTCCAGCTCCTCCCCACCAGTCTCTCCCTGGTGCCCACAGCTGTTCCTGTTCGTGCTTCTCTGTTTTGGTGCTGAGAAGTGCCATGTGTTTCTTCCGGCAGGGATACAGTGTTGTCACCACCACACTCCTGTGTCGGGCCTCATAAAGACACTCAGCGTGCTTTATGGCCATCAGGCTATTACCAACTCAGTAATTGACATGATTCCATAAGGTAATTAACAAATATTCTTTCCACTGTGGAAACCAAAGCTCAGAAAGATTAAATAACCCACCCTAGGATATGACAAGGTCAACATCAGTCAACCAGGTGCTAAACTTGGAAGCCACACTCTTATCTTTCCCCTGGTGTGTTCTAAAGGCCACAACAAGAAACCACCAGCAGGGCATTAAAAAAAATGCTATCTTTAAAAAATATCATCACATAATTAATCTCCAGTTGCTCAGGTATCTGCACAATGTTCATACATTCTTATTTTTTTTCTTGTCCTCTCTAAACATTGGGAATGGCCTCTCCCTTCCCTAGAACTTCTATGCTGCAGCCTTTGGTCACAAAGCCTCTCAACTGCTCTCTCTGCAATCAGGTTATGTCATTTCTCAGCCCCAAACCCTCCTGGTTTATGTCTTAGCCCTTGTTTTCCAAGATGTGGCCCTGGTCCCCTCCTTCCTCCTGTCCCCACCTTATTCACTACATCCTGGCTATAGTCTTGTGTTCTGCCTCAGGGCCTTTGCACATGCTTGTTCCACTGCTTGGAATGTTCATTCCCAGATGCTGATATAGCTCTTATACTACTGAGGCCTTTACTTGTATGTTGCCATCCCAGTGGCACCTTCAACCTCCCCCCAGCAGGTTTAAGACCCTACCTACTATTTTTCACTACCTCTTGACACTTTCCAACATGTTTTAATTATCTTACAACAGCCAAGGGAACATGGAAGATCAGGAGTGAACATCTTTGGGGTGGGGGCGCAGGAAGGGTCACTCATCTCTGACTAACACCATCGTTAACTGTGCTCAAAGGGTTTTTATACTACTGCTAAGAGCTATTACAAAGTCACTTGTGGTTTGAATTACTTTAAAATTCAGAATACTATTAATTTCCGGTGAACGATTCCAAGAAACACGGTACTTGGGGAAGAATTAAGATGTTTTCAGAACAGCACAGAAGGCTGCCTGGTGTGGATCTGGAGGGAAAGACCAGGCTGCTGAAGTCATTTTCCTGTTTAGTAAGCCACAGCGGGCGGCTCGTGGATCTGCTGAGATTTACTGTACTCTGATTCATTCGAAATGAGATTCCACATGATAATATGTTTTTTTAGAATATTTTGGAAGAAAATCATTTCCATTCCAGTTCATACTTTTTTAAAAAGAAAGCACTTATTATTTCCAAGTTTAGAAGTTACTGAACTATACCAAAACATTTCTTATGGTTTGCTCCATAAGATTAAAAAGAGAGATTTAAAATAGACATACCTATTCAACTAACTTCAGTGTTCACTGAGTGCCTTCTGCCTGAGCAAATTATTTAGCTACCGTTTGCCTTAGTTTGTGCGTGAGTAAGAGGGGAAGGAGCCTTGCCTCATAGGATGCTGACTGTGTGTGCCGCCCTGCACCCATGAAGTGAAGGCTGGACAGAGGACGGCGGGCAGCAGTGCAGCCCTCGTCTCCCACCTGCATTTCAGTACCTGCCTCCAGAGGTGAGACTTGGCACCAAATTGATCGGAAATGTTCCCCAGCATCAAGACCCAAGAAACAAGGGACATAGAAAATTGCCATTAGACAACCATAGAAATAATTGTAGGCAAGATCTTCTTCCAATGAAGGCTAAAATTTGCAGGTGGAAGTTTAAGGAGAAATAGAACATTTGCTTAGTCTCAAAATAGCTCCTCCAAAATGTGTATCATTAATGAAAGGAAAAGCAGAACATTTACAGCAGGAAACCTCCCCAGAACCCTGGACCCGCGATCAAGGACAGTGTCTGTAGTAATTAGAGTGACCTTACTGTTCCTGCCTCAATACGATGAGGTCTCTGAGAAGGGCATAACGCCACTTCCTTCCATGTAATCAGGAGAAAACTTCAGACAAGCCCAGACTGAGGGACAGTCAACAAAACAGATGACGAGTACACTTCAAAAAGGTCAAGGTCATGGAAGACAAAGACCAAGGACAACCTCCGTGGGCGGAGACCAAGGAGACGTGAAACTCATGTGGGATCCTACAGCAGAGGAGGGAAATGAGTGGGAGAAGTGGTGCAATCCCAGTAAGAGCTGTGCGTCAGCTGACAGCGCCGTCTCCCTCTGTCATATTTTGGTTGTGTGAGGCGGTCATGTGTGGGGAAGCCGCGTGAGGGTATTTGGGAACTCTCTATATTATTTTGCAACTTTTCTGGACATCTAAAATTATTTCAAAATAAAAAGGGGAAAAAAAAAAGATGTACTGATGGGTGCCTGGGTATATTATGTGATAAATAAATGTATTTAAATGATAATTGCGGGATTTAGATGGTGACCACGTGGGTGTTTGCTGTACAAATCTTTCCACTTTTCTGTACACTTGACATTTTTAAGAATAAAATGTTGAGTCCCTGGGCGGTGCCTGTGGCTCAGTGAGTAGGGCACCGGCCCCATATGCCGAGGGTGGCGGGTTCAAACCCAGCCCCGGCCAAACTGCAACAAAAAAATAGCCGGGCGCCTGTAGTCCCAGCTGCTCGGGAGGCTGAGGCAAGAGAATCGCTTAAGCCCAGGAGTTTGAGGTTGCTGTGAGCTGTGACATTACGGCACTCTACCGTAATGGTAGACGGTCTCAAAAAAAAAAAAAAAGAATAAAATGTTGAAAACAGCCAATTAATAAAGTCAATTTGACTCTGATGCCGGTGATAACTTATTTCTTCCTAATTGAACAGAAAGAGAAAATGTAATCAGCAATTTGCACGCATAAAGGGGAACACATTTACTTGCTGGTCTTACTTTCTGGAGTTAGGAATCAAAGCGGTCAAGTTCAAACAACAAAAGGTCAAGGAAACAATAGCAAGAGACAAACTCTTAAAACCTTAAAAGTAAAAACGGAGTCATTAACTAAAGAGGACCACCCCTGTTTTTAGGTTCTTGAATATGGTTCTTGAATATTCATGATACTAATAGAAAACTTCTAACGTCTCTTAGTAGAGACAGTGACCCTGTTAAGACAACTCGGCCCCAGCCTGTCCCTGTGAGCATGGAGCAACATTAACAAGCTACTGATTAGAAGAGGGAGAAGGTGGTGGAATTAGTTATGCCAGGGCTGGTGTAAGTTGGGACAGTTGCCTTAGTTAATATGATTTAATTGCTAAATAAACAGATCTAATGAATCAGCCCCACAGTAAAACGAAGTAACAAGCAATAAATCTGAACGGGTAACCTTTGGCGCTCTGTGTGACCGAACACACTGTAACCCACAGATTTACCACTGAGCTCGGAAACCGTGGGGTTGTGATGAAATACACACGTGTTCCTTGGAGACTGAGAATCGGAGGATGGGGAAGGGAAAAACACGATCTTCATGCTCTGAAGATTCACAGATCAGGAAACATCCTCTGAGATAATTCAGAAAGCTTCTGGAACAGGAAACACCAAAGGTCCACTTCAGCCCTCAGAGGATATACATTTAGGGAAATTCCAAAACCTAGTCGTCCTGGGAACTCAGAAGGGAATCAGACCCAGAAGGTGGAAGCTTCATCAGCTGCTAAACTTATCTGGTTCTCCAAGTGAATTGTGAGTGCTTGAACATTCTGTCTGCAAAACAGAAATCCGTTTCAATGTTAGAGGAGGATTTAAAAAAAAAAAAAAAAATGCTTCCGTAATGATGAATGTTCTTCCTTTGATGTGTAGAATCTAAAACTTGGATATCTCGGTCCAGATCCTGTGTGTCGAGAAGGAATTTTGGTTCGTAATCACAATCATAGCTTTCGAGGACTGTGGTAGTGGCTGTTTCTCTCAGCCTCATCCTTTGTAGACACGCTCCAGAGCCCTGTGCAAACATTTTTTCGCATGGGAAAGGAATGTTTACTGTCTCAAACTGAATCCTGGGAAGTTAATTCTAAATAATAATTCTTAAAACAGCGATAGCTGATATTCATGAAAAGCTTACCTTGTGCCAAGCCTTGTGCTGAGCAACTGTCTGTATTAACCCAAATAATAATACTACGTCTTTCCCAGAGGACAGAGACCCTCCCAGGACACGGAGCAGACCTGTGTTCAGTGACAGTTCTAAAAGACAGGGCAATGACAGGATAGCTTTTGAGCTTCCTCCACAGCGTCTTTTCTTCTTTCTTTTTTTTTTAAACACACTGAAAGTTTGCCAAAGGTTAAATTAAAAATTATTCCAGCTGTATTTATCTCAAAACTGCCAAACAGGACCATTGCTCCAGCCAAAACTGCACTGTTCAATGTGACAGGATCATCCGACATGTCTTCCTCTGATCGTCAAAGAATATGCATCTTAGAGAGAAAAGAAATTTTGTGGCTAATCTATACTCACACATCCTGCAAAACATACAAGACTTTGCAAATATACAAAATTCACTCAGAGCAGCTGAAGTGAGAATCAGAGTGTTAAAAGCAAAGTTTCAGAGAATAAACGCCATCTAACAGAGCCTCTGTAACTATATTTTAAAGGAGGGAGGTAAATTTTAAGAAGGTCATTTCACTCTAATTTGTTTTCTGAATTAGGACATTAAATAAGCACACTCGGGAGAGCTGACACATCCTGTCTCACTGTCTTTTTTTTTGAGTCTGTGTCACTTTGTCATCTCTGTAGAGTGCCGTAGCCTCACAGCTCACAGCAACCTCAAACTCTTGGGCTTAAGTGATTCTCTGGCCTCAGCCTCCCAAGTAGCTGGGACTACAGGGAGGGCCCGCCACAACGCCCGGCTATTTTTTGGTTGCAGTTGTCATGGTTGTTTAGCAGGCCCTGGCTGGGTTTGAACCCGCCAGCCTCAGTGTATGTGGCTGGCACCCTAACCACTGAGCTACAGGCACCAAGCCTCACTGTCTTATTAAAGTAAAAAAAGACTAGCATCTATTTTAAAAGATTGATATGTTTTACCAGAAATTCCTGTGGCTTTCCTAACTTGTGAGTGTGAAATGTAATTACTGAAACACAGACTTGTGTCAGTATCCAGTTTATAAGAAATTATCGAGTCTTCCTAGGGAATGAAGCAAATCTCCAGCAGAGCTGTCCCTCTCCTGGGCCCTAACTCTGATCCCAACAGCAGAGAAACCTGCTTTATGAATCCACAAAATGACTCAACCAGGCTCAAGATGTCTGCTCTGACATTCGGAACTTTTTTTTCTTTTTTTGCAGTTTTTGGCCAGGGCTGGGTTTGAACCCACCACCTCTGGCACATGGGGCCAGCGCTCTTCCCCTTGAGCCACAGGCGCCACCTGACATTTGGAACTTTAAAACTCCCTGACTCTTTCCCACCATAAAATTGAAATATGGGCTCGCCTGTGGCTCAAACAGCTAAGGCGCCAGCCATATACACCTGAACTGGCGGGTTCGAATCCAGCCCGGGCCCACCAAACAACAATGACGGCTACAACCAAAAAATAGCCGGGTGTTGTGGCGGGTGCCTGTAGTCCCAGCTACTTGGGAGGCTGAGGCAGGAGACTCACTTGAGCCCAGGAGTTGGAGGTAGCTGTGAGCTGTCTCAAAAAATAGAAAATTGAAATATGGAGTTTGCAAGGTATTATGAGGATTATGCCATGTTCACGCACACACAAAAGAGACACAAAAATATTTCACCCTCTCATCTTCTAAGGCAACTGCGTCCTTTCTATGAACCATCTCACAGCTTCTTGCTCTTCTACCAGAGCCAGGTGCACCCCTATTACTTAGGGGGCCCCAGCCCCCTTCCAAGCCACATCTGAGCCCCCCTTTGTGCATCAAGGCTTCAAAGCCGGACTTCCCTCCTTTCCACCCGCAAAATTACTTACATCTTCACCAGCCCTCTCGTCTCACCTCAGGGTCAGTGCTCCTGATTCCAGAACCCACATCTTCCCTGCTGGGTTTTATTTCTTCACATTTCCTCTTCCTACAGTCCTTTCCCTTTGCCTACAAATAAACTCACGTATTCTGAAGTAAAAACTTCACCTTTTCCTCTCTCTCTCGCCAGGTTACACGGATTTCATTTGTTAGGTAAAGTCCCTCTTGCGATCGTGTCTTGCCCCCAAAAGGTGTGGCACACACCCAGGCCCCCTCCCCCTCCCTCCTTCTTTCTCTCTCTGCTCTCCCCTTCCCCCACCCCCACGGTGTCCTTAATTGTCATTAATTGTCCTCACATCAAAATTGAGTACATAGAATTCATGCTTCTCCATTCTTGTGATGCTTTACTAAGAATAATGTGTTCCACTTCCGTTCAGGTTAATAACGAAGGATGTAAAGTCTCCATTTTTTTAAATGGCTGAATAGTATTCCATGGTGTTCTCTCTCTCTTTCTCTCTCCCCTCCCTCCCCCCACTCCCACATTCCCCCCACCTTCTGGTGCTAATTTTAGCTACTACATTCTGGAATGAATGCACCTGCTTCTCTCTTCAGCTCCATCACAAAGACCCCAGTGCAAGATAGATCATCTCTCACCTGGACGCTTCGGCTTCATTCCAAACTGCAAAATGTTCTACCATCTACATATTAGCAATTTCCTAACTGTCCTTAGACCCAAATCCTTGTGATTGAGAAGACCCGGCACAGCCCCTTAATGGTCCCCTTGGCAATCCACCTTCATGAGGTTGGCACCTGCTGCCCCATGGCCAGGGCTGTTCTGCTCTCTGCCCCTTCCCAACCACTGGAAATCTCTATTTCCAGCTGACTTAGGAATGCCTAGTCACCGTTCAGATCTGAGCCCCCATGTCCCATCCTCTGGGAGCCTTCGCTGGGCACGTCGCTGTGCTCACACCACGTTTCTCCCCTTTGAAGCCCTGACTCTTCGTTTGTGTCATTATTTGATTAGCGCTCGTCTCTGCCACAAGAGCCTAAGGTCCATGAGAGCACAACCCTGGGTCACCTGCATTCACGTTTACAAATGACCCAGTGCCCGGCCCATCTTAAGAATTCAGCAAACATTCATTCTCACTGTCTAAAATTAACCTCCCAGAAAGAAAAGGCCAGACTAGCTGTCCCTACCCCCTCCTTCCCATTCTCTGCTTACTGCCCATCACTTGCTAGAGGTTGATCCAAAGTGTTCTTTTCATCCAGCCGACCTCAGGACACCACTTAGCCCAGCTGGCCATTCCTGCTATGGCTTTCTGCCCTCCTCATCCCTCTGGCCTCTTCCATTACTCCTCTGTGTTTACTCCTTAAATCCTGACCCCCTCCACCCAGTGTCCTGACCTTCTCGCTCTCCTCTTCCCATTCCCTAATTTCTTAGCCTTTGGAGAGATACTTTTAGGGATCTGATCAACGCTGTAGACACCCTCCATCACAGCACACTAAGTGGAAATTAATGGGAAATTTGCTTGTAATTTCTGACAGTTATGGAGCCCTGAGTGCCAGTATCTAGGCTGTGCTGGATCCCAGTGTGGGACCCCACCAGCCACCTATGTCTGTCATCCACCCACTGCCACCTTTGCCAAATCTCTACTTCCAACTCTGACTTCTCTTGAGCTCAAGTCCTGATTTCAAACATCTGTGTGCCCTCTCTTCCTAGGTGTCCCACGAAGACTGTCAATAAAGAAACGTATTTATTTCCCCCAATCTATTATTTTTTTCCTGCTTTCTCTATCTCTAGCCATTGCCCCAAGCTCAATATCCACTGTTAAAGAATTCATACTATTGCTGGGCATGGTGGCTCATGCCTGTAATCCTAGCACTCTGGGAGGCCAAGGTGGGTGCCTTGCTCGAGCTCAGGAGTTCAAAATCAGACAGAGCAAGAACAAGACCTCATCTCTACTAAAAATAGAAAAACTAGCCAGTCATTTGTGGTAAGCACCTGTGGTCCCAGCTACTTGGGCGGCTAAAGCAAGGGGATCACTTGACTTCAAGAGTTTGAGGTTGCTTTGAGCCCTGACATCAAAGCACAATAGCCTGGGTGACAGAGTGAGACTGTCTCAAAAAAAATAAAAATAAAAATAAAAAGAGAGCAAGAGAGAGAGAATTCATACTATTCATCCACACAGCTCTACAAAATCACCCAGGATCCGCCAACAAAGGAAAAGCTTTATTTTCTCAATCCAATTTTCAAATGATTTTTTTCCAAAATGCACTCAACATTTTTCTTGGAAACAAACCAATTTCAAAGCAAAATAATTAATAAATTAAGCTTACTTTGAAGCAAAGAACAGTGAAATCATGTGAATAATTCCCCACTGTACCCTTCAATACTACAAGAAGAGACAAAATGTGCCAAGGGTCCTGTGAAGAAGCTGACAGCTAACTCCTCGAAAAATAGGGAGGAAAAAATTGCTACTGGTTTGCCCCACATCCCAACCCCAGCACACTGGAAGACCCCCCATGGCTATATTCAGCCAGACCAATATCCCGGTTATTCTCCAAAACAGCCTCCTGGCTGCAGTCTGCCTGGCCTCCTCTCTGGCCCCGTATTTCATCAAACACTCAGCTCTGTTCTAATCATTGCACCAACCTGGCATTCTTCCCCACTGTTCTGGCTTTTCAAATTCTTCCTCAAGGCCCAGAACAAATGACTCATATATGGGTAACATGTCACCAGCCAACTGCCACCTCTCTATTGAAAAGCAGAGCCCGAGTCCTACCTTTCCAACAAGGCCTCCCGCCCATCCAGTGATGTCAACAAATGCTTGCCAGGCACGTGTTGTGTGAGCTGGGTCACGAGTGAAGCCTGGACGTACTAGAGCGGGGAGGAGACAGAAGGGGAAAATAACACAGCCTCTGACTGCTGGGTATTTGTAGTTCAGCAGAATGATTAAAAAAAAAAAAAAAAATACTAAGGCCGGGCCTGGTGGCTCACGCCTGTAATCCTAGCACTCTGGGAAGCCAAGGCAGGTGGATTACCTGAGCTCAGGAGTTTGAGACCAGCCTGAGCCAGAGTGAGACCCTATCTCTACTAAAAATAGAAAAATTAGCCAGGCACCTGTAGTCTCAGCTACTTGGAAGACTGAGGCAAGAGGATTGCTTGATATTAACCCAGATGGAGGTGGAGCACACGCTTCTTAGCAAAGCATAAGAACAGAGAAGTAAGAATCCAATGTACTCAATTATAATAGGAAGGCAGTAATGAGCTAATACAAGGTAGCGGGGGAGGAGAATGAGGGAGCAGGGGTCACAGTGTATGGCACACCTCTTGGGGCTGGACAGAATTATAAGAGGGATTTTACCTAACAAATGCAATCAATATAACCTAATTCTTTGTACCTTCAACGAATCCCAAACAATGAAAGAAACAAATAAATAATAAAAAGAGAAAGGAAGAGGATGGCTTGATGCCATGGCATTCTAGCTGGGCAACAGAGTGAGACTTTGTCTTGAAAAGAAAAAAAAAAAAAAACTAAATTAAAAGTAAGTAAAATGCGGGGCTGTGCCTGTGGCTCAGAGGAGTAGGGCACCACCCACATAGGCCGGAGGTGGTGGATTCAAACCCAGCCGTGGCCGAAAACTACAAATAAAAAAGTAACTAAAATGCTAGGCCAAAAGACACAGGCTAATATTACAGTACAAGCTGAGGCAAAAAGTAATTTCTGAAATTGCATTTTATTTGTACTACTTGGGATGGGTTTAGGACTCTTCTGGGTTGATCCCATATCCGAAACTGGTTTGGAAGCAGTCTCAGAATAGTAACTAAATTTTACCCATCTACAGGGAAGCTTGGAGCATGGGCCTTTGAATGGAGGAGGTGGGGCAGGGGAGGAAAAGTGGCCCAGGGCTCATCCTGTTCACTATCTTGAAACAAGATAGCAAATAGCAACTAAGCCTCAAATTAGCCGTAACCTTTCTTCAAGGAATTATACGTAGCAGAATTTTACGTAGTGACACATTCAATTGCCTTGGCTTTTGAAAGTTCCTAAATTTGAAGTTGAGATCAAATGCGTCTTCCGCGATCTTTGAGTAGCAATTGAGGAATACAATGTAAGAAAAATGAATGAAAGTATGTTTGTCCAAACCCCACCTTTACTAGTCCGGAAAGGCGATTGATAGTGATACCAGGTCAAGAACAAAACCGGCCAGGTCAAGCTGGGCCGCGCAGCCACGGGGCCACCAGACCGCAGTATCTGGCCAGCTGTTACAGTAGGTGGTTCACGAGCTCCTGTGAGTCACACAGGACCAGAGAGGCAGTGCTCGACCAATACTGTAGGCGCTGAGATCCGGTATTTGCTTTTAGACCGTGGGAGCAAAAACTAACAAGGAAAATACACCAGAACAGCTGGGAAACAAATTCCCTTCTGGCCTGCTCAGAAAGGGCGCCTGCCAAGTCATTTTCCGTCCTGGAGGCAGGGGAGGTCTAGGAAGGATGTGTGTGCTCTCTGTCCTTCACATGTATTTCTTTTGCCCTCCCTGGAGCTCACGGATCACTTTCCACCCCCCAACCCCTACACACCGCCAAAAATGATAGTAGCCTTGACTCCGTTTTGTATTTTTTTCATACCTCGCCAAACACTACCGGACAGAGAGAGAGTTCTACAAGCCTAAGAGATGCGAATTAACACGACCCCTGTAAGAAACCAAGACATGTCACCCCAACATACACTTCTTTGGCATATTTCCAGCTGGTTATTCAGAGAAGCTGCAGACCGAAATAGCTCTAAAGAGTTGTCCTTTTGTCAAAGAAAGTTACGTCTCTCTGCATCAGTGAGTGAACAGGGACACAGGCAGAGGCTTCCGCTGACGTCCCTTCACTGGGAGCCATGAACTCACAAGGACACTAAAGTTCTGACAGAGAAACTTTGACCGTGGGCCACCAGCTATTCTTTCTGAGGGCGGCTACGGCTACCTGCAAGACTTCATCTCAACCCTGCCTTTTCTCCCCTCTGCCCCCTAGCCTGTAACCACCTGCCCCTAGGAGGGCCAATCTTCTCACCCTTTCTTCAAGTTTCACATTTTGTGTGGCTCCCAGGCACATGTGCACGGAATAACTTTGTCTACCTTTTCTCCTATTAATCTGTCTGTTGTCAGTTTGTTGTACGGACTCAAATTATCAAACCTTCACAAGGCAGGGAAGGAAAGCTCCCTTCGTCCCTACACCCCTCTCTTGATTCAAGAGAGCCATGAACAACATCATTCAGCAATGAAATGCTTCTCTGAGAAAAACGGCCAGATTCCAGCCACAACCTTGTAGGATCAAAGTGAACCAGCCTTTGGAAGAAGGTCTGTATCTCAGAACCTACCTACCTACCCGTTTAGCACTCAATGCTTAGCTGAAAGTAATGTTTTGACCAGGCAGCAATCTTTTTTTTTTAAATTAATATATATATTTTAATTAATATATAATAATTAATATATATTTTAATTAATATATTTTAATTAATATATATATTTTAATTAATATATATATTTTAATTTATATATATATTTTTTGAGACAGAGTCTCACTGTGTTGCCCTCGGTAGAGTGCCATGGTGTCACAGCTCACAGCAACCTCAAACTCTTGGGCTTAAGCGATTCTTGCTTCAGCAAGTAGCTAGGACTACAGGCACCTGCCACAACACCTGGCTTTCTTTGGTTGTCATTGTCATTATTGTTTGGCAGGCCCAGACTGGATTTGAACCCGCCAGCTCTGGTGCATGTGACCTGCACCCTAGCTGCTGAGCTACAGGTGCTGAGCCAACCAGGCAGTAATCTTTTTTTAAATCTAGCTCAGTGATGAATCCACTTTCTGGATACCAGCATCTAGCAGCACATCTTACTTTAGTAACATTAATCACGGTGGCATACAAAATCTTTGATTTCAGTAACACTTTGCCCAAGCTGGTCCTTCGTGTGGGATGTTGGGTATCAAAAACACATATTGAGGTGTTCCTATGTAAAGGAAATACTATTCTAGTAGGGAATATGCAGAACTTATAATCAAATCAAGGGAACATACACAAATGACTTATTTGGGCACACAAATAATGATGTAAAAAATACAAAACTCTTTCGATGATTCTTTTCCAGTTAGGTTCCATCCAGGTGGCTTTCAGCCTAGTCCTTGCTCTTCAGTTTTCATGCTCATACTTAGGCTGAAATAAGGACCAGGATATTGAGCAAAGCAGAGTGTGGTATAAAGCTGCAGAAGAGAAGATGTAAAACTAATAACCTCTTACTCATCCAAGAAGCACTTACAAAGTCACCTCTGCTAACTGGAACTCCACTGAGAGAAAGAAAAAGGGAAAGAAAAAGATATTTCAACAGTCAAAACAGAAGTGGCAAAGTTAATGCATGTATGGAAAGGTAGATGTAGGAAGCTATGACAGTTACCTGGCAGAGGAAAGGAAGTTTTAATAAAGGCCAGAAGTGGTGGCTCACGCCTGTAATCCCAGCACTCTGGGAGGCTGTAGCAGGTGGATGGCTTGCACTCAGAAGTTCAAGACCAGCCTGAGCAAGAGGGAGACCCCCATCTCTACTAAAAATAGAAAAACCAGTTGGGCGTTGTGGCAGACACCTGTAGTCCCAGCTACTCAGGAGGCTGAGGCAGGAAAATTGCTTGAACCCAGGAGTTTGAGATTGCTGTGAGTTAGGCTGACACCATGGCACTCTAGCTGGGACAACAGAGTGAGACTGTCTCAAAAAAGAGAAGAGAGGAGAGGAGAGAAAAGAAAAGAAAAAAGAAAAGAAAGTTTAAACAAACAGTATATGAACTCAAAAAGCAGACTCGGGGAGGGCAAACCAGTGTAGTCAAAAGGTCTTAACACACCCAGAAACCTCCAGCACCCCTGGTTCCAATAGGCCAGGAAAGCTACCAGCACATAGTAGGCCCTCAATGTGCATTCACTGATGAATGGTCCAGAGTAGCTGCCGACCCAAGGATGACTCAAGACCTCAATGAATACATTGTATTTCATATAATTTTTACTTAAGTGTAATCATAGGAGTAGAGTAACATCTTTCTTTTTCTTCCCAAAAAAAGCTTACTATAAAAATAAGCTTCTTATATAACGAGGCAAACATCAGACATGGACAACTTAATGCAGGGGTGTCCAACCTGTGCCCTGTGGGCCACATGCAGATTATTTGAGGATTGTTTTGTTTGTCTACTGGGTCAGATACTATGAAAAGTATGCACAGATCTGGATGGCACCTGTGGCCCAGTGAGTAGGGCCCCGGCCCCAGATACCGAGGGTGGAGGGTTCGAACCCAGCACCGGCCAAACTGCAACAAAAAAATAGCCGGGCATTATGGTGGGCGCCTGTAGTTCCAGCTACTCAGGAGGCTGAGGCAAGAGAATCACCTAAGTCCAGGAGCTGGAGGTTGCTGTGAGCTGTGACACCACAGCACTCTACCGAGGGCAATAAAGTAAGACTCTGTCTCTAAAGAAAAAAAATGCACAGACTTTTTTTTTTTCCTTTTGCTCGGTACTACCTGTCCTTAGGGTTTGTGTTTGACGTGTGGCGCAAGGCCTCTCACTCTTCCAACGTGAGGCAGAGACGAAAAAGCTTGGACATCCCTGACTGGTCCTAAAACAGAATCTGGGTTGTTCTGCAAAACCTGCAGTCCTGCCATGCCCCAGTGGAAATGGCCAAATGCAGGTTCTAAGTGGAAGGGCAATTTTAATCCATTCTTTTGGGGTGACAGATGTATTTCTTTACTACACATATAAAGGAAAGGAAATTGCCCTCTTACAGACTCCACTGCTATTCTCCTTCATTTCTTATTGGCCTGCCCCCGCCAGAGTGTCTACACCTGTGCCTGTGCTGGTCCCCGCTGTGTCTCCGCCCCCAGAGCAGCACCCAGCACACGGCAGGGGGCCAGTAACCCAACAGAGAGACGGCAGAGTGACGCTATGACTTTCCTAAACCGACAGTAGGAACAGGCCTCTCCTTCACTAGGTGAGCCGTGCTTGGCAGGTGCTGGGAAAGCAGGTGGAACTCACCGTCTGGTTTAGACCAGGAGACGCTAAAATACAGCAAGTGTCAGGGAAGGGGGTGTTCAGGGAAGCAGCTCATCCCAAGGACCCTTCGTGTACTCTCGGGGATCAGGAAAGGGCCCCCACAAGGAAGTGACATTTAGACCGAGACCCACGTGGCAGCATGGTCTCCAGGCAAAGAGAGAAGAGAACGGTCCAGGCAGAGGAAAGAGCTGGGGTTCTGTTCATTCGTTTATGTCTGTGGTTGGGAGAACTGAGCCCCAGCTCCTGAGACAACAGAAGAAGCTCTGCATGACCAGAAAATGGCTTGGAGGGCGGAGGGCAGAGGGCGGAGGGCGGAGGGAAAGGGCTGGGGAGACCTGCCAAAAGGTGAGGACGACGGGTCTGGTCCTGGCAGGCAGAGCAGGGCCACTGGCTTTATTTCTAGGCAGTGAGAATCACTGAAGGGCTAAGTTGGGGAATGGCATCCTCAGGTTTTTTAACATGTTCCTGGTCACAGTAGTTTCTTTATAAAATTTCCAGTCAACCATGTGTTAAGATATTAGAGGTGCTGAGTGATTCTATAGGATAAGCAGCTGAGGGACGGTGGGGAGGGGCGAGAAAAAAATAGGCTGAACTGGGGACAACTGGGAATCGACACTGGGAGTAATGGATCGGGGTACAGCTGTTAGGTGAGCACATGGTTCACCGGGAATTTTATGCGGAAACTGCCCATGTTACTGGGTAACTGGTGACTGGGCAGCAACACAATAAACAAACATTTGCTCTATATTGTAAGAAGCGAGTTGGAGGGAGGCAAGAATGATGGAGGGAGATGAGTCAGGAACCGGGGCAGACAGGGGCTTGGACGAGGCCAGTGAGAGCAGGAAGAACAGCCCAGGAATGTCGTATGGGTTTATACAAAAGCACCACCCTTATTCAGGCCCTGTGTGCTCCTCGAACTTTCGCTATTTGAGTCGTCCAACACCTGAAGACTTGTAGATGAACTATGATAAACATGAAGCTGCCGTTAAAATTTTATAAATTATTTTTAAAACATTGCAAAGTATGTTATTTATTTTGCAGAAACAATCAAAATACAGCACTTACCAAATTACACGTGCAACTAACAGATAAAAACCAAAACAGGCTCCTTGACGTTGCTGAGGAAGACAGCCTGTGGAGATGTTTTTATTCCACTTTACAAAAAAGGAGGGCGTTGAAGCTCAGAGAGGTTAAGCAACTTCCCCAAGGTAACACAGCTAAGAAGCGACAGTGCTGGGAACCTAGTCTTTTGAAGACCAAGCCTGATTTCAATCCACTGACTTCACCATAGAGCACTCACTTCGTGTCTGGCAAAACCCTCTAATACCCACCAGTATCTTTCACCCCAAAATAAATATTTTAAGCTCAAGGTATTTGGGGTGCAGCAGTCACAGAAAGGGCTGTTGAGCTGTCCTTTCTCACCTGTAGCGGGAATTAAAAACTATGACATCAATGTGGCGTGATGATAGCAGCAGTGGTGGTGGGGTTCTGTCTTTCCTTTCTGCTTAAACACAGAGAGGTGAATGCCCCTTGCCCATCAGCCCAGGGCCAGGGCGATCCGATCCGGGAGCCGACTTTCCTACCTCCCTAAGGTATTCCTGCTTTGGGAGCCTGAAGCTGCTTCTTCCCTTCTCATGTCTGAATTCGTTGTCCTTTGTGAGGCAAAGGGATTCTAAGCCACCATTTCTAGAGATTTCTCCTGAAGGACAGGCCCAGCACATGCTAAAATAAAGTTGCCTGTTTTTTTCTTGTTATTTTGTTATAGAGGTGTCCCAGTTATGAATTTTTAATTGGGTTGAGAAAAGAAATCACGTTTTTCTTCTCTTCCGGATTTTTTGTATGATAAACCTCTTTTCCTTGTTTACTGAGCTTGCCTTGTATGTGCAGAGCCAGGCTCTGGGATAAGACCAGGCTGTGACCACAAGGGGCTTGTGGTCGGATAAACATGCAGTGATAACAGCACCCAAAAAATGCTGCGGGCTGAGAGAGGGCAGACAGCTCCGGGCACACCTGAGGGGCACAGCCGAGACGCAGAGTAGGTGTAGGGCAGGGGCAACTTACAGGAATCGTCCTCAAAAACCTCACTCCACAAAATGAATTTCCAATTTGGATGCCCTCTCCTGCCTGTCTCCTATACTCGCTTTCCAAAATGGTAATTACGTATTACTTTTGTAAAGGGCTTTAGCATGCACACAGAGCTTTTGCACAGAGCATCTCACTGGCTTCCCTTAAGGAAATAGACCAGACGGTCCTTACTACACAGCGGCTGTTTCACAAGTAAAGAGATGGGGGCTCGCGGGTGGTTACTTTCACACAACTGATAAGCACAGTTCTGAGGCTAGATCAGTGGTTCTCCACCTTATTAAAGGGCCGCGGCCTTAGGAAGGTTGAGAACCACTGGCCTAGATAGATCTCAAGGCCTTAGACTTCTCATCTGTGGCTCTTTCCCTTAAATCACAAATTCTCATTTAATGTACATTCCAGGTCTATCCCTCCCCCCCACTCTGCCTCTCCTCCCTGGTCAGTTGCTTCTCTGCTTTCTTTCTTTTATATACTGTGTGTAGTTCGGACAACTTACAGGATAATACACAACAGTCTTAATAAACAAGTTAGTGCTGAGTAGGTAAATTCCTAAAGGATCCACATAAATTCAAAATAAAGCTACACCTATGCCGGGCATGCTACGGAGTCACTAAGAACCTTCCCAGCATGAATTTCATTTATAGTTTTGAAGGAAAAGGAGGAATAAAGAATGACAGGAATGAACAGTGCAATTTACTCCTTTTTATCTGTCCTGGAACGAAATGTACTCTTGAAGACGAAGAGTACGAGTTGTTTTTATTTAATTAATTAGTCACAGGTTAAACGAAGCCACTTAAAAAAATTACTGCAAGGAGCCATCTGCACACGGATGCTGTTCATTGGAGAAACAGAAGTAATGAATCCCCAAATATGAAGAAGACAAGATAACGTGAAAGTAAAACAGTATCACTTTTACTTAAGGATTCGTCTCACAGAAAATGTGAAATCGCACAGTAATCTCGCAGGAAATAAATGGATCTGCGTAAAACAGATGAACACCCAAAGATTCGTGAGCTCCATCACGTGTCCAAATCTGTTCCCCATGTGACCCTGGGCCTTCTGAAGGTCAGTCCTGGCAGCTGTCCTGAGGCCCCGTCTTAAGGACTCAAGGCTACACTGCTTACTGCAGGGCCCCCTTGCCTCACTTTCTGATCCTAGAAACGTCTAGAATTCACATCTGAGCTTGCAGCCAGATCTAAAGCCCTTTTCTCTTGAACAAAGGAACAGCCATCCCCAAAACCTAGTCCAACCTGAAATACCAGATTTCTTAATGAGAAGTCTGCTCCCAGCGCTCCCATGCCACATTTAACCCCTTCACTCCCTCAGGTCCTTAGGAGTCTGCCTTCAAACATCATGAAGGTTATTTGATTAGTATATTATATATATATATATATATACACGATATATATTTTAAATTCAAATAACCTTCATGATATAAATATATATACATATATAACATATCTAAGGACTTTTTGGAGATAAATATTCACAACTTTCCTTTATACACACAAAAACATTCCAAAGAGTACCAGTTAAAAAAATTATAAGAAATAGTATCACCAATTATTACAAAGTTATGTATTAATCTTTCTAATTCATATATCTCTTTTGGATAAAAAAGGAAGTTAATAGTGCTGATCATGTCTCAAAATGATCTATCATCATCAAATTTTGAGTTGGGTCACAGAGTATATCACACACCTTTAGGAAAGATACCTTATCTAAAAGTCCGGCTATTTTTGATTTTTCTTAATACTTGATACATACAATTAAAACTAACTAGATCAGAAAAGTTTTGGCTATTAAAAAATTTGGTCAGAAAAATTTGATGGAATTTGAAGCATAGTTTTTTTGTTTGTTTTTGAGACAGAGTCTTGCTTTGTTGCCCTTGGTAAAGTGCTGGGGTGTCATAGCTCACAGCAACCTCAAACTCTTTGGCTCAAGTGATCCTCTTGCCTCAGCCTCCCAAGTAGCTGGGCCTACAGGTGCTCGCCACAACACCCGGCTATTTTTTAGAGACAGGTTCTCACTCTTGGTCTCAAACTCCTAAGCTCAAGCAATCCTCCCACCTCAGCCTCCCAGAGTTCTGGGATTACATGTGTGAGCCTTATCCTTGGCCCCTTGAAGCATAAATATTTTATTAAAAACTAATAAATTAAGGTGGCACCTGTGGCTCAGTCGGTAGGGCGCCGGCCCCATATACGGAGGGTGGCGGGTTCAAACCCAGCCCCAGCCAAACTGCAACCAAAAAATAGCCGGGCGTTGTGGCAGGCGCCTGTAGTCCCAGCTACTCGGGAGGCTGAGGCAAGAGAATTGCTTAAGCTCAGGAGTTGGAGGTTGCTGTGAGCTGTGTGAGGCCACGGCACTCTACCGAGGCCACGGCCACTCTACTCTGTCTCTACAAAAAAAAAAAAAAAAAACTAATAAATTAAAGATATTCAGATGAGAGAAAAAAATGCATCTTTTTCGTTTTTGTTCTTTCCTTTGTTGGGGAGAGAGCCTTGGAAATTTTTTTAAAAAACAAGACTAATACTCACTGACAGCAAAATACAGAAGAAATGAATTCTCAGATCCTGTTGGTGAGAGTGTAAATTAGTCTAACTTACTTGGAAGGTAAGCTAGCAATTCATATCCAAAGATTTATTTATTTCCTTTGGAACAATACTTTTGCTGTGATCAATTTGTTCTAAGAAAATAATTAAGATGCACAAAAAGTTTTTGGTAAAAAGTTGTTCATTCGGCATCATTTATAGTAGTCAAAATTAGAATCAGGTGGAGCACTGCAGCTCACACCTGTAATCCTAGTGCATTGGGAGGCCAAAGCAGGAAGATCACCTGAGGTCGGAAGTTTGAGATCAGGCAGAGCAAGACCCCATCTCTACAAAAAAAAAAAAAAAAAAACAGAAAAATCAGCCAAGCATGCCAGCATGCACCTGTCCTGGCTACTTGGGAGGCTAAGGAAGAGGATCACTTAAGCCCAGGCGTTTGAGGCTGCAGTGAGCTATGATGACATCAGTGCACTACAGCCTGGGTGACAAAACCCGTCTCAAAAAAACCCAAACAAACAACCAAAAACTTAGAACCAACTCTACATGGGAGAACTGAGAAAATAAGCTACAACATTAGGACATTAGAAGTCTTTATTTCTCACATCTAGTCTTCCTATGTACTTTATTCGAGTCACATCATCCATGCACTGGGCTCTTCAGACACGGACTATGTTAGTTTAATAAAATGTGGATAATCATTCCCACCTATGTTCTCACAGTCTCCTGACAGAGGTACTTAATGATAGCTCTGCTGTAAATTTCTAAATAAAATATGTGTCCAAAAAAAAAAAAAAAAAGTGGGTAATCTACCAATCCTTCTGGGCTCCGACTAAAATTACTAAATTCTAGGAACTGCATTAAAATATTCTTCCCGACAGATCACCTGGAAAGGCCTGGATGGACGGGTGTCCCTGGATGAGATGGCATCATTTTTCTTTTCTGATTTTGGGCTCATTATGGTATCTAGAGGAGCTCAATAAGGAGGAATTTGGAGAATTTAAGGAGCATTTCAAGCAAGAGACTTTAGAACTTAGACTCAAGCAAATTTCTTGGACCGAAGTGGATGGGGGGAGGGAATCAACCCAGGAAGAACTGGCCAACCTGCTCGTCCAGCATTACGAGACACCTTAAGGGTCTTTCACAAGATGGGGTAGGCAGGGTCTCTGTGATAAGGGTGGGAAAGAGCATGCAGGACACGAAAAGATCTATCGAGCTTACATTAAGAATAATTATTGTGGGCAGCGTCTGTGGCTCAAAGGAGTAGGGCGCTGGCCCCATATGCCAGAGGTGGCGGGTTCAAACCCAGCCCTGGCCAAAAACTGCAAAAAAAAAAAAAAAAAAAAAGAATAATTATTGCAGGGCAGTACCTGTGGTTCAAAGGAGTAAGGCGCTGGCCCCATAGCCCATCCACCCATGAGTGGATTAACAAATTGTGGTATATGTATACCATGGAATACTATGTAGCCATAAAAAAGGATGGAGACTTCACATCTTTTATGTTTACCTAGATGGAATTGAAACATTCCTTTAGTAAAGTATCTCAAGAATGGGGAAAAAAAGTATCCAATGTATTCAATACTATTATGAAACATATAATCACCTAAATGATGATTTAATAAATAAATTTCATGATAAAATACATGAAAAAATAAATAAATTTCATGATAAAATACATGAAAAAATAAATTTCATGATAAAATACAAGCATAGTTCAGAAGGAGTGGAGACAGAGGGGAGGGGAGGAGGGAGGGTATTTGGTGGGACCTCACCTATTGTGCACAATGCTATGGTACATTTCAAAACTATTAGGAGTAGAATATAAATGTCTGACCACAACAAATAAGTGAGGCGATGGTTATGTTAATCAGCTTGATGTAAGCATTCCACATTGTATATTAAATCAGCACATTGTATCCCATAAATGTACATAGTTATGATTTAATTTTAAAAAATCATAAATTCAGCAGCCTTTGCACTAGCAAATCTATCATTGGCTTTTATGACTGTTTTTGTCAGGAAGTCAGACCAGGAGAACCCCAACATTTGCACCTCTTTTGTGCTGCCAAGGAAACTGGGCAGGAATCACATACAACGGTCTCTCAAGGAGCACAAGGCTTCGGAAAAGCGACTTTCCTAACAAAGCTGATCTTGGGCTGGGCGGAGGGCAGCCTCTATCAGGATTCCTATACGAATCTACTTCTGCTGCCGAGAACTGAGGCAGTTGAAGGAGACGAGTTTGGGTGAACCAATGTCCAGGGAAGGGCCTCACCCTTCACCTGCTCCTATCGCAGAGATCGCGTCCCACCCAGAGACACAATCTTGTTGGTCATCGATAGCTTTGAACAACTGAAAGGTTACCTGAGCGAGCCCGAGTCGGGCCTGTGCGGTGCCTGGACGAAGAGGCGTCAGGGTAGGAAGGAGATGCCCGGAGGCCTTGCTGCTCTTAGAGGTCATCCGGATGCTGCTGGAACTTCAGACTCAGCTGGTGCGCCCAGGACTCATAAAGCTGCCTGGATTCAGTGAGGGGGAAAGAGAGCTCTATGTCCACCACTTATTTCCAGACAGGAATAGAGCCGTGACGCTTTCCCTTTTGTAAGACAGGACGCACAGGTGTATTCCCTGGGCCACATCCCCCCCATGTGGGTTGTGGGCACCTGTGCAAAGCAAGAGATGGGGAAAGGCAGATATTTGGCGCTCATTTGCCAACGTACACCTCTGTACTCTTTCATCTTGAACTCGTTCACTCCCCGGGGCACCAGTTGTCCAAGTCAGCAGAGCTGGGTCCAGCTGACAGGCTGTGCTCCCTGGCTGCAGACAGCATGTGGACCGACGTGTTTGAGTTTAATGACGAGAATCTCAGGAGAAATGGGATAGTGGGCTTGGATGTCCCTGCATTGCTGGACACCAACATGCTCCTGAAATGCGGAGAGCTCACACACATTCTGCATTCTCAAACAGGAGCGTCCAAGGAGTCCTGTGCCGCCACGTTCTACTTGCTGAGGCGCCACCGTCCCAACCCGGCCGTCAGACGCAGAGAGACACTACTAGTTGCTCATGTGAAGAAAGTAAAGAAAGTACCTTGGACTTATTGGGGAATTTTCCTATTTGGCTTTTTTTTTTCAAATCCTATTTGGCTTTTTTAATGAAAAGGAACAAGAAAAGCCAGACCAGTTTTGGCTTCCTAAGAGATAAGGCAGCAATTTCTCCAGCTCCTGAAGAACTTAGATGAACACGAAGGTCTTCAGAGCAGAGAGATTTCTTGGTATTATTTTACTGTCAGCTGGAGATGCAGGATGAGGCCTTCGTGAGGGAGGCAGTGAATTGCCGCCAAGGCGTCAACTTTTCTGTCCTTACAGACTCAGAGCTGGTGATCTGCACCTACTGCTTAAAACACAGCTGCTCTGGCTGGAGGAAACTTCCGTCTTCAGTCCCAAATGTCATTGACAGAATGGACATGGCTCTAGGTCAAGTTGCAAAGTCATTCAGAGGCATCACATTTTCTGTGTTCATGACCAATGAGCGCGTCAAAGAATTGGAAATAATAAGCCCTGACTTCTGCCTATCCATTCTATGCCTCCATGCAATCAGCTGAGACATCCCAACCGCTGTGCAAAGCTTCAGCTAACTCTTTCCCTTTCTGGTGGAAGTGGTGTTTTCTTTGAGGTGCTTTTTCACAGCCCAAACTTGAAATACCTGAATCTCCAAGACGTAAATCTCTCCTGCAATGACACGGAGCTGTTTTGTACAGTCTCAAAATGGTCAATGTAGAAGAATTAGCATTGTCTTGCCGCTTCCTCAGGAAGCCTTGCTGGGGCTTCTTCCATGAAGTTCTTCTTTGTTAAAAAAAAAAAAAAATGCCTGTGCTATCTGGCCCTCACCATCAATGGCCTGCAGGATGAAGGGCTGAAAATTCTCTGTGCAGCCCTGGAACTGCTACCCCCCAGTCACGGGGCCTGGCAAATTGTTCTTTCACTGCTGTGGGCTGTTCTTACCAGCGATCAAAAGCTGCCAAGTGTGCAGGTTGGGCTCAACAAGACAGGAGACGTGGGCATGAAGGTGTTGCGTGAAGCTCTGACGCATCCCAGCTGCCACCTGGAGACTCGCGGGTGAAGAACTGGGGGCCGCCCAGCAGCGGCTGCAGGGAACTCTTTTCTGCTCTCACCAACAGTAAGACCCTGTGGATGCTGGGCCTGGGCCTGAACACCTTGGACCATGCGGGTGGCTGTGCCCTGCGAGGTCCTGAAATACCTGAGATACCCACCGTGTCCCCTGCAAGTTCTTGGGCCAGAACAAACTAGATTTGATGAGGAAACCCAAATGTCTCCCACCTGACAATCACAGGTGTCTGACGAAGCAGAGACAGGGGCCGCGGGTGTGGAGACCTGACTCAGGGTCACCTGAGCAGGCCCGGAATCAGGGCCTTCCTTCAGGCCATCCTGTATCCACATATTGCAAACCTCTGACACTCCAAGATGTCATCTTTTTGGTACCCATTCAGCTGTGTTTCATAAAACGTATGTTTTTATTTGCTCTTTGGCCTTGTAAGACCTTTGTGGTAAAATGTTTACCCTGTCTCCTAAAGACATTTTAAACACTCAATAAAGTATTATATCTTAAAAAAAATTCTTCCCAAGAATATATAATTCCTTTATTTAAACTTTTTATTTTCCTGAATAAAAACTCTTCCAACAAATAACAATTTGTTACAAATGATTTTACATTATCCAATTATTTCACAGGTGAAATACAGCAATAACATAACTAAAATATTTTTTAAAGTCTTTTCTCAAAATCTTTGCAGTTGACATAATGGCTTCCTCACAGAGTGAACAAAGTGCTCGACACACATTGACTTGTCACAGTCAGCGTCTCAAGAGTTTCACAGACATTGAGTCTCTAAATCTTCCCATAGCCCCATGACGTGGGCAGTGTTATCATTCCATTTCACAGATGAGCAAATTGGAGTAATTTGCCCAGATAACCTAGCTAAGAAAATGGAAAAGCCAGAATTAATAATCCAGGCAGTCAGCATTCAGAGCCTGAGGTCTCAACCCTTGTGCAACACTGTTATTAAAATTAGATACAAATTACTAATTAAAACTCTTGGAACCTGGATTCACATTTAGAATGCATTGGAAATTGTGTTCAATGGAAGCAGGGGAGGGAGGAAAGAGCTTATCAAGGAAAGTTTAACAAGGAGGTGATGATACTGATCAGGGAGGAAGGTTGGGGAAGGATATTCCAGGAGAAAGCAGCTCACACCTGCAGTCCCAGCTGCTCAGGGGCTGAGGCAGGAGGAACACAAGAGCCCAGGAGCTGAAGTTGCTGTGAGCTAGTGACAAAGGGAGGTCCTCTCTCTTAAAACAAGAAAGAAAAAAGAGAAGAAATAAAAAAGAGGAAGAAATTCTAAGCCAAGAGCACACTTTCTTTGGCTTGCCCCTGAGGCTAGAACACCAGCAGTGAAGAAGTTCGGGTAGGTGGGCGAGGATGAAAAGGCAAGAGCTCTGCGTTTCTTCTCATCTTTATTTTGTGCTTCTGTCTTAGGTTGTCTTTTTTTTTTTTTTCCCCGTGAGAAATGAAGATAGAAGGATTTCCAGCGGCAGAGTGACGTGGTCAGGTATTGTTTTCAGAAGAGCCATCGCTACGGCAGCAATGATGAAGGTGGCTTGGCGAATGGAGGATTTGGACTTAGGAAGACCAGTTAAAAGGCAAGAGGAATGGCAGGGGCAGAACAGCTGATTGGGGAGGAGGGGACCAGGAGGCTCACTTAGCTGCTGGAGTTCAAGGCTTTGATCACCAATTAGATGGGAGGAATTAAAGGACCAGTAACAATATGGCAGAGCTAGTTGACTAAAGAAAAGCTCCCTGAAGGCATGTGCATGTATTTCCGAGGCACCTGCTAAGTGAACTGCTTTTCAGCAGACCACCTGAATTCCTAAGGGCAGCGTTTACTTTTTTCCTTTCTGATATTTCCCTTCCTTATTGTATCACTCTGAACCACAGTTACTCTGTTTTCTCTTTTAATTACTAGATCACCTCAAAGTAAACAAAATACGAAAGGCTGAAAGTTCATTTGTCAAACATCTTTCTGTCATCGAAACTTCCTTTGAATTTAAGGATTGGGTTAACCCACACCGAGTACAGGCGATTCTGTTACCTTGTTTTCTGAAGCTGAAAAAAAAAAAAGGTTTTCAAGTACAGACCTGATCTGATTTAGAAATTCAAATCCATAAAAGTCTCCACTTTGCCTCTTTCAAACTTTATCTTAGTTTTTACTTGAAGGTAAGGAGAAAATTCAGCCATGTCTTACATGTAAAAAGCACTGCCTGGGAATGGCTCTTAGCTGTGACGTGTAACCTTTTCATAATCGGTTCAGTTTTTTCAAATTACATCTGAAGGAGAACAATTATAAAGCACAGGACGGGAGAGCATTTAATGTTGAAATGTGCCTTTGGTGAACGTACTCTGGTCTAAACTGCAATTCAATGCTTTTTTATTTTATTTTATTTATTTATTATTTTATTTTATTATTAAATCATAGCTGTGTACTGCAATTCAAAGTCAGGATGGCAACTTGTTAAAATAATGTTTAAAGGCTGATTAAATTATAATATGTTAAAGAATAAAAGTCTTTGAAAATGACTAAAAACACTAATAATTAGTAATAATACTCAGAGAACTAGAAGCAGCCTCTGAAAACCCCACACTGTATCAGAAACAGTAACGATGACCCAGCAGCATCACGTAACAAATCTGCCATTCTCAATGAGAGGACGCAGAGCTCTGCTGAATTCTGACCTCCACGGTGAGGAGACAGAATTACAGTCTCATTCAACCCAGAGAAGAAGGCTTTGTCTCTCTTTTTTCCCAAGAGATGCAACGGTAACCCTGGAATTGTAATTTGCTACAAAGCCTCGGAGTATAGCTCTTAAAGCAGAGGGTAGATATCTAAAGGAAAAGCTTTAAGGGAAATAGAAGACATTGAAACAATTACAAAGAAGGTTATTTTAGAAAAACAACAGAGCACATTTAATCTGTAACACCCCCTTTTAGCAATAAATGCTGTTACTAAGTAATAATGGGAATAAGCAGAAGTATACCAGCTTTAAAGTCAGACAGACTGCTACTGTTTAGTTGCTGTGTGACCTTGGGCCAGTTGCTTAACCTCTCTGACATTTCTTTCTTCATCTACAAAACCGTGATAATTGTACCTACTTAGAAGAGACAATGTAAAAAGGAGATGAAATAATATGTGTAAAAGCACAACTGCCTGGAACACAGGCCCCAACAAATGGTCATTAGTTTCTAAAACTTTTGGTCATGAACTCTGTCATGAGTTCATGCTCTCTGGCCACACTGGGTTCAGATCCTGGATTTCCTAGCTATGCAACTCTGGGCAAGTTGTTTGATCTCTGCTTTTCGTTTATTTTGAGATAGAGTCTCACTCTGTCTCCCTGGATAGAGTGCTATGGCTTCACAGCTCACAGCAACCTCCAACTCAGACTCAAGCGATTCTGTTAACTCAGTAGCTGGGTCTACAGGCATCTGCCATGATACTGCCTAGTTTTTCTATTTTTAGTAGAGACAGGGTCTGGCTCTTGCTCAGGCTGGTCTCGAACTCCTGAGCTCTAGCAATCCACCCGCCATGGCCTCCCAGAGTCCTTCATCTTTGCTTGAGTTTTCTCAACCAGTAGAACTGGAGTAACACTTCCCTCAGGGGGCTCCTGTGGGGACTGAAGGAGGTGACACCTGTAAGTCCTTTACAATGGAGGTATTTTATTATTATTACTACTATTGACAACACTATTTTTATTAGGCTTTTTCCTCCTACAGGTTCAATCCCAAGACCAATTACAGAGGTATTTGCAAAGTCCTAGTCTAACACTTAAACTCAGATGTTCAATCCCTGATATCCAGAAGCTCTAAGTCTAAGCAGAGCATTTAGGAATTACTCTTCCCTAGACCCCCCCCTTTCCCAGGAAATTACTACTCACATCCTTCAAAGCCTGGCTCAATTCTAACCTCCTCAAATAAGCAGCATTAATTGGAAATTGCATTCCGCTGCATGGAAAAGACACCCATGTACTGTGGGGGAATCCTTATTATCCCCTAACCAGGGGTCAGGGGGTAGGCTGGGCACGGTGGCTCATACCTATGATGCCAGCACTCTGGGAAGCCGAGGCAGGAGGATCGCTTGAGCTCAGGACTTTGAGACCAGCCTGAGCAAGAGTCTCTATTAAAAACAGAAAAACTACCTGGGTGTTGTGGCAGGTACCTGTGGTCCCAGCTGCTCGGTAAGCCTCAGGTAAGTTGAGGCAGGAGGATCGCTTGAGCCCTGGAGTTTGAGGCTGCTGTGAGCTGGGATGACAGACACCACAGCACTGTAGCCTGGGCAAGACAGTGAGACTCTGTCTGAAAAAAAAAAGCCAGGGGGTAGAAAGCAGCAGTCTGGTCCTACAGTTTCTGGGGCTCTTACCTTTCAGCTGCGCCTCCTTTAACGTGTGACTTCAATCCTGCACAATCTCAGCTTATCAGGCAGGAATTAGAGGAAAGGGATGAGGATGAAGAGGCAGGGCTTCTCCCCACCACGCTGGTCAAGGTCAGCTCAGGAGGACACCCCCTTTTGCAAGGGAGCCACACAAATGGAGTTTTTAAAGCTAGGTACATGGTCAATCCCCACCAACTCCAGGTTCTGTTCTTAAGACACAAAGGAAGAATGATTATCGGGTAGCCCCCTCACAAAGAAGCTTCTGGCGAAGGCTAGTCTAGGTCCTGCTGGAGTGTGCTTTCACGACGGCCTAGACTTCCGTCTGTGTCACTCACATGGCAATTGTAATCCAGTCAATTCCTAGGGAAGCAACTGTTAATATCAGCCTCACCACAGGACGTGAGCTTTGGGAAGGCAGGGACCATGTCTGTCCTGCTCAGCTAGCCCAGGACCCCCCAGGGCCCAGTCCAGTGCCCCACACTCGGTAAGCACTCAGTAAGAATATGTAAAGACTTGGTGAATAAACCACTTCGTAGAAGAGCGTACGGCCATACTTGTCAGCTGCAGACAAATGACCAGGTTTTCCTGTGGAAACCCAGACAGCATACATTTCTATTCCTTATAAGGTTAGTGTTATGAAGACGTGTAAAAAAAAAAAAAATGAAGCAGCACTGGGAAGATACGTTGTGTAAGAACTTGATACATGTGGTAACAGAAATAACAGCCTTAGTATTCAGAAGGGATGTGTTTTAAGGTCATGGGAAGAGAGAACCGTACAACAGGGGAATCCCAGGAATACTAACTAGAGTATTTGGTAACAAACACGGGGACAGAGACGCTAAGAGGAGAGGTAGGGACATATTCGGTTACAGCTGCCTTTTTCTTCTCTTTCTTTCTTCCCAGGAAAGAGGGGTGCGTGATTATAAACTGAATGACACGGCTCAGGGAAACGCCCTGGCCGAAAGACTTCATTCACGCACTTAACCAACACTTCTTGGAGCACTCTGTGTCCCAGGCACTGGCAGGTGCAAGCAGTGTGTGGCACTTCGATGCCAGCTGGGGTGGGATGGGGGAGAGTCACTAAAGATGGCCTGTTCATGACAAGCACCATGAGGTGCTGTGACAAGGAATAAGAAGGGAAGTGGCATTTACACCACCCCCCGAAGAATGAGAAGACAACTCTAACAACAGCCAGAGGAAGAACACTCAAGGTCCCGGGAGCAGGAAGAGCAAAATGCAGCAAAGGCAGGCGTGTCATGGGAATGTGCCAAGGCCGGGTGCCGGCACAGCGCAATCAAGGCGACCAGGGATTGATGTGATCCTCCTCCCTGCCCATATCCCCTACCACTCACCCTGGCTCACAGGCCAACCTGGCTGTTACTGAAGCTAACCACTCTGCTGGCCTCAGGCCCTTTGCACGGACTTAAACATCCCTCTCACTGCTCACTCTGATCCGCATCTCTGCTCAGTGTCATGGTACCACTGACTTTCCCGCTTAACATAGCCCTGGGAGTCCCACACTGTCCCCTAACTTTAGGGTACATTTTCCCCCTTAATCACTGATCTACTTACCATCTTGTCTATAAGTAGATTTATTTTCTGTCCCTAGAACCTAAGTGTCCTAAGAGCAGGAATTGTGTTTATTCGTTGGTATAGCCCAGCACCTCTCCCCCTGCTCTGGAACAAAGCAGGTTTTTAGTAAATATTTGTGGCATGAAAAAATGCACTCCAAGCGAAAAAGCAATCTGGGAAGAAGCGGGAGACATGGATAATAGTAAAATATTGTATCTTGTCTAGGTCTGTAAACTAGCAAGAATGGGTTATATCAAAATAGGATACGAAAGAAAACATATGACTTCAACAATGATGCCTTTCAATATACAAAAAGCCTACCCTGCTAGACCTGTAAACAATTTTTTAATTGTACCTCCCAATAGAAGCTGAAATAGGAAAATAAATGCAAAGAGCAAAGGTTTAGCTATCCTGAATATACAACACATCCAATCTCCTGCCAAACTGAATAGATTATGACAAGGTAAGAAATATTAAAAGACTTGGAGAATTCATCAGAGAAATCCCTTTGTACAAAAGAAATGTATCAGGGTCATTAGGGAAGGTCGGGGATATGGAAACCAAAGAAGTAAACTGTCTAGAAGAAAAGGTTAAATAATTCTAAATAAAATAAAACCTAGCACAGTATCAGTTATTAGGCTGCTTGGGGGTGCTCTTAAAAACACAAGAAAGCAAACAAAAATCAAGGCTGTAAAAATATTCACATATCCTTTTCTTAAGTTTTCAAACCAAAACTTAAAAAAGAAAAACCTCAGAAAACTGAAAAACATATGTCAATGAAAAATAAAAATGATTTTGACCTCAGAGCTAAGAGGAAGATCACGAGTCTTACAGATGCAGTGTACCGGGCTGATGTGTCTCTTCAAAGGTAAATGGAAATATTTCCAGAACTGGAAAGGTGAAATAATCAATAATGACAAGTGACAGGTCTGATCACAATCAGGATAAAATAACTCCAAGTGTGTGAAAGCAGAGAGACATGCTTATCAACTCCATCAGGAGCAGAGCCAGTAACAGCAAGTTACTCGTCAGAAAGCAGAGTGGGGGAAAAACTCTAAAACCTACATAAATTTCAAAAAGAGTATTAGCTGACAAGACAAAAATTTGGAAGAGAAGAATAGACTGGACCTAATTTATCCTCCCTGGAAGGAAGGTGAAGTGTTATGTAACTGAAATAATTTAAAAGTAGAAATATTGAAAATCTAGCATAAAAATAAAAATAACATTCAACAAAACATTGTAAATTAGGCTCATGCCTGGAATCCTAGCACTCTGAGGCTGGAGGATCCCTCGAGCTCAGGAGTTCCAGACCAGCCTGAGCAGGAGCCAGACTCCATCTCTACTGAAAACAGAAAAACTAGCTGGGCGTGGTGGTGGGCGCCTGTAGTCCCAGCTACTGGGGAGGCTGTGGTGGGAGGATTGGTTGAGCCCAAGAATGTGACGTTGCTGGGAGCTGTGATGACACTAGGCCACTCTAGCCAGGGTGACCGCGTGAGACTGTTTAAAAAAAAAACCCAAAACATTGTGAATTAAAAGAAGCAAAGATTGGCAATAAAGTGATAGGGAGGTGGATGCTGGTGTGATGCGTTCATTCGTGCCTTGCACCCATCTTTATGGGGTCCTGCTGTGTGCCAGGCACTGTTCTGGGCTCTGGGGTGATGGGAACAGGCAAGATAAAGCTCCTGCTCTCCCCACATTCCAGCTAGGGAAACAGGCAAGGAACAGACAGACACACAGTGTCAGGGGGTGGGGGCGAGCGGGGGTCAGTTTCTGTTTTAGGTAGGAGGTCAGAGAGGCCTCTTTGAAGAAAGGAGTTTTGGGCAGATTCCTGAAGGATCTACGTGAGCCCTGAGAAGATGGGGCACCCAAACGCAGCAGAGGCAAAGGTCCCGAGGCCGAGGCTGTTTTCTGAGGATCCAGGAGATCTCTCAACACAGCCGGGGAAAATGCATCTTGTGTGTGTGAACACATGTGGTCCTTTAGGGTGATGGCAATGCTCTACCGGATCGTGGGGATATTTGCAGAGCTCTGCAGATGTGCTAAAAATCGCTGAATTGTGTGCTGAATAGTTTGTAGTTCAGTAAAGCTGCTTTAGGAGCCTCGCGCAGGGACAGAGCAGCTACCCCAACCTGCACAGATGAGGGGCAGGCCGGCGGTGCGCTGGGGTCTGGGAGGCAGCTGGGCTCAGTTCTGGCCCTTTCAGGAGGGTGTTAGCAGCAGAATGACACACTCTAAAGCAGGCGTCCTCAAACGGCGGCCAGCGGGCCACATGAAACGGTGTGAATTGTATTTGTCCCTGTTTTGTTTTTTACTTCAAAATAAGATATGTGCAGTGTGCATAGGAATTTGTTCATAGTTTTTTTTTTTTTTAACTATAGTCCGGCCCTCCGATGGTCTGAGGGACAGTGAATTGGCCCCCTGTTTAAAAAGTTTGAGGACGCCTGCTCTAAAGGATCTCTCTGGCTGCTCTAGGACAATTGCCAAAAAATATCTGACCAGTCTAGAAGCAAGGAAACCACACAGGAGGTTGCTAAGCGTTCCCAGCAAGAGAGGTGAGCGGCTTACACTGGACGAGAGCCGTGGAGGGGGCAAAGCAGTGGGACCGGGAAGCCGGTGCCCTGGTGGGACCACTGGATCGCTGGGCGTCGGGGTGTGAGCCAGAAAAGAGACGCTGAAGTTGACCCCTGGATGGCACTGGGCCTGAGCAAGTGTGGGAGCGGTGCTGCCATTTACTAACATGGGGAAGAATGAGAAAGAAGGTTTACAAGTTAGGATTGAAAAATTCTGTTGTCTAGGTATCTACTCAGAAGAAAAAAATCATTTTACCATAAGGACATGTGCACTAGACTATTTATCGCAGCTCAATTTACAATCACCAAGATGTGGAATCAACCCAAGTGCCTGTCAACCCATGAAGGGATCAACAAACTGTGGTATATGCACCCCAGGGAGTGCTATTCAGCCATAAAGGAAGATGGAAGCTTTACATCTTTTGTATTAACCTGGATGGAGTTGGAGAACCTTCTCTTTAGTAAAGTATCACAAGAATGGAAAAGCAAGTATCCACTGTACTCAATACTAATATGAAGCCAAAAAAAAAAATTCTGTTTTGAAATGTGAAGTTTGAGATGCTGTTAGGAGTTGAATTGTGTCCCTCAAAAAGATACGTTGAAACCCTAACCCCCAGTGCTGCAGATGTGATTAGAGGAGGCGAGGTCAGACTGCAGGGGGCAGAGCTTTAATCAAAGAGGACAGAGGAGGACCAAGGTCTTTATAAAATGTCCGTGGGAAGGCTCGGCACCCATAGCACAGTGGTTACAGCGCTGGCCACATACACTGAGGCTGGTGGGTTCAAACCCAGCCCGGGTCAGTGAAGCAAAAATGAAAACTGCAACAGAAAAATAGCCAGGCGCCTGTAGTCCCAGCTACTTGGGAGGATGAGGCAAGAGAATCATGTAAGCCCAAGAGTTTGAGCTTGCTGTGAGCTGTGACATTACAGCACTCTACAGAGGGTGACATAGTGAGACTCTGTCTCAAAAAAAAAAAAAAAAGATGGAGGTGGAGGCGATGCTGAGACACTGCAGGTCAAGGAAGCCAGGGATGGGTGGCTACCACCGGAAGCTTGGAAGAGGCAAGGAAGGAGTCTACCAGGGGAACCGTCCCCTGCTTATACCTTGACTTTGGACTGCGGGCCTCTGAGCTGTGAAAGAATCCATTTTTGTTGTTTTAAGCCACCCAATTTGTGGTACATTCCTAGAGGAGCCCTAGGAAATGAATACAGACACCTTCCGGACACGTAAGGTCTGGAGTTCAGGGGAGTGTTTGTGACCGAAGATGTAAACATGGAGATGATAATATAACACAGACGGCAAAGAGAGTGGACTTCACTACACAGCAACTCCTGAGATCTGCCATCTACAGGAATCACATAAATGTAAATGAAACAGATGCCGACCTTGAAAGTGAGAAGCTGGTCGACAGTCTAGGATGCCCACACAAATTTAGGAAGAGCAGAACTGATCACCAGGATATCAGATTAAATCAATGCCACAGTATTGGCAGATAAGGTCACCATGTGGTAGGACATTAAACAACAGAAACGTAACATCCCATTTACCATCCAATTAACATAATCAAAATATCCTCAATGGCAGAAATGCAATAGCAGTAACTGCTGACCTCCATACTTACCAAAGTTACAGAATTAACTACCAAAGATTTGACCCCCCCAAAAAGTAGCACAATAAGTATAATAGAATTCTCAGGAATAATAAGACAATAGCCATCCTTTTCAAGTATACATGTCTCTCTAATAAAACGTTATCGATAGCTCGGCACCTGTAGCTCAGCGGCTAGGGCGCCAGCCAGGTACACCGGAGCTGGCAGGTTTGAATCCAGCCTGGGCCTGCCAATCAACAATGACGATTACAACCAAAAAATAGCCAGGCATTGTGGCGGGCGCCTATAGTCCCAGCTATGTGGGAGGCTGAGGCAAGAGAATTGCATAAGCCCAAGAGTTGGAGGTTGCTGTGAGCTGTGACACTATGGCACTCTACCAAGGGCGACATAGTGAGACTTTGTCTCAAAAAAAAAAAAAAGAAAGAAAGAAAATGTTATCAAGACTGGGCATGGTGGCTCATGCCTTTAATCCTACCACTCTGGGAGTCTGAGGCAGGTGGATCACCTGAGCTCAGGAGTTTGAGAGCAGCCTGAGCAAGAACAAGACCCCGTCTCTACTAAAAATAGAAAAAAACTAGCTGGGCGTGGTGGTGGGCACCTGTAGTCCCAGCTCCTCAAGAGGCTGAGGCAAGAGGATTGCTCGAGCCCAACGGTGAGCTATGCCCTTTAGCCTGGGCAACAGAATGAGACTCTGTCTCAAAAATTCTAGAGCAGAATTTGGTCATATTCTTAGAGCAAAACAACGATAGGAACCAAACATGAACAGGTCCCTTGAAGTGATTAAAACTTACGAACTGTGAACACCCAGGATGGGATGAAATTCAGAACAGGTCAGGCCATTCACAGTGACGAGGATAACTATACCTCCATTTCTATAACGCTGTCTTAAATTAAAAATTATGTTGGGCATATACAAACAGGACTGGGAAACCCGTCATCCCGCCACTAAGCACATTCTTGCAAAGCCCAGGCCTCATGCTGGTGGAGCAGGACTGGGCTTCTCAGTAAGCAGCTGTTCCTCCCCTACAGAACGTTACTAAGTTTTCTTCTTTTTTTTCTAAAAAGTCTTTTAAGATGCTCATTTTTAGAGAAATCTCATTGCATCTAAAATTGAGGTCCCAATTTTTGTTCCAGCAGCCTCATTGAATTAAAAAATTAAAAACTGTGTAGAGGACAGCACCTGTGGCTCAAAGGAGTGGGGCGCTGGCCCCATATGCCGGAGGTGGTGAGTTCAAACCCACCCCCAGCCAAAAACTGCAAAAAAAAAATAAATAAATAAAAATAAAATAAATAAATACTTCTAAAAAAATTTTTTTTTAAAGTCTAGAATCCATTTTTAACAAATGATGGTCCTCAGACTCAAGTGAGTTTAAGTGGGTGTTTGGCAGGGTTAGGGATTTCCTGCCTCCTCTGTTTGATGAAATCTCTAGTTATAACATTGTTATGTCACCAAGATTCATCCCTTGCCAAACCTCATCTTAGACAATTATGTGGGTTTTCCCGAATACCCTTCAGCAACTTAAATCCTCGATGTTATTGCCAGCTACCAGGGAAATTAAATAGGGAATACAGGAAATATAAAGTGAGTAACAGTTACCAATTGCACAACATTTTTCTCATGGGCATTTTCCATGGCTGGGAAACAAACTCAGGGGTACAGTGAAACACAGTAAAACACTCGCAGACATCCTGAGGTTCGGTGTCTACAGACATATGGAGAAATTTCTGGTTCTGTTCCTGGAAGGACTGAATGTTTTAGTCGTAAACGTCTGTGCCTGGGGCTTGTTCAATTATATCTGAGTAGTCATGATTGTTTTAGAAAAGGTCAGGGTTTAAAAGCTTTAGAGCTATACAGTCACCTTGCTCTCATAAAAGTAATGAATTGATAAACATTGGACATCAAGAAGAACTATCAAAAGAAAGACATTTCCCAAACTTAACATGCCACAAGCATTTGAGAGTGCAAAAAGGGAAAACCTGAATAATAAATACAAATTTGTTATCTAAGCACAGAATGGGGAAAATGGGAACAGATAACCAAATACGGACATTATTTAGCAGTGCGGGAGACCTACTAGAATGAGGAAGCCGGGGAGAGGAGTCTGAGTCTGGGAAAATAAAGAGTATTTACAGCATTAGCTCAAGTATATGAAAAAAAAAAAAAACCCCAGCTAAAAGCCAGAAGATGTAATATGAAAACATAAGGTGTGCCTGCTTGAAATGGACTCAAAAGATAGATTTCACAACGTGGGAAACACAATTTTTTGTCCGGGATCCCTTACGTCTGGAATCTCCTCTATTTTTATGTATAATAGAAACCAAAACCTTCTGTGAAATCTTCACTTCTATAATAGGCTAATTTATCTGAGATTTTTCCAGTTAGTTATTAATTTCAACATTAGGGTGTGAATGCTCAGGGAAGTCTTAAAAGTCAAAAGGAGATCTCTCTCTATCGCTGTGTATCTGCAAAAACAATAAAACTCTTTAAAAGCATACTTGTTATTTATGAAAAATGTGCTTATCTAAAGTCTGTTTCCTGTATCCTGGACTAAGGAAACATTTATCTGTCTGCCAGACATCTATATATCCATCAATTTCCAGCTTCTCTCATGGAGAGGACAGTTTGCTCTGCCACCTGTTTTTGTGACATTTGGTAAACTATTTACGTTAAGGTGTTTAGTTGCAAAATAAGTAGTGTGTGCTCTCTCTGGTCACATCCGTCCTGTAGCCAACAAAAAGAGGCAGAGAACCTCTGAGAATCTCTAAAATCCTGCTTCTGTAAAACGTCCTCTGAACCAACTGACCCCTCATAACCTAACATCTCACAACTTAACAGTTTATCTCTGCTCTCCTCCACACTCCAGAATACACATTTGAGCCAGATGGAAAATCCACTGACTAAATTAAAACACATTAATTGGGCATCGGATTTCTCCTGAACATGTTCCTTCCCAGCAGCATCACTGATGGCAGACCGTGTGGGTGTCGGATGTACCACTAAGAGGAAATTCATTCTTTCTGTACAAATAAATCATTTGGGTTCATTTCACCAAAACTTTCTCATTGGCTCCTGGAAAAGATTGAACGTAGGATGTGGGAAATTTAACTAGTCAAACGTTCAAAAGGTTTATTCAGCAAATGGAAACAGGAATCAAGGCAACAGACAGCTAAATCATTTCTAGGTAAGATGTGTTCCTTTGCAAAACGATCCTAGAAAAAAACCAAAGATTTGTATCTGACACACGGTTGCATCCAGCTGTTCTCACCTTCATATGAATATATGTAAAACTTTCTTCAGTTCAACTACTATGCTAAATATTTTAAAGAAAAAATTTTAACAGTTTCTGTTCTTTCTTTTTTTTTTTGAGACAGAGACTCACTTTGTCACCCTCGGTAGAGTGCCGTGGCATCACAGCTCACAGCAACCTTAAACTCTTAGGCTCAAGCAATTCTCTTACCTCAGCCTCCCTCCCTTGTAGCTGGGACCACAGGCACCCGTCACAATGCCTGGCTATTTTTTTTTTTTTTTTCAGTTTGTTTGTTTAGCAGGCTGAGGCCAGGTTCAAACCCACCAGCTCTGATGCATATGGTTGGTGCCCTAACTGCTGAGCTACCGGTGCTGAGCCTCTAACTTTAATCTTTAGTTCATAGCATTGCCAAAAACATACTGCATAAAAAGTGTTGTCCAGGCTGGAGTGCAGTGCCTACTAATTAGACAAAAATCATAGAGCACCACAGCCTTAGACTCCTGTGCTCTCATGTCAGCCTTCTAAGTAGCTAGGACCACAGGTGCATACCTACCAGCTTTCATATTATATAAAAAATTAACCATATGCTCAGAGAATTCCCTTCAATATATTTATTCAGGCCCATGAATTGCAATGTATACAATAGTTTTATGGCTGCTGTAAAGTTTTCAGGATGATTCAAAGATAATTTGAATCCCCAGATTTTGTTCAGAATAGTTGCCTTAATGTCGCTAAGTATGTATTTATATAGGCCTTAGAAGGCTATGTGTTTCTCTCTAAGGTGATCAAGGTCAACATCAATAGTGATCAATCATATAGTACATTTGCCTTTGATATGATGTGATGAAACTGGCTTTTTGCCTCTGTGCCTCTGGAGGCAGTAAACAGTAACTCCAGTCAAATCATGAGAAAAGTATCACATAAATTCCAAGGGAGTGACTGTCTTAGTCTGTGCTGCTGTAAGAAAAATACCATAAGCTGGGTAGCTTATAAACAAAAACAGAAAAAAAAATTTTTTTTTTTTTGACACAAAGCCTCAAGCTGTCGCCCTGGGTAGAGTGCCATAGCATCACAGCTCACAGCCACCTCCAACTCCTGGGCTTAAGCAATTCCCTTGCCTCAGCCTCCCAAGTAGCTGGGACTATAGGTGCCTGCCACAACACCTATTTTTCGGTGTAGTTGTCATTGTTGTTTGGCAGGCCCAGGCTGGATTCAAACCTGCCAGCTCTGGTGTATGTAGCTGGTGCCTTAGTCGTTTTGAGTTACAGGTGCTGAGCCCAGAAATTTTATTTCTCATAGTTCTAGAGGCTGAGAAGTCCAAGATCAAGGAGCCAGCAGATTCTATGTCTGGTGAGGGCTGTGTCCTCATACAGAAGATGGAAGGTGAGAACTCTGACCTCTTCAGGCCATTCATAGTAAGGGCACTAATCTCATTCACCAGGGCCCCACCATCATGACATAATCACCCCTGAAAGCCCCACCTCCTGACACTATCACATTAGGGATTAGGTTTCAGCATACAAACTCAGGGAAGCACAAACATTCAGAGTATAGTGGGGACATTCTACAGAACATCTGGCCAGTTCTCCTTAAAACTGTCAAGGTCATCAAAAACAAGGGAAGTCTGAGAAACTGTCATAGCCAAAAAAGCGTAAGAGAGCATGACAACTAAATGTTATGTGGTGATCTATTCAGGATCCTGTAGTAGAAAAAGGACATTACGTTAAAACTAAGGAAAATCTGGACAAACTATGGACTTTAGCTATAGTAATGCATTGATATGGGTTCATTAATTATAACAAAAGTGCCATACCAATGTCAGATATTAAGAATGGAGAAACGAGGTGTGGCGTACAGGAGGCTTTATACTATCGCCTTAATTTTCCTGTAAATCGAAAACTGTTCTAAAACTTAAAGTCTATTTTAAAAAATTACAGGGTTACTTTTAATGCCATGGCATCCTTTCCACAACTTATTTTTAAATGGTTCAAGTAAAAATCACCTAGACAGAAAAAGAGAAGAAAAAGAATAGAACAAATGCAGTAAAATACAACATCTAAGGGCTCTGGGTGAGGAGTAGCTGAGAATTCTTTGTACTAATCTTACGACTTTTCTGTAAGTCTGAAGTTATGTCAAAATGTGTTAAAATGTAAGGTAAAAAAATTGCCATACACAGGAGACACATACACTAAAAGAGGGGAGGGAAATTTTATAATATATATGACAGACAATGAATTCATTCCCTGACATAAACCATAACGAAAGGACAAATACCACAATAGAAATGAATGAATCAGTCGCGAAAAGAAATAGAAGGCTAATCAGCACGTGTGTATATGTGTGCATATGTGTACACACATAAATATTCATCATCAGTATCAATACGAAAAATGCCAAAATTATTTTAAACTGGTAAAATATTTGGCCTCGTCAATTGCCACTTCAAAAATAAAACACCATATGTGGCTCAGTCGGTAAGGCGCTGGCCCCATATGCCGAGGGTGGCGGGTTCAAAGCCGGCCCCGGCCAAACTGCAACCAAAAAATAGCTGGGTGTTGTGGCGGGCGCCTGTAGTCCCAGCTACTTGGGAGGCTGAGGCAAGAGAATCGCTTAAGCCCAGGAGTTGGAGGTTGCTGTGAGCTGTGTGAGGCCACGGCACTCTACTGAGAGCCATAAAGTGAGACTCTGTCTCTACAAAAAAAAAAATAAATAAAAAAAAAATAAAACACCATAGCAGGGCGTTGTGGCAGGTGCCTGTGGTCCCAGCTACGTGGGAGGCTGAGGCGAGAAAATTGCTTAAGCCCAGGAGTTTGAGGTTGCTGTGAGCAATGATTATACCCCTGAGGTCCAGCCTGGGTGACAGAGCAAGACCTTGTCTCTCAAAAAAATTATTTTTTTATAGGCATATTACCCCTAATTATAAACTCTTCCTGAGCATGTGACTAGATATTCCATATTTCACTTGGTCAGTTTTCCTACCAACAGGCCAGTTTTTCACTATTGCAAATAATACCACATTGAACATCTTTGGGTATAAATAAAGCTTTCTGTATTTATGATTGTTTTCTTCATTTCGAGCACTAGTAAAGTACTAAATACGAATGCAGACTGGTTGATTCTCAAAAGTCTTCCAAGACATAAAATATACAGCCTTGCTGTCATGAGTCTTCCTTTGTATTTTCATATCAATTAGGCAGGATGTTTGCCTTCACCCAAATCTTTGGTCTTATAATTTAAGATTGTACTATGGCCAAGACAGTCAACAATGGTCCTGTGTACTATGAGATGTATAAAAGAGATAGCAGTCTCCACGGGGATGATTTAACTAATGAGGCAAATGCACATGAATGATCAAGAAAACATAAAACAGAAGCAACGAGAAAGTTCAAAGACCTGGAAATTTTTCTGAATTTTACTTTCAAAAAGGGCAAACCATCAGCAGTATATATATGTATCAGTAAATATTTGTTGGGTGAATGTAACGGTTACTGTCCGTGTCCCGAGGTGCCCTTCCCATGCGTCAGGACAATAGCAGAAACGAGGGACAGATTTTATTATATTTCTAAGTCTGTGAAAACTAAGTTTTGGTTCCTTTTTTTCCCCCTCACAGCTTTCATGAATCATAACTCCTGAAGATGAATGACTCGATCACACCTGTTGAATTGACGCAACTCAACATAAGCATGGTTATTTGTCTTAATTACACAAACATGTCTTTTTTGGGAAAAAAAGGAACCTTCCACCTTTAAGATATCAGGCAGTCACAATCATTATTTTAAGAGAAGAGTAACGTGGGAAGAAGATGACTTGAAATTCCACAGTCTTAGGTTGACTAAGGAAGAGGTTCAGAAACAACTCAAAAGAAATGATAGTGCTAAGAACATCAGCAAATTTAACTCAGGGGTTCATCATTATTAATCTGACCTTCATAAATGATTTGAAACTCATAACTTCTCTTATAAAAGAAGGTATCAAACCTGAAGACCCGAGTTCCAGGGGTGTCTCCACTAGAAATCTGTAGCGTTTGTAATGTAGACACCAAGGGATTTATTGTAGGAGAGCAGAGGTATAAACCTGTATTTCTCAAAACAAGGATGCCAGCCTTCCCTTCCCTAAACAGTTAAAGATGAAGCAGCAGAGCCTCTCTCTGAGCCACCCCCAGTCTCTAGATGCCAGGTCACGGACCACAGGGATCACCGCACAAACTTTCTTGAGTAAAATGAAACCAGGTTCCCCATCTCTACCCCATCCTGCACAGGGCTGCAGAAACTGATCATTTCAGAAACCTTCACACAAGAAAACCCTGTGCTTCCCATCTCCTGTCCTGGGCTCTTCACCTGGGTCATAAGCCCCTCTAGGTATCATCATACCTTCTCCCCAGACTACTGTGCTCCTCCCACAATTTTCTGCTACTCAATAAATGTCGTCATTCACTCATTTAAGCCAGAAACTGGAATCATCCTTGAATTTCCTTCTCTTTACTTCTCACGTGTAAGTCATCATTAAGTGCTATCGATTCTAGATCCTGAATTTAAACCTGGAATCAGTCTTTCTGGAATCATTTTGCTCTGTTCCTTTCCAAGTACCGTAACTCTCCCACAAGCCGTCAATTTTCACTTAGACTCTTGCAATAGCTTTCTACATGATTTCAGACGGACCTCCTCCCTGTCCCTCCAACACTGCGGTCCCCAACCCCTAGCCCGTTGTCCAGGAATGACCTGTGGCCTGTTAGGAACCAGGCCTGGTCATACGATGCCTCTGGCAACAACAGTGATCTCTGTGAAGTGCAAATCCAAACATTTCACTGTTCACCTGAACCTCTTCATGGCTCTCCTGCTTTCACCACAAAGTCCAAACTGCTTAACATGACGTACACAGCTGAGTAAAACCAAGCCTGTACTTAACCTCTTCAGCCTCAGCCCTTACCTGCATTCACAGTGAATTTGGCTTCCTCAAACATTTCGTATTCTGAACATTTGCTGCTGGCCCTGCTGACTTTGAACCATCCTTCTATTCTCAGTACAGATCTTACTTGCCTGGGGAGGGGAGCTCTCAACTTTTCCCCCTGGTGTCTATCCTATATTCCCCCCTACATGGCACCCGTAGGTCCCTATCACATCATTATGTGGATTTTTTTTTTTTTTTGTAGTTTTTAGCCAGGGCCAGATTTGAACCCACCACCTCCAGTATATGGGGCCGGCGCCCTACTCCTTTAAGCCACTCCATCATATGGATCATGACAAAAATTACGAGATATACAAAAGTCAAGAAATTTAAAATCCAAGTGGACGGGAACACAAGAAGCCCTCCCAGCAATACCCGAAACTTACACGGGTGAATCAGAAAGGATACAGTTGACTGTGTTTCTTGGAAGTGAAAAAATGGACTGTAACACAGTCTGTCTCAAAACTTTCGTAGTGACCCATGTATGTCACACCTGAGCTCTTAGCTATAGCCATCATTGCACAGAAATCTTGCTGAGGACAGTGATTATAATTCCTGCTCACTCCTGGATACCTAGCATGGGACTGGCTCATAGTAGAAGCTCAGTAAATATTTATTGACAGATGCATGAATAAATGTCTGAATGAATAAAGTGTGACCCCCCCCCAAGAAGTGTTGGCATTCACTCAGTTCTTACAACGCTACTGTATCTAGTTGTTGAGTATAACTGTTGACTTCTAGAGAAAATGGTAAAGTTGTTTATATCAAAACGTTTTGTAAGGACGTTTACGTATGTTTACATACAGACTAAATCTTTTTTTTCTTTTTTTAAAGGAAACATTCTATGGATGTTTATGACTGTGGGCTTAGAAGTAACTGTTCACAGACCTCTGACGACTTGCTAGCTTGCCTTCAGGAGAGTTAAGAAGATTCTCCCTGCCCTGCATATCTCCCCAAGGATTGCTGGTGCTTGAAATTTCACCATTACAGAGCCCTTTCTTTTTCTTTTCTTTTTGAGACAGAGCTTCAAGCTGTCGCCCTAAGTAGAGTGCTGTAACATCACAGCTCACAGCATCCTCCAACTCCTGGGCTCAATCAATTCTCCTGCCTCTGCCTCCCAAGTAGCTGGGACTACAGGCGCACACCACATCCCCGGCTATTTGTTGGTTGCAGCTGTCAGTGTTGTTCGGTGGGCCTGGGCTGGATTTGAACCCGCCAGCTCAGGTGTATGTGGCTGGTGCCTCAGCCGCTTGAGCCACAGGTGCTAAGCCAACGAAGCCCTTTCTTTATCTCCAGGTTTCAGAACCTCTTAAGTGGAAATGCTGCAGTCAAGCAAGACATTTTATCTTAGGAATCATTTATGTTCCTGGGATTTAATGAAACAAACTCTTGGGTGAATTACATCACAAACAATAGAGAATTTTGGAACTTTGCAATGGAAGACGTAAAAGAAAGAATATATATTGGGGCGGCGCCTGTGGCTCAAGGAGTAGGGCGCCGGTCCCATATGCCGGAGGTAGCGGGTTCAAACCCAGCACGGGCCAAAAAAAAAAAAAAAAAAAGGAATATATAATAACAGTAACAATGAAAATAATAGCTATAATAAAAATAGCTGACTTACTGAACTCTGATTGGGCCAGGCAGTGTTCTAAGCGCTTTTACATGTACAATCTCATTTATCTGTCCAATAACCATAGGGAACCACTCCTCTCCCCACATTCCAAGACATCAAGAGGTTAAGAGCCGTGCCCATAGTCACACAGCTAGTGTTAGGGGTGGGCTACAAGCCAAACCCTCTGATTCCAAAGCCTCTCTTTTAATCACTACCTAATTTTTCTTATTCTTCTTTATCCAGAATAAAAGAAAACACCAACGGATCAAGTTGGCAAATAAGACCAAATTATTTTACAACTAAGTCAAGGTAGCATCTCAAAGTTTTCTTTTTGTTTAACATAACAAAGTTACTTCTACCTATGCTTATATAGCTTGTATCTGTAGAAACACATCTCATCTTTATCAATGACAATGAAGAAGTGAAATATGCTTCTGAAATCTCTTATTAAAGAGTTTGCATTGATATTTTAAATTAATTAATTAATTTGGAAAGGGACTAGAGCACACCCTACTGGCCAGCAAATAGGCTAGCTAATGGGAACTACAGCAATTACTTGGGAGAAAATGCTAACCTGACTTTATCTTTAAATTGAAATAATGTCTAAATGAAACATGAACAGCTGTCTTGTAAACATCTAGATTATGTATCTAAATTAAAGTATCTGTGGTGGTGCCTGTAGCTCAGTGGTTAGGGCACTGGCCACATGCACCAGGGCTGGTGGGTTTGAACCTGCCACCTTTTGGAGCCTGCTAAAAACAAAACAAACAAACAAAAAAATAGCCCGGTGTTGTGGCAGGTGCCTGTAGTCCCAGCTACTTGAGAGGCTGAGGCAAGAGAATCGCTTAAGCCCAAGAGTTTGAGGTTGCTGTGAGCTGCAACGCCACGGCACTCTACCCAGGACAACAAAGTAGTCGAGACTCTGCCTCAATTAAAAACAAAAAAAATTAATGTATCTGTAAGACACTAAAAAAATTCTGACAATTATAAGTTGTTGAGATGGGAGAAAAATTAGAAATATAATAACTACTGATAGCATCAAATGTTCGTTCAGGGAGCACTCAGTAAGCAAAAGGTGGGTCAATTAAACACAAAAACTGTGGGTGGCGCCTGTGGCTCAGTCGGTAAGGCGCCGGCCCCATATACGGAGGGTGGCGGGTTCAAACCCGACCCCAGCTGAACTGCAACAAAAACATAGCTGGGCGTTGTGGTGGGCACCTGTAGTCCCAGCTACTCGGGAGGCTGAGGCAAGAGAATCACTTAAGCCCAGGAGTTGGAGGTTGCTGTGAGCCGTGTGATGCCACAGCACTCTACCGAGGGCCATAAAGTGACTCTGTCTCTACCAAAAAAAAAAAAACAAAAAAAACTGTACAAACAGCTTGTCTAAAATTTACACTACGAAAAGGCAGTTAAGTCCTAACCCTAACATCTAAAACCTCAGACTGACAAATTAGAACAGCCCAATCAGACATCTCATGGGTTAAGTATACACACATACTTAACACACACACACACACACACATACATATATCCTCACTTTTAGGGAAAAACTAGAAAGGGGGGGGTCGTATTAATAATTATACAGTCACAAAGTGAAATGCTGCAAAGAGGTATTTTTCTGTGCTACTTTTCAAAGGGCTGTTAAGGTTGAAAGGTCAATGGAAACCTCTAGTGATCCGACATTCCTCATGCATGAATCCTGGGCTCTTACCAGCGTGTATGTTTTAAATAATCCCGAGTTTACTGCATATATGCGTGGATGTGTCCAAAAGGTAATGTAACACACTAAGCAAATGACCTCTAGGAAATGCAATCCTTCCTTTCCCTTCCCTCACTTTTTTTTTATTGCACACTTATCTACAAATCAGTAACAAAAAAAAAAAAGCTGTATAATATACAAATTAAATCAGGTTTAGACAGAAACAAAGGCCCTAGGACCAATGGGGTAATGTAAAAAGTATCTCACTTTAAAATATTGTTTTATAGGCTGGGCATGGTGGCTCATGCCTCTTGCCACTTTGGGAGGCCAGGTAGGGGAAGACTGCTTGAGGTCAGGAGTTTGAGACCAGCCTGAGCAAGGGTCAGACATGACTCTACAAAAAAATTCTATTAAAATTAGGCAGGCTTGGTGGTACATGCCTATGGTCCCAGCTACTAGGGAGGCTGAGCCAGGAGGATCGCTTGAGCCCAGGAATTGGAGGTTACTGAGAGCAACGATGACATCACTGCATTCTAGCCTGGCAACAAAGTGAGATGTTGTCTCAAAATATATAGACACACATACATATATATGTACACACATACATATAGGTGTTGTTTTACAAAACAGAAACACAAAAACATTTGTAATCAAGAAGAAGAAGCACCAAAATGTGTCTACTCTTCTACAGGATTCAAACAGCACAGAAATATAAACTTGTTAAGGTCCCTGTCCAGAACATTTATGCTTACGCGTGACTGTGGAATTTCTCTGAGAGGACAGAAAGAAGCAATGACCTCAAGAAAACAGGGTCTGTGATTCTAAAGTTTCTAAGCCTCACCTTGTTCTCACTCTAAGTACAGTTTCTTCTTACACCAAAAGAAGGGCAAGAGCACAGTGGCAATCTGGGTCAGTAAGACACAAGTCCAATGTGTAGATGTTATGTTTAAGCGCTTCTCTATTGAAACAAAAAAAACAATCAGCTAACATAAAAATTTCTTGGGAAACTGCCTCGAATTTAAATGGCGTGTGAGAGATGCAAAAATCACGGACTTTAAATTTCTTTCTTACCGGAGATAACTCAAAACAAAGTTAGCATCAGGAAAAAGAGAATATTTTCCCAAATCTCTAGTCTACTGTTCTAATCTGTGAAAAGTCGATAAATAATCTTACTTGATAAATACAAATATGCTAGTATTGACTTCAAGATGCTTAGCACGTTCTCCTTAAACTCTTCCCAAAATATTCTGCAATATTACTGATGTATCAACATTATTATAAAATATCATTAAATAGACGATTAGAGAAGATTTGCGGGGTAAAAGTCTTCTCATGTGATTCCTTCCCAGCTGCAAAAGCCTATTACGTGACTATTAGCTGTAAGCGTGATTCAGTAAACCAGAAGCTATACCTTGTTCCCCCCTCCCAAAAAGAATAATCAAATGTTTATTTTGCAAGTTCAAAATAGAAGGGAAAAAAATCCAGATTAATCATGTATGACTCGTGTGATTTTACAATTTTTGATAATTTACCAAAACATTAGCACATCAGACAGCTCATAGCAATATAACTAATATCCTGTTGATCTTCTTTCTCTGAAGAAGGGGCGTGTTTCACGGTTGCTTGGGTGATTATCGCTGTTTTATGAGTAGGGGAATGTACAAGCATACCAAAAAGGCCAAAGCACAAATTACAACTGTATTGTAGTGACTTGAAATAGCGTAACTAGGCCTCCTTTCAGATGAAACTGGAACTTAGCTAGGACCCCATTCAGTCAGAGCCATCCTGTGAAGCCTGGAAAGATGTTCTCTGGCAAGTTCTCAGGCTGATCCTTTTTTCACACTGATAACAGCACTTGAGTGAGCCATGCACATAAATAACACCAAAATAGGGGTAGAATCTGGACAGATTGTCTTTGAATGAAAAATTCTACTTACTTGGTAAGGAAACCAGTCATTAGCTGTGACTCATTCCCATCATCCTAAAATAATACTGAATGGTAATAAGAAGACAAGCTCACAGAAAGATGGAATAACTGAACTGTTGATAAATAGCTTAGGCATGACAATGACCCAACAGCCCCCCTGTCGCCAGAAGAGCCATCAGAAGGGAGGGTCGAGTTCTCTTGGCTAAACGTTTGTTTACCTTGCAACTGAGAGAGGACAGAAGGATAGATACTTCCGATTTATGTGTGCGGGCTCCTCCAGCACTCAAGGCCTTGAATTCAAAATCAGGCTTTTGAATTACATTTTTAAAAGAATGTAAGTAAATAACAGTGGAGAAAAGGCAAATCGTTGCATGGGTGCCAAGTTAATAGTTAACCGACAATGAGGCTGGAATCTCAATCTATGTTAAACTGCCACAATTAGGTCGCTAAATGTCTATCAGCAGCGAGTGCGGCAGGGCGAGGTCAGCCGCGGGTCTCTGGCCTCCACTTGTTCTAGTTAAAACTAGAGAGTTTCTGTCTGTTTACTTTTTTTCTTTCCTTAGTTACTCTTGCTTTGTTATCATTTGTATTATTTATTCTACGGTTAAACTATAAGCCTAAGTTGCATCACTGGCGCCCGAGGAAACCACCCCTCCCAGGCTCGCTGGCCTTTGTGCTGGGGCACCTGCTCCGCCCATGCCACTGAGGCCAGCTCAGTCCTCGGGGATGACCTGGTCAGAACTGAGGGCCAGACCAGGCCTCTGCACTCAGAAGAACCCCAGCACTCGGCACGTGGCCTCGCCAGCCCTCACTGTGTCCTGCCGTCCCACTCTGTCCCCTGCCCCTCGCCGTCCCGCACTGTCCCCTGCTGTCCCATTCTGTTCCTCGCTGACCCTCACTCTTCCACTCTGTCCCCCACCGGCCTCCCACTGTCCCCTTTTCGCGGTCCACAGAGGCCGCCCCGCAGACTCCACTCTCTCTCTCTGGGGTCCCTCGCTCACCCGCCCGGCCGCGGACCGCAGAGAGGGAAACGCGCAAATATCGTTCCTCGGACTTGAAATTATGGGGAATTCAGCACGACGCGCGACGCACCCTCTACTGGCGCAGAAGCCGCGGCTGCCCTCAGACGTGTGAGGCAAGCTGCGCGTCGAGAGGCTCCTGGGGCTCGGCAGCCGCCGCCGGATCCCGCGCAGGCTGAGCAGCAGGGTCCGGCGAGCCCAGGGACCGGCGGGCGGGAGACAAAGCGGCCGCGCGACGCCGGCCTGGCCCCACGCAGCCACTCGGCCGCGGCATCGCCCCTTTAAGCGTGCGGCCGCCCGGATTGGCTGCGCCCGGGAGGCGGGGCGGAGCTCGCTTACTATATAAGGGCGGCGGAGGCGGCGGCGGCCACGGCGGCCGAGTGTGAGACTGGGAGCACGAGCGGGAGGGCAGCGAGGCGCCTGCGCGGTGTCCGGGCCCCCGAGCCCGCGGCGCTGAGCCAGCCGGGACGGACATGCGCGGGAGGGCGCCCCGGGGCAGCCGCCGCTCCTCCCGGGTAAGGGGCCTGGCGGCGGAGGGGTGGACGGGCGGCGCCGCGCTCCGCTGCCCCGGGACCAGGGCGGCTCCCCGGCGCGAGGGCCGGGGGCGCGGAGGGCGCGGGCGAGGGTCGCCGCGACGCGGAGTCCCCGCCGGGCCGAGGGAGGGGCGGGCCCGGGCCGGGGGCGCCGGCGTCCGCCTTGTCCCCTCCAGGCGGCAGTGGGCGCCGCGCCGCCGCTCGCCTCGGCCATGCCCCCCGGCGCCCCGGACACGTCTCCCCGGCACCCGGGACCGGCCTCGGGCCGCGGACGGGGCTCCCGAAGCGGCGAGCACCGGGGTCCTCCCCACCAGCCGGGGCTCGCGGGGCGCTGCGCGGAGATCAGTGGCTTCGGGCACCAGGGAAATTGGGGTGGGTTTCTTCCCCCTTTTAAAACATCGGGACCACGTTTGCCTGTGAACACCGTCTGCCGGGGAACCTGCCCTGAAAGCGGTGTGTGTGTTGGGGGGCGGGGGGCGGCTGCTGGAGGCTCGGTGATTGCTTGTCTGTGATTGGTACCAGTCCTCCTCGGCGGTCAGCCTGGGTCCCTCTGCCTGATTTCTCGGCGACGATGGTGATTCGTAAATCATCTTTAAATTCAGCTGAGCTGTAGGTAGCCTTTTCCTCCTCTTAGAAACGTGGTTCTTTGCTATGAATATCTTCAATACCGCTTCAAAAAGAATGGAACTGCAGAATTACGTGTTCAAACGTGGATGTTTGTTGGGAATTGTGCATCATGGCCTTGTACAAATTAACCATGATTGGTACTGCGCTGGTGCTTGCTAAGTCTTTATTAGGATTTCATCATTGCTCAAAAGAAACCAGTGTCTTCCCTGATAAAAATATGAATAGATCGTTAGTCATAAACTTCAGTGTAGTCAGAATGGAGACTGTAGCTTTAAAAGAGATGTGTTGGTGACTTGAAGGTTACACCTGCAACACAGGTAGGGCAGGACTGGTTTCTAGGCAACTGTCAGGGGTGAAGAAAGGTGAGATTAAAATGCCTTTTTTTTTTTTTCTGGAGAACAAGTTTTCGAGCTTTTTATATCTGTAGGAATGCAGTGGACACACATTTGTTGAGACGACCAGACCATCTAAGTTCACCCTGCCTAGCATTTCTTTTTCTGAAACTGTATTTTTTTCTTTACATTTCTGTAATGACAGTATATGGTTTTAAGTGCAATTTTACTTAAACCGAGACTAGAGATGTGCTAGGTACCTGTATCAGCAAATGACCAAAATTTGCAAAGACCAAAACAAAAGAAGCTTTTTTCTTGCTAATGTTCTTTTTTTACCAGTATGTTATCAACTAAACTCTTCTTGTTATTAGCAAGTTTGGAAAGAAATATACAGATGTTTTAGCATGAACAGACACTATTTGTCATTTCCGTCACTTCACGCAGAGGTTTATTTTCACCTGTGTGTTCCAGTGGACACACTTGGTAATAGGCGATAAGTGGTCTTGGACTAACAGTTTGGACTGTAAACTCCATACGGGTAGGAACTCTGTCTGGAACCTCTGCTTCTGTCTCATGCAGCCTCACACATAGTTGATGTTGATGAATAATTGCACAAAAGCATGTTTTACATTTTAAGGCTTAGCAAGATTGGACCTGTCACTGATAAAGGTTGGAAAGCACATCTGTTTAACTTTTTTAATGGCTGTTATGAAATGTCTGAATTATTCATGTTTTTAACAGATAGGTAAAATTGTTTCAATTAATCCTTTTTAAGTTCATAATAGATACTGGTCACTTTTGGTGAGATTTAATATGCTATAAACTTGAAAATAACTCTTGGCTGCTGCTTCTCAGAAGCTGAACTACATACCACTTCCTTTCTGCTAACACTAATGGTAGCCTTTAAAAGCAAGTTGCTTAAATTGCAGGTACAGTCTAACATGCTTGAAACTGACCTGCTTGTCTACATACCATCGGGTTGCTCTAGAAAGGTGAGCAGAGGAGGGAAAAGGTGGTGCCAAGGGTAATTCCAGGAATTTGAATGTTGGTAGGCTCCCTCTCCCAGAGAAACAACTCTGCTCTTAATCTAAATAAATTTGAATTGGTACCTTATGATCTGGAAGCATTTAGCATCCTTTGCATGTGTTTGGCTATGCTTTATAAAAGCTAATGAATAACTCACTAGCTAAATACAGTCCAGTTATGGTGGTCTGGCATTGTTCACACTGTGTAGATGAAAGAGGTGAGTCTCAGGGTCCTGAATGCAAGTTAGTAGCTTAACAGAATTAGTTTTAAGGTAGGAAGAAGAAAGTGGGATTCAGATTTCAAAAGGTGGGGGAGAGAAGATTCTGAGACTTGAAGTCTTCATTGATACTTCAGTCCAGTCCACTTCCTTGAGCCATAAAACTGGGTAGTACTAGAAAACGAGGGATCTCCCAGGTCTCAAGGAATATACTTTTAAAATGTGGGGTTTTGGCTACATAAAACAGAGTCCCTTTCAACTTGGAAACGATAGGAAGGTAATGATTTGAAGACATCGTCCAAAAGCTCTTATTAAAGACCCACAAGTATGAAACTGGACTAACTGTAGATTGTTTTTAAAAAATAACTATTCACTCTCTGTGGAATGCTCTTCTCTTCTCATGGCTGCCTCTTTTTCATCCTCACCTACTCAGAGAGGCCTTCCCTAACCACCTATGTGAATTTGTTCTTCTCTCCCTCCTTATGATATTACTGTACCCTGTGTGTTTCCTTAGAAGTTATCAGTCTGAAATTGTTCCTTGCTTATTTATTATCTCACCTTTCATTAGACTGAAGGCTTCCTCGGGCAGCGATTTTTTTCACCTATCTTAGTGTCTAGTTCCAAAGAAGCACTTGATAAGTATTCGTGAAAAGAATCGATCCCTGCAGGTGGTGATCACCGTGGGTTCCTGTCTCTGCAGCTGACTAGCTCTTAGGGCTTGAGGGTTTTACTCAACAATTCTTCGCTTGAGTTTCCCCGTTTATAAACAATGTTAGGAAGAGAAATGAGGTTGTTGCCTAAAATGAAGGTACTGTAGAATGGAGAACCCGTGAGAGTGGAGCGGGGACAATGCTGGATTATAGGACAGAAGAGCCGGGATAGCCTTTTTGCTCATAGCGAGATGTTTCACCTCACTCTTACTTCCTCATCTGCAAAGTGGAGGTTATAATCCCTGCCTCTTCTTACAGGGATGTTGTGGGGATCAAGTGAGATAATGTACAAGAAAGTGCTTTGTAATTTGCAGAGTGCTTTACAAATATAAGATATTCTGTTATTAAATTCCGGATTCTACAGTAGAGCCTGATTAAATGCTATCATTGGGATCTATGCTGTGGAAGTGTATGAAAAGGAGGCCCCACGGGTATGTGCAGTAATACCTTTTTTGTGAGTAAAGATTTGGGTTACATCAAATGCTGTGTTATAATGGGTTATATGGTGGTGAGGCATCGATGTATCATTAAAGATCGCGGGCTTCAAAGAATTGTTTGAAATGGTCATGGAATGTTCAATTCATACCCTAGCCCAGTCATTTTAGAGGATATATAGGCCAAATCTACAATTAATTTTTATAGTAGAATTTCAGGGAGTTAAATTAAAACAGGAACTTTCAAAGCCTGCATGTTACCCAAGAAAAACTATTACCAAGACCAACCAGGAAATCCCCAAAAAAGTACATCTGTGCTACCCTTAAAAGATGAGCATTATACTTGGTCAGATCTTATTCCACCTTTAGAGAATCTTATAGACCAGAAGAGGCAGTGGAGTGTTGATGAAAGGCCTGGACTCTGTAGCCAGGCTGTCTGGTGTTTAAGTCCTGGCCCCACGTTTCCCCAGCGTTGACCCCTGAACTCTGTAGGTCTCCGTTCTTCATGTGTAAGTGAGGGTGAGGGTGAGGATGGAGACCCACCTTACAGTGATTCTGAGGATTAAATCAGCCAATATGTGGAAGGCACTTAGGACAAGGTCTGCCTGGTAGATGAGTGTCCAGTGAATGTTATTTATTTATTTTTATTGTTTGGGATTCATTGAGTGTACAAAGAATTAGCTTACACTGATTTGCATTTGTTAGGTAAAGTCCCTCCTGTAATTGTGTCCAGCTCCCAGGTTATTTATGGTTTTATATTAATTGTAACAAGTTACCGATTGGGTGACTTAAATCCACATAAAATAAATTTGAAGTTTTAAACACCGTTGTACTCATCAGTATTAAGATTAGAACAGAATTCATATATCTTTACAGTAAGAAATCTGTTGTATCAAAAAAGGAATAATATTTTTCTGTGTTCTGTGTGTATATATATAGTTGCTGATTGTAGTACTTTGTAGGAAAAGTACAAAGAACAAAAGAATATATTCCTGCCGCCCTCCTCCTCTGCTATCACACCAAAATTGAGTGGGAGACTAAGCGAATCAAAAGGCTATTGATTATGGTGGCTGGACCAATAGGTTTATTGTCAGCTTGCCATTTCTTAAAATACTTAGCTAGAAAATATTCTGAATTATTGAAGACAGTATGTCATTTGTGCTTTTTTTTTTTTTTTGACAGTCTGAAGATAAATTATTTTCTTTGTTGCCTCCATTTTCACCACCTACAAATGGGCCATTATGTGGAAGACCCGTTTGAGGCCTGGAGGTGACACACCCAGAAGCTCATCTTTACCACACTGAACTGCATTCTGAACAGCTACCGAGCATCAAGTTTTGCTTAAATTTATGCAGGAATAGTTTAATTACATTACGATATGACTTTATTTTGAAAGCCATCTGTGCTTTTACTTTTAAAGGCTGTTTGTGCTTCCCGGGACGGTAGAGTACAAGGAGAGGGATTTTCTTGACTTGTTTCCCCTTTTCTTTCCCAACCCCCAAATCATAGCCTATTAAATTGAAATCTGAAAAACTCTGAACTGGGGCCTTTGTTTTTGAATAATTTGTGCAAATTCTCCTTTTGCTTTTAGTAATTAAACTCGCGACAGAATAACTCTCAGAAACACTGACTATGTTAGATGAATATCAGCGGGGTTACTCAGATTATTAATGAAATTCTATAAAACCGCTAAACCGAATGTTCAGGGTGTCAGCCTGCTTACTAGTGCTTTAGACACTAATCACGATAAAATTGGTAGGTTTTTTGGTTTGAGTGGTTTTGGGTTTTTGTTCCCATTTTTCCCAAAGGTGAAATTTTAGACATTTTTATATTTGTTTGTTTGTTTTTGGCCGGGGCTAGGTTTGAACCCGCCACCTCCAGCATATGGGACCGGCGCCCTACTCCTTGAGCCACAGGCACCACCCAAAATTTTAGACATTTTTAAAAATGAACATAAACGTGCAGAGACTGGTAGATTTGGGGAAGATCACAAGTCACAGAATTTGTCATGTTCCTAAAGCAGTGTTGTTTTATACATTTTAGCCCTAAATATATTACCTTGTGTCTCCCCTGGGTATGGAAGTAGTTATATAGGTAATTGTTAAATGCAATTGAAAAGCCCATTTATCACCCTGAGTAAACAGAAATCAGGTTCTAGAACCAGATTGAAAGAAGGAAATTACATCACACTCTTAAATAAGGAAGCACTGGGCAGAACTGGATGAGTTGTATGACAAAAATGTGCCCCTCCCCCTCTGGCGGAGTGCTTCTGAGATTTATTAATGAGATCTGGTGGCAAGGTAAGCCTATCTAGGTTAATGCCTTAAGGTAGCCTGGTTTAATACTTTTAATAGACTATCCTTAAGGTAAAGGTATACGATTTCACCTTAATAAAGAAGGTACAGTGTGCTTTTTGGTGTAACTTTTTTTTTTTAAAGGAATGTGATTTTTTTTTTTTTTGACACAGTCTCACTCTCTTGCCAAGGCTAGCCAGGCTAGAGTGCTGTGGTGTCAGCCTATCTCACATCAACCTCAAACTCCTGGGCTCAAGCCATCCTCCTGCCTCAGCCTCCTGAGTAGCTGGGACTACAGGATTATTTGTTGGGGGGTTTTGTTTTGTTTTTTCCTCTTTTAGTGGAGACAGGGTCTTGCTCTTGATCAGGCTGGTCTCTAACCCCTGAGGCTCAAGCAATCCTCCCTCCTCAACCTCCCAGAGTGCTGGGATTACAGGCATGAGCCACCAGGCTGAGAGCCTGACTAAAGGAATGTGACCTTAAACTTAGCAACAGGAACACAGTAGGTGCATTGTAATCTAGAAGGGATATTGTGTAAGAGAAGGTAAAATCAAGTGCTTTCAGGACCCACTCTAATTTCAGTAAATACACAGTAACAAACCAATATAGAAAGTTACATTGTTAACCACTGAAACTCATGATTTTTAGTCAATCTGTACAGAGTCCACTTTGCATTCTGGAAGTCACTTTAATGATGATTCCTTCCTGTCTGAAACTTATTTGACTATTACTGGACAGTCTTAGCACTCCAGCACATGTTAGGCGCTGTGACCGACAGTGTATGTGACTCTTCCTCTGTAATTTCTTAAAAATGAGATGGTTATTTTCACAGTATCTATTTAATAAATAATAGAGATGATTGATGCCAAGATTTACAGGGAGAAAACATAAGTCAGACATGAGTGCTGTCCTAAAAGACCTGGAGGAAACTGGGGACTAGCGAGAACCTGGTTTGGTGGTTCATAGTAAGGAGAGGATTCTCGGATCTCAGATTCTCCCAAGTCTGGTGAAAAGAGAAGCAAGAGCTTGAAAAAGATAGATTGGGTCCATGATGTGGAGGCCTCTCATGCCAGGCTGAGGGGGGTTCATTTAGGACCCTTGGAAAATTGGGGGCAGTGAAAGAACTTGGTTTGAACTACATTTAAGGAGTATTGATCTGGTCCTGGTGTGTAGAATGGGTTGGGTATTTTCAGACCCCAGAAAGGATGATGCTTATGAATGGAAGGAAGATAAGATTTGGGAAACTGTGTAGAAATAGTCTGTGGAACTTGGCAATTGATTGTATGTTGGCCTCAGGTCAAAAATGGTGCCTTGAGGAGAAGTGTGATTCTTAGACCTTGAACTGGTCTGGGGAAGGGGTGGGGTGTGACCTTATGTAGAAGGAGGAGATGCCAGTGGACCTCACCAGACAGTAGGAAACGCAAAGCTGGGGTCTTCATCAGGAGCTAGCTAGGAATTAAACTATGGAAATGGGTTACAACTTGGTGAGGTGGAGAGAAAATAAAAGGAAAGCCTCAAGAATAATGACTTCAGGGGATTTCTCCCCCAAATTAAGAAAAGATCAAATTATGTTAACAGGAAGTAGTTCACATCTGAGATTGGTACTTAACAGCATTTTGACCCATTAAAAAAACTAAAGATTATAGCTTATGAACCTTAAAAAAGTTATGCCCAAGGTTATTTGGACCCTGGTCTAAACCATGCTGTCCAAACGAACATTCGTTTTCCTATTTTTGCATTTCATAACAGAAAGCCATCTTATACTTTTGGATAGTGATTCTCCCACATAGGTGTATTTTTGTAATTGTTTTCTTTTTTTTTTTTGTAGAGACAGAGTCTCACTTTATGGCCCTTGGTAGAGTGCCGTGGCCTCACACAGCTCACAGCAACCTCCAACTCCTGGGCTTAAGCGATTCTCTTGTCTCAGCCTCCCGAGTAGCTGGGACTACAGGCGCCCGCCACAACGCCCAGCTATTTTTTGGTTGCAGTTCATCCGGGGCCGGGTTTGAACCCGCCACCCTCGGTATATGGGGCCGGTGCCTTACCGACTGAGCCACAGGCGCCGCCCTGTAATTGTTTTCTTAATGAATTGTAAAATAGAGCTAGTCTTGCAGTTACAGGGGGACGTGCCATTTGAAACACTGCAGCAGTATTTAAGTTTCATTTGAGCACAGTCTGTCTTTTTGGCTGGGGTTTGGCCAAACCGATTGATCCACCACCCCTAAGAGTAAATACTGAAGGTGGAAAAGAGTTTCAGGTGGATCATACCCTTAGTTTACAATCTGGGGAACGTGTGTTTAAAAGTCTGCTTCCAAACCTATGGCACGCTGCCCTTTTGAGGCTATGGTTTGAAGTTATTTTCCGAAAGAAGAGAACATGGTAATTGTATTGCACCCTCCCTTCTCCCATGCAAGCAAGTAGGAAGTTCGGACAGTTTCATAACATGGCCCATTCACAATTCCCCATTGAGATTTAGAGGCAGGTCACCTTCTACGAAGAGACAAAGACACTATTGTGGTCAGAAGTGAGCTGGCTTAGTGAACACAATTCTTTTTATACTAAAAAAATTTTTTTCTTAAGAAAGCTAACAAGTAGGTGATGGAAACAATGAATGCAAAATAACTTTTTCTAGAACACATAAATAATTTTAAGTGCCATTGAAATGTAAGTTTAGAATTCCAGGGCAATTTCTGCAGAGGCGATAGTTACACAATCATTCTGTTGAAAGCTAAGATTTAGATGGCATCAGGAGGCTGACACACAGTAATTACTAGTAGGACTTGTTGGCTTGCAGACAGGTGGGGGTTGGGCCTCCGAGTCCCCCACAGCGTTTTCCTGTAATCTGGGCGACTGATCTTCAAACGTGTGCTTTCAAACTACTTAAATTCCATATTCTTCCTATCTTGCCTTTCATTTTTATATTACCACAGATGCCTTCCCTACAGTCTTGCCAGTGCTTGTAGAATGCTTAGAAAAAGCTCGATAAAATGCTGGGCTAAGTACACAGGGGAGAGGCTAGCAATATTTTTTTAATTGGTTTTTAAATTTTTTATAGCTTCATGGTAGATAACACATTTGCTTCATTTCAGCGATCTAAAAACCAGCCCTCCAACCAACCGATCATTTACGGTTCCTGAATGGCAGACTTTTTTATCATGTATCTTTGAGCTACTGATTTCAGGAAAAATAATGCTTGACTCTCTGAAACAATATTTTAAACCTATCAAAAACTCTTTCTACTACTCGGGAGGCTGAGGCAAGAGAATCGCTTAAGCCCAGGTGTTGGAGGTTGCTGTGAGCTGTGTGATGCCACGGCACTCTACCGAAGGGCCATAAAGTGAGACTCTGTCTCTACAAAAAAAAAACAAACTCTTTCTAGTGTACTAAAACAGCTGACTTTGAAAGAGTAAAATGCAGAGAATCAGAGATTAGGAACCCCCCCACCCCCGTTTTGTCCCTGGAATCTTTGACTTGTAGAACATTACTATCTCTGTGTTCCTTCCTTCCTTTTTTTTTTAGAGATGAGTCTCACTTTGTCACCCTCTATAGAGTACTGGGGCGTCACAGCTCACAGCAACTTCCAGCTCTTGGGCTCGGGTGATTCTCTTGCCTCAGCCTCCCGAGTAGCTGGGACTACAGGCACCCACCACAACGGCTGGCTATTTTTTTGTTGCAGTTTGGCCCGGGCTGGGTTTGAACTCGCCACCCTTGGTATATGGGGCCGGCGCCCTGCTTACTGAGCCACAGGTGCCACCCTTTGTGTTCCTTTCTAAGGTGAAAAAATAAAATCTTGCAGAGTGTTTTCAAAAGATTTTTAGCTTAAGAAATACCCGGTGCCTCACACACTGTCTATACTTCAGTTGATACTGATGGTGATAATTAGATGGCATTATACAATCATTCACTGAACAAACATTCACTTACTGAGCACCTACTAATGTTCCAGGTACTGATTATTAAAAGGTGATTGAGACACAGCCTGTTCCTGAACTCACCGTCTTGTGGGAGGCGACAGATTTGTAAATAATAGATTTGAAGTTGCTGAGCAATTATGTGCATCCCTCCCCTCCCCCAGCAAATGTGTCCTAGTCACCCTGGTGTCATCCACAGTCCTCAGCTAGGGCCTGGCAGGAGGGAGGTGTGCAGGTATTTCCTGAGAGAGTGAGAAAGTGTTGTAGAATGCATCCGGGCATAACCCAGAAGGAGTCAGTGACACACAGACGTCTTGACAGGTATCGTCCTACTGTCCTGGAGACAAAAGCCTAACTCCTGTAAGTGAACATGAATATCTGAGAACTGGCAGACACTGGTGCTAATTTATGCTTATACAACAAAGAATAGGAAAATTTAAAAGAGGCAGTAGGGACTCCAGACAGGTGCCATCCAACAGAGGAGGAAGGGGTTCCTGGAGTTGAGGGACTACTAGTTTTAAAAAAACATACTTCGCCTTTATAATCCATGCCTTGCAGCTAAGCAGGATGGGAATGACTAGGCCTTGCACAAAGGAGAATGCAAAGAATGTACCTTTTAGTTTGTCTTTAAAGGGAGGGGGGAAGTGTCCAAGGCTTCCACTGTAGCTAAGCAGTCTTGCAGAACTTGGTTTTTACAGGATAATAGAAATTAGTATTTTCATATATAACTATTCCTTGGGCAAATAATAACTGGAAAATTTGTCTTCCCATGGTCAACCTTGAAATACAAAATCCAAATAAGTTCTGGTCTATGGGGTAGTCAGGTGCCAATACTGTAGAATTACCTGTTTAATTTCAGCTTTGGGGTTTAGTATTAGTTCTGCAGTATAAAATTCAGTAGTCATTTCTGAAATTACCTTTTTTTTTTTTTTAACTTTTTGAGACAGAGTCTCACTATGTCACCCTGGGTAGAGTGCTATGGCGTCACAGTTCACAGCAACCTCCAACTCTTGGGCTTAAGCGATTCTCTTGCCTCAGCCTCCCAAGTAGCTGGGACTACAGGTGCCCGCCACAACGCTCGGCTATTTTTTTGTTGTTGTGGTTGTCATGTTGTTTAGCTGGCCCGGGCCAGGTTCAAATTCACCAGCCTTGGTATATGTGGCCGGTGCCCTACCCACTGAGCTATGGGCACCACCTGAAATTACCTTTTTAGCTCAGGAAGAATTAGCAGGATTCCCTGGTGCTTCAATGCCCAGTACAGGCGCGTCGTAGGAGGTTGGTTTAACAGCTCGGAGAGGAAGGTTTGTGTGTTTTGGCAGGTGAGCACACTTGTGCAACTCACGGGCTCTGCTTTGGCTGGCAATAGATTGTTTCTGATTTTGCTAAAACATTTCATGTCTTGGAATGTATTTTTTGTATTTACAAAAAAGTTAATTAGGGTCTAGATTTAAGTACCCTTACTGGAAGTAAGAATTAGGTAAAGAATTCAGTGAAAGTCTACAACTAATCATTTCTGTTCAGTACCCCTTCACCCTAAATTCTCTAGTACTAGCTCCGTGGTGGAATGTAGACCATCCTAATGGGGTCTTTCTAGATGTTTCTTCATCTCTTCTCTGTACCCCTTAGGGAATGAAAGCTACTGGTTGATTTGAAAATCCCTGGGTCTCACAAGTCTGGAGACATCCCAGAATACGGCACAATGTCAACAGCAGGAATTGCTGCTCAGGAGATTAGAGTCCCATTAAAAGCTGGATTTCTACATAATGGCCAAGCCATGGGCAGCCTGAAGACCTGCTGGGGCAGTCGCAGTGAGTTTAAAAAGTGAGTAGAGGCCTTACCCTGCGTGATCTGAGGAAACGTGGGATATTAAAAGTGACAGAGGACGTAATTGCTCCTTGATTATGACCAAGATGTTTCCTTTCCTTTTAGCAACTTTTTAAATATTGACCCCATAACCATGGCCTACAGTCTGAACTCTGCTGCTCAGGAGCACCTAACATCTATTGGTATGTATTCCGAAAATCTGAGTGAAGTGAGCATTTGAGGAACAGTCTGGATGACTGTTAGCTTGTCCAGCAGCATTTTTTAAATGAGGAAACCTGTATTGTTTCCAACAACAGCCTGACCCCTAGTGGCACTAGATTCTGAAGACAACTGTTTTTCTCCAGTTGTTTCACTCCACTTCCTTTATCCTGAATCGCTGCTTCCCAGCTACAACTATTTATGAAAGTGTGATGTTTTGAAATCAGGAATGAGTTCCCATTCCAGCTGTGATGCGTACTTAACTTTGAGAAACCTTAGACAAGACTCACCTTCTTACTAGTATTGAGTGCGTGTGCAAAAGTGACAGATGAAAGTAGTACGTGTTAAGGCTTAGAAAATTGTGTCTATATAGTACATTTAATGTAAACGTGATGGATTTTTGTCAAGAGTTGCTTATCATTAGCCAGGCATTGTGGCGGGCGCCTGTAGTCCCAGCTACTCGGGAGGCTGAGGCAGGAGAATCGCTTAAGCCCAGGAGTTGGAGGTTGCTGTGAGCTGTGATGGCACGGCACTCTGCCGAGGGTGACACCATAAGACTCTGTCTCAAAACAGAAAAAAAAAAGAGTTGCTTATCAGTTGAACACACTGCGAGCAAGTTGACTCTCTGGCAGTGTTAGGACGTGCTGGAAGTAAAGGCCTGGTCTTACCTCACTCGCACCCTGCGTGCCTTGTGTCGTCACGTGTCTTGAATGGAAGGCTGGTGTAGTATGGTACTCATGGAAATTACATGCTGCTCATCTCCACAAATTTTGCACATGTCACAAAACTTGCCTGTGATGAGTGGGTGTGTGCTCTGCACATGTCCAAGGGAGATAGAAGAGATAGGTTGTTCTTTGAACCAGATCATGTGCGTTAACAATCTTTGGTCTCTAATTACACCTGTGATTACTGCACGGGTGTTCTCAGGGTTACCACAGTCAAGTATTTCCCTCCCGGTTTAGGTAGAAAGCTGTAAGTACAGGTAGCTGGAGCCTCCACCCCACTCAGTGGAGGGGGGTTGTTGCCCTTTCATTAACTTATCTCATTTATTCTAGGGCACACTTCAAAATCTGTTCCGATGAACAGCCACTACTTTACAGAAAATGGTCCACCTCAAAAGTCCAGCTTGCCCCCTCTCATTATTCCTCCAAGTGACAACTTGGGACAACATAATGAGGATCAAGTTGTCTGTGGTTTTAAGAAACTCTCAGTGAATGGGGTCTGTGCCTCTACTCCTCCACTCACACCCATAAAAAGCTCCCCTTCGCTCTTCTCCAGCACGACTCTCTGTGAACGGGGCTCTAGGCCCCTTCCGCCACTGCCGATCTCTGAAGACCTCTCTCTGGACGAGACAGACTGTGAGGTAGAATTCCTAACAAGCTCAGATACAGACTTCCTTTTAGAAAACTATACGTTTTCTGATTTCAAATATGATGTTCCTGGCAGGCGAAGCTTCCGTGGGTGTGGACAGATCAACTATGCATATTTTGACACCCCGGCTGTTTCTGCAGCAGATCTCAGCTGTGCATCTGACCAAAACAAAGGTGTCCCAAGTCCAAATCCTCCACCTCAAAGCCACCGAAGGTTAAGAAGGTCTCATTCAGGACCAGCCGGATCCTTTAACAAACCGGCCATAAGGATATCCAGCTGTCTACACAGAGCTTCTCCTAACTCTGATGAAGACAAACCTGAGGTCCCCCCCAGGGTCCCCATCCCGCCGAGGCCAGCGAAGCCGGATTACAGAAGGTGGTCGGCAGAAGTCACTTCCAGCACTTACAGTGATGAGGACAGGCCTCCCAAAGTGCCGCCCAGGGAGCCTGTGTCCCGGAGTAACTCCCGCACACCGAGTCCTAAAAGCCTTCCCTCTTACCTCAATGGGGTCATGCCCCCGACCCAGAGCTTTGCTCCTGATCCCAAGTATGTCAGCAGCAAAGCTCTGCAGAGACAGAGCAGCGAAGGAGCTGCCAACAAGGCTCCTTGCATCCTGCCCATTATTGAAAATGGGAAGAAGGTTAGTTCAACACATTATTACCTACTACCTGAGAGACCACCGTACCTGGACAAATATGAAAAATTTTTTAGGGAAGCAGAAGAAACAAATGCAAGTCCCCAAATCCAGCCATTGTCTGCTGACAGCAGTGTAGTCTCAGCCACGGAGAAGCTGGACTCCAAAGCAAAGGTGGATCCGGGCGGCCCCGGGAAGCGTAAGCACTTGTCCTACGTGGTTTCGCCTTAGACCGCAGGGCTGTGGTTCAGCAGAGTTTGCATAGGAGCAGATGGCTCTCAGTTTTCCATTTTGATTGAGGTTCACAGAAAAATCTTCCAGATTGTAAAATAAAATAGTTGAGCTCTCTGTCTTAATGAGAAAAATTTAGAGCAATCGTGAGATGCTATTGTGCTGAGAATCCCCGATTTTGTTAGATGGAGAAAAGTCTATTCAAGTTTATAATTTAAAGATGTGATGGCAGGGAGGGAGGATGGGGAAACTTTTATATATTCGTACCTTATATGCCTACATATAAACTTGTGGTATAACCATAAACCATAGTTTCAGGTTAACCGGTTAGTTACTATCTTAGAGTAATATATATTCAGAATAGCTAAAACCCAACCTGACAGACTGAAAATTGAGCAAATGGAAGAAAATACAGTGTTGCTTATTTCGGAATTATGAAAAAAGATTATTCTTGTTTTGTAGGTTTGAAGATTTGTGGCTTTTAGGCCTGTTCCATTTTGTTCATTTGCAAGCGGTCTTTCCCAGGGAGGGCAGGGTGTACGTCCTTCACCGTGTCCGTGCCGATCTAGTTTGGAGGTCGTCCCGAGGCCTCAGTTTTTGTCTCGCTGAGGGGAGGGATAGCAGGTTATTTGGCAGCCAGTCACCTGCACGCGTCTCATATCTTGAAGAGGGGAAAGATACAGAGTTAGTGAACAATTTCTCCTTACAATTCCTGCTTGATCCTACCCACTGAAGTGGCCGCTTGTGGTACAGGCCTTGCAGACACAGTGGGGTCTTGAGACTCCAGAGGAAAAGCACACTGGATGCCAGTGTTTAGCATGTCAGTTTTACAAAATAATGAAGCAATTAGCTATGTGATTGAGAGTTACTGTGTGGGGATGTGTGTTCTGTTTTTTGTTTTTGTTTTTAGACTGTATTAATAAACAAATACGACACAAGCTGGCCTTGTGTTGCTGGTTCCTAGTCAGTATTTCCTGGGGATTGTTTGCTTTTTAAGTCAAACACTTCTGACCAACAGCATGGTATGTCTTCATACCAGAGGTCACATCAGCGTCTTTCTGCTTTGGAAACTCTCCCAGCCGGCTGCTTCGCCTAGGTGCAGTGAGACACAGCTCACATTCGTCTTCACACCCTTCGATGGATTCAGCTTGAGTAGATAAGCACAGAGAGAAGGTGCTCACTAACAGAGGGACATTGCTACAATGTTCTCTTACTAGTTAAACAAGCTGTTTACAGTTTAAACTGCTGAATATTATTTGAGCTATTTAAAGCTTATTATATTTTAGTATGAACTAAATGAAGGTTAAAACATGCTTAAGAAAAATGCACTGATTTCTGCATTATGTGTACAGTATTGGACAAAGGATTTATTCATTTTGTTGCGTTATTTTGAATATTGTCTTTTCATTTTAATAAAGTTATAATACTTATTTATGATACCATTAGTAATGTTTCTTGACTAAACTCTTATAAAATGTCTGAAGCCATTTGATAGCATCATTTTTAAACACAAGGGAAGATTCATCGAAGCTTACCCTCGCTCTTTAAAATGGCAGATTTTTTTTTTTTGAGACTAAAGAGTCTATATTGCCCAGGCTAGAGTGCTGTGATGTCAGCCTAGCTCATGGCAACCTCAGACTCTTGGGCTCAAGCACTCCTCCTGCCTCAGCGTCTCAAAAATGACAAATAATTTGAGTAACTTGACAAATCATAAAAGCGTACAGTGAAAATGAGCTGTTTTTATTTGCCTTTAACAATTAAAAAGTTGGGTGGCACCTGTAGCTCACTGGGTAGGGCGCTGGCTGGCCACATACACTGAGGGTGGTGGGTTTGAACCCAGCCCAGGCCAGCTAAAACAACAATGACAACTGCAACAAAAAGATAGCAGGGCATTGTGGCAGGCGCCTGTAGTCCCAGCTACTTGGTAGGCTGAGGCAAGAGAAGCACTTAAGACTAGGAGTTTGAGTTGCTGTGAGCTGTGACGCTACGTACTATACTGGGGAGCCACATAGTGAGACTCTGCCTCAAAATAAAGAAAAAAAATAGGGCAGCGCCTGTGGCTCAATGAGTAGGGCGCCAGCCCCATATGCCAAGGGTGGCAGGTTCAAACCCAGCCCCGGCCAAACTGCAACAAAAAAATAGCCCGGCGTTGTGGCGGGCACCTGTAGTCCCAGCTGCTCCGGAGGCTGAGGCAAGAAATCGCGTAAGCCCAAGAGTTAGAGGTTGCTGTGAGCTGTGTGACACCAGGGCACTCTACCCGAGGGCAGTACAGTGAGACTCTGTCTCTACAAAAAAAAAAAAAGAAAAAAGAATAATTAAGAAGTGAACTCTATTCTGGTGTTACCATCAGAACAGACACTGGGGCTCAGCTCCTGTGGCTCAAGCGGCTAAGATGCAGCCACATACAACTGAGCTGGTGGGTTCAAATCCAGCCTGGGCCCACCAAACAATGACGGCTGCAACCAAAAAACAGCCGGGTGTTGTGGCCGGCGCCTGTAGTCCCAGCTACTTGGGAGACGGAGGCGGGAGGATTGCTTGAGCCCAGGAGTTGGAGGTTGCTGTGAACTGTGATGCCACGGCACTCTACCCAGGGTGACAGCTTGAGGCTCTGTCTCAAAAAAAAAAAAAAAAGAAAACAGACACTGGAACAGTCCATATCAGAGAGAAGGTAATGGGAGAGACCAGCTCTGGCTGGACTGAATTTAACTGAGTTTTAGGAGTAGGTCCAGAACTGTTCATTGTTGACTAGAGAAAAGAGAACTATATTCATATATATACTAGTTTCAGAGTCAAAATACAGTAGAACCTCTGTAAGCTGACCACCCAAGGGACTGTAACACACGGGTCACATAAGGGACTAGGCACTCTGTATGATGCACATGTGTGCATGTCCTGTCTATGAAAATCAGGTCAACTGGAGGTGGTCAGCTATGGAGGTCCTACTATATATATATTTTTTTTTTTTTTTTTTTTTTTGGAGACAGAGCCTCACTCTGTAGCACTCGGTAGAGTGCTGCAGTGTCACAGCTCACAACAACCTCCAACTCTCGGGTTTAAGCGATTCTCTTGCCTCAGCCTCCCAAGCAGCTGGGACTACAGGTGCCCACCACCACGCCTGGCTATTTTTGTTGCAATTGCCACTGCTGTTTTTTAGCTGGCTGGGGTCAGGTTCAAACCTACCACCCTCAGTATATGGGGCTGGCCTGTTCTACTATGTATTTTAAGCTTCATTTTGGTTCTTAATTTACCATATAACTAAGTTTAAGGTATATTGGAGCTTTTATTCTTTAAAGTAAAGCTTCTATCACCGTTATTTAATACATAGGGGTTTTTATTTTTGTTTTGAGACAGAGTCTTACTTTGTCGCCCTTGGTAGTGCTATGGCATCACAGCTCACAGCAACCTCCAACTCTTGGACTCAAGGAATCAACCCTCTTGCCTCAGCCTCTTGAGTAGTTGGGACTACAGGCACCTGCCACAACGCTCAGCTGGTTTTTAGAGACAGGTCTCACTCTTGCATAGGCTGGTCTAGAATTCCTGAGCTCTGGGGAGTAGCTGGGACTACACGTGTCCGCCTGCCACAACGCCCAGCTGTTTTTAGAGATGGGGTCTCACTCTTGCTCAGGCTGGTCTCCCAAAGTCTTGAGCTCAAGCAATCCACCTGCTTGGGCCTCCCAGAGTGCTGGGATTACAGGCGTGAGCCAACAGGCCTAGCCTTACTTTTTATCTTGTAATTAGAGATCAAGAAGTTTCCAACATTAAGATTGTCCTCTGTGCCCATTATCAGGTCCCCCCAGTGATAATATTTTATGTAATTTATCAAAACCAGGACGTTGGCTCCGCGCCAGCCACATAAAACCTGAGCTGGTGGGTTCAAATCCAGCCCAGACCTGCCAAACAACAACAGCTGCAACCAAAAAAAAAAAATAGCTGGGCGTTGCAGTGGGCGCCTGTAGTCCCAGCTACTTGGGAGGTGGAGGCAGAGGCAGGAGAATCGCTTGAGCCCAGGAGTTGGGAGGTTGCTATGAGCTATAATACCATGGCACTCTACCCAGGGCGACAGCTTGAGGCTCTAAAAAAACAAACAAACAAAAAAAGAAACAAACCAGGACATTACCTAGCCCAATATTCACGTAGTATCTCACTTAGAAGTAGTTACAATCAAGCTGAATGTAGGTTCTACTTTTTAAAACTAATTTAGAAATTAATTTTGGTCTTCAGTTAGGCATTTTGTAAAAAGCTAATAAAACTTTATATATTGTCATGTAACTATACATGATGGTGACTATGATTGAAAGGATAAAATCAATGCCTGTTAACTCTGCTCTGCCGAGGTTTCCTGCAACATTAATTTGCACTGGCTCTAGTATAGACACTACTTAGAGAAGTCAGGAATGGTTTTTCTTCTAAAGGCCTCCAAATATCCACAGCCTTGAGGTTCCACTTTTTTTAATCTGAAATGTGTAACAAGCCAGGAAGCCAGATGTGAATTTCTAATTCAGTACTAAAGCTCTGAGATGTTCTTATCCTTAAAAAAATAAGTTTCATTCAAACTAAAATACACTCAAGGACTTGTTTTCTTCATGGGCTAGATCAACTGACAGTGGTTCTGGCCCTTTTCCTCTCTGAATGTGAATCATACAACTCTTAAGAACCATCTTGGGTTTTATTTGGGGAAAGAAGAGGCGAGTATGGTTGTGGTTGGGTGGGAGGTGAGAACAATTTGTCCGAACTCCACTGGCCTTGCCTCTCGCTCCTTGCAACTTACAGTATGATTTAGTCATGTTTAACGTAACCTGATGGCTGTGGGGTGTGAACTGTGCTTTTCACTTGCCTGCGTGGCACGTCACTGCACTCACACCTGAGCCCCTGCAAACCTGCTAGGGAGCGGGTTGAGACAAGTGCCTCTGCCTCCATGCTGTCTGTCCGATTTCAGAGTCCTGTGCCTGAGGAAACCATTCGCATCACGGGGGCTCTGCTGCGATGATCCCGGGTTCTTCAGTGTCCCTCTGCCACTTGGCCGCAGGTGGGGTTTGGATATGGGAAGGTGCCCCGGGAAGGGATAGCAGGGTCTGCTCCAAGTACTAGTTTGCATTGTGTTAGAGACCGGCCATTGGGCTGTGGGCCTGCCATCTCTCTCATACCATCAGCTCTCCCCCATGACCCCAGAACACCACCAGGAAGCCCACACCAGTAATCCTATGGCCAGGTCACTAAAACAACATGCCCACAAATCTGCCTTTTTCCCCTCTCACTAAATAAGAATGTTATCCCAAGGGACCACTGCTCAGGGATGTACGTCATCAATTGAGTTGATATTTTGCTCTTTTGTAGAAAAGCAGCACCTTCATTCCTTGCAAATAATTTTGGAGCCATGTCAAACATCTTAATCACAATATCTCATGCACATTTCTTCATTTTACGCTCATGAAGCTTCAGTCTGGGGCCCTCCCCTGAGTCTGGATGACTTACCCCTCTAGTCAGAATGAGTCCTGTCTTCCTGGCCAAGCCCTGCACCTTCCTCTGGCTGAGCCTTGGCACCGCCTTGGGCCCAGCATGCAGGAAGGAAGCTGTATTTTGTATGTTCTGAGTTCCTGGCTGCCCTTACGTTCTCGGATGAACTAGTGTCCTTGTACAGAGTGTCTCTCCTTAGTAACTGATAAAAGTTCTTGGCAAAGCAGAAGCCAGTTGACAGTTCCTGCAGTTGGGTGAGTCATGGAAGCCTCCGCTCACCAGCTCCAGGCTGCAGGGGCAGCTCCGAGCACTCAGCAGCCCGGCACATGATAAGACTTGTCTGCAAACCGCATCGTCCCAGCCCAGGAGCCTCTAATTACACGTCTGGTGTTTGCAGGAGCCCAGGTGGCCTGTGCTCACTTGGGCCGAGAACTGTGAAGACAGCACGGACTGGGTTCTCACTGCCGGTGCAGAGGGTGGGTGGGGGAGGACCTCAAAGCCCTGTGCGTCACTTGAATACAAATTATAATACCCACATTCCAAAGAAAACAAGAGTCCCCTTGATGATGCACTTCTTTTTTTCTTAAAGCATTGCCACAATTCTATCTTCCAATAGATGTTTCAAGCCCTTTTTGGTTTTTATATCTTGGTTTTCCCCTCTAAGTACAGCAGAGACACCTGGTACCACAGGAGAGTTAGTGTGTGGGAGATGCACAGTGAGAAAGAGTCTGAACGGCGGCGTGCTTTCCTCCACACCATGTGGCTTTGTCTTCCCAAGTGTCTCGCGAGGGGACTTCTGGCGGAGCTGACTTGGCTGCAGGGGTCTTCCACAGCCTTCACAGCCCCCAACTGTCAGGAGCCTGATGTTTGCCAGGCACAGTGCTGGGCACACTGCAATGTCGTATGGTGCCACTGGGATCAGCCTTAGGACCGTGACTCCTACTTTAAAGGAAAGGACACCTGTACAGAGAGCAGAGCAAGAAAGTCACTGCCAATAAGACTGAAGCTGGTCTGGGCGCGTGCAGCCTCTGGCTTAGTGTTGAGGCTGCGAGCTGAAGAGCATTCATTGATCCTCTTAGGAGCATCGGCTGTGTGGGAGGGTTTTGAGGACAGCAGCCAGAAATCTGTTTTTGTTTTTGAAGCTACGTGGGTTTTCTCCCTTCCACATTTAGTTGATGCTGAATAAGTCTGATTGTTTCTTTTACAAGAATCCACAAACTTTAACAATAAGAGATTGCTCTATGTCATCTGGCAAGATGAGATTGTAAGAATCTCATTAAAAAATTGATTTACCCAACTGAAATGTTCATTACAATTTTTTTTTCTCAGCTCAGCGCCTGTAGCTCAAGCGGCTAAGGTGCCAGCCACATACACCAGAGCTGGTGTGTTCGAATCCAGCCTGGGCCTGCCAAACAATAAGGACAACTACAACCAAAAAATAGCCGGGTGTTGTGGCGGGCACCCTTAGTCCCAGGTACTTGGGAGGCCAAGGCAAGTGAATCATGTAAGCCCAGGAGTTGGAGGTTGCTGTGAGCTGTGATGTTACAGCACTCTACCCAGAGTGACAGCTTGAGGCTCTGTCTCAAAAAAAAAAAAAAATAATAATAATAAAACAATTTTTTTTCTTTTCTCTAAAACCTGGAGGATTAGCATGTAGACAACTTCTATTTATATATTTTTTCTTAAATTGTATATTTAAACATTCTATGTATTTAGTGATCACAAAATGTCTGTTTTGTGGATATGGTTTGTGTAAGCCAGAAGAGGTGTTGCCACCCACAGGCATGCATTCTAATTCTGTCCTTGATTAATCCCCACCCAAATGCCCATTGCCATCTATACAACTTATATTATTCTTTCTGAATCATACATAAATGCCACACCCTCAGCTGCACATAAAACTTCGCCATATGATGTACACATCTGTGTGTACTGAAACAAGATGTGGCTGACTGAAAAGTGCATTTGTATTTTCTAGCCTTGTCTATCATCTCCCTTCTCCATAACTGGTTCCAGGTGGGAATTTAACTTAAAGGTTTTCTCCTAAAAGTTTGACAGCCTAATTCTGCAATTCTGTTTTCAACTCCTTTTCTGGTTACAATTCCTGACGTTGGCAGGATCCCCTGTAGGAATAAACACCAACCAAAACAAGGCACACTATGGTATCAAAGTGGCAGCAACAGCACTTGGGAGGCTGAGGCAGGTGGATCACCTGAACTCACAGGTTTGAGACCAGCCTGAGCCAGAGCAAGACTTCATCTCTAAAAATAGCCAAGCGTTGTGGCAGTGCACTACTCGGGAGGCTGAGGCAAGAGAATGGCTTGAGCCAAGAGTTGGACGTTGCTGTGAGCTGTGACGCCACATCACCCTACCCAGGGCGACTCTGTCTCAAAAAAAAAGGGATTTGATGACATTTAGATTCAACCAAAAGGCCACATTAAAAGATCCAGATGGCCACAGGCTCCCTCCCCCTGGCAGCCTCGTGGGCCTCGAGGCCACGGGTTCCCTACCCCTGGTAGCCTTGTGGGCCTCCTGCTTAAATATCTGAAAGTCTCTTGAAATTAAGAGTAAACCCGTAACAAGAAAAAAATCTCTATTGGTATACCAGACTGGTTCAGGAGTTGATGAAAGATAGAAAGCAGACGGATTTGGTTTGATAAGAGCAAAGGAAAAGAAAGGCTAAAAACATCTATAGGAGTTGACTTCTGTGAAGGTAGCTCTGAGTTCTGGAAAGCTCTAATATTTATGGAAATAGGGGTAAGAAGGCGCCTTGGGATAGCCGTCAGGGTGACCATCAAGGGAACAACTTCTGGAAGGCACCCAGCCAGCTTCCCCGGCTCCCATGCCTCCCTTTGCCAGACTGTGTCAGTGTGTGCTCAGACCAGAGCACTGGCAACAGGCACGTTTCCCTACATGGCCTGGGAAGCCCTCCTGGTGGAAAGGACGTGTCTCTGCTACCACTCTGTCCAGAGCAGCCCCTTCCTTGTCTGCGGCTACCAGAGGCAACACGTAACCAGGCCCAGGGCTGACAGGAGAACAGGGATTTTCAGATACAAGCAAACAATTAAGAATCACCTAGAACTTGGAGAAAATTAATGACAAGAAAAGCACAAAACTCAATAAACAAAGACTGACCCTCACGCAAACATTTCACGGAGCAAATAGATGTTAAAACAACACTGTGAAATCAGACACGATATTATTAAATATATCCATGCAAGAAGAACAGCCTGTTTTGTAAAAAAGCAAAAGGATGGGAATTACGAAGAAAAGTTAAAAGACCGGGCAGCGCCTGTGGCTCAAGGAGTAGGGCTCCGGTCCCATATGCCAGAGGTGGCAGGTTCAAACCCAGCCCCGGCCAAAAAAAAAAAAAAAGTAAAATGTTAAAAAAAAAGAAAGAAAAAGAGAGAAGTTAAAAGACCTTTGAATCTAAGAAGAAAGGAATAGAGAGTGACACAGAAGAAATAATTAAAACGTAACAGAAGAAAATGTCTCAGATCTGAGGAAAAACCCAGGTCTTCCTGTGGAAAGGGCCCTCAGAGTTAAATGATTTACTTGGAAATAAGACCATGCCCGGGCACACTTCCTGAAAATGCAGAACACCAAGGATACAGAGAAGAAACCTTCCAAGGAAAAAACAAGGGAGTAAGGACTGTCTGAGCCCCAGCAACGCTAGACGCTAGAAGAAAAGTCCTATACTCAGCCACGTTAGTATTCAAGTGAAAGATCAAAATAAACCATCTAAGGACGTACAGAACCTCAAAAAGCTTTTCTTTTCTTTTTTTTCTGTTGTTGAGACAGGGTCCCACTCTGTGCCCCTGAGCAGAGTGCAGTGGGCGTGGTAGCTCAGCACAACCTCGGGCTGCGGGCACCCCGCTGCCTCAGCCTCCGGAACCGCTAGGATTACAGGCTGGGTTTTTCCATTTTTTTCATGAGTCGGGGTCTCACTGTCGCTCAGGCGAGTCACGAACTCCTGAGCTCAAGTGATTCTCCCTCAGCCTCCCACAGTGCTGGGATTACAGGCGTGAGCCACCGCGCCCGGCTCAGAAAGCTTTTCACACTCAGATTTGCTCTCTGAAAGACTTTCTCAAAGATTGTGACCTAGCAAGACAAAAAAAATAAATAAATAAAAAAGTAACAAGATGTGGCATCCAGTGGCAACGGTAAGCAAAGCAGCTGTTATAACTTAAGTGATTCTTCATGCACAACTAAAAAATTAATAATAATAATCAGGAACTAAGACCCCAGATTAATTAAGGAGAGAGGGAGATGGAGGGATGGAGTGAGAATAGGCTGAAGTTTCTGTCCTTTTGGAGGAGAGGACAGAATTGACTGAATCTGCACATTATTGAATATGATCAAGTGTGTCTTAAAAATTTAGAGAGGTTCCACATCCAGTAGTATCAGAAACTTGCATCAGATCAACCGTCCTGCCTATGGCATTTATAAACTCAGGAGAAAATATAAAAACCAATTCTCTGAAGGCACTGGAAAGTGACCCGTGAGCACCCTTCAAAGAAAAAAAACAAATGGAAGTCCATATGCTTTTCCTGAATGCATTCTCTGACCCTCTCAGCACGCCAGGGAACTCAAACACAAAGTGGCAGTCTTGGCTCAGTGTCTGTGGCTCAAGCGGCAAGGCGCCAGCCACATACACCGGAGCTGGTGGGTTCGAATCCAGCACAGGCCCGCCAACCAATAATGACAACTACAACCAAAAAATAGCCAGGCGTTGTGGCGGGCGCCTGTAGTCCTAGCTACTGGGGAGCCTGAGGCAAGAGAATCGCTTAAGCCCAGGAGTTGGAGGTTGTTGTGAGCTGTGACGCCACAGCACTCTACCAAGGGTGACAGCTTGAGGCTCTGTCTCAAAAAAAAAAAAAAAAAAAAAGAAAGAAAGAAAGTGGCAGTCTTCTTGCATTGAGAAGACAGAATTTGGATTTCAGGGCTGCCGGAGTAACTGGAAATGGAGGGAGCTCCAGAATCTGTGTACAGAATACCCTGAAATACTTGGCTAAACTCAACACTGTACACTGTACACTGTACACCCTCCAAGGGGCCCAGTGGAAAGTGATCACTGTAAGAAAGGTCAAGGGAATCAAGCAGAGATTTTAGCAGCTCTCCACCTGCTAACTCAAGTCCATGGTATGTGGTAAACACTATGAGTTTTCTATTAAAACCCCACAAGGGCCATGTTTTAGAAGGGAGGGCCACATCCCAAACTGAAGGCAAAACTCAAACCTTCCCTAACAAGCCACCACAGGATCAAGGTTCTCGGCCAGTAATTTAGCTTCCTTTTAAAAATCTATCACTTTTAAGGAGATGACAGAAAACAGCCTTCCATAATGTGTTATCCATAATGTTCAGTACATTGACCACAATTCATTTACGAGGCAGAAAAGCAGGAAAATGCATCCCATAATCAAGAGAAAAAACAGTTGAAAGAAACAGACCCACAGATAATCTAGATACTGGAATTCTCAAAGACTCTAAAATAATTATAAATATGCTAAAGATTTTCTAAGAAAGGATGGAAAACATAAGGCGTTTCCAGACATGATATAGAAACTCTAAAAAACCAAACAGAAATCTAGAACTGAAAAAATGCAATATCTGGAAAAAAAAAAAAGCTTTATGAAATTGACAGCAGATTGGACATTACAAAAAAAACGGTGAACATAGAAGACAGATAAATGAAATTATTCAAACTATAGCACACACAAAAAAAAAGATTGGGAAATTGTGTCAGTTGGGACAGCAAAAATTCAATATACAACTTTTAAACCACTTGAAGAAAATGAAAAAGATTTTTTTAAATGATCGACCTAGGCCAGGTGCAGTGGCTCATGCCTACAGTCCCAGACTTTGGGGAGGCCAAGACAGGAGAATCACGTGAGGTTTAGTTTGAGACCAACCTGGGCTACATAGTAAGATCCCATCTCTACCCACTCACCCGCCCCGCCCCCCCCCCCAAAAGCTTAGCTGGGCATGGTGGCACATGCCTGTAGTCACAGCTACTCAGTAGGTTGAGCCCAGGAGTCTGAGTATACAGTGAGCTATGATTACATCACTGGACTCCAGCCTGGACAACAGGGCAAACAAGACCCTATCTCTAAAAAGGCCAGCCACAGGCTTGGCGCCTGTAGTTAATTGGTTAGGGCACCAGCCACACACACTGAAGCTGGCAGGTTCGGACCTGGCCCAGGCCTGTAATCCTAGCACTACGGGAGGTCAAGGGAGGAGGATCCCTTGAGCTCAAAGAGTTGAAGACAAGCTTGAGCAAGGCCCAGACCCTGTCTCTACTAAAAATTGCAAAATTACCCTGTAGTGGTGGGCGCACATAGTCCCAGCAACTTGGGAGACTGAGGTAGGAGGATCACTTGAGCCCAAGAGTTTGAGATTGCTTTGAGCTATGATCAGGCCACTGTACTAACTTAGGCAAAAGAGTGAGACTCTGTCTCAAAATAAAATATAAAAAAATAAAGAGACTTTCAGATGAAGTTATTATCAACAAAAAATCTATATACAGTAAAACTTCTGTAAGTGACCAAGGGACTGTAACACATTGGTCAAATTGGAGGTGGTCAACGTAAGGAACTAGGCATGCTGTACTGACATGTACATGTGGGGAACGTCCAGTCTATGAAAATTAGGTCCCGTTAAGGAGGTGGTCAACATAGGGAAGTGGTCAACAATGGACGTTCTACTGTATTATTCAGAAAAGATATAAAAAGTAAGTTCTATAATGCTTGGGACTACTTTTATTTTTTATTATTTTTCTTGAATTTTGTATTGAATTGTTTTTTAGTTTGAAATTTTTTTTTAACTTTTGATTTTCATTTTTTTGAGAGTCGCATTTTGTGGCCCTCAGTAGAGTGCCATGGCATCACAGCTCACAGCAATCTCAGGCTCTTGGGTTTACGCAATTCTCTTGCTTCAGCCACCCAAGTAGCCGGGATTACAGGCACCTGCCACAACAGTCTTTTTTTTTTTTTTTTTTTTAGAGAGGAGGTCTCGCCCTGGCTCAGGCTGGTCTCCAACTCCTGAGCTCAGAGCAATCCATCCACCTCAGCCTCCCAGAGTGCTGGGATTATAGGAGTGAGCCACCGTGCCCAGCCATTGGGACTACTTTTAAATATGAATAACGGAAACAGCAGCCAACACCAACAGTGGCTTAACAAAAAAATGGATTTATTTTTCTTATATAAGAAGTCTGGAAGTACGTGGCTGCTGGTGTTGGTTCAGCAGCCCAGTGATGGTAATTCAGCGATACTCCTGGCCTTTTCTTCATGGTCACAGAACAACTGCCAAGGCTCCAGGCATTCCTTCCACATTGAAGGCAGAACATGGAAGGAAGCACTGGTCACATTTCCTCCTCTCAGGGAGAGAAAAACCTCCCTAGAGGTCTCAACCTTCTAGATCCTGCTTTTGTTTTGCTAATCAAAACTGTGTCATATGACAAGAGAGGAGGGTCACCCTCTGTCTATACAGTATAATAAAGTAAACACAAAAGAAGAACAGCAGGAATGAGTCTTCAGTAGCCAGTGACTAGAGTCTCCCACAGGCTGAAGATAAACGGTGGGAGAGGGACACGAGACCAAAGCGAACAAAAGGCTAACGGCGCAGAGGACGTTTCAGAGCAGTGGAAACACAAGAGCAACAGGACCAGCACCCTTTTCAATTTCTGTAGCAGAGAGGCTGGAAAATAAATACTTAATGTCTGAGGCTCGTCTGCAGCTAGGATTCTAGATGTGAATGAAGTTCTGCCAATTGCAGGGCCCTGAGCGAGATGTGGTAAGTGGAATCAAGGTGGAGACTATATTTTGGTCACCAAGGCCATGGAGATGTGAGTGTAAAAGGCAGGGATGGCAGTGGCCAGACTCAACATTTCAGTTTTATCAGCAGCTTTCTGGTAGATGTGGTCACCATGACGACAGCTGCAGCGGCAGTGGCTGACCCAGAATGCCAGCTTCCTTATGCCTGAATCCAAAACTGTGGTGATGTAGTTTTGAATGCAATGGTTCTAGAGAAGGCCTCTTGATTTCCACTCTTCCAGTTTTTCCTGCACCTGGTTTATAAGCACCTAATACCCTATATTAAACCCCCCTCTGCTTTAAAATGCACTGCGTGCTTTCTGCACAGAACTCTACAACTGATACAGGCACGCGCACACACACATAAAATATTGGTATTATGGGGCCCTCAGGTGTCTTTCAGAAGCAACGCAAACCTTCCTTGGAAGAACTCAACTTTAGTCCAAACCTCAAAGAATTCCCACAGAATGAAAATAAACGAAAAAGAATACTTTTCAAGCAAGACGCCCCAAACATGCAAGGAAAGAAAGCGCCGTGAAGGAGAGCCGGAGGAGCCGCGGGCCGCGGGGAAACGCACCCAGACCTCAGACTGCAGTCACCAGACCCGGGGCGTCTAATGAGATCACACATCATACAACAAACGGGTTTGGAAAATGCTCTGAATGTCTGTCGAATCATTCAAACACGTTTAAATCCGGTTTAAACTCACACTGAAATGTAGTTGCCATTGTAACAGTATTAACAGATGGGACCTTTAAGAGGTGTGAGGTCAGAAGGGCACCACCCTCCTGACTAACACCATTATCTCAGGAATGGGTCCCTTATCGCAGCAGTGGGTTCAACACCTCTTACACTCTCTCTCATCCTCTTTGCCTTTCCACCATGTGACGACACAGCAAGAAGGCCCTCGCCAGTTGCCGGCACCTTGACATTGGACTTCCCGGCCTCCAGAACTGAGTCAATACATTTCTGTTCTGTATCAATTTTCCAGTCTTAAGTATTCTGTGGTAGCAGCAAAAATGGACAAAGACAAAAAGGAATGAAATAAAACATTTTAAAATAAAATGTATATATAATAATGAAAAATTAGTGTTATCAATGAATGCACTGGCAACCAGAGCGGACCCAACTAAAGAATTATGAACAAGATGAGGGATCTGGGACTATTACACAGAAAGCAGTACAAAAAGACTGAGGAATGGAAGGCTAAGAGATACGCAAGTGTCTGACCCCGTTTAGTGCTGCTGTAAAGGAGTGGCTGAGGCTGGGTAATTAATAAAGAAAAGTGGTTGATTTGGCTCATGGTTCGCAGACAAGAAACAGGGCAGCAGCACCTGCCTCTGACGAGGGCCTCGTGGGGGAAGGAGCTGGGGCTGTTATGTGCAGAGACCCCCACGGTGGGAGGGGAGGTGAGGAGCAGGAGGAGATGTCAGGCTGCTTCTAACCACAAGCCAGACAGCTCTGGGAACTGAGAGCGGGAGGGCGTTAATCTATCCCGAGAGATCCACCCCATAGCTCAAATACCTCCCATCAGGCCCCACCTCCAATCCTGGAAATCAAATTTCAACATGAGACTTTAATGGAGTCAAATAAATCATACCCAAATTATAGCAGAAAGAATGAAATGACGTGACTTATGTTTTCAGGAAGGAGAGATGGAGGGACTGAGGAAGAAGCATTATTTGAAGAGATAATTGATGAAAAATTTCCAGAACTGCTGAAGCATACAAAGGCTTACATCCAATCCAGAAATTCTAAAGATCCCAACTGAATGGAAGGAAGAAAGGAAAGAAGGCAGAGAGAGGGAAACAGGTTCATAAACTGCAGAACACCAAAGACAACCAAAAGTTTTGGAAGCAACCAAAGGAATAGGAAAAAAATCGCCTACAAAGAAACAGCAAGTAGACTGCTAAATTCTCAGCTGCGACAAGGAGAATCAGAAGGAAGATGCCAGTAAGGCCGGGTGGGGTGGTTCACAGCTGTGATCCTAGCACCTTGGGAGGCCAGGAATATGAGACCAGACCGGCCAACAGAGCAAGACCCCATCTCTACAAAAAGTAAAAACACATAAATAAATAAAAATAAGATGCTAATTAAAAAGAAAACATGGTTTTAAAGTAATTCAGCTATATGTTATTCACAAGAAGGGCTCCCAAAACATAAGGACACTAAAAAAAATTGAAAGTATAGAAAAGGCCAATTGGAAAGTAGTAGTCACAAGAAAGCTAGAGGAGATTATTTTATTTTTATTTTTGGAGACAGAGTCTCACTACATCACCCTGGGTAGAGTGCTGTGGCATTACAACTTAGAGCAGCCTCAAACTCTTGGGCTTAAGCGATTCTCTTGCCTCAACCTCCCAAGTAGCTGGGACTACAGGCGCCCACCAGAACGCCCGGCTATTTTTGTTGTAGTTGTCATTGTTGTTTGGCAGGCTTGGGCTGGATTTGAACTTGCCAGCTCTCGTGTATGTGGCTAGTGCCCTAGCCGCTGAGCTACAGGCGCTGAGCCTTTTATTTTTAATTTTTGAGACAGAGTCTTACTATGTCGCCCTCAGTAGAATGCCATGGTCACAGCTCACGGCAACCTCAAACTCTTGGGCCTAAGTGATTCTCTTGCCTAAGCCTCCCAAGTAGCTGGGACTACAGGTGCCCGCCACAACACCTGGCTATTTTTGTTGTAGTTGTCATTGTTTTTTTTTTTTAGCAGGCCTGGGGTGGATTTGAACCCACCAGCCCCAGTGTATGTGGCAGGCACCCTAACCACTGAGCAACGGCACTGAGCCATGGAGGAGCTTTTCAAATACAAAATAGACACAAAAGCAAAAATCATTACTAAAGATAAAGAGGATAATAAAGATAAAAAGTCCAAATGACTAGGAAGAGATGATGATTCTAAACCTTCATGCATATAGCTCCCAGATACATAAAGCAAATATTTACAGATGAGAAGAAACCAACAAATCCATCATTTAACAAAGTTTAACATACTTGTCTTAGTAATTGCTAGATCAAGCATATAAGCAATAAGGATAGAAAGATTTGACCAGCCTAGTTGACAAGTTTGATTTTTTTTTTTTTTGTAGAGACAGAGTCTCACTTTATGGCCCTCAGTAGAGTGCCATGGCCTCGCACAGCTCACAGCAACCTCCAACTCCTGGGCTTAATAAGCGATTCTCTTGCCTCAGCCTCCCGAGTAGCTGGGACTACAGGCGCCCGCCACAACGCCCGGCTGTTTTTTGGTTGCAGTTCAGCTGGGGCTGGGTTTGAACCCGCCACCCTCGGTATATGGGGCCAGCGCCCCACCGACTGAGCCAGAGGCGCCACCCAACAAGTTTGATTTCATGAATAAACACTGCCCCCAGCAATTAAAGAATACGCATTCTTTTTTTTTTGAGACAGTGTCTCACTATGTCACCCTCGGTAGAGTGCCCTGGCGTCACGCTCACAGCAACCTCAAACTCTTGGGCTTAAGAGATTCTCTTGCCTCAGCCTCCCAAGTAGCTGGGACTAAGGTGCCCGCCATAACATCTGGCTATTATTTTTTGTTGTTGTAGTTATCATTGTTGCTTTTTAGCAGGCTCAGGCGGGTTTGAACCCACCAGCCCCAGGGCATGTGGCCAGCTCCCTAACCACTGAGCTACGGGCTCTGAGCCACTCATTCTTTAAGTAAACGTTTTGGTGAACTATAGTGTAGTAGACAATAAATAAAAAAAACTATGACTCGGTGAGTTTTTACAAAGTGAACCCAGGATATAACCAGGACTTGGATCAAGAAATAAAACTCAAGATTGTCCCAGAACCCCCTCTTCTTCCTGAACCACTTCCTCAGTCACAATCCATGCTAAAGGTAACCCCCACCCAGACCTCTACTGCCACAGATTAATGGGGCCTGGTCTTAAACTTTGTATAAACAGAATCGTGGAGCAGTATTACTGTTCTCTGTGTGGTTTCTGTTGGTTAAGACTATGTTGTGAGATTTTTGCATGTAGGATGTCCTTTATTCTCATTCTATTATGTGAATAAACCACAAAATATTTACCCATTTTTTTTTTGTTTGTTTGTTTATGGACATTTAGGTTGTTTCTCGTCTGTAGCCAGCATACGAGGTGCTGGGGTGAATATCCTTATATGTGGTCTCTGGATGATCCTGTGTACACATTCCTGTTTAGCTTATGTTTAGTTATTTATTTATTTATTCTTGAGACAGAGTCTCACTTGGTCATCCTGGGTTGAGTGCTGTGGCATCTTTATCTCATAACAAACTCAAACTCTTGGGCTCAAGAGATCCTCTTGCCTACAGCCTCCCTGTAGCTGGGACTACAGGTGCCTGCCACAACACCAGGCTATTTTTTTTTTTTTAAAGACAGGGATCTTGCTCTAGAGCTCAGTCTGGTCTTGAACTCATGAGCTCAGGCAATCCACCTGCCTCGGCCTCCCAAAGTGCTGGGATTACAGGCGTGAGCCACCATGCCCAGCCTAGTTTTTTATTTTTCACTTTTTGGAGAAAAGGGATACAAATTTATTTAACATGTATACACAGAGAGAGTCACAGAGGGATCACCTATGTTTAGTTTTTAGATATTGCCAAAAAATTTTCCAAAATAATTGTAGCGATTTATCTTCCCACCAGCAGTGTGTGAGTTCTGCTGTCTCCGGCTTCATCAACATTGGCATCATTCTGCCTTCTTCATCTCAGCCATACTGAAGGGAGTTACAAGGCCTATTCTTTCCGATAGCAAATGAAATATTTACACAAATTGACAAACTGCTAAAGGTACAGCCGATTTTTAAGGATTGGTACCATACAACAGACCAGGTGCTCAGTATATAGAAAAATACATTGACTTGAATGTGCACAGCAGGAAAGAAGAAAATCTCAACGTTAAGGAGCCAAGCATCCACCTTCGGAACGTAGGAAAAGCCTGGAAAAGTAGGAGCTAAAATTTCTGAAAAATTAGGAAAACATAAAATGGAGATTATCAAAGCCAAAACTGATTGTTTGAAAAGATTAATACAATAGACAAATATCTTTCATGATTAATCAAGAAAGAGAAAACATAAAAGAAGAGTAACAATGAAAAGAGACAAAAATACAGACATTAAAACAGGATTAAAAACATCCTGAAGAGGAGCAGACAAGCATGTTAGTAAATTTGAAAACTGTGATAAAGTAGATAACATCCTAGAAAAAATACAACCTACCCAAACCATCTCAAGAATTAATAAAGAACCTGAATAATCCTTCCACCTACAAAGAATTTGAGTGGCAGTCCCTGAAAAAGTTCAGCATAGAATTACCACATGCCAGCGACTCTATACATGGAGGAGGACGGGTGCTCAAACGAGGTCATGAATGTGATGCTCGCAGCACAACAGCCAGCAGGTGAAGAGCACCCAAATGTCCACCAATGCACACATGGGTGAACAAAGTAGGGTACGTACACACAACGGAACACTATTCAGCTCTAAAAAGGAGTGCAATTCTGACACACTCTACAGCATGAACGTGTGCGTCCTGAAAACACCATGCTGAGTAGGCACATGAGCCGGACACACAAGCTGACACGCCTGTGAGTCCCTTCATATGACATATCCAGAGCAGGTACAGCTATAAAGGCAAAAAGTAGAATAGAGGTCACCGCAGGCTGGGACAGAGGTGCGGGCAGTGACCGCTGGTGAGTACCTGGTCTCCTTTGGGGTGATGGGAAGGTTTCAGAGCCACAAACAAGAGATGGTGCACAATGCTATGAATGAACTAAATACGCTGAACTGTCCGCTTTAAAATGGTTAATTTATGTTGTAAGAATTCAGCTCAACTCAAAAAGATTCTCACCATATTCTCACCAAAAACACCAGACACAAGTAGATTTAGAGGCAAACTCCATCAAAGAATAGATAATTCCAACCCATCATAAATATTTCTATACAAAAGAAGGATAACCCCCGATTCAAGATAGGACTTTAGCATAACCTTAATACCAAAATTATACAAAGACAGTACAAGAAGGAGTAATTAAAAAAAAAAAAAAAAGTTACAGTTCAACCCAACCCTTGTGATACAAAAATCCTAAATACTTAGCAAAAGATAAAACATCATGGTGACGTACACAAAAGATAAAACATCATGGTCAAGTTGAGTTTATCTCAGGCGTACAAGAGCGCTTCATTAGAAAATCTCCTAATTTGCCACGGTTACAGATTAAAGGAGAAAAGGCTATAAGATTTCAACTGACGTGGGAAAAGCATTCAATAAATTATAACATCATGACAAAAACTCTTTCACAAACCAAGAACAGAGGTGTATTTTCTGAACCTAATAAAGTATATTGTGACAGGCAGAATAATGTTCCCCCCTTGACCAAAGATGTCCCTACTCTAATCCCCCAAATGTAGGAATATGTTTCTATACATGGCACAAGGGAGTTTCAGATAGAATTAAGGTGAAGAACCTTGAGATGGGCTCAATTTACTCAGTGAACCCCTAAAAGTAGATTCCTTTCCCAGCCGCAGTTGGTCAGAGAGATTTAAGGGGATCAGGTTTGGCTACCCCAAAGTACGCCACTTTGACATAAAGACTGTTTTGGGCTGAAAACAACTGAGTATCAACAGATGTGGGAAAGAGTTCTCTGCCCTGCCCTTTTTAAGCAGGGCCTACTTTATTTATTTATTTTTTTTTGAGACAAGAGTCCCACTCTGTTGCCCTAGGCTCGCCTCCCCAGCTCCGAGCCTCAGACTCCTGGAGCCGCCTATGGTCTAGCTATTCTGGAAGCTGAGGCACATGGATTGCCCGAGCTCAAGAGTTGGAGTCCAGCCTAGGTGACACAGGGAGACCCTATCTCTTAAAAAAAAAAAAAAAAAATCAACTTACAAGACAGTATACCCAATGGGATCCTATCTATTTATTTACACATAATTTTTGAACTGTATTGTACAATCTCTGTGTATGCCCAAAATACAGTGGGTGTGGGTGTGATTATACATTTGCAATTACCTAGAAAACAGACCAAAAGAGAGACCTCAAAGTGGGACTCTGGAGAAAGGGAGAGGGATTAGGGAGGGAGGGCAAGATACAGAATGTTCAAATCTTGCTTTATGTGTTCATGGATCATTTGAGTTTTTTCCAACAAGCAGGTATGGATGTATTTATTATATAAATTTTTTTGAGTGCTTTAAGACCCAGGCAGCAATGAGCTAGATGCCTCATGCACTAATGACATAGTATCATTCACCATCCAGAGATAACTTACTCTGTCGCAAGGGTGCTGAGTGGCTGTCATTCCTGGATAAGGGATGTGGACGCAAAGCCGAGTATTAGGAACCAGGATGACCTCACACTTGCCTGTGAACTTAGTACATTTCATTCTTGCATCAATTTTCTGCTTAAGCCCAACTATGAGGCGGGCATGTGGGGCTGATCACGACCGTCACCCTGTGCCCTGCCTCTGGGCGCAGGTCATCTGTGAGGAGGCTTCCTCAGACTCTCTCCACCTTCCTCAAGCTGTCATTCAGCAATGCAAACAGAATTCTGCCCTTCGTAAAACTGACCACACACCCCAGTGAGGGCCTCAGGCCTCCACCCTCCAGATGGGGCGGGCTGGAAGGACAGACCCTTTGGACAGGGCAAATACAGGATGGACACCAGGCCACATTCCATCTGAGGCTAAAAACAAAACACAACTTTCTCTTCAGTAAACTTTGAAATATCATTCTCCCTTGGAAAGCAGAAACCTGAGCCAAGCACGCTTTTTATGGCTTACTGACCTCTGCGTGGCTTTAAAGAAACCACTCAAGCAAAGAGATGGAATCTAATGAGGACGACGCCTCTTGATCCTGGTTCTCCTGCCACACAGCCCCTCAGAGGAACCCCGGTTCCTCCTTCACCTGGGGTTTGTGTCTGGAAGCTCCTCCCTCATTGCCGAGGATTTGGTCTTTCCTTCTTGATTTTTTAAGAAATAAACTTTTCATTCTAACTTTATTAGTAAGCCAAGTAAAAACCTCCAGGCTGGCAGAATGAAAAAACAAAGTATTTTTATTTTGAGACAGTCTCCCTCTGTCACCTGGGCTACAGTGCCCTGGCCACAGCCCAGCATCATCGCTATCTCAAACTCCTGAGCTCAAGTGATCCTCCTGCTTCAGCCTCCCAAGTAGCTGGGACTACAGGAGCCCACAACCATTACAGAATTTTACAAAGAGGTGGCCCACACGTAGAGAGTATTTTGTTAATATTTTGTGAAACTGTGTAAGGAACATTTTGTAGATAGACCGGGTGCGGTGGCTCATGCCTATAATCCTAGCACTCTGGGAGGCCAAGGTGGGTGGATAGCTTTAGCTCATGAGTTCCAGACCAGTTTGAGCAAAAAGCAAGACCTCATCTCTACTAAAAACGGAAAAACTTGGCTGGGCACCCACAGCTCAATGGTTAGGGCGCTGGCCGCATACATTGGGTCTGGTGGGTTCGAACCCAGCCTGGGCCTGCTAAACAAACAAACAAAAAATAGCCAGGCGTTGTGGTAGGCACCTGTAATCCCAGCTACTAGGGAGGCTGAAGCAAGAGAATCGCTTGAGCCCAAGAGTTAGAGGTTGCTGTGAGCTAGGATGCCATGGTACTCTACCCAGGGCAAAAGCTTGAGACTGTCACACAAAAAAAAGAAAAAAAAGAATCTTTTGTAGATAAAGGTACTTTTAGCTATAATTTCCCGTTTTCTTATGTATGACATTTGGGACACCCGTAGAATGTTACATCAGACTCTAAGATGATACAGTGGGCTACAGTAAAATAATGCTTTACATTCCATGTTTAATGTTTTTTCTTTTGAGGGTGGGACAGAGTCTCACTATGTGGCATCACGAGGCTCACATCAATCTCAAACTCTTGGGCTTAAGTGATTCTCTTGTCTCAGTCTCCCAAGCAGCTGGGACGACAGGCGCCCGCCACAATGCCCAGCTATTTTGTTGTTGTTGTTGTTATCATTGTTGTTTAGCTGGCCCTGGTTGGGTTTGAACCCACCAGCCCCGGTGTATGTGGCCGATGCTGTAACCACTGTGCTACAGGCGCCAAGCCCACCTTTCATGGTTTGAACAATGATCTTCCTCTTTTATTATTGTAGCCTCTGATTCTTATGACAATCTTATGGCACAAGACAGACAGGTTCTGGACCTCTAAAAGGACTATTTTTCTTTTTATAATAGATGGTACCATCGGCTGTGGTTGGTAGAACTGAGTGGGTGATGAGGCCAGCATGGACCTGTCCACACAGCGGTAGAGGAAAAACTAGATGCAGTAAGCAAAAAAGCAAGGCCAGGATGGCCCGATCCCTTTGGGATTTTGGTAGAAAACACATCAACAGACAAGCTCCAGCACAGGAAGCGTGCTCACCACACAGCTGTGCTCAGTAAGCCCTGGCCCTTTCCTGTTGTTCTGTTCAGCACCTGGGAAGCAAACCTCCCTTCCAACAAGGCGGTGTGGCCACCTCTTCCCTGATGAAGGCTCTGACCAGGCCTGGGAATTCAGGTAGTCGGGGACTGGCTTTCCCCTGCCCAGCAGGCCACAGCTCCCAGTCAGGTTGCCTGTCCCGAAGAAACCTCAGCTTCCTTCCTAACTCTCCAAGTGGCCTTGGATAAGACACTTGGGCTCCCAAAGCTGCAGGTACTGTCTCTGAGGTGAACCTGACCTTCGGTGACCACAGGCTCAGAGGAGACAGGCAAGCCGATCACCCCCACCTGAATCCCAACTCCAGGCCCCTTCTCCAGTGTGGACAGCACTACTCCACTCTGTCCACTCCCAAGGTTTCTTTGACCACCCACCCTTCCTTAGTAGAAGTAAGAGAGCAGGTTTGTTCAGCCCAGGAAAGCAGCCAGATAGAAAGGGCGGAGGCTTTTTAAAAGTTATCAACCTGCCAAAAGCCGGTAATTCAGGAAGGGCCGGTAAAGAACCCGAAGTTTAGATAAAGCTGGTTCCTGAAGACCCCACCCCACACACAGGAAAAGAAAGCACCACTACAATGCCCGGCTCCCAGACACGTTCTTTAGAAATGTCCATCTAGAACCACCTTTTCCTGCTGCCCTGAAGGCACAAAAATTCAGAGCTAATCTCTCTCACTCTCTCCCTTCCTGCAGCCATCTCTAACATTCCAGGGAGCTTATTCAGACACAGGGGCTGCTGGCAAAACATCCAGCTGACTTGGGAGAGTTAACAAATTGTTAGTAAGGGATTTTTAGCTCAGCAACTTACAGTGTTCAAAGTTAACAAATCTCCAGTTTTTCTTTTCTTATTAAAAGAGCTTCACCAATGTGAACCTCTAAATTCACCTCCAGCCCTTCCCCCAAGGGCTCCTTCACCTGCTTAGGACACAGAATCTCCACCTGACCTGTGTTCAAGTCAGAAATGTGAGAACTGCCCTTGAGGCCCACGTAGGTACCCAGAGTATCCTGCCCTGGAGAGCACCCTTGCTCCCCAAAGCCTCCTCTCCGTAGAGAAAGCCTAAAACTAGATTGATCAAGTCTCTCTTCCAAGGTTCCCATCCAGGTCAAGATTCTAGGTCTTGACCGCTTGTTAGGCTCTGCTAGCCCCCTCCCCCATCTCCTCACCCTGCCCTCAGTGCTCCTCCCTGCCCCAAGCATCAGCTACCTCCAGGCCTTTGCGTTTTCTGTTTATTCTGCCTGTTCTTTTTTAAGACAGAATCTCACTTTGCCCTGGGTAGAGTGCTGTGGTGTCATAGCTCACAGCAACCTCAACATCTTGGGCTCAAGTGAGCCCCTTGCCTCAGGCTCCTGAGTAGCTGGGACTATAGGTGCCCACCACGACACACGGCTATTATTTAGACAGGGTCTCACTCTTGCTCAGGCTGGTCTAGAACTCATGAGCTCAAGCAATCCACCGGCCTGGGCCTCGGAGAGTGCTGGGATTACAGGCGTGACCCACAGTGCCCAGCCAGCCGGGTTTGGTCTTAACAGATAACTGCTTGTCTTTCTTTCACACCCAAGTTTCTTCAGATTTCCCCCAAGATCTCTTTTCAGAGGGTCCTTCTCTAACTGTAATGCAGAAAATATTCCATCGTTGCCTGCTACTGCTACTGCATTTTTCTTCATAGAATGTAGATACTTTAAAATTGGTTTCCATCTCCCTCCCTCTCCCACAATAGAAGCTCAAGGAGAGACTGTGTGTTTCTCCCTGGCTTATTCCCAGAGCCAGTACCAGAGCCTGGCACACAGCAGGTGCTGAGCTGAGCAAACAGCTGTGGAGCTGATGAGAAAGCTAGGCGGTAATTCTTACCCTGTCAGTCCCAAGGCAGGTCCTCAGAGGCCTACCCTGTCCCCACACCGCACAGTCTCTCCCTCAGCATCTTATCTTTCACAGTGCTTCTCAAAATGTGTAATTACATGTGTTTACATTTAAAAAAATGAACACCTGCCTTACCTTTTAAACCAGGGGTCAGCCACCTTCAGGCAGGTTCTTTCCTTGAAGTAACAAGGTGGCTGCAAGGTGACAGCATACCCTCTCGGCCACTCCAGGAGAGAGCAGCGTAGCTACAACAAAGGCCCTAGAACTGAGTCTCATTTGCTGACCAATCTCACCTGGTCTCAGAGGTCAGGGGACTAGAAGGCTCTGATTAGGTGGGCCTGGGTCACGTGCCCACCTGGTAAGCACCATGGGCTCTTCAGCAACCTGAGGAAGAATAGGTGCCAGACAGCCTTGAAAAGGTTCAGTTCTGGGCGGCACCTGCGGCTCAGTAGGTAAGGCGCCGGCCCCATATACCGAGGGTGGCAGGTTCAAACCCGGCCCCGGCTGAACTGCAACCAAAAAATAGCTGGGCATTGTGGCGGGCGCCTGTAGTCCCAGCTACTCGGGAGGCTGAGGCAAGAGAATCGCTTGAGCCCAGGAGTTGGAGGTTGCTGTGAGCTGTGTGATGCCATAGCACTCTACTGAGGGCGATAAAGCGAGACTGTCTCCACAAAAAAAAAAAAAAAAAAAAAAAAGGTTCAGTTCTGAGGAATCTTCCCACAATGGGAAAAAGAGTGGTTTACAAAAGTTCATCATCATAGCCACCTTCATTGTTTTTTGAGACTGAGCCTTAAGCTGTCACCCTGGGTAGAGTGCTGTGGCATCATGGCTCATGGCAACCTCCAACTCCTGGTCTCAAGTGATTCTCTCTTTTTTTAATTATTATTAAATCATTGCTGTGTACATTAATGCGATCATGGGGCACCATACACTGGTTTTATAGACCGTCTGACACATTTTCATCACACTGGTTAACATAGCCTTTCTGGCATTTACATTCTACACTTACCAAGTTTCACATGTACCTTTGTAAGATGCACCACAGCTGTAATCTCACCAATCACCCTCTCTCCGCCCACCTCCCCCTCCACCCCCCTCCCTGCCCCCTTCCCCCACTATTCTAAGATTATAACTGGGTTACAGCCTTCATGTGAAAGCCATAACTTAGTTTCATAGTAGGGCTGAGTACACTGGATACTTTTCCTTCCATTCTTGTCAAGCGATTCTCTTGCCTCAGCCTCCCAAGTAGCTGGGACTACAGGCGCCTGCCACAACGCCCGGCTATTTTTTGTTGTTGCGGTTGTCATTGTTGTTTGGCAGGCCCGGGCTAGATGCAAACCCACCAGCTCTGGTGTATGTGGCTGGTGCCTTAGCCGCTGAGCTACAGGCGCCGAGCCTTTACTGGTATTTTTAAATAGCACATTACAGTGAATGGGAGAAAACCCCAAACCTCTTGCAATCTTGCTTTCATGCCCCTCCTCCTCACTGCACATAGTGTGTGTTCAAGGCTCTTTTACTTCGGTAGCTACATGAAGAATTAAGAGCTGCCAGTGATGCTGATCGTGAATTTGGTTTCATAAAAGAGACAAAAGAAGAACGGTCAGTAATTTATTTGCTAAGTGCCCCGTTTATTGTACACGTAGGGCTCAAAAATGTGCCGGCACGTCTGCAGGCTGAGATCGCTGCAGCTGCTACCTGACAACGACATTTTACAAAAGCAGTAACGAGGTGGCTTCGCGTCACATTAACCTACCAGTTTTTGTCAAGAACACGATGAGAATGGATTACAAAACGGCCTACTTCTGTCATGATCTTTGCTCTAATCTTTAAGAACAAGCGGAGCCTTCACTTGATCCGCCACCTCCTTGCCGCTCAGTGCCTCCACGATGGCGAGCGCAAACTCAAAGCTGGTCCCGGGGCCGCGGCTGGTGAGGATCAGGCCGTCCTTCTCCACGCGACTCTCCGAGTAGTTGTAATGACCTGCCAGGTAAAGATGAGAAAGGTGACGTCCTGACCGGCTATGCCGCAACTATCATTTGGCACTTAATTCTCTGTTACAGCAGGTTATTGGTCTCCTGAAAGTAAAATTTTTTTGATTTTTTTTTAAGCAGCTCTGAAGATGGCACTCAGAAATGTTCAGTAGGCTCTCTAAGCTCTGCACCTTATAAAGATATTGAAGACACTGGGGACTTCAAAGGGCGCTGTGAATGAAACAAAGATGCCTGAGCTAAATGCAGCTGCTAAGACCTTAAGTGAGTGCTGAGGGAACGTCAGGGCGAATGCTCATTATTCGCATTTCTATTGCACAACCAATGTTCGAGCAAATTCTGTGCATGCTAGGCAAGGGGGCAGGTGCAGCAGAGGCGAAGGCAGAAACAACCTGTGCCCACAGCCTGTAAGCCTGCACCCCCGCTCTCGGCTGCCTCAAAAACAAACGTGAACGATCACAGCACCGCACCGTGGAGGTGGAGCGTGGGGAGACGTACGCCTCTCAGGGGCTCCTTGCCTCCTGCGTCCCCCTGGTCAGCTATTTCTTGACAAATACATAGGATGATACCAAAGCTGGGCTTCCTCACTGCACAGACTTCCCACGCCCCATCCCCACACCAGGCAGTCATCAGCCACCCCCTCTGCATGTGGAGCTGCACCTGACCCTGCCCCCACCTCGCTCCCCACACCTGTCCCATCTCTCTCCCACCTGCAGTTCTCCTTGCTGAACACAACAAGTTCCTTCCTGCCCTTGAGGAGCTCCAAGGGCTGCTCCCTCTGCCAGGAAAGCTCTGCCCAGCTCCCTGGCTCTAGGTTTCAACATCAACCCCAACCCCTCAGGGGGTATCTGGGACCCCCTCCCTAAATTAGCTCCCTCTGCGCACTCAGTCACAGCGCCCAATTTATTTCCTTCTCAGCACTGATGTGGTCTGTGAACAATTTGTTTCCTTATTTACTGTCTGCTCTTTAAAAGGGCTGGGCCTTTACTTGTCCCCATCTGGCTACCACACTGATAGCACAAGGGTGGTGCCCCTTCAGTACAAGGTCAATTAATGCCCACTCCTTGACCCGATCTCCCTCTTGGCTTTAAGGAAGGACCTCTGCATCGTTACAGTGGGGCTCCGGTTCTGCGCGGCTCCAATCCATGTACAACACCCAGAAAGGTAACTTCCCAGAGCGCAGGCACATTAGGTCTCCCCCCCAAGGAAAGAGCTCACCAACTCTCTTCAGCACCTAAAGGTGACTTTGAACCCCACTTCACAGAGCACGTAGCCCTCTGGGGTTTGGCCTTCAAGTTGAGACTGGACTAGGAGGGAGAGGAAAGCAACCCGCTGTCCAGGTAGGGGCTGGTGCTGGCCTGGCCTAGGCAGGTGACAGTGGCAGTCAAGAGGAAATGATGGTTTGAGATGGCTCTCAGTGACAAAAAATGCCCAAACTTAGTGCAGAACTAAGTGCAGGACCTGGGGAGGCTTCAAGTATGGCTTTCAGCGGTCTGTCCTGGGTGACTGGGGGATGGTTCACCACTTAGTGACCTGGGGATACACGACAGACTGTAGGAGAGGGGTCAGAGCAGACCAGATTCCTCTCTGAAGCCCTATGTCCTGATGTACCTGCCCCTACAGGCAGCGCTGGACATGCCGGCAGGCACCCAGCTCTGACCACCTCCCACCCAATCCCAGCCCAGCCTGGACCCCCACATCTGAGGAGGCCTCCAGCTCTGCACCCCTCCAATCTGTACCCCAGTGTGTGGCTTTATCGTGCTCTTTTTTCTGTTCCCAGCACCTGGCACTAAGCAGCTCAGGAAAAGCCTCACAATGAACACACAGGAACATTCATCTACTAACCTCCCATCAGGCAAAGAAGAGCTGTGGAAACCGCACAGTAAAGCTCGTTTCTTTTCAAAGTGGATTGATTTTCAATATCTATGGTAACTTGCCTTACTATCGCATTAAAAAATCAAGTCAGCCACTGAAATAACTGAGTACATTAACAAATTTCGTATTTATATTCCTATAGAGAAAAAGAGGGTCCCTAGTTTGAGGGGAAGAGATTTTCATAATCTAGGTTCAACTACTGATGGTTAAACCACACCAAGGCCATTTTAAATGCTAAACTAGAAAACCGGCTGGGCTAGGTCTCCCCGAGCTGCTGAGAGATGCTCTGTAAACTGTTCACTTAATAATACCTTCGTGGGTAAAATATAACAAGCAGGACTTAACTGGGTAAATACACTTAAAGGTTCTAAGGTTCTTTTCAAAATTTCAACCAGGAAAAAAGCTTACACTTGATCACTGCTTCCACCTAGTGGCAATGGGAAAGACAGACAATACTCGCCCCGTCAACGCTGGCAGGGTGCACGTTTGTGAACGGGGTCAACGGACACATCTTATGCCTCAAGTTCACAACAGCATAAGGCACTGAGGTTTCTTTTTTTTAATTTTAGGCAAAGACCCCCAAACCAGGGAGCCTCTCCAGAGAACAAGCACCTGTGTAGGCTCAAGACAGGACACAGGGGTCAGTGAATGAAGGCCAGACCCAGGCTGCTGTCTGTTCTGCAAGTCACAAGGCCACACTGATAGTTCATGGACTGTCTGTAGCTACCCTCGAGCTCCAACAGCCAAGCCAGAGGACCTGCAGGCTGGGGAAGCCAGACATGTTTGACAGTCAGCTGACCCCTGAGCACTGTAGTTCTGGGTTTGAATCTGTCAGACCTCCAGGAGCCTCACTTTTCTCTTCTGCAAAATGGGGATGATACTAACCTGACAATCACGCAGTACTAAATAGTGGCCCTACTGCTGGGTGTGGGCAGCCTTTTCCCCAGAGATCCAGAAACAGGATTTTTCTGGATCTGTCAGCTTCATCTGATGAGGACCCCGAGCCTGCCCAGAGAGGGGAGCTGGGAGCCACCCCCACGATGGCTGGCTGCAGAGAGACTGCCTGTCACAGCTCAGCTGTGATCAGGTATTCGAGCGCTTACTCAAACAACAGACTTAAGAGAATGGTAGTAAGACATTGCAGTTACAGTTTGTTTAATTTAAAAACCTCGGGCAGCGCCTGTGGCTCAAGGAGTAGGGCGCCGGTCCCATATGCAGGAGGTGGCGGGTTCAAACCCAGCCCCGGCCCAAAACCACAAAAAAAAAAAAAAAACACCTCCACATTTGGCTCGACGCCTGTGGCTCAAGCGGCTAAGGCACCAACCACATACACCTGAGCTAGCAAGTTTGAATCCAGTCTGGGCCTGCCAAACAATGATGGCTGCAACCAAAAATAGCTGGGCGTTGTGGTGGGTGCCTGTAGTCCCAACTACTTGGGAGGCGAAGGCAAGAGGATCACTTGAGCCCAAGAGTTTGAGGTTGCTGTGAGCTATGACAGCATAGCACTCTACCAAAGGTGACAAAGTGAGGCTATGTCTCAAAAAACCCAAAAAACAAAAAGAAAGTTTATTTAAAAAAATAGGCAATATTATTAAAAAATTATCACTTTACTTTAGTAGAGAGCTCCAGACATGTTCATAATGGCATGCAAGGACGTTCATTACGGCAAGATTTGTAAGGGCAAAAAGCAGAAACCAGCTGCTATGTCTACCCCGAGGAGAACAGTGAACGGCATCGGCAGACCCCACCCCTGGACTAGAGCACAGCCCTCAGAAAGAATGGGGCGAGTCTAGATCCGTGGGTACTGCAAGATAACACGCAATGTTAGTTAAAAAAGCAAGCTGAAGAACAAGGTTTAGTACATCTCATGAGTAAAAATATTAAAAAGACAGTGAGTACGTACACAGCTAGACACCAAACTCTCAAGAGAAATGACAGAGAAAGGAGGGACAGCTCATTTTACATCACCCCTCTTCTCTACTGTTTGCATTTTTACCATGAACAGAAGTTGCTTTTATAAAATAATAAAATTTAAATGTCTAGCTGATATTTACAAAAGAAACATGTCATGAAGAAAATAGGCCTTCCACTACGGCATTCTCTGACTGAAGAGAATAGTGTTAATTTTACTTTGGACCAGGGATAAAAGGGCACTTTCTAAAATTGCTGTCGAAGTTTAAAATTGACCCTCAGGCAGCTGGCGAAGTATTGAGTAAAGATACCAGTTAAACCAGCATTCCATAATCACTTTCTTTTTGAGACAGAGTCTCACTATGTCACCCTGGGTAGAGTGCTGTGTGGTCACAGCTCACAGCAACCTCCAACTCTTGGGCTCAAGTGATTCTCTTACCTCAGCCCCCACACAGCTGGGAGTACAAGCACCCGCCACAACTCCTGGCCATTTTGAGAGACGGGGTCTTTCTCTTGCTCAGGCTGGGCTCAAACCTTGGCCTCCTAGAATGCTAGGATTATAGGCGTGAGCCACCATTCATCTATGACAAGGAATCCGGCTGGTCTTTGGTGTGGACCATGCAGCCCTGTTATGGTATACACAGCGGCTGGCACACACCCCCTGTCGAGCCCAAGGTCTGAACCGCTGCAAACACCTTGAAGGTGAGCAAGGCCCCACTGCACCTCGGCCCCTACTCTCTACACCCTGGATTATACTCATGAGGACACAATGCTAATTTATGAGACGGCCTTTTTGTACATTAAAATACAAGCATATACTTACTTCCGTTCATCATTTTATCTTTAGCAAGTGGATGTGTTGTAACTTTACTTCCAAAACCTATTTCATGAGCCAACAGAGCAGTAGGACCTAAAAGTAAGATCAATAAAAAGGTCTAAGTACAGATACAGAAAAAATCCATGTCTTAAAAATTGCAATAGCAAAAGTATTCTTCAAAATCAAGAGGTTCTTACCTAAAGTATAGTTATGTTTCTCAAACACTTCTTAGTATAAGAGGTAAAATATGTTTATAACAAACCATTTGCTTAAATACTTCAATAACCATTTAATCAAAAAGATGTACCTGGATACCAGCAGAGCTTACACAGCCAAACAAAATGTGCTTATGTCCCTCCAGCCCCCACCACCGCCCCAGCACAGGGACTGAATGTACCAGGAGTCCAAAGGAGGGACAGACCACCTTGAGGCAGGACTAACTTCTTACCTCACTCTTAGCAAAGGGAAAGATTTAGTTACATATTAAAGGCAAGTGATACTCTCTGAACTTCTGGGCTTTATTGCTATTTTATTTTTCTACTTAAAAATGAAAAGTGGAAAATTAACACTCATTCATCATCAAATATACCAGGTGGCAGGATAATTAAAATGAACAGCAGGCCGGGCACGGTGGCTCAGCCTGTAATCCCAGCACTTGGGAGGCCGAAGCAGGTGGATTGTCTGAGCTCACGAGTTCCAGACGAACCTGAGCAAGAGCAAGACCCTGTCTCTAAAAAATACCTGGGCATTGTGGCAGGTGCCTGTAATCGCAGATACTTCGGAAGCTGAGATAAGAGGATCACTTGAGCCCAAGAGTTTGAGGTTGCTGTGAGCTAAAGACGCCACGGCACTCTACCTAGGGTGACCAAGTGAGACTCTGTCTCAAAAAAATAAAAATAAATAAAATGAACGGCACATTGTTCCCTCCCCGAAGGACAGACCTGTAACATGCCTAAAAGTCTGAGATACAAAGATACCAGTATCACTTTATTAAAACTACTTAAGGAAGGAATCACACACAAACTCAATTTGTGATACTATGCCTTGCTTTGAAAATAATGCATGTAATAACTTGAGCTTTTTAACCAAATTTATCCACTGAAAATGATCAGCTTCAGTGGTAATCACAAGCATATTTTGTATGTAGGGGTCCCTGAATAAGGTTTAAAATCAAAAAGAATAGCGGAGCCTGTGGCTCAGTGGGTAAGGCACCAGCTACATACATGGAGGCTGGTGGGTTTGAACCCGGCCCAGGCCAGCTAAAACAACAATGACAACTGCAGCAAAAAAACAGCCAGGCATTGTGGCAGGTGCCTTGAATCCCAGCTACTTGGGAGGCTGAGGCAAGAGAATCACTTGAGGCCAAGAGTTGGAGGTTGCTGTGATGCCACGGCACTGTACTCAGGGTGACAGATTGAGACTCTATCTCAAAAAATAACAAAAAACAAAAAAGAAAAACCAAAAAGACTTCATATGTTTAATTGTTACCTTACCTTAAAACTTTTTTTTTTTTTTTGTTTTTTTTTTTTTTTTGGCCGGGGCTGGGCTTGAACACGCCACCTCCGGCATATGGGACCGGCGCCCTACACGTTGAGCCACAGGCGCCGCCCACCTTAAAACTTTTTACAGAGTAATTATTCTACCTTTTTTCCTCTAAGCCACACAATAAAAAATTACTTCTTAGGTCTCATGTCATACCTAGAAAAATGTATTGGAGCTGCGTCTTGGCGGTGCCCGTAGCTCAGTGGGTAGGGCACCAGCCATATACACGGAGGCTGGCGGGTTCGAACCCAGCCTGGGCCTGCTAAACAATGACAACTGCAACCAAAAAATAGGGCGTTGTGGCGGGCGCCTGTAGTCCCAGCTACTCAGGAGGCTGAGGCAAGAGAATCACTTAAGCCAGTGGTTCTCAACCTTCCTAATGCCACAGGACCCTTTAATACAGTTCCTCATGTTGTGGTGACTCCCAACCATTATTTTGCTGAAAATAATTTTATGGTTGGGGGTCACCACAACATGAGGAACTGTATTAAAGGGTCGAGGCATTAAGAAGGTTGAGAACCACTGGCTCAAGCCCAAGAGTTTGAGGTTGCTGTGAGCTATGACACCATAACACTTTACGGAGGGCGACATAGTGAGACTCAGTCCTAACAACAACAACAAAAATGCATCTGACCTTCTAAATGCTTAGGGTCCTGTGGGTGGCCAAGACCTATAGTGCAGCCTGTATACTTTCAGCTTCAGCAAACCTAAAGACTTAGTCTTACTGATTTTTCTTTTTTTTCTTTTTTTTTTTTTGAGACAGAGCCTCAAGCTGTTGTCCTGGGTAGAGTGCTGTGGCATCACAGCTCACAGCAACCTCCAACTCCTGGTCTCAAGAGATTCTCCTGCCTCTACCTCCCAAGTAGCTGGGACTACAGGCACCCGCCACAATGCCCGGCAATTTTTTGGTTGCAGCCGTCATTGTTGTTTGGCAGGCCCGGGTTGGATTTGAACCCGCCAGCTCAGGTGTATGTGGCTGGTGCCTCAGCCACTTGAGCCACAGGCACTGAGCCAAGTCTTACTGATTTTTCATTTTTCAACAAAATTCTAAGAAAAAGTAGTTAAACAAGGTGTGTACTATGTACCCCACGGGCTATTCAAGACTGTAGGTGTTACAAATATTTAAGAACACAAAAATACCTAGTTATGGCCGGATGCAGTAATCCTAGCACTCTGAGGGAGCACTGCTTGGGCTCAGGAGTTAAGAGATCAGCCTGAGCAAGAGTGAGACCCCATCTCTTAAAACAAAAGACAACTAGCCAGGCATGGTGGTGGGCGCCTGTAGTCCAGCTGCTCAGGAAGGTGAGGTGAGGCCTCTGGGATTGAGGCCAAGAGTTTGAGGATACTGTGAGCTACGACGCCATGGAACTCTACCCAGGGTGACGAGTGACTCTCGAGAGGGGAAAAATAAAAGAAAGAAAGAAAAACTAGCTGGGCAGCCACCTACAGTCCCAACTACTCAGGAGGCTGAAGTAAGAGGACCTCTTGAGCCCAGGAGTGTGAGGCTGCTGTGAGCTGTGATGACAGCACTACACTCTATCCAGGACAACAGAGGGAGACTGGGTCTCAAACCTCTCCCCGCAAAACCCAAACATCTAATTACATAAGCTTTCTGCCTAGTATCACGTGTCAGCTTCAGCCCAAGTTCTGAATCACAGCTCTTAAATCAAAAGCGTCAATACTCGTCTCTCCCCGTTACTTGTTATTCTACATGTAAGACAACAGCTACAAATAGCAGCAAATTGAAAAAGTCTGTAAAAACAAAATAATTTTGTCTTTCTTTTCTTTTCTTTAAATTGAGACAGACTCTCACTTTGTCACCCTTGGTAGAATGCTGTGGCATCACAGCTCACAGCAACCTCAAACTCTTGGGCTCAAGTGATGGTCTTGCCTCACTTTCCCAAGTAGCTGGGACTATAATAGGCCCCCACCACAATGTCTGGCTATGTTTTGTTTCGTTTAGCAGGCCCAGGCCAGGTTCAAACCCACCAGCCCGAGCATGTGGCCGGTGCCCTAACCACTGAGCTATGGGCACCCAGCCAAAACTGTCTTTCTTATTTAAGATTTTAATGAAAAATTCCTACATTATATATATAGAAACAGAGTCTCACTTTGTCACCATTGGCAGAGTGCTGTGACATCGTAGCTCACGGCAACCTCCAACACTTGGGCTCAAGTGATCCTCCTGTGTCAACCTCCCAAGTAGCTGGGACTACAGGCACCCACCACAATGCCCGGCTATTTTAGAGACAGCGTCACGCTCTAGCTCAGGCTGGTCTTCAACTCATGAGCTTAGGCGATCCCGCTCACCTAGGCCTCCTGGAGTGGTGGGATTATAGGCATGAGCCAACCTCATCCAGCCTTCCTACGTTTTTTTTTGTGACAGAGCCTCAAGCTGTCACCCTGTGTAGAGTGCTGTGACATCACAGCTCACAGCAACCTCCCAACTCCTGGGCTCAAGCGATTCTCCTGCCTCAGCCTCCCAAGTAGCTGGGACTACAGGTACCCACCACAATGCCCAGCTGTATTTTGGTTGCAGCCATCATTGTTGTTTGGCAGGCCAGGGCTGGATTCAAACCTGCCAGCTCAGGTGTATGTGACTGGCACCTTAGCCGCTTGAGCCACAGGTAAAATAAACTTCAATTGATGATTGTCAAGCGAAGAAAGTGATTTTAGAGGGAGTTAGAATTTTCAAGCTGCTCCTTTCAAGGTGATAAGCTTGCTGCCTACAATAATGTTAATTTACATTACAACTGGATGTAGGAATTTACCGATGTCTTACTCATCATGGCAAGCTCATATTACTGCTTTCTGGGGCTTAAGAACCCATCTTGGAAGATTACACAAGAGACATTTAATACTCCCATTACTTGAAATTCTGATGGATGAAAATGCTGCTGAGTCTGCACCGCAGTGGAAGTGTGGGTAAAGTTGACCAGATCCCCTTCTGCAGTGAAGAAGCCAACAGCGCCACCTTGTGGTGACTCACAAGAAGAACACGCTGGTGAATCCCCCTGCCCTGGGGGGTGTCCAGCCCTTGTTCCCAGACCCGCCTCTCACCTGACACCCCACCCTTCACCTCTAGCTTCCACCGCTCCCCCACGACAAATAACTCACATTTAATCTCAAGATAGTCTCCCTTCTAATTTCTGTCTTGCTCATTTACTCAATATTAAAGGCTAAGCTAATACTCTTTCGGTTCAGAAGTTTCCAATTCCTAACTGCAACACTTTAGAAAAACAAATTGTTTTGTTTGCTGATTTGAAAAATCTGAATCTCTTTCATCAATTATTCCTCTGTTCCATGCCCATCACACACCTGAGTTACAGTAATGTACTCAGCTCATTATCACACTGGTTCCCACTTTGTGTAGTGCAGGAAGGCGGTGCAGGGTAGCCCCTAGAACCACACTGTCAGCGTTTCCTACTGCTGCCATGCTGTGAGGTCCACGCTTCTGAGCATGACAGTCAGGCCTGCCTGAGCACCAAATAGTGAGCCAGACACAGCTACTCCTGTGGACTGACTTTCAGCACAGTCCTGAGGGAACAAATCCAGCCCAAACCCTTACTTTCTTCCTTAGGTCAAAGCGCCTAAAAAAGAGGCCACTTTCACAGAAGCACATTAGTCAAAGAAAACCAAACCAACAGGATCTATATGACCTATGACCTTCTTCCCAAAGAGGACTGCAGCACCCCAACTCTTGTGAGCCCAAGGTCAGGGCCAGCCAGGGGGGTTGACCTCTGTGGTCCTTCCCAGCCCCTAATGCTGCAGTTCTAAAATTCTAAAACACTTAGGGCTTTAGATACCTTTAGCTTTTATGTGGGTCACACCTATCAATATCTGCCATTTTACAAATTAAAACTGTGAGTTTTTAAAAAATAAATTCACCCTGATAAACTGAAAGTCTTTAATAAAGCACAAGAACGGCGTCTTCATACTCGAATGTCATCCTTGCGAGAGGGACAAGGAGGAGGGCAGTGAGGTCTTAGTCGATCTGCTCTGACCTCAGCGGCCACAGGGAGGGCTCTGCAAACACAGCTCTGCTGCAGGGCCTCCGGATCTCCGGCCCCAATTTCTTTTAAAAAGTCCTTTGTGCTGAACAAAACAACATGTACTTTTATCAAACCATCCATCTATTCATTCACTCTTCTGCCCAGCACTTACTAAAGACCTATAACAAGGAAAGCATGGGCAAAAATTACACTATAGAAAAATGCAAGATGGCAAAATATCATCTGATGTTAAAGCAACAAGAATGGATTTTACAATGTTGCCAGAAAATGAAATGTTCCTAAGTTACAAAGATCTGGGGACATTTGAGAAGTACAAATGGGCAGGGCGTGGTGGCTGACACCTGCAATCCCAGCACTCTGGGAGGCCAAGGTGGGTGGACTGCTTGAGCTCACAAGTTCAAGACCAGCCTGAGTAAAGCGAGATCCCATCTCTGCTAAAAATAGAAAAATTGAGGGAAGAGGATCACTTGAGCCCAAGAGTTGGAGGTTGCTGTGAGCTATGATGATGCCATGGCATTCTACCTAGGGTGACAGCTTGAGACTTTGTCTCAATAAATAAAATTTAAAAAAAGAAGCACAAATGGCCTTATTCTAAATTACATGGCAGATATAGTGTCCAAGATCATTCAACACAGCATCAGAAAATGCCCAGGAAACTGGTGGAAAGCACCTCGAGGCTCCCGAGACTGCAGGGCAGGCACGGGGCAGAGCTGCTGTTTACATCTGACAGATTCTTGCTGACTAGGTGCTGGCAAAAAGACCTTCTGGCCCAGAGATTTGCTGTAACAAGCTGTTCACTGAATTCCAGAGGGCCTTACTTTCCTCTGAGGTCAACCAAACACTGAAAACTAAGTTTCACAGAATGTAGATCAAAGGCACCGAGGCAGAAAATGGAACAATTGTACTCATTTCTAAAATGACACCAACTTCATGCCACCCAAACTAAACACATCAAAACGGATGCCCTTCACACTGTGTGAAGGGGAAGAACTACGTGGAGTAAACTTAGAAGGCAAGGCTCAACCATCCCCCGGCAGCGCCTTGTAACAGAGGTGCTCCTGCGCTCACCTGCACAGATGGCGGCGATGAGGCCCTTCCTCTTCTCTTGCTCCTTCAGTATCTCTTTCACAGCAGCAGACTAGTCAAAGAAAACCAAAATATATCAAGTTACCAGTAAACCACAAACCAATCTCTTCACCTGGAAACTTCGGTAGAAACTGATCTTAGCTTAAACCACAACCTCTTTGATCTATTTTCCAACAATATTTCTAATCACTAATGTACATTCATAATGTCTGTATTCTTACACCCAAGCAAAGCATTTATTATGAGGAAGGTATTGCTCCGTAATTAAAAGATAAGAAGAAAAAAGCAATTTTCTGTGGGCACATTCGATCCCGGCCATTTCATACTCCAGGGAGAAAGAAACAGAACGGAGGGAAGGTGGTGCCTGGGGTGATCTCAGCCGGCAGAGGGACAGACAGACTAGCGGGAAACCACCCTGGACCTCAACCGGAGTCCCCCTGCTCCTGGGTGTCTCTACCCGCCCTGCCCCTCCCCCTCCTGTTTCTCAGGGGCCGACTCTGACTCCCCCTGCTCCTGGGTGTCTCTACCCGCCCTGCCTCTCCCCCTCTCCTGTTTCTCAGGGGCCGACTCTGACTCCCCCTGCTCCTGGGTGTCTCTACCCGCCCTGCCTCTCCCCCTCTCCTGTTTCTCAGGGGCCGACTCTGACTCCCCCTGCTCCTGGGTGTCTCTACCCGCCCTGCCTCTCCCCCTCTCCTGTTTCTCAGGGGCCGACTCTGACTCCCCCTGCTCCTGGGTGTCTCTACCCGCCCTGCCTCTCCCCCTCTCCTGTTTCTCAGGGGCCGACTCTGACTCCCCCTGCTCCTGGGTGTCTCTACCCGCCCTGCCTCTCCCCCTCTCCTGTTTCTCAGGGGCCGACTCTGACTCCCCCTGCTCCTGGGTGTCTCTACCCGCCCTGCCTCTCCCCCTCTCCTGTTTCTCAGGGGCCGACTCTGACTCCCCCTGCTCCTGGGTGTCTCTACCCGCCCTGCCTCTCCCCCTCTCCTGTTTCTCAGGGGCCGACTCTGACTCCCCCTGCTCCTGGGTGTCTCTACCCGCCCTGCCTCTCCCCCTCTCCTGTTTCTCAGGGGCCGACTCTGACTCCCCCTGCTCCTGGGTGTCTCTACCCGCCCTGCCTCTCCCCCTCTCCTGTTTCTCAGGGGCCGACTCTGACTCCCCCTGCTCCTGGGTGTCTCTACCCGCCCTGCCCCTCCCCCTCTCCTGTTTCTCAGGGGCCGACTCTGACTCCCCCTGCTCCTGGGTGTCTCTACCCGCCCTGCCTCTCCCCCTCTCCTGTTTCTCAGGGGCCGACTCTGACTCCCCCTGCTCCTGGGTGTCTCTACCCGCCCTGCCTCTCCCCCTCTCCTGTTTCTCAGGGGCCGACTCTGACTCCCCCTGCTCCTGGGTGTCTCTACCCGCCCTGCCTCTCCCCCTCTCCTGTTTCTCAGGGGCCGACTCTGACTCCCCCTGCTCCTGGGTGTCTCTACCCGCCCTGCCCCTCCCCCTCTCCTGTTTCTCAGGGGCCGACTCTGACTCCCCCTGCTCCTGGGTGTCTCTACCCGCCCTGCCTCTCCCCCTCTCCTGTTTCTCAGGGGCCGACTCTGACTCCCCCTGCTCCTGGGTGTCTCTACCCGCCCTGCCTCTCCCCCTCTCCTGTTTCTCAGGGGCCGACTCTGACTCCCCCTGCTCCTGGGTGTCTCTACCCGCCCTGCCTCTCCCCCTCTCCTGTTTCTCAGGGGCCGACTCTGACTCCCCCTGCTCCTGGGTGTCTCTACCCGCCCTGCCTCTCCCCCTCTCCTGTTTCTCAGGGGCCGACTCTGACTCCCCCTGCTCCTGGGTGTCTCTACCCGCCCTGCCTCTCCCCCTCTCCTGTTTCTCAGGGGCCGACTCTGACTCCCCCTGTTCCTGGGTGTCTCTACCCGCCCTGCCTCTCCCCCTCTCCTGTTTCTCAGGGGCCGACTCTGACTCCCCCTGCTCCTGGGTGTCTCTACCCGCCCTGCCTCTCCCCCTCTCCTGTTTCTCAGGGGCCGACTCTGACTCCCCCTGCTCCTGGGTGTCTCTACCCGCCCTGCCTCTCCCCCTCTCCTGTTTCTCAGGGGCCGACTCTGACTCCCCCTGCTCCTGGGTGTCTCTACCCGCCCTGCCCCTCCCCCTCCTGTTTCTCAGGGGCCGACTCCTGGCACAAAGCAGCCAGGGCACTGCTGAGGCATCTGTTATCCCAGCTGGCAGCTCTCGACCCTGACCGCTGAGTGGACAGCCAGTCTCTTTACCTTCCTATGCCTAACCCTTCCCAAAGCACAAAACCAGAGCATTCTTCTGCTGCAGGGGAAACAAACTAGTCGTCTTCCTTGGCACTATAGCCACTAAATCTGCTTGTAAATAATCGGGTCACCAATTCAGCTGATTTCCGTAGTAAATCAAAAAACAAATTTTTTTAGTGAAGGCTAGAACACCATTTTGTTAATTTTAGTTGTTTCTGTGGTATTTGTAGCCTCCTCCCTGACGTATCTGAAAAACAGCAAAATCAACAGAACACAAGAAGAGGCTGAAATACTGTTCCTAGAGCCCCCCCAGCTTCACCGGGGTGTGTGAGTACAGTCTTTACCTCAGATAAATTCTGTGCGCCCAGATTCCCTCCTGGTAGGACTACCACGTCATATGGTCCCTGTAACAGTTCAAAAAAATTTTTTTAAAAAGGACTTTTCAAATATATAATAAGACAGTGCAATAATATTTTCCCATTTTAAATGTGGGACACAAACAAAATACAGGGGATAATCTAAATATCTGCAACAGAAGAAGTTAAAGTGTATCCGTAGATGGGATTTTGTTGTAACTAGCCAAAAAATCCAGAAAAATCGGGATACAGTAACATGGAAGGGTGCCCATGTTGCAGAATAGCAGATTGGAATAATCTTATTCCTGTAAAAAGCTGTATATAATCTATGTGTGTGTGAGTAGATTATATATGCATGTATGTGAACATTACAAGCAGCCCCCACGTGTTGGTGTATGCAGGTGGGTCTGTATGAACATCACACGCACACCCCACGTGTTGGTGTAAGCAGGTGGGTCTGTATGAACATCACACGCACACCCCACGTGTTGGTGTAAGCAGGTGGGTCTGTATGAACATCACACGCAGCCCCCACGTGTTGGTGTATGCAGGTGGGTCTGTATGAACATCACATGCACACCCCACGTGTTGGTGTATGCAGGTGGGTCTGTATGAACATCACATGCACACCCCACGTGTTGGTGTAAGCAGGTGGGTCTGTATGAACATCACATGCACACCCCACGTGTTGGTGTAAGCAGGTGGGTCTGTATGAACATCACATGCACACCCCACGTGTTGGTGTATACAGGTGGGTTTGTATGAACATCACATGCACACCCCAGTGTTGGTGTATGCAGGTGGGTCTGTATGAACATCACATGCACACCCCACGTGTTGGTGTATGCAGGTGGGTCTGTATGAACATCACATGCACATCCCACGTGTTGGTGTAAGCAGGTGGGTCTGTATGAACATCACATGCACACCCCACGTGTTGGTGTATGCAGGTGGGTCTGTATGAACATCACATGCACACCCCACGTGTTGGTGTAAGCAGGTGGGTCTGTATGAACATCACATGCACACCCCACGTGTTGGTGTAAGCAGGTGGGTCTGTATGAACATCACATGCACACCCCACGTGTTGGTGTATGCAGGTGGGTCTGTATGAACATCACATGCACACCCCACGTGTTGGTGTAAGCAGGTGGGTCTGTATGAACATCACATGCACACCCCACGTGTTGGTGTATGCAGGTGGGTCTGTATGAACATCACATGCACACCCCACGTGTTGGTGTAAGCAGGTGGGTCTGTATGAACATCACATGCACACCCCACGTGTTGGTGTATGCAGGTGGGTCTGTATGAACATCACATGCACACCCCACGTGTTGGTGTATGCAGGTGGGTCTGTATGAACATCACATGCACACCCCACGTGTTGGTGTATGCAGGTGGGTCTGTATGAACATCACATGCACACCCCACGTGTTGGTGTATGCAGGTGGGTCTGTATGAACATTACAAGCACACCCCTCGTGTTGGTGTAAGCAGGTGGGTCTGTATGAACATTACATGCACACCCCTCGTGTTGGTGTAAGCAGGTGGGTCTGTATGAACATTACAGGCACACCCTACGTGTTGGTGTATGCAGGTGGGTCTGTATGAACATTACATGCACACCCCACGTGTTGGTGTAAGCAGGTGGGTCTGTATGAACATTACAGGCACACCCCACGTGTTGGTGTAAGCAGGTGGGTCTGTATGAACATTACATGCACACCCCACGTGTTGGTGTAAGCAGGTGGGTCTGTATGAACATTACATGCACACCCCTCGTGTTGGTGTAAGCAGGTGGGTCTGTATGAACATTACATGCACACCCCTCGTGTTGGTGTAAGCAGGTGGGTCTGTATGAACATTACATGCACACCCCACGTGTTGGTGTATGCAGGTGGGTCTGTATGAACATTACATGCACACCCCACGTGTTGGTGTATGCAGGTGGGTCTGTATGAACATCACATGCACACCCTATGTATACACAAAGGAGATACTCCAGCTGCTAATGGGAGTAGGATGGGCTGGGGTAAAGATGCAGAGGGAGAGTGAGAAGAGACACTTAGCACTGTGACTTTCTTTCTGTGTGTATATATCTGTACTGTAAGAATCATTCCTCAGTAAGAACATCCCTAACAATTTAAAAAAATAGGCTCTGTACCTGTAGCTCAGCGGCTAGGGTGCCGGGCACATACACCAGAGCTGGTGGGTTTGAATCCAGTCTGGGCCTGCCAAACAACAATGACAACTACAACCAAAAAATAGCCTGACATTGTGGCAGGCACCTGTAGTCCCAGCTGCTTGGGAGGCTGAGGCAAGAGAATCGCTTAAGCCCAAGAGTTTGAGTTTGCTGTGAGCTGTGATGTCACAGCACTCTACCGAGGGTGACAAAGTGAGTCTCTGTCTCAAAAAAAAAAAAAAAAAATTAAAAGTTTTAAGTAAAATGTACAGAAAAAATACTTAACTTAATGAAAAAGTGGGACAAGCCGTATTTTAGAATCCCTAACACCAAAGGATTCTAGAAATGTACTTGTAATTAATTTCAAACTTGCTGAAATTATAAAATTATAAAATGCAAATTGGTGGGGTTTTTGCTTTTTAAACAATGTCTCACTTTGTTGTCCAGACTACAGCGCAATGGCATTATCATCCCTTACAATAACCTCAAACTCCCCACTCAAGCAAGCAATCCTGTGCCAGCCGCCCAGGTAGCTGGGACTACAGACATGCATACCAGGCCTAATTTTGTTATTTTTTTGTAGAGATGGGGGACTCAATTTGGTGTTCATGCTGTCTCAAAATCTTGGCCTCAACCAAACCTCCAGCCCTCGCCTCCCACAGTGCTAGGATTATAGGCATGAGTCACAATGCCCAGCCTAGAATTACTTTTTAAGACCATAAACATCCTGTTATTTTAAAAGCAAGGAAAACTCAAAACTAAAAGAAAATTTATAAAGTATAAAATTTCTCTCACTTAAAAAATACATACAAAAGGTACCCCCTGTCTCAAAAAACTACAAATAGAACCATCACATGATTCAGCAATCCCACTACTAGGGGGATTCCCAAGGACAGGAAATCGGTATACTGAGGAGACACCCACCCACTGTAATCACAGCAGCACCATTCCCAACAGTCAAGGCAGGAAATTAACCCAGGTGTCTGACAACAGATGAAAGACCAAGAAAATGTGGTGAACACAATGGAATACTATTCAGCCATAAAAAATGAAACCCTATCATTTGCGGCAATGGAAGTGGAGGGCACGTCAAGTGAAATAAGCCAGGCACAGAGATACAAATATCACATGTTCTCACACATGTGGAAGCTAAAAAGAGCTGATCTCATAGAAGTAGGAAGTAGGATAGAGGATGCTGGAATCTGGAAAGAGCAGAAGAAGGGTGGGCTAGGGAAAGTTTTGCTAAAGCATACAAAACATAGTAACAGCTAGACAGTAGGCCTAAGTTCCAGTGTTCTCTACCACCATGGGACAATTAATACACATTTTCAAAGAGGAGGAGGCTACTGAATGCTCCTAATACAAAGCAATGATAGACGTCTGAGATGGTGGGTATGCTAATCACCGATCTAATCACCACAGGTGCACGTGTCAAAACATCACTATGCACCCAATGAATATGTACAAGTATTATGTGCCCATTAAAAATAAAATAAACCACTGTTCTCAAATACACAGACACCATAGGACAAAAAAAGAACAGAGAAAAACCAGTATTCAAATTCTGCACGATCTGGCAATGAAACGTCTGAATCGGTTATAAAGGAATAAACTTTTTCCTGTGCTCTAGAGGACAGCTCAACCTGGAACCACGCTCCAGGTTCCTCAGTGGAGGACAGCGAGCTGTGCACAGGTGTCCCTTCTGCTTCCTCTCCGGTAGTGACTTTGCTGCCAAAGGGTGCAGCCCATGCTCCCGCCACGCTGGCCAGTCCCCAGAACCTGTCAAAGGTGTTCAGAAGGGTCTGTGGGTAGGAATGTTTCTGAGGAAATGGATCCTGACAGATTTTCCCAAAATTCTCCATCACACTTACAAGTAAGAACCGTGATTCTAAAGATACTGAAAAAATGGTAACAAAAAATAATGATAAAGAAAAAAATAACAAAAGTGAAAAAGCGACACAAGTAGGATTCTTTTTTCTTTTTTTTTTTAAGTAATTTTTAATAGATTGATGTATTTTAATGTTTTTTTGTATGTGTGTGTGTTTGTGTGGTTTTTGGCCGGGGCTGGGCTTGAACCTGCCACCTCCGGCATATGGGACCGGTGCCCCACCCCTTTGAGCCACAGCCACTGCCCGTAAGTAGGATTCTTACTCCTCCCTTAATCCAGCCACTAAACAAATATGGGTTGTACCAAGTGAAACACGTCGCACGGCTACATCTGACACTGTAGGGAGAAGAGCAAAGTGGCTTTAAGAAAAGAAATACACAGTGTGGCAGCTGATTCTCTAATACCAGGTAGAAGTGTATATAATAGGAGGCAAGGATGCGGTGTAAACCAGAATACTGAGGCGAGAACAAGGCGCCCCATCCAGCCACCCACCCGTCCATCCTCCCCCAGACTGAGCACCTTGTGGTATCAAGCAATAGTCAAGCTCTGTGGATACAGAGCAGAATGTAAAGTCCTCCTCTTCACGGTGGTGTTTAGAGGGGAAAGCACCCAAGCAAATTATGTTCTTTCCTGGGGGGGGGGAGCGGGGGGACAGAGTCTCACTATGTCACCCTAGGTAGAGGGCTCAAACTCTTGTTCAAGTGATACTCTTGCCTCAGCCTCCCAAACAGCTGGGACGACAGGCCTCCGACACAACACCTGGCTATTTTTATTGTTGTTGTTGTTGTAGTTGTCATTGTTTAGCAGGCCTGGGCCAGGTTCGAACCCACCAGCCCCGATATATATGTGGCTGGCACCCTAACCACTGAGCTACAAGCGCTGAGCCCAAAAGGATGCTCTTAAAGTAAGTCTGAGCCAGGCACAGTGGCTCACATCTGGAATCCCAGCACTCCAGGAGGCCCAGGCAGGAGGATGACGCTTGAGCTCAGGAGTCTGAGACCAGCCTGGGTAACAGGGAGACACCCATCTCTACCAAAAATAGAAAAATTAGCCAGCTATTGTGATGGGCATCCATAGTCCCAGCTACTTACTTGGAGGCTGAGGCAGGAGGATGGCTTGTTTGAGGTTGCTGTGAGTTAGGCTGAGGCCATGGCACTCTAGCCCAGGTGACAGAGTGCGACTCTGTCTCAAAAAAGAAAAATAAAAAGAAGTAAAGTAAGTCTGTATCAACAAATGTCAAAAGGCATTTCAAGAAATAAAGAAGACACTTTTGGCTCAATGAGCACCACCATGGCAGTCGGCAAGAACAAGCGCCTTATGGAAGGGGGCAAAAGGGAGTCAAGAAGAAAGCGGTTGATTCATTTTCTAAGGCAGAGTGGTCTGATGTGAAGGCACCTGCAATGTTCAATAAGAAATGTTGGGAAAACACTAGTCACCAGGACTCAAGGAACTAAAATTGCATCTGATGGCCTCAAAGGTCGTGTGTTTGAAGTGAGTCTTGCAGATCTGCAGAACGATGAAGCTGCATTTAGAAAATTCAAGCTCAGCTTGAGGCTCTGTCTCAAAAAAAAAAAAAGAAGCTAAGGTCAGAGGATCGCTGAGGCCAAGAGTTTGAGCCAGCTTGGGCAACACAATGAGACCCCAGCTCTAAAACAGAAATAACAATTAAAAAAAAAAACTTACTTAGAAAATTCAAGCTGATTACTGAATATGTTCAGGGCAAAAACTGCCTAACTTCCATGGCATGGATCTTACCCATGACAAAACGTGTTCTATCGTTAAAAAATGGCAGACTATGGGTGGTGCCTGTGGCTCAGAGAGTGGGGTGCCAGCCCCATACACCGAGGGTGGCGAGTTCGAACCCAGCCCTGTCCAAACTGTAACAAAAAAATAAATAAATAAATAAATAAACTTAATTAAAAAATGGCAGACTATGAGTGAAGCTCATATTGATGTTAAGACTACAGATGGTTATCTGCTTTGTCTGCTCTGTGTTGGTTTTACTAAAAAACGCAACAATCAGATATGAAAGACCTCTTACGCTCAGCACCAACAGGTTCGCCAAACCCGGAAGAAAATGATGGAAATCATGACCAGAGAGGCGCAGACCAATGACTTGAAACAAGTTGTCAATAAACTGATTCCAGATAGCATTGGAAAAGACATAGAAAAGGCATGCCAATCTATCTATCCTCTCCATGAGTAAAAATGCTGAAGAAACCCAAGTTTGAATTGGGAAAACTCATGGAGCTTCAAGGTGAAGGTCGTAGTTCTGGAAAAGCTACTGGGGATGAGACAGTGCTAAAGTTGAATGAGCTGATGGATATGAACCACCAGTCTAAGAATCTGTCTAAAATTCAGGCTTTTAATAATAACAAATAAAGAATCCTATTTGTGATTAAAAAAAAAAGAAAGAAAGAAAGAAGACACATGAAAGAATAATTATATGTATAAAAAACCAACCTCTTTTTTTGCATCTTCAAGACTGGCATCAGGACAGATGAGAACATCACGGCTACACTGTACTGGGTCTTTTCCAGCCAGGCTGGCTATGGTGACCTTAATCTGAGAGAAAGACGTCAACCATCATGATACTTAAGAACACTGACACGTAAATTTAGGGTAACATTTTCACAGCTGCCCTGTGTTTTAAAGTAACTTGACCAGAAACAGTGCAACTAAAACCATGCTGAATTTAAGCAGAATATAGTTAGCGACTAGGTCAGTCTGGTTTGCCTGGGACATCCCTAATTTATAACTGCTGTACTGGCCCTTGTGGGGTTAGAATGCCCTTTCTCCCCAAATGTTTTGGTTTGGGTGGTAAGTTACATGATCATCCTATTAATAACCCATCTTACAGGGTTACTGCTGCCATTTAAACACCATGGTATAAAAGTCAAAATACTACCTTATCTTGAAATTATTTTTAAAAGTTAACAATACCAAGAGCTGGTACTGGAAAAATGAGAATTTTCCTACATGGCTGGTGGGACTACAAATTAGCAACTTGGCAAAACCTAGTAATGCTGACTATCGGCTGTCCTTAAGTCTAGCAATTCCACTCTCAGGTATATAAGCCTGGAAAAACCTCCACACATTAGCATGAGGAAACCTACACAAGAATATTTACTACAGTATTGTAATACCATAATTAGAAGAATGGATAGATTAAGGCATATTGATACAGTGCAGTGCTGAGTAGCAATTTTAAATGAATAAACCGGATCAACATGTATTTTCATTTTCGACAACCTGTTAAGCCCAGGGTTAACAGACTCTGGGGCCAGACTGCCTGGGGCTGAGTTCTGGGCTTTTGTACTTACTAAATCTGCAGTGTGGGCACATTACTTAGTGTCTGGGTGCCTCAATATCTAACTCATGGGGTTGTTTTAAGTGCTCAGATTGACGCCTGGCACACAGTAAGTGCTAAATGTAAAGTAAATGTGCAGGAGAACCACAGTCTAATGCCAGGGATACCTATGTATCAATGTAAGGATGGTAGTTACCTGTAGAGAAGGAGGAATGGGATGGGGACATTTACAAAGGGGGCTTCAAATATATTTAAAACATTTGCTCTTAAAGAAATACGGCAAGATGTTACGTATTAAATGCGGACAGTGGATAAACAGGTACTTATTGTTACATAACCTCTGAATTTCTGTGTATGTTTGGAGTATTTCAAAGAACATCATTTTATCAAAAGAACTTTCAAAAATCCAAAACTTTTCAAAATGGGGAAGACAAAAAGCAATGGAGGAGGACTTACCCCGGCTCGTCTCATGACATCTACAGGGATGACAGTCTCCATTTCCTCTGCTCCTTTAGCCAGGATGACTAGGGCTCTTTTGGATGCCATTTTTATGTTATATTTCTTAAAGACTTGAAATAAACGTTTTCAAAAATCCTTCGCCACAACCCTGGAACACCCCAAAATTTGTAAGTTTAGGAACAATTTCAAGCAGAGTACCTCTGAGAGAAAAGGTTCTGATAGACACACACAACTCACTATGAAAAAAAGCTATTTAGATTAAACTCTAGTGTCAACTGCTCTGTTTCTGAGATGCAAACACAGCTAGTTCACAGGGGTTAGTATTGTTTAGGTTTTCTTCTACCACATTTTCTTAAAATCCAGTTTCTAGTAATGTCATAAGTGAAGTCTTCTAAAACATAAGTGGGTCTTGCATTTCACACAGTGGGTGAAGACAGCATTTTTTGAAGCACAATTTCAGAGAAATGAAATGAATTTTATAGGCACATATTTAAATACAGTTTTGGGGAATTAGACTGTTAAAAGAGTTTTGGAGGGGATTTTTTTTTTTTAGTTCTAATAACTGTACCAAAACTGGGGGGTGGGAAGGGTTGTGTTAAGTATGTGAACAGTTTTATGATAAAGATGGAAATCCCCATTGAAGTCAACCCAACTAGACTGCATTGGCACACAAAGTTCTCTCATTGTAAACGATGGCTGGTAAACGACACTCCGGATATTTTTTAGCCTACTTTCCAGTAAAGTTCGCTGTCCGTGCAAAGCAGATAATAATAGAGCGATTTCAACACACACAGGGTGGACTAGTTCCAAGCTAGAGGAAAGCTACGCTGACGGCCACAAATCACAGAATCTGCTTATCCTAGAACGCCGCGGGATCAGCAAACGCACGGGCGCCCTGCAAGGTCGGCCCCGCAACCGGGCTGGGTGCAGTGGACACGGTCCAGCCGGCGGCCCAGAGCCCCCAGCCGCCCACAGCTCTGCGCTCCCCGCGGGCCCTGACCTGCACCGCGCGTCTCTTCCCACAGACGCAGAACCACTGCCCTCCGCGTACCGCTCTCCCGACTCACACCGCGAGGGGACGCACGCACGCACGTCCTGCCGGCCCCTCCGCCGCGCACTGCGCAGACTCGCGCTGCTTTGCGCACGCGCATCACAACCGGCCGAACCCACTGCGGACTACGTCAGGGAAGCGCCCCCCGCCTGCGAATGGTACAGTCCGGCTTGCTCCTGGCGGCCGCTGGGTTTAACACGCGCCCTGCCGCATCGGCTGTTGCCTGTTTGAGCTGTGCGTGTTTACGAGCGAGGTTCCCTCCTGCACATTTTCTTCTGTGCACGTCCGTCAACCTTTGCAATGTTCCTCATTTCCCGAACGCCTTCCCGTTTTTGCTCCCTGTTAGGACTTTCTTCCAGGTCCCGGGCCACTCTGTTGGGTATTTATTCGTGCACGGTGATTTCACGGTTATTAGTTTCTCTCTCAACGTTGCTTTTTTTTTTTGCATATCGAGTCTTACTATGTCAGTCTCAGTAGAGTACTGTGACGTCACAGCTCACAGCAACCTCCAACTCTTGGGCTCAAGCGATCCTCTTGCCTCAACCTCCCGAGTAGCTGGAGCTACAGGCGCCCGGCACAACGCCCTCCTATTTTTAAGAGACGAGGTCTCGCTCTGGCTCAGGCTTGTCTTCAACTCAGGAGCTCAGATGATCCACCCGCCTCGATCTCCCAGAGTGCTGGGACTATAGGCGGGAAACGCTGCGCCCGGCCTCTACCTTGCTTTTTAAAGGTCTTCCTGCTGCACCCCCTGGATGAGAGCAATGCTGAACACATAAGCCCAATAAAGTGGTTGCTTAAGTTGATTTACACCATAATTTCAAATTTTTAAAAAGTATGTTAAGGCTCGGCGCCTGTAGCTCAGTGCTTAGGGCGCTCCCCATATACACGGGGGCTGGCCAGCTAAACAACACAACTGCACCAAAAAGAATAGCAGGGCGTTGTGGCCGGCGCCTGTGGTCCCAGCTACTCGGGAGGCTGAGGCAAGAGAATCGCGTAAGCCCAAAGTCTGAGGCTGCTGTGAGCTGTTGACACTACAGCACTCTACTGAGGGTGACTTAGTGAGACTCTGTCTCAAAAAAAAAAAAAAAAAATCTATTGAATAATAATTTTACCAGTTTCAAAAATCAGAAAAAGGGGTACATACTCCTTTCTAGTTCCATCCCCCACCCTCCAGGTGAGGATGTTACTGCTTTCTTGTGTTTCAAGTGTTTATTTATGCAAGCACAAGCAAATACAAATATATACTATTAATTTCCCTCTTTCTCCCATAAACATGTGTTATGCTATATACGTTGTTCTACACTTCCCCCACCCACTTACACACACTTAAGTGAATATCTTGGGAGATCTTTCCCTATCAAAAGAAATTTCCTCACTTTATTTATTTTTCAGATAGGTAGTATACCATTGTGGGCATGCTCCAAAGTTTATTTGTTGGTGCCCCATTGATAAAAGTTATTTCCAATTATTTTCTGGAGCTAGCACTGCATTGAATAACCTTATACATTTGTCCTACTTGTGCAAGTGTAACAGGTGGAAAAATCTCCAGAAGTCAGAATTACACTTGAGCAACCAACTCCATACAAGTTGAGACACATGGCACTCTTATCAGTAATACAGGAGATGAACATGTATTATAACATGTCAATGTTTTAAAGTTTCAATTTAAGTATTAAAATCACATTTATTTTCAAGAAATAACATTTTCTTTGTTATTTACCAAAAAAGATGGTAATTTTTATTTGATTTTTAAAATTGCAAATAGTCTTTTACGCAACATTCAGTACTTGCACAGAAGTTTGAAATGTCTTTAATCATTTGATATTCTAAGAAGAAACTTTTAGTTCTGGAATGACTTCACCTCTGGCTGTTTGCAAAGGAAGCAGGCAAAAGCCACCCCCTTACAGAAAACAGGAAAGACAGAGGAGGCAAAGGGTTGGATGTGTGTTTCAAGTTCCCCAGAAGGATTTAGGTAGCAAAAGAAGACATGCTGTTTTGCTCCAGTTCCTGTAGTAAACTTTTAAAAGGAGACAACTATGCTGGCAGTTTACAGAATGAGACAGTCATGATAGAGCAAAAATGGCAAAACAGATGGTTCAGCAATCAAAGAAAGAGAACAAACCACAGTTCACACTCCAGAGATAATCTGCATTACCTTCAAGCTCGGAAATGGAACTGAGTCAGCATTAATTTTTATTCAATTAATACATTGCACACAGTTTCTTAAAAACTCAGTATCACTTATGTAGGTTGGATTATTTTTCAGAGGCAGTCTTTCCTGCATGGGTGTACTTCTTGTTCCTGGACTTTGGTTTTGGCCTTGTTTTGGCCAATGGAATGTTAAGAGATGACCAATCAAAGCCTTCAAATGATTGAAGCCTGGCTGATGATTTGGACTGTGCTTCTGTGCTTTTGAATTGCATAAGAAGAACCTTCACCCAGAGACATGCTGCTGTCCCCTCAACCTGAGTTTCAGAATGAATACACATGGAACAGAACTGCCCCAGCCAACCTGCACAACTAACAACCTGAGGCAAGCACCAGAGCCAAACAGCAGACTGAAATAGTCAGGTTTTGCTACCTAGCAGTAGCTAACTTCTGCAGCAGCAGCCCTCTGACTCAGTCCTTCCTACTCAGTCCTCCTCTTCAGAAGGAGGGTGCATGTCAACCCTTTTAAATGATATCTTTTGGTAATTATCTCAGTACTTTCTGTGCTAATATTTTTCTCTTGTTTATTTGCTTTAGACATTATATGCACATATTGACTTCCTGGCAAGTATTATCATAAATTTCATTCCCCAGATATGAAGATTGAGGTCCAGAAGGGTGAAATGACTGTAAAAGGTCCTGCAGTCTTGATCAAATTTAGATATTCTAAGGCCAAATTTCACATTCTACCCACTATATACTCTGTCGTTATTATTTCATAATAAGTCAGTTAACACTCAGGACACTCTCTTCACAGTTCATACATATTTCTTACCACACTTTTATAGAACAAAGCCAAAAAAATCAAACCATTTACCAAAAAATATTGCGCTAGTACTGGCAGTGAAGACACTTCCTCATTCAGTCCCTACTTTCCAGGCAGAACCACCTCATTCCATCTATTACCTTTTTTTTTTTTTTGACACAGAGTTTCACTATGTTGCCCTCAGTAGATTACCGTGTCATCACAGTTCACAGCAACCTCAAACTCGGGTGTAAGTGATTCTCTTGCCTCAGTCTCCCAAGTAGCTGGGACTACAGGTGCCCGCCACAACGCCTGGCTATTTTTTGGTTGTAGTTGTCATTGTTGTTTGGCAGGCCTGGGCTGGGTTCAAACCTGCCAGCTCCGATGTGGCTGGCGCCCTAGCCCATCCATTACCTTTTAAACTCCACGTTTGACAAGTCTTTACAGATTTTGAGAAGTACAAACTAAAAACTCTTCCCTGTTTTCAGGGAACTTGATTTCCTGCAGCAGTTGCAACATTTAATAAGAGATACTGTTCTGCCTTGTGGAGCTTACAAACCAACAATGGAGAAACAGCGTGGACAGTTACAGCAACAGCCACCGTGGCATTCTCAGTCTGGCTCTGAAACACGATTCCCCCCAGAATTATCCAGATCACAATAGCAAAGAAACTACTGCCAGGTTACTTATTATTTTTCCAAGGGTCGCTCTTACATTTTGGATCTTAAATACTTTAACAAATCACTCTCTATGAACTTCTCATCCTAGCATTTTCTTGTCTTTCGTTTACGGTTGTCTACCCGTATTCCTACGAACTCCACGAGGTGAACTTGGTCTTGGTCCCTGCTGAATACCCAGCATCTGTTAGTTCTACACACGGCAGGTGCTCAATAACTATTTGCTGACCAAGCATTATCCTGTTTTCACCCTATGTTGACAGTTTTCTTCATCGCCATAGATTAATAACTTCATTATTTTGGGGACATTGTTGTTGCCAATCTTATTTCTACGTCAAATTCATTTCGCCAGATGATAAACAGTGAGATGTAAAATTTCACGTGCAGTGGATAAGTCTAATTTTCCTCTGCTTTCTAGCTTCACTGAAGAGAAGAAATTTAAACTGCAGTTATCGGACATAAAGACCTTTGGGGCACTAAATAAATGTGCTTTTCAACATCCGATCCAGTCTGTGTTCAGGGCTCACTCTAGAGAGGTCCGGCAGAAGCGGCAAATTTCCCCTCTGGAGCCCCCAAAAGGTTAGGTGGGCGAGAGCGGAGGAGAGTGGGCGAGCCCTGACATTTGAGGCAGCGCTGGCGCAAGGGGGGAAATTCTGACACCGAGGTCTGCGAGGGGCCCCGGGCACGGCTTCGCGAAAGCTCCCACCAGTGCGAAAAGCCCCCCAAGCGTGGGCCACGCAGCACAACTCCCACGGGTGCGGGCGCCGGAAGTGGGACGGCTGACCCGTAGTGACGTAAGACCCAGTTCCGCCGGCCGCTGCGCGCAGTCCCCGGCGGCGCCCCGGATTGGCCGAGCCGCAGTGGGCCGGACGAGAGTGGGCGGGGCGTGCGGGGTTCCCAGCGGCCTGTGCGAGGCCTGGAATGGGGGCGCCGCTTCTCTGTCCCGCCTGAGACAGCGTTTCCTGAAAGGTCACCTCGATTGAGCGTTGCGAGTGTGTCCCCGCGGTGCTGGAGTCTTCATGCCTCAGCTACCCCGCCGACTTCCGCGGGGGTGTTTGCCGGGGGTGGAGGAGGCCGGCTGAGTAGGGGCAGGAGATGGATCCCTTGCCACCTGCGGGACCTGCTGAGTAGGGGCGGGAGATGGATCCCTTGCCACCTGCGGGACCGGCTGAGTAGGGGCGGGAGATGGATCCCTTGCCACCTGCGGGGCCGGCTGAGTAGGGGCGGGAGATGGATCCCTTGCCACCTGCGGGGCCGGCTGAGTAGGGGCAGGAGATGGATCCCTTGCCACCTGCGGGGCCGGCTGAGTAGGGGCAGGAGATGGATCCCTTGCCACCTGCGGGGCCGGCTGAGTTGGGGCAGGAGATGGATCCCTTGCCACCTGCGGGGCCGGCTGAGTAGGGGCAGGAGATGGATCCCTTGCCACCTGCGGGGCCGGCTGAGTAGGGGCAGGAGATGGATCCCTTGCCACCTGCGGGTCCTCGGTTGGTCCTGACGACCGCAGCGAATGGGCACATCACACATCACTTATCTTGTTCCCAATCCTCAGAGCCTCTGTGTCTTGAATCCAGTGTCAAGGGATGCTTTTTTTCTCAGAAGGATATTCTGAATAAGATGAAGCAAATAAACATGACTAGGAAAAGCATTTTATTTTATCTTTTTTTTTTGAAAAGCATTTCAGATGCGAGAACAACAGGCTAAAAGCCCTGAAGTAGAAGTGTGTTTGACGTATTAAAGAAAGGCAAGGAGGTCAGGCCAGTGGAGGGTGGTAGGATGCAAGTCGGAGACTTTAACGGGGTTCAGATGATGTGCATTGAACATTAAGTTCGTTGAATTGATAAGGGGTAGAGAATAGTGATAGTGACAATAAAACTTGGAAATTACTTGAGATTGTAACAGCATGGAAAGTATTTACAATTTACAGGTACATTGGAACTATTATGGGTGTGGCAATATTTAACTGAAAAAAAAAATTTTTTTTTCACAAAAACCAATGGTTTATGCAAAGTTCTCCCATTATAATGGAAACCCAGAATAGGAGACAGATTCTGTGGAGGAATAACGAGAATGACTTGTGAGTGGAATTAGTTGGTAGCTAATCCTGATCACCATTAAAAAGTTCAGAAGTAAACAAAATCCATCTCCTAATGTTGCCTGTTTATTTGGAGGAAAGAATACTTCCATGTCAATTGACAAAAGTTGAGTAAATTTACGTATGTACGGTATTAATTGTAATAGTACTTCCCAAGGTGAACACCAGGGATGGGGAGCCTGTGCCCCACAGCCAGAAGCTGGCCCTCTGTGCAAAGTCATGATACCTCAGGAGTACATAACTTTGGGGTGATAATGCTTTTGTCACAATTGTCTCTTGCAGCCCCGGAAGTATTTTCCCCCTTAGTGGTTGGCATATGGCAGCTCTCTCCAACAGAATTAAAAAATACAGACCACAGACTTCGTAGCTTTTTGATTGTGTGCTTTTTAAAGTTATTCTCTAAAAAAGGGACACTCTGAGGCTATGAATTCTGTTCACAATTCATGGTATTTCTCAAAGTTTAAGTTGACCAGTTTCTTGGTAGTCATGCATGTAGATGAGCTCTGATGTGGTTTCCAACTCAGCTCTCAAACCACTGAATTGACAATCTCCAGCGTGGTTGCTGAGTCAACACATCTTTTCATTCATTCACAGGAGTGAACCATTTATAAGTAGCTCCTTCCTCACTTAGTCATACCTCTTGGCCAAATGTTAAGGTTTGGAATGAGACCTGGGTCCCGTCCCTGGCCTCCTCACTTAGTCATACCTCTTGGCCAAATGTTAAGCTTTGGAATGAGACCTGGGTCCCGTCCCTGGCCTCCTCACTTAGTCATACCTCTTGGCCAAATGTTAAGCTTTGGAATGAGACCTGGGTCCCGTCCCTGGCCTCCTCACTTAGTCATACCTCTTGGCCAAATGTTAAGCTTTGGAATGAGACCTGGGTCCCGTCCCTGGCCTCCGTTCTTACATGTGGCAGTAGTGTGTGATGGGAAAGTGTTTTCTGATTCCAGCCCGTTTGGGTTTAAGCCCAGGTGTGCCCAATGCTAACTAATTTTCCCTGAACAAATTAGTTATCCCTCATGCCTCAGGTTGCCTATCTTTGTAACAGGGTAATGGTACCTATGTACTTCAAAACGTGTATCAGGGTTAAATGAGCTAGCAATGGTAAATTCTGAAATGCTGCCACTTACCTGGCTCAGTTACTCAGCTCTCTCCGCTTCTGTTTCTTTTTTTTTCTTTTTTTTTTTTTGTAGAGACAGAGTCTCACTTTATCACCCTGGGCAGAGTGCTGTGGCATCACAGCTCACAGCAACCTCCAACTCCTGGGCTTAGGCGATTCTCTTGCCTCAGCCTCCCGAGTAGCTGGGACTACTGGTGCCCTCCACATGCCCGGCTATCTTTTTGTTGCAGTTTGACCGGGGCCACCCTCGGTGTATGGGGCTGGCGCCTACCCCCTGAGCCACAGGCACTGCCCTCAGCTTCTGTTTCTTTAGTAACAACAGTTCTTGACTTCACAGAAATGATGAGAGGCTAAATAAAATAATATATTTAATAATAAAATATTTAATAAAATAAAATATTTAAAGTGGCCACAGTGTAACATCTGCAATGCAGGAAGCCACCCATAATTATTAGCTTTGTGTATTAGAAAACATTTATCAATAGTCAAAACCTGTTTTAATTGAGTGATGGAGGGATCAGAGGAGTGGGCCACAGAAAGTGATACATCATGAATGTGCCATGTGGATGAGGACACGGAAGGGTAGAAATGGGAATCGAGTTCATGCCTTAAGGTACAGTGACAGTCTCTGAAGAAATAAAATGAAAATAGCTCTTCTTGGATTCAGAGCAAATTCCCAGAGCTGAAACTATTCAAGTGCACGAACAGCAATGAAGAGTCTTTGTACAGAGCTCACGACTCCGGGGTCCCCAGATGCCCAAGCAGGCACAGATAAAATTCAGGGAGTCCGTGAAGTTACGTGGGAAAATCATCTGTGTCTTCGCTAACCTGTAACGGAAATCCAGCATTGCTTCAATTTTGAATATAAAAATTCACAAAAGAACAGTGCCTGGGGATTTGCACCAATAGAAATTGAAGTTATCTTCATGTCACATTACACTTCTTACAGATGTCCCCCAAGTACCATTTGCATTCAGGAATAATTATAATTATGACAGGTCTGTGTTACGAAGAAGTCCGTGTATTACCACATCACAGATTTTTTAAATAGGTGGTAGGAATGCATCAATGCACTTAGTTTCCTTTGTAATCTTTTGTATCATGTTTTAGGAATTTAAGAATACTATTCGGAGAAGGGTCCCCAAGCACAGGCCCCATAAGTTGCGTTTCTTGGGCACAGCCAGGTTAAGAGTCTTGGGTAAGAAAATGGGCTCTGGAGCTGGACAGCTGAGACTGAACCTGTTTTCAGCTCCTCACCAGCCAGGGGACACTGGGCAAGCCACCTGGCCTCTCTGTGCCCTAGTTTCCTTACTGTGCAACAGGAAGAGACAGTGCTGTGAGGTGTAACTTGAGGGACCTTGTGTATGCACAAAGAACAGTGCCTTGCCGGTTGTAAGCCCTCAGTTGATGTTAGCCATGACCAGAAAAAGCATTTCCTGTTAGACCTGAGAAATACTTTAACAGAGAAGTCTTTGAAATAACATAAAAAATTGTTTTATGTTACAAATTGACAACATATCAAGCTGACTGAGTTTAATTATTATTGCAGATGTGAAGTTGTTCTTGGACAGCCCGGCAATGTTTGAATGGGTGGTAAATAAGGACACTCATAAATTATTTGATCTTCGCTCCATAAAATGTATTTTTCTTGCTTTCCTAGAGGATTTCACACAATTTGCGTGTTGTTTTTGTTTTTTTTTTGAGACAGAGTCTCATTCAGTCATCTTGGGCTGAATGCTGTGGCATTATAGCTCATAGCAACCTCAAACTCTTGGGCTCAAGTGATCCTCTTGCCTCAGCCTCCTAAGTAGCTGGGACTACAGGCACCAGCCACAGCACTCAGCTGGTTTTTAGAGACAGGTCTCACTCTTGTTCAGGCTGGTCTAGAACTCCTGAGATCCGGAAGTCCACCTGCCTTGGCCTCCCAGAGTGCTAGACAATTTGTGTTTTGACAGTAATTGATCTAAAGGATGAATAAATATAATTATACTCAGAGTATACAGAATTTGTATATATTTAATGCAAAGTGTGAATTGAGCTATAATGCCACAGCATTTAGCCCAATGTAAATTTTTAAAAGCTATTTTTTATGTTTGGTTTTAAAGAAGTTATTCTTCTAAAAGTTTTAAAATTATTTATTAGAATTAAAATATATTGATAAATATAAGATATTTAAAATTGTTTATTATATTAAATAAGCTGCCAGGCGCGAGTCCCGGTAATCCTAGCACTCTGGGAGGCAGGTGGATTGCTTGAGCTCAGGAATTCGAGACCAGCCCGAGCAAAAGTGAGACCCTGTATGTAAAAACATAGCCAGGTATTGTGGCAGGCACATGTAGTCCAGCTGGAGAGGCTGAGGCAAGAGGATTTCTTGAGCACAAGAGTTTGAGGTTGCTGTGAGCTATGATGCCATAGCACTCTACTCAAGGCAACTGAGTGAGACTCGGTCTCAAAACATGAATAAATAAATAAGCTAAGATTTTTTATTTTGTAAAATTTAATTAAATCATGTTAAAGATTTTTATAAAAATTAAAATCATTTGGTATTCAGGGGATTAGGGTCCTTCTAGGTGATGTTAGGAAGGAATTGACCTTGGAGTTCTTATATTACATAGCACCTAAATGCAATCAATATTCAAGAGTAATATGAGTTGTTCAATATCACAAAGGGTTCCTCAGACTCTGTGTGCAACTATTGTGAATTCCACGCTAATTTACAAGGACTCCCAGAACCACAGACGGGAGCATCAATAAGATCGAGAAGGTGGGCACTTGGTATTTTGTGAAACTACTTTCCATAATACTCTTGCATATAACAGATTACGCAAGAACCTATTACGCCCCTGGTATCTGAGAAAGGTTTGACAAGTCAGTGCGCCTTGACCCTGCCCTAGTACTCCTGTGGCTCACACCCTCCCTACCCTCTTTGAAAACAGCAGCACAGCCCTCACAGCTCAGGGACCCTGTCATGCAGAGCTTTAAGGACACAGATCCAGGTATGTGGAGAAGGGTTTACAGGAACCTGATGTCTGCGTTCCCAGAGCAGATGGAGCTGAGGTCTGCAGTCATGTGTCCCCTATACCCTCCCCACACAGCAGCGCAGGTGCACCTGCGTCTGAGTTGTGTGTGTTTGTGATGTGTGGTATCTGTTGCCAGATAAAACATATATTACTTAGCGTGTTTCACTCGATGCATGACTTCTAAATGTTTGGACGTATCGTACACAGGCTTCCATCTGTACTCCTGTCCCGTGTGCTGGGGGTGTCCTGACGCTGGAGATAACTGTGCATGTGTCCTTGACAAAGAAGTGGACACCACATAGGGAAAGGACAGAAGAGGGAGGGAAAGTGAGCCAATTATAAACATTCTACCTTCCTAACAGCGTGCACTTCTCTCTCTTTTTTTTTTTTTTTGGCCGGGGCTGGGTTTGAACCCGCCACCTCCGGCATATGGGACCAGCGCCCTACTCCTTGAGCCACAGGCGCCGCCCAAGCGCGCACTTCTCACTCCACCTCCTTCCTAGTCTCTGATTTCCTACTCTTTTTCCTTTTACTAACTTTTCTTTTTCATGTACTCCTTCCCAACCTTAGAATTCCCACCAACCTTACAAGCACCATGTATACCTAAGAGTCACAACGGCCTTGACAGCTGGATGCATGTGGTCAGGGATGGAGACACTGAATCGTGAGACAAAGAATACCCTCTTTCAGGAGGGTAACAAGTATAAACAGTGAATATTCCAGGGATTAGATTTCCTCTAATGTGTGCCCTGGAAGAACAAGAGCATATTTTATTGGAAGCTTATTTTAATTTTTTTATTTCTGTTAGAGACAGGGTCTTGCTATGTTGTCCAGGCTGGTCTCATACTCCTGAGCTCAAGAGATCCTTTTGCTTCAGCCTCCCATAAGGCTGGGCTTACAAGCATAAGCCAACACACCTGGCCATGGTCTAGTTTTCTTTGCCTTTCCAAATATCTTCTTTATATTTAGAGTATTTGAGCCTGCATGCTATAAGTCTCAAAGTATACTCACTTGAAATATTTAAAATCAGACCTGTAGTCAAACAAAATAAAACAAAATTTATTCTTCAATTGAGAATGAGATGCTTAGAATGTAATGAAGCAAGTATTATTAATTTGCACTGCTGAAAGGTGTTGATATTTTGCTAGGATCACCTTGGATTTAGTTTGGGAAGGTTTTATGGAAGAGATACGTTTTTTATTGCATTTGAAAGATTACAGGGCTAAAGTGGGGAAAGCAATGTGATATATATTTTAAAGGAAGTGAAAATCATATTAAAAGAGTATTATGCTTTTTGCTAGTTAGATAGTATATATATGTGGTCAGCTATATAATTTGCTTTAGCTTATTATGGTGATTTTATTTTATTTTATTTTTTAGAGACAGAGTCTCACTTTGTCGCCCTCGGTAGAGTGTTGTGGCATCACAGCTCACAGCAACTTCTAGCTCTTGGGCTTAGGTGATTCTCTTGCCTCAGCCTCCCGAGTAGCTGGGACCACAGGCACCCGCCACAACATCCGGCTATTTTTTTGTTACAGTTTGGCCGGGGCCAGGTTCGAATCTGCCACCCTCGGTGTATAAGACTGTCACCCTCCTCACTGAGCCACAGGCACCGCCCACTATGGTGATTTTATAACCCCAAAATGTAACATGAGTTCTTTAAACACCTAAACAGAGTGTAGCCTTCAGCAGAATAATTCTGAAGTTGATTTTATTTAACTGTAGGCTGGCAAAATTAATCTTGAAAATCTTTTACCTCATTCAAGACTTTTATATTACTGGCATAAAAGCTCAAGCTAGTGAGCTAATTGCTGTGCTGGGAAACTAAATATGTCACTTTCAGGGGAGGGAGTATCTCTGCCCACAAAATACCCCAAACGTGGACTAGTGAGTAGCACGTAGTTAAATGAAAATACAGTCTAGTTAAACGTCACGCCATGATGTTAAGCACAGAGGACCACATGTAAATGAGGCGGTCACCTGATTCGCAGCGACTTGGGCAGTGCAGAGTGCACTCGGCAGTCCACCTGTACTGCACGGCACTGTCCCATTCAGCTAATTCTGCCCAAGTGAGGGGAGGGGAGGGGATCCCACAAATATCACAGATAAAGTGACTCTCCGCTGACTCTCAGAGTTTATAAATTTTATAGAACAGCCCGTGCATTTTTCTCCCTTTCTGTCATGACTTGCCCTGTGGCTGCTTTACTGGTGATCAGTGTGGGAGGCGGGGAAGCAACATTTCTAACCAGTAAGTTTGATAATTACAGTTATTATTTTCTGAGAAGCACTGAGTTGCTTAGCACCCCCCACTAAGCAAGGATGAGATACGGTGTTACTATGCATGTAAGATGTGGTTGAAGAGAACTAAGAGGGGGGTGAAGTAACTTGCCCCGAGTTACACAGCTGTACATAGCAGAGCCTGTGTTCCACCCAAGTCAGTCTGGCAGCCAAGCCTGGGCTGGTAACAGAATTGAGGTAAGGATAGCAAATCAAAATCACAATGAGACACCACTTAACACCTGCTACGACATGATGTGTATACTTTTTTTTTTTTCAATGGAAAAATTTCAAGTGTTAGCAAGGATGGGGGAAAACTGAAACCCTCATTCACTGCTGGTGGGGATGTAAAATGCGGCACCTGCTGTGGAAAACAGTCTGGCAACTCCTCAAAAAGTGAAACTTAGAATTACCAGAGGATGCAGCAATTTCTTTTTTCTTTTCTTTTCTTTCTTTTTTTCTTGAGACAGAGCCTCAAGCTGTCACCCTGGGTAGAGTGCTGTGGCATCACAGCTCACAGCAACCTCCAACTCCTGGACTCAAGTGATTCTCCTGCCTCCGCCTCCCAAGTAGCTGGGATTACAGGCGCCACAACACCCAGCTATTTTTTTGGTTGCAGCCATCATTGTTGTTTGGCGGGCCCAGGCTGAATTCGAGCCTGCCAACTCAGGTGTATGTGGCTGGCGCCTTAGCTGCTTGAGCCACAGGTGCTGAGCCAGGATGCAGCAATTTCACTCCAAGGTATAAGCCCAAGAGAACTGAAAACATGACTACATGAAAACCTGAGTCAAGAATGCTCCAAGCAGCATTATTCATAATGGCCCAAAGGTAGAAACGACCCAAATGTCCATCAACTGACGAAGGGATAAACAAAGGGTGGTGCATCCATACGATGGAATATTATTCAGCCATGACAAAGAATACAATGTGGCTATGCACTGCAACGCGAAGAAACCTTGAACGTTATGCTAATTGCAAAAGCCAGGCATAGAAAACCACACATTGTATAATTGCATTTTTATGACATGCCCAGAATAGGCAAATTAATAGAGACAGAAAATGGATTAGCAGGTGCCAAGAGCTGGTGGGCGGGTGAATGGGAATGGCTGTTAATGGGTGTGGGATTTCTTTAGCACAGATGAAAATGCAACATACAGCTGAATTTTTTTCTTTTCTTTCTTTTATTTTCATAATCTCTCTTCCTATAATTGGTGGAGGTGGGGTCTTGCTTTTGCCCAGGCTGGTAAGGCGCTCTGGATTTTGAAGGACCCACCCAGCCTGGCACCCCAAATTCCTGGAGTTGCAGGTGTGGCCATAGCACCAGCCAATCAACACCATTTCTCCCATCTCTCTCTTTCTGTCCTCCTCTCCTTTTCTCCAATTCTTTTCTTTCACGCTCCCCCCTTTTTCCTGTCTGTTTCTTTTTCTCTTCTTTCTCACTGCTCCCTCTTTACCCTTCTCTTCCTTTGGGCCTTTATACGAAGAAGCCACTTCAATAGCTAAGCTCTGAGATAAGGCAATTCAAAGTGAAGGAAGTGGTGAGAAGGAAAAAAGTAGGGAAGAAAGGGAATAAGAAGAAAACACACATGAGAAGGGACCAACAATGGTTGGAAGGGACCAACCATTTTGGCACCATGAAAACCCAAAACAGAGCAGTTCCCCCCCCCCACCACCAAGGGCATGCCAACAGTTACTGCAGAGGACTACGCCCATCAAGAAGTAATGAAAGTGACAGAAAGGGAACTTCAAATATGGACAGTAGAGGCAAGAGAAAGTAGAAAAACAGAATCAAAAATGGATGAAAGATATGAAGACTATAGAATGGATATGGCAGAGCTTAAGGAAATGAAGGAATCAATCAGAAACTTAAAGATGCAGTAGAAATTATGAATAACAGATTAGACCGTGGAGAAGAAAGAATCTCAGAGCTAAAGGATAAAGTTCATGAGCTAATCCAGGTAGTCAAAGAGGCAGAAGAGAGAAAAAGCAAAACATTAGCTCAGAGAATTATTGGACTTCAGGAAGCATTCAAACATACCAATTATAGGGATTCCTGAAGGGGAAAAAAAAATGTCCCAAAGGTATGGAACCCCTAGGAAGGATATCGGAAATTAAAACTCCCCAAGTTTCACTGAACAGTCTGAAACTCTCCTTTCAGAGAGATAATTGCACCCTAGGTCATCTCAACACAAACAGAGCCTCTCCAAGACACATTGTAATAAACCTGTCCAAAGTCAACACGAAACAGAAAATTCTGTAAATGCCAACTGACCTATAGGGGCAGAACCATCGGGGTGACAGCAGACTTCTCAACAGAAACTTTTCCTGTAATTCTTCATTTCCAGAAGATAATGACCATCTACCTTCAACCTTTTTTTTTCCCACTTCCTTTTTTTTTTTTATTTTTTGCAGTTTTTGGCTGGGGCTGGGTTTGAACCCCCCACCTCCGGCATATGGGGCCAGCACCCTACTCCTTTGAGCCACAGGTGCCGCCCTACCTTCAACCTTTTTAACAAAACAATTTTCAGCCTAGAATTCTGTATTCTGCTAAACGAAGAAGTTAATTGCATCCTTCAAATCTCAAATATGGTTCTTTTAAGTATTTTAAGGACATACTAAAAGCTTTGATATAAAGAACTATTTTAAGTCACACTTTTTCTAAAGCCATCTGAGATATGCCCTAACAGAGGGCTGCTTCCAAGAAACAGTTTGAAGTGCTATTGTCAAGCAGAGGCAGGGGCTCTAGGGGATTTTGGGGTCAGCAAACATGAACCTGGCAGAGCCCTGGAGGGGATTTCCCATGAGACCCCGCCCCCAGCTGAGTCACCGCCTCCTGTATTTGACCTGCAGCAAGCCGTCCTGAGCTGCAGAACCCTGAAGACCAAGGAGTGGAAAGTTTGCTGGTGCCCTGAGATCTCCAGGTCTGTCCGTTCAGGGCACTGGGTGGGAGTATTGAGGTAGGGGAGAAGACAGAACCTTTGTTCTCTAGACTTTTCCTCATTCTTACTTATAATAACTTTTCTTCAATAGCCCATTCAATAAAGATCAGGAATTCAACCTGAAAACAATAGTCTTTACAAGTTACTAAGTTAACAACTTTATTGTAATGTTCATCACAGGAAAAGTTATGAAATGATGAAAATGCCTCCTTTTTATTATTGCTGTCACTTTTTACACGAGGTTGTAAAGACTGTGGCTCTGGGACTGTTGCTTTTACTCCCGAGTTGTGTTACTATACAGACTTCAGATTTTAAAATGGGCTGTGTATGTCTGTGTTTAAGATGATGTGATAACGAATTGGGTGGAGAGATTGTTGAGCATGTTACCAGGGAGGCATTTTGTCAAGGAGGGGTAGTGATCATGGGATACCATCTCCTTGAATTAAACTGTCTGATGAACGGATAAATTCCCTTCCTGGGGCTCTATTTCAGGGACAGCAAACAGTTGGCACCATTGAAATCCGGACACTAAGTATCTATGAAAGTCCCCAAAAGTTCTTGCTGTTGTTACATCTGCATTTTTGCAGATTATGTTGGAAAATTCACTCTTGGACTTTGGTAAACCTGTGCAAAGATACGAGTTTAGTCACGCTTGCCCTGTTACATACGTTTCTATGAATTTGCTGCTTTTCCATAATATTCCATTGTAAACTGTGCCCCCAAAAGCACACGTCATGGTCTTGTGGAATGGTGTGTGTAATGGTCGAAATGGAGCCAATTCTAAAAGGAGAAACCACCCTTCCTTGGGAATGTTTATCTTCTGCAGAGTGACGTTTGTGGAGCCAGCTAACTTGATTCAAGTTCTCTTGGCATATACTTCACTAGTGTCCTATCTACGCAAGCTTCTGTCATGGGAAGTGGCTATTACAGCATGTTGGCAGCAGTGGTGCTAGTTATGAATTTGGAAAGGATGCAATCACTGCAGGATTTCTGTGGTAACTGTCCCGCTGGTAAGTGCCAAGTTAACATGTGCATTTGATCTGTTCAGTTGAAAACACGGTTGAGTTAGTCCATGAATGAATCTTTTATTCATTCATTTACAAATATTCATTCAATGTTACATATGAACTATGGATATGGGTAAGTCATTTATCCTCTTGCACCTCAACTATCAACTGGGGATAATAAGAGAACCCATCTCACGGGCTGGCTGGGAGGATCACAGGAAGGGCTTATAACCTTGTATGGCACATGGTGAGACCTCAGAAATGTTACTTTTGTGTGGAGGCTCTGTATTTAGACTGGAGGCACAGTCCGCAGTTAGCAGGTGGCAGGCAGAGGGCTCAACAGAACGGGAAAGTCAGACACATTTAAATTTTTTTTTTTTTTTTTTTGGCCGGGGCTAGGTTTGAACCCACCACCTCCGGCATATGGGACCGGCACCCTACTCCTTGAGCCACAGGGGCCGCCCAAGACACATTTAAATTTTAAGGTAGCAACAAAGGACATTACTTTTCTCCTTCATCCAGTCTATGGGTCTCTTGGATTGATCAAGAGAATTGGCCCATTTTATTCAATAGACTGAGGATTTTCTTTCCATTGACTTATTGGTTACAATATCTGCATTTTTTTATTTCCAATTCCGTGATTATGCAAAGGACGATCTAGCAAATGTATAATTTTAAAAAGTCCATCGAAATAATGTCTATCACTGTGTCATCTAGAAAACAATTCATTCTTTCTTACTCCAATTTTCCTGTAAATTTCATAATGCTTTGGGTGACAACTGTCCACTGTCAAGCATGTACAGCTATTAACTGCTTTTTGTAGGTACTTTCTGTGGGAAAAACAAGAATCAGACTTGCATTCTCTGTCCTCCAAACAGCTTCTCCAGCACAGGTGGACAAAGGACCTGTGATATATGCAGACAATGTAAAGGTATGATTTAAAACATGTTTCTTTTTCCAGAAGGTTTTTGGGAAGACAAACTTTTACTGCCAATTTACTGATTGATCTGTACTGAAAATCTTAAATGTCAAAGATTCTGACTCCTCTGTCACTGGGCAGGTTCAGTAAAATAACATACTGTAATAGCACTTATTTGTAGGTCAAGCTTTTTAATTATTAGAGGAAACATTCCTTTGATGACAGAGATGTTTTTCATTAGCAAAACGTAAAAATGCTTGCTGGAGATTTAGAAGTTAACTTTATACTCTAAAGTTCTTAGGAACATAAGTAGAATGAATATGATTTTTATTGCAGAACATAAATTTGCTTCCTGGATCTAAAGGTCAAGTATAATAAAATGTTCGGGGGGACTTTGTAGGTGTTTTCAGGACCAAGAAGCCGTGCTCCCCCATCAGCAATGCAGAGTGTGTCTGCATCTCCGGGTTCCACTGCCTGGGGGAAGGGTGCACCATGTGTAAGAAAGATTGTACACAAGGTCAAGAACTAACAAAAGAGGGTAAGTCTGCTCTTCCATCTAGTGGGAAGCTTGTTGTGTAGACATATGCCGTTAGGTTTTGAGCCTTGGAATATAAAGAAGCAATAGATTTATAGAACCTTAAAGTAACAGGTGATGAACCCCTGAGTCACGTAACTATTAATATCATATATTAATTACTATTTTAAAATTAAATTAATAAAGTACTTTTCCATTATTTTTGCATAAATGGAAGACATTTGAAGGCAGAATGTTTATTTCCAGAACCATGCTTTCTCCCGCATTTTAGATATACACTATATGTACAATTAGAATAAAAATAGCAATCTTAGGGTTTTGTTTCAAGACTTACTCACCAATCTGTGCAGGCTGTATTATGTTAACAACTTTACTGTAATGTTCATCACAGGAAAAGTTATGGAATGATGATAATGCCTCCTTTTTATTACTGCTGTCATTTTTACACAAGGTTGTAAAGACTGTTGCTTTGGGACATTTAACGATCAGAAAAATGGCATCTGTCGACCCTGGACAAAGTATGTATAATTTCCTTTTGCTAAAAAGCATTAATTGCCTTTTGCTTATGAAATAAAGAACCGGGGTTAAACTTCCCTAAAGACGAGGAATGCTATCATTAAAACGTTTTTACACCTGTGAAATGTAGGCAGAAAGTAACTAATATTGTGAGTTCCTGGTGACTCAATATGCAAAGAGAGCGTTTTCTCCAGATCAGAAATACGCACGGAACTCCGCCACTCCCCACAGTCTTTTCTGTTCTGTCACCTTCCAATCTGTTTGCCGCCTCTTACCTTTCCTCACTGATCAGCCCAGCTCCCAGAGTTCAATGCCAGCCCTGAAAACGATACCGAACAAGGCTAAAGATTGCCTGTTACTCACCCTCCAGAATGTGACATGTGGCTTGGGCACACGAGGCCACCACAAGTAGTAAAAAGCCAGTGATATCTGAGAGAACATGACCATTAACTTGTGAGACCAGCGCTTCTCCAACTGTGGTCAGGTGCCGGCCTTCTCAAGGTCTGTCGTACGTCCCCGGCCACACCAGCGCACGGTTGGAGAATAAGCATTTAGAAACTTTTAAGGCAAAACGGCAGACTAATGTGGAATGTTGACTCTAAGAGTAAACATTTGAGCTTTTTTTCTGAGACAAGGTTTCATTCTGTCACCCCAGCTAGAGTGCTGTGTCATCCTCCTCCTGAGTAGCCGGGATTACGGGTGCGCTCCACTATCCCCGGCTAATTTTTTCTTTTTCTTTTTTTTGGTAGCGATGGGGTCTCACTCTTGTTCAGGCTGGTCTCACCGCAAGTGATTCTCCTTCATCAGCTTCCCAGACCCATGCATGTTGTATACGCCTTTATCTTTGTTTTTTTTTTTTTCACTTAATTTTTCTACTAGAAAATCATTTTTACTATCTTTTGCAAGTGTTATTGGTTTGTGACAGATCGAAGTTGTTTTCTTTTTAAGGTTCTACACACACTGCTCAGAGTCGTTGAGTGTCTCCGCATGGAAAAGTGGGAGTGGGTGTGAACTGGGCTTTGGAGGATGGGAAGGAGCCAGGGAATGTACAAGGACAATGGTGGTGACGGTAATGGTGACAGCTGCCATTTATTGGGTGTGTCAGGCATGCGAAAGTGACCTCATTCGTTAGCTCTTTCCAACAGTCCTGGAAGCATACTCAGATGAAAAAATCGAGGCTTAGAGAGATTTCTCAACTTGCCCAAGGTCCTCTGGAAAGCAGCAGACCTGGGGCTCAAACCCTGGTTTGTCTGATGCTGAAGCCAGAACAAGGCTAGACCTCTCCCCTCTTTCAGATATGCCAGTGACGGTCAAATGTAGCCAAGAGACTTGGGAGTGAGAGACGACTCAGGTAAAGTGGCCTGAACTCAGGTGCTGCAGGAAGCTGAGGGCAGCCAGCTGGAAGGTTTCCACATCTCAGCATCAGCTATGAACATGCAGTCCCGTCTCTGTGTCACCAGGCTAAACAGTCAAAGTTTTAACCCGCAATCCTCTGCACCTATATTCATTATTTGAACTCTTTTCATTGAACTAAGCTGTTCTTCGAATGGGAAGTCTGTGCTCGTGAATGGGACGAAAGAAAGGGATATGGTCTGTGGACCGACTTTGGCCAACTTCTCCCCAGGACCCTCCTCCACCACCACGCCTGCCCCCACCAGAGAGCCAGGTAGCTGGTTTGATGCTGTGAAATCTAACTGAATATATTATGGTTGTTCCCAGCTGTTATTTAAATTGCACCAATACTGTGGTGTCTCACGTCCCCACCTTCAATGGACCCTCCAGGTACCTCCCTCCTTGTTCCCCACCATCCAGGACGGGTCTGTTTTGGGCAAGGTGGGACTTCACCCAAACAGACACATCTTCATCAAGGGCAAATAAAGGGGGTTAGAACGTCCCTCATATGCTCGAAAGGGTAAAACACTTACCTTTTAGGGCCTTCTAAGAAAATGAAGTTTGGAGCTTTGTTTTTTTTTTTTTTTTAAGTTTTCTAAGTTTACTAAGTTAGCAGGTTGGAAACGGCCAAGGCTCTGACCCTCTCAGAGTTGGCCCATGGAAATACAGACAGGAGAGTGTTTGCAGAGACCCGTTCCCATGCGCCTGTCTCCTTTTGCTCTTTTTTGAAGGACACGCTCCGCAGGTCCTCACCAGCTTCTTGGCGCTGACGTCGGTGGCGCTGCTGCTCCTGGTCTTGGTCCTGATCCTCCGCGTCTCTGTTGTCAAACGAGGCAGAAAGAAACTCCTGTATATAGTCAAGCAACGTAAGCTCCCTGCTCACTGTGATGTGAGCTCTCTCAAGACAAAGCTGTTTGCAGCAGAAGGGAAGGGCTGTAGAAATGAGGTCTGACACTGTGGCTATCAAGCAGGGACAGTTTTTTCCCCGAGGGGACATTTGGCAATGTAGTGGGTCTGGAGACAGTTGTGGTGGGCCATGCTTTGTAGTGGGGGCTGGGGGACACTGCTCACCTGCTAGGATGCCCAGGACACCCCTCGGCGAAGGTGATCTAGCCCCAGATGTTAACAGTGCTGACGGGGAGAAAGGCTGGGGTGCAGCAGAACACATCCCAGGGTTCTAGAAAAATGACAATTTAAGTATGCTGCCGTCTCAGATAGTGGGTGTGTGTGTGTGTGCGCACGCCCTGCACAAAGGACTCCGGCAAGGAAGAATCAGAAAAAAACATTCCCTGCACGCTCTTCTGCTTGGTAAGTAGCTTTAAATCGAGTTTAGACTCACATGCAGAGGAGGCATTGTGAGCTAAGAGGAGGTTTGAAGTGAGTTTACGAGATGGATTATTATAATACCCATCTGGATTAAACAAAAAATCTCAACAGTGAATGTCATTCATTAATCCATTAAACGAGACAGAATTTCTGTAAGGTACCCAGCAAGTACCGGGCAGAGTCAACCAAAGCCACAGGCGATGTGTGTGGATAGATGTGGGGCAGTCTGTCTTGTGTCTCTGCGGAGGGCAGGATGAGCTGTGACAGGCTCACGATGACTCCACAGGAGGAATTCTGAAAGCAAAAGCTTAACCCAAAACACTTCAGTCAGACCAGAGTGTGTCAATTTGAAGGTTGTTAAGACATACGGGATGACCCAAAGTTCAGGTGTGAAGACAGGGAAAATGGGACCTTGTAGCTAAATGCACCTTTATTTACCAAATAGTCATGACAACATTTTACAAAGTGTGCTCAACACGTTGGTCACCTCTTTGCGAAATTTTGTAAATAAAGGTCCATTTAGCTACAATGTCCCATTTTCCCTGCTGGGTACATGTATAAGGTGCCACTACACACAACCTTTGGTGCACCCATGTATGGGGGGGAGCATTCGTAAAGTCTTATCCAAAGATATACGGCACTAATTTAAAGATTCTTTTTAATGCAGCACAAAACTCTTTTAGCTTGTGAAATGTACAGAAAAACGCATGAATGTAAAGTTTAACAGATTGTAAATGAACACCCCCAAACCTTCCCTGGGCCAACAATAGACCGGAGTTGCCTCCCTCCGAGCCCTGCACGCCGCAGCCTTGTAGACCACAGCCGCCTCCCCGCTGCTGCTAACCACAGCTAGATCTGCACAGCGTTTACTTCCTTGTTCTTTATGGTTTAACTACCTAACGACCCCGTTTTATTTGGCTGTGTGTGAATGTCACACAAGTGGAGTCACAGGCGGTGTGTGTGGCCCCTTCTCACCCTCCACCCTGTATCTTTTGAGATTCACCCCTGGGTTGAGTTCCCCTGTGCTGATTTCCACTGCTGCAGACTCTCCTATGGAGTGACCGACAGATCATTGCTCACTCCTTCTAACCCTGGAGGACCCTGGGCTGCTTTCCAGTTTGCCGCTGTTACAGACAAGGACATGAATATTTTTCTGCGTCCTTACGGATGTCAGTACACATAAGCACGTGTTTCTGTTTCCTTTTTATTTTTTTAACCTAGGAATAAAATCTGCTGAGATATGAGGAATGTGTATCTTGGTAGGTATAGCAGACAGTTTTCCAAAACGGTTGGCCCCCATGTACACTTCCCCAGCGGTATGGAACAGCTGGCTCCGCGTCCCTTCTACCTCTTGGTACCATCCGTCTATTTTTACCTATCTGATGGGTGGAGACGAGGATCTCGCTGTGGTTTTGATTTGCGTTTCCCTGATTCCCAGTGAGGCCAGAGGCCTTTTCATGTTACATCAGCCATTCGAATGTCCTCTCTTGTGAGTGCCTGATCAAGTCTTTTCAGCATTTCCTCTTAGGGCTATCTGCTGTTTTCTTATTAATTTATAGGAACTTTTTAGTCTGTTGCTCATGTGCTGCAAATATCTTTTCCTATTTTGTGGTTTGCCCTTTCATTCTCTTTCTGAGGTCTACACCTCTCTGGGGTAGGGAAACTGGGGCCTTCTGATTTTAAGATTTCTTTTTTATTTTTAAGCACCAAAGGAGGCGAGAAAAGCCTCATCTTTCTCTGCTGCACCCCCTTTTTTTATTGAGACAGAGTCCCACTTTGTTGCCCTTGGTACAGCAACCTCCAACTCTTGGACTCAAACAATTCTTTTGCCTCAGCCTCCTGAGTAGCTGGGACTACAGGCATCCGCCAGAACACCTGGCTATTTTGTTGTTGTTGTTGTTTTAACAGGCCCGGGCAGGGTTCAAACCCACCAGCCCTGGTGCATGTGGCCAGCACTCTACCCAGTGAGCTACGGGTGCCACCTGCTGCTCCCCTTTTAATAAAAGGGTTTCTTCTGGGGTGGCACCTGTGGCTCAGTCAGTAAGGCGCCGGCCCCATATACCCAGGGTGGTGGGTTCAAACCCGGCCCCGGCCAAACTGCAACCAAAAAATAGCCGGGCGTTGTGGCGGGCGCCTGTAGTCCCAGCTACTCAGGAGGCTGAGGCAAGAGAATTGCTTAAGCCCAGGAGTTGGAGGTTGCTGTGAGCTGTGTGAGGCCACGGCACTCTACCGAGGGCCATAAAGTGAGACTCTGTCTCTACAAAAAAATAAAAAAAAAAAAAAAGGGTTTCTTCTGTAAAATTTGGATTCAGTCGAAAGGCACCACTTAAAGACCTAGAAGGCTACAGGTGACCTACGGCTGTAGATTCCACCCCCTGCTCCTGATTTTAAAGAACTCTCTCTCCCATCCTACCCCAGATGACAACAAAGTTCTTTATAAAATGCTTTCCAGAAGTATTTATGAGTAATGAGTGAATTGCCATGGAACTATAATCAGTTTTTAAAAAATTTTTCAGATCATTCAAAAGATGATAGATCATAGGAAGTTACAAAGAACAGTACAGAAAAGTCTCATGTGTCATTCATGGGGTCACATCTTGTAGGATAGCATCAGAACCAGGAAGCTGATGGTGGCACTTGGCGCAGGCATATGCAGTGAGTCATTCTGGCAAATGAGTAGAATCGTGTAACCACCGGCACACTCGGAATACAGAACTCTCCATCCCCACAAGCTCTGCCCCACGTGCCCTTTCTAGACACGTCCCGTCCCTGCCCCCACGGGCCCCAGCTCCTGGCAGCCACTCATCTGTTTTCCATCCCTGTACTTCTGTCAGTTCAGGAGTGTTGGATACATTAATATATAGAATCACACGATACGTGTCAAACCTAAGTAGTAGACAGAGAGAGATTCTCTAAAAAAACCCTGATATTTATCCAGGAGCACACTGCAGCGTCCACCTGGTGGGGGCATCCAGAGAAGTAAAGGGAGACAGCTTTTTTTTGGGGGGGGGAGACAGAATCGCCCTTGGTAGAGTGCTATGGTGTCACAGCTCACAGCAACCTCAAACTCTTGGGCTTAAGCAATTCTCCTGCCTCAGCCTCCTAAGTAGCTAGGACTATAGGCTCCCACCACAATGCCCCACTATTTTTTGTTGCAGTTGTCATTGTTTAGCTGGCCCAGGCCAGATTCAAACCCACCAGCCTCAGTGTATGTGGCCAGCTCTGTAACCACTGTGCCACAGGTGCCGAGCCAGGAAGACAGGGTTTTTAAGGGAAAAATGAGGAGGGTTGTGCATGATATATATTTGAGACAGAATCTCACTTTGCTGCCCTGGACAGAGTGCCGTGGCGTCATAGCTCACAGCAACCTCAAACTCCTAGGCTAAAGCAATCCTCTCGCCTCAGCCTCTTGAGTAGCTGGGATACAAGTGCCTACCACAAGGCCCAACATCTTTTCTTTTAGAGACGAGGTCTCACTCTTGCTCAGTCTGGTCTCAAACTCGTAAGCTCAGGCATTCCACCCATCTCAGCTTCCCAGAGTGCTGGGATTACAGGCGTGAGCCCCTGTGCTGGGCATTGCATATGATTTCATGGCTACAAAGATCAATAACAAGGATGGCTTCAATCCAAGGTTGGACCAGCAGTTGCTGGGTAAATGTCCTTGCATCTTCCCAGAGGCAGTTTTTGTGCAAGGTTGAGGCTTTTGTAGAGTTGTGACAATTCTCATTGTCAGGCATCTGTGACAGGGTTTTTGACAGCGACTCTGTTTTGGTTCTGACAACTTTCACATGTGCAACCTTTTAAGATTAGCTTTTGTCAAGCACGATGCCCTTGACACCCACCTAGGTTGTGTGTTTTCAATAGTTCATTCTTTTTTCTTGCTGAGTAGTATTCCAAAGCATGGTGGTATCACATGTGGTATCAGGCACCTGTTGCCAGACACTTTGTTTCCAGTTTTGAAGCTCATAGAACTGGTAGGGATAATCACATAGAGGTTTATGTGGAGATACATTTTTTTTTTTTTTTTGTGAGACAGTCTCAAGCTGTTGCCCTGGGTAGAGTGCTGTGGCGTCACAGCTCACAGCAACCTCAAACTCTCCGGCTTAGGCGATTCTCTTGCCTCAGCCTCCCAAGTAGCTGGGAAAACAGGTGCCCGCCACTACACCTGGCTATTTGTTGTTGTTGCAGTTGTCATTGTTGTTTAGCTGGGCCAGGCCGGGTTTGAACCTGCAGCCTTGGTGTATGTTGCTGGCGCCCTACCCACTGAGCTATGGGTGCTGCCTGGAGATACATTTTCATATATAAGGTAAGTTGCTGAGAGTGCTGTTGCTGGGTTACATGCTAAATGCTTGCTTAGTTTTTTAAGAATCTGTCAACTACTTTCCAGAGGAGCGGTATCATTTTAATTCTCACCAGCCATTTATGAGAGAGAGATGCGGTTTCTTTGCATCCCTGCAGGCATTTTGCACTGCCACGATTTTTTGTTTCAGTGGTTCTGACAGGTGTGCAGTGGTACCTCATTGAGGCCTTCAGTTGCATCTCCTAATGGTTGGACATTTTTCCATGTGCTTATTTTTCTTCTTTGTATCTTCTGCCATGAAGTGCTCCTTCAGATCTTTTGCCTGTTTTCTAATTGTCTTATTTGTTTGTTTTATTGTTGAGATCTGAGAGCTCTTTGTATTTTGTAGATATGAGTCTGATCTCAGATAGGTGGTTTGTAAATATTGCTCTGCACTCGGCAGCCTGCCTTTCCATCCGCTTCACAGGGCCTTCCACGGAGAAAAAGTTTTCAATTTTGACGAAGTCCAATTTATTGATTCTTTTCATTGGTGGAGTCATGTCTAAGAATGCTTCATTGAGTCTTTGGTCCCAAAGACACAGATATTTTTTTCTGGTGTTGTCTTCTAAAACTTGTGTTTCACATTTAAATCTCAGATTCATTCGTTTAGTTACATTTTGTATAAGCTGTGAGAGGCTTAGGTCAGGTTTTTTGTTTTGTTTTGCTTTTTTTGCTTATAGAAGTTCAATTTATCCAGCATCATGTGTTTAAAACATTTGCCTTCCTTCATGGTATCTTTGTTGAAAATCAATTGTCTATTCTTGTGGGGGTGGATTTCTGGTTTTTCTCTTCTGCTCCATTGATCTGTATGTTTATTCTTTTGCCAATACTACACAGTCTTGATTACTATAAAAGAAATCTTCCCCTTCCCCTCCGACAAGGTTTGGCTCTGTCGCCCAGGCTGGAGTGCTATGGTGTGATCGTAGCTCACGCAGCCTTGCACTCCTAGACTCAAGCTATTCTTCTTTTTTAATATTGTTCTAGCTCAGCGGTTCTCAACCTGTGGGTCGCGACCCACAGGAACTATATTAAAGGGTTGCGGCATTAGGAAGGTTGAGAACCACTGTTCTAGCTATTTCCATATAACTTTAGGAAAGTTTGAATATCTTTTGTATATCTACAAAAAGTCAGCTGGGATTCTGCAGCTTGTATATCAGTTTAGGGAGAATTGCCATCTTTAATGTGTTAAGGACAGTCAGGCCTTGTTTAATGACTACGTTTTGAGAAATGTGTCATTAGGGGATTTTGTCATTGTGTGAATAGCACAGAATTTATGTACTTACATACACCTAGATGATGTAGCCTAGCACATCCCCGGGCTACATGGTTTAGCGTACTGTTTCTAGGCTACAAACCTAGGGACAGTATGTTACTATACTGGATACTCGAGGCAACTGTAACACAATGGTATTTGTGTATCTAAACATATCTAACTATAAAAAAGGTACAGTAAAGATACAGTATTGAAGATAACAAGTGGTACATCTGTATAGGGCGTATGCTTGGGAAATGGCTAATATTTCATGCTATAGTGATTCATTTTCAGGACATTTTGTAGCCAACGTAGACAATAAATAAACTCATTTCTAAAGATAAATACAGACATTTGATAGGAGGGAAAATCACAAATAATCTCTAGAAAAACTCATGCTTGCTATTATCTCTCTTGAGGACGAATTTGTTAAGATTAAACTTGAGACCGTTTGCTGCTTCGAGATGTTCTACAGCTCTGATTCTTGGAAAATACGTATGAAACGATTAACACAGACAACAAAACGTAAGAATCTTTTAAATTGCTTTTCAGCATTTATGAAACCAGTTCAAACTGCACAAGAAGAAGATGCCTGTAGCTGCCGGTTTCCAGAAGAAGAAGAAGGGGGGTGTGACCCATGAGATGGAAGCACAAGGGCTGTTGGACTCTCGGAGAAATTTCAGCAATTCCCCCATCATGTTTTCCAAAACCCAAAACGCCATCCTCAATAACACCCAGCATTCCCCCCGACAAGTTTTTTTTTCTAAATGCTAGTAAGTTGGCCTTTAAAAATGCACCACTATTTTAACAGAACAGACACGTAGGGACAGAGCGGTGGTAAAGGGTATTTTCTAGATACCATTTCACAGGCTGCAGGCTGAGGCTAGCCTTTAGAAATCCAAAGAAAAATATAGTTTAAATTTAATCACATAGGCCAACAACCCAGCTACAATCATAATCCAAATCAATGCAGGTTTGTGTGCAAATATGACATATGGCAATTAGCCGTAAGATGCAGTAAGTAGCCCCAACCAAACTTTCCATCGGGCCTATCATTTAGACGTGGTTGGGGGAGAGGGGTCAGAGTGCCTGAGTTTGGCGTCAGACCTTGATGAAGCGTTTCAGAAAGAGTTCACATGTCTTCCTGTATTCCATGGCCCTTCCATCCTCACACCTCCTGCCTTTGTCTTGCTCCGCTCTGAACCAGGTTACTTTTGTTTTGTTTTATTCTTAACTTTTTACATAATATTTGACACACAAACTAATGAATGAAAGGTATGAAGCACAGTGAGACAATGAACACCCATGAACTCATAGCCCAGCTGGAGTGCTGGGACAGGGCCCACCAAACTCCCATGGCCAAATCTGGAACCATTTGCCTGTTTTGTTGTTGTTGTTGTTTGTTTGTTTTTGAAGAGCTGGGTCTTGCTCTGTCACCTGGGCTGGAGCACACTGGCTATTCATAGGTATGATCTTAGTGCACTACAGCCTGGAACTCCTGGCCTCAAGTGATCCTCTGGGACTACAGGTGCGAGTCATTGGGCATGGCTGCCTTTATAGCTTATAATTAAAAAAATAATTTATCATATAATCATGTACCTTAAAATGATGTAATTTAGTTTTGTTTGTTTTTGAGCTTTATGAAAATGGTCTTGTGCTGTATGTGAAACTTCTGTGATTTGCTTGAATCAGTCAAAATTATATGATTTTTATGAGACTTGTTTATGTCAAGTGTAGCTTTAGTGTATTTATTTTTACTGACTAATTTTGCAAACATGCCATTATTTATCAATCCATTCTCTACTAAGGGAGATTGGGTTGTTTTTAGGTGCGTTACAATCATGAACAATGTTGCTATGATTTTTTAAAAATATATTTCTTGTGCAAGAGTGCTGCCGGGGCAAGTTTCTGAAAGTAATAATTGCTGGATCTTATGGCACAGGAATGCTCAGCTTTATAAGCTGGTGCCCTACCAACACATGCTAAGTTATGCAGAAATAGCAAATGACTCCCTAATTTTTAATGGATTATAACAAAACAACAAAGGTCCATTTATTATAATCATGACAGGCCAGTTGCAGGCTGGCTGGGGCTCTGCTCCACATAATTTCACTCTGGAATTTAGGTGGATGGGGAGATTCTATTTGGAACATTGGCCATCTCATGGCAGAGATATCTGTCACTTCTTTTCATATTTAGCTAGATTGACTCGAACCTTTAGAATGAGTCGTGAAGCAAGCCAAGTATTAATAGGGCACAAAAGTATATAATGTTCACACAGGGAGGGACAGAAATATTTCTGAATAGGATCTACCTCAGTGCCAAATTGCTCTTTAAAATGGTTGTCCCAATGTAGGCTCCCGTGAGTCATGTAAGTTTCCTGGGTGTCTCATAAGGTATTCCATCGATCCAATCCTTGCTACTTTCTGGTATTGCCAGATTCCTTTAATTTTGCCAGGCTGGTGGGTATAAAATGGGAGCTTGCTGTGGTCTTATTTTGCATTTCTTGGTTACAAATAACTATTTTCTCACATGTTTATATATAATGTGTGTTTTCCTTTTTGTCCAATGCTTGCTTGTACCTTTTTGCCCATTTAAAAACAATTAGTTGTCTTTCTTATTGATTCCAAGAACATCTTTATATATTCTGGATCATCATCTTTGATCAGTTACATGTGTTATAACTACCGCCTTTTGCAGGAGACACCTGAAAAGAAACACCTTGGTCACAAGGGAATGGGGAAGGGATTAGTCTCTCGTTGAAAAGCACGAGAGCAGGTACATCATTGCTTGGCAAGCTCCACACCAGTGGTGTAAATAGCCACAGGATCACTCTAGAAATAGCCACAGGCAAAGTTAGTCAGACTCCTCCTAAGACTGACTGCTGCACCTTTGAGGCACTCCGGCATCTCTGACCTGACTGAGACAACGGGCTCCCCGGCACTGATGGGGAATCATACCCAGAGAGAGCTTGTACAGCAGTCCACATCCTGGCAGTTTCATGGCTGGGGCCGGTGGCCTAGCGTCCCAGCTCGGACAAATGGCAATGAGGATGGGAAAGTGGGCAAGGACCGAAGGGAAAACAAGCTTTTAGCAAACAAAAGAAAGAGAGGAGAAGTATATAAGAATATTCGGGAATGAGAAGAGCCTTTAGCAAGAAGAAATATATAAGAAAAGATTCGGGAGAGAATGGGCGGAGGGAGGGTGATTGGTGGGACTACACCTGTGGTGCATCTTCCAAGGGTACACGTGAAACTTAGTAAACGTAGAATATAAATGTCTTAACACAATAACTAAGAAAATGCCAGGAAGGCTATGTTAACCAGTGTGATGAAAATGTGTCAAATGGTCTATAAAACCAGTGTATGGTGCCCCATGATCGCATTAATGTACACGGCTATGATTTAATAATAAAAACAAAAAGAAAGAAAAAAAGATTCGGGAATAAGTAGAACCTTTAGCAAACAAGAGCCTTTAGCAAACAAAGAGGGGAGAAATATATAAGAATTGGGAATGAGCACAGCCGTTAGCAAACAAAAGAAAAAGAGAAGAAATACATAAGAAAGATAAGAACTCAGGAATAAGAACCTTTAGCAAACAAAAGAGAGGAGAAATATATAAGAAAAGGGACAGAGGATGAGCCTGGGGGTGAGAGAAGCCTTTGGCAGATAAAAACAGCAAGGGAAAGAAGAAATATATAAAAAGTAAAAAGATAAGATACAAGAAGTTTGGGAAACAAAGGGAAAAGAGATAAGAAATAAAAAGAAACAGGAGGGATGCTGCTTTGAGTAATGCGGGGCCTCCAACAAATTCGTAAACAAAGGGAAAATCCGCTGGAGAAAGCGGGACCTTTGACCAAACCGAAGGAGAACCTGCTTTAGGGAAGCGGGACCTTTGACCAGGTCAAAGAGGGGCTCGAAGTAAATGAGAACTTTTGGCACCCCGACGAGGGCCCCCGGCACCCTATCCCATCCCGCACTCCTTACTCAAAGGAGGGCAGGAAGCAAAACAGCAGCTGGAGTAACGTGGAACCTTTGCAAAAAGAAGCTTGAGAAAAAGATAAATGTAAGAAAAGGGTAAGAAGTTTGGGATCGGGTTGTAAGAACTCTCATCAGTTAGGGAAAGAATATCTAACTGCCTTCCCCATATCATCGTCTGTGGTCAGCAGAAAGCAGTTTAGAACTGACGTAGGGCGGCGCCTGTGGCTCAGTGAGTAGGGCGCCGGCCCCATATACCGAGGGTGGTGGGTTCAAACCCGGCCCCGGCCAAACTGCAATAAAAAAATAGCCGGGCGTTGTGGCAGGCGCCTGTAGTCCTAGCTACTCGGGAGGCTGAGGCAGGAGAATCGCTTAAGCCCAGGAGTTGGAGGTTGCTGTGAGCTGTGTGAGGCCACGGCACTCTACCGAGGGCCATAAAGTGAGACTCTGTCTCTACAAAAAAAAAAAAAAAAAAGAACTGACGTCGCCCCCTGTCCCTTCAAGACAGTCAAAGGTTCTATATGGAACGACAGAAAAAAGCAGGAAAAAGAGAACGGCAGGCCAGAAAGACCTTCGGCAAAAAAGAAAGCAGCCGGAGAGAAAAGATCCTGGCAATTCAGATACAAGACCAATGTTGAAGGTAATGATCTGAGTTCATGTTTTGCGTATGGACAGCCACCGGTCCCAACACCATTCACTTAATGCTACTTCTTATCCCCTGTGGAGCTGCAAGGCCACTCTGCCATCCAAGTTTCCACATGGCCCTGGGGCAGCTTCTGTGTGCTCTCTCCTGCTCCATCATCAGTTTGCCGACCCTGTGCCAGCAGATTCAACACTATCTTTCTTGCAATAGCTTTGTAATAACCCTTGGTAGCCCAGTGGACACCTTGTTCAACATCAGGAATGTTGTGGGTATTGTTGGTCTTTCATTTTTTTTTAATAAAAATTCTACAATCTGAATCCCTAAAGTCTTTTATTAATAAAAATATTTTATTTTAGAATATAATGTATGAAAAACAAGTGCCTGGAACGTAGCTTGATAAACCAAACCAGAGGGGGGCTATTCTCCCTTTTATAGAAGAATTCTTAATGCCCAAGTGAGAATTTCTCAACCTCTCAAACATCAGGAAAATGAGCAATAAAACCAAATGAAGTCACAAATCAGTGGAGTGGGTGGGGACGCTCACCCCACTGGGGGTGCTGGGATAAGCCCTTTAGAAAGCTCTTGGCTTTCAAGAGGAGCCTTCGCTCCTAGTCAACAGATATTCACAGTCAACCCAAATGACCATGTGGGGACATTCATAGCAGGGTGACCTGTGATAGTCACACAGAGAAGGCAGCCAACACCCACTCCCACAGGTTGGGTAAAAGGCAGTGCATTCAAGAAAGTAACCAGCCGCTGCTGCAGGCCCTGTGGCCCCTGGGCTTCACAGCCATGGCTCCCTAAACCTCCACTAGTATCCCAGAGCTGGAGTCTTTTTCGTCCACAAAATCATCACCCTCTTGGTGCTCAGATGTGGTAGTGGAAACCGAGGAGATCAGAGAAGGGTCTTGGGGTGACAGAGGCTCAGAGATGTCAGACAAGGGAATGTCTGCAGAGACGTGAGGGCTGTGGGACCCAGTGGGCCCGGGCTTGGTCCTGTGACGAGGACTAGGACTGAGCCTGGGTTTGAGGTTAGGCCTGGGCCTGACAGTGGGCCTGTGAAAGGAACTGAGGTTAGGCATGGGTCAGCCAGCCAGTGAGCCAGTGGGACTGGGAATGGAACTGAGCTTGGGCACTAGAACTGCCAGCCAGCAAGCCAACAAGTGGACCTAGGAACAGAACTGAGCTTGGGCACTGGGCCTGCCAGCCAGCCAGCCAGTGGGCCTAAGAATGAAACTGAGTTTGAGCACTGGGCTGGCCTGCCAGCCAACCAGTGGGCCTGGAAAAGGAACTGAGGTTGGGCACTGGGCCAGCCAGCCTGCCACCAGATATTGGCCCTGAGTATGTAAGTGAGGTAGGGCATGTAGCCAGCCAGCCAGCCAGCCACCCAGTGGGCCTGGGAATGGAACAGAAGTTGGGCACTGGATCCTCCAGCCAGCCAGCCACCCAGTGGGCCTGGGAATGGAACTGAGGTTGGGTACTGAGCTTGCCAGCCAGGCGTCCTGCCAGCCAGGTAGTGGGGCTAGGAATGGAATTGAACTTGGGCAGTGGGCCTGCCAGCTAGTCAGCCAGCCCGCCAGCCAGCCCACCAGCCAGGCACTCAGTGCGCCTGGGAATGGAACTGAGGTTAGGCCCTGGGGCTGCTAGGCAGCCAGCCAGTGGGCTTGTTTATGGAAGCGAGGTTGGGCACTGGGCCTGTCAGCCAGCCAGCCAGCTAGCCAGGCCGCTGGCCTGGGAATGGAAGAGAGGTTCAGAACGGGGCATGCCAGCCAGCGAGCCAGCCAGTCAGTGGGTCTGGGACTGGAACTGAGGTTGGGCACTAGGCCTGCCAGCCAGCATGCCAGCCATCCATCCAATGGCCCTGGGAATGGAACTGAGGTGGGCACTAGGCCTGCCAGCCAGCATGCCAGCCAGCCATCCAATGGGCCTGGGAATGGAACTGAGGTGGGCACTAGGCCTGCCGACCACACAGCCAGGGGCCCTGGAATGGAACTGAGGCTGGGTAGTGGGCCAGCCAGCCCCCAGCGGGCCTGATAATGGACCAGCTCTTGCTCGGGCTGGTCTTAAACCCGTGAGCTCAGGTAATACACGTGCCTTGGCCTCCCAGAGTGCTAGGATTACATACGTGAGCCACCGCACCTGGCCCTGGGAGCTGACATTTTTACAAAATGGAGTTAATTTACACAAGTGTTTAGAACAGTGCCCAACAAAGAGCAGGCACTGTGTGCATGCGTGTGTGTATGTCTGCGTGTGCTGGCTCTTCCCATGCATGTGAATGGTACGACACTGCCCCGGTTAGTTAAAACTTCTTTAATGTCCAATAATAAAGTCTGAAAAGGTTTCTTCAGAAATCATTTGTACATCTTTTTTCAAGTTACTTCTAGGTACCTTGCTGTTGCTTTTTACTTATTATTATTTTTTTTTTTTTTGCAGTTTTTGGCCGGGGCTGGGTTTGAACACACCACCTCTGGCATATGGGGCCGGCGCCCTACTCCTTTGAGCCACAGGCGCCCCCCCCCCCGTTGCTTTGTAAATGTTTTTTTTTCTTGCTAGAATGTAGAGATACAGTTCATTTCTTTAAACTGGATTATAGCTGGTCTCTGTGCTAAGCTTTCCTATTTATTTATTTATTTTTGTTGCCGTTTGGCCGGGACCAGGTTCGAACCCGCCATCCTCAGTATATGTGGGGCTGGCACCCTACTCACTGAGCTACAGGTGCCGCCCAAGCTTTCCTATTTCTAATAACATGTATGTAGACTTTTTTGTTTTCTACATAGACAATCACATTATTTGCAGTAATGCTTTCTTCCTTTTCCAGCCCTTTGTTTCTTGCATTTTACTTACTAATTGGCATATTGTTAGGACTCCAATACAATGGCATAGCCTGGTTTTGTTTTTTTTTTGGAGACAGGGTCTCTCTGTCACCCAGGCGAGAGTGCAATTGTCTGATCTTAACTCACTGCAGCCTTGAACTCCTGGGCTTGAGTGATCCTCCCACTTCAGCCTCCCAAAGTGCTGAGATTACAGGTATGAGCCACTACACCTGGCCAGGTGGCCTGTTTTTTTCTTTTATGGAAATACTTTTAGTTTTTGTTTTTTTTGCAGTTTTTGGCTGGGGCTGGGTTTGAACCCACCACCTCCGGCATATGGGGCCGGTGCCCTACTCCTTTGAGCCACAGGCACCGCCCTACTTTTAGTTTCTTTGTATATGTATTTGATCAGATTAAGGAAATTCTCTTTTATTCCTGGCTTATGAAGATGATTTGTTTTTATTTTTTATCATGAATGGGTAGTGAACTTTACAAATATTTTTCTGTTAAAAAATAGCATTTGATTTGCAGATGAATCAGCTGATGGTTTTTATCATCTTTGATTTTAAAGATGGATCCGAACTACAGCAATAGTTCAAGAAGATTATGCCTAAAAGAAATTTAATGCAGTAATAGGTATCCATTTTTTTCTCCTCTTCACAGGATATATTTTCTTATGCTTGGGCAGATGATATATATGTTCAGAAAATATTTGTAGTTTTAATTTAAATCGATGAAGCACCTTCATTTGGTTTTTTTCTTTACTATTTGGTAAGAGATTTTTGTTATAGTAAAAGGGGAGGTAATATTTATGGAGGATTGTATTAACTTTCCGAAAAACATCAGCAAACATATTAAAACACTCTTAAGAGTAAGAAAGGCAAAATAACTTACAGAACAAGATCAATTGGAATTTGATTTGAGCACATGACCTACTGTGAATGTCCCGTATGAGGTCTCTGGGTGGAATTACCTGAAAATCTGGGAGCCTGAGCAGTTGGCTGCAGGCAGGAGTCCTTTGAACCTGGTGTTCTGGCAAGAATAAGAGAATAATCTTCGGTGGTAAAATTCTTCTAAGAGGCAAAGCAAAGTTTAGGGAGTTTACCTGTGCTGTTTCAGCAACAAAGCTAGCTATAAATTTTTTCGTTCTTTCCAGATCATGAAGCCATAAATTCTTTTTTTTTTTTGTAGAGACAGAGTCTAACTTTACCACCTTCCGTAAGAGTGCCATGATGTCACAGGACTCACAGCAACCTCCAGCTCTTGCGCTTCTGCAATTCTCCTGCCTCAGCCTCCCAAGCAGCTGCGACTACAGGTGCCCGCCACAACGCCCGGCTATTTTTTGGTTGCAGTTCAGCCGGGGCTGGATTTGAACCCACCACCCTTGGTATATGGGGCCAGCGCCCTATTCACTGAGCCACAGGCGCCACCTGAAGCCATAAATTCTAAAGTGATTTTCCTTTTGGCTTTAGGCTCATGGTCTTTGATTATCAGTCCTACATACAGAAAGGGACTGGTCATGCCCCACAGGCTTAGGGCATCCAGGGCAACTCAACTGGCCTGTCATGTGTCCCAGACTATAAGCACAAATCAATTTATTCTGCTTATCTGATAGAGGCTGTGTTTATTGCACAGACTACGAATCCTTATTGTAGTAAATTTGGAGATAGTATACGAAAGTTATAAATGAAAAACAGAACTTAGAGTCATCTTTCTCCCTAAATGATGATTAACAGGGAAAGAAAATTGAGACAGAATACAACGATCCCCTTCTGAATTTAATTTAGGAAGTCCAACAATTAGGTTTGATAGCTATAAATGTAAGTTTTTTTTTGTTTTGTTTTGTTTTTTTGGCTGGGACCAGGCTTGAACCCGCCACCCCCGGTATATGGGGCCGGTGCCCTACTCCTTGAGCCACAGGTGCTGCCCAAATGCAAGTTTTTATGATCAAAAATTAAAATATGTAGGGATATACTAATTGAAAATGGATGTTTGGTTTCATTTTTGAGACAGGGTCAAGGTCTTGCTGTGTCTCTCAGACTACACTGCTCTGGTGTCAGCCTGGCTCACAGCAATCTCCAACTCCTGGGCTCAAGTGAACCTCCTGCCTCAACCTCCCAAGTAGCTGGGACTAAAGGTGCCCGCCACTGTGCCTGGCTAATTTTTCTATTTTTGCAGAGACAGGGTCTCTCTCTTGCTCAGGCTAGTCTCAAACTCCTAGTCTCAAGCAATCCTCCTGCCTGGGGCCTCCCAAAATGTTAGGCTTTACAGGTGTGAACTATTGCACCTGGCCTGGAAATAGTTTTCTAAATGTTTGAAAACAAGCTTAGGTTATTTCTGAACCAGATTTTGATTTTGTTCTTAGTGGAAGATTTCACTCTGATGGAAACTTATGATATGAGGGGCGTATGACTATTAAGGTGGGTGTATGCCTCTGCCAGACAGATGTTTCCATTTGTGGGTGGAAGGTGCCCAGGAACCACAGCTGGGGCAGTTTACGTGTGGTCTAGTGGGGGTTGGGGGTGGGGTGCTACAAGAATGATAATGATTGATATGTTTTGAAAAGGAGTCTATAATAAAACACAGATCTATCACATTCACAGAAAATCTAGTTTTTAAGAAAAACTGTATTACTATTACAACATCAAATCCTAAAGTCTAATTATGAAATAAGGCGGCAATTTTTTGTGAACAACAGGAACTTAGACTTTCATGCCAAGGGATGTTAAGGATTTAAGAGTTCAGAATTTCTTTTGCTTCCCCAAATTGACTTATTAGTCACATAAACCTGAATTGTATTTTTATATCAATATTGATCCAGATAGCTATATTTCAAATTAAGTCAACCATTGAAGGCTTTCAAACAATACGTGTTTTCCAAATTCATCAAAAAAGCAGATTCTGACAAATTCACTGAAGCAGCTGACTATGGGATTGTGAATAAATGACCCCCTCATTGAACTAGTACGTGTTGAGGTGTCTGCTCCACACTGGGGACCATGTAAGGACACAAAGGCATGAAGATAAAACCCAATTCCTTGGGCGGCACCTGTGGCTCAAAGGGGTAGGGCGCCGGCCCCATATGCCAGAGGTGGTGGGTTCAAACCCAGCCCCGGCCAAAAACAACAAAAAACAAAAACACAATTCCTACCAGAGGACTGTCAGCTGAGGGGACTGACAGGTCTGACTTGGAAAGAGCTGCACCAGGGTCCCTCCAGACCCCTAGGAGGATTCTGCTTCACCACAGTGATGCCACCAGGGATCTGTTGTGCACTGGAAACAGAACTGCCCTCCTGGCTCTCAGAATGGGAAAAGGCAGCTAGGCCTTGGGTAGTACATGTACTTGGCTGGGAAACTGAGGCAACAAAGGGTGTTGATGGGATGGAGGAGACCCCAACTGGGCACCAGCAGAGACCCCAGAAGGAGCTCAGGGCCCAGGCTTCACAAAACCACAGGGTAGCAGGTGGGTACAGCAGAGACACCCCCAGCAGCCTCCTCTGGTGGGTGAGGGTGCCAAGGAGGAAACAGCAATTGCTAGTTGCAGACCTGAGGAGGGGCTTCCTGCCGGCCTGGCCCGACCCTCCTCACTCTCCCCTCTCCATCCTCTGTGCCCCTGTCTCTACAGAAGAGCCACAGACAGACAGCTTTTCATCCCAGAAGAACACCAAGTTATACAGACTGTCACAGACACGACATCCTGGGGAGAACTCATCTCTACTGACCTGATGGTTGGGTGTCAGTGTCTCGTCTCTCTCCCAGGCTGGCATGGTGGCTTCTGGGCAGGAGTTTTCTCGGATACTCTGCTGCGGTTCCATCCCTGGAAAATGCCAATCACTGTGGATTGAACGAGTGTACAAATGGGATCAAAAAGGCTCACAGGTCGCCAGCCAGTTATTACAGTGTATGTGGCGAGAAGCGATTTCTGCAACACGAACTCTATTCCCTCATAAGATTTACCAAGTTCTCTTCTATTTCCCAGTGACGGAAGACAAAGGTTGGATGAGCTGTCGATAGTCATAGTTTTAAGATTTATAGGGGCTTATTTTCTTCCAGCTTTGGTAATGACTGCGGGTCACACCAGAGAGGGACTGTGGGAAGGTTGAACATGCTGTGTTACTTTCCCCTTTGGGGTTATGAGGGGGCTTAGGAAAAGATTTTATCTGCTATCTGGGAAGCATATTATTACTTCTGTGGTCCTACTTTGCTTCTGTTTAGAACAGCTGAGACTGAGATGGAATTTGATTTTTTTTTCTAATTTAATTCTTTTTTTCTTGGAGACAGAGTCTTGCTCTGTAGCCTGGGCTAGAGTGCAAAGGCTCAGCCTAGCTCACGGCAACCTCAAACTCCTGGGTTCAAGCGATCCTCCTGCCTCAGCCTACAAAGTGGCTGGGACTACAGGTGTGGGCCACTGCATCCACCCAGGGGTGGAATTTCAGTTTTCAGTCTCTATTCTTGGTGTTGGCAATCTCCTGCAGAACATGAACAGAAGTTTTTGAAAAAGCATTTGGAGGAAAGAGACTTTGTTCCAGTGAACAGTTTGAGAAGGAAGGAACAAATAGCACCAGGTATAAAACAAAGGTGCAAGGTGCGTGGCAGAGAACAAAGAGAGCGGGGGGGGGTTTTATAGAGGGAGTTCCCACTCGGGTTGAAAGGGTCTGTTTATGCAAATGAAGGAGCGAACCGTGCTTCATTTCAATTGGTTGATGCAGCTGAGCCCTGATTGGCTGAGGCACGTGAGCTCTGATTTGTTGGTTCAGGTGAGCTCAGAAAGGTGTTCCGCAGCTCAAAAGCTACAGGTTTTCTGGGAACTCAGAGTATATGTGTGACCCCTGGTCAGCAAATGGCTGCTTGGCTGTATTTTAAATTTAGCTTTAGATCCGGATTGGCTCTTTTAGGTCCACGCTTGTTCACAGAAATAAATAACTTGACTGCATTGTGGAAGAGATGGCTTCCAGGCGTCCCAAACTTTTTAAACGGGGGGCCAATTCACTGTCCCTCAGACCGTTGGAGGGCCGGACTATAGTTAAAAAAACAAACTATGAACAAATTCCTATGCACACTGCACATATCTTATTTTGAAGTAAAAAACAAAACGGGAACGAATACAATTCACACCGCTGCATGTGGCCTGCGGGCCGTAGTTTGAGGATCCCTGCTTAATCTGTCAAACAGGCAAGATAAGGTGGCATTTGGATCTGGATTACAAATCCCTGGATTACACTTTATCAAGATTTCTTTTCACTACTGTAACTTATTATGAGAAGCCAGAATCCCCTGAAAACTCTTCCATCTGATACACTTAAACAATTTTGAGTCAGGGTTAAGTTCACGGATTTTTGGAACCATGCACTTTGAGGTTGGATCACCACCACTGTCACTGTTTTGTAGCCCAGAGCCCTTGGGCAGTTTACATAATCTAAATCTAAATCTAAACCCTCCTTTTCTCATCTGTAAAATTTCATGGAGCTGTTGTAAGGAATAAATAAATAAGGTATTTAGCACAGTCCCTCACTGCGACCAAGCACTGAAAAAATGTTCTTTTGGTATTCTCATTAAATAAATATTAATAACATGTTTGGACATGCTTGATGCAGAAACACTCACTTTTATTAGGTAATTTAAAATTTCTAATGCAAGAAGGGCTTACAATTCATTGCAATTATGGTGTTTCCAAATATAGATACTGCTGGTCTGGTTCTAAGAGGCCCCAAGAAGTCAATCCAAGCAAACTTTCTAACCTCAGGGACACCTACTGTGCAGCTTTGCAGTCTGATAACGTCATTGAGTCCTGATTCCTCCTTGTTCACCATAAAAATACAAGGAAGTCGAAAATACCTGGGCTTGCCTTTAAGCCAAGGAAAACTTTACCTTCACCTTCTGGAGGGTCACGAGAAGGCAACTGACAAAAAGGCAGATTAAGATAAAAGGCACACAAATTTATTTGACCAGTTTTCAGTGACACAAGAGCCTTCAGAATGAAGGCCCAAAGATACAGCGGAAACTGTCCATTTTTATGCTTAGGCTCAACAAAGTAGAACCACCACATAGAAATATGATTGCACTGGATAAAAAGGGTATTCTCCCCACCAGCAAGCAAGCAATCAGTTCTTCCTTGGATACCAGGTGAGTGTCCTGTAATTCCGTTTTGGTACTATCCGCTTTGAGACAGCCTCAGATCCCACTGGCTGGAGGCTCACTCCCCAAGACAGCCCCCTTCTTGCTTGAGTTATCAATCCCAAGTCCAGGCCTGGAGACCTTCTGACTGGTACCAGGCTTCAAGTTGAGTTCAATTGACTTGCTAGAGCAGCCCACAGGACTCAAGGAAACACTTAGTTGCCTGGCAGTTTATTATAAAGGGGAAAGGGGCTCAGAGCTTCCAGGCCTTGCTGCTGCACTACCCTCCAGGAAGCTCCCTGAACTCGGTCCTCTTGGGTTTTTCCAGAAGCTTCAGTGTGTCATCATGCCTTCCTCCAGGGTAGGCAGAACCCTCTCTGGAATGAAGGTCATAGGACCCACATTTAGAATGGCCAGAAAGATGAGAATAACACTCTGGGCGGGTGAAACAGCCTCCCAAGTAGCTGGGACTGCAGGCACCCACCACCACACCTGGCTAATTTTTATATTTTTGTAGAGATGGGTCTCGTTCTTGCTCAGGCTGGTCTTGAACTCCTGAGCTCAAGCAATCCTCTTGCCTCAGCCTCCTAAAAGTGCTAGGATTGCAGGTGTCCTAGGATCACAGGTGTGAGCAACCACTCTCTGCCCAACACAGATATTTATTTAACTGGTTAGCAATGTTTATTTTCTAAACTAGGTGGTGGATATGCACATATCCATCAAATTTCCCTTTAAACTCCTTTTCTGTGTCTTATTAACACATTAATGCTGCATAATACATAAATATTTAAGAGTAATAAATAGCAATGATCAGAAAGTATGTTGTTTTTTTTTTTTTTTTTTTTGAGACATAGTCTCACTGCTGCCCTCGGTAGAGTACTGTTGACTCACAGCTTACAGCAACCTTAAACTCTTGGGCTTAAGCCATACTCTTGCCTCAGCCTCCCAAGTAGCTGGGACTATAGAGGCACCTGCCACAACACCCAGCTATTTTTTTTGTTGTTGCATTTGTCGTTTTTTAGCCAGTCCAGGCAGGATTTGAACCCACCAACCTCGGTATATGTGGCTGGAGCCGTAACCACTGTGCTATAGGCAGCATGCTATGGAGCTGATCAAAAAGTATTCTCAAATCCAACTCCCACAATGAAAACAAATCAACTATACACGTCATATACACATTAGACGCCTTTCTTAAAAGTCAGGTATAGGGAGGCACCTGTGGCCCCGTGAGTAGGGCACCAGCCCCTATGCTGAGGGTGGTGGGTTTGAACCCGGCCCCGGCCAAACTACAACAAAACAATAGCCGGGTGTTGTGGTGGGCACCTGTAGTCCCAGCTACTCGGGAGGCTGAGGCAAGAGAATCGCCTAAGCCCAAGAGCTGGAGGTTGCTGTGAGCTGTGATACCACAGCATTCTACCGAGGGTGACAAAGTGAGACTCCGTCTCAAAAACAAAACAAAACAAAAAACCCGTCAGGTATAAACTAAAAATTTATATTTGAACCATAAAAATTAAATTATAATGAAATGAATGAAAAAAGGTTGTAATATAAATTTAGAAATAAATCAATTATCAGATCTAAATTTAAAAATCACACAACCCTAAAATCCTAACTTTAGCAGTTTGGGGCAACACATTTCTTTCACCTCTCCCCAAAGTCACTTCAGGCAGGAAATAAAACACAGGAAGTTCTTTTTGTTTGAGACAGAGTCTCATTATTGTCACCCTCGGTAGAGTGCTTTGGCATCACAGCTCACAGCAACCTCCAACTCTTGGGCTTAGGCGATCCTCTTGCCTCAGCCTCCCAAGTAGCTGGGACTACAGGCGTCCGCCACAACACCCGGGTATTTTTTGGTTGTAGTTGTCATTGTTGTTTGGTGGCCTAGGCTGGGTTGGAACCCACCAGCTCAAGTGTAATGTGGCTGGTGCCCTAGCCACTGAGCTACAGGCGCCAAGCCAAAACATATGAAGTTCATTTTTGAAATGCAAATTTGGAGAACTAGCCAAATAGAAGCAAGGTATCAGTTTGTTTAGAGCTCCTATCAGGAAAAATTAAGCCTCCTTCCTTCCTTCTTTCCTTTCTTCCTCTTTCCCTTCCTTCCTTCTTTACCCTCCTCCTCCCTCCCTCTCTCTTCTTTCTCTTGCTATTACTAAGTAGGACACTTAAATGTGAACAAATGACACGCAGGTGCGGGCATTCCTTGGCGCACCTTTGATGCTTCCAATTTCAGGATTTCATTAGGAACGTTCAAGGCTGGCGACGCGCCGGCGAGAAGGCAGCCCTCCGCCAGCAGGGGGCAGCACACACCGCTGAGCGCAGGCGGAGCTCCCGGGCTGGGGAGAGGCGGGGGGTGGGGGGCGGCGGCGGGAAAGGCCCAGAGCCTCTCCTCTGCCTTTGCTCTGGGGCCTGGGAAGAGGATGGCCAACCAGGGTCAGCGGTGTGCCTGAGACTGTGGCGCTCATGGCCAGAGTATATTGTCTTCTAAGGCTCCCATGCCCCCAAATCGAAGAGAATGAAATAGAAGGTGCCTTCTGGGGGGTGCCTGTCTCCCCCACCTTAGGACTCCAGTGAGGCTGTGCAGCTCACGGGGTGACCCCAGCACTCTGGGAGGCTGAGGCAGGTGGATTGCTTGAGCCCAGGAGTTCAAGACCAGCCTGAGCAAGGGCCAGACCTGTCTCTACAAAATAGATAAATAAGTAATAGAAAAATTGGGGGCGGGGTGTGTGTGTTGTGGCAGGTGCCTGTAGTCCCAGCTACTCTGGAGGCTGAGGCAGGAGGATGGTGAGCTAGGCTGATGGCACTGCACTCTGGGGGTGGGGGATTGACACACTGAGACTGTCAAAAATAAATAAATAAAAATAAATTAGTAAATGTATGCTCATGGATGAGAAATGGAAATATAGAAAACATGATACAACTGAGGCTGTTTTTAGGCATATATGACATGATGTTACCCAAATTATTTTCAGGGTCTTTACTAAAATGGTAAAAGTGTCAGGACTTCCCTTGACCTCTTTGCCCCCAGCAGCCACCCCTTCCCTTTTACAGCCAGTGGCCGCACCCCTTGAAGACAGCCATCCTTCCCAGAACCCATGGAGAATTGAGATCGTTTCTAACTTTCACAGGACAAAGCTGAGTAGAGGCAAACATCGGTTCTATCAAGGAGAAAATGCTCCTCACAGGATATCCTGGCACAGAGGCACCATACAGAGCCTGGGGCTTTGGGGCCAGAAGTTCTGTCCCCGTCCCAGGTGCTGCTGTAGGACCTGGAGGGGCCCTGCTGCCCTCTACAGCCCTCTGGACCCAGAGCTTCACTTCCAACCTGGTATCAGTAATGCAGAGTCCAGCTCCTCCTCGCCTGTCACCCTCTGCCTCTCGCCCCCACCCTGGTATCATTGCAGAATAGCTTTCTGTTCCTGGAGCCCACTGAAGTCTCTCCTGCTTTGGGACATTGCTGTTTGCTGTTCCTTCTGCCTAGAATGCTTTTCCCTCCAGACCTACCCCCCAAGGCTCAGTCTCACACCTTCAGGGATTGCCAGACCCGTCCACAGGGATCCTCGTAGACATCAAACCCAGGACGTTCCAAACTGGTCCACTGGGTTGAACCTGGCCTCTCTAGCCTGATGGCTGAATAGTTCCTTAATTGCTCTAAGTCTGTTCCCTCATTTGTGAAACGAAGGGAATCAGAGGCTTTGTGCGAGTTTGTGAGGATTAAATGAGGAGATCATATATATGCATATGTGTATATATACGTGTGGGGCGGGGCACGGAGGACAGTGCTGGTTCCTAGAACACCTTAACACCTCAATGAATGGCAACCTTTACAGTCAAGGGTAACATCTTCTTCCATAAACCGGCTCCTCCCACCTCCTCTCCCAAGGCAGAGTCAGATCAGTATCTTTCCACTTTGTCCCGTCTCCCACCGGCCACATTTAACTAATAGATCCCAGTGTGCACTCCAGGAACCCAACCCGTCCTTTCCACAGCCCCCCTAACCTCACGTCCTGGTTCCTCCCTACCCTACTTCTTGCCTGGGTGGCTGCAGCAGCCTCCAAAGCCTGCCTCGGAGCCAGACTCCACTGGCTCATCATGTGACAAGAGGCTACCATGAACAGCTTTGGGCCGATACATTTGAAAACTCAGACAAAATGACCAATTCCCTAGAAAAAAACATAATTTACTAAAAATGACTTAAGAAGAAAAAAATTGTATGGATGGGGTCATACAATTATTGGGGAAATTGAAACAAAAGTAAAAATATTTATCAAATTAAACCTTAGATTTTACAGGGGAACTCGCCTAACTCTCACGGAGTGGATCAACCCCATCTTACACAAACTCTTCTAGAGGATAGAAAAAAAAAAAAAAAAACTACAGGTTGTCCCAAAAGTCACCCATATATAGGAAAATGGGAAATTATGGTTAAATGTACTTTTATTTACAAAATATTCATTACAAAATTTTACAAAAAGGTGGCCAACACAGAGAACATTTTGTAAATACTATATAAAACTTTGCAATGTATATTTTGTAGAATGAGGGTAGAGCTCCCACAAAGACATACTGTAAGTACAGTGATTTTCAAACAGGAATATTCCCAAGAATTCATTCTTAACATATTTTTAGAAGCTGTATAATGATCTGATGCACATTCTCAAATACGCCAAGCCAGAGAAAATTGGGAGGCAGAAATCTCATGTCATTTGGAAGTGAAAGAGACTCAAACATAATTTTGTAAATACATAATCCAGAAAGCTTTCTCAATAGACTCAATGAACTTCATTCTCATATAAAACCTTGGAAAAAAAATCTACTATCTAACATAGAAGAGATCATTAGTGTTTTTTTTTTTTTTTTTGTAGAGACAAAGTCTCACTTTATGACCCTGGGAAGAGTGCCGGGGCTTCACCATTAGTGTTTATAGTGATAATATTATTGAAGTTTTTCTTATATAATAGAATAGTTGATTTTCCTAAAATGATACGAAATAAACTCTTAAAACTCTTAAAGGCTTTCCTCAAGACAATTTTCTGCTAAGAACATGTATGTGCTGAGACACATATTAAGATTGTTTTGAAAGCCAGTAATTTATGCTATCATATAATAGCAATCATCAGTTCCACGCATGTTTAAAATCAACTGCAAAGCCACATGTGTTTAGTGTTTAATTTGAAGTTTTAACCTCTGTTTTAATCAATTCACATAGAACTGGTTTTGTGTTTAACGCGAGGAAGACAAGCTATTTCCCCCCCATGTGAATAACCATCCCTTCCCCACTTAACCTGCAATGCCACTTTTGAAAACCCAAGTATCTAACTATAGATGAAGCGAAAGCACAGTTCAAATAATACCTAGGAACAATTCCACTCACCACCATAATATTTTTCTTTTTTTTTTTTTTGTGGTTTTTGGCCGGGGCTGGGTCTGAACCTGCCACCTACGGCATATGGGACCGGCGCCCTACTCCTTGAGCCACAGGCGCTGCCCATAATATTTTTCTTAAAAAGCATTGTCAGAAGGAAATGCAAGGGGAAAGTGGCATTTGCCGTATTGTCTGGATGACAGAAAGAACATCATTTATCTCAAGGACTGGTATAAACACTCGTGTCCCCTCTGAGATTTAGCATGTCAAAAACCCTGGCCTGAAAAAAGGAGGGAGCATCCCAAGATGTGTACATCCAACTCTTTCATTTCAGTTACAAAATGAAATTCCGGAATGAACTCTAGTGATTCTTGAATAAGACGCGAAGATCGGGCGATTTAAGCTCTCGCTCAGCTCTTATCATGAAGGACTATTTTTTAAGTTTCGGTCACATCAGATGGGTGTTATCTTCAGATTAATAACGGGCGAGTTATTGATTCTAAAGTCCACACTGCTCACCTTCCTGTTGCTGGGACCGGCTGACCTGTGAATTTTCTCCTGCGCTGAGCACACACCAGCTCTGAATCTCTCCCTTCCGTAAAAGTTAAAGGAAATGGGATTAAGAGGAGAAAAAAAGTCACTTTAGACCTGTTCAGTTTAGGCCTGATTCAATGCACTCAACAGCATATTTTCTTTATGCACAAAGCTGATGAGGATAATACAAGTTAAACATCCGGGTGGTTATAAAAATAATAAAAAGGAATGGAGACCATTCATTCATTGTCAAAAACCAATGCCAGGCCTTGGAGAGCGGCCACTTTCTTGTTCTCTGTTCCTCCGTGATCTGGAAGTCTCCCTCTCACTGTGACCCCTCTCCACGCCTCTTGATCATTTCACTGTTGATTCTTTTCTATGTGATGTTTCCCAATAAATGTATGAAGACCTCTTAGAAGCATCGGGATCTGTCATGGTAAATGCCACCCTTGGAAGGAACAACCGTGTCATGGATCGAAGGGCATGGAGGTCATTGTCCCCAACGAAGGCTGGGGCAGGAGGCCAGTGAGTGGGGGAGTAAATCATGAGGGGAGGGCTCCTTGGAGCTGCCACAGGCTGCTGGAGCAGGGAAGGTGACCCCTGCCACTATGGGAGCAGGTGTCCAGAGACTCTGCACATCCTTCAGCAGGTGGGGCTGGCAGAGGAAAGGCAGAGGTGCGGGGAGCATCTCTCCTGCCCTAGGGCTCCTCCTGGGCTTTCCTGGGAGTGTCTGAGGGGTGGAGAGGGGTCTGCCCTGGGCAGGCAATAGATGCCCCAGAGGGGCAGACTGCAGCCACAATGGGCAGCGGCATCTCGCTCAGCTCATCGTTGGGACATTGGGCCCTGTTGTTCACTTTAAAAAGAATCTCTCGGGCGGCTCCTTTGGCTCAAGTCGGTAAGGCGCCAGCCCCATATACCGAGGGTGGCGGGTTCAAACCTGGCCCCGGCCAAACTGCAACCAAAAAATAGCCGGGCGTTGTGGCGGGCACCTGTAGTCCCAGCTACTCGGGAGGCTGAGGCAAGAGAATCGCTTAAGCCCAGGAGTTGGAGGTTGCTGTGAGCTGTGTGAGGCCATGGCACTCTACGGAGGGCCATAAAGTGAGACTCTGTCTCTACAAAAAAAAAAAAAGAATCTCTCTTTTTTCTCATTCTTATCTTTTGTCACTTACAAAGCAAACAAGCATAAGCCACCTTTCCCCCATATCCTCTTACTTTTCTCCACACAGAAGGACTCCCCACAAACGTCACGATGCTCGGTCTCCACCTACCCCTGGTTTTGCTGTGACGAATGCCCCTTCCAGAGTGGACTTTGATGTCCGTCCAGGCCCTTCTGGATTCCATCTGAGCTAGTAAGCTCTCCCAGTGACCAGCCGGGAAGGGGGATGGCTGCCACTCTGCTCTCGGGGCAGGCACAGAGCGGCACCCCAAATTCCTGGCTGTAGGGAGCTAGAGAGAATGTTCCAGCAGAGGGCACCCCCACGGGGGACAGTTAATTTTGTCTTGTTCTAATAAAGGTAGCAGTGGGATATAATCTCTGAAAGAAGAAAATTTGCATCCAAACACACAGGCACTTTGGAATGATGAATAAAACTTCGGTTCTACAAAAGTACATCACCATAAAGACAGTAGATAAGAGCCTCTCAGACCTTAACCTCTGAGCATGAGACTTGGGGACTTTTCTTCCTCACTTTTTTGTCTCTTTCATCTTTTTGGTTATCCAACTACCTTACTGATTCCAAGTTTGGAATCAGTAAAAGATTTTGAAGGACGAGCTTTAAAAGGGTTGTCAGGATAAGAATAATTATCAATCGAAAGTGGTGCTTCCCTTCCTGCTTTGAGACTTTTTGCTCTGCGATGGGCATGGAATCTCTTCAACTGCAAATAGGATGTCTTTTAATGACTACAAATCAGTATTTGTTATAACACAGTACTGTAGAGAAGCTTAAATGGAACGTAAATATGTATAAACCTCTGCTACAGCACCCCTTTCTGATTAAATACTTTTTTTTTTTTTTTTTTGGAGACAGGGCCCGGCTTTGCTGCCCAGGCTGGAAAGCAGAGGCACCATCACAACTCAATGCGGCCTCCAACTCCTACTGCCTCAGCCTCCTGAGTACTTGGGACTATAGCCTAAATTGTTTTTTGTTTTTTTTTTTTTTAACAACACAAGGACTTGGGTAGACTGCTACTGCCCACAGCAATGGGTTTCATCTGCATATGGCCTGTCCTGCTTGCGGCTTGTCACTGCTTCATGCCCAGGGACCAGACTTGAGGTTTTCTCTCTCATCGCCATTCTTCCCTCACAGCAGGTGGGCAGGACTTCACAGGTACCATGGATCACACAGGAAGGAAATATTTGGGGTCATTTTTCACTGAACATCTCCCTGGAGCAAAGCCAGTTATATGGCCCCTGGATGCCCCATTCTTGGACTCACATAGGGAATATTCAGCAAAGAGGCATCCAATGCCCCATTTTTCACCGTGGTACTTAATTCTATTCTTCTATTTTTCCTGTACCAATAAAATGCTTTGTATTTTAGATGTTTTCTTAGATGTTCATTATTAAAATTTTAAGAGCAATAGAACAGTTTAGTGAGGGAAGGAAAAAAAAAACCCACACTCCTCATTCTGGAGATGGCTAGGAAATTCTCTGTCCTTGTATATAAATGTGTATACACATATTTTGTTGTTAAGTGTACATCCTGTTTCCTCACAATGAGGTGCACAGACCCCTAGCCCTGGAATCACCTGGGAACTAAATAGAAATGCAGAATTTGGGGCTCTGCCCTAACCTTACCAAATTAGAATCTGCATTTATCATCATCATCATTAGCATTATTGCAGTAAGAACTCTCCTACCATGAGATCTGCATTTGAGAAAAAAAAAATTTTTTTAATATAGTCTCACTCTGTTGCCTCAGGATAGAGTGCTGTGGCCTCAGCCTCGCTCACAGCAATCTCAAACGCCTGGGCTCAAGAGATCCTCCCGTCTCAGCCTCCCGAGTAGCTGGGACTACAGGCACCTGCCATGACACCCAGCTAATTTTTCTATTTTTAGTAGAAACAGGGTCTATCTCGCTCTTGTCCAGACTGGTCTCAGCTCCTGACCTCAAGCAATTCACCCACCTTGGCCTCCCAGAGTGCCAGGGTTACAGGTGTGAGTCACTGTGTCCATAAGTTCTTCAGAGCACCATATAGTAGTGGTGGCTATGACACAATGTCGGATACCAGCTCTCTAGTCAATCCTGTTCTTTAAGTGAACCATTTCTCATCCGTCTGCCTCATTCATTCCTAAAATTGGCATTTCAGAGGCCAGCAGCGGAGCATGGCTAAGAGCAAGATTTTGGAGCCAGAGGGCCTGAGCTGAAGTCCTGTCAACTCCTTCCTCACTCGGAGACATGGGCCTGTCGCTCCACCTCTCTGTGTCCTGGGGTACCCACCTGTAGCAGGGGATGAGAATGGTGCCACCCAATGGCATGGGATTGTCGTAAGGATGCCCTTAGCTAATGCTCGTATAGAGCTTGGTACATAAAGGGAGCTTTAATAAACATCCTATGATTGATTATTTATTTTAATAGAGAGAGTCTCACTATGTTGCCCTCAGTAGAGTGCAGCCGTGTCACAGCTCACAGCAACCTCAAACTCTTGGGCTTAATTGGTTCTCTTGCCTCAGCCTCCCAAGTAGCTGGAACCACAGGCGCCCACCACAATGATTAACTATTGTTGCTGTTGTTGTTATCATTGTTAGCAGGCCTGGGCTGGGTTCGAATCTGCCAGCCCCGGTGCATGTGGCCAGTGTCCTAACCACTGAACTACTGGCACTGAGCCCTATGATAATTATTAATGTTTTTTCTTTGCAGTTTTTGGCCAAGGCCGGGTTTGAACCTGCTATCTCCAGTATATGGGGCCTGCGCCCTACTCCTTCGAGCCATAGGTGCTGCCCAATTAAACAGATAATTTTAACATTCTCAAAATATAAAAATAAAAGGATATGAACTACAAAACTCAAGTCAATTTTCTGAGCGTGTGCATCTGGCTTTGTGCAGGCTTCCATGCCAGGCCTGTCTTAATGACTCCAGATCGGCATTTGCCCCCAGACTGCGTGATATCTGTCCTCAGCACACTGGCAGGAAGGCCTTTTATTCAGCACAGCGCCTCTGCTGAGAAATCAGAGGCATAAACTCAGCGAGAGGGGTCCTTGGGGAAAGAGTTCAAACACCTCAATTTACTTTGGTTAGCCATAGAGTGACTAAGCACTAATTTAGGGGGGCAAGGAGCCCCACTGTTGGCCGGAGAGAGCTCAGCATGGCAGCCAGACCTAAATCGTATCTCTAGCTCAGCCTCTGACTCACTCCACAGTGTTGAAACAGAGAAGAATCTATCATTTTCCAGCTGCAGTAGAAGGGTGATTAATTGTGTGTGGGTTCTTTTTTTCCTTCCATTCAAGGTGCTGGATGACAGGACAGTCATATTTTACTGGGTTGTAAGTTAATATAAAAAACTATAACAAAATAGACAGATGGGGGAGTGTATGCGAGATGGAGGCAGCCTGGAGGACAGTATTTAGTTATGGGCACCACTTGCACTGCTGCCAACATCAAACCAAGGCATAGAGGTGGCTGAGCCAGTAAATACTCAGCTCACAGGCTCAGACCTCTCCTGAGATGCTTGACCTCACACACAGCACTGCAGTGGGGTTCCGTGCTGTACCCCTACCCGTATTTGCAAAAATGGTATTTCTACGAGTATTTAACCCCCAGGTCTTATTTTTCTGTTCCTGCTATGACCCAGTGGTCTGTCTTCAGGGATTGCAAAGTCTTGACAAACCATCCAAAAGAGAGGAAAAGTAATTAAACACACATAGGATAAGGCATTCAAAATCCTTCACTTAGCAGTTTATTTAGCCCACAAAAATGTCCTGAGCCCCTCCTGCTGGGAGGTTTTGTCGATCTTGTGTGAAGAGACACAAGCCTCTGCTCTGAGACCCTACAAGCACTCAACCAACTATGGCAGGTGGAATAACGGCCCCCACAGCCACCCATGTTCTAAGCCCAGAACCTGTGGATAGTTTACCTTACTTGGCAAAAGGGACTTTGCAGATGGGATTAAATTAAGGATCTTGAAATTTGCCTTGATTATCTGGGTGGGCCCCCTGTAATCATAAGGGTGGTTTTCAGGCAAAGAAGGATGCAGGAGGGCCAGCATCAGAGTTGAGGACAGATTTGGAGATGCTATCCTGATGGCTTTGAAGATGGATAACTCTAGAAGGTGGAAACAACAAGGAAATGGGTCTCCCCCCTCCAGGGCCTCCAGAAGGATGAAGCCCTTGATTTTAGCCCATAGCACCCATTTCAGACTTTCGACTCCCACGACTGTAAGAGTAAGTTCGTATTGTATCAAGCCACTAGGAACAGTCACAGGAGGAAAGTCACACCAACAATGACAGCACAGTGGGACAGGTGCCCTGCAGAGGTGTGCTCAGGACACTGAGAGAGCAGGAAGGGGTCAGAGAGGCCCCGGCATCTACGGAGAGCTGGAACCTGTCACCACAATCAACACAGCAGACAAACCACCTCCCAAGGCTTCCTCATGTCCCTTTGAAGTTCACCCTCCCCATCCTCTGCCCCAAGCAAATGGTGACCTACCTTGCTGTCAGCACAGATTAGCCTGAATTGTCTAGAATTTTATGTAAATGGAACAATAAAGTATAAACTTCTTTTTGGACCTGGTTTCTTTTTAAAATTTTAATTGTTATTTTTAACTAACAAAATGTGATTTGTTTTCCTTTTTTTTTTTTTTGAGACAGAGTCTGACTCTGTTGCCCTGGGTAGAGTGCCATGGTGTCATAGCTCACAGCAAACGCTTGGGCTCAAGTGATCTTCTTGGCTCAGCCTCCCAAGTAGCTGGGACTATAGGCACCCACCACAATGCCCAGCTAATTTTCTATTTTTAGTAGCGATGAGGATCTTGCTTTCGCTCAGGCTGGTCCTGAACTCCTGGGCTCAAGCCATCCACCTGTCTCAGCCTCCCAGAGTGCTGGGATTACAGGGGTGAGCCAATGCACTGGCTAAAACACAATGTTTTGAAATGTATATAATATACATTGTGGAATGGATGGACCAAAATAATTCACACATGCATGACCTCTTTGTGTGTGTGGAGAACACTTAAAATCTAGTCTCTGGAAGAAAGTGGAGGGAAAACTCTTGAAGAAATCAGCCTGGGTGAATATTTTATGATGAGGACTCCCCCCAACCCCGGGCAATTGAAGCAAAATAAAAAATACACTACTGGGACCTGATCAAACTAAAAAGCTTCTGCACATCCAAGAACACAGTAAGTAAAGCAAGCAGACAGCCCTCAGAATGGGAGAAGATATTTGCAGGTTATGTCTCTGACAAAACTTTGTTGTTGTTGCAGTTTTTGGCTGGGGCTGGGTTTGAACCCGCCACCTCTGGTATATGGGGCCAGTGCCCTACTCTTTTGAGCCACAGGTGCCACTCATCCTGACAAAGTTTTAATAACCAGAATCTACAAAGAACTCAAACGTATTAGCAAGAAAAGAACAAGTGATCCCATCTCAGGGTGGGCAAGAGACTTGAAGAGAAACTTCTCTGAAGAAGACAGGTGCACGGCCTACAGACACATGAAAAAAGGCTCATCATCCTTAATCATCAGAGAAATGCAAATCAAAACTACTTTGAGATATCATCTAACTCCAGTAAGATTAGCCCACATCACAAAATCCTAAAACCAGAGATGTTGGCGTGGATGTGGAGAAAAGGGCACACTTCTACACTGCTGGTGGGAATACAAACTAATACATTCTCTTGGAAAGATGTTTGGAAAACACTTAGAGATGTATAAATAGATCTGCCATTCAGTCCTATAATTCCTCTACTAGGTATACACCCAGAAGACCAAAAATCACATTATAACAAAGATATATGTACCAGAAAGTTTATTGCAGCCCAATTCATAATTGCTAAGTCATGGAAGAAGCCCAAGTGCCCACTGACCCATGAATGGATCAATAAATTGTGGTTCTTGGGCGGTGCCTGTGGCTCAGCGGGTAGGGCGCCGGTCCCATATGCCGGAGGTGGCAGGTTCAAACCCAGCCCTGGCCAAAAAAAAAATAAAAATAAAAATAAATTGTGGTACATGTACACCATGGAATATTACGCAGCCTTAAAAAAGATGGAGACTTTACCTCTTACATGTTTACATGGATGGAGCTGGAACATATTCTTCTTAGCAAAGTATCTCAGGAATGGAAGAAAAAGTATCCAATGTACTCAGCCCTACTATGAAACTAATTTATAGGTTTCTTATGAAAGCTATAACCCTATTATAGCCCAAGAAGAAGGGGAAAGGGGAGTGGGAGGGGAGGGGAGGGGAGGGGAGGGGGTAGGATGGGTGGGTAATTGGTGGGAGCACACCTACAGTGCATCTTATAAGGGTACATGTGAAATTTACTAGGTGTATAAATGTCTTAACACAATAACTAAGAAAATGCTGTGAAGACTATGTTAACCAGTTTGATGAGGACATTTCAAATTGTATATAAAACCAGCACGTTGTACCTCATGATTGCATTAATGTACACAGCTATGATTAATAAAAAAAACCTAGTCTCTAGGCAATTTTCAAGTGTATAATACATTGTTATTAATTATATCACCCAGTTGTAGAATAGAGCTCTTGAACTTATTCTTCGATCTAACTGACAGTCCGTATCCTTTGTCTAATGCCCCCCCAAACCTCGCCTCCCCCAGCCCTGGTGACCACCCTTCCGCCCTTCTGCTTCTGGGAGTTTTTCTGGTTTTTTCCACTCACCATCGTGATGTGGAGGTTCCTCCATGTTGCTGTGCATATCAATAGTTCATTCCTTTTTATGGCTGGATAATATTCCCTTGTACCGCCAGGGGTTGCACATTCACTTGTTAGAAGGCATTTGTGTTCTTTCCAGCCTGAGGATATTGCAACGAGCTGGTGTGGACAAGTGTACGCAAGTCCTTGTGTCATGTCTTGTTTTGGGCAAATACCCAGGACTGGCATGGTTAGCTCCTATATGTAAAATTTAAAGAAAAACATAGTATCATTTCTTTCTTATGTAATCCATCCTTTACCCTTTTTAATTTTTTTATTAAATCGCAACTGTGTACAATAATGCAATCAGGAGGTACAATGTGCTGGTTTTATATACAGTTTGAAATATTTTCATTGAACTGGTTAACATAGCCTTCATGGCATTTCTTAATTATTGTGTTCAGACTTACACATTCTACATTTAGTAAATTTCACCTGTACCCTTCTAAGATGCACCATAGGTGTGGACCCATTAATTACCCTCCCTCCACCCATCCTCCCCACCCTTTACTCTTAACAATATGTTGTGAGCGTCTTTCTGTGTCACTATCCAATTTACTTCGTTATTTTGATGCTACTAGAAACATCTTTGAAAATTCATTTTTGCACACCTGTTTCCTCAGGGGCATATTCCTTGACCTGGAATTGTGGTGTCAAAATATGACCTGCATTGCTGCGGTTCTCAACCCATGGGTCGCGACCCCTTTGTAACAATGAAAATACATCCTGCATATCAGATATTGACATGATGATTCATAACAGTAGCAAGATTACAGTTAAGAAAATCATTTTATGGTTGGGGGTCACCACAACACGAGGAACTGTATTAAAGGGTTGCGGCATCAGAAAGGTTGAGAACCACTGATTTAAAGACTTTTGAGCCCTGTTCCCACGTTTTTGGGATGAAGATGGATGAGCCACCACCTGGCCTGGTATGAATGTCCCTCTCCCCAGAGGTGTCCTTGGAAGGGTGGAGCAGAACCTGAATCTTCCGGTGTCAGTAAAGTGAAGAGAAAGGATGAGAACGTGAAGAAGCTGAGTTTAAAACGGACTTGAGAGAGACGTGTACAGTCACTTAAAAAATAATTGGTGGCTGATTTGTTTTTATTATATTTGTCATACTCTGAACTGCTTTTATTTTTTTTCGAGTGCTGTGGCGTTACAGCACACAGTAACCTCCATCTCTTAGGCTCAGGTGATCCTCTTGCCTCAGCCTCCCGAGTAGCTGGGACTACAGGCACCTGCCACAATGCCTGGCTAGTTTTTCTATTTTTAGTAGAGATGGGGTCTCACTTTTGCTCAGGCTGATCTCGAACTCCTGAGCTCAAGTGATCCCACCGGCCTCAGCCTCCCAGAGTGGTGGGATCGCTGCACCCAGCCCCAAACGAGGACATTTCTCATACTGAGTTGAATTCTACTTCCCTGTACCTGCCCTTCATTGGTCCCACTCCTGCTCTCGGGGGCCTTTTTATAATCAAAAAACCCCATCACTACCATCATCACACCACAGCTAACAGGCAGTGAGCACCGCCTTTATTCATACCTTTAATCCCACTCCCCCCTCTGGGGGTTCTTCTATTACTATTGTCACCCCCAAATCTGACATGAAGAAACCAAGAAGCCGCTGGCCAGAGATGAGGCAGGATGCTCACCCAGAAGGTCTGTCTAGAGCAGCGGTTCTCAACCTGTGGGTTGAGACCCCTTTGTAACAATAAAAATACATCATGGCATTAGGAAGGTTGAGAACCACTGGTCTAGAGCCTCAGGGATCTACTCTCGTCCATGGGACGACCCTTGCAAACCAACCCACACCCACCCGTTCTTGATTGCCTCAATTATTCCTTTAGATTCTTAGAGATGTTTTTCAGACTATCATCTGGACACAATTGGGTTTGTCAAAAGATCTGCTTAAATTCACCCTTTACAGGTGAGGCAGGAGCACAGAGTTTTAACCTCCTTCATTTGAGACACCTGTCTTTGATGAGCTAGCCAGAGGGGTTTCTGGCCGTTGGGCCCTTGCGTTGGCTCCTGCAGACGGTGAAAACCTTGGCATGGAGACAGCATTGCAAATGCGGAAGGAATAAACAGAAGGGCACAGATGTTTTCTGGGAAAAGCTGCACTACCGACCTTATTATCGAATGAATCCTGGCTTTAAAAGGGGGCAGTGACTCACAGCGGACGCATCAGAGGTTGACCCTGGACCCCAGGGGGAGGGGACGGCAGGCCCTGATGGGGTAGGATGGGGGCAGAGATGTGGAGGCAGAGCCAGTCTGAAGGGCGAGGACGAGTGCCATTTCTGTGAAAATTAAAGTGTGGCTGGAAACACTGCTTAGGTGGAAAGGGGGATTAGAGAGATGCGGAAATTGTGAACACAGAGGTTGAAGTGGAAGATACGTGTAAAGTTCAAGTGTGAACCAACAAAGAAATGAAGAGATTCAGGAGCTGGGGGTGGTTCACTTGGTGGAGAGCAGGGTTTAACCTATGAAGCCCTTTTCCTGGTCTGAGCCTCTAAAATCTTGGACCACTTAGGAAGGGCCAGGGCCAGACTTCTTAACATCTTCCACAAAAGCACTTTAGTCTTTGGGAAGAGCAAGCTGCCGCTCCTGAGGTTGATCATTTTTGCCTTTGAGCCTCACTGAAATTCAATTCTATAAAACATCAATCTAAGCGCCTCCATTTTTAAAAAAATGGTCACTGAGGAATCTCCCAAGTTCACTTCTAATCTGCTATAAATTTCAGATATTTAAAAAAATGCATTGATTGTGGCAGATAAAGATTTTAATCACACAAGCTTGATTTTATGGGTAATTACCTTCATTATTAGGTGAATTTCAGCTTTCTGCTTCTGTCATCTCTGCTTTAGGCTCCAGATGGTAAACGCACACCCGAGTCCAACTGTAAGGCAGGGGTCCCTGTGGGTGCTCACCCCTTGCTGTGGGGAGACCACTACAGGGCTCTCGAAATGGAAGTTAACTCCAGCAACTCAATCCCATAGTGAACTTCTTAAGAACGGTATAGGACAGCCTGGTAACTTTTATGAAATTGTCATGGTCACTGACAAAGTCCCTGCACAGGCCAACTGGCAGTAAAGAACAGAAAAAACGTGAAAAAATGCATCCTGGCTACAGGAATGAATGGCAGATCTGAGCTTCTTATTCCCCCTAATTATTCTCTGGCAAAAAAAAAAAAAAAAAAAAAATCCATGAAGAGTAACTGGGCGATGTAATGCTGACCGGAGAATTGAAGCAGAAAGTGAGAGGACAACAGAAGGGCAAGAAGAACCATCCTCTGGGGTGACGCCAAGGGCTGGGAAACTTGATTCATTATCTGGCAACTGACAGCTCCTTCGGGGACCACGGGTTTCTCTTCCACCTGGCAGAACCTGCTCCCCCAAGCTCACCTGTAAGCTGCCTTTTAATGAAAAATGTTAATCATTGGGGCTGCTGATTCCTCTGTCTTTAAGAAAGCAAGTACTGGGTGGCACCTGTGGCTCAATGGAGTAGGGTGCCAGCCCCATATGCCGGAGGTGGCAGGTTCAAACCCAGCCCCGGCCAAAAACTGCAAAAAAAAAAAGCAAGTACTTCTCGTTACACATCATTTGTTGCAGATATGGATTATTTAAAATTAAGGCTAGTCTGGCCGATACAGTGTTTTAAGCATCCCCACCCGTGTTGATCCAGTTTGATAAATGTTAATACTTTATGCCATTTGGTGCAAAACTGCCATCTGTTCCCTTGGTCTGGTGGGACATGGGTGTGGAGCCAGTAATCCTGACAGCAGGAAGGACCAGAGGCTTTAAGGTCTCGGCAGTGGGTAGGAAGCTCTTTGTGTCAGACCCTCCTGATGTCAAAGTCCCCATACAGGGAAGGTTGGTCCCCAGGCCTCTGGACAGTGCACACAGACACTGATGTGGGTGGTAACAAGTAGGGGGCCAATGGTGCACACATGTACAGGATAGGGCGGGTGGGGTGGGATGGGTCGGGCCCCAGACCGGGTACCGGGTGTCAGCAGTGAAGGGCAGGCCTGCCCACAGGCCCTCAGATGGTGTACCTGGGTGGGTATCAGTGATGGGGATGCCAGGCCAAGCCTGTTGTCAGGCCCCCTCATGATGTGACCCCCTCCAATAGCTGTGGGCGTGAAGGGCTCCCTTCCAGGCCCCGAATGGTGTGCTCACATGCCAGTAGCAGCAGTGGTGAACGGGGTGGACCTGGCCTCAGGTGCCCCCACCTCTACGGTGCATGCAGGCAAGAGCACCAGCAGGCGGGCTGCCTGGATCCCTTGGTGCCCAGATGATGGGCACTGGTGATGGCAAGGAGACAAGCCTGTCAGGCTCCCGACGGTGTGAGTGCCAGCTGGGGTAGAGGGGGTGGGTCAATTCTCCAGCCCCTGGACAATGTGCCAGGTGGTTGTGGCAGTGGTGCGTGGGATGTCCTGGCACTGCACCCAGCAGGTGTGTGGCCCTGCTCCTTCCCACAGGTCAACACGCCCATGGTCCCCATCCTCCATGGGTTTATGGAAGGAGCGAAAAAACCCAAATTTGTTTGGCTACAGGTGTGCTCCTGGTGCTTTTTGGCTAGAGGACATTGGCAATGAAGAAGTAATAAAAATGACATGATTTGTGCAGAAACAATAGTTCAATGTGCTGTCTTTCAGAAACTTGAGGAGAGAGTCTCTCCTTCCGGCCTTACTCTGGAGGACTCAAGCAAACTACTTTCTGGTCCTGGAAGAAGCTTGCAAGGCCCATAAGGAGAACTTAGGAAATCAAAGCTGTTACTGTTCCAGGGCACAAGAAAAGTCAATGTTCCCTGTGAAACAGCTACTCTAGTGCACTGCACTGGAGTATTTACTTACTTTGATGATTACACTTGCACTAGAACAGTTACATGAAGTTCAGAGCCTACTATGTGAGTGTCCCACAGACGTGGGCAGAGGATCAGTGTATGCAATTTATGTTTTCACTGTCCTGGAGGCTGCAAGACAGAGGTGTCAGCAGGATTTGGGTCTTTCCAAGACCTCTCTCCTTGGAATGATACCCACAGGGTCATTCCTGTGGGTGCATCTGTGTCCTAATCTCCCCCTCTGTAAGGACACTTGTCACACTGGATTAGGGCCTACCTTAATGACCTCATTTTAATTTAATTGCCTCTTTAAAGACCCTGTCTCCAAATAGAGTCACATCTGAGGTATTGGGGGTTGGGATGTTGGCATATGAATTTTGGGTGGGCACAACTCAGCTCTTAATACCTACTTTCCATTATGTATGATTTAAAGATGGGAACTAGAGACAAAAACCATTGGGAAAATCACCCAGCTGGCTCAACAAGGCTCAGCATTGATTCTCCCCACAAAGCCATAGTTGGTGGCACAACTGTGTTGATGTTTTCCATTTCTACTTAACTTCACCCCCAGTTTTCAGCAGCAATCAATATTCTCTATAACTAGAAATGTCCTCTAATACCCGTGATGTGACATAAATACTGGCTGAAGCCTTGCCGGCATCACTCAGGTGACATCTGAGTCACTGCCTTGAACCTCTCCACAGTGAGCTTCCTGGGTAATTGGATGAATCAAATCAATAAATGGAGTGGATATTTATCTACACGTCACCCTTCCTCCCCTGCCAGCCGTCTTTGGGGTGTGTGACACATTCCCTGCTGGAGCAGATCCAGGCCCGGATGTGGCTCCCTTGGCAGCTCATTCTTTAGAAAGTGGCCTTCATGGTCACAGGGATGGGAATGGACGTTTCTGCTAGAAAATGGTGTCTGAATGTTAAGCACCAGCTCATCTGTGGCTGCCAGAAGAGCCTTTAGAAAGGTGACATTTTCAAGATTTGCTTTTCAAAGTACTTTGTAAACCTAGGCCAGTGGAATATCACTAGGAGTGTAGCCACTTTCTCAGGTCCTCACCCTGTTTTGGGCAGGGCAGGGTAGGCAGAGCCACATGGTTCAGCTCTGCAAAGTTGCTCCTCTCAGGCACCACTGTGGGGAGGGACCCCCAGCCACCCAGGGGTCCCTAGAAAGAGATCAGTCACATACCTTCCACCTTCCAGTGTGGTCAGGGTCATTTCAGGGGATGTAAACACTGTGCAACAAGCCAACGGTCCTCCCATCACAGGCCCATCAACAGCAACAGCAGAACTTCGGGCAGGTCATCTGGAAAGTGGGGATGCTGCTGCAGCTCTCACCTCTTTCCTAGAGACATTGGACACATGCAGCTTGACTTAGTCTATCTAGGCTACTATGACACACTACCACAGAACTGAGGGCTTAAACAACAGATGTTTACTTCTCACTGTTTCAAAGATTGAGAAGTTCAAGATCAAGGTGCCAACACATTCAGTGGCTGGTGAGGGCTCTCTTCCTGGTTTGCAGACAAGCAGCCTCTTCTTGATGGGGAGAGAGCTCTCATGTCACTTCCTCTTTTTATAAGGGCACTAATCCCTCGAGGAGGGCCCCATCCTCATGACTTAATCATCTCCCAAAGGCTCCACCTCCGAACACCATCACATTGGGGAACAGGGGTTCAACATAAGAGTATGTTGAACTGTCCCAAAGTTCACAGAGCCCTGGCACACTTAGGTAAGCACTGACACCATCATTATTATTTTGCTTACAGAGAAAAAGCCAAGGCTCAAGGTCACATGGGGGGAAGGGCCATAAGCTTTCTGACTCTCACTGAGGAAGACAAACTTGTGGACTAGGGTGGGTCACGTCTGCTGTCATGATCTTGCTTCCCTCAGAATCCCCAGGGGATAGGCTCGCATCGAGTCTATTCCAGGATGTCCTTACCCGCTTCTCTCCACAGGGCCAAGCACTTGCACACTGCCTCAAGGGATGTTGGGGGAAGGACTGCAAAATTGCCTCCTCTTAAGCTTGAATTAAAAATCAGAACTCTGAAATTCAAGTTCATCCTCCTGCAACTGGATGGGGCTTATCTATAGGTTGGGCAGAATATGTGCCCACAAGCAAGCCATTGCCCCATCTGCAATCAAGCAGTGGAAGACATTATCATACTGACTCCGCTGGTACTGTGGCGACAACACACTTCAGGGGAATGCTAACCCCGGAAGACACCCTCATTAATAAAATTGTCAGAGCACAGAACAGCAGCAGACAGGCTTTTGGGGGGATGTGCTGGAAGAACTATGGATTTGTTTTCAGTTTGTGGCAGCCATTGTGCAGGGAGAGAGGCAAAATTTTGAACATGTATTTTGTGCTAATTCTCTTAGCACAATGGTCACTCTAATGGTTATTCCCCCCCTCCCACCCCGAGGTCTGCTTTACTATGTCTTCATTGCTAACCAGCTGGACTCATCTGCTTGCTAAAGAAGGACAGGGTGGTTCAACAACAGAGGCTTATTTTTTCACAGTTCTGGAGGCAGGAAGGACTAGGTCGAGGGGTCAGCAGGTTGGGTTTCTCCTGAGGCTGTTCTGCCTTCTCCCTCATGTGTGTGTCTGAATTTCCTCTTCTCAGAAGGGTGCCAGGCAGGTTGGGTTGGGGTGGCCCCCCACTGACGTCATTTCCACTTGATTGCCTCTTCAGGACCCTGGTCCAAATGCTGCATTCTGAGATACTGGGGGTTACAACTTCAACATATGAATTTGGGGGAACACAATTTAGTCCCTGACACCAGACAATATCAAATTGTGCTAAATTCTTGCTATTTCAGGGGCTCTCCCCCTTTTTTGCATGGAATCATGTTGTATGCTAAACTTATGGAATTTGATGGTCAGTGACAGAGCGCTGGCTCTGGGCAAGGTCCCGTCATCAGCTCTGGGAATGAGTTCACCGTGGGATTTAGTGGGACATGTCAAAGCTCCAGCAGGCTTGGGGCACTGGTGTCTCACACCCACCATGAGCATCTGTCCCTGGTGGAGGAGACAGGTGGGCACAGAGTTTACTAAGTACCTTCCTTCCTTCAGCTTCGTGAGGAGGGAGGAGGGGAAGCTCAGAGGCACTCTTGGGCTGGGTCTATCCAGGAAATGAGGGGGAGCCCTAAAGGCAAAGAGCACCTGAGCTGGGAGAAATTGCAGGGCCTTGGACAGGATGTCCCCCGTCTCTTGAGAGCTCAGGCACCGGGCCTGTGATTTCCATGGTTTACTGCTGTGGTGCAACTGACATATTAGACATTCCTTAACCACCTAAGCTAAACAGTTATCTGAAATATAGACCCATATAAACTAAATTCAGAATATAGATTTATCGAAGCATCCAACCTTTCCAGGGCTGCATATTGGCATAGGAAGAGTTGTTTGGGGGGCCACATATTAAATACACAAACAGTAATGACAGCTGAGGAGTAAAAAAAAAACAGTCTGCGCCTACTTTTCATGATATCTGATACCACAGATAAGCAAAACAGTCCTCATTAATTTGCATGTGGCCCACGGGCTGCAGGTTGGACACCCCTAGTAAACTTTACTGTAAATTAAAGGTCTGAGAGCCTATAATCTTTAATTTTACATTGACAAAAATAAGAGTGGCCCTCAATAGAATTTGGAACAGGTCAATGTCAGCTGAACATGATTGCGCAGTTTCAGAAATCTTGAGCTTCCAGGGACCAAGTCCGTATGGGTGCCAAGGGTTGTCAAGGATCAAACTGTCCCCAAGGGTTGTCAAGGACCCCCCATACCTTGACACACCCTTATAGATAACCCACAGGACGGTGTCAGTACATGGGCATCACGAAGTGCCAAGGAGGCTTTAAGCATTTGGCAAAGTCACTTCCTATCCATTTCTCTGTGTGGAGTCCCCACAACCCAGGACAGCCAACGTGAATACTCTGTGCACGCACCCTGGCCATATTACAGCAGGGTGGAGACGCTGTGCCAAGGGAACTTAGTTCAATTTCAGGAGCAAAACCAAGAAGCAGTTGATTTTTATGCTTCTCTAATGAATACTGGTGCTTCAGGAACAAAAATCACTCAAAATGTGAATGGTTTGCTTCTTCGCAACATGGACAAAATACCCCTGTGTTTTAAAAAGGTGCCTTGCACATACACCAAGGCTGGCAGGTTCAAACCGGGCCCTGGCCTGCTAAAACAACGACAACTACAACAACAACAAAATAGCCAGGCGTTGTGGCAGGTGCCTGTAGTCCCAGCTACTCAGGAGGCTGAGGCAAGAGAATCGCTTGAACCCAAGAGTTTGAGGTTGCTGTGAACTGTGACGCCACAGCACTTTACCAAGGGTGACAGCTTGAGACTGTCAAAAAAAAAAAGAAAAAAAAGATGCTTTGCAGTTAAAGGAACCGGCCTTTCTAGGTAGTCATTGTTATGCGTCCCGACATACACGTGAAAGTTTCACTGCCTGAGATGAGGACCATTAGGGAGGGATGACGTGCGCGTGCTCAGTACATTTCTAGGACAAGGTGACACTGTCATTGATGGCCTGTTGAAGGAAAGAAGCTAATTTTCTTTTCAGCTTAAGCCTTTAGTACTAACTTAATTAGGCCAAGCTATAAAACCGTCACTAATAACTGCCAGAAGTACCCCTGAGTCACCCGAGATTGATGAAGCTCTGCAAACGGCCTCCTCCATGGAGGAGGAGGAGAGGAGTGTGGAATTCACCCTCCTGCCTCTTTCTGAAACTGTCCCCAAGGGTTGTCAAGGACCCCCCCACGTCTCTCGGCCTGTCCTTCCCCCATCCTGGAAAGACCTGACCTCAGGAGCACTTTACACACGCAGTGCACACATACAGACATCTATATATGTCAAACAACACTTTAAGAAAAGAACGCTTTTGTAGTCCCAGCTGCTCGGGAGGCTGAGGCAGGAGAATCGCTGAAGCCCAAGAGCTAGAGGTTGCTGTGAGTCCTGTGACAGCATGGCACTCTACTGAAGGCGGTAAAGTGAGACTCTGTCTCTACAAAAAAAGAAAAAAAAAAAGAAAAGAACGCTTTGCCACAACTATTTTCAGTTTTGCAATATTACACAGCAGTGCCTGCCCACATTGCTCTTAGCCACCATCTGGTAGTCCAATTCTTTAATGCCATAATTTTCCAGTTTCTATGTTCACTTTGTTACTATTTCATTGATTTCTAAATGACATGTTGATAGTAACTTATGCCCTTATGTAGGCCCAAATTTGGTGCCTGTAAGTCGAAGGATGGCTTGTGGATGTGCTTTGTTCGAAATACACAGTACTGTGGTATCACAGCACTTTGTCTGGATTTTTTAAAAATTTGAATTAGTTGTCCAGGGGCAGCTCAGATTTCTAACATTGTAGTGTGATGACTGTAGCCCCATTGGGTTCAGAGGGATAACAGGTCTCCACCGTGCTGCTGCCCCCCTCACCGCTATTGTCACTGACTGAGCCTGCGTCACCTACTCATGTGGCCACCTCACGGTCCCCAGGTGTGTTTGAACTCACCACCTCTGACTTTCTGCCACCATAGATAAAGCTGCCGAAGATCCCCTTTTGCTTCTGTTCTGTTATTTCCTTCAGGTATACGGAGGGTGCCAAAAAATGTATACCATGTTAAGAAAGGAAAGAATTGTATTAAAATTCTATGTATACCATGTTAAGAAAGGAAAGAATTGTATTAAAATTCTAACACTCAAGTTACGTTTGACTTCTGCAATTATAAAAGATACAAGAGAAAACTAAAACATACAAGATAACAACCTTATTGGTGTACACGGAGTATTTATTATCTTTTCAACTGCAGGGCACGCTCACGGTGATTTTAATTTGCATTTCTGATGACTAATGATTATTTTCTTATATCCTTAAAAGCCACTTATGTTCCTTGTCTTGTGAAGTATCTGTTCAAACCTTTTGCCCAATCTTTTAAATTGGGTTGTTTGGCTTACTGAGTCATGGTTCTTTATATATATGTTCTGAAAAAAGTCTTTTGTCAAACATATTTTGCAACTATTTTCTCACAGTTGTGGCTTTTTTAAAGAGCAGATGTCTAATTTTCATTAAGCCTAATTTATCTGTTTTTTCATTCATTTAGTGACAAAATTGTATATTTATGGTGCACATTTTGATATATACATATACCGTGGAATGGCTAAATAAAATGAATTAGCGTCTTACCTCACATACTTAATGTTTTTTAATGATGAGAATAAAAATTATTTTCAAGCAATTGTTAAATATACAGTATAATGTGATTAGCCATAGTCACTGTGAGGTACAATGGGTCTCTTGAACTTGTTCCTATCCCAGTTTTTTCTTAAGCAGTTGGTGCCCACTCTTAAGAAAGATCTGCTTAACCTGACGTGATGAAGCTGTTCACATTCCCCCCCAAGTAGTTGTATTGTTGTGGCGTTTATGTTTAGGCCAATAGAGGTTTTTTGTTCCTCTTGTTTTGTTTTGGAGATAAGAGTCTCACTCTGTTGCTCCAGGCTACAGGCCATGGCGTCAGCCTACCTCACAGCAACCTCAAATTCCCAGGTCCAGAGATCCTCCTGCCTCAGACTACATGTGCCCACCACAATACCTGGCTAGTTTTTCTATTTTTAGTAGAGATGCGGTCTCACTCTTGCTCAGGCTGGTCTCAAACTCCTGAGCTCAAGGGATCCTCCTGCCGTGGCCTCCCAGAGTGTTAGGATTACAGGCATGAGCTGCCGTGCCGGCCCCATACAGAGCTTTAAGCAAAGAACTGATGTGCTCTGACTCACGTGCCAGAAGTATCACTCTGCTGTGTGGAGATGGTCCAGGGGGGCTGAATGCAGAAGCATCACTCTGCTGTGTGGAGGTGGTCTGGGGGGCTGGATGCAGAAGCATCACTGCTGTGTGGAGGTGGTCTGGGGGGCTGGATGCAGAAGCATCACTCTGCTGTGTGGAGATGGTCCAGGGGGGCTGAATGCAGAAGCATCACTCTGCTGCGTGGAGGTGGTCTGGGGGGCTGGATGCAAACTTGAGGAGGCTTGTTAGGGGATCCTTACCATCATCTGGGCTTGGACAGGGCTGGACAGAGCACAAGTGGTGTAGAGGCCAAATTCTGGAAGTGTTCACTACTGAGGTTTGGGAGCAAGCTCTTCACCCCTCTTTGATGACTCACGTCCCACTTGATGGAGAGTCACCCCGTTTCTCTGAAGAGGCTGAGCGTGCATACAGAACTGGTCTTGAGCCTTGAGCAATGTTCGCTGTGGATTTTGACTTACCTTCACTATTTTTAAGGGAAATAAGTGGTTTCAAGTTTTAATCCACATGTTGTCCTTCCTCAGGGATGGCAGCCCCAAAGACAACACAACAACCCATCTATTCACTCACAAAAGATTAAAAAAAGGAACCCGACATATTTCATGTCATGCTGTGCGTCACTTCTGTGAGGACTCATAAATCCACGTCTCTCTGCTTTGGCTACTCCAGTCATCTCCGACCCTTTCTTTAACTCATGATTTATTACTCTAAGTTACTCTTTTTGCCAGATTTATACACTTAACTGTTCTTTCTTTATATAATACCTACTTTGTACACTAAGCAACAAGACAGGAGATTTATTGTCGATGAATTGTTACCTTGAAAAATTACATCAATGCAAAGTGATTGCCTTTTAGCTCCCACAGCCAATAAATTTATTTTATTTTTTTGGAGAGGATGATATGAGGTCATGGGGTGGTGTATATAATGGGAGATCACAGAACAAGAAGCCAGAGAGGAGGACTCCTGTCTCCGGCTCATCATGTGTCAGCTGGCCTCCTGCTGTCTGCTTTTGATCGGATTCTTAAACCCTTTCTTATGTCTTCCTATCACTGACTCCAGGGAAGTGTCCCTCCAGCTCTCAGGTAAGAAGTTTGTTTTGTTTGCTTTTCTTTTAGTCTGAAAAAGAGTCTTCACCAGTCTTAAATGCAATGTTGTAGATAAGAATGAAATTCTTGCTCCAAGGAGTCTTGTTACCTCAAAATTCCCAGCTTTGAAAAGAATATTAAGGGAAGCTTGCTGCGCATTTTAGACAGTGATGGATACGGTTTTTTTCTCTCTAAAACATGCAAGTAGAATAATAGAATTGCTTGTTTCATGCTGCCTCTGCAATTCACACTATGGTTTTGCTTAACATCCCCCCCATTTAAAAAAACTGCACTAAATTGAAAATATGATTACTTTTAGTTTTTATTTTAAACAAACCAGTTGAATGTAGAGTTGATTATTCTAATGGTATTTATCTTATATGAACTTAAAGTCATCATCTGACATGTGTTAGACGCAACAGAGAATGTTTACTGTGAGAAGTGACGAGCTGCAGCTAGGGCGTCCCAGCTTGCAGGGTGCCCCATGCCTACCTTTCCTCGTGGCTAATGCTCACTCAGTGTAAGTCTAAGTTGGATTTTTAAAAATACTAGTCAAGTAGGTGACTTCTTTACTATTGTTTAGTTGAAGAAATAAAAAGTTGATGCTTGGGTGTTAGGTTCTATAACAACTGGATTTGTCTGTAACTTTCAGTACTTTAAGAATTTTTTAAAAATGAAAAACTCTTCTAAGCCATGAATTTTATAATATCTAGTCTCTACAAGTTCATCCCACGCAGCTTTGGGATGACTGCCAGGCACTACTAGTTGCTCGGTACTGACCTTCGATCGAGTCACCAAGGTCACAGATGGCAGTCACCTGAGAGGTCAAACAGGCATTAGCTTTACTGGATCTCTGCTATTTAAAACGGAACAGTGACAGTCACAAAATCAAGAATGAATACTCTGATAACAGCGTCATCCTCAAAAATGTACACGTAATTGTTACAACGTTAAAAAACTTGGATGAAGTAAGTGTAGCATCTCAAATTATGAACAGGTGGCAGCTTACCTTCCAGTTTTTGCCAGAGTTTTTATTCATTTGAAAAATAATAAGCCTTTATGACATAAGCATTAAAGTATAATTGAATTTCTTAGATTTTCATTAATATTCATTAGAAACACTGGGAACGTGCCCAGATGTCTTTTTCGGTGTCCTCCAGTCAAGGCTGGAGCTACCTGTAAGCCCAGCGCCAGTGCTATGTGGCCTCCCGTCCTCACCACAGCTTCCAGTTTCCACAGCGCAGCTCCTGGCTGTGACCGACGCCAGCTCTTTGTGTACCACCCCTCCCGTGCACTCTAGCACACGTCATATGCACACCCACTGCACACTTCTGTGCCATTTAGTCGACCACATTTTACCTCGGAAATGCCGCAGTCAAGCTCCTTAAAGACTATTTTGACACTGACTCTTTTCTAAGTAGGATGATTGTGTCTGAATTGTGAAGTCCAGTAAGGTGGCAGTTCCTCCCACTTGCTTTATATGAGGAACATAAACAGTCTTTGCTTTATTTTTCTTGCTCCAATTTCACCATCCAAATACCTGACAGCACAGGCGACAGGCAGCAGCAGATGACATGCGGGTGGAACAGTTCCAAATGCAGGGGTTTCAGGGATGAAGCTCTGCTCTCCTGTCTTATTTGAGGGTCTGGGCAGGTCACACGGGCAGCGTAGGCAGGGTCAGAGCCACTGCTGGCTGGCAAACCGGATGGCAGCATGGCCATGCCTCTTTCAAAACACCGCCAGTGACAGATCACACACTTGGCATTAGACGTGTTTCTAGTATTCACCCCCCTTTGCCTGGTGTTCTCCAAAGACAACAGGGACAGACGCGCTCACCCAATGATGAACTGAGTTTCGCATCTATTTTTACTCTGTAGCACCCAGGGAAGATGCAAGGTTGACTCGCATGGCGCCGGGGAGCGGCTCCCTCCTGCAGGTGCTGCTGGAGATGCTTGGCGCCGAGAGAGAGGATGGCCTTAGGAATGCAGGTGAAATTATCCCTGTGTTTATAGGGTGTCTGATTCCATTGCTACTGAATTTGTGCTCTATTCCCATCTACTTGATGAGGTCAAACTGCATTTTGGAACACAGAGATGAGCTATATAAGACGAGCCGGCTCCCCGCACTCTCCCTCCTGACCCCTCCACTTGTTTCCTCTCCCAGCTTCCGGAAGGCAGCCCAGCTCTGCTTGGTGCCTCAGGGTCCTCTCTTTCAGAACGGACTTTTACTCGGGGGTGGATTGGTGTTAATCATTCTAGTTTCCAATGAGTGCAATTAAAAATCCTGGTTTCCTGCTTACTAAAATCTTAAAAACATATTACATAATTTTCTGAATTCTTATTAATCTGTGAACAGGAAAGATAAAAATGTCCATCTCGTAGGGTTATTGTGATGAATCCACAAGTAAAAGCGACAGCAAGTCACATGAAAATAATCCATAAAATGTCAGCTTATGTTCCCCATGAATGTTTTCCTCCAAGCATTGACACAAATGCTTAGGAAGTTCTAGAAACAAAATAAAATGGAACCTTTTGTAGGCACTGATAGCTCTTCTGCTAATATTTTTGATAAAGTACTGAGTTGCTAAGTTACCCAGGTGAATGCAGCACCTTTGTGAACTCCAGAGATGAGAACAAGAGTGCCTGCCTGTCTGCATTCAAGTAACTGTCTCTGCAGTGCGGAAAAAGACCAGAAAATAAACATGGTCTGGCCATATTCTTTTTTTTTTTTTTTTTATTGTTGGGGATTCATTGAGGGTACAATAAGCCAGTTACACTGATGGTCTGGCCATATTCTATTTCTGTATGTTTTAAAACAAGCTGAACATAGAAACAATAGATGTGAATTGGCTTCAAATTGTTTTCCAGATCCCAGTACCAACATTTTTAACCCAAGAGGAAATCTGAGGAAGGTAAGTGACTCTACTTACAAGAGGCGTAAAATGTCAAACATACACTTCATTTTCCAGTTATCTTTTTTTTTTTTTTGAGACAGAGTCTCACTCTGTCACCCTTGGTAGAGTGCGTGGTGTCATCAAAACTCAAAGCAACTTCAAATTCTTGGGCTCAAGTGGTCCTCCTGCCTCAGTCTCCCACGTAGCTGGGACTAGAGGTGCCGCCACAACGCCCAGCTAGTTTTCTATTTTTAGTAGAGATGGGGGTCTCACCCTTGCTCAGGCTGGTTCCAAACTAGGATCTTAATTTTATGAGTGTTCTTGGTGGAAACTACACCTTAAAATAAACGGCCAGTGTTATTTCACAGCATTAATTTTTCCAATTTTTTTTTTTTTGGCCGGGGCTGGGTTTGAACCCAGCACCTCTAGTATATGGGGCTGGCGCCCTACTCATTTGAGCCACAGGCGCCACCCAATTTTTCCAATTTTTGATTGATATAAAAAATGAATCAGAAAAAATGAATCAACCAGAACTTACCCAGTGCCTGTTTTGGGTAAATGACAAGTTGGAAGGCAATGAAAAATGTAAGAGTCCCCTGCAGCCAGGTCTGCCGTCTACTTGGGCTCTTACGCATCTTAACACGGGGCCTGCAGTTCAGCAGCTTTGCCCTCACAGGGGAGCCTGTGAGAAGCCGGAATCTCAGACGCCACCCTCAGCCCACTGAATCAAACCTGCAGCTGGCTGAGACCCCCAGGTGACTCATACGCACCTTCATTGCAATGTGGCACCTAAAGAGAAGAATGACATGCTCAAAACGGAGATAAAACACATACATCACAGAATTCCTAGGAAACTATTTTGGTGTGGTACAAAGACTGTCATAGGGAAAGATGAATGATAAAACCAAACCGTTAGAAATGGCATGCAATTAACACAAGGCTTTAACTGCTAAAAGAACAATGTGTATTTGATCATTATCAGCCCCCAGAAAACTGTGAATTAGTGTCTTCTGGGCTGGCCATCCTGTAAGCCGGTCTGCAGTGCTGTGCTGGGCATGGTGGCCCTCCCAGTCAGAAATCAGGAGATAAAGCTATTTACATTTAAGTCTTTACTTTTTTTTTTTTTTTTTTGTGGTTTTTGGCTGGGGCTGGGCCCGCCACCTCCAGCATATGGGACCAGCACCCTACTCCTTGAGCCACAGGCGCCGCCCTATATTTAAGTCTTTCCTAAACATTTTGATCAGAGATATCTTTTTTGTGTAATACACATTAACATTCTAGCAAAAATATACTCCAGAAACACTGAACCCTGGAGACTGCACACACCACCCGAAACACCGAGGAGGGGCTCTGTGGCTTGTTCACGTGGCTGATTAAAAGTTACCATTCAGACGTTTCTATTCTCCTGAATAGAGAGATTGTGACTGAAGACTGTAAAATCACACAGGTGATTAGTGAGATAGGCTCTTATTATTTTATTCTAGAATAAAAAGGGTCAACTTTTAAAGAAGTTAATTTCGAGATGAACAAATATTTTACATAGGACATAATCAATGCAAAGAACACATCCCTGACAGGTGATTTAAACAGAAATAGGTCGAGAGGGTTTTATTCCTGCAGTCACTGGAGGAACAGTGCACAGACCAGGAGCCTCCCGGAGCCTCGGACACTCTCAAGCAATTACAGTCCAGAGAACAACAGAGCAAATGCTTTTTTAAAAAGCCCAAAGTCTTGCCAAAAGATCCCTTTTTTCTTGTAAAACTCTTAACTTATTGATAACTGATTTGGGTTTTTGTTTTGTTTTAGTTTCAGGATTTCTCTGGACAAGACCCTACTATTTTATTGAGTCATCTTTTGGCCAGAACCAGGAAAGAATACAAGAAACGTGGGACTCCCTCCGAATGCTTCTGGAAATACTGTGTCTGAAGTGAAGTCAAAGTCAGTTAGTTAACTCAAATACCTATACCTTAGAAAACTAAAAATAAAAATGCTTGGTTTCAAAGAATGAAAAACTAGGCAAACTATACCCTGTTCCTTATTATTTGAAAAATAAATCCTCTGTTTTGCAAATACCATGAGTGATTATTTTTCCTATACATTATCCTGAAAACTAATTAAATTTTTTCCTTCAATTTATCCTTAAATAATTCTTTGAAAATTTAGAAGTAAAATTAATAAACAGAAGCAAATACTAAGGAAGTTGTAATAGTTGAAATTAAACTACAAACCATTTACAAATAAACTGTATTATTTTAGCTTATGAGGTCCTCTTGAAAATGATGTTATTGCTTTCTTATAATAACAGGTTTTTTTAACTTAGGATCTTAGCTTGGAAATATCTGAGTGAATGATGCCTGAAGACAGCGCTGGGAATAGACTTAATTCTCTTCAGTATCTGAGGAGACGTTCATGTGCTCAGGTTCTTTTTTAGATGACCAATGTAGTGAACACGTGAAAACTTTAACCTTGTAATACTGAAATTTATTTGATCTTGGTTTCTGTAAACTCCAGGATTATAATCCATTTACGCTAGGGGGACAGACCTTTGCGTTTCTTATACAAAGCTGAAATGAGATTTAAGATTATAGAAAAATGAGCCTCGTTGATTAATTTTTAAACCACGTGTGTGTCAATACGGATTTTTGTTCCATTCCTACACCTCTGTTGTCTGTGTAGAAGGGACAGGGTGAACTCCCGGAGCTCTGAGCAGCACCGAGGACACACGTGTCTCTGAGAACCAAAGTCAGAGCCAGGTGTGATGTATCAGTAGACGTCACGCACTTCTTGTAGAGCCCAGGTCTGATAAAGTTCACTTCACAGTATGAAGAACAAACCTACAGGGAAAAAGGTTTTTCAGCTGGAAGACCGAGCTACATAATCTCAGCTGTGATAAAATGGTGGTCTCTCAGGGTCAAGATTAAACTAGTAACTGTTCTCGGAAACAGAACTATGGCACCACAAAACTATTTTATATTTTTAATACCAAACACAGTTTAAAAATGGACTTCTGGCTTGGCGCCCATAAAACAGTAGTTATGGCATCAGCCACGTACACCAAAGCTGGCAGGTTTGAACCCCGCCCAGTCCAGCTAAGACAACAATGACAAGTGCAACAAAAAGTACCCGGGCGGGCGTTGTGATGGGCCTGTAGTCCCAGCTACTTGGGAGGCCGAGGCAAGAGAATCACTTAAGCCCAAGAGTTGGAGGTTGCTGTGAGCTGTGATGCCACGGCACTCTACCAAGGCGATATAATGGGACTCTGTCTCAAAAAAAAAAAAAAAAAGAAAGGTGTAAATTTAAAAAACCCCTGTTGTACACTCTGGCTTCTCTTCAGTGTAAATCTTTAACCTTTTGAAAAGCCTTCTTGGCTCCAGGATCTTGTTCCATATTTTAATTTCTTGATTTTGTTGCTACCAGTTACACTATCAGCCTTTGTGAAACAGAGGTGCACACTACAATTTAGATACTGAAATTTTAAAAGTTGGCATTAAAATTAGTTATTAAAAATATGTACGTTAGGGCAGCGCCTGTGGCTCAAAGGAGTAGGGCGCTGGCCCCATATGCTGGAGGTGGTGGGTTCAAACCCAACCCCGGCCAAAACTGCAAAAAAAAAAAAAAAAAATGTACGTTAGCCGGGCGTTGTGGCAGGTGCCTGTAGTCCCAGCTGCTCGGGAGGCTGAGGCAAGAGAATCACGTAAGCCCAACAGTTAGAGGTTGCTGTGAGCCGTGTGACACCACGGCACTCTACCGAGGGTGGTACAGTGAGACAATGTCTCTACAAAAAAAAAAAAAAAAAAATGTACGTACGTACATTCAAGACCCAATAAATTCTACACAGTGTTGAAGGGAGGATTAAAAATGCCAGTGGATAGGAACACAGCTGCACCCGAGTCTCGCACAAGAGGTGCCGGGACATGCTGACCAGGCAGACACAGGTGCAGATGGGAAGGTGGCACTACCCTAACGTGAGCAGCCTCCAGGATGCTGTGAAATACATGCTCAGGCAAACACTTGTTAACACAGTGCAAGAAAATGTCACGAGTTTTATGTGTACATGTTTATTTACTGCTTTTTACTTAAAAAAGATACCCATTAAAAAATTAGTAATGATTAAAAACAAGTCAATTCATAAAGTTAATTATGAATTCAGATGACACAAAATTTCAATTTGGATTAAACTTACCTTGTGAATCTATCATAAAGGTATGCTTAATTGCAAAACTATTCTATTCATATGACATCTTGTTTTTCATACATCTTGACCTTGAACCCCCCCAAAATACAGCTTTTTGGGTAACATTTATGTAAACATTGAAGCCTATAATGTACATTCTTATTGTTTCTAGTCATTAATATAAAAAGTTAAACTTGAACAACAATGTTTAGATTGGGTAAAGCCCCCGTGGGGGGCAGCAGTCATCACCACTAATCCCCACTGCTACTTTGGGCAGCAGGATCAATCTCAAATGTACTGACGAATCTATTTACCAAAAGATGAAAATTTTAGTTTTACAGATCTGTCTATAACAAGCACCAGTTTCAAATCAAGTCTAGTATAATATACACTTCATAAAATGTGTACTAAGGCAAAGAAATAAGCAAATTTAGAAAAAACAAATATCCAGAAACAATGGAAAAAAAGAGCTTGCATTATTGGAGAGCATAAGGCTTATTAAAATATGCACACACAAATGCAGGATGATTCTGATATCTATACACATTATTCTCTATCCATACAAATAAAAACATTTTTACTACAGAGGTCATTGGTGGATAATTTTTAGATGGTTAATACCAAAATTTGATTTTCCACCAATAACAAAAATACAATTTGACCAATATACAGGCTTCAAAAATCATTTAACTATCAAAATGGAGTAGACAGAATATGAGCATTCTCTATTTATAAAACAGGAGCATTTGCATGGAACTGCTTAATATTAGAAAATGCCAAGAAATGCCAAATGCAGCATCTGAAAATGGTTTGACACATTACGATAGAATTACCATCCAGAAAACCACTACTGTGAACGACAGGGAGAATCAGGGCCCGACAGTTACCATGGATGGAAAAACCACTTCTCATTATCAGGACGCATTTATAAAAAGCTATAAAACTTCAAAGAGATGTTTCCTAAAACTAAAAAACAAAAATAAGAAGGATAAGTTAGTTTAAAAGTTTTATGAAGAAAAAGGTTATACCGTAAGTTTCATTTTTTTTAATTTTTTCTTTCTTATCTGCACGAGTATGAATTTCATCTATCATTCCAAATGTGAGAAGGAATCACTCTCTAGAGCACCAGACACTGAGCTGACGTATCAAGGGAACAACCACACTCACACCTTCCAGACACAAAGGCACGGAAAGATTCACGGGCCGCCACAGCCCCCTGCTGGCCGGGAGGAGTGAGCTCTCTCGGCAGGTGTCCCCGCAGCACTTACCCCTATTTAAGGGCAAAGAAAAGGCAGTGGCAATCACCCCTCTGGCAGGGATGGAGAGACCTCTTTTGTGTAAATTGATTGAAAAGAAAGAATTGTTAGTTTTGGTAAGACTGAACATTTAAACATACAAGCATATAAGAATATTAACTTTTGCATAACTTTTGACACTTTTACAATCATTATCTTAAAACAAAAACATTAAAAAGGGAAATACTAATTGATTAAGATCTTTTAAGAGGACACATGAAAATGCTAATTTCAACTCTCCAAAGAATAAGCCCATTGTAAACTGGTCCATTAAGCAAGACTTCCAGAATTTCAGTGGAAGGTGGAAAACCAAAAGGAAAGGCATCTACAAGAAGGAAGATCCAGGTATTTCCAGATATACTAATGGACCATGTGTTTCAGTACGTTGTGAGAACACGGGAATGATCTCCCTTAGAGGGGACGCACCGACCGGTACAAAGTCTATATGACGGTATGAACTTCATGGAAACCATTGTGAAAAGTACATGGCCTAGTCAGAGGTGGGATCTCCTCAAGTAACTACCAGGGGAAAATAATTCCGTAACAACAGAATACAACAGATGAGGTTAAGGTTGGAGATGACAGTAGCTATACTTCTAATTTATTTTGGGTGACACCTGAAATAAAGTTTTACCACACACGTACCTCTTTAGAGGCCATCCAATCTCTTCAGAAGGCACCTAAACTAGAAAAGGAGTCTAAATGACAGTTCTAGTATGTAAAGAATAAAAAGAAATAAGATTCTATGTACAATGTCTGCTTCAGAAAATGATATATATTAAAAAATCAAGAAGGAAAAACCTTAACATTCAATTGTAACTTCACAGTCATTTAACAGTACAGGATTCAAAGAGATAAGCAAAAAGGTCTGTCTGTCTGACATGGCTGGGGAGGGGCACAAGGTGCATCTTCGTAGTCACTACTCAGCTGCTGTCTTCTGCTGGGTCCCGACCGCAGGATTCTGCAGCAGCATCAACTGAGTCTTTGTTTTCAGCAGTGACACAGCCCTCCAAAAAAGAACAAAAGCATGCAGGTTATTTGATGTTAATATTGTTTTTAAAGTCAGTAAAAGACTAGCCAAGCAACATATTTCTAACTCTCCAACTTATTCATGTCTGAAAATACCCATTATAGTTCTTTTTTTATTATTGGAAGTTAAATGACAGAAATTGTTTAAATATAATCATGTAACACGTAACAACTTTGCAGTTAATGATGGACTACATATACAATGGTGGGGTCCCCTATGATTATAATATCTTATTTTACTATACCTTTTCTATGTTCGCAGATATACAAATACTTACCATTGTGTTACAAATGACTACCATATTCAGTATCCCATGTTGTACAGGTTTATAGACTAGGAGCAAAAGGCTACACCTTACCGCCTAGTGTGTAGACTGCAGCATCTACATTTGTGTTAAGTACATTTTCTTTTTTTTCGGGGGGTGGGGGACAGAGCCTCAAGCCATTGCCCTGGGTAGGTAGAGTGCCATGGGTCACAGCTCATAGCAACCTCCAACTCCTGGGCTTAAGCCATTCTCCTGCCTCAGCCTCCAAAGTAGCTGGGACTACAGGCACTTGCCACAACGCCCAGCAATTTTTTGGTTGTAGTTGTCATTGTTTGGCAGGCCTGCACCGGATTCGAACCTGCCAGCTCTGGTGTATGTGGCTGGCGCCTTAGCCGCTTGAGTTACAGGTGCCAAGCCTAAGTACACTTATGATGCTCGGAACATATCCCCATTGTTAATTATGACGCACTGACTGTACTTACTACGTATCTATCTATGAACGACAAGAGTCTCAGTCTCACTGGGGTCTTATTGTTCTTGCCAAGGCTGGTCTCAAACTTCTGGGCTCAAGCAATCCTCCTGCCTAGGCCTCCCAAAGTGTTACGATTATAGGTGTGAGCCACCATGCCTGGCCTGTACTTTTGTTTAAACTGCTTTAGACAATTCAATAGTTCATTCTTCACAGACCCTTGTATTCAAAAACTGGAAAAAATGGGCGGCGCCTGTGGCTCAAGGAGTAGGGCGCCAGTCCCATATGCCGGAGGTGGCAGGTTCAAACCTAGCCCCGGCCAAAAACCAAAAAAATAAAAAAAAAAAAAACTGGAAAAACAACATTTAAAAAAATAAAGACGTTTTGGTGAGATCCTATCTAACCATTCTCAAATGGAAGACACTCGTTCTTTCCTCTGAAAATGGGGTGGGAGGCAGGATTCTGAGAGCATGGCAGGAAGCCTAAGAGTCTGTCTCCTCACCCAAACAACAACTGCACTGACAAAATCAGTCTGGTGTAACTGCTGGGAGCTCCAGGGCCGGCGTGAAGGCCTGTGACTTCCGGATGGCAGACTATGGTCTGATTCTGATTGATCTCAGCTTGTAGTACAGCAGCAACTACCCACTTCCTAATTCCAGGGACAGGTGTGTGTTCCTGGAGCCCCTTGCCACAACTTGTGGGAGTCAGCGTGGGCCACAAGGACCAGTTCTTCCAAAAAAGGGGGCTTGTGTCTGTATTTCTGATTGCTTCTGATCTTGGAGGTGCAGAGACAGGCTGGTGGCCACTGTCACACTCCTTCCCCCACTGTTGCAAGCTCCTTTCCTTCTGGCTGAAGCAACTTCTAAGAAATTTGAAGAGCCAACATCCTCCTCCTCCATTCATTTTTTCCTTTTTCCCCCTTTTGTGAGCCAGACAATTTATAGTCTATGACTTTCTTTTCTTTTTTTGAGTCAGAGTCTTACTAAATTGCCCTCAGTAGAGTGCTGGGGCATCATAGATCACAGCAACCAAATTCTTGGGCTTAAGCGATTCTCTTACCTCAGCCTCCCAAGTAGCTGGGACTACAGGTGCCTGCCACAATGCCCAGCTATTTTTTGTTGCTGTTGTAGTTGTCGTTGTCGTTGTTTTTAGCAGACCTGGGCTGGGTTGAAACTCCCCAGCCCTGGTGTATGTGGCCGGTGCCCTAACTACTAAGCTACAGGTGCCGAGTTTTGTATAAGGCTTTCAAAAGAAACTATATATGTGGGGGAATTTAGAGAGTTACCATGCATGCCCAGGGAAAGAAGACTTTAAAAAATCTGAAAAGACTCGAAGTTTACACCTACTAATCTCTAGCAAAGATATGGCCGATAATAATCATAATCATAATAATAATAATAATAAAAAGATGGCTGGGTGCAGTGGCTCATGCCTGTAATCCTGGTACTCTGGGAGGCCAAGGCAGGAGGATTGCCTGAGCTCAGGAGTTCGAAACCACACTGAGCAAGAACGAGATCCCATCTCTACTAAAAATAGAAAAACTAGCTGGGTGTTGTGATGGGAGCCTACAGTCCCAGTAAGATTATCAGCAGACGTCTCAACAGAAACTTTAAAGGCCAAAAGGCACTGGGCCAATATATAAATGAAAGTGCTTAAAAAAAAAAAGGCAACCAAGAAATCCTGTATCTGGCAAAACTGTCCTCCAAAAATGAGGAGAAATGAAGACATCTGCAGATAAACAAAAGCTGGGCATGCAGGAGAAAAGAATCCACCAGACCCGCCAGACAGGAAATGCTGAAGGCAGTCCTGTGGGTTGAAATGAAAGGACTTTAGACTTAACTTAAAGCTGTGTGGCTAAACAAGGATCTGAGTAAAGGCAAACACATGAAAACTGAGAAAGCTAGCATTATGGTAATGATCATGTATAACTCCCCTTTTTGTTTTCTACATGGTTTAAGAGACTAATACAATCAAAGAAAACTACTAGTCTAAAAGCTAGTGTTCTAACTTTGGTTTGTAATCCTGCATTTTTCTTTCTATGTAATTTAACAGATTAATGCATAAAAGAATTAGTTTATGTTTTAGGACACAGAATGTACATTAAAGATTCAATTTTGGGCTTGGTGTCCATAGCTCAGTGGTTACGATGCTGGACACATACACTAGGGCTGGTGGGTTCGAACCTGGCCTAGGCCTGCTAAACAACAATAACTACAACAACAACAAAATTGCTGGGCGTTGTGGTGGGCGCCTGTAGTCCCAGCTACTTGGGAGGCTGAGGCAAGAGAATCGCTTCAGCCCAAGAGTCTGAGGTTGTGGTGAGCTGTGACACCACAGCACTCTACTGAAGGTGACATAGTGAAATTCTGCCTCAAAAAACAAACAAAAAAAAAGAAAGATTTAATTCTGTAACATCAATAACTAAAAGGAGATGGGATGGAGCTCTATGGAACCAGTTTTGTATATTACTGAAGTTACACTGGTATAAATTCGAATTATAGTGATATGATGTTGGAATGTTGAATGAAATCTCCATGATTATCATACAGAAAATAGCTACAGGATATATAGAAAAGGCAATGATAAGGCAATAAAAGTATTTTACTTCAAAAAATCAACTAAAATCAAAAGACGGTAATGCAGCAAATAAGGGGAAAAAACTATAAGGCATATTGAAAAGAAGTAGCAAAATGATTTGAGTTAAGTCCTTCTTTACCAGTAATTACTTTAAATGTAAATGGTTAAATTCTCCAATTAAAAGACAGATTAGCTGAATGGATTTTAAAATGTACTATCCAAATCTATGCTGTTTGCAAAAATCTAGACACAAGTATGTCAAAAGGGAAAGGATGGGAAAGAATGACATAAAAATAGTAACCAAAAGAGAGCAGAGGTGTCTATGAATATGCCAGTAACAAAAAACCAAATAGTATATGATTCCACTCACAGGCACTACCAGGAGTCGAATTCGTAAGGACGGAAAGCGGAATGGTGGGTGCCAGGGTCAGAGGGGACAGGAGTTGGGTACGGAGTTTCACTTTTACTAGATGAACGGTTCTGGAGGTGCATGTGGTGATGGATGCAGGATGTAAATGTACTTAACGCCAGTCAAATGTACACTGGAAAGTAGCTAAGGAGGTACATTTTGTGATATGTACTATAAGCATATTACAGTAAAAGGAGTGTTATTAATTTTAACCAAAGGGGGTGGTGGGAAGTAATTTGTTTACTTTGTAAGCCTCAAACAATACTGGTTTGAATACCTAACTGTATTCTTTAGTTATAATTTATTTTTATTTTTATTTTTTTGAAGTTTTGGCCAGGGCTGGGTTTGAACCCACCACCTCCGGCATATGGGGCCAGGGCCCTACTCCTTTGAGCCACAGGCGCTGCCCTTTTGTTATAATTTTTAACCTGACTCTTCACTTTCACGCATCTTGATACTTGTGTGAATAAAGCTCTCATTACTAGTACAAGTGCCACAACCATCGCCACAGCTGCCCCCACTGCTGGTTGGCACCAAGGGTAAATCACAGCTTTACTGTTCTGGTTTTCACAAATGATCTCATCGGGAAGACCCCATAACAGCACAAAGACCACTTGGGTCCCAAGGAAGTTCCTGTGTAGTATGAACACTACCTTTGGGGTGAACCTCCACTTTGAATTTGTCTGTTCCAACACACAGGCGTACTTGAAATGCGTATCTCATATCACAGCACGTGTCCTTACTCTTTCTGTTCCCTTTACATCACTAGGACAGTTTCATGTCTTTACTCATTTTTGCCTCCAAACATTCCAACTGGTGGAAGAAAAAGAATCACTTGGAGGCAAGAAAGACTTTTATTCAAATCCAATGAACTGCATAGCCTTGTCCTGTTATTAATATCCGCACGAGCTTGTACTATTATTTAACATCTGTACAGCTCACTTTGTTGCTTACTGGTAAGGTGGGGAATACCTACCACAGAAGTAAACTGTGAGGGTTGAGATTTTCAGTGAACCACACAAGACTACTACCTGTATTAAGGCCCTGCCTGGCACCAAGCTGTCAGCGGTGATGTCTGCTTCTTGAGGGACAGTCTGGCTCTGAACCCAAGAATAGACCTTGGCCAGCTCCTCCTTTTGGCTGTGAGAAAACCGGGGCTGCTGCTGCCTCATTCTTTCCAGCTTTTCTAGGTCTTCTTTTAGTACAACTTCTTTAACCCTGAAAACAAGCAAACAAAAGCTTAACAGTCCTGAATAAGACACGGGGTTCTCCTCACGCCATCTATGAGCAGCACTTCTTTTAGGTTGGTAATACACTCTATGTATTTTATTAATATGTTACACATTAACAACCAATGGAATCATTTCTTTGTCAAGCTGGCGAAGTAGACCATTTTTCTTGGTAGAAATTAGGTTATGTTTGAATGAGGTGCACAGAAGGAAGATCTCCCTTGGCTCATCTTTTTTTCTTTTGTTTTAGTATGGGCAAAGGAAAGGTCTAACAGAAACATCCTTGCATTTATGAACCATACTAGAAAGCAGAGTCTCCTATGTTTTCTTTTCTCTCTATATATTTTTTGAGACAGAGTCTCACTCTGTTGTCCTGGGTAGAGGGCCAAGCGTCACAGCTCAACTCTTGGGCTTAAGTCAGTGGTTGTCAACCTGTGGGTCATGACCCACAGGAACTATATTAAAGGGCGGTGGCATTAGGAAGGTTGAGAACCACTGGCTTAAGTGATTCTCTTGCCTCAGACTCCCAAGTAGTTGGAACTACAGGCACCTGCCACAACACCTGGCTAATTTTTCTATTTTTGGTAGAGATGGGGGGTCTCGCTTTTGCTCAGGCTGGTCTCACACTCCTGAGCTCAGGCAATCCTCCTGCCTTGGCCTCCCAGAGTGCTGGGATTACAGAATGAGCCACCCTGCCTAGCCTCCTCTGTTTTCTTGCTTCACAACATGGACATTTGTTTAGTCTGGATCTGAACGTATGAGGCACTATCACTACAATCCTCATTTTAAAAAACCATCTGTCACTTCAAATGAATGAATTTGAAAATACATTTCTCTAGGGGTATGCATAAACCATTAAAAAATCCCTTTTTATCAAAAACACAAAAATATAAAAAGTGGGCCTTCCCAGGCAGTGCCTGTGGCTCAAAGGAGTAGGGCGCCAGTCCCATATGGTGGAGATGGCGGGTTCAAACCCAGCCCCGGTCAAAAACTACAAAAAAAATTTTTTAAAGGGGCCTTCCCACATGCTTCCTTACCTCTCAGGCACCTGATACGTCATGAAGATGCTCTCGGGTACTTGTCGTATCATTCTCCAGATGGGCTCTTCAGCTAAACTGGGAAAGGCTTCCCTTTTCCGTGAATCCTGAGATTGCTGCCCATTTGGGGATATTCCAGAAGAATAATCACTACTAGCAAAATAAATACTGCTGTCACTGCTTCCTATCAAAAATCAACAACAAATCATTAGGAAACACTTGTCAGAGAGCGACTTGCCAAACTGGCTCTCTTTCTTCAAAGACTCTGGCAGCCAGCTGATAGCTTTCCTCACCATACGGCCCTGCAGTTTTTCCCAGGTAACGTCATCCTCCCTGAGGACAGACTTCCAGTTCCTTGGTCTTCCCCACATCTCTTCCTTGCCTCCTGAGCCATCCATTCCCAAGGCCACACATTACTCCTTTACCATCACCCTTAACTGCTCCACCTCTAAAACCAAGCAACATCTCAGCTTCACCTTCTCATCTACTTGTTGAATTGTTTTGACTACAAATTCCTGGTGGCGCCTTGGTCTTTCAGTTCCCTCACTATTCATCGTTCAGTAACACACATGCAACACCTTAGACTTCTTCCAACTTTTCATAACTATCAAGATGTCAACTCCAAGAAAGCAGATTATTGATTTTGTTCTTTTTTTTTTTTTTTTTTTTGTAGAGACAGAGTCTCACTGTACCGCCCTCGGGTAGAGTGCCGTGGCGTCACACAGCTCACAGCAACCTCTAACTCTTGGGCTTACGCGATTCTCTTGCCTCAGCCTCCCGAGCAGCTGGGACTATAGGCGCCCGTCACAACGCCCGGCTATTTTTTTTTTTTGTTGCAGTTTGGCCGGGGCTGGGTTTGAACCCGCCACCCTCGGCATATGGGGCTGGCACCCTACTCACTGAGCCACAGGCGCCGCCCATTGATTTTGTTCTTACCTAAACCAAAATAGCCAAACACATAACAGAACACATCATTTCTACAGTAACTTCATCATCACCAACCTCCCAAGGCCTATCGCAATGCTGGGGAGATCCTGCTGCAGTTCTCTGGTCAGTGCACTAACTGACTGATTTCAACTTCTCTACTTCCTCCCTCGGTCTCACCTATTTTTCAAGGGAAAAAAAAAATAGTTCTTTGAAAGCAAGCTCACTATCTTCCTGACACTGAACGTACAGATGAATCGCACACCCCCCCACTCCTCCTGTGCTGACAGAGAATGCGCATCCCAAGGCCCAGCCCTCCCTGCTGCGGGCAGCGCAGCTCATTCCTTTCCTATCTTGCATTTGACAGTTTGAGCTCCTGCTCACTGACTTTGAAAGAATTAAAACATACAAGAAAACTTGTCTAACTTTTAAAAAGTAAGCATATGGGTAAGTAGTAAAAAATTATTTTTCCTTATAAAAAAAAAACTCTTTAAAATGTTACTATTTAAAAGAAAAAAGTAAGAATTTTTTTTTTTTTTTTTTTGAGATAAGAGTTTTACTTCATTGCCTTCAGTAGAGTGATATGGTGTCACAGCTCACAGCAACCTCAAACTCTTGGGCTCAAGCGATTCCCTTACCTCAGCCTCCCGAGTAGCTGGGAGTACGAGCGCCCGCCACAACGCTCGGCTACTTTTTTAGAGACAAGGTCTCGCTCTTGCTCAGGCTGGTCTCCAACCTGTGAGCTCAGCCAATCCACCCACCTCAGCTTCCCAAAGTGCCAGGATTACAGTAAGAAACTTAAAACTCTAAGTATAAAGACGAAGACAAGTTAAAATAAGAGGATTAAAAAAAAAAAAAAAACAAACACAAAAAATTGCGCCCAGCCAAGAATATATGTTAAAATGTATGACAGAAATACCATAGATGATATGGAGGGGAATGAAAACACTCGGTTTTAAGGTTCTAAAATGTAAAGTGATAAAAGTATAATATTTGAAGGTAAATTGTGTAAGTAAAAAATGTAAGTTGTAAATCTCCTACAACAACGAATTTTTAAAAAAGGCAAAATAAGAATAAAAAGAAGAGGTATGCCTAAGAAACTAATACTGGAGAGAATCTGAACTCATAAAAAAAGACACCCAAAAGGACAAGGAAAGGAGGAATAAAGAAAGGACAGATGGAAGATGGAGTTTAATTCAACCATACCCATAACCACACTGAAGGGCCCGAGTAAGCACTCCAGTTAACAAATTAACAGCAAGATGGAAGACGGAGTTTAACCCGACCATACCCATAACCACGTTGAACGGCCTGAGCAAGCACTCTAATTAAAAGGCAGAGATTGTCACATGGATGAAAAGCAACACTCATCTACATGCTAGTTACAAGAAACTTACCTTGAGTATAAAGGCAGAGACAAGATAAAATAAGAGGATGGGGAAAAAACCCATGTAAACACTAACTGAAACAGAGCTAGACGGAATATTCTGATATCAGACAAGTAGATTTCAAAGCAATGTATGTTTCATGTTAAAGGGATTCATCAAGAGGATATGGTCATCTTCAATGTGTATGCGTCTAACAAAAGAGCTTCAAAATACATAAAGCAAAACCTATTGAACTGAGTTATAATGAACATGGTTATATTAGCATAAACTTATTTTCAGACATTTCCCACATTTTAGAGTCTGTCACAATAAATGAAAAAACAGACAGAAAATCAGTTGGCTATAGAAGGCCAGATTAACATTACTAACCAATTTGATCTATTTTTTACATTTACAGAACAAATGACTCCCAGGAACAGAACACATATTCTTTTCAAGTGTACATACAACACTTATGTAGACGGATAAATAAATATAAATATAGTAAAATAAATTCTGGGCCATTGTGCAAAGTCTCAGCAAATTTAAAAGAAAATACAAGAAAGTCCAATGCATTTAAATTATGTATTAATAAAATAAAAATATCTGAAAAATCTCCAAATATTAGGAAATTAAACAACTTTCTAAATAACCCCAAGATCACAGAAGAAAACACAAGGGAAATTAGAAATAGTCAGGACTGAAAAAAAAATGAAAGCACAACCTATCAGGATTTGTGAGATGGAGCTAAACAGTGCTTACAACATTAGACTTTTATATTAGAGGGAAAAAAAGGTCTCAAATCAATGATCCAAGCTTCCACCAAAAGAAATGAGGAAAAGTATAATAAATTCAAAGTAAACAGAAAAGAGGAGGTAATAAAAATTAGAGCATATATAATAAAATACAAAAAAGGATGAAATATAAAACCAAAATACAATAGGAAAAAAACTCAGTGGAACTGAAAGTTGCTCCTTTGAAAAGTTATTAAAATTGATATACACATAGTCAGACTAATCAGGAAAAAATTATTAATATCAGCAATGACAAGAGACATTACTTATAGACCTTACAAACATTAAAAAGATAAGGGAGTATTATAAAAAACTTTATGCCAATAAAAACAAATTAGAAGAAACAGATAAATTCCTTAGAAGATACAAATTACCAGAGATCAATCAATAGCAACAGAGAACTCGAGGAGACATGTATCTATTAAAGAATTTAAATTTGTTAAAATCCTTCCCGCTGAGAAAACTTTAGGCCCATTCCGATTCACTGGCAAATGCTACCATACATATAAAAAAGTATCAATTAAATACAAACTCTTCCAGAAAATGGAAGGAGGAGGAACAGTTTTCAACATATCTTTTGAGGCCAGCATTACTATGATATCAAAACCAGACAAAATTACTGTAAGAAAAGAAAGCAATGGGCCAGTATTCCACACAACAGGTGTAATAATCTGTAACAAAATTATTAGGAAGAGAATCCAGCAACATATAAACAGGATAAAATAGCATGGCCAAAGGCAAAGTTAATTATTTAAAAATTAATGTAATTCACAATATTAACAGAATAAAGGAGAAAAATCAAATGATTACCTCAATATTATAGAAAAAGCACCTCAATAAACCAGCACTACAAAGTAAGCTCCTCCAACTGATAGAGGACATTCAAGGAAAACTTAACATTTCACATCACACCTAAGGATGAAATACTGGCTGCTTTCCCCTTAACACTCTGAACAAGGCAAGAGTGTCTGTTTTACTATTCAACACTGCACTGGGAGGCCCAGCCAGTTCCATAAGGCAAGACGAGAAAAGACACACAGATGCAAAAGGAAGAAGTAGAGCTGTATGTGCAGACAGCAGGACTGTAGGAAAGTCTTAAAGAATCTATACAGAGCCACTACAGTGAGCTAAACACGTCACCAAGACTGAGAAGAATTAAAGACCTACATAAACAAATACAAGAGTCAGTGTCATTAAGATTGTTCCCAGATTAAAAAAAAAAAAAAAGATTTTTCCCAGATTGATCTACAGACTTAACACAATTTCAATTAAAACATTAGCAAACTTTTTTGTAGAAACTGAGAAATGGATTCCCTAATCCATATGAACAAAGGACCTAGAACATTCAAAGTCATTTTGAAAAGAAGAATAAAGTTGAAGGACTTGCCGGATTTCAAGACTTACTTGAAGGCCATGTTACTCAAGAGTGTGGTATTAGCCTGCAGTTAGACACATGCATCAATGGAACAGAAGAGACTCAGAAACGGCCCCACACTTGATGCCCGACAATTAAGTTTGTGAGCTGAACTTGCTACAGCATGCTTACACCGGGCAACACTGTGCACACAACTCAGCAAGCACCCATAACCTTGGTGTATCAGTGTCTTGCAGCTGTGTCTGTGTGGATGTGCGGCGGTGTCTTGCTGAAGAGTTGTTCATTATTGTGTTTTAGTGCGCTATCTTAAGAATGTCGAAACTTAAATTAGAGCAATGGATGAATATTTGTAAATTTCTTGTTAAACCTGGCAAGAATGGAAATTAAGTCAGGGACACATTAGTCCCAGGTTATAAGGATAATGCCATGAATTAAATGGCAGTGTACAAACGGATTAAACATTTTTCTGAGGGGAGAGAAAGTGTCATTGATGGAGAGAAGTCAGGGTGGCCAGTAACCAGCAGAACTGATGAAAACATTGCAAAAACTTGTCAAATTGTGTTTCAAAATCCTCTACTGACTGTGAGAAGCACAGCAGACCAAGTGAACATAGAGAAACAGGAAAATCTTAACTGAAAATCTTGGCCAACAACTCATGGCTTTTGCATCATGACAATGCACCTGCTTACATGGCATTATATGTGAGAGAGTTTTTAGCTAGTAAACAACTGTATTGCAAACACCCTCCCTACTCACCTGATCTGGCCACCTGCAGAGGCTCTTTTCTTTACCCAAAGATAACAGAAATAGTGAAAGGAAGACATTTTGATGACATTCAGGGCATCAAGGGTAATACATGACAGCTTTGATGGCAATTCCAGAAAAAGAGTTAAAAATTGCTTTGAAGGATGGACCAGGCACTGGTGTCAGCGCACGGCTTCCTAAGGGGAGTAGTTTGAAGGGAAGTAGTTTGAAGATGCCACCGTAGTGATAATTTAGCAGTGAGGAATGTACCACCTTTTCTAGGATGAGTTGGTACTTGTCGACATTGTATACGACCAATTTATTTTCAACAAGTGCCAAGGTAATTCAATATGGGAAGGAGTAATCTTCTGAACAAATAGGGCAGGAACAATTGGACCTCTACAGGCAAAGAAAGCATATCACACTTACCCTATCCTACCTGTAAAATCAGCTCAAAACAGATCACAGACCTAAGCCATAAAAGCTAAACCTATACTACTCCCAAGAAAAAACAAAGTCTTAGTGACTTTTGGTTAGGCAAAGATTTCTTTAAAAGAACACAAAAAGCATGACATATACAAGAAAAAAGTAAGTTGTGCTACATTGAAATAAAAAGTTTTTCAACTCAAGCTTCAACAAAAGCAAATGTAACCAAAATATTTATACCCTTGCAATATTCTAAAATAAAAATAATTTAAAAAACCTTTTTTCTCTTCGAAAGACACTGTCAATGAAATGAAAAGGGAAACCACACAGTGAGGAAATTTTTGGAAAATTGGTATTTGATAAAAAATTTGTACTCAGAATATGTACAGAACTCTTAACTACTCAATTGGAAAACCAAAAACCAAATTAAAAAAGATGTGCAAGACATTTTTAACACACCACCAAAGATGACACATGTATGGCAGAGAAGTACCTAAGAAGACGCTCAACACCTCAGTCAACAGACACATGCTTAAGACCACAGTGAGATGTCTACACACACCACGGGACGGACCACGCTGAGATGCCAACGCACACCACAGGACTGGACCACACTGAGATGCCAACGCACACCACAGGACCGGACCACACTGAGATGCCATCACACCCCACGGGACTGGACCACACTGAGATGCCATCACACCCCACGGGACCGGACCACACTGAAATGTCTACACACACCACGGGACTGGACCACACTGAGATGCCACCACACACCACAGGACCGGACCACACTGAGATGCCATCACACACCACGGGATTGGACCACACTGAGATGCTACCACACACCACAGGACCGGACCACACTGAGATGCCACCACACACCACGGGAGCGGACCACACTGAGATGCCACCACACACCACGGGACCGGACCACACTGAGATGCCATCACACCCCATGGGACCGGACCACACTGAGATGCCACCACACCCCACGGGACCGGACCACACTGAGATGCCATCACACCCTACGGGACCGGACCACACTGAGATGCCATCACACCCCACGGGACCGGACCACACTGAGATGCCATCACACCCCACGGGACCGGACCACACTGAGATGCCATCACACCCCACGGGACCGGACCACACTGAGATGCCATCACACCCCACGGGACCGGACCACACTGAGATGCCATCACACCCCACGGGACCGGACCACACTGAGATGCCATCACACCCACGGGACCGGACCACACTGAGATGTCATCGCGCACCACGGGACCGGACCACACTGAGATGCCAACGCACCCCACGGGACCGGACCACACTGAGATGCCATCGCACACCACGGGACCGGACCACACTGAGATGTCATCGCACACCACGGGACCAGACCACACTGAGATGCCAACGCACCCCACGGACCGGACCACACTGAGATGTCATCGCACACCATGGGACCGGACCACACTGAGATGTCATCGCACACCACGGGACCGGACCACACTGAGATGCCAACACACCCCACGGGACCGGACCACACTGAGATGCCAGCGCACACCACGGGGCCGGACCACACTGAGATGCCAACGCACACCACGGGGCCGGACCACACTGAGATGCCAACGCACACCACGGGACCGGACCACACTGAGATGCCAACGCACACCACGGGACCGGACCACACTGAGATGCCAACCCACACCACGGGACCGGACCACACTGAGATGCCAACACACACCACGGGACCGGACCACACTGAGATGCCAACACACACCCTGGGACCGGACCACACTGAGATGCCATCACACACCCATGGGACTGGACCACACTGAGATGCCAACACACACCACGAGACTGGACCACACTGAGATGCCATCACACACCCACGGGACTGGACCACAGTGAGATACCATCACATAGCCATGGGACTGACTAGGATGTTTCAAACTGGAGCTCATACACAGCTGATGTACACGTAAAATGGCACAACCACTTTGTAGAACAGTCTTGACAGTTCCTAAGACGTTAACCACATGCTCACATGACCTGGTGATTCCATACCTAGGTATTTGCCGAAGGGAACTGAGACCATGTATCCCCAGAAAGACTCAAGGCAGCATTATTCCTAACAGCCCTGAACCAACACCCCTGACCAACAACTGGGGATGGCTGCCCGTACAATGTAATTCTGCTCAGCATGGAATGAAAAGGAACAAACTGCTGCCACGCTCAGTAGGGCAACTCGGCAGCATTATGCCGACAGGAGGATTCAGAAGAGACTGTGTACTGTCTGATTCAATTTATAAGAAGTCATAGAAAAGGCAAAACTCAGGAGGAGTGTCAGTGGTTGCCAGGAGCCAGAGGATCAGGGCAGGGACTGACTGTAAAAGGTCAAATAACTTTTTGGGGTGATGTTAGATGTTCTATATGGCGATTGTGGTGGAGGTTACACTAAGTTACACATCTACTGGAATTCTTGTTTTGTATACCTACAATTGGTTAATTTCATCGTATGCAAATACACCCTAGTAAAGCTTATAAAAAGAGAAAAAAACCTTTCCTTCTGTACCACTGCCTGGTGTTCACAGTGACAGCTCAAGATACAGTGACCAACCAGCAGTCGCTGGAAGAACTGGGAACCCAGGTACACTACCTGATGCTGCAGACCTTGCTCCAGACTGAGACTCCTTGGGAAGTGACAGTGGGGTCAGTTCACTGGCAGGAGGACAACTGTTCTTATTCACACTCTTGCCTGTAACATACTGCTAGAAAGTAAGGACACAAGAAAAGACACTTTAATTTTTTTTAAATATTATATATATATATATATATATTTTTTTTTTTTTTTTGTAGAGACAGTCTCACTTATCAGCCTAGGTAGAGTGCCGTGGGGTCACACAGCTCACAGCAACCTCCAACTCCTGGGCTTAGGCGATTCTCTCGCCTCAGCCTCCTGAGTAGTTGGGACTACAGGCGCCCGCCACAACGCCCAGCTATTTTTTTTGTTGTTGTTGCAGTTTTGCCGGAATCCGGGCCCAAACCTACCACACCTGGTATACAAGGCCAGTGTCCTACCCACTGAGCCACAGGCACCGCCCTAAGACACTTTAATTTTAACATCTCGAGCCCCATGTCACAAATACGGCACCTCCTTTATCTGTGGCTTTGCTTCTACAGTTTCTGTTACTCGCCATCAACTGCGGCCCAAAAATATTAAACAGAAAAGTCAGAAATATACAATTTGTAAGTTTTCAATTGAGCTCCATTCTGAGTAGCTGATGAAATCTCAAGCTGTCCTGTTCTGTCCGGCCTGGGATGGGAACTGCCCCGTTGTCCAGTGTCTCTACGCGGTGTGTGCCACCCCCCTGTGAGTCCCTCAGCAGCTGTGCTGCTCGTCACATCTGCCGCTGGGGAACCACAGTGCTTGTGTTCACGTCATCTTATCTGACAGTGGCCCCAAAGCATGAGAGCAGTGACGCTGGCAACTGGGATACGCCAAAGAGAAGCTGTAAAATGCTTCTTTTAAGTGAAAAGATGAAAGTTCTTGATTTAATAAGTGAAGAAAAAAAGTTTGTTGAAGTTGTTAAGATCTTTGGTGAGAACAAATCTTCTATCCATGAAATTGTGAACATCAGTATACGCAATGTTTTATTATAGTTGTTAATTTCTTATTATGCTTAATTTATAAATTCCACTTACTATAGGTATGCACGTATAGGAGAAAACATTCTGTATGCAGGCAGTCCCTGAGTTACAAACATCCAACTTATGTATAACTCACACTTAAGAACACAGGCTACTCTAGGTAATAGGTAAATGTACCCATTCCAACTTAACACACAATTTCAACTTAAGAACAAACTTATAGAACCCATCTCATTGATAACCTGGGGACTGCCTATATAGGGTTTGGTACTACCCACGGCTTCAGGCATCCACTGGGGGCCTTGGAAAGTATCCCCACGGATGAGTGGGGATCACTGTTAACTGGTAGATCTTCAACGTCACATCGTAAGCAGAACAGAATTTACATATATAGCTAGGAAGCAAAACCTTTCCAGCCTGTCCCCGTATGTGTGATCCAAGTTCCTATATAATGATACAGCTACTGCTGTTTTCTGAACACCTACTCCCTTCCAGGCACCACACAAGTGTGAGCTTTAATTTTCTTTGTCATTTGGCAAATATGTATCGACCACATTCTATGTTCCAAGCCCTGGTCCAAACATGAGGGGAGACAAAGCTCCCATTCTTCCCAAGAGTCCACTGCTTGGAGAGAATACCAGAAAATACTACATCATTCAGTCCTCAGCGAAAGCTATGAAGTAGTAAACATTTCATCTTTCTAAAAAGGAAACAAAAGCAAAAAAAAAAAGAAAACAGTTAAGTAACTTGTTTAACCCACCTAACTAGCGAAGAGAGCAGGGTTAGAACCTATCTCTTCACAGCACTGACTTGCTCACTGCGACCTGCTGCCTTGCCTCAGATTGTAACAAGGGCATTAATACCAAGCTTTCAAAAGTGAGCATGTTTTCCCAGTTTGAATCACCGGACTTGGAACATCTGTTAAAGAAGGGTATTACAACTTGGAGGGAAGACCAAAGAAAAAAAGGTATGTAAATAATCACACTCGTCTTGGACTCTATACTTAAATACAGTAATGTCAGTGTCCAAAGTTAACCTGGGCAAATAAATCCGAAGATGCCACTTCACATAAAGAGATGAAAAGTTAAAGGAAACTCATTGAAAAATGTGTGTTTTTGAAAATGACACATTTAAGTGTCAAACTATAAACTGGCTACTCTACTGATAATAAAAATGGCTCTACCACTCCCTTCACACACGCCTGTTACATACAACTGGGCATGAAAAAGTACCATCACCACATTCCTGTCATATCCATATGGCTTGTGCCATCTTGCCAGACCACAACTGCAGTTATAAGTAAAAAATATATATACGTATTTTGAGACAGAGTCTTGCTCTGTCACCCCAGGCAGATCATCCTTGCAATCTCAAACCCCTGGGCTCAAGCAATCTTCGTACTCAGCCACCTTAGTAGCTGGGACTGCAGGTGCCTGCCACAACACCTGGCTAATTTTTTCTATGTTAGTAGACCACTCTTGCTCAGTCTGGTCTCCAACTCCGGAGCTTAAGTAATCCTCTTGCCTCAGCCTCCTAGAGTGCTAAAATTGTAGGTGTGAGCCACCATGTCTGGCCAAGAAAATACTTCTGTAAGCAATGAACATATTTAAGTTTAATATCTAGGTATCAAATTTTACAAGGTGGAAGGAACCCAGAAAACTCGAAAGATAGCACTTTGGGGAAAACCTCGCAATGGATCTAAAGGCCAGAGCATAGAAGAGCCTTTAATTCCTACTTTTCAAATGGAGTCAGGTAGTATGTTTCATGTTCACGTAGAACAGGCTTATATAGTCTCAACTGCAACAGTAATGCAGATTACTCACTTAGGCTGTCAGTACTGAGCCCCAATGCACCTGCCTTACTTTTAATAAGGTATTTACGCTCTCATTTTTGTGCTGAAAAATTAGCATCACTTACATACTCAGGTTCTGGGCAAATATCCCTTTTCATGTGATCTGAAAATTCAGAAGATTTGGGCATTTCCTCCTGAAGTAAGTTCAGCTGTAGCGGTGAGCTGCTCCTTGAACTAATAAACGGGTGCCCTTCACCGTGAGTCTCCCACTGCTCCTCAACGCCAGTCTGGCTGGTGACTGAAGGTGCTGGTTCTGGGTGTGGAGGTGCTGCTGCTGTTGGGGGTGGTGTTTCAGAAGAATCTGTTGCTCCCAAGAATGGATACGGAAAGAGCGATGATGACGAGAGAGGACACACTGGGGGGCTGTGCAGGAAAATGGTCATGACAGTATCCAAGTAAGGAGGGGGGAAAGCTGGGAGAGGCTGCAGGCCCCTGGCCAAGGGTGGCTCAGGTGGATGGTCTAGTGCGGTGCCCACAGCTGCGTATCCTCTTCCCAGAGAGGTCACGGGCGGGAGGGGGAAAGCTGGGGTGAGGTAAGGGGCCTGGCTGGGAGTCATCACAGCAGACGGGAATGACAGGCCCAAAGGGTGTGGACAGGAGGCAGCAGGAGGGCACTGGGGCTGTGTGTGGCCAAGTGCTCCCCTGGCGTGGGGACCGGAGCCGGCATCAGAGCTGCTGCTGGCCGAGGGTGCCGGCATCATCTTGCCTTTGCGCTTCCCTTTCTTGCAACCAGCTGATCTTGTCTGCTTAGAAGTAGAATCTCCTGAAAGGATAAACATGGAGGCAGATTATGGAAAATTAAACTCGAAAAAGAAGAGAACGATGCCATTTATAGGTACTTATAAGCAGATCACACAGGAATATGCCTTTGCCAACCCTACCAGGATGGCACAAAGTAGCTCCAAACAGATGAACAAAATTCTAGATGAAAATGGTTGCTATAAAATAAACTTTCCCCAGTATTTCTCCATTTCTTAGAAAAAGCAGCTACTCAGACCCAGGATCCTAGATAAGTTATTGATGTAAACGGATTTATTTTGGCTTCTCTCAGTTTCTTACAAGCAAAACTGCTGCTCTCCACTCACCTTCCAGGACCTGCATACGTAATCTTACTGGCATGGATTTTTAAGAATGTTATGTACCTGGAACATAAGAATATTTAGCTTTGTTTCTGCTTTCCTGCTGAAGATAGGAGCTATAGGGTGATGACAGGATCCTCTCCCGGAATTTATCAACGTAATTCTGTTCTTCCTTCTGCGTGTGGGCTGACAGCACAGCCTTTGTGAGCCCTATGGGTTTGAACTCTTCCGAGGTCAAAGGGACTGGCTGTGTGTTTAGAGTCCAGGGCTCACAAGTCAAGGTAGCGTCTCCTGCTGAGGTGGAAGGAGACATATTTAATTTTACCTTCAATCAATTTTTTGTACTTGTTTATTTTTACTTTTTGGATTACCTTTCAGTAAATTTTTACAAATATTATTACAACTGCTGGAGTATAAAAAAATTTCATCAGCTTAGCATAGTAATTCTTATTTTCTATCTTTACTTATATTCTTTGTATAAATAAATGTACATACATTTTATAGTTGTAATAAACAATACACATACATTTAAATTTTGCTTTTGTTTTAAACATTTTTTCTCTCACTGAATTCACAATTTTTATTTTTGAATTTAAAGAGGTAATACATTCATATGATTCAAAAATGAAGAAGTATTGAAAAGCTGTTTAGTAAATTCTCCCAGTCCCTGTCCACCATCTGCCTAGCCCTTACTCATTCTTCCTCCAAGTAACCCTTCCTTTTATACATCCTGCTGGCTCCTTCAAGTCTGCGCAAACAAGCCTTATGGGTTCGTATCTTCCTCCCTGACCCCACTGCTGCTCAAAAGGCACATGTGTGTATTAGGCTGCAGCTTACTTTTTCACTTCCTATCTGCTGGAGAACTTTATCAGTACACAGATAGTTGTCTCACACTTGTACACTGCATGGGGTTCCATTTTATGTGTATAACACTTTTTATAGTAATCATCTGTGGATGGACTTTGGACTCCTTCTACCTGGGGTTTTCCTTGATCTTTTTTGCTAGCTTCCTAAATTGGAACCTTAGATCACTGATTTGAGACATTCCTTAGCATTCAAAGCTATTAATTTCCTTATAAGCTGTTTTTTAGCTGCATCCCACAAATTTCATTATACTTTTTCATAATCATTCATTTTGAAATACTTCCTAAATTCCCTTTGTGATTTCTTTTGTATGGATTATTTAGAAATGTATTATTTAATTTTCTAAAGATTAAGGTTTATATATCTTATTATTGATTTTAATTCACTCTAGCTGACAGTAGTTAACATATCACCAATTCTTTTACAGTAGAGACTTTTTTTGCAGCCCAACATGTTTTATATCACAGTGGACATACTGTGTGTACCTGAAAGGAAGGTGTGTAATGCAGTTATTAAGTGTCAAGTTCTCTAAATGTCAACTAGGTCCAGGTAGCTAGGAAGTGTTTTTCAGGTCATTTCTTTCTTATTTTTTGCCTAGATGTTTCATTAACTGTAGACACAGGTGTAAAAATCTTTCAACTATAATTATGGAAAGTCTATCTCTCTTTAACGTTTTCCATTTTTGCTTTTTATCTTTCAGAGCTGTTATTAGTGAATACACATGACTACTATATGCCTTTCTGATGAAGTGACTGTCTTATCATTACAAAACGACCCTGTTTTTATATTTTATATAAGACACATCTGAAACACAATATGCATGATGGCTGGACACTTTCCGTACAGCCCTCGCATATTAGCACAGAAACTGCAGCCTTCTCAGCTTGTAGCCTGAACAGTGTGTCTACTCTCATGCTCGCTGTAAATTTAAACTGTACTTTTCAGACAGCATATAGTTGGGTCTTGACTTTTTTAACCTGTTCTGACAACTTTTGCCTTTTAATTACAGTGTTTAGTCCACTTTATGTCATTATTGATACAGCTGGATTTAGAGCTATCATTTTCTGGTTTGGTTCCCATTTCTTGCTGTTAATCTCTTCTTCCTTTCCTGCCCTTCTTTTGGAGTATTTTTATAAATCTCAATTTATCAATTTTCTTTTTAGTTAATTTTGTATTCTTACATTCTACTTTATTGAGACTCTGCTGTAAGTTCAAAATATCCATAACGAAAACAGCTCCTGGAGTCATTCCTATCCTGCTCACGCGCTCTGTGACTCTGGACCATTAATTATGTCATCTGTTTGTGCCTTAATTATCCTGTATACAATAAAGTGGAGACAACTCGCAAGAAAATGCCTTTGTGATCATGGTCCTCCGACTCCAAGTTAAAGCCAGGCGGTGTGAATATGGACTTTCCAGAAAGCAGAAGATAAAGGTACTACACAGCTTAGGAGTATCTGGGCTTTGATTCTGCTTTTTGTCCTTGGAATATGCCTTGCAGATGCTGACTGATTTAATATCAGGAGAAACTATTATCAGTGAATACTTCCCGAAGCATATAGATTTCAGCAAAAATTCATTCAAACTTAATATAAGATCAAAGTATAAAAAGTGCAGCAGGCCGGGCACAGTGGCTCATGCCTGTAATTATAACATTCTGGGAGGCCAAGATGGAAAAATCCCTTGAGCTCCAGAGTTTGAGATCAGCCTGAGCAACGAGACTCAATTTTTACTAAAAATAAAAAATCTAGCTGGGTGCAGTGGTGCACACTTGCAGTCCCAACTACTTAGAAGGCTGAGGCAGGAGGATCACTTGAGCCCAGGAATTTGAGGTTGCCGTGAGCTAGGCTGACGCCATGGTACTCTAGTTGGGGCGACGTAGGAAGACTCCTGTCAAAAAACAAAACAAAACAACAAAAAACCCACTGTGGCATCCTCAGAAAAAGAGCTTTTCATACTGGGTGAGACCCTCTCCATTGGCTGTATCATGGACAGTTATATGCTCACACAGGATTCCAAAGTGTTAAGAAAATGTACACTAAAAAAATGTGTATATATGCTCCTGTCCTGAGGGGCTAGCTCAGTTCCAAATAAATGCTATCTTTTGCTATTTAGAAACATAATCTAATCTCACAACAGCTGTGTCTCTGTTCTTTCCCCACCAACCCATAGCTCTCCATGTCAGTACCACATCTCATGGAGTTATGGGGAGTGAATGCCTGCCAAGAGCCAAGAATGGGAAGTGGGACGCAGAAACAGCTCCACACAGTAAGCTACCGTGTCACCAAGGGCCAGCAAAGATAAAGCACAGATCATCTGAAAACGTAATTTATCACGTTTCTCACCATTTCTTCATCTACCAATTTGTAGATGAACCAAAGAAATGACAAAATGGATAGGAGGCAGTGAAAAGGAATTTTTTAAAAAGGCATTAGATTAATTTACCAAGTAATTATGCTATCAAACAAAGTTTAAAAAGTACTCTTTTCATTGTTATCAGACTAGCACAAAAATGTAAATGTACATGTGACTGATTCAGTCAACATAGTTGAAATGCAGAAGAAATGAACATCTTTTTTAAGGTCCTAACAAAGTAACCTAACCCAGCCCCATCAATGACTGCATTAACAAAGGCTCACGCTAACTGAGGGCTTACCACTGTGCACCTGCCAGTACCTTCTAAGTGCTCTGCAAAAGATGTCCCTGACAGATAATCTAAGAGAAATATAGCTCAAAATATGTAACCAGCACAAGCCTAAAAACATTCCCCCAAATACTTTAATTGAATTAAAGAAAGGCATAAATATTTATAATGTATTTAGTTACAATTAAGCATATGTAAGTATTAATGATTTTTGCATCTAAGGTTGACTATGCTTCCCGAGTGGCAGGTAAACATATACCTGGCTCTGTGGGTGGGACGTGAACCATGGTGCTGCTGTAACTACACTGGCTTATGCCTGACCCCAAGCTCAGTGCCGCAGTGGACAAGGTCCGTGGGACTCCTCCTTCAGCATCTGTGGACCATTCATTTGTTGGCATTTCTGATTTAGGTACAGCTGGGATCTGAGAAACAGCTGGTGATATAAGAGAAACCGACAGTCAGAACCAAAATTCCCATTAGGAAATTTATATAAAAGACCCAAACAGTTCACAGTTTATAAGTGACAAATTAAAGTCTACTGGCTATTAAAAAGTAATACAGGACGGCGCCTGTGGCTCAGTGAGTAAGGCGCCGGCCCCATATGCCAAGGGTGGCAGGTTCAAACCCAGCCCCGGCCAAACTGCAATAAAAAAAATAGCTGGGTGTTGTGGCGGGTGCCTGTAGTCCCAGCTGCTCGGGAGGCTGAGGCAAGAGAATCGCGTAATCCCAAGAGTTAAGAGGTTGGTGGTGAGCCGTGTGACGCCATGGCACTCTACCCGAGGGCGGTACACTGAGACTCTGTCTCCACAAAAAAAAAAAAAAAAAACAAAGAAGTAATACAGGCTGCTCCGGGACACACAATCTGCACCCTCCTGGACCTCCGGAAGAGCTGTGCCAGACCCATGATTGGCACCCTCCTGGACCTCCCGAAGAGCTGTGCCAGACCCGTGATCGGCACCCACCCAGACCTCCAGAAGAGCCGCGCTGGGACCCGCTACCCCGCCCGCCAGGCCTCCCCACACCCTGACCAGGAACTCAAGGAGCTGCGCAACCCCGCATCCTCCCTCCTGTACCCTCCCTGCCTCCACACCGGCCCACTCGTCAGGCCGTGTGCCCTCCGGAGCCCTCCCTGCCTCTGCATGGAGCCCTTTTCCTGGCCAGAGACCGCTAAAGCCTTGGGCCCTCTGTGCCAGTCACTGGGTGCCAGGCACTCCCAGAACTGTGTGCACCATTCCCCGCCCTGTTGCTGGATCTGGGGGTTTCACACTCAGGAGCTGCTCCCACAACCAGAACTCCCTGGCTGGGGCAGCCCCAGAAGAACTACACAGGGTCATTCCCTACAAAGATCTAGCAACAACAGAGTGATCCCCCTGGGGTCTAATCTCAGAGAGACACCACCCCAACTCTGAGGACGGCCAGAGGCAATGGTGAAAAACAATCATGAGACGAAATCAAAGGAAAAACTTTGGCAATCTGAATAATCAGAGTAGATCAACTCCCCCAAGGAACAACGGGGCAGACACAGCACAAGATCCCATGCACGGACAAATAGCTGAGATATCAGAAATCGAATTCAGAATCTGGATATCAAATAAGATCAAATTAGAATTCCAAGCAGTAACCCAAAAGATGTCTCAAGAATTCAACGAATTCAAAGACCAAATGACCAAAGATTTTGACACACTGAGACAAGAAGTTGCAGCCCTCAAAGATCTGAGAAACAGCAGAATCCCTCAGTAACAGAATGGAGCAAGCAGAAGAAAGGATTTCTGACATCGAAGACAAAGCTTTTGAATGCTCCCAAACTCTCAACGAGGAAGAGAAATGGAGGGCAAAAACAGATTGCTCTCTCAGAGAGCTCTGGGATAATTCTAAGAAAACCAATATTTGTCTTATAGGGATCCCTGAAAGCGATGAAGTGGCTTCACAAGGCACAGAATCTCTTCTCCATGAGATTATGAAAGAGAACTTTCCAGACATGCCAAGAGATTCTGATATTCAGACAGCTGACAGTTTCAGAACTCCAGCACGACTCAACCCAAATAAGACATCCCTCAGACACATCATAACCAATTTCACTATAGTTAATATGGAGAATATTCTGAAAGCAGCCAGACGAAAGAAAACCATCACCTACAAGGGGAAGAATATTAGAATAACTGCAGATCTCTCTGCTGAAACCTTTAAAGCTAGAAGAGGATGGGCATTAACTTTTAATGTCCTAAAACAAAATAACTTTCAACTCAGGATCCTGTACCCAGCTAAATTGAGTTTCATTTATGATGGAGAAATTAAATACTTTAATGACATTCACATGTTGAAGAAATCTGCCACAAGTAAACCAGCTCTCCAGGATATTCTCAAACCCATCCTCCATAAAGACCAGCATAATCCTCCACCACAAAAGTAAACCCACCCAGAAAATTTTGATCAAATTCCAACTTTCATAGTTGCAAAAGGATTAAAAATGTCCACCAGACTCTCAAAAGTCTTATCAATATTCTCAATTAATGTGAATGGTTTAAATTGTCCTCTAAAGAGGCACAGGTTGGCTGACTGGATACAAAAACTGAAGCCAGATATCTGCTGTATACAAGAATTGCATCTTACATTAAAAGACAAATATAGACTCAAGGTGAAGGGATGGATGGTCATCTACACTCCAGGCAAATGGAAAGCAAAAAAAAGCAGGCTTTGCAATCCTATTCACAGATACAATAGGCTTTAAACCAACCAAAATAAGGAAGGATAAGGATGGACACTTCATATTTGTTAAAGGTAATACTCAATATGCTGAGATTTCAATTATTAATATTTATGCACCCAAACAGAGTGCACCTCAATTTATAAGAGAAACTCTAACAGACATGAGCAACTTGATTTCCTCTAGTTCCATAGTAGTTAGAGATTTTAACACCCCTTTAGCAGTGCTGGATAGATCCTCCAAAAAGAAGCTAAGCAAAGAAATCTTAGATTTAAACTTAATCATTCAACATCTGGACTTAACAGACATCTACAGAACATTTCATCCCAACAAAACTGAATACACATTCTTCTCCTCAGACCACGGAACATACTCCAAAATCAACCACATCCTAGGCCACAAATCTAGCCTCAGCAAATTTAAAAAAATAAAAATTATTCCTTGCATCTTTTCAGATCATCATGGAACAAAAGTTGAACTCAATAACAACAGGAACCTGCATACCCCTACAAGAACATGGAAACTAAATAACCTTATGCTGAAGGATAGATGGGGTATAGACGAGATTAAGAAGGAAATCACCAGATTTTTGGAACAAAACAACAATCAAGAGACGAATTATCAGAACCTCTAGGATACTGCAAAGGCAGTCCCAAAAGGGAAATTTATAGCACTGCAAGCCTTCCTCAAGAAAACAGAAAGAGAGGAAGTTAATAACTTTATGGGACATCTCAAGCAACTGGAGAAGGAAGAACACTCCAACCCCAAACCCAGGAGAAGAAAAGAAATAACCAAAATCAGAGCAGAATTAAATGAAATTGAAAATAAAAGAATTTTCATGTGGATTAATTTGAGTTCTCTATAGATCCTAGTTATCAAGCTTTTGTCTGATTGAAAATATGCAAATATCCTTTCCCATTGTGTAGGTTGTCTCTTTGCTTTGGTTATTGTCTCCTTAGCTGTAAAGAAGCTTTTCAGTTTAATGAAGTCCCATTTGTTTATTTTTGTTGTTGTTGCAACTGCCATGGCAGTCTTCTTCATGAAGCCTTTCCCCAGGCCAGTATCTTCCAGTGTTTTTCCTATGCTTTCTTGGAGGATTTTTATTGTTTCATGCCTTAAATTTAAGTCCTTTATCCATCTTGAATCAATTTTTGTGAGTGGGGAAAGGTGTGGGTCCAGTTTCAGTCTTTTACATGTAGACATCCAGTTCTCCCAACACCATTTATTGAATAGGAAGTTTTTCCCCCAAGGTATGTTCTTGTTTGGTTTACCGAAGATTAGGTGGTTATGTTAGTTTCACTTCTTGGTTTTCAATTCATAGATTCCAAGTGTCTATGTCTCTGTTTTTGTGCCAGTACCATGCTGTCTTGACCACTATGGCTTTGTAGTACAGACTAAAATCTGGTATGCTGATGCCCCCAGCTTTATTTTTATTACTAAGAACTGCCTTAGCTATACGGAGTTTTTTCCGGTTCCATACAAAACACAGAATCATTTTTTCTGATGTTGGTATTTTGATAGGAATGGCATTGAATAGGTAGATTGCTTTGGGAAGTACAGACATTTTAACAATGTTGATTCTTCCCGTCCATGAGCATTGGTATGTTCTTCCATTTGTTAATATCCTCTGCTATTTCCTTTCTGAGGATTTCATAGTTCTCTTTATAGAGGTCCTTCACCTCCTTCGTTAGGCATATTCCTAGGTATTTCATTTTCTTTGAGACTATGGTGAAGGGAGTTGTGTCCTTAATTAGCTTCTCATCTTGACTGTTATTGGTGTATACAAAGGCTACTGACTTGTGGACATTGATTTTATATCCTGAAACATTACTGTATTTTTTGATGACTTCTAGGAGTCTTGTGGTTGAGTCTTTGGGGTTTTCTAAGCATAAGATTATGTCGTCAGCAAAGAGGGAGAGTTTGACCTCCTCTGCTCCCATTTGGATTCCCTTTATTTCCTTGTCTTGCCTAATTGTATTGGCTAGAACTTCCAGCACTATGTTGAATAGTAAAGGTGATAGAGGACAACCTTGCCTGGTTCCAGTTCTAAGAGGAAAAGCTTTCAGTTTTACTCCATTCAGTAAAATATTGGCTGTGGGTTTGTCATAGATAGCTTCAATCAGTTTTAGAAATATGCCACCTATGCCTATACTCCTCAGTGTTCTAATTAGAAAAGGATGCTGGATTTTATCAAATGCTTTTTCTGCATCTATTGAGAGGATCATGTGATCTTTATATTTGCCTCTGTTAATGTGGATAATGTTTATGGACTTGCGTATGTTAAACCAGCCTTCCATCCCTGGGATGAAGCCTACTTGATCATGATGAATGACTTTTTTGATGATAAGCTGTAATCCATTGGCTAGGATTTTGTTGAGAATTTTTGCATCTATATTCATGAGTGTGATTGGTCTGAAATTCTCCTTTTTGTTTGGGTCTTTTCCTGGTTTTGGTATCAGGGTGATGTTTGCTTCATAGAATGTGTTGGGGAAGATTCCTTCTTCCTCAATTTTTTGGAATAATTTCTGCAGTACAGGAATAAGCTCTTCCTTGAAGGTTTGATAGAATTCTGGAGTGAAGCCATCTGGACCAGGGCATTTTTTGGTTGGAATATTTTTTATTGTTTCTTTGATCTCAGTGCTTGAAATTGGTCTGTTCAGGAGCTCTATTTCTTCCTGGCTGAGTCTAGGGAGAGGGTGTGATTCCAAATATTTATCCATTTCCTTCACATTGTCAAATTTCTGGGCATAGAGTTTCTGGTAGTATTCAGAGATGATCTCTTGTATCTCTGTGGGATCAGTTGTTACTTCCCCTTTATCATTTCTGATTGAAGTTACTAGAGATTTTACTTTTCTATTCCTCATTAGTCTGGCCAATGGTTTATCTATTTTATTTATTTTTTCAAAAAACCAACTCCTTGTTTCATTAATTTTCTGAATGATTCTTTTGTTTTCAATTTCATTGATCTCTGATTTGATTTTGGATATTTCTTTTCTTCTACTGAGTTTAGGCTTAGATTGTTCTTCTTTTTCCAATTCCATAAGATCTCTTATGAGATTGTTGATGCGCTCTCTTTCTGTTTTTTGAATGTAGGCATCTAAAGTGATGAATTTTCCTCTCAAAACTGCTTTTGCAGTATCCCACAGGTTTTGGTAGCTTGTGTCTTCATTGTTGTTATGCTCAAGGAAGTTAATGATTTCCTGTTTTATTTCTTCCTGCACCCATCTGTTATTCAACAGAAGATTGTTTAATTTCCATGCCTTTGGGTGGGGTCGAGCATTTTTGTTAGAGTTGAGTTCCACCTTTAGTGCCTTATGGTCTGAGAAGACACAAGGTAAAATTTCAATTCTTTTGATTCTGTTGATATTTGTTTTGTGTCCCAGGATATGATCAATTTTGGAGAATGTTCCATGGGGTGATGAGAAGAATGTATAGTCTTTATCTTTGAGATAGAATGTTCTATATGCGTCTATCAAGCACAGTTGTTCTAGGGTCTCATTTAAATCTCTTATATCTTTGTTTAATTTCTGTTTAGAGGATCTGTCCAGCTCTGTAAGAGGAGTGTTAAAGTTCCTGTTATTATGGTATTATCAGATATCATATTGCTCAGACTGAGTAAGGTCTGTTTCAAGAATCTGGGAGCATTTAAATTGGGTGCATAAATATTTAGAATTGAAACGTCTTCTTGTTGTATTTTTCCCTTGACCAATATAAAGTGACCATCTTTGTCTTTTTTGACTTTAGTTGCTTTAAATCCACATGTATCTGAAAATAAGATTGCAACGTTCTCTTTTCTTCTGAATTCCATTTGCCTGAAAAATTGTCTTCCAACCCTTGACTCGGAGCTTGAATTTGAAAAAAAGCCAACAATCCCATATATCAATGTGCAAGAGACATGAATAGAACCTTCTCTAAAGATGACAGACGAATGGCTAACAAACACATGAAAAAATGTTCCTCATCTCTATATATTAAGAGAAATGCAAATCAAAACAACCCTGAGATATCATCTAACCCCAGTGAGAATGGCCCACATTACAAAATCTCAAAACTGCAGATGCTGGCGTGGATGTGGAGAGAAGGGAACACTTTTACACTGCTGATGGGACTGCAAACTAGTACAACCTTTCTGGAAGGAAGTATGGAGAAACCTCAAAGCACTCAAGCTAGACCTCCCATTTGATCCTGCAATCCCATTACTGGGCATCTATCCAGAAGGAAAAAAATCCTTTTATCATAAGGACACTTGTACTAGACTGTTTATGGCAGCTCAATTTACAATCGCCAAAATGTGGAAACAGCCTAAATGCCCACCAACCCAGGAATGGATTAACAAGCTGTGGTATATGTATACCATGGAATACTATTCAGCCATTAAAAAAAATGGAGACTTTACATCCTTCGTATTCACCTGGATGGAAGTGGAAGACATTATTCTTAGTAAAGCATCACAAGAATGGAGAAGCCTGAATCCTATGTACTCAATTTTGATATGAGGACAATTAATGACAATTAAGGTCATGGGGGGGAGCAGAAAGAGGGACAGAGGGAGGGGGGTGGGGCCTTGGTGTGTGTCACACTTTATGGGGGCAAGACATGATTGCAAGAGGGGCTTTACCTAACAATTGCAATCAGTGTATCCTGGCTTATTGTACCCTCAATGAATCCCCAACAATAAAAAAAAAAAAAGAAAAAATCTTTATAAACAGATTATTAAGAAATGACAATACCAGAAGCTGCTTTTATTACTGTACTAATAAATTCAAAATTTGTTGAAGAAAAAAAAAAAAGAAAATAAAAGAATTATACAACAGATCAATAAATCTAAAAGTTGGTTTTTTGAAAACGTCAATAAAACAGATAAACCTTTGGCCAACCTAACCGGTAAAAAAAAGAGTAAAATCTCTAATTTCATCAATCAGAAATGGTAAAGGTGAAATAACAACAGACCCCTCAGAAATGCAAAAAATCCTTAACGAATATTATAAGAAACTTTACTCTCAGAAATATGAAAATCTGAAAGAAATCGATCAATACTTGGAAGTACGCCACCTACCAAGACTTAGCCAGAACAAAGTGGAAATGTTGAACAGGCCTATATCAAGTTCTGAAATACCATCAACTTATACAAAATCTCCCTAAAAAGAAAAGCCCAGGACCAGATGGCTTTATGTCAGAATTCTACCAAACCTTTAGAGAAGAACTAGTACCTATATTACTAAACCTCTTCCAAAATATAGAAAAAGAAGGAATATCACCCAACACATTCCACAAAGCAAACATTACCTTGATCCCCTAACCAGGAAAAGACCCAACAATTAAAGAAAATTATAGACCAATATCACTAATGAATATTGATGCAAAAATACTCATAAGATCCTAACAAACAGAATCCAACAACACATCAAAAAAATTATATACCATGACCAAGTGGGATTTATCCCAGGCTCTCCAGGGTGGTTCAATATACGTAAATCTATAAATGTAATTCAGCACATAAATAAACTAAAAAATAAAGACCATATGATTCTCTCAATTGATGCAGAAAAAGCTTTTGATAATATCCATCATCCCTTCATGATCAGAACACTTAAGAAAATTGGTATAGAAGGGACATTTCTTAAACTGATAGAGGCCTTCTATAGCAAACCCACAGCCAATATCGTATTCAATGGAGTTAAATTGAAATCATTTCCACTTAGATCAGGAACCAGGCAAGGTTGCCCATTGTCTCCACTGCAATTAGGGAAGAAAAGGCCATCAAGGGTATCCACATAGGGTCAGAAGAGATCAAACTTTGACTCTTTGCAGATGACATGATCGTATATCTGGAAAACACTAGGGATTCCTCTACAAAACTTTTAGAAGTGATCAGGAATACACTAATATCTCAGGCTACAAAATCAACACCCATAAATCTGTCCCCTTTATATATACCAGCAATAGCCAAGCCAAAAAAATAGTCAAGGACTCTATTCCTTTCACAGTAGTGTCAAAGAAGATGAAATATTTGGGAGTTTATCTAACAAAGGACGTGAAAGATCTCTATAAAGAGAACTATGAAACTTTAAGAAAAGAAATAGCTGAAGATGTTAACGAATGGACAAACATATCATGCTCATGGCTGGGAAGAATCAACATCGTTAAAATGTCTATACTACCCAAAGCAATATATAATTTTAATGCAATTCCTATCAAAGCTCCATTGTCATATTTTAAAGATCTTGAAAAAAATAATACTTCGTTTTATATGGAATCAGAAAAAAAACCTCGAATAGCCAAAACTTTACTCAGAAATAAAAACAAAGCAGGAGGAATCACGCTACCAGACCTGAGACTGTACTATAAATCCATAGTGATCAAAACAGCATGGTACTGGCACAAAAACAGAGAAGTAGATGTCTGGAACAGAATAGAGAACCAAGAGATGAATCCAGCTACTTAACCATTATTTGATCTTTGACAAGCCAATTAAAAACATTCAGTGGGGAAAAGATTCCCTATTTAACAAATGGTGCTGGGTGAACTGGCTGGTGATCTGTAAAAGACTGAAACTGTACCCACACCTTTCACCATTAACTAAGATGACTCTCACTGGATAAAAGATTTAAACTTAGGACACGAAACTATAAAAATACTTGAAGTAAGTGCAGGGAAAACTCTTGAAGGAATCGGCCTGGGTGAATATTTTATGAGGAGGACTCCCCAGGCAATTGAAGCAGTATCAAAAATACACTACTGGGACCTGATCAAACTAAAAAGCTTCTGCACAGCCAAGAACATAGTAAGGAAAGCAAGCAGACAGCCCTCAGAATGGGAGAAAATATTTGCAGGTTATACCTCTGATAAAGGTTTAATATCCAGAATCCACAGAGAACTCAAATGTATTAGCAAGAAAAGAACAAGTGAACCAATCTCAGGGTGGGCAAAGGACTTGAAGAGAAACTTCTCTAAAGAAGACAGACACACGATCTACAGACACATGAAAAAAAGCTCATCATCCTTTATCATCATAGAAATGCAAATCAAAACTACTTTGAGGTATTATTACCTAACCCCAGTAAGAGTAGCCCACGTAACAAAATCCCAAAACCAGAGATGTTGGTGTGGATGTGGAGAAAAGGGCACACTTCTACACTGCTGGTGGGAATGCACACTAATATGTTCGTTTTGGAAGGATGTTGGGAGAATACTTCAGAGATCTCAAAATAGACCTGCCATTCGATCCTATAATTCCTTTACTAGGTATATACCCAGAAGACCAAAAATCACAATATAACAAAGACATCTGTACCACAATGTTTATTGCAGCCCAATTCATAATTGCTAAGTCATGGAAGAAGCCCAAGTGCCCATCGACCCACGAATAGACTAGCAAATTGTGGTACATGTATACCATGGAATATTATGCAGTCTTAAAGAAAGATGGAGACTTTACCTCTTTCATGCTTACATGGATGGAGCTGGAACATATTCTTCTTAGCAAAGTATCTCAAGAATGGAAGAAAAAGTATCCAATGTACTCAGCCCTATTATGAAGCTAATTTATAGCTTTCATATGAAGACTATAACCCAACTATAACACAAGAATATGGGGAAAGGGCCAAGGGAGGGGAAGAGAGGGGGGAAGTCAGGGTGGAGGGAGGGTAACAGGTGGTGCCACACCTACGGTGCATCTTAGAATGGGTACAGGCAAAACCTACTAAATGCAGAATACAAATGTCTACATACAATAACTAAGAAAATGCCATGAAGGCTATGTTGAACAGTTTGATGAGAATGTTTCAGATTGTATATGAAACCAGCATATTGTACCCCTTGATTGCACAAATGTACACAGCTATGATTTAACAATAAAAAATTAAAAAAAAATAATAAAGTAAAAAAAAAAGAAGTAATACAAAACAGGATTTTATGATTATACTACAGTAATCAAAGATAAGAAATTAAAGAGAAACAGAGAGAAAGGACAGACTGTTCTTTGCATCTAACACCGAAGGGCATTTTCGTACCGTGCAATGCTTGGACACTATCTGCCTTGAGGTTTTGTTTGTCGTCTTCGGAGGATGAAGAAGCTGTATTTGCACAGGATACGTACTTTCTTTTTAAAGCTGGAATATTATAGCTCTTCAGGTATCTGCAACAACGTAAGTAGGCACCTGATTCTTACTGTTCCTTAATTGGGCCATTTCCTACCTCTTCGCTTTTCTCACACGCTGTCTGTTGGGTGCTCTGTACTCTTTTCTTTGACGACGTCTTCCCTGACCATCCCAGCCTCAATCACTGGAGTACATCTCCTTCACTATGGTCCTGAATAGATCTCTAAATGTTTTAGGTCTTCTCAACTGTACCACAGCGCCTTCAAAGAAAGGGCATGTCTTCTAATTTTTTACGCCTTCCATAAAGTTCAGTATATCATGAACTATATGCACCTCATAAGTATCTACTGATTTACAGTGAAAAATCAAGACAGGATACCTATAAAAAAAAATCTATGAAGGTGGGCAGCACCTGTGGCTCAAAGGAGTAAGGCACTGGCCCCATATGCCAGAGGTGGCAGGTTCAAACCCAGTCCTGGCCAAAAACTGCAAAAAAAAAAAGGAGAAAAATCTATGAAGGTTCTACTGTTACAACGTATGCTTTTGGAAAAAACTAACATGCGATCAAAACTTGCATCTCATACCTGATAACACTGTCAATACAGTTTATTTGTTGATAGGATGGGCTGTGCTGACCTTTCCTCAAATCCTCACAAGACTCAGTATATATGGTATTATTTCTCAGTGCTTGGAAGGAAGAAAAGCCCTTTTGCTCATCTGAAAGAAAATGGAAGGCTGTAGAATTAAAAATATTAAACATGGAGTTAAGCACATATATTTACTCAACAAAATTAAATCATGATACTTTAAGAATAAACTGCTATTAAAATGAGCTTAGACCTAAGGACATCACTACAAAGATACTCACCACAGTTAATGTAAATAGAATAAGGTTCAGAGCACAATACACACAGAATGATTACATCTATATTTAAAAAAGTAAAGAGTGAAACAAATGCTTCAGACAAAGATTATCACAGACTCAAACTATAGGTGAAAGGTTGAAGGGAACTTCCCAGTGTTGAGCTGACACTACTGGTTTGAAGGGTCAACCCCAGCAACCCAGCACCACTGAGAGAGGGATGAACAACACAGCTCCTTCTACAGGTGTGTGCTGCTATCTCATGTGGTTCCATTTCTTTTTGTCTAAGGACTAATGAGAGTCAGCATCTTTTCACATGCTATTAGCTGTTCACATTCTTTTTTGGAAATGTTCATATTTCTTGGCCATTTTAAAATTAGGTTGTCTTATTATTTTTTGAAAGTTCTTTACGTACACTGAATTCAATTTCTTTATCATATATGTAATTTTCAAATATTGTCTTCTGTCTTCTCAGTGTCTTTCAAAAATGTTTTAAATTTTAAGAAAGCCCAATTTTCTTTCCTTCCTTCTGTTGTTCTGTATAGCTGATGATTTCTCAATTTTACTACCTTTCGGTTTAATTAACTTTCTCTACATTTTTTTTTGTTTTCAATTCCCTTGATAGCTGGTCTTCATTCTTTCTTCCTTTCTGCCTATTTCAGATTTCCTATGTCCTCTTTCATTTGTTTCGTAAGGAGGGAGCTTAGATTCCTGAGTCGAGATGGTTGTTTTTTCCCCATCCAAATACGCAATGCTGTAAATCTCCCTTAGAGCACTATTTTAGGTTTGTCCCACATATTTCATATTGTCTTTTCATTTCATTCAATTCAAATGTTTTTATTTCCTATTTGACCTGTGGATTGTTTAGAAGAATATTATTTAAGTTTTAAATATTTGGGGATTCTCTTTGTAGATATTTTTATTGATTTCCAGTTTAACTGATTATGTTCAAAGAATAAACTCTGTATAATCTCTATAAAATTTAAGATTTGTATCATAGGCAAGACTACGTTTCATGTGAAAAGTACATGGTGTTGCAGGAGCAGAAGTGCCCCGTGACCGCTACACGGCGCCCCCTGTAGACAGTGCTGTGCCAGTCTTCTCTGTCCTCCCTGGTTTCCTGCCTCCTTTATCAGAGAGAAGTCTGCTGAAGTCGACCTCCACTATAGATCTATTTTTCTCCTTGCAGTTTTGTTAGCTTTTGCTTCCTGTATTTCGAAACTGTTAGGTGAATAACCATGTAAGCAGATCAATCCCTTTACTGCCACGCACTCTCTGTAACCCTAGTAACAGTCTGTTCCGAAGTCTACTTGGTGAGATTAACACAGCTTCCGTCTGTCTTTTGGTTGTGTCCACACGGGGTAACTTCTCAAGTCTTTTAACAGCTTTCACATTCACAATGTGCTCTTGTAGACAGTATGCAGCTGGGTCTATTCATTCAATGTGACAACTTCTGTCTTTAAACTGGAGATCATTCCCATGTAATGTCATTATTGATACTGCTGGATTCAAATATGTCAACTACAAGTAGTTTTCTCTTTGTTCCCTTTGTTATTCAATTTTTCATTATTTTTTTTTTTTAGAAATGTAGTCTCTCTTGCCCAGGCTGGATGGGAACTCCTAGGCTTAAACAATCCTCCCACCTCCGCCTCCTGAGTAGTGGGGAGTATAGGCACATGCCACCAAAACCCAGCTCTAGTTCTGTTTTGGTTTCTTTTTTCCTCCTTTTTTGCCTCATTTTGGTTATCTTAAGCTCCATTTTATCTCCTTTTCTCATTTATTACATGTACTTCTTTTAAATTTTTTCTAGTTTTGTTTTTCTCAAGTTTTCTAGATATATTCTTAAGGACTCAGTGTTTACCTCAAAGTAATATTACACTGTTTCAAATATAGTGTAACGACCTTACAACGGCCTATTTCCAAGGCCTGCCCTGACTCTGTGGTACTGTTGTCATGTAAGTCACTTTTATGGATGCTGTAAATGCAGAGTACTGTTTTTGCTTTAGTTGGTTATCTTTTGGAGCAATTAAAACATGATTTCTAATGCTTGTTACTTCTTTGTGTAGATATAAGTCTTTTTGTGTGGTATCATGCTCCTTTTGCCTTAAGAAATTCTAAATAAAGGAAAAATAAAGAGTATGTCTGCTGCCAATAAATTCCCACCATCTTTGTTTAAGAAATTAAGACAATAGATTTTCCCAAAGTTATTTTTCTTATTTTCCCCGAAAATAAGACAGTGTCTTATTTTAAGGTGTGCTCCCAAAGATGCGCTAGGTCTTATTTTCAGGGGACGTCTTATCTTTGATGTAAGTAGGTCTTATTTTCGGGGAAACAGGGTAGGTATAGAAGTCTGTGTTGACAGGTTTCTCTTTGAGGACATGATTCTATTATCTGTGGTTGTTTGACCCCCAACATTGTTTTTCTGTCACCCACAGTGGAGTGCAGCTGTGAAATTGCAGCTGTGACCTCAAATTCCTGGGCGCTGCCTCAGCTAGGACCACAGGCGCATGCCACTATGCCCACTAACTCTTTAGTTCCTGTGGAGGCTGGTCTCGAACTCTTGGCCTCCCAAAGTTCTGGGATACAGGCTGAGCTGCCACTCTGGCCTCTATTGTTTTTCTAGTGTGCATGGCTTCTGAAGAAATGTCCATTGTAATTCTTGTTATTGTTTCTCAGTATGTAACCTTTTTCCCTCTGGGTGCCTCCAAAACTTTTTCTTTAGTTTTGTTTGCATCAGTTTGAATATAACATGCCCAAGGGTTTTGTTTTTGTTTTGTACTTAACTTACTTGAATGTTCTTCAGATCTATAGAAAATTCCTGGCCATTATGTCTTCAAATATTTCTTCTCAGATTTCAATTACACACGTTAGAATCTTTCTCTGTTTCAGTCTGAGTAATTTTCCAAGCAATCTATCTCCGAGTTCCCTGATTCTTCCCTTGGTTGTGTTCAGCGCATCTGACAGTGTCCGTCTCCTCATCTCTGGCACTTGTAACATTTCCGCCTGATCCTTGTTTTATGCTGCATCTCGGTGCTGGATCACCCCCTCTCCCCCAATCCTGCATGCTGCCCACCTTGTCCGTTAGCATTATTAATGTATTCTTAATTATTTTAACTTCCCTACCAGACAGTTCCAACTTCTATGTCATATCTGCATTGTATTCTGAGGGCTGCCTTGTCTCTTGAGATTTTTTTTTGCTTGCTTTATGCTTCGCAATCTCTTGGTGAGGACTGAATAACTTGAGTAAGACAGCAGAGCTGGGGACGCCTTGCCTTCTTAGGCCGGGTCTGCATTTACGGGTTTACAGGATGTGGAGAGGCTACAGTTCTTCTCTTCAGCTGTACTGAACGTGGAACGCCAACTCCTCCTCATTTCCACTTCTCTTGCAGTCGGCATCTGGACACGTGGCTGAAGGGGCTTTGCCTGTTTTTCCCTGCCCTCCCATGAGAACTTTTAAAATCTCCACTCTTACTCTACCTTAAAAGCATTAACTGCCCTTATAATAAAGATAAACATACACATTTAAAATCTTACCTTGTTGGCTCTAGTACTTTATACATAAAATGTGTATACCCCGGAACAGTTAGCATTTTCCTTTCCCTTGGTGTATATTTCTACCCAAATTCTAACATTAAAATTGTAACATTTTTATTGTTAAGTTCCATCCTCATTTCTCATGAGTAAGGAGTTCTAAAGACTTTCTAAAAAGACTATAAATGTTAAATAGAATCAAGACACCCAAGAAACACTAGTCCTCCAGAGTTATACCAAAGTCGCGACTCCTTGGTGTGGCGTCGGAGCCAAATACAAGCATCTACCTAGTGTCTCAGTCTCTACAGCAGCTGGTGAGCACAGAGTTACCGTAGCCTGAGTTTTCTAAGACAGTGAATGACGGAATACTGCTCTCTACCTAAGTAAGTAGCCTTCAGGGGACAGTACCACTGTTGATGAGGAGAAGCTGAGTAATGCGGGAGGTGAGCAAGGAAGCCATTCTAGGTAAAACAGGTCAGGATGTGAACTGTGATTCCAGGTCAAGGCAGCTGTGAGCAGGACTAACTGTACCAGACAATCAAGAAAACATTTAGAAATTTTAGCTTTGAGGCCTCCCCCAAAATGTTCTCTGTTAGGACACAGAATAAAGGTACACAGCAAAAATGATATTTAAGATAAATTCATTCATTCTGGTGGTTTTAAGAGACCAAACAAACAAAAAGAGCTATTACTCTATCTTGTGCCCTTATACACCTTGCATGTAACAGAAGAAACAAACGGAATGCTTATCGTCTCATCAAGACAAAAGGAGACAACTAAAGGATAGGATTTACTGTGTGTGGAGAGTCAAAACACATGTCTCTCCAATACGCATGTTGGAACACAAAACCCCTGTGTGACAGGGTTGACAGGCAGGGCCTTTAGGAGGGAGGAAGTCATAAGGTATTAGTGACCTTATGAAAGGGCTGGAAGGAACTAGCAAAGTCCCTTTTTTGCCTTTTCGTCCCTGTGCTGTGAGCAGAGCTCATCCCCCACCCTCCTGAGGATGCAAGGTTCAAGGCACTGTTCTGGAAGCAGAGGCCTGGCCCTCACCAGACATGACAGCACCCTGCTCCTTGGACTTCGCAGCCTCCAAAACTGAGAAAAGTAAGTTTCTATTCTTTATAAACTATTCAGTCTCGGGTGCTTTGTTATAGCTGCACCGGGTCCCAGTAACATCACCTATGGGAACAGCAGCTTGGTTTCTGGTGTGAATCATGTCAAGTGCTGAAAAAAAAAAAAATAGCCATTACTATTATTCACCTTAAAAAGGAAATTTCACCCCTACTGTGTAAAAGTGGCTATGTTTGACAATGATACACACCATCAATAACATTTAGGTATCCAAAAATCCATCGTAACTTTGAAAACCATATTAACGTTCAGAGAGAAAAATGAAGAGAAAGATAAATTAAAATGTCAATCTAAATGATCTCTGTATCATAGAACTCTGTTATGCTATATAAAGTAACTCGGTTAACTTTTCAAATTAATGCCAATTAGTAGGCCTGATCCAATTATTTTGGAATGATCCTTACCTAGTAAACATCTATCAAGAAAAAAGCTAAAGCTTTTCACTCAATTTAGGTCATAAAAATATTCTCCATTCATTTGAAATGACAGGAAAGGAATACTATTAAATATACTTTATTATTTAAAATGCATTCTAAAATCAACTCTTTTGGTTTACAGATAGCTCACATAAGGGGAAATCTATTCATCTGCTGGTATTGTCAGAAAAGTTGAGTCTCCAGTAAAAGTGCACTGGAACTACATTCTCACACCACGCAGCTCCCGGAAAGCACTTGCTGCTGCTAGTATTACCACTACTCTTGTCATTACCACTCGTTTCTGGGCAAATAAAGAAAAATGGAAAGCATAACACTGCAAGCTCAGGGGTCACACATGACGTCTAGGCAGAAGGTGACAGCCCGAGGAGTCCTGGGGCCGCCCTGCGGACTCACCACCACCGAGCAGCTCTGTGCATGTCCCCGTCACGGGCTTGGCTGATGACCTGGTCATCGACTCGATGTACAGCTGCTGGCCCAGATTCTTAATTTTGTTTACACTGGCATAGACCTGTTGCAATGTCATCTTAGGAAAAAGAATGACAAAATATGTTTCAAAAATCAGAAAAATGTGCATTAAAAGATACATAAAATATACTTATCTTCTGGTTCTCTGAAGACATGCTGACTAAAAGCACAGTAATCACTTTAATTCCGTTTCCCTCGTGCCAAGTACACAGATACCAACAAACTATCTTTTTACAGCCACTTTCCAAAACAAACTGTTACCAGCTGAGGCTTCAACTCAAGAACATACACTATGATGTCACCACAACACACGCAGAGCTGCCACGCTGCAGGGAACACGAGTCCTGCTCAGGGACACGGCATGCCTGCTTACCGGCTCCTTCCGCGGCTCCTCCGCACAGTGCCCACTCGACTCGCTGGAAGATGCCAGGCTCACGTGCTGCTCCTGGGAGCCACTGCTGCCCAGGCTCCCGTAGCCACTGGAAGCGCTCACATGGACCGGCTGAAAAGACCAAGAGGACCCATTTCAGAGCTACTGGCTATATAAATGGCCGGGTTACCTGCATCAGAGCCGATCCTGAATCATCTGAAAATTAAGAGTAAAATTTGTAGGACTGGTGGCGCCTGTGGCTCAAGGAGTAGGGCGCCGGTCCCATATGCCGGAGGTGGCGGGTTCAAACCCAGCCCCAGCCAAAAGAAAAAAAAAAAAATTTGTAGGACTCTAAATTGTGTACAGATTGATGTTTTGAGCCCTGATGCTGTCTTGAAAGGCTCTGTCATTTCAGTAATTTTCAAGGGCAAAGACTTGTTTTCTAGTCTAGGTTGGTATTTCTGCAACAATTTTTTAAAAAGCCACAGCATAACTTTTAGAAATAGGGAAATAAATTCTAGCTCTTTATGCTGAGTTTAGAACAAATTCATTACCTTCCAGACTTTTTCCCATTAAGTATACCCTAGAGATTTTGTGGCAAACATTCTGAAAAGCACTCGAGAACAATTATTCTATGTGACACCATCAGGTTTATTTACTACAAACGTAATGACTGAATGTCTAGTAGACACCATCTTTGGTATTTCTTTCCCACATGTAATTCTTCCTACTTTTACCTTATAATAGCTAGAGGAGCTGAGAGCCACCATCTCTGTTCTACCACCTTGAAAACTGGAATCGTTTTAAAACATACTAAAGCCAAACCCAGAGGCTGAGCACACTGCTGCCACCTGGAAGGCAAGAAGAATCCTCTTAGGCAGAGAAACTTCTCTGTCCCACTGCTGACTATGTATGTGTCTGCTGTCTTAAAATGGGTTCTTATAAAATGTGCTGGGTATTTAACACAGAATAAAAAATTAATAAAACGAAAATAACAAAGACAAAAACTTGAGAAATGTAGATGGTTAGGGTTCCTCTGTCCTTACAGTTTATTTTTGTGAAGTGACTTTATGAAGACTAAATGTTAAAACACAATTACGAGGATTTTGTGTTCGTTTTTTAAAATCTTACTTTACCTGCAAGAGAAGTTTGTGAATTTGTTCTTGTAATTCTGTTATGTCTTTGCCATTACGGTTCATCTTTTTTATTCTGGTACCAAAAACATCCTCATTTAGTGGACTCCTACAAAATGCCAAGTGAAAGATTGAGTCAAGCAATTTCAAATTCATCTATGATGAAATCTAAAATGATTTTCAATATTCAAAGAATAAATCTATGCTTTTACAAAGTGACTCTGTGACTATAAATACAGAAAATACGAAGCTAAAATTCTACTCACGAAGCTCTAGATAATGTTAAGAAACAAATGAAAAAATTTTTTTTTTGAGACACAGTCTCACTCTGTCACGCTGGACGGAGTGCCATGGCGTCAGAGCTCACAGCGACCTCAAACTCCTGTGCTCAAGCAATCCTCTTGCCTCAGCCTCCCTAATAGCTGGGAGTATAGGTGCCTGCCACAATGCCCAGCTATTTTTATTTTTATTTATTATTATTATTTTTTTGAGACAGGATCTCACTATGTCACCCTCGGTAGAGTACCATGGCGCCCCAGCTCACAGCAACCTCAAACTCTTAGGCTTAAGTGATTCTCTTGCCTCAGACTTCCAAGTAGCTGGGATTACAGACCCCCACCACAACACACGCCTATTTTTTTGTTGCAGTTGTCACTGTTGTTTAGCTGGCCTGGGGCCGGGTTCGAACCCACCAGCCTCCGTGCAGCGCCACATCCACTGAGCTACAGGCACCAAGCCACACCTGGCTATTTTTAGAGATGGGGTCTTGATCTGGCTCAGGCTGGTCTCGAACTGGTGAGCTCTGGCAATCCACCTGCCTTGGCCTCCCAGAGTGTTAGGAATACAGGTGTAAGCCACCACACCTGGCCAACAAATATTAACAGGCTTTTTAAGTTTCTCTATAGCCATAATTTTCATACAAGTTTCAGTAAGACGTGTCTAAACCTAAAATTAGTGACAAACAACCTCCTTAGCTACTAAAGTATCTTTAACAATGACTGGTTTAAAAATGTGACATTAACTGAGAAACCTACTGTGAATTTTTTTTTCTTTTTTTTTTTTTGTAGAGACAGAGTCTCACTTTATGGCCTTTGGTAGAGTGCCGTGGCCTCACACAGCTCACAGCAACCTCCAGCTCCTGGGTTAAGCAATTCTCTTGCCTCAGTCTCCGGAGTAGCTGGGACTACAGGAGCCTGCCACAACGCCTAGCTATTTTTTTGTTGCAGTTTGGCCGGGGCTGGATTTGAACCCGCCACCCTCGGCATATGGGGCCGGCGCCTTACCGACTGAGCCACAGGCGCCGCCCCCTACTGTGAATTTTAAGACCCTAAGTTTGCCAAACAACATTTAATGTTGAATGCATCTAATTGCTTAAGCTATCTAATAAAGATGATTCTGTGACCCACCCTAGTGGTGAAACTGTAGCTATTACACCTTTACAGTGTCTCATTTATGCTTAGTTCTACAGCATTTTACCTGCTACCTGAATTCAGCAAATGACAGATACGCTAAGAGGACAGCAGAGAAGGAGCTCACATTTATTTAGGATCTTCTATGTGACAGGAACTGTACTAGTTTTCATAATACAAAAAATGAACATTTTCAAAACCCTTACAGTTCCAAGTACTTTATAAATATTATCTCCTCCATTGGTTAGAAACCCTCCCCGTCCCCTGGCTGCAGAGGAGAGGCAGGTATTTGTAGGACCTCCACATTTCACCACCACACTGCACTGCTGCCGGTACTTGGAAGAGCAAGTACTAATATATACCGAGTCTGACACATCATCTCTGAATCCTCACAGCCACTCTAGGAAGCAGGAATTATCCCTGATATGGAAGCCAAAGAGGATCAGAGTCTAAGAACTTTCCCAAGTTCACACAAGCAAGAAGTGGAAGAACCAGGATTTGAGTCCACATGTCTGACGACAGAGCTCCTGTCTTCTCATTTCCACTGTGCCCGCCTGCTGACTCTCAACAATTTTTCTTTCTTTTTTTTTTTTTTGTACAGACAGAGTCTCACTATGTCACCCTCAGTAGAGTGCTATGACATCACAGCTCACAGCAACCTCTAACACCTGGGCTTACGCGATTCTCTTGCCTCAACCTCCCGAGCAGCTGGGACCACAGGCGCCCGCCACAACGCCCGGCTATTTTTCTGTTGCAGTTTGGCCGGGGCTGGGTTTGAATCCACCACCCTCGGCATATGGGGCCAGCGCCCTACTCGCTGAGCTACAGGCGCCGCCATGCAACTCAGCTACCTAAAAACTGAAACATTTTTTCCAAAGGCAGAAATTACTATATAAAAAATATCGTAGGTGTCAGCATTGCCATCAAAGTAGCCGGGAGTAACTGCACAGGCGGCACCCACTCAGGTGTCACGCACGCCCCTCCACTGCAGGGTCACGAGCTCTGCTCACCTTATTTCCCCTCAGCATCCAGTGCCAGGTGCCAGTATCAGTGGCACACTACGCTGGAACACACTACCTGAGTCACAACCTCACATGCTTGCACTTTATGTAACTGTTTTGTAGGTTATTTCCCCCTCCCCACTTCCTACTACTGAGTAAGCTCCATGAGGTCTGGGGTCAGGTTTTTAGTCTATTTTGTTCAACCCTGTTATCTCTAGCACCTAGAATGGTGCCAGACAGGTCTACAGTAAGCAGTCCCTAAATATCTGTTAAAAAAATGAAAAATACATAAATGAACAATCAGTCTAGGAATAAAAGTACATCTGGTCCCTAATATAAATATATCCTACACAGTAGGTGACAGAAAATCTTTCAGAGGTATTTATTCAGATTTTGTTTTTAGAGTGAAATTCTATAGATCGCTTTATACTGTGATATTTAGGTATACCTAGTTGTGAAAATTTCTACGTATTTTAATCACTAATTATGTAACTCAAAACTAATTAATCTGCAGGTGATAGCCATCGTCAAACAAGTATCAAAAAAGCTTTGAATTAGGGTGGTGCCTGTGCCTCAGTGAGTAGGGCGCCGGCCCCATATGCCGAGGGTGGCGGGTTCAAACCCGGCCCCGGCCAAACTGCAACAGAAAAATAGCCGGGCGTTGTGGTGGGCGCCTGTAGTCCCAGCTGCTTGGGAGGCTGAGGCAAGAGAATCGCGTAAGCCCAAGAGTTAGAGGTTGCTGTGAGCCGTGTGACACCACGGCACTCTACCCAAGGGCGGTACAGTGAGACTCTGTCTACACACACACAGAAAAAAAAGCTCTGAATTATTATGCTTTGTATGCAAAGGAACTAGGAGTAAGAAAGAAAACCTGCCTTTATTCTCCATTTTCAATTTCTCCCTGCGATTCCTGGGAAAGTTACTCTATTCTGGATACGGACTTGATCCGTAAATTGAGAGGGAACATTACGTAACAGTCCTCTCTGCCTGCACAGTACTGTGGGCAGAACCCAGGCAGATGGGGAGGGTTACTTGCTAAATGTTCTCCTAGCTCATTCACATGTTAACTGTCTGCTTTCCAGAGCTCCAGCTGTAATTATAGCACTAGATTTCTTTACTGTCTTTATAGAACCCATTGCAATGTGGGTTCCATGATGGTGAAGAGAGTGCATCTTGATTATTACATCATTCTCAGGGTTTAGCACAATGCTTTATACAGAGTAGCCTATTTCTTTTTTTGGCCGGGGCTGGGTTTGAACCTGCCACCTCCGGCATATGGGGCTGGCACCCTACTCGTTTGAGCCACAGGCGCCGCCAGAGTAGCCTATTTCTAAACACTTACTGAGGGCATGGATACATTAAAATTAAGTTTATAAACGTAACAGACAGGTGCCTGTAATCCCAGCACTTGGGGAGGCCGAGGTGGGGGGACTGCCTGAGCTCACAGGTCGGAGACCAGTATGAGCCAGAGTGAGACTTCATCTCTTAAAAAAAATAGCCGGGCATTGTGATGAGTGCCTGTAGTCTCAGCTACTTGAGAGGCTGAAGCAAGAGTATTCCGTGAATCCAAGAGTTTGAGGTTGCTGTGAGCTAAGACGCCATGGCACTCTACCAAGCGCGACCAAGTGAGACGTCGTCTCAGAATATAAATATATACATATAAATGGTAATACCTACTGCACCTTAAGTTCTTTCTCTCACATAATCTTTGTTTTTGAAGATGTAAATATTGGTGTAATTTTTAAAAATACTGAAAACATTCGGAGTACAGCAAATAGTTTCATTTTATATATATTTAAATTAAGGAACTGAAAAGACAACTTGGGACAGGCAGGATGTATCTGTAGGACTGACAGAGGCGGGGAGAACAGCCCGATCAATCAACCCCCAGACAGATGTCTGGTGAGAGGAATCTTACTTGCTGCTCTGGGGCTTCCCACATTCATACTAAGCAACCAACTGATTTCATTTTCATTTCTCACTGGAAGGAAAAAAGTCCTTTCTGATTAACAAAAATAGCAATCACTTGGCAGTCATATTTTTTATTTTAACTGTTAAATTAGTTTTCTAGCACAATTCAGGCTCATGAGTTAAAACAGCAAAGGGCCCATTTCTTCCATTAAGATTACAGCCCTGCTCTGTAGAGAGGCCAAACCTCAGAGTACGAAGAGGTAAGGGCAACCTTGAGACGTCTTCTCACTGTGGATATGAATCACCTCTACTACAACACTAACATGGGATTACCCGGGTGATAGAGCTACTGCTGTTATAAAGCTCAATAACAAGTTAGTATCAGTCTCGGTAGGATCCTGAAGAGTTAAGGGAAACCTTATGGACAGGCTGAGAGTCCTATAGGTCAATTAAAAATGGGACAAAAATTCAAGGGATTAGGAATATTTCAGGCCACAAGCAGCAGTGTGGCGGGTTGTCTCGGATCCATCTCACAAGACTCTGCTGCACGGCAGGTAAGGGCCATCAACTAAGCTGAGTTAGGTGGCTGGCAGGGAAGGGAGGGCTAAAGAGGATGAGTTTAAAAAGATTTAATAAAATACACACAGTAAGTGGACCTGACAGAAGGCTGATAGAAAAAGTTTTACATGTTTAAAAAGATAATTTAAAGAGAAAGCAAAACAAGAAAAAACCTTTTACCCATAGTCTCACTACCCACCTGAATCCAAAATTCGTATTTTATTTTCTTCCAATCGTCTTTTCCCTATTCATAGTTTGGGTGTTTTAACCATAATTATAATCATATGCATAAATAATTTCGTATAGTGCTTTTCACATCTAATGTTTCAAACATTTATCTCTGCAAAAATTTTTATTGACCAATGTAACGTCAAACAAATATTCCAGAGTTCACTTAATAATGGACATTTCAGCCACTTTTAAGTCTGATATTATGCTCTTGGTACATAGTAAGAAATCACCTTCCAAAAGCATTAAAAAAAAATGTGTGGTTTATTTAGTTCATGAGTTAACTGATTCGGGTGGTGGCGGGGACTCAATGAGCTAAGGAATAGTAGGTAAAATACTTCTTTTCAAAATGTGAAAACTGATTGACTCACGTTTGAACTTTATGCCGACCAATGATGAAAGAAACCTTCCGGCTCCAAGGGTTCACAAAGCTGGACCAACTGGAATCCAATATGATGTAATCTCCATTTTGAGTACAAAATCTAATGGGAGAATGTTCAAAGGGAGGATGGCCTGCATACTTCAAGACTATATAAAATAACAAGACCAAAAATGAATTTATTCAACATAGATATTTATTAGAAATGTCCTTTTTAAGTCATTTATTTGAAAATTTATGTTTAGAAAATGATTGTTCTGGCAGTTTCAGTACAGTGTACAGATGGTTAAAGGTTAGGCTCTAACAAGAAATGAAAACGAAAAATCAGAACAACTCAATGGTAGAAAAATTTCCTTCAATAAAGAAATAGGTCCTTACCTTTCTGGTGTACAGACACCATCAGAGAACGATCTTCTGGGTGCAAGTATGTTAGGATGGAGGTCCCAATCAGGTCCTGAGGTAGGTAACCCAGCAGAGGCACTGCTCTGGGACACACAAACACAGCACAGGCAGCATGCTATACTCATCACGTAAGTTTTGTACTCTGTATAGTTTTTAAAATTCTCATTTAATTCTAAATATGAAAACATTTTATGTAGAAGATATTTATCACAGCATTTATAAATGCAGCAAACCACCGAGGTGCTCAACCCTGTGGGGAGACGGCTATGCGGTCTGCTGTCTGTGGTCATCTGAGACGATGCAACCTGCTAAGAGCTCGCTGAAGCAGACTCGTGGCTCACTGTCAGCTTACTAAACCAGAATCTCAGGAGGCAAGAGCAGGGAAGTGTTATTTTCAGCAAGTTCCTCAGAGGATTCTGATGTCTTCCATTATGATGCCATTTTAGAAGTCTATAAAAATCACAGCATAATGCAGAAAAGATGCTGATGCTATTAAATGAATAAAGCAGCTTGCGAATGCATGCGGCATAATTAAAGGTACATAGGAACAGCGTCCCCTAAAAGGCAGTAAAAGATAGACAACTAGTACACAGAACCATTTTCAGGATACAAGTTCACAACAACCTTGCAATGGTAAGACAAGGCTGACTTAGAAAAAATGGACTCCATAAACATTTTGTGTGTAGAAATCCACAAATCTTTCCTAATGCAACAGATTTAAGCTACTTTCAGAATTATCTTTAGGCGAATTTTTTTACTTTATACAGATTATATTATACAAAGTATCTCGCCAATCATTGTTTGCTTTCAGGATAAATATTATTAAACTCATTTTCAGATATAAAGACATTTTAAAAATCAAAATTAATACTGATTGTAACTATGCCCAGATTTCTGATATTTTTGCTTTATACTTAAGTGTGATTAGGGTGCCTTAGTTCCCAGATTTTCAAATTTCATGAGTAAGAAAAATTTTTAAATAAATGTGGGGAGAAATGGAGGAATACGGATGTGGTGATACTAATATTTACTTTTTCTAAATTAAGATTTTAAAAACAGCAATAAGCAGTAACTATCTACTATAACTATCCTTTAAATAACAAAGACTATTTTAACATCAAAAAAGTAGGACAGATAGGTTCTAAAGAAAGAACAATCCTTTAGAAAAAAAAAAAAAAACTCTATACACACACATTCACACACACAGCCTATCCTTCCCCACCCTGCATTTCCGATTAACCAAAATTCGAGATGCACTGTAATAACTGCTGGCAGCAGGATTCTGGTCCCTGCCTGAGCACATCCAGACGCTAACATATATTCCTGGAAAACTGGCTTCACTGTCCTCTGTAAAATGGAATAATTCTTGACCTATCTTAAGCCTACTGTCGTGAAATCGAATATGATTACTCATGATCACCTTATAACATGCAAGATAGTTACATTAGAAATTCACACAGGGCGGCGCCTGTGGCTCAAAGAGTAGGGCGCCGGTCCCATATGCTGGAGGTGGCAGGTTCAAACCTAGCCCCGGCCAAAAACCAAAAAAAATAAATAAATAAAAGAAATTCACACAACACAAATTTCAATGTAACAAAAATCAAATAGGTTAGATTTCATCTATATACTATGTAAACATGCAAATACAATGTAAACGTTTTCAAATTTTATTTTTGGAATCAAATTTATTTTAGGTTTAAAGAAGTATTTACCTTTCATCCACTTCAAGGAAAACACACCCTGGGCTGTGCGTTGTGGTAAAAATTCTTTTATCCACTGGGATTCTAGGAGCTATGAAAAAAACAGAGATGCACTTAAAGGCAAATATCTAATTAATCATCCACTTAACATACTAAAAAAGGAACAAAATCTCTTCATGAAAATAGCAGAAATCTCACTGAGAAGCCCAGCCTTCAAGCAGCCACATGTACAATTAAAGATAGTTAACTCTCACTACTGACTACATTTTAATCAGGTGAAAATGTAATGCCTATAAAGACAATTTTAAGCAAGAAAGCATGTGCAGATTGAAAATCTAGTTTTCTCATCACAAATAATCTCATTTAAACCCAAGCAACTTAAAAAGTTCAGTCATATTTAGTGGCTGTATACAACTAAACAAATAAAAGGTTCTGAAGTGTTAAACTTAGCACCATATAGACATTCTTTATTTGTGTAATAAAATTGGTACAGTCAGTTCTTTTCCAACACTTGCCTTGAAAACGTGGTGATCGATATGTTAGCAAACAATGTGCACATAGTGCTAATATCCTTTGTGCTTATGCATTATTTCATTTGCAAGAAATCTTCAGTGAACACAGAAAACAGCACCCCCTTGAATGGAATCACTTAGGAATATAGAAAAACACACACACACACACCTCTCAAAACATCTGCCTACTACCTCAATTCACCCTACCCTGTGAATCATTGTAGTGTTTGTATATTTTCTAATCATTTAACTTGTAAACTGTGTTATCATTTTGGTTAGATTCCTGTCTTATTTTTAATGCGAGATAAGTTTTTGAGGATTGTGTTCCTGAACCCATCTTCCTCATAAGCCCTGCAGTTTTTGTGTGACAATGGCACAGGGCAGTAATATGAGGGAACCACATGTCATGTTACATCAGAACTGACTGTGATTTCAAGTAATACACGGAAGCTGCCTATGTACTGATACGTGAGTTTAGAAACATAACTCTGTTCATAGAAGATACAAAATGCATGTACCTCTTACTCGGGGAATTTTAAAACACTTCAAAGACATAAATTCATACCTGTGGCTTCTCTGTGAAACAATTTTCACGTGCTTGTTTCATATAAGACAGAAGGCCATACAATGCGTCATCAACAGAGAAAGGACTAGAAGACTGAGTGCCTATCGCCAAACCCTACACTGAGACCATGCTGCCCACGATGGAGATGATGGCAAAGAAGTCAAGGTCAGCCAACAGAGACCTCAGTAAAAATCAGCAGGAAGTGCTGACAAAGTTTAGAAGCCAAACTGGAGACCTGAGCAACCTCCTGTGTTCTATGGCTGCGGGAAACAGGCGCTCCCACACCCCCTTCTGATTGCTGACATTTCTACATCTTTTCTAAAAGAACATTGTCCTCACTTACCTTCGTAACCAGAATGAATCTTTTCAACCAGTGTGAGACAGCAGGGTTCCGACTCTGGTTGGGCAGAACTGTGTACATGAATCATGTAGGGAATGATCCGGAATGGGGAATAATACTTCTCTTGCTTTCTCCAGTTTTCACCTCCACTGAAGAGATTAAAGATGATTAGTGCTGGTCCTGATGCATTCAGTCAGCCACTGTGAGACAAGGCTGGGGGAAATGCTTTATTGGTAATGTCCAAGGGAGACATACCCAAATCTAAATTGTTTAAACCTGTTTGTTTTCAGAAAAAGGAAAATGTTAGCTTAAATTTTTAGTACCAAGGGCAATCATATTCATTATTCAATAAATAAGACATTTTCTAAAGAAGTGGCTTAGATTCTGTTGAGTGTAAAAAGAAAACCAGTCCTTCCATGCCTTTTTCCTCCGGTGATTTTCCACATGCGGTGTGAAGGGGGACGGCGGCCTAACGGGGTCACTCCACCTGTCTACAAGTGTCACAAACCAAAAGACTGGGCCCCCTGTGATCATATCCCTAGAGCAAAGTCTTAGTCACCCCTTTTGAAACTCTTTCAATGAACTAATTTATTTTCACAGCTTCAGCAACCACCAGAGCAGAGGCAAGGCCCCTGCATGCAGTGAAGCACTCTGTCCCTAAAGGTGACTGGCTGAGGAGGAAAGAAAAAGTAGGGACTGAAATTCAGCTCTGCAGGCCTGGTCTCTGACCAAGAGGGTGCGCTTCTTCAGTCCTCACGAAGGCTAGGAAGGAGAGGCTCAGACGGATGACTACCAAGACTCCTACCCTATTTATCACTCTAGCTACCTAGAGGACATTTCTACCTGAAGGTGCTGCTCTCCCGGAGAAGTTACGAGGTCCAAGACTAAATTCATACTCTCTCGTGTCTACCGTTACTCTCCCCCCAGTGTTTAAATTCATGGCCACCAACACCAGGTGGCTCTTCGGGGCTGCCCAGGGGGCCTCTGGTCTATGCACACCCATTTCCCTCTTGAGCTTTCTCTTCTCTCCTCAAACTCCTGTTCCTTTCCCATTTCCCCGTCTTCAACTGATGACCTGTCTCTTGTCTCACTGTGACAAAACAACCACCTGCAAGCGAGTCTTCTCCCAGCACTGCCTGCAAGCGCCCACACTTACATTCTCTGGCTTTCTCTATTTCCACAAATGAATTTTCCAGGCTCACCCAGTCAATGAACTCTGAATGCCACTGATATGATATGATAACTTCAGTATCCATCTCCAGCCTGGGCGTCTCCCCTGAACTTGAGGTTCAACACAGACTCAACTGAGATTCCTAGTAGTGTCTCAAACTAAACCTATGTGCCTAAATCTAAGCACCACATCCTTCCCCTCTCTCCAGGAAGAATGTTTTCCCTACAGTTTGCTCCACCTGCACAAATAACTCCACCCAAAGCCCTGGTGTCACCTCGACTCCTCTTTTTATTTCACACCCCAAATTGAATCCATTAATAAATTCTGGTAACTCTAAAAATGAATCCCAAACTATCCAGACATGTCTACCCCCAGCACTGCCACCAGCCCTGGGTGCTGCTCCCGCATCTGCTCCCGCAGCAGCCTCCACCTGCTTGTCTGCTTCCCCTTCTGCCCCCACAGCAGCCAATGTAACACTTTGATCATGGAAATTACATTTCCTTTCGGAAAAGTGAACATTTCCTACCTCTGTCCGCTGTAAATTCCTAGAAACAAAGGCAACACCGCAGCAATGACCATCCCTACCACCAGACTCTGCCTGCAGATACTAACGCCACTTCCTACCACAAGAAACCAGGGGTCCTTAGAGAAACGTCTGAGGAGGTAAGAAATGACTAAAGTGAGTCCCATGCCTGAAACAAAGGAAGCTGTCAAAGACTAGGGGTTATTCTCACCAGGGCACAGGAGCCAACCGGAAGGGATTCCTACTAGTCTAAAAGTGGGACAGTTTGATTAATGAGTTTTTTTTTTTTTTTTTTTGTGGTTTTTGGCTGAGGCTGGATTTGAGCCCACCACCTGCGGCATATGGGGCCGGTGCCCTACTCCTTGAGCCACAGGCGCCGCCCTGATTAATGAGAACTTTATCTTTTAGAATGACATTCTGCAATACTGATGGAGGAAATGATGTGAGATCTGAGATGTGCTTCAAAATACCTTGTGTAGTGAGAGCTGAAGACTCAGGGGTGACACAGACGACACCAGACTGGTCACGGGTTAAAGTGACTATGGGTGGGTGATAAGAACATACTGGTTCACTACACTATCTTCTATACATTTTTGAGTTATATTTGAAAATTCCCATAGTAAAAAGTTTTGAAAATAAATAAGAGATTAACTTGAGGGCGGCGCCTGTGGCTCAGTGAGTAGGGCACGGGCCCCATATACCGAGGGTGGCGGGTTCAAACCCGGCCCTGGCCAAACTGCAACCAAAAAATAGCCAGGCGCCTGTAGTCCCAGCTACTCGGGAGGCTGAGGCAAGAGAATCGCTTAAGCCCAAGAGTTGGAGGTTGCTGTGAGCTGTGTGATGCCACAGCACTCTACTGAGGGCGATAAAAAAAAAAAAAAGAGAGATTAACTTGAACAAAATGTTTCATTCAGAAGTCAAAACTCCCCACTTCCTCATCTTTTTCCATCCTCTCCATCCTCTGCTCTGGCCACATTAGCTTCCTTGCTTCTCCTCCCACAGGCCCGGTGTGCTCTACCCCGCTGCCTGGAACGCAGGTGCTTGTGTGGCTCCCCCCTCACCTCCTTCAGATCTCTGGCTCCAAGAGAAGAACTCCTTGCTCACCCTAAACACACAAGAGCAAACCCTCTACTGCCTAGAACTCCCCTCCTTTGCTTTACTGTCTCCACAAAATTTATAGCCAGCTGACTCATGTATTTGGACATTTGCTCATTTCTGGTCTCCTCCTGACACAATTTCAAGAATGAAATTGAGACAATGAGACAAGAACTTTATTTTGATTCCAGCACTGAAACAGAAAAAACACTCAAAAACATCTATTAACATAAGAACACACACAACGCTTTACCAAGCAGCAGGCCTCAACTCATTTTTGCGAAGGACCCAGTCAACATCTCCTTAGTTTATCCCTCCCCAAGTGTCTAGATACTATTAAGTTCCCTAATTCCATGGAGGGTCAGAATAACCCATTGTAAGAATTTTCTTCTTCTGTAAGCATCTAGAGCAGGGGTCCTCAAACTGCGGCCCACGTGCCACATGAGGCAGTGTGAATTGTATTTGTTCCCGTTTTGTTTTTTTACTTCAAAATAAGATATGTGCAGTGTGCATAGGAATTTGTTCATCGTTTGTTTTTTTTTTTTAAACTATAGTCCGGCCCTCCAACGGTTTGAGGGACGGTGAATCGGCCCCCTGTTTAAAAAGTTTGAGGATGCCTATCTAGAGCATTTAGTAACTTCAATGCTAATATTGGCAATCATAATGCAATTTAAAAATGTTTTCTTTTTATTATGAAAGTAACATTAATATATTATGGTAAATTCAGAACAGAAAAAAATCACTAAGAAATCCTCTCAGAAGTCAACTACTGTTGAAATTTAGGTCTATCTTCTTCTAGTTCATGGTCTATAGATCTTTTAAACACTTTTAATAAACATAAATGTCTTGCTCTGTTTAAAGCTATTAAAAATTTCAAAAATTAATTTTAAGTATGACTGAAAATCAAAAAGCAAACAAAAAGAGCCCCAAATAATGGTCATTTTAAATCTAGTGACTCTTACATGCGAGAGTTAAGAACTTTCTGCTCTTTTTTCTTACTGCATTATTATTTGGTTTTCTCATGAGTCAGTTTCTTCTCCTCAATCAAAATATAAACTCCTTGTGATAAGAACCAAAGTCTTAATTTTTGTATCTGCAACAGAACCTAGCTGCACATGCAAAGGAATTAAATAAGTACTAAATAGAATCAGAGTCTAATGCCCACTTGTGGTCTCCTCAGTCAGCAGAGGGGACACTCACCGGATCCTGCAGAAGAAGGATTTCACGGGCGCGGGTTCACACTGGGAGGCTGCGAGAAACAAGAGCAGACTGTCAATCACTCCCTCCTGGGCAGCCCTTCCTCAGCAAAACAGGATTGCACTATTACCAAACAACAAATCCTATTTTTTAAAAGAGAGAGGTCCTCTTGATTAAAACACAACTCTTTTCCCTAATTTTGAGATCCAGTCACACCCAGTTATTTTCCAATGGCTTTACTGGAATAGTAACTCTCAGGTAAAACAGCGAGTCTTTCCCTATTACTTCCTGTCCCCATTCTGTAACTGCCCATATTCACTGTCTCATGTGTCAATGTAATGATCCTTTGGCACAATTATTTTGATGGTAATAGTCTATTTTACTGTCTGGACATTTCTCAAAAATTGGGAATTTAGACTATTTTCAGCTTTTAGCTATATACAATGTATAAATTTTTTTTCTTTTTAAATTCTTTCCTTGGACAAATTTCAGAAAGTTGGCTGGGCATGGTGGCTCACACCTATAACTCTAGCACTTTGGGAGGCCAGGAGTTTGATACCAGCCTGAGTGACATAGCAAGACTATTTTCAGCTTTTAGCTATATACAATGTATAATTTTTTTTTTCTTTTTAAATTCTTTCCTTGGACAAATTTCAGAAAGTTGGCTGGGCATGGTGGCTCACACCTATAACTCTAGCACTTTGGGAGGCCAGGAGTTTGATACCAGCCTGAGTGACATAGCAAGACCTCACCTTTACAAACAAAAAACAAAAAATTAGCCAAGCATGGGCCTGTAGTCCCAGCTACTTGGGAGGCTGAGGCAGAAGGATCACTTTAAGTGCAAGGGTTTGAGGCTACTGTGAGTTATGATGATGCCACTGTAATCTAGTCTGGGCAATGCAGCAAAATCCTGAGTCAAAAAAAAAAAAGGAAAAAGCATTGAGCTCCTAGGAAAAATGACAGGATCCTTTCCTGACTCTAATCATCTCTAAAACATTGTGCCCATTTACAGTGTCATTAATGTTTTCTTACAACCCTCATGTCAATGGCTTGTATTTTATTGATTTTTACATTTTTTTGATTTTGCATCAATTTTATTGATTTATGAGGTGTTTATTCGGAAATGTTTAAATCTGCCTATCTTAGGGACAAATGAGGAGGCCAAGTGTTTGTTGACTATATGTATTTCTTTTAATTAGGGCTCCCTAAGTATCATTTGAGGATCTGTTCAAATCTTGAGATGTTTAAAAATAATACACTGAAGGTATAAGCTAAACAATGAGAATCCTAAAGAACCACGATATTGAAAAAGTCCAGGTCCCTGTACACATAAAGAAGAGTTCACAGAAAAATCAGAAAATGGCCTCTACTGTCCTGTAAATTTGCTCACACCACGTGTATGCATGGATTGCAGCAGGCACCAGAACACCAGCCACACCTCACTGAAGTCCTGTCCTATCCTACCCAAGCCAGACTGCGTGATCTAAGACAGAGCTAGACACAAGTGCATGATGCATTTCAACATCTAGGCTCTCAGATCCTTCTGAGAGGTCTGCATAACACAAGTTAAGTAGAAACATGTTCTAATGCAGGACCAAAGGCTTACACCTGTAATCCTAGCACTCTGGAAGGCTAAGATGGGTGGATCTTCGGAGCTCAGGAGTTCGAGACCAGTGTGAGCAAGTGAGACTCTGTCTCTACTAAAAATAGAAAAAATTAGCCAGGCATTGTGGCAGGTGCCTATAGTTCCAGCTATTAGGGAGGATGAGGCAAGAGGTTTGCTAGAGCCCAAGAATTTGAGATTGCTGTGAGCTAGGATGCCGTGGCATTTAACAAAAAAAGGCTGATATATACAAAGCTCTTTAAGAGACACTTCACAAAGAATATGAAATAATAAAGGGTGACTTTAAAAAGAATAAAGATCACACAGAAACAAATGTCACAAAGAAAAGTGTGAATAGACATCCCTGGTTTAGGAAAGTAAGTATTCCAGAAGAAAAACAAAGTAAGGAGATTCATGAACTTTCAGGGGCAAGAAAAACTGGAAAAGGGAGTGAACCATCAGAATTTTATCTCCAAAGTAAAATCTATTATATAAAGAAATCTTAAAGTCAATGTAGAAGGAAAACATTTAATTTTATTAACTATAAAAAAACAAACCTTCATAGCAATTAAACTGCTAATCAAATCATTTTACAATATATAATCTATAAAACTGATGTGACTAAATGAAAACAAATGTACTGTGACTTTTTTAAAAAGCAGAAAAACTGTACATTTCACATGTTCTAAATCATAATTTCTGTGCTATTTCTGAAAGAATGAAGCTGATCCTGTTGAAGCAGTATAAAGAGCTGAATAATGGTCCTGTTACCTCTTTGGGTCCAATTGTTCCAAAAGGGAAGCTGAGCTCGGGCAGTGTGCGTATAGAACACTCTCACATCTTGAGGAGCGAGCAGGTCAACAAAGTGAGAAGACTCCAAGCAACCTTTCTTACAATTCAGGATCAAAGCAGCCTGTTCAGAAATGTGCACTAACCTTCCAGACAGAAATGAAAACACTGCCACAAAGGTATCCTATGGAAAACATTTAAAATAAATGCAAACACTGAGACACTTACTAGCAGTGTTTCCTGAAATATAAATTTCTCCTAGGTTTCTGCCATGATCAATAGCTTAAGACATACATGCACATCATACAAAGGCAATATAATTCCTTACATAGTTTTCCCAAACATGCTTCTTTAGTATCAAACTTGCATTTTTTCCTTTTGAAGGTTTGACTTCTGTATCAAAAAATATACATGTAGCAGCTCATTCTATGTAGACTAAACATTCATATGGTACATAAACTTCTGATGCCTTCTCCTCTGCACCTACTCTGTTTAAGTCCCTCCTTACACCTGGAGGGACTGTCTTCTCTTCAACAACACAGATTTTATGCTTTTAGACCAAGCACAAGAGTCACCTCGTGGCTGGGCACAGTGGCTGACACTTGTAACCTCAGCATTCTGGGAGGCCAAGGTGGTAGGATCATTTCAAGCTTATGAGTTTGAGACCAGCCTGAGCAAGAGCAAGACCCGCCTCTACTAAAAATAGAAAAATTAGGTGGGCCTTCTACTTGGGAGGCTGAGGCAGGAGGATTGCTTGAATCCAGGAGTTTGAGGTTTCTGTTGGTGAGGCTGTCATGGTACCCTAGCCCGGGGCAATAGCATGAGACCCTATCTCTCAAAACAGAGTCACCTCCTTGAAGAAGCTGCCCTTGACAGCTATGTAATTCTCATTACATAAGAATTACTGCTCTAATTTCTTCCATTAGACATAAAAAATAACTTATTATTATCGTGTGTTTGCCATCAATGATGGACTTTCCTCCCTAGCTTTATTTTAAAAATCTTAAAGAAAAAATGTTCTCTTAAACTTTTATTTAAAATCTCCACAACACGTACTCAGTACTATGCACACACAAGTCTGTTAAACAAGCACTATTATAATATTAGGGATAGCTCACGTTCCAATGTTATAAAATCTTTAAGTTACAATTGAATCCTAAACCTATTAGTAATCTCCACCATATCAACAAAACGTGTGGCTTGATTATTCTGTCAACAAGAAGAGATTTAAAAAGATATACTAAAGGTCTCTTCCAACATTTTACAAAAAATGACAGCATCTCAACTCACCTGTTCTACAAAATCCAGTTGTTACAACTTGAAGTAGTAGGTATTGGAACTAAGAATGATATAAATAGAAATTAACAATTTGGAGATTAGCATAAGATGCAGGAAATTACTCTGCAGCGTTATTTTTTTTCCTTAATTCAAGAGAACTCAAGAATGCTAAGGAGACAGAAGCACCTCGTAACTAAAGTACACGAACTACACACAGCACACTGCTTCTGTTTTGAGATGTTTTCTCTGACCAAGGGCAGGGGAAACCACACAGTATCTCTTTAGCAGTTTCTGCACTGTTTACGTCAAATTGTGGTTACTAAAATTTTCAGTTATCGTTTTAAAAAATCTACATCTAGAGGAAGAAGGTCCTTAGAAAAAGTCCCCCAGGTTGATATGGCAAAATTCATGAACTCTTACTGTGTTTTTGGAAGTGTGTTCTGAAGCAATAGTGGCCAGCTCCTCAAGACTGTATGTGGTCACATCTGCCTGAGATGCTCCATTTTGACTGAGAATCTGGAAAAACTCACTGTTTGCTAAGAAACACAGGGAAATAAACAGGCATTCTCAGGACATCTTTAGGAAATCATCTTATCACTATAAAGCTGGATTTTTTAGGACAATAACTCAGTCCATCTACCTCAAAACCAGATAGTTCTGCTTTTACCTAAAATACTGATACTTGTGCCCCGAAGATTTTGAATTACATGTTCTAGATCACAAGGCCCAAGATACATTTAAGGTGCTAAAACAAGTTACTCAAACAGAAAATTTCAAACACACACAAATGTTTTTGGCAGAAGCATTACTCCTGCATTCAGGAACTATGTATCATTTACAAAGCACAGAGGTTTGTGCTAAAAAAGATATGACTTTATGACATCTTTCAAGATAAGTCAAAGAGAGAAGTGTTTAAAACTTTTCACTTTTAATTTGGTAAAATCCTGACAGATCATATTGCATTTTAAAAGTATGTATAGGACAGTGAAAGGTAATTGTATTTTGTCAAACGTATTTTTTCCCCTTAATAACCACAGCGGACAATGCTCTTTCAGAAAACTAGCTTTCAAAATGTGCTTATGCTAAACTATATCCTTCTGCAGCAAATCAGCCAAATGCTGCAGTTACTAAACTGTTATACAAATGAGGTGGTTTTTGTGTTTTCAGATGTGAAAAATTATGACACTAATGGAACCAGTACGGATCTGGTTATCTTACACAAAGCATCATAACAAGTATTTCTGTGGCTAAAATCCCACTGAGCACTCTCTGTTGCATGTGACAACTACATCCCATGGAGGATCCGATTTCTTTCCAGCCCATTTACCTTGCACACTGTGCACACAGCGAAGGGCATAATTGAGGGCATCTAGAGTGCTTGGCTTATTGTGTCTCTCTGATGGGAAATATTTCTTCATTTCTTGGATAACCATTACAAGTTCTTCAGAAACTCTGTTCCGATCTTGCTGTTTCCTGGAAGATTAAAAAATACTACCATCAGAGCCAGCATTTATGGAATAGTTTGCAACTTTGTGCCAGGCAACTTTCCAAGTGTTCAGATTTATTATCCCTTTTCTTAAAAGTACGGAACCCTCGGCAAAGACATTGATAAATACCAAACCTTTCCCACTCTGTTTCTCTCCTTCCAACTTGGAACCTGAACTCGGCTCATTTTAACCCCTTCTTATCTCCTTCTGGTATTCTGGTGATTTTCTTCAGTGTCCCAGATCATTTCATCCTAAGTTGCCTGAGTTTCCCCCTACATTTTTCCCTGGCCTTCAAAGCAAAAAATTAAAAAGACTTAAATCCTCCTTCCCCTTTTCCTGCTCCAGTGAAAGACAACAAACACACTGGGTCGTGGAAATGAAGCCAGAGCGTCACCTGTTGCTGCTCTCTACGAATTTCCTCTGCAGCTGGAACTGAGGACTCCACCTCTCCGCCTCTCCACCCAGGACCTCTTCATCGGCCTCCAATCGCCCTGGGTCAGGAGACTTCCCGCCGGGCATCTCCAGATCTTCGCAGCGGTCCATGAAGTGCGGGCAGCCCTCAGTCCTTTGCTTGCTTCTCTCTCACTTTGCAAAGAGCGACAGACACCGACTTCTTATTTTGGTCCGTGCCATCGCGTCAGAGAAAAATCGGTGAACTCCAGACGGTAGGTGCCAGTGTACGTTCGTATCAAAGAGGCTTCCCTCCCCAGCACTTCCATAAAACCTTCTGAGACTTCTCCGGTCCGCTCCCGGGAGTCCAGTCTGGGGAGAGGAGACAAAGGGGACGAGAGACAAGTGAAACGCACGATCAGACGCCCGAAACCAGGCCGGCTGCGGCTCCCCGGCGCGCGGCCCCGGGGAGCGTCCCCAGCCTGTATCCAACTTTACCCCCGTCAGTTCAGGAAAGTCGGCGTGCGCCGAGAAACGGGGCCCGGACAAGGGGACACCTCCGGAGCGCAACGTTCCGGTGGCCTCCGACAGGAGGGCAGGGCTCGGGGTGCCCCTGGGCCGCGCGCAGGACGCTAGAGGCCTCCCGCCCGCAACCTGCACCCACCAGCCACCGCTGCCCCTGGCCCGGAGCGCAGCAGCTCGTCACGCCCTGGAGCGCCGCACGCAGTCTCGAGGCCCGCCGCGTGCCGGGCGCCGCGTGACCAGGCCCCGCCCCCGGGCCGCGTGATTGGTCGCCAGGCCGGCTATGCGGGCTTCCATTGGCTTTGGGGCGGGGCCCGAGCCTGGGCGTCCGGGGTTACATAATCCAAGGCAACAGGGCGGGGGCGAAGGCTCAGGAGCGCGTTACATAACCTGCAGAGGTCGGGCCGAGGACGGCATCGGGCCAATCGCGGCCGGCGATGCGTGGGCAGGGGGCGGAGTGGCTAGGAGGAGGATTCGGTCTAGGCCTCAGGAGTCTAGTGCCGGGTCCCGTGCTCAGCGCCGGGGGAGGAGCCGCTGGAGCCAGCGCCATGATGACAGGGAGCCAGAGCTGTCAATCATGAGGGGGCCAGAGCCTTATACGCGGGGTAGGCGGGGCCGGCGCGGCCTCCACGTGAGAGGAGGGGCGGGGGAGGTCAGTGGGAGGTGGGAGGTGGGAGGTCCAGAGTCAGGTGGGGCGGCCCGCGCGAGAGGGAGGCGGGGCGTCGGTGAGGGGCGGGGCGGGAGCTAAAGGGAAGCACAGTGGTTAGGACTGTTTTCTGGGGGCAGGTGGCTCTGGCTCCCGACTAGGGAAGAGCCACCCGGGCGGGCAGGCAGAAGAAGGCGCTGGACTTCGAAGTGCTCTGGGCGGCTACTTGGGTTTCTGTAGTTTTCATCTTTCCTAATCTTCTTGCCCTCTCTCACGCCACTTCTTTAGGTGAGCCAGGTGGGCTTGAAGGAACCCGGCTGTATTAAAATCCAACCCGATTTTCAGTTATGGAATTTTGACAGTAGTATTTAAACCCGTCCCTGGTCCTAAAATTACAGATGCATTTGGCAAGTGGAGAAAGAGAAGTGTATGTAAGGGACACTCCTTTCAGAAAAGGAGAATCAACCAAGTCTGATTGTCTCTCACCTCATCTGAAATGAAAGGTACAGTGCAGAGCTCCGCCCCTCTGTGCTGCCTGGTGCATGAAAAACATCCAACATTTTTTGCATCAATGAAAGGAACTGTGTATAATGGAAATGGGGAAAAGTGAAGTGGGTGATTGTTTCTATTATGTACGGGATAAACCACCTTTTTTTCCTTGCTAAGTGATTGTCTAGATTGCATGTCTTGCTCCCAGACCCTTGTTTTGTCAAACTGCATTCATCCATCAATTGAGTGCATAGCTGAGCAGGGGCAACTGTAATCCCTGGAGACTGAATGGAGTATAAAAGTCCCTGCCACCCAGGGAGTCTACATTTTGTTGAGAAAGATACACAAATGACCCCATAAAGTTAAGTTCAGAAAGCCCAATGTGCTGTGTAGAAAATGAAACAAGCTAATGTGATGAGGTGTGACTGGGACAGAAGCATGTTGGTGACGGAGGCAAGAGCCGCGTTAGTCAGGTGACCGGCAAAGTTAAACCCTGAGTGATGAGGAGCCTGCTAGCGGGTAGGGAAGCAGGCCCCACAGAGTAAAACCGCACCTGCAGAGGCCCTGACCAGAAGGAAGTTTGCTGTTGAGAAGGGAAACAAGCTTAGTCCTGGTCTGTTTCTCCCTCAATACTGCCCGTTTACATTCGTACTCAGTTGCTGGTCTTTAAGCAACATATCCTGATGGTGAAAGTCTCTTGCACACCTGTAACCCTCTTACATGACAACAACTGTACTAGCACACTCTGCCTGAGAACAGAGGGGGGAGGGTGTGTGAGATGAGGTCAGAAAGTTGGGAAGGCCTTATCATGGTGGGGCTTTGTAATTAGAGAAGCAGTTTGAATTTTTCTGTTGTAAACATTGACAACATTCCATCCGTGTTATGTGGTTTCCTAGGGGTCGCAGTGTCAGAGTGAAAACATATTTATGGGGGAAAAAAGATAATACAGAATGGAAACAAGAGCCATGTGTTTGGAGGTGTTCCTCATCTATTCCATGTCAGAGGCTGACCAGCCTGCCATATGCAGAGCCAGCTCGCACATCACTCTTGAAAGACTATTTAAGAAACTCAAAAACCAAATCCTGAACATTTGGTAACTGTGTGAAAGCCAGTTTCCTGTTCATTTCCTATACTGAACAGCACTTTTTACAGTGTTTTGCTTCTATTCTCTTGGGTATGGAGAATTGCTGGGTACTCGTGACAAAGGAGAAAAGGAAGTGTAGTTTGGAGGTTTATAAGGGAGACGGGGGGAAGCAGCAATGAATGACATTTTTAGGACTTAGACCAGGCATAACTACCCCTCTACAAGAAACACTAGTACCAGAATTATGTTTATAAACATTTTATTCAGGTCATTATAGTGGGCAAGTTCTCAGCTAAATGCACGGTTATGAGCGAGGTATTCCTGGGTTAATGCAGGAACCAATGGGTTACATGGAACCGAGCATTGAGGCCAAGGAGAAAGCACCAAGGTTTCAGAGTCAGACTTGGCCACAGACCCTGTGCTGAAGGTGGGCTAATGTCCTGACACTGACAGCTGCTCTCTCCTCACAGCTAGGCACATTGCAAAGCCTGTCTTCAGTATTAAATCATTTCAGTGACATCATGGGAGCAGACACTAGAGAAACAGAACCACATCCTGATGCACCTAAGCTGTTGTTGCTTTGAGTTGTAATAGAATGTGAAGAATTTTAGAACTTTCTAGTAACATTGGGCCACAGAGAAGTCTGTTTCTCCTTCAGCGCCTCCTTTCCTGTTTTCATACCTAAACTCCCATCTTTAAACCACATACCCTGATGTCATCATGTAGACAACAAGTCTTCCAGATGACAACAGATTTTTCAAAGCAGCATCCTGTGCAGGTAGTTTATGACACTGGAGAAAGGAAATGTCTCTGTGAAAAGCGTCACCCTCCCCTGACCAATGCCTAATTGGAAGCATAATTTAGAAGACTGATTTAGGAAGTAGAATATGAGTAAAAATAGGAAACAAACTCCAGAAAGCTATAGTCTATGAGGACTGGGCCAGATAATGATCAAATTCACAGATGGTCTTACTTGAGGGCTACATCATTCCCAGACACCTACTAGAGTCCGGGGCTGATAATCTGCAATTGCAGAGTAAACGCTTTGTCCCTAGGTATGAGGCAGTCAGATTCTAGCTCAAACCTTCTCTAACCCCCCACGAAAAATGACAAATCAGAGGGTGAATTGCACCATCTACATTTCAAAGCCAGGAAAGAGCTGTTAACGTGTAGTAGAAAATTCAAACACAGTATTACCATTTTAATTCTGACGGGTACTTTGAATTCCATTTGGCACTTTTCTATATTTATCTGTTGGGAACAGACTTAATGATATTTTATCAGTATTTAACTTTTTGGCAAAATAGAAACTTTGGTCATAGCCGCAGCTCTAAAAAGCTTCGTAAAAAGGTTTGTTTCTGATCAAAAGAGTATTTTTTGCAAATGATACAAATATTAACAAGAAAGTAAACATCTTCATATCTAATGTTAGAGAAGAAACTCTTTACCAGCATCTTATTTTAAAAACAGTGAAAAAGTCAGTAGTGCTCATGAAAACACAGAGGAGCGAGTTTTTTAAGGGGAATCAGAAAAGTATCAAAATAAGGCACAGCCTATTAGTGTCACAGATTTGTGCTAGGCAGTAGTGTTTTCTTTCTGGAAGGCACAAGTTGGAAATCTAATTACCCAGGAGTTTAAAATGCAGTTCTGAAGACAATGCCATATGACAAGGATTACTAACTTGGCACAAATTCCCTTAACTGGGATCAACAGCAATTAATCAGTGACGACATTACATCTAATCTACTCTGGAACTTAAGAGGTCCTCTTCATCAGCCCATATGTAAATCTGTAAAGGCACTGTGCAAAATGTGGACGGGGCTGGCCATACTTCTAACTTGGAGTACATGTTAAAATACAAAGGTACATTTCCTAGAAACTGAACTTTACATTAACTAACAAAAATAACCAGTTTAGATATAACAGTAGGTAAGCTTGATAACAGAGCAGGTTCTACATCAAAAGTCTTGAGGTTTCTTGAACAGCAGGCTTGAGTTTCACTGGTTCTTCATGAAGAGATGCTCCACACTAATAAAAGCAAGGGAGAGGCCAAAAAAAAAAAAAAAAACCAGGGAAAAAAGCGAGTTAGTCTCTCAGTGCAACTCCAGAGTGAGCATCAAATGCTACAGGTGAAATGAGAACACAAATCTGACTTGGCTGATCTCCTACGAGTGGCTTCTCTTATGGTATAGAGGGCTACAGGAGACCAGAAAGGATCCAAGTAGCTGTACATTCTTGTTAAAAGGAAACATCTGCTACTCACATCAACCTATCAATGAAAGGAAGCCATGAGAAATTGTGCCCATCTACTGGGTTACTCTGCTCTAATATTATATGTAATAACTAATAACAGTAATAGTTGCATCCATTTGTGTTTATAGGAGCTCAGACTAAAGGTTCCCTCAGAAATGTCTCTTTATTGGGTGTGCGTACACACAATATCTGACAATTATATTTGTGAACTTGTCCTAGAAAAAGTGCTACATACCTACCTCATTGCTGAGTATCACTACGGTCACCTTCGAAGTACTCCCCTTGGCCATGTGGTGACTGTAGTGATATTCAGCAATGAGGTATGTAGTATTTTTTCTAGGATGACTTCATGAACTTAATTGTCCAACCTTGCATATACACTTTATTTGTATAACTGTTATTTTTATTATATGCCAGGTACCATCCCAAGCATTTTTCACATATTACCAGATTTGTCCTTATAAGGAACCAACAAGGTAGGTACTATTATTACCTCTATTTTACAAATGAAGAAACTGAGACCCAGAGATATTAAATTGCTTCCTGGATGGTGGTGGAACCAGTGTGGATCACAGGTAACCGATGCTTGTCACTACTACAGTACATAAATGGAAATATAGGATAAAAATATATTCTAAGGAAAGAACTGATCGGTCAGTGGAAATGAATACATTTTCTCTAATCTAAAAGGATTTAAGTTTATATCAGAAATTTCAGACTCATACAAAACTCAAATATTTAAAACATTTATGAAAGAAAATTAAAACCCTTGGAATAAACAGATGTTTCTGGGAAACTTTTGGTCTGAGCTCCTGTATGTGTGATCACCTGTGAACACATGGAGAGGACTTTCCCAATGAGTTTAGAACAGGTTAACTTACCGATGATGATGATGATGATGATAACCAGAACACTAATCCCTATGGCCCACATCTGTAACAAAACATATGTCCATTTCACATCTCAGAATTAGACATAATGTGCTTACTGAAGAGTATCATATGATGTTATTCTAGTCACTAGAAGAGAAATTAAGGTGCATTACAATTTGGAATATTTAATGATTTCTGAAGTCTAAATGTAATGTACTTAATTAGGCCTTAATTACTTATCTGCTTTTTAAAAGGTATTAAAATGATTTGTGGTCTCTAGATAGGCATTTATTTGTATATATAAGTTTTCCACATAAGAAAGGGCTACTAAGCTTGTCCTATGTTTGAAAGTATCACTTTTAAAGCAAGCAGAGGACAGGATACATTTGGGATCTGATCACAGAGCCTTATTTGCTAACTGCGTAAAATCTGCTTTGGGCCATGTTCCTTGTGTGGCTGCTTTCTACTCTTTGTTGAGCACACTGTGACTTTCTAGCATTGCTTTCCCTTGACCTTGGAGCCATTCACAGAACTACATGGAAATTGATCATCCAGTTCCAGCCCTCTCCCTTTAAACTGTGTTAAGGGCACTGCGGGATGGAGGGCTGGGAGAGGCTGATGCCTATGATGGATTCTGGAGATTCCTGTTCTATATGCTTCCTGAAACAGCCACAGGACATGGAGGATACCTGGGAAAGTGGATGTGGTCAGTGTTTCAGATTCATAGTCAACCCCAACTTCCACATGTGGGAAGTAAAACCCACCTCCCAAGATTCATGAAAGTCCAATATTTGTAGCCTCTGTTGAAGCTCTAAGAATGGAGAAGGGGACTTAAAGGTCAGTTAAAAGAGAATTACCTTGCAATTCTTCCACCAGTATTTTCTCTTCAACTTGGCAGCACTTGTTTCAAACTGAGAGGCGCCTGCCTGCAGCGCATCTGCACGGTCGTCTAACTCGGAGAGCTTCTGGTCTCTTTCCAACACCTTATCCACGTTAACTCGCATTATGTCCACCACCTAAGCAAATATGATCACAGTAAATTACACATAATGGAATGGGAGAACAAAGATTCCAAATAAAATCTACTGGCACATTTTTTCAGGTCCACATTTTATTGCTTTGAGCCAAATTTTCATTAAAAAAAAAATGGGTCCACTTTGTCATGATAAAAACACTCAGCATGTGATAAAAATGTGTCAAATGGTTTATGAAGTGAGTGTATGATGCCCCATAATCATATCATTGTATACAGTTATGATTTAATAAAAAAAAAAATAAATAAAAAAAAAAACACTCAGCAAACTAGACAGAAGGGAACTTCCTTAATATGATAAAGGGCACTTATGGGAAAACCCACAACTAATACCATAATGATGAAAGACTGAAAGCCTTCCTCCTAAGATTAGGAACAAAACAAGGATGCTCTCTTTCATGACTGCTACTCAACATTGTATGGAAGTTCTGACCAGAGCAGTTAGTCAAGAAAAAGAAAAGGCATCTAAATAGCAAAAGAATAAAACTCTCTACTCAGACAATTCTATACAGAAAATCTCAAAAGAATCCAAAAACCTTTCAGAGCTAGTAAATTCAGCAAAGTTATAGGGCACAAGATGAACACACGTACATTGGCTGTGTTACTATACACCAGCAATGAACAATCTGAAAAGGAAATTTAAAAAAATTGCATTTACAAAAGCACACAAGATAATACCTAAAAATAAAGGTACCCAAGAAGGTAAAAGACTTGGCACACACGAAACACTGCCGTGAGACATTAAAGATGACCTAATTAAATGAGGAGACATCCCATTTTCATACATTGGATGACTTAATATTGCTACAGTGGCAGTCCTCTCCAAAGAAATGTATGGATTCAGTGCAATCTCTATCAAATTTCCAATGGCTTCCCCCACTCCTGAAATATAAAAGCCAATCATCAAATTCATATGGAATTACAGGGGTCCCAAATAGCCAAAACAATATTGAAAAAGAAAAACAAAGTTAGAGAGCTCGCACATTCCAATTTCAAAACTTACTACAAAGCTACAATAATAAAAACAGGGTAACTGGCTGAAGGACATTTATAGACCATATAGCTGTAGACCTAGAGCTATAGACCATACAGACCAATGGACCAGAATTGGGAGTCCAGAAATTAACCCAAATAATCTATGGGCAACTGACTTTTAACAAGGATGCTGATTTCCAATTAGGGAAAGAATAGTCTCTTCAAATAATAGTGTTGGGATAAGTGAATAGCTACATGCAAAGGAATGAAGTTAAACCCTACTTCACCCTATAAACAAGCATTAACTCAAAATGGATCAATTATCAAAATGTAAGAGCTTAAACTATTACAACTCTTAGAAGAAAACATAAGCGTAAATCTTCATAACTTTGCATTTGGCCACAGATTCTTACATTTGATACCAAAAGCAAGACCAACAAGAGACAAAACAGATGAATTGAACTTCACAAAAATTAAAGACTTTTGTGCATCAAAGGATATTAGCAAGATTGTAAAAGACAGCCTACAGGATGGAAGAATATGTACAAATCACAAATCTGGTAAAGAAAGGTTTACCGTCCACAATACATTTAAAAAACCCTCTTGCAATACAACAACAAAAAGACAACCCAATTAAAAAATGAGCAAAGATGAGCAAAGGACTTGAACAGATATTTCTTCAAAGAAGACATAGACATGGCCAATATTCTTAACATCATTTATCATTAGAGAAATGCAAATCGAAAACACAATGAGATGCCACTCCATGCTTGCCAGGATGACCATAATAATAAAAAAAAAATTTGTTGGCGAGGATGTGGAGAAACAGAAACCCTTGGCCACTGTCGGTGGGAATATAAAATAGTACAGCCACCGTGGAACACACTCTGGCAATTCCTCAAAAAGCTAGACATAGAATTACCATGATCAAGCAATGCTACTCCTATCTGTAAACTCAAGAGAAATAAAAACATATGTCTCACCCACATCTTATAAATGAATGTTTATAGCAGCATTATTCATAAGAGCTGAAAGGTGAACAACTCAAATATCCATTAACAGATCTACACACTGTGGCACACACATACAATGGAATACCACTTAGCTATAAAAAGGAACGAGGCGCTGATACCTCGATGCTACAAGTTGGATGAATGTCAACAACATCCTGCTAAGTGAAAGAAGCCAGATGCAAATGGCCACACAGTGTATGATGCCGCTTATATAATATACCCAGAATAGGCAAATCCACAGACACAGAAAGCTGATTGGAGTTACCAGGGAATGGAAGACAGGGGAATAGGGAATAATCACTGAATGGAACAGGGTGTTAGTCTGGGATGACAAAAATGTTTCTAAACTGTAAAGACGTAATGGTTGTACATTGTGAATATACTAAATACCACTAAATTGTACACTTCAAAATGGTTAATTGTATGTGATCTGTCTTTCACCTCAATTAAGAAATTCTCCTGAGATGGAAGAAAAAGTATCCAATGTACTCAGCCCTACTATGAAGCTAAATTATAGCTTTCACATGAAGACTATAACCCAACTATAGCACAAGACTATGGGGAAAGGACCAAGGAAGGGGAAGGGAGGGGGGAGGTTTTGGTGGAGGGAGCGGGGAGGTTTTGGTGGTGGGGCCACATCTATGGTGCATCTTAGAATGGGTACAGGCGATTGCACTAATGTACACAGCTATGATTTAACAATAAAAAAAAGAAAAGAAAAAAAAAAATAAATTCTCCTGAGAATTACTTTGATTAAAAAAAAAAAAAATCAAGTGCTCGCTTCAGCAGCACACATACTAAAACTGGAACCATAAAGAGAAGATTAGCATGGCCCCTGCGCAAGGATGACACCCAAATTCTTGAAGCATTCCATATTTTTAAAAATAAACTTAAAAAAAAAAATCCAATTTGATTTTCTGAGAAAACAGAAGTTTTAGGCCAGACAAAATTACAACAATATAAAAATTTCAGAATTAAGTTCATTAACAAAACCACCAGTTCAAAACATTACTATGTAATTTAAAAACAGTGTCTAGTATAACTTTTTTTTTTTATTTTTTTATTTTATTTTTTTTTTGTAGAGACAGAGTCTCACATACCACCCTCAGGTAGAGTGCCGTGGCATCACACAGCTCACAGCAACCTCTAACTCTTGGGCTTACGCGATTCTCTTGCCTCAGCCTCCCGAGCAGCTGGGACTACAGGCGCCCACCACAACGCCCGGCTATTAACTTTTTTTTTTAAGAGACAGGGATTTTGCTCTGTTGCCCAGGCAGTCTAGACTCAAGCAATCCTCCTGCCTCAGCCTGCCAAGTAGCTGGGACTATAGATTTGTGCCATAACCCCAGGCTAATTCTTTTAATTTGTGTAGAGATAGGGTCTCACTTTGTCTCAAACTCCTGGCCTCAAGTCATCCTTCTGTCTCAGCTTCCCACAGTGCTGGGATTACATGTGTGAGCCACTGTGCCTGGCCCTAACGTAACTTTAACTCTGCTTTTTAGGGCAGCAAAACGCTGAAGGCCAAGATTATTTTCAGGGCACAGAGACAACTTTTAGGAATATGGAAATACTATTCCATTGTGGTTCTCCATGTACAGGTCACAATAAAAGATGCTTTGAAATCCTCTAGTTCAGCGGTTCTCAACATGTGGGTTGCGACCCACAGGAACTGTATTAAAAGGCCACGGCATTAGGAAGGTTGAGAACCACTGCTATAGCTTAAGAGTTCTACAAACGTAGATTGGCTGGGCTGATGCAGTTTGCTATCATCTGCCTTCTGTGTGTCAGTGGGCAACCATCAGCGATGGAGGCTTGCTCAAGCCCACAAACTAGTAAGGTCAAGCTACAGGCAAAGCATTTTGATAAAAAGTCTGATCCGAAGAACTGGTTCTGGCTTGAGGAATCTAGAGACCTAATACTTAAACATTTTTACTACCATATTCTATAAAGTGGCTTTTGAGGAATGTTCTCAGGGTGGGGTGCTTGTTTTTAGACATGTGATTTTGTCACAGGAAGGTAAGCAAAAAGCCTTGACGGTGTGACTTCTGCTTAGATCAGGGCTTCCAGAACAGCAGGAGCAAATTTCTGTTACGATCATGATACAGTCGAAATTTACTTTACACCCACACTTTTATGATACTTTTTCTAAACAGAATTATTTCCAGAGTGTTCTCATATCTGTTTCAAATTCAAGTTTCCAACATGTCAGAGCAATACCTCATCTACTTGATTTTGTGTCTGCTGAAGTCTTCGATTACTGCCAGCAGCAGCACTTGAACCTGCAGGTGCACCCGAAGCCCTGAAACGTGTAAAGGCAGGAGCATGAGTAAATTATGACCCCAAATACACTTGAGTAAATATAAAGATACTATTCCAGGACTCTCAGTGCAAACCATCTCTTACATCATAATTAAAGCAAAAAAGAGAAAGATCTTCCCTAAAGTAATGAACAAAGGTCCTAACAGCATTTCTTCTAAGTCCTCTACAATTTCCAAGATTGTCCTACATGGTAAAGTGACCAAGGTCGAAAGTGAAGATGTAATAGAATCTACTTTTTGTCACTGAAGTACCTGATCCTAGGACAGATGTCTACTTTTTAAAAAAAAATTTATTGTAAGGCATAACTCTGCTTAAATGCACTCAGTACTCTCCTGATCTCTTCATTGTCTTCACAGTTATAAACAATTATAGAATGTACTTTCTCCAATGTGGAGAAATAGATCCATTTATAGAAGCAGAGTCAAAGAAACTTGGTTCCAGGGAGAGGGTGGTGTTAAGTGGAAGGTGAGTTGAACAATGTTTCCTTTTTCAGAAAGGTATTCACCTTTTAAAATCTTCATGGAAGGCTTTATTTGCCTCCATGAACATTTATTTATCTTAAATCATTCTGGCCGGAAGTCCTTATTGCCTCCATTACTTGGTTGGCATCACTTTGTTTTTTCAGGTGTACATCATGAAGTTTGCCCTCCCCTAATACAGATCACAGGCTCCTGGGTCTTGGAATTCTCTCTGTATCCAAGACAGCACCTGCAAAAGCTAGGTCGTTGTCCAGCAGCCACTGATTCACTGATTAAACAGAGTCACTTCACAACCACGTATGAACTACCAGGCATACAGCGGATTAGACTGCTGCCCCCAAAGAGTTTAGTGTCTGGCAGACAGTAAGGACCGTGCCCTGATGCTAGGCCTTTCCTATATATTTTCTTATTTAATATTCATAACTCTTTGAGGAGGATACTACTGCACCCCTCCCATTTTACAGAAGAGGAAAGTGAGGTTTAGAAAGCAGTTGGCTGCAGTGGAGTCTGTATTTATTATATCAGGTTCTGTATAATTCCGCAGACCTCGATCTTAACCACTGTGATCTACTGGCACAGGACACTGGATCAGTGTTCCCAGCTACCAGGGGAAACCCGGGGCTTCCCGCGTGGGTGGAGACAGGGTCCTTGTGGCTCTAACAATTACCATTTTGAGTCTCACCACTGGAAACAGCGGTTTTCCAGGGCCACACGATAGTGTTTCGCTCAGGAGAGTGCGAAGGCCCCTGCCTAAGTTATCCTGCCGGGAGCGCTTCGGCCCGCAGCGGCCTGGAGACAGGGCCCAAGTCCTTCCTCTGGCAACTTCCGGGCCGAGCGCGGGCGTCACCGCTCCTCTCAGGGACCGAGGGGCCCGGGGAAGCGGCGAGGCGCCGGGGTGCGAGGGAGGCGGCTAGCTCCCCCGGGAAGGCCCTGGCCGCCCTCGCCCCTTCCGCGCCCGGCCAGTCTGCAGCCCGCTCCCCCGGGCCGCCGCCCACCCCCAGGCCGCCGGCGGTACCCGGGCCGTGCGCGGGCCCTGGCCGCAGGCCGGCACCTCCGGGGTCTGAAGAAGCCCAGCGTCGCGTCACTCACATTTTGGCGGCGACGGCGGACAGGGGTCCACAGAGCTGCACTGCTGGGAGCGGAGGGCGGGGCAGCGCAACACAGACCAGTGACGTCACCGGGCGGAGTGGGCGGGGCGCGCCGACCGCGGAGGGCGCGCCGGAAGTGGGCGAGTGGGCGGGGCTTTCCGCCGGGCCAGAGCGGCCGCCCCTCTCCGGGCGAGGCCTCGGTGGCCCGGAACCTGTGCTGCGCTAGGAGCTGGGCAGGAACTGTTCGGGTCAGTGTGGGAGGGGCCATCTCTCTGCCGGTGACAGTATTAGAGACAGCTTATTGGCTGCTTCTTCACGTCCCAGATTAACCTGGTGACCCGGGCTTACCACGTTCTTCCCTGAATGTTAAAATGAAATAGGTAGTCCATCGAGACATTTGTCGCGGGCTTGGGTTGGGATAGGTTCCCCCGCTTCAGGTTTTCACTTGTGACACAAGTATTTGTCATTGCCCAGACCACCTTGACATTAGGAACTGTACTTTCTTCATTTCTGTGTTTTCCGGCCCTAGCACATGTAGGTCCCCACCTTTCCGGTGAATGAAGGAACGCACAAGTCTGAATTCCTCCTACATTAAAAAACCAAAAACTCTAATAGATTTATTGGCAGATCTCTTAGGTGAAGAGAGAAAAATAAAATCTAGTACTTAAATACTAGGCTGTATTTTCCAGCTCTAAATAGAATAATTTGAAAAGGGAAATGTGGGCATATATTAGAATAAACAAGAGTGTCTCAGAGGCAGTGGATTTAAACTCAGTAATAGCTAGATAGGAACACCACGAACAAATATGACATTTGAAATGGAAATGGAGATGGAAAAATGGTGTGCATAGGCCAACCGGAGGGTGCAGGCTGGGCACAGTGAAAACAAGCCTGAATACACAGGATAAATAAGCAAAATGTCACATAAAAGGAGTGGAGTCTAGAAACCATTGAGGACTCACAGATTTAGGAGACCCATGATACAAACTTTGGCAGTGGCACTGAGATGGATTAGAAAGAAGAGGTGGTGTTAGGGAAATGAGAGGCCGTGTAGTAAAAAGGAATGAACAGTGATGACAGGATGAATCTTCGGAAAGGAGGATGATAGTAGTAGTCTGCCAGAAAATGCCTTTGAAAAAACTTCATTAAGTTTTTACCTGGGAAGATGAAGTTAAATTAACATCTTTACCTTTCAAATAACTGCACTGCCTTATGCCAGGGGAGATAGGTGAAAAACAAGTGCTATAGGAACAGTAGCTCTAAGAAATTTTTTCTTTCAAGGACTTATCTGGAACAATGTAACGTTCAGTGTCAAAACACTGTATCTAGATTAGAAGGAAATACTTGAAATCATTTTATATGGCTTGAAACATGCTCATTATCTTGGATTTCTCTATGAGGTCAAGTTAAAGTAAAACACACATAGTATGGGGAAATTTTCTTCATTTTTAATTTACAGCAGAAAGAATATAAAGCATTCAGAAAACATTTTCCATATTTTAAGGGCAATTCAAAACATTTTGCATGGTTTCCAGCAGCTGAGTTCTTCAACAGATCCATTGATTCAATGATGCTTTACATGCACAATTACAAAAATAAAACTTACAAAAAAGAAGACATCTAGACTAGTTTTACATGCAAGTCTCAGGGACCCCCCATTGGGCGCCAACTACTGTGTGGAACTGCCATAAGCGGCCGTGCAGCCAGAGAGGGGTTCGTGTTATTGTCTTTATTTTGTTCACACAGTACAGCTGATTTTGAATGGGTAACAAGAATAGCAATTAAATCTTCAGGAGATAGAATAAGATTAGCTATTAATTTTATAATGAAATCCTACTCCTGGCACTTGGGAATTCAGATTATCCAAGAAAGCTGCGCTTACCTATCATCTTATATCCAAAATTAAGATTCACAACCAAGAAAAAGCAGTCAGAAATACTTTGTTTCAGTGGAAGTGTGTTTTTACCTCACCTAGGATTCACAGTTGTACTGGTAGGTTACACTGGTGGTAGATTTCGAACCTACTTCCTATCCCTTCCATAAGAACCCTCCTAATTCTACGTAAGTCTCTTATCTTCTGGAATTTTCTAACTTATTCAGCTAATAATGTAGCATGTGAAACATTTAAAAAAATAAATGTGAGGGTTAAAGCAAATCCACTGAGGTCATTACTCTGGTCAAAAGATCATTATTTGTACCATAGTAAATGGAATAAATGTATCTAAAATTCAAAGTTAATATAGGATGTCCTGAAAGAGCTGGCTTTCACATTCTGTTCCCATTTATGAATGCAATTGTGTGTCCATCAATTACTCAGTGTCCTCCTATAGGTCAAATTGTGTAAAATGGTATCTGGGGGACTGCGACAGCTGCAACATAACCCACACATTTAAAAACAAAAATTGAGTCAGGTCAGTTTAGAAATGTACAGGTGGCTACTGGTTGTGGGGCTGTCTCTGTTGTCAAAGCTGATCACAAGCAGAACGACATACACTGTACAGTAATTCAAGGTTGGCAGTGAAAGGAAGTAATTAAAAAACAAGTACAATTATAGAAAAGGCACCAAGAGCACTGACCCCAGTTTGTACCACAATCTTTTTGTGTCTCCCTCCTTCCAAGACACCAGTTTAAAAGCTTATTTGTGAATATTTTTAGGCTTCACAACAAGCCTTGAGTTTTAACTCACAGTTGGCAGCCAGAACCAAGAAAAGAAAAAAAAAATCTCAGCTTTACACCAACTGATCTTCAAACTTAACCTGGGAGGTTTAAACTGGCATCAGCAAATGCAAACTTTATTCTCTCAATTTAACATTAGTAGTTTAATTTTTAAAAGCATCAGATTTCTTTGGCTCCTCATTATGTGGAAATAGGAATACACCACGACATCCCTATAAGACCAGTTTGATTCGTTTTCACTTTTAGTTATTTTTTTGTGCAATTTTATTACATTTTCTGATTTCCAGCAGGAGATATGAAAGCGTGACTTTTTTTGACTTTTCATACTATTTCTTTTGTCAGGTTTTGATCATTCTAAGTGTTCTTTTTTTGGAGTGAGTGGATGGTGTTATGCTACGTACTGATTCGTCTTATTATCTGTTTTGCAAAAGTAACTTAATTTTCTTAAGCAATATTAGCATTCACATTACTTGGCACCATTGGCAAAAAAATTTTAAATAAAATAAAATAAACTCCTGGTAGCCAAAATTAAATGTAAACATATCCTTTTTTTTTTTTTTAAGTAATGTTACTCTGCCTTTGTTCCTAAGTCTAAATACAGTAGCTCTTTTTTTTGCAGTTTAGTCATGCTTTAGCAAAATGTTCTTCTAAAGAACATTTAAAATAAAGTACTCTTATACTGAAATAAAGTTTTTTTTTTGTTTCATTTTACAGACCATAGCCACTAATGCTTTGCTTTTGTTCATTTCTTTTTCTTGATTTCATGCACATATCTCTTTGTTTTAATATATACAATATATACAAACAGTACATCCATTTTTTCTCGCTCAGACAAAACTATACAAATAATTTTATCTTGCCATGTTATTGACCTTTGTGAATAAAATATTTAGCAATTAATATAATCCCTTTCAAATATTTCCTCACTTTTTCATTTCTACCTCCTATATATACACAGAAACTGCTCAGTTTGGATGAGATATAGCCAAAACATGGACTTTACTGGCCAGAACGCAGCACCACACTCATTTAGGTGGCAAATGTCCAGGCAAGGTTTATGATTCCTTAGAATGACTACAGTTTCCAAGGTTACTAAAAAAGGCTACATGCTTTTCCAATTCTGAAGTAAATCCTCATTGCACATGAAAGTAAGGCAAAAAAATTAAAGTGCTGAACATGAAAAAGGGGACAATACGATTACTGTCCTTGCAGGTTCCTGGGAGGTGGTGGGGACAAGAAAATAAATTTAAACTCTGTAAGCTGTTTCTCATTATTTCCCATGCATTACCCGTTTACCACACACCTGCCCCTCTGCAAATTTCCACAAGACATTAAAAACCTGCAGATCTTAAAAGTTGCATTTAGTGTGCTGTAGAGATTCAAACAAACGAACAAACAAACAAACAAACAAACAGAAATAAACAGTGAAGGAATTGAGAACACACGGACCCGATGAAGATTTGTATGGTCTAAGCCCTCCACTGAGAATCAAACCCAAAGATTCAGCTTCTTGGAAATAACCGACAGGTGCAGGCACAGCATTCCTTTCTGTTGCTAGTATATCCCCACCTTTTCTTATCTATATTTTTGGTATAAATATTTGTACAGTTCCACACGATGTTTGAATACAGCCCTATGTGAGAAGGAAATGACTTCTTCCTAAGAAGAAGCCTTTTTCAATTCCTCCTGGTGTCTTGTTTTCCCATGATCCAACAGAAGATTGAGTTCCAAGATGTCTTGCTGATCAAATTAAAAGTTGTCCATGAAAGTGCAAATGCAATGACCAAAACATTCCTGTTAAAATCCTGCAGCTGATCGCCCCAAAACTGCAGAGGGATTTTGTGTGTTTGTGTGTGTGTGTGTGTGTGTTGTTGCTGCATGTCTCTGCTAAAAACAAATGAAAACAGTCTGAAAAGCAATGTCACATTGCTAAGGGATGCTGCTGTATGTCTTCAAGTTCCTTGGCCTTTTTCAATTCTTTCACTCTGGAAGAGAAACAAAACAAAACACCAGGCGATAACTATATAGTGAAACTGTGACCAACTTAAGGAAAAGGGCATTACGATTCCCTCTGAAATGAAAATCCAAGACAAAACTCTTTTGAGGACTGATGTCAAAACAAACTCCTGCAAAACTGCTGGGAAAAATATTCAAAGAGAGGACATGACCCTTCTTAAGGTGATTTTAAAACCCCCCAAAACTTTGCTCTATATCTAAAGTGCTCAAGAAGCAAAGCAGACCTGAAGCCTAATGTATTAAATCAAGTGTGATAGTAACATGCTTATGTTAGAAAAATTCAACTCTTCCTTTTGGCCTGGTGGAAAATCACTAATGGTCTATAATTCTATGTGATGTAAATTAAGGAAACCACACACACATTCATTTAGCTTTTAATATACCTAGGGATCAAACTATTGCTTTGCTCACAGACTCAAGATTGTTAGCTACTTTGAAACTGATCATATGTCTGCACAACTCTACTATGCTATCTATTTCAATTATGGATTGTACAGTCTCTGATTTTCACAATCTCCTTCTTCCCCCCCACCCCATCCCACACTGTAATTTTAAAAGACATCCAGGCTCCTCCCTCAGCGCTCCCAGATGGACAGCTGCAGGGCCCCTACGACAGCAGTAAGGGATTCCATTGCAGTCATCAAAGTAGTAAATGAATTTAAATAAAATTGTTACGGACTGAGTAATCTGCAAGTTCACACCAGCAAATTATGAGCTTGCCTTAGTAGCAGAATGATCAAATGCAAGTTAGCACAAACTGTGTGTAAGTCGTAGTTGGTGCCATTGCATATTACAGAGTAACATCTGTTTCCCCAAAATGGGCGGGAGAGGCCGCTGTTAGCCAAACAGCAGTAGCAGTTTCTCAGAACACCTATACTTCACCTCAGCAGCATGACAAGGAAAAGCCTTGATTTGTTATGGGCCTACACAAAGGTCAAGCATTTCAAATACAGTTTGCATCTGGGTATCTAACAGTAAGGTGTCTCCTACTACCTTAAGTGATACTAGTGAATTACACCTTCAAGGAGATTCTTGGTTAAAACTCAAGAAGGGAGAAAAACATATGGAAGAAACCAGTAATAAGTTACTTTTACCTTGTGCAGGGTGAGAGCAATTTAAGAAAACAATTAAATTTACCTCCTCCAAGCAGAATCACTTCTGACTATTCTGCAAGGTGGATGCAGTCTCTTCAAAGAGGAGATGCTCTTTTTCAGAAGAAAAGCTTTATCATTTTATCATCATTCATACTAAAATGAATTGTAGTATTTGAAAACTTTCATATCTGTCTGATTTACTGACTATATACACTAAGCCCAGCTTGGTGCTAGTGTGATTTTTACAAGACAGTGACAAACTGTTACCGCCAAAACTGCTGACTCCTTTCTTGACAGGCACCTTTAGAACACATTGTCATGTTCACAGGTAGATACTATTTGGTTTTAAATTTTATAATCCAGTATACCATGGATTTTTAAATTGGGGGGGTAACTCGGGTCGTATTACAGTATAGAATTGTTCGTCATCATAGGTTCCTAATTTTGGACATGCATACTTCATACATGGCTTTTTAAAAATTGAAACATGCCATAGTCTACGTTCAATTTTTAAACATGCAACGTCTAAGCTGACATCCCTCGGCTGGGAGACGCAGGGCATGCACCGATGCCAACTCTCCTTCCCGACATGCAGCGTCTGTCCCCTGTGCACACGTACCTGTGCACACGTATTTGCTGGATTACTATGAACTGTGCATGCTACTTCAAATATTACATTTTGTGTCTGCACTAGCACAGAACTCATTCACAAATACGCAACAGTGACTCCACCACTGATGAGCTTTCTAGAATCTGAGGAATTCTGAACTCAAAATCCAATAGCAGAAACACAAGGATATCCATTCAGAATTTTCCTGGAGTAAACAGGAACACCTTACAAATATTAAGTTCAACATTGAGATGAAATAAAAGGGAGACTGAATTATAAACCAGAGATGTTTTATGCAGTTTCATACCAAAGAATCTGTAATCAGCTGACCAGGGTAGGTATAACTTAAAACTTTTTTTAGTTAAAATAGTCACATTTGTTTTTGCAGGGTTTTTTTTTTTTTTTTTTCAGTTTCTTTCAGAAGTCGTTAAAAAGTTAAACTAAGTTTTCATGAGGTGTTAAAGTTACCATGCAAATGCTGTGTTATAAGATTAGTGATGGTCTCATAGACTACTAAGTCAAGGAGACGCACGTCCACAGATGATGCCTGCACAGGAAAAATGAGAGTATTTACAATTTTCAGGTATATTTTTTAGGCTTTTATAACTCCGAAGTTGAATCGGAGAAGTTACTTCTTAGTTTTATGATGAAGTTAGCAAAGTATGCTAGCATGATGAACAAAATGAAAATGACTTAGATGGTACTTTTTTTTTATTTACAGAAGTCATTAAAGGAGGAATTAGGGGAAAAAGGAAGAAAAGAGAAGGAAGAAGAGCACACTGACTGCATTCTGAAAGCTGCACAGTTCACTTGGTATCTCTGACCTTCTGGAGTCCTCACACATGGCCACTATCTCAGTTTGCAAATATAGGACTTGAGACTGAACAGGAATTAAGTGACCTGCCCCAAATTACCTATGTAATGACAGAGAAGGGATTTAAACTCAGGTTTGTCTGACTTCAAAGCCTGTAGGTTCAACACGTCACTCCCCCGCCTCTAATAATATCTCTTAGAATAACACAGAAATCAAAAACAAATTCTTACTTTATTGGTTTTTCCAAAAGCCCTCATTAAAAAACGTGCATTTGGAAAATCTCCATGGTATGAAATGGACAGCAATGATATTTTCTCAATTCTAGGCTGTCATCTTTTATAAGATTGATTTTTGTGACAGTGTTCTGGAGAAAATGGACCCTCACACAAAAAGTATGCAACAATTTTATAACACAATTAGACTTAGAATCCTAAAGCGTGAAAACAATGTGTCCAAGAATCAAAGCCTCTCAGCCTCATTCTCCGGTCTGTGACTGATACACCATGTTGATCTGACTCACCTTGGAAAGCACATGGACTGACAGACTTACAATCTGCCCTACTGAAATCGTAAATGGGAGTTTAAACTTGAGAGCAGATTATCAGGATGAGACAGTGATGCCTAATTTTTGTTTTGCTTTACATCAAGTATCAATTGGGTAAAAGTAATGTCTGAGTGTTATATTGCCCCCAAAGAAACAGGAAACAATTTGTATCCCTGCAGTGATTCAGTATAACATCTGGTTTACTAGAATTTTTAACATATTAAAAAAAAATAGGGGCTTCAAACCAGAGTGTTTCAAATAGTTAAAAAAAAAATCTGAAGTTGTCTTGTTATCAGTCAGGGACATGGATAATCACTAAAAGGCAGATATTACCTAAAAATTAATCTGTACCAACGAGAAGGATGCACAAGGCAAGTTTAACCGTTACCATCTCTGGTGATGCTCCTCGCTTATCTGTATTTCCAAAATTTGCTCTGCGCATGTGCTACTTTTGTGGTAGTGATTAGTACTGCCTGTTAGTTTGTAAAAGGAAAAACTTACTAGACGTTTTCTATCCATCTGTTACCACTTCATCTCACAAACGCTGTGTTCACGTGACATGAAAAACAATGGCTTCCACTTTCCATCACACACAAGACAGGCAGGGCGGTCTGCCCTGAGAGCATAAAGACAGCACAGAAGCTGCAACCTCTGCAGGTGCACGGCTGCTGCGACCCTCGGAGGGCTGAGGGACCACATTTCTGAACCTCCTTTCGGTAACTTGGGAAGAAGTCCCCATATCACTAGCTTGGAGCTACAGTATTGAGGATACCAAGACTCTGACCCGTGACCATTCAACTATTAAAATTAAAGGCAACCCCAGGATTTCCCCAAGCACTCTGGGCTGAAGATAATCACCACTTGGGGATACAGCTGCAGTCTCAACCCATCCCTCCTTCTCTCCCCCCAAAAGTTGCATCATAATGTACGGAAGTGATGTAGTAAAGCAACAGCACCAAAAGCCAGCACAAGCCCATGGCTCATCCCCCTCAGACGTCCAGTGATCACTTATGATAAATGAGGTAGGCCTGCTTCAGAAACTCAGCGAGCAATGGCTCCATGAGCAAAGCAGAAGGCGAAGCTGCTTCGTTCCATCTATTCAGTAGTGCTCAGCCAAAGAAATGTTTCATGAGTCAGTGGATCCCAGCAGGTATAATCTCGCAATGCTGGACGTCAAAAATAGGGCAACCAGAGGTGGCTTTCTGATGAGTTACCTGTTGCTCTGAGAGCTGCAATAGCTTGTGGGGAATTTAGGAAAAGAGAGATCTTGCCATTTTCCAGAAATCTCATTTGGATTGCAAAACAAAAAAGACAGAGAGGCCCAATAAGAACGACACAGAGCATGTTGTCTGCGATTTAACACACACCACTGTGTTCCAAAAATATTCATTTCCTAAAAGAGGCAAGTGAGACAAAATTACTTTGGAGATTTAAAATACATCCACGATGACACATCCCACATTCATTTCTCATTCACTGAATAGACTGGGCCACTCAGAAACGATAGACCCCGTGTCAAATTTAACTAACCAAGTTAAATCCAGAGCACTGTTTACTCCTCTCGACAGTACACTTCAGGCCTGGTTAGAGAACTGTCTCTCGGATAAAAGTGTACATAACAAAGCAAAAAATGCAAGGACAGCCTGCAGAACTCGGAGATGACCCTCTGACGGCAGTTCTCAGGGCTGTTGCCGTAAGCCCACAGCAAAGCTGCTTTGCTGAAATTGCTACTTACCGAAGGGACTGGCAGCTTCTGGAAAAGTTGAGTGTTTAGAAATATTCAAGTACAGAGAGGATCTACTGTTTAAAATTTGTGACCCCAAAGGGTATTTCTTCTTCCTCCAGTTAAGGTTCTTTTACTCCAGTAAAATAGCTGCCCCCACCTTTATTGAACACAGATAACTAGGCCAGTAATTTACAAGAAACTAGTTATTTAAATACCAGAATTCCCATTGCTTACAATGATACCTGTAGTGACTGTTATACGAAGCATCCCAAAGGTTTCCCCTAAAGTCTCCATACACAGAAAAACTGGGAATTATATATAGCTAAATGTATCTTTATTTGCAAAATATTCATTATAAAATTTTACAAAATATTTAAAAATATTTTCTACATGTTGGCTGCCTCGTTATAAAAATGTATAATGAATATTTTATAAATAAAGGCACCTTTAGCTACAATTTCCCATTTCCCCATCTATGGAGAGTTGAGGGGCAACCTTCAGGGCACCCCTGTAGTTTATAAAGCCCTCTCATAGGGACCTTATCTCATACAGGGAAAGGAGGAATTTGTCCAGGGATGGCTTTTCAGAGAGTAGTCTCTCTCATCTTTTATCCACTAAAAAGAAATGCCTTAAAACAGAAGTGAAAAACCAGTTTTTACCTAAAAGGGGGTGGTGGTGCATTTTTTTAGGCCAGTTAAGTCTCAATACCTTGAGTTAAGCTGTTAAGTAAGAACTGTATTTGCTATTTCCTTTACATGAGGTGTCTTGGTTTTTCTACTGTGAAACTGCGTAGCATTCTGTTAGATACACTGAAAATCCAACTGAAAAGTGGTATTCGGCACACACCCTTTAAAAGTTTCTTAAACCTTATACGTCCTGCTGAAATTTGCTGAAATCAGCATAACACTTAAATTAACTAAGCGAAATAATTTAAACTGTTTAAATATCTCTTGGTGTATAACAAAAGTTCTCTCTTAAATACAGTTATTGTGTCCAAGACAAAAAAAATCCCTGACAGTATCAAGGTTTTAAGCTATTGGACAAAACACAGGCTAAGCCTGAAGGAAAAGTCTGAATGAAAATGAACTGGATTCAGTGAAGAGTATTCGGTGCCTTTTGTTAGCCTCCTCCAAGCAAAGACTAAAAATGTCATCCCACGAGCAGCATCTTCGGGTTGTTGTGCTCCTGGAATTAGCCACTGTGCTTCAATTCTGAAGAGTGACGCGGCCTCCCTTTTTAGATACCTTGGCTCCATCAACCCAGGAGTCTGTATCAGTGATGATGTTTTACAAACACTGTACCATATAAAGTTTAATTCTTTACGTTTTCAATGATTATTTTTTGCTGCATAAACCTTAAATGTCTTAAATATGGTGTATTTTACAAATGAACGAAATAAGTATATTATCTTTTGATGTGATTTCCAGAAATACAAATCCTCCTCCAAGAATGCTCGTCCCCCCGAGAGTAATTTCAACATGGGGAATGTTAGTAGAGGGAGAGCCACCGTGACTTCTCTGATGGAAGAAAGAGGGAGAGAAGGTGTGTGTGTGTGTGTGTGCTGTTTCTCTAAATTCACAGTTAGAAGAACATTACCATGACAGAGGAAAACTGAAAGCTTATCAGCTCCTATCTCTCAAAGTCTCTTAAACTGCGTGAGGCGTGAGGGGTGTTATGAGATTCCAACCTTCCATGCATGAGTGGGAGTTTTAGGAGTTCACAACAGAATGCAGCAAGCACTAAAGAAATTAAGGTAGGGATTCTGGCTGGCATTGGAAAGCACCTGTGGGAAATGGACTCTTAAAGATGATCGTTAACATACCAGAAACTAACAAGCTTCAAAAATGCATAAGCAACCACTTCTAACATCACGTCGATTCCTGGCGGCAGGCTGGATTAATTGCATATGACATGCAAGATACAACAACTTTTAGTTAAATTGAATACCAGGGCATGCATATGTTCTTTTAGAGTTTTTTTTTTTTTTAATTAAAATGGAAAGTAATATTATCTACGTATGCAGAAGGTGACAAGGAAAGAGAGAGAAATGGAGATTTTTATCCTTTTCCTCTTGTATTTCAAACACAGACATCTCTGAGCCGGCTCTAGTATTTTAGTATTTTAGCTCTAGGGAGCTAAAATATGTAAACTGAGAACACATGCCTATGACTCAAAAGGATTAACTACAGAGTTTACAAATGAGTAACTGCTTTTATCTTTCAAAACAAAATTTCTCCTTCAGTGACTTGTTCATACTTTTAAGATTTCAATCTTTTATAAGAAGAAGGTCATTATTTAGGAAGAACTTTTAAACACTCAATTTTCCTATCATCAAGCTGGCAAAGGACAGCCTGTGGGCCAAATCCAGTCCAATGCCTGTTTGTGTAAATAAAGTTTTATTAACACACAGCCACAAACATTCCTTTATGTACTGTCCCTGGCTGCTTTCACAAGGCAATGGAAGAAACTGTCCCAAGTTGGGATAGACTGCATAGCCCTCCAAGACTAAGATAATTATTATCTGACCTTTCAAGAAAATGTCTGCTACCCTCTGGTTTAAAATACAATGAATAAACATTAGCATCAACATAAGTCTAGTTAGACAGGAAATGGTATCTTCAGAAACATTAGAAGTTTTAAGATTTTTTTGAATTATGAACTTTTCAGTGTAAGGTTAAGGGGGGGGTATTAAATACAGCTGATAGCCATAACGCTCATGCTATATTTTAAATTCATCTTAAGACTATATATAAGAAAAATGTTGTTGAATTAAAGTCAAGTCTGAGTTTGGTGAAATTCTATTGCTGGCTTTAAAAAAAGTTTTTGGACACTAAATCTCATATGGTAACTTAAGGTGCGTTATGGCAGCATCTGGCAGATACTTCTCCCTCTTGTATATGGGTAGATATTTGTGTTGTATTCTAAAATCTCAGGGACAAAAATACAAATTCTACTGGACGATCCACTGTTTTGTTTTTTTGTAGAGACAGAGTCTCACTTTATGGCCCTCGGTAGAGTGCCGTGGCCTCACACAGCTCACAGCAACCTCCAACTCCTGGGCCCAAGTGATTCTCTTGCCTCAGCCTCCCAAGCAGCTGGGACTACAGGTGCCCGCCACAACGCCCGGCTATTTTTTGGTTGCAGTTTGGCCGGGGCCGGGTTTGAACCCGCCACCCTTGGCACATGGGGCCGGTGCCCTACTCACTGAGCCACAGGCGCCGCCCTATCCGCTCTTAACTGCGATACAGAATATAGAGATTTAAGACCCTTTACATTGCGTTTTCTTTATTGCTGGGAGTCTGGTTCACTCACTATTCTAAAACGAATGTCCTGGGTTGGTTCTGAAAGGGCAGCTGTGTGTACTGACTTACCTCATAGCACCAAAGAAGGAAAGATTTAGGAAAGGGAACTACAGGAGCGGCATAACAAGGAAACGGTAATTCTAAACAAGCAATAGATTTGCCTAGGACCACCTTTAGACATTTGGACAAAGCATTTGAGAAAATGTCATGTGGCAAATTATTTTAATCATGAAAAACACTTGGTTAATATTTTCGTACAAGGCAACCTTATTTAGATTTTTTTTTTTAAATACTGAAGGCTTTGTCCACCACCTTCTCAGCATGCCCTGCAGTGGCTGCAGAAGGCCCCTCCCTTTTACTTACTCATGCATTTGTACATCCACTATACGTGACTGCTCTCCTGTTATACACAATAGCAGTGTTAGTAATTAGGGTTAGTTTTTATTTTACTCAATGTCATTCAAAATGGAGGTGAAACTTACTGGCATACCTAGGCTGCAGCCCCATGCAAGCAAGCAAAAAGCAAAATATCGAAAATGGAAGATACAGATAAACTGGCTAGCAGGCAGCTAAACTCACCCTTTTGTACAGCCTATGGTCCACCAGGGGGCTTTAGACAGTAAAACAACACCAAAGAGCTATTAGCATGTGAGGGTCACAACAGAAATCTTACAAATTGCTTTACTTCAACAAAAAAGAGTATCAAGTGTTTTCTTTTTTGGAAAGGAGGATGATGGTGGGGTATGTGAAATGAGCAGGTAGAAAATTCAGCAATTTACTTTAAGTCTTAAATTAAAAGCTGGGGTCACAGGAGTTAGAAAATGGGACTTTTTTTAGTGATTCTGGTAGCCTCTATCTACCTACCTGTCTGAGAGGGTGTCATATGAGTTTTTCTATTTTGATATAGATTTTAATGCTTCTAAGGGACAACAAACATGATAGCTTCTTTCAGAATAATTAAATAACCTAAAATGAAAACAGGATTACACACATCCCGGGGAAGATAAGAGTTTAAAACAAACTTCCAGGGTAGATTTTCAGGATTTCTTCAAGTTCCTTGTTGAATGTATTAATTGAGTATATAGGAATGGGAAGTGAATAGTGATCTTATACAGTCAGTACACAAAGGTTATTAAAATTTGCCCACATTTTCTAACATCAGAACTATATAAAGGGTCAACTAAAGAAAAGCATCAGTAATGATCTCTATTTTATTCCAAAGAATGCACAGAAATTTAGAGCCCACAATCTGATGTTTACTTCATAATGAACCTTCGTTAGTCTTCTTACCAGGTTGTTCCTAGTTAAAATATAAACCTAACAAAGGTAAAAAGCGTAATGAAATTTTTCTCTACCAGTTTACAAAAAGAGAACTCTAAAAACAAGAATGAAAGGATTGCCCTGTTCAGCCCACTTTGGGAGGCAGACTTGAATGAATTTACATTTGATTTATACCTGATTCTCTCAACTCACCGAGTGTGAACACAGGGCATAGCTTTGGCAAAAATAAAAGGATAATGTCGTTTTGCTCATAATCAGAGCTGGAGGATAAGACTAGAGGAGATGTGGGGAAGCACAGCACAATTCAGCTGTGGGCATCCTGCTGTGGGATGACCTGGAGAACAACAGTAAGGTGGTCTTCTTGGAAATAAAACCTGTCTGCAAGGACTAAGCAAAGTGCCGTGGAAGCAGAGGTGCCAACGTGACTCCGCTCAAACTGGCCCAAATCTATTGCTTTCAGGGTGAGACAGTCTTCCTCGGTTTTTCACTTTGCAGATGTAACAGGGAAAGGGAAGAAGGGGCTGTGAACGCAGTTGAGAATGAAAGGGAAAGGGCCAAGATGAGCCCTCACTATTTTCACCAGAGCAAGGAAATCAGCTACTCTGTTCCTGAGGGCCCAGATGCTAAGTCACAGGTCTGACTGAGTTATAAAGAGAAGAGAGTGAACATGGTAAGGCTCACGAACTCATTCCCTAAAGCTGCAGCCACGCCTGTGTTTCGCTGCACTTCCTACCAGGACTTCCTTTGTCAGAGCCTGTTAGCTGTCACACGGGAGAGGGGGACTCTCCGTCACTGCCGGCAGACAGCGCGCTGCTGAAGCACGTGTGGGAAGTGTACACTAGCTTCTGCCACAGTGCGGGGAAACCTGCATCCTAACAGATGCTCTTTTTACATTTGTTATTGTTGTTAATGCACTGCCTGGGCATGTTTCCTTCTACGGTCACGTGAATGAATTCTTTCATGAATTTAAGTAAAAGTACAAGTAACCAGTCAAACGCTATTAAGTCTCAAAGGCAAAATATTTCCAAAGCTAGCAATAGGCTGGTTGTAGGAGTAAGGAAAACTACAGGGAACTCTGAAGAATAAAATTAAATATGAGTACTACGGCTTTTGGTACAATCAAACGGGAGGAGGAGATAAGACGTTAAAGAGACTGTTTCAAAGCTTGGTTCTATAAACCGCTCGGCTCCTGATACACAGAGAAACAGCAAAGCCACATGTAAACACAGCTCAGAAGGCCATTGCTACAGATGTCAGGTTGGAATATTAACCTAAATAAAGGAAACGCTTTCGCCAGCCCCCCAACAATCTAAGGAAAGAGTCTTGTCGTCATAAAAAAAGCTTATGGAGACAGAGAGATTTCTCTAGCTTAGCTCCCTAAGAAGATGCTGTGTCCCAGAGGAACCCCGGGGTCACAAGATCCCATATACTTCTAACCTCAAATGTGCCTATGATCGCAGTTCTTTCTTTTCCTGCACAGTTTCATTCCAGTACTTTCTCCCTGTTCTTCCCTCATCACAGGAGAGGCTTTACTGGTAATTAATAGACCGTGTTAGCTACTGCACAGCCAGCAGGGGGCACCAGCTATTTAGCAGAGAATCTACATCAGAAAGCTTGGATGGAATTAATGGTTTTCTTTCCTTTCCTTGAGAACAGAAAAGTGTTTATTTTCTGTTTGGATACACGTTAGCATATCCAAATATCCCACAGTAAGGGATTAGCATGAAGAGCATTCTTACAAAGTGGCACATAAACAATAGGTTAAAGAGAAATTTATAATTAAAAGCTACATTCAAAATAAAACAGAAAAACACTGGCACGAATCTCCATCATTCGACATACACAACCTAGGCAGAAGTGGCTGCCAGAGTTTGACAGTAACAACTTAGTCCTTAGTTAGTGAGGTCTATCATCTTACTGTAATTTAGGACACTTGCTCTGACAATTTTCTGGGTGGCATTAGCCTTACACGGGAGTTAGTGAGTGGTAGGGTTGTTTTATTATTCTTGATAGAAAAATGTAGAGATGAGGATTAATGTACCTGTGGCGACAGCGGCGTAGAAACCTCATTATTTTTCGAGCAGCTTGGTCCTGCTTTTTGGTTAGCAAACTGCTCCTGGAAAAGCCAGAATATTATTGTCAAAAGAAAGCCTAAAATGCAAAAGTTGGAAACTGGTCCGTGGTGATGGAGGACTTTATTAATTAAGCAGTTCACGAAGCAAATCCAGGGGCATACATGCGTGTGGTTTTCAAAAGGTGAAAGAGTCATGGCATTGAGTCTGGACACTGCCAGGACAGAAAGGACGGGGCATGTGTAAGGACTTTGACTTTTATGCTGTCTTTAAGCAGACAATATAAAGACTGAAAATAACTTGGCCCTTAAATATTCCTGCACATCTCTTTATAAGCTCATTATATGGAAAAAGCCATTCTGGCATTAGATGGGCATTCTTAGTCCAGAAGATGATTCACCTGAGTTTGATCATTTCTTTGGGCTATTATCTTCTAATTTTTATCAATATATGTTACTTTGCTAAATGTTTTTACTGCACTCTCTAAAATGGAATAGCTTAACCCTGATTACTCCTCCAAGGTTACAACATGCCAGAATTACTACTATAATACAATGATATCTTTTTTTAGCAAAAACTTTGGTCCTGCCAAATTTTGATTTAAGCCGAAATTGGAAAGTGACATCCAAATAATTGGGGTGGGGGCTACAGAGAAAGGGTTAAACCGTCAAAATTAGATTCATGGCACAGGCATAATTTTGAAGTCACTACACCTAGAATATTCTGGAAAAAAAAATAACTGCAAATGCATTAGCCTCCATACAGACCCTCATGTCAATATAGGGCAATTCTTTCATCTAAGTCAGAGTTTTTTTCCCTAGATAGCTTTACCTCCAAGAAATCTCCTCCACTCACCTGAGTTTCTGTTGTACGATCACAGCTGTCCGGCGAGCCTGCCGTCTTTTGCCACATTTCTTATAACTCCGGTAATACTTCTGGATCAGCACAGCAGCCCGTCGGCTCTGCTGAAATTTTTTTTGTTCATAATAACTTCGGAATTTGCTCTGGATCAGAATGGCAGCCTGTGTCATCTTTTTATAAAGTGCATACTGCAGGGGAGACAAGAATAAGCAAAACAGTAACAACAGGAGCCACACGAGTTTACGTGTCCTTTGAGCTTACCGGGGAAGGGAAGAAGGGAGACTCAGCTCCCCCTTGGTATTATATTCTCTGTTTTGGGCTCAGTCACAAGAGGCAAATTAGGAATCTTTACACCTACCTTTCCAAAATACAAAATAGTACTTTAAGGGTTGCCTTCAGATTATAACACATTGCTTTATATGTGTTCCCCCCCAAAAAAAGATACCGTACCAAAATACTTTGCCCTTCTTGAAAAAAATTTCACAGTAATATTTTGAGTCTAAAAACACTGAGTAAAATTTTAAGTGTTTAAGATTAATATTGACCATTCAGTTTTGAAACATTTTAAATCTTTTTTATGGCTCCCAATTCCCACCATGAACAAATCTGTGTTAGCAGTCAGCACCTAATTTCTAACTATCATTCCACATGACAAGTTTCTAACTGAGTTGCAAGGTCCCAAATACAAGGCTTATCATGAAACGCTGACACCTTTTAAGCCTCTTTAGCTGTGGTGAAGCGGTAAAGCCGGAAGGTCGTCACTGAGCTGGGGACTGCTCCGGAGCCAACACTAGCAGCCCCCTCCTCCCCCCAGCCCACTGCAGAGTTATAAAAGTCAGGAACGGAGGCCCAGGGGGATAAATCCTCTTCCACATCACTTTCTAGGCAATAAAAATACTGCTCTCTCCATGGTTTAAAAATGCTACGTATGAATCTCTAATGAAGTCGATAGAGTATGACTCTTGGGACAAGAAGAATGAAGCCCTGGGCTTGGCAAGAAGGCAACTTACCATTGCAATGAAAACTATCCCCCAGAAAGGCCCTGTGCCTGCCTCACTGTCTCTGGATGTGTGAGGAGGAAGGAGGGAGGGAAACTTCTCAGAATGTCCAAGGAGCACGACTCCTCTGCAAGAATCTTTAGTCTTATCTAACCTGCTTTTTATTTTCACTGGCCTGAAAGTCTTTCAAGACAAAAACACTGTACCCTACAGAGCTTCTGTGATTTTCTTCATCTTGACCTGTACACACTGCACATTCAGACCCACTGGGCCACAGTGAAGCACATTGAGAAAAAGGGACTATTTACTTAGTGGCCACTGGGCTCACGTTACTTGGCTTGAGTCGATTGATGGTAGCCAAGAAAATGTCCATTTATCATTAATGTTAAAACCCACTCCAACTGAACACCAGGTGGTCCCCGGAGGATGGATGCACTGTGGGTGGGTGGCCTGACAGGGCAGCATGTCTATTTCATGACGTGCCATCTCAATGGCCCTCCGTGTGGTGGGTGATGGGTGTGGAGTTTGTGACTCTGGTGGAATGGTTTGTGAGAGGACTTGGGTGTATCATTACCTTCAAGGCTATCCATGTCAGCTTGGGGGAGAAACAGAAAATACAAGATTAACGTTAGATTGCTGAATATAATGGAATTAAAAACCAGAATCAATAAAACTCCCAACCAGAAAAAGAAAAAAAGAAAAGCAACCTGGTTATATTAATGCCTTCCGTTTTCCAAGGTATTTGCTTTATAACTATCAATAGTTTCAAAAATAATGCCTTCCGTCTTCTTAGCTGTAGACAACGTAACTTTGGGAGGGGGCTTTATTTTTTTAAAAAGCAAACTCACATTTTGGAACAAATACCTGTTGTAATCACAGACTTGAAACCTTGATGCTGTCTCTCACTGTGCTCCTAGGAAACCTGCTCAGCAAACAGAAGCCGGTCTAGTCCCCTGCCGAGGGGCTACAGGTAGGTGGTGTCAGCGTTTGCACAATAAACCTTTGTTTTCTGGGATCGTGAACTCAACTGGCTATAACCTGAAGGCATCTCCTCCCCTATCCCCCACCACGGATAGGGCTTAATCCTCGAGAATCCAGAGAAAATAGCAACCCTGTGAGAAGTCGAAGCAAGCCCTCAGTGGAACCAGAGAACATAGTCCCAAATTTCTCTGTAACTATTACACATCTTAGCATTTATTACTCTGCAACTAATAGGTTTGAAACTGCCAAAACCACAACTTTATAAACCAAGTTCAAGAATCTGCTGATAGGACTGAATTTTACCATGTGAACCAGTCAAAACTCAACCAGGCGATTTTTCATATTTGAAAACCACCTTGATGATTAGAAAGATCTAAAATTTATTTCTCTGAGCCTCAGCTTCTTCATCTGTAAAATGGAAATAAAACTATTTACTTCAAATTACCATAAGGTGCGACTGAGATGGTGTGTCTAAAAGTCCCACAGTAGTGTAGATAAAGTGCTTCACGAACATTAGGTCCTTGGTAGTGTATTTAACACTACAAATTGTTTTGGAAACAGTCATAGTGCACAAAAGAGTCCTTAGACATTCTTCCTGCACCTCTTAACTAAGGAATGAAACAGCAGTTTAGGATACCCTGAGCTTCCAAAGATTTTCAAAGATTTTTACAATTCTTCATTTACGACTGGATATGAAGAAGCTGAGAGGTAAATGGCCAAATGGCCAATGATGACATATTCATGTCATGCAATGTCAAAGGTAATGGGTAGTATTTCCTTCTCCAATCACCATATACAGCCCCCTAGAGTTCTTTAATTACCAGGGAGTTTTAAATTATGGATTTATCCAAATTATTGGATCATAGAGCCTCACTTAGAACACAAAAATTTTCTTTGCACCAGACCCATATCTCAGGTAAGTGATAATACTATAATAAAAGGTAAAAAATTTGAACAAAAATTCTTTTATGGTGCAAGTTTAATTGCAGATGGCTTTGTTTTGTCTTCCTCTGTTTTTGCCTTTTTTTTTTTTTTTTAAGAGACAGAGTCTCAATTATGTTGCCCAGGTTGGACTTGAACTTCTGCCTTAGCCTCTAAACCAGCTCCTTTTGGTTTTTAATTGAGGTGGCAATTCAAATTCTTTGTAAGGAGGGGCTGAATGCAGTGCTTGTTAGCCACACTGCACGTCAGAATCCTGGGTGGCCTGGTGAAGCTCATCCTCCTTCTGCGGCACAGAACTGCTGTTTACCTGTTTGTATTTCCTGTAACAGCGCTGAATGACAGCAGCAGCTACTTCTTGCTGTTCCCGCAAGGGTCGTCCCTTAAAGTGAAGTGAAGGACAGAAAATCAGCCATGATTCAATGTAGGAAGTGTCAGCTTTCTCAAAATTTAAACAGAATTGCTATTTATCCAATGCAACTTTCTTAGAACTGAGACTCTAGGGTTATCAAAATACATTGATAATTAACTATAAATATAAAAAAAAAGAGTTGACAGACTAAATCTCCTGCTATTCTTATTTCTAAATAAACCATGATATTTGAATGTTAGAATTTTTGAAGTATTTAGCAAATTAGGGACTGTATAAAACTGTCTTGCTAGATCTCAACTGTCTTTCAGATAACACCAACCACTTTACTTTTAGATCAACGATTAACGGCTTCTGACACCTTTTGTGGGAGCAGGGAGGTTACAGATGGTCTCTGAGAATCTCTAGAAGGCTACGTAGCCTCTCTTCACCAAACACCTATGTTTAGAAAGCTTTACCATGTGATTTTAGGAGTCCAGGGGCTGCCTATAGTTGGTCCCAGGCCCCCAGGTGGAAATCCCTGTTTTAGGTCATAAATACCCGTGGCAGAAGAGCCAACTTGCTTATGTTAACTAAACAATAGATATGCATTATCACTACAAACAGGAGGGTGAGATGGTGCCATCATACTACTGACAGTTTTATTTTACTAGAGCTTCTGAAAATAAATTTAATGTGACATAATCAATAATTTTAAACACAGATTCTATAAACACATGAAATCGTCTTTTAAGAGACTCGAAAAGAGATGCTGCTATTGGGGTGGTGGTAGAATAGAAGCATCACATTGTCCCACGCCCAGGGAGCCTCATTCCTGCCCTGGCCTCCCCTGGGCAGAGGCAGGTCCCAGCCAGATAACTGAGGAGACCACAACTTTTTAAAATTATTCTATGAAGGTGCTTTAGGGACTCTGGAAATATTTGATTCTTGTTTCATTTTTAACTATTTAAAAAATGGCCTGGGATAACCCAAAAATTCTGGAAATGGACAGCAGTGATAGTTACATACTGGGAATGTTCTTAACGTCCTATTTCATATGCTTAAAAATGGCCAAAATGGCAAGTTTTATGTAATGAATGTTTTACAATAAAAAAAGTTCACAAAGCAAATATACATACAGACATCCTATACACCGAACTTTAATAAATTAGAAGCTTCCAAAAATTTCTATAAATTTGGAGAAAAAAAACAGTAGTTTATTATGCATTAGTATTATGTTATGTTAGTTAATGGCATTAGTTTAAATTTCTCACTTTTATCTGTCCTCCCTGATCTTAACAATGTCCCATCTTGACTTTGTCCTGCTGTACCTTGTATTTCCGGAAGGCTGTCTGGACGAGCCTAGCGGCCTCATAGAGCTCCCTCTGCTCATGGTCAGACAGAGTCAGCTGAGCAAACTCATTCTCCACCTTCTCACTGGTAGATGCGCTCAGGAATTCTGACCAGTCTGCGGCGGAGGGTAGGTTGGGTTTCTCAAAAGCTATTTCACTGACTGGAGAGCCTGCGGGGCTCAGGCTGGTATTAGAAGAGGGTGTGAGAGGCTCAGTATACGCACTTCTGAAACAACAGGAGAAAAAGGAGGGAGATTAATGATTGATCTGCACAACCTGTCTCCTCAATTATTGGGACAAGATGGTTATCTACCAAAGCTGCTGTGGGTGATTTAGAACGAGCCTTCATTCAGTCAGGTAAGCTGCCAGACAGAGTGTGTAAAATTGTCCTCCAGTTAAATAAATCCATACTTGGCATCCGTTAGGAGCTCGGTTCTGTGGCTAAATATCAAACCCACTAAGTGCACTACCCTGTCCTTATGAAACTCCAATTGAATTGGAGGGAAAACATTACATTATCTCAGATGCTCTGACACCAGGCAAAAAAATAACACGAGAGGTGAGGACAGCTGGGCCTTGAAAGCGGAGATGGTCTCACCACAGTCCTTCCTTCCTTACTTGGTAAGGTCTTATATTATGCAGCATTCATCAAATATATTTAATTAGCCCCCTTTGCCTCTAATTAAATCCAGGAATTTGTACTGGGTAGGGCCCCCCACAATTTCACTGACCTGATCTGGGCAGCACTTGGCAGACGGTCGGCGTCGGCCAGATAACTGGCCAGCCAGCTCATGGTACTGCTGGTGCTGGCAGCACCTGTCCTCTCCACGCCCGAGGCCTCCATGGGCACAAAATTCTCCTGCTTGATTCGGTCTGGTGTGGCTTCAATAATGTGTTCCGCCAAGGTCATCATGTTCACCTGGAATCAGAAGTTCACAGAGGGTTAGGAAAGGAACCTTACAAGTTGTCTAAGTCTTCATCCCCTCCCCCACATTGGAAAGAAAAAAACCAAGGGTGTGGGGCGGGGACAGGTTTATGACACCATCGTTGCCACTCAACTATCATTTTGAGGTTATAACAATTCACCCAAATATGCTGAGATCCTGAGACCTGATTTTCTCCAAATCATAGTTTGGCTGAAAACCTTTTGCCATCTCTTAGAGAACTTCCAGCTTGTGCCCATGCTCCATTCTTGGTTAGGATCAACCAATGAATAATACTACAACTGGGCACATCTAGAGTAAGTGGTAAGAAAATGTGGTGGCGGGCGGCACCTGTGGCTCAAGGAGTAGGGTGCTGGTCCCATATGCCGGCGGTGGCAGGTTCAAACCTAGCCCCGGCCAAAAACCAAAAAAAAAAAAAAAAAAATGTGGTGGCATTATGAGTTGCCTAAGCAGTATCCACCTGCCCCTTTTCACCTTGCCTAGAGAACCTCAGTCTTGCAGCTACAGCAGCAGCAAGCCAACCCCCAGGGAACAGATGGTGCCTGACCAAAGCCAATTGTGAGGCTCCTTTTCTTGATTTCCTACCTTCTGTGCACTCAACAGAAGACAAGTGACCCATTTCCAGACAATAAGACTACACAGCAGGAGTCTGCTGGGAGGGTCTGGTACAAAGCTTTTTGTTTTCTGACAAAAAGGTACCAATGCACCTGGCATGTCCCCGTCCTCTCTTCTTCCTGCCGTGACTACAGACAAGCCTGGGCGGCCATGCCCTAAAGCAACAGGCATGAAGAGGAAAGCCAACAAGAACGGAAAACTAGACAAGAAACCCCTGGTCCCTGATGGTGTCAGTGAGCAAATGAACCCCTGCATTTCTTGTCATCTGGAAAAAAAAAAATCATTTTGCATTAACCCAACATAGTTAGGCTGCTGGTGCTTGCATGGAAGATACAGTCCTAACAGATACAGTTAAGAATGCTCAAAGCTGGTTTGAATTAAGGTGTCCTTTATCAGAATCAGAGATAAGAGCCCATTTTAAAAAATTTTCTTGCATACCTCTCAAAAATGGTAATTGCAATTTGGCAATTTAGGTCTTTAAGTGAATCAAAAATGTTCTGAAAGGAGCTAGACAAAGGTGATCAAATCCAACATGAAATTAGCCTTAAAAACATCACATGCAAGACGCTTGAGGCCAGATGCAGAAGATTATGTATTGTATGACTGCATTAATATGAAATTTCTAGAAAAAGCAAAACTCTAGGGATAGAAATCAGATCAGTGATTGCCGGGAGCTCTGGGGGGTGGCAGAAGTGTTCTAAAAAGGGACTGTGGCAATGGCCGCACAGGGTATAAATTTACCAAAATTCATCACATGGAGTACTGAAAATGGGTGAGATTTGGAGCATGTGGAATTATACCTCAGTAAACTGTTAACAAATGCATATCTTGGATAACTTTCTCAACCTTCATGAAAGAACAGGAAATAATTTTTTATAATAGGAGTAAAAAGAAAAAATTAAGGGATAAATATATCACAGTTTTCTTCTCCTTCTATATTGGCTTTCTTGATTTGTGACTCAAACTGTAGGAAATCCTGCCTTTATTCCTTTCCCATAAAAGTATTCAAATATTTGTATTAAAAGCAAAGTGGAATTTCTGAAACCTGAAGATTACCACATGGTGGTCACTCCCTAAATCTTTCTCTAGTTTATGTACCCGTGTATTAAGATGTAAGGACAGGTGTGGGCCCTCTAGTGGGAGACTTTTCCATTTGTTTGGGGTTCTATCAATGGGGAGTTAGAAAGAGAAGCAGCCAAACATAGTTTTTAGGTTGCTCTTTTGGTCCTTGCCTATATACAGTGTGTCCCAAAGTTGCCCTACGTAGGGAAAAAATTGTAGCTAAATGTACCTTTATTTACAAGATATTCATTACAAAATTTTACAGAAAGGTGGCCAACACATAGAGAGTATTTTGTGATGAATATTTTGTAAATAAAGATACATTTAGATACAATTTCCCCTTTTCTCTCTATACATGGACTTTAGGTTCGACCTTTGGGACACCCTGTACATTGATGAATGGAATTTGCTTAATAGCCTAATGTCAAATTGCTTCAGTTCATATTCTCTTAGTCTATGGCAAGTTGAGCGCCCTGAAAGGATTCTGGATTTTGACATTTATTACAAGGGGCAGTCAGTTATCAGATTTAGGGACATTTTGCTGCATCTCGTGAGACACTCACGCCATATATGCCCTTTACAAGGGCTAGGGGATGGCTACGTCGATCCACGTCACATGTGCAGTTCAAAATCTAGCCACAGCTTTCCTATTTTTAGGGTCACAAGTCCATTCTAACAAGTGACATCAGTGACATCAGTGAATACGGACACCGAGAGAAAGCAGACAGCTCGCCTGAGAGTGGTGAGTGAGTTCTGAGGGGCTGGTGCAAAGAGGGTGTCACTGGGGTGCAAACATGGGCCCAAAGGAAGAAGTTGCTCCAACATTAAGCACAAAACCAAACTTCTACTCCTTCAGTGGGTAGAATGCTACACGACCTTCAGAAACTGCCGGTGACATCAAGGCAGCCACTCTGCTTGTACGCCTGGGCAGCGCTTACCTGTATGTCATCCATGGGCTGTGAGCACTCTTCACTGTCTGCACTATCACGGTAGGCCCCCATCTCTGTGTTCACCACCTCTCTGTTAGCCATCATCAGGACACTCATTGGCTCCCGCGGACGCACCTGTGAAGGTGCTGCGTCCTTTCCTACACTGGTCCCCTTCGGATTTCCAGTCACCTGTACTGTAGACACACCAATGTAAAGATCTTTGGCATTCCACTTTACTACAGGCTGAGATCCAGAGGCTTGGAATCCTGCAGTCTCTGGAGTGGGAGGGGAGAGTTTCCGGCTGCAGTCCCTCACTCCTTCACTGGGGCTGACTGTCTCAGGGACAGGCTGCTTAGAACTAGGGCTTTGCCTCCTGATATTTGGCTGTTCCAGACTCAGTGCAGTGGAAAGCAGCTTCTCCTGCCTTGCCTGGAAGTACTCAGGGTTCAATTTATGCTTTTTGGGAGCCGGAAAATCTTTGTGGCTCTCACTGCTGTAGTAATTAGAGGGTTCAGACCGAGGTCTTCTCAGCTCTGAAAAGTACAGTAGAAAGGATAGTCAGGACAGGTGATAAAATCAGGAAACCTAAAGAATTAACACTTTCTCTATGTCTGAGAGTTACAAAGCACAAAGCCGGAACTCAAGACACGTCCCTAATACTTAATTATTCCCTCCTAGCATATATTGTGTTCAGATAATCCTCCTTCAAAAATTTATACTTCTCACATGAACATAGAATTTTTGCTACTTTCTATATTTTTTTGGGGGGGTTGGGGTGGGGCACTAGGCATTCTTAAAGGAAAATCAGAAACATTAAAAAAAATAAATCTATGTGACTATCTTCTGGACTTTTCTGAGGACAGGTACATGAAAGCAAATGGGAGCCCTGTCAAGTTCTGAGATGTAATAATTTTGAATTCTTACCTGGATTGGTACTTGCAATAACAGTGACTCCTTTGGGTATTTCTGTAGAGTTAATGGCTTCACTGTGCCACTGGGCCATCCAGCTCTCTGTAGCAGGCTCTTCACTTGCAGGACAGTGGATCCTGGGGTTCTGACCCAGCTGAGCCTGCTCATCTCTCTGCAGGTGCTCCAGACATTCTGCTAATTTCACATGACCCCTTGACCTAGCAATTCCCAAAGGTAGTCTTCCTAGAGAGTCTGGAATGGAGATGGCCCGTCGGTCCCACTTGTACAGCACGACAGCAGCTTCCAAGTGCCCTAGGGCACATGCCCACATCTAAAAGACAAGAGGACAGAGACAAGTTTCTTAGTAAGAGATTAAAACTGTATTTCACTTTTGTCAGTGCTGCCAGTTGGCAAGCTAGTCCTTAATGGCAATCTCAGTGGGGCCATAAAAAGTTGCCATTTACAAAGTATCTCACAAATGCTGTATGTCAACAAGAGATAACAATGAGAACCAGGCATATCCCAAAGCCAGATGGGAAAATCTCTTGGGGACTAAAGGAACCTACTCCTTACCAGAGGAGTGCAGGAGAAGTGGTCCACATTCAAAGGGTCAACTTCCAGTTCCAGATCAATGCTATCTGCATGCTTTGTACTGTAAGAGACAGCATCAGAAATCACCGCTCTATTAATCAATGCTAAAAGGAAAGATCAAACTACCACAAAACCCCACAAAGATGAAACCAAACTGTAAAGAAATGGAGTTCCAGGTTTCTCAGGCAGCTAGGACTCTCTCTGGCCAGCAGAGATGTCCGAACTTTTTTCCCTCTGCTGCACATTGGAAGAAAGGTTGTCTTGGGCCACACATTAAATACACAAACACTAAGAAAAGCTGATCAGCAAAAAAAAAGGTCTGTGCATCATTTTCGTGATATCAAATACCACAGATAAGCAAAGAAAGTCCTCACGAAATCAGCATGTGGCCTGCACTGCAGGCTGGACACCCCTGGTAGGAGTTCAAAAGAAAAAAATCCAACAATAAATTAGGATCTCGTTCAGTATTTTCTGGAGAGAAATTCATAAAAAACCCTTGGAAACTATGTTAGAGAAAACCTTTTGCTCACAGGCTACAATGCTTAGAACAGCCAGATTTCTCTCCACAGGTATAAATCCTCAGGAAGAGTTTGACACTGATAAGCAGCGAGGCTGACCCCAAGTTGCCAGCACCGCAGGCTTACCGCCACTTGATGAGGGTCTGGATGAGAGTGGCATAGCCCTGGGCAGCAGCCAGGTGTAACAGCGTCATCCCGCGGAACGTCTTTGAATGGATCAAGTGCTTGGACTTGGCCCAGCAGGCTCGGCTCATCATCTTCTCACACACGACGACTACACGGCTCTCGAAGCAGCTCCCCAAGGTCCCAGTCCCGGAAGCACACTACATGGAAAAGCACATTCAGACATCAGGACGCCAGGCCCCCACCAAGTCAGCATTCTGATGGCCAGGAAACAAATGCTCTAGAATCAGCACCTCGAAACAGAAAACACAAAACACTAAAATCAAGGAACATCGTGAAACAGAGAAGCGAAGGTGCTTGGTCTTGCAGCACTGCTCTGCAGCTGTGTGGTATGATGTGATCTCCCCGACCTTAAGGACACGGGAGTCCATCTGTTTCTGCTGACACTGATCACAAGCATCATGCCTGTCTCAGGGAGAGTGTGTACTACTTTAAGAAAAAAAAAAAAAAAAAGGCTCTAGCCTCCCAGTTGAAATCAACATCGTAGGCAGAAAACCGCCCTGAGAGGACAAAGCAGAGTTGGCTTTCCTGATGTTTCCACCTGGGGATCCAGAGCTCTGTGCCTCCTTTGCTTCTTCTGAAGGAGAATTAAGTCACTTAGATGTGGATTTTTTTTTCCCTCTCAAGAAGCACTTACTAATATCTGGTAATAATTCGGTCCTCTGTATAAAGTAAAAAGGATGCTGGAGAAAGCACAGAGATCTTGAGTGTTACTAAGAACAATAAAGGTATAGGAAAGAGAAATTCATGTATTTTAACCACACGGCTTTCTTCCTGTGAATCTGTTGCAAAGGAAAAAAATAAAATCAAAGTAAGTAATCTCAGTAAGTTATCCGAGTCTCTAACCCCAGTTTTATGTTTAACAATCCCCTCCCCCAAATAAATGGGCATATCCAGCCTAATTCACGTCTCTGGCGTTATTTTTAATTCTATTTTTTTCTGGTAATAAATGCCATAAATTTCAACTACTATAGAAATACTGTGGCTCCTGGTTGCTTTTATCTTTAAATCTGGGGAGAAAAATGCCTCCAGAAATAAAAGGCAGATGTGGGACATAATGTCCCCTTACAGAGCTGTAATGCCTTGAAGGCACAGCGGGGTGACCCCATGGTGCCGATGGGCCTGGCTGCCCCACAAGGCCCAGCAGAGCCATTTCTATACACACCAGACAGACAGGGAAATCGCACAGGAGAGTGAATGAAGAAGCAATTTTCTTGTATTAAACAAAAATGAAAAAAATTAAAAAAAAATGGTCAAGTGTCTATATATACAGGAGACACAGGCATTTACTGAAGCCAATTTAAACTGATGAAGGAATATTCAATAGTAGTTAATATGGGATAAGATTATAATAGCCAGATGCCATATAGCTGAGCTTTAAGACGAAATCAACTGCCATTCCCTTTTTGCAACCTTTGCTGGTGAAAAAAAATATTTTATGGGGATCTCTTATTTTAGCCATGAGGTATATTCAACAACGATTACTTCTTTTATAAAACACAGTAGTGTCAGGTGAAGCAGCAGCCTGTCTTAGCCTCAATGACATGTCACTAGGTGCCAAACCTTCTCTTTTCTATTAATTTCTGAAGACAGGGAAGACAGAAGAAGAAAGTGTGAGGAGAAGGGAGGTCCCTTTCTGGGTTGCGGTATACTACGTTTTGTTTCCATCTGTTGTTATTATGAAAATATTACTGGGCGGTGCCTATGGCTCAAGGAGTAGGGCATCGGTCCCATATGCCGGAGGTGGCGGGTTCAAACCTAGCCCCGGCCAAAAACCAAAAAAAAAAAAAAGAAAGAAAATATTACTGACACTCACTACTTGAGTTCTCAGGTAACAACTCAGTAGTGGAGGTTGGAAATACTACCAGCCTCTTTAAATTTATCTCTGGGGTCTCTGGAAAAATTATTTCTGCCTAGGAGATTTTCCCAAAATGAACTTCTCTAAAGCCTTCTAGGCCAATGGGACGCTAAGATAATATTCAGTAATTTCCCTGTCCTTAGGAGTATAATACATTGTTCATGGAATTTATGAAAAAGCAGGTAAAAGATGCTGCACCAGATGAGGTTGTTCAGTGCTGCATAATCGCATAAACTGTTTCTCTGGGCCCTTTCATACTGATCTTCTTGAGTTTGTAAGAGGCTTATAAATTACTGAATTCAATTATGTTTTATACACCTCTCTTAAGATAGGGATAAAATACAAAGCAGGGAGATTCTAATTTAGTTCTGAGCCCTAGCAGATCTGAGTCACCATCTGGCCTCTAATTTTTCATTGGGTGCCCTCCTGCCACTGCCAGGTCAGAGCAGTGAATTCTGAGCTGAGTAAGATCAATATACTAGATCCGGGCGGCACACAGGTGAGAAGCTCCACATCCCGGGGCTTCTTTTATATTACACAGGTTACAACTCTGGGAAGTACAGGCACTCTCAAGCACTTCCTTGGACATCCTGCCCATCCCAGGAAGGTTGACAGGCAGCGGAGAAGGGACTTGTGACCCACCGCCTCACCCATCAGTATGATGCTGGACAAAACAAGATGGTCACCAGCACAGAATCCCACCTGGGCTTGACTGCTGCCGCTGCTGCTGCTGCCGCCACCTCCGCTGCTGCCTCCTCCGCTCGCTTGTCTGTGCTGCTGGGACCCCGTCATCTCGGCCATCCTCCTTTCCATCTGCTCCAGTCGCTCCAGGATGGACATCCTGAACTGGTTATCTAGGGTAGAGCAGGGGGTCAGAGTGAGGTTGTGTCTGGAAACAAAGCAGTTAACGTGCGCTCTATCCCAGGACGGGCACCTGCAGGCTCTGAGTAACAGCACCAGATCAGAGAGGTCTGGCTGGACCTTGCAGCACGGCAGTGGGTCTGGTACTTTACACATGACGGTAGCACCACAGAGCCCGAAGGTCTCAGATAAAGGAACAGTAAATCCCTTTGTCAAAGATCCAGGTTTCAGGTTCCTACCACCCCGTTTCTTTGTCTAATTCCCCAATGGAAACCTCACCATGAGAGCTGGTGGAGCAAATAGATGGAATGAGTACAATTTAATTCAAAAGAAGAAAGCGATCACTGCAGGAAAAGAGGATATATTAAACCCACCGAAAAAAGAGTGGTAGCCATTGGACTCAAACACTGAAAAAAAACAAAAAAACAAAAAAACCTTACATTTTACTTCCTCACCCAGGCTCTAGCTTTTATAATTCATTTTAAGGTTAGTATCCCTCACTGCCCGAGACCCTTACACATTTCTTTTAACACACATCTCAATCAGAGACAAACACAAAGAAAAGCTTTAATTCTGTGTAAGAGGAAACCAGCCAGGGCTGTTAACTCAAGGAGAAAAAGCTCGTGATTATACACCCCCTCACGGAGGTAAAAATGTACATGTCCACTGTTACACCTGCGTGTGTGCACATACAGCACACGTAGATTAGAACTGCGTTACCTGTATGTACACAAGGAGCTGAAGCCATTCATAAAATCAACCCACCTATATTCATTTAAAATATTTTAATGAATAAACCGGGCCAGATAATTAACAGCAAACAAGAGAGAAAAAGCCTCCTTCTACCCCAGTATAGTCAGATCCGGTAAGAACACAGGATGCTGTCATGAGGAGGGATGTGGTAGGGGTGGAACTTATTAAGTCCAGGTAACACTCAAGTTTATCCAGAATGACAGACATGCCAACAACTGGGGCAAGGTCATGACAAATGCAAAGGTCCTGGGGCAGGACATCCAATGAGCAGAACGGGAGGATCATGGGAGGAGCTGGAGCTGGAGAGGTGGGCAGGAACCAGGCAGGAATAGTGGTTAAGGGCACAGGCTCTGCCATATAACAGTTACATAACTTTGAACACTGAGCAAAACCTTCAGTGCCTCAGTTTCCTCACCTCTTAAATGGGGATGATAATTACACTCCCTCAGAGGGTTGTTTATGTAAATGCTCGGAACGTGCTCAGAACGTGGTGAGCCCTAGGTGAGTGTGCTGGCCCCCAACTTCACCTTTGGACAAATGAATTAAGTGTCTGTAGCAAGTGGCTAAACAGCTGTGACAACATGGTTCTCCTCAAACTGCTAAGGGTGTAACTATTTTCAAAATACAGTCATCTGAATCATGGAAAGGAGAACCCAGAAAGGAAATATTTTATCAGTACTCCTGGCCATCCTCAGATACTACAAATTACCAGACCAGTGAGCGAGCAAAGCTTCCCGATTCCCCGGTGAGAGAGAACAGTGGGCAGGGCTAACACGGCCCCCTCCCCGCCCGCGGGCGCTGTTTCCGTCACTTCACAGACATCAACTCATTTGCTCCTCCTGACAATACATGAGGAGGGTATTGTCATCTCCCCCACTTCACAGATGAGAAAACTGAGGCAACTGGAGAAAACTAATCTGCTCGGCTGTAGGACCGGGAATTTAACCACACATGGTAACAGGAAGGGCAGGTTCTGGGAAGAGAAGGTACATACAATGAGAAATCTCAGCTTTAGGAAGAGAGCAGAAAATACCCACTCACCACCAAAGGACTCAGTGCTGACTTAGTATCAAATTGATTTTACTTCGCTAAACCACAAAAGCAAGAGGGAGACTGCTTTTCAAGAATCCTCATATTATTATTTTTCTAATAAACTATTTCCAGGAACAATACTAAAGGAAAAATCCTTCGTCTTTCAAAGTGAAAAATGACATCTTTGTTCCAACTTCACACCTACGGATAGACCAACATGGGCAAACTGGGGGATCCTGGCCCTGTTTCCTTTCTGTGACTTCTCATGGAAAACAAGATGACTAAGAGGGGTCATAAGCGTCCTCCCTCCAGATCCCACGGGTTTCCATGAGAAACCCAAAATGCTGCAGAATGCAGACACCTCCATCTCAAGCCAGCTGAAGAATAAGAATTTTACTCTTTAGTTGAGAGTTCAGCTCAAAGTAGCACAACAATAACCCTTCAGGAAATATTTATAAAATTCCCTGGTTGGCCGGGCATGGTGGCTCTCACCTGTAATCCTAGCACTCTGGGAGGCCGAGGTACATGGATCGCCTGAGCTCAGGAGTTCAAGACCAGCCTGAGTAGGAGTAGGACCCTGTCTCTACTAAAAATAGAAAAACTAGCCTAGCATTGTGGCAGACACCTGTAGTCCCAGTTACATGGGAGGCTGAGGCAGGAGGATCACTTGAGCCTAGAAGTTTAAGGCTGCTGTGAGCTATGATGACGCCATAGCACTCTACCCAGGGTGACAGAGACTCTGTTTCAGAAAACAAACAAAAAAACCCTCCTTGCTCATTTCCAACGGTGCTAAGCCGGACAGGCACTGGTGTCTGAACCCACTCAGAGATATACTCATGCATTCCATTGCAATGCCGTGGCTTCACTGCCACCAAATACCTCTTCTGCAAGCCTACAACTCTCGCATCTCATGGATGAGTTTTCACTATCCATTCCACTGGTTTCAGAGCACTGTGGAGCCAGGGGCCAAGATGAACATTCCATGACATGCGAAAGGGCAGAAGAGCATAGAGGCAGCCGCCCACCACCACTCACCAAGGCGGCTTCGGGCTGGCAGGCAGCGCTGCAGCACGGTCCCTGTGGCAGGTACAGTCACTGCAGAGACAGACACTTCCTGACCTTGCTGGGCCAGGCCACACCTACAGCATCACCAGGTCAAAACACTCCACGAGTCACGCCGACTCCACGTCTGGCCTTTGTTCCCTGACAGCACTCCCTACTGCCATGCAGTGAGCTCTGAGACGCACTTTGCCAAAATACTCAGAAAACAGTTATTTGCCTCTTGACAAAATCACATCACGCATGACAGAATGTCTGAGCCTCCCAATCCCCAAAGGAGAGAGGAGTGATCATTAAAATAAGAAACCAATCACAAACGGAAAGGGCTGAGCGGCACCCCAGGGAGGCAGGTGTGCTACACGGCACTGACCAAGAGTCCGAGAGACCTTCTGGCCGCACACACTGCCTCTCCCCTGTGCAGGGCCAGGCTACGTTTCTGAAACTTACTCAGCTGGACAGATAGGACGCTGGTCTTCATGTCTCCTTCACTAGTGAGTCAAAAGCAATGCCCTTCTGCTTGTTTTGGTTTTACAGCTACACTGTGATCATTAAAACACCGTAAAAAACTCGGCAAATTCGGAGGTCTGTATTGCTTTAATTGCATACTGTGTGATTGTGGTGTGAGGCAGAAATATAACCACTTGAAGCAAAAACAAGTTATGATTACATGAGAGAAAAAAATACATTTTAAAGATTCACTTATTCATGCACAAATATTTCCTGAGCACCTACTGTGTACTAGGTACACAGGAGTGCCCAAAACAGCAGTGAAAATATCTCTGCCTGCTTTTATTGACCAACAAGTAATTTCTGCAGTCTGAATGAACCTGAAGTTTTAGGTTAACACATAGGGGAGGGAGGGAGAGAAAAAAATAGCGTGTGGATTTAGAAGATTGATGAGTCTGGCCCCGGCTGTCACCCAGGATGCTTCAAACCCAGCCAACGTGAGTCAGCTTTGCGGGCTTTCAAGTCAGATGTCCTTAAGAAGCTACCAGACTACCCCATTGTGGGAACTACTCTGCAGAGAGACAGAGTCGGGAGTGCAAGTTTCCAAGGACACGTGAGGCCAGAAGGACCCCAGAAGTCACACAAAGCAAATCAGCTATTCTTACTCTGCCTCCTGCCCACGATTCTAAGATTTGAGTTCTTATCCAGAAGTACTAGATAGTATCTGTCTCACCAAAAGAACCAGTTACTAGCCCACTGGCTACCAAGTAAGTCCAGCCCCTCAAGGAGAAGGCAATTTATCCGCTGGAGTTCTCCTGTAAGGAAGCTTTATCTTCTTCTGTTTTTCAGTCGTCACTTAACCTGTATCAGTATGGAATCATGGACACTTTAATTTTAAACTTTGGGTCATCATCTACCACTCTGTCATTTAGTTCGCTGCTCCCACTGTTCCAGCCTTGGCCAGCAGGAGCTCTTTCAGGCTGGCTCCTGTATCCCTCATCCTCATCCTTTTTTCTTCTTTTTTGAACACTTCCTAACTTTCTGGCATTTTAAGATGCTCCAGGCTCATCTCTTATTTCCCCTGTCTCAGCCCTAGAACTAACAATTTCTCTAAGAAGTGAAGCCCTGGTTCCCCTTATTGGAGGATGATATTTAGAAACCAAGATCTGGGCGCTGGTGCGCTCACTGGTGTTGGGTATGACTGCTGCCAGGCCCTCTCAGTAGACAGAGCTAGGAAATATCGGTAGAACCACCCACCTTCACACATTTATCTACAGTCATTCCTACACCTGCCTGTATACACATTAAAATAACCAGGCGTTCATACGGATGTCTCTAATACAGCACCACGATGTTCATTATGTCCCCTGAGGGCATTTTAAACATAGATACAATGGTGATGAATGCTGAAAATGAAACCTTACTGATGTTTAAGCTACAAAAAAAGTCTAATTTCTGCATCTCAAAAGCATAGGTATAGCGTATAATACAGTAGTATAATCCACTACCTCCTTATACTCCAGTGCTTAGTTTATAAGAAAACAGAACATGTGTTTATATATTAGAAAACTTAAGTATGAAGAAAAATATACTCATAATCCTAGAATAGCTTTGAGTATTATAAAAATCAAGAAGATACAAACCTATTTCTAACCAACAATGGGCCCAAGAGGCATTGACTAGCCAGCTGGGGCTCCACATTCCCTTTGCTTTTGCTGGGTCTGCCCATCCCAGCCTCTCTTTTAGGGCTATTATGCAAAGTGTCAACACAGCACAGCCATGGGGCATCTGTCCGTTTCTTTTTGATAGGGATTCTTAATCTTCAAAGGGACTCATTTAAAAACGTCCCAAATTAATATTCCCTTAAGTGTTTAAAATTCCTAAACAATACCAAAGTTTTAAAAACAGAATGTTTCATGAAATCAGAGGCCCTCAGCACGTTCCAAGTTTAGAAAGGCTGGGGTCTGCTGCAGTGACAGCAGAGAATCCCGTGTGCCTGTGCACCTGTCGTAACAAAACATCTGTGCCAGCAAGTCAACTACTAGCCGGACCACCTAGGCCCTCACACCTACTGCTTCCTCTAGGTTTTGTACAACTCACTTTAGATCTTGGACCCTAATTAACTTTCATGGCTACAATGAGCACTGTAACATGAGGCGGTTCTAGACACTGTATCAGATGATTTTAAAATGATTTAAATTCTTCCCCTTAGACCTACAAAATAAACTTTAATTTAACCTCTTTGTTGTGGCACAGAATGCACCTTCCCAACCACCCCAGGCTACATTGCTAGTGATCCCTCATAACTCATTGCTCGCCAGCACCACCTGGAAGTGACTTACCTTTCAGCCTCTGCAAATGCTGACCTCTCCCCGCGTCTACTTGGTGAGCTTACTCTTCAAAGTGTGGCTCAGACATTCCTTCAGCATCACTAATAATAACAGCAGCAACTGAGCATCTACATCAGTGTAGCAAAGGGCTGTCAACCTTCCTAATGCCGCGCGACCCTTTAATACAGTTCCTCATGCTGTGGTGACCCCCAACCATAAAATTATTTTTGTTGCTACTTCATAACTGTAATTTTGCTACTGTTATGAATCATAATATAAATATCTGATATGCAGGATGTATTTTCATTGTTACAAAGGGGCCGTGACCCACAGGTTGAGAACCACTGATCTACAGTGAGCCAGTCTACCTGTGTTATTCCTAGTCCTCGGATTCACTCTGAGAGATTTTTCCTTTTCATTGTACACATGGGGAATTTGAGGCTCAGACAATGTGCAACCTGCCCAAGGTCATGTCACCTCTGAGTTTCAGGGCAGAGATGTGAACACGGGTCCAAGTCCAGATCTGCGTTATCCCCGCTACACCCGGTGAGCCTCCCACGTCTTGCCCTGTGCCCCAACGCTACCTAACAAATGAACACGTGGTTATCGTCCTACATTGATGCTCCTAATAGAGGCTACACCGTATGCTTTTTGAAGCAGGGACCTTGTCTCGTATCCCTGGCATCATTAGAGCTCTTGAAAAGGAGTATTTCCTCTTTTTAACCTCTGGAAGGCAATTTATCAATGCCGTCATCGAAATGCTGGGGCGAAACTACTGAGTCCTTGGTGGCCTCCAGGTGGCTAATATGCCAATTAGCAGTTTCGTCTCCAGTTCCAGTCATGAGAGAGAGAGAGCCGTCAAAGTGATCAAAACCCACAGGCGCTGACGTGGGAAGCACAGGAGCAGCTCGGAGTTGACCTGGCCGGCTTCCATCTCCTCTCGGTCAGGTAAAGAGGTGATGAAACCACAGCATGCTGGAGTGAAACTCTGGTGGTAAAGCCAGGGAATTATCTGCCTCCTTCCCCGACAGACACAAACTGGAATTCCCCAGCTGTGTCACTTTTCTTGAGCCACCGAGCTTCCCATTAGAGATACTGTTCCCTGTTCTTTTTACAGGGTCCCTCTTTCCACGGGTGAAATGGAGTATTTGGAATACAAAAGACCAGAAATACGCCTTAGTGAAGGGAATTCCTCTAACTAGTTACTGAAGCGTTTAACCCATCCGTCAGGTTAAGCTGCTATACAAATATGACAAGTCATGGTGTGAAATAAGAAACGTTTTCTAGAAAAACCTCAGAAAGCGTGCATGGGTTTGAATGCCTCCACACTGGCCGATGGATAACAGCCTCTGGGCAGGAGAACTTGCTACCATAATTGTTTCAGCTGATCCACTTTGGATCTTGCTGCTAGTGTAGATGAAAAAGTCTTGCCTTGGCAGATAAATGAATGAAGAAGCAATCGTCAAATACCATCTGCTATTTTAAAACCGTTATTTGTAGCTCAAGTGCACATGTGCCCTCCTGTTGCTATTTGGACTGGGAATGAGAGGCCATCTCTCGTTCCATTTACAGCCCTTTGCTACACTGGCAGGAAGAGCTGAGGAAGCAGAAGGAGGCAGGACTTGAACTATTTCTGTAGAGAACTGTAACTGCAGCTTAGGAAGTCTCCTAAATTTTTTAGGAAGCTTAGAAAATGAAGTCACTTAATTCCCTCCCAGAATAAACGGGGCCGCCAAGGGCGTATCAAGCTGCTCCTCCCGGGCAAGCCATTTAAGATGTCCAAGTGCAGAGGAAAGGGTAAGAGCCCAAGATAAGGCACAAGCTGTACCACTCTGATTTTCCAAAGCAATGGCTAAATTTAGCCTCAGAAAAAGCTGCCATACTTCACTTTTTAAAAACTCTCCAACTAACTCTGTATACCAAAACACTGAACATGGAAGTCAGTCATTCTTCTAAGGCTTTCTTCATTTGCAGTGATTTTGAATTCATATTTCTTCTTGGTCTTTGTTTCATGCTATTCACAAATTCAGAGTCTTAGATATGTCCAGAAAAATCAATTAGGATTTTCATTTTCATTAAAAGATGGCCGAATCATTTTTGGTGCTAAAATAACAGATTAACAGCAACCGGGAGACAAAACATTACAAAGGTGGCAAAGTATATTTACAATAATTTATCACTTGAAATCTTTCAACATTAGAGTTAGGGGTGCATCTGGGAGAAATGTGGGAGAAAACCTCAAGCCTTTTCTCCAAGGAACACCAGGCTAAGAGAAATCTTCACGGAGCCCAGGATAACGCGGCATTAGGCAGACAGGAGCACCCATGTCATGCGGTCCAGCTTTGCTGTCCGTAAAATAACAAAAACAACCAGAGTTAAAGGCAGTAAAACTGCAGCTAATTATCTCAAGTGCAAAAAAGATCAGGAGTTGCCATGCAGACTCTGTTCCCACCTTTATATAATTTACAGAAAAGTTCATTTTTCAAAAAGCAGCCAATTTGGAGGACAAGGCCTCACCAGTTTCTGTGCGTAGCAACAATGAGATACTTTAAGCCTGAGCTGAGATACTCTGAAGTGATACGGGTGAGATGTACGCAGAGGATGGGGAAAGCCCGCAGCTGACAAGACCACTGAGCTCTTCAAAAGAGAAAGTGTTGCACTGAGCCCTGGAGCTGGGGTGTGATTTACACGGCTTGTATGAAGGAACATGGAATATGAAAATCCTGACACTTAACTGAAACTGCAAAGACCGATGCTACAAAACGCCCAGGAGTTGCCAGGAGGCGTGAATACATTCATGAAGCACCCACAGGTTGTTCTGTGGTGACCAGCATTTATCAAAAAATGACTTAAAATCCTTTGGGAGTAACTATGACCAATTGGGGCCAGAACAGATACATTCCACAGATGTTCACTGAACACACCTGGGACTGTGCTAAGGTGATGAAGGGGACAACTCAGGGTGTGGCCACCAGGCATACCAAAACCAAGTAAGGTATAAGCCTCGATTTCAAGACACTCAGCCTAATATAAAAGAGGAATCGTGTCAGCAACATGAGGCCAGGGACTATGTTCACTCTGGTCACTGCTATATTCCTAAGGCTCGGCACACAGTATGTCCTCAATATTTTTCCTGATTAAATGATTTCATCTGTTTGAAAGATTAAATGTAACCTTCAAGAATGACAAGGTAGGCTTGGGGCAGTGCCTCCCACCTGTAACCCTAGCACTCTAGGGGGTCAAGGCAGGCATATTGCCTGAGCTTCGGAGTTTGAGACAAGCCTGAGGAAGAGTGAGACCCCATCTCTAAAGACAGTGGGGTGTTGTGGAGGCACCTGTAGTCCCAGCTACTTGGGAGGCTGAGGCAAGAGGATCACTTGAGCCCAAGAGTTTGAGGTTGCTGTGAGCTGTGATGCCACGGCACCTACCCAGGGTGACAAAGTGAGATCCTCAAAAAAAAAAAAAGAATGACAAGGTACAGGATGCTATCCAGAACAAACATTCGTTTCCATTAGTCATTTCTATGATAGGCTTTTTTTTCTCCAACAAAGTTATTAAAAGCCACATCTTCACAGCCACTTTTTACGTAATCCCATCAAATATATCACGGACTGGACATCTGAAAACAAAGAACAAACAAAACAGCTCACTGAGACAACTGACAGCTCACCGAGACATGATGTTTAGGGCAGAAAAGAGGGAAATGCTGATGGTAGAATAACCCCGGCAGCTTCTAGCTTCCCCACTTTCACTCCTAACAGATGCATTTGCCCTGAGGTCCTGGTTTTCAATACATGACTGAGAAACCAGGAGCTGGCGGGTCTAGATAGAAAAGTCCTTCTCTAGTTTTTTTATTTTCCGATTTATTTTTTTAAAAACTGACATATAAAACATATTTATCATGCAGCATGATGTTTTGGAGTATATTTATACCACGGCCAAGTTAAATCTAGCTAATTAACCAAATGCGTCACCTCACATCATCATAGTATTTGCAGTGAGAATACTTCCCATCCACCGTCTCAGCATTTTTCTTTTTTCTTGCAGTTTTTGGCCAGGGCTGGGTATGAACCCACCACCTGCGGCATATGGGGCCAGTGCCCTACTCCTTTGAGCCACAGGCGCCGCCAGTATTTTTCATGAACATATTGTGACCAACTACAGCTCACCGCAGCCCCGCTGTTCTACAGACTTCTTGAACTTATTCCTAACGGTCAATACGTATTCCGTGAGCAATGTCTCCCCAGTCTCCCCTCTCCGGCCTCTCCTAACGACTGTTCTGCTCTCCACTTCACGCCGTCGACTTCTTTACACCCCACGTGAGTGAGACCATGCAGTTGTCTTTCTGGGCTGGCTTATTTTGCTTAACATAGTGTTCCCAGATTCGTCTACGCTGTCACAAAGGGCAGGATTTCACTCTTCCATTGCGGCCGAACAGTATTCCCTTTGTGTCTACAGTACATTTCGGGGCCTGATCACCTGCGGCTACTGTGAACAGGGCTTCGGTAAACACAGACAGCAGCTACTTTGTTGCCCTCCTAATTCCACTTCCTTTGGCTACATCCCCAGTGGTGGCTGCCGTCTCTTCTCTAGTTCAGACGAGTCCTCCTCACCTTGTGTAGGGGTTCATTTCTGGCAAGGCTTCATTCTTGCACCTCATTGTAGGAACATCACCTGCACAAGTGGTCCCAACTGTCTTGCTAACTTGCGAGAGTTAGTCCAAGATGTTTCAAAAATGTTTTGTTTTCTTTTTTTAAAACAATGGATTCTACATAAAAGGACTTCCACTCCAGAACTCAAAAGTACAATGTTTTTTCACAATGCTATAAAATGTTTTAAACATCTAAAATAAATATAGGTGAGAAAGTCATTCCCACATTAGAAAATAGAAATGAACTTTTTTTCAGGTCTTTTTTTAAATTTCAAATTAACATGAAAGTACAAATTTTTAGGTTAGATTGTGGGTAAAGTTCAAGTTGTAGTAGAGCCCTGCACCCAGGGGAGTACTGTACCCTCACATCGTGTACCTAAGATGGAAATGTATTTTGGAAGAAACAGCTGCATTCTTTAAAATACTGAACACAGTATAGATAAAATAGGTTGTAACAGAATTTTTTGAGAATCCTACTTTATAACTCACCAAAGGCCCTTTTGATAGAGATTAAATGTTTTTTAAAAATTCAATCGATCCTTTGTTAGTGTAGTGGTAAATATCCCCACCTATTATTACAGGAAGAATGAGTCAGATCCCCCCACAGGGAGAAGGGCACTTGCCTTTGGGCTGAGGCGTGGTGTCTCACCCAAGTAATCTCAGTACTCTGGGAGGCTGAGACGGGAGGATCCCTTGAGCCCAGGAGTTTGAGATTGCTGTGAGCTGGGCTGACACCACGGCACTCTAGCCTGGGTGACAGAACAAGCCTCATACTAAAAAAAAAAAAAAATTTGATACCACCTTAAACATTTTATTTAGAAATAAAATATTTCTTCAAGGGAACCACCAGAGGCTTAGAAAATTTTTAGTCCTTAAGCTCCTTTTCAGTTGTGCCATGATCCCTGAGAGGATTGCTTTGTTTCCTGGCTCCACATGCCATGCCACAACACACCAAGGACTGCTGTCCGAGTCCGGGAGACACTCACTTCCACACCTGAGTTTGGGAGGAGGTAACAGGTGCTACACTTCCTTTGGCACCCTAGTCCTACTCCAGAATAATCTTCCAATTTTTGCAAATTCCAAATCAGTGAGGCCTGAACAGACACATTCCTGAGGTCAGCATTAAAACATGCCTTGGATTAGACAGAAGAGCTAAGAACTCATGGTGTCTCTCATCAAAGTGCAATTTGACTTCATCTGGCTGCAGAGATTGTCCTGTCCTGCTAACCTCACAGAAGGCCCCCAAGTGGGCTTCTTTAATCATCCCATTCAGGGTACCGTTCCTCTAAGGCAGGTATTTTCACTGGTACATGGTGTGCTGAAAAAGGTTTTAAAGAGCATTAATTAAATTATTCTTAAAAGAAGTTCAAAGAACAGTATATTCTTTTTCTAACTCTTTTTTAGATCAACATAAGTGAACCATGCAAGTTTAACTACAGCTTTGAGCCTGCTGTGATACAAAAAGGTTGAAAAAACGCTCCTCTAAGCATTTAGAACGGTTAACTAACGGACTCAAACGGCAGTGGGCGCTATTCCTCTCGTAAATCCCAACACATCAAAACTCCCGTGCGCCTCCTTCTCTCCCTTCTTCTCACGTATCCCGATTTGCTTCCCCGCGCCAATCCATGCCCCCTCAGCCTCTCCATCTCCCTCCCAGGCTTGGTGTAACCGGTAACAATCCTGGACCCAGGAATATCTGCTTTAGGTGGCTGCTGTAAATACTTATGACCTTATGATTAGGGAAAATCAAGACTCACAAAAGATCAAAATAAACCTCAAATAGAGCTATTATATAGAATAGCACCAAACCAAACTGGTGAAATGTAAGGTCCAAAAGTTGGGTGAACTTAGCAGTAAAGCAAAAAAGGGAGGCTATTAGCTTCTCAATCATGGTATGTCAGCTGCTTTGGAGTATGACTTTTCCTGGGACTAATATCTGAAAGAAATTTCTCTCCTAGGTCCTAATAAGAAAAGGATGCTGTGATTTAAAGGATTTCAACATCCTTGCAGTAAAAGCAACACTAGGTTTCAAATGACTGCTTATTACTCTTTAGTATTGAAGGTTATGTATGTACCAAAGCACCACTTCACAAAAGCAATTCAACAAAGGCCCAACATGGTCCCGCTTCATGGCTCTCTTAAGATTTGGTAAATTAGACTACTCAGAGAAACACCTGTTTACTACCTACTCTTTACTGAACAGTATTTTGTGATCCCAATTTCTAAATCTAAAGGTAGATGAGTTTAATGTTTTAAATGTCTTGCAGAAAAAGCTTTCTACAATTCTTTGCTTTTAAGTTCTTTACCATTAAGTCACTCTCAACTGATTGTTCCCTTTTGAAAAGTCTCTTTACTGGAATGAAATAGTACTTTATTTTCCTTCCATGTTTAGGAATGAATGTAAAAGTCTGGCAAAAAGGCAGTGTCCTGCACAGGTGATTTCTTCCCACAATTCCTGGTGCAAACAGAGTAGTCGCCAATTTTTTAATCTATTCAAAAACAAGCACAAACCTCAAGTGACCAGTGAGTCCTGCTGATAACCTGGGATATGCAGGGAGTGGCTGCTTGACCACTGAGCCACAGCCCCGTGCTGCCATAATACGAGCAGAAAGAGATTTGAAAGAAATTGGACTTTGCTTATTACACAATAACAACGATTCTTCTCCTTTCTGTTCACTAACAAGGATAAAAGCTCTGGATCCTTTAGGGAAATACCTACCTGTGAAAATCTTGCAGATTCCGGGGACTCACAGAATTGTGGGAAGTCCATGGAGTGAGTGTAAGTTCAAAACTATTCTGTGATGATGGTCTACTGTGGCGCTTCCCCCAGTGCATTCTACAGAACGTCCTCCATCAGACGTTCATCAATGGGTCACAAAAACAAAACATCATGTCAAGGATGTTTCAGAAACCTCCCCAGGTGAAACACAGCCATGTTTACAAAATTCATTAACATTAAGACTTTTCTGAACCTTAATATGCTGACGTACACTATAAACTGCTGACACAGAGCGCTAATGGCAGGGGGACCTCCTAAACCCACCTGAAGCTTTCTTCATGGGGGGAACTCTTATAAGCACTTCCTGTGACTACTGTTCCCACAAAGTTTGGGAACTAAAACTAGTCCTAAAGATATCTTTTCAATACAGTCTCTAAGATGGGAAATTCTTGGTCCACACTCTTCCTCTCATCAGGTCAAGTGCTTAGCTCAGCCCCCAACACAGCCGTGCAGAGTAATGGTGCATGTCCCCCAGGGACTAGCATGGGACACTGTCTGATCCAACATCTGCTCCCTCCCAGCCGCTTTCTTCCATTGAGGGACACTCCTCCTTACTTCTCAGGGCCAGTCACTTCCACTTCTGACAACCTTGGACAAAGACAGTCACCTCTGGAACCTACACTCTCCTTTCCCTTTCGTTGTTCTAACTCCTCAAGATACCGCAGAAAGATCTCTCTCACACACTCTGTTCTATTTGGGAATAAAAATACAATTGTAATCATAACAGACAATACTAATGCTAGGATTATGTTATCAAGAAACTTAAATTACTCTCTCTGGCTTTATCCTAAAACATCAGAGAGTTGAGCTTTGTGTTTAATTTAGAGAACCATTTTCTTCTTCGTACATGATATTTGTACATATATATGAGGTGTGTGTGATATTTTGTGACATGCATAGAATGTGTTAATGATCAAGTCAGGGTATTAAGGGTATCCATCACCTATAGTATTTACCATTTCTATGTGCTGGGAGCATTTCAAGTCCAGAAAATCATTTTGAGTTCTATATCATAAATTAAGAATCTTCACACCAAACAAAATTACCATTCACTGATGTAATTTCATGTTTTTATTCAAGCAATGTCATTTAATATATAAATGTGAGGTTCACTATTGCACTTGTTTTGCAACATGTAAGTGTATGTTATAACTGACATTACTGTGTAGATTATGCTGTTCAATGTTTTATAGTATGAACATGATATATGTATACACACATTCTTTTAATCATTTTTCTCCTACAAATGCAGAGTACCTGTTATGGGTTCAAAAAGATTTTTGTTTTCAGGCTATCCTGGGAATCTACTTACCATTTATGGCACTGTTTACCTGGGAAATATTATTCAATTGATTTATAAGCTTTCAGAATCATCGGTTTTAGGGGAAGCATATCCGATTTTCTTACATTACTAGATAAAACACCACACTTGCACAAAAAGTGCCAGGGGTATTGATTCTGGCCAGTGTGGAACAAATGGTTTCTTTTACCAGAAAAAAACAAAATAATATTTAAATAAATTCTTTGTTGCTTAATCCAAACCACAGGGTGTAATAGTTAAGTAAATCATATTATCTGAAAACAGTTCTAGGGATTGTTAGCAGCCATTTAAAGATCACTGAAAGGTGATGTGTTCTGGTTTCTCCTCATTTAAAACAAGACCCCAAGAATAAAAACATGGAAAAAAGCCTTATCATGAGTTTCTGTGGTTTCAGAATGGTGTTTTCTTTAGGAATAGGATAATCGAGTGTGAAGATAAAAGTACTGGTTCCTCCCCAGCACACCTTCCCAGTATCCCTCTCCCTTTCCTGACCAGGGCCCTGCTTTTTCTTCAGGGGTGCAATGGCCTGAATGTTTATGTCCCCCTGAATTCACATGTTGACATCCTAACCCCCAAGGTAATGATACCAGGAGGTGGGTGCTCTGTAAAACGATTAGGTCATCAGGGTGGGGCCCATGTGAACGGAATTAGTGCCCTTATGGAAAGGACCCCAGACAACAACCTTGGCCTCTTCCTGCCTCGTGAAGATAGAAGGAGTCGGCAGTCTGCAGGCCAGAAGAGGGCCTCACCGTGCAGGCACCCTGAGCTGGCCTTCCAGCCTCTTCTGTCGTGTCTAGGTCACAAGTGAACGGCACTTTGTTACAGCAGCCTGCACTAAAACAGGGGTCGCACCCAGTTTAGGAGGTGCTGACCCTGACTCTTGAGTCCGGGAGTGAGTGTCTGAGCAAGGCCTTAATGACCGTACCACTTCCCCTCATTCAAGTGACTGAACGCATGATTGAAGTCAGGCCGTGAACAGAACACTCCTGGAACTACTGGGGAGTTCGAGCTGTCTTCCTGTACATTTGTTAAATTGGCAGACTATAAAGCCTGGCGCTGTGTGGGACATCTTGGTGCCACCCTGGGAACCCCTGCCTGAGAATAAAATCAACACAGAAGAGAGGAGAGCCAAGAGAGGGAGACATTCCTAATGAAATCAGCTGAGCACCTAGAACCAGCCGTACCTGAAGATGATGCTAAATCTGGACTTCTATGCGTCAATAAATTCCCCCTTTTAGGTAAGCCAGTTTAAGTTAGAATTATGACTCTAACCGACCTGAAAGAGAAGTCTAAAATCAACTTACTAACTGAAATGTGGACCCTTTTAATAAAATTACAAAAGTTCTGTTTCTACTTACAAATAAAAATACTTAATATCATTAAATATACCTTAGTAGTAGCATACAAATATCATCAGAATTTTTCTATAACACAAGGGATAAATGATGGCAGAAAAATATTGTCACGCTTATTTGAAACACTGATTCAATGTCCATTATTCAAAGAAATCAGACAAGAAAAAGGTACGTTGAACCCCAGCCTAGCTGAAGACCATCTGTTGTTGAGTTATATCCATACAGAAGTATCTTAACTCCTCCAGGCTTTCAGTGACTGCCAAATGCAGTGTCACAACACAGAAGAAAATCACTACAGAAGGCTGGAGTTGAAAACGAATGTAGGAATTACCCAGTCGAGTGGCTTTCAACTTGTTTTGATTGTGGCCCCACAGAAAGAAACAGGACCAGTGTGTGTGCGCGCATACATACAGACCTGAAATAAGAACTTCCCAAGTCAATACTTACCCTTCCTGTGTGTAACACACTCTGATTTTAAAATCTGATGAGCTAAGGAGGTAGTGATAGGGAGAGCAGGCTGAGAGCGGGATCAGGTCTGGATGGTAAAAGCCAGGTGGAAGAAGAAAGGTGGTAAGAAAATGGGAGAGACGAACTAATTTTAATAATTTATAAGTATTATTTTAATGTAACAGCAAAGTTTAATTTACATTATTTACCATCACTTTCCGTATTACAAAAACATTATGTAAGTTTATTATCAGTTTAACTCCTATAAACATCAGCCCTGTTCAAATCCTTAACTTTACCTTCTTCCAATTAATATTTAGTTATTAGTTATGATTTGCTTAACAGTTGATACATAGTTGGGGCTTTAAAAATGAGCTGACCTGTCTCCCCATGTCACGTGTCTAAAAGCAATGCCCCATTTTCAATGCTTGAAAGACAATGTAAAATTGAGCAAATTATGGGTATCATGATACTTTCAAAACCAAAATTCTGGTTAGTACATGAAAGACAAAGCATCAAACAAGATCATACTGGCACCCCACCATGTTGTTCTTTTAAAAAACCCACTATTAAAAAAAATAAAAAACAATAAAAACCACGTAGAGACAGGGTGTCTCACTCTATTGTCCTGGCTGGGGTGGAACGGCACAATCATAGCTCACTGCAGCCTCAAGCGATCCTTTCACTCAGCCTTCTGAGCAGCTTGGCCTACAGGCATATGCCAGCCACCACCCCGGATAATTTTCTTTTTTTGTAGAGATGTGTTCCCCATATGTTGTCCAGGCTGTTCTTGGACTCCTGGCCTCAAGTGATCTTTCTACCTGGGCTTCCCAAAGTGTAGGGCTTACAGGCATGAGCCACCATGCCCGGCCCCTTCTGAGGTTTGAATGAGCCACTTGCTATGCTGGGAGAGTGTGCAGAATAACTCTTTCCTGATGATAAAGGCATCCCCTTGTCTGTCTGTGGTATTATCCCAAACGTACGCACATCAGAGAATGGCAAAGCATAGGAGAGCATAGGACTTCCGAAGCAGTTCATTCAAGAGGATGAGCAGACCATAACCAGACCACCTCATGATTATGACGCCAATATCCTCAGAGTTGAGGTGGTGATACCCATTTGTGTCACCCTTTGGGCTAACAAGCTGCTAAGTGTTACGTGTGACTAATATTAACATGTGGTCTTTAATATAATGTAGTACATCTCATCTAGACTTCTCCCCTCATCACTTAAAATTAACTGACGGCTGCCAGACCTTACATGGAATATAAGAACATTCATTTTGTGTAAGGCGTAAGACAAAATTAACCACACACTGCTTATTCTACAATCGCCAGCAAACCTAGAATGCAGTGTATGGCCTACACCTAGAAAGTGTGTAAGGTTTTATAAAGTGAATTCCTCTGTTAACTTCATTAATTGCATCATTTCCTTTTCCTTCACTTTCCTTTTGCCTAATCCTCCTTTATTTCATCTATTTTTATTTTATCTTGCTGCATCATATAATCTGTACCTCAGTAAACTCCCTTGAATCACTTTTTGGAAAAAGGTGACGTGTACACAAATAAACCACATCAAACCTGGTTGCCAAAAGATCTGGCAAAGGAATATACAACTGAAATTAGCTCCCAAATATTAGGTTTATACACTGTGACAGGATACACAGTTGTTATTATAATAACCTTAGTTATTATTAATATTTCATAACTAAGACTTGGCACCACTCTGAGAATCTCTTCCTTTTGCAAAGATCAATAGAATACAAATATTAAACCACTTTAAATCAGAGAGAGCACAATGAATAGTTGGGAGACGGGGTGTGGAGGAGGGGTGGGGTGGGAAAGAAAGAATAAAGGACTTCCAGGAAACCTCTACACCAGCTAAAGAACTGTGCCAAGTTAAATTAAATGGTCTTTATTGAACTTTTGGTGTGGTATCTACAGCTATGTTCTATATTAATATCAATGCATTAACAAACTTTCCTTAAACATTTTTAAAAGGCAGCCTACAAGCACAGCTTTGCAACTTCAGTAAGTTCATGATAGCAAAGACCAAAATATCAGAAGGATTATGATGGTTCTCTAAGTAAACTCCAGCTCCCTCCAAATTTATTAATATATTCCCTTCACTTCTAGAAGACAAATGATGTTCAGATGAGTGCATGAATCTTAGCCATCAACAAGAGCTTCGCACACACACAACCTTCACTCCGGGAAACTTTCTATGTCAACTAATTCTTTCAATTCACTATCCTCACGTGAAATAAAGATTTCTCCATTCCACCTTTGCCCTGCTCTGTACTCCAGAACAGAGCAACATGAGTATACTGCACAGTGACAGTGACTTCACACAAGACCCAGCTCAGTCCTAAACAGAAGACTAAAGCCTGAAATAACATGCCTGTGAGTGTATCACAAAAGCAGAAGAGTTGATAAAAAAAAAAATCCTTAAATAATACAATGATATTAACCACTGCACTAAAAGATGTATCTCCACTTGGCTTTGTTCAGATTATAACCAGGATGACCTAATCAAGATTCCTTAGGACTTCTGGGCAGTCCTTGCTTGTTTTCACTACTAAGCTAAATTTACTTGGGAAATGCACATCCTGTAAGTAAATGCTACTTTCTAGAACATTAAATATTGCTATTCTCTAAATCTAATATAAAGAAAATGAGAACTATAAACTTATCACCACCTAATTCTGTTTGCCTCTAAACACACCTGGAAAAGTGCTGCTTTACAAATGTACTTATCTTTAGGCTCCTAGCTACTAGTTTCTCTATAGGATGCAGAATCCACGGGGAAACTCTGAACATTTCCTTTAGGTAGTTAGAGAAAAAGACTGAGGTACAGCCAGGCATTTTACCAACACACGACAAAACTTGCTGGGGGCACAATTTAAGTGTATCAGGGTTTGCCTCACTGGTGGAAGAGATAGGATACATTCAACCAAACACACGAGGAACCTCTGTGAGGTGTCCAAGGGTTCCCATTTGTTTACTGAGTCTGTACCCCAGGTTAGGTAGGCTCTATTCTGTGGGATAGTAGAAATCAGATCAAATAATAGCGGACAAAATAAGAAATGAACTTTAAAACCGTTGTCGTCGTTCCCTGGTAAGGCAACTGATAAAAAAGATAATTTACAGGAATATTATCATTTCAGAAATTTGTTCTGGTTTGTAATTTGCAAAGAAATCAGTCTTGACGTCTGCAGAGATGGAAGATCTTCAGACACACAAACACCATCAGTGCCACCTCTAATGTTGTGCCATACCTGGAAACCCGCTCAAGATAGGTTCTAAAATGCAAGGGGGCCATCCCGAGCATCTACTCCGGCCCACCTGCGCGCGGTGGAGGAAGCCAGAGCTAAACGGCTCCTCCTGTTACTGGTCTGCAGCTAAGCAGAGCTCTCAGGAAGTTCCTCCAAACCTTTGACTTCGCTTTCGGGACTTCACCCTACTCACGGAGGAATAAAGCGTCCAATTCCTTCCACTGGCCTGCAGGCAAAGGCGTCCCAGCCGCCGAGTCCACAGAGCCGACTGTGGTCGGTGGAGGGGAGCGCGGGGCTGCCCTGGCACCTCTCTCCCTCGGGAGGAGGCACTCCATCCCCAGAGCTCCAGGAGGGGACACACGTGCCGGCAGGCCCGGCCCCGCGCGCACCCTGAGTCCTCACCAGGCCAGCGCGCGCCACGACACCGCCCTGGCCCCGCCCGCGCGCCCCCGACACGCGCGCCCACACAGCCTCACTCCGGCACATAAACACGCGCGCTCCCTCAGCCCGCTTCCGAAACACACCCCGACACCCAGTCCCGGCACGCTCGCGCACACACCTAGGACACTCCCTTCCTCGCGCGCCTCCCGGACACGCGTGTCAGACACCCTCGATACACACACGCAACGCCCCCCACATCTTCCCCGCACCCCTAAAGTAAACACGCGCTCCCCTCCTGGTTGTTCTAACACGACCCCATCCCCACGCACACTCCGGCAGCTACGACACTCCCCACTCGCCCCATGGACACGCGTGTCTCATACCCACTCCCCAACGCACGCCTCGCTGCTCACATTCCCCACTCACTCGCTCGAGAAACACGCCCCCCACGCCCGCTCCCCGCGCACACTCCTGCAGCTAAACACGCGCCCCCACTCGCGCCAGAAACGCGCGCGCTCCACGGCTCCGCCTCAAATGCAGTCACCTCGCCGCACACTCTCTCAGTAAACACGGCCGGTCTGCGCACGCCCCCCTGCCCGTGCGCCCCCACTCGCGCCCGAAACACGCGTGGCAGCGCACCCACGCCTCAAGCGCACTTGCCCTCACACCCCCTCCCCCGGGCACGCGCGCGCCCCCGCCGGCCGCCGCCCTCGCCCCAGACGCGCCGGGCCGCCTGGCCCCCTCAGCCGCCGCACACTCACTGGGACTCGGTGAGCACCGCTGCCGCCTGGTCAGGCTCGCGCCGAGCAGCCTCTCGCTGCTCCTCCGCCCCGCCCGGCCCCTCCCAGCCGGCCCCGAGCCCGCTCAGCTCCACACGCCCGCAGCTGGAACGACTCGCGGGTCTCCGGGTACCGCTGTCTCCCCGCCACAGCCCGAGTGTGCGGCCACGGCCAATGGCGGGGCGCGGCGGTGAGCTCACCGGCTCCGGCCCCACCCTCCGGGTAGCACGGACCAATAGGAGAGCGCGACGTCACCCGCAGCCGGGCAGAAGCAGGTGTGGGGCGCTGAGCCGCTGGGCACGGGGACTGCGCCGGAACTGCGCCCGAGCCGCGCGGCGCCGCGCTGGACGGCGGGGGCCCGGCCCGGAGGGTGCGGGCGGCGCACGACTCTGGGCGCCTCACTTACCCAGCCCGGTGGGCCATGGCCCGTTGAGACGCCGCCCAGCCAGCCCTTCGCCCTGCTCGTTCCTCCTCCCGTCCAGATAAGGGAGGCCAGCTAAGGGGTCGCCACGGTCTGCTCGAGGGTAGGGACGGCTCCGAGCAGGACAGCTGCTCCCGCTGCCCGAGCCGACGGCTCCAGGAGCCCCGTTCGCCCGCTTGAGCCGCGAGTTCCCTGCACAGCGGAGCCGCCGGTCTCCCGGCGCCGTCGGGTCCGCCCGAGAGCCCCGCGCCCAAGGGGCCCGCGTACCTGGGCTCGGGCTGTCTGCGCGGCCCCGGCGCACCCTGCGGCGGCGGCGTCTGCAATGCAGCCGCGGGAGGAGCCGGCGCTGCGCAGCGAGCGGGGGAGAGCTGAAGGCTGGGCGGGAAGGAGGGGCGCGGGGTGCCGGGCGCGACGGCTTAAGGAGCCAAGGCAGCGCCCAGGAAAAGGCGCGGACACAGGGCGGGCCAGGGACTGCGGAGAGACCCCGGGGCGTCGGCCAGGGTGGAGCAGAGGATGGCTCCGCAGTGACGGTGACAGGCGGTTCCCCTAGAGTTCAGGGGCGTCCAAGGTTCCTCATTAGGGCAGTACAGGGCTCTCCCTGCTTAGCTGGAGTTGGAGGAGGTTTCTGCTCACTCCTTGGGTCTAAACTCTGTCCAAAAGTTCTACCCCAGCTTTGCTCACTGGCATACTTCTGCATAATACGCTCTCACCTGCCACAATCCCAAATCACACCCCTGGCTCTGAGCAGCCAGCCCAATTGGACACCACTACACTTCCTCCTTTCCCCCTCAACATTCCTAGTCCTACCGTTATTCACTTGACACCCACCCACCCACAGCCTTGCACAAAGAAAGTGCCTGACCCACCCAGACTTGTGATGAGGCTGCCACTTTTCCCCCCACATTTTCAATTCTTTTCAAATGGACTATGTTTCCTTTCTGCCATTGGTGTTAGAAAGAATCTAGAAGATGGGGGTGGAGTCTCTGTTTTGACCCTACCCAAACACACAGGAAAACAACCACAAAATTTTGCACAGCCTTTAAGCCTGTACAGCCAATAATGAACCGTTGGTTAGAGGCCAAGTGAAGGACATCCTGGAAGGCTGAATCCTATCCTGGGTCCACGCCTCTGAGCCAGGGAAGCAAGAGGTGCTGTATGGTCTCAGATAGGAGCTGGCCACCAAGTCAGAACCTGAGCAAGTCCATCTGTTCCAAAGCCGGCCCTGGCAAAGTCTGAACACCCAAACATATTTCCAATCCTGCTGGGTCCTTGATATTCCTACCTCCATCTGCCTGCACCCTGCATCATCACACAGGAACCCTACCCCTTCCCAACTCTGCCTGTGCAACCCCCCCCACCCCCACCCAATACCTGCTACGTGAACACCTGTTCATTAAGGTCTGGCTCAGACCTCACCATCCCAGTCTTATGGCTTTTCCTTGGAAGAACTGAGCTGTGAGCAGGTTCCGTTTGTTTCCCGGGGAGGCAATGAAAGGGCAGTAGTCAGGGACATAGGGGCCTTGGAAACAACGACCTGAGTTAAAAGTCACATTCTGCCACTTGCTAGCTCTGTACCCCACTCTCTTGTGTCTTTACATCTAAGATGTACCTAGCACACATTGTACATTCAAGTTAGCCATTGTTGCCAACTTTGCAAAGCAAGGTACCCTGCAATGGTGAGTAGCATTCCGTGGCTTGGTGGGGGGGCAGCTTTGGGGGTTTTGGTAATGTTGTGTTCCTGACCTGGGCACTGGTTTTAGTTTGTGAAGACTCCCTGAGCTGTATCTTTATGGTATGTGCATGTGTGCACTGTCCCACATGTAAAGTGCTTCTAAAAGTTAGTTGTCATGAGCTAAGAGAAAGAAAGCCCTCCTCTCCTTGAGAACAGAAACAGTCTAACTTCTTCTGGCACCCTGCACAGTGCTGGCTGGGCACACTGTAATAGCTCAGCCAATAGTTGCCGCGTTGCTCTGAATGACTTGTGACTCATGTGCAACTCAGGTGCACATGAGTGCCAGCAGCTCCTGATGGTCTGGATCCAGCTTCAGGAACTTGGACCCCACCACAGAGAAGGAATCGCCAGTCTTTTTTCTCTCCCAGGTGGGGAAGTTCTTTCTCCTTCTCCTATTATTGTTTTTTGTTTGTTTTTTGAGAGCAGAGGCAGATCTATCCCTGGGCATCCCTGCTGTCTGAGAAGAGGCCTCAGGGGAAGCCCCACATCCACTGTGCAGGTGAGACCGGTGAGGTTGTGACCACTGCCACACCACGGCCACTGTGGCACGGAGGCACTGGCTTAGCCCTGCTGAGTGGGTTGGGCCTGCAGCTATGAGCGTTCTTTTCAGACAACCTGAGATGCCATTTCTGAAGTGAGAACAGCCTCTTACCATTCCCCAGCTGGACTCATTCTCCCACAAGAAGGCCTGCCACTCTGAGTCCCCACTGTACTACAGGAGACCCTTCCTTGGGCCCCAAGTGTGGAAAGACAGACAGAGCTGGGGTGGGGTGATCTGGATGCTTCTGAAGCAACTCACAGCTCTGACCACATGCCTACCAAGTGCCCATGTGTTCTTTTATTCCTAGTTAGAAAATGAAAGGGTAAAGCATGCATGTGATTCAAGCAAATTATTACCGTGGGTTTCTACGGGACCATTTTTTTTTAAACAGAGAAAAAGAAAACGTTACTCAGTCTGAATCCATTTGGCAGCTCCCAGACAAACTATAATTTTTTGTCCCTGGAGTTGTGTCAGCTCTAAGCCCTGCTGACACCCTCTTGATGAACCAAGGGCTGGACCTTGCTGTTGATGAGGAAAAAGGGAGCTAATTTCTTGGATGCCCATTTTCTGCCTACACTGCTGCTAATTCTTTGTACCTCAGATACAGAAGATGAGACAAAATCTTCACGAAGTCAGATAACTCGCCCAAAGCCACACAGCTGACAAGCGGCAGATCTGGGTTTCAAGTTGTGACCCTGTGCTCATTCTGGCCTATATTCCAAGCCCTTAACAATTCTTACCATCAAGTTGATACCATATGTTAAAGAGAACAGTCAGCAAATTTCTACAAAGGAAGTTTCTTACACTAAAGTTTGTGATACACAACAAAATGTCCAAACCGTTATATTTCAGTACACTCCCGGGAAATAATGTTATATTATACACTAAATATTTCTGGTTATCATTCTTGGGTGTTTTTTGCATTGGCCCAAGCCTTTTGACGTTAGATGTGACCATGACCTTCTTTGGCCAATGAAATGTGAGTACAAGTGATGTATGTTATTATAGAGAGAAGCTTTAAGAAGCAGTGACTTGACCACCATGTTCTTTTCCCAGTCCTGGCAATTGTGACAGCTTGTTTATGTGAACAGGGAGCCTCTACCAGCCGAGGTCCCTGACTGACCTTGATGGCCAGAGCCCTCCTAACCTTCCGGCTTTGGACTTGTAACATGAGTGAGAAACTTCAGAGATCGAACTGTTTGTTACTACACCATAAGCTTTCCTATCTTACAAGAAATAAGTTTCTGCATATATCAACTTCCAATAAAAGAAAAAAATAGGATTTTTCTCAAACTAAGGGACAATTTAAAAGTAAGTGTAAGATGCATATTCAATGTATCTTTAAGGCACAAGGAAGTAAAAACTTTTTAAAAACTACAGGTAAGGGTGACAAGGCACTTGAACACAGAAAGAATAGTCTTTTCAACAAATGGGGCAAGACCAACTGGCTATCTCCAATGCAAAGAATGAAGTTGGACCCTTACCTCACATCATATATATAAAGTAACGCAAACTGGATCAAAGATCTAACTATAAGAGCTAAAACTACAAAACTTAGAAAAAGAACATGACTTTGGATTTGGTTTTAATGATTTGAATTTGAATTCAGTGGTTTCTTAAAAGCATAAGCAACCAAAGAAAAAAATAGATAGGGGTGGCGCCTGTGGCTCGGTGAGTAGGGTGCTGGCCCCATAAACCGAGGGTGGCGGGTTCAAACCCGGCCCTGGCCATACCGCAACAAAAAATACCTGGGCATTGTACTGGGTGCTTATAGTCCCAGCTACATGGGAGGCTGAGGCAAGAGAATCCCTTAAGCCCAAGAGCTGGAGGTTGCTGTGAGCTGTGATGCCATGGCACTCTACCCAGGGCAACAAAGTGAGACTCTGTCTCTCCAAAAAAAAAAAAAAAAACAAAACTTTGTGGTACCAAAGTGCAACACCAAGACATGAAAAGACAATTCACTGAAAGGAAGAAAAATATTTTCAAATCACATAACTGGTAAGGTAATTCTATGTGGAATTTTACACAATGAATATCTACAACTTAAAAGTAAAGGCCAGGCCTGGTGGCTCACGCCTGTAATGCTAGCACTCTGGGAGGTTGAGGCAAGTGGATTGCTTGAGTTCAGGAGTTTGAGACCAGCCTGATCAAGAGCAAGACCTCGCCTCTGCTAAGAAAACTAGCTGGGCATTCTCACAGGGTCCTGTCATCCCAGCTACTGGGAGATTGAGGCAGGTGGATCAGTTGAACTCAACAGTTTGTTTGTTTGTTTTTGTAGAGACAGGGTCTCACTTTATGGCCCTCGGTAGAGTGCCGTGGCCTCACACAGCTCACAGCAACCTCCAACTCCTGGGCTTAAGCGATTCTCTTGCCTCAGCCTCCCAAGTAGCTGGGTGAACTCAAGAGTTTGAAGTTGCTGTGAGCTGTGACGCCACAGCACTCTACCCAGGGCATAAGAGTGAGACTGTGTTTAAAGAAAAGTAAAAAGCAAATAACCCAATTAAAAAAAATGGGGTGAAAGATCTGAATAGATAGTTGTCCAAAGGAGATATGCACCTATATAGTAAAGACATGAAAAGATGCACCACATGTGAGGAAATCAAAACCACGAGACACCCACTAAGTGACTATGGTCAATAGCAAGTGTGGGCAAGGCTATGGGGCGAGTGGAGCCTTCCTGCACTGGGGGAATATGAAATGTCACAGCCACCTTGGAAAACAGTCTGGCAAGTCCTCAAAAGGTTAATCATCACATTATCACATGACACACCAATTCTAAGTATATAGCCAAGACAAATGAAAACAGATGTCCACACGTATGGACATCTATATGGCAACAGAAATAAATGAAGTGCTGACACCTGCCAGGACCTGGACGAACCTTGAAAACATCACGCTAGGTGAAAGCAGCAGGCTACGGTACCACATGTTGTACGGTGTCATTTACAGGCAATGTCCAGAATAGGCAAATTTATAGAGATAGAAAATAGAGTAGGGCACGGGCCCCATATGCCAGAGGTGGCGGGTTCAAACCCAGCCCTGGCCAAAAACTGCAAGAAAAAAAAATAGATTAATAGTTGCCTAGGAGGTGAGGTTTTAGGGGAGGGAAGAGCTGGGGAGGAATGGGGAGTAACTGTTAATGGGTTACAGGAATTTTTTTTAGGGGGGGAATGAAAATGTTCTAAGATTGTGTGAATATATTTTAACTTTTTTTTTGAGACAGTCTCACTATGTCACCGTTGGTAGAGTGCTGTGGCATCACAGCTCACAGCAACCTCAAACTCTTGGGCTTAAGGAATTCTCTTGCTTCAGCCTCCCCAGTAGCTGGGACAACAGGTGCCCACCACAATGCCCAGCTGTTTTTTGGTTACAGTTGTCATTGTTGTTTAGCTGGCCCAGGCCGGATTCGAACCCGCCAGCCTTGGTGTATGTGGCTGGTGCTGTAACCACTGTGCTACAGGCACTGAGCCATATTTAAAAACTTTAAATTGCACACTTTAGGTAAATTGGATGGTATGTTAATTGTAGCACAGTAAAGCTGTAACACACACTGGAGAAAAGAAAGAGAATGAAGAAGTATGGAAAAGAAATCAACGGATTTAGGATTTAACTGGAGCAAAGAAGACTGCCCCTGGGCCCAGGTCCTACCAGTGAGTGGGTCCGTCCCTGCTCACCACGCCCTGTGTCCAGTCCTGTGTAGGGGATGGTGGCAGGAGGAGAATTTCCTACCCTGTGAGGGGACAAGGCTAACGGGAGTGGAGGGGTGGCCCCGAGTCACGTGACAGTGATGCCCAGGGCAGAAGGAAGTCCGAGGACAGGCTGTTTTTCACAGTGCTTATGAGGGATTGTGAACAAGCCAGGGGTGAGCCCATCAAGTACTGCTTGCCATGGCTGCCGTTGCCAGCTGGGGGTCCTGGAGAGAGCGGCATCCTGAACTTGGCGCTCACCTTCCAGGTTATAATGGTTGGCTGTTTCAGTAGCCAAAGGGACCTTTGCAGAGAGCCTCAACTATGTCCAGCTGAGCTGCAAATGTCCTTGGTCTGGGTCCCTGGTCTGTCCAGGACGAGGGAGGTGCTGAGGGTGCGGCTCTGGTTCCACCACAAACTAGCCATGTGGTAAGTGCCTTTCCCACCCTCTGCCTCAGTTTCTTCTGTAAAATCAGACTACAGCCTCAACATGATCCTTTTACAATTCCTGTCCAATCCAAATCCATTTTTACTGCTGAAGGAAGAGGTCTAAGGCCACATAGAGGTGGTCACAGTGTCCAGCATGACCCAACGCAGCAAGTGCCCCATGCCTGGGCCACCGAGGGCTGGATTTATAAATGACAAACACAGTTGCCTGAGTGAGCCCGGCCAATGCACAGCATCAAAAGAACTTACACATTTCAAGCCACTTGGCTTCGGACGCTGTCAGTGAGAGAGGCAACGGTGGGGAGGAATGTTAAGTACTACCAGGACATGCCATGATTCACATCAGCGGGGAGGCTGTGAGCGCTAATCTGTGGGGAGGGAGCCACCCATCAGCCACTAAGAACCTGCAGAGCTCTCAACGCAGGGAGAGAATCCAACCACCTGCAATGCATTCTCCCTTATACAGGCACATCCAGCAACCTCACCAGCCTCCAGCATGACACACATATCAGATGATAAAATACTTCCCTATTATTTGCATTAAAGTGGGGGTGGAAATGCAGAGACACCTCTGCTCTCAAGTGGCCGTAGGGTGCCGAAAGGCAGATCATCCGGAATAAATTCGGCAGGTGGGAATGAATGATAAGCACCCAGTGGGCTTCAGCGTCCAAAGGCCCTGAGTTTGAATGCCAGCTGTGTGGCACAGGGCAAGTCACTTGACCCCTCTGAGATTCAGGTTCTTCTTTAGTAGAATGGAAACAGAAACACCTCCTGGAAACACGGCCAGGATGAAACTAGAAAGTGGGTAGCCCAGGGCCTGTTGGGTGCTCGGTGAGGGCTCAGGGGAAAGAATCAGGAATGTCACAATCGCTTTGGGTCCCACAGTCTTTGTGATATACTCCAGGATCCTCTCGAGAAGCAGACCCTTCCTACCACAGTTACTCCCTATGCTATTAAAATGAGCTTGTCTTTCCTTGCCTTCCTGAGTACAAGGTAGGATGCCTTAGGAATGGTCAGAAATCTCTTTCGGATGGAGAAGAGGTGCCCTATCTGAATCCTATTCTGTAGCCATTCCAAAGTAGCTGCAGTATGAGTACCCAGGTCCCTTGGTACCTGCAAGTTTAACACACGGGTCCCATCCAGCCCAGTCCAGCCTGCAGATCAATCCAAGCTCTTTCTTCTAAGCATGAATCCCTGCACTTCCATGTGTCTCTTTACCTGGCTGAGGCCTCGCAGACCCTCATGTGCAGAGCTTGTCAGCTGCCAGGGCCTCCTCTACAGTTGCCCGTCCTGGGTTGCTCTTGTCAAATCAGGACCCAACCTCCTCAATCTCCTGGAGAATGGCTCAGGGAACCCCAGAATTGAGGCCTGAGAGAGCACTGCAGGTCCCATGGGTCTCCAGCTGGCCTTTCCACAAGGCAAGAAGACCCATCTGTGCCTTCAGGGAGGATGCCATGTACTCACAGCCCATTGGAGTCCCAGTTGTGAACAGCCCTTTGAATCGGAAAGCTACACTCAAAAGGCACACTCAGTACAGCTGTCTTACAAAGTAGATACCTTTAATTTTTTTTTAAACATGGGGATCTGATTAAAAAGAAACAAGTGTGTTCTTTTGTGGGTGCCAGCAGAGTCACAAGAACCAGATACTTATTGGGAAAGCCACTGTGAAATCACCATCCTCAGAGCTGCTGCCGGCACCCTGACCATGAGAGTGGAAACCTGCCATTTCAGGGACACAATTACTTGAGACCCTAAGTAGGACTGAGGTCATCAACGGAGGAGTCATGCTTGTTGCCAAAAAGAAAAAGAACAATCAAAAAGGAAGGCGCAATTATGCACAAGTGCATTTTAGATGACAACCATCTCCCGTGCCCAGGGAGGCAGAGCTGACGTATTTAGCCCAGGAAGGGCTGCACGCACACAGGTGCTCCCACCCCTAGTGGTCTCCCATTGATTCCCCTGGTCACTCCTCCCTGTAGCCCCACACTGGCGGGCAGATCTCTGGGATCAATCAAGTCCAGTCTGTCCCTTGCTTGGTTCTGCTGCCCCCGGGGCCTGAGGAGCACTGTCCTTGTCCAAAGTGAAAACCCTTGGATTACACTATTTGCCGAGTGGAACAAGAAACACAGCCCAACCCGACCATCCCCCTGGTTTAAACTCACTTCCAAGCAACTTGGAATAATGCCGGGGCCTTTCACCAAATATAAATGAGCACCCACTCCCTTTTTTCACTGGGAATAAAATAAGGAGGACACCAGGGGAAGAATGATGTCTTTGGGTGCAACAGGGGAGGGGGACCTTGGGGCTTCAGACTTCCTGTGGTACCTTCTGCTTTCTGCTCAGAGCTTGCCTTTTCCTGCTGCTTTCCAAAGGAGGGGCAGAAAGACTCATGACAAATGCATCAGTCATTCCCAAGTTCCAGGGCGCTGGGGGTTCAAATGCATCAGCCCCGGTCTCCTGGGGCTGTCTGCGGCATGTGTCCGCTGGCTCCACAGCACCCCTGTTACAGGCTCTGTTCAGAGCTGCACGCCTGCATTTACGGGAAACTTTAGCAGTTCCCAGGTGACCCAGGCCAGGCCTTCCAATGTCATAATAAACATCATCACGCTTATAAAATTAGAGCATTGATGCATTTTTTATGCCTTAAGAATCACACTGAATTGTTAAGGTCTTAGAAGACAGCTGAAGATGGCTGCCTCTGTGTTTTTCTTTCCCCCTGAAGGGTGAATTATTGAGCAGGAATGCTCTCTCCCCAGGCCCCGCCCTGGCCCCAGATCCTGTCTGCACCCAGCTGGTCACCATTTGCAAGGTCAGAGCTCTTCCCATCAGAGTTGGGGGAAGGAAGAGAAGCCCGTAGGGAGGAGGGCAGCCACACAGCTAGCTCCCAGCCCCCAGTGCAAGAGGGGGAGGAGGAGAGAGAGGGTGGGAAGCAGAGAGTGAGGGAGAGGCTCAAAACGAAGCTGTTCACCACCTCACACAGGAATGGAGCCATGGGGAGAACACTTGACTCAGAAAGGACATAGCTGTAGCCCAGGTGCTGTCGGCAGGCGGGATGCAGACAGGGGTGGGTTTGCTTCCAGAGCATCAGGGCTCACGGCACAGGTGAGTAATTCAAAGAGGTGATTGAAGTAATATGTTAGAGTAATAACCTTTAGCAGTCAAAGGCTCCTGGAATTGCTCATTTAATTTCACATTTAGGTGGACTGATCTGTCATTGAGTTAATTTCACATCCCTACCCAGGAGAACTTGGGCACTGCATAATATTCTCTGCAGAGACCAAGTATCCTCCCAAACCCCTTTTCATCATAAAATGTGTTCTTCGGCCCTAAAGAATTGCTGAATACTAGGTAAGATCTGTGTGGGGCAATTCTTTAAAAACAACAATTGGGAGGAGGTAGGGAGATTGGTGTGCTCCCACTTAATGGGCACCCTGCACAGGTATATGGCACACCACCTGGGCGCAGGACATAACTACAACAGGGACCTCACCTAACAACACAAACATTGTAACCTTATCGTTTGTACCCTCATATTAATCAGAAAAAAAGAGCGGAAACAGCAACAAAACCTTACCTTGGATACACAACACAATTTCCTCCTTCAGTAAAGATTCCAGAAACAATCTGGTCTCTGGGGTAAGGAGGAGGGTATGCAACGGAGGGTAGGTGGGGGCAGAGGAGGGCAACGTGTCATTCTGCGTACTGAAGCATTAAACTTTTCCCAGGGAGGTCTAGCTTTGTCCTCACCTTCTGGGAGGTAATCACAAAGCCTTTGGAACGCTGTGCCTGATCTGAGTGTCTTTCTTTGCCTGGGTACCTTGCGTCACTAAATAGTCTAACAATATGATTTAGGGTGGGGGCTGTCCTTGCTAGAAAGATCAACAATGCAATAGAGGGGTGGGGCTTTGGGGCACCTGGTATCAGCTGACTCTGAGGTGTAGAGATGGAGATCAGCCATTTGGGCAACCAGTCATTCCTATTGATGGAGCCCCAATAAAAACTGGACACTGGGTTTCCAGAGAGCTTCTGTGGTTGGGAATGTTTTAGGAGCATTGTCACCTATCACTGCCAGCACAGTGATGCTATTCACGACTCCATGGGCAGAGGACAATAGAAGTTCCTGCTTGGTCCCTTGCTGGACCCTACCCTAGGCACTTCTTCCCTTGGCTGATTTTAATTTGTACCCTTTTGATGAAATAAACTATAACTGGGAGTATAACAGCTTTTAGTGAGTTGTACGAGTCCTTCTAGTGAATTATCAAAGCTATGGGTGGTTGTGGGGAACTTTGAACTTGCAGTTGGTGTCAGAAGTGAATGTGGTCTTGTATGGGTATCCTCCCTCCTCCCTTCCCTCCCTCTAACTTTACAGTTGGCTGAATCCTGCATATTCTTCCTACACAGGAAGAACATACCTGTGAACACACAAGGTAGTTTGCATACAGGATCAGCCCCTGCAGAGTGCATTCCCCTCCTGATGAGGGAGCAGAGGGACACACGTCCCTCCCACACCTCCCCAACACTTGGAACCTGCCCCTAGAGCAGTCATCACACCAACTGTGCAGTCCTACTTCCTGCCCTGGGCTGTGAGCTCCTGAGGAGTGGGGGCCCAGGCCTTGTTGATGGGCAGAGCCTTGGTCCTAGTGAGATGCTTCTAAGGTAGTTGAGGCTCAGCAGGTGCCACCGAGTGGCAGGTGCATGGATGTGCTGACTTCTACCAAGGCTGTTTTCTTCCATAATGGCTATGACCCAGTCAACCACCTGAGCACACAGTTGCCAAAGGGCCTGGGTGCCATGAGACTTCCACAGGGTCATCATCTGAAGCAGCAGGCCTGGGGCCTGGGACCTGGCTGGTCATTACTGTCATTGACATAGCAGCACATTTTGATGCAGTGGGTTCCATGGGGTGTGTTGGGTAGGGATGTTACCACGGCCCTCGACTCTGCTACCCACCCACTCATTCATTCATTCACCAGGCTGAGATGGGATGGGACTAAGTGATGGAGGTCAACAGGTCAGATTGCAACTCACCAGGCAGAGACTTGCAAGGACCTGTCTGGAAAGTCCCCTTCTCTGAGGTCCACAGATAGGTCACAGCAGTTCAGGAAGAACTGCTTTTTCCCTTCTTTATATAACTGCAGTGAGCTGGAGGGAGTCTTCTCTGTCCTCACGGGTGGTCCCTTAAAAGCTCTGAAGGCGGCTTCAGGACACATTCAACAAAGAAGTAGCTTGGCACGGAGCTTCTATTTTCTTGTCCTGGGTCTCCTAGTGTTGTGCCCAGGTTGCGGGGTACCCCTCATAAATCACCCGAAGACCAAGTCCGATGCAAAAGCAAGAGGTAGTTTATTCACAAGCTCGGGTTTGGGCTTCTCCATTCCTGACGCAGCAGAAGAGCAGAGATGCCCCGATGCAGAGGGAAGAGCAGTTTTAAGGATACCGAAAGGAAAAAGGGAGGGGGAGTTGGGCAAACTGCTGGGGAGAGCTGACAGGGGCTTAGGGAACTGGACAATGTTTGTTGACAATGTTTGATCTGGGCTAATTAGCCTGGGGAAGGATATACTACTACTGGGGCTGAGGGTGGGAGCCGGGGTCGGGGAGGAAGCAGGTTGCCTATCACCTTTGGTATGCAGCTGCAAATTGAAGGCTGTGGGGCAAAGTGGGGTCAGTGAAGGTTGTGAGACAAAATGGAGTTGGTTTTAACAAAATGGAGTTAGCTTGGTTCTTTCACTAGCTGAAGTTCACCTAGTGATGAGGGGCACTGGTGCCTGGATGGTTCTGGACTCCCTCCACAGCACGGTATTGGAGAGCGGGGCTGCTGCAGCCTGAGGCTGGAGTCAGTTGGTAGTGAGGACAGTGGGCACAAAGACACCACGGGGTATCCATCTGTCCATCCACCCTTTGAAGAAACACTTGATGAGAACTGACTGTGTCCCTGGTTCCCTTGGTTGAGCATGATGATAATTAAGACAAAAGCTTTTGGGCTCAGGGCTCAGCAATATTCTCACTCTTATCAGTTTGATCCAGACCCACTGACCCATTTCATCTGATGCCACCTCCATGCAGACATTTCTCTCTGAGCTCTGCAGCCTGTCCACTTGCTTGTCAGATGGAAAAGCCCCTTAACTCCGCCCAGCTCACGGCCGGTCCTCCTCCAAGGTGAATGATATGGAGTCCCATGGAGATCCATCCATGAGACCTACTGATGCCTCCTCTCAACGTCTCTATCCTCTTGTCCTCAGAAACGCCAAGTCCACCAACACTCTAGCCTGGACGTGTCCCTGGTCTACCTTCACCCACTTGGCCTCCTGCCATCTGTTCTCAATGCAGCAGCCAAGCACGCGTCCCGCAGACCAGACCTGGTCACACCACTGCCACTCATACCCTCAATGGCTTCCCTGTCCTCAGAGATAAAGCCACACTCCTCAGCCTGGTGCAAACAGCCTTGCCTGGAGGGTCTTTGCTCCAGGGTAAGCTGGGGGAATGCAGGGCCCCACCTATTCATCTCCATTTGTCTGACTCTCAGCACCTGGCACGGTGCTGGCCCTGTTGGGGACTCCATTAAACATCAATAACCAGACAGCGGGGAGGGGAGGCTCAGAGGGGGATTCTAACCATGTGGAGGTCCAACCACTCTGTGCTCCCTGCTCACTGTTGTGTCTGAATGCCCTCACATGCAGAATGGGGACCTCGTGGGTTGTTGGGGAGTCTGGTGAGTCAGTGCAGGCAAACACTCCACGGGCAGGTCCTGGCAGGTGATGAGTGCTCGGGCATCAACTGCTGTTACTCCTGGGAGGAGGTAGCTCTATGCCCCAGGAGGTGTTTTGCTGAAAGAGACAATCGCGGTGGCTCAGAGGTTGGCCAGCACTCCTGTGTGCCTCAAGAGCAATCCACGCAGCTTGGTGCCACTGAAGTAACACAAGGTGTCACCAGTTCCTCTTAACACCACCAAATTGGGTGGGCTTGGGGCAGGGTTCCCTGCTCACATGCCAGCACATCTCAGGTCCTGGTAGGAGAAGAGCAGCTGGGGGCTTCCCATCTGATGCTGGAACCTGTCCTTCCACACGAGGGGCCTGCAGCCGGTCACTGCTCCCTCTGTCATCAGTGTGAATGTGGGAAAGAGAGTCCATCAGCTCCTTCAGCCAGGACAGCTGAGACAAGCCACAAGCCACGGCATGGCCCAGGGCTCTGGCCACCGCCCATTTCTCAGCCGCCTTTGTGACCTGCCTTGCTGGGTGTCCGCAGGTGGTTTCCATCTTGATTCAGAACACGTTTGGGGTAAGTAGCTGCTCTAGGCAGGGCCTAGTTTCCTTCCAGAAAGATGAAGAAAGTGGACTAGGTGACGAGCGAGTTTCCCTCAAGTTCCAGCACCCTAAGTCTGTCTCTGGCATACTGACCAATTCCACCGTGCCAATGACTTTTTAAAAAGTCTCCTGTGACTTTTACTCATTGAAGATGGACACACAACACAAACGTGTCCCTGCCCCTCACACAAGACTCTGAATTCACAGAAGGTGAAAAGCATCATGGGGTTGCCATGGGGGTCTTCAGCCTATTGAAGACTATTTTGAGTGTCCTGGCATCATGGAGGCAGGGGACAAGGTTGCTGGGTTGCTCGTAAAGGATGGAAAATGTATGTACTTTAAGAGTTCATAAAACAGTTCATAAACCACCTCCAGCCCTTGTCCCCGAAGAGGGATCCTGTCCTACCCAGAGCAGATGTGGGCTCTCTCTGTGAGCCCAAGGATGGGGGTATGAGGCAGGGAAAGCCACAGAGGGGCCTTTCCTCCTGCTGCCGGGAGGGGATGGGGCAGAAGGGGGGCACAGCTCAAGGTCTGGGAGGTCCCTGCCCCAGATGGTGGACGGCTGTGGCTCTGAGCTCAGACACAGGTGAGGCACCATCCTACCGCCTCTCTGAGTTCTTCAAACCCACGGGCCTCCCTGCTGGGGTTCCCTCTTCCCCATCTCTCTGCTTGACACTTGACATGGCTGACCGGGCCTTTTCCTTGAAACACCTCTTCTGTTGACCTACATGGGGTCACGACATCCTTCCATCTCAACGGCTGAGCCTCCTCAGCCTCTCTTGCCGGCTCCTCTTTTGCATGACACCCCAACATCGGTGTAGCCCACGGGCGACCCGGAGGCCTCTGCTCTTCTGTATCTTGACCCTTTCATGGAGCTGTCGCCTTTGGATCCACGACTTTAAATGCCATCTCTAAGCTGGTGACTCCTACCTGTCCTCTCACTCCCAGTCTCTCCTTGGCTTCTGGACTTTCAAACACAACAGTGACCCTGGTGTCCCTAATAAAGTGTCTCTGGTAAGGTGGCTAACACCAAATTTGAGATCTTGTTCCTGCTCCTTCAGACTTCTCTGTCTCAGGAAGTGGCCCACCTGCCCCCAGGTGTTCAAGCCCCACATCGCCCTCTTCTCATTCTCCATATTAAAAAAAAAATTTTTTTTTTGAGACAGTCTCATTCTGATGTCCTGGGTAGAGTGCCATAGTGTCACAGCTCACAGCAACCTCACACTCCTGGGCTCAGGTGATCCTCTTGGCTTAGCTTCCCAAGCAGCTGGGACTATAGGTGCCTGCCACAATGCCCAGCTAAGTTTTTCTAGTATTAGTAGAGATGGGGTCTCGCTCTTGCTACTAAAACTCCTGAGCTCAAGCACACCACCGCCTTGGCCTCTCAAAGTGCTAGGATCATTCTCCATATTCAAAGCATCAGCAAGACCCTTAACTTTACCTCTAAATGTTCCCCATGGCCACCATATCCCTCGGGAGACATTATTACCAGCCCCATCGGAGCCACTATCATCTCTTGCAGCTGCTGGGTAGTCTCTGCACTAGCAGAGACACAACTCAATTTCCATACGAACACACACGTGAGCGTGGTAACTCACCTGCTTTAACACACACCTGGACACATGAACTCACCTGCTTAAACACACACCTGAGCAAGGCGACTCCTCTCCCGTGGCTGCCACTGACTTTATGATGCAATCCCAGCTCCCTGCTTTGGGTGACAGGCCCTGTGGCCTGGTCCCTTCTCCTTCCCCTCCACCTCCCTTTATTCTCTTCTCACCACGGTGGCCTCTTCAGCTCCTCCCATGCCCTGCTCGGTCTCTCCCTGAGGACATTGTTTTTGCCCTTCCCTCTGCCTGGAATGTTCTCCCATGATCAGCATGGCCTGCTCTGTAGTCATTCGTACCCCAGCTTCAGGATCACTTTCTCTTTTTTTTTTTTTTTTTTGCAGTTTTTGGCAAGGGCCAGGTTTGAACCTGCCACCTCCAGTATATGGGTCCGGCGCCCTACTCCTTGAGCCACCCCCAGGATCACTTTCTCATAGCAGCCTCCTCTGACCCCTCAACTTAAAGCAACCCCCCAGCACCCTCTCCCAGACCACTTAGTTCTGAGTTGAGCTGCCCCATGGGCTGTGAGAGGGACAATCTGAGTACAGACACAGAGGACTGGCCAGGGCAGCTCCCTGCCAGAGAGGAAAGAGCCCTCCGTGGGAAAAAGCCCTCAGGGAGGCTGGCCAGAAAGAGGCCTAGCAGCCACATGGACATTTACAGAATCTTCTGGAAGGAGGAGCTGGTGATAAGAGACTGAGAAGGAGCAGTCTGGGGAGATGGGGGAGAGTGTGGAGTCACAGAGCCCAGAGCTAGGGGGCTTTCCCTGGGGTAGGAGGGAGAAATGTATCAGAGGTGCTGGGACTCCTGCAGTCAAATGAGGACTAGGCAAGGATGGACCGTGGCCTGCGCATGGTGTGCGGAGGGCATCCTCTGGGCCTCCCGGCAGGGGCACTCTCCCCAAGCAGGCACCATGGCAGTGTGCACAGAAGCAGCTCAATAAACACTGATGGGAGCTGCACATCTGGTCTCCTCCTTACAACATCTTTGATTACAGAATGTGAACTCCCTAAGGGACTGAAGAGCAAGCTCCTAGAGACCAGGCTGCACCCCCCTTTTACTGTCTGTCTCACAACACCTGGGTCAGAGCCCCGCAGAACTGACCTCGGGAAGCTCCTGGTGTTTTCCAGGGTCAACCTTATCTTCAGCCGGGCCTGAGGGCTGGGACCGTGTCTGGTGCTGGGCAGCAGATTCCTTTGGGGACCAGCTCACAAGAGATGGTGTGACAGGTTGAATAGTGTCCCTCAAATGTTCAGGTCTACCCAGAACCTCAGAATGTGACCTTGCTTGAACACAGATTCTTTTTGACTAGTGAATTACAGATGTCCAGTAGTTCGTTAAGGTGAGCTCATACCAGATTGGGTTGGGTGGGTCCTACCCCACGGACTGGTGCTTTCTTAAGAAGACAGAAACACACATACCAAGGGAAGATGGCCATGTGGCAATGGAAGCAGAGATCACAGTTGTGTTGCCACAGCCAAGGAACCACAAGGATTGTCAGCAGATGCCAGAAGTGCCAAGAAAGGATTCTGCCATACTAGGGCCTTAGGAGGGCGTATGGCCCTATGGGGACCTGCATTTCAGACTTCCAGCCCCATCAGCTATGAGAAAATGCCTTCCCTCTTAAGCCCCCAGTTGGTGGTCATTCTGACAGCAGTCACAGGGCACAAATGTACAGTCAAGGACAAGCTGGTTAATGCTGATCACCAGAGCATCTGAGCCTCCCACCTTCGGGCTGCAGGACAAACCACCTGATTTGCATGTGGCCAGTCCCACAAGTGCATTGTGCACTGCCTGAGTTTGGGGCCTCCTCCGTGGGGTCTACTTTGCTTCCTGTCCTAACAGCCAGGATGAGGTGGCAAAGGCTCCTCCTCGGCCACCGTGCACAGGCCGGCTGAGCCTTCTCTTAGATGCCATTTCTCTGCAGGGCACCATTTGTGACTGCTTCAAGGAGGCTGGGTGAGGCCCAGCACAGGGGGACACAGTCCCTACGGCACACAGATGCATGTGGTGGGGCCCCAGCAGTAACTGCAGGAAGCCACTTCCCCATGAGGTGTCTGACGTCTGGGCCCCTCAGTATCAGCTCAGGAGCAATAGCCAGCCCTTTGGGAACGCCAATAGCTACAATGCTCCCAAGCTGGATGCTTCCATCATTAGCACAGCTGTAGAGCTAAGGCAAGTGTGCGACGGGGCACACAGACCCAGGCAGATGGGCATCCACCCCCATCTGTGATGTGGACCCCACAGAGAACAAGGGAGTCTGATGAGACAAGACACTGTGCTTTGGAACAAGGCACTGGCAGGGCTCAGGGAGGTGCTATTTCTGCTGCTCAGGTTCAAGTCCCAAGGGCAAAACTAGGTCATACCAGCTTGGCTGCTGCTATGTGAGCCTCTCAGATCACTGCTATGGACAGAAGTACCCAGAGACCCACAAGCTAACCCACTTGTGTCTGCCCCAGCCCTACTCTGGGTGGACACCAGAAAGCTCACAGTGGGGCCCTTCTGGCTTCCTGTCAACCCCCTACAGAAGCACTTTGCTTTGACCATGGGTAGAATTCACACAGCTCTCCCAGTCAGGACAATTCACCTGTGCTGTTTCATCTTAAAAATTCTTGTGCATTTTTTTTTTTATTTGTTTATGAGACAGAGTCTCACTTTGTCAACCTGGGTAGAGAGCTGTGGCGTCATAGCCCACAGCAACCTCAGACTCTTGGGCTTACACGATTCTCTTGCCTCAGCCTCCCAAGTAGCTGGGACTATAGACACCCACCACAACGCCCAGCTATTTTTAGAGACAAGGTCTTGCTCTAGCTCAGGCTGGTCTGGAACTCATGAGCTTAGGCCAGTGGCTCTCAACCTTCCAAATGCTGCGGCCCTTTAATACAGTTCCTGCGGGTCGTGACTCACAGGTTGAGAACTGCTGGCTTAGGCAATCCACCTGCCTCGGCCTCCCAGAATGTTGGGATTACAGGCATGAGCCACTGCACTAGGCAAAATTCTTCTGCATTTTATATTCTATTCCATAAAACCACAGACTATGTTTGTTTTAATAAAATAATGACATGTTAAATTACTTAATGATGAAATTACTTAAAGTTTGTCCCTTCCTCTTCCATCATCCAGGGTAACAGATGCCTTTGGAATTTGTCCTCAGTTTCTGCTTGACTCTGTGTCACACTGAGGGTGACTGGAAGGTGGGCTGGGAGGGTGAAGGGAAGGGGTCAGACTGGGAGGGGCCACTATAGGCCCACTGGCCAGAATGCCCAGGAGGAACACTCACCCAGAGGCCTCCCAGGGGCCAGTGTCCCAGCAGGAATGGCCTCTCCTCCTGTCCCTGGACTGTACCAGTGGTTACTAGGTCAGCACGTGGTCACCCAGCTCTGGAGGGTGGAGGCCAGTGCTGGAAACCAGCAGGGAGGAGGCAGCAGGGCCACAGCCACATTGGTGGACAGGCCTTCTTGCGGCTTAGGTGGCAGTTCAGAAGTGCTGACAGAGCTGGGGACTACCCCAGCTTCAGTCTCCCACCAGGCAGCCCAGAGGGCTTGGTCAGCCTAGAAGGCCAAACCAGGAGGCCAAATCTCGCCTTCCCTTTTCTCTGCTTCCTGGTGTGAGAGTGAGGCTCTTAGTCTTCCCATATGCCTAACACAGAGTTGGGCTGCCCCAGAAGTCAGAGGATAACCCCTTCTAGCACCTGGAAAATGAGGTCTGAACTCCCAGTCCCTGCTCCTCCCTGTGCCTGAGATGACCAGGTCCCTGCCTGACCCCTGAGGCCAGCAGGGGGCCTGCCCAGGAGATAGCCAAGCCGGGGAAAGCCTCAGCCATGCCTCACTCCAATCCTTTGATGCCAGCAGGAGGCTCAGTGCCCAGGAAGCAAGTGAAAATAGAGCCTAGCATAAGCAGCTTAGTGGGGTTCCAAAAAGGAGACCAGCGGCGTGGGGGTAGGGGCAGGCGGACCCTAAATCTTCTCAACCTGGTCTTGGGGACAATCAGATGCTGCAAGAGAAAGAACAAGGCACGCAGACACTCCACTCGCCACTTATTGTAGGGACGGGGTCACTCACATAAAGGTGTCCCAGTGCCCTTGACCAGATGAGGGCCTGCCCCACCCCCTCAGCTCCAGGGCTGCAGTCTAAACATACCAACAACCCTGGCTGTTTTATCCACAGGGACCTGCTGTGTAGACAGAAGCGACAATTTCCAGAGGCCCTCCTCAAAGGGTTGCCAAGGTAAACCCAGTTGCCTGCCTACCTCTAGCTGGAAGAGGGTCCCTGGCATCCCCAAAGGAAGAGCTGGCCAGCTCCACCTATCCTGGGGTCCTGTGAAAATGGCCAGGAAGTTTGTTCTGAATCTGGACTTTGGGGAAGGAGGGTGAAAATGTTGGTTCCCAGTGAGCCTTGGACAAAGGCAGCTGGCTCTCCTGGGGCCCTGACATCCCCTCTTCCTGGGACACTTCTGCCATCTCTCTCTGGGCCTGGCTGATACCTGCTCAGGCTTCAGATCTCACCAAAAGGGTCACTTCCTTTGTGAAGCCCTCCCGACCTAAGCTGGATTAAGTCCTGCTGTGTCCAGTCTTGACTTACGTATGCATACATGGGTGTGTACTGCAGCCCACCTCGAGCCAGCCTAGTGATAGGCAGCTGGGTCGCAGCAGGCAAGCCTCTTCCACATTACCCGCAAGCTCACAGCAGGGGGCGAGGAGGGAGGGGAGGCTCCCCAGGTCTGGGGGGACCCTGCGGCTGCCGGCTCCAGAAGGCTGTGCCTCCTCCTATCCCCTCCCCCACATCTCCAGGCCGGGTCTCGGCGGCGATGACTGCGCCCCGCGGAGGTTTGGGGGACCTGGGCCCCCTGTGCAGCGGGAGGAACTCTCTGCAGGACGGTCCCCCTCCGCTGGGCTGGGCTGCGCAAGCAAACGCTACGCCGCGGGGACAAAGGCTGCGGCGCATTGGCTGCTGCGTGTGAATTCGCAGCGCTCCGGACCCGTGCCCCCCCCCCGGCCTTTATTCTAGCAAATACATTTTTAAAATCACATGAGAGCAGAAATCCTCCTCCCCAAACATGTCGCTCTGGGACGGCAGAGGGGACAAAGAGCACTCCCAGGATGCAGCGAAGGACCAGGACAGGAGGGAAACAAAGGCGCACACCCGGGATCGGCGGGACAGCCCGCGGCGCATGTGCAACCGCAGCGCATTGGGCGGGGTCCCGCCGGGTTAGGGCCCCCGCGGCTCCCCGCAGTCCTGCCGCAGTCGAGGCGCCGCAGTTCCGAAGGGCGCCCGCATTGCGGCTGCGCGCTGAGACAGTGAGCGCGCGCGCGCGGGCACGCCTGTCAGCAAGCCCCTGTGCACGCGCCACCCGGCCACTGTGCCCCAGTTTGCTGGGCGCCGCAGTCCCCTCGTCCGCGCCCCTCCCCTCATTCCTCCGGTGCCCCCGCACGCACCTCTGCCCGCCCGCGAACTCTGGGGCAGCGTGTGCCCGGCAGCCGAGGGGGCGAGGGCTATGCCTGGAGCCTCAGAGAAGGGTGGGAGTTGGGAGGGCAGGGGAAGGCTTCCTGCTGCGCGGCTACTGCGGTATCTCCCCGATACGACACCGCAGGACCTAGGGGTTGGCCAGAGGCCGGGGACTCCCTCCCTCAGCGCTCCCGGCTCTCTGTCCCAGCTGCCCCCTTTGCCCCTGGTCCTGTGGCTGCGGTGCTGCCCTTCTCCCCCTCACCCCGTTAGTATTTATCAAGCTGGTGGGAGGCTGGGAAAATGGTCCTTGGGTGGGTAAGTCACTTGTATTCACTTAGGGGAAAAGAATAACCAGGGGAGGTCCACTCTCTCTTCAGCCAGGTAGGGGGCCAGCTGGGGTCTAGCAGGTCCTCTGCCCCATCTTTTCCTCCAGCCCTTTACTTGAAGTTCAAGGGAAAAGGTTGGAACATGGAGCTGCTCTCTGTAGGGCACCTGGACTGTGGAGGAAAGCGAGATGGCCCAGGCCAATTCAGCAGGGTGCTCCGTGCTCCAGGCTTGGCCCCTGGGGAGGTATTAAATGTTCCCCAGCCCTGGCTGGGGCTGACACAAAACCTACATGGTCCAGACACCCAGGTCTTGATGTGGGATGCAGAGCAAGAACACCACATCCCCTCCCCAACTTCCATCATCTCTCTGGTGTATCCTGCAGAGGCAGGGGGTGCTTATTTCAACTTGGAGGTCTGCAGAGGTCAGAGCTCAAAGCCTAGGGGAGGAGGCTGCAAGGGAGCAGGTGCAGCAGGCCCACTCTTGGGGGCTATATTGTCATGAAGTAGTTATAGCAGCTCTGCTTCCCCAGGTCTCCATCCTCCCCTGTGGGTAGCCTCTGGGCTTCTGGGGGCTGGCAGATGTTTCCTATGCTCTGGGGTACTGCTTGGCTATGACTCTGCTCTCTGCAAAGGCTCCATCTGACAGGTTCCTACACTGGGACTAATATCCTTTGGTCTACCCTGGGGAGGCTGACCAGGTCACTCAGGGAGAGTCCAGCTCTGCAGAGCTCCTACTTCATTCCCCATTGGTTCTGCATAACTGAAACGAGATTTCCCAAACAGGAGCCCCTGGACATACTGCCCTGCTCTGTTACATCCTGCTACTGGTCATCGTCACAGCTCCACCTGGCTCCAGCCTCACCAGGGACACTGCCAAGGACAGCACAGTGTTCCTAGGCAGCCACTGCCAGGGTGCAGAGCCTGCTGACTCAAAGCCATCTCAGGGAATATCTCCTGAGGGTTTACGAGCCAGGGCAGCTGCCAGGAACCCTCTCCTTGCTGGACAGGGGCTGGAATAAGGTTTGCACACAGGGTGGCTCAGTAAAGTGTCCAGGGCACACACCCAGGCCAGACATCCTCCAGCAGCCGGCAGCAAGTGGCAGTCAGAAGCGAGAAGGCGAAAGGGCTGCTATAGGTGGGGCAGGGATGCTGAGAGACCTGACTTCTGCAGGGGACCCCAGCTTAGCTTAGCCAAGACCCCAACATTCTGGCTTGATAGGCCTCTGGCAAGGTACTTCACCTCTGTGGGCTGTGCCAATACTGAGGTCGTGTACAGGCATTTGGTCTACCATATCCTCCCAGTGCAGAGGGCAGCCTGGGCTCAGACCCTCAGGCATTGGCCAAGTTGGGGGCCTCCTGCAGCATTCCCAGGGGTGGAAAGGCAGCTTGACCTTGGCGCCCCTGCTCATCTTTGGCAGCTCTTCTCTGCAAAGCCTCTGTGGCCTTGAGGGGATGGGTGGAGCCAACACTCATCACTCTAGGGAGCCCCCGCCTCTCCTCGGCCAGCAGGCCCTGCCTGCTCCCGTTGAATCCACTGGGTTTCTTTGTCCCTCCACCCTCTGCCACTACCACAGCCCTGAGCTTGTCTCAGAGACTGTAGAGGGCAGAGGTATAAGTAAAAACAGTCAAGAAGCAGGGGGTGACAGGCATTTGAGGGCTTCCCAGAGAAGGTTTGGCAAGTTAGCCCTTAAAGGCAGAAGCAGTCAACATGAAGTTCTCCCCATCTAGGCCTCCAAAATTAGCCCAGGCCTGAGCCGCTTCTTCCCAAAGAGGCCTGGGGCTTGGCAGTGGCCTCAGGAACTTTCTTTGCTTCCAGGAAGCCATGGAAACAGCCCTAGAGGGGCACAGCAGGTGCCTGGGATCTGTCCCAGAGGGGCCTCCTAAGCTCCCTGAGGGCCTGATAGGCCAATCAGACCACCCAGCAGGAGTGACAGCCACAGGCCAGGAGCTCACATCATTCTGTCACAGGGAGCAGAATGAGAGCGGGGCCAGCCAATGTCCGGACACAGGCTGCCCAGAGCACAGACGCACAGCCTGACAGTAGGGACCTGGCCAGCCCTCCTTCGGCAGACACTGTAGCCCTCCCCACTCCTTTCTGGGTGCTTACTCTTAATTCACACTGTGTGCATAAGGCCCCCAAGTGCCCCCCTCCCTCAGTGCCTACCAAGGTGACCACGGCGCTGTTCTTACCGTCCAACGACAGCCAATCGTGCTGAGAAGAAGGGAGTGTGGGCAGGGCCCGAGCTTTGTATTCAAACACCACTGAGTTGGAGATGATCTGGTTGTTGAAGGCAACTTGTAGGGTCACTAGACCAGTATCATGGGCTGAAAGCAAGAGAAAGAGAGGTCAGGTCAAGCGGTGGGTGGGCACCCCACAGACTGGAGAACCACACAAGGGCCTGGAATGCCCCACCCTTGATAGGTTAATGTCCAACCCTCCTCACTCCCAGCCTATGCCTGCTCATTCCCCAAGGCCCACATGCAATGCTGCTGCTTCTAGGACCCTTCTTGGGTCCCCCCAGATCCAGCCAGGTGCCCTGTAATCAATCCCTGCTTCTGTATTGTACCTGTCAGTTTAGTTTGTTCCTCTGCTCCCTGGTGGGGGCAGGAACTGAGTGTATGGTACAGATCGACTGATTGAGTAAAGAAACAAGTTAATGAATGAATGCTCTTCCATCCCTGCCCCATGGCTGCTTGACTTCTGCCCTCTTCCCATCCATCAGGTACAACTTCTGTTTGGGGCTTCTCTGTGCTTAGATCTGTTTCACCTTTTTCTACAAGCTTGTGCTGACTCAGTGAAAATGGCATTCCATACATATATATTTGAGACAGAGTCTCACTATGTCGCCCTCAGTAGATTACCATGGTGTCACAGCTCACAGCAACCTCCAACTCTTGGGCTTAAGCAATTCTCTTGCCTCAGCCTCCCAAGTATCTGGGACTACAGGTGCCTGCCACAATGCCCGGCTATTTTTTTGTTGCAGTTGTCACTGTTGTTTAGCTGGCCTGGGGTGGGTTCAAACCTGCCAGCCTGGGTGTATGTGGCCGGAGCCATAACCACTGAGCTACAAGTGCAGCCCCATCCCATATATTTTTACAAGTTCTGCTTCCCAGTTGAAAAGCAAGAGCTTCAGCTATGCCTCACTTACTCTGGTTCAAAGCCAGGGTAGGATGCTTTGGACCCAGTGGGTGCTGAGCCAGGGGTGCTAGTGCAAAGGTTGAACCTTCCTCCAATGATCAGAGAAGAAGCTTCTGGAAGGCTCTTATGGGTCTCAGCGGTAGCTCTGAGGGTTGAACCCTACCCAGGGTTCACCAAATACTGTATGTGCTGAACACATGAGAGATGTTCTCACGGTGGCAGAGGCTGCCACTCCCTAGTTACCTGCGCTGATGTCCTGGGGGATGGCCCCAGACTCCCTGCCTTGCCACAAGTCCTGGTAGATGTCAGGGTTACGTGGCCTCTGCCCTGCTTTTCTGGAACACCAGGGCCATCCTAGTACGGATTTCCAGGAGAACACACACGGGGATCATGTTACTGTTTGGGCTCTTGGTTGTCAGAAGCTCACAGAGGTGAGGAAGCTGTCCAAGTCAGTCACACTGCCTGGGGCTGCATAAAGCTCCAGCCCCACTCCTCCCCCAGGCTCTCTGATACAAATCCCACTTCCAGTGGGAAAACCACTCATTCTCCAGCAGCTCCCATTCATCCTAGATGCATGAAATAACACAGCAGCCACCCTGCCATCATCTCCAGGGCACTTTAGGAGTTACTGCCTAAGGGTGACAGTGGGGTTTTCCCCTGTGCTTTGCCACCTCAGCTCCAGGTCATAATCTGAACCAAGGGGCTCTGTAGTAGGGGTTACCTAAGACCTCTGAGGTGTCTAAGCAGGGATCTCCAGCTAAGTTCAGAACCTCCCACAGCTCTGCCAGTGTTCCCGGGCAGATTTCCAAGCTTGTGGTCACTGGCCTTTCCGGTGGAAAGGAAGGAAGGGCAGCGGCGGTTCATGTCAACCGTGTGCCCTCTTCCCAAATCATTCCCAGCCCTGAACTGACTGGTGCTCACAAGCCTTTGAGCTCTTCATTGTGTTGAGGCCTGTTTGGTTCTGGCTTCAAGTGGCTCTTCCTTCAAGTTCAGCCTCACATTCACCTGGGGAGATGGACAGCTGAAGTTCCTAACCAACCAGCACAGTCTCCTGGGGCAGAGGTTGGTTCATGTAACTTGTTCCTCCTTGGACTGGGAGCTTCTTGGAACCAGGGCCCCAGTTAGGGGCGGGGTCTTATACTTTGCTCTCCTCCAGACCTCCTCTGTACCTAGAGACAGGGGCTACTCTACAACTATTTGGCAAATCAGGAAACGAATGGATGAATGAATCAAGAAATACCTCCAGTGCTGTTTTAGGAAGTGACATGTTTCAATTTGGGCCTCAAAACAAAGATACCCAAAGGAAACTTCCTTGGGGGGTTATTAGGTATAGACAGAATGGCACCTTAGCTAGGGGCCCGGCTCTCAGTCAGCCTCAAGCCTTGTGGCTTCTGGGTCCCAGGTCCCAGACTTACTACGTCTAACACAACAAGCCTGACTGACTGGGCAGAGACTCTGCCTGCCAGCTTTGGGAACCATGAAATGCTCTAGGACCAGAAGAACTGCCTGCTGAGACCTCAACAGACCTGGCACCCTCTCTACACTCCCCCTTGGGAAAGAAAGCTCAGGGCTCATTGACGCACATTTTCATGAGCTGAGCACCTGAGCAAGGTACTTCAGAAAACTTCTCTCACCTCATAGTCTCATGCATCTGGTGGGCAGTTTTCAAAGATGTAGAAATTGAGGCCCAGAGAGGTCAACCACTGAACTAGAGTCACATGGATGGTTTCTGGCTTATCTGGGATGGCCCCAGGTGTGGCTGACCGCAGCCCCCAGGATTCTGCAGGTCCTGGCCTGGGACACCCACCAGAAGCACACAGTGGCCAGTGCTCTTATTTTGGAGGGGTCAGATAACTGAGGACAGGCCTGAACAACCCTGCCCTGGGTCTTCAGCCAGGCAAGAACCAGGAACAGGAAGTGGGGTCTATTTTTAGGCCAGGCGAGCCCCATTCCAGCAACAGGTGACAAGTGGTCTGTTTAATACCAAGCAGCCCTCTCCCTTATCCCTGCTGGGGCAGGGGCTGCCTTAGCCGTGCACAGCCCTGACCCAGCCTGGCTGGCTTCCTAATTGGCTGTGCTCCAGGCCCAGCAGGGCTGCTGGGAGCCCAGGAGGCCAGGCAGGCAGGGACAGGAGACCAGCAGGGGTGGGGGCTCCCTGGGATATTTGTGGTGAAGGAGGCCTTGAGTTCAAGAAAGCTTGGCCCACCCCCTGCAGCCGGAGCTTCCTGCTCTGGGGGCTGCAAGAGACAATTGAGAGGGAGAAGGAAAAATGCTCTCTGTGGGCTCAGGAACCCCAGGCTGGGTGCACAGTTCAAGAGGAAAGAAGGCTGAGGTAGCCAAGGCTCAGAAGGGTGGCCAGAAGGATGCCGGGGCTTGCCTAGAACTGGCCTGCTCTGCCTCTGCCGTTGGGGACCCCTGCTCGCCCTCCCCTCTTCTATGCCTGGCCTTCTCCATGGAGCATTGTCTTCTCTGCAGGCTCCCTGGCTTTGTGTGATGAGGGTGGGTCTCTCTGCCCTCTGCGGCCCCTGCCGCCTCCTCCCTCTCTCTTGCTCATTGCTGGGGCCATCAGGGCAGGCCATCCCTAGAGCTCTTGATGCTCAGCCAAGGGGTCCTCCTGACACCAGCCCAGGGAGCTCTAGAAACTCATGCACTCTTTTGCAAATATTCATCCTCTGGGACATGCTAGTACTTCGTGAGCCCTGGGGGTATAATGGTGAACCAACAAAGACACAGTCCCTGTGTTTACCAAGCCAACAGGCGTGATGGTTGGAGGTCCAGGAGGAGCTGACCAGAGAGGGATGCCTTATTAAGTAGATAATGAGGACACCCTGGGGAAGGGGAGAGGGTCAGAGCCCCAAGGGACAGCACAGAGGGACTCTTAACTGGGTTTCCTTGGTAAGGGTCATTGAGCCCCCAAATTAGAAGCAAATCGTGTGCATGTGCCATTTTTAGGCACAGAGAAGATGGCTTAATGACATTCTCAAAGGAGTTTGTGCTGTTTATTCTTTGTCTGACACCTCCTGGCCCCTACTCCTCCCTTCACCCTTGCAAGGTCTTCTCCTTCTTTCCATAGCCTGCTCCGTGGATTGCATCTCCTGGGCTTGGTTGGCCTGGGCCATGCAGGCAGGTGCAGGAGAGGGGTCTGCCTTGCTGCAGGAGTGGCTCCTGGCCAGGCCCCTCTGCCTGCCAGTTTCCCGTGCTGGCCATTCCTGTGTCTATCACCTGTTTTTTTCTTGCTCCAAATAGTTCCTACATCATGTGCTCTTCAAAATGCCAGCCCTGTTTGATATGCAGCCCACAGGCCAACACAGATGACATTCTAATGGACCACCTGGGACCTACTTCTTCACAGCCGAGGAAACCGAGGCCCAGAGCAACAGGGTGACTTACTTAAGGTCACCCCAAGGCTGACTCCAAGCCTGGTGCTCCGTGGCCTCCACACCCTCCTGGGGAGTGGCCGCTCACCTGGGCAGTAGCAGCGCAGCACCCCGGGCTGAATCAAGGACGCTGGTACTGATATCTGGTCGAACAGGCAGCTGTAGTTATTGCTGGCCTCCTGCCACGGGCCTGTGATGAGGACCTTCACTCCTCCCTGGAGGGTATAGAGAGGGGGACAGTGATGGTGCCACTGAGGGAGGCAGCACAGGGAAGGCCCCTGGGCCCACACTTCTTAGATGAGGGTCGGCACCCCCTTATGTTGGTCAAACATGCATATTCCTAGGCCCTTTCCTCTGGGATTCTAGTAAGCCCAGGCTTTTGAGAACCACTGCTCCAGGACTACAGGAAAAAGAGGGTTCCCAGTTCCCCTTCCCCACCCTGGGGAAGCCCCAGGTGCCTTCCTCAATTGGTCCAACATGCACGCAGCAGCTCTAATCCCTGAACCTCTCCTGCATAACTCAGCAGTTCTAGGCAGAAAGGAGCAAAGAGTTTTTCAAACTATTTCAGCCTGTGATGCACAGGTCAGGTGGGACCCCAGGAAGGAAGCAGAGGAAAGAGAGGGACCTGCTCTGTCGCTGGCTTGTAGGCAGACAGAAGGAACTCCGTGTTTTGGAAACAGGTCTGGGCAACTAAGTGTCAGCCCAGGGAACCGAAGTTCTTGTGGGGACTTGAGGAGAGCCCCAGGAGCCCCAGGGTGTGGCGATGGCAGGGGAGGGGCCCAGAAGGGGTGGAATAAAGGAGCTCTATGAGAAAGGCCGCAGAAAGAGAACCGGCGAGAAGGGCCGGCGCTGGAGGGGCCAGGACTGCCTGGGAGCTGAGCGTGAGACTGAGGGCTGGGGGCTGGGATGGAGTGGGGCCTGGGCATTGGTTCCTCCCGTCGAGGGCACTTGCTCTGTGCCTCTGCCCGGCTGCTAGACCAGCCCTCGCCCCACAGCAGGCAATTGGCTGGGAGGGGCCTTGACTGCCTTCCTCAGAGCCAGAAGAGAGGACCCCGCCCCCAGGGACCCCTCCCCGCCCCGCCCAGTCGCCCAGGAACCCCGGAGAGGCTCGGGGGCAGGAAAGCGGCAAGAAAGGTTCAGACACTCCCTGACCTGAAGCTCAGACCAGCCCAGGGTGCGGCAGGGCACAGGGCAGCCCCACGTCACGGTGCGCGGGGCAGTCCTGTGTCCTGGCCTTTGTTCCCGCTTGGGGACTAGTAAGAACATTTCCTCTCCCTCCAGCGGGTCCGAGGTGGACCATGCGTCTTAGGTCCCCTACTTACGGCGTAGCAGGGAAGAGGGGCTGGTCACTCAGAGTACAGAGGGTGGGGGGCACTGGCCTCTCTGGCTCTCCTGGCTAACCTTGGGCGGCCCCACCCTCGAGGCTCCATCCACCCCACCCCCAGACCAGTAAACACCTTTCCCTGCAGGGGGGCGGCAGCTGCGCAGGTCGGGGGGCGCGCCACCTAGTGTCCAGGCTGGAGAAGGCGCGAGGCGCGTCTGGAGATGGGGAGGCGGCAGGGGTGCGGAGCAGCCTGGAGCCCCTCCCCAGCGAACCCTCCCACGGCTGCCAAAGCCACGCATTCCTGCACGGCCTCTCTTGTGCACCCATCCCGTCCCTGCCTTGAAAGGACCCGCAGCATCCACACGGAGATTGCTCCTGATTCTCCCCACAACGTTCCTGGACCCCAGACCTGGCCCCCGGCTGGCCTGGGGTCAGGGGTCGGAGGTGGAGAGGGATCCTACTTCCACCTCCAAAGGGCCTCTGCCAGGCTGAACGCCATTCGGTCTGGGGCGACGTTGGAGGGGTCACCTTACCGCTAAACAACCAAAGCTTGGGGGCAGGGGAGACAGCTCAGGAGCAAAAGCAGGAGGCCTGCCTATGCCTTTCAGTAGCTGTGTGTCCTAAGGCAGTGGTCCAACCTCTCTGGTTGTCATTTGGTGTCAGGGGCCCTGCTGGCCCCAGCATTCCTCGGTTCGGATCTATGGCTTTATGGGGAGATTTGGGGCTCTGTTGGAAGTGGGAGGGGGCAGGAGTGGGTTCCTGGCTGGGACCAGAGCCAGGTAGACAGGTGTAACCCAACTTTGGGATGTCTGGAAGCTCCAGAAAGTCAGCTCAGAGCATCGTCCTCCCTGGATCCTGGGAAGTGGAAGAGCAATGGCCTCAAAAGGCCACAGACAGTTACTACATGAGGAAAAAGGGGAAAAAATAACCCTGATCAACAGCTGCGAGCGTGGAGCTGGGCTGCTGTGGGGAACAAAGAACGGCAGAAATTGCTGGATCACATCAGGACCTTCTCCATGGAAACCACCACAGGAAGGCTCAGCATCCATCAGTTCCAGGGACAGTTCCCATGGCAACAGCTCGCCTGGCTGCTGCTCTGAATCACTTGTGATGCTTGTGGCTCTAACTGCAGCCTCTTCTGCCTGCTGCGCCAGGAGTGTCAGTGGCAGGAGATGACGAAGGAGGGTTTGGGGTGGGAGGGGGCACTAAATGCCATCTGAGGTCTCTACGCCCAGGGCATGCTGAGAGTCCAGACTTCTGATGCAGCCAGGGCAGATGCTGGGGCACAGGGGGCTTCTCCTGGTTATGTGTGTGTCCATGTGTGGATCTGTGCATGTTGGTGACCAGCTGCAGCTGGAGGTGAAAGGGTGGACAGAGCAGAGGAGAGCTGGGAGCAGCCCATGGGAGGGAGGGACACTCAGAGAAGAGACAGCAACATAGCCTGGCCATGGCATTTCTGCTGCGTGGATGCCTGGGAACCACCCAGGTTTAAAGCGGGGAGAAGATGCTGGGTGACCGTTTAGGAGTGACATATTTGCAGACTGGAGAGCAAGGCAAGGGCTTTCATGCCTGGCCACAGAGCCCTCCCTGAGTTTGACAGAGCCTGGCTAGAATGGGTTCCCAATGCAGGAGGCATGTGGATTGGATGAGGGGCAAATGGGAGACCTGGGAGGGCAGAAGGTGCTGCCTCCTGTACAACCAAGAGGAGGAGGGGTGGCTCCTGCTGTGGTGGGGGGACAGTGGCCTGGGCGGGAAAGGACAGCAAGGAAGAAGGGGCAGGTCAGAGCGGCCAGGGCCTCTGAGGCCTCATGTTGAAGCCACATTGGGCTCCAAAGGGACCAGCTGGGTGGCATCTATGCATTTTGCACATCAAATTGAATTTGAGTCGCTTTTGTTTCTGGGTAGCTGGAAGCATCCAGGGTTCTGGAAAACCAGGGCTGGACGCTCCCCCTGCCACCACCCAGACTGCTTTTGCTTTTCCTTTCCTAGGCCGCCCTCGCGTGGTGAGCGGCTGAACTGACTTTCTCTAAGAGTTTAGGGATCCACAGGCGGGAAAAGAACACAGAAGGCCAAGCCTGCTAAGTCTGTCAGACCCAATGGGCCCAAGGACCTGCATTCACAGGGAAAAGGCTGAGCTGGACCTCTTAGCTCCTGCAAGACTCGGGCTCCAGGGAGTCTCTAAGCATCTCAAGGACCAAAGAACTAGGAATGCTTCAAAGCCACCTCCTCTCAGCCACTTATAGATAGGGAAACTGAGGCCCAGAGGGTCAGGTCTCAAGGGGCGAGGACCAGAAGACAGCTCTTTTTTTTTTTCTTTTTTTGTAGAGACAGAGTCTCACTGTACCGTCCTCGGTAGAGTGCCGTGGTGTCACACGGCTCACGGCAACCTCCAGCTCTTGGGCTTATGTGATTCTCTTGCCTCAGCCTCCCGAGTAGCTGGGACTACAGGCGCCCGCCACAACGCCCAGCTATTTTTTTGTTGCAGTTTGGCCGGGGCTGGGTTTGAACCCGCCACCCTTGGCATATGGGGCTGGTGCCCTACTCACTGAGCCACAGGCGCCACCCCCAGAAGACAGCTCTTGAATCTTGGCTCTGACTTCCCACTGCACACCAATCCTAGCCCCCACCCCACCCCTTTGTAATTGCTTTTTTAAGCCCCATGGGCTCAAGAGAGATAAGATACACAGCTGGCCTGTGTGGAGGCTGGGAACTTTGGTGGGAGCTGTAATGATGCTACTGAGTTCAGTGCTGCTAATAGGAGCAAGGGTCAGAAACAGGGTCATTCTGGGCCACACTAGGAGGAAGGCGGTGGGTGGGCTCTAACTAATGGAGGTGGGACCTAGAGGACTGACAGAAGAGGCAAGGGCTGTGCTGAGCACTTTCCTTGCTTAGTCCTTACAGCAACACAAGGAAGTATTGTTCCAATTTTAGAGACAGGAAAGGAAGGGTGACCTTGACCAAGGTCACTGGATAGTAAGTGTGGAGCCAGGATTTGAATACTGACCTACCAGCCCTAGCCTTCTCCTCCTAACCATATACATCTGGTGGTTGCCTCTGAATTTCCAAAAGCAAGCTGTAGGCAGCAGCTGTGCAGTCTAGACCCCTGCCTTGTCTCCAGGCCAACTTGTCCTAAGGCTGGGCCACTACGTGGAATGATATGGAATCTTTCTGGGGATGAGAGAGGACATTTATACATAGATTTTCTTAGCTTTGCCAGAAGGGAAAGAGGCATTCCTCCCTTAGTATTCTGTAGCAGCCCTCACCCTGGCTTCTAGTGAACAGCAGCAGCCATGGGCAGCCACCCCCTGGGGTGCAAGTGTCAGATCAGGCCCCATGGTAGATAGATTGCTCCCTGAGCACCTGGCAGGCTTGGGGGGTTGGTCAGACAGCATGTGTCCATGTGCATTGGGATACTTAGGGAAAGCCTAGACCACTCTGTCCCCTTTCTTTGCTATTCTGCTCAGGAGAAAAAGCAAAGATTCCTCCTTGTGCCCCTGAGGCAAGAAATCCTGTTCTTTGGAGCAGTGGTTCTCAAAGGGAGGGAGGGGCCCACAGGTTGGAATCCTGCATCATAGGACAGGGGCTTGATGTTGCAGAGGGCCAGACTTGCTTGGAAAGAATCTTAAGGATGACTGCTCAGAAGCTCTGCCCTATTCCGTGTCGATGAGAGGTTGTTCTGTTTGTTCTTGCTTGACTTAGTGACACAAAATAAGAGCAGTAGATAAACATGATGTACAATGGCAATTTTCAAATGTTTTTAGCAGGCCTGAGACCCATTTTCAAAAAAAAAAAGCAAAGCAAAGCACAGGTAGACTGTTTACACATAAGCCAAGAAACAGCAGACTGCTCTGGCAGGTGCTACAGTGGGGTGGGGGGATATTTGCCTTCAAGGACACCCTGGTTTTTAAGCTACTTGCTCCCGTGAAGTTTGAGCACCGCTGCTCGAGTGCTGGAGGAATTCCAAGTGCCCTGGGGATGGAGGGACAGGAAATCCTTGTCTTTACAGTCCAGAGCTTCATCCAAAGGCCAGCCACATGCAGTGAGCATCCCTTAGCTGTGTGACTGCGTGGGGGCAGGTGATGGGAGTGGTGGCGGCTGCTTACCTCGGGGTAAGACCACTCTGGGGAGTAGTCGGTCACCATGAACACCCGTCCACTCTGCTGCAGCATCCCCAGGGTGCCCTGGGCCGAGGCAGCTGAGACCACCTCTGCGACGTGCATGTAGGCCATGGTGCTGGCCCCGGCCTCTGCGCTGCTCAGCTGCAGGTTCCCCTGCTGGGGGCTGCAGCAGGGAATGCACATCTCCGCTTGTGTGAAGGGGGCACGCACCCCATCTTCTGACTGTGAGAGCGCCGCACTGTCCCCTGACACCAGCTGGTGCCCATAGATGGTCCCGCTGCCCCCCTCCACGGAGATGAAGTCATTGATCAGGTCAGAGAACTGGTTGCTGAAGGAGATATCAAAGTGGTCCAGGCTGAGCTCCATGTTGGAGGCGTTGCCAAGGCTGGGCTGGGCCACTGGGTAGAGTCCCTGCACCACATTGCCTGGGAGGATGGGGACTCCGCCGGCACTGCGGATCACCCCATTGGTCTCGGGCTGCAGGTAGTGCTCAGAGCTACAGGACTGCAGCTCCCCAGATTTGAGGAGTACCTCGCCCCCTTCTGCTGCCTGTGAGGTCTCCATGGTGACCTCCCCTTCGGCTGTCATGGTCTGGAAGTTGGCCTGGAACTGCATGAGGTGGAGGGAGGAAGTGGACTCTATCCGCGTCTCCACGTGGCCACTGCAAGAGCTGGTCTGGGACGAGGCTTCTGTTTTCACTGTGGGCATCACAAAGGTGCCCCCAGAGTCACTCAGGCTGCTATGGGCATTTTGCTCGAGGGGAAGGGGTTTGCTGGCGTCCTGCAGGAAGAAGCTGGGGGAAGGGGTCTGGTGGATGTGGGGGCTGTGGCCTGTCTGGCTGAAGCTGGACGTGTAGTCCTTGTTGGAGTCTATGGCACTGAAGTCCATCTGCTCCAGGGTGGTGCTGGGGCTCAGGCCACCACCCGATGGCAGAAGGCTGGAGCCGGCGGTCAGGGTGAGGGAGCCGGACGCCGAGGCCGCCGCAGAGGAGGAGTATGCTTCTTTGGCCATCTGCTGCTCAAAAGAGGTGTCCTCAGTCTTAATCTCCTTAGTGAGGACGGTGGTGAAGCTGAAGCCTCTCTCCACAGGTGGTGAGTGCCGGACGTTGGTGCTGACCATCTCGGCTTTCAGGCCTCCGCCCCCGTACGTCTGGCCCTGCTTTGGGTTATTGAGGAAACAGTCGGGGTCAAAGTTCATAGTGGTTTCTGGAATCTTTCGGCCACCATCGAGGGTGGTGGAGAGGACCAGCTCTTCAGACACGTTGGCGGGCAGCATTGACAGGCTCTCTGAGCTGCCCGTGGTGGGGAAGGCAAACTTGTGGCCATCGGAGCTCACAGCCAGAACGAGGCCCTGAGAGGCGTCGGGGGAGAGGAGGTGGTGGTTGGGGCCAGCGGTGGGGGACATGGTGTACACAGCCTCGTTGGTGACCTCCGACATGAACACTGTGGCGCTTTGGGACAAGCTCCCCATCACGGAGGCCACCGCCATGCTGGACACGCCGGTGACCACCGGGCTATCCACCATGTCTGGGTCACTGTTGAGCCCGCTACTGATGGACACTGGGGAGCTCTGGGTGGTGTCGGGGACCTCCACCTGGTTGGTGGAGGAGACCTCCGTGCTGTTCTGGTGCAGCAGCACGGGCTTGGCCACCTTGCCGTTCCTCTTCTCACGGCCCGAGCCCTTGCTATGGCTGTGTTCATGCTTCCCCTCAGACACGTCGTTGTGCTGCACCTCTGAGTGGCTCCCGTACCCCCCTGTCCGTGGCTCAACCTTCGGCGAGATGATTCGGTGTTTGGCACTGTTACACTTGTGGTGCACACTGCTGCCTGCTCCTGCAGAGATCAGAGCGCACACACACACGCACACACACGCAACATGCACGCATGCAAAGAGGGAGTCAGAGCTGGGACTTCAGTGGACCCTGTCTCTGAGCAGCTGGGACCCTAGCAAAGTCCGGGTCCCACTCCTTAGATACGCAGGGTCTCAGACCCACTTACCCAACCCCTGGGGCTCTCCCACAGCCTATGTGATCGTTCTCCATATACTGGGGCCTTTATCTTTGATGCTCTTTTCATATAGGAATGACAGCATCCTGGCATGTGGAAGTCAGGAAGGAGAAAGTGGAGAGGCTGCCACCAGCCAGGGAAGTCCCCTCCACTGTCACGGACCACTCACCTGGCTCTTGCTGGCCAGAAGGGCTCAGCCCAGGGACGGTGGCTGTGTGCCTACCACTTCCCCTGACTTCCCACACCTACTCAGGCCGAGCCATGTTTCAGAAAGCCTGTCCTTTGGGTGCTCCAGGGGGAGCCACTCATGGGGACTGGCAGTCAGAGGTCAATGGCAGGTGGACAGAATATACTTCCTGGATCAGCTCTCAGGCCCCAGCGCCAGAGAGGGCTTCAGATCCTGCCTCAGAGGCAGAAAGGTATGTAAGCCTGGGGCTGTCCTCAGCTATCTGGGGGGGACAAAAGTCCTAAGTTCTAACCTGGAACAAAGCCCTAACCCTCTTAGTTTAGAGGCAGAGAAGAAAAATTCCTCAGGAGCAGAGCACTTCTGAGTGCTGGAGAGTCCTTGCAGCTCCTCTGGACCGGCAGGCCAGGACGGCTTTTCTCTCCCACTCCGTCTGATATTTTCATTATTTTCATTCCATCTGATGAGGGTCATTTTGCTTTTGATAAAAGGGTAAATTCTCCCCGATCTTGTTACACAGTCCCACCACCAAGATTCCTAAATGCATGAGGACTTCACAGAGAAGTGACATGACCCTTTAATGGAAATATCTAATTAAGGCAGCCAAGAGAGTGGAGAACGCACATTTCAAAGCGCAAATACCATTATCAGAGAAACAGCCACATTAGGATGGAGAGTGCCAGGCGCTTGCTGCTTGTGGCGGAGATACAGATTGAGAAAGAGGAGAAGCGGGTGTGGCTCTATTGAGGATAGGCAGATCTCCCTGGAATGCCAGGATCTAAGACTTGGGTTCCTGCTGAAGGTGCCAGAGATGTGGGTCCTGGCAGGCACCTACAGTGGACAGACGGAGGCCTGGGGCCCCAAACCTCTTCACTTTCCAACTCTGCTCTTGCCCCATTCCTGGAGGGAGCTGCCTCTCTGGAAATTGCTCCCTCTTGCCTGGCCAGCAGTGCGGGGCAGAACGCTGACTAAGGCGCCTGCTGTGTCTGTCCTGGTAGTCGTGGGTTGCCCCAGGATGGCTCCCTCTTCCCTCTCTAGATATCATGGCCACCCCTGTGGAGAAGCCCATCACACTGCCTGGCAGGGCCCCACACCCTGTGTGCCCCAGGAGCCCCGGCTCACCCAAGCTGCCGGTGCAGAGGCAGTTGTGGGTCCGTGGCTGGGGCTTGGTCTGGTGGCTGTCCAGAATCTGCTGCACCAGCTGCTCCACTGAGAAGCCCGAGCTGCTGTTGCCGTTGCTGCAGGTCCACTTGATGCCGTGGACTGCGGAGAGAGCGGTGTGGGTAGTTAGAGGCATGGGGTGGGGGAGGGGGGTGGGGGGACCCAGACCCTCACAGCCGAGGGTAGCCCCCTCTCTGCTGGAAGGCTGACTCTGGGGGTGACCTGCTGAGCATGTGGGAGGAGGAAGAAGGGCAGCCAACCTGCCTCTGCCTCTGCCTCTGCCGGAGGGACCTCGAAGCTGCACCTGCCCCTGCTGGAGCTGGAGTCATGGGGAGTTCAGGCCTCTTCCTCCCTTCCTGTCTTCCCTGCCTTGAGTTTTGCTTTTGTTTTCCGAAAGTCTGAGTGCACCAGACGGTGGGTAGGAGCTTCCATGGGAGGCTGAGGGACCTCCCCAGGCTGCAAGCACCTCTTGACACTCAGAGGATGGAGGTTGGTGGGTTTAGGGAGTAAAAAGGACCAGGCTCTCTGCAGGGGAGGAGGTCCCCCCTGGAGGGGAGAGCTTCAGCTCCTGCCCTCACCAGACTTCTCAGCCTCAAAGGGAACGCAGCCCAAGGGCCTGTATGGCCCAGACAGTGGGTGCCTCAGTGCCCAGTGCTGCCTGCCACCCCCTATACTGTTGCAGTCCCTGGAGTTGGGGTGCTGAACCCAGAGTGGGTAAGCTCTACTGCTGCCGGACAGGGTGGGGGCTCACGTCTACACTGCTCTGCCCAGCTGAATGTAGGGGCTGAGTCTCATGTCAGCTCTCTGGTATTCCCCATCCTCAGCTGGAGTGGACCTGGCTAAGAGGGGCGGAGCCCTGAGCCCAGCATGTGGCCCAGCTCCAGTGTGGCTGGGCTCCCGTGGGGCTGGGCTCTGGAGGCAATGAGGCTGCAGCCCTTGGCTGAAGCCATTGCCCGCGGTTTTACTAATACAAGAGCAATTTCCTTCCTCATTTGGCCACAGATTCTAACATGTGGACTCCATGCTGACCCTCGCAGCTCCTGCCCTAGCTCTGAAGGGTCCAAAATGCAGTCACTAGGGGAGCTGGGTCGGTCTCAGACCTGTCTAGGTTTTGATCTTGCTGTGCAGATTCGGGCAAGTCACTCAGCCTGCCTGAGCCTCAGTTTTCTCACTGTCAAAATGGGAGTATAATAACAGTTCCTGCCTCACTGGTTATCCAGGAGGAAATACCATTTACAAGCCTGGCACTTTGTGTGTGCCCAACAAAGAGTGCCTGTTGTTTTAACTGTTACTGGTGATGATGGTGATGACTGAGACAAAACTCAGGCAAGGCTGGTCCTGCCCTGGGGCTTGGGTGACCTTATGGGGCCAAGCTTAGGAAAGGAAGCAGGAAGCCTCTTGCTGTGAAAACCCTAGATAGCTCAACCCTGGAAGGCTGGGGGGAGCCACATCTCATGTCTTTCAAAGAAAAGGACCCATATGTGAGGGTTGGGATTTGGCCAGGACACTTGTAGGGAGCTGGTTTCCTTCTTGGTGACAGCTGCCCACCTGGCCCTGGTGTTTGCTCACTTTCCAGCCCTTTGCTCCTCTCTGATGAGGCCCAGCCTTCTGGACCTTCACCTGTCCCCAGAAAGACCCAGATTCTGATGAGTCATCCAGAGGAAATGGATAGGGCACAGCTGAGCTGCTGGCTTGGGCTCCCTGGAGGACTCTCTGGCAGCCCCAGAAGAACTTTATTCTCGCTGATTTGGGTTTATGGTTCTCCCTGCTCACCTCGTCCCCAGCAAGGGAAACCCCAGGCCAGACATTTTTAAACCTCATCATGGTTACAAAGCTCTTTTCTCAAATAAGCCCAGAAATCCAACGTGAAAGGCAGAGAACAGCAGAAGCGACCTGGTGGGGGCAGGCTTGCTGTCCTGTCTCTTGCCCAGGGCCCTCTTTGGCTGAGGACCTTTCCAAACTCATTCTGCAGATGAGAAAACAGAGGCTCAGGGAGAGGAGGCGACAGCCCGTGTCACCCTCCGGGGGCCACAGGGCAGGGTTTGGGACTGCCCTCTGCACCACTGCACATGCAATGGCCGGTGCCAGCTGTCTGTCCCCTACCCTGGCTTTGCCCAGGCTTCAGCTTGGAGATTCTGATGTCATTGGTCTGGGGAGGCACCAGGTTTTTTTTTTTTTAATGCCATTAGAATGGGGAACCCTCAGCTCTGTCCTGAGCCTGAACTCAGCAGGGACTGCAGGTTTGAGAGCAGAAACACCTGCAGAGCTCATCAGCACTGCCACCTGTGGGGACTCAGAGCAGATGTCCCTTGCAAAGCCTGGCCAGAAGTTCTCCAGGAAAACCCCCACTGAGTGTGAACTTGGCTGTGTTGGGTAGAAGACTGTTCTCAGAGCAGTCCTACCTCTGGCTTCTGGCCTCCTGGCCACACCCTATTCAAGGTCCTTGGGTCTTGGGGCTGGGGGCTTGTGAATCCCTGGACTGGCAGAACCTCCTGGCATTTCTGGTCAGGGGCCCCTGTTTACTGACCACTACTACTGGGGGCAGGTTGTTCTTCCTGCCCCTTGGGGGAGGGGTGAGGCTAGGGCTTTCTCTGTCTCTTATTCACTGCCTTATGTTGTGAAGGTTACACGATGAGAACCCAGTGAAGGGTGACAGATTGCAAGCAGAGTTTCTGGATGCTTAATGCAAATCACCTACTGTCTTGGCACATGCAGTATGCAGATCGTCCCCTCCCCCTCAGGGGTTGGGGATAGGGTGGGGGAAAAGCCCCCTCCTCTGAGGTGGCCAATTGTTAGCACTGAATATCAAATACCATCAAGATGGCTTTCAGCATGTCATGCTCTGCTTCCCCCTTGCAGTGAATCAGTGGGAAAGCAGATCTCTATAGGGAGAAAAGCGCTTTCTGAAAGGAGGGTAAATGACACCAGCAGCGGCCCCTTTGGCGGTCCCTCCCCCTTTCTAAAGCAGCACAAGAGAAGCTTCCTGAATAGTACACTGGGTTGTGTGACCTTCCCTAATGTGTAAGGTCATGGCATGTTGTGAAAAGGAGGGGGCACAGAATGAGAGAGAGGCATTCATTCCCAGAGAGGTAACCTCCCTGTGGCTCTGGGTCATATCTGCCCTCAGTGCAGGGCACTGGACTCCTGGTTCCCGGCATGGTTGGCTGCCTTGCCAGGCCCAGCGGTGGTCCCAGGGCCACTCAGGGGATGGAGAGGAATCCATGTCCCCAGGAAGGCTGGGACAGAGGAAGCAATGGAGAGAGACAAGCGCAGGGGCGGGGTGGGAGGAGCCACAGGACAGGGGCCCCGGGATGGCCACACTGGCCACTGGGAAGTGGGTGCTGGACTCCATAAAGGGTGCCCTCCTGCAGCTGCCCTGGGACCCACAGGCCGGGGGACTGCGTTGTCGCAGATGGGGCTGGCTGCAATGCAGTGTGGGTGAGGACTGTTCCATTGAACTAAAGCTGGGGTGGCTGCCGCAGGATCCCAGGACCCACTCCAGCATGGACCTGGGCAGCTGTAGGAGATGTTTACCCTAATCGCAACCTGCAGAAGGCAGTGGTGCTTCCACTAATATGAATAATCAAAATGAAATCAATGACAACAGCATGTGGGCCATGCTTTGGAGAGCATCTTCTGATGAACAATTTACCCAAGAGGCGGCCAACCGCCGGGAAGAGAGTAATTGAGATCTGGAAGAGGGCTGGGGGAGAGGGTGGGGAGCTCACCCCCATGCAGGGCAGGCCGCCAGCGAGGGCCTCATGGGTTGTGGCTGTTGCAGCCCGGGCCCCTGGGAAGAAGTGGGGAGCTTCGGCTAGGCAGGCTAAGCCTGTGTCCAGACAGAGCCCCTACTTTCTTCCATTATGAACTGAATTGGGCCCCCCAAAAGTCGTGAGTCAAAGCCTAACCCCTAAAGGGACTATATTTGGAGGCAGGACTTTAAGGAGATCATAAAGTTTAAAAGAGGTCACATGGGTCCTAATACAACAGGGCTGGACTCCTTAAAAGAAGAGGAAGAGACACCGGAGGGGACCGAGAAAAGGCCACAGGAGGACACAGTGAGAAGGTGGCCGTCTGCAAGCCAGGAAGAGCAGCCTCACCAGACACCAACCTCAGTGTCACTTCGATCTTGGGCTTCCAGCCTCTAGAACAGAAAATGCTATTGTTAGAGCCACCAGTCTGCAGAGCTGTTATGGCAAAGTCTTAGTTTGTTCCATGCTGCTGAAACAGAACACCACTGAGGGGTAATTTAGAAATGAATGGGCTCGTGGTTCTAAAGGCTGGGAAGCCCAAGATCCAGGTACTGGCATCTGGCAAGGGCCTTCTTGTTGTCATCACATGGTGGAAGGTCAAAGGAAGAGAACCCATTTGCGGGAACCCTTTGTATGGTGACAGTTATCTGTTCACTAGAGTAGAGCCCTCACGACCTAGACACCGCCCATTAGGCCCAACTTCCCAGCACAGTTGCATTGGGGATTAAATTTCGACCTGGATTTTGGGGGGGACAAACATTCAAACTGCAGCAGGCAGCCTGAGCAGACTAGTACATGGGGGCTCAGGCCTTCCCCGCCCCTCCCCCGGCTCCTTGGTTGAAGGCCCGCAACCTCCTGAGAGACCACCCTGTCCTGTGCACAGCACGTGTGTGTGTATGTGTGTGTGTGTAGTTCAAGGGGCCCTGGCATCAGGGGCTTGCCAGAATCCCACCCTTCTTCCCAGCACAGCCCAGATCAAACCCCACCTAGACCTACTAAATCAGAAACCCTGGAGATGGGGTCCAGCATCCTTGTCTTAATAAGCCCTTCACGGGGGTTCAAATATACACTCAAGTTTGAGAACTATTGGTATAAAGGCTACACCTTTACCTTCCAATGATCCTCTAAGGCACTCTATCTCATTTGATTACTGTAAAATCTAAGACTCAGAGAAGTCATGTCTGTGCTCAAGGTCACACAGCTGATAGATAAGGTGGAGGTGAGGAAGACTTGCGGATTCAACATCTTTTCACCGAGTGACTTGCCTGCCTGCGTGCCTCCCAGGCCCAGCTTCTTCTGGAGGAGTGAAGGCAGTCTGGACGCTGATCCGCTCAGTGGGCAGAGGAGGAAAGCTTCCCTCTCTTCAAGAGGTGGAGGTTCACAGCCTTGCGCAGTGAGGAGAGCCTATTTCCTGCAGCAGAATCTGGGGCTGGCACCAGTGCTGCCCAACTGAGCTGGATGGCTGTCGCAGCAGCACCAGGCTCACTTTGTTTGTGGTATCAGTAGGAGGCAGAGAATTTGAAGTCCCTGGCTCTTTTCTCTTGTAATTTTCCTCACTTAGGGGCCAGGCCAGGTGAGCAGTCAAGCCCGAGTGAGTGGCCGTTCAGCTGGCCAAGCCCCCAGGCCAGAGCAGAAGGAACTCTCCCATCAGCCTCCAAGGGGAGGGTCTGATGGCATCGGCTGGTGGGAAATCCAGAGTGAGCTAGAGAGGAGCGGCAGGGGGCCCAGGGCCACCATCTCAGGGAGGCTGAGGTGGCCATGGCAGTTCAGTGTTTGGGCCTGTGCACTGCGGGTTCCTGCAGGTATGTCCCGGCCTCACCGTGGTAGGCTGGCGTGCCTAGGCAGGGGTGCTTTTAGGGGAAATTTCTATGAAAGACAAAGAACCCAATTAAGGGCTTCATTCTGGATAGCACAGGGTTTGCGTGGGCAGTATTGGCTCCAAGACAGGGCCTCTTGGCTTGGATTTCCCGTCACTGGGAGTGAGACGGGGGTGTGGAGGGGACCCACTGAGTGACAGCCTTTGGGGGCTGAGGGACAGCTTCCTTTTGGTTGTCTGTGGAAGCCACAAACTTTCATTTCCTGATGTGGCTGCCTATTTACCAGTGGAACTTTCCTGAAGGGCAGGGCGGACCTCTGAGCTCAATGCCCTTGAGTTGGCTACGCATCACTCATGTCACTGTCCCCCATAAAGATAAATGGACACCACACCTCAGAGTCTGGTTTGGTAGCATGCATAGGAGATCTGAGCAGGCCAGGGTGGAAAGCCCCGAGTGAGAGGATGCTTTCTGCTCTGAAAAGGATTTGGACAAAGAGTCAGAAGGGGGAAGTCTGGAAGCTCTCCTTGGCCCACCAAGGCCTTGGGAAGTGGGCGGGAGCCAGCTGTGTGCCCCCCTTTGCTCTGCAGGGCAGTAATTTCTGGAAGGATGACAGGGTAAGTCCGGCTGGAGTGTTGGTCACCACGGTAACACCACAGGCAGCACCTGCTGGAATTGACATTTGGCCTTTCTTTGCAGGGGGGAGCGATTCCTTGGTTCTGTGGTAAGCAAGTGATAAGGACAAGTGGCAGTGTCCTTGTCCAGAGGGTTGTGGAGGTCCCTTCATTCTCCTTGGCCTGTTCATCTTTCGTCCCATCCAGGGACCGACCACCCAAGAAGGATCCATACCGAGAGTGACCATTTGACTCACAGAACCAGGTCACCCTGGGAACTGAAAAGGGTGCTGCGTCGTTTGTCCAGGCAGTGGTAAAGACAACTGGGAGTGACTTTTGGGTCCCCCCAAGTTGTTGACACTAGGCCTGTCTCCATGGCGACAAGGTCAGTGGGAAACGGCAGCTGGGTTGGGCTAATTTTCACCGTATTCTTGTTGACAGGAGCACAGGCCCTGCTTCTGATTTCTTGGTTCAACTGGATGAAATTTTCATTAGATTTAACGTCTCATATCCAGACACCCACGTACTATTCAATTTCCCGATCTCACCACTCAACTCTCATTCTCCTATTGGTCCTGAGGACAAAATTTGCAGAAATCTCATTTCAAGGAGTGCAGAGGCTCAGCGGGGACAGGATGGAGTGGGTGCTTGTGTGTGTGGTGTGGGGTGTATCTGCTGTGTTCCTGATGAGCCTGGGATGTGGGGCTTCAAGGTTCCCCATTTTACTAGGAGGTGCAGGCTTCGATCCAGTGTCACACATCCTCTGGGAAAAGGCAGAGGATGAGGGCCCAGCAGAAAGCCTGGGTGTTGAGAACTTAACCTGGCCATCTCCCTTCAGGCAGATGGGCCTCAGAGGTGAGGTGCAGGGAGGGAGCAAATTGCTGCTGGCCAGTGACTCCAAGGCCAGGAGATGCATAGCATGGGGGACGGCATGCCCTTTGCCTCTGCACTTGACCTCACTGGACAGCTCCAAGCTGCTCAGTGACATAGAAAGTGGCCAGATGTGGCATGTCAGAGCTGCCCGGAGGCTCTCAGAATATCCTCCTGATTGGATAAGTGGCATCGTTACCAGGCTGGGAATTCTTCCCACCATAGGAGCAGGGATATACTAGGATTTCTGATTGTCTAGAAACATGACAAAAGCATTTAGCAGGAAGGGAAGAAGCTTTGATCATACCTCCACATCCAGGAGCCACGTGGCCCCTGGTATCCCATTCTCCCAGGCCCTGGCAGGGGCAGAGATGGCGGGGATGAGGGAGTGACCTGCTGTCTGTCCAGCCTCTCTAGGCTCTTACCTCTGGTGAGACTGCCCTAGGACTCTCTGTTTGGCTGCCCTTCAGGTGTCTGGAGGGAGGCCGCTCCCAACTGCGTGGCCTAGAGCTTTTGACTTTCAGAGAGGCTGCAAATCTGAAGATCTACTTGTTGGAAATACATTCTAAATTTAACAGACCCACTGCCTGGAGATGAGCAGGGCTCAGAATCAGCTCTGGGTGGCAGTGAGGACTGAGACCCAGGCAGCACAGACGCCTCCCCAGCACCGACACAGAGGGCTCCATGAAAGCAGGGACCCATGTAACAGCAGGGGGTGAGCAGTGCTGGAGTGGCCCTGAGCAGGGAGAGGCAGGAAATCCAAAGGAGTATTTCTCTTCCAGCCCTAGGTGGGGCTGGCTGAGCTCCATAAGATGTAGCCTGAGGGGGGAATGAACATTTGCAACAGGACCCTGGATTGTGATACCCACTGGATGCTCTCAGCTGGCTGCTCCCATGCCAGCAGGTCCTCCCCAGCCCCTTCCATGCTGTCCCTGCCATCCCTGACTCCCGTCCTGTGGACACAGGCAGGGAGCAGGGCCTCTGCTGTTTTGGACAGAGCTGCTGTCCCTGACCCTGGGCCTGCTACAGGAACATAGAGTTACTTCCTTTGGTGGGACTCCGGTGTGACTTCTCACAAGTTTATGTCAGCACATGTCTGGCAAGACCCCATGGTGTGCTGGCCCTGACCCAGCTGCAAACCAGGGCAGCCTCTAGGGTGAAAGTGTAACCGGGGGCCTATGGAAGGACACCCAGGAATCACAAACCCAATTCTCTATACATGTTGTGGGGGACTGCCACCCTCTGGGAGAGTGTCCAGTCAAAACTTGGCAGCGCCTCCAAGGTTTGTCTCCTTCCCTCCCAGATGCGACTTCCGAGAGACCTGAAAGGTGTTGGTCCTGCTCTCCAGCACGGAGCTCCTTAGAAGGCCTTTTTCTGGAAGCTGCTTGAGGCTGGGGTTCCTCAAAATGTGTGGTCCTGGGGACCCCAGCATGAGAAAAACCTCAGATTCCTCTGGCACATTCCAGACCCATGGATCAGAATACGTGGGGAGGGCTTAGGGCTCTGCTCCCTAACACCCTCCTGGTGTTCTGGCTGCTTTTGCTGCCTCTGCTCAGGCACTGCTAGGCTTTATGGCTTCTGGGCACAACGGTGCCTGGATCTGCCTGAGCCCGAGGGACAGGACAGCCCGGAGGGAGGGTGGGTGGGTGCCAAGCCCACTCCTGATTTTTTGTCCTCAATTCTATCCTGACAGTCTCACCTCAGAGTTAGAGACCCTTAAAAATGCTTCTGAGTAAACACTGCTGGCCAGAGAGAAATCCTCCACCCCTTTCTCATGATACATGACCCCCAGCCCCCCATGCCACACCCAAAGCTCCATGGGGGGAACGTCCTTGCAACTTTTCAGCTAGCTGTCCCTCCTTCTGCACAAGCTCTGTCTGAGAACTAGGCACATATCCCCCAGTCAGGGGTGAGCTCCCAGTCTCTCCTCCCACTGCCAGCCAGGTGGTGTCTGGGCAGGACAGAATAAGCTGATGGCAAAGGTGGGGCCTTTCCCCAGAGCCCTCTCCTGCTTGTTCCAGCCCCGCAGCAAGCCCCAGCGCCCCCATCCCCAAATCACAGAGCAGTCCCCTGACAGGTCCTGACAGGCCTCCCATCACATCTCAGATGCCACATGCAGGGCAGGGGTGGGACAGTGCCCCCTGCCTGCGGGTTCCCACTGGACTGTGGGGAAGTCCGCCTCCCCCGCAGCGCCCCTCTCGGAGCCGGTTGCTGCCACTGGCCACCAGGTGGCGCTATCGGACCAGGAACCGGTTCAGTGAGGCCGCGGAAAGGAAAGCCTGTGTTGATTTTACTTCTTGATACTCTATAATCACCAGGATTACAATCTAAGCAAAAAAGCAAAACAAATAAACACAGCCCCCCTCACTGGATCTTTGGTCTTTGTCTGAAAAATTACAATAAAACAAAAGATGCATAGAAAATACAAGCCAAGGCTTGGGTGTTAGCAACAGCCAGGGCCTGGTGGGCAGGTGCAGGCAGGGGTGGGGGCTCTGGGCCTGGGGGTTCCATGGGCTTCTGTCAGGGCTCCTAGGAGGCAGGGGGCTGCTGATCAGCCTGCTCTGTTGGATTCCTCTGCCACTGCAGCCACTGCTCAGCCACCCTGGCCTCTTCTAGGTCCTGGAACTCGCAGGGTCTTGCAATGCTGGGCTTGCAGGAGCATGGAGAACAGAGTAAGACCATTTCTCAGAGCTGTGAGGGGCCGAGACCGTGGCTCCCAGCCACACCAACAGACTACAGATGAGTAATGACAGCCTACTCAAACCCCACACTTGGCCCGACTCACCATGGCCTCACTCTAACTCAGTGCGGCCTCCTCCTCCAATTCACCAGGGCCTCCATCCAACTCACTGTGGCTTTCACCCTCAATGCACCACGGTTTACACCCCCAACTCACTGTGGCCTCTATCTCTAATTCACCATGGTCTCCACCCTCAACTCACCATGGTGCTACCCTAACTCACTGTGGCCTCTATCTCCACTCACCAGGGCCCCCACCCCAACTCAGGGCTGCCCCCACCTCAACTCCTGTGGCTTCCACCCCAACTCCTATTCCTCCCACCCCAACACCTGTGGCCCCCACTACAACTCACGGCTGCTCCCCACCCTCAACTCACTGTGGCCCCTACCTGTAACTTACTGCCACCCCCACCCCTAACTCAGTGTGGTCCTCACCCCAACACTGTGGCCCTCACTCTCAACTCGCTGTGGCTTCCACCCCCAAACCACTGCGGCCTCCACCCTAACTCACTGCTGCGTCCACCCTCAACTCACTGTGGCCCTTACCCCAACTCACTATGGCTTCCACCCTAACTCACTATGGCCTCCCCAACCCACAATCATTCCCACCATGGAGGTGAGTTTGCCTTTGGAGAAATCATTATAGGTAGAGGTGCTGGAAAAGTAAGCGCCCCTGCCCTTGTGAGCTCACAAGTGTACCCACATTCATGTGTGGCAAGGGCTGCTGTGCTCATATGTGTGGGAGCACACATTGGGGTGGCTGCAGGCTTGGCACTGTGCTGATTCCATAGGCTGGCTGCCGCTTTGCCCAACCAGTGCTTGACACTTGCCCCAGATGCCTCGGGACTCTGTGAGGACAGAAGAACTCCAGAGAAGGCAGTCAGAGCGTAACCACACCCAGAGGCGGCTGGCAGAGCATGACCTTTGGGGCCATCAAGATCTGATGTAGGCCCAGGCCTTGGTCAGGGCTGTAGGATTTCTGGCCAACGACCAGGACACTCTGAGAGCAGCCTCCAGGTGGAGATAATGGGGCAAGGTCACCCTTTGGGGAAGGACTCTGAATGCAGCCTACAAGTCTTGCTTTTGTCCCTCACTCTGGATGGTACAACCTCGTCTACTGCTAGCTGGGAAATGACTAGCCTGCCCATCCTCGCCCAGGCTTCCAGGAAATGGGGCTGGTGCTCAGAGGTAGAGGATCGGCTCCAAGGGAACTGGCTCCATCTGGCTCCCTGTAGGCTCAGCTAGAGCCTAGGTGGGAGGTTTGAGGCGGGGGGCTAGAATCACTGTGGTTCTGAGCAGCCAAAGATCACTAAGCAAGTTTCCTGCCATCCTGGCAGTGCTGGGGCACAGGAAACTTCCTGGAAGATCAGTCCATTCCACTCAAAATCACCTCTCAGCGGCTGCTGTGGGAAGAGAGGAGCCCTACCTAGCTCCCTGCTCATGTGATGGGAGTTTACTGGGTACAAAGCTGGTGTTCTCTCAGACCAGTTGCATTGAGATAGACTCCAGAATTTACAGACTGAGGAATACTGAGCTTTAGATCATGTTCACTTGAGTTCTATAAACTCCAGTCCCCAGACAGAAGCCCAAATAATCATCCCCAGGCCTAGAGCTGAAAAGAGCAATTCTGTGCACCATGATCCAGAAAGCTGAAGCCTACAGGGGCACCCCAGGCCAAACTCAGCTCTGCTCAGCCCTGAATGACTCACATGCAGAACCTTATTCCCCAAAGTATGTTAGGGCATGAGTCCTTAGCAAAAAAAATACACTTCCCAGACTCCCTTGAAACTAGGGGTTCCCACATGACTTAATTCTGGCCAATGGTATATGAGTAGAAAAGATGTGTGTAATTTTTCAACCCTGTCGATAAAGGGAAGAAGCTTTTCTCCCCTTCCAACTGGTTGGAATGCAGTTGCAATGGCAGGAGCTGAAGCAGCCATCTGGGACCTACACAAAAGAGGGCAACAAGCTAGAAAGGGCAGGGTAACCACCTGGCAGGAAGCTGAGTGGCTGATCCCTGACACTGTGGGGCTGCCACAGCAACCCTGAACTGCTGTGTGAAAGAGAAATAAGCTTCTATTTCATTTAAGCTGCTGTTTTTGCTTTTTGTCACAGAGGCAGGACCTGTATTCTAACTGCTACAGAAGAGATTACAAGAGACAAGAAGGAGTTTTGGAAATACAGTGGGAATTCCTATCAGATGTCTTCATTTATTTCTGTGTTCATTTTCTTATCTGGAGGAGCACTCCTCAGATGGCAGGTTGAAGGGAAGCCTCCTCTGACCAAAGGGCACAAATTACAAGAATCAAGATGGGACTCTGAGAATAAGCCCAGCTGGTGAGCTTTCCCAAGGCATGAGAACAATGAGCCTCTCATCTCACAACAGGTGAGGTGAAGGCTGCGGATCAGAGTTCCCCTTCACCACCGATAAGCACAACATTTTGATTAAACCACTGACAACTCTGCTGTAGGGCAGAGAAATTTGGAAACATCAGGAAATCAAACTGTGAAGTCTTTGAAGGAATGTGATTTATGTGAAAATGTGATGAAGCTAATGTGTTTGGCTCCAGTGTTGGGTAGCATGCCTGATTCTGATGCCTTCTTGGCTCTGAGCACACTCTGCTTACCCTGAGCACAGTTAGCTGGTGCTCTGCGTGCGTTCCAGGCCCGATCGGCATCTAAGCTTCTGTGGGCACCGTGCTCCCGGCTGTGCCTCTGTAATCAGAGCCAGGCACAAGCACACGCGCTCCCAGTAATTGTGTGCTGCTCTGCTCCCCCCTCACAGCCCCCTGAGACCCCACAGAGCCAAGCGTTATTAGATTTATGGGGAGTTTGTTGAAATTTTACATAATTTTCTTGCTGCACTGCAGATTTTTGAGCAGGCGTTCGCAGTTCCTACTAGTCACACATCAGAGGCCCGCTCAGGTTGGGTTTCTCTCCCCCGTTCAGGAGCCTAATCCCTCCTCCCAGCCCTCCCAGCCAGGAGGTGGCATTCCTGTCCTAGAGGTCATGGCTCCTGTCTGGGGAAGGTGTCATGGAAAATGGAGATGACAGAAGGGCTGTCTGTGTGTGTTGAGAGGAATTTGGGCAGGCCTAGGCCAGAGACCTCTGGCTGTGGAGGGCGTCTTGCTCTTCCCTTGGGAGTATCCTTTCGGCTAACACAGTCTCTGGAACTTTTGTGGGGGCCTCCTCTCTGGGCGGATGGGACTTTTCACCAGGGATGGGGCCTAATTTGCCAGTGGAATCTGACAGTAACCTAAGAGGAAACAGAGGCCCAGAAAGGCCAGGGAGGAATGTCTTCCTTCCAACCGAGGATGCGCGTTGGGCATCGACTCCTCTCTCTAATGGTGAACATGGAGGGGCCTGATGTCCTGCAGAAGCACCCGGATCCTGGCCACCTTTCCAGGGAAGCATCTTTCTCTGGACCCTTGCTGGAAGCACTGACCAAGCCCCAAGTGCACCCTCCCATGGCAGCTTCTCTAGGACAAACCTGAACTACTTGGTGAGTCCACTTGCCAGGAAATAGGGAGAAGTAGCAGCCTCAGGCCCTAGTCTGCAGAGGCGAGGAGCTAGGTGCAGCTCCCTCAAGCTGGTGAATGCAGTGGCCTTGGTGCAGAGTCTGTTGGATTCATCTCTCACTTTACAGAGGTGGCCACAAAGCCAGGACCAGGGCCCCTTGCCTGACTCTCCAGCTCTTTCCCGCCTGCCCTGGGTAGGTTGCGTCAGTACCCCCTAGGAGTAGAACCATCGTGCTACTCTGCCAAGGCTCTGCTGGAGAGAAAGTGTGATCAGGCCAGGTGTGGGGGGAAGGGCTCCCTCAATGTCCAGTGCAAACCCAGGACAGGGGCAGGCAGGTCTGACAGCAGGGCCCCTGGAGACTTTGCCCCAGACCCCTGGCCTTGGAAAGAGGCTGAGGGGAGCCTTTGTCCAGCACTGTGCAGAGAATAGGAGAGACCCATGGGGAGCTAGCTTTCCTGTCCCCACATTTCCAGGTGCCCTGCAGGAGGGGCAGGGCAGCCCCTCTGGTTAAGGTGAGAGGCTGACTTCAGGCTGATGGCTCCTTGGTGGGGTTTGGGGGAGGTCTGGATACTGGGGCTGCAAAGTCCCTGCTAGGGGTGCGGAGGGCCACCAAGAGGCCACATGCAGGCTGAGAGCTGTAGGGTGAGGTGGGGTAGCAGACGAGGGCAGAGCAGTGGGGAAACCGCAGAAGGTGAACCACGATGACATGGCACAAGTCTTCACAGGGCAGAGGCTGGGATGGGGGCCCCTGCAGGCAGAGGGCTGTGTGCTGGGCTCGGTAGCTTGTGTGTCGAGTGGGGACATACGGAGGGCTTACGCAAGGAGGGACATAGCCAGAGCTGCAGTATCGAGGCTCCACTGCATGTAGCCTGGTTCTGGGAGGCCCCTGGGCCACCTAGTTTGACAGTGCCAAGGCCAGGCTGGCCTAAGCCTCCCCACGGGGCACTTGGTTCAGGAGGACGGTGTGTGAGGACTCTCAGTTTTGTGTCCAGCCCCTGGACAGTCTGGGCTATTGCCTGGGGGGGCCTCCCTTTGTATGGGGAGCCCTTCATCCTCCTGACCTCCCCAACCCTGAGGCTGGGGGCAAGTCCCTGAAGCTGAGCACTCAGGGGACTTGAGGTCAGCCAGTCTTTGCAGGTGCCCTGGCCTCAGTTTGGACTCCCCCAGGGACAGGACCCTTCTCATACTCTCTCTGTTCCCAAATTCCCCTGAAAGGATGTTTTAGCTCCTTCCCTGTACATGGTGACCCAACAGCTGCTTCTCTGAGGAAGTACTGGTTCCAGTAACCCATCGACCTGCCTTCTTTGCCCTGATGACAGGTTTTTGGCCTGAGCCTCAGTGATCAATATTCTGGAACCCTGTGGGCCTTATGTCCAGCACTGGGCAGCCCCCATGCTCTTCTCGTGTCTGGCAGACCTGGTTTGTTCTCCTTAAGCCCAGCTGTCCAGGGGCAGGAGAGGCTCATGGAATCTGGTACTGGCTGCGCCCCAGTTTCCAGGACTCGCTGGGTGTTTTGCATTCAGTGATTTGCACCTGACAGATGCTTCAGAAAGCATCACTTTGCTGACAAAATGAAATCCAGCTCAATTACCATCATCCATTTGCCACCCAGCCTGTGAGCTGAGGCAGGCCCTGTATCCAGCAGGCGGTAGCTGAGCCCAGAGCCAGTGCAGACAGGTTGAGGCTGGCATCAGGGTCAGCTCTGGCTGTCCCCTCCTTTGTCCCCTAGCCTCTCCCTGCCTGGCCTGTCCCCTGCCTGTCTGTGGCCCGGGAGACACATTCGCAGGCCCACTCTCTGCTTTGCTCCTTGCTTATGTTGCTTGTGTCTCTGAACCTCACTTTTCCCATCTGTCAAATGGGCCTGATATTCTGTGCCCTGCTTGAGTGGGGGCTCACAAGGCCCATGTGGGGGCACCAAGGGTGTGAACATTCCAAGAATTACGTTCACAGCGCTACCATCATCTGAGCCAGATGGGGCTCCACAGTCGGGTCCCTGCAGCCGTGGAGGACTATCCAGGGCCTGCCTGGACGGCACCAGCTGGTCCCCAGTGTGGACGCCCGGCCGGCTGAGGCTACTCACACATGGGCTTCAGCTGCCCGATGAGCTCCTCCTTCGTCCATTTTGCCCACTCCTTCTTGTCAGTGTTGATGGAGCAGAGGATGGGGCCGCAGGGCTTGCCACAGTCCTCGATGGCCGGCACGTTCAGGTAGTGCACCAGGACGATGTCGGGGTTCTGTAGGGAGAGCACAGGGACTGGCAGCATGAGGGTGGCACAGCGCCCGCCACAGTCGGGGCGCCCAGACCTCCAGCAGGTATAGGCAGAGACTGAGTCCCCACTTTAGGCCTCCTGGGCCTTGGAGCTGCTGACGTCTGGAGCCAAGGACTCTCAGCTGCTGGCCGCCTGGTGCTGGGCAGGCAGGGTGTGGGCAGCCTCCCCTCTCTAGATTGCTAAACCCCTCCCCCTACAGCTGAGACAACTGGAAAAGTCTTTGCATGTGGGCCAACGTCCCCTGGAGGGAATCCTCTCCATCTGAGAAGCACATCAGTTGAAATGTGCGTAACTAAGGACCATGGACGTGAGGTCTACCTGTGTCTCCAGCCTCACATCCCGACTCACACTCACAGTGGCTCCTGGGGCACTTGCTCCCTGCTTCAAGCCTGACATGCATTTCCTTATCACAGCTTGCCAGACACTCCGACACAGGCACCTCCTCTTCCCAAGGGGACACAGAGGTCCCAGGCCTTCAGGTCCACTGCTGCTAGGAGCTGGCACCCCTCTACCCTTCAGCCTATTGTCTTCTCCCCACACAAACAGCCCACCATATAGTACTTTCCATCTAAGCATCGCCCAGGCAGCAGCTGACATCCAGAATCCCTGGGACCTCCTCCCAGGAAGCCCCTTTGGAGCTTAGAATGGATGGAAGCATTCCTGGTCCAAAGACCGCAAGGGCCCAGTTTGTCTCAAAGTAGTCTTATTTAAAGGAGTTAGCCTCTGACCAGCAGATTCCATTCAGAATTCCCTCCGTCCCTTTCCTGACACCTAAATTCTGCGGGGCCTTCATGGGATAACATCTATCCTGTGATGGGCACCGGGCCTTCCAGAGATTTCTCATGGCTCCCAGAAGGCAGGTCTGTTATGTGGCCAGGTCAGGCCTGATGACTTTGTTACGAAACAATCCTGCCACTTTAAAGATGCATCTGGATAAACCCAGAAAAACTAGGCTTATCCCCTTAGAAGGTATTTCTTGAACCATTTTCTCTTTACATTGTTCTAAGGAAACATGACATGAGCCTATGAAAAGAGCCCTGGGGGCGCCCCCTCCTGTGCCTCTTCCCCAGGCCTGTCCCCTCGGTGTTTTCCACCTGATGTTCAACCACAAGTCCCAGTACCCGGCATGGGCAGGACCCCAGGCCGGAGGCAGCTCAATCTGAAGCTTTTTTTTTTGGATGTGGTCAGAGAAAGAGTTGTAAATGAATATATGAATCAATCACACCATTAATAAAAAAAAGACTCAAGACTACACCATGCCTGGTGTAAGGAAGTAGACTGGCATAATTTAAAAAGATTTTCAATAAGGGTTGAAACACGGTTTTTTTCTTGCCAACGCTCAGTTAACCAGGAAATTAAATCAACACGAACAGGAGCCTTCTTGTTAATGGCAGCTTTTCTGGACTGCGGTAATCATGCTCCTTAATAATAATGATAATCCCTGACATCGGTGCAGCACTTTATTCTTTTCAAAGCACTTTCCAGCCATTATCTCATTTGGGGCCCCTGCTAGCTGGGGAGGCAGGCTGGCCGGGGCAGGGCAGGGCACCCTCTGCTCGGACCAGGGCATGGCTGCTCAACAAAGTTGCGGCTTGCTGGGGCAGAGCCTGGGCCTCGGGGATTCTGATTCCAGACTCTGGTCCTGCTGGGACCTCTGGTGGCCTCCTTTTGCTTCCCCCAAGTTCTTTGCCATCTCCCATTTTGCTTCATCTGGCAACATGCCCTGAGCAGTCTGTGGGCTGGGGAGGTCTGCTGTGTCTGTGACACGGATGGGGTGACTGAGGAGAGTGGGTGATTCACCGAGTCCCTGACCCGTGTTCTTCCCCCTGACCGGTGCACTGGCCTTTCCATGCTGCGTCTGGGCAGGGTGCGCCTGCCTGAGCCTGCACCCAGCGGTGGCAGTACAGCTGCTGAGCAAGATGAGTAAGGATCAAAGGGCTGCAGGGCCTTCTCTGATCCGGCCCCTAGAGCAGGAGCCTGGCCCTGTAGGAGGGAGTCAGGTTGTCAGTAGCCTAGGAGATGAAAGGGCTGCAGCCTCCTGCCCCACAGCCCTGCTGAGCATGCAGCCTGGGCTCCTGGGACATGCAGGAAGAGGCCTGTGGAGCAAAGGCTGTCACTCTCCATGAACCAAACTCCCATACCTACAGCTCCTCCTGCCCTAGCATCAAGAGGCTCCTGTCAAGAAACTCCACTGTCCGCCTGCAGGGCCTGGCCTCCCTCTATATAACCAGCTTCCCCTGTTCTTTGAGGAAAGGCACCAGGACCTCCTCCTCCAGGAAACCTTCCCTGATACCTTACCCTCTCTCCCTCTGCTGTAGCAGGATGGCAATCAGTTTTGTGTCTTTTTCTTTTTTTCAGACAGAGTCTCATTATGTTGCCCTTGGTAGAGTGCTATGGTGTCACAGTTCACAGCAACCTCCAACTCTTGGGCTTAAGAGATTCTCTTGCCTCAGCCTCCCAAGTAGCTGGGACTACAGGTGCTTGCCACAATGCCCAGCTATGTTTTGTTGCAGTTGTTATTGTTGTTTAGCAGGCCCGGGCTGGGCTCCAACCCAGCTCCCTCAGTGCATGTGGCTGGCGCTGTAACCACTGTGCTACAGGTGCCCCGCTGGTTTTGTGTAGTAATTGTCTGCACATCTACTGCATTACATCAACCTCAGGGATGGTGCCCTGGAGATAGAACATTGTCTGGTCATAACTGGAGCTCACTTCATATTTGTAGATTTGAATTAGGCCGAACTGTGGCCTCTTGTCCTCATCCTCCCCACACTTATGTTCCACTGACATCTGTTTTTGGTTGTCTCTGTCTACTAAGGGCAGGGAAGCCTTTGGGAACATGGAACTTTCAGGGGGAGGCTAAGATGTAAGGCTGGTTCTTAGTCTTGTCTGGGTCTGAAGTCCCACTCCTATCCCCCCAAAATGCCCCAGGGCATATCAACACTGCCTTTCAGGGCTTTCCAGGTCCATGGTCAGCAGACACTACTTTGGTAACTACTGAGTTAGGGATTATAGAGCGTCTCAGCTCAAGGCATGTGCCTGACACACAGGTCCGTTCCCAGAGTTCTACCCAGGGTCTTGCCTGTCTTTGGTTGTTTTGACACAATTAGCAGGAAGTCCTAGTCCCTGGAGGGCCTTGAGGACTGGGTTGGGATCAGGAGATGCGGGAGCAGCTGTGGGGCCTCCATCCCCCAGCTGGAGTTCCTGCCCCTGGAACTCTGGAGTTGCATGTTAAGTAACAACCTCCTGGCATGGGGCTGGCTTTAAGACACAGACTGATGGAAGTATTTTTTGAAATTTGGGGGATACATCGCTTCTTGGCAATGTTGTGATTTTATTCATTAGTTGTACATTTTATTGGGTGTTTTTGGCAGAAAAATATGTTAGCCTTGGAGTCCTAATGTATCAGTCTCATGGAGTGTTCACAATAATGTCAGGGTCCCTGCCGCCAGAAGCAAGATGGGCTCTGGTGAACCAGCTGGGCTGGCCAGCTGGACAGATGTGTGTGGGGATGGTGGGGGTGGTGGGGTCTGCCTCTGAGGGTCACAGGAGGGGGGTACTTCCCACCAGTCCTCTTGATTCCTGATTCTGGACAACTGAAAACCAGGTTGCCTTGGCCTTGCCGGGGCCACTCTCCTGTTTCTCTGGGGTTTTTGGTCCAGAGCAGGCCGTGTGGGTTGGGCGAAGGTATGAGAGCTTGTTGTCAGGTGCCTCCCTGGGCTGTGGAATTTCCACAGTGATGCTAGAGGCTGTCCCCCCAATGTGGGCATGGCCTTTGGAAGTGAGTCCCACGTGTCCTGGAAGCCTGGTCGGTGTCTGAGGCTGTGGGAAGGGAGCCTCATGGGTGGGCTGTGGCCATGCTGGTGGTAGGGGAAGCCAAGGATAAGAAAAGTCTCAGAGAAGTTCCAGAATCTTCTGGAAACAGGCATGGACTAGGGAATCCCACCCTCCCTCTTGGTGCCTCCAGCTTCTCATCTATAAATGGAAGTAGCGCGCCTGCTATGCCTGCAGGGGCCAGGGCAGGGCCTCAGAAAGGTCTGGATGCCATCTGGGCGGACTGAAGCCCTGCTGTGCTCGCCCCCAACTGCCACTGAGCCAAGCCAGAGCCCTGATACTACTCCTGAGAGGACGACCAGAGTGGAACTTCCAGAGGCAGTTACCCCCTTAAAACTCACTTTAGCCACTGGCTGCCCGGCCTGCCCTGGTTCCTCCCCTGCCCGTGTGCATGCCCTTCCTCTGTGGGGCTCTCTCCCCTTCTCTGTCTTTGGGGACCTCATCCAGTAGACTCTGAGGACTCCCGAATTTCCCTTTCCAGCACTTGTCCGACTGCCTTTCAACAGCTCCCCGTGGAGGCCTCAAAAGACCCAGGGCTTCCGGGCTGAGCACAACCCCTGACTACAGCCACTACACCTGGCCCACCTGGGGCTGCACTCAACAGTGAGAGGCACCTGTGTCCCCTAGCTGCCCAAGGCTAGAACCTGGGAGCCATACTTTCTTATTCTGTCCCTCCTTCCATCTAGTCCACCGCCAAGTCTTGCCAGGTTTTTCTTCCCATGAATCTGACTTGCCCATTTGGCCCACATACCTGCCACCACCGAGTCCAAGCCTCCACCTGCTTCCTATGGACATGGGATCGAAGCCCTTCCTCCCAGTCCACACTTCAAACACCAGCAGCTGCGATTGGGCTACTCTGGCGAGGGCTCCTGGCACTCAAACTAGAGCCCATGTGCCTGCTGTGGTTGTAGGCACGGCCATCTGTGCTTGTCGCCAGCCGCTCCTGGCCTGGTGCTCCCCCCCACTGCCCGGGTTCCCACCACCCTATTTCCCTAATCTTCAGCCTTCAGCATCAGTCCCAGGTCTCATGGAAACCTCATTGAGCCACCTGGCTCCCGGCCCTCCCGTGCGGTGAGCCTCTCCACTCCCTGCCTAGGACTCATCTCTCAGTTCCTGTTCAGTAACTACTTGGGTTTTGGCCTGTGTGCCCAGCCATAAACGTGAGGTCTGGATGGCCAGGCCTTTCTTGCTCATGGCTGGCTCCCCAACCCAAGGCAGGGCGGATACGCAGCAGGTGCTCCCGTCCCAGGCGGCTGGTCCTTGCTGGGGAACTGCTGCGCGGGTAACTGTTTCCTCCTTGGTGACTCAGTGTCTCAGGACCAACCCTGGAGAAACCCTGGTGTGTCTTCCAGAGGGACTGTCAGAAGGAGGGATGGGATTATTAGAGGCTGCCCCAGGCATGGGTTGAGTGGCACCTGCGGGGCCCACACCAGTGCAGGAGGCTCAGCTTGTCCCTCAATATAGGTGCACTTCTCTCTCTTCTTTAATCTGAAAGTCTGAGTTTTAGATTTGCTGATTACCTAGTTCCAGACTGCCAGGACTCTGCAGGGCAGAGGACTCAGGCTGAAGGTGGTGAAAGGGCATCTCCCAGGAGCCCAAGTCAAAGTCAGTCTCTTAGATGCTTTTTCCAGATGGTACCTTTCACCTAAACCACAGGGACAATGGGAGTACAGAGAATAAACTGAGGACCTTAACTTCAAAGGCACAGGCGGGATTAAGAATGTTCTGCAGGAAACACTTGTTAGACAGGCTCTTTAGTGCAGGACTTGTCAGAGCCTTGACGGTGCTGTGTATAGGAGGACCCCTCTGTGGCACTGCAGTGGGCAGGCCTCTCCAAGGCTATTTGACTATAAATGTGAGCACCTCTCGTGACCCTCCTAGTGTTCTGGAACATACTTTGGGAACCTCTGATAGAATTCAAAGCCAAAGGAAACAACTTTCAGAGCTACTGGGAGAGAGGGGTCCTTGCCAGTCCCCAGAGTCTCTGGGGAAATTGGGCTTCAGGTGCCCCCTCTCCCACTGCCCCCCATCCTTGGCCTGGCCTGAGTGCCTGAAGGTGGGGGAGAGGTGGGCAGGAGGTGAGGAGAGCGTAGTAGGTCAGACTGCTAGCTTCGTTTAATCTTAATGACAGGTGATGAGGATTTGAGGAAGTGAAACTGCTTTGAACAAGAAAGCCTCACCAGCTCCATGAGGCTGGCAGTGATTATGCAGGAGTTCATGACTGAGGTGGACAACAAAGGGGGCCCGCAGGGGCCCAAACGGCAGCTCCTGTGGTCTGGATTAATACACAGCAGCTCCTGCTGCAAAAGCTCTGGCTTTATACTCCCCTGCCTGGGGAACCTGGGCACAGCAGCCTGGGAGAGCGCAGGGAAGGAGGGCTGGGCAGGTGTTCTTACCCATCGCTTCCCACCAGCCCGGGGGCACCAGCTTCCCCAGCAGAGCCCCCAGCCCTTGGAGGATGGACCTCAGGCCAGGCCTGGGGCAGGAGGGAAAGAAAAGAAGGAAGGAAGAAGGGGTGGAGAAAGAGAGAGGGAGACAGACCAAGAAAGGTGCTGCAAAGTGATGTGGGAAGTTCAAGCCATGGGTGGGTACCAAGCTCTCCCGAGCTCTCAAAGATTCTGATTCAAACCCTGAATGATCTGCCCACAGCTCCTGGTTTCTGAGGGGAGGCATATGGTGTAAGGTGGGTGAATGGGTGCTCCCCCTCAGGCCAGCACCTGCTCTTGCTGAGCTTAGTGTCCACTCTTTGGAGCCAGGGAGATGAATACAAATGGCCTTGACCTTGTATCAAGGCCATTCTCCTACCAGGCCACCGACACTGCTTGCTAAGTGGGTGTCCAGGACTCTGACTCTGGTGTGGGGTGGGGTGGGGGGGCAGTCCTGTATCAGAGGGAAGCTGAGCCCTACGCTGCCTGCAAGTGGAGCCTGCTCCAGGGACGGCTGAGGCTGCGGTGGGAGCTTCTCATCACAGACCTGCCCAGGGAGCTCCAGGCACCCAGAGCCCTGGGAAACTGACATCCTTCTCTTGGCCATTTCTGGGTGGATGCTGGGTAACAGGGTGCCGGCTGGGGCCCCGCAACTGGGCCCTGACTCCTCCACCTCTGCTGGGTGGGAGGAAGCCCAGAGCCGGCACCCCTTTCCCTGGAGTAAGCAGGCCGGCAACACAAGGAGTGGTTAAAAATGCAAAAAGCTGTTGGTTTTGATAAGGAAAAATGCAGCTGCAACATCTGTTTGACTCTTGTTTGCAGCTTCATCAACACTAAGTGGTCAATAAATCAGAGTGGCGTGGCGTTCCGTTTCTTCTGGGGCTCAGCCATTAATCTCGTGCCAGTTCTCATGAAAAATGAAGGAGAGAGGCCTGTGAGATACTGACAATGTATACATTACCCAGAAAGTCCTAATAGCATGTAATAGTGGCACACACCTCCCACCTGCCGCAGGGGGCGCGGGGGACGGGCCTGTGCGCACCAGCAGGGGAGGAAGGGGGAGGGGGGCGAGCGAGTAAATCAGCATGGTTTGCGCCACAAGCCCAGTCTATTATTGCATTTGTCATATTAGCGCCATTTATGCAGATTCCACATGCCCCATCAGCCCAATCTTCAGGGGGACGGCCTCCCCCGTACCTGGGTGCTTAATAACCAATGAGGGCAGGAGCCCGTGAAGCAGGCGTGCAAAGCAGGCCGGAGGAAGGGTGGGATTTATTAGGGGATGAATAAATGATGATAGCAGGTGGCTCAGGGCTGTGGTGCCACGAGGCTGCAAGGCAGAGAAAAATCCTCTTACCCACGTTCTGGCTGCCCCAGGCAGCTGCGTGGGGTGCCTGTCCTCTCTGCTCTGGATAAAGGCATGAGGTGGGCTCATTGGGGTAGACTCCCTGGAGCTGAGGCCTGAGGCTAGAAGGAACTATACTCCCCGAGAAGGGCCAGGGTGGGCAGGCACCCACAGCTCAGGTCTCCTGGGATCTGCTGGATGCTGGATTCCACTGCCTTCCTCTTAGCTTCCTCTGTCCTGCCATGGAAGGGAATAGGGTCCTCCTGGGCCCCAGTGGAAGCAGCAGGTGTCCTGTTCTGCCACATGTGGGTGTGGCCGTGTTCTGGCTGCTTCCTGGGCCACAGTAGGCCTGCCCCCTTAGCACGCATCTCCCAGAGGGCACTTCTACCTTCGAAGATCACTTTCCCAGTGTCAGCTGTGTCCTGTGCCTCACACTCAAGCTTCACATATGTTTTGTCCTTAACCGATGTGGATACTGGTGTTACCCTCCTCACAGAGAGGCAAGTGCATTTGAGGTCACTGAGATTCAGCCCCAGCCCTGAGCTTGAAGCCACTATCTTCACACGACCCTCTGCCCCCTGGGCTCTGCAGGACGCCGAGGGATTTCCCGGCAGGGCTGCATGCTCTGTCCCCAGTTCCCTGGGTGGTGGCATCCTAGTCAGTGTCTGCACCAGAGCAAGAGTGGGTCCTGGCTGGGCCATGTAGGTGCAGGGACCTGGTGGGAACTAGGATGGGGCTGGAAGACTCCTGCACTGGTCTTGGAGCTCCTCAGGTGGGACCAAGGATGCAGATGTCCCTGTCTCCACAACGGAGCCAGGCAGTAGTCAGGACACGCTCTGTGGGGGTGTTCGAGGGAGTTGGGGGAACAGCCGCAAGGAACGAGACCTGGAGCTGAGCTCACAGCACCTGGGGGGCAGATCCAGGCCCTTAAGTCAATCAGTTAAAGAAGCAAAAAGCGAGGGAAGGGAGGGAGTCAGAACACAAACGGGGGCCCTGGTGCCCTTGGACTAGGCAGGGCCAGGCCCTGTATCACGTGCTGGGTTCGGGAGTTCCCTCTGTGGTTCCATGCAGGAAGGACACACAGAAAACCTTTTTGCTTCCTCACCAGCACTGGGCAGGGCCAGGTGACCAGCAGGAGGCCTGGAGGGCCCCATGAGTGGAGCCCCTACAGCCCCTTCCAATGGCTGCCCTCATTAAGTGAGCACACGTCCCAGCGGGAGTCAGGGCCGCAGCCCTTCCCTGCTTTGGAGGGAGGCTGGGAGACTTAATTAGTTAATGTGGGTAAAGTGGTCTGAAGATGAAAAACCCTGGGTAATTGCGGAGTGCTGCCGCTGTTGTTATTACACAATTACCAGAATTTTCCAGTCATGGGAATATAGTTAAACAATTTCCACCTGGTGCGGGGTTCTGGGCACCATGCTGGCTTCGGCACTGCCTGCCCTGCCTCCTTCAGCCTGAAGGTAACGGAGAAAAAACACGCTAACGCAGAAACCATGCTTGGCACCGTCCTGGGCACATCCCAAACGCCTGAGAATGCGGAGGTGAAGGATTATCTCCCACCCTCCCTGTGCAGAGAAGGATGTGTGTGCTCTGAGAGGAGCTAGAGGATCCCACCTGTCCAGACTTTCCAGCAGCCTCTGATGGAGTTCTACCCAAAGGCCCCTGGAAGGCCAAGCCATTCTGCACGGATGCTGAGGGGAAGGACGTTTCATTGGGCAGCGAGATCTGGTTGCATGTGTTGGGTGGGGGCCAGGTCTGGCCTTATTTAAAGTTGTTACAAATGATCTCAGAGAAGAAATGTCCAATGAAATCTCCTGTTTGCAGATGACTCTAAACTTTATGGGTAATGAACGCTCTCAGAGGTCGCCTTGGTGGGTGGAAGAGGGACAGATGGCTCCCAGTGCAGTGCAAGGCTGGGGAGGAGCGGAACAAACTGCCCGGGGAGGCTGTCATCTCTTGAGCCCAGGGAGGACCCTGGCCCAGAGTTGCTGCGGCGACCAGAAAGAGCCCAGCCTGGAGAAGTGGGCACAGCCTGGAAGGTGGTCTCTGTTACAGATGGTGACCCCCAACAGCAAGCATGGGAGTGAGGGGAATGACCACCGAGGAGGTGCAGGCAGCCCCCACAGGACAAAGACAAAACCAGAGAATGATTCAAGTCTCTTAGGTCAGAAAGGGAGAAGTGTGATTTTATCTGCAGATCCCAGAAGGCTAAGAATAAGGCTTCCCCTCCTCCAGAGCTCAGGGAGGTAACTTTGGCACAATCAAACTACACAGCGGGCATTAAACGTATACGACTCATTATTTCGAGGGAGATAGGGGCTGGGAAGTGTAGAGCGATTTTTCTAAAATGGGTGGCATTAGTTCGTGGATGGCTGGTCCTTAAGGCATTAAGGAAGGAGCTGGGGGATGTTGGGGTCATCATTTTCTGGAACTCAAATCCACGAGGCACCGTGATACTTGGTGCCACCCCAAAGTGGAATCCAGGGCTGGACGTTTCAGCCAGAGGGGTCAATGTCCACCCAACTGTTTGCCCCTTGCTGGGGACCTCTCAGGGCATGGGCTGCTTGGGCCCTGCAGTTGGCACAGCCTGAACTTGGAAGAGATTCCTGCTTCTCTCCTGCTCTCACCTTGAACTAGTTTTTGATTTATTAGAGATCACTGCAAGAGTTGCTTGAAGCAGCCCTGAGATAAGAAGACCTTATCCAGGGGCCTTTTGCTGGGACACAGACAACTCCTATAGGGAAAAGGTCCTACCCACGTGGGCAGCCCTGGGCTAGTAGGCAGCGGTCTCTCCTCCTCTGACCTCCTCTCCCCTCCCAGGAGTCAAATCTATGGCCCACAGGGCCTCCTCCTCACCAGTCTCACAGAAGCCCTACCTGCAGCCTAGATGTGGTCATGTCTTCCTGGAAGGCTGGAAGCTCACAGCCCTCCCCTGTCTCTCCCACCCTCTCTGAGGACATGCGTCTCAGTCCTCTTCCAGGGCTTGCTGTGCCTGCACAGGACTGTGCCCCATTAGGCAGTGAATCAGCCCCGTCAGGTGACAGTGGCACCACACAGCCATCACAGTGTCTCTAGAGTGACCCATGTGCTCTGGAGCCTTCCCTGCCCATCTGTGCCCCATGTAGCTCTGGAGGAAGTTGGGCATGTGCCACCATCCTCACTGGACTGAGAGGTGCCAAATGATCTGTTCATGGCCATGGCTAATGGGAGGCAGAGCTAGACACAAATGGTGTTCTTTTGATAAAAGTATCCACATTTTCCTTAGCAAACCAGCCATCTCCTCCCACTCAGTCCAGGGTGGAGCATGTGACTCAGGCTGGCCAATAGGAGCCCTGCCTTCTCTGGGCCAATTTGATTGGTTAGACTCATGGCCCCACCAGAGCCAATCAGAGATAATTCTGGGATTTTGGCTAGCGCCACTGGTAGGCAGAGATGCTCTTTCCTGCTGGACTTGAACCTGGGAGGATGACACCCAGTACTTCTGGAAGCCATCTCTTGCCAGCGCATGGAGTCTGAGAAGGCAGCTGGCATGGAGGAGGCTGAGCTGAGGGAAGGAGGCACTAGGCCTTGATGCCATCAATTGAACACCTGAAGCCGGCAAACCTCCAGACTTCCCAGTAACTTGAACCTCAAAATTACCACTTAACCTGAAATCAGTTCAAATTGAACTTTCTTTTGCATCAACCAAGAACCCCAATTTCTAAAAACATCCTATATTTACTTTCTGCTAAGCCAATAATTCTCTCCATTATGTAATGAAGACTCGTATCTGGTTTCAACCACCAGCACCACTATGATTACTGAGAACTATCATCTCTTTAGTCCTGTATCTTCCAGGTGCTGGATTCTAAGTACTGTCCAGGGCTTAGCTCACTTAATCCTCACAACTCTAGCCAAAGCCCCAGGCCTTGAGCCCAACCCTTCTGACGCTGAAGAAGCAGAGTGGTTGACAGTGGGTAGCCCAGAGGTCGCTGTCTGGGGTTGGTCCTGGGCTCTGTTCCTTCCTAGCTGTGAGCTTTGGCCAAGCACATCTTTGTGCCTCGGTGTTCTCACCTACAAAATGGAGATAATAATAGTACATTTCTTGAGGTGGTTGTGAAAATTCAATGAGTTAAAGCATTTGAACAGTGCTTTCCTGACACACAGCAAAGCTTTAAAATTGCCAGGTATCTCCGGGATTGGCCTTTTAAACTAGTGGTATGTGGCCTCATGCTGTGGCCGCAGACAAATTTCCCTAAGACCTTACAGAATTATATGTGGAGCAAAACTGAATTGATTCATATATTGCTTATTTACGAGGTGTGATTCTTTAAGATAGAAGTCCCTCCATGCAAAGTTTAGAAATCCTTTTCAAACACTGGGGAAGCAGCCTTATGTCCAGGGGATGCTCAAAGCATCGGAGGGATTTTGATGAGCTGAATGCCAGTCATTCTCATCCAATCATAAAAACAGGGTCTCTGAGACAATTCTTCCAACGGCTAGAAGAAAACAAAACTATATTTCCTCAAAAATTATTCTATAAGTCTCTATGCATTAAAGAGATCCCCACCCCACCTCCATCCTACCACATTGCCAGAATGTGTGGGAGTCTCCTAGGCCACTGGGCCCATTTCTAGTCCTCATCTGGATGATAAGGGCAGCAAGCGACCTGCAGGTCCTCGGGGAAACCCAAGTCATTCAAACCTTTCTCTGGTAATTATTATTCACTTCCCAGATGCTTTAGGTATTTTAATTTGTACAGGAAAGATCTTCAAGGAACCTACAAATCCTGGGTCTCCTGAACTCTGTTTTTTCCTCTTGGAACAGAGGATAATAAAAGTGGGAAGAAAAGCCTCATCAGGCCAACATGGCCATCCCTTTCCATTGCCAGTGGGACAACTGAGCCAGGAGAGACTGTGACTTGCCGAATGCCAGCAGATGGGGAGAAAGACAGAGGACAGTGACCCACACCTGACACCTCCCCACCTTGCTTGGCTTCTTGGCTTTGCTCCTTCCCCAATGTTTGGATTTGTTCCGAAACAAATGATTGCAGAGAGAATATGCAGAAGGGCAGAGTTGGCTGTTACACACCCAAAGTGACATTCAGAACAAGGCTGGCTTCCGGCCAATGTGATCCTTTGCAACTTTGAGGGTAAACTGGGTCCTAAGATCCTGGGTGGGCTCATCAAGGAGCCCTGGGCCTCCTTAGAGCTCATTCTTTTTTCTACTTAGCATCTTCCTGGTGGTGGTGACAGTGGGGCAAGTGCTCTAAGCAGGGACATCTAAGAGGATGGGACTGAGGGCACCCTCCCTCTGCTCTGGGGGAGCACCTGGGGAGCCCCTTCACCAAACTCTGCAAGACCCCCAACCCCCAAAGCTCTCTCCTTTTACTGACAAGCCAGCTGGCTTTGGAGGCAGCTGAGGACAAGTCGTGCCCAGCTCATGGAGCATCTATGATTTTTATGCTCTGGCAACTGTAACTGTGAGATTCCAGCAATTGTTTTAGAGGGAATTGTGATTAAATTGGGCTGTATGTTTTTTTAATGTGTTCCCCAGTTCCTCTTTAGTACCTTGGTAGGACAAGATAACGTGTAATCACTGAAGTAATTGTGGCCCTCAACAGTTTGTGTCTTGAAAGAGTAACCAGGGTTTAACAAAGCCACCGCAGGGCAAGGTTGGGATCAGAAAATACAGTTTCTCTTTTTGTTATTTTCTTTTGAAATCCCTCTTTATCTTCTTCCTTTCTGCAGGAGCTCCTGGAGCTCACTGATAACCTGGAAGCCTCCCTGGGTAAGCACAGAGCCCGCTGTACTAATGACACAGGCACATTTGGCTGTCCCCTCTGCAGAGCTGCTGCGGCAAGCCCACCCCTTCCTGGAGTGTGTGCCCTTGTAGGCAACACCCACTGTCCCCCCAAACCAGCGGGGCTCGACACCCTGAAACCAGCGGCGATGCCTATGTCGGCTTCATCACCACCTCCTGAAACCGCAGGCTGGATCCAAGCAGTCAGGCTGCTCCAGGCCAGCCCACTGCTGACAGCAAAGGAAAGTGAGCTTGCAAACCTGACACCACCTCAAAATGTCCCCTGTCTTGGCAAATGCCGACTTACCAGTGGGTGGGTGTCTGTGGCCTGCAGGGAGCTGAGGGCCCTAGTCATCCCCCTTCAGATGGTGTGATGGAAAGACCTGGCTTCCTTCAGCCTCCTCTGGGAATCTTAAGCATCGTGCTTGGAGACTGAGCTGGTGGGGGCAGAACTGAGCTGCAGAGAGATCACACAGCCTTTGCTCCTGTGGCTCTCAAGGGAGGGGGAGATGTGGGAAGGAGTGAGGCTTTTCTCCAGGTCCCTGAGAGCACTGCCCCTGCCGGCCTGCACTATCTCATCCACGTACCCTGGCACCAGCACCCTGACAGGCCTCTTGCCTCTGGGCCACGTGCCCCTACCCCTGACTTGCACAAGCCCAGCTCTGATGTGCCATCCGCTGCTAACCTTCCATGGCACCTTGTTTTCCAGGAATGCAACCCTACTCCTGACACCAAAGGTCTCCATGGCTGACCCAACCTGCCTTCTGTCCGCACCTCCCATGCCCCCTCATCATGCAGCCTGCTCTGCGCCCAACGCCTGCATTCCTTCCACAGTCCCTCTGCTTGGCAAGACCCAGCTTCAACAATGCCACATTGTCCTTGGGGCTTCCCCGAATCCTTCCAACCAAGAAAAACTGCATGCTCCTCGGGACCTCCCAGCAGCCCCCTGCACCTCCCTCCCAGCATCAGATCGTCCTGCCCCTTCCCGCTGACCTCTAGTCCCCAGGGCTCCTGAGAGCCGAGTAAGTGTTGGGAGGAGAATCATTCTGTTAGGTGGTGACAGGTGTTGGTTGAGTCCATGGCTGCCTGACTACATCTGCCTTTGGGCTGCGGTGAAGGTGACCAGTCTAGACAGGTCACCAGAAGGTGCTCCAGTTCTGGGGGCCGGGTGGCACCTTTGGAGGAGAGTGTGTCGGCCACCCCGCCCCTTGCCCCACTCTCTTCATCTCTTCCGCCTTTGCTAAGGTAGCGTGAAAGACCCACCATGACTTTTGGGGAGCTTCTGCAGGGAAGCTTACTGGAGTTTTCATTTCAACCTGGTGTTGCCTCCTTGTCACCTGTGGGCGCAGTGGTACGCTGGGATGATTTGTTCCAACTGCTCACACTGGGCCCCCAAGCCCCATTGTGAGCCTTGGAATTGTGCACTTAAACCATGGCAGGGTCTTTGCACAAAGCTCATACAGTGTCCCAGAAAGCTCATATCAGAGCTCTGGCTTGCCAATACCAACCAATCTGTGCCAGTGTGAGGGACAGAACATGGGTGTCATCTCTGTACACGCACACATAAAGACATAAACGCACGTGTGCACACACACCCACACACATACACAGACGACCCCCTGAGTGGGGAGACTCCCTGCTCTCTCTCCTTGTTTGTTTTTAGGTCTCACCACGGCTGCCTTGAAGCTGAGAAAACAGATGCTAGGCCAAGGGCCTTGGCACCAGCCCAGGGTAACTGGGACACCCGTGTTTGCAAAGGAAGCATTTGTGAAGTGTGAAGAAATCAGAACAGCGCTGTTCAAAAACTGTGTTTAAATTTCACTCAAAATGTTCTATTTTATGTTGGGGGATAGAGTCCCTTTGGAAAAAACACTTGCTAGCATTTGCAAAGCACCGTTGCTATGGAGCTGTTAAGCGACATTAGCTATCCAGGGATGGCAGTTAATTCTGGTGGCTGTAGGTAAATCTACCCAGCAGCTCCCTCCCAGAAAACTGATGGGAAAGAGGAGGCAAAAAAGCAAAGCTGGAGAAGTACTTCTGATGGGCCTCTTGGGCGGCCTGGGGCTTTCTGGGCTATTTCTTTGTGCTCCTCTGGCTCCCTGGGGGCAAGAAGACCAGTTCACTGGACAGGCCGGGGGCGCCCAGCCCATCGACCCTCCAGTGGGGGTGCCCTGGGGTAGGAGTCTTGGCCTCCCAGAGGACAGTTTCCACCTCTGTAGAGCAGGGGTAACCGTGGGACTCCCTTCAGAGGGCACACGTTCATTCCCTCTCTCATTCCTTTACTCAACACTTATCTCTCAAGAACCATGACATGGCAGGGACTGGCCTAGGTTTGTGTCGACCGTGATGAGACTAAGTCAAGCAGGAAGAAACCTGAAGGGGATTTGGACAAGTGCAAGGTGCTGTGAGCATAAAACCTCAGGCTGATGAGGAGGAAGGAGACGGGTAGGTGGAGAAGCTGGCTGCGGAACTCAGGGAAGGCGTCTGAGGACACGGCCTTGCACTGAGTCTGAAAAGAGTGGTGGTGTGAGGACAAAGGGTTCAGGCACAGGGGCCGTGACAAAGATCTTAGGATAGACTCAGACCCACAGCGAGCATCTGGGAAAATAGCCATCCAGGGGAGAGGTGCGGAGAGTCGGCCAGAGAGCCGAGAGTGGGGCAGGGAGGGCTGGTGTTCCAGGGGGTGCCCTTGTGGCCACCTTGCTTGCGGGGCCTCGAGCCTGGCACCCAGCCCAGAGCTGGGCCCCGCAAATGGGTGTTGAATATGTGAAACGGTCTGGGAAAAGTTACATGTTGAATGAGCCTCTACATGGAACTAAGATCGAATCTCTCCAGGGAAGAAAAACCTCCATGTTTAGAGATCCAGTCACCAGTCAAAGCTCATCCAGGCAATACGGATGAAACACACGATTTTGCCTGTTAAGGAGAAGGTTGTCAAAAAGTTTAAGTTGTTTAAGGCTTATTCCGAAAGAATAATCTGTTTTGTTAGTTATTTGCTGAATGGAGGAATAGATAATGGGTTATAATTAAGTCAGCTGTTTTCAGTAGCAGATACTAATTTTGCAGCTAAAATACACTAGGAAGAGTATACCAATCTATTACCCTGCTCTGACGGAAAGAACTTGGATGTGGAATCAGACCTTAGCTCAAATCTCACCTGTGCCACTTTCAATACTGTGTGATCTTGGGCCAGTTACTTAACCTCTCTGGGCATCACATTCCTCACCAGTAAAACAGGGGATCCTCATGTCTACCTCACAGGGACAATGGAGGGTGTCTTACACAGTTCCCAGCCGGCAATATGCTCCTCAGCCATTGACTAATGAATGAAGGAACAAACCAATCTCTGCCCCCTCCTCCCCCCACAGCTCCAGGGTCATGAACAAAAAGAGCAAGGTTAGATTCACTGGGCCTTCTTTTGTTTTGTCTTAGAGGTGACCAACTCTCAGCTTGACAGCTGTTTCTGTAAAACTAAATGTTCGACGTGACTACAATGTCTCATGAGGTCACCCAGAGAAGATGTCTTGCTTTGTCTTTAGCGTATTCTCTCTGGAGGCACAGGGAAGCCAAGACATGGCAGAGCTGAGTCAGTGCCTGGAATTTTGAATTTTGCAACAGACCAGGTAGAAATCAAAGTGACCTTCTCAGAAGTGATGGTGCCACGGCCAGGCTGTGTTGCTGGGCGCCCCTGACCTGCTCAGGAGTGCACAGATTTTTCCATTCCTCTTCTAGAATGGGAGCAGAGATTGGTTTGTTCCTTCATTCATTCATCTTCTGGAAGGGCCAGCACAGCATATGGCACCCCCAGCCCCTCTTTGTTTGTTACTCAAGTCCATTCCCAATGACGGAGGGGGTGGGGCTGCCATTGCCAGGCAGAGCACCTGATGGGAAGTTAATTTCTCAGTTCCTTATTGACTTTGAGGAGAGTCTCTCTACTGAGCCTGCTGCCAGGACAAGGTTCACTGGGGCTTCCAGCAATTTTAATTTTGGAGGTTGGTGCCAATCTTACCACCCTCTCAAGCTGGCACTTGGCTTAACAAATGTCTCAGGAGCGAATGGAAAATTCTTGGCATCTGAGACTGCAGCCCCATTGAAAATCCTGCTGATGCTGACAGGTGACAGTGATGAGATATTCTGGCTGTAGAATGTCACCATGAAATGGAAGGGCTCTGGAGCTCTTGGGGCCCACTCTGGGGTGCTCCCAGAGCCCTCTGCTGCTCTTGGACCAGCAGCCCCCCTCCTGTGGCAGCTTCCCTCTGGCTGCCCCTTTTCCTGGTCCACCCCCTGCCTGGCTCTCTCCTGTTCACTGGTCCCCAATCAGGACTGGTCGCCTCTCAGGGACCTTTACCATTCTCTACTCTAGTCCTTGTGTTTCCCAGCACTGGACAGAACTTTGATGGATTCCCTCGTGACCCTCTGACTGTTCCCTGATTTCCGCTCCTTCTGCTGGCTGGGCCCTCTCTGACCCCATGCTTTCTGTTCCCATCCGCAGGGCTGCCTCCTCTGATGCTACTTCTTCCCTTCTCTTCTCAGAGGACCCTTTGGCTTGGTCTTAACTGGCAGGTTCAGTTTCTCAAGCAAAACCTTTGCATCTCTCTGACCCACTCTTGAATGGACTTGGTTCCCTAGCCAAGAATTAGCTGATCTCAGCTTGGTCAAGGTTTGCCTTGAGGGCCTCGGCCTCTAAATCGCACCTTCTCTGCTCAGTCCCAGGCATTTTCTCCACCTGCCTCTCTCCTCCCTCCCTCTGGCCCATGTTTATGGGATACCCTTTGTAAGTGCTGGTGTGGATACAGGGAAGGCTAGAAGGCGTCCTGCCCTCCAAGTGCTGACAGCCTCCCAGGGAGATACTCATGGTAGAGTGGAATAGATTTTTTTTTTTTTTTTTCAGAGATAAAGGAAAATTCTGTGGGAGAAGAGAAGATGGGTAATGACTAATCTGAGTTCTCCAGCTTCCAGCCACATCTGGTTGGTAAGCTGCCCTCCTCTCTCTCCTCCTCCAGGAGCAAGGCATCATGGGAATATCTTGGATAAAAGCCAGGCTTAAACAAGGTTTCTCAACCTCACAACAATAGACATTTGGAGCCAGGGCTGTGCTGTGCATTATAGGATGCTCTGCAGAGCCCCTCGCTAAGCTAAATACCAGCTGCATCCTCAAACAGTGACAACAGAAACATATTTGGGGATAAAGTTACCCTTGTTAGAGAACTGATGGTTCCAAAATGGCCCCAGGTCCCATCCACTCTCTTGGCACCACTCTCTTGTTCCATGTTTAAGATTCCAAAGGTAATGGAGAAGAATAACACTGTCCATAGAGGGAACTTAAAAGATCTGGGGCTAGTCTGGCCTGTTCTGGGGTTCATTTTCTTGCTACTCTGGTTCTGTGCACGTACATTTCTTTGACAGTGCTCAGGGTTACAGTGGGTATTACGGTGGATGCTGCTGTGTCCTCTACACAGCATTTATTCCCCAGCAGAGTCCGTCCCTCCTCAATGTTCCCATGAGCCTCAGGGGGTGAGGCTGGTCAGCCTGATTAGCCCGGAGTTCTCCCATCCTGCTGCCAGGCTTACTTGGGAATGGAGGCAAGGCTCAGTTCTGACCGTGCGGTGAAGAAGAGTGAGGGTTTCCAGGACAGGTTTTTTCACTGGCAGGAGCTGCAGGATGTCCCTTCTCTCCTTCCTTTTGGCACTGACCTGTGTCATATGAACCTGGGCTTGCTACAGTCATCTCGCTCCCCACAGGAGGTTGAAGCCAGCAGTAAAGATAGCAGGGTGAGCAGTTGGCTGGTGACATGGCTGAGCCCCAAACTCACTAACCCTGTAGTCTGCACGCCCTCCAGCTTTCCTGTAGGACACCCAGTAACTTCTGCATTGTATACCCCAGTTTCAGCTGGGGTTTCTCTCCTTAGAAGCAGGAATATCTGCCATTCAGTAACAATAGTAGGTGGGAGGCAGTTGGACTGGAGTTTCCTCCTAGAACTGGCTGCCTCTTACCTCTTCAGGCTTTACTCTGCAGTGTAAAGAGGAACCTCAGCGGCCTCCCTGGCCTTGGCCTCCCTAAAGTATACTTAAGATGGCCAAATTTCTTCATCAAATTTGAACAAATTCTTTATTTCTCATCCCTATTTCTAATCTGGGATCAGGATAAGGGGAAAAAACATTTCTGGAAAGAAAGGACTCTACACTGAAACCCAAATAACGTAACAGCTTTCAAACTGGCATTTGCAATTGGGCTGAGTTAACCTAATTCAATATCGAAGGAACAGGGAAGTTTTTAATTATCTCATAATGGGAGAAGAAACTGGTTCCATGGGATGTAAACACCCTAAGCCACAAGGTTTTCATGTAAATTACAGTGCTCAACTTGAGCTGACAAGGAGAGGGGACATTTCTTCCTATTTGATGGCATTCCCTGATGTGTGCCCTTTTACTGTAGTCATAAAAAGGCAATAAATTAAGAAGGCATTGTAAAATATCATCAGGACTGGCTGGGATCAATCACAAGGAGCCAAATTCCCAGCTGAAGCCTTGACAATGAGGGAGACATAAACAGCACAAAGCCGGGCTGTGGGGCAGAGGCCCCAGGCCAGGAGAAAGCAGGTGTCTTTTCCAAAGGTGCAGAGTTGAAGATCTGGGCCTGCACACAAAGCAAGATGAAAGGGGGCTACAGAATTGGAAAGAGAAGGCTTCCCACTCCTAAAAAATGGTGAACTCTAGTCTGGTTCAAAGGCAATGTAGGCTGATGTCACCTTTCCATTCACCACTCAACCAACTCTCGAGTCACCTGCACAGAGGTGGAGATGGAAGAAGAGACAGTCCCTGCCCTCAGGGTCCAGGCAGAAGACAGATAATGTGCCAACCATACGGTCTGATATGATCAAAATCAGCTGAGATGACAGCAAGGGACGATATAACCATGATGGCCTCAGTGGGGACATGCCCAGGCTGCCAAGGGAGCACTGCACCTCAGAAGTGGACTCAAGTCCATCTGAACAATTTAGGAGCACCTGCTGTGTGCCTGGAGCAAGACTATGTCCTTCCCTGACAATGCTAAGAAGAGCTAATCAATCTCCAGCTGTGTCGGGCCCCAGGCTGCAGGCTTGAAGTACTATCCTATGTTGAATTCTAAGAATTGTGATCAGCCCTATGTTAGAGCTTAGGAAACAGGCTCAGGGAGGGTAGGAACTTACTTCTGGGCATGGTTTCATGTTAGAGGTGCCAGTACCTGAGCCCAGAATAAGCTCCTCTTGCCCTGGCTAGGCTGGCCCAAATGCTGGACGTCTGAATGGCTAAGACTCTTGACTCTCTATTCATTGGATTCTTTCATAATCAAGAAGATTTGGGCCCCAAGAGCAAATTCCCCTGAGGGACATGAATTCCAGTCCTTAGAAATCGTGCTTTAGGCCTTATATGTACGTGTGTGTGGGGTGCGGGGCGTGTGTGTAATCAAAGTCTTTAAGGTGGCCCTACCAGTGAGACCTCTATGACCCCTGCTGTGCCTGCTCCCCAGTGTCCAAGTATCTGATTAGCAGGGAAAGGTGCCACTGCAAGACTTTAGGACCTCCTGAGCCTTGAGGCTTTACTTGTTTCAATGGTATACTGGCCTGAGTATATCAGCAAAGGGATTCTGCATTGGGGTTCTTCTGGGAATTTCCCAAAGCTGCTGAAGTCTTCTGATTCTTTTCTTGGTGTCAGGAAGAATTGCCTTGAGCCATTTCAGGCAAAGGAATGTTTATATTTCCAGACTTTGCAAAAAGGGTTGTTAAGCCCCAGACACATTCCTCCTGTCTCTCCTGATTCTCTGATGTGATACTTTCCTGCTCTCTCTCCTCTTCTCTGTTGGATTTGGAGAGGGGACCTGGCAGAAGAGCCCTCCTGATACTTAAAGACAGAATTGAGACACTCCTCAGCCATGACTGTGTATGTCAGGCACCTTGATTCTGGGGCACAGGACAGCCCTAACAGCTTCTTGGCTGGAAATGAAGGTCAGGGCCACCAAAGCTGGACCTGGCTTCTTCTCTGAGCTCCTGGCAGTCACATTTCCCCCCACGGGAAGAGCTATTTATAGAGCAGAAAGAACATTTGCAGCCGCATTGTACCCCATGAGCCCAACCCTCCGTGTCTTAGAGGGAACACTTCACTGCAGGTGACACCTGTATGATGGCAAGACTTATTTGGGAGACAGATTTATAATAAACAGCCTTATTTTATAGAGTCCCAAATATTTGCACAAAAATGAGCCCTTCGTATAACTTGCTCCATTAATCTCCCTGCTGTCACCAGGTGTGTCTCTCTACTTTATTACTTTATTTTCCAGTTCCTCCAGCTTCTGCACTCACCTCTCCCTCTCCTCATTTCTACTGCAGTTGTCATTCTGGGGGGCCCTGTCTCCCCTCCCCGCCACACTTCTCCCTCTGCCTGCTCATGCAGGGGACCAGGCATCTCAGGACCCCTCCATTCCCCCCAGGATTCTAGGGAGCAACACGAGTGTGTCCCTGGAGAGGAGCCCCATCCAAAAGCCTTCCCATCACCCCCCTGGGCCTGGCTTGCCTTTCAGTACTCTGGACAGCGCTCCCGGAGGCTGTCACTTTAACGGACTTGGCCTTGGCTTTGCAGGTCCGGGCTGACCCATTCCGAGCCTTTTACAATACCTGCCTGCCTCATCTCGTAGCATTTCGAGCACTATGGAGTAAACCCCGAGTGTGTCTAACCTCCACAACTACCCAAGACACAGACTCAATAGAAGAGTGAGCAGTGTATGAAAAAAGAAGTGATTTTCATTTCAAAGTTCTGCTGACATTCATCGAGTGCTCACAAGGTTTAGACAAACAGAATGCCCTGCTTGGAATATCACTTTCAATTCCATTTGTGCAATGGCACCTCTAATAGGCTGCTGTTTTGGTTTCTCTCAGCAGTGTGGGCCTTTGTGTTTTAATATTCAGAGGCACGAGGAACAAGGAAAATTATAGCTGGGGAAGCCCAGGCTTGGCTCTTCATCATCCAAGTTAAATTTGGCTGAATGGAGGAAAAACATCCTTTTAAAAGGGTGGTGAATGGGAATAATAATCTGTTACATTTACAAAACACTGAGCATTTTCAAAGCCCTTTCGCATTCATTATCTTGTTAGCTTTTCAAAGCAAACCTGCTCAAAACATTCCACAAGTAGCTGTTGTAGGTGCTGGATTTAATGGCAGACTTGAGGAGGCCTTCTTGGCAAATGGAGAAACTGGGGCCAAGGAAGGATAAGTGACTGGCTCAAGGTCACTCCATGGCGGCCAAATTGGAGCAGGGTTGGCTGTGGCCAGGAGGTGGCAATGCCAGCCACCCTGTTTTGCAGGCTGCCTCTGCCCTTCCCCGTGTCCCCAAAGTGATCTTTCATCTCTTCTCCAGGCCAAGTGGTGACAAGAACACCTCGCTGGGGCTTCTGCCTTTTTAGGAGAGTTAAAGCCCAAAGCAAAAGGACAGAATCTTCACAAGTAGCAATTGTCTTCACCTACTCAGCACTGACTTTGTGCTGAGGAGCCTGCTGTGATCCCCGTGTACTTTATTCATTGACCATCTTGAAAATCCTGAGAACGTGTCTAGTCCCATTTCACGGCTAAGAAAACTGACATTCAGAAGAGCACAACTAATCAGTGCTACAGCCACAGCCACAGCCGTATTCAACTAGCCTGCTCCAAAGCCTGAGCTGCCTGTCACTATGCCACATATGTCCTTCCTGGGTGTGTCCACAGACAGTTTATAGCATCAGCCAGATGGGGGGGGGGTGGAGGGGCGAGGGGCCTGCTTTGCCTGCCTTGTCAGTGGCAGGTACTCCCAGGATGGGGACTAGGGCATGGTAGGTTCTGACATCCTGGGTTCTGAGGCTACCCCTCTGCCTGGCATTGCCCTTGCCCAGCAGTGCCCTTGACCTTCAGGAGGGAAATCACTAGATTGCATCCTGTGCGTGGCCCAGGCATTGATGCAACCTTGCAATCATTTCAGCAAACATGTTATACGGATGAATAAATGAATGAGTGAATGAATGAATGAATGAGGAAAAGGGTCTGACTCTTTGCAGGTGTGCAGATGGAGCTCTGCAGCAGAAAGACAGCAGCAGTCAGGAAATGTAACACCTGCCCTGGCTCCAAGCCCTGACTCTGGACGGAGGCCCCACCGTGCCCCCTGCAAGCCCCAGCTCCTGGTGGATGAGGTTGAGCGGATGCAGATGGCATCAGGGCTTTTGGGGCTCAAAGTGATGAGGAGGCTGGAAGACTCAGGGAGGGGGGCCGTGGGGTGCTGGAGGCCCGTCAGATAAGCCTGATTTGACGTTCATGGTCCAGCCTGGGCCGGGAAGGCTGCCGGCGGCTTCTGATAGGCTCTGTTTCTGGGCGTGGTGTCATTTATAGGTCCTTGAAATTTGTTGCCTTTGATAACAGTGACGAGCCATAAACATCCTCAAGTGAAGAGTGTTAATAACATGGGAGGCATTTTTTAAGTGGTGGCTTTGGGGAGTCTTCAGCGTGTCAGCACCGATGGGGCGGCAGTTGTCACTGTCATATGTCTGGGAAGTTATTCCGGGAAGGTTGTGCAGTGACTCCGTTGTCATTACACACAAAATATTTCCATTTTCCTGAATGGAGCTGGTTCTGGCATCAAGGAATCTCGTCTCCTTTTATATTACCCTGTTTATCTCTGGAGTCTGGTTTTGTGTGAACAGGAGAGGGATATAAATAGGGAGCTAGAATGGGGAGCTCCGAGCTGGAGCTGTGACGGGGAAGGTCTGGGGGGTCCAGGGATGAGCCCCTGGGACCCTGTAAGGGGACAGGGCAGCCAGCTGTGCAGGGCTTTGATCCCAGCTCATCCAGCCTGACTCCTCCCTGGACGCAGCCTGCACCTTCCTTTGCTCCGGCCTGTGCTCACATTACCGTTTCTCCTCTGCCAATCCATCCTGTCTCTGTCCACCTCATGGCCAGCCCGCCCTTGACACCCCTTATTCTTTTCCGACTGAGAGCCAGTATGGTGGATGTGATTCATCTGGCATTAATCACGAGCTCTCCTGAACCACGGCTTCCATTCCTTGCTTGGCAATGGGACTTAAATCTTGTTCTATTTAACTTGTCCCCAATTTGTCACCACCTCCTTGTGGGCAAGGACCATGGCAGGTCTTGAAGGGGCTGGCTGCACCTTGCGCCTCCATGCATCCTTCTCCTGGAGGCCTGGTTACCCCCAACAGTTCTCTGAACCTTCTCCACCTGCGGGGCCCCCTGGGATGCCCCCACTCCATCCCTGCCCTGCATACTTGTGGACCCCCTGAGGTGCTCATCCATCTAGCCCACACCCTCTGCTTGGGACCCTCCTCCCAGCTCATCTGCCTGTCCCAGCACTGGGCACACAGCTGGTCTTGAATAAGTGAGCGGATCAATGGTGGGCACTGGCTGGGGTTGGGGGACTCTGTCTTTGCTATGCAGTCCAGGTTCAGGGCAAACTGCCGAACATGTAGCCAGACATGTCAGCCTCAGGCTACCCACGGATTCAACACAGCCCCTATCTTTGGGAAACCTACACCTTCAGGGGAGACAAGACAGGCCACGTGAAGGGTTAGCAGCGGACACAGGTCCTGCGGGGGCAGAGAACCAGCCCGAGGCAGTGGGCGTCCCTGGGGCCGGGCACTTCCAGGGGAGGGGGCTGGAAGCCCAGTCTTTGCTTTCACAGGCCCCATGTGTCACTTCCACTGTCTTTGTTCACCTGAACCTTTTCTTTGAAATGCCTTATTAACCCTTGAAGAGCAGTCACGTCTCCTAGAGGTCAAGCAGGACAGCCAGAGCTGTCTGATCCTGGCCTTGCTTGGAGTCCAGCCCCTACGAGGTCCACAGTCTCTCTAAATGCCAGAATGGCCATGCCCAGCAGGTGGCCCTGCGCGTAGCCTGTGTCTCCTGCGGCCTCTAGCCAGTGAGCTCTGAGTGGATCAGGCCAGTACCTTGTAGGTCAAGGCGGGAGGGTGGGCAAGGCACAGGGTGGTGTGGAGCCTCAGGTGGCCCTCCCCGGGCTGGCCAGTGGGGAGAGTTGGGGGTGAGGGGCAGCCTGAGGCAACAGCAGCCTCCATTTGGCCCTGGGGACATGGCAAGAACAGAACCGGATGCCCCAGCTGTCCCCTGGGAGCCTGTCTCTAAGGCCTCCACGTACTGAGCTGGCTGCATGTGCGTCTGTGAGGGCCATGTCATTGTCCACTGCCGCCACCGCCACTATGCGTGTATACATACACACATGTGTGCACATGTGAATAGGTGTGTGTCTGTGCGTGACCCCTCGCTGGGCTGGGCACCCTGGGAATGGGGGGATGGGTCTGTGCCCTATAAGCTTCTTCATCCCAGAATGTGGTTAAGAAATGTCCTCAAAGCCTGGGCATGGTGGCTCACACCTATAATCCTAGCACTCTGGGAGGCCGAAGTGGGTGGATTGTTTGAGCTCATGAGTTCGAGACCAGCCTGAGCTATAGCAAGATCCTGTCTCTAAAAATAGCCAGGCATTGTGGTGGCACCTGTTGTCCCAGAGGTGAGGCTAGAGAGAATCACTTTGAACCCAAGAGTTTGAGGTTACTGTGAGCCATGAGGTCATGCCATGACACGCTGTACCCAGAATGACAGAGTGAGAGTCTGTCCCCCACAAAAAAAGAGAGAGAAAAACCTCCTGTGGAGGCCATGAGGCCCCTTCCCAAAGCTGTACGTGCAGTTTGGAGGAGCAGCACACTGTCCAGAGACATGGGTACCATCTGGCTTGGCTCTCATTTCATGGACAAGAACATAAAGGCCAGGAGAGGTGATGTAATCTCAGTAAATGCTAGTAATACTATCACACTTGGACTTCTCCCACACGCCAGGAGCCTCAGCCCCTAGAGAGTATGTGTGTTCACGGGTGCCCTGTGGGACTCCCCACCTGGCTTGGTAGATAGGAACAGGGTGCTCAGACAACCAAAGTGACCCATTCAAGGTCACACAGCCTGTTGGCGGTGGAGGTCTGGCTGGAGTCTGGGGGACTTGATGGGGGTCTTGAGCTTAACACCCTCAGCAAGGTCACAGGACATGCAGTGACAGCAGGACCCTGGAACTCTTCTCCTCTCCCCATTTGTGCTGTGGTCTGGCTGGGGCCCTGAGGGAGGGCTGGTGGGCCCTGGGCATCCCTCGGGGCTCTGGGGACTCTTGGGAATTGCAGGCCAGGGCTGGGGCTCCCCTCCCAGCAGCCACTCTGCCACCCGTTCTGAAAGGCTTTGATTTGCTGTTAACACCCAAAGTTGAGCAGAGCCTTATGAATCATTCATGAAGGTGCTCCAACGAGATCATTATTTTGAGTGTTGAGTGTCAGGAAAACAGCGTTGGACGGGTAAACATGATGTCTGATGACAGAACAGCCGATGGGATGACCCGGCAGCCGGGCACCTGCCATGCTGCTGGGAATTTTTAAACATTAAAAAAAAAAATTCAACCCAGGCTCAGGGAAGAGCAGGCCAGCCTATCATGAACCTCTGCCTGTGGCTGTGGCCAGGGCAGGAGGCGAGGAGCAGGCAGAGGGGCTGGGCAGGGGGGCACAGACTGTCCCGGGAGCCCAGGGCCTGTCCTCTACCAGCAAGTGACTCAGCACAGGGGCCGAGCCTGCACCACAGACCCCTCTCCCATCCACAATGCAGGCCTCTCAGTCAAACAGGTTCCCTTGGCTTCCTCTTAAGAGTTTCCCAATAGAATGCCCTTCTAGAAGAGGCCAGGCAGGGTTCAGGCTCCCACTGCCCACGTTGGCTCACGCCAAGGGCCTGGTCTTCTCTGGGACCTGTGGCCAGCCGAGGCCCTGGGGGCCCTCCCAGGCTCTGGCTGTGTTGGAGCCACTTTTTCTTGGATGACAGGTTGTCAGTAGCCTCACCACCTGTATTGTTTAAGTAGAACAAGGTGCCCCAGCTATAGCCTCAGCAAGGTGAGGCTCAGGTCAAACTGATGGCCAGCATGGAAGCCACGGCCATCAGATTTTCTAAGGAGACAGCATGGGGACTAACAGGCCAAAGGGCATCCTGCTGGTGGGGTGGGCATAGCTCCTCCCCGGCCACCAGCCTTTCCTGGGGGTGGGAGGAGATAGGTCCTTGTGTCATCCACTCTCAGGTCCCAGAGTCTCTCTTAGACCTTCTCTTGCTCCTTTGAGCCCTGGCTCTGAGTAGGGGAGGTGGGTGCCAAAGCCACATGCCTGTCCCTAGAGGAGGGCCCTCCAGCCCTGAGCACATCGTGGGAGCCAGGCCCAGGAGGCTCTGCCCTGCTCTGTGCGACCCCTCCCTGCAGGGGTTTTCTGGCAGTGCTCTGTGCCTCCCCGGTCTACCCCTCTCTCCGCTCTGCCAGCCTGCCTGGCTGTCACATGCTTTCTGTCTGTGCAGATCAGCTTCCCCCAGGCCTGTTGGGAAGAGTGCCAGGGCTGCATCTGAGAGCTGGGGGGCAGGGGGGTTGGGGCGGAATGCAAGGGTCTGCAGCCAGGAGAGCCCCCACCCCACATGCAGCAGCATCACAGGCCAAGCATGGGTGCCCTGTAGGGCCATGGACAGACCTAGCTGGGGAAGGGGCTCAGTAGCAACCACGGTGACCCAGAGGTGGACACACGCTCTCAGGTCTCCTCCGGCCAGCTCAAGGACAACTTCTACCACACCCAGCAGGTTCTTCCTGAATACTTCCAGGGACAAGGGCTTATTCCCTCTGCACCATTCATTCTACAATTTGGGTCATCACAAAGTTCTTTCTTAACCTGAGTCCGAATCTACTTCTCTAGAGGATCTGCCATGCTGCTTTCTGCCTTCAGAGAGGATGGGATTTCCCTCTCTAGGGCATGAGAGTCCTTTAAAGATCTGAAGAAAGACGCATGCCATTCACACATCTGTTCACCCATATGTCCATCCATCGACCCCTCTATCCATCCATCTACTCCTTCATCTGCCCACTCACCCACCCATCCATCTGTCTGTGCATCAGCTCATCCATCTTTCCATCTATCTTTCCACCCACCTATCCACCCAAACATTTACCTGTTATCCTCCCGTGAATCCTCTATCTACATATGTGCCTTCTTGTCCTCCCTTTCTTCCACACATTCACCACCATTCACCTGTCTTCTCTTCACCAATCAACCCATCCACTTACTCATCTGCTGGTGTCCATCCCCCCACCTATCCTTCCATCCATTCACCCATCCCCCTCACAACACCCATCCTTCCTCCGTTTAACAGTGTGGAGGACCTGTTGAATGCCGATACCACTCTGGGTATTGACAGACCCAGTCCTTGCCTCAAGGTGCTCACTCTCCCAGTGCTGAGCTCAACATGTGACCAGAACCACAGGACAAACCGAGTGCTCGCCTAGAGGAGTGAAGACAGCGTCCCAGGCTTCCGCACCTCCACACTCCCACCCTCTTCCCCTATCATCCTATGGACTCTAGACCCCTCCTTAGCCTGGTGATCCAGCTCCAGTGATGGCTCCTGGTCTATACACTGCCCTCTTCAAACTCAACACCTGGGCATTGTCTGGTGTGGACACAATCCTCTCCCACTGGTGGAGAGCAGGCAGGCCTGAGGCCAGGGGGCAGGGCAATGTCTGCCAGGGTTTGAGGCTGGGGGTAGGATCTAACCTCCCCTGTCCCCATCCCCTGGAGAGGACAGTGTGCTTGTGCTGTGAAGAGGAGGAAGAAGCTCCTTCCTCCCAGCTCCTCCATAGATCACGTTGGTGCTTCCTGATGCACCAAAGAACATATCAAGCTTCTCCCTGGCAGGCTCAGTTGAGAAGTTTTCTTGGCCACTTAAAACCTCAGCCTCTGAGTGTAAGGCATGCTGGCGGTAATTGTTCAAGAAAAGCAAATGAAAGCAGAGACAGCAAGTTTCTGGTTATTTATCAGCCAAAGATATAGGCCACTTTTCATCATGCTGAGCCTCAAGGAAAGATAAAAGCAAGAGAATTGATCTGAGCCTCTCATGGGAGTGTCGCGTGCTGCTGGCAAACAAGTGCCATCTTATAGGAGCCATTTCCTGGCCTGCACCATGCCCTGGACAGCAGCTGTTGGTTTTGGGCCCTTCTCCAGTGGCTCCTTTGACCTCTGGCACCCCCCTTGCTACTTCCTGAGCACCCTACGGAGGCACCTGTCAGCCTCTGTCTGGCTGGGGGTCTAGGCCAGAGTGGGGGGACCTTGCTTTAGAACGAGGGCCTGGGGGCCTGTCCAGAGTCTCCACTGAAACTGCGCTGACCACTTTCCACCCAGACCAACCAAGGTGACCTCCTTATTCTTTCCCCAGGGGCCTTGCTTCCGTCACATGACTCAGAGGGCACCAGGCTCTAACGGGGGCCAGCCCTTTGCTGAAGCCTTCAGCTCTGCCAAGGGCAGGAGGTCAGGCAGGGCAGAACCATAGGTCTAAGGGACCATGGTGCCAGCAGAGGATGGCCATGGGCACTTGGCTGTTCTTCCCTGTGACAGTTAATTTTCTGTGTCAACTTGACTAGGCCACAGAATTCAGACATCTGGTGAGACCTCCAGCCAGCTGCCTCTAGATGAGATGGATTAGTAGAGTTTGGGGAAGCGGATGCCCCTCTGAATGGGACATGAATGGGCTTCAGTTATTAAAGCCCATTCAGTTCTTAAAGGCCTAAGAGAAAAAGACTGAGGTCCCCCGTGGAAGAAGGAATTCTGCTAGCAGACGGCTATCTTCCTTGGGTCTCCAGCCTATTGGTATGCTCAGCAGAACTTGGACGTGCCAGACCCATGGTCAAGTGTACCAATTCCCCAGAGTGCCTGCATTTGCACACCCCAGTGGCTCTGTCTCTCCAGAGAACCTGACACAGCCCCCAGCCAGGAAAGCCAGGCTCTGCTCCAATGGCCCCACGGGAGAGCCAGGGGCCACCCAGCTCTGGGCCAAGTTCCCTCTTCCTACCCACGCAGGTCTCTGGGCCAGCACCAACAATCAATCAACCAGTCAATAATAAGGACAAATCCTGGTGGTTTCTGGCACTTATCGGGCAACCATTATGTGCAGGACACTGGGCTAATACCCATGTGCGTCATCTCCTCTCGTCCACTAACCCACCCCAAGAGGCAGGTGTCATGACCGCTCCCGTTTAGAAGCAGGAGAAAGAGAAGATGGAAGTGGTCGAGCAACTTGATCAAGGTCAAGCACAGCAAGTACTTGGTGGAGCCAAGACTTGAAACACACCAGGGCTTTGTCCCAGACCTTTGCCCATGCACTGGGCTCTTGTCCTGGTCTTTACTAGGGAGCCTGGGAGAGCGGGGGGAGGGCATGGGTGGGGTGGTGGCACAAGAAGGAGGCCATGATCTTGGAGCGATAGAAGGCACGAACAGACCAATAGAGACCAATGCCTGGGGCTGAAGAGGCTGAAAGTGGGGAGGCTGGGACCAGGCCAGGCTGGACTCCGTGTCCTCAGGCTCCTGGGGTTGCTAGCGGACATGGTCTCCCCCAGGGGAGGGCATCAGCTCTGCTCATGTGGGCAGTTATCTAATGCCTGTCACCTTGTCATTCTCTCCCACAGACAGAGACACAGAGGGGGGAGCAGGGTGTGTGTGTGTGCAAAATCTAAAAAGCCCTTGTCAGCTTGAGTTCTTGGGTTCTTGAGCAGCCGGCTGCCCCTCACTGCTCCAAGAACAGCAATAAGCCAGGAGAGTCAATAAAAGCAAATGCCATGGGGCCTGACAGATGTGCTGTCCCTGGCAGGTGATGGCCAATTTGGCCGCAGAGGGAAATGGAAGATAGAGAGAAGTGGTCCAGGGAGCCAGTGACCCTGAGAAGGCTGGCACCCACACTCACCTGGGGAGCGGGCACTTGTGACAGCCGTGGGTAGAGGGGAGCCCACAGCACAGTGCTGTGAGTGGTCGTGGATGTGAGGTGGACATGTGTGTCTAGCACAGCACACGCACAGGGGTGTGAGCAGGCTTGGGGGCTGAGGAAACATGGGAAGCCTTCAGCTGTGACAGGATTTGTCCCAAGTCCAACCACATCTTCTGAGCTGATCCCTGTTCCCAAGCTGCAGCTGAACCTAGTGTGGAATCCCCCACCCCACGGTCACACGCCCACACCTGGGGTGAGGGTAGGCACTGCTCTAGCCCCACAGTGGCCTGAGTTTGTTACTCAATGGGGCTTCCTGATTCCCTGCCAGCCGGCAGCCACTGCTGGGCTTTTCTTCCTCCCACCCTCATCTGCAGGCAGCCGGGCCTTGTCACTTACTGCAGTGGCCTCTCTCTGGCTTCCCGCCCATCTCCAAGGACAGAGGGGCAGATGGGGCTGGGAGGGTGTGGGCTAGAGGTCGTTGCTGCTGGAGCTGGCCCCCCAGGAATCTGGGAAGAGGCTGAGGCCACCACCCCTGGACAGCTGGGCCTTCAACCAGGGCTCACCTGGACACGACCTCCTGTCTCTTCTCTGAAACACCTCTTTGGCAGACACCCGCGTCACTGGAGTGTGACTGGAGGTGGGGAAGGACTGGGGGTGGGGGCATCTGTGAAGATGAGACCTTGCCAGAGGCCTGGCTGCTGTCCTTCTCCAGGCTCCTACTTCTTTAGCTGTGGAGGGAGGGGTGATTGCTAAGGCCCCTCTGACACTGACATTCTCTGTCCTGTGAATCTAAAACCATGACAATGGCCCTCGCTGGGGAGGCAGCCTGGCCTCTCAGGCTTTACTGAACTTCAGAATCACCTTGCAGCTCCCTGGGGCCTGCTCTCTGGACTGCTGTTAGCCCAGTGAGGCTGCCTGTGCCACAGGCACCAATGGGGGCTGATGTGGGGTGAGGGCCCCAACCCCTCCGAGAATTGCTGCAGTAAGGCCTGTGCCAGGGGTCCAAGCCTTTGCATACCAGGACCTTTCCCCACCCTGGGAGCACAGAATACTGCACACTCCTGGGGACAACCAGCCTGGCTGGTGGGGTGGGAGGTGTGGCAGTGCAAGGCCCAAGGTAACTGAGATGCTCAGGCAGGGCAGGGCAAGCTCCAGCATCCTTAAGACCACAACACTCCTCCCTCGGAGCTCTGAAGCCTGGGGCACTCCCTTCATCTTTCCTCTCCCCATCTGGCCTTGCTTAGCTTCTTATTTATTAACCAGCCTGGGCCTCAGCTTCCCCATCTCTGAAATGGGAGAAGCCACATCGCTGCTTTCACCTCCTTGGGTGGTGGTGAAGATCCAGGGATGGCACGTCAAGGTCTGGAGCCCAGCCAGCCCTCGGTGGGGGGCATCCCTGGAGACGGAGGCGCTGCCACACTGCGGGGGAACCAGCCTCCAGATTCAGTGAGGCTTGTGAGGAAGCAGCTTCCCACCATCTTTGTTTAACAAAGAAGAACCAAATTAAGGCGTCAAGTTTACACATTAATTTTGTTATAAGATGGGAGAATTTAAATAGCTTTCTAAAAGGTATTTTTAAAAACAGCTTTTCAATGCTCCATTAAAAGGCTCTCTGCCTTGCCTTGGAGTCTTTGCAGCTGCCAAAAATACTATGAAAATTACTAAAATGCAGTCTATGTTGGCTCTAAAAGAGTTTGTCAACTTGCTTCAAATGATCTGAAAACTAATGGCGTGAGGGCTGAGACGCAATACGATGGCCCAGGGGGCTCTATGTGTTGTGTCCCTGGGATGCTGTGGACCCCCTTTCTGAACGCCTCACCGCGTCAGTTCCCTCCAGGTACTCTCTGCTTCTCCTGTTGTGACCTGAAATGTTAGGTTGTCCCTGGACTCAGTCCAAGCCCCTCCCCGCCCCCCTTCTCCTCCTGGGTGATTCCCTGACCCTTGACACCATGATTCCTATCTTGGGTCCTGACTTCACCCAATTCTAAACCCACAGCGTCCACTGCCTGTTTAAGATGAAAGAACTTTGTTACAACATGGCCCAAGTGGAGCTTTTCACCCCCACCTGTTTGGTCACCAGCCACCCAGTACTTCAAGTCCTGAATGCATCCGTCACCCTGGAGTACTCTCGTGGCCTCAGCTTCACGGTCAAACCACTGGCACATTTGTCAACCTTGTTCTCTGCCGCCCCTGACTCTGTCCTGGTCGGCAACGCCACCCTCTCTTGCCTGGACACTGCCAGGGCCTTCCCACTGCTCTGCAGGCCACCACTCTAACTCTTTGTAAACATTCATTTTGCCCATAACAGCCGGGGGGAGCTTTAAAAACACATCAATCAGATCATGTCACTGCCTTGTTTAAAATGCCCCCAAGGCCTCCCCTGCGCTTTGAAGTCCACATGAGGCCCCCTTGGCTGCGGGGCCCCCCTGGCTCAGCAGATCTGGCCCCCGAGGTGCTTTCCTTTTCCTTCCTTCAGCCTTCATGCCCCTGCCCCAGCTGAACTCTCTGGAACATTTTTTCCCCAGGCCTTAACAAGGCTCAAAGCTGCTTCTGTGTCATCTGTCACAGCTCAGATGCCACCTTGTCAGAGAGTCTTTTTCTGACCCTTGACCAGGAAAGACCACAGGCCTTCCATGTATCTAGAATTTTCTTGTTTATTTGCTCAGCTGCTCCTTCCCACTGGGTCACCAGCTCCATGAGAGCAGGGACTCCAGGATCCCCAATCCCCTGGACCTAGAATCATGCCCAGGACTTGCTTTCCAGTTAGTGTATCTTGGTGAACAAAGAAATGAAGGGTCAGGACCTGTCCCAAGCCATTCATTTGCTGGTCTCCTATGTGCGAGGTGCTCACAGTCTCTCCACCTGGGGTGTCTTGACTGGGGAACCTAGGCCTCTGCTGAGCCGCCTCTGGCTGCCTCCAGACCTGGGGGAGACATCACCAGCCCCAGAGCAGAGCAGATGAGGCAGCATTAAACGCCTCGGACGGCAGCTTGACATGATGGTTTTTAGAACCTCAGCAAGTGAAGTCCAACCCTGCCACTTACACATGTGGCACTTGGACAGGTTTCCTTAATTAACCTCTGAGCATCAGTTTGTCCCTCTGAACGCCGGACCCTGCCAAGGGGCTTGTTGAGGTTTAAATGTACTGTTGCATTTCATGAGGTCACAGTGTCTGACCCTGCCCTAATGTTTAACCAATTAGGTAGCCATTGTTCTTGCTGTGATTATTGATGAGAGACCAAGGTGTGTGAGGGTAGGAAGAACCCTCAGAGAATCCTCATTTTCTAAGGAAAAGGCCCCAGGAGATCCTGGTTGATATCAGCAAAGACACTGTGCCCCACATTCAGGGTGCAATCAGCTTCTGACCTGATCCAGAGCCCCTGGAGGCGACCCACCTCCTAGGGACACCTGCCACCCCTTCCTAACCTGGAGGGCACCTTGCAGAATAGCCAGGCTTTTACATGGCCCTGTGTCCTTAAAAGTCCTTGCCCCGGTTCCCAGGGGACCCTCAGGTGGTGCCAGTCCATTCCAATAGGCTACTACCCTCGTCTCACTCCTAGAGCTGTCACCAATTGATCACTCACTGAACATTCGTCATGTTCCTGTTGCGAGGTGGGCTCTCGCTCTGCTGCCAGGTGCTGAGAGGACACTGGCAGGGGAAATGTGACCAGATGAAGATGTCATCTGTGGTCCTCCTCGGAGCTGCGGGAAGGAGGAAGAAGGGTGGTGGCCAGGACAACAGGGAAGGATGCTCTGAGGACGACTGCTGAGCTGAGACCTACACCACAGAGTGAGGCAACTGTGGAAGGCAGGGAAGGGGTTACAGGAACTGCCGGGGCAGAGGCCTTGAGCTTGGTCGGTCTGCAGGAAGGGAAGTTAAGCCAGTGTGCCTGGAAGTGTGGTAGACGTGGGGCAGAGAGACCCAAAATGCCACCTGAGGGGCAGGTGGAAGCCACGCTGTGCAGGGCGTATTTTGGCCAGAGTGGTAATTCTGATTTTAGCCTGGGAGCAGGAGTCGCAGGAGTTCTTTTGGACTTGGGGTTTCCCACCTGCTATCAGGATCCCTTTCTTCATATTTGATTTGCTTAACAATGAAGAACTGGTTAGAAGTTTTAATTATTTCTGGAAACTTTGAGGCCTCGGAGCAGTGTGCAAAGGCCTACTTTAAATGTTTTACAATAACGGTCTGTTAACAAATTCCAGACTTAATTTATCCAAGAACTTGTTAAAATTCCCTCTGCGCAGCCACAGAGGAATGGGCTTTTGAAGTCATTTACTTACCAATAAATTACAATGGTCTGAAATCATTAGCAGCAAAGTAAATTGTTTTAATTGATCTGAACTTCGTTCCGACCCGGGGACTCCGTTTCTGTGCAACTGCACTTTCTAAAAGTCTAAAATAACAGATTAATTTCTTTTGAATCCTGTCATCTTTGGATGAGTCCTTTGTCCCAGAGACCAGGAAGGGAGGACAATCTATCGATTTTGCTGCATGGCTGTGGACTTGCCCAGAAATAGTATTTCCATTCTGGGGTGCGTGGGAGGTCTAGTCCAAGGTTACTCTTTCCATCTAGAGGGCAGAGGCAAGCCTCAGAGAACCAGCCTGTGTTTCTGTCTCTTTCTCATCCGGGTTGTGGTTACTCGCCTGGTAATTACTTATTAGCTGGTTTGTGTATGTTTCCTGTGCTTTTCTGTAGGTGTAAAGACTGCTTCCCAGACTGCTCCTTGGGAAAGATCTAGAATTTGTGTACAGCAGTCCGCACTGCGAGAGCTCCTCTCTCTGGGGCTGGCTGCTGTGGGTGTATAAAAAGGTGCCGGTCCCTTGGAAAGCGGGACCACACATGGCTGCAGCTGTACTTTGGGGCTCCTCCAGGTTGAGGGGAGGGAGCAGAAATGCTAGGCTGGCTGGCAGCCCACTGCCCACTGCAAGTATGGCTAAAGGGTGGGGGCATCTCCAGCTGTGGACCTCAGGAACCACCTGTCCAAGGTACAGATAGCAAGGCCAGACTGTTCCAAGTCACTGTCCTGTGTGCAGACACATCAGACCAGGGGCTTGTAGAGTCCCCAAGGCTCCCCTCCCCTAGTTCTGGGGTTAGTCTGGGCTGGTTATATTGAGGTGTGGGGGTCAGCATCCATCCAACTGCTCCAGCCTGTGCCAAGGCCCTGCCTCTCTGTCCCTGTGGAGCATGCTGCTCTTCCTGCCAGCATCGTCCCTCTTCCTGTGTCACTGTTTCCACATGAGAAGCTCAAGGCTGGCCCTGGCCAGGGACCCATGTGGAACAGCAAGGCTGTACCTAAGTCCTCCCAGAAGTGCCTGTGATAGTGGCTTATGCTCCACAGACCCCAACTGCCACCCCAGGGAGACGGGAACCCTCTGCACAGCCAAATGCAGATGTTGGGTTTCAAGGTGGAGCCCTTCAGGACAAGGTTCAAGACTCAGGACTTGGCTCTTCAGCTCGCATTTCCAGAGCATCCTCGGCCCGGTCCTGCCAAGCTGGGGTGTGTGCAGGGCTGGAAAATCCCATTCGCACACAACCCTGCTTTGTGTGGTTGGCAGGGGCGGGGATCTGATCAAACAAGCGGGGGCCGGGGCTGGAGCCACACAGCCGGGAGGGCAGCCAGGGGTTGAGACTAACACGACAGTTTGTCTTTGCTACGTGGACAGAGCGGCCTCGGGGGGTGACGGTTAAATTTGCAAGAGGAGGACAATTTACATCTCCGCAAACCCTTCTCTTATTACCCATGGAACAAAAGGAAACCAAGGCAAGGGCTTTGGGGGTCAGTCCAGAGGCCTTGCCCAGCCTCCCAACTGTCAATAACGACTGAGCAGAGAATTTCTTTCCTGGAATTCTGAACAAACCTTGCAGGATTTTCCCCACAGGTATCTGTGGTGCTGTGAAGACTGAGGGGAGGACATGTGGGAGAGAACTGTTGTCCCTCAGACCCCAGGCTGCACAGAGGGGCAGACCCCACAGTGCAAGTTGACAAACCGAGTGCTGACTGCCTCTCTAGGATCCCCAAACCTCCCAAAGTCAACCTCTGATCTTGAACTTGGAAATGAGACCAAAACTCTGTAGAAGAATTGGCTTGAGGACATCTGTCCCTCACAGCCCAAACACATCTGGGGCACGTGGGCAGCCCTGCCCGGGCAGGGAACAGGACACAGAGCCCCAGGAAAAGGGCACCACCCACCCTGCTTGGGGCCCCTCTCCCTGCTGCACCTGCCTCCTCAGGTGCGATACCCAGCTCGGTGCCTGGCCAGCTGGCCAAGGAGGAAGGGGAGGGACTACGTGCATTCCTGGTGCCTGGTGTCTGGTCTCCTTACCGGGAGGAGGGAGCAAGATGTCACTGCAGGCCCCTCCCCAGTCAACCCCTAGTCTCCTGGAGGAAACAAATGTTAATGTCGGCACTTACCATGGAAAGGGAGTCTATTTCTCCTTAACTGTCTCTGGCTGCACAAAATTCTGAGAAGCGATTGAAGTTAAATTGCTTGGTTTTCAATTTTAAGCTGCACTTATCCAAGCACGATCAGTCTCCTCTGATCGTGGCAGAAAATAATAAGCGCCTGATGTGGGGTTGCCCTGGTGCCCAATAACATGGTGGGATTGTATCCCCATTTCATTACAGAAGACAGAGTGTGCTCTAAGCAAGTTTACTGATAGGATAAATTGCCCTGTCACTTCCCTTTGGGTGAATCTCCAGCCTTGAGGCTGTTGACTGGGTCCCAGAGCCAGCACCCACCAGTAGGGGACAGTGGTCCATGGGACCACACCTACCAGGGGCCTGGAGGTAACCCTGGGGTACCCTATGGGGCAGGGACAGCATGGGTCATTGTGGCCAGGGTTGCTCAGACTGCCCTGGCCTAGAGCTGGGAGTGACCATGCTGCATAGGGCTTGAGAGTCCAAGGCCTGGGGTCTAGCCGGTGTGGGTTCTAGCTCATGCGACCTTGAGCACACTGACCTCTCAACACCCTCAAATGTAAAATGGGGGTGATGATAGCAGTGGCAAGGGCCAGATAAGATGGTGTGTGCGGGGCTGTGAGTGTCGTGTGATTATGGGGCTCCCCCATGCTGCGCAGCATCCTAGGCCACTGACCACCCATCTAAGTGAATGAATGGACACCAGAGCAGGACCAACGGGGAATGAAGGAACTGGGGGATGGGAGGTATGGAGAGGCCCCTGGTGCTGTATGTTCCTCTCCAGTAAAAGCCATTTTAAATCTCTGGGTCCAACCTCCCAGCTCTGCTCCCAGGGGTCCTTCCCAGGGGACGGGGTGCCTCCTCCAGGTCCCTGCCACCCTGGGGACATGACCTGCAGACCCTGGGCCAGAGCAGAAAGGAGGAGAGGTCCCTGCAGAAGCCGAGTGCTCAGGCAGTCCAGGTGTCTCGAACCTGTCTGAGGCTCTCATCTCTAAGCACTTACTATGAAGATAAACGGGTGGGAACGTGGCGTTCCCTCAACCACGTAAACACCAGGCAGCAGACGAGTAAGTAACATTAAGCCTGACACGGGGAAGCAGTGAGGTATTACTCACCCTGATAAGTTTAATGTATAATTTAGAAACACATCATCAAAATGGGAAAAAAGGGAAGAACCTCTTAAATAACTCTGAAAGATATTCAGCTCTGAAATCACAGCTGTTAGAGCTGAGGGTGCGCTGCAAACGGCAACGCCTGGTGGACGCACACCCTGCACCCAGGGGGGATTGGACCGAGGTGGATCTGCCAGCAGGGCACTTCAGAAGGAAAGACCCCTCTGCAGGGGTGGGGGCCTGGGCTGGGGGCTCTGCCAGGCACAGCGGGGCACCTGCAGAAGCCTTCTGGGTGGGGGACCCACTCAGCTCCCGCAGGCTCTGAACTCTCACAGGCAGCTGGGCGGGCAAGGCTCCTTGGCACCTGACCTCTGCCAAGGAGGCCTCTTCCCTCTCACCTGGCCTAGGGCAGCGGCGGTGGGGAGGTGTGCACATGGACAGGTGGATGGAGAGGCTTGGGGATGGAAACAATTCCTAACACGCCATTCCCCTCTTGGGAGAGCAGGTGGTGTGTACAGATAGTATACAAGGTGGGCCGTGGCAGAGTTTGGGGATGTCCTGGGCCCTTCTCCTGGCATATCTGGGTGACTTTGGATCCACAAGCCCCTCTTGGATGGTACAACCTCTCCCAACAGGGTGGGGGCCCCTATCCACACTGCTCTTTTACTTCCTTGCCCCACCAGGCAGCACAGGTGTCAGGAGACCCAGGTCCCAGCTCAGCCACTGTGTGAGCCACAGACCTGGGCCTCTCTGAGCCCATGTAGTCTCTGCCATGTCTCAGGGCTGCTGATACCTCAAATGGTGTGAGGATCCAGTGGGACGCCAGGGGACAGTACTGGCCTGGTGAGCCAAGCACGAGACTCTCCTCTCTTTTCCAGGGATTTCTGCTGCCGTGATGATCTGAGGCAGGGGAGTGTTGGGAGGGGAGAGAGGCTGCAGGGCTGCAGGGACTGGGGTGGCATTTTGAGGCAAAGATTCACCTCTTGGCCACTGCTGCCATACCTGGGCAGGCCAGGGTGTTGGTGTTTGTGGTGTTAATGTGGCTCCAGGGTTTAGCATCTCTGACCTTGACCTGTAGGATGTGTGGGCTTTATCTCAGGCCTCCAGGAAGAGCACAGATAAGGGGAAGGACTCAGGCATTTGAACAAATGACATTTCCCACTCACACTCAGCTGCTGAGCCCCCCAGCTGGCCCCTGAGACACAACTGCAGGAAGGAACTGTCCACACTTGTGGTCGCTCTGGTGCCCAAAGGATGGACATAGCCAGTGACTGCCTGGAAGTGGCGCCCCCATCCCTACTCCTCTAGATTCTTTTTTTTTTTATAGAGACAGAGTCTCACTTTACCGCCCCCGGTAGAGTGCCATGCCATCACAGGACTCACAGCAACCTCCAGCTCTTGGGCTTTCGCGATTCTCCTGCCTCAGCCTCCCGAGCAGCTGGGACTACAGGCGCCCGCCACAACGCCCGGCTATGTTTTTGGTTGCAGTTCAGCCGGGGCCAGGTTTGAACCCGCCACCCTCGGTATATGGGGCCGGCGCCCTACTCACTGAGCCACAGGTGCCACCCTCCTCCAGATTCTTCATCCTACTTGTTCTTGGGGTCTTGTCTCCCTGGGAATTGCCCTGACCACTCAGCCCCCTCCTTGAGGATTTCTGGCATGAACTCCGCCTCTCCCTGCAAGCACTCCTGCTGCGCTGTCCCTGGGGTACTGTGCACACGGCCCAGCTGGGGAACTAGACAGGTTTATGCACAAGGGAGGAGTGGCCCAGAGGGAGGGCTGGGGCTGGTGGGGCTGTCTTGTGACTACAAGACAGGAATCGGCAGGTGCCTTCAGGATGGGTGAGTGGTATCTGGCCTGAGGATGTACATCTGCCTGCCCCCCTTTTGTCCTGCCTGGGGCCTCCACCCTGGGGGCATGAACTGGGGCACCTTGTTTCCTGGCCATCCTTCCGACCCTTGAGGCCATCTGTTCTTATCCTCCTGCAGCCCATTCTGTGCCTGTAGCCAGCATGACCCATGTTTCTGTCCCTCTGTGCTCACAGCAGAACCCCAAGCCCTGACAATGCCTGCAGCCTGGGCTCATCTGCTCTAGGTCACCTCTGTAGGCTCCTTGTCCCCTCCTGGAGCACCTACTGGGGTTTTTGGCCTCCTGACTGTTCTTACACTCCATGCTCACTCCCACCTCAGGGCCTTTGCACACGCTGTCCCCTGTGTCAGGATTGCTTGTGCCTGGATGCGTTCATGGCCTGTTTCCTCAGCTCACTCAGATCTCTGGGCAGATGTCACCTCCGTAAGGGACTGTTCTGGGCTACTCCATCTAAAACCCTCTGTTACTCTTTCCTTTATTTGGCTATGCTGTCATCATGGCATTTATCACTATCTGAAATTATATTATAGGCCCACAAGCCAATTCCCAAATCCATAAAGCTCTGAAAACCAGAAGCTTATTCATAACTCATTTGGTGACAAAACGTGACCTGAGCTGATGTGAGGCTATTTATAGTCGTGGTTCATCCTTCTTCGTGTGAATATTCATATGTTTTGCCATAGAAACAAGAATGCATTTGATTATGGGGTGCTACTCTGCACCCTGCTGGGGATGTTCCATAACATATGGTCTGTGCACCAAGTTACAGTGCTGAAATGTGAGGATGGAATGCTCCAACTGGGTTTCTAAACCGGGGCACTAGTTTCGGCATCAAGGGACAGATAATGCTTTGCTCTAGGGGCTGGTTAGCAGGTGAACTCGGGGATGTTTACAGCGGCCCTGTCCCCCACCCACGAGATGCCAGTAGCACCATTCCCCAGAGCAGTGACAACCATTCGTGTCTCCAGACATTGCCAGATCACCTCCTGTTGAGGACCACTAGTCTAAGCACGTCTGGCCGTGGGTGTTTCATGTGGGGGCTTGTGGCCCCCTCTCTGGTTGTTTGTTTATGTGCACGGAGTGTGAACTCCACGGCAGAAATCCTGTCTGTTCTGCTCTGGGCTGTGTGCTCAGCAACTTGGGGTGTCTGCTGCAGGCTCAGTGCTTAATTCTGGCAGGGCCTCTCCTTGACCAAAACTTTAATCAGTCTCCCCTGAGTCCTCTGCGTGGCTAGATCCAAACACAGGTTCCTCTCTCCACCTGGGAGAATCTATTTTGAGCAAGAATCCTGATGTCAGCTTGGTAGAAACCCCCCACTCTTGGCTGTGACCATCTATATCACCCCAGTCTGCAAGGCAGTTTAGCCAGAAATCCCTTCTCCTGGGTCATCCTCTTATTTTCCAGCCACTGACCCCACGCTGCTGCCTGTCCTTTTTGATAGTAGAGCTGAGTCCCATCTCCTCCCCAAACCTATCGCTGTTCACCTTGTGGAGTAAAAAGTGCCTTACTGTCTTTAACACGCGTCATGAAAAAGTTTTCTTTACCAGCACACAATCGCGTATAAAGAAACAAAGGGTCATACAGTCCCTCTAGCAGATGCCTGGGGGTCCCCACCCTGAGGGGTGGATGTCCTTTAGACATCCTCCTCTCTTTTTTTTTTTTTTGTGGTTTTTTTTTTGGCCGGGGCTGGGTTTGAACCCGCCACCTCCGGCATATGGGACTGGCGCCCTACCCACTGAGCCACAGGAGCCACCTGACATCCTCCTCTCTTGAGCAGAGTCATGGACACCTTATCTCCATTGTATCCCTGAGAGTCTGGGGCCCCAGGAAGCTTCGCAGCCCCTCCACTGCCATGGTTGACCTCAGATTGTTGATCCCCACAGCAGGGACAATGGTCTGTGTCCGCCCCTTGGGAGATGGTACCTTACAGACACGAGACAGTCGCTGTACAGAGTTGAACTTCTCTGTACCTTCTTGTGTACCTGGCACAAGTCTGGGCACATGGGAGGGCCTCATGGGCCAGGGTGGACTTGGAGAGGGGCAGAGGCTCCAGGTGGCCTGCAGCATCTGGTCATCGACAGGCTAGGGTGCGGGTAGGGGTCTGTGAGGAGCTCTAGGCTCTGGCGTTTGTCCTGCTAGAAGGTGCCGAGGGCAGATTACATGGTGGGTAGGGAAATGTACAGGGTCCCATCCCCATCTCCGTCCAGTAAGAGTCCGGCCTCTCCAGGAACCCCCTCTCATTGAACTAAAATCCTACAGCCCTTGCCTGCTGGCCCCAGCCTGTTCTCCAGAGCCCAGGGCATCCTCAGGCTCCCTTATGTCACACCAATTGGGTGGCCAATGTCCTTGGCTTTCCCAGGGCAGTTCTGGTTCCAGTCTCTGCACCCCTTCTACCTTCCCAAAGGGGGCACCATCACTGGGGGCGTCTGCTTGCTGACTCCTTCCACATATTCCCACACAATCTGGAATCACATCCCCTCTTTCCCAGGGTGATAGGGCAGGGAAGGATCCACTTCGGAGGAGGCCAGACCTCGTGCTGTAGACAAGCCCTACCATTCTCCACCCAAGATGTGCCCATTCCTTAGCCTGGACCCTTCTTAGCTGATTGCCACTGGAAGGTTCTGGAGGGTGTGCACTCAGGGCCAAGTGACCACACAGAAGCTGGGGGCAGACATGCAGGAGATACTGAGCATGGAGAGGGTGGGATGGGGTGAGGCCTGGGATGTGGTCATGGAGCCCACAGCACAGGCTGCTCTTATCCCCAGTGTTTCTTTCCTTCTGTTCCTCAGTGCCCAGTCTCTTGGGCACACAGCCACCTGGATGACTGGTGACATTTCCCAGTTCTTTTTGCAGCCAGGCATGGCCAATAATGTAAGTGAAAGTGGTGTTCTTAAAGGGAGGGCCTGTGCCTCTCTCCTCCCTGGTGGCTGGGAAGTAGACATTATGGGTTGGAGTTAGGGCAGCCACATTGGAGCAAAAGCTGTTAGAACAGATGGTAGAGCAACAAGATAGAAGGAGCCTGGGTCCCTTGGAAACTGTTGAACCACTGGTACCAGCCTTGACTGCCTTGGTTTGCAGAGAGAGAAGTGAACCTTTATTTGTTCAATCTCCAGTTAGTTTCAGTTTTTTGCCACTTGCTACTGAAGCCACCCCCACAAAAAGTCCAAATCCCAGGTGGATCTTCTTACTGGAGAAAATGACTAAGACTCATCCATGGCCCCACCCAAGGCAGGGCGTGGGTGAAGGTCAGGGCAGGAGGCCCTCAAGTGGGGGTGGGAGGGGATTGAGGAAAGCAGTGGCCAGGTAAAGCACTGCCCCACTGCAAGGACAAAGAGCTCCGGGCAGAGACAGGAGACAGCTCTTCTCCCTGAGCAGCTGCCCCGTGGGCTATATCATTGTGGGCACAGCTGGTTTCTAGCCCAGCAGGGCCCTGCTTTCCTTTGGGACAGACTCCCAGAGCAGAGAGTCCAGGCTGGGACCTGCACCTGGTCTTCCTCCTACTGGCCTGCTTGTGATGTGGAAGTCACAGATGTCATAAATGCTGCCTTTGGTCCTCCAGGAGGAATCATCCCCAGAGAGCTACTAGGAACGCAGAGATAAGGAAAGGAGGAAGAGGAGCCCTCCTGGCTACACCTGTCATATCACCTTCCCAGGCTGTGCATCTCTGTTAACCCTGCAATAGCCATGCAAGGAACAGGGGACACGTTCCTGCCTCCCTGTGACAGAGGAGGGACTGAGGCATGGCTTAAAGCAGGTGCTCAGAGCCCCTCATTATCGAGGTGGGAACCAGACCTGGAAGTAATACTCCTTCCATTCCAGAAAAATTCCAGTGAGAAGATGCCCACTTCCCCTCGGGCAGAGCCACCCAGGGCAGAGGACGCACCCAGGTTGCACAGGGCTGGTATGGAGGCTTGTCCCTAAGGGCTTTAAGGCTGCTCTCAGCCTGGCTCATCTCTGCAAGGCTCTCACAGTGGGGGAGGACCGTGGGATGCCTGTCTGCAGGTCCAGGCCTCGGGTCAGCCTCACCTCCTGATTTCTGGTACCTGGCTTGGCTATTGGTTTTGTACTTTCTCCAAATTAAAAGAGAGAGGTGGCACCTCTCTCTATTGCTAGGGTGGCGCCTGTGGCTCAGTGGGTAGGGCGCTGGCCCCATATACCGAGGGTGGCAGGTTCAAACCTGACCCTGGCCAAACTGCAACAACAAAAAAATAGCCGGGCATTGTGGTGGGCGCCTGTAGTCCCAGCTACTCAGGAGGCTGAGGCAAGAGAATTGCCTAAGCCCAGGAGCTGGAGGTTGCTGTGAGCTGTGGGGCGGTAAAGTGAGACTCTGTCTCTACAAAAAAAAAAAAGACAAACAAAAACCCCCAAAAAACCCCATTGCTGCCCCTTCCTTGGTAAAAAGAGTTAATTTTCAATTCAAGCACATGGGAAGGTGTCCCCAGGGAATAGAGTAATGAAGCAGCTAGTGCTAGTTGCAAAACAAATAGATAAATCAATGTTTCAATTTTCTCCATGTGAGAAAGGCCGCTGCTGCTTAGAACATTTCCATGGGTGCTTTTGAGGAAGCCATAAACACCAGCAAAGTTTCTGGGGTTTGAGCCATATTAGGACAACAACGGAACTTCTGTTCCCAGGGCTGCAGCTGGCTGGAGCCGGGAAAAGAGGCTGTGTCCTTCAAATCATCCTCTTGTGTATGGCATCTGAGTCCCCAAGGGCAGACAGGTGGGACAGAGCCAGAACCCTGACTGTCACTGGGGCCCGGGCAATGGGTCAGGGTTGGTTCTCACCAGGCAGGTAAGACTGCTGTGACCCTCTGGGCTGTCAAGACACCCTGGGGGAAAAGGGGTGCCTGCTTTCCACACGCTCAGAGACCTCAGCCCAGCCCAGCCCGAGTGCTTCTGGCTTCAGCCCTGCAGCGAGTGACACTGGTCCTATGCTTCCTGTGGCTCCCCAGCACCCCGGCACAGAGTTACCCAGAACCACATACTCTATGGCTGTACATTACTAAGCTCTGCAGGTGTCTCATCTTCTCCCCAAGCTTTCATGGTATTTTCTATTATTACATCCCCATTTACCGTGAGAAAACAGAGGCCCCGGGAGGTTACATGACTTTCCTAAGGTCACAAAGTCAGGACAGAGTGTTTCTCACTTAGACTGAGCACACCATATGGGGTTAGTGATGGCACAGGCTTGGGGGGGATCTTTCTTGAGGAGGGGATACTCTGACCTCCAAAGCCAGAGAGTAAACTCTCAAGTTCACCTTCAACCAGCAGATGAATCTGGGGAGATGAAGCATATGGGGGATTTTGTACAGCACTTGGCACAGAGTCAGGCCTCCAGTCTAGTGACCAGTGACGCTTGGCATGTAAGGCCCTGGTGGCCTTTGGCGTCACCAAGAATGACTGGTAATTGTCAGTCACTGACATGTCTGTCCCAAAGGAGTGGGAGGGTCTGCCACTCATTAGTAGCTGCTCCACAGGGGGGTCCTTTGTGCCACCTGCATTTGGAAAAGGGACTATGTGTCTCAGGGGTTCCTGCAATGTCTGCTGTGCCCAAGGGGGGGGCATACTGCTTGTGTGATCTCACCGTGGTTCTCAGCAGCTCCCTCACTGTCTTCTCTCCTCTGTCCTGGCTGCCCCATGCTCATGGGCTTCCTTCTGGAAAGCTCCTCCCACCTCTCCACCTGCCCTCCCTCACTAGCGGCTCCCAACGTCCAGCCTAGATCCTGTCACTTGCCCAGGCACCCCCTGCTTGTGCCCTGAATAGACAGACCTTGGCAGAAGCTTCTCCAGTGAGACCTCAGTTCCCATGTCTGTCTCTGTCTCCGCCCTACTCCTCTGGCACATGCCTTTCTATTTCAAGTCAGCCACCACCCCCTCCTCAGCCCCAGGACTCAATCTGGCCCTCCAGGGGGGAGAATATACCTTCTAGCTCACGTGTCACTCTTTCCTGGGGTTTCTGAATGGGGCAAGGGAACACCTGTGCTGCCTAGAGCAGGGGTGGTGCTGGGAGAGCCCCCCACGGGGATGGTCTGAACACCTTTGCATTTGTGGATTGAACGTGTCCTCAGAAGTTCAGGTGTGGGAAACCTAACCCCAATGGAACCACGAGGGGAGACATGTCCTCATGAGAGTGGCTTTGACCTCATGAATGGATTGATGTCATTTTGAAAAGAGCGAGTCCCTTGCTGTGTGATGCCTTCCACCATGGAAAGATGCAGTGGGAAGGCCCTCACTAGACATGGCCCCTCAATCTTGGACATCCCAGCCCCAAGAACTACAAGTTATTCAGCCTGTAGCATTCTGCTAGAGCAGCTCAGGGCAGGGGAGATAGCCCTGTTCCATGGGGTGCGGCTTCCTATTGCCAGGGGAGTGAGTGCACATGTCTGGTCTGGCACTCCCTATCTCTAGAGGTGTCGGTGGGACCCAGTTTCCATCCCATCTGACTTCAGCCCTTGGAACAAGGAGCCTTCTGAGACAGGTCCCTGTGAGACAAGGAGCCTTCCTGAGAGCTGGGGACTGGCAGGCAGGGCACCTGGTTCTGTTTTTGTTTGATTTGTTGAATCTCTGGTTAGTTACAGTTTTCTGCCAACTAATCTCTGGTTAGTTTCAGTTTTGCTTCCAACTGCCTGAACACCCAGGGCCTGGTTTTCTCTTTGTGGAACAGGGATGTCATGGAATTATTGACACATATGACCCTAGAGCAGGCCACATCCCTACATCTGACCCTCCAATAGGATCCAGAGCTGGGGGACATCTGAATATGACCACCAACCTTCCTTTAGCAAACTTTCCAGGCTATGTTTCAAGAAAGATGTTAACAGGAGCTGTGTAGGAAACATGGGAGTCACCAGGTCCTCTTGGAAACAAAAATTCACAGACAAAATCCATGTTACCTCCCCACTGAGGGATCTGTGGTGTGATGTCAACATATTAAATGGGTCCAGAAAAACCTGTCAAGTTTTGTTTTAGCTAGTGTTCCCCAAATTCGTCTGATGGCAGAACCCTGTTTTTTTGGGACAGAGAATTACAGTGATGCTGAAATATAGTTTTGGAAATGCTATAGGCCAGGAGTTGGCAAACTATAGCCTACAGGCCAAATCTGGCCCATCACCTGTTTTTGTAAATAAAGTTTTATTGGAACACAGCAGCCCATTCCCTGAAATATTGTCCATGGTGGCTTTCCTGCTACAATAGCAGAGTTGAGGAGTTGATATAGAGACCCCCAAGGCAGAAAATTCTTCCTATCTAGCCCTTTAAGAAACAATTTGCTGACATTGCTTTAAACCAAGGGCTGATGAGACCATTTTAAAGAAATGCAGGCTGGTGTGGGTGTAAAGAATATCAATCCATTTTTATGCCATCGGGAGCACTTGCAGTTAGGAAGGAGATCTGATGCTAAGAAAAGGGCACCCCATATTCCAAACAGAGTCCCCATGCCTGTGTCTGGATGGAACCTTCCTCCAGGAGGGCTGATGAGTGAGAACTGTCAGAGCAGATAAAGCTGGCCATTAGGGAAGCCACAGTCTATGTCTGGGACAAGCACGGGTGCCATAGGTGGCCTTGCTTCCCACCAGGAGGGAGATGTTGGGGCTTCTCCTCAAGGTTGTCAATCTTAAAATAAATAAATATACATAGCTGGGGGCACTCTTTAGCGCTGGTGCAGCTTGCTATACACACTAGATGGGCTTCTGGAGAGAGGCCACTGTCCCAGACAGGCAGAGGTAACGGGGATCTGAGGACCAACCTCTCCAGACCTCTGCTCTCAGGGCTCCCAGCAGCAGGGCTCAGGAGAGGACCATGCTGGCCTGTCAGTTCTTCACCTGGGCCAGCTGCCAAGATGCTGCTGTGTTCTTGGGACCCCATAAATCCAGCCCCTTCTCCACTTTCAGAGCCATTAGACAGACAGATCCTTCTCAGCAACTGCCCCATGTTTGCAATTGCCGTCCCTGTCCCCCTCCCTGCCTGCTCTGGTGGGTTCTACACCCTCCAGACAGTTCTCTCTACAACGCAACTGTCCTGACGTCACGCCCCTTCTCAGGGCCGGCTCTGGTGCACTGGTTAGTGCCTGCTCCTAGCACTCCCCACAGCACGGCCCTCAGCCCACTCACACCTTGGTATCTGGGCCCACTCAGGCCTCTGTAACACAGTGTCACAGTCTGGGTGGTTCATGAACAATGGAAATTGGTGTCTCCTGGTTCAGAAGACTGGGAATTCCAAGATCAAGGTGCTGGCAGACTTGGTGTCTGGTGAGCACCCACTTCCTGTTCACAGATGGCGGCTGGTGCCATCACATTGAGGGGGTGTTAGGATTTCAACGTAGGAGTTTCGGGAGAACACGGACACTTAGTGCAGCACCTATACAATTAATATTCCCCCACTCTGGGCGGTGCCTGTGGCTCAAAGGAGTAGGGTGCCGGCCCCATATGCCAGAGGTGGTGGGTTGAAACCCAGCCCGGCCAAATACTAAAAAAAAAAAAAAAAAAAAAAAAAATATATATATATATATATGTATATATATATATATATATATGTATATATTCCCCCACTCTGGTGCTGAGCTCCCTGCAGTGAGCCCCCTCTGACAGCTTGGGTCTTGCCCACCCCTCTGTATCCACCCTTCTCCAAGGGAGGCAGGAAATGGGTGGGTTCTTACCAATTACTGGGGATGGTCTCCCTTGTAGCCATGTTCCCCTCCCAAGCAGACTCCCTTCGGCTCTCCCCTTCCCCAGGGGTCTCACCCAATAGGGATGTGGGTGCTGCTACTTAGCTGGTTTGACAAGGTGAGGTCTGCCTCACCTTCCCCTAGCTGAACCTGTGCCAGATGCTGCCAATCAATCACAGGCCTCTTCTCCCCTGAGCCAGAACCCAGACTACCCCATGACAAATGTTTCTGAAAGTGGTGAGCCCTACTGGCCATGGTTCTGCTGGGCTGGAAACTGAGGCCCTAGGAGGGGAAGTTACTGGCCCAAAGGCATATGGCCATTTGAGGCAGAGCCAGGCTTAGATCTCCTATTCTCCTGGTCCTGTCCCAGAGTTGTGGACAGGCCACCTGCAAACTCTGGAAACTGGATCTTGCCTCAAACAAGCTGTAGGGACTCAGCAGGAGCTGGGATGCTTCTGAGGTCTGGCCCTGCCACCTGCCTGTCTGTGGGCCTGACTGTGATGCACTAAACACAGGGAGAAAGCCAGAGTCGGGTGGTGTTGGGGGGAAGGACTGGCTGCAGGGGCACAGCCTGGGCTACTGACTCAAGGCACCCTGGCCTGACTCCCAGCTCGGAGGCTCTGCAAAGATGTCCAGTGGCACTCACTGAGCATTTATCACTGGTCAGAGGCACAGCCCAGCACTCAGCACCATCATCGGAGCAGTAGCATTAACCCATTTCCTAGATGAAACTGCAGAAGTTCAGAGAGAAACAGGATCTTGCTGACACGGAGGCAGGGCATGTGCCTGCAGGGGTCACCCAGAGCCCACCATGTGGCCGCTGTTTGGATTGGTGCTACTCAGACTACCCTGCCGTCCTTCCCTGGTGAGGCCATGGGGTGGGGATGGAGTGAAGGCTCGCGAGTGAGCCCAAAGCTGGTGGGCCTGGGGGCTGCCAAATGAAAGTGGCAGCTGGACACCAAGTTAGCTGGGCTCAGGGGAGCCTGGAATTCCTGATATGACCCTGGCCTCTCCCTGTTTGTCCCCTGCGAGTCTAAGGACCTTCCCCAGGAAGGCAGAGAGGGCAGAGTGGGCTGGTTGGCTTAGCAGGGGACAGAGCTGGCGGGGGAAGACCTGCCTATATGGTATCAAGAGGGAGCTGAGTAAATAGCCCTCCCTCTCCAGAAAACGACGCTGCTGATCCCAGAGTTAAAAATAGAGGTCAATCGATCGGGGGCCTGTGCCCAGTGCAAGTTATCAGAGCTTCACTGGCAAAATGACCAACCTGAGTCAGCCCCTCGGGTAATTTATTTTTCTACTCAGCTGGCCAGGGAGCACCCCCTGCACATCCTGGGCTGTGCGAACCAGGTGCTACATGTTCCCCAGCACCACAGCTCTCTGGCCGGGGCGCCCTAACCCAGGGGTGGGCAAGGAGCAGGCTGCCCTTCCTTCCTGGCTTGGTTCAGACTCTGCCCGGTTACCCCAGTAACTGGTAACACCTGAAGTGTTGCTGGGAAGGGCTCAGAGCTCCGCACACCGCAGTGCCTCTTTCCCCTGTTACTACGTGGCCCTGCAGGTGGGGGAGCCCCAACTGTCTCTCAGCCCTGGTGGTGGTCAGACCCAGCACCTGCCCTGAGTGGGCTTTGGGCTTCCTGGAGAGGATCCAAGCCTGTGGGGGAGTGAGGGGACAAGGCAGTTGTTTATCTGCTGAGGATGCTGGAACCATATGGTTTCTGTTCCATGGGCAGTGCCTTGCATGGGGGTACAAATTCCCTCTCCACATGGACCACCTTCAGACTTTCTCCTCCCCAGGGCACCTTGTCCATCAGGAATGCAGGTGTCACCGCTCTTAGCTGGTATGTGGGCTGAATGATATCCTCACAAAACTCAGGAACTCAGAATGTCACCTTATTTGGAAACAGGGCCTTTGAGATGAGGTTATGCTGCCTTTGGGGGGTGGGGGGTGGTCCTACATGCAATGGCTGGAGAGATACCAGAAACACGGGGGTCAGGGGAGAGGCCTCCCCTGAGGCAGAGATGGGCCTGCTGCAGCTGCAAGCCGAGGGGCGCCAAAGACGGCCAGGTGCCACCGGGAGCTGAGTGAGCTCGGCACAAACTTGCTCTCATACCTCCTCAAGGACCCAGCCTGACTAGACTTTGAGCTTGGACTTCTGGCCTCCTGATCTGGGTGAATAAATGTCTGTTGTTTCAAGCCACCTGGTCTGTGGTCATTTGTTATCACACTCAGGGATCAATGCTCCTTTGTAGAAATGCCACAAGCCTGTGCCAGGATGGCAGGGAAACAATAGCACCCCCCAACCCTCAGGCTCTTGGATTGAGCACTGCAGCCGACAAGTTCCCTTTCCAAAGCCTCCATTTCCTCCAGCCTAAAAAGGAAACAATAGTCCCCCCTGGGAGGGCTGCGTCCATCTGGGTGGTAGAACTTTGTGCACTCCAAGGTGCACCCAGCTGTGGGGGCCGCGGGGCTTCCAGGGAGCAGGGCCCTACTGCTCTGAGGGTTAAGTGGGGCTTCTCAGATGTTTCTAGTTTCCCATGCACCTTCATCAGGCTGGCTTTGCCCAGTGTGAGGAGTTGAGCCCTGTCCAGGAGTACACTCCTCAGAATCAGAAACATGAATATGGCTTGAAGTGAAGACCTTGCTTCCGGGCAGACATGGCCAGGAGCGAGGAAGCAGTGAGTTCAGGCACCAGCTGCCTGTTCTCCAGGAGAGCTGGGGCTGTGTGGGCCAGAAATGGAGGGACAGGTGTCTGCACATACAGCTGGAGCATGACTGAAGTTTCTTAGCAGTCTGGGGCCTTGGCCAGCCCTGGGGGCCTTTTATTTTTGTCTCCATTTCTCTTCTGTGTCTAGTGGCCTTCCTTCCTACGAGTATTTGTGCCCTCCCCCAAATCCATAGGCTGAAACCTATGCTCCAAGGTGATAGATTCAGGAGGTGGGGCCTCATCAGTGGGATCAGTGGTCATATGAAAGAGGCCCCAGAGAGGCCCTCATCCCTCCACCATGTGAGGCTGCAGAGAGAAGGTGGCTGTCTGTGAATCAGAGTGGGAATCCATGGGTACCTCGATCTTGAACTTCCCAGCCTCTGGGACTGTGGGAAACACATTTCTATTGTTTAATAGCTGCCCAGATCATGGGATTTGACTATATAGCACCCAAATGGTCTAAAAAACTTTCCAGAGGTGGTGGGAACCAGTCCAGGTTCTAGGAGCGACACCCCACTTAATCCTCACAACCTCCGGGGACACTGAATGACTGCCCTGTTTCACAGCTCATAGAAGTTTCACCCAGCAAGTTCACAGGGGGCCAAGTCCCTTGGCTTAACCTTGCTCTGTCCCCTCTCTGTGCCCACCAGGACAATACTGACTTCCCCTCCAGGGTTGGAGGTGATGGAGAGCAGAAGTGAGGCATCCACCTGGGGAAATGGGGGCCCCTCAGGGTCTGTACAGATGCAGCAGGAGGCCAACAGGACCTGGGCCTTGGTGAGCAGGGTAGCGCCAGGCTCAGAGAACAAGCTGGATGAGCAATGAGCGAGATCCCCCTGACCTTACCTCCACATTTAGGGTAAAGGATAATGGCACTAAAGGAATTTCCATATGAAAAGCTGATATCAGAACACTTTCCAGGGCCCTGGCTTGGTCCACTTGCAGTCCAACTCCCCACTGCCATCTGAGGCTAGCCCTTGGCCTGGGCACAGGCAGGCAGGGTTTTGCCCCACTTCCCCTCCCTGTGTTTCTTCCTCCAATCCTCCCAGCCCCCCTCCAAGCACGAGGTTCTGCAGCCTAACAGGGCCCTAACTCCTGTAACAGTGTAAATGACCTATAGCAGAGTGTAGGAACCCTCCCAAGGAGGCTGCATCTCATCAGGAATCAAAAGCAGATGCTAGGAAAGAAAACCCTCCTAGGTGGATATCAGGATTGGGTCAGAGGGGGAGTGATGGGCACCTGTCCCTTCCAGGGAGCTTCAGGATCCACAGTGCCCAGCAGGGGGGCCCCGATTCTCCACTTGAGGACTGGGTAGGATTAAGAAAGTTGGCCCTGGGGTGGCACCTGTGGCTCAAGGAGTAGGGCGCCGGTCCCATATGTCGGAGGTGGCGGGTTCAAACCCAGCTCCGGCCAGAAACCACAAAAAAAAAAAAAAAAAAGAAAGAAAGTTGGCCCTAAGACCTACAGGATCCCTAATTACCAAAGCAAAAGTCATTTTAAATTGATATACTATCATTTATAAGGCAGGGAAATGGACATGTTATTTTAGAAATGTTTCCATTAAGAGTTAAAAGGATCAGGCAGGGCAATTTGCTGAGTGGGAAAACTCACTTCCTGAGTGTTTCCTGGTTGATGGGACTGATCACAACAGTTGAAATTGGGGCTGCAGGGACTGGGACCAGGGCACACGTCCACACCTGGGTGGCACAATGGTGGTGATGATGATGGTGGTGGTGATGATGATGGTGTTGGTAAAGGTGGTGGTGATGATGACAGTGGTAGGAGTGACGGTGGTAATGATGATGGTGGTGATGATGAGATGATGGTGTTGGTAAAGGTGGTGGTGATGATGACAGTGGTAATAGTGATGATAGTGATGATGATGGTGTGCTGATGATGAAATGATAGTTTTGGTAAAGGTGGTGGTAATGATGATAGTGGTAGGAGTGACAGTGGTGATGATGATGGTGTAGTGATGAAGGTGTGGTGATAGTGGAGAGGATGATGTTGGTGAAGATGGTGGTGATAATGACAGTGGTAATAGTGATGGTGGTGTTGATAATGGTGCGGTGATGATGGAGAGAGTGGCATTAGTGATAGGGGTGATGATGATGATGATAATGATGATGGTGGTGATGATAGAAATGATGATGGTGATAACAGTGATGGTGATAATGGTAATGATAGTGATAATGGTGGTGGTGATGGTGGAGATCATGATGGTGATGAAGATGGTGGTGGTGGTAATGATGATGGTGGTGATGGGGATGATGGTGATGATAGAGATGATGATGGTGGTGATGATGGTGGTGGTGATAGAGATGAGGATGAGGATGATGGTGGTGGTGGTGGAGATATGGTATGATGGTGATGATGATGATTAAGATGATGATGGTGGTGGCAATAGGGGATGGTGGTGGTGGTGATAGAGATGATGATGAAGATGAGGATGATGGTGGTAGTGGTGTTAGGGTATGATGGTGATGATAGGGATGATGATGAGGATGAGAATGACAATGGTGGTGGTGGTGATGATGATGGTGGTGATAGGGTATGATGGTGATGATAGAGATGATGATGGTGGTGTTGATGGTGGTGGCAACAGGGTATGATGGTGGTGGTGATAGAGATGAGGATGAGGATGATGGTGGTGGTGGTGGTGATATGGTATGATGGTGATGATGATGATTAAGATGATGATGGTGGTGGCGATAGGGGATGGTGGTGGTGGTGATAGAGATGATGATGAAGATGAGGATGATGGTGGTGGTGGTGTTAGGGTATGATGGTGATGATAGAGATGATGATGAGGATGAGAATGACGATGGTGGTGGTGGTGATAGGGTATGATGGTGATGATTAAGATGATGATGGTGGTGATGATGGTGGTGGCGATAGGGCATGGTGGTGGTGGTGATAAAGATGATGATGAGGATGAGGATGACGGTGGTGGTGGTGATAGGGTATGATGGTGATGATAGAGATGATGATGAGGATGAGAATGATGATGGTGGTGGTGATGATGGTGGTGGTGGTGATGGTGGTAGTGAGAGGGGATGATGATGATGGTAGAGACGATGATATGGATGAGGATGAAGAAGGAGATGGTGGTGGTGGTGGTGATAGAGATGATGATGAAGATGATTAAGATGATGATGGTGGTGATGATGGTGGTGGTGATAGGGATGATGGTGATGATAGAGATGATGATGGTGGTGATGATGATTATGGTGATGATAAATACTTATTGATTACCCTTTATCTGTCAGGAAATATTCTAAGAGTTTGCCACACATTAACTCCTAACCCCTACAATCTTAATTAGGTAGATAACAGTATAATGTTATTTACTATAGGTATATAATTAGGTATATATAATTATATATATGATATATAATTAGGTATATAACAGTATTATTCCCCTTTTACTGATGTGGAAACACACTGAGAGTTTAGTGTGCCCTGAGGGCACAGAGTTAATTGTGGCAGTGGTCAGCTTTAGTTCTAGTTGTTTAGGACCAGACTCCTCCCTCTTCACCTTTCAGTGGTGAGTGAGTCCAGGATAAAACCCTCACCACAGACCTGAACTCCATAGACTGGCTGGCCATCCCAATCACCCAAGCAGCTTATGAAAACACAGATTCCAGAGCCACTTCTGGATTCTCCGTGGCCAAGACCTGGAGATGTGCATTTTTCATAAGGTCCTTGGGTGATTTCAGTGAGGACAACCTAGGACCGTAGTGGATAAACAACCTACAAGGAAGTAGTAGGTAGTAGGCTAGCACAGTGGTCAGGGGCCGCTTGTCCTGTCTCCAAATTGCATTTCCTATCCTGTCTATCCACTGCTTTCCTTGTCTTCAGCATCACCTGTGCAGACACCATTCCCCGTCCTGCTGCAGCTCAGCTGAGAGCTTTCGAATACCCGCACCTGTTCCAGGTCACTGCTTCTGTTTAGGTGTAATCTTGTAACTGTGCATCTGGCACAGTGGCCCTCCTCTAGGTGATCTTCCCTTGTCCTTCAGGCTATCTGTGTGCACATCCTGTCTGTCCCAGTCCTCCTCACTACCTCTTCCTCTGTGGCCATGACATCCCTGCTCCTAGGATGCACAGCTCCCTGGACCCCAGGGCCTGCTCTCATTGCTTCCAGCCCTTCCCCTGCTGGCCCTGGCTGCTGCCTTCTACTCTGTCAGGTCACTGGGAATGCCACCTCCACAGAAAGCCTTACAGAGCCATACTCCCGGCTGTGTGCTCAGTAGCCCTCTGCCCTAGACCCTGCCCCAGGCTGAGCCACACAGGCGACCACGTGGAGTCCCTGCTTTCACAGATCTACAACGCTGGCTGGTTTTCCATCCCCTAGCAGTGGGTGAGGTCCATAAACTCTGGCCTATGTTATTGCCCATGTGGGCACTGAGGGGACTTGGGAGTCTGTTGGGTGAACTATGGTGTCAAGTGCTCCCCATAGCGACTATGAGGATTTGGGCTTAGAGTGGTCTTCCTGGCCTTCTGCCCCCAAAGGATGGAGCCCACCTGACACAGAAGCACAGGACTGGGCACCTCGTCACCTGCCCCTCCGGATCTGAGGACAAGAGATGTGCTAAGTGTGATGCAGCCGTTAAGGGACCTGGGGTCCTCGGCCCCTGTGGAGGCCTCTTGGCCCAGCAGGGCTGAGGTCTGGGCTTCATATTCCTTTTGGCCAGGCCCGAGAAGCTGTGACCATGAGACTTTCTTGGAGCTGTGGCTGCCTGTTTGTTGTTTAGGCCTGGTTCTCTCTGCTTGCTGACAAGCCTGGAAGGAGGGAGGCAAGACGGGGGCTGGTGAGAAGTTTGGCAGGGGCTGGGCCGGGGTCTCTTTGGTATTCTGCACAGTGCCTAGAACTCAGTGGGTGCTTAATAAATGTTTATTATGAGCAATAAAACTAATCTTATTTACACCAAGCCTGTCTCCAAAGGCTGCTTTACATACTTAAAAATAACCTTAATCATCTTTTCCAACATCCTCCAGAGATATGGTTGACTCTTTGCGGTTTATAAATGAGGGGAAGGCCCAGAGAGAGAAAGCGAGTTCCTTGGGGCCACACAGGAGCCTAGCCCAGCATGCCCCAGGTCCCTGTCTCCAGTCTCTAGGGAGCGAAGCATATAGGAAGCTTCCATCTTTCTTTCTGAAGTAGTTTCAAGGTGCTATGGACTGAATGTGTCTCCCTACCCCAAGATCCATATGTTGAAGCCCAAACACCCATATGTGACTATATTTGTAGATAGAGCTTTTAGGGGTAATCAAAGTTCAGTGAAGTTGTGGAGCAGGGTCCTAGTCCAGTAGGATTGGTGGGCTTACGAGAAAAGGCAGATCCCCCTGCCTCTCCACCACATAAGGACACAATGAGAAGGTGGCTGTCTGCAGGCCAGGAAGACAGCCCTCACCACACTCCAGCCTTGCTGGCATCCGGATCTCAGACTTTTAGTCTGTAAAACTGTGAGAAAATAAACGTCTGCTTTTTAGGCTGCCTAGCCTATGGTATTTTGAGCAGATTGAGACACAGGGCAAAGCAAATAAGGTAGGACAGCCCCCAGAAAACACCCAGGAATTTCTTTCCCTGAGAAGCTCTACAGAGTGGCTGATGGTGCTCAGGAGCCTCCTCCAGCAGCAGGGCACTTCCTGGGGTCTCTGACAGGTGGGCCCAAGAGTTTGAGGGAGATGTCATGTCCCACCCAGGCTCTACCAGCCTGCCCTACTGAGCCAACATGTGGTGTCCCTTCAAAGCTGGGAAAGCCCAGCCCCCTGCTGTGGACACACAGCCCTGCCCTCTGCTCCCAGCCATGTACACACATGAGCCCGTGTGAACACACATGCATGTGCACACACTCACACAGTGTGAACACACATGCTCTCAATTCCTGTTTGTTCCATTCACTTTTGGCTCTCAGGAAACAGGGCAAGGAGGGGTCAGAGTTGAAAGAACTTCCAAATAAATGAGCTCTCAGCTACTTGTGGGTGAATGTGATGCCCTTGATAATTATCAGAGTTCACTATAAACTGTAGAACGTGCATCCCGAGGCAGCTGTCTCCCACAGTCCCTTACATGTCACACAGCACTCATAATCCCGACAGCGTGCAATCTCCGAGAAGGCGGCTGACTTGGCCGCCTGGCACGTGAAGTGATGGAGGCCCTACCCAGCACCAGGAAGTGGAGGGTCTGGGAGGACCAGAGGCCAGGAAGGGATACAGAAGGGAGGACATGGGGTCAGCCATGGGGCTGGCTTTCCTGAGAACAATGTGCTCCCCACTGGGCGTATCGGCCAGAGTACACATCTGTAGGACTCAAATTCTATTTGATTCTCATTTCAGTTAGAGAAACCTAAAACTGAAAAGGTCCCTTACAGACTGTTCATGCAACTCAATGCTTGAGTCTGAAAGGGCAGCCTCATGGCCTCCCCACAAGCCGCCCACTCTCCCTCTCTCTGCAGCGTGCACCGCTATACGCGCGTCCCCACACCTGCTAGTCCTCTGCCTGCTTTCTCAGGTGCGGTTCTGTGGGCAGCTTTCTGGTCTGCCTTATCTGTGGTGCTGTACACAGTAGGCGCACGGTAAATACTCACTGAGCCAGTGAGTGAGCCCCACTTCATATACACACAGAGCGTTCAGCAAATTCCTGAGTCTCGAGGACTCAGCTTGCCCAATGGGCATAAAAAGATGTGGGGTCCCAGAGTGCCCCCGTCTCTCCTTGGGTCCAAATATTGTCATTATCTCTAAGACTCAGGCCATGTGGCCACAGGCAAATGTGCTGGCTGCCGTCCAGTCTCAAAATGATCTCCTGGGTCCCACTGTACTGCCGGTCTCCGTCCTGACCGTTTCCCCAAACCAGGCTTCTTGAGTCGCAGCTGGGCTCCCCCGATGAGCCCCCTCCACACCCCCCATAAAGATCTGGGCCAGGCTGAACACAGGTGCATTGCCCACAGCCGTGCTGATGGCTCTATGACAAAACCTGGCACATACTTAGGGTCCTCCCTCAGAGGCCATTTGTTCACTTGCCCCCACATGTGAAGAAAAGTGCAGGGTAGAAAGGAGCTGGGGACGCTGGGCTGAGAGAGCCCTGCTCTGTTGCCTGGGGGCTGCAGCGGGTAACCAGGACAGTGCAGCTTGGGACTGAGGTCAGTCACGCTGGGTTTGCGGGGGACAGAAGTGTCTTGAAGACCACACAGGCCATAGCAGGAGCAGGCTGTGGAGAGCTCCCTCTAGAGGGCGAGGAGGGGCACCCAGAAAACATTTCTGTAATGGGTGCCACAGAATCTGCCCGAATCTGGATTTTTGGACCAGCTGGGGTAGGTGGATGCTATGCTGTGGCTAAACTTGGAGCCTGGGGGGTGGGGTGGGCTCCAGAGCCACCATTCCAGGCTTCAGGGGAGAGGGTGGAGGGGTTAGAGGGGCGGTCAGCAGCCTCTCTCATGGGGCAGGCTCCTAGTGGCCCCGGTAGGGTTAATGACAGAGGCAGAGGACACCAGCCCCTCTCTATGTGCCTTGGTGCCAGCCCTTGGAGTCAGATAAGCCATCTGAGCTGCGTTGTACAACTCAGTATCTCTTCAGATGGCTGTGGTGACATTTCCGAAGAGGAGGAGATAACCTTTCTGGGATGTGTGGGCAGCGTGACAGCGGTAGGACAGCCTGTCGGGGTCCAGGTAGCTGTCAAAGGCAGCAGCAGGTGTGGGGTAGCGGCACCACCCGCCAACCTGTGGGCGGATGTAGAGGGCCAGGCAGAAGTTTCTGCGCAGTGCAGACAAAGCTTAAATTACCCGAACTGCTGTGGCCTTCCCGGTCTGCCCGACAAGCCGCTGACATCAAACTGAGTTATGCTCTCTACTGTGCAGCCAGGCGCTGAATTAAACAGCCTGGTGCCCTTACATATTCAGACCGAGGCACAGCACCACAGATGCACAGAGTCACAGTTGTCTAATGCACAAGCCTTAAACTTCTTGTTGCTCTGATGGCAGAGTTGGGAGGGGCGGGGGCTCTGGGTGCGTGGCCTCAGGACAGGAAGGCTGGCACCTGCTTGTCTTGGTGGGAGTGAGGCTGGTAGAAGGCAGGTATGTGCAGGCAAGGTGGCCTGTGACCTAGCTCTGAACACCCTCTCTAAATCACCATCTTGGCCACAACATGTTGATGGGCAGAAAGTCCAAAGAAAACCCTTGTGATCTCTCCAGAGACTCTGCACCTACTCTTCTGACCTGGGACAGTCCTGGCCAGATCAGGGAAGGGACTCAGAAGCCAAGGAAAACTGGGCGGATGGTGGCAGAGGCTGTCCTGAGGGTGGCTTCCTCCCCCAGGGCCAGTGTGCTGGCAGGTATGAGTCACCTCTCCCCCTTGAGAGTGGCATGTAGTCACTGTAACACTGTCCTGGGGGGCCTGGGAAGGAGAGGTCAGGGGCCTATGCTGCTGCCACCACATGAAGCCAGCACTGCCCATGAAAGCGCCTTGTGCAAGCTGACTCACTTTCCCTTCCTCCTGGCGAACCAGCCCATCCCTGGGCCGGCAGCCAGTTGTCAGAGGCAGTGTGCGGGTGCGTGTGCCAGGCAGGAGCTGGGAACTCAGTTGTCAGAGGCAGTGTGCAGGTGCGTGTGCCGGGCAGGAGCGGGGAACTCAGTTGTCAGAGGCAGTGTGCAGGTGCGTGTGCCGGGCAGGAGCGGGGAACTCAGTTGTCAGAGGCAGTGTGCAGGTGCGTGTGCTGGGCAGGAGCGGGGAACTCAGTTGTCAGAGGCAGTGTGCAGGTGCGTGTGCCGGGCAGGAGCTGGGCACTCTGTGCCATGTGACTCACAAAGATGAGGCTCCTGCTCCTGCCTGCCTGGCTCCTGCTCCTGCCTGCCTGGCCCATCTGGCTTGCTGTCCAGGGACTCCCAAACTGTCCCTCTGTCCCTCCATCACCCCAGCTGGGCCTCTGGGGGTTCCTATGAGAGTGCTGATCTCAGCCCTGGTGGCCGAGTAGATGGCAGAGGGGCCGAGGTAATCAATGATCAGGTCCACATGCTGCTGGGGGGAGCTGGCTGGGTTCCTTCCACCTCAGGGGGCTGGGACCAGGGCAGCCCTTCGTCCACCAACCCATCCAGCCATCATCTCTTTGCCAGTGCCTGGCTGGGCTCAGAACACTGGCATTGTTTATAAGGTGTAGAGATGAGGCTCCTGTGACAGGGGAAGTGCCTTGGTCATATCACTCCCAAGTGTGGAGGGCCAGGACCTCCAGCAGCCAATCGGTCCCATGGTCTTTGTGAGTCACCTGTGCTGAGAGCGTCCTGTCCCCCCAGGCCTCCTGAGTACATCTTAGCTATAGTGAGGCTGACACCTCAACTTTCCTTCCCACTGCCTCTAGCCGTGCCTGACCCTACAGCCCAGGGTCCCCAGGTCTTAGCCTTTTCCCATCCAGCTGCCCACCTGGCTCCCTTCTCTTATGACACTCTTCACTGATGACACCAATGCAATCCTTTAGCCACCTCATGGGTTCCTGTGCTAGATGACACCACATCTTAAATCAGCTGAAATGCTGATCAGACCTGTGATAATTAAGTGTGACCTGTCACATCATGTCCCTACTGACCCCTGCCTGGCCAGCCAGCCCTGCCTGTCCTGCACGTCTGAAGGCCCTAAGGCCTGATTTCAGTGGCCCAGGCCTTACTCATACCTAGATTGCCGTGAGTCCCTGGGGCCTGACAAGGCATGAATTTGCTCATCTTGTCCAGGGCTCATGTCATAGAGGGGAAACTAAGGCCCAGAGGGACAGGGACATCTTGTGCCCCAGGTCCCAGCTCTTTGTCCCTGCTACCACTGTTAGGCTTTGCTTGGCCCCCTGCCCCTGGGGCTCAGCTCGAGTCTCACTGGAGGGGCCGTGGACCAGGGATGCCTTAGGGGCCACAAGGAGTCATGGCAGGACCCCACGCAGGTGCCACCTTGGCCCACTCCCCTCATTCTCCTTCAGGGATGAGGGCCAGGGATGGGAATGAGAACCCCAGGAGGGCAGAGGGGAAGAACCCTCCTGCAGCTGATGTCACACCTCATTTAGACTCATCTTCAGCCTGTACCTCAGGGGCCTGAGTCACGATAATTTTGGAGGGAACATGCACTTATTTTATGAAGAATCCTTCAAACAACAGAAAAGCTATGTTTTCCTAAGAGCAGAGAACCAAGCTCTTATCCAAGAAATCAGACATGTGCCAGAAACTCGCTAGGCATCTGACTTGTGCTTTTTCTGGAATTCCCTTCCAACTAGGATAAGGAAGCTCAGGTGCCGGGTGGAGGGGGCTCACAGAAGGTCGGTGCAGCGGGCCTGCTTCATCCAGGACCCTGAACTCCTGAGGCCCAGCACTGGCCCCTGGGGACTGTCAGTGCTCCTGGACCCCGTGTGACAGGGGCAGGCTGGCTGCCTGCTGATGTCCAAGTGCAGACCGCCAACCCCGAAACTGTGGCTTTACCAGGCCCTCCATAGAGCAAGAAGCTTTGCTCCATGGGAAAATACGAAGCTGACAGGCAGGCTTCCCGCTCCCCTCTGTGCCCTGATCCTTTAATCTGAGACTATTAAAACTTCATTCCACTCCTATTGGTAAACCATCAATCACCGTCAGCAAGCAGCCCCTGGCTGAGGGAGCCTGGCAGGGGAGGCCTGTGGCCATCTGAGGCCCGAAGGCAGGAGCCTCCCTTCCCCAGGCTGGGAGGCCTGTGTGCTCTTGAGAAGGACGGCTGCGGGCAGAGGGACAGGAGGCGGAGGCCCTTGTCTGGGGGTGCCTGTGAGGTTCCATGGACCTGGGAATGTAGGAAGGGCTGCCACTCAGGGGTCACTTGGGGTGTGTTGGCGGTGCCCACACCCAGTCTCCTGAGCCTGACAATGTTATCAGTGCCAGCTGCCCCCTTTCCTGAGCAGCCACACTGTGGGGAGCCTTGGCTGTTCTCTCTGGGTGGCTCCCTGCTTCCTCCTTGGCTCAGACTCCAGGCCCATTGGCCAGCCTGCCCTCCCCAAGTCACCCTGCCCTCAAGTGGGAGGGACACAGTCTGAGGCCCTGGCCCTTTATGGTTAACTTACAAAATGGTGGCACCAGCTCAATGCTTGAAGGATTATGGGTCTTTTTCTTAATTAAAAAAATCCAATTAAATTAAGATATCAGAACTAAATAATGCTTGAGTCGTTAGTGCGACTTTTATCTTAATGACTACAGCTGCCAAAATCCTTCTCTAATTCTGACGCCTCCTGCCACAGTGGCGGGCACAGGGAGGCCGCCTGGCACTGTAGCCACGGGGTGGGCGGAGCTGGGCCCCGCTTCTCCTCTGCACCCCAGGCCCACAGAGCGGTGAGCTCTCCTGTCTCAGGGTCTGCGCTCACTCCTCACCAGCCCTGGTGGACTTAATCTGTGCAGGCAACTTTGGGAGAATTTTCCCTGGAGAAGGGAAGAGAGAGAACCCCCCCACCGTGGAGTCAGGAGAGCAGCTACTTAGAACCTGCTGAGCCCTGCTTTGGATGGGTTGGGGGCTTCTTGGACCACACAGAGGGTCTTGCCTCCTGGCCAATCCTGGTGGCCTGGTGCCCTCCCTCTCCTGCTGTGTTCTGGGGGCAATGCCAGCCACTTCAGGGTTGAATCCAGTTCCGCCAGAAATAGAGGCAGCTGGTGCGGCTCTACCACATGGCCTGAGGTAGAGCCTGGCTGGGGCGAGCAGAGCTCTGGGAAGCAGGAGATAAGAGTTTGCTGGGGACCCAGGGGCTGAAGGGAATTTGGGTCACAGGGGGATGGCTGGGGGTAGCTGCAGGGAGTCCAGCAGTGGAGAAATCCTGGTTATCACTTCACTCCAGGATGTCACTGACAGACAGAGGCAGCGAGACCCCTGCAGGGGGGGAGCTGCTCCGAGGTGATTGGGCTCATCCTGCCCTCCCCTGCTACAGCCCCAGTGCTCTCCCTGCCTCCCCGCCCCCCTCGCAGATGCTCTCAGACAGGGAAGGCCCTGGTGGCACCCCAGACCCCGAATGCCTCCTGTGAGCCCTCCTGCCACAGAGGCATGAGGATCTGTGGCTGCAGACCGCCAGGCCAGGGACTCCGCTGCCCTGTGTCTAGGCGAGAGTCTGCTACACAGTAGGTGCTCAGTAAATACCTGGCAACTGACTGATGGATTGAAGGAAGCCAGGGGAGAAGTGGACCAGACCCTCCCACTGAGCTCTACCATCTTGCCGTGAATGTGTATAATAATTTTTAAAGTGGCGAAAATTATATTTTTTACTTACTTTTCTATTAGAAAATAAAGGCCTGTAGACAAAGAGGCTATGAACATTCTGGATCTTAGAATATTATCATGAGGAATAGCTGGGAAAGATCCAGCCCAAATCCTCACCGTTTAGCCGAGGAAGTGAAGGCTTGGGGAGGACAGAGTGGTCTGCCTGGCTGGCAGGGCTCCAGATCCCCAGTCCAGGTTCTTTCATGCCCGATTACATCCCTGCTTTTGGACACGCAGGCCCTGGTAGGGCCCAGGCCAAGGCTGCTTTGTGCCCGGGTCCTGGGAAACAGCCACACTCAGGCAGCTAGCTGCACAGAGGAAAGGACAGGCGCTGGCCCTGGTGCTTAGACAGGGGTGTGGCTGGGAGGGAGAGGACAGGAGGAAGAGGAGACCTCTCTGTACTGGGACAAGTAATGCCTGCCCCAAATTATCTTCTACCTGGGACCTCAGAGTGTGACCTTATTTGGAGATCAGATCTGTGTAGTTCTCATTAATTAAATTAAGATGAGGTTGCCCTGGATCATGGTGAGGCCTAAATTCTATTTGACTGATGTCTTCCTAAGTAGAAAAAACTGTGGCGACAGACCCAGAGACGTACAGGGAAGACACCATTTGATTGGAGTGACGTGCCTGCAAGCCAAGGAGTGCCAAGGCTTGCTGGCTGCCACTGAAGCCAGGGCAGAGAGCCAGGGCAGGAAGGGTCCTTCCCCGAGACTCAGAGAGTACAGCCCTGCCCACCCCTGCCCACCCCATCTCAGACTTTCAGCCCCAAGACTGTGAGACTATAAATTTCCTCAGTTTGGGGCCACCCATTTTGTGGTACTTTGTTATATAAAAGCTCGAAGACACTGATGCACCCCTAAACCAGCACTCAGCAGTGGAGCAACCCCCCAAGCAGACCCTCCCCACTCCCTAAGCTGCTAGTGCTGGTTCCGTTGCTTGAAATAGGATGTGGGATTGGGAGGTGGGTGGGGGCACCCTGGGGGCTGGGCCCTGACCATGTCATCAAGTGATCACAGCTGAGCATGGGGCAGTGAAGAAGCATAGAGAGGCTGGGGGCCTCCCAGGAGCAGCCCCGGCTTGAGATCCTGGCCTGTCCCTTCTAACTGTGTGACTACAAAGTCTTGAGCCTCCCGAGACCCCATGCTATGGTTTCAGTGTGTTCCGCAAAGTTCACGTGTTGGGAATGTGATGTCCCACATGGTGATGTTGGGGTGCCAATGGGAGGCTTTTGGGTCCTGGGTCCCCTGTCTTCAGGAACAAATGGATGCCATTACTGTGGAGGTGGGTTTGTCATCTTAGGAGAGAGCCCCCACTCTGCCCTGCCCTGCCCTGCCTATGACCCATGGGATGCCTTCTGCCACATTAGGACACAGCACGAAGGCCCTCACCAGGTGCCGGAGCCTTGACCATGGCCTTCCCAGACTCCAGGACAATGAGGAAATACATTTCTGTTCTTTATAAATTACCCAGTCTCAGTGTTCTGTCCTAGCAGCGCAAAGTCATTCCACCTCCATGTCTGAAGAACAGGGATGAGCAAGAATATTGGCCTCCCAGGGTTACCAAGGGGAGTTTGAACCTGCAAGGGCCAGCATGTCTGGAGTATGGGGTGGGGGCACATGGGTTGCGCTGGGGCCTGAGAACAGGAATGGGCACAGTGGTCTCAACCGTAGAGCACAGGCGAGGTTTTGAATTGGCAAAGGTGTGTGTGTGCGCACATAGATGAAAAGATTGGATTGACCTTTCACCCAGTGTTTGCTGTGTAAAGAAGAGTCTGGAAGGGCGAGGACATACTCAGGGCCACCTTGGAAGGTGGATGAACATTGCTGTCTTATTCTCTGCACTTCTGATGCTTTGACATCTGTGGCCTTGCAGACCCTGGAGGGACTGTCCCTCTCAGGATTAGCCAACTGCTAGAGGTAGTGGAGGACCTACCTGGGGCCCACCTTTCAAACCCACCCACCCAGCACCTCCTCTAGCAGGGTCTAACCCCAGGGCTACCGTCAAAGTCCTGATCACCCTAGGGCCAGGTATCAGACAACTATGGGTGGCGCCTCCAACCAGAACTTGCAGGAATTTCTCCTGCCAGCCAGCTCTGAGCCTGCTCAGACTGCCTCACGTCTCTTCCTGCAGAAACCACAGTGGAGGCCCCGTTTACAAGTCCACTTTGCCGCCTCTGTCTCCTGACTGCCCTGTCCTTCCCTGTGGGGCTCTGTGTGGTGTGGCCTGCGCCCCTCCCCCCAGGTCTGTGAGCAACACGCTTCCTTCCCAGAGCTGCTGTCTGCTGACCTGGCGGCCTCACCACCGCTGAACAACAATATAACCTCTGATTGAGACAGAAGGACCGTGGCGGCTTAGACTGGGGCTGGCACAATGCAGAAGGTGGCTGTGTTGGATTATTTAGGAAAGAAGGTGGACAGGCCTAGTGGCGAGCTGGAGAGGGAAAGTGACAGAGGGGTGTGAAGTGATTGGCTCCGGGCTTGAGGCCTGGCCTGGGGGACCTCGTGCTGGGTGCGTGGCTGGGGTGCTGGCACAGAGGAGGACACTGGGCTACAAGTGTGACTGAGCCAGCCAGGGAGGGAGTCAGCCTTTGCAGAAGCTCTGTGGGGGACAAGGCTTTCTTGTCTGCTGCCAGGCGCAGAGCCCACCAAGATCCTTGGGTCAGAGTTCTGAGCTTGTGGTCTTTGGGAAATTGCCCTAGCCCATCCACCATGGAGAATGAGGACAGAGTGGCCTCTGGCAGGGGACAGCCCTGGGTCCCCAGAAGGAAAGAGAAGGAAGAAGGGGAGAGCTGTGGGCTGGCCACAGGTGGTGGAGGGCAGAAGACCGGGGCCCAGTGAGGACAAGGAATGACAGCACCACTTGGTTTGGTTCCAAGAAGATCTCATCCCAGCTGCCCCCTGGGTCCTGCCCACATGCACCCCAAAATAAGCATCAGTGCTTTAAAAATGGAAACACACGCTCCCTTGCTTTTTGTGGAGTTTTCTGTCACTCAAAGCTGTCAGTTTTCTCTAGTTCTAAATAAAGGAGCGTCTAGGGTCCCATAAATAGATTTCCAAAGCCACAGGCCAATCTGGCTCCGAGAACAGAACAGTTCCCATCTTGCCACGGGCTCACAGGGGCTGCTGCGGCACAAGCCCCTCGGCTGGAGGGCAACCCTGGCCGTGTGGGTTGCTTCAGTGCTTGGGAGTATCTGGGAATATCCTTGAGGTTCACAGTTTACCGTGAGGTGTTGGCGTTCACACATCATTACCCAGTGTTGACAGAGGCAGCCCATGACTCTCTGAGCCTCGTTCTCACCTCCATTAGCAGATTGCTTGAAAAAAAAAAAAAATACCAGAAAAATTTGGCTCTCAGATTTGGGCCCCCACTACATGGCTTAGGAAGACAGCTGAATTTTGTAAGCGTTCCACATTGTATATCAAATCAGCACACTGTACCCCATAAAATGCATCAATGTACACAGTTATGATTTAACAAAGAATTTAAAACCAGGCATATTGGAATTCATAAAAAAAAAGACAGATGAATTTTGTTGTGCCCTACAGAAATCTGTCTCCTTTTTTGGGAGATGGAGCAAACCAAGGCGAAAGGTCCCAGGAGCTGGGACAAACCCAGCAGGTCACTGAAGCTTAAGTCTGGGGGGTTGAGAAAGACCCCAACTTGTGGTCAAGGGTGGGTGCTGGGGGGGGGGGATGTGCTCAGTGTTGGTGGAGGTTTAAAATGGCAGAAAGAGCAAAGAGGTCAGAGACAACCACGCTGGAGACAGTGACAGGAGCGGGTGACAGCAGGGACAGCAAATTGCTTCCATCTTATTCACCCACTTTTGCTGACAGCTGACAGCTGACAGCTGCAGGGCCAGGCTGAGAAGGTTTTTGAGGCTGCATGCAGGTTCAGCAAGAAAACATGCTGTGATCCATTAGTAATGTCTGCCCTGGGCCCAGAAGGGGAGGGTGGCAGCTGGTGGAATTGTTTTCCTGAGTTTAAGACAAGTGGCTTAGAACTAAGATGAGGAAGAGCAATGTCACCTTCCAGAACATTCCTTTCATGTGATACCTGGAATGGGGGGGCTGAAGTGACAGAGGTGATCCGGCGGAACTTGTGTTTATCATTTGTCATCTCTGATGACTTGTTGGCCAACGGAGACCCCATGTCTGTCTGACTCACAGCTGTACTGTGGCACCTGGGACAGTGTCTGGTGCATAGCAGGTCTCTGCGCACATCTGCCAAATGGCCGGCTGACAGAGCCAGGGAGGGCAGGCTGGAGGCGTGAAGGAGGAGGGACCACTGCTGGGGAAAGCTGAGCCCTGCCAACAAGGGCACCTGAAGGAAGCAGCTGGCAGGGCGGGTCTTTCTCCCTGTGAGGAAATGAGCGCAGGATTCCCACCCTTTCTTCATGCTGAGGTCACTTTCATCTGCCCTCAGTATTCATGTCCGATCCCCTCTCCTGCTTCTAGACACCTCCCTGCAGCAGGACATAGCCACACCCAGGAACTGTGGGCATAGGACTTGTCACTATGCCCTGGCAAGGGGCAGTCATGGTGGCCTCAGAGCTCAGCACAGGTGACAACTGTTCTGATTTTAACCTCCTACATCGTGGTGCTAGTTTAGGCCTGGGCTCTGCTCACAGCCGAGATGGTCCTGCAGAAAGTGACCTCCTTCCCTTCTCTTTGAGTCCCACGCCAAGCTCTTGACTGCAGGTGAGAATTTCTGGTTGGAGCTGTGTGACCCGAGCCTCCTGGCACTTTGCCAGCTGCCTTTCCCTTTCCTGGGGCTTAAACTGAGGGAGAAGTTTCTCTCAGCTTCTTTCAGCCCCTCCATCCAGGCCTCCAGGAAATATGTGCCGAGCCAGCTCTGAGCCCCCTCTGTGCACAGATAGGGGCACTGTTGAGGGTCAGGGTCTGCGCTGAGCCTTGGCTCTCTCTTGTGCTTTCAATCTTTTCATTGACTATGCTGTGGGCCTCTGCAGGGGAGACCCTGAGGGTCACCGAACCACTCAGGAAAAACCTGACCGCTGCTGGGATGGATGTGCTCGGTTTCTTTAAAGGGCTGACTTCTTCCTATCTCTTGCTCACAGCCAGCATGTCCCCCTCCTCTGCCAGGGGGCCCTGATTTCACATGCTAGCTCATTCATTCATTCATCCATTCACTCATTCAAGATACTTCCTGTGTGCCAATGTTAGTGCGGCCCTTGGGCCTGTCTAACAACAATCAGACCGTGGATGCTCCCCTGCAGCTCCTGCAGGCTCCCCTGTCCCCAAAGCTTGAAGGTGAGGATTTGCTGCAAAGACTCTCCCACTCAGCTGCTGTTTAATGTTAGCTGGAGATCAGGGTGATGTTTGCGTCATAGAACGTGTTGGGTAGTCTTCCTTCTTTTTCTACCTTTTGGAACAGGTTGAGTAATATAGGTACTAATTCCTCTCTAAAGGTTTGGTAGAATTCTGACATAAAACCATCTGGTCCCGGGCTTTTCTTTTGGGGGAGATTTTGTATGGTTGATGTTATTTCCGAACTTGATATGGGCCTGTTCAACATTTCCACTTGATTTTGGTTAAGTCTTGGAAGGTGACGTGCTTCCAAGTAACGGTCAATTTCCTTCAGATTTTTGTATTTCTGAGAGTAAAGTTTCTTGTAATATTCATTAAGGATTTTTTGGATTTCTGAGGAGTCTGTTGTTATTTCGTCTTTGTTATTTCTGATTGATGAGATTAGAGATTTTACTCTTTTTTTCCTGATTAGGTTGGCCAAAGGTTTATCTATTATGTTGACCTTTTCAAAAAACCAGCTTTTTGATTTATTGATCTGTTGTATTATTCTTTTGTTTTCAGTTTCATTTAGTTCTGCTCTGATTTTGGTTATTTCTTTTCTTCTACTGGATTTGGGGTTGGAGTGATCAAACTAAAAAGCTTCTGCACAGCCAAGAACACAGTAAGTAAAGCAAGCAAACAGCCTTCAGAATGGGAGAAGATATTTGCAGGTTATGTCTCCGACAAAGGTTTAATAACCAGAATCCACAGAGAACTCAAATGCATTGGCAAGAAAAGAACAAGGGATCCCATCGCAGGCTGGGCAAGGGACTTGAAGAGAAACTTCTCTGAAGAAGACAGGTGCACAGCCTTCAGACATATGAAAAAATGCTCATTATCTTTAATCATCAGAGAAATGCAAATCAAAACTACTTTGAGATATCATCTAACTCCAGTGAGACTAGCCTATATCACAAAATCCCAAGACCAGAGATGTTGGCATGGATGTGGAGAAAAGGGAACACTTTTGCACTGCTGGTGGGAATGCAAATTAATGCATTCCTTTTGGAAAGAGATATGGAGAACACTTAGAGATCTAAAAATAGATCTGCCATTCAATCCTGTAATCCCTCTACTGGGCATATACCCAGAAGACCAAAAATCACACCATAACAAAGATATTTGTACCAGAATGTTTATTGCAGCCCAATTCATAATTGCTAAGTCATGGAAAAAGCCCAAGTGCCCATCGATCCACGAATGGATTAATAAATTGTGGTATATGTACACCATGGAATATTATGCAGCCTTAAAAAAAGATGGAGACTTTACCGCTTTCATGTTTACATGGATGGAGCTGGAACATATTCTTCTTAGTAAAGTGTCTCAAGATTGGAAGAAAAAGTACCCAATGTACTCACCCTTATTATGAAACTAATGTAGGACCTTCACATGAAAGCTATAACCCAGTTACAACCTAAGAATAGGGAGAAGGGGGAAAGGGAGGAGAGGGAGGGGGGAGGTAGGGGGAAGGAGGGGGATTAATGGGATTACACCTGCAGTGCATCTTACAAGGGTATATGTGAATCCTAGTAAATGTGGAATGTAAAGGTCTTAGCAAAATAACTAAGAAAATGCTATGAAAGCTATGTTAACTAGTGTGATGAAAATGTGTCAAACGATCTATGAACCAAGTGTATGGTGCCCCATGATCATATGAATGTACACAGCTACGATTTAATAAAAAAAAAAAAGAAAAAAAATAATGTTAGCTGGACAAGAGGCTCTCTGTGCTGCCTCTGTGTTCCTAGGCCTGTCTCCTCCTGGCTCATCTGTGACTCTGTGGAGGTCACTCTGAGCACACAGTGCTCAGGGCTGTGGGCAGTGCCTCCTGGCTCCTCTCCATCACCTACTCCCTGCTGTGCTGCTCTGTACTGGCAGGAGCCGCAGGGAACGGGAGAGCCAGACGTCACCTGCTTTCTGTTAACAAGCAACCTCTCAGACACACGTGAGCAGTGACTTGGCGTAGCTGGGTCTGGGAGACCAGTGGGGTGACTTCTGAGCTTCCTCCCACCCTCCTTCCTACAGGCCACGGCCTTGCTGCCCTCCTCCAGGGGTCAGGTGCACACACAGGACAGCCTCGCCCAACATCCTTGGATCCTCTCCTGCATCTGGGCACCCTCAGCATCACCCCAGCCCCACATAGAAGCTCCGGATTTCCCCCTTTTGCCATGCCCCTCCTCCCTCGCCCCTTTCAGAGTCCTCCCAGTGGCCTTCTCTGGGCGTCAGAGTCCCAGCCTCTGTGCCACTCCCGTTCTTCTCCCCACAGACACTGTAGTCCCTGAGACAGGGCTGGCCTCTTCTCTAAAGCTCCAGGACCACAAGGTGCTCCCTAAGTTCTCGAGAAATGAAACTCACCCACCCAATCCTCACGTTCTTCCTGAGCTTTTTCTCCTTCCCAACCCTCATCACTTTCTGACATGCTGGGTTATTTATTATTTTTCTTTTCTGTTTTTTCTCTCCTGGCCCCAAGGGACCTTTGTTTTATTCACATAACATCATGCATCACTCGAGAACACTGTCTAATTGATAGTTGGTCCTCAACAAATATTTGTGGGGTGAAAAGATTTAAGCCAAAGGTGGGCAAACCCAGCATTGAATTTTATCCCAAGCTGGACTTTCTGAAGCACACCCCAGGGCATCAGGAGGAAATGAGTCATGTTGTGTCTGACGCATTTGCTGACAGCCATCTGTGAAGCTCAGGTCCCTGGTCACCAGTCTGGGGAATTAGGATGAGGGAGGTGGGCAGGGACTGGTTGGTGGCAGGAAAAGATCAAATACTGTCAGCTTCCTGCTGCCACCAGAGCCAACCCAGAAGAAAGTAAGAGTTGACCCTGTGAGGCCTGAGTAGAATCTTCATTCTTAACAAGCCTTGTTAGGGACTCACTCAGTCTACAGAAGAGGGGCAGGAACCAGATGGGAAGTGGCAAAGGACCTATTAGAAGCTGTAGGTGTATCCTTGACAAAGAAGGTTGAGAATCACGGAGCAGACCCGGAACTAGTCCCCGATGCATAGCAGGACCAGATGACCTGCTTCCTGCCGGTTGCCCATTGTCATAATCAACTTTCGTTAACTGTAATTGTTAACTATTATCTTTCAAATTTATATGATCACTTAATTAATATGGATGCCCTCACTGACTATCCTAAGTCACCAGTCAGTAGCACATGCAAGGCAGGTTGCTCCACACTTTCTGTTCCTCTGTCCAGGGCAGACATTGCTAACCACTCACATTGCTCTTTCCCCAAGCCTGAGGGTGGCATCAGAATCCTTCTTACAACAGAATCAAGAGCATGTTGATGGGTGAAGAAGCGGTCCACCCAGTGGTGTGTCCTTCAAGAGGTGTCACAGCCCAGGCAGGGTGAGGAGAGTGTCCACCTGGTAGAGACGTGAGATGGACTGGGCACAGGGAGATTGACCAAACATGTAGGTGTATTTAAGGATAATAGGAAAGAGAGAAAATGAGAATGAACTCTCTAGTGGTATATTAATTCACTATATCAGAGTGAACTAATGGTTTCAATATATCTACTTCTCTATATAGAAATAAATACAGATATAAAAGTGAACATTAATCACACATATGCATGCGTGCACACACACACACACAGAGTTGTCCCTCGGTACCCATGAGGGATTATTCCCAAACCTCCTGCAATACCAAAATCCATGGATGCTCAAGTTTCCAACATAAAGTTGCACATTGTTTACCAACTCCAATGTCACATATAGTGACATTTGCATAGTGACCCATATATGTTAAATCATCTCTAGATTAATCATGAGACCTAAGGCAATGTAAATAGTTGTTATACTGTACTGTTTAGGGAACAATGACAAGGAAAAAAGTCTGTACATGTTCAGTACAAATAGAATTTTTGCTTGACTATTTTTGATCTGGAGTTGGTTAAATCTATGGATGCATAACCCATCAATATGGAGGGCTAACTGCATATTCATTTATATACATACACACACGTAGAATATATATATTCCCCAGCTCTGTCCATTGAGAGGAGCAGTGTCATACCAATAATAATGAGCACACTTGTGCCCATGTCTTGGCTTCTAAATATCACTTTCCACTAAAATAAACTGGGGCTTTTTGGAGAAATGATTGATACCAGGGAAGTACACGATGTGCCTGGAACACCTTGTTCAGAAAGCAAAGAAGTGCTCAAAGAATGGGGGGCTTACACGAAATGAACCAGAAGCCAGCTTGAATGGGCATCCACCAACCAAGGCTGAGATGATTGAAATAAATAACAATAGTGATGAATTATAACCCACTGAATAAAATAGGAAATGATGAGTCTGTAAAGTCATAAATAAATGAATGGATACACCGAAAGTTACTGCTGAACTCTGAAGAGAAGAAGAGTAACTTTACAGTGGAGAAGCCTTGCAGAGACCACCTTCACCCCATGATCAGGGTGAACATCACCCGCAATGAGTGAAAAGGAAATCTCAGACCCCCTGATGGGGATCAACCCCTTTGTGTGAGGTCCCTGCTAAAGATGTACCCTGAATCTAATTACCATGGCCCATCAAACAAACCCACACTGAGGGGCACTGAGCAAAACAACTGTAATCTTCAAAAAAGAAAATTGGTCAAGGTCACAAAAGTCAAGGACAGAATGAAGAACTGCTATAGACTGAGGGACGCAGCTACTCAATGTGACAGTGATGGGACGGTGGGTGAAACTTCAGTGAAGACTGAGGGGTAGGCGGAAGTGGTACTCCAATGTCAGCTTCCTGATTTGAGAGTATGGACATGGTTCTGTAGGAGGAAATTCTTGTTGGTAGGAAAAGGACACCAAAATATTCAAGGGTCATGGGCCATCAACGTGGCTACTTTCAAATGCTTTGTAAACCAGTTCCTTGAATTGTACTCCCGACTTTTTAGTAAGTTTGTGATTGCTTCAAAATTTAAGAGAAAATGAGAGGGACAAGTAGAAATTCAAAGAAAAAGTAAACAAAAATAACTACATCAACACATCATGGTTCGAATAGAAAAAAATATAAGAGAGACTCAACGACCATAGTAATACATGTATTTTGGTGCTTGCTATGGTCTGGATATGATTTGTCCCCCCCAAAACTCATGTTAACATTTGATCCTCCATGTGTTGGTGTTGAGAGAGGTGTCTGGGTCCTGGGGGTATAATTTATAACAAAATTAATGCCCTTCTGAGCAAGTACGTCTTCATTCTTTCTGAGAAAATGGGTTGTTAAAAAGATGCTGGCTTCCTTGGTTCCTCTTTCTCTGCACACTGGATCCCCTTCCACTTCCTGTCAGAAGTTGAAGCAGCCTAGAATCTTCTCCAGATGCAGCTGCCCAATCTTGAACTTTCCAGCCCCCAGAGTCATAAGCCAAATAAACACCTTTTCTTAATAAATTACTCAGTCTTGGGTATTCTGTTATAGCAAAACTAACTGCATGAATACTGTGTTTGAGGGGAAAACTTCAGCTATATAGAAAATTATCTTTTTTGGCAATTTTCAGGCTCAGCACAGAAGGACACAAAGGAAACCACCCACTGATCTTTGATTTTCACGGGGATGAAAGGTGAGACCTAAAAAAAAGTCCCCTGATGGTCAGGGATGTCCTGACTCCTCAACGCCAGTAGGGGAAAAATCTTGCACGAGCAGGACTAGCTATATAGTTTGTGTGGCTTGGCGCAGAATAGAAACATTGGGTCTCTTGTTGAAAAATCATTAAGAATCTCAAGAATAAGGCAACAAAGCATAAAACTAAGTTCAGTTTAATGTGACTGCACAGGTTGCACCCCCAGAATCTGGCCTTTGCCATGACATTTGTCACTGGCTGTTGGTTGAAGAGCTTGCCCTCTATAATTCTCAGAGATGAGATGAAAGATTCATTTCTAAGGGTGCGCATCGGTGCATTATCATCGAATTATAATGCTGAACCCTGGAAGCATTACAATGTCCAGCAACAGGGAGTGACTAAATCAGTCATGGTGTAGCTATAACAGGGAATATTATATAGCCATTAAAAACCATGTTTTGAAGAGCACTAAATGACAGGGAAAATGCTGTTATATAATGGTAGGTGAAAAAAATGCAAAACGCTACATATCATATAGGCAACTCTGTAAAAGAGAAAACTATTCATACACACAAGGATAGCAGAAAGACAGGTAGGAAATTTACCAAGATGAAAAGACGGCTTATTTCTGGGTGATGAGATTGCAGCTGATTTTTATTATCCTTTTAATACTTTCTTGTATCTTATAAATATTCTGCTATGAGCATATCTAATTTTTCTAATTAGAAAACATTTTTATATATTAAAAAATAATGTATTCATTTGTTATAATGGACCCGTTTGCCTTTGTGATTAAAAATTTTTAATTAAGAAAAAAGCAAAGTGAAAAAAAAAGGCAGTCTGTGCTACCAATATTTATGGAATGCTCCCATGTCGGGTGTGATGCTTGGTTCTGGAGGAACACCTAGGAAGCAACGAGAAGCAGACGCTGTTGTCTGACTCCTGGGTCTTCCGTAGACCTCTCCTGGGATCGGGCAAGCCCCAGAGCCTGCAAGTTGAGCTTGGAGGGTCAATCGGGTGACCACAGGAGTAACAGATGCTGGGGGTGGGGACGCCCATGGGGTGGAGTAAGGCGCCTCTGTGACTTTAGTGTATTTCAGTGGTGCACAATGAGGAAAATATTTGTTAAACATATTACCCTTTAATAAACTACAACTTAAAAACCAATGGCAGGTTCTAAGTAATCAATACCACATTGTAATAATTTCAAGCAAACAGAGATTTATATTCTGTGCGCCTTGGACAGCAATTACTTTATTCTTCTAATATACTGGTGAATGCCGCTTTATTTTCACTTAAACCAATTTGCCTTATTGACCAAATCAAACCCTGTGGCTGTAATATCAACCCTTCTCCCATCTTCTAACTCAGCAAATCCAGTTCCCATCAATAATGAGGGCGAAGGTGGTGATTTTTTCCTCAAAGCCAAGACAGCATTGATGAGACCTGTCTAGAGGCATCCTGTTCCTCGCCTCCATTTTCCTGACCTGGGAAGGAACAGGCAGAGGGGACGGGGCTTGCCCACCCGGTAACTCCAGGGGTAACAGAGCTAATTCTAAATATGAGGATGGGGTAGGAAGGAACAAGAAAAGGAGGGACGAAAGGAGGAATGCAAGAGAAAGACAGGAAGAGGGCTGGGAGAAGGGTGCACAATTTGGGCCCCATATAGGAGAAGCAGCAGGGAAGGTGACTCTGCCCTTCTCAGCATAGCCCCTAAGGGCCAGTTTGCAGGGGGACCCTGAGCCCTTGGTTCTTCAGGCCGATGTGCCCAGGGCAGGTTGGAAGCAACTCACTGGGACACATTATTAGCTAAAGACCAGTGATCAACCCCCTCTGCCTGGCGGGAAAACAACTTTTTGCAACTCATCAACTAATTCATTCAACTTCAGGGAGGTAGGTCAAAGCCTCTGTGTTTTAGTTAATTAATCAAGGACCAGAGTTTCACTTGGCTTTGGATCTCAGCAATAGTTTCCTTGACCTTTCTTTGACTAGGTAACTAACTCTCAGAAGCCTTTAACATACTGCGTTTTTCATGTTGAACCAGCCAGTTTGTTCCCACCTATGCCGTGGGAAGGGCCAACAATTAGGCTTGGGCATCCAGGCTGGTGTACCTGACAAGCAGAGGCAGGAGAGAGGGACTAACCCAGCTGCTTGCACAGGGGAAACGGCACACTGTCTCCTATGCCAATTACCCATGCCCTGTACAGTGGACGTCTCTTGAACTCAGGGCCAAGGAGCCAACAGGTATCTGCAGGCAAGATGGCCGCCCTCCTAGCTACATTCTCCCAAATGGGCCACTGTTCTTGGTGGGGGAGTGGGTATTAGGATATCAGAGACTCTCATCTAGGGGTTCAGAGATGTTATGGCAAGACTTTGGGTTAGGGGGCTCTTCTGGTAATGTCTGATTCCAAAAATGAGCTTATTCTGACTAAGCCCTGCCTGCACTCAAGGTAGTTTTTTTTTTGTGAGACAGAATTTCACTTTGTTGCCCTTGGTAGAGTGCTGTGGTGTCATAGCTCACAGGAACCTCAGATTCTTGAGCTCAAGTAATCCTTTTGCCTCAGCCTCCCGAGTACCTGGGACTATAGGTGCCTGCCACAAGGCCCCATCAGTTCTCTATTTTCAATAGAGACGAGGTCTCGCTCTTGCTCAGCTTGACCTCAAGTTCTAATGCCAGGACCCAGTCTGAGCCCCCCAGGCCTGGAATTATTCTGTCTTCCACACACCCATCTGTCCATCTGTTTCTTCATTCATTCATTCACGTAATTATTCAGTGAATCCCAATTATATCCCAGCACTGAGCACACAGTTGTGAACCAGGCATTGCTCTTACAGAGGTGCTAGATCACAGCAGCACACAGCAGCACCATGTATGATGTCAGGCACGCCCAGAGTTCAGAGGAGGGCCCAGCTGACTTCCTGGAGGAAGCAGCGTCCCACTGGGCTCTGAAGGAGGAATAGAAGTTTGCCAGGTGGTCCATGCAATAGCAGGGGTGAGCCCAGCAGAGGGCGGTGCTTGCTCCCCTGTCTGGAATCCTGGCGTGGAGGTCAACCTTCTGCCTGGCTATCTGGTACTCCCCTGACATGTGATTGCCATCAAGCACTTCTCACATCTGTGTGGGGACTGCCCGCACTGGGGCTGCTGATCTCTGGGCCTTGACCTCATCATGCTTTGCCAGAATTTCTGTGAGACTGTGGAGTTGAGCAGAGCCAGCTGTGCAGACACATGAGTGTGTGATGTAGGCCAATTATGTGTGCAAACAACGGCATCTTAAGTGGAACAACGTTGATGCTATTTGATTTGCACATTAAACGCAGAGGAATCAGGCTGCTTATGCTGTGCAACGCACAACTCTAGGAGGCGCCATTCCCACTGACTGCAGTGCGATGCACCCTCCCCCCCCCCCCGAGAATGGTTCAGTGCAATGGCCCCAAGGAGACTATTCTTCACTCCCACAAAGAAATATGCTGTGTGCTTTCTCTGGAAACACATGGCCCACTTGCTCTATCTTTCATTTCCTACTTTTGAAAGAAACCTGGGTAGAGGGAAATATTTCTCTGAGAAAAACCACAGTGCAGGCATCATGAGAAATGGTAATGGCTCCTTGGCCTGAGCATGGGAGAGGACAGTACAGGGCCCTGTGGCCTGGGAAGCCAGGTGGTCCACGTCCTGTCTCATGGGGCAGCGGCTGTCCTTCAACCTCTGCCTGTTGCAGCCACATGGGGATTTAGGCCAAAAGTGTTAGGTCTTCTGACTGTTTAAGAAATTCTAAGTCTGGGATTTTGTGTGAAATTTTCAGATTTTTTTTAACGTTGGTTCGAATTTGTATAAAACACGGTGGAAGGCCCAGGAAGGTGCAGGCTCTGTGCATTGGAGGCTGCCATCTTTAGGAGGGGCTCTGAACAAGGGCACGGGCTACAAGGGGATAAAGTGGGTTGGGACTCAGGATTCAGGCCCTTCTATCAGGGCTAGCCAGGAAATGGTAGCTGTTCAGAGGTTGGGTGCATCTTCTAGCAGTTCAGAAGACTGGAAGCCAGGTAACCCCATCAATGTCTAAGCAGGAAGCTGGGGCTCACACTGACCACTCTGTGTTGCCTGTTCTGAGCAGGGCCTGATGCGGTGCCATCTTGGGAGGCCAGCTGGTCCCACTTTTTCCTTCATAAGAACCTCCACCACTGTACCATAACCAGAGGCAGACTCATTATTATAATCTGAGGGATCTGAGGTTTATATAATTTTGGAGACCTTCGTAAAGAAAAATTTTACATGGTGTAAAAAGTTAGGCACAGGGGCCTGGGAGAGCCTGTAACAGTGGCATGCTGACGTCTGCCCGGACCGACTCACAAGAGCCAATTATATGTTTTCTCCCAACTTTGCATTCAGTGACATCATGCTGGTACCTTGAAATTGGCCATGGGGGGATATTTACACCATGGAAGTTGGCAGATGCTACAAATTAGAGGTTTTCCTCTAGAGAGCTGGTGGTTAAACATTTACCAGCACACCCCTGCATGTCCTAATGAGGGCCCTGAAGCTCCAGCTTCCACAGATCTGCTGTGAATCTGCCTCTGATCATAACACATTTATTAGGCAGGAGTCCATGAAGGACAGAGAGAGGGGAAAACAACCTAGAGAAGTGATAGCAGAGAAGGAGGGAGGATTGTTTTCTGAAATAAAAGAAAATAGGAAAAGACCCTTCTGACAGGAAGAGGTTTTCCCTTCTCGGTTTGAGCTGGGAATGAAAAAGAGAAAAAAAAAGTCTTTCTTCTATGCCCAGAAGGCGAGACTGAACCTGGAGTTTCCCTTTGAAAAGCGCATGGTTTGGGGGCATTTGCTGAATGAAATCATCCCAAATTAAAATCTCATTTCTTTCAAGGGGCTGGAGAGTGTGTCTATTTGTCTGGGGCTAAAGGATTTAAAGTCATTTTAAGGGGAGAGATTCATCAACCAAGACAGGCTGAGGAGCTTCTGGGGAGAACACTGCTCCAGCTCCTGGATCTTGATGCTCTTCAGTGGGGAGAGTCTCATCCTTGGGACTCTGGGCCTTGAGGCTAGTGTGCCTGGGCCATCTCCTCGGGGGCTGGCTCTAGGGAGACAGACTCCTGGGCTCAGCCTTGCCTCACTGTAGCTGGTGGAAGCCCGAGTGGGCAGCAGCACCTAGCACAGCCTTGGTGCGTGTAGAGGCCGCTAGGGTCACCGCAGCCAGGGCAGTGCTGCATGTGGCTCAGGGAGGGGCCTCTCTGACTATGCCCGGCCCCCTTCTGAAGCTGAAGGGGCTGCACATGGCTCCTGGCCACTCTCTGGAAGATGGGGGGTGGGCAGTTGGGGTTCAGAGCACCTTTCACAGGTGGGGGTAGCCCACATTGCCAACCGCCTGGGGCAGTGGCTCTGTGTGCTTGGTCCTGCTGCACATTGGCAAAGGGTCACAAAAAAAGTGGTCTTTTCGAAGATAGCCCCAATACCCTATCTGGTTAATCACTTTGCTCCATAAACCGTGGGGCAATGAGTCCCTCCTGCTTAAGCCATATGCCCACTGTTTGGTCTCTGCTTGGTCTCCAAGTGCTGCATGTGTCAGTGGTGGGGGAGGAGGTGGCCAGCTGCAGCTGCAGATGAATGTCCTCCCCTGCCTGCCGTGCAACTGCTGCTGCCCCCTGGCCAGATGGGGCCTCAGGAGGAAGGCCAGGGCCAGGGGGCCGCCTGACCACGCTGGATCCAGGAAGCCCCCTGGAGGAGGTGGCACCCAAAACGACAGAGGGACAGGAGGAGCTGGGGGAGAGGGCATCAAGAGAGCTTCAGGAAATACCAGAGCTGAGGCCTAGGGGAATAAAATGGGTCAGCAGGGATCACAGGGAGTAGCGCAGGGGTCCTTTGGGGAGGGAGGGCCTCCTGCTTCAGGGAAAGGTGCAGCACCATGTGTGGAAGCAGAGCAGAGACCTGTCACGCCTGCTCTTCTGAGAGAGTACTCCTGCGGGTGCCCGGGGGTCCCTGCCTGGTGTGAGCACCTGCCCCGATGCACCCACGCCTTGCCTGATGCACCACAAGATCGGAACTCTCTCTCAGAAAGATAGGGCATAAGGGGACCCACCTTCCATCCCCAGCAGCCCTGCTTTTTCCCAACAGGGGAACCTTGGGCTAGAGCTCTTCTCAAGCCCAGCCCAGCTCCAGTAAAACCAGATCCTAATTCTGGGCTCTCCGGTCGCTTTTTTAAGGACACCTGACGCCTCTGACAGAGTGACCCAGAGAGCAGAGAAAGCGGGACCTCCAGCAAAGGCTCCCCCAGTGCAGCATGCAGGTTTACTCAGGAGCCACCCATTCACTGTCGTGTGATTTGGCCACAGAGCCCCTCCCACCGCTTACCCCCAAAGTGCTGAGTCAGATGCAGTTACTTTTTAATGAAAGTACAGTGCAATTTATTTTGCATGAGAATCTCCAACTCTCTGCCCCGCCCCCCACTCCCACCCCACAGACTCGGGTGGGAGGGAGCTGTGGGTTTTACGAGCCTGGCATTTAATACACAGAGTGCGGGGGGTGCGGGGGTCACCTCTGGGAGCCGCCAGCATGCTCGGCCCACCTCTGCCTTCATCAGCATTTAGTTTAATGCCACGCGGAGGCTGTTATAGCCCAAGTCTATAAATAAAGGATTTACAATTAAGGTTATTAGCATCAGGTGGAATCTAAACTCTGTAACCTCAAATCTCATGCACAGAAAAAGTCATGCCTTGTATTTTGTTCTTATTTAAGAAAGAAAAGCCTAGTGCTCACCCACCGTGAGCTTCTTTGCCAAGACACACCATTCCATAGCTCATGGCCGTGCCCAGGTTCCTTTGGGGTCGGTCCAGCCTCTTTGAGAGATGCTCATGGGTCTCAAAGAACCAGGGCCTGGCTGGGCCATTGGGGTCACAGGCTGTGTAGTCCAGGGCAGTGGCCATGGGAGGGGATGACACAGGTGGCTGTCCAAACTCCCAAGGATTTCTACAACTTTCAAGTGGCCACTCCTTCCTGGTTCTGTACCCTAGCAAGCTCCACTGAAATATCCCAGAGCTTGAAATCTCAGAGCCTGCAGGTTCTTACTTTAGGGTAATGTCACAGAGCAGGTCCTAAGTCACACACTCTTTCCCACATGAAGAACAGCCTGCCCCTGCAAACCAGTGCACTTTCTAAAAGAAAAGCCAGGCTGGGAGAATTCAGGGCTCACTCCTTGGGAACTACGGCTTCCCAGCCCCAGGAGGCTCTCACCCGAGAGTGTTTGAGGGGCCTTCCAGGGGTGCTGACTTCAGAGGACCAGGCCAGCCCATCAAAGCCCTAGTCCTCAGAGCCAATCATCCACCCATTCATTGGAGCTCACCAAGTTCCTCCTATCAGCCCGGCAAGTACTGGCAGCCTTGGGGGCTCAGTGGCCTGTGGTCCCCATATCCCAGCCACCTCCTGCCATTTAACTCGCCCTTCTTGTGTGGAATTCCTTCCTCTGTCCTCTTCAGGCCTCCCCTCTACCTTTCTATTTCTTTTTAAAGATGCAGATAGAGAAGTTTGCAAGGGGTGGAAGGCCAGCCAGCTCTGCATGTCCCGGGCAGCCTCAAGGATGAGCCACGAGCGTTTTGGGCTGGCCTCTCTGAAGTTGAGGACTGCTGGTGGAACCCCAAACGAGCCAGCAGAAGCCCCCTTGGCCCCAGATCTGCCACCTGTGGTGCTGTGTGGTTGCAGGCAGGAGGAGGGAGGAGACTCAGCTCCCCTCTGCTGTGACTGTCCACGGTCACAACTGTGGGCAGTTGCTGGCATTTTGCAGTTGAGCCCTGGCTCTGCAGAGGAGGGAGGTTGATGGTACAGGGCCTGGGTTGGGGGTGGGGGGTGGGAGCAGGCCATGTGCCTCAGCGGCTCAGCTTCACAGGAGGGTGGTGACTGCAACTTGTTTAAGGGGAAGTGGGCTTTGTGTGAAATGTGACACAAATTCATCTGGACAATTATTACACCATCACAAGTAGCTGCTCCTCCTCAGGTCTGCGGCAAGCTCTCCCCATGTGTCAGAGAAGGCACTGGGGTGTCAGGAAGATTTAATTCCTCCCTTTCTAAATTGAATGCTTGCAGAAGGATGTTGATGCAAACTAAAAATAGCCCCACCACCCCCAGCCTCGGCCTCCAGCCAGCCTGGGCTTTGCTGAATATTATGATGACTCTCACGTAAAGGAAAGACTAATGGATTTCTTCCTTGAGGCAATTAAAAAGTGATTTGTCACACACCAAGATGTATGGCTTTGTCCTGGCAGCTATGAGGCTGCAGGAAGGCCGGGTAAGGGCAGTGGGCGTGGCTTCAGGGGCAGGCATGGGGAAGCTGGCAGTGTGGAGGGGTCCTCTGGGGCTGATGGATCTGCTGGAACAGAGCAGAGCTGCCACAGGACAGGGTTGGGGTCAGGAAATTGGGCTTGGCCTCATGGCCTCTGGAAGACCTTGCTCCTGGCCTGGGGGAAGACATTGGTCTCAGCATTTTCCTATCCGGAGGCCCCAGCCCAGTGGCACCCCTACCTCTCTGGCCACATCCAACGGGGAGAGAGTTTTGCTCAGATGCTTCTGCTGGACAGGACTCTCCATCCCGCTTTCCTTTTGGGGTAGCCCTTGCTCCCCTCTCATGTCTCCTTTGTAAGGGATAGACCTGGTAGACTTCCGCGCTAATGACACCTCCCTCTGCTGTCCCGGCTCACCCACACTCCAGCATGCTCTACCCCACTGCTGAGTTCGGGGGCAGCACAGGCTGCCTCCTGCTTGATCAGCTGCCTGCTGGGGCAGGGCCGCCTGCTCTCCACCAGGGTGGAGCTGGGGAAAGGCCTGCCCCAGGGGAGGGTCTGATGGTGCCTGTCACTTGCAGGCCAGCTAAGTCCTGAGTGATCCCGGGCCTGGCTGGAAGATGCCTGGGCTTATCCCCACTGCTGCTCCACACCTGGGCACAGCAGCTCTGTCGGGAATGAGGCCAGGAGTTCATCTGGACTGTCTATCTCTTTGGTTTCTCTCAAAGAGATGGGAACGCCTGCGGGGGAGACAGCTGCTAATTATTTGGCTCCTTGACCCCCACCTGGGCCTGCCCTCTGGCGTCCCAGATGAAATCCCTCCTTCCCATCCATGCCGGCAGAGAGGAATCTCATGTCTCCAGCGTGGGAGACCTTTGGGCCCACCGCTTCTCTCCCTTCCTGCCCTTTCTTCCCTTTCTTCCTCCTCTGACGTGGATTAAACACCCCTTCATTCACTCATTCCTCCTTCCAGCAGGGACTCGGCACTCATCCTGCCAGTCACTGCCTGGCCCAGCCCTGGCTTTGAGAAATACTCATCCACCGGGAAACAGTTTAAAGAGAGAGGCTTAGATTATGGGGGTGTGATTGGGGGGCACTAGTGGGCAAGAAGGTCCCCTCCACTGAGAGTCTGAGGGCCGCATGGTGAGGAGAGGCCTGATGGAGACGCCCAGGGAGCAGCTTCGGGCCCAGGTGGCCCTCAGTCCTCTAGGTCCTGCTGGAGCCCTGGCCCCCTTCCTCTCCTCCTTTCCTGCTCACCTCTCTCCTCCCTCCCTCCCTGCTTCCTCCCACTGCTTTCATGGCAGCAAACACCTAGCAGAGCAGCATTACTTGAAGCCACAAGAACGCCAGCCATCTAGGGCGTTTTGTAGGTGGATGTGAGAGCATTTCTCATCTACTTAAAAGCCAATGTCCCGCCCAAAGGTCTGCGGTTGCCCTCAGAGAGGTGGGAATGGGATGGCCCGACAGGCTCATAGGGTGACCTGCCCTATCAGCCTCCTCTGAGTCTCAGCTGCCCCAGGGACCCTCTGCAGGCCTGGTGAGGAAGAGCTTCGTGCACTCTCTGTGAACGCCACTCTAAGAAGCCCTCTGCTTTTGGAGGCAGCTCAACTTCAAAACTTCTTGGAGCAAAGAGGCAGAAGGAAGGCCCAGGAACAGAATCCCTGTCCCCGGACATGGCCAGAGGGAGGCCCCACTCAGTGTCTCCTGGCTTAGGGGACCCAGGCACACTTTTCCCAGGCCTGCTTCTGGTCTGAGACCCCTGCAGGCTAGAGTTTATCTCCTTCTGGACTTGTGGTTTCTCTCTCAGGGGCCAGGAATAACATACTCAGGAATACGACACCCTCTGCAGTTTGCCTCATGGTGACAGTGGATGACATTGAGCACTCAGGCTGGGCCTGGTGTCCAGTAATGTGTCTACCTGTGTCAGCTCATTTAACCCCTCCAGCGACCCTGTGGGGTGGGGGGTTCTATGATCATTCGGCCCATTTGCAGGCAGGCGGCAGGAAGCACAGATCTGAGACTTTGGATGCTCATCAGGCAGAGAAAATGACTCTGACACCTCTGTCCCTCCCTCCTTTCCCCACTCCCTCCATTCTTTCCTGTTTCCTTCCACGTATCCTCCCACGCCCACTGCCATCCTTCCATCTGTACATTTATTCAATATATTACAAGGTCACTCTATGCTGGAGATAGTTCAGTGAATCAAGAACCCAATCCATCTTCTGTTCTATGGATACGGACCTTATTTTCATGAGGGAATAACGGTACGCATTTAATGAGTCCCTATGGTGTGCCTGGCAAAGTGGCAAAGATGGGACTCAGACCTGAGTTTGAATCCTGGTTTTGCTGCTCACCAGCTGTGTAGCCCCGGGCAGCTCCCTTACCTTCCCGGGCCCTGTAATCCTCATCTAAGCAGCTCTTCAAGGCTGCTGGGAGGATACCTGGGTTACAGTGGACTGTGACATCTGTGAGGCTCCCCGGAGTGGCTGGATTTCCATAAATCATGGAAACAAATGTGTGTCCCCAGCTGCTGGGGACTGACCACAGCGCCATTCTGCCTTGAATCAATAGACTTAATATTTAATAACAATCCGCTGAAAGGCACTTTGGTCAGCTCAACGCATCAGTGCCACACTAATAACAAATTACTTCTTAAATTATTAGCCTCAGTTCCTTTCATGAAGCTCTGGTTAAGTTTGTAGTGGGAAGGGAGGAGGATAAGCTGGGGCCAGCAGCAGCCCCAGGCCAAGGTGGCCACGTGTAGGCTGTGGCCATGTACGCCTATGTCCTCCCGTGGTGGTGACCACAGATAGGTACAGGTGCTGGGCAGGGCTGCGGAGGTTCTGGAGAAGGGAGGGTGGCCTGGGCAGTGTGCTAAGCCGCTGAGCCCCGCTGGTGCAGGGATGTCTACCTCTCCTGCACCCAAGAGACCCAGTTCAGCTCCCAGTGGGCAGCGAAGGGGTGGGTGAGGTCAGCAGACACCCCTCTTGGGCTGGCCACCTGTGGTTGGAACTTCATGTCCAGCCTGTGGCCAGCATGTGCCTATCCAGGATAGCTTCATTGCTGGTATCACACATCACCCGCATCACAGTCACAATTTATCAAACACACACCATCTGCTGGGCTTCATGCGATGTCATTTCCATTGAAAACCCAACCCCAGCTTGATGACTGCTTTTCCCCATTTTCCAGATACAGATGATAAGGATCTTTGTCCAGGGTCAATAGCTTGTGCCCCAGATCTGGGACTTAACTATAAGCTAGCCAGGCATCCTCAAACTTTTTAAACAGGGGGCCAGTTCACTGTCCTTCAGACTGTTGGAGGGCTGGACTATAGTTTAAAAAAAAAAACCTATGAACAAATTCCTATGCACACTGCACATATCTTATTTTGAAGTAAAAAAACAAAATGGGAACAAATACAATCACACTGCCTCATGTGGCCCGTGGGCTGCAGTTTGAGGATCCCTGAGCCCATAGTGAAAGTTCTTAACCTTTAGATGAGGAAGCATCACAGCAGTGAAGACCAAGAGCACTGGGCCCGACTAGGTGCAAATCTTAGCACCGTTGCTCATCTGCTGTGTGACCTCAGGAAGTTATTTACACTCTCTGTGCACCAAGTACCTCATCTGTGACAACAATGGTTCCTACCCTGACGGGTTCTGTGTGGACTGAGGGAATGGACAGTGTTGGCACAGGGTGGGGGAGGCTGGGAGGACCTGCTACTGCCCTCTCCAGGCTCCAGGCCTAGAGCACTCTCTGTCTACGTGGCTGCTTCACAGCTCATGAAGTACAGAAAGGACAGAGGACCCTGGCTCATGCAGGAGGAGCTGGGGTGCAGACCAAGCCCATCCCACACGGGGAAGCAAGTGGAGGCATGTCCAAGGTCACAGTGACCTTGTGCCCATCTCTGCCCCACTCATCTCTACCACGAGGCAGCGTGAGCTGGCTCACTGTCCCACACTGCCCCGGTCCTCTCGACCCCGGGAACCATCCTGGACTTATATAAGATAGCTCTGTATTTCCATAGCACCTCCATAAATTCCGTGCTTACAAGAGACCCACGGGGTGGATAGGATCTGGAGGAAACTCCCTGTTAGCAGGTAGGCAGCTGAGGCTTTAAGCAGTGGGCTGGCTTCGCTGGGGTACAACAGCCAGTTACTGGCACCAGGGCACCAGGGCACCAGTGCTATGCTGGTTTCCCCCCTACCCCGATGCTGGGGAATAGAGCATGGGACATACTCTAAGGAGCCACTGTCAGGTGCTGCAGGGTGGAGCTCACTCATCTGTCTGTCCACCTGTCCGTCCATCCATCCATCCATCCATCTGTCCAATAGCTACGTGGTTTCCTAAGTTCAAATTCTGGTTTCCTCACTGACCTGGTGCAAGTTGCATGGTCTCAGGGTCTCCACTGCCCTGGGTGTCCTACTGCCCTTCCCAGGACCCGTGAGTGCAGGTGCCAGGCCTGGTGTGAAAGCACCTCGCCCAGACCCATGCAGATGTTCATCAGCAAAGGTCAAAGGCTTATCTATGCAGAGCTGAGTAACCCGGGCTCTGGGCCCTGCAGGAAAGCTATACTTTTCTTCAGAAAGAAAATATTTTTAACCAAAATATTAGCGGTGGTTATGTGCACCAGGCCTTGAGGCTATTTTAATTTAAAATTATTCCTGTCTATTCCATCTGTATTTTATAAGTTTCCATCAATAAACATGGATTACCAGTGTCATAACAAAGATGACAAACGGGTGAAACAGGGACTCCCCCGGGCCATTTTCCTTGCAGGCTGAGCCCTGAGTCTTTACTTCTGTGTGGTTTAATTGCCAAAAAGGAAAAGGGAACATGTGGAAAGGCTTGAGAACTCCAGCAGTCTGCTGTTGTGTCTGAAGGACCCACACTATCCTCCCCGCTTCCCCATTCACACTGTGAGCAGCTGACTGGCCCTGGGGGGTAACCATCCAGGTAGCGGGTGCTCAGAGATGCTTGTGAAGGGAGTGCCCACTGGTCAGGGCTGTCTACCCTTGGCTGCAGGCTGAGATGGAGGAGGGGGAGCTGGGTGGTGTCACAGATATTCAAATCAGGACAAAGTTGCCAGTATCCCTTGATAACGTCTATCATCTTCCTGGCTGGGATTGGTTCTAGGGAAAATGAGCCTCCCCCTCCTCCCAGGAGTGGGCCTGATGATGCTGAGAGCCTCTCTGTGGAAAACCATCCACTCAGCTCCTCTCCAATTCTGTGAGACTGCCTGAGGCCACACTGATAATAATATTATTATTATCGAAGAGATTTGCATTTAGAGAAATTGTTCCCTTGATTAAAAAAAAAGAAGAACATCAATAGTATATCATCCTGTAGCTGTTGGGGGTTGGGGGGGACTGGGGCCTCTGTAGAAGGTTCCAGCATCAGGGCTACAGCTAGGCGGGAGTGAGGAGGCTGGTCCCCTGCCTGTGTGTGCTGGTAAGAGGGGCGAGAGGGCCAGGGGCTGCTTCTGCCTTGATGAGGGTAGCCTTGGCGGCTATTTGGGATACATGTTTCCTGGTAAAAGGAAATGTTACTGCACATTTCCTGCTGGGGTCACAGCTGGCCCTGACTGCCCTGCAGAGAGGAAGGTGCAGTCCTGTGCCATGGGCTGGGGCTGATGTTGGGGCAGGAGGAGTTTGGGCATTAGGCCGCCCTTCCCTAAGGCACAGTCTGCAGCTTGGCATTTCTGTACCACGGGCCCTGGCCTAGGGGCTTGGAGCTGGCTGAACGAATGACCAGGTGGAACATCAGTGGCCTGCACTGGTTTGGTTTGCCAGGGCTCCTTCCGCTAATATGGCTGGGGACATGGCGGAAGGATGTGGGCTGGTTGGGGAGAGGACAGGACTGAGAGTCAGAGACCGGAGCTGGAAGTCACAGACCCCGCACTTTCCGAGGGAGGCCCGTGAGATCAAGTGACAGCGTGGATGAGAAAAGCAGTCCTGGGCGTGGTACAAACTGGTGGGTCCCAAATCTTCAGCATTTCTGGACAACGAAGTTGAACAAATGAGGGATGTCCTCTTGGTAAGTAAGGAATAGAGGGAAATGATCTCAACTAGATAAAAAGCATCTATAAAATCTCTGCAGGTGACTTGAAACGGCGGAAGGCTGAACATGTTCCCCCAGATGAGGAACAGAGCAAGCACTTGCCCCACCCCCAGCCGACACAGTGCAGGGAGTTCTGCCGCTAAAAGGCAGGAGAAAGAAGTAAGGGACTCACGGACTGGACAGGAAGAAATACACCTGTCTCCACAGATGACATTATTGCTTACATAGAAAATCCCCAGAAATCTACAAGAAAACAAAAATCTCCTGGAGCCAATAAAATGAGTTCAGTGAGATCAACACACACAAAAATCCATTTCATTCCAATATACTCATAATGAACATGTGGAAACTGAAATTAAAACCACAATACCATTTACAATAGCTCCAAAGAAAATGAAATTCTTAAGCATACTCTTCACAAAGCATGATGTATAGGGTTTATAGGCTGAAAATTACAATGCACTGATCCTTGGAAATCCAAGAAGACCTGAAGGATGGAGAGACACACCTTGTTCATGGATTGGAAGAAGGTTCCACATAGCGCAGATTCTCAATTCTCTCTAAATTTATCTACGGGCTTAGTGCAATTCCTATAAGAACTACAGCAACACTTCTGATGGACATAGCAAATGTATCCTATAATTTATATGGAAAGGCACAGGTCTTAGAATCGCTAAAACAAGCAGGACAAAGAACAAAATACAAGCTTAGCAAGGCTCACTATACCTGATTCTGGGGCTTTCTCTGCGTGATAGCAGGATGGTGGGGGGAAGAACAGACACGTAGTCCAATGGGACAGAATACAGAACTCAGACATAGCCCACACCAACACGCTCAGCTTGTTTTTGACAAAGACACAAAAGCAGTTAAATAGAAAAAGTCTGGTCTTTTTAACAAATGATGCTGGAACAAAGGGATAGCCATTACATGGAGTGGGGGTAGGGCAGAAGGAACCTCGACCCGAACCTCAGACCTTATACAAAAATGAACTAAGAATAGATATGGGCTTAAATGTAAAATTACAAAACTTTTAGAATAAATAAAAGACCTCTGAGATCTAGGTCTGGGCAACTTGACACTAGAAGCAAGATCCACAAAGGGAAAACTTGAAAAATTGGACCTCATCAAAATCAAAAACTTTCATTCTGCAAAAGCTCATTTGAAGACAAGCTCCAGACTGGAGAAATATTTGCAGACCGCATATCCAACACGGGACTCAGACCAAGGATGGAATGAGCAACTCTCGAAATGCAAGAGTAAAAAGTCAAGCGAGTCAGGGAGCAAACAGGCAAAAGACACATACAGGCATTTCACCAAAGACGACAGAGGATGGCCAGCCAGCACAGAAAGAGACGGTTAGCATCCTCAGCTTTACAGAAATGCAAATCAAAACCACAGTGAGACGTTACCCCCTATCTATCAGAATGCTCAAATAAAAAATAGCGACAGCATCAAATGCTGGTGAGGATGTGGAGAAACTGGACCCCTCAAACACTGTGAGTGGGGACGTGTACAGTCACTCTGGAAAACAGCCCGGCAGTTTCTGTAAAACATGCAATTGTCACGTGACCAAGAAATCGCCTTCTCGGGTGTTGTTTATCTCAGAAAAATAAGACTACATTCATAAGAAAACCCACACATGATGTTTACAGCCAAAAAGTCGAAACCCCCAGATGTCCTCCAACAGGTGAATGGTTAAACAAAGGTGGGATGGTACCATAGTGCGCCGCTCAGCGGCACACAGGAATGAGCTATGGACACCCCCAGCAACTCGGAAGAATTTCCAACCAGTATCTCCATGGTGGTGGTGGATACACAGACTACGCAGATGATAAAATTGTGTAGAACTAAACACACACCTATGTGCACACACGCATACAAATAAATACAAGGAAAACTGGGAGAAACAGAATAAGACTCATGGATTATATCAAGACTCTGGCTGCCATATTATTCTAGCATTTTGCAAAATGTCACCATCGGGGGAAATGGGGTAAAGGGTATATGGGGCCTCTCAGTATTATATCTTACGACTGAATAGGAAGCTATAATGACCTCGATAGCAATTTCAATTAAAAATGGGGGAACCGACAGGGATGCTGCCTTTGAATGTTGCCAAATAAGTCATTAAAAAACAGTCACCCCATAGACCATCCCCCTGCTTTCATAAAAGAAAAGACATTTTAAGTATAATAAAAGCAAGGAAGGTCACAGTCTCAGAATAAAGGACGGTTCTTTAAAAATGAACATTTAGCTTATGAAAGCTCACCACATTTTTCTTATTTTTCTCATTTCCCCAAGGACTGATAAGAGCTTGATCACAAGCTATAAAGGATTGAAGAGCAGCATTTGGGAGGGGTTCATATTAAGTACTAGGGAGTTAAAGATTACTTTGGGGGAAGGTGGTGTGTGCGTGCGTCTGTGTGTCTGTGTGTCTGTCTGCAGGGGGTTTTGAAGTGTCTGGCTGTGCTCTGGAAAGCTGGTCTGGGTAAGGTCCTGATGTTCTGGATGGTACAATGAGCACATGGGGAGTGAGAGGTGGGGAGGTGCCAGGGCCTTTTTTTTGACACCAACACCCCCTCCCCCACTCGGCAGCAAGACGCAGGAGGCTGTGTGCCCTTTGGGTCCTCAGTATGGGAGCCTGGAACAGCTGGGACTGTGAGGGGAGGGGCTACCCTCAGCAGCAAGGCCTCCCAGCAGCGTGACAGTGGCGTGCTCTGCTCCCCTCAAGTGACTGCCCCAGAAACATGGGTGGATCATGGGTGCCCACATGCTTCTCTCTCTCTGCAGGAGAGATACTGTCTTTTAGCTGGACCCTGCTCATAGTAGATGGGTCTCCATCTGCCCCATGACACCAGGACTGGATGGCCTAGGGAGACTGGACATGATGCTGTATCGGCTGGTCCCACCCCGCTTCCAAGAAGTTTGCACTTGACACTTCTGAGAGGGGTCTTGCTCCAGGCCTGGCCATGGCTCCAACCACTCTCAGCCCCTAGTTATTCCATGTGGCCCAGAATTGGATTTTGTCCAGCCAGCTCTGGGAACCATGGATGCAGAACTTTACAGAGGAGAGTCCCTGGCACAGAGGCCGCTGTCATCCCACACCTGCTCGAGGTGTGCTGGCAGACATCAGCCCCACCAGACGCAGGGCGTGGCCTTCCCTTGAGCGACTGTCAAGTTGGGGATGTTGAGAGGTAGGGGGGGCAAGGAGCTCGCTCGGGGAGCTGCTTTTTCTCTCACAGGACAAGGAGCCTCTGAAGACTTCAGGCAGGGGAATGATGTGCAGAGCTGTATTTTAGACATCGCCAATCTGCTGGCACGTACACCATGGAGCAGGGTGGGATGGCTGATGTCCCCAAGACCAGCAGGGAGATGAGACAAAGCCCAGGGCAGAGGCAAGAAAGCCCAGGGAAGGTGGTAGCCACACAGAGAGGGGGGCAGGGACAAGCTGGGGAATACAGAAGAGTGGAATTGACAGGCTTTGAGTCATCCAGGTGTGGGGGCACCTCGCAGAGCGAGGGAGCCTTGGAGGAGCAGATGGGGCAGGAGGGTGGGACAGAGCTGAGATCAGCATCACACTCAGCCATGGGGGGCGTGTCCAGGAGAGGGCTGGACACACATGTCTGCAGTGTGGGGGGAGGTGCTGAGGCTGCCCAGGCAGAAGGAGAAGTCGAGGTATCTCAGGGAGGACGAGGACAAGAAAGGTCCCTGGCTAAGGACATTCAAGGAGGGGTCACCAAGCCTGGGAGAAGCCCCACCGCCGGCTCCAAGGATCCCTGGACACCTCTGAGGGCCTTTTAGGCCTCCTCTCCACATGTGGCTCTAGGTGTGTGGCACTCCCTCTGTAAGAGGGCCCAGCAGGTGGCCGTGCAGAGATGCCTAGCAGGGTGCCATGGCAGGGGCTGCCCTCCCCAGGCCTGGTGAGAGACCTCCTGTGAACCTCACTTCTCCAGGCCCCTGCCCACCTGCTAACGCCTCAAGTAGCCAGGAGAGGATTCTCCCCAAACCCCTCCTCACCAGCATAGAGCTCCATGTGGCACAGCCACCTCCGGCATCTCACCTGATAAATGAGCTTCTGATGACTTGAGCAGACTTCTAATTAGAGCATCTGTCTATTATCTTGACTTCAATTGCATATTAATATTTTTCCTTCTGCTTCCCTTTTGTCTGGAGCAGGCTGTCTGTGGTCGTGGATGGGGCAGCAAGGCAGGGAGCTCTCCCTGGGGACCACCTTCCTCTCCCCATTTTGTGCTCTTGACACCGGGTCCAGACCCTCTCCCTGATTGCCTGGGCCGTCCTGTAGCGCTGGGACACCAGGGGATCGCCAAGTTTGACCTGAGACGGGAGATTAGTCCCCACCAGGCTCCTGGCCCCACAGCGGGGCATGTGGCTCCTTGTGAGTTTTAATTATGACATTTGTCTTCTAGAGAGGGAGATGGGGAGTGATGGAACCCCTCTCATTTCAGGAAGAGTGTTTGAATGGGGATGTGGGCCATGCCTTCCTCTCCCCAAGGGGTCAGCCTGGCCCTCCCCCTGGAGCCTCCTCGCTCCCAAGTGTAGGGTGAGTGGCCCATGCTCTGTTCAATCAGCTGCCTCCTGCGCTGGGAGTATGACTCTCCCTCAGACAGCTGCCCTGCGAGGGACTTTGACTCTGTGATAAGCCTTCACCTAAAGGTGTACAGGACCCCCTATTCCTGCATCCCATTGGAGTTGAAGACCTGGCACTGGGGCTGTCACTTGGGCTCCTGGTAAAGCTGGTGTGGGTGAGGCCCTTGGAGGCAGCAGAAGGGCCACAGCAGGAATACAGGCTCTGGGGTGGCCCAGCCTCCCAAAGGTCCAGCCACATCTCTGAAAGGGACTTCTAGGAGTCTGGGAATCTAATTGTTAGCTTCATTTTACTAGGTTCCCCCCCACCCCCCACCCCCGAATCGTATCATAAAGACAGTCACAACCAGCCCTGGAAACTAGTACTGGGACCTCACGTCTCTGCCATGTTCTCGTCTAACAGAACCTGACTGTCTGGCATCAAGGCCCCGGGCCATTTCTCACCCCAGGCTTCACCACACACCACTTAGCTACTGAAATGGAGAAGCTTCTCCAGGTTCTGCCGATTGCCTGAGCTTAGTAAGCAACGGGATCAACCTCAGAGGTGGCCCTGGGGCAGCCCAGAGTCCAGGCTCTCAGTTGGGGGAAGGGGGGAACTTCCAGGCCACTGTGGGTGACTATCGCCTCCCACGGCAGGACTTCTCTTTACAAAACCTCGGCTCAAACCTCTGCTGGGGCTCCTTGTCTGAAATCGCATCCCTAGGACTGGACGGACACTGCATTCTCTCTCTGGTGGGGGATGCCCAGACATGGGGTGTGGGGTGCAGGGTACACAGTAGCTGCTCAGGCGCCTCTGACCCTGAACGTTTGACGACCAGCCCCAGACACCTCTCTGTCACCAGCTCATCTGGAATCAGCCACCCAGGAATCTACCTTCTTGAACCTTCCTATGTGTTTTACTTATTCCTCCTTTTGGAGTAAAAAGACTAAAAGGGACAATATATAGGAAAGCTCTTTGTAAGCCAAGAGCTCACATATACACAAATGTGCTGCGGCAGAGCCAGCATTCAGCAGAACCTACGGAATGCCGGGCTCTGTGCTACACCCTACAATCCTCAGAACAGGATTATTATATGCATTTCATGGGATGGGGGGAAACAGCTTCAGGAAAATCAAAACACTTGGCCAAGGTCACAGGTAGACATGGACTCAAGCTTTTTCTCCTATGAGGAGAAAGTTGCCCACTGATCTTGTCCCTGGTTTATTCCAAGGGTATAACCAGACTAACACTGAAAGGGGGATTTGAAGGACCCTGATTATGAATTATGAATAATGAGGGATAATCCAAACATCCAATGCTCAGAGACTGCTTAGACACATTATGGCACATTCGCAGGACGGGTTATAACGTAGCCGCTGAAAAGAATCATTCTTTAGCCCAAAAGAATGCTCATGAGATGTTATGTGGTCAACAGAGCAGACCACAAGGTAAGTACATGCCCAAAGAGAGCTTAGAGGTTCACACACTGAAATACGTAATGTTAAAAGTTCCGATCTCTTGATGATGGGATTTTATGCAACATCTATTACCTCTTTTCTGGATGGTTAGGTTTTTAAACATGGGCTTGGATTATTTTCATAATTAGAAAATACTACTAGAGCTAAGTCCATTTTACAAAGAGCCAATTAAGGGCCCCTCATGTGGCTCCCTTCACTGTCAGACACGACTTTCGTCCATTTGTCCCCAAATATGCAACTTCTCCTTCCAATGAGGACCAGGTCTGCGACACCCGTGTGGTCTGTGGCCACCTGGGGTGAGATAGCCTTGGTCCCTTCTCCTTTTCCTTCTGGCATTTTCTGGATGGTTCCCTGGCATTCCTCCTGTCTTGGGCTGAGGGAATGGGGAACACAGGATCCTGAAGGGTCTCAGTAGGAGGAGACTTGTGGAGCCACTGGGCAGCCCCTTCCACCTCAGCTGTTGCTACTGTCAGTCTGGCCATCCAAAGGGGCTATGAAGAGGCTGCAGCAACCTGGACTCTGGCCAGTGAGCTGTCCGGCCAGCCCCATGGCTCTGCCTCCTCTCAGCACCCAATTCCACAGTGTGACTTCAACAGGAGGCTTCAGGACAGCAGAACAATTTAATTCCTATTACAGTATAAAAATTAATAACATTAAAATGTCATGATCATCCCACACTAATTAAGCACCTAATGAATAATTAGCTGTGGACATATCTGACATTTTTGGTCATTAATTTGAGCAAGTGTTTTAAGTTCCAAACAAAACCCCTCTGTGGTGGAGCCTGCATCTCCGAGTTAAGTGGCAGAGACTTACAAAGTTGCAGTGTGTTCCCAGCTTGTGGGAAGGTTTGCTGCTGGAGACAGAAAAGGCCTGGGGAGGCTGAAATGGAGCAGACCCTTTCTGGCTTGGGAAGCCCCACTGGGGAGGACATGACTCAGGGTAACAGCAGATGCAGATTCTCAGGGACATCAGCACCTGAACCCTGGGGTCCACAAGCCCTGTATCCATACACCCCCGTGGCAGAACGCGACGGTGGTCAGCCCAGTCTCCCGGCTGGCTGGCCAGAAGCGGCTGTCTCTGTCTGAAGCCCTGCCCGCTTGGGCCTCCACCTCGCGGCTGGGCACAGAGCTCCACCTGCCTGCGTTCTCCACATGAGTTGTTTCTGTGCAAAGTCTTCCCCAGAGCAGTGAGCAGTCGTAGATGCTAAAGAACGTTAGTGCAACTAGAGGGAATCGTACTCATATCCACGCGTCACTGCCCTCCCCAGCTGCCTGGCTCCTGAGGGGACACTCTGCCATAGGTATTGCTAGTCTGCCTACCCAGTGTTTGGGCAAATCCTTTAGACTTGGGTTGGCTGGGGTGGGGGGTGGTGTGGGGTCTAAGGAATCTCCACCTCCCTCCCTTGCCTGGGGAGCTGAAGAGGCACCTGGGATCCCACCCAGGGGGGATCCTCCTCTCTCTGGGGAGGGGCTCTCCTCACCTGCACGCTGTTACAGGAGGAGCTGCATCTTCCCCACACCCCTGCTAACTTGTACGTTGAAGTCTCCAGTACCTCGGAATGTCACTGTACTTGGAAATAGGCCCATGGCTGATATAATTAGTTAAGAGGAGGCCACACTGGAGGAGGGCAGCCCTAATCAGACGCGACTGGTGTCCTCATGGAAAGGGGGGTTTGGACTCAAGAGGCATGCACATGGGACGACTGTCATGTCAACATGGATCCTTCTACAGGACAGGGACTCACAAAGGTTGCAGTGACCACCACCAGCTAGTGGTGAGGATGGAGAAGACCCTGCCCCACCCTGACCTTAGACTTCTGGCCCCAGCATGGCAACATGGTAAAACCTGTTGTTTAGGCCCTGCCATCCACGTTACTTTGTATGGAAGCCTCGAGTGATGCAGACAGGTGTCCATAGCCTCCTCCAGCTTAAAATACCAGGGCAGCCCTCCTAACCCCACAGAGACACCACCAGCAATAGCAGGACCCAGGGTCAGCCTGGAAGCTGCTCTTTCTCTCCCACATTCCAGCGGCCAGCAGACCCCAGTGGCTCTGCCTCAGGATTCAGCTAGACTCTGGTCTCTTCTCCACACCCAGGGCTCCAGCCTGGATGTCACCATTGCCTTAAACGTGGGATCACTGAAATCTCTTTGCTGGTCACCCCACTTCCACCTTGGCTCCTCTGGTCTCCCTTCAGTGGAGAGGCTGGTGGGATGGTGAGCAGAGCCACTGTGGCCATCTATGGCCAGAGGAAGAAGCGAACATCTGCTCTTGCCAGCCACCAAGATCCTGAGGCTATTTGTCACACAGCAGTGTCACAGCAAACCTGGCTAATCACAGCCCCTCCCACGTGAAATTACATCTTGTCCTTACCAAGGACACCCTTGGGCTCTCCCTTCTCATCCTTATCCAGCTCCACTCTTTCTTTCCCAGAGCACCGACACCTTCTTCACACCATATAATCGATGAGTATGTCTCTTGTTTGAGGACACGTGCCCATGCGAGGGCAAGCTCCCGGTACGGGGATCTTTGTCTGCTTTGTTCTCTGGCATTTCCAGACATCCAGGATGGTGACTGGCACAGAGCAGGTGCTCAGTCAACACTTTTGAGTGGGTGAATGAATGAACGAAAAGCACTCTAATGGGTTGACAGCTCGCCCTCGCTTCCTTCAGGCAGGGAGTCCCTGAGCAGCAAGCAGCCAGGTGCAGAGTTAGGCAACCCCGGGGCGTGGCTCCATTTATCCAGAGAAGCCTGTGCTTCCCAAGTCTGGGTCAAAAATTCTAGGAAGCTCAGAAGAAGCAGAGAAAACAAAGTGAGCTCCCTGCAGACCGTAACTTCCTGTGGCTTGTCTTCTGGTCCCTATTTTTCCCAAGGGAGGTGTATGAGGTGCTTCCTTTGCAGGGCAGAGCTCAGGGAGCAGGGGAGTCACTGGTCCATAATCTGCATGAGAAGCACCTGGCCAGATCTGGGGAAGGGAAGTTCCAGGCAACCCCACCAACTTTTTGGGGTCGGTAGCAGGAACCTAGAGAGAAGCTGGTGCTGCTGCGGTCAGGATACACTAACCCAAGCTCTAGAGCTCTCGACGGCTATTGTCCCTTGTGCCTGACCCCGGTGGCAGAAACACTTGCAGTAGCTGGACAAGCTCCTAGATGTTTCTTGCGGTAGAGAAATAGCAGCAGGTGCACCTCAGGGACAGTGGGCACCCAGAATCCTGCTCCTTGGGGCTAATATCCCTGAATAGGAGTGTGTGTCCACAGTGGTGAGGATAACTATCAATCCACAAATGCTTAAATGCCTTAAAGATACTAAATGATTTACATTCATTATTTCTTTTTCTTATAACATTTAATATATGTTTGACTATCCCCATGGTGAGAAAATGGATACTACTAAGAGCTATGAAGTTGTTCCTCCAGGATTTGAACTCAAGGAGTTCTGATTTTCAAGTCTGAAGATTCCTATGCCGCCCTATGTTATTCTGGTTTAACTGGAAGTTGATAAACCAACTCGAAGACACAGGAAGGCAGCAGGCATAGTCCCTGCCTTGGAGGAGGTCCAGCTGCTGGGGAGTGAGGGCCACTCACAGGTCCCCTACCCAGCCCACGGTGGGTGCCACGCACATGGCTGGGGTGACTGCTCGGGGCAACTGCAGAGAGTTGAAAGCAGGGAGACTCTGAGCTCCAGGAGGCTTCCCAGGAGAGACCCATGCTTGGCGGGGTAGAGAGGTGAGGACCAGGGCAGGCAGATAGGGCACAGTGAAGCTGGCGAAGTGACTCCCAAGCCACAGGGACCCCGAGCATGGCCCTCAAACACCGGTAGGAATTACAGTGCTTGTCTGTGACCCAGGACACCTGGGAGGGACAGAAGTGTCAGGCTTCAGGAGGACAAGGTCCCGCTGTCCCCAGCAGGGCAAGTGTAATGAGGGAATCTTATTTTATGTGGTTTCTGAAGGCCACTTGTATAAACCACACACCCTTGTCCCAAGAATTTAAAGAATCACTGAAAAGATTCTTGACCTCATTTCTGGTGGGTCATTGATGGATTCTGAAGCCCTTGGAGTTAAGCATTCCCCCTTCTGGACCCCCACCCCGGCTGGGCTCCACTCAGCAGTTGGTCAAGGCTGTCCTGTGTCCCCCACATTGCCGTGGCGGGGGAAGCTGCTCTGGATGCTCCTACAAGTGAGAAGGTGGCTCTCCCATTCTTCCCACGTGATGGTGAGCTCCTGGGGCCCAGCTAGGTGCACAATCACTAGCAGGTCTGGGAGGCGGCGGGGGCCTGAGTCTGTCTGGCACCAACACCAGCCCGGGAACTGGGCTTTGCTGAGCAAACAGCCATCTGGGCTCTTCCCCAGACCATGTGACCAGAATTCCTGGCCCATGTTTTTTTTTTTTTTTTTGCGGTTTTTGGCCGGGGCTGGGTTTGAACCCACCACCTCTGGCATATGGGGCCGGTGCCCTACTCCTTTGAACCGGGGAAGGGAACCTCCCACAGGTGCTGCCCCTCCTGGCCTGTTTTTTACAAACTCTTCAAGCCTGAGAATTACTTCTCTTTCCTCTTCCACTTCCCTGCATGTTAATGACAATGGGAGGGTTATTTCAAGTCCCGAGTACCAAATGTGGAGTCCCTTCCTAACGTGAAAATCAGTCTGCGAGGTATCTCTTTGGTCACTGGGTAGAGGCCTGCAGCAAGGGGCCTGTGTGGCCTTGGAAGAGGTATTTCTTGCAGGATGACTTAGGAATGACAGTTGATGGCCTAGGAGACTCATTAAGAAGCAGGGAGCTTTTCCCCCTTGGTCGCTGGCCTGCCAAAAAGCAATCTGGCCTCACTAATTCATGAGAATCCTTTGTGGGCAGCCATTTGGACCATGTAGCTCCTCGGCCTGGCAGGAGCGAGGCCTGATGTCCACATCCCCTCATTCTGGGGTGCAGAGCTCCCCCACCCTGCCTCCTGCCCTGCTGGACATTGGGCTGGAAGGAGCCCAGCAGCTGTGCATGGTGCAGTCCACGCCTCGGGACTCAGTGCATTTTTATGGCCGAGATATAAACCTCTGAGAAATGGGGTTTATAATGGAAACTCTGACACCACCTAAAATACTGCAGCACTACAGGGTGCTCCCAGAATACAGCCCTAATTTATAAACCACTCAGGGATCCTGGGCCATTTTGAAACTTATAGACAATAATCCAGAAATAGAGTAAACCAGGAAGGAAAAAATGGTACAAGTGTCCACGGATTATAAAGTCTGCCGAGGCCGCAGTTCAGAAATCAAACCGGTGTCACAATGTTTGGTCTCTGTCCTGAATCCTGGTCCCCCTCCCCACCCTGCTGGCCCTGGAGGCTGCAAGTGGCGCTGTCAGCTGCTGGCACGGCTCTGTCCAGCTCCCAGCTGTATTTTTAGCGAGAAGTGGATGGAGCGGAAGAGGGAAGTGCCCAGCTTGGTCTGCCGTGACGGGTGCGTGTGAGAAGGCTCAGCGCTCTCTCACATAAACTGCGAAGAGTGAGGAGGGAAGAGATGCCAGCACCTCCCTAAGTGGTGGAGGGAAGCACCTGCCGGCCATCTCCCACCTGGGGGACCCGAAACAGACCCAGTAAGGGACGTCCAGGCTTGCTCAGCACACGGCTCTTAGCGCCTGGTCTCAGGTCATGGGCACCTGTCATGTTTTCCAGCCCTCCACGATCCTTTGTGCAGGGGTGGGGCTCACTTTCTACCTGGACCTGCCCTGCTTGGAGCCTTGGCCAACAATTTCTGAGTCCCCCAGGAGAAGGGTCCTGGGGGGCCCAGAAGGTGTTGATTTTGCAGGAGAGGTGGGTGCTGGGACCCCTCCCCTCCAGGGCCCGGGGCTGGATCCCTTCCTCATTTTTCTGGTTTTCTCCCCAGTTCTGGGGTTCATGCCCTCCCTCCATCCCTTCCCTCTGTCTTGTCCCATCACTTTGCCCAAGCTTCTGACTTTCCCAAACTCCCTCCACTCCTTCCTCCCCACTCCATCCCTTCCCCACATCCTCTCCCTCCTTCCTTCCCTTTCACTCTTAATTCTAATCCCAAGTATGCTCTGAGCATTTACCATGAGCCACACTCAGGGCTGGGTGTGGGGACACTGAAGTGACTCAGGGAGCTCTAGGGACCGAGGAAATCACACCCATAAGTGCACAGGTGCCCGAAAGTAGCATTTTCCTCCCACTTTAATCCAGGCCTCCTCTTGCCAGTCTTTAACCCTGTACAGACTTTAAAGTAATCAGCATGACTAGTAATAAATCACAGCAACAGGGTTTCAGAGGAGGCTTTCCCAAAGCACACCAGCCCCACACCCCTGCTTCTGGAACCTCCTAAATGCCTCTTCAGGTGGGTGTGGGTGGAGGAGTCTCTCCCTGCCATAGGCACTCTCTGGCTGTGACAGGGGTCTACAGAGGGTCTGGGGGAACAAAGGGCCTGGACCTGCCCTGCTTGAAGCCCCGGTGAAAGCCCAGATCCATTTGCTTTTAGTGAGACCTCTGGGTGGTTTCCCCATTGGTAATGTGGCCACACACCCATTCCCACCTCGGAAGGGTGTGGAGCAGATTCTGGATACTAAGTAAGGCTTGGCTCCCTGTCCAGAACACGGCCGAGCGCCCCTCACGCCTTGCTGGTAGGTAGAGCCTTGTTGAAGGAACAAGTGGGCATCACAGAGAGTGGGTGCGGGGGCGTGCAAAGTCCTAGGGCAGGAACCAGCGTCCGGTCAATACAATGTGGGACAGCTGCCATATGACCAGCTGGAGAAGCAATGAAAGCCCTTCGGTGGGGGAGGGGACAGAGCTAGGAGGCAGGTGCAGGTGACGGGTGCTGCCCACTCAAAGGTTGGGTTCTCTTAGGAAGGGGGGAACAAGGTTCTTCTATCTGGACCTGGCCCATGGTCCCCACAGTTGCCAGCAGTGACAGGGAGCCCTCTGGGGACTGGGCCTCTGCCACTTGCCTGCTTGGGGGCTGGCCTTGGCCGCTTGCTCCCCCTCCTGTGGCCCCCCTTCCTGCTCTCCATCCTATGTGCCTCCTCGGAAATGCAATTTGAGTCAAGCCACTTTCAATCACTGCGATGCAGTGTTCTGAGCCTAGGCAGTAATAAAGGGCCTGGTCGCCCTCCTGGGAATGTTTGGGGTTTTCCAGACGCCAGAGGAGCGAGAAAAAGGAAGTGAAGCTAATTGCTTGCTCGGAGGAGCAAGTGACTCTGGTAGACCTGAGAGCTGGGTATGTGCCCCCCTCCCCACCCTGCAGGCCACTCCCCAGCAGCAGAGCAGCCACGATGGGGACAGCAGGAGCCCTGACCCCAGCCCAGATCCTGGACAGCAGCAACCTGGGAGTGTCTGAGTGTATTGGAAAGGCAGTGAGTGTGTAAGTGTGTGTGTGAGTGTGAGCATGTGTGTGAATGTGTGAGCCCGTGTGTGAACAAGTGAGCATGTGAACATGTGTATGTGAATGTGTAAGCGTGTGCATGAACATGTGAGTATGTGTGCGAGTGTAGTGTGTGAGCATGTACACAAGTGAGCGTGAGTGTGAGAATGTGTGAACATGTATGTGTGTGTGAGAATGCAAATGTGCAAGCGTATGAGTGTGTGAGCATGTGAATGCCTGAGAGTGTGTGTGAGAGCATGTGAGTATATGAGCACGTGTCAGTGTGAGCACTGGATGAGTGTGAATGTGTGAGCATGAGAGTATGAATGGGTGTGAGTGTGTGAACTGTGAGTGGTGTGTGCCTGTTGGGTGGTGACATGGGCTAGCATGGGCTCCCCTGCCCTTCCCTGGGAACCTGGGACTCCGTCCCCACCTGCTCTCTCCTTTGCAGCCCTTGGAATATTTTCTTCGGTTTCTGGCATGTTTGTTCCATTCCTGCTACCTGTGAGGCCTTCCCACCACCCCCGCATGGCCTGGGTGTGGCCTGTCTGTCTGGGATCCCCGTGTCTGCCCTCCTAGTCTGGGCCATCTCTTCCCATCTACCCAGGTGTCCTGCCCCTCTGCTGTGGGTCTGGCGCTCTCTCGTGGGTCAGCCCACACATGGCAGGCCTTTGTAAACCCTCTAGTCTGAAAATCAGATGGGAAAGGCCCTCTTGAATGGGGGGAGGGCAGGTAAGGCTGTGCAGTGACTGCACACTAGGTGTGTCTGCTGGGCCCTCAGCCAGCACTTGTTCTGTGCTCCAGGGGCCCTGGAGTACTGGGGCTGGATGCCTGGGCTCAGGAAGGGGCTGAGACCATCCTCTAGCCATGTGCCCACTTCAGGGATGGTGTGAGGGCCCGAGAAGACCCACAACAGCCAGGCCCTGCTCAGCTGGCTGTGGTGGCCCTACACCATCCAAGGATGTCCCAGTCTGTCAGGCCCAAGTTGGCTGCCTCATTTGGGCTCCAGATGGGCTGCCTCCAGCCCAGCCTCCATCCCTGGGAGGGACACCTTCCTCTCCCCGGTGCACCGCCTAGCCAACAGAAGCCACAGCCCTTGGCGGGGGGATGGTGACTATGCTGGGCTTGTCCGCACAAGCTTGTCTGCTGACTCCCCTCCTGGCAGTGCCTGGGCCAGTGTGTCTTCCTCTTACTGCTTCCTTAAGGGGGCATTCTGGGGACATAGCAGGAGGTGGGCTGGAGCTGGGGCGGCATGCTTTGCCTGTCCTAGTGACCAGGACTGCTCTAGTTTTCATTGTGTGTCTCTATCTCAGGAAACCCCCTGGTCAGGCCCTGGGAAGAACTAACAGGCTGCAGTGTTCCTGGCAGCTCCTAGAAAGCGATGGCGGCAGGGGTAGGGGGTGGCACTTGGCTGTCGGAGGAGGGGGGCAGGGAGTGCAGGTGTAGCCTATTCTTCTGTGGACAGGGGCCAAAGGACCCTGGAGTCCACTCAGGGCTTCCTCTCCAGCCTCTGGCCAGCTGGCACACACTAGCATGTGTGTATCTGGTCTCCAGGTGACCATCATCACACATGTGCCCATGAGGCACCTCTGTCCTTGTGCTGTGTGCACAGAGTCTTTGTCTTGGAGTCAGCTGGCAGAGAGACCAGGAGTCTCTGAGGGACAGTGGCACCTGGTGGGCTGAGGGGCCCACACTCCCCTACTGAGGCTGAGACGCATATGCGAGTCCCCTCCCTCCCTGACCCGGGTGTGTCCAGCTGGGTCCCTGAGGCCAAAAGGAAAGAAAGCCCTGTGTCCAGGCCAAGCCCAGGCAGTAGAATAGCTGAGCACAGTCCCTACACCTGGGTGCCCAGGAGCCATATCTGGGCCAAAAGAAACTGTAGAGGGTGAGCTGTGGCCACAAGGTCCTGAGAGACCCCTTAGGTCTCCTGAAGAGCAGGACCTGGGAGCTGACTGCAGACCCTCGGCTCAGGCCCCGTGCTCAGCCATTGACCATCTCCCCACAGGGAGAGCTCCTAGCAGTGCTGAGTGGACATGGAGCTTCCCAGTAGCCATGTCATCCAGGAACACAGCACCTGCACAGAGGCCTCAGGACCACAGTAGTGGCTGAACTCAGCCAGAGAGGGAGCAGCCCTGTCCTGCCCAGAAGGCCCCTCTGGCTGCTCCTGGGGTCAGGCAGTGTGCCCGGTCCTCCTGCTGCCAGGGCCCCAGCTCCTGCCTCCTGCCAGCCAATCCTCCTTCCAAACTTTACCCTTGGACACAGTGAAGGGCAGCAGAGGCCACTCAGGGTGGGGGTGACAGGCACACTTGCAGGGAACTCTGACAGGAGGTGTGTCCAGAATGGTCAAGCATGACCCTGGGTCAGCGATGGTGCACTGCAGACGGGTAGGCCTCCCTACCAAACCTGAGACAGGAGCTGAGCTGGACCTAGATGGAAACAGTTGGGGACCCAGAGAGAAAGCCAGGGTAGTAGCTTGGAGCTCCCGGGAAGGCCTCTGGGTGGCCTAGACTTTGGTTTTTACGCAGCCCCCAGCATAGCTCACACACCCACCTTGCCATGAGCCAGGCCCTGAGCTAAGTGCTTCCTGAGCGCCACCCCACCACTGCCCTCCACAGCCGTGGGAGGGAGAGGCACGTGCCACAGATGCCTGAGTGGGCGTGGAAGGTCCTTGCTGGGGGCCCATCAGCTAGTAAATACTGGAGCTGAGATTAGGTCCAGAGGCCTCACTATGAACTGTCCTCACAATCTACCCCTTGGAAGCCAAGGGTGAGGGCAGCGACCTCTCCATTTATTTCCTTGTAGTGCAGGTGGCTGGGGCCCAGGCCAAAGAGAGATCCAGGCCGACTGGGTGAGCTTTATTTCTCTAGGACACAGGCTGGTCACAGCAAGGAAATCACTCTTTGTGCTGTGACTGAAGGCCATCCCATGAGATCACCCCTTTAGCTTAACACTCCTCTAGTCCATCTTCACATTCTGTAAGGAAAGGCGAGGCAGGCCAGCCCCCCATGCCACAGGCCTTTGCTCTAGGTACCCAGCCCTGGCCATGCAGGTACAGCAAAGCCAGGAGCACTTTCTGGCAGTCTGGCGCTGTTTCACCAGGATGAAGGCTGGCACTACTGGGGATGTGCCCAGCAGGCTCCTTCGCCACATGGGAGGAGACCTCTCACATCAGCCTGCCGCTGACTGGCCTCGCTATCTGTGCCAGGCCCCAGGTAAGAGGTGAGGACAGAGAGGGGAGAGGACCCGGGCCTTGTCCAGTGGGCGCTTATCTTCTAGAATGCCTCCTCTCCAAGCCCATCTGAGCCCAGTATGACCCTTGGGCTGTGGGGCAGGGGCTATTGGGGCAGGGGCTGTGGGACCTCTCTTCTGCCCCGGAAGGGAAGCTCTTATCTGTGTGCTGAACAAAGAGAGGTGTCAGGATAATCACAGAAAATGTATGGCACTTCCCCCACTGACCACAGTAAATTCATTTCTACCTCTTCACTCTCTCCATGTCCTCACAGGCATCGATCCCCACCCAGGGTCTTCATCATATTATTAGAGCTGGATTCCCTGAGTTCCAGGCCCTGGGGCTTAGCTGCTTCTTGGGGGCAAAGGCCAGGAACTCCTGACTGGCTGCGTGGAGAAGCGCTCTGGCCCCTTCCAGGAAGCAGAAGGCTGTAGGCGGTTTCCTGGTGGGGCATGGCCCATCCTCCTCCAAGAGCTCCCTCACTAAACAGGCCACTTGCAGACTATAGCTGAGTCCTGCCCAAGCCAGGGACCAAGCAAACACTTGGAATTCGTAAGGAGATTCTGCTGAGCTGCCGGAGCCCATCAAATTTTTATTGAATGCATTTCCTCTGGAGAACTTGTGTACTAAATCCTGCCTAGGCTGTATTAGAGGAATAAAAATGCAGTGCACAGACTCGCCTGCAAATGTTCCTTCCCAGAGCAGAGGACACACACCTTCAAAAACCACTTCTCTGCACAGAGGCTGGGCTTGGCCTTGTCCTTGGCTGGGAGCTGGAGGGATGTAGAGAATGAGGCCTCCAGATGAGAGACTACCCTGTGACTCCTAACCAGCCCCCTCCCAAGGCTTCCGTTGACCTTGGACCTGTCCTGGCAACCTGCAGCCTCCTCATTGCTGCGCCATAGGTCCTACTTCAGAGCCATCTTGCTGCAGCCTCTTTCCCAGGGGCTCAGGATGGCAGCTGAGACAGAGGACCCCTTCACTTCCCCCCAGTCCATCTGAAGACTCAGAGTCATGGACTTGCCAGGAGCCCAAATGCCCTCACTGGAGGCCCTGTGGACCCCCATGGGCTGCAGGCAGCTGAGGCATTTAGGTTCCTGCAGAGTCCACCCATTATATAATCCCCAGCCTCAACTGGCTTAGTACAAGTGGATGAAATGACCGAAAAAGCAGGAAGAAGCTCATGGAGAAAAGCCCAGAACAGAGGCCCTGCCAGCTGGACGGAGAGTGCCAGTTACAATAGAATCTAGACAAACCATACATCAGTTACATAAGTGTATCCCAAATGTACAAAATTGCTCTTTATCCAAAATTCAAATGTAACTGGGCACCCCAAACTTTCATTTTCTAAATTTGACAAATCTGCACACCAGCCCCCAGGGGTTATGGCACAAACCATCCCTGTCTCCCTGACCCACTGAGATCCACACTTCATCAGGCACCAGGCCACTGAAGGCACCTTTGGTGAGCCCTCTGCCCCCTACAGGCTCTAAGAGTTAGAAATCCGGGACAGCAGCCTGAGCAGGCCGGCAGCTGGGAGGCGCATCTGGCCCGGGGATTCCGGAACCAGGGATTTTCCCAGACCTGCCTTCTTCTTGCCAGCCAGCACCAGGGCCCTCACATCTAATTCATCTCAACACTCTGCCTCCTGCTCTTCTGCTACACTTTTCCCAGACTGATGCCTGGCTCCGAAATTACTGCTGACTGGAAGGGCAGGGGCGGAGGCTGCTTTCCAGGGAGAGCCTCCCAGCGGGTCTCTGAAGACTGCTCTGGAATCTGCTTACTTGGCAGCATTCTCTCTCTCTGCTCCCTTTCCTGGCTCCCTAGCAGGGGCCCATAAACACGTAGACATCAGGGACAGGCCCACATTACCGATGGGTGATGACCAGCTTCCTACAGCTGTGCTCACTTTTCCAAAAGGTTCTTGGGAGGTGGTCCTGGGCCTGATGATCCTACCTCCATCCCAGCTATCGGTCTGGGTTACCGTTCCCAGAGTCTCCACCCAGGACCCATCTTTCCAGTTGAGTCTGACCAGTGCATATGAAGCCCTGATGTCACAGAAGCCTGCAGAGGTGACACTCAGACCTGCTGCCACAAGAAGGTGAGGGTAACAGGTGCCTGTTCTCTCTTCTCTGAAGCTAACCCAGACCCTGAGGGAGGGAAACAGCCAGCTCACACCCTGACTTTGTGCCTAGAAGCAGGAAGGTGGCCTGAAAAATGGGGGCCCTTGAGAGGAGGCTTCTGCAAAGGGAGGGCAGAGCCCTGCACTCCTGCCTGGAGGAGTGGGGCTACGTCTTTGGGGCCATGGGCACAGCATGGGTGCAGCAGCCTCAGCTTCACATGGAAAGTCTCCAGATGGCATAGGGGCTGAGCAGAAATGATGGCTGATGGTATATGATGCTGAACTAGCACACATGCTCACACTCTCATATACATAAGCACACAGTCATGCACACACATTCATATGCACACACCCATACACATATGCATACACTCATGCAGACACATTCATGTGTACACATGCACACAGTCATGTACACACATTCATATGCACACAACCATATACATATGCATACACTCATGCACACACATTCATGTGTACACATGCACACAGTCATGTACACACATTCATATGCACACACCCATACACATATGCATACACTCATGCACACACATTCATGTGTACACATGCACACAGTCATGTACACACATTCATATGCACACTCATAAACATAAGCACACAGTCATGCACACACATTCATATGCACACACCCATATACATATGCATACACTCATGCACACACATTCATATGCACACGTGCACACACTCATGCACAGTCATGTACACACATTCATATGCACGCTCATATACATATGCACACACTCATGCATACCCACATTCATCTGCATTTGCATACACACACTCATACAGACATGTACACTCAATGCAGTCATGCACACACTCATATACATATGCACACACATTCACATGCATTCATATACTACATATGCACACACTCAATGCACACTCACACATAGGCACACATGCTCAATGCACACAAACCCATGTGCATGACATAATTGTACACACATGCAGATGGCACACACGTGCTCTCACCCACATGTACACACCTTCACATGCATGTATGCACGCACATGCTCCCCACACACACACATGTATACAAACATCCACATACTCACACATCACCAATATCCTGGTGATCATTGCTTAGAAGCAGGAAGACGTGTCCTCTGTCCCCCACACCCATCCCAGACTTCCATGAGGATAACCCAGAAAGGACTGGACTCATCCCACGTGTTCAGAAAAGACTCCCACCTGGAGCACTAAGGGTCTCAAAGGCGACCCAACAGACAAGGCCAGTCTTCCTGGTAATTGGGTCTTCTCTCTCTGCCTGGGCTGTGGGCAGGATTAGAATCGCCTCACTTAGTAGAATTCTCTGGAGTGAAAATGACCTCTCTTTGGTCTGGTGTCTCCCCCCATGAAGGTGCATTCTTTTGCCCACTGGGGTGGGCATCCTCATATTCCTCTCCTGAATTTGTGTGGCTGTCTCTCCCACCTAGGTGACTCCCTTAAGATGGAAGGTAGTGGAACATGAATGTGATAATGTTTGTGAAAGTATTAGAAGAAAGAACGGAAGACTGTGAGAGATTACCATTCTGGAATCACACCAAGAACATGCCAGATGAACAAAAAAGAGGGGTTTGTGGATCTGGCACTGCAGGCCAACAGCAGGACTGTGCACAGGGCCAGGGCTGTCACCTTGTTCCCTACACAAGCTGCGACTTGTCCAGGGCTGCCTCATGTGTGAGGGGCAGAGCCAGGGTTCTTGCTGCTCAGACAGGGAGAGGTTCAGAGGATGTGGGTGGGGGGCATGGGCTTGGCCCTGGGTGAGCTGTTGACATGCAGGGGGTGGCTGGCTTCTAGCTTCAGGCCTCCGCCGGGACTGGGCAGTGTCTGTGCTGGGCCACTGTGGCTAAAGGTATGGGGAATGGAGCATCACAGGGGCTCTATCTCCCCAGGGTTGGGGGGACACTGCCAGCTTCTTCAGCCCAACAGGAGATATTCAGTGGGGGTCCGCAAGAGAAGCTGCAGCCACTTTTCTTTCTGCTTATCTCTGGTGATGAGTTTCATGTTCAGTAAACTGAGAGGATCGTGGCCATAGTGGCCTTGGCTATTTATCCTGGCCCTAGGTGCCCTGGAGGTGAAGCCTGGCTTGGCTTCTATACCTCTCCCCAGGCTGTGGCACCTGCATACAGCTGAGTAAAGTAGTATGTTTCTGTGGACACTCAGGACGGAGGCTGAGCTTCCTGACAGCATAGGGACCACAGCCCTGGGGGGTGGTGCCAAGGTGGAGGAGCCTCATCCCTGGCTGAGCTCAGGGCCAGTGAGCTCTCAGGAAAGTCCAGGCGACAGCCCATCAGGAGGCAAAGGGATGAGGGTACAACCTCCCAAGCACCTTCCTCTCAAGGGGGACAGCAGGGCAGGAATAGGGGGTGCTGCTCTCTGTCCCTGCCTTTATTTTCTGAAGCACCCATTTTTCAATTACAGCCAACACCAAACAGGCAAGGCCAGTCTGAGACACTGGTGATTAATTCCCAGAGAGACATTTCTGTGGCTGGGGCATCTCAGCTCAGTGGGATACCCAGGCTGGGCTGCAGCTGGGGGAACCCACGTCTTCTTTGTCCACTGCACAAGGATGTGGACACAAACAAGAAGGGAACGGGCAGCCAAGACCAGCAAGCTGGCTTTGCCCCAGAGCCAAGGACATAGGCTCTGCCCTGCTTCTTGTGCCCTGGAGGCCAAGGATAAATGGTGACTTGGGCCAACCCCACTCCTGCGTCCTGGCCAGAGCAAAGGATCTCGGGTTGATCTCCAGGCTGTCACCCCCAGATGAGTGCCCCATCTTTGAAAACCTGTGTTTAGGGATATAGTTAGCATGTGAGGCTTGGCCCAGCCTGCTTTCCCACGCTCTGTGGGGCTCGGCTTCACACAGAATCCCTGTCTGAATTCCCTTCACACAGAATCTACGTCCACTCCGGGAGTCCTGAGCGTGCATGTCCGACATCCAGCCCCGTCTTGGGGAGAGCTCACTTAGGCTCACTCCTCTGCCCCCCACACCTCCTCCTGTGTATGGACTATTTTCAAGTATAAATAAGCCCCCAGACTATTTGGGCTACCTGTGTAAGGCCACTCTTAGCAGAGGCAGCCCAGGGAGAGGACAGCGAGCTACTCGGAGCTGCCCCTCCAGGTCCAGTGGCCAGGCCTGCCCAGGCTGCTCCCCACTGGCTCAGAGGGCCGGTCCTGAGCCAGGAGCGAGAGGAAGTAGTTTCCCAGTTCGAGGGGAAAGAGAGGAACTTTCTTCTACCTGAAATTAAATTATAGCAGGAGACCCTCTTAATAAGCCCTAACAAGATAACTGGGCACAAGCAGCCCCCACTATAACTTCGGATTTGCAGGCTGTCCCAGATTGGTTTATCCCTGAGAAGTCCAGGAAGTAATTCTGTTCTAACAAGATCTAGGGAACTCCAAGTTAAAGGACACAGTCTTCCCGGTTAACAAAACCCTTGTTAGCAGAAATCTCCCTGACAGACACTAAAATCTGGAGACAGAATGGTCACTCCACACCTGGCCAGGGTCCATGCGGTCTTCAGAGTGGACCCTGCTTTGCCTGGAGGGAGGCCAAGTGTTTAGGATGTCTCTCCTGCCCTGGGCTCTGTAGCCCTTGGAATGAGAGGACAGATGTCAAGAACCCTGATAAGTTGACTCAGGCTCTGTCTGACGGTGCCAGAAGGTCTCAGGCCCTGCCACGCCCAAGCATGGTGGACGTAGCCTGGACATGGGCTGGTGGGCAGGGGCAAATCGCTTCTGGGAATGGAAAACTAGGTCGCAAAGACAAATGGCTTTAGATCAGGCTCTGACGTCATAAGGAATTCATCACTTCTTATCGCCATCTGCACCCATGGCCCAAGCTTGCTCCTCCTCACAGAGAACCCAGACGTCACTGTAGGAATCAGGTGACTCGAATCACAGCAATTGATGAATGACAAAGCCCAGCAAAAAAAAGTGTTAAACTACAGTCTGATGCCCACTCCCTAGAACGCCCCAAATCTTCCATCTCTCGTGGAATGTGCGGGATTGGCATCTGGGTGGAAACAATTATTAGGCTTCTTAATTATTTATAAATTTGCATCTCTTACGCCTCTGCAGCAAGTGGACAGGAGTCCGACAACTTGGAAAGAGGGTTTTCAAAGATGGAGCTTGGAGATCAACAGAGGCTCAGGATCATTTGCTGTGGCCAGAAGCAGGAGTCACCCCTGTCCTCAGCCCCCACTCCCAGGGCACAGGAAGCAGGGCAGGACCCACATCATAGGCCCTGGGGCAAAGATAGCTTGCTGGGCCCGGCTGCCCATTCCCTTCCTGCTCAGCCCCAAGCTTCTGTTCTATCCTGATGACCTGTATACACCCTGGGCCTAGCAGCCTCCACAGAGCCCCCTCCAGGGACCCACTCCCCAGGCTCTTCCAGACAACCCCCTCCCCTCTGGCGGCTGCCTGCTGCTCGGGAGTTTGGACTCATTCATATTTCTAGGTACATTCAGCTGAGGTTCTTCCTCTGATCTCCTGCCCAGGAAAGGATAAATATTTCTGATCTATAGCAAATGTGTTTTCCTTTAGCCAACATCTTGGCAGGCAAGTATACTAATCTCTCAGGTAAATCTAGGGCCTGAATAGCAAGCAGATTTTTTTTCCTCCTGAACAAATAAGAAATTCTGAGTTGCTTTTTGAATGTAGCTTTTTTTTTTTTTTAAACAGCAGATCTGGAGAAAAATCACAGTCCATTAAATCTGCATCTCTTAAAAGAAAAACCCAGAAGGCCACCTCCCCATCAAAGCCAAAATGAACAGAGCTTGGAAGTGTGTTTAAAATGCATCAGGGGAACAGCAGCCACCCTGAATTACCCCTGCACAGCCCAAAGTAGCATGGGCTCCTGAAACAGGCAGGGGAGGCCAGCAGGCAGCCTGCACAGCCTGGGAGGTGGTGACAAAAAGCAAAGCCACACGTCCCCACTGGCCTGTCCACTGCCACCGAGGCCTTAGCAGCACCCCCCCACCCCAGGTGCTTTGTAGCCCCCAGGCTGAGCCCAGAGCACACTCCCCCAAGACCATAGAATCTCCCAATGTTCTCACTTGGTAGTCCTACATTTCATAACTTCATGGCTGGACGCCGGTCAGGATGCCGTCCAAAGAGAGGTGTGGCCCGGGAACACACACATAACTTTGAGGGAGCCCCAAAGAAGATGCCCTGGGGGACGGAAGCTTTGCCTTTGAGGAATAGGAGAAAGGTCGCAGAAGGATCTGAAGTGCATGGATTGGCCACTGTGGGCCACACACTGGTACGCTCAAGTCCACGCAGCAACAGTAGGAATACATGTATCTGTCTTTTACTGCCTGGAAAGTTCTGTCCGCCCCACAGTGCTGCTCCCTGAGCTGCCTGGGGCTAGAGGCGGGAGATGGACCCCCACTTGCTATCTCACATACCTGAGCTGAGGGGCCAGACCTCGGGGACTGAAGCCAGTTCCACCTAGGCCCCAGCTGAGCCCTGGCCAGCCCCCTCTCGGGGACCCCACAGTTATGCCTTCATTCCACTCACAGGGAACCTGCGCGCGCTGTCCCTTTCTCTCTGTAAGAGGTGAGTCTTTGTGTCCCTGCCTTATAACCGCGGCATGCTGGGAAATGCCCCCTACCCAACAGGACTTACTTAGCACCTCTCCAGCTGGAGTAGCCAAGGTGTTCTCTGCAGGGGAGGGCGCCCCAGAGCCACATAGGTGCAAATGCCATCCTAGACACACTTCCTCCACCCCACGTGGGGCCGAGGGCTCCCGCTTAGAGGCTCTAATAAAGCGAGGCAACAATCTGACATCCAACATGGCCAGCAAGACTTCCGGGGTGAGCGGCCTCAGCTGAGAACACAAGTTCGACAGCAGCACGGGCCTTTGTTTTGCAGGAAGACCAAAGTCTCCGCAGAAGGGAGCCCATTAAGCCTGCGTTTTCCATCACGGAGCAAGAAAACAAACAGAGAGGAAGAGCTGCCCGTCACTGAGCTGGCTTCCCGACAGGAAATGCTGTGAGTGACTTCGTTTTTAAACATTATTATCCTCTTGAAAGCAAAAGATAAAGGACGCCTTGGAGCAGCCAAATTGCTTTGGCTCAAAAATCATTTTAAATACCATTTCCTTTAACAAGCCTACTGCCTGGGCAACGGATCAACACTATTCATTTTAACCTTAGTCAGTAGAAAAAAAAATCATCCAAGTGCTTGTAATTATTTAGCTCTCTCCCTTCCTCCCCACCCAGGCTCGTTAACTAATGACCAAAACAACGCACACCCAAGTCCTATTTTAAACAATGGAACCTTCAGTGGCACATACAGAATCTATCCGGAAGCATTTTCCCTCAGTCGACTCTGAACCCAAACAGGTGGATTCATGGTTATTTTTGGCCCATTCCCCAAAGTGATGGAACACCTACCCCCACCACCCCCGTCCCCCCTGCATTTCTTGTGTTTGTGACAGCACCAGATGAGTGCGGGAGCTCAGTTGGGCTCCTGAGAGAGTCATATGAATGAGAAAGACGGCAGAGGAGCCAGCCCACCTCTGCCCAGGCTGCCAGGTTGGTCCAGCTCAGGCAAAGGTGGGGAGTGGATAGGAGGCCTTCTGAGAGTGCCGCATAGGCTAAAATGCTACGATGAAGCTTGGGGGGCTCAGATATGGAGGTGAAATGTGTGCTACAGACTCCTATTTTGAAAGAGGAAAAGGAGTTTTCATTAGGTTATTTGCAAACAAACAAACACAAATATAAACATCCAAAGTAAAGGACAATCACAGATCAGAGACTGAGTCAGTGGCATGGAGCTGGAAGTGACTGGCTCTGTCTTAGTTGGGTGGAGACACACAGGCACAAAGGGAAATGCCTTCCCTACCCAAACCAGAAGGGTGACGTCCCCAGCCTGGAGGCTCAATGTCTCTTGGCGGAAAAGCATCTTGCCCGGGAGAGAGCAGCAGCTCCTGCCCAAAAGACCATCTCCAAAGGTTGAAGTCAGAAAAGGGGGAATGTAGCCCTCACAACCAGGTCAGAAACCCCCCTGGGGCAGCGGAACCTTCCAGCACAGACCCCAGTAGGACAACCACCACGCCAGCCACTCAGCAGCAGCAGGGCGGCTTTTGACATCACTCTTGACAGTGTGGACTTTGTGGAGGGCTAACTGTTGTGTTCTGGGCTGATTGACTGATAACCCGAAACAGTGTCTGCACTGAAACAGGACTCGCCACCAGGCCCCTGCATTCCCAACTGCATCTCTTATAGAAATTAGTTCTCAAAATTGCCCAGAGCAGCACGAAGTCCAGAAAGTCAGCAGGGGCTGCCGAGCGAGCGTTGGGTTTACCACAGGACAATGTGTGTCTGGGCTTGGGGAGAAGCGCTGGTCACGCCCATCGTGCTCTGAGACATCAACCAGAACGCTGGGTTACTTCTAGAGCAGAGAGCAATCCCCCAGGATGGAGGCTGGTGGGGAGGACTTCACCTTCAGGACTCGGGAGGGCAGGCCGGGGAGATCTGATATTTAGGCCTGTGCATATTTCTGCTGGGGTCTAAGTGTCCTCCTGTAACTGCTGAAAGTCACTCATCTGCTGAGCTGCCAGAAGGGAGCTGATGATTCCAGTGGCCAGCCATCACTATGCTCAGGGGACTGGGCATGGAGGAGTGGCAGGGGCATGTCCTAGCCTCTTCTAGGCCACAGCATGCTGGCTGAAGGAGTGGGGAATGCCCTGCTTATCCTGGCTCTGGCCCCGGGGTGGGGGATGGAGGACTAGATGGCGATGGGGGCACCGGGAGAGGAGTCCCCCCACCACTGCTGTCTTGGGGGTGGGGGAGGCCTGCATACCCCACTGAACATCTCTATTTACAAAATAGATAAATTTGGGCGAGTCTTTGCTTTCCAAAGGACTTGCCACCAGGCACCCTTGTGAGTGTATGTTTACCATCCGTGCCGCTCAGACTATAAGCTCCTGAGGCCTTGTTCACCCATGTCCCCAGAGCCTGGCGTGTTGCCTGATCCCTAATAACACACACTGATGGCTGAATAATGAGCCTCCCCGCCCTTCCCCCCACCCCAGAATTCTGCAAACAAGACTCCCGAGCCAGGCAGGAGGCCACGCAGGCCTGTGTGGGACAGGTGCCTACTCCCCAGCGCAGCTCTGAGCCTGTACTGCCCTGTGGCGCTTTCCTCCCCCTCAAAGACCCAGGAAGGATGTCTGGGATGTGAGTTTCAGAACTTCTGGATGGTTCCATAGAGTGCCCCACCTAGATAGCCGAATCTTCAGGACCTGCAACAGGGTGCAGAGACCACCAGGAGCGAGCTAGGGGCTGGCAGGCTCAACCTCCCCACCCCATGCCAGGCCTACCCTATCACCAAGGGCCCCAGTGAAAATCCATCTGGGTTCTCCTTTGTGCACCGGAGGCCAGAGATCCTGGCATTTGTTCCTGCAGGCGGCAGAAGCGAGGCCCAAGGCCGTGGAGCAGCCACCCTGGCAGGACCTGGCAACCCTGAGACGAGGAAGGAGGTCGCAGCAGAAGGGAGAGGAGAGGAGAAGGCGGCCGACACGGCAGGACCATGGGTGGGGCGGGGAAGCTCAGCCTACATTGGATCCAAATCTCCTTTTTCCATATGAGGCAACTGAGACCCAGAGAAGGCAAAGGAAGCCCACATTGTGTGTTGAGATTCCACACAGGTGATGCCACGTTTTTATTCCTAGGAAACAAGTCTCAAGAGAGCAGAACCCTGCCCAAGGTCTCAGGGCTTGGTGACGAGGCTGGGTAACGAACGAGAAATGTCTGTGGGGGACATTACCACGTGGCTTGGGTATCGCTGTGCAGTGCCCAGAACACGGATGGCCTCTCTCCCGACCCCAGGGGACAAGAAACAGCTCTTTGAAGTGTCTCCCCCCACAGGAAGACCACTGTGCTCCCTGGGGCATCACGGGGGCTGGAGCACGGTGCATTTTCACAGAAGGAACAGAACGGTAATGGGCACCCTCACGGTGTGAGCGAGCCAGCAAGTGAAGACAGGAAGGAAGGAAGGGAGACTTCCAGCCTGGACCCTCAGGAAGGCTAATGCACGTTCTGGGCCTACTCCTGCTGCTAGGATTTTATTCCTTGAGTTTTGAATAAAGGGTATTTTTATGCCCGTTTAAAAGTCCTAACTGTCCACTTTGACCTAACACAGGGGAGAGAGAGGTGCCCAAGGGTGCCACTGAAGCCCCAGCACCAGGCATCCCCAAGTCCCTCAGTCACCTGGATACATCCCCGCCAGGCTGCAGCTGCAGCAACACTACGAGGTGAGTTCCGAAAAGGGACTGAGTTTCCACAGGGCCACAGGAAGCCCCCCACGCTGGGCATGGGCCAGCAGGGCCTACCTGGGCCCTAACTCCTAACTCTGAGGTTGTGAGTGTAGCCATGGAGAGCTATGATTCTGGCCTTGACACAGATACGGGAGCTCTCTGGTTTCTGGACCATGGAACCTACGTTCTACGGGGAAACGTTTTTTGGTTTCTAGAAAAGCCTCTGCAGGAGAGTGTGGAACAGCTTGGGACAGGATAAATAAAACAAAGGGCTATTTAGGGAAACAAATGCCTGCTGGACACGGGGCAGAGGCCTGGGCCAGGCCCCGCTGGGAGCCCATTCCTAGCTTCTTCCCCTCTACAGGGGGAGGCATGGAAGGGCTTCCAGTGCCAGGACCTGTGGCAGAGGCACCAGACTGGGGCTTTCTTGGCCAAGCTGAATACATCTCACTGAGGCAGACAGTGGAGTCAGCCCTGCCTGAGTTAGGGGCAGGTAGGGATACCCCCCAGGAGCCTTTGTGGCTTCAGATATGACCAGCTTCCCCTAGTTAGCTGGCAGGCTGGCTTCTGCTGTCTGCTCCGAGCACCCAACCTTCTGACCTATTTTGCAAAGCTAGGCTATGCTTTTGACTCTTCAGAAGCACATTTCTCTGCACTTACAGGGACTCTGCCTCTGGACATTCGGGGGCTTGCCTGTCCCCCAAGCTGGAGTATTTCACCACAGCTAAAGCCACTCACTTCAGTGTGCTCCAATGCCCACCTTCTCATAGAAGCAGGCAGAGGGCCGCCAGTTTAGATGGAAAAGTCGGAGAACAAAGCAAAACCAGTAGAGCCCCTGCATGGGGCAGTTTGGATCCAGATGGCGTGGGGCTGGTGCTGCAACTGCCCAGGACCTATCAGCTGTCCGCTCACATGCACCCGCCCAGCTGGTGTCTGAGGACAGTGGAGCCTAAGTGGGACCGAATAAGATACAAAACTCTGCAGAGAGAAAACACTCCTTTGGTGTCCGCCTGGGGTGGGATCTCTCCGGGCTCACTCTTTCCCCACTCATAGCTAGACCCAACGCCCCGTGTGGCCAGGCCCCCTGCAGTCTGTGTCCCTCCTTGCAGAGGAGTCCACATATTTGTAAATGTGAGTATTGTGTGCATGTGTGCATATGAGCACGAGGTGTGATGTGCATGAGTGTGTGCTGTGTGTATCTTGTATGCACACACATGTCCACACGTGTACTAGGTTGTACACATGCGTACTGTATGCATCATGTGATGTGTTTGTGTACGTATGTAACTGTACAGTGTATGTGTACGTGTGTGCTCCTGCATATGTGACTGTGTGTGTGTATATACACATATTATGAATGTGTACATTATATCCACAGTGTATGCACGTGTATGTGGGTAGATGTATATACGTGTGTTGGGCATGTATGTAGGTGTGTGGAGGTATATATGTGTAGCATGTGTGTGGGTATGTGTGTAGGTGTGTATACATGCAGTACATGAGCACATGTGTGTGAGGGATTAGCAGACAGGCTGTGTAGAGCCAGGCCTCCCTGTCCTCCCTGATTCCACCCTCTGTGGATCTCTGTGGTCCTCGAGGCCCAGGGAATGAAGTGGGGTGGTGGTGATGTGGACCTTTAGAAGGGTGGGTGCCAGAGAGGTCTGGGCTGATCCCTGAACACTGCAAGCCTCTCCGCTCCTATCAAGAGTGAGTCCTGTCCATGCTTCCATCCAGCCCCACAGGAGCTCTGACCCCCATCCCAGGTGCTGCTGCCAGAGACGCTGTGGTCACCTGGGAGGCTCCTGGCTGACCACAAGTGTCCAGAGAGAATCGGGACGGTAGATGGGAAAGGTCTCAGCACAAAGAAAGAGCTTTTGTCTCCCTTGGAGGAAGTGTGGGAAGATGACAGCAAATGACCGGGGCTCTGGTACGTGGCTGAGACGCCCCCCAGCTGGGCCTGGGTGTCCTGAGGCAGAACTGTGCAGAGAGCCATAGAGAAGGCCTCCGGGAAGCCGCAGAGCCCAGACAGGAGGAGGTGGGAGGCAGTGAGTGGGCAAAGGACGGGCCGGGGTCCCCTCTGCTGGGGGCTAGCTGGGAGTGCTCTGGAAAGCTCAGCCTTTGGGACACTCTCTGCTTGTTCTAGTCCTTGGTTTCTATTCTTCTACCTACACCTGGCAACTGAGAGTGGCCTCCTCTCAAATCACCCTTTAGAGACCTTGTGGGCATTGGCTGGTCCTCAGTGGATGTCCAGGCAGAGCTGGAGTTGGGGTGGGAATTTCCATGGTGGGGGGGAGCTCCCAAACAGCCATCATTACAAATGTTATTCATAAATCAAACTAAGGCCAAAATTCATGATGGACAAAATATCAAAGCTGTAAATAAAAACGGGTCAGTAGTCTGACTGTTCCTTTTTCTTTAAGGCTCTGATAAGGCAGAGCCGGGGCGGCTCAACCCTGAGGGAAGGTTCATTACCCCAAAGTGCTGCCTTCTCAGCCCCTCTGGAGGAACAGCCGATGGCTGCTGAGGGACCTTCATGCATTTGTTACAGGAAATGAGGAACACAGAACACGTGGATGGGGAGAGAACTGGCTGCTGGCGGGGAAAGCCACTGTGATGACAGCTTCTATTTACTGAACACCTGCTCTGTGCCACACAGAGTGCTGAGGGCTTCCCCTCCTGACAACCCCTGCAGGCAGAAACTATTAGCATCTCCATCACACAGATGGCAGTGCAGAGGCCCAGAGGAGCCAGGGAAGAGCTTGGAAGTGCTAGGGAGGTAGATGGGGAAGCTGCTGCTCCTGCCCCCAGTGAGGATGGAGGGCCTCTACTCAGCTCCCCACTCTAGGGAGGCGGCACCCCAGGGAGGAAAGACTGAAGTCACCCAGGGATAACTATGACCATCAGAGTGGAACCAACGTTCACCATATTCCTGATGCTAGGTCCCACGGAGTCATCCCAGGCATGGAAGAGAGGCACCTAAGACTGGGCCCAAGGTCTGGGGGAGCTGAGCCTGGTAGCCCCTGCAGGACAGTTAAGTGACTGATGCAGGGGAGCAGAGACCACCCTGGAAGTCAGGTCTCAGATGCCCGAGGCAGGCCCCGTTCAGCCGCGGAAATCTCATAGTAATATTATCACTCCTGCCAGTGGAGACTTGAGTGGGAGACCCTGCCTTTCATTACCTAAAGAATGAATGTCATTAGTCTAGGGCAAGGAGGGGAGGGGCTCACACAGGTCCTAGGAGGCTGGACACACAGAGAGGAGATCAAACAGGGGCGTGTTGGATTTGTGCTGGCTTAGGAGAGCTGCCTGTTAGAAGTTTACAAGCCAGTGGAGCTACTCGGGTGGGTAGCGTGAAGCCAGCTTTGGTGGCAGTATTTACACCATGGAAATGGGCAAACACCACCAATCAGGAATTTGTTTTTTCCTAGAAAGCTGATTGTTAGGCATTTACTGGCACACCACCTCCTTAAAGGACAGAATCTTATCATTCATGAAAATCAGTCCGTCTTGCAATCTGCCCCACCAACTGAGAGGCCGTTTGTCTGTCTCCTCCTGAAAGAGGCTATCATCATTCCTACAACAGTTATACCTGAGTATCAATTGTGTCGCTGGAGAGCACGACCCATCACTGGCAGCAGAATGCTCCTTTGTCTAAGCTCAACTTGGGCTAACACCGCAGTGTGTTCTCCAATTAGGAACCGAGGCTCGGCAGCTGGGTTGCATGCTGGGTGGCCTGAGAAGCCAGCCAGACATGCTAACTTGTTCCTCATTGCCCACCACCTCCACGCAGTTGGGAAGCAGGGTTCAAGCCTATCCCATCTGCTAGCTCACTGGGAGCCCCAGGTAAGTCATTTGGCCCAGGTGACAGCTGTCCTGTGTAGAGCAAGGGGCCTGGCCAGTGGCTTTCTGAGGCCCTGCTGATGCTGCCATGAAAGCTGAAACCTCCAAAGTTAAGGGGGGCCTGGTCTGACCGAGGGGCAGAGTGACCAGGACTGAGTGGGTAAGCCCTTGGGAGCTCCACCCAGTGGCTCAGCACCTAGCAGGATCCCAGCCACAGAGGGTCTTCCAGTGTCACTGACAAGATTGGCTTTGGCTGAAGAGGTGAGGTGCTGGGCCCAAACCTCTCGCCTTCCCCAGCTGCCCCCAAAGGCAGCTGCCTCCAGGAAGCACAGAGTGGCAACGTGACACTGTGAGGCACCTGTCGGGAAGGTGGGGAAGGGACCTCTTTCTTCTTCTCTCCTGGGGCAGCAGGCATAACCTCCCTGACATCCCTGAGAGATGAGGTACGATGGAAACAGGTGACAAATGGCAGGCTGTATGCACAGAGGGCCCCTGCATCCGGTCCTAGATGTCAGGGGATGCGGGGAGGGCAGGTCAGGTGTGGCAGCCAGGAGGTATTTTGCCGGTAGAATTTTGAATCCTAGCCTTTTGGAGGTAATCAAAGGAGCTGGATCAAAGGGAGGGCAGCTCTAGGGACACTGCTGGAGTCACAGGCAGGGACATCTTGTAGTGAGTGTGGACCAGGCTTAGCCAAAGTCTTTGGCTGTGAATGCCAGAAGCAGATGCCTGGCAGGGTCTGGTGGTCGTCAGAGCGGGAAGGACCTAGGACTGGGACTCCGTGGGGCTCGGCGGCTGGGTTGCATGCTGGGAGCAGGCAGCTCTGTCAGGGTGACCATGTGGTTTACAACAACATAACAGTCTGATAACAGCAGCCATGACCACTGAGTGCTGCCTGTGTCCAACTCAGCACAGTGCCTTGAAAATCTCTTTGAATCCTCACAACCATACCATTCTACGAGTGAGAAAACTGAGTCCTAGACTATGAATTAATTAGCTCAAAGTAACCTGGCTCCAAGTAGCTTTAGAAGGGTAGATTAGAACCCCAATCAGCATGGCCACCAAGGCCCAGCCTCTGCGCTGATCAGAGAGGCCATTCCAGGGGCGGAGGCTCAGCCTCCTGGGACTGGAGCCAGCTCAGAAAGCCCGCGAGCCCCTTAGGAGGGAAGGTGTGCAGACACTTATTTACCACCTCACAGGACCTGTCCCTGGATGCACTGGTGACGGCCTGGAACATCAGGTCATGGTCTGCGAGTGTCTGAGTTTTATATCTTTTGCTTGGTCAGGCCCAAAGTGATGTGGGGTCTGTAACACTTCAGCCCACAACTAAGTGGGCACCTGCTAGCTGGCAGGGGCTGGAATAGGCCCAGGAAGGAGCGAAGGTAACAGCCAGGTTCTCTACCCCAGTGGGGAGGGGCCCAGAGGTGTTTGGGGCCAGGCCACTAGAGGGGTGAGGGCAGGGCTCAGCCCACCCCAGGAGCGGCCATGCCTCCAGGCTGTGTGAATAGCTCTCTGCAAATCTGGGAAAACCTCTGATGCAGCGGGAGACTGTGGAAAGATGTGGTTTCCCTCCCCAGGGTAGGGTGAGTCTCTCCTTGTTCTATATGCCAGTCCTGGGCTCCTGTCCCTGGGTCAGCTTCGGTGGTCCAAGGGAGAATCCCATAGCCTCCTGCCTGTGCCCTGCCCTGGCTTTTGTGGCTGTCCTTGAAAAAGTGGGAGAAGCTTACTTTTTCTCAATGGCTCCAGCTCTTGTCTTTGTGCTTCCAAAAGATCTGAGGGGTGCCCATCGGCCACCTCCCCTCCACCCAGGCTCCTAGGCTGCTATTCTGGCTGTGGTGGCTCCGCATGGCTGCCATGGTGCCTGCCCAGCCTCCTGCCTTGGAACTCTGAAGCCCTCTCGGACTGTGAGATGCACCCCCCACCATGACTTGGGGTGGGGCCGAGTACATTCCCAGTTCACAGCACCCCAGGAGACTCCTGGTTCACCTGTGTCAGGGACCTGAGCCCTGGCGGCACCCCCTCCCCAGCAGAGAGGTGGAAAGTGCAGAGAGGCACAGTGGGACCCGGGAGCTCATTTCCGTGGAACTGACGGTGTTTCTCTGAGAACTTGGCCTCCAAATTAAGAAATCTTTTAGCAATTCAGGATCAACAAACATTTCTGCTGTGGGCTTCCTTCTCAGTCCTCCAAGCTAAACTCACAGAAATCCTCCTGCCTCGTGTCCCCTGGCTTTCCACAGGCTTCGATGCCTTAGCTCTGCCCAAGCTAAGGCCAGTTTAAACTGCATCTCTAAAGAGCAAAACTTTTCCCTCCTAGGAGGGATGGAGGGAGGAGGGAGCTCATCCACCCTGACGTCTTTACCAAGTTTTGAGTCATGTGCTCATGGGATACAGCCAGGGTCAGGGAGGAAGCCCCAGCAGTAGAGACCCTGCCCGGCCCACAGGATGGGGTGGACACCACTCACACCTGTCCAACAACACAGACCTAGGTGCCAGGCCCTGAACACACACGTGATGTCCCCACACTTACAGAGCTAACTTCTAACCGTCTGTTATTTTTTTTTTTGAGACAGAGTCTCAAGCTGTTGCCCTGGGTAAAGTGCTGTAGCATCACAGCTCACAGCAACTTCAAACTCTTGGGCTTAAGTGATTCTCTTGCCTCTCAAGTAGTTGGGCCTACAGGTGCCTGCCATAATGCCCTGCTATTTTTGTTGTTGTTGTTGCTGTTTAGCTGGCTCAGGCCAAGTTTGAACCCATCAGCCTCAGTATATGTGGCCGGTACCCTACCCACTGAGCTACTGGCGCTGCCCAGAACTAACTTTTAAAGGATGGGGTTGGGGCTGGAGCCAGGGGGTAGAGAATGCATGAATGATACCGCGGTGTTGCAATAACATGAGGAACGGCCAAACACCACCCTGAGCAAAGGTGGTGCCCCATCCCAGCACCGACACCATACAATTCCATCTACATGAAATTCTAGAATAGGAAACATTAACCAATAGTGGAAAAATCAAAAGAGTGATGACCTCTGCGAGGTGGAGGTGGGGACTGAGGGAAGGGAGTAAGTGGGAACTTTTAGGGGGGAGGGTAATATTCTTAATTTTGATCTGGGCTTCAATTAAAATTCATCGATTTGTGTGGATCGATCGCAATCTATCAGCACTTAACACTGTGCCTTCAGTCATTTCACTGCCAACTACACCTCAAAAGCAAAAGGGGACCCGCATGTAAATACTGAACTTTGGGGAGGTGAGAGATTTGTGTGCTGAGAAACTTGGGGGGCAGTGCATTGTGTCTGCCACTTACTCTGACATGCAGGAAAAAGGAATAAGACACATGGCTGGATAGGTGACACAGAAGCGGCAGAACAATATAGTCAAAGGCTAACGGTAGAATCTGGTGGAAAGTATTTGGGTGCTGGTAAAATTCTCTCAACTTTTCTGTATATCTTAAATGTCTTGTCACCAAGTGGGAAGGGGGGGTCAGCGGGGCTCTCCAGAGAGTGAGGGAACTGTAGGTGGGGTGTCTGGGGGACTCCGATGAGGACTGAGCCCTGCATCTTGGCATCAACCACAGGTCCTGGAGGCCTCCAGGCAGCAGGAGGAACATGGGCAGAGGCCCTGCAGCGGGACAGGGCTGGGCGTACTGAGGAACGGGAAGAAGCTGGCGTAGCTGAGGAGTGCCCAGGGAGCTGCAGGGCAGGGTACAGGTCTCCAGAGGTTTAGGAAGGCAGAGGTCACTGGGGAACTTCCTGAGAAAAAAGTGAACTCCAGGCCCCAGAGGGGAAGGAAAGCCAAAGGGCAGGGGAGGGACAGGGGAAGCCACTGAGGCCGGGGGGGTGAACCCTGCACGGGAGGGAAGCTGAAACCAAGGCAGGTGGCCACAGCTGCCACTGCCAGGGTGACCTAATGATGGCAGACGAGGACGAGGTCAGGAGAAGGCAGAATTGAAGGGACAGCAACGGAAGACACGGGCAGGAGGCTGCAGATGGTGGGAGGTGCTTCTGCTCGGGGCACCTGCTGGGTGGCACTGAGCAGAGGGTGCCCAGCACAGTGGATCTCTTATGACAGGCTAAGGAGGCCAGGGGAGGGCGCAGCTCAGCTCAGGACTGCCTGCTCCCAGGCATGCAAAGAGAGAGGGACAGCCTGATAATCCCCCACATCACCAAGGGGGACCCTGCAAAAGGAAAGCAGAAAGCCCCACCCAGGAGGTCCTGAACATTTTGGGGGTGTTGGTGGGAACAGCAAGAAGTCTTCTTGGGGATCCCAGATCCTACCTCCAGGAAGAAAGCAGGAGAATGGAGACGGGGGTACGTGAAGAAACACCATGTCTGTGTACAGCCATGTGCACCTGTGCGTACCTGTGTATACTTGGGTGCACCTGTGTATAGCTGGGTGCACCTGTGTGTACCTGTGCGCACCTGTGTATAGCTGGGTGCACCTGTGTGTACCTGTGCGTACCTGTGTATAGCTGGGTGCACCTGTGTGTACCTGTGCGTACCTGTGTATAGCTGGGTGCACCTGTGTATAGCTGGGTGCACCTGTGTGTACCTGTGCGTACCTGTGTATACCTGGGTGCACCTGTGTGTACCTGTGCGTACCTGTGTATAGCTGGGTGCACCTGTGTGTACCTGTGTATACCTGTGTGTACCTGTGTGTACCTGTGTATACCTGTCTAGCTAAAACCACCTGCACTCTAAGAGTAAACAAAATTTTAACGGTGCTAAACGCAGTGATAACACCATATCGTGGAATCTCCTTGCTGAACCAGAGTCTGTAACATGCCAGTGTAAAGCAACATCACCAGCTGGACCCAGCTGGAGGCCTGAACAAGCTGGACGATGTCCACACGTGAAACGTGTCACCCAAGACTCCATTTTTCTATTTCGCTCTATCGAACTATATCGGAATTTCATTCTCAGTCCTTTGAGTTCCTTCAGAGGCAACACAAAAAGTGTTTCCTAGAGGCAAACTTTTGTCTTTTGCTTTGGAAACCAAAGTTTCCCCTTTGCTCCAAAGAAGATTAGGATATTAAGGACAGAATGTCAGCTGAAGATTACATGAAAAGGATAATTAAACAAAGGCCCCATATTATAAGCCAACTAGAAGGGAAATTAAGCAGCTTTTGAATCCCCTCATCTTTGAAGGATGTTCTGTGGAGGGAGCAGGAATCGTTTGGCTTGATAAGTAAAGATAGTAACCAAACTGTATCGCCCATTGTTCTGCCTTTATATTAAAAGCAATTGCTTAGCCAAGCTGACAACACACACTGTGGAGGCATAAACCCCTCTGCAGACAGAAGGATTAAGAGACTGACAAGTTCTGGATAATAAGACTAATTAATAATTTCCATCTCTAAGGAACTGCTGCTCTGGCAGCTTCATCCTTCCTCTGTCTCCTAAGTGAGTCCCCCAAGGGCTGGGGACAGAGGAGAGTTGGCAGGACCAGCCAGGATAGATTGTGGTCCCCGTCACAGCAGGGCAGGGTGCAGAGGGGCCTTGGGGTAGCAGCATGCTGGGGACAAATGGTCATAACTCAGAACTTCCATCTCCTTTAACCAAATACCAAATTCCTGCCTAAGACTGTGGAAGAAACTAGGAAATGGGGTTTCTAATCACAGTTGCCTTGGAGAGACGTAGAATTCTGTCATTTGAAAGGTGAGCCACTGCCACACCCACCTGCCCAATCCTCTAGAGTGAAAGCCACCAGGTAACAGCATGATGACAACAGCCACTCCTTCCTAGGGGCTGCCGTGGGCCAAGCATGACACTATGACCTTTGTGTGTCTTAGTTCAATTTATCTCTCCAACTTCAGGAGGGAGGTATTTTGTTTTAATATAGAGAAAAAGAAAGAAGATTCAAAGTGATTGATTCACGATCAGAGTCACATGGCTGATAAAGGTGCAGTTGAATTTAAACCAGGGGTCCTGGTGGGGTTGCCAGGAGGAAGACTTTCCTGACATGGGGGTCTCACCTGTTCGCACGGGTGGGAGCAGAGCATCCCACTTTCCAGAGGGCTCTGGCAGTTGGTGTTTTCAGAGCAAGGGGAAAGTGAGGGAATCTCCTGGGTCTTCAGCCCTGCTACAGCCTGCAAGGTGAGGCTGAGCAGCTGGGCCTCAGCACAGGAGACCCTGTGAAAACAACTACGGGATGTCCCCCTGTGCCCTGTTTTATGGAGGAGAGATGAAGTAAGGGATCAGGATGAGAGAGTCTTCTGGAAAATGCCCAGTGACTTTCCTCTGAGAGCATAATGGCTGTTTTGGGGACTGACATATTTTCTGGAGGCTTTAGGTAGGTACAGCAGTGGCCTTGGCATCGTAAATTGCAATCAGCCAAAGATGTCTGAGAAGGAAATACTACCCACTCTGCCATGCAGCTTTGGCAAGGGTCCTGAAATCTTAATGGAACTGAGCAATTTTTTGCATAGCGCCGTAAATTCCTAGTGTCTACCTTATCTCCTCATCACGTTATTCAAGGAACATTAAATGGAGAAAGATGTGGAAGCTGCTAGCCAGAATAAACCCGGAAGCAGAGGCAGCTGAGCGTCGCTGGCCTGATACAGCCTCCCCCAGCTCCTCTTCCAGAACGACCCTCCCCAGCTGCAAGGGGCTTTGCCATTCACTGGAGGAAAAGCCTCCAGATGGCTAACAGGACCGGGCCTGGGTTTCACCATCCCCGCCCATAACCTTCTAGACTGAGGCTTCCTCCATGTCACGTGTCTCGTGGTCTCTCCAGCAGGGGTGGGGGGCTTGTCTACCTGGAGGCAGCCCCACCCCCACAGCCCCGGCTTCCCCTCGTCTTTCCTGCTGGACAGCGAGCTCCCAAGGTGAGGGATGGTGTCTCAGTCTTGGTCAGATCCCTCCTCCCTGGGCAGGCCTGCTGAGGGCTGACCTAAAGCATAGACCCCAGGAGCTCCCAGCCTCATTTCCACAAAGCGACAGTAACAAATACAGGTCTCAGGGCAGCCAGGGTGCACGCAGCACCCAGCACTCGCAAGCCCAAAGCCAGCAATGACTATGGCTGTTACTGATGATGGTGGTGGTGGTGGTGGTGGTGGTGGTGGTGGTGATGGCGGCCATTGTTATCATCAGCCTCAGGAACCTGCAACCTCTGCTCTGGCCTGGTCTTGCCTCTCCTGCCCTCTTCTGAGCTCAAAGCAGAGACTGGAGAATTCCTGGCCCCTCTCCTGTTCCCTCCAGATCACCTGGCTGGCTCTGGAGCTTCTTACAGGCAGCCCTGTATAGGTGTATGAAACTGGAGCCCATGGCAGCTGGGAATCCTCCTTTTTCCCTTCCCCCCCCCCCCCAGCCTTTGAGCCCCACTGACCACTGGGCTCCCTGGCCCATGCCTGCCTCATGTCAGGAGGACACAGAACGGCCCCTCCCTATTTCTTCCATCCTCTAGCTTTTGGCTCACCTCCTCCTCCAGGAAGCCTCCCCTGACCACCCGACCCATCTGTATCTCCTCTGGATTCGTCATGTTGAGTGGCTGTAGGTGCCACCTGCTAGGCTGGGGTTAGAAATGGCTTCGATGCCCCAGAGTCCTTTACCTGCTGTCCACACAGGGGTCTTCCCCAAATGCTCCAGGCCTAGCCACTCCTGTCCTTGCGCCACTGAGGTGAGCCGCCACTTGGAGTGGAGTGCGCTGGCTCAGTGCCCCCTACCAAGGACTACATGCTCTGGAGAGCACTCACAGTCAGCCTGGGGTTGTCAACCAAGAATGTGGGATAAAGAGGCCTGGCATCAGACCCAACATCACAGGGATGCACACAGCCAGGGGAGGGGAAACTCTGGCTTTGTGGCCAGGGACTATGGAACTCTTTCTTGCCCTTGTTGGCATTGGGACTGGGTCCCTCTGAGGTCAACACACTTGGGGTCTGTGAGCATTTCTCTCTGTGCAGCCCCCATGCATGTCCCTCGGATCTGACCCTGTGAGCTCTCAAGGTCAGGGACCATGCCTGTTTAAAGGGTCTAAACCAGGGCCCTGCCTTCCCTGTGTCTTTTGGCCTCCCTATCTTCCCTGATTGTTGGTTTTCATCCAGGCCTGATTCCCTCCCAGGGCAGCTGTGGAAACCAAAAGATGTGACACTTGGAGCTCCTGGCCACACTCAGTGGCCACCCTCAGCCAAGGCTGTGGTCTCCCGAGCCACATGCAGTGGTGAGCAGGGAGGGCCTCTGTTCATATCCGCCTATGTCCTCCACTCTTCGTAGCCAAGGGTGACACACAGTGCTTACAAGACCAAAGATACCAGGGCTGGACTGATGCTTGGCTTTTATGATGCTGCGACTGCAGGACAGTTCCAGAGGATCTGGCAGCCCTGGGGCCCCTTCTCCCCCTATAGGTGTGGGGGTCAGTGACACCTTGGACAACAACTTGGCTACCCTCCTTGAACTGCATGGGTCCAGATGCCCTCTGGGGGCAGGGTGCTGGTAACACCAGCACCTCCTGTTGCTCTAACCGCTGCACAAAGCCTCGCTCTATGGTGAGCCGTGGAACTGCACAGCCACGGTAATGTATGGTGCGGCTGAAGGCCACGTGCAGAGCAGCTCATTAATACTTCACTTCCCAGCCACTTCTATTTCACCCTGACAAAATATAAAGACGGTAACTGAGCAGAAAGCCTAGGTATTTTTTATGAAGCTATAATATTCTCCATTTTTAAAAAAAATTAAAAAAGGAAGAAAGCACAAGAAAAAAAGACATTTTGTTAAGCTATTTTATGCATCTTAGAGACCTCAGCCAGAGTGGAGGTGTCCTCACCACTAGGACCACACCATAGGCTGAGGGGCGAGTGTGGACGTGCTCTCTGGCTGTCACGCTTGGCCTTCCTTGGCCTAGCTGAGGACCAGGGCGACCCTTCCTGAGGCTGGTTCCAGGTGGGGCTGGTTTCCAGAGGGGTGGAGGCGTTGCTGGGGGAGGCACTTGGGTTGCAGGATTGTTGATCATTCTGCAAACAGATGTCAAGTCTGTTTGGGGACTGAGGACATTTACTGAAAGGATGGTGCCACTGTGGAGTGTCCTCTACTCCCTGTGAACAGGGCTCAGAGGAAGATGGTGTGAGAGAGGAGAGGCTGCCTGGGCCACCGGGCCAGCCGGCTCATGCTCTGGGGGGACTGGCTTGGCCTATCTCAGCCTTGCTATGGGAGATGAAAAGGACATGGGAGGCTGGGGGGCATTTGTCACCAAAGCTTCCCCGGGTGTCAGGATATCAGCTGACAGGTCCACCTGGCTGACAGCATGGAGCTATCATTTACAGAGTGCCAGCCATGTGCCAGGAATCAGGTTACATTTTAAAGGCACGTGTAGAAATTCATTGAATTCCTACAGTAACCCTTGCAGGCGATGCTGTCGTCTCCACTGTATTGATGAGGAAACTGAGACTCAGAGAAATCAGCCAGAATGCCCAGAGTCACAGGGGCACAAGCGCTTCTTTGGGGGATCCCCCCGACTATTCTCAGAGTCTAAACACCAACTCCAACAGTGGTGTGCAGCTGCCCACTCAGAGCTCCAGGTGGGTGGCCTCAGAAGGGTGCAGGGCCTGGTGCCCAGGGACCCCCACAGGGCCGTCCACCCGACACAGATGTATGCCTGCTTTGGTGCTCTGTGGAGCTATGAGTTCTGAGGACCCTTCTGGTTCTGGGGAACCAGATGCAGTCAGCTCAAAGAGACCCTCATGTCACATAGACAGATTCTGGTGTCAGTGGAGAGGGACAGGGACTAAAGCCGCATTGGCGTGGTGCTAGGCACACCTCAGACCCACCGCCAGGTGCCACAGGCCCTTGGACTGGGCCACGAGGGTCACGGCTGCCAGCAGAGAAGACCCAGGTGCCTTGCAGACCTGAAAGGCTGTCCCTCTGAAAGGATTCTTCAGAGCTGAGGCCCCAGTGGCCACCATGAGTGCCGCAGCAAGAAGGAAAGCTTTCCTCCCTACACCGGGACACACCAGGGGCCAAGGCCTGTGTAGTCTGTGTCAGGTACAGAAGTGGAAATGGCTGTTTGCGTTGAGCTCAGTCTCCAGAACCAGGAGGAGAGGTGGCTTCATGGTGCCCCTGCCTGAGAAAGCCCAGGGCCTGAGGCAGCCTGGTGAGGTCGGCTTGCCCCCTCCTGCTCTGGAAGCCGGGCACACAGCCGGTGATAATGACAGGACCTGCTCCAGCTGGAGAAGTCCACGTTCTAGATAACTCTGCAGCTCCTGCTGGAGGGCAGACGGGCCCAGACTGCTTCGTGTCTGTGGCCGGCTTGGGGCAGGAGAAAACCAGGGCACCTCCCCAGGGTGACTAGTGTCTCCTGGCTTCCTTGTCCTCCCCCTGCTGTCCCTGAGAGCTGCCTCAGGAAATGCTGTCTCCAGGATGAGGGTGGCCGAGAAGCTGACCACACCGAGGACGAGATGCCTGCTGCTCTGGGACTTGGGGGCTCCTTGTGGAGGGATGTGTCTTTTTCTGGGACCCCTATGCCCATTTCTGTGGGATCCAGGGCCAGACAAGGAGGAGGCAGAGAGTGTCCAGGCTAACAGCCCAGCAGCTGTCCGGCTTCTGACCTGGGACAAGCTGTCCAGCCTCTCTGCTCCTCAAACTCCTCATCTATGGCAGCCATTGAAGGCAGTGATGGGTGACCTCAGAGTCACCCCTGGTTCTGACCCCATTGGCTGAGAACTGTGGGACTTCTCAGAGCCTCAGTCTTTCCCTGGTGAAATGGGAGCACATGGTGGGGGCTCCCAGCTGGTCAGAAGTCAGTACCCGGAGGTGGTTGGCTGTGCTGCTCAGGGTGGTTGGGCAGAGCTAGGACAAGCTCCTCAGACTCTGAATCCGTGTCCTACCTGGTCACTCAGCTCCTAGGCCTGCAAGCTCCATCAGAGCCCTCTCCCCACTCTACCCAGTCCTGGGGTTTTCCCAGAGCCCCAGGTGCCCTGTATTCCCATAGAACACTGCACAACCCCCAGGATGGGCCAGGAATGAGCCCTGGTGGCCTCTGCCCCAGCATGCAGGCCTTGGCAGCCAAACATCCCTGAGGACAGCAATGACAGACACGTGGGACACACCCCCTACTTCACTGCAGCATGGAAAACATTCATTAAGCGGTTTAGAGGACAGGCCAAAAACACTCATTAGAAACAGAAATGGTTTCCAAACAGCCATACGGATTTATGGGGAAGTCTGGCCTGAAAGGGGGTCATCCCCGGGAGGGGAGTGTTGGGGAGAACCTGGAAAAGAACCGAGGTGGCAGGCTGGAGAAGGGGCACAAAAGGAGGGCAGGGAGCCCTGAGCTTCTGCTGCCTGCCCACTCCCTGCCACCATCAGGAGACCCCAAACCGGAGGGATGGCTGTATGGCTTGCCACGACTCGCCTCTCCACCCAGCAAGGCTCAGGGCCCAGTGGCTGCTATGACAACCCCGTCAGGAGTCAGGATCCCCACCTGCTCCTCCACTGACAAATGGGAAGCCCCGCTTTCTCTGAGTCTCAGTCATCCTTCCAGAAAATGTGGTAGCTGGGGTGAGTGGAGCCCGAAGGCCCTTCTAGCTGTGCCACAGAAGGGCCAGTGACGCCAGCAACATGAGCAGAGGTGGTGCGCCTGCCTCCAGCAGAGACGGCCTTGTCCAGGTCACAGCGGGGTGGTGGCTGGGGCCCTGGAGACACTGCACTTGGGCAGCCTGAGGCCTGAGATGTTGCCTGAGCAGGAGTCGCCTACTCTCTGGCACCACTGAGCTGTCCCGGTCGCCCCACGTGGTGCTCATCAGTTAGGGCTAACTGGGTTCAGGAGCTACATTTCTGGGGCTTCTCCTCATGGGTCACAACCTGATAGGATGTTTGTCAGCAGTGAAGAGAGGGAGCGGGAAGGAGGCAGAGAGGGGAGACTAAGTGGTAGACACCAGGCAGCGCCCTCCCTCAAAGCAGGTGACTTGGGGCTCTGAGTGCTACGTCAGCTGGCGTCCTCCTCCCTGTGTCTCGACACCAACCCTGTGCTCCTGGCCGCAGGTCTGTGCGGCTCCCTCTGTCCTGGAACCGGCAGGCCGGCTGCACACGCAGAGCTGTGGCGCTCCCTGATGCCGTCTCCTGCACTGTCACAGCTGTGGCTTTACGCCGGGTCCCTCCCTCAGGGAGCTGCCTGTCTGGCTGGAGAGGAAAACCCAGGCCTCTGCGGGTAGAAGTCCCCTCTGTGCTGTGTGGCCTGGAGGTGACATCAGCTGGGAGACCTCAGAGGGCAGACTGCATTTGTGGCAATCTGGAGAAGCTCTCCTTCCCTCCCTTCCGCCTCCTTTCTCCAAGCCCCCTCCTTTCTGGAAAGTCCACCCCTGCCATGGGCTGGGTGGGTGTGGCCAGCCCATCATCCCTTTCCCACAGGGCCTTGTCTTGCTCAGGGGACTGGCTGGCCGCTGGGCTGGGTTCCCTTCTCACTCCCATGGTGGGCACTGCCTGGACACCTCCACTCCTATCCAATCCTTTTTCTTGGTAATTTGCATCGGAGACAAATTTGGGCAATTTCCATCTGAACCAGTATCTCACAGCTTCCTCCCCATTTAATATCTGAGAAATTAAGCAGGCCACCCCATTATCATCCTGGTGTTGTAATCAGGACCAAAACAAATCGCCTGGCACGGCACAGGCTGCTGCATTAGCCCCGGCTTGGAGCAGGACGCACGCCACACTCCGTGGCCTCTTCTTGCCCACCCAGCACAGACAGGGGAGCGGGAGACCCCCACCCTGTGTGTGTCCCTTCTTTGTTATCTGATCACAGAAAGGAGAATGAGGCTGGAGGGCACAGAGGATGGGGAGGGAGTGACAGCACCCTGGACCTGAGCAGAGAGAGTCGAGAGGCCCAGTCCAGCCAGGAAGAAGCCAGGGATACAGCATTTTCAGGACATTCCTGTTTCCTGCCCATTTGGAGGTAACAAACCAGATGTACACAGAGGCCAGGAAAGGGGGCAAGAGGGAGGCAGGGCTGGGGCACAGGAGGAGGACTCTTCTCCTTCTCTCCTGGCCTGGGAAACCAGGCAGGAGCAGCTGGATGCATGGAAGAGGGGCCTGGAAGGAGCTTGGGAGGTAACCAACTTAGACCTCAGGCTGCCCAATGGTGTCTGGCTTTGGGAAAGTAAATTCAAGGGAATTAAAATGCCACAAGAGTGTGATGGAATGAGGGAGGCAGGCGCAGGCGTGAGTGCAGGAGGACGGCTGGGGAGACGGCTATCCTTGGCGGCAGGTGGTAAGGGCTGCTGGGGGGTGGGCTGGACGGTGCTGCCCAGCAGGAGGGTGATAGCTGGGTCTGGGGGAGACAGTACCAAAGAGGTGTTCTGACCAGGGGCCATGAAAGCCAAAAGGAAAAAGCCAAAACCAGGTCCTGGGGGTTGAAGGCTCAGAAAGGACTTTACAGGGCTGCAGGCCACTTAGGGAAAATGGCATTTCTCTAGAAGCCAGTATTTGATGCTGGGGACACAGGGACAAGCTCTGAAGGCTAAGCCCCACCCTCCTCCACTCCTGCACCAGGTAGAAGAGAAAGTCCTCTGACAAACATTTAAATGCATATGGCTCAGTTCCTATTAGCAAGACACAGAAAGTACCACCCATGACCACGATAAACCTCCCTGTCGTCACAAGGACACAGGTCTGAGCAATTAGAAATCCAGGTGCTACCATCAACCTGCACAGGAGACAGTCAGCGGGGCTGATAGCAAGACAAGGTGCAGGCAGTGTCTGCAGATCAGCACGCCCGGGACGGTCTTGAGCATCATTCTCTAATGAACTAGCTAAGCCACAGACAACTATTTCTGGAAGCTGAGGGAGAAAGAAAGTGTTTGGGGGCTATGGCTGGGTGGAGCCTTGTCTGGGCTGAGTTCTGGCCTCCGCCTTGAGGTGGCTCTGGGCCCTGTGGACACCAGCCAGGCCAGCTTCCCCGGGGCCAGCGGCCTCTCTGTACTGCCTGACATGCACAACTCTTCTCTCCCTGAACACACACCATCCACGTGGGGGCTTGATTCCCCATCTGCCAGGCCCCTCCAGCCACACCCTCTACATCAGGGGACCCTCAAACAACCCAGACCCTGGAGTTTGCTAATGTGTGGAACCATGACGGGAAGGGCAGTAGGGAGAACTTGGGGTGATGGTGCCAAGCCCCCAGGGGACAGGCCCTACAAAGAGAAGCTACTAATCAGAGCACTGAACATGACCCGCCAGATCCCTCAGACCTCCCCTACCAAACGGCAGGACCTTCCACCAAGCGAGACAGCTGGGTGACCACCCCCAGCTGGCCAGAGCCTGGTGGGTGGGGTGTGCTCTGCACAGACCCACCTGTGGCTCAGCACTCAGCACTACTGTGTCACAAACACCACGGACAGAGATCAGGATGCCAGGCCACCCTTCTGTAGGAATGGCCAGCACTCCCACCACCAATTGCTCCAGCCCCTCTGCGGCAGATGTCACAAACTGATCACGGAGCTCCTTGCCCTCGAGCCCTGGCTTCTCCACCTCCAGCGGCCGCCCCTGACAATCCCTCTGCACCTGGCATGCCCCCGAGCATCTCCTTCACGTGCCCTGTGACTAACCCAGAAGAGAAAATGCATTGGTAGCTTTCAGCCTACAGGCATTTCAATGTCAGGGGCAGGAGGCTAAGCTGTCTTTCTTGTCCTACCAAAAGGGAATGGAGGCACCTCAGAAACTTGAAGCACGTAGGTTTCTCTCTCATCAGGTGGGTGAGTGCCACCCTGCCACCAGGCGTCCCCTCCTGACACCTGACAACACCAGACCAGCCACCACGCTGGGCTCAGCACCACACAGCTGAAATCTTTCTAGGAAGCTCTCCTGAGCCTAAGTTGAAGCCGCACAGGACCCCCTGCCCCTCAGTGCCCTCCGCACACCCTTCCCGAGCACCACTGACGGAAGAAGGATCCAGTCCCAGCCACCTACCTGAAGGAGCCAGTAGCACCTCCGGTGGAAGGTGGGGATGATGGAGGAATGGACATAGCAGCCGTACAAGCACTAGGGAGAGAGGAAAAACGAGAATTCAGTTGGAAAGAGGGAAGGAAGGAAGGAAGGAAGACGGCGCGACAGAGAAGGGGCAAGAAGGGGGCACAGCCTCTGCCAGCGGCCCGGGAGCCCTAGGGCGCCTCTGTGTCTGCCCCAGCTCCAAGACTAAGGTTCTGGGACAGCCTCTAAGAAGCACTGTCAGGTCACCCCAGCCAGAGGGCAAACTCAGATGGGCAGCAGGGGCCTTAAGCTTCCAGGGCGTAGAGGCATCGAGAGTCAGAGGCAGCCAAGGACCAGGGACATGCGTGTATATATACAATTTGCCTATAATTTTAGGAGCTGGCAGTGACTCTGTAGTTCGTTCCTGGTACTCAGGTCAAGACTCTTTGTGTACAGGGAAGGACTGAAGGGTACAGATTGATTAAATCACACCAAACACACACACATGCTCCAGACCTTTCCTGGCCAGGGAGGGAAACACCAGGCTAAGCTGGGCACCCCTGGCTGACATGAGCCCAAAGCTGGGGGGCACAGAGTGGGGTCCGGGGATGGGGTGGGGGATTCGTCTTAGGATTGCCCTTCAGAGCCCTAGAGACCCCTTTTGCACATTCCTGACTTTCACTGTGAGTGACAGTTCATTCATTCGTGTATATATATTTAAGTATAAGCCTGCATCTTTTGCAGACGGATTTTGTTTTGGAAAAGAGCCAGAACTAGGCTGGGGAATAAGGTAGGGGGGATGCAACTGTCATGAGGGACAGTGCTCAAGGGGCCCGGGTGGGTGGAGTGGACTGAAGGGTGGGGACATCAGGACCTGCATGGTTGTGGGGATGCCCACACAGCTCTGCTTCTGGAGCACACTGAGCTCTGCTCAGCTGAGAGGGAGGAAGGGGCCTGAGCAGAATCATTGGTCAAGTCCCTCTCGCAGACCCACTGGAGGGTCGGAGGGTGAGGGAGAAAGGTCTCAGGGCACCCAGTGATGGGGCCCACAACAAAGCCAGGGCCAGAGCCTCTTCTTTTGGAGCCTCCAATTCCAGACTGGAATGATCTTCCTTCCAGCAGCTTTGGAGCAGCACATGCTCCTGAGGGCTGGGGCAGAGAGGGGCAGAGGGCCTGCAGAGCCACGAGGAACGCCAACAGGGAAAAAGCCTCTGCCCCTTCTCTTTGCCCCCTGCCCGCATCCTGACGCCCACTCTCCAGAGGGTAGTGGTTCCACGTTCAAAGCTTCCATCAGATATTATTTACACCCCCAAAAGACCAAGTGCAATTTTGTTTGAAGAGGAATCCGTTTGAGCCCTGCCTGTCTGATTAGCAGAGTTGAAAGAGAAATCATTTTGGACTATGGGATTCTGGCTGCAAGAAAATCAGATTTCAATATGTTAGAACTTTTACAGATCGCTGTCAGCTGGGACTTAAGCCCTGTATAAACCAAACAAACAAAGCGGAAATTAATTTAAACGATTCCCTTGCAATTCTTGCCCACGAAATGTATTTATGATTAAGAAGGCAATATTCTTTCTTGACTTTTCTGGTCTTCAAGACACCGTGTTTTATGATTTTGTTGTTTTGGCTTTTTGATGACTCCCTCCTTGCCAAAGGAGACTCAGGCACGGGCATTTCCTGTGAGCGTTTGGCTGCTGTGAGCAAGCGGCCCACCCGTGGCTGGAGTCAGCGGCCTTCCTCGCGGATTGCAGGCTCTCAGGGGAGCAGTGAGCTGAATGGAGGGAGAGTCTCTCTCACCCTTTAAATCAAAGGACTCCACCTGCTCTTTCCCTCATCTTATTCGTCTTTCTTTCGGTCACTTGCCCCCTCCGTCTCTGTCCGCTGCCTTTTCTCGGACTCCAGAAGAACATGATTGATTTTCTCCACCGCCTGTGTTTAGGACTTCATCATCCTTGGACCCCACATTCGGTAGTCAGAGAGAATTCACCGAAGCCCTACTCTGTCCCTTCCTGAAAGCACAAAGCAAGGAGAAAGCACATTCTCCCTGAAGCATCCCAACATCTCTCCTGTTGGCGACCCAGCCTATCTGGAACTGCCCAGAACCACCCAATAAGCAAAAGAGAGTTAAAGAGAAAAATTGCTGTTTCTACATCAAGGCTCATGCATTTTAATCCGAGGAACCCTTGGGACCTCGCTCAGAACCTCGTCACTCTATTTTTAGATATTCTTCTGACCACCGTGATGATCCCATGTCTCCGGCCTCCTCAGAGGAGAAGCTCAATCTCAGGAAGGTGGGAGGGAAGGGAAGTGTGACACATGCAAACAGTGACAAATGGCACCAAGGGAGGAAAGGAAAAAGCTACACAAAGAGCCCCAAGGACTCAAGAAGCCCGAGGACGTCGCACTCCTTCCCATGTTGCTGTGCTCAGCACACGGGGTCATGCCTGTTGTTAATTACCTGACTTCCTGACTGGGGGCTTCTGAGGGCAGGGAGCCTCAGATGTTTTGAATGAAGATGGCCCAGCTCTCCACTCTGGAAGCCCCAAGACACAGGTCTTCATAGCCTGGTCCAAGAAAGGACTTGGGAGATGATGTTGAACCTTTACTGGGGCACCCTGAAAGCTGAGGACTTCTAATACACACCAGCAGAGGGTCCTGAAAGACAGCCCTACCGTTGATGCATAAAGAGTCAATTTTTGGTCTCAAGGAAAGCAGATTTGAGTATAATGGCTGGTCTGCTGTCCTGGTGGGGAAAGAGGCTCATAGTAATGGCTCTGGAGGAGCTAGAGTCACCACCGAGGTGGATCCTGCTTGGGGTGGGAGGCACAGCTTAGAGCTCAGAGGATCCTTGCCCTTCTGGGCCATAAAGATGGTTATGACCCTAATACTTTCCTGTAGGGTGGCTGTGAAGGCTGAGAGCTGATATGGCAATGGGATGCTTGGGAAAGTCCCTGGATCCATGTGCAATGACATCAGTTATTCTGACCACAGCAGGTGGGACATGGAATCAGAGCAGGCTTGGCCCAGAGAAGAGGGTATTTGCAGCAGCAGGAAAAGCACAGGGCAGAGGCTGGGGGGTGCAGAGAACAGGCTAGGCTTGAAGGTCTGTAAGAACACGTAGATGGATTAAAGTACACAGGGGAGTTCAACAGGGCCAGATCACAAAAGGTCACAGCAAGGAGGTTGGCTTTACCCTGGCACGGTGGGACACAGGGATGTCATGATCACATTTGCATTTTTGGAAGCTCACTGTGGCAGCAGGATGACCAAGGGATGGGAGCCAAGGAAGACTGGGGCATGAGGCCCAGTCTGAAGGAGGTGGTCCTGCGAGTCTGGGAGGCATGTTTGGGATGGGACGGCAGCAGTGGCAGTGAGCACAGAGGGAAAAGAACATGTTTGCCAGGTGCACTCACACCCAGTTTTCTGGCTGGGCAGGTGGGTATGTGGGGGTCCCATTGCTGGGACAAGATCCCTGGGTGGGTCCCTGCAGGCAGGCTGGAGGGGGAGGCTAACTTTGGATGTCCACTCGGTGACTTTGAGGAGATGTGCAAGTGGAGATGTGCAGGGCGCTGGAAGTGGCAGAGATCTGGTGGTCAGCTGGGCTGGAAATAGTCTGGGCAGCAGCAGCTTAGGAACAGTGTCTGAAGCCCAGGAGGAGGCCAAGTGGCCCAGGAGGGGCTGCACACTCAGGCTGGTTTCTGTGATGCAGTCCTTCCAGCGGACAGAGCAGCCTAGGTAAGAACTTGCCAACACACAGAGCAGCCTGCCCTTCCTTGGTGTCCGCAATTGGCCTGCCTCCTGCGGGCCCTGCAGCCCTGTCCCCACAGTCCTGTCCTGAACCCTGGCTCTCTTGCTCTGCCACCATCCTCACTTTGCAGTCTTGTCACCAGATTCTGGTTTGTATGACAATGTCATTACCAAGCCAATTGGGGATTAATTGCACAATATTTCCTAAGGTGGTGTATCAAATCCATTCCCATTCCCACTAATCAAAAAAGCAATCAAGTTTGTCTGTAATGATTTGTGTTGTACAAACTCCTGGCACTTTCTGATCAGGCTCCTGGAGTCCCCGGGGGGTGGGGGAGATCTCTGGGCGGAGCTTTCCATCTGGGGCTATGCTGTGGTGGGAAGGGAGAGCCACATCCCAGGGCTTGTGGAGGAATTTGTGTGCTTGTGTCAATTGTATGTGCACAGTCTCGGGGGGTGTGGGAATGTGTGCCGTGGGGTCCCTTGTTTATATGTGCACACAAAGAAAGAAAAAGAGGAAGCAACTAGTTTTTTTTTTTTAAACAGGGTCTTTCTCTGTCATCCCAGCTCCCAGCTAGAGTGCCATGACATCAGCCTCCCTCACTGCAGCCTCAGACTCCTGGGCTCAGATGATCCTCCTCCCTCGGCCTCCCTGATAGCTGCCAAGGTGCCTGCCAAGACACCCAGCCTATTTATTTATTTATTTATTTATTTATTTATTTATTGAGACAGAGTCTCAAGCTGTCACCCTGGGTAGAGTGCCAGGGCATCATAGCTCACAGCAACCTCAAACTCTTGGGCTTAAGTGATTCTCTTGCCTCAGCCTCCCAAGTAGCTGGGACTACAGGCACCTACTGCAACACTCAGCTATTTTTTGGCTGTAGTTGTCATTACTGTTTGGGAGGCCTGGGCTGGATTTGAACCTGCCAGGTCTGGTGTATGTGGCTGGTGCCCTAGCTGCTAAGCTATAGACACTGAGCCTAATTTTTCTATTTATTGTAGAGATGGGGTCATACTTTGCCCAAGTTGGTCTCAAACTCTGGAGCTCAAGGGATCCTCCAAGCTCAGCCATCCAGAGTGTTGGCAGTATAGGCATGAGCCACTGTGCCAGGGCTAAACAGATATTTATAGGAAACTCAAGAGAATTTCACCCTTCAGATGAAAGCAACCTTCAAATTAGTTATAGTTGGGCAATTAAGGCCTGACAGCTTCGCTTTAATATGGCAGTTGAGCGAAGAAGAATTATTTCGTAAATACTCAAAATTGGTTTTTGGCACTATAGGGCTTCTTTTAAAAAAAATAAAAATAAAAAAAGATGAAATTATAGGGGAAGCCAATAGCAAACAAGAGCTTCCTTCAGTTCAAAATACACGCTTCACATAAAGTGGTGTCCCTGAAGGGAGCGGAGTCTGCCGAGCTCCCAGGATGGGTTTCTCCACACAGGCTGGGCTGCCGGGCAGGGCTCGGCTGACGGCCTCAGTGGGCTGATGGGCTGAGGAAGGGAGCTCAGCGCTTTACTGGTGGGAGGTTGGGCTATGACGGGCATGGCCCTTCCTGTCCAGCTCTTGATGCCCCTTCTGATACGGCCTCTCCCTCTCTCACTTCTGCCCATCTCTGTTCCTCTCTCCCTGTCCGTCTCTCCCTCCCTGTCCCGCTCTGTTTCTGTGCCTCTCTCCCTATCGTCTCTTTCTGTCTCTGATGCACACACACCCTCTAGCCCTTTCCTTCCACCCCCTGATGCCCCAGAGGGCAAAGCCAGGAGAGGACCCAGCAAGCTACCCAAGGCAGCCTGAGCAGGGCAGGCTTAGGGCACAGTGCCTGGGCCATGATGTTGTCCCCCAGTGCCCCACTCATGCTGATGCCTGGGTCTGGGCAGACCTCGTGCCCCCACCCTCAGGCTCAGCCTCACTCTGCACTGCTCGCCAGGACGTCCCTTGCCAGCCCTGAAGACCTGGCTCAGCTGAGTCCAGCTCTGCTCTCCCTCCAAGAGCCCTCCTGAGCCAGTGGCCTGGGGCGAGGGCAGGTGGGGGTGGCTTTTGCCCCAGGGTGTTGCATGCACCGTCATTATCATTTCTTTTCACCTCTATCATTATCATTCCCTTCTCACACCTATCCTGGGGCAGGCACAGGGCCAGATAGCAGAGGTGCTCAACTTTGGAGTCCAAGGGCTCAATGTTCATGACTCATCTCTGCCCTTGCTGGGGAAAAGCAGTCTCCAGCCATAGGTAATGATGGCTGCGTCCCAATAAAACTTTAGCATGGGCACAGATACTTTAATTTTACATGATTTTCACATGTTGTAAATGCTATTTTTCTTTAGATGTTTTTTCCAGCTATTAAAAAAATATAAAAACCATTCTTACTTCACGACCTATTCAAAAACAGGTGGTGGGCCAGATATGGCCAACCAGCCGTAGCTTGATGATTGCTGACGGCTCCGATTGGGAAAAGTACTAATGGAATAGTCCTTCTTAAAATTCCCCACCACGGTTTTCATGTAGCAGATGCCCACTAAGCCTCGTTTGATTTCTACACAATGTGGATGTCCAAGCAGGGCAAGAAAAGAACAGCAGGGCCCAGGCACATGGACAACCACAGACGCCAAGGGCAGGGAGCAAGTTCTTCAAGTGTCCTTGGTTTGGGACGTTTGCTTCCTGGTCCCTCTTCCCTTTGGGGAACAAAATGCTCCTATAGCCTGGGCTTCCCAGGAGGTTTTTCTGGGGAAGGTCTGTTGATACTGTTCTCTGCGCCCCGCAGCCCCCAGGAAGCAGGGAACCCCCTAAGCCGATGGCTTGCTGTTAAACATAAGCCCAGGGTCTGACTTCACAGACAGCTGGAGAACCCAACCCTGGCACTGTTCAACAAATCTCTTTAGAGCTGCGCTATCCAACTTGGCGGCCACTGGCCACATGTGGCTACTCAAGTTCAAATTTAAATGAAGTAAAATGAAATAAAATTAAAGTTTCAGTTCCTCAGTGATACGTGCCACCTTTTAAGTGCTCGACAGCTGCGTGTGGCCAGTGGCTACCATACTGGACGGCACAGAAGCTCCATTAGCACAGAAAGTTTTGCTGGACACTCTGACTCTGGAGAACATCTCTGCGATCCAGCTCAGAGATCTTTGGCCAAGATGCTCTTGAGCTGGGGCCCAGAGTTGAGGAAGTCAACTTTATGGGGAAAGGACGTGGCGAGTTGGAGTTTTAGGGGGAGAGGACGTGGGGAGTGGGAATGTTTGAAGGTTGACACCTGTCATTCTACCTGGCCAGGCTGAATCAATCTGTGAGGATGTCCCAGAACCTTCTTTGCCTCTGACAGAAAGGCTCATGGCCCTCTCCAGCCCTTCCAGTCTATAACCTAGTCAGATGATACCCCCGGCTCCTCAGACACTGCTGTTTATCAGCAAATCTGCATCTAAAATCCTCCCTTATGGGGCTCCCTCTGCCACCTCTTCAGCACAGAGTCCTGCCTCAGCCCCATGAGACAGGCCACCCACAGCAGGCATAGAGAGCTGGGTTAGGCTTGTCATGGAGGCCATGCCCACTGGGGAGGTGACCGTCTACAGCAAACCCATCGGAGTGAACATAGAGTTTTAGAGCTTGGTATCCAATGCACACATGACAAAGATAAATAGGGTTTAAAATGGGTCATGGGTATAAAAGTGAGAGAAGAAAAAGACATCAGAGAAGGGGAAGGAAAGCCCACCCAGAAGGTAAGGGTTTCACCCTGCCCTGAGGAATGACGCAGGGGTGGTGAGAGGCAGCCGGGGAGGGGGAGAGGGCGCTGGTCTGTGCTCAGATCCCCCAGGAAGAATAAAACCAGTTCTCTGGTGAACAGGTTGTCCCTGGGGTTTGCCCTGGGCCTGTCGTGAGCCCTGGCCCTCCAGACTCCCCTAGCTTTTAAGCCAACACACAGGACTAGGTCAAGCACCCTGGTGCTGAGTGCAGGACCCAAGAGGGGCACACACAGTCTGGGGACGGGAGAGGCCCTTTGTCATTCTTAAGGTCAGCAAAGTCACCTGGGAGGACATAGCATTTGTGATGGTCAGGTGGACAACAGGTGGAAAAGACTAGGCCAGGTGGACAAAACAGGAATGCTGACCGGAAGGAGAGGCCTGGGCGGGGCAGCAGCCCCTCCCCTGCATTCTCATCTAAATCCTGTGCTCAGGACGAAGCTGGACCCAGCCCATGACTCGCAGGCTGCTTGGCAGAATCTCCCCCAGGGGACCCATGCCGGGAGGTTGGCAGATGGCCCTGTGTTTGAAGCAAAGGCCCTGTGATTTTTATGGCTCTGCCCTTCTCCGCTGGTCTGAACTCTACATTGAAGTAGATTGCCAAGAAGGACTCTGGGTCACTTCCGAAATTGGCAGGCCAAGTGCGGGCTCAGGACTGGAACTCTGGCTCCGACCCCAGCTCCTCTGCCTGTCCTCTCCCTCCTCACTCTCCCCCTCTGTTCCCTGCGTCCTCCCTGACCTTCCTGCTCTCCTGCCACAGCCTGGCCGACTGCGTGTGGCAGGTAGCAAGGGGCTCATTATGACCCCAGAGGCAGGAAGGTCTCTTTCTTCCAGATTTGGGATGATGGCACCAGGGAGAGACTCTGACCCACCTGAGCTGTAAGCCCAACCTTGGGGACAATCAGGGGCAGAAGGGCACCTTTGTGGTTCTCCCGGGACGTGGAGAGGGCCTGTCCCAGTGTGCCGTGCTGGTGTCTATTGAGGGCAGTGCTGCGGGACTCAGAGAATAGGGTAAAATGTGATTCTTTTCTTGTCAAATCCTTGACCTCCTGGGAAGAAGTAGGGGTTCTTCAAAGAGCAGGTGGGAGTGAAAACTTTCTAGCACCTTCCAGATCTCCCTAAACTAACTGCAGCTGTGACAAGGCACAGAAGCAGGTACAAGCAGCCCCACTGCTCCCGGGCGCCCTGAAAGCCCCAACAGACTAGGAGGCCTTGGGAGGATCTGTGCGCGGCACACGCAGATTGTGCCTGGCCCCTCCTGCCTCATCCTCGCTGCACGAGTGCCCTGCATGGGGGCGTCCCTGGGGAAGACCAGGGACCAGACAGGATGAGCAGCTTGTCCAAGATCGCACAGCTAGGAATAGGCCAAGGACTCAAATGGGACCTTGTTTCTTCCTGTCCAGTGCACCACCTCCTTGAAGCCTGGCTCAGACCCCACTGCCAGCGGGTAGTCAGCCTTCTGCAGAGCCCACCTTCATCCGAGACAAAGAGGAAAAGTCCCGGGCTGCTCACTAAAGGATTTGGTTTGTATTAATCGAAGATTAGACCAAATGATTCAATTCGCATGCTGCCTGCAAAAGCACAGGGCCTCAGAACTTGTTAAATAGTGAATTGCTTGAAAATGAGTTTGAGATAAATAGATTGCAGCGTGATTCAGCCTCCGGGGCTAGGTGACAGCAGAGATCTGGAATATTAGATTGCCATCGAGCAGGGCTCTAGCCCAGCCCCTCTCCTAAGATACTCAGCAAGTGTATCCCAAAGCAGGCTGAGCTGTGGCCCTGCCATGCCAGGGCACCCAGGCCATATAGCAAAGGGGCTGGCCTGGACCCCTCCATCTCTGAAGCCTTTGGATTACTAGGCAGATGCTGCCACAGACCCCCCAGGCTGCATCTGTGGGACCAAAGCTCCCCTGGATTCAGCCCTTGGACACTGCACTTTCTTGGGGGGCTCCTCTGGGCAGGGGTGAGCAGCCTCCCCAGGAAAGTAGCTGCCCCTCAGTCTGGCTTGCTGGTGGCCTTGCACTTCCATTGTGCTCAACTGGTCTTTCTGACCATTAGGAAATGCCCATGCTTTGTGCAAAGGACCCAAGAGGACAGGGAGGGTGGCCTTGCTGGGGACCTCTCCACCACCCTTGAAAGAGGGAGAGTATGGATCCTTTTATAAAGAGCTGAGGCCCAGGGGTCCCGGGGTCACATCAGAGCTAGAATCTGGGCCCCCAATGCCTCCAGACATTCATCCCCATCTCCCTGGGGCAGAAGGCCTGGGGCACACTCTTGAGAGACACATGGGGCCAGGTGGCCCAGCCTGGCTGCGAAGGTCGGGTCCTCCAAGGTAGAGGAAATTTAAGGGGCGGGAGAACCCAGGGGGGACCAGCAAAGTTTGCAAGATTGCTAGCTCCCCGTCTACACTCTGCCCCCAGTCAGGAAGTGTGCAAAGGACAAAGATAGGAGAATGAGGCAGTGCTGGGCAAGCCAGGGACACATGTGTGCCCCCACCCCACCCCCGTAGAAAGTGCCTGTGGGCCCCTGGGCCCTGGAGATAGCAGAGACCCCTGGCACCTGCATCAGCAAGAGCTCAGAGGAGGGGGGTGCACCTGGACAGGGCAGGGAGACCGCCCAAGCAGGGACTCTGCCAGAGAGGGAGGACAGGTGGGCTTTGGACCAAGAGAAAGTGGAGGCACCCCCCAGTCTGGGTGAGGTGCTATAAGAAACTCTGCCAGTTCTCAAGCTGGAGGCTCCCCTAACCTCTGCACAGAAAGTTCTAGAACACACCATTTATGGCATGGGACCTTTCGGGGGGCAGGAAGGGGACCTAAAGAGGAAATACTGAACAGAGGTGAGAGTCAAGGGGAGTGGTGAGCTCTCCAGAAAGGGGCCGGCGGAGGTGCTGGTCCCATCCTGGGGCCACTGGTGGCACCTGCACCTCCGCTCTGCTTGGTGGCACCTCACCTTGGTGCCTTCCCGGGGGATGTGGAGTGACTGCGGAAGAGACACATCTAAATAACCCAGCTGCCAGCCTAACGATGACATGAGTGAGGAGGGCAATGAAAATTAAATGAATTTTTAGATAAAAAGGTATAAAAATCATGTTTAAAGATATAAATAAAATCCCTGGAGCTTCAGCTTTATTGTTTTTTGGGGGGGGTTCTGAGATTAATAAATTAGTGGGCATAAAATGGAATAATAGCTGAAAATTGATAATAAGGTAAATTTAGATTTAGAGAGGGAATTGATCTGAACCATGAATCTCAAGTCTGTATAAACCATCTTCGAGATCAGCCAGGAGCTGCATGGGGGCACGGTGGGGACTGACTCTCCTGCTCCGGCTACATGTGGGCTCTTCCCACCCGCTCTGGCTCTCTCTGCCTGGGGTCAAGCCCAGGGACCCGGCTGCCCTCAGCTCATTTTTCTGTCCTCTTGGGAACCTCAGCTAGGCCCACATAGGCACTACCCTCCCCAGACATACTAGATAGCTTTGTGGGGACCTGGAAGCCTGGGCATTCGACCGTGCTGAGAGCTGACCTGCTGCTGTGTCTCAGAAATCTGTCCTGACACCTGGTCCCCTATGGGTCTCGAAGAGGGACACACTCTGTCTTTCTCTCTCTCTTTCCCCCTGTGCTTGGCCTGCCCTCCTGTCACCAGCAGGAAGCCCCCTCAGTGTGCACATGCACACGTCTGTCTGGTTTTCTCCCATCTGTGGGTTCTTGCTCTTTGAGCCTATTTCAGTGCCTGTGCTGTTTCCCTCTCAAATACTTTCTAAAAGTGCTGGGCGTCGGCTGGGCGCGGTGGCTCATGCCTATAATCCTAGCACTCTGAGGCCAAGGCGGGTGGATAGACCCCGTCTCTACTAAAAATAGAAAACTGAAGCAGGAGGATGGCTTGAGCCCAAGAGTTGGAGGTTGCTGTGAGCTAGGACGCCACAGCACTCTACCTAAGGTGACATCTTGAGACTCTGTCTCAAAAAAAAAGAAAAAAAATATTGGGCATCGATAATACGTAAGGTGAAATTTCCTTTCTTCCTTCAAAGTGTGTTGCTAAGACCTGTTTCTTGGAGCACTGCCAAGTGGCTGGAGCTGGTCTCGAAGATGGTTTATACTGACGGCGGCCTGCCTTCCTGCTGCCTCCCTCTGTCCCTGCCCTGGTCAGGAGAATCCTTCCCTGCCCTTTACCAGGCACACCCCCAGCAAATGGGCTCCCGGCCTGGTGTGTCCCGTGGCAACTGTTAGGCTGACGGAGCTTTGTGTTTCTCAGCCTAAGGGACGCCAAGGGTGACACTGAGCCTCCTAAGGAGGCCGGGGCTTTGCCCTCTGGCGTGGGGAGCCTTCCTGCTGGACATCTGCAGGGAGCTGCCCCTTTCCTCACTCCTCCTCCTGTCCTGCCGGGGGCAGAGGCAGGCTCAGGAGCACAGGGTAGACGAGAGCAAAGTGCTGCCTGGAAATCAACCACTGCCCTCTCCCCCCGGCAGTGCACTGGGGCTGGGGCTGCCCAGAGCTCCTGGCTGTGGTGACTGCTCAGCTCCAGAGTCTGCCCTGTGGACCTGCTGCCCAGAGCTCCTGGCTGTGGTGACTGCTCAGCTACAGAGTCTGCCCTCCTGCTGGCGACAGGAGGGCAGTCTGCACTGTGACACTGGCCAGGTAGCCACCATGGCACACTTCAACCCATGCAGCTGCACGAGGCCGCCTGGGGAATCCGGGAAGGAATTCTCGCTGAAAACAGGCAGCAGAGGCTTGTTTATTAGGAAAGTGGGGGAAGCGCCAGGCCAAGCCTCTGCTACGTTAATGTGGGGCCGGGCTGCCTGCCAGGACATTAAGTGGAGTAGAATTCCTGAAACCAGCTTTAATCAGCAGATTTTTAAGGTTAGAATTACTCTCTCCTCTCGAAGGCTTGCCAAGGTTAATTCGGGCCTGAGCATGCAGAATTAATGGGCTGGACAGAGGGAATCAGCCTTTTCCTGATTTTGTCTCAAGTTCATGAAAACATCTCTACAACAGAGAGAAGCCAGCTGCGCAGAGCCTTCTGGGAAGGGAGCATCCCCAGAGTCAGGCCATTGATCTGCGAGCCAGTGACGGAAATGCACAGACAGAATCACGCCACACAGTGGCTCCTGCGAGAGACTTGGGGGCCTGCAGCAGGTCTCGTCCTGGGAACCAAAGTGCTTCAAACACCGGTGGGTGCCCAGGTGGGTCTGCTCTGGGGGCCTGCGAGGGCCCAAGCACACCTGACCCTGCAAGGCTGTGAGGACACCTAACGGGAGTCTGAGCCTGAGCTGAATCTCTCAGTCGAACTGAGCCTTGATCTCCTCGACAAACAATAATGATGGTAACAATAGTAATAATGACCCTTCTGTATCTGCTACTGAAAGCAGTCTCAGTGGGTTAGCAGAAAGAAGGGTTGCACTCCAAAGGCTCTGTAACTCTGGATAGAGGAGAAGCACAGGATGGGAACCCTGGACCTCGTGGGCAGAGCAGGAGGAAGAGGCAATGTCCCCAGGAGCTCTGCACCCCCCAGACCAGCTCGCCAAGGCCTTCTGCTCAGGGCTGCTCTTCAGGCCTGAGAACCTCAGGAGGAAAGAGTTGAATGGACGACAGCCCTGCCCCCCCACCTGTCTTGATCAAGCAGGAGTGTCAGGGTCCTAGTGGAGGTGTGGGCAGGCACTGAGCCAGACCTAGTTTTTAGAATCAACTGCACATCTTGGCAGCACTGACTGCGGGGGAGGGACTCGGTCTCTCTGAATGTCAGGGTCCTCTATAGCAGACAGGGGGTGGAGGTGACCCCATTTGTGCAGGGTGCTGGATGGAATGGGAGCACATTTTCAGCGATGGGCACCTAGAAACCTTGGTTTTCCCAGACACAGGCACCAGGTCTCCAGCCCACCCACCTCAAGATTAAGACAGTATCCTCTCTGCCACTTCCAATGGCCTGGACACCACCGGGACAAGCTGGCCTCCAACCCTTTCTCTCTTCCCACCTTCCTCAAACAGCAGGGCTGTTTGAAAATAAGCAGTGGAAAAAATAAAATAAAATAAAATGAGCAGCAGCTGCCTAGGACTCAAGAGCCCTGCTAACATGCTGATAGAAAGGGGGACACAGCTCTGGAGAGAGTAGAGAAGGTTGTCTGAGACCACCTGTGTGCCTGCCCACCCACCTGCCTCCACCATGAGCATCCCCACAGGGCCACCCACCCTGTAGGACTTGAGCCGGAGGCGACAGGTCTGTTTGCCTCGGTGCCCAGGTTCCTAACAGTGTCTAGAAATATGTCGTCTGCACATAAAATGATGAAAGTGCAGCCTTCCCTGTGGAAAGGCCTGGGACCTTCTTTTCTGGCCAGTGGTTCCTTCATATGAGGCCCAGGAACATGGAGACCTGGCACCTGGGAACTGTCAGGCCCACCCCGACTCTGCAGATGAGAGGGGGACCTGCCCAAGGCCAAGGTGCTCTCTGTGTGGCTTGCTCAGCCACATACTTTACAGGACAGCTTCCTCCTGTCAACATCCCGGTCTAGGGATCCTGGGCTGCCAGTGGATGAGATTTGTGCTCCAAGGACCAAGGCCAGCTCAGAAAAGTTGCTGCCCCCACAGGCTGCCAGGAGCGCGAATGCACCGAAGCTTCTAGCAGTCCTTCTGTTGGTGTCTCATGGGGGCTCAGAGCAGACCAGGAGCTCCCACGAGCTCCCAGGAGACAGGGACAGGGTCTCATTTTGTATCTGTTTCCCTGGAGCCCAGTAGTGCTGGTCACCTAGAGGACTATTCAAAAACCTCAAGTGAACTTTGTAGAGAGAATGCCCATCCCTTATAAAGTTAGACACAGAATTAACATATGACCCTGCAATTCCACTCTCAGGCATGTACCCCAAAGAATTGAAAACTGACTCACATGAGTATATACACACACACATCCTTATGAGGAACGTATAACGCAGGCCGTCCACACCGTGGTATATTACTCATCCTTAAAAAGGTTCAAGTGCTGGCAAAGGCAACCACAGAGATGAACCTCGGAACATCACACAAGCTGACGGAAACCAGACACCAAGGTCACATACCATATGATCCCACCCATACAAAATATCCAGAACAGGTGAATCCACAGAGTTGGGGTGCAACTTGGTGGTTACTAGGGACAGAGGGGAGGGGGGTTGCTAATGAGTGGGGGCGGTGGAAAGGTTTTGGAACTAGATGGTGATTGTTGCACAACACTGAATGTACTTCATGTTGCTAAACTGTTTACTTAAAGGTTAATTTTAAGTTATGTGAGTTTGATCTCAATGAAAAGAAACAAAAAGAAAAAGTGGCCCAGGCACAAACAAGGGACATGGATTTCGCTTTGCCCAGTCCCTGGAGAAGCTGCTTCAGCACACACACACTCCGGGGGATAGTAGTCTGGAGGAGACTCAGCCCCATCTATGAGCTTACCTGTGCAGCTAACATGAATTTGCTGAGCACCTATGACGTGCCAGGCCCAGTCAAGGCACTGGGATTCAGGGGGGAACCAGACAAAACAGGTCCTGCCAGTGGGGCTCAGGTCTGCAGAGGGTGGGAGCTGCCTGCCTCTTGGGTCCCCTCCACAGTAGGCTGTCCCTCCCTCCCCACAAATGACCTCCCCTCAGCTGGTCACCTGCACCCACCCATTTGGGTTCCCAGACCTCCACACCTGGCCCAGAGGAGCTTCTGAATAATGGTGTGTTGTTGGGACCCAGCTTAGAGGAAACCAGGAGAGCTGAGGGCAGAGAGCCCAAGGGCCTTTCTGGGTGGGCTGCTGGTGACCTGTCCCTCTGCAGCTCTGTGGCTCTCCTCAGCTCAAGGAGCCTCCCTGGAGAGTGCACCCAGTGTAGGTTTGTGGAAGGAAGAGGGCCCCACACCCCACATCTCAAGTCTTCTTGAGGAGATATGGCTTCTTGTTTCTCTCCATGTCCCCACCTGCCGTAGCACCTGGTACACGGTTAATATTCTGGAAGAGTTCATGGGTCCAACTACCAATGAGGAAAGATGGCTCAGCAGGGACCATGAGCTTCTGTGAGCAGGGATGGTGCCAAGCTGATACCTCCTCCATCCCAGGGCAGGGTCAAGACCTTCCCCAGGCTGTGACAAGGCCATGAAGGCAGCCCCCTGCCTTGGTGGGCGGAGGTCCCTGTGTAGGGCACAGCCCCTAGGGGTTGTGTGCTCTGCACACTGAACTGGAGCCCTGGAAATCCACTTCCAACCCCCTCCCTGTGCATTCTGAGCAGCTCTTGGGTGAGAGGCACGGTCTGCAGATGGGGACACAATGCCAGCGGCTCTCCCCTGGGCCAGGCACAGGGGGTCAGGACTGGCTCAGTGCCTTAATGGGGCAAGGCAGGAGGTTCAGGGATCTGGAGCCTAAGCACAGTGTGGGTGGGAGTCCTGGGGGCTCAAAAATGTGTAAGACCCCAGGACCCCCACCCCCACTGTGGGCTGCGGATCCGGCATCTGCTACAGTAGTGCCCTGCCCAGCCTGGTAATTACACTGCTCCTCCCAAGCCTGCGCCTGCACCAACCTCCCTCCCCAGGACACAGAAGATCCTGCAGATCCAGGATGAGCCTGGGGGTGGGGGCTGAGTCCTTGGCAGGAGTCAGTCACCTACACTTAGCCATGAGCTCTGCCCCACTGGATGACCCTTGGCCTCGGTCCTGTGTTTCATCTGCCTGGTGATGGGTCTATAGGCGCTAGACAGAGAGGATGTGGGATTTTAAAGTGTGTAATGACATGCAGGCTGCATGCGGGACAAATCTCCTAGATGTATAAAATGGGAATGAAACAGGTTTTCTGTCGCCTGCAACTATTCAGCAGTGTTAAAATATGACTCGCTGGAATCCAATATGCTGCTACCCCAAGCGGGGCGGTATTGACTCTTGCAGGCAGGGAGATGAGGCAGTGGCTGCAACCCAGGGCACTTGTGAGTAATTCAATCCCACCTGTCTCCAGTTCTGTGTCTGGGCTGCTTATGAGGCCCACAGGCCCCCTCCCCTCTCATCTGCACTGAGGTGGGGGTAGGTGACAGGGGGCAGCCATCCCTCCTGCTGCCTCTCATGACAGGTGTCCCCTGCCTGACACCACACTTTGTGTTCTGGATGTTTCTACGCAATTCATACCACTGGGCTGTGCCTCTGGGCTATACCTCTGGGCTGCTACTTACCCAAGGCATTGTTCTCTTAGGCTGGCTGCTGGGAGGATGGGTGCCTGAGGTCCATGTTGGTGCCAAGGGGATGAGAAGGCCATATCCCCACTGGGCTGGCTCGTGGAGCTTCACACCAGGCCCCATAACCACAAGCAGGACACCAGGCCTTAGGGTGATGTGACAGCAAGGGCAGAACTCAAACCCAGCCCCCTGCTCACTCCTACCCTGAGCCACCTGCTCCCTTTCTCCCCTGTGGCTGTGGTGAGTGGGAAGGGCAGTGGGTGGTTAACCCTGTTTCCCAGGGGCAGCGGCTGAGGACCTTAGAAAGAAGGAACCTGAGGGCCGTGGCTCTTGGCTCCCACCCACCTCCAGCACCTCCAGCACCTCCACCACTCTCAGGGGAGCCCATCTGCCTGGGAGTCCTGGGCCATTTCTGAGCTTCCTAGTGAAAGTCAGGAACCCTGTGTCAGAAAAACGCCACTCAGCCGCCATGGGCACCATGTTGGGTACAGCTTCAGATGAGAGGCTCTGGCCTCACCCTGATGAGGGGTCCGGTCTGTGCCCCCTTGCCATGCTCCCAGGGTCAGCCTCTTTGATGCTGTTTTTCTTAAAAACATGCAAACCACCATCTTTCCTACTTAGCAGTGGCTCCCTGCAGCTGTCCTGAACTTCCAGACACTATCCCGGCCTGCTCCTCACGATGCCCAGATGGGCCATGTTGGTATTGATGTTCACAACAGATCACTGTTTATTTGGGGACATGTTTTACTTCTGTGCCTTGGAGCCATTTTCTGCCTGTGTGTGCAAAGCAGCCTGGATGGTGGCTGTGGGACAGGCAGGCAGCAAAGCTCAGGGCCCACAAAGGGATCTGCTACAGTCTAAAACATCTGTGCCCCCCAAGGGAGTGGTATTAGGAGGTGGGGGTCTGGGATGTAACTAGATCATGGGGACAGAGCCCTCAGGAATAGCATTAGTGCCCTTACATAGGAGGCCCGAGGGAGACCCCTTGCCCCTTCCACCAGGTGAGGACATAGAAGGCCCCGTCTGCACCTTGATCTTGGACTCCCCAGTTTCCAGAACTGTGAGAAACAAATTTTTATTTTTTTAATAAGCCACATGGACAGGCCCACCCCCAGGTGCTCCCAGCCGGGATACAGAGGGACTCGTCTCTGCTGGGGACCTCAGCTCGGTCCTGGCAGGGGTCCTTCCTGCAGACAGGCACAGACACGCTCCATACCCACTGAAGCACCAGGCTTCCTGCTTCCTTCTTCTTGGCCCAGAACCTGAGATGGCAGCACTTACAGAATGGTCATTTGTGGAGAGCCTACCCTGTGTCCATGTTTGCAGCTGGCGAGTGAAGCACGCCTGTCTGTGTGGCCCCACCCCAACATTTGTCTAGGGAAGGTAGGAGGGGGTCCCCAGACCACCTCTCTGCTCAGCAAAGCCCAGGCCTGGAGCCAGGGGGAGGAGCGAGGGGTGGTAGAGGGTCTCTGAGGTCTGTGGGGTGCTTCCTGGGGGCCTGATTCAGAGCGTGGGCTCTGGGGCAGACTGACCTGGGTATAAACCCCGAATTATTATTACTGTGTGACCTTGGACAAAGAGCTTACCTTCTCTGCACTGAAGTGTCCGAGAAAAGCAGAGAACAGCCTTGACCTTGGCCAGTAGTGAGCCTGGCCTGGGATGCAGGGGCTGGTCCCAGAAAACCAGCAAAGGGCCCCTATGTAGAGCACTGGTTTTCTATCCTTCTTTCCAGGAGAAAGGAGATGATGGGGTTCCTCCCTCCCCTCAGGCTAGGGAGGTTGCCAGGACCACAAGTCCATTAGGTGAACAAGAGAACCCCCAGGCAGGTTGGGAGGTCTGTGGCAATAGCAAAGACAGTCTGAGTCCTTGATGTCCCCTGAGGCTGCCCCATGTCCCTAGCCTAGTGAGTGCCAGGTGGAGATGGCAGAGCCAGACGGGCACTAAATGGGAGCTCCCAAGGGCTGGCAGGATGGGGACAGTCTGTAGGGGGGAGTTGAAGTCTGGATGAAGTTGGAGACCCACCCAGTTTGGGTCTTGAGGGGTGGGTGGCCCACTTCTGGGCTATATCAGGAGCTCAGCTGGGGGCTGAGGTGGGGGAGTCCAATGTAGGGGTGGCCCTGGAACCGCCAGGGAAGATGCTTGTGGAAGCTGGGAGCATGGCCACTCACACCAAGTGTTCAGCAATTCCTGGACCCACCAGCACCCCCGACATGACAAGCTCCTTCTCCTCAGGACAAAGGCAGGGAGGGCCCCCACCATCCAGCTGGCTTGACTCCTGTGCTCTTCCTCCACCCCCATCCCTCAGCCAGCGCCTGCCACCTGGCACCTCGGGGTGTTCCAGGTGCCTGTCCTGTGCAGTAGCACTCTCCACTGTGGCACTCAGTCCCTAGGGACATTGGGCACTGTCTTGGTGGGGGAGTGTTGTACCTCCAACAGTGCCTGGGACAGTTCCCTCCGCAAAGAATGACCAGCTCAGGGGCGGCGCCTGTGACTCAGTGAGTAGGGTGCCGGCCCCATATGCTGAGGGTGGCGGGTTCAAGTCCAGCCCCGGCCAAACTGCAACAAAAAAATAGCCGGGCGTTGTGGCGGGCGCCTGTAGTCCCAGCTGCTCGGGAGGCTGAGGCAAGAGAATCGCGTAAGCCCAAGAGTTAGAGGTTGCTGTGAGCCGTGTGACGCCACGGCACTCTACCCGAGGGCGGTACAGTGAGACTCTGTCTCTACAAAAAAAAAAAAAGAATGACCAGCTCAAACGCCAAGTCCCCTGCAGACCTCAGTACTGTGCCTGGGAGGTAGGAAATGTGGTGAGAGTGGGGATGGGTGGGGCGCCCATGAGCTGAGGGGACCCACTGCAGTGTCTGCCTCCAGAAAGCTGTGTGTACCCCACTTCTGGAGATCAGATGCTCTCACGAGAACTGGCAGGGGGCCATGTGCACTGTTCCACAGAACCCCAGGCGGACCATAGCCCTGGAAGGGACTTTGAGGGCTGTCCCTTTCACAATATCCCCTACACATGGTACAGACTGGGATGACACAAGCCAAAAGGCTGCCCCTTCTGCAAGGGAGGCTCCTTCACAGCCCTGCAGAGGTGCGGCTCCAGAGAGGCCTCTGTGCCCAGCCGCACCGCCACAGCCACGGGAGCACCATCTGTCACTTCACCCAGCTGAGGGTCATTTAGGCCCTTGGCAAACCTGTGGTCACCTAGCCTCTCCCTGTGGCCAGGCGCATCCCCTCCCTTCTTGGTCCCCCAGCCCCTCCTGGCCGGAGGGATCCCCTGCGCCATGGGCCCGTAGCCCCAGATGCTCCATCTTTCTGAGGCTCTGTCAGGCCAAGCAGCTTTTGTGATCAAATATTGTTATATTTACCTAAGGATCTGTTAGGAAGCAATTTTTGAGATGATGAATATTTAATGAAATATTTAAATATTTAATAGGAACTTTTTCAAACCTGACTTAATAATCCATGTCATAGGGAGAGGAAAATGGGGTTCGTGTTTTAACATTTTCACTTCCTCTGGTGCTCTTGGTGTTCACTGGGCCTTTTTTTTTTTTTTTTTTTACCACAGCAGAGTTTTAATTATACTCAATATTCCGGAGAGAAATTCTTTTCTCATTAAAACTTAACTCTTGCCGACAGCAAGGTGAGTGGGCGGGCAGAAGATGCATCAGGTTGGAAAACGTTTGGAGCTGAAAGGGCCTGCTGGGACCGTCCACTCCCTGGCCTGAATCCTTTGTTTTCCAGATGAGGAAGGCACGGCCTCGCCCAAGGTCACACTAGGGATCTGTGGCCACACCCTGATGGGACCTAGGTCTGGGACTCCTATGGTCTGAGAGCTCTGGCCATGACACCAGCCTGACCCCCAACAGTTTACTCGAATCAAGGCTGACATCAGGCAACACCTCCCAGCCTTGCTCCCTCCAGCCCTGGCCATTAGTAGCAGCAGCAGATGAGACTTTTGTCACTTAGGAGGCAACCTCAGGCCCCGTTGAAAGACTTCAAATTGAATGCTGTGCCAGACTCTCCTAACAGGCGGGTGGACGTGATTGAGGCCATGTGCGTCCCTGCCCTGTCCTGAGTGTCCTCACCTTCTCTCCAGCTCCTCCAGTGTTAGATAGCCTTGGGCCCCACACCGAGGGGTCACCTGAGTTCTCCCACCCCGGAGCTGAGACTCTCCCTTCCAAGCTGAGACTCTCTCTCATCCAGCATCACTTTGGCTGGTTTTGCCTTGGGTGGGCACCCACATCCTGCCGGCCACCCTGGCAGCAGCCTCCCAGCACCCACTGTGGGCAGTGGGGCGTCCTGGGCTCCAGCTACACTCTCTCAGGACTTCCCCATCCGCACCTGCTCTGCCTCAGCCACTGCCAGACCTTCTTCAGTCCCTCCTCGTGGAGTCTGCATGTTCCTATGCTCGGATCACTCCAGGAGGTTCTGGCTCTCTCTTTCCCACACCTTTCCACTGCACTTCTCAGTCTCCTTCTATCCCCATTGGTCCAGTTCACACAGCTTTTCCTGGTAAGTTCAGGTTCCTTTGATCCCTCCCCTACCCCCAGAAGGCAGCTCTCCCACCTCCCACCTGACTCACAGTAATCACTCCTCCCCTGTGCCATGGCTGCGGAACATGCTTCCATTCCAGCACATTTTAATCAGCCGTTTCTAGTCTGTCTCTCCCACTGGGCCGCAGAATTTACAAGGAGTGAGGAACACGTCACACACATCATTCTATATTCTCCGGGCCTGGCATGGTTTTCAGCATAAATTAGATGCTCGATTGTTTGTTGAATGAATCTTCGAACCTCTCTATGTCTTTGTATGTTTTTCTTTGCTTTTGGAGGGTTGGGGGAGAGCTGATTTCTATGCTCAGCAAACTTGCTTTCATCCTTGGTGTGCTGCTCAAACACCTAACTATACTCCCTAGCCCTAACCCTACACGCTAACCCTCACATGGGCTTCTCCTCTTGTCCAGCCCTAATTCCCCCAGGCGGGAGTCAGTTCTCCTTTCTTGGTGCAAAGAACTTTGTAGCCATGCACTGGAGCGTCATCTGCCTCCTCTCAGTGCTCCCTGACTCCTGGCAATGTGGCACTAGCCATCACATTGCAGAAGCTACTGTGGCCAGAAGGACCAGGCTGAGCTGCCAGACACCAGGGCAGCCTACAGTGCCGGGCACAGAGCAGGTCCTACTTGAGAGGCTCTTGGGTCCCAGGGCAAAGGTTTTCTGTCTCTGGGGTGCTTGTTTCCAACCCTGAGGCCATATTCTAGAGGAAGGACCTGACGTATGAAGAACTGACATTTTTAAGTTGGTGACTCTTTTAATAAGGGGTCTTTAAATATTTAGCAAAACAGTGGAAGAGGCCAATTCAGCCAGGAGTGATAGTTTTAATCTCATGGAGCACCAGCGGGTTTCCTCCAAGTGAGGGAAGCAGCTTCTCTTGGCTCCCATCCCTATCTCCTGCCTCCAGGAATTCTCCTGATCTCTACTGGAGATCCTGAGGGGGGGGGGGAGGGACAACTTCTGGGCCCAGCAAGACCAAGAATGGCATTTCCTGGACCTTGTGTCCAGGAGAGGCATGGGTGGAAGGCTGGGTCTCCTCCTTCTGGCCTGCTTGCCTGGGACCCTCCCTCCCCTTCCCACTTAGGACCCTGGGCAGGATGTTGGGGGTAAAAAAAAAAAAACAGAAAAGAGGAGGGTGCAGAAACTTGAGGGACCCATTCTGGAACTCAGTTCTCCCTTTCCCCCTAATTCCCACATTTATGAAACCTAGCTCTGGCCTCGGCCCATCCAGAAAGGCTCCCCCCTCCCCTTGCTCTGGGCTTCCTGCTACCTTGACGCTAACCCCAGGCCACTGAATTCATCTCTTCACTTGTCCATCTCCCTGCCCACTCCACACAGCCAGAAGGCAGGACTGGGTTTCCAGTGCTAAGAAGAGCTCAATAAATGTTGGTTATAGTGCTGAGGTGGCCCAAGGGCCAATTTCCAGAAAACACTGATTTAGATGCTCAGGGCTGGGTTCACCTCTGTCCTGGCTTGCCCAGCACCGTCTCTAGGTGCTTCCAAGAGCACTTTGACTCAGCCATTAACTCAACACTGAGACTCGCCACATGCCAGGCCCTCTGCTGGGCTGAGCATGCGGTGGGGTCTGGAGCAGACCTGGTCCCTGCCTCAAGGGGCCCACAGCCCATGGAGGTGGGAAAAAGGGCATCAGGCAGGTCATCACACACCCCAGGGCATGAATTCCACATGTGACTGGGCTGTGAACTGGAGGCCACAGTGCTCTGAGGGCTGTCACTGAGGCTTTGACCTGGGTGGGGAAGCTGGGAGGGGCAGCTCTGTCACAGTGAATGAGCTTGATAAGTCAGGAGTAGGGTAGGGGAAGAAGTGTGCAAAGAAAGAAAGGGACAGAAAGAAAGGACACCCATGTGGCTGGGCCCAGAAGGTCAACAGAGAAGGCGGCACCTGGGAAGGCGGGGCAGGGTGGTGGCAATTCTTCATGGCCCTTTTGTCTGACGTCTGTCTTCTCCACAAGAATACCAGCTCTGGGGGCAGGGACAACACTTACCTTATTCCCTGCCAATTTCTCAACACCAGTACAGCATGGCATATAGTAGACGCACGGTAAACTTTTGTGACATTAGCTAGCACATTCTATTTTAGCAACAACCTATTGAAATAGTTCGGGTAAAATCCACCTGCACCCATCAGGAAACGGAGGCCCTGTGACCAAGTCCCATATTGAGTAAACTGTGGGGGTGGGAGCTGAACCCAGGACTGATCTGACCCCCAAACCTACACTCTCGTTGGGTGTGTGGTTTTGCTTTGCAGTCCTCCCCCAGGCAGAGCTCCTTCTCCCTCAGAGCTGCTGCCACCACCTTCACGAACATAGCCCAGCCATTGGTATGCAAACCCGCACACTCCTCTACACAGGCCGCCCGCCTGTCTATGCATATTTCTTTATTAAAATGGGGGTACTTTAATCTCAGTCTAATTTTGTCTTTAGGGAAGCTCTGTCCCCTGGCCGCCTGCAGCTAAAGCCCCCAGGAGGCGGGTGCCTACTTTTGATTCAGGCCGTCGCATGGATCTGTTAACATGTTTGTCTCCTGTATCTGCCATCTCTTATTTATAATCCCGCTCAGATTAATGAATGACAGTAGTTCTCATCACAGGAAATTTGATTAATCAATTTAAGTGCTTAATCACCACAGCCTTTTTGAGAGCTGAACAGAAGGGATCTTGCTTTGATGTGGGTGAATTTCGGAAAGAAGCAGGGCACCGGAGACAAAATAGTCTGTACTTCTCCTTGAAAACACAAGGGCTCACACAGCTCTGGGGGAGTCCTGGCAGGGGGCGCAGAAGCCAGAGGTGGAGGCTCTTGAGAGAGGACTCATGGGTGCCTCAGGCATAGAGCAGCCCTTGGAAACTTCCAGAATTGAGGCCTCCCTTGGGCCCGGGTTCTGCTCAAAATCTGAGCTACATGTTGGCCAGGCAAGGAGATTAAGTGGGCAGTGCAGGAGGACCCACTTTGGTGTAAGTACAGGGAGGCCTAGGCATGGTCCAGCCACACCCCACAATGTCTGAGGGGTACCAGGACTTGCTCTTTGTGTGGTAACCACATGGCAGACAAGCAGCGCTGTTTCCCACAGGCTACCCTCCATGGCAACAAATTCACTCTACCATTAGGCATCAGCTCAGGGCACTGACTTTCCCTGCAGAGCTGAAAGCAAATCCAAGTTGTATCACAGCTCCAACGGCCTGGCCTCTTCTCTCCCAGGAAGCTGATTCAGACTGTGCCCTCCCCCCACACCTCCAGGCTTCTCCGCTTCCCGACCCTCATGCGGCCCAGACTTGGCCTTGTGTGTTCACATCTCTTAACTCCCCTCTCTCCACCACAGACGTGCCTCTTTCTGAGATCATCCCTGAAATTGCTCTTTATCCCTCAGGATTGGCCCAGCGTGGGGCCAGGCATACAGCAGGCACTTAGTAGCAGCTGCTTTTACTTTCTCAAGTCAACGAGAATTTGAGGACAGTTTTCTAACAGTGTGTCCAAGGGGGGTGCACACTCTGGGGGAGCACGTCCAGGTGCTGGGTTGGGGAGTGATTTGAACATGTAGTCCATATTATACCAGGTTTTCATTATTGGAACCTGTTATTTTGAATTGCAAACAACAGAACAGAAAACTCAACAATAAAATCTTGGCTGGTGGAGGAGCTCAGAAGGTCCCAGAAGACAGTCCCCCAGCAGTGGCCAGGCTGGGGGAGAGTTTTGGAATGTTCACCCAAAGGAGACAGCTCACAGCAAGGGCTGAGAGGCTGCGCAGACAGGGCTGGGAAACTGAGACAGATCAGCTGCCCAAAACCTCTAGGAGGGCAAGAGGCAGGAGACGGAATCTCCCACTTACTGAACGCTTATTGGGCAGCTACTACGTGGGGTCTAGGTTTATTGTCATTTTGATCCCAAAGCAGCTTCAAGAAGTAACTGTCACCATCACCTGAGGAAACCGAGGTACACAGAGGCGAGGTCACTCAGCCCCCGAGCCACAGAGAGCAGGGGTGAGAGGAGGGTGGCCAGCTGGCTTTGCCTCTGTCACGCCAGCCCCCATGCTACGAGAAGGCAGGACCGGACCCTTGCTTCCAGGTGCTGGGTTGGGGGACTGCACCTCCCTCACCTGCTGCTCTCTCGAAGGAAAGCAAATGTCTACGTTTGACAGGTCAAGAGTGTGTGGTTCATGCTGTTTGGAATAGCTGCTCCACAGAGAAAGGCTAATTTTGGAAAAAGACTGTTAAGAAATATATCCACAGTGACTGTACCACTCAATCAACCACTCAAGATGCAGACTGGCCCGGTGCCGTGAGCCTCCTTCTCTACAGTGTGGCCAGGCCTCCCTCCCACCGGAGCTGCCTTGCCTCTGCCCCTGAGACCATTGCCACCCACCCGGCCTCCCCAGGCCCCAGTGGGGAATGAGGGTCCTATCTCCCGACTAGTCTGGAGGCTGCGGAGACTCAGATCAAAGCTGCATTGCTCCTGGGGGGCAAAGTGAAAACCTCCTTCCCCTAGGTGCTGGGCACAGAGCCGGGGTCGCCTGACCCATTGGCTGTTCTCTAGGTCACTGGGCCACTCACAGAAGCCCAGCAGGTGTCCACCCAGTGCCTCCTGCTCTCCGGGAGCTTCCTCCCTTCCTTGCCACTGAGACAGGTTTGCTGGGCCTCCACAGGCCTGGAGAAGATTCTGTGAAGGGTCCCCAGTCGTTGTGTTTTATAAATGAGGAAGCCAAGGTCGGTGCTCCTCAGCTCGGAAAGCCCCCTGGAGGCTGGGCGCACTCTCCCCTTCCCTTCCCCTTCTCCCCCACACAGAGGGGCTCAAGACCCTGCACCCTGGAGGCTACCTGCTCACAGGTAATCACCTTGGGGCCGTCCCAGGTGAGGACTGGCACAGGTGGGGTCTCCTCTGAGTGCCTGCACGTAGGAGGCTGGATTTGGGGGCTGTGCGGGGTGGGTGTCTGTGTGTGGTGGGCACCCGTGCTCTACAGATGCCCAAGTCTGTTAAGAAGCAGCACAGAGGGTCCATAGTGGGGAGCTGCCTAGTCCTGCATTGGGGGTGTGAGAAAGGACACTGACATGCTGGAACCCGGCACGGGACCGAGGACATACCCTCGGTGCACGGTCCATTTAGCCTGAACTAGTGGAGGTGGCCAGGGAGGCTTCATTCTCTCACGGTGGCGTTTCCGGGGAGGGGCCAGAATCCAGACCAGGAGGGATGGGCCAACAACACTCCCTTCGATCATGTCTTGCTGCCTCTGGCCCCAGTCTCAAGGCCTTTACCTGCCCACCTGCCTGGGCCGGCCCCGCGGGCCTCGACTTGGCCAGGAGATGGCACCTCCTCTGTGCCTCCGCCTTCACCTCTGTCCCTCTCACGCTTGAATGCCCCCTTACCCGATTTCAGCTCACACTTAAGGCTCGTGGCGAGGCCTCTATTATCTGCATGTTACCTCCTTTGTAGCTCAGAGTATTTTTTATATTTGCTGACCTTGGTGTCTGAATTCCCCTTAGAAAGTAAGGCCCGGGTGGCTTCGTGTAGCCAGCTGTACCCCGAGTGCCAGGCGGCACCTGCAGGAGCGGGTACCAGGAACACATGAACAGGGGAGTACAGGAACCTGTGGGGAATGCGCCTGCAGGGGTCCTCTGGGGATGTGGAGACCCCTGGTCAGCCCAAGGCTGCGTGCATCTTTCCCTTCAGACCCAGAGACCAGGATTTCCTTGGGGCAGGGTCTGTTTGTTTGCTTAAAAGTCAGTGGTCCCCTGTTATGGGTTGAATTTTGCCCCCAAATTCATTTGTTGGAGCTAACTCAGAATGTCACCTAATCTAGAAAGAAGAATCATCGCAGTATAATGATAAGGAAACCCTCAGCACTCAGGGTATTTCAAATGCCCTCCCCAACAGCCAGCATCTCCCACCCGGTCCTGCTGGGCCCTCTCTAGCCTCCCAGCCTGCTTGGAGAGCCCCAGGCAGGCCAGGCCAGGGGCACAGGGAGAGGAATTTCTCCAATCTGTATTCATATCAGTCCGACTTGAGCTGCCTCAGGGCTGAGTCTACTCTGTAAATAATGGGCTAAGAAAGCCTAGGGCCCTCTCCCCTGTCAGACCAGGCTTGTTCCCTGTTGCAGGTGTAGGGTGGTGGTACCGGAGTTTCTCAGCTCCCTCTTCTGCTAGTGGGAGGCCTCTTATAGCTGAGAAAGAATCTCTCACGGAGTCCAGCACAGCCAGGACCCCAGGTCAGGCGCTGTGAGCACAGGGCTGTCCAGGCTTCACCACAGGCAAGGTGCAGGAGGAGGGTGAAGCCCCTGAGCTGGGCCCTCTACATGGGCCACCCAGGCTGGTCACCCCATGCTGGGTAACTGCGCCCCCTCCCACACTATGTTAGGCTGGGAGTCCTGCAGGCAGATCTATTGCTGGTTATGGTTACCTTTCTCGGGGTGATGGAAGGTTGATGACTCTGCCTTGGAAAGCCAGAAGGTTCTATTTGAAAACATCAGTGGCAGCAGGGCAGGGATCCCATGGAGAGAGGCCCAAACTTGAGTCCCAAACTTGCAATCCTGGAGCTTGGGAATTTTAGGCTTCAGCCCTCCGGGATCCTGCCCTGAGAGCAGGGAAGGGATGGGGCAGGTGCAGGCCTGGCCTCTCCACCAGACTGTGAGCTCAGCTGGGACAGATACGCTGCTGGTGGTCCGAACGTGTCTCCTCTAGAATTCGGGTATCAGAATCCAGGGTCAGGTGTTGTGTTATAGCCACATAAATGGACTAAGGCAGGAGCTACATGCACCAGACTCATTTTAGAGCACCCACTGTGTAGGACAGGTGCTAAAACATAGTGGGGAATCAGGGGCCATTGGTTGAATGAATGAATGAATGAACGCGTGAATGCTGCTTTCCTCCCCATCCCCCAGGGGCGGCCAACCCAAGGGCTGCCCAGACACTCCCCATACAGTGTCTGCCCTGCCAACGTGGTGCAGTGAGTTAGGAGGCATCCTTGCCGCCGGCTCCCTGTGGCTTCATACCCTGCAATCCCATGCGTGGTAAGAGATACAGGTGCCATGCGCTGATCCCTGCACATGCTCAGGGCTGTAGAGCACAGCCCCTCTGTTCTGAGAGCGAGTTTGGAAAGAAAAGGAGACAGGGCCAAGGGCTCCCAGAAGGAGGAAGGGCAGGGGGGAGGCATAGGGGTGCAGGTGGGCAGGGCAGCAGTGGAGGCCAAGGCCCAGATGGCAGACTTGATGCTCCCCTGTCCCCATGCACCGCATGAGGAGGGCTGAGAGCAAGCAGGGATGCGCACTGTCCGCTGTCGTAGACAAGTAAGCCTCGCTTTCCTTCACAGCCCAAACGCTGACACAAGGTAGGGACTATTCCCATCACAAGGATCCCTCCTGTCGCTCCTTTTAGCCACACCCCCTTCCCTCCTGCCCACCCCCTTCTTAATCCCTCAATCCCTGGCAGCCACTAACTTGCTCCCCAGTCCTATAATTCTGCCATCTCAACATTATCTAAATGGACTCCTGCAGTCTGCAGCCTTCTGGGAATGGCTGTTTTCACTCAGTGATACTCTCCGAAGAGTCCTCTGAGTGGCTGAAAGATGCCAAAAGCTCATCCCTTTTTCCTTCCATCAGTGAGTGATGTGGCTCCCAGCTCCCCCGTGTCCCTGAGACGCAGGCACCCAGAAGGACCCTGCCTCTAAATAGTCCTTGGGAACCTGGAGGCGAAGGGTGGGGCTGGGCAGAAGTGGAGGATCGCCCAGCCAGCATCTTGCAGAAGCCCCTACTGCCAAAGTTCCATTGAAGGGCCACCAAGGAAAGGGAAGAAGGGTGTCATCCCCTCCCCTGACCCCCACTGGCCTAGCAAGGAGGCAAGGAGGCCCTTGCAGGTTGCAGAGGCCTGGGTGAGGAGGCGAGAAGGCAGCCCTCCCTCTCCCCACTCCTGTCATGACAGGCGGGCAGCCACAGCCTCGTGAGGAACTATTTCCTGCAGAGCTCCCTGAGGGGCAGGACCAGGTCATAGGAGCCAAGTACTACTCAGCCACGAGACCCAGGGCTCAGCCATGCGTGGTGTTCACAGGGAGGCGCCCGCATCTTTCTGAGCAGTGACTGTGCCAAGGCTGTGGACCTGTTAGGTCTGGAGACCTCCTGGGGATCAGCCCCTGTGAGGAACCTGTGCACTCAGTGGGGCAGGCCCTGGCTGCCAGGCTGCGCTGCCCTTTGCGACCTGTCTCCCCAGCAGGACTCGGCCTGAGCTCTGTCCATGGACTCGAAATAAACAAGGCCATAAATAATTCTCTCCTGGTGGCACTGAATGCAGAGGGCCTTGGATAGAGATAACAGGAGTGGCAGGGCCACAAGAGGGTCAGCAGGGAGGCAGCTGTGGCTGGGGAAGGAGCCAAGAGGGGCCAGCATGGTGTCAAGGGGCAAATGCCTGCTGGCCTCAACCTGGACGGATGGAGGCAGAGTGCTGGCCCTGGCACCCACTACCCTGGGCCAGATATGACCCCACAGGAGTGTCATCTCCCAGAGGGAGCCCCAACTTCTCATGTCACTCAGTCCTCTCTTACTCATCTGCCCCAGCACAAAGACTGATCCCCCTGCCTCTACGCCCTGCCACTCCCAGGACACGCTTCTCCCATCCCTGCCAACCCTCTAGATCATGTGAAAAGCTCGCAGAAAGCCCTCCCAGACTGAAGTCCCTGGGACACCAATGTGTAGTTAGACCTGGGTTCAAATCCTGACCTCACTACTTCCTGACTGTGTGACCTTGGCGAGGTCACTTTCCCTCTTTGGGCCTGGTTTTTATCTATAGAAGGAAGATGTAATGAGTAGCTCACAGGTTGGGTGAAAGCTAAAAGAGGGAGTGTGGGCAGTCCTGGCACCTGGCACGCAAACGACAACCGCAGAGCTCATGGCTCCAACTTCCCCAGCGTCCCCTCAGTTCTACGCTGGTCGGCCTCGTCTCTAGTCTGCCGTGCAAGTGTTGTTCAGTCTCCTCCCCAGGTTTAGTTCTTCTTCTCCAGAAGTGACTACAGGCTTCCCGAGGCTCAGATGTTCCCCAGCATTATCAGCAAAATTCCTGTGTGCCACTTCATTCTGGGTACTAGCCGTCATCCTGCCGACAACACACGGCCGCTGCCTCCTGGGGTCTCAGAGTCTGGTAGGATGAGCGGCACCCACACCACATGTGCTAAAGGCCCCTGAGCAGATGACTCAGGGCTTTGGAGATTAGGAGTGGGAATGGGAGGAGGAGAGGGTATCTCCAGGGGGTTAGGTTTCAGGAAGGGCTTATAGAGGTGGGTCTCAGCCATCAGGAGGGATTGGAGCAGCTCAAGGGAAGAGCTTACAGCGCTGGGAAGACACTCAGCAAGGGTGCAGGCATCCTGATCTGCAGATGGGCTGGGGTCTGCCTGAGAGGTACCATGGTAGGAGGAAGCAGACACTGTTAGTTGGCTTAACTGCCTGGTGCCCACTTCAAGGTGGCCATCCATTCAGGTAGAGTGGGTGGAAATGCCCCCTCCTTCCATCTGCAAAATGGGGCTTGCCCAGTGAGGAGCCGAATCCACTGTAGGGTGGGCTTCCAGCAGGCTGGGGCCAGGGCCTGCCATGGGCCAGGACTTGAGGAACTAGAGATCTGCATGCCCACACGTCCAGGTCCTCTGGGCCAAGGTCAGCTGTGCTGGCCACCTGGAGGCAGCGAGGCTTAGCCAGAGGCCGTGGTCAAGGGCTCCCACTTTTGCCCTTCCAGACCAGGCTTCCTGACTGGGCTCCTCAGGAACTCAGCTACAGAGGAGTCCCAAAAGTAACATCTCTGGCTTCTCAGAATGGCCCAGGGGAAGGACGCTTTGGGGTTGTCAGATTGGTTTGCTCTCAAAAGGCTGAGCAGGTATCTCTGCATCGGCAGCAAGCTGCTCTCCCCGAATCCCCATAAAGTGTCCTGCGTTTCCACTAACTCATTGATCCAATGCCTTCCCAGGCCTGAAGATTTCTTAACTGTCATCACAAGGTTAGAAGAATTGTGAGTTGGAAAACTATGCAGCATATTAAAGTCAGGCTGAAATATTGCCACAATACAGAGAAATATTTTATATTTATTCTCTTTTAGAAATTGTTATAAAGGGAATATAATGAGAATGTTGCAAACGAGTGGAATATTTTCTTCTAACCTGACAATAAAAATATGTCAAAAGGATGTGTGAAACTCTAATAGGAAACACGATGGGCCCTGGAAGTGCAGGGATTTAGCAAAGATTTTACTCGGCATCTTTATTGATTGGCCCACAGAGGCTTCTAGAGAAGGCTTCCTATGAGTGGACATACCGAGGATGGGAGGGGAAGAAATGGTGCTCTGTGTATCTGACCAGGGGCTGTCACCGCTCAGATGTCGGGGACTCATACACACCTGCAGACATGGAGCTTCGCTGGGCCTCAGAATAGGAGACTCATACTAACATGCCAATCCCCCTCATCCCCATTACCCTCCTCGTCATTGCCGCCGTCCTCATCATCGTCCCCATCACCATCATTGCCATCATCATGGTCTTCACCACCATCATCTCCAGGCTAACTGTTCCCACGTGTGGAACGCTTACAATGCACTGTGCCATATGCTAATGGATCCATGTAAATTATTATCATACATTTCAAATTCACAGTAACCACATGAGCTACTCTTATGATTATCAAATATGAAAACTGATGTCCAAAGAGGTTTTTGAACTTACTCAAGGACACACACCCTGTGAGTGGTGGTGCTCAAATTGGAACCCAGGTCATCACAGCTCCAACATCCTGATAAAACTATGTTTCAGATGAAAAAGCCTTTCATGGAATCTGCAAGCACTCCAAGAAATCTAAAGATGGGAGAATCTTCTCCCTCAGAGGCCTTTGTGCTGGCATATCGTCTCAGCCTATGGTATATGCATGTATACACACACACAAACATAAATAATATACACATACACAGATACACATCTGCATGCATACCCACATCCAAATATACATATATAGATGTACACACATGCATATACATACATATACATCCAGGCATATACACACATAGACATCCAGGCATATACACATGCATATACACACATAGACATCCAGGCATATACACACATAGACATCCAGGCATATACACATGCATATACACACATAGACATCCAGGCATATACATACATATACATCCAGGCATATACACACATAGACATCCAGGCATATACACATGCATATACACACATAGACATCCAGGCATATACACATGCTTATACACACATAGACATCCAGGCATATACATACATATACATCCAGGCATAAACACACATAGACATCCAGGCATATACACATGCATATACATACACAGACATACACAAATTCATCCATGCATATATACATATGTGCACATACGCATATACACATATACACACATATATATACATACATATACACACACGCATATACAGAGGGTGACAAAAATGTATACACATTTTAGGAAAGGAAAAAACTATTAAAATTGCAAGGCCACCCTGAGCAAGAGGGAGACCCCATCTCTAAAAAAACATTTTTTTTAATTGCAATACTCAATATATGCTGATAACAAAAGATGAATACAAGCCGCGCTTGACTTCTGCAATTACAAGAGGTGCTCAAAGAATATATGTAATATAATATATAATACATAGATAACACCTCTTATAATGTGCATATATTTTTGGCATCACCAGCACATACACATACACACATATACATATATATGTGCCCACATATGCACACACACAGACACAGACACACAAATACCTACAATGGGGCTGGGATGACTTATGTCCTCATCATCGCTGTCAGCAGACCAGAGAAAATTCCACTTAATACACATGCACGGAGCCCCTGCACTGGGCCCGGCTGTGGAGAGCCAGGGGAATAGGGCACAGGGACGACCAGCTCTAAGACACACAACCACAGTCCAGGCAGCACAAGGCACGGCACACAGTCATTCTGATCCTGCACAGGGGTGGTGGGGACATAGATTTGAAGGATACAGTTTCATCAGACAGGTAAGGGAAAGGGGTACGTCATCCCAGTGGAGAGGGCAGTGCGGGAAAGCAGAGACAGAGCCAAGAGCTTTGGGCGATTTCGGAGTAGGACCCTAGAGCTTATCATACCTCAGGGCTGATCCTTGAGGACCTGCAAGGTATGAGGGACTAAGTGCCTGGGGGCAGCCCTCACTTGCCCAAAGGCTCAGCAGGCCACCTCAGGGGAGGATTTCTCAAATTGACATTCAATTTCCCATAGCTAAAAATATTTCTGCAGCCAAGCCACTCAAGATTATAAAAGAGACTAGAGATTGAAAATTAAATACATAGGCGCTCAGTGTTGGGAAGGATTTGACCTTCAAAACTTCCTTTCAATGAATTCCCAAATAAAATACTATTTATACAGCTTAAAGAAAATTATTGTGTAGCCCCGTACTAAATATTCACATTCCAATTTAGACTCTGCAGACTTTCCCAGAGCTCCGAAGCTCTGGCAAGAGCAACAATCAGTGAGTGTTGGAGAAGGTCTTTCCAAACCCATTGCTGTAGAAAGACTGGGTTCGGATCGCTCATAATCGACTTATAAATATTACATTCATGTTCCCCAAACCCAAATAGCTGAGCATTAATCTCTTAAGATTAGTGACTAAATGTGCTGGAATTCACAATGAACAAATAGGAATGAAGCTTTTTTGACATATGCCGGCCACTTAGGAAGCAGCCGAAAGGTCAGCATTATCTGGGTTTTTTTTTTTTTAATCAAAGATGGCCAAGCTCATTTTCAGGGTGGCTCAGAAAACTCCTGTCCCCACCTCCTGGAGCCTCACTTGTCCTTGAGGATGGGGACACCTCATCTTCAAGCCTCTCCAAGTCTCTAAGCCACTGCCCTGCTTCTAGAAGATTCATCCAGGATACCTTAAGAGGGGATGACACCTGAGAATTTTGGGTAAAGAAAACGCACTCTAAAGGCCACCGCTGAGCAAAAAGGCCTTCCTGGTGCCCCGATAAATTACTAAAAATACAGGCTAGATCTAAGGACCAAATTTAATCTCTACCTGCCTCCCAGGAGCACAACTGTTCAGGTCTTTTTAACTCTGATCTTGCAATTCTATGTAAGCCCTGATTTATAAGTCACCTGCAGGCTAATACGCTGAAACTAAGCACAAAAATGATCCAATTCAGAATTCCCATTTCCCCAAATCTCAGATTTCTCCTTCCCAAATGTGGTGAGGAAAGGAGCTCGCTCTCCCTTCCCCACTGCCACCCCCTTCTTCTTTTGCAGAGTTGTCACCAGGCCCCAATTACAGCTCTGAGCCAGGCTGATTAATTATGGATTTGCCAAACCTTGAAGCTTTCACTAAAGTTAATCTTTTAAACGATCTCCATGTAAATCAGGCCTTGCTCAGCCAGGTTCAGGGCCCTCTGGTTTATCTAACAAATAAGTATCAATCGAATTGATGCAGTTATTTAGCAGATAATAGGCTGTGAGTTGGAAACCCCAAGTCGGCAGTTTTGGGGGGAGATTGTTCTGCTGGTCTTTTGTCAGTAGCCAGGACTGGGGTTGATGCTGCCCCCAGCCAGCCTGCCCCTTTTTGGCCCCACGTTCCTAGGTGGGGCACTCAGGGAGGCTCTGAGGGGCTAGAGAAGTTGAGAATTCCGTGAGCCTCAGACTGTGTACCTGCAAGGCTTGAGGGAGGTGCCCTCACCTCTTTAAACAGCAGGCTAGAAAAATAACCGGTCAGAAGTGCTTCGGCACAAGGATGGGTGCCGAGGCTGGGGGATGGAGGGAGGGACCCTGCCAAGAGGCCACTGCCCTGCCACCTTACCCAGGGCCTCAGCTCACCGCAGTTCTTGAGGATGTGACACGCTCGTGGTCACTGCAGTCCCCTGTCTTGGCACCCAGCACCACACCTGGCATAAAGCAAACCCTGGGTAGGTAAATGCATGGTGACAGCATGAAGGCACAAATGTCAGCCAGCAGTGACTGGCTCAGTGGCTATGGTGGGGGTAGGGGGAGACAGGGAGGCAGGACCCACACAGTGGCATTTTTCACTGTATAGTGGGACTGGAGTCCACAGTGCAAGGGAGACCCTGTGGCCCCCAGCTAGGAAGCTCACAGGGGGGATCGGGTGCTCCCTGCTCATTTGCCTCAGCGGTGGAGTGAGGTGGACAGCCCGGACAGCCCAGGGGGAGGCCCTCAGGTATGTGGAGGGTGCCGGCCACATCTGACCTCCTTCGGCCATAGAGGAAGGGTGGCATGTTGTGGGGACTTTGCCTCCTTCTCCCTCACTGTGCTCTGACCACAAGAAGCTCCTGGATCTGTAGACACCCTGACCCACTGCCCTGCAGCCTTGTCCACACTCTGCCTGCATCTGCAGACGCCAAAGGGCTTGTCCCTTTCCACCAAGGCACAGCCACGGAGGCTGCTCCTGAGGACCTAGCCTTACAGCACCCACCCAAAACAAGGTCTTTGGAGGACTGGCCTCCTGCCCTGCCCTGGCAAGATTCACAGAGGACGACTGACCTGGGGTAGGGGACAGCCAGGGCCTCTTTCCCCAGGGTCTGCGTGGCCCCTGAGGCCCTGAAAGACCCACTAGCAGCATTTCCTTAGGCCTTCCCCACACCCGCTGGTCAAGGCCTCTTGGCCTGGGGTCTATGGACCCTTTGCGACCCCACAGATTGATGTCTCATGAGGTGATGTATATTTTTTATTTTCTCTTGGGGACTAGGGTCTGAGTTTTGGTCCAAGTCTCAAATACATTCAAGCTCTCCCCCAAGTAAGTATGCAGCGCTTACGGTCTAAGGGCAGGGGCTGGGTTCCCCAAGCTCTCTTGGAAGTGACTTTGACACCAAGTCCACTCTGCCTCTCTCCCCTCCCTATGCAGGGACACCCTCTTCTTCTTGCTCTCAGTCCCCCCACCCCCCTGGGAAGGATGCTGATGGCCACACAAAGCTGCGCGTTCCTGCTTCCCTTCCAGAGGAGAGTGGTTTATCTGGCTTGGGGACAGCTTCCCCTCTGCAAGTCTCAGACTGCGCTGAACTTGGCCAAATGCTCATCTTGCCTTATTGAGCAGCAACACGACACTTTCAGGCCACACTTCCCTGGTCTCTGAAGCCACCTCCCAGGAGCCTGGGCATGACTGGACTTTAGCTGGAGACTCAGGGGAAGGAAGTGAAAAGTTTAATCCTCAAGAAAGTATCATCAACATCGGGGCCTGTTTTCTTACTGGCAACCCGTAAGCTGCACAGACAGGCCGTGTAGAGCCAGGCTCCAGCTGCCCACCCAGCTTCCCTGCAGCACGTGGGCTGGGAGTCACCAGGTAGAACCCCCTGGGGGGGCAGAGCCCTACCCAGCTCAGCCAGAAGAGGAGGCTTGCTTCATGGGAGACCCCTCACTATGATACATGAGGCAAAGTGATGTTTCTAAGATCTGGCAGAGAATAAGAAAAATCAAAGCAATTTAATTTGTAGAGCAGAGGAAATGGGGTGGGGGAGGGGTTTTAATTTAGTTTCCCTTTTAAAATGTCTGTTGATGTTTATATGATAAATGACTTCGGAATGGTTTTAGTTGATACAAGAGAGAAGACACTGGCCACACAGGATGGCTGTATCTGAGGGGTAGCTTTCTTACAGGGAAGAAAGCGATGCCCAAGAGAAGGTGGCCCTGACTGTAGAGCCCAAGTGGGGCTGATGACAAAAGGTACGTGCAGGTGTGTTTACCTGTCCTCATGTGCCCACCAAGCACCTATGGCGGGTGCCGAGGGCTCAGCTGCAACAAAAGGCTAGGGCAGACAGCGAGGGTTCCCAACAACCCTCAGTGCTCCCTGAAGCCCGAAGCAGGAGAGGACATTTGGGCCAGGTCTTGAAGGATGAATAGGAGTTCACCTAGTTAATAAAGGTGTAAAGAGCATTCAAAGTCGCTTCCCTTCTTTCCTCCAATCCTCTCTTACCCATACCCTATTCTATTTTCCTCCAGAGCACATTTCTCTTGCTTGTTACCTGTTTATTTGTCTAGTGAATGAATGAGTAGAGAGTGTGTGCAAAGACCTGGACACACCGGACATCAGGCCGTGGGATAGCCCTCCCTCCTCCTTATCATGGTCCACCCGATAAGGCAGGCAGGGAAAGTCGTGGACAATTTTATTGGTAAAGAAATTGAGGCAGAGAGATTAAACGGTTTGATTGCTGTGGAATTCATGTTAATCCATGACAAAGGCAAGATTTAAAAATGAGTATGAAGTATGATCTCACCCAAATAGAGCAATAGGTAACAAGGGGAATGTGGCGAGGTGTCAGTGCTGTGCTGGTTCTAGGAGTGGGGATGGGGTGCTCTCAGCACCACACCAGGTGATTGTCAAAGAAGCGTGCCCGGCCCAGAGAGGCAGGTGCCAGGGGCAGGCACTCTCTGTGCACTGATTCTGAACCAATTAGGAAGTCCTACTCCCGGCCGGGCCCTGATCTGGACTGGACTGTGAGGCCCACATCACCCAGGGCTCTTCCCCCGGGACTCTGTCTGACTCTTGCTACGTCTTCATGAGCCTTACTGGTCATAATTGGCTCCCAATCGAGACCAATAGGGAAAATATGTTCAAAGCACTTGAATGTGCACTTCCATCAGTCTAGGCTCTGGAAATGAGTCCTGTCGGGCAACCTGCAAAAGGTGTTCATGGCAGTTTCAGACACAAACCCGTCAAAAGTTTGCATCTGCTCCTAAAGGCCAGTCTCTGGGAGCCAAAGGGAAGTCCATCCTTGTCATGGTCCTTGTGGACTCAGTGGCCCTGGGCTGGCTGGGCCAATGTGGGGGGTTTGGGCTGCAGGGAGCCCCCTGCCCACACAACATGTGCCAGCCCCATGCTGGAAGCTGCTCAGAGAGCCAGCCAGTGTGGGTCAGACAGGCAGTGCTGACAGCCTGGCCCCACTGGTTGTGGGCTGTTGGCCTTGGTCTGAACCTCTCTGACCCCATTTTTCCTACCTGTAAAAGAGGGATATTAAAATACTCATTTTGTTTTTAATATTTGCAGTCCATCTTCATCATGGCATCCCATCCCCTGCCAGGCTGCTGTGACAGGCAGCAGAGCCTCTTATGTGGAGGGGGTATAGTTATCTGTGCTATCTGTGCTGTCAACACCTCACCCATGATGCACCCTTCCTGGCTTATGCTATGGACTGTCTCTGGAGGCCCAAATCTGCTATCTTCCCCAGACTGGCTCCCTTACCCCTGAAGGGCCTGCTCACCTGCCCTCCAGCCCCCTAGCCCCCAGGCTTTCCTCTGGCCTCTTCCCATATGGCCTAGTGTCTGCCCTCAACACCCAGAACATGTACATGCAGCTGCCCTTTGAAAATGAGCATCTTGAGAACTGGACCACACCCGAGAATACGGTCCACAGTGTGCCCTGGCATGGGGGAGAGCTCCAGAAGCTCTGTCCAGCCCCACTCTGTTGCTCACCAGCCACACCTGCTCCCTGCTTTCTTACATGCTCATGGCTTCTGATATGTGGCCCTGTTCTCCCTGGACTGATTGTAATATCTCAAGGACCCCAAGGAGGGTCTTGGGAGCACTCTGAAGGGCCGTGTGCTCATCCACCCACACAGCCATCATGTGCTAGCAGGGTGAGTTCACCTCCTGCCCCAGAGGAGGAGCCACATGGATGAGCAGAATGAGACCCGATGGTTGAGCCCCACATGCTCCTGCCTGGCAGGTGCTGAGCTGTGAGTCCACTCCATCCGTTGACCGCAGATGCCTACTCCAGGGAGAAGAGCTCTCCTGCCTTACTGGTCCTCCATCCCCACCCTTCATCCAAGGACACACCTGAGACTGAGGCAGTAAGAACGAGCACCAGCATACAAGGCCTTTCGTGTGCCAGCCACCATCCTTCCCGTCACATCTGCTAATCCTCATGTAGCCCAAGGGGGTTGCACTGCCGCCATCTGCAGCTCACAGTGGAAGACACAGGCCCAGAGAAGCTCAACAACTTGTCCAGTGAGCCCACTCATAAGTCACAGAGTGACCCAGCTGGTCCCTAGCCTTGGCCATTACACTCTACATCCTCTGCTTAAAAATATTTAGCCAATGCATATGGAACATGAGAGGTGCCCGGGTGCTGCATCAAGGGGTGGTGGGAGTGCCCTGGATGGTGGGCAGATGAACATAAGAGCTCAGACACGGAGGGGCAGTAAGCTGGTCTGCGCAGTGAGGAGATGGCTAAGACTTTATCCCCAGGGAGAGGCACCTGGGGCAAATCGCAAGCCCCCAAAGCACTTGCCATCCAGCCTCCAAGGTGCTCCAGGCTTGAGTCCGGGAGGAGCTCAGAACCTGGGAACATATACTCTGGACCAGGTGGGCCCCCACCGGCCTGGCCGAGTGCCCTCCTCAGAGGCCTTGTGGCACAGATGGATTTGCATTTGGACGCCTCTGGCTGCTTCTCCACCAGCTTGGAGGCTCAAAGAACATGCCGATTTTGGCTCAGGGCACTGCTAACATTTGGACTATGAGGTTATGTACGTGGATCTCTAGGAGATTGTGCAGGGAGCAGGGACTTGTTCACAGAGTGAAGACACATCCAGCTCTGTGGAGATGCAGGCTGGGGGAAAAACTTCACGCCAGGGCCACGTGGGAGAGAAGCCCTCCTTGGCCTGTTCATACTCTTATGCCTCCGTTAGACTCCACTTTCTGAGTGCCACAGCCCTGGCGCTGCTGCAGGCACTCAGGATACAGCCGCTAATAAATGCAGCCCCGTGGACACCAGTAACTACCAGTGAAGCCCAGAGTATTGTTCAGGCAGGAAGAGATGGAATGCAGGAAAAGAAGACAAGGCAAGGAGGAAAGAGAGCCGGGCACTGGCGGGGAGGAGCAGGCCAGGGGTCCCCAGTGGTGGAGGAAAGTGCCAGAGGGAAGGCCCCAGGTGAGGATGGTGCAGCGTCAGGAGAGCAGGGACACTGCCGGCATGAGGAAGGCTGAGGTCCTGCTCCGAGTATGCTGCCAAAGCCCCTTGGGCATATGGAGGCCACCAGCAACAGAGCTTTTAAGCCGAGGGAGGTGGGGGCTCTTGCAGGGTTGTGGGCAGGGAAGTCACCTCACCTGGCCTGTGTTTGGAAGTGGAGAGTGGATGGCAGGGGCTGGGAGGAGGCTGCTGTGGGGGCTGGGACAGCTGGGAAGTGAGGTATTGGTGGGGCACACGGCTGGGGGAGGAGGGGAGCAGGAGAGGAGTTAGGATGCTCCAAGGTGTGCGGCCAGGAAGCCTGGAAGGACAGAGCTGAGAGGGAAGGGCTGCAGTGCAGCAGGATTGGGAGGCCTCTGGGGCCCAGCGTTGGCCCGTGACATTTGAGACATTTATTAGGTAGCCAGGTGGAGGTGTGGGTAGACAGCCGGATGAGCAAATGTGAAATTCAACAGATAAATCTGGATGAGTCACAAATATTTGGGGACATGGGTATAGAGACGGTTTTTCAGGTCACAGGGCTGGAGGAGATGACCAGGAAGTGGGCTCTGGGTTCTCCACCCTGAAGAGGAAGAAGGGTCCCGAGACGGAGGAACCCGAGAGTAAGAGGAAGGCTGACAGAAAGTGGTGTCCTGTAGCCAGGTCGGGGCAGCAAATCCAGAGGCTTGCCAAGTCCCCTCAGAAATGGCCAGTGGGGAGGGGCCAGGTGTTGACACAGAGGAGGGGCCTGGGTCCCAGACTTGCCTTCCTAAGTCATATAGAAAGCTGGCTTTCTCCCATCATGGGAATGGGCTCATTCATCCATCCAGCCTTGTTTGCTGAAACCTAACACGGACCCAGGTTCCCTCACAAAGGCCAGGGGGCCAGCGGCCATGGGGGATGCCTCAGCCTCCGAGTATCATTTCCAAAAGAAAAAGGAAGGGTCCCTGCCAGTTGGCATTGCTGTAGCCCTTCAATTTGATTTGGTTATAATTCTTTAAAGAATTATAAAGTCAGCAAGCTGTCTCCCCTGGGAGGGGACCGACACTCAGCACAGAAGAGGTGACAGGTGTGCTGGGCCAAAGACAAGGAGGTGGCAGGAGCTGGGGCCTGGAAGATGCAGAAATAGCCTGCACCAGTCTGGGGCACGGCCTCATCACTGCATCGAAGAGGGAGCCGTGCTCATGCGCCAGGGCAAAGGAGACCTGAAATCTCTGAGATGACTGCTGTCGCCCCTGCTGTTCTGGGTCAGACATGGCCCCTTCTGAAAGGTGATTGATCAGGATCACTTCACCAGTAAAGAGGGTGAAGACACATTCTGCTCAGGCCGCCTTCTTATCCTGAGGAGCAGAGCAGGATGAACACCCAGGAAAGTGGGCTGATGGCGAGAACAGAATCTACCATGGGATCCATTCGCTTCTCTAAAAAAGACGCGAAAATGCACGTCCGGGCACACTTCTATGCACGTCCTGCACAACAGGCTTCCAAAACTCCTCCAGGGCACTGGAAAAATTCTCTTCCCAGTCAAGTACGTGACACAACTAGCAACTGTCTCTCAGCAGAGTGTCGTGCGGGTCCGGGTGCCCTGGGTTTGCTCAGCATCTGTCTTTTGATGGCATGAAGATGCCTGTAGCCTCAGGGCTCCATATTTACAGCCCCGCCACCTGTGCCATGGAGACATCATCAAGTGGACTCCACTCAAGGACTCGGGTTACGAGTCTTCCAGCAAGCTGGGACGAGCATCATCTGAAGGCTGCAGTCTCTGGCTGTAAATATTCATTGGGGCTTCCTCTCCCTCTGTGGGTGATGTTGACTTTTTTCCTTTTCTTTTTGCAAAGAGTTACTGTTTTTATGGTTATCAAATCTTTGATGATGTTGCTGAGTCAGGGATTTAGCCTGTTCAAACATGAAGCCATCAGATAGGCTCTGAGTGTCACTCTGCACGTCACGTGGGCTCTTGACCACAGGCAGGCAAGGTGGGGTCCTGGCCATGGGGAGGGTGAAGGCTGGGACCCTCACTCAGCCGCTGTCAGGAGACGATCTTTGGCAGCAGGTCCTGGGCTGCAGGGGGTCATGCCTGGGGTTTTCAGTTCTTCCTTCCCCACTGTGTGTGCGTGCATGTGTGTGTGTGCGCGCGCGTGCGTGTGTGTGTGTGTGTGCGCGTGTGCACCCGCGCGCACATGTGCTTCGGGGTCCAGGCTGCCCTGCAGTGAAAACTCCCAGGCCTTTTCCATGTCTGCCCTCCCAAGTTCTCCTGTTTCAGCTCACTTTAAAATCAATTGTAATATATCCTCGTTGCTACTTCCCTTCAAGGAGGAAAGAGCAATGAGATAAAATGCTCAAGCCACATACTCTGCTCTTTGTCTGAAACACAAAGCTCTAGTCACCATCCCCTTCAAAGCTCCTTGTGCTGCCTCTGCTGCTGAACAGGCAGTCAGCTCTTTCCTGCTTGGTCACTGGCTTTGACTGTGGTTCCCGGCGACGGCCAGGTCTCAGCTCTCCCATCATCAGCAAGGAGAGTTCCTGTGTCAGATACCCAAAGAACTTGAGCGTCACCCACTGAGATGTCTTAGAGAGAAACCTAGGCTGGGTAGCTGGTGTCTCTCTCTGAAAAGAAAAAATTAATCTAGTTTGCATTTGAAAGCAGGACCCTGGTCTTGGATCCTAGATAGAATATTCAACTTCCACTGTGGACTAGCCAGTGACTTTGGGCAGGTTACATCACCTCTCTGAACTCCCCTTTCCTCCAGTGTAGACAGTGGTCATCTCCACCCCACGGGTGGCCAGGAGGGTTTGACACAGTCAGTGGGAAGTGCTGAGCACTGTACCTAGGACTGGTGACGGGCACAAAGTGTCAGCCAAGGCCCAGGAAGCCCTTGGGAGGGAGGGGTCTGGGCAGGGGAGGCTCTCACACCAGCCTTTCCCTCAAGGGCAGCCTGTCGGGGCATGGGCTTCAGTCCCCACTGAAGGTGGGTTTTCTTTTAGCCTGGACTAGGTCAGGGACCAGTGAGCCGACCATTCAAGGGACAGGACTGGAGGCCCTTCCCTCAGAGAGAGGCCAGGGTTTTTGGATGTCTTGGGCTACCAGGGGCACCCTCTCTCTGGGTGGCAGGATTCAGCCAAACAGGCTGCTGTTCCTCTTTCATCCTTTGCTCAGCCCCCTGTCTCTCCACCTGGGACTGCCCAGGAGAAGAAAAGTGAAATCTGGCTGGTGGGCCTGCTAGGCCTGTCTCCCCCTACTCCCACCGTGGTTCACTGCTGGGAGAATCACTGGGCTTGGGATGTGGCTCCTTCTCCAGACTGCTCCTGTGACCTTGGATAGAGGGTCATGGGCATGTACATGAAGGAGCCCGAATTACTGTCTGCAGAGAGCCAGGGGGACTGGGGCCAGAGAAGCACTCCAGGGTGTGCTCTGGCCTCTGCTGCTTCAGGGTAGGCCGGGGGAGGAGAAAGTCAGGGAGGCTGGGACAGATGGATGGCTGGGCACAGGGTGCCCAGGGGCTGTAGATGATGGCACATGAGTTGGAAGGGGCCTCCCAGGCCCCAAGCCAATTAGGACCAGACCTCAGTTTACCTATTTGCCAAATTGGAACACTGGTCTAGATGATCACTAGTCCTCCCAGCTCTGATGCTGGCCCAGTGAGGTATGCTGTGGAAGCCCAGAGGCCAGGGATACCTGCATCCAGGGCTTATATCCAGGTGTCAGTGTCCAGAAGACAATGGCTACACATACCCAGCTAGGCCCATCACCAAAGGCAAGAAGTGCCTGCGGGTCACTGAGAAGACTCCAGCCAGGGCACAGGTGCTGCCCAGGGTGGGAGCTGCTGAAGCTGCTCAACAAAGGCTCAGGGGCTACATCTCATACTCAATAGACATTCTGGGGAGCTGCTGGGCCGTGCCCTGTGCTGGGTGGTCAGGTGAGCCGCCGTCCTGGGCCACACACTGTGCTAGGCACTCAGGTGAGGAGTTTCCTGGGCTATGCCCTGTGCTGAATGCTCAGGTGAGCAGCCGTCCTGGGCCACACACTGTGCTGGGCACTTAGGTGAGAAGTTTCCTGGGCTATTCCCTGTGCTGGGTGCTCAGGTGAGCAGCCATCCTGGGCTACACACTGTGCCAGGCACTCAGGTGAGTAGCCATCCTGGGCTGTGCTCTGTTCTGGTGGCTCAGGTGCAGTCCCTAAATTGCACGCACTCTGGCCCTGTTCTCAGGCATCTCCTGGACCCCCATCTCAGGACTGGGCCAGGGGGCTGGTCTCTGATTTTCCTCTGAACGGACCCCAGCTGGACTATGGGGTCACTGTGAGCTCTGCCTCAGATGGTCTCTGGGAGAGGACAGGACAGGGGAGATTACACGTGTCTCCCTGTGTTCTGAGAGCCAGGCCTGTCCCTGACCTTTCTCCAAGTCAGGATGTTTGGCCCTCTCTCTGCCTGCACCAGTGTTTGTCAAGAGCTCCTGGTTTCTCTACTGACAAAAAAAGTTCTCCCCTGGAGGTTGGGAGCACTTGCCTGACATGTGCAAGGCAAAGAGGGATGAAATACCCAAACCTTTATCCAGACCTTTGCTCTGCTTCCTGGGCCATGCCCGCAATGCCTGGCAATGCCATGATTACCCAGATCCGCGCTGAGTCTCGGCCTCACGGGAGCACCTGGGCTGAAACCCTGCCTGCTGGTGTGGGCTCCCCAGTGTGCTGGGTGGAGAGGCAAACTGAAGAGTTACTTTTAGTCTTAAAGCCTGGAGGGGCCTACGCCCAGCCACCCGCACTCTTTGCATTTGGGGGTGGGGAAGTGAGGCTGACACAGAGAAATGCCTCCCTCCAGATGGCCTGGCTCTTGAGGGGCATCTCAGCCCTCCCACTACCACCCGGCCTTGTCTCTCACCCTGAGACTTCAGGCTCCAGGATACATGGGGAGGGGTCCACAGAGCACAGCCCTTCCCAGCCTCTGTGATCTGGTACTGCAGATGCTGCCTACAGCCCCCCAGGATGGGTTCGTGGCCCCCTGAGGCCCAGCTGCTGCCAAAGGTGTGGGCTCTGACGGCATCTTTTCCCTCTTTCAGAGTCACCGCCCTGGTAGCCCTCCAAGTCAGCTCCTCCAGCAGCCCTGCTGGCCCACAGCCACAATAAGGTGGTCAGGTGGGGGTACACTGTCACAAACCTACCCACGGCCCGAGCAGCAGTGTCACCAGAGTCTACTCCAGAGGGGCGGTTTGGCCCACGTGTGTCTTCAGGTAATCGAGGGGTGTCGGTCAACCACGTGATCACAGTCTCACTAAGGGCAGGCCATAGGCTGGCTGCCCTGGGGCCACAGGTTCAAAGCACTGCCAGAGAGCCCAGGGCCAGCTGGCTGGGGACTGAGAAACTGAACTGACAAGGCCTCACCACGTCCCCTCTCTCAGTTGGGTGTACAAGTCTAGGAGCAGTTTCTGCACATGTAACTCAGAACAAAAACTGGCAGAAAGTCAAACAAAGTTTTCTGAAGAGCTTAAATAACTCTTTGCATCACCTGGGCAGGCGCAGGCTGCTTGCGGAGTCAGAGACGGCTGTTCTGCCACCATCAGGGCCCAGGGGCCTCTGGATGTGGTCCGTTTGGCATGTGGGCCCCGTGTGCGCGCGTGTGTGTGCACACGTGACAACATGAAGACAGAAAAGGCAAAGCGTTATTGGCAGCCCAGTGTCCAGGAGGAAGAGCCTTCAAAGTCCCCCCATCCTGTCATGTAGCTCAGATTTAGAGAATCGCCTCGTACAGTAGCTTCTGGTATTGCTGGTTCACTTCTGTGACAACTGTGCTCTAAAGCTGCCTCCTCCCTCCTTGTCAGAGTCTGGGGTCCAGCACCAGATGCAGGGAATGTCGGTTCACACTGCCCAGCTGTGACACATTCCCCTCCCACCCAGGACTTGGCAGCACCCCCCCCAATAAACCTTCCCTCACTCTGGGTCCAAAGGAACATGCAAATCAGAAGAGATTTACTTCTCACAAGGAGAGACATGTACCACAAACCCGAGTGCCTGCAGAAGCCCCAGCTCAGCTGTTAGAGGGGGACCCGTGCTCCTGATAGCTCGACCTCTGTCCAAATTGTCCTTCAAACCTGCCACAGCAGAGTCAGGGCCTGGGCAAGCAGCATGAGCACTAGACTCACCATCACAGCAGCACGAAAGACCCGAATCCCCGACATCAGTACAGCTGCCTACAGAACAATGCTTCCTCCTGTCCCTCAAAAGCTGTGAGGGCATCCTCAGCCAGCTTCCAGTTACTCATTCAACACAGAGTCATGCTCATCACAGTAATGGCCGTGACTAGTCAGTATCAACCTACAAGTTCATAGAAGGCCCACATCTGCCCAGAGTGGTGTTATACCCATTTACAGATTCAGAAACTGAGGCTTGGCAAAAACAACTCACACGTCAAAGCTTGTTGTAACTGAGGCCCCAGGCTTTGAGGCCCATGCTGGTGCTCCATCAGGATGCCCCACCGCTGAGCCAGAAGATGCAGAAGCTACACAGGGGACATGTCCTACTGACCTGCAGGGGCCAGGAGAGGAAGGGGGGCCCGGGACCCCTCAGCCCCAAGGCCAGCCTCCAACAGCGAGCCTCACCTCCCACCTCAGCGTGTGTGAGGGAAAAGTGGCCACGTGTAGCGCTGCCCTCGTCTTAATGGTATTCTCACTTCAGCCCAGCTGTGTAAGTCATTGTTGTACTAAAGAGACCTTCATTTTATGCTGATCATTAACCGGGGAGGCGTCATACTCCAGATTAGTTCTACTAAAGACATGAAATTACTTCTATCAATTTCGTTGTTCTGCAGAGACTTCCTCAAAATGGGTTTTAAATGGTCTCTCAGCTGCCCCCAAATAAACAAGGCCTGCTCTGCCATCCATACAGGCGGGTCCGGCGGCTGCGTTTGGCCCCTCGTGTCTCAGAGCTTGACCTCCTGCAGGGGAACCCTAAGCAGGACAAAGACGGGGTCCCTGACAATCTGGGCCAGGGAGGGCTCCACCCACCATGCAGCATGGACAACTCAGATGACAGGCAACGTGACCCTACCAACTTAGGAGCTCTCATTTCCAGTCAGCTTTGTCCCTGGTCACCGGCCAGCCTCACAGGGATAACAAACATAGAAGGGTGGTCTCTGCCTGGAAGGGGCTCACCTTCTTTCTGTGGTGCAAGGGACAGCCGAGGGTCCCTTGCACCACAGCACATCAGAAGTCCATGTCTAAATGTATAGGACTCATGCGTGCGAAGTGGGGTGTCGGAGTTGGAGGAGACCAGGGCAGGACTGAATAGGAAATGTGAGGTGAAGGCAGCCCCCGGGAGTGGGCAGCAAGCCCGAAGGAGGTTCAGGGACGGGGCAGAGTACAGGGTGTTCAGTGGCCAGCAGGCTACAGCTGGACAGGGTACAGGTGGAGTGGGCAGCAGTGAAAACAGGTCAAAACTACAGCATCAGATAAAGCAGAAGTCAGGCCAAAAGCAGAAAATTAGGCAAAAACAATACTTTATGATGTTAAAGAGTAATTTCCAGTGAAGGAATAACTGTCAGGGACCAAATAAACAACGTGCAACTTACAGACAACGAAAGTTAAAGAAAATGGGGCGGTGCCTGTGGCTCCAAAGGGTAGGGCGCCAGCCCTATATGCTGGAGGTGGCAGGTTCAAACCTAGCCCTGGCCAAAAATAACAAAAAATAAAAAAATTTAAAAAATAGAGAAAATGCAAGAAAAAATAGAAACACACTAATGACAGGAGACATTAGTCCCCTTTCTCAGTCCAGGATAAATTAGATGAGAATGTGTTAGGATATTAAAGACCTAATAAGATAAATTATGATTAATAAATAGAAAAAATTATAAATGCATGTTCCTTCTGACTCAGAAAACCCACTTCTGGGATGTACTTTGCAGATACGTTTGTGTAAGTACAAAACGACTTCCCTCAATACAGTTTGTCATAACATCTGTCCACACAACGGAATATTATGTAGCATTAGAAAGAACGAAAGAAGGAAAAAAGAACAAGGAAGTTTTCTGCAACTACGGAAAACGTTTTCTGGGTTATTCCTTTAAATGACAGAATCAAAGATCCATAATTCTGAACAAATGGACAAGAAGCCCAAGAAAAAAGGTGATCAGGAATATGTATGCGCATTTATACAACGAGGCCTTCAGGTAGCACAAAGGAAAAATCCAAGTATGCTCAACGCCATACCTCATTTACAATATTATTTTGAATTTTGAATCATGTGAACGTGTTACTATGGTAGCCAGGATAATTGCCATGCAAAAATATCCACATCCTAATTCCTGGAACCTGTGAATATATTTCCTTTCGTGGCCAAAGGAACCTTGCAAATAAGATTAGGGGTAAGGTCCCTGAGTCAGGAGGCTATCCCGGATCATCCAGGTGGGTCCAGTGTGTTCAGGTGGCTACAGAAAAAGGGCAGAAGCGTGACATTGCTAGCCTTACAGATGGGGAGGGCCATGAGTCGAGGAATGCGAGTGGCCCCTAGAAGCTGGAAAAGGCAAGGTAACGGGTCCTTTCCCAGTGCCTCCGAAAGGGACACGGCCCAGACGACAGCGTGACTTTAGCCCTGTGAGACCTGTGTCAGACTTCTGACCTCCAGAACTATGAGAGGATAAATTTGTGTTGTGCTAAGCCACTAAGTTTTTGGTAATTAGTTACAGCAGCTGTTGGAGACTAATATAAATCACTAAATTTTTAAAAATTACATGGAAAACATCAGAGATGATTTTTGGCTTATTCTACTTGTCTGGCTTAGAAATTGTTTATGGCAAGAGACTCCTGGGTTAAGGCTAAGTAAGTACACAGCTTACTGGGTCCAGAAAAGACAGGATGAGTGTGAGGGGTCTGGATGCCCCAGCTAGGGGCTATCCCGGATGGAATACAGGGGCCCCAGGCTGTTCTCAAAGCCCAGAATGTTTGGAAAATGGGGCCAGCATTAATCAAGGGCTACATTCCTGATGACATCTGTCATTAGGCAGCCTGTGACCTTGGGCAGCCACCTTCACCTAGAGGCCAGTCCTGCCCTTGGTATCATAAGGGGGTGGCCAGACGATTTAAGTACAGGAGCTTTGGAGTTGTAACTCGGACATCAGATCCCACCTGTGTGACCTTGAGCTTCAATGTTCTCACCTGAAATATGCAGATAAAATCACCCACCTATATGTTTGTGAGGGATGAAATGAGCTTGTAGATGTCAGCTGCCCTGCCCAGCACCAAGCCCACAACAGGTGACAAGCGAATAGCATCCCTGACCCTCACCCTCCAGGACGCTCTTGGCAGGTAGGACCCCATAGTCAAGGGAGCTACCTTGCCCCTCTGTGCCTATTTTCTCACTTGTAAAATGAGTAATTCTAATATGTCCCTTGGGAAATTGAGGTGAGGATTCACTGAGACCCATCACAAGCGTCAGGAGCAGAGGCCAGCACATGGTATCTCTCAGTAACTTCTTCCCATGCAGGTTTTATAGTGGTCCCAGTCTGCAGTACTGACCCTGCAGTCAGGAGGCTGGTGGGTTTCCTTGGCCATGGAGGGAAACTGCAGACAGCACTCGCCCGTCTGTCTATAGCACCACCAAAGCGCCATCTACTCCCAATCCCAGGCTTGTGTTATCCCCTGCCTTTCCCTCTTCTCCCCTCCCACCCCTTAACATCTGACTGGCTCCTGCTCATCCTTGAAGGCCTTGTGTCGCCTCCTCCAGGAAGCCTTCCCTGATTATTCTCCTCTCTCCTCACTACATACACCCAGAGAGAACTCTCTCCCTGGACTTATCTGCACAGTATTATTTGTATTTTTGTGTCTGCCTCCCTCACTAGGCCATGAACTTCGTGAGGGTTAATATTATTTCCTATTCATCTTAGTATCTTGAACACCTAACATAGTTCCTGGCACATAACACATGACCATTCCTCATTCATTCAACCCATTTTCTGTAAGCACTTACTCCGTAAGAATGAGTGGATGCCTCTCCCACCTGCCCCATCCCTGCTGTGGAAAATGCTTTGAGAACATTTCCTCCTCTCAGTAGGGACACTGTTTGAGAGAGAGACCGCTTAGGAGGTTAATGTGATATATCTTTTAGTTTCAAAAATAACGTCTTCTGTATCCTCCACACCAGCTTCTGCTCACCACTTCTTTTTGCCAAGGCTGCTGCTCACTTCACCCGCTTGTGTTCACTGTCAAGTCTAGACTGAAGCCCCTCCCAAGGTCAAGTGCAAACCATAAAGAAGGGAGAGGAAGGAGAAGCTGGTGCCCCAAGTACAGTGTGGCTTAGTGTTTGTTATACCCTTAGCATGACTGGGGCATCTCACGGGCCCCCTGACAGGCCACAGGAATGAATTAGATTCCTTCTAATGCCCACAGTGCAGGGAACAAAACAAACATCCCATAGGAGACAGAGCCACCTGCCCTGGCCTTGGGGAGATGGATGGGGCCAGGTGATGTCCTGCAGGAGGAGGCGGCAAGAAGGGAGGCTCAAGCTGGGTCTCCCAGATGGTAAAAAAGAATGGTAAGGAGAGAGGTGCTCTGGGAGGCAAAATGAGGGAGGCCCAGGGGTCTTCTGAGGCTACGTGAGAGGTGGGAGGAGGTGGCTAGAGCCCTGCAGAGCACGTGCAGCTGCTCCTGACTCATCATCCACCCACCTCCATCCATTCCCCCCAACATGCAAATGACAGTAATACCTGGGGTAGGAGAAAAAAGAAACGACCAGGTCTCAACCACTATTCATGTCAGAGGCTGACACCTTTGCTGTCTTAGTCACTTGTCTCTAACATTCCTGGGAGCAGTAAAGGAGCAGGTGGCTCAATCCTTGTTTTAGGGAAGAGGAAAACTACAGCACACGAGGTTGATGACTCATTTCTTCAGGATGACTCAGAATAATGAACACTGGGACCATAACCCAGTTACCCAGTTCCCAGACCTTGTTCCCGCTGCCAAGGAGACAGCCTAGAGGGTGGGGGTGGCAGTTGGGAGGGGTCGGGCTGGATATGGAGCCAAAAGGCCTAAGCTCAGGTCAACATACAACAATCAAAAATCAACATAAAATCAGAAATGGGAAAGCAGCATGATTTATGATAGCAACAAAAATATAAAAAGTTAAGAATAAATCTAACAAAATACGTGTAATAGCTGTGTGCTAAAAATTACAAAATTCTGATGAAATATTGGGTATTTGTTTCATCCCCCAAGACCTAAATAAATGGGGAGATGTACCATGTTGATAATTTGTAAGACTCAATAATTACATAATGTTAATTTTCCCAAAACCGATCGATAGGTTCAATGCAATTCTAATCAAAATCCCAGTAGGTTTTCTTTTTTTTTTCAAGAAATCAAACTAATTCTAAAATTCATATGGAGAGAAAAAAAAATTAAAAAAAGGAAAGAGTAAAAGAATCAAAAAACAAAAATAAAATAAAATAAAATTTATATGGAAAGGCCAATGAGGTATAATTGCCAAAACAGTTTTGAAAAAAGAATAAAGGTGGAAGATGCGTGCTACCTGATTTCTATTACATTACAGCCATCAGGACAGCACGGAATTGGCAAAGACATAGATAGCAATAAAAAAGAGGACAGATAGAATCACAAATACATATGTTTGTGTGTGTATTTATATATATAAATCACAGTTGATTTTTTTTTTGGTAGTGACAGAGTCTCACTTTGTCGCCCATGGTAGAGTGCCGTGGCCTCACAGAGCTCACAGCAACCTCCAACTCCTGGGCTTAGGCGATTCTCTTGCCTCAGCCTCCTGAGTAGCTGGGACCACGGGCGCCCGCCATAACGCCTGGCTATTTTTTGTTGCTGTTTTGGCCGGGGCTGGGTTTGAACCTGTCACCCTCAGTATATGGGGCTGGCGCCCTACCCAATGAGCCACAGGCGCCGCCCAATCCCAACTGATTTTTGACAAAAGTGCAAAGGAAATTCATTGGAGAAAGCATAGTCATTTCAATAAATTATGCTAGAAATTTGGATATCCAAATGTTAAAAAGAAAAATAATCTCAATCTACACCTTGCACCATTTACAAAAACAACAAAGAAGAAAATGATAATTTCCAAAAGGCCAAACTCCCATGATGAACAGAGATGCAAAAATCCTCAGGAAAATACCAGCCAACTGAATTCAATACAGCACTAAAAAGATAATCACTCCCCATGACCAAGGGTGATTTATCCCAAGGATGCAAGGCTGGTTCAACATACACAAATCAGTAAATCTGACACACCACATTAACAGAATCAAGGACAAAAATCATATGATCATTTCAATGGGCACAGAGAAAGCATTTGATACCATGTCCCTTTACTATATATACGTAAAAAAAAACCTCTCAACAAATTATGTGTAGAAGGAATGGACCTCAACATGGTGAAAATCAGACAGGAGGATCCCACAGCTCATGTTACACGGACCTGGGAAAAGTGGAACGCTTTTCTTCTAGCATCTGGAGTAAGATAAAGATGCCCACTATCACCAGTTTTATTCAACATAGCCCCTGAAGTCCTGACCAGAGCAATTAGGCAAGAGGAAAAAATAAAAAGCATCGAAATTGCAGAGGAGGAAGTCACATTGTTGGTATAAAGGAACAGCTGAGGCTGGGTTCATTTATAAAGAAAGGAGGCTTATTTGGCTCATGGCTCTGCAGGCTGTGTAAGAGCACCCCCTGTGAGGGCCTCAAGCTGTCTCCATTCAGGACAGAAGGTAAAGGAAGCCAGTGTGTGCAGAGGTCACAGGGAGAGAGAGGAGGCGGGGGTGGGGTGGAGTGGGAGGGGCCAGGCTCATTTTAACAACCAGCCTTTGTGGGAACTCAGGATGTGAACTCACTCATTATCACAAGGACAGCACCAAGCCATTTATGAGGGGTCCATCTCCGTGAGCCTAACACTTCCCATCAGGCCCCTCCTCCAATATGGGAGACCAAATTTTAACACGAAGGGTGAAGAGGTCAAATGCCCACGGCATCACATCCCTATTTGCAGAGAACCTGGTCCTATGGAATCACTATACACAAATAGCAATCTCTCTGAAAGATAAATTAAGACATCAACCTCATTTACAATAGCTACAAAAAATAAGATACCTGGTAATAAATTTAACCAAGGAGGTGAAAGATCTCTTTACAAAGAAAACTATAAAACATAGCTGAGTGTGGTGGCTTATGCCTGTGATCCAGCACCTTGGAAGGCTGAGGCAAGAGAATTGCTTGAGGACAGCCTGGGCAACAGAGTGAGACCCCATTTCTTAAAAAAAAAAAAAAAAAAACATTAGTCAGGTGCGCCTGTAGTCCTAGCTACTCAGGAGACTGAGCCAGGAGGATCATTTGAGTCCAGGAATTTGAGGTTGCCACTACACTATAGGCCAAGCAATAGAGCAAGACCCTGTCTCAAAAAAACAACTCTTCCCATCCCTAGAAAACCTATAAAACATTGATGAAAGAAATTGAAAAGGATAATAAGTGAAAAGATATCCTGTGTTCATGGACTGGAACAATTAATATTGTTAAGATGTCCATACAACCCAAAGTGATCTACAGATTCAGTGCAACCTTTATCAAAATACCAGTAACATTATTCACAGAAATAGAAAAAAAAATCTGAAAATTCATATGGAATCACGAAAGTCTCCAAATAATAAACAAATTCTGAACAAAAAGAATGAAGCTGGAGGCATCACATTACCCAACTTCAAAATATGCTACGAAGGTACAGTAAGCAAACAGCATGGTACTAGCGTAAAAACAGACATACAGACGAACAAAATAGAGAGAAAACTAAATATCTCCACACACAGCCGACTGATTTTCAATAAAGGCACCAAAAATACACATTGGGGAAACGACAGTCTCTTTAATAAATGGTGTTGGTAAAAATGGATAGCCACATACCAAAGAATGAAACTAGACCCCTATCTCTTGCCATATACAAAAGTCATCTCAAAATGGATTAAAGACTTACATGTAAGACTTAAAACAATAAAACTACTAGAAGAAAACATGGGGGAAATGCTTTATGACATTGAGCTGCGTCAATATTTTAAGATAATACCTTAAAAGCAAATATAGACTAATGAGATTATGTCAAATTAAAAAAGCTTCTGCACAGCTAAGGAAATGATCAAGAGTGAAGAAAAATCCTACAGAAGAAGAGAAAATATTTGCAAACTATGCATCTGACAAGGTTTTAATATCTAGAATATACAAGGAGTTCGAACAGCTCAATAGCAAAAAAAAAAAAAATTTAAATTATGATAACCCAAATAATTTAATTAAAAACAGGCAAAAGACCTGCACAGACCTTTCTCGAGAGAAGATTTACAAATGGTCAAGAAGTACATTAAAAAAGCTCAACGTAGCTGGGCGTTGTGGTGGGTGCCTATAGTCCCAGTTTCTTGGGAGGCTAAGGCAAAAGAATCGTTTAAGCCCAAAAGTTTGAGGTTGCTGTGAGCTGTGACGGCACAGCACTCTACTGAGGGTGACATAGTGGGACTCCGTCTCAGAAAAAAAAAAACTCAACATGACTAATCATCAGGGAAATCCAGGTCAAAACCAAAACTACCTCACCCCAAGTAGAATGGCTATTACCAAAAAGACAAAAATTAGCAAATACTATCTGGATATAAAAGGGAACTTTTTTACATTGTTGATAGAAATGTAAATTAGTATATTCATTATGGAAAATGGCTTGGATAATCTTTAAAAAATTAAAAATAGAACTACTATATGACCCAGCAATCCCACTACTGGGAATATATCCAAAGGAAATGGCATAGCTTCGCTGAAGAGATAGCCACACCCCCTGTTTCTTGCCGCACTATTTACAATAGTTAAGACGTGGGTTTAAGCTAAGTGTCCGTCTGTGCAAGAGTGGACAGAGAAAGCCCCTTCCCCACCTGGCATGGGAGGGGGAAACACCATGGGAGAGACCATAAATGGCTCCAACAACCCAAAAGGGCTTTCTAGACATTATCTGTAAAAAGCCAAGCCAGGGGAGGGGAGAAGAAAAGCAATCAGAGAGAAGATCAATTGTGCTGCAGACAACGTAGCAAAAAGACGAATCTCGTAGGAAATTCCTTCTGGCTGGAGTCTGCCAGGACCGGGGTATTTTTCATGGCAAGATTAAGCAAAATTCCTTCCCATCATAACCTCCTACCCATCTGTGTCCGATCTCTGGTCGCCGTTTTTATACTGGGCACATTTTAAAATCTATCTTGCAGCATGCTCTCTCTCTGTGTTAGTTGAAGCAAACCTGCCTCCAGCTTTCAGAAGAGCAGAGACGCACTTCGGGAAGCTCACAGCTGGGGCGACCTCAGGCTGTCAGGGGATCAGGCAGGCCACAGGGGACCAGGCAGCTGGGACTCACTAGCTGCCAGGGCAGCCGCAGCCATGGAGCCCTGAGTAATTCCAGTTTCTACCCGCGGCCTGGCCTGGGTAGACACAGAGAACAGATGAGCGACTAGAATCGGAAGTTCTTAATTGGGGATCGCATTTGGGATGCAAAGGGCAAGGAGAAATGAAGGTTATGAGTCTCCTGGTCGGGGCGACCGTGTGGATGGCGGTGCCGCTCTAAGTGGAGAGGGTGGAGGCAGGTCAGTTGGTGTGGTGGGGGCCGGTGGGGGTCTGTTTGTTGTCAGGGGCACGTAGGGGGCTCAGGGCTGAGCACAGCCAGTGACAAACTGACAGTGCACACAGGTGAGGCGGCTCGCCCTGCAGAGCCGATCTGTGGGAGGGAAGTCTCAGGGGTGGGCTGGAGTTGTGGGCAGGGGTGGGATCCAACCAGGGACAGAATCTTGGGCCCTGGAAGAGAAGGAGGCCAAGGGCAGGATTCTAGGAGGCTCAGACTCTGAGAAGCCAAGAAAGAAGACTGGAAACCAAAAGGTTAGAAAGAGAGAGGGACACAGAGGTAGCAACAGGGACCATGGCAACGAGACCCTCCAGGCAGGAGTGTGAAGCAGAGCTGAGCATGGCAGACTCTGTGAATCTGAAGCCACCGGACCTGGCAGCAGGGACTTCTCAGAGCATTTTAAGTGCCCTTCGTGGTGTCAGAAGAGCAAGGAAGGAGCCGAGCGCTCAGGCAACATATTTTTCACGTGTTATCCTGCGGATATCTTAACCCAGAAAACTGGAATTACTGCCCCTTGGGTTTTGTTAAGGGGGAGGCGGAAGCTGGCAGCAGTTAAGTAACTTGCAGCAGGTTGCAGGGTTAGTGAGGGTGCCCGAGGTCAAGGTGAACGGTGCCCTCAGGAGAAGGGAGAGGTCACTGAGCAGGCAAACGCCTTTGGAAACATTTGCAGAAGACAGGAGGCCAGGGACAGCCTCTGTGGGGACCAGAACACACCAGTGGGAGGTGAGATGCTCCATGGAGTAGTACGCAGGGCCTGCCCAGCAGCGAACAGAGCCCCTGGGCAAAGCTGACACTGCCACCGACCCTCAGCGGAGGTGACATAGTCACTGCAGCCTCCCCAAGGGCAGCAGCTGTGACCAGATCCTCTGGACACTGCGCCCATCACTGGCTGCAAGCTCAGCTGGGTGCAGCGGCTGCTGGTGACCAGACATAGGAGGGCCAACTGAGCTCTGCATCATGGGCCTGGGAGTTGACGCAAAGCCACATCCTTGGCACAAATGTGGACTCTACAGTGCAAACCTGACCCAAGTCGAAAGACAGGCTCGAATCGCCGCTCTGCACCTTCTAGCAGCTGGAGCTGCAAATGCATCTCTGCTTGACCTGGTCACTGTGAAGCTAGGGTTCCCTGGGGAAGGGGGTCGATGTCTTTAACACCAGAGGGAGGAGAGAGGCCTAGGGTCAGGCTTCGCCCCCGCTGTGTATGAGGGAGGCACAAAGAGACGCTGGGACCCTCAGGGATGTGCACAACCAGACCCCTTTGGGAAGCGAGGCTCCTGCACGTGGAAGGAAGCTCAGAACTGTGTGAGGTGGAGCTGCACCTCCAGCCAAGTCCTGGGTCTCGGATGAGACAGTCAGAGGCTCCTGGATGAGGGGGAGACACCTGGTGGGGCTGGGGAGCAAAGCTGAGCCTTCTGGGGAGGGGGAGAGGGCACCCCAAAGTTGCTTTGGAAACCAGGGAGCATTGTGCTTGGCCGAACACTCTGGGGGCGTCTCCCGGTTTTCTCCAGGTATTTGCTGTTCCTGCTGGGCGTCTGGCTAACGGCTCACAATGCAGGGCAGCCTCTTGGGGCCCCCCAACTGTTTGGTTCCCCTCATTTCCAGCTCTGGCCTGCAAGCAGGAAATGCAAGTGCCCAGAACCTCCCTCCAGAGACACCACACAAACAGTAAGGCCAAAATAAACATATTCAAATTGAAGCGCAAACGCCAAAGCAAATGTCTAAGCAGACTTATTTGTTCTAGAAATATTGCTCCCTTTTGCCCAGCAGAAATCAAGTGTCCTGTTAACATAGCAAACAGACAAGCAGGATGGGTAGGTGGTGTCCTCTCCTGCTGAGGCCTAGTGACCCCTGGCAGACACCCACCTGGTGCAGTGCCACCTCCCCCAGAGATGTCCTGACCTGGCAGCCCAGCTCAGGAGCTCACGCAGGAGTGGAGTGCGCAGGGGGCCCCAAGTGCACCCCACCCAGACTGGCTGGGCCATCCTGAGCAGTGTGCTGACTTGGGGGGAGACAGAAGTGGCCCAAGGGTGGTCAGACGTGTCCCTGGGCCCTTTCCATCCCTTGCTGACTCAGGGCCCCGCCAGAAACTGATCCCAAAGGTACGGTCCTGTCCTTCTGGATTAATGACGACACCACACCCAGCTCACGTGCTGAGGTGATTTATGGGATTTTATGGTCTGTGATTTAGTGTACTAGATTTGACTATCTCTATTCTAATTAAATTAACAAAAAATTGGGAGTGACAAAATGGCAAAGACTTACTTACTTAATGTGTGCCCTTGCTGCACAGATGGATACAAACTCCTTTTAACTTTGAATGTAGTCAAGGGAAATATCAGGCATTTGATCTACTCGTTTGCCAAAAAATTAGTAATGGATTCAGGGAAGCCTCTCTGAGTGGCACACTCAGCACAGGGCCTGCAGGGCAGGGTAGGACACAGCAGTACTGGGCAGGCAGGATTAACATCCAGGTGCCTGCAGTCCCAGAGGGCCCTGGCCAACCTGCTGCCCTTTCCTGCCCAAGTCCAGCTTTCCCTGAAAGTCATGCTAGAAACCAAGCCACTGATGCCACCGTGAAGATGCAGCCACTTTCAAACATTTGGAGAAGCAACGAGCATACATACACTGTGCTGCAGAGGACGCTGCCAGCGCACAGCCAGCAGCACCTTTCACTCCGTGACTCTTGTTCCCACAGCCTCTGCAGGTGCCTTACCATGGAGGTTTCCTGCAGGGAATCCACAGCCTTCCCACAATCTCTCTCCCTTCCCAGGGTGGTCCTGAATTGGGAGTTGGGGATGGGGGGCTTTAGCAGGGATGGAGTTCTGTGCCCTCCTTTGCAGCCCAGACCCTTCGTGCTGCTCCATGGCATTTGTGCCACCTTGCGGTCACCTTTGGGCTTCTCCGCTCCTGCTACATGGGAAGAATAGAGGCAAAATCTCGTTCCTTTCTGCACACTTAGCATGGAGGGTGGTGGTTGGCACATAGTGGGGTCTTCCATGGTCATCCTCATCATTATCCTTCTCATCATCTTCAACATTGCCATCATCACCATCTTCAATATGATCATCATCACCATCAGATCTGTCACCATCATTACTATCATCAATGCCATCCTCATCCTCATCATCTTTAACATCTTCATCATCCTCAATATCATCACCATCACCATTAGCTCTATCACCACCATTATTATCATCAATGTCATATTCATCCTCATCATCTTCAACATCCTCCTCCTCCAGTTCATCATCATCAACATAACCATCACCTTCTTCATCATCACCTTCATCATTATCATCAACCTCATCATCATCATCTGTATCCTCCTCATCATCTTCAGCATCCTCCTCCTCAAGTTCATCATCCTCAATATCACCATCATCATCAACTTCATCAGCATCATCTTCTTCATTATCATCATCTTCAACATCATCATCATCATCCTCACCATGGTCATCCATATCACCCTCATCATCTTCATCTTCATCATCATCACCAACACCCTCCTCTTCAAGTACATTATCATCAACATCACCATCACCATCAACTTCATCATCATCATCAACCTAAACATCATCGTCATTCTCATCACTCCATCATCTTCATCAACATCATCCTCATCATCTTCAACATTCTCCCCAAGTTCATCACCAATATCACCACCATCATCATCTTCATCAACATCATCCTCATCATCTTCATCAACATCTTCATCATTATCATCAACCTCAACATTGTCATTCTCATCACCTCATCATCTTCATTATTATCATCAACCTCAACATCATCGTCATTCTCATCACCCCATCATCTTCATCATCATCCTCATCATCTTCAACATTCTCCCGAAGTTCATCACCAATATCACCATCATCATCTTCATCAACATCATCCTCATCTTCATCATCATCAACCTCAACATCATCGTCATTCTCATCACCCCATCATCTTCATCAACATCATCCTCATCATCTTCAATATTCTCCTCAAGTTCATCACCAATATCACCACCATCATCTTCTTCATCATCATTATCATCAGCTTCATCATCATTATCTTCTTCTTCTTCTTCAACATCATCTTTCTCAAGTTCATCATCATCAACATCACCATCATCATTAACTTCATCATCATTATCATCAACCTCAACATCATCCTTATCAACATCGTCCTCATCATCTTGAACATCTCCTCCTCAAGTTCATCATCATCGCTATCATCATCACTATCAACTTCATCATCACCTTCTTCATTATCATCAACCTCCTCATCATCATCTTCATCAACATCCTCTTCATCATCATCTTCAACATTATCATTGGCACCATCACCACCACCACCACTACTACCACCATCCTCACCATCACCACCACCTTCATAATCCTGAGCTAGCACTTCCCTTAGGGCTTACTGCACCCTATGTTCTTTTAAGTGCTTTATATGTAGTAACTCCCCTTAATGGCCTCAACAGCTCTATGCAGAAGGTATCCTATCCTTGTTTTATAGGAGAGATGACTGAGGCACATCGGCTTTAGCCTAACTTGTCCAAGATTAGTTACTGGGTAGACAGAACCAGAATTTTATTCAATTTGAACCTGCCTGGCTCTAGAGTCTGAATTCTAGTTCACTGTGACATGCATATGTTGCATGAGTGAGAAAGAGTAAATGAATAAATAGCATCTGAGTAAGCACATAGACGAATATTCAGTGAGTGTTAAGGCCACTTACGGAATAAAGAATGCTTTTCCTACTATTTATATTTGGCAATAATGTCTGTCTTGGCCCTCTCTATTCCTTTTCTTAGCATGTCAATGATGTGGGAAACCCTGCAGGGTTGGGACCCACACTCTCCTGGCACCGTGTTGTTTCAGCCATGCCACTCACTAGTAAGGATGCCCTCGTTTTGTGATGCCCCCACAGAACGCTCAGCTGCATACCAGCATGGAGATGGTCTGGTTTGTTCACCACCATCATTCTAGTTTATAGCACAGTGCTTGGGACACACGCATTGCTCAGTAAATAGAGAATGGCTGTATAGACTCATGAACTAACAGCTAGAACGAAAGCATTTCCCCCAAATTTCTTAGATATAACCCTATAGCTATAGGGATATCTATCTATCTATCTATCTGTCTATCTATCATCTATCTACCTACCAATCATCTATCTCTCTGTCTAGGCTAATAAACCCCTGCAACACAGAGGCATGTACTTAATGTTTAAGTCAAATATTGTTGTTCTTTTATTCTTCCCATCTGAAGGAGGGCATAGCAATTTACAGAGACACAAAAGAATACTGGGTTTTACATCAGAAGGACCTGGGGAGCTGGGCATTGTGGTGGGCACCTATGGTCCCAGCTACTTGGGAGGCTAAGGCAAGAGAATTGCTTAAGCCCAAGAGTTTGAGGCTGCTGTGAGCTTTGATGCCATGGCACTCTACTGAGAGCAACATAGTGAGACTGTGTCTCAAAAAAAAAAAAAAAAAAAAGAAGGACCTGGAGCCAGTCTCTCTATGACAGGGTCACACTGGTTACTGTGGAATTCAAGTGTGGCAAGGTGGCAAACCACACATGTAGAACAAATTATCCCAGGCCTGGCAGGGATCCTGGTTTCAGACTGGGGACTTAGTGGCTGTGCCTGTCTTGGGCAGAGACGGCAAGTATTTCCACATTTTGAGCCCTTGTTTACATCTGGCCCTAACCTAAGCATTGTAGACCAATGATCTCACATACTCTTCATAGCCCCATCACGTACCAGCTTTTACTTGATTTTATAGATCAAAAAATGCTATCTAGAAACCACGTCCTAACTCACCCAAAGCAAACAACTAGCTTTGCACATGGGTCTCTGGGGCAGAGTTGATGCTCTGTTCCCCAATTCCCTTCTTTCTTAAGTGCTAGGCAAGTAGATACTTGGAGTAAAGACTACATTTCCCAACTTCTTCTGCAGTTAAAATGTGGCTTTAATTGTGTTGTGGTCGGTGAGACACAAGCAGAAGTGTGGTTCTCCTATTTCCTGCTGGATGGGATGCAGGCACTATGGCTTGAACTCAAGCAGTCATTTTGTGCAATGAGGCTGAGGCTGTGTATGGAGGACAGTAGTGCTACATTATGGGAGTCTGGGATTCTGATGAACCACCAGCTGCCATGCCAGCCCTTAATCCTTTAACTGATCTTTTCCAAGGTCAAGAAATCAAACTATCCTATTGAAGCCATTGCTATTATGGGATTTTGGGTCACTTGCAGCTGAGCCTATCCTAATACAGTCTGTCTGGCCCCAAAGCACATTTTCCTAACCAGTTTCTTTAGAAAGCAGCTTATCTTTGTCATCCTTTCAAGACCTTAGGACATTGTGATAAAGCTGTTGGCACAGAGTGAATGCTCAATAAATGCAAACTAGCCACTGTTCTCACTGTTCTGTGGCTACTGCTGCTGCTATTTGCAAACACGTGTCACCCTGACAGCTGTGCTTAGTAATCCAGAATGATCAGATCAACTAGGTGGGCCGGACAAGCCAGTTTTCATACAGCTCCAAGTGCCCACCCCTGCCTGGCATCAGAAAGCAGCATTGTTATTTTGGCTCCAGAAAGAGTCTTCCAATTATTTGTACCAATCCTGTATTTATGCCAGAGTCTTATTTAGTAATGATGAAATTAGGCTATAAAGAGGAAGAATTGTTTCAGCTCAGCAGCCCTGTTGGACGGGTGGCCAAGAATGGTGAGATCTGATCCAACTGGACAACCTTTTAAAGAATGCCCAAGGAGAGGGACATGCCAGGCGAATGGACGGTCACTTTCTGAGCTTGCAGGGAAATGAGCCCAATGTTCTCTGGGGAAATCCTTTCTGAAGAGCCAGATTTGCATATAAATAATGGACATGTCAAATCATATGATGTCTGGATTTGGTATTCATCCTAAGACCCGAACGTACAATTTGTAATAATTTCCTCAAATTCTGGAGATGTTCCTGCAGACCCTGTCTGCAGCGCTGGCATCGGGCAATTAATTAAATTGCCATTATCTTTCACAAAGTGATGACTGCTGATTAAGAACTGCCCTTTCTGCGCTGCTCATTCTGTGGTCCTAGTTCTGCCTGGCCACACAGTTGCATCAAATCTCTGCTCCGCAGCAGACGCAGGCAGACAGGCTTTCTCGGTTCACTGATGGTGTACAGTTTGGAAAATGAAAACACAAGGAAACATTTCCTTAGGAGGAGGGAGTGAGGAGAGGCAGTCAGGGTGCCCAAGAAAGCGAAGCAAGGAGTCAGGAGCAAAGAGGGCGGAGGTGTTCATCCCCTTTCAATCCTGCCTGCTAGTTCAGGTGGCCACTGCCCCCGCCTTCTAGGACATTCTTCTGGGATGAGAACCCAAAAGGAAGGTGACCCATAGACAGAGCAAGCGCTTTGTTTTACAGTTTCCTGGGTGCGGATAGCAGTTCAAAATATGAGACACTGATTTTTCCTTTCCCAGGCTCCCTGAATTTAAATTACATCACCAAAGAAGAAACTTCCCGAAGGAAATGAATTTCTGCAGATAATCAACCTTCACAACGGATTTCAAATTGTAATAAAAATATAACTTGAATGTTAAAGGTGAATTTCAATTAAGGATTCCATCACATATTTTGCTCCAGACCACAATAAAAAAAAAAAAAAAAAAAAACTTATTTCACTGCCGACAGCAAGTCTCCTGCGACACCTCTTTGAAAACTCAACTATTTTTGAAAGCCAAGTTAGAATAACACATGTGCTCTAGGGTATAAAGAAAGCAGCATTGTGTATAAAATGTAATACTGAGAGGTAGATCTTAGTATGTTGACATTATAAAAACCGGGTAGCAATGGGAAATAATATTTTTACAAAGGTGGCAAACATAAATGCCAGACCTGCAGGCAAATTTATGGACTCCATTCTGCACTGGGGCATTTCACCACTGAGTGCTAAAGGAGTCAAGTGAGGAGGGCGCCTGCAGGTGCCACCCTGAGGCACGAGAACCTCCTCAGACAGGCCTGCCAGTCAGAGACCCCCAGGGGCCTAGGTGTGAGGGCGCCTCCGGATTAAAGTCCCCGGGCCCTCGGGCTCTGCCTTTGACCGCCTGCTGAGAACACAGTCCTTCTCCGCAGTTTCCTGCAGACTTGGCACTGATTTTTTTTTCTAATTTGAATTAAAGTCAAATTCACATAGCATAAAATTCACCATTTTAAAATGTACAGTTCAATAGATTTGAAGGTATCCTCGGAGTTGTGCAACCATCACTACTGTCTAGTTCTGAAACATCTTCATCACCCTAAAAAAAACCCCATTCTCAGGAAGCTGCCCGGCCCCACCTCCGGCCCCCAGCCCCGGCAAGCCCTGAATCTGCCTTCTGTCTCTGTGGATTTGCCTGCCCTGGACACTTCATATGAATGGACTCACAGGCGCCTGTTGTGACCGATGCTGTCCCTCGGCAGCACATGCTCCCCTACCCGGCGCCACGTAGTGAGACCTCCTCTCTGTGGGGGAATATCCTCTCTGTGGGCAGACTACTTGTTTATCTGGGACGCTTGAGTTGCTTCTACCTTTTGGCTGTTCTGACTACTTAATACGGCTTCCTTCTCTCTCTGAAGTCAGGATCTCTCTGGCAGAGCTTAGGGCATTAGTCACTTATATGGGTCATTATGAAAGTTTTAAGATACACAAAAATCAAGAAACGTTAAGCCTGGATGGAAAAACAAATGAAGCCCTCCCAGCAACACTGATGAGCTAGGCAAGTTGTACGGGTGAATCAGAAAGGACGCTGTGCACAGTACATCTTGTACCACAGCACAGTCTGTCTCAAAACTTTCACAGTGACCCACGGATAAGGCCACCAAGCTTTGTTGCCTGTGTGACTACATGAACAGGAGGTGTCACCGTACACAGATGACTGCCTTCTCAGTGAGGGTCCCCACACTGCTCTGTCCCCCATATGTCACGCTCAGGAAAGTTGGGAGAAGTCCCCCCAACACCATCTCGCAGGGGAGACACAGCTGCGTGTAAGCTGGAGCAGGCAAATTTGTTCTCTCAAAGACCTTTTCTGAACGTAGTTTTGGTTTGGGAGGCAGTACCGTCTCTGTGGCGGCCTCTCCATTCTGCCAGCGTCTCCCATAAGCTGTACAGTGTGTAAACAAAAGGACGTGCTCCAGTAAAGTTCCAATAAAACTTTATTTACTGGGCGGTGCCTGTGGCTCAAAGGGGTAGAGCGCTGGCCCCATAAGCCGGAGGTGATGGGTTCAAACCCAGCCCCGGCCAAAAACTACAAAACAAACAAAAACAAACAAAAAAAAATCTTTATTTACTAAAACAGATGGCAGTGTGGATGGTCCCTGGGCCACGGTTTGTTAGACCCTAAACTAGTCATGCCCTCCTAGCCACAGTGACTGGTTTAAGGTGGTCACATGACTTTAACTGATCCAGCGTGAAGCCCGGGTTGGGAAAAGACGAGTTCTCTCTCCTTTTCGACACTGGAGTGTGTTTGGGGCTTCGAACGCCTGCAGCTACTTCCTAACAGGAGGGAAGACAGCCTGAGGATAAGGAACACCAAGGAGAAGGGAAGCAGGGAGAGAATTGCGGGAGAACAGGGCAGAACCCTTGATCAAGCCATGCCAGAAGCCCCCTCTAGCCCGGGACCACTCACCGCTGCCCTTACACATGTATTACTTGTTTATCTTCTGATGTTATGACCACATATTATAAAAAGTGCATTCCCCATGCCTTGCACTCTTAGAGTCCTTAGTAAATATTTGCTGAGTGAATGAACTCTGAAGATTGCCCTATCTCCCCTAGGACAGGGAGGCGGAGTGTGAGCAGAGGCTCTCCCCTCCTCAGCACTCAGTCGGGCTGCTGTTCTGTGAGCTGCCATTGGGTGGAGCTGGCCCGAGTGCCATCCAGCCATGGCAGAGTCCTCTTCAGGGGGACATGCAGCAGGGGCCCAGAACCCCTACACTGATCTGAATCTGCAAACTCATCCACTAGGGCCATCAGACCCTGGCTGAGGTCAGCAGCCCCAGGGAGCAGCCCCACATGGACGGGCTTTGCCCCCACGGGCACCAACACTGGATGGGCTTCCATCTCTGGGGCAAAAGAGGCACCGGAGTCAGGACAGGGGACATGCTCACAGTCAGACAGACCCGGTTCAAGTCCTAGCTCCATCATCCCCCAGGTTCATAACCTCAGCTGCAATTTTTCTCTCTCTGACCTCTGGCAAGAAGCGGGTGTGCTAACCACATACCTCCGAGGGGGCAGTGAGCTCAAGGAACAGGGCTGCTGCTGTTAACCCCTTCTGCCCAATGAGCTCATTACACAGAATGACCAGGCTGCTCAAGCACACTGCTGGACACTAAATTAGCTACCACCTGTGCCCTGTCATCATCACAAATGTGCCAAGGGACTGGGCCAGGGTCACCTAGATGACAGTACTCACTGGCTCACCCATGTGAGGTGGCAGGCCCTCTGTGGTAAGCGAGCTTCTTGTTTGCAGCTAAGGACCAAATGCAGCAATGTGAGCTTTCCACTCAGATGATGCCCAAGCAGACAGGCAGATGTCAACACCAGGCAGGCACCTGGGGCCAGCCAGAGCAGAGACACATGCTGTCCTGTTACACTGGACCCATGTGGTTGGTGGAGGCAGCAAAAATAAATTCATAACCAAACAAATAAATAAAAAGCTGCTCTCAGAGAGAGGGAAGGAGGGAGGGCAGTGGGGCCTTGGCGTGTGCCACACCTTTTGGGGGCAAGACATGATTGCAAGAGGGACTTTGCCCAACAAATGCAATCAGTATAACCTGGTTTCTTGTACCCTCAATGAATCCCCAACAATAAAAAATAAATTAAAAAAAAAAAAGCTGCTTTCTCACTACTCATACTTCTGCAATTTGAAATGTTTCTAGGTCAAAGCAACTAGGATGCTGTAAATAAACAGGACCCAGGGGAGCCTTTAGGTGACCTTGAAATATTTATTTGGCCTTCCCATTAGTGTTTCAAGAGCTGAGGACGCAGTGGCTCTGAGTCTGAGGTGGGCCAGGGGATGAGGCAGCTGGAGACCCCTGGGTAGGGCTGCTCACCTGCCCCAGCCCGCTGCGTCCCTCACCCCACCCGGCACCCTCTCTCCACCACTTCCCTCCACCCTGTCTTTGTTTACAAAGGGTGGCTAGAGGAAGCCAACTCCATAAAGTTTTAATATTTGCATTCATCAATGGAAAAGCCATTATGGTAGGAAACACCCAATTCTTAAACTCACAAACCTGAGTCTCATGTGACTGGACTGGAATTGAGGCCCCAATATTTACCACCGTCATCTGTTGCCCAGGCTGGTTAGCCATGGGGACATGGGTCCCTTAATCAGTAGAGCCTGGCCTGGAGCAGGAGAAGGCCTCACCCACTGTGGCTCGGGATAGGAAGGTGGGTTCAGAGACCTTAACACCTGGGCCCTCACCAGTCTCCCTGGGGGCTGCTCCCATAGCTGGTATGTTTTCCATTTTTTGACAGACACACTGTGTGCATCCATTTCAGTCCCCCAGTGGCCACTAGGGAGCTCCTGAGGTCAGATTGCCATAGCAACAATCACTCTTTGAAACAGGGTTTTACTTCTAGCTGATGAGGTGACCCAAGGGCTCTAATGAAATCACCAGGGTGAGGGTGTTGGGTGGGTTGGGTAATCCCCCATTAGTCACTTGGAGACTGAGCTTTATCCTGCTTGCACTAATATCCTTTCTCCCATAAGCTCAGCTCAATGCCCCCAATGAAAATGACTCAGGCCAAAAACTCACTCGTCCTTTGCTTCCAGAACCTTCTAGGAAAATAGCTCTACCATGGAGTTCCCTCACTGTGATCACCCTGCTGACAACCCGGGGACTGCGGGGGAGAATGGGAACAGCGTTTCATCTTTGGTCCCTGCAGCTGGTCTAGGTGAGTAGCAGCCTAGGGGCCAGAGGACGGCCAGAGGGTCCCTCACGCTTTTACTTCCACCCCTGTAACTTTCAGGCGTCCTGACATGTGGTCAGCTTGTGGACCCAGTGCTCAGGCCCCCCGAACACTCTCCTTCCCCTACATTTGTCTTCCCACCACTAGGTGTAGAACTGTGACAGCCACTACACTGCTCCAAGGAAGGATGAAAGGCTTCTCAGACCCAAGCAAGGCTGAGATGGGCAAATGGCCTCTGTATGCAGGGGAAGCAGCGAGACAGTGCTTTCCTGCCATTGTCAGTGGCCCCCTCCTCCTTTCTCCTACCTGCACCCTCTGCTAGGCAGTGGGCTGGGCTCTTCCCCATCTGCCCTAGGACTGCAACAATTCCCTTTTGTGTAGAATGTGAAAGTTCTTCCATCTCCAGTTTGAGGCTATTACTCTTATTTCCCCTCTCTCAGCAATCTATGAATTTTCTAATATGGAGAAAACAAGAGCAGGCCTGCACACGTGCATGACTTTGCCCATCCCTGAGTGGTGGTATTGAATAGAGGCTCTATTAGAATTTCATCTCTGCGTAGGAAGGAGCGCTTTGGACAAGGCTCTCACGCTGTCTGTACTGAGATGGGCGCTTTTCCATCAGGGGCTCGGCTGCTTCCCGGGCAATCTGTCAATGACATGCGCTCATTCTGGGCTTGCGCTGGAGGCTGCGGCTGCCGGCAGGGCCGGGAGGCTCTGGGGCCTTCTTCTTGGCCAGGGGCCGCCAAGTGGGACCTTCCTTGCTCTTCTTGACTTTGCCAAGCTCAGAGCAGCCAGTCGTTGTTGCAGCTCATCCCATCTATGGGGGCGTTCTTTATTACCCAAGGAAATTGAGGATGTCCAATAGTGAGGGAGGAATAAATCATTGTTCTCAGCTAAATGGAGTAGTGCAGATCTGCTGAAAATGCTGCCTTTTATCAACAGTGCAAATAATGAAGATTCCATGCGCTGAGAACAATGAAATGAGCCACTGCACTATTGATGGGGCATTTGTACAACTCTGTGAGTTATGTTTCAAAACCAGGCTCTATTAAAGATGCAGAACCCCTTTCAGAAGCAAAAAGACTAATATTGCTCTCCAAATAATTTATAAGTTTCCCCACAAGGCAGAAAAGTAAAGCTATGTGGAAGCAGGCGGTCGGTCGTTGTTTCAGGTTCCTGCCGTCTCTCGGGGCCTCAGCTCCAAGTCTGGGTGCGACTCCTTCCCACCGGAAGCCCAGGGGATACACAGGCAATGGCTGGAGGCACAGTATCCAGGCCTGGGCCTCGCTTCAGTCAGTCCCAGCCACTGCAGCCCCACTGGGCACCGGGAGAACTGAAATCCACCGAGAAGCAAAGCCTGCAAAGCTTTAACAAAACTCTTGCTTACACCAGAGCTTTGGTGGTAGCTCTCAAGCCCAAGGATTTTGCACCCTACCTGCTCTTAGGGATATCTGCCTAAGTCTGAAGACACTCTTGGTAGTCACCAGTGGTGGGGAGGGTGCTGCTGGCCACAGACATTGCTCACCCTCCCAAGATGCGCAGGACAGTATCTGTCCTACCCCCACAACAGAGAATGACCCAGTCCAAAATGTTGACCAGGCCTAGGCTGAGAAATACTGGCCTAGAGTCCCCATCTCATTTCCCCATCCAGTCCCCAGGCTCCTGATGACTAAGTTTGGGGGAGGAGGAACCTGGCAAGAACTCACGAGCCTCAACTTGCGACACCAGGCTGGGTACTCAGCTTTGAGGAAGGTGCTGCGGAAACACCACCAGGTTAGCCCAGGGCCATATGGGCCGGTAGGGCGTTGGCTAAGAGGGCAGCTTTAGACTGTCGTCCTGCTTCTGTTCCACAACCAGAATGTCCTGCTTGTTTGACTAATCGCTGAGTGTACCTGCCTCCTGGGCTGCCGTGAGCGCTGAACAGCTCTGCATGCACAGCCCACAGCGGGGGTGCATGGTACAGTAACCGGAGGCTGTTACCATCAGTAACACCGACAATGATGACGTTGAGTGAGAAATGCAGAGACAAGTTCCTGCATCCGACTAGGTCAGAGCGTGAAATGCCAGATTGTACGCCTGCACTCCCTGCAGCCCCATAGTGGTGAGCCTGTGACAACGTGGGCCGGTGTGCCTGGAAGACGTACACTGCCCATGGTCACTAGTGTAACTGAAAAATCAACCAACAAACAACATAAACTCCTCACAAAAAAACACTGACATTTCCAGTCTTACCTGGATCTGTGCTTATTGGCATAAAGCAGGTGTACGCAGCAGGCTCACCTGTGCTCTAGGCGCAAGCAGCTTCCGAAGGGCTGGAAAGCCAGCACAGGGCAAGGAGTAAAGATGCAGAGAGATTTAAGACAGAAGGATGGCAAACCCCAGCAGCCTTGGCTGGGGCAGCCCTTGGCTCTCCTGAGGCCCCAACCACACAACCAGCGACAGAAGCTTCAGGAGCACGTCCGAGCAGGGGCAGCCAGGAAAGGAGAGAGGCGCATACTTGGCCCAGGGCCTGGCCCAGGTGGGGTCTGGACTCAGGAAGGTCTTGTCCTCAAGTATGGTCAGAGAAAAACACAGAACCATCCTAGACCTCAGAGGTCAGCAACCGTCAGGAGTGCACCCCCACTTTCCAGTCATGACAACCAAAAATGTCCTTGGGGAGAACAATATTGCCCCACCCAGGTGGAGAATCACTAGGACTTCCTCGGCCCTCAACTCGAAGGTCATGGAATCAAAGTACCACTTCAGTGAATGTCAGAAAGGGAAGCAGATTTCTGCAGGTCACTGCTTTGCTGCCAGCAGAGGCCTCCTCTTGAGAACTGTCAGGCTGTTTGGAGCCATGAAACTCCTGAGCAGATTTGGTGAGGATAATCAAGTAACACCAAAAGACAGGGCGATTAAAAACACAGCTTTAGGTGGAATTGCAAACTAACCTAACCTTTATGGAAAGAAGTATGGAGAATTCTCAAAGAACTAAAGGTCGACCTTCCATTTGATCCTGCAGTTCTATTACTAGATATCTATCTAGAAGAACAAAAATCATTTTACCCCGAAGACGTTTGTACCAGAATGTTACTGCAGCTCAATTCATAATTGCCAAGTTGTGGAAGCAACCCAAATGCCCATCAACCCATGAATGGATTAATAAACTGTGGCATTATCTGTACCATGGAGTCCTATTCAGCCATAAGAAAAGACGGAGACTTTACAGTTTTTATGTTTACCTGGATGGAGTTGAAACACTCTCTTCTTATGGCTCAGTCGGTAAGGTGCCAGCCCCATATACCGAGGGTGGCGGGTTCAAACCCGGCCCCGGCCAAACTGCAACCAAAAAATAGCCGGGCGTTGTGGCGGGTGCCTGTAGTCCCAGCTGCTCGGGAGGCTGAGGCAAGAGAATTGCGTAAGCCCAGGAGTTGGAGGTTGCTGTGAGCCGTGTGAGGCCATGGCACTCTACCAGGGCAAAAAAAAAAAGAAAAGTATCTCAAGAGCGTTAAAAAAGTATCTAATGTACTCGATACTAACATGAAACCAATATACAGGGTGGCCATAAAGTTTATGTGCAATTTAAATAGTTGTAATTATTTATAGTCTAACAAGGGAGAGGGGAGAGGTGGGGAAGGGGAGAGAAGGAAGAGGTAAGGGCCTTGGCGTGATCTCACCGAGGGCACAATGTGACGGTGTGTGGCACGCTCCCCGGGTGAAGGGCTCAACTACATCTTGAACTTTACCTTCGGAATGAAAACAGTGTAACCTAAAAATTTGCACCCTCATATTAATTTGAAATAAAAAAATAAAAATCCAGCATTAGAAAGTGCCATACCCAAGAACTCAGAACAGAGAGAACAGGCTCTGGGAAATCCTGTTAGGGGCGAAAGATAACCTAGATCTTGAGAACACATGGAAGCCCTGGAATCTATTTTTAATGAAATGAAGACATGGAAAATTGGCACTATTTCTCAACGGCTACATTAATTTAGGTGGTGTCTGCTTCTACATACATATGCATAAATGCATTCATAAACAGTAAGAAACCCACCGAGGCCGAGGGTTAAAACCCCTCCCCGCCACGCTGTTCTTTCTCACTTAGCGATAGATTAATCCTGAACAATAACACGTGTTAGTAAATACCAGTCTGTGGAACATGAAATGGTAAAATCACTTTTGGTAATGGGTATCTTCCCTCGGATCTGACCTGGACCACAATTGATTATTTTACTCCATTTCGGGTTGTGGATGTTTCTTAACGTATATTTTAAAACTCTTGGGTTCAAATGTACCTTATTACATTTTAAAGTCTTTGGATTGTAGCAGAAAAATGTTCTGCACTATAAAATGTAGAGCATAGTTGAGGTTTGATGGGTTTGCTTCTATTTTCTACCCCACAAAATGCTTTCTAAATGCCATTAAAATTTAGCATATGCCATAATAACCGAGCCGCATTTGTTCCATGTTTAAGTCCATTGACTTCCGAGTTTTATTTCTGCATATACATCAAATCAAATAAAGTTGTTGCCACGGCTGGAGGTGAGAACACGGATGCCCCTGTGTGCAGACTTGTCCCTGCTGCCACGTGGAGGATGGGCTGGGTGTTGGGACGTGTGGGGTGAGGAACAGATTTGCTGCTGTGAGTCTGGTGCAGAGAAGCACCATGATGCAGGTGAGGGCACTGGGGCCTGCAGCAGGGACAGACGTCATCAGACGGCTGAACAGGCAGGGGCTGGAGTGCCCTGAGCCCAGATGAGAACAGCCTGGCAAGGAATAAGTTGGAATTTGGCTCCCAACACTCTCCTCATTGGCACTGTGTTGAATAAAGCATTGACCTTACCTGAAGAGATGTCTGGCCTTGGTCCTAGACCCTTGGAGGCGATCCTAAGACAGGAGCCGGGAGTAGTGGGCCATTTCAGATGGCCTAACAGTGTGATAAGGCTGCGTGTTTTAAGTCATGTGGTGTCAGCTTGGCCTTGGCAGGGCTGGAGACTAGAGGCAGACACAGGGGTGGCTAGCGAGGTCTGCGCGTGAGCCCCAGTACAGTCAGGGCACCAAGGCCTGATGAGCTCCCTGGTGGGCAGTGCTGGCCCCCAACACTGCCGGGAGGGGTTAGCAATGCCCATTCCACACAGAGAGGATGACTGGAAGCCGTCCACACAGAACGTTCCTGTAGACACAGAATGCTCCTGCAGGCACAACCCCCCTGCACGCACAACCCCCCTGCACGCACAACCCTCCTGCACGCACAACCCCCCTGCACGCACAACCCTCCTGCACGCACAAGCCTCCTGCAGGCAGAACACCCTTGCACGCACAACCCTCCTGCACGCACAACCCTCCTACACGCACGACCTCCCTGCACGCACAACCCTTCTGCAGGCAGAACCCCCCTGCACACACAACCCTCCTGCACGCACAACCCCCCTGCAGGCAGAACCTCCTGCATGCACAACCCCCCTGGCACACACAACCTCCCTGCACGCACAACCCTCCTGCACGCACAACCCTCCTGCACGCACAACCCTCCTGCAGGCAGAACCCCCCTGCACACACAACCCTCCTGCACGCACAACCCTCCTGCAGGCAGAACCCCCCTGCACACACAACCCCCCTGTACGCACAACACTCCTGCACGCACAAGCCCCCTGCATGCACAACCCCCCTGTACACACAACCCTCCTGCACACACAACCCTCCTGCACACACTACCCCCCTGCATGCACAACCCCCCTGCATGCACAACCCCCCTGCACATACAACCCTCCTGCACGCACCGACACGTCTCTTTCCCAGGCTGATTTTTATCTGTGGACCATCCTGGTAATAAACTGTAACTGTAACAGATTCCAGTGAGTTCTGGGAGTCTTTCTAGGGAGTTAGCAAACCTAAGGATGGTCTTGGCAACCCCTGAACTTACGAATGGTGTCACAAGTGCAGGTGGTTTATGGATGGTTCCCCTAACTCTTATACCAATCAGGGAGCCTCAAGTTCAAGTCTGAACTCTGTCCTTCCCCTAACTAGCTAGGAAACCTCTGCAGATAGAGCCTGCACTGAGCATGGCGAATACCCCTGGGCCCTGCGTGGTCCGGGTCAGACACTTCCCACCAAGGACAACACCCTGCCTTCTCTAGACCCCTTGACAGAGAACGGCAGGAAGCTCCCACCAGACAGGGGGGCCTGGCCACGCCCTCCACACTTCTACCTCTGCACTTTCCTGCTCTCTACTCTGCGGCAACATGGAAGCTTTAACTGAGCCCCAAGAAAACAGAGGCAGAAGGGAGGAAGTGGAGGTGCCTTGGGTTAAAATTCAGGGTGACAGTCCCGGTGCCAGGAGAAGTCAAGAAAACGTAGGGCTTTGAAGTGGGACAAACTGGGGCTCGAATCCAGGCTCTGTCAATAGCCAACTGGACGACTGGGGGGGAGGGGGAACTCATGTCCCTTCATGCTCCTAAGTGTGGGGAACTGGGCGCCACCTGAGGTGCCAAGGCTGCAGAGGCAAGACAGAACAGAGCTGCAGCTCCTGAGGGGGAGGGGAGGCAAGTTGGGAAGAGAGGACAGGTGGCGAGTTCTACCCCAGGGGGCAACAGCAGGAGCCCTGACATGGCTGGGCAGGGGCTGGGGAGGCGCCACCTCCCGTAACCTCCTTCTCACCCACACCTGGACACACAGGGCTGCTTCATGTGCCAGCCGTCCGCTCCCAGTGAGACCACAAGTGCCAAATGTCTGCTCTGGGTCTGAGGCAGGCACACGCTCACCAATGGCTTCTGTAGTGGGATCAGCATTCAAGCCTTAGACGTGGGCTGCTTACTCTCAGAATGGCCCAGAAGTAGGGGACCTCCCAGGAGAGTGCTCACCAACTCAGTCTGGACCCAGATCCTGAGCGTCAGAGTCCCCAATATTTCTCCAAAGGTGCCATCTCTGCCCAGAGCCAGGCGTAGGCTGAGGACACAAGAGCTGGTGTCCCCAGCAGGGTGCTCAGCAACACCCACTGAGCTGGGCTCACCACAGGAACATGTGACCGCCCTCATGTGCCATGATGGGAAGGAAGCACAAATAAACATCATAAATCTGGTGGAGTGGCCATTACAAGGTAGAACGCGAGCAGAGCAGGGCACGGGGGCAGTCGGGTCTCCTTTATGTCAAGGGAGCTCACAGCTCTTTCCTTTTACCTGGGGCTCTGTTCTTTACAGCAAATTGGACCTTTCGCTCCGAAAGAAATAATTACTCTCTGAGGAGAAGGGAGCTGGTCATGAATGCTGATATGACACACAGTGTCACCTTGCCAGTCAAAAGAGGCTCCAACTCCTCGGCTTGGGTCCCGTCCAACTCCCCGTCTCTTTCTCATAATGGAGGTCACCTCTCCATAGAATTTGTTGATGATCTCCAAAATGACAAGTTAGAAAGCTCCTGTCAGCAGGATTTTTTTTTTTTTTTTAAGAGGAAAGAATGGCAAAGAGATAAAGGCAGCGGAAGCCACAGGGTGAGGAGAAGGGAAGGAGCCGAGACTAAGCCAAAGGTCAGGTTTGGCATAACCAGAAGCCGGGGTGACTGTGAAGTCCCATCCAAAATTAACTTCTGGAACCAGTGACCCAGACAGATAGGCCAAATCAGAAGTCGGCTGCTCTCCCTCATCCATTTCAGGGACAGAGCCTGCAGAGAGAGCTCGGGAAGGCAGCAGCTGAGCCGCGGGTCACTGCAGTCTCACGGCAAGGCGCGGGCTGCCGCTGGTGCTCTCTGCGGCTCAGAGCCCGAGAGCCTTCACTACAGATGCGTGCACTTTGGTGCTGACTCGCCTGGGAAAATAAAAATATCAGTGGTCGTGGCACCGACGACACAGGGGCGGGGTGGGCAGAGCTGAACGTTATCATTAGCTCTCTGCAAGAAGAGAGCGCCCACTTCATCTGCTGCCCGTCGTCTGCGGAGCAGGGAAATATTGGCCCTGGTGGTTGTAAATAATTCCATTTGCTGAGAGTCCAGAAAAGAATTCTAGCCATGTGCACACTCGGCCAGTGCCTAAGTGGAGGCCACAGGGCTATTCTGGGCTTTCTCCAAGGCAAACCACAGCCTTGGAGGGGCAGTCCCCCGAGAGGAACGAGGAAGGGGGAAGCTTCCCCTTCAGGCTCCCACCAGCTATGGACAGGCAGCTCCTTCCCTCAGCTGAAGCCCCCCACCCCATCCCCTCTGCAGGACCTGGCCCCCGGGCTCCCCAACACAGGCTGAACACCAAAGACTTTGTTTCCACGTGGAAACCCACCTCAGGGGTAGCTCGGTGAAACCAGGCAAGAACAAACAAGCACAAGGAAAGCAGGCAAGCTAGAATTGAAGACGTGTGCCTGGCAAGGGGACAGAGACGTGCTGAGGACGTCACCTCTGCCTTTGAGGAGTCATATGGCCACTTGCACAGAAAACTCCCCAAATCACGCTCCTTCTGGGTGCCGATGGGAATTCAGCCATCCAACTGAAAAATACTTTCTGAGCACCACGTGCTGGCAGCTGTGCCAAGGACGCCAGGCTCACTGAGGACAAGCTGGCAGAGGATGAAAGAGGACAGAGTCACCAGGTAACATACACAGCTGAGCAGGTGGCAGTGCCAGGTGAGCCCTGGGGGGCGTGGAGGACACTCCCAGCTATGGACTCAGACCCAGAGAGCTGATAACTGCACAAGGCGGAGGGGCCTCGGGGAGGAGTGGAGTCTGCCTGTGGGGAGCACTTTCCCTTGCCCTGGGCCGAGCCAGCTCCTCTGGATCCCACCAACTACTGGAAAAGCCAAATTCTGGCCTATATTCCCAGATTTCCCAGAATCATACTGGAGAACGAACTCAAAGCTGAAGTCTTAAACCAGTGGCAACTGGAGCTGCCTGTTTAATCCAGAACCACAACTATAATCTTAGGAAGCAACCAAGCTGGGAGGAGAGAAAGGGACCCTCCTACCAAAAAGGGGGTTGCAAGAGGAGACTGGCACCTCCACCCACAGGGCTGCCCTGCCCACCAGCACGCCCAGGCCCTGCCCTGGCAGATAAGACTCTTGGCTGTACACTTACACTTTTAGAAGCATGAAAAAATAGGTCTGAGATTTTTTTTTAAAATATGAACAGGAGGTTTTAATCAGAACTAGAGAGAGGAATTCCTTCCCAGTGATAGCCAGTAATAGCCCTTCCTACAGTAATGAGATTTCAGGATTCAACAATAAAATGTGATCTACTCAGGATTCAAGGAAATAAAACTAGAGATAATTCTAGGGCGATTTTCTGATGCCTGAATTGGTGTTACAAGTTCAGGCCATTAAGCTCATCCGCTGGGCAGCGGCCAAGTGCTTGCCACTGGATGTAGCCTCGCCCACTGATGGCCACCCTCCCATGGCCCCCAGGGATGGTCCTCATGAAGCCTCCAAGACAGATGCAAGGTTGGCTGGACGTCACAACTCTCCCTGGGCTTGGACTCCTGAGAAGGTCAGGGAGGAGCACCTCAGCTTCAGGGCCACCTCCCCACCCATCCTCAGTAGCCACCCTTGGTGTGAGGTCACCCACTGCTGGGCCAGGGCTGACTGGAGAAAGCAGTCTGACAGGTGGCACACTCATTTATTCATTCAATAGATACATACTGGTGCCTGCTTTGTGCCACAGATTCTGACAGATCTAGAAGCTCCGTGCAGTGTCTCTTACTGGGATTACCCAAGTGCCATAGACAGGGACCCGATCTTTGCAGCCCCACAGCCCACGCCACATCAGGACACCCTCTCCCATGGCCCCGAGAGATCCTGCACCTCCTTTATGTTTCACCCTCCAACGTCCCCTTCCTCAGGGACGCCTCCGCCCCTGGGTCTGCTATGGCAGCCTCCGTCATGCCTGCTTTCCAGCATCTCTGACGGCCACTGTGTGCTCGTCTGATAGACGAGACACCCAGGAGGGCAGGGACAGCACACCAATCTTGCTCCCTATGGTGTCTCCAGAATGCTGTCCAGCAGCTGCATGGAGTCAACCCTACATGAGCGTTTGGTTACAAACGAAGTGACTCTAGCACCCGTCCCATGACGGGGAGCACTGGCGAGGGGGACCAGAATCTCAAGATTCAAATAGACAGTTTGCTCTCACCCATGTGCCACTTTGGGGAAGCCTCGGCTTTTCCAAACCCCCAGTTCCTTTCTGAAAGCTAGGGTGACCAACCTGCTGCCCGTGGGCTGCATACAAATTATTTGAGGTTGGTTTTGCTTATCTATGGTGTTGGAAATCATAAAAATTATGCACAGAGCTTTTTTCTTTGCTCATCAACTTCTTAGTGTTTGTGTGTTTCATGTGTGGCCCAAGACAACACTTCTTCTTCCAATGTGTGGCAAGAAAAAATATTTGGACACTTTTGTGAAGCTGAGGGACTAGATAAGCATTTTGGCTTTTCTGGCTTTAGCCCTCAGTGATGTTACGGTCCCGTGACTCTCCATAGGGCATCTGTTCCCAGGTACATCCTTTGGGGGGACCAAATGTAGAACACCTTGAGGACAGAGCACATCCGCAGCTGCCCACTGGAGACATCACTCACACCCAGCTGGCTGACCACAGCACTGTCACCCTGCTGGGGACCGCCAGACCTCATCTCAGCTAAGAGGAGACACCCCAGAGCTCCTCCCTCCCATATTTGGTGGGCCAAAAACAGACCTGCTAATCACAGGGTTTAAATCCTTCTGAGGGTCCCAGAGGCAATGGCATAACCGACCGTTCCAGTGTCACCCCTCCTGTGAAATATCACTGACGGGCAGGAACCAAACCACCTGATTTGCAAACTGCCGGAGCCTAGAAGCCAGAAGACGGTGTAAAAGGAAGGATTAAGTGAAGTTCAACTGACGGATGATGTTCTACAAAAGGTCACCCCCAGATCATTTCTCCATTCATTATTTATTAACAACCTCTGAGACATGAGCATTACATCAAATGTCCAGCATTGAGAAGATGATAAAGTAATATTTTATAGCTGGAGGCCTCTTAAAGGTGTTAACAGAAAGCTTACAAAGTGATTTCAATGCGTTACAAAATAATTTATTAAGAATTCACTGCAGCAGAACATTAAAAGAGATATTAATCACTAAGTGAAATGGATGCTAGGAAAACAGCCCAGCCCATGTCCGTGAGTGATACAATGAATGAGAGCCACCTTCCCGTTGATTTAGCACTTGGGTCAGACAAGGGCACTGTGCATACCGTTCACCTCATACACATTTCAAGTTTGGCATAATGTCCCCTTTAAAAAGATTCCTCAACATCTTTCTTCTTCTACAGAGAACCTTCCTTAGCTGAGTGGGTTGGCAAAAATAGTCATGTCCCAGAAATTGTCTTTGCCACACACCTACCAACTCTACCCAAGTTTATCAATTCCACTCAAGTCCTCTAACTCTATCCAAGTCTACTAACCCCAACCAAGTCCATCAACACTATGCAAGTCCTCTAACTTTACCAAATCCCTCTACTCTACCCAAGTCCACTAACTCTACCTAAATTTATCAAGTCTTGCCAAGCCCACCAACTCTATTCAGATCCCCCAACTCCACCCAGGTCCACCAATTCCATCCAGGTCTACCAACTCCACCCAGGCCCATCAACTCCATCTGAGTCCACCAACTCCACCCAAGTCCGCCAACTCCACTCATGTCCACCAACTCCACTGAAGTCTGCCAACTCCACCCAAATCCACCAGTTCTACCCAAGTCCACCAGCTCCACTAGAGTCCACCAACTCCATCTGAGTCCATTAACTCCACCCGAGTCTGCCAACTCCACCCAAGTCTGCTAACTCCACTCATGTCCACCAACTCCACCCAGGTCCACCAACTCCACCCAGGTCCATCAACTCTACCAGAGTCCACCAACTACACCTATGTCCACTAACTCCACTCATGTCCACCAATTCCACCAACTTCACCCAGGTCCACCAACTTCACCCAGGTCCGCCAACTCCACCCAAGTCTGCCAACTCCACTCATGTCCACCAACTCCACCCAGATCCACCAATCCCACTAAGGTCCATCAACTCCACCCAAGTCCATCAACTCCACCCAAGTCTGCCAACTCCACCCAAATCCACCAATTCTACCCAAGTCCACCAGCTCCACCAGAGTTCACTAACTCCACTCAGGTCCATCAACTCCATTCAGGTCCACAAACTCCACCCAAGTCCACCAACTCTACCCAAGTCCACTAACCCTACCACACCCACAATTCACAAAAGAAATGCTACAAGACAGAATAAGCATAAATGATAAGAGAATGAAAAGGATGTGAAAATAGATAGTGGACATGTGTTATGCCCTTATGAGGACACTGGGTCATTAGCAAATGGGTGTGACTATTTGCAACTCCTGGCCCTGTCCAAACACAGATACATGATTCAGGTTTGGTTTTCTAACGCATACAGATTATGGCCTCTGCATTTGAGGACTAATTAAATTCCGAAAGCATAGATATCAGAGATTCTTTCTCAAAGAAGAGCCAAGATAGAGAGCAGCCTCAGGGCTTGAGGAACCAAATGAGAGACGCAGAAAGGGAGGAAAGGGGACTGAGACTCAAAGATGATTAATCTACATGGACCCACTTGGAGGGAAACTTGTGTAACTTGCCAAGCAGAAGAGGTGGGATGATCCCCACCAAGAGAATTTTCACCCCAAATTCTATTAAATAGTAGCGAGCCCTCTCTTGCATAAGAAATTTATTGCCATACATAAAAGTTTAATGCACCCCTAACCTTCCAGGTTAATATTTATTGCATGAAATGAGATTCACCTTGACTTTTTAAAAAGTCAAGCTGTGGAAAAAGTCGCTTAGGTGGCTAGATACATAGGACTTGTATTCTTATTCCTTCTTCTCAGTAAATAAGTAGAATCACAGAAGTCCTTGATTGGAAAGTACATGGTTCCCCAGCCGTCCCAGACTTCTCCAGCCTTTCTTTTTGGCCCGGCCGGCTCTGACTCACCATTAGCATGATTATCTCTACAGAGACTCTGTCTCCTAGTAAGTTGACATTCTAAGATATAGGGGATTAATTCTTCAACAGATGAATGTTGGTGGACACAGCTCCACCCATAACACCTTATTAACACGGGAGCCAGGACTCACTATGGAGGCCACAATCCCCTCCCGCGAAGGTTCTCTGCTTGACTCTCAGTTCCATGAATTGGAAACCAAATCTATTCCTAGTACGGGTGATGGGCCTGGCCAGAACTAGGAGTTCAATAGATATTCCATGGACAAATGAATAAATTATGTTCAGAGTGATCTGAGGACCCACCCTCATTGTTCAGTCCAGCAATGATAGCTTGTTACGATGAAGGGTCACAAATTCTAAGCAAATATAGTATCACTCTTATTTTGCTGTCAAAGACAACCCTTTGGCCGGGCTGACAGGCAGCAAGTGGAGCGGCAAACCAAGCATCCATTACTAAGTCCTCTTACGAGCTGTATCCCTTCCCAAGGAAGAAACATCCAGAACAATTCACTAACACCTATAGCCCCGCTTTCCAGGGGCAAATCCCATTAACAGTGGCTGGTGTAGCAGCCACCTGGGAACGTCAGCCGAGCATGGACAGATTTATGTGCTGGAGAAAACGACCCTATTAAGTCCAGCAGTAAACTCCCTTCATCCCAGCTGCCATGTGCCCTGACTGCCAAGTGGGTGCAGACAGACCTGGGGGAGAGAAGGCGGCAGGCGGGACAGGAGAGGGACGGCCTCTTGTGGCCATCGTGTCTTCTTCCCTGGAGCATATCGTCTCACGTGAGTGCTCCAACACTGACCATCCACTCTGCCAGGCCAGCTGAGGAAAAGGCTGGGGAGGACAAGTCAGAGAGAAACAGCTTCAGGGGCACACAGTCCCGGGGGAAATACACAAAGGCCGTGAGCACCTCCCATGTTCCCAGCACAGTGTGGACACACAGGGGCACGTTGTCTGTAATCTCACGAGACCCAGGTCAGTCCTAGGATGGGGGTGGTATCATCTGCCTTTTACAAATAGGAAACTGAGCTTTGGGGATGTGAAGTCCCTTGACTGAGGTCACATGCTGGTAAACTTGGGATTTGAACCTGGGCTCGCAAGAAGGCAAAGCCCACCTTCTCAGACCCACACTTCACCACCCCTGTGAGGGAGTCCTGTTGGGGCACACACGTGGTAGAAGTCACCTCCCAAACCTGCCTTGTAGTGAGTTCCTGGCTCCCGTGTTAATAGGGTGCACCCCCTTTTCCTAGACGTTATGGGTTGATCTGTGTCCCCCCACATTTGTCTGTTGAAGTCTTAACCCCCAGTATCTTAGAAGGTAAACTTAATATGTGGTAGAGTCTTCACAGAGGTGATCAAGTTAAAACAAAGCCTTAGGGTGGGCCACGATCCAATACAACTGTGTCTTTATAACAGGGAGATTTGGACGGACGCGCACACACAGGGAGAACTCCATGTGAAGATGAGGAGAGAAGATGGGGTCCGCTTGCCAGCAAACCCCCAGAGTCTGGGGATGGCTTGGCACAGACACCCCTCCCAGCCCTGGAAGGAACCTACCTGCCTGCACACCTAGAATTTCATCCCCCAGAATGATGAGACAATCAATTTCTGATTTTAAACCACTCATTTGTGATATTTTGTTACCGCGGCCCCAGCAAACTAGTCCACTCTGGAAATCCTGGCACAGGCCCTGGTTCACAGGAAGGTGAGAATTTTTCTCCCCTGGGCATCATGCAAGCGACTGCACCCCTCTCTTCCAAAGCTTTCGTTCCGAGGACACTGTGGCAGGCCAGGCACCACTCACAAGAAGCCATTACCTTTGCGTATGGCCCATTTGCAGACCATCCCTCTGCAAATAACCATCCCTCTGCAAAATGTTTCTCGCCACAAAAGAGCTAAAAACAAATTGCAAAAGGAGAGCAGGAGAGAGAAATGAATTCTAAGTGACAACTTCAAGAAAAGACGACTTTGAGTCCAGCTGTGTATTGAAGAGTGAAGAGGATCTATGGGTGGGCTGGCGGACAGTTGCTGGGTCCATGCAGCCTGGCTGATGGGGCTCAACATGGGGCCAGCGGAAAACCTGAGAGGGATGGTCTCCAGCCTCTTCCAGAGCACAGCTTGGTGAGGCCACTCATTGCCTCCCCTGTCTTGGGAAAGGGGTCATCCAGCCGCCTGGCTCTTCTGTGAATCCTGGGACACTCTGTAGCCTCAGCATGCCTTCTCAGGCCCTCCATAGTAGTGCTTGTGGCACAGGGATGGGGAAAGGGTAGCTTCCCGCTGACTCCTGGTGTCCCCAGAGTCTCACTGGAGATGGGCCACCTGGCACCCACTACTGTAAAAAGCCTGAGCAGGGGCAATAAGACCACAGAGAACTGCCCACTGCTCCTGGGAGCCCTCCAAACCCGGTGGGCCTGCTCCATCTCAAGCTCTGCTGTCAGGGCAAGCCTCCTAGAACTTTCTAGAAGGGAGAAAGCCCAATGTGCCTTGTGGGCTGGTGAAGGGGAGATTTCACAGCCAAAGCCAGCAGGCTCAGGGCCCTGGGGGCCGCTGCTCCGCTGCTACCTTTTCAACTGTCAAAGACATGCCCCGTGGCACAGGGCTGGACAAAGCTGGGCGACCGGCCTGTCCATAAACAACACCTTCTAGTAACAAGACCCCGAGGCCTCATTCGGTTTGGAAACAGCAGTACTTCTCCTGACCACGTGCCTCACAAGTCACATGAGGGTGGCTGGCTGACCAAGAGAGGCTGCAAATCACTCTCTAAAAGGCGGAGGAAGGAAAGTATATCTATATTCACCACTGCAGATTTATTCGTGCGGGCTCTCAGAGGTGGCTGAGCCTGAAGAAGCAAGTCTGGGCCCGGGATGAAGGAGCAGTGAGGCAGCACAGGCCAAGCCAGGTGGGCACCGGGGTGGGCAGGGACCCTGGGGCCTCTCAGGGGAAGGACAGAATTTTGGCCCCACCACAGCCTGCCCTGGGTGCTAGCCACCTAAGCATGACTCTATCAATAAAAAAAAAAAAAAAAAAAAACAGTATAAAAAGTCATCAAGCAGAGATGAGTTTACTACTAATTATGAAAAGCTTGACATGCTCCGACTTCTCGTAAAGTAAATGAAGTCCATTTTTAACGTCTGCTTCCATGGTTTCTAGATAATAGGCAAATTCACTTCAAGGTCACAGCTCATTTACCAAGTCAGGGTTTTTAGCTACAGATTCAGAAAAGTAACCAAAGAGTCCACCTCCCCATATCAGTGATGAAAACCACAAGGACCTGGGACTTTGTGTGACCCCCTTGTGACCACTGACACGGCCTTTCCAATTAACCTTGGAGGAGCCTGGAAAAGTGTTCTCTGTGGCTATCGGCCCTGCAAAGAGCTGGGCTTGGACCTTCATTTTGAAAATGAGCCCACAAATCTCTTAACCACCCGGTTCCCCCAGGACACGAACAGCCCTGAGCATGGCCCAGAAAACACAGATCCTGTTTGCAGCCATCCAAGTGTCGCGGAGGGCAAAAACAACCTTCTAGGGAAGACAATGGTGGGGAGGGGGAGGGAACCAGGGAGCAGGCTACAGGCTGTACCCCCAGCACCCTGCAGAGATGCTGCATGGCTAACAAGGCTGTACAGCCAAGGATTCCCCCAAATCTAAGGGAGCACGCTGCACAGAAAGCTCCAGAACACTGACCCACAAGACCCCGGGAAAGACACACATGTGGATGAGGACACCCAGCTATTTAAAAATAATACAAATAAAAACCAACCAACCAACCAAACCTTCTATCCCTTTTCAGGTTGCCTTAAGGCAAAGAGAGAAAGTTTTACCATGGCTTAGCGGGGACCCCTCGGACTCATCCCCGTGAGCCTCACCTCTACCCTTTCACATTTGTCAGATGACAGGATGACCATACTTAATTATTACTCCCCCCGTCACAAAAAAGCAAAGCTCAGAGAGGTTAGGTGACTGGCCCGAAGATGCCCAGCGGTCAGGCAACTCAGCTCCTCCCCCGCTGCCCTTCCACCAGCTCACTCCCTCCTGAGCCAAAAAGTACAAAGCCTGGGAAGGGAGGCTGAGTTAGGGGTTCTTGGCAACTGCTGCTGCCTGCAGGGGCCTTCGGGGAGGAAGGTTTGAAGGGAGGAAGGGAGGTTGGGGGGTCCATTCTCTTCTCCCTAGCTTGGTGTTCTGTGAGACTAGATAACATCATCTCACCGGGCCTTCAGTTCCATCCTCAAATCCCCTGAGCCAAGGAAGCCACCAAAGCACCAGCAGGGTTTATACATAGCAATATCCTTCACCTGGACCTGGTCACCAGCAGGAGTGACCATCAGAGGGACTCTGTCTCACCTAAAAATGGGCAGAAAAGCCCACGTGAGGGGCGGGGAGCCACAAAGATGCAGATGCAATGCTGAGTGTGGCTGATCACAGCCGTGGCCAGTGTGAGCCAGGGCTGGCTGGGGGCTCTGGGCTTTACAAACAATTCATCAAATCCTCACTAACCACAGAAGACAGTCGCTGCACTGGCCCCGTCACAGAGAAGGAAGCCATGGCTCAGAGGAGCTGAGTAATTTGTCGTTGGTCTATTGGTAAATGGAAGAGGCAGGACTTTAACTTGTGTCTACATGACTGCAAAGGCTGGGTTCTTAACCAATGTTCTACCATTTTCCTACAAAAGCAGCCACCGGGAATAGGGCAGGCTGGGCACCTACAGAGCTGAGTCCCAGTATGCTAGAGGGACCCTGTGAACAGGCAGCCCGACGGTCTGGAGGTTAGGTGCTCTGCATTCACCTGATTCGGAGATTTAAGGAGCCGGTGGAGTAGTCACTCATGGAGAGTTCCAAATCTTCCTGAACCATTGTGGGCTCCGCTGTGCATCCCCAAGAGGAAGAAGCTCTGGGGCTCTGGGGCTCTGGGAAAATATCTTTCAAGAGGCATGTCTCACCCAGGGTCACCTGGTGTGATGAACTTCAGGATGAGGCCAAAACAGTATCAACACAGCCCAGTGCCAGGATGGGAAATTCCACAGTGCGCGCTCAGGTGTGGTGCACTGCTGTGCATTTGGTGAGGATTCAGACAGTTCAATGCCCTGTCTGCCAAGGGCGTTTGGGTTCTGGCCCAAAGCCTGCATGGAGGCTTCAGAACTGCCTGGAGGGTACACCCACCTCTCCGTAGGCATGTCCATCCAGGATAAGGGAATGGGGAGTTTGGGGCTCTTCTAGTTGTGGAAGAACACCTGCAACCAAAGCAACAAGTTTGCTGAAGCCAGATGGCCTCTATGCCCACCCCTCCCAAACCTAGCTCTGATGTGGAATCACCATTATGGCAACAGACTCCACTTGAGCTCTCTCCAGCCTTCTGGGTGGTAGGTGAACCTCTCTGTCCCTGGGCCATGCAGAGTGATGCCACCCCCAGATCCTCCTGAGGGAGAGGAAGGGACATGTGTCCCTCATGAGTGGAGCCAGCTGTAGTAAGAGTGTTCTAGGCAGAGGGGATAGCATGTGCCAAGGTCCTGGGGTTTGACCAGAGGTGGCAACCCTAAGGACCAGCAAAGAGGCCAGGCTGGCTGGAGCTAAGGGAGCAGGAAGGAGCCTGCTGAGAGGTGAGACTAGAAGGCAGGGCTGACCAGGGCTTGGGGGACCATGGGCAAGAGTTGGGATTTTATTTTAGCTGCAACAGGAGCCACTAGAACATGTTAAGGAGGGAAATATTAAGATCTGGTGCATGTATTTTAAAGTTCACGCTGGCTACTGAGTGGAGAATGAATTGTAAGAGACTCAGCAAAGGGCTTCTGCAGGCGAGGTGGAAAGCAGTGGATGGGCTTGAGCTATACTGTGGGTTAGGGTCAGCAGGTTGGCCGAGCAATTAAATAAGGAAGAACAGGAAAGATAGGAACTCAGGGTGACTCCTTGGGTTTTAGAGAAATGGATGGACGAGATGATTTGGAAGGAGTGTGTTTGGTGAGGATTCAGGAAGTTCAGATTTGCTTGTATTAAGCTTGGGAGGCCAATTAGACACCCAGGAGGAGGCATGCGGTGGGGGTGCTGGATACTGGAATCTGGGGTTTGGGAGAAAGAGGTAGCTTTTGGTGTCTAACATGGGTTGGGCACTGTCTTTACAATAAGGAACAGAGTAGATGCTACCCCTGTCCTCTCACAATTTATTGTGCAATTACAATCTCTGTGTTACAGACGAGGAAATCTCTCTTCAAGAGATTAGCTGATTTGACTTGGCAGAGTCCACAGGTGACCTAGGCTGACTGCTGAGGTTCCCCACCCCTGAGAGCTCTGTCTCCATCCCCTTCACCAGACAGTCGAAGGTGATGACTTCTGAGTGTCTCATTCAGGACCTGGAGCCTACAGATGCTCCATGGACATTGTGGACATCTCAACATAACTGCACTGACCCGGGCGGTGGACTTCCCTGTCTGGGCTACAATGAGGTTGGCTCACCTGGAGGGCGAAGAGAGTTCCACACAAGATTCTTGCTCTTCCTCTCAAGATTAAGGCCTTGCCAAGAGTCCTAAATGAAGCTAGGGAGGAGGTGCAACTTCCCTTCAACAGAGTCCACGCCCCCGGCCTTGCAGCACTCACAGGGGCTTACCCAGGAGTGGGGTCTGCTGAACTAGGGCCAGGAAGCCTAGAAGACACGCGGCTTGTTATAATTTACTTTGAGAATGCCTTTCCTGGGAAGGGGACCACAGTCTGCGGCCAAGGAGTCTACCCTAGAGGGCACCTTCAGAGACAAATGCCACACTCAAGCCTGAAGCTCGGACAGAGTCACAGACGGGGCCACTCTGTCTCTGCTAATGACCCGACAACATGCAAATGCCTGGGGACTTTTGTGCAGACACCAGGACAAAACCAAGAGGTGACATCCAGCATGTGCTTTTTGGAGTCCACAGCCTGACGAATCTCAAGACACACCTGGGATCAGACCTCCAGGATGACAAAGTAATGTCCCTTCCCCTGAAAGGAGCTGGTAGGCCCAGGTCCACAGTCATGGAAGAGACAGACCAGGACTGACTCGGTGACTACGCAAAACCCTCTCTCCGCTTCCTGCTTGTCCTTCTCCCGGCCCCTCTCCTCTTTCTCCTCCTCTCCCCTTCCTTCTTCTCCCTTCCTTCCCTCTCCCCAGGACCCCAACTCATCCCCCAGAGGGTGAGCAGGCCACTCCTCTCATCTGAGTTGACTCTATCTCTGCTGCCCTGGACCTGGCGCTTTCCTGATGGTTTCAATTTTCTGCTCTCCGCTCTCCTGTTTTATGGTAGCCGTATTAAAAGTGGGAATATATCACTTTGTTCTCTTTTGTATAAAAACTCCTTCTCACTTGTGCGTGCTCTCAGCGCTGCCTTCCTCTTGGTCGGAGGCTCATGATTTGGTAGTAATAACGCTCTGTTTATACTCACCATAAATGTCAAGCCCAAATAATATACTGCAATCGTATCTTACCCTGCAACGCAGGGATTTATGCACGGCCCCGAGTGCAGAGCTGAAAGCTTCCCAAAGGACCGTGGCTCTGGGAAGGCCCTGCGCTTGATCCCACCTGACCGGACAGGTAGACACAGGGGCCGTGCCTGGATAGGAATGGAATGTGTTTCTCTAGTCTCCGTGTCCATCGCTCCCTGCATCCTGCCTCCCGTGGAAGCTGGGTTCAGGCCACAGCCATGGCCAAAGCTCGGCATGTGCTCAGTCATTGACCTGAGGTCCTGCCGCTAGTTCTGCAGAAGGAGGACTTCGTGGATAAGAGGACCTACTCCCTCCTCGGGCAGGGACCTGTGAGTCCTGGGAGGTGCCTGGCCCTTTCTAACAGAGCAGCCTCATCTGTGCAGTCTGCACTCAGGCCGGGTCAGGAGCCTGGAGGCATTTCAGGCCGTGTCCTGCTAGAGTCCCCACCTGGCTATTTTTAGCTCCTGCGTGCCTGGCACTTCTAAGATTAGAAGGGGGAACAGTCCGCCAATGCTGCACAGTCTCCAAATGAAAGTAATGCCTCAGACCCCAGGATCTATGCCTGGGGAAAGCAGGAGGCTACTTGGACGTGCTCTTAGGAAATGCTACCCTTGGCAGGTGGCCCTGTCTGGGTCAACTCCTGGGGGGTAACACTGCCCAGCCCCAGGTTTCTTATGATACTGAACTCTGCCACCACCAAATGTTCAAAAGGGACCTCAGAGTGCCACCGTGGGTGTGAACCCTGCCCACGATGGGCCTGGAGGACCCAAGCAGCTGGTGGGGCAGAGGAGTGCCCCCTCAGGAAGCCCCGGCAGCTCAGCCCCACGTAGGGCCCCCATGCTGCTAGGCAGCCTCACAACATAACCAGAAGGCTCCCTCCTTTTCACCCCAAAGGAGTACAAAGGGCCCTGGCAGAACTTGCAGGGACAGAGACCTCAATATGAGAAGTGCCCTCTTTTGTACGGTGCGTGTGCCGTGCAGACACACAGGTACCCAGATGTCATACCTGTACTCCCACGAGTCGTTGTGATTTCTTTTATTTAAAAATTCCCTGCAATTGTATGCCAACAGTTTAATATGAAGTATGAAGTCCTAGGAGATAGATCTTGGCTCAGAATAAAGAAAAAAATTAAATTTTCTAACAGATTTTCCCAGAAAAGGAGCAGGCTGCACAGCAACTCATCATGGGAGGTTTTCAAAGGCCAGACAGCTGCTCCCACCAGTGGCGCAGAGCCGGGGACTCTGCGCCTCTCCCACCTTTGGTTTTCTCTGCAGTGAGAAAGGGCAAAATGACTTAAATGAACGCAAACACTGTCATCCGTGTCTGCAGTGGTGGGCTGTGGGCTGGGGCTCCCAGAGGGGTCAGGGGACGTCAGAGCAGCAGCGCTGCATGGCTGTCTCCTGAGCTCCTCCCTGGCTCTAGAACAAACAGCGAGACTGGCACCACTCCAGACTGGTGCTCAGTGTGGGGCACGTAGGCGGGAAATGTGGGCTGGGATAGAGGGGAAATCAGGAGACACCCCTCCCAGGGGGCTCGGTCAGAGTCTCACAAAGAGCCTCAGCTCAATCTGGGGATCCAGGGTGACAGACCCGGAAACATGCCCCACTCAGTGTCCCCCTCCTCCCAGCACCAAAGTTAGGCCCCAGTGTGAGCCCAAGCTGAGACCTCACTGCACTTCCCTTCAAGCAGAAGGTCCCTTGCACACCTAAGAGCTTACACAGGGGAGCAGGGGCTGCTGGGCTGAGCCAAGAGACCCAGAGGCATGTGGCTTACCAGGGCTTCCTTTGAACCTGAGGTCCAGCTACAACATGCTTCACTACTGTGATAGGGTGTTCCCCCAAATGTGTCAACGTTCTAACTCTCCTGTACCTACAAATGTGACCTTATTTGGAAATCAGATCTTTGCAGATGACCAGATTAAAATAAGGTCATTAGGGTGGGCCCTAACACAACATGGCTATCCTTATAAAAGGGACATTTGTACACAGAGACAGACATGCAGGGCAGATGACATCAAGTGGCAGAGAGAAGACGGTGTCCCCACAGCAAGGACAAACAGGGAGAGAGGCGTGGCGTAGGTCCCCCACAGCCCTCCATGGGAGCCAGCGTCACCAACACATTGATTTCAGACTTTAGCCTCTGTAATGATGAGACCAGGTATTTCTGTCACTCGGTCCATGGCCATTTGCTACAGCAGCCTCAGAAAAATAAGACAAGTGCCAGCATGACAAGTTTAGTTTGCAGAAAGAGAAACTGAGGTAGCCCAGATGGTATAAGGGCTTTGTCTCAAGCTACTCGTGATAACGTGGGGATGAATGCGTGGGATGGGGATCACAGGCACTGGGTACAAGTCCTACCACACCCCTGACCTGCTTTGTACCTCAAGCATGTTAGGTGACCCCTCTGGATTCAAAAAACTGGGGTGGTAATGGTATATCCTTCATGGGGCCACTGCATGAATTGCTAAGGAACGTGTGGACAAAGGTGTAGGAGGCTGCCTGGCTCCTGATAGTTGGCGAGTTACTCAGATTGAGAAAGAGTAAGCGGGATCTAGCACCCAGACAGCACCGAGCACAAAGCAGCGCCCCTGACACCCACTTGACGCCCAGAGAGGTGGCCCTGCTGTGCTCCTGGAATTGGGAAAGTTGATCATGGGCCATCTGACTCTCTCTGAACAGGACTGGGACCAACTCCACCCAAAACAAGAGGGACCATGTGAGGTTGTGCCCCAGCCAGATGCCTTGGAGGTGGGCGGGGTGTGGTGACTAGTCACATGGGGCCTCCAGACACAGCTGGGAAGGGTGGTGCCCCTGACAAAGGCCATCTGACGGGGCATGACAGTGGCCCAGGAAGGGCTGCTGCTGGGCCTGTGAGAGTTACGGTGTGTGCCATGGGCTGGGCTGGGTCCCCTCACATGTAGGTATTGAAGTCTGAACCTCAGTGCACCAAAGTGTGATGGGGACTTTAAAGAGGTGAACAAGGTAATAGAGGTCATTGAGATGGGCCTTCGTCCAAGCCAGCCGGCGTCCTTGTAAAAGGAGATTAGGACACAGAGAAGCACAGAGAGAGGCCATGAGAAGACACCTGTCAGCCTTGGACAGCAGCCTCAGGAGGAGCCCACCCTGGCAACACCTTGACCCCACTCTTCCACCCTCCAGAGCTGGGAGAAGACAGAAAGCGTTGCTTCAGCCGCCCAGTCTGTAGCGCTTTGTTACGACACCACCGAGCATGTGCAGACAGCAGGTGGCTGAACCGAGGGCTCACGCCAGGGCTGGCCAGGCTGGGGAGCAGAGGGACAGGGAGGGCAGGCAGAGAGTGCGTTCTCCTCTCAGATCTCTAGAAAGAGGCAGGGGGATGGCGGCTGTGCACTCATCAGGCAGTAATTAACGGCGGCAGGAGAGTCCCCTCGTCGGGTGCTCTGAGATACTGCACCAGTCTCCATTTTGCTGACTTTGGAGAAAAGAATGGCAATAAATAAATGTAAAGCACGCTGGTGATGGTGTGAAATGATGCTTCATCTAATTATCACTATTCCGTGGTGTCGTTAACATACACTCGAGGAGAATGGTAATGACTTTTACGTTTATATCACAGCTCGGATTTGCCATCTGAAGCCCACAGCACAGGGACACGCTATTCCCTGGGATGGAATCTCTTACAGACAAAGGACATGACTACACAACTCGGTAAGAAGAAATGACTCGCTGTTGCCGAATTGAAAGCAGCATAGTAATAACTCGCAGGCGTCCGGGAAAACCCAAAGACCCAGAAGGTCGGGAAAAGAGGAGTGCGTGACTTTGATGGACGCTCAAGGGGTGTTGCTGGAAAAATCTTCCCTCAATCGCAGATGTCCCTTCTCAGCCGACCGGGGTCATAATACAGTGAACTGGGAGGTTCCATCTTTCTTTGCTGCCTCACAGACCGTGGCCACGTGCCGTTCTGAGTCTAAGGGGTGAGTGGAATCTAAGTGTGCATTGAAGCTGGAACCCCCCTGCCGTGGCTTTTTCTCCAGGTTCCTATTATCTATTTTTCTCTCCTCTCAAACTGGAATAAAACCACAAGTACTTCAGTTAACTGACAATTTGACAACTCTCCTTATTTGGGTCCCGGCCCCTGGAAGATCCCCTGTGGGGACCATGCTGTCACACTGTGTCCTTGTAGACATCCTAACCTCCACCCTGTCTGTGCCGCATGCCTGCCTCCTCCATGCTCGGTGCCACAGCCCCATCCTGCTGTCTCACCAAGAGGGGGTCCACGCTCAGGGACAACCATCAGCCAGGGGCCTGGGAGGTGTCGCCTGTGCTGAAGTCACAGAAGATGAGCTCAGCCAGTACATTTTCCTGCTTGAGAACTGGACTGGGAAAGGCACAAGAAGAAAGCAATTAGTGGCAGAGACGGAGGCTGGAGAGTGGACACGGACCCACGAGGGGTCTAGGCAAGGAGGGAAGAAGTCGAGAAAAGGAACACAGCACAGAGAGGCAGAGGCTGGGGGCACAGCAAGGCCAGAGAGGCAGGTGCACAAGGCAGAGGCAGCGACACCGAGGAACCCAGGGGATGGGCAGTCCAGGGAGCACAGCCCTGGCCCCGGCCTTCTCCACAGCTGCCTCTGTCCCATAGTCTTGCCCTGAGGTCCAGCCCTCCACCCATTTTCTTAACCACACTCTTCCTAAGGTCAGTGTTGGCCCCCCCAAAAGATCTGTCACATCCTGACCCTCCGAACCTATGAGTGTGACTTGGATGTGATGAAGGACCAGTATGAGAGCAGGCTGGAGAGGGTGGTGTGACTCCAGTGGGTGTCCTTATAACAGACAGAGACAGAGAAAGGAACACTGTCATGGGAAGAGAGAGGCAGGGGTGGGGCGATGTCCTCAGGTCGGGGACCCTAGATCACTGGCAGCCTGCAGCAGCAGGAGCGCAGCCTAGGACAGAATCTCCCTTTGAGCCTCAGAAGGAGCCAGCCCTTGGGCACCTTGACTGTGAACGTCTAGTGCCTAGAACACAAGAGAACGAATCCCTGCCGTTTTAAACCACCAGTTTGTGATCATTTGTTATGGGAACCACTATGGTGATCTGAGCAAGTCTCAGCTCCTTGCAACCAAGGAGAGAACTTTTAAAAATCAAAATTGAAGGATGTGACCCAGGGGCTTGGTGTGTCCAGGCTCTGGATTCACCTCTGACCTGGGGCTGGTCATTCCCACACTGGAGGTTGGCTCCCTCCAGAGAAAATGAGGGTGAGCCCAGAAGCCCCTTCCCAATGGAACAGTCCGGGCTTCACCATAGATCCCTATGAGAAAGGTGAGGTGAGGACAGGACCTGGAGGCAGGGTCCACGTCCTGAACTCTTTCTGAGCCCCGTAACCATTATTCATACACAGCGTCTGGGAGGAGGCAGCGGAGTATTTCCTGCCATAAATAGCTCAGAATCTCTTTGCCATCTGTGGCTCACAGAGATTGGAAGAGAGTGTGGATCTTTCAGTAGCTGTCTCTAAACAGCTGATCTGGTCAGGACGGTCATCCTGCAGGGCCAGAGGACAGCTGCATCATATGCACTTTGCCCTTCAGTCAGTGACAGCCCATGAGTATATCTGGAACGCCCTGTTCTCAGTGCAAGGTTCAGACCCAGGGGCACCTACTAACCTGGGGTAGGAAGCCAGCCCGCTAGGAGGAGTGGGCCCTGGGTGTCAGTCAGGAGTGCCACCTGCCTTCAGACCTAGCAGGTGGGGCAAACCCAAGCAACCCCCTTCAGATGTCAGGAGCTCTGCAGAGGCCGCCTCCTGCCAGGCTCCGAGGGAGCTGGGAGAAGGACCATCCTCCCAGAAATGAGCCCACCTCCATTCCAGAGGTGCAAGCTTAATGTCCTACTCTCTTCCCTGCAAAGTCCATTAAGAAATACTTTAGATTTTCACCTTGAGACAGGATTGGCATTATCCCTGATAAAAGAGACCTCACTGGCTGAACGCGTCTTTTCACGCCCAGGTAACAACTGCCACTGGAGGTAGATTATGATCTTTTCAATCATTTAAGATCAAGAAGATGCAAGCCCTTGTCTGCTTGCATTTTAGGCTAATTCTGGGACCTTTCTTGCTCCACTTCACACCCTTAGCAAGAGGCAGCCACCCAATACCTCCACCACAAGCCCAGAGACAAGAGAAAGAGTGGGCTGGAGGGACTGTCTCAGCCTCTGAATGGTCCTTCCATTCTAAAGAGAAGTAACCTGAGATTCAGAGAGGGAGAGTAACCTATCCAGGGTCACACAGCAAGGTCATCGTGGAACAAGGACCAGAACCCAGGACTTCAGGGCTCTTTTCCTGTCTCGGTTCACAGCTCCCATGGAAATACGTTCTGATCCTTGGATGAGATGGACTAACTCTCTGCAGGGCCTTTCACATCCTAACACATTAACCTCACTAAACATGAGTCCCACGCCAGTGCTGCCCAGCCCTTCTTGAGCTTAACTTGCAAAGGCAGTTGCCAGCGACTGGTCCCGGGCTTCTCTGGCATTTAGGGACTCACCGTGGCTAATGGGAAGGGAAGGCTTCCACAGCACAGGGCCTGCCTGCACCCCAAAATACCTTCTTGAGATCTGCAGTCCTGACATCTCCCAGAGCCCCAGGAGTGCTGTCCCTCTGCCTTTCCAGAGATGTGGCGGGATGCTTCCATGTGTTTGGAGCAGGAAGGCAGGTAGGTTCAGTGACAATATTTTAGCCAGAGTGACTGTGGCCATTGCTTTAAAAGTCAGCCTAGTGACCCCCAGGCATTAAGCACTGATCATGTGCGTGGTCTTAGCCATCACGACGAGATGTGACCTTCCCGCCACCCTGTGTGGGGTGAGCATGGGTGTGCGCTCAAATAGCCAACGCTTCCCAGGGCTGAGAGTCAAAGATGTATAAAGTGAGAGCAGCCTTCCTGCACATATGACATGGTCTCACCCACACCACTCTCAGTGGCTTCCAAGTACAAATAAAAGTCCTATCAGGATGAGCCTACCACCGTCAATGTGTCAGAGACAGCTGGATCATAGGAAGGGTGCTGGGAAGACTGGCAGTCCCCAAAAGATTTAAACAACAACAAATGAGATCAACTTCAGATAGATTCAGAATTCAACGGTCAACATCAAACTTTAAAACTTTGAGGAAATGTGCTGAGTATCCTTCTGACATTGAGATAGAGAAGGATTTCTTAAATAAGAGCTAAATAAGATTTTAAAAAGATTGAAAAGTGCTACCTTTAAATGTCAATAAATTAGACTGTATTAAAAGAACTGTTCACCAAAAGATACCTCAAAGAAACTGAAAAGCTGCAACTGAAAAAGAAAAGAAATTTGCAGCCTATAAAAGGCAGGAAGGATTAGTATCAAGAAAATATAAACAACGTTTACAGTAAGAAAAACAACAAACCACCAGATAGAAAAAACTTACACAGGGAAGAGGAGAAACACAGGGCCAGCCAAGGCTAAAAGGGGTGCCGCCCCCCAGATGCAGGCAGTTAAGGTGTCTGACATCAGACGTAGACCTCACTCGTGCACGGCTGGTAGGACTATAAATTGGTGATCACGCTGGAAAAACAACGTCAAGATTGATATTCACGTGTTGCATGGGATCTAGTGGAGATAACTGCTTTTCCTGGACCTCTACCAAGAGGTGAAATCCAATTCGCTTGCTGTGAACCTAGACTGGCCCAGGGGACTTGTTTCACCAACTAGACATTCTGAGACTGCTGGGTTAGACAATGGGAGGCCCTATATCTTCCACCAGGTGTCTCGGAAAACTCATTCGGAGCCCCGAGCTGCTGCTGGGGGAGACCAAAGCGGGGAGACCAGGGGGAAGAGACCACGTGGAGAGGGCCTAGACCAGTGGTTCTCAACCTTCCTAATGCCGCAGCCCTTTAATACCATTCCGGTGGGTTGCAACCCACAGGTTGAAAACCGCTGGCCTAGACAGCAGGGGGAGCGAGGGGGGGCCCCGCCAGCCCCAGCAGGCCGGTCCCCAGCCCACAAGTCATCCATCCCAGCTGAGGGGCCAGGTACGGTGCAGCAAAGAAGAGTCATCCCCTCGAGCCCTGGCGGCACTACCACGGCCACGGTTGTGTGGGCAGCATGTCTCACGGCAGCAGATAACCCATCCCGCGAGCGCACTCCCAGGACACGCAGACACACAGGTGGCTACTCTGGGCAGTGCTGTGCCTAACAAGAAAAGCTAGAAGCGACTCAGTGTCCACGGGCAGGAGACAGCGAAGTGAGTGGCGGCAGGAATATTGCACGAGCTGAGAAGATGGGTCCACTGCAGCCTCCTGCCGACGGCTGAGCTGGGGACGGCGTGACGAATGGCCAAAGCTAAGCCAGAAAGACCACAGAGCGCGTGAAACGTTTTCAGTGACATTCAAAAACAGGCAAAACCAAGCAACGTACCATTCAGGGACACGTTAGAAGCGGTAAGACCGAAACAGTCATCAAGAGACGTGATTGTGCATCAGCCACTAGGTCTGGGCATTCCTTGTTATGATGCTCAGGCAAACACTCTAAAGTAGTGTTTTTCAACTTTTTTTTTTTTTTAATCTCACGGCACACTGGAACCTATAGGAACACTTTCACAGCTCACTTAAACTATGTCAATCAAAAAAAAAAAAGAGTAAAAACACACTCAGGGTGCTTTGAACTTCTTTCGAAAATAATTTAATGATCTTTAAAATGTTCGCGGCATATCTAAGATCCTCTCATGGCACACCAGTGGGCCTCAGCACACGGGTTGAAAATCACTGCTCTAAAGTAAGCAGTAAAGAGTGTGTCATGAAGGAAGGGTTGCAATTAATCCAATTCCTCCAATTCCTCCTTTGTTTTGAAAACAAACACCTGACTAGGCAGATAGGCAAGGCTCCAGCCCTATGTGGTCGCAGGGGGCCGGCCAAGATGCCCCAGGTTGGGCCTCAGGCTGTGTGTGGTTGAGCAGGACTCCGGCGGCCATCACCCCCGCGTGCTGGGCACCCGGCGATCCAGGGCAGCTGGGGCGCAGGACGCTACCACCTGCCCCTCCACGGCCCTAAGCCACTCAGAGTCATGGAGCTTTGTGTTTTATTTCACAATTGTGTGCCCACCACTTAACACAGAAAGATATTACTTATAAAAGATGATTCCTGAAAGGAAAGTTTGGGGGTTTATTATACCTCTGGGCTAGATTGGACGATCTGTGAAGAAATAAGGTTGTACCCTTTTCATTTCCGATCCACGGGACAATATTTTAGCGGTGCACAGGGTCAGGGAGGAGGCACAAGGACTGGCGCCTGTGGAGCCAGGAGGGCCCTGAGAGGGGCAAGGAGACCGTGGGTGATTGACAGTCCCAGGTTAAGTGAGAAATGCCTCCCGCAGGACAGGCGTGGTACCACGGAAGACAGTCGGGCAGAAGGACAGTCAGCTCCCTGGCCACCCAGGGCCCTCTGGGGCGGCTCCATCTTCCGCCACCTGAGTTTCTCGTCACAGCTCTCCAGTGCCCTGCTGGGAGACATGGACAACGTCTATTCATCTCTCCCCTCTACTCCAGTCTCCCTTTAATTCCAGTGTTAGGTTCAATTACTTGCTCCCTGACGCGCTTCCAGCCCTATGTTCTGGGATTCTACATGTTATAAGATTTGAAAAAATGAGGCCCATTCTTTAAGTACTACCATGGGCACCTTTCATACCATGGGGTCATCTCTTCCAGACCCCAGACCCCTGAGCCCTCCAGCCCCACCTCTTACCACAGCCCCTGCCTCCCAACCCCCAGGCACAGCCGGAGCAGGTTACAAACTGATTCCCCTCCAAGCAGTCGTTTAGCATGGAAAGGTCTAGAATCCTTTTGCCCTGCCCCTATGATGACCCCCAGGGCAGTCCTGAAGCTGCAAAAGAAGTCACCAGCTGGATGGGTGCTGGGCAGGAGAAGGGGGGGTCTGCCTCCCATCCCAGGAAGCCCAATGCATCCTGGGCTCTGCACCTGCGGAAGTCACCAACTGGATGGGTGCTGGGCAGGGGAAAGTGGGGGGGTCTGCCTCCCATCCCGGGAAGCCCAACAAACTCTGGGCTCTGCGTCTGCCTTGCTGCCTCTGGACAGGTTGTGAAGGTTGCAGCTCTTCTGAGGTCACTTGGCTGCAGCAACCTGCCCTCTACCCTGGGCCATCTGAGGCCCCAGGACCACTCCCAGAGGCGGCCCCCAGTGGGCAGACCTAAAAGATTCCACACCTATTTCTGATGAAGAAACCACAGCATGCCTCAGTTTCCTCCTGAGCAGAACAGAGTCACCAGTGGCCCCTGCCTTCCAGCTGGTGTGAAGGTTCCTGAGATATTGCCACAAAGCAGCTCCCAGGACAGAGCAAGCAGAGGCAGGCTCACCAGTCCTAGGGGTTATCCAGCAGGGGGACGCTGGTGGGAGCCCTGCCTCTGTTCATCCCTGCAGCTCCTGGAGCCCAGTCTCTGGACCCCCTCTAACATCTAATCCTCACTTATGCCATGGAGGCTGAGATAGTCACGACTTAGATCTGTGCAGAGAGAGAGCGCTGGACCCTGGCCAGACTGCCGAGTGCAGACTGTCTGAAGATAGAGCAGGCACAGACGATGTTTACGGGAGAACAGTCGTGCAGACGTGGGGCTGGTGGCAGCCCTGGGAAACCCAGGCTGGCTGGGGTCGCCACCGCCCCCTGGCTGGGCAAATGCCAGCTGGGGCTACTGTCATTGTCCTTTGCAGGGGAGCCAGCTCTGAACTGGGCAACAGCTCAATTCAGAGCTCTCATAAGAGAGCTCAGCTCATCCTTCAATACCAAAACCAATCTCCCACCTCCTCGGTTTGTGCCTAGATATCAAAGAGGATGGAAATGCTTTTGTGTCACTAGACATGATGACAGCTGCACCCCACCTCCTGGAGGGTGTCCCATTCTGCTCAGAATACATAGGCTGGTCACCTACTTCTGGTTGGGAGGAAGAGAGAGGTGTCTCTCCTTCTCTGCCTCATGGCTCTCCCTGTCAAGCACCCCTCAGCATGGTCCCCATGTCCCTGAGAACCAGCTCTTTCCAGTTGCACTTTCCCCGTGGGGAGCTACAGGCCCCAAAAAGCTGAAGGCAGCTCCATGCCCAGCAGCCCTGATCCAGCGCGCATGGTGCAGGCTGCCCGGAGCCCTTTGTCAAAGAGCTGATGTCACTAGTGTGTGGTGAACTCTGGCTAGGCTTGAGTCCCAGCTCAGCCTAAGAAGGAAGGACTTCCAGCCAGCGTGCAAAGCCCCTGGACAGCTTTCCAGGCCACCCACTGAACCCTGAACATTTTTTTACCATGGCACTCACTCCAGGGCTTTGTTGTCTGTGTATGGGTGTATGTGATCTCTTTGAGAACAGAGACCCGACCTCCACTGAGTTGCTGTGGCCCAACTCAGGGTTTGGCACAGAATAGGCCCTGAGGTTAATTTTTGAATGAGGCTGGGGATGGATGGATGGGTGGATGGAAGGGTAGGAGAGAGGGAGGGACGGAGAAAGGGAGGGAGGGAGAGAGGGAGGGGCGGAGGGGGAGATGGAAAGAGGAAAGGAGAGAGAGGGAGGGAGGAAAAAGAAAAGAAAAGAAGGGAGAAAAGGAGGGAGGGAAGGAAGGGAGAAAGGGAAAGAAGCAAAGAAGGAATAAGGAAGGAAGGAAGGAAGGAAGGAAGGAGGGAAGGAGGGAAGGAGGGAAGGAGGGAAGGAGGGAAGGAGCAGGCTGGGCAGATGGGTGGATTACAGCACAGTTGGGAGAAAGCCACCACCCAGGAAAGGGCTGCTCCCTGGGCTCTCCAGCCTAAGCCCTCCCCACAGAGACAGGTCCACAGGGCTCTAGCCTCATCCCACTCCTTGGCGGGGGACAGGGGGCTTGGGGAGTGGGTCTGGCCTGAAGAAACTCTCGTGCCTTTTCCTGGATATAAGCATAGGGGAGGCAGAAGTGTCAGGCCCCCTCCAGCCTCCCCTTCCTCCAGGGAATCTTTCTGGAGATGAGAAAATCATGAGCCAGAGCAAGAATTGGCAAATTATGACCATGGGCTAAATCCAGCTCGCTGCCTGTGTTGGTAAATAAAATGTCATGGGAACACAGCCACATGCATTTGTTTACACGTCGTCTGTGGCTGCCTCTGTGCTGCAACAGCAAAGATGAGCAGCTGCAACACGGACCATATGGCTAGCAAAATCTGAAATATCAACTGGTCCATACAGAAAAGGGTGGCCCATCCCTAGGAGGGAGCACTGTCTGGGGCCCTGCCATTGGCCATGGGACCCTGGCTCAGGCCCCAGATGTCTGTCTCTCACTGTGTCTGCCGGAGGAAAGACAGAAAACAAGGATGCCTGGAATGGAGCAGAGACAGTGTGAAGTGCTCTGAGAAGGTGGGAGACTCAGAATGGCTGCATGGGCAGGGCAGCTGGCGGGGGGCAGGGGGCAGGCGGGGCTATGCGCCCCAGACGGGCCACTCTGGGCAGGTCGCTCAACCTTCTTGAGACGCCTCTGGAAAAAGGATGACAATAATTCCTACCAAATTTTTTCACTTCTTGGAGAGGGCTTCCCTGACTGCTCTACCTGAAATAGTCCACCCTCCCTTTGCTCTGTCGTTTTTTTCTTTAAATAGCATTACTGAGATAGAGTTCACACACCGTACAATTTTCCCCTTTAAAGACTGGCTTTTAGTATATTCACAGAGGTATGCAATCACCACCGTAATAAATTTTAGAATAGTTTACATTATTTTAAAAAATACACTCAAAATAAAATTCTCCATTTTAACCATTGTTAAGCACCCCCTCAGTGGCAGTAAGCACCACCACACGGCCATGGAAGTATCCAGCCCACTGTGGCGCCATCATTTTGCCCAGGCATACTCTTTTTTTTTTCATGGTATCTACTTGAAAATTGCTGATGTTTTAGTTGTTGACTGAACATCCTTCCCACATGAACTCCATGAGGGCAGGACTCTGTCTTGTCCTCACTGTTTATCCCTAACCCTTGGAAGAGTGTCAGGGAAATGGCAGGTGCTTGGTAAATACTTGAATAAATGAAAATGAATGCTGAGTGGACGTGCTGAGTTCACCCTGGTGCTCGTGGCGGACTTCATGGGAAGGCTTGGCACTGCTCCTGGGCACGGGCCATGCTCAGTTAAAGGTGGGCAGCAGCAGACCCACCAGGATTAGACAGACGTGTCACTCCAGGGACAGTCTGCGTCCCTCCTGACCTGGCGTGACTCTCTAAGTAGCATTGTCACCTCTGTACAGCCCTTGCCTTGAGAAGAAATCTCCTATGGAGGAAATCCTTCCTTCCAGGACCTAACGGGGGGCAGGGACCTGGGTGGGGACCTAAGCAGGAAGGTGACTGAGGTGTCAAGAGCAGAACCCCCAATATCTGAAGGAGGAAGTGGCACCTCCATACTTGTTTCAGTCAGGGTTCTCCAGTGACCCAGAAGCAATTGGATATCTATCTATCTATCTATCTATCTATCTATCTATCTATCTATCTATCTATCTATCTATCTATCCATCCATCCATCCATCTATCTATCCATCCATCTATCTATCTATCCATCTATCTATCTATCTATCTACACAGAGGGAGAGATTTATCTTAAGGAATTAGCTCATGTGATTGATTATGGGGAGTGACAAAACTCAAATTTGTAGGCAGATAGGCAGGCTGCACAGTCAGGTAAGAGGGGATGTTGTACTCCTGAGTCCCAATTCCCCGGGGGCAGTTGGAAACTCAGGCAGTGCTTCCAGTTTCCAGTCTGGAGCAGAATCCCTTCTCCTCCCGGGAACCTTACTCTCTGGTCTCAAAGCCTTTGGCTGATTAGATGAGGCCCAGCACATCAGGAAGGTCATATCTGCTTTGCTGAAGGTCCACTGATTGAAATGTTAATCACATTTACAGAATATCATCATAGAAATATCTAGATTGGAGTTTCACCAAAATCTGGGCACCACGGCCTGGTCGAGTTGACCCCTGGAATGAACCATGGCTATCCTAACCTCACCCATCCTCTCCCAAACCTGCAGATGGCTTTCACCTTCCTGAAAAGTGGAGGGCAAAGTGGAAGTTGGGACAGAAGAGCCTCTGTGCTTATATCTTTATCACAAGGTGGCAGGCACTGATCAGCTGGTGCTAAGCCAGGCCTCCTGGGATGCTGGCTGGCTGCAGACTCACCAACATCCCTCTCAACAATCCGTCATCATCTGCATAAGCCACTCCCCTGGAGAGGTGAAACCATTAGGAATTGTATTCAATCTATTTATTGGTGAAACCATTAGGAATTGTATTCAATCTATTTATTATCGTGGCATATGGAACATAAACCAACAGGAGAAAAATGGCTTCTAGCCTTGGCCACCTCACTGTCTCTCTTCCTGGATGGGACTGAGGGGCTATCACCCAAAGGGAGATGAGAGAAGGACTCCAGCTTTGGGTTCCTTGGGGCATATGTGGGGACTCAGAGGACAAGAGGGAGGAAGGGAGAAGGCTGTGTGGACAGCCCCCGCCATCCTGCCCTCCCCGGACATGAAACAAGGAATAAACCCAGGCCACCCGCTACGCACCTGCTCCTGGCCTCGTTGAGTCCAGTCTCTCTGCCTTATCTTTTTCATCACATCTTTCTGAACCTTTTCAAAACCTTTTCAACATTCCAAACTAGCTTATGCAATAAGCCCTGTGCTCTCTTCTCTCTGCTTAGCGTCCTCACTGCACCCGTCCACCCACACATGCCCATGCTCAGGAGGGAAGAGGTAATGGCATCTCCGGCCATGGGCCAGAGCCCAGGAACCCTGGAGATTCTTGCAGGACAGGAAAGAGACACTCCTCTACCCGCCAGCGCTTCTCGTTCACCCTGAGTCATTTAGGGCAACTCTGGGCTGCACAGATGCCCGTGCAAGTGGCCCAGGCCTCTGTGTCCTGATGCACACACCGCACTCTGCTTGCTCTACATGGCCCAGCTCCTGGCCGGTACAGCACCTCATCCCAAGCTGGGGCCTCCTCAGGGGCCAGCAAGGCTCACTCCCTCTTTGAACCAACATGAACCCCAAGCGCTGCCACAACCCAACACCCAGCCCCGGTGGGCAACGGCCAGGCAGTCAGTGTGAGTAGCCATTCCAGGCGACAAATTCAGGCCTTTGTTTTGTGTTCCAGTGGGATAAAGAATGAAAAATAAAATCCCAGGTGCTGAACAAAAGGCTGCTTCTTGGGCAGGAAAGCCCTGCTATCAGAGTCGAGGAGCCAGTGGTTACATTTTAATTAGTTTAATAAATAATTAGGCCCGGGGGACACCCAATCTGCCTCACAGGCTCCCTTCCCCACCACCAATAGATTAATCTTATTTAACCACATTTTGCTTATTACACAGACTTGTGCTCTGTGTTTCAAACACCAAGGTTGCAGAGGTTTTTTTTTTTTTTTAAACATTATCTACAAACACATCCACCTTTAGGATTGGCAAGATCCCTGCACTGTAAGTCAGCCTGGCAGGTGCCACCCAGGAGGATGCGTCCTCTCTGAGTGTAAATCCTGGCCTTGGTTTGTCTCCCCCGAGTGATGCACATGGCTCTCAGGTGCAGGCCCGTCTTTTTATCCAAAGCACCAGGCAGCTGGAACCAGAGCTGCTGCTCAAGGGCATCATGCAGGGAAGCTGGTGACACGCAGAGCCAAAAGCGCTCAGCCGCTCTGATGGGCATCTCCAGGACTGTGGATGTCCCAAGCTGCTGACAGGTGGCTGCTGGGTAAACTGTCATTTGACCTGTATGTTTGTTTTGATAAACGCACTGATAAGAATGTGCTGCCTGTAAATTTCAGTCCTCAGGGAAAGAAAGAGTCCTTTTCTTCCCAGAGATATTGTTACCCCGAGGCATTTCTTCATTCCCTGGGCTTTGCGAGGCAAACCCGGACTGCCCCAAGACTCTGAGATGTAACCTATTTAGAACTTAATGGGAACTTGCACAGAAAAATCCAAATAAAACCCCAGAAGGGTGACCTTGGGGTGTGACTTGCCCAAGCTGTGGTGCTGGTCTCTTGTGTGGTGGGCGCCAGACGATCCTTCCCTTTTGTACTATACCGGTCCAATCGCATCATGGAAGGCATGTCTCAGAGCTTGGATTTGTTTTAAAACATGGCGTGTCCTAAAGGGAGCTGTATGGGCTTCCGCAAGCAGATTCATCAGTTTAAATTGTCTGCAGAGTGCAAAACGAGCTCTACCTCCTAAGTCAAGCTACGACATGTTCTAGTTAGGAAGGGGCTCTCCTGCACTCCAGATGCCAGGTGAGAAGAATTACTGATGCACTCCTTTCAAAGCAGTTGGTTTTATGGCCTGGCTTTGGAATCTGCTGGGCTCCATTTGCATACCACATGATAGCCCAGGAAAAGGCGACCTGAAGGCCTCGGACACTGTAGGCCTCCTCCATCTCTGCTGCCAGTTACAGGTCATTTTAAACTAACATCTGGCAAGTGTATTTTTAAACCGCATCTGTAGCTTTAATTAGGGATCTCCCGGGAATGTCAGGGGACAAAGAAGAGAGATGTCCCCAGGGAAAGGTGAAAACATTGGCAGCTGTGCCATGCAAAGCCCCAGAAGCTGCTTTGACCCAATGTGATCACACTATATAATTGACTATGATAGACAGTCCTCTGCACAAGAGCGCTTTAATACCAGCTACATGCTGGGATGAGCAAAAATTCTGCCCAAAAGAACTTGTTGCCTCCAGAAAGTGGCTTCTGTGTCCCAAGATCCAACTGGGATTTCCCCTCACACAGCCACAGAAAACAAAACTGTCCCCAAAATGCTACTACCAAGGAGTTGGGGTCACCTTCCCACCCTCCTAATCAGAATATCTGTCTGTGACAAAGAACCAGTCCAGGGCTTCTCTGCCCTGCTAGGGAGGTTGATTTTTCTCCCCTTTCTTTTCCATAAGGACAATTCCCGATTGACCCCATTAAGTAAGGCAGATTTTACTGTCCACATAGACCAACGAGACTTAATATTCTTCTTACACATGTTCATGTCTTTCAGCAATGTTTGAGATCTAAAATACTGTTTTAAAATTCTGTAAATTCTCAGAGATATTTAAAACCCCAATAAAAGTGGCCTTTCCTCTTTGTTGCACCTGCCTGGCTAAAGAGCACAGTTTGTTCACACTGGGGAGCGGAGAGGCCAGAGGCCTCTCTGGGGAGAGGCGGCCATGCTGCTCAGCGGGCTCCAGCCCCACCTCCTTCCTTGATAAATCTAAGTAACAAAAAAAAAAAAAATTCTTCCATTTCACTGGAATGCCCATTAAAATGTAAACACAGAGAGAGGATTTTGAGTAGGCTACAAAAATGCTTTATTCAAGATACTGCAAAAGGCAAAGCAAATCTAAAGTTGATTTTTAAACCGAGGGCGTAGTATGTAAATATATGCTAGCTCCATGTTACTAAGAGGTTCATGGGAAGTCCGTGTATGTGTTGGAAGATCTGCAACATGGTGTCAATACCCTTGCAAAACCGGAGGCTTGGCCCCTTCCTTTTACAAACACAAAGACACCCATGCCTGCGGCTGCTCATGGCAAAAGCTCGGGACATTTCACACTGACAAAATACAGGCCCCTGCTACCCTGTTTCCCCAAAAATAAGACAGTGTCTTATTTTAAGGTTTGCTCCCAAAGATGTGCTAGGTCTTATTTTCAGGGGACGTCTTATCTTTCCTGTAAGTAGGTCTTATTTTCAGAGGATGTCTTATTTTCGGGGAAACGGGGTAGAAATCTCCCAGTGAAAGGGAATTCCACAGCAGACAGAAGGGTGCATTCTGTCCATGCCCTTTTGCACACATGAGCTGGCACAAGGGTGCACCTGTGTGATCATCATCGTTGGGTGTGCAGTCCAGTGTCAGATCATACTCATCCAGGGGTCTCTTCCTCATTCACAGGGACAAGTAGGTGCCGATTTCCACAGCTCACCACTATCTATCTGGAGCCTGAGCTTAAAAGGGAAGCTTGCCACCACCCATCAGAGTTGGCTTCTGGCACACCATTTGAAGCCAGAAAAGCAGCCTGCAAGATGGGGTTTGAGAAACTCAGCGGAGGCAGCACAGCTGACCCGGTCTGCTCAGCTCATGTTCTTCCCACACCCCCATGATGATCTAGTTTAGGTTTCGCCACAATTGTGAAGATGTTGATCTCTGGAGGCTCTGAGGAGGCGGTCACACACATACAATAGGTGTCGTGGTATTTATTTGGAGAGTAAAAGTTACTGTGATGATATGATGTTTTCTCTGATGAGTCTCTCAGATATTTTGTTAAAATGAAAATCACCTTTCTGTTGTTTAAACATTGTGCATTGTTAGAATGGAGACTATTTTGATGTTATTTCCTATCAGATAAAGTTAAAATTTTCTAGGTTTATTTCCTTGTATTTCCCTATAAAAGTTATTAGAACTGTAACCAAGGCAGGACAGAATTGAGAGGCTACTCTCGCTGTTCTCCAGAATTGCCAGCCTTTGGATAATAAAGTTTGTTTGGACCTAAACCCTGTCCGCATGTTGGCTGGACAGTGACAGGCGGCCAGACTTTCTTTGTCCAGTAACACGTTTGTCATCCTTGTCCAAAAACTGCAAAGAAGGGTCCATCCCTCATCAGGCGTGCTGTCCTCATCTCAGCCAGCTGGTCACAGGGTGACTTCCTACTAGGATTAAGGAAGATCCTATGGCTCCTGCCCTCCAGAATGGGTGCAGGAATAAATGGCTGGGGACTACCAGGGAAAAGCACATAAAGGTCTTCACACTTGCCCCTTCTTCTGGGAGTCTCCTGGGCCCCCCAACTCTCCACGAGCTCACAACCCTCAATATGGGTGGCCCCAGGGTACATTGCAAACTTAGCAAACCCAGCATCACTTTCCCTGAACCCCCTCCCTGCAGGTAAGTTCATGTTTTGTGTACCTAAGGGGGTTACGAGCCTAATAGGTATTGGGTGTGTGTCGCTAAGGATTTGTGCACTTTTCTATAAGATGCTGAGTATGCTCTTTTTTCTTTTTTTTTTTACTTTTCTTTAAATTTCAGGTTAATGTGAGGGTACAAACAACCAAATTACAATATTTGAATTTTTCAGGGAGAGTCCCTCTTGTAATTATGTCCTGCACCCAAAAGGTGTGCCACACACCCCTACATTATGCCCATTCAGTGGGAGCAGCCCAACCTCCCCTCCCCTACTCCCTCATATTCCCTTATCCCCACTTGAGTTGAAGTGAGTTTTTCTCCTATGTGGGAGTGAATTAGATCATCTACCAGCTTCACATTAGAATTGAGTACACTGGATATTTGCTTTTCCATTCCTGTGATACTTCACTGAGAAGAATGTTTCAACTTCATCCAGGTTAATATAAAAGATATGAAGTCACCATCTTTTTATGGCTGAATAGTATTCCATGGTATACATATACCACAGCTTGTTAATCCATTTCTGGGTTCATGGGCATTTAGGTTGTTTCCATCTTGGTGGTTTTAAATTGAGCTGCAATAAACAATCTAGTGCAAATTTCCTTATGATAAAATGATTTTTTTTCTTCTGGATAGATGGCTAGTAATGGGACTGTGGGGTCAAATGGGAGGTCTAATTTGAGTTCTTTGAGGATTCTCCATACTTCTTTCCAAAGAGTATGGAAGTATTTCTTAGTTCGCAATCCCACCAACAGTGTAAAAGTGCTCCAATCTCGTCACAGCCACGCCAGCACCTGCAACTTCGGGATTTTGTGATGTGGGCTAATCTTACTGGCATTAGTTGATATCTCAGGGAAGTTTTGATTTGCTGTTCTTTCCTTTTACTGCCTGCTTTGCTTAGAGTGCAGGGAGTGCCAAGACCATCGGCAGCCTCCTAAATTATAGATGGGCTCTCCAAGTGTTCCCCGTCACTCATTAGCCGCAGCATCCTCAGCTCCGCACAACAGTAAATTAGGTAACACAATAGCTGCAGGAACATTAGGTGAATAATTCCCACATTAAATAAAAAGTTTTGGCTGCCTTTGGTTTCTCCCAGGCATCTCCTAAGACAATCTGGTACCGTGAACAGACAACAGACAGGACTCTAAATTCCAAGGGTGCAATTCTTCAGAGCGAGTTAGGTGTGGTTTACATTAAAAATAGAACAGGCTCCCGCAAACAGACTTGTATTTATATAGAATGTTGCGACAACTGTCATTTTACATTAGTCAGAGAAATCCCACAGGACTGGTGTAAGTATTAAATGTAGCAATTTTTTTTTGTTTACCGACAAAACATAATAAAAAGAACACAGCCTCCTGCATGACATTCTGGGTGATTTTTTTCCTCTTTCCCTGAAGTCATTCATAAAATAAACATGTGTTCCCAGTTCTCACTGGCCTGCTTTATGAGAGGCTCCTGACAGTGGACTAGAAGTGACGGGCAGAGCAGGCCCTCAGAGACCCCCCACCAGCATCTGATCCAGGCCCTGCTGCCCTCCTGCTGTGTTTCCATTTGTTGCCCCCAACGGCAACCACAAGGCTCCATCCCGGAGTCTTTCTTGAACAGCGTAACAAGGATGGAGTTACAGGTTTCAGTAGGAACATTTATCTTGTGAGGAAAGCCAATCTCTCTGAGCAGATGGCTGGGCATCAGAACCCTAAATATCTTGGGACTTACTTCTTGCTGCCAAGAATGTGGAGGTCTTGAAAGTGCCCCAAGGAATCACCCAAACAAGAAAAAGGAGGAGAATTAGGACAGGTGCACTACTCAGATAGAGTCAGCAGCCCTGGGTGGCCACCTCGCCCTGCCCCTATCCATTGCAGGCAAGCGGGTCAAACAGAGAGACCGAGAGAAACTGCTGACCTTGGCACGAGGTCACCTCTGGTCTTGCTGGGCACACGGTTCTGACCAGCGCTTCCTCTGTTCCACTCCCTGGGGGGGTGGGGGTGGACACTGAGGGCAGAGGCTCTCAAGGCATGGTCTAGGAGTTCCACATCACCTTTATAATGCCACTAAGACATGACCTGCCTTGAGTGTGTGGCAATGTTTTGCAATGGCTACTGGTGACAATGTTGCTGTAGCGACTTATGGGATGGGCAATGCTTGAGTATCTTTGCATTTTAAAATTGCCTCATTTTTAACTCAGTGACTATTGATAGATGCATCCTACACAATCTGAAGGCTTTTGAGATCTACCTTCATTTTTAAGCATGTAAAGGGGTCCTGAGAACTTTCTGGGGACTGCACTGCCTTAGGGGACACTGGGTGGACTAACAACAGCCCCATCTGTTCATTCTCCTCTGAAACTCCGGCACAGGAGATGTCCCTGAGTCTTACTCTAACCCCACTGCCCCTGCAATGTGACCTCAGCCTGACGCTGGCAGCTGTTTGTTCTTATGACAAAAAGGCCACCTCTGCTTCTTCCTTCCAATATCTGGCTGACGGGATAAACACAGCTCCTGCCAGCCTTCCCTTCTAGCACAGCCAGTCCCTCTGTTAAAAAGGGAAAACAAACATAGAAACCATCTTGGCATTTAACACTTGCCTTTGCTCGTGTAACTCACAGTCAATTAGCACAAATAAACGTGATTAATTGCTTGCTGTTTGCCAGTGCACAGTCGCTTGTCTGAACAAGGTCTTCATCTAGAATTCAGGTGTACGAGACTGGAGTCATCTTAAATTCTCAGTGAATGATCTGACATAACGAGGCAAAATGCCCTCATCCTGCTGACACTCACGCATGGCTTACGTAGGGACGGTGGGCTCCTCCTCTCTGATCTCAACTCACGTCTGGGTCCAGAAGGACGGCCCCTCAGAAGAGGGTTCAGGCCCCATCTCCCAGCCAAGTGGAAGATGCGAGGGTCACTGCAGGCGACGAGGACAGCGGACTTGCCTCTTCCCCAGCATTGGCTGCGCCATCGGGCCTCCTGCTGACCACATGGTCAGGGCAAGAGGGCACTCGGTTTGAGTCATGTGACTACTACCCATGTGGGCTGGCTATTTGGTATCTTAGACCCTCCTTCCTTTCACTGTACTATACATAGTATTTCTAACTCTGGTTAGGCATCCAGAGTGCTGGTTAGACACCCAGAGTGCTGGTTAGACACCCAGAGTGCCGGCAAATAGTTGGTGCTCAGTACACACAAGGGTCCCTTGTTCCCTCCTAGCAGTAAAGGCTCGAAGCTGAACCCCCATGACCACTAGTGTTTTCTCCCAATCTGTTGCCTTCCTAGAATCCAGAAGAGAAGCAGAAGGCTCAGATACTCCCCCACCCCAAATACCAAGAAATCCATTTGTGACAATTGTTACCCGTGAGCACAGGTCTCGAGGGAGACGCGAGAGGCAGACACTTCTCATTGCATATGCTTCTGAAGTCTGTGTATTTTTAACAGGTGTATGTGCAATTCCATACTAAGAAAGGAGGAAAACCTGTCTTTGTTTTGTGATAATGGTCATTAAATGGAATTTCATTTCATTGTCTATAAAAGTGACATCCTTGCAAGTCTTGGTTCTAAAGTTTGCCTCAGACTTTTGGGATTTCTTTCTACAAAGGAAAAGGGTCTTAAATGGAGAGAAATAATGATTCATTATGAATATAACTATAATGTCTTAATTGTTAAAAATATTAAATTATTTAGAAAACAGTCACAGTTTATGTTCATGTAGAGAAGGAGATTTTTATAACATAATTAGAAATTATAGTAAGTTATTAATTTAGAATTCAGAATTTTTGTCAAGGTGTTACTTCAACTTCTTTGACTTAATACTTCTATCACCCAGAGTAAAAGGAAGATAATCACACTATTTGGATTTTTAAGGACAGATTTAGGAAGGATGTGGATGCATTAAGTGGAGTTAAGGCATTTTGATTTTATCTCTGTACAGCTTTTAGGGCACAAGGTCATAAGGAAAAACTCAGCAAGCACAAAAGGAAACAATCTCCCATAAACGGGGACCAGCACAAACAAAAAAGTTGAGACTCAGACCTGCAGGGACTCTGATATTGCAAATACCACAAACAGAATATAAAATTAGTTTTTAAAATCTGTTTAAAGAGAGGAAAGAGGGAGATAAAAATATGGTGAAGAAAAAAGAGAATCTCAAAACCAACTGGGCAGATTTGGAGGGGAATGGGCAAATAGAACTCCTAGAAATAAAAAATTCAGTAATTAAAATTTTAGAACTCAATGTGAAGAAAATATTATACCGTCAAAGAAAGAATTGGTGAATTTAAAGATAAATAAAAAGAAAATCAATAGCAGAGGTATTTAACCTATAGCCCACTGGCTGCATGCTGATTTTGTGAGGATTTTTTTTTTTTTATTGCTCATCTGTGGTGTCAGATATTATGAAAAGTATGCACAGGTGCTTTTTTCTTCCTAATCAACTTTCATTAGTGTTTGTGTATTTGATGTGTGGTCAAGGACAACTCTTCTTAGTCCGAGGTGCAGCAGAGGAATGAAAGGTTTGATGCCCCTGTAATACATAGAGAAAAGCTTAGAAAATATGAAATAGAGGTAAACATATGGAAAGCAGAGTACAGATGACCTGAGTTCAAGAAGGAGAGAAAAATAAGGCAGAAGCAATAACTGACTTTGAGAACTGACAACTGAGTGTCCAATTTAAGAAGCCAAATGAGGGCGGCGCCTGTGGCTCAGTCGGTGGGGTGCCGGCCCCATATACCGAGGGTGGTGGGTTCAAACCCAGCCCTGGCCAAACTGCAACAAAATAATAGCCGGGCGTTGTGGCAGGCGCCTGTAGTCCCAGCTACTTGGGAGGCTGAGGCAAGAGAATCGCTTAAGCCCAGGAGTTGGAGGTTGCTGTGAGCTGTGTGAGGCCACGGTACTCTACCCGAGGGCCATAAAGTGAGACTGTCTCTACAAAAAAAAAAAAAAAAGAAGCCAAATGAATCCTGGTCAGAAAAAGCAAAAACAGACCCTTACCTAGTAAATAATAGTGAAAATGAAGAACATAAAGTTAGGGAGGCAATCTCAATATAGTCAACAAAAGAGAAATGATGGTTAGAGCGATAGCTGATTTCTCAACTGCAATAATACGTCCCAATGCTTTCAAGTGCTGAGGGAAAACAACCAAAAATGTCAGATTAAAATCAGATATCCAGAAAAACAATCTTTCACAAATGAGGATGAAATAAGATATCTTCAACAACGAAACAAAACTTGAGAGAATTCACATCCAACAAGACCCCACGAAGGAAGTTTCTCAAGGATACACTTCAGGAAGAGGGAAAATGATCCAGAAGAAAGGTCTAAAGTGTAAGAATAAATGATAAGAAAAAAAGGGGTAAAATGAGAGAAAATATAAATAGTTCCTCCTCCCATGTGTAAGCCTGCTTCTTCCTGCCTACACAAACACGCCTTCAGCAGTTCCCCCTGTCTCCTACTATTATCAACATCCCACTCTCTACCAGATCATTCCCCGCTGCACGCCAACGTGCTATTTCTTCTATTTATAAAAAAAAAAAAAATCTCATGTCTGCACAGCACCACCTCATTCCTTTGGTTTCCTTTGCGGTTACCCCTAAAATCAGTCATCTTTACTTTTTGTTTCTTATTTCTTTCCTCTTGATCTCTCTTAAGCCAGCTCCAAACAGACTTTCACCTCCAACTGCCCATCAAAGCTACTCTCATCAATGACATCATCATTGCTGAACCAATGGCCAGCTCCCAGGGCTCCTCAAATGTGACCTGGGGAAGGAATTTCCTTGGTTCCTCCTTGATACGACTTTGTTCACCTGGCGGTCAGAATGCTCTCTCCCCAGGGCTCCTCCTTACCTCGTGGTCATGTCTTTCTGGACCTGGTTTCCTAGATCTCATCTCTTCCCTGACTAGTCTCAGGGATGACCCCAGTGTCCTTTTAGACACATTCTCTTGCTGTGTCCTGGGGCCACCATAACAAAGTGCCACAAACTTGGGGGACTTATAATAACAGAAATCTATTCTTCCACAATTCTGGAGACCATAGGTCCAAAACCAAGGTGTTAGGGCCATGATCTCTCTGAAGGCTCACGGGGAAAATCCTTCCTTGCCTCTTGTTTCTGGTTTTGGCTGGCAGCCTTAGCATTCCTCAGCTGGAGCTCATCACTCCACTTTCTGCCATCGTCACTTCATGTCCTTCTCCCCTGTGTATCTGTCTCTAAATTTCCCTCTACTTATAAGTACACCAGACGTATTGGATTTTGGCCTTACTCTAATCTAGTATAACCTCACTCTAACTCGATTACATCTACCAAGACCCTATTTCTAAATAAGGTCACATTCACAGGCACTGGGATGTAGGTCTTGAATACATCTTCTGGGAAGACACAATTCACCCCATTACACTCATCCAATCTCATGCTTTGAAATGGCCCCTCTCTGCAGATGACACACACATTTCCTTTTTTTTTTTTGGCAGTTTCACCAAACTTTATTAGATATTCTTATTTTCTTTGCTACACACGCTCAAAAATTTCAGTTTCATTAAGAGTATCCTTTATCAAACAGCAGAATTGTTAATTTTTTTTTTATTGTTGGGGATTCATTGAGGGTACAATAAGCCAGGTTACACTGACTGCATTTGTTAGGTAAAGTCCCTCTTGCAATCGTGTCTTGCCCCCAAAAGGTGTGGCATGCACCAAGGCCCCACCCACCTCCCTCCTTTCCTCTCTCTGCTCTCCCCTTCCCCCACCCCCACCCCCACCATGACCTTAATTGTCATTAATTGTCCTCATATCAAAATTGAGTACATAGGATTCATGCTTCTCCATTCTTGTGATGCTTTACTAAGAATAATGTCTTCCACTTCCATCCAGGTTAATGAGAAGGATGTAAAGTCTCCATTTTTTTTAATGGCTGAATAGTATTCCATGGTGTACATATACCACAGCTTGTTAATCCATTCCTGCGTTGGTGGGCATGTAGGCTGTTTCCACATTTTGGCGATTGTAAATTGAGCTGCAATAAACAGTCTAGTACAGGTGTCCTTATGATAAAAGGATTTTTTTCCTTCTGGGTAGATGCCCAGTAATGGGATTGCAGGATCGAATGGGAGGTCTAGCTTGAGTGCTTTCAGATTTCTCCATACTTCCTTCCAAAAGGGTTGTACTAGTTTGCAGTCCCACCAGCAGTATAAAAGTGTTCTCTTCTCTCCACATCCACGCCAGCATCTGCAGTTTTGAGATTTTGTGATGCAGGCCATTCTCGCTGGGGTTAGATGGTATCTCAGGGTGGTTTTGATTTGCATTTCTCTAATAGATAGGGATGATGAACATTTTTTCATATGTTTGTTAGCCATTCATCTGTCTTCTTTAGAGAAGTTTCTATTCATGTCTCTTGCCCATTGATATAAGGGATTGTTGGCTTTTTTCGTGTGGATTAATTTGAGTTCTCTATAGATCCTAGTTATCAAGCTTTTGTCTGATTGAAAATATGTAAATATCCTTTCCCATTGTATAGGTTGTCTCTTTGCTTTGGTTGTTGTCTCCTTAGCTGTACAGAAGCTTTTCAGTTTAATGAAGTCTCATTTGTTTATTTTTGTTGTTGTTGCAATTGCCACGGGAGTCTTCTTCATGAAGTCTTTCCCCAGGCCAATATCTTCCAGTGTTTTTCTATGCTTTCTTTGAGGATTTTTATTGTTTCATGCCTTAAATTTAAGTCCTTTATCCATCTTGAATCAATTTTTGTGAGTGGAGAAAGGTGTGGGTCCAGTTTCAGTCTTTTACATGTGGACATCCAGTTCTCCCAAAACCATTTATTGAATAGGGAGTCTTTCCCCCAAGGTATGTTCTTGTTTGGTTTATCGAAGATTAGGTGGTTGTAAGATGTTAGTTTCATTTCCTGGTTTTCTATTCCATTCCAAGTGTTTATGTCTCTGTTTTTGTGCCAGTACCATGCTGTCTTGACCATTATGGCTTTGTAGTACAGACTAAAATCTGGTATGGTGATGCCCCCAGCTTTATTTTTATTACTAAGAACTGCCTTAGCTATACAGGGTATTTTTGGGTTCCATACAAAAATGCAGAATCATTTTTTCCAAATCTTGAAAGTACGATGTTGGTATTTTAATAGGAATGGCATTGAATAGGTAGATTGCTTTGGGAAGTATAGACATCTTAACAATGTTGATTCTTCCCATCCATGAGCATGGTATGTTCTTCCATTTGTTAATATCCTCTGCTATTTCCTTTCTGAGGATTTCATAATTTTCTTTATAGAGGTCCTTCACCGCCTTTGCTAGGTATATTCCTAGGTATTTCATTTTCTTTGAAACTATGGTGAAGGGAGTTGTGTCCTTAATTAGCTTCTCATCTTGCCTGTTATTGGTGTATACAAAAGCTACTGACTTGTGGATATTGCTTTTACATCCTGAAACATTACTGTATTTTTTGATGACTTCTAGGAGTCTTGTGGTTGAGTCTTTGGGATTTTCTAAGTATAAGATCATGTCCTCAGCAAAGAGGGAGAGTTTGACCTCCTCTGCTTTGGATTCCCTTTATTTCCTTGTCTTGCCTTTGTATTGGCTAGAACTTCCAGCACTATGTTGAATAGTAAAGGTGACAGAGAACAACCTTGTCTGGTTCTAGTTCTAAGAGGAAAAGCTTTCAGTTTTACTCCATTCAGTAAAATACTAGCTGTGGGTTTGTCATAGACAGCTTCAATCAGTTTTAGAAACGTGCCACCTATGCCTATACTCTTCAGTGTTCTAATTAGAAAAGGATGCTGGATTTTATCAAATGCTTTTTCTGCATCTATTGAGAGGATCATATGATCTTTATTTTTGCCTCTGTTAATATGGTGGATAACGTTTATGGACTTACGTATGTTAAACCAGCCTTGCATCCCTGGGATGAAACCTACTTGATCATGATGTATGACTTTTTTGATGATAAGTTGTAATCTATTGGCTAGGATTTTGTTGAGAATTTTTGCATCTATATTCATGAGTGAAATTGGTCTGAAATTCTCCTTTTTGGTTGGTTATTTTCCTAGTTTTGGTATCAGGGTGATGTTTGCTTCATAAAACGTGTTGGGGAAGATTCCTTCCTCCTCAATTTTTTGAAATAATTTCTGCAGTATGGGAATAAGCTCTTCCTTGAAAGTTTGATAGAATTCTGGTGTGAAGCCATCTGGACCAAGGCATTTTTTTGTTGTTGTTGGAAGCTTTTTTATTGTTTCTTTAATCTCAGTGCCTGAAATTGGTCTATTCAGGAACTCTACTTCTTCCTGGCTAAGTCTAGGGAGAGGGTGTGATTCCAAATATTGATCCATTTCCTTCACATTGTCAAATTTCTGGGCACAGAGTTTCTGGTAGTATTTAGAGATGATCTCTTGTATCTCTGTGGGATCAGTTGTTATTTCCCCTTTATCATTTCTGATTGAGGTTACTAGAGATTTTACTTTTCTATTTCTAGTTAGTCTGGCCAATGGTTTATCTATTTTATTTATTTTTTCAAAAACCCAACTCCTTGTTTCATCAATTTTCTGAATGATTCTTTTGTTTTCAATTTCATTGATCTCTGATTTGATTTTGGATATTTCTTTTCTTCTACTGGTTTAGGCTTAGATTGTTCTTCTATTTCCAATTCTATAAGGTGGCTTGTGAGTTTGTTGATGCGCTCTCTTTCTGTTTTTCGAATGTAGGCATCTAAAGTGATAAATTTTCCTCTCAAAACTGCTTTTGCAGTATCCCACAGGTTTTGGTAGCTTGTGTCTTCATTGTTGCTATGCTCAAGAAAGTTAATGATTTCCTGTTTTATTTCTTCCTGCACCCATCTGTTATTCAACAGAAGGTTGTTTAAGTTCCACGCCTTTGTGTGGGGTTGAACGTTTTTGTTAGAGTTGAGTTCCACCTTTAGTGCTTTATGGTCTGAGAAGATACAAGGTAAAATTTCAATTCTTTTTATTCTGTTGATATTTGTTTTGTGTTCCAGGATATGATCAATTTTGGAGAATGTTCCATGGGGTGATGAGAAGAATGTTTAATCTTCATCTTTGGGATGGAGTGTTCTATATGCGTCCATCAAGCACAGTTGTTCTAGGGTCTCATTCAAATCTCTTATATCTTTGTTTAATTTCTGTTTAGAGGATCTGTCCAGCTCTGTAAGTAGAGTGTTAAAGTCCCCTGTTATTATGGTATTATCGAATATCATATTGCTCAGACTGAGTAGGGTCTGTTTTAAGAATCTGGGAGCATTTAAATTGGGTGCATAAATATTTAGAATTGAAAAGTCTTCTTGTTTCAAGTCTTCCCTTGACCAATATAAAGTAACCATCTTTGTCTTTTTTGACTTTAGTTGCTTTAAATCCACATGTATCTGAAAATAAGATTGCAACTCCTCTTTTTTCTGAATTCCTTTTGCCTGAAAAATTGTCTTCCAACCCTTGACTCGGAGTTTTAATTTGTCTTTTGAAGCCAGGTGTGTTTCTTGCAAACAGCAAATGGATGGCTTGTGCTTTTTAATCCAGTCAGCCAATCTATGTCTCTTCAGTGGGGAATTCAAGCCATTAACATTTATTGAGATAATTGATAAGTGTGGTAGTATTCTATTCATCTTATTTTGTGGGAGTCCATTGCTTAGTTTTATCTTTTGCATCAGTGTGGAAGTTAAGTTCTGTCCTTTAATTTCTGAGTTCTTACTTTGCTGCTGATCCATTGTGATGGTCAGTGTGTAGAACAGGTTGAAGTATTTCCTGTAGAGCTGGTCTTGTTGTGGTGAATTTCCTCAATGTTTGTATATCCGTAAATGATTTGATTTCTCCGTCAATTTTGAAGCTTAGCTTAGCAGGGTATAGATTTCTGGGCTGGAAATTGTTCCATTTAAGTAGATTAAAGGTAGATGACCACCGTCTTCTTGCTTGGAAAGTTTCTTTAGAGAAGTCTGCAGTCACTCTGATGGATTTTCTCCTGTAGGTCAACTGGTGTTTACTCCTGCAGCTTGCAGAATCTTTTCTTTTGTCTTGACTTTGGACAGGTTCATCACAATGTGTCTTGGAGAAGCTCGGTTAGAGTTGAGGCGACCTGGGGTTCGATATCCCTCTGAAAGCAGTGTGTCAGAATCTTTGGTGATATTTGAGAAATTTTCCTTTATAATATTCTGTAGTATGGCTTCCATTCCTCTGGGGCATTCTTCTTCCCCTTCTGGGATTCCTATAACTCATATGTTATAAAGTCCCAGAATTCTGACAGTGAATGTTCTGCTTTCTCTCTCTTCTTTTCTGCCTCTTTAACTATCTGAGTTATCTCAAGAACTTTGTCCTCTACCTCCGAAATTCTTTCTTCTGCATGATCTAACCTGTTGCTGATACTTTCCATTGCATCTTTAAGTTCCCTAATTGACTGCTTCAGTTCCTTCAGCTCCACTATATCCTTTCTATATTCTTCATAGTGTTCATCTCTTATTTGATTCTGTTTTTGGATTTCCTTTTGGTTATTTTCCACTTTATTAGCCGTTTCCTTCATTGTTTCCATCATTTCCTTCATTGTTTTCATCATGTGTATTCTAAATTCCCTTTCTGTCATTCCTAACATTTCTTTATAGGTGGAATCCTCTGCAGTAGCTACCTCATGGTCCCTTGGAGGGGTTGCTCTGGATTGGTTCATCATGATGCCAGGAGTTTTCTTCCTCATGACTGATTTCTTTTATCTGTTTCCTTGCCCTAATTTTCCTTTCACTTCCTCTTGCTCTTTAAGTTCCTGTGCCTGTGGACTAAGGTTTCGATGAGTCCTTTTGGTACAGGATCAAAAGAATGAGAAGGTTGAAAAGCAAGAAGGGATTAAAGAAAGAAAAAGAAGGAAAGAAAGAAAAGAAAATAGAGAAAGGAGAGGGGGTGGGTAAAAGGGAATATTGACAAAAAGAAGAGAGGAGACAGAAAGAGGGAGACAGAGCAATATAGGTGTACAGTAGGTTATACTTTCACACAATCTTAAAAAAACCCAACCTCTGGAGGTGCCTGGTTGGGTGGTTCCCTTGAGGTCAGCAGCTCTTTGATAACTTGATTGGACACAGTACCCCACTTCTACCAAGTAGAGAGGAAAGACAGAAATGCTATAAATCAAACCAAAACAAGCAAACAGAAAACTTTACAGGATAAAATTGGGTGAAAAACCAAATAATAGGGGTAGAAACACTAGCAAAAATGAAGTTATAATTATTGAAAAAGGCAGCAATGGGAAATTGTATTTAAACTAGAAAAATGGAGAAAGAAAAGAACGAAAAAGAAAAGAAAAAATCTGTACAGAAAAGGTTGAAATTAAAAAACAATATAACAATGACAAAATAAATAAAAGACAAATAAACTAACAGCACCAAAAACCCCCACCAAAAACAAAGCAGTATATATATCTTGTTGAATATTGTCTGGGCAATTTGTGGTCTTCTGGGGTATGAGATGTTAATCACAATGCTGATACGACTGGAGGCCTCCGCTGATTTCTCAAACCCCACAGAGTGGAGACCCTAAATCTTCTTCAGCCCTCTTAAAAGGCACTTTAAACTTCTAAACATGGCTAAGCAGAAGCTTTCCCAGGAAAGTGCTTGTCGCTGGGATCACTGCTAAAGTGGCTATCCACTTACCCAGTGTGCCAAAATGGGTTAAGGCTGTAAGGCGGCTCAGTCCCCACCTTTAGGCTGGTCAGTCACTAGGTTACTGGCTCCTGCCCGATCCTTGCTCTGCAACGCTGAGGGTGGAGCTTGCCTGGACAGTTCTCTCACAATGGCTCCCTGCGGCCCAGAGCCGAACACTATTAGCTTCATCTGGCTCAGCGGCTCAGTCTGGGGCCCTAGACAACACCCAAAGTTCTCCGCACTTCTGCTCAAGCTCTCCCCAAGGCAGTTCAACTGAGTGCCAAGACCAAAAACACAAAAACGGTTCACAGGTAAGGCCTTTCTGGTTTGCAGTCTCACTGCTGCTGTACTTACAGCTCCCAGCGGGATAAGACCGATCGAACACACACAACCACTTGCCATTTTTCCACTGTTTTTGTCCTTCTCTTGGGGTCCAGAAGTCTCTTGCTGACTCCCTGTATCCTCAAAGGGATGATTATAAGTAGATCGCACCAGCCAGAGATGCCTGGAGTCTTATCACCCCAGACTCACGGTGCCCAGTTGCAGGGAAGCTGTTACTCAGCCGCCATATTGCTCTCACTCTCGTACACACACATTTCTATTTCCAGCTCTGGCTTTTCTCCGCAACCCTAAAAGGCAGCTCTCTATCAAGTCAGAGGAGCTAAAGCTTCTGGGCCTCTCTTATATCTGACTTTTATGTAATTTTTTATTTTCTTCATTGAAGAAGGTCCATGAAACTTGCATCTGCATTTGAAACCCCAGACATGAGTATCTAATGGCTTATCTGAATTTTGAGGCATTTTAAGTTCCGTGTACTTTCACACTCCCTTTCTTCCTCCCAAACCTGTTTCTCCTGCAGCTTCCACATCTCAGTCGATACCCACTATTCTTCTAGGTGCTTGGGGCAAAAATCCTCAAAACCCTTGACTCTACCCCATATCTGTTCCATCAGGGAATCTGTGCCGAGCATCAGACCCCTTCTCACTATCTACCTGGCTGCATGCTCCAGCAAATAAGTCCCCAACATCTCCGGCTTGGGTTACTGTATTAGCCTCTAATTGGCCTGAGTCAACCCTTCTTCCTCCCAGCCTGTTCTCAAGGCAACAGTGAGAGGAAACCACTCAAATTGTAAATCAGACCCTGTTCTCTTATGTGCAGAACATTCCACTGGCTCTCATGACACTCAGAGCAGAAGACAAAGCTCTCATGTCAAACACCCCCCAAGGCCCTCTGGGGCTGGCCCTGCCTGGACTCTGTGATCTCATGTCCTCACTTACTCTCCCCAGCCTTGCTGGCTTCCATCTGTCTTACAGCATGATAAGCATCCCCACTCAGAGGCTGCACAAGCTGTCCCTCCACCCAGATGCTCCTCCTGCAGATGGACACGCTCCCTTCCCCTCTCCCTACAGCCATCATGCAAATCTTACCACCTTGTTGAGGGTGCTAGCCCTGAGCATCCCATAGCAAACTGCAATTTGTATTCATAGCCTCCCTGTCCCATTCTGCCTTTTCCTCACAGTAATTACCCTTTTCTGACATCTTATATAATTTACTCGTGGATGATGGTTATTGTTTGGAATCTGTTACCCCCAGCTAAAACAGGAAATCTTTGAGGGTGTGAGACCTCTGTTGTGCTCACTGTGAATCCCAAGTGCCCAAAACAGTGTCTGGTACCTGGTACTCACTAAATACCTGTGGAAGGAAGGGAAGTAGATATTAAATGTACAAAAGGATAGTGATAATAATGTCTATTTTGTAGGGCACACAAAAAATCAAGACAATCAACAATTTCACAGCAAGAACATAAGTGTATTGGCCGGGTGAGGAGGACGTGGGAGGGGCTCAGTTATGGTGAAGTTTCTTGTATAGTTTGAGAGGACACTCAAACTACTGATTCACTCAGTCTCCGTTAAGCTAACTATGTCAGACTTTCTAAGGTAACTATTAAAAAAATAGAAACAAAAGTTATAACGTCTAAGCCATAGAAATTAAAAAAATGGAAAATGAAAGACCCAAAGCTCAATCAATTGAAAAAAGAGCAAGAAAAGAGAAAAAACAAAGAAACACACACACACAGAGAACAGATGGAAAGTATTAGATGGCAAATAGATCAGTAATTACAACCAAAGCAAATAGATTTCAATTTTCAAAATAAAAGAAGAGATTACCAGGCTGAATCAAAAAAGGGATCTTGCTATATGCTATTTAAACCCAGCATGGCTATTAATAAAACACAAGCAAATGAAATTCTTAAAGTATGAAAAGAGGAACACCAAATGCTAATCAAAAGAAAGCAGATAAAATAGATTTTGATGCCCAAAGCATCACTAAAGATAAACAGGATCTCTACACATTGATGAATATTCATTCAAGAGGAAAATACAGCTCTAAACTAGTATACACCCAATAAGATAGCTGTAAAATAGTTAAAGCAACTTAGAACAGAAATTGAAGGAGAAATAGACAGAGCCATCATCATAGTGGCACATTTTAATATACATGTCTTAGTTCTTGGTAGATGAAATAGAAAATAAAGGAAAAAAATATAAAAGATTTGACTAACACAATTCATAACCTTGACTGAGCAGATGAGGTGTCACACCACACAGTACACACTCTTTCCAGGGACATGTGGACACATTCTAGACCATAAATCAGGTCTCAACAAATTTGAGAATGACCATCTCTCACTGAGCACAGTCTCTAATCATGGGGCAATTAGGATGGACCCTCAGAATGAATGTGTCACGACTTCATTCAACTAGTGCTTTCTGGGGGGCTACTAAGCATTCATGTTGAAGTTATGCACTCAGGTGACAGTGGTATGCAAAGAAAGACAGTCACCTCCACTTTCAAAGGAATGTACATTCTAGTGAGGTGGTTCTAATATTCCAGGGGGAGGGACAGAACCAAACAACCAGAAAATATAGCACAAAATCCCAGGCTGCAGTGTGAGGGGTGCTGAGAAAGTGCGATTCTAAATTAGGGAGTGAGGACTGCCTTTCTGAGTAGGTAAACAGGGAGCAAAAACCTGAAGCAGACTGCGTTGGTATATGGAGGAAGATTTTACCATATAGAATAGAACAGGAATCTTCCCCCTGCCTCATATATTTGGAAACTTTAAAACATTCCACATAAGACATGAATCTTACAAAAGAAATTAAAATGAAAATTTGAAAGTATTTTGAACTGAGTGACACCAGAAATGTTGATCAAAACTTACAGATGTACCTGAAATTCTTAGAGGGAAAAATATTATCTACTTTAAGGCTGCAGTCCCCAATCTCGGGCCGTTCTGCCTCCCCCCACCTACTTTCCATCCATGGAAAAACTGTCTTCCATGAAACTTAGGAATCCAGCCACAGAGCAGGTGAACAGCAGGGGAGAGATCAAAGCTTCATCTGTATTTACAGATGCTCCTTATCACTCACATCACTGCCTGAGCTCCACCGCCTCCCCACCCTCCAATCCAGGGGAAAACTGTCTTCCATGAAACTTAGGAACCCAGCCACACAGCAGGTGAGCAGCGGGTGAGCAACCAAAGCTTCATCTGTATTTACAGATGCTCCCCATCACTCGCGTCACTGCCTAAATTCCACCTCCTCCCCACCCTCCAATCCCGTGAAAAACTGTCTTCCCTGGTGCCAAAAAGGTTGCAGACGGTTGCTTTCAGGGTTATTTTTTTCAAAAAAGAAGAAGTGAAAAATAATGAGTTAAATAAAAGGAAAATATAAAAGGATAAACACAAATGGGGGGAAAAAATGGAATCGACACAAAAAAAGTAGGAAGAAACCAAGACAAGAGCTGAAATTTATGATGTAGAAAATAAGCACACAAGAGAGAGGATCAGTGAAGTCAAAAGGTGATTCTTTCAAAAGCCTGATACTGACAAACCTTTAGCAATTTTTATCAAGAGAAAAAGAGGGGGAAAGTTATTAAACAATACCATGAACCAAACAGAAATGTAAGTGCAGATGATACAAGGATTAAAAAGATAAGAGAAGTTATTAACACCTTTCTGCCAACTAGTTTATAAACGTAGGTAAAATAGACAAATTACTAGAATAATGCAAAAAAACAAATGTGCCACAAAAAGAAAGGGGCTAGAGCATTTTACACCCTACCCTCAGTGCCTGAGGGGTCCGGTTGGGTGACGGATTGGATGTTTGCTGCCATTGATGCTCTGCTGCAGGCGTGGGCAAACAAAGACCCGAGGGCAGCCATCTGTTCTTACAAATAAAGCCTTGTTAGGACACAGCCCCACACAGTTCACATACTGTTTAAGGCTGCCTTCTACCAGGGCAGAGCTGAGTATGCCTACAACAGAGAACATGTGGCTGAAAAGTTAAAATATTTACTTTCTGTCCCTTCAAGAAAAAGTTTTCTGATTTACAGAAAACTAACAAATTGGGAAGGGCAAATAATTGAAATCCAGATGTGAAAGCCAGTGAGCCTTTGGCTGCAGGGCCAAGAAAGCCCAGGAGCAAAGTTCAGGATGCCACAGACCAAGCAGCTGAAAGGTAGAGCTAGTTGTACAGGCACTCAATGCAGGTTGGTTAGGCTGAGGTAAGGGACCTGGGTGGGAACACTGTTAAACCAGATACCTGGGAGACATCTGTGCAAATACCTGGAAAGATTTGGGCTGCCCTAGGGTACTCTGAATCTTCCAAGCCTGCAGAAGCCCCGCCCCCCACAACAGTAAGGGCTAGCACACCCCTGTTCTAGAAGACAGTGCAGAGGCCTCTCTTCTATAAGGTAACCAGTGCCTCAACTCAGGATATGTTCGGACTTTCCCTCCTCAACATCGGGCCTGTAACTAGGGTTCGGTAGCAGCACAGACCAGTGGAGATGTGCTAGGCTTATGAAGGGAGGAAGGGACTGGACTGTACCTCAAAGAGCTGCAGGTCCTAGCCAACACATGCATCCAGGGAGGAGGGAGGACATGGGGGATAGGTTCTGAGTGTGCTGGGTCAAGGGGCCCTGGCCATAAAATTGGGTAGCGAAGAGGTACTCTCCTGAGATCTGGCACCACGGCAAGGGCCCCTGGGGTGGGATCAACTCTCTGCCAGGACGGCTTACAAAATATGTAGAAAGAGAAGCTGTAGAAAGGGAAGCCAGAAATGCCCTGGCAGATGGCAGAGGAAGCAATTAATGGGCTCAGGGAACGGGGAAGGCTTGGAATGGATCTACCACGTGTGGCCAGAACACCTGCTGATGAGCGTTCCGTGGAGAGACTGGAGGGCACACTGTCCCCTAATGTCACAGGAATGTGCCAGTGAGAAGGCCCCAACATCATTACAGAGTTCCGCAGTGGGTCTCCTTTGTAGGCCAAGCTGAGAGGCCTTGGAAGGAGAGGCTGCGAGAGAACTTGGCTGGCTAAGAGCAGGGGGTTGTAGGGCAGTAGCACTAGCAGCAAAGGCCAGTGCCTAAACACAAGACTTCAGGGCTCACAACCACTAAAACAAGTGAGTAGCCAGGTTAAAGTGTTACAGGGAAGATCATTAGCACCTGGGGCAGATGGGTGGGCAGCTGGCACCAGAGACATCAAAGCTGGATGCCCGGGAGGCCAGGGCAGTTACCCCAATAAAAGGTCACAATCCCTACCCAGTCTCTGGATCCAAGTCAATTTTTAGAAATGGAACTCAAAGGAAGGAGAGATAGCTGGGTGCCCAAGAGAGAGGACCCTGCATTTTCATAGCAAGTGTACACAATGAGATCATACCCCACCCCAGTTCTTTCCCCTAAAGGGTTTACTGCCATTTGTATGGGTAACTACATATTGGGAAATACCCAGATATTTTGAGGACCCTTAGACACACAGTCTAAGTTGATTTGAGACTCGGAGACACCCCAAGTGTCACTGTGGTACCTCTGTTAAAGCAGGACCTTGGTAACACATGGAGTCCCACCCACAGTCCACTTATAATGGGTCCACTGGGTCTGTGGGTCCTCTGGTAGTCACTGCCTTTGTTCCCAAATGTGTAATTGGGATTAACCTACTTGGCAGTTGGTGTAATCCTACAGGGGGTGCTTAGTCTCTGAGGTATAGGGGAGAAGGGCAAGCAGAGGTCCCTGAAATTACCCTTCTCATCATGCTGGCTAAGAAAATAAAACTCATTATCATCCCTAGGTACTGTGGAGATGAGGGCCAACCTCAAGGAGCTAAAGGAAGCAGGAGGTGGTCCTCCTCATGTCTTTGCTTAATCCACCAGTGTAGCCCCAACAGAAACATGATGGAGCCTAAAGGGCAGCTGTGGACTTCTATAAGCGCAACTGAGTGGCACCCCTGACCAGTGCTGCCAGCCCGAGGTCTCTCCTACAGCAGAGTGTTGCAGCTTAGACACATTCATTGCCCATGGCGACGGATCCAATCATTGTGACCTTTTCTATCTCAACCAGAAAAAGTTTTCATTCACATGGAACAGATAATGATACTCATTTACAACAAACAACAAAAACTCTGAGCAAAGTGAGAAGGTAACTTCCTTAATCTGATAATGAACATGTACCAAACCTTTATGGCAAGTATCACAATGAAAGGTTTTCCTCCTGAGATCAGGAGCAAGACGAGGATGCCTACGATTAACATTTCTATCCAACATTGAGTTGGTAATCCTAGCCAGAGGAACAAAACAAGAAAAAGAAATCAAAGGCATAAAGATCAGACAGGACAGAATAAAAATTCCATTATTTGCAGATGACGTGATGTTATGTAGAGAAAATACACAGGACTTTACAGGTAAGCTGTTAGACTGAATAACTTTAGCAAGGATACTGGATACAAGGTCCATGCAGAAAAATGAATTGCGCCTCTCTATATGAGTAGCCCTAGAACACAAAACAAAATTTTTAGAATACAAAAAAAAAAAAAAAAAGATTTAGTATTGCATCAAAAACGTCAACTCCTTGGGAATATAACAAATCTAACAAAACTACATAAATCTAACAAAAGGTGCACAAAACTTCACATTTTGTTTTAAGTTCAGTAGGGGCAAAAAGCTCATTTTGCTCACTGTTGAATCTTCCTAGCACATGGAACGCCCCTGGTACGTGATAGGTACTTGATACATATTTGCTCAATAAATGGATGTTTATTGATGCCCTGCATGTTTTCCCACCTTGCCATCTGACTCTCACCCTTCCTTCAGCCCTTCATGTGAATGCCACTTCCTCAGAGAATCCTTCCCTCACCCCTGCACCTTTCCATTGAAGGGCCCACAGTTAGTTGTACTTAAGTAATTAATCACACGGCTGATCATCTAGTGTGCACCTTCTCTGCTAGACTGTGGGCTCCAGGAGGACAGGAAATGTCTCTGACTGACTGACTGATTGGACCAATGCCACCTGCAGTTCCATAGCCCTTTGACAATTCACTGGTTGTCCATTTCCACTCATCTGACACCCGTGACTTCTTGCAGTCTTCCTGCCATCCTACTCTCCTACAGGGTGCACTTTTGCTGGTCACCACCCTCTCATTCATTCAACACATACATCCTGCGGCACCTGCTGTGCTAGGCGCTGTGCGGGGACCCGGAGATCCCACAGTGAATACGTTCCATGCACCTGAGAGCTGGCTTCATAGGCAGCAAGTGCGACCCTTGCACAACAATGAGAAGACCTTCCTGTCTGATTGCCAAGAAGAAGGGTTCTCCCTTTTTGGAACATTTTATGAAATCCTCCAAAAGAGCTGAAGAGAAACATTCCTCCCTTCTTATTTGTTATATCCAGTAATCCTCTGCTGTGGAATTCTGACTCGGTAGCTTTCTCGGCTGAGTGGTTGGTCAGCGAAGGAAACCCCACTGATACCATCATAGCTCGTGACTCTATTCATTTTATACCCAAATGGAGGAGAAAAATCAGTAATACTTAGTTCCAGTCACATTATATTTTTCTTTCTTTTTTTTTTTTTGTAGAGACAGAGTCTCACTGTACCACCCTCGGTAAAGTGCCGTGGCGTCACACGGCTCACAGCAACCTCTAACTCTTGGGCTTATGCGATTCTCTTGCCTCAGCCTCCCGAGCAGCTGGGACTACAGGCGCCCGCCACAACGCCCTGCTATTTTTTTGTTGCAGTTTGGCCAGGGCTGGGTTTGAACCCGCCACCCTCAGCATATGGGGCCAGCGCCCTACTCACTGAGCCACAGGCGCTGCACATTATATTTTTCTTTAGCCAAGGTAACTGTCTGCCATAGATATGCCCCGCAAATAGTTGTGAAACTCCCTGGCCCTCGTTCCCCACTCCCACTCCCTGTTAAGTTGCCGGTGCTATATTTTATTCATGATTTATCAGGTGACTGCCCAGCTCCCAGCCAACCTGCCCCTGATCAAGTCCACCAAGCCCAGTAAAGGTGCGGCCTGGTCCCTGTCTAGGTAACTGGCGACAACAGAGCATCACTCCCTTATCTGAGCCACATGGGCCTGCTTCTCTGAGCAGAAGTCAGTCCCAAGCCAGCAGGGCAAGGGGCCCCTTGGAGCTGCACGAGCAAGCTGAGCTCTAACGCCAGCCTCGCTGCCATCTTTTCTCTTCTCCCCTTTCTGCCAATCATGCCAGCTCCACATACCACCTACCTGCCACTCCCCCAGGTCACCTTACGGCAGCCACCTGTACTGCCAGGCCCTCTGTGACCAAGCAAAACAATTATATCTCCCCATAGGTTTGAAAGGATCAAGAATATGTCCTAGTCAGGGCAGGGACAGAGAAATTCAACAATACTCTCCTCTGGTAACATTGTGTTGATCTTTAACCAATGTACAAGGTCAGATAATTAAGTTTGGGAAATCATCCTAGAAAAAGTGCTACACACCTCATTGCTGAGTCCTACAGTCACCTTCAAGGTTCTCCCCTTGGGAAGCTATGCACCAATGCCAGTGCCTCGTCGAACCTTCAAAGCAATTTTGGAACACTTTTTCTGGAATGGCCATCAGAGCCCCAGTGAAGAGTTGTTTCCAGCTCATTTTATAACTCCCTGATGGGGGATTCTACTTGGCCAGTGACAAGTCTACTCAGACAGGCACTGCCTGGGGCTGCACATGTATCAATGTGTAACACTCATCCCCAGTTGCAGATGAGGATAGGGAGACACAGAGAAGCTGAGTGACTACCTCAAGGTCACACAGATTGATCTGATCTTATTCATCCTTTCAACAAATACAGCTAACAGCTAACCTAAGCAGCTCGGAGGCTAAGCGAGGTGGAGTTCAGAGTCAGGTCAGCTCTCAGGGGGCCACACACCTCCTCAGGGACCCATCTTGACCTTCATGCCCCTGCAATTATCCCATTGTCCTCCCCAAGCCCAGGTCTTCCTTCTCTATGTGCTGGGAAAGGAACACCTCCTCCTCTCCTCCCACACAGCATTGGCCTCCAGGAAAGGCTGCACTCCCCACACAGGGCGCCTGCTCAGTTCCCAGGACAGGGTCTGCGTCTTGGCCACTTGTTTCTTTCTCTGCTACCTCCTCACCCCCAGGGACAGGACAGGATGTACCACAGGCTGAGTGCTCTTTTGTTCTCCCCAACTCTCCTACATGCTATAGCACCCCTAGTGGCATGGAGGAATCCTAACTCCCCCTTGAGTTTCAGCTCCCACCTCCTCTGAGTCTCCCTTGTCCCTTAGGAGGCCTCAGAGCACCTTCCTGTCCTCCTCCCCCCAACACGTACGTCCTTCCCTTCTGCAGTTACCTCATCACAGGCTGCCAGGGTGTGTCCATCTCCTCCCCAGATTGGAGCTCCTTGAAAACAAGAGCCCAGGCCTTTCATCTCTGCACCCCAGGTCTAACGCAATGCCCAGCACATACATGTCTGCGAATACATGGGTGAACAGAACTGTCATGAACACTGGCAGGAATAGCAGAGCCACGTAGCAACAATGGATGCCACTATCCACTAGGCCGAAGGCATCCCGTGTATGATATCATGTAATCATCAAAAGATCTGCTCTGAGTTGAGTGGTGTCCCTTTAAAATCTGTGTTCACTCAGAGCAATAAATGTGACCGTATTTGGAAATATTATCCTTGTAGGTGTAATGAGTTAAGATGAGGTCGTATCACAGTAGGGTGGCCACTAAAGTCCAAGGACTGGTGTCACTGTAAGAAGGTCACACGAAGACCAAAACACACCTGGAGGCTGCCAGATTGGAATGACGAGTCTACCAGGGATGGCTGGAGCCACAGAAAGCTGGGAGACGCAAGGAAGGACCCTAACCAGGAGCCCTCAGAAGGAGCGTGCGCTGCCCACACCTGGATTTGGTATTTCTGGCCTCCAGAACAGCGAGACAGTAATTTCTGTTGTTTCAGGCAAGCAAGTTTGTGGTCCTTTGTTAAGGCAGCTTTAGGAGACTAAAAACAAGGTCCTCAGGAGCAGAACAACCCACATCTGGCATTTGCATCTCAGAAAAGTGTAGAGAATTGCCCATGTTGACCCACTTAGCAAGCGATTAACCAGGGTCACAGGTAGGCCTGGCTGCTTCCCATGATCTACTCTGATCTGCTGAGTTGGTCTACACAGAAGGGAGGGAAATGGAGAAGGCATCTGACCTCCTGCCTGGTCCCTAGGCCTCAAATCTTTTGCAAAGAAGAGAAAACATCAAACCAAATTCTGCATTCCCCACAAAGGGGCCTAGGCCAAGTCCTAGCCTTTACACTCAGTTTTCTCCAGCTGGCAGCAGAGATAATGCGTCTGCAGCTCCAAGCCCAAGTACCTCCTCTCCAGCAGCACGAGGTCCCAAGGTGTGTGGGCAGATTCAACATGATCCCTGGCCCCAGCGCTGCTCTGCGATTCAGCAGCTGCCAATTGCTTTCCAGGAGAAGGAGCAATGAAATTGAACCTTCTACCATGTTCTGATCTGCTCTTTGTGCTCTCTGACACCCGTCACTGACTCCAGAGTCCAAAACCCCTTCAACACCCTCATTCTTGCTCTCTCTTCCTCTGAATCTAATCATTCTTCTTGCCAGTGTCTCAAGGTCATGTCTGCCCTTCAGCTACAGTGAGTCCCAGGATGATTAGAACTTTGAGAGTCTCTCTGGGACTTGGAAGGAGAGTTAGGTTTGCCGGTGGTCAGTGGCCGTTAACGAGAGATCTCAGATGTACTTTCAGGCCTCTGGGGGTGCACCTGCAGCTGAGCTCCATAAACGCAGGTGTGGGAGTGGGAAGAGTTACGTCCCTGGGAGAACCTATAACTGTCAGAAATGTGAAAGATTTGTTGACAGCGCATGGAATCAGCTGCCGCAATCGTGAAGCCAGAGTTGCAATTTCGTGTGTTCCAAGGTGATTTAAAAGCACAGCTCTCTTCCTTTCTCACAGCTCTGTTTTCTCTCCCTTCTCAGCCCATTTGCTCACTTGGCTGAGAATGGTTAGAGCCATTCCCTAAGACACTCAGGTTTCACTACAAATGGATGGTCGGAAAGGGCAGTTCAGTACCACGGACAGCGCCATGGGCACACAGGGCCAGGAGCGGAGAACCAGCCCCCCTGAGAGAGGATGAATTGGCAGGGACTACAAACTGACTCTCCATCCACAAGGGCAGAGCCTGAAAGCCCAAACCCTGAGGCCGCCATTGCAACGTCTCCCCAGGCCCTTTCCCTGTTGGGCAGTGGAGCTGTGTCCACCTAACTCTGCCATCCCCTCCAGAGCTGGCTGCAGGGAAGGTCTTCAGCTGAACAACTCTGCCTCTGAGTATTTAAACCTCTGCCTTGTGCATGGAGCAGACTGCAGATAGCACCACATGACAAGGACAGCAGAGGCAGGCTTCAGTCTGTGTGAGGACTTGCTGGGAGCCCCTGGTGTCCAGGATGGGAATGGATCCCTCCCCAGGGAACAAGCTCCCTGTCCTTACAAATCACCTCTCAGGAACAGTGAGGTTGTTTGCCTACTCTGCCTGGGAATTAAGGCCCCTGATGCAAAAGTGCCTTTAAAACGTGTAACCCTCGAATCAAGCAGCCCCTTTGTGCCTCTGACAGCTCCCTGGTGCCCACCCCTTGCTTCCTCACTGCCTTCCCAAGACAGCTGGTGGTTACAGCTAAGCAGCCACCTTCCCAAACTGTCCTCCTGCTTTTCCACAGGGACTGTCCCTTCCCTACAATTCTTTCCTAGTACAATGGGTTAAATTTATAAAGAAAATGTAAGGACATCTAAGGTTAGTGAGGGCAACTTGATAATACATATCATTGAAGAAATGAACCTACCCAAATTCTGCCTTTAACATGGTGGAGTAAATCCGAGGTCACCCTCATTCTCTCTAGGAAATCACTCCGTTACTAAGGAGAACAAGAGAAATGCCGACTCTGGTTTCAATGCTGAGAAATTATCTCTGGTCTTTTAAAGGTGTCTGGAGAAAGGCTGACCAAAGCAGTAAAGGTCTGACACGGTTATAGGGAGATCCCTAACTAGGGTGTCTGCAGCCACAGGTCTGAGGCAAAGCCCGGAGTGCAGTTCATCAAAACAGACAGCATGTGCCCTAAGGCACAAAACCAATGAACTTAAGTCCAGAACAACAGAAAAAGACTAAGACTGGCAGAAGAGAATTGCCAGGTTCACAGGTACCCCGTTTCCCTGAAAATAAGACATCCTCCGAAAATAAGACCTACTTACAGGAAAGATAAGACGTCCCCTGAAAATAAGACCTAGCGAATCTTTGGGAGCACACCTTAAAATAAGACACTGTCTTATTTTCGGGGAAACAGGGTAGGACAGAGAGCTGGGTGAGGGACAGGGTCTGGGAAGAGGGGCCCAGAAGAGACACTGAATCGGTAGCTTCCCTGCAGCTGCTGATTTCTGTTGGCTGGAGAGAAGTAAAGGTTCATGAGCACATCACAGCTCAGTATCTAAGGACCATTGTGATTCAAGAAAATTTCATAATAGCCAGAAACCCTCCCCTGGATCCTCTTCCTTAAGGAACTTCTTCAAACAGTAGATCAGGGTGGGAGAAAGGTATGAAAATCCACTTTGTTGAAAGACTAAAAATAACAGGAAAGGTACCAGAAATTAATGAGTGTAAAAATAGAGAAAAAAGTAGGAACAAGATAGAAATGAATGAAGAACACTAATAAGAAAAATGCCACGGAGCCATTAGAAATTGTTGACCAACCATCACCGCAAATTAAAAAGAAAATAAAACAAGGGCCTTTTTAAAATAACATCTCCAAGCAGAGATACAAAAGGCATGAAATTGCAGCAAAGGGAAATAAAATATGAGTTTGCAGAGCACAGGAAAGAAGAAGAAAAACAACCAAAATAAAGTCATCAGCGTCAGGAAGGCCACATTGGAAGGTGTCCAGAGGACAGCAAACCCTGCTGAAAGAGGGTAAGGGGCAGAGGGGAGAGCCTGGGAGAGTGAGGAAAAATACGTGGAAACAGTTGTGCTCCAGAGCTGGACAGAAAGAGCACCCTGACTGAGGCTGTAAGACCCGGACGGTGCTAGAGCAGCCATTGGACTCTGGAAATACACAGAAGCAAGCAGACTGGGGAAGAAGACCAGAGCTAGAAATACCACTGATGCAGCCTGGGGCTCTGCTGTCTCTTTGTCGCTGAGCGTGGGCAGCCTGAAACTGGGGGTGGAACACCAGGATGTGGAAAGGGAGCTACAGGGGAAGCTCTCTGATTGCAGCTCAAGGAGCAAGAAAGAGACCCCCAAACCCTCAGAGTGGAGGAAATCACTTATTTTTCTTTACTTTTTAAAATTATTTTTCTATTCTCTAGTACTGAAATCCCCAGGCAATTCTGTAGTGATGATGGCAGTGACGGTGGGGGCTACAGGTGCCTAAAACCATGAGCAAAAGGAAACTCCAAAGACTGCAGACCCAGGAGGGGGAGGCAGATCCCTGTTTCTGTTTTTTCTTCTTCTCTACCTACTGGTGTGGCTTCAGTTATGCACACGGGATCTACAAAACACAGCAGGGTAACTGAAATCCCAGCTTTTCAGCCAAATGACTGAAAAAAGAGAATCCCCTAGGAGATGGTGGAGAGCAAGGATCTTATAAAGTTGTGTCTGAACTCCCATTCTTACCTCTGAGCTGCTTAGCCTAGAACTGACCTGATAGCGATACCAAAGACTTAGAGAACCTGGCAATGGGATAGGCTGTCACCCCTGTCCAGACTGGCCACTGGGTAGAGGACACGCAGGATAGTTCCTGATAGGACAACAGAAGGTCCAGAAAATAGAACTAATGTTTAAATCACGGTCCAAACAAGCCTAGTTAAAACTTGCAGTCTACCCCAACTGGGTTGATTACCTACCAGAACAAAAATATTAACATTCTCCTTCAGATTTAAACAGGACCTAGAGTGTCATAACAAACTATTCAAAATGCACAACATGCAATCCAAATCTGGCAGGCACAATAAAACTAGAATAAAAAATTCAGCTTTCATAGAAACAGATATAGATGGTAGAATTACCTGGCAAAGACTAAAAGCAGCTATTATAAAAATGTCCCAAGAAATAAAGGTAAACACTCTTTAAACAAATGGAAAGATGGAATCTTTCAGAAAATAAATACAAAATATAAAGAATCAAGTGGAAATTTTAGAACTGAAAATTACCATGACCCAAACAGAAAACTCACCACAGGGGCTAAATAGCAAAATGGAGATTACAGTAAAAAACAAACAACAACAACAAAAAGTGAGCCTGAGGATAGAAATTATCCAATCTGAACAACAGAGAAAAATGATTTTTAAAAAAAGAACAGAGCCTCAGGGAACTGTGGGACAATATAAAAAAGTCTATTATTGGTGTTATTGCAGTATTGGAAGAAAGATGAAAAGGATTGTAGTACAGAAAAAAATTTGAGTAAATAATAGTTGAAAACATCCCAAATTTGGCAAAAGGCATAAGCCTATATATTTAGAAGCTTAGTGAGCTCCAAGCAGGGTAAATCTAAGCAATCCATAATGAGACACATCTGAATCGAACTGTTGAAAACTAAAAACAGAGGGAAAAAACCTTAAAAGCAACCAGAGAAAAAATAATGCATCATTTATAGGGCAGAGGCCAGCTAACTATGGTCCAGGTGCCAGATCTGGCTCACTGTCTGTTTTGGTAAATAAAGTTTTATTGGAACATACCCACAATCATTCCTTTACATATTGTCCATGACTGTTTTAGTGATGTGGTAGCAGAGGTAAGTAGTTGTAATACCATCTATATGGGCTGCAAGGCCTGAAATATTTACTATCTGAACCTTGTTATAGGAGAACAATTATTTGAATAGCTTCAGATTTATCATCTGAAACCACAGAGACAAAAAAAGTGAAAAAACAAAAGAAACATTTTTAAGTGATTCAAGAAAGAACTGTCAATCCAGGATTCTAGATCCAGCAAAAATATCCTTCAGAAATGAAGGTGAAGTAAAGTCAATATGATGTGAAGGAAAACTAAAACAATTAGTTGCCAGTAGACTTGCTCTAAAAAATTGCTAAAAGTTCTTCGGATGGGAGGGGATTACATAACAAAAGTAAATTTGGAACATCAAGAAAGAAGAAAGAGCAAGAGAACTAATAAACATCTGGGTAAATAGACTACTCTCCCTTGAGTCCTTTAAAATGCTTCTGAGGGCTGAAAGCAAAAATTATAACACTCCATACTGAAGTTTTCGATATATGTAGATTATAATATATAAAATAGGTAAAATATAAGGGGTGAGAGAGAAAGGGATCTATATGGTGGTAAAGGTTCTATGTTCCACTTTCATGTGGTAAATACTCAAAGTGGTAAATGTTGATTGTAAAAGTAGATAGTGAAACATTAAGAATGTATTATAATCCCTATAGCAACCACCAAAAAAGAGATATATTCAAAAACATAATATAGAAAATAGAGTACTAGAAGATGCTCAAATAACACAAAAGGAGAGAGGAAAGAGAAAACAAAGGAAGAAAAACAGAGGAAACACAATACTAAAATACTTCAATAATTACATTAAATATAAATTGTCTAAATACAATAATTAAAATACAGAGATTGACAAAATGAATAATTTTGTTGTTTATGAAAAACAATTTTGTTGTTTATGAAAAACTCTTCATATATAATGGTATGGGTAGGGTAAAAGTAAAAAAATGATATATAAACACTAAGAAAAATAAAGTTGAAGTGACTATATTAGTATTAGACAAGGCAGACTACACAGCAAAAACATTACCAGGATTAAAGAGAGAGACTTCATAATCATTAAAGGGTGAAATGTAACAATCATAAACATGTATGAACATAACAATAGTTTTTAACATATATATAGCAAAAACTTAAGGAACTGAAAGGGAAAAATAAACAAAATTGCAGTTAGAAACTTCAGTAACAGATAAATGAGTAGACAGAAAATCAAGAACACAGAAAACCGTCAACCCAGGGACTCCAATTGGCATTTAGAGAACATTCTACCCAGTTATCAGCAGAATAACATTTTTTTTCAAGTGTACATGGAATGTTCACCAAGATCCTACCTGAGGTCATAAAACAGGATTTCAGAAAGTTAAAAGACTTAAAATCATACAAAGTATATTCCTTGACATTAATGAAATTAGTTGAGAAGTCAGTAACAAAAAAATAAGAGGAAACTCTCCAAATACTTGAAGATTAAAAAGAAAACTCTTCTAAATAACCCACTGGTCAAAGAGAAAGACTCAAAAGAGATTAGAAAATATTCTTAACTAACAAAAAAAAAAAAAAGAAAGAAAGAAAGAAAATATTCTTAACTAACCAAATAATAAAAACATAGCATATCAAAGTCTGTAGGATGTAGCCAAGGCAGTCCTTACAGGGAAACTCATATTGTTAAAAGCTTACATGAGAAAAGAAAAAAGATCTCGATCAATAATACAGAAACTAGAAAAATAACAGCAAATAAAAGCCCAAAGCAAGCCAAAAGAAGGAGACAGTAAACATGTCTGAGAATAAACTGCAAAGGTAAATGAAAACAGAAAAACAATAGAAAAAAACCGATGAAAGCAAAAGCTGGTTTGTTGAAAAGGGAAATAAAATTTTAAAACCTCTAGTAAGAATGACTGGGAAAAGAAAAAGGAAAAAACTACCAGTATTAGAAATGAGAAAAAAGATGTCAGGCCTCATAGACATTAAAAAGGTAATAGGGGAAACAAAGAACAACTCTACACTCATAAATCCAACAGCTTAAATGAAGTGAACCAATCCTTGAGAACCACAAAATGCCAAAACTTATCCAGATGAAACAGGTCACCTGAATAGTCCTATAACTATTTAAATTGAATTATGTAGCTTACAATTTTCTGAAAAAAAGACGTTCTCTAGGCTCAGATGGTTTCCCTGACAAATTTTATTAAACATTTAAAGGAGAAATAGTACCGATTCCACTCAATCTCTTCCAGAAAATAAAAAAGGTGGGAACATCTCCCAACTTATTTTATGAGAAGAGCATTACTGTAATATCAAAACAACAATAGAATAACAATAACAACAGAAACTACAAACCAATATCCCTCAGGAATACAGATACAAAAATTCTTAGTACAATATTAGGAAATAAAATTCAGCAACATGTAAAAAGAATAATGTATTGTGACCAAATGAAATTTATCTTACGAATACAAAGCTAGTTCAATATCCAGAAATCAATTACTATATTAACAATCTAAAGAAGAAAAAAATACATGATTATATCAACTGATAAACAGAATTTATTTCTACAAAATTCAAAAGTCATTCATGAAATTAACATGGCCTCAGTGAACTAGAAATGGAAGGGAACTTTCTCAACCTGGGATAAGAAGTCTCTACAACCCTTACAACTAATTTGCTTAATGGTGAAAGACTGAATGTTTCCCCCTAAGATCAGGAGCAGATGGAGAATGTTCATGCTCACAACTCCCACTGAGCATTGTCTGGAAATCGTAGCCAGGACGATAAGGCAAGAAAAGAAATAAAAGTCATGTAAATTGGAAGGGGAGAAGCGTTAACAGTCACTATTTTCAGACAGCATACAGAAAATCCTAAGAAATATACAGGGGGAAAAAAACCACAAACACTCGCAGAATTCAAATGAGTTTAGCAAGGTTGTGTGATGAATAAACAAAATTAAATTATATTCCTACACACTAGCAATAAATTATTGGAAGCCAAATTTTAAAAAATAGTAATATTTACAAAAGCTACAAAAAATTGCAATACTTAGGTAAAAATCGAACAAAATATATATATAGCATCTCTATACTAAAAAAAGTAGTAATGAAAGAAATCAAGAAAGACCCAGATGGAGAGATACACAGGCATCCCTCGGTATCTGCAGATTGGTTCCAGGAACCCCTCCAGATATCAAAACCCACAGATGCTCAAGTCCCATACACAACAGAGTGTAGTATTTGGGTATAACTCACACAATCCTGTATATTTCAAACCTTCTCTAGATAACTTATAACATCTAATGTGATGTAGATGCTGTGTAAATAGTTGTTATGCTGTATTTTTAAAAATTTGCACTATTTTTATTGTTGGATTGTTGGGTTTTTTCCTCTCTAAATATTTCTGATTTACTGTCGGTTGAATTCATTAACGTGCCACCCTTAGACACACTGTACTGTGGTCACGTACTGGAAGACTCCAACGTAGTAAAGATTTCAATTTCCCCCAAAGTGAGCCGCAGATGTAACACATTACCAATAAAAAATTCAACAGGATTCTTTTTGTAGCTATAGACATGCTGATTCAAAAATTTACGTTGGAGGCAAAGGAGCTGGAATAGCCAACGCAATTTCACAACAGAATACTCAGTTTAGGGAAATTAGAGTGCCCAATTTCCAGATTTATATAAATTTACAACAACAAGACAGGGTGGCATTGGTGATGTGACAGGCACATAGTTCAATGGAACGAAATAGATATAGCAGAAATACACCGCACAAATACAGACAATTGATTTTTGACAAAGGTGAAAAGGCACATTCAATGGAGAAAGGATAATTTTTTTTTCAGTAAGTGTTGTTAAAACAATAGGGCATCTATATGCAAAAAACAAAAACCCTTCAATCTAAACCTCATACTTTATACAAAAATTAGCTCTAAATGGATCGTATATCTAAGTATAATATGTAAAATCACATAATTTTTAGAAGAAAACATAGGAGAAAATATTCAAGACCTGGAGTTAAGCAAAGATTTTCTAGATACGACACCAAGTAAAGGATGCGTAACAATTGATAAATCGCACTTCCTCAGCATTGTAAAACCTCTGCTCTATGAAAGACACGCTTCAGATAATGAAAAGACAAGTTACAGACTGGCTCAATGTAACAGCAAATCACATATCTGACTCAACAGCAAAGAAACAATCCAATAAAATAGGCAAAACCTAGAAGAGACCCTTCACTTAACAGAAAATAGACATAGAAAATTAGCAAATGGAAAGTTGTCCAACATCACCAACCATCAGAGAAATGCAATTTGAAATCAGAATGAGATACCCCTATACCACTATTAGAATATCAAAAACAGAAAACATAAATGCACAAAACAATAAGAAGCTTCATGAAGTTAATCATACCATTTATTTAGGAAATAAAATTCAGCAATCTATAAAAAGAATAATGTACTATGACCAAATGGGATTTATCCCAGGAATGCAAAATGCATTATGTTTACTAAATAATGCAACAATCCTGCTCCTGGGTATTTTCCCTGGAGAAATGAAAAACTGTTTACATGACAATATACACATAAATAGATGTAGAATATCTATTCATAATCACTTCAACCTTATTTATTCAGTGAATGTGTAAACCGCTGTGTGCAAACAGTGGAATATTACTCAGCAACTAAAAAGGGATGAACTGCTGGGCAGCGCCTGTAGCTCAAAGGAGTAGGGCATCGGCCCCGGCCAAAAACTGCAAAAAAAAAATGAATGAACTGCTGATCTGTGCAGCAACTTGGATGAATTGCAACAGCATGAAACTGAAGGAAAGAACTGGTCCGGAAGTTTCCATATTGTACAATTCCATTTATAAGACATTTTCAAAAAGACAAAATGATGGTGTTGGAGAACAGATGAGTGATACTAGGTTGCCAGGTAGGTTGAGGATGTACATACAATAAAAACACCAGCCAGAGCTGGGTGTCCTGTCTTGGTCTTGCTTTGTTTAGATCAGCATTCTAATACTCCATCTCATTAAAGAATACGGCGAAAGTGGCCAAGAACATTACAAAAAAGAAGAATAGTAAAAGTGGGACTTTCTAAGCAAATATGAAAATGTACTCTAAAGCTACCATAATTGAGAGTGGGGCAGGAGAGTGTGAATGAGCAGACAAATCATTGAAACGCAAGAGACAGTCCAGGAATAGATCCAGATACAATTGGAAATTTAGTACATTGAAGGCATATGCCTACCAGCAGGAAAATAAGTGCTAGATTATAATTTAATGAATAGTTTGGGGATGTTTGAAAAGCTATCTGGGGGCTGCGCCTGTGGCTCAGTGAGTAGGGCGCCGGCCCCATATGCCGAGGGTGGCGGGTTCAAACCCAGCCCCGGCCAAACTGCAACAACAAAAAAAATAGCTGGGCGTTGTGGCGGGCGCCTGTAGTCCCAGCTGCTCGGGAGGCTGAGGCAAGAGAATCACGTAAGCCCAAGAGTTAGAGGTTGCTGTGAGCCGTGTGACGCCACAGCACTCTACCCGAGGGCGGTACAGTGAGACTCTGTCTCTACAAAAAAAAAAAGAAAGAAAAGCTATCTGGAAAAGAAAAATAAAGTTGTATACTGACCCTAACCTTTCTGCCATAATACATTCCAAACCCTTCAATGAAAAAAATGAAAATGTTAAAGTACTAGATAAAGTTTTCTTGTAATTTTGGCATAAGACAAGGCCTGTCCCACAATGCCGTGCACCTTAGAATTCACAAAAGAAAAGACAGATACATTTGACTACTTAGAATTTTTTTAATGTTCATAAAAAATATTTTAAAAAAATACAAAATCAGGCCAAGCATGGTGGCTCAGATCTGTAGTCTCAGCACTCTGGGAAGCTGAGACAGGACAATTGCTTGAGTTCAGGAGTTTAAGACCAGCCTGAACAAGAGCAAGACCCCATCTCTACTAAAAATAGAAAAAAATTGACTGAGCGTGGTAGTGCAGCTACTTGGGAGGCTGAAGCAGGAGGATCACTCGAGCCCAGGAGTTTGAGGTTGCCGTGAGCTAGGCTGATGCCATGGCCAAAAAACAAAAAATCAAAATCAAATGAAAAAAAGAGAAATTATTTACAATATACATCATAGGAAAAAAAGCTGATTTCTGTAATATATATAAAAAAAAAAAAGCTCTCCCAACCAATAAGAAAAGACCAAAACCTTACAACTATCTAAATAGTTCATAGAAAAATAAATGTGTTTAATTAATTAATTAATTCAAAGTAAAACCATAAGAATCTATATGTCAGAACTGCAAACGTTTTTTAAAAAATGAACACAATGTTGTGGCCATGTCTGAGGAAACAGATCATCTCATATAGCGTTAGTTGGAATATCGTTTAATCAGCATCTGTGGAGGGCAATTTGTCTATACCTGTGAAGGGAAAAGGTCACACGGTCCATAATAGAAACATTCCCCTTCTAGGATTTATTTTACATAAATATTCACATAATTATGAAATCACATAGGTATATAAAATAATTGTCCAATATTATTAAAATATTGTTTGTAATAACAAAAGACTGGAAACGACCATCGTTAATAAAATGCTAACTAAATCAGACACGGTACGTTCCTTCCATCCAATACCAAGTTCCCATTTCGAGGCCTTTTGTTTTAAATGGAGGTAGAATATACATACCATAACATTTCCCATCTTAACCACTTTTAAGTGGTCGGCATTAAGGACATTCACCTTGTTGTGTGGCCATCATCACTGCTGTTCATTCCAGAACTTTTCATCTTTGCAAACAGAAAGTCTGTGCTCACCAAGCAGTAACTCTTCGTGGTCCCTCCCTGCCCAGCTCCTGGTGACCCCTCTCTAAACCCTGCCTCTGTGAAGTTCCCCAAGTTAGATACCTCAGAGAAGCAGGAACACGCACTGTGTGCATCCTCTGTGCCTGGCTTCTCTCACTCAGCAGAACGTGTCCAGGGTTCATGCCCCTTGTGGAAGGACCTCAAAGCCCCCCACCTGCTGCTGTAACCAGAACGTTCCTTGCCCAGGCTCCAGAGTCCTTCAGCTCCCTGTCCTCTCACCTCAGTCAGGCGACCCCGCCACGCCCTACCCTGCATCTCTCTGATCTGTTTTCCCCACCATCTCTCACAAGCGTCCGACACACATCCATTCTCATTCTTTCTGCGCACGCCCGTTCTCTAGAGCGTTCGTCAACCCGCTACAACACCTCCAGGCCTAGAGCAATGGGTCCCAGCAGCTGCTCAGACACACTTAGTGGGTGAACAAAACAGCGGACATGGTGTAACTACACCCAACACAAAGGGCAAGACGATACAATGGGTTACTATGCAGGGGGCAAATGTGTTGATTTTTATCACATAGATAATGTCCACAATATATTAATAGTTGTGCTTAAATGTGACACATATAGTATAGCCCTGTTTCATAACAAATATATGGGCATAATTGCTAAGTCATGGAAAAAGCCCAAGTGCCCATCGATCCATGAATGGATTAATAAATTGTGGTATATGTACACCATGGAATATTATGGAGGCCTTAAAGAAAGATGGAGACTTTACCTCTTTCATGTTTACATGGATGGAGCTGGAACATATTCTTCTTAGCAAAGTATCTCAGGAATGGAAGAAAAAGTACCCAATGTATTCAGCCCTACTATGAAACTAATTTAGGGTTTTCACATGAAAGCTATAACCCAGTTACAACCTAAGAATAGGGGGAAGGGGGAAAGGGAGGGGAGGGAGGGGAAGAGGGAAGGGGATTGGTGGGATTACACCTACGGTGCATCTTACAAGGGTATATGTGAAACTTGGTAAACGGTCTGTGAAGCTAGTGAATGATGCCCCATGATCGTATCAATGTACACAGCTATGATTTAATAATAATAAAAAAAAAATATATGGGCATGTGGTGTTTGTACACCCTGAATTTAGGGGGGATTTTTACTGCCTGTATAGTTTTATACAGTTCTCATGTTTACAACAGATTTTTTTTTTTTTTTTTGAGATAGAGTCTCATTATAGCTCAAAGCAACTTCAAACTCCTAGATTCAAGCAATCCTCCTGCCTCAGACTCCCAAGCAGCTGGGACTACTGGTGCCTGCCACCGCACAGCTAATTTTTTTTAGTTTTGGTACACATGGGGTCCCACCTTTGCTCAGGTTGCTCTCAAACTCCTGATTTCAAGGGGCCCTTCCACTTCAGCTTCCCAGGGTGCGAGGGTCATAGATGTGAGCAACCTCTCCTGGCCTACAAGAGATTTTTTTTTTGGACACCAACTCTCACTCTGTCACGCTAGGTAGAATGCTATGGCATCATCGTAGCTCACAGCAACCTCTAACTCCTGGGTTCAAGCAATCCTTTTGCCTCAGCCTCTTGAGTAGCTGGGACTACAGGTGCTGGCCACCACACCCAGCTTCTTTTTCTATTTTTAGTTGAGACGGGATCTCAATCTTCCTCAGGCTGATCTCAAACTCTTGACCTCAAGGGACCCTCCCACCTCGGCTTTGCAGGGTGCTAGGATTACAGGCGTGAGCCACTGAGCCTAGCCAGAGATTCTTTTTCTTTTTCTCTCTCTCTTTTTTTTTTTTTTCCATGTGGGCAGCTCAGCCTTTATTCTACTCGAGTGAGCTGAGCCCAAGAAAGGAGTCAACCAGAGATTATTTTTCATATAAAAATAAAGACAAGATATTTGCGTTTTGGAGAAAATGCAATGTCTCTAAGTCAAACCTCATGGTGCAAACTGCATTCTTTCACAAGGAAGAGAGCAGTCTAGTCACTGTCTCAGCCCAAGGCAAAATGCAAGAAAAGATGAAGCAATAACAATGGAGGTTACAATAATTCATACTGAGTGCTTCCTTTGTACCAGATGCCACTCTAAGTAAACACTTTGCATGTAGTAATGTTCCCGACATCCCCGAGAGGAAGGTGCCGCCCCCAGTCACAGGTGCGGAGACCGGGGCACAGAGAGGTTGCAGAGCATATTCTAGGTCAGCTCAGCCACCCGTAGCACCTGAGTCCCACCTCCCCTCTGCCCCTCATCTCACTGCACTGCCCTCACTTGGTAACTCGTCCATCTTCCTCCATAGACAGTGCAAGACTTGGAAGACTAGTTTAGCTATGGGCTGCCAGCCTAGTGCAGGTCTGAAACATGAGCCGTGTTCGCTGGATCCATATGACCAACAGAGGAAAAGCACAGAGCAGGGAAGCCTGCACGGAGAGGGCCTCCCGAGGGCTCCCCTCCAGATGAAAGACTCTCGGGAGGGATTCTCGGTGGGGGAGGGGGATGCGGACGCAACCGGGCCTCTGACTGGGGAACAGGTGACATCCCAGCTCCTCCTTGTTTATGGCACGTGCATGCAGAATTGCAAATCTTCTAACAGCAGTTATTATAGGTGCATATTTCATTACTCCCAGCATCGCATATTTATAATTTAGCAGTATGTAAAAATTTATAAAGGCACAACTAGTGGTTGGTTAATGACAGCTACTGTGGCAGCCCATATTTAGTGTATTTTTCATGTCACAGAAATCTGTCCTGGAACAGAATCCACATGCATAAAACAGGTGATGAAAAGAGGGGACGTGGGCTGTGGGGCTTAATGACAAAACCAATCCTAGACTCACAAAGCCTGTCCCTCTACTGTTGGTGAGAGGTGAGCTGCTCCAAGAAGGGGGGCGAGGCCAGGCGCGGGCGGCGGCTCATCTCTGTACCAGCAGATGCGTGGAAGCCCAGCGCCAACCAGGCTTCAAAGAGAAAAGCTTTCTGACGGAGAATAATTAAGGAGAGAGACCCCTAAGAGAAAGCAGTCGATGCTATTGCTATATTGACAATGCATAATTTTATCTTGGAAAAAGAAACCCCTGCCTTTCCAAAAGTGAGCCTGAAAATAGCAGCCTTTCAAGGACCAGCGGCCTAATCGAGTTTTTATTCATCAGTGGCTGCAGATGAGCCAGAGCAAGTCCTGGAAGTTTACCCCTGAAGCCAAGCTCTGTCTCACTATCATCAATTCCACGAGCTAGATGACAGGGCCTGGGCCCAGGGGCCAGGGAAAGCCCACAGCCCATTCCAGAGCTCAGCACAGCTTGGCTCTGGTGGACCCTAGCAGGCAGAGGCCTCCTTGTGGGAGTCCCCAGCGGCCCTCATGAAGGGTGCTAGAGAGGCACCTCTGCAGAAGACATCCTGGGGGTGCCCCATCTCCTCCCAGCACCCATCATGCCTGACTCTACTCCCCAAAGATGATGAGAGGAGGGTGCTGGTGTTTCCTGTCCTGTCCATGCCATGAAGAAGAGGTGAGGGGACGCCCCTGAGCTGTGGTTCCACACATGTCATCTGAGGGTTGAACAGAACCCAAAGCACTGCCTCCAGAGGCTCCCAGGACCCTCCCCAGGCCCTGTGTGACAAGCCCCCTACGGTCATCAATGAGGACCAGGAAACCAAAAAACCCCCTGTACTCTCCAAACTCAGAGTCAAGGAATTTGACAGAGTCATCTATTTTCACTTAGCACAATTAAAGCAGACCCATATTTTTTCCAAACTATCACTCTGAAAAAGTCAAACCACAAACTACAAATCAAAAAAGAATAATTAAAACCTACGCTTCTCACAATACCACAGGGTAAGGCAATTACAAGTCCCTTCGAATGAGCAATTTATGTCATTTAAAAAGTCAGACCCATAATATGCAAAGAACGTGTCACACGAATTACTGCCGGGTGACCGGGGGCCCTCTGACCCCTGTGTCCAGCCCCTGCCCCGCTGCAGTCACTCCTATGTCATCCTCTCCTCATATTTCTGGCCTCTTGGATAATAGCCATGGAAGATTTTCTGCATAAGCTCAGCCTGTGACTCATATTTAGAAAGCGCATTTCATGCCGGCTTGCATAAAGGATGGTGGGTAATTGCCGCTAGAAACCAGTCTGTGTGCTGTAGCTCATCTATGATACGCAATTTAGAAGCTATATTCTAGTAAGAGAACTTTATGACTTGCTGTCATGATAAATAAAAGTTTATGGCATAATGGAATTAATATTTACTTTGAGTACAACACAGACTATTCAAATAAAGTTGTTCTGGAATCTTTAAACCAGGAGAGTTTGAAAATTTCGCCAGCCAGCTACAGGACACTTCCTCTCGTCGCCCGCCGATTATTCCCAATCTTTCGATGATCTGGTTCAATGAATTTCTAGACAATTCTTATAGTTAAAAATATTGAAGCTGGGGTGGCGCCTGTGGCTCAAGGAGTAGGGCGCCTGTCCCATATGCTGGAGGTGGCGGGTTCAAACCCAGCCCCGGCCAAAAACCACAAAAAAAAAAAAATATATTGAAGCTGGCTGTGATGTACTAAATGAGGCCGGCATCTGCGGGGCTGGGCGGTACAACAGGGATGGGCCAGGAGGGGAGGAGCAAGAATGAGGGTCGTGTTTCTGGGCAGGGTTCCTTGGATGAAGGGAAAGGTGCTTTCTGGGTGAGCCTCTCTGATACAGCTGTTTGCAGGAGGGCACCGGGACCGTCTGCTGCTTTATGGTGAAGGGAAAATGTTTTAAAAAGGATGCTGTCTCCAATCTAAATGACACAGTGGTTGCTTGATTCTGAAATAAATATCCAGCATGCAACTGTCTTACTTCACTCTAAATTATAATTACTTAAGGTGCAGGGAGCAGTTATTCCAGATCTTTGACGAATCCGAAACACAGTCAGGTTTACTGGGAAGCTAATAGGGTTCAAGCTGTCAGGACCCCTCAGGGTAAACGGACCTCAGGCCTCTTCTGTGTTCTTGTTTCACATTGCTTATTCTTACACAGAGCCCCAAATAAAACCGGGAACTTCCCTGATCAGAAGTCAACTTACATTTTACAGCTAAATGAGACAAACCCATAGCAGAGGCTGGCCCCTGCCCCAGCGTGGGGCTCGGGCACACCACTTGCTCTCTTGGGGTGCTGACTCGGGGTACGTCTCTGTGTGGGCCTGGGTGGTGCCTGATGGTGGCCAGGGGTGGGTGGAGGTGGACGGCTTTACTGGAAGGTTCCAGGAGCCTGAGAAGCAGAGGCCAGTGTCTGACTCCAGGGAGCCCTGGCTCAGGGTGAGGCTGGAAGCTCTCCCAGTCTGAGTCATGCAGCTGCAGGAGGCAAATTGCCCAGACTGTAAACAAGTGGGAGCATTCCAGAGAAAGCATGGATTAGTGGGGTGGTCCGGACTCCCCCCCACTGAGCCTCTGCTTAGCTCATGAGTCACAGATAGGCTGGCTTGTGATAAGGGACAGAAACTGCTGACGAAACCGTCTGCAGGGCAAAGCATGCTCACTCAGAGGCTCAGGTGACTTGAATGATATGTTTCCATTTACAAAGTGCCTTTCACAAAAAGAAATCAAGCCATTATTTTATCTACTGTCTCACTGTGATGAAGTGACATCTTCTTAATGATCGGTCCATGAAAACACAGGAAGCAGCAAGGCAGGGGACATGGGTCTCTTCGCCTCCTCTCATACTTGGAATCAGGATTTTCAGAGATTTTGAATATTCAGGAACCAGGCCCAAAGAGTGGAAGGTACTTGCTTCAGGTCACACAGCAAGTCAGTGGAGAGGCGGGATGGAAATAGGATGCTTGAGTCTAACACCTAAGCCCCTCAGGCAGAACACTTGACCTCCCTAGTTCCTCTCAGAGGGAAACCCTTGAGTTGGGCTTGGCAATGCAGGGAAAATAGAATGAGGTTGAAATGCTGACTGCCTGGAGCTTTTCAGTCTTGAACATCTTTCTGACCTCTGTCTGAGCTCATTAAGGACAGACTCACTCAAGCATCTGAGATTGTCCCTGGGACAGGGATTGGGGGGGAGGGCACTTCAGAAGCTAACACACTACCTGCATATCCTAGGTGCTTAATAAAAGGTTGCTGATAAACAATTTGGTAAGTATTATTATAGAACATATGGATGAATAATGAATACTCAGCTACCCTCTAGATAACAGTGATAAAATTCTAATGTATAACAGACTTTGATAACCTGGGGCCCGTTAGGAGACTTCCAAGACGGTGGGCTACATGTGCCAGGCCAGACAGACCTATGGGTCCCACTTTTATTCATGGTTCACAGCTATAAAAAAAGATAACCACTATCTCTCAGAGCAGGAAATACATTCATGGGGACCCCCCAAGGGGCCTGGGCAGTGACTTTTCGAGAGCAGAAAATATCTGTGACATAATAAAGATGGGGAGCCATCCTGCGAATAAGCACCTGGGGGCCAGTACACCGCCGGGGAAGGCCGAGGTAGAAATTTGGCCCCCACTGCTGCACCTAGGGACCCTGCTTTGTTCCTCTGGTTCCTGTCCTGCACGTCCCACTGGAAGTCACCCTCACACTCAGCCCCGTACCTCGCTGTCTGAAGATTTCCCACTGAGTCTTCCTTGAGAATCTTCTCCCAGGAGTCCCCTACATACACTGGCCTAAAAATGCAACCAAAAAGCTTTTACAGTGGTCCTTGTTCATTTCAGATCACAAACAGTTTGATTTGATTTGATTCCAGCCAAAAGGACTGCCCCATATCACACTATGAACACAGAACTGTCACTGATGAGGATGATGAGCTGGTACAGGGAATGGGTGGAAGCAGCAAACGCTGAACCACAGGGACATTGACCCCAGCCACAGTGACGTGACTAGCATTGGACTTGCCTTCCCACTGCAAATAAACAATCATCAAACGAGATAAAAACATCCGAGACCATTAAGTTCAGGCATCGGACAACAGGAAGTTCAGGGTTGTGATCCTGACAGAAAGAAAAGGCATGAGGGAAGCCCAGGTCTGCCCAGCTCTCCGGCCGGTTACCCAGGGTGTTGGGGCACAGCAGCCTCCCTGACTGGAGAAGGCAAAAGTCAGAATATGGGCTACTGATGCAGCTAGAACTTGCAGGGCTGGCTCTGGAGAGAACTCTGTGCAGAAGGAAGGCTCCAGAAATCTGCTTGGTGGTTAAGGGCAGAGCTGCCCACATGCAGGACAAAACTCCATCGCTGCCATAGGGCTGAACACTAAACAGAGACACTAAGTGTCAGTCAGGGTGGAAGTCTGTTGGTTTTTTTTGTTTGTTTGTTTTGAGACAGTTTTGCTCTGTCCCCTAAGCTAGAGTGCCATGACCTCAGCCTAGCTCACAGCAACCTGAAACTCCTAGCGATCCTCCTGTCTCACCCTCCCAGGTAGCTGGGACTACAGGCATGTGACACCATACCTGGCTAATTTTTCTATTTTTAGTAGAAATGGGATCTTGCTTTGCTCAGGTTGGTCTCGAACTCCTGAGCTCAAGCGATCCTACTGCCTTGGCCTCTCAGAGTGTTAGGACTACAGGAATGAGCCACTGCACCCAGCTGGCTCAGAAATCTTTGAATTCTGCCAAGCCCAGATTGCAGAAACCTTTCTGGGTACCTAAGGCACTCGTTTGCAGAAAGGCCAGTCCTTAGAAGCAAGGACCATGTTCTAGGGCAAAATCAAAGTAAACCAACTCTAACAAAGATTCAAACCAAGCCTTTCCAGACCAAAGATCTTCCAGCAATTAACAAACAATTAGCCAGTAATTAAACAACATAATCCAAGCCTCCCACAATATATCTTCTAGAATATCTAGAGCAGGGAAATACCATGTTCATGGATTGAAACTGGTCTACATATCTAATAATCTAAATCAAAAAGAGATTTTTCCTTTTTTAAAAATTTTTTCCTTTTTTCTTGTAACAGAATCTTACTCCATTGCCCCAGAAGGGTAGAGTGCCAGGGTGTCAGCCTAGCTCACAGCAACCTGAAACTCCTGGGTTCTAGTGATCCTCCTGCCTCAGCCTCCCAGATTGGTAATCACAAGCACGAGCCACCATACCCAACCAAGAGACTTGTTCTTTTTTTTTTTCCATTCAATCCTTTATCTTCTCCCACTCATACTCAGACAAGAAATTGGCACAGCTGGGCGGCACCTGTGGCTCAGTGGGTAGGGCGCCGGCCCTATATACTGAGGGTGGTGGGTTCAAACCTGGCCTTGGCCAAACTGCAACCAAAAAATAGCCGGGCGTTGTGGTGGGCACCTGCAGTCCCAGCTACTCAGGAGGTTGAGGCAAGAAATCGCCTAAGCCGGGCGGCGCCTGTGGCTCAGTGAGTAGGGCGCCAGCCCCATATGCCGAGGGTGGCGGGTTTAAACCCAGCCCCGGCCAAACTGCAACCAAAAAAATAGCCGGGCGTTGTGGCGGGCGCCTGTAGTCCCAGCTGCTCAGGAGGCTGAGGCAGGAGAATCGCGTAGGCCCAAGAGTTAAGAGGTTGCTGTGAGCCATGTGACGCCACGGTACTCTACCTGAGGGCGGTGCGGTGAGACTCGGTCTCTATAAAAAAAAAAAAAAAGAAAGAAATCGCCTAAGCCCAGGAGTTGGAGGTTGCTGTGAGCTGTGATGCCACAGCACTTTACAAAGTGAGACTGTCTCTAAAAATAAAAAAGAAAGAAAGAAATTGGCACAGCTAACCACCCCCTCCTTGGAAGCCCCTCTTCACTTGGCTTCTAGGTCACCATGCTTTCTGGTTTTCCTTCTACTTCCTGTGGTTCACGTCTCTATTTCCTTTGCTGGGTTTTCCTTTTCTTCCAGACTGTTAAATGTTTTAGACACCATGAGGTCTCTGTCCTTGGCCATTTTGTATGCTTTGTGCTCTTTCTCTTGGTTGTCATATAGGACTGAGGACAAAAGTCTACGTCTCTGGTCTGATGCTTCCCTGAGCTCCAGACTTGTACATTCTTGGCTCCTTGACATCTATACCTGGACGTTCACTTAACATGGTCAAAACAGAAGTCCTGATTTTCTCCCTATACCTACTTGTGTCCCATCATTTCTCCATCTTGGGTTCACGCAGCTCCTTGGGTCCCCGACTTCAGAATCATCTTTAATGTGCTTCTTTCCCCTATTCCCTCATCCAGGTTTTCAACAAGTTCTAACAACAATCTCTTCAAAACGCATCCCAGCTCTGCTGCCTCCCCCCAGCACCACTGCTGCTGAAGTGAGTGAGCCGCCCTCCTCTCCTTCCTGGAAGACTCGGCAGACCACGTGAGCCTAAAAGGCAGAGCAGCAGGCTGCTGTGGTAGTGAGGAGCCCAGGTACTGCAGCCAAGCAGCGTGTGGGGGTCACACCTGGTCCTCACACACACTAGTTGTATGACCTAGGGCGAGCTGCTTTACTGGCTAGGCCTTACTTTTCATCCTAATAGCACCTACCTTACTCCAAAGATGGTTACAAAAGATTGTAAGCAGAGGGTCCTAGGACACTCACTCTCCCTGGCTCTTCTCTCTCACGGACTCTGATGAAGCAAGCTTCCATGCTGTGTCCCATGGAGAGGTCCACATGGCAAGGAAATGAGGGTGGCATTCAGCAAACAGCCCAACAGCTGGGTTCAGTCCAACAGCTCATGGGAAACTGAATCCTCCCAACAACCACGGGAATGAGTTTGGAAGAGGATCTTGAGCCAGTTGAGCCTTGAGGTTACTACAGGCCTGGCCAGCACCTTTTGGGTAGCCTTGGGAGAGACCATGAGCCAGAGGGTGCAGATGAGTCAGGCCCGAGCCCCAGCACACAGAAATAGTTAGGTAACAAATACCCATTGTTTTAAGCTGCCATGTCTGGGGGTTTGATTTTTTACACAGAGAGAGACAACCCTGCACCATGATTTGCTTTTTTTGTGGCACTCATCACCTCTTGAGACTGCCTATGTCCACAGTCAGCCTGCAGGTAAGCTACCTGAGGGCATGGATATTGTCTGTTTATTTCTGAGTCTTTAGGAATTAGCATCACGCCAATGCCAGCACTCAATAAATATCTGTTGAATGGATAAATTTCACATACTGGGCCTTTTCCTGTGGGGCAGGTGATATTGAAATAATGAACACCTGGAGGTAACCTGGACTATTCTTTTTTTTTTTTTTTTTTTTGAGACAGAGCCTCAAGCTGTCACCCTGGGTAGAGTGCCATGGCATCTTAGCTCACAGAAACTCCTGGGCTTAAGCGATTCTCTTGCCTCAGCCTCCCAAGTAGCTGGGACTACAGGTGCCCGCCACAACGCCCGGCTATTTTTTTTTTTTTTTTTGGTTACAGCCACCATTGTTGTTTGGCAGGCCCCGGGCTGGATTCGAACCCACCAGCTCAGGTGTATGTGGCTGGTGCCTTAGCCACTTAAGCCACAGGTGCCGAGCCTGCATTATACTTCTTAATCCACAGAATCACTAGCTGTCTGTTCAGCCAACGTGTAATCCCTGAACCCCTACCACATACCTAGAGCTCTGCTAAGTACCAGTGAATAGACCCAAAGCAAATACTCGGTGAAACCTCCCCTTGAGGAGTCACAACCTGTTTGAAAGAAGAAAAGGTCAGGTCACGAAAATGAGTAGAGGGGTTCAGTTCTCACATCTGGGGTGCTGTCTAAAAGATCATAGCTGGAGATGCAGCATAAGAGATAGGCCGGGAGGGTCCCTCTGCCTCACAGAGCACACACATGTGCCCAGCACGGTTACGTGCAGTCCCATTTAAACCTCCAGCCCCAGAGACACAGGTGCCATGATGGTCCCTGTTTTTTGAAACACAGTAAGTAAAGCAAGCAGACAGCCCTCAGAATGGGAGAAGATATTTGCAGGTTATGTCTCCAGAATCCACAGAGAACTCAAATGTATTAGCAAGAAAAGAACAAGTGATCCCATTGCAGGCTGGGCAAGAGACTTGAAGAGAAACTTCTCTGAAAAAGACAGGCGCACGGCCTACAGACACATGAAAAATGCTCATCATCCTTAATCATCAGAGAAATGCAAATCAAAACCACTTTGAGATATCATCTAACTCCAGTAAGATTAGCCCACATCACAAAATCCCAAAACCAGAGATGTTGGCGGATGTGGGAAAAAAAGGGAACACTTCTACACTGCTGGTGGGAATGCAAACTAATACGTTCCTTTTGGAAAGATGTTTGGAGAACACGTAGAGATCTAAAAATAGACCTGCCATTCAATCCTACAATTCCTCTACTAGGTATATATCCAGAAGATCAAAAATCACATTATAACAAAGATATTTGTACCAGAATGTTTATTGCAGCCCAATTCATAATTGCTAAGTCATGGAAGAAGCCCAAGTGCCCACTGACCCATGAATGGATCAATAAATTGTGGTATATGTACATCATGGAATATTATACAGCCTTAAAGAAAGATGGAGACTTTACCTCTTTCATGTTTACATGGATGGAGCTGGAACATACTCTTCTTAGCAAAGTATCTCAAGAATGGAAGAAAAAGTATCCAATGTACTCAGCCCTACTATGAAACTAATCTATAGCTTTCATAGGAAAGCTATAACCCAATTATAGCCCAAGAATATGGGGAAAGGGGAAAGGGAGGGGAGGAGAGCAGGGAAGATAGGTGGAGGGAGGGTAATTGGTGGGACCACACCTACGGTGCATCTTACAAGGATACACACGAAACTCACTAAATGTAGAATATAAATGTCTTAATACAATAACTAAGAAAATGCCATGAAGGCTATGTTAACCAGTTTGATGAAAATATTTCAAATTGTATATAAAACCAGCACATTGTACCCCATGATTGCATTAATGTACACAGGTATGATTTAATAAAAAATCAATGAAATAAAATAAAATAAAACCCAAAGCTGAGAAGCATTAAAGAACTGCCCAGGCCAGGTGATGGGCAAAGGGCGGAGCTGGGGCAGAAGGGAGGAGCAGGTTCCTCTGGGGCTTGTCAGGGTAGGCGGGGAGGAAGGTCAACACGGAGATGGTCTTGGAGACTAGATCAAGTTCAGAGGGAAGCCGTGGAGCAATTGGAAGATCTTGGAACAGGGAGAGCTGAAATGATGAGTGCTTTTGACCCAGCGCCTTGGCCTCGGAGGCCATTTGGTAAAGGGCCCCGGAGGGTCACTGCACACCTGCAGGCTCAGAGGCCCCTCAACTTGCAGTCTCTCAGAGTGACAGTCTTATCTTTAACCAGGTTCATAAGGCACAGGATAAAGTCACAGTGCCCATTCATTAACGTCTGACACAAAATCACTATTCCAGGGACCAGAAAGTTGTGTGATTTACAGTTTTCTCTCTGGAAAGCCAGAGGAGCACAAGGCAGATGGTTTGTATGTTTAAGGCTTTGGGCAGCCACGTGCTGTTGGCCGAGAACACCTGTCCCCTGTGCTCTGCTGCCCTGAGAGGCTCTGTCCAGCATCTGGTGAGAGCCCCCCATCCTTTTGGGGTGACAGCACATGTCTGTAGTTTCATAACACTCAGAGAGCTGGTGAATTTCCCTCCCCACCAGCTCTAGGGAGAAGCTCACCACATGCGGCCCCCCAGATACTGAACCTCAGCCAGTGTTAAACAGTGTAAACCACCAGAGGGGTCACATCCTGGCTGAACAGGACAGCTCTGTCTACAAACCCCATAGAGGGGTGGGAGAGTGCCCCCCCTGCCTTGCCTGATCATCCCAATCATCTGTGCTTCTAGGATGAGCTTGTTCTGGGGTGACTGTCTCCTGTGGGCACCAGGGCTAAGTGATGCCTTCGGCACAGAAACACGGAAAGCCTGGATTATTCTGGGCTTGAGAGGCAGCCGTGTCACTGTGCTCTCCTGGGAAAACACCTGCTGATGTTGTCTCTGCAAGCTTTACCAGGTGGGAGAGTGAGGATGCTAGCACGGAGCAGAGAAAGGATTACAAAAGCCAAAAGCTCATTACTGCAAAACCTCCTCCACTAGGCTCCACAGAGAGCTGGCAACCCTGGCAGCCATCAGGGGTGGCAGAGTTACAAGAGGGATCCCAGGGGACCCTGAACCTTGACGTGCTGGCTGGGGTAATTCATGCCTAGACTCTTCCTCGAGAGCCCCAGGTGGGGTGTGACCCATTTTCACCCTTTTAATCTTATTGAAATACCAAACATTTCCTTTACATCATTTGAAGATAGACCCCCAAAACATACATTTCCCAGTGGGTGGAGAGAAAGCAAATAACAAAGAAAACTAGGAACGTGTGTGCGTGGCTCACAGAGCAATCCAGGCCTCGGCCCCCAGCTCCCTGTCCACTCACAGAGACTTTTGTCTTTGCTGACAAATGAGCAAATGGGCTTCGCTCATGCTGAGTGCTAGACAAGCTCAGCCCCAAACCAGCATCCAGGTGCAGAAAGGAACACTGTTGCTTCTGCCAGCTGGCACCATCCTGGTCACAGAGGGCTTCCAGCAGCTTCTAGAGGTGGGGGCCTCTCGTGGTCCCCATCCTTTACCAGCCCCAGCCTCGCCAGGACAGCCCCTTCCTACTAGAAGCAGTAGACCGGGGTGGGCCGGGGTGCAGGTAAAGTACCAGGCTTCCCAGCTGCCCTGCGGGGAGCTGGACACCTCCCGGGGGAGCTTGCTGCACCTTAGGGCGGTTCTTCCCCAGGATTCCCAGGAGACAGGGCCCTGGATTTGCTTTCCAAGAGAGCACCCCCATGTCTGCCTGAGAAATTTGAGGTGGTGCTGGGGTGGGTGGGCGATTGGCAGGAATTCCTCTGCCTAATTGCTAAGGCAAAAGCAAAGCTGCTGAGAACACTTGGCTCTGAACCAGCCTTCTGGTCTCAGAGGGAGCCGAGCACACAAAGGGCAATCGTGTCAACCTCCTGCAACAAATGGCCACATTTCCTTAGAGGTGTCAGTGGGTGCGGGATAGCCCGCAAACGTACCCAAAATCACACGATCCCTCATGGGAAGGAGGGAGAAAAAGAGCAGCCTTTGATGATCTCCGAAGGTCTGGGAAGAGGCTTCTTCAGGAGGAATTCAATTAGCGATCAATTCAGACATGTGAGCCGGAGCCGAGTTTGAGCTTCTCTCCTGAGTACTGAGAGTTGGGAATTCAGCCTCTGGGCTGACATTCCTAAGAAAAAGAGCAGGGCCAGTGTATATCATCTTTCAGGAAATAATTAAGTCTTCAGGATGAATGGTGAGGCCGGGGGAGCGAAGGTTAGGTGGTTTTAAGGCCACGCACGTCCCACCTCCCCGGAGTGTTCCAGCAATTCCCATAAAGATCCACAAGAGGCACACAGATCCATCCAAGCTGAAATACAAGGAGGCTTCCAGAAAACACAACATATTGGCGCTGCCTGCTAAATAAGTTTTTCCAACAAACTTGCCCCCCCTCCTTTTGAAACTGCCAGGACTTCAGAGGAGTTCTGAACAGATCCCCAGAGAAGGCCCCGTCCAATAAGCCTTCCCTCCAGCTCACATCCCAGGAAGCCGCAGAACGAGCCGGCGCTTCTGCAATTCAATCTCCATATATTTTATTTTAAATATATTTCATTTCTGGCCACCAGTCCTTAGATCTCCAATTTGATTTGGTTTCTATAAATGGATTTCTCATAGTGTAGGTGGAAAGTATATTTAATTTCGAATTTCTGCAAACCAAAATATTCAGTATAAACGTCAGCGTATGTTTGCCCCACACACCCTCGCCACGAAGCACACACTAGCTTCGAGATGGGCACAGGCACCCTTGGAGAGTATTCTCAGCTGTTTCCATTTACAGAGCCCAGTCAAAACAGCGGGGGAAGCTGGCATCTGGTTTCCTTCTCTGCACCAATTCCTGTTTCCAGACAGTTGTTGGAAAGAGGAACGCACCTCTAGAGCTCTAGCTAAGAAGCCAAATGCAGGCGACAACCAAAATTGTCTGAGGGCAATGCCGCCAATGGAATGCAGCCAGGCTGGCCACCCGGCTCACACCAGCAGCCAGTTCTGGGCAGCAAAGACAAGGGAGGCATAAAGCCAGTGCAGCCTGTGGTGTCAGCCTCCTAAGTTCAGGCAGCTGAACATCCCAGAAAGCGTCCTTCCAGCAGCAGCTAATTCACTGCTGCAGTCCAGAGGACAAGCTGACCATTCGTAAGAGGGGGTTGGGGGAATACATGCCAAAGAATGATCAGCCCATTAGGTGCTGGGATTGGTGCTTAACATACACCATCTCTGAACAACTTGGAGTTATGCATTGAAACTCCATTTCAGAGGTGGACACTGAGGTTCAGAGTGGCCCACTGTCGTTATATAACTACTCCGTGGCAGACCCAGGTTGGGCTGACTTCATGAGCCAGGTTCTCCCTACCAGCATGGCACCCCTCCTGTGAGGCAAACCCTACAGAGAGCCCCCTCTGTAGCATGATGGAGGCTGCCAGCAGAGCCCAGCGTCCCCTACCATGTCTCTGCCTGCATCCCCAGCCTCTGGGCACTGTGTCTGTCGTGGAGACAAACTGCCCATTCCCACAGCACTGAGCACCTTCCCGGGGCCCAGCAGACTCAGAAGAGGTACATGACCATGGGCTTGGGAGCACATATCAGGAAGCCAGGGGTCGCGCCCCATCCTGCCAGTGACAGCTGGGCAATCCCGGAAGAATCATTTCACCTACAAGTCCCCATTTCCTCACTGGCAAAACAGAGGACGTTGTAGAAAAGTAAAGTCAAAAGGAACCTGAGCTTTGCTGGCAGAAGCACAAAGTAAAAGAGGAGATGCTGGGGGCTCCCCGAGCTGGGAGTGTCCATCTGTGGCTCTCATCCATCAGAGAGGGTGACTGGGAGCCACTGTCCTCACCCTCATGTGAGAATGAAGATGATGATGGTGACACGTCCACAGCAGGGAGAGAACAGCCCATGATGGCAGCCAGTCCACATGGGCAGAAGGTGTTAGAAACGTGTCTCAACGCAGGCAGGGAGTTGAAGGCAGTGAGTGCCTGGCAGCAGCACGTCCATTCAGAAATGCAGAACAGGGACACAGGCGTAGAGGTCTGGAACTTTCTAGCAAATGTCCTGTGCTGAAGGAAGCCACCCCCGGCCGGGAGGGAGGGCAGGTGGGGTGCGGTGTATCCAGGACTCCACCTGTGGCTCTTACCACAGTTAAAGCTGAAGGGGCTGCACAGCCTCTCCTGAAGGTGGGGGCCGCTGGTGAGGGAAGAGAACGCAGGTCTCTAATCACCTCGGTGTGGGGCCGGAGAAAACCTCCAGGCCCAGGGAGAGCACTTTGGGAGGCACATCCCCTCCACCCCCACCTCTGCCAGGCCATGCCACCCAGACCTGCCTGACTATTGCCTTTTTGATAATTCTAATGAAAAGGCGCACGTTGTGTGGCATGTTCCCCACTGCATCTGCCTCCTAGGGTTTCTCTGCCAATTACTTACAAACTGGTTGGCTTACAACAGCAGAAATGTCTCACAGTTCCAGATGCTCCAAGTCTAGGGTTTGGGTGTCGGTAAGACGGTGCTCTCTCTGGAGGCTCCAGGGGAGGGCCCGGCCTCGCCTCCTCCAGCTGCTGGTGCAATCCTAGATGTTCCCCAGTCCTCACCCATCTCCATCCTCATGTGGTCTCTCTGTCTTCACGTGTCCAAATTTCCCATTCCTTTTTTTTTAAGACAGAGTTTCACTCCATGGCCCAGGCTAGAGTGCTGTGGTGTTAGCCTAGCTCACAGCAACCTCAAACTCCTGGGCTCGGGAAATCCTCCTGCCTCAGCCATCCAAGTACCTGGGACTATCGGCATCTGTCATAACACCTGGCCAGTTTTTCTATATTTATTAGAGATGGGGTCTTGTTCAGGGTGATCTTGAATTCTTGAGCTCAAGTGATCCTCCAACCTTAGCCTTCCAGGATGCTGGGATTACAGGCATGAGCCACTATGCCTGTATAAATTTCCTTTTTTTTTTTTTTTTTTTATAGAGAACCTTAGCCTTAGCCTTCCAGGATGCTGGGATTACAGGCATGAGCCACTATGCCTGTATAAATTTCCTTTTTTTTTTTTTTTTTTTTTATAGAGACAGAGTCTCACTTTATCACCCTCCGTAGAGTGCTGTGGCGTCACACAGCTCACATCAACCTCCAACTCCTGGGCTTAGGCGATTCTCTGGCCTCAGCCTCCCAAGTAGCTGGGACTACAGGCACCCGCCACAACGCCCGTTTATTTTTTGGTTGCAGTTTGGCAGGGGACAGGTTTGAACTCACCACTCTGGATATATGGGGCCGGCGCTCTACCTACTGAACCACAGGTGCCACCCTTTCCCTTTTTTAAATAAGGACATCAGTCATTAGATTAGGGCCCAGCCTAATCCAGTATGAGCTCATCTAAATGTGGTTAATGAGATATTCAAAGACCATAATTCTAAAGAAGGATGCATTCTGAGGTTCCAGGTAGACATGACCTTGGTGGGATATTATTCATCCTGGCACACTTACAGTCACCAGGAAGGCTGGGGGTACAGGCAGGAGCATCCCACCTCATAGATGAGGAAACTGGGTCCTCCTTCCCTCTCCCTCCTGTGTTAGAGGAAAGGGTGTTCTTTCCTCTCCGAGGTCAACCCCACTGTCCACCCAACCCCTGGCATTCTGGCTGCTGCTCATCACCTGTGCTCTCCACAGGCACCAATAACCTCTTGGTTACTCTTGTTTTTTAATCATCTTCCCCATGAGCTTCTGTTGCTCATAACGCAAGTCTCCACCTCTTCCTCCTCAACTTGTGATTCATCCTTGGACTTCCTACCCCCAGCACGTTGCCCTTCCCTGGGTCTCTGCCTGCTGCCCCTCCCTCCCACACCCATGACCCCAAACTCTCTACTGATTTCGTGGTCCACATCATCCCCTCTCTATTCAACCAGCACTCACTGTGTATCAACTAAGTAATGATGATGCAGAGATGCACGTGAGGCCTTGACTTTGAAGCTTAAAGTCTAGTCAAGCAGATAGTCAAATGCCCACAATGCAAGGTAAAGTGGAGGTGAAGTGCTCTGGAGACAAAAGCAACCCCTGCCTGTTAGGAAACCACCCTGGACCCCACGCTTTTGCTATGGGAAGGAGTGGTGTCGTGTACTCTGCACCTCAGAGTCTGGTGTGTGTGGGCTCCAGAGTCACATGTTCCTATTCCTGGGGCTCACGTGGAAAGTCAGGTCTCCTCTTTTTCACGTCAAGCTGCTCGTATATAAATAGGGGTAAAAATTAAGTGAGACAAGAGACGACACCAAATTGGAGTCCTAAAACAAATCCCCCACGGTCACCATATTCAACCCGAGCCACCCTGCCCTGCGTTCTGCAGACACAGGCCAGCCCGGCAGGTGCTGGGCCCGCCTCCTCTCTGGAGCATGGCCCTTGCTCCGGCCCCTCGTCTAGCAGTTCCCAGGCCAAGTCACTCAGCTCTCCTCCTCCCCTGACCTCCCCCAAAGTCGCAGTTTCCTCAGGCAGGCCGATCTCAGCTAGATTGAATAAGATTAATTTATACTGATAGAGTCAATCTCACAGTGATCGTTGTGAAGGATTTTGACACCATAGTAAAAGCAGCTCCAGCTCCCATTGCTGAGTTTGATGGTGGGCATTGAGCCAGACTCACACACACAACCCAGAGTCCTTAGCGCCTCTCTGTCCTCATTCACAGAGGAAACGGAGGCTCACAAAGGTTAACTAACTTCCCTGAGGTTTCGCTACTCAGAAACAGAGCTGGGTTCTCACTCAGGTTTGTTTCTTTCCACTCGGCCTCAAGACCTCTCTGAATCTCAGGAATACTTAGGGGCACTTACCACCCTTCCCAATCTGAGCGGGCCTTACTTTGAGACTTGACCCCAGGCTCTAGCCCAGTGGCTCCAAACATCTCCACATCTCTTGCAGAAACGTTGGATACCAAAATGCAGTGATGACTTGCTGATTATACTCACAAACCTCAGTCATACACACCAAACATCTTAGGCAAAGACAGCAGCGTGAGTGCCTTGAACATATAGATTCCAGTCCAGGAGAAGAGAGTGCATGCCACACCACAGATATGCTTACCATGCATGGGTTCTGGTGGGCATCTGAGATGCTAGAGAGCGCTGAAGACCCCCACGACTGTCTCCTAGGACCATCTGTTGACTGCAGATCTTAAATCGCTGCCTTGGCAGCTCTAAAGCACGTGGTGTACCCCATGGCCTCTGCTTCTCTGCTAACCCTGCCAGACACTCGCCTCTGCCCTCTGCCTGGACAGTTCCTCCTCACCCTGCAGGGCTGAAAACACGTGCTAACCCCCTGCCTCCGACAGGAGACCCAATGACCCCCTTAGCACTCAGGCTGTGAGCAGGAGCCATGGTCTTGAAGGCCGAGACCAGGCAGCATTGGTTTTTGAGTCCTCAGAACCAGCACAGTACTTGGCATACAGTGGCATACAGCTCGGCACAGGGGTGAAAACACCGGAAATGGCCACTTTGGAGAAAGTGAGCTAGAGGAGCAGAGCTCCTTCCTGGCCCTTACACTGGGAAAAGAGGACCTGCATGCCTGTGTGTTGGTAGCAGCTATAGAAATGCACATGGTCGCCTATATCAGTAACTGCCTACAGTTCCAGCTTTGGCACTATGGGGCTTTCAGCCATCAGTGGGGCTCGGGAAAAGTGGTGCCAGGTCATGACGGCTGCTGGAGGCACTGGTATCATTATGGGGCTAATCCTCTCGAGGACCCTACTGTCACCTGAAAAGGAGGCCTCGTGACTCTCCGGTTTAATGTAAAGAGATGGGGCTGATCTGGGAGTCGGTTCTCTTGAGTTGGTCCATCCGTTCATGTAATGTTTAGGTTGGAGAGTTCTGTTGTGCCAACATCTTTAAAATAGCTCAGCTCTGTATAAACCATAAAATCTGTGGTCTATACTTCAGAAAGGAAAAAACCAGCCTTGAGCATCTGTTCCGAGGAGTTGCCACCAGACAGGCAGGCACTGGTGGCTTGAAGAGAGCCACTTGTCCTTGAGGCACCAGTCAGTGACACCGAGGGCTGGGACATTCCCACTGAGGCGAATCCATGTCCGGCTCGGCCTGCACATCACTGGGCCTTCCAAGTGCACAGCAGAACAACCCAGTCCTGAACCACAGGACGCAGTGTGAAACGTGGACTAGAAATTGATCCAACACGTTCCCTTCTGGGATGTAATTACCTGCCGAGGATTCTCTCCATCTTCTCCCAAATTAAATGAAAACAAAGAAACAGAAACAGGCTCTTGCTGATCCATTTTCTCGTCAGCAGCCGTGGTGATGGGGGTGTGCACGTGGAAGTGAGCTGCCTGGGAAATCCTGCTCAAAAACACAGTTGTTACTGATGACCCAAGGCAACAAATCCAAATCCCCCTATCTGCCAGCCTCTCTCCAACGAGGCCACATGTCTCCTCTTGCACTGCTGGGACCACCTGGCCACAAGGAGTGTTGGGGTGGCCAGCCACCAGAGGCCACCAAGGACCCTGTGGGAACACCCTCAGGAGCAAGGGGTTTCCAAGAGGGCTTCTGCCCACATGTGGGACTGGAAAGCTGAGAGCTGCCTCCCCGTGTCTCCCCTCCTCATACAAGTTCTGCAGGCTCTCGAGGAAAGAGGACCCCACACGAGGGAGAAGCGCCCATCAGTGAGGTCAGGAGTGCTGTGGAACTAAGGCCTGAAGAGTGTGTTACTGGGGTGAAGAGGAGAGGAAAGTGCCCCAGGCAGAGGCAGGACATGTGCAAAGGCCCTGTGGTATGGTGGGGGGGAGGGGGCACATGGTGAGCATGAGGAACTAGGGAGCCAGGACAGGACAGGAGGGGCTGGAGGACACAGCAGCAGCTGATGTTGGCAGAGGATGCACTAACTCACCGTTTCTCACCACATACCATCAGTGCGTGTCATAGACGACAACAGCAAAGCAACAGTAGCCACAGCAGCAAACACTAAAATATCACTGCGTGCCAGGGCTGATCTCAGGGCACTGTCTGTGATTTACCCCCCTGAGCCTCATGGAGAAGAGAAAATGAGCCCAAGGGAATGTGCGTGACATGCAGGAGGCTCTGCACCAAGCGGGCGGGGGGGTGGGTGGGCGGGGAGGGGAGTCGGGAACCAACTCAGGCAGTGGCTCCAGAACCCCAGATCCTGACCCGACAGCCATAAAGCTCCAGAGAACGGGGCAGGGAGTGACAGGACTTGCACTTTGGAAAGAGCCCTCAGCTGCCCTGTGGAGAAGGGAATGGGGCAAATAGGCCGCATACGAGGATGCAGCGACAGTCCAGGCAGTGGGAGCTTACACTGGGTGATGACCAAGGGGGTGGAGGGAAAGCGATGGATCTTCCGGCTTCTAGAGGTCAGAGGCTCGGAGGAGTTTATTTGGATGAGGGGCTGACAGAGAAGAACTCCCAGAAAGCACTCCTGGGCTTGTGACTTGCGTAAGTGGGTGCCTTGGGCTTCCTTCAGTGAAACAGAGATGCGAAGATAAAAGGCAGGGTTTGGGGTCTGGCCCTGCTGAGAGGAAGGGGAGACAGGAGGTGACAGACACTTGGGCATCTGCCATGGGATGAGCGGTTGACTCTCCTGTCTGGAGGTCAGAGAAGAGGTCTGGGATGGAAACGGGGGTGGGCTGGGGAGGGTGAGTCACCTGTGTGCAGGTGCGCGTGGAGCTGTTGGCACGGACAAGACGGGGCCTCAGAGAAAGTGGAGAGAGGGAAGGGAAGAAGGTCTCGTCCAAACCTTGAGAAGGGCTGACTCCAGAACAGGGCGTGTCTGTTACACATGGGGATCACAAAGCACGTTCAAGGATGTCAGAAACCACGCAGGATATAAAGCAGAAAAGCAGAGTGGCCGGGGCGGTAGTAAGTGTAGAGCGTCTCATATGGAGGCTGGGAAGGGGGACCACGCAGAGACCGTAACTGCAGTGACTCAGGGGATGGGCTAAGAAACGCTATCTTTCCTTTTTTATTCTTCTGTGTGCTCTTACATAATCATTTATTCAATAAATACGTGTAGAGTACTATGATTTATTTAACTACTTTCTTATTGTGGGAGAGTTAAGGTGTTCCAAATTCCCACTGTTATCAATACTGCATCATTTCATGTGAATCTTGTGGACGTTTTGTGTTTTTTGTCCTGCTCAGAAATACAGTTGTTCCTGATGGCCCAAGGCAACAAATCCAAATCCCTCTGCCTGTCCCCCAGCACCGTCTAAATGTTACCAAGTATCTCCCACCCGCCCTCACTCAGGGCAGGCTCCGGAGGGAGGGCAGCCACACCCTCCTTTCCAGCACATCCTTCTTTATTTAGCCTTCAAGCAGAGTCAGTCTATAGCTATAGACCTAGGAGTGGTCAGAGAGGTCGCTGAGACCCAGATTTCCAGGTTGAGGAAGCCAAGGAAAGGGAGTTTCAAGAAAGAGGCTGAGATGAGCAGTCATTGAATGTTACTGAGAAATTCCACTGAGATGGGAATGGAAACCACCCAGCCAGTTGAGTTGGGCAGAGTCACCAGTCACTGTTGGTCCAGCAGTTTTGTTCTTCCAGATTCAGGAGTAGTTATCAGAGAGGGAAGACTGCAGGGAATAAGGAGGTCTTTATGGAGGAAGGAGAAGGCTGGACTTAGGCACAGGGACAAAAGTGTGCAGGATGTATGGAGTCCAGTCTCTGAGCCCCAGGAGAACCAGCAAAATGCTGTCTCGGGAGACTACAGGCCCTCAGGAAGTGTGTTTAGTTACTGTGTGGACTTCCCCGCTTGTGGGTGGGATTCTTTTAATACATTCATTGCATCAGAATATCCACAAGAAATGAGCCCCTTCAAGCTCTCTTGCTGGAGGACAGGGGAGAGGTCAGCTCCCTCCATTGCAAAACAAAGAGCTGAGCTGGCTGGGCCCACGGGTTCCTCTCTGCCCAGACTCTCCTCAAGAGCAGCAGAGCTCCTCAGGAAGACTCTAGGAGCCCAGATGTGGAGAAAGGCTGATTCCTGGCACAACTCGCAAGAAGAAGGCTTTGGTTCTCACCTATTTCCAGAGTATGAATTTGAATCTAAGCTTACTAATACACACACACATGCAACACACGCACACGTGTGTGCGCAAACACATTTCTTTTTTTCCTCCTTCCATAAAGGACAACAACAAAAAGAAAACACACGGATTTGGAAGATTTTGCAATGATAATTTAAAAACCACTTAATACTCCGTGAAATTCAAGCTGGTAAATTGAATGGACAGTGATATTAAAATATTTCATTAGATGCTTTTTATGCCAAATTAGGCTGCTGCAATTATACTGATATTCATAGTCTGCATTAATCTAAAACTATTTTAATACTTTTTCTAATTTAGCATGATTAATTCTTTCATTTAAGAACAAACTCGGTTTCAAGTTTTGATTGTTTTTCTACTTTGTTGTTTAGACTTCTTGATGCCTGAATATCTAATTCACAAAGAATTTGTATTTGAGGGGATGGAATCCAATTTTTCAGGACATTTAGCTACCTAGGCCTACGGTTTTTTACTCCTATTTTTATAACAATTACTTCTTCCACGTGGTAAACCAGGCCTGTGACATGTTAACCACAGAGCCTTTCAACTTATTAAATATGTACCCACAACCGAGAAGCCCAAAAGGCCATTTTTTTAAAAGAAATTCTTGAACAGGTTTACAAGATTAACATTCTGCCTGGTTATAAAGAAAAAAAGTTACAAGTCTGTGTTTTCTGAACTGAACTAAAGGTTACTAACATAATTCCTGCTCTCTGCGGGGGATCAGACTTAGGAAGGCCTGTGTTCAGGTGCAGAAGGCTGATTGGGTGACTACAAAGCGCCTCCCTGGTTGCCAGCACTAATAATTTTTCTGCGGAAAGCTCATCAATGGACTCATTAATTCTGTGTTTGTAAAGAATTTGGCTCTTTAAGTCAAAACAAATGTGTCACATTTTGGAATCTTGTTTATGAAATATTTGTTTTTGCTTTTCAACACTTCTCTCCTAATTTGGCTTTAATTTTAAAAAAAGCATACAAGTTACGATACCAATGTCTTTCTCCGAGACACACCACGCCATTGTAGTATCAATTATGAGGACAATTTCTATCCATCCAGACACTAGTGTCATTAGTCCATAGAGAATCTTTTGAAATAATTTACATGGAAACGGCCTTTACATGCTTAATGAAAAATGTTCAGCTAATGTCAATGGAATCTGAATTACAATCCAACCACATGCGGGCTGGTTTTATTCGTGCTATTTATTAAGCAGGAAGAAGGTGATGCAGTCAATTACAAAGCAATTACCTGAACGTTACTGCAAACCTGTGCCACATGGCCAATCCCATGCTGCCTCCCCAAGAAGACCTTGCCCTTCCTTGCTCTTTCTGATGCCCCCGCGGTGCCCTGCGTCCAGCCTTAGTGTCCTGCCACCATCACACTCAGCACGTGTAGCCAGGGCCGAGCTGCTGCTGCAGAAACCCAAAAGTCATAGGCTTTTGTCAACCCCAGGAATTTCATTCTGGGACAGGAGGCCTCACTACAAGAGTAGGGAATTTGGGAATCATCCCAGCACTCCTTTAAATGAGCTCGGGGAGACTGATGAGATGAATTCTTCGGTGTCCCTTCCCTGGTGGGCACAAGGCAGAAAACCAAAGGACTTCCGGATGATTCCAAGCCTGGTGGAGCGTGGGAGACGAGTGTGAGTCCAGGTAGCCAGGTGGAAGGGGCTTGGATATACGTCAGGCTAGGAAGAACATGGTCACTGGGTTTTTTGATTTTTTGAAGGCCAAACATCTCTGATATTTGTAGAAATAAAGATCCAGAGAGGGGTGAGTGGCTTGTTTGGGTGTTGCAAGGTTTCTGCAGCAACCAGCCAGCTCCATCCCCTTGTCCAAGCCTGGCTGGCAAGAAGCACAGCTCTCTCCTTGCTGTCCCTTCCAGCCCTGGGGTAGGGGGACTCCGACAGGGACCAGCCTCCCTTCTCTGGTCTAGGGGAGGCTGCAGGGGACAGGCACAGGGAGAACAACTTGCAAAGTCCTGCTTTTGCCTTGATTCAGGGCATTGTAGCAGTCAGGCTCATCGCGTCCCTCAGCCCTGCACTGTGGGTTTGGAAAATACCAAAAACAGATGCTGGAAGAGAGAGCTTGGCCCAGGGAACTGTGAAGTGCGGTGGGAGGCCAGGAGGTTATCTCTGCAGAAACCTGACCATTTTGTTTATGGTGTTCTGACAATGCTCAGAGCCATGCCAGCAGCTGCTCCCCGTACCAAGCTGCTTGACATTCTGCCGAGAAGGTGGCTGCGGCTCTGGAAGGATGACTTGTGTGACATTGACAGCTTTCAAGGCTGCCAGTCCCCTGGCTTCACTGCTCCAAGACCCAAGCCATCTGTAGCCTCTCACTTCTTAAGCCCGAGGCCCAGAATGTTAGAACAGGGAGAAGAAACCAACCGAAGGAGAAAACGAAAGAGAAAAACAGAACCGACCAGGACCAGGACCACCTGTTTTAACCAGTGAATGGAGAAGTCTCTCCTTGAATCAGCATCCCCCCAGGCAATCCTCCAGGCAGCAGCCCAAAGCAAGGTTTTTAACTGTTACTAAGACAGAGGGTGACATCACAGACCCTCCTTGTGCTGCAGGCTTCCAAAGGCCTTCCCACAGCCCAGAGGACTGTGCAAGGTTCAATGCTCACCCTGCTCCCCACTCTTCTGTCCTCACTGCTCCTTCAGGTGCTGTGCTCCAAGGATGCTGACTGGCCTTCATCCCTCCCCTTACCAGCACCCTTCTCTCTTGGTGCCCCAGGGCCTTTGCATATGCTCCATCCCCACTGCCCTGCCCTCCCCTCCCCCACTAACTGACAATCAGTTCTTCAGAGCTGTCCTCCCGGATCCCCAGATTAGATCTGATCCTCCTCTTCTAAGATCTTATAATTTCTGCACTTTCCTCTTATGGCACTGAATCGGTTCTTTCATACAACTGGGTGATGAAATTATGCCTCCTCTGTGTCAGACCCAAGCCTTGAGAGGCGTGGGATCTTATCTGTATAGCTCCCCACTTCCTTCTCTCCTGGCCTTCAGGTGGGGCTCAGTAAACACTTCTAGAATGAATGAACCCCACACAAGGCAAGTAGGAAAAGAAAGACTGACAAGCTAAAGTTGAAAATCCAGGATTCGAGTTCAAGTTAGGAAGACTTGCATTTGAAACCTGGCTCTCCCACAGCCTCGGCTTCTCATCGGTGAAACATTGTAGGATTGTTGTAAAATTAAGATGATGCGGGAAATCCCTTATTGTAGTAAAGGGTAGCATCTGTTATTATTATTTTGTTCTTTTTATTAAGTGGTTGAATGGCAGGTTGGAAAACCTCTCAATACAAAAACTCCAAGAATACAGATGCTTTCTATGAGCTAGACAAATGTGTTACATACAGCCCTGGTACACAGTGCAAATCATTTCTGCTAAACAAAAGTTTTCACTCATCACTAAGTCACTAACACAAGTGCCAAGTGTGTGCCCTGCCCTGTGCCCAGTCTGTGGGGTGGAGGCCACTTTTGTAAGCAGCAAGACTCCTCAGAAACTGCTGGTGCAGTTAATAGACCAACACAGTCTTTCTGAAGGTTCATCTGTCATTTGTATCCAATTTTTAGGTGTCTTTACCCTTTAACCCAGAACTACTATTTCATTTCTAGAAATACACCCAAGGAAACAACTGATCAAATATAAAAAACCTGGCACATAGTAAGTCTTCAAATATTTGTTGAGGGATTACTGAATAAATACAAAGATCTCACTCACTGTGTGATTTCTAAGGGTGAAATGTGTAATGGCAGTGGACAGGTTAACTTAATGGTATCACACAGGGCCTTCAGAAGAGATGTACATCATTTAACATGGGATAAAGTAAAAAAGGCAAAAAAATGTATATGATATGACCTTGCATTTTAAAAATATGTGTGTGTATGTGAAAACATTCAGAAGGACGTATACCATGGGCCATTTTACCAGTGGGATGTGGGATCGATTTAATGTCTTCCTCACCTTTCTATATTATCTGGACTTTTTTTTTTTTTTCTACAATGAATGTAAGAGCTCAGAAACCAAAGAAAAGGGGAAAGTGTATTTTATTTTGAGAAGGAGGAGACAGGAGATGATCCATAGTTTCGGCTGGCCTTCTTGGCTGCTTGGGCAACTTGGTCTATTTATCAGGCAGTTCAAGCCAGAAAGTGAGATAGAATGAGCTCTCACACACACAGACACCTGTACACATAGACACACACATACAGACGTCCTCACACACAGACCTCCACACATAGACCCCTGTACTAATACACACACACACACACAGAGATGTCCTTAACACAGACCCCCACACATAGACCTCTGTACTAATACACACACACAGATGTCCTTACACATAGATCCACACATAGACCCCAGTACTAATACACACACACACACAGGCGTCCTTACACATAGACCCCCACACATAGACCCCCGTACTAATACACACACACACACACACACACACACTCCATTGCTAAGGAAGATTAATTTAATTCTCTAGTTTTGCTCCTAGGGAAGTCCAGAAACTAAAATCTGTAACCTGCTTCCCTGGAATATCAACTCAATGATACCAATATTGCATCGTTTTGATTACTGTAGCTCTGTAGCTTTAGATTAAGTATTAAAATCAAGTAATACAATTCTTTTAACTTTAATTTTATTCTTAGAAATTCTTTTAGCTATTCTAGGTTCTTTTTATGTTTTATGTAAATTTTAGAATTAGCTTGTCAATTTCTACCAAGAAAAAAAGAAATAACCTGATGAGATTTTACCATCTGAACAGCCCTGAGTCCGCCTGCCTATGCTCACGGTCTATCTCTGCATTTATTCAAGCCTTCTTTAATTTCTCTCAGTAAGGCTTCATAGCTTGCAGGGTACAGGTCTTAAAATATTTTGTTAATTTAATAAATTAAAAAATGTCAAGGAATTTGTTTATGCCATTATAACTTGTACATTTCTTCACCTTTATTTTCTAATTGCTAATATACGGGAATTCACCTTTTTTCCATATTGAGCTTGTTTTTATAGTCTTCCTAAATTCATCTACGAGTTCCAGTAATTTTTCATAGATTCTTTAGCATTTTCTACGTACACGCTCATGTTGTCTGAAAACGAAGGGTCTAATGTCTTTCTTTCCCATCTGAATATCTTTTCTTTTCCTTGCCTTGTTGAACTTTCTAGGACCTCTAGTCCAATGTTGAATAGAAATAGTGAAAGTGGACATATTGATCATTTCCCAGTCTTAGGGAAAGTACAATAGCACACTATTAAGTACAGTATTAAGTGAAGGCTTTTTATAGATACCTTTATCAGACTGAGGAAATTCCCTTCTGTACCTGGTTTGCTGAAAGTTTTTCTTTTCTTCTTAAATCATGAATGAGTATAGAATTATGTGTTCTTCTGCATCTGTTGAGATGATTATATAATCAATATCCTTTGTTCTGTTGGGACAGTAAGTTACATTGATTTTCAAATGTTAAACCAAACTTGCATACCCTCAACCCCATAAATCATGGTGCATTATCCTTTTTACATGCAGCTGTATTGCACTTGACAATATGCTGTTATGGGTCTTTACATCTATGTTCATGAGAGATGTTGGGCTATAATTTTCTTGTAATATCTTTGCCTAGTTTGGGGATCAGACATACTGGTCTCATGAAATCAACTAATATGTGTTCCATCATCCTATATTTTCTGAAAATGTTTGGTAAGGTTGGCATTATTCTTACCTTAAACATTTAATAGAATTCACCATGAAATCGTTTTCTTTGTGGAAACATTTTTAATTACAAATTCAATTTCTTTAATATAAAGCTATTCAGATTTTCCATTTTTGTGTCAATTTTAGTATTTTTTTATTTCAAGAAAATTGTCCATTTCACTTAAGTTGCCAAATTTATTTCCAGAAAGTTTTCATAATATCCTTTTATACCTTTTATGATATCTTTAATGTATATAGCATCTGGAGTGATGTAACATTTTTATTCATGTTATTAATAATTTATTTTTCTGTTTCTTAATCAGACTAGCTATAGTTTTATATTTTTTTATCTTTGAAGAGAGACACCTTTTTGTTTTATTAACATTTCCTATTGTTTGTCTACTTGCTATTTCATTGATTTTTTTTTTTTTTTTTTTGAGACAGGGTCTCTCTCTATTGCCCAGGCTAAAGTGCAGTGGTGTCAAAATAGCTCACTGAAATCTCAAACTTCTAGGCTCAAGTGATTTATCTCCCTGCCTCAGCTTCCCAAGTAAGTGAAACTACAGACAGGCATGTGCCACCATATCTAGCTCATTTTTTAATTCTTTGTAGAGATGAAGGTCTCTGTATTGCTCAGGCTGGTCTCAAACTCTCAGGCTCAAGAAACTTCTTGCCTTGGTCTCTCAAAGTGCTGGGATTTCAGGCATGAATTACTATGCCTGGCCTATTTCACTGATTTTATTCTTATTTTAATATTACCTTTTTCCTACTTACTTTGGTTTTAATTGGTTCGTCTTGTTCTACCTTCTAAATGTGAAAGTTTACATCACCTTTTAAACCTTTGTTAATATCAATTACACTTACTGATTTTAAGGTAAATATAGTATTAGCACATAAATCTATACATTTCCTTCTAAGATATGCATTAACTGTGTTCCACAAATTTTGAATGTTGGGTTTTAATTTTCGTTCATTTCAAAATAAGTTCCAGTTTCCCTTGTAATTATTTTTCTACTCTTAGCAGCATGGGAATTTGGGAATTTTTAAGATATGTTTTTTTTACTTTATTCTTTATTTTTTTATTTTTTTGAGATAGAGTCTCAGTATGTCACCCTCAGTAGAGTGACGTGGCGTCATAGTTCACAGCAACCTCAAACTCTTGGGCTTAAGCAATTCTCTTGCCTCAGCCTCCTAAGTAGCTGGGACTATAGGTGTCTGCCACTATACCTGGCTATTTTTTTGTTGCAGTTGTCATTGCTGTTTTGCAGGTCCAGGTCAGGTTCAAACCCGCCAGCCTTGGTGTATGTGGCTGGTGCCCTACTCACTGAGCTATGGGCGCCGAGCCTTTGCTACTGAATTCTAAATTAATTCAGTTACTGTTAGAAAAACAGATCACAATTCTTTTAAATTTAGCAGACTTGTGTTATGGCACAGTGTATAATCTATATTAGTAAATGTCTCATGTGCAAGAAAAATATTCTGTTTTGAGAAGGATGTATATTCTGCCATTGTTGGGTATTTGTTTAAAAAATAACAATTAGACCAGTTTGATAGTCTCATCCAAGTTTTCAGTGTCCTTACTGAGTTCCCATCTATTTATCCTATGAATCACTGAGAAAAGAATCTCCCACTATCATCCTGAATTTATCTATTTTTCTTTTCAATTCCATTACTTTGGCATGTGTTTTGAAACTGTGTAATTAGGTGCACGTACATTTAGGACTGTCACGTCTTCCTGATGGACTAATCCTTTTATCATTATGAAATGCCTCTTTTTATCTTGAGTAATATTTCTTGATTTGAGACTGTTCTGCTTGATAATATAGTCACTTTGATTTCTTATACTTAATACGACATATTTTCACACTCTTTCCCCATCTTTTTACTTCTAAGCTACCTGTGTCTTTCTTATTAAAGTGTTTCTTAGTGTTCTCCATATATCTTTCCAAAAGGAATGTATTAATTTGCATTCCCACCAGCAGTGCAGAAGTGTTCCCTTAATAAAGAAAAAAATAAATAAATGAAGTGTTTCTTGTAGAAAGCATGTAGTTGGGCATTACATTTATTGTCAAATTTTATTTCCCCATCTTTTTACTTCTAAGATACCTGTGTCTTTCTTATTAAAGTGTTTCTTGTAGAAAGCATGTAGTTGAGTGTTACATTTATTGCCAAGTTTTATGCTCTCTAGCTTTTAAATGGAATGTTTAAACCATTTACATTTAGTGTAATTATGTTATAGTTGAGTTTATCTCTACCATCTCTAGCTCTTTGTTGTCTATTTGTTCTGTTTTATTTTCCTCTTTCCTTGACTTAATTAATTAGAACATTTCTGAGTATTCCATTTTATCTCCACTATCAGCTTGTTAGCTGTATCTCTTAGTTTTTAGTAATTGCTCTAGGATTTTCCATATACATCTTTAACAGTACTCTACCTTCAAAAAATATTATAGCACTTTACCAATAATGTGAGAATCTTTCACCAATACACTTCCATTTCCCTCTGCTTTCCTTTGTATCATTGTTGTCAAACATTTTGCTTCCATATACTGTTAATATTTTTGTTTTAGATAATATCTTATTTTTAACACATTATTGAGATATAATTTACACATCATAAGGTTCACCTATTTAAAGTGTTCTTCAGTGCTTTTATTATATTTACAGCCTTGTGAGATCACCACCATAATCTAATTTTGGAACATTTTTATTGCCCCCCAAAGAAACCTCATTCCAACATGAAACACTCCCCAGCCTTAAGCAATTATGAATCTACTTTCTGTCTTTATAGATTACCTTATTCTAAGTATTTCATATAAATAGTACATGTGCCAGGCAGCCTTTTGTGATGTCCAATCTTTTGGCTTCTCTGGGTCACAATGGAAGAAAAAGAGCTGCCTTGGGCCACACATTAAATACACAAACAGTAACAAAGCTGATGAGCAAAAAAAAAAAAAAAAGTCCATGCATAATTTTCATTATATCCACCACCACAGATAAAAGGTCCTCATATAATCCACATGCAGCCTGTGGGCCATGAGTCAGGGGCCTCTAGAGGTTCATTCAAGTTGTAACATGTATCAGTACCTCATTTCTTTTTATTGATAAATAATATTTCATAGTATGGATATGCCATATTTTCATCATTATTTGATGGGCATTTGAGTTGTTTCTACTTGATGACTATTATTTGTAATGTTGCTGTGAACATTTGTGTATGAGTTTTTCTGTGAACACGTGTTTTCATTTCTCTCAGGTGTGTACCTCCGAGTGAAATTGCTGGGTCATATGGTTACTCTATGTGGAAGATTTTGAGGCACTGCCAGGCAGTTTCCCATAGCAGCAGTGTATGAAGGTCCAATCTCCTCACATGCTTGCCAATACTTGTTACTCTATTTTTTCTTATAGCCATTCCAGGGGATGTGACATGGTGTATCATTGTGGGTTTGATTTCTCTGCTGATTGATTAATAATGATGTTAAACATCTTTGCATGTGTTTATTGGCCATTCATATATCTTCTTTGGGGAAATGCCTACACAAATTATTTATCCATTTTTTAATTGAATTATTTTTATTATTAACTTGTAAGAATTCTTTATATACTCTAGATACAAGTCCTTTTTCAGATATATTTTTGCAAAATTTCTCTACCAGGCTATCAGGTGCCTTTTCACTTTCTTTTGTTGTTGTTGTTGTTTTATTGTTGTTGTTTGTTTGTTTTGCAGTTTTTGGCCAGGGCCGGGTTTGAACCCACCACGTCCAGTATATGGGGCCAGTGCCCTACTCTTTTGAGCCACAGGCACCGCCCATCCTTTTCACTTTCTTGATGGCATCTTTTGAAGCACAAAGCTTTAATTTCAATGACGTCCAACTCATCAACCTTCTCTTTAATCACCTATGCTTTTGGTGTCATTCTAAGAAATCATTCCCCAGCCTAAGGTCATTACAATTTATTTCTTGTTTTCTTCTATGGCTTTTTATAGCTTTAGCTCTTACATTTAGGTCATTATTTAACATCCTTATAGGCCCCATCTTCAAATGCAGCCACACTTGGGCCTATGTATTCAGCATAAAAATTTGGAGGGTATACAAATATCTAGTCTACACTGCCTTTCTTTGGCTCATTTGATTTAGTTTTCTTTTTCTACTTTCCTGTCGTAAAAGGTTAGGTTATTGTTTGAGATATAACTTTATATATATATATAGGCATGAAGAGCTATAATGCTCCCATAAATTTTGACCAATTATACGTATTTTAAAGAAAATTTTTAGAAGCCAAGAGGGAAAGGATCTCATATTTATCCACATATTTACCATGTCTGGTGCTCCTCATTCCTTTGTTTAGATATGAATGAATGTTTATCTTGTAATATTTTCTTCCAGCCTCAGGAACTTCCTTTAATGCACTTTGCAGTATAGGTCTGCTAGCAACAAATTCTTTTATTTATTTATTCATTTATTTATTTATTGTTAAAAAATGCCTTTATATTATCTTCATTCTTGAAGAATATGTTCACTGAATATAGAATTCTAGGCTGGGTTCTTTTTTCCTTTTAGCAATTTAAAGATGTGTTTTCTTCTAGCTTGCAATGTTTGTAAATCAGTGGTAATTCTTACCTTTGTCATGAGTCTTTTTTTTCTCTGCCTAATTAGAAGATTCTCTCTTTGTTGCTGCTTTTGAACAAATCGATCATATTTCTTGGTGTTCTTTTCTTGGCATTTCTCCTGCTTCATGGTAAAGGTTACTGAGCTTCTAAAATCTGTGACTCTATAGTTTCCATCGAATTTGGAAAACTCTTGACCATAATTTCTTCAAATATTTTTCTGTCACCTGCCACTATGAACTGGGCCTCCAATTATATGTATCTTAGGTCAACTGATATTGTTCCCTAGTATACAGAGACTATTATTTCTCCCCTTACCCTTTCTTCTTTGGGTGCTCCATTTTGAATAGTTCCTATTGCTTCATCTTCAGATTCACTGGTTTTTATTTCTACTGTGTCCAAGCTGATATTAATCCCATTATGACACCAGATGCTAAAGTAGCCTTCGGCAAAGCCTAGCTCCTGATATTTATCCCCTTGTGTAATTCCAACCTGTTGATTATGGGCATGTTGGTGACTTGCTTCTCACCAACAGGTTGCATCAAAAATGATGGGATGTTACTTTTGATTAGATTATAAAAGACTGTAGCGTCTGTCTTATCATCAAACTCCTTCTACAGACTTTTTTGGCTTGCACCCTGTGATGAAGCAAGCTGCCATGCTGGAGAGGTCCACACAGCAGGTAGCTGCAACAGCCAGATAAGAATTGAAGCCATCAGCCCAATGTCTGCCAAGGAACTGAATTCTTACAATACCCGAGAAAGCTCAGAAGCAGTTCCGCAGTTTCTCCTCAGTTGAGCCTTCACATGAGGCTGGCCAACATCTTGATTTCATCTATTTTGTTCAGTGTTCTAGTTGGTTTGGATGGGGTGGCAAGTTCACTACCAGTTACTTTGTCATAACCATCAGAGGCCTTTGGGCATTTTAAAAGATGGACAAGAGGGAATGACATTAGCACTTAGCTCCACCCTTTGGGTTTTTAAGCTCTATGCAGACACTCAGCTGGCTCCTCACTGGGGACAGGAACACACATGAGAAAGACTCCTCACCAGCCATGTCATGGCCCCCAGATCCCAACCTTCACCTTCTCAGCAAACAACTTGTCAGTGTGTGATAAAAACCTATCAGAAACCCCCTGGGCCTATCATGATTTGTTTGTTCTGTGGGTTACAGTAGATTCCCTAGAGATGTGGTCATAAGTTCTGAGCCAAGACCCTTGGTCTACTAGTAGGTCTGAACATTTGAGCTCAGAAGGGTCTCAGTAAACCTCATGGGTCTCAGGTGTCTGGCACACTGGAGCCTCTGGGTACAGGGGCACTGTTTGTCCCCTAAAAGAGGCACAAACCCTAAGGGATCTCCTATCTGACTGATATGCAGAATCAATCACCCAGGAAGCATATACAAAATGACCAGTGCCCAGGTCCGACTGCAGACCCATTGAAGGGGAACCCTGTCACTCCACAGTGACTTCTAGGCACAGCCAAGGAGCAGCCTGTCTTCCTGTATCTTACAAACCTGAAGAACTCACAGGCATGAGAGCTGAAGAGTTCACAGAAGTGGCAGTGCTTTGTAAGCTATCCAAAACTAGTCCCAGGGGACACAAAGGTGACTCAACTCCAAGGAAAGAAAAGACTGAGCTCTCTCTCTGAATCATGGCATGTTAAATAAGAAGGAAACTTGGAAAACGTCCAGGCCAACCCCTTCCCCTCCCCCAGGCTTTCCACTGCACTGATGCACCCAGAGGGTTTAATGGACACGTCCAGTATCTCTCAGTCCAGGATGCAGTTTCATCCTGAACTTTCCCCACTATCTTCCAGACCCCTGCTAGGATTCCATTAATGGTTTCTCATGACCCTTAGAATAGAACCCCAAATGCATGACACAGCTGAGCTCCTACACCACCTGGCCCCTGCCCCTCTAACCCCACCCTCTCCTGTCCACCAGTCCCTTTCTATCAATGGAACAGCCAGTGTCCTTCTGAGCTGTTCTGACCCTGAGATTTCTGGTCTAGTTCTTCACAGCAATGGCCCCTTGTACTTTAGTCACAGGTGGAACAGTCCTGCCTCCGTCGGCTGTCCCAGACCACTGAAGTCTGGTGCACGGCCATCATTCTCCATCTAGGCACAAGCCGTGCCTGCTATCTTCCAGCAGGTCTCTCGGGGATCCTGTTGCTCCTATTAACTTGGGAGTTCCAAGAGGGCAGGAAATATGTCTGTTTTGCATATCACTGTATCTGCAATGCCTCCCAAGTCTACCAGGGCAAGCACTTTATGTTCCCAGGCTGTCCCTGTAATGAGTCCTGTTGGCACTGGGTCACACTCTGGACTAGTGATGTGTAGTGTCCAGGCACCCTGGCAAATGTCTGGGTCCAGGTTTGCCCACAATTGAACCCTGTTTACTGTTCCCTCCTCCAATCCATACACCCCAGCTCTGCAGACCTGCCTCAGGGCAGGCCTGTGCTCTCGCCATTCTACTAGACCTGCATAAGCCATGAAGGAGACTTTAGGATTCACCAGTTTCCTCTGAGAAACAATCTGGGAACTGGGCTCCTCCATCCGCAGGCAAAGGCTTTAATATTTAAGCTAGAAGCAACAGCCAAGCACTGCCAAGGGAGAAGGGCTCAATTTCCTTATATCATGCTGTTCTCCAGTGTGCCCTACAAATCTCCGACCAAACCATCAAACAAGACCTATCCTTTTCACTGCGTCAACCCCTAAGTCTCTGATTGTAAGTCAGAGCCTGATGCAGGGCTGGTAGGAGAATCAGAATGAGAGTCTGAGTCACGGGTGTGATTAAGAGTGATCTGGGGCTCCAGTCTCCTCATTAGTGTAGTGCGGGCCCAGCGCTGTACAGTGGAAGTGCAACAAAACCACATTTAAAATGTTCCAGCAGTAACAGCAGAGGAGTGGAAAATGAATGGGCAAAACACATTTTAACAATATATTTTATTCAGCCAATATATTTAAAATATTATCTCAACATGTAATCAATAGAAATATTAATGGGTTGCTTAACGTGGCTTTTTCTCATACTGTCTTTGAAATACAGTGTTGCTCTTATAGGCTTGGACAAGCCAAACTCCAAATGCTCAATAGCCACGTGTGGCTCATGACTACTGGTGGGGACAGCGAAGGAAGAGCCCAGATGCCTGGCACTGGCCCTGAGTTGGGAGGAGGCACCAGACCACCTCCCTTGAGGCTGCCCGAGAGCTGCTCCCAGGTCCCTGAAACCCTCCCTCACCCCTGCATGTGCTGGTGTCAGTGGAGGGATCTGAGATCGCTGCTCACAGCTTTCTCTTGCTTCTTAGATTAATTCACTTGTATTTATTTGGCTTTTTATAAACAAAAGTCAAACTTAATACGTTCTATTCATCGTAAGCAAAGGGCAGTGTTCCTAAGGGGATCTGTCAAACAGAAGCTCTTTCCGTAAATACATAAAAAGGGGACTGTGTAGGGAAGGAGAATTGTACTGAGCTGAAATCTGGGGTATTTTTCCCCCTTTCAGCTCCATAAGCCAAAATATTGCTAAGGCTTTTTATAAACAAAGATAATGAGTTGTATAATTTATGTAGATTAACTAATGCTGCCGCATTTTCTAGAAGTAACATAAACTGCATTATTTATTTGATGTGCTTTTTGGAGTAAAAAATAATTCTAATTGGACATTATACCTAACAGGTTTCTTCTATTGTTTTCTTATTAGTGTTTGTGGTTTTGAATATAAAACACAGAGTCTCTGGAGGGTGCTACACGTGTATATTTTCCTTTGCATGTATGAAAACGAGGGTAACCTTGACCAGGGCTCTTGACCACTTCTGTGTCAGAGGAAACTGGACACACCAGGCAGCAAGAGCATAGGGGTAGTCGGTAGGTGGTGGTTATTTTCAAATAGCGTGGGGTGATGGTCGGTCAGCTGACGTCATTTTTATTCCCTAACCATCTTCACAACTCAAAGCCCGGTCTCTGCAGCATGGGCCGCATCAGCTTCACTGAGGACCCACTTTAAAGGCAGCATCTCAGGCCCCACCAGACCGGCTGAACCAGAATCTCCGGCAGACTTGTGTGCACAGTAAAGTTTGAGAAACATTTTTGCAGCATCATTTGTAGTGAGGGCTCAGCCTTTTCCTGGGCCCCTCCCAGAGGAAAGAGCTAGAGCTGCATGCAGAAAAGGAACCTGGCCGGGTCCCCCAAGTTTGTCCGTGCCCAGCTCACAGCATCAGCTCACATGTCCCCTCACATCTAAGGCATATTGAAATGAGCGCTACATAATCTCACACTGAAATTCTTAATATTATCATATTAGGAGCATTAAAAATGCAAGAAAGGATAATTAAACAAAATAAATTAAACAAGGATCTTGAAATACACAGCCTTGGAAATACTTTTGCTGCCTAAATGCCTGCTAACATCTGCTGGCCTCGATCAAGCTTGCTATCCTCTTCTGATATTCAAAGCACAAAATATGGTAAAATGCCAAATGTAAATAGCTCTGATTCGTAAACTTATTTATGCAGCCGAAGATGGCCCTAAAGTGGAAGAAGGAACTCTGATGAAAGCCCATTGATCTTTGGGCTTTCAAATATTGGGTTCCTTAGCACTCCACATCCCCAGAAACAAGGTGTATTCACTCAACATCAGAAAGAAAACAAAACAAAAACATCTCAGACCAAAAAGGAAGGGGGGTAATTTACTGAATTTATTTCATCTCATCTCCCTTAATCATGTAAAACCAAAACCCAAAAATGTTCTACATTCTGGTTTGTGTCCAACACGATGCACAAACTAATTGAGTGTAAAAAGCGTTGCTTTGTATTATATCAGTTAAAGTAAGTGTAACAATTGTTCTCTCTACCCCCAAGCTCTGCTTCATTTCTGTTTTTGTTATAATTCAGTCCATTCGCAATATGTCATTGCAAACACTATTTGCAAAAGAAAGTATAAAAAACAGATTCTTTATTTCTTAGTGCATTTATTTTCATTTCCCCTTCTCAGCCTCTCCACATTTATACCATGCTTCCATCTGGAGGGCTTAAAAAAAGTTATAGACGAAGTTACTATACATAATGAAGCACACTCATCTGGTATTTAGCCTGAGAATTTTATTGCCAGGTGTTGTGAAAGGAAAAAAATATGTATATGGCCAAAATGCTGTGTTGTGTCTTGTTTCCAAACATTTCACATCGTATCTGAAAGTATTCATTAATTTGTGGTGGGGGCTGCTTCAATAAGGTTTACTTAACCACCTTTCAGAAGACAGATGTGATCAGCCGGGCAACTTGGACGAGGCTGTGGCTCACGGCCACACTGGTAGTGTCCGAGGGGCCCTAGCAACTTAAGTGTCTGCTTAGTCACCATCGGAAACCCCCACCCTTCATCGGGCACTCGAAGCCCTAATGAGCCAGCCTTCAGAACACACAATCAGCCGCCAGGGAAACGTAAGCTGTGCACCCATCTCGTTAGGTGCTGGCCAGACAGAAGGACATCTAGGGGACACCAGGGCACAACAAGGACAGGCACCATCTCCCACATTGACATCCCTCCCAGGGGGGCTCTACCAGTTTCTCGTAAAGGGGAAATGACTTTGACGAGAACAGAACAACCAAAAAATAACTCTGCTGGCTGTCAAGAGACCAAGGGAGCCTCCTCCTGCCCACCTGTAGGCGGAGGCTGTAATTAAAGATCTTTCAACTATTTCTCAGCAATTAAAGAATTAAAGGTCAGTGGCAAAACTCACTCCCTCATGGATTGGTCAGTCCCGTGGAAAGCCAGGCAGATCCTGACTGTGAGAAATGACCACCGATTTTCTTTCGGGAAAGTGAGCTTCCCACAGCATATTGACAATCAGGTCTGATTCCTCAAGTAAAGGCACTTGACAAAACGAGCGTGAGTAGCCAATCAGCGGGCGGGCATCACACCACGTGAATGCACTGAGAAAACGAGCGGGTGAGTAGCCAATCAGCACATGGGCATCACACCATGTGATGCACATGACAAAACAGCGGGTGAGTAGCCAATCAGGGTGCGGGCATCACACCACGTGAATGCACTTGAGAAAACGAGCGGGTGAGTAGCCAATCAGCGTGCGGGCAGCACACCACGTGAAGGGGTTGAGCTCCGCTTCAGCAGCACACAGACGAGAAGGAATCTGGGCAGACATGAGGAATCTTGGGGCTTCCCAAATTAGTTTCTCTCAATATCCTACAGAAAAGATCACAGTGTTTAACACCTGTCTAATATTTTGGAAAGAAAAACAAGTCTTGGGGTATTTTGAAATTCAAGCTATCAGACAACGCCCATACCTTGGAATTGTCTTTCTGAGGCTGTGTGTTCATCACCCTTGCTGAATGTCACCTGGGGGCGCCACTTGCTTCACCTGCCCTGAGCTGGTGGCTGGGCAGCCCCACCTGGGATGCCTTCCGTAGCCCCGAGTGCCCTCCCGCTTTCCACATTGAGAATGGGAACAGCCCCAGAGCCCAGGGAAACAGAGAATTCCTCCTGTCATTCTGAGTCCAGACATTACTCATTAGGTGAGCGTGCAGCCCTGCTGGCTTCTGCCAGAACTGGTTCAGGGCGTCACACCCCACCCCCATTCTCCATCCTCCAGGAACTAATCTCACTCCCATTGGAATTCTGAGATCTAACAGTAACTTGTAGTCTCCTTTGAGACTTAACAAAATTTGAGGCAAAAGAGACCCCAGACAAATACTTTACCCTGGTCTCCATTAGCATCTCAGGTGTTGGCGCGCATAGGCCTCAGTAGAGAGTTTGCCATCAAAAGTTAGAAATTGTAAAACAAAGGTGTGGAGATTAAAGAACGGTGAACACTAGACGCTAACTAGGGGATTAAGAAAAACTACCACCTGTGAGTGAAAGTGGTGAGGAACCACAGAGAGGGGGAGACCCACAGCCACTCGCTGTGGAATTTGTGTTTCCATAAGTGAAAGATTGGGGTTCTCACATAAAGAAGAAGTTACCGATAGTATGCTCCCTTAAGGGAGGCTGCTTAAGAGGCCCATTCCAGATTCAATAATAATCCATATTCTTCCCATGGAAATGGCAAACTGAATGTTTGATTTCCTTATCACCACCACAGATGCATGAATCATTAAGCTGCAAACCAGCAGGTGTATCCCGCGCCACCTAGAATATTTAATAAAATAAATTCTAAATAATCAATGCATGAACAGTTCACATTTCTTACTTTTTTTTTTTGTAATGAATGTCTACCTCTCACATCCATCACAAACTGTGCGTAAATTGTGGCAGAAAAGATAAAAGAGAACCTCTCCAGTCTTCTTGTGCTGTCACGTAAATGCTTAAACACGGACAAATAACCTCTGTGCCCTCCCATCGGTCACTATTCTAGGGGGACCTTGTTACATCCAACCTGCATAGGCTTCTTACCATGTAGGTGGTCCAACCTTTCTATCTTCTGTGACATCCTGGTCTTTTAACCCTCCCAGTCTCAGCAAGGGCACAGGTGCAGGCTCAGCTTTCCCACTGGGCAAGACAGTCCAGAGTTACCTGCCTGCCCTCTCTGCAATGCTCCCAACAGTGCCCGGGGCTCAAGGGGAAACGGAACATTTCTCAGCTCTCATTTTCAATTTTTTTTTTTTTTTTTTTTTTTTTGTAGAGACAGAGTCTCACTGTACCGCCCTCGGGTAGAGTGCCATGGCATCACACGGCTCACAGCAACCTCTAACTCTTGGGCTTACGCGATTCTCTTGCCTCAGCCTTCCGAGCAGCTGGGACTACAGGCGCCCGCCACAACGTCCGGCTATTTTTTTGTTGCAATTTGACCGGGGCTGGGTTTGAACCCGCCACCCTTGGCATATGGGGCTGGCCCCCTACTCACTGAGCCACAGGCGCCGCCCTCTTTTTTTTTTTTTTTTTAAGAGGCTGGGTTTCACTCTTGCTGAGCGTGGTCTCGAACTCCCAAGCTCAAGCGATCCACCCGCCTTGGCCTCCCAAAGGGCTGGGATTACAGGTGTGAGCCACAGCACCCAGCCCGGCTCCCTTTTTCAAATTGCCCTGTGCAAGAGACGTTACCCCAACTTTCTAGCCTGAAAATAACTTAGGATGAGACAAATAAGCCTTGCTATGTGGAAGTATTACCACCAAAAAATTTTTAAAAAGAGAGAGAAAAGACCCCAACCTCACTGAGTGTGTTGTTAACAAAAGCATTAATTCATTGCAGAAATAGAAACTGAGTACGAACAGCTGCAGACGAAAGTGCTAGGACATGCCAGGGGCCAGAATGAAATCCTTGAAAGGGCTCGTGGAAAGCTCTCGATCATACCCTACAAAGTCTCACTGGGTCCCGTGGTACCCTACTCCTCCCAGCAATTGCTGCCTTCATCCAGAATAGAGGCGGGTAAACAACATCTATGGTTCTGATCCAGCCCACAGCCTATTTTTGTAAAAAAAAAAAAAAGATTTATTGGAACACAGCCACACCCATTCCTTGCCTGTTGTCTAAGGCAGCCTTCAAGCTACAATGGCACAGCTGAATTGTTGGGACAGACATCTGGCTCACAAAACTGAAAATATTTACTGTCTGGCCCTTCACAAAAGGTCCATTCATTCATTCCTAGAACGGTTATGGGCACCAAGTATACTTGGTGCCAGGTAGCATGCCAACCACTGGGCTATCACAGCGAACAGACAGGCAGGTTCCCTGTTCAGAGGAGCTAAAGGATTGTGAGAACAGAACAATTTCCCCCTGTGAGCAGAGGGTGAGGGAACTGCTCAGTCATTGCCAGCCGGTTTATTCTGATTTCAGAAACCTGACACTCTGTATTGTTCACTGTCAAGGCCAGAGTAAAGAAGGCCCGGCTTAAACCACATAATCCGAAATTTCAGGAAAAACCCAAACAAATGAACTTCAAAAATAGCTGCCTAGGGGTGAGGCATTGAGGTAATAAGACCCTGCTGGTGACAAGAGGATGGCGTGTGTCTGTACTTTGCAAATGGAGATGCATATGTGTGACGTGGGGGTCGCACCAAGACGCAGGCTGGGACCCACAGGCCTGGGGGGACCTGAGGTTCTGCACACCTGTCGCACTCCTAGGTGGTGCCCATCCAGCCGCACCATGCTGAGGGGAGCGGGGAGGGAGGCCGCTGCTGCCAGTGGGAACTGGAGCTTTTGGGACAGGAAGGAAAGGCATGCCTTGAAGGCACCAGGTGACCCAGAAGGTTGTCCAACTATCCAAGAAAAAGGACTCACGATATGAGAGGCACTCAGTCTTTCACGAGATCATCGGACTTCTGTCTCCGGTTCTGCTCTTGCGTGGAGGAAGGGCAGGCACAGGGTTCTCAGCAGCCAGAAACGCAGACGACCGCAGGGATGGAAACCGGCTGCTCCCTCCTTTAATTTCTGGGGTAGCCTTTCTCCCCCTACTCCTACTGGTAGTAAAAACACCCTTCCTCCACCCTGTGTTTCCCTGTGTTTTTGATACAGTTGGGCAGCAGACAGAGCGACGTGGGTCTAATTCACTTGCCAACCGTACACCCTCCCTCTTCTGTGCCTAACTCATGCCGACCGACGTGTGTTGGGTGCCACACTCCTAGGACACCTGGAGGCAGATTCACGCCTGCTGAGCCCCCCACCAGGACACAAGCCACCGCCACCATGACGGGTCTAAACGTCCCCAGAAATACCAGAAAATCCAAAGTCACAGAAGATCAATGTTTTACAATTAAGCCAAGTGATGGCTGGAGATACTCTTTACCCAATGCAAACACCACGTCTGCTGAGGGGGGAAATAGAGACCATTGTCTTAAATCACACCCCCGGCTTCTGGATGAGGCTGTCAATTATGCTAGCAAACACCAGGTTGTGTGGCCCGGTGACACCTGACTCTGCCTGTTGTATGTTGGGGTCCAAACGGAAAATGGCCCTGCTGAATTTTGACAGTGGTATTCAAGGGTTTACATTGTAATTGAATATGCTAAAATTTCCATTCCTGTCCTCCTGGGCTAATGTGCAATGATGTTAAGGGACTGTTATGATAATAATTAAATACACGTTCAGCATACCAAGTTGATATTCTGCCGCTCTACCTTCATCAGGGAGTTTCTAGCTTAATAAGGCTCAAATCAAATTTTAAAATGGAACTTACACAACATTGCACATGTTGGCATCTACCAGCGTTAGGGAAGGCAGGGACTACAATCTGTGTTTCCTTCGAAATCTTCCCAGCACGTCCTGTACTAACAAGCTTCTCCCCAAACACCACCGGCAGAAGGCAGCAGCCTCTACGGGCGCCACACCTGGGCTTCTAGAAGTCCCAGCATTTTGGAACTGGGCAGACACTCAGGACTCACTTTTCAGAGGGAGCAAGAAGGTCCCCAGCCCTGGTAGCACTTGAGTTTGCCTCCTCCTGCTTTCCATGGGTCCTGCGTCAATAACGCATGTGGAGACAAACCAACTCACTTGCTCATGTCTTCAAGGAAACCAGTACCCCAAGCACACACATCTCTGTCTCCAGAGACTCAGAGGACGCTGCTCTGCTATCATGTCAGATAAAATACATGAAGCCCAGCAAAGTGTGAGATCCAGACAAACAACCCATAATATTTAGTATAGATACATTGTACTAAAAAATTCCCCTTTGTTAATCTGAAACTCACATTTGTGGAGTGTCTTGTGCCCTCCCACCGTGTGCACACTAAACCTGGCAGTGCACGTCCTGGCCTATGCCATGAAGAGTGTGCTCGGACCTTCACCGCCAGGCCTGTGCTGTGAAGAGTGTGCTCGGACCCTCACCACCAGAGCGAGCGTATCCTGGAAGCTTGAATGCTACAGTTTCAGGACAAATGGACACGGACAGTTGGTGTTGGGGGCAAATAGCCCATTACTCTGGGCAAAGGTGCACATGGGACTACAAAAGTCTCCAAAAACAGCTGAATCCAATCCCAGCTAAGGAAGAACAGCGGGTTACTGGGGTGTTCAGGGCATTTGGAGACCAACTCCCAACCACTGGAGTGGACAGCAAGGCACCTGTGTCTTCTTCTTACGGGCCCTAGATTGAGTGGGGACAATGACACACCAACCTAATGGGCCATGTAAAACATGACATACGTAAAACAATGGCACACTGTTATTAGTATTGCCATTGTTATTTGGCTACAGTTAGGGAACAGGGCGTTTAAAGAGATGCCAAAGGATCACTATTTGTGTCCTCCTAAAATTCACATGTTGAAAACTAACCCCCAGAGCTATTGTATTAGGAAGTGGGGCCTTTGGCAGGTGGTTAGGTCATGAGGGTGGAGCCCTTCTGAATGGTATTGGTGCCCTTATAAAGGAGCCCCCCAACCTCTTCCTCCACATGGGGAGACAGCGGGACAATGGCCATCTGTGAACCAGGAAACGCCCTCACCAGACACCGAGACTGCCTAGGCCTTGACCTTGCCCTTCCCAGCCTCCAGATCTGTGAGAAATAGATTCCTATTGTTTGTCACCAGTACATGGTATTTCTTTCTTTCTTTTTTTAGTACATGGTATTTTGTTACAGCCGCCCGAGCACACTCTAAAACAGAAGAAGTAAAACCGCCACCCTGTAGGCCTCTGTGAACTCAGTGAAATGTGGGCAGAAAGGGCTGCACCTGCTTCTGCAAAGCCTTCATGTTATTTATTAGTTAAAATTTTAATTATATGAATTGGGTAGGGACATGTCACCAGGGATGGTAAGTAATTAGAAATTACAGAAAGACTATGGATTTTAGCTTCTGCATTGATTCTACCAAAACACATCCAGGTAACAGAAAATTAAGTTTTAACTTCTTAACATCCCAGCAGAACAATGCACAAAAGTGCGGACGATTAAAAGTCAGCAGAGAATCCTGGGAGATTCTCCAAGGTGCCACTGAACAGACTGTCTCCCTCCCTTGGATGTGGCCGTGGGACGGGGACCTAAACCACCAGCACTAGGAACGAGATGGGAGAGGCAGCCCGTACTCGAAACCAAAGACCCGGGTTCCAGTCCCAGGGGAATTGCAGGGTTGGGGTGAGGCTCAGGTGAAGGGCCACCATGGACGCATTTAGATGGGGCAGGTCCCACTGCCCAGAGCAAGGCCTCATGGTGTAGACTGCCCCCGGGCCTGCCTGCAGGGAAGGAAAACAAGTTCCTTCAAACACTGAAAACCTTAACTAACAAGTCTGACATTTTAACAATTCCCATGTCAAATGGAAACGTCCGGCTTTGTTCCTGTAAGTTTGTCAGACACAGTGCAGTGTCTTGATCCTCTGTGTATCTTGAGCTTAACAGCTCCCCTAACATTCTGAGACTGCACCCAGACTCGCTTATACTTAGAAAATACTAAATACTCAAGGTATACGTTTAAACCGGACAAAACTGATATGAAGTAAAAGTGGACACTTCCTTAAGAAAGGCAGGGACAGAATGTTCTGGAAAAAAGAGGAGGAATAACCACTCCTGGCTGGAGAAGATCAGGGAGATACCCTGGGAGGGTCAGAGGGTTAAGGCTGACACATTCTGGACCTGGACGGGCAAAATGGGTTTTGAACCAGGAATGCTGGGGGTAGAGGGGGACTGGTGGGCATGTGGGTGAGTCTGAAAGGGAATGGGGCCAAATAACATGTCCATGCACCAAACTCACAGAGTTGCTGTCTGAGGGCAAAACCCACCTACTGTATGTGAAATACCTACCAGGCACACAGGCTCGTCCAGCTTCTGAGAGCTCCCTCCTTACCTACTTACTGCTGTTTACCAGACTTGATGTGAGCACCGTGCCTGTTTGTGGCCGGCTATTTAAAATATTTTCCATCTGCTGCAAGTAAGACACCAATTGATCCTACGGCTGCAAGTAGAGCCGAAACGATCTGGCATTGCCACCGGGCAGACAGTTATTTCATGCCCTGTTAATTCCTAATGCAGTAACTTACAATATCATTCCTGCTTTTAAAAGAGGGGCTTTTTTTTTTTTTTTGGTAATATGTGGCCTGAGTGCAAAAATAAAGAACATCCCTTCTAATGAGGCCAAGTCCCCACACATAACCTCATTACCACAGCTGCCGTGCTAATGCCGGGCTTCTAGCTTTAAGGCAGTTAGTCAGGAAGTCAGAGAAACTCTTCCATCTTTTGAGGCAACTCAAGCAGGTCAGCAGAACTAAACTTCCCCTTCTCGTCTGAAAATTACAATCAGAGGTGATGGGCTGGCGTTTCCGCCCCAAGGTGGCCCAGGCCGGGGGCTCCATCCTCCTTGGAACAAGCCCAGAAGGGACGGGTGTCCTTGTGCTGGTGACTATAATTGAGCCATTGGCCTCTGTGCTGTGATCACCCATTGTTTCCAAAAGCAGGATGTCCACAGCAAGGTACCTGTTAACAATCGGAGCAGAGAGCGCCCCCTCCCCAGGGGGCAAATGTCCCCCTGGGGAGTGCAGGGAGAGACACGCCATGCCCCAGTCCCACTTTCCTGCTGCATCAGCCATTTCTCTTAATTTTTTTTTTTTTTTTTTTTTTGGCCAGGGCTGGGTTTGAACCCACCACCTCTGGCATATGGGACTGGCGCCCTACTCCTTGAGCCACAGGCACCGCCCGCATCAGCCATTTTTCAACAGACCCTCTCATTGCTCATCCACCCCTCCCAGCCCTCCCTGACGAGCTCCCACCATGCCTGAGCTCCCCCCACACGGGGCCTGCTAACTCTTTCCTCGCAGCCCTCAGAATCCAGCGTCCCGGCGGCACGCTTGGCTTTTCATCTCTGCACTAGCTCAGGCCTCACTCATTCCCTGTGCGTTGCTGCACCCTTTGTCCTTATCACAGAGCTGTTGGCCAGGAAGCATCCCAAGTCTGGGGGAAGGGCAACGGGTTTGTGCTGAATCAACACCTGCCAACTTGATCTGAAAAAGCTACAGATTCGACCCAACTCAGACCTGGGCTTGAGTCCCAGATTGGCCACTAATTTGTGCCCACACAGGGGGCAAGAGAAACTCTCCTGAGGCCCAATCTCTTGGTCTATCTATGGATATAATTATTAATATAGACTTTGCACAGACATTTTTATAGAATTACACGAGAGGCCGTACCTGGTACGTAGGAGATGTGTCGGCCCATGACTATTGCTATACCAAGTGTGTGGCTCCTATCTGTTCTGGGAACCCAGCAGTGAAGAAACGGGGGTGGTGGGGAGCCAAGCCCTGGCCTGAAACCTCCAGCACTCTCAGGAGAGAGCTGTGGACAGAGCAGAGAGCAGCCCTGCGAGCTTCTGGGCCAGAGAGAAGTGCCGTGTACTTGGAAGGAATTCTTCCAGAGACCAGCACCACCGCCACAGCAGTGGTGACGGGGCGGCTTGCTCTGCTTCACGTCCGCTCCTGGCTTTGTGCTCAGGCATCTCCCACTCCCCAAGTCTCTGCACCCTGCCAGGCCCTAGACAGCAGCATAAATCTGCACGGGGTGCAGGACCAACTTCAGACCTGCTGAGATTTCATCTCATGAAACGTTGACATTGCAACCACCTTCTTCTTCCTTCCTGCCAACCTTTGTCATCCCTGGAAACCTTATCGAGCCAGCTTCTCCTCGGCTTACCGGCAAGACAACTAATCACGGACCTAACAGCTCGTCAGCTTCAAATGCAGCTGCCTCTGTCCTGTGCCTGGCTGAGAAAATCAATGTGCCTTTGAGTTGCTGTGCATATAGAGGGCCTGGCCTCTGAGAACAAAAGGAGTCAGACTGCTGAGCAGTCCCACGCACAGGACTGGAAGTTTTCCTGGCCTGAGGGGAGGCTTATAGCAAGTGATGTGTTAAACGGTAGATCCAAATATCTTTATCATGCCCAGAACTGAAGAAACAGCTCAGGTGGGGGGAGCGATCAGAGCTCCAGGGCTCTGTGAGAGGCTGTGTGCCCATCCAGAAAGGGGACTGGCAGCTGCCATGCCTGGCATCAGGTAGCTTTTGAGTCCGTGGGGCCTGATTGAGTGCACGTAAGGAGCAGGCAGAGCCCCAACTCAGAAGTCCCCATCTCCTATACAACATCATGCCCCGGGTACACCCCCACTGCAGTTTCCCAGTGGAAAAGATAGCCCACCCCCTGTCCCAGAGGACACCCGCTGGGCTTCCTAGCCCTGGCCCAGCCAGAGGAAATGCAGGAGAAACGCCAGTGAGATGTGAGGGTTGACCTTTCCCGAAAAGCCTTTCTTTGGGGCTGTTGAAAAATCCATGCTGGTGGTAGATGGTTCACAGCAAAAGGTTCCCATTAACATAAGGTGTTTCTTCCTACTAATAATTAAGAAAAACTCAAATTCAGATAGCACAGGGTACCACGTGTGGGAGGACGTGGGAGGGACGGTCCCTTCAAGTTCTCGTGGGCCTGTCATTCGGACAGCCGCATAGGGACATCCAGGAAACCTGAAAGTAACTCAGCACTCACAGCCCAGCAATCCCAGGTCCAGGCACACTTGTACACGCACAAGGACACGGGCCTGAGAAAGTACCTTGACACACTGTCTGCAATGCTGGGAACCTGCAGAGAATCTAAAAGGCCGCCAGTTGGGGATTGGCTCAGGTGTTTATACAGTGGGGTACTAGAAACAGGATGAAGTGATCTCACAAATGTCAACATAGATACAGCTCATGGGGCCAAGTGGGAAAAGTAGGTAAGCTACAAGGCCACACACACGCATGCACACACACACACACACATACACGCAAACACACACATATGCACACATACACGCAAACACATACATACACTCGCACACACACACACAAAACCCCACCCAACTTGAAGAGCTCAGCTTTGAAGCATCCCTGATCACTCCAGCCCACTTGGAACCCCCAGGATGCTTGCCGTAAAAGCTCAGGCACTGTGCTTCTCAGCACCGTTAATGACCTTCATGTATGGACACAGCTGTCCCCTCCATGGCCAGTGCACTAGCGGGGCAGAGCAAGCTCTCCCACTCCCTCCCAGCCACCCTCAGGGCTGGCACAGAGCAGGTGTGTGCTCAGCATTTGTCGCCCCACTCAGCAGGCAGCTCCCTGTGCTCCAGTGAGACACCACCACACAGCACATCACTTCAAGTGGCTTCTCCCAGAGGCCCCGACAGCAAACCTCCTCACATTGTCACCAGCCCAGGCTGCCCTGCGCCCACCACCCCTTCCTTGCCGCCTGCATGACACCTGGAAGTCACTGAGGCCCCTGGCCACCGCCCTTCTCCTCCCTCCATGCTCTGAGGGCACAGACTGTCATCCACAAGTGTGAGCGCCACAAAAAGTCCCAACATAAATATGGCCCCCAAATAGCCATAAATCATCCCAATTCCATCTGGTGACAATTCTAATTTATAACACAAGGGAAGGAGATGAGCACTGCGGTTTTTTTTCCTTGGGCTTCTCAGCTGCTGGGAGGGAGAATCCACCCTGCTGCCGCTCCTGGCAGAAGTTCCTGATTTACGGATTACTAAAGATGAAACACACCAGCCCTGGTCAGCGTGGATTCCCGCAGCCCTGCGAGCGCGGCGTGAGCAGCCCCCTGAGTCGGCCTCCCTCCAGGCTCCTCCTCACTTTCTACCTCCCGCTGCAGCCCAGGAGGTGAGGGCCCTCTGGGCTCCCTGCACGGTGGCTAATGTACCTGCACCATCACTGGTCACAGCCCCAGAGGTGGGAGCTTGGGTAATCTGCATTTTAATGTTCCAGGAAGTTGATTATACCAGCTGTGCAAACCCTGAGCACAGGCGAGTGGAGGGAACCGGAATTTCTTGGATCAGGGCTTTTCTTTCTGCATCATCATAAAGCATTGTTATTAGACATTAAAAAAAAAAACATATAAAACAAAAGTTATCTCTCTCTTTGGGGAAATATAATAAAATATAATAAAAGCCATCATATGCTATATTTAACAGCCATAAGAAGCACATGATTAACACAGAAAAAGTCATATTGACAAAGTGCATCACAAAAAAAGAAGTCAGCATGGAAGGGCAACCCATTGAACTCAAGTGGGTTTATGGTCCAAGCCGTACCTCCCGGCGCGCTAGGGACTCAACACAGCAACAGACTCCGGACACCTCTCTCTGACCTCTTAGAAATACCGGGTAGATTCCCAGCCAGCTTCTCAGCTCCTGGCCCAAAGCAGCACCTGCCATACTCCTGGGGAAAAGTCTTTCCCAGGGGCAGAAAGAAACACAGAGAAGTTCATGCTTGCTAACTAGTGGGCCAAGAACTTGCCACCTTCACCTCGATTCACGCCCTCTCCCCCCATAGCTGTGACACAGGGCTCAGGCCCTCAAATAGGTGGAAACAGGAAGGAGGGAATTTCTCTGTGGCTGCCCAAGGTTCAGAGAGCCTGTGGGATCAAAATGACTGTAAGGAAACCAACCTGCACCCAGTCTTCACTGAAAGCCAAAACCTCACCTTTGCCCAAGATGTTTCTGCAGCACCCCAACCCTGCAAGAATCACACGCTCCCTGTAAGTCCATCCGGGGAGCTTTAACCTCTACTAAAGCTGAAAAGCCCAGGGCTGTCCGTGGAGGGAGTGAAGCCTAGCTGGGGTAGGGTAGAGGGGAGACCACCAGGTCAGCAGAGGCAGGCAGGGGCTCCCTCAAGAGGGACGCTCCTTCCTTACCCTGCCACCCCTCCCCCTGACACCTTGCAAACTCTCCGAGTACCGCAGGCTCTTCTGTGATAAACACCGTACATGATTCCAGGCCCTCACAAACCCCCATCTATACACCCATGACTCCCTAGAAACAGGAGTGCTTTAGGTCAATCCAGTTTCTCTGAAAACTTGAATCCAGACTCTAAAGAGTAAGAAGGTAGAAAAAATAGAACAAAAGCAAAAACCAGGGTCTTGACAAAGTTTCTTTTGACAGAGGTAGCTGGTGCCAACTTACACCAAAGCAATTCCACTGTGCACGGCTGTTCTCTCCTGGGGGCCGAGAGAACCTGTTCTGCTCCTTACCTCTACTCCCTGGACCTTGAGTTTCATATGGTCCTCTCTGGTCGTCTTCCCATCTTTCCTCTTTTTCCAGCAGTACCCATCTTTCCTGTATTTCACTTTCTTCCTGTTGTAGAGGATCATGGAGCCATTCTGCGGTCTGGAAACAACAAATGGTTAAGTTACCAAGAGAACCAAACAGAAGGAAAATTTATGAAGAAAGATATCGTCGACCAGTAAAAGTCTCTACAGAAAAGCAATATTCCACATTTGCTGGAACATAATTTTTCACCTTTTATTGCAGCTCCCTGGATTAACCATGTTTTATGGCCAGCCAAAATTTGCTTTGGATTTGGTACCTAATGAATTAAATGTGTCAATGATAGGCTTAAAAAACATTCCCTCAGTAATAACCACAAGCTAATCAGGATATACAATGTGGGGGCCCGAGCTCTGCCCTGAAAAGTAGACAAAACCAAGAGAGAGCAGAAAGAGCCGGGGGTGTCACGGCTGCCTGCAATATGTTATCTCTTGTAGAAGGATTTTCTGCACATCTTTTAATCCATCACCCAACATTAAGAGATAAATAAGTTTAACACAGATGCTGGATGACTATGTTAAGAGCAGACCAATGGCAGAGCTAGTCGGAAGGCCAAGCGCCCTCAATTCACGGCCCGCGACGATATGACTGTTAGATACAAAGAGCTTCCGTTCTGCTTCTCAGCGAGCTAAGTGCCTGATTCTTTCCCATTTGGGCTTCAGCTGTCAGAGGTCTCAGAGGTCTCCAAGTAAATCCAGGTAAATTCATCTGTTCAGTCTACAGCCATGGTACCTTAGGAAAAGAGTTGCCCGCTTGCTAAAGGCTATAAGAGTAAGCTGGCCATTCTTGTGATATTTAAAAACAACAAATAAAAAGAAACTTGAATTTTTCCAGAAAGAAAACAGGCGTCGACCACAGATAGCAGAGGATTATGATGTGCATATCTGCCATTGAGGTGGTCACATAAGTGGTTTGGAAACTCTAAGGAGAGAAAAGATGAAGCCTCTCTGGCAGCTAAGGGCAAGCGCTTCCACGGTGCAGTTTTGGCAGGTGCAGGCAGATCCGACCTCCAAGGAAGCCTTCCCTGAAAGCTAGCAGCACCCCTCCTGGTGACATAAGAGAAGGAGGGACAGAGGTCAGCATGGCGGCTCACACCTGTAATCCTAGCAGTCTGGGAGGCCAAGGCAGGTGGATTGCTTGAGCTCAGGAGTTTGGGACCAGCCTGAGCAAGAGCAAGACCCCATCTCTAAAAATAGAAAAACTAGCCAGGCATTGTGGAGGGCACCTGTAGTCACAGCTATTGGCAGGGGAGGCAGGAGGATTGCTTGAATCTAGAGTTTGAGGTTGCTATGAGCTATGTACCACGGTGCTGGACTCAGGGCACCAAGTGAGACTGTCTCAAAAAAAAAAAAAAAGCAAAGGAAGGACAATGATTCTGCATCCCTGGAGGTCAGCACGGGTCTGCCAACCCACGCTCAGGGAAGGTCAGGGAGCTCTTCATACAAATAAGACAAATGTTGCTGGTGTGTTTCTCTGCCACAGAAGAGGTGAGGAACGATAACTCAGCCAGCCCCTTTCCTTGCTGCTTCCTTTGAACAATAGGCCATTACACAACTGGGCACAGAACATCGGGCTATGCATGGCTCAGTATTCCATTGTCTGTAGAGGAAAAGAAAACTGCCGGGTGACTGTAGCTAATTGTACTTCCCACCCAGCCCTGACTAGTCAGTGGCAATATGATGACTAAAAGGCAGTCCCATCGCAAATTATAGACTTGGAACAGCGACTCCCAATACTTCATTGTTTGCCGATCAGGACGCAATTGGTTTGTGCCAACGTTGGTTTCCTGCCTGAGCCTGTACCGGCTAAGACAATCAGGAAGTGGTTCCACACACTTGTCACAATGCCGTCACCTGACAGTCTCTGTCTCATTCCTACAGGTCTGCATGGAAAACCTTAGAATTCACTTTCATTTCTAGAAGGCTCTTTCCACATCAGCCCCGTGCTAGTTTCTTGTCCCTAATCTTCAGAGGGGTGTGAGCCCTCCTGTGCCCTGACAGGGCCGTTAGAAGGCCCTCAAGGTCACCTGCTATGCGTGGGGCTCCTGACTGAGGAATAAGCAAAGGAATGTGTCCCAGCAATCGGGCTGTGCACTGGCCTGTCCTCCCCAAGGAGGAATGAAGAGTCCCCTACGAGAGTGCTGCAGGGACAGCTGGTTATGGAAGACGCAGCCACTATAGAAGACCTGGCCTGGATCCAGCCCACCTGCTTCTGAGCAAAGTCACAGATTAGCTTGTCCCCGCTAAATATGGTCAGTACATTTCAGCAGCGTCTTCAGACCAACTGCCCCCAAATTGTACACTGTATGACCCAGGTTGAGAGGGACTCTCCAACGCACTGTTAGGTACACAGAATCACAGCTGCATCCCCCACCTCCCAGGAAACCACCTGCCTCTGGGAATGTGCCCTTGGGCACTCTGAGAATGGCCTGTCATTGGACACTTTAAGCAGGACACAGTCCCACAGGGAACTTAGTGTCCAACGTAAACAGCCTTCATAAATGGAATCGTCGTTTTAACTCGCACACCTAACAGTGCTTAATCCACCAATCTGACATTATTGGGACTTGCTCCTGCTCTGAATGACGCAGGAAGATCCTCACCACAGCTCAGGGGCCCGAGGACGGCAGTGGGGAGCGCGGGTGGGTGCAGGAGGCCCACGTGCCACAAGGCAGGAAGGTAAGGCTGCTCGCCCTCTCCAGAATAGAATCAGGAGCAAGTCGGAGCTGGTGGGAAGGGATCTGAGGAAGAAAGGAAGGAAAAGGGTGCTACTCGAGGGGCAAGAGAGGTCGGGAGGCCAGGGGGAAGTGGGGGGGGGGGCTTAACACACTTCTTGACCGCATGAAAGGTAACACCGCCTAAGGAGAGCAGGGGAGTGGGAGCAGAGCTTCAGACAGAGAGGCTCCTGATACGGCACAGAGGAGGCCGGGGAGCCTGCCACTTGACACTGTCACCAGCTTCCGGTTACTGGCTCCCACTGTGTGCCTGGTGATATGGACGCAGCCCCTGCAGCTCTATCGCTCTAGCTGTTTTCTTTATCTATGCGTATCATGTATTGCTGTGCATCCTCATACCAATCCCAGGAGGTAGGTACTGTTACCATTCCTCACATATAAGCAAACCTTCTAGCCAAAAAGTGTCCGAGTGGGGTAACCTCTGAGTCAGTCCAACCCCAGAGCCACTCTGAGGCTGCTCGGTTAGCACAGACTGTGGGGCCAGTCTGGGTCTGGGTTTGAGTCTCAGTTCTGCTCTAAGAGCTGGACAGGCGTTAGCACCCTGCCAGCACCCCGCAGCCAACAGGCAAGGCCCAGTATGCACTCTCAGAACTCCCCTCTGCTGGTGAGTTCCAGCTGCCCACAGGGGTCACCGGCAGTGGGAGGGAGGTGAGAGAATGCTTTATTTTCCTTCCACACTCCCTGACTGGTGCCAACTGAGCTCTAATCCTCATCTTGGGATCTCCTGGGAGATCTAAACTGACAGAAGCTAAACTGAGGCTGATGGTCTAATAGGGCCTCAAGGAAATCTTCCCAGACCTCCATAGCCACAGTGCAGAGGAATGTCAAGGAAACAGGTGGACAATAGGTACTTCATTCTCACTACAGAGACATCTAGCCAAGTAATCCTTTTATCTAAAAGACTCCTAGCTGGCAAAACTCATAATGCCCAGTGCCACCTGCAAAAAGATCATGGAGTCAAGGGAAGCCTACACAAATCGAGAAGTAAAGAAACAGGTATATAATTAAGATACATGCGTATAAGCTATTGATTGTATAGATAGATAGGTAGATAAATGGAATGAGAGTAGACCCATTTACTGCAGAGAAAAAGGAAATTAAATATCTAGGCATAAATCTAACACGGAATTCTCAAAATCTAAAAAGAACAACTATAAAAATGTTCTAAAGTAGACAAAAATAGGTTTCGTTAATGTACAAAACCATAACTTGTTCTGTTTAGGGGGAGTCAAGATGACGAAAACGTCAGTCTTCCCAAAGTTAATTCATAACTGGGATATCATGACAGTGAGACTCCATCGGGATTCTTTTCCAGATCTAAAAAATTTTATTATGTGTATTCAAAAGGAAAAAATACTGAGAATACCCAGATACATCCCCCAGAAGACCAACGTAGAGGAGTGGCCCTACCTGCTACTATAACGTATTATAAAAGCTCTGTATTTTTGAAAAGTGTGGAATTGAATGAATCAATAGGCAAGCCCATGGAACGGGGTAGAAAATCCAGAAGTATTCTCACGTATACAAATTCAATATGTATAGGTGAGGTATCTGAAGTCAGTGGGGGCGACTAACTTTTTAATAAGTGAAACTGGGTTATCTAGATAGTCATATGGAACAAGATAAAATTGGATCTACCCCTCACACCACACAGAAGCATCAATTCCCAATGGAAAAGGGATTTCAATGGAATAAATAAAACCATAAAAGATAAATAAATAAATAAATAAATAAAACCCTAGAGGAACATGCAGGTGCATTTCTCTATAATCTGAGAGTCAAAAAACACTTCCCTACCCATGATTCACGACCCAGCAACAATATGTGAAAGATGGGTAAATCTGATGACATAAAAATAAAACTGCCAGACTGTTTTCCAGAGCGGCTGCACCATTTTCCATTCCCACTAGAAGTGTCTGAGGGTTCCCCATTCTCCGCCTTCTCCCCGACATTTGGCATGGTCTGTCGTTCGGATCATAGCCGCCCTAGTGGGTGCGTAATGTTTCCATCTGCATTTCGCAAACGGCTAACAATACTGAGCATCTTTTCATGTCCTTATGAGCCATTCATATCATTTCCTCCATGAGATGTCTATGGGAATCTTTTGCCCAGTTTTAATTGAGTTGCTTGTCTTTTTATTTTTGAGTGGTAACAGCTCTTTACATATAATCTGGATACAGGCCCTTTATCAGATATGCGATTTGCAAATACTTTCTCCTGCTTCATGGTTTCTTTGAAAGAGCAAAAGTCTTCAGTTTTGGTAAATTCCAATATATCAAGTTTTTTCTTTTTTTGAATAGTGCTTTTAGTGTCATGCCTCAGAATTTTTTACCTAATACAAGGTCACAAAGATCCATGATGTTTTCTTCTAAGGGTTTTCTATTTTTAGCTCCTGTATTTAGGTCAGGGGTCCATTTTGAGTTAGTTTGTGTGTATGGAATGGAGCAAGGCTCTGAGTGGCATTTGGTATTTGAATATCGGATTATCTCAGCACCATTTTTTAAAAGCTTATTCTTCCCTCTCCAGTTCCCTTTGAATTAATAAATTGTCCACGAACATAGTCTGGACTTTATATTCTGTCCCATCCTCTGCTGTGTGCCAGGACCACAGTGCCTTGATTCCTGCAGTTTTATAGTCAGTTTGAAACCAGGGGTTATAAGCTCTCCAACTTTTTTCTTCTTTTTCAAAACTGTTTTGGCTATGTCTTGTGTATTTCCAGATGCATGTTAGGATTAGCTTGATGATTTCCGCAGGAGAAAGCCTCCTGGGAATTTGGAAGGAGCTGCATTGAATCCAGCGATCAATTTTGAGAGAATTGCCATCTTCATATTGAGTCTTCCAATTGCAGAACTTGGGATGTCTCTCCATCTAGATAAATCTTTAATTTCTCTCAGGGAGACTTCGGCTTTCAATGTATGGGTTTTACATTTTGTAAATTAAATGTATCCCAAGTACTTTATTCTTTTTGATGCTCTTGTGAATGGAATTGTGTCCTTAATTTCATTTTTTGATTGTTCATTTGTACTATATAGAAATACAATTGACTTTTGTAATTGATTTTATAACCCATGATCCTTGCTAAACTCATGTATTAGTTCTGGTAAATTTCTTTGTAGATTCTTTAGGATGCTGACATATATAATTAAGTCACCTGTGAATAAAGATAGTTCATGTTCTCCATTTTTTATTGAGATTGCCTTTCATTTCTTTTTCTTCATTTATTGCACTGGCTAAAACCTCTAGTACAAGGTGGACTAGCAGTGATAAGAATAAAAACCTTGCCTTGTTCCTGATTTTAGGGGAAAAGCATCCAGTCTATCCCCATTAAATAGCTATATCAAAGACTTAGGATAATAATGAAAAGGATTCAAAAAGCAATTTGAAGAGGCTCCCACTGACCAAAGATGTGTTGATCAAAGTATCTGTATAAACAATAACTATGTGTACAGTAGAGCAAAATACATTAAATTTATTTAAATTCATGAGTTCTTAATAGCCCTAAAATAAACCAACAAAAATCTTATTCTCTTTGTTGGAGGATGCTAGTAACCCAACACACTATTTTGAAAACTGGAGGGAAAAGAAAAAAGTGGGCAAAGGGAGAATTAGGCATTTATTCTGCCTTCCTTGTACAAACTGTTCTTTTGAGTTACCACATAGGAAAAGAGAGGACTTTCTCTATAAGAGAACCCCAGGCAGTAAAGGAAGAAGAAATAAGAGAATCTGACTGTGATCCCTAGTGAATTAATGGATCTGGGCATAGATCAGCAATGGTGGCTGATATCACAATAGAGACGACCAGACAGTGTATGTCCCCTGCTGTGGTTCACATGTGTTCCCCAAAGTTCATGCGTTAGAAACGTAATCCCCAGTTCCACAGTGTTGGGGAGTGGGGTCTACTAAGGGGAGATTAGGCATGAGGATTCGGCCCTCATGAATGGATGGATGACATCATTGCAGAAGTGGATTAGTAATGGCAAAAGTGGGTTAGTTATGAAGGAAGTGGGTTAGTTATGGTAGAAGTGGGTTAGTTATGGAGGAATGCCTTTGTTATAAAGTGAGCCCCGCCCCTTCTTGCTCGTCCCTCTCTTGCTAGTCTGCCTTCTGCCATGGACAAAGCAGCACGGAGGCCTTCACTGGCTGCCATGCTCTTGGACTTCGCAGCCTCCAGAACTATGAGCCAAATAAATGCCCATTGTCTATAAATTACCCAATCTGCGGTATTCGTTATAGCATCACACTTGGACTATGACATCCCCTATGGAAGCACATTTTGCTGCTGCCAAAAAAATTGAAAATTGACCTTGAAACTATTCAGACTTCTTGATCTAACCTTGACTTTGCATGACCCACAGAGGGCAATGGAACACGGCAAAGCACAGCATGGGAACCATCAGCAAAACCCAGGCTGTGGGAAACTCTACAAAAGACCTGGCTTCTTTAACCAACTCTGAGAAAGAATGAGTGGGGAAGGGAGACCAAAAGAGCAGGAAAGTGCTGGGATGGGAACATACAGATTAAAGGAGACAAAGAATTAGATCAACTAATTGCTATGCGTAGACCTTGACTGAGGCAAACAAACTGAGCAAGATGGCATTTTCACGTGGTAGGTAGGCTTTCAAAAAAAGTGAAAAGACAGCATTTGTGAAACAATTACAATTTTGGACAGTGACCGGAATTTTAGAATTATTTAGGGTGGTCATTGTAGTACAGAAGCATTTTTTAAAAAGAGATGTTATCTTTTAGAGATATATACTGAAATATGTATGGAAGAAATTACACAATGCCTGACATAGGCTTCAAAATCATGTCAGAGGAGAGGATGAAACAAGACTGGCCAGGTGTTGACCACAGTTGAACGTGGGTGATCCATGTATGGGAGCTTATTATATGAGTCTGTCCATATTTGTAGATGTTTGAAACTTTCTGTAACAAAATGGTCTTTTAAAAAAAGGTAATGGTGGGATTGGGAGTGGAGGCTAGGTGACATCTTAAATCTTGGCTCAACTCCTTATGAGCTGTGTGACCTTGAGCAAGTGACTTGGCCTTTCTGTTGTAGTAGACGTGATGTACGCAAGGTGCCCCACACGCTGCCTAGCATGCAGTACATGATCCTTGTCACTAATAAAGGTAACAGGTGCAGCCCCTGTCTGCAGCATTTTCCCTGCAGAGAGCTGAGAGGGTAATGAGAGAACTGAGAGAAATGAAAGGATGCGTTTCGGGGTGCAGCTGGGAAACCCATCCAGGGAGGGGGCTGTCCCCAAACACACGAGGCTGCATACGCACCCATCATGTTAGGGTGTGACATATTTTTCAAATTAGATAGATATACAACAATTGATAATTGAAGATCAGAGGTGTTCTTTTGGGTGTGGATATTAAATAGGAATTTATGGAGCAACTGGGGGTTGAATCCAAGACTGGGTTAATTCTATGAAGTGGACACCCTGTCCAGGGTCTAAAAATCAACATCCCACAAACAGGTCTGGTTTGTGGACTTTCCTCCTAGAACGTTCACTTTCCCGGTGATTAGCTGATCGTTTCCAGGACCTCACAAGCCCCAATTTTGTCTGGGCAGACAACTGAGGCCCAGCCTGCCATCTCAGCGACCTGTGGACTTACAAGGGACTGTTCTCTTGTTAGCCCATTCCACCAGCCCTGGCCAGAGGCAGAAGACTTTTCACAGAAGGACCTGTTCAACTTGGCCAGCCACTGCGCTATTGAATTCCTGAGATCTGTTACTCATAGCATCCTTTGAAGAACAGAGCATGTCCTCGTTCCTGGTGGGGCTCCATGAACAATATCTGCATGGCTTCCAAACAGCGAGCATCTCCAAACTATTCTCCTTTTTTTTAGCCAGAACCCAAAACCTGGGGTGTCTCTGCCCTTTCATTCCATTGCCTTTGGTCCTACCCCTCCTGCCATAAGGCCCGGGGAGGAGCCTGGCTAAAGGAAAACGTGGTTCCTGCAGTTCAGCCTGCCTCCCAGCCATGACCCCAAATGTGAAACAGGCTCTCATGTTAAAGCACAGACTATAGTGTCCTAGGGCAGTGGATGCTACTTCTGAGGCCAGTGCTGAATCTCCGTTCTAGTGGACAGTCAGAAAATGAGAAATGCCACACTTATTTGCAGATTATGTATTTTTTTTCTTTTCTTTCTTTCTTTTTTTTTTTTTTTTTTTTGAGACAGAGTCTCACTCTATCGCCCCGAGTAGAGTGCTGTGGCACCACAGCTCACAGCAACCTCCAATTCCTGGGCCTAGGCAATTCTCTTGCCTCAGCCTCCCAAGTAGCTGGGACCACAGGCATCCACCACAACACCTGGCTATTTTTTGTTACAGTTTGGCCAGGGCTGGGTTTGAACCCATCACCCTCAGTATATAGGGCCGACGTCCTACCCACTGAGCCACAGGTGCCACCCAGATTATGTATTTTTTATGTACCTCTACCTTCCTTTCTGATCTTTCCAACACAGAATGGCCTGATATAAATACACTAGAGGCATGTGGTCTGGACCAAAATGTCAGTTAGAACCATGACAACTGCTACCGCAAGAAGACCTTCTATTTATTTGTTTATTTAATTAAATTTTTTTTTTCGGTGGAGAAAGCGTCTCACTCTGTTGCCCTTGGTAGAGTGCTGGAGCATCATAGCTCATAACAACCTCAAACTCTTGGGCTTGAGCAATCCTCTTGCCTCAGCCTCCCAAATAGCTGGGACTACAGGCACCTGCCACAATGCCTGGCTAGTTTTTCTATTTTTAGTAGTGACAGGGTCTCACTCTTGCTCAGGCTGGTCTTGAACTTCTGAGCTCAAGCAATCCACCCACCTCAGCCTCCCAGAGTGTGGGGATCACAGGCGTGAGCCACTGTGCCTGGCTAAGACCTTCTATTTATCAAGAATTTACCACATGCCAGATGCAGGGCAGGACCATTTATACTCATTTTTCATTTTGATTCCACAGTAACTTCAGTAGGTGAGTAGTGTTAACCTCATTTTACGGGGACACAGATTTGGAGCACAGAGAAGGGAGATAACTTTCCCAAGGTCACACAGAGGACAAGGACAAAACCAGGAAATCGCCCCACTGTACCCCTTCCTGATGCTGCAAACCCTGGGCATGTCTCAGCCCCTCCTTCCCACTCTTCAGCGGTACGTTCACGGGGAACCAGCCCCAGCAGAACACTTCATGTAAAGGAAGGACAGTCTGAGCCAGATATAAATTGTTCCTCTAGTCCTTCCTTTTGTTGCAAGGGGAGGAAGAAGCCTGGTAAAGGAATGTCTCTTCCGCTTATCTCTTGCGCACAAACCCTGCGAGAGCAGTAATTGATGGCTCATGCGCAGCAAGGCTGATAGAACACCAAATAGAACCCCAAGGAGCCAGGGCGACAACCCAACTCTCATGGGAAGGGGCTGGCTTATTAACTTCCAACCTGGAGACTTCTTCTGACTTGTTTATAGGGTTTTTGCAGTTTGGAGTGGGGGAGGATCAGTAAAGCTGGTCACGTGCACCCCCACCCAGTCCAGCCAGGCCACTCTCAGCTATCTATGGAATGACGGGGAAGACCACGCTGTCAGGCCCAGCCCAGGCTGCAATCTGCCAGATATGAAAACCAATTGCTTTTCATAATAAATTCCAGCTGGAGCCATAGAAATAATAAGGACGAGGAGAAGGTAACACCAATTTGCTTTATTTGATTAGCTCCTTCTTGGGCGGTCCAACCCGGTTTCTTTTCATTAAAATAAGGGCAAATTGAAAATCGTAAAAGAGGCTTTCTTATCAGAGAACAAACGATTGGGTAGATTCATAGGCCTAAAAGCCCCCAAAAGCCATCAGGCATGGCGATTTCGCCCGCTCTTGCCGTTTTAGATGAGCAGGTCCCATGAAGCTGGTGCTCCCAGAGAGCTTCATTTGAGGACTCTCAGCGCTTATTTTCGTTTTTCTGAATAGGAGCAGAGACAGCCATCAGTGCTGCTCCAGATCTAGCATTTTCTGTAGTCTGTCTCCCTTAATCCTCACCATCACCCTGGCAAGAAGGCCAACCCCAGGCAGCCAGGCAGGAGGAGAACCTCCCAGCCTCTCTAAGGGCCAAGGACTCTGTGCGGAATGGAAAACAGGTGAGAGGTAGCTGGGCTTCCAGAACGGGGAGGCAAAGTCAATGTGTATTTCCCAAGGATCATTAAATGCAGGCTGTTACCCAGAGTTTTGTTCATATAAGTTGTCACTGGAGGTCACTGACAAGAAAAGGCTACCCATTCGGGAAATGGTAATGACTAGGTCACTCCAGAGCAGTCTGCAGGGCTCATTAGTGGACTCTTCCATGGACCTCCCAGGGGCTCCACTTGAAATGCAAGGATGGCATTCAGAGAGTTATTCGGTTAATACTTACTGAGCAGCTATTATGAACCAGGCATCTGTGCGGGGCCTCTGGGTGCCCTGCCTCTGCACTGACTCTCGGAGGTCTGCTCGGGCAGGCCCCAGAGCAGGAGGAGGGGAGGTTACCCATGGAGACAGTGGAAGAGAGGGTTTGCTCCCAGCTGGCAGCTGCAGGACTGTGCCCAGAACATAGCATCTGCCAAGGCCAGGGCACAGTCAGCTGAGTCCCTAGGAAAGAGCTGCTGGTCGAAACAGCAGCAAGGTCCGAGGCCTGAGGAATGCAGCCTGCGTGTGGCTGGCAGGCAGAGACTGAGTGCGAGGGCAGAAGATGGGGCTGGGGAGCATTTGGGCCACCTGAAGGAGGGTGGATCTTACTCTAAGTGTGATGAAAGACACAGAATCCAATTGTATTAAGGGCAATGGAGAAAAAATTAGGACTCTGGACTTTAACCTAAGGGTGATCCACAGTGTTAAGACGGCACAAACTAACTCTGCCAATGCGACTTGGGCAGGTGCAGTGAGGGAAGAGCATATGACAGAGAGCTGTGTCCTCCCCATCCCCACAAAAACGTGACATGGGACACTTAGGCAGAGAGATGAATGAGAGCAAAAGTCAGACGGAAAGAACCAGGCAGGTGCCTTCCAGACAGCGGGAACAGCTTATCCCAAGGGGCCAGACCAGGGGCATCTGTGGGTCCTCAGAGAATTCTGAACTTCACTTCCATGAGCATGTGAAGCCATTGCTGGGGTTTAAGCAGAGAAATGGGATAATCAGTTAGACTTGGCAAGTCTGGCTTGTTTTTCTGCCTCCTCCACCTTTGTAACTTGTAAACAGCAAACACTCCATAAATGCTTGTCAAATGAGTGAACCAGTCAAGGAACCTGGTGGCTTTTCTAAATATATATATATATTTTTTTTAATTTTAATTTTAAAACCTTAAAATTAACCTTACACTTAAATCCTTTAGCCAATGATGAGGCAAACAAAATATGGGGTTTTGGAAGAGAGAGTTTAAATGGTGCCATCTTTCTTTGGATTCAACACTGTCCTCATGGAAGAGGCCCTTCTGTTCCTGCTGCCTGGTACAGCTGGGTGACAGAAGCCAAAGACTGGCGCCGCAACAGGAACATCACTCTGATGCCACCCTATGTCTGGCCCACATTCAAACCCACCACAGTTTCGTCCAGCCAGAGCACGCACCTTCTACATGGAGCTTGGAGCTGCCATGGCCCCTCACTTGTCACATTCCAACACCGATATTTTATTAATAATCCAATGTAAATCTGAGAGAAAATTAATGTGTCACCTCCTAGCAAGAAGGACTAAACATCTCAATGTGACGGTCTGTTAGAGTTGTCATTTATCATTAGCATGCAATTCAAGGCAAGCTTCCCACATTCTGGTGGGAGCTTTCGAGCAATGAATCTCTGGGAATTAGCTTCTGGTCCAATTATTCCTGTCCCCCCCCTCCCCCACCTACCTAAGAGATAAATTCTGCCTCATTGGGAGGGAAAAAAAAAAAAAAGAAAACGGGGAAGAGGGAGTTTGCTATTCTCCTTCCTGGTTGAAATCAATTTTTCTCAAGGAGACAAGGCAATATTCGTTTTGTGAGAAGGGAATAGGGCTATACGCTAAAGGCCAATAAATGGAGCCGTTCTGATGAAAACTTCCTCAAATCAAATGTAGGGGAACCTCTTAATAGGCTTTGTTCTCTTTTTCCATAATCCATAACTATTAAGAGAAAGATGGGCAGAGAGAAGATTACACCAAGGGGCAGCTATTGTAAACATCAGGCGGGATCATTGTCCAGGTGGGTCCAGAGAGGTCACTGCAGGCCCTGGTCTGTCCATCCCCTCGGTATGTTTTCGACAGGTCCCTAAAAGCCAGGCACCATCTTGGGCCCTGGGAACTCAGTGCTACCCAGATAAGCGAGGCCTGGTCCTCAGGGAGCTTACTGTCTAGCAAGGAAATGGGGCAATAAAAAATAAACTAATAAAAACAGGTGAGTGCTATAAAAATCACCCAAGATGGAAATTCTATGCATTAAAATAGAATTGTTTTGTCTCGTAACTTTTTCTTTTTATCTTTAGTGCAAAACATAAAAATGCACTCTGATGTAAACCAGGCTTCTGGTTCCAAAGCAGACAGAGTAGTTGGGATGACCCAGCAGATACCAGTGCCTTGGCTCAGCCACCAGGAGTGGAACTCAGTGACCATCCCTGCACCTGCAGACTGACCACATAGTGCACCCCAGCATCATCAACCCCAGCCCAGAAGGCCAGGGACAAAGGGCTGGAGGTCCCTGTGTCGGCAAAGTGCCTCCAGACCTAGTGTCCTCCAGCCGGCCCTGCTCATCTCCTGGACACACCCCTCGGGCAGAACAAAACCAGTCTCGGCAGGGATGGTGTCTCCCCATGACAACAGACCCCTGCCAGGCCCTGCCCTGACATCATGCGCCCCCACAATGACACTGGGCAGGCTGAGCTGTCCAGCTCTGTGGCCTCCATGAGGGCAGAGACCATGCCTGTCCCGTCGGGCCTGTAAGGAGCTTCTCCTTTAATCTGTGCACCACATCTCAGAGACTGATCGACACCCACAGTTGCAGCTGCCAGGTGGGGTGTGCACTTAGCCAAGGCCCGCCTGCCACAGAGGGGAGCTGTCATTGCTGTCCTCCTTCCCCCCATCTTGTTACTTTAGAGTCACACATCAGCTTGATTGAGTCTCACACACGCACATCAGCTGAGCATGCGGCCAGTGCCAGGCCCAAGATATGCCTCTACCCAGCCTGCTGGCTTCCTCCCTTCCCCTGAACCCTTCTCAGATCTTGCCTAGATGGCTTTTGGCTATTTCCAAACTTCAAACTCACCATCAAAGGGCAAAGGTGTTGCCTGGTCAGATCCCTGGGGCCACTTGTCCTTCTCAGGGAGGGCATCTGTGGGGACGCTCAGTGTGGAGCCCCAGCTGCACCTCAAGTTGGCAGCCCCCCATGCTGTGGACTGGACTGCCTCCTTCTCCACTCAGGTATCCAGGCATACAAAGATGGCTGTCCTTCAGCCTGCCACACTCCAGGCCCCGAAGAGTCCCTCCAGACACTGACTCCCATCAGCAGTAGGCATGGAGCCAAGTCATTCTGTGCTCAGAGAGAGAGGCATCCAGGAAGGAAACCCACCTTGTGCCCCACACCAGATCCTGCACCGACTCCCTGCCTGGCAGGGCTCCCAGGGGTGGTGGGGGTGAGTCCAGACAGTATCCCGGCTGCCCTGCCTGGCTGCCTTTCACCTGGGCACAGAAATCCTGAGTCTCTCCCAGGTCTCCCAGGCATGAGCTCCCAAGCTGAAAGCGCTGAGTGGTAACACCCCACCCAGGCAACGTCTCAGTCAAATGTGGATTATCTCCCACATCTAAGATGCCAGCTCCAGTGAACAGAACAAGGAATGGCAAATGGAGGGTTATGGGACAGAGAGCTTCAGGGGGTGCTCCAAAAGGTAAGCAGGGAAGGAGCTTTCCCACAGGAAAGGCCAGGTCACCCAGAGCAGGAGCCCATGGGCCAGCTGGGGCAGGACACAGAGGCCAGGAGGCTTCGGGAGCCCCAGACACAGAGGAGAGCGGGATTGTTCCTTCTCCCCGACTCTGAGTCTCCCCAAAGACTCTCTAACTGAGAGGCACCTTTTGTTTTACCAGAAGGCTCTGGCAAAAAATACAGCTGTGAACGGGGAAGCTGCTGTTTCAAATCCAGAGCCAGGGCCACAAGGGGAGCCAGGCCGGGTGCGGGGACCACCCAGGAAGCCCCTCTCTGCGCTGCCAGGAGCAGTGACCCCATCGTCCCTGAGGTTTGTCCTGCACTTACAGCACCCCTAAAACCCCTGCCAGGGCCTCCAAGGCCCCAGCCAGCCCTTCAAAATCCCCAAAAGAAATACTTGGACAAGAGTAATAGTGAAACCAGGCCCCATGTTTTTTGTCAGTGGACATCTGTGACCTGGAGGACTATAGGGGTCTATTTTCTCCTTTTTACCTGTATTTCAACTTTTCTATAATGAATGTGTATTGTTTTCTAATAAAAGAAAAAGGAAAGCTCTCTGCCATTGAGAAGTTGAATTCTTAAGGACACTGAAACCAATGTTTTACCCTCTGTGCCAGGCTCCTCCCCCACCCTCTCAGCTGCCCTGGGCGCCTGGACATCCACTGTGCTGGTGGGTCTGAGACCACCTCGTGGTCTAGCCCTAAGTGCGTCTGCTTAACGCTTCCCCAGCTCCTTGAGAGCAGGTCACGCTTTATAAGTTCCCACGGCCATGCAGAAGCCCCTCAGTGCCAGGGTGAGGTGAACCCCTTTCTGGGGGTGCTGTAAGGGCAGGGTGAGGCCATCCGTGAGGACTACAGCCCAGCAGGGAGGTGCCCCTCAGTCCTGAAGGAAGTGGGGTGCAGCGCACAGAACCCCAGAGCCCTCTCAGCCCCTCCGCGGTCACCTTTGCTCTCCTTCCTCTGCCCCAGCACCTGCCCGGCCTGGCCAGCCTCGCCACCTCCTCGGGCTCTGTGGACTCCCCTGAGCTGCTCTGGGGGGGCCTTCCTCACCCCTAGGACAGAAGTCCTGACATGCACTTGCCCTGTGAAAGGGACTCCTTGGGCTAAGTGCAAAGTCTTCCACTGGGGCCCAGCTGCTCTGCTGCCCTTTCCCACATGGCCTTACACCCCTGTGACCCAACCCTGCTGCCTCAGTGTCCCTGTGCACACTATCATCTCAGCCCAGAGTGCCCAAAAAGTACAGCTGAGACTCATGAATCAAACCCAGAGCTCCATCCCCTGACCAAAATCCAAATCCTGCTCAGTTCTTCGAGGCCAATTGCAGATGCCACTGCTACTGTCACACTCCTTCCTCTCCCCACGGGTCACTCCCCCCCATACACACACACATGCACTTGTTTTATTGCGGTTAATGCCACATCTGCCTCCCCAGAAGAAGGAGGTCCCTCTATCTTGGGGACACCAGAAGAGTGTCCTAGAACTCCAAAATTACCTCCAATGGGTTCCTAACAGGGGCTGGGAACAGAGGTGACCTGTCCTGGCTCCCTGAGGCCCCAGACAGAGCTCACACGTGCTAAGTACCTGTCGGGATCTGTGTTGAGGACTGACCCACATGAGTCCATCTGACTCTTGTAATGACCCTCTGCAATGGGTGACATTATCACTCCTCTTCACAAGCAAAGTCCACACAGCAACCATGGTGACACCAGGGTCCCAGGTAGGGAGGGCTTGATTCTGACAATGGCTTGGCCACTTCCTGTATGGCATTCCCAGGAAGAGGTTAGGACATGCACAGAGGCCCAGACGCCAAGCAAACCAGCCGAGCACTAGGAACAGGCTGGCCCTGCTCACACCTCACCAGAGGAGGCGTTCTGAGTACTTTAAATATCTCCCCACGCCAAATGTGTATATTCCCCAGATGGAAACGCACAGTGCAGACTTTCCAAGGAACTCCCACACCACTCTGGCTCTGTAGAGCTGCACCGTCAAGACAAAGGGCCTCTTCACTCAGTGTCGCCTGAGGGTGTCATGGTCAACAGAGCCCTCTGGCCCCTCTTTCCAGAGCTTGTACGTCCGAGTTACAAGCTGTGGTGGAGTGGCTGTGATGTTCCCCTGATCATGTTACTACCGTATTAATAAGGCTATTTAATGCAACGGGTTCCTTCTAAATTAACACATAAAAATATGGTAAATGTCAGACATCTCATTTCATAGAAAGCAATGTTTTACTGCCAGGGGAACCAGGTGGCAGAGGGACATGTACAAAAGCCAGTGGTGACATTAGGCAGGTGGGAAGGGCAAAGTGCCCCCGGCCAGGGCTCCCCCTTGGGCCCCTCTTCCCTGGCAATCAGCAGCCACCCTCAGAGTGTGCAGGCGTGTCCACCCTATGCCCGACACCGGGCAAGGATCCCTAGGGTGTCGGGGGTGTGGGAGGCAGGCTTAGAAAGAAACCGTGTTTCTCATCCTCCTGCGCCTGCAGTCTTGTCGGAACAAGACAGACCATCAAGTTTTCAGTTGCCTGTCATTCCTCACGATGCCCCTTATCATAAAGGATTGTTATCCCCATTTTAGGAAACCCAGACAGCTCCCAGAAACGTTGGCCCACACAGGAAGAGCTTCACATTTACAAAGGGATGAGCTCAAAATGCTAATTAGTGCCCTGTGAACTGCTCATTTAACGATGGGGCTGGTGTCACCAATCTAGGGGGACAGGAGCATGGGGAGACCCAGAGTGATGTGCACCACAGCCTAGTCTAAGATAGGAAAAGTGTGGAAACCACTAAAAAGTGCTTCCACCAACTACTTTGGCACATAAATCACAGCATATTGATATATAATGGAATAGCCCATAGTCATTAGGAAAAAAAGTCTATAAAAAATGTTATAGACCAAAAAAGTCTAAAAAATTTCTAAAAAAAATTAGAAAAAATATCTATGTTTGTTGACATGGAAAAGCTCTATATTTGAAAAAAAACAAGTTGCAATGTAGCACATGTGGTAAGGTCTCTCATCTGTGAAGTCATTTATATACCCAGCACCTGTCTATCTGCATGTCCATGTAGAAAAGCCTAGAAGGACAATGGTCTCCAAGACGTCAGCCGTGGCGCCCTCTGTGCAATGGGACATCTGAGGATTTGGGGGCTTTTTGGTTGTTATATCTTTCTGTGTGGGAAGAATGCTCTTCGGTGAGCATGTACTATCTTCACAAAAAGACAAAAGTGTTAATTTCAGTAAAATTAAAGGGGAGGGATTACGGAATTAACTCGGTGAGTATGTATGAGCACCTGCTCTGTTCCTAATCCTGCGGGCATGGAGGAGAATAAGACCAGGTTGCCGTCAACCCCGCTGGCCCATCACACTGGGGTGCCAACCTCGCCACTCCTGACGGGTGGCTGTGCCCTCCCAGTGCTCTCAGAACCTCCCACCCCCACCCCAGAAACGGCAGTCCCAACTCCAGAACTCCAGTCCCGTGGATGAATAATTCCCACCGCCCGTCACACTAAATCCTCCAAATCTCATGGGTTGGGGTAATGGCAGAGGAGGGGTTTTTGTGGGAAGAGAACCAACAGGCAGTGAGAATTCTCACCAGACTGCAGCTCCCTCCTGAAGCTTCCAGACCCTCCTGCAGCCTCCTCTCAGCGCAGGAGAAATCGGACCAGGGGTGTCAAGGTGCTTCCTGCTGTCCCCTGGCTGGTGATGAGGATGAAGCTCACATGAACCAAGGCTTATCACACAGCAGCTGTGCACAGTGGCAGCGAGGGACACTGCAGTGTGGCAGACAGCGTGCCATTGGTCCACCCAGACAACATGGAGTGGCGGCATGGTCAGGTCCTGGGCAGTGGGCAGGGGAGGCGTGTCCACCAAACACTCCTGGGGCCCTTGGTCAGGGCCTCACTGGCCCTGGAGCCTGGCCTTGACAATCAGTGACACCAGGAGGGAGAACCTGTCCCTCACGCCAGTACCTGATTACAGAGACTCTGGGATGCCACTGGAGCAGGGACAAGAGGGCCTGTGTTCTGAGTACTGCGTTCCTGTCCAAAAGGATGATGCTGCTCAGGAATAAAACCAGTACCCAGCAGACTTTCTAAAAAGCAAAATATCCTTAATTTTAGCAAGTGGAAAAATTTTTTAAAAACAATTTCTGCAGTCAGATCTCACTGGGAATGTGAGCACAACCTCAGCTTCAGGTGGAAGCCAAGCCATCCTGCAGAGATGTCCCTGCCAGCTGGGATGAGATTTAGTGTCAATTTAGGCCATCAGGTGTGAAGCTGACCAAGTGCTTGGGCCACAAGTTCGCAGCCTGCCCTCGAGCAGCTAGTTCTCATCCACCTGAGCCCTCTGACCTTCACACAAGAAACATAAGGTTGACCAGACCTAATGCCTCCACCTTGCAGGGTCAGCCTCCCTCAGGCCAGGGGATGTTGAGAGTGGCTTGAGCCCCCTGGCTGCCCTGAGGCTGCCGCCAGTAGCCTGATCCTGTACAATGTACATGTGTGCATCAGGTGGGCTCACAGCAGTGATTATGACTGTCCTGTGCTTATGACAAACCCAGAAGCTCTCTGGTCATCTGGGCTGACAAAGGACTTCAGTAATCTTCCACCCTACCCTCTGACAACCGCACTCAGGATGGATGAGACCTTTGTTACATTTCTCGCAGACCCAAACGAAAACCCAAGATCTAACAAATAAATTTAAATGCATCTAATAAAATAAAATTGGAGATTAAAAGAAAGCTGGCTTGCATATTCATGAACCGTGTGAAGACGCAAATGAGCTCTGCTAAACTCCTCATTTGTGGGGAGTCAGAGATTCACCGTGTGTCAGGAAGACTCCTCAGCAAATGTTAAGCCCGGCGAAGGCATGTTTGTCCAGGACTCACTGGACAGCGTTCACAGAGGCCACCCTGCATCACTGTTTACTTTCCACATCTACCCTGTCACCAGCACCTAACGTGAATGATTGGGCCACCTATGGGTGAAAGTGTCCCAAAGGCACAGCCCCTCACCTCCCTGTACCTGCCAAAGAGAGAGAGTCCCCCCTCCAGGGGGCTTTCCTGACCCCACAGGCCCGGCCTGGTGCATTTGCCAAGCAGCCCTTCCTACCCCGCCTAGCCCCACCCTGTACTCACACTCACACACCTGCACACACTTACACATATACACTAACACACATACACTCTCACACACACACTTACTCTTACTCACACATACTGTTGCACACTAACACACAGGGTATCACACATTCTCTCACACATAAACTCACACATACTCACACTGACATACACTAACTCACACTGTCTCAAACACACACTTTTCATACATACACACATATACTCACACACACTCACACACACATATACTCACACTCTCACAAACACTCAAACATTCTAACACACGCACACTCCCTCACACCCACTAACGCACACCCCCCAGCCCCGTCTCCATCCTCTGCGAGCTCAGAGATGACACAGACCCCCCAGCCTGCTCCCCACCTGGCGCACGCCCAGGAAGCCTCCGTGCAGCCCCGGGTGGGTGAAGCGAGAGGTGAATGATGGGGGATGATGGGCACGTAGGCAGGGCAGGGTACAGGCCTTGCTGTGGCATCTGACGTACCAAGGGGTGGGCAGTGAGGTCAGCTGAAGAAGAAAATCAGAAGAGAGGACTCAAGAACTTAAGGGAGGTTAAGGACTTGGTGGGAGGGAAGTGACATTTTCAGATCACACGTCCTGGGCCATGTGCCAGGCATCTCCCAGGCCTGGCATTGGGTCCTCAAACTCACTTGGCACAGGCATCAGACCACACAGAGGAGGGGACGAGGCTCCCGGGACCCACCTGCACAACTGCACCACCGCAGAGCCCGAAGGTGGTGGAGCTGGGCTTGGAGACCAGTGAGGGCTGATACCAGCTCCCTCCACCAGAGCAGGAACACCAACTGACAACCCTGACCCAGCCATCTGTGGCCCTGAGGAAGGAGCAGCACACTCGCTCTGCGAGGCACTTCTGACAGGGAAGTTGCCAGAATGGCAGCTGGGCCCTGTAGGACAGAGAGCATGGGGTCAGGGCTCTCTGGGAGGGCCAGGATGTGCGACCCCCTCCAGCCCACCCGGCCATAGCCACTTCTTCATAGGGTGACACAGAGCTGGAGAGGGGGCAGGGACACTTCCCTAAATCTTATCTTATTCTGCCCTTGACAGTCAGGCAAGAGGGAAAGTGAGGAGGAGGAGGAAGGGCGTGAGGATGACGTGTTCCACGAGGTGAAGCCTCTTCTTCCTCCAAAAGTGCGTTGAGATGTGAAGCTCGGTTTGCACAGCCAGTGGGGCTGGGCCAGCCCAGCGACATCTCCCAGGAAGAGCACAGAAAAAGACAGCCCACTGGTCCTGCAGACAGGATTTTCTCAAAAGCATCACCTATTTCGCCAATGGTCCTGAAGTGTTTCATTTAGCTGGAAATCATGCCCGGTCCGTTTTCCAGAGCTAACTATGCCCTAAGAAGCCCAGGCAACTTGTCTGGCAACGGAGCAGCTCCACAACCCATCCCCTCCAGTCAGAGGCCTGACACCTGCTATCTGGAAAGCAAACAGTCCAGGACACTTGTGGACGGCAGAGTCACTGCTGCCTCCCCAGCAGGAATTATGGGAAGCCTGTGTGTACCTGTATACGTGTGTGCATGTGTGTACGTGTGTGCACACACACCTTTGCACACCCACTTTGAGGGAAGGCAGGGAGTCACATGGCGCAAGGCACTCGCTATCCTCCCTGACCATGGGGTAAAACTTTGCAATTCCTTAACCTTGTCAGTCCTCCCACTGACCCAGGGATTATTATCCCCAACTCCTGAGTGCACCAAGGCTCAGCAGGTTCAGAGGCCTGAGCCCCCAGCCCATAAGTAGCAGAGCTGAGCTTCTGACCCAGGCTGGTTGGATCCAAAGGCCGGGGCCCCAACTGTGGCCCCAGCACCATGGGCCTGGAGAGGAGTTTCGCATCAGATTCATTCACAGGTCTGCCTAGCACTGTATAAAATAAATTTGCAGAATTCTCAGTGAAACATAATTGAATGGGTCTGATTCTGGAGGGGCCTCCTAGGAGTCTGTCGAAGGCTACTGCAGAAACCCAAAATCCAGAGTGCCACCCTGCTTATCAAAGCTCCTGAAGGCAGGAGCTCAGGGTCTGTCTCTGGGTCTGGGTGTCTAGCACAGTTCTAGGCACAAGGTTGGGGAATGTAATATCGATGAATGTGGGAGCTAATGAATGATGGATGAATGAATGAAAATTCTGTCTTAAGCTCTTAAAAATAACAAGGCTCTGGGTAGCAAGGTGGCAGCATCTCCCCCCTCATGGAATATTTCTTGCCCACCCACAGCCCCTCCTACGGAATCAGCCCTTCATGAGCTACCTTTGGTTCCTCGGGATGGATTCTGAGAATGCCAGGCCCTTAACTTGTGCAGGTGCCACAGGGCTTCTGCGCATCCTGCCCGTGGCTCTCCCGCCTGCTAGGCTCCAGAAGGAAGTCCGCATGGGGCAGCACTCTGGTGCTGACTGACAACATGTGAGAGAGACCAGTGACGGCCTGGGCCCAGTCAGGGGCAGAGGCAGGAGAAGGGAGGCCCCTTGGACCTCCAAGGATCTCTCCTCAGAGACCTGTCCCCTGTACCCTCTCATTACTGACCATCTCCTCCCAGGCCTTTGTGGAGGTGCAAACCCTAAGGGAGACCCACAGTGTCAGTCAGGAGGGACAGTGGGTGCCACCTGCCTGCCTGGGCACAAATTCTTGACCTCCCTCACTCTGTCCCTTGGGCACTAGGGCTGGGTGTGGACCAGCCGGATTCAGGAGGACTGGGAGGAGTTCCTTTCCTCCAGTCACACTCAGCTGCAGCCATGCCCTGGCGAGAAGCAGTCTGGCACTGCTCCCCCTCTGGAGGGGTCTGACACCATGGAGCTGAGGAGTTCCTTTCTCCTGGGACCCACAGAGAACATGAGAAGATGGGGTGGCACCCTGAGGACACCAAGTGACAGGACTTTTCTGTCATTCCTGAGGACATAGAAGCTGTCTCCAGGGATCTGGGTGCTACTGGGGAATAAGGCATCATCCAGGGAGGAAATAGGCCAGGCCAGGTGAGGTGAGAGCCAGCAGCAGGTGGATTTGTAGGTGCACTTTCCCAGTGTGCAAGCCCCTCCCCGTTCCTCCTCTGGGCCTAAAGCACAGGCATGTACCAGCCTCCCGTGTCCTTGAGGGGGCCTGAGTTTTGACTATAATTCACAGCTGGACTGTTTTCAGAACAAAGATACTCTACTTGTTCATTCCACAAATACCCTTAGCCCCTCCCCAAGCCATGTAAGGCTCTGTAAAAAACGTGGTTGGGTGGCATCTGACATAGCCAAGTGCCATCAACTGAGTAGCTCAAAGCACAGACATTTAATTCTCACAGGTCTAGAGGCTAGATGTCTGAGACAAAGCCCAGCTGACCCAGCTCCTGCTGAGGGCCTGCTCTCACAAGGTGTGTTCACAAGGCAAAGAGTGAAAACTCTAGGCTCGTCCTCTTCTTGTGAGGACACTAATCCCACCAGGGGCCTCACCCTATGACATCATCTAACCCTAATTACCTTCTAAAGGCTCCATCTCTAAACACTATCACATTGGGGGTTCAGGCTTCAGCATCGGGACTGGGGACAGGGGGACACACCTATTCAGTCCATAGAAAACAGTGAGACACACACACATATGGCCACTAAATCACACTGACCTATGGCAATGCTCCGTCCAACATAACACAACACATTGAGTCCAACCTCATAAATGCAGAAACTGAGAACTTGCCAATATTCAGCTGAAGCGTCTATGGAGAAGGGCTGGCTGAACAGATTAATAGTGTAAATAAGCTTGCAGGGGAGATACTTAACCTTCATAAGAGAGCATACCTCTTCAAGCATGTCCTCAAGATTCCTTTGTGTACAATTAACATGAAAAGACTTGTTAATAGTAGGCTTGATTTACAATTATACTTGAAATGGATATAACTGCATGAAATCTCTTAAGATGCCATACCAGGGGGTCTCTTAGGTAGACAGGGTAATGGTGGCCACAAAAATTGAGATCTCTCAACCCATCCTCCCCAAAACTACACAGACCAACAGCAAGAACTACACAAAGCCTACAACTTTAGCATGACTAGAAGAGATACTATAAACATAAAATTACTTAGAATAGAAAAATAAACACCACTTTCCAGGGAAGCTCTTTCTTGAGTTCCCACCCAAAACCTTTGTAAGGAGCAAGGGGTTGGGATGAGTCCACAAGCCTCATGAAGACAGAACAGAGTGTTTAGGATTAAATTAGTATTACCTCAAGCAAGGAAAAGTGCATCCTAAGTGGAAAAAATCTGAAAATGAATCCAGACAGACCAGCGCATGGACAGGAAGATGTGAAGGCAGCTGTGGGCACCATCCAGAAAGTGTGCAGGGAAAGGAGGGAGAAGCAGGAAGTGAGCATTTAGAACCCAAAAAACAAAAACAATAAAATAAATCAAGGACGTAACAACTCCGATCCCCTTCCCCAGAAGCCAATCACAAAGAAGCTGCAGTGCGCTGCACTGACAGAAGAGGGGGACCTTGAACTAAAAATCACATAAACCACTCAAGGCGGAGACGTAGGCTGTCTTTAACTATAGGAGGCTACTAAGAGAAGAAAAAACGAAAATGAGCGTTCATATAGTTCAGCCAACGGAAATTACCCGAAACATACAACCATAAGCTGAGAGGGACTGTAACATAACATAACAAACCAAATTAAAAATCTCAAAGAAGCATTTGAAAAGTATCTTCACAGCCTGCAAATGAAAAGATCAAATAACTTATAAGGGCAAGAGATTTAGACGGCTGTTAGCCTTCTCAAAAAGAACCTACAAGTAGAGCAAGGATGAAGCAGCATTTTCTTGAAACTCAAAGACTTTATATCCAGACCCTCAAAAATCAAAGCCACAGAAAAGGAGTTTTAAACATGGAAGAAGTGATAAATGATGCATTCATGAGCCCTTGTAAAGGAATCCTCTAGAGAATTAACTGCATCCAACCAGGAAATAATAACTCTTTAGCAAATGGACTTATGGGGAACATTTAATATATTTAATTATAGACCTAAATTAAATGTGTGAATAAGGATAGGAGAATAATACATTGGTGATAAATATTTTCTCAATGATAAAATAATAAAAAATAAAAACAGAAGAGGGATAGACAAAATTAGAATAAGCTCAATGATGGCCATATAAGCAACAGGTGAAATTCAAGAGATTCCATTAATAGCTGACCACACAAAAAGGGACTAAAGCAATTTTAAAAGGTAATGAGTACAAAGGTAATTATTAGAGTAAAAATGAAAGCCAGACTCAGTGGCTCATGCCTATGATCCTAGCACTTTGGGAGGCCAAGACAGGTGGACAGCTTGAGCTCAGAAGTTTGAGACCATCCTGAGCAAGATCAAGACCCTGTCTCTACTAAAAATAGAAAAACTAGCTGGGTGTGGTGGCAGGTGCCTATAGTCCCAGCTACTTGAGAGGCTGAGGCAGGAGGATTACTCAAGTCCAAGAGTTTGAGGCTGCTGTGAGCTATGACACCACAGCATTCTACCATGGGCAACAAAGTGAGGCTCTGTCTTAAAAACAAGCCAAAAAAAAGAATAAAAATGAAAACTTCTTAATAATAAATAAGTAAAGAAAGTGCATCATATAGAGAAACAAGTACAACAGATAGGATGAAATACACGTAGTATTTATTACATAAAATATTATGAGAATGTGTTTAATCATATAAATGTTAGACCTTTATGTGAATGGGCTTAACTTATCTCTGAAAGTAACAAGATTTTAGATTTGGATGAAAAAGCAGGACCCAACTATATGTTGTACATAAGAGGCATACTTTTAAAAAGGGATTTAGAAAGGCTAAGAATAAAGGATGCAAAGATGTATCAGGCAAATGGAAGTAATAACAAAAAAAGTATTTTGCAATCTTAACCTCAAAGTAGAATACGTAGAATTCAAAAATAAAAGTATTAAATGTGTCAGACAAATACTATTGTCTAGTGCTAAAAAAAACATTTCACAATGAAAATATAACAGTAATGAATATCAATGCACCAAACAATACCGCACTACCTTTATTAGTAGGAATTATAGGAATCAAAGGAAATGTAGAAAGAAAGATGCTAATAAGAGTATGTTTACCACACCACTCTCAGCACAAAAGACAGCAGGCAGACAAAACAAGTAAAGGTGCAGAAGCCCTAAAGAACTTAGTCAATCTATTTGACAAATCAAATAAAAGTGTTCTATACAATGTCTTTCTCCTTGCATTCTCCAATATTAGAAAACACACCTTCTCTTTCAAATGCACTTAAAATAGCCACAAAAATTGATCATGTGTTATGTAACAAATAATAAATACATTTTATAAAATATAAATATTACAAAGAAACATTTTCTGATCACAGAGCAATAAGACTAAAAATCAATGTTAAAACTTTAAGAGCAAAAGTAAGAAATTTCAAAAGCGTATATATGATCATTAAACATGACGTGATAAAATTTATGAGACCTATTTAAAGCGGTGACAGGATTGAAAATTCATAGATTTAAACAATTGTTTTCATAATGATGAAAGAGTTAAAAATTTAAATTCTGAGTACAGAAAGCTAGAAGAGACAAAGAATGAAAGCACAAGAAGGGAAGAATAAAGTTAGATGTAAAAATGAATGAGGTAGATCAAATTAACTGATCTAAATTTTGGATTTTTTTTTAACAAAGTAGGATTACCACTAGCTAAATGTAATCAATGAGTGAGGAAAGCACAAATATTCCAGATAAGAATGTTGGGGGTAGGGCGAATGTTGACGTTGGGAATGAAAGAATGTTTATTATACAGCCTCAGGAGCATGTGGTATTAGCAATAGACATGTAGACCAATGGAACAGATAGAGAACAGAAAGATATTCAACAGCATGAGCCAGTAGAAAAATACAAATGTAAATCACAGTGAGATATTATTACACACCTGTCAGGACAGCTAAAATAGAAAATAGTGACATTAGCAAATACTAACGAGGATGTGGAGACACTGGATGGCTCGGGCATTGTAGCGGGGATGTGAATGACATAAAGCTACTTTGAAAAGTATGGTGGCAGATTCCTTGACAGTTCAACATGTTAATTACCATACAGCCCAGCAACTGTACTCCTAGATATTTATCCCGAATAAATGAAAATTCATGATCACGCAAAAATCTGTACACAAATGTTTATAGCAATTTTATATATAATAGCCCCAAATTGGAAACACCTAGATGTCCTCCAATAGGTAAAAGACTGAATAAACCAGGGCATATTGAAACCATGGAACATTACTCAGCAATAAAAAGAATAAACTATTAATACATGCAACAATCTGGATGAATCCCTGAAAATTATGCAGTGAAAGTAGCCAATTTCAGACGGTAACTTACTGTATGACTCTACTTATATAATATTCCAGAAATGATAAAAATTATAGAAATGTATCACACACTAGTAGTTGCAAAGGGTTAAAGAGAGTGCAGGTGTAGGGAGGTAGTGGACATGCCTAAAAGGACAACACGGGGGATCCCTGTTGGGACATGTTCTATATTTTAACTGCCCCAATGTCAAATACACCAGTCATGACACTCTTCTATAGCTTTCAATACGTTACTACTTGGAAAAATTGTTCAAAGAGTAAATACACGAATCTCTCTGTATTATTTCTTATAATCGCATGTAAATCAATAATTTTCTCAAAATAGAAAGTGTAATTTTTTCAGACATAGCAATGTGTAAAGGAATATTTATAGTCGCTCCTTTTGGTGTAATGAACAAAAGGAGTAAGCAAGGAAATACACACATACCTGTTTATCTTAGCAAAGAAACAAGACAGATTAAAAAAATTAATGAGATCGGTTATCCACTTAGCGTGAGTGGCAGGAGCTGTGACATTTCTCTGGGTCTAGCTTTCTCGCATAACTTTATTTTTGTAAACATGTTCATGTTTTCCATACTAAAAAAAAAAAAAAATCAACAAGGGTGGGGAAGAACCCTAGACTCCAACACAAACAAAACCCACAAGAGTGTGACTGTGCTTTATTTCTAAGAATAACATGAGCAGAGTATTTTGTGAGTCTATTTTGGGCTCTCCGTTCTGTTCTCCTGTTTTACGTGTCTGTGCCTTTGCTAGCGCGCAGACCACATGCTCTTGATAACGGCAGCTGTACAATAAGCCACCTTCTGTTCCGGACGTTACTATTCCCCTTGCTCCCCTGTCATTCTTATTTGGACTATTTGTGCTTGCTCATTCTTTGATTAAATTTACTTAGTGGCGATCTTATTTTGTTGGGGGGGAAATCTAGAATTTAGATTAATTTGAGCTACCTCATTAATTTCTATACTTTTGGAATTTACATTAGTAAATGGGCAAACCAATTTACATTGGTTTTTGTTCTGAACATTTTTAACATTGATTTAGTTTTATTGCTCTGCAATAAGAAAACATTTCTTTGTAATATTTCTATTCTATGAAATGTATTGATTGTCACCTAACACATGATCAATTTTTGTGGCTATTTTTGTGTGCGCTTAAAGAGAAAGCTTGTTCTCTGATATCAGAGAGTATAAGGAGAAAGGCATTAAATAGAATACATTTATTTGATTTGTCAAATAAATTGATTGATTACGTTCTTTAGGGCTTCTGCACCCTTACCTGTTTTGTCTACCTGCCATCCTTTGTGCTGAGAGTGGTGTGGTAAACATACTGTCATTAGTGTCTTTCCATCTACATTTCCTTTGATTCCTACAATTCCTACTAATAAAGGTAGTGCAGTTCTGTTTGGTACACGATATTCGTTACTATTGTATTTTCATTGTGAAGTGTGGATTTTTTGCCACTAGACAATAGTGTCTGTCTACCACATTTAACACTTCTTCCCCTGGACTTCTACTGACTTTTGGACCCTCAGACTATGCCCTCAGACTAAAGACAGAAAGTGCTATAAACAAATTTGAACTCTAGTTAGTATAAGTGTTTTCAATGGCATGGATTAATTCTTATTTAACCACTTTATATGTATTTTAGGATTTATACAACAGATAAGTATCTACAGGAAATTTTCTGCCTGTTGGCAAAAGAGGTGCCAATATGGAAAGATAAAAGGCTACAATGAACCTTGTGGCACTGGATTAGAGCTGGTATCATGAACACATGCATTTCACAGACACATCCATGAACACATACATACAGAAAAATGTACATACAGGTGTATTTTTGTATTTATGAGCATATACTCACATGTACGTTTCTTGGCTCTTTCTCTTGAGAGAGAAGGCTTAGAAGTGATGACATGCCAGTAGCAAGGGTCACAGTTAGAATCCGGAAACCATTCTCTACTGAAAGGAGCCAGGGCTCCCCGAAGATAGAGCCAATCCCAGAGTTGGTGCCAAGGGTATATATCAGGTGACTTTGGGACAGTTTGTTAGACCAGAAAAGAAGGCAGTGGTCATCAAATGATGGGAGAGATGAACAACCAAGGCAATCGATAACTTGGGTGAATCTCAAAATCACTGTGATTAGTGAAATCATCTTATCCAAAAGAATGTTCACAGTACATGCTCCATCTAGATGAAGTGGTGTAACAGACAAACCAACCTGGGGTGCAACCAACTCAGAATAGTGGTTGCTGCTGAAGAAGATGGCGCCAAGCACTGACTGGAAAGGGACATGAAGAACTTTCCAGGGTGGCTGTAATGTTCTATGACCTGAAAGGGGTTTGAGTCTCGCCGGTGCCCGCCCTGCCCCAAACTCATCAGCTGGCCCACTTAGTATTTGTACATTGCACCATATGTAAACTTTACCTAATCAAAGAATGGTATAAGCAAATGTTAAACTTCAGACAATGACATGCCTGCCAAAGTGTTTGAGGATGAGGTGTACTGACATCTACAACGTACTTTGAAATGCAATTAAAAAACAAGATGAATTGCTGGATAGGTAGATGGATAGATCTGTGATAAAGCAAGTATGGTAAAACATTAATTAAAGAAGCTAGGTGACAGGCATCTAAGTGTTCACTAAAAAAAGTCTGGTAACATTCTGGATGTTTGAAGTTTTTAATAATAAAATGGTGTGGAAAAATATCATGGGAATTTATCCAAAGGATGCAGCAACCAAATTAAAGAGGCTCCTAGTGATCAAATCTGTGACAATTTCACCACAAAGATAACTAGATTACAATCCATTAGATAAATATATAAACCACTGAATGTAACTTAATCAACATGATTTAGTCAATTTAACCCATTGACTAAAATAGGAACCCATGAGTCCATGTGGATACAACTAAATAAATGTGGGAGAGCAAAACTTCTCCAATATGGTACAAAGTTCTGAACAATAAATAAACTTAGAAAAAACCGCCATCTGGCAAACATTATAATAATTGATTCAGACAAGAATTATCAATGGATGTTAAAGCAAGTGGGTAAAAGTTTAATGAAAGACAAAATATTTATTCAAACTTAAACCATCTCCCCACAAAATGCTAGTTCATTACAAATGAAGGGAGGGGAAAAAAACACAATAACTCTACACTGGAGAAACTGAGCAGATACCATCGTAACCAATGACCAAACATGACAACTCAAGTGATGGGACAGCCCTTGTGCACCTTCTTCTGGGCTCAGAGGTCCTTCCTCTGAGAAGAACCCAACATCATGGCTGTGACACTCCTGCCAAAAATGCATACCCTAAATCTGGTCATGAGGAGACATCTGACAAATCCAAACTGAAGGACAGTCTACAAAATCACCGGTCTATCTGCTTCAAAAGTGTCAAGGTCATGAAACACAAAGAGAGTCTGAAGAACTGTTCCAAATGAATGGAGATCGAAAAGACATAAAAATAAATACAACATGAGACCTTGGACTGGATCCTAGAACAGATTATTAATATTATTATTATTACATTTCGCTCCATTATTGCATTACTGGGACATTATTGCTCCGTTATTACATTATTGGGACATTATTACATTTACTGGATAGACTAGATAGTGCTATTGCATCAATTCTTTTTTTCTGATTTTGATCCTTGTACTGGGTTATGCAAGAGGATATCCTCATTTTAAGATATACACATTGAAGAATCTAGGATTAATGGGATATTTTTAAATGGTTTGGGCAAGTGGACACACATACACACACACAGACACACACACACACATATTCACACACAGAATGATAAAGCAAATGTGATAAAATGTTACCAATTAGGGAATCAGGCTGAAGGGAGTATGGGATTTCTTCATTCTAATCCATCAACTTTTCTGAAATTTTGAAATTATTTTAAAATAAAAATTTCTAAACTATAAAACAAAACTAAAATGCTACATAATGTCAAATTTCTCCAAGGTTGAATAGTCTTTTTTGGTCCAAAATGGGGTAGGGTCAAAATCTCTAAGGATTAAGAACTTTGGTGGCCTTTTGCCACAACTGGAGTGATTACAACACTCAAGGCATGAGTTGGAAGCCATCCAACCCAGGGCAACCTGTGGAGTCAACAGGCAATGCTCTTGAGTTGAAGAGGGAGGTTGTTTCATATGTTAGCCTGGCCAATTCCAACAGATTGCTGCTGACAGAACTGTGGGTTCTCTCAAAGAGAGTGCCAAGGAACAGACCTGACAGCTGCCTCCCCCTCCCAGTTCTGGAATCACCATCAAAGAGGCAATTAATAATCCAAGGGCAACACTTCTCTTTCTCACACAGCCTTGGATACGAATCAACCCCAAAGTGTTAATAGATCAACAGTTATCTCTAATACCAAATACAATTTGCATTTGAGATGACATCTGCAATATTTTAAAAGCCAAAGTCTAAAACAACAAACTTGGCAGTTTTTCTGAGCAGCAATTAACACAGTGACTAATCCTATCAAAGAGACAGTAATTGGCATGGAGACATCCTTCTCACACCAGCAGCAGGTTGAAAAACTTAATCCTAACCTCGTTTTAACAGCATAGACTCTAGAGCATCTCTGCTCATCAAGGAAACTAATGCAATTATTAAGGACAAGGGTAATTACCCTACAGCTTCAACAACAACAACAACAACAACAACAAAAAAAAATAGAAGTGTTCCAACAGCAGTTACACGGGAGAAGAATGGGGGCTTGAATCGTGGTTGAAGGCTATTTCTATGTTGTGGCCCAGACCAGGACTAGGCTACGGTACCTCCATGGCCATGCCCAGGGCAGAGAGTAAACCTCAGCCCCAAGCCAGCTAGCTCTGCACAGTGATGGCCACTCCAGGACATAGCTTTCCATACTAAGGTCCCAAGGACATGACGTGTGAAACATTTAACACCTACCATCCAGCTGGTCTCATCAACATCACTAGAATTTACTATATTTACTCTCAGCACACTCAGATTATTCTCCCCAAGCATGATGCTTTTCCCCAGAATTTGCCTAAAGTCTACCCATCCTTCAAGGCTCAGCTCCACTTCTAGGAAGCCACTCCAGCCTTCAGTGAATCTAAACAGCTCTCCTCTGACCCGCAAAACCAAAACACAGAAGTGCACGTGTTGCCTCATTCTCATGTGGACTGGCTTGATTAGCACCCTCCACTGAACCATGTGCTTTTCAAGAGTCAAGACCTGCCCTCTGCAGATTTCACACCATCTGGCACATGGGTAGACAAATGGGTAAAGTTCTGGCAACAACTATACAAGCTCTTGTATACTCAGACATTCTAAACTCCATGGGGTAAAGGAAGACACAAATTCTTTTTGTGTGAGTGTGCATTTTGTCTGACCAGATAATTGCAAAACTTTCAGAGAAGTTGATGATGCATATTTATCAAATGACTGAATGATTGCACCAATGAACAAACAAAAAAACACAACCAACTACCATGAGCCTGGCCATACCAGTTTGCTTGTTATGTTAGCAAGTGGGCATAGTAAGTTTAGGGCTATGGAGAAGATGTCTACACAAGTCATCTGGCTTCTCAAAAAATATCACTGCTTGGCAGTGACTGGACCCACAGTGCTGCCCAGCTGCCTCGAGGGCGTGCTATTGGCCACAGGAGGATCAAGCATAGAGAAAGAGGCTTCCAACTCACAGGGAATTGTTCCCCTTACGTAAAGCAGATGAAATAGCACTTTACTGAGCATGGAAACATTTTACCCATATGTTTTAACCAAACCTTTAACCAAACATTAGTCATACCCTGGCTTTGGCAGTCAGCAGATTGAAGGAATTGCTAATGGAGGAAATACCTGGGCCTGAGGTAAATGGTCAGTTAGCTTTGAGAAGCCCAGTAGAGGTATCAGGGCCCCAAACACCAAAGGGAAAGAAGAGCTCTGATCTCAGGAAGACTGAAGAGGTAAAGTCAGATCCTGGAGGTACCAGGAGATCCCAACAGAGGACCTCATGGGGGAAAAAACAAGCAGCCAGAGATTTGGTCATAAGAAACAAGGGAGGGGCACCTGGTGCAAGGTCACAGTTGGTCCAGCCACTGGTCTCATGACACCGGATCCTGAAAATCGTCTCCTTAGAAACAGTATTGATCCTAGATCCACCTGCAAGTGGTGGAACTCAGCTCAAAGGTGAAATTTAAGTTGTTGATAATTTTGCAGATTGGAAAAATAGAGTGGATCTTTATAAATTGTATGAATTTAGTCTGTTTTGGACAAAAAGAAAATATTCAGTGACTGCTTTTACTTCTGAATTTATAATAGGAAGGGAGAAATGTGCCCTTTCTTTTCATACTCATTTTATGTAAACCTTTCTGTCAACACCAGCATCCTCGCACCTGAAACCCTTCCTGGGTATTGCTGATGTTGGCCAGGGTTACCTCTTATGTTAATGTATCTTCTCTTCCAATTAGATAGAAAGCCCCTTGAGGGTGGAAACTGGGTCTTATTCAACACTAAGCCCTGTACAGAGCCTAACAAATGTCAGGTACAAGGTGCTACTCAGTAAGTCCTGATTTTTTGCTAATTACCTAACAACTACAAATGCAAATAAATCAGCAAAGAAATTCCTCTAGGATTGCTGTCCCAAGAGTGGACATCCTTTCTCTAATAAAGAGTATGTTTTAATTTTTCTGGAATATGGAAGAGATGACGATGTTCCCAATTCCTATCAGCAGCCGAGTATTTCCAAACGAGAGGAGGGCACTTTGAGAAACAGGAAATGAAGGTATGTAATCTATAGAGACCATGTCCACAGAGAAAGATTTGGATCAGAATTTAGAAACAAAGAGCTTAAAAACACACGTTAAAGACCATGCTTCTGTACCATTTGGTGTCCTTTCGGATCGACGACATTGAAGCATTGACAATAGCTAAATGGAATTGCGGCCAAAGTTGACCAAAATGTGAAGCAACAGTGACTCACACATTACTCCTTTGGAAAACCACTTGGCAATTTCAACAAATCGGAAACAATGTAAATGCCCAATATGAATGAACACACGAGGGGATAGTGTACGGCAGTAAACATGAATAAACCAGAACTAGAGGCATTCACGAAGATGAATCCCAAGAAAAATGTACTAGAAAAAGCATGTTTATAACTCAAACACATAATAAAAGGATTCAGTAAAGTAGCAGAATATAAATTTTGCCAACTCTAGTCACAGATGAGATGATCTTTTCTATAGAAAATCCTAAGGAATCCACCAAAAAACTATGAGAACTAATGAGTGAGTTCAGAAAAGTTGCAGGATACAAGACCCATACACCCAATATCAATTGTATTTTTTATAAGTTTCAATGAATAATCTGAAAGTGAACTTAAGAAAACATTTCCATTCACAATTACATAAAAAAATAATAAAATACTTGGTGATAATTTTAACAAGAGAAGTGTAAAAACTTATACTGTGAAAATGACAAAACATTGTTGAACCAAAAAGACCTAGATTACTGGAAGAACATCCACGTTCATGGATCTGAAAACTTAACATCGTTAAGATGACAATACTCTCCAAACTCTTCTACTATTTCAACACAGTAGAATCAGAATCCAGCTGACTTCTTTGTAAAATTTTCAAGCCATTTCTAAAATTCATACGGAATTGTAAGAGACACAGAACAGCCAAAACAATACTTTAAAAAGAACAAAGTAGGAGGATTCATACTTCAAGATTTACTACAAAGCAATGATAATCAAGACGGTGCAGGACCAGCACAAGAACAGACATCTAGATCAACAAAATAGAATTCAGAGTCCAGAGGCAAACCCATACGTAGATCATCAACTGATTTTCAACCATGGCACAAGACCATCAATCGGGAAAGAACAGTCTTTTCAACAAAGGATGCTTAGACAACCAGCTGGCCACATGAAAAAGAATTAAAATTAGACCCTTACCTCATCCCATATAAAAATTAGCTTAAAATGGTTGGGTTAAAGAACTAAATAGAAAAACTAAAACTATAAAAACCACTAGAAGAAAACGTAAGTGTAAATCTTCCTGACCTTGGATTCCGCAAAGAATTTTTAGGTATGTGTACATCTTTCTGACCTTGGATTCGGCGAAGAATTTTTAGGACACCAAAAGTATGAGTGACAAAATTTAAAAAATAGAGAAATTAGAATTCATCAAAACTAAAAATCTTTTTGTTCTCGTGGAGATAGAGTAGAATGATAAACATCAAAGGCTGTCTGCAGGGGGAGAACACAGAAAAGTTGGTCAGTGGGTACAAAGATACAGTTAGATAGAGATATAAGATCTAATAATGTTCAATAGCAGAGTGAGGTGAAATTAGTGACAATGTATTGTATATTTCAAAGGAGCTTGAGAAGAAGGCGTGAAATGTCCTCAACACATAGAAATGATAAATAGTCACAGTGATAAATATCCCAAATACATTCACTTTGAGCAAGTAACGAAATACCACATGTTCACCATAAATATGTAAGATATTGAGAATCAATCAATGAAAACTAAAAAATTTTTCCCCCATTTTTTTTCTTTTTTAATTAAATCATAGCTATGTACATTCATGCAATTGTGGGGTACAATGTGCTGGTTTTATATACAATTTGAAATATTTTCATCAAACAGGTTAACATCGACTGCACGGCATTTTCTTAGTTATTGTGTTAAGACTTTTTTTTTTTTTTTTTTTGCATTTTCTGGCCGGGGCTGGGTTTGAACCTGCCACCTCCAGCATATGAGGCTGGCGCCCTACTCTTCTGCGCCATGTGTTAAGACATTTGTATTCTACATTTAGTAAATTTCACATGTACCCTTGTAAGATGCACTATAGGTGTAGTTTTGTGCTTTGAAAGACACCATCTAAAAGTGAACATACAACCCATGATTTCTCCTATTAGGAGAAAATGTTTTCAAACCATCTATCTGATAAAGAACTTATGTCCAGAATACAGACAGTGCCAAAAAAATACATACACATTTTAAGAAAGGAAAAAAAAATCTGTATTAAAATCATAATACTCGGGCAGCGCCTGTGGCTCAAAGGAGTAGGCGCCAGCCCCATATGCTGGAGGTGGCAGGTTCAAACCCAGCCCCAGCCAAAAACTGCAAAAAAAAAAAAAATCATAATACTCAAGTCGTGTTTGACTTCTGCAATGACAAGAGGTGCTCAAAGGTGAGTTGTTACTCATCTTTTGTTTTTGATATACATTGAGTATTACAATTTTAATACCACTTTTTCTTTTCGTAAAATGTGTATACATCTTTTGGTACCCTCTGCATATAAAGAATTCTTAATCACTTCATGATAAAAAGACAGCCCAGTTAATAAAAAGTGATCCAATTAAAAAACAGGCAACATATCTGACTAGACATTTCTCCAAGGAAGATACACAAATGGAAGATATACGGATATGCACTGAAAGATACCTGACTTCATGAGCTATCAGGGAGATGCCCATCAAAACCCTGATGAGATAGTGCTTCACCTCCACTAGGGTGTCTAGATCAAAAGTCAGATAATAACAAGTGTTGGCAGAGAAACTGGAACCTCCCCGCATGCTGCTGGTGAGAATGTAAACCGGTTTTGCCACTTTGAAAAACAGTCTGGGTCTGGTGGTTCCTCAAATAATTAAACAGAGTGACCACAGGACGCAGCAATTTCACTCCTACATGTACAAATAGACTGAAAAGAAAGGACAAAATATTTCTCCACTCAATCTGGGCAGAAATCTTGATGCTGTCATTTTTCATAATATCAAAAAGGTAAAAAGAACCTAAAGTATCTACCAAATCCCAGAAATGGATAAACAAGGTGTGTTGTATCTATACGTTGGAATATTATTTGGCTGTAAAAAGGAATGAAGAACTGATATATATTATGGCTTGGATGAAGATTAATAACATTATGCCGGGTGAAAGACGTCACTCTCCGAAGGCCACATATCATGCGATTTCATTCAGAAAGTCCACACTAGTTTACAGAGACAGAAAGTGGATTAATGCCTGCAGAGGGCAAGGGTGGTAGTGGGAACAGGGATACAGTGGGGTGGCAGCTAAAGGGCACAGGGTGGATTTGGGGGTGATGAGAATGCTTAAAGTTAATGGTGGCACCTATCTGTGAATATACTAAAAACCACTGAATTACACATTTTCAGTGAGTGAATTACACAGTATGTACAATAAAGTTATATCGCAATAAAGCTGCCTTAAATTTTTTTAAAAATAGCAACTCTAAAGTAGAGAAACCCGGCAGGCACCATCTTAATCAAGGGACCAATTAACATCATCCAGCACTGGGCAAGCAGGTGCCAGGAGCCTCCTGATACAGTGTGCTGAGAAGGACAGGACGTCACCTCCACGGCATTGTGGACAACACTGTGTAACCCAACCTAACCGCAAGGAAACAGACAAACCAGAACTGAGGGACATTCTACAAAATACCAGGTCTGTACTTATCTAAAAAACATCAAGAAAGAAAAAGAAAGACTGCAGAACTTCCAGATTAAGGGATGAAAAAGAAATGACTATTCATGTAACCTGCAACCCTGGATTGGATCTTGGCCCCAAACCCCAAACCCCTTGTTCCTCTTTTGCGATAAAGAACGCTGGTGGGATCATTGCTGAAATTTCTATAAGGGATGAGGATTAAATAATAATAGTATTGCATCCGTGTTAATTTCTTGACTTTAATATTTGTCCTGTGGTTCTGTATAAGAATATCTTTGGCCTTAAGAAACATACAGGGAAGTGTTCAGAGGCAAGGAGCATCATGTCTCTAACATATTCTCAGATGTCTCTAAAGAAAGCTAAAATGTTCCTCTGTGCACTCTCCATACACACACATGCAGAGAGAAACAGAGAGAACAGCTAAGCTTATATATTACAGTAAAACGTGACTATGAAATCTGGTACGTTACACACAAATGATACTTGTACTATTTTTGAAACTTTTCAACTCTCTGAAATTGTATTGAATAAAAAAAAATTAGTTTTAAATACACGTTTGCAGTAGAATGTTATTTATATTAACATAAAGTTTTAAAGCCTAGGAAAGAAAATTATTCACACAGGGACATCTGTGATAGCGGCTACCTCTGGGAGGGATGGAGCCATGGGCAGTAGCTAAGTTTTATTTCTCAAGCTGGTGGTGGGTATGAGGCTGTCCATTTTATTATTATTCATACTTTCGAATATCTAAAATAATACATAACATTCTACATTTAAAAAAAGCCATTCCTGTCCCCTACCCATCCACCATCCTCCTTTCCTCCCACACTGCAGGATGACACAGAACAGCGAGCTGCCTTGTCCTCAGATGTATTCCAGCAGCACTGAGAGCTTGTCGCTGCACACAAGGACAATTCCCTGGAGAAGGGGCCAAGGAGAGAAGTCCTGTGGCCAAGAGCACTGGGCACAAGGGCTGCCCCTGGCGGGATGAAGGGGCCTTCCAGGCAGCAGCCGTGCTCTGGGGAAGGTAGGGGGCAGATGGCTTTTGGCCTCAGGCAGGAGCTGGACCGGGGCTATGTGGGGACACAGTGTGGGCTCCTGGTACTATCTAGGGGCACTAGGCATTCCCGGGGCTGCAGAGCCAGCAGACATCTCGTCCCAGAAGCAGGGCTGACACCACCGCCATGCATGGACTGTGAGTAGGAAAAGAAATGGCCTCTGCCTGACTCACAGCTGGCCCTGACTTGGGTCAGATGCCAGCTGACTGCCACTTGCTCCTGGGAGGGCTGGGGACGCCCGGCAGGCAGAGCAGGGAGTGCTGTGCTGGACCCCCAGGCTGGGACAGGTATGAAGAGCAGCTGGCACTGCCCTGGAGCAACACGATGTGGTGGGGGCATCCGTGCAGGAGGTGGCCGCTGTCCCTCCGAGGAGGCGAGAGAGTGCCTGAGCCATGACCGTGACCTCCCAGACTCAGGAGAGAAGGGGGGAAACAGACAAACCCCTCCACCCACTCACAGGAGGGTGGAGACAAAATAAACACGTAAACGCACAGGGTGTGGCTGGCGTGAGTGCTCTGGAGGGAAGAAAGAGACCAGGGAGGGGCGGTGAATTCTAGATGCCGGTTCAGCAGAGGGGTGGGGACGCCTGGCCAGAAAAGGGACTTTGAGCAAAGACAAAGGAATGGGGGCATCTGTAGTGTGGGAAGATGTTCCCCAGCAGAGGCAACAGCAAGGAGAGGTCCCCCAGGTAGAAGCCTGGGACTTGCCTCTTGGAGGATCCCGGAGAAGCCAGCATGGCCCATGGGTAACAGGGTCACCCTCTGGAAACCAGACCAGAGAGGTGTTGGGGTCTACTCAGGGTCATGTGAGGAGCAACTGGGGCCTCTGAACAAAAAGGACATGAGAAGGACAATTTCTGAAGCTTTCTTGGCCATTTGCAGCAGCCGAGGCACAAGGCGGACATCGGTCAGCACCCACCTCTGGGAGCAGGCATCTCATCTACTGCCCCACTAAGCTTCCAGAAGAGTCAGGTTAGGACCAGAGAGAGCCAGGCAGGGTGCCCTAGGTGCAAACTGTAAGGAGGCCTCCTCTCAGGGTCGGCTCCGCTGAGCACGCTGAGCTGGAGCTGGGGGTGGGGGAAGTTCATGCACTTGAACTATTCTCCCCTGTATGCAAGAGAAAAGGGAGTGCAGAAACTGGATTTGTGGTTGGGGGCACCCCAATATCCAAGAACTCACTGAGATGACAGGCCTGGGCCTCCTGCTGACTAGAATGATTCCCGTGTCCAGAAAAGGGGCACATTTTGAATTTGAAGACCACCCTACAGACCTCCAGCTAAGTGACTTTGGGCAAGACGTCCAACCTCTCAGAGTCTATCTTCTCAGCCATTCAAATGGAGTGAAAAATGTCCTGGTCCTCGGGAGAATAACAGGACACACGAGTGGCCAACCAGGGCCCCCAGAGGGGCCAATGCGGCTAGTGTCCGTTCCCTGCTCTCTGCGCATCTCGCCCGAGAACATCCCCCATTCTAGTTTCTCCAGAGGCCAGTCATCTCTCAGGGCCAGGGGAGCTGTGAGCCCTGGCTCCCCGGGAAACGAGGCTGCATCCTGGCATGAGTAATGTCTGTGTCTAGCAGAGCAGGCATCTCTGAACCCTGCTCGTGCAGCTGAGGGAGCATCTCCTCATCTTCAGAAACTCCGTGAACTTCCTGCAGCCCGTTCTGAACACAGGTAGGCCCTGTCCTCCCAGCCATGTCCAGCCCATACTCAGGACCCATCCTGCCTCCTCCCTGAGGCTGTCTCAGAGCCTCATGGCCTCCATGTCCCTCCATCCCCTCACCTGGCCTGCATTCACGTCTGGTGTCAGCGTTCCCAGAAGCTGTCACAGCTCAGTCTTCCTGTGAAATTTACATTTCTGGAGCTCAAGAACCACACATAACTTCTCATTTTTCTGGTGTCCAAGGCACAGGGCATTATGCCAGACAATCTGGATGTGTGTCGTAAGTACGTGTGAAATTGTGACTAAAAAATACGTATCCATTTAAAATACTTAATTAGAAAAACGACTAAAATTAGATAATGAAACTTCCACCTCGTGTACCAAATTTGCACTTTTTCTAGAAATGTCTTTTTGTTACGGACTTTGCAAGGAACCACGCAATTAATGCCTTCTCATTACAATTTAGGACTGAAGCTGGAATATTAAAATTGCCACTCAGCGGAATGTGCACAAAATGCCAAATGTCTTCTAGTGAATAATTCCTGGGTATAACGACACGCTATAGACTTAAACCTTACTCCTAGACACGAAAAAAGACAGTTAAATCAACTTTGTCCGTTTAAATATCATTTTAAGATATCTAGAACCCATCTCTTTATTGCTCAACAACCCTTAGCAATTTCTTTTGCCCTCATTTATTTCTGGTTCCCGAGGGGATCCTGTCTGATTTATTGGAAATTAGTTCTTACAGCTAGTAAATGCTTTAAACTGTTTTCGTATAAATCACTCCAAAATCTGCTCGCGCACGGAAGCCCATTTAGAGTGATTTCCTCCAGCAACGCCGAGCCCACCACACCTGCTCTCGCGAGAACAGGCACCAGTCAGGAGCTCCAAGGGAACAGGCAGATCAGTCTCTCATCGCCCCCCGATCCTTTAGTCTGTGTTGATGGCTGGCTGTCTAGAAGTGAGTCAGCAAGCCAGCTCCCGAATGGGATGAGTTGTCTCTGGAGCAGTGAAGTACGTGGCCGAATGTGAGAATGTCACGTCTGAGGGAAGGACATTGCTTTCTCAGTCAGGATTGCCTGCTTGCATGCACCTGCCTGGGCCAGGCTAGGTCAGGCCACGGTGCAATAGCAAGAGAGGTTTAATCCTCACTCAGGCCACGCGCTTCCACATGGCTGGCGTGGAGGAAGCATGTGGCAGATGACACTCAGATGCTGACAATCTGTGCCTAGAAGTGGCACGTGTCATTTTTACTCTTGCTTCACGAGCCAGGGCATGTGACGTGGTCGCCCGAGACATCGAAAGGCATGAAGAAGTGGAAGCCCCCTAGGCCTGGAAGCACAAAGGCCAGTTAGCCTCCCAAACCCTTCTCTGGTGCAGACTAGCAAACCCCGACCACGGCCGGGCTGGGTTAGTTGGCTGGTTTGTGCCTTTAGGTGTGTGTTTGTTTTCACCATAACACCAGAAACCTTCCAAGTAGCCAGCAGGCATCTTCCTACTCTGAAAAGTGTGACAGTTTGCCACATTCAGCCCATGAGATGCCCGCTGTACCCTTCATAGAAATCAATCTCAAAAACAAATGGTTGTTATCTCGACAACTACCAGGAATAGAAAGAGAGCTCTTCAAATTGACAAAGCAGAAGGAGGGAGGGGTCTCGAGAGGCTTGAGTGGAAAATAAAAATCACAGAATTCTAAGCCTCCTAGCAGAAGAGAGAAGCAAGCATGTCTCTGAGCCTCAAGCTGCTTCCTGAGCACAGGGAAGGCAGGGTCGGCCTGGGGCTATGGAGCCCTCGCGCTTCCCTGGCAAGTGAAATAACCCACTTCTCTTCCTTGCCTTTCTCTCCTTTCTGCTTTCCACGAACAAAGTGCTACTTTCGGGAGAAATCCTGCAAGCATTGCTATAAACCAGCAGGATGCAATGCTCGCCACAATAACAAATGTATGGGAAAGACCATCTGTAGAAATCATTTTTAAGTGAGGTATCTTTCAAAGGCAGAAATGATCTATATGCTGAAAGACAGTGCTCATATATCTTCTGGAGAAATGATAGGACCTTATTCAATGATTTAAAGAACAGCACCATAAAAAAATAATTCCACATATAAATATTTAAATGTAGTTTATTATATCCAATACCTGTCCAAATATATCCTCCATATAGATCTTTTCCAACTGCACTCAAAGCTCTGGACCCTAAGAACGCTAGGAAGTATTTTAAAAAAAAACCAAAAAGAGCAATTAGAAAACTTTGCCATGTTTTTGGAAGACAGAACTGTCTTTAAAACCAACTTAGCAAAAAAGTAGCTATATTTTTATCAGATATGGAGGAGCGAAGGGGATTGTGAAGGGAAGGAATTTAGTGAAAGTGTTTTCCATTTGTTCTCAGGTCATGCTCTTAAAAACCACAGTTCGTGAGCTCAAAATGCTTCCTATTATTAGGTACAATTCTGTTTTTGATGGGTATCCCTTAAATTGAGGTCACTCACACGCATATGTGTGTATACATATACATAAAATGATTCTGTTCATGTGTGTCTGTCTTCGTATCAGTGAGATGAGATGCTAGGACGTCAGGGATACTGAGTAAAATTGGGGATACCATTGTTCTGCTGTCTTCAAGAGCTCCGTCATTTTGGCCTCAGAGATTGTGGGAGACATTTATAGAAACCTCACAGCTTCAGGCCACCAGCCTCGTCCGTAAAATCTACCCAGACACCTGAAGAAGCAAGCACCCAGGGAAGATAATTTTCCAAACCTCATACTCTCTTTCCATCAGGTTCTATGGAATTCTGGGTGTCTGAGGTGTGTGTGCTCCATCAAGGGGGGGGTCACCTTCAGGAAAGCCACCACCTGGGCTCTCCACGCTTGGAGCTAGATACTGGAGTCTCTCACACAACTTAATGTGTGTGGCCTGAGCTTCCATGCCCCTGTCCTGGAGGGGAGGACACGGGTGGGATGATTCTGTGTCCCCAGGGTCCATTTCCTTCACCGTCCTGCTGCTGTCCCTTCTCCTACAACCTGGTGACCTCCCCATCAGCTAGCGCTCAGGTGATCTTACCCACTGTCATCAGAAATATCAATAGTTTTTGAGAAACATATAATGGGGCTGCAGTCACCTCCTGAGTACTATAAATTTCACAAGGCATCTGGCTTTCATGGGAGACCTGGGACTTGAAAAATGACACTGCAGAGAAAATGACTACTTTTAAAGGTCCAGCAGAAGACATTGGTCTTTTCAAAGAGTTTCGGCACCTGTGGAGGTCAGTGCCCCAGTATGGTGCCCCTGCCCTGTGCCCACCTGGACACATGCTCTCTGCATGATGAAACCCAGGAGCAACTCAGCATGATTTCCAACTTCAGCCCGATGCTAGCCAGAGTTCTCCTCCCTCCAGGGATTCTGCACCTGCTCCTCACTCCTGGGGTCAGATCCTAGCCCTGCCATCGACTCCGGGGTGACTTCTGGAAATCGTGTAACCCTACTAAGACTGGCTTCTTCATCTGTAAAATGAGAGTCATCTGTCTCATTTTGTGGGGCTGTGAGGAGACCACAACACCCAGCATGGTGCTGGCAGGCAGTGGCCCTCAGCGCCAGGTCCTGCCCATCATCCTCGCTGCTCCAGCAGGTGTCACGGAGCTCAGCTGCAGGCAGAGGCCATGAGCACAGACAGTTCCAGATGAGTTGCCTGCAGCCCCAGGGTCCAGATCCTCAAGGATGCCCACATTTGAGATCCCATCTGGGCTATCTGGCTTCAGCCCCACCGGAAGAGCCAAAGAGCCAGAGCGTAGTAGCCAAGGAGACAAATGCTTACTGACATGTCATGATCTAAATAATGTGCCTCGGGTTGTTCTAAAAGCTCCTAACAAAAGATGACGCTATTCCCCAGCCAGCACTTGCACCCTAACAAGCTGTAGGAAGAGGATGTGGTGGACGGTGGCAGCCCATTTCACAGATGGGATGTAGAGTCACAGAGATGAGAACACCTGCCTAGTGACACAGCAAGTTCCAGGCTCCTCAGAAAGTGAGCCCAGTGCCCTCGATGCCCAGCAGTTCTGTGCTGCCCTTCTCAGTGCGGGAAGAGAACGTTCTTGGAGACATAGCGCAGGGCCTAATAATGTCTCCCTGGGAAGCTTATTCCTGGGGGTGGCAAACAGCAGTGCAGAGACCGCCGATGACAAAGTGCTCCCCCGCCATCCTTTGCATTTGTTGTCACGGCTCTGTCCCCATCCCTCATGCCTTGCAGCTGTACCAGATGTGGAGAAAATTACATGTTCCCTGAAACTTAATGACCGAATTTAAAGCAATTTTGAACTAATCAGGGTTCTGTTAAGTTGATTTTATTAATTTAACAGTTTTAAGAGTTTAACAAAATGATGCACTTAGAAATCTTTGTTGTGGAATCTGCTTATTTAGGTCCAGAAACCGTGGCACCACCCAAGAGATTCCCACTTCAAAGAAAAGGGTGCTTTGTAGAGTAACTTGTAACACTTCTCAAAAATGCACAACTGTTGACAGCCTGGTGCAGGGGGGGACACCATACCACCACTTAGGCTGTTAGGGACAATTTATACGTGGTGCTTACACACGGGTAAATTAATAAGCAACTTATACCCAGAGTTAGAGAATTCGGCAGTAACTTTAGGATGATCTGTGGTCTCTACGCACACCTGGGATGCAGAACAAAGCCAGGAGGTGCCTACTCAGCTATTCTTTCTATTCAAGATAGAAATTCAGAACCACTCATTTCTGACAGAGCCCACTGACAGGTCTCGGCACTCCTCCCCCCTCCAAGGACTCTTACAAACAAAGCTGTGTTCAAATTAAGGCAAACAAACAATCTAAATGCCAGATCCTAATAGTCCTGGAATCTTCCAATCACAGTCTGCAGGATCTCATTATTTTAAAAAATAAACTGGGAGTTAAAATCTACATTCTAAAAGATTACTGGTGTTGCTGGCTCGAAAAAGAAGCCTTACCATCAAAGAGCTAAATAGATACTTCTCACTCGCTGTGTGCATTTAGGGGAGTGACCTCACCTCTCTGAGCTTATTTCCCTCACAGTTCAGTTTGCTGGGGTGAATGAGTTAAAGTGCTTAGACCAGAGCCTGCCTCCTGGTTACCATCTGAATAGTATTAACTGTCACCATTACCTGCACCTAAAATGTACATGGTGCCGAGACTGGGGGGTGGGAGGGCGGTAATGCTTTATGACTCACACGGTGGGCTTAATCTATTTGTTGTCTTTCTTTCTGTTTGTCTAAATTACAAAATGTAATACATTTCTTATTTTTTTAAAAAATGCCCAATTGGAAATATAACAGGCAAAAATTGAAATTCCACTCCCCTACCGACCCCAAGTCGTCTCTTTCTCAGAAGTAATCACAGTCAACAGCTTCATGTGTATTTTTCCAGAGCTTTCTGTATTTGTTTAAAAAGGTATAGAGCAGTCCCCAAATTGTTGCAGCTGCGCTCTGCGCTCGACAATGTTAATGTGCTCTTAACATTTTTGCTACACAAGACACATGTTGCATAAAGTAAAAAAAAAAAGTACAGACAGCATAAATTTATATTACATGTTATATTCAAGATTAGTTTAGGGCGGCGCCTGTGGCTCAGTGAGTAGGGCGCTGGCCCCATAAACCAAGGGTGGTGGGTTCAAACCCAGCCCCGGTCAAACTGCAACAACAACAAAAAAGAATAGTGTACGTTACATTAGTGCATCTGTATACATCAATACATTACCTGTAAAACATACACACATGTCTTTCACACACACATGAAGTTTTTAATCTGTATTCTATGGCTGGCTTCTCTCACTTCACATGTCATGGACCTCACTCCGTGGCCTCACACACAGATGTCACTCCCTCTTCATAGCTGTGTGGCATTTCCTGAAGCCCATGTGTGGTATAATATTTAGCCTTTCCCTTGCTGACAGACATTCAGGCTGCCCCCCGCATTTCCCGGTTTAAATCTAAACAGAAAGGACTTTGTGTACAACTTTGTGCAACAATCAAGTAAGCCTGGGGGAGGGGCTGAAGCCAAGGGGAAGACAGGAGTCAAGACGGAGAATGGATGTCTGTTTTGCTTATTACCTGGTAATAAAAAATATGAAGCTTAAAATGTAATGGTTCCACTTTACACGCACTAGGATGGCCATTATTAAAAAAAAAAAAAGGAGGGAAGGTGTGGGGGTCATCTTTTGGGGCTGGGACACAAATATAAAAGGGTCCTTATCTAACAAAAGCAATCAGTGTAACCTGGTTCTGTGTAGCCTCAATGAATCCCCAACAATAAAAAAAAAAATGAGTGAAAGTCAAGGGGTAATGGAGACATGCAGAAACACCGTGTTTCATGCAAAATATACGTTTGTTAAATTGATGGATGAATTCTCCACAAAATAAACACTCTACCCCTGTTACTGAAAACCCATTTTTGTCAGAATCCAGTTTTTGCCATAACTATGCCCGGCTTCACTAAAAGTTATTAAGGAGTTATCATTTCTGTGTCTAAAATAAATAAATTCAATATTTCATTTGAAAATAGAAAATAAATAACAAGTGTTGGCCAGGACGTGGAGAAACTGTAATCTTTGTGGAAAGTAGTATGGCCGTTCCTCCTTATTCTCTAGAATTTTCTGTATGTTAAAAAGATATAATTTTTAAAGTACATTTTTTAACTGGAAATTGCCATGAAACTTTATTCAGGAAGTCTAGAATTTCTAGATTCCCAGCTGTTTAGATTTTATTATCTGGTTCTAAAAAATTTAATGGGGAGACAAATATAGGATTGACAACTAAGTAAAGACATTAAAAAATAAATTGCCATCTGCTTTCAATATAATTTCATAAAAGAAAGTGTATTTTATGTTAGAAAATGAGCTTGGACATAAAAGATAGTATTTCCCAAGAAAGAGCAGTTGGCAGTCCTTCCCAATGCATATGCAGACACCACACTGTCCCAGTAGACCAGTGAAAACACCACAGGCTGGCCCAGGTCAGGGCTCCCGAATCCGGGACCACCCCCACCACCTGCAAAGCCACAGTCATTTTAATCTCAGCTCACATGCCCCAGCATCCCTCCTGCCCTGGACGCTGGCTGTCCGCACACTGTTGGGACCGTGACCGGCACAGCTTCATTCCGGTCCTACGCTCCCTCATCACAGGTGAGCACCCCAGTCCTTCCCGTAGACTGAGTACGTACCGACTGTCCAGGGAGGCTGCGTCACCCTCTTCCAGGAAGACTCTGAACCTCTCCAGGGAGACTCCAGATCACACCCCACTCGGAATTATACCCACTAGAAGATTCTTGAACTTCACCCCACTGGGAAACATGTCCCTGCTGAGCATGCTTCACTCCCCCTAAACTATAATGTTCATTTCCTGAGGAGCTGGCTTATTGCAAGAAATAGGGCTGGTGTATCATTTGTAATAAATGATTTTAATGAGTAAATAAATCATGAAAGAATGAAGCTTATCCTAAAGAGGTCTATCAAGAACACCCCCAAACCCCCAGAAGGAAGCTAAAATGGGAGCTACCAGCTTGCAGTCCCAGCAAGAGGGTGTCAGAGCTGGTGAGAACCCAGGTCACCTGATTCTCAGCTCAGGGCTCTGGCCACAAAGGAGGCTGCCATCCATAATCTCCCTGCAACAAAGGGATGTCTCCCACAGGTCAGCTTGGAGCCAGCATCGTCTGCGCCCTCAAGCCGTCACGGGGTGACGCTCCCTTGATAATTCTTGTGTCCAAATCCCAGCATGGCACTTACGTGGATCATCTAATTTAATCACTAACACCGCACCGCTTTAAGACATAGAAATCTTGCAAATATAGTACAAATAATTCTGGTATATCTTTCAAATGCCCCAGATAGTAACATATACTTCATTTGCTTTCTTTATCTCTCTCTCTCTCCCCCTCCAGACACTAGCACACAAATACACACACACATACACATCATTCCTGAACTGTTTGAGAGTAAGAAGAAGCCACAAAACCCCTTTACCTATTCATCATGTATTTCCTAAAAATCAGAACATGAACACTGACATAAAACTATCAGCTAATCTATAGGCCTTCAAATTTCACCAATTGTCCTATTATGTCCTTTGGAACAAAAGAAAAGAACATCAACTTGTCGGGTCCAGGACCCAGCCCAGCATCACTCCAACGTCCAGTGTCTCTCCAGTTTTCTTTAATATGGAACAATTCCTCTGGGTGTTTTTTTTTTTCTTTCATGACCTTGATATTTTTCTTAGGGTACAGGCCAATTATTTTGTAGATGCCCCTCAATTTGGATCTGTCTGAAGTTTCCTCACAATTAGGTTCAGGTTGTGCATCTGGGGCAGGACCACCCCAGAAAGGGTGCTGCATGCTCAGGATAACTTCTTACTACCGCCTCGGATAACTCCGTGTCCAGGTAGGAACGATGTTAACAGATCGCTTGATCCGGGTAGTGTAGACCATATTCCTTCATTGTAAAATGGAGATTTCCCTTTGAAACGAAGAACTTTGTGGGGAGATATGTTGACATTACATAAATTCCTTCGATAGTGTCAATCTGCTATAATGAAACTCTTTCACTTCTTCCCTTTTCCCACTTATTTATATTAATTTTGATGCTCATTTGTCCCAGATCTGACCAGTGGGAGGCTGCCCCTTCTGTCTCTCGCCACGCCTCCTTAATTCTTAGAGCACTTTCTTACTTTCTGGTCCAAATTATTCCAGGTTCATTTGTACTTTCTCTGCCCTATCCCTAGAGTTAATCACATTTCCAAAGATTCCTGGTACCTTTTAGTGGAAAAGTTATTTGGGAAACAAGCTCTGGGTGGTAGGTTTGCTGGTGGGATGTCAGTGCTTGCAGGCTCTCTCAGTAGACAGAGCTACATCAATACCTGCGTTTATATTTCTAGAACGCTCCCTCTGTGTGTGTGGGGGTGTGTCTATACTGATACCTCACTTTCCAATCCGGCACCACTCACATAGTGCTGGCCTTCCGCCTTGCCATAAGGGTGACTCCCTTCTCTGATTTGGAGACAAGTGGCTCACACTTGCGTACTTCTTCAATCTTGACTATAAAGCGTAATTTCTGCTAACCTGCACCACTGAAAAAAACAAACTTAAGTAGAGCAGCCCCACCATTCATTATCTTAGAGTTGTTTGTTGTCAGTATCCCAAGAGTGCACGGTCAAAACACTGAGTCCAAAAGTGACTTGGGGGGCTGCCCCAAGGTTATTTTCCCCTTAAATACAGCTCCATTTGTTTGCTTCTGTTTTTCTTCCACATTGGGCTTTTTCTCTAGCCCCTGATGTTTTTTTTGTTTTTTTGGTTTTTTTGAGTTGTGAAATATCAACAGGATTGTTAATGTCCAAAGTACACCAACTCAGGGATGTCTCACTCTCCACCCTGCCCAAGGCCACCACCACGGGTTAATCAATCTCACGTGATTCTAATTGATCCTTCCTCTATTTCTTTTTTACCAAAATAAACAAATCTGTGCCTATTTTCCTCTTTTACTCCATTATACAAATTGTTTAAGTACAATTTTCATACAATAAAGTTCACTATCAGTGTATAGTCTGATGAGTTTTCATAAAAGCATACAGGATGAGCTATCACCCCAAAAAGTTCCCTTTCAGCCTCTGCATTCAGTCCCACCCCAAGCCCCCACGAAGACGCTCTTCCTGTACGTCCTGACACTCGCCCCGGGTCAGCTCCCCGAGACCCTCCTCTTGCTTATTTCCAGGCGCTGTTAACAGTCATCTAAGCCCTCCAATGTGTTTGGGTATTTAGGTTGTCCCAATATTTTTGAATGACAAATAATTCTGCCATGAATTACCTTGTGCATAGGTGTCTTCACACTTTGGCTAGATCTTCAGAGTTAACTCCTGGAAGTGAGATTTCTGGGTCAAAACATAAGTATATAGGCAGCTGTGATGAATATTGCCAAATTTCTCTTCCAATGGGTGGTACTCATTTGCCCTCCCACCACCAATGTACAAGATCACCTGCCTCCTCACAACCTGGCTTTTTTATTTTTGCCAACCCAATAGGTGAAAAATGGTTTCACTCTGAGTAGAGATGAATATATTTTCATAGGTTTAAAGGCCCTTTGTACATCATTGATTTGAATCATCCTTCATATTCCACCCATCTTTTTCTAGTAAGGTCTCCCTTCCTCAGTAGTAACAGTTCTTTATGTATCAGGGATATTAACCCTTTACATCTGCTATATGTTGCAAATATTTTTCTCCCACAAAGTTATTTGCATTTTGACTATGTTTATGGTGGAGTGTTTTTTTTTTTTTTTTCCATGTCGATGAGGTTTAGTTTTATGTAATAAAACTCACCAAGCTTGAGTTTCACTACACATGGATTTTGACTCCAGGTTAGCAAATCTTTCCCTACAGCTATGTTATAGAAAAATTCACCCATGTTTTCTTCTAGTACTTAGAGGATTTCATTTTTTTATATTTAGATCTCAGATCCATTTGGAGTTTATTCATATGCATGCTATAAGATATGCATTAATTTTATCTTCTTTCCTGGGTGGTGCCTGTGGCTCAAAGGAGTAGGGCGCTGGCCCCATATGCTGGAGGTGGTGGGTTCAAATCCAGCCCCGGACAAAAACTGCACCAAAAAAACCCACAAAATTTTATCTTCTTCCCAAGAGCTTCCTGATTGCTCCAGGGCCCTGGGGATTTGAGATGCCACTTTGTCCTAAGCTAAGTTTCAATGTGTACTTGGTTCTACTACAGGACTTAATTTTCATCTCTACTATTTTGACTATTCGTGCACCAATAACATACTATTTTAATTACAGAGAATTTGAAGTTCATGTTAGTGCCTGGCAGAACGATATACCCCTTAGTAGCTTTCAATTTTCAGGGTTATCATAACTATTGCACTTTTTTTGTTTTAATGAACCTAAGTGAAAATGATCTACCTCCATAAAAAAATCTTATTGGTATTTCCACTGGGATCGTGTTGAAGTCATAAATTAACTTGGGACAAACTGTCTATTTTGTGATGTTAAGTTAACCCAGGCAAGACCAAAAGACGTCTTTGTTTGTTCAAGACTACTTTTATGTCTTCAGAGGTGTTTCAAGTCTTCCTTCGATGGGCTTTGCTCATATCTTGCTAAGTTTATTCCTAAGGATTTTACCTTCTTTCATGCTATTATGTCCTCTAATTGGTTCTTATTTGTGTATAAGAAAGCTATTGAGTCTTATATGTTAATTTTTTATCCTGCTACCTTAATGAGTTCTTTTATTGCTTAATTTACTTTCCTTATTTGATTTCCTAGGGTTTTCCCAGTATACTACATATCATGTGCAAATTGAGATCATTTTTATTTTTCTCTTCTAGTACTCATGCTACTAATTGATTTCTCTTATTTAATTGTCAATACCTCCACCACAGTTGTGGGATAGTAGTGGGAATAATGACTATGCTGGCCTTGATCCTGATCTTACTCAAATAAGATCCTGACTTTAGGGCTCAGGCCTATAAAATATTTTATCATATTAAAAAGTATTCATGGTGGCGACGCCTGTGGCTCAGTAAATAGAGCACGGGCCCCCATATACCGAGGGTGGCAGGTTCAAACCTGGCCCTGGCCAAACTGCAACAAAAAAAAGTAGCCAGGCATTGTGGCAGGTGCCTGTAGTCCCAGCTACTCGGGAGGCTGAGGCAAGAGAATCACCTAAGCCCACGAGCTGGAAGTTGCTGTGAGCTGTGACGCTACAGCACTCTACCAAGGGTGACAAAGTGAGACTCTGTCTCTATTAAAAAAAAACAAAAAGTATTTGTCTGTTCCTGTTTTCTTAACTGATGAGTCAGGCACAGGTACTGAATTCTTTTAAAGGCTTTTTAGCATCTATGGAGAAATAAATGGTATTTTTTTTTCCTTAACTCTAACAATACGGTATATTATATTAATGGATTTTCTCGTGTTGAACCAACCTTGCATTCTTGGAGAGGGAGGAAAACACCATTTGGTTATGGTGTATTAACTTCTTAATATGGTATTGGATTTGGTTTATGAATAATTAGTTTAGTACTTTTACTTCATTATTTAAAAGTGGTATCATTCTGCAATTTCATTTTTTTAACTTGCTTTTTCAGATTCAGGTTTCAATGTAATATTTATTTTCAAAAAGGAATTAAAATGTATTCCCTTATTTTCAATACCCTGAAACAATTTACAAAAAAGGAAAAACATCTAGTCTTTGAAAGTTCAGTAGAAGTCCCCTGTGAAACCATTAGGTCTGATAATTTTTTGTTGGGTAATTCTTTCATGACTTTTTCTAGATCTTTCGTAGAAATTGGTTTATTTAGACTTTATCAAATTGATATTATATTTTGTCTAGGTATTCATATCTATTTTTACAGGTCTGTAAAATATCTTATGATTTTTTCCAATTTCTCCTATTTCAATGGTTATATCTCCCTCCTATTTCTTATTCCAGATATTTGTGCTATTATTAGTAGTAGCAAGGTTCCATTTGTTAATGTTTTAAAAACTAGATTTGGAGGTTATTAATTAGATCTTCTGTTTTTCTATTCTCTTATTATTTTCTGTTTTTATCCTTACTATTATTTACTTTCTGTGCTTTCTTTTGATTTACTTTTTGTTTCTTTTCCTATTTTCCTAGTTTTTGGCTAAAAAAATAGTCAATTTCCTTTTTTCTTTTTTTTTGGTGAAAGTGTTTAGGGATATGAATTTTCTCTGATCACTGCTTTAAATATATCTCATAAATTCTGGTAGTAATGTTTCCATTACAATTTTTCCTTTTTCTTTTTTAATTTGCTTTCCCCATTTCATCCAAGAATTAATGGGTTTTTACGTTTACAGATGATATGATCTTTTTCCCTTTTTGTCTTTGTTAATAAAGTCCAATTTTAGCTCATTGTGATCAGAGAGTATTGTTTATTTCTACTTTATAGAACTTACTGACCTTTTCTTGTTACCTTATATATGATAAATGTTTGTAAATGTTCCCTGTGCACTTGAGAAGGTATATTCTATATTATTGTGACATAAATGTATACATACATACATGTATATGCATACCATATATATCAACAACTACCTTATTGATTATGTTAAGTTTTTGCCCACTTGATCTGCTTTGTACTGAGTGTGGTATGTTAAAATCCCCCATTATTCTTATGTTTTTATCTAAGTCTCCTGGTTCCTTTTGTATTTTCAGCCTTATAAAGGTGGTTCCTATATTATTTCATGTATAGATATTCAAAATTGCTGGATAACTATTTTGAGTTGCCACCGGCCCCTTTTCTCTGAATTTATGAATGGAGTACTTTCTATGGGCAAGGTACGATCATCCTTTGTTCTTTCATGTATTTAGGAGCAGTGGTCACACAGAGGCACAGGGATGCTTTGCCCTGGCCATGAAGACACCAGAAAAGTATTTACGAGTCCTGGGCTGTTTCCTCCTATTCGCTCAGCCAGCATTCTGGACAGTTCCTCCACAGCCATTACCAAGCTACTTACTGCTGCTGAAAATGGATTCTTCCGACTTAATCTAATCACGTTTTTAAAAGATTAACACAACAACCACCAAAAAAATTTTTTTAAAAAAACAAGGAAATCCCTGAGGTTCCGGCTTCTGGACACCACGTTGTGTTCAGCTCAGTCCTGGCAGACTTAGGAAGGAGGCTGAGGAGGGCTTGGTCTGGTCCTCCGTTGTGGTCGGCGGCAGGGGGTGCCCTGCAGCCCACCCTCCGCAGCACCCTTTCCCTTGCACCTGTTACTCTGGCGGCAGGGGGCGCTCTGCAGCCATCCCTCCGCAGCGCCCTTTCCCTTGCACCTGTTACTCTGGTGGCAGGGGGTACTCTGCAGCTGGCCCTCCGCAGCACCCTTTCCCTTGCACCTGTTACTCTGGCGGCAGGGGGCGCTCTGCAGCCGTCCCTCCGCAGCACCCTTTCCCTTGCACCTGTTACTCTGGTGGCAGGAGGCGCTCTGCAGCCGGCCCTCCGCAGCGCCCTTTCCCTTCCACCTGTTACTTGGATTGGCGGCAGGGGGCGCTCTGCAGCCGGCCCTCCGCAGCACCCTTTCCCTTGCACCTGTTACTCTGGTGGCAGGGGGCGCTCTGCAGCCGGCCCTCCGCAGCACCCTTTCCCTTCCACCTGTTACTTGGATTGGCGGCAGGGGGCGCTCTGCAGCCGTCCCTCCGCAGCACCCTTTCCCTTGCACCTGTTACTCTGGTGGCAGGAGGCGCTCTGCAGCCGGCCCTCCGCAGCGCCCTTTCCCTTCCACCTGTTACTTGGATTGGCGGCAGGGGGCGCTCTGCAGCCGTCCCTCCGCAGCACCCTTTCCCTTGCACCTGTTACTCTGGTGGCAGGGGGCGCTCTGCAGCCGGCCCTCCGCAGCACCCTTTCCCTTCCACCTGTTACTTGGATTGGCGGCAGGGGGCGCTCTGCAGCCGTCCCTCCGCAGCACCCTTTCCCTTGCACCTGTTACTCTGGTGGCAGGGGGCGCTCTGCAGCCGGCCCTCCGCAGCACCCTTTCCCTTCCACCTGTTACTTGGATTGGCGGCAGGGGGCGCTCTGCAGCCGTCCCTCCGCAGCACCCTTTCCCTTGCACCTGTTACTCTGGTGGCAGGGGGCGCTCTGCAGCCGGCCCTCTGCAGCGCCCTTTCCCTTCCACCTGTTACTTGGATTGGCGGCAGGGGGCGCTCTGCAGCCGGCCCTCCGCAGCGCCCTTTCCCTTGCACCTGTTACTCTGGCGGCAGGGGGCGCTCTGCAGCCGGCCCTCCGCAGCGCCCTTTCCCTTCCACCTGTTACTTGGATTGGCGGCAGGGGGCGCTCTGCAGCCGGCCCTCCGCAGCACCCTTTCCCTTGCACCTGTTACTCTGGTGGCCGGGGGTGCTCTGCAGCCGGCCCTCCGCAGCACCCTTTCCCTTGCACCTGTTACTCTGGTGGCCGGGGGTGCTCTGCAGCCGGCCCTCCGCAGCACCCTTTCCCTTGCACCTGTTACTCTGGCGGCAGGGGGCGCTCTGCAGCCGGCCCTCCGCAGCACCCTTTCCCTTGCACCTGTTACTCTGGTGGCCGGGGGTGCTCTGCAGCCGGCCCTCCGCAGCACCCTTTCCCTTCCACCTGTTACTTGGATTGGCGGCAGGGGGCGCTCTGCAGCCGGCCCTCCGCAGCACCCTTTCCCTTGCACCTGTTACTCTGGTGGCAGGGGGCGCTCTGCAGCCGGCCCTCCGCAGCGCCCTTTCCCTTCCACCTGTACAACCCCCACCCCTGTGCCCATCCGGAGACAGCGCCCCTTCGGCAGGAAGGGAAAGGTAGAGAGCCACCTTTTCTGGGCACAGAAAGTATTTCGAAACCAAAAGCCTGCAGGCCTTGGCTAAGAGTCAAATTGGGGTATAAATGAGGCTTCATGGATTGCAGGGCAGGAGATGATTCCACTGACCCTGGGGTTATCTGCAGCTGTGGAGGGGTGTGGCTTAGGCTCAACACCATTAACTCGGGTGCCCGCCTTGCCCAACACAGTCAGAGATGCGACATAAAATCTGCCAAATTACAAGGGCTGAGCCTTCATTTGTTAGGCAATTAATAGTCACTGGAAATATAAATCGAGGCAGAGACACAAACAGCAGATAACTCTGGGGGCGGACCTTCATGTGGACCCGCACTCTCTGCCAGTGCTGGCAGCCCTGGGCAGAGGAGTGAAAGCCACTGGAAAGAGAGCAGACCTTTTTCTTTTGAAGTGTTCAAGCTTTTTCCTCAGTGAAACCTGCTGGAGAAGAGAGGGCTGTCAATCAACATGAAGACAAATCCTGGGTGTGGGGGAGTGGCCTTGGTATGTGGGTGGGGCCAGGTGTGGGAGGGGCCTCGGGTGTGGGAAGAGTCTGTGGGGGCCTCTGTGTGGGAGGGGCCTTTAGGGGGGAAGGGAATTGGTGGACACCAACGCGTTTCCTCTTCCTCAGATGCTCACCAATGTGTTTCCTCTTCCTCCTAGGCACATTTGTCAACAGTATTTCCTGCCTCTGCAGTCAGGTGGGGCCGTGTGGCTCACTTGCGCCCAGTGGACAGTGGCATGCTGCTTCCAGGAGGTCCACAGCAATGTCTCCCGTGAAAGCGCCAAAGGTCCTGCCCACCATGGTGCAGCCAGTAGGTGGCCTGACTGTTGCTACGATTCACATTTTTATCACTGTCCTGTGTCACCGGCTACTTCATCCAGTCTTCTGAAGAAGAGTCTCCGTTGAATGAGTGCTCGGATCCATCCCAGAGTGCATCTAATGCCCTCAGGGTCCGTCTATCACCACCACCGAACCAGGGAGATGAGGAAAAGGATAATGAGCTCCAAAGTCAGAAGCTGCTGGGGCTGGAGGAGAAAGTCTGGGCCCAAGGAGCTGCTGCAAAATTCCCTTGGAAAAGGGCCCTCCCTGAGCGTGGGCACGAAGTGGAAAGGGTACCTCCACCCTCGCCCCTAGCCACCCGGCGCCTCTTGGTCCCCACAGAGCTCCAAGTGTCCTGAATGTTGGGTCTTTCTTTCCTCCAGTTTTGCCTCCACACCCATCCTGCTACCTGAGCACAAAGCTCCACCTACAGTGACTGCATATCTGGCTTTAAGAGAGTCCTTGCGACAAAACTCTGACCTGACAAAAGGCTGGGCGCCTTCTCAGGCGGAAAAGCAGGTGTCGCACTCCGGCGGGTGGCAGGGCCACCGCTCCAGCCAGTCCCACGCCCCCTGAGGAGCAGCTCTTCTGACCATTCGGGGTTTGCCTGGAGATCACTTGGGCAAGTGTGGTCAATGACTGACAAGATCAGCGCCGATGAAAAGCACTTGACTGTGAAGTCACAGCGTTCACCGATGCGAAGGAGCTTTCCTGAAACCCACTGGCATTCTGCAGAGCCTGCCAGTCCAGGGCCTGCAAAGAGCCAGGGGCTGGAGGGACCCAGCCTGCTCCCCTCAGCTGTCTGCTGCCCAGGTACAGTGCTTTGCACAAAGGTGGCGTTCCATTGACTTGGGGTCTCGCTCAGTGAAGAGCTGACCCCAGGGCACACCCCACTTCCGGTAGCTGGGAGTGACTGCAGGAATTCAACCTCGGGGTTAGCTGGGGAGTCACCTGCCACCATGCAGCTCCTGAACTTGGCTGTCATAAAGGGAAAGAAGATTGGGATTCCGCACTTTAATTCTGATTACGGCTTAGTACAACACATAGAACATTTGGCGGGGTGCCTTTCTGCTGAATGTATGAACGTTATAATGGAATTGTGTTATCATGCAAGTGTGTGGCCAACTGTTCAAACCAGGTTCTCTATCTGGCTTTCTTGCAGAGCTAAGGAGGTTGTGGTAGAACATGAAACAGAAGAATAGAATTCCAGTTTCGGGGATGGCACCTGTGGCTCACAGGAGTAGGGCGCCAGCCCCATATGCCGGAGGTGGTGGGTTCAAACCCAGCCCTGGCCAAAAACCGCAAAAAAAAAAAAAAAAAGAATTCTAGTTTCGGACAATTTGCAGGGAGAAAATATTTCTATTGTTTCATTGCCACGTTTCTGTCTTCATCACATATCCCCTGGCATTAAGACTGCCGGCCAGACGTCCACAACCCTGTCGTGGTCCTTCTCAGAGTACACAGGGGTAGGAGCAGCCCCCGGACCCCTGAAGTGCCAACACCAGGTGTGTGCTGGGGCCTGTGTGCCGAGCACCCGCCCCTTCCTTCTCACTCTCTCTAACACATGAAGTGCCCAGATAATTTATGGGATTTTTCCTAAGTTTCTAATTTTCTAAATCACCTTCAGACCTCGTCCTGGGGAGAGACCCACAGCCTCCTGTATGAAGAGGGTGGAGGGGGTACCTCTGCCTGCCCAGGTTGGGCTTTGACAGTCCCCAGCTGCCCCCACCCACCCAAGGAGAAGCTCTGGCTCCTCCCAGTGCCCAGAGCCCTGCACCCCTTCCCTTTGCTTGACCAGGGCCCTGCTGGCTGGAGAAGCTGGACTCCTCAGAAGCAGGGTCCCCGTTTGCCCCAAATGTGACTCAAAAGCTCCTTCTGGAATCTTCCAGCCACACGATTGCTCTCTGGGTTACCCCTTCCCTCATCCGAGGCACCTGTAAACAGTGACATTTTGAAAAAGGGCTTTGTATATTTTTATGCACTCAAGATTTATAGAAATAATTAAGAAATTTGATTACAATTCCATAGTGGCTGTTTACTTGGAGAACAAACCTTTTTTTTTTTGCAAACACTTCCTCACTCTGACTAATGCACTTGAGTTTCTTTTTATTTTTAAAGCATAAATTTTCCTTGTTGATAGTGACTATGTATAGTGGTTGCAGCTGGGGCTGTTTTTACTAAGTTTCTAATCTAATAAGTTCTGTGGAAGAATAATACAACCATTTTCTCGGCCTGACAGGGCTGCTGAGCTCGCGGGGGCTTTCTCTGCGCTACTCCCTGAGGGACAGTGGAGGCGTGGGGAGGAGCAGAGCAGCTCTTGCATGAACTGATTCAGGGGGTTGGCATTCACAGTAGCCTGGAAAGGTACCATGGCATCTTGGAGGGTGGGGGTGAAAAGCCTCGGGGACTAAGGTAACCACAGCAGAGCTGGGCCCCTAGGGTTCCACTGGTTCCTCTGTGTCCTGCAGAGTCCCTCTGTGTCCTGCTGGTTTCTGCTGGGCCCTTTCTGGGTCCCACTAAGTTCTTCCGGGGTCCCCTGGGCCACTCTGGGTCCACAGGAAGGAATGTCTCTGCTGTCTTCCCCCTGCTTCTCCTGCCCCCACCAGCTAAGGCAACACATAAAGAAATGTAGAAACAATTACTTCTCTGCCTTTTGGCTAAGATCAAGAATAGAAGTGTAGAAACCGATATTTTTTTCAATTATAAATTATACTCTGTGTTCCTAGCACCAAGATTGAGGGCCAGACCCAGTGTTGACTGAGCATCGATCCCGGCTGGGCGCCAAGCTGCTCCATTTTCGCCACCTCATTTAATCTCACAAGCTCCACCATGCAGGGGTTGCTGGTCCCCATTTTGGAAACTGTACCTCAGACCAGGGACTGGGAAAGCTCAAACACGGTCATGTCAACCCTCAGGTAGACAGAGGGCAGCAAAATGCTCCTGCCTCCTGCGAGGAAGGTGCAGCTGAAGGGATGGAGAGGATGCAATGTCCACAGCTCTCCATCTGGGCCTTGCCCCTGTCCTCTTGCCTGGGCTGTCACGAGCCATACTTTGGCACAGGATGGATGGACAGAGTTGGCCCGTTCTCCCCAAGGCACCAGGGAGGGAATCTAATTTTAGCTCCCAGAGCCTAAAATCACTGGTGCAGAAGATCATTAAACACGTGGCTGCTCCAGACCTAGGGGGTCGCAGACGGAGAGTCCGTAGAGACCCACAGGAGAGGAGCTGGTGCGTTGATGTCACCACCCAGGGCTCTGGGGATGCCAGCCACTCACAGGCAGGGGCCCAGGAAGCAAATGCCCTTCCTGCTGCTGAATACAAGTGTCCTCCTGTCCCCCTGGGGAAGGCCTGGCAAGAACAAAACATCAGGCTGGCTGGGAGATGTGGCTCCCAGCACCAAATCTGGCAAGCCCCAAAACTGCCAAGACAGTTGTTTAAAGATAAGCAGACAAGTGTCCAGGCTGGGCCTCCCCTGCCAGATGGGCGAACATAGAAGTCCAGGCTCTCTGTGCTTCTCAGCTCCCTCTGCCTCTCACTGCCTGTGCTGACCACCAGGGCAATGCCAAGGCCAGGGGCTCCCTCCTCCTCCTGGCTCTCGCTCCCCACACCTTCACCTCCAAGAAGCCTTCTGGATTAGCAAGCCACAGGAGCTGGTCTCCATCTTCACTGGACTCTGCCTGAACCTGCCTGCCCCATGACTGTGAAAAGCAAAATGTTGAATGTGGGGGGAGGGAGAGGAAAGGAAAATTAGGAGGAAGATGGGAAACAACCCAAGCATCCAAGGAAGGAATGCGGCCCACCCACACAATGGAATATTATCCCACCATGGAGAGGAACTCCACACTGACACAGGCGACAACAATATTTTTTGTTGTTTTTGTTTTTTGAGACAGAGTCTCACTATGTTGCCCTCCGTAGAGTGCTGTGGTGTCACAGCTCACAGCAACCTCAAACTCTTGGGCTTAAGCAATTCTCTTGCTTCAGCCTCCCAAGTAGCTGGGACTACAGGTGCCTGCCACAACGCCCGGCTATTTTTTGGTTGTAGTTGTCAGTGTTGTTTAGCAGGCCCAGGCTTGGCTCAAACCCGCCAGCCTCTGTATGCGGCCGGCACCCTACCCACTGGAGCTACAGGCACCGAGCCAAAACTTGCAATTTTATGCCAAGCAAAAGAAGGCGGTCACATAAAGTCACATGTGTGTCTCCATTTATAAGAAATATCCAGAATAAACAAACACATGGAGACAAAAAGCAGACTAGCATCTGCCCGGAGCTGGGACTTGGGGGCTAGGGACGGGGTGAAATGGGGAGTGACCGCCACAAGAGTCCAAAGCTTTACTGCAGGGTGATGAAAATGTTTTGGGACTAGGTATGGGGTGGTCGCACAACACTGTGAATGCACTAAATGCCATTGAATCCATCGTACACTTTTAAATGGTTAATTTTGTATTGTGTGGATTTTGCCTCAATAAAAAAAACAATGTTTAAGGGATGGATGTGATGAGGGGGAGGGAATAGTTCACAGAAAGGAGGTCCTTGAGGGCAGAAACGCCTTCAGTCCTATAAATACTTGCTGATCTCTTCCTTGGTGTCAGCCCTGTGACACCAGAGAGGCAGATGTATGACAGAAACAAATAGCTGCAATTGGAGGTGACTTTTGAGCAGGGCTTGAAAAAGTTCACCAGGTGAACAAAGGCCCAAGAAAAAGGAGTAGTTAATAGCCTTCTGGGCAAGGGACAGCACGGGCACAGCCACCGAGGCCTAAATGTGAGCAGGTGTTTCCAGATTAACACGAGGGAATGTTTTCTTAACAGCCACCACTGCTGAAAATGACAGATGCTATTCCAACCTGTCTAGAACCAGCGACGGGACAGATGGAACAAGGAGCAAGCTGCATTTTCCCTTTAGTTCCAGGAGAACAGGTTGAAAATAAATGTATCAAGAAGTGAGGTGGTCGATAAGGAAAGCTTTAACAAAAGGATGAGAAACTGACAGACCCACCATGACAGTGGGAGGTTTTTAGCATACCTTTCTCAGTAATGTATGGATCAAATAAAAACTAGAATCACTAAATATAAAGAAAATTTGAGTGACACATTAACGAGCTTGATTCCACAAGCACACTTAGAGCATTGCATCCCCCAGATGGAGAATATTCTGTTCCATATTTGCTGGAACCAGTACTGGGTCTCAGACATGTCTAAAGTTCTAGCATCATGTACCTCATGCCATCTAAATAACAGTGAAGTGAACTAGAAAGCTCAAATTAAATTAGAAGTCAGTCACAGAAGATTCTAGAAAAAACCTGCACGGTTGGAAATTAAGAAATCAATTTTTAGAAACTCAAAAAAGAAAAATAAAAAATCACAATGGAAGTTATAAAGTATTTTGAACTGAAGGACAATCAAAACCCTACCTGCTAAAACACACAGAACAAGCTCACGCATATTTCAGAGAGGGTTAATTTAAATGTTCCCATAGAAAAGAGAGAAAGCTAACGGTTGATGAGATGATCTTCCAATTTAAGACATTAGAAAAAGGAAAGTAGAATAAACTCAAGAACATAGAACATAGGAAATACAAATAAAAAGAAAATTCACGGAACAGAAAACAAACGTAAAATAGATATGACCGACAAAGTCAAAAGTTGGTTCTTTGAAAAGAACAACACAACTGAAAAAATTCCGATAAAAAGGACAGTGTTAGGAGTGAAAAGAATACCAGCAGAAAAGCTGCAAAGATTAAAAATTTATTGAGACAATATATGATATCATGACAGTAAACTGAGAGCTTCAATGAAATGGACAGACTGCAAGAAAATAAACTTATCAAAACTGTCTTGAGAAAATATAGAAACACAAATGTTCTCATAAACACATAAAAAAAATTAAAACAGCAGGTAAAAATACCGGGCCCTGCTGGTGGCACCATTGAAATAGTTCTATTAAATATTCAGGTGAAAAATAATGCCAATTTTATACAAGTTATTCCAGAGAGTGATCATTCCACAGCCTCAAACTCACGTATGATACCAGGCGGGACAAAAACATCGTCAGAAAAGAAAGGCAGAGACCAGTGTGTGTGGAGATCATAGATGTGAAACTCCTCAGCAAAATCTTAGGAAACCAAATCCAGCAACGTATAAAAATAGTAATACATCCCGAACAAGTCAGGTTTATCCCGGGATCAGAGTTAGAGTAACAGTATAAAATAAATACAAGTCACGATACTAACAGATTATAGGAGAAAAATTACATGCTAATTCTTTTTTTTACATGCTAATTCTTAATAGATGCATTAAAAGTAATTTTCAATAATTTTTACAGTAATTTTCAATAATTTTAAAGATCCATTTGTGATTAAAAACTCTTAGCAAACTAGGAGTAGGCAAACACTTCCTTGACCTAATAAAAAGTTTATATTATACTAACAAAATAGAACAAACCAATGCAAACCCCTACAGCAAACATCACTATTACCCATGAAACGTTAGAAGAATCTCCTGCAACATCAGACGTAAGACAAGAGTTCCTATTACCATTTCTACTCTACATTGTACTAGAAGTTCTAGTCTGCACAGTAATAAAAGAACAAGAAATAAAAGCTATAAGGTTTGAAAAGGAAGAAAGAACACTTTTGGTATTAACAGATGATGTGATTATCAACAAAGAGTCCAAAGCATCTAGAGGCAGAGTTTTGTTTTTTTTTTTGTAGAGACAGAGTCTCACTTTATGGCCCTCGGTAGAGTGCCGTGGCATCACACAGCTCACAGCTCACAGCAACCTCCAACTCCTGGGCTTAAGCAATTCTCTTGCCTCAGCCTCCCGAGTAGCTGGGACTACAGGCGCCCACCACAATGCCCAGCTATTTTTTGGTTGCATTTTGGCCGGGGCTGGGTTTGAACCCGCCACCCTCGGCATATGGGGCCGGCGCCCTACGGACTGAGCCACAGGCGCCGCCCAAGGCAGAGTTTTAAATTAATTTAAAGATTTTTACCAAAGTGACTAGATGAGTGTGTATAAGGTCAACATACAAAAAATTAATTTCTCTGCAACAGCAACAAAAGGAAGATATAATTTAAAAGGTATCGCTTATAATTGCAATTTAAAAATCTAAGATTCTAAAAAAAAAAAAAAAATTCCCAGGATTAATCCTATGAATACATCTATGAGTAAAACATAAAACCTTAAGGAAATATATTAAAGATGACCTAAATGTATGTAGAGGTATACCATGTTCAAAGATAGAAGATTCAGTCTCATGAAAAGGGCAATTCTCCCCAAACTGATAATAGATTCATATAATTCTGATCAAATCTCCATAGGAATTTGTTGAAATTGACAAGCTTTCATTCCACAATGTTCTCGGTACAGTAAAGGCCAAGAAGAGTTAAACTGAAAAACACACGTAAAGTGTGGGGAGAGGGGTGTAGAAAGTGATTTACTACATGTCAAGGCTTCTTTCAAAGCCAGAGTAAGTTACGGCATTTAAGATGATGTGATAAGAACAGGCAAACCAACCCCTGCAGTGATAGGGTAAGGAGGCCAGAAGCAGACCAACACACGTGACCATTTGACACAAGACAGAAGTCATGCATGGAAGTTAACACATGCAGATCATTGGAAGCAAGGACCCGTTCCTTAAACGGTCTGGGGACACCTGCTTTTCAATGTGAAGGAAAAAAAGTGAGACTTGTCCAACACAAAATGAATTCCAGATAGCTTAAAACTGAAAAACAAAAGCCAAACTCCTAAAACTTTCAGACGATAATATTTATGGCTTGGGATATAGAAAGATGTGTTAAAACAAGAGCAGAAAGCACTAACCAAAAAAAAAATATATAAGACGAAATAAAATTAACCTGCATCAAAATCAAAACTTTCTATCTGCCAAAAGACATCATGAAGAATATTTTCTTAAAAGCCTCAAAATATAGAAGACATTCATTGGTAATGCATTAGCTCGCAGAAGATGAGCATTTAGAAAATATAAAGAATCCCTGAAAATCAAAGATGTGGACTCAACCCAAGTGCCCATCCCTCTATGAGTAGATACAGTGGAGCTACTCAGCCACCAAGAGGAATAAAATTGCGTCTTTTGCAGCAACTTGGATGGAACCGGAGATCATTATTCTAAGCGAAGCATCTCGGGAAGGGAGACACCACATGTACTCACTAATTTGGGAATAAAACAATGGGCACACACAGGACGTGTAAAGCATTATGGGAACCAAGAAGGAGGGTGGGGAGGAGCCGAGGGCACAAACTATTGGGTCCAAGGAGCACTACCATAGTGATGGGCACACTGAGAGCTCCCATGTAAATACGATACAAAAAGAATCTCTGCAAATCAGTAACTAAAAGACAGAAAACAATACCTAATAGGCAGAAAAATGGGCAAAGGAAAAGAATGGGCAATTCAGGAAGAAGACACCCAAATAACCCCACGTGAGAAGCAGCTCCACCTCCCTGGTGGCAAGGGCGGTGGAAATGAACACAATACTGAGATACTTCGTGATCTTCAGATGGGCAAAAAGTTTAAATTAAGTCTGTGATGAGACCGTAAAGAAATGGGGGATATCGCATGCTTATAGTTGGGAGCATAAAGCAATACTAGCTAGCATTTGGAGAATAATTTGACACTTGCTAAAGAATCATGTACTCTTATCGCCAAGCAGTTCCACTTTTAGGAATCTGAGAACGTCTGCATAAAGACACATGTACCCAGACCCCTTAGAAAAAACACCAGCAGAGAAATGTTAGCGCAGTAAAATCCCAGACAGCAGTTAAAATATATCAAACAGAAATGCTATCTACATGACTTGTGTATATGTCTGTGTGTGTGTAAGAATATAGACAGATAATATATATATTATCTACACACACATACATAAGTAAGGATAACACTTATAAACAATGTTCTAAGAGGATATTGGATGGTTTCATTCATATAAACCTTTATTATCTGCAAAACAACGCCATACATTGTTAATTAATACATAACTATGTAATAGAAGTATTAAAAATATATTGGAATGAAAAATATATAGGAGAAACACCATGCATGACAGCAGGAGGAAGGGAGGGAAGTTGGACCAAGCTGTCCATGTACACATTAGGTTTTATTTCTTTTTTTAAATATCAAATTAAGGCAAAGCATGGTGGCTCACGTCTGTAATCCTAGCATTCTGGGAGGCCAAGGTGGGTGGATTACCTGAGCTCAGGAATTTGAGACCAGCCAGAGCAAGAGTGAGACCTTGTATCTACTAAAACTGGAAAAATCAGCCAGGCAGTATAGTGGGTGCCTGTAGTCCCAACTACTCGGGAGGCTGAGGCAAGAGAATCGCTTAAGCCCAAGGGTTTGAGGTTGCTATGAGCTGTGACGCCACGGCACTCTACTCAGAGCGACATAGTGAGACTCTGTCTCCAAAAAAAAAAACAAAAAAAGAACTCAGATTAAATGGGACAAAGGGCGAGATTTGATGAAGCTGGGTGGTCGGCAAACAGTACATTACTCTCCTCATTTGCCCATAGTTATCTTACTATGAAGTAGTTACTAATCCGTTTAAATAAAGATCTCCAGCCACTACTTTATCTATTGATGGCTGTTATCCATCCTAGGGAGATTTTGTAATCTTTACCAATTTTAAGGACAGTAATTTGGCAACTTCGATTTAGTTTTCTTTTTAAAAACAGATCATTTCTTTTTAGCCAGTGATATCTACTTTATTATTGTGATACTTTCAGCATTTTTCAACTAGATTGTATTTAAACAGCCTTTTCAAACACTTTCTCTCTCTCAAAAAGGTGACATTTTCAAAAGGGACAAGGATTATAACGTAGGATGCTCCTAAGAAGAGTGATACTGCTATAGATGTTTTTACCATTGAAATGGGAAACAAAGAGGGCAAAAATGTTTGTCTGAATTATCTCTCTTGGTATTCCAATAATCACATCGCCCTAAATACACCCACACACAATTAGAGGGCTTTTCTCTTAGTACGATTAATCATTCTTTGTAAAAGTGACATAAACCGTGCGTGGCTGAGACACTGCAACACAGGGAACAAGTAATTTTAATTTTCAAACAATCTGTTCATTTTTATTTCTCCCTGGCTTCCAGAGGTGCAAGTGTGAATTCAGCACTCCCTGTGACATGTGACCATGTCCAGCTCTGAGCAGGACAGGACGGGGCCAGTCCTGGTCACAGGCACAGACCCCAAGACTTGCTGCTCTGTGTCGCGGGTGCCACAGTTTCAGAATTAACAAAGGACCAGGCCAAACATCAGCCACACTAGCAGCCAGCCACCTGCCTACCAAAGCCCTAGCATTTTCTAGAATCCTCAGATGGAATAAGTACTTGGCAAAGGGCTGCTGGCAAAAATGGTAAGTATTAATTCAACTCAGTTCCCACCGCAGACTGGCAAACTCCTTCCACAACCCTGTCTACTCTGCCCGTCTCAGCTCCCAAGGATCCATTAATGGACCAGGCTCGGGCCGGCGTGACCCCAGCAGCTCCAAGCCCACATCTTATGCCTTGTGATTTACTAAAACTTCTAGACATAATGTAGGGTGGACTTGACTTCCTCTCCAGGGTCAGGATGGAAAGGAACTCAAGGAGCGGAGAATGGGGAGCCTGTGACTCTGTGTCCCCTTCTCCCTGGACTTGTCCGTTGGGTCCTGCATTTGTGTTTCTGTCCCTGTTCTGGCCATGTGTGCATCTGCCCCCTCCACCTGACTGTGAGCCCCCCAAAGACAGAGACTACCTCCTCTTTGTCTTGGGGTCTTCTTTTGTCACAGAGCTGACCCTGGAAGAGGCGCCCAGTGTGTGTGGACCTGCAAGAACGGAGAACCACATGGGAAATGTGTGTCTCCTGCTCCCAGCCACATTTGGGAGAGGTGTTGAGCTGGGTATGCCAGGGGCCAGGTGGTGGAAATGCCAGACACAGACAGGGATCGAGCAGGGAGGCCTCACCGTCCCTCCCACAGTACCTTGCTCAAGACCTCCTGGCTCCCTGGCAGCAGGTCAGGCCTAGACATGGGTCTCTTATTCCCAACGCAAGACCCCTCCATGACCTGCCCTGCTGGTGCTGCCCTCTGTCCTGCTTGACCGCAGCGAAGTTGCCTCCACCAGCCCCAACCCGTCCCTCTCCCCAGGCACAGTCCTCCCTGGGACCCTCCTGCCACCAGGTGCTTAGGACCTAGGCAATCCTTGCTCACTGGTATCTCTGGGTGTGACACTCAGCCATGTGCATCTTAGCCCCTCTAGCTGGAGAAAGGCCCAGAATGGAGAGGGAATGCGAGCTGGACAGGGCATTTCTACACACAGGACACAGGGATTTTTAATGAAATGCATGCCCCAAAAAGGCCATGAGCTCTAGCTGGGGCAAAGAGAGGCTCTGAGGCTAGCAGGCCTCTTTGGGAGTCAATTGAAAAAATAAAATCTTTCACCTCCTGCACAATAAAACTCTGAGTCCAGGGCAGCGCCTGTGGCTCAAAGGAGTAGGGCGCTGGCCCCATATACTGGAGGTGGCGGGTTCAAACCCAGCTCCAGCCAAAAACTGTAAAAAAAAAAAAAAAATCTCTGAGTCCAATAAACCTAAAAGGTCGCCCACAACCTCCTGATCATTTTCACATCCACCAGGCTGGCCCAGAGGAGTGGGAGGGAGAAACCCTTAGCCTCCACAGGGTGCCTCCGCCTGGACTGCCACCCTCACCACCCTGTAACTTTTCAGTGAGCACCTCCCCCTTCACCCAGTCCTCTCTTCAAAGTGAATGTCCCACAAGAAGGAGTGATTACGCACAAATTCACCACACCGTAGTGTGACTTAGTTCGTCAGCTCGGTCCTGCAAGAGACGGTGAAAGACCCCAGTGAAAGTTCTAAGTACCCAGAGAGGGACAGGGATGCCAATGGTTAGAAAGGGTCCCAGGAACTAAAGACAACCTCCACTGACCTTGGAGGGAAACAGAAAGTTTAAGACAGAATCATTTGCTGATTCACCCACTCACGGATCAGTGGCTCCAGATCCTTTAATAAGGCATTTTCCTACTCTGGAATGCAAATCTCAACCCTCCAATGGGAGCTCAGGGGCTGGGGGCTTGGCTGGGGGCTACTCCCAGGGTCATCTTCTCACTCCAGGTAATGGTTCCCCCAAACTATAAAGGAGGGGACCCCAGCATTTCATCTCATGTTGAAATTCCATCCCCATTGGAGGTGGGGCCAGGTGGGAGGTGTTGGGTCTCGGGGGTGGGATTCCTCTTGAATGTCCCAGAGCCATCCTGAGATAATGAGCAAACTCTTCTTCTGTCACTTCGCAGGAGAGTTGGTTGTTTAAAGGACCCCAGCACACCCTCCTCCGTCACTTGCTCCCTCTCTCGTCACATGACACCTGCTCCCCTTGCCTTCCACCTTGATTGGAAGCCCCCAGAAGCCCACCCTGAACCAGGTACTGTACAGTCTGCAGAACCATGAGACAAATAAACCTCCTTTCTTTATAATCACCCAGCCCCAGGCAGTCCTTTCTAGCAATGCAAACAGCCCAACACAGTCTCCCTACATCTTTCTCTGCTGTCTCCTACAGAGACTTCTCTAAGTAGCTGTTGTGAGCCTGACCTAACTGTACAGGGACACTGTGGAGAAAACAGGGCTCGCCACAGGTGCCAGGATCTCCAGGCCCTCCCCATCTCCTATCCCCATCCCTCCACCCCCAGGTGCACTGGATACCTAGGGCCCCCAGGAGGGGTTGTTGTGCCCAGACCAGAGAGGAAGCCAGGGTGGAATCAGGACCATAGCCCAGGCCTGGTGGTTCCTGGCTTCTTCAGTCTTCGTCCCACGTCAGCAGGCATCCAAGACTCAGAACACCTCCCTGTCCCACAAGGGACCCCAGGAGGAAAGAAGAAAATGAAGCTTGAAGCTTGACAAGTTGCAGTGCCTGGAGCAGGAGGTAAGGCCGGGGGTAGGTGGGGTTCCACCCAGATCACATTATACTGACTATTGGCGGGCGGAGAAGACAGGGTGTGGATTACTCACCGCCCACCACCTTTTCCCTACTCCCCCAGACCTTTTTTCCTTGCATAATTTGCTTGTCTTCTTTGGTTTATGTCATTTCTTCAGAGTGTCACCTACCACGGAGTGAGAAACAGAGCCTCACCCCCAGTGCAGGTGAGCAAGGCGGCAGGTGGAGACAGCTAACGCAGCTAGAAATCACTCCGTTTCCCCCTAAAATCATGCTTGCAAATGAGAACTCAGTCTGGATAGCAGGTGCGTACCCTCCACATGGCAGCCTAAAATGTTTCCAATCCAATTTTTAATTTTTTTGCTTTATACAAACTGACAAAAGATCACCCGGCCCCTGACATAGATGTTCAGTTTTACATAGCAACCAAGTTCCCTAAGTTGCAGGGATTCTGTCTTTTTCATGAATACAAAATCTTTCCATTAAAGGTCTAGCTGCTTCTTTTTTTTTTTTCTTCCACATTCCAAACACTGCAAGAGACAGAAAGGGTTTAAGACACTCATTATGCCTCTCCCACAATGCTTCCCATGGCAGAAGTCTGATAAACTACCTCGATTCAATATCCTCGCATCCCGCCTAACTTGCTTCAAGTGTCTCTGAAATGACCTCGAGGCTCTGGCAGTTTCTGCTGCTGGTGCAGTATGCAGATTTTACAAATAAGATTTAGCTTCACAGCTGGTTTTCAGAACAGCTCAGAGTCAAAGATTCCAAACACAGAACACGGTGAATGGGTTCTTATCAAAATGTCAAAATCGATTTTGCCAGAAAACCTTGGCCTAAAACATCTGTGAAAGGTTAGGGTCGAGCACCACTTCCTCTGGTTCGTACAGATGCCGAGTTAATAGGGCAAATGAAAAGCGACAGAGTCACACGAGGCGCCCAGGTCCTCCCCGAGCCCACCCACCCTCACGCCCCAGGGGAGAAGGCTGGAAGGGCCCCAAGAGCCCCAGGGAGGCAGAGCAGCTGGCCAGGGCTGGACGTCACTGCCCTTGGCAACTTTCTCCTTTTCCCAGCATGGCTGAGAGGTGGCCCCAGCAGAAGAGTAGGAAGAAGAGTGAGAATGTCCCTCAAATCCAAAAGAAAGCCTCTGGTCACATCCTCCCGGCAGGCACCATCAACTGTCAAAACACAGAGCTGGAGTAGGAGCGGAGTCTGGGTGCTCTGAGGTCGCCACCTGCCCACCCCGTGTCTTCCCTGGAGGGCTGAGTCTACACAGAGACACTTCATATGGAAGGAGGAGCTGGAAGCCACGGAAAGGAGAAAGGAGAAAGGAGGCAGTGACCAGGCTGGAGCGGCAGGAGTTAACGCTTCAATTCTCCACTAGGAGCTCAGACAGAAGGCTCCAGGGCCTCACCCAGACCGTGTTCAGATGGTGGAGGACACGATCACGTCATTGGCAGCCTCTCCTGCTCTGAGGGGCCTCGCCAGGGGGTCAGCGCTAATAACTGATTCTAATTTTTTCCATTTCAGGCAGAACCACAACACTATTCTGACCGAACACATTTATTACCCTGCTCCTCAACTGGGCAGTATTAAAACTTGCGAAAGTGACTTTGCAAATTACTAAACAGTCACCAAGCTAATGAAGCAGGACTTTTAAAGTGACTGAGGAATAATTCCTATATTATAAAGACAGCAATCTGTGAAGGGAGATTTGGTTTTAAAAAAAACACATTATAATGTATAATGGAAAATGTTAATCTGTGGTGAATCCAATCAGAGTCAGCTGAAGAGGAAAACATAAGGAAAGAGGAAGGACAAGTGGAGTGCGCACGCTTGAGCCCGGGGAAGGTAACTTTCTGGGACAGAGGTTCCCTCCAAGGCCGCCCAGGGTCACCAGGCACGGACCAGGCATCATACTCCACGGGGAGACCCGCCCCAACAAAACCATTTCCCCCAGAGGAGGTTGTATAAGGAAGCACTGGGGGTCCCTATCTGCCCCAATCCCTGGGAAAGGCTCATGAGCATGGTCAGGAATTGGCTGTGCCTTCAAGACTCTGAGTGTTGAGTGGCTTAGATATTCTGCCAAGAAAAAGAAGCACACGTCTTGGATGGTGGCTGTATTCCGAGATGTGGCTCCAGACAATGAAAGTAGGGGCATGGCCTGCACTGATGGGGTCACTGGGGGAACCCCCCACACATACCCTCAAGGGTCCCGGATTGCTGGGCAATCCAGGGCTGCCAGCTGCCCACTGCCAAGAGAAGCCGTGAACGGGAAAGGGAGCGGGACCCAGGCCTGCCTCGGCGCTAATGATGAATCACGCATCGGTTAATTAGGCTCGGGCACTGCCTTTCAGAAGCAGCTCTCTCCATAATGAAAATACTTTAGAAGGTGCCACATCAAAGCGCAGCGCAGAGGGAAGCCAAGGAGACAGGCGTGAACGCCAGCCCTGGCCAAGGGAGAGGGGGCCCATGGCTCTTGTTAGCGTCTGACAGCCAGTCCTGCGCGCTGCCTAGTGAACCGAGTCCTCCTTTATGCAAAAGTGTTTTTCTCAATTCTTAGCCCAGTGGTTTCAACGGGTGCTCCCCCCACCAGATTTCAAATCCTATTATACAGTAAACATCTGTGGCATTAATTTTCATTTGATGAGTCAATCAATACACGAGCAGCTTTCCGCGCCTGCTTTCTTTACTTGGGCAAAATGAAAAGGTGCTTCCTGGGCCCGGCCATGGCCCCAGCCAGCAGTGCAAATATGGGAGGAGAAATGGGCCTCCCACTCTTATGTCAGCCCAGACCCCATGTCCCATCCCTCGGGGGCACCCTAAAAGAATCATCACAACCCAAGCACAGGGGCTCCATGTCCTGCCCTGTCGCACATCCCAATATTTGATCCTAAAAGTGCTGAGAATCTGCAACTTTGTGCTGTGCAGAGCAGTGGGCCTCAGCTGGGGTGGGGATTTTGCCAGGGGATTGGGCGATATCTGGAGACACATTTGGCAGTCACAACTGGGGGATGTGGGGGGAATGGTGTTGGCCTCTAGTGAGCAGAACCCAGGGACACTGCTAAACATCCTTCAATGCAGAAAGAATTATCTGGCCTGGGATGTGCACAACTCCTGTTTTGAGAAGCCCAGGTGCACAGATGTCTCTGTCTTGGTGAAATGCACCTCTGACGTGTCCTGTCCCCTTAACACGGAGGAAGCGAGAATTGTGCTCGGCTACACCACATGGCTTTGTCACTTGTCCCCTTTCCCTTCACGCAGCTGGAGAGGCATTTCTGTTCCTATTCTGTTAGCCACACCTAGCCAGCCACATGGGCCTTGTGTCCACCTGCCCTGCCCTGCCCAGGCCATCCTGCAAGGCCAGGCCAGGGCCTCCCGGGCACAATGCAGCCAGCCTGGAGGAGGCTGGTGGCACCTAGGATCCAGGTGGGCTGTACCTGCTGTCCCTGCCTTGCTCCTCATAAATCTTGGTGCCCTCAGAGTCCTGAAAGAGACATCACTGAGGAAGTGGACATTGTACGACAGTGGTCCAGCTTGCAGAGTCTAAGGTCACCATCCCTGGTTGGAACTGAACGTCTCCAAGGCTCAGTTTCCCTGTTTGAACCCTGGGTAGATGCTCCCCTAACAGTGAAATACAGTGCTCTACCCCAGCACGACCAGCCCCCAAGGACAGTTAGGAAGGATGGCCATTATTTCGGGAATCGTTATCAGGATTTTTATTGCCACAAGATTGCTTGTCCTACAGGCTCATATTTCTCCATGACTGTCTTCCCAGCATCCCCTCACCCTGGGCACCATCACCTCTGGCCCAGCTCTGAACTGCTGGCCACCACCCAGGCCTGACTTATTCCGGGAACTTGGTTGGACCTGCCAGGTCCCTCAGAGCTCAGGAACAGCTGTCCTTGGAGAGCCTGTCTCCTGTTCTCAGTGTGCGTCAGGCAGGAAACCTAGCCTGGCCATTCAGACCCAAATGAGAAATAACTCACATCACCATTTCTGTTCCTATTCCGTTAGCCACACCTAGCCAGCCACATGGGCCTTGTGTCCACCTGCCCTGCCCTGCCCAGGCCATCCTGCAAGGCCAGGCCAGGGCCTCCAGGGCACAATGCAGCCAGCCTGGAGGACGCTGGTGGCACCTAGGATCCGGGTAGATCTACACTGTCTTGGTGACAGTCAACTCCCTGGATCTTCCCAATAGCCCTAGAGATGGGCGTCACCATCACATGCCCAGGGGGTTAGATGACTGGCCACGACCCCACAGTTGTTCAGAAACTGAAGCACCGGCCTAAGCTGATGACGGCACTTCTGCTGCCTCTTCTGCCGCACTGGATGGTGACGGGGTGGGGCTGGGGGCAGTAAATGAGCACAGTGCCCTTGGCAAGAGCCCCTGCAGGCTCAGGCCCTTTGAAGTTCCGGCTCGTGATCCACTGTTTCCCCTGCCAGGGAGTATCTCAGAAACCAAAGGCCAGTGTGCTCAGACACAACATCCCCTTCCTCCAGGGAGGGTCACCCTTCCAAGCACAGCAGAGAGACATCTGGGACCCCCAACTCTCTTGGTTGGGAAATGGGAAGGATCCCTCCCTGTCCTCAGGGGAACTCCCACCCCAGCCACACCCCAGTCTCTGAGCAGCTGGAGGGGAGAGCATCCCACGTTCCCTCTACCCTGGACCTCAGAAAGGCACCCACAGAGCAGAAAGGCCCCTCTCTGCTGGGCACATGTCCTCCCCCACAGGGGACAACAAGGCAGAATGATTCTGCGGACTTCTCTGTGCTCAGCCCAGAACAGACCCTGGGGATGGGGGGCCGAGTGAGCCCTGGCTGTCACCTACCTCAGGGACCACAGTCCAGTGGAGTAGACAGTTAGCAACCAAACAGTCCAACAGTGGGCGGGCCAGGAAGTAAAGTCACTTGCTGGTGGGCAGTGTTCTTGTGGTGCCACTTTCCCAGCCCGCTCAAGAGCGGTGGCCACACAGCCCACAGAACACCCTCTGCCACCACGCTCAGTGCCCCCAGAGGCCCCTGACAGGGGGAGGAGAAAAGCTGGAGCCTGGAGGCACACGGGACTTCTGGGTGTACCAGGACTGATGGGCAGGCTGACTGCACCCCAAACTGGAGCAGGACAGCCAAGTGCACATTAGGAAGGTGGCAAAGCTGGGAAACCTCACCCCCTGCCAGGCAGGTAAAGACACCTGTGCAGGGAATTAGGAGGACGGGAACTGAAGCCAAAGCAGCCTTCTAGACCGTTCTTAGAAGCCCAGCCAAGGGAGAAGAGGAAGGAGGGAGCAGAGAGCACACGTGTGTGGGGGTGGGTGGGGGTGGGTGGGTGTGTATGTGGCTTGTGTGTGTGTGAGCATGTAGTGTGTATGAGTATGTGGGGTGACTGGTGTGTATGAGTTTGTAGAGTGTGGCAGGTATATGTGTGGTGTGTGTGGGATGAAAGCTGTGGGTGTATATGTGTGTGTAGGTATGTATGTGGGTATGTGTGGTCTGTGTGTGTGTCAGTGTTTGTGTTTTTCAGGGTATGTACATGTACCCATCTGTGTGTGGTATGTATGTAGGTATATCAGTGTGTGTATGTGTGCCACACATATGTCTGTGTATATGCGGTGTGTGCACAGGCGTGTATGTGTATAAATGTGCTGTATATATGTGTATTTCTGTGTGTGGTGTGTGCACACATGTGTAAATGTGCTGTATATGTGTGTGACTCTGTATTTGTGGTGTGTGCACGCGTGTGTACACGTGCTGTATGTATGTGTATTTCTGTGTGTGGTGTGTACACACATGTGTGTACATGTGCTATATATTGTGTGGTGTGTGCACACATGTATGCGTGTACATGTGCTGTATATGTGTATGTGTCTGTGTGTGCTCACACGTCTATGTGTGGTGTGTGTATGTTTGCGTGTGTGCAGGGTGTGTTGTGTGGTTGTGTGGTGTGTGTACATGAGAGAGACGCCTGCATGCCACACCCTTCCTTCCTTCCCCTCTGACTCCGCTTGTCACCCCTCCTGCAGCCAGCCCGAGGGACCAGTGAGGAGCCAGTCCCAGGCCGGGGGCAGGTCTTGGCACCCCACCGGTTGGTGTTGGGGGGCTCTGTGCTCCCTCCCAGGGGAGCCATGTGGACCTGGCAGGTGTCTAGGCGGCCGCTGGGCGGCGGTGTCCACACGACACAGAATCCCCTCCTTCTGCTTCTCATCAAAGCACTGGAGCAGATATCCCCAGACGAGACTCCGCACGCGAAGCAGCACCGCCTTCCGTAATGGAAAGACTGCCTTCCTGCATGCTCTTCTCTCCTACGCGTCCTGCCCCTTCTGGTCTGTGAAAAGTTCTCTGGTTTCCCACGGAGGCCCTGGTGGATCTAAGAAAACCGGGGGCGGCCTGGGAGGCCCCTGCCACTCCCGCCTGGTGGGCACCGTGGGCACATCCCTTTCGGGTCTCCTAGGAGTGCAGCTGGCATTGTGTCACCTTGTGTCCCCCAGGGTGAAATACTCAACTGGGTCTTTACAGACGTCTCACTGAAAGAAAACAATCCAATTAGAGCACAGGGCACTCAGTGTAGCCCCGAGTAGGTGAGTGTTCAGTAAATAGCGGCTATTACTCAGGCAAGGACAAGGAGATGGCTCAGATTATCTCGGCTATGCAGAGGAGAAGGCTGGAGCTCAGGAACAGTGGGCAACTGGCCCAAGGTCATGTACACAGTCACAAACGGTGGCACAGGGGGTGCCACCAAGACTGTGTTGTTCTGTTCAGTGTAAGAACCCCTTAACCCACTTTACGTTTCCCCTGAAGAGCAGCCTCTCCCTGTACTCGGAGGCTTCCCATCCCTCCCTGAACACACATGCTGGGAGCCGGCACTGTGTGCTGAGGACAGAGAGGTGACTACCACGTCTGGGCCCCCACGAGCTCACAGACCTGGGCTTACTGTTGCCCTGTGCTGTCGGGCTGCACTTGGGCTCCTGCGGGGACCCAACCCAGGGTCACTGGATACTGGGCTGCCCTTCCCCAGGGCCCTCGCCTTCTGCAAGGCAGCCACTCAGGAGTTATGTGGGCTCAGCTCCACCATGTTCTGGAATTGCCCTCACCTTCCAAGCCCAGTGGTGTCACCAGCACCTCCCATCTCCATTTCCATTTTCTCTCTTACGTGGCAGAGAAAGTCCTGTTCCTTCTATATAATAACAGCCCAATTTTCCCTGCACTATTAAACAAATTTCTTCCAAGACAGAACCTCACATTGAATTAAACCCATTTTTGAAGTCTTTAGGAGTTTCCATAAATACAACAGATGGATAAGCTGGCAGCTCACTAAAACCGGTATTCCGTGTGGGAGGAAGACTCCTGGAGGCCCAGGAAGCCCCAGAGGGAAGGTGTTCTCCCTCGAGGGCCCAGCAGAGGGGAGGCCTCTCTGGCTGGGGGGGGGGGGGGGGGGTGGATGTGGATTTTTAGGAGATCCTTGTTGATTTTGAGGAGGGCCCTGAACAAAGGACTTGCTCTGCCCCTGGTCCCCTTAAAGATAGGGGTATGTCACTGAACCACACTCTCATTACTCCCACCCAGAGCCCCGTGGTGGGTGGAAAGCGACAGGACTCTGCACAAACAAGGATCCAGGTTCAAGCCTGGCCTCAGCCACCTAACAGCTGTGAGACTAAGAGCAGGTCGCTGACCTTTATCACCTCCATTTGCAAAACAGAACAAACAAGCAAATCAAGCACTACCTCGCCTGTTTGTTGTCAGGGACAAATGGCCAACTTACAGCTGATCAAATTATAGGGAACATTCTCAATTGCTCTACTTTGAATAATAAGGTACCTCTTTTGGAGAAGACCCATTAGTAGAACTGACCTGAATGAATGCTAGATTGGGATGCTTTAGAGACCACCAGACAGGACTAGGAAAAGGAGGGGAATAAATTTGACACCATTGTAGTAAATATTCTGAGTGGTGTGACCTCACAGTCCCAAGTTCTTACATCTGTATAAACTAAACAAGCCTAGTAAAGAGCTCTTATAACAAGAGCTTCCTTACAATATAGAGGTACCTACCAGGCAAACTGTTAATACCCTGCATGGTGTTACGTGTTTATCAGACCTTCTAGCATGGTACTGAATTAGGTCCCCCCCCCCCAAATTCATATATTGAAGCCTTCGTGCCCCAGTGGCACTATATTTAGAGATAGGGTTTTAGGATGTAATTAAGATTAAACGAGATCATAAGGATAGGGTCCTAATCAAATAAAATTGGTGTCCTTGTAAGAAGAAAAAGAAAGAGAATCTACATCTTCTTTCTCTCACTACATGAGGACGCTCCAAGAAGGCAGCCGTCCACAAGGCAGAAAGAGAGCCCTGAACCTGCCAGCACCCTGGTCTTGGATCTTTAGCCTCCAGGACCATAAGGGGAAAAAAATTCTGTTAGTGTAAGCAAAGCAGTCTGTAGTATTTCACTAAGGCAGCCCAAGCTGACTAAGGCAGACGGGATTCAAATTTCCAGTGCAGCATCACACGGAGATTCAAAACGTCTCAAACAACAGAGAAGCCCCTGGGTCTGATGACACGCACAGTGGCTTCAACCAAGGACAGGATGGAAATAAAGAATCTGTATAAAACTATTTGATGGAACTCAAGAATGCAAAATAGCCACATTTCTCCAGATACGTTAGTTTACATACATATGACTTTATATATGTTCAGAGCCCAAGTAGAATAAGCTGAGATTTGACTACATCATCTAAAGCCCTAAAAGTCCACAGTTTTGAATAGGCTGAAAATACTTTTATATCCCATCATTAGGAAAGGTGGCATTTGGCATCTAGCTGACTTTTTCTGTGATGACTCCTCGGTACAGGCGAGAAGATTGGATGAAACGACGCCCAGATCATCCTGAATCCTCTCGGAAAAGAACCTCGGCATTAAGCCCTCGACGGATCCTGGAAAGGGACGTGCAAAGGGAAATCCCGCACCACTGCAGAAGAAGAATCCGACCAGAAAGACCAGCTACACCCAGAGACGAGAGAAAGCCTCGGTGGCCTTAGGAGCTAGTTTAGGCATGTAATAGGGAATCGATGCCGGTTTCACACACCAGAAGTGGCTCCAAACAGTGCTAACTCCGGAGCATGCCACAGTGTCTCAGGGAAGGTTTCTGCCTCTTGTAGTGACTAATACGCAAGGGTGGGACTGATATTCAAAACACATAATAACAGATTAGAACGGAGACCCCCACCATGCAGTCTGATTGTTAGCTCTCGGGTGTGTCTGATCTCGGTCCACCCTGACCTTGCTGCTGACACCACGGCTCCACACCCTCCTCTGCAGGCTGCACTATCCGCCTCTCCCCATGGCTTCTGGAGCGGGGACAGGGCAGCATTTTGTCCAGCAGCCTATCTTCCCACTGGGGTCACCTGGAGGGAAAGAAGTCTAGATTCATATTCCCTAAAACCGACCCCAGACGGGAGAAACTGAGACCAGTGTAGCCATGACAACCTCAGATCAGACTCTAGGTGTGTGGGCTGAAGGCACCCGGAGAGGGAGGTGCCCACCTCCAGCCTGCGGGGAAGGCATGTCCCTTAGTCCAGTGCTATTGCTCTAAAGGAACCCTGGGCTGGGTGATTTATGAGGAACAGGTCTACTTGGCTCACAGTGCTGCAGGCTTTCCAAAAACCATGGTCCTGGCATCTGCTTCTAGTGAGGGCTTCAGGCTGCTTCCACTCAGAGGTGAAGGGGAAGGAACCAGTGTGTGCAGAGATCACGTGGCAAGGGTGGGGCAGGTACCAGGGTCTTTGCAAGAACCAGCTCTTGTGGGAACTCAGAGAGAGAACTTAGGAGAACTTGCTCATGGCTGCAAGGAGGACCAAATGTTCGTGAGGGCTGCAACCCCATGACCCAGACACCTCTCACCTCCAACAGTGGGAATCAAATTTCAACAGGAGGTTTGGGAAGACAAACATCCAAACTATAGCAGTACCTGGTGTGCAGAGAAGAAACGTCACCTGCCCGTAATCACAGACCTGGGGGCATCCTCTCCCCATCACGGCCTTCTTGGACTGCTGCGTTCAAATAGCACCATCACAGCCACATCCCAGCACAGGAAGGAACGTGGCATTTCTTGCTACAGGGTGTGGATGGTACTGGCTGCTTGGTAGGGGGAGAGAAAGCAGAGAGGTTGCTGGAAAATGGAAGGTTCTGCTGCAGCCTGGGAGGCTGCTCTAAGCAGGGCTGGGCTCTCTAAGAGTGCAGGGGTCTCTTGGGCCCTCGTCCAAAGTGATGGAAGGGAGCAAGGAAAAGCGAAATTCAAACCCCTCCATGTTGGCCCTTCCTGCTCAGGGGCAGCAGGTGAGGTGGGAACAGTGGAGCTGTTGGAGCGCGCAGGAGAAGACGGAGCCCCAGCTCTGCAGCCCTGCTGCCTGTGCTCAGCCTTTTCTCCACCAGGAGCCCCTATTTTCTGTTCTGCAAAAATGGGGACATTCAATGAGATGAACCCTAAGATCTCATCCATGTCTGATGACCGAGCACAGGTCTTCTAGGCCATTTGAGGAACTGCTTGTTTCCCTTCCTTCCAGAAGGATCCTTAAGATGGCCTACCAGGATCTGATTATAATTAGAATAATAAAATATTCATAACCTCAATAACAGCCAATATTTATTTAGTGCTTGCTGGGTGCCAGGCTCTAGGATAAGTACATTGTAAGAACTGGTCTCATTTTAAAAGTAACACCGAGTATGTTGACAGCCATTAATTAGCTGCAGCCAGAGCCAGCCTTGGGGGACCCCAGAGCCCCAGTGCGCCCTTCCAAGCCTTTTCTCCTCCATGAGGGCTGTTTCCTGGGCATCAATATTCAATATCCTTATGGTCTTCCTTGAAGGATCTCAAGACGTCAGCCATAGCGACAGTTCCGGGACTGGTGGGTCCTCCTAGCCACCAGTCCCTTGTATTTTAACAGAGAATGAAATCTCAGGTTAAAGAGATAACATTCTCAGGGGGAAAAAAATCAGACATGAGAAAGTTAGTAACAAAGGTGTTTGGGGAGAACATGACCAAAGGGGTCCTTGTATGGGGTGCTGACCTGCCACCTTGAAAGTCATCACACCACCTCTGGCCAAGCCAGGAAGGTTGCTGGAAAATGGAAGGTTCTGCTGCAGCCTGGGAGGCTGCTCCAAGCGGGGCTGGGCTCTCTAAGAGTGCAGGGGTCTCTCGGGCCCTCGTCCAAAGTGATGGAAGGGAGCAAGGAAAAGCCAAATTCAAACCCCTCAATGTTGGCCCTTCCTGCCCAGGGGCAGCAGCTGCCCTTGGCAGCCATCCTCTCCCTGCTTTTGCAAAGATCTGTTACCCTCTTAATCTCTAGAACTGGCTGCATGAGGTTAGAGGGTTTGACCAGCCGCAGGCATCACAGCCTGAACAAAACATGAGGAGCTGCCCTTTGGCCTAGAGAGGGGCTGAGCCCAGCCAAAGAACCACAAAAATTAATATTTAATTAAAAAGTTATTTCCTGCATAAACATCCCCAAAGGTTCATAGAACAGTCATGTTCCTTCATCCTTTAGTCGGTAAATTTTAAGAAAGAGAAGAAAAGGTAGCAGAGAGTGGGGACGGTTCAACTTTAAGGTACATTTTTAATTAAAAGAAAAAGATCAGGGCTGTGATGCAGCATCATAAAGCAGATAATTTTACAGCTGGATGGTCTCCCTCTGATGTACTTGAAAACATTTTCAAGCGACATAAAGTTTAACATACCGGTACATCTGCCTACCCACTAGATTCTACATGGAATTTAAAATTTAATTATATTAAAGCTTTGTTACAGTGTGCATTGCAAGCATGCTAACCAAGTGGAACTTGAACAGAATCTCTGCAGATAGCTTTTTTTTTTCTTCTTTGAACTCAGTTTTGTAGAACCGAGAGCTGAGTTTGACAAACAGTTGATGACTCTGTCCAAAGTGTTTGCTGCTTACATAACAAACCACTCGAGACCCAGTTGTTTATTCTCCTGGGTGGATTCTCACAAGTTCATCTCTTTGTTGTTCCCTTTGCTAACGCAGAAAAGCAGCCAAACACATCCAGCTTTTGGAGAGCTGGGGTTGACCTTTCTCAGGTCCTGTGCAGGTTTGAGGGAGTGGCTGCAGGAGGGTGGTTATTTTGGAGAGTCGTTCCACTAGTAGTCGATAATTTTAGGTGCAAATTAAAGTACTACCTTCTCTGGGGCGGGACAGTTGCCATATTAATCTATTAACCAGAGGTTGGGTGCTTTCTGCAATTAACAAGGCAACCAGCTCCTGCAGGAAGAAAACATTTTATGCAAGCCTGGTTCTCCATCAGGGAAGCACAAGGTTGGGCTTGAGAAGTTGGGACCCTGGGATCAGGCAGCCCTGGTTTGAATCCTGGCTCTGGCACCCACAAGCTGTGCACTGGTGATCAAGTTGCTGCACCTCTCTGAGCCTATTTTACAAAATGAAAATAGCAACAGTATCTAACACATACATACCAGATGGTTGGAAAATTACAGAGGATAAAGCATTTAAGCACAAACACTCAATAAATGGTGACTATAATTTTTATGGTCATTATTGTTGCTGCTGTTGATTCTTCTTTTTTTTATTACTGAGACAGAGTCTCACTTTGTTGCCCTCTGTAGAGTACTATACCATCATAGCTCACAGCAACCTCAAACTCTTGGGCTCAAGCCAACGAATTTACAATCTAATAAACCAGATCAACAAGGAGCCGTGCTGCAGGCAGAAAGGTGGCAACCGAAGACTGAGTTAAAAAAAAAAAAAAAAAAAGTCCGGTGAAGGTTGTGAAGAGGTAATGGCGCCCAGACTCCAGGGTTTCCAGGGAGGGGCTTTTATGTGGTGAGTTTAGCAAGTAGGACACGCCCCTTAAGGGGAGGAACCTGAGAAAAAGCCGAATCCCTGCCAGGGGTAATCTGGAGACCTAGAGATGCCAGCACAGAAAGATCTTCAATATATAGAGAATGCCAAAAAAAAAAAAAAAAATGTATACGTACTGGAAGAAAGGAAAAACCTGTATGAAAATTGCGTTATTGAGCCACGTTTGACTTCTATAATTTTAAGATATACAAGATATCAAATGTTACTGGTATACTGAGTATTAAAATTTTAATTTGTGTATATTTTTTGGCACCTTCTGTATTTTTAAGAGAAAAAGAGGTGAGCTACATAGTTCAGCACGAGATATTATATTTGTAAAATGTGTGTGCATATTTCATCTATCCAGAGAAATGATGTAGGAAAAATTGTGAACAGAGGTATGTGACCATGGAGTGGGTGATGGGAAGAAGTCGAAATGGGCGTAAATGTGCACAGAACAATATTTCACATTTTACTCTGTTTTTCTGTACAGTTTCATGTCTTCAAAATTAGCATAGATTATTTTTAAATAATTATAAATCACAAAAATGCATAACTTGAATTTTAAGTGATTTACTAGTATTAAAAAATGATAAAATGATAGTGACTCTCCTAACCTGTATGGGAGTAAACTTTCTATACCACCAGGGCGATGGGAATCTGTCAGTGGAACTTGCCCAGGGAAGGCAAAGCAACAGAAAGGCATGGGTGGAGGTAGCAGGATAAGTCGAAATAGAAAAAAAACAGAAAGAACTAATCAAAAGGAGGATATTTCATAAATTTTATGGTTTATCCTGATGTGAATCTTAAAGTTTTATATTATATCTTTTTCCTTTGAAAAATAAATAAATTTTAAGTGATTCATTTGTTTTCAGTTATCTTATTTCATTCCTAACATTTAAATTAATATTAAAGGAGGGCTGGGATTTTTATGCCTACAAATCAAGGACACAAGCTAAAAAAAAGATATACTAAGTCCCTATGACAAACTGGGCACCATCCAAGCCACCAGGAACATAGCTGCAAAGCACAGAGCTAGCATGTCTGCCCTTTGTATTCTGGCAGGGGGAGACCAGCAAAAGCAAATATGAGGTTGGGTGTTAGCAGAGGAAGAAGAATACAAGAAGGGATGGGGCTTGATGTTCTATGTGGGGTGGTGGGGAAAATCTCCTTGAGAAGGTGACCCTTGAGGAGATGCCTGAAGGAAGTGAGGGAGGGCACCACAAGATGGGGGAAAGAACATTCCAAGCAGAGGAAACAGGAAGTGCAAAGGCCCTGGGGCACGAATGCCAGAGCTGAGCAGGCAGGAGATGAGGTCAGAAAGTGGTGAGAGCCTGACCTAGAGAACTGTGTAGACCTCATGTGGAACAGGAGCTGGTCCAAAAATGGGGGGGAGAAAACATCCAGGTGGAGCAGTAACCCCAGGAAAGGACAGGGTTCAACTAGAGCAGCTGACTCTGTTCTCTGACTTTCATACCTGAGAACTTTTTTTATAGCCTTGAAAATCATTGAGGACTTCTGAGGTCAGCCATGATGGAGTCATGAGGACTGGATTTTCCCTCCCACCTTAATAAAACTTTCTAAAAGGACAAATTATATGAGGCGAGTGTTTCATACACTGACAGCACAGGACAGAGATGCCTGTGAGAACATCAACAGAATTAAAAAGTGGCTCAAATAAAACTGATAAGCCTCTAGACAAATTGATCAGGAAAAAAGAGAAAACATGCAAATTATCAACATCTGGAATGAGTAAGAATACATCACTACAGGTCCTACAGACACTAGACGTATACAAAGAGAATAGTATGGATAATTTTATGGCAATAAATGTGATAACTTAGATCAAATGGACAATCCCTTCAAAGAGATAAAGCACCAAGCTCATTCCTAAAGACATTGATCACCTAAATAGACCTTTACCTATTAAAGAAACTAAATGTGCAGCTAAAAAATTGTCCACAAAGACAACTCCAAGCCCAGAGAACTGGTATTTCACTGATAAATACTACTAAACATTTAAAGAAAATAATAATATCAAACCAACACAAACCCTTTCAGATTATAGAAGAGAAGGGAATATTTTCCAACCTATGAATCTGGCATTACTCTGACTAAAACCAGACAAAGATAATATCTTTAAAAGCTATCAACCAGTATGCCTAAAACATACATGTTAAAAAATTTTTTAAATGACCAAATCAAACCTACCTATATATAAAAGTAATAATACATCATAGCCAGGTAAAAGGTTGGTTTAACATTTAAAAATCAATTAAGGGGCCGGTTGCCCATGCTCAGTGGTTAGGACGCCGGCCACATGCACCAGGGCTGGTGGGTTCGAACCTGGCCAGGGCCTTCTAAAACAGCAACAGTAACAAAAATAGCCTGTGTTGTGGTGGGTAGCTATAGTCCCAGCCAGTAGGAAGAGGCAAGAGAATCACTTGAGCCTAAGAGTTTGAGGCTGCTGTGAGTTGTGATGCCACAGCACTCTACTGAGGATGACAAAGTGAGACTCTGTCTCAAATAAATAAATAAAGTAATTAATTTAATCTTTCCTATATATAAACAGGGATAAATCAATAAGAAAAATCCTAAGACCTCGGGCAGCACCTGTGGCTCAGTGAGTAGGGCGCCAGCCCCATATACCAAGGGTGGTGGGTTCAAACCTGGCCTTGGCCAAACTGCAACAAAAAAAATAGATGGGCGTTGTGGCGGGTGCCTGTAGTCCCAGCTACTTGGGAGGCTGAGGCAGGAGAATCACCTAAGCCCAGGAGCTGGAGGTTGCTGTGAGCTGTGATGCCACAGCACCCTACCATGGGCGATAAAGTGAGACTCTATAAAAAAAAAAAAAAAAACCTAAGACCTCAATATTGACACGAAAGGACATGAACAGATAAGTCATATCATCAAAAAGAAGGACAAATAGGAAAAAATGTTCAGTCTCACTTGAAATCAAAGAAATAAAAGTTAAAATAAATAAGAAGAAATAAAATAAGTAAAATAAATAAGTAAAAAACAAGTAAAATAAAATAAGTAAAGTAAAAATAAATAAAATAAAAAGAAATAAAAGCGAAAGCTATAACCCAATCTCAGAACAAGAAAATGGGAAAAGGGGCAAGGGTAAAAGTGGGAGGATAATTAATGGGTCCACATTTACAGTGCGTCTTAGAAGGGTACAGGTGAAACTTACTAAATGTGGAATATAAATGAACACAATAACTAAGAAAACGAAGGCTATGTTAACCAGTTCGATGAAAATATTTCAAACTGTATATAAAACCGGCACATTGTACCTCATGATTGCATTATTGTACACAGCTATGATTTAATACAAAAAAAGAAATAAAAGTAAAATAACAAAATAATACCCTTAAAAAATAAAAATAAAAATCAATTAAGGTAATTGACCACATTAACAAACAAAAAGAGAAAAATCATGTGATTGTCTCAATACATTCTGAAAAAGCATTTGACAAAATCCAACATCCTTTCATCATTAAAAACTCACAGCAAGGGCAGCACCTGTGGCTCAGTGAATAGGGCTCTGGCCCCATTTACCAAGGGTGATGGGTTTGAACTCGGCCTCTGCCAAACTACAACAAAAAACAGCCGGGCGTTGTTGGCGGGAGCCTGTGGTCCCAGCTACTCGGGAGACTGAGGCAAGAGAATCCCGTAAGCCCAAGAGCTGGAGGTTGCTGTGAGCTGTGACGCCATAGCATTCTACCCAGGGTGACAAAATGAGATTCTGTCTCTAAAAAAAAAAAAAAAACTCACAGCAAGAGTCCAAGTGAAGATAGTCCAGCTTTTATGCCAGTGCCAATTTCCTGATTTTGACAATGTCTTGTGTATGTTGTCATAAAAAGAAATTGGATAAAGGGTACAGAGAAGTTTATTGTACTATTTTTACTTATTGAGAGCATCTAACTATGTCAAAATTAAAAGTCAAACTCCTTGCTCCTCCCCCCAAAAAAAAACTAACAGCAAATAGAAATAGAAGGGAACTTCCTCAACCTGATTAAAGGCATGTATGAAAAGCCAGACTTAGCTTACACTTAAGGGTGGAAGACTAAATGTCTCCCCTCCTAAGATCAGGAATGAGGTAAGGATTTACACTTCTCTGTGGCTTTTCTACATCGTATTGGAGGTCCTAGTAAAATACGTCAGGAAAAAGAAACAGAAGGCATACATATGAGAAAGGAAAAAATGAAAGTCTTTATTCACAGATGACATGATTGCTACTCTTGTCTCAGCCTCCCTAGTAGCTGGGACTACAGGCGCTCCCCACAACACCCAGCTATTTTTTGTTGAAGTTTGGCCGGGGCCGGGTTTGAACCTGCCACCCTCGGTATATGGGGCTGGCACCCTATCCACTGAGCCACAGGAGCCACCCCACATTTTTTATTTTTAAAAATAAATTAATACTAGCACTCTGGGAGCCTGAGGCAGGGGGATTGCCTGAACTCAGGAATTTGAGACCAACCTGAGCAAGAGAGAGACCCCGTCTCTCAAAACAGCCAGACATTGTGGCGGGCACCTGTCGTCCCAGCTACCAGGGAGGCTGAGGCAAGAGAATTGCTTGAGCCCAAGAGTTTGAAGTTTCTGTGACTTACGATGCCATGGCATTCTACCAAGGGTGACACAGTAAGAGTCTGCCTCAAATAAATAAATAAATAAACTGACCATATGAAGGGTTAGCAAGGATGAGAAGCAATTGGAACTCTCGTACACTGCTGGTGGGAATGTAAAATGGTGGCAACCACTTAGGAAAACAGTTTGGTGATTCCATATGAAGTTAAACGCACATTCAGCATACAACCTGAGCCCCTGTGTCTAGGTCTTTATTCTTTATTCCAGATAAATAAAAGTGTGTGTCCACAGAAAGATCGTACATGGATCCTCAGAGCAATTTTGTTTGTAATAGCCAAAAGTCTGAAACAGACTCACCAGGCACCAACAGGTGAGTAGAAAAAAGTGTAGTACATCAAAAAGATAAGACTATTGCTCACTAACAAATAGCAGGAATTTTTTTTTTTTTAGCAGTTTTTGGCGGGGGCCTGGTTTGAACCCACCACCTCTGGTATATGGGGTTGGTGCCCTACTCCTTTGAGCCACAGGCACCGCCCAATAGCAGGAATTTTTGATACATGCAACAACGTGGATGTGGATAAATCCCAAAATAGTTCTGCTGAGTACAAGAAGCCAGATCTAAACAAGGACATACTGTATGTACCATTTATGTAATGTTCTAGAAAATGCATACTAATCTATAGTGACAGAAAACAGACAAATGGTTGACTACAGCGTGTTCCAAAAGTCTCCAAATATAGGGAAAAAATTAATTAGCTCACATAAAAACAAGTATCTTGGAATGTGTTCTCCATGAGTGGGAGAGAAGACGGTATGTGTGCATAGAGAGGTGGCCAGCATCTAGAGACTATTTTGTAAATATTTTGAAAATTTTGCAATGAATATTTTGTCAATAGAGGTACATTTAGCTACAACTTCCCATTTTCCCTATGTACGGTGACCCTGTCGAGATGGGAGAGGGGTGGGGGATTGATTATAAAAGAGTGCAAGGAAAATTGGGATGATGAATACATTCCTTATCTTGACTGTGGCAATGGTTTCATGGCTGTATACATAGGTCGAAACTCATTAAACTGCATACTTTAAATATGTATAGTTTTTTGTACCTAAATTACACTTCAGTAAAACTATAAATGAACGTATTGATTGAACTCTATTATTATCCCCATTTCACAGATACAGAAACTGAGGCAAAAACATTAAGTCCATTGCCTGAAGTGTGACCAAAGTCTCTAACAACAAGGATTCCAGTGGCAGACCCTCTGACACCAGGGACAGGGCTCTTGGTCATAAGACTCTGTCCCTCCCCTCAGTGGTGACTGTACACAATGCTTTACCAAAGCACTTAGTCCCAGAGAAACAGCAGATCCCAAAGAAAAGCATAGAAGACAGTAACCTGGCTTGGGTGTTCTCAATAACCTTTCTCAGGAAGCCTCAAGTCCTGCCCTTGTCTGTACCAAGGATCCGTTGGAAAGAACCCAGGCCTCTAAAAGCCAAATGGACCTAAATTCATAGCAAGTTCTCCCACACACCAGCTGTAGGAGACCAGGCAAGTGACCTTATTTTCTTCATCTTTAAAAATGGAGCTCATCTTTTGTATTTGGCAAAGTTGCTGTAAAAATTAGAAATGAGATAAAGTCCAAATTCTTAACAATGCCTAAAAGGCCCAACATGATCTGACTCCATCTGCCTTTCTGAGACCATCTGACCCTGTGCCCTACAGACCAGCACCCCTGACTATGACTCTAACCTGTTTCTCTTGCTACCTCAGGGCCTTTGCACAAGCTCTTAGATTCATCTATGACGCTTTTTAACCCACTTTCTCTCATCCCTACTGTTCCTGAAGGTCTTTGCTGACTGCCACCTCATCAAGGAAGTCTTCTCTGACTCCCTGTCACTGGAGGGCTCTGAGATCACTCCCAAGTTTGGTGATTCACTAGGACTCACAGGCTCCAGCATATGCTCATACCCTGGGCTCAGATTTATTACAGCAAGAAGATACAGGGCAAAAGGAACAAAGGGAAGGGCACATGGGGTGAAGTCCAGGGCTCCTCTCCCGGGGGAGTCACACGGGCTGCTCCTAATTCCTCCAGCATCAGGTTCCAACAACACTGACAAAGTCCTGCCTGCAGGGAAGTCCCACAGAGGCTCAGCACTCGGGGTGCTACTGATCCGGTATATAGGTATCCTCCGCTTAGCACATGTGTCAAAAATTCCAGACACCAAGAAGGAAAGCCTGCGTCCTGCTCTTACTGTTTAGTGGGTGTTTTATGTCAGAATAGAGAACTGTTCACTGCTAAGGTTCCCAGACACCAGCCAAGGGCCAGAGTTGCGAGCAGGCCTTTCTAAGGATGGGGCCAAAGGCTTTCTGCAGACAATGAGCAGGTGTGGTGGGTCAACTCTCTTCTGCACACCACCCCAGACAGGAAAGCGTCCCTTGCTTCTGTGTGAGTCATGCCTAACTATCTGTGTGATCATTTGTTAACATCGCCTCACTTCTAGGCTCTGCGTTCCCTAAGGGTAGGTGTGGTGCCTGCTTGGCACAGAGCTAAAGTTTAGTGAGTATGTCTTGGGGAAACAAGTGCAGCACCAAGAAGGGATGAATGGAAGGAGCCTGGCACAGCGGCTGGCACATGCTTGACACCAGCACGTGGCAGCTCTGCCCCAATCATTGCCTGAATCTTGCCCCTCTGGGGGAGCACTGAGGAAATAATGGTAGCCACAAGTGAAGAAAGTCAGACTGTAAAACGTGGATGAAGAGACAGCCTGGGCACTTTAAGACCCCATGGTCAAAAGTCCCAGTAAGAAGGTAGAGCCACCAAAGCCCTGATTCTCAGGGAGGAGATTCCAGCTCAGCAAAAGAAAAAAGGAAACAAGCTCCCAGACCCCCCCGCTGGCCTTCCCTTCACCTTCACCCCTAGAGCTACAGGCACTCGAGAAACACAGAATAATCAGAGAAGTCCCCTGGCGCCACTGCAGCTGCTGGGGTAGCCCCACATCTGCAGGGGCAGTCACCATTCTCCCAAGACCACCCTGCCCTCCAAAAAAGCAGCAGAAGAGAAGAGCGAGGACAGACAGACAGAGGGATTTCAAAGTAGGCGTTACAAGTTACGTGTCGGCTGGATCTACAGCAAGTGGGTGAAACAAAATGTTTAAAGTATACCACATTCTAAGGGTTACTCGACTATCTTAATACACCCAGATAGCGCATGATCAATACGAATCCTTGTATTTTTAATGCAAAGCATTATTCAAAATATGTCACTGTCCAATCAATATAAAAGTTAAAACTCTTCAATATTTAAATTTTTCCAATTGACATCTTATCATTTTATCCAGGAAAGAGCCCAGCAGATCACAAAATCCATTATTTAATCTTTCAAGTTTGCGGAGTCCAGAATTAAACACCACTCTGTGTCATGAGCAGGCTGAGCAAAGCTTGTGGCAGATCAAACAGGGGAAGGAGACAGAGGGGTGGAGGAGGAACCCTGCCCCAGGGCCCCCCCGTCAGAGGTGGCCTCAGACGTGGGATCACTGGGCTTTAGGGAAGGCAGGTGGACAGGAGGGACCCCTGGAGCCTCTGCCTTATAAGCTGGCTTCAGGCTGAAGCCCAAATTCCTCATGTTGGGGGATGTCTGAGGACATACAGGACCTGTTCCCTCAAGCTTCAGCCCCTCCTACCCTATGCTCTGGTCCTGCTGAACCTCTCAGCCCCCGTCTCCCCAGGCCAGCTGTCCTGCCTCTGACCTTGAAAGGCCCTCCTTCCATTCCCCTTCCCATAGGTCTGACTAATTCCTGCCCCATCCTGGGAACCTCTGCTTAACTTGTCGCTGGCTCCAGGAAATGTTTCCTTAAGCATCTACGGGTGGGTAAGTGGCCATGGGTGCCACCCATGGCGGATTCCATGCTGGCCTTGAGCACAGGGTCCACCCGACTATGTCAGCATCACTCTGAGTTTCCGTGATGCAGTAAGCCACATGCATGGCACACAGGAGGGGACGCAGGAGACTCAGACACCATCTGATAACGTCCCCAAGGCTGACCTGGAGGAGAGTGACCCAGGGAAGGGTGGGAGGTCAGAGGCTGATTTCCACGCCCGGCTCGGTGTTCCTGTGGGTGCCCTCCTCTGTCTTAACACAGTGTGGAAGCAAAGGAGCTGCTCCTGGGGACTCGGGGGAGCTGGGGTGGCTCAGAGGGGGGAATGGGAGATACAGCGGGACTTCTCACTTCCTACAAATCAAACCTTCAGCCGGATGACAGTAGCTGGGCCCAGAGCTCCCTGACTGCGCACAGACAGTCGGGCCAGGGCAGAGACAGCACGTGGAGCAGATTTCAGGGCACCAGGGAGCACCAGTCACAGAATTGCCACCCTCTGCTCTTGGCTTCCACCAATAAAAAGTTATTTCTTCAACAATTGAAAATCTCTGTTCTCCAAGAGTTTACCACCAAACTGCACAAAACCTGGGCAAGTGGCTGCTAAATCTTCTTGGATAACAACTTCATCCCCTCTGGACACACCCACTAAGTCCCACCTTGCTGTCGGCACCCAGCTTCACCATAGGGATTGAGCATGAGACCCACAGTCCTGAACTTCAAGAATATGCATGATATTTACTGGTGGCAAAGCCAGAAAAAAATCAGTCAAATCTATTGGGTGTCCCCCATGTAAAACATAAAGTATTCAATTAACACATCAGCCCTGGCTCGAAGGACTTTACTGTGAAACAAGGGACAGAGAGAGAATAAACACAGCTCGTATTGAACGAGCTGCTGTTGCCTGAGCACCATCCACACGCCACGTAAGATTCCCTGACAAAGCGAGAGCCGCTGAATTGGACTGCGAATGTGGAAGAAAACATCAGCGAGGGTGGAGCATTTGATCCAGGCCCAGAAGGCAGGAATCTGCTCCAGCAAGAGGGACTGTGAACACACAGGGAGAGGGTTCAGACCATCGCTGGTCCCAGAGGCTGCACAGCAAGAACTGGACAGAGGACAGGTGTCTGGAGAGAGGGCGTCCACCCCAGGAGGAGGGAGAGGGCACAGAAGGCAGCCAGGACCCCAGACCAGAAAGCATGTGGTCGAGTGCAGACTCCAGACCCTGCTCTGGGCTCACTCAGTCAGGTCACCCACTGGGACCCAGACACAAATGCGAACAACGGCAAAGCACCTGGCAGGCCACCAAGAGATAGGACAAGACCTGTGAGGGGCACGTCTGCGCCCCAGCGCCTGCCCCCTTCTCTGGCATCCCTGCAGATGAGACAAGGTGACTGGGGCTAGACATTCTCACGGCTTGTCACTGAGGTCACCCCCTTGGGCTGAGCCCAGGAGACACATTCCCAGCAAAGCCCATAGCCTCCTCCCCAGAATCCCCTTTAATGGGGTGAAACCCCACAGGCCTCTCCCACAGCAAGGCCTATGTTCCCACAGTGCCATCAAAGGGACCAGCAGTGAATGGGCCTGACGCAGGAGGAGGCAGGCGGGGCAGGGAGTGCCGCAAGGAGAACCGGGGGCCTGTGAGAGGGACGACAGCAGGACTCTTCCTAGAAGTTGGGGGCCAGAGAAAGTACCCTGGGAAATGAGAGTGAGGACTGTGATCCAGCATCAGCTAAGCCAAGGTCCCAGCTGGGCTGGGCAACTCAGGCTGACTGGGAGCAGGACAGCACACGCTGCTAGGTGGTGTCAGGTAGTAGGAGAGAGCTCAGCAACCTGGCCAGGGCGGCAGGTATGGAGGGGCACGGACGTGCAGCACCCACAGCACCTCCCCCAGTACCTGGAGTCCCACCCCAGTACCTATGCCTGGGACATTGGGAGACAGGGTCTTTGCAGATGACCGAATTAAGATGAGGTCATTACCCCAGCTAATCCAAGGTGACTGGCGTCCTTATAAAAAAAGGCAAGTGGGCTCAGTGCCTGTAGCTCAGCAGCTAGGGTGTTGCCGGCCACATGCATCGAGGCTGGCAGGTTCAAACCCGGCCCGGGCCTGTCAAACAACAACAATAACAACAACAAAATAGCCGGGCATTGTGGTGGATGCCTGTAGTCCCAGCTACTTGGGAGGCTGAGGCAAGAGAATCACTTAAGCCCAGGAGTTTGAGGTTGCTGTGAACTGTGACACCACGGCACTCCACCAAGGGTGACATAGTGAGACTCTGTCTCAAAAAAAAAGAAAAGAAATAAAGGAAACTCTGAGCGGGAGGGGCCAGTGAGAGGGAGGGGCCTGATGGCTTGGCAGGGGGTGGGATAGAGCCACCACTCTGGCCCTCTGCCCACATGCCCCCACCCACCATGCACTGCATGGATTCTGCAGGGCCTGTAGATTTGAGTGTCCCCTAGAGTGCACGCTGGCCTCCAGCACTGTCCAGGGCTTGCCCTGAAGTGGCCTGAAGAGCTCTCCTGCTCTGCAGCTTCTGTTCCCAAGGGCCCTCCGGTGGAGCAAAGGGGAGCCTTCGAGTGAGTGATGAGCCACAGGTGCCCTGAGGAGAAGGTGACGTCAGAGAGGGAACACAGGCAGAAGCAGTGCCCTCCCTAAAGCCCAGCCTCTCACCCCAACAGAGCCCCACAGGACTCGGGGACACAGAGTCACCGCAAACAGCGACCTGGCCTCCACTCCTCAGCTCTCCCCCTCCACCGTGGGTCATGTCCAGGCCTCCGCACCAACCAACGAGCAGACAGCAGGCCCGAGAGTGCTGCCAGCCCCTGTCAGCAACCTCCCCTCAGCGAGCAGGAGGGAGGAGCAGGACTGGGCCTCGTTCCTGTCTCCAGCGACCCCGCGGGACAGAGTTCTAAGAACCTTCCAATAACCCCACAGGAGACGAAGCCAGCAGTGCCTTCTGAAACTTCAGAGAAAAGTAAATTAATGGTGGAACATCACAGGCTCTCCTTGCAGGTGCGTTCCCCATCCCCCAACCTCACCCCCCCGTGAACTACTCCCACGACTGTAGGAATTTTCTAGCTCTTTTATAGCTGACCATTTCTCTAGCATCCGGAACATTCCATTAACTGGAGCATCTAATTGCTGACCATGTTGGAGCTTAATTTACCCCAGCTCATCCACCTGCTGCATGCCAGAAATTGTGGCTTCTTTTTTATGCCTCTACAGCACCTAGCAGAATGCCCTACTGGGCCCCACTGGGGTCTTTAAATTACACACACAGCTCATGTTCTTTTCTATTTAAACTCAATCCTGGCCCAGCCCTGGCGCAAAGCCAGAGTGACTCAGGGGTGCAGCAATGCACAGCGATCTTTGCTTCCTGCTGTACTCTATTCTCCAGTCACTGTGCTTGACTCAGCTGCTCTTGGAAGTTTCTTTCCCTGTGATTGTGGGCGCCGGGCCCTTAGGAGGCCGTCTGGATTCTCGACACCACTGGCAGTGCCACTGGCTTTTTTGAGCTGCCAAAGCGAGAGTGCTTCTGCAAAATAACCCTTGCCCTTGACACCTCTCCTGGAAGCAGATTCACTTTCTTTGAAAGCTAATTTTATGAAATGCAGAATACGGTATCTCCTACATTAATCAAAAGTACGGCTTTCACATTCAACTTCTGCCCCTGCTAACAGCAGAGATGTAGCAAACAGTGGGAACCGTGTTGCCTGAGAGCAGACAATTAAGCCTCTTGGCCCATGTGGAGGATCTCAGATCATCACCAAACTGTTTTTTTTCCTACTCCACAAAGGGAGGTGGCAAGGCCTAAGCATGGATTTGGGGGGTCTATGGTGGAGGGACCCCAAGATTTCCCCAGTGATCCCCACCTCCTGGTGCTCACACCCTGCAGCAATCTCCTCCCCTTCAACATGAGCAGCATGCATGCTTTGGTTCTAGCCAACAGAATACGACCAAGGTGATGGGATGGTTCTTCCACGGTTTGTTTACACAAGACTGTAACTTCTGTCTTATGGGCAGACTCTGTCCCTGATGGCTCTGATGAAACAAAGGAAACTGCACACCCAGGAACTGAGGATGGGTTCTACCAACCACAAGTGGGGAACCAAGGCCCCCCCTGTCCAACAGGCCAGGAGGAACTGAATCCTGCCAACACTGTGTAAGCTGGGAACAGACCCATCCCAGGGGAGCCTTCCTATGAGCCCGCAGCCCAGCTGACTCCCCTACCACAGCCTCCCGGGAGTGGAGGCTGAAGCAGAGGATGCAGCTAGGTAGGCCTGAATCCTGACCCAGGAGAGGATAAGCATGTCTTGTTTCATGACACTCTGTGTGTGATAACTTGTTATGCAGCAGCAGATAACTCATGCCAAGTCAGACAGATCTGGGTTCCAGTCCTCCATCCATCATCTACTGTCTGTGTGCTCTTAGGCTAGTTACTCAGTATCTTTAAGCCCCTGTTTCCTCATCGGTAAAATGGTGACAATAATCACAATCGTTCCTCTCTCCAGGGGTGGTCGTGAGGATAACAGGAGACCATTGATTGAGAGGGTATGAATGTTTTTTCAACTCAGCTGTTCTTAACTAGGTTTCCTTCAGGGAGTTAAACCCTAATGCTCCTGTAGGCCATCATGGTAAGAAACTAAATTTTCTCCTGAGCATCAGAATGGTACCCAATTCTCTCCTGAGCATGAGCATGGTGGCTCAGGTCTGTAATCCTAGCACTTTGGGAGGCTGAGGCAGGTGGATTGCTTAAGCCCAGGAGTTTGACACTAGTCTGGCAACTTAGTGAGACCTCATCTCTACAAAAAAATTATTTTAAAACTTAGCCAGGCATAGTGGAACACATCTGTAGTCCCAGTGACTGGGGAGGCTGAGGCACGAGGCTGGCTTGATCCCAAGAGTTTGAGGTTGCTGTGAGCTATGATGACACCACTGTACTCTAATGCTGGTGACAAAGCGAGACCATCTAAAAAAAAAAACCAAACTAACAAATGATGCAAGCTATGCACCGTCCTTGGAAAAATTGAGAAAAAGTCACACAAATTTTTTTCTGTGTGGCTTAATTCTCTTATGAAATCCCAGGTAAGAAAGGTTGCAAGTAGGTATCCAATTAATAGTAGCTCTCTCTTTATTACTGTTGAACATTACATCAGCTGCCTCTGTTCTCTGGAGAAAGGGAGAAATTCAGTAATGTGTGATCAGGGCTCTCCTAAGCCCCCTACCTACTCCACCCACCAATTAGCCCAGTAGACAGATCCTGGAGTAATGTAACAAGAACAGTATTTCTTCCCAATAACAAGAATTTTTCCTGTACATTTTGGGCTCAGGGGTGCATCCATTTTAACTCTCCAGGACTCAAATTTGGCAGGACAGAAATAAAAATAATGCCCCCCACCATTAACTGCCACCCTTTCCAGGGATTATGTTGGGCCCTGCAGTTTGTTTCCTCTGGGAGGCTGCGCCGACCCCTTCTGCACTGGGGTCATCTGGGTCTCAGCTCAGACAACAGCTGGACCAAAAGGCGGGGTTTCCGCAGTGCCGCAGTGGCTCTTGATTGGTTTGGGGGAGAGACTGCACCAAAGGAGTCATTTTAATGAAACAGATCAAGCGTTAGCCAGTCTTCAGAGAAAACAGAAAGCATTTAATCCTTTAATTTCTGAAATTTGAACTGACATCGGGGATCCTTGAAGAGCTCTGTGAAGTAAGGCAACTCCTGCTCTCCAGACCCCAGGCTGTGTGTGAACTACACGGGTATCTGGGAAATAAAGAAGTTAGCAAATTATTTCTCATTCCACACGGAGATAAACTCTGTTCATTACGCACGCCACATTCTGCTCTTCGGCATAACAAGCAGCTTCTGAAGTCAGCTCCTCTGACAAACACGGCTTGTTATACAAATGGGTCTGTGTGTTCGGGGCGCGTGAGAAGCAGCCCTCCACCGCGCGGTTCCCTTCCACCCAGCTGTCCCGCCTCCGTCCCTGACTCATAAAAAGTTCTGGTGCCGCCGAACCACAGTCCCCACCGACGACGTTCAGTACATGTTCATAAAACAAGACGAGGTGCTATGTACCTAACACACCAGGACACACGTTTTTAACAATGGAAAATTTCAAACAATGTGTAAAAACAGTTATCAACACTCTGACTCTAAAAACCACCATCTGGGTAGTATCAAAAGCATTGGAGCTCAGACAAAGTGGCCTGCCACGCATCCGAAGTCTCGTTCTGACCCGGGCTACTGACTCCTGGCACGGGCTGCCCTGGGAGCGTCTCGGTTAGCCGGTACCCTCAGGTGAACCCAAGAATGGCTCCAGGATCCAGACAATATTAATATTTTCTCAGCAACCAGACAGCGTCGTAGCCATCACCCGAGACCACCAGGGGTGTACAAGGATTTGAGCAACAGAGTTGAGACCTGAACATCACCCGAGCTTAGAGGGAACGAAGCCTTTGTAAGCCACGCCTTGGAAAAGTTTGGGAGGAAAAATAAAAAGACAGGAAGGTACAAAGGTGTCTGGGCCAGGTGGGCTTGGGACAGACAGCGGGAGAGCAGCACCGAGGACCAGGAGGAAGAGATGGAAAAGAAGGGCAGCTCTGCAGAGGGCGGCCAACCTGCCAGGGGCTCAGGAGTTATAACACAAAGCGGGAGAAGCGGTGGCTGAGTGAAGGTAAATTCAGGCTGAGATGTGCTGGCTTTTAAGCACAGTAAAAGTTCTTTTACCTGGTCTTCCTTCCTCAATCAGGAGCAGGGAACCTGCAGCCTCAAGGCCATACGTGGTCCTCCAGATCCCAAGTATAGCCCCTTGACTGAATCCAAACTTTACAGAACAAATTCCTTTATTAAAAGAGACCGAAAGCAGCCAGGTACAGTGGCTCATGCCTGTAATCCCAGCACTCTGGGAGGCCAAGGAGAGAAGAGCCCTTTAAGCTCAGGAGTTTGACGCCAGGCTAAGCAAGAGCAAGACCCCATCTCTACTAAAAATAGAAAAAACTAGCCAGGCATTGTGGCAGGTGCTTGTGGTCCCAGCTACTCGGGAGGCTGAGGCAGGAGGATCCCTTGTGCCCAGGAGTCTAAGGTTGCTGCGAGCTAGGCTGAGGCCAGGGCACTCTAGCCCCAGTGACAGAGTGAGATGGAAAAAGAAAAAGGGACCAAATGGCGGGGTTTCTGCAGTGCCGTGGTGGCTCTTAATAGGTTTGGGGGATTTGTTTTGTAAATTTGACTTCAGTCAAAAACCACACTCAAGAATCCAGAAGGCCACACGTGACCCTGAGGCTGCAGGTTCCCCAGAGAGCCAGACCCGGGGCCCATCCTCTGTTCAACGCCAGGGGGCAGCAGGCGGCGGTGCGCTGAGAGCCAGGGAGGAGGGCCATTCGGTAAACTTTCAGGGAGTCTGAGGCTGTTTAACCATGAGTGACTTGAAACCAGCCATAACAGGAGCACTCACACCATAGGAAGTAGCGAGTGCCGCCGACCGTAACTCAAGGCACCAGCAGTATGACGCTCTGGGCCGTGGGCATCACTCCACTGGCTGAGTTTGTGCACCAGGAGTCAGTCATGTTTCTCACGCACCTGTTTGTGCTGGCTGTACTATTTACCGTAATTTCATAAATAAATTAAACATTATAGTGAATAAGGAAACATACTATAAAAAGAAAGATAGTTGTTGTTTCTATGAAAACTAAGTCAAATACATAGAAAGATTCAATAAAAGTGAGTTGATTAGTGAATGCTATCAAATTATAGGGGATTGATATAACTATAAAATATGGGGGAGGTCACAAAACTCTAGAAGGACTCTGTACTCTGACAGCTTCACAAGCGTCCTTAAGTTCCCCTCCACTTTGAAGAAATCTAAACCAGAAGCTGTAGACAAGGAATTTCCAGGGGATTGGAGACAAAAGCTGGAACTCACCCACCCTGGGGACACGGAGAAAAGCTTGGCCCTACACCAAAAGATCAGTAGTCAGTACTCAGGCGGGTTTAAGGTTTTAAATTAAAATTCTTAACCTAGTACCTGTAATTATTATGATTCTTCTAAGTGATATTTTTAAATTAATTGATTAACGACTCAACCTAGCAGGATCAGAAGTCAAGCAGTGGCAGCCACCTGCCAAGAAGACACCAGAGCAGAAGGCAAGGAGCAAAGATGGGAGAAACCAGCGCGTGTCATGGGGAGAGAGGACTGCAGAGGCAGGAGGCGTGGCGGTTACTTTGGTGTGTTCATTCGACCAGGACGGGGGCTGCGCCTTGGAACTGCATCGGGTCAAACTCAACTGTGGGTATGTCTGTGGGGGTGTCTGGGAAGAGGCTGAGGGGGGCAGGTGGCCTGCTCTAGTGTGGATGGGCACATTACCTGAGGCCTGAACAGAACCAACCTCCGAGGAGTAAGTGGGAAGCGCGGGCCTTGGAAGTCAGGCTGAGACTTTGCCTCCCCTGCAGCCTTAAGCCTGCGGATTTCAATCTGGAGCTGACACCGTCAGCTCTCTGGGCTCTCAGGCTCTCCAACCCAGGCTGGACGGCACTATGGCTCTCCTGGCCTCCACCTGCTGACTGCAGACCTTGGGATTGTTGACTTCCACAGTCACGTGAGCCACCTTCTTATGATAAATCTCTTTGTAAATGTATATGTGTACACATACACACACACACACACACACCCCAGTGGTTCTGTTTCTCACGAGAGCTGTGACTTATACAGAAGACATCTAGGATGTGGCCCTGGGGCCTTCCCTCCCAGCTCTGTCACTATGGTCTGGGCATCTGCCACCCCCCACGAGACAGAAACTCTGAGGGCAGATCACAGCCTTGGCCTGCAGCAGGTACTCGGTAAAGCCAACAGAAGAAGACTTGGATAAAGGGTCAGTCAGTCGGCAGAAAGTCAAGGGGGTGAGGGCAGAGGAAGGTCCCCACACTGGGTACATCAGTCGGTGACAGCTGTGGCAGGAGAAGCTGTTAAGGAGCGAGGACAAGCCTTGAAGGGTCAGAAACAGCGGCCTATGAACTGATGGAGAGAAAGGCCATGGCAGCCACAAAGCCGAGGTCTCCTGTGGTCATTTCACTCTTTTGTCCTCCCAGACAATCTTGTCCCAAAAGCACAGAGAGATTAAAAACTCCCACATCAAAGAGACTTCACTTTGGCCAGGTATTTGGATGCAAGAAGTGCTCGCTTCTTTCTGTCTGTTATATTTTTGAAGCATAAAATATATGGCTAAAGTGAGAGACTATCATTAAAGGTTAATTATGAGAAACTTAAAGGTTATTTTTGCATATCTCACCTCTTGGACAAAAGCCGTTTCCTCATTACCGTGATAGAATATAAATTAATCCGTAAAGCATTTAAAATGCCACAAACTCTTTGCTTTTACTATGATGTTAAATATCATGACAAAGCTGTGCTCCCCTGGTCCGTCTGTGGTGGGAGGTCCTGCCGGAGACCCCCCACTTCCTGCCTCTGTGATCCTGAACACTGACCTGAAGCCACTCTGGCCCTCAATCCTTTTCTCTAGAGCCAAGTGTTGACCAACCTTCTCCAAGGGAACTGTGTCTCTTCTCCCCTCCAGCCCACCTGGCTAAAGGGCCAGCACAGGTACAAGGCCAAAGGCACATACATGGGCAGCCCAAGCCACACCTGTGCGTGGTGCTCAGCCCAGGCCTGCCACATCTCTGGCCCCAGGAGCTGTCTGGGTCCCAGGGCCTCCCGTTGATCCAGCCTGTTTGTAGCTTCCGACAGAAAAGGATGATTCTGGCCTTAATAAAGTTAGACTGGGTTTCACTGAATAATTTATCTGCACACATTGCATTTCAGAAAGTCACTGCTGTTTGTGCTGATGCTATGCTTTCCTGGGATGAACAGAAAGCCCCATGTGCACGAACTGGAAGAGACAGGGCCAGTGTACCTGGAGCGGAGACCTGGAGCTGCCTGGAAAGGTTTCTGTCACTGGGGCAACAGGAGCAGGAGGAGGATGTCCCAACACATCCAACCAGCAGCCCCCCAAAAGCAAGAGGCCCAAACCCAGAGCACCTCCTCCCAGTGCAAGGAAGTGAGGTTGGAACATGGAAGAAATACACAGTAGCCCTGTCCCCAAATTACTGTCTCCTGATCTTTACAGGCAGGGGTTCACAGAGAGCCCAGGAGACCTGGGCCTCCAAGAAACATGAGCCAAGGGAGGCTGTTCAGCTCCGTGTGACTGTGACACGGCCCTCGTATGTCACAAACAAAACTGAGCAGGAGGCCGTTGCCTCCACAAAGTGCTGCCACGAAAGGGGAGAGACAGGGAGGATGCCCCAATGCTTATCAAAAGCAGCCCACACCAGCTGGGGCATTTGCGGGGAGAAGGGTCCAGAACCCAAAGGAACGCTCAGCCTGGAGTCAGACCCGGGGTTAATGTCCATCTCTGCCAATTATCAACTGTGTAACCTTGGCAGATCAAGATTGAGATCTTCTTTCAGCAAAATGAAGAAAAATAATCTCAATCTTCACCCGTTAGAGTGGGGACAAGCATGGCAGCATGGCCAAACTCTTTGAGGAGTGTAGGAGAACTAGTCAGAAGATGGATATCATTAAAATTATCTCCAGGAATCTCAAGGGAGACAAAGGGAAAGGTCAGCCCAGGCCTCTGCAGTCCAACATCCTCAACGTAAGAGGGTGAGTGTGAATGAAGCTAGATGTGGGACACCTCCAAAGAGCCCAGCAGCCACCTGCTCTGTGCAGTAACCTGTAAGAAATGCACCTGCGGCCCCAGCAACCCACACATCCTCCCCCCCCCCATGTGGGGTCCAGGTACAGGGTTCATAAGATACGAACCCTCACTTCCCAACAGAGAGATGCCAACACACAGACTGAAAACAAAGCTATGTGACAATCACAACCACCTATGAGCTGCATGCCTCTTCTGCATGTCACCTCATTTAGTCTCAACAACAGCCCTGGGAGGAAATATTCATAAACCCATTTTACAGGGAGAAAAACTGGAGCTAAGAGAGATGAAGCAATGTGTCCACTGTTCCTCTGTTGTCATGGCCCAACACCACTCCCTTAACTCACAGATGGCAGAGCTGCGGTGAGTCTGGGCCTGTCTCCAAGGTCCACACTCTTAAATTCACTCTAGACTGCCTGCTCCAGAAAGCTCTCCGAGTTTCCTTCTCAATGGAAATTTCTATAAAACCAGGAACAATGAAGATATGGGAGGCAGAATACTGGCCCCCTGAAGATGCTCATGTCCTAATCCCTGGAACCTGTGAATGCATCAGATTACAGGCAAAGAGGGAAGAAAGGCGGCAGGTTGAATCAAGATTGCTAATCAGCTGACCCTGAGCTGGGGAGAGGACTCAGGATTGCCTGCTGGGCTCAAAGTAATCAGAGGGTCATTAAAAGTGGAAGAGGGAGGCAGGAGAGGAGGTCAGAAACAGAATGAGAGTCTAAGACAGCGGTTCTCAACCTGTGGGTCCCAACCCCTTTGTAACAATGAAAATACATCCTGCATATCAGATATTTACATTACGAATCATAACAGTAGCAAAATTACAGTTATGAGGTAGCAACAAAAATAATTTTATGGTTGGCAGTCACCAGGACATGAGGAACTGTATTAAAGGGTCGCAGCATTAGGAGGCATTAGGAAGGTTGAGAACCACAGACTAAGAGATGCTGGCTCTTAAGAAGGGGGATGGGGCCATGATCCAAGGGATGTGAGTGGCCTCTCCCATTGGAAAAGACAACAGAACAGATTCTCTGCTGGGGCCTCCAGAGGGAATGCAGCCCACTGACACCTTGACCTTAGCCCAGTGAGAACTATGTCATATGCCTACCATACAGAACAGTAAGCTAATGAGTTTGAGTCATTTTAAGCCACTAATTTCTCTATAATATGTTACAGAGACAATAGGAAACCACTATTGTAGGCAGGCTTTGGGGACTAGGTTGGGAAGCCCTGGGGGTCCTTTTCTTCTGCTGTAGGAACAAGGCTGACCGAAAAGGACCAGGCTGAGCCCAAGAAGCACCATTCCCCAGATCAGAGGACAGGCCAACTTCCTTGAAGAGGCAGGATTCTGACCCAACTTCTAAGAACATTCATTCTCTGCCTCTAAGTGAGCAGCAGCTGTCTTTAAAAATGACACTGTCCTCTCAGGTTGCTGATTAAATATTACAAGAGGAGCACCCACTCTCCCCTGCAGCGGGGCTGCATAATTCATAGCGGATTCATCTGAAGGAAGCAGCAAAAGACAAGGAGCCGAACTGGGTCAGGCTGGCCCGGTCTGCGTGAGCAATTCAGCTATTAGGTCATTTTAAAACAAAAGGGATGAGCTGTTGCAAGGATTAATCATTGGTTTCTCACCTCTCCTGAAGCACAGTGGCAAAAAATCATTGCAAATCGATGTCTATTAAACTGCCTCTGAACATTCTAGCCCTTCAGGAAAAGAAACTAAAAAAGGAGGCAGGGGGATGCTGAAAATTCTAATGGGTTGGGATAGAGGGTTCCATGGCCCTGAAAATGCACTCAGCTCCTTGTTAACAGGAGGACTCCACCCCCCAACCCCCAGCAGCTCTTAGAAGCTAGAGACTGGGTGGTATTGTGGTTGCACAAGCAAATTAAGCCATCACCTGGAGCCCAGAGGCACAATCCAGGAAGGAACAGCATGAGTCACTTGCAAGTCAGACAAATTGAATGCAGAATCACCTCTGGCCACGTCAACTCATTTCCAGAATGACCTACGCTCCTTTTCCATGTGTAGGTGAGTCACTGTGGCCAAATATGCCCCCGCAAGGAACCAGATAGAAGATGGCGGGCTGAGACCACCCCACCAATGAAGGGGCCAGGCCAAGGCAACTCCACACTGGGCTTTAGGCCCCACAGACTGCTCAGCCAGTGCCCCTCTGAACTGCCCCATCTGGAGACTGGGTACTGGCTAAGAAGGGAAGGGCTGTGCTGTGGACCAGGACCCCCGCCCCCCACACACTCAGGACTCACCTTTCTCACTCAGGACCACTCACCTGCCCTTGGCTGGTGGTCTGTGAAGCCCTACACACAGGGTCTTCCCATCTGGATCCTCAGGACAACAAATGGATTTCAACATGAACTCTGTCTCCGATCAATGAGCAGTGGCCATCCAAAACCAGGGTGGTGTTAGGGAGGACTCTGAAGCTGAATCCAGCTTACAGGAAAACTGTGTTGTGGGTAGTGATGTCTGCCCAGGGCACTGATAGATTATGTGTGTAGTTTCCATCCCTGAATCTAAGTCAGCCATTGTAAAGAAAAGAAAACAAAAATACTTTGCCCAGAAGGTGCATGATGACTCTATGATTAGCTCCTGGCTCCAGGCCTGTTCCACCCCTGCCTCACCCCTTTAACCAGCACATGTAATGCACACATAACACATGATATGATAGGCAGCATCTAAGTAAGCCCCTGTGAGCCCCCAGAACTGCTCCAGGAATTCGTGCTCTTGTATGATCCACCCACACACCCCTGTCTTCCATGTGAGCTCACGTCTAAGAAACAGATTACAGCAAAAGTGACAGGATGTCACTTGTGAGATTCATGTACAAAAAGACTCTAGCTTTGGTCTTTTGTAAGTCTCTGGTCAACTTACTCTGATGACACAAGCTGCCACTTGGAGAGGACCGTGTGGCAGGGACTGAGGACAGCTTCTGGCCAAAAGCCCAGGAGGAACTGAATCCTCTGACAACCACAAAAGTGAGCTCAAAGTGGATCCTGCCTCAATCCAGTGTCCATACTGTCAGACTGTGGTCCCAGCTAACACTCTGACTGCAGCCCTGGGAGAGAACTTGAGGCTGAGGACCCAGCTACACTATCCCTGATTTCTGACCCACAGACCAGTGAAATGACAAATATTTGTTATTTTGAGCTTCTAAGTTTTGAGCAATTGATTACATAGCAATAGATAATCAATATAATGATCAATAAATATTTGTTGGATGAATAAATAAGTTTGAGGCTCTTAGCTTGACCTCCTGTGCACCCTTTAGATTTCTTGACAACCATATCCTATTTAAAATGTTCTTCTCCATCATGGTAGTCAGTGTTGAGAATAAATCTCAGTATTTCCTGTAAGCTGGTCTTGATGTGGGGAATTTTCACAATGTTTGCATGTCAGCAAAAGATTTGATGTCTCCATCAATTTTGAAGCTTAGTTTATCAGGATACTGAATTCAGGGCTGAAAATTATTTTGTTTGAGAAGGTTAAAGGTAGATAACTATTCTGTTCTGGCTTGGAGAGTCTCAGCTGAAAAGTCTGCTTCACCCTGATGGATCAGCTCAATTTATAATCACCAAGATGTGGAAACAACCTAAATGCCCATCAACCCAGGAATGGATTAACAAACTATGGTATATGTATACCATGGAATACTATTCAGCCATAAAAAAGATGGTGACTTCATATCTTCTGTATTAATCTGGATGGAGTTGAAACATATTCTTCTCAGTAAAGTATTACTAGAATGGAAAAGCAAATATCCAAAGTACTCGATACTAATATGAAGTCAGTAGAAGATCTAATTCATACCCACATAGGAGAAAAACTCAATTCAATTCAAACTGGGAGGATGGAGAATGAGAGAGGGGGAGGGGAGAAGGGGAGATTGCTCTCACTGATGGAGCACAACGTAAGGGTGCATGGCACACCTTTTGGGTGCAGGACAGAACTACAAGAGGGACTCCCCCTAACAAATTCAGTCAGTCAATCAATAAAACAAAATGCTCTTCTCCGTTGATCATGTGATGTGGACTCTCAGAGTTTCTTTCCCCTCTCCTTTCTGGACACTGTTTATCCCATGGATTGCACGGTTGTTTCTGACAGTCAAGAATGGCATGAGATGTCAGCCCATCCTTCTGCACAACTGCAAAAAGCAGAACTGGGGAACAACAGGGCTGTGTGTGCTCATGGCGCAGGGCCACCTTGAGCTGCTGTTCTGAACGGATTCCTGGTGAGATGATCTAATAAATGAATAAAAGCACCAATCACATTTCCTGTCCTTAGTGTTTAATGCCCTTCACTCGTTTACTCCTCAAACCACAGGTACTACTAGGATTCCCATTATACAGATGAAGAAACTGAGGCACGGGGTAGCTTGCTGCTAAGGAACGGCAGAACTGGACGTCAGACCCAGAGCCAGGCTCTTGGCCACCATGCACTTTGGGATGAGTTCCTTTCAGGGTTTCTCAACCTCAGCACTATCAACTTCAGGGGCAGAATGATTCTTTGATGCGAGAAGCTGCCTTGAGCACCATAAGAGGGTCACCAGTGTCATGGCCTCCACTGGATGCCAGTAGCAGGCCCCTCCCATTGCAACCACCATAACATCTCCAGACATGGTCAACTGTCAAATGTCCCAGGGTTGGGGGTGGGGCTGGGCAACCAGGGACCCCTCAGGGTTGCTTTGTAAACACTTCCATGTACCGACAAACAGGCTTAAGTGCACACAGGCTAGAGTCCTGGTTTGGGCAGGCCCTGCCACCCACCAGCGCCTTCCTAGACACCTGTTGACCAGCCATGTCGTGCCCTTGAGGAGAGCCAGGCAGCAGGAGGGGCAGTCCCCAGGGAATCTTCTCTGCGCTGTGTCCAACCCCTGCTAGGCCCCAGCACAGTAAACATAAGAAAAGACATCCCAGCAGTGCCGGCCCTTGGGGAAGCTCCCTGGCCGGGATGCTTGACTTTCGTGCCATCTTCCTGCATTCCACGGCCACTAGAACCTTGGAATCATTTATGCCAAAGCCACCAATTAATGTGCTCTCTGTGTGGCTTCAGGATGAGAAAAGTCCAAGGGCCGTTCCTCTGTCCTTCATCAGGGCACATTGTCCCCTAAACAAAGTTGGTGGCCTTCTGACTGAAATTCGCCCTTAACAAATGTTGCTGCGCTGTTTTTCCCAATGAAACCTATTGAATCTGATTGATCTTGGCCCGTTCTGCATTGCTCCTGCAGCTTTGTACACACATGCACACGTGCACGCACACACACACACGCACACCAGGCACCACTGTGTGTGCGTCTGGGACTCACGCTCCAGTTGTCTCAGATGCGCGTGACTTGTCTCCCCAATTAGATTAGGGGCCGTGGTTTTCTACCACCTTTGTAACCCCACGGTGCCTCCTACAAACCTATGCATGCAGTAGACACTCAGTAAAGGCTTGTTGATGAATGCTAGCCATTACAGAATCGCATTTCAAGGCCCTGTCTCCCCACCCCACCTGCCATCCACCATCTCAGATGACACAGGCTGTCCCTGTTGGTTTCGCAACATCTCCCCAGAGGCAGCCATTCCAATCTGTACGTTAGTGATAGCATCTTATCCTCCGAATTAACAAGACCATTATCCCAAACCAGATCTAATCCTATACCTCCCTGAGTCACACCAGAAAGGCAAGATATTAAGCCATCTGCCTGTTGGAAGCCACTTTTCCAAGCCAATTAGAAATAATTTTAGGAGAGCAGGTTGGTAAGACGCAACATCAAATGCTCTCCTCTGAAACGAAGGCTTACTGCAGGATCAAGTTCTTCAGAGCAAACAAGTTTCACTGGAAAATTATAATGAACGTTCGGTGATACAGAGAAACAGTGCTCTACAGGGTTATAAATACTCCCAAGCGCTCCGCTACTTGGGGGTGGTTAAAAATTATTTTAAAGCACTAAGGAAGACAGTGAAGTTGAGAAAAGCACTCAAATGTGAGAAAGAAAGTTCTGGGCTCCAGTCCCAACTTCTGTGGCTAATTAGCTGAGTGACCTTGGGTAAGGAACATAATCCCTGGGTCTGGGACTCCTCGTGCTTGAGCAGAGGGAGCAGCTGGACGGGAAAGAAGGCACAGCCTTGGTTTCTCTGTCCCTCGCTTCCCCACTCCATCTCCCCTTCCCTGTCTTCTCCACCTTCCCTCTCTTCTCTGTCTCTGTCTCTCTCTCTCCTCCTTCTCCTTCCCCTCCTCCCTTCACCATTCTCCCCACCCCACTCCGAGGAATCCCTGGGCATTACCTACTATGCAGGGCTAAGAAGATTGAGATCCCAGATTTGAAGGGGCTTTGCAAGTTATAAGCAGCCTACGAGGTGCTAAGGAACCTTCTGTATGCTCTGTGGATCTGGGCTACAAGCAGTTTTACAAATTATCACAAACCAGATCTAGAAGAAAATCAGATAGTCAGAAAACAGAAATGAAAAACTAAACTGTTGTTAGCCCTTGACTGAGAGTGGTAATACATAAGAAATCACTGTGCATACCTCCTAAAACGCAGTGGGGAAACCCAGCTATTGTATCATAATAGTGACTTTGAGGCACTTGCCTCACTCATCATTCTTTTGCTGGGATGTATATCTGGATCATATTTGTTTTGGGCTAAAGGTAAATCGTGTTGCAAAAATCCTGAACAAACAATGAACAGCTCAAAGCAAAGGCCTGGTGCTTGGTGGAAGGGAGGAAGGGGCCCCGTGAGCGGTTCGGTGCCCTTCAAGGGGAATTCCCCAGCAGACTCAGGGCATTCTCCTACCCTGATGGTCACATTACTTCTGCAAACTCAGACACTTTTCCAGATGATGAGCCCTAACTTTCTGGCAGGGGGTAAACTCACAAAGCAATGACCTTAACTTAGTAAATTAATTCCAAAGCACAATTGTTTTCAATCTTCATTTAAAATCGGCCTTCGTTAATCTAGATTTAATGACATAGGAAATGGAAATTCCCTTAATAAAATAAGTTATGAATATTTATCATCCCATTTTACCTGAAAATTGAATAATTCATCAATTAACTTTACTATTAATTATTTAATGCAAAATTAATAAACTGCAAAACTCATACATATCCTTGCAGACCCCCTGGCGCCAGGTAAGAAAATTAAGCACCAGAGGAACAGTATAACTACAGGTAATCCCAGGCATCCACTGCTGGGATCTATGGAGTTAAGGCTGGAGTTTCTCTGCAAGACTCGGAGCCACTTAACTCACGGAATTCTGCACCACAGCCAAGAAAGAACTCAAAGTTTGGCAATTATTTCTAGAGAATGATTCTCCTATGCAGTCTCTCTGTTATCCATCACCAGCTTCCTCGCTGGCCACATTTTTCTAACATATATGGGCCCGTGGTGTGACATCACCACAGCCAGCAAGGACCCTCCCCCTTGGAGACTACTTCCTCCCCGGAAGCCTGGATTAGGACCCCAAACTGCAGAGGAGGGACTGAGCACACAGAGATAGGAATAAGCTAAAAAGGATCACAGATTGTGAGGGGACAATGGGTCAGGGGAGAGTGAGCCAGACGCTGAGCAGCTGGCATTTGAGAGGGACAGAAGCTTGGCACCCCCAAGTCCCCCAGAGAAGCCTGGCTCACTGAGAGTTCTTCTGCCCCTCCAGACTCATACAGTCTGGGGTGTCTGAGAGGACATGGGTAGCTTTAGTTGGACAGTGCCTCAGTCTTCCCATCAGTAAAATGGGTATCTACAAAGGCACATGAGAGCACCCAGGGTCTTTCTACTCCCACTCTGGAACTTTATCCTCCATCCCAGGGCAATCAGGGTGAGGGAGTTAACATCTACGTACTTAATTGCCCCATTCCAAAGCCCCCACTAGGAAGCCCGACTGTATTCCACATTGTCTTCAAATCCTTACCAGCCCTCCCTAACACCACCCTGACTCCTTCCCAGTCTCCCCCGCAATGCTCTCCCCTTCACCCCGAGCTGCAAGGACTTTCTGTCTATTCCCACACTCTCCTGACACCTTCCTGCCTCAGATGTGCTCAGGGCACTATAGCCACCCGGGGACAATGTACACATGTGTCCATGCACACGTGCACACATAGGTCTCCCCAAAACTCAGCCAGCAGGGAGGAAGCCCACCACCCCTAGGCAAAGCCTCATCCCACGCCTGTCCCTGCAGCTCTCCTCAAAATTGCAGTTCTTATAAATTCTCTGTCCTGTTCACCACCACGTCCCCAGGCTCAGCACTGTCCCCCTGGAGAATGGTAAATAATCCAGGAGTTTTCACTGAATAGTCAGAGGCACAGGTGACAGCCAACAACTGCAAGAAGGTGACGATTTGGTGTCCTGCAGTTCGGGAAGGAAAGGCTCAGTCCAGTCCTGGGAAAAGACAGAACCCCTTCCTCAACAGAGCTCTGCCACCCGCAAGATCAGAGGGCCACATTCCCCAATGCTGATGGGCCTAATTAATTATCCCGAGCCCATGCCAAGGGATGACAATGGAGACAGGAAGACTGTGGATGTTTTTGGTGGGAAAATATGTGGAAATGGCACATTTCACTGTGTAGGCTGGGCTCCTGGAGAGAAGCAAAAGTCCCCCCATCCATTTCAACCCCTCCATCATTGGACGAACTTTGCCCTTCCCGTAACTTCATCGCCCATCTCTAGACTTTTCCCCAAACCTTGTGAGGGCTCATATCCCTGATGTGTGGGCCGAGGCATCAGCTGCCATTTTACACACAAACTCAGTTCCACCATGGCCAAAAGTCCTGTACCTGACAAGATACCAAAAGAGGAAAGAAAAAAACCCGGTTCAGAATTCCTACGCGCCCCCTCCCCAACCCCAGGGTACGACAGGACACCAAAAGCAGGCGCAGAAATGCTTCAGTGAGTTCCCACGTCCTTGCTTCAGCCAGGATTCTCCCCTCCTGAGTGCAGCTGCCCAGCCTAGACCCTGCCCTCCCCCCACATCACCTCAAATTCAGCAATAAGCTCTCCACTGAGTGAGGTCAGGGAGGACTGATGCATAAAAACTAATTTTTTCTTTTAGAAGAAATTTTCCTCTACCCCAAAATGTTCATCTTATTAAAACATAGAACAAATAGAAGGAAAATTTTCCCAGAAATACTTTCTTAAAGACAACAGTGCACAATGTAGGAAGGTGTATGTGGGAGGGTTTTGCTGCATGTGTGTATACGTGTGTGTTTATAAGCATGCATGTGTGTGAGGGTGTATTGTGTGTTTCTGTGCTGCATCAGCCATGGATTGGGTGCTGTATATTTTTGTATGTGCATATGCGTGCTGTGTGCACACATGCGTGTATCACGCCTGTGTGTCTGTGTGTGCCTGACTATGTGCACACAGTGCATGTGACTGCGTATGGGCGTGCATGCTGTGTGTTTGTGTATGTGCCTGTGTATGTATAAATGCAAACATTCACACAAAGCAGAAGCTCATGTGGAAAGTGGGGTACGCATCAGAGCTGGAGAATCAGGACAGATTTCCTTCCTTTATCTTTGGCTTATTTTGAAATGCTTAGAAGGCTCCATAATAAAGGACTGTGGAAAATCTTAGAATAGCAAAGACAGCGATATCTTCCAGCCACACAGAACAGCCTGGAGCACCCTGACGACTTGGTGGTTGCTGGCTGGGCCGCAGGGACTGCAGACGGTGGGTCGTGTGTTCCCAGAACGACTTCCCCTACACCTTGCAGTGCTGAGAGTGCACAGGCACGCCCCTCTCTGCAGCCAGCCGTGATTTACAATGGTGATTTTCAACCAGTGTGCCACGAAAACTTTTAAAGATCATTAATTAAATTATTTTCAAAAGTTCAAAACACAGTAAGTATATTCTTTTTTTAACTTTTTTTCCTGATCAACATAATTTAAGTGTGCTGCAGAAGTTTAACGTGAGAAGTGTGCCATGAGATGAGAAAGTTTAAAAAACACTGATTAGTAGATCAGAATTGACCCAAAGGAAACACCACCTATCCCAATCCCGGCCATGGCAGAAGTACCGGACAATCCTAATTTTCCAAATCTAGAGGTGGTGAAGATCTAAGAATAAACTGGTCAGTGGCGGACACAGAAAGAAATGACAGTAGACGGCCCCTGACAGGGGGTGCCAATGCCCATCTGCTTGTGTGACCTCAGTGCCAGTGAGCATCTCGTTCTCAGAAATATTAATCACCGCCAGGTCCTCCTGCTGGAGATGCCAGCAGGCGTCACCCTGGGTGAGCAGTTTCCAGCCAGGGTGCCCAGCACCCCAACGGGCATCACAGGTACCGCGACACGAAGCCACCTGCCACACTAAACTCTTGCCCTGATGCAATCTAAGGAAGACACGTTCGCAACCATGGAGAGATAAAAGGCATCAGATGCCATAGTCAGGGGACATTCACGGCGTACTAGATGGCCCAGGCGGCCCCCAAGACCCCTGGGGTTCTGCTCAGGGAGAGCCACACCTCACCCTTTGTGCCAGCGCCAGGACAGGCTCTGAACGAAGGTGGCGTCCTACGGAGGGTGGGAGGAGCCAGCCTGGGGCGCAGGTGGACTGGCTGCGCATGCGTCTTGGCACACAGGGCGTGTGTGCCTGTCAGCAACAGGGTTTCGTGAGCCCGGAGCAGTTGTGCATTGAGAAACCTCAAAACTGCATTTTGAGGCGTTGCTTTCTGCAGACTGAAAAAGGGAAGAAAAGCAAGAGAGTGAAACAGCAAGTTAGCCTGAGAGTGCGCGTGAGATGAGGAGGAAAGAGAGAAAACTAGGGAGCAAGTCCCACTCGGGACACCTCTGGGTGGAGACGGCGAGGAAGTGAGGGTGCTGGTGCAGAGGGAGGAGCGAGCCCGCAGGGCCCAGCCCGGGACGGTACAGGAACGGAAACAAGCATAACCCTGCAAGGACAAAGCTCAGGGGACACAGACGGCACGGACAAGAAGTGTCAGCGCAGTCTGGGGAGCCTGGGGGGTCGGAGGGGTGGAGTAGACGCAGGGCCGGTAACCCACGCAGCAGAGTACAGGACCTGAAATCCCAGGGCAATTCGGGGAACGAGCTAATTGGTCGGCAGAGCCCGGAAGGACTCATGAATTGGGAGTGGCAGGTGCCACAGAGTTAGGAATGGGGGTGGGAGGCTGGGGGAGGCTGCGGATCAGTGTGGGGGACACGTGACGATCCCAGGGCCCTGCATCTAACCTGAGCAGCCAGGCAACCCCCACCCGGCCTCTGCCCCACCAGAATCGTGTTGCTTCTCTGGAGAAAGGGAGTTCCCAAGACTCTGAACTCGGGAACAGCAGAAGAGAAGAAGCAGACAGCAGACGGCAGGCTATAAACGGGGAGAATTAGTAATGAGCTTCCACACTGAATGGTGTCTTTCCCAGCCCCTGCCCGGCCTGGATCCCAGACCACTGGCAGCCGAGCTGGCTCAAAGCGCGCAGCACACTGAGGGACGCTTCTCAGAGAACTCCAGTGGTGCCAGAAGAAAGATCTAGAAATGCAGAATCTCAGAGCCCCCCAACCCAAGCTGGCTCCCTCCGTGAAGGAGCCCCTCCCCCAGAGGAGGATGAGCCAGGCGGCTGGCACCCCAGCAGACCTAAGCCCTCATTTAGCCTACAAGGAAGTTGGAAGAAATGTCTAAAACCGGCAAATCAAGAAATAGCAGAGTAAACATGTTTAGAAATCGGGAGGTAAATATCAGAACCCACAGCGTGGAAAGAAACCACCCCTGGGGAAGCAGGATTGAGCTGTAGGGCAAAGGATTCTATTTTTTCTTGCAAGCTTTGGAGGATAATTTGACACATGCAACTATAGACATGTATATTTTTTATAAAAATTAAAATAATGAGAAAGTAGGGAGCAGGAGCCATGGCTGGCAGCTGCCTGACCCAGGGAGAAGCTCAAGGCACAACGACGCCTCTCTCCTGCTTTCTCAGGGATGCCAGGGCCTGCACACCCAGCTCTGACAAGTGATGATGGCCAACCACTTCTGCTCCCATTCCTGGGACAGGAACACATGGCCACATGGCCAAAGAACACATAGCCAACTTCGGCAAGTGGCTAAGCACAGCTGAGAACATATGGGGCTCACCCATTCTGAGACCAGGGTTATGGGACATTCTCCCCACCCAGGTACCAATGCCCCCTGGACACAGAGGGGGGCCTCCCTGGGCTCCTCCCACTCTGACATTTTGTATTCTGTGATTAACTCAGATAAAAGAACTGGAATCTGGGGCAGGCCCACTTCTACCCGGAGGCTAGGTACTCCCCACAACTGTCAAGATAGCACCAGACACTTTATCAGTACCCAGGTCACAGCTCCTTCCCCGCCTCCTCTGGGAAATGTATAAGCACTGGATACAGAGACCTTCCAGGTAAGTCCTCAGGCATCCAGGGCTCCCTGTGGGTTGTGACAGACACCCACGAGCTCCCTCACTCTTGCTCTCTGGTTAATGGTAATACAGGATGGACTTGGTCTAGGGTTTGCTCAATGTATTAGGCAAACGCTGAGTGAAGCTCTGTACCATGACACATCGTTATGTTAATTTGAGAGCAGGTCCCCAGTTCAGCATCATGCAAAGGATACTGCAATGAAAGGATTGCTGACCCAGTTTATTTTTTCTTTACGGTTCCCAAGTACAGAGTCCCTGAAATGATCTGAGTAAGGACTGCCAGACTGCCGTCCTTCAGACTCTGGCCACGACCCGTCAGCCTCCCAGGCACACTGTAGCCCTCCTCTCACCTTCCATCCTGCCCCCTGAACACCTGAGACAAGGTCAGCAGGAAGAATGCAGGATGTTTTTAACTGTGGTAAAATATATACAACATAAAGTCAACCGTTTTTAAGTGTAAACTTGAGTGGCATTGAGTGAATTCTCACTGTGGCCCAGCCATCACCCCCACCTCCAGAACCTTTTGTATCTTCCCCGACAAAACTCTGTCCCCAGTAAACACCCCACTTCTCCCTCCCCCAGCCCCTAGCACCCACCACTCTATGTTCTGTCTGAATTTGACTATTCGGGATACCCCAGGTGTGCAGTATCGTGGGCCACTTGTCCTTTTGTGTCTGGCTTACTTTACGTGGTATACCATCTTCTGGCTTTATTGGTGTTGTGGTAGGTGTCAGAATTTCATTCCTTTTTAGTACTGGGAATTTTTTAATTAACCAAATGGTATTTCTATATTATTTTTGCAATTATATTCTGGTCACTCACGTAGCCTCCCCAGGGATAGAGGCTGGAGGGGTTTCTTAGAGAAAAGTCCTAAAACTGTCCCAAGGAGCAAATGCCTCCCAAGTGGCTAACAGGTTACTCTCCTAGGACCACACAGGAGCCAGGATGGGCCTGATGATGTTGGCTTTCTAGATAGAACCCTCTGTGCACCATTCTAAGACCTCCTGGGCTCTCTAGGACAAAGAACCCCACCAACTGCAGAGTCTGGGCACTGGGGCTCCTGCCTCCTGGGCACACGCACTGCCCTGCAGTAGAGCCACACTCTGACATCAAAGCTACAGCCTCCCCTGCACGCAGGCTGTTCAGAGACAAGAGAGACGGCATGACCTTGTCCTTGGAGAACTTACCATCTCACCAGGAGGAAAGACTCACTTATGACACTGAATTGTCAAACAGCTGACGATCAAGCAAAGGCTGGAAGAGGGCTTGTCAGGGCCGCATGTTGGGGAGGGAGAAAGAGGCAGATTGGGTTGGACACGGGGGCCTTTGAGGTGAGGTCAGCAGGCGAGTGAAGGCCACCGTGGGGGACGAGGAAAATGAGTTGGGAGAGCAGTCAGGGGCCCCCTCACCGCAGCAGGCCCCGGCAGTGGGCAGCACAGAAAATAAACTGGAAAGTAGGCTGAGCCAGAATAATGACCTTAAATACAACACCGGAGAATTTGGACTTTAACTCCTGGGAAGTCTCTAGGGTTTTCAAGTAGAATAATGATGTAATAAAAGGAATATTTCAGGAAAACTAACTGGGAGCCGGAGTTCTGTATAGCGAGGGAAGCGTGGTAGGTGCCATTTCAATAATCCCAGCTCCAGAGGGTGGGGAGGACCGAACCCACGGAGCCTGCAGGGAAAACCCAGGAAAATAAGGAAGTGAATTACAGGGTGAAACAAGGGTATGTCTGGCGACTAATTAGATTCTGGGGACAAATGAGCAAGAGGAGCCCTAGGGAAGAGTAGGTGTGAGCTCTGGCATCTTTTGAAATGAGGTGGCTCTTCTGAGAACCTGGGAAGTCAGAAGGTAGAAACCAGAGTAGCAGTCAGGAAAGGGGAGACAGAGAAGGTGACGAGTTGGAGATACTAACACAGCATCCTTCGGGGGGGATCCTCAGAGACCGTGCAGTCAGACCATGGAGCTAGGGCGGTAGTGAGTCCTGGGAGGGAGCAGCTGGGGAGGAAGAGGAGTGGACCAAAGCCAGAGTCCAGATGCCATGGGGCAGGGAGGGAGCCAGCCTGAGAAGCAGCATCGGATGAGTGTGACGAGAAGACCAGGAGGGTGGGGGAGTGCCCGGCCCAGAGCTCACTTTTCCTTCCAGATTCCTTCCTCCTACGCGGTTGTTTTACTGCTTATTGACCAAAAAAGCATTTAGCCTTCATTATAAGAAAATTCTGTTACCAGACCTTTAGTTCTTCAGTATTAAGGTGCGCTGTATATCAATCTCATTAATTAATTAGATAATTATTAGCATTTCCCAGCTTCCTTCCAACCAGTATAAACAGGATTCCTGGGAAGGAAATGCCTGCGCTTCAATCCTGAGCTTTGTGTGTCCCCGGCTTCCAGGGAAGGTTGCACATTTCCCAGGGGAGGAGAAATAAATTACTGGCATTCTAACTTTTGCAGCTGCCTTCTGTGCTGGGCTCGGCTGGGCTCCTGTGGGCCGTGTGCCACTCTCCGTGTGCATTGCCTACTGCTGGGGGCGCTAAGTCCCGCTCCGGGGGGCCTACCTGGCTGGCATGCCTGGACCACACCCCCAACAGATGGAACCTCCACCTGGCACCTGGGTCTCTCCGTGGCTTCAGAACTCTTGGCGACAAGAGGTAGAGAGGACAGTGGGGCTACTTGTTGGGCTCCCTCGGTCTCTAAACCCACTGTGAGCAGTAGGGCAGAGCTCACGCAGAGGGGGCAGTGCAATGAGAATGCCTGGGCTCTAGTTCCAGTCCCAGTACTTACTCGCTGGGCAGCCCCAGGAGGTCACGTCCCCTCATTGCCCTGTCCTACAGACTGAGAGCCTATGACATGTGCACACTGTCCTGGGCATTCCTGCCCCCAGGAACTAGCTCCACTAGAAGTCCCTCTCCTCTTGATACTTACACACTTGGGGGAATGGGGTCAGACAATGAATAAAGGAATTAAACAAAGAACAGGGACGTAGTGTGTCAGCAGGCAACCAGCACTCTAGAGAAATATAAAACAAGAAAAGAGGAAAGGAAGTTTGGCTGGACAGGGACCAGGGGGACCTCACGGAGAAAGGAACACTCAATCAGGCTGACAGAAGGAGCTGGAAGAACATTCTCACAGAGGAGGGTACTTCCTTCCCAGATTCTAAATCCACCTGGCTGGGTGGGGAGTGTGGGCTTCCCTAGGGTCTCCAAATGTTATTATTATAGTGCTGAGCACACAGCAAGTGCCAAATAAAGATGTCCTGAAGGGTGATTTTTCAAACTGGAGGTCCCAGTTGCTGAGAGTACAATATGGGCCATTTGAACATTCAGCATTCAGCCCAGCACGGCCCCCACAGCCCCAGCCCTGGGAGCGCCACATAGTGCCTCGTTATTAAACAGGTGAGCCGGGGCTCCGGGGCCTTCTCTGTAATTAGGGCAGCATCTGAGCGAGGCCTCTATTTATAACCCCCAGCCCTCAGCAAGCCATGGAGACTGCCGGTAGATCCCTCTGCGGCTCCCCTACCAACATCTATATGTGAACTGATTACAACAATTAATTTAATAGGGATTCCTCCACACAAACAATGTATCATTTTATTAGGAAACTCTATAAATGTCAGTGGTGCAATTCATTTTTATTAATTTTCTAAAATGAAATTAGCAGTGGCGGCGGCGGCAAACAGAAGTTGTATTGCCTTCTCATTCAGCAGAGTATTGGTGTCATTAATTCCTTAATACCAGGAGGCCAGTTTATATGAACTCAGCAGTTAACTGCACCAATTAATTTCAATACAAGAGATGGGGGTGGGGGTGGGGCATCCAAACTTAACTCAACAACTAATTTAGGAAGGTCCTTGAACCACTGCAGCAACTCTTCCCTCCTCCTGGGACGTGAAGCTCTCAAGCGTAAACACAGAGAAGAGATTATAATACTAATAGGAAAACTTCTCTCTTCACCCTAGGCTTGTAGAAAAAAATTTGTCCTTCCAAAGCCTAGAAAAATTTTGACAGGTGTGTGCTGAAGCCGAACCCTCTGGCAGATTGGAGGATTGCCCCGAGAGACGAGAGAAGCGGTGATACGGACACAGACCCCGGCAGCTCGAAAGCAGGACCATGAACAGCATCACACCCAATCCCCGTAAGGACCCAGAGAGGACAGGCCCCAAACCAACTCCATTTTCTACACAAAGAAGAAAGAGGGGAGTTTTTAAAGGAGCTAAGATGACCTTCTTACAGAGACAAAGCCAGGGCTCAAAGCTGAATTCATCCACATCTGAAACCCACATTCCTTCCTCTGCCAGGCAGGCCCCCAGGCCTCAGGGTGAAAAGTCTCTTCGTCCTCTTCATGTTCCAAAAAGTCAAGGGAGTCAGGTGCGACCACGAGAGACATTCACTTTTCAATTAAAACCTAAATTCCGAAGGCCCAAGCGCCTGGTGAAACGTCTGCCTTAACAGATCCCACTGCTGTTCTACGTTCGAACCCAGCCCGCATCTGCGTGTGTGACATCAGACATCTGACCCAGGACGCATTCCAGAGAATCTCACTCTCCAGCTAAAGAGAAGCTCTTCTTCTTCCATTTAGATTCAAGGAGTGTGTCACCAGGAGTGAAGGGCACCCGGAGAGGCTGGCAGCTGCTTGAGATGAGAGCTGCTGCTGTGAGTCAGGGAATGGTGCAGAGGCAGAAATCCGGCAAGCCTCCTCCTCCCCAGAAAACTAGGGCAGTGTTTCTCAAAGTGAGGTCCCTGATCACCACCTGGGAGCTTGTTTGAAATACCAAATTCTGGGCCCTGCACCATACCTACTGCTTTGGAAACTCTGGAGGGGGGCCCTGGGTGCATGCTTTAATGCAGTGGTTCTCAACCTTCCTAATGCCTCCTAATGTCACGACCCTTTAATACAGCTCCTCATGTTGTGATGACCCCCAACCATAAAATTATTTTCATTGCATCTTCATAACTGTACTTTTGCTACTGTTATGAATCATCATGTAAATATCTGATATGCAGGATGTATTTTCATTGTTACAAAGGGTCATGACACACGGTTGAGACCCGCTGCTTTAATGAGCCTCCAGCTGACTCTGATGCCCTAGAAAAGACACCCCTGAGGAAAGAGGGGAGCAGGGCAGGCTTCCAGGGTTTATAACCTTGCCGTCCTCACTCAATAGCAGACTGTGTTACCACCATTTGCTCTCTGCTCCCCACTCTGGGAAGGGACATCCTGCCCAGCCCCATTCTTAGGGGACTTGGCCATGGGACTTTCTTTAGCCAATGGATTTGCCAGCAGGTGTGACATTTGATACCACAGTCAAGCAGGGATTTTAATTGCACCTGCCTTGAGCTTCTAAGCACCTGCCCTCCTCTGTGAGCAGCAGAGGTCCCAGACAGACGGGGCTTCCTCCGCCTGCGTCCAAGAAACAGAAAGATGCCTGGAGTAGTCTTGACCCAAAGCCACAGCCAGGCCACAGACCCATGCACAGGAAACGGAAGTTTGTTGTTTTATGTCACTAACTTTGGGGATTGTTTCTTATGTGGCATCACAGTAGAAGCTGACTGATACAAACTACCTGATTTTATAACAAAGGAACCTGTGGCGGCAGCATGCTGAGGTGTTGAGACTGCCCACAGAGGCCTTCTCCTCCAGGTCTTAGCTGATAGGTAGAAGAATCAAAGCCACCTGGGGGATGGGATTCTCAACAAATAATCTTCTTTTAACCTTCCCCTAAATGGAAAATGTTGCCCTCGTCTAAAAGATCAAAGCCTAGTGAAGCAATATTTTTAAATACCTTCTAGAATGAGAAAACATTTTTTTTTTTTTTTATTTGTTTGAGACAGAGCCTCAAGCTGTCACCCTGGATGGAGTGCATTGGCATCACAGCTCACTGGAACCTCCAACTCCTGTGCTCAAGCAATTCTACTGCCTCCACCTCCCAAGTAGCTGGGACAACAGGTACCCACCACAACGCCCAGCTATTTTTTGGTTGCAGCCGTCATTGTTGTTTGGTGGGCCCGGGCTGGATTTGAACCTGCCAGCTCAGGTATATGTGGCTGGCGCCTTAGCCACTTGAGCCACAGGTGCAGAGCTGAGAAAACATTTTTAAGGATGAGAGCCTCCTTCCTCTATGACTGAGGAAGGATGAACAGGTCAGGCTGACAGTTGAGGGCACAGAGGATGCACCCCAACCCCTTTCCTTGGTGCCAGTTGACAAAACTTTTATCCAAAGTGAAACATCCTGGAAACATTCTACTTTTTATGCTCCAGCCCCTCACCCCCACCACACCCCTGCAAGTGTCCCGTAAGCCACTCTAGCTGATGCCCCTCAAACCCATAAACACTTGGCCCTGTCACCACTGATAGAAAAGTCACAGCAATTGGCAGAGAGTGGCCACGTATTTCCAGAGCTCTAGCATATAACATACCAAAAATAAAAACTTAGAGTCAGGGATAAAAGAAGAGGCTGCCTTTAAAATCCACCCTAATTCCCAATGTCACCATTCTTCACAAAAATAACATCCCTTGTGCTGGCAGAACACAGGTTGTCTGTATTTTCACCAGTTCCCTCTATTCCAAAGTGGCAAGAGACGTTAAATGTGTGTGTCAGTGAGTAAGTTCAAGGACATTTACTGCATAATAACCTGCGAACTTAGCCACTGCTTCTGATTGGGGGTGATCTCAACACCAATCGAGAATAACTTTCAGTTTGTAAAACACATCCAGATAAAAATGGGCAGTAAAGCTAGTTTCTCTTTTGAACAAGCATGTTTCCAGAGAACACTAGTGGCAGGTGAGCACATTCCCAAAATAAACTCCCCTGCTATTCCTGCTTGCCAAGGTGTCACGCACCCAGCTGGAGGATCCAGCCACAGCCATCAGGTTAAAAGTTCCAACTGGCAAGACGGAACAGAAACTGCGCTGTTTCTAATCCATCTGACTGCATTTTTGCCACAGTCTTTGATCAGACGAGACCTCAATGTCACAAGCCGTCAAGCACAACATGGGATTTTCAACTCGTTGCCCATGAATGGACAGGCCAAATCAGGTAATCAACGAAAATCAATCTACTTACTGTACATATTTGAAGAACTGCAAGATTTGGGACATTACCTTGTCTTAGGGGAGGTGGTTAGCCATTCTTCATGTTTCTCAAATGTTATTAAATAAGCTGCAATTTCCTGAAACAGAAGAATAAAAAAATAATAACAACAATTAGCTCACGTTGGATCCTGAGAAGTAAGAAAGTTTTTCTTGTGTCCCAGCTGATGTTTCCCTTTGCGAGGCTGAACTCCATCCTGCTAGAAAAACACTCAGCTTGGAGTCTATTTCTATTTTGATTTTTAAGTGCTTCCCATTCAACCTGCCAGACAACAATAATCAAAGCGCTGGGTCTGAAAAGATGAGTCGGTAGCAAAAACAAAAATATTTCTCTGGGGGAGGAAAACATCAGATGCCATTTCAGATTCTAAGTGGCATTAATTTGAAGGTGGGAAAAACACAGGCCAACCAACAGGCCTCTACTTATGCAGGGTCATAACTGGAAAGTTTTGTCTTTTTCTGAAGCTGGACAAATCTGTCATTGTTGTCACCAGAGACACCGCATTCTCTCAGCTTGGTTCCCAACCCCCCTGAGCCAAATCACACAAAGATTAAAAAGAAAAGAAAAGATAAAGCCATATTCCAGAGAGAGAGAGAGAGAGAGAGAAGTTGACCTTTCCCACCACTGATAACTTAATCTACTGAGCAGAGCTTTAGAAAGAAGAGCGATGTCAGCAGAGTTTAAGGCAAAGATGAAGAAAATGTGGGCACCCGAAGGTAAATTAAATATTGATAAACACAACATCACTGCAGATAAAATTACTGATTTATTAATAATTTCCATAAAAAGCCAGTGGGTGACATCAACAAGTCATTGTTCCAGGTCTGAGGCCTGATACGGCCCATTACTCCCAGCTCTGAACGGATCTGCTAACATGAAATTGGCAGGGACTGTAAGCAAAATTGAGGTTGGACTAGCACACATTTCCTCTGATCTTGGTGAGGCTGCAACACGGAGCAGCTGTCCTTGACTGTCAGGAGGCTTCCACCCCATCTGTCCCTGCAGCCAGGCTTTGTGGGGGGGGGGGTCCCATCCGCCCAGAGGCCAGTAGCCGATTCCAGGCTGGACTTCATGGAGTTGACACCTATAACCAGAGACACTAAACTTGGCCCTGAGGTAAAGGAAGAGACTACCACCAAAACCAGGTAACGTGGGCAGGTTAGAGTAGAAAATATATCCCTTATACAATCACTGGGACTAGCCATTAGCACAAGGCAGTCAGTGGCCAGGGACTGAAAGCCTGAGCCAGTTCAGTCCAGAAGCCTGGACCTTCCACCAAGAACTTGGGAAGCAGAAACTCATGTCAAAAACAGAGTCACTTTCTATCATTGACTGCAGCTGAGGAAATGGTAAAGTAAGCAGCTGACCGCCTAGTGCACTATCTGCTCGTATCTGAGCCTTTTCACATTTTATTTTTCTCTCCTTAGGAAAGTCTTTCTGTAGACAGACGTCCCTTCCTTTGGCTGGCCTGCTCTAGCTATTCATGATGGCGGGAGTTACCCCACTGCCTGCTCCCAGCTCCAGCACCTTCCTCTGGATTTATCACCCTGTACCCTAATCGCTTGTTTACTTGGATAACGTCTCCCCTTGAACTGTGAGCAGGGGCAAGGAACACGTCACCACCGATGTATCCCCAGGACTTAACAGTGTCCTGGGGCACACAGGAAGCACCTGATAAATGTTTGCTACACAGGTGGCTGGACAAATGGACAGCTGGGTAGGAGGGAGGAAAGAAGAGCGGGCATCACAGAAATAAATATACACACACAGGTGAGCATTAGTGTGCGCTGATTACCCAAGACAGTCGCTGCAAGGGCTTAAAAGCAGCACAGTGCAGCGGTTTCTGGTTAACTCTGTGTGGAAGGCAACATAGCATCCTGGATAAGAGCCCAAGCCTGGAAGAAAAGAAACCTGCCGTTGGGCACCAGCTCAGCCCTGTATAGCTGTCTCGTCTTGAGCACAGTACTTAACTGTCTAGACCAGTTTCCGGTGAGACCAAGATGTGCCAACCTCATGGGGTGGTTATAAGGAACAATAATACTTAGTACACTAGCTGTCAGTGGCATGTCTCCAAACAGCGACTGTTACTATCATTAGAAGGTCTACATGGTATGAGTCACCTGCCTAGTAGCCCCTGACACATCTAAAAGTACCAAGACAGTCCAGACCAGAGGCTTCCCCCTTGTCGGACTCACCATCATCCCTCCCCACTTGCAGCACCACATGTACACCCTTGCAGACAGCGAAAGTAACATCAGGATGACTGTTGTTGGACTCAGCCCTTCCACTTGGTTTCACAAAGCACTGAGAGCAGACAGTGGCTGGGGTCGGTCTGTGGATACACAGAGCCACAGGGTGTGTGCATTGGCTCACGTGCTTGGAATTCAGGAGACTCAGTATCCAGAGGAACAGGTTGTGCCAGCTGGAACCCCCAAATGTGTACCCTTGCCTGGGAGCATGCTGAGAGGGACTCAGGGGATGGAGGCACAGTGCCTCCCAGCCACCTCTAGATTTACCACTCTGTTCCAAAGACCCAGACACCCAGAGAAGACCTCATGAGTATCCCTCAGCCAGCACTTGCCACACCCTGGCCGGGCTCCTACAGCCGTGGTCCTTCACAGCGAAAAACTTTCCAGGTGCTCACTGCATTCGATATTTCCAAACACACCTACTATGCGCCAGCCAGTCAGTGAACAGACCACAGGAAGCCGGCGGTTAAGGAATTCACAGCTGAACAGCAGATAGTTACAGGTTCACACAATAGCACAAAGTAACTGCTGTCACAGGGGCCACTGTGCAGCCAGCTCTGTAGCCAGACTCCAGGGCTCAGCTCGTGTCTACCGAGCTGCCATACAGGTGAGCAGCGAGTTCAGTAAATCACACTGATTTGTGATCTGTGAGCACCAGCCACGCCCTCCCCTACTCCCCGCCAGGGAAAACTAGCTTCTCCCAACCCACAACACCTCCCACACAGAGCCCCTTGGTAGAGCACCTTGCCCATTTGAGAGCAGCTTCTGTAAGTAAAGGAAGCTAAATCCCTGGACCCAAGATCCCATTTCAGTTGTGCCCAAGTCGACTGGGCCCCTAAGCAGGACCCAATGGCCAGGGACTGTCACCATATTGCTGCCTGCTCCCCAATGGACTGCTGCCTGGTCCCCACTGGACTGGCTGTGTCCAATACCAGGCTCATACTGCCCAGTCTTCTAAGCCCACTGCCCTTCCCCAGGTCTTGGCCCACCTTCTCACCAGATGAGCAGACCTGCCTTCCAGAAGCTTAGGATCTGGGTGGGGATGCATGCCAAAGAACCAAAGAAAACCACACAGAATATTAGATGCTAAATGGTATGTGGCAACGTATGAACCACCAAAATTCAGAGTGACTCTGTGCAGAAGAAGGTCTCTGTCATCTGCGTCAGTGCTGCCATCAAGCTCGCCAGCTCTGCCCAGAGCCAGGTACTGCCTAGGACTTTATGTGGGGTGATCCTATTTAATCTACATAACAAACGATGAAGTACAGACCATGCCTGTTCCACAGGTAGGGAAACTGAGGCACACAGAAGTTAAGTGACTTCTCTGAGGTCACATAAATAGTACCTGTAGAACCAGAACTGTAACCCATGCAGTATGGTTCCAGAATAGCCACAACGTGCTTGAATAGAGAAGACAAAAGAAAAGTTGTAGAGAGTTGGGTTTTCCAAGCTCAGGCTGACAGCCACCTGCTCCACGCTGAGCCACACTCTCTTCCCAGCCCCACTTCCCTCAGTGGACCAGGAGGACCCTGCAGTTGGATTCCCTCCTCCCAGCAGGGTCAAGCTCGTTTCCACCCTAACACCCTAGTCCAATTCATGAGGCCTAGTGACAGGCATGACCCCTTCTCCTGCACGAGCCCTTTGCTGCAACAACTCACATGGCAGATAGAACAACAGGCAGCCACGAACGTGCCCCCACCCAGAGTGCCACTGTCTAGGGCCTCAAGGAAGGCAAAGGGTCCATCTCCTGTGCACAGAAGAGGAAACTGAGGCATGGAGAAGGGAAAGGACTCACCCAAGTTTGGCCCATCTGTGGCTAAGCCACGCCAGGAGCAGGGACCCCTGACTCCCAGAGCATGTACGCGCTTCCCCCCTCACTGGCCACCCTTCAGAGTCAAGTGTGTCTCAGGAGACTCACAGGAGGCTGAGGCGAGAAAAGAGTGTGCCCAGCCGAGGTGAAAATGAGGGCAAAACAGAAACACAGACACACAGTCACAGCAGCATTGTCCCTGAAGCCACCCAAGTGTCCACTGCTGGAGAGTGAGTGGGGAAGGCCGCGCAGTCACTCGATAGACCCACCTGCGAGAGGTGCAAAGCACTCACAGATGCCCAACGTGGATGCTCCGTGACAGCCTGTGCTAAGTCACAGCAGCCAGTCGCTAAAGGCTACACAACGTCAGAGGTCACCTGTGTGACATGTCTAGGACTGGCAGATCCGTGAAGAGAGAACGCAGATCAGCGGTCTAGGGAAAGAGGAGACTGGGCATTTCCTGCTGGGGTGATGAAAATGTCTGGAACCAGACCGCGGTGAAGGCGGTGCAGCACTTGTACCAACAGCCAAGCACAGTAAATCTCCTGCCATGTGTATTTTACCACGATAGAAATAGAAAGGCAAACAGAGGACAGACATCCAGCCGATGCGGCACTGGGAGGAAGGAACTGCCAGGCCTCCCCGCCCAGTGGACAGACCCTGAACCCAGAAAGGGCAGAACTGGCCCGCCCACTGACCCCCCCAGCTCCCTCGGCTTCCTTCTCCTCCTGCTTCCTGAATACCCCCTGGATGCCGAGAAAGATGACTCCACTGTCAAGATGAAGAAAGCCACTGCGGGCTCCAAAGCAAAGACTGTCCAGCTTGCAGATTTTAAATGTTTAGTTTGTCCTTTGGACGTTCAAACAGAAAAACTGCCGCCAAGGTATGACGTCTGTGTGTGGCGGGAACTCGGGAGCACAAACCATGTCAGAATCCCCAGGTCCCTTAGTATCTGCTCAGCGGCAGCTTCAATCCCTGCAGACCAGGGAGCAGCAGGTGGGCCCTTCCTCCCCACAGCACTGACCAAGCCCCCTCAGGAAGGGCAGGGAGGGCTGGACGGAGGGGCAGCAGGGCCGCGGTTGGCTTGGCTGCCTCTTGGCCCATGTCAGTGAACAGCCAGATGGGGGACAGCCTGGGGTGGGCAGGTGAGATGCATGGCTGCCCTTCCCACCTCAGTCTCCTGGTCATAGCCTAGCCCTTGTGTGGAATCTTCCCTGCTGTCTCCCTCCATGGTGAACTCCAGCTTCTGGAACCTTCTCAGCTGTGGCTGCCCCACTCCTGGACTCCTTGCACACAGTGCTTTGTGCTGCTAGGTCCATGCATGTGGCATTTCTCCCCTCCTGGGTGGCAGTAGCCAGAAAGGGTCTGAGTCTCAGTCCTTGCATCCCTGCAAGGCCCTGCATGGTTCTCAGGTCTGAAGCTGACCACTGACATGTGGAGAGCTAAGTGAAAGAACGCAAAACTCTCGTCTAAAGGACATCAACACGGGAGCACATCCGCACCTCCCTGTGCTGCCAGGGGGAGGGGACCCCGGGTGTGGACAGATAGAGGTCCAGGTGCCATCGAGGCGCAACGCCCTGTGTGCCAGGCTCTGCAGAAATGTTCCTCTAAGGCAGTGGTTCTCAACCTTCCTAATTGCCCCGTTGCTACAAATGGAACAAAGGGGTTTTGACCCATAGTTTGAGAACTGCTGTTCTAAAGGCTCCTCATTCAGAAGGGCAGCATGTGGCCAGTCCCTTAGCACGTGAGCTGCACTGCCCAGTAGAAATAGAACCTGAGCCACAAATGCAAACCGCATGCGTCATTTAAAAATTTCTAGAAGCTATGTAAAGAAACAGAAGGAATTAATTTTAATATTTTATAGTTTAACCTAATATATATGATATCCAATACACTGTATATAGTATGACTTCATTAATTTTTAAAAGTATTCAAGAGTTCTCTCATATTCTTTTCCATGCTGAGTTTTCTAAATCCATGCATGTTTTCCAGGCAGCCCTCTATATTCAGTCCAGCTATATTTCAAACGCCCTGTGCCATATGCAGCCGTTGTATAGATGTCACATAGACCTGCAAAACACAACCTGCTGTATGGAGCCCCAGGCGGCTACCCTGCTGGGTCCCCTGTATCCCCCGGGGCCGCCTTAGAGCCACAGGTGGTAAGGAAGCCAGGGCCACAAGCACATGGAGAGGAGGCCCCCGGGCCCACTGGCCCACTCAGAGGTGAGGAGCTGTGCCCCCTCCAGTGTACGTGCAGCTCCCATCTGTGGACGGTGGGCCGTGCGATCCCCAGAGGGTCTAGATTCCCAGAGAATTCTCAGCCCCAGGTTTCTGCTGCCTCTCGCACCAGCCCCAGAAGGTGCTACCCACAACAGGCTGGGCTTTATTTCAACCCCATAAACTAGTCCAGCCCGGAGAAATCAGCTTCCCCTCCTACAACTTCCCCTGTAACAGCCCATCAGGAAAAAGATAGGAGGCCCTCCCAGGGACAATCCAGTCTCAATCTGTCTTTAAGACACAGGTTCAATGTCAGGCAGAAAGAAAGGTCTTCAGTACTCATGTAACAAACTTAAAAAACAAACAACAAGTATGCATATAAATTGTAAGGATGATATAGAGAGTGTGTGTATACACATGTTTTGTTCTCTACTCGCCCAGGTCCAAGTAATAAAAATATCTACACAGTCTACGTAGTCTCAGACATATTTTGCACACAAAAACATGGGTTTTCAACCAAGAGATCATTTTTCCAAGTTTGGTTTTTATGTGAATTCTGCACAGGGTTTTATCTGGAAGGGCCCAAAGCTGGGGGAGTGGGGGAAGGAAAAAAAGCCAAGGCTCCCCTAGCAGCTGGCCCCAGCATCTGCTAGAGCCACAAAATGCAATTATATTACTCCCAAACGAGAAGTAAAAATATCTTGTTTCCAATACTCTTGGTTTTAAGACCCATACTAATGTCCTCTGGGTATTTCAGTGGTGTCAGATCTGTGGGTTAGGTACTTTATTAGGGATGTGTGAGTGTCATATTAATGACTTCCAACCAACATGTTTACAGTGAAAGCAAACTTTCCCAGAATTTGCACTTTACAAAAACATAATTGGCCTTAATTTAAATAAATAAATAAGCCCACCGTTCCCTCTTCTGGTGGAATCTCTCACCTGCTGTCTCCAGGGTACTCCATGCACAAAGCTGCTGGGTCCCTACCACATGATAAATACTCCAACCTTGGTTCCAAAAGTACAATGCTCCTGTCCAAGCTCTCCTGTCCCTGCCCCTAACGTCCATCCCAAGCTGGCCAAACCTACACCCCAAATCCTGCTTTCAAAATGATTCTATTAGAAACAACAAGCCTACAGAATGATGGTTTGTATGTGTTTTATTTGCATAGGGAGTAACATAGCTCTACTCTGACAATTTATGAGAGCAATGGTGGTTGAGGTCTCATGGCTCCAAAGGAGTCTGGAGGGCTTTCTACAAAACAGTAAAGAGCAATTCAGAATAAATCCCTAACAGCCCAGGCTTCTGAAATCAGCCTGGTCTGGGTGGTTGGCTGTTGTCTAGACATGGTAGAGTCTTCTATGAGGATCAAAGTGGTACCCATCAGTAAGAAACAATGAACCAGCATAGAAAGATTCAGAGATAGATTCAGTAAAAAACCAACTCACCCAGGCTTTCATTCATTTACCCACTCAGTGGTTTAATCATTTGATAAATTATTGACCACCTACAATATTTGCTATTCGAGGCCTTAATGATACAGACTTATGAGTAATGGCCCTTGGAAATATAGCTGGGAGACAGATATGGCTGCAGGGTCCAGGGCTGCTGTGTCAAGTACAAACAGACAATGAGCACTGAGTTAACAGCAAGAGAAGGGAAGGCTGCTCCAAGGGGCTAACGTTCAAACCAGATCTTGAAGAGTATAAATGTCTTAACACGATAATTAAGTAAATGAGGTGAGGGATATATTAACCAGTGCAATGTAAGCATTACAAATGTATATGAAATCAGCACACTGTACCCCATAAATGCATTAATGTATACATGATCTATGTATTTATATGATTTAATAAAAAAATATGAAGAGTGAGTAGGAGGTTGCCTGGTAGACAAGTTGTGGAGGCAACAAGTTGTGGGAAAGGAAACAGCAAATATAAAAGCAGGAAAGTGGGGAAGCAAAGATGTTCAGGGAAATCTGAGTCATATGAAGTAGCCGAGTTTACAGGGCGTGGACAAGAATGGTAGAACCCAAAGCTAGAAGGGCAGGGAGGCACCAAACCACGCAGGGATTAAAATGCTAGGCCAGTGGAGTTTTATCCACAAGAGCCAAGGGAACTAGGCAAGGCATTAAACAGAGAGGAGACACAAAAAAAGAGCTATGGTTTAGAAACGTCACCCTGATGGTGGCCTGGAGGAGTGGGGACCACGGATTGGAAATGAGGATTACAGCCCAAGAAAGAGGCAATGATGACCTGCACTATTTTTGAAAAAAAAGCTGAATGTTTTCAAAAGAGAAATAAATGGGGCTTGAAAATCAATTGGTTGGAGCAAGTGAGGGAAGGTAAGGCTGAATCCACCCAGAGATGTGCTTGCTTGGTCCACATAGCATTTTCCCATTTAGTTTATTTGCCAAGGTTTAAAGATTAGGAGATGGGGATTTCTATCTTCTCTTGAAAAATAAGGTTTGGCACCTCAGGGCCCACTATCCTCCAGAGCACCCAATGGTTGGAGCTGAGGAGCTGCTGCCTGTTGGAGGGGCCTGAGCTCTCAGGTGAGCACCACCTGCATCTGGATGGCTCTCCTCACTGACAATACCTGCTTGGACTTGTAGACACTTGACTTTAGGGCTCCTACCCTGATGCAGCCCTGGAAACTAGGTAGATTGCAAGACCACGTAGGCTATCCAGAAAGAAGCACATTTAGAAGATAGACCAATAAATTTTAGAAAAGCACGATTTCAACCAGAACCCTCACTGTCCCTTGAAACAATGTCCCAATATTGTTCCAATTTCTATTTTGCTATTATTTCAGTTGGCAATTTATTATTGCCTCTGAGCTCCAATTTCACCCTTCTTTCCTGTTCTGTGATACTAAAGCTGGACTTTGTACACATTTCTCCTTGACTGGCTTAAGCAGAATGTTAAGCTTTGTCAATAGAGAGCAACAAAGTGAACTTTTAAGATTATAGTCCAATAAAACACATCTCTTCTGGTTCAGTCCTCTACCATTATTATTATAATTATTATCACCATAATAATAATAATAATTATTATTATTACTATTACTAATACTAATTACTATTACTATTATTATTATCATCATCACTATTATTCAGAGCAAGAGCCCAGTGGCCACCCAGATGAGCTCCAGCTACACCCTTAGGACATGCTCCCTCCCTTGGCAGGCTGCTTTAAGGTCAGCTCTGTTCCCCTCAGAATCTTCAAGCAACAATAAATTCCACTTGTACAGACCAACTCTGTCCCCTGCCCTTGGCCAGGCAGCCTGTTCCTCTGGCAGCCACAGTCTCTTTGAAGAGGCCAGTAGGGCAAGGGGGACATCTAGTTCTTAGTTTATACATTGTCTGCACTTCCTTCTCCTAGAGGTAATAGCCGCAGCTTGGCATCTGATATTTTTGGAAACCCTTAGAATTCTCCCTTATCCTTTTCAATAGTCAACCACTTAGCAATCCTTTATACTAAATTTTCTCTGCTCGAATAACCAAATGTGGTTCCTGCCTCTTCCTGGATCCTGGCTGATAGGAGAATCATCCATCACCTTAGGGATCGTTACAATCTCACTGATGTGTCATCTTAGAAGACACACTTAAAGTATTGGTAGAATTTTTTAAAATGCCTTTAAAAGAAGCAGAATGTATTTGGTGGAAATATCCAAATTACCCACAACAAGGACTTTATGGTAAGTTTTCCAGATGTCAGCCAGATAGTGGTTTGAAAGGCATTGAAGGAATGTGCGTCCTACACTTTAGTTTGTAAGAAGATTTAACTCTGCTTATTTTGAGAGACTAAAAAGTATTTCCTTTAGAATACCAAAATTTACTCCATCTCCCTTTGACTGTTCAGGGCAAGTCAACTGACATCTCTGTACCTCAGCTTCTTCATCTGAAATATGGAATAACACAACTGTATTAAATAAGGTAATATTTGTAAGATTCACGGCACACATTATTTCACTGGGTTAAAACTTATTGTGAATTGGATTTGGAGCAAGATGGCAGCCAAGTAACAGCTTCCTTGCAACTGGGCACAGACTCCTCGAAACCCTGGTTCAGAGGCATGGCAACTTAAAGACCAAGAGAAAATGAAAGGAAAATTATGGCAAGGGAACAGATAAAAGAAATCATTTGTGAGAAAGAATCAGCCAAAAAATCCTGGAAACATGAAAAACCAGTCCAGAGCAAACCCCCCAAGGGACCATGAGGTAGCTACTGCAGAGGATTCCACCTATAAAGAAATGTTAGAAGTGACAGAATTTTAAAGGGAATTTACAATACAGATGATGAAAACAATGAAGGAAATTATGGAAACAATGAAGGAAACTGCTGATAAAGTGGAAAATAACCAAAAGGAAATCCAAAAACAGAATCAAATGAGAGATGAACAATATGAAGAATATAGAAAGGATATAGCAAAGCTGAAGGAACTAAAGCAGTCAATTAGGGAACTTAAAGATGCAACAGAAAGTATCAACAACAGGTTAGACCATGCAGAAGAAAGAATCTCGGAGGTAGAGGACCAAGCTCTTGAGATAACTCAGATAGTTAAAGAGGCAGCAACAGAAAGTATCAACAACAGGTTAGACCATGCAGAAGAAAGAATCTCGGAGGTAGAGGACCAAGCTCTTGAGATAACTCAGATAGTTAAAGAGGCAGAAAAGAAAAGAGAGAAAGCAGAACGTTCACTGACAGAATTATGAGACTTTATGAAGCGTTCAAACATATGAGTTATAGGTATCTCAGAAGGGGAAGAAGAATGCCCCAGGGGAATGGAAGCCATACTAGAGAATATTACAAATGAAAATTTCCCAAATATCACCAAAGATTCTGACACACTCCTTTCAGAGGTATATCAGACGTCAGGTTACCTCAACTCTAATCAAGCTTCTCCAACACACATTGTAATCAACCTGTCCAAAGTCAAGACAAAAGAAAAGATTCTTCAAGCTGCCAGGAGTAAGCACCAGTTGACCTACAGGGGCAAATCCATCAGGGTGACTGTAGACTTCTCTAATGAAACTTTCCACCCAAGAAGACAATGCTCATCTACCTCTAATCTACTTAAACAGAACAATTTGCAGCCCAGAATTCTATATCCTGCTAAGCTAAGCTTTAAAATTGATGGAGAAATCAAATCATTTACCAATATACAAAGGATATTGTGAGGAAATTCACCACAACAAGACCAGCTCTACAGGAAGTACTTCAACCTGTTCTACACACTGACCATCACAATGGATCAACAGCAAAGTAAGAACTCAGCAATTAAAGGACAGAGTCTAACTTCCACACTGATGCAAAAGATAAAACTAAGCAATGGACTTTCACAAAATAAGATGAATAGAATGCTACCATACTTATCAATTATCTCAATAAATGTTAATGGCTCAAATTCCCCACTGAAGAGGCATAGATTGGCTGACTGGATTTTAAAAACACAAGCCATCCATTTGCTGTCTGCAGGAAATACACCTAGCTTCAAAAGACAAATTAAAACTCAGAGTTAAGGGTTGGAAGACAATTTTTCAGGCAAACGGAATTCAGAAGAAAAGAGAAGTTGTAATCTTATTTTCAGATACATGTGGATTTAAAGCAACTAACGTCAAAAAAGACAAGGATGGTCACTTTATATTGGCCAAGGGAAAAATACAACAAGAAGACGTTTCAATTCTAAATTTTTTTTAATTAAATCATAGCTGTGTACATTAATGCAATCACAGGGCACCATACACTGGTTTTACAGACTGTTTGACACATTTTCATCACACTGGTTAACATAGCCTTCCTCGCATTTTCTTAGTTATTGTGTTAAGACATTTATATTCTACATTTACTAAGTTTCACATATACCCTTGTAAGATGCAGTGCAGGTATAATCCCACAAATCACCCTCCCTATGCCCATCCTCCCCCTTCCCCATATTCTTAGGTTATAACTAAGTTATAGCTTTCATATGAAAGCCAAAAATTAGTTTCATAGTAGGTCTTATGCACCCAATTTAAATGCTCCCAGATTCTTGAAACATACCTTACTCAGTATGAGCAATATGATATCCTATAATACTATAAGAACAGGGGACTTTAACACTCCTATTACAGATCTGGACAGATCCTTTAAACAGAAATTAAACAAAGATATAAGGGACTTAAATGAGACCCTAGAACAACTGTGCTTGATAGATGCATATAGAACACTTCATTCCAAAGATAAAGAATATACATTCTTCTCATTGCCCCATTGAACAGTCTCCAAAATTGATCATATCATAGGACACAAAACAAACCTCAACAGAATCAAAAGAATTGAAATTTTACCTTGTATTTTCTCAGACCACAAGGCAATATAGGTGGAACTCAACTCCAACAAAAATGTTCAACCCCACACAAAGGCATGGAAGTTAAACAACCTTCTGTTGAATGACAGTTGGGTGCAGGAACAAATAAAACAGGAAATCACTAACTTCCTTGAGCATAACAACAATGAAGACACAAGCTACCAAAACCTGTGGGATACTGCAAAAGCAGTTTTGAGAGGAAAATTCATCGCTTTAGATGCCTACATTTGAAAAACAGAAAAAGAGTGCATCAACAAACTCACAAGCCACCTTATGGAATTAGAAAAGGAAGAACAATTTAAGCCTAAACCCAGTAGAAGAAAAGAAATTTCCAAAATCAAATCAGAGATCAATGAAATTGAAAACAAAAGAATCATTCAGAAAATTAATGAAACAAGGAGTTGGTTTTTTGAAAAAAATCAATAAAATGGAGAAGCCTTTGGCCAGACTAACTAGAAGTAGAAAAGTAAAATCTCTAGTAACCTCAATCAGAAATGATAAAGGGGAAATAACAACTGATGCCACAGATATACAAGAGATCATCTCTGAATACTACCAGAAACTCTATGCCAAGAAATTTGACAATGTGAAGGAAATGGATCAATATTTGGAATCACACCCTCTCCCTAGACTTAGCGAGGAAGAAATAGAGCTTCTGAACAGACCAATTTCATGCACTGAGATTAAAGAAACAATAAAAAAGCTTCCAACAAAAAAATGCCCTGGTCCAGATGGCTTCACTCCAGAATTCTATCAAACCTTCAAGGAAGAGCTTATTCCCATACTGCAGAAATTATTCCAAAAAATTGAGGAGGAAGGAATCTTCCCCAGCATGTTCTACGAAGCAAACATCACCCTGATACCAAAACCAGGAAAAGATTCAACTAAAAAGGAGAATTTCAGACCAATTTCATTAATGAATATAGATGCAAAAATTCTCAACAAAATCATAGCCAACAGATTACAGCTTATCATCAAAAGTCATACATGATGATCAAGCACGTTTCATCCCAGGGATGTAAGGCTGGTTTAACATATGCAAGTCCATAAACGTTATCCACCATATTAACAGAAGCAAAAATAAAGACCATATGATCCTCTCAATAGATGCAGAAAAAACATTCAATAAAATCCAGCATCCTTTTCTAATTAGAACACTGAAGAGTATAGGCATAGGTGGCACATTTCTGAAACTGATTGAAGCTATCTATGACAAACCCACAGCTAATATTTTATTGAATGGAGTAAAACTGAAAGCTTTTCCTCTTAGAACTGGAACCAGACAAGGTTGTCCTCTTCACCATTACTTTTCAACATAGTGCTGGAAGTTCTAGCCAATACAGTTAGGCAAGACAAGGAAATAAAGGGCATCCTAATGGGAGCAGAGGAGGTCAAACTCTCCCTTTTGCTGATACATGATCTTATACTCAGAGAACCCCAAAGTCTCAACCACAAGACTAGTGGAAGTCATCAAAAAATACAGTAATGTCTCAGGATATAAAATCAATGTCCACAAATCAGTTGCCTTTGTATACACCAATACAGTCAAGATGAGACGCTAATTAAGAACACAACTCCCTTCACCATAGCTTCAAAGAAAATGAAATACCTAGGAATATACTGAACAAAGGAGGTGAAAGACCTCTATAAAGAAAATTATGAAATCCTAAGAAAGGAAATAGCAGAGGATATTAACATTTGGAAGAACATGCCATGCTCATGGATGGGAAGAATCAACATTGTTTAAATGTCTATACTTCCCAAAGCAATCTACCTATTCAATGTCATTCCTATTAAAATACCAACATCATTCTTTCAAGATTTGGAAAAACTGGTTCTATGTTTTGTATGGAACCAGAAAAAACTCCATGTAGCTAAGGCAGTTCTTAGTAATAAAAATAAAGCCGGGGGCATCACCATACCAGATTTTAGGCTGTACTACAAAGCCATAGTGGTCAAGACAGCATGGTACTGGCACAAAAATAGAGACATAGACACTTGGAATCCAATAGAAAACGAGGAAATGAAACTAACATCTTAAAACCACCTAATCTTCAATAAACCAAACAAGAACATACCTTGGGGGAAAGACTTCCTATTCAATAAATGGTGCTGGCATAACTGGATATCCACATGTAAAAGACTAAAACTGGACCCACACCTTTCTCCACTCACAAAAATCGATTCAAGATGGATAAAGGACATAAATTTAAGGCATGAAACAATAAAAATCCTCAAAGATAGCATAGGAAAAACACTGGAAGATATTGGCCTGCGGAAAGACTTCATGAAGAAGACTGCCATGCAGTCAACTGCAACAACAACAACAAAAATAAACAAATGGGACTTAATTAAACTGAAAAGCTTCTGTACAGCTACGGAGACAACTACCAAAGCAAATAGACAACCTACACAATGGGAAAGAATATTTGCATATTTTCAATCAGACAAAAGCTTGATAACTAGGATCTATAGAGAACTCAAATCAATCCACATGAAAAAAGCCAACAATCCCTTATATCAATGGACAAGAGACATGAATAGAACCTTCTCTAAAGAAGACAGACAAATGGCTAATAAACATATGAAAAAATGCTCATCATCCCTAATTATTAGAGAAATGCAAATCAAAACCACCCTGAGATACCATCCCAGTGAGAATGGCCCACATCACAAAATCTCAAAACTGCAGATGCTGGCGTGGATGTGGAGTGAAGGGAACACTTTTACACTGCTGATGGGTCTGCAAACTAATACAACCTTTTTGGAAGGAAGTATGGAGAACCCTCAGAGAACTCAAGCTAGACCTCCCATTTGATCCTACAATCCCATTACTGGGCATCTACCCAGAAGGAAAAAAATTCTTTTATCATAAGGTCACTTGCACTAGACTGTTTATTGCAACTCAATTTACAATCGCCAAAATGTGGAAACAGCCTAAATGCCCACCAACCCAGGAATGGATTAACAAGCTGTGGTATATGTACACCATGGAATACTATTCAGCCATTTAAAAAAATGGAGACTTTACATCCTTTGTATTAAACTGGATGGAAGTAGAACACATTATTCTTAGTAAAGCATCACAAGAATGGAGAAGCATGAATCCTATGTACTCAATTTTGATATGAGCACGGTGAGGGTGGAGGAAGGGGAGAGCAGAGAGAGAAATAAGGAGGGAGAGGTGAGGAAAGGAAGAGCAGAGAGAGGGAAGGAGGGAGGGGTTGGGGCCTTGGTGTGTGCCACACCTTTGAGGGGCAAGACATGATTGTAAGAGGGACTTTACCTAACAAATGCAATCAGTGTAACCTGGTTTCTTGGACCCTTGATAAATCCTCAACAATAATAATAATAATAAAACTTATCGTGAATCAGCTTCATTCAAGAGTAATTTATATACAATAAAATGTCCCACATTTAAAATGTACAGTTTGGTGAATGTTAACAAATACACACATTATGTATCTGTAACAACATTCAAGATATAAAGCATTTCTAGGCCCATATAACGACAAATTCACTGAATATAGAATTCTAGGCTGACAGTTTTTTTTCCCAGTTTCAGAGCTCAAGGCTTCATTCCATTGTCTTTTGGCTTCCATGGTTTCTGGTGAGAAGTCTACATATATTCTTACCTTGCCTTTATAACTTTGTTTCCCCTCCTCTAGCTGATTTTATGGTTTTCTCTTTATCCTGTGAAGAAATCTCTTCATAATGTGTTTGCCTTTCTGTGATATTTTTCATATTTATATTTCTGGGGGTATGTCAAGCTTTTGAACCAGTGATGTTATACTTTTCATCAAATTTGGAAAGGTGGCAGCCATTATATCTTTAAAGAAAGAGCACTAGGCTTTGCCCTGGCTGCCATTTAAATTACTTGTAGATCAGCATAATCCTCCCAAGGCTTATTTTTAATCTTCATAAAGGTGTATCTACCGTACTTTTTATCTTTGAAATGTTTGTGCCCCACTATTATTGGTTTTCCCTTCTGTGGTCGCTACTGGATGTTTCAGGTATTTGGGGAAGACTCTCCAATATGGCTGGTCTGATTTTGAACATCTCCAAATCCTGTGTGAGTTCTGTAAATTTCTCACCTTACGACCCCTAGGTACATTTTGCCCAGCCTTCTAGAGTTTCACCTTACACATCAACAGTTTAGTATCCAACAGAATATTCCAGGGCAGCCATGTAGGTTTCTAGAGCACTTTCTCTGGAAGGCCTTCTCCTCTGTGATATTATACCCTGCAAATTCAAGCCATCTCAACCTCTCCAAACTCTGATATCTGTCTTCTCAGTTCAGCAAGATCACCGTACTCTTCTTAGGACACCTCCCTGAAACCAGTCTTAAAATGCCACCAACCAGAAATACAAAGTGATCGGAAAGTTTATGGTCATCTCTTAGTAACCATACCCTTACTCTGGCTATTGTCTCACATCCAGAAATACCTCACACATTTTGTCCAGTTTTATAATTGTTTATAGCAAGAGGACAGATCTAGTCCCAATTACTTCATCATGGCCAGCAGCAAAAGAAAAATCTTGCCATGGATTTTTTTTTTTTTTTTGGTAGAGACAGAGTCTCACTTTAACGGCTTCAGTAGAGTGCCATGATGTCACAGGACTCACAGCAACCTCTAGCTTTTGGGCTTCTGAGATTCTCCTGCCTCAGCCTCCAGAGCAGCTGGGATTACAGGCGCCCGCCACAATGCCCGGCTATTTTTTGGTTGCAGTTCAGCCGGGGCTGGGTTTGAACCCGCCACCCTCGGTATATGGGGCCGGTGCCTACTCACTTAGCCACAGGCGCCACCCGACCATTTTTAATTGTTGTTTCATTCTTTGAAAGATCATCAATCTTTGGATTAAAGACCTAGCTAGCCTATGGAAATAGAGCTAAAACTTTAGGTTGCCACTGTTTTCTCAAAGAGAGGTTGCTACAAGTCCTAGGGAGATCCAGGCTTTCTCAAATACCAAAAAGTGGATGAGAGAGATAGTACTGGATAGTATAGGATAACTCAATACTGGTTGTGCTGTCTTAACACTACCCACCCTTCACCTCTACCCCCAGATGAAGATGAAGACTTGCTGATCGGAGAGGTTCAGTTCAAGCGTCAGAAGAGCCTAAAAGAGCACAGATTGTTTTTATAAGGCCTTCCAGAATAGTGATATAAACCTGAATATAAAACAGAAGTAGTGCTGTAAGAATTTGGCTTCTTCCTCAACCTTGGCAGGGTCCTCTCTGCACAGAAAGTGTCACTGACAGCCACACACTGCCAACTCTCATTAAGAACTGGGGACAAGGGATAAGCTATGCAAAAATACGCTGCATCCACTTGGTCTGTGTGTAGCCAACTCCCTTTGAGATAAATTCTGAATCTCTGGCTAATAAATCATGGATTTAGATCAGGTTGTGTGTGCATGTGTATGTGGTTATGTGTTCTCTTCCCACCAACAAATAATCCCATTCATGATGCTGAAAAGCTCAACGAACACCTGTGCTCTAACAGAAACCACGACAGCCCTTCAGAAATGGGTTGTCTTCAGTCATTTGAAGAGGTCAGAAAGAGCTTTGAACATAGCAGACAGCCACTGTGGTGCCTGCAGAGACAGAGCAAGGGTAGACGTTCCGCCTCTCTCCAAGCCCTTCCAGCCTTCAAGCAGAGCCTCGTAACACCGGGTGACTACATTTCCTTGCAGAACAAATACCAGCACTCGTCCTAACCCCTTCCCCATTGCAAATCCAATAAAACTAATAAAAACAGAAGCAAGCCATCTTAAAATTAACACATCCAAGATACAAGCAGAAACCATTGATCAAAACCTCCTATCTTCCCTCACAGCCGACAGCTCCAGAGAAACCCTAACACCCCCATAATGGAATCCCATTATCTGCAAAAGAAACTCGTTCCGGAGGAGAGTCACAAACAAAGAGAGAATCAAAGAAGGTTAGCAAAGGGGAAGACTCCACCACTCGCCTCTGCTCTCACAGAAAGGGCACAACGCTCAAGCTGAGAGCTATTAGAACTGTGGCAAGGAACAGGCACTTTCTACAAGTTATAAAACTGAGAAGGAAATTAAGGCAGAGTCCAGTGAGGAAAGAGGGCTTCAGAGCCTTCTTCTTTCCATCTGTGCAAAAGCAAAACAGAAGCTTGTTTTATGTAGGGGGAAAATTGGGTTGTAAATATCTTTCCTTAAATTCCAGAACTGCCTACATTTGGAAAACACAGGTATTTTAGCTAAAGAGGGAGCCAGTAATATTCATTAGCAAATGCCTCAAATCCTTAATTCACACTTCAAACAAACAAGTTAATGGTGTAGCTAACTGAGTGTGACTTGATTATAGGCCACTGGTGGCCATTAATAGATGAAAGGTGTCTGGATTTCAATAGCATTTGAATTTCATAACCCTCCATCATAAGAGAAGTTCAGCTTAGTCACCACCTCTATTTGCTAACACCTGTGATCATGAATCCCACATGACAAACAAGCACCCTGGCTTTGAGCTTTTGGGATTAAAGAGTAAACAGGAGGAGAATTCATGAATTTTATAGAGGTAATTGTTCTACCCTGCTTTGAAGAGGAGTTGAGTTTAGTCTCAGAAGACCTTAACATATGCATGAACCGTCTTTCCGAGCCAACACATAATTCAGAAGCCCCACTGCTATGTTGCCGCAGCAGGGACCCCTTCAAGAAAGCAGAAAGGGACCAGGGTCCAACTCTCAGATACAGTCGATTGATCGTGTTAATGCCCCATTTCCAAAGACACAAGCCCATACAAAGACAGTTAAAACTAAAAACTGTCGATAAGTCTATGTTGGTCTTCCCTTTGACCAGGTGGACCCTATCTTGAGAATTTCAGACTCCCTTAGAAGGAAAGAAAGGGATCTGCTTCCGTTTTTCATGCTTCTTGATAACATCAGGCAATACCATGAGAGATATTATAAGAGGCCCAAAAGCATCACCTTGTGTCATCTGAAGAGCAGCACAGGCTGCAGGGAAGAAAACACAATCAATCAAATACCTCTTCCTGAGCGCCCCGTGATGCAATCATGCACATAATGTCAAAACTATAAAAAGGGAGCTTGCTTTTCAGAGGGTTACAACAGAGCAATATCAGGAGGACGAGGACTAAATTGGTCTTTTTTCCTGGTCATGCAAAAAAGAAAAAGATTCCAATAAAGGAAGGCCCTACCTGTGCGATGCACTGATAGTCTACAGAGTCAGTCCCAGTGGATCTGCGGCCAGCCACACAATCAGGGAGGGGACTTGCTGTGTCCTTTTCTGTAAAGCTCCACTAATTTCTCAGAGATCTGGGTCAAGCATCAGAGGACTGTAAGATGTGGAGAAGACCCAGGCCCTCTCTCCAAAAGCTTACCATCTGGGAAGACCAGGCACCTAAACCAGAGAGTGACAAGGCTCTACGATCACTAAGATCAGAAGGGGGCCCCAGGAGGTTCAAGAAGAGCCAGGTGTACACAGGCTGGAGAAGTCAGAAGGAACCAAAACATGACAGCCAGAAAGAGCAGAGGTGGGCGGTGCCTGTGGCTCAAAGGAGTAGGGCGCTGGCCCCATATACCGGAGGTGGTGGGTTCAAACCCTGCCCCGGCCAAAAACTGCAAAAAAAAAAAAAGAAAAGAAAGAGCAGAGATGTGTCCGCTGGGTGGGCTGCTGTCCTTGGTCCTGAACCAACACTAGTCCAGGGCAGAGATCTCTTCTTGCGTATAGTAACCCATAGAGTCCTAACGTTGGTTTAAGGTGGACGTTGGTATTTTTTCATTGGAAAGGATGGAGTGGAGTCATGTGGGAACGATTGCAGCACACCATGGGTAGCGCTGCTTTCTGAAACTTCTGTTCAGATATTTCATCACAGATGAATACCCAGTCGTGTGTTCTGGGTCATAACATGAAACATATTTCTGGCTGTGTTTGTCAAGGACAAAGTATTGGAACATCCCTGCTCTAAGGTTTTTTCTCTCCATCCTTAGAGACCAAAGACTTCTGATCCTACCCCCAGGAATTCTGCCCAAAGTTTCACCAAAGAGGCAGAGGAGGAAAGAACACAGGCTATAAATTGAGAGAAACAAACAAACAGAGAACTACAACCGCTAAGAGACTGCGAGGGGAGGGATGGGGAGAGACTTTTGCTGCTTTTACATACAATTACCAAAATTTGGGCTGCGGGGGTGTTCCTGAAAAGTTGAGGTAGGAAGCATGTCCCCAACCTTCCTACTCCCAGATCTAGAGGAGTGTCCAGAGGGCAGCAGCTCCAGCCTGACCCAAGAACAGCTGACAATACTAGCTGGTTAAGGATGACGGTCCCCTCATCCTTTGGTCCTCACACTCAGTGAAGGGCTTGAGCCCACATTAAAGGCTTTAACTGTAAACTGGGCAGAATGATCGCACCTACGTAAGAAGGTGAAGTTAACTTCCTTAAAGTACTTAAAGCAGGGCCTAGAACCCAGAATGTGCTGTGTAAAAAGGATTACATGGTAACTATTACGACTCTTTCACTCGGATATAAGTTTAAATGGAAAATGTAAAGATTACATGTTACACAGTCATCGAAAATATTTATAAGGAATGTGATGCTTATGATCCCCACAGTGAGGATAAAAACCAAGACGCCAAGCTATAGAACCATCTGATCTCAGATATGCTTGTAGAGACTTCATAGAAACATGGGAAGAAAGTTTACTAAAACGTTAAGAGCAGTTGGATTTGGGTATGCGGCCTTAGCTAAATGACTTTTTTGTACGTTTTCTTCTATTTTCTCACTTTTCTACAATTAGTATGTGTTTTTATAATTAGGGAGAGAAACGGTGCTTCAAAGACTCTAACTCAAAGCCGACAAGGCTTTAATCTTGAAATGTGCCCTTTTGCGAGGCAGGCACTAAAACCCAACCCAGGAGCGGGGAGAGCACCAGGTTCCATCAGCACAGTAGGAACCTGGCAGGAGCTCCGACTTTCTGATCTTTCTATGACACTTCACCACTGCTGAAAACGTGGAATTGATCTGAAGTTTTGATTTACTTCCAACCCCAGGAGGGCAGAGTAACAGAGACCACCGTAAACTACGCAGGATTCAGACCCACCCTCCAGCACAGACCCTCCCCACCTCACCCAGTCACAAGGGAGCAGCAGTAGTCTGGCAAATGTTTTTTTTAAGCCCTTTTTATAGATCAAACACTGAGTCTCCAGTGACCTCTCACTTGATCTTCCCAATAACAATGTGATGTGAGTATTCAATGTCCCCTTTTACTGATTTTTTTTTTTGAGATGGGGTGTCACTCTGTCCATCCAGGCTAGAGTCCCATGGCATCACAGCTCACAGCAAACTCAAACTCTTGGGTTCAAGCGATCTTCTTTCCTCGGCCTCCCCAGTAGCTGGAACTGTAGGTGCCCATCAGGATGCCTGGCTAATTTTTGCATTTTTAGTAGTGACAGGATCTCACTCCTGCACCGGCTAGTCTTGAACTCCTGAGCTCAAGCGATCCACCCACGTCAGCCTCCAGAGTGCCAAGATTCCAGGCCTGAGCCACCAACCCAGCTAGAAAAGTGAGAATTCATGAAGTTAACTAAGTTCATCATTCTCTTTCATGCTCCCCTTCAAAGCAAACTTTCTGTTCCGTATCTAGGCTGGCTGCTTCTGAGTTCTTTCCTTCCACTGTCTCCCAAGCCCACTCCTGCCAGGCTGCTACCCCCAGCTTCCACCAAGGTCACCAGTGACTTCCACTGGCCAAAGCTGGGAGTAAATTCTCGGCCTTTGTTTTGTTTGCCCAGTCAGCATCTTTGGATAATCCCCCTCCCTGTCCACAGGCGTCCCAGCACTCCCATCCTCTCCTGGTCTTCTCCTCTGGCTGCTGCTTCTCAGCTACTTTTTTGGCACCTCATCCTCCTGCCCTCTACACAGTGGACGGTTCCCAGAGTCCCACCCTGACTCCACTCTCCATCTCCACTCCCTCCATGGTCTTCTCATCCAGACTCGCTACCCTGACTACAAATAACACTTTCAGGTCTCACACATGAACATCTGATCACACTCCCCACCCCATCCTATACAAGGCCTGCCCGTCTCAGTAGTGGAGCTCCTCCCTGCCCGCAGCTCCAGACCCACATCTGAGAGTCACCCTTGTTTCTTCTGCTTCTGAAACATTAAAAGAAAATCTGCCCGCTCTACCTTTAAAGCATGGCCCAAATCAACACCGCCCCTGCTCATGGCTGCCCCTCACCCAGATGACCACAATGGCCTCCTATATGGCCTCCCTGTCTATACCCTTGGCCTGTCTACACCCTGGCTCCCTTACACCAGCCAAGGGGGAGCCTTTAAAATGGCTCCGATCATACCAGCAGTCAAAGCCAAGGTCCTCATAATGGCCTGCCAGCCCTGTACGTTCTGTCCCCACCCTGCTCCAGCCACTGTCCCTGTGTGAATAGACAGCAGGCTCCTGCCCCAGGGACTTTGCATTTGCACTTCTCTGAGCCTGGGAGAGACTGTTCCCAGACACTCTTGGCTCACTTTTTAACTTCCTTGGGGTCTTAGCTCAAGTGCCCCCTTATGGGGAAAGCCTTCCCTAATCACCGTTATCAAATAGCGACATCCCCTGACACCCTCCTTGGCCCTCTCACAGCTTTCTTTTCTCCCCAAAGCCTATTTTCCCACTGAAGACCTGCGTACTACGCATCTTGCTTTACTATCTGTTGACTGACCCGCTCTGTTCCTTACCACCCCAAGGAACGCAGAGGTTTTTTCCATTTTGATCACTGCTATGTCTCCAGCCCCTAGAACAGCCCCAGGTTCAGTAAATGCCAAATGAACAAATGAATGAGCAAATGGACAAATGAGCCTGTTCAAGGTCATTCAGTAAACTCTGGTGTCAGGTTTCAGACTTAGGACGTCTGTCTCCCGAGCCCACTCATGTGACATCCACTCTTCCCTGGCCTAGCTGTCAAGACGTGACGCCTGACCACCAAGAAAGTGAGAACTATCCGACCAGCATGCAGGTGGGGAGAAAACTGGTGTGAGCCCCACATGGCTCATGGAACCAAATATTTGAAATAAGGTTTGTACTAAAAAACTGGAGACACATGGTCATGACAATAATACCACGTGTCTTCAGCTCAGCTCAGACAGCTCAGCACTGAGAGTGGTCACCGGTTGATTTCCACATAGACCAGAGCACACAAAGCCCCAGGAAGCCCGGAACAAGAATTGGCCCTTGATCCCAAGAAGGCTCAGAAGATGCAATGCAGACAGACCAGCACAAATCCATCTTCACCACTAGGGAAAGCGTTCAAAACCTTGACCTCCCAACAGAGCTATTAGCCTCTGCTTCATCCCTCTAAGATGGCTTGGACAGGCTGGGTGCAATGGCTCACGCCTATAATCCTAACACTTGGGGAGAGCCCATGGTAGACATATGGGAATTCCAGACAAACCTGGGCAATAGTGAGATCCCATCTCTACATTAAACAAAAAATAAAAAAATTAGCTAGGCCTGGTGACACACAACTGTTGTCCCAACTACTCGGGAAGCTGAGGCAAGAGGAAGCTGGAGCCCAGAAGATTGAGGTTGCAGTGAGCCATGATGACATCACTGCACTCTAGCCAGAGCAACAGGGCAAGACCTTATCTCCCAAAAAGCAAAGACAGCTTGGACAAACACCTCCACCCTCTCTGCTCATTTTGATAATAGTCCCCCAGGCAGGAGGGCAGAGTATTTTCAGCACATTATGCCCCAAATCCTTTGTTTTAATTGGCCCCAGGCATTTCCACTTTTAGAGCCTCCTTCACTCATTTGGTTTAAAAAGTCAATCTCTAAATAATCCAATAGGAGCCCAGAGAACAGATAAGATAGTGAGACTAATCTATAACATTTGTGTTTAATGGTTAGATATTAATTGGCTTTTTTTAAGTGTGTAAATCGGTCCATCTTCAGTCTTTGTAATCTGTTTGTTCTCATTAATGAAGGAGCAATACTCATCAACAGCTCCGCACTTCACATCACCTTGTAAAACTATAGTCCGTTTGGTTTAAAAAAAAAAATAAAATAGATTCATCATGATTTGAAATACAGAAAGTCATTAAAATAATAATTAAAAACACAACTACAAGCACAATAAAAGTTCCATGATAATAAACTACATTTTAATGTATATTAATTCCCCTAATGATTTACTCTATACATCTCGCAGGGTCAAATCAATGTCTGTACCAAAAAAAAAAAAAATTTCAATTAAATTCTATTCACTGTATCTTTCAAGTGAGCCTATTGTTTGCTTTTGTCTCCTATCAGGCCATTTGTCAGTTGTTCCAGCTCAAGATTACAAATAGAAGGGACACAGCCCCACCAAGGTCAGAAGAAACACGTCCAAATCCTATCCAATCCACCTCGCCATCTCCTGTTCATTTGTCATGTATGACCTTGTTCGAGGTGGGGAGGTGGGGGGACGGGGGAGGCCCACTGTGGAGCCAAACTGGCAATCTGTTGCTCCCTGGGCCAGCCCGTGCACCTCTGTGCAAAGCCTCAGCGAGCTCCCACAAAGAACAAGCTCAGACTTCTCCTTGCCTTAAAACACACACCAAGTCAGTCCCTCCCTTCCAAAGCCCCCTCTAACACTTGAACACCTGGGTGTTCAGAGCCTGAAAAAGCACACCTGCTTCCGAGGCCCCTGAACCACACACGATTTACCACGTCTGTACCTCGCCTGAGTGACTTTTCTAGATTAAACAGGCACACGCACACATGCATGATTTTCCTGCTTAGAAAACACTGGCAGCTAGAGACATCTTGGTGAACTGGGGGGCTGCCTGGTGGAGGCGCTTAGTCCCCACCAACAACCCACGCTGCCCAGTGATGTCTACAAACCAGCACAAAGACCTGGGTTCTGGGCCAGCCTGGGATCCTCAGCCCCACCACGCCAGATGCCAGTGACTAGCGGCCAATAGGTATTGCCAGGCATATCAGAGAGAAGGTGGTGCTTGAAGGCCATTGGTTTTGCAAAGCCAAAGAGCTCCAGAATGGGAAAGGGGAACAAAGCACCCCAGAGCCTCAGTATATTGAGCAGAACGCCAACCGTGACCACCAGGATCGCACCCACTATTCAAGCAAGGAGTTACCAAAGGAAAACTGAGCTACTTCAGGACTCAATGTGAATTAGTGACAAAGCAGAAATATAGCCAGAGGTGGCTACTGAATATTCATGCCCTTTCGTGAATAGCCCTGAACATCTGGAAGATGCAGTACAATATTCGGGGTTCCCTTTGGCCTCTTCACAGCTGTAATATCAGGGGCCCCTCTCTCTTGGGCTGCTCCCCTTTCTGTGGACCGGAGAGGCCAGGGCAGCCCCCCAGCCGGTAGCTCTAGGCACTTCCAGGCCCCACCTCTCAGAAAAGCCCTTCCCCCTGCAGAGGGCAAAGGGTGCATCCTTCCCAGGGAGCTGCGCTTCCCACCAGGGCCAAGCACACCCGCCCCAAAGAGGAAGCAAAGCAATTAGCAGGGAGCACAGAGGTTCTCATTAACCAAGACGGCCTCACGCTGGTGCCGGGCTTTATACGTCTCAGCTGCGCAATGCTTTTTAAAATATAGGTGCAATTTGGGCCTGTGGTTAATACTGTTTAATTTTATTTTGTACTGTGTAATATTTTCCCAGGCTGGGCCTAGGGTAAGTCCTGGGTCTCAGCTCCAGACTGAGCTGACTTGGCAAATTAGCCCACTTAAGCAGCCACACACAAGTCCCTTCTGCCAGCCCCTCCGCTGGTCCTTTCCCCATGTGGCTCTCAGAGCCCACAGCACCCCCAGAAGTGGCTGCCCAGGCTCTCCTTTCCCGCTCCCCACACAGGCTCCCTGCCACCCTGGCCCACCCTACAAAGGAGGAACCCAGACCTGGTAGTCCCTGGGATCAGGCCGCCCAGAGGGTCCACTGATGAAAGACCTTTCCTGCTGGCTGACCCAGATCCAATCAGTGTGTGCTGCCCAGCTGCTCTATGCCAGGCTCTCTGCATCTAATTTTTGGTTTGGAAAATATGATCACTGTGATCCCAGTGGAAGGAGGTGAGACTCCAAAAAAGAAACTGCATTTTCTAATCCTGGTTCCAACACTCGTGGCCCCGGGCAAGTCACTTAGGATCTGGGGTCTCATTACTGTCCTCAGAGGGTCTCAGTAAGGGCGAGATAAGAGGAAGCATCGAACGCCCTCTGCCTGGACCGCGGCATGCAGGAGGTACTCAATAATGAACGCTGCTTCCAGTGGCAAATGAGGATGGTCTTTCCCGACGACCTTGGAGTTAAGGGAACAGTCATCAAATGAAGATGTCACGAGATGGGAAGGCACCCACAGAACCCCAGGGCCTAACAGGATGGAAGGCATGAGAAAGGTGGGCATCTGGAACCTGCCTTCCTGCTCAACAGCCCTGCAGGGGCCGGGCCACAGCAGCTCCTCTCACCGCCCAGGGGTTCTCGGGGAAGCGAAGAAGGCAGCCCACAAGTGTGTGTCCTCCTCCACCGTCCATTATCTGCACGAAAACACGTCAATAAATCCACTAGGCTGAAACACTTCATAAATGCTAGTATGTGAAAAAGAAAGAAAGATTTTCATGCCCACATGTTGAGAATTGCAAAAGTGACTCACAGTCCCAGGACAGCGACCAGGGTAGCCCTCGGGCTCCTACTCGGGAGAGAGGCACTGGAGCGCTGGCTGGGCCAGGACATGGACTGGTTTGATGTTTGGGAACCATGAATTTTTCTGAATCCCAATAAAGTGCCTTTTACTTTATTTTCCCAGATCATTTATAAATGGATTTTTCAATAAAAGACAGAGGTCGGGACGCATGATGGATTTCCTCTGGCCCCTGGCTCGGAGCTGGCTCATCCCCACCGCCGTCTGCCCGGCTACGGCACATGCCTTGATGAGGCCATCCTCTCTTTGGCTTTTAGTAATTCCTTAGAAGCCCATGGGTAGTCACTAAATTTAAACTTCTGTCCTAAAAACTCACACTCAACTCAATAAGCACTTATTGATATCCTACTACACGCAAGACATTAGGCTGGGCTCTGTGCTGGGGAGAGGCTGTGGAAGAGGAAATCAAAGCATCTTAAGCATCTTAGTATTTCGAAAAGATGATACTTGTGTGCAAAACTGAGAGCACAGCTCAGGGAACCCAGACGAGAGCCAAAGCCAGAATATCACGCACGTTGAGTATAAGAGCAAAATGTCCTTTGCTTTCAGCATACCTGGGGCCACAAAATTACAGAAAATCCAACTTACAGTACCTTAAAAAAGAAGGAAAATGTAATATCTCACATCACAGGAGGGCTGGAAGTAGGGCTAATGTCACCTGGGTCCTTTCAAGATCTTGGCTTAGCCATGCCAAGACCCTGGGCAGACCCCACGGCTGCAGGGTGATCCTAGCAGCCTCCTACAATAATCACCTTTTCCAAAGCCCAGAAGACAGAAATCTTACACCCCTTTATAAAAGCTAGGAAATGTTTCCAGGAGCTCTTACCCATCACACTGGCAATACCTGAGTTATGGGCCACATCTAAACCAAGTACTGGCATGGCAGCTTAGACGGATTTAGGTTTGCCACCCAGGACCAGGAACGGCCCAGCCCCTCCTAAAGAATCTGGCCACTGACCCCTGAATGCCATGAGGTCCCGCTGCAAGAAATAAGAGGAGGAAGCTACTGGGTAAAGCATCAAAAGTCGCCCCTGCCTGGAGAAACTGATATTCTCAGAAGACGTCCTGAGCTAAACTAGTAAAATCTATGCACAGTCAAAGCAGGGACTAACCCATCTCATTCTTTGCTGTATCCTTTGCTAGTAGCACAGTGCCTGGCATGTGGCAGATACTCAACTATCAGCTGAAGGAATGAATGAATGCTGGAATTAAACCAAGAGACTATCTGGGAATAGATTCAAGAATATTCAACAACCCCTTCCCCTAGGTCTCAGAGAAGCTGGACAAGATGATGACTAATTCAGCAAGTAAGAACTTGTTTAAAGAAAGACAATGACCAAAGATAAGGAACTTCCCCCAAAGTCAAAGGCTGGCACACTTATCCAGGTCTGTCCAGGAAAGAGGGACTCTGAGTACAGGGATGTGAAGTTTCCAGCCCCAGGAGAAGCCTCCATCCTAGGGAACAGAGGCGCCTTCTACCCTCTACTTTTGCACGATCTGAAGTTACTGGCCCTACCAACAACATCTGTCCTTGCTCCACTTCCCTGCACCCCAGCCATCCTCTGCTGAGCTGGTGCTCTGGGTAGGGAGTCCCTGTATAGGGGCCTGAGCTTTCCAATCACCAGGGAGAAACAGCCTCCACTCACCTTAACAAGCGGCACCTGGGTCACATGTTTGCCTCTCAGGCTGACCAGCAAAAGTCATCTTACAAATCAGCAGTTGCTCTGGGTGGCATCAGTGACACCCAATCGCCCCCACAAATGTCCCACCTCGAGCTAAACAAACAATGCTAGATTCTGGGAATTCGCCATAACAGCAAACACAGTTCCTGGATAAAGGACAATGATGTTCCTCTGAGCCCAGGATACTTCCCATGTGAACTACAACTTTCCTGCTCTTAATTTCACCTATTATCCAGGTGAAGTCCAGCCCTGATGAGCACCCAGAGATATCAAGAGCCAGCACAGCCGTCTGGATGCTGCCTATTATGTGGCAGATGTCAGCATCAAGACATCTGAAAGGATGCAACTGTTTACGTAAGTAGACCAATGGACGTTTAGTATTCAATGTTTGCTCTTCTTTGAAGCAAGTGTTCAGCATCTACTCCTGTGCTTTGCAGTCTGACGCAAGCAAGTTCTACCAAATCCATTCCTGGAAAGCAGGCTCATTATTAGAGGCTCTGGTGCTCTGTACCAAAAGTAAACATACTCATCTTGAAAGAAGTAAAATCTAACCTATAGGCATCTAAGTTAATGTTGACCAGAAACCAAAAAAAAAAAAAGTCTTGTGTTTTTTTAAAAACCAAACCTTTTTTTAATTAAATCATAGCTGTGTACATCAATGCCATCATGAGGAACAATATGCTGAAATATTTTCATCAAACTGGTTAACATAGCCTTCACAGCACTTTCTTAGCTGTTGTGTTAAGACATTTATATTCTACATTTAGTAAGTTTCACATGTACCCTTGTAAGATGCACTGTAGGTGTGGCCCCACCGATTACTGTCCCTCTACCCATCCTCCTCCCTCCCCTCCCCTCTTTCCCCTGATTCTTGGGCTATAATTGGGTTATAACTTTCATATGAAAGCTATAAATTGGTTTCATAGTAGGGCTGAGTACATTGGATACTTTTTCTTTCATTCTTGAGATACTTTGCTATGAAGACTATGTTCCAGCTCCATCCATGTAAACATGAAAGAGGTGAAGTCTCCATCTTTCTTTAAGGCTGCATAATATTCCATGGTGTACCATAAATTGTGGTTATATGTACACCACGGAATATTATGTCTTTTTTAAATGACACACCCCATGGCCAGGCCACCTAGATGAGACACTGAGGATGGACAAGCCCTACGCCACTGGGCAAAGTGACCAGCTGAAACTCAAGAAGCCAGGATGAGCCTGGGAAGGCCATTGCCCCTGGGGCTGGGTGGGGGGGAACTGCTGGGAAGAGGGGGCTGATATGTGGAGAAGCAAAGGGCAAGAGAAAGGTCCCTGGGCACAGGTGGGGCTCGGAAAAGATGAGCAGGACAAGCATTTAGGACCATGAGGTCAGTCGGCCCCAGCTCCAAGGCTCAGCCCAGGGGGACTCATTGGCCTTGAGCTTGTTCAAGACACCCAGTGCTGATCTGCTCCCAGCAACTGCTGAAGGCACAGTCAAGGTCGAGCAGGTGTTGTGTCCAGCTCCTTTTCTTCCTACCCAATGTAAATACTGCTTACTCTTTCAAAATATAGGGAGTGGGGGAATGGACATTGATAAATGTCCTTAAAGGCCACCTGGCTCTTTGACAGAAAAAAAAAAAAATACTACACCAGGTTGGAAGAGAAAAATTATTTCCCCGGTTGGTCTTTTCTGCAGTCAGGTATTTAACTCAGGGTTTCTACCTGTCCACCTACCCATCTCCCTTTTCTGGATTCTACCAAACCACGAGGCGCACTTATGTCCCTGATCTTCCCTCCTGCTGTGTGTTAGACCCCTGCCACTGGGCCCCAGATCCCATCTTCCCCTCCTTCTCCAAGACCTCACCCCTAAAGTTTTCCTCACTGCTGATGGAAATTAATTTCTTTCCCTTCCTCCTTCCAACCCTCTTTCTATTGGTTCATTCCCATCCCCTCCCCTTCTCTGTCCTCCATATTCTGTGAAACTTCCCCCGGCCCCTGTCAACCTCCAGGTCATCAAGGCCAGTGACATCTTCCTCTCACCTCAGTTTCTCAATGGCCTCCCACAGTGGGCCAAGCCCTCCAGGAAACACTCAGACCTGCTTTCCTCCTGTGGCTCCATCACCACCTCCTCCCCGCCTCCCGCCCTCTAATGTCTGAGCCCTGCCGGGTGCTGCCCTCAGCCTCTTCACTGTGCTCAATGCACTTCATGTTATGGCCATCCCGTCCCGGACCACAGCTCCAGGCACCAACTGTTTGTTGATGACTCACAGACTGACCCCAGTGAACCGGGGCTCCTTCTCTGAGCTCCTGACCCAGCACCCACCTGCCTGCCTGGCCCCTCCACCTGGACATACAATAAACAGCTCACCTTTAACACGCCTAGCAGAGAAGCTGTTACTTGCTTCCTAAAACCCGTTTCTCCCCAGGCTTCTCTTTCTCAGTAGACTGCATGGCTGCTCACCTGGACACTCAAGCTGAAAACCTACAAATTCTGCTGCTTTCACACTGAGCTGTCTACTTCTCCATCTCCCCTGCCAGACCTGATCTAAGTGGCTGCCGCTCACCTGGTTGGCAATGAGAGTCGCCCAACCAGCCCCCGGCCAGAAAGACCTGAGTCCATTCAGGGAACTCCTCCAGTTCCTATGGCTCCCAGCACACCCTCCGGAGCCTCCTGAGGGCTCCAGCCCCTGCGCCTCGCCCAGTCCTGGACCACTCTCCGCTCGTCCTGGGCTCTTCGCCATGGCCTGAAATGCTCCTCTCCTGGCCCTCCCCAGGCCGCCTCCTTCTCTTCCTTCCATCTCAGCTTGAAGGTTCTGCCTCCGCAGGACTAGGCCCCAGGGAAGCAGCAGCCCCGTCCCAGTGCCACTTCCTCTCTTCCCAGTACTTGCCACTAGTGAAAATGCTCTCGGCTGTTTACTTGACTGCTGCAGACTGAACTGTACAGTTCCCCAAAGTTTCTATGTTGAAGCCCCCCAGTGTGACAGCAATTGGAGATAGGGTCTTAGGACATAATTAGATTAGGCAAGATCACAAGCATGGGTTCTCATGATTGCATCAGTGAGTTTATAAGAAGACAGAGAGAGGACGTTCCACCACGGGCGAAGGCCGCCAGCTCCTGAAGAAAAGGGCTCTCACCAAGCATCAAATCAGCCGGCACCTTGATCTTGGACTTTCCAGCCTCCAGAGCTGCAAGAAATAAATGTCACCCAGCCTGTGGTATTTTGTTATGGCAGCTCTGAGCAGCCTCGTACACTGGATTTATTTTTCTCATTCCCTCAATAAAATATAAACTACAGGAGGCAGAAAATATCTCTGACTTTATTTGCCATTGTGTTCCCAGTGCTAGCAGGAGCCTGTCAGATGACAAGTGCCCAAGAGAAGTGTGGCTGTTGAACTTGCTCCTCCTTTGTAGCTGCAACTTGCTGTTTGTAATAATGAGGAAACGGCTAAAAATCTAAGTCCAAAAATCCAAATGCGAATGGTAGAGCCAGGAAGGCATTCCAGATCTAAAACAGTTTTAAGAACAAAAAGGCTAGGAAAGATACAGTGAAATCTTTCATTTCAAAAACTTGAAGGTTCTGTCTAAAAGGTAATCCGTCTGCCCCGCCTCCCACCTGCAATGCAGCTAACCCAGCCTTTCCCCAGGTGTGTGCTACAGAACGTTCTCTCCTCTCCGCAGAGGCTCTGCCAAGAAGAAGGGCCATGGGGGTGGGGGGTGAGGGGGGTTGCAGTATGGGAGTGCCCCCCTCCAAATAAGCCAGTGAAACACTCCAGCTCACGCTCCAGGCTGGGGAAGCTGACAGCACAGCTGTCCCTTTAACTTCCTTTCTGCTAGAAATTCTAGAGTAGATGTGACCTACTGTTCTGGGTAGCAGCATCATGTTCCCCACAAAGATATGTTCGAGCCCTAGCCCTGGTACCTGTAAATGTGACCTTATCTGGAAATAGGGCCTTTGCAGATGTAATCTGGTTAAGATGAGCTCATCCTGCACCAGGGTTAGCACTAATCCAATGACGGGTGTCCTTACAAGAAGGCCACGCACAGGCAGGGACACATGGGCAGGGGAGCCGTGTGGAGATGGAGACAGAGGCGGACGTGAAGCTGCTGCAAGCTGAGGCCACCGAGCGCCACCAGCCACTGCCAGATGCTGGGAAGAGGCGAGGAAGGACCCCCCCAGAGTCTCAGAGGAAGCTCGGCCCCTCCGGCATCTTGATTTTAAACGTCTGGCCTCTGGAAGTGGGAGAGAACAAATTCTTGTTGTCCCAAGCTACCCAGTTTGTGGTGCTTTGCTGTGGCAGCCACAGTCCAACAACCCTCAGAGCAAAGGCGCGGTGGTCCATCCTCACCACACACCTGGCCCCAGTGCAGGGCCGCCACCGGGGGAGGCTGTCACCAGAAGCCCTCTGTCACCTTCCCAACACCTCTGCCTGGCCGGTGATAATCACGCCACCTTCTTTGCACAGGTGGGGCAGGACTCACCCCTGAGTGGACTGTTCTGTGTGGAATCTGCTGTATGTTAATCAATCTCGCCTCATTTTATCTGCCTTTTCCTCAGTTTTTGCACCAAAAATGTTTACATTAACTGACTGACCGTATTATATATGTGTTTATAATTTGCCCTAAATATATAATTCATTACACAAATATTTATTGAACATCAGCTATGTCTCAGGAACCTAAATCCACTCTGGAACAAGAATATAAATCAATACATATGTTTGAAAACATAATGAGACTGTATAAATTGTCAAAATAAAACCCCGTACTCCTTCCTCCCAGCCTTTGGCACTGTGCCATGACACTCCAACCCCACCTTACCTGAGTCCTGCTTTTCTTTCTAGCTCCCCCTGCCAGCGCCACGCTCTGCTCAGCTCCCACCCCCGACTCTGTCCCCTCCCCTTCCCACCCTCCACCTCCTGCTCTGTCACCATCTCACCAAAACTACCAGCCTCTGCCCTGCCCCAGTGCCTTTGCACAGCCTGCTTCCTCTGCTTGGAATGGCCTTTCCCCTGCTCCTGCCCAGTCTGTAAGCTGAGCTCCTACTCAAAATCTGGCCTAGACTTGACCTCATGCAAAAAGCCTCTCCCTACAGTCGACACTCCACCCTACCCGTCCTGTCCACGAGCCCTTTAGTAGGTGTGACATTCAAAATATTTAACCACTGGTCTGGCACAGATGCTGGTGTGGACGCAGGCAAGAGCAATGGGAGTGTTTAGGGAGCTTGGGCTGCAGCACAGAAGTGCCTCCATGGCTGAACGACAGACTCACACCAGCACCCACAGCCCATCCTATACACACTGTGGGGACGTGCGGGACACGCTCAGGGCAGGACCAGGGCTCCTCGGTGCCTGCATCACACCTGGCAGGAGGGATTTGTTGGGCTGCGCCAAACTCTTTCAAGCAAAGACAAAATGCAGAGAGCAAGGATTTTCCCAGCCCGTCGCATCTACTCGGTGAGCGGGATAAAACCAGCTCCCGGACAGTCTGTTTGCTCAGATGGTGAGTCTGTCAGATTTCACAGCTTCCGCGACCTCGGGAAGCTCTGACCTGAAAATAAATTGAGAGGGAATAAAAAAAGAAAGTGGAAGAACAAGGGAAGATGATCTGCTCCTCCTGAGGCCGCTCTTTTGGCAAGCACACTCCCGCCGGTTCCAAAAACAAAGGGAAATCTTCGTTATGTCAAAAAAACCGACATAAATCTCCGACTCTGCTTTGCTGGCAACACTCTATGTGCTCCTGGGAAATTGGAAGCCGATTCTTGAACAATTTCAATGCAGAAGGCTTGTCTTATGTTATACAACAGGCCCCAAAACTTTCCATAGTCTGAAGTAAATGCATGCTGCTCCAGGCAGGGCTGGGGGACGTGCGGCCAAGGCCACTTCCAGCGCTCCCCGCACCTGCAGCTCTGGGCTCGGCACTGCCTGAGTGGTCTAAAGACAAGCGCACAGGTAGAAAATCGACCATCCTGCAAAGACCCCTCCAATAGGAAGCAAAAGACCCCTCTTAGGAACTAAGCTGCAGCCCCCAAAATTCTCAAGTTGAAGCCCTAACCCCCAGAACCTCAGAGTGTGCCTGTGTTTGGAGTTGGGGTCTTTAAAGAGGTGATGGAGTTAAGATTGAGTTATCAGGATGGGCTCACCCAGTATGACAGCTGTCCTTACAAGGAAAGGAAATTTGGACACAGAGAGACACCAGCGAGGTGCATGCCCAGAGTGACGACCGGGTGAGGACCTGGAACGAGGACAACGGTTCCCAAACCACAGAGGGGGGAGAAACCCACACTGCCTATACCCTGATCTTGGACTCCGGGCCTCCAGAAATCTGGTTTCTGTTATTTAAGCCCCAGCCTGTGGCACTTAGTTACAACAGCCCCAGCAAACTAACTCAGGCAGAACTTAAGGTTCCCATCTATTTACTTAAGACTCGTGGGTGCTGCAGGGGACACAAAAGTCCCAGGGGGCTGGGAGCCTAGGCGGGGACAGCTGTCGTTGCTGCACAAACACACAGACTGGGGTGGTGACACAGGTTCAAACTCGGGCTCTTCAGCTCATTTCCTGTGTGACCTGGGCCGCAAGCTGCTCTTCTCCAAAACAGGGGTGATGACAGCACCTGCTTCTTAGCATTTGGTGAGATGTAAAGGCGATCATTATCTTTAAAGCTCTAAGCGTAAGGCCCATCGCGTTCTGATTTCAATCCTTCCTCAACACACACGATTCTACGTGCTTCAAGCAGGAGTGGGAAGAAGTTCCCTTAAGAACAGAAAGGAGGGCGGCGCCTGTGGCTCAGTCGGTAAGGCACCGGCCCCATATACCAAGGGTGGCGGGTTCAAACCAGGCCCCGGCCAAACTGCAACCAAAAAATAGCTGGGCGTTGTGGCGGGCGCCTGTAGTCCCAGCTGCTCGGGAGGCTGAGGCAAGAGAATCGCTTAAGCCCAGGAGTTGGAGGTTGCTGTGAGCTGTGTGAGGCCACAACACTCTACCGAGGGCCATAAAGTGAGACTCTGTCTCTACAAAAAAAATTAAATTAAAAAAAAAAAAAAGAACAGAAAGGAAGGCATCCTTTGAACAAGACTCAGGAGACAAGGGTGCCAGAACCGTGGAGGAACCGTAAGATCTCTTAAGCTCCTCCAACTTCCCCAGATCTGCTGTCACCACCCTGCCATCTACTTGACAAACAAAATTCTTTTTTTTTTTTGCAGTTTATGGCCGGGGCTGGGTTTGAACCCACCACCTCCAGCATTTGGGGCTGGTGCCCTACTCCTTTGAGCCACAGGCGCTGCCCGACAAACAAAATTCTTTAACAGAGCCGGCAAGAAGCAGTAGTCCTTCTGAACCTGTCTAGAGCCTAAGATGGGACAAGAAGGCAGTGGGGGGCCCTGGCGATGAGTCCAGGGAGGATGGAAAGGAAAACCAGGGATGTTGAGCCCTCTGGAGCCAGGGAGGGGCCCACAAACTCATGCTACCTGTCTGGGACCTCTCACTGGAGGCCAGGAGAATGCAGCCCACAGAGTATGTACATAGGGGACATTATCTGCTTTCTCAGAAATGTTTTTCATTCTTCAGTGGGGCCAGGATAACATCAAGAATATGCAACATAAGGAGAGGAGGGGACTTTAATGAGCCCTGGCCTCCATGTTTAGACTCTAGAACTTGAGCACATCTCCCAATCCAGATGCCACCTCCGTACAGGAGAGCCCAGCCCCCCCATGGACTCTGCTGTACCTGGTACTCTGGTGTCCCACAGGAGCACCCCACCTTTCTGGTCTCTTGACATCATTTGTTCATCCTTTGCTTATTCATTCATCGCATGAAGGTCTACGCGGCATCACTCTGCACAGAGAGGCTACGTCAGTGCCTGCCTGGCCCTATAAGCAGTAGGACCAGCTCTGAAGCAGGGAATGTATCTAGTTTGGAAAATTCACCAGCCTGGTAAAAGGGATTACAGGTGAGGACTTCCCAGGTAGGGCAATGGCCCACGAGCAGAGTGCCCAGATGTCTTTCTCCACTTTTTTCCCCAAAAGAGATTAGGCCTGGAACAGAAATGAGAAAACCTCAGACATTCCTGGCTAAGGGATACATCCTGACTGTAGAACACGCCTGCAAGGCAAGGGACCTCTCTCCCCACCCAGGATGAGAGGGGGGAGGGTTGCAGGGGAAGCAAAACTTCCCAGGGGATCACCTAGTTCTATAGACAGATATAGCACGACTCGGGGATCTGGGGAAAGAGCCCAAGCAGCCCAAAGCAGGATGTCTGCAGGGCCATGTCCATCTGGCCTAAGCAAGGAGAGCAGGAGACCAGCCTCCCTCCTGCCCGGCCACCACTCCTGGGAATGACCAGCCCCGGCTGTGCTGCGTGTCCCTTGCCTGCTTCTGGAACAGAAATCTGCCCTCATTCCCCCACACTGTACTGAGACAAGATGGCCTGGCCTGGCTTAGAGGTGTCCAAGGAAAAGGCCGTCCTCAGATGGGAAGTCTCCTTCCTAGCCCTGGCTAAGTGTCAACGGGCACGTCTCAGTGGGCACGTCTCGGCTCAGAAGGGAAGGAGGTCTCGTGGCAGGATCAATAGCAAACCATGACTGCATCTGGGCCAGGGACTTACAACGCTAAAACTTCATCTGTATTTTAATCCAGATATTGTCAGGACCAATGGACAAAAAAGGTTTAAAGAAAGACCTCTCAGGAGAGTAAACAAAATGCCAGGTCCACAGACCACCTGGTCAGGACGTCCCTGCCCCATGACAGGGCCTTGGCCTCTCAGGGTCACAACAGTCAGCTGGGCATCTGTCCAGGCATGTAAGGAGGCCCCTGACATTTTGGCCTTTTCTCTGGGAAGATCAGGATGTAGCCTGAACATACTGTGCCCTAAATGGGATCAAGAGCCACCCCACTGCTCTGGGAATCAGCTGTGCCTGACTCTTGGAGCTGTCATAAAATCCACGTGAGATCCATTTAAATAGCTGTATAGTTAGCTTTTTTAAAACATTTTTTTCTGGCCACAATACAAGCTCCGTTAAAGATCGATCCCGGGCCTGCTCTTGTGTGCCTCGCAGGGTGCTGGGGGACGGGGACGGGGAGCCCGCCACACATGTGTCATTTCAGAGCTGAGAAACCCAAAGGCAAAACTGGAGACCTCACTCTGCTTCCAAACAGTGAACTTCCAGGAGGATCTTGGATTGCAAAGACAAAGAGAGGAACCTGGACTCGTCTCCAGCCTGGGTGGCAGAAGAGCAGAGAGCCTGAGCCTCAGACTCTCCCACTTTCATGCCCACCCGAGAGGGAGGCTGGCCCTAAGCCTTGATAATGGAAACAGAAGAAAGAAAAGACTAGAACCGGACTGGAGAATCACAAGAGCCGAGATGTAGACAGTGGGGTTCTTAACAAAGACCCTTCTGACGGTTCCCTCTCTGGAAGCACCCAGAGTGCAGAGGATCAGCCCTCCCAGACCCTATAGCTTTGGGAGGAAAGGATGCAATGTCCCTATGCCTGGTCTCCAGTCACCCACCTGACTCCTCTGAGATGGCCCAGGCTTCCCAACCTGCCCTAGCTGCAACCAGCAGGGCAGGGCCCCCCTTCCAAGCCTCCCCTTTCGGCACCTGCTGGGGGCACAGCTGCTCCCTGTCGCCCTCTGGTGGCCTGCTTCCACCTCAGACTCTGAGACCTGCCCTCAAGAGCGGAGACCAAGTCACCTGTCTCTGTGTCCCCAGCACAAAAGAAGGAGCATCCCATAAACACTGGTTCAATTCATCCATCAAGGAGTCCCTACATCTGGGACTCTGCACCACTTGTCTTACGTCACTATTTTAACCAAGTACATTTTTTATTTTTAGAAATAAAAAGAGCTGGAAAAGAAATTACTCCAAAATGCCTGTCAGGTGATTCCATCTGGCGCCAGCCTGCTAGGTCAGAGCACAAACCCTTTCCCACCTGGTGGCAGTGAGCTCTAATTGCAAGTTCAGTTATCCGAGTGGTTAAAAATAAATTACTGAAAATATAAATTTAAATATTCAAAAGCACCATGGTAACATCAAAAGAGGTCGCAAAACCATGCGTGTGCATGAAATGCGATTTTCTCTGCTGACTCCGAGTGAGGAGTGATCCTAAGGACGTGCAGCCTGAGTCCCCTGAGCTGTCACTCCCAGCCTCCAGCCCTGAGACAGGCTCTATGTCCTGCAGGCTGTGTGCCCACCTGCCACCCTTTCTGGAGCATGTGAGAATCCCAGGATCCACAGAGTGGCCAAGTCACAGAAACTTCAGGTGAAAGGAGGGCTTCCCAGAGAAGCAGCTGTGACCAAAAATTATTCTCCAGGGAGGTTGCTTAGCCCATGGTCTGGGTGATTGAATGTACCTGGGCTAGCAAAACCCGTGGGTATAACAGACTGAGTGAGTGGCCTAGGGTCCGCAGGTGGGGGACAGAGGGTCTCCCATCGATGCTGCTACAGCCTTTGGATAAGGACCGAGCCACCTGGATAAAGGTGTCCCAGGACACTCAGGAGGTCCACCTCAGGGACAGGTCTCTCTCCAGGCCCTGGCCACCTCCCACAGCCTCTGGCATGGAAGGGGCACCACAAATGCTCACTGCTGAAAGAAATATGAATAGAAAACAGCCACTGAAATGTGAGCGATGCATTTGCGTTCACAAAGCCCCTTTGCATGTTCTTTCCCTCAGGATGACCCCGGTTCCACGCAGGAGGAAGTGGGGGCTCCGGGATGCTGTCGTGAGAAGCGTTATGCACAGATTCTTACCTGTGTTGTAAAGGGCAGTCTCTGGTTCTTAATTCTGGGGTTTTGCTTAAAGTAATAAGTACGAATAAGAATAGGAATGCCATATGCTGGTCTCGCATTCTCATTGAACCTAATAATAACTGAACAAGCAAGGTACCATTGCTATCCCATTATGCAGATGATAACACCAAAGGCCGGACAGCTGCCCTTCCAGGGGCTGACAGCGCTGAGACCAGTCGCGCCGTGACTCAAGTGCAGGGCAGCCAGGCTGCCTCCAGCCAGAATGCGCCTCTCCCGCTGGCCTTCCTCACATGGGAAACCTACCTTGGGGCCAGCCTAGTTCTTCAAACACCGCAGGGATGGCTCAGCCCCTTTTTAAGAGGAGAGAAGTTGCCAGGGGGCCCCATGAGTTGCTTCCAACAAACCACAGAAAAACGAAACAGGAGAAAAACAAGAAATTACAAAGGATGACTATGCACAGGATATAGACTGGCAGGAATAAATCCTAAGTCCCCCGTCCACGCTGCCAATAGTCCTTGGGCCGGGAAAACCTGGGCGGCCCACTCTTTGTCGTAGAAGCCAAGAGAGGCACAGGTGGCCTGGCCTCTCCTCACCTTCCTTCCTCCTGGGGGAGAAGGTGAGCTGTCCCCACAGGGAGCAATCCATGACCCGCAGAAAAGCCACAGTCACCACACCACAGTTCACCCTGGGCAAGGACAGCCCCTTGGGTCTCCCAGTGGAAATTCAGTGAGTCATCTCAGGAGTCCCAGGGACTAAGCCAGTGGCCAGCGGGTGGTGAGGGGCATGGTCTGTGACGGGCAAGGGACCACCCAGCACCAGATTGCTGAACTAAGAGTAGGGGCACCAGGCAGCAAGAAGGTCCCCAAGGCAGGCAAGGACAGAGGATCAGAGGAGCCCGAGGTGGCAGTGAGGGCAAAACATGACACCAAGCCAGGGTGGCTGACAGAGGAGTTGCCAGTGCCAGGGACTTTGTGCTAGGAACAGACTCCTCTTGCCAGGAAGACTTGGGCGCCAGGCATCATCCATTCACTCATTCATTCACTCCACAAAAGTGCTTTGAGCCACCAACCCCATGCCAGGCCCTACAGTAGGTGCTGCCAACACCTACGGGAGTGAGAGGGCGCCACGCAGATACCTGGGGAAGAGCACTTCAGGACAGGACACCAGTGCAAAGGGCCTGTGTGAGAAACAGCCACGAGGCCCAGTTCCCTGCTGCAGGGGGGCTCGGAGGGGTCCCGCTGGGGCAAGTCCAGCAAGGACAGCTATTGGCTTCTGAGTGAGAAAGGACTCCTGGAAGCATCTGAGCAGAGACGTGATGTGATGCCAGTTCTAACAAGGCCTCTCAGCGGCCGTGCCGAGAAGGCATTAAAGCGGGGTATCATCCATCTCAACATGGGGTGAGGGGGTGATGGAGGAAATGGAGACGCCAGGCATAAAAGAACTTTCTCAAAGGTTTCAAAGTTCTGGCATAAATGGGCAAAACAGAAATGGAGGCAGAGCTGGAGGGAACTATGTCAGGACAGTGTTGATGGACAGGGATGATGGACAGTGCCCACCACATGCTGCCGATGCCGGAGAGCAGTGATGCCTCGGAAGCAGGGGGGAGACAGGGCCAAGATCACGAGTGCAAAGTTGTCCTCGGCAAGGAGCATGGACCCGGCTGCCCAGGGGCTGGCTGGGAAGTGGGAGGGGAGGGGTGGCCTTGCCGAGACAGCCAGAGTGGAAAGGGGCAGATCAGGAGCACGCAGGAGCATCAGACAGTGCTGAGAGGGCACCTGAGGCCAGTGGTCAGGAACCAAAGACCAGTCACCCCGGGGAGGGGCAGGTGCTATGCAGGAGGAGAGTTAGCTGACAGTAAGCATCCTGGGCCAAGTGAGCCCGGCTCCATGAGAGAGGCGGGGGGCAGAGGCAGAAGACTGGGGGAGTCCTGGTCTGTTTGGGGGGTCCAGGCTGAGTGAGGTGCATCAGACCTGAGAGTGGTGGTGGGACCTGACAGGGCTGGTGCTAAGGCAGGGCTGGACTCAAAGTATGGGAGAGGTGGGCAGTGGGGAAATGGAGCGGTGGTCTGGAAGGGGACTCCTGGAACCTGAGGTGGTGGAGGGGTCTTGGAGAACAGACCACGCTGTGGGATGAGCTGGTGAATGAAGTGGAGATCCCCAGAGGGGAGGAGGCCCAGGAACTGAGAAACTTCTGTCAAGAGAGCATCTGAGACACCAAGACACTGGAGCAGGTGGGCTGGACAGCATGCCAGGGACATGCAGGGACAAAGGAGAGTGGCCCTGGGGCTAAGGGAGACCCCAACAGCCAGCAGGGGAGTGAAGTGGCGTGAGACGCAGATTCGGGAAGGGGAACAGAGAACCAGACACAGCCCTACGGGTCAAGGGCATATTCACTCCCCCAGCCCCCACCGGGGAGGGCTGCAGGGGAAGCAGTGTCCTGGGGCACACGATGGCATCAGAGGAAGGAGGGGCACAGCGCCCAGGGGAGAGGCTGAGAGGCCAGGGCTTTACTGAGACACAGCAGCCCAGCCCAGAGCAAACAGTGGACGGTTTCAGGGCCGGGGGGCGAGGGGTAGGGGCAGAAGGTTTCAGGATCGTGGGGCCCTGCAGGAAGCAGAGTCCAGGGGTAGAGGATATTTAGGAGACCAGAGAACGCTGTCTTAAGCTTAACAGGGCTGGCTGCCTATTAGAATGAATGTGATCCAGAAGGAGCATCCTCTGTTTCTGGAATGTTCTGAGTCTATCCATGCACACCAGATGCTTCCTCAGAAAGAAGGTCCTATCACAGAGCAAATGGCAGCAGAATCCCCAAGCTCATCACCAGCCTCGTCAGGCCTCCAGGAAGACCATGTATGTGGCTTTACTTGACATAGTGAGAGGTTAACTGCCGAGCGGAGCCAGAGGCCTCGGTTCTGATCCAGCCCTACCCGCCAGCCCTGTGCAGGCTCCAGCATTTAGTGGGAGGATGGGTTCGCTGGGGACAGGAACCCGCATTAACCTGCCTCCTTCTGCTGGGGGCTGGATGGTCACTGTCACAGGTGAGCCTGTGACAGCCGCCAACAGTGCGTGGCCACCTCTCCACCAGCTCACTGCGCTCTGGATGAACAGAGAAACTGTCCACCTGAGTCCTGAGGTCCTGAGAGATGGTTCAGCCCAAGGCACTACCTCAGTCTCCCGCTCAACTCCCCTGGCAACACATCCAGGGCTGACGTCACTCAGCCAAGGAGTGTGGGCACCTTGGCGTACCTCTCCCAACTGAGACCAAAACTCAAGGATCTGCCTAGGGGCCTTGCACTTGCAGACCCAATTTACTCCCCAGAAATGGGCCTCACAGCAGCTATCGCTGTCCTGAGGACACACGTTACAGAGGTCACGCCCCTGACACTCTGTGCCCTGCAGCAGCCCTCGGGGTACCCCCAGGTCCATCAATACATCACTGTCCTGCTTCTCTCTCCTTGAAAGAGCCCTCCGTTCTCGGTCCTGCCTCCCCCTACAGAACTAGAAATTCGCAGAGGCCAAGGGCATCTTTGGGCTCTTCCCCTCCCCCATCACACTCCTGCCCTAGTCCCAGGACTGTCCCCACAAGACAGCTTATCTATTACCAAACTTCTCACGTGAGAAATATACGCCAAACTTGTCTGTCTGGGTGACGCACCCACAAAGACACACTCAAATAGCCTGGTGCTGCTGCGGCGGGCATCCCAATCGGGCACTGCCAGGGGGCCCCTGCAGAAGGCTGAGGTCCATCCTCAGACTGAAGCAGTAAACTCCACCCCGGCCCCCATGTTGCGTTTGGTGCAACCAAGGCCATTGGAGGGGCTGTGTCTGAGCCCTAGTCAAGGCCCAAGGTGGCAGGAGGGTGAACACCTCCACCCCAGGGGGCTCAGGGTCAGGCTTCTCCACTCTTCCCGCCCTGTCCAGACAGACTCCATCTCCGGAGTGTCTCAGGGTCCTCTCGCCCTGTCTCCCCCAGAAGGTTAGACAAGGAGGCTCTGGTGCTACCTCTGTCCCTCTACCACTGTGCAGGACCAGGGCATGGGCCCCGCCCAGGGGCCCGAGTCCTCCACACCCCTGTTGGTCTCTTCCCTTGCCTCCTGCCCTTCCGTCTCCCCCTCGCCCATTTGCCCACCTCCAGCCTCGAGGGCTTCTGGCTGCCCCTCACTTGCTCTAGTACACTCTCACCTCAGGGCACATCACTTGCCACCCCTCCTGGGGGAATGTCCTTCCCCAGATGTCCACATGGGCCCCTCTCTCCCCTTCCCAGGCTTTACCCAAACACCACCTGAGGTGGCCTTTGCTGCCTGTGCCCCCACTCCCACCCTCTTTCCTTTCCCTCTGGTCACTTCCACCCTCTAGAACATCCTGACACCTGCTAATCATCCCAGGTCACTGCTCCTCCTCCCACCAGAACATAAGCCCCTCCAAGGCAGAGACTCCCAATGGCTCTAACCACTGTGTCCCCAGCATCAGGACAGCACCGGGCATGCACTAAGTTATGGCCTGAATAAATACTTGGAAAACCATAGAAACTTTCCAGCTGTTAATCGTTTCTTTAAAATCAAGATCCACAAAATCAAACAGATCACATGGACATCTGCAGCAGCATCAGTCATGTCTTCCCAAAATGGGGAAGGGGGCGGGAGGCAGGTGCGCTCTCCTGCTCCCTCGGGTGCTCCCAAGGAATATCTCAGCTCCTGGCTCCCGGCACACTGGCCCTTCCCCAGTGTAATGTCCCTAGTGATCCCAACTGGGCCTTCAGCTTGGAGACCTCAGAGCCAGCAGGCGGCTAGCGTGGGAACCTGAGCCTTGAAGTGAGCAGAGCTCGCCGCCCAGAGAATGGTGGGTGTCGGTTCCTCGGGCGAATTAACAGAGGTTCGGCAACATTTTCCTCATGTACAACGTCAGAGAGTGACTTGTTAAAATGAGGCCGTGTGTTGTACTTCCCTAAGTCAGCCTGGGTCTAGGGAGATTTGGCCTATCTGTAACTTTAATTTTAAACTAATTCCTAAAGCTGGCGGAGATTTGCAACACAGACTGATGGATCATCTCAGAGTCTTGGAAGTCCCACGAAGGATTTCGAACGCACTTGGGGATGGCCTTGTCACAAAGCTCAGCTTCCAGCAGTCGCCCCTCTGAGGTGTACACCAGACCCGTGTGCACACCTGTCTGCACACACCTGCAGAGTCACACCCCTGAGTGTGGTGCCAGTCAACATCCACTGTGCACTGTGTGACAAACGGAGCCACCTGCTTCCAAATCTAGACCAGGTGAGCAGACAAGAAAAGCAGGCAGGAACCGGTCAGGGAAGACACAGAGGTGAGGGGTAGGAGGGTCAGGACGCTCGTAGGGGAAGACGGGATCTCTTAGAGATCAGACAGGACGGCAGCTCACCTGGTTCGTGCTGCAGGGGGCCCAGGAAGAGGCTGCGGGAGCAAAGCTCCACCCCTAGATTCTCCCCTCCGCCAAGAAGACCCATTCCTGAAACTCTTCATTTACTTATTCCATCCAAAGTCAAACTTTTAATTGTATTTTGTTTTTCAAATGGCTCCCACTGTGACTATCTAGTTAGTGTCTGTCTCACGCTAGTAATTACCTGGACTTTCTGATGGTGGTGGTTTATTTTACCTTGGAGTGACTCTTTTTTTCTTTTTCTCCACACTCAAAAATTTCTCCTTGTCACAATAATTAATAGGTTCTATTTCTAAAGCAATTATATTCAAATCATCTTAATAAAGCACAGCTCTGGGTGCCACCCAGGGAAAGAGCAAATTTTGATCCCCACTAGGCCAGAAAGCCCCCATCCTCTGCCTCCCCAAAGTTCTCTGTGTCCTAGGCCCCCAAACAGGGTGCAAAATTATGACCGAGGGGCTTTCCTGCTCTCAGGATGACTCAGTTTGGAATTCACCAAATAGGGAATCAGTTGGAGGGATGAGAAAAGTCTAAAATCTCTTCTTTGTCAATGAAAAACTAGAAAAAGTCTCCGGGCAAAAGAATCTACCCCAAGTCATAGAACTCTATTCCCAGGGCGGCATTAAACTTGGGTGGGTGACACTCCAACACATCTCTTGCTCAGTTGACACCCCACCACCGTCACCACCCAGCAAGAATTTGCCCTTCTCAGCTTCATTATCCAATCCTGGTAACTTCCCCACACGGGGACACCGTAGGAAACCCTGCCAGCAGGAAAAAATGAGGCTGCCAGGAACTTGGAGACGTACAGCCTCGCTGAGGACACAGGCCAGTTATGTGACAACCTCCAGAATCACTCCAGAGCCTTGGGACACCTGGAAAGAGAAGAGCATGGAAAGGAGGAAACAGGGAGGGAAGAGAAGGAAAGAAAGGCGGGAAGTGAGCAGAGGAGGGAGGCAAAGAGCACGTGTAAGTCTTCCTGAGGGCCAGAGACGTCACCTAAGGCCGTGAGGGTGCAGGCTCCTCATCTGGAACTCCCTTCCCCCCTGCACCTGGAAAATGTAACCATTTCTCTGGTGCATCCTCCTCCTCACCAAAGGGACAAAATGTCTTCTCTCAATTCGTCAGGACAAGAAGTTACACTGCAGTAACCGTAACAGTCAGCCCTAAAATTTGAGTGGCTAAAAACAAAAAAGTCTGTTCCTCACTACAGTATCCATCATTGGGTCAGATGTGAGCAGGGTGAATGGCAGACACAGCAAGGCTGTCTTGGACTGCCGTGGGTTGGGCTGACCCGGGCTAGCTCAGGAATGGGGTTGATGGATAACCAAATCCTTCCAGGTATAAGACCTTGCAGGTGGGTCGTTTTGGGGAGCTTGGTGTTTGGGGAGAACTGATTAGTGTCCCTGGGACTTTCTGGCACAGATAGATAGATATGAGTTGTTAGGGGAACAGAGTTGGTCAGGACCAAGGAAAAGTTCCAAAAAGCAGCTGACACCCATCAAAAGTTGTGTATAAAATCCAGCACGGCACTCTCCGTGATGCCTGCGGTCACTAGGATGAGGCCCAGCCTGCTGTCCAGGTTGTTAAATAGCCTTTTTCTTTCTTGTTAAAACCTCACTTGCTTTTGTTCTCTTCAATTATTTGGGTAAATACCTCGAGCCACCACTGTTCCCCTAACACAAGCACCCCATTAGGGAGGGAGCCCCACTCCATGTAGACATTCAGGGATCCAGGCTGACGGAGCCCCCCCCTCAACACAAGAGACCATAATTGCTGAGTCAGGGGAAGGGCACATAAAAAACCACATATGGCCCTTCTAGCTTCTGCCCAGGAGGGACACGTGTCACTTCTGCTCATGCTGCATCAGCCAAAGCCACTCGTACTTCCACTCCTAACCTCAAAGCAGGTGAGGATGCACAGGTCCACCATGAGCCCAGTAGGAAATACAGAAATACCAGTGGTCAGCACTGAAGCTATGTCCGACATCAGCTCCCGGCCAGTAGCTATGGTGGGGCACTGCTCCACAACAGCAGTTCACATTCATCCTAATAACAAGCTGGAAGAAAGGCTTTACCACCTGCACTTGCCTCTTTACAGATGAAGAAGCCAGAGCTCAAAGAAGTGAGACACGTGCATTGCGGTCAGATACCTACTAAGTAAGAAGGGCAGCATTCAAAACCTGCTCCTGTGAGTCCCAAACTCACACTCCTGCCCTTCCGCCATGCTCCTTCCTAGACCAACTTAGTCACTTTCTCCTCTCACCCACTGGATTGTGAATTCTTCAAGGGAAACGGTGTCTTCTTGGCCAGAACATCTGTGTCAGGCACTCAGAAATGTCTGCAGAGCGCATCAATTCCCTCACCCAGGGATGCAGGGGTGAGGACAGCACCACGGAGGCCCCGCCCATTCCAACCATGGGAACCACGGACAGCTCCAACTACAGGAACCATGGACAGCTCCCGTGTGCAGGCCACTGGCCTCTGGAAACTGGGAGGCCATCCTCAGGGGACCCGCAGGCTCTGTTGTTCTTGCCTCCTGCTGCTCCGGAACAAACTCAGACTCAGATGCATCAGCCAGAAAAGTCTGGGCAGTTGTAAACAAATGCCCTCCAGGTTTTTATCAGTGTGGGCTTAACCACATTGGCTGCCAGCTTATTAAATAAAGTAAATTAGGTCTCAATTATTTGCTTATACGTCAGGCAGGAAAAATGAAATTTTCAATTTAAAAGTAATACTGCTATTAATATGCAGAAGTGGAGCTGAAATTGGACTTTCTGCGCACTTCTGCTGAGAGGTCAGAGACGAGAGATTCTCTTAAGGGGTCTCCTCCCCACCGAGACCCCCTGGGAGGAGCCCCAGGCCCTCTCAGAGGAGCCAGGTTGAGATGCCTGGAAAGGCAGCTCAGGGAGGAACAGCAGTGCCTAACCCAGGAGTTTAATCTTCCCCTTTGTTTTCCTCAGGTGTAAGTACCACATCCCTACTGAACGCCTGATGAACATTGCCTTTCAGTATTGAAAATCCAAACTGAGCACATTTAACGCCTCTGATTTACATTTCTTAATGGAAAGGGAGAACTACCGGAGGGAAGGATGTGCTTAACTCCAAGGCCTTATCAGCCACACAATCCAGGAGCAGATTTTTCCTATCTGGAAAGAACCAGGAGTGGGTAGCATCAGTCGCCTTCCAGGGCCCCCCTTCCTGGCCCCCCTTTTGCTTAAGGGCATCAACAATAAGCATAGAATGGTTCCGAGGGAATAAAAGCAGTCTTGCAGATGTGGATATAACAGTTTTGAGAGGCTGAGGTTGGCCTGGGGCGGGAGGATGAGACATACCTGCTGGGGTGTTTGGTGCAGGGCGGTGACCAGCTGTTTGCTATTTCAGCAGAGGACAAAACAAACAGGAAATATGTTTCTGGCTCCCACTGGATGGAGTCCGACAGGCAGGTGTGCCGTGAGGGGGGCAGGGCCCAGCCCAGGAAGTGAGCCTCACGCCTGGAGGTGACGTCACAGTGAGCGAAGGGTGCAGCCCTGGGTATTCTGCCACCTTTCTGCTGGGGGCCCTCAAGCAAGTCAGCTTTTAGACTCTCCACACTTCTATTTTGCATCTAAAACATGGGGGTAATATTATTACCAGCTTCCTGGGGTCCTCAGGAGGGGTCCACATGAGAGGCTTGCTAGGCGCGTGGCACGCAATTAAACACAGGGTGTTGGCACACGACGCTCAGGCACACACTACGTTTGGAAGGACCTTCATGCACAAGTTGTCACCAGCTGAAGGGAGGCATTCCTCCAGTTTGGAAAGATGGCTGGTTCCAAAGAGGCCTAGAAAACCTTTCTGTGTGGGGGGTTTTGGTTTGGGGTTTCGTTTTTTAAAATCAAAATCAAAATGGCAGGATTAGGGAGAGGAGAGGAGGCTGGCAGATAGGAACAGGGAGGGAAAACTCAGGAGGGAGAAGGAGGGATGGGATAGGGGAGCAGGGGAGGGTGAGAGAGGGGAGCAGAGGAGGGTGGGCAAGGGGAGGAGGGGATGGTGGGAGAGGGGAGCAGGGGAAAGATGGGAGGATGGGAGAGGGGAGAAGGGGAGGGATGGGAGAGGGGAGCCAGGGAGGGATGGGAGAGGGGAGTAGGGGAGGGTGGACAAGGGGAGGAGGGGACGGTGGGAGAGGGGAGCAGGGGAAAGATGGGAGGATGGGAGAGGGGAGAAGGGGAGGGATGGGAGAGGGGAGCCAGGGAGAGATGGGAGAGGGGAGTAGGGGAGGGTGGACAAGGGGAGGAGGGGAGGGTGGGAAGGGGAGCAGTAGAGGGTGAGAGAGGGGAGCAGGGGAGGGTGGGAGAGGGGAGCAGGGGAGGGATGGGAGAGGGGAGCCAGGGAGGATGGGTAAGGGGAGGAGGGGAGGGTGGGAGAAAGGAGCAGGGGAGGATAGAATGGTGGGAGGGAAGATGCTCCAGGAGTGCAAGAGGATGACACGCAGGGAGAAGTTCCTTCTCCAAGGCAAGTGCGGCCCTGAGACCTCAGAAGGTCACCCAAAGAGGGGAGGGCGAGGCTTCCCATCTCCCGCTCATTCAGGCTCCAAATGCCAGGTCCTCAAGGTCACAAGGACAGCTCCTCTGTCAGTGCTGCCACAGCACCTGCACATGGGAGGCCAATCTCCCGTCTGCTAATCATGCATGAGCCTTGCCAGCCTCAGATCCTCCATCAGTCACACTCAGAGGCACAGGACACATATCAGGGTCCCCAGCAGCACTTCTCTGCCTCTCTCTGGGGTCTCCCTGCTTCCCGGCCAGCCAGGAAAAGACCCTGTGGCCAGTCCCAGTGGTGTGTGCCCTGGCCCAGTGGCTGCAGCCACACAACCCATGCTATTGGAGCACCTGCTCTGCAGCCCCAGCATGTCCCATGTGTGAGTGTGTGCGTGTTTGACACGTCCTCAGACACATCCCAGGGAAATTGCCACTGGAGGCGGATGGCAGCAGCATCTCCTGTAGATCACCGCTCCTGACCTCCTCCACTGGCAGCCCAAATGGCCCTCTAGAGGGCCCAGATAACACGCTCACCCTCCCTACGACCCATATATCCACCAAATGTCCCCGGTGAGGAATGTGAGCACCTCATCCAGATGGCCCTCTCCCCTCACCGCCCAGCCCCTTGCAGAGATTGCACGCATCTCTGATTTCACTGTGTTCAGGCAACGCGGGGATTTAGAACTAGAAGAGAAACCAGTGCATGAAAAGTCTCGTGAAAGCTCTAGCCAGAGGGCCCAAGTATTTGATGAACGCAGGCCCACCAAACAGCCCCCTCAGCCCCTCCAGCCTCCTGCCAGCCACCCACCAGAGCTGAAAATCCCCCACTGGGACAAATACCTAGAGCCGCTGCTCACAGAGGCAGCTGTTTCCGACTTTGTACCAAGAAGCATCGACATATAGGGAATACGACATTCCCTGCGGATCCTCCCTGCTGAGGACATCATGGTGGCTGACATTTTCCTGTCCTCAGCCAGGACCCGAGCACACCTGACATCAGACATGATCACATTTCAACACTGAACAGCTCCAGGTGAACAGTGCCGCTACTGTCCCCAGGTGACGGGGGTTGGGGGGTGTGTACAAGTGCACACACACACACACACACACAAAAGACATGCATATTCCACACACACGACATCCACACAGACAGGTAAGTCAGGCGAGCCAAACCTAAGAAAGCCCACCCACTCACCCAATATTGCTCCCAGAACTGACTTTGAGCATGCAGCTAAGGGGGTGGGTGGGGCGTTGGGTAGGGGCAGGGAGGAGGCCCCCGAACACCCACCCCACGTGGGGACAAGCTTGCCGAGGGGCAAGGGATCCATGGACTCAGATATTCCCTAAGCAGCCGCCTTCCTGGTCCTGCCCAGTTTTGCAGCTGGGTGAACCCTTCACAAGTGAGAAGATGGGGCTGCAGGTCCGGCCCCAGAATGCACAGCAGCACACCCCAGCCTTGCAGGAAATCTTGGGGGGATTTTACCTGGTTTCATTTTATTCTCTTGAGGCAACCACAAACTTAAAACTGGCTGAAACACCTGCTTTCCACCTTATTACAGTGACCTCTGGTGGTCAAGAATGAGACATTGCAGGGCCAAATTAGAATTAAATTACTTAATTTCAAACAATTTTAAGTAACAAATGCCTTGAGGTCCTTTCAGAGGTTCCAAGAGGAGCAGAGGAGTCGGGATCTTCTGTCAGCCCCACTGAAGGTATGAGGCTATCTGTCACCTGACCCTGCACACAGCCCCACCAGGGCTTCTCGGATGACGCTTCCAGTGCAAATGCAAACACCTCGGAGCACCGAGCTGGGGCAATGTCTCAGCCGCAGCGCCTCCTCCCCCCCCAGCTGGTGGCCTCTCAATGCCAGGCATAGAGGGCACAGGCTCAGAGAGGCTTTTCAGAAAAGCTTCCACCCTACCAGGAGAGCTGCTATGAGCTCAGGGAAGGGAGGGTTTCTAGAAGGCTTGCAATCTCAGCACTGCTGCCAGCCCTGCTCCAGCTGCTTGGGCTGCACAGGGGAGGCAGGGAAACTGCACTCTTTCTCCACCAGGATCACGAGCCTCAGCCAACAGATGGTCGGCCAGGAATGAGAGGGGGAAATGGGGCTGCTGCCCAACTTCTCGGTCCCCAGGCCAAGGTGTGGGGGTTGCCCGGCTCGGAGGGGCCACAAGGCAAGAGAAGGAGCTTTTGCTTTGGGAGTTATTCCAAAAGAAGGAAGGAGACAGACCATATATGCCAGGGGACATAACATGTATCCATTTAGCCCCACTCCAGTCAGAGAGAGTCCAGAGGTAGAGTAGGGGACATTTTTGTGGACAACAAGGCTAAGCAGAGTGTCCTGTCGGGTAGAAAAGAGATGGACACTGGAATCCAGCCCCACCACCAGCCAAAAACAATAAAGCTTAGCAACAGTCTCTCACCCTGTCCCCAGACCACCCCCAAATCATCCCAGACAGATGCTTTTAAACCCTAAAAATTCTCCAAAGGGACCCAATGACCTCAGCAGCACCTATTCTAGTAGCTTCTAGAAGGTTCTAGAAGTGACCAGGTCAGAGCATTCAGACATTAATCCTTCCACATGTTATTGCACCACTTGGTCTGTCTGTGGAGTGTAGGCTTTGGTCAAAGCCCCAAACCTAAGGACAGATTCTCCTGCAGTCCCTACAAGCATCAGCAAGGATAAGCTGGGCCTCATTGTTCCCAATATGGAGACAGACTGCTTCACTACCCTGGTATCCTCTGGAATTCAAAATGGACGTGGAGTATCAATATTGTCTCAATTTCCCTTTATCTATGAGGAGACATCAGCAACCCTTTCTGCCAAGGATTGTACAAGGATCATTAAAAGGAAAATGTCCATGGTAATTGTGCCTTTATGCATATTTCTTCACTCCAATATTCTATAACATAATAATGTTTCACATTTCTACAGAACTGTCTTTTCAGCATGTTTTCGCATTATGCTTAATTTCGTAAGAGTTTCTCAGCCCCACATAACGACACAGTTCAATGCAAAATCAGATATAAATCTAGCTTAAGAGACTCTCAACAGGAATTTCATTTACAACTGTAAATGTTAAAAGATTCTGGCTCTGATTTATGTTATGTTGTGTGTGTGTTTCAAAGAGAGAGCTTAACTGGCCCTCTTAGACAATAGATGCCCACGACGTAGTGGCAGCTACACCCCTGAACTCCGCAGGTCTGAGGGGACTGTCTCTCTGCCCCTCTGCAGAAGAAACCAAGAAAAAGACAAACCCAGGGTGCAAGCTCCAGCTGCGGGGCCGAGCAGGGCCTCACACAGGAAGTGAGCCAAGGGTACCTGACACCGTTGCCTGCCGGCTCAGAGACTACGCTCGGGGGATAATTCTGCAGTTTCCTCTCATCTCCCTGCTCCTCCAAAACGCTGGGACATGGGCACAAGGGTCCTCAGCATCCTGCTACCACCCACACCTGTTTTTAGGAAAAGCAGGAGGGAGCTCACCGAGAGAGGCAGAAAGTCCTGGGTTGGGATCTCAGTCTGCATGGCACCCAGCTGTCCCCAAGACACTTCACTGTCAAGGTGAAATGATAACCCCAGGGCCTGGGAGATGGCGGACTGGCAGACTGCGCCCAGGGCTCTTTGGAGAAGAAGCAGGCCCTGTGTCTGCAGGTGCTGTGAACTGTGAATTCTTGATGGAATTAATGAATCTGGAGGAGGCATTCATCCATTGTCTAAGCACATTTAAGACAATTTTCAAATGCGGATTATTTACATACTAGGCTCTAATGACTCTGAAGCAACCATTACAGTCCGTCATGTAAAATCACATCCAGGCAATTTTATTGCAGCCTATCGGCACGCATACCATGTTTAGACAACTTACAATACACAAATTATTTACATCGTGAAAACATCTCTGTGGCCCTGGCATTATGCTATCAAGAGACAACGCGGCAGCAGTAGATTAAATTGAAATATGCTGGCTGCTTCTGAAACTTTCAACTTTATTCCAAAATGCTGAAAGCCAAAAAAAAAAAAAAAAAAAAATTCACAGTTAGCGTGTCTAAAATTTCACTTGAAAGGTGGAGCTGTTATGAATTGCAACCCAAAAAAAGAGAAGTCGCCACTTTGCAATTGTAAAATCCATTTATTTAAAGAAGATTGAGGTATCCAAGCCTTCTGATAGCACTTAACATATTTTAAAATATGCACTGCAAAGCTCTAAAAGTTCCTGAATTCCTCCATAAAAAAAAAAAAAAAAAATGTTTCGCCATTCCACCAACTCCAAGCAGAATCTGTAGGGTACACGCCCCCAGGAAAAAAGGCAATTGAAATGACTTGTCTATATCTTTCCAGGAAAGTAAATTATATATAGGTCTGCGCTGACGCCCCCACTCCCCTATAGGTTACCCATTTTCTTCCCACACTCCACAGCCCACAGAAATGAAGAGAAAATTATCAAGTGGGTTTAAGCGCTTGGATATCTAATTGCAACAAATCTAAGAGCCTCATCTTTCTGCCTTTTAGAACTTTGGTTTCAGACTTGAAAGCGAGTCCCATTAGCCAAGTTGACACATGCCAATTAGCTTCCAGCATTTCACAGAATAAAACGCCCCTTGAGGTAAATCGCCCCACACACCTATATGTCTTCTAAGTATCTCCATTTGTTTTTCAATATTTCATTAAAATGAGCTCTTACATGACGGTTCGGATGTAAAAGGCACATCTGCTATTAATTTCAATTTGAAGATATCAGAAACGACCCCAGATTAACTAGGGATAACGTAAGTATCTCTAATCAGAAGAGTGTCCCATGTCTGTCCCCTTGGCCGCATGAATTGCAGGGGCCACCTGGGCATTTTGTACCTTTGCAACAGAAGCAAAACTTCTTACGACTCTGGAGGAGGAGGATAGTGGTGATGGTAAAAGAACAGGGAGGAGGAGGAGCAGCGGGAGGGGGAAGTGGCAGCCACAGCACCACACTCCAACAGTATATTAAACGGTCTCAATCACGCAGAAGGAAGCCGCGCACAAGGTAAAGTGACCTGCTCCCCGGATCCCCACCGCGAGGGTCTCCTATGACCCCGACACGCCTGCCTATGTCAACATCTTTCCTGTTGTACAGATGGGCAGATACAATATCTGTATTGTTGTAGAAACTAATTTTTCAAAAGAACTGCCAAGAACTAGTGAACTCTAATGAACGATACGCTGCATGCTGGAATATTTGGGGGGAAGCATATTGATGTCTACAACCTTCTCTGAAATGAATCAAAACATCAAGATAGAGCAAGATGCATGGAGGAATGGAAGGATGGGTGGTGATAAAGTGAGCAGAGTGAAATGTTAACTCTAGAAGCTACTTGGTGGGCATCTGGTTTCACTGCAAAACTCTTTCAACATTCTCATACGTTGAAATTTTTCAAATTAAAATAGAAGAAACCTAATTTTTTCACTTCATGATATGACACTGATCTCTTCTTCCCAGGCTGGTAGGTACAAATGGCTTTGTCCTTTTGGACAACTGCACAAGATTCCATTCTATGGGACCACCATGCCTTCAACTGTGCCCCATTGATGGTCATTTCGGTCACTTTGCATTGACAGGCCACAGTGAATGTCCAGGTAGTGTACCTTTGAATACTCACTTTAGCATTTCTATAGGATGCATTTCTAGACATGGATCTGCTGACCTAGAGAAAGAACATACACTTTTACTTTTGATCTAGAATAAAAACAGTTAACACCTGCTACCGATTTCCTCTGCAGACCCTGCTGTAAGCAGCTTTATTATCTCATATGCCAAGAGAACTTAATTCAGTAGGAACGAATGCATCCTAGTTTCATCATTGAGGAAACTGAGGCACAGAGAGATTAAAAAAACTTCCCCAAGTTCTTACAGGCAGACGGTGGAAGTCTGGTTCCAGAACTGGTCATTTTAACCTTCATGCTTACAAATTATGGTCAAAGAGATCAAACCAATATAGATCCCTACCATGAGCATTTTAGAGACATGGTTTCCCCATGTTTTGTTGCTTCTAAATTTATCTAAAAACTTAAAGAAAACACCATCCATTTTCCCAGCACACAGAGAAAGCTGCACTGGGAAAGGGGTGAGCCGGGACTGAAAGTCTTGTTAATTCCGGCAAGGGCACAGGGGAAGCTGGTGTTCCTCTCCCTGCCCATCTGCGTGCCTCTCTGCAGCACGTACCCTCTCGGAACATTCCTGTGAAACTCTCAAACTTCTATTTTTAAACTCTATAAATCCCCAACCCATCTTCCCAGGTGCATTAACGCAATCTCAAGTATCCTACCCCCATTTTTCTTTATCAGGCAGCTGCAAGCAGAAAGGGCTAACCAAGTGAGTAAGTGTATCGTCTCTCTTTCCATCATCCACTCAATTAAAATTCAAGTAAATCTTTAGACAATGCTTGATATGTCAGTGGGATATTATTATCAACAACCTCAAAAGGTTCTTTTGTTTTATTACCTAAAACATTATAAATGATCCCATTATAAAACCGATTAAGAAGTCTTCCTACAGCAGGCTACAGTACCAGCCCCAAACTTCCAAGGCCTGGCGGAAACACAGCCTCCACGCAATTAGTTTCAAAGACCAGAAAGCTGCAGCCACGGGAAAGAGCCTTCTGCAGAGAGCAGGGCAGCCGCCTAACTGAAGCTCTCGACACACGAAACAGTAATAATACCTAATAATACCGCCGCATTATTGCTGCTGTAGCAACAAAAATGATGTGATTGATGGAGCTGGCTTGCTTAGCAGAAGCATAACCAACTATGCCAGGAAAATCGGGTTTGTTTGGAAGAAGAGCCAAAGGAGAAACAGAATAACTTCAGATGATAAGCCCATCGCTCAGACGTTAGCAGCATGGAGAATACACAGACCTTGAACCCACAAGATGGAGGTTCTGACTGTGACTTTGTAACTTGACTGTGTGAGGTGGGGCGAGTCACTGAGCATCTCTGAACCCTAATTTAGGTCTCTGCTGTGGAATGAGCACCTTCAGTGATAAAAGCTGACGGTGAAACTAGGGACCGTCCCCGGCCGACTGCAGTCACTGCCGTGGCAGCTGCTCGCATGCACTGTGACAACAATCAAGGTGGGCTCGCTGGCGCATCTTGGTTCAGCGGTTTTCACACGGAACTGGGAATCTGTCATGCGTTCACACTTCCATGCCTTTTCTATATTTCTTGATGGTGATAATGATAAAAGAATGAAAGAGTTCAAGGTTTCCAAAAACTATAGAAAATAACATAATAAAAACCTACATGGCAGCCAAAAATACTGTCCAGTCTTAATATTTCACTGGACAGCATCAGATTTATTTTCCTAGAAATAAAAAATAGCTGGGGCTCCTAGGTACCTGGCCTGCTTCATTTTCCTCCTTCCCTCCCAGAAGGAGCCATTCTCTTCCATTTTAGTTTTTATTTACCACATGTAGATCTCCATAAACAACATTTTTTTATATTTATTTTAAGCTTATATAAATGGTACCATATTTTTCTTTTTTCAACTTGTTTTTTTGTGGTTTTGTTTTTGTTTGTTGAGACAGAGTCTCACTCCGTCGCCCTGAGTAGAGTGCCATGGTGTCATAACTCACAGCAACCTCAAACTCTTGGGCTCAAGAGACCCTCTCAGTTTTGATCTTTATACGTACAGATACATATACCTTATTCGTTTTAACTGCTATATACCCTGTTTCCCCGAAAATAAGACAGTGTCTTATTTTAAGGTGTGCTCCCAAAGATGCGCTAGGTCTTATTTTCAGGGGATGTTTTATCTTTCCTGTAAGTAGGTCTTCTTTTCAGAGGATGTCTTATTTTCGGGGAAACAGGGTACTATATCTCACCATGGAAATATACAACTTATTTCCCATTCTTCTGATGAACACTTAAATTGTTTCCAAATTTCTATTAGTATAAATAATACTACAAAGAACATCCTTGTACATATTTCTGCACAGATATAAGGGTGTTTGTAGGGTAGCAGCTCTCAAAGTGGGGTTTGCAGGCTCTTACTATAGCCCCAAGACCCTTTTGGGAGACCAGTAAGGTCAAGCCCATTTTTGTAAAATAAGTAGGCCAGGCACAGTGGCTCACGCCTGTAATCCTAGCATTCTGGGAGGCAAAGGTGGGAGGATAGCTTGAGGCCAGAAGTTTAAGACCAGCCTGAGCAAGACCCAGACCCTGTTTCTACTAAAACTAGCCAAGTGTGGTCATGCACACCTGTAGTTCCAGCTACTTGGAAGGCTGAGCCAGGAGGATCACTTGAGTTCAGAAGTTTGACGTTGCTGTGAGCTATGATGATGCCATGGCACTCTACCCAGGATAACAGAGTGAAACCCTGTCATAGAATCTAAAAAATATAAAAACTAAGAAGTGACTTGCCTTTTTCACCATTTTGACATTTGCCCTGTGGGAGCAAAAGCGATGGTGTGTAAATGTGCTGGGGCCTCAGCACAATTCAGGGTAGTGGCAACCAGCTGCACCAACAGTCAAGCGTCTTCACCGCCGTGCACTTACAGAGGCACACACAGGCTGCACCAGCAGTCACGCGTCCTCACCACCGTGCACTTACAGAGGCACGGTGGTTTTGTTTTTGCCATTTTGACATTTGCCCTGTGGGAGCAAAAGCGATGGTGTGTAAATGTGCTGGGGCCTCAGCACAATTCAGGGTAGTGGCAACCAGCTGCACCAACAGTCAAGCGTCTTCACCGCCGTGCACTTACAGAGGCACACATAGGCTGCACCAGCAGTCACGCGTCCTCACCACCGTGCACTTACAGAGGCACACACCGGCTGTGCCAGCAGTCACGCGTCCTCAGTGCCGTGCACTTACAGAGGCACACACCGGCTGCGCCAGCAGTCACGCGTCCTCACCGCCGTGCACTTACCGAGGCACACACAGGCTGCACCAGCAGTCATGCGTCCTCACCGCCGTGCACTTACAGAGGCACACACCAGCTGCGCCAGCAGTCACACGTCCTCAGCGCCGTGCACTTACTGAGGCACACACCAGCTGCGCCAGCAGTCACGCGTCCTCACCACCGTGCACTTACCGAGGCACACACCAGCTGCGCCAGCAGTCACGCGTCCTCAGCGCCGTGCACTTACAGAGGCACACACCGGCTGCACCAGCAGTCACGCGTCCTCACCGCCGTGCACTTACCGAGGCACACACAGGCTGCACCAGCAGTCACGCATCTTCACCACCGTGCACTTACAAGGCACACACAGGCTGCACCAGCAGTCACGCGTCCTCACCACCGTGCACTTACAGAGGCACACACCGGCTGCGCCAGCACTCACGCGTCCTCACCGCCATGCACTTACAGAGGCACACACCGGCTGCGCCAGCACTCACGCGTCCTCACCACCGTGCACTTACAGAGGCACACACCGGCTGCGCCAGCACTCACGCGTCCTCACCACCGTGCACTTACAGAGGCACACACCAGCTGCGCCAGCAGTCACGCATCCTCACCGCCGTGCACTTACAGAGGCACACACTGGCTGCACCAGCAGTCACACATCCTCACCACCGTGCACTTACAGAGGCACAAACACAAAATTAATTACATATCTTTTCGGTATTCCACATGACAAGATGGAAGTACACATAAAGCCCTGAAACATGATTATTGTCTTGAAGAAAACGCTTGGGTGAGTATTTGGGCTGCAAGCTACAGCAGCCACCTTTTTCACAGAATGCCACTTTTATTTGAAAGAATAACTGAAAAAACCGGCTATGGTTATTTAGATGTCTGTGTTTGGCAGGACTTCTGCTTCTGGCCAAGATGGAGTGGTGGGGGCCGGATGTGCTCTCCTGCTTAGAACAACTAAACAACTGGACGACATCTGGGAAACATCAGTTCTCTGCATGGTGGACATCAGGCTATGAAGGACAGTGATCCTGAGATATGAGAAATAATTGAGGTGAGCCCTGTGCCTGCCCCAGGTTACTTTCTAGAGAAACTCTCCAGACCAGACCCAGCAATCTCCCTGAGTTGAGAAGAAACTAGGAATCTAAGGAGGCCAAGGCAGGTGGAGATCACTGGGAAGGTACCAGAAAAAGATCCACAGAGAGCTCTGGAGCCCTACAGGAGATCCCCCTCTAGTATTCAAACATGTATGGATCAGCACATGTGTACAAGGAGACTGTCTGAGGCCATGTAACGAATGCCACACCAATCACTGCCACTCACACTTGGACTTAGAATAGTGTCTGTTTCTACCACCTAGAGTGAAGAAAAAGAAAAACTTCAGGGAAAAACACAGGGAATAAGATGAGTACTCAGTACAGCTGTGCCTCAGTAGTAGGGAGAAATTAGCACTAAACTCAGTAATGCTCTGGATCCCACCTAACAACAACGCAATGAAGCAAGATCTGAAAGGATTAAACTGATTCCAAATAATGTGACCACATTCCAGAACAAAGCTCAAGAATATTGATAGGAATAAAAATGTATACGGTATCCAACATGGTTAAGTTCATAATGTTTCAGGTCAAAAAATAAATTCCAGGCATGCAAAAAAAAAAAAAAGAAAAGAAAAGAAAAAAGAAAGAAAGAAAGAAAATGTGACTGATAGTGAGAAGAGAAGAAGGAAAATCAATCACAACCAAACCAGAAATCACACAATGACAACATCAGCAGACAAGAAGGTCGTATATGCTTAAAAGAGACATGGACACACGAAACAGACCCAAATTAAACCTGCCGAGGTGAAAACTTCAGTGAAAATATAAGATGCAATCTAAGGTAAATAAAACACTAGATGGAATTAATAGAAAATTAGACTCACAAAAGAAAATATTAGGAATGTTTAAAATAGCAATATAAACTATCCAAAGTGAAACACAGAAAAGAGGAAAAATATGAGCAAAATATCAGTGACAAATTCAATCAGTCTAATATATGCATGAAGTTCCCAATGGAGAGGAAGGGACAGGAAAAGGTGGGAAAATAATGGCCCAAGATTTATGAATTTGCTAAAAATTGTAAATCCACAGATTCAAGAAGCTCAAAGAGCCCCAAGCACATGAAACATAAGAAAACTACACCAAGGCATGTCGTAATCAACATCCTTAAACCCAGTGACAAAGAGAAGCTCTTAAAAGTGGCCACAGAGAAAGAGCACATTTGTGTACAGAGAAACAAAGACACACAGAATTATCAGAGATTATGCGCATAAGCCAGAAGACACAGAGCAACTTCTTTAAAGTACTAAAAGGAAAAAAACAACAGTCAATCCAGAATTCTCTACCCATCAAAAAATATACTTCAAAAATAAAAACAAAATAAAGACTTTTTTCATAGATACAAAAGTTAAAATAATTCATGAGCAGCAGACACACACTATGTGAAATGTTAAGGGAAGTCATTCAGCCAAAAGGGTATTATACCAGACAGAAGTCCAGATTGACATAAAGAAATGAAGAACAGTGAAAATGGTAACTGTGTGGGTATATACAGACTTTTTATTATTTAAATATCATTAAAAGATAGTCAACTACTTAAAACAGAAGTAATAAAAATAAATTGTGTGTTTTAGAACATATCTAGAAGTAAAATGCATAAGAATAGAAAAAGGATATGAAGAGAGAATGGAAGTATGCTATTATAAGGTTGTTACACTATGTATATACATGAGACAGATATATATATATAGTGTGTGTATATATGTATATATAGTTACATTATATCTTACATTATACATGAAGTGATATACTATCACTCAAAAGTGGACTGTGATGAGTTAAACCTATATACTAAAACCTCTAAACCACTAAAATAACAAAGAAGCCAACAAAGGAAATAAAATGGAATTTTTTTTTTTTAAAAAAAACTCTCAGTCAATCCAAGAGGAGGAAGAAAAAGAGAAAAAAAGGAACAAACAACAGATGACAAAAACAGAAAAACAGAAACCTAACTACATTGATAATCACATTAAATGTAAATGGTCTAAATACTTCAAATAAAAGACAGAGATTCCAAGAATGCATTAAAAAGCAAGGTCCACATATATACTATCTCCAAAAAGTCCACAAAATAAGCTAAAACTAAAAGGATGGAAGAAGGTAGACCATGCCAACACTAATAAAAAGAAATTTGGAGTGCCTATGTTAATAACATGCTATGTAAATTTCAGAACTAAAAATACTAACAGGGATGAAGAGGGTAATTTTATAATGATAGAGGAGACATTTAATCAAGAGGACATACTAGTCATAAATGTTTATGAAACAAATGAGAACTTCAACATATATGAAGCAAAAATTGATAGAAAGACAAGAAAAAAACAGGCAAATCTACAATTATAGTTAGACATTGCCACGTCCTTCCCTTCATAATTGATGAAAATAAGTAGACATGAAAAAGTAAGGATGGAGAAGACTTGAACAACATTATCATCCAACTTGATCTAGTTATAGAACATTCCAAGAGCACAGTACACATTCTTTCCTTTTATTTATTTATTTTTTATTAAATCATAGCTGTGCATTCTTCTTTTTTTTTTTTTTTTTTGTAGAGACAGAGTCTCACTTTATTGCCCTTGGTAGAGTGCCGTGGCCTCACACAGCTCACAGCAACCTCCAACTCCTGGGCTTAGGCGATTCTCTTGCCTCAGCCTCCCAAGTAGCTGGGATTACAGGCACCCACCACAACACCCGGCTATTTTTTGGTTGCAGTTTGGCCGGGGCCGGGTTTGAACCCACCACCCTCGGCATATGGGGCCGGCGCCCTACCCGTTGAGCCACAGGCGCCGCCCTGTGCATTCTTTTCAAGTGCATCTAGAATACTTGCCAACATAGAGCATATACTGAGCCATCAAATGTCTCAATAAATTTAAAAGAATTCACAAAAACGAAATTCACATACAAGGTATGTTCTCTGACCATACTAGAATTAAGTTAGAAATTAATAACAGACAAGTATTTCGCAGATACTTTTTCAAAAGTCAACACAGTAAGACTACCTCTTCAACCATATTTGTTGCCGATGATAAATTTTGTTTGTAAATAAAAGGCAGAATTTGGGAAAACTTGTATTCATCACTGTGAACGTGACAGATTGCAAAATTAAAAGACTTTCCCGAGGGCTTCAGCGATAATATTAGCAAAGGTAATTTTATTTTGATATTGTATGATGAAACGTGTCAACATAAAGATCTGTATAACTCACTGAGCCAATATTTTCAAAATGACCAATGTGATTTTACAAAACCCTGCCAGGATGAAAGATCTTTCCAAAGATCCATATTAAAAGATGGCCTCCTCCAAAAGACAGGCAGATAGATTTTTAACATTAACAAGGTCCAAAAGATTGATTGATACAGTTTCAGATTACACATTACAACTTATCTTGAAGAAACCACCACCTTTGGGGAATATTCACAATTCTCTGAATGGTTATTAAAATACCACTTCCTTTACTAATTACACATCTGTGTTAAGCTAAGTTTATTCATTCATTTCAACACATCAAAATAGTGAAAGCAGAGCACATGTGAGAATCCAATTGATTTTCATTAAGCCAAATGCTAAAGAAATTCATAAAAATACAAAACGTTACTCTTTTCACTAAATTTTATTTTCCTTTGGGGGAAAAAGTTATTTTTCATTAAACAATGAAACTATATCAACATGAAATGAGTTTCTGTTATTTTAATGAGTTAATACATATTTTAATAATTTCTCAGTTGTAATTTAGAATGCAGTAAATATGGTAGCTATAAGTCAGAAAAGAGAAGATTTGGAGGATCCTCAATAACTTTCAAAAGTATAAAAATGTCCTGAGACCAAAAATTTCAAGAAACATTGCTCCAGAGAAGGTGAATTGTCAATTACCTCAGTTATAATCTATGCAAAAAAAAAATATATATCTTTTTTTTTTTTTTTTTTTTTTTTGAGACAGAGCCTCACCCTGGATTGAGTGTGACAGCATCAACATCGCTCACAGCAACCTCAAACTCCTGGCTCAAGTGATCCTCTTGAGCTACTCCCTAGTATGCTCCCTAGCCTCCCTAGTAGCTGGGACTACAGGTGCCTGCCACAACACCTGGCTAGCTTTTTCTATTTTTGGTAGAGATAGGGTCTTGCTCTTGCTCAGATTACTCTGAAACTCCTGAGCTCGAGCAAATATTTGCAAACTCACTAGGAGATTCCAAGGTAAGTAACAGACTATTTGATACAGATTCATAGTAGTGATAATAATGATGGCAGCAGCTCACATGTATTATGCCCTTACTGTGTGCCAAATATCACCCTCAGACTGAAATCCCTGTTACCCTCCAGCAATTAATACCATTCACATTTACCCATAGGTAAAGAAACTGAGGTTCTCAGAGGTTAAATTACTTGTCCCTAGCAGGGGTCCTCAAACTTTTTAAACAGGGGGCCAGTTCACTGTCCCTCAGACTGTTGGAAGGCCAGACTATAGTTTAAAAAAAAAAACTATGAACAAATTCCTATGCACACCGCACATATCTTATTTTGAAGTAAAAAAATAAAACAGGAACAAATACAATCACACCACCGCATGTGGCCCGCGGGCCATAGTTTGAGGACCACTGTGAGGGTGAGGGAATCAGAATTTGAATCCAGATCTGTTGAATTCCAAATCAGTCACACTTCCCACTTTCAAATTTCCCTGAAACTGCCATGTCATTCTCGCCTCTTCACTCTGTGATGTCTTCCTTCTTAGAACTTGCCTGACAACACATCACAACATTCGGGCATTATCTCTGCCCCCTTGGAATGGGAACAGGACAAGTGCAGAGAGGTCAGTTTATTCACCTCTGACACCCACACGCATACTGAGCAGGTGCAGAATACTGTGCAATGCCCTGGGGAGGCAAGTGGGCAGGAAGAAGGGCCTCCGCACAGGGCTGTGGGCCACACCTGACCCACCGCAACCCACACCCGTGGGGCGTGAGGACAGATAAGTGCTCCTGCCGTCTACAGCCAAGCACAGTGGCCAAGAGTAGGATGATGATCAGAGAAACACGGGGAGAAAGGACAACCTTGAAAGTACGCTCACGAACGGTAGCAACAAGGACATTCCTGAAATCAAGCCGTAGTTTCAGAGAGCAGCCAGGGACCTGACGAAGGAAACACCTGTGCTGGAGACCGCCTCAGAAGTTGGAGGAATCTAGGGGCTGGGCGTATCTGGCAGCTATCACTCACTCATGCTATGATTCTGGCTGCAGGTTCACTCTGACCCCCAGATCCACCACCCTGAGACTCACTGGTATTAATATCTGTGCCCTACAAGTAAGACAATGCAATACTTGACAGCTATTTCACTATTTGCTGGTCCACGTTATGCACTTTTTTCTCGTGGGCTTAGTTTCTGCCATAAACTTGGACCCAGAAAAGTGTCAGGAAGAAATACACTAAAGAGTGTCTCTGGTTGGCAGTAAATGTACATCCAGACATCAGTACTGAAAGGAATAAATAAAAAGTCTAAGGTTCCTGTATCCACGCCCAACCTTCCTAACTATCTGAGACAGATGGCTGCATCCCACATTAAAGACTTGCTAGAATCTCCCTCCATGCCCACGGTCAGGCTAAATCCATCCCACACTCTTCAGCTTGGTGTCCTGGGTCTCGCCAGTTTCTCTCTCTGCCGCCAGCACAGATACCCCAGCCACTTTCTCATCTTCTGAAATCTGGCTCCAATTTCCTGTAGACCAGGTTCAAATGCTGCCAGCCAGGGGAGACACCATAGCTGCCACCAAAAATGCTTAGCTGACTGAGCTTGCTGAAAATACGGTCCCAAGTGAGGCTCGAGATTTAAAGAACTGATAAGAAAATGTAATCTGGCATATATCGATCTCCAGGTCATTGAAATACATAACTAAGTTTCAATTTGTCCCTTCCCCCAGGTCCAATGGGCCTCCCAGGAGCTGTGCTTTCAGGTTTCAGCCTTAATTGCAGATATTTAAATGCAGCCCAGGCATCGCTATTGATCCCCAAAGCAGCCTTTTAATGCTGATATTCATGATGTTATCAGGAAACTCAGCAGCTGTGAGTGATGTATATCCAGTCACAAACGGGAAGGCGTCTTTTTTTTTTTTTCACTTTATCCCCAGAGGTGAGAAAGGTAATGTGTCATTGACGCTTCTTCAACCATCTTCCCACCTTTTTCTTTAGCCATGGAAGAAGATGTAAACTTCAAACCTGGGTCAAACGAATCCCAGGGCCAGGAGTCTACCCCAGGCCTGACTGCCACCTCTAAGGAAAGGCCATCAGTCGTCCCAACCCTTAGTATCTGGGCCAAAAGTCCTAGAAATCCTGCTCCCACCCCGCGCTCCCACACAGTCCTTACTTCCTTGTTATTGGAAACTACCCATGAAGGTCTCCAAAACCTTTTGCAACAAATTTTACATTCTTAGCTACAGGGAGCAGGAAACCCAGCCGTGCTGTGGGAGTCCTGTCCCTTCTCTGGCCTGGCTCCCTCCCCTCACAATCCATTCACCTGAATCACATATGGGCCATGCCGCAGATGCTGCCCAGGTAGGCATTAGAGAAAGTCAAGATTAAGTCCAGAATCCTAGCAGAGCCTGAGCCACAGTCTATAACCTGGCCCATCTCAAATCTTAATTACTCCTTAGATTTAGCTCACACATAACTTCTCCAGGAAGCATTCCCCAAACCCTCTTCCCACCCTCTGTCCCCAAAGTAGGTAAGCAGTAGTCATCTGTACTCTACCATTCCACCAGTCTGGTACGCTGAGCTCATCGTCTTGGTCTCTGCCTACCCCCACGTCCCTGCGAGCACCTTAAAGGCAGAGGCGATGTCTGAATTATTTAGCTGTCTCTCCAGCACGCAGCCCAGTGCCTGCCGTGGAGCCATGCTCAAATTCCTGTTGAATGTAGCTACACCCACCCTCCTTAACCACCGCCACCCAGTAAGGCCCGGGGGGTTCGTGAAATGGAACAGGTGGACTCAATGCCCACCTGCAGCCTTTTAATTTAAGAGGCCCTAGCTATTTCCCTGTGCACCCTAGAGATTCGACCATCCCTCTTTTCTGCAGCACAACTTCATGGCCAGGGCCCCCCAGGCCTCCAGAGCCTGCTCTCGCGTCCTGCAGCATTGACTCCCGCGGGGGGGAAAAAATCATTGCATTCAGATCAGCTACTGCGGCAATAGGTCAGGCTTCCAGAAGCCTCCCCCAAACGCTGATTAATGGGCAGGAGCAGCTCTTACGCATCTCATTACACACACAGCTGCAATGAAACCATCTTTGCTTTACAGTTTTGTGCAGGACATAAAAGTGGGAAATATCCCAGCCTTCAGAGGGAACAGGCTATGAATATTGAAGCAGCCCTGGGTTATTAATCCAGCACCATTAGTCTTAGGGAGTCACCCTAGCACTGACCCCCTAGAAGGAAATTTCTCTTGCTGTCCATTTCTCATTTCAAATTATCCACACAGCCATCGTACCTACCACCTGTGAATTATTTGATATTTTGGAGAGGAAAGTAAACAAAATAAAAAATCAGCAGAACTTAGGGGATCTATAAATTCTTAGCAAGTTATTTTCGGAGTGAGGAAAGCTGATTCATATGGCACTTTACTTCCCAAGACTAATTTAGTTTGCTTTTTTTTTTCTTTTTCTTTTATTAATAGGAGGTAAGCACCCTGGAAAGAACACATTTTCATTCTTGGCAGCACCTGTCAAGAGGATCCCAGACCCACAGCCCACGTTAAGGTTTATCCCAGAAAGGTGTTCGTGGAACAGAGAAGCACAGCAGCACTGGCCGTGTAGTTAGGTAAGCAATACTTCAGATGCTTTAGAGGACAGCGTCACATGGCCAGTGCAGGCCGACTGAACAGCCAAAAGTACCCTATTTACCCTTCCCTGAGGAAGATGCATTGACTTATAGAAAGCGGCCCCATCTTGCATTTCCCCCACTTAATATTTATCCAACAATACGGAGTCTTACTCTCACTGTTTTGCCGATGGTTCTTAAGATACCACTTTATCTCCACTGCTCACTAGTTTCCCCTGATGTGTCCACAGGTGGATTTTGCTTTTTTTTCATTCCTCCTGGGGCTTGGTGCTCATTTGCAGTAGGAAGGCTCGTGTCCATCCTTACTCTTCAGCCTCTTGCTCCCTTCTTCTGAAACTCCCATTATGCCATTATGTACATGTCGGACCTCCACTTCCATAATTTCCTCGGGACTATCTTACACTTAGCTAACTCTTTCTTCAGCAGTATGTCTACCCTTTTTTTTTTTTTTAATCCCACCTATTAGGACTCTTTCAGCGTCTTGGTTTTAGTTTCAGATATTATCTATTTTTACGTCTAGAAGAACGTATTCTTTTTAAAACTGTTTCTTCCCATCATCTTCGAGTCATGGATTTTACTTCTTATTTTGACTTTTCAAACATTTCACACGTATTTGGCCTATTGGTCTTCTCAGATAGCTTTACTGTCTACAGCTCCCAAGACACCGATTCTCCTTCCACAACATGTGTTGAATGTATCTTGTGGTAGTGGATTTTCCTGTTTGCTTTATCATTGTTGTCTAAGAGCTTATCTACAGTGGGAGTTCCCCCAATTTTTTTTCCATGAGACTCTCACTTTGTGTCCCGTGTTGAGGAACCCTGTCCCACAGGACAGGTCTACACTGACATCTGACCTCCCATCTCCTGTGGGAGCCACTAGTTCTGGACCAAATTTTATGCTAGGTTCTCAGTGCAGAGTTGCTGCTCCCATAGACAGTGAAGTGTGTGGTCCCACAGCTGTACGCAGTCTAGGCTTGGCGCCCTCCTTTCTGCAGGAAGCCCTTATAAGCTACTACTGGGGGAAGGGGTCACGGGAGCATCTTGTTCCTGAGCCAATAGGAAGGATTTTTCCAGGTTTTATTGACAGAAAAGAGAGTCCCTTCCTGTTTCCAGCTTGAAAGCCGCAGCCTTAAGGGATTTACTGTGGGAGCTCCAGCAGAGCCACTCAACTTGAACTCTAAATTTTATCTGTGTTTCCAGCACCTACAAATCTCCAAGTCTCATCTTTGAATTCAACTATGGTTTTGCTGCCATCATGACTAACCCAGTGTTTGTATGGGTCTGGAGAGACAGAGAGAGATTCCCACATGAGCATAGACAGCACCTCGATTATAAGTTCTGCTGTATCTCCCCTCTCCCTTGGCCCGAGGAAATTATACTCCTCCCTAATATTCACCAAGACACACACCAAACCCGAGACACAGCTGACCCTCCGTCAAATGCCTCAGGGATATTGCCAATAAATATTAGCCAATCAGATAGAGAAAAGACGATGACAGAAAAAGTCAAAAGTTGCCAAGGCAGGGCAGGGCCTGTGGTTCAAGGAGTAGGGCGCCGGCCCCATATACCGGAGGTGGTGGGTTCAAACCCAGCCCCAGCCAAAAACTGCAAAAAAAAAAAAGTTGCCAAGGCAATTGTGCCTAGATTGTCCAAAAAGTTGGGAACGAATATCTGATTGAAAGTGACTGTTCTATATCATACGACACTAACTGGGGAGGCTACACCAAGATGAAATCTCACTCCTAACATCCCCTTGCTACATAGACAGCCCACACCATCCTGCCCCTACCCAACACTCACAGATCAGGGTCATCCCACACACTGTCCATTCTGCTCTCCTGACCACCAACCAGACAAGTCTGGAGGGAAGAGATAATAAGTAGTCCCTCCCCCACACCGATGACATCTGCTGGGGACACAGAAGCAGCGGACAGAGGCAAAAAGGCAACCACCATCTTCTCTTCAGGCTCAAACCCAATCTCAAGAGCAGGTAACAAGCACTGTCCCAAACAGGTGACAAGCAATTTCACACACTGTCTGGTGACTGTTCCCCAGGTGGCATTCCTATCCCCTCCCATAACTGGTGCTATGGAAGTCACCCTCCAGAGACCCAGGTGTGAAGCAGAACTCTGCCGGCAGCGTGGCCTTGGGCAAGTCACTTCATTTCCCCCCTGTGAGTCTCTGGGGACCAGCGCGAGTTATTTCTACAGCCTTGTCGTACAGATTAAAACGCTCACCTAATGGGAGTGGTTGTTGACGCTGCTAATGATGATCTTACAATGCCCAAACCCCAGAAATAAACTGCCCTTTGCTAGATCTGTCTCTGTCTATCTTATAGGGAATCATAATGCAGCTTTTCTAAAAGTTAAATATCCAAAAACATGCTCTCATTGCTTTCCCTCCTGAAATGGGTGTGGGCTTTAAAGACATGTTCATTAAGGTGGAACCGGTATACAGTAAACTGCCCTATGTAGAGTGTACAGCAGCTGAGTGTGGACACAGTACATACCTGTGAAACACCACCACAATTGGGACAGTGAACACACCTGTCACCTCCAAATGTCCCTCTGCCCTGCCCTGTCCAATGGGTGGCTTTGATTATAATTTTTAAACCTAATAAGAAAGAAGGAAAGAGAGAGGTGGACAAAGAGGAACCAGAAGGAGAGCGGGAGAGCGTGTGTTTGACGGCTGAGTTGCAGTCTGGAGAGACGGAGCAGCAGAGAAACACCATGTGCACAACGGGACCGAGCGGCTAAGAGGGAAGCTGAAGCTATCAGTGCACAGCTGTCCCCTCCTCCGGGGCTGGAGGAGGTACCCACTGTCTCCAGTGGCTTCAGATGCCCCTGCTCAGGTACGGGCTCCAGCCCCGCAGGGACCCTGTGCCTTCGTGCTCCATCGCACCACCCCATTCTTCACTGTCAAGGCCTTGCCGGAACACAATTCATCACAGCCACGTTCAGAAGCCACCCATGTAAATGCAGAGTGATTCCGCTTGGTGAGGGCCTGATTGCCCTGAAGGGAGTTTCTCAACGCATCTCTGACACCTGTGGTCCTCCATGTGTCAGCCATGAGGCCCCTGGGCCTCTGGGTGGGTCCCCAGACTTACATCAGCACAAGGAGGGGTTAGAATCAGTGAGTACCCAGGCCTAGGTGACCCACACCCAGACTGGAGTTTGCAGTGATTACGGCCTGAGCCTGGAATCAGAAGAGGCCCTTGCCAGGGCAAGGACAGATGAGGGCTGCTCAGCTTCCCAGTGGGGTCAATTAGGCGATCAGCTGGCTCTGTACAGCAGCCCGGTGAGAGCAAGCCCCCCGCTCAGGTCCCCACAGGGCAGGAGGCCCCCAGCTGCTTGTGCCCCTAGCCCTGGTGTCTAGCTCTTAACCATCTTGCTGCCCATGTCACAGCTCAAGGCCAAGTCCAGTTTGCAGACCCAGCTCTCACTCTCACCAGACACAGAAAAACATGCTACAGAGGCCCTTGGAGAGCCCAACCTTTAGGCCTTGGGTATGGGCTGGCAGGAAATTATTTGTCTATTTATGTCTATTGCCTGTACACTTGTACACGGCTTAATGCCAGGGATATCTTCTGAGAAATGCCTTCTTGGGCAATGTCATGGTTTTGCAGACATCACAGAGGGCCCTTTCACACACCTGGCTGTACTGCCCCCTGCACACCTGGGCATCACTGCTGGGCTGCACATGTTCAGCGTGCCACTGGGCTCAGGCCCATGCACAACATAGTGGTGAGTGTGTAGCTAAACACATCTAAACACAGAGAAGGCACAGCACAAACATGGCGTGGCACAAAACATGGTCCATATATACCGTGGAGTACTACTCACCCAGGAAAAGGAATGAATTAATGTCTTTTGCAGCAATTTGGATGGAATTGGAGACCTAAGTAAAGCATCTCAAGAATGGAAAAACAAACACCACTTGTACTCGCTAATAATTGGGAACTAATTGATGAGCACGCAGGGGTATAGAAAGAAGTAAAAATCATTGGGAATGAAGACGGGGGAAGGGAAAAGAAGGGAGGGGAAGAAACCCACCTTCCAACAGGTACGGCGAGCGATACTCAGGTGATGAACTCACTGATAGCCCAGACTAATGCAGCACTAAAAACTATCCATGTAACAAAAACATTTGTACCCCCTGAATAGTTTGCAATTAAAAAATAATTTTTTAAAAAAATGGTGTCACATCAAGAATGGAGAAACATGAATCCTATGTAATCAATTTTGATATGAGGACAATTAATGACAATTAAGGTTATGGGGGGGAGCAGAAAGAGGGACGGAGGGAGGGGAGTGGGGCCTTGGTGTGTGTCACACTTTATGGGGGCAAGACATGATTGCAAGAGGGACTTTACCTAACAATTGCAATCAGTGTAACCTGGCTTATTGTACCCTCAATGAATCCCCAACAATAAAAAAAAAAAAAAAAATGGTGTCACATACTCAGCTAGTCGCTGGCCAACGTGTTTCTGCAGCACATAACTGTACGTGTTTTGGAATATCCTTTCACAGCCCTAATTGGCTCCAATTCACACTCCTGCTTATAGAATGAATTGCTTCAGGACCCAAAACAGAATTGCCTGTTCGAAAAGATGGAGGTTTTTCCACAGGTAATATTGATGAATGTGCCTTTGCAGCCCTTCTGGAAAAGCAGCCTGGTCATGCTGCTCCGGGAAACCCCCAAAGAGCCCCTTAAACAAAATGCCCTTGGTCCTGCGTTCTGAGCTTTCAGCTGAACTTGTTTCTGGACTCACCACCACTACACTGGGGAAGAGGAGGAGAGCTGCAGGCTTCCCAAACTGTGTCGCAGAAAACTGTTTCCCCAAGAGGTGGACTTCAGGCACGTGTGTGGGGAACAGGAGAGCCAGGCACGGGCACTGGGATTCGGTGGAAACCAGTTTCTCCAGGAAACAGTCTGATCTCAGGGTCAAAGACAAAGGCTCTCAGTGGGTCTGTGCTCTGCTTTCTCGAAGGAAATTTTCACCATGTTAGCTCAGCAGCAGAACAAATAGGCTCTGACCAATGGTTTCATCCTTTACGCTGTGATTTTTTTTGTACCCTGATGGATCTGTAGCGTTTCTCACCGTAGACCATTGTCCCCTCTGGGAGGTTGAGGGGGTACCTGGTACCCCACACCTAGTTCTGCTAAGCAGGCCCCCTCTATTTCAGGGCTTTGTCACCCCTGTCCCCACCCCCACCAGGAGCTGTCCCTTCCTGTGTGCCTCTTCTCCACACAGGGGACCTTGCTGTGAATTTCTATGCGCTGTCTAAAGTCTTACCCACTAAGTCTTGCCCCCAACTCAATCTTACTACTTTGGAGGTCGAGCTAGCTGATGAGAGTGCTGTCACTCAGAGGGAACTGACACCGAATGTCCCCAACACATCTTTACAGACACCATTCTAGTGGACAATAAAGGTTTGGAGCATGAAGACCCTCTTAGAAGTCCCCCAGGCCAACTCCTCAGCTTGCCAGCCAGAAACCCAAGGGGCTGTGGGTTCCAAGGAACACTTGAGTTGAAGCTACAAAAATGGCAAGTCAGCAGTTCTGGAGCAATTCGGGAATGTGGGCACCTTGCAACAGTGGCATGGAAAGCTTTCAGGAGTCTGCTCTGCCCACCAAGGTCCCCTGGCCAGGATGGAGCACAGAGCCAGAGCGAGAGTGGAAGCCCTTGGGCCAGGAGGGTGTCATCTATGGTCTGTTCAGGCTCCCAGGGGACTTCTCAGACACGTTCCCCAAACCCAGCACCCTTTTCCGAGTCCCCAGGCGGCTTCCCCACTGCTGAGCAGAGATAACAGATGGAGGACACCAGGTCACTCCAGCAGCCGGGCTCGTCTAGGCTGGAGGCGGTAACGGCTGGGGAGGAGCAGGAACTGCCTTAAAACCAAGAAATGACGCCGGGAATAGGTCCGACCCCAACGTGGGGAACAAATCTCCCCTCACAGAGATGTGCTCTGCGGACGCCATGGCTGCGTGACTGGGAGGCACGTGGGACTCCTTTCTGCTACCGAGACTGTCTCACTAGCTGCTGGAAAGACACCTACAGACACAGCCCTTTGCTGATTGGACAAGGGGGAGGGGAAGAGAGGACTTAGAAGGATTGGAAAAGTTTTAAATGGACCATGGAGTTCTCCACTTGGGGGAAAGAGACTCCTACACAGATCTCATCCCTACCTATTCTTTCTGGGATAAAGACGATAGCGAAGTGGTGCCCACCCAGGGCAAGCCTGCTGGAGACGACAGACACTCACGCCCTCCATCCTAGGCACCGCTGACCACCAGCCCGCCCCACACTTCCCTATGTCACTGGGTCTTCATCTGTTGTCTGTCTACAACTTCGGTCTTGGTAAACCCATTTGAGACCATTAAAAAGTTTGTTCAACTGGGCGGCACCTGGGGCTCAATGGAGTAGAGCGCCGGCCCCATATGCCAGAGGTGGCAGGTTCAAACCCAGCCCCAGCCAAAAACTACAAAAAAAAAAAGTTTGTTCAACCGAGTTGCTCTCGGACCCAGGAGTCAAGAGACAGGGCCTAAGCCCCAACTTTACCCACCCCCAGAAGGCCCCAGACAAGGCCCGTAGCCAGTTGGAGCCCAAGAAGAGCAATCCAGGTGGTCTGGATTTGGAAACCATCAAGGTGGGACGCAGGCTGGGTGCTCTGTGGGTAGGCTCTGCAAAGGATGTGCTTTGGACCATCTGTTAAAAAGCCTCAAAGTCAGCCTCTGGGCTGAAGACACTCACAGGAAACACCGCATTACACCCAATTCCAAGAAATAGCCAGTGAGTCTCTGACTTTCCACTTTTGCTGGGGGACAACAGGAACTGAGTACAAGGAAGCAGGCTAGGGACAGACCCAGGCCCCACCCACACTACCTGCATTCCCAGGCACTCAGTCATTCAGTCCTAAATAGGTTCGTCTGCACGACACCAACTAGAATCTAGTGATCCCAGGACAGGGAGCAAAAGACAAGGCCTTGAAAACACAGAACAATTCTTTTCCTCTCTACTCTTCATTTAAAGAATAAATATAAAGACATTGGACAGTGTGTCTATTTTCTACAGAAACCAGAACTCAGCATTTCCAATTCCTACATATATTCAAAGTCTCAAGTTTGAAAATGACACACAGTAGGCCTTGATAAACACCTGCTGACAGAGCATTTGCACTAAGAATTAAGGAGTTTACTTAACCAAAGCACAAACGCTAGCTCTTTGGAAATCCTTCCTGTCTGTAGGAGAGTATGAGTGGAGATCACCCAGCCATAAAATCCTATTGTTTCAGAGCTTGAAGAGACCACAGACACCATGTTTCAGCAGCATCATTTAACACTGTGGTCCCCAACCCATGTGCCATGGACAAGTGCTGGTCTGTGGCCTGTTGGGAACTGGGCTGCCCAACATCACCACCTGAGCGCCATCTCCTGTCCCATCCCCTCCCCTATCCCACCTTCATTGTCTTCCATAAAATTGGTCCCGGGTGCCAAAAAGGTGGGACACTGCTGATTTAACAGATATGAACAAAATAAGGTTAAAAAATAAGTAAGAACCAGGGAGGGTAAGCAACTTAAGCGAAGTCACACAGCTAGGACCAGCAGGGCCAAGCTCCCAGCATAGGTGTGGTGACTCCCAGTTCAGAGCCTGTTTCTTTCTGCAGCTGTGCCTCCAGGGGCAGAGGACAAAACAGCTCAGACTTGGACCTGGTCAGCACCATCCAGGACCACTGTCTTTCTCTCTGGTGCACAAATTGTCAAAGACTCTCCATAGGGACATAGGAAATGTGTGGTGACACGGCCAGGAGGAGGTGGGTGGGTAGGTAAGTAGAAAGAAATCCTGTCTTTCCTATTAACAGAATGCAGGTTCAGGAAATTGAGGGTTATATTTATTAGAGATTTTAAGGATACAGAGAACACCAAAGTTCTACGAAATTAATTCTGCCTTCCTGTCATTCGCTGTGGTTCATTCATTCATCCCTTGGACAGCTGAGTGCCGACAGTTTGCAGAGCACTTGAAAGGTTATAAAAATGAATCACAGGCTGACCCTGCCTCCCTGCGTCTAGCAACATAGGCCATGCATAAAATAAGGCAAAATTCAGGAGGAAAAGGTGCAAATAAACGTGATGGGAACAGACTCGTACCCAGCCACCGAAAAGGAACCAGCTATTGATACACGCGACAACGTGGATGAATCGCCAAGGCGTCGGCTCAGTGAAAGGAGCCAGCCCCCATGTGACGTTCTCAAAAAGAACAAACCCCAGCAGCAGAGGAGAGACCCGTGACTGTGACTTGGGATCAATGGTGCTGCTGGGGTTAAAAGTCATAGTGCTGTGTGCCCCCCAAAATGTCAATTTTACTCTATGATCATTTAAAACATAAAATGTAAAAACCAGAACAAAAAACATCAACTCTGTGCATTCAGAGGAAAGGCAGGCTAAGTACAGCTGGGGCGCCAGGGGCCAGACCCTGAAGGCAGACAGGATGGGGACAAGGGAACAGTGGAACATTCCAGGCAGAGGGAAGGAGCCAGGCAGAGGTGGAAGGCACTAGAAGGGCAGCTGGGATGTGGTCCGATAAGCAGGGAAGACATGGCAGGAAATCCAGTTATTAGCACGTCACACTCAACTGTCCCCACTCCGTCCCATGGACGGGTGTTGTGCTGGAAGGACCATGATGGCAAATGAGAATTGCTCTGAAGATTAGAAATCTTGAAAATTCCAAGGTGCTGGTCCAGCCAGCAAACCCAAAACAGCACAGGGAATGGAAACTTACAAATCCCCGGCATCTGTTCTGAGAAGGAATGCTATCCTGACATTTTCAAAATTCCTTGACTTGGAAAAATAGAATCAGAGGCTTTCAGAGCTGGAAGGAAACATACAGATCATTTAGTCTACAGCTTTTGAGTCAGGGAGCCTTCCGAGAGGTGAAGAAAAAAAGAAAAACCCCAAAACTCCATACTCTTTCTCCAGAAGAAGACACCCAGAAACCCAGAGATGCAAATGGACTCCAGACATTGGTCATAAACTCCTTGACACTCATCCCTGGTTCTACTGGGGGTCTCAGACTGTCCACAGTACCCAGATCAAGGTGCTCAGACATGACCCAGATCAAGGAGCTCAGACTGTGGCTCCTCTGGACGCCCGTCTCAGTACCACCCACCTCTCACAAGGAGCCTGGCCATGGCACCAGAGAAAAGAGGCTAAATTTAAATGTTGAGTTATTAGAAGTAATTCTAGACCTGATGGCAAGGGACAGTGCTCACGCTTGGTGTTGCTGCCTTAAAACAGAAGCTGGGCTATTTCTCTCTACACTGGGCCAGACTTCAGTTACAGAAAGGCCTCTGGTCCGTAATGGACAATCTTGTCACTGCCCCGTCCAACAAGCCAGGCTGGTGCAGGGAGCAAAATCAAGTTCACATTTCTAGTGGGCTTCGGGCTCCCAGGAAAAGGAAGCCTGTCTCCAGCCGGCTCACAGTTGACTGAATCTCCAAACCCCCCCCACCAGGCCTCCTGGGCTATTTATAGCCTTGCACCCTAAACATAAACTGTTGTTTGCAGCTTTTGCAAGGCCTAGCCCAAGGCGGTCTCCATCCAGACTCCATCTGTGCATGCACCAGCAGGTAAGAGGCTGCCGCCTGCCTCTTGATGGGTTTGAAGAACAGGGCCTGACGGGGCCACCAAGCCCAGGCCTCAGTTTCTGTCCCCCCAAGTCGGGCACCTTCCAAGGCGCACCTGCTGCACTCCTGCACTGCCCAGCAGGCCTGGCGCCTGGGCAGAGAGAACCCCCCAGAACTGTGCTCGCAGGCTCCCCATCTCCCACATGGACCGGTCTATTTTAAGAACTATATTTTTAGGACAAGCAAATGTGCTGGGTTTCCACGTTCCAAGATCACGGCCTCGCCTCTGGCAGCAGCTCTACTGCTCTCAGCCGGCTGCTCATTGCTGGGGCTTTAAAGAAGAGGGGTCTTAAGGAGGTGCCTTGGAGAGTAGAAGGAAAATCTTGCCAGTACCTGGGAGCTGAGAATTGCAGATGGATCCTCAGCTTCACCATCAACAACATCCAAGATTGTAACATTGAACCAACAGATAGGGCAGGGCCCTGTCCACACCGGGGATGGGAGGGTGGGGGTGGAGTTGTGAGTCCGTTACCCCAAAATTCAAGCCCCCAGAACACCTCTGCTACCCGCAGCCAAAAACCAAACACCTCTGGGCCACACTTTACTCACCTGCATGCCAAGGACAGCCAGAATGGCCCCTGATTGAGGAAAGACTGAAGAAGGACAAAGGCAGGGCCTAGAGAGCTGGTGGGAGGGGCTGCAATGTCCCTGGAGAGACACCGGTGCAGGTGCCAGGCAGGGGTGATGAGTTAAGGGGGCGTTTTGAAGGTGGAGACAACAGGTGTGCTGAAGGACTGAACTTGGGGAGACAGATGAAGGGAGGGAAAGGCCCTCAGAGGTGGTCCCTAGACTTCTTGCCTGAGACACTAACAAGAGGAAAACAAAAGATGAGACATGGGGAGAAGTTCTAGGTGCTCAGGCTCAGTACCCAGGAGGTGCCAGAAAGCACTGGACAGGGAGGCTGGAGATTAGAAGAGAAGTGTTGGGGCTCAGGAAAGAGAGAAGGCACCTGAGTCACCTTGGAGCATGGAAGGCGTGGACGGGAGTCACCTGGAGGTGATGTGAACAGTGATGCCACTTGCAGCTGTCCTCTGGCTGCATGTGAGCCACACAAAGCAGGCCAGGAGCAGGGCGAGGGCTGGGACTGAGCAAGGTGTGGCGTCATGAAGCGACTGGGCTAGGGAGAGGCACCCACAGTGTCAGGGCTTGTAGTCCCAGGGGCATCGGAGGACTTGGACGAGTGGGCCGGAGGAACAGGTATTTGGAGAGGGGGATGTTTGCAGATTCGGAATCTGGAGGGAATGGTGATGCGGTCACAGCTCCACCTGCCACCCTCTGACCTGAGGACTGGGGACACAGCAGTGACAGGTGAGTGGTATCTCCCCCTTGTTGAGCTCACACTAGGGGAGGAAGTGGACCAACAAGGAAAGGAACAAATAATGAAGTAGCTATAACTGTAAAGTGTCATAAAGGGAATAAACAAGGCGGGAGAGGGAGCTGGGGAGGGTGAATTTTAAAGACAGTGCTCAAGGGTTGCCTGGCAGGGGTGGGGCGTCTGAGGGCAGCTGGGGGGAGGTCAAAGCACAGCCCTCCACACCTGCAGAGCACGAGGCTGGGCAAGGGCCAGACACAGTGCTAGAAAGGTGGGAGGGGACATGCAGGCCACGCTGAGGGTCGGGAAGCTTCTAAGGGGAGCAAAGGAACACAAGCCGAACGGGGACATCTGCTCCTCATTCACCCACGGTGTGAGAGGACCAGCCACAGGGTCCAAGGTGGCTTCCTTCTGATGTCACTATGTCGGGCAGGAATCGGTGAGCAGAGCTCCCACTCATGACAGTGGGTGCCAAACCAGTCGTTGTTTATAGGGACAGTGGCTGCAATGTTCGGAGCTGGAACTATTGCCCCAACAATCAGGACTAGAAAGTGGCCACCGCTGCTTATCTGCTGTACCCGCCCAGGTCTCGGGACCAGATAAGAGCTTTTCCCATCGTGTGCTCCACCATGATGGGTCCTGCCGAAACAGAAGGGGCTAAGCACAGGAAGCTGTCGGTAAGAAATGTCACTACCAAGAAACCCCGGGGGAGGCGGGTGGGGGGCGTAGCCAATGATAACTGTTGACGCGCGCACAAAGAGCATCTATTCCGTGCCAGGTCCTCTGCCATGAGCCTTCCCAGTGGTATCTCGTGGACTCTCAGTATTTTCTTCATTTTACAGGTCACACAGCCGGTTATCCGTGGAGCTGAGATTTGAACTCCTGTCTTTCCAATCCCCAAGTCCATTAGCCAGATAGCTAAGATGCTAAAAATAAGAAAGTAGGCAAGATGCTCCAGAAAGCATCTCCTGGCTTCTCAGAACTAATCCAACCTGGGAGTGGTTAAAGGTCCTGGGGACAGTGACACTTCATCCCACAGCCCAAGGTCATAAGCACAGCTAAGCTCAGGCAATGTGGGGGGTGACAGCTCAGAGCCTGCATGCTGGACGCAGCCCCGCCCTGGAGGTGTTGCCCCCTGGGGTGTCTTCAGCCACCTCCTCTCCCTTCTCTAGGCTGAAGCTTCCCTGAGATTCAGGGAGCCCTCTCAGCGACCTGTCCTGTAGGCCACTGTTTTGGTTTACCCTGATAACATCTCACCCAGGGACATCCAGAAGAAGAAACCAAATCAAACCCAGGCAAGTGCTTGACGGTGACAATGGAAAGGTGTTAGCGAATGCCCAGGAACGGCTCTTTTCTGTCCACACCAGTCAGCACCTCATATGGTCAGTGTTCTCAAATCCACAAGCAAGACCCAGACATCTGAGGCTCGAGAGGCAAACCCCTGAGCAAAGGCCTTTTGGGCCAGGCTAGAGCCCAAGGCTCAGCTCAGCAGAAAACAGCCCACAGGGTGCAGTGACAGAGGCCCCACTCACTGGACAAAAACCAGAACCAAATCTGAGCTTTCTAAGTCAAATGTGACCCAGAGGCTCTGCACAAACTGGAGACGTGTGTCTGAGCCGAGAGGCAAACTCCTGAGCCAGGCTGGACCGGAGGTCTGGGCGCCACACAGCACAGGAACAGGTGTGATCTGGCTCACACTCACCGCTGAGCTTCCCAGAGCTGCAGGGGTCTGTGAAGCAGCCACAGCATGAAGCACATCCCGTTCTGAGGCTGCAGCTGACAATCTCCACGGGCTACTGGGACATAACCACAGCCGTGCAGCACAGACGCAGGGGAAGGAGGAGGCGCAGACAGGGGCCTTCCTCAGGCCATGGAGCTGCACCCTGGTCTTGGAACCACATGACCCTGAGAAGACACAGACCCAGGCTTCTTGCTTGCCCATCCCAATGCCTGTGGGGGAGCCTGTGCCCCTTCCCCCACCGTAAAGTCCCTGTAGCCATTGTCATCCCAGCCCCCAGAAGTCTCTAGCAGCTGACAGAGCCCCAGGAGCCCCTGGTCCGAGGCTGAGTCGTTCTGAGGAGCAAACAGGCCCAGAGAGAGAAGGACAGACAGTGCGAGGCCCTCAGTGTCCTCTCCCTGCCCTGAGTTCCTGGGGTACAGGCTAAGGGTGCTCTGCCTGAGCTTGGTAGAACATGGCTGCTGACCTGCACCGAGGGAGGACCCTGGCCCAGGGAAGGGTCCTTTCCTCACCAGGACGTGCCAAATTTCTTCTCCAGCACCAAACCACAGCCTTTATCCTTGGATCATTTAAAGCATGTAAATTAGGTTAAATATTTCATTCACTAAATATCTCCGATAGCTATGGATCCTACCATAAGTGAGCAGAAAGTTAATTCCACACATACTCAATAATATAAAATAATCATCTCGAATGAATATTTTACAGTTTGCATTTATTAGCAATCCAATTCTTTTCAGAGCCATTTATAAGGGGTCCTAACACCTTAAGAAATTCAAACAATCAAGATGAAGTCTTTAACTTGCAAAAGCTCTACTGCTTTGGGGGAGACACCCGGGTTAGAACATGGCCCCCAGAAACCCCCAATCAGGGCCTTCCTGGAGGACTCTCCAGCTGCCCTGCTCCAGGGACCTCAACAGGCTGGTCCCCTCCTGCCCATATAGGGCCCAGCCCATTTCTGGCCTTTCTGGATTCTCTGCCTGGTGTCCTGTTCATGGTGATTAAAACAACAAACATGTCGTGAAAACTTTTATCTGGCAGGTTCTCTGAGCCAGCGATGCACCCACCTCTCTCGGGACCACACTCAGTCTACCTACAAGGCCATTCACACCTGTGTAAGAACCTCGCTGGAGCTGGGCCAGAAAGCGGAGGTTCCACGGCGTTGGCCGCAGAGTCAGCCCTCCAAGACCTCCCTGCATTCTAAGATCTATGTACAGGAGAAACACAGACAGAGATAGGACCCATCCATGCCTTCCCCTTCAACTCTCTCCTCTCCTCCTCCTGGAGAAGGGCAGGGCAGGCAGGCTGAGGACAGGTAGAGCAAGGCAGAGGTGTCATAGGGCCTATCCAGAGGGTGGGGTTTGAACTATTTCTTGTGAGAGGTGGGAATATTCTTTGGGGCCTCAGCAAGGGAAGGACCTAGTGTGATGTTCTGTGTCCCCCCAGACTGGCTTGGAGTTCTGGTGTACAGCTGCTCACATCCCTAGCAAGGGTCCCCATTTTCAGATCCCTTGGTTCCCAGTCTTCCCCTATCAGGCCTCAGCTCTCATTAAGAGGTGAGAATATAAATGTTCCCACACTCTAGGCCACTGTGACCGTCTGGGCCCTTCCCCTGGTTGATATTCCTTATGCAAGACCCTATTTGATGAGTGTCCTGCAGGACTGAGTAGCAGAGCATCATTATTCTCCAAGGTGACGCGTTTCCTCCAAATGAACAGCCACATGCCCATCATCTGCCCCCCTTGACCAGGACATCTGCAGCTAAAGTAAACTCTGTTACATGATGTTTTTAAAATTATTTTTAAAAGTTTCTAGCAATATTATTTCCTTATATTTCACTTGTCTGGCAGTCCCGTTGAGAAAGTATATTTCATTATTGGCTGTCATACATCCTTCCTGGAATCAAACACAATGTAAACCCTAAATAAATAAATAAATAAGTCCTCCAACCAGGAAGAGAACTCTTAAAAAGTAGACAATGTCCATGTTTACATGGATGGAGCTGGAACATAGTCTTCTTAGCAAAGTATCTCAAGAATGGGGGAAAAAAGCATCCAATGTACTCAGCCCTACTATGAAACTCATTTTATAGCTTTCATATGAAAGCTATAACCCAATTATAGCCTAAGAATATGGGGAAAGGGAAAAGGCAGGGGAGGAGGGAGAAAGGGTGGGAGGGAGGGTGATTGGTGGGACCACACCTACGGTGCATCTTACAAGGGTACATGTGAAACTGTGAATATAAATGTCTTAACACAATAACTAAGAAAACGCCAGGAAGGCTATGTTAACCAGTGTGATAAAAATATTTCAAATTGCATATAAAATCAGAGCATGGTACCCCATGATTGCATAAATGTACACAGCTATGATTTAATAATAAAAAAAAAAGTAGACAATGTCTCCAAAGTTTGATTTCCTAAAGAGGTTAAAGGAGAAATCATATAGGCCGGTCAGGGTAGCTCATGCCTTCAGGAGGCTGAGGCAGGAGGATCACTTGAGCCCTAGAATTCGATTCCAGCCTGAACAAGAGAGAGACCCTGTCTTTACTAAAAATAGAAGAATTAGTCAGTGCGGTGGGGGGCACCTGTAGCTGTAACTGTTCAGGAGGCTGAGGCAGGAGAATCACTGGAACCTAGAAGTCTGAGGTTGCTGTGAACTATGATGATGCCATGGCACTCTAGCCTGGGCAACAGAGCAAACCTCTGTCTCAAAAAAAGCGAAAGAAAGAGAAATCTTAGAATATAAGCATGGAAGACAAAGGGCAACGGAATTGTGGCTCAAATGGAGACAGGCTCCTGCCCTCAAAGGCTCTGCACAGGTGGGTGTGAGCACTGACTCAGCAGGTGATGACAGACGATGGAGCTTGCTCATAGTCAGTGCGATGGACAAGGTCATTTCCATCTCATCCCACCTCAACTGTGATCCCAAGCTGGCCTTAGGGAGTGAGTTTTGTCTCAGCTATATCATTTTCCTTATAATTAATAAGATCATTTTCTATTTTGGGACCTCAGGGTTATTCTGAGAAGAGTACAGGGTTGTTTGTTTTTTTCCCCATCAAATAAAGAATAAAAGGAATAAATCCTGCCATCCACACTCCATAGGATTTCTAGGACCAATGCCAGTCCAATAAAATGTCACCACTTACTTTTTTCTTCTTTCTGCTTTTCTGTACTCTCCAAATTTTTGATAACAGCCTATATTTGTTTATAATGGGAAAAAGTAGACTCTATTCTTAAAAAAAAAAACATCTTTGCCTACCAAATCATACTCTCCAGGATTTTAAGGACAGAGGTAAGAGAATCTGAAGATATTCCACCTCCCAAGACAAGAAGAGAACTAAACCTTGGCAATTTCCCAAGCATATAACCATCAGCAGGTCTGCAAAGCCATTCCCAGTTTCCTGCTGGTCTAGCTAAGGCTGGAACCACAGGACCAGCACATCCCACACCCCTTCCCCAGGCTTCCGAGTGCTCCAGGCCCAGCTTCAGCCCCAACTCAACCTTCCCTGGCCCCGTTGTTCTTCCTCCATTAAAATCCGCTGCCCTGAAAACTGGCATGAATATAATTTGATGGCCCAAAAACCTAACTCCAGGGATGGCATCTGAGAATCTCCCAGGTGGGATAAAGTATATGTGGCAAACGTTTACAGTTGGGGAAGACTGGCCAGCTGCTCATTACAGCCCTCTTGCAGCTTCTCTGCGGATTTAAAATAGTTTCAAAGTAAAAAAAAAAAAAAAAAAAGGAAGGAAAAAAGAACCAGGCAAAACTAAGTCATAGGATTGGAAGTCAGGATAGTGGTTGTGTTTGAGAAGGACTGGGGGATAACGATCCAGTCTGGGGTGCTGGGGTGCTGGCACATTTTATTCTGGAATTAAATGGTTTTCACACTTTCACTGACATGCATGCTTTCACTTGGTGTATTCTTCATACAGATGCTTTAGTTCACAATAAACAGACATAAAATTATTTATTTTATTTTATTATTATTTTTTTTTTTTTGTAGAGACAGAGTCTCACTGTACCGCCCTCGGGTAGAGTTCCGTGGCTTCACACGGCTCACAGCAACCCCCAACTCTTGGGCTTACACGATTCTCTTGCCTCAGCCTCCCGAGCAGCTGGGACTACAGGCGCCCGCCACAACGCCCGGCTATTTTTTTGTTGCAGTTTGGCCGGGGCTGGATTTGAACCCACCACCCTCGGCATATGGGGCCTGCGCCCTACTCACTGGGAAAGCACCAGGGGGTCATGAGAACACTCTAGCACTAGGATGCGACCACCTCTGCTCTGCCCAGCTGACTGGCCAAGCCCCCAGGGCAGCTGCCTCCCCTCCTCACCCAGTGTTGAATTCCAGACCCAAGGTCTCTGTCTGGGGTCCCAGCTGCTTCATACAAAAGTCCAAATAACAGTGCTATCAACTCCCCATTTTTGAAAACAACCAACAGAGTTAGCCCCCTTGCTCCGTGGCAATTATTCTCTCTTCAAATAGACAATTTGTCACCATTAACTGGATGGTGGAACTTTCATTTATAAGGTGATCCATCTAGAAAATAATGTAGTGTCCACCATAATTCCCATTTCCTAAGCATGTTGAGCAATTTTTTATTTCAAGGAAAGCAAGGGAAATCATTTTCTGTAACTGAACGCAGTCTTGTGCTTAAATCATCTCAAAACAGCTTACATTTTAAAGTGGAATTACACCTTTGAGAGGCACAGCACAGACAGGCCCCTTTGGGGAGTTAATTTTCAAAATAAAAATAACGATGAATAATCTCTGGTTTGACGCGTGCTGACAGGCGTCAGCTCACCTCTCACAACTTCTATTCCCTCCCAGGGCACGAAGCAGATACTTTTATAGAGTTGCAGATTTCCCATTAGAAGGATTTCCTGTGATAACATGGGTTTGTTCTTGCTGGTATATGAAAACCATTACTCTTTCTAATGGAAACAGTAACTTCTGAACAAAGTACGTAGGTGGCCTCCCATGATCATCAACCTACCTGTGTGAGTGATTACTTTAAACCAAAGAAACTTGAGAGATTATCTTTTACGTATTTTTGCTGCTCATGATCTCCATCATAGAGTCCAGAAGCTCCTTGGCTACAGTCACGGACTGACAAGGTCTGGGATTCCATCAGCGTCTCCAAGTCGTCAAATCTAATTCCCATTGTTCTCATGTGAACCATTGGCTGACCCAGAGTTCCGTGCTCCGGGGATCATCTGGTGCCCCTCTGCCCACCAGCATGCCTCTGGACTACATCACTCCAGTTGACAGACACAATCAAAGCACCCAACTCATTTTAATACCAACCTTTGCAAAATGCAAGTACAACAACAAATCTGTTATCCTGAAGCCACAGCCAGAAATGATGGTGGGAGGGGAGGGTATCACTGTTCTAAATGTTTCTGCCTTTTTCTCCTTCAGTTACACCAGTGTTTCACAACCAGGGGCAATTTTTCCCCTGGGGGGGGCATTTGGCAATGTCTGGAGACATTTATTATTGTCACAACCGGGTAGGGGGGTGCCCCTTGAATCCAGAGCATAGAGGCCAGGGTTATTGCTAAACATCCCAGAATTCACAGGATGACTCTTAGCACAAAGAACTATCCCAACCCATTGTGAATAGTGGCCGGGTTAGATCACCAGCCATTTACCGTGGTCTGTGCTGTGTATCTTTAAGGAGTAGCAGTGACTTGTCCATTCTGTCTACTGTGATGAAACTCTGGGGATTGCAGGTTTGGGGAGCACTTAGGAAGAAGTTGTGGCCTCCGGGAGCCTGTTCATCATCATCAAGAGTGAGTCACATCAAAACATCACATTTCCTCGGGCGGTGCCTGTGGCTCAGTGAGCAGGGCGCCGGCCCCATATACCGAGGGTGGCGGGTCCAAACCCAGCCCCGGCCAAACTGCAACAAAAAAATAGCTGGGCGTTGTGGCGGGCGCCTGTAGTCCCAGCTACTCGGGAGGCTGAGGCAGAAGAATCACCTAAGCCCAGGAGTTGGAGGTTGCTGTGAGCTGTGTGATGCCATGGCACTCTACCAAGGGCAATAAAGTGAAACTCTGTCTCTACAAAAAAAAAAAAAAAAAAAGATGGAGACTTTAAAACATCACATTTCCTCTCTCCATGGGACCTGCATTCTGTGGATTGCAGCACCTCTGATTTCTCTCACATTGTCCGTGTGAATTAGATGAAGCCATATGGGCAGGATGTCAGCACACCAGGGAGACTCTTTGTCAGATGCATAACCAAACTTGCACAGTGACCCCAGGTGTGGGTGCCAGAGGCTTTGCCCTCACCCTGTTGTGGGGGACGTTTCTATCATGATTTGAACAAAGTCGCAGAAGGTCTTCTTATGAGATCCTGGGAATAACACCACGGACAGGGAATGCTGATATTCTGGTGGGTGAGACACAATTTAAACAGACCTCAATGGGTTTATGATGGAATTAACCAGCCACACAGCAATAATAGGTAGACTTAGACGTCTTAATGGCTTTCAAAGCACTTTCGCCCTGGGCTATTTGATTTGCTCATCATCATGCGTCTGTAATGGGGCTGGGTCTCCCGACTCCCAGCCATTGTCCTTTCCACAGCTCCCCTTGCAGGGGGGTGTACAAGAGTCTGCACCCAGGTTCAAACCTCTCCTGCTTGGAGTACAGAACAGGGGACAGAGTATGTCTGAGAAAGGATTTTAGTTGGGCGCAAACTCAAAACGTGTTAACTTGGTTGCGTAAGTCAAAGATGGCGTCAAGGAAAAGGAAGGAGGCGAGGCCATTCCTCTCTGCCCTCAATATGGTTTGATGTTTAGTTCTGGCTACCACATCTAAAATCAGTACTGACAGCAAGAGGTCACTCACAGGGGGGTGACTAAGGTCATAAAGAACATCTGTGTCCAGTAAAAAAGAGCTGCTCCTTAGCCTCACCCTAGGGAGCCCACCATGGCCATCTTCAATATCATCTCTGGATGAGATGAATTTATGGGATTCTCTGTGGTCCCAGAGGAAAGAAGCAGGACTCGTGTATATTCAGGGGAAATAATTTAAGCTTAACAGAAACAAGACCTTCCTAGCCATTAGGTCCCAGTGCTAACTGATGGCCCTCCAGCCCTGAAAATGCTCAGGCCCAGAAACGGGATTCTGACGGAGGTGGGTAATTAACTGCCTTGTTTGCTCAATCAACAAATACATTCCTGGGAGCTGAGGAGATGGAGGGAACAAAAAGACAAAATTCCATCCCTACAGAGTTTAGCGAGTCGGAAATGGCAGGAAGGACTGCGGACACTTGGGCTTCTGACAATAATCAAAAACTTGCGATCAGATTTCTCCCATCACTGTTACTCCAACATTCGGGTCCTTAAAACTTAAAGAAATTAGAAATGCAACAACTGCAATGTGTGAGGGTCCTACCTAAAGAAAGTGTGGGCCTTTTCCTATCAGCCTGGGATCTGGGTCTCTTAAATCAGTAATCAATGATCAATGAGTCAAATATACGATATTCTGAGATCAACAAGCAGGACCTGTCCCCTCTAAAATCCCTTCCTGCTCAGAGACACTGGGACTCTATAAAAAGACATCTGTGGCTTCCCACAGTGTTTCTTTCTGAAACAGATCTGAGCTGCCCATGAGAACTCACCAGAAGCTCATTAGCCAAAAGGAGGAGCAGGAATCGGGGGAGGTTAACGGGTAAGGGTGGGGACATGGAAAATGAATTATAAGTGAATGTGTATAAATGGGTCAAAAACCCGTGAGCCCAGACCCCAGAGAAGCCACATAATCCCCCTCAGACTCTGATGTGCAGAGGCCACTGAGGAAAGGGTCCCATCCACACCCTCAGCCACAGTCAGGATGGTGACCTCATAAGCTGACCTGCACAGAACTGTGACCCCATAAGCTGTTCTCCACAGACTGGGGAGACTGCCGAGCTGCTCTGCCTCCTAGTCTCCAAGTCTCTCCCCATAAGATGTGCCCCCAAGTCATCCTTGTCCTGCCTCTGCAAATTCCTAGTTGTCCACCTTAACCCCTGCGCTATGGCCTACAAAAGACAAAGGCAGCTAACAGGACCGTGGGCTGACGTGACATTGGCTGCTGCTTCTCCCTGTTTGGAGGGGCCCCTGAGCTAACACTATGGGGAAAGAGAAAGACGACTGGTCCCCACACATGGGGTTTGTAAGACGAGGAGGTGGAAGAGAAGCCAGCTGCAGGCAAGAAGGCTTCTGGGAAGCACCCCAGGATGGTCATGTCCCATCCTGTCCCTACAGCAAGGGCGGCAAAGGCACAGAAGCGCCAGCCCCTCACCCAGTGCCAGCAGCGGTGACAGGGCCTGGTGAGGTGGGGAGGCTATGACAATGGCACCCAGCAGCGGGTGGCCCCTGAGCACCCTGCTCTCTTCCTGTACCCCAAGGGAGCTAGGGGACCCTAGTAAAGTCTGACGGCTCTTAGAAAAGAGCCTGCCAGGGCAGGTCAGCCCAGGTGCTGGGGGAAGGGGAGAGCAGGCCAGAATCGGGCACCATCAAGCTCATTTTATCATCCACATCCTACACCCGAGTGGCACTCGCCTGCCCTCACCAACTCGGGTAAGGGTGGGGAAAGAATACAAGAGAGGGTCTGGGCCCTCCCCATCCCCAAGCCCATGTTACCATCCGAGCCAGGAGCAGCTCACAGGGAAAATAACAAGACATCTGAGGAGTGCAACCACTCTAAAGGAAGACCACGCACATCCCGTGTCTATACAGGAAGCAGAATTAATAGACAAAACAGAACAAGAATTCAAAGTAAGCAGATATCCTCAAAGAGATAAGAAAAGATATTGGGAATACAAAGTAGGGACAGGCAGTCATAAAGAACCAATTGGAAACGCTGGCTCTGAGACACAGAATTGCTTTGTTTAATGGGTACAGAATTTCAGTTTGGGAAAATGGAAAACTTCCAGAGATGGATGGTGGTGATGGTTGTACAGTAACGGGAGTGTACTTAATGCCACAGAACTGTACATTTAAACAGGCTTAAAGGGGCAAATTGTTGTCATGTATATTTTAACATGATACAAAAAATATATAGAAATGAATAAATGAATATTTAAATAATGCCATGATGTAAAGACCCTAACATTGTTTCTTTCACTTAGATGTCTAAGAAAAGGAAGCTTTCTAGAAAGAAACATAATAGGTAAAATAAATAAAGGCGATAGTATAAACATCGGTTCATTTAATATTCATTAAGCACCCACTATATGTCAGATGCTATGGCAAGATCTGGGGATGTATCAGGAAACAAAACAGACAAAAAGTGCCACCTTCACGGCCCTCGTATCTGGCAAGAGTGACAGAAAATAAATAAAATGCAGGTGCACCAGACGGCACTACAGAGAAGAGAAAGCAAATGGTGGGGGTTCTATATAGAACAGTGAGGACAGGTGTCATCTGGGAGAGGTCCTGGGCGTCCAGGCTCCTTGTGCTGGCAGAGGGACATGTGCTGCCCAGAGAGCCACAGAAGCAGGTGTCCAGAGCACTCAGGGCTCCAGGGTGCCCTCTGGACTTGGGCAAGGGAAAGAAGGCTGCCAGAGGCACAGACTTATACTTTATTCCTAAAAGAAAACACTTAATAAATAGCCAAAGAATAATCTAATGAGGTTAAGATCATATCAGGGAACTTACCAGAATGCATCAAGAAAGGACAAAGAGAGTGCTCGCTTCGGCAGCACATACACTAAAATTGGAACAATACAGAGAAGATTAGCCTGGCCCCTGCGCAAGGATGTCACGCAAATTCATGAAGCGTTCCATATTTAAAAAAAAAAAAAAGAAAGAAAGAAAAGAAAGGATAAAGAGAAACCGGCCTGGTGGCTCACACCTGTAATCCTACCACTCTGGGAGTCCAAGGTGGGAGGATCCCTTGAGCTCAAGAGTTCAAGACCAGCCTGAACAAGAGCAAGACCCTGTCTCTACTAAAAATAGAAAAAATAAGCTGGGCCTCATGCTGGGTGCCTGTAGTTCCAGCTAGTGGGGAGGCTGAGGCAAGAGGATTGCTTGAGCCCAGGAGTTTGAGGTTGCTGTGAGCTATGATGATACCACAGCACGCTACCCAAGGCAACAAGAGTGAGACTCTGTTTCAAAAGAAAAAAAAAGCAGAAGTAAGGATAAAGAAATGGAAACGGTCTTTAAAATAAAGGAAAGGGAAACAGAAGAAGACTTGTCAACATCCACATAACAGGAGGGCAGAGCGGTGAGTGGAGGAGGGAACAAAGAACTAATAACCAAGAATTTCCCAGAATTAAAGAGAGATGTGAAAACCCTGAAAGTGAGGGTGTGCAGAGTGCTAAGGAAGAGAAACGATGGTGTGCGCCTCTGAAGGGAACGGTAACTCAAGAAGACGTACCAACCACGAAAAGATAACGTACCTGAGAATGTGGCCCCAAGCAATGCAGAGTAACGTCTGACAGAGCTACAGAAACAGACAAATCAAGAGATTTGGTGGGAGACATGAACCACCCCTCTCGGAAAATTGACGGCTCCTACACACAAAAGGCAAAAAACAAAGAGGGAGGGATTTATTACGCCGGAACTAACAAATACAGGGAGCATCCCCCACCACCACCACGAAGAAGGCACATCCTTGTAAAGCACACATAGAACATTCACAAAAATTAAACAGGCACTGGACCATAAAGGAAGCTTCCGTAAATGCCAAAGAGTCAACATCATACAGGCCATGTTTATGACCGTAGTCTAATTAAATTTAAAATTATTAACAAAAGGATGGCTTGCAAATCCAAAATATCTGAGAACTAAAAGAACATTCCATTGATACTTACAAAAGGGAAAGTCATAAGGAAAATTTTTAAATATTAAGAACACAGTAAAATCAGTATGTTTTAAATTTATGGGCTGTAAGGAATTCTGCTTCTAATAATGGAGGAATAGCTCATATTGGACCAATCTCCCAAATTTTAAAATATTTTTCAAAAAATCTGAAGATGCCAGAGAGAGACCAAAAGCAGGGCAGAAATTGGTGGAGTTTGGACACTAGAAAGAAAGCATCGGGACTGAGTAAGTTTCTAAGGATTTTTTAAAATAGCTTTTTGCCTGAGGCAAGCATCGGTGTGTGTCATAGAACAGCAAATACTCAGATAGGAAACTGAACTCTTACTTGTAGAATCAGAGGAGAGTCTAGGGTAGCCCAGCAGCTGGAAAATGAAAGAGGAGCCCCAAAAAGAGAGTCACAGAGGGAGGGCTCTGAAGTCTGTGTATAAACTCTGCCCACATCTCTGGCTAACCCCTGAATGGTGCATGTGTGGAGCAAGCTCTGAGCAGCCACCTGAGGCTGTAAGAGTTAGACAGGGATTTTTGCTGCTCCCAATGCAGGGGAGCCAGAGTACAGAGTTGGGAGCAGCAGAAGTTGAGTAGGTGCTAAAACAACGACTCTACATTATTCAGACCGGCATAATGGAACCCTGGATCTCTGCGATGTATCATCCACAGGGTTCCAGAATAAAATCTCAAATTACAGGAGAGACAAGCAGAAGAATGCAATGCACCATCAAGAGAAAAGACAATGACACAAACGTTTGCATTAAGCAAACATCATATTCTGATGTTTGACCTCTTGGCGTCTTGCTGACGCTAGAAAGGCCCAAGTTTCTTAGGATTTTTAGCTAATTCCCTGCGTTAGCTAATTCCCAGAGATAGCAAACAACTTGCCCAGAGTGTCCCTTTCACAGGCAGACCACCAATCTGAAGCCTAGATCCCAACCACCTCCTCTACTGGGGTCTCACACTCACATCACTGCTCCCCTGCCCTAATTGCCCCAGGGCCAGGTCCCAGGCCACCAAGAGACAGACCCTTTGCCCCAGAGCCCACTGAAATTATGTAAACTAGCCAATCCTATGACTGTTCATCTAGCCTCTTCCTTCTCACAGAAACCACCTTAAAGGCTCCTATAGGCATTTTCTCGTTCCCCCTCTGCCCCTGACCAAACCCGGTGCTCCCCTTGTGCCCAGCATAATAAGACAGGTCCCTTCCTCCTGGGAACAGTAAGGAACAAACTATCTTTTCCATGGCAATCATCTCCTAAAATGTTGATCTCACCACAGCTGAATACTAATGACTTTTAAAACAATGTCGAAATTAGAAAACAAAGATTTTAAAGGATCTAGAATAACTGTGCTCAAGTGAGTAAAGGAAAATATCTTTGTCAAGAATGGATGGATAAGTCAGCTCGGCAGATAGGTAGAAACTAATTTATAAAAAATGAAAATTCTATAACTAAAAAATTTTTGAAATATATTCACTGGATTAATGATGACCGAAGATAGAGTTATGAACTTGAGGACTGGATAATTTCTGTTGATTTATCTCAGTGATTCTAAAGTGAAGGTGATTTTTCCCCTAAGGGACATTGGAAATGTCTGGAGATACTTTTGGTTGTTACAACTGGGGCTATGCTACTGGTATTTAACGATAAAGCCCAAAGCAGCTGCGAATTACCCTATAATGCATAAGAAACACTTCCCACACTTGGTGAATAATGATCTAACCCAAAATGTCAACAATGCTGGGATTCATAAAGCCTAATCTATCTGAAAAATGGAAACATGTATGAAAAAAGTGAAGAAGCCTCAGTGATTTGTAAATTATAATAATAATATGAGGCAGGCCGGCACGTGTGGCTCAGTGGGTAGGGTGCTGGCCCCATATACCAAAGGTAGCAGGTTCAAACCCGGCCCCGGCCAAACTGCCACAAAAAAATAGTCGGGCGTTATAGTAGGCACCTGTAGTCCCAGCTATTAGGAGGCTGAGGCAAGAGAATCACCTAAGCCCAGAAGTTGGAGGTTGCTGTGAGCTGTGGGATGCCACGGCACTCTACCGATGGCGATAAAGTGAGACTCTGTCTCTACAAAAAATAAATAAATAAATGAAATAAAAAATAATAATATGGGAGGCGGAGCAAGATGGCGGCCGAGTAACAGCTTCCTTGCATCTGGGCACCGTGAGTCTGGGGAGATAGGACTCCAGGCATCTCTAGCTGGTGGGATCTGCCTATCATCACTCCTAGGAGGATACAGGGAGTCAGCGAGAGACTTCTGGACCCCAAGAGGAGGACTAAAACAGTGGAAAACCGGCAAGTGGTCGCGAGTGTTCAATCCGTCTAAACCCGCCCACAACTGTAAGTTCAGTAGCAGCGAGACTGCAAACCAGAAAGGCCTTACCTGTGAACTGTTTTGGTGTCCTTGGACTTGGCACTGAGTTGAACTACCTTGGGGAGGGCCTGAGCGGGAGTGCGGAGAACTTTGACCGTTGTCTGGGGCCCCAGTCTGAGCCACTGAGTCAGACGGAGCTAATAGTGTTTGGCAGTGGGTCACACGGAACCATTGTCAGTGATCTGCCCTGGCAGGCTCCGCCCTCAGGGTAGCAGAGCTAGAAACAGGTGGGAGCTGGTAACCCAGCAACCAAGTAGCCTAAGGGTGGGGTCTGAGCCGCCTTGCAGCCCTAACCCTCGGGGGCAGAGTGAGACCAGTTTTGGCACACTGGGTAAGTGGATAGCCACTTCAGCAGTGATTCCAGTGAGAAAGCTGAGAAAGCTTCTGCTCAGCAAGTTTACAAGTTCAAAGTGCCTTTAAGTGGGCTGAAGAGAGATTTAGAATGTCTACCTGCTGGGGCTTGAGAAATCAGCAGCCTCCAGTCGTATCAGAACTGTGATTAACATCTCATACCCCAGAAGACCACATGTTGCCCAGACAATATTCAATAACATATACAAACTGCTTTGTTTTTGGTTGTGTATTTTTTTCTTTTTTTTTGTTTGGTTGTTTTTTTGGTTTATTTTGACGTTGTTGATGTTCTTTTGTTTTTTAATTTCAATCTTTTCCATACAGATCCCTTTTTCTTTCTCAATTTTTCTAGTTTAATTATAATTTCCCATTGATGCCTTTTTTAATAACTAGAACTTCATTTTTGCTAGTGTTTCTACCGATATAATTTGGTTTTTCACCCAATTTTATCCCCGTAAAGTTTTCTGTTTGCTTGTTTTGGTTTGATTTATAGCATTTTTATCTTTCCTCTCTACTTGGTGGAGGTGGGGTACTGATCAGGTCTGATCAGGTTAGCAAAGAGCTGCTGACCTCAAGGGAACCACCCAACTGGGCACCACCAGAAGGTGGGTTTTTTTTTAAGGTTGTGTCAAAGTACCCTACTGTACACCTATATTGCCCTGTGTCCCTCTTTCTGTGCCTCTCTTCTTTTTGTCAATATTCCTTATACCCAGCCCCTCTCCTTTCTCTATCTTTCTTATCACTTGGTCCTCCTTTCTTTCATCCCTTTTTTGCTCTTCAACCTTCTCACCCTTCTGGTCCTATAACCCTTAGTCCACAGGCACAAGAACTTAAAGAGCAAGAGGAAGTGAAAGGAAAATTAGGGCAAGGAAACAGATAAAAGAAATCACTCATGAGGAAGAATCAGCAGAAAACTCCAGGCAACATGAAGAACCAGTCTAGAACAACCCCACCAAGGGACCATGAGGTAGCTACTGCAGATGATTCCACCTGTAAAGAAATGTTAGGAATGACAGAAAGGGAATTTAGAATACACATGTTGAAAACAATGAAAGAAATGATGGAAACAATGAAGGAAATTGCTAATAAAGTGGAAAATAACCAAAAGGAAATCCAAAAACAGTATCAAATAAGAGGTGAACGATATGAAGAATATAAAAAGGATTTAGCAGACCTGAAGGAACTGAAGCAGTCAATTAGGGAACTTAAAGATGCAATGGAAAGTATCAGCAACAGGTTAGACCATGCAGAAGAAAGAATTTCAGAGGTAGAAGACAAAGTTCTTGAGATAACTCAGACAGTAAAAGAGGCAGAAAAGAAGAGAGAGAAAGCAGAACGTTCACTGTCAGAATTATGGGACTTTATGAAGCGTTCCAACATACGAGTTATAGGAATTCCAGAAGGGGAAGAAGAATGCCCCAGAGGAATGGAAGCCATACTAGAGAATATTATAAAATAAAATTTTATAAATATAACATCACCAAAGATTCTGACACACTGCTTTCAGAGGGATATCGGACCCCAGGTCGCCTCAACTCTAACTGAGCTTCTCCAAGACACATTGTGATGAACCTGTCCAAAGTCAAGACAAAAGAAAAGATTCTGCAAGCTGCCAGGAGTAAGCGCCAGTTGACCTACAGGGGCAAATCCATCAGAGTGACCGCAGACTTCTCTAATGAAACTTTCCAAGCAAGAAGACAATGGTCATCTACCTTTAATCTACTTAAACAGAACAATTTTCAGCCCAGAATTCTGTACCCTGCTAAGCTAAGCTTCAAAATTGACGGAGAAATCAAATCATTTACGGATATACAAACATTGAGGAAATTCGCCACAACAAGACCAGCTCTACAGGAAATACTTCAACCTGTTCTGCACACTGACCACCACAATGGATCAGCAGCAAAGTAAGAACTCAGAAATCAAAGGACAGAACCTAACCTCCACACTGATGCAAAAGATAAAACTAAGCAATGGACTCTCACCAAATAAGACGAATACAATACTACCACACTTATCAATTATCTCAATAAATGTTAATGGCTTGAATTCCCCACTGAAGAGACATAGATTGGCTGACTGGATTAAAAAACACAAGCCATCCATTTGCTGTGTGCAAGAAACACACCTGGCTTCAAAAGACAAATTAAAGCTCCAAGTCAAGGGTTGGAAGACAATTTTTCAGGCAAATGGAATTCAGAAGAAAAGAGGAGTTGCAATCTTATTTTCAGATACATGTGGATTTAAAGCAACCAAAGTCAAAAAAGACAAAGATGGTCACTTTATATTGGTCAAGGGAAAACTACAACAAGAAGACATTTCAATTCTAAATATTTATGCACCCAATTTAAATGCTCCCAGATTCTTGAAGCAGACCTTACTCAGTCTGAGCAATATGATATCTGATAATACCATCATAACAGGGGACTTTAACACTCCTCTTACAGAGCTGGACAGATCCTCTAAACAGAAATTAAACAAAGATATAAGAGATTTAAATGAGACCCTAGAACAACTATGCTTGATAGACGCATATAGAACACTCCACCCCAGAGATAAAGAATATACATTCTTCTCATCACCCCATGGAACATTCTCCAAAATTGATCATATCCTGGGACACAAAACAAATATCAACACAATAAAAAGAATTGAATTTTTACCTTGTATCTTTTCAGACCATAAGGCATAAAGGTGGAACTCAACTCTAACAAAAATGCTCGACCCCACCCAAAGGCATGGAAATTAAACAATCTTCTGTTGAATAACAGATGGGTGCAGGAAGAAATAAAACAGGAAATCATTAACTTCCTTGAGCATAACAACAATGAAGACACAAGCTACCAAAACCTATGGGATACTGCAAAAGCAGTTTTGAGAGGAAAATTCATCGCTTTAGATGCCTACATTCAAAAAACAGAAAGAGAGTGCATCAACAAACTCACAAGAGATCTTATGGAATTGGAAAAAGAAGAACAATCTAAGCCTAAACTCAGTAGAAGAAAAGAAATATCCAAAATCAAATCAGAGATCAATGAAATTGAAAACAAAAGAATCATTCAGAAAATTAATGAAACAAGGAGTTGGTTTTTTGAAAAAATAAATAAAATAGATAAACCATTGGCCAGACTAACTAGAAATAGAAAAGTAAAATCTCTAGTAACCTCAATCAGAAACGATAAAGGGGAAATAACAACTGATCCCACAGAGATACAAGAGATCATCTCTGAATACTACCAGAAACTCTATGCCCAGAAATTTGACAATGTGAAGGAAATGGATCAATATTTGGAATCACACCCTCTCCCTAGACTTAGCCAGGAAGAAATAGACCTCCTGAACAGACCAATTTCAAGCACTGAGATCAAAGAAACAATAAAAAATCTTCCAACCAAAAAATGCCCTGGTCCAGATGGCTTCACACTAGAATTCTATCAAACCTTCAAGGAAGAGCTTATTCCTGTACTGCAGAAATTATTCCAAAAAACTGAGGAAGAAGGAATCTTCCCCAACACATTCTATGAAGCAAACATCACCCTGATACCAAAACCAGGAAAAGACCCAAACAAAAAGGAGAATTTCAGACCAATCTCACTCATGAATATAGATGCAAAAATTCTCAACAAAATCCTAGCCAATAGATTACAGCTTATCATCAAAAAAGTCATTCATCATGATCAAGTAGGCTTCATCCCAGGGATGCAAGGCTGGTTTAACATACGCAAGTCCATAAACGTTATCCACCATATTAACAGAGGCAAAAATAAAGATCACATGATCCTCTCAATAGATGCAGAAAAAGCATTTGATAAAATCCAGCATCCTTTTCTAATTAGAACACTGAAGAGTATAGGCATAGGTGGCACATTTCTAAAACTGATTGAAGCTATCTATGACAAACCCACAGCCAACATTTTACTGAATGGAATAAAACTGAAAGCTTTTCCTCTTAGAACTGGAACCAGACAAGGTTGTCCTCTGTCACCTTTACTATTCAACATAGTGCTGGAAGTTCTAGCCAATACAATTAGGCAAGACAAGGAAATAAAGGGAATCCAAATGGGAGCAGAGGAGGTCAAACTCTCCCTCTTTGCTGACGACATGATCTTATACTTAGAGAACCCCAAAGACTCAACCACAAGACTCCTAGAAGTCATCAAAAATACAGTAATGTTTCAGGATATAAAATCAATGTCCACAAGTCAGTAGCCTTTGTATACACCAATAACAGTCAAGATGAGAAGCTAATTAAGGACACAACTCCCTTCACCATAGTTTCAAAGAAAATGAAATACCTAGGAATATACCTAACGAAGGAGGTGAAGGACCTCTATAAAGAAAACTATGAACTCCTCAGAAAGGAAATAGCAGAGGATATTAACAAATGGAAGAACATACCATGCTCATGGATGGGAAGAATCAACATTGTTAAAATGTCTATACTTCCCAAAGCAATCTACCTATTTAATGCCATTCCTATCAAAGTACCTACATCGTACTTTCAAGATTTGGAAAAAATGATTCTGCGTTTTGTATGGAACCGGAAAAAAACCCATATAGCTAAGGCAGTTCTTAGTAATAAAAATAAAGCTGGGGGCATCAGCATACCAGATTTTAGTCTGTACTACAAAGCCATAGTGGTCAAGACAGCATGGTACTGGCACAAAAACAGAGACATAGACACTTGGAATCGAATTGAAAACCAAGAAATGAAACTAACATCTTACAACCACCTAATCTTTGATAAACCAAACAAGAAATTACCTTGGGGGAAAGACTCCCTATTCAATAAATGGTGTTGGGAGAACTGGATGTCTACATGTAAAAGACTGAAACTGGACCTACACCTTTCCCCACTCACAAAAATTGATTCAAGATGGATAAAGGACTTAAATTTAAGGCATGAAACAATAAAGATCCTCAAAGAAAGCATAGGAAAAACACTGGAAGATATTGGCCTGGGGGAAGACTTCATGAAGAAGACTGCCATGGCAATTGCAACAACAAAAATAAACAAATGGGACTTCATTAAACTGAAAAGCTTCTGTACAGCTAAGGAGACAATAACCAAAGCAAAGAGACAACCTACACACTGGGAAAGGATATTTGCATATTTTCAATCAGACAAAAGCTTGATAACTAGGATCTATAGAGAACTCAAATTAATCCACATGAAAAAGGCCAACAATCCCATATATCAATGGGCGAGAGACATGAATAGAACTTTCTCTAAAGATGACAGACGAATGGCTAACAAACACATGAAAAAATGTTCATCATCTCTATATATTAGAGAAATGCAAATCAAAACAACTCTGAGATATCATCTAACCCCAGTGAGAATGGCCCACGTCACAAAATCTCAAAACTGCAGATGCTGGCGTGGATGTGGAGAGAAGGGAACACTTTTACACTGCTGGTGGCACTGCAAACTAGTACAACCTTTCTGGAAGGAAATATGGAGAAACCTCGAAGCACTCAAGCTAGACCTCCCTTTGATCCTGCAATCCCATTACTGGGCATCTACCCAGAAGGAAAAAAATCCTTTTATCATAAGGACACTTGTAGTAGACTGTTTATTGCAGTTGAATTTACAATCGCCAAAATGTGGAAACAGCCTAAATGCCCACCAACCCAGGAATGGATTAACAAGCTGTGGTATATGTATACCATGGAATACTATTCAGCCATTAAAAAAAATGGAGACTTTACATCCTTCGTATTAACCTGGATGGACGTGGAAGACATTATTCTTAGTAAAGCATCACAAGAATGAAGAAGCATGAATCCTACGTACTCAATCTTGATATGAGGACAATTAATGACAATTAAGGTTATGGGGGGGAAGCAGAAAGAGGGATGGAGGGAGGGGGGTGGGGCCTTAGTGTGTGTCACACTTCATGGGGGCAAGACATGATTGCAAGAGGGACTTTACCTAACAATTGCAATCAGTGTAACTGGCTTTTTGTACCCTCAATGAATCCCCAACAATAAAAAAAATAATAATAATAATAATAATATGAGGTCAAATACAGTAGAACTTCAATAAGTTGGCCCCATCCAGTGGACGGTAACAAACTTGTCCACATACAGAGGAGTCAACATGAGTAAGCAGCCCGACTGTACTGAAACGTCCATGTGCTTTACTTCCTTGTACAGCTGTTTTTAGAGAATGTCATATGAAATCATAATAATAAAAACAGTAAAATCACACATATGGTATCATACAAAACCAATACATTTACAGTTTTTTCATGGTTGAATCATTCTCTCTGAACAGAGTCGATCTTGATCTGTTTCTTGTCCTTGTTACAAACGTTAAGTGGAGAAAGCACTCTTGGCACTGGCTACACCACTCAGCATACCTGGGCATTTGTCCACAGCCAAGGATTTCTACTACATTATCAGATGCCCGACATCCTCTTCTTTTGGAGTCTTTTGAAGCACAATTTCTGTGCTTCTTCCATGTCATCAGCTCCTTCATGTGCTTTTATGCTGGTCTGTACTTGGGTCAATGTGGCTTAGAAAATTGCTTCTGGGTCAGGTTTTTTATCAGTTTCCGGCTTAATGTGGCTTCATTGACTTCATCAAGGAGAGTTTTCCTCCTTTTCCACTGTAGGTTGCTGCTTTCCTTACCATGTCTCTCCAAGTACTCGTATTTATGTTTTTGGATGTTGTCAACTGTGATCCTGCTAACATCAAAATATTCTACCATCTTTCTGCTCTCCAGAAAATATAGAAGATCAACCTTTTCCTTCAATGTCAGCTCTTAGAATTCTTTCCTTTGGGCCATCATGGCTCTACTGTAAAATTTTTCAGTAATTGTAGGATATATCTATGATTCAGACTAGTCCTTCATGTTGAAAAAAAATCTTCCAGGTGAGTTTACTTTTGTGGTATAGGATTGGGTCGGTCATTATGGAGGATAGGTCCGAGAATATCCTGGAGAGCGGCCTTCAGACATATGAAAAAATGCTCATCTTTAATCATCAGAGAAATGCAAATCAAAATTACTTTGAGATATCATCTAACTCCAGTGAGACTAGCCTATATCACAAAATCCCAAGACCAGAGATGTTGGCACGGATGTGGAGAAAAGGGAACACTTTTGCACTGCTGGTGGGAATGCAAATTAATACATTCCTTTTGGAAAGAGATATGGAGAACACTTAGAGATCTAAAAATAGATCTGCCATTCAATCCTGTAATCCCTCTACTGGGCATATACCCAGAAGACCAAAAATCACATCATAACAAAGATATTTGTACCAGAATGTTTATTGCAGCCCTATTCATAATTGCTAAGTCATGGAAAGCCCAAGTGCCCATCGATCCACGAATGGATTAATAAATTGTGGTATATGTACACCATGGAATATTATGCAGCCTTAAAGAAAGATGGAGACTTTACCTGTTTCATGTTTACATGGATGGAGCTGGAACATATTCTTCTTAAAGTATCTCAAGAAGGGAAGAAAAAGTACCCAATGTACTCAGCCCTACTATGAAACTAGGGCTTTCACATGAAAGCTATAACCCAGTTACAACCTAAGAATAGGGGGTAGGGGGGAAAGGGAGGGGAGGGAGGGGGGAGGTGAGCAGAGGGAGGGGATTGGTGGGATTAACCAGCGGTGCATCTTTTAAGGGTATATGTGAAACTTGGTAAATGTGGAATGTAAGTGTCTTGGCACAGTAACTGAGAGAAGGCCAGGAAGGCTATGTTAACCAGTGTGATGAAAGTGTGTCAAACGGTCTGTGAAGCTAGTGAATGATGCCCCATGATCATATCAGTATACACAGCTATGATTTAATAAAAAAAAAAAAAAGAAAGAAAAAAAACTTCCACAACATGTGATAAACAATAGGACATTAGGCCTAATCAAGCATGTGGTAATAATAAAACATGAAAAAGAACTTACACTAGAGGAAAAATTATACAACTAAGGGGCGAAGCCTACACCTCTACTCCTTGGGGTTAATAAAAGGTAAATTGATACCCTACGTCACAGTCCAAGTGGTCAAGATACAACGTACAGAGGTGGTCAGTATAAAGAGGTCAGTCTTCCACTGAGTACATGTGGTGCACGCCTGGTCTATGAAAATCAAAGCTTGACCAGCTTAAGGAGGTGGTCAAGTATGGAGGTTCTACTGTATATGTACGATTGAAATCCCAGAAGAAGAGCGTAAGAACAAGGCAGGGAAAAAGAGGCCAAAATTTCCCCAAATTTACTGATTCAGAATCAAGAAGCTCAGTAACCCTCAAACAAAATAAAGAAGAAGCAAACAAACAAAAACCCTAAGCTTGTCACGGTCAAAGACAAAGGGGAAATCTGGAAAGCAGCCAGAGACAGCTCTACATCATATAAAGGGAACAACCAGATAAAAGCTAAATAGCTTCTTTTCAAAACAAGAATCCAGAAGAGAGGGAAACATCTTTAATGTGCCAAAAGGAAAAAAACACTGTGTATCCAGAACTTTATACCCAATGAAAATATCTACCAATAATGAAGGCAAAATAAAGACCCATTGAGAAAAAATACATATAAGAAAATTCACCACCAGCAAATCTTCCCTATGAAAAAATTAAATGAAATTCTTCACGCTGAAGAGAAATGATACAAATGGGACCTGTGATTTCAGAAAGGAACAAAGACACTTCAAAATGGGTAGGTTATGAAAGATATCAATTTCAAATTGTATATAAAACCAGCACGTTGTACCCCATGATTGCATTAATGTACATGGCTATGATTTAATAAAGAAAAAAAGATGATAGACAAAAAAAAAAATCAAATAAAATAAAAGATATCATTTTCCTTTCTTATTTTCACAAAATACATGTGACTGTTTATATTAAAAAAAATATGTATGTTTATAGAATATGTATAGTGGATGTAATACACATGACAAATATAACACAAAGGAGTAGAAACAAATTAAACTATATAGTTGCAAGATTCTTAGAATTTACATGAAGTGGTACAACTAATAACTATACAAAGGCTGTGGAAAGTTAATATACTCTCTAGTACAACCACCAAAACCATGTACAATACGCAAAGAGGCACTGCCTAAAAGCCAGTGGACAAATGACAAGAAAATTATTTTACAACATTCTATTACCCCGCAGAGCAATAAAAAACAAGTGAGACAAACAGGAAATAGGTATCAACATGGTTACACCTAAGAAAGTGTGGGGAAAACCCTTCGAGATGTAAGCCTAATAAGGAAAGATTCATGAAGAAGACCCCAATGGCAATTGGAGCAGTAACAAAAACAAATGAATTGAATTTGATGGAGTTAAAAGGTTTCTGCACAGCCAAGGACGCAATCAACAAAGCCAATAAACAGCCTACGGCGAGGGAGAAGATGTTTGCATGCCACAGCATCTGACGACAGGCTGACAACCAGAATCTACAAAAAACTCAAGCAAATCAGCAAGAAAAGATTAAACAACCCTATTAATAACTGGGCAAGGAACATGAAGACAAACTTTTCTGACAAAGACAGACTAATGGCCAAGAAACACATGAAAAAAAATATTCATCATCTGTAATTATCAGGGAAGTGCAAATCAAAACCACACTGAGCTATCACCTAACCCCAGTGAGCTCCCATCATGAAGTCCCAAAGCAACAGATGCTGGTGTGGATGCAGAAAGAATGGAGCACCCATACATACCTACACTATTGGTGGGACTGCAAACTAGTACAATCTCTATGAAAAGTAATACAGAGATTCCTCAAAGGACTAAAAGCAGACCTACCATTTGATCCTGCAATCCCTTTAGTAGGTATTCACCCGAAGGGAAAAAGACAGCTTATCATAAAGACACTTGCACTCAAATGTTTATTGCAGCACAATTCATAATCATAAGATGTGGAAACAATCCATGTCCTTCAATACATGAGTGGATGAATAAATTGTGGTATACGTATACCATGGAATATTATTCAGCCATAAAAAAGACAGAGATCTGGTATCTTTTACAACCTAGATGGAATTGGAGACAGTTCTCATAAGTAAAGTATCACAAGAATGGAAAAACAAACCCACATGTGCTCCATACTAAATTGGAAATAGTTGATCAACACCTATGTGCTCACATGAAAACAAAACCTCAATGAAATTCACAGAGGGAGGGGGGAGATGGAGATGGGTAAATTCCACCCATGGGTACACTGCACAGATATATTGCAAACTTTCTTGGAGAAGGACACACCTATAACTCTGACTTTAACCTTGCAAAAGCAAATTATTTAACCAAAACAGCTAGCTGTACTCCCATAATAATCTGAAATTTTAAAAAAATTATAAAGTGCCTAGGAATAAATTTAACAAAAGATATGCAAAATCTCTCCACTGAAAACTAGAAAACATTGCTGAGGGAAATTAAAGACCTAGATAAATGGAGAGATAGATCATCTTTGTGGATTGGAAGACTCGATGTTTAAAAGATAAGAATTCTCTCTAAGTGATCTACATCTTTAATACCATCTCAGTGAAAATATGTGCAGGATTTTTACTAGAGATTGACAAGTTGATTCTAAAAGGTATATGGAAAGGTAAAGGAATAATAGATGGAATAATTAAAACCATTTTGAAAAATAACCATGTTGGAGGCCTGACATGAAAACGTATTATAAAGCTGTGGTTATCAAAACAGTGAGGTACAGGCATAAGGACAGACAAATAGATTAGTGGAAAATAATAGAGCCCCAAATTGAACCACCTTTGTCAATTAATTTTAGACCAAGGTGCCAAAGCACTTCAAGGGGGGAAGGAAAATCTTCTTAAAAAATGGAGCTAAATAACTTGACATCAGTATAGAAAGTAACGACCCTGTCTCCTCTCTTACACCATTCACAAAATCAATTTGAAGTGAGTAATAGACCTACATATAAAATCCAATACCACAAAACTTCTAGAAGAAAATATGGCTACAGAGGGGTAAGCAAAGATTCCTTAGAGAGGACAGGGAAAACAAAAACCATAAAAGGGAAAAAAGCAATAAACACTCAGCAAAATTAAAAACTTCTGGTACGGCTTGGCACCTGTGGCTCAAGCGGCTAAGGCGCCAGCCACATACACCTGAGCTGGCAGGTTCGAATCCAGCCCAGGCCCACCAAACAAAAATGATGGCTGCAACCAAAAAAATACCTGGGCGTTGTGGCAGGCACCTGTAATCCCAGCTACTTGGGAGGCGGTGGCAAGAGAATCACTTGAGCCCAGGAGTTGGAGGTTGCTGTGAGCTGTGATGCTACGGCACTCTACCCAGGGCGACAGCTTGAGGCTCTGTCTCAAAAAAAAAAAAGGCGGTGCCTGTGCCAGCCCCATATGCCGGAGGTGGCAGGTTCAAACCCAGCCCCGGCCAAAAACTGCTAAAAAAAAAAAAGTGCCAATGCTTACAACACACACGAATCTCAAAAACGTGCTGAATGAAGGAAGTCTTCCCGTACGTATTATAGGAATTCATGTATATGAAGTTCCAGAACTGGTGGAAATATTTTATGGTGAAAACAATCAGAATGGTAGTTGCCCAGGGGCAAGGGAATATGGACTGTGAAGAGACAGAAGGTAACCTTTGGGGATAAAGGAAATGTTCTGTGTCTTAATAGTTGCGGTTCCATAGCTAGATGCATTTGTCAAAATTCAGCCACGACGCACCTAAGATTATGCATTTCACTATGTTTAAACACACAGGTGTCCCTGAGTCATCTTTGTCTTCAGTTTAAAGCACTCATGATAAAAAAAAAAAAAAATTTCAGGCAAGATAAAAGAGTAAAACTAAAGGGAATGTTATGTAAGTTACAAAGAACTAGAGTTTCATGACTATACTTGAAAAAGTAAATAAACAGCTCATAATATGCATGCTGAAATATTTAGGATAATTAGCGAACAAATGACGTGGCCCTTCAGAGTCTAAAGCGGTTGACTTTCCTTTCAAAGTCAGCTTTCTCGGTGGTGGCACCTGGGGAAAGATGGCTGTCTTCAGAGCCGAAAGTGTCCCCCCAAATGAAGAGCAATATTGTCACTTAAGAGCAATAACAGAGCAGATCCCTTGAACTGTGGGTTCTCGTAAATCTTGTTTGGGGCGGGGGGAAATTTTCAATTCCCACTGGTAGTATGCAAAACAGCCTCCACACTGTAAATCTCCCTTTTCAGTTCTAAAGAGATAAGTTGGACCTATTAACCTTCCATGTTATTTTCAACTTCATTATTTGAGCTGATATGACGAGAGAGCAGCCATGGCTCTCTCTGGAAGAGCGCACGTAAATCGCTTTCTCAAAGGAAATTACTTCTCAGGCCTGAATGTTATTAATCTAAATTCCCCATTAGTCAGATTGTTGCCCATAATAAATATGGAACAGGTTGTGATACTTAGGGAGTCGGCACTCTGTGGATGCCTATGTTTCTAACCCCCTTTCGTGGACCCGTCCCCTTGAAGAGTCTGGCCGCAGGTGGATCCCCTCACAGCTCACTTGAGCCTTGGAACCTGGTCCTGTTCTGGTCTGCCCAAAGCACCTCCACCCTATCCTGTCTCCTGTCCCTCCTGCTTTATCAAAAGGGAAAGCAGCCCCTGGCCTAGGCTCCCCTAGGGAACATCACCTTTCAAGAAAACTCCTAGGAATAGGGTTGAGTCACTGCCTTGGATTAGCTCAGCCTGGAGCTACAAAGACAAGATCCTCACGATCCTTTGGGCAGCCGGCCAGATTATTCACTGGCTGAGACAGGGGTTAGGGGTTAAACTCTTTACAATCTCATTTAAGACACGTTTGGTTCAGCACCAAAGCCTTTACAAATCACACTGTTTTCAGAACCTGGGGAGGTGGGGGGGATGTAGTTTGCTAATTTGCATGTAGCCCAATCCTACCACTTGGACTCCTGGAGAAACTCTTCTCATAAAGACACTCATTTCTGTCAAGGCAAGCTTAGAGATGGAGAAAACTGATGGCCCTGACACAGGGGGCGGGGAACACAAAGGCTTTTTTCTGTTTCTACTGGGGTTTCTTTCCAGGGTAATTATAAGAAGTTTAGAATCCATTCGGAGACTAGGAGTTCATTAAATGAATTTCCATCTGTGTATTCACCACCTAAGAAGTATCACTTTGTACACTACTCGGGTTTTTATTGTGTATAAGTCAGATTGTTAATTTGCAGCAGGCAGCACTGAAAGGATCATTTCAATAGAGCCTGATTATACGAGATGAAGCCGGGTTTTCATTAGGTCTGCCTCTGCACTCCTCAGCTCTGGATGGGGTGCTGGGGTGCCACATGGAGCCCTGTGCAGCGCAGGGAAGCCTAGCACCAGCTTCCAGGGTGCCTGGACCCCTTCCCCACGAGGTCTTCCGGCACACCCCACCTCCCCAGCCTGCTGAGATCCCTCCGAGCCCAGCGTAGAGTCACTCCCATATCTCAATACTGCATAGCCAGTGGCAGCCACCAGGAGAACTCTGATGTGGAAATGGAACTCCTGCAAGATTAGCTGTAGATTCCAAGCACGTCCTGGGTCTATTGATTTTATTTAAGGGATAATGTTCCCAGGGAGGAGGGTGGGAAGCAGAGCAGCTCCTGCTGCGGGCATAGCCCTGGAGTCAAACACAGCTGGCTGAACCCTCTGAGTGACAGGAGGAGAACCAAGATCACAGACGCCAGCTCTGGCTGCAGGCGATTCTCACCCTAGGACAGGGCTGGGGCGGGCAGCATGCTGCCCAGGCTGGGAATGGGGGGTGGGAGGAGTGACACGAGAAGAGGGTAACTGTATTCCTGGGACCAAAAGCAAAGCCCCGCTCTCCACACCAACCCCCAGGCTCTGGTCCTGTGTGATCCACATTACACCCAAAAGCTGTGGGTATCTGCAGGTCCCAAAGGACTGAAGGAAGAGTAAGGGGCCCTAAAAATGTATCCTCATCTCCTCACGGCCTGTTTGTTCTGGTCAGGGTTAGAGTCTTGCAGCTAAATACCCGGCCAGGTCACCTGCCCCAAGGTTTTCAGTAGTCCTCAACCTGGCTGGACATTGGAATCGTTTGAGAAGCTTTTAAATAATACCAACATCTGAGCCCCGCCCCAGCCCACTGAACAGTTTCTGAGCGTGGGCCCTGGAGCTTCAGTAGATTTTAGAAGTTCCCCCCAGGTGGTAATAATGTGCAGATAGGCCTGAAAACCCCTGGCTTAGATCATTTTGAAAAGTTTACCAAAATATTTACCCCAAGTCAGGGATGCACAGGTGAGCACAGGACCAGACTGGCCCCAGGAGGCTCATACGCCACTGGGAGCCCAATTGGCATCACAAAATCTTCCCAAGAGCCAGTTTCTAGAATATTGGTCCCTGAGTCACCAAAGGAAAGCAGCAGGGGCACTTCACAAGGAGGATGGGCTGAAAACTCAGCCCCTTGCTCTGAAGGCTAAGGCGGTGTTCTCCCCACATTGACTCATGTCCACAGCGTTCTTCTAACATGCTTGGTGCCATCTGCAGACAACCAGGAGGAGCCACCCTCTGGGGATCCCAGGGCCTCAGACATTTCCAGGAAGCCTCCCAGAGTGACTAGGTGACCAGAAGGTGGCACTGGTCCATGTGCCCCAGCAGGCAAGCTCTCAGTTTATACACATCCAGGATGACTGTTGGTAAATCACCTAAAAACACCACCCCTGTCCCTCACTACAAATCCCTGCAGGGCAGGCACCCAAGTGTCCAACTCCTTTGTAAAACATTCAGCCTCTCCCAGGACAAGGGAGCCAAATCACCCAGCTCTCTCACAGAGACAACTTCCTTCTCTCTGCCTAGTGAGCCCTCCCCAAAACTCCCTCTATCACATGCTGCATGCTGTCCCTGCTTTGCTGGAGACAGACAACCACTTATTCCTCCTGCTAAAAAGAGACCTAATCTTCAAAGGACCATCTTCATTTTCTTTTTTTTTTTTTTTTTTGAGGCAGAGTCTCACACTGTCACCCTAGGTAGAGTGCCATGGCATTATAGCTCACAGCAATCTCAAAATCCCGGGTTCAAGTGATCCTCTTGCCTCAGTTTCCTGAGTAGCTGGGACTACAGGTGCCCACTACAATGGCCGGGTAATTTTTCTATTTTTAGTAGAGATGGGGTCTTGCTCTTGTTCAGGCTGCTCTCCAACTCCTGAGCTCAGGCAATCCACCAGCCTCAGCCTCCTGGAGTGCTGGGATTACAGGTGTGAGCCACTGTGCCCGGCCCAAAGGACCATCTTTTGATGCTGAAGGATGACACACCCCACCTGGCAACTCCAGTGCCTAAGCAGGGAAAATCTTGGGGAAGAGAATGCCCTGCTGCCGTGACCGTGGACATGTGGAGCCCAGACATCCTCCTGCAGGTGCCAATAAGGGAAATGCAGGGAAAGACGGGTGACCAGGAGGACAGTCCCCAGGACTGACCTCTTAAAAGTCTTCAAGTGTAAGCCTGTGTTTCCAGAATGTTCTCCTGTGCCTCAAAGAAACAGGTCAGCCCAAAACGAGTTAATCCTCCCACAGTCAGAGGTTAGAAGACGAAGCTCCTGCCCGCACACAGAGGTGCAGAAAGCGTTCCAAGCATAATAAATCTGTGAGTGCAGAAGGCCTCTCTCCTCATTTGTTAGTCAGCGATGTGTGAAAATGTTAATGAAGGGAGTTATAATCTATGAGAATTCCACTATTAAAATGTAGTTCACGTTCGAAGGCTTCTGCTTACACACAGCCCACTGTACATCAATCCTCCCCGGGCACTGCTAATAATAGACGTAATTGCCTCACTCTGTCTAGCCACCTTCACCCTGGCAATTCTAAGATTTGCTACAACTGTTATTGTAGAAATTATTTTCATGCTATTAACTTTGAGTTTTATTATATGTGTTCTTAAAAGAAAATAAATGCAGAGAGATTGTAACTGTATATCAGATCCCCGATTGAAAGTATTTTTTAAAATATAACGTAATGACAAAAAGCACTGAAGTAGGGTGATATAATGGTTCCTTCCCTTACTGAAGCCTAAATTAGATTCTGCATTGTAAAAATGCATAAAGGGGTTTCTTTCTTTTCATGGAGAAAATTTCCGTTCTGAAAATGGCAGCACTTTGCTTGTTGCCAAACCAGACAGAGGAGAAGAGCAGAGACCACCTGAGGAGCTGAGAGGCAGCACCTCCCACTTCCCCGTGGGTATTCAACAGACCCGGGGCAGCTCTCTTGGGTGACCCAGCAGGCCTTTACTGAGGGGCCCCGGTAGGTGCCTCGTACTGAAGGTGTCTCCCTCAAACCAGCCCGGCCCAGCCCCTCAAGTCAGCTCCGCACCCTCGGTGCTCCCAGCTCCAAGTGGGCAGGTTTCCCGAGCTTGCAGGGTAGCGGGGAGCTGCTGGTTGCAGGCTTCCAGGCCTGGGACCTAACAGGCAGAGAGCCAGGTGGTCATCAAGTAGAATGTAAGAACTTCCACCAAAACTGGAAATAAGGTTCACAGGACAGTCTCCATGAAACTGGTACAGCAGATATGTGACAAGGGTCCCTTTCTCTGGGCAGTGGCCCCCACATGCATCACAGCAGCATCCCCCACATCACAGTCCCAGGGTGTGACCCTGGCCCCCTGGCAACAGGGGACACCAGAAATCTGGCACTGGACTGAATGCCTGGCAGTCATTTCTTCAGACGGCTGACCTGAACCTGGCTGTCAGCTGAGGGACAAGGACAAGGTGTGCAGAGGCAGAAGACGCAGAGAGGCCAGGTGGCCTTCCAGCCCCTGCCCCAGGTCCTCCCTGAAGCCCACTCTCCTGTGAGACACTGCCCCACCCTCACAATGAGCTCCCTTTTCCTCCTCAAGCCAGCTGGACTTGTTTTCTGTAACTTATGTGCAAAAGAGTCAGAATACAGCAGCCCAGTGCAGAAAGAGCCTGGGACATTTTGTGATATCTAGTTAATTTTCATGGAATGACCCAGAGGTACCGGGTATTGCAATCTTCCCACCCACCCATCCATCTGCCAATCCACCTACCCACCCACTCATCAATCCGTCCGTCTGTCTGTCCAGTAACAGGGGTACTTACTAAGTGCCCACCACAGCCAGGCCCTAGGCTATAGTAATGAACAGATGAATTATACAATTTGCTTCATGAAGCTTTTTGGAGAAGATAAATGTGAAATAAAACCAAAAAAAACCCCACTAAAATACATAAGACCAGTTGTGATAAGTATTGCAAAGGAAAAGCTTGGAATGTGACACAGACTGTGACAGGCTGCCTGTTAGGTTTGTGGGGTGAGATTTAAGCTGAGACTCGGTAAGATGAGGAGGGGTGGTAGAGGGAGCGGGGGTGCCATGGCCTCTGGAACTAGAAGGCAAATATACTTTCTAAGATCACCACATTAAGACAAGACAAATTGGCTCGGTTCCTGTGACTCAAGCCATATACACCTGAGTTGGCGGATTCAAATCTAGCCCAGGCCCGCCAAATAACAATGACAGCTGCGACCAAAAAAAATAGCCGGGTGTTATGGCGGGCACCTCTAGTCCCAGCTACTTGGGAGGCGGAGGCAGGAGAATTGCTTAAGTCCAGGAGTTGGAGGGTGCTGTGAGCTGTGATGCCATAGCACTCTACCCAGGGCAACAGCTTGAGGCTCTATCTCAAAAAAAAAAAAAAAAAGAAAGACAAGACAAATTTACAGGAGTTCACATTGCCCCCCATACACAGATTCCTTCCAGAATTCACATTCGGACAACCTGCCCCAGGGGAGAGTAACCAGGATAAAGACAGCAAACAGGACCCATGACCTGGAACATGCCGTAAGCCCTGGTGACTGCTCCCACACCCCAAGCAGAGTTTCAGGGCATGAAGCATCAACATCGGGTTTAACACAGCAGCCTCAGAAGCCCCCCTCAAAAAAAGTACACCCAAGATTCCAGCGCAAAAATCCCACCTCCACCCTGTACCCTGCACCCCAGGGAGGATGATAGGAAGCCCCGAATCCGAGACCAGCAGTCTGGAGATAGCCTGGTCCCCACCAAGCCCTGCGAGTTTGGGATACTGAGGCAGTTCCCCTCACTCCCACTGCCCAACCCTCCTAGCTAGCACCACTCCAGGTCTCTGGGCACAGAGAGCTAAGTGAGGACTCCTGCAGAGCAAGGGTGGGGACGGCCAGGCAGGGTCCAGCAGAGGAGCCCATGCCATGCTGTGCCACCCCCTCAAGGACAGGGAGCTGGAGCCCAGGCCCCTGCTGCCAGTGACTTTGTGGAAGGACATTGGGTCATGAGAGAAGTACTTGGGACACTAAAGAAGTGAACAAAGGGCTCTTGGGAGTGACATGCAGGTGGAAATGTTTTTCCCCAGGGCTGTGTAGCCCCACACTGAAGGCGCCCATACTGCTTCCACCTGGGCCAGCAGCAAGAGGCCCCTCTCCAGGGTCTGCCCTTTTCCCTCAAGTGGAAGGGACTCTGGATTGCCCATAGCCAGCAAGGAACAGGGAAACATCACTATCACGTCCTAGAATCAGCCCCGGGAGCTTTGCTGCCACCCTCAGCCCCTAGAATTGCCATCACTATCCCCCCACAGGACCATTCCCGGAGTGATCCCAGACACTAACCATCTGCACACCTTCCAGAATGTTCTCAGAGGGTGCTCTGTGGGTTCACAAACAACCAGACTAGGTACAAAAGCAGCGTGTGCTGCAGGCTGAGTGCAGCCCTCAGAGTGTTTAATGTTAAAAATATAGAAAAGCATCTGTTCTCCAAGGCAATAAGAAATGCCTTATGCCCTAAATACATTAAATGCAAAAAATTATGCACTAATATAACGGAAAAAGTAGGATATAAAAATTGTACAGAGCAAGAAGTCAGCTATGTAAAAACACAGAGACAGAAATCTATGACTAGGTAAAAACTGGGGGCAATTGCTAACTTCGTCTAAAGTACTTTTTAAACTTCTCAACTTTTCTTTGAGTGTGTGTTACCATCAGACGTGGCCACACCCTTCACTGGAAATTCTGAAATCCAAAAAGCTCCAGGAACCCAAAGTTGCTTTCTGAAATTTGGTACCTTTGGTGGCAAAACGTAATCTGAACTGACATACATGACCATCCCTATTCATCCCACTTAGTGTGACATTGACAATTTCCACTGTAGAAACATCGATGTGTTTGCTTATAGGGTGTTGTTCAGAAGTCCAGCAAGGCTGTGCCCATGTGTCCACTCAATTACTCTTCCAGAATCCAAAGGATTCTGAGTTCCGTGGCACAGAATTCAGATATAAGAACCACATGGCCAGTGATGGCAGAAGAGGCCCAAGGTTCTAGGTTCAGTCTCATGTCCTCTAGGACTGGCCATGTGACCTGCAGCAGCCACCACCCTCTGGGGCCTCCAGTCTGGATCTGTCCCGTGAAGGATGAAGGTCTTCATGTCTCTGCTGGGTCCGTTGCAGCACCGGGCAAGACTCTTGGTGCTATTGCTGTGCGGTGCAGAGACCCTCACCAGCCCCCTGCCCTCAGTGCAGCTAGCTCCTCTTCCACCCTTGGCTGCCTGGGGCCTACGGAATGAAGGGAGGATTCTGGAGGCTGAGTGGTAGCAGATTGGTAAGTGCCCATCGGGTGAGGCAGCCCCTGCCTCTGCCCCCAGCTGTGTAGGACAGGCCCCCATGGGTGAGACATTAGCACGGCTGCAGGTGAGCATGGGACTACCAGCACTACCGGCAGGATTCAGCGGGTAGGGGTGCTGCCTCTGCAAGAGTGCTTCTCTCTGGAAGAGCCCAAGGGGGTGAGGTCCCAACGGTGGCACTTTAAGGACTTGAATGATAGAGGGCCAGGTAAGGGGCGTTCCTCAGTATCCCACAATGCTCAGCACTAAGATGTCACCTTCTTCACACAGACACAGGGCACTGAACCCTTGACAGCCAAGGTGAGGAGGGAAAGCTCAGTGAGGGGACATAGACTCTGTCCTGAGCACCAGGGGTCCTCTCCCCCACTACCCTGCCACCACCACAGCTTTGTGATTTTTAATTTTCTTCTAATTTTAGGGTTGTAGCAGTATTCTAAGAACCCCTCTAAGTGTTTTAGGGAGATGGTAATGGTCCTACACTAAAATAATTCAACCAACACTATAATTTTAGTGCCACCATCAAAATGAAATAATGGCTGTTTACTATGTTACACCTTTCAAATGACCTTCATTTGAATACAAATTGTGGCTTGAAATTCTAAAAGCTGCTCAATTCCAGAAGGCTGCAAAATACAGGAACCTGAGGAGGGCTGCTCTCCCCACAGCCCCTCCCCAGAGCGCGTGCTGTGCACCGGTCTTTCTCCCAAGCTGCTGGAGACCCATTTGGAGCCTAGATGCAGAACTGCACCGCCCTGCCTGGGGAAAACAGGCCCAGGAGCTGGAGGAGGCTGCAGCGCCTGCTGAGCACATGACGAGAACATTACCTGAGATGCCCCGCCCGCTGTGCTGGAAACCCCAGAGCAGGGAGCAGAGAGAGTTCAGGAAACTTCCTCAGAGGGGACACACCAGCCCTGGCCCACCAGCCATCCCTTCCCTGCCTTTCCACCAGCATCCCAGCCTGCCCTCTGCACTCCCACCTCCAGCCACACAGGTGATCCACCAAGGGTCCTGAACCTCACCCAGGCCCTGCCTCCTCCGTGTCTTTGCCCAGACACCCACCCTGCCTGGTACAGAGGAAGGGAGCTTCCAGGCCAGCACCCAGTTACCCATAAGCATTTGCTGCCCACGGTGGAGATAGAGAGGGACGTGCGTGCAGGTCCAGGAGGCGCCCTCTCTATGCGTGTCCAGCACCTCCGTCCTAGGACAGTGTCTTACTCAGCTTGGTATCCCAAAGGCCCAGCCCTCAACTGTTTGCTGAACTGAAATCTCTTCTCCTAGATCACTGGTCGAGTGAGTCAACCCTGCCCAAAACATGCTCTAATCATTACTAACTTTCGTTTTAAGAACCCAGGCTCAGCATTATATATGTGACTCAGGGTAAGACCAGGATCTCTCTGAACCTTAGTTTCTACATCTGTAAAGTTGTAATAATAAACAATTTACCCTGGAAGGTGCTGTGAAGAGTAAAGGAAAAGATATGCATGAAAAAGCTAAACCCAGAGCCACTGGAACCCAACAGGGGCCATGCCAGTATAAACATGCTGTGCTGTGCCTGTGTGGACACCTCTCTGCTGCCCCCCTCTCTCCAAGGTTCTCTGAAGGCTGCAGGTTCCAACAGTAGGACCCAACCACGTGACCTTTCTCCCATCCAGTGCCTCTGCTATTTGACTGGTTTGGGTCTGGAATATTCTCTTCCCTCCTTCCTGCCTAGGCACCGCCCATCCACCCTTCAGGGAGAGTTTTGCCCCTGCCTTCCAGAAAGGCCTCCTGGACCATCCCGGCCTGTGCTCACCTCCTACCGACAACTGCTCACTTAGCATCCATCACAGATAGCAGCCCATCCTGGGGCCTGACTGTGAGTGGATCTTCTCTCTCTCTTCTCTCTCTCTCTCTCTCTCTCTCTCTCTCTGACTGTGGGTGGATCTTCTCTCCCTCTCTCTCTCTTTCTCTCTCTCTCTCTCTGTCTCTCGGCTTCCCTAAGGAAGGAGCCTTTGTCTCCCAGGTCCACCCTCCAGAGCCCAATAGGCAACTGAACCTGGCATCTGCAACACTCCAAAGAGCCAGGTGGGAGTGGAGATGCTCTCCCTCCCTTCTCAGCTACCCCATGACTCCACCCCACGCCCCTGTCTCCTGTGCCAGAGACCCCAGGTCTCTCTCCCAGGCCCCCGCACATGTGACAGGAGGACCTGCTGGCGAGTTCCCCTCAACACTTCCCGTGTTCCACTTCTCTGGCTGTTCCTGGTTCTGACCTTCATGGCCTCCATCCAAGAAGCCCACAAAGGACTCCCCACAGGTCTCCACCTCCAGTCAGACCCATCTTCCTGAAACTGCGACTGGATCAGGTCCAAGTCCTGCTCTGACGGCTTCCTGTAGCGTCCTGGTGCCTCGCTTGAGTTTGCCTTTAAGATGCTCTGACCTGTGTCCACACCACAGAGAGGTGTCCTGAGCAAGAGGCCAGGGCTGGCCCTGGAGACGCTGTGGCTGTACATCGCAGGATTCTGTTCCCAGGACATGTCCAGAAGAGGTAGGTCCATACAGACGGAGAGCAGAGGGGTGGTTGCTAGGGCTGGGGGAAAATGGCATGGTTGGAGTGACAGCTAAGGAGTGTGGGGTTTCTCTCTGGGGCGATTGAAGTGCTCTGAAATTGACGCAGTGATGGGCACACAACTCTGAATATACTCAACTGCTGAAGGGTGTGCTTTCACTGAGGGAATCCCAATGTGTGTCACTCGTCTCCAGGAAGCTGCCGTTAGGCTCCACGCAGGCTCTGTCCCCTCCTCTCCTGCCCGGACAGCCTCCTGTCATTCCTCTCAACCTGCCCAAGGAATCCCCCTCCTCAAGGCCCAGCTTCCCAAACTCCTGGCCCTCAATCGTACATCCTTCATTATACAGGTGGGGACTGGGCATCTGCTGTCCCTCCTGGGTGCTCCCAAAGAGCCACAGCCCAACGACAAACAAAAGACAACAACAAACACTGACCCAAGTGGAAGGACGGTAAGCACGGAGCCTGCTGACCACACCACTCTGCTGGCCCTCAACGGAGCCTGTCAGGTTCACTCGTGTTACTCTTGGAAAGGTCCTGAGCCCCTCAAAGGTGGGGACATGGTGCTATAAGCCCCCTTCTTCCCCTACAGCTCACACGGTTGGTGGGGGTGGAGAGGGCATGGGGTTGGCCTCGGAAGACCAGGGACAGGTTTGCAGCTGCCACTGATGGTGTGACTCAGGCCCTGCAATGTCTGCCCCTGGAAAATGGAGATGGAACCTCCTTCAGGAGGAGAATCATCTTTGCAGGGTGACTCATTGAGAACTTAAGTCAACAGGATAAGAAGTTGAAAAATTAACTTATAGACGTGTCAGAAATGAAAGAAAGGGATTTTCCCTTTGTCCCAGGAAGATAGCAAGCCTTATATTCATTCAGCAAATACTTGGTATTTGTTGGGTGAATGAATGATTTTGTTACTTGTCCCCACAGGGGAGAAAATAACTGTCTTAAGAGCCAGGGCTGGAGGAAGCAGTTGTCTGGCTGCCCTGAAGGAACATTCCATAACTGAGATCTTTGCATTCCCAGGGCTCTAAGCTGACATCTAGATGGGTGGGACCTGGGGCTTAGTCAAAGAGGAGAGAAGGCTGATGCTGGGGGAACTTGTTCTTTCATGGTCTGGAGAAGACAGAGGTAGTGGGTCTCAGGGGGAAGGGACCTGAGGTCCAGAGAAGACAGGGGTGGTGGGTCTCAGGGGGAAGGGACCTGAGGTCCAGAGAAGACAGAGGTAGTGGGTTTCAGGGGGAAGGGACCTGAGGTCCAGAGAAGACAGAGGTGGTGGGTCTCAGGGGAAGGGACCTGAGTCTGAGCGTGTGCTACAACACCAGGGTAGCAGAGCCTCAAAACCAAATGCCATGGTTTTGCCACTGGTCAAGGCTCATAGTGGCCCTGCTTATTAATGAATAGAGCCACCCAATCCCAAATGGCCCCTGCTGACCATGGCAAGGCTGGGCAAGAGGATTCCTGCTTATGAGTAGGAGCCGCCACACACTGAGGGGTCCCTGCAGGACTCGGAATCCTCAGGTTCTCACGTAACCCAGAGAGGAAAGCCCCAAGAACTCCTGATTTGGGACCAACCTCTGATCATGGCAGATGGGGCCTTACCCCGGATTTAATTTGATTTAAACAAAGAAATGTAACCTTCCCTGTACTCCCGGCATCTTGGAATGATTCCAAGCTAATGTTTAGGGGGATTCTCTGGGATGATTAATTCATATCCGCCTCACTGGCCAAGCACAATTCTTGGACTTGGAGACAACTGATGTTTTATTTTTTGAGACAATGGCCAGAGAACTCAGAGAACTGGAACAGAGAGGAAGCGTGGTCCTGCTGCTTCGGGGATCCCAGCGCAGGAACAACAGAATGAGCTGAAAAGGATCCTGGAAAATATTTAAAACCCTGAGACAGGTGGACAAAGAGAAGATGATAGCATGTTTAAGAAAAAAAGGCTGAGAACAGCAGAGAGTGGAGACCCTATTATAAATGAATGACAGACAGCCCTGCCACTCCTACAGTACTGTACATGCAAAAGACAAGTTGCTCAATACAATTTACTGATTGATAACATTGATAACCTTCGAAGATTAAGCCAGTCCCAAGGACAGCCTGCGCATGATGGCAGGGGTCTTAGGGACATGTCCTTTTCAGTTACCAAGGCGTAAACAGGTAGCTGTGATTCTCAGTGGGAGGACCTCTTCCAAAACAAATAGGTCTTAGGCAGCAAAAGGCTGGGCTCTAAAGCCACAGGAGACAGACAGAGAAAAGCATTCCAATTTGACAGGCCTCAGAGATCACCGCCTGAGCCGGGAGCAAACTAATCTGCAAAACACAGTGCTTCTTGGCCAAACTTAAGCCTTCTGAATGCCGGTCCAAAGTGCCAGGAAACCACAGTGTTGCCACACGGAGGATCCCCCAGGACACGTGCCAGTGTGAAGAGAGTCCGCCTTCCTCAAAGCCTTCCTCTGGGACAGCCTAGCCATAGTCAGGGGAGCTGCAGGAGATTGTATAAGCCTCACCTTACTACTCCCCGGGTCCCAACCAACTCCCAGGTTCACAGAAAGCCCTTTGCTCCCGGATAGAACTGAACACCGCGATCATTTACATCAATCCCTTGGCTTGCTTAAGAAAAATTGCTTGTCTACGACTGCAGGGCACCACGCTGTGTGCCACCCCGTTCCGAGTTTATTTTACATTAAATCTCCAAGCCAGAGGCCCCCCAGTTGGTCTGCATAAAGCAGAGTTATTGGTCCAAGTGTTTTTTAAAATAGATGCAACTCCAGACCCCAAGAAACTGAAGGGGTATTATGGGAATACGCAAATGCACTGTTTCGTTACCATATGAAAAATTGGATTCTCCAGCTGCGGTTTTCTCGTCCTGCTCCTGGGCGCCTCCCTCTCCTCACCTCCTCACCTCCTCACCTCCTCACCTGAGAAACGGCTGCAGCTCCTGGCATTGAGAACAACACGCATGATAAACCAGAGCAACCCAGACCAAGCTGCAGGGTCCTGAGCTGCTCCACGCACTATGCGGGGCGGAAGCTTCCTCAGCCTTCAGACAGGCAGTCAAGGTCAGATTTTAAACCACGAGAACCCCACGAAAGATCAGTCACGGTCTCAAGCTGGATCTGAGGCCGAGCCTGAGAAAGGAAGTTCTTTCTGACGCTGAGATTGGGCGATGGGAAAGCTCCTTCCCTGCCTTGGGCAGGGCCTCCACCAGCTGAGGATAAGTGAGAGCAGGTGGCTCCTTGGTTCGTTCTCATGGCCACAAGACCAGCCACAGGACCAAAGATGGCACGGTCCAGGGGAGAGCTAAGCACTTTATTTATCCAAAAGAATTGAAATCTGAATCTCAAAGAGACACTGGCATGCTCCTTCTCACTGCAGCACTAGTCAGAACAGCCAAAATGTGGTCACAACCTAAACGCCCACGGATAGATGGTGGATAAAGAGAACACAGTGTGTGCATACTCTGAAATATTGTTCAGCCTTTAAATAGAAGGAAATCCTGCAACATGTGACCACGCGGATGAGCGTTGAGGACATTTTGCCACATGAAACAAGCCAGTCATATAAAGACAAATATTCTACCGAGATGAAGCATCTAAAACAGTCAAACTATAGAAGCAAAGAACAAAATGGCAGTTGCCAAGGCCTGGGGGTAAAGGGAAATAGGGACTTCTTGGTCAAAGTGTATAAAATGTCAATTATAGGCCAGGCACAGTGTCTGACGCCTGCAATCCTAGCACTCTGGGAGGCCAAGGCAGGTAGATTGCTTGAGCTCAGGAGTTTGAGACCAGCCTGAGCAAGAGCGAGACCCCATCTCTAAAAAATATAGCCAGGTATTGTAGTAGGTGCCTGTAGTCCTAGCTACTCAGGAGGCTGAGGCAAGAGAATCACTTGAGCCTAGGAGTTTGGTGTTGCTGTGACTATGATGCCAACAGAATGAGACTCTGTCTCAAAAATAACAAAAAATTTCAATTATGCAAGATGAATTAATTCTAATATCTGCTATATGACACTGTGCCCACAGATAACAATACGGCATTATACACTTAGAAATCTTTTAAGAGGATAGAGCTCACATTTAGTGTTCTTGTGAAAATGGTAATAATGGTAAAAGAACAAATTAGGCTCAGGCTGTTTGGATGTAGAGAGCAAAGTCTATCCAACCCAGGAGCACAGGTAAGATTCAGCCCTCACCCCTTTAATCAGCATTTCCCTGGCCCATTGCCAGCCCCTTAATTGCCAAACAGGACACCCCTCTTCTTCTTGACAGCCTTCTCCTTAGAATATAAGCTCACCAAGGGCAGGGACCATGTTGCCTGGTCAGCCTCACCCATGTCCAAAAAGAATAGCCTGGTACACAGCAGGTACTCACGGAAGCAGACTAACAGAATAAAGGTTAACAGTAGCTATGAGCACACGCAGGTGCTTAATAAACACGTGTCCTTTCTCTAAAAACAAGCAAAAAAAGTAAAAATTCAACCGCTTATGGAATGTCAAATCAACATTAATTTATGCAAAGGCACAAGTAAATACCTTAACCATGGCATTTTTGTCTTTATTAAAGAGTAACAGCCAGGTGTGCCACCCAGAGTCCACACAGGACTGTCTTTAAGTTGCTTATTATTCTTCCCTGCAATTTACATGTGCTTATAATCTATGAATGTCTTAACAGCTAAGATCTCTTATCCTGTCCCTGGAGGAACAGTTACCTTTCTCTACAGGAGAACCCATGCGCCTGACCAAGCGCCCCTTCTGGAGCCTTCAACCTCTACCTCCTCCCCTCCTCTCTCCCAACAACACCAAATTACAAAGGTCTGCGACACTGCCTCTGCAAACCCCCCTGCCCCCCACCCTGATGCACACCTCACTGGGACGACCTGTGTCCAGCTCATGGCCTGTCCAGAACACATGGAGGTCTCCCCTCCCGGGAGCAGCGCCCCCCACACCTGCCCTCAATGTGCTCTTTTCTCTGGGTCATCTCTTATTTTTTTAGTGAGGCTCAAGGTCAGCTAACGCAAACCAGAGAATGCGCTGAGTCACACCTTGGTTAGTAGTGGTAATGCCATAGCTGAGACCCTGGGGCGGCCAGGGACAAGCTGCCTGCCTCTCCAAGATAGCTCTGTCCTTTCCTTTCCTTCCTTTACTTTCAGAGAGCAGGAATCCACCCTGATCACTTACCTGGTAACAGTGTAGGTTGGCCATGGGGCTCTTTATCCTAGACACTGACACCATCCCTCTGCACCAAATCACCTCTGACACAACAAAGATTTAGAAGTCATTAACCTCCTTTGAATAAAAGGCCCACCTGTGGATCTGTTTCTCACTTAGAGACTTACCTAGAAGGTACCTTTGCCACTGAGCAGCTTAAAAAACAACATACAGGTAAAACTGGTAGTAAGAGTGAGGGTAGATAGAGAAAAGAGAAGGAAAGGGGAAGGGAAGGGGAATAGAAGAGGAAAGGAGAGGAGAGAAGAGAAGAGAAGAGCTCTTGCAAGCTGGGATATTACAATTTCAAGATTTCTATTTTCTATTTAGTCTTGCTCTTCATTAAAGTTGCAGCAGAATAGCACAGACACAATCACATTGTCTCACTATTTGATTACCTTTTTATAAGCGTAGTGCCACAAAGAAAAAATTTCGACACTCCAGCAAAAGAGGCGTTGCCTAAACGCCTCCAGGACACCCACGTGTAATTGCACACTGAGAGTGAGGAGCGTGAGGAAGGAGGGGTGCTGTGTGTGCCTCCTCTGCGGGAACCTCTGTACCAGCTCTGCCAATTACTTTAGAGGTTTTCTCCATCTCCACATTGTGCAGGCTGACATCCCCAGGACCACAGTCGAGCCAGCAGCTGGGTGACCGAGAGCAAGGCCACTCCGGAAAGAAAAGGGGCCTTAGAGGCTCTCAGGAGGCAGGAAGGCCTAACCTGGAGAGCCTCCCTCCCAGTGGCCAGGGAGTGAAGTTCAGAAGCAGGCTGATGGGGCCAGCCAGCACATGGGCACAGAGCTGGCAATGGTCCCTGTGGACACTGCCTGCTGGCCCCAGGGCATGCCCAACTTGGCCATTCTCCAGGGGTGGGAGGGGTCGCTTCTGCTCAGAGACTGTTGTGACCCTAGAGTCTTCAGACTCACTCTGTTCTCCATGAAAGTCACTGGGCCAGGCCCTTGGAGTGACTCCCTCCAAGCCGAGCATCCCTGCCCTCACAAGAACCCTCTTCACCTCTTCACTGATGCTGGTCTGCACCTGGCCCCCACTCCTGCGGCTCCCCACTCCCTGCCACCGCATTCCACTTCCCGGAATGCTGTGAGTGCACGCTCTCCGGCTCCAACTCATGTGGAGAATGCTTATGGTATGTCAGGTGGAGAAATAGGACATAAGGTCCTATGCACATTAGGATCACAAACACGGCAAATACGAGTATGCGCAGCCACAAAAAAGGCATGCGAGACACTGTGAAATGACTGCTTGAAAATGGGAGAAAAATGGAAATATGTGCATGCTCCTGAATTTCTGGAAGATTATCATATTTCATGTTTTCATTAAAAAATAAAGAAATTCGTCATTTAAAGTAATCTTACAGAGAAGGAGAACAAATCAGTGGTTGACTCGGGTTAGAGGTGATTAGAGGGAGTGGTGGGTTGACTGCAAGGACCCAGCAGGAGGGGTTTGCAGAGATGCAACAGCTCTGATCTCCGCGGTGGTGGTTACACGGATCTGCACGTGTGGACATGCATGACACAGAACTTCACACGTGCATTGTACCAGCAGCAGTGTTCTGGTGGGGATCTCACTACAAGGTAAGATGGAGGCACCAGGGAAACTGGACCAAGGGAACATGGGGACTCTCTGTACTGTCTCTGCAACTGCCTATAATTTTATAAGGACTTCAAAATAAAAAGTTTAAAATAGATCTAACTACGGTCTACACTCAATGCTGAAAGAGCAGATGAAGTCTCAACTGTGGCCCTAACCTGGCTTTACAGGCTGATAACCGCCCCACCCTGTCCAACCTTTATTTTATAAACACAGAAAGATCCAGAATACACAATTTCCGTTTGTTTTTAGCCCTCAAAGAAACCTGAAAGCTGGGTGCCCACACTATGGATGGGGAAGCAGAGGCAGGAGAACTACACGGACTAGAACAAGCCTGTGGTCCCGAGTCTCATCTCCCCTGGGCACCACCGCCCCCATGATGTCATCTGGCCCTCCTCCCAGCCCAGAGGAGGTGTGGTTATCCTCCCCATGAGGTTCAGGGCAAGTGACAGCACAGCCACTGGGGCCCAGGAGCCGCCCCAGCTGGCCACTTCACTTCTGCCCATATGCTACTTGGGTCACAGACATCCACTGCTGCCTCTGCAAAGCACAAACTCCACCCCCTTCCTGCCCAGAGTCCAGTTCAGGGCCCCTCACCTGCACTGCAAGCTGATTCGAAGGTGCCGAATTTGGCACAGCTCGGACTGACCAGACAAGTGCCCTTGCAGTAGATGAAGCAGCTAGTGTAGACCTTGCCGCAAATGCCCATGGAGGCCAAACAAGACCCCTGCGTATCTCAGCTGCCATTCTGGCCTCTTTGGTCCATTTGTTGCAGCTGGGAGGTTTCTAACACAAGACTGGCCCCTCTCTCTGTTAGGACAAGGTACAGGCCCTTTAAACGTCCCTCAGCTTGGCAAGACAGTCAAGGCCTTGGAGACAGACCCGCCACCTGCCTTTGCAGCCGGACTCCCCCGCCACTCCCCACCTGGTCCCAGGTTGCAGCCATACTCTGTGACTTGCAGCTCCCAAGTCACACTCTGTGTCCTCTCCTCAAAGCGTTCATACATTCTGTTCCCTCTGTCTGGCATGCTCTTCCCTGTACCCAACCACCTCCATCCCATCCGCCTCCTTCTGCCAGGGTGTCTCCAAGCCGCCTCCAAGTCCACACCTAGCACTTCCTCCGGGGGTCTCCCTGACTCCCCAGGCCTGGCCGGTAGGACCCAGAGAAGTGCCCCCATGACCCTCACACTTCGGTACACTACATGCACTGGCCGTGTCATTATTGCCACCTGATCGTCCCTCCAGTCCCAATGTCAGCTCCGTGAGAACAGGACCATATGCACTGCCCAGCACAGCATCTGGCACGCAGTAGGCACACAGCAAATATTTGTCAAATTAATGAATTTCAGACCAAGAAGCTGACATGACTTCCTGAGGCCACACTTGCGGGTGGGGAGCTGGGATGAGAACTCGGGGAGCATCTCTACCCAGAGCAGTGACCTTTCCAACTGAGGATGGGGAGAAGGGCAAGGGGCAGCCCTGCAGCCTCACTCTCAGATGCTGTCCCAGCACACACAGGGCAGAGGGCAAACCAGAATGTGCCAGGCCCAGTGCTCCTCAGCTTTCTGGCTGGTGGAAAACTCACCCTGGGCCCCGTGAAGAGCACCCAACTGCTCCCAAGGGTGCCATCTGGGGCAAGGAGGAGCTCTTGGAAACCTGGGCCGGTGATTCGGGAGCTGAGGGACTGGTCTCCGCAGCAAAGGGAACAAGCCGCCAAATGCTTCAGGCTCCGTTTGGCAATTTATCGATGTTCTTCGAGTGAACGCCTTATTATTAGCTTGCATATTTATAATGTGCCCTCTAGTTATTAGCGGTGATATAATGCCAACTGAGAAAACCAAGAGACCTCAGAAATATTTACATAGCAGCGTAATTAAGACTAAGAGCTGAGTCACCCGGAGATCCTACTGATTTTCTGGGACAGAGAAAACAGGACATTCTGACTTCATTCCCTACTCTAAGATCCTCCCTAAATCTCGGCCGGGAAGAAGTCCAGTGACCCCTCCCCACAAACAGCCGCAATCTTCAGCAGAAGATGGACCATCCCTGTGGCGCATGACAGCGTCCCCTCCTCAGCAGACAGTCCACACCTTCAAAGTGGTGGCGAACCAGGCAGCACTGCTTGCAGCAGGCACACACAGCCGCCATTCAAGCTTCCCTGGAGCCCCCAACCACACTGCCATCCCCCAGAGAAACTTCAAGCATAGAGGCTGAAGGTTCCTAAGGGAGAGAGAGCTCTCCAAGTGACAACGCCCCTCCCACAATCCCAGCATCAGCCTGGCATCGGCCCCGTGGCCAGGGCAGATGGCAAAGCCTCCGCTCTGTGTTTTCAAGAGTTCCACGCAGCCCCTTCTCAGTTCCTTTGCTCCTCCCTCCACCCGGAGCGCCATGCTCCTGCAGAAAAATCCAGTGGGTTCCAACAGCCCCACTCATGACTTTTTCATGAGAACTTTTAAAATAAAAAAGGAAATAAGTTTTTAAAGTGTTTTGAGGAAATCAAGTGATAAATACATAAATAGAAAGCACCCATATGGTGGAATATTATTCAGCCATGAAAAGGAAGTCCTGACACATGCTGCAATAGGGATGAGCCTGGAAAACGCCGTGCTAAGAGGAAGCAGCCAGACGCAGAAGGAGCCACGGTGTGCATCCACCCATGTGCCACGTCCGAAGGAAAGCGGAGCACGGGCCTTTAGGGCTGGAGAGGACGAGAGGCCTGGGGTAATGGCTAAGCAGGGATGAAAGTGTTCTACAGCTGTCTGTGGCTGTGGCTGCACAATTCTGTACGTATACTGAAAGCCACTGAATGGGACACTTAAAATGGGCGAAGTGCATGCTAAAAATAAAGAAGTATTTGGGAGATATTCCTGTTACTCCTGGTATGGAGCTTGAATCTTAAAGCGACAGTCTTGTCTAGGTCACCCTGCAACAGGCACCAAATCCAGCGGGTTCCAACAGCCCCAGGGTCTAGCCTGACCCCTTCCCCTCTTCCGAGGCAGTCCCCCCTCACCTCCCAGGCCCCTCCACTACCAGAGCCCTGGCTTGCTCTTGACACAGGAAGCTACCTCGACAAGTCCCGGAAAGATCCCAAGACAGAAAATCTACATTCCACAGGACACAACAAGCAGTAACTAATGCCAGACACGCAGCATCGAGCTTGCAATAAATGTCATCCTGTTTGGCTTCTAAAAGGGTCTCTGATATGCAGTTAATGCCGCATTCAGGCTCCATCCAGCCTCCATCACGGGCGATATGCAAATGCGGCTTTTGTCACAACCAGCACTAACTCTAATAACTCCCAAAGTGAAAATGTTCCCATAAAAACCACCATAAAAAGTCCCTTATTTTATTGCCAGCTAAGTTTTCTTTACTTGTTGTCAGGACTTTCTCCTCACTGTTGATTAGCTAACAGGCGGCACGTCATTTTTTTTTTCCTTTAGAGAAACCAGGGCACACAATCACCAACCTGTCCCCTCCTTCCATCTGGAGCACACCTTGCTTCAGCTGCCACCACTGCCCAGCCCCCTTCTGAGCTAAGGGGGCTTATAAACCACATTTACCTTCCCAGTGGGCAGCCGAAATGCATTACCTTTGCTCTGCTGCTTGCACTTTCTGGTCAAATGGGAACATAAAAACCAGCCTTATTTATATCAACAGAATGCCTTTGGTCCCTAAGTCAGGGCTGGCTGTGTGTGACACACACTGGTGCACATGTGCACAGATGCACAAACTTGTGCACACATACAGAGATACACATGCAAACACACTAGCATGCCCAGCTGCACACACATGCACACATGCACTGGGATCCTTGGGGGAGGGCCTCAAAACCCCCCTCCCATACAAGACAGCTCTTTCCCAGGCCATCAGCCTCCCCTGCCCCACTCTCACAGAAGAAACGTGGAGGACAGTCCCCTGCTTCAATCCACAGGCCCACAACTCACTCATCTCTGCATGGAAACCTCCTGGTCCTCCTTCCAGGGAATTCCTGGTGGCATCCCACAAGCAAGACACAAACTGCTTCCCCCAAGAGGCCCCTTGGAGAGGAGAATCCAGCCCCAATAAGGGACCAAAGAGAAACAATGCCTACAAGTTTCTTACAAAAATGTACAAGCAATGGGTAGATTAGTCACCCTTGTATAATACTGTGACCACTAGCCTGTGGGTCATGAGAATAAGAAATTGTAGCCCCCTTAGTATCAAGTGTCCATGTGGAGCCTGGAGTGGCCACTAGCAGGAGCAGCCACGGCGTTTTCTACCCAAGCACAAAGACTGGTCTCCAGATGAAGTGCAGGACAGAGTACAGCCATGCTCTGTGTTCTACGATCAACGTCCCCATAGGCTGATACAGAGTGGACGCACAGGTCAGCCATCGTGCTGCGGGCACCCCTAGCCCTACATCCGGGAGGCTGCGCCCCTATCCAGGACACCCAGGAGGCTGTGCCTCTACCCAGACATCCATGAGGCTGGGCTCCTAGGGCACCCAGGAGACTGCATCCCCACCCAGACAGGCTGCCCCTGTTCCCATCGGTCTTAGGCTAGACTCTAATAGCCTGAGGAATGAAGCAGGTGCCCCAGCCTTCAGGAGAAGCTCTGTCCTCAGGGACAAACCAAAGGAAACTGAAGTGGAATGAGGGGCCTTCTTTCCCACTGATGCGGTTAGGGGTCTGTCTGGCCCTTGGAAGGGAGGCTTCCGGTCAGTCACTCTGCTCTTCCCCAGGACTGGGGACGCCTCCCAGGAGCAGGCGTCAGGACACAACCGTCACTTCCCGTCAGGCTTGTGGAAGGGTCCCCAGTTCAGGCACCGCCTTGCCCCACATTTTCCTGGCAGCTCTGATTCTTTCACTTGGGGTTTTAAAGGTCATGTTCTCCATCAGCGGAAACATTCCACATGACGCTTCTGAGACAGGCTCCATTCGGAGACATTTAATCCAAGAACAGGCGCCCCTTGAAGAAGAGGGTTTATAGGTCACGGTTCAGGTGGCCCTTAAAGCACTCTCGGGTGCGGACAGGTTTGGGGGGAAGAGGTGGGGCCCGAGGGGAAGACAGGAGGGTGCAAAGGGGAAGGACTGGCAGGACGAAGCCAAAAGGGGACTGGGGCGGGGACAGGAGGCAGGGCCACAAGGGGATGGAGGGGCAAACGACTGTGAGCCTGGGAAGAAAAGAGAGGCGGACCCCAGGGGGCGAAGCTTGCAGGGAGGCAAGACCCAGTGGAGAGCGGGCGGGGCCAGAGGAGGGGGCGGGGCCAGAGGAGGGGGCGGGGCGAAAGGAGAGGGCGGGGGCATACAGAATGCGAGCAGGGCCGGGTGGGAAGGGACAGGTGTCCTTCACCCATCGGCTCCTTCACCCAGCCCCCAGCAGGGACTACCCCCCTCAGGGGTACATTGACCTTGGCGCGGTGCAGGAGGCAGCCTCCGAGGAGGGGCTGGGGAGGGACGGACGTCCCAGCTGCGCAGAATTGGGGAGGCAGCAGGACCTGTTTTTCCCTGACAGAGGCGTGTCTGTGCCCGCCTGGTGTCTGACTCAGAGCATCCTTGGAGCCCTGGCAGAGACAAGAAGGCAGCAAGGCCACCAAGCCCCGAGGCTCTATGGGCGCAAGGCAGCGCCGAGCGGGTCATGTCTGCCCCACGTGAGTGGGGCTGCAGGAAGGGCCAGCTGCGGCTGGTGGGGCTCGGGTTTGACAGCAGGGCAATGATTGCCATCCTGGTAGACCCGCACAGCCTCAATCCCTCCCCTCCTTGTAAAGGGGCCTTCATAGCATCAACCTCTGGGAAAGGTCCATTCTGCCCGCCTACCAGGGACACCGGGCCAGACCCCACCAGCTCCTAGACTAGAGCTGGGTGCCAGTCCACTGAGAGAGGATCGAACTACCCCTCGCTGGCACCCCAGTTTTCAAATGTCTGAGTTAGGCCGGCTTCATGGTATTCCTGTCCTTTGAAGACTGATAATGAATGGACTTGGATCAATTCAATCAACCCCCTCAAAATGTTAAAAACCCAAGAAAGGTCACAGCCAGGGAATATTCCTTTCAGAAGCATCACCCTCCCCCATCCCTCAAATGCCAGGACTAAGTGTCAAGGAAACAAGACTGAGAGCCCTGAGCTCTCACGCCCCTCAGCCCCTGCGGACATGGCCCTGGCTGAACACAGGTCTGAAGGCTGCCCCGGGGGGCAGAGTGCACAGCTTAGGAAGCACACCTTCTGCCTGCCTAGGTCCTCAGTTTCAACAGCAACCCGAGTCACCCCACAGCCATAGTGGTGATATCTGAATCCGGAGGGACGTGACATGCAGAGCTCGTCCCAGCAAGATTGTCCTCAGTTCCTGCCACTAGGTCCCTCTGGCCTTCCCAAAGCTCCTCCATCCAGTGTGCTCACTCTGCAGGCCACTCATATCCTCACAACAGGAGTCTTTCTTGTTTAATTTAGCCAAAGTTGGTTTCCGTAGCTCATAACAAAAGAACCTTAACTGCATCACAGCCCCAGCGCTTTTCCCAAACCTTCCTCAATCAGACCAGTTAGGAAAAAAAAAGAAAAGTGAAATGAGAATTCCAGAAACTCCCCTAGTCAGAATCAGTATCCTTACCAGGAATAGGCTCATCAACAAAATCACTTTAAGGACACGTTTCCCCTTCAGACTGCCTGTGTTTAAAATCTCAGTTCTACCACTGCCCAGCTGTGTGGTACTGAAGAGTTACACAACCTCTCTGAGTCTTAATCCTCTTTCCTGTAAAATGAAGATAATAGCAGAACTAGAGGATCTCACAGGGTTGTTAAAAGGCTTACATGTTAGGGAAAGGACTTACTGCAAGCCTGCTCCCAGAGTGAGAACTCTGAGCATGTTTGGTAGACGACATCAAATGAAATCACCACTGGTCCTTCGGGTACTCTAACATCATCTCTGACACCCTCTGCACCCACAGCACTGTCCCAGGCTCGACGACATAAAGGCACCACTGCCCTGGAGAAGTCACTGTCTAGCTGGAGAGACAGACTTATAAACACATAAATCCGCGTCCGATGTGATAAGACTATTCTAGAGGTACCAACGGGAGTGCTGTGGGAGCACAGAGGAGGTGTGATTAATTTTGCTTCGGGCAGTGGGGAGTCTTTGCAGAGGAGGTGACATTTGAGCTGAACTTTGAAAGATGAGCTCTCCACAGAACTAAATCCGGACCCAGTGCCAGAAGAGTCAGCCTTGAAAATCAATCCAGCCACCTGGGGCAGGGAGGAGGCATGGGGGGGAGGCCACAGGCTGCCTTCCCAATGACTCCCTGCCCTGGAGGACACTCGCATCCCCCCCACCCCCACCACAGGTGCCCAGACTCTCCTGGGAGGCTGGACTAGGCCTCTCTTTGAGCCTTGGCCTCATTTTCCCACCATCTGGGCTGTCCACTCACCTCCAGCTTAAGAGCTCTCTGCTCCAGGCAAACTCCCCTGCAACACAACTTGCACTTTCTTCCTCCAAGAATAGAAGTAATCGCAATTGCTTTTAAATTACATCCTACCTTTAAAGAATGCTTTATAGATTGCAAGAAATAAACATATAGAATAACATTCAAGGTCAGAGTTTAATCCCAGCTCCACTACCTGATGACTGGGGCTGGTTATTCAACTTCTCATATCTCAATGTCATCATCTGTAAAATGGAGTAACGGGTTTGCTATGGGGACATGATGACTTGTAGACATGAAGTGTTTAGAACAGTATTTGGCAAATGATGAGTGCTGGCATCTTCCTGTGTCTTTCCTTCCACTCTGGGTCTCTGCTACTGTGATTAGCACGGGGGTTTGCAGAAAGACAGACCTGGATTTGAATCTGGCTCAGCTGGGAGCTTGCTACGTGACTTCAGACAAGCAACTTAACCTTCTCTAGGAAAATGGAACAGACAAGGCTGTCTCACCGACTGTGGCGATGATTCCTAAGACAGTCATGGCCATGTGATTCGCACCTACCATGCAAAACACTAACATGTAAACATTAGCTATTTTTATTAACAACAAATACTTTCCTGGCACCAGACTTTTCTATAACTCAAGTCCTTGGTAAGATCGTGACCTCCTCTGCAGCCGGGCACAAGTCTCTGGCACATCCCTGCCCTGCCCCACCCTGCCCTGCACGGGACCCAGTACATTGGAGGGCACCCAGGAAACACGTGCTGGCAATCTGATTCTCAGTTGGGTCTGTTCTGAGCAAGTGGCTTTAACCAGCTCTGGATGGTGCCCTGATTCTGCTGCTTGCTGCAGACTACCTCACAGTGTCCCTATGTTCTGGGGCAGGGGGTAGGGGAGGCACCCACCCCACCCTCCCCTTCACGCTGTCTGAACTACTTGTTTGTAGAGGACTGTAGTCATCATTTTCTCCCAGAACACGCTGTGTACAGATCTCTGATTTCCCCTGTATATCTATATAATTTTTTTCAACACAAACTGAACCGAAGGATGAACATGTTTTCAGGACTCTCTGCAGAATTGCTGATGTTATTTTTGAATTGTTGGCAGCAAGGACTCCACCAAAATACTCAAGGTCAAGAGACCAGCATGGTTCTAGGCAATCTGTACCTCTTAAAACAGTGACAAATATGTTATTTAATTTTAATGAGCTTTTTTGCATCTCAAATCTAATTACAGCATTATCAAGTACTGCTTTGAACTGCAGGTGGCTTCTCATTACGTGTGCAAAGCCTGCCACGAGCATTTTTCGTGAATACTAATAACTGCTTAATTTTACTATCCTCTTAAAAAAAAATAAAAACTTTCAGCAACTTATAAGGCTGGGCTTTATAAAGCATCTGCAGAGGGTGAGCCACACAGCGACACAGCTTAATTAAAAAAAATAAATACTGTATGTGGCCACCCTCAAGGATGACAGCTCGGAAGCTTCGGAGGGGCGGTGAGCTCGGGCTGGGAGGAGATCCGCTCTGCGCTTCTTGGCGGCTCTGTTTTATTGCAGGCTTATTGCATCACATTCAAATTTCCCAATTTGCTTGCAGCTCAGGGAGAACGGTTCCGTCAACAGATTTTCTGGGTGACAGACTTCAGTAATAGGCATGGAACTGGAGGTCCCTGGGGATGAGCTCTGGAAATCTGTTGTGTGGACAGGTCCAGGGAGTCACCTGCAAAATCATCACAAAAGTTGTCCGAGAGGAGAGTCCGCTGCCCCTGGCCAGGCTGGGATAGAGAAGTGTATGTGGCCACCAGGTCCACAGCTGCGGGCAGGGCACTCCGCAGCTCCAGAATAGTGAAAGTTATCAAAACCCACAGCTGGAATTCCCGCCAGGGAGTTTGTGCAAGATCTGCAACTGTGTGCTCTCCACTTGCTCTGGACATCATTACGGTGGCCGGCCCCTGATTTGCACCTTCTCCAGGGAGGGGATCTGGGGAAAGACTCACACTAGCTCTAGGTCCTCCGGAAGGGACAGGTTTCCCACTTGTAATTTTCACTCAGGAAGATTCCCATACAGTCTGTGCAAACGTGGAGTACTTCTGCTCCTGGGTTTTTTCATGCACCTCCACATCCTATCTCTGACTAGAAGCTCCTGGGAAACGCCAGTGATGTCAGACGCATAGGCTGTCTCCTGCATGGCCAGGCCATGCTATTGATCCGGACTTTTCTGATTTCCTGCAGGATCAGATCAGCTTCCCTTCCTCAAGTTTGATCCCTACCTGTGCCCAGCTCAGAGGGTACAGAGGTCAACCTGACCAAAGGCCCAGCTCCCCACTTGCCTATGGTGGGCAGTGGAATGGCTCCCTAAAGATTTCCATGTCATGATCCTCAGAAGCTAAGAATAGGTTACTTTACATAGCAAAAGAAATGAAGATCTCAGATGCAGTGACGGTAGCTAATCAACCGATCTGAAACGGGAGCCAGGTATGCCCAATGTAATCATACAAATCCTTAAAAATGAAAGAGAAATGGAAGAAAAATGGTGTGTGGGTCAGAGAAATATGACGTGAAAGGGACCCCACCATTGCTGCTTTGAAGATGGAGGAAGGGGCTATAAATCAAGGTATACAGGTGGCCTCTGGAAGCTAAAAAAGCCAGGGAAAATGGGTTTCCTCCTGGAGTCCAGAAAGGAACACAGCCCAGTAAAACCCATGACAGACTTCTGACTTTGGAGCTGTAAGATTACAAAGATGTTTTGTATTAAGCCACCAGGTCGTGAAACTTGGTAAACGGTCTGTGAAGCTAGTGAATGATGTCCCATGATCATATCAATGTACACAGCTATGATTTAATAAAAAAAAAAAAAAAGAACGTGAATCCAAGTTAGTAAAGTTTAAAAAAAAAAAAAGCCACCAGGTCTGTGGTAATTTGTGATCGCAGCAATAGGAAGCCAGTATGTTGCTCAGAGCTGAGCTGGAGGCCAACAGCAGGGCCTCTGTGACAGCGTCACCATCACGTTACCAACCATATGCAGAGAGGGTGGGGTAAAGGCATTCTGTAGCAGCCTACCAGTTCCATCCTTCTCCTGAGAGTGGGGTGAACACGCTTTTCTTCCAAAGAACAAGTCTGAATCAATCCTCCATCATCCCCCATCGAATCATACGGTTTCACAAATCCCAGACTTATAAGCCATGGGCTGGGTTTTGTCTTCTAGAGAGTTGTTAAGCATAAGAATGGCAGACCTTGCCAGCCCACTCAGGAGGACTGCAGAAGCTCCGTGGGCCCTCATAAAGGCCATGCTCACCTGCCCACCACTGACTGATTGGTCCCACCCTGGCCTCTTGCTGGCCAGGCCTCCACCGGGGGGCTCAGAGAAGGCCACACCTCAAAACAGAGTCTCCCTAGTGTCAGCCTCTTAAACGGGCGCATTGTGCCCATGGTCCCAGACAGACAGAGGGAGTTAATGGGCTAACACTGAGCCCTTTGTTTTTATAAGAGAACAAGTGGTTTATGACAAAGAACCAAGTTTCCTTCTTTACGAGGCCCTCCTTGGTGCGCCTCTCCAAGCCCATTAAGCCTAGTTATCTCTTACACAACACAGCCACACAGGTACGGCTGCCACCGACAAGTTCATTTAAGAGAATTTATAGCCTAATTGTGCAGCTGTTGCCTTCTGAGTCAGTTTTAAGAGATTGTTACACAAGCAGTGTCATAATTTAGTCATGTTTTCATCTCACAACTATACTGTAATTACTGTTGTTAACAGCAAATGGTAAACAAGAGAGTGAAGAGGACCAGCCAGAGAGAGCACTAAAAACCACGGACGGACGGAGTGGGGCAGAGGGAGAGACGGCCCATCAACCCGCTGACCATGAACTTCCAGCACGAGCCCATAGCACACACCTGAGTGTTCACCTGGAGGCGGTAAGGGGGGGAGTGGTATCATCTGCCTCCAAAGTTCCTCCTAGAGGCTAGGTGCTGAGAGAAGGTTGAGGCATCCCCACAATTGGAGCCCAGCCCTTGCTGATCTGTCTGTTTCCACACAGTTGCCAGGGCCAGAGCATGGCAGCCCTCGGATGGTTCTGGACTGCATGGAAGTGAGCAGACCCTCAGTACCTATCCGCTCCCTCAGATAACTCAGCTGCCCAAATGAGGCTGTGCTGCAGCCCCTCCCAGAGCAGCAGATACTAGAAAACACGACTGTACAGGATGAACAGCCGGAAGTTCAGCTCCCCTGGCACACGCTGCCCTCCTCCCATCCCCTGGAGGGTTATTGATTTGCACAGAAAGACCCAGCAGAGAAAATCCCTCCAAGAGCCACACTGCAGGAGGGAGGTTAGGAGCACAGTCCAGGCAGTCAACCCCCAACCAATCCCAACGGCTTCTTTCTCCACAGGCAGCAAAGTAGGAGTCTTGGGGCCTTGTAGTGCTCAGCAGGGCTCAGCGTGATGCACGCCAACTGCGCCTTGTGAACATTGTACCAGGCACGGAGTGAGGGACTGGGGACAGAGACGTGGTTCCAGGTAGGGTCCAGGTAGGGAGTAGGTAATAAATACCATTCAGCAACCCCAATGACAACAGCAGACAGAAGTCCTGATGCAACCATACCCCTGGCAGGTTCTAAGCCTAAAGGTCCCTGTTCTCCCAGTTTCGAGAAGAGAGTAACATGTCAGGGCCAGGAGGCCAGGACTCCACTAACTGACCCTAAACCCTGGGCCCAAACCCCAGTCCTGTCTCCTGGGCCTGCCCTATGGCTGTAGACAGCAGCAGCCCCTCTGCCTCATTCTAAACTGCTGCAGCGGTGACAGGCTAAGTGCCGGTGCCTCTGGCCCCAGGGCAGGAAGGGTAATGGGACCTGGGGAGGTAGGGAGAGAGTAGCGAGTGCCAGCCTGGCACCTAGCATCGTCACTGTCATCATTAATGTCTCCCCCAGGGGGAGGTCCCTGAGGCCTGGCAGCCCCCAAGCTTGCTCTCCCTACCTCACGCCCCAGTCGTGATTAGGTGGAGCTGATTAGGAAAAGGTCGGCTGCTCTTCTGAACATGTGGCTAAGGAGGCTGGAAGACTCCTTTCCAGATTGCCGGAGCCACAGAGAAAAATCAAAGGTCTGGAGACAACAATCAATAAACACGAAGCTCTTCTAACAGGGGAGAATAAGATGAGGAAGTGAAGTGAAATCGAAACGGTGACCTGGAAAACAGGCGAACGCCGAGTAAGCTGGGGTGGTCTCGAGGGGAGGAGGGCTGAGCCACCACAGAGGCTGCTCCCACCTGCCCGGCCAGGAAGCCCCAGGCAAGGGGAAAGGTGGCCGTGACACAGCCCCAGCCAACCCGGGCAAGCTCGGAAACAAGAGCCTGCCTGAATTGTCCCCACTCCCAGCTGCCCAGGGGGCTGGGCTGGGCTTCATGGGGCTCATCTTGGGGCTGCGCTGAGCTCAGAGCCTGCCTTCTGTATGGTCTTGGGCAAGTGTGTTAACCTCTCTGAGTTTCTTATTGTCTTATTCACAGAGTCCCTTCCACTTGGGCCCCTATGTACCAGCAACAAGCCTGGCTCTTCCTATTTTGCAAAGCAAAACTCAGACCTCAAGATCTAACAAAATAATTACGTCCAGTTTGGAGTTTAAGAGGCAGACAGGAGATCCACTTTGGATAATGAAATACTGGGATAGATGGGATCGTGCTAGTACAGTTTATGAAAATATTTATAAGAGTTCAGGTTATGAGCATAAATAAAGCTGGGGCTTCCCCTGCCTGCACCCCAGCCTGGCCTGAGCAGCAGGGGGTTTCTCACTGGCACCAGGCACCCTCCAACCCCACAATGGTCTGGGAGCTGAGACCAAGCCTGTTCCCATTACAGGGCACCCAGCCTTCCTGCACACAGTCACAGGCCTTACCAACCTGCTGATGGCTCAGGCATCAAACAACCATCTTGGGATGTCATCAAAAAAGCCACGACAGGGTACCTGTTCTCCCTGGCTGGCTAACAAAACTTTTCACAAAATGGTGAGAAAATGGACAAGTCCCAAACAGCCTGCATGGCTAACTCGGGAGGTCAGAGGTCAAGCCTTGTCAGCATCACTCCCCACACAGGGGACTGAACCTCCCTCCCCAAGGGCCCAGCCACCCACATGCTGCCCTTGGGTTCAGAAACAGTGCCAGCCTCAGCCCTGGACTCCAGAAGCCCCTCGAGGCTGGAGGACCAGGATTCCTCCCACGGACGCTAACCCTTCACTCCATGGACTTTTACACTGTCTCTGGGTTTTATGCCAGTATAATGCTCAGCCATTTTATGTAGGATTATGCGCTGTATGTACCACAAAGCTCATAAAAAAAAAAAAAAGAAAGAAAGAAAAAAATTGAATGAACATTGTTTTTAAAAGGCCCTTAAAAAGCTATAAAGTGCAGTGACTTTCATACCCTTGGGTTTTTCCATCTTGTATTAGAGAGTTCCTCAATCAAAGCAGACTCTGGGCATAAGGAGGTGACAAGGAAGTAAGAAAAGTGAAAGCCAAGGTCAGGGAGATGAGAAATTCTAGAGCAGGCTGGCTCACCGCGGGCACAGACTTAAAGCCCGCCCAGCAAAGGGAAGGGCTTGCTGCTGGCGTCTCCCAGCTGGAAGTCACAGCCCCCGGGGTGATGCTGAGACAAGGCGCCGGAGGGAGGGGCCGCACTCATGGTCAACAACACTGACCACTGTGGTCTTGGCCACCATCTTGAGGTTGGACCCCAGCCCCTCCATGTCCTTCCAGTCCTCAGTACAGCTCACAAGGGCAGGGACACCACATAGCAAAGGGAGAATGCTCTCCACAATTTCTAGAATCTGCTCTCTCGCTCAGACTGGGCTGGCTTCCATGAATGGAATCTATACTGAATCTCTCGGAGCCAAAACAGTGATATAGACAGAAAATGCCAGGACAGCCGCAGGATGGGCTATTAGGCAAACATTAAAAATTATGTTTGCAAAGAATATTTAATGACTAGGGGAAGTGTTCGCAATATGGCATTAAATGGAAAAGTAAGCTACCAAAAATATGGTCCTAATGTTATAAAACAAAACAAAGCAAACACACAACTAAGTGTACAAACAGGAGCTAGAACAGAATAAACCCCAATGTCGATGGTGGTGAGATCTGGGGCATCAGATCTGGGGATAATCCCTGTTTTCTTCCTAACTCCTTTCTATATGTTCCAAATTCCCTGCTGAATAATTGGAATTATGTTAAAATGTAGTAAGTATTTAAATATTTCTTCCCAAAGCAAACTGTTCACTATGTTATCCCTTTTGATGCCAGAAACATCTAAACCACCCAGTGTTGTTTTTCCTTTTCTCTGTCACCATCGACAGAAGGCACCAGTGGGGCACAGACAGAAGGCTGACAGAGTGGGGATCCACTGGGTAGAGGCTGGAGGGGCTTCTGGGCCTCTGACAGGGCCCAGGAAGGCTGGGACCCTGGACCTCCTTTGGTGAGCTACAGCCCAATTGAAGAGGAGGAGGGATAATGGTCCCTTCCACCCCTGGAACTCCAGGAGGAAAGGGAGGTCTCCCAAGTGTCTGTACTGGGCTGGAGCTTTACAGAAAGTATCCCAAGAGTCCCAGGGGGTAAAAATGCTTACCATAACCCCCATTTTACAAAGAAGACTGAGATATGTGTTCCTTCAACAGAAATCTGTTCGATCCAGTACGTCCAGGCCCCCACCATGGACTTTCCATCCACTATCCCATTTAATCCTCACAGTATCCTTCTGAGATAGGGAATAATTCCCAAACTTTAGAGAGGAGACAGCCAAGTCTCAGATAGGTTAAGTGACTTACCTAAAGTCACATAGCTGGTCAGATACAAAACTAGGATTCAACAAAGGAAGGAGGAGGGAGGGACGGAAAGAAGGGGGGACAAAAGGAGACAGGAATGGAGGGAGACCCCACCTGAGCCAGACCCCACCCCTGCAGCCTCCCCAGCAGGAAGGTGTCAAGACACCTCTCTTCACTGCAACTCCCTGTCCACACCACTGTTTGACCCCATGGAACCCATCTTGGGTCCTGTGGGAATTCCTGACCCCAAATCAGCTATAGAAAGTTGCAACTCCCAGCCCAAAACTACAAGGAACAGCAAAACGAAGTGAATTCTGCAGCCCCCTCCTTTCACTTCACTCAGAGGCCAGTCCCCTGCCACAGCATCTCCCATCAGTAGAAATGGCCTAGGGGCCCTGCAGGAACCCACTTCATGCCTCAGGCCTCTTGCTGGATAGTCCCTGCTTGTGGACAGGCTATGACACGCACCCAGCCCTACAGCTCCCTTGTCCTACTTCTCCCTGGCTGCAGCGGCCATTGGTGCTATGACCTTTTCTCCCTCCTTTGTGGCACATGGCAGGAGTGTCCCTCCTGTGGCTGGGTAGGGCCATGGGACTGGTTCTGGCCAATGAGCTGCAAAGGAGCACATGGCTTCTGGCTAGAATAGTCGCTAACCAGTTCAAGAGCTCCCCTGTCCCTCTGGCATGGGGACAAACAATGCCCCATCAGCCCCACCACCACCTGCCATGAACACAGGTGGGAATGAGAAATACCCCTCTGCTGTTTGAACCCCCCACCGAGGATTGGGGCGTTGTTTCCCATAGTCTATTCTGATCCATGGTATGGGGAGAAAGCCTGGCATAAAAGCACTTGGGTTCCTTTCCTGCCACTCTAAGTCCCAGAGCTCTCAACCCTGGATGCCAAGGAGATACTCCACTGTCTGTAATTTAATCATATAACTAAAGAATACCCCCATCAAGATCAGAGGCTGCCAAGATGTTGCAGGAGCCAACAGCCTTCAGAGGCCCAAGGCTCCTCTTAGCTCAGGCTTGGTGTGAGGCCACGTGGAATGTTTGGGAGGAGAAAACCGCCCCCTTCCCTGATGCCTTGCTGGCCTCTTGCTCACCTAGCTGCCACTGTCCCCTGCGCCAGACATACAAGGTCCCTGCTCAGCAGCCAAGAAGCAATGGCCAATGGCTGAACTAAAAGTAGACAGCAGGGAGAAAAGGACAAGGTGCATCTGTCCTTGGGTGCCTGGAACCCACATGAATCCAGGCTGGTTCTGCCACTGGGATATAGGTTTTCAAGTGACAGAGTCTGAAGGTGGGTTGTACACTTCACCAGCTGCCTTTTCGCATCACGTCCCAGCTCCATCAACCGTCTGTCCCTGCCTCCAGGGAGCTATGTGATCTTGGAGGAAGACACTAGCTCTTGGGGTGGAACAGGAAAAAAGTCAGAAAGGAGCTGGTGCCATCCTCCCAGGATTCTCACCCACAGCATCATTCACGAGGTCTGTAAGAAGGGGGCCACCTGTACGTGTCCACCCCCATGGGACCCAAAATGAGTTCCATGATGTCTGCAGAAGAGGCTGCAGTTCCCAGGAGGGATTGCTGCAGCTCGAGACCTGCCGGACCCCTGGGTACCACCCTGTCTTCCTGACTGCACTTCCCCCAGGAGCACCCATGCCCGGGGGCTGAAATGGGAACAGTTTCACCTCTTTCAATTAATCGGTGGTTCTAAAGATAAAATCTGAGAGTGGATTAGTCACAAGGACTGGATTAGTCAGACTTATCCTAGAAGAGGCAGGAGTTTGCATGAGCAGGTCTTTGCCTCAGCGGATGGTCTTCTCTGCTTTTCTCTGGAAGATTATTCTGCCCCTCAGGACAGCAGTTGAACCCAAGTGGGGGATGACCCAACAAGCAGACGCGTGGCAGAGAGCCCTGCCAGGGCTGGCCATGTGGGGACTGCTCTTTCTCCATCTTAGTTTCCCTTTAATACATTTCCTTCATCATCTCAGGCCTCGCGGTGCCTGAGCAGGAGGAACCTCGGGTTGAGTGCCTGGGTTGGGAAGGAGACCCTCAGGGAAGGAGACCCTGCCGTTCCCACGCTGCGTGAGTCCTCCCTTCCCCTCCCTAAGCATCGATTTTCTGAGCTGCAGCAAAATAATAATGATGTTGAGTGAGAGTTACCTGACACCTGCACGCAAACTGTCCAGCATGGTGTGGGGCATATGGAAGCTGTCCTGCCCACACAGTGTCCTACCCTGTCCCCACTCTGCCAACATTTCTCAGAGGCCAGGCAAGTTGCTCAGCCTCGCAGGGAAATGGGGACAATAAAGCTTGTCCCTCCTATCTGATGTGGCTGCTGAGAGGATGAAACGAGATGCCAGATGAGAAAGTTCCCAGTGGAAAGTACCAGTGTTACAGTTTCTATCCCTCTCTTTCCTGCAATACACATTTGGGAGGCATCTAACACATCACCCCCCAGGAACTCTGTGGTGACAACAAGACTTTCAGAGCTTGACATTCAACCCTCCACATGGCATCAGACCGGCTGGCACCGCCCCAGTCCCATTAAGAGAGAGAGAGAGAGACAGCACAGGTGGGGAGAAGGCGCTCCAACAGCTAAACTGTATGTGGCTAAACTCTATAGCTGTGTGTCCTTGGACAACTTACTTACTTAACTTTTTAACTTCTTACTTAACTTCTCTAACCCTCAGTCTACCTGTCTGTAAAATGGGAATAATTACTGAAATGATGGGAGAAGTAATTTAGATTCATTTATTTCTTCCATTCAACATTGTACTAGAGCCTCTAACTAGGGCAATTAGATACGAAAAAGAAATATAAAGCATCCAGATTGGAAAGAAAGAAATAAAACTATCTCAATTCACAGACAAGATGATCTTATATATAGAAAATCCTAAGGAAGCCACAAAAACACTTTTTTAACCAACACACAAGTTCAGCCAGTTTGCAGGATATGGGGCCAATAGACAAAAATCAATTGCATTTCTAAAAATTTGCAGTGAAAGATTCTGAAAAAATGAAAACAAGAAAATAACTCTATGTGTACTAGCATTGAAAGGTTAAAGTACTTAGGAAATATTTAAGGAAAGAAGAGCAAAACTTGTATACTGAAAACTATATGACATCATTAATAGAAATTTTAAAAGATGTAAATGAAAATACATCCCATGTTTACAATTTATTACAAATCATAAACAATCATAAATGAGATCTCAAACAATCTCATAAAAGCAAAACAAAGCTGGAGGACTCACAGTTTCCAATTTGAAAACTTACTACAAAACTACAGTAATCATGACCTGGCTCTGTGAGGGATTGTAGAACACAGGTTTCACATTTATGGTCCATCAATTCATAAAAAAGGGGGGCCAAGACAATTCAACGAGGAAAAAAATAGTCTTTTCATACTGGGACAACTGGATATCTGCATGCAAAAGAACAGAAGTGGACCCATATACCAAAATTAACTCAAAATAAATCAAAGCCCTAAATGTCAGAAACAAAGCTATAAAATTCTTAGGCAAAAACACAGAAGTAAATCTTTTTTTTTTTTTTGTAGAGACAGAGTCTCACTTTATGGCCCTCGGTAGAGTGCCGTGGCCTCACACAGCTCACAGCAACCTCCAGCTCCTGGGCTTAAGCGATTCTCTTGCCTCAGCCTCCCGAGTAGCTGGGACTACAGGCGCCCGCCACAACACCCGGCTATTTTTTGGTTGCAGTTTGGCAGGGGCTGGGTTTGAACCTGCCACCCTTGGTATATGGGGCCAGCGCCTTACCAACTGAGCCACAGGCGCTGCCCCAGAAGTAAATCTTTATGACCTTGGGTTAGGCAATAGTTTCTTCGTTACAACACCAAAAACACAAGCAACAAAAGAAAAAATAAACTGAACATCATTAAAGCATAACTTTTGCACTTCAAACGACACCATCAAAAAAGCGAAAAGACAACCTACAGAACAAGACAAAATATTTCCAAGCAATTTAACTGATAAAGGACTTGGACCAAGGATATATAGAAAAAGCTTACAATTTAGTGATTAAAAAGACAAGTAACTCAATTTAAAAAATGGACAAAGGATTGAATGGACATTTCTGCACAGAAGATACACAAGTACCCAGTGAAAAGATAGCATCATCAATCATGAGGGAAATGCAAATCAAAATCACAATGAGATACCACTCCAGACCCAGGAGGAGGACTAGAATCAAAAAGAAACACATAGAATAATGTTGGTGAGGATACAGAGAAACCGGAACTCTGTACAGCTAGTGGGAATATAAAATGCAGCAACTTTGAAAAAATCTGGCAGTTTCTCAAAGGTCAAGCAATTTCACTCCTACGTACATACTCGAGAGAATTGAAAACGTGTGTCCCCACAAAAGGGACCATACAAGATTGGTCACGGTGATGTGATAAATAAAAAGCCAAAAAGTAGAAACAAAAAAGATGTCCATCAACTGAGGAGTGGATAAACAAAATGTAACGTATCTGTACGACAGAACGTTTGCCAGCGACAAGAAGGGACAGATAGTGACAGCCACTTCAGCGTGGATGAACCTGGAAAACACTATGGTGAGTTAAATTAACCAGTCACAAAAGACCATGTATTACATCATTCCATGTACGTGAAATGTCCAGAAGAGGCAAATCTACAGAGGCAGAAAATTCCCAAGTGGTTGCCTAGGATTGGGAAGGTCAGGGAGTGCCAGCTAAAGGGTGCAGGGCTTCTTTGGAGGGTTCTAAGAATGTTGAAATGCTGTTGTGCCGACGGTTGCACAGCCTGTGAACACGCTAAACCCACTCCGTTGTACATCTGCATGGGTGACATGTACACTGTATGAATTTTATCCCAATAAAGCTGTCACCCCAAAAGATTCACTTATTCATCAGACAAGTGTAAGTACCATAATGTACCAAGTACTGCTCAGGGTGCACAGGACACATTAGGAGCAGGAGACAGACAACAAACAATGAAAAAGTCAATTACGGCTGGTGCGGGGGCTCAGGCCTGTAATCCTACCACTCTGGGAGGCCAACGTGGAAGGATGGCTTGAGGCCAGGAGTTCAAGACCAGTCTGAGCAAGAGTGAGACCCTGTCTTTACTAAAAACAGAAATAGCCAGGAGTCGTGGAAGGCACCTGTAGTCCCAGCTACTTGGGAGGCTGAGACAAGAGGATCCCTTAAGCTCGGGAATTTGAGGTTGCTATGAGCTATGATGATGCCACAGCACTCTACCGAGGGTGACAAAGTGAAACTCTGTCTCAAAAAAAAAAAATTATTTTACTTTTGGATAAACAAAGCATGAACTACTCATACACGGTGCTCCTCAACTTACAACGGGGTTGTGCCCTGATGAGCCCATCATGTTGAAAATAATTTAAGTTGAAAATGTGTTTAACCCACCTCGCCTATTGAACATCATAGCTCAGCCTAGTCTGTCTTAAACATACTCAGGACACTAGAATTGGCCTACAGATGGGAAAAGATCAAGCTCCAAAATTCAAGGTATGGTTTCTACAGAATGCATATCACTTTCACCACCATAAAGCCGAAAGAAAAACCCGAAGTTGAAGCCTCACAGGTCAGGGGCTTCTACACCATGTGAGAAGGTGAACCCCGTCGAGTGTCTGAGGAGCAGAGGAGGGCACGGCACAGTGGGAGCATGGTGGGGTGCAGGTGGTGCCATCCCTGGGGCAAAGGCTTGAGGGAGCTGGCAGGGGGCAGGAAGCTCCTGGGAAGGACATCCCAGGCACAGGGGCTGTGCTTATGTGTGTGTCTGGGCAAGAGCAGGGAGCTCGTGTGGCTGTAGGAGGATAAAATGGCGTGGGGTGTACAGGTCCCGGGTGCCATGTAAGGGCCTGGCTCCTCCACTAACAGAACAGGAAGGCCACAGTTGAACAGAGGACGGTCATGGTCTGACTTGTGTTCCGAAGGAAGGGCTCTGCGTCTGCACATCCACAGTCACATCACCATTGTCCACAGTAGCTCAGGGGCGGAGCGAGCTAAGTGTCTGTGGCTAAACAAAGGGATCAACAAAGCGCGGACTATTCATACAGTGAAATGTTATTCAGCCTTTAAAACAAATGGAATTCTGACACATGCTACAACCTTGAAGACATTGTGCTAAGCAAAATAAACCATTCTCAGGACAGGCACTGTATGGCACACTCAGATGGGGCACGTAAAGTCACCAGAGCCACAGGGGCAGAAAACAGAAAGGTGGACGCCGGCGCTGGGGGATGGGAGGATACAGGGTTTCAGTTGGGGCAGATGAGAAGAGTTCTGCAGATGGATGGACGGTGGCGACAGCAGCACAGTAATGTGAACATGCTTAATGCCACTGAGTTGGACACTTAAAGTGGTTAAAATGTTAGGTCATGTGTATTTTACTACAGTTAAAAGAGTGAAAGGAAGGGAGGGAGGGGAGAAATCATTTTGGCAGCCATGCCGAGGGGGACAGAGGGAGGCAGGGCGGAGTGGGGACTGCGGTGCGTGGCATGGGCCGAGGGGGACGGAGGGAGGCAGGGCGGAGTGGGGACTGCGGTGCGTGGCATGGGCCGAGGGGGACGGAGGGAGGCAGGGCGGAGTGGGGACTGCGGTGCGTGGCATGGGCCGAGGGGGACGGAGGGAGGCAGGGCGGAGTGGGGACTGCGGTGCGTGGCATGGGGTACCTGCTTCTGGCACAGGACACTTTGCACATCCCACCCTCTGAAGTCTTGGAGCCACTAGCGTGATACCCCATGGTGCCCTCCCCTCTGCCACAGGGATCCACATGGCTCCAGACTGCAGCAACCCCCTGGGAGACAGAGGAGAGAAGGGACCACGGCTGAGCCCTGAGGAGGCTGAGAGAGGCAGGCAACCAGGCACTGTGGAGAGGACTGTGAGTGTTAAGTGCTGCTGTGTCCCAGGAGACGAGGAATGAGAAGCAGCCCCTGAGCCAGCCACGGGCAGGTCACTGGGGACCCTGAGCAGGGATGACACCTCCACAGTGGGCAGCACGTTGCCCAGCACGTCAAAGGCCCCCTACAGAAATTGCTGGAAGCTGGAAGGGGTCTCCCCCCACATCAGCACTCTCTTTCTGCTCCAAAGCACCTTCTTGTGCCCTGTCCAGCATGGAGCAGACTGTCCAGGGGCCACTCTGAGTCAGCCACAGGCCAGAGTCCCTTCCGCCTACACACACAGAGTCTGCCAGTCTGCCACGTGCTACCGGGCGCAGCTGGCCACCCCGGCTTCACTGGGGCTGCAGGCCAATCCTCAGGCCTCTAGGGACAGGCCTGGCCCATGGCAGGTGCTCTCCAACCCGCTCAGGTCTCTGCTGGCCACACAAAGAATCTATGCTTCTAACTCTGGGGTTTATCCACCAGCCAAATGATGAAAAGTATTTTATAAAATTGTAATACTGCACGAAATTGCCAAGTACATACATAAGGCTAATGTCATTGTAATATTAAAATACTAAATTCATTTATATCTTTTTATTTAAATTGCTAAGGCAACTTGCCATAGCTGATTAAAAATGCTGAACAGTGTGTACTGTATGGGCCAATTATGGGACGGGGTGTAAGCGCTGTGAACAGCACCTGGAATGTGCAGGAGACATCTGTAAAATGAGATTTCTTTTTTAAAAAGGTGAAAAGAGAATCAGGGTGCAGGCAGATTCTCTAGGCAAGACGGCCCTGAGGCTCAAGTCCTGGGGAGGCTTCCCTGGGACAGCAGTGCCACCCAAGCACGGCCTACGTCTGTCCTCTGTCCCTGGCATGTGTCCCCTCACTTGGGGGCTTTCAGTGGCTACATTCATCACAACTCCAACTCCCACCTCTCCTTCTGGACTTCTGGAACAGAGCCCTGGAGCAGAGCGCGGGGCCTGTGTTGCCCCCCCACTTCCAGAAGTCACCCACAGACCCCTCCAGGCATCTGACTGCTTCTTGCCACTCTGCCCAAGGCCGGTCTCCAGCAACTGTCCAGAAGTGCTGGCTGCTACTGCCCCGGGAGGGACCTTCAGGCCTTCAGGGACAGGAGCTTCCTCACCCTCCAGGGGGACATTCTGTGGTGTGTTCCCCTTTGTCACCTGGGGCCCAGGTGCCCGCAATGCTAACCTGCTCCTTAGCCCAGGGTTTAGTGACCCCTACCCTCCCTGACTGCTTTCCCAGATCACGTCCCATGTGGGCCCTTTGTACCCAATCCGGGCCTCGGAATTGGAGCCACATGTTGGCACCAAGTCCCTTCACTCTCTGGTCATGGCCTCCTCACTGCTGAGCAGAAACCAGTTTCTGAGCTGCTGCGGAGCTGGGCAAGGGTGCTATCCAAGACAGCTTTGGTCTGGTGGGTGTCTTTCTCTTGAGGACACTGTGATCTCCCACTGGCATCCTGCAACTTCAAGTGCAGCTAGCCCCAGTGCCCCAGGGACAACTGAAGCTGACTGAGGAGTCAGTGTAGGAACCCCACATACAGCGATGAGAGCTTTGGGGAGCTCTGGATGCGCCCAGGAAGGCAGCAGCACAGGATGGAGGGACACCAGGGCTTAGGGCCGGGCAAGGCTCAGCCCATCCCCACTCTGAACCTCCTGCCATGTGGGGCCCTCGCCAGTAAGTGATAAGTCAGACCTACTTGTCAGGGTCACGTCTACCCATGAGGGCAGCAGTTCTCGACCTGTGGGGTGCGACCCACAGGAACTGTATTTAAGGGCCCCGGTGTTAGGAAGGTTGAGAACCACTGTGCTAGGGTCATGTCTACCCATCAGGATCACTTCTATCTGTCAGGGTCACACCCAGCCACCAGACTGCTCCACAGAGTCCATGGGCACGGGAACTACACCCAAGCCCAGCCTTGGCATGGGGAGAAATGAATGACGGTGAAGCAGACTGTGACCGTGATACCTGCCACGCAGCCCGCTCAGACCTCCTTGCACTCCAAGGGCGGCTGTGACACAGCAAAGACCCTGCTTCCTCCTCTGCGGGGTCCTTGCACAGCCTGTGCTCCCCGGCAAGGCACACCTCTTTTATGCTAAACAATCCCCAGTGGGACTCTGTGATGGTTCATGTTATGTGTTAACTTGACAAGATCACGGGGTACCCAGATATTTGTCTCAACATTAGCCCTGAGTGTGTCTGTTGGGGTGTTTCTGGGCGAGATTGGCCCTTGAACAGATGAAATGAGTTAAGCAGGTTGCCCTCCCAATATGATGAGCATCACCCAATTCACTGAGGGCATGAGTGGAGCCCTCGGGGAAGGTGGAGGGAGGCAGAATCCTTTCCCTACCCCCCTGCAGAGCTGGAACCTCAATCTTCTTCCCTCAAACTGAATCTTACACCATTGGTGTGCCTTCAGCTCGGACTGGACACCCCACCAGCTTGCAGACAGCAACTGTGGGACTTCTCAGCCTCCATAATCACCTTTACACACCACAGTCATTGTACATGTGTGCACATATGTGTCGCCTACTGGTTCCATTTCTCTAGAGAAGCTGGTTCACACAGGCCCTGCCCAGCCTTCTGGAGGGACCGTGCAGGGCTCCAGCAGATGCCAGCACAGGACTCAGCTCACCTCTGCTCTGCAACCTCATGCTTGGCGCTGGCCATGTGGCCAAAGTGGTACTGTCCCTGCCCCTGAGGAGCTCATAGCCTAGTAGGAGAGACACTCATTCATTGATCCACCCAACGAGCACCCTCTTGTGCCTGCTCTGTGCTGGGCACTCTCCTAGTTGCTCTGGAATGAACAGATGGAGAAGGGCCCTGCTCCCCTAGAGTTTGCACTGAAGCCGGTAGACCAGCAGTTCTCAACCTGTGGGTTGCGATCTCTCTGGACTGTATTAAAGGTTCGCGGCATTAGGAAGGTTGAGAACCACTGTGGTAAACAGATCCTAAGCAGAGGCCTCCGAGGGAACAGGCACCGTAATGGAAACAGAGCCTCGTGCTGTGCCGAAGGGGGACCGAGGGATTAGGGCAGACAGGGAAGGCTTCTCTGAGGCGAGGCCTGAGTAGCAGGAAGGGCCTGTGTGAGGTGTCCAGCCCTGGAGAATAGACAGGTCCTGGGCAGCAGAGGGGGAGGGAAGGGTTCTCAGTACAGGGACCAGGCTAAGCACAGCCCTACAGCCCAGAGACAGAGGGCAGAGTGGCTGCCCCAGGAGGACGGGCTACAGCCACTTCCCTGTGCACCAGTGGCTCTGGGCCCTGGGCTTGGAGCCCGCGGGCAGTGCTGGCAGCTCCAGAGCCTATGCACACATCACCATGGTGATTCCCTTCTATTGGAAAACAATTGTGTTTATTTTCTTTTCTACATTCTGGACTGAGGCCATATGATAATTACAAAACACACCACTCATAATCTGTTCTAAACTGTCTCTGCATAGTATGTGGTTTGGAATAATACATAAAATGCTTAATAAAAATTAATGTAAGAAGGAGAGTCATCAGCCTCACTTGGAAATAAAATCAGTATTAATTCCTTTGCCCACTGTCACCCTGATGAGCTAGTGACGTTGTGTCCAGCTCCTTGATCTTTGATGCCATCCACTTAGGAGATGCCCATTTTCCTGGCTATAACCTCAAATCCTGACGGCTCCAGGGTCTCATAACAACGCTTGCATAGGAGGGAAAATCCTGTGAGTCATGGCAATTTCTGAGTTTTGCCCAGCTTTGTCATGCGAGCCAGGGTGCGCCTGGGGCAGACACGTAACATCTGCTGGACGTTGCTCTCTGAGAGACACAGGTCTGCCGGCTCTGACATCCTGGAAACCGGCGTAAGCCCCAAGATCTGCTGTGAGTACAGAGCTGTGGGGCAGCAGAGGAGAACGCGACATGTTCCTGTCCTCTGGTGCCACAGTCCTGCCACGTGTCCAGCCATTTCAGCCAGAGGCATGAAGCCGCGATACTGGTTAGTCCACACGGGAGTCAAGCACCAAGCCCAGGGTTCAGATGGGGCCTTGGGAGCCAGAGGAGATCACGAAAAGCCAGAAATACAGAGGCCAGGCTTCCTGGAGGGTGTGTGGCCATAACAGAAGGGTCATAGTGCAGGCCTCTTGCCCAGTCCCATCAGCTCCAACTTACCACATAAAAACAAGGCAACACCAACAACACAAAAGACAATAGGGACAGGGCTGTGCTGGGGGTGACACAACACAGGACCATGGGAGGACCACATGGCTGAGTTACTCCCCAGGGCCCGCCGGCCAAGCCTTCAGGACCCAGGCTCCCTCCTCTCCCAGACACCTGTCCCCTGAACTGCTACAAAGACCCCAGGGCTGCCAGGATGGGGAAGAGCCTGGCACCTCCCACCATGAGCTCCCAAATTGCTGAGCCTACTCCCTGCTCCCCTGGTTTCTTGCAGCAGCCCTGGTCCCCAGCGCAGAGAGAGTGCCGCCCCACACCCGCACCTGTCAGCCACCCAGGAAAGGAGATCCCCAAGGGCTGGCCTTCAAACCCAACACTGTTGATATCCACAGAGTTGATTTTTTTTGTTGAAAGCACAGAGTTGACCTTCTCTTTCCTCCCTTTAGCCTATAAAATTCTGTAAACGCTGTATATATTCCAATTCCCTAAATGAAAAAGGTATAGTTGCTGGGTGAGGTGGTTCACGCCTATAATCCCAGCACTTTGGGAAACCAAGGCGAGTGGAAGGCTTGAGCTCAGGAGTTCAAGACCAGCCTGAGCAAGAGCAAGACCCAGTCTCTAAAGAATAGCCAGGGGTTGTGGGGGGCACCTATAGTCCCAGCTACTCCGAAGGCTGAGGCAGGAGAATTGCTTGAGCCCAAGAGTTTGAGGTTGCTGTGAGCTGTAATGCCATGGCACTCTACTGAGGGTGACAAAGTGAGACTCTGTCTCTAAGAAAGAAAAAGTATAGTTAGAAGAGTGGGCCCCAAGGCCTGGCTTCAAGTCCTGGTTCTTTCATTTCCCTAAAGCTCCATTTTCTCATCTGTAAAATAAGCAAGAAAATATCTGCCCCAAGAGATTAAAGGAGATGACCAATTTAAGTGATTTGTCCAAGGGCCTTAGTCAGATGTATAAATTAAATGAGGGGGTAAGTGGTGGTGTTGGTGATAGTAGAGATGATGATGGTGACTGTGATGATGGTGATAACGATGACAATGAAATCCTCTCTCTGATTTATAAGCAAATTCCGATCAATACATCAAATGGTTTGGTAGCTCAAAGAGCTCTGGTGACAGCCAAATGCGTAAGACAGAGCTTTCTTTCCTCCCCCAGGTCTCAGGTCCTGCAGGCTCAGCAGATGCGATCTTGAGTCCTTATTCATCAGAGAGAAGGTCAGGGCAACGTCCCCTCCCTGAGGTGGCTTGCAGTGACAGTCACACCTATCCACTCTGCCCCCTTGCACAGCATCCACCTCTGGCCACTGGCAACACCAGGCACCACCAGAAACACTCAGCAGCATCTCTCATCCCTCAATCCTCATTGCTAAGCTAGTTACTGTATTTTACTTGCAGTGGAAATTCCATCACTTTGTACTAAATCCCGTCATATACAAAGCATGGAGTGGCTTCTCCTGATAAGAAGAGATACTGCAGGAAAGTTGCCACATTAGATACTGCCTGTTGTCTGGGCTATTTTTGTTGAAAACGACACATCATGGGCGTGAACTGATGGCACAGACTCCCAAGAGCCCTGCAGACTTCACTCCGTGAAATCTGATGCGCTCTACCCAAGTCAGAGTGCTGCTGCTCTGTCCCAGCATCTCACTGCCCAGAAGGTTTGAACAGAAGACGAACAGATGGCAATTCCACAGGGTCATCCTCTAGTCTCAGGCTCACCCCCCCACAAAACCATCAGACCTCTGACGGCCACAGGGACAAGAACACGGTGGCTTCCTGGGAGCCTAGAGTCCTGGGCTCCAGTCCCAGATCTCCTACCGTCTGAGACCCTGAGACTACCCCTCTGGATGCCACGGGGTCCCCCTCTGGTGAAAGAGCAGGTCCAGCCAGGGGGTCTCTAGGGAGCTCCTTTCTGAGACGTAGCTGATAGTGACTTCCGTGCCTACAGCAGAAACGTGAGCACACACCATCAGCCGGCCCTTTTCAATCCAGAAAGGAAAATCATTCATTTTGGCTCAGAAAGGCCACACAGAAAAGTTTACTTTTTGCAAATGTTTTCCTTACATAAAAGCCAAATCCCGGAGCTGATGTGATGTGGGGTGGATTAGACAATTAAAGCAGGCACACGGAATACCAATCTGCGTGTGTTCAGCTGGTTCGGGCGGAGATCGCCATTTCCTTCCTCCCACAAGTCAATTTACTCGGAGAGCAGCCTTCTCTCCAGATAAGCACATTGACTTTAAAATAAAGTGTGTGCCAACAGCTGCAGCCCTGCCACTGGAGCAGACAGAGACGTGGCACGGAATGATAATTAAATATATTTTCATCATCCGTCATTTTTTGCTGCAGGTGCCAGGGTAATAAATCTGGACTCGCCTCTTTTGTCAGCTGGCAGTGAACACATTTTAACGTGAAATCTCCTGGGAGGAATTAAGAGTCACTTGGCCTTGTAAAGGAGAAAGGGTTTTACTTCCAAACTGCCAAGTGGGGAGCTCACAGCTGATTGGTTTCATAATACTTTATTATTTGACAATATATATGCCTCAGGTTGTATTTCAGAATACCACACCTGCGGGACGACCAGCGCTCCAAGAGATTTGTCATCAAATTATAGAATAAAAACTTACTTGGGAAGATTTTCACCGCTATTTCTTTTTACGGATCCCAGATTTAATGTATTATTGACTAGGTATATTCCGATATTTTCAAACTTTTCTTACATTCCTTAAATTCCCCAATAACCGTTTTTCCCCTTATAACACGTTGTAGGGGACTCTGTGGCCTCTGCTGCCTATAGTCTGAGTTAAGTGTTTTCGATTGGCCTGAGGAGTTTGGCTGACTTTTTATTTTGACAGTTTAACAGCTGCTTCTCCCCAAGGGCAGCCTCATGGCGCAGTCCTCAGAAAAGTCCACTGAAATAGCACCTTACAGCTTCCTCGAGCCTTCCCTTCCTCGCCAACAATACCTTCGCTGCAAAATACCCTCGCAAAATAGTTTCACTGAAGAACCGGTCTTCAGGGAGGGGGAGAGGTGGCTCTGGCGAAGGGAGGGGAGGCACCGCCCTGGCTCCTCAGACAGCCCCTGCTGGCATAAGGCACCCTGGAAGAAGGGAGGAGAGTCCACAGTCCACATCACACAGGCAACACACACAGACACTCAGCTAGCCCAGTGGAGCCACAGTAACCAAGTTTCTTTTCTCTCCTCTTCAAAAGAATGTTCTGGAAAGGAAATCCCTGCCACACACACCCTCACCCAGACTCCCAGGGTGCCCACTTGCCACATCTATGGAACCTTAAACATTAACACCAAAAGCAGGTGACATGGGACAGATTAGAGCAGGAGGGCTCCCTGCACGCTTCTTCCAAAGGAAGACAGCTCCTTTGCGGAGCCTTGGCCATGGATCAGGGCCACGGTGACTTCCACAGACACGTCCAAGTTTTTCTGGTCCACACCCCTAGATAGGACATGGGCTCAGCCAAACAAATCACATCCAGAAACGCTAAGGTCCATGCAAAGTGTCTGAAAATGCTTCTCTCTCTCCACCAACCACACTCACTCAGCTGGTCCCACATCCACGGAGGGCAATGGGACGGTGGGTGGCATAGCACCAGCAGAGACACGATGATGTGAGGTCAACTCCAATCAAAATCCCAGCAGGCTTTGTTGGAGAAGCCGGCACACCAATTCCGGATGCCACAAGGAAATCCAAAGGTTCTGGAGAAGCCAAAACAACCCTAGAGAGAAGAACAAAGGCGGAGGGCTGACCTGCTTGGATTCAAAGGATTTCAAGACTTGCTACAAGGCTGCAGCAGGCAGGGCAGTGTGGTATTGGCTTAAAGACAGGCAACCAGACCATACCGAACACAGAGTCCAAAAATAGAGCCTCAAATACATGGACGAACGATTTTTCACAAAGGGGCAAAATGCATTTCAGTGGAGAAAGAGAAGTCTTTTCAACAAATGGTGCTAGAATAACTGGATGTCTATGTGCAGAAGAAAAAGAAAATAAACCTTAATCCATACTTCACATCATATGCAAAAATTAAATCAAAATAGATTATAAACCTAAGTTTGTGACCTATAAAACTTCGAGAAGAAAACAAAGGACAAAATATTTGTGACCTTGACTTTAAGTCTGCTTAGACAGAGGGCACGGTGGCGCCTGGTGGTGGCACGGTGGTGGGAGGCTGAGGCAGGCGGATGGCTTGAGCCCAGGAGTTGGAGACTCCAATGAGCTATGATCTCACTATGAATAGCCACTGCACTTTTTTTAGAAACCCTCTCTCTAAAAAAGAAAACAAAAAAGGAAGACTGCTTAGATACAACACCAAAATCGTAACTCATAAAAACAAACAGAGTGGGCGGTGCCTGTGGCTCAAAGGAGTAAGGTGCCAGCCCCATATACCAGAGGTGGTGGGTTCAAATGTGGCCCTGGCCAAAAACTTCAAAAAAAAACAGGGTGATGAATTGGACATCATCAAAATTGACTTTTGTTCTTTGAAAGATACTGTTAAGAGGATGAAAGACAAGTCACAGACTGGAAGAACATCTTTGCAAAGCATGTATCTGATAAAGGACTTACCTATATATAAAGAACTGTCAAAACTCAATAAGAACACAAGTAACTCAATTTTTAAAAATAAACAAAAAATGTGAACACATGCTTCAGTAAAGAAGCTACATGGATAGCACATAAGTACATGAAAAGATGCTTAACATCATTACTTACCAGGAAAATGCATTTAAATCCATTGCAAATATGATCATGCACCTTGCAGGGTGGCTAAAATTAAAGTGACTGACCATACAAAGCATTGTCAAGGGTGTGGAGAAAACGGAACTCTGGTACCCTACACGTCACATGATGTGTCACTTTGGAAAGCAATGTGCCAGTCTCCTTATGATCTAGCCATTCCACTCGAGGGTATTTACTCAAGTGAAGAGAACGCACACGTCCACACAAAGACTTGTACACAAGTGCTTGTGGCAGCTTATTTGTAAAAGTCAAAGACTAGAAACAACTCGAATGTCCATCAATAGGTCGACAGACAGAGTGTCCCATACCCATGCAGAACACTACTCAGAAATAAAAAGAAATGAATTGCAGATACGCTCGACATGGATGGATCTCAAAATAGTTATCCTGAAGGAAGCCAGACCAAAAGCAAGAGTCCACCCTATATGACTCCATGGATATAAAACTCTAGAAAATGCAAAATAACCTCTGCAGGTTTCCTGGGGAGGCCTTGGAGGAAGGGGTCACCAAGGGGCCGGAGGACACTTCTGGTGGTGCTGAATATGTTTGTTATCTTGATCTGGTGATGGCGGTGCCATAACCCCACCAGGTTATCCATTATAAATATGTGCAGTTTAATACATGTCAATTATGCCTCAGTAAAGCCATTTTAAAAAAAAGAACACGGTGTGCATGGTGGCCCCGAGGTTGCGCCAGGAGGCTCCTGTGTGTACCGGTTCTATACGAGCTCGGGAACTAGCAGTGAAAAGCTTGCTTCAAATTCAAAAGCATCCAGTCTCCATTCATCCACCCGTTTGTTCATTCAGAAAATGAGGCACCGAGCCCTGAGGGTACAAAGATATGGTTTCTTTGCTAAAAGAAACTAGGGCAAGAACCCTGACTGGTGACTGTGCCAATTGCACCATACCCATGAAGGCGCACGCCTGCAGGCCTGTGGGGTGTGCACATGGCCAGGCTGACCAGCTGGCTGAGCTTGGGCAAATTACATGGGGAGCTTGTGCCTCAACCTCCCCATCTATAAAGGGAGGACAATCGTCATATCCACCTCATAGGGGTTTAACGATTTAATAAATTAACATCCACGTGGTTCTTAGAAACTGCCTGACTAGGGAAGCATTCGTGAGTGAGCAGCACTTCCGGTGCCATGCTCCCCACTGCTCTCCTCACCCAGGGGCCCTGAGATCACTGACTCTCACTCTATTTGCTTTTCTGTATTTCCCTACTCTTCCTCACTGAACATGTATTGCCTCTGAAAATTAAAATTGTGAGTAAATAAAAATGCCCAGATGATCAAATAAGCCAGAATGCTAAATGGCTTCAGTATTTACTCATGCGGGGCACATTTTAAAGGCGGTTTCCAGGGGGTGGTCAGCCTACACCCTCTCTTCCCTGGATAAGCAGGTTAACACACTAGAGGTGTGAACAGAGGTTCTTTGCAGCCTTCATTCTACCTAGACTGGGCACTTATCCCCAGAGAAGGGCTGTTAAGCAGCTGTTAGGCAGAACCAGAGAACAAAAGAATCAAAGCCAAGGTCCAGATGTGCCAGTGAGGGTGGGTGCAGTCAAGGAAGAGGAGGGCAAGGGTGCTTGCTGCACAGAGCCAAGCTAGTGAGAGCAAGGAACAGACACACCACCTGCCCCACACCTGGAGGTGAGTGCACTTGACCCCCAGAGAGACAGATGCCCTCGGGCAGGGCTCAGCCTTGTTCCCCAAGTGGACGAAAAGCATCTTCCCTGAGCCCCGGAGACTAGAGATGACTCCTGGGGCTGGGGGACAGCCACATGGTCTCCTGCCAGGGGAACTTTCAGTTGGCTGAGAAAACCCAGAATTAAATAAGATTGTGTTTCTGAAACCTGGTGGAATAAAGGATTGAAACAGAAATTAAAGTCAGTCATGGAAAAGTGGAGAAGGCTCTGTGTGGAGTGCCAGAGCTGTGGCCTCTGGGTTCCTGTTACCCACTTGCAATCACCAGTAGTCAACCCGCTCATCCTTCAGCGCTCACAGTATTGACTCCACTAGTTAGTTCCACTGAGAGCACAGGTGGTGTCTCCCAAATGCTCAGAGAAGGTCTTCAAGCCTCCTGCCTCAGCCTCCCAAGGGGCTAGGACTACAGGTGCACAACACCACCACATCCAGCTAATATATATACTTTTTTTTTCTTTTTGTATATACTTTTGGGTGGGGGGAAGACAGGGGATTTTGCTATGTTGCCAGGGCTGGTCTCAAACTCCTGGCCTCAAGCAATCCTCCTGCCTCAGCCTCCCGAGTAGCTGGATCTACAGACAGGAACCACCGTGCCTGGCAACATTTTCAATAATGCTAAATATATTCCATTTAAAGAACCGTCCTTTATTCTGAGATTATGTCCTTCCAACTTCTCTTTTGTGAAATGTTGATAATATATGGTAGCTGTAATTTTTCTAAGCCTTACTTAGCAAAATTAAAAGTCATTAGCCTTACAAGTCTCTTCCATTTAAAAAAGAGAAAGGCACTGCTCTGTGACAGCCCCACTAGACACAAACCTACTGGGTGGCAGGCACAGGGCTAAGAGCTGAGAAGACACAACAAACGGGGTCTCTGCCTGCATGATGAAGCTCACATTTAAAGGGCCATGAGGAACAGTCAGAGGGCTTGGGGGCCTGCTTTAGACAGGGTGCCCGGCACCCAGCAGTTTGAGGAGTAGCATTTAAAGCGAAACCTATAAAATGAGCTGGGGCCAGTCATGGAAGAAGCTGAAGGCAGAGGGCTCTGAGGAAGGGGAATGGTCAATGCAAAGGTCTGGAGGTACAAACGAGCTAGGTGAGAACTTGGAACTCTTAGAAGGTCAGTGAGGGAGGGTGAAGCAGCAGGCACCTGCAAGGGCAGGTCCGGCCTGTCTGGAAACAAGGCAGCCAGGGGCATCCCACCTGGGAGAGAGGTAAGATGGGGAGGGTAGCTGGAGTGAAGGCAGAGAGGAGGGGCTGTGGGGACTGGAGCTGCAGAGGTACCTGCTCGGTACACACAGCTCTGCCTACCTGAGTTCCCAGCCGGCCTGTACCCGAGACACAACTCTGCCTGCCTGAGTTCCTAATCGGCCTGTACCCAAGACACAGCGCTGCCTACCTGAGTTCCCAGCCGGCCTGTACCCGAGACACAACTCTGCCTGCCTGAGTTCCCAATCGGCCTGTACCCGAGACACAGCTCTGCCTGCCTGAGTTCCCAGTCGGCCTGTACCGGAGACACAGCTCTGCCTACCTGAGTTCCCAGTCGGCCTGTACCCGAGACACAGGCACCCACTGAACATAAAGAGCACCTGGCTCATGCTCTGATCTTGTCAGGCTCCCTGTCTGCAGACCCAGCGGTTTCGGAAGCTCGCTGCCCTTTGAAGCACTACATTCAAGTACTTCAGGTGGAGGGCACATACCCACCAAAGCAACAAAGGGAGTTCTCCCGCTGCTGAATGCTGCTGAACGGCAAGAGTGATTTCTGTTAGCGTCGGCAGCATGGCCGCAGGCTTGAAAGCACTTTGTTGAGAGGGAGTGTTTTTTGGATTCACATTCTAAAGGATTCAGATCATCAAGTTCTTCCTCCTCATGTGAAGAAGATGCCCCGTCCACCCCCAGTGGCCAGGCCGGGACGAGAATCAAGAATCAGACAGAGAGGAGGGAAGAGCATGGAGCCCAGCCCCTCCCATCCTGAGAGATGAGAGTGGTGGGAAAGCCGGATATGTAGATCTCTGTCATCTTTCCTCTCTCCTGCACCCCCAGGGGGATCTGTAGGAGTCCCAGAACCTGAAGACTAGTGATCTGCTTCCTGGGTGGCCAGGGGAAAGCCACAAGGCTCCAGGAACACGGCTCCCAAACTGTGCCCCAAGGCACCCTGGGAAGCCTCGGCTCACCGCAAACCTTCAGGGTTTTTAAGCATTGGAGGGAATAAACAATACTTCATTCACCTCCACCAGTCTCTGCTGCAAATACCAGCTTGGGGTAGTTCACAGCTTCACCATCAGATCATCCTGCACCCCTGTTGAGGATGGCATGCCATTGTAAAGCTGGGTTTTCAACACTTGCTGAGATAAAAAGCAAGCACCTTGCAAAAATCAATGTGGAACAGGAGATGAGGGTGATGATGTCTGATTTCAGGATTGAAAAAGCTGCCAGCACCCAATGGGCACACATAGCCCATTAGTAAATAATTTGGTTATTTAAGAATGACATTTTAAAAATTATGTGTATTATATTTTTAAACAGCTATTAAGTTATTAGAACACAAATATTTATTAAGGTGTTTGTAGATAGCTACTTAATAAACTGAACTGTTAGATATTTATTTTGGCCTAGGGACATCATGAAAGAAATCACTGCGGCATCTGGATTGCCAAGACTGGGAACTCCTGCACGAGGGAAATGTTGGTCCCAGGCCCCTCCCACGGTGAGCGGGTATAAGGACAGGCACCGTTGGTAACGACCGCCAGGTAGTGTCTTGATCACCTGACTTCATCCTCCTCATTGCCCTCTTTGGTTAATGAGATTCAATGAGCTCTTACATGACGGCGTAGAATAGTGCCTGGGCCAGGAAGTGAGGGTGGCGGGCGCTGGTATTTTTATTATTGACAAAACGCCCACAGGAAGCAGAGGTGCAGGGGGGAAAGTCAGGTCCTCCCTCGCACAGCTGGCAAGGGGTGGTCCATGTCTATCTAAGCTCTGCCCCCTACTAGGCTGCCCCCAGTGGACAGGTTGGCCTGAGGACAGCTTAGTGCCATGTAGCCTGCAGGGTCTAGTGACTTGCTGAGGGGAGGCTGAAAGGTTAAGGCCTCCAGTGACCAGGATGGAGTCTTGATAAACAGTGGGACCAGGGCACCACCTTTGGGTGCTGGGACTCCCCGTGAAGTCTGGATGGGGCTGCTTGCTCCCAATACTCTAGCCTCAGGGACCCAAGAGGGTGCCAAGGAGTAGCCAGAGTACAGAGACCCTCTCCCTCAGCTACGACCAAGTCACAAGGACACACTCCTCCCTATACCCCAAGGTGCAGAGGGGAGTGGGTCAGGGGACCCTTGGAAAGATTAAACATCAACTCAAAACAGAGTTGCCCTGAGGGGCTACTGCGAGTTGTTCAATTAAACTCGCCAGAGTGGACCTACAATGTAGGACTTCAAGCCTTCCCCTCCTGAAAGCAAGATCGGGCCACTTAGCCAGAGAAGTGGCATTTTCCCTGCATGTGGGGGGTGCAGTATGAGCACATGCGTGACCCTGGACACACAGAGGAGGCATCAGGCATGGGAGGGAGGCCAGGGGCCAGCGAAGGGATTCGGGGGCAGAGGAGATGTGAGCCCTGTGGTGCTGCTCCGCCTGGGGAGAACGCTCAGAATTAGCCTCCCCAGCTCAGGGAGTCCACCACCACCACCCCGCCCAGCAGGCAAGACCAGCCAACAGCAGGGCCCGGTCCTCAGCAGCAGCCAGTCTTCAAGGCTCAAAGTCCAGATAAAGTTGTCAGCACACCAGCCACGAAGGGCCCAGCATGGGCGCCTGTAGTCACAGCACTGTCTCCCCACCACATCCAGGAAAGCTACGCAGATGTCAGATGGAAAAGATGCTCAGAGAAATCAGACCAAGAGGCAAACCTGAGCTGCCAGAGTCCATCAAAATCACTATTTGCAAGATTTTTATCTGCCCTATTTGACGCCTTTCAATCCCGAAGTGCTCGATTCCCTGGCATAGTAAGAGGAAGGGCACTCACAGGCATGCCGCCTTCCAATAAGATGCAAAAACTTAACTCACATTTTTTAAAGTTTATAAATAGCCTCGGAAAAGAAGCTGGAACATGCTTCTTAGTAAATACAGCTGACCCGTTTCCCTCATTCTTCACCAGGAATAAAGCGCCTGTTACCACGGAAAGTACAGAAGAGTCTAAATATATACTTCCTCCTCACAGGGCCCCAAATCAAAAAAGCGGAGTCGACACTCGGTGGGTGACAGAGAAAGGGGGGTGGGGGACAGCAGCCCCTGGTCACCTCCCTGCACTGGAGGGGCGGAAAGCCACAGAGCCCTCCCTCTCCCGGCTCCTGCTGCTCAAGACCAGCTGGGCGAGCTCCCCCTGGCCTGTGCCCCCCAGGCAGCTGGGCAATTGTGCCCTCGGCCCTCTACCATCTTAGTTTTCTCTGCCTGTCTCCCCAGCCGGAGGCGAAGCACCTGGAGAACAGGGTTTTTCCCTTTTGCTGGGTGTTTTCACCCAGGCCCTGGAATGGCGCCTGGCAGGCACACAGTAAATACTCACCAAATGAACCAAACGGTGTCCCCGTGGCCAGGCGTGGCTTAGCCGGTGTTCCTAACAGTCTGTTCCTGACTCCAGGTAATCTTCCATTTTCTTGTTGTGAACATTCCCAGGCAGCCCTTTCATTTGGGAAGCTATAGGATAGCCTTGGGTGGGGATAGGGGGGTTGTTTCTGGTGAATTCTATATCCTAAGGAACTGTTTCTCCCCCTCCTGGTAAGAGCTGTGATGTAAAAGAATTATGCACCAAACCCAGCGGGTCCCGGGGACTGGAGGTCCCCCGAAGAAGGAAAGGGTGTCTGTTTGCTGCCCTGACCCTGGTGCCCAGAATGTGCCTGACACATGGCAGATGTTCAATTTCCATCTGCGAACGCAAGAGCAGCTCTGGACATATCCCCGGCACTGCTCTCACAAGGATGGACATCTCGCCCGCTCCCTTTCTCTGGACTCAGAGACTGGCCCTGGCTTGGTCCAGGGCTGACAGCAGACCACTCACTGAAGAGCCGTCTGTGGACGGAAAGCTGTCCTTTCTCAGAAGGAGCTGAGGGCCAGGTCCCTGCCCACTGTTTTCCCAGGGAGTCCCAAGAAATGCACAGAAGAGGCAGGTGATGGGGGCTTGTCTGCAAGGGCAACAAGAAGGCCCTGAATGGTGGTAAGCTGAGGTTTCAAAGGATCAAACTCTTCAAGTGGTCTGCCACCCAGGTAGGACATGGGGGACAGCAAGCCTGGGGCAGAGACCCCAAGAAAGCTGAAGGAGGCTTTACGCTCATGCTGGGAAGCTGAGAGGCAGAGAGAATCAAACAGGTAGCCAGGGAAGCCTGGGTTGCCATGGAGCCGACCTCTGGGCCAGACCCAAGGGGAGGGCATGGCCACCAGCAAGGCCTGATTTTCACTGAGGAGAACATCAGAGCCTGGCTTGGACCCTGAACACCCCCCAGCTCACTGCCTGGTGGGTGGGCCTGCCCTCAGATGCATACAAGACCCTTCCAGCCTCTCCACCCCCCAACTCACACCTGTGGATCTTGAACAGGCCAGGCTTTCCATGGGGGACAAGGCGGGGCTGCCAGAGGCCAGGCTGTACAGTCACGGGATGCTCTAGTAGCTTCCTTAGAACAAAGCAGCTGGCCCACTAGCCCACTCCCCAAAAGAGGAATTTTAAAAGGGTCATCTCTTGCCCATTCCTGTACTCAGGTGCTGACAGGGTGGCATGAGGATGAACAAAGCCGATCACAGATATTCAGGGTACAGACTTGGTCCCCCTCATTCTTCCATACACCACTGCAGCCATCACCGGGTCACACTGTACCAGCCGCTGAACTACACACAGCAGGCGCTCAACAAGGGCTGACGCCGGCCTTCTTATAAAGAGAGTGCTTTGGATTCTGAGAGTTTATGCTGCATTTCTGAAGTCTTTGTTCCTTTATGGGTTATTTCTCTAAATCAACTTTCACCCATTATCTCTGCTATGATCATAAAAGAGCTTAATTGATACTTATTTGATAGAATCTACCTTGTTCATGAAATTTGTTACTTCTACGAGTGCAAGCTGGACCAGGAGGCAGAGCTTGCCACCTGGCACCGCAGAGCACCCTCCTCATCCTCCAGCAGATGTCTTCCTGGAACGCTTAAGGAAGGTGGGGCGGGGGGTGCAAGATCTTTGGACTTAGCCTATTGGATCCATACAGTGGTTTTAAAAGATGTTTGCAAATCCTCTGGCATGACTCCCACCAAGAAGTGGAGTCTAATTCCCTTCCCCTTGACACAGGCTGGCCTTAGTGGCTCACTTTGAACTAATAGAACTCAACAGAAGTGAGGTTGCGTAACTTCTAAGGCTGATTCATGAAAGGTACCCACCAGTCTCCTGGCTTTCTAAGGACACGCACTGGGGCCTCATGTGAGAAGTCTGGCTGTCCTAAGAAGCTGCCAGGATGGAGGCTAAGTGAGAGGAAAGGCACCGGAGGGGCCCCTGCTGCTCCATCTCCAGAAGTTTGCATCTTCCCGGACTCAGAGTGAGGAGCCTTCCAGGTGGCTCAGCTCAGCCACCTTCTCACTGCAACAGCACTTGGCTCTCCCTAAGTGAGAGCCACCCGGGCCGGCCCCCCAACCAAGAGAGGTGGTGATGACAAACAGCTGTTGTTTCTCACCACTAAGCCAGGAGGGAGCTGTTATGAAGCCAGAAATAACTGGAACAGTGCACCAACCTCACAGGCCGTGGGGCCCTGGCCAGGCCCTGCCCTCTCACTCATCTGAAACAAGATCTAGGGAACCAGGAACAGATTTTTCCAAGTGCTTGGCAAAATGAGACAGATAAGGAGGAAAGGCAGTAAAAACAGGTACAGTGCAACAAATCTATCGGTAAGCTAAATTTATTCCATTGAAGAGACATTCTTTATCTTGAAATTATGGCCCTCTTATATTGGTGGTTAAAATATTCTTCCCCTTGTGCTCGCTTCGGCAGCACATATACTAAAATATTCTTCCCTTTACGGAAGAGTCAGACAGTAGCTGGCAGCTGGCTTCTAATGGCCTCACTTGGTCAAATGTTTCTGAAATTTAACTGGCCTGGGACGTCCAGTCTGGGAGCACCTGGTTAGATGGCCTCAGATCACTTCTTCATCAGACAGGCCATCATTTAGTAAATTCCTACAGAGAGGGGGGATTTACCTCTTAAAATGCACTCTACAAAACTCTGCCCTGGCTGTCGGCTCAGACACCTGGCACTGGTTGAAAACAAACCCCTGGTCATGGGCACCACAGGCCCTTAACGTGGGCCCCACAGACCCTTCCCCCCGGGGGCAGCATCCCCTCCACCGGGGCCTCTGGCAGCCTGGCCAGCTACTGGTGTCCCCTCCACTTGCTGGGTCCACCAGGGTTGCAAGACTCCTGAGAAGATAGAGAGGTTACAGCTCAAACAAAAACCCCAGCAAAACTGCCTCACTCCCTGCGCCACGTGCCTCCCCCAGCCAGCACCTGGCCCTGTCCAGGACAGGGCGACTCACCACAGAGAGAAACACACAAACCTCCGGAAAAAGGTGTCAGCAGATCTGCACTTTCCAAAAACAGAGTGTTTTCAGGTCACAAAACAGAAAGACGCCAGCCAAAAAACGCTGTGGACTTCATTTCTAAAATGGTAACGAGGCCTTCAAATGCTTGGCTCTTCAGCTTCTGGCCCGCTGTGTCTCCCTCATTTCTCTGTGGCCTGTGGTGGCTTTGGGGTGGCTACACCTTCAGATTTGAGGCCATGACAGCAGCCAGCATGGCGGGGCCTAGTTCAGACCCTCCTTTCTTCTCTGCATCCACTGGCTAGAAGCCACAGGAAAGTACAGATCCTGCTGGCCACAGGACGACAGGCTGGGGTAACGTGGTGAGTGGGATTGCTGAACCCCAGTATTTTGTAATTCTCATGGCATTGTCCACCAAAAAGCACCCAGGAGCCTGGCCTCCTCCTTTTGCCCAGCTCCCGCGTGGGCAGAGGTGAGGTGTGTGATGCACCTGGCCCAAATTGGCCCCCAGGATGGTCCAGGTTCCTTGGGAGAGGCTGCTGCTGGTAGGAGGCTAGTGCTGACGGTTTCCCAGTGCCAGATAAATACCGTTCTGAAGCCACAGTATTTCTCAAGCACAAATAGTACAGTAAAGCCAAGACATTTATATGCAATTGGGAGACATTTATCCTGTGACAACATTCTATTCCAATGACTTTTCTATTACAGCCAATGATTAATGATGTAAATTCTGTCACCTGGGATGATGGATGCCGGCCAGCCGAGGGGCCTCTGCCTGGATTACCCAAACTCCCGCTTCTCATTGGCTCCCACAACCAATGTGGTCAGTGCTTCAGTCAAGCATAAATGTAAAGTTATTTTCGATTAAAAAAATATTATTATTCTTCAGTACTCTCCAGAAGCAGCTGGTGGAGGCCTGGGTGAAAGGTTCTCCTCCTCAAATTTGCTTTTCCTCTTCAACGTCAGGGCTGCTGACACGTGCTCCATGGAGGAATAATGAACGGCATAAGTCTAGCCATACAAGAGCTGAGAAGGCCTCAACCACCAGGGGCCACAGAAGGACCGTTAGAACAAGTGAGCAAGGCCCAGGGCCTTGGGTGTTCGGGGCCCTCTGGGTACCAGGCCTAACGCAGCCCCGCCCAGCCGAGGCCCCAGGCAAACTGATGCCACCTACATGCCACCTTGGTCACGTGATCCAGCTCCCTGGAACCTCTTTCCACATAATCCATGATCTGCACCTGCTGAAATAATTGTCCTTTGTTGAGCACACCAGAGGGCGTGCTCAACTGGGCCGTGAGGAAGACTCCCGGACTCTGCTCGGGGGCTCTGCCTCGCCCTTCCTTCAGGTGCTGTGCCTTCCTGGGCTCCTTGTCTCCCAGGCTATCCTCTCCAGGCGGGTGCGTGCACCTACCCCCAGAGCTTCTCCTGCAGGCAGCTCCCAAACCTGTCTTTCCAGGGCCCTCCTCCACTCTGTCATAAATCCCAATCCACAGCCACTCGAGGTTGACTCCTAGGGCCTCCACAGACTGCCCCACATGCCTTCCGCCCCAGACCCCTCAACCCACCTCCTACAGATTTCTTGACAATCTCTCCATCTGTCACTTCTCTCCAGCTCCACTGCCACAACTCCAGGCCACTGTCACTCAGATTAGAACGGTTCTCCTGGTATCTGGCCTTGCCACTGGCCTGCTCCTCCAAGTTGATGCCTGCTGGGTCCCTCCTGGACACTCTGTACAAACCACTATGGCTTAGCAGGCCCTGCACAGCCTCACTCTCACTCCCCACGCTGCACTACCTGGACCATCCTCCAGGTTCTTGAATACCTGGTTCCTCTCTCTGGAAGCTGTGCTTCATGGAGCAACTTCTCGTGCCTGGGACAATCACCCCCTCCCCCCCATCTGGCTGATCCTCACTCCTCCTTCAGGGCTCAGCATAGACACCACTTGCTCAGAGAAGTCTTCCCTGACCCCCTACACAGACCACAGGGGCTTTGCTGTAGGCTCCCAGAATGGCCTGTGACTCCCCCTCACACCTCTGAACAGGCCTCTGCCCCCCAACAAGGGCTGCTCAAGGTGAGCTTGGGATGCACATCAGTCTTGCTCACCATGTGCACAGCCTAGCACCTGCCATAGCATCTGCAGGGAACAAGTGTCCGATATGTATTTTCAGTGGGTAAACAAAGTGGAGAACTTACCTGCACATTAGGGTACTTCCCCATCTCACCCTAGAAGGCCAAGTCCTTGAGGCCCAGAACTGCGACCAGCTCATCCCTGGGCTCCTGGCACCTGCCCTGGGTCTTGCACTGCACAGATGCTCAGAGTATGTTTATGTTCAGGAAAGAAGAAAAATCCTGAAATAAAAGCCCCTGAACTTAGAAAATCAGTGTGCCCATTCCTAAGGCAGTCTTAAAAGTTTAAAGGAGGAGAAAGAATTGAGGCAAAGTGTGTAGCAGACACGTAGACCTGGAAACAAAGCAGCTATGAGTGTCTGCTGGGGCCACCCAGGTCCCCACAGCTGCAGACAGCTGCTGAATCAGAGGCGGGCAGGGCTGACAGGAACTCGGCGGCTTCTGGATACAGATTCCTGGCACTCCTGACTCTGGCCATCTCATCCTTTCCTGGAAAGGTCTTTCTACTCGGGGATGCCTGGGAAGCCCCTGGGCTCAGAGTACAGGTGGGGGATGCAGTCCACGCAGGGTGAGACCGGGAGTCTCTGGGCTACTTACTGGGGTTCCTTTCAGCAGCAGGAGACAGCCAAGAGGAAGGACACAGTCACTGCATTCCCAGGCTCCCTCCTTGTCCCCTTCTCTAGCAGCCTGGCTTCCTCCGAGGCTCTGGGCCTGGAACCGGAGGGCAGCAACGGACTTCATGGGTTGTCCTGGAGACTTGGGGGCTCTAACACCCACTCCAAGTGCGACAGACCCACCAGAGAGCAACCAGGGCACATTCAAAGACCCAAATGCATAGATGCTAGGGCATCAGTCCTTAGCGCTGGAGTCTAAGAGTGACTGCTGGGGGAGCCAGAGACTTTAAGGATGGAGGTTTTTGGAGGAGTCATCAGGGCCATCCTCTCTACAAGCCAGTCCAAGGGAGGCCCTGCCAGCAGCAGGGTTCACTTCTTATCTTGCTCAGAGGCATGAACTCTACTGACTCCATCTTCCTCACCATACCAAATGACCACAGCAGCTGGAAGCCAGAGGCCAGCTGCTGCTTCCGGCATGGCTCCCTCCTGCTCCAGGTCTGGCTCGTGGCTCCATTCCCTGTGGGCCCACATGACGAGTCCTCTCCCTGAGAGACACTTCAGTGGCCCTCCCTTGTGGACCACTTCGGCCACCTTCCCTCTCTCTTCAAGCTGCACCATCTCTATCATCTCAAAAGCCAGGTTCGCTTGGCACTACTGAAATACCCCCACCCAGCTGCTTCTCTTCTTCTTGTGAAACTTCTCAAACTACAGACTGCATTAGCGCCCCCCCACATCAAGAGGCTGGGCAGGATAAGAATTAAAGCCCATGTCCCCAAGAGTACAAGACAGGGAAATTATAAAATGCAGAAACTCAGAGTGCTCGCGAAATCACTAGATTTCTTGGCTGAGTGAATGCACATACCCAGCTACAAAAATTATTTTCCAAGATTGGCTTTTAAGGTTTCCAGAGTAAAAAAAAAAAATCTAATCTTTGAAACCTTCATAAATATATGCTTTTCTTTTTTAACAAAACTACTTAAATGAATCCACTTTTGCCTGACAAAGGAGAGGAATCCAAAGCTTCTGGATTTTAAAAGCTTCCATTAAAGCGGCTTTTCTTTTTGCAAAAAATAATGAATTGAAAAATAAATCAGAAGCCTTAATTTAGCCTGAGGCCAATACCAGACAGCCAGGGCAAAGCTTCCTGACAAACGCATGAAGCCAGAGAAGGGCTGGATCTTCTGTCTGTATTTTTGAAGCAGCTCCGGCCAAAAGCATGCTTTTGGATTGCACAGAATTAGAATTCAGCTGTGTTTTTTTCAGGCAGTACAGTACATCTTCATTGGTGCTACAGGCTCATAAATTAAGATAAAAAGCTGATGAGATGGAGACAAGAATGTGTTTCTGGAAAGGGGAGAGAAGCAGCAGCACAAGGCCCTGGAGTCTGCTGGCTTCTAATATCTCCCTGGCTGACTTGAGCTCCGTTTCCTCAGACCTGCTGAACTAGGAGCAATCAACTTTTCCAAAGCAGGCCTGGACCAACCACATGCAGGTGCCACCCCTCCCCAAGAGTCTGCCTGAGAACAGGCTCTGTGGATGGGCAGGCAGCTGCCCACACAGCCTGCCCACTAGTCATAGACCACAGGGAATGGCAGTAGCACGGCCACTAGTAAGGGCAGTCTGTAGTTTTGTGTGAGAATTTGCTTCATATTAAAGTACACTGTCATTTGTCTGAAAGCTTTATGTATGTACCATCTGTTAAATATATCAGGTGCTATTCCAGCACCAGAAATAGAACAGTGAAAAAGTCAGAGATGGGGCCTACCTTTCTGCAACCTACATTCATAAGGGAAAGGCAGGTGTCAACTGGATCATCTCAGAAGTAATTAGTTGTGATTACACCCAGCATCCTGAAGGCAGGATGAGATGATGTAAGCAGAGGATCTGGTCCTCATACAGCCTCTTTGCCCCTTTCTCAGGATAGTGAAAGGAATCCTGCAGGCTGGACAAAAAAGGGCTACTCATTTGCCTCCAAATTCATCCTTGCCTGCTCCCATGGATGTATTCATGCAGCCCCTTCTACCTGGAAGGTCCCTCACTGCCTTTCAAACATCCTACTCTGTCTGAAAAGTCCAATCCCATGCCGCCCTTTGTGTGGTGTCTCTAGGGAGCCTCTCCTTCCCCAATCTCTGTCCTCTGTACACTGCTTGGCACCATCTCTGGCACTGAGCACAGAGCTTGGCATGGCACAGTTTCAAGGGATCACACAGAAATGCTTGTCCATAAAGCAACTTGGAGGTACCCAGGAAAAGAAGAGGTCAGAATCCAGGGTAGGAAGAAGCTTCCAGAAGAAGTCAATCTGAGTTTATGCAGGAGAAAGCTTTGGGGAGGAGAGGAGCAAGGAAGGTACCCCTGGCAGGATCCTGGGGGGACAAAATCACCCAGGGCTCAAGCAGGGAAGTGACCACCAGAGCAGAATGCCCCCATGACCCTGACAGCTCTGGGGGGGGACAGCGCCTAGACACGGCTGGAGGGCCAGGGAACCCCAGATGCAGGCAGATCTGGGAGGTCTCCACAGACTCCTCGGCACACTTCTGATCAACCTGCTAGGAAGAGTCTGGCTGTGTGGAAGTGCACACCCTGGGTAACAGCAGGCAGGTGGAGTGACTAACTCAACCTCCCCAAACATCCAGGCAACAGGACCAGGTGCCAAGCAATGGCAGCCAGAGCAAAGCCAAGGGCATGGATCTAAAGCCCAGGGGAGAGGCCAGCCCCTAAGTACAACCCCTTTCTCCAACCCTTTTGTCCCCACAAGTTTTTACACATATGTGCAGGGATGGCACTTAGGCACTCTCATAGAGGTAGGGAATCTGAAGCACAGGTAACTAATCACTCAAGGCCACAGCATGTTGACACCTGGGGAGACCAAGTTGTGCCAAGGACTAAGGGGATGGGAGGGCAGCCCAGCACAGCAATTGTGTGCATGGGCACTTTGGAGTTCACCTACTGCCTGTGACTGGCCACACAGCCTCGCCAAGTCCAGGCTTCCTTCCCTGCAAAGTGGGGACAGAAACACCTCCACCTGCCTGCTGGGTAGTTCAATGACAGGCATGGGCACCCGGCAGTGTGCTGAGCTCCCAGACTGAGCTCAGTCTGCGCCGGCTATGACAGCACAGCCCCTGTGAACTGGGTAAAGCCTTCTACTGAGGGAGGCAGAGGTGGGGCACAAGGGAGCCGGGAGGCGTCCCCATGGGCTGCTGGGACAGCCCACTGAAACTATCCCCCACTGCAGGACAGGCCTCTCCCTGAGCCGGACAGTCACCAAGCAGAAATCTTGAACTTCCCCACTATGGCATCAGAGACACCAAGGTTATTTTGAAAAGTACTGAGAAATACTAATTCCCTGGGCTCTTCATGTAGAGATAGACTAAAATCGGAGGAAAGCCGCCCCAGGGAGACTAGCAGGAAGAGGCGCTTTAATATTTCATTAGTGTCCCATTAGCAAGACAACACACATTTTCACACTCCGTGACTTCTTGGGAATAATTTCTCATTCAGAAACAAACCGGGGCACTGCTGCTTATGCTTACCTCTACCTTCCTGGCCTGCTAAGTACCCAGAAGCAGCCAGCTGGAAAGAACTTGACCTTCAGGGTTATGGCTACTCAAGCCAAAGAACTCCATTGTGCAAAACTTCCTGGGGAGGCTGCTATGAAACTCTTAATCCAGAGACCAGGAGCTGAGAAGGCAGGAGGGTGAGCCTCTCCACGCCTCTAAGCCAGGCTCACGTGCTCTCCCCTGAGGCCCGTGGCAATAGAGCCACCCAGCAACTAGGGGACCCTGAAACCTCCACCCTGCAGTTAGGGTGAGAAGGGGGACAGAGAGAGAAAAAGAGAGAAAGAGAGGGAAGGGGAAAGGAAGGGAAGGGAGGGAGGGGAGCAGGGACTCAAGGAGGCAAAGGGAGCTTCCCTGGCTCTTGCCAGGCCTTAGCGTGTGGCAGCAACGTGCAGTACGTGGACACGTGGTGGGGAGCCAGCACACAGCAGACCAAGGTGGCTGCCTGCTCTCACTTTTCTGATGAGGAAGCTCAGCAAGCACCTCGCCAGCCAGCATGGTTTCTCAGGCTCTCCCTGCTGCCAGGGGCAGGGACGTGGGAAAGGCAGGGGCCTCCTCACACCCTTGTTGGACAGAACACACACAGGGGCTTATTTCCTGGTTTCATGTTTCATCACTGGTAGCTCAATCTCCACACAGACAACAGTTACTAACAGGCAGGAGGACTGCTCAGTGCCTTCTTCCGACCCCGACAAGGGCACAGCCAAGTCAAAGAAAACGACAATGGCCTTGCTCTCCCAGCTCCATGGGCCTCCTTCAGGCCAGTGGCTTCCTGGACCCAAGCCCCTCCCAGCACCACCCCCGGAGCCAGCCTGCAGTCCACCCCTGCCAAAGTCCTAAGCTGAAGTCCTCACAGCATCCAAGGAGCAGGGGGCACCTGGCCTCCAGGGACACCCTCCGCAATTCCCTCTAATTTGGTCTATTAATTTAAAACAAAGGAAGCTAGCCAGGAGTGAGAGGCACAGGGCATGTCCGAGAGGATGTAATTAATGCAGCTGCTCCAAGCGGAAGGTAACACCTTGTCTCCTCATTAGCAGATGTACCGCAATTTAGGATGACATCCTACAGGACGGCAATGGGGACACCGCTCCCTTTCAGGTCCAGGCCTCGCCCACCACTTGGATTTCCTCACTGCTGAGCAACTATGAACAAAGGGCTCCCAGCAGAAGGTTCTAAGCTGCTGAAGTCGGCGGTGAGCTGGGCCCAGGGCACCTCCAGTCCAGTCAGCTTGGTTCCCACTTAGAGACCTGTCAGGTGAATGTACGCACCTTGTCTCTTAAATATTTCCCGTTAAATATTCAGCAAGGGTTGCCGACCCTGTTTGCTGCGCTCTGTAAACAGAAGAGGCACCAGATGGACTCTTGAGGACACGATGACCTTCCCCAATAGTGACATGTTGGAGGGACTCAAGGTATGCAGAGAGCCGTTTTCCATCAACTCAAGCTCATATCAAGTTATATTAACATTCTTCCCTCTGAGAAACAAGACCAGTATTTCTCTTTAAAAAAACAAATCTGAGCTGGCTGTATTTTGTGAGCTCCCAGTGTAGCAGAAACATTTCTGTGGAGTGAGTCAACCCTGAAAAGTTATGCTTCAGCCTGGCTACAAAGAGGTGTGGGGCCACCCAGGTGACCGTACCCAGGCAGAGGCTGGAAGAAAATTAGGGTAAAAAGAAAAAAAGTTGCCATCCTGGCATTTTGACACCACAGCTCTTTCTTTCTACCTGTAGATCACATAGGTGAAGCCTGGCAGCTTTGGAATCACTGGGTAGTGAGCCTGGATTCTGACCCAGCAGAAGGGAGATAAACAAGCGCCCCTCAGATCACTGGACGGCCACGTGGGCCCCACAGCTCCAAAAAGCTCGGCCTGCACCTGAGGACCCAGTCAGTACGCAGCCAACAGCCAGGCTGCAAGCTCCATGACAGCCCATGGTACGGATGGCCGATTGATTTTAGCTGGACAAGGTTGGCTGCTCCAGAGTTTGAGACAGGCTGGGCTGCTCTTGGGGCAACCAGCTGAGGTGAAAGCACAGGTGGGAACCCTCCTTGGCTTTAGGTTAACTCCAGAGGGGGAGAATGCCAAGTCGCTGTCATCCTTCCTTAGAACTGAACCTGAAAGGCGAGACCTGGAAGTTCACACAGGAGAGGTTCCACAGGCTTTCTGAACACACAGATGAACTGTACTGGGTCATCCTCAAGATCACAGAATCAGCTCAAGGCAGCAAGTGAGGGTGCCCAGGACTCCGGTGATGGGATGGCCTCCTGCGAGCCATTTCAGCTGCTCCAAGTAGAACCACATTGCAGATGGCCAGGCAGAGGCCCCTCCTCGTCAGCCCTTTAGAAGGCTAGAGCCTGCTCCACCTCCCTGCTGTGTCTGCCAGCCCCGGTGTCTGCTCTGGAGCCCCTCAAGGTAGAGATCATTTCACTTGAGACCCCTCAGCCCTGAGAGGGGCCTTTTCTGGCTATGAATTTCCAGATGACATCTGCTTCCAACCTGGACTGAGGGTCAGCAGCACTTGTCATTTTAGGGCTTAGTTTAGAAAGAACAGCTATAGGTTTCTTCGCTAAGTGCGGCTGGACAGGTAGACAAAACTGACCTTTCACAAGTATTTTGAATTAATTCAGAAATACTCTACCCAAATATCAGGTATTATTATTATTAGGTAGTATTAGGTGACCATGTGTACCCTTTCATCTAAATTATTCAAAGTCCCAAGGATTCTCCAGCCTACCTCTGATACTTCAGATGACCAAAGGAAAAAAATTGAGTTTTCTTTTAGAAGCCAGGAAATTCTTGTTTTCCTGAAGAGTGAAAGAGAACATGGCAAGTCAGCCTGCTTAATCCTACCTGTCTCCATTGAAAAAATAAAAGGATTATGATAGAAAATGACCTGGGTGCTTGTGGTGATTATTGTACTTTACCATGTTATACTTTGATTCAGTGCTTTTTAATTAAATTTAAATTGACTGGGCAGTTTCCACAATACTCATGTATGACTCTGAAAATGTCAGAATCTGGCCACGTTAACACTGCACACTTACCTGTCAGTAACACCTCCTGCCCCAGCAAAGACCATCCCACTGAGCAGCTGCAGGGGGGCAACACCAGGGGCACTCAGCACAGTCTGGCACCCCCGCTCTGGAGTTGTAACAAGCTCCCTCTGTTGCTACATCTCCCAACGCTACATCCCTTGTGCCTCATGAAGAGAATTTTATCAAAGTTGAATCAAGTGTATTTTTTTTACTAATTTATTATTTATTTGTTCAATAGATACTCAAGTATATTTTTTAAAAATGTATGTCTGTTTTCGCAACTCTTCACCATAAGAAAACAAAATGAGTAAGTACTACAGTTCCTGATGACAAACTCTGACTGCGCCAGACCAAAAGAAGACGCCAGGGCTACTTTCCTAAGTGCCTCCAGTTGACAGGGAACAGTCAGGATGTGATCAAGTTGCCAGCTCACGGACATAAAGACTTTCTGGGGAAAGTATGCTGAACTTTTGCTTTAAATATGCTTCTTAACATCTGCAGCGACCCAGGAGGAAACAAGCTTGGGGCAGAGGACAGGGTGGGGCAATGCGGTGAGAGCCCCAGCAGGCTGGTCTGCTTACCACGGGCACCCAGAGACATGGGGCGCCTGTGCTGGGCAGGCACACAGGCCTGGGGCCACAAGGGGTTACAGGGAGATGAAGAGCCCTTTCCTTGTGTTGCTCAGCTCTCTGGAGTAGGGCAGGGGTATGGGACAATGTCAGGGAGCACCGCGTGCCAGGCAGGATGGCAGGAGGCAGAGGGAGCAGGCTGTACTCTGCAGAAGGGGCAAAACAAGGGAAAACAGGGCTCAAAGCAGAGCTGGGGTGAGTACACAAGGGAGAGCTGTCCAGCGTCCAGGCAGAGGACAGCAACTGACTTGGCACGTCTGAGGGAGAGCAAGTGGCTCATGTGGCCCCAGTAAGCAATGAAAAAGTAACAGGATATGAGATCGGAGTGGGAGCTGGAAGCCAGACCACCAGGGCTGGCAGGGAAAGGGGGTGTAGATTGTGGCAGGGTGACAGTCATGGAGCCAGGAAGGAGAGAGGGCGGGGAGGTCTGAGCTAGGTCTGAGGACCATGCTGGCTCCCTGGTGGAGCAGGAGAAAGAGAGCTAAACAAGAAGGACTCCATTGAGGCTTGGCTGGTCTGCTGGTCACCAGGCATGTGCCGGTGGCTGACAGCACTGCTCCTGCACCAGGGTTTGGCCCCTAGGGCAGCCACCCTGACTCCCCAGCAGGTATGAGAGGCTAGCCCTGTACCTGCTGGCTGACTCACAGAACCCTCAGGCTCACTGAGAAAGGAATGTCATCCCAGAGGACAGTTGGCTGTCTGGCAGGAGTCACATGAGGCCCTGAGTGGTACCCTGGCTTACTGAAGGTCAGAGTGACAGTTTGGACAAAACCCAGAACTCCTCAGCTGCCTCGAACACGCATTGCTCAGGAAGTGTTCCTGAGTAGAGCTACAGCGACCCCTCACCCACTTTAAAATCTCTGCACCCCTCCCAGGAATATGGGGACGCTGGGGCTGGCAGCTGCTGAGGCTGCAAGTTAGTTTGATCTGTCTCCTTACAGTGAAGTTCCCAGAGGTCAAGGACTATGTCCCTCCATCCATCCCAGAACCCAGATGTCTGGCGACTCAGCAAACAGTGAAGGTTGATGATGGCATCCTATAACTCTCACTGCTTCTTCAACTCAAGGACACAATGGAAACCACACACCGGATTTTTAGAAAGCAAACAAACTGGAAAGTAATTAGAGCAGACAAATCACAAATATTTAAATATTGAGACCTTCCCCTTAAACGAGGTCTGTCCACCCTGAAGACGGGAGTCACTGTGAGAGAACAAAGGCTGTGCCACAGGCAGGGTTGGGGTGAGGGTCCTCAGCTGCCCACAGCGGCTCGGGCAGTACAGTTAGCAAACTTAGCCAACAAGAATATTTTGATTTACTGAAGAAACTTGAACTGGCCCCAGGCAAATAATAACTGTATGAGAGTGTTTCATTTAGCGCCTTCCTTTTTCACTCCCTTTGGAGAAAAGGCTGCTGCACTCACAACTGAGGGGGAGTGAAATTAAATAAAAAATATATTCGAATAACAGCCAGAGTGGAGAAGGGAGGCACAAATTTCTGAGCCAACTTCTAAACTCATGTTGCTCCAATTTGCCCTTGAAACAATTTCACTTTGCCTTCTGTTTCTTAAACAGTAATTATTAAAGGCACCATCAATTAAATGTGCCCAGCCTCACTGAACCAGTGGCCAAGGTCCCTAGCTCACCTCCCACCTTCCCTGTAGCACCTGCCGCCACCTCATTTTCGGTGTCAGTGGGGCAGAGCCAGTCTGGGATAGAGCTTTTCTCCTTAAGGCCAGAAGAGGGGCTGCTGCCCACTGCCCTGCCAGAGAGGGCAGGAGGACAGAGCCTTCTCACTGCCTCTAATTAGCATCAGCAGCCCCACACAGCGACCACAGTGGCCTCCTTCATTAGGTGCTTGGCATCTCCTTCACAGAGAGTCCCATTACCAGGGTTTCACTCTCCTCCTTCCTCTCCCAGAAGAGGAAGACTCTGGGAGAACCATTCACAAGGATCATTTCAATGTGACATGAGAAGGAATCCCTTGTCTTAGATTCACACATGGGGAGAGTTCCCAAGTCATACAGTGGTCCCTCCTGGGTTGTCAGAAGAGATCATGGGCAATTCGGAGGGCTCAGGATCCCTGAGGTCCTGTGGCCAGAGCCCAGACAGTCACATGGGCAACACAGGTTCGCATCCCTTCGGGGCATCTGGAGAAGCAGGGGCATGTAGGGGAGGTGCAGCAGTGACCCAGCAGCAGGAGCCCTTGCCCGAAGGATGCTGGGGCTTCACCCAGGCTCTGCCAGCTGCAGCCACACACTTGCGCAGCAACAGACCAAGAGTCTTCTGAGTGCAGTGCCCTGAGTCTGGCCCCAGAACATGCAAGTGAGAGATCCAGGTCCTAAAGCCCAAGGAGCTCAGTGTATGTAGACAGACGCGTGCACAAATTATATTAACAAAGAGAGACGCAAATCACCATGCAAAACCAAAGCAGGGAATAATTCATTCTGCTGAGGGGAAGATGTGAACAATACAGACAGGAGAGAGAATTTAATTAAACTTGAATGAAAGTTTGAATGTCCCCTTCACCCAAGTGCAAAAGGAACAAGGGTCAGGGTTAGAGACAAAGGGTTTCACTGTCATTCTAAGGAGCTGAAGCTTGATGCTGTTGGGAAGAGGTGGAGGGATGGCTAACTAAAGGCAGAAGAGGATTGTAGAGAGAAGAGGGACAAGGCAGAGAGACCCAGGGATAATTCCGGGGGTCTCAAGGGCCCAAGATGGACCGTGGTGGGGAGACGGAGAAGAAAGGAGAGAACACAGTTGCAGGGGACCTACAGCTCACCCCAGGGAATGCTGATGGGCACCAATGAAGACTTAAGAGTTGTAAGCCAGGGCCACTCTGCTCAGGGAACATCTCAAACCGGACAAAGAACCTGTTGCAGAAAAAATGATGAGTTTGGACACTCTCACAGTGAGTGGGAAGCCTTTGGCATGCAGGATGAGATAAAGGCTTGAAAGTCAGGAGGGCGAGCCTGGAGACAGAGCTGTGGGTCTCGCTGGGGGATAAACAGAAATTTAAACCATCAGAAGAGAAACAGTCCAGGGTGAGAGTCACAGGAAAAGAAAGCCAAGGGTATAAACGTCATGAGCAGCCGTCTCAAAGGGTGGCAAGGGATGCGGCAGGTGTCGGGTAGTGAGGCTGTAGCATGGTGTCCCAGAACTGAAGGACAGTTATCAACAAGTGCCAGGGAGAAGCCAGGAAGAACGAGGCTGAAAACAGGCCGTGGGATTTAGGAGTTCAGCATCCTCAGTGATTTCTAAAATGAGAAGTATCTACCAAATGGAGTAGGTAGGGCGACAAAGGCCCGACTTCTGAGGTTAAAGGGAGAACAGGAAGGTGGAGAGAGAGAACAGTAGCAGGGGAAGTTTGAGAACGGCGGCACTTTTGCGAGGAAAGAGTGCAATGTAGACCAAACATCTAGACTTGTCGTTTAAACTCCGGGGAGAAGAATAAACTGCAGATAATTCAGGAATTGTCAACAGGGTGGTGATGGTGCAAGCCTTGCCCCAGGACCACCTTGGAGCACAGACAGAAAGGGCAGACCAGCAAGAGCCATGAGGTCCACGGGAGCCAGAGCAAGGGCCACTCTTCTAACACTTTTCCGAGTCACTCCTTCCTCCCCACCAGTTCATAATGCTGAATTAAATTGTATGGAAAAGTCTTAAATTCATGCACTGCTGAGGTTCCGCAAATGGTGACCTGGTATATACAAAGGCAGGTTCTGCAAGAGTTAGAGTCAGAAATGTGAGCTACATACCTATCCCCTGGGCACCGCCAGCACCGAGCCATGTCTAGTAGCTCACCTGAAGGTGAGCCTTTCCCGTTGCCTCAGTAGAATACTGGATAAAGCCAACAAAGTGGACCACAAAGAACCTGGGGTTTTACAAGATGCACATAATCATGACTAAACAAAATAAACAGTTAAAGAACTTAGGAAAAGCCGATGTTAAAAATATTTTTATTAAGGTATAATTAACATACGATAAAATGCACAGATCTTAATCTGTTGGATTTTAACAATTATATACCCATGTAATCACCACCCAGAACCGGATTTAGTAGACTTCTGCCACTTAAAAGTTTCCTTGCCTCTTTCCAGCCATTTCCCCTCCGTACTCTAGAAACCACTTTGCCCAGCTCTTGGACTCAGCCTGGGCGCACCCGCATGGTGCGTACTTGTATGCACACCCCTTTGTTCTTCAGCTCCATCCTATTGCTGTATCAGCAGTCCCTCCTTTATTACTGCTCAGTAGTATTCCATTGTGAGAATTCACATATTTATGTTTCAGTTGGTGGATATTTGGGCTGTTTCCAGTTTGGAGCTTTACATAAACATTCTCAGACAAGTCCTTTAGCCAACATTTTCATTTCTCTAAGGTAAATACTTAAGAGCGGAATCACTAGATCATAGTATGGATGTAAGTTAAATGTCAGGAAAAAAACCCCTGCCAAACAAGTCTCCAAAAAGGTTGTGCTACTTTAATACACACACACCAGCAGCACCCGAGAGCTATAGCTATTCCACGATCTCACCAACACTTGATGGTGGTGGTCGTCTTCATTTTAGCTTTTCTAGCAGATGGCATCTGCTTTTACTTGGTGTGTCCCTGATGAATGAAGGTGCTGAGCCCTTTCCACACATTTACTGCCCACTCGCATACCTTCTTTTATGAAGCACCTGTTCACAGTGCACAGGTCCAAACACTGACAAACAATGTCCTTCCACGCCCTGTCCACAGCACCACTGCCCTACTGTCTTTCCATATAGTTTTGCCTTTGAATGTCATATAAATTGAATCAGGCAGTGAGTGGCTATTTGAGACTGGCTTCTTGCACAGAACACAATGCATCTGAGACTGACTCACAGCTCGTCAGTCTGTTCCTTGCTATTGCTGAGTAGTGTTCCAATGAAGTTGTTTATTTGTTCACCAAGTGAATGGGATTTGGGCTAATTTCAACTTTTGAAATGGTTCAGTAAAGCCACTGTCAACACTCACATGCAAATTTTTGTATGAATGTAACCTCTCATTCTCTTAATACCTGGAAGTGAGAGACTGCTGAGTCATATTGTAAACACAGACTTGTAAGATTTTCAACATAGATTTACAAGAAACATTATCAATCTTACTTCCCAAGTGGTTGTACCATTTTGCCTCAACAAGCAGAGTGGAGAGTTTCAGCTGCTCTGTGTCCGCCAGGTTCGTCTGGTTATCACCAGGGTTTTTGTTCTTGTTTTTGTTTTGTTTCGCAGACATTCTACTAAGTGTGTACCAGTATCTCACTGTGGTTTTCAGTTCCATGTCACTAATGACTAAGGTTGATCATCTTTCATGTGCTTAGCTGCCACCTTTGTAATTTGTCTATTTGAATCTCTTGCCCATGTCTAAAATGGGTTTTCATATCACTAAGTTTTAAAAGTTCTTCATATATTCTGGACTTAGAATAGATATTTATTTTGCAAAGGTTGTAGTTTATCTTTTAATTGTGTCAACAGTATCTTTTGAATTGTCAAATTTTTATTAAGTCTCACTTCCATTTTTCTTTTTTAGATCTGCTTTTGGTTGCTCTAGATACTGTCACCTAACCCCAAATCAAAAAACTTTCTCCTCTATTTCCTTCTAGAAGTCTTACAGTTTTAGAATTTAATCTTAGGTCTATGAACCACTTTGAACTGATTTTTTTATACAATTCAGAGTATGAGCTGAGGCTCATTATTTTTGCACGTGGACATCCAGATCTTCCATTACCATTTGTTCAGGAGACTTCCCTTTCTACACTGGATAGCATCTACAACTTTGTCAAAAACCCACTGAGCAGGTATGTGTGGGCCTGTTTCTAGATTGCTCGTTCCACTGGTCAATGCATCTGTCCCTTCACACCACCACACTGTCTTATTACTGTAACTTCACAGCAAGCCTTGGAATCAGGCAATGTAATCTTCAAGCTCGTTCTCTTTCAAATCGATTAGGTTTTTCCAGATCTTTAGCATTGCTATATAAACTCTGTAAAGAGTTTGTCTAAATTTTGATTAGCATGGCACTGAACTCATTAATCAATTTAGGGAAAATATACATTTTTAACAACACTGAGTCTTTGAATAGATCTCTAATTTCTCTCAGTAGGGTTTTGTAATTTTCAGTGCAAAGGTCGCACACATTTTCTTAGTTTTATTCTAAGGTTTTTGATATTTTTGAGACTGTAATAAATGGTATGGAGTTTTAAATTTCATCTTTCAAATGTCTGCTGCTATCATATAGAAATACAATTGATCTTGTATCTTACAGCCTTCCTGACTTCGCTTTTTAAAAATACATTCCACAGTATTTTCATGTTGTTTACAAATGCAAGTTAAATTCTGAAGTTAATTTGTCTGAATCTCCAGAGATTAGTGCTTTTCAAGGATGAGAAACTGTTCAAAATTCCAGATAAGAAAACTTAGAGAAAATTCACTGTAATTGGGTAAGTTGAGGTAATTGGGTAAATTGAGAAATTTTGATCTCAAAGATTCGTTTGCTTTCCTTATTAAAAACTGTCCAACAAGAGATGATGGAAAGCTGTTCCACTGCACAGCAATGGGCTGCCGTCGTCAGCAAACTCTGGTTTGGAGTTCCTCCCTCCACGCACCACCCCTTCCTCCTGTGTAAGCTGTGGTGGTGGCAGGCCTGACAGAGAACCAGGCAAGGAAAGCGCCAGATGTTATGGGGTATTTCCACCCTCTGTCATCTAGATGTTTACCATAAGCTTCTGGTAATATGATCTCTCTTGGCCTGGTAAACAAACTTTGGATTTCACATGTGCCTTCTCCAAGAGCTGTCAGCTTCATCTTTTAAAGAGCTCCACGGAGTGGGTCTGTTGAAAGCATTTTTCCCACTAGGCACATGAAAAGGTCTCAATTACAGGTAACCAACTATCCAACAATAACAAACACAGAGTGCTGGAAATGTAAAAACCAAAGAAACTTATTTAACAGGGAGGCAACACCAAGTTCACAAAGTTTATGGTTCAATTACTGAAGAACAGAGAAACCAGGCAACAAATCAACTGATGAAAGACTTGACAAGGGCCTGAGTTTAAAACATATTTCTGGTACTATGTGCTTTCCATCCTGCAGCCCTATATAACTTGACGCCTAGGAGTTGCTGACGTTAATTACTGCCTCCATCCCAAAAGTCAAGCGATTACTCATCACGGTGTGCTCTTGCTCAATGGTTTCTGATACAACTTCTTTATTATGAGGCAGTAATACTTATGTATGTTTGTATGTATATTGTATATATAATTATTTTTAAAATTTTTTTCTAGGATAAAGACTAACACGGGATATATGTATAAAATCTTTTAACAGAGAAAGAAATAAAAGAGTTCTCAAGCACTCCAGTGCCATTCCATCAAATGCAAGGCAAGTGATTGCTGAGTTCCCAATTATGTTCAACCTTAAATCACGCTGCTTGGTCTGATTGTATATCCAGTCCTACAGGGAGCTGTGCAAAGGCATGTATTTGGCAAGCTTTCAAACCACAGCAACAAAACATGTGCTGAAGAAAATGATTCAAAATATTAAGAAAGCAGTCATTTATTTGGAAAGCCTGTTCACGGGAGACAGTAAGCTGCTTCCCAGAATAGGCTCCATCCGTCAGGAAACACCCTGACCCACACACACTGGCTGGAGTCTGCTCTGAGCCATCACACAGCAGTGATGATTATTCATCATCCACAGTGCACCGAAGATGGCTACGCAGGCCAAGCACATTCCATGATGGCACAGAGCTAACCCCCCACTGCTTGGAGAAGCAGCCATGATACAGATGACCTCACACCCTACAGACCTACCTGGTTCTCCCTACAGATCCACACAAGAGCTCGCTGTGGGCACTTGGGCAGACAAAGAAGATGGCAGGCAACTTCTCCATTAGAAGAAATCGTAATTCAAATAAAACAAACCAGGGGCTCCATGTCAACCAAGTACCTGTTTAGGGCCTGCTCTGTCCTAACAGACCAAAGGTCCTTCTAGGAATCGGGTTAGCGGGGCCTACTGAGCTCCACCCGCTGAAGCTAAGGAGGACTCCATCTGAGAGGGGACTTGGGAAAATCCTTTTCCACTATCTTAACGGAACATCGCCCTGGAAAGCATCTGCACCATTGTGAGGGGCCAACTCGCAAGCCAGTTCCACCCGGGTTAACTGTTCCAGCATCGCCATTCTCTCACCCTCTACAAACTTTAACTTGTCTGCATGGAAGACAGAATTTACATCTCCTTCTATGACCTCTGCCTGAGGAAAGGACAGCAGGTAGACCTTGTAAGGTGTACATAATGGTTTTATCTGAATCAGGGCACTAAAATTTCAACAAATATTTAAATTCTTCAACTAACTTTAAGAAACTCTTAATGAGCCAACCAAATTACCAAGACAAATATAAAACTGCAATTTATCAACCAAATCTCAACTTTCCTAGGATAACAATTTTAGAGTCATGGAAATTTACAGATACTGCCAAGCAGGGAGAAAGTTACAGAGTGACAGGTGGTTGGCCAGAAATTTCTGCAAATATCTTAGCCATGAAAAGACAGGCTAGAAAAGAAAAACAAGCCATGTGAGGGCAGGAAATCATTCTGGCTCTTTTAAGGCTGGGAAAAGAAAACAAAGAATAGGTAAGTGGGTACTTTCCCTTGCTGACACCGACGGCCGATGAATACGGTGTGTTCATCCAGGAGTGCCAATCTCACTTTTCCAGGTTCCATCAGAGGACCCTATTTTGTTTTCAAACAAATAACAACTACCATATACTGAATGTGTGTCACATACAGCGTCAAGCACACACTAAGTTACACGAATCTACGTGGGAAAGTTTCTGCCCTTCACATACGCACTGGGATTACTGGCCACCAGTAGCCAGCCAGGTATAGGAATATGTTTAGAACATTCGGTTGACTAAACCACCAAATTAAATTCAAAAGCAATTAACCAAAGGGCTGAATGAGAACAGCAGTACAATCTGGTGGATGTACTTAGGTGGTTTATCAGTGTTAAGAGAAAAATGGCTTCCAGCGAAGGCGGGCTCTGAGGTTTGCACTAACGAGGGCAGTGACGAATGACATGGACCCCCGGCTCTTCTCCCTACTCCCAGCTGACCCTCAACACACCGCAGCTCATCAGCTTGTCACCGTGGGAAAACCGCCTGCTACGGTTACCTGCTTCTCACATATGAGAGTCTTTGTACCCTGGTCAGAAGCCATTTTCCAGTCCCACCTGCCCACCTCCATTTCACACATCTTGATTCTGAAAGGCCAAGCCCGTTCCTGACTCCGCTAGTGCCCGTGCTGTGTGTTCCTCCCGCTGAACTGTTCTCTAGTCGGACAAGCTGGGAACCAGGCAGAGTCAAGGTGCCTTGACTGGGGTGGCATTAGGCGCCACTCAAACATGAGGAGGAGGATATTCTCTTAAACCTAGCCAATGAATTGATGCTCACTCAAAACCAACTCTGATCCTCCAGTCTACCCTATAGTAGACCCAGGGTTCTACCCCTAGGTCTACTATAAATTAACTGAGAAGCTACAGTTTTCACTTGTGCAACTCAACCCTGGAATATCACCCTGGTAAAGACAACAGACAAGCCTCATGAGTCCCAGAGTCCAGGCCCCAACCAGCATATTCAAGACCAAAGAAAATGCTTCGATGGACAGCTTGGACTGGCATAATATACTATTTGAGACTCAGTGAGTTGGAAATGCAATTCTTTTCTTGCCTAAAGAAGCTGGACACAAAGGGTTCGATGAACTACTTATGAGAACTCAGACCGGCTTCTGAATATCAGCAGCCTTACCACATTCTCCTCCTAAAGGTCTGGATGGTACCAGGAGGAAAACCAATGGGGTGAAAAGCAACTAACCAAAGTTTAGCTTACTGCAAATATCTGTATCTTAACAGATTTGTTACCTACCTACACAACACTGAAGACTAAAAGTGTCCCTGTCAGACACACCAGAGGAAATCACAAAAAAATGAGACGCTGGCTCTCCAGCTGGGTACTGGTGAGTTCAATGTCAGTCTTCAGTGAAGGGAGGCGACGCTAGGAGGCAGGCCACCACCAGTGAGCAAGTGAGCGCCTGAGGACCAGAGCACCAGGAACGTTACCTTTTCATCTCAGCTGCCAGGAGCTGTGATGTGAGAACCACTTTCATGTCCTTCTTGGGACAAAGGCTGATTCTGTTTAAGTACAGCCATTCTGTGAATCTTCAAATTTCAACCTTCAATCCTAAAAGTCAAGATTTACAGCAGTGTTTTCTAAACAGTTCGAAAAAACAGAGGAAGACATTAACAAGGACTTCAGGACCACCCTCTGGCAGGCAGGCCTGCCAGGTGAGAGCCCTCTGTGGGCATCACTGGTCTTCAGGGCTCCTCTCCCATGTTCATGTCACAATGAACATCTGTGCACTGACAGGCACGTCTGGCTGATGGGGACAAAGCTGAGGAGGAGACAGACCAGGGCCTTGCCCTAACAGGTTTCAGGGTGAGGAGGAGCTAAGGACAAAAATAACACAATGACTGCCACACTGGGAAAAGAAATAGAATAAAAACTTCAAAAACAAAACGATCCTTTCTAACTCAATGAAAAATGTGGGGTTTTATTGTTTTCTGTGAGTTACATACAACTCACATAGCCTTACAATCAACTTTTACACTGAACACCACATACGTGAGTTGAATGTAACTCACAAGATACTTACAAATTTCTGAGAATTTAGTCGTTCCCCAAGTATTAAGTTTTATCTGGAGCGGGCTTTAGGGGGTCCTGGGTACTGACTTCTGAATCCCACCCCTAAGTACGCCTTGTCACTGAACACTGTCACATGCATGCCATTCAGGGGGAAAGGTGCCGTCGGACGTGTGGGTAAGCCGAGGACACAGCACCTGTGCACACTGAGGCGGCCAGCTGAAGCAGGGAGACGGTGGGGGGGACAGGCCAACTGACAGCGAAAACAATAAGCAGAGGTTTCACAACCGCACAAGGCCCCAGGCTCAAAACCAGTGAGTTAAATACAACTCACGGGGCAGTTGTTGTGATAAGACAAAGACAATAGACCATTTCAGAGAGTAATAAATGCTATGAAAAAACTAAACTGCCACGTGGTAGAGTAATAGGGGACTCAATCACTGTCACAGGCAGAGCATCTCTGAGGAGACAACACCTGCGGTGAGACCTAAATGGGAAAAAGGAGGCAACAGACAAAGGGGGAGGGGAAGCGTTCCAGGGGGAGGAAACAGCTAACTAGAAAAAGAATCCTGCTTGGCGCGCTCCAGGTATGGCAAGGGTCAATGTCCCGGGAAGGAAAGTGCAAATGGTAGGAAATGAGAGAGAAGAAGGGCCAGGTCACTCAGACTGACTCCTGGAGTGCACTCCAGAAGGACGGAAAGTCACTTAGGGTTTAACCAAGCTAGTTAGACCTAATCCTAGCGACGTTTTTAATAGATTACCCTGGCCGTGTATAGGGAACATATTGCAAGGAGAATAAGACTGGAGTCCAAATAGGAAAATATGACCGATGTCTAGGCAAAGAAAAGAGAGGTTGGCATTAGGAAATGTGGATCTATCTTAGAAGAACAACAAAAAAAACTTACAGAAGAATGAGATGGTTGGGAAGGAAAAAGGGGGCAGCATCAAGGACACTCCCAAGCTTCTGGCTTGAACTACTGGTAAATTTGTGTAAATCAACCCTAGTCTTTGTTTTCACAAATATTCTTCCATACTCCTTCCACCAACAATGAACTTCTACCCTCACCAGGCATCTTTTAACAGGGGACAGAGAAAAACTGCACCCTGTCCAAAACAGCAAGGCAGATTTAAGTGGTAATGCTTCCAATCATGCTTCAAAACGAAAGGGTGGTGAAGCTCTGGCCTACATGTGAGCTTGGCATCTGCACGAAGCCTGCCTGAGCTCCCCCAGCCCCTGCTGTGACCTTGCCCTCTCTTCTGGAAAGTCTGCGTTTCCTGGTTCTGCAGAGACCTTCGTCCAAGGCAGCTGCTCACGGAGCAATTTCAGCTTCTGCTCAGGGAGCAATTTCAGTTTCCTTTTACCAGGCTTTTTAAAAACAGATACTTTTTCTACCCTGAGTTTGTCACCATTTAAAATGTTGTGCTAGTTAGCAGTAATTATGTAAATGCAAGCCACCATTTCTATTTTTAAAAGGAAACCCCATTTAGCATTCTTACATCCTGGAATGTTTAAAATAGCTAGTCCAGTGATGTTTTCACTTTATTCCAAGTGTTTGTGTGGATTTAAATACAGGTTCAGCAGAAACCAAAGCTAGTCAAACATTTACTTTCTATTAAACATCTAAATCAGAAGATTAAAAAACTATTTTACATTTAACTGAAAGCAGCCTTAAATCAGCACAGCAGCAGCTTCCCTGCTTTTACTGCCAAGCAGGGCTGATGTCTGAGAGGTAATCAATTCAGAAAGGGAGGGATGGATTTCTTTAAACTCTTCAAAAAGGGAAAAATACATTTGAGCAAATCTTTTAATTATGGTATCTTCCAAAGAACCTACAAAGCCTTTATTCTTTCCAAACCTAATGCTTTTTAAAGGCAGCTTTTGCCCCTTAATTCCACATGAAATATTCAGTGTAGCATAATTAAATTTTATTCCATGCTATTTTTACTGGGTTCACAGAAATAGAGGGTGGCATCATCTTTAAAACAAACTTCCCGGCAACTTTGCTTTCACGGTGAATGGCTGGTTCTCAAAATTGAACTTAAAATACAAAACCTACTCCAAATGTCTATTTCAGTTCAGGGTAGATGGGTGGGTAATTAAAAAAAATAGGCTCATTCATATGTCACACCCAACCTCCAAATTTTAAATAATTGCCCCAGTTTGCTGTTTATGGCACCTACAGGCTCGGATCTTCATTTTCTACGTTCTAAATTTTTAAATTTTATTTTTTAGTGTGAATCTGTCTGGTGGGTAAAGCAAAAAGAGAGGGAAGTCCCCACCTATGGCTGAAAGAAATCAGAAATATGAGCAAACATCTGGATAACTGGATCGCCTGCATATGTGGGGAGCAGGCTTAATGTTTTTGGACATTCACGTAAACTTGTACTACCAAACTCTTAACCTCTTTCCAGTGAGCTGCAATAAGCATAAACACCTCCCTCTCTCAGACCAGCAGCAGTGGCTGCAGCAGTCCAAGATACTAGAAGGGAACGGCAGCGGTCTCTCGGCTGCTCCACAGCAAAGTTCACTATCTGGCAGAACCAAGAGTTAGTCTCTCCCTCCAAGGACTTGCAGCCCTGATGGACTGTACGCCCGTGACAGGCACAACTGTGTGTGCGTGTGAAGCTAAAATCTTCTTTTTGACTTCTGCAAACCTATCAACAGAGACAATCTCAGACCAACAGCTACCCACCCTCTCCTTCCAACCAGACTGTCCCATTTGTTTGAAAAATTCCTGAAAGCACCACCTGACGAAGGCGACTAAACAAGAATGAAGGTTTTGTCACAGGACACCTGAGATTGCGGTAAGGGGCAGTGCACCCCTCCACCCAGGCAGAAGACACCCTCGGGGAAGCCCACAGGGAGTACTCTGGGCAGCTGCTCCACAACTCCTGGATGCCAGGCTGGCGCAGGCAAAATGGCTCTTTAGGACTTCAAAAGATTGACACAGATCTTAATTCACACATTTGCCTTTGTAATGTAGATTCCTCTGTTACTGATTTTTTAAAAAAGACAAGACAAAACACCCACCAAAGACACCAAAGTGGTCAATGAGACTTAAGGCGGCTGCACTGGTTCTCAGGGAAGGTTACCTGAGACGCTGTTAGAGATCAAGGCCTAACCAAAACTGTAACAAACCAGGGCCTATGACAACAAAATTTCATTTTTATACTATAGAAGCAGGCATTAGAATTTATATAAAAGCATTTACCCCCACCATATTTGAAAAAAATAAAAAATTCGTGGGAGACTCATTTCTGTTTCCAGATTGGACTTCAAGGTTTCTGTAAGACAATCTGCTAGCTTCTCAGGAACCTAGCCCATTTATCACTTTTTCAAACTACATCATCTTCTCATTCAAATATCCCAGTGCCTCTTGTAAGAAATATGTCACACATGCCTCTACTGTCAAGGTTTATCTCTGGCACAATACGTAACTCCCAGATTGCAGACAAGATGTAGCCTCACAAAACAGGCCAGTCTCCCCAGCCCCCTAGCTGTGCTAACACAGGGCAGATACGCGCTCAACACCCTGCCTGCCCACCCAGGGTTTCCTCCGAAGGCACAGGATGGTGAGAGTTTGTTAATTCAAACCCAACAATGAGGATTTCATAATATTCGGTCCAGATTTAGACTAAAATGAAATACGGACGTTGTCCATCAGGCATTAAAGAATCATTATGCATATTAATAGCATAAATAAGATTGCTGAGGTAGAGTTTAGCTATTTTAAAACTAAGAACAAGAGCACTGCGAGGCTTCTGACTGCAGGGGCGCTGTGGGCAGGCTCGCACCCTCCTCCGCCACCCTGACTTCCTGTGGCTTCACTAAAAGGCAAACATCTCCCTGCTGGTCTCTCAGGGTTACTAAGAAACCAAATAAGATGTCATCTGTGACATCAGTTTTCTTAAACTACAAAAGTTCATAAAACATCAGTTGCTACTGTTTTTTCATATCATAATGACATGATTACATACTAAAACTAGCTAGTGAATTTTTAATTGGAAAGTCCTATAAGTTTCTTATTTCTAAAGATAAGAAACCGTTGGGGTTGTTATTACTATTTAAGAGGCAGGTGCTTCTACCTTGACTTAAATTATAACTGCACGAGAAGTCACTAGGAGGTGGTGAAAGTGCCTAGTTTAACTACTAATGCAAACTGACTCCCTCGTCTCTCCTCAGGCAGCACTGCTCATTCATTGCACAGCGGCCAAGACCCTGGGCAAGGGCAGAAGGCTATTCTAATGTCAAATAGTCACACACAAGAGCAAGTAAAAACAGAGGATGGTCTAAGAGCAAATGCCACATTCACAGTGGAACTGAACACATGTTAATCCAAGGTCACAGGGATTAAGTAGGGAAAGTGATCAGGAAAACTCAACAGTAAAAAAGTGGGGCTTACAGAGAAACAAGGTACAGAGCATGTGGGAACCATGAACTACCTTTGCAGCTGTGTGGTAAATATGAATTTATTCTGAAATAAAGTTTGTTTTAATAATCTTTTAAATTAAAAGAGGGGGGCGGTGCCTGTGGCTCAGTGGGTAGGGCACCAGCCCCACATACTGAGGGTGGCAGGTTCAAACCCAGCCCCGGCCGAACTGCAACAAAAAAATAGTCGGGTGTTGTGGCGGGCGCCTGCAGTCCCAGCTACAGGGGGGTTGAGGCAAGGGAATCACCTAAGCCCAGGAGTTCTGTGAGCTGTGATGCCGCAGCACTCTACCCAGGGTGACAGAGTGAGAGTCTGTCTCTACCAAAAAAAAAAAAAAAAAAATTAAAAGGGGGGGCTTGACTTCAGAGAGGAGAAAGCACGTCTTTAGCGGGAGTCTGTATAGTTCAGTTTCATAGGAATCAGACACATCATTTCATTTCATCTTCGCAACTCTCTCTCAACACAGGTTTAAAACATAGGTTAGAAATCACCCCTATTTCACAGCTAAACCTATCGCAGGGTCCCACAACTTTTCAGAGGTCTGGTCTGTCTGATGCTAAAGCCCACATAATAACAGAATCTGGCCAAGGGGCCCAAGTGGCAAAGATAACTGCCCTCCAGGGAACGCCAAAAAGGAAAACCAATGCCCACTGAGGACTCACCTGCCGACAGGCTCAGCCCACGCCGTGCCACGGAGTCACCATTCCAGAAGTGGCATGGTCTCCTTTAAAAAGGCAAGTTAAGAGATCCATCGGAAAATGGACATCCTGGTTCCTCATGGGAAATCTTAATGTTGTGGATCTCTTACAGAAAGTCTACCTGAAAATCTCTCACCAAGCTGCTGGAGAAGATTAGTAAGCTTGTGGCAGGGTCAACTCCAAGGGCTACCACGGCTTCATGGAGGAAGAAAGTTACAAGCACCAAATGCAAGGAAAAACATAAAATTACAGATGGGCATAAGCCAACTACTATGGGACTTTTCAAAACCCACCAAAAAGAGAAGGTACCAGAAAGAACCGTACCAAGTGGCTCCTCATCAGAAGAGCCATCTGCAGGCTCCTGACCAGTCCCTCTCTACCTAACATTCCCCATGTGCCACCAGAGGGCACTAATTTGTGGAAAGTCACATATTTTAAATTGCAGGAATGTGCAATTTCAAAACTAAATTTCAAATCAATGAAGTCCTAAGTACGTAATTTTGACAGTAACGTTAGCATTTTTGTCATAAATTTCAATTTAATAACATAAAGGTACATACATGCAACAGGATATAAAAACAGTAAGTTACCAAATCTTCAGATTTATGAAAACAATAAAATAAAACTAAGAATGACAGATTTGTTCCTGCTTCTTGGTCACAGGGGCTGTCATCTGGATAACCTGTCTCACCATCTTTCACATGTACACAATGTATAAGAACCAAGAAAAACATTTTAGTTTCTTCTTTGCTTTGAAAATCCACTCTTCATTAAATCAGAAGTGGACTTCACCATAATAAAATTACAGTACAGTTTATTAAGCATGATTAAAACATGATTTAATCTTTCGTAACAGAATCTTTGTAAGAATAAATAGCAAATATTTACAAGTGCTTACTACATCTTAGGTTGCTACTCTAAGCATATTACATTTATTTAATTCTCAAAACATCCCTCTGAAAGGCTTTAAAATTCTATTTTAGTAAAAAGTTCAACCTTGCATTTCTTGAATACAATCAGGAATTTTTCTTTACATTTGTATCCTCTGGTGATGATGTATTTGTCCACAAAGCTATAAATACAGATTTATGAGTTCTGCCTCATTAACCACATTCTGCAATTTCTTCACCCCAGAATTCACACTTGTTATACTTCCATGGGAGCATAAGATTATATAATCAAAAGGATACAGCACTCGGTTTAATGAAATATGCATTGTTCCTGGAAAGGATTTTTGGTTTTGTTTTGCTTTGAGGTACATAAAAATGTGGCCTTTGTTTTTCACACTCTTCAAAAGGAACGGAAGCATATTTACCAATTAGCTAAAAAATGTTACGTCTTGACATAAAATAAAATGTAAGTTCAACTGGACCTTTGTTTTTTCTCAACTTTAGTCGATTCCTTCATTGTATAATACATAACTAAAGTTACACCGAAATGAACAAAATCTGACACAGAAAATGCGTATACCTGTAAAGAAGTTTCACTTCCTTAAACAATTCGTCAAGTTAAAGCTACAAATAAACTTACCTTGAGATAACAGCCTGCATCACAGGATGTTGTCTCCTTGGTTTGTTTTTGTCCTTTGTCACAGAAGAAAAAACAAAAACAAAAACCTCCTCAAAGGTTTTCAAGAACAATATTGGTATTCTGGCCCTTGCCAACACTCAAAGAATGAAGATGGCGTAAGTACAACATCTGCGCAGGTATCGGAAACAAAAGCATGTCTTTTGTTCTTTGTTAATAACCACTCGATCTAGAAAATACTTTATCTTGTTTACTTGATGCTAAAATGTATTACTGTAAATTATTAAGTAATGTGGAAAGTTAAGTATCTGCCTATTTTCTACCTCCCTCCTTTTATTTCCCAGTGTTTTCTTCCTACACTCTCGGGAGATGTCTTAACATTAGAGTACCCAGAGGCATGGCTCATGGCTCCCTGCATCGTGTCTCCCACTTCTTCAGGAGGCATGCGTACCGTAACACACACGCAGTTTGTAATCCATAATTCCAATGTCCTGATGTGCTCCAGCTTCTCACAGCATCCTGGACGAGACTGCCAGGTAGCTCAACCGCAACAAAAGTTTTACTCACTCCCAAAGCGTTATGGCTTTATCATTTGAAAAGGGTATACACAAATGACAAGTTAAAGGGGAAACATTCAGAAAGGAGGTAACGCTGGTGACCCACTCATTCGCTCAACAGCATTTATTTAGACTCTACACTGTGCCAGGTGCTGCCCTATACACTGGACATGCACAGGGTTGGATTAGACAGGCCCTGCTCTCTTGGAGCTTCCATTCTGCAGGAGACAAGGGCAACCGGGAGGAAAACACATCACTCCTGGGGCAGTGCTAGTAAGAAACGTAAGCTTGCTGAGGGGGAAGAGGGCAGCATCACAAGTGGTCATGGAGCCTTCTGGACCTGGTGGTGTGTGGACAGAGGCCTGCTCCCCAGGTCTGGACAGGCGCAGAGCTGCTTCCATTTGAACACGGGATGAGGCAAGGGTAGGTCACTCTAATCTGCTTCATGTTTAGTGGCATTTGGTTCCAATTACTTTGGGATTTTGAGAGCAATTCATTAATAGAAGTGTCTGGAAGCCAGATATGGGGCTGGTAAGATGGTAAGGCTCTCCCTACGAAGCCTACCCGCCTTCACTCCAGTGTGTCAGCCCTCACAGCTCCAGCTCTGTGCATCCCTCTTCTTACTGTGCCCATGAGCAAGTGTGTGGTGAGAGCCTGAAATAAATAGGTGTAAAATGGGTCAAAACCATTGCTTCTATTTCTGTTTTTAACTGAAGAAAATTTGCCCCATTTCCAGAGGCGGAAAAGAGGAAACATCAGGGTAAAGGCCAAAGATCTATTAAATACATATACATCTATATGCACATGTATCTATGTGGCCCAAACACACTACACACATGTACACCCACACGTCAGATAACTCCAAACTGGGCCTCACACAATTGGCCTTTTTGCAATCATTACAGCATAATATGTATTGGGTTCTAAATTGCATCTTTAAGAGGGCACAAAACTTTTTTAAAGTATCAAATTAAAAATTCAAGGTTAAAAATGATCAAAGTTTAGATTCAGGTAAGACTAATTTTATAATAAGTTTTTTACTTACTATGCATATTCAGCAAACAACTTAAGTTTTTGTTTTGTTTTTTCTTCCTAACATAGGATCCCGGGGGAGTCATTATGTACAATCAGCTCTCTAATTCAGATTAACGTGTCTAAGTACATATTGATAGAACAGAACACAATGCTTCGAGAGGCTCTCCTGCTAGGGACTGTTTGTGAAAGCACAGGACTAGGATGGGACTCCTAAAATTCTATTCCCAGCACTTCCAATTTCTGCTTCCCAGGCCAGTTCCCCAGTTTAGGAAAACCCAGTATTTAAAAGGTATAATGTAGGGTGCATAAATAAAAGCGCTGACACTTCCTAATTAATGTAAGATCCTAACAAGCTTCAGGTGACTTCTACAATGGCCCTTAAAATGCACAATAATGCTGAAAAGGAAGCCTCAGATTTCATTTCCCTCACTCGCCCCACCCAACTCAGGCATTATTATTGGGGAAGAGTCAAAAAAAGGAGTGATTTTAGTAAAACCCCCAATGCTGTGCTTACCCAGTCTCACAGGTAAGCTGGGAGCACATTCAGAGTGGGGTGGGTGCTGTCTCATTTGTTTACCCAATTTGGGACTGATTTCCAACCAAACCTCCAATCAACTGAATGTAACTTTTTAACTCCAGCAGACAGACCACCACCTTCAGGCTTGCGTCCAATGCTTGGAGGCCAGTCACCCGCACAATCTCAGAATATGGTACTTTTTAAAAGGGTATGTTTGAAAAAGAAAAGACTGATGGACTGCTTACAACCAAAGTACTCCTGACATTTATGCCGTATTTCCCTAGGAATTAATTACTTAAGATACCCAACAACAAACTTAAGATTTCAATGCAATCAAATGTAAATGACATTTTTTTTTTTTTTTTTTTTTTACATAAAATGTGAGCACCTCTGGAATCAGACAGCAGCTTCTGACTTGTTTTCCATTGCTCTTTGGACATTTGTTTCTGCTACCAAAATTTTAGACCTGTATAAACAAAAACAGTATTTATTCTTCTCTTCCTCCCAAACAATTATTATGTTTTATCTTTTTGCCTTAAAGGTGCATTTCCCCACCTCACTTCCCCCATCCACCCACCCACCAACCACACATGCAGATGCTAGGCTGGGACCCAGGGAAACAGAAAGGAGGCAGGCCCAGCACCTGTCCCCAAGGAGCTCCCAGTGCAGGGGATTCAGGACATCTCTGGAGATAAAGCACAATGGCTATGGCAAAGGCCCTCACAGGGATATGGAAACAGGGCCCAGAATAAGGGTGAACCAAAGGACAGGCTGTACTGAACACAGCCCAAGAAAGGGTGCAAGGGAGGAATGGCGCTGGACTGGCCTTTAGAATCTGACTGCCAGACGGAGCAGAAGTGGGGAGGAAGGGCCGGAGAGAGAAACAGCAAGTGGGAAGGGACAGAAGCATTAAGTGCCCACACGTTCAGGGAGGCCAGGAGGCAGGTGAGATGCAGCTGGGTGGGGGCACCTGGTACCTGGCCAAGAAAGGGTGGGGCTTGCGAAACTTGGTAAATGTAGAATGTAAATGTTTTGGCACAGTAACTGAGATAATGCCGGAAAGGCTATGTTAACCACTGTGATAAAAATGTGTCAAATGGTTTATGAAGTAAGTGTATGATGCCCCATAATCATATCATTGTATACAGTTATGATTTAATAAAAAAAAAAAAAAAGAAAGGGTGGGGCTTTATATTCCTCTACTTTCACCTGCATCTATATCAAGAGACAGAGCCTCAGGTTAATGAACACCTTGTTAGTAGAGAGAAATCCAAACGAACACAGAAGGAACAGTGCGATGGTGTGCAGAGAACAAAGCGGTGTGGGGGGCAAGTGCACGCCTCCTACAGACCACTAGCCCAGGTTAAGGCTATGCTGCCTGGGCTGGTTAAAGCTTAAGTCTCAACAGTAAATTTCTGGAAAAATAAATAAATTTAGACAAACTTTTTTTTCTTTTTTTGAGCATTCTAATGTCTTGGGTCTTAAAAAAAGAAACAATTTAAAAATGTCAGAACATTCACTGTCCTAACCTACGATACATGCCAACCTTCACTTTCGAAAAAACTAGAATTTTCTGTGTGCCGAATTAATTACATTAACAATGCCTTTTAAAAGCTAATACTTCTTAAAAATCCAATAACTTCTACAAAATGTGTTATAATACACAAATGGCATCACAAAATAGCTCTTCTGTTGTTGGGAAACATTCAAGTCCATTCGTCATAAAGATTGATATGTGAAGGGGTAACTGTGTAAGCAAAACACCACTTAGTGGGGAGAAAAACTCAAAATAAGCTACAATAAAGCCATTAATGTTCTTTTAATTTCGCGCTTAATTTCCAGTTCTTGGTATTCATACACTTCCCCATCAGATGGAAACATTTTAATTAGAATAAACGTACGTAATGAGTAAGCTTTCATTATTACTAAATGGTATTTACTGAGCTTTCTTTCATGTGAATACAATGATGCAGGAGAACATTTTATTCAAAAGAGAGTGAAACAGGACCGTTGAGTGACGCTCTTAGGAGATTATTCACGTCTGGACAATGACCAGCTCCAGACTACTTAAATCCCTCATTCCTGTGACTTCAGCTACTACAAAATGAACAATTACTCCTTCAACACACCAGGCGTCCAACAAGCACATGGCTCAAAATGGGCTCATCTTCCTAAATACCAAGACTTATAGGATTTTTTAGGTTAATTTTTGTGACATTTTTGGTTAATCTTAATACTGCAGGAAAGAAACTCAAGGGAACTGAAAGTAAATTTAAACTTAATAAAAAGCTACCAAGGTAGCTATGTACCTTTTTCTGTGAGTTCACGTGAACAGCACACACTACCAACATCAACAGCAGTAAGGGCATGTGTGCCACAGACATGTTCCTGTCTATTCTTTCAAAATATTGTACTTTTTCCTGGCCAAGGAGGCTGAAAAATATCTTTCTGACATCATTATCAAGTTTCATTAATTTTTAAAGGCACATTAATGGATCAAAGCCAAACAAACAAATATATATACATATACATAGACAAATTCTCGGCATGGTAAAAAGCTCATGACATCTGTCCTTACAAAAGGTCAGTCGCAAGGCAGGCAGATTTTTTTCTGTTACTGCCTATATCATGTAGGTCTGTTCCAACTTACTAAATGTCAGCTTCTGCAGGGATTCAAACACAATTACAACTGTTAACTACAAGCATTTGAGGAATTTGAGGATTATGCCTAAATCAAAACGGACTTCTAAAGATCTGCCAAAATAAAAATAAAAAACTAAAGTGTATTTTTTTCTGGCTAATAAAAAAAAAAACCCTGGTTGTAATGAGTTGCCCACATTGGCAGGTTAATATTTTTCTTTCCTTTCTTTTTTTTTTTTTTTTTGGAGACAGAGTCTCACTTTGTCACCCTGGGCAGAGTGCCATGGCGTCACAGCTCACAGCAACCTCAAACTCTTAGGCTCAAGTGATCCTCTTGCCTCAGCCACCCAAGTTGCTGGGCCTACAGGCACCTGCCACAATACCCAGCTATTTTTTGTTGTTGTCATTGTTTTCCAGCAGGCCCAGGCCGGGTTCGAACCCACCAGCCCCAGTGCACGTGGCCGGTGCCCTAACCACTGAGCTATGGGCACCAAGCCCCCATAGTTCTTGAGATACCACCTCAGCAGCGTCTGTGAGGCCTGTGTAAGCATGTCTCTGTCACCTCTCCAGCCTCCTGCCAAGCCCCCACTGCCCCGTCCTCCATTGTGTCACTGGTTCCTTGCCCCGTGTCCCCTCAGCGTGCTCAACTCCAGTCTACACCATCCTGCTGCTGCGTGGAATGATGGCCACTCCCCACTTGTTTTCCTTTGCATTTCAGTTTCATGTCACTTCAGAGTTGGTTCTCGGGGGAAGTTCCCCACCGCTTTCAGGGGCCATGTACTTCGGCAGTACCCCACACTGCTTCACCGTGTGCATCACGCTTGGAGTCACTTGTTCTGCGTCAGAGTTATACCTCAAACACAGCTGAGACCTTCCCCTGCTCTTCACCGGGCATTCCTGTTACCTGTACTGAGCCTGCCTCGGAGTAGGTGCTGGAGTAAGTGTTCGTATTTCCTTTTTTTTTTTTTTGAGACAGAGTCTCACTATGTCACCTTGGGTAGAGTGCTGTGACGTCACAGCTCACAGCAACCTCAGACTCCTGGGCTCAAGCGATTCTCTTGCCTCAGCCTCCTGAGTAGCTGGGACTACAGGCGCCCGCCACAACACCTGGCTATTTTTAGAGACAAGGTCTTTACCTTCTCAGGCTATCCACCTGCCTCAGCCTCCTAGCGTGCTAGGATGGGTTAATACTTTCAATCATGAAAGGCCTTCTGCATGAAAATAAAACCCAACCAAAAAATGCCATTTGAAGTCACTGATATTTCACTGTGACTCCCAATCTCACAGATGCTTTGAGAAGTGGGATAAGATCATGGTCAAAAGGGTTCCCCTCCTCCCTCTGCAAGCCTGCTCCCTCATAAAGAGTCATAGTGATTTCAGATCCACATAATCCCACCTCTCTGTTCTTTGACCCATTTAGCCTGTGATAATCCATGATCTCAAGCTATACCCCATGGCCATGCATGCTGTCCAGGGTGGCAGCCATAAGCCACATGAGGCATTGAGCACCTGAGATGTGCCTAGTCCAAACGTGGATGTACTGGAAATATAAACTTCAAAGACTTTGTACCAAAAATATGTAACATGCCTCAATAATTTTTATATTTATTACACATTCACATGATTTAGATATTGGGTTAAATAAAAGATAGGGTATCCCAAAAGTTGCCATTCATAGGGAAAGTAGAAAACTGTAGCTAAATGTACATTTACAAAATATTCATTACAAAATTTTACAAAGAGGTGGCTAACATGTAGAGAATATTTTGTAAATACCTTGTAAAAATTTGTAATGAGCATTTTGTAAATAAAGGTATATCTAGCTATAATTTCTCATTTTCCCGATGTATGGTGACATTGGGGGGTGACTTCGGGACACCCTGTATACCAAGTCTGACAATTAAGTTCGTGCACTTGCCCTTAGGCACTTACACTGGCAGCACTGTACAGACAAGTTGGTTTCATAACCGTGGTGTACACGGGTCATTATGAAAGCTCTGAGATACATCTGTGTGAATGGAAACAAATAAAGCCCTCCCAGCAACACCAATAAACTGAGTAAGTTGAAACTTCCACAGGTGAATCAGAAAGGACGCTGTTAAACGCCTTTCTTGGAAGTGACATAATGCACCATAGCATAGCTTGTCTCAAAACTTTCATAGTGACCACAAATACCAGTGTCTCACAGTGTGCTTGTGTTGACATGTGGTGGTGTCTTGCTGAGTGGCGTTCATTACCGCTGTTGCATGTTTTTGTGTGCCACTGCAAGAATGTCAAAGCTTGAATTAGAACAATGAACAAACGTTAAATTTCTTATTAAACTTGGCAAGAGTGAAGTGAAATGAGAGACATGTTAGTCCAAGTTTACGAGAATAATGCCACAAAGAAAACAGCAGTGTACAAATGGATTAAATGTTTTTCTCAGGAAAGAGAAAGTATCACTGATGAAGAGAGGTCAAGGCAGCCAGCAACAAGCAGAACTGATGAAAACACTGCAAAACCTCATCGAATTGTGTGTCGGAATCATCAGGTGACTGTAAAGAAGCATAGCAAACCAAGTAAACTTCGATAGACAAACAAAAAAATCTCAACTGAAAATGCTGGCATGAGAAAGGTGTGTGCAAAAATGGTCCTGAAGGAGCTCACCTGAGCACTGTCTGTGAAGGCGTCTTAGCCAGTGAACAATTCACTGCACTGAACACCCCCCAACACTCACCTAAGGTGGACCCCAGTGACTTTTTTCTTCAAAGATAAAGGAAATATTGAAAGGAGGACATTTTGGTGCCATTCAAGACATCAAGGGTAATACAACAACGGCTTTAATGGCCATTCCAGAAGAGAGTTCCAAAATTGTTTTGAAGGACAGTTTAGGTGCTAGTGTTGGTGCACAGCTTCCCAAGGAGAGCACTTCGAAGGTGACCACAGTGATATTCAGCAATGAAGTCTGTAGCACTTTTTCTAGGATGAGTTTGTGAACTTAAACCTCATATCCTGTATTACTAACATTTAACTTGTTTTTTACTTTTTGAAAATATGGCTACTAGGACATTAAAAACTGCTCATGTGGCTCGCCTGACATTACTACTGGACAGGACTGCCTTAGACCTTAATATTATCCTGACTGCACCCCACCATGCTATCCATCTCACTGTGGTCACCTTCGAAGTGCTCTCCTTGGGAAGCTGTGCACCAACACTAGCACCTAAACTGTCCTTCAAAACAATTTTGGAACTCTCTTCTGGAATGGCCATTAAAGCTGTTGTTGTATTACCCTTGATGTCTTGAATGGCACCAAAATGTCCTCCTTTCAATATTTCCTTTATCTTTGAAGAAAAAAGTCACTCTATGACTATCCCAAGTCTAAAAACTCCTTGAATCCACTGACCCCATGAACTCTTACTAGCACTCAACTACTCGTGCCTCTCCTTTGCTCCTTGTGTGGCTTAGACTAGATGCTCTATCATGGCATCAACTCTTCTGCAGTGCTCAACTCCCTTAGCCCTCCTCTCTCCGCTGTACTCACCGTATCCTAATCCCAGGTTAAATCCAACTCCCTGCCCTCTGCTGGCCTGCACTTAGGCTGGGGAACCCCTTCAGGTCACCAGCCCCACCTCCTATCCTCCCACGTCCGCTCACCAGCTGGGACTGGGCTTCTATCCTCACCATTTCCCTCACACAGCTCTTATCAGAGTCACCAATGCCTGGCACACTGCCAAACCCACACCGAATCCTCAGGCTGTATCTTGCTGTGAAACACATGCTTCTAGGACACACCCCGTCTGCTGCTTTCCTTCGCTAGTGAAACCCTCTCATTCTCCTTTGGTTCCTTTTCTTACCTCTTTCCCCTAAAGGTTGTGTGCCCTGGGGTTCCATGTCTGAACTTCTCTATACCATGTATTCTCTAAGACTTCACCCAGTCCCATGGCTTAAAGAATCCCTTCTAAAGCACTCAGAAGTCTAGCTCTAACCTTGGCCTCTCTCTGAGTTACAGACTCGAACATGTGATGGCCTATTCAACACCTGGCATCGTAACACATGTCCAAAATATAACTCCTGCATTCTCCTCACCCCTCCTCCCCAACCTGCTGCTCCCCTGGTCTTGCCAACCTCCACTGCAGGGAAGTGCATTTTTCCAGTTACAAAAGCACTGCCACCAGCCCTAACTCCTGCTGAGTACTCTACCCACTCTTCCTCCAAGACATACCACATCTGACCGCCTCTTACTACCCTGTCTTAAGCCACCATCAGCTCTTGCAACAGCTCCTCACTCATCCCATTTCTCTCCCTTTCTATCTCCCAAGCCTAGGAGCAGTAAACCTTCTCTGCACAGGGCTGAATAGTAAATATTTCAGCCTCTGCAGGCCATATGGTCTCTGTCACAGCTTGGCTGCTGCAACTCAAAAGCAGCCTCAGACCACACACAAATGAGTACAGCTTTATTCCAACTAATGGGAACTGAAGTGGACATTGAAATTTAAATTCCATTTAATTTTCATGTGACACAAAATATTATTATTAATGTTTTTCCAACCATTTAAAAATGTAAAAAGCCTTCTTAGCTTGCTGGCTGTACAGAAACAGATGGTGGGCCAGATCTGGCCTCTGGGCTGCAGTCTGTGGACCCTGCCCTGGACTATTCACTACACTGAAGCGATCTTTTTCATGTCTTTTTCATACTCAAGATCTCTCAGATGGTTTTCCTTCTCCTTCAGTACAATCAACAGACCATGTCACCACCTGCAATGCCCCACAGAACGCTGCCCTTGCCACTGCACCTCCTGCTTCCCTGCCCCACTCACGGTGCAGTGACACTGGCTCCTCGCTGTCCTCCCCACTTCTCCTACACTGCTGCCAAACCTGCACCTACCTTGGGGCCTTGGCCTTTGCTTTTGCTGTTCCCTCTGCTTGCTGGCTTAAACTCCCCCCTCCAGGTATCCACAAGGTTCACCGGATTGCTTCCTTCAAACCACCTTATGGCTATGGATCCTGACACCTGCTCAGGGTCCCCTAATGACAATGTGCACGAGAAGACACCAACATCCAGGAACCCAAACTATGTGCCTTGCTTCATCGTACTTCATCACACTATCATTGACATTTATTTCCTTATTTAGAAACAAACAGCCTGTAAGAGCATGAAACCTGGAGTTAGGAGACCCGGGTTAGAACGCCCCCAGCACACTCACTAGCTGTATGAGACTGAGCAGGTTAATACAACATCTCTGTATCTTGGTTTCCTCCTCTGTGAAATGGAGGTAATAATAGCATCTCTTTCCTCAAAGTGTTCTGAAGAGTGAATGAGTGAATAACTGTAACTGGCACATAAAGCACTCAATTCCCCTGACTTGTCTATTTTATCAGAAAGTAAGGTCTTCAATGGGATGACATGGTTTTGTTTACTGCTTTATTCCAGAGACCTAGGGTAGTGCCTAACACTAGGCGTTCAATAACATTCACTGAACAAATGGAGAAATACTTGAACTGAAGTAATTCTGGGGCGAGTAGAACACTCCACCTCCCTTCTATCACCACACAGACATTGGGCAGGAAAAAAGCTTTCTTAAAACCCACTACAGAAAGAGAAATAACAAGCCTACCATTCCAGACTGGTCTGCTCATGCCCCTCCTCTCTATGGAGAGGCAAACCTACTGTCTACCTGAAGCAAGGCCTAAATGCCGCTCTGAGTAACCGTAGTTTCATGTCATGAGTAAGAAGCCTCCTGCAATCTAACACTGTGTTGTATACTCAAAGGTTACAAGTTCGGGTCTTAAAACCAAATGAGAGAAAAAATAGATTTCATAGTTGGTCAGGTTCAAGTTCTGCATGTAAAATGCCAACTTAACACCTACTAGCACAATTCTAGTCTTAAAACAATATTTTCTGAACACAACCACAAAAGACTGTTTATTCAAAGCAGCTTACACTTAATTGACTTCTAAAACCAAAGAATATCTCACCAAATAACAGAAAACTTCCCCAGCCAGAAGGTAAGGGATACATTACCATCCACCTGTGAGACACAGTACCACTCACAGGGGATCATGGGTCTCATGTGTGGATTTGGCCTGTCTCCTTACACTTACACACGTATTTCTCCTAGGGTGACTGTGTTTGACATATGATGGTATTAAGAGAAGTTAGAATACTTCCAGGCTCTAGCATTTTACATGGTCTTTGAACCTGAAGATGCTCATATACGTGCCGGTGTAAAGTAGGCTCTTTCTCAAGCAGAAGCTCTATTGCCTTTAAAAGCAGCCCAGGGATGGAGTAAGGTCACCCACTACTCGGCAAAGCAGAAACTACTCTCCTAACTTGTAAGCTAAAACACTTCACTCTAAGAATGAATATCTTCGGTACTGGATGAGTCCCAAGAGGAAGAGAACTACCGAGGACCTTACCGCCTGCCCCCCCACTGCTCTGGCCTCTTGCTGATGCAACCAAACGTCTAGGGTTCGTGGGTGGAGCTCCCCAAGAAGTGTAAGATCTGAGATAAGCTGTCTTCTGTCACCTCCTGCAGACTTTTTTACTTCTGCACTTGATTGACCATTAAGGTCACTGTAACATGGCAGAGAGGGCCTGTGTGAAACAGGCGGACATAAGCCACTTCTCAATCCTGCACTGCTTTCCAGTGGCAAAACCTGAAAAATCATGATGGTGCTCTACTTTAATACTGTATTTAGCTGATGATCCTAAATAACACTTTGTCAGCTTTTGCGAACTAGCACAAAACCACATGCCTTGTGATCTACCAGCTGGGCGGTGGTAATGCCCTTGACTTCAGGCTTAAAAGCTCGGGCTGGGATGTAACTTTGATGTATTGTCTTTCATTTCCAACTGCAATGATTATCCCTGGATTTGGCATCACACAGAGTGGTACCAAAATTAGATTATGGTTAGTTAGTACGACTACTTACCCCTTTGGTGCACCACTGAATGCTGCTACTCTCGGCTTTTGCTTGTTTGCAAGATCGAAAAGCCATGGCTGTTTGGTTTACAGGATGCAAGGATAAGAACCATCTGCCTGGTCTGGTATTTCTTTAATTAAAACTTTAATTACAAATATATCTCTGCACAGATAGGTGTAGTCTATCTGCTCCTGTTCTTAATTACCTGTGCTAATGTGAAATGAAAAGAGCTGATGTTTGCTGAGTGTCTACTATGTGCATGAACCTCGGCCAGGTGTGCCACGGTGAACTGGAGCAGCTACAGCCAACCCCGAATCAAACCTTCCCTCTACCAGTCCACTCTCACCCTTAGAAAAAAGTTACTATCACTGAGCTCTCTGCTTTGGAAAAATGGAGGGCTGAGAGGAGTAAAATACACAAAAGGATCCATTCACTCAGAGGGCAGACAGGCTGGATACTCAAACCTGAATAATCCAAGTTCTGTGGCTGGCACACATGATAGTCTAGCATGTGGCATTTTTCTGAACCCATCTGAAGATGTGAATGAAAAGTGGAAAATCTCGTCTAAACACTATGATTCTGAGGTGTGTCACACTGTGCCATGGTAACCATAGCCACAGTTGTCCAGGGAAACAATAACACAAACAAGAACAAACTGGGGACATTCTCCATTATTCCCTCACTGTGCAGCAATTCTGTGGCGGACTTCACCAATTCCCTTTCTAGCTAGGGCAGATTTTCATGGAGAAATGACAAAAAATACCCTTCCAGACCTTCATTGCATATTTCTCAGTCTCCTCAAAAACCTCAAGCATGGTTAGACATCATCAGAACAGACTACAGACTCCCAAGGCAGCCCACTCGGCAGTGTCTAGAGCAAACACAGCCCCCAGCCCGCACACCAAAGAGGCTCTCTCTGCCTGCCCTCAAATTCACGTTAACCTTGTACCATTTGTTTTCATGGGGAGCAGGAGGCTGGGGAGAAGAACGCAGAAGGAGGATGGCTTTGACTGTTTCTCCAGTATTCCTAGAGGCCAACAGTTAATCGCAGGCAGCTAGCTACCCTGTCACCTTGGCCCTGCTCTCTCCTCCCCAACACACACTCAGTTAAGTGCTGGAAGAGAAGGCAGAAGGTCTGGACTGGCAGTGGGCAGCAAAGCAGCACCTCCCCTCTCGGGAGTGGGCTCCTCATTACCAAACACAAGGGATTTAACCCAGATGGCCTCAGACCTTCCAGCTCTAAGTACTATGAAATAGGTATGGCTAAAAGCCTGATATATGTGGCCCTTAGGAGAGTCCAAAATCGTCCTCCTGTTCGACATTCTATACTGGTCAGAAGCAGAAGCCTGATGTTTCCCTATCTATCTAAATCCATGATGCTAAATCAGCTAAGATTTTCAAGATAAACCACCCAAGTTAGGGTAGATGATCACAAACCAAATCTAACAATTTTCTGCCTAATTGGGGGGAGGGGGGATAGTGCCCACTACTTTGAAAGACAGATTCTAAGACAAATTAAGAAATGTCCATTTGAACACCTACTACATGCTAGGCGTCTGGAAGACTTCAAACACTTTACAGTCTGATGACCGACACACTGTAAACATCTGGTAGATGGAAGAAAGAGAAAACGCAGGACGACAGAACTGTGGAGGAGGAGCCGAGAAGAAAAAAGGGAATGGAAAACTAAGTACATAAAAAAGAGGAGAAAAAATAAAAGTGAATGAGAATGAGAAAGCAAGCACGGCCCCGGCCTCCTCTGACTCTGTACCTAGGTCCACACCTGGTTTCTGGAGTGGTCAGGTGCGCACCAGACAAGACTATACTTGTAAGTGTCCTCAAACTTTTTAAACAAAGGGCCAGTTCACTGTCCCTCAGACCTTCGGAGGGCCAGACTATAGTTTAAAAAAAAAAAACTATGAACAAATTCCTATGCACACTGCACATACCTTACTTTGAAGTAAAAAAACAAAACGGGAACAAATACAATCACACCGCCGCATGTGGACTGCGGGCTACAGTTTGAGGACCCCTGCTAGGGGCTAGGGCTTTTCCTACAGAAAAGGTGCTGATTGTTGTCAGCTGCACAACTAAACTGGCCCACAAAGACCCACTTTAACTTGTACAGTGTACACAACTATAGAATTAATAGCACTGACCCACATTCTAGAGGCATAGATCTGTATGTGCACAAATTATTTACTTGTTAATAATAAAATAAACTTCCCATATTTCTAAACCTACCGATCAATGATTCTCTGCTAGAACAAGATCAGAGTCTTGGGGATGGGGAGGGACATATTTTTAAAAGTCCATGTTTTTAAAAAGCTGTCAAGTGATTCTGCATAAGCAGCCAGGACTGAGGAAGCTGCTGCTACCAACTCTCACAAATGCCGAGTCCCACATACAGTGCCGCACCAGTGACAGAAACTTCCTGGTAATGAGCGTGGAGGATTGCTGGGGACAGCCACAAAGACCTTCCTAAGAGAGGCTGCTCTTGTGTTAAGACATCTGATGGCTAAGAAACAACGACGATAGCTGATGCTGACATCTCTGCAACAAAAATGCCAGGAATGTTTCTCGTAAATGGTTCAACCAGGTTGGCAGCTCGAGGCAGAGCGGCAGCGTCATGAGAAGCATGGTACCTGGTCTAGAGCCACTTCTGCAATTTACTAGAGTAGGAGCTTGGGAGAGTTTATTTAACCTCTCTGAGCCTGGCATTCACACATGCGAAAGGGGGTTAATGCACCACATACCTCCAAGGTCAATCTGAATGACGTATCTGTGTTCCAGTGTGGAAAGCACTGGGGTGAATACGGGGCAAGTGTTCTTACACACACGAGGAAAGCAGTAACATCCCTTCCCCCAACTCTACTTAAAAGGACACTAAAGCTTCCCTCAGTTGAGTAAAAATCTCTAAACAGTTCAATATTTCTGATTCCTTGAAAGCTAGCTACAGAGTTTATCAGGAGTAAAAGAGAGCAAGCAAGGCTAACAGGTAAATGATGGGTCTCTCCCTCAGCTCTTTTTCCTTGTATCTCCACAGCCAAAAATAGCTAAAACAAAAGAACCTGTCTACAAAGTACTAAGGAGCTATTCATGATCTAAACTTTTCTTCCTCAGAGATTAAAAGCCCAGATTTAACTTTACACACCTGAACTTGCCTCTGTTTTAGAAGTGCTTAATTACCATAAAATATTCAGTTCCTCTCTCTAAGCATCCAAGGGTCTCTAAGTCAGTGTTAGAAGACAAACAGAGGAATGTTTTAAAGTATAATTTTCTATAAGATGTACACACACACACCCCTTGGGAGGACTTTCCGGGCGTGCAAGACCAGGCTCACCATGTGACAGGTGCTGCTCTAAGTACTTTGCATATATCAATTAGCTAAAACTCAACGTGACCCTTTGAGTGGGTGCTATTATTATCACTCCCAATTTACAGGGGGGAAACTCAGGCACAGAGAAGTTGGGTGATTTGCTGTAGTCAGACCATTTGCAAGAGGCCAAGGTAAGATTCCAACAAGGCAGCCTGGCCCCAAAGCCCAGGGTCCTGGCACAGGGGGTCGCCACTACTACCTCTCAGCACAGCAGCTGTGACTGTCAAAAGCACGGCCACGGGATGAGGTTCAGTCTCAAAAGCATCTGTCTTCTGAGTTCGCAGTGTGTTTGTCATACAGTGTTTCATTTATCCCCTTACCCTAAAAAGCAAGTAGGAGACATACAATACCTACATTTCACAGAGGATAAAACAGAAGCAGCAGCAATGGAAAGTACTACAAATTCCTATATTTTAAGCCAAATTACTAATTTCACTATTTTACACAAAGCCTTTCTGCTTAGGTATTTCAGTTTTGTATAACTACCTCAGCACATGCTAATGACATATCCAAAGATCTTAATAGTCCAAATCAGGTCTTCTGACTCTCAGACAAGAATTTTCACAATGCGTCATGCTTACACATACAATACCCATGGGGCGTACAACCTACTAAAAGCCCTAAAAACTAATTAAGTAAGCAATGCTCACTGATAAGTGTTAAATGTGTCCATGTACTAGCTCTCTTAGAAAAATTAGGTAACATTAAAATGTATTAAGCAGAAAACCTTAAAGAAAATCTAATCTAATAGCAAAATAAAATATGGCAATAAAAACATTTATTTTCTGTACCTACTAATATCTCTTCAGCTCCTACTGGACTTACTACGTCTGTCTCATGAGTAGATGGGGGCCCCAGAGAGCAGACTCTGTGAACAGGAGTGTGACTCCCCTGGGGACCTTCAGAGGCTGGCTAGAACGTGGCTACTTGAGCAAGAAGAGCACAGCCCACAAGCATTCACTGTCCCCTGCAGGCCTATGATTCTCCATACCATCCACTCAGACACCATTCCTTTAGTGCTGAGAAAAGATGGCATCAAAGGAACAAATAAAAGACGCAATGAAGGCAAAAAAGGTCTTTGGAGATCTGGAAAACATTCCAGCACAATTGTTTAAAAAAAAAAAAAAATCACCTTAAAATTCAAGGTTCAGCGAGTATGTTGCTCTTGACTACTGTGAATATTATAATCACTAGAGCTTTATTATCAGTGGATGTTTTGCCTATGTGAATCTCTCAGCTCTGATATTTTGCAATTCTGTGAAAAGAAAAAATACCCAATAGGCCAAAGGCAGCTTTCCAGGTAAGTAAGTATAATAAGCAAAGACAAGCTCAGAAGCCTGAGCAAGTGTTGACGAGAGTTCCATCACCAGTGAACAGCTAACCACAACTAATTTTAATTTGTGGTCCTAATGAATGATATAAACTTTTATAGGTATCAACAAAGCTCAGAGAGGACTTAAATCCATTTCAGTGCTCATTCAGCAGCTTCAGCTGTGTGCAATTAAAACATCAGCATTAAATGTTAGAGAATAAAATAATGAGACACTTAAAAAGTAATCTGTGCTTCAGTGGGCCATGCTGGGAGAATTCACATTTTTTTGTGTTTTTTTGTTTTGTTTTGTTTTTACAAGAACATAATTTCTTAGGAATATCTGGCCCATTCAAAGAATTAACTCAAGTTTGACTTTTGTTTTTGATTTTGGTTTGTTTTGCTATTAAGAATTTTCTGAAAAGAGAAATACAACAACAATGCATTATTATGAAAACAGTCATAAAATAACATATGGCACAAATCAATCCTGCATGTACAGACCACCAGCGCTGTCTGATCAGGTTTCATCAGAAACAGAAGTACATTTTTGGTCATGTTAAAATTGCTGCTTGTTCTTAATTTATGCCTCGAATAAAGAAAAATATACTAAAGGGGGGAAAGGTGAATTTTGGTAAGGAGACAACTTTTTATTCTTCTGGCCCTTAAATGAAATTAAAATTAAGTCTAAGCTTTTTCACCCAATAATACTTCAGAATATAAAATGTAATCTGAGGATGTAGAATGTGGCAAGTGAGACTGATAAATTCAAGTTGCTGTAATTTGGGGAAGAAAGAAAAGACAAATGACTCTGCAAAGGATGCGGTATGTGGGGACAGGGAGGGGCTATACGTGTGAGAGTGAGGGGCAGTGGTCTGCAGGCAGAGGAGGGGCTCTGAGTATTCTGGGTGCGTGACTTGTATGCAAACATCAAGTTAATTCAGCTTTGGCAAAACATAAATAGGAAAGGAAACATACCGCATGGGGAAATGCACTCATTAAACTTAAATTTTAAAAGGATGAAAACACAGATTACACTTTATTTTAAAAACCGAAATGAATTTTAATACAGAAAATGAAGACAGCATTTTGCAAATTTATCGCTCAAAGGGGTATATCTATTTGAGGAAATCAGCGTGTTACACTTTGAAAGATGAAATGTTACAGCTTGTACACCAAAATTAAAAAATGAAATTAAATTAAAAAATGAAATGGTTACCAAGGTAATGCAGGTCAGGGGATCAAAGGTGAAGGGTCACACATTATTAAAAAGAAATCCAAAAGGACGGCTGCATCATGATCTCTGCAAAACAAAGGAGCTCCAGTAAGTAAAACTAGTATCTCTCAGAATTTAAAATTAACCTCTTGAAAAGAAGACTCCACTGTAATTGCACCACGGTCATTCCTGATGCCGTGTAGCGCCATTTTTATTTAGGTACAAAACCACATTTTAATTACCTGTTACCAGAAAATGTTTGTAAAGACTTAACCATTCAATCATATTAAAACCCAAAATATTTCCAATTTAAAGTGACTGGGAAATACTGTTTTTTCGATTTGACCACACAACCTGTTTTCTGGAAATGACAGAGTTTGATAAGTTGTCAGCATATCAGAAATCTAATTTGGTCACACACAGCATGGTGAGCTTTTTTCCCTGTCCTCAAGGAATGAGTTCCAAAATTGAGTTTTTGTAAATTTGTTTCATTTGAAGTAGCTGCATAAAATTTCCATTATTGGAACATTTAGTATAACAATGTTCTAGAAGACAGCAATAAAGTGAGACATGATAAAATAAATTGTGTAACTATATCTATTAAGAACCGTTCTCACATTCAACTTTCACCGCACTGGGGAAAAAAAGACATTTTAAGCAAAGTAACTTGCTAGTTCTATTGGAATTACACAGAACTAATAGAGGCTTAACATGAGGACAAAGGGGGGGAAGTATCTGACAGGCTTCACTTTTCAACAAATATTATTTACTCACTTTCCCCATTAACAAACTAGCTTATGTTTTTTAAAAGGATAGAAACACCTACAGTCTTGTTTTGAAACATGAAGCCACCATCTATCTCAAGACAAACTTAACTTCCTGGCAATAGATAAACACAATCATTAAGAGTTATAGCAAATAATTTCAGTACTCCTTTCACTAGCGAACAAAACGTGTAGCATCATAATACAGTAATCTTTAGCAGGCTCTGTTCTCTGACTTCAGGGTCCAATTCCCCAGAGCTTCCTGGACAGCAGTTTCTGAGCAGCAGTGTACGTAACGGCCAGCCACATGACAGCATGAGCCAGAGGACAGCCAGCCAAAGAACCCTGTCACCACTCTCTAAAGGAGAGTCCCCCTTGCCACTTTCACTCTCCTACTTCAGCATTACCCCACAATATCTAACACTTGAATTGACCTCCTTACAATCAAATTCCAAAAGTACTTACATATTAAAATATAGACAACTGTCCAAAAGGACTGTATTAAAAGGAACAGCATAGTCTTTCAAGTGGCTTCTGGCAATTGATAAACAAAGTACATAAATGCCAAGTTTTTGTTCACTCTGATTAGGTTTTGTTAAAATAACTCGGGGAGCTTCATGCACTGGATCCAAGTGTGTTAGTGCCTTGAGGCCACATTTCTAAAAACATGGAATCTTTTTTTAAGTTGCATAGCTACTGAAAAGTAAACTAGCATTTCATTTCTCTGGAATCCTCATCTCACATAAAGTCTGTCACATATGTGTTTGTTGCTGGGAGGCACACAAGCAATTTTGAACAATACAGAAGGAATCAATACCCCATCAAAACAATGCAAACGCTGTTTTAGTAACATCATTATTTAGGCCATTTCAGCATGTTTGCAACAAAAGGCAAGAAGCCAGTAGTGTAATACTCACCAAGTTTTATTTTCCCAAAATATTTTTATTAGAAAGGAGAAAAAGTAAGCCTCTTTGGATTAAATATCTCTATGTACCTCCTTCACTACCAAAACATGGATTGATTAATCTTTTCTTGACAATAAGATGATAAAGTACTTGTACATGGTTTTTTAAAGTCTTCTAAATCACTTTTAAAATTTGTCAACTCACTAAAATGTTACCTCTAATTTTCCACCAGCTCAAGCCCTGGTAAAAGGTTCAGACACTAGAATACTTGATCATGGACTATCTCCAAGTAGCCAGGACCCAATCTTTGAGTGCCTGAATATTATAACCAACCAAATTCCCAAAAACAATTCCATGGGGACCAGGCACAGTGGCTGAAGGCTGAGGTGGGAGGAACACTTGCGCTCAGGAGTTCAAGGCCAGGCTGAGCCAAGAGGGAGACTGTCTCTACTCAAAATAAAATTTAAAAAAAGAAAGAAAGAAAATTAGCTGGGCATTGTGGTGGGCACCGGTAGTCTCAGCTACTCAGGAGGCTGAGACAGGATCACTTGAGCCCAGGAGTTGGAGCTAGGCTGAGGCCACAGCATTCTAGCGTGGGCAACAGAGAAAGATGAGACTCTGTCTAAAAACAAAACAAAAAAAAAAATCGGGCAGTGCCTGTGGCTCAAAGGGGTAAGGCACTGGCTCCATATGCCAGAGGTGGCGGGTTCAAACCCAGCCTCAGCCAAAAGAAAAAGGAAAAAAAAAAAATCTATGGGGTTGAAGTCAACTTCCTTACCTAAATACTTACAGGTTCTGACAAAATGGCTCTGAATGAAATTGTGCCAATAATAGTAACACTCACAGTGACTTAAAAAAAAAAACTCCATGAAGAATTTAGCTAATTTTTTTAAGCAAGCTTGCTGTTTGGGGAGGGGAAGGTAAAGGATACTAGGAGTTTACCATGTCTCTCCTGTAATATAATATAAATTCATTCCAAGGAACCTGGAATATAATTTAACAAGTAAAAAGAAGACTAGAAGCCATCAAGGAGCCACACAACCCCAGGAAGCAACTGAATCCACTTCACAGCTACAACAATCCATTTGCTGAGACAGGTGTGTGGGAGGCACAGACTGTAAACAGCAATTACAGTTGACACCTGCCTATTTAACCTGAAAACTGTTAAAGGGACAGTTCTGCTCTGAATTCTTAGAGGTTATTGGGCCAGAACAGCTTTTCCCCCATCAAAGAAGTGGCCCAAGTTTCAACACTGGTTCCGAGGAAGCTTTCTCTTTGGAGATTCCTGTATCCTGGCCTCATTCTCAGGCCACACTGTACAGCAATGTCTCAGGACCTAAAATTACCCATCTTCCTTTTTCCTCCAGAAGTCTCCCTTTTTCTTCAGTAAGACTCCCAGTGAGCTACGTACTATGACTGGACTGAATTAATACACACACCAGTGCGTGAACTGACCGAGGGGTTTTCATTAACAAATAAACCCCCAAGTGGCAGAAGCGCAGGGTATCTCTATATCAAAGCGTTCGGAGGCTAGTCTACCTCAGGGAGACCTGTTAAGTTACAATTCATCTCTCTCTGTAACTAGTACCTGAACTAACCAGGAGATGCTCAAAAACCCTAACCTGCCTTCCGGTCTCTATCAGTGTAACTCTAGCACACACGCTGTCCTTAACCTAACCTGCCAAACCACCGCATTTGTGACTTATGTGACTAGAAGAAGAATCAGACTTCTGACAAAGAATATTTTTCCAGAGAAATTCTCACCCAACATATTAAGCTCTAACTATCTGGACAACATTTTATAGGGATGCCTTTACCAACCAACTCGATTTGTACTCTGTGTTAACAGGCTTTTTACCCACCACCAAGGAGCAGCATTGATAAGTACAGGGACCTGGTTCACATCTCAACCAAACAGAGAGCAAAGAACATCATTTCTAAGAAGGTTAAATCATGACAGAAATGCTGTCATTTTCACCCCAAGCACATTACTTTCAAAACAAAAAACATGGAAGAACAGAAAAGAAATGAAAAATAGCCAAGAAAATTCAGTCAGAGAAGCTAGGAGACAGCTGAAGAAATCCATTAAAATAAAACTCTATACATTTTACTAACTCTTACAAACTGCTGTTAATATTATATAATGCTTTCTGCAGCAGAAACTAACCTCAGCAAGTGCACTGAACGATTAAAAAGAAATACTCAGCTGATTACAGCAATGGGGCAAAATTTATTACTTTTCATCTATAAATATAAATAAATAAATCACCAGAATGCCATTCAATAAAACAGACAATTCAAAATGCCCTTGAACTAAGTATACCCTCCAGTTAAGTAGGGATTATATTTTTACTACCATTTGATGTTAGAATTCATGTTAGTTTTCCAACACAGTAGAAATGCCATCTACTGAAAAACCAAAGAGAAATTAAGCATTTGGTTCTCAGATCTAAGATCCACCTGTGAGTGGCCAGGCAGGTGTCATCCTTACATCACCCCCACCAACACTCGCCCATCTCTACCATTGTTCCAACCTGTCTGAAAATATATTTCCTGCCAAACTTCCAAGATAGTCTGTTCTGAAATACGTTTCTCAAAATTTTCTAAAAGGCACAGTGTGGTGACTCACACCTGTAATCTAGCATTCTGGGAGGCTGAGGCAGGAGGACTGCTTGAACTCAGGGGTTCGAGACCAGTCTGAGCAAGAGTGAGACCCTGTCTCTACTAAAAACAAAAAAATAAGCCAAGAGTGGGGGCAGGTGTCTGTAGACCCAGCTACTTGCAAGGCTGAGGCAGGAGGATCACTTGAACCCAGGAGTCTGAGGTTGCTGTGAGCTAGGCTGATGCCATAGCACTCAAGCCTGGGCAACAGAGTAAGACTCTGTCTCAAAAAAAAAAAAAAACCCCACAACTTTCTATAAATAATACAATAACCTATACCTACAATCATCATATTATTTCTACTGTACTCCTCAAAAATAAAACAAAAGCTAAAACTATAAGCTAAATACCTTTTTACCTAGTATTTTATCCTTAACAATGAAACTTTTATTCCCCCAATAAAGTCAAAGATTTCACAGAAGGACAAAGAGAGTGGGAAGAAGGAACTGCAAAGGTCATCAGGAGACTTTGGAGAGTGATGAATGTGCTCATTATTGTAGTGGTGTATACAGACAGGAAAGCCTTGCTTTCTTCGTTTACATTACAACATGAAAATAATAACATCCCTACTACCTCAGAGTTGCTGTGAGAATTAACAAAAATAATTAATGTGAACTGCTTAGCACAATACTCAGGCCCTAAGAAGCAATAAGTATCGGTTCTGCACTTACTATGGTTATGTTGTTGGACATCTTACATTCCTTTTCTTATCTTTTTCCACAACTTAAAAGGAAGACACTGCTGTCCCCCTTTTTACAGAAAGATAAAAGGTAAGCTCAAGACTGTAGATCCTAAAAACAGCTGAGGTAGAACACAACCTAGATCTGCACAACCACACGACTCAACGCGGCCCCAACAGGCTCACAAGCACTCACTTCCACAGCGTGCAGAAGGCTGGTGTGCGGTGAGCAAGGGGATGGATTAGATGGGTCCTTCAGAGGAGCAGAGAATGAACACATACTTGTAGATCCACCACTGTACCTATCGCAGCATATTACAAATGCACTTAAAAGAATGTAGGCTGCCATCCAATCCTATAATTCCTCTACTAGGTATATACCCAGAAGACCAAAAATCACATTACAACAAAGATATTTGCACCAGAATGTTTATTGCAGCCCAATTCATAATTGCTAAGTCATGGAAAAAGCCCAAGTGCCCATTGATCCACAAATGGATTAATAAATTGTGGTACATGTACACCATGGAATATTATGCACCCTTAAAGAAAGATGGAGACTTTACCTCTTTCATGTTTACATGGATGGAGCTGGAACATATTCTTCTTAGTAAAGTATCTCAAGAATGGAAGAAAAAGTATCCAATGTACTCATCCCTGCTATGAAACTAATTTATGGCTTTCACATGAAAGCTATAACCCAGTTATAACCTAAGAATATGGGGAAGGTGGAGAGGGAGGGGAGGGGGGGAGGATGAGTGGAGGGAGGGTGATTGGTGGGATTACACCTGCAGTGCACCTTACAAGGGTACGTGTGAAACGTAGTAAATGTAGAATATAAATGTCTTAACACAATAACTAAGAAAATGCCAGGAAGGCTATGTTAACCAGTGTGATGAAAATGTGTCAAATGGTCCATAAAACCAGTGTATGGTGCCCCATGATCGCATTAATGTACACAGCTATGATTTAATAATAAAAAAATGCAACATCAAAGGAAAAAAATAATAAAAAAATAAAAGAATGTAGGATTTAAGTCAGTGAACCAAACAAAATGAATTCAAGAACTTACTTGCATAATGGCACAGTGGCTCATGCCTATAATCCCAGCACTCTGGGAGGCCAAGGCGGGTGGATTTACCTGAGCTCACCGGTTTGAGACCAGCCTGAACAAGAGTGAGACCCCCCACCACACTCAAAAAAAATAGCCGGGCACTGTGGTGGGCACCTGTAGTCCCAGCTACTTGGGAGACTGCAAATTGCTTAAGCCCGGGACTTTGAGGTTGCTGTGAGCTGTGACACCACAGCACTCTACCGAGGGCAACAAAGTGAGACTCTGTCTCAAAAAAAAAAAAAAAAAAAGAACTGTGGGAAGTCACTCAGTGGCTTCAGAACAAGAGCCCAAAACACAACTCGAATTTTTCAAAGACTGCTCAGGAAGGAGAATGGCTTGGCAGGGACAGGAGATGAGACCTCACACAGCAGTCTGGGCACAGGCAATTTGGCCTGGGCTGGAATGGTGGCAGCACAGAGTGATTTTGGGAATAATGAAAAAATAGCAAAAAGAACCAGCAGGAATTGGCTTGAATTCAATACCGATTAGAAGAAGGAAAAAGTGTCAAAAATTACCCGTAAGGGGAAAAACAGTAACTTTACAGTGAAGAAATCTGGCAAATAACCCCCTCAGCCAGGTGATCACAGTTAACATCATTAGTGATGTCACACTGGAGCAGATGGATGGGTACGATGCAAAAGAAACAGCACTTCACCTGGGTTGTCTTCTTCCCCAAAACCTATAACCCCAATCCAATCATGTGAAAGACGGCAGATAAACCCAAATCGAAGGACCGTATGAAATACATAACCTGTTACGTCAACGAAATTCAAGGAAAATCTGAGAAACTATGGGTCTAACGGAGTCTAACAAGATAACTAGATGTGATGCAGGGATCCTGGAAAAGGAACAAGGAGCCCAGAATACAGTGTGGGGTTCAGTTCACTATAATGCAGTGGTTCTCAACCTTCTTAATGCTGTCTCCACAGGTTGAGAACCTCGGCAGTAACGTATCCATACCGGCTATCTGGTTGGGACAAATGGAGCACAATAAATGTTAACAGGGAAACTGGGTGTGCACTACTCTGTGTAGTTATCTTGTTCAGGTGGTATTCTTGAAAATCCTGTAACTCTAAAACTATCCTGAATTTAAAGTTTATTTTAAAACTGACCCCAGAAGGGCGGCACCTGTGGCTCAAGGAGTAGGGCGCCAGTCCCATATGCCGGAGGTGGCGAGTTCAAACCCAGCCCTGGCCAAAAAAAAAAAAAAAAAAACTGACCCCAGAATATGACTTGAGTCCCCAGAGGCTGAGGTGCCCTTCACTGAGACCAGGGACACAGGGAGGAAGAGCTGGAAGGTCTGTCTCAGACATGCAAGGCAGGAGCTGCCCATCAGCTATTCCAGCAGACATGGGGGAGCAGCTCTGGCGGGAGCTCAGCAGACAGAGCTGAGCTCAAAAAACAAAGGGAAGAGCAGCAAACTGAAACTATGGAAGTGGACAGGGCCACCCAAAGCAAGAATGGGTATCAAGAAGAAAAGGGCCTAAACTCTCATGGGATGGGAAAGTGGAGGCAAGGGGAAGATATATGCCACAGGGCACAAACTTTCACTTTAAGATAAATAAATTCTGGGGAATTTAATGTACAGCATGGTGGACTATACGTAATAATACTGTATTATATTGTTCACTTAAAATGTGCTAGGAAGGCAGATCTGAAGTGTCCTCACCCCATCACCCACCCACACAGTAACTATGGACATGTTAATTATGTTAATCATTACACAATGCATATGAATTTCAAATCATGTTATATGCTTTAAACTTATATAATTTTTGTCAATTATACTTCAATAAAGCTAGGGGAAACTTTTTGTCATTCCCTTCAAAAAAATTAGTGTAATTCATATGATTTATATTCTTGTCATCTCTGTCTTACTTTTCCCAAAGAAAATAATTATCTTATTCATGTAACAGATGAGCCTATTTTATTCAATTCGTTTAAATCTCTCTCTCTCTTTTTTTTGGAAAGAAGAGAAGAGAAGGGATTCCTCGGCCTAATTTCTAAGGAAAGCTGAAGGTACACAGTCAAGCCCTGAGGAAATTCCACCTTTAAGTACTGGGTAGAGGAGATTAAACAAGGAACTATATATGGGGGCGTGGGGGACAGGGAGCATTCACCATTCAAGGAGCTAACGGGGAAAAGTATGGTCAAACTATCCGAGTTTGAGAAACCACACAACAGGCGCTTAAATATGCTCCTTACACTTAACAACTTTGAAATCACTGGTGACCGAAGAAAAGAAGGTTCAGTGGAATAAAGGGAGCTAAATTCAAATTGCGATGGTTGAATATGAGCTAAAAAAAATGAATGGAGAAAAAAAAAAAAACCTCAAGAAGTCTGATGCTCAGATTTGTACACCCATGTTCATAGTGGTTATTCAAAACATCCAAAGGCTGAAGCCACTCAAATGTCTATTGATGGAGAATGAATAAACAGAATGTGGTAGATATAATGGAATATTATTCAGGCTTAAAAAGGACATTCTGATACATGTTCTAACATGAATGATCCTTGAGGACATCAGGCTACATGAAATAGGCCAGTCAGCAAGAAAAAGACAAATACTATATGATCTGACTTGATGAGGCACCTAGAATAGCCAAATTCATAGAGACAGACGGTAGAATGGTGGACGCCAGAGGCTAGGGATGAGGAGTTATGGTTTATGGGTGTAGAGCTTCAGTTTTACAAGGGGAGCAGAGCTCTGGAGATGAATGGCACTGATGGCCGAACAACGTGAATGTACTTAATGCCACTTAGGCTCAAAAATGGTTCAGACAATAAATTTTGCATTATGTACATTTTACCTCATATTTTTTTAAAAAAGAAATCTGACTCTGAATATTAAATTCATGTCAAGCTATAATAACCTACAATAAAAAACTGTAAAGCTGGAGTGCATGAGCCTAGAGCAGCACTTCCCAGACACTCTGCTGGTGGGTGCAGCATGACGCCAACAGACGACAGGTGCCCTGCGAGGGGACTGGGTCACCCACACCTCTGACCGGTGGTTTCTGACCTCAAGGAGACTCATCCACTCACCAGTAGGTCCTACAAATATCTTTGGTTTTGGTGTATTCTAAGATGTGAGATAAGCTGGGAAGCAATAGCTAGAGAAATAAAGGTCAGAGATTATTTCAACTCCATCTCCAGTGGTAAGAAAAGTTGCTTTTTATTAGTTTTCTTCATCAACCCAAAACTTCTGTTGCCAAAGGAGAAAAAAAAAGATTATGTGATCTCAACTTACTAAAAAGAGACCATTCAGACAAGCGAAGCATCTCTATGATAAAATCACACTCCACCATTGCTAGATCTTTAAGAACAGAATAGGAGCAATAATTTTCTCTTTACAATATTTTAGAGTGACAAATACTGTATCAGTGGATAAGGAAAGAAATAAAACATACGGTAGTAATACAGGCACAAAACAAACACATCGGTGAGTAGAAATAGTTCACATAAAGAACCACATATTTATGGAAATTTAGCGCCATGGTAATGGCAACATTGCTAATCAGAAGGAAAGGACCAAGGACTCAATAATAAGCATCTATTTGGGAGAAAAATAAAATTAAAAGCTCTACCTCACCCACATTCAAAAAAAAATTTTAAGCTATATTTGAAAAAAAAATCTAATGATAAAAGTTCAAAACAAAGAAGAAAATCTAAGGAGAATACTTAATTATTGGTATGAAGAAGATTTTCCTAAGTATCTATGCCATCAAGGCCAGAAAGATTCAAAGTCTGAGCGTCTGACTCAGAGGACTGGCATGAGATGCAACAAGGCAAAACTAAGGCTGAAATACGGTTGACTGACAGGAGAAAATATATACATACATATTTTTTAAAGAAAAACACACAAAAATCAGAAAAAGAATAAGAAATCTACTTAAGCCGGGCGCGGTGGCTCACACCTGTAATCCCAGCACTGTGAGAGGCTGAGGAGGGAGAATCGCTTGAGCTCAGGAGTTTGAGACTCACCTGAGCGACAGTGAGACCCCGACTCATGAAAAAAAATGGAAAAACCCAGCCTGTAATCTAGCGGCTTCCAGAGGCTGAGGCAGCGGGGTGCCAGCAGCCTGAGTCTGAGGTTGTGGTGAGCTACCACGCCCACTGCACTCTGCTCAGGGGCATAGGGTGGGACCCTGTCTCAACAAAAAAAAAAAAAGAAAAAAGAAATCTACTTAAAAAAAAAAAGACTGAGAATAATTCAAAATAAGTTACATAACGGAAAAGTTAACAAATGATTACTGCAAAACAAGTTAAACTACAGAAATATACAAAGAAATGCAAATGAAAAGGAGAAATAAGTTTTTCACTGTACAACTGAGAAAGATTTAAAAGACTGATACCTACTATGAGTGTGGGTGTGGGGAAATGGACACTCTCAAACTGGCACATTTCTAAAGGGGATGTGGCAAATGTTCACACTGACAAGAACATTTTGTCCTAGAAAGTAACTGAAGAAATCTGCAAAAATATGACAACAAAGCTGTGAAGTGCATCTTTTATTACAAGAGCAAAATACCGAGATAACCAAGAAGGGATTGGCTGGAAACTTCGTATGGCACACCCACACTACGCATTTAAGCACATGCACACCCACACATATGCACTGACATGAAAAATGTCCACAAAGTATCGTGTGCTAAGATGAAAAAACAGGGAAGAGGGCCGGGTGCAGTGGCTCACGCCTGTAATCCCAACACTCTGGGAGGCTGAGGTGGGTGGACTGCTTAAGCTCATGAGTTCGAGACCAGCCTGAGCAAAAGTGAGACCGCATCTCTACTTAAAATAGGGAAAAAAAAAATGAGACAAGAGGATCGCTTGAGCCCCAAGCAATGATACCATAGCACTCTGCCTAGGACAACAACTTGAGACTCTGCCCAGCACCCCCCACCCAAAATAGGAAAGAGGTGTACATGATTCCTCTGGCGCGTGTGTGCGCACGTGCTTACATATTCATTTGTAAAGTCCAAAGGAGGACATAAATCAAGTTGCTCACATGGTTATCTCTTAAAGCAGTGGTTTTCAACCTTCCTAAAGCCGCCATGTATTTTCATTGTTACAAAGGGGCCTCGACCCACAGGTTGAGAACCGCTGTTTTAAAGTGTACAATTTTAGGACAAAGTCAGTATTTAATCTCTACTTCCTGTATTGTTAGAATTGTTCCAATGGCCATTTATTACTTTTATAATTAAGTATATATTTTTATATACATTTATAATAAAAATCAGTGATTTATATGGGAAAGGATTACACAACCTACATCAAAAAGGACAGTGATTTTGTATGCTCCCTTTTCCACGTAGGTGTGTAAAGCCATTCAAATATATGGCTATGGGTATTTGCTAGCTGTAAGTGAATGGTCTTAAACATCTGTATGTCCCGTTCTTTTAGATAAAGGAATGCCCTATACTGAGCAGGCAGAAGAAATGAAATCTTGAGCAATGGCAAAGTTATATATGGCACTGGAATCCTCAAGTAAAAAGTAAAGGACTCAGCAAGTGAAGGACAATCTTCCTCATGCAGGCCTAAATTAGAAGGAGTTCTGTCCTGTCCAAGCGATTTAGGCAGACAAGTTCAGACGAGGCTGAACTTTGCAAAGGCCCGTGAAAATACACACTATAAGATGAGCCCACATGACTGATCAAGAGAGTAACTGCGTGGGGTACAACTTTAATATACAGTCACCACAGCTTACATACAGTTAAAATAGTAATGTGTGTTACTCTCCAGCACCCAGCTCCTGAAACACTGCAGCATCTCCTGCCTCCGGAGACGGCAGCACACAGCAGCCAGCAGCTCCCCACAGCATCCCACTCAGGTGGCTTTAGGACAGGATGCCTCCAGTGAGACATCTCTCCATGAGGAGCTTCTGAGTAGAGCCCTAGCAAGCAACTTCTGGCACATTCCAGAAAGCGCATTTCCATCCTCATGACACCCCAGCAACTTCTCTGGCATGTAATAAAGCCTTGCCCTCAGGCTATGGTCTGGATGGGGGGGTGGAGGGTCTTCTCTGGGGACTCTGAGCTCTGGGTGTAGCACCTGCTCCAAGCATCTGCCAGCCTCAAATTCGTCAGAGTCCTCTGCACTTTTTACTAGCCTAGCCAATTCATTTCGATTCCCTGCTATAATTACTTTTACACATTAAACTTTTCCTTCAGTTTGCTGGATTCTCTCTCCTGATTGAATGCAGACTGATACAAATTTAGAATTAATTTCTGAGTGATTGTTGTGGTATATAAAATTGCAATTGTGTCAAGAGTCACCTTGAATCTTGCAACCTTGCTTTTTATTATTTATAATAAGTTACATGGAGATATTTTTGGATTTTGTACATATACAATGTCATCTACAAAATCAGTTTTAGCCTTTCTTTCTGACCCCTGTACTATTATTTTTCTTGTCTTACTAAACTAAGTAGGGTCTCCAGCAAAATAATATGCAGAAATGGTAACAGTGAAATCTTTCCCAGTCTCAAGATTTTTCTAAGTAACCTTTATCAAATCAAGAAAGTTACCTTCTATTATGTTAAGATATTTCACTTTGAATCAGTGCTCAATTTTATCAAAGGCAGTCTCTGCATCTACCAGCATCATCATATTATTTTTCTCCTTTACTTATTACTTTAATGATTTATACTGATCAAGTATTAAACCTATCTGTATAACAAGTCTGATATTGTAGCTTTAGTCATGAAAGTTGTCAAGACTCACTGTATAGATTAGCAATTTTGGTAAATGTTCCCTGAGCACATGAAATAGAATATAATCTATAATTATTGGGTGCAGTGATATATTTTTCCATATGTCATTGAACTCTGTATTTCACTTTGAATATTTCCATTGTCAATACAGAGTCAGTACACATTCTAAGAAACATGTCCTTAGGAGAACATCACAGGGTGCACCTCCACGAACCTAGATGGTGAAGCTTGCCCCACTCCCAGACTCGCTCTCAGGCTGCAAAGCTGTAAAGCACAGTACTATACTGAATATCACGGGAAACTGGGGTGATAAGAGTGAGACCCTGTCTCAAAGAAAAAGAATCAAGAAACTAGAACAACAAAAATCTTGCCCTAAATAATACAACCAAACATAAATTCTAGAATTAAAGACTATGACTGAAATTAAGATGTCAATCACTGGGGTTTAGCTACAGACTTTCAAAGAAGCTGAGAAGGTATACTAACAAAGGAGCTTCAAAGGGAAAGCCTGTCCTGCAGAACCAGGAAGTGTAGAGAGCCGATAAGAATGTGGGTGACTAGAGGGACTTTGCCTAACAATTGCAATCGATGTAACCTGGCTTATTGTACCCTCAATGAATCCCCAACAATAAAAAAAAAAAAAAAAAAAGAATGTGGGTGACCAATGAACAATATAGAAAGAGATGATAGGCTCAGCGCCTGTAGCTCAGTTGCTAGGGCATCAGCCACATACACCTGAGCTGTCAGGTTCGAACCCAGGCCAGGCCTGTCAAACAACAATGACAACTACAACCAAAAAACAGCCGAGTGTTGGGCAGCACGTGTGGCTCAGTGGGTAGGGCACCGGCCCCATATACTGAGGGTGATGCATTCAAACCCAGTCCCAGCCAAACTGCAACAAAAAAATAGCCAGGGCTTGTGGCAGACGCCTGTAGTCCCAGCTACTTGGGAGGCTGAGGCAAGAGAATCACCTAAGCCTAGGGGTTGGTGTGAGCTGTGATGCCACTGCACTCTACAGAGGGCAATAAAATGAGACTCTGTCTCAAAAAAAAAAAAAAAACATAGCCAGCATTGTGGTAGGCACCTGTGGTCCCAAATACTTGGGAGGCTAAGGCATGAGAATCACTTGAGCCCAAGAGTTTGAGGTTGCTGTGAGATATGACACCATGGCACTCTACCGAGGGTAATAAAGTAAGACTCTGTCTCAAAAAAAAAAAAGAGAGAGACAATAATCAAAGACCAATAATAGAAAAGGGCAATAAAGCACGGAGGCACAGAAAGGTCGATGAAAGCGCTGCAACCAATTTCAAACTGAGAGGAAGCGCGTCAGTCCCTGTGCACAGCCTCCGCAGCTCCACCTCTCTCATCTCATCCTCACGAGAGAGCGGCCCGCCTCCCACCCTCTGTGGGAGTGCTCTAAACTTTATCGTTTTTCTTTGTCATGCTGAAACTTGTGCAGGTCACTTTTGCTTTATATTCATGCTGCCTTTGCTGCTCCAGTTTTATTTTCTGTCCATTCACTTTTGCCTTCAATTACCAGTGTGCCTTGATTATACTTTCTAGCTCAGCCAAGTAATCAAAGCAAGTCAACCAGGTTCAGAAAACCAGGCACTCTGGCCCCCAACAGAAGTAATAAATGGAAAATTAATATCCAGAAATACAGAGAGAAATATGGACCAGAATACATGAAAGAACGTAAGAGTCATATGGAATCCAGCAGAAAGGCCTAACTGATGTCTAACTGAAATCCCAGCAGGAGAGGGAGGAAGGACGGCACATAAGCCATATCTGGAGAAATGACCGCTGAGAATTGTTCAAAACACACAAAAGCATCAACTCACAGATTCAGGAGATACTATAGACTCCAAACTGGATAGATAAATTCAAATAAAATCACACTGAAACATAAGTTTATGGAAAACTTATGACAAAGAGAAAAATCTTAAAAATAGCCAGAGAAAAATTACATATTACATTCAAAAGAACAGTAAGACCGACAGCTCATTTCTCAACATATGCATTGAGCAGCGCATCACTGTTAGAAGGTAACAGAATGGTATTTTCAAAATGTAAAAGAAGGTAAATTGCCAAACTAGAATTCTATACCCAGCAAAAATATCAAAAGTGAGGATAAAATGACCACCTTTTTGAGATCAATGAAAATGGAAAGGATTTAAGAGGAAAAACTTCTGACTCCAAAAGTTTTGAGTTTTCCCACACCAACCCATTCTCCAGTTTTCTGTGGACACTAACGAGGTTATTCTACAATTTAACTCAGTTTGGCCACTCAAGAGTTATAGCTCACAGATTAAGGACTCCATCTACAAGACTGTCCCCTTCAGACAGCAAGTCCAAGTCCAGCTCTTCTGTACTTCTTACTAACCAGCTGTAAATCAGGGATTACTATACCCCCTTTTCAGATTCAGTGATTTGCTAGAATTTCTCACAAAACTCAAGGAAACATTTATTTAGCTTTACTGGTTTATTACAAAGGATACAACTCAGGAATAGCCAAATGGAAGAGATGCACAGGGCATGGTGTGGGGAGGAGCTCAGAACTTCCAAGCCTCATCCAGCTCCTCCCCTACCGGCACGTTCCACCTGTTCACCAACCTGGAAGCTGCCTGTGCTCTGTTGTTCTGAGTTTTAATGGAGGTTCCATTTTGTAGGTGAGATTGATTTAATTACTGGGCATTGATAATTTAACTCAATCTCCAGCTCCTCTCTCCTCTCTCCTCCCTGGACCTTGTGGGGTTGGTAAGGCTGAGTGCTCTAACCCTCCAATCATGAGGTCAGTTGCTTTGGTAACCAGGCTCCTCATTAGCATAAACTCTGTTATGGCTGAAAGGTGCTTATTATGAACAACAACAGATGCTGCCATCACTCAGGAAATTCTAACCCTTTCAGGGGCTCTCTGCCAGGGACCTAAAATGAAGACCAAATATATATTTCTTCTTATATCACAGTATCACAGAATTAACCCTACCAGACCTGCACTAAAGGGAGTAATATAATAATAAAGGATCTTCTTTGAGCAGAAGAGAAATGATCCTAGATGACAACTTTGAAACGCAGGAAGAAGTGAAAACCAAAAAAAAGGGGAAAGAAGATGGGAAATGTAAACAAACACTATTTTAAAAACCATAATTATGTATGGTTTAAAATACATATAGAATTTAAAAAAACAATAGCATAAAAAATTATGGTGATATAAATAGAGTTAATCTCCTATGGTTTCTACAATGACCAGAGAGGGGTAAAATATTAATTTACTTCAGATTTTGATAACTCAAGAATGCAGTTATAGGGCAGCGCCTGTGGCTCAGTGAGCAGGGCACCGGCCCCATATACCGAGGGTGGCGGGTTCAAACCCAGCCCCGGCCAAACTGCAACAAAAAAATAGCCAGGCGTTGTGGTGGGCGCCTGTAGTCCCAGCTACTCGGGAGGCTGAAGCAGGAGAATCCCCTAGGCCCAGGAGTTGGAGGTTGCTGTGAGATGTATGACGCCACGGCACTCTACCGAGGGCGATAAAGTGAAACTCTGTCTCTACAAAAAAAGAGAATGCAGTTATAATCTCTGGATATTCAATAAAAGAACAGCAAGAGTATATAACTACCAAATTAATAGAGAGGCTGGAATGGTAGCAGAGGCAGTGGTAAAATTTGATTAATGTAAACATAGGGAAGAAGACCCCAGTCACCCCACAAAGCATGTGGAAAAATACAAAGGGAGCAGGTGACGGATTTAAATTTAATTGATCAATAATTATATTAAATACAAATGAACTAAAATTTCTAATCAAAAGACAAAAATTGTCTTTTAATCCATTCTCTCAAAGCAAATCATACATCCATATTGCTTTCAAGGAAGGAGAAAAGTTGAAAATAAAATGGTAGAGAAAGATACATTACTCAAACACTAACCAAAGAAAACTGGTCAACTTTTACTAATAATGTAGACTTCAGGTAGAGATCATTACTTGGGATAATGAGATACATTTTTCTTTCTTTTTTCTTTTTTTTTTTGAGTAGAGTGCTGTGGTGTCACAGCTCACAGCAACCTCCAACTTTTGGGCTTAAGCAATTCTCTTGGCTCAGCCTCCCAAGTAGCTGGGACTACAGGCGCCCGCCGACTAGTTTGTTGTTGTAGTTGTCATTGTTGTTTAGCAGGCCTGGGTTGGGTTCGAACCCGCAAGCCCCAGCGTATGTGGCTGGCACCCCAAGCCATGAGATATGTTTCAGAATAAAATATTCTATTCAATTCACCAAGAAGTCACAATTCTCTACCTTTATGTACCTAAAAACACCATCTCAAAATAAACAAAAGCAAAAATTGACAAAAATAAGAGACAAATGCAGAAATTTTAATACACCATCTTTAACTGATAGAGAATAACGATCAGTAAGGACATGGATGACAGATGTGAGCTAAAATAAATTTCAAGCACCCTCACACACACACAGCGAGTGACTGACTGGACCCCCTTCTTGGCCAAGGGGATCCCGAAAACTCAGTTGTTAGCCATGAGAAAGGAGATCAGACAAGCCTCATCATGTCCTCGTCCCTTCTTAAGAGATGTTCTCTGTGACTCATCAACAGGCCTAAGGCTATGCAAGACCCCCCTGCAGGTCCTCAGTATACACAACCAACCACTTGGGTCTGGGCATAGGTCCTGCAGCTTGTTTCTGATTCACAGACCCTGCTTTTAACTCAGCATTCCTTTTCACTGACTCCCAGTCTATAAGACAGAATCTAAGTCTTTCAGCCAATTGTCAGCTAAAGAATCTTTAAACCCACCGATGACTGTGGGCCTCTGCTTTAAGATATCCCACCTTTTCAGGCCAAACCAATGTACGCCTTCCACATATTGATTCATGATTTTACCTGTAATTCCTGTGTCCCTGAAATATATCAATGTATAAAACCAAATGTAACCCAACCACCAGGAGTCCACTTGCTCCAAGTTTCTCAGGCATGGCTCCAGGCCATGGTCCTCAAATTTGGCTCAGAATAAACCTCTTTAAATTATTTTAACGTATGGCTTCTCTTCTGTCAACAGGTATGAAGTTGTAACCTAAGCTATTATTTTTAAGTGGTATGCCAACTGCTCGAAATTCATTTAAATAAACAGCCCTCCATTTCCTCCTCAAAAGAGTACCTTCTATCATACATGCTGTCCAAACCTCAAGGCGGTTTCAGTCTGGGTACAGCTGCTTATTGCACAAAGACCCAGATACTGAGAAGAGGAAGAAAAGAATTGTTAATGGGACAGACACCTTGTTTGGAGAATGGGAAAAGGGCGAAAGGAAAAATTGTCTCAAATTGTCTCTCCCACTAATGGGGATTAAGGGCTTTTTCCGTAGGGACCACGTGCCTTGGTGGCAGGGTGAGGGGAATGGTGAGTCCAGTCAGAAAGTCAGCCCCGGAACTTCCAGAATCTCAACTCCTTCCTTTTGCAGAAAATCCATCACTTCTGGGAACCAATTCAGAAGGTGCAGAAGTTAAGAGAAATTATAAAAAATATATGAGGTCCTTGTAGTTTGTTCATGGAGCCAATTACAATATTAAATCAAAAGATATTTTCCTTCCAGGCTGTGATTTCTTGATAAAAATAAAAAGTAAAAAGACACTTCTTAACACGTGTGATTTACCCTGCAGCCCTGCCCTCCTGTCTCTGCACTCTTTCTCCTTGCCCTCCTTTTGTTTCTGCGACTCTCCTCATCTTCAACTATCCCTTTTTAGTCTTCCTTTATAAGCTCAATTTCCTTCCTATTATTTCTTCCATCCTCTCTCATTTTCCAGCCTCCTCTAGTTCATTTCTAGAAACGCTTTTCTTTTTTCATCCTCCCTACTCTCCTAGGAAAATTTCATCTGCACTCTCACCTTCTTCGAGCTCTCTCTTGAGGTCCCAGATCCACTTCCAAGTGCTTTCTAAGATCTCCAGATGTTCCACAGGGCTCTAACCTCTACCATACAAGTATAAATTCAACACCTCCTGAAACCGGCCTTTCCTGTATATTTCATTATCTACAGTACCACTATCAAGCAAGCCAGAATCTCAGTGATTTTTCCTCTCCTATACCACGAAGGGATTCAAAATAAGGCACTGTGGCATAAAAATTATTTTGAGCTACAGGCACTGAGTTTTTGAAACCCAATATCTGACTAAAAGTATAGCCTCCCAAAAGAACTCAAAGAACTCAAATGCCTTAAATTTTCCCCCTATAGGAGCAAATGGAATCTTCTAAGGTGAAAATACACCCAAACAGAACGCATCCAAAGAAACGATGTCACAGAACTACCTCACTGTATCTCCTACCCATCCTCCTGAGGCCTGTTTATCTTTCCAAATTGCTACCTATTTTCCCACCAGTGCCCTTTGATCTCTACTCCTCCCCTGTTAAGAGAGTACATAAGCCCCATATTCTAGGGCTCCTTTCAGTCACATTTCTTTTCTTTTTTTTTTTTGTAGAGCAGAGTCTCACTCTACCGCCCTTGGTAGAGTACCATGATATCACAGCTCACAGCAACCTCCAGCTCTTGGGCTTTCGCGATTCTCCTGCCTCAGCCTCCCGAGCAGCTGGGACTACAGGCGCCCGCCACAACGCCCACTATTTTTTGGTTGCAGTTCAGCCAGGGCTGGGTTTGAACCCGCCACCCTCGGTACATGGGGCCAGAGCCCTACTCACTGAGCCACAGGCACCACCCCATATTTCTTTGTGAATTCCTCTAAGCACAGAGATAATTAAAAATCTATCTCTTGATTGTAACCTAATTGTTTGTACCCTCCCGTTAATCTAAAATTTTTTAAAAAATCTTTCTTTTGGCCTGGTATGGCTCAGGCCTTTAATCCCAGCACTTTGGGAGGCTGAGCCAGGAGGCTCACTTAAGACTAGCAGTTCAAAAAATATAAATAAACAAAAAATTAAAATTAACAACAACGAAAAAGACTAGCAGTTCGAGGCTTCAGTGAGCTATGCCTGGGCCACTGCACTCCAGCCTGGTGACAGAGTGAGACCTCGTCTCTACTTTTTTTTTTTATCTATTATTTCTCTTGCTAATCTGTCCTTTGTAGTAGGGCCCCAAGTACTAAACCTAACAAGGGTAGAGAAAAATCATGATAGCTGTGAGGTAAAATAAAATCTTAAGTTCTCCCCAGCTGACTGAATGGACCCCCCTCTCAGGTCAGAGAAGCCTCATCGTGCCATCTCCTTTTTGGAGATATCCTACACCTAGTTCTTAAAACTAAGCAAGACAAAGCTTAAACCACACTAGCAGGTCCTCCATTCACATAAGAAATCACCTGAGTCTGAGTTATAAGGGCGGTGGCTGGTCTCTGATTAACAGACTTTTTTTTTTTTTTTTTTTAAGAGACAGTCTCATTTTATCACCCTTGGTAGAGTACTATGACATCACAGCTCACAGCAACCTCCAACTCCTTAACTTGTAACATTCTACACCTTAAGACAAAGCTTCATTTCTTTAACCAATTACAAATCAAAGAGTTTTTAAACCACCTATAGCTAGGCCAGGTGTGATGGCTCATGCCTGTAATTCTAGCACTCTGGCCTAGCACTCTGGGAAGCTATAGCAGGTGGACTGCCTAAGCTCAGCAGTTGACGAGACCAGCCTGAGCAAAAGGGGGACCCACGCCCTACTAAAAATAGAAAAACTAGCTGGGCATTGTGGCAGGCACCTGTAGTCCCAGCTACTCAGGAGGTTGAGGCAAGAGGATTACTTGAGCCCAAGATTTTGCGGATGCTGTGAGCTATGACTCCACTCTACCGAGGGCAACAACATCTCCACCTTTATCTGTTTTATAGATTTTGGTTCTCCTTAGGATTATGTTTGAAAAAATGGTTCAATAAAAAAAAAATTTTAATTTCCAGACCTTCCAGTTCAAAAATACTAATATTCAATTGAGAAACATGTAGTTCCAACTGCAAGCTCCAGTCTGATTCATCCCGTTTCTAACCCTAACACCTAGCAAGCATCTTAGAAATGTTTGTTGAAGAAAGAGAAGAAGGAATGAGAAGAAATTTAATTAAGAAAAGAAAGTTGTGCTCTCTCTCCCCTCCCCTCTCTCCCTCTCCTTTTCTCTCCTCCTTGGTGCTGCTCTGCAGCATTCCTCCCTCGCCAATAAAAGCTTTTCTTACAAAAAAAAAAAAAGAAAGTTGTTTTCTTCCCCCCTTATTTCAATGGACCACCCAGTAAACTCCTGATACAGGTACAACATCCCTGGATGTTGTAAATTTGTTTTGCTATTCCTACTCTGCTCGTTATGTGTAGCTTGGCACATAGTAACAAAAAGCCATTTCTCTGAAGAGGTATATGGAAATTCTGTTCTTTAAGGATATTTACAAGTATAGGAAAGGATACTCACATGTGTGAGTTAGGGTAAGGGTGGGGTGGCACAGATCCCAGCTTCCTTTGTAAACCCTTACCTACACTTAAGAGTGTAGGCAGCACCTATGAGTTGATTCTAACCAAGAGTATATAGCAAAGTGATGGGCTGATGTAATCACATCACGTAAGATGCCAATAGCCTTCTTGGTAGAACTCGCTCTCTCTTGCTGGCTTTGAGGAAGCCAAAGAGCCATACCAGGAAGGCACAAACAATTGACAGTCTCAGGTAATAGTAAGAAAATGAGGCCTCAGTCCAACCATTCACAAGGCCAACAACCACACTAGCTAGGAAGAGAATCCTCCCCCACAATCAAGCCTTCAGATGAGAACCCAGCCTGGCCAACAGCTTGACTACAGCTTTGTGAGACCTTTAGCAGAGGAACTACATAAGCCATGCCCAGAAACAAAGGTAATACAAGTAGGTTGTTGAAAGCTACCAACTTGATGGTAAGATGAATAATACGATATGCAGCAATAGATGGAAATGGTATGTTCCAAGGTCTTGCAGTAGTAATGACAAGGCACATGTGAAGAACTTGGAGAACGAACAGAAGAGTAAGGGGGGACTGAAGGGCCCGCAACAGGCAAGCAGTGGACAAGAGAGGACCAGACTAAACAGGGATTTGTTGGCCATGTTCATGTGTGGATTTATAGCCAGAAAAAAGTGAAAAGAAACTGAAGAGTATAAAGGTAGGTAATAACAGGACTTTGATTCACATTTTACTATTTTTAAAAGATCTCTGCTGTTAAGGGGGATGAACTAGGGGGGTCCCAAGTAGAAAGAGGGTCTTGCAGATGTCCAGGTAAGAAGAGGTGACAGTGACAACAGAGAGAAATGGAGGGATTAAATAGTGAAGGCAGAACAAGAGTCCAAGAACTTGGATGAGAAATGAAACACATACTTGTTTCACTAACTTCCAAATGAAATTCCATCTTTTTGTTTAATTGTAAACATGGTCAACAAACTTCAGCAATACAGACTGTACATATAATTTTTAAATCCCAATTTTTCCCCCAGTTATCAATGCTGTGTTATGAAATATTTCCATTCATCACTATTGCAAAGTCATAGTAGTTACAGGCCAACCATTAGATCTTGCTATTTAAGAATATTAATGAAACATATATATATTATCACAAACCTGTGCTTTATGAAAATTCTGATAACTGCATTTCAGTAGTTGGTTTCCTTTGTAATCCAGTTTAAGACATGATTCTGAGAAGGTATCCACAGGCTTCTTTACTCAACTGCAAAAGGGGCCAGGCACCAACAAATGCCATGACAGAAAGGGTGGAGGAAGGCTTGAGAAGGCTGGTGCTGCACTTGATCCAGAGAGGGAGGAAAATAAGGATCACTATAGGACAGCAGGTATGAGGGAAGAGTCAGAGCTCAGTGTTGAGCTGAATCCTTTATGTATGGGGTGTCTATAAAGCACCAGAGCCAGCACGTGACGAGAAGTTGGGGCTTAACTAGGGACACAGAGATGGTTATTTTCAGCTGTTAGGAATTGAAATTACTTAGTGTGTGAAAAGAGGAGCTACAGAACAGAAGCCCCCCAGGGACTTCACTCTTGAAAGCTGGATTGAGAAGGAAGATCCTGACTAAGAAGATTTAAAGGCGGCCCAAAACACAGAAGGACCACCAGAAGAGGACCTTATCCCAAAGAAGAAGGAAAGTGCCTTGGAAGGAAGAGGCCACTATGCTACGAAGAAAGTTCTGAAGAGCCTGAGAAGGGGAGGACAACGTACCCTGGTCAGGGTGATACGGCAGACACAGAAGCATTGCTGACACAGAACGCAAGGCTTCATGGAGAATCACGACAAGCTCATTTGGTGAAAGATCCAAGACTGTAGTAGTGATAACTGCCCCCGTGAGGCTGACAATCCAGAATTCACTGGAAGGCCGGGTGCGGTGGCTCACATCTATAATCCCAGCTACTCAGAAGGCCGAGGTGGGGGATCGCTTAACACCTGGAGTTTGAGACTAGCCTGGGCAATATGGCAAGACTTCGTCTCTAAAAACAAAAAGAAGAAGAAAACTTAAGCGTGGTAGTGCACATCTATGGTCCCAGCTACTTGAGAGCCAGAGGGGGAGGACCCCTGAGCCTAGGAGTTAGAGGCTGCAATGAGCTATGACCATGACACTGCACTCCAACCTGGGCAACAGAGCAAGACTCTGTCTCTTAAAAAATACACACACACACACACACACACAGTGCCAAAAAAATGTATACAGATTTTAATGAAGGAAAAACCTGCATTAAAATCATAATACTCAAATCGCATTTGACTCCTACAATTACAAGAGGTGCTCAAATGTGGCTTGTACTCACCTTTTGTTACTGGTATATACTGAGTACACTATTTTTATACGTATATAAAAAGAATACATAGAAAGCTAACAGCTATGTTATCTCAGACTTCCCCAGCAACACTGAGCTGCCTGGGGGCAGGCACAGAGAAGCCAGAAGACAGGCTTCATTGAAGATCAAGATCTGTCCAGTTGGGGATAACGGAGGACAGGGGACAGGAAGGTTGAAGCCATCTGTACGAGAGTGGTTATGTACTGTGGACTTTGCAACTGAAGCTGGGTAAGAGAGGGAGCAATGAAAGAGAGGTCCCTATCTCACACATGGAGGTGCAGAGAAGACCTCTCAGAGGAGGCCTGGATCAGTCTGGGAGCCACAGCTAGTCAAGTGAGGAGAGCTGTGGGTGACTGGGGGTGGAGACCGGCACTATGCCAACAGCAGGAAATACTGCTCAGCCCAGTAGCTACCCACAATCAGAGGTAGACAGGGCTCCAACAGCAAACTGGTTAGATCACTCCAGACCCCCCAAAAGAGAGCAGACTGCATAAACTTCATGCCCTGCCTTCAGGGAGATGAAAACCTGGGATGGCCCTGTTAGTTGTGAGATGGGTCCACTAGAATGCAGGCCCTACAGGGCAGAGATCTGTGTTTCGTTTGCCCAGAGCCTAGTGTTCAGTTAGTACCATGGAGTGAAAAGATGTCATTAAGGAGGAATGAAATAAAAAAGAAACTAAGGCAGGACTCCAACTTAGCAGGTAGAGGGACAGGAAATACAGGGAAACTGGTTGCCACAGAGAAAGGACAGGAGAGGCCCAATTTCTGAGCTGCATGGAGGAAGCCCCTCCACTAAGGTACTAAGACAGGTTAGACCATGGAATGTCCAGGCTTCCCGAAGAATAAAGGCAGCAGCTCTACTGACTTGAGATTCAGCTGGCCACCCATGCAACAACGCGAGCATCTGACAGGGTGCTGTGGGGCCCTGAAGTGGCTGCTGACAAAGATCCTGTCCACCGCACCAGAGGCAAGCACGGGAACTGCCACTACATCTCCTTCTTATTAAAACAATCCTGTGAATGCCATCTTCACATGCCACCCCCCTGCAAACCATTTCTTTGTTTCACTGCAGGTTCTTTATCCAGACAACCTACTGCAGCAGACGCTCTCCTCGTCCCTTCCTCACAGGCTCTTCCCTAACCAACTCCTGTGCATTCTGTCTCCCACTTCACTGTCTCAGAGCTGATCTCTGTGCTTTCTCATGGTTTCTAGCCACAATGTACTGTCCCTCACAGCAACCTCCTATCAAGAATCATCAAGGCTTGCAGCCTCCATGTCCACCCCTTTCGCTCTTTGACCCCCTCCAAACAGGCCTCTGGGCCAAACTCCACTGAAATCACTCGGCAGGGCTACGAAGAGCTCCAGGTGACCAAATCCAACGATGCCTTCTCCATCCCCCCTTTATTCAATCCCAATAACCTCTGTGATAGGATGGATGATAACCTCCCGAAGAAATCCACATCCTAATTCCTGGGACCTGTAAGTATAACAGGTTACACAGGAAATAATGAGACTATTCTGGATTATCCAGGTGGACTCAATGTAATTAAAAGAGTCCTTAAAAGTGGAAGGAGGAAATAGAAGCAGTCAGAATCAGAGAATGAGAAAAGATGATGGAAACAGGGTCAGAGACTCTGTGCTGCTGGCTTTAGGATGAAGGAAGGGGCCAGAAGCCAAGGAATGCGAGCAGCCTCACGATGATGCAACGGGCAAGGAAAAGATCCTTCCCTACGGCCTCTGGAAAGCAACACACCCGGCCAACACTTTGTACCAGTGAGACCTGACTCAGATGCCTGATCTACAGGGCAATTAAGAAAAGAAATCTGGGGCGGTGCCTGTGGCTCAAGTAGTAGGGCGCCGGTCCCATATGCCGGAGATGGCAGGTTCAAACCTAGCCCTGGCCAAAAAAGAAAAAAAAAAAAGAAAAGACATCTGTGTTGAGTCTGAGACCAGCCTGAGTAAGAGTAAGAGCCCTTCTTTACTAAATATAGAAAAAAATTTTTCTGGGCGTTATGGTTGGCGTGTATAGTCCCAGCCACTCAGGAGGCTTAGATGAGAGCATCACTTCAGCCCAGGAGTCTGAGATTCCTATGAGCTAGGTTGAGGCCACAGCATTCTAGCCTGGGGCCACAGAGTGAGACTCTTGTCTCAAAAAAAGAAATTTAAGTTGTTTTAACCCATTGAGTTTGTGGTAACTTGCTATAGCAGCAAACAAAAACCTGACATACCCTCTTTGAAAGCATTTTTCTCTCAGCTTCCCTATCACAGCTGCCTGGTTCACCACCACTTCCCTGGTTCCCTACAGCCTCCTGTGCTGGCTCCTCCTGCTCTGCTCAGGGATTAGTCTCCCTTCTCCACCTGCCTTCGCACCAACGTGACCTCACCTAGTCTGTGGCTTTAAACACCACCTACGCATTGACTGCTCTCCAATCTTTATCTCCAGGCGGGACCCATCCCCAGATTTCTGGATAGCGACCTACTCCACATCACCACTCCAGTGTCAAACTCCTCATAATTAGAACCCCCAGAAGAACACTCTTGGTCCCCCAACCCTGTCCTCTCCACCTTTAGTCTTCCTAGTCTCGATGACGGACACCAGCACCAATGTTAACAGCTGATGCCACAAACCAGGTACCACTGTGGATTTCCCTTCCTTTACCACACGTCCAGTCCCGTGAAGCCCTGCCAGCTCTACTGCCACACCACATCCACGTCTCACCCCTCCACTGCCACCACTGTCTCTTACTAAGATCACTAATTACCCCAGTAGTCTCCTACCTGGTCTCTCTCCTTCCCGACAGCTACACAGCAGCCAGAGAAAGCCTTGAAAGTAAAGCTCCAGATGACGCGGTACATATCCTCACAGCTCACCTTCCAATGACTTCCTACTGCCCTTAAAACAAACCCTAAATCTTTATGCCCACAAGGCACTGCAAGATCTAGCCCCACCTCCTACATCTAGGTCACCCCCAGACGCCTCCAGTGCTCCACCCAACAATGTCTCGTTCACTTTTCCTCAAAGCAAGCACATTCCTGCCTTAGGGCCTTTGCACAGTCTACTTTTCCCCTAGATCATCAAGCAGCTGGCCTTCTCTTTTATCATCTGGATGTCTGCTCGAACATGACTTCCTAAGAAAGGCCTTTCCTATCAAATCTACTCAAGTGCCCAGACCTCATTATCCTGTTTTGTTTTCTTCTTAGCCCTCTCTGAAATTCGCATGCACTTGTTTGCTTGTGTTTTGCTTATCTTCCGCTCTAAACTATAAGCTCCAGGAGAACAGGATCTCTGTCAGATCCCCTCAGCGTCACCACCCGGTGTCCAGGGGTCCTCAAACTACAGCCCGCGGGCCACATGCGGCAGTGTGATTGTATTTGTTCCCATTTTGTTGTTTTACTTCAAAATAAGATATGTGCAGTGTATATAGGAAATTTGTTCAGTTGTTTTTTTTTTTTAAACTATAGTCCAGCCCTCCAACAGTCTGAAGGACAGTGAACTGGCCCCCTATTTAAAAAGTTTGAGGACCCCTGGTAGCACATATTAAGCCCTCAAAACTGTTTCTGAATGCACAAATGATGGCATGAAATAAAATGGAATATTAATAAGCACTCAATAAAAATGATGCTGTGGCTCACTCCCAAAAGGCCTAACATACCTCGCACATATGACATAGTAAGAGAAAAGTCTAGTTACAAAACTGCACGTATATCACACCTATCTGGGTTAACACTTTAAAAACATGAGCCCTCACTAGTACCAAACAATGTCTGAGGAATCACATACCAGAAAGTCAACGGCCGATTTCTGATTTCAGGACTCCGGGTGGTTCAGCCACCTACTGGTGCTGTGCCACCTGGAAGTGGAGGAGAGCGCCTGCCTCTTTGTGGGCTCCAGCCAAGTGCGCCTCCACAGGGGACACCTGGACTTCCTGTGTCGCCCCCACCACTCAGCAGGAGTGACTTCCCTGACTGAAGAGACTGAGCTTGCCTGCCTAGATCCTGCCTCCCAGGGTTCTGGGAAGCCACCTGTACACAGGAGCACGCATTCCGCTCCTCTCTCCCCATCACAAGTAGCTGCCATGATGCGTTTGATACTACCATGACTACTACTAAGCCAGACTGTCTACTTCAGCAACCCAGTATTAGCAGCCCACTCGAGCACCAGGCTAAATGATATGTGCTGACGGACTCTTTATCATTCATCCGTTCATTCAATGAACAGTCGCTGAGCACACGTTACGTGTGTGCTCTAGGCTGGAGGTCCATCACCAAGCAGAGCAAAGATCCCTTCCCACCTACAACTTGCAGTCTAGCAAGGGTGGCTAGACAATACATAGTAAAAAGATGTGATTTACACAGGACACAAATGCTAATTACAAAACACTAAGTCTCACTATCCTCATTTATGGGGGAAAAAAAAAAAATGCATAATCACCACACAGCAGGTTCTCTGAATTGCCTGAAGAACGGATTGTTAAAAATTACTGGAAATTGCTTAAATACCAAAAATTTGATTAATAATAATTAAAGCATTGAACAAAAATGATTCTTACATAAAACACAGTTAAGAAGTTCAAATTTTGCTCAACAGTATGAAAATAAAATTTTAACATGGACATTCACAACTGCCTTCTGTGGGGAGGGGGTCTGTCACTACACAGCTGAATGATGTGTCAGGAGAAAATGGGAACCGATTATGTGCAGACCTCAATTTCATAGATCCTGCTTAATTTCAAGCTATTTTAACATACCCTTTCTCAGAAATGGGAAGCGGATGGCATTTCCCCATTCTTTTAATTATAACTTTTAAAAAGTTAAATATATTTAAGTGTTCCCCCCTTCTCCTTCTGAAAAAAATGTCCCTTTCCAGCCTCTAAGTCAGAACCCCATCTTCCAAGAGAGACCCTCCCCCCATGGCCAGCTTCTGTGAACAGCCCCTTCCTCACACAGAGCTCTAGGAGGGAAGGGTCCCTGCACCCCTCATCCTGGACCTGCCCACTTTCCCTCTTCCCTCACTGCTACACAGGGAGTACCTCAAAACGGAACCACTTTAGGGGATAAGCTACACTGCAGATGACACTCTCTTCACTCGGAAGTCCTGGCCTAGGTTCCAGAGTTACTTGTTCCAGCCCCTCTAATCACCTGCTGCTCTGACTTTAGGCTACAGGTGCTTCCTTGTTTCTTGAACAAGGGAACCTTCTCCTCCTCCCCACCCCAGACTTCTTTTGAATCACCATAAAATCAACCAGGGCTGGGCAGCGCCTGTGGTTCAGTGGGTAAGGCACCGACCCCATATACCGAGGGTGGCGGGTTCAAACCCTGCCCCGGACAAACAGCAACAACAACAAAAAAAAAGCTGGACGATGTGGCGGGCATCTGTAGTCCCAGCTTCTCAGGAGGCTGAGGCAAGAGAATCACCTAAGCCCAGGAGCTGAAGGTTGCTGTGAGCTGTGATACCAATGCACTCTACCAAGGGCAATAAAGTGAGACTCTGTCTCAAAAAAAAAAAAAAAAAAATCAATCCAGGGCAAAGTGAAGCCTGCCTTAGTGTTTCACTTCTGGTCTACCACAGACGCCACACCCCCGGACAAGTGCATTCACGTGCAAACACACAACTCTCTCACCCTGCTTAATCCTGCCCAACTTCCCAGAGCTGAAGGTTCTCCCAGTTTCCTCCTTTCTCTCCAAATGTAAGTTCCAGGTTTCTTCTTTATGTATTTATTTCAACTCTACACCCTTCATCAGACCAGTGAATACACTACTACAGAAGCTATCAGAATAACTCATGAAAGCCACATGTCCTGCCCATAATATTCTTCCGTACAGAACATATTTATATTTCGTCACATTCACCCCAGCCCATCTGTGGTTTCTCATCCATCTAGAAAGGATTTCTTTCTGTTTTGTTTTTCCATTTGATGTTCTAACTTTCTAAAAGCATTAAAACTGAAAAGTTAGGTTATTTTTCAGAAACTTTCTTAAAAACCTTCATCTGAACTTCATAATTACCAAGATAACAGCATTTATCATGAGAAGCATTTGGTAGGTAGTATTTAAAAGACTGGAGGGTGGTTAGGCAGGGAGGTAGGTAAGCAGGTGGACTATGACATTCAGCTTTAAGGATTGAGCCAAATGAGAATAAAAAAAGAAAGGGGGAGGATGGCTATCGTTCATACCACCTCTTCAAAAAGTACAGGAAAAATTAAAATATGCCTCCACATACCCCCACCATTGCCACTCATGCTCCTATATATCAAGACATTAACAGATACTTTCGATAAATACCAAAAATAAAATCTTTGCATTCCATGACTTTTAAGTACTTACTAGCTAAAGACATTTTGAGAAAAAGTCTCCAGAAAGCTCAACTGTATCCCGGGTCGCCAAAGCACACCAAAAGACATCTGAATGGGATGGAGAGAGAGCACAGCTGGCCCGAAGTCCACTGGGACTGAACAAACACACACTTGTAGGAGGCTGAGAGTCACACACATTGTCAGGCCCTACCCAGTACTTGAGCAAAAGCTTGGGGGCAGGAGCCCTGCAAACAGTGTTTGAACAAGCCCTCAAGGCAATTCGCACTCCGCTCAAGCCTGAAATTCACAAAGCTAAAGAATGCCAGCCTCTCCACGCATCCTTCCCTTTTCCATCTCAGCCAACCTTGCAACAGAGCTCAGCTTCTCCTCTGTGGACGTCACCACAACCTGGTCACCCACCATTACTGCAAAGAGTGGAGTACTTTATCCCCTTATAACCCATCAAACCACATAAAACTGCATGCACAAGCAATCTTTATCCAACTTGGAAAAATGTGGGCCCCAAATTGATCCTTCCTTACACATAAACAAATTTTAAAAGCAATTTTAGGAAACAGCACAATAGATTATGATGGGGACAACCTCTCTGAATTTCAACTCCAGTACTAGAGAGTCTAGAGCAGTGGTTCTCAGCCTTCCTATTGCCTGCTAATGCCGCGACCCTTTAATACAGTTCCTCATGTTTGGTAACCCCCCAACCATAAAATTATTTTCGTTGCTACTTCATAACTGTAATTTTGCTACTGTTATGAATTGTAATGTAAATATCTGATATGCAGGATTTATTTTCATTGTTACAAAGGGGTCGCAACCCGCAGGTTGAGAACCGCTGATCTAGAGACTCAGAAAAGATACCAAAGAAGAACCTCTAGCTTCGCTGAAAAGATGCTTCCCACCTCTAACCCCATCAAGTTCAGAAAGCTGTTGCAGTGATGAAAATGGTCGGGAATTACGTAGTGGTGATGACTACACGACTTTGTGGACAGACTAAAAATCACTGAATTATATAATTTAAAATAAAAATAAGTAAAAGGATGATTAATACTAAAAATAAATAAATAAATAAAATTCCAAGATGGACCCAAGCACCTTGTAAGGCCCCACACTCCCAAAATACTCCGAAAGCAACACTCTTTAAAGACAAAGGTCACTAAGCACCATCACCTGAGACTCTAAAGAGGCCACTGAGCAGCTAAGTGTCCCACCTAACACTCAGCTCACCAGGGACAGAGTCAAGACTAGAGCCTGCTTCTGAAGCAGCCAGTTCTGTGTTCTTTCATAGCAGTAGTTCTCAACTTAGGCTCTATGGAATTATTATCAGGGGCCATGGGTTCACATGAAATTTTTTACTTCACATTTCAACTTATAATCTGAAAAAGTAACAGCTATAACTAATATTCTAACATACAAATTGATTACTCAACTTTATGATCTTGCCTTAGTACCCAGCTGTGTCGTTTAAATTGTTCTTAGGCTAATGAATTTAAGACTAAATGACAGATTTGTACCAAGACTTAACAGTCTTACAGAAATGTCTGCTGTACAAAAAAAGTTTCTCAGTGTTAAATAAAGCGCATGATACAAGAGAGTATCACACGTGAAATTCAAAACTCAGTATGATATTCATGTTGCAAAAGACGATTTAGTTGTAGTAAAACATCAACCCTGTTAATATAAATGTTATTAGTTTTGTAGTTTGGGGATTTTTTTGTTGTTTTTTTTTTTTCTTTTCTGAGACGAAGTCCACTCTGTTGCCCAAGCTAGAGTCCCATCGGGTCAGCCTAGCTCACAGCAACCTCAAACTCCTGGGCTCAAGTGATCCTCCTGCCTCAGCTTTCTGAGTAGCTGGGACAACGGGTGTGTGTCACCAAGCCCAGCTACTTTTTTTATTTTTAGTAGTGATGGGGTTTCCCTCCTGCTCATGCTAGTCTTGAACTCCTGGCCTCAAGGGATCCTCTTGCGTAGGCTTTCCAGAATTCTAGAATTAAAGACGTGAGCAACCACACCTGGCCAGTTTTGCAGTTTTTTATGTAATGTATATATCTGAGTTTTATATTTATTTGCATAAGAAATCCAAAAATCAAGAAATTTACATTGAATTTTCTTGTGTTTTTACATATTGCATTCACTCAACAAGTATTTTTTTTTTTTTTTTTTGAGACAGTCTCACTATGTCACCCTAGGTGGAGTGCAGTGACGTCACAGCTCACAGCAACCTCCAACTCTTGGGCTTAAGCGATTCTCTTGCCTCAGCCTCCCAAGTAGCTGGGACTATAGGCGCCCACCCCGACTCCCGGCTATTTTTTTGTTGCCATTGTCATTGTTGTTTAGCAGGCCGGGGTCAGGTTCGAACCTGCCAGCCTAGGTGTACGTGGCCCGCGTGGTAACCACTGTGCTACGGGTGCCAAGCCTCAACAAGTATTTATTAAACACAGACTACGGGCAAGTATTCTTCTCAGTGCTACATATTGGAGTACTACAATACAATATTTTAGGTTAAAAGTGAAGTAGGTCAACAGGAATTTTCCTACCGTTTTTTCGTGTTTGTTGTTGTTGTTGTTTTTTGAGACAGTCTCACTTTGTTGCCCTCGGCAGACTGCCGTAGCATCATAGCTCACAGCAACCTCCAGCTCTTGGGCTTAATCAATTCTCTTGCCTCAGCCTCCCAAGTAGCTGGACTAAGGCGCCCACCACAACGCCCAGTTATTTTTTTTGAGACAGGGTCTCTCTTGTTCTTGCTCAGCCTGGTCTCAAATTCCTGAGCTCAAGCAATCCACCCACCTTGGCCTCCCACAGTGCTAGAATTACAGGCATGAGCCAATGTGTCCAGCCTAACAGGAATTTTCTTGCTTAAAGAGAACTTTCTGGCCAGGCACGGTGTAAGCTACGATGCCATGGCACTCTACCTAGGGTGAAAAAGTGAGCCTCTGTCTCCCCCCTCCCCCCAAAAAAGAGAGAGAGCACTTTCTTTAACATCTTTTTCTAATTTTACAGACATTGCTCTACTCTGTGACTTCCTTCTCTTACCATTCCTCATGGCAAACCTGCCTGATGTAGAAGGACACCTGGCCCCAGCTTCTCAGTGTATCTGTCATCTGCTTCTGCTACTGCTGGTGCTGAAGTGCATACCTAACACAGGCTGTCTGAGCCTCAGACCTGTACTATCCATTTATCCTACATCATACTACTAATATGAACCAAAAACTTGTATTTAGCCCAGCTGCTATAAAATTACTGCATCTCCAAACTTGAAACTTGGTACCATATGCTGTGTTCAAAAACCAAATGGTATTGCTCTTAAAACTCAACTCTGTATTGTTCACATCTGCATTTTCATATTTGCAAATTAATCAGAAAAGCACGGCCTGGGCTCAGAATAATCTGGGACCATTCAAACCACTTGCATTGGCAAACTCTAATCAAAACAACGCCCCACCTCAGGGTTAACTAACTTTCTAAGTCATCAAAGCCTAAATAGCTCACTCACCCTAATGACTGGTGCTTTCCAGCTTAGCTCACCTTTAGTAAGACTGAAGAGTCCTAAATGATCCTCAAAAAATGTGGGTTTATATTTCAAACAGATAACACATGCACACACTAACAAAACTGATCACTGAAAAGTTACAGCCCTGGCTTGGCGCCTGTGGCTCAAGCGGCTAAGGCGCCAGCCACATACACCTGAGCTAGAGGGTTCGGAATCCAGCCTAGGTCCACCAACAACAATTATGGCTGCAACCAAAAATAGCCCAGCTACTCGGGAGGCAGAGGCAGGAGACTGGCTTGAGCCCAGGAGTTAGAGGTTGCTGTGACCTGTGATGCCACAGCACTCTACCCAGGGCGATAGCTTGAGGCTGTGTCTCAAAAAAAAGAGAGCAATATAGATTGATACAAGAGCCTGAAGAAAAAAAAAACTCTGAGTGTGTGTGTGTGTGTATCTATCTACAGAAGACATCTTTGCCATTAAAAAATACATTTAATGTGAAAAACTAAACCTAAGCCAACTAAAAACATTTGATGCAACTTTAAAGATCAGTACAAATTAGAATTCTATTTTGTTTGATTACTCTAGAGAAACTGTATTACAGGAAAAACAAACAAAAGAAAGAACATTAATAGTTCAAAAATAGCACACAAAAATGATTTGAACATATTCAGGGAGAACATATTCATTATAAAAGGTTTGCGGTGCCACATTAGTTTGGATTTGGAAGAATGCCATTTGAAATCTAGATCCAGAGACAGGGGAATGCAGTAGTTGTATTTTAAGTCAAACAGCTAATTAATGACTAAACAAAAGAAATTTCAGTCTGGACAACATGTATGGAGTACTAATATGTGTAATTATGAAGTAGTCATTTATGCAATCAGAAAGTTGCATTACCATAATTATTTCTGGCTCTGGGCCTTAAAAATATTAACCTAAAATGCAGAAACCTTATAATAGTTCACCTAATGAGGATGTGAATACCAAACTGATTATGAAACTAGAGTTGGTTCTTTAACAAATGTGCTCTGTGTTTAATATATTCTTTCTCCCTGGCCTGAATATAAAAATCAGACCTAACCCTCAAGTTACTATACAAAGATACAAAATGTCTACTTTTAATATACTTTTTTCATCATTCAAAGCCAACATACAAATAATATTCATTATTAAGAATCAAAACTACTTTCCTAAGAGATGAGTGTTTGGCACTTTAAAATAAATCATGCAAAACATACATTAAGTTTCTTATAACACCTAAAAATGCAAGCAAATAAAGCCAAATCTATAAAACAAAAGGAGTAGAAGATCTCTGGAAACGTCAATTTGAAATTGTTGTTTGGGACAGAACTGGGGATACTGTGAGCCCCAAAGTTGGGCTTCAGGAATTGAACCTCCCAGACCCTCACCTCCCAGCTCTCTGACTCTAGGTACACATTTATTATAACATCTCCATGGCTCAAGTTTCCTCGTCTATAACATGAGGATAATCAAATAACTTTCCTCACAGTATTAATTCAAAGATTAAATGTGATTATTCATGTAAAGGACTCAATAGTGCCTAACATACAATAAATGTTCGATGACTATTAGCTTCCATAATTGTTGTCATCATCACTTTGATTTCCTTTGTCATCTTCAGAACCTAGGGAACAGTATCAGTGGTTGAGAAAGCATAATCTAAAATCGATGTGTTTATTAGATACAACATTTAATTTATTTTGCAATTGCAAGTAACATCCAAGAAAAATCAGAAAGTTTTATATATTCCAATAGGCTAGAAAAGGTTAAAAGTAGCTTAACTAGGCCCAAAAATCTCTCTTCTTTTCTTTTTTTTTTTTTTAATTTTTTTTTTTTATTTTTAATTTCAGTGTGCTTGTTCATGTTTGTTTTGAAGTACTCCTTTTTTGTTGACTTTCTTCTATTCTCCTGCGGTGCTGGCTGTTTTTGATATTGTTTGTAGAGACGGGGTCTTACTCTGGCTGACTGCTGCTCATATGGGTTTTGAACCTCTGAGCTCAGGCAATCCACCCGCCTCGGCCTCCCACAGCGCTGGGACTACAGGCGTGAGCCACCACGCCCGGCCAAATCTCTCTTATTTTCTACAGCAGCAGTTCTCAACCTGTAGGTCGTGACCCCTTTGTAACAATGAAAATATATCCTGCATATCAGATATTTACATTATGTTTCATAACAGTAACAAAATTACAGTTATGAAGTAACAACGAAAATAATTTTATGGTTGGAGGTCACCACAACATGAGAAACTGTATTAAAGGGTCGCGGTGTTAGGAAGGTTGAGAACCACTGTTCTATGGTCTTCACTGAATATTTGCATATGAACCCATAATACTAATCCTACATTCACTCTATGCTATTCCAAACTACATTACAGAATGGGTTTGCTGAGTACACAAGTGTGGTTTAGATTTATGGGGTCTTCAATTAAAAGCCTAGGCAACAAACAATGAAAGTTCCCAAGAATTAATGAGCGATACAAAAGAAATTAAGCTCAGAGAGATAGGCCCTGTCAAGTGTGCTATCTTGGTCAAATTATTTCACTTTCTACCTATACGTCCTCAACTCTAAAAGGAAATGTTATCCACCTTGCAATATTATTATAGTACAAGGCTTAGAAATAAAGTACCCAGTCACTAGTAAAGAACAGGTGCTCAGTGAGTAAGTGGACACAATCTCACTCTCACTCTCTCAACAGACACACAGTAGAAAAGTTGTGTTTCCTCAAGTAACCACAAATACTTAAAGACAAGAAAGTACAGAGGAGTCGCATTATACCCAGGAATTCAACTATACACACCCAGCAGGGAGAGGGGGAGAGAGAGAATGTGGAAAAAGCAAAGCGTGACAGCTGACATTTCATGGGGCAGCCCCAGCCACCAGTCAGTCCTCCTTCATGAACATGTGCTGTACAGAGAGGGAGACAGAAAGCACAGGTCCACTGAGCTCGCACCTGCTCACCTCTCCCAGCATGAGCCCTAAAGAGGGACCTAAGAAATGGAGTTCTCATCCAACACAGCTTCTAAACACAAGCCAACCCCCTCATGTGGTCCTAAACCAAACACAGCAGTCTATTACAACTTTGGAAGGAAAATGGGCTGTTAATAAGGACAGTATGACTAAACTTTACTTCTTGAGTGAGGAATTTCACAGGCAATTTTAACTAAACATGATTTTGCCTTACATAGGACCACAAAGCTGCAGGGAGAGACAGGTCCACTGAACTACATTTCCTTCAGATGTAACGTCAACATGAAAGATGGCAGGCTAAAGAACATGGGAAAATGCCAATATCCAGCTACATCAAATACATAGGTGCTTTAATAACACCTATTATTTAATAACATCTATTGTTTTGTTCCTCCTATTATCCAAGCCAGTCTAAAAAAGGAAAAAATATATATCTATATACAGGTCATCACCATGTAACACTCTGAAGAATTAACAACTCCTAACATAAGGCTTCTGCTGTCACACTCAATATTCCCCCATTTTTCCTAAAGCCAAAAAATAAAGAAAAAATGAAAAAAGCCAAGGTCCTCTACCCAGAAATATGGATCAACCTTTTTGTCAGCGTTGAGCTAAGGAGTTACTCAAAAAACAATCAATCACAAGTAAAAGGGTGTGACATGATCTTGGCCTATGGGCCGTGCTACCTCCCACTGCCTCCATCCTTAGGAACACACTCTCCAACCTATATTTTTAGCAATAGTAACAGCTTGAGCAAGGCAATCCACACTCTCTCATCTAGATCCCCAATTTTACATGTCACCAATCAGAGCATTTTCCTATCTGTGACTTGTACCACAGCAACTTGTGGACCCCAAGGGAATGTGTAGACTGAAGACTGAGGTCCAGAAGAAAATACAGAACTCCTCATTTTTTCTTTTAGTCTCATCCTCTATAAAAAATGATTTATTGGGTGCTTTATAATGTATCTAACATATTAGTAAAAAGGAATGTGTAAATAATTTAGAGGTAAATATGTGAAAGTTGAAGGGCTGTGTTCCAAAGTTTCAGAAAAGTTTTGAAACCACTGATCTAAATAACCCACCAACTCAATTCCTTACACTGTGACATCCAGCTTTAGAAGGCTCTGAAGGCTCTTAATATCACTTTAACTCATTAAGTGATTTCTGGTTTCAAATATAATATTAAATCATTTTTAAAATAAATTGCTAACTTTATATGACACATAATATGAAAAAATACAGACCTATTATGTATTTTATCACATTTAACTAATACATAATAACATGGTATCAAATCTGTTTCAGGGAATACTAAGAAATGTAAGTTTTTAAATAATTCATAACCTAGTCCTGACCTACTAAATGGCTTCCAAATTATACTGTTTTGTTTTGATAGAGTAACAATCTATGATTAAGACTACTTTTCAGCATATTTATTTTATTTTCATGTTCTAAAATGCCTGAAATAACTGTTTAAAACAATAGTCCTCTAAACAAGCTAATGTTTGCTTAAACAAAATTATTCTGAGGGGGAAATATAATTTATGCAAATGATCAAACTATATACATATTAAAGAATTTTAAAATCGGGGTGAGATAGGGCAACAATGAAGCTGTAAGGTTCTAGTGAGTACCTAAATCTACAGCCTGTGGTAAGTAAAGAAGCCTCCCCCAGATAGCCACCTGCAACTCAGAACACAAGCGTTCTTAATCAAGAATGGTTAGCACAGAAGAATCTTTCAAAAATAAGGCTCAGCAGACAGCAGCGGTAGGGTACTAGGTTTATCTGAACTCGGAAGTAAATGTTGAACCAGCAACACAAATGGATTTAGACCAACTTGGCAAAACCAGTAACCCCAGTCGTTTGAATCAAAGGACTACAGTTCCCAAATTGATGGACACACACCCAATTCCATCACCACACTAAATGGGTTATTACCCTAAATTGAAATAGTCACATTTCAAAATAGAAAAGATGACAAAGTAACCCACTCCTAGTATTATGACTCATAGGTTAAAATTTACCAGAAAGGAAAACATCTAGGAAGATAAATTTATGTTCATTCTACTTTATCTATCTACTTTCTACCTAGAGGCCAAATAATAATCTACTACACAACCTTCATTTTTAATAAAAATCTCTATTATTAAGCAAACTTTCTTTAGCAGACAGGACTAAAAGCTGTTTTGCTAATAAGCAGCCTTGCCCTTTCCAATTCCAGAGAACACGGGGGCTATATATATATTAATTCATGACAACACAAGAATTAATGTTTAACTGACATGCAGAGTTAACCACCAAATGCAAGCCACCAAAATGCAAGAAAACACACATACACAATCTCATGCTACCTGAAGCCAAGCAGATCAGAGACAGATCAAGAAATATGTTGGTTTCTGTCAAATCCAGCTTAAATCCTGTTTACAACTTCCTAGTTCAAAATTTTAAATTTAAAGCTAATATACAATAGTGCTCTGCAAAATGACCTAACAAGTTTGCCCCTGAAGTAATTATACCCCTAAAAAAAGAAATGTATCTACCTCATTAGTGTTCCATCGGTGCCTCTCTTTTGGTAAACTTGAACATTTCGGCAGACATTCAAGCAGCTTTTTCGGTAAAAATATTTTTACATGACTACTATTGCTGTTCCCATGATCATCTATAAAGAAGAAAACAATAAATTCAGAGAAAATAATAGAAAAAAAAAACCTTTTTATGTACACTGGCAAGGTCAGAAATAGCTCAGTTTAGTCAACGTGAGAGAACATCAGAAGGTCCCTCTATTCCTCTCAGTTAGTAATACTCATTTACACTTTTATCAGATAGCTGGCAGCAGGAATCTGGTCAAGAGGTTCTAAAATAGGATCAGGCTTTTGCTCCAGGACAAGAGAGTAGACAGGGAAAATCCCAGCAGCTGCCCATAACGAAAATATTACTTTTAAAGGCTCTTTCCCCACATTTCCATGAAGTACACAGAATTTATAGTATTATTTAACTTCATAAAACCCAGAAATTGTTCCTTTTATTTTATTTTATTTATTTATTTTTTGGACAAGAGTCTGACTATGTCGCCCTCAGTAGAGTGATGTAGCTTCACAGCTCACAGCAACCTCAAACTCTTGGGCTTTAAGCAATTCTCTTGCCTCAGCCTCCCAAGTAGCTGGGACTACAGGCGCCTGCCACAACGCCTGGCTATTTTTTGTTGTAGTTGTCGTCGTTGTTTAGAAGTCCCGGGCCGGGTTAGAACCCACCAGCCCTGGTGTATGTGGCCGGCCCCCTAACCACTGAGCTATGGGCGCCAAGAAATTGTTTATTAACCAGCTGAAAAACTTTATTAACCAGCTGAAAAACTTTTATTAACCAGCTGAAATTGTTTATTAACCAGCTGAAAAACTTTTAGATAAGAATCATAATAAAATATTGCTGTTTCATTTATAAACTAATACTGTCTCATCCCCAAGAATACAAATGAGATTTATCCTTTCAAAAGCAAATAACAGGTCTTATAAATATAAAAGGATTTAAACTTGTAGTTAACTACCAGGGTAATACAGAAACTGGCCTTTCTAGCCTGAATCTAAAAACTTATTTTAATTAAGTTAATTTACATACACATATCTATAAAATTAATATATTTCATCAAAATGTAACTCTCCTAAATGAATTACAGAAAAATTAATTACATACAAACTAGGTGGTACGTCTTACTACCTAATAATCAGAGTCTACCCGATGTATTCTAAAAGAGAGAATTTCCTTTATATAACATTTATTTCATTCATTTATATCCGTATCATTTACTATTTCACTCCTACAACAAAGTTCCTTTGCCTGGCTCAAAATTTCTTGTCAGTTTTGGCATACTTAGGTCAAAGTTTCAAATTACTCACTCCAGCTTTTTTTCTTTTAATGCTAAATAAAATCCCCAATATCCAAAGGGTATAAAGCATAACTAGGTACTAAGGAACAACACATTAAAACATGAAAGTCTGATTTTGTTCCAGTAAAGTCATACGTGAAAAAACTTTTCCTGATATAAAGTGCAATAAAAATAATGAACTCAAAGTCAAGAGTCCAAGATTCTGGCCCAGTTCTGCTACTTTCTAATTGTGTGACCTTGGGTAAGTTACTTAATATTTTCAGTTTTCTCAAATCAAGGAGATTAGATGATCTCTAGTTCTCCTCCAGGCACAAATCGCTATCAAAGTTACTGTCATTAAATAACTTAATATGCCTTATCTTATGCTTTAAGGGGCCTTACTAGGCAATCTCACATAAGTATACAGGTATTAGTTAATAATGTGAAAAGTGAAATACACATTTTTCCAGTTATTTACCATAAATTTTTAGCATACTCTATTATTTGAACATGTTAAAAAACATAAAAATATAAAAAAATATAAAAAAATATTTTCTAAGGTCACAGAATACTCTCCAAACATTTTTCATCTGATTAACACATTTCTTCTCAAGTCTCAAGGAAAAGATCTTAAAAGAAAAATATCGGACATAGAAATAAAGTCTAAAAAAATTTACTACATCATATAGAAATATTTTATAGGAATGAACTTAAGAGAGTTTTAACGTACTAAATCTTTTTTGGTCCATGAACTACATAACCAATTGAATTATAATACCCATCCTTTATTTCTATAAGCAGCATGAAAACTGACTGCTTTTAGGAATGCCAAATTTTGATAACAAAAAATATTAAAATGTTAAAAAATCTTGTTATGAAACCAAAAAGAATATGTTCAATTAAAAGAAAGTTCTATATTAATTACACAGTATAAACCCCTGTAATTTCATGCATTTCTGTATGTTCCCTGCACTCCATCCTCCCAAGGGAGGCACCACGGGCCATAAAACTTTAAAGCGGAGAATACCAAATCACATGAGCCTTTACCTCCCTTCTCTCTTCCCCTAAAGTAGTTTTATCTTCATTTTTTAAAATTCCTCATGATGTGTGTGATTCTGAAAGTAGAAGTGAAATTCTAAAATCTATACTCAATTTAAATATTCGACATTTACAGGGCACCTTTTATGAAAATAGCACTATACTTGGTACTTGAGCAAGGGGCTCGCTCTGAATTGTATGAATAGTTGTTAACTCTGAGAAAGCTATTTGTTTAGAGTCTAATTCTGAACATTTATGAAAAGAATATTAAACCCCAACTACTAGTCTACTAGAACTGGTTTGGATCAAAATCTGATGTTAATTTTCTGTCCTTTTAGCCTCTGTGAGAAATCCAGCTGCCACGCAGTGTGCGTGTGTGTGTGTATACAGTGTGTGTGTGTGTGTATATATAATATTTTTTTATATATATAGGGTGTGTGTAGTGGATAGGTACTCTTCTCAATAGCACAAGTAAGTGCTCAGTTTTCCACCCTGACACCAAATCAGGTAGTGGTAAATGGAACCAAAGGCTTCTAAAGAGGACCAGAAGAAGAGCTGTGTAAGCACCATCCTCAATCCAATTTCCAAATATCTCAATCTCCCAAAAGGTGAGGCCAGGGCTTCAATAGGAACAGAGTATGACTAGCCAATGGGCTCCCCTTACCCATTTTTAGTTGTGCCAGTTCCAGAATTTTAGGTTCATTTTGAATATAAACAGAACGTTTTAAGAAACATAATAGGTATATTTTCCCACCATGCATTACAAAGATGGCAATTTTAATACTGAGAAAAGACATTATGAACTCAAATAGGCAAAATCTTAAGTCTTATTTTCAAATTTCAGTGTTTCCAGTTGGAATGTGATAAAGAATAACTTTATTTTTACACTAGAAAAGAACTATTCACATGATTATACTGCATAAAAATATTTTTTAATTAAAAGTTATTTTTAATGTGTTTAGTATTAACAAGTGATAAAATATTAAATGCATGTGCCAGTTTTTAAATCCTAATAAGAGTATCCTGCGTTAATAAAATTAAGGTGTACACTGGTTTACAAATGCATCTCAGTATTCAATCCAAATAGTTAAACTCTAACACTGCAAAATGGAAGTCTCAACCAAATGACAGTAAAACATTTAATTATCATTATCCAACAGAATTGCATGTATGATACATGACTTTACAAAATAATTTTCTAACCTACTTCGCAATAAAAAAATAACTAGTGGAGCTCTTAAAATTGACAGATGATTCATTTGGCTGACAGCTATAATTCTAGAGAATGAACCATCCTTTCTAGTCAACCTTCAAATATTTTCCAAATGATAATTTTAGAAGCATAGTATAATTTAACTTAAATTTTCTCAAGTGTAGAAAAACTGCTCATTCACTTAATGAATTAGGCAAAGGATTCTTGTTTTGTTTCTAAAAAATAAAATTCAATTGCCAAATCCTTTATTTAAATCTAAAGAAATGTATTTTACTTTTTCCTTGGAATACTCTGTGACTTCTGCCAGGTAAATTACAACTATGCTCTAACCTAGAAATAATATATCCATTTTATTTTGATTCATAATCAATATAAGTAATTTTGGTTGTATGAATGATGACAAACACTGCTATTTAATCAAGTTGATTATGATTAATCTCTCAACCTCTAGACCAAACTGTTCAAAATAAGTTGGTTTAACAGTGTATCAAATTGCTAAATCTTATTGGGAATATATTTGATCAAGAACTTGGAGTGGTAAATTAAAAGGAAGCACTGCAATTCTGTTTATCTCTAATTATTATGTGTTTAGATTTAATTAGCAGACTAGAAACTGATTCAGGAAAACATAAGTATGTATTGTTATATTCAAGTCAGCATAGTGCTCACAGCAGCAAGCACTGCCATCACTAACCTAAGACCTTCAGATCACTCCACATCCAAAAAGAAGCATTAATTAAGCACCATGTGCCAAGCACTGATCTGATTTTACATTATTCTTTTCTAAACAAAGTCCCAAAACAAATTACATTCAGTTAATTCCAAAAGATTTATGAAAGAGTTTTAAAAAATAGCTAAAGTGGAAAAACATAATAAGCTTTACTACTTAATCCATTTTCTTTTCTTTTTTTTTTTTTTTTTTGCAGTTTCAGGCAAGGACTGGGTTTGAACCCACCACCTCTGGCATATGGGGCAAGCGCCCTCCTAATTTGAGCCACAGGCGCCACCCAATCATTTCCTTTCCTTAGAGTTGTATGATCACCAAATCTTACCCTTTCTATTTTTAAGTGGCCCAGATTTACTCTTTTCCTGTCAATCATTACCAAATCTCTGGTCCAGATTTAGGCTGTCTCATAACTAAGGTTCAATAAACTTCTATTTATATGCATTTACATTTTCAATCTAAAAATATGTGGGTAAGGACAGATAAAGATGGGCACAGAAGTCCTCTAATACGTCACTTCAATTTGGATTTCAGGGTATCCTCTCTTGTTTTATTTCATTCAATTCCAACTTGAGCTTTGTGTTATCAAGTAAATCTAACTTCCATTATTTTTTTAGGGGTAAACATCTGTGGAACTCTATTCTAAACCAGGTACCTAGAAAAGACTTTACATTGCACTACCTCACAATAACATAAAGGCTTAATTAACCCGATTTTACTAATGAGGAAATCTGACATTCAGATTAATGTGCCACAGCTTCTAGTGGCTCAATTGGGATGCAAACATGACCTGTCGCTTTTCCCACAGTATCACACAGCTCCTACTCTAAGTCATCTAATATTGGACACCAGAATTATAGAACTCTTGTATCAATATCAAAAATTGCAGAGAACTTTGACTTTTCCATGTAATTAGATGTTTCAGTTTTTTAATCCCCACAGAAACTTTAGGAGAAAAGCATTCTTTTTACTCGCCCAGAAGGATTAAGTAACTCATCTAAGATCACACAGCAGTTAAATGCAGAACCCAGGTGTCCTGAGTCCTGGCCAAAGGTTGTTCCTACTGCACTAGATGACGGAATGACTCTCACTGCCAAGCCCACCCCTTCCTGTAAGTCAAAAGCTTTTTCAAATCCTACCTTCTATAGGTGGCACGGTGTTGAGAACACAGTAGGTGCTAGTTCCGCAGAATACACTTTGGGAAACGCTCTAAGGAAACAGAAAATAAAATGTAAAACTAATCTTTGAAAGAGATATATTCTGGCTCTTCTGTGATATTCCTGCCAAAGATGCAAAACCTGAATCTAATCATAAGGAAACATCAGACAAATCCAAATTGAGGGATATTCCACAAAGTGACTGGCCTGCAAGCCTCCAGGGTGTCTAGGTCATGGAAGTCAAAAAGGACTGAGAACTGTTCTGTAGAAAAGGAGAATGAAGAGAACAGGTGGGGACCCATGGTTCTGATTAGACATTTTTCTACAAATGTCACTGCTGGGTAAACTGGCAAAAGTGGAATAGGATTTGAGGATCAGAGGGTAGAAATGTCTCAATGTTAACTTCCTGGTTTTGATTACTGTATAGTGGTTATGGAGAAGAAATGTTCTTAATTATAAGAAATACTTTAAAATAAAGTATTTGAGAGTGATCCAACACACTGGCAACTTACTCTCAAATGGTTCAGAGAAAAGGGTCTTCGTACCTCAGGCTTAAGATTATTTCAAAACTTATGTGTGTGAAAAAAGATCTATGCTGGTAAACATTCAATATGTGCGTAATTTCTCTTAGTAGGAAGCAAGTGTGCTGTACATACAGTGAATTTTTGCTAAGAAAAACCAATGTCACATTCATTTCGCAGCTCAGTCAACACCAATGACATTATTAACCATTTCCCAGCAACAAGCCCAACACCCAGTACATCCAAAACAATATGATGCCAACTAGCAGATGGAGTACATCGGGGAAGTTGGAAACAAGGTCCTTGGCTCCCAGGTTGCTTCATTCAGTTAAAATTATAAGTTTTCTTATAAAATCCTAAACAATATAACTGAACACCTCAATGAATCCCCAACAATTAAAAAAAAAAAAAGAAAGAAAGAAAATAGTAACTGAACAAACAAGAAAAAATTCTCAGAGTCTTGCCAGCCAATTATTTTTAGTCCTAAGAATATATATTGTCTTATTGCAGTATTAAATGAAATTTTATATTATACATACTACATTATACACTGTATCTTTATATACACATACACATGTAGAAAACCAAAATAGTTTACAAGTTCAACAACCACCCTTAACATTTTGTATTTAAAATATAAAGCACTCAGTTCTACCACTTACTATCTGTCCCTAGGAAAGTAATGAACCTCTCTTATTACCTCTTCAGAAAAAGGAGAAGATAATTTTTTCTCTTATCTCACAGGGTAGGTGGGGAATTTAGTGGAATAACACATACCAAAGTGCTTTTTTTTTTTGAGACAGAGTCTCACTATATCACCCTCATTAGAGTGCTGCTACGTCACAGCTCACAGCAACCTCAAACTCTTGGGCTTAAGTGAGTCTCTTGCCTCAGCCTCCCAAGTATCTGGGACTAAAGGCGCCCACCACAATGCCCGGCTATTTTTTGGTTGTAGTTGTCACTGTTGTTTGGCAGGCCCGGGCTGGATTCGAACCCGCCAGCTCCAGTGTATGTAGCTGGTGCTCTAGCTGCTGAGCTACAGGCGCCAAGCCCGAAGTGCTTTAAATTCAAAAGTCCCAAGCAAAATGCTATTGTTACTATGGTTAATAAGAATAATCTTTTACAATGAACATTTTCTAAGAACAAACTAAGGCCTGACTAAATTTTTTATGCCATAATGAGTGTTGAAATCTGACTGAACTTGACTTCCATGAATTTTTAATTTTCCTCTCCCTTATATCCATGACCAAGTGCTTCAGAAGTCAAATTATTTTCAGGGTCCATATAATTTTTTCTCAATAATATGACTCCTAGCTACCAAGATAATCTTCGGTCCCCTAATTCTTTCTTTTCTGTTTCTTGTTCTAAGACTGTTACTGTCCCTTTCCTATTTGATATAATCAATAGCAGTTAACTATGGTAACATCTATGGTGACATCCATGTCTCAGAATTCTCCCATGAACTATGGACTAACCTCAAAATTCAGGTATCCTTTGGAAAATTCAACATTAGTTTCTACCCTTGAGTATGAGCATAGAATTATATAGCACATTATGAAAACTGGCTGATGTAAAAGTCAGCAGTTCTCTGACTTGTAATGTCTGTGAGTTGCCAGCAATAGCCGACTGATCACATGAATGCAGTATCTCATTTTAATGTAGTTTCTGAATTGAAACTTGAAATTTTACAATGTTAAAAATAATGTTTTACGTTCAAGGCTTAACATTTTCTGGCTTCCTATTACCAAAAAAAGATAGCAAAAGATAGCATAAGATTACCACTTTTCAAGACATCTTAACAATGTCTTAAGTCAAGTTTTAAAAAATTAGCAATGTTCAGTAGGACACACTAACGAATGGCTTCACGAAAACGATTTTCTAAGACAGCATCTGGCTCCGTTGCCCAGGCTGGAGTGCAACAGTACAGTGATCATAGCTTAATGTAGCCTTGAATTCCCGAGCTCAAGTGATCCACCTGCTTCAGCCTCCCAAGTAGCTGGAACTATATAGACATACAGCACCATTCTTAGCTAATATCTTTTTAGTTATAAGGTCTTGCTATGTTGTCCAGGCTGGTCTCTAACTACTGGCCTCCAGCAATCCTCCCACCTCAGCCTCAGGCTCCCAACTAGCCACGAGGCCTGGTTAGTCTGATAATAAAGGAATTAGTGAACAAATATTCTAAATAACAAATAGGAAGAATTAAGCACAAAAATAACATACAGAACAGATTTTTTTTTTTTGAGACAGAGTCTCACTATGTTGCCCTCAGTAGAGTGCCGCTGTGTCACAGCTCACAGCAACTTCAAACTCTTGGGCTTAAGTGATTCTCTTGCCTCAAGTGAATTCTCTTGCTACTTGATTCTCTTGCTATGTTGTCCAGGCTGGTCTCTAACTACTGGCCTCCAGCAATCCTCCCAAGTAGCTGGATCTACAGGCACCGCCCACAACACCCAGCCATTTCTTTGGTTGCAGTTCTCGTTGTTTAGTAGGCCCGGGCCGGGCTCGAACCTGCCAGCCTAGGTGTATGTAGCCAGCACCCTACTCACTGAGCTATGGGCACCTAGCCCAGAACAGAAATATTATGGACAAAAAACCAGTCATGTTTTCTCCACAAAGTCATAATAGTTAATTTACCTAAGAAAGAAACTCACATCAATTGAGAATGCAAACAGGTCATTCTATCCTTAAATACTACAGGACCTCTTACTGTTCTGATCTCTCTAAGTGCCTATCTGCAGCACTGAGGCGGCTCTGCAACCAAGGGGAGAGAGCCAGTCTAAGCATCTGCAGATCCGGAGGGCTTGTATCCCAGTTCCACCACTTACTGCTGAGATACCCCTCTGTCCACAGGACAGCACAGTGAATGGAAAAGCAAAACTTTCAAGTCAGACAGATCTGAGTTCAAGTCCTCCTTCAGGGGCAAGTCTCTATGCTGCTCTTCTGACTGACTCTTCACTTGAACCCACATTCGTCGCCCTCAGGCAGCCTGTCACCTACAAGATTAGGCCACCCTGCTGGGGCTTTAGAAGCCTATGCTTTCCCTCTCCCAGAACACAGCCCTCTTTATTGCAGCTCCTTCCATTTATTCTACAAATACTAAAGGAGCACCTAATATGTAACACTCTGCAAGGAGGTGAAACTCTGCAGTAAACAAGAGAGACCAGGGTCCTGCCCTCGTGGAGGTACACTCTAGTGGGGGGAAAGCAGATGACCAATGGAATATTTTCCAATAGGGGTAAATGCTGTAAAGGAAATTAAATACACTGGTGTATTATTATAAAAATTAGTGAGATTTTGGGGGAGGCGGAGCAAGATGGCAGCCGAGTAACAGCTTCCTTGCATCTGGGCACCCTGAGTCTGGGGACATAGGACTCCAGGCATCTCTGGCTGGTTGGATCTGCCTATCATCACCCCTGAGAGGATACAGGGAGTCAGCGAGAGACTTCTGGACCCCAAGAGGAGGACTAAAACAGTGGAAAACCGGCAAGTGGTCACGTGTGTTCAATCCGTCTAAACCCGCCCGCAACTGTAAGTTCAGTAGCAGCGAGACTGCAAACAAGAAAGGCCTTACCTGTGAACTGTTTTGGTGTCTTTGGACTCGGCACTCAGCTGAACTGCCTTGTGGAGAGCCTGAGCGGGAGTGCTGGGAACTTTGGCCTTTGTCTAGGGCCCCAGTCTGAGCCGCTGAGCCAGACAGAGCTAATAGTGTTTGGCTCTGGGTCACAGGCAGACATTGTGAGCGATCTGCCCCGGCAAGCTCCGCCCTCAGGGTCCCAGAGCTGGAATTGGGTGGGAGCTGGTAACCCAGCGACCAAGTAGCCTAAGGGCGGGGTCTGAGCCCCCTTGCAGCCCTAACCCTCGGGGGCAGAGGGAGACCAGTTTTGACACACAGGGTAAGTGGATAGCCACTTCAGCACTGATTGCAGCGACAAGCACTTCCCTGAGAAAGCTTCTGCTCAGTAAGTGAACAAGTTCAAAGTGCCTTTTAAGTGGGCTGAAGAGAGATTTAGGGTGTCCACCTGCTGGGGTTTCAGAAACTAGCAGCCTCCAGTCGTATCAGAACTGTGATTAACATCTCATACCCCAGAAGACCACGTGTTGCCCAGACAATATTCAATAAAATATACATACTGCTTTGTTTTTTGTTGTGTTTTTTTTATTTTTTTGGTTTGGTTGTTTTTTTTATTTTGATGTTGTGGATTGTTGTTTTGTTTTTTAAGTTCAACCTCTTCCATACAGATCCTTTTTCTTTCTCAATTTTTCTAGTTTAATTATAATTTCCCATTGCTGCCTATTTCAATAATTAGAACTTCATTTCTGTTAGTGTTTCTACCGCTATTATTTGGTTTTTCCAGCCAATTTTATCCCGTAAAGTTTTCTGTTTGCTTGTTTTGGTTTGATTTATAGCATTTTTGTCTTTCCTCTCTACTTGGTGGAGGTGGGGTACTGTGTCTGATCAGGTTAGCAAAGAGCTGCTGACCTCAAGGGAACCAGCCAACTGGGCACCCCCAGAAGGTGGTTTTTTTTGAAGGTTGTATCAAAGTACCCTACTGTACACCTATATTGCTCTGTCTCCCTCTTTCTGTGCCTCTCTTCTCTTTGTCAATATTCCCTTTACCCACCCCCTCTCCTTTCTCTATTTTTCTTTTTTTTTTTTCCTTATCACTCGGTCCTCCTTTCTTTCATCCCTTTTTTGCTCTTCAACCTTCTCACCCTTCTGGTCCTGTAACCCTTAGTCCACAGGCACGAGAACTTAAAGAGCAAGAGGAAGTGAAAGGAAAATTAGGGCAAGGAAACAGATAAAAGAAATCACCCATGAAGACGAATCAGCAGAAAACTCCAGGCAACATGAAGAACCAGTCCAGAACAACCCCGCCAAGGGACCATGAGGTAGCTACTGCAGAGGATTCCACCTATACAGAAATGTTAGGAATGACAGAAAGGGAATTTAGAATACACATGTTGAAAACAATGAAAGAAATGATGGAAACAATGAAGGAAACTGCTAATAAAGTGGAAAATAACCAAAAGGAAATCCAAAAACAGAATCAAATCAGAGATGAATGATATGAAGACTATAAAAAGGATATAGCAGAGCTGAAGGAAATGAAACAGTCAATCAGGGAACTTAAAGATGCAATGGAAAGTATCAGCAACAGGTTAGACCATGCAGAAGAAAGAATTTCAGAGGTAGAAGACAAAGTTTTTGAGATAACTCAGATAGTAAAAGAGGCAGAAAAGAAGAGAGAGAAAGCAGAACGTTCACGGTCAGAATTATGGGACTTTATGAAGCGTTCCAACATACGAGTTATAGGAATTCCAGAAGGGGAAGAAGAATGCCCCAGAGGAATGGAAGCCATACTAGAGAATATTATAAAAGAAAATTTCCCAAATATCACCAAAGATTCTGACACACTGCTTTCAGAGGGATATCAGACCCCAGGTCGCCTCAACTCTAACCGAGCTTCTCCAAGACACATTGTGATGAACCTGTCCAAAGTCAAGACAAAAGAAAAGATTCTGCAAGCTGCCAGGAGTAAGCGCCAGTTGACCTACAGGGGCAAATCCATCAGAGTGACCGCAGACTTCTCTAATGAAACTTTCCAAGCAAGAAGACAATGGTCATCTACATTTAATCTACTTAAACAGAACAATTTCCAGACCAGAATTCTGTACCCTGCTAAGCTAAGCTTCAAAATTGACGGAGAAATCAAACCATTTACGGATATACAAACATTGAGGAAATTCGCCACAACAAGACCAGCTCTACAGGAAATACTTCAACCTGTTCTGCACACTGACCACCACAATGGATCAGTAGCAAAGTAAGAACTCAGAAATTAAAGGACAGAACTAACCTCCACACTGATGCAAAAGATAAAACTAAGCAATGGACTCTCACAAAATAAGACGAATAGAATACTACCACACTTATCAATTATCTCAATAAATGTTAATGGCTTGAATTCCCCACTGAAGAGACATAGATTGGCTGACTGGATTAAAAAACACAAGCCATCCATTTGCTGTCTGCAAGAAACACACCTGGCTTCAAAAGACAAATTAAAGCTCCGAGTCAAGGGTTGGAAGACAATTTTTCAGGCAAATGGCATTCAGAAGAAAAGAGGAGTTGCAATCCAATTTTCAGATTCATGTGGATTTAAAGCAACTAAAGTCAAAAAAGACAAAGATGGTCACTTTATATTGGTCAAGGGAAAAATACAACAAGAAGATGTTTCAATTCTAAGTATTTATGCACCCAGTTTAAATGCTCCCAGATTCTTGAAACAGACCTTACTCAGTCTGAGCAATATGATATCTCATAATACCATCATAACAGGGGACTTTAACACTCCTCTTACAGAGCTGGACAGATCCTTTAAACAGAAATTAAACAAAGATATAAGAGATTTAAATGAGACTCTAGAACAACTGTGCTTGATAGACACATATAGAACATTCCATCCCGAAGATAAAGAATATACATTCTTCTCATCACCCCATGGAACATTCTCCAAAACTGATCATATCCTGGGACACAAAACAAATATCAACACAATAAAAAGAATTGAATTTTTACCTTGTATCTTCTCAGACCATAAGGCACTAAAGGTGGAACTCAACTCTAACAAAAATGCTCAACCCCACCCAAAGGCATGGAAATTAAACAATCTTCTGTTGAATAACAGATGGGTGCAAGAAGAAATAAAACAGGAAATCATTAACTTCCTTGAGCATAACAACAATGAAGACACGAGCTACCAAAACCTGTGGGATACTGCAAAAGCAGTTTTGAGAGGAAAATTCATCGCTTTAGATGCCTACATTCGAAAAACAGAAAGAGAGCACATCAACAATCTCACAAGCCATCTTATGGATTTGGAAAAAGAAGAACAATCTGAGCCTAAACTCAGTAGAAGAAAAGAAATATCCAAAATCAAATCAGAGATCAATGAAATTGAAAACAAAAGAATCATTCAGAAAATTAATGAAACAAGGAGTTGGTTTTTTGAAAAAATCAATAAAATGGATAAACCATTGGCCAGACTAACGAGAAATAGAAAAGTAAAATCTCTAGTAACCTCAATCAGAAATGATAAAGGGGAAATAACAACTGATCCCACAGAGATACAAGAGATCATCTCTGAATACTACCAGAAACTCTATGCCCAGAAATTTGACAATGTGAAGGAAATGGATCAATATTTGGAATCACACCCTCTCCCTAGACTCAGCCAGGAAGAAATAGAGCTCCTGAACAGACCAATTTCAAGCACTGAGATAAAAGAAACAATAAAAAATCTTCCAACCAAAAAATGCCCTGGTCCAGATGGCTTCACACTAGAATTCTATCAAACCTTCAAGGAAGAGCTTATTCCTGTACTGCAGAAATTATTCCAAACAATTGAGGAAGAAGGAATCTTCCCCAACACATTCTACGAAGCAAACATCACCCTGATACCAAAACCAGGAAAAGACCCAAACAAAAAGGAGAATTTCAGACCAATCTCACTCATGAATATAGATGCAAAAATCCTCAACAAAATCCTAGCCAATAGATTACAGCTCATCATCAAAAAAGTCATTCATCATGATCAAGTAGGCTTCATCCCAGGGATGCAAGGCTGGTTTAACATACACAAGTCTATAAACGTTATCCACCATATTAACAGAGGCAAAAATAAAGATCACATGATCCTCTCAATAGATGCAGAAAAAGCATTTGATAAAATCCAGCATCCTTTTCTAATTAGAACACTGAAGAGTATAGGCATAGGTGCATATTTCTAAAACTGATTGAAGCTATCTATGACAAACCCACAGCTAGTCTTTTACTGAATGGAGTAAAACTGAAAGCTTTTCCTCTTAGAACTGGATCCAGACAAGGTTGTCCTCTGTCACCTTTACTATTCAACACGATGCTGGAAGTTCTAGCCAATACAATTAGACAAGACAAGGAAATAAAGGGAATCCAAATGGGAGCAGAGGAGGTCAAACTCTCCCTCTTTGCTGACGACATGATCTTATACTTAGAGAACCCCAAAGACTCAACCACAAGACTCCTAGAAGTCATCAAAAAATACAGTAATGTTTCAGGATATAAAATCAATGTCCACAAATCAGTAGCCTTTGTATACACCAATAACAGTCAAGATGAGAAGCTAATTAAGGACACAACTCCCTTCACCATAGTCTCAAAGAAAATGAAATACCTAGGAATATACCTAACGAAGGAGGTGAAGGACCTCTATAAAGAAAATTATGAAATCCTCAGAAAGGAAATAGCAGAGGATATTAACAAATGGAAGAACATACCATGCTCATGGATGGGAAGAATCAACATTGTTAAAATGTCTATACTTCCCAAAGCAATCTACCTATTCAATGCCATTCCTATCAAAATACCAACATCGTACTTTCAAGATTTAGAGAAAATGATTCTGCGTTTTGTATGGAATCGGAAAAAACCCCGTATAGCTAAGGCAGTTGTTAGTAATAAAAATAAAGCTGGGGGCATCAGCATACCAGATTTTAGTCTGTACTACAAAGCCATAGTGGTCAAGACAGCATGGTACTGGCACAAAAACAGAAACATAGACACTTGGAATGGAATTGAAAACCAAGAAATGAAACTAACATCTTACAACCACCTAATCTTCGATAAACCAAACAAGAACATACCTTGGGGGAAAGACTCCCTATTCAATAAATGGTGTTGGGAGAACTGGATGTCTACATGTAAAAGACTGAAACTGGACCCACACCTTTCCCCACTCACAAAAATTGATTCAAAATGGATAAAAGACTTAAATTTAAGGCATGAAACAATAAAAATCCTCAAAGAAAGCATAGGAAAAACACTGGAAGAGATTGGCCTTGGGAAAGACTTCATGAAGAAGACTCCCATGGCAATTGCAACAACAAAAAAAATAAACAAATGGGACTTCATTAAACTGAAAAGCTTCTGTACAGCTAAGGAGACAATAACCAAAGCAAAGAGACAACCTACACAATGGGAAAGGATATTTACATATTTTCAATCAGACAAAAGCTTGATAACTAGGATCTATAGAGAACTCAAATTAATCCACATGAAAAAGCCAACAATCCCATATATCAATGGGCAAGAGACATGAATAGAACCTTCTCTAAAGATGACAGACGAATGGCAAACAAACACATGAAAAAATGTTCGTCATCTCTATATATTAGAGAAATGCAAATCAAAACAACCCTAAGATATCATCTATCCCCAGTGAGAATGGCCCACATCACAAAATCTCAAAACTGCAGATGCTGGCGTGGATGTGGAGAGAAGGGAACACTTTTACACTACTGGTGGGACTGCAAACTAGTACAACCTTTCTGGAAGGAAGTATGGAGAAACCTCAAAGCACTCAACCTAGACCTCCCATTTGATCCTGCAATCCCATTACTGGGCATCTACCCAGAAAGAAAAAAAATCCTTTTATCATAAGGACACTTGTACTAGGACTGTTTACTGCAGTTCAATTTACAATTGCCAAAACGTGGAAACAGCCTAAATGCCCACCAACCCAGGAATGGATTAACAAGCTGTGGTATATTTATATCATGGAATACTATTCAGCTATTAAAAAAAATGGGGACTTTACATCCTTCGTATTAACCTGGATGGAAGTGGAAGACATTATTCTTAGTAAAGCATCACAAGAATGGAGAAGCATGAATCCTATGTACTCAATTTTGATATGAGGACAATTAATGACAATTAAGGTTATGGGGGGGGGAGGAAAAGCAGAAAGAGGGACGGAGGGAGGGGGTGGAGCTTTGGTGTGTGTCACACTTTATGGGGGCAAGACATGATTGCAAGAGGGTCATTGCCTAACAATTGCAATCAATGTAACCTGGCTTATTGTACCCTCAATGAATCCCCAACAATAACAATAATAATAATTAAAAAAAAGAAAAGATAATATATGACTTAAAGGCTAAAATGAGGGGCAGAGACATCAGTGCATAAAGTCAGTAACTCTCTGGGTACCAAGCAGAAAGTTTTTGCAAACATGGAGGAAGTTTTATCCATTTTGTCTCTTTTCAGAGAGCCTAGCTCAGGATGTTACACACAGGCACATTATATATGTATAATCTATGTATAGACTATACACATATATTACACACAATAGTTTTTAAATAATGGATTAATGAAATAAGATGTTGTATGATAAAAAGTGATTACAGGCTTTGGAATAGAAAAGCTGCATAATGGGGTGGCGCCTGTGGCTCAGTGAGTAGGGTGCCGGCCCCATATACCGAGGGTGATGGGTTCAAACCCAGCCCCAGCTGAACTGCAACCAAAAAATAGCCGGGCGTTGTGGCAGGTGCCTGTAGTCCCGGCTGCTCGGGAGGCTGAGGCAGGAGAATCGCGAAAGCCCAAGAGCTGGAGGTTGCTGTGAGTCCTGTGACATCAGGGCACTCTACCGAGGGTGGTAAAGTAAGACTCTGTCTCTACCAAAAAAAAAAAAAAGCTGCATAATGAAAACGGTGTTTACAGTTCTTTGAAATAACGACTGAGAATGTTTAAGTCTCCACAGAGTATCTTTAAAAGTGAGGATCCACATGGCTTATTAATCAAAGATGAAGAGAGGCCACATTGAGTACAATAAACAACTGTACCAATTATAAGGGATACATTAAAAATTTTTTTTCACTTATTCTATCATGACTTAAGCTGATTCTTGAAATTCATTGGTCCTTCCAAACAACATTACACATAAAATAATCAAAATTAAAGCAGAGTCTAATTTTTAGCACCTTTACTACCTGGCATTTTAGCCATCAGGCCAAGATTAGCTAAGGAAACTAACTCATAGAACACACTGTAGAACGGTGCAAATACTATAAATTTTACTTCCTGCTTTTGTATAATCCAAAATAGGTATTGCTGGTGGCCAGACAGCTCTCCTCCAAGCAGTGGCTCTGGCGCCTCCCACCTGCACTCCTTGTACCTAGCAGCAGACTTCTCAGGTCCCTGGAACCAGAGGGCTTTAGGGGAGAAGCCTGCAAGTGGCACACTTCTCTGCTCTCACTCCACTGGCTGGAATTTGGCCACAACTGCCAGGAGGCTGGGACATGTCCAGAAGCGAAGGAGCTAGGTTACCATGATCAGCTAGCAATCTCTGCCCACAAAACTGTCTACAAATTGTTTTTTAATTACAGAATAGTCGCTCCTTTCAGAAACATTTTCTGCTAACCTACAACTCTACTTTTAATCCCTAAAGCCATTCAGCATCTAAAACCAATCTAATAGTTTTCCTTCTCCACTGAATTTTTTCTAACTCAAAATCAGATTGAGTACATCCTTGAAGGGATGACTGGCTCCTTTATCCCAGTATTCTGGTACTTAATACAGTGTCAGGTGCACAGTATCATAGAAGCTCAAGTATTTGCAGAACTCAAGAATGAATGATATTCCCAAAAGTTCAAGGAAAGGAAAAAGAGTGGTCTCACTCTTGCCCTGGTGACAGCAACAGGATTTATTTTTGTCTTTTCTCCCTCTGCTACCAACACTGAGTTGCCACCTATCCTCTGGTTTCCTGGACAACTGTTCCGATCTGCTGTGCCTTGGTGCTCTAGCCCCAAGACAGGAGTAAGTGACAGAACAGGAAGACACCCTAGACACCCTCTCTGGCCAGCAATGTTATAGATATTTTTTGAGAAAAGAACCACATCTCTTGATTTAAGAAATCAAGCAAAATGCATGACAAAAGCTACTTTAGACACACTAAGAAGAGCTAAAAGGGTTTCCATGAATTCCAATAAAGCCAAACTAAAATTTTGGGAGAGATCATAAGGCTGCTAAGTAAAGAAGAGCAAAGGGTCTACCAAAAGACATGCTTTGGAGACACTCCGTAAAACTGGATTAATGATCTTGTAAGACTGGCAAACCGCACGTACCCTACACACAAGTAATTTTATCCTTTTTCTGAACCACAAAAAGTTAGAAAAAAATTATGTGGTACAGTACAAAAATATTTTATACTCACATATTACCTCTTTTCAAGAAGTTTAAAATATACCATTAAGCGCTGCTAAACTATAATAACCCTCACAACGCTCCTATGGGATAGAGGCAAAATTAAAGTATACACTCAAGTTAAAAGGAAAAAGTCTGGTAGGTAGCCGGCTGCCTACTCTTGGGGCAGGCTAAATAAAAAAATGAACCAGTAACCTCTAAGGTAATTGGGGCACAAACCATTTTAGGCTTTCAAATTGAGTTCAACACCTAGAATTGAGTTCAAAAGCAAACAACCAGCCAGAATAGACCCCAAAACAGCTGAAGTTCTAAGAATCTTACACAGCAACTAATAACCACAATATATCAAACCTGATTTATAGCCTGAAAAATCAGATTGATTCACTATTACGAGAGATTCATGAAAAGCGTAAACTGATTTCGCAATTTTTTTAAAAAATTATTCTTTCTAGATATGAATCAAATGGTATCATTAGATTTTTCATATATATAATTTGACTAGAAAGCTAAGATACTCAACAGTCTGAAAATAATCAAAGAAAACATATTAAACGTCTACATTTGTAGAAATAGATTCCAGAAGAACATGTTCAGGAAAAAAAATACTATAGAAATGTAAAATTACATTGTTTCAGTAGTACTTATAAGTACTAAGGATAAGGTAACACAGTATTTTTAACTCCTTGGAGATACAGCACTATAAAATATCAACAAAAGCAACCCAACAAAGTAGGCGCTCTATTTGATATTATGTGTACGTAACAAGCATTTTTACATATAAAATCATATTTTGATCCTAAATGGCAGCAAAGCAAACAGTAAGCCTACTGTAGAGGAGACTCCAAGGCACAGGTCCAGGCACTTGGCAAAGACACAGGCTGGGAAGAAGGGGCCCCTCCCCCAGTCCTGTGCTGCTTCCACAAGACACAGGGCTCTCTCCCTACTAACGCTGAGATGCTCCTCCACAAAGAAACACGGTGAAATTTTGGCAGAAAAAGTAAACCAGTTGTCCTGATGGAAAGCTAATGCAAGAAACAGCAAAGATATAGCAGCTTAGCAGAGAGACAGACATGCCAGAGCAAAGGAGGCGGCAGAAATGAACTCTAATGGACACCTAGATGCTGATCTTACCTAAAGAAAATTTTCTGTGCTTCTCTAAGGTTTTCTGGCCCATGAGCCAGACTCCCATCACCTATCACTACTCACTACTGCCCAAAAACTAAAACTTCATCAAAACTAAAGGGGACACTCTGGGAGGCTGAGGCAGGTGGATGACTTGAGCTCAGGAGCTTGAGACCAGCCTGAGCAAAGGTGAGACCCCATCTCTACTAAAAATAGAAAAACTAGCCAGGCGTTGTGGCAGGTACTTGTAGTCCCAGCTACTCAGGAGGCTGAGGTACAAGAGTCGCTTGAGCCCAAGAGTTTGAGGTTTCTGTGAGCTATGACGCCACAGCACTCTACTCAGGATGACAGAGTAAGACTCTGTCTCAAAAAAAAAAAAAAAATCACCAAACAGGAGAATGACACCGTTTCTCCTAATAGAGCAATGAGGCGCAGCCAAGAAAATGGCATCCACAGCCCCTGGATGGAAGTCAGCGATCTGGGAACCTCACCTAATCCGACGCAGTCAGAACTAGGAAGGAAGCCAAGATGCACTCTGAAGGCCAAAAGAGACTTTCACAAAGTCCACACACAAAAGCTCACACAGTTTTCTGTGAAGAGGCTCTCCGACCCATATTCCTAGCTTGATTACTATTAAACTACTCAACAGTTCTAATAAGCTTAATTACCAGGTTGCCAAGCACAGAGAAAATCAGAAGCAACAAATCTGAGGAGGAAAGAGAACTGAAAAGCTAACACAGAAGCAAAACAGTGACAATGTACAGTAAAGGCAGATCATTTTTAAACCATAAAAACTCAACACAGGGACTTGTAAGGTGCAGGAGTATGGGGTCATTTATCGTAAAAGTGAATACTCAAAAGACCCTAAAACAAAAATAATCACAGTATTAAATAAAACCTAGTTTAATAACTTACGCACAATATAATGAATCCACATTAATAAGGAAAAGCACGTGCCTTTGTAAGCTCCACATGCCCTACTCAACATGGGGCACAGTTTGATACCCTTTGTTTGCGTATCACTTTATACTCTATAAAATACTTCCATATAAATAACTGCGCTGGATCACAACAAAATTATAAAGTAGGGAGGATATATACCTCCAGGAATTTGCTGGTAAATAATTCTATTTAGGAAGGCAGATGGGTTTACCAATGACAATTATAAAACAGCTCGTTAATTTGTCTAACAGGATAGAGTACACAGAAAAGCACCTGCCCAGGGACAAAGAAGGAGGGCACAGAGGCTTCCAAGAAGAGTCACCAAATGACTGTATCTTCACCTTCACCTGGAACTTCCACACTTCCAAAACTTCTCTCTGAAAGACCTCATCTTTCCACCTGCACCTGCAGGGGGGCCTCTGTCTGAAGACTGTTCTACTGCCTTCTAACCCTTCGTCCCTGCTGTGGAGGACGGTTCATGACATATCTCCTATCACCCTCCACCTCGTTTGTGTCACCCCTCCCCTTGAGTGTGGGCTAAACCTAGGGACTCTACCCAGCAGAATATGGCAACAGGGATGAGCTGTCACTTCTGTGAGTAGGAGATAAACAGTCTATGACTTCTGTCTTGCTAGTGGCCACACCCTCCCCAGCTCTGACGGAGTAGCTGGCTTGCTAGAGAGGCCCACGAGGCAGGAATTGAGGGCAGCTTCTGGCCAACAGAAGCTGAGCTCTCAGTCCAGCAGCTCACAAGTGAGTCCCTCAAATGACCACGGGAGCCGGAAAGCAGATCCTTCCTCTGTGGCAGCTTCCAGTAACAGGCCAACCCTGGCCAGCACCTTGACCCCAGTCTGGGGCTGGCGGAGGGTGGGGGTTTTCTGGAGCAGCAGACCCAGCCCAGCTCTACCTAAATGCCTGACCCACAGAAACTGCAAGATGACACATTGGGCTGTCTGAATGCTCTAGATTTGTGTGAAACACACCCAGTGTGTTTCAGTAGCAATAGATACCTAATATATCCACAGCCCATTAGGCCAGTGATTTCTTTTTTCAACTTGGATTTGATCAATCCTTTCACCATCACTTCTACCAGCATTCTGCATACATACCACCAAATCCCTGAAAGATGTCTTTCACTTCTCTCAACTCATTACCAGACAGGCAAATCAGTAGGTTTCTCTTAGTCTTCAGGCTACTCAAACCTGCAACATTACAGTGGATCACCTCCTTTCAACTCTCTGCACTTAGTGTTCTTGAATTTATATTCTGATTGTTCCATTTCCTCCCTGAACATTATTTCTCAGTCCCTACTGGTCTTCTCCCCTCTGGTGACATGGGTGTAAGCATTCACACTTCTGCCCTCAAGTCCCTTCTCTTCTCCCCTGGCAATCTCACCCACTACTGTGACTTCTAATTCTTTTGAATTCATTCATTCATTCATTCATTCAACCAAGAGGCATTATTCGGGAAGAGTGAGGCAGCAATGAGCAAGACAAACAAGGTCACTGCTTTCATGAAGCAAATTCTCCACCAGAGGCTGTGTGGGTGCATCTGTGTTTGCCCCACCAGATCTACTCACTGCCCTACTTCTCCCTGCCCTGTGCCCAGCGACTGACCTCTATGGATTCCATCACCAGGGCTCCTTTGCCCTCTGGAAGCCCAATGAAGAAAAAAATACCAGGTAATAACTCCCTAATCTTTAACCCACATTTCCAATGACATGCTGTATATGCATATTAAAAAGCTACCCAATGACATCTAAAACAAAGCAGTATCTTTGCCATCCATTCTCCCCCAAAACATCTTAATCTAGTCTCACAAAACTCCCAGTTGTTATGGTTCAAAATTTAGGAGTGACCTTCCAGCAAGGCTCACAGTCACAAAACTGTGTGTCTTTCACACACACACACACACACACACCACTGATCCACACCAGACCCAATGATATAGACAACTCTTGGCAAGAATGATTCTCTCCCAGCTCTTAAGTCTTTTCTATCAGCTCATTCATTTACTCATTCACTCAGCCAATGAGTGTTTGCTAAGCCCATGTGCTCAAGCCTCTGACCTCTAAAAATGTACATTTGAGGGAGAAAGAAAAGTAAACAAGCAACTCCAATACAAACCAAAATGTGCCATGACCAAGAAAACCATAGAGTGCTATGTGCACATAGGAAAGACACCCAACCCAACCTGGAAAAAGAGGAAAGGTCAAGGAGGCTTCTTGGAAAAGTCTCATTTAAGCTGAAAGCTGACAAGGAGAGTCAGCAAGAGCATGTGTATGTGTGCCTGTGTTCTGGAGGAAGGTGCACCTTCTATGTCAAGGCAACAATTGCCAACCCACAAGAAAACATGGTACCCTGGCACAAACAGAATCTAAAAACTTTAACATGACTACAGGGTAGAGAGGAAGTTGGCAAGGTGGTAAGGTGGCCCATATTAACACTGTGCAGGAAATCAATTTTAACCAATCAGTTCCACGCCTCTACTTAAAAAAAAAAACCCTAAAAGCTTCTCCCAGAGCAGAGAACAAAATCCAGACTCCCCAAATCTAACTTTCCAAGCCCCTAATAACCTGACCCCTCCCACTTCCCCAGGCTCATCTACTCATATGCACCTAGAATTCCAGCCACTCCCTGTACTCACCTGGCTCTAGGCCTTTGCTCCACTTCCTTTGCTTGAAATCTCTCCTCCAACCACATTTGCCTGTCAATGATTTTAGATCAAACTCTACTTCCTTGTGGTTCCTCCCAGTGCTATAGTACAGCATTTATGACCTGCCTTGAATCAGTTACATCCATACATGCTCCCCTACAGACTCTGTTTCCTACAGGTTTCTGGAGTATATATGAACTGAAATAATTTTCATTTCAAAGACCAGGAAAAATGTTCTGAAAAATATTCGTTTTACAGGTACTACATTTCTAAGTGGCCAACCATGGAAACTCTTAAAAAATATATTATTTTTAAATTATATGAAAACAATCAAAAGTCTACATTTCTGTATGTTTTCATATAAGTATCTCTAAATAAAATGCCTATATAAGTTTAAAAAAAAATAAGCTCAGAGAGATTCAGCTATGTTCCTAGTCACAAGGTACTTAAGTGGCAGAGTGAAGACCAGACCCAAGTCAGTGTTCAGGGGCTCTATCCTAAAAGTTATAAGCAGCTAGAATGTAACCAGAGTATTCACTAACCAGCTCATCCAATTACTTGGAACTTCCCCCTTTAATTCTTCCCACAATTAACTCCTATTTTCCGCTAGATCCCTGCTTGGGAATCCTCCTCCAACCTCTCAGATTAGTCAAACCCCTTTATGACACTTTGTACTTGCCTACACACCACTCAGTCCCCGCTATGATTTCACATGGCATCTTTTGTTTTTTTACCAATACTATAAGATTTTATTTGAATTAGTTTAATGTGTTAAATAAGTGTTTTGTTATGTTTTTTTTTACTTATTTATTTCAGGTTATTGTGAGGGTACAAACAATCAGGTCACCATTTTTGAATTTGTTAGGTAGAGTCCCTCTTGTAGTTGTGTCCCGCACCCAAAAGGTATGCGATACACCCCTACCTTGTGCCCATTCAGTGGGAGCACACCAATCCTCCCTCCCCCATCCTCTCCTCCCTCCCTCATTCCTCCTCCCCTCAACTTGAATAGAATTAAGTTTTTTCCTATGTGGGTATGTGTTAGACTAACTAGGGGCTTCATAATAAAATTGAGTACACTGGATACTTGCTTTTCTTGAGACAGAGTTTCATTATGTTGCCCTCGGTACAGTGCTGTTGTGTCACAGCTCACAGCAACCTCAAACTCTTAGGCTTAAGCAATTCTCTTGCCTCAGCCTCCCAAGTAGCTGGGACTACAGGTGCCTGCCACAACACCCGGATATTTTTTGGTTGCAACTTCACTGTTGCTTAGCAGGCCCAGGCCGGGTTCAAACCCACCACCCTAGGTGTATGTGGCCAGCACCCTGCTGACTGAGCTACACGCGCCAACAGATACTTGCTAAGAAGAATCTGTTTCAACTCCATCTAGGTTAATACAAAAGACGTAAATTCACCATCTTTTCTTACAGCTAAATAGTAGTCCAGAGTGTGTGTGTGTGTGTGTGTGTGTATACATATATATATATATATCACAGTCTGTTAATCCATTCCTGAGTTATCCTGAGCACTTTGGTTGTTTCCACATCTTGGCAATTGCAAATTGAGCTGTGATAAACATTCTAGTGCAAATGTCTTTATAATAAAATGATTTGTTTTCTTCTGGGTAGACGTCTAGTAGTGGGATTGTGGGGTCAAACGGGAGGTCTAATTTGAGTTCTCTGAGGACTCTCCATATTTCTTTCCAAAGAGACTGCATTAGTTTGCAGTCCCACCAACAGTGTAAAAGTGTCCCCTCTCTCTCCACACCCACGCCAGCATCTGTAACTCTGGGACTCTGTGATGTGGGCTATTCTCACTGGGGTTAAATAATTCACATGGTATCCTGACTAAAGTCCCCTCTCCCCTAGCTACATGAAGACAGGAACTGGGTCTGTCCTTCCTGTGCCTGGCACAGATAGGCACTTTTATTATCTGTTGAGTAAGTGAACTGAGTTAAAAGTATAATAATAACTGATGTTCACAAGGCCTCTGCAGAACTACAAGATCCTCAAATATCTTGACACCTCCAAAAATAATAATTATATAAATCTTTTTTTTTTTTTTTTTTTTGTAGAGACAGAGTCTCACTGTACCACCCTCCGGTACAGTGCCGTGGCGTCACACGGCTCACAGCAACCTCTAACTCTTGGGCTTACGCAATTCTCTTGCCTCAGCCTCCGGAGCAGCTGGGACTACAGGTGCCCGCCACAACGCCCGGCTATTTTTTTTTTTTGTAGAGACAGAGTCTCACTGTACCGCCCTCGGGTAGAGTGCCGTGGCGTCACACGGCTCACAGCAACCTCTAACTCCTGGGCTTCCGCGATTCTCTTGCCTCAGCCTCCCTAGTAGCTGTGACTACAGGCGCCCGCCACAACGCCCGGCTATTTTTTTGTTGTTGTTGCAGTTTGACCGGGGCTGGGTTTGAACCCGCCACCCTCGGCATGTGGGGCCGGCGCCCTACTCGCTGAGCCACAGGCGCCGCCCAACGCCCGGCTATTTTTTTGTTGCAGTTTGGCCGGGGCTGGGTTTGAACCCGTCACCCTCGGCATATGGGGCCGGTGCCCTACTGACTGAGCCACAGGCGCCACCCTATAAATCTTAATATTACATTATTGTAACATATTCTAACTCTTTTAATAATTAAATATTTATGTATGTAATCTGCTAATTCTCCATTAACAAGATACATGTTAACCAGAACACCACATTTTCTCTAATATACAAGGCATCAGCAAACTTTCACATCATAAGAATACATACTACAAGAAGCCAACCTGCAGACAATACAGAATAGCTATTTGCTCTCTTGGAAGCTGAGAAGTCCAATCCAGTTTAACAGTGAATTACAGTGTTTCACCAAGGCAGCCTATTGTACTACTAAATTAAAACAACACTACATTTCTTTTTTTTTTTTTGAATTCAGGGAACTTTATTGATGTTACATGACAAGGTGGGGCTCCTTAGGCCCCTCTTGTTCTTGAGGGGGTCTGGTGTGGAAACTGTCGGGGGGAGATTCTCAGTGAGGTGGGGGACTGAGTAGGCAGGGGCACCCCAGCAGCTAGGGGCCTTTCTCTTCCTCTCGTGCTCTGGCTGGGGCTGGTGGTCTGGGGGTTCTTACTCCTAGGAGGCCATGTGGGCCATAAGATCCACCACCCTGTTGCTGTAGCCAAATTCATTATCATACCAGGCAATGAGTTTGACAACGTGGTCGTTGAGGGCAATGCAGCCCCAGCATCAAAGGTAGAAGAACGGGTGTCACCGCTGAAGTCAGAGGAGACGACCTGGTGCTCGGTGTAACCCAGGATGCCCTTGAGGGGACCCTCTGATGCCTGCTTCACCACCTTCTTGATATCATCGTATTTGGCAGCCTTCTCTAGACAGCAGGTGAGATCCACGACCGACACGTTGGCAGTGGGTACCCAGAAGGCCATGCCAGTAAGCTTCCCATTCAGCTCAGGGATGACCTTGCCCACAGCCTTGTCTGTGCCAGTTGAGGCAGGGATGATGTTCTGGAGAGCCCCGCAACCATCACGCCACAACTTCCCAGAGGGGCCATCCACAGTCTTCTGGGTGGCAGTGATGGCATGGACTGTGGTCATGAGTCCCTCCACAATGCCGAAGTTGTCATGGATGACCTTAGCCAAGGGGGCTAAGCAGTTGGTGGTGCAGGAGGCATTGCTGACAATGCAGAGGCTGTTTTCATACTTCTCATGGTTCACACCCATCACAAACATGGGGGCATCAGCAGAAGGGGCAGAGATGATGACCCTTTTGGCACCCCCCTGTAGGTGAGCCCCAGCCTTCTCCGTGGTGGTGAAGACACCAGTGGACTCCACAACATACTCTGCGCCTGCCTCACTCCATTTGATTTTGGTGGGATCTCGCTCCTGGAAGATAGTTATGGGATTTCCATTGATGACAACCTTCCCGTTCTCAGCCTTGACTGTGCCATGGAATTTGCCATGGGTGGAATCATACTGGAACATGTAGACCATGTAGTTGAGGTCAATGAAGGGGTCATTGATGGCGACAATATCCACTTTGCCAGAGTTAAAAGCAGCCCTGGTGACCAGGCGCCCAATACGACCAAAACCGTTTATTCCGACCTTCACTTTCACCATGGTGCCTCGGGGATGCGGCTGGTGCTGCACTAGAAGAAGCGGCTGTCTGACGAACGGGAGGACCAGAGAGCCAACACTACATTTCTAAGGCAAGATGGTTGGGTGCTTGAGTTAACCAGGAGTTTTTAACATACAGCAGATCCATTAAACATTTAAATTCCCCAAACAGATCCATCAATTTAATATAATCCCTATTATATTCCAGTTGCCTTTTTTTGTACAAACTGACAAGCTGATCCTAATACTCATATGGAAATGCAAGGGCCCTAAATATAGCCACAACAATCTTGAAAAAGAAGAACAAAGGTGTAGGACTAGCAATTCCTGAATTCAAAATTTACTACAAAGCTATAGTAATCAAGACGGTGTGGTACTGGCAGAAGGACAGACATACAGATGAAACAGAATCAAGACTCCAAGAATAAACCCATACATTTATAGTCAACTGATTTTCAACACAGGGGAAGGAATGAGGAAAAAATGGTTATTTCAACAAATGGTGCTGGAACAACTGGATATCCACACGCAAGAGAATACTCTCAGAAGCCTACCTACCTCACACCATATACATAGATTAACTCAAGATCAATCAAACAATTAAATGTAAGAGCTAAAAAAGAAAAAAACAGGTGGCAGCACCTGTGGCTCAGTGATTAGGGCGCTGGCCCCATATACCAAGGGTGGGCAGGTTCAAACCCAGCCCCGGCCAAACTGCAACAACAAAAAAAAATAGCCGGGCATTTTGGCAGGCGCCTGTATACAGTCCCAGCTACCTGAGAGGCTGAGGCAAGAGAATCACCTAGGCCCAGCAGTTGGACGTTGCTGTGAGCTGTAACGCCATAGCACTCCACCAAGGGGGATAAAGTGAGACTCTGTCTCAAAAAAAAAAAAAAAGAAGAAAACATAGGTATAAATCGCATGACCTTGAATTAGACAATAATTTCTTAATTATGACACCAAAAGCACAGGTGACAAACGAAAAAACCAGATAGATGGGACTTCAGTCAAATTTAAAACTTCATGCTTCAAAGGACACTATCGAGAAAGTGAAAAGACAACCCACAGAATGGGAGAGTCATCAGATATCAAATATCAATCATATGTAATATATCCACATATTTCAAATCATGCATCTAATAAGGGATTGATAACCAGAATACACAAAGAATTCCTACAACTGAACAGCAAAAAAAAAACTGACTCAATTAAAAAAAGGGGAGAGGATCTGAACAGACATTTCTCCAGAGCAGATACACAAATGGCCAATAAGCACAGGAACAGATGTCCAACATCATTAGTATTAAGAAAATGCAAATCAAAGCTTCAATGATACACCACTTCCCATCCACAAGAATGGCTAAAACCAAAAAGATGAATGAGTGTCAGCAAGGGTGCAGAGAAACTGGAACCTTCAGCCGGGCGCTCTGGGAGGCTGAGGCAGGTGGGTCACCTGAGCTCACGAATTCGAGACCAGCCTAAGCAAAAGCAAGACTCCATCTCTAAAAATAGTCAGGCATTGTGGCAGCACCCGTAGTCCCAGCTACTCAGGAGGATAAGGCAAGAGAATTGCTTGATCCCAAGAGTTGAGGTTGCTGTGAGCTGTGACACCACAGCACTCTTCGGAGGGTGACAAAGTGAGACTCTATCTCAAAAAAAGAAACTGTAAACTTCCTACATTGCGAATTTAGTATGATGTAGCTGCTTTGGAAAACAATTTGGCAGTTCCTCAAAAAATTAAAAAGTTAACATATGACACAACAATTCCACTCATACGTATCTACCCAAGAGAACTAAAAACATAAGTACACATAAAAACTTATAAACAAACATTCAGAGCAGCATTTTTTTTTTTTTTGTAGTTTTTGGCCGGGGTCAGGTTTGAACCCACCACCTCCGGTATACAGGGCCAGAGCCCTATTCCTCTAAGCCACAGGCGCCACCCTCACAGTAGCATTTTTCATGACAGACAAAAGGTGGAAAAACTCGAATCCATCAATTAGTGAACAAGTAAATAAAATATGGTATATACACACATCCCATACTATTCAGCCATAAAAGGCATGAAGTAATGAAAAAGCGTGGATGAACCTTGGAAACATTACGCTAAGGGGAATAAGCCAGTCACAAAAAGATAAACACTGTATGATTCCATTTATATAAAATGTCCAAAAACTGACAAATTCACGAAAAAAAGAGTAGGTAAATAACTGTCCAGAGCTGGGAGATGGCAGGAATCTAGAGTGATGAAGGTTGTGGAATTAGACAGTGGTGACAGTTGCACAACTGTGAAAGTAGACGAAAAAAAAGGAATTACGTATGTTTATAATATAAAATAAGGCTGTTATTAAAAAGGAATCAAATCCCTATTAACTACTAAAACTATTTTGGCGGTTGTATTTCTTTAAAGTATTATTACATATATTATCCTTTCCTCTTTTGCTAAACAGAACATACCCAAGCACTGCTTTTCCGAATATAGTCAAGGTCATCACCAGGCAACATCAATTACTAAACAGCTGTAAATCCAGAGAATCCAATGGTATGCAGGCTGTTAGGCCCTTACACAGGGTCTCCAAACTACTGTTTTTCAGCTTCTACCTGTCTTCTGTGTTTCCTCTTTCTACCGTGAGAAGTCAAGAAAAACAAGAGATGAGAGGCAGGAAGGAAACGAAGGGAAGGCCATCTGTGTGCAGGCAGGCGACCACTTTTCTGTTTTCTTCTCCCCATACACACTCTAGAGGTAACATCTCCCTCTCCCACTAAGGATGCACATCTCCAGGCCTTTATATTTACTGGCCAAAATTGAGGGGAGAAGGGAGAAAACCCACCCATATATGTGAACGGTGGAAGACCTCAGACGGTGCTGACCTTCCCCCAACAGCCTCATTCTTCCTGAGAACGAGGGCAAGACTAAACAATCCACGGCATTCCAGGTGTCCTGCTGTACACCCCGCCTTACTCCACTCTAAGTCACTGACGAAGGATGCTTAAGCCTCTATCCGTTGCTACAGTGAACATTTTCTCTGCAAAAAGTTTAATCATTATAGCAACTGAACATACGAAACCCATCTAGGAGTCAATGTCCTTTCTTTTCACACTGTTTGATGGAGACAGTTTGAGGTGCCAGACCCTCGGCTACAGCCCTCTTTTCACACAATCTCATCCCACCCCAAGACCCTCTGAATGATGAGCAGAGGGTCATCAGGTTGGTTGGATCCCAACCAACCTTCCTTCATCATCAACGGAACTGGGACGAACACCCAGCCCATGGAAACAAAGCAAGTAGCTGAGAAGAGTCAGTCACGTTCTCTCAGTGTTTTTTTTTTGAGGTGTTTTTTTTTTCTTTACAATCTTAATAGCTATTTCTTTTTTTATTAGTAGTATTTTTTCACATTAATTTGGGGGCACAAAGTATTAGGCTAGAATGTTTGCATTTGTTAGGTAGAGTCTTATAATTAAGAGTCTTGAGTATTTTAGTCTGAGACATGGGGTCAGGAGTCAGATGATGGTGGGCACTGGAACTAGCGTCAAGACATGCAAAAGCCAGTTTCAGGGCCACAACTGTGTGCAACTTAAAAAGGAAGCTACATGTGAGTGGAGATAGCCTGGCTGCAAGGAGAAAACAGAAGGGAGCAGACAGAGGGAAAGAGCAGATGGCAGCCATGATGTCCCGGAGAAGACCCCATCTCTACCCCAGAGCTGTCCAGAGAGGACGTCTATTCCAGCCTCTCCAGGCCCAGTTCCTACTGTCCAGGTGCACTGCAGTTTCTGTCTGGGAGGCTGGGACTGCTTCCGCTCTGCTTAGACTAAAACTGTCTTCACCTGGTGTAAGCTGAGTGGCTTGTGATCCTCCAAGGCCAAAGTGCTCTACTCTGAAGCAGGGCCAGCTTACCTTCCCTGACATCAACCCCCAACAATAGCCATTTCCTAGGGTCTACTAAGAACCTCGGATTTTCTCAATGAGCTAGCTAATCCTCTTTACAAATACAAATATTGCAAAGATTAAAATCTCACCTAAAAATCACTTTCTGTATAAATGAACCTCAGGGCCTGATTACTATCATTTATTTATTTATCTGCTTTGTGTGTGTGATTTTTGACAGTTTATTTAAGGTACAACCTCTCACCTTGGGGTAATGAAAATGCTGCCATGTATTTATTGTTAGAACTTTAAAACTACTTTTCTCATTAAGTTGCAAATGCATTTGGAGTTTTTATTTTGTAACTGTAGTAAAATGTACAAAGTATAAAATTCACTATTTTACCCCTTTGCAAGTATACAATGACATTAAGCACATTTGCACTGTTGTGTACCACCACTAACCACCCCTTATGTTTAAAACCATTCTGAAAACCATGACTTTTTTATTTTCATTAAGCAAACGGTTCTGTCGCCATCAAATGGCAAGGGCGAGGCACCTCACCAGAGGCAATGCTGAGGTGAAACGGTGAAGAAGGCAGCAAAGAGCTTCCGCAGCAACTTGGAGCAGCCCCAGAACAGCTAAATCCACCCTCAGTTCCTCCAGACATGGCCACAGAGGGTACAGAGACTAAAAATACTTGAAGGGGACAGATAAAGGCCTCAAGGATATTCAGCCCTGTAAGATAGGTCATCACTGTTACCATATTCGCATCAGACAGCACTCACACAAGCAGCAATGGGTCATAGAATAATCAGATTCAGTATATAGGAGGACTGATGTTCCCTCCCAAATGTCTAGAACAAATCTCTGGGCCTTGAACTTGGTCAAGTAATCTATGATCAATTTCTGGAGGACCCCTAGGAAGAAAGACAAGTACTTCAAAAATGTTGAGTACCCACTCACCACCTTCTACCTGTCAGAGCTTTCTTTTTTGCACAACAGCCTCTATCAATAAAACTAAATGAGGACGAAGCCTCCATTGAAGCTTTTTCAAAGCAAATGATTCAGCCAACACATTTCATAATGGCATAAATGGAAAAGATAAGGCAGGGAATATTTATAATAACACCAGGAACTTTAGCCTCCCCCTCAGTATTTTTAAATATGAAAGAAACTTTCAAAAAAGTAAATTTCTGTTCCAGCCCTCTTTAAATGCTGGGCCTACAGTAGCCCAGGGAGTATGTCCAAGTAAAGATTCTACCTGACCGATTATAGTGGACCCACACAACTCCCCAATCTACATGAGTTTCTTAAAAGGGAAACTCTTTATTTACTGAATTACTGGCAATCAATACATTTTAATAACAGTTACATGAATCAACTCCAGAAAATTCATCAACCAAATGAATATAAATACTACCCTGAGCATAAAAAAGTCTGAGATTAGCAGATACTTTTTCATCTATAGTCATATATTTAAGTCTATTTTCCAAAACTACAAAATCTCATCTGTATCTAAATAAAGAGTTCAAATTTGTCATGGGGAATAATTGCAAATATTTTTGTGTTGTGCGTCTTTTTTGAATAGCCTTTTTTTTTTTTTTGTAGAGACAGAGTTTCACTTTATCGCCCTCGGTAGAGCGCCGTGGTGTCACACAGCTCACAGCAACCTCCAACTCCTGAGCCTAGGCGATTCTCCTGCCTCAGCCTCCCGAGTAGCTAGGACTACAGGCGCCCACAACGCCCGGCTATTTTTTGGTTGCAGTTTGGCCAGGGCCGTGTTTGAACCCGCCACCCTCGGTATATGGGGCCGGCGCCCTGCTCACTGAGCCACAGGCGCCGCCCAGAATAGCCTTTTTTTTTTTTTTTTTTACATTTTCTGAAGTAAACACAAGGTGTTGTTAAATAGACTAGAAATCTAAGCCCTCTGTGTAGCCCAGAAAGGAGGCACTTCAGTGACCGCAGTTCAAATTCCTCCAAATGGACTTGAGCCAGCACATTAATTCTTGACCTACAGCAAGCAAGTACCTCAAAAGGAAACGATCTAGTTATACAGAATACAGCTGAACACCAGGAAGGCAAGCTATGAAGCGAAATTCCATATATCCAACTTCATTTTCTTAAACAACAGTCCTCTCCTTACTTGCAGTTTCAGTTACTGGCAGTCGAGTGCACTCCAAAAATAAGTAAGTATGGTACAATTAGATATTTAGTAATTTGAGGAGAGGTAAAAAGGCCATATTCGCACAACTTTTATTACAGCGTATTGTTGCAATTGTCCTATTATCAGTTACTTCTGTTAATCTCTTACTGTGCCTAATCTGTAAATTAATCTTTATAAGTATGCATATACTACACAGAAAAAAAAGATACTGTATATAATAAGGTCTAGTACCTTCTGCAGTCTCAGGCATCCACTGGGAATCCTGGAACTGGCATCACAAGACAGAATGGGAGGGAACTTCAAAGGTCATCACCAGGACAACTCTTCACCTAACATGAACCCCCTCAAAATCACTACCGACTATTGTCACTTGTTATATGATAACTGAGTCTTCAAAAAACCAATCTGAGTTGTGCTAGAATCTAAAATAACAAATGGAGAAGTTCCTTTTGCTAAGAACATGTGGAGGTTGAGAAGAGAGAACCTTCTAGTTCTTGGCCTGCCTAAGTGGCAGCAAGGACAGTAAACAATGCCCTTCTAGCTGGGGCCCTTTGTCCCATTTGCTAGAGTTCCTAGCTATCAAAAGAAAAAAGAGCTAGCTGTGAATTAAAGTAGGATTTTTTTAACAATCATTTAGGAAACCTAAACCCTTAATGGCCTGAGGACTAACCTATCACTATTTGGTTCGGGGTGATACAAAAAATGATAATGCAGAAATATGGCTATCTCCATAGCCAATATTCCAAACATCTGAAATCTAATAATCACATTCTACTTTTCATAAATCCTACAGTAGGACATGGCTTTAAAAATTAGGGAGTTTTTACAGAGACTCTCTAACATTAAGTATGTTTTTCTTCAATATTACTCACAGATAGATTCTTTTCTAGAAATCATATTTAAATAATATCAAAACTTTTTAATTCTTTTTATATATATATATATATATATATATATATAGTTTTTATTTATTTATTGCAGTTTTTTGGTTGGGGCCAGGCTTGAACCCACCACCCCTGGTATATGGGGCTGACGCCCTACTCCTTGAGCCACAGGCGCCACCCAAAACTTTTTAATTCTTAAGGAAAAAAATATCATTTAAGTCATCTTCAAATGCTTGCTCACGGTCTATTTACCTTTTCCTTTTTCCTAGTTCATCTACTTAAAGAAGAAAGCTAGCTAACAGACCTTTCATCTGTTATCCATCAATCAGTTCAACCTAAAGAAACACAAAGCTCTAGTTTCATTTCAGGATGGGAGGAGGCAGTATCTGTGAGTTGTCATGAGGTTTAAAAAAGTCATCTCAAAGTAAGCCTGGGTATCAATCAAAGTGGTTACAGCTCAAATCATTCACTCAAACCATAAATTATAACTGAGCTAAAATGATGATTCCTAAATATAACACATTTTATTTCTAAATGTTTCTAGGCAATTATATATCCAGAAAGTCAGCAATACCCTAAGAAAGCAAAGAAAATGAACTTTTTTTACAGCTCACCATTCATCAACTGCAGGAGGCTTAAAAATGCCACAGGCCAGAGGCTCAGCCTCAAACTTGGCCCTGCAGAGGAAAACTCCAAATACGATTTCTTCAAGAACTGCTCACACACAGAACAAATTACAAGCAGTGACCTCCCTGGAGGAGAAACTGGAGTCGACAACTACATGAGTATACGATCTAGAGGAGATGAAACCTAACTCTAATAAAAGGAATGCTACACCAGATCCATGACAGTAATGATAACATCTTAAAAATACAAGTATCAAACAATAAAGTTACTGAAAATATTTCAAGAGCAACAAAATGCTCAAAAAATATATAAATTCATTCCAAAAACTATTTGAGTAAACATAATTTAATCTCCAGACCTAACTCTCTGAAATAAAGTAGAATCCTCCAATTTCATCAAATTATATAAGAAATGCTACTTTATAACAGAAAAGCCATAGCACAGCCCTCTGAACTTCCTGCAAGAACAAAAATTTTGTGTATGTTCACAACACAGTTTAATCCACAAAATCATGAGATAATTAAACTGGCTGTTTTTAGATTTCAATCTGTCCAGAAACCTTATCCAAACTGCACTGATGCAAATCAGCATGAGCAACTATAGCACTACCAAAATAACTCCAGTGTCTTATCTGTTGTTTCACCTTTTACCGTTGATTTATGGTCTGACTGATGGTAAACTGATTTGTGCATGTGCCAGAAGTCAGCTCAGGAATAAAAAACAAAAGAAATTTAGAAGAATCAAATTCATGAATGAAAATGCTGATGTCACAGTTCAGTTCCCAGCAGAGTTTATAGTAGCATGTGAAGAAACAATCTATCTTCTGGGGTGTTAAAATATCAAAATCAATTGGTAAAAAAGGTGAAAGAAAAATCCCTTCTTTGCCTCAGAATGAGGGGAGAGGAGAGACAAAGAAAAAAGCTATATTAACAACCTTTTCCCCAGACCAAAATGAAAAATACACAATGTACAAGGTACAAACAAGTATAACCTCTCCACCACAGAGCTGCTTCATACTATTAATGTTAGAAATAATCCTTTCAAAGATGTGGCTAGTGTGTCTCTAAATAAGTAGGACATAGTCCCTATCCTAACTTAAAATCTTTCTCCACCACAAAAAAAAAAAAAAAAAAGCATAATATAGCTAGGACAAGTTTTATTTCTCCACTGAAAACGACCTAGTTGCCACACCACACCTCATTTTAAGTAATTCTGAATATAAGAGGTGGAATTCAGTGACCAGAGGCAAGTTACTGGAAATTTTTATGTGAGAGAGAAAAAAAATGCCTTTATCTAATGATGTAATATAAACTAATAAAAAAAATTATAAAAATTTGATTTACTTAAAACTATTAACGGCAGTTAGTGCTGCTTTTAATACTGGTGTGGATCATTGATATTTTTCAACTCTTGGCAGAACTGAAAATACAACTAGCAATACAAACTTCTGTAAAGTTTAGACACAATTTACTAAAATCCTTTTATTCAAGACACTTAAGTCACTGATTCCTAGATTCCTAATGTTTCCCAGGAAATTTAAGATTATTACATTCTTAGAAAATAATAGTGACCCTGACATCTTTGGTAACCTCTCCAAAGCACAAAACTACAAAGACATTCTGTCTTCTTTATTATTCATTTGGCTTAAAATAGTCATCTACCCAAAATGGATTTTTTCTTATTTAAGTAATAAACAATTTTGACAATAAACATTTTAAAAAGAAGTTCTTAAGTAAAAATGCAAACATGACAGTTTTATCCATACATTTAAAACGTTAAAAGAGATCATCTCACAGTGCCACCACACATATCTTTGATAGAACATCACTACCCCCTTGTGGATTAGCAATAAAAAATCCTTATCTTGAATCCTCACTTCTTAAATGTTCCATTCTGCTGAACTTCCTACAAAGTTTGTATTTTCTTCTCTAAGAGAGGTTATTTTATTTCAATTACTTTTATAAAAGTAAAACAACATCTAAAAAAAAAATCAATCCAATCAACTTGTCTGTTTTCTGAACATTCCCATTTTGGAGAGCATTCTTTATGCAATACATGTACGTATCAATTTCAAAATAATAATCATGTCGATATTTCTATTTCCTTAGAATATATTAATTTTTACTTCCAATGATCACTTTGAGATTATTTTTAATCATAAATGGGTAATTTTTTCAGTATAACATATTTTTTCTATCTAATAATGTCACATTTAACCTCAATTTCTTCTTATCATTCCCAAATGGTTTGATATCCAAGTGCCCAGAAAACCAATAGGGCACATAAATCCTCAGAAATGACTTTTAAGAAAAGGATTAAAAAACAAATATAAGTTCTAAAGAGAGTAATTCTTAAATATATTAATTTATCTTCAGTAATGATTCCTGGCAATCTAAATCAACTCGGATGAAGGAAAGAAAAATAACATCTATTTTTCTAATTTGTACAAATAAAAGCTTTCTTGTTTTGTTTGCTTTTTTTTGTTTAGTTGAAAGAGTACTTCTGGTTGTATCTGCACATCATTCTAATATAATACATAGATACATCTTGTTGAATGTAAACTGTAAAAAAAAGATTAAATACAGACTTAAATATCTGGCTTATCCCTTAGACATTAGAGTTAGGTGGGCATAAAAATCATCATCACAGCAGTAACATACAGGCTGCATGGAAACGGTCTTGACTGGCTGTACGGCCATGACTAGAAATTGGCTACCAATTTTCTTAGGGATGGTGATCACAAAAGTCAGCACACAGTATTTTACTTTTGTCAGTATTCACAACAATGGCTAGGTGGAAATAAGAGGAAAATATAATCCACTTTGCAAGTGTCTCTAAGTCTCTAAGTGACTAAATATTTATTTAGTAATCAGACCCTGTGGCAAATGATAAGAAAAAAATGGGAGACTGCAAAGTCCGTTGAACAAATGAATGTTCTAAATCCGAAAAGCCTTTTCACATGTCAACCCACTGAGATTACACATCCAAAAAGAACTAGTTATGCGCTGTCCAAAGCTAGGGGCTGAACTGCAGAACAGGAGCCATCAGAGCCAGCCTTCATTAGAGGTTTACTTTTGGAGAGATTTTGTTACTATAGTTGTTGTTTTGGGAATTGAGAGGTGGGAAGGGAAGGCATAGAGAGAAATATTTTAGATGGCATGAAAACGTAAAGTTAGAGAAAAATGCCATTTGATTAGTCTACACGCATTAGCATGTTTAAAGCTGTTAAGAACACAGTCCCAAACATTTCTTTCAAGACATGTCACTTTGTGCCCATGTAACTATAAAACTATACCTCAGAGAGCAGAATGAAGAATACAGCCCCAAACTAGCAAACAGTCTCAAGAAGGGATGGATATATTACATGACTTACGAGGCCTGGTTAAATTTGGAAAAAAATAGTGACTGCACTTCTCCAAATAAGTAAAGGACTTTCTGTAAAGAAAGCATACACCTATGTCAAGAACAAGCAAAACACTGGGGATGAATGTGGGAAGAATCATTTAAAGCATCTCACTGGTCCTTCCACCTTATGCTATTATTAATCAGTTGAAAGTAAATAAACAACCCTCTATAAAAAGAGTAAAAGGAGAAACAATGTGGCTGACAGTTGGCCCCTCTTTGCAGTGGGGGCATAATATTTCTTTTTTAAGTCCAGGGTAATGAAGTTAAAAAAAAAAAAAAATGCTCAGGAAACATAACCAATCTTCACAGAAGGAGGCCCACGACCTTCTACAAGCAATGGTGTTCAAAGCAGAAAGATGCAATACAACTTTAAAAATACACAGCCAACATACTGATGGGGAAAAAAAAAGAACCTACTATGTGAAAAATCAGGAACTGTCCACTGTTAATATATACAGAAAAATACTTTCATTCAGATATAAGACAATTGCCACAGGATAACAGATCATCTGTATGTGTACAAGTCCCTCTTTCTAATAACAGAATAGTAACATGGCTTAATCACAGGACTGACAGATACTACCATGCATGACACAAAACAAAAGGATCTGATAGTGTCTGATCAATCTGTATCTTGAATCTAATTAGGTATTTAAAAAAAAGAAAAGAGAGATAATATACGATAATCTGGAAAAGACAGTAAATAACTATACTCTCTCATTAAAGTTACATGAACAAAGAAGTACAGAGCAAGAACACATCTCACTTTCACTCTCAAAACACACCAAGGACTAACGATAGTACCAAATACAACAGGCAAAGGAGTACTAGGAGATGACCCCACATCTTATTGTAAATGAAAGCTCCAAATGAAATAATATGCTTGTTGGCTGTGCCCAAAGGCAGAAAGAAGCTACCCTTATTTTAAGGTGTGCTCCCAAAGATGCGCTAGGTCTTATTTTCAGGGTACTTCTTATCTTTCCTGTAAGTAGGTTTTATTTTCGGAGGATGTCTTATTTTCGGGAAAACGGGGTAGCTAAATGCAGCAAAAACAAATTTCCAAAATCCTTCCTGGGGAAGTCCAGAAGCCTGAAGGACCCAGTGTTTCACCCAGAGATGCTATCTAGTTACAAATACTATCGCCACTTGCCTATGGTTTAAATCCCATTCCATGCACCCATCCTCACAGAAACATGTAGCAACAATGCCTCGTGCTATAGGACAAAGGAGATGGTGGGCATCCGTCCCCTTTTTACTAAGTGAGAAACTACAAATACAGCAGATCTAAAAATACTTTTTTATATTAATGATAACAAGGGCAATCAAGAAACTTCTTTACATGGGAAAAGGCAAAAAAATAGAGGGAAAGGCTGAAAACAGGGAAATAAGATTTAAGTCATCTAGAACATCAAAAAAAAAGGACTTGGTAAGTGATTCCAGAAGATAAAAAAAATTCCAGAAAATGATCTGTATAATGGAAATGTAAAAAGAAAACACATATCACCTGTCATCCCCAAAACATCCAGTCACATATTCATGCTACCTGGTATAATATGGAATATGAACCATACTATGGTAATAGGAAAAAAATAGTGTTCTACCATTTCCTTATATAAAGGATATATGTTCTGTACAATACCGAGTATAATGCTGCTGTTCAAATGTTAAATAAGCATTCCAACCAATCATGTTTCTTAATGACCTAAAAGTTATGCCTAGACAATCAAATTGAGAAGGCTGACCACTTTTTTCTATATATACAAACACTCTCTCTCTCTCTCTGTCTCTCTCACACACACACACACACACACACACACACACACGCGCGCGCACGCTGGGGAAAAGGCCTCTGTCCACCCTCCTCCACCTTCGCTCCTATGAGGAGGAGGGAAAAAAACTCAACAGGATAGTACACTATTAGAGCATATTCTTATAAGATTACAATCCAAAAAATTTAAATTCAGAAAAAAATTCCTTAGAAGAATAAAAGACAAGCATAAGTTACACTAAGATGTCATTCATACAAAAAGGCTAACACTATCCAATATGGTCTGGAGCAAAGTCACATCACCCCCCAGAGCACATAATATAAGCTCAGTAAAGGTCTTCGGAATCAGTGATTTCAGTAATGGGAGAATAAATATAAAAATGATTTCTCCCCAAAAGGGCAAATTCAAAAGCCCCACAAAACAGACAACTGGCACAAAAATGAAGCAAAAGGAAGAGAACAAAAGAATCACCTTCTACTGCTTTTTCTATAAAGACCAAAAGAAGTACAACTGAACACAAAGAAATATTTACCCCACACAGGAAACAAAGAATGGCTCAGAATAATGAGCAGAGTGGGGAAAAATTTTAAGCCACAAGATGGGCTACTTCAAAATCAGAAATAACGAAAACCCCACTAGCACAAACAGGAAACTAAACTAATACAACCTGACTCTGAAGAACAGGCTATTTCAGAAGGAAAACCCAAAACTGCAAGGGTCTAACAATTAAAGAAACAGAAAAACACAGCTGAGCAGGATACATAAATACATCTCAAACATCAAGCAAGAGCAATGCTACTCTTCTGAAAAAGAAAGCTGACCCAATCTGACCTTGAGTAAAGGTTGCGGTATGTATGTCAACATTTTGAATCCACTGAAGGGTGAGATAGAGAAACCCAACATTTCCAAGAAGAAGGATAAGCAAAGTCTCAGAGAAGACAAGGGAAGAGAGGTCACCCAACCTCAAACAAAATGCAGGAATGAGAGGTGAAGGGGAATAAAAAATGATGTTCTTACAGAAAGCCAAAACATAAAAAAGTAGTAAGAGAACCCTTCTAGTCTGCCTAACTGCAAGAGAGCACCTAGCACTGGAGGAGTGAAAGGGAAAAGCTGCCTCCAGCTGTCTGTGAGAGCTGTGACACAGTACAACCGCATCCAACTCAAGGGAACGTGCCCAACTCCAGATAATAACCTCACACGTGTCCCTCTGACCAATCACCACCACTCTGCCACCACTGTCCCTTGCAAAGAGCAGCAACCTGTTCAGCAGGGAAAACTCCAGGAGTCAGGGGGGTGGAGAAGGGAAGGAAAAGCTACCCCTGGAAACAAGATGACTCCAGTGGGTCTACACCAACAGAATACAGCACCTATTGAACTCCTATTCCCTAGATACAGACAGAATAAAAACACCAAAAAAAATTTTTACAACCAAAAAATAGAAAATGAGGTCAAAATCTCTTTCTGACAATGGGTACTGGGCCTACTGAACAACTCAGTATTAACTGAAAGGCAAAGACCAGAAGTCAAAGCCCGGCCAAGCCTCCTGATAACCACTCCTCCTTACTCTGTGAATCATGGTGGAGAGAGCCTCCAGGCCAGAAAAAATGGTTAAAGGCCCAAATGCCCAGAGCAGGACAGAGCTCAGTGGAGAGGATGAGATTCTATGCTAAGCCTGTCAAAAAGTAACACTTCCCTGCTAAGGGAGGGGAGGGAGGGAAGGAAGGAGACTCCTGGAAGCAAAGCACCTAACTAGAGCCCACAGGGCTCAAATCATGCCCTGCCCAGGAGAAAAGAACTTGAAGAAAATCACCTCCCCCACTCATGTAGTGTCAAGGGCCTTTCCAAAGGTGCCTCTGGTCAGATTTACAACCTCTCCTAATTATTTAAATGGCCAAAATATAACAGGGACATATTTATGGCCATTCATTCCTAGTTGTATCATAGAAAAACATATTCTCACTCATTTCCTATCATTTGCCTAAAACACATGAAATTTCTTTCCCTACACTGCAGTTATGAAATCAGGATAAGAACTTTTCTCCCTATGCAGAATCAAGCAGAGAATACCACCCTTAAATTCAGAATGCCAAGATGTGGTGCATTTGGGCAGGCACGCCACACTTCGCATACTCAGGGATTTGGGAGGCATGCAAGGATGTCATTCTGCTTATTCAGTAGGCAAATGACAGCCCAAAGAGTGGCCAGAACTGGCCATTTATCAATGATTCCTCTGCTGTTTCTAAGCCCGAAGAGTTACCAACAACAGTAATATATAACTCTATTCTTACACATACAGGTCCCCAATATACCCCAAAACTAAAACTTTTCTAACTTTCTGTACACTGTATAGGTAAAGGACATGATTTTATCCGAGAATACAAACTTACGTATATATGTAAGCAAATGCATACATCATCATGAGAATCTGTTTAACCAAAACAGAATCCGAACAGCAAAAAATAGAAAGCATACAAATGTCCCCTAAAAGCTCCAAAGAAATGTTTGGATCCCACAAGAGACAACACCAGGGCCAAAGGAAGGTTCTAGTGCAAAGAGCATATGAGCAACCTCTTCAGAGGGCAGCGTGGGTGTCTATACCCCCTTTCTGAATGGAAAGGCATACAGCTTCTCCCTGCCCAACCAATATGAATACTATCTGAGCAAACTAGAAAAAGCCAAGGTAATAGGCTCACTAAACATGGCTGACTGGGAAACAGAAGCCATAAAGAGGACAGGCGTCCTCTCAAAAAAGAATTGGGAAGTTTATTTCCAAGGAACCATCAAGGACTCTTGAGTGTGAAATGGGCAGTCTCCTTCTTACTGCACAGAAGCTGCTAATTAAAACACCAAAAACAAGGGCACATGCATGACCCTTTCCTCAGAGGAGTAGTGTCAACTGGTGAAACTGTCCCCTCCTAAGATGCAAGAGTCAACTGGAAGCAAAAATTACTCTTGTTTTCCTCAGACACATAAGTCATTATTGTGGCCCTTTCTACTCAAGTATTAGGTACAACGGAAGCCCTGCCCTACATCTTACTGGGGCGCCCACCCTTACCCAGACAACCAACTCCGAGGAGAGAGTAAAGAGACCGTGTCAGGGGAGCTAGACAAATGGGAAAAGGAGCGCAGAAATGCCCAGTTTTTTCCATAAGAAAAAGAGGGCAACTCAAAGGGTATTCAGGAAATGAGCTCATCCTAACCCAGGAAAGTGTGCAGAGAGTGTACATTAATCTGGAAGAAGTGTCTGCTTTCCTATTTAGAAATGACTTCAGAGCTGCACAGGCCCCCACTGTCCACTGAATGAGGATGAACACAGACAGCCCGAGTCCCCTTGTCCAGGCAGAAAGGGTCAATGGACAGTGTGCAGAGGCCCCAAAAGGTTCCGAAGAAGATGAGAAGACCAGACGGACCCCTGTGCCAAGGAAGGATCGGGGTCACGGAAGGTAAAGGGCAAGGGAGTGTGGAGATCCTCACTTGCCACAGAAACGGAGACCCCACCCTCCTGGCTATAAGGGTGCAAGGGCAAGAGTAGGATGTGAACGGCGGCGAGGGGCGGGGATGCTGCGCAGGCCCCCATCCCTCCCTAGGAGACGAGGGGGAGGGGTCACACGAGGCCCTTCGGCCGAGGGACGCTTAGCAAGAGGGGGTCCCCCTGGTGGGGAGCAGCACGGGGACCCCTTCCTGCTCGGGAGGAGCCCACAGCGCTGGAGGGGATGCCGTAGAGAGTACGTTTGGCCCTGCCCGCCGGAGAGCAGGGGGCCGGCGAAGGCTGAGCGCTGGCCGCGGCCGCCCGACGGTGACCAGCCCGGACCAGTAGGGCGCGGGGCCGGGGGGGCCGAGGCGGATAAACTTTCCGCCCCGCGGCCCCCACCCCGGACCCGGCGCGGGGGGCGCGGGCCGCGCCGCGGGCTCGGGAGCGGCGGGGATGCCCAGTCCGGGTGGGGGAGGCGCCGGCCCTCCGCCGGCTCCTCCTCCTCGCTGGGCCCGGCCCCCGCCCCGCGCGCCCCCCGCCCCCTCCAGCCCTAGACCGCCCCCGGGGGTGGGGTGTGGGGCGCCGCGCTCCGCCGGCCCCGCGAGTCACCTCAGGACTCGGCCGCGCTCCGCCCCCCCCCACCCCGCCGGCCCCCTTCCCGGCCGGGGCGCCCGCCCACCCGCCGCGCCCCCGCGCTCCCGCCCCGCGCAGCCGATGCCCGGGATGTCCGGCGGGGCCGAGTCCCGCCGCCCGCCGCGCCGCCCCCCGGCCCCTCGCGCTCCGGCTCTTACCTTCCGGCTTGTTTTCGGCAGCCATTTCCCCTCCGCGCGCCACATCCTCCTCCTCCTCCTCGCGACCGGGACCCCGAGCGCGCGCCTCGTACCGCCGCCGCCGCCGGCCCAGCCACCCCGCCGCCGCCGCGCACCCGCCCTGGCCCCGCCCCACGGCCCACGCACAGCGCCCGTTGGGCCGCTCGACTGCCACTCATTGCACCCGCCGCCAATCGCCCCGCACCAGGGATCTCACTACTCTCCGGGAGGAGCGTCCTATCCATCCGACCCATTGGCTGGTCACCACCCAAAGGGCTGAAAAGATTGGTCAAGGATCAACGCCCCCTCCCCACCCACTCCCAGGAAAGCCCGCCTTCCCAACCTAAACAAAGCTTCCCAGTGGCCAGAGCCCGAAAGAACTGTCCAATAAGAATAGGGCCGACACGGAATATTTCCTCGAGGCCGAGACGTGCCGTTTTGATTGGGCATCACTACAGTGTTTCCCAGGCCGTCCAGGCCAATCAAAGGGGGTTCCCGGAACTCGGGAGCGGCGAAGGGAAGCCCCGCCCCTAAGCGTGACCGTCATGAGGAAGGCTCTCGCCCATTGGCACGCTGGGGCTTTTCCCGCGTGCTCCCGGGGCTGAAGGACGTTCCCGGGGAAGCCGCTGCCGGCGCGTGGGGTCCCGGTAGCTGAGGAGGACGCGCTGGGATCTCCGGGATCCCGCAGCCTGCCGCTGTCGGCGTGGTCCGGGGCCCCGGGGGCCTCGGCTCTGAGGTCTGCCGAGGCACCGCGCTCCCGAGCCGATCGGCCCTGAAGTCCGGGCGTCGCTGCCGGCCGCGGGGGAAGGGCGCGCGCCTCCCGCCAGACCCGCCCCGCCCCGCCCGTGCCCCGCCCCCTCGGCCCGCGCGGCCGCGTCCCCACGGCCCCAGGCGCGGCCGGCTTGCGCCCGCCTTCCGCTCCCCGCCCCCGGAGTGCTCCGCTGTCCCCTTTTCTAGCGGCTTAAAATACTGAAACTTTATTTTGGTCACGTTGCCCATGTGACCCACGGAGCCGATGACTCATTATTGCCTGTCCCAGGATGAGGCCGCTGAACAAAATCCTAGAGAAACGCTCAACCTCGGCGAGCCTGGTTGGAGGACGAGGCAGATCAAGTTTTCTTTTTTCCTGCAATGCTTGGCTTCATTCAATTCGTGGCTTTTCCCAGTAAATATTCCAGCGTCCTCTGCACTCACGCTGTGTGCGGGAATTGTTCTCTGCGAAATGGGGAGTCAGGTTTCAGGCGAGGAAAGATCCTAGAAACAGAAGGGACAGAGCCTCAGCTTTGCTGGAAACTCGTCCACATCTAGTGCAGAGAAGCCCCAAGCCAAGCGAGGTGGCGGTATGGAAATGCCCCCTGTCCAGAGAAATTCAAGAATTCTGCACGTGGGCAGGTAATACCGGCGGTGAAGGAGAGGGATGGGATCAAAAAAAAAAGGAAAGGTTGAATAGGAAGCAAAGCTCCAACCCCTCACTGTAATTTTGTGCGGTTTGCAGTGAGAGCGTTTCGTTCTTCTGCATTTTATTTTTCCTTTTGCTGCTGTTGGTGACAACCAGCAGAATCAGTGAAAAGTCCTCGTTCAACTGTTTTGGCATTAAGATTGACTGTCAAAGTGAATTTTGTGCCAGTCCTAACAACATGTGTTCTTTTTCTGTTCTTCGCAAGTGAGAATTTCTTACGTTTTCCACAAGTAAAGATGTCCCAAAAGAATGTTTTGTATTGTACACTCATTCTTCAACAAACTTTCATTTTACAAGCCTCAAATTTTGCAAAATCTTAACAACTAGAGTACAATATTTTATCGATTAGCATTCTTAATAGCACCTATGTTGACGATTTGTGTGATGAAACGAATTCTTGTAAGTTCTGGTGGCATTGTAAATTAGTATAACCCTTTCAAGAAGCAATTTTACAGTGTGTATTAAAAGACATAAAAATGTCTGCATCTTTTGACCCAGTAATCTTACTTCTGGGAATCTATTCTAAGGAAATAACACTAAATGCCAAAAAGCTATATGAGGGTATTCTTCACAGGATGGCTGTATTTATTACAACAAAAAAATTGGAAGCATCCTGTGTGTGCTAATGTTGGGTATTTAGTAACTAAATTGTGTTATATTTACACAGTTGGACATTATCTGGGTCACAGACATCAGAAAGGAAAGCTTACCATTGGGGGGGGGGGGCAGTATTCAAAATTATGCTGTTCCATTCTTCTTAGTAAAGTATCACAAGAATGGAAAAGCAAGTATCCAGTGTCCTCAATACTAACATGAAGCCAGTAGACGATCTAATACATGCCCACACAAGAAAAAAACTCAATTCAATTCAAGAAGGGGTAAGGGGGAGGATTGGTGTGCTCCCACTCAGTGGGCACTGATAAAGGTATTCAGCACACCTCCTGGGGGCAGGAACAACTACAACAGAGATTCCACCTAACAAACCCAAACAGTATAACCTAACTGTACTCTGTCGGGGTCACCTGACATTTTAAAAAAATAAATAAAAAAAATTTTTTAATGAAACAAAATTATGGGGTTATAATACATGATGTGATGATAGGTATAGAACACTGCATTTTCAAAAAAGTTTGATATAAAGTAACACCCGAAAAATGACATTTGGGGATTATGAGTGGTTTTCTTACTATCTGTATTTTGTATGATACAGCCATAATATAACTATGCTGCTTTTATAATTAAAATGCATAAATAGTTCCAGCCAGTGCCTACTATGAACCAGACATTGTATTAGATTCCAAGAACATAAAGATGGATGGAGTGTCTCCAAGGGGCTCACAGCCTAGCAAGATTAACAAGCATAAGCAACAGCAGGATGAGGTGCAATGGGAACACAGGGGAGGGTAATGACTATCACCTACACCTCTAAAGCACCTCACCATTACCATTGAAATCACCTTAGACCCAGGGCCTTACAGCTGTACAGCGGTTGTCAAAGTGCAGCCCATGGGCCTCAGTGGAGGAAGGAGGTATCCATAAGACTCTTTCAGGCTACCCACAAGGTCAAAACTATTTTTATAGTAATACTGTGTCAGTCTCTCACCTGTGTGCACCAAAGTTTTCCAGAGGCTACGTGATGTGTGATCTCACAACAGCCTGTGCGAAGAAGTAGATATGAAGGTCTAGCTATCAAATCAGACATTAAAGAGGTTGCAAAACTGGAAAATAACACCAGTCTTATCACTAACTTATTTTTGTTTTGGAAAATACAGTTTTCCTCACTAAAAATATGATTTATATAACATATAATTATTATTAATAAGGAATATTTTAAATTGCTCAGTTTTAATTTCAAATTCAGTATATAACTATAGATAAACTAACAATTTATAACAATCTATAGTTACACAGTAACTGTAGATAAACTAACACACATAAACCCAAATTCTTTGGAGTCTTCTAAGTATATAAAGGGATCCTGAGACCAAAGAGTTTGGGAGCCACTGAGCTAGAGAACGAGATGTGGGGGGAAGGAAGGGTGGTTGGTTGGTGTTTGTTTTGTTTGCTTAGGGAGGGTAACCAAGAGATGGGGGCAAGTAACTGAAAGCCTCCTGAGTTCCTAAATGAGCCCATTCATCCATCCTAACATTGAGTCCCTGCCTACCTGGGCCTTAATGTTCTTCAAGGAACGAATGTTACTCTCCAGAAACAGTGCTTATATGGTAAATAACAGGGATATTACATTATTACCTCTTTAACCACAAAAATATTTGCAAAAGCACCTCCTTTCCTGGTCAGCTTTCTAAAGTAAAGTGGCTATTTATTATTACTGGTGATGATAAAAATAAAAGTGCTTGAACATGCTTCCTTAAATTGAAAAGTTACTGAAGCTTCCATAATACTGGATTGGGAGAGGGACGCCTAGGCCGAACCCATTTCAGAAGCTTAAACACTCCTCAAAGTGAAGCGCAGAGTACCAAGCTCATTTTCACTCAGCTTGGGGACAGGAACGAAACAAATTGTTCTACCTATGACTTCCTTCATCTCACTGGAGCTGTGTGGTTGAAAGTAGCAATATCCAAAATTTTCTCTTCCACAAAGTTTCTCCCCTTGCCTTCCCTTTAATTATTTTTTGTAAATTTTGAGATAATTAGATTTGCATGCAGTTGTAAGAAATAATACAGAGAGATTGCTATGTGTCTTTGCCTCTTCGAGGTAAAACATAATGAAAACTTCTGGGTTTCTTTGAAGTTTAACCGCATACTGCAGTTTTCCTGCCAAGAGTCAGCTTTCCTCATGTCTGCACCTCACCCACTTCCATTTAGCAATTATTTCAGACATTATAATCTATGTCAACTATCAGTATGCAAGTATAAAGACTTGTCAGATTCCCCAAATATACTGAGATACTTGGGCCTCGCAGGCTTGAATTTCAGTTCATCTAAATGTAATTTGAACATGAAAGAACTGATTTGCGGCCCAGGAATCTGCCGAAATTTTGAAATGAATCAGTAGTTTCATTTGTTCAATATTCACTTTACTGACAGTACCTCCGAGGACCAGCCACACCGTGTCTGACAGTTTTATTTTCCTTTTAGCAATTAAAAGCTAGAACAGAACATTATCCTTCTCGTTGGGGTTCCAAGAGATGTTACTTAAACAACAGTTATAATCATAAAGCTTTCCCACATTGCCCAGCTACTGCATAAAACACACCTGAATGCACTTGCTCTCCAGGGACCCTCCCCGGAGTTACATTGAAATGCCTTTGATGGAATGTATCTCACCTTCATATGCTACTTAAAGAATCACTCCAGTTTTTCCTGAACTTTCTCTTTAAACTGGAGTCTTTCCACCTCCTCTTGAGTCTTCTGGCATTTCCACCTCATAGTTCTTACTGAATTTGGACCCAGGACCAAAGCAATGGCTTCTTTTCTAAAGGAGGAAAAGGTTAGAGAGATCATATGGGCACCGATGAAAAAAGCTACATGACCTCCAACGTCAACAGTTACAGGACACCGGAATCCCACCTCTGCGTACTGAAGGCAGCAATCTGATTGGAGGGAGGGGGCAAGGGGACTTGAGCACCTGCAAATCAAAACTCAACCTGCCTTTCCCTGGTCTGTTGACTTGGGTGGTTCCAGGCAGCTGAAATCGAAAGGTTGCTGCATCAGGCTTTTTTTTTTTTTTTTTTTGCAGTTTTTGGCCAGGGCTGGGTTTGAACCCACCACCTCCGCCATGTGGGGCCGTTGCCCTACCCCTCTGAGCCACAGGCGCTGCCCTTGTTCAGCATCCCTAAATGTAGTTTGTGTTCCTACTTACTTGACCAACACTTCCAAATGTAGTTTTCAACTCTCACTCTTCCAAGGAAACTTCGTTTAGTTGTTGAAAGTAAAATGACCTATCAAAACGCCAGAAGGGAAAAGCTGCTGGTGTGTCACACTGTTGTCACGGGTGGTCACTGAGCAGCATCCGAGGAGAACCACACCGGTCCCATCCCAAATAAACAGGGTGTGAGTGCAAAGGCATTTGTCATTAGGCTTTCCATTTTTCAAATAAGGCAAGCAATTTATTTTTCTTTAAGTATTAAGCTGTGGGATACTGTGCAGCCATTAAAAAATGGAAGTGAGTCAATGTATGTTGCTGTGGAAAGATCTCCAGCTTAAATATTTAACTAAAATAACAGTAAGATGGGCGGCGCTGGTGGCTCAAAGGAGAAGGGCGCTGGCCCCATATACCGGAGGTAGTGAGTTCAAACCCGGCCCCGGCCAAAAACTGCAAAAAAATAAAAAATAAATAAAGTAACACTAAGGCACAGAGTGGAAGATGTGCTATTCCCATACGTATATTTAAAAAAAACAGATACTATAGTCCCAGCTGCTCAGGGGGCTGAGGCAAGAGAATCACCTAAGCCCAGGAGTTGGAGGTTGCTGTGAGCTGTGTGATGCCACGGCACTCTACCAAGGGCGATAAGGTGAGACTCTGTCTCTACAAAAAAAAAAAAATAATAAGATATAAGGTTTACTGCATATATATTCTACATGTACAGAAAACATTTCTGGAAGAATAACACAAAATTTATTTTTTGCCCATGGTTACCTTTAAGGATGAGGCAGAAAAAAAAATAAGCCTTACTCATTTGATATGGTTTAAATTGTTTTAACGTGCATCCATTCAACAAATTTGTATTGTGTGTGTACAACATGCAAAGTTGTTAGCTGTTAGTTTTAGTTCTAGGTGCAGAGTGTACAGCAGTGAACAAAACAGAGAAAAATCCCTGCCGTCAGGGAGCTGACAAGGATGAGAGACTCCAGGTTGAAGGGCAGATAATGCTAACTGCTCAGAGAAAGTCATGTGAGAAGGTGGGATGATGACTTTGCCAGAGGGTCGAGGAAGTCCTCTGAGACCTGGGAACAAGCATGAGGTGATGGGTGGGGCTGAAAAACATTCCAGGCAGAGGAAACAAGGGGCTGAAAAACATTCCAGGCAGAGGAAACAAGGGCAAAAGCCCCAAAGCGGAGTGACACTCGGTGTAGTACAGGAGCTACAAGGAGACTGGGTGGAAAGAGTGCTGGGATGTAAATCCAGGGGGGAAGCAGGACTTCCAATTCCATGGTGAAATCTTTGGCTTTATTCTGAGGGTACTAGGAACCCAGTGAGGTATTGAGTAGGGAACATATGTCACTGCTATTTTAAAAGGATTACAGACATCAAGCCTTGATGGTATCTTAGATGAGGGGTATTAGTTTCTAGTGGCTGCTGTGACAAATTACATCGTGACTTAAAACTACAGAAATGTATTTTCTTACAGGTGTGGAGGATGGAAGACCAAAATCAGTTTCACTGGGCCAAATGAAGATGTTGGCAGGGTCACACTCCCTCCACAGGCTCCAGGGGGAATCCATTCCTTGGCTCTTCCAACTTCTAGTGGCTGCTGGCATTCCTTGGCCTGTAGCCACATCACTCCAGTCTCCAAAGCTAGCATCTTCAAATCTCTGCCTGCTCCGTCTTCACACTGCCCTCTCTCTTCTGTGTATGTGTCAAATCTCCCTCTGCCTCTCTCTTACGAAGATACATGTGATGATATTTAGGGCCCACTCAGACCATCTAGTTTAACCTCACCCATCTCAAAATCTTTAACTTAATCGAATCTTCGAAATCCCTTTTCCAAATAAGATAACATGTACAGGTTCCAGGGATTAGTTATCTTTAAGGGTCATTATTCAGCCTACCATACCAAGGGTTAGCAAATTTTTTCAGTAAAGGATGCGATAGTAAATATTTTAAGCTTTGTGTCCGAGACTCTGAGATCTCTGTTACAACTACTCGCCTCTGCCATTGTAGCAGAAAAACAACCATGGCAATATGCAAACAGATGGGCAAGCCTATGTTCCAGTAAAACCTTATTCACAAGAACAGGTGAAAAGTTTTAGACTAAGATTTCAGTCTTAAGAAGTAGATGGATTTAGGATGTATACTGGAAAGTTGATTGCTCCAGTTTTGGTGAAGGATTGAATATGAGATCTAATAGAAAGGAATGCATTTGAGCCAATGTTTGACTTGGGGCTTTGGCCTGAACAATTGAGTTAAAGGTCTTACATTTCAAGACTGAGGGAGGAGCAGAGTTGGGAGAGACTGGGAATCCAGAATCCCACTTTCAACCTGCTAATTCTGAAATGCCTATTAGATATCCAAATGGTGATATTGTGCATCTGAGGCACAGAGAGGTAATGGTTAGGGATACACATTTCAGGGTAGTCAACATTCATTGGTATCTAAAACCATGGGGCTGGGTAAAATTTCCAAAAGGAGGGAACATAATTCACTTTTACTTGATCGTAAGTGTCAAAACAATAAAAATCAGGACCCTCATACGAACACAAAGTGAAAATGTGTCAAGAATTTTTCTCAGCTCTTTAATTAATGAGGAAACCAATAAGATGTTAAGACCAGTTCCAAGGAGAGTTTGAAGAACAGAAGTCTCTTTGTAGGAAAGCAAGAATGCTTACTAATTAAAATTGGTTAATATCCTACAGGACCATAAAGCATCATGTTTGGGGTTATCTTTTCTATGGGGCAAAACTCAGTTGCATCTATAGGCAAGGATCATCTGCATTACTCTCTGTTTATATTTCTACCTAGTCTGTAGAAAGGCAGTTAAAGGAATTCACCCCTTTAGAATCCCACAGATAATCTACAAAACACCTTGCTGAAAAAAAAACCAGTAATCTCTTGCTCATTCCCAAGTCTCAGATAATTTTTCCTGGCACTGTCATTTAACAAACACCTTCTAAGAGATTGTCACTGCTCTGTGCTATGAAGGTACGTCACTGAATAAAACACATCCTGCTCTCTTGGTGCTTATGTTCCAGTGGCGGGCAATAAACATAGTAAATAAAGACATTTTACAGTATGTGAAGGTCATAAGTGGTATGGAAAAAATTAAAAGTAGAGCAAGTTAAAGATACCAGGAGAACCAGCGTTGGAGGAGTGCAATATTAACTACGAACGGTCCATGTAGACATCTTAAAAAATTGACATCTGAGCTGGGCGTTGTGGCGGGCGCCTGTAGTCCCAGCTTACTCGGGAGGCTGAGGCAAAAAGAATCGCCTAAGCCCAGGAGTTGGAGGTTGCTGTGAGCTATATGACGCCACAGCACTCTACCGAGGGTGATAAAGTGAGACTCTATCTCTACAAAAAAAAAAAAAAAATTGACATCTGCATAATGCACAGGTACATGTCGGATCTATTAGTATAGAGTATAAATGTCTTAACACAATAACTAAGTAAACAAGAGACAAGGTATATATTAACCAGTGTGATGTTAGCATTCCTAATTCTATATAAAATCAGCACATTGTACCCCGTAAATGCATTCATGTATACATGATCTATGTGTTTATGATTTAATTTTAAAAATTGACATCTGAGTAAGACGTAAAAGTAAGTTAGCCATGTTAGCCATAAAAGGTGTTTAGAATTTCTATGAGGTTAATTTTTTTTCACTGTTGAAAGAAAAACGCATAAGTAAAAAAGTCTGAATCACAAATCGACTCAAAACAGTTTGTTTTCCTGCCTGCAACATGTTCTTTCAAGACTGAAGCATACTCTGATGCTCTGGGTATGAGAGAAATGTTAAATCAGAATAATTTTAAGAAAGCTGATCTTTTCACCCTTTCAGAATGAAAATCGACTCTTCTTTTTTATTGGAGGAGACTCCCATCTGCCTTGCTATTCCACCCACAAAGAATCAGACTGCCTGTGTGACAATGGTTGAAGGAAAAATTAAAATTTTAGTAGTAAATAATCAAAAATAGGTTTCTAGAAAGAGAACTTCCCAGTTAATGAAAATGCTGTACTTGAGTAGATCTGGGACTCCTGGTCTGATTTCTAAAACCCTGGTGTAGTAAATGTATGAAAATGAAGTTTTGTTTCTCTGCTCTCTTTTTGGGAGGGAAAGGGGGGAGTTGGCATTATTTCTATTTTAATTCGAACTGTGGAAAGTGCAGCCTTAAGACTAGTGCAAAGACTTCTCAAAGCAGAATTTTCTCAGTGACAAAAGATTTCTTTCTTTTTCATCTTGTCAAACATAATCACTCACAGATAAAGTCAGTTTGCTCTTTTGCCTTCATGTTGGGCTATTTCCTTTTGCCAGCTGACTAACGTTTTCTAGGGCAGGTTGGAATTAATCATTCAGCACCCTGAGATTTTTCAGGCCAGCCAGAGCTGAGGATTAGAAACAATAAGATACCCAGTTCACCCTCTAACAAAAGACTCGATAAGGGGTGGATCGTAAGACTATGTTAGAAAAAAACAATTCGGGGAATTTTACCAAAGAGCCCAATCTCGATTTTCCAAATCTGGAAAACCTTATTCTTTGGTAACCCCAACTAGAAAGAAGTCTTTTGTGCTAATTTATTCTAGAAGTGGTATCCATGTCTCCCTTCCCCTTGTCATTCAATCTGAGTGCAATTCTTCGTCTTATCTCTGGGCCCCCTCGGGCCTCCCAGGAACTTCACCAGAAATACCCCAGTTCCTGCACATCTGTTCTAGCACCTCTAAGGCCCGAGTGTTGATAGTCCATCCAGCATTGTCAAGTGACCTGAAACACCATGTTCTTTCTGCCAGGGTGGTGTCTTAACTGGGCACTTCTGCAGAGCCAGCTGGGTCTGCCTTTGCTACCAAAAACAAAAAAAAGCCATTTGCCTTCCTCAGTCTGGAGGTTCAAGATCAAAGACAGAATGTGGTCCCCTGTGCAAACCCAGGAGCAGTAGGAAGGGACCAGCCAGCACTTTTAGGCGGCCCGGCCAGGGTGCTAGAACAAATGTCGGGGGATATTTGCTGCAAAGAGGCTCCAGAAATAATGTAAAATTGTCCTGTCCTTTTAAAAATGGAAAATGCCTTGGCAGGGTGATATATTATTTGCCTGGCTGCATTTTCTCTCTGTCTCCGTCAAGGCTTGAAAAGTACTGGTACTTCTGCCTCCTCAAGCAGAGCTTGGTGTAACTGGACCACGGCTAATGCCTGTACCATGCAAATGAAGAGAGAAACTGTTGTTTCCTTTGATGTGTGTGACTAAATACTCAAAGGGGATATTTTCCCTTCGATCCTCCAGTGGATAGAGCCTCTTTTAAGATACCTGTTGGCTCCCTCTTCCCAATGGCAACTGAAGTCATTCCGGCACTGCTGGTGGAGGCTGGGCACAGCCGTGATGAATGCCTTTCTCCGGGAAGAATACCCTCTCGGCGTTTGCAATGATTGTTAAAGTTCTGGGGGAATTTAAGAAGCATGAAAGGCACGTTAATGATGGGTATCCACAATGAGCCAGCCAGGCTTGCCTCAGAAAGTGCACAGAGCACATTCTGGGAGTAGAGTCGGGGAGGCAGATGAGTCACAGCCAAGATTCACCCAGGCTGCAGTTCTTTCCAGTGCCCCGCAGCCGACAGGGCTTGGGGGGCTGCCCCCTGCATGCTGACCATTCAGTCCCTGCCAGAAGGTGAGGCGATGCGTGCAGCGCGGTGGAATCCAAGCTCTTGTCTGAACCCGGGTACTCTCTGGAGATACACACGCCAGAAAATCAATAGCCCTGAGCCCGGTCAGAGCCTCCAAATCGGCTACGCTGGATGCCTGGGACTGCTTGGTTAGCATGATTACAATCCACCTGGGTTACTTTTCTTGAATGCCCATAGCACACACAAGGCAATCTACAAGATGAGCTTCTATCTAAAAGTGATGAGAATTTAAAAAAACACATCTGGAACCATCTATACATCGTGATTTAGGTTGCTAATTTATTTTTAATGCATGTTCTATTACCTTTTTTCTTGATAAACATCACTTTGGAGGTTGGATATTAGACGGTAGCTCCATGACTATAGGGATTTTGTTACAGTCACTGCCCTGTGCCTCGTGCACAGGTAAACACAGGACAGTGCAGGCAGTAAATAGTGAATGAACCAGTGAGTGAATGCCAGCCCAGAACTGGGCAAAGAAGGCAGGCTGCTGCCCAGGCTGGTGATTCCTACAGAGAATTCAACCTGTTCCGTGGTTAGACACTGTATCAGTTTGCTCCAGCTGCCATAACAAAACACAACAGTCTGGGGAGCTTAAACAAAAGACATTTATTTTCTCATAGTCCTAGAAACTGGAAGGCTAAGATCAGTGTGCCACAGCAAGTTTTTTTATTTTTATTTTTTTTGGGGGGGGATTCTTTTGTTTGTTTTGACCGTTTTGTTTTTTTTTTTGTTTGTTTGTTTTTTGTTTTTGAGATAGGGTCTCACTCTGCCACCCAGAGTGCAGTGGCATCATAACTCACAAAACCTTAAGCTCCTGGGCTCAAGTGATCCTCCTGGCTCAGCCTCCCCAGTAGCTGGAACTATAGGTGTGAGCCATCATACCTGATAAATTTTTTATTTTATTCATTTGTTTATTTTTTGAGACAGAATCTGACTTTGTCACCCTTGGTAGAGTGCAGTGGCATCATGGTTCACAACAACTTCAAACTCTTGGGCTCAAGCAATGCTTTTGCCTCAGCCTCCCAGGTAGCTGGGACTTACAGGCACCTGTCACAATGCCCAGCTTTTTTTAGAGATGGGGTCTCACTTTTGCTCAGGCTGGTCTTAAACTTGTGAGCTCAAGGGATCCACCCACATTGGCCTCCCAGAGAGCTAGAATTACAGGTGTGAGCCACCACACACCCTAATTTTTAATTTTTTGTAGAGATGGGGTCTTACTGTGTTGCTCAGGCTGGCCTTAAGCTTGTGGCTTCAAACAATCTTCCTATCTCAACATCCCAAGTGCTGGGATGACAGGCAGATTTTTTTTTTTTTTTTTGTAGAGACAGAGTCTCACTTTATGGCCCTCGGTAGAGTGCCGTGGCGTCACACAGCTCACAGCAACCTCCAACTCCTGGGCTTAAGCGATTCTCTTGCCTCAGCCTCCCGAGTGACAGGCAGATTTTTAAAACAAAAGAACACAGGTTTCCTTTCCTGCTGAATCAGAGAAGGCTCCATTTTCTGGGTCTTTCATCCCACATTTGGTCAAACATGTCATGGGAGTATCCTTTGCACATAAACCGCAACATGCTGTAGTTTGTCTTTTAAGATCATGGGTCCTTGTTCTGTAGTTCCCACATATGGTCCTGGCATAACTGAATCTGTGTCCTGAGACGCCGTGAGAGAAGCTCCTGGGACAGAGCAGTGCTGGGTGCCCTCCTGGCTCCACCCTCACATGTTGTGTCACATGGGGCAGGTCCCTTGATATCGATGAGCTTCATCTTTAGAAAGGGCTAACAGCACTCTGGGAAGCCAAGGTAGATGGATCACCTTTTCAAGACGAGCCTGAGCAAGAGCAAGATCCCATGTTTACTAACAATAGAAAAACGAGCCAGGTGTTGTGGCAGGTGCCTGTAGCCCCAGCTACTCAGGAGGCTGAGACAGGAGGACCACTTGAGTCCAGGGGTTCGAGGTTGCTGTGAGTTATGGTGATGCCACGGCACTCAACCCAGGGCACAGGGTAAAAAAAAAGAAAGGGCCCATACTTCCTCACCGTACCACTGAGATAATCCCACAAGGCCACATGTCTATTCTTAAACAAGAATGCGTGTACCTGCAGAGGTGAATACGACTCAGGGTAAACAAGGGGCATCTGCCTGGAGCATGGGTGTAAAATGTGATTTTTAGATTGAAATGAGCACAGGTGCATTAGGAAGCAGAATGGAAAGTTGGCATGAAATGCAAAGAGAAACTGAAGATTTCAAATTAACTATGTCCTTGTTGCAATCTACGTGTCCTTACCATCCCTGGCACTTTGGTAGAAAAGTTCAACCAATGCTGTGTGTGAGGCTGCTCTCCATGTTCTGAGGTGGAACAACTGCCAAGATATGTTACAAAGCAGAAAAAAAATTCCAGGCACAGAACCAGGTGTTACCATATGTTTTAGAAAAAAAAAAAAAAGCAGAGGAGTGGGTATATTTATAAATCCTTGGGAATTCAGAAAATACTTGTGAGAGATACATGAGAAATCGTCACAGGACGTGGAGTTAAAGACGAAGGGGGGACATTGAGACAGGAGTGGGAAAAAGGCTTCTCACCTCAAACCCTTTGGTACTATTTGACTTTTCCTAATACGCCTGTACTACCTATTTTTAAAAGTCTGTCATTTTTAAAAGCAGCAGATCTGCTTTTAAAATTATCATTATTCAAATGATAGTTATCTTCTGAAAAATACAAAATATTGAACAATAATTATTAAATATTTTGAGTAATAGTGCACAGAAATTGAGTAACTGGGGAATTAAAATTTTAAATTTCTTCTCTCCTTCGCATCTGAAAATTCTTTCTCTGCTATTCCTACTCATCATGTCTAGGGGGAAAAAATGCATCAGATCTCACATCCTGTAAGAGTCTCCTTACAAATAACATTTAATCATAAAAGTTTAGCTCTAAGACAGAATATGAATCATGTTAATTCCTTCAGTAGGCACCTACAGGACACGCATGTGGGATACAGACACTGATGTGTGATCACGCATGGAGAAGGTACGGGGCAGCACCTGTGGCTCAGTGGGTTGGGCGCTGGTCCCATATACCGAGGGTGGAGGGTTCAAACCCAGCCCCAGCCAAGCTGCAACAACAACAACAACAAAATAGCCGGACGTTGTGGTGGGCGCCTGTAGTCCCAGATATTCAGGAGGCTGAGGCAAGCGAATCATCTAAGCCCAAGCGCTGGAGGTTGCTGTGAGCTGTGATACCACAGCACTCTACAGAGGGCAACAAAGTGAGACTCTGTCTCTAACAATAAAATAAAATAAAGAAGGTATGAAACACATGCAGTCCATTCTCTCATTCATATATTAAACAAATGTAATCGGATGTCTTCTCCAACACTAAGCACTGTGCTTAGACCTCTTAATATAGAAGTAAATAAAAATTAGAAACGAAAAGGTTTGTCCCTGTCCCCATGCATTCTATTCCAGTGACAGAAACAGGGAAGAAAGCACATAATTACTGCAGATCTTTAAAAAATAGTTCATGTAGAGCTGGGGAAAAAACAAACAAACCCGAATAGCCAATGCAATTCTACAAAATCTGGAGACAAATCTGGAGGCATCAGTTAACCAGACTTCAAGCTATACTACAAATATATAGTGATCAAAACAGCATGGTACTGGCATAAATAGAGACTTAGACCTATGGAACAGAACAGAGAATCTAAAGATGAAACCAGCCTCATGTTGCTCTCTGATCTTTCACAAAGCAAATAAAAGCATACACTGGGAAAAAGAATCCCTATTCAACAAATGGTGCTGGGAGAACTGGTTAGCCACATGTAAGAGACTGAAAGAGGACCTCCACCTCTCACAAAAAGCAACTCATGCTGGATAAAAGATTTAAATCTAAGACATGAAGCTATAAAAATTCTAGAAGAAAATGTGCTAAAAACACTTAATGATATCAGCCTAGGGAAAGAATTTATGAAGAAGACCCCAAAGGCAATCACAGCAAATAAATGGGACCTGCTCAAGTTAAAAGGTTTTTGCACAGCTAAGGGCACAACAGAGCAAGGAACAGCCTACAAGAGATTTATTTGAGCCCAAGAGTCTGAGGTTGCTGTGAGCTATGACATCACACCACTCAACCAGGGGTGACAAAGCGAGACTTTGTCTCAAAAAATAAATAAATAAAAATAAAAAACAATACAGTATAACAACTATTTACATAGCACTTACAACGTACTAGTTTTACAAGTAAGCTAGAGATGATTTTAAAGCATACAGGAAGACATCCATAGGTTATATGTAAATACACACATTACACCATTTTATTTATTTATTTTTATTTACTTATTTATTTATTTGAGACCGAGTCTCACTATGTCACCCTCAGTAGAGTGCTGTGGCGTCACAGCTCACAGCAACCTCAGACTCTTGGGCTCAAGCGATTCTCTTGCCTCAGCCTCCCAAGTAGCTGGGACTACAGGTGCCCACCACAACACTGGGCTATTTTTTGGTTGTAGTTGTCATTGTTGTTTGGCAGGCCCGGGCTGGATTCCAACCAGCTAGCTCTGGTGTATGCGGCTGGTGCCCTAGCTACTGAGCTACAGGCACCAAGCCAATATTACACCATTTGGTATAAAGGACTTGAACTCCTTAGATTGTGGTATTCGAGGGTGGTCCTGGAACCAATCCCCCAAGGACACTGAGGAAGGTCTGTACATTGGAGAGCAGGGAGTGCTGTGATGGGAAAAAAATAAATAAGGCAGGAAAGGAGAATGAGGAGGGCAAGCATGAAGGAGGGATTACAATTTCATAAGGGGGAAAGGCAGATTGGAGCAAAGTGAGGAAGGAGCTGAGTGGCCTCTGAGGGCTGGAAGAGCTGGTGCAAAGGCCCTGAGGCCACAGCTCCCCTGTGGATGGAAGGAGAGCAGCGCTGGGTATGCCAGGGAGAAAGTAGGGGGTGTGCTTAGAGCTCAGGGCTGTGCAAGTCTAGGTGGGGCCTTGTCGGTGTGGGAGGACTTTCAGCTGGCATTCTGAAAGCAATGAGAAGCACCACGGGGGAAGGAGTGCCATTATCTGACTTGTGACCCGGAACCATCAATCTGGCCACAGCATGGAGCACAGGCAGTTGTCGGGAGGGAGATGGATAGTAAGGGGGAAGTGAGGAAACCAGCTACGAAGCAGCGGCACATTCCAGGCGAGAGGTGACCCACAAGGACGTCAGTGGAGTGACGAGCAGGAGTCAGGTTCTGAATTGATTTTGAAGGCAGAGCGGTTGGGATTTGCAGGCAGCTTGGATGTGGAGCTTGAGAGAAAGAGAAGAATCAAGAATGATTCCAAGAAAGGGGAGCACGTTTGTGGGGGAAGATTGAACGGTGGCATCACATGGCCCCAGGACCAGTGCTCTCCCTGGGTGACCTGACTCCTCCCAACACTGTTCTTCTCTCTTCACTCAGGAGGAAACATGAACTCGGGGTTTCTCTACTCCATTACAAGCCTCACAATTGAGAGCTTACTTTCCAGCTATTCACCATTGGTAGATCAAGAATAAACCTGGATGGATGTTAATTAAGTATTTGCTGGCTGGATGCCCATAGCTCAGTAGTTAGAGCACCAGCCACATGCTCAGGGGCTGAGGGGTTCGATCTTGGCCCAGGCCTGGTAAACAAACAAACAAAAAAAGCCGGGCATTGTGGCAGGTGCCTGTAGTCCCAGCTACTAGGGAGGCTGAGGCAAGAGAATTGCTTGAGCCCAAGAGTTTGAGGTTGCTGTAAGCTATGATGCCATGGCACTCTACTGAGGGTGACAAAATGAGACTCTGTCTGAATAAAAAAAAATAAAATAAAATAAACTGGTTGCTCAAGGCTCTGGGAATACAGACATGAGCCACCATGCCCTGCCCAATCCTGTCATTTAATGATTATCAGAGTCAATGTCAACGTGGCTTAGATGCCAGAAGGAAATGGCAAAGGGGTGATTTCGGTTGTTGTCATTAAAAGTAGACAGATCTGGGGCGGCGCCTGTGGCTCAGTGAGTAGGGCGCTGGCCCCATATGCCAAGGGTGGTGGGTTCAAACCCAGCCCCGGCCAAACTGCAACAGAAAAATAGCCGGGCGTTGTGGCGGGCGCCTGTAGTCCCAGCTGCTCGGGAGGCTGAGGCAAGAGAATCGCGTAAGCCCAAGAGTTAGAGGTTGCTGTGAGCCCTGTGACGCCACGGCACTCTACCCGAGGGCGGTACAGTGAGACTCTGTCTCTACAAAAAAAAAAAAAGAAAAAGTAGACAGATCTGGCTCAGCACCTGTGGCTCAAGCAGATGGGGCACCAGCCTCATACATCAGAGCTGACAGGTTCGAATCCAGCCTGGGCCTGCCAAACAACCACGACAACTACAACCCTCCTCCCCCCAAAAAAATAGCCGGGCATTGGGCAATCGCCTGTAGTCCCAGCTACTTGGGAGGCTCAGACAAGAGAATCGCTTAAGCCCAAGAGTTGGAGGTTGCTGTGAGCTGTGATGCCACAGCACTCTACCCAGGGCGACAGCTTGAGACTCTTGTCTCAAAAATAAATAAATAAATAAATAAAAGTGGACAGATCTGTAAATATGTGTCTCCTTTCAGAATATTGAGAAATCAGATGTATCAGAAATGGGAGGTGTCTCTAAGTGAACAATGTGCACCTTTGCTGATGGGCTATGCCTCAAGATCGGTGGTTCTCAAAGTGGGGTCCCTTGATTAATTGCATCAGCATTATCTGCAGATTCTGAGGTCCCACTCCAGCCCTGCTGAATCAGAAATGCCTGCAGAAGAGCCCAGCAATCTCTGCTTCAAAAGCCCTCAAGTGGGAGAATCACCGTTCCAGAGAAGCAGCTCCTCCTTTACTCTTGCCCTTTGGGAGCAGTGAACACCAGTTTGAGTAGGGAGGGATTTTTTTTGTATACCTTTGCCTTGTAGGCACCCTAAATGGAGCTTTTTTAATTTAAAAATTGGCTGTATTTCTTATAAGCAGAGGGCATCACATTCAAACATTTTGGTAGGGGCATCCCACCTATTACACACACACACGCCCAGGTGCTCTGGTAACACAACCCAGTAATGTGCGCAATTTGTGATGGTTAGGATGTCAACACTGAAACCTTTTTCCTCTGGTACAAAGTTTCTCTGCAGAGGAAAACAGTGCCAAAGATGCCAGGCATTGTTGTGTTTAGTCAAATACAAGGCTCACTTTTCCTTTTTTTTTTTTGAAACAGAGTCTTACTTACCCAGCGGCACAGCTCCCAGCAACCTCAAACTCCTGGGCTGAAGCTATCCCCCTGCCTCAGCCTACCGAATAGTTGGGACTACAGGTACCCACTGCAATGCCCATCTAATTTTTCTATTTTTAGTAGAGATAGGATCCCACTCTTGCTCAGGCTGGTCTGGAACTCCTGAGCTCAAGTAATTTACCCGCTTCAGCCTTCCAGAGTGCTGGGATTACACGGTAAGCCACCAGCGCCTGGTCACAGGGCTCACTTTTCCAATGTTCGTGTGACTGAGATAAAACCAACTGTTCTTTCGACATGGCATTATTTAATGTATCAGTGATTCTTTCTAAATAGGGTATAGGGAAACCCTTCCAAAAGCCAGCCTGCCTCACCATTTGAAATGCATGAAAACTCAGTTCTTTTTCTTTTGTGTAATAAAAGTTTGAGTCCTCCCAGCAACCTAGCTGCACGCCTAGTGAGATGCTGCTGAGCTTACCAAGTGCGTGTTCAGAAACACACAGAGAAGTCCTTTCTTACAATCCCACAGTCTGGTGGCCCATCCATCTTCTGTGACTGTCTTGCCTCCCGCTGATACGTTCTCTCGATTTGAAGGAAAATGGTGATGGCCAGGAATTTCATATGAGCAGTAGGTGCTGAGTCAGCGTTGACTGAGCAGATATTTCCTTACAGGCTCAGGGAAACAGGTCACCAGGTCGTTTCCCACCTTCTGGAGCTGGAAACGCTGGGTCAGAAAGAGAAATTGCCCACCCTAATGAGCATAAGAAGTCTGTGTCAAGGGTAGGGGGAGAATTCCCTCATTTTCTATGTCACTCCTCAGAGGCCACTTTGCCTGAGTGAAAAGAGTCCAAATTCCAGCGACAGGCTCTGGGAAGGAGAGAAGAATGCCTCTGCTGATCTCTTTCATGCAGGGTAAACTGAGTCCGCCCACATGGATGAGCCACCTGCTGATGATACTCAACTCGACCATCTCCCCACCAGCACCAGGCTTGGTGGGGGGGGAGGGTGCCTGATGCCAGAGCCAGAACTGGGGTAGGAAGCAAAGCAGCCAGGGTACAGCATCTGCAGGGGTACCCACCCTGTACATGCACAGCCCTGCGAGTGAGCTCCTCCACGCAGCTAGCACCCTCCCCGTGCCCAGACCTCCCCCAAGACACAATTAAATGCTACAGAGGATTCTTTAACAAGGTCTGGTGCCATGAGGACGAAAACAAGCTAAAGGCACTACGGAGCCTAATTCTACAAACCATCGCATCGTCAGCAGTAAATTGTGCAAGAGGGAAAAAAGAAACAGGAGAGGGAATTGGAGGGAGTTTGTTCCCAAACTCCTATTTGGCCATCAGTATCGTGGTATCAGCAGAAACTCCTCAGCTTCCTTCCCGAGTTGTTTCCGGCGTTACTTTGCAATTTGGGAACATCCTACAAAAGTCAGTGGACCATCAGTCAGGAGTGGGCCCTGGTCCTGCTATGGCATTGGGCAAGTCACGCAGCTTCTGTAAGCTTTTCCCTCCTCCTCTAAAAATGTGCAGTACCCATGGCGGCACAGCATGAGTGGTTACGAAGATCAGAGAATACCTCCCCATAAAAAGTTCTTCTGAGAACCCGACACACACTGGAGGTGCCATTCACTCCTAATCATTTACAGTTCTCAGCAGCTCTTTGTCCAGACAGTCATTTTCACTTTAAATTGGAGTACCTGCAGGCCGGCACAGTGGCTCACACCTATAATCCCAGCGCTCTGGGAGGCCTACGCAGGTGGATTGCTTCAGTTCAGGAGTTTGAGACCAGCCTGAGCAAGAGTGAGACTCCCATCTCTTGAAAAATAGCCAGGCATTGTGACGGGTACCCGTAGTCCCAGCTACTCAGGAGGCTGAGGCAAGAGGATCAGTTGAGGCAAAGAGTCTGATTTTTTGTTTGTTTGTTTAGCAGGTTCCGGCCAGGTTCCAACCCGCCGGCCCTGGTGCATGGGGCTGGCGCTCTAACCATTGAGTTACTGGCACCCAGACAGGCAAAGAGTTTGAGATTGCTGTGACCTATGATGCCATAGCTCTCTACTGAGGGTGACAAAGTGAGACTCTATTTCAAAATAAATAAATAAATTGCACTACCTTCATTTGAGTTTATAGGAATTAAGAAAGTAAGTCCTGGTGACTTAAAACACACCCCTGTTTATCTTTTATGTGTTACTTCCTGTTTGTGTTTATAATGCCTATTTAACCCACCAGGCCAAAGTGGGTTAGACTGTCTTCATACTGGGCTCTGAAAGTGACTACGAGATGCAGGCTTCATACATACTCACTTTTGAGTAAAAGGTAATCAAACGTCTAAGTTACACCTGGGCTGGCCTGAGAACAGAGCCACCCGTGGCCGGCTCAGGACCTATAAGGAGAAATGCTCTCCAGATCCAAACACTCACTTCCATTCATTCATCAGCCTCCATTCATTCACTGACCTCCCCAAATCCTCTGAGGATGTGGCCAGGCAAAGAGCCACCATACAGTTCCATTTCAGGAAATGTCCATACTAAGTGCCAAGGACAGCAAAGAGAGAGTGTCTCTATTTGGGAGGACATCGGCAGAGTCAGCCGCAATGGGCCTTGAAGGCCGGGCGGGGCATCCGCGTCTCACAGCATCGTGATTGCGGTTAGACCAGTACCCCTTCTTTACCCACTCGTCCATCCCACAATCTTGGCATTTCTATACCGGCCTGGGCACTCTCGGCCCTGGGTAAGTGGAGGACAGAAACACAGCCTGGCGATTGTGGGAGTTTGCCTCCTGGTGAAGAAGACAAACAATAAAAAATAAATGAATCAAATAAGCAGCCTAGCTTCCTATGTGATAGTCACTTTGAAGTCAACAAAGCTACAAAACGAGACAGGGGACGCGTTGCCAGCGGGGTGCGGATGGTGGGTGGGAAGCTGTGGTGGGGAGAGGTGAGGGACGGTTGCGGGGAAGAGCACATCAGGCACAGGGAACAGCCTGTACAATGGCCCTGTGGAGGTAAAGAACTTGGGCTGAGAAGCCCCTATGACCCCCAGACAGGGAAGAAAGAAGTCAGTACTCAAGGGGACATGTTGGCTTTGATGAGGAACTTGGGTTTTATTATACATGTAGTAGAAGTCCATTTGTGAGACTTTTCAGCAGGGGACTCATATGATCTAACCTTTTTTATTTTTTGAGACAGAGTCTCATTTCGTCGCCTTCAGTAGAGTGCCGTGGCGTCATAGCTCACAGCAACCTCAAACTCTTGAGCTAAAGCAACCCTCCCACCTCAGCCTTCCGAACCGCTAGGACTACAGGCACCTGCCACAACTTCCAGCTGGTTTATTTTTTTCTCTAGTAGAGATTGGTCTCACTCTTTCTCAGGCTTGTCTGGAACTCCTGAGCTCAGGAAATCCACCCAACGTGGCCTCCCAGAGTGCTAGGATTACAGGCCTGAGCCCATATCCCTGGCTGGTCTAAACTTTTTGAGAGCCAGGACTCTGTTTCTCAATGTTTTCCAACTATTTATTGAATTGAATTGAATTTTACCCACTCTGCCAAGAGTTAGCCACAGGAACCTTGGCCAAATCCCTTCACAGACATCTGTACCCCTGAGTCTTCTCTGCACTTGGTAGGCATAAGCCCAGTATTCACTGGACGGAGACTTCAGGGGCCTCCCTGCAATGGGAGGACGGAAGATGGTTCCTTCCAACTCTAGCATTTGCAGGAGTCTGTGACGTCAAACTGCAAAAACAGTCGTAGAGTTATCCAGGCTTCTTCCAGTGCTTGGTTCCGATTGAATTATTATAGCTCCTTTCTCTGCAGAATGACCCAAAAACCCTCCTTGGACTCTCAGCCACAAAGGGGGAATTAACAGTAACATAAAAAGTTAAGAAGGTGAGAGAAGATTATCACCCTTGTCAACAGTAAAATCTGCTGCTGATCTTCAGTTGTGGAGACAGGCACATCTATTATTTATAGAATACAGATTGTTAAATATTAAATACTTGAGCCTGGGATAGTGCGAGGGTAAAACCAGGATTGTGAACTTGTCAAAATCATAAAAATGGTAACTCTTTGCAAGGGTGAGGTGCGCCTACATTTATTACTGCTTTTATTGTACTATAAATTAAGGAGGGAAACCCATGATGTGTCAATTTCAAGTTCTAAGTGATAGGCCATCATCGTTGGGGCAGCATCTGTCTATACTTAACACTGCTTCACAAACAGTTACCAGCCCATTTGCATAGAACTATTGACTAGTTCAGCTGGGAAGCCAGCGACAGATAAGGTTTTCTCCTTATTTACCACAGGAATGGCAGGCAGTCAAGCATTTTATGAGCTGGTCATTTTTCTTGTAGTTACTTGCACATTTGTCCAAAGTTTTGTGCTGATGATGGCAAAAATATTTCTTAAAAATCTTAAAAGTCACATGATGACAACTTAATTCTTGTAAGATGTTTACATCCCTCGACTTATTTTTTTGTGTGTGGGTTTGTTTGTGTTTTGTTTTTTTTTTAAGACAGAGTCTCAAGCTGTAGCCCTGGGTAGAGTGCCATGGCATCATAGCTCACAGCAACCTCAAACTCTTGGGCTCAGGCGATTCTCTTGCCTCAGCCTCCTAAGTAGCTGGGACTACAGGCACCTGCCACAATGCCCAGCTATTTTTTTGTTGCAGTTTGCCGGGGGCCAGGTTCAAACCCACCACCCTCGGTATATGGGGCTGGCGCCCTACTCACTGAGCCACAGGCATTGCCCTTAAGCTATTCTCTTGCCTTACTTTTCTATTTTTAATAGGGATGGAGTCTCGCTTTTTGTTCAGGCTCGTCTCAAACCTGTGAGCTCAAGCAATCTACCCGCCTTGGCCTCCCAAAATATTAGGATTATAGGCATGAGCCACCGCGTCTGGTCTACAGCTCTCAATTTATCCTAATTTATTTCTGGCCTGAATTTTTCATGCAGATTAAAATCTTGAACCACCACCACTTGCTTCATAACATGACGTGAGACACCATGAGATCTGTTTACTTGTCTCTAAGGGCCCATAGATGCAAAAGCTTGATTTCTTGATTTTCTGATCATAATGAAATGATTTTTCCATCTTCTTACAATGAAGATTTGCACATCCAATTTTTTTTTCCTTTCTTAAAAAAAGTGTTGAATTAAGCCAAAATATTTCCAATGAAGTGCCTGATTCAAGTACAAATTCTGCCTGCTAGAGTGGGCAGCCTTATGTTAGATAAGTGGTCAGTGGGAATTATGTATTAAATTATCTCCCTTTAAAACTTATTGATAGGCCAATGCCTATAATCCTAGCACTCTGTGAAGCCGAGGTGGGAGACTCCCTTGAGCTCAGGAGTTTGAGACTAGCCTAAGCATGAGCAAGACCCTGTCTCTACTAAAAATAGAAAAACTAGCTGGGTGTTGTGGTGGACGCCTGTAATCCCAGCAACTCGGGAGGCTGGGGCAAGAGGATTGATTGCTTAAGCCGAGGAGTTTGAGGTTGCTGTGAGCTGTGATGGAGTCACAACACTCTACAAAGGACAACACAGTGAGACTCTGTCTCAAAAAATTAATTAATTAAATAAAACTTATTGATAAACTTATCAATATTTGGATTAATTTTGATGTTAACGAAGTAAATCCTTAACATTTCCATTTTAGGTAGAAAAGGAAAACTATAACTCACTTGTGTAACAATTTTAACCTTGATTATCCCTTTTCTTGATTGAACCCTATACAATGATATTAAATTTAAAAATTAATCTAGCCTGCAGGATGGATAATTAGTCAAAACTAGAGAAAAGTCAGATGAAATTAACAATGAGATCAATTTCTTAATTTTATGTCACCCCTCTTTCTCCTGCACATTTTTTTTTTTTTTTTTGAGACAGAGTCTCACTTTGTCACCCTTGGTAGAGTGTCATGGCATCACGGTTCACAGCAACCTCAAACTCTTAGGTTTAAGTGATTCTCTTGCCTCATCTACCCAAGTAACTGGGACTACAGGGGACTACAGTAACTCTCCTACACCCACGGTGTTGGTTTAGAGACGAGGTCTTGCTCTGGCTCAGGCTGGTCTCAAACCTGTGAGCTCGGGCAATCCACCCGCCTTGGCCTCCCAAGTGCTGGGATTACAGACGTAAGCCACTGCACCCAACTCTCCCTAGGCATTTTGAGGCACATTCTCAATATGAGTTTGTATACCTTCTTCTAAATTCTGCTGAAGTTATAATCTGGAAAGATCTACTAGACTATTCCTTTTAGAGATAGGGAAACTGAGGTAAAACAAAGTTCCATAAAGACAGGAGGAAAAATCAGAAAAAAAAATGATTTAGAAAGAGACTAACTAGGCAAGTGGGAAAAGCCAGAGCTCAGAGGACCTGAGACAACCCAGCCAAGAAGAGAGTGAGTCGGGCGCTTAGACAGGGCACAGGAAGAATTTCATTTCAATTTCATCCAAAACCTGCCCAGGGAACCAGCGAGCAGCCATCCATCCAGTTTGTAGCAGGAAAGCAGAGAGTTCTCAGAGGTAGATCACTGGCGAAAAGGGAGATTCGATGGAATAGATGAAATCATTGAGAACTTGAAAAATAATTGAGAACAGGATTAAGGCAGGTCACGCAAGAATAAAAATAAAAGAAAGGCAATTAGATGCTCTAGGAAAAACTACAGAAAGTATACAAGGAATAAAGATCCCCAAATGCAAACAAAATGCATCATAATGTAAAGCAATCAATGGAATATAAACATTTTTTATACATTTGGAAAAATGGAACAGAGCTCATTGACAGGCTGGGCAACAAACACTCCCCTAAAGATGTCATTATAATGTTTTTAAATCTTTTTCTTTCTTTCGTTCTTTTTTTTTTACAACCCACCAGTAATTCCAGCACTCTGGGAGACCAAGGTGGGTGGATTGCCTGAGCTCAGGGGCTCAAGACCAGCCTGAGCAAGAGTGAGATCTCATCTCTAAAAAATAGCCAGGTGCTGTGGCGGGCGCCTGTAGTCCCAGCTACCAGGGAGGCTGAGGCAAGAGGATTGCTTAGCCCAAGAATCACTTTGTGACCCAGGATGACAAGGTGAGACTCTGCCTCAAAAAAAAAAAAATATATATATATATATATTTTATAACTGGTGGGAGAATTTAAGTACTGTAATATTATGAATACTAAATCTTAACAGAAGAGAGAAAACTCAAGAAAGGACTCAAGAAGAAATAGAAAATCTGAATGGACTTAAAACAAGTAAAGAGACTGAATTAATAACCAAAAATCTTCACACCCCCAATACACGATCCAAAGCCCAGGCCCAGAATTCACGAGTGAATTCTATCAAATGTTTAAAGAAGAATTAACACCAATCCTTCATAAACTCTGCCAAAAAATAAGGCAGGAAGAGGGAATACTTCCCAACGCATTCTGTAAGGCCAGTATTTCGGGATACCAAAATCAGCCAAAGGCATGACAAGAAAGTCACATATCAATATCCCCAATGAATATAGACGAAAAAACTCCTCAACAGGGGCGGTGCCTGTGGCTCAAGGAGTAGGGCGCTGGCCCCATATAGCAGGGGTGGCAGGTTCAAGTCTGGCCCAGGCCAAAACTGCAATAAATAAATAAATAATTTTTAAAAAGTCCTCCACAAAATACTAGCAGATCAAATACAGCAATACCAGAAAATACTAACAAGAGCTGCAAATCAAATCTGTATAAAAAGGATTATATGACCAAGTGGGGTTTATCCTAAGAATGCAACGTTGGTTTAATATATGAAAATCAATAACATAATACACCATTTTAATAGAATAAAGGACAAAACCACATAATCATCTCAACAAATATAGAAAAAGCATTTGACAAAATCCAACCCCTTTTCAACAAACTGGGAACGGAAAGGAGCCCGCTCAAAGGCTGTCTATGAAAAACCCAGAGTGAACTTCATATTTAACAGTAGAAGACTGAATTCTTTCCACTAAAACCATACGTAACACGTGAGATTTACCCTCACCAATTCTACCCAACATTGTACTGGAGGTTCTAGCCACAGCAAGAACAAAAGGCATCTAGATTGTAAAAGAAGTACTAAAACTATCTCTAGACACAGATTATATATGATTTTACATGTATAAAATCCTAAGGAATACACACACATAAATATTAGAACTAATAAACAAATACAATAAGCCTGCAGGATGCAAAATCAATATACAAAAATCCATTGTATGTCTGTCCACCAGTAATGAACAATCTGAAAATGAAATTTAAAAAGCCAATGTTAGCTCAGGACCTGTAGCTCAAGCAGCTAAGGCGCCAGCTGCATACACCAGAGCTGGTGGGTTCGACTCCAGCCCAGATCTGCCAAACAACGACAACTACAACCAAAAAATAGCCGGGCGTTGTGGTGGACGCCTGTAGTCCCAGCTACTTGGGAGGCTGAGGCAAGAGAATCACCTAAGCCCAGGAGTTGGAGGTTGCTGTGAGCTGTGAGCTCTCTACCCAGAGAGCTTGAGGCTCTCTCTCAAAATAAATAAATAAATAAATAGCCAATTTCATGTACAACAGCATCAAAAACTAAAAATTAAAAAATACTATTGAAGGGCGGGGCCTGTGGCTCAGTCGGTAAGGCGCCGGCCCCATATACCGAGGGTGGCGGGTTCAAACCCGGCCCGGCCAAACTGCAACCGAAAAATAGCTGGGCGTTGTAGAGGGCGCCTGTAGTCCCAGCTACTCGGGAGGCTGAGGCAAGAGAATCGCTTGAGCCCAGGAGTTAGAGGTTGCTGTGAGCTGTGTGAGGCCACGGCACTCTACCGAGGGCCATAAAGTGAGACTCTGTCTCTACAAAAAAAAAAATATATATATTATTGAAATAAAGAAGATCTAGGGCGGCGCCTGTGGCTCAAGGAGTAGGGCGCCGGTCCCATATGCCGGAAGTGGTGGGTTCAAACCCAGCCCCGGCCAAAAAAAAAAAAAGATCTAAGTCAATCAAATCCAGTTTCATGAATTAGAAGACTTAATATTAAGAAAGCAATTCCCCAAATTGGGCCACAGATTCAACACAATCCCTATCGGAAACCTACATGTGAGAGGAAGACTAAAAAATCTTAGACGAAAACAGTAAATAATCTTTATGACCTTGGATTAAGGCAATGATTTCTTAGATATATCATGAAAAGCGTAAGTGACAAAAGAAAAATAGATACATTGAACTTCAAAATTTTAAACTTTGGGGATTCAAAGGATACCATCAAGGAATTTTTAACAGTGGAAAGTAAAAACACACCCATAGAATGAAAGAAAATATATGCAAATCATATATCTGATAAGGGTCTAGTATCTGAAATATATAAAGAACACAAATCAACAATAAGCATGCAATCCGATTTTAAAATGGACAAAAGACTTGTATAGATATTTCTCCAAAGAAAATACATAAATGATAATGAATAAGCTTATGAAAAGATCCTCAAAATTATTAATGATTGGCTTGGTGCCCGTAACACAGTGGTTTCGGCGCAAGCCACATACACTTAGGGTGGCGGATTCGAACCTGACCCAGGCCAACTAAACAACTGTAACCAAAAATAGCTGGGCGTTGTGGTGGGCTCCAGCTACTTGTGAGGCTGAGGCAAGAGAACTGCTTAAGCCCAAGTGTTTGAGGTTGCTGTGAGCTGTGACGCCACAGCACTCCACCAAGGGCAACATAGTGAGACTGTCTCAAAAAAAAAAAAGTGTTAATGATTATTCAAACCAAAATCACAAGTCAGATACCACGTGACACCCTCTAAGATGGCTAAAAAAAAAAAAAGCCAGACACAGCAAGGGTTGGTGAGGATATGGAGAAGTTAATGGCTGCTGGAGGTTGAGAGAAAGGGACTAACAGAGATGGGGTTTCTTTTTTGCAAGGACAAAAATGTTCTGGTTTCAGAGAATGGTGCACTCTGGATTTGGAGAATACACATAGTAAAAACCAACAAATTGCGTGCTTTAATGAAGTGAATGTTACAGCTTGTGAATTACATCTCAATAGAGCAGTGATGAAAATAAAAAAAGAGAAGAGGACAAGGTTGGGGATATGTGAGCTACATCTTCATCTTCCTATTTAGGAGTCAAAAGATACTGTCCAGAATCAGTAAAAACACATAACAGAGGCATAATCATAGAACAGCAGAGGAAATTCCAGAAGAATTAAAGCAAGAAGCAATTAAAGTTGTCTTGGGGGAGACAGTTGGAGTAAGAATGTTGCTTTTCAATATTATTATCTCTTTTTTACTTTATTAACTTTTTTATTTGTTATTTTGGCTGGGTTTTTTTCATGGTTGGTTTTGTTTTGTTTTTTGAGACAGAGTCTGGGTAGAGTGCTGTGGTGTCATAGCTCACAGCAACCTCAAACTCTTGGGCTTGAGCAATCAATCCTCTCGCCTCCGTCTTCCCAAGTAGCTAGGACTATAGGCACCTGCCACAATACCCAGCTAGTTTTTCTATTTTTAATAAAAAAGCCTGACTCTTGCTCAGGCTGGTCTTAAACTCCTGAGCTCAAGCAATCCTCCCACCTTGGCCTCTCAGAGTGCCAGGATTATAAGTGTGAGCCATCATGCCCAGCCTTTTTTATTATTTTGTGCATGTGTGTTTATTTCAAAGAAGGGAGGGAGGGAGGGGAGGAGGAGAGGGAGGGGAAGAGGGGAGGGGCGGAGGGGAGGAGGGGAGGGAGAGAGGAAGGGAGGAAGGGAGGAAGGGAGGGAGGGAGGAGGGGAGGGAGGGAGGAGGGGAGGGAGGGAGGGAGGGAGGGAGGGAGGGAGGGAGGGAGGGAGGGAGGGAGGGAGGGAGGAAGGAAGGAAGGAAGGAAGGAAGGAAGGAAGGAAGGAAGGAAGGAAGGAAGGAAGGAAGGAAGGAAGGAAGGAAGGAAGGAAGGAAGGAAGGAAGGAAGGAAGGAAGGAAGGAAGGAAGGAAGGAAGGAAGGAAGGAAGGAAGGAAGGAAGGAAGGAAGGAAGGAAGGAAGGAAATCTTAGAAATGCAGCATTTTTTCAAAGCTCCCAGAGATTGAGGCCAGGAGAAGGGAAGCTTTGAAAGGTACTTGTGTGACACTGAGACAGGAGCCTCTGGACCAAGGCTCTTTCAGGAAACTGCACAATGAACCTATCTCAGCTCCCCACAGGCTGCTATTCTCACCCTCATCTCCTGCTGTGGCCAGATGACCCTGTCTGGGCTTGAGCAAGGGTAATGACTGATGCGGATTTTTGCCCAACCAGCTGAGAGATCTGAGAGTGACACTGTCAAAAATGGAATGGTGAAAAAAATTAACTGTAAAATTAATTAAATGTCATGCACTCAAAGACGCAGTAAGAACAGGGCCAAGGCTTAAACAGTCAGCCCTCAACTTTCATATAGCTCTTTAGTGTCCCCCCAGGGTACCAAGAAATCAGGGGTTCAGGCTGTCCTCAGCCCCCTCTCCTGGGTGGAATCAGTTGCTAAGCTAACACACCACTCAGACAGCTCTCCATTAGATTCAGAACTCAGAAAATTACAAAAACGAAAAACCCAAAACAACAAAAAAACCTTCTGTGTAGAAGATAATTCTGTCCCAGATCTCTCCCTCCGAGTCATGAACATAATAGATTTGACTTTTTACGTCGTTCGTGTGCCCCCCCTAAGAAGCGTAAAGGAAAGGTTACACTGGCAGGCAGCTGGAAGAGAGTTTAATTAATCCCAAAGTGTGCGCCTCATTTGGAAAGTGCATCACAGAAGAATCCTGTGTTTACTGAACTAGATCCTTAAGGCTATTATCCCTCCACCGATGGGGAGGATTTTTCCAGGGGAGCCTCATCCCCTTGTGGTCTGGAAGATACAGCCATTAACACTAAGACCCTCACAGGCAACTGTGATTGAGTATGCTGAGGGTGCTGGAACCTTCCCCTTGGCATCCCCGTGTAAGGCCTAGTCCCCTGCTTTTCTCCTCTCCTGGGGGAGGGGAGCGCACAGCTGGCTTTCCCCAGACCATTCCCTTGAGGAGCCAAGGGCAGTCCTATGTTTGGCTCCTAGTTTCCTGTTCTTTTTTTGAAATAGGATGCTGCCCATGTGCTACAATTAATCAGAAATGGTTGTGCATGAATCTATGCACCTTGGATGACTCTCAGGTCAGATGATCTTTATGAAGGAGGGAGAAGAAGGGGTCCCCAGAGTGAAGATCAAGAACCACCTGAAATACAAAGGGGACATTTGTCCTGGGCTTTTTTTTTGGGGGGGGGGGTGTCTAAAAGAAAAAAAAGAATACAGTTGTGGGCTGTGCCCATAACTCAGTGGGTAGGGTGCTGGCCACATACACAGAGGCTGGCAGGTTCTAACCCAGCCCAGGCCAGATAAAATCAACAATGACAACTGCAACAAAGAAGCAGTGGGGTGTTGTGGTGGGCGCCTGTAGTCCCAGCTACTTGGGAGGCTGAGGCAAGAGAATTCCTTAAGCCCAGGAGTTTGAGGTTGCTGTGAGCTGTGACGACACGGCACTCTACTAAGAGTGACATAGTGAGACTGTCTCAAAAAAAAAAATACAGTTGTGCTTTAATACAGCATTACCTTTATCAATTAAATAAGTGACAAAAAAAACTAAAAAAAAAAAAAGCGAGCAAGCTTAGGTCACATTGTGGATGGATATAATCAAAGACGTGAGGCTAAGGGAAATAAGCCAGTCGCAAAAGGTCACCTGGTGCACGATTAGGTAAAATAGTCAAATTTATAGAGAGAGAAAGTAGAAAGGTGCCTGATGGGGGCTAGAAAGACGGAATGAGGAGTCAGTGTCTTATGGGGACAGAGCTTCAGTCTTGCAGGGTGAAGAGTCCTGGAGATGGATGGTGGTGATATTCACACAACAATGTGATTCCACTGAACTGTGCACTTAAAAGTGGTTACAATCGTAAATTCTATGCTATGCATATTTTACCACAACTTTTAAAAGTAAATTAATTAAGAAAAAATAAGCTTAGGACTTATTCTGTTAAAACATACATGGTGTTCAGCATTCCATGGATTTCAGAGACAGCTCCGAAGTCCAGGCAGGGGTTTCTCAGTGGGCAGCTGAGGGCAAGCCCAGACTCTTCTGGAGACTGGGAGGGAAGAAACATCTCTTGTTCATGAGTAATGACTGTGGTTTTCTGGCAAACATTAAGGAGGAAGGAACTAAAAATACTTATCAGCCGCTCTGCCAAAACTCCACAGTGCTCGGAACGTACCAGGCCAACATGTTGAAGCACTTTCTGAGTGAGAGGGAACTGCCTAGATATCAAGGTCAAAGTCATTTCATGCCTTCTCCTTTGCCTCTCGCGGAGACTGGTACACAGGACAGGGACAGGGTGCCCAGCACCCTCCAGACAGCTGTGCACCCAGGAGAGGGGCAGCAGCAAGAGGAACTGGCCGGGGCCCCAGGATGCAGGTCAGTGACACCTCCCCCACCCAGCGACAGGCCCAGCCGAGCACTGCCAGGCCCCTTCTGCTGCCAATTCAAAGCTAAGACAGAAAGAGCAACGTAGACATTTCCCGAACACTCCCTCCCAAGCTGCAGGAATGCCAGCCCAAGATACCCGCAGAGGGAGTGGGAGAGAAGGAGAAATAGGTGTGGTGAGGAGGTAGCCCCAACAGAGTGTGGTCTTTGAGACCCGAGCTTCCTTCAAAGTGCATGAGAATCGCCAGGACCCAAGTAAAATGCAGGCTCTGACCCAGGTTGAGATCCTGCATCCGAGCACACACCCAGGCGTGCCGGTGCTCGCTGGCCCACGGACCACACTTTGAGGCACCCTCAACAGGCACAGAAGGCAAATAGGGATGGAGGTTGGCATTGTGTGACTCAGGGGTGATGAGGTCCTTCTTTGGGGAGGTCGTACATGTTCTGAATGCTGGCCTTACCATCCAGGTCAGCTTTGGAGCTGACAGCTGTGACTGTATGAGCCAATATGGGAGAATGTTACTCAGCTTGGGCACTTCCGAGGCCCCCTGTGGGTCTGGGGAGCACAGGCACCCACTAACCACTGGAGACAGCATGTTGTTGCAGAAAGGGTACACGCTGAGCTCGGGCTCTGACACACCTGGATTAGAATCCCAGGTCCTCCACATCAGCCACATGACCTTGGGCGAGCCATTGGGAGCCTCCTTTCCTTATGTATAAAGCGAAACTACAAATGGAACCTTTTTGAGATAGAGTAATGTCCCCTGAAAGCTGTATATATCCTAATTCCCAGAACCCATACATATGTTACCTCACGTGGCAAAGGGATATTTACATATGTGATTAAATTAAAGCTCTTAAATTAGGGACATTATCCTGATAGGTCCAATGTCGTCACAAGAGGCAGGCAGGAGGGTCAGAGTCCAGAAGGGGATGTGATGAGGTCAGAGAGAGATCTCAAGATGCAATCCTGCTGGCTCTGAAGGGGCTACGAGCCCAGGGATGCAGGTGGCCTCCAGATGCCAGAGAAGGCAAGGAAACAGACTCCCCCCATAGCCTCTGGGAGGAGCACAGCCCTGCCAAGCCCTTATTCAGTCTAGTAAGACACACTTCCTCCATACCTGTAAGGTAATAAATTTGTGTTTAGGCCTCTGAGTTTGTGACAACTGTGTCAGAGCAGGAGTAGGAAGTGGAATAACCTTGCCCACAAAACGTGTGCGTGTGGCTCCCAGCACAGCGGTCAGCAGGGGCTTGCTGGGGCAACGCATGGTGAGGACACACAGGCTTTGGGCTCTCCTGAGCACGGTTGCAGCTCTACCAAGTGGCGACCCTCCCCCTCCCCCTCCCCCTGTGCTGGGAGCTGTGATGGTTTTTCAGAATGTCGCTCATCACTAAAAGATGACCATAGACTTCGTGAATCTACGCACTTCAGATGACTCTCAGGTCAGACAATCCTTGTGGAGGAAGGCAAAGGAGAGGTCTCCAAAGTGAAGATCGACCCCCCAAAATACAAAGGGGACATTGGTCCGGGACATTCCCACCACCACCGTGCATTTTCCTTTAACTAAGAGAACTGAAGTCCACTTTTTAGAATTTATTTATTTATTTGTTTATTCATTTAGAGATGGAGTCTCACTTGGTGGCCCTGGATAGAGTGCTGTAGCATCCTAGCTCACAGCAACTTCAAACTTTCCTCAGTCTTCCAAGTAGCTGGGACTACAGGTACCCACCACAACACCTAGATACTTTTTCTGTTTTATTTTTTTTAGAGATCAGGTCTTCCTCTTGCTCAGGCTGGTCTAAAACTCCTGAATTCAAGGGGTCCTCCCACCTCAGCTTCCCAGAGTGCTGGGATTACAGGCGTGAGTCACCGCACGCGGCTGAAGTCCACTTAAAAAACAAAAAAATCTCTAAACCTGTACAACAACTTCACAAAGAAAGGCCATCATAAGGGTGAGGAGGAAAGATTGTAACCTAGGTGATCTGCAGCCAGTTCTGAGTCCTTGAGCAAGGCACAGACTAGGAGCCAAGCCTCTTGGGGAAGAGGCAGCAACAGAGGCTGGGCCCCAGCCCAGCTGCTGCTTACTCAGAGCCCCAGCCTCTGTTGCTGCTCGGTCCCCACCATGCCTGAGACTCCCTGGGCCCCAAGATCTCCAAATCTGGACCCAGACCAGGGTGTCATGTATTATAACTACAGAGTAAGTTATTCAAATTATGATCATTTCAGGAACCACTTTCATGAGAAAATAAATTTTAAGTAATAGCATTTTAAACTTTTTACGGTTACATTTGTCATGTGACCTGGGACAAGGTATATTTTTGCACCAAGATGGGACACATTAATTATCTCCAAAGTAACACTCACTCAGTGACAACATTACCGGATGAAAGGACAGGCTGAGCCAGACAGCCGTTTTTACACCCGAGACATGTGAGCCCACATCCAGCCGGGACAGACAGACAGACACACACACACACGAAGGATAAAGGTAGGATAACTGGGCCCATGGTCTAAAGTAGTTCCCTAAAACACAGAAAGATTCCGGACAGAGCAGGTTTTAATTCAGGCCCAGCAAACACAGTAGTTTGTTTTTGTTTTTTTGAGACAGTCTCACTATGTCACCCTCGGTGGAGTGGGAGTGCCGTGGCATCACAGCGCACAGCAACCTCCAACTCTTGGGCTTAAGCGATTCTCTTGCCTCAGCCTCCCAAGTAGCTGGGACGACAGGTACCCACCACAACGCCCGGCTATTTTTTTGTTGCAGTTGTCATTGTTGTTTAGCTGGCCTGAGCTGGATTTGAACCCACCAGCCCCAGTGGCCAGCACCCTAACCACTGTGCTATGGTGCTAAGCCCAAACACGGTAGTTTTATGTGTATGTGAGCGTGCGTGCATGTGTGTGAGTGTGCACCTGTTTTCTTTATTCATTTTTTTTTTTTTTTTTGCAGTTTTTGGCCGGGGCTGGGTTTGAACCCGCTACCTCCAGCATATGGGGCCAGCGCCCTACTGCTTTGAGCCACTCCTTTGCGCCCTCTTTACTCATTTCTTTAGCCGTTAATTACAACAGTTAAACGTTGGTCACATGCTCCCCCAAATTTCAGAAACAGAAAAGAAACTTCAACCAATAATGAACTTTCTCCCTAGTTTCTGTGGGAACACAAAGGCTCTGGGCTGACCCACCGTCTATGTGGGTTCTTCACGGAAGCTCAGGCAGCCGACAGAAGGATCCTGTGAATGGGAGGTTTCCTGGCAGGAAAACCCATGACAGTAGACACAGGAGGCTCACATAGTATCTTTCGTCCTTGGGGAAGACAAGAAGCTTACGAATAATGCTTTGTACAGTTTATACGCTCCTTTTCTATACATTTATCACCTGCTCAGGACTGTCCATATAGTAATCTGCAAGGCCTAGTGCAAAATGAAAATGCAGGTCCTTAGTTTAAAAAGTATTAGGAATTTTGGGGCGGCGCCTGTGGCTCAAGGAGTAGGGCACCGGTCCCATATGCCGGAGGTGGCGGGTTCAAACCCAGCCCCGGCCAAAAACCACAAAAAAAAAAAAAAAAAAAAAAGTATTAGGCATTTTAAGAAAGCAAAGCATTCAGCTAAGCACAGAGCCCTCTGTGACTGCCTCGGCCGCCTGTGAGGCTAGCAGGCCCTGCACGACATTCAGAATCAACCATTTGAAACCGTGTCCTAACGGCAGCCTACTGTGCCCACAGAGCCCCCACCCCAGCCAGCCCGACCTTCACCCATCCCAGCCCCAACTCCCCGCCAATGCTCTCAGCTGCAAGTTATAACAGCCCAACAAAAACTGGCTCAGTGGGTAGGGCGCTGGCCACATACACCAAGGGTGGCAGGTTCAAACCTGGGCCAGCTAAAACAACAATGACAACTGCAACCAAAAAATAGTCGGGTGTTGTGGTGGACGCCAATGACTTGGGAGGCTGAGACAGGGGAATCACTTAAGCCCAAGAGTTTGAGGTTGCTGTGAGCTGTGATGCCATGGCACTCTACCCAAGGCAACAGCTTGAGACAAAAGAAAAGAAGGAAGGAAGGGAGGGAGGGAGGGAGGGAGGGAGGGAGGGAGGGAGGAAGGAAGGAAGGAAGGAAGGAAGGAAGGAAGGAAGGAAGGAAGGAAGGAAGGAATTCTTCCCAGCAATGTCCTTGAGAAAATATTGAACTGATTTATAAACCCATCTCTGCACCAACCCCTATCACAGAAGACCAACCTTGGATTCTTTGACCAAAAACAAGCGAGGGGTGGGGAGTGTGAAAGTACCTTGATTGGCTTCAGCAGCCCCTTCCCCTGCGCAGCTGAGGTCAACTCCTGAGCACAGAATGCTACACAACGGAGAGTGTTGTGGAGACAACTCTAAATTACAAGCCTTGTCCACATCCTTTGGTGAAAATTGCCCACAGGCAGCCAGGTTCTGTAGCACATGACATTGACCCCTATCTGTATTTAACTGGACCATGGACACCCTGACCTGGGACAGACAGTCAGTGGCTCTGCGTTGCCCTGGTATGTAGAAGGATGGACTGGACTAAACGTCAAATGGGCTGAGAGAATGGGACAGTTCGTGTTGAAAGTTGATATTTAAACATTACAGCAGTGTAGAAAGAAGCCATGGAGGCTACAGTGGGCCTCGAAGAAGGAAAAGATCGGCCCCATGTGACTTACAGGTGAGAAAATAAGGGGAGAGGGCAGGGAATGGGAGGACCAGAGCAAAACCCAGAAACTCCTGCTCCCGAGGTCCCTGGGGCAGCCCTGGATCCAGAATAGTCCCTCTTGTCGCTGTGATTCTTCAGTTGCATGTCTGGCTTATCCTGCGCTCCTATGCCCAGCTTCTCTCTCTTCACCCACAGGCTCCTGTTCTTTGTTTCTCTCTCTCTCAGAAGAGTCTCTTCTTACATCAGGATCTTAGGTTTAATTGCAGTTTCTGGCTGAGCGAGAGAGAGAAATACGAAAACATAGCCATTCATTCATTGAACATACATTGAGAACTCTCTGTGCCCTGAGCCCCTCCACTAGGCTTTGGGGGTACGAACCAGAATCTACGATAGCATTAGGGAAAGAGAGAAGACAGACACATAATTATACAGCCACGAGAGAGCACAAGAAGAAGGGAACGATTCAGAGTCCCCAAACCTGGCAGCCTCAGAGCTGAATGTCTCCGAAACATAAACCACACTGGAAATTTACACTCCGAGCTGGGGATGAGATGCAAATGTTTGATAATAAACAAGCGTATGGCAAATTTATTTCAGTTGCCCTCCCCACTGCTTCCCCTGGTTCTATAATCCCTCTACCTCTGTTAAAAAGAATTAAAAACGAACAAACAAGGTTCATCTGAAGAGTTTTGCACAAATTAATTCCTACAGTGGGTAAAGCCCACAAAAGTACAGCTTCTAGTTATTGAGAACTGTGGCAACAAGAGCCATATCCATGGTAACTGATCAGAAACATAGAAAATCTATGATGAATCTCTGATGAAAAAGATAATCAGACTAGATGATACTGACTTAGCATTGAGTTATGGAAATCTTATGCGAAAAAGAATTATACCTTCAGAGAGAACCAGGGGACCCACTTTTCAACACAACATCCATCCACAAAAGAATTCCCAGGGAATTGCATTTTCTCTGAAAATAGCCCAGGAATCTAAGATCCAAACTCTATGTGTTAGCAGGTTGTGGGTTGGGGAGAGGGTCCCAGGGAATGAAGAAGAGCTCGCGTATTTCAATGGGAAATATTTACCTACACTTTCCAGATTCATTTATTTCATGAATGTTCAACAAATCCACTGTAGATTCACTGACTGACATCAGATATGGAAAATCTAGTTTAAGAAAGCCATAGGCTGGGTAAGGTGGCTCGGGTCTGTAATCCCAGCTCTCTGAGGGGCTGAGGCAGGTGGATTACTTGAGTTCAGGAGTTTGAGACCAGCCTAAGCAAGAGCAAGACCCCGTCTCTACTGTCAATAGAACAACTAGCTGGGTGTTGTGGCAGGTGCCTGCAGCCCCAGCTACTCAGGAGGCTGAGGCAAGAGGTTCACTTAAGCCCAAGAGTTTGAGGTTGCTGTGAGCTGTGACACCATAGCACTCTACCAAGGGCAACAGAGTGAGACTTTGTCTCAAAAGGAAAAAAGCCATAAAGTCCCATGGTGGGGAACCTTCTTGCCAGGCCTCCCAAACAAAAAAGGCTTCTCCTAACTTTGCAGAAGCTCAGTTCTCAGAGACAGGTAAAACATATCCATGAGTGAGACCCCAGCAGAGGCCTGGGAGTGACACTGTGACCATTAGCCTCTTCCCGGGGACATTTCTGCCCTTTGAGTGTCTGATAATGGCCTGGAGTGTGACCTGCACCCTGAGGAGACACGGCTACAGGACACTTGGCACCCGTTCTCATCTTTCTGTGTGTCTCTACGCTAAAAATGGGACATATCTACAGACCTTCCCCTCCTTGCCTTGCCGAGACCTTGCTAACATGCACAATGTGCTGTTAACTTATTTCTGAGAAAAATAGCACTGCTTAAATCACAAAGGCTGAAATTTAATTTTTATATTACGGTCGAGAAAATCAAGCCCATGGAGATAGACCTAAGGTCAGCTGAAGGAAACAGGAATTGATTTCTTAATGAAATCATTGGGCACCAAACCCCTGGCCAGATGTGACCTGGCACCTGTCCATCTCTGCTTCAGAGAATCCCAACTGTCGCCCTTTCATACTTAGAAAACAGATTAATAACGTAGCAAGCGGTGATTACATTAAGTGCGTGCCAGCTGCCCTTCCGATGAATTGGAGTGAGTGGTAGTATATTCAAGTTGTGTCTTCAGAGTCTATGAGTTTTGATAATTGAATTTATCCCTAGCAATGAGTACAGTGCTAGGAAATCTAGATAAATGCGTTCCAAGCTTTGTTTGCTTAAGTGTTTCCTCAGCAGGGACCATTAGCTTCCCTATGACTTTTCTGGGCGTTTGTTCATTACCTCTGGGGTAGAACTTCAGTGTTGTCCAGCTTCGCTGCCACCCTACAGAACCTGTTTTTAAACAATATAAGGATGGCGGTGCCCGTGGCTCAAGGTTAGGGCGCCAGCCCCATATACCAGAGGTGGTGGGTTCAAATCCAGCCCCAACCAAAACCTGCAAAAAAATAAAATAAAAATAAATTCTATTTCTAAAAAAAAAACAATATAAGGGGAAAACAAGCAAATCATACCAGAAAAATCAGACAGCTTCGCTTAGTTGTGGGGGGAGGCAGAAAGGGCTGACCCTTCTCCCGTCCCCCCACCCCCCACTATACACACAGCAGCCCCTGGAGCCCTAGGGGCACAGTGTCCACATTTCACTTTCTTGCCCCTTTCCTGATTAATAAAACACCGCTGATGCTTCAGGGAGGAGGCAGACTGGGGGTGGCCTTGGCTTGGCTCTGCGGGGGAGGGGAAGAGCGTGAAAGCTGCCCAGGAAGAGAACACACCGAAGGCAGAGGGCTGGGACTGAGGGGTGAGAGCCGTGCGGAGCCTGGGAGTGGGCCAGACTGGGGGACAGAGGGCTGTGACCTGTCGGGGATGTGGGTGGGGCAAGGACACTTGAATATCAAGCTGAGAGACTAGGCCTTTGTCCTGAGTCCCTGGGCTCTGCTAATTGTGTTTCTTTGCTGGGGCCTCCATAAGGAAGGCCCACAGGCCAGGCAGCCTGAACAGTGGAAATTTATCTCCTCACAGTCCTGGAGACCGGAGGTTGGAGATGGAGGTATGGGCAAGGCTGGCTTCTCCCAGGTCCCCCCTGCTGGCTGTGGACAGCGTCTCCTCCCTGTGTCCTTCTATGTGTGTCTGTCCCAATGTCCTGTTCAAGGACGCCAGTCGCATTGAATCTAGACGCCCCCTCATGACCTCATTCTAACTGAATTCCCTTTTGAAAGACCCTCTCTCCAAATACAGCCATACTCTGAGATACTAGGGGGCAGGATTCACATGTGCGTAAATTTGGGCAACTATAATGTTGAGATTTGTATTTATATTATAATTCATGTTATAATATATATCATATATTTATGTTATTGTATATATAATACAAATGTTATAATTCATATATATTTTAAAATTGTCTGTCAATAATGCAAAATAAATTTGCACGGCTGCAGGCACAGAGTGGAAGTGGAAGGGCAGAAACAGGTGGGAAGTGGAGACCGAGCATGGCTGGGCAGCTGGGGAGCATGAGTGTGACAAGTTGGGAGCAATGAAGGGTCATTATAATTCACTGCTGGCTGGGATGGTGTTCAAAGAACAGAGTAATTAGTGCAGGAGGCAGAAAGTTGGGGCCCAGTGAGGGGCTGGACACACACAAAGGGGAAGTCCCTCTGCGTGTGTAAGTAGAGAATTGGGTGCTGGAACCATCTTCCCTTGCATCTTAATTGATCCTGAAGAAACACCCAGACACAAGGCTGAGTACACCAGTCAGCAGGAGGAGCACTTCCGTCATTAGGGGACTTGATTTTTTTGTGTTGAAATCTTGGAATACACTTGGCAACCCCTGTCCGCCTCCAGAGCCCTCCCAGGCACTCACAAACATAACCCCCAAAGGGGACAGAGAAGAGAGGCTTGACACCCGCCAGCATGTACACGCCGTGTGTATCTCCATGGGACTGCCTTTTTTTAAAAACTTATTTTTAGACAAGCTCAAATGACAATCTAGAAAAGCCAGACTCCAGAGAACAATGAGAAAATGTAGGGAAGCCAAATATAAAAACACTGGCACATGCAAAAAATAAAAAAGTCCATTCACTTCCACAGATTACAACTGGAAATTTCCAGAGGAACGAGTAGATTTTGGAAGAGAAAAAGAGATTATATTTTATGGGAAGAGGTACAATAACCATTCTCTTCCCATAAAACAAGTGATGGAAGATTGTCTCTGCTCTATAGATACACACTGCACATTTTCGGGGTAATACTAACAGGAAATCAATAGGATCTTTTATATGTGGAAAGACATTATCTCTCCCGACTCGAGGCACAGCTAATTGGGCTGCAGACGATCTTCACAAAAACTTGCCGCTCACCATTAATCTTGGTCCTGGGATAATAAGTAGCCTGTGAACCCCCAGATCTTTGTTTATTTTTAAATTATCTTGATTATTAATTTATTTTCTGGGGGGGAGGAGATAATCTTGTTCATTACAGCCACAGAGCCTCCAGAGGACTCCCCATGACAAGTGTCTCCCCTGTGGGCCAGATGCTCTTGAAAACCCCTTTCTACCACGTCCACTCTGGGTGGTGGCCGTATCATTAGCCACCAGATGCTTTATCGGGGCATAATTTGATGGCTATGACAGGCTCAGCCAGATTTATTGGATCTCCTGGTTTTTGCCTTTATTGATCGGAAATAGAACCAAAGTTAATATTAGCAAAAAAACATTTTGCACTGGGTTTTTTTCCCCATGAAAGGCTTTGGCGACCAGTGGCTTTGAACATTTATTATACTAAATGGTTTTGGCCAACTCTAGACCACAGGTCTTGTGATATCTGAGAGACTAAATATTCTGGCCCCACCTTCCCTAGGAGGATCTAAGCACTCTCCTGGTAAAGAACTCTGATTTTTCTGAGAAACCAATTTAATCTTCCCAGAGTAGGGAGCCCACTGAGTGTGGGTCACCACTGGTTCTGCTTGGGCTGCCATGAAAAAATACCAAAACTGAATGTCTTAAAACAACAGAAATGTATTCTCTCACACTTCTGTAAGCCAAATCTGAAACCCACTCAGTGGGCTCTGTACTCGGGGCTATGCTTTCCCCAACAGCTCTCAGGGAGAATCCTTCCTGGCTATCCCAGCTTCTGGGGATTACCCTGGTGTCCCTTGGCTGTGGCTGCATCAGCACTCCCATCAGGGGCCGTCCCCTCCCTGTGTCTTCATGTTCACTCCCTCTGTGAGTGTCTGTGCACAAATTTCCCTTTTTTTTTTTTTTTTTGAGACAGAGTCTCACTGTGTCATCCTTAGTAGAGTGTCGTGGCATCACAGCTCACAGCAACCTCAAACTCTTAGGCTTATGCGATTCTCTTGCCTCAATCTCCCAAGTAGCTGGGACTACAGGCGACTGTCACAACACCCAGCTACTTTTTTTGGTTGCAGTTGTCATTGTTTAGCAGGCCCAAGTTGGGTTTGTCACAATACCCAGCTACTTCTTTTGGTTGCAGTTGTCATTGTTTAGCAGGCCCAAGTTGGGTTCAATCCCGCCTGCCTTGGTGTATGTGACCAGCACCTGAACCACTGATACATGGCGCCAAGCCAAATTTCCCCTTTTTATAAGGTCACCAGTCATACTGCACTAGGGCCCATCCTAATGACTTCATTTTAATTTAATGACCTTAAAGGTCAAGCCTCCAAAGAGTCACACTTGGAGGTACTGGGGTAAGACGTGACCTCCGCATACCAATTTGGGGGACACCATACAGGTTTTGAGGGATGTGCCACAACGTCCTCACCTCTTATTAAATGCAGACTAGAAAATGCCTAATACGGCGAGGTTGCATCAGGGTTTCTTGACCTGGGCACAGCTGACATTTTGGCTGAATAATGCTTTGTTGTGAGGTGGGTTGTCGTGGGCATTATTTAGGCCTTTTAGCAGGATCTCCGGCCTCAGCCCACTGGATGTATGTAGCTCCTCTCCCCATGCTGGTGAGAACCAAAAATGTCTTTATTTATTGCCAAACGTCCCCTAAGTGGGAGGAAATGCTCCTGGGAGAACTGCAGAGGTAAATGAAATGAAAGCCAACCTTACAGAATCAGGGCAAGGTGAACACCTGTAAAGAGGTCAGGGTGCGGCTCGGCACCTGTACTCAGTGGTTAGGGCGCCAGCAGGGCTGGTGGGTTCAAACCTGGCCTGGGTCTGCCTTGCTAAACAAAAATAGCCGGGCGTTATGGTGGGCATCTGTAGTCCCAGCTACTTGCTCTACTGAGGCAAGGGAATCACTTGAGCTCAAGAATTTGAGGTTGCTGTGAGCTGTGATGCTACGGCACTCTACCGAGGACCACATAGTGAGACTGTCTCAAAAAAAAAAAAAGAGGTCAGGGCGGCCACACATAGGTCAAAGCATGTTTCCTGCAAGTGATTGATCCTGAGCAATTCCCTACATGTCTGGATTCCTCCATTCATTTAATAAATATACACGTATTTATGTATTTATTTAGAGACAGAGTCTCACTGTCACCCTGGGTAGAGTGCTGTGGCATCACAGCTCACAGCAACCTCAAACTCTTGTGCTCAAGCAACCCTCTTGCCTCAGCCTCCCTAGTAGCTGGGACTACGGGCACCTGCCACAACGCCCAGCTAGTTTTTCTATTTTTAGTAAAGAGGGAGGGCTCTCGGTCTTGCTCAGGCTGGTCTTGAACCCCTGAGCTCAGGCAATCCATCCACCTCGGCCACCCAGAGTGCTGGGAATTTCAGGTGTGAGCCGCCACGCTCAGCCTAACAAATACCCATTGAGTGACAAGCTACTGGGGCCGTCTGGAAAGTACAGGGTTAACAGTAGCTGGATACTTTCCAGACAGCCTGCAGCACGTCAGGCACCTACACAGGCAGGTAGGGAAAGAAGAGAACCAATGAGCTTTTTTTTTTAAAAGCCCTGCCTCCAACATCGCACATTTTAGCGGGGAAGATGGAGCATCAACAATAGGTAAAGGTGCAGCGTGTTAGAGGGTGATGGTCTGAATGAGAAGACGCTCCCACAAGCAAGGGGGCAGCATGTCGAATCATGTTAGATGTGAGGGATGAATGTTGTAGGCAGAGGGAAAAACAAGGGCAAAAGCCTTGAGGCAGGGACAGCTCTGGGACGTCTGGAGAACAGCAGGAGGCCTGGTGTGGCAGGAGCAGGAGATGGGCAGGGGGGGCGTGTGGGTACCCTGAGTGGGGACTTCATGTCACCCGACATTTACCAGGACCACCCTAAGAAGGGGCTGTAGAAGGGCATTCAAGTACGTGATTGTCATATCCAAGAAAGAAATAGCGACCCAGGGGCCAGCACGATGGTGGCAAGAGGCGTGGTGGGATCCTGGATGCCTGTGTCAAAGGCAGAGCCAGTGAAAGGTGCCAAGGTGACCAACGCAGGCTGGGGCGGGGGCGGGAGCGAGCCTTCAGCTTCAGAGAATGGAAAAATCAGAGTTGCTGCTGACTGAGACGAGAAGTCAACAGAAGGAGCAGGTTTGGAGGAAACATTGGAAGGTTCGTCGCTGATTGCAGTGAAATGAATGTTACACAAAATTTACCATTTTATCCATTTTTAAATGTACAGCTCTGCAGCATTTAATACCTTCACATTTCCAAGCAACCATCCACCTCCGGAACTAGGGCACTAGTCCCAGAGCTGGGCACAGGCTGGCCTGAACTTAGGGTTACCAGACGTCCTTCTTTTCCTGGGACGGACCAGATTATACCTATTGCCCTCTTATAACGAACAGTGGCTCTTTTCACTCTGAAGAGTGCTCCAGTCTGGGCGGTGGTATGGTCACGCCACCTACTCTGAAGTAACAACAACCAGGCGGCATCTCTGGTAAAGCAAGGGTGCAGAGCTTGGGCGACTCCCAGCCTCTTCCCAGGCTCCTCCGGCAGGGGCACATCTCCGGTACTCAGAACCAGCTATAGGATGGTTTACGGTCTGTTTCTGCCAATGCCTAAACTACCTTGGAGGAGTCTGCTGGGGGCAGGGGCCATACCCTTGGGAGTAGAGGGAAGCAGATGCCAAGTCACGCACAGGAGGGCAAGTGCACCACCTCGGGTCGGTCGATGCACTTTCCTCTTCTGCTCACTGGTTCTGACGCACTTTACAAATGAGGCGTCTAGATTGGGAGCCTTTGGCTGTGACACCTCCTGCTAGAATTCCCATCTCACCCACAGTCCACCCTGTGGGACCATCTGCTTCCTTACAGCAAATCTCACCTCACCTGTTGACATGTACACGCACGTGTCAAAGCCAAAGAGAAGCCTGGAGAATGAGCGGCGTGAAGAGCTGGGCTGTTCCCGGGTCGTCCACACTCCATCAGCCCGGAAGGCTGGAATGTGGTAAAAATCAAGGTGGTGTGCAGGTGCAGTCCAACGCCCCCCGGGACACGCGCAGAGGAATGAAACTCCGTGGCAGGCAAAAACGACAGCCCTTGTTTAATTCTGAAGTTTACGTGCATATGGGCACCATTCTATCACTACCTTTCGTTTCCATGGAAACCATTTGTGATGTCACGCAAAGAGGATTCTGACCAGAGTGAGAAAAGAGGAGCAGTGATGGAAACCAGCTTTCCAATGAGCTGCAGGTAGAGAGAGGGACAGGGAAGGAACCAAGCCAAGGAGCCACACCCAGAGCTGTTGTGAGAGTGACTCACTTACTCTTCTCTGGGGTGAAGGCTTGTGTCCCAAGGAGTGCCCAGAATTCATTCTGATGATCTGACTGGCTGCATGACCCTTCCAAAAATCAGCATTACCTTCCAGAAAAAAAGAAAAGTGCATTCTTCAGCCAAGCAGGAAGGCTCCCTGCTATAACCCAGGTGTGGACAGGGACAGGGTGAGGGGGCGGCAGCCACTCCTGGGATTGGCTCTCTGAGGCTGCTTGAACCACTACCACAAACTTGATGGCTTAAAATAACATAAATGTATTTATTTCCTCACATTTGTTTTTGTTTGTTTTTAGGATTTGTTTGTTTAGATCAAGTCTCACACTGTCACCCTGGGTAGAATGCCATGGCGTCAATCCTCACAGCTCACAGCAACCTCAAACTTCTGGGTTCAAGCAATTTTCTTGTCTCAGCCTCCCAAGTAGCTGGGACTACAGGCACCCGCCGCAACACCTGGCTAATTTTTCTATTTTTAATAGAGATGGCGTCTTGCTTTTGCTTAGGCTGGTCTTGAACGCCTAAGTTCAAGCAATCCATCCATCTCAGCCTCCAAGAAGGCTAGGACTGTAGGCATAAATCACCACCCTCGGCCTTATTTCCTCATATTTCTGGAGGCCAAAATCTGGGCGTCAGCAGGTCCAATCCCTCCTTGCCTCTTCCAATTTCTGGTGGCCCCTTGGCTTGTGGCTGCATCACAGTGTCTCTGCCTTTACATCGCTTGTGTCACTTTGTCTAAAATCTCCCTCTTTTTCTTAGGACACCTGTCACTGGATTCTGAGTCCATCCTAAAGCCAGGATGATTTCATCTCCAGATCCTTAATCACATCTGCAAAGACTCTTTTTCCAAATAAAGTCACTTTCACAGGTTCTGGGAGCTAAGATGTGGACAAACCTTCTGGGACCCACTTTTCAACCTGCTACACCCACACAACAGGAGACTTCGCCTTGGCAGGAACTGAAAAAATTCACCTTCTGAGCACAAAATGGGCAAAGCTGCAGGTCTTGAGGTTTTGGCCAATTTCAAAGTAATGGCATGAACAATTCCTGTCATTCCAAGACCTGGGCATGGCAGGGAATCTGGGGCGTTGCCATGGCGATTTCCAACCGCAAAACTTTTGTTCTCTTGTGTTGCTTGCAAGGAACTAGTTACTGGAACCCCCTATGAAACATATGAGTCCCATGGGTGGCACATCACTGGAGTGTCCTCATCACTTAAGGAGAACACCCCTCTGCCATCACTGAAGTAACAGCACCCATTTTGCTCTTGGGATTTCCCCCAACAATATCCTGGAACTTCCTGTCTGAATCACGTATCAAGTGAAACTTAAATCACGTATTAAACCTTGGAAGTGAGGAGGACGGAAGAGTTAGAAGGGAAAAGACCTGCTCTGACACTTACCCCGCTCTAAGACTCGGACGCAGAAGAGATTTGGAAAACACTTGACTCTACCAAGATGCTTTTGGTAACAGGATGGTAAATGAAAGGGCCCCTGTACGAACAGCATGTCACAATTACTGTGACTCTACCAGGCACTTATCTAGATCAAAGGAGCTGGCAGAGGGCCAGGGAGCAGGTGACAGCCTGTTTCTTTAGGAAGCAAAAACTTGGAGAAGCCCTGGCTTTTGCTCACCCTACTTGAAATTTTCATGCAGGTGAAAGCGAAGGTTTGGTTAAGTGCATCAGAGTTTCACCCTGGACAGGATTTTGCCTAAAGGTTCTGTGAGTGATTTACTTCTTCATGAAATAAAGGCCTGTGTGACTGTCCTCTTGTTAACACATCCATCACCTTGTGGGGTCTGTGTCCTGCTCCGAGCCTAGTACTGGGGCCTCGTGCAGCACGATGGGACCTGAGCACCCAGTCTGACTTTGCGGACATGGTACGGAGCCCTGAGGACCTACCAAAAAGGAGGGTGTGAAGGAAAACCCTCTCTTACCACAGCAGAAATGGTTTTTTCTCCTGTAATACTTAGACCAAGATCAGCTTAACAATGAAAACTCAGAACCGGGAAAGCAAAGCCAATGGGATATGTTGACTCCAGGTTATCCATCTGTTTGGAGGTCATGCATTTTTTTAAAGTGCCAGAAAAACAAACACACTGTCTGCAAAATATAAAAAGAGCCCCGCCTCTGGGAAAGCAGGTGCTGCAGGGGCCGTTTCTCCCCAAACCATACCCCTCTATTCTAAACCTTCAGGCCCAGTTTCTGTGCACACGTCCATTCATCGGGACCACAAGTCTGCCCTCTGCTGGTTAAGAGACACTGGAGCCTTAGTCCAACTGGGAAGGGGACCAACGTGGTGGCCCTTGGCCTGCTTCTTTCTTGGGGATGCAGTGGGGGTGCACTTGCCTCCTAATTCGTGGGGGTTTTACCCTGGAGTCAGAGATGCCGAGTGGGCGATGGAACATCCTCAGTCTTGGTGGGTCATAGGTAACATCTACATACCACCTACGCCAGATTATAAAATGAGGCTGTACCCTGAAACCTATCATTATATAAATTAATCTAAATGAGAGGAAATAATAAGCCAAATAAACACAAAAGCAGTAATTAAAAGACACGAGTCTGAGTGTGGATCCTGGTTTCTCTACTTACTAGCTCCCGGAGCTGGGACAAGCACATAACTCCTCTAAATTCCAGTTTTCCTGACTGTGAAAGGAGGCTGTTTATAATTACATCAGGGAATTGTTGAAACAGTCAGACAAGATCATTCATCAGGTAGCACAGTACCTGGCGCATAGGAAATGGTTATTAAATGGAAGCCTAAATATTTTTCCTTTTTTTTTTTCTTTGTTGAGACAGAGTTCTACCCTATGCCCTGAGCAGAGTAGAGTGGCATTGTAGCCCACTGCAACATCAGACTTGGGCTGTGGGCATCCCGCTGCCTCAGCCTCTGAAGCCGCTGGGATTACAGGTGCTCGCTGCAGCGCCCAGCTGGGTTTTTCCATTTTTTTCATGAGTCGGGGGACTTGCTCTTGCTCAGACAAGCCTCGAACTCCTGAGCTCAAGCAATGCTCCTGCCTCAGCCTCCAACAGTGCTGGGTTTACAGTCGTGAGCCACCATGCCCAGCTAATGTTTTTTTCGATTCATATTCTAGAAGCTAAAAAAAAATTTTTTTTGAGACAGAGTCTCACTATGTTGCCCTTGGTAGAGTGCCATGATGTCATAGCTCACAGCAACCTCAAATTCTTGGGCTTAAGTGATTCTCTTGCCTCAGCCTCCCAGGTAGCTGGGACGACAGGTACCTGCCACAACACCCAGCTATTTTTTGTTGCAGTTGTTATTGTTGTTTAGCAGACGCAGGCCAGGCTCCAACCTGCCAGCCCTGGTGCATGTGGCCCATGCCTTACTCACTGAGGGGGGGTGCTTTCGGAGGTGATTAGGTCATGAGGCTACAGCCCTCAAGAATGGGATTAGTGCCCTTGTAAAAAGAGACTCCAGAGAGATCCCTCACCCTCCTGCCATATTAGAGCACAGAAAAGAGGTGGACATGAACCAGAAAGAGGATCCTCCTCACCAGACACCAAATCTTCAGATGCCTTGATCTTGGACTTCCCAGCCACCAGAAACCACCAGAACTGTGAGAAATAAATGTCTGGCTAAGCCACCCAGCCCATGGCATTCTGTTATGGCAGCCAAACGGACTGAGATAGGAGGCTTGCCAAATGGCAGAGCCATGTGCTTCCTGAGCTTAGTGAGAAGGGGGCTTGGGGTTTCCTTGGCAGGACAGCACTCCTGAGGTCCTTGGTACTCAAATCTGAATTCTGTCCCTCTGCCTATCAGGGGAAGAAAACATCTTCCGGCTGCTCCACTCCCATCCTATTTTATTCCCAGCTCTTTCTCTCCTCTCTAGCACACAGTCCCCCTCTTATCTGCCCTTATCTGAGGGGACATATTCTGAAATCCACCAGGGATGCCTGAAACTTCAGACAGTACCAAGCCCTGCATGCACAATTCTTTTCCTGTAAGTCCATACATGTGATAAAGTTTAATTATTTAAGTTAGGCACAGTAGAGATTAACAAGAATAAGTAATAATAAAACAGAAAAACTGTAACAATACATTAGAATCACTATTCTTGCACTTTGGAGCCCTTATGAAATACAACAAGGGCTGAACAAGCACTGTGGTAGGGTGACAGTTGATCTCATAACCAAGGTAGCTGCTAAGCAACAAATGGGCAGATGATGTACAGAGTATGGATGTGTTGGAAAAAGGCACAATTCCTGTCCCAGGTGGGATAAGTCCAGACAGCACAAGATTACATCAAGCCTCAGAATGAGGTGAACTGTTTATTTCTAAAATTTTCCATTTGGGGGGGTTGGGGGTGGAGCAAGATGGCGGCCAAGTAACAGCTTCCCTGCAACTGGGCACAGTGAGTCTGGGCAGATAAGACTCCAGGCATCTCTGGCTGATGGGATTTGCCTATAATCATCCCTTTGAGGATACAGGGAGTCAGCAAGAGACTTCTGGACCCCAAGAGGAGGACAAAAACAGTGGAAAACTGGCAAGTGGTTGCGTGTGTTCAATCGACCTGATCCCGCCAGCAGCCGTAAGTACAAGCAGCAGTGAGACTGCAAACCGGAAAGGCCTTACCTGTGAACTGTTTCAGTGTTTTTGGACTTAGCACACAGTTGAACTGCCTTGCGGAGAGCTTGAGTAGGAGTGCGGAGAACTTCGGGCATTGTCTAGGGCCCCAGACTGAGCCGCTGACTGGATGGAGCTAACAGTGTTCGGCTGTGGGCCGCAGGGAGCCATTGTGAGAGAACTGCCCCGGCAAGCTCCGCCCTCAGGGTCGCAGAGCAAGAATTGGGCGGAAGCTAGTAACCTAGTGACTGAGCAGCCTAAAGGTGGGGACTGAGCTGCCTTCCAGCCTTAACCCTCAGGGGCAGAGTGAGACCAGTTTTGGCACACTGGAGCCTTGGGCTGTTGCCCTGGGTAGAGTGCTGTGGCGTCACAGCACATAGCAACCTCAAACACCTGGGCTTGGTGCTGCCCGGACCTCTGCCTGGACCTCCATAAGAGCTGTGCCACGACCCCCGACCTGAGACCCACCCCTGCCAGGCCTCCACATGCCCTGACCAGGAACTGTGGGAGCAGCGCAACCCTGTGTCCTCCCTCTTGTACCTTCCCTATCTCCACACCCGCCCGCTCGTCTGGCCAGGGACTCTGGTAGCCGCGTGCCCTCCGGAGCCCTCCCTGCCTCTGCACAGAGCCCTTCTCCTGGCCAGAGACTGCTAGAGCCTTGGGCTCTCTGTGCCAAAGTCACTGGGTGCCAGGCACTCCCAGAACTGTGTGCACCACCTCCCGCCCTGTTGCTGGATCTGGGTGTGTCACACTCTGGAGCTGCTTCCACAACCAGAACTCCCTGGCTGGGGCAGCCCCAGAGGAACTACACAAGGTCACTCCCTGCAAAGATCCAGCAACAATAGAGTGATCCCGCTGGGGTCTAATCTTGGAGAGACACCTCCCCAACTCCAAGGACGGCCAGAGGCAATGGTGAAAAACAATCATGAGGCGAAATCAACAGAAAAACTCTGGCAATATGAATAATCAGAGTAGATCAATTCCCCCAAGGATCAATGGGGCAGACACACCACAAGATTCCATGCACAAACAAATAGCTGAGATGTCAGAAACCAAATTCAGAATCTGGATAGCAAATAAGATCAAATTAGAATTCCAAGCAGTAACCCAAAAGATAATATCAAGAATTCAATGAATTCAAAGACCAAATGACCAAAGATTTTGACACATTGAGACAAGAAGTTGCAGCCCTCAAAAATCTGAGAAACACAGAATCCCTCAGTAACAGAATGGAGCAAGCAGAAAAAAGGATTTCTGACATTGAAGACAAAGCTTTCGAATGCTCCCAGACTCTCAAAGAGGAAGAGAAATGGAGGGCAAAAACAGATCACTCTCTCAGAGAGCTCTGGGATAATTAGAAGAAAACCAATATTCATCTTATAGGGATCCTCAAAAGCGATGAAGTGGCTTCACAAGACACAGAGTCTCTTCTCCATGAGATTATGAAGGAGAACTTTCCAGACATGCCAAGAGATTCTGAAATTCAGATAGCAGACAGTTTCAGAACTCCAGCACGACTCAACCCAAATAAGACATCCCCCAGACACATCATAATCAATTTCACTGAAGTTAATATGAAGGAGAAAATTCTGAAAGCAGCCAAATGAAAGAAAACCATCACCTACAAGGGCAAGAATATTAGAATAACTGCAGATCTCTCTGCTGAAACCTTTCAAGCTAGAAGAGGCTGGTCATCAACTTGTAATCTCCTAAAACAAAATAACTTTCAACCCAGGATCCTGTACCCAGCTAAATTGAGCTTCATTTATGACAGAGAAATTAAATACTTCAATGACATTAACATGTTGAAGAAATTTGCCATAACTAAACCAGCTCTCCTGGATATTCTCAGACCTATCCTCCATAAAGACCAACATAATCCTCCACCACAAAAGTAAACCCACCCAGAAAATTTTGATCAAATTCCAAATTCCACAGTCACAAAAGGATTAAAAATGTCCACCAGACTCTCAAAAGGCTTATCAATATTCTCAATTAATGTGAATGGTTTAAACTGTCCTCTAAAGAGGCACAGGTTGGCTGACTGGATACAAATACTCAAGCCAGATATCTGCTGCATACAAGAATTGCATCTTACATTAAAAGACAAATATAGACTCAAGGTGAAGAGATGGTCATCTATACTCCAGGCAAATTGAAAGCAGAAAAAAGCAGGTGTTGCAATCCTATTCGCAGATGCAATAGGCTTTAAACCAACTGAAATAAGGAAGGATAAGGATGGAAACTTCATATTTGTTAAAGATAATACTTAATATGATGAGATCTCAATTATTAATATTTATGCACCCAACCAGACACACCTCAATTTATAAGAGAAACTCTAACAGACATGAGCAACTTGATTTCCTCCAGTTCCATAAGTTGGAGATTTTAACACCCCTTTAGCAGTGCTGGATAGATCCTCCAAAAAGAAGCTGAGCAAAGAAATTTTAGATTTAAACGTAACCATTCAACATCTGGACTTAACAGACATCTACAGAACATTTCATCCCAACAAAACTGAATACACCTTCCTCTCATCAGCCCACAGAACATACTCCAAAATCGACCACATCCTAGGCCACAAATCTAACCTCAGCAAATTTAAAAAAATAGAAATTATTCCTTGCATCTTCTCAGACTATCATGGAATAAAAGTTGAATTCAATAACAACAGGAACCTACATACCCATACAAAAACATGACAGCTAAATAACCTTATGCTGAAGGATAGATGGGTTATAGATGAGATTAAGAAGGAAATCACCAAATTTTTAGAACAAAACAATAATCAAGACACGAACTGGCGGTGCCTGTGGCTCACTCGGTAAGGCGCCGGCCCCATATACCGAGGGTGGCGGGTTCAAACCCGGCCCTGGCTGAACTGCAAACCAAAAAATAGCCGGGTGTTGTGGCGGGCGCCTGTAGTCCCAGCTACTCGGGAGGCTAAGGCAAGAGAATCGCCTAAGCCCAGGAGTTGGAGGTTGCTGTGAGCTGTGTGATGCCATGGCACTCTACCTAGGGCCATAAAGTGAGACTCTGTCTCTACAAAAAAAAAAAAAAAAGACACGAATTACCAGAACCTCTGGGATACTGCAAAGGCAGTCCTAAAAGGGAAATTTATAGCACTGCAAGCCTTCCTCAAGAAAACGGAAAGAAAGGAAGTTAATAACTTAATGGGACATCTCAAGCAAATGGAGAAGGAAGACCACTCCAACCCCAAACCCAGCAGAAGAAAAAAAATAACCAAAATCAGAGCAGAATTAAATGAAATTGAAAACAAAAGAATTATACAACAGATCAATAAATCCAAAAGTTGGTTTTTTGAAAAGATCAATAAAATAGATAAACCTGTGGCCAACCTAACCAGGAAAAAAAGAGTAAAATCTCTAATTTCATCAATCAGAAATGGTAACGATGAAATAGCAGACCCCTCAGAAATTAAAAAAATCCTTAACGAATACTACAAGAAACTCTACTCTCAGAAATATGAAAATCTGAAAGAAATCGACCAATACCTGGAAGCACGCCACCTACCAAGACTTAGCCAGAATGAAGTGTAAATGTTGAACAGGTCTATGTCAAGTTTTGAAATAGCATCAACTATACAAAATCTCCCTAAAAAGAAAAGCCCAGGACCAGATGGCTTTACGTCAGAATTCTACCAAACCTTTAAAGAAGAACTAGTACCTATATTACTAAACCTCTTCCAAAATATAGAAAAAGAAGGAATATTACCCAACACATTCTACAAAGCAAACATCACCTTGATCCCCAACCAAGGAAAGACCCAAAAAGAAAAGAAAATTATAGACAATATCACTAATGAATATTGATGCAAAAATACTCAATAAGATCCTAACAAACAGAATCCAACAACACATCAAAAAAATTATACACCACGACCAAGTGGGATTTATCCCAGGGTCTCAAGGCTGGTTCAATATATGTAAATCTATAAATGTAATTCAACATAAACAAACTAAAAAATAAGGACCATATGATTCTTTCAATTGATGCAGAAAAAGCTTTTGATAATATCCAGCATCCCTTCATGATCAGAACACTTAAGAAAATTGGTATAGAAGGGACATTTCTTAAACTAATAGAGGCCATCTACAGCAAACCCACAGCCAATATCGTATTGAATGGAGTTAAATTGATATCATTTCCACTTAGATCAGGAACCAGGCAAGGTTGCCCATTGTCTCCACTGCTCTTTAACATTGTAATGGAAGTTTTAGCCATTGCAATTAGAGAAGAAAAGGCGATCAAGGGTATCCACATAGGGTCAGAAGAGATCAAACTTTCACTCTTCGCAGATGATATGATCATATATCTGGAAAACACTAGGGATTCTACTACAAAACTTTTAGAAGTGATCAAGAATACAGCAATGTCTCAGGCTACAAAATCAACACCCATAAATCTGTAGCTTTTATATATACTAACAATAACCAAGCCGAAAAAACAGTCAAGGACTCTATTCCTTTCACAGTAGTGCCAAAGAAGATGAAATATTTGGGAATATACCTAACAAAGGACATGAAAGATCTCTACAAAGAGAACTATGAAACTTTAAGAAAAGAAATAGCTGAAGATGTTAACAAATGGAAAAACATACCATGCTCATGGCTGGGAAGAATCAACATTGTTAAAATGTCTATACTATAATTTTATATAATTTTAATATATATATTATATTTTATATAATATATAATTTTAATGCAATTATAATTTTAATGCAATATATAATTTTAATATATATATAATTTTAATGCAATTCCTATTAAAGCAATATATAATTTTAATGCAATTCCTATTAAAGCTCCATTGTCATATTTTAAAGATCTTGAAAAAATAATACTTCTTTTTATATGGAATCAGAAAAAACCTCGAATAGCCAAAACATTACTCAGCAATAAAAACACAGCAGGAGAAATCACGCTACCAGACCTGAGACTGTACTATAAATCAATAGTGATCAAAACAGCATCGTATTGGCACAAAACCAGAGAATTAGATGTCTGGAACAGAATAGAGAACCAAGAGACGAATCCAGCTACTTACCATTATTTGATCTTTGACAAGCCAATTAAAAACATCCAGTGGGGAAAAGATTCCCTATTTAACAAATGGTGCTGGGTGAACTGGCTGGCAACCTATAGAAGATTGAAACTGGACCCACACCTTTCACCATTAACTAAGATAGACTCTCACTGGATAAAAGATTTAAACTTAAGACATGAAACTATAAAAATACTTGAAGAAAGTGCAGGGAAAACTCTTGAAGGAATAGGCCTGGGTGAATATTTTATGAGGAGGACTCCCCAGGCAATTGAAGCAGTATCAAAAATACACTACTGGGACCTGATCAAACTAAAAAGCTTCTGCACAGCCAAGAACATAGTAAGGAAAGCAAGCAGACAGCTCTCAGAATGGGAGAAAATATTTGCAGGTTATACCTCCGATAAAGGTCTAATAACCAGAATCCACAGAGAACTCAAACATATTAGCAAGAAAAGAACACGTGATCCCACCTCAGGGTGGGCAAAGGACTTGAAGAGAAACTTCTCTAAAGAAGACAGACGCCCGATCTACAAACACATGAAGAAAAGCTCATCATCCTTAATTATCAGAGAAATGCAAATCAAAACTACTTTGAGATATCACCTAACCCCAGTAAGGGTAGCCCACATAACAAAATCCCCAAACCAGAGATGTTGGCGTGGATGTGGAGAAAAGGGCACACTTCCACACTGCTGGTGTAGTGCAGTGTAGAAAAAGAAAAAAAAAGAAATATGTTTTCTTTTGTTTCTTCTGGAAGGAAGTTTGGAGAATACACAGAGACCTAAAAATAGACCTGCCATTCGATCCTATAATTCCTTTACTAGGTTTATACCCAGAAGACCAAAAATCACAATATAACAAAGACATCTGTACCAGAATGTTTATTGCAGCCCAATTCATAATCGCTAAGTCATGGAAGAAGCCCAAGTGCCCATCGACCCACGAATGGACTAGCAAACTGTGGTACATGTATACCATGGAATATTATGCAGCCTTAAAGAAAGATGGAGACTTTACCTCTTTCATGTTTACATGGATGGAGCTGGAACATATTCTTCTTAGCAAAGTATCTCAGGAATGGAAGAAAAAGTATCCAATGTACTCAGCCCTACTATGAAGCTAAATTATAGCTTTCACATGAAGGCTATAACCCAACTATAGCACAAGACTATGAGGAAAGGGCCAAGGAAGGGGAAGGATGGGGGGAGGTTAGGGTGGAGGGAGGGTAATGGGTGGGGCCACACCTACGGTGCATCTTAGAATGGGTACAGGCAAAACTTAGTAAAGGCAGAATACAAATGTCTACATACAATAACTAAGAAAATGCCATGAAGGCTACGTTGAACAGTTTGATGAGAATATTTCAGATTGTATATGAACCAGCACATTGTACCCCTTGATTGCACTAATGTACACAGCTATGATTTAACAATAAAAAATAAATAAATAAATAAATAAAATTTTCCATTTAATATTTTTGAACCATGGTTGTTGGAGGGTAACAAACTACGGAAAGTGAAACTCTGGATAAGGGGGGGGCTACTGTACATTACACGCCTGCCTCCAGGTACACACCTGAAATACTTAACTATATGACAGCCACACCACACTGTTAGAAAAATTTAAACACAATTTAATTATTTTTGTGTGTGTGTGTGTGTGTGTTTTTTTTTTTTTTTTTGGCCGGGGCTGAGTTTGAACCCACCACCTCCGGCATATGGGACCCGTGCCTTACTCCTTGAGCCACAGGCGCCGCCCTAAACACAATTTAATTATTGAAGCACTTGTCTTAGGTAACTTATAGTCTAACAGAAAAAATAAATTTCTTTCTTTTTTGTGGGGGGTGGGGGACAGAGTCTAACTCTGTTGCCCAGGCTAGAGTGTCATGGCCTCATCACAGCTCACCGCAGGCTCAAACTCCCAAACCCAAGCAATCCTCCTGCCTCAACCTCCCAAGTAACTGGGACTGTAGGCATGTGCCACCACGCCCTACTAATTTTTAAATTTTTTGTAGAGATGGGGTCTTGCTAGATTGCCAGGCTAATCTTGAATTCCTGGCCTCAAGACATCCTCCTGACTCAGATTCCCAAAGTGCTAGAATTCCAGGCAGGAACTACCGTGCCCGGTCACCAGAAATAAATTCTAAATGGTCAAAATTTAAAAGTAGAGTATAAGTGACGCAAATGGCCAAGCCGCATGACATGATGTTGTACAAAGGGACCTCCCTTATACCTGATCAAACACATGCAGGAGCTTGTATTTTCTCCCTCCAGATATCCCAGTAGAATGTTATTTAAAAAATCAAATGTGGCCGGGAGTGGCGGCTCACGCCTGTAATCCCAGCACTGTGGGAGGCTGAGGTGGGAGGATTGCTTGAGCTCAGGAGTTCAAGGCTTGTCTGAACCAGAGTGAGACCGCCAACTCATGAAAAAAAATGGAAAAACCCAGCCAGGCACAGCAGCCTCGGAGGCTGAGGCAGCAGGATGCCCATAGCCTGAGTCTGAGGTTGCAGTGAGTTATGACACCATTGCACTGTGTTCAGGGAATAGGGTAGAATGCTGTCAAAAAGAAAAAAAAAGAGAGAGAAAAAAATTAATCAAATGTAAATGCGTATAGACAAAATAATGGAAGAGGAGATGACATCAGACCAAAGGTGCCACCAGAATTCTGAATGTGGAGGGACCCATCACCTTGGAAGTGGCTGGTTTACACTGCAGGACCCAGGAGTGGTTCAGGAATGGGAGGCTGGGCAGGGCTGTTCATAGCCTAGCCAGTCATTTTCAACCAGTATGCTCTGGCACACTGGTGTGCTGTGAGAGGGTCTTAGGCATGCCACAAAATATTTTTGAAGATCACTAATTAAATATTTGTAAAAAGAAGTTCAAAGCACAGTAAGTATGTTCTTTTTTGTTTTTTAACTCTTTTTTTATGGACATAATTTAAGTGTGTCACAGAAGTTTAACTATAGGTTCAAGTGTGCCATGACATTAAAAAGGTTGAAAAATACTGGCCTATACAAAGAACAATTTAGAACCCTGGGACTCTGCCCTAGTCCACCCAGCCAAGCAACTACATTGCCCCCACTCCTCCAGGAAGGGTATGAACTGGTGAGGCTCGACAGAAAAACGTTGAAGTCTAGACAGCAGAGCTAGCTAGACACCAGATGTTGTACCAAATATAGGGACTGTGAGAACATCTGGGTACCGAGAAGCTATTCTCAGCCCCTCTCCTTACGGGGATTTTACCTGCAACAGGCAGGAAAAAGGAGGACTCCTTTCTGGGGAAATCAATGTACCCAAGGGTAAAAAAATCTACAGATCTTACATCTGGGGGACCTTACCCTATAACTCTCCAAAAGGCTCACCGGAGAATAGCTTTGAACGGGCACGCAGAACTCCCATGAATACATAAGGAAGGACCCCCAGAATTCTGAGGGAGGTTCCCCACAGGTAAACAGCCTGGAACAAAAAGAGGAAAAAATAACAGGTTATTTTTAGAAATAGCAACAATTAAGGAGTGGAATAAAAATTAAATGCATCCTTGGAGATGTGGGTGAACACACTGCATCCATGAAACGCTTTGGAAGAACAAAAAGAACAATCAGAGAATAAAAAAGAGCTCTGGAAAATTAAAAAATGTAATCACAGAAATTTTTTAAATCTATGAAAGGATTGGGGGATATACCTGAGATCTCCAACAAAAGACTAAAAAGTCAAAAGAATGGAAATAAAAAAGAAAACAACACTGGAGAATCAGTCCAGGAGGCCTGACCTCATAATAAACAGAGTTGCAATAAAAAAAAAAGGACAAAGAAAACTAGTGGAATTAAGTTATCAAACAATCAAATACAACTAGGGAAGAGGCAGGCTTAGAGCAGACCATATGATTCCATTTTCCCAAAAGTGATGGACACAAGTTTTCTTGTTAAAAGAGCCTCCTAACTACACAGCACATTACATTTTAAAAGACAAATACAAGGTATATCACATGGAATTTCAGAATACCAAAGGGAGAAAAAAAAAAAAAAAAAGACAGCTATAAAGCCTAGAACAGAATCTGTCGTATTGCCAACGATACTGGGAAGTGAAAGATAATAAAACAATGGGGGGCGGCGCCTGTGGCTCAGTCAGTAAGGCGCCGGCCCCATATACCGAGGGTGGCAGGTTCAAACCCGGCCCCGGCCGAACTGCAACCAAAAAATAGCTGGGCGTTGTGGCAGGCGCCTGTAGTCCCAGCTACTCGGGAGGCTGAGGCAAGAGAATCGCTTCAGCCCAGGAGTTGGAGGTTGCTGTGAGCTGTGTGATGCTATGGCACTCTACTACCAGTGATAAAGTGAGATTCTGTCTCTACAAAAAAAAAAAAAGATAATAAAACAATGCCTTAAAAAATATGAAGAAAATGTTTTACAATCCAGACTTTTATATCCAGCCAAACGATCTACCTATCAATCTATCAATCAAATATAAAAGTAGATTAAAGATATCCAAGTTCTCAAAAAACCGTGTGACAATTTTCTCTATCAAGACAATGAAATAAACAACAACAGCCAAAGAAACACAGCATTGGGGGTGGGGGGCGGGGAAGGACTCTGATATTGGAAAAAGGAAAAGTGTCATCCGGTGCAGAAGTGGAGCAGGCTCTATGACTCCATATATAAAATTCTAGAAAATGCAAAACAATTTATACAATGATAGTGGATCAGTGGTTGCCTGGAGGTGGGGGCGAAGAGAGGGCTAGATCATAAAGCAGCGTGAGGAAACTTTAGGGGGTGATGGAAATGCTTATTATTTTAATTATCATAGTGAATTCATGGGTGTACTTTGTGTCAAAACTCATAAAATTGTTTACTTTACAGAGGTGTGTTTTATTGCACCTGTGAAAGCTGTCAGCCTCAAAATTGAGTCACTAATGTTAAAAAAAAAAAAAAAAAAAAAGATTTGGCAAATAGAGCCGGGGAGGCCATGAAGAAAGGGCTCTCCTGCTTGTAGGCCTGATAGCAAAAACTATCACGAAAGATGGTAAAAATCACAGCCTCGAACATCACAACCTTATACAAAAGGGACTTCTGCCCAGCACCTGCCTGCCCCTTGTTATTCATCTTTGCAACCAAGGATAATTATGTCAAATCGGTTCCATGACGCTCTGTATTGTTTTCTTCTGAAATTCTTTGTCTTCCTTTACCTCCTCGATACACACATGGTTTACTGTGGCACGGGTACTCCCATTGCAATGATCTCGTCCCAGATAAATAATCTGTTTCTTCGAGAGAGTCTCTCCCTGCGTTATTCAGCTTGGCCCACCTTCCCAATACCAGTTAAACAGTCAAAGGTTTCTTTAGGAGAACAAGAGAATTGCAGGAGTGGAAGACTGGTCAGAGGGGCTGCTCCACAAGGAAGCCACAAAGATAAAAAGGAGGAAGACGCAAAAGAAAAAGAGGCGTACTTGATGTGCTGAGAAGGTCTCCTGTGTTTTATTGGAGCACCAAAAACAGAAGAAAGCTGGGGGAGGTGGTTCACACCTGTAATCCTAGCACTTTGGGGGGCTGAGGCAGGCAGATTGCTTGAGCTCAGGAGTTGGAGACCAGCCTGAGAAAGAGACTTGGTGTCTTAAAAAATAGCAAAAAAGAGAAGAAAGAATCATTGCACAACAGTTGTCACAGAAGCCTAAAGGAAGTGAAATGATTTCACCAAAGGGCTGGAAAACAAAATAACTGAAGTAAATTTCTCTACTCAGAGAAAATAGCTTTTATTAATAAAAGCGAGAGAAAGACATTTTTAGATCAGCAGAGGCTGAGAGAGCTCTCCAAGGGCTCTCTCCCACTCAAGGAAATTCCACAGGGTGCTTTGTTTTTGTTTTTCTTTTTTTTTGAGACAGAGTCTCACTATGTTGCCCTGGGTAGAGCACCGTGGTGTCGCAGCTCACAGCAACCTCAAACTCCTGGGCTTAAGCGATTCTCTTGCCTCAGCCTCCCAAGTAGCTGGGACCACAGGCGCCCGCCACAACGCCTGTATATTTTGTTGTTGTTGTTGCAGTTGTCATTGTTGTTTAACTGGCCTGGGCTGAGGTCGAAGCTGCCAGCCTCTGTGCATGTGGTGGGCGTTGTAACCACTGTGCTACAGCCGAGCCCCACAGCGTGTTTTGTAGGCTGAAAGTCAGTCCCTACCTGGAGGCTCTGAGACACAGCAGAGGACACGGGGCAGGACATTCCAGGCGTGCTCTGAGAGTTAGCAGTGTCTTTTTTTCTGCCTAGAACCAAAGATCCGTGGAGGAAAGCCGGAGGGTAGGAGGCTGACAGATACATGAACCCAAGTCATCCAGGGTCCTCAGTGCAGGCAGGAGGAAGAATAAGAGGGACAGATCCAGAGAAATACACAAATGAAGAAAACGGAAAAATACAGTTGTCAAGGATGGAGACGTTACAAGGAAGGAGGGGGCGGGCAATGTTGTTAAATATGGCTTAGTCCAGGCCAGCTGCAAGTAACCAAATGCCAGTAGATTTGGAATTCCAGAGGTCACCGGAACCTGGAGGCTCAGCCGTGGGCCTGAGCCCCGATGGCAAAGGACTCACAAGGAGCCGCAGAGGAAGCAGAAGCTGCAGGTGCTGCCATCGGAAGTCCAACTCTGGGTTGCCCCCGCCAAGCCTGCCTCTTCCCTAGTCCTCCTCAGCTCATAAATGGTCTTTCTACCCAGCAGCTTAAAGCAGAAATACGGGAGTAACCACTGAATGTTCTCTTCCCTTCCTCCCCCGGGCTCAATCTATCAGAAATTCCCATTGTAACCAGTCCCACCTGGAGTCTATGTCTAACTATCCCTGTGGCTCCTGCCTTAGTCCAAGTCCAAGGCCACCAGTTTCTCTTCCTTGACACACTACCGTGACCTCTAATGGAATAGCAGTGAAGGAATGCTTCCCTTCTTGCTCCCTCTAATCCAAGATCCCTGGAATGATTTGTTAAGGTAAAACAAAATCAGACCCTGTCACGTCCCTGATCTCTGCCTGGGAAGCCCTGGATGACCATGCCCTGGTTTGGCGTCTCTCACCTCCACCACCTCCCCCAGCTGGTGCTTCATTGCCCTCTCCCTGGGGCCTCCACACAATGCTTGTTTCTGTCTCACAGCCTCTGCCCCGGAAGGCTCTTCCTCCAGGTCTTGCAAAGCTGGGTGCTTCCCATCATTCCACTTCCAGTGACCTCCTGAACAGAGCTGACCAACCAACATTGGTCACCTGAGTTGTTCCACCATCACCTCGCTGCTGCATTTTACTTAAAGCACTGACGGTCTGAATTTACCTTGGGTATTAACTAACTTGTTTGTTGTCCACGCACCCCACCCCCAAAACTGGAGTGTCAATTCCCCAAAACTCCAAAGCCCCTTCCTGAACTCTGTCTTCACACTCAAAGATAAGCAGAATAAACACGGTGGGGGAATATATAGGGTGTTAACGAAATCGCCAGGTAACACTGCACTCCCGTGCAAGGCAGATGGCATGAACTTGGTGCTTTCCCGGACTTTCTCCAGCTACTCCTGACAGCTTGGCAAGAGTGCAGAAAGGAAGTCAAGAGAGATGACTCAAACTTGGACAGAGCCAAATGACAAAGGATTATGACATCACTGGATGGCCCAGAAAGCAGATTGGAATGGGAGATCCACCTGGGCCCCTCAGAATGAAGGTGTCGATGGAGGGGGTGGATTTACACACTGGGACCAAGGACCTAAAGTCCATAACAGCAGGGAATCCAGTCTCACAGGCACAGCGGAAGGATGTCTCTGCAGGTAGAACGCTGAGGGGCCTGAAGCCACCCCTGAGCCCCTCCAGGCAGCTATCTCAGCAGGGGCAAGAATGGCTCTTCCTCTGTGCATCTCGACCCTTCCGCAATCCTCATCTTGGCTAAACATGCCAGAGACTAGTCACTGAATGCTCAGGGAGCAAATAATATCGAGGAAATGTAATTCTTGAGTGCCTTCAAATTCTCTCTTCTTTCCTCTAGCTAAGGATTCCCCCCCCCCACCAATCTCCTTTAATGGGGTTATCAGTGCTCATGAGGGAACAGAAGAACAGGCTGAGAACAGCAAGCAGGCACCAAATCCCAGTCTGGACTCAATGACAAAGGAATAACAGAAAGATTAGAGGTAGTTTTTCCTCCTGAATTACAGAGAAGTGGTGTGGATTCAGCTCAGCTGTTGAAGGGATGGGGGCAGGCTACCCACCTCTCCTCTCATTATTACTCAGGAAAAGGGGAGAAGACTGGCAGGCCTCCAGTTAGGGTTGCAAATAAAAATACGGGATGTCCAGGTACATTTGAATTTCAGATAAATAACAAATAATTATCTAGTGTACATGTATGCTCCCATGCAGTATTAGGATACACTAAAAAATTACTCCTTATTTACCTAAAACTCAAACGTCCCTGGGTATCCTGCATTTAATCTGACAGTCTGGTCTCCAGGACATGTTAGATGGGAGGGCACCAGCGCTGAATTGAGCCATTATACAATTGAACACTTGGCTGTGCTGGAAGACAAAATGTCTTGAGGTCATTCTGAATGTGAATGATGGTGGAGATAAATGTCCTTATACTTACAGTTTAAAGACAAAAGAATTCAATAACAGTTGTACATGCGTATATTATATAAAACACGCATATTATGAAATATGTACACACATATAAATATAGTTATATGATATATAATTATATAACTCATCTATAACACAGGTGCACTTTAGGATTTGCTTTACAGCCAAGTTACAAGTTGCTTTGTGGTTTTACCCAATAAAAAGAAAACAAAAGTGCAGAGGGTGGGTGAATGTGGCTGGGTTCTGGCAGTTGCTCTGGGTGAGCTGTTGGGTGTGTATTCTTAACTTCCAGTTTCCATTATTTTGCCCATCACAGATTAGGGTGTTTGCAGGGGTGACACGTGCAAGCCAACCTCTGGAGTAAATATGTTCCTCAGGCCCGTGGTGTGCCCAGGTCAGCTTCCATTTATCACAGCCACTTTCCCTGTAGCCATAATATAAAATCTCGTGGGCCCAAGAGAGGATAGACACAGAGCATCCCTGAGTCACTATTTATTTTGTTTGAGTGGTGATAAAAACCAGGTCATTCTCAATCATAGAAACACAGACCAGGGCGTACTGAAACATATGTTATGTTCCATTTATATAATTCCTAGAGGCTGTGTTTTCCAAAGCAGAGGAGGGATGGCAAAGAACTTCTCTACCCAAGTAAGCGTTATGGTCCAATTAATGTCTAAAAACCTAGGGAAAAAAGAAATGTCTCCACATTGTAGTTTTTCCCCCCAGCCTCTCTGTATGAAATTCTTAAAGACCAGCCAATGTCAGCATGCAGTTTAGCTCCAATTACAGCTCTGCAAAGGAGAAAAAAGAAAAGCTCATAAAAATTCCTGCCAGAGCTGATGGACCATGGAAGCTGTTGAGGGGAAGCCTCGCACAACTAAAGAAATAGCCCTTAATTTACAACCTGCCTGACAATTCCAGACTGATTCAACACTCCTTCTCCGCACACCTAAGTGTCTCATGCCAAAAGATCTGAGGAGGACAGGGCAACTTGGAAGGGATGATACCAGCCCAGATGGTGAACATCTGGTTAAAAATTACAAAGAGAATCAAATCAACTTCTCAAATCCACAGACAGGTGTTTGGGGCTTCCCAGGAGACCGGCTTATGAAGGGCAACAGGGTTGGTTCTGGACGGACGGTTAGTAAAGGAACAGCAAAGGTTCCTGAGAATTGCCACAGGGCAGGAAGTACCAAACAGGTGGCAACCGTATGGGCCGCTGCCCATCTTCTCTTGACAATGGCATCGTTTCAAAGACATTTAAATTATTTAGGTTATTGTAACCAAGACATCGTTAATAATGCACCGAACAGCAGGCACCAGGTTGAAATCAATTAGACTCCGCCGCTAAATTATAAGGGAGAAATTTACAGGAGAATGGCTCCGGGGTAGCACCGTAGGGGTAGACACGCCTGCCAGAGACAATTATATTAGGAACCTAACGAGTGAGTATTGCCTCGTTGCTTCGGCAGCAAAAAAGATGGCCAGGTGCTCCTAAATTTAGGGCAATAATAAATAAATGAGAGGAGAAGGCCCCTTCTCTGGGCGGGAAGGCTTCTGAGTGGCTAACAGAAAAGACAATGGAGGTAGGCACAAAGCTCATTTTGGAGGTTTTCTGTGCGAAAAGAAGCCAGCAAGTGTGGCCATGAAGACCCGCCCAATGGCACGGGCTGTCGCAGCCCAGGTGGGGACCTCAGGGATCTGCATGCGCCCTGCACTGGGGGCACCGAGCGCTTCTTCCCCGAATATGACTTTAAAGTTTACCTTCCTAGTTCAGGAAAAGCTCCAGGGAGGCCCGGTTGGAGCTGGCCCGGGTGTGCGGCCTGGCTGCGGCCCGGCCCGTGGGCAGCACGTGGAGGGCGCCTCGTGGCCACCGCCCGGGCCACCCCGGCGCCGCTTGCCGCCCTCAGCCGCGCGGGGGCGCACAACGCAGACGCGCTTCTGCCGGGCGCGGGCGGCTCCGCACCGCCAGGGGCCGCTGTGGCACAGCCGGGCAGGCCCGCGCCGTTCAGCCGCGTATCTCCGGGCCCTCTTGGGCACGGCCTTGCCGGTTTGGCGGGGTGAAAGGTTGCGAAGATGGCGACGGCCTTGAACGAGGAGGAGCTGGACAATGAAGACTATTACTCGTTGCTGAACGTGCGCAGGGAGGTGAGGCCTTCGGCGGGACTCAGTAGGGGTCGAGTCCAGGCCCGGTCGTTCGGAAGGGCCGGGTTGGCGGCCACCGCCCCTCCCCCGCCACAGCGGCCCCGGCCGGGTGGAGAGGCCGCGTGACCCCGGCGACGTGCGTGCCCGCTGGCCGACACAGTCGTCCCCACCGCCCTTACCGTCCCGCCAGGGGTGCCGGGGTCTGTCTCTGCCCCTGCTGTCCGCGGCGAACGCGCCTCGTGCGCTGTGTCCAGGCAGGGCCAGAGGTCCCCACACCACAAGAGGAAACACGGGTTCCAAGGAGGCTACCTGAGTGCGGTTCTCAGTCCCCCGGGTCCCGGTACCGCACTCAGGTCACATGCCCGTCCTGGCTGAGAGCCAGTGTCATCGCCCCCGGCCAGCACGATGGCAAGCCGGGCACCAAGGTCACAGGCACCAGGGAATCTCCCCAAGACCCTATCCAGTCCCAGAGCTTTCCGTGGGGATGCCCTGCCTCTGAAGTGAGTCCAGCCTTAGAGGCACGCGTCTCCTTCGTTCTCCTCAGTTACTGCCCAGAAATTCAAGGCAGAGCCTTCTAGACGTACAGCCTCAACTCGGAGGCCGCATAGTAGGAAGAAGTTTTAGGCCAGGAAAGAAATGGTGCTGTCACGTGGCTTCAGCATTCAGACCGAGTGCCGTACCTTGTCTCCTCACCGAATAAAGACAATGCGCGAGATTCTTACAGTAGGGCCCCAGGACATGCAGAGATCGGTGTGAAGGGCAGGACAGGCTTCCAAGGTCAGGTCACAAAGTGGATCGTTTGTCTCTAAGCTGCTGGGTCCAGACTTTTCAGCCCTGCCAGAGAATCCCTAATTCCATCTGTCAGGTTTTCTAGTGGCGATCAAAGCTAGCCAACTTTGGCTACCCTAAGCAAACCTGGTCCCGTGTATGTTGTTAGTAAATACTGGTCTGGGTGGTGTTTTAATAGAAGCTCCCATCCTTTTGAGTGCTTATTTTGTGCAGAGCCACTGTGCTGAATGAACTCTTTATGTTCACAGCCCTTAAGGTAGGTGTGATAATCCTTGTTTTATACAAGATTAATTAACTTGTCTAAAGTCACACTACCAGAAAGTCCAAAAGCCTGAACCCTGGGCAGCCTCACTCTGGAGCCCCAGCTCTTGAGCTTTATGCTAGTCTGCTTCCTTACCAGACCTCAGGCTGCAAAGCTGCAGGTCTGGTACTATGTCCTTGGGCACCTCACATAAGAATCGCTCAAATGTACGAGCCATTATACTATAAAAATATCCTGTGAAATATTTTGGGGAATTGGAGATCTTGTTAGGCTGCTATAGGACACCTGGGAGATCTTGGTTTCTGTAACTAATCAACAATGAGGCTTTAGGCAAATTACTTCTTTAGCCTTCAGTCAGTTTCTTTCCCTTTGAATGAAGATGTCTGGCTATTTGTTTATTTATTTTTTTAGAGACAAGATCTTGCTCATTGCCCAGGCCAGAGAGCAGTAGCTCACTTATAGCTCACTGCAGCCTCAAACTCCTGGATTCAAGTGATCCTCCCACCTCAGCCTCCTGAGTAGCTACAGGCAAGTGCCAACACACCTAGCTAATTTTGTTTTTAAGTTTGTTTTTTTTTAAAGACAGGGTGTTACTTTATTGCCCAGGTTAGTCTCAAACTCCTGTTCTCAAACAATTCTCTTGCCTCGGCCTCTCAAAGTGCTGGGACTACAGTTGTGCACCACCGTTCCCAGGCTAGCCAATTACTCTTTTTTTCCTAGATCCTAGAAGCCAGACAGTAAGTACAGCTGGTCTTTCTGAAATCAACCTATACATGAGTGGTAAGAAAGCCACTCATTTATAGTTAGTCTGGGTAATCAGGAATTGAGCAGCCATTTACCAGGCTTACTGGACCTTAGGCAGCTGCAGATCAACAGATTTAAAAAGATAGGCATAGCCAAAGTTGGAGGTAAGTTGTCAAAGGTATACCTTGAAACTGCTTGAATTTTAGGCCCTGTTATTGCTCTTGGACTTGTAGATAGAAGTCAAAGAAATGCTTCTTTAAAAATTTTTTACTTCTCCCAGTAAGTCAAGGCACTTCTCACATTGATGGTTATTGGTTAAACATACCTTCCTGCTTAAGTCGCTTTGTGTTGCCTTTGTCAACAAACTGTTAAACTCATCATCGGGGGTGATGTGCTGATCTTCTGTCCCAGGATTCCACTGGAAGTTCTAAAAGTGATTGATATTTATCAAGTCTGGAGTTGATACTGATTGGAAACCTTTAGTGTATAAGATCAAATCTGAAGTTGAAATAACATGATTTAGTTGGAGAAAAAAGTAACAGTCATCGTGACGCTCGCATGTATGGTTGGAAGAATACATTAATATCTGTTTATGTGTTTGTTGGCAGTTCTAGAGCTAACTTCCATGTAACTATAACTATGAGAAGCAAGGTCCTCTTCCCATCGGTACTTCAAAGGACCTTCAAAAGAACTCTTCATGTTCAGTAGAGTTGAGAAACTTTTCCTTGGATATCTCCAATGGAGCCTGGGCCTGGTGGCTCATGCCTATCATCCTAGTGCTTTGGGAAACAGTAAGATCACTTGAGACTGGCCTGGACAACATAGTAAGACCCCAACTCTTAAAAAAAAATTAGCTGGGCATGGTGGTGTGCATCTATAGTTCTAGCTACTCGAGAGGCTCAGGTGAGAGTATAGCTTAAGGTCAGGAGTTTGAGGTTACAGTGAGTTATGGTCAGGCCTCTGCACTCCAGCCTGGGCACCAGAGCAAGATCCAGTTTCAAAAGAATAAAAAAATCTGAAATGCAAGCGACTTGAGATAAAACAGAGGAATTCTGTTTTAAAATTATGTGTCACATTTTAGAATAAAAGTATTTGAAGCAAAAAAAAATTATAAGCATAATAGGATTATACAATCAGAGTAATGTAGAAATGTCAAAGTCAGCTTAAGAATCTCCTTCCTCAGATTTTAAACTTTAAAGTATCTCCTTAAATTTGTATTTTAGAAAGTGAAGCAGGTAGCTAGACAGGACCTAAACTTTGCTGTAAATAAAACTCATGATCCTTAATGATTCCCTTTCTCTAGTCTTCTAGATTTCTTGTTTGCAGAGTGAAGTGGTCATCTATCTGCCTTACCTGCTTCACGTTGAGGGGAGGAAGTAATTTATTATTATCTAGTTGGGTGGTGTTAGGCACATGATGTGGTGCCTAAAATCTACCTCATTGGAGATTTCCGGGATGATTTTCCAAAATTTACTTCAAACCCTTTCAAATGTGAAAGGATTCCTTCACAGTAATCAGAGATAGAATTCCCTGATTCTCATACTTTTTTTAATTTTATTTTTAATTTTTATTTTATTTTATTTTTTAGACAGAGTCTCACTATTTTGCCCTCAGTAGAGTGCCGTGGTATCCCATCTCACAACAAACTCAAACTCTTAGGCTTAACCAATTCCCCTGCCTCAGCCTCCCAAGTAGCTAGGACTACAGGTGCCCAACACAACACCCAGCTATTTTTTGTTGCAGCTGTCGTTGTTTAGCTGGCGTGGGCTGGGTTTGAACCTACCAGCCTCTGTGTATGTAACCACTGTGCTAAGGCTCTGAGACCCCTGATTCGCATACGTTTTATAGAAATTTTAATTGACACTTTCAAACCGAGTTTATTTCTAAATAATTGACTCCGATTCCTGGTTAATCAGTGTCCTTTTGGCTCTGAAAGAATTTCATTTTTACAGCATATCATTTAGCAGTGTTTATAACCTATTAAGTAAAAAATAAAATTTAACAAATAAAAAAGTTTTGTTCTTATGGTTCATGTATGAATGTCAGTGACCCGGAGTCTTCATCCTTCAAAAACAGCCGTAAAAGTACAAGTGCAAAAGCATCACCTACCAGTCAAAAATTTCCCCCAGTCCCTACATTTTTATTCTTTAACCTGGTTAGTGTAGGGTACATCGTTCTTTTCATAGTTTTTTGTTTGTTTGTTTTTTGAGACAGTCTCACTTTATCACCCTCAGTAGAATGCTATGGCAGAACAGCTCGCAGCAACCTCCAATTCCTGGGCTTAGGCGATTCTTGCCTCAGCCTCCCAAGGAGCTGGGACTAGAGGCGCCCGCCACAATGCCTGGCTATTGTTTTGTTTTGCAGTTTGTCTGGGGCCGGTTTCAAACCCACCACCTTTGGTATATGGGGCTGGCGCCTTACCCACTAAGCCACAGGCGCTGCCCCTTTTCATAGTTTTTAGTTGTCTGTGTTTCACGGGCTGCCGGCTACAGCCTGACAGGCTAAACATTTGAGTTTGGACTGCAGTTAGGAAGGAAGGGGTAAAACAGTGGAGGATGGTCCGCAGGTCACACTCAGGATTGACCTGGGGTCAAAGTCACCCACAAAGGAGGAGGCAGCCAGCCCCTCCCCCAAACCAGGACAACTCTGCTATCTACCAAAACTGAGTGTTAAGAGGTCCAGCCAAGCCAGGGCACGTTCAGCCCTAAAGCTGTGAGCCATGTGTCTATTCATTGCTTTGCTTATCTACCCTCATAGTGGGCAGTTAATTTAGTCTAAATGAGAAAAATAAAGATGAGTCTGAGAAGGTCACTTCCTTCGGTGAGTTGCCCATTAGCTACACTATATTTAAAGTTTGATATTCCTAGCAGTGATCCCAGTTAAATGCATCCCTTGGGCACAAAGGGTTAAGCCTTGGTTGTCTAAAACAGGCCTTATCCAGATGACTGCATCCTTTAGGGTGTCCTGTCAGCCAAGAAGCTGAGGAACAGGAATTTCTGACCCATGCTGCCCACCACTTGGACGATCTTGAACAAGTCCTTTAACCTCTCAGAGCCTCAGTTTACTTACCTGCCTGATGGTGGTAACATTACTTGGAAGATACTCAGAGGATGGAGAGAGGCCACTTAGGGCTTTGCAACAAGAATCTTGTATTCAAATCCTGTTTTTTACTCTTCTGGGAGTCTTATGCCTCTAGGCTGGTAGTTTCACCTTTCTGCTCACTTTCTGTAATGGGGAAATGTGGGTAACAGGTAACAATGTCTTAAGCACTTTCGGCCAGCATGAGGCTTGCTGTGTGGTGAGGATATACAGAGATCAAGTGCCTGGTGTGAATGAGTGTTCCATTAATACCGAGTGTTATTTCTTGGATTTTGATAAGTATGAGGTTTTGCTTATTTTAAAAAGACATACATGTAGATAGAAAGCCTTGATGTGCTTCATCCTGGCTAAATTTGATGTTCAAGTATTATCTTACTAAAAGGCGGAGTTTCTGCTAAGTGTTAGGTTGTGAATTCTTTTTTTTTTTTTTTTTTTGTAGAGACAGAGTCTCACTTTATGGCCCTCAGTAGAGTGCTGTGGCCTCACACAGCTCACAGCAACCTCCAACTCCTGGGCTTAAGCGATTCTCTTGCCTCAGCCTCCCGAGTAGCTGGGACTACAGGTGCCTGCCACAACGCCCGGCTATTTTTTGGTTGCAGTTTGGCCGGGGCCGGGTTTGAATTCGCCACCCTCGGTATATGGGGCTGGCACCCTACCGACTGAGCCACAGGCGCCACCCAGGTTGTGAATTCTTGAAGTTTTCTTTACTCTTTCTGTTCAGAACACAGAGTTTATTTTCTTCAAAGCGCTGATCTTTCTCTGAACTGTTCTTCCTGCAGAGTTGACTTGAGGGGTGGGGCACTTTCCTTTATGTTGGGGCTCAGCCTGGCAGTATGATGCAAGCTCAAGGGTAATCCAGAAAAGGGGTGTCTGGGATAATTGTAGAGTAGGACCCAAGACACAGTGTGAGCTCTCAGCTTTAAAGGGGCAAGCAAAACGGGAGTGAGGGTGGGGAGTTGGGGATACCTGGGCAGTGGGTTTCAAAGAGGATTCTCTGCCTGTGGGCAGGGAAGGAAAGGTGAGGGAGGATGCCCAGCCACTTCTGTGACCTCTCATAGTGTAATTAGCAAACAATGTGAGTTTAGATTTCAAAATGTATTTCTTTAATGAACTGTAAGCCAGTTATTACCTTTCTGCTTTGGGCATTTCAAATAATTGCTTCTTGAAATTTTAATGCTCTAGTTGTATTATCTACCAAAATAACCTCTTTTTTTCTTTCTTAAAGAGAATTCAGTTGAAAGCTTTTGGACGTGTATTTGCTGTGAGTTTATTAATAAAATGATGGAAAAGAAAATCTGGGACGTGAGAGTAACAGGTTTTGCTTGGGTATAGAATTTTAGTGTTTACTTTCATTAAATTTCCCTTTAGTTTATTCATACCGTGTGTCTTTCGAGAAAGGGTGTAAAGGTAGGCGCAGCGGCTCACTCCTGTAACCCTAGCACTTGGCGCGGGGGGTAAGAGAGGTGGACGGCTTGGGCTCACAGGGTTGAGACCAGCCTGCCAAAAAGTGAGACCCTGTCCCTACTAAAAATAGAAAAACCGAGGCAAGAGGGCTTGAGCCCGAGGTGGAGGTTGTTGTGAGCTATGACGCCACAGCACTCTACCCAGGGCAACAGCTTGAGACTTTGTCTCAAAAAGCAAACAAACAAAAAAAAAGGATATAAGACAACTAACAGATGAATAAACAAAATAAAATAGCATAGGGTGGCGCCTGTGGCTCAGTGAGTGGGGCGCCGGCCCCATATACTGAGGGTGGCCGGTTCGAACCCAGCCCTGGCCAAACTGCAACAAAGAATAGCCGGGCGTTGTGGTGGGCCCCTATAGTCCCAGCTACTCGGGAGGCTGAGGCAAAAGTATCACCTAAGCCCAAGAACTGAAGTTTGCTGTGAGCTGTGACATCACGGCACTCTACCGAGGGTGACTCCATCTCTAAAAAAAATAAACTAAAATAAAATAAAATAGCATATATTTCTAAAGGGGACAAGTGTGTTTTAAAAGGAGACCAGTAAGACTATACTTTGAGGGATCATTTCTATAATTCGTTACAAAAAGAGACCAGTGTTAATGTTGCTGCTTTGTAACCACCAGTGTGGCACTGACCTTATACGGATCCCTCTGCCTGGAAGAAGCTTGTAGCCTGGAGTGGAGCCTCCTCTAAGACCAGAGCATAATGGCTGGATTCCTGCTTGGCTGACAGAATGTCAGAACCACTTGAGTGTGTTCTGCGTGTTATGAGTGTACAGAGTTCCATCCTCAGTTTACAGGAGTCAGAAAATTCCTCAGCATTAAAATGCCAAGCCCAAAGGGATCAAACACAAGAAGTCTGCATGGGTGGGTAGAAATAACAGATGAACATGGGCAGGAGAAAATACACGGTCAGGCTTTTAGGGAAAAGCAAGCCAAGTTCTAATGTGAAGCTAGAAGATCTGAACCATCATCAATTCTGGCAAAACTCAAAAGTTCAAAAAGAATCCAGGAGCTTGTTTCTAGAGAGCCTGGCTTTTTCATGTACTATTGTGTCCCAGAGCAACAGATAAATACATGGACGTGACCAGGAAGAATCATGAAAACAAAGTTGTACAATGACAGGAAAATATTTTCTGGCCCTTGGGATGACCTGATCAGGAGTCAGAATTTCTGCTTCTGATGGCCCGTCTCTGTGTTGTGCAGAGATACATGTAGGAGACGTGATCCCCGCCCTGCCTATGACCCTCGACATGTAGGAGACATGATCTCCGCCCTGCCCTGTGACCCTCAACGTGTAGGAGACGTGATCCCCGCCCTGCCCTGTGACCCTCAACGTGTAGGAGACGTGATCCCTGCCCTGCCCTGTGACCCTCGACATGTAGGAGACGTGATCCCCGCCCTGCTCTGTGACCCTCGACATGTAGGAGACGTGATCCCCGCCCTGCCCTGTGACCCTTGAAGGCAATGTGCCTCCTGCCTTGTCTTTAGTATTTGGGATTCTGGGGTTACTCATTGTCTAATCCTTTTTTCAAATTTATATTGCCATCTTGGTATTGTGAACTTTACAAGTTTTTCCTTAACTCTAGGTTAAGTAGAGCTCAAGGTTAAGTAGAACTTACTAAAGTTTCAAATGGCTCGGTGCCTGTAGCTCAGTGGGTAGGGCGCCGGCCACATACACCGAGGCTGGTGGGTTCGAACCCAGCCCGGGCCTGCTAAACAACAATGTCAACTGCAACAAAAAAAAACAGCCGGGCGCGTGGCAGGTGCCTGTAGTCCCGGCTACCAGGGAGGCTGAGGCAAGAGAATTGCTTAAGCCCAAGAGTTTGAGGTTGCTGTGAGTGTACCATGTTCCATCCTCAGTTTACAGGAGCCAGAAGCTTAAGCCCAAGAGTTTAAGCGGCACTCTACCGAGGGCGAAAAAATAAAACTGTCTCATAAAAATAATAAAGTTTCAAAGGTTATTCCATGTTGTGGAAACTTGGAGTTGACTGTTTCCTGTTCAGCTTTTCCCATTCAGTTATGATTCCGTTACTTCTCTCTGGATGACTTCCAAAATCATGTAAAATGTAGTGTCCACCTGACCCCACTTAGAAGTTTGAGAGGACAGCTGAAGCCACTTAGCCTGCACCTTTCCTGTTAAACACCAATGAGGTTTTGTTGGTGGTGATTTGAAATGGCCAGAGATGAGGGTGGAGCTTGGAATGGGGTCTTTGTGAGAATGGTGGCTTTAAAGAGCTTGGCCTCTGAAGTCAGGTGTGACTTTGACTTTTTTACATTTTTTTCTCTTTACATTTTTGATATAGAATCTCATTCTGTCACCCAGGCTAAAGTGCAGTGGCATCATCTAACTCATTGCAACCTCAAACTGCTGAGTTCCAGCAATACCACCCCACCCCCCGGCCTCAGCCTCCCAAAGTGCTAGGATTACAGGCATGAGCCACCTCGCCCTGCCCTGAGTTTGACTTCCTGGCAGCCTCATCTGGGGCAAACTACTCAACCTCTCTGAGCCTGTTTCTTTATTCCTAAGATCCAGACAGTTTTACCGACATGGGCTGTTAGGAGAAGGCATGGACGTGCCTACCATAGTTAACAGCATGTTACTCTGTAACATAAATGCCAGTGTATGTATATTTTTTAAACATCTTTTTATTTCTAGTATCCTAAGCATAGAAGTAATAAGTTACTGATTTTTTTTGTTTTAGGTAGGCCCTGGCCAGGTTCAAACCTGCCACCCCTAGTGCATGGGGCTGGTGCTCTAACCATTGAGCTATGGGCATCCAAGAATTTACTAATTATTTATATTAGTTGGATGAGTCTTTGATCCAGTAAACACGTGTTCCCTCTGTAGGTTGCCTTTCACGTTCCTGAACTGAAGCTTGGTTCGAGTCAGGCCACACAAATTACTAGTTTCTAGCCAGCTTTTGGGTCAGGAGTCCAGGACTCCTTCTCCGTCTTAAGTCATTTGATCTTTTGATTCTCAGCAATTTTTGTCTGTAAAATGGGGTTCTGAAGACCCCCAACCTGAAGACATTTTGTGAGTACTGATATATTAAATAAGGAAATATCGGCTGGGTGCCCTGGCTCACGCCTCTAATCCTAGCACTCTGGGAGGCCAAGGAGGGTGGATTGCCTGAGCTCAGGAGTTCAATATAAGCCCGAATCTCTACTAAAATAGAAAAACTAACTGGGCATGGTGATGAGCACCTGTAGTCCCAGCTACTCGGGAGGCTGAGGCAAGATGATCGCTTGAGCCCAAGAGTTTGAAGCACGGCACTGTACTGAGGGTGACGGTGAGACTCTTGTCTCTAAGTAAAATAAATAGATGATGAAATAGCAGTAGAATTATTTTGTTAGCTAAAGGTATTTGTGACACCATTGACAACTTGAAGTCTCCTTTGGCTTCTGTGATGCTCTTGTCTTTCTTTTTCCCCTTGCCAGTTGCTTGTTCTCTCAGAGTCCTTGCCCAAGGTTCAGTCCTCACTGCCTTGGCTCTAGCGTCTGCCCACACCTCCACCTGCCTTCTGGACGTCCTGCCTAGGAGCTCAGATTCATTTTCTCCTCCCCGGACTACCTCTGTATTTCCCCCCCAACCCATACATTTGAGCCCAAAAGCTTGGAATGCTCTTTGATGCTTCAACTCTATTTAGCATTCAGGACTGAGCTAAATTGTTCCTTTAATTATTCCTGAATCCTCCCAGGACATCAACAGACTCTGATCCCTTCCCTTCTGTTTCACCTTCTCCACTGCCCCTGTAATCCCTGAACTTCTGCAGCTATTTCCTTCAGGTCCCCCTGGGTTTGTTTTATTCTTATTCCTGTTTTAGTCCAGCTGTACCAAATCCACATTAACAAAGAGTACTAGATACATTATTTCTATTATAATGATTTCTATACATTATTTTATTTCTGTACCCAGAAACATTGTACGGCTTCCTTTGTTCCTTAGGTAGGGGTCAAACTGTCTCCGTTTTTAAAGCCCCTTATAAATTAATGTTTTATGTATTTGCTATCTATTCAGTGGTGGTGGTCTACCTCCCCCCACTGTAAAGGAAGCCCCATGTGCTCAGGAAACGTGAGGTTCACCATTATATCCCTGCACAGTGCCGGGCACACAGTAGCTACTGCGTAGTGTTGGCTGAATGGATGAGCAGATGGGTGGGTGTCCACATCGATTTCTTGCCTGTTTCTTGCCAGTTTGGTTAGTGCTCTGGGTTTGTTTGATTGTTTTTTGAGACAGACTCCCACTCTGTTGCCCAGGCTAGAGTGCCTTGGCATCAGCTTAGCTCACAGCAATCTTAATTTCTGGGTTCAAGTGATCCTCCTGCCTCAGCCTCCCAGAGTGCTAGGATTACAGGCATGAGCCACCGTGCCTGGCCAGCATTCTGTCTTTCTGTCCTCAACGCCAGACTGTTTCTTCAGGGTATTATTTCCTCCTGAATTGCCTCAGCCCCTCTCCAATGCCCTAAGCAAATCAAACAAAATCCACCTTTTGTGTTCCCATTCTATCTCACTGCCTCCGTGAAGTTTGCATTTTGTCCTGACTCCTCTGAACTTATTTCTGCACTATTAATATTAGTAGTTCTGTCCTACGTTGTTTAGTTAAATCCACGTGTATGTGGATTTGGGGGGGAGAAACCCCACGTCTGTGCATCATCTTCTCGAGGGCAGGGACCGATTGTATTTCTTTTGCATCTCTGGCTGTTCCCAAAGCCAGCTGACATTCAGGACACTTGCTGATGGAAGTGACAAGTATTTGCTAATGTCATGCCCACCTTGTCTGGGTATGTTTTACTTTATGAACTACCCATATTCTTGAGGAGCCCCTGGCAGTTTTGGCAAACAAATTATTTGGGAGGAATTTTATATTGGAAGGAACTTATTAGTTAAATTTTCACTAATGAAAAAATTGTTTGAAGTCAGGCACAAGTGGAAGGGCAAATTCAAACCCACACCTTTGTGCTGGGGCCCCAGAGTAAGCCAAGGCCTAGGGAGACTCCGCCAAGCCCGGGGATGTCGTGCTGCAGTGTGAAACAACAGCTGGCTGGGCTTGTCCTTTTCATTTGGCAGAAATTGATTGTCGTCCTCTTGTTCTTTTCTGCAGAGGGAAAAGGTTGCTTATTTACAATCTTTTGCACTAGCGCCATTAATGATGCTTGTAAAAGAAAATAAGTTTCAGAGGGATCAGACATGTTTTTGTACAGTTATTTTTTTGGCCATTAAATAGAGCTGAATTTTTACAGTAAACATAGGTTGGTCTCCCTTTAAATACTGTTTTCCTTGCAATGTTCCTGACAAAGATGAGTGAGACAGAAGGAGTTAGCATAGTCTACGCCCCATGCTCGATGTTCTAGGATGATTCCACATCCATTGTTGGGGTCTCTTATTGTTTGAGGATGAATCCTGTGGGCAGGACCTTATTTCCAGACCTTGCAAAGCTGTTCCGCATATAAATGAAAAGGGAAGAAGGCTTTTCTGAGCAGTAAAGATGGCATCAGAATATGGTGAGGCTGTGTAAGAGAGGTTTTATTGTGTAAAGCTTCAGTCTTCATAGTTAGTCATTTTTCTTTCTTTCTTTCTTTCTTTTTTTTTTTTGGAGACAGAGTCTGACTTTTGTTGCCCTCAGTAGAGTGCCGTGGTGTCATATCTCACAGCAATGCCTCAAACTCTTAGGCTCAAGCAATTCTCTTGCCTCAGCCTCTCAAGTAGCTGGGACTACAGATGCTGGCCACAATGCCCGGCTATTTTTAGAGACGCATTCTTTTGCTCAGGCTGGTCTCGAACCCATGAGCTCAGGCAATCCACCCGCCTTGGCCTCCCAGAGTGCTAGGATTATAGGTGTGAGCCACCTCGCTGGCCCTTTCTTCTTTCTTTTTTCTTTTTTTTTTTTCTTTCTTTCTTTTTTTCTTTTTGAGACAGAGTCTTGCTCTGTTGCCCTGGGTAGAGTGCTATGGCGTCATAGTCATAGCTCACAGCAACCTCATCCCCCTGGGTTTGAGCCATTCTCCTGCCTCAGCCTCCCTTGTAACTGATACTACAGGCACTGACCATAAGGCCTGGCTAGTTTTTCTATTTTTAGTAGACACAGGATCTTGCTCTTGCTCAGGCTGGTCTCAAACTCCTGGCTTAAGCAATCTACCTGCATTGGCCTCCCAGAGTACTAGGATTATAGGCATAAGCCCCTGTGCCCAGCCTATAGTTGGAATCTTTACAAAATGAAGTAGGAGAGTTTTTTGTTTTTTATTTTTTTTTATGAAGTCCAGCTAAATGGTTGCTTTTTAATGTCTGTTAAGTGAGTGGCTTAGTCTCTCAGTGTAATCAGTTATCTGCTGAATGACAACAAATGTGACACACGTTTTCTCCGTGAAACAACGCTTACTCCCACAGAACACCCGTGCTGTCTTGGCGTTAAGTGGCTCTGAAGTCTGCTTTTTCCTTTAAAGTGTGTGCCAACCAGCTATCATAAGAAATGACGGGTTTTTATTAGCCGATGCAGTTTGTTTCAACCAGATTATTATGGAACATATGGACAATAATGAATCTTCAGTTGTAGTCATCAGGCAAATGGTCCCAAATCTAATAGAATATAGTTCGTGGAGTCTTTGAACCTGAAAGTTTTGAGTGAGTTTGAAATTAGAGGCTTTCGCAACAGGCATCCTGGAGACTTCAGTATTCCCAGAGTGAGTCAGTGTGGAGTACGATTAAGTTGTCGCCCGTGTGCACCATTCAATCTTCAGAGCACTGGGTGTTGTCCTCATGGCGGCATAAGCACGTCCATCTGCCCCACACGGGTTACTACTGCGCTTCTTGGTCTCTCTGTGGCTCAGTGAGGCCGCATCACTAGTTCCAACCACAGATGTGCATGGACGCGGTGTATGTCACTTCCAGGCTCGAGCTACTAGATGCCAGTGTGAGCCAGAGGGTCTCATTCACCTCCCTGTGTCCTGGCGATTGACTGTGGTTCCAATACGTGCCTGCTCTGTCAGCTGGGACCTGCGGACATTGTAGAGCGGCCCGCTGAACTGAGAGGGATGTGTAACGTGAGGGAGAAAGAGACCGTAGGCGTCTTTGGACTGTTTGTTACCACAGCGTCATCCAGCCCAGCAGTTCTCAAGCTTTTTCGTTTCAGGACCCCTTTACCTTTTCTTAAATTATTGAGGATCCCAAAAAGCTTCTGTTTATGTGGATTGTAGCTATTGATATTTCATTAAAAATTAAAACTGAGTAATTAATAAAATATTGCTGTTGGCTTGGCATCCATAGCACAGTGGTTATAGCACCGGCCACATCCATCAAAGCTGCTGGGTTCGAATCCAGCCCGGGCCAGCTAAACAACAATGACCCTGCAACAGTGACAAAAAAAAAATAGCGTTGTGGCGGGCATCTGTAGTCCCAGCTACTTGGGAGGCTGAGAATCGCTTGAGCCCAAGAGTTTGAGGTTGCTGTGAGCTGTAATGCTACGGCACTCTACCCAGGGCGATAGCTTGAGACTCTCTCAAATAAATAAAAAAATAAAATATTACTGTCGAACAAGACAAATACAGGTGTACTTCTTGTATTTCAGTTTAGGCATAAGGAAAACGTAGGGATTTCAGAATAACTCTGTCGAGCAGTAGTGAGGTTACAGATAGACAGATGTCACGTCAGGTTTAACTAAACATATCAAGAACACAGTAAAAGGGACTGGGCGTGGCGGCTCACACGTATAATCCCAGCACTCTGGGAGGCCGAGGCAGGTGGATAGCGAGACCAGCCTGAGCCAGAGCGAGACCCAGTCTCTAAAAATAGCCAGGCACTGTGGCAGCTGCCTATAGTCCCAGCTACTCAGGAGGCTGAGGCAAGAGAATTGCTTGAGCACGAGAGTCTGAGATTGCTATGAGCTATGATGCCACGGCACTCTACCCAGGGCAGCAAAGTGAGACTCTCTCCAAAAAAGTAAAAGAACTGAGAGTGAATTGCGTTAATCTTAAAAACTCTTGTATTTATACCCTAAAATTACACCTTAGAAATTTCTAGACAACCGGGCGGCACCTGTGGCTCAAGGAGTAGGGTGCCGGTCCCATATGCCGGAGGTGGTGGGTTCAAACCCAGCCCCGGCCAAAAACTAAAAAAATAATAAATAAATAAAATGTGTGATTTAAAAAAAAAAAAGAAATTTCTAGACCACATAAGACACACACGCACATTCTGTTCACCACTGGAGCAGTGAGAGCACATCGTGGAGCCCCAAGACGACCCTGCTGTCCATGCGTGAGACGGTGAGTGAAAGAGGAAAGTAGCAACTTAGTAGCCTCATAAACACAGTTTGACCTTGTAGACCCCAAAAGGGTCTCAGGGACTCCTGGGGTGCCTCCGACCACACTTTAAGAACCACCGATGTGTCCTGGCCAGTGCAGTCTGCAGTCACAGGGTGACAGACAATGCTCCTCACACACGTTAGCTCTCTTTGTCAAGTGAAGACGAAAAATCAAAGCCAAGTGGAAGTGTACTCTGCATATGTGCTATCAGTCAATTCCAGACAGAGTATGAGTGGAATTGACTGATACTATTTCCATCACTAGAACTTAAATAGTTGAAAAGGTAGCAACTTCTCCAACTGCTCAATTGTTTAGGGGAAGCGAGTGTAAGGAAGTGGGAGCCAGGAGCTTCTCTAAGCATGCTGTCACAGCAGAAACCAGAAAAAGACAATAGGTTTGATTCTGTAAAGATGAAAAACGTGTTTCTTAAAGGAGCAAACCTAAAACTTAAATAAAAAACTAAAAAGGAAATTTGCAAGATACTTATTTGTTAAGAGGGTCACATTTCTAATATATGTAAGGAATTCTTAGAAATCAAAGGAAATGAGGAGATGATTTCATGAAAGAAATCTGAAGTGCAGATAAATATGGACAAATGTTCAGATGCAAATTAAAACAGATGACATATAGAGGGAGGGCCTACCGCATTAACAGAGTTTTGGGTTTTTCTAATGGTAGGACAGAGGACTGCAGCTGCCCAGCCAGGAGATAGGAGGTTCGTTTTCTGGAGTCCTTAGAGGACTAAGGACCAGGGAGTGCTTAGAACCTAGACACAAGACCCATTTGAGAATGTTGTTATATTGTCTTTTTTTTTTTTTTTTTAGAGGCAGGGTCTCACTCTTGTTTCCCTGGGTAGAGTGCTATGGCATTATCACAGCAACCTCAGTCTCTTGGGCTCAGGTAATCCTCTAGCCTCAGCCTCTCCAGTAGTTGGGACTACCGGTGCCCGCCATGGAGCCTGGCTAGTTTTTCTATTTTCAGTACAGACGAGGTCTCGCTCTTGCTCAGACTGGTCTTGACCTCTGGAACTCAACAATCCATTGGCCTCGGCCTTCCAGGGTGCTAGGATGACAGATGTGAGCCTGCCTTTACCCTTGATGAGTGGTTGGCTCAATTTCTTTACATCCTGGAAAATACTTGTTATTTTTTGTTTTGTTTTATTTTTGATAGTATCCTAATGGGTGTGAGGTGGCATCTCATGGTTTTGATTTATATTTCCCTAGTGATTAGTGATATTGAACATTTTTTCATGACCTTATTGGCCATTGTAAGTATGTCTTCTTTGGAGAAATGTCTATTAAAAGTCTTTTCCTCTTTTTGAATTGCGTTTGCTTTTTTGTTGAATTTTGGGAGTTCTCATTTTAGATATTAATCTCTTATCAGATATATTTGCAAATTTTTTTCCCATCTTGTGGGTTACCTCTTTACTCTGTTGCTAGTGTCCTTTGATGTACAAAAATTTAATTATTTTTCTTTTAGAGACAGGGTCTCACTTTATCATCCTTGGTAGAGTGCTGTGGTGTCACAGCTAACAGCAAACTCCCAACTCCTGGGCTTAGACAATTCCCCTGCCTCAGGCTCCTGAGTAGCTGGGACTACAGGTGTGTACCACAACGCCCAGCTATTTTTTGTTGCAGTTTGGCTGGGGCCAGGTTCGAACCAGCCACCCTCAATATAAGGGGCCAGCGCCTTACCCACTGAGCCAGGGGCTGCCCCAAAACTTTAATTTTCTTTTTTTTTTTTTATTTTTTTTATTAAATCATATTTGTGTACATTGATATATTCATGGGGCATCATTCCCAAAACTTTGATTTTCATGGAGACTAATTTGTTTTTTTTTTCTTTTGTTGCCTGTGCCTTTCATGTTATATCCAAGAAAGCAGGGCCAATTCCAATGTCCTAAAGCTTTTCTCCTATTTTTTCCCTAATAATTTTAATGGTTACCTCTAATGTTTAGTTCTTTTTTTTTTTTTTTTTGTAGAGACTGAGTCTCACTGTACTGCCCTCGGGTAGAGTGCGGTGGCGCCACACGACTCACAGCAACCTCTAACTCTTGGGCTTACGCGATTCTCTTGCCTCAGCCTCCCGAGCAGCTGGGACTACAGGCGCCCGCCACAACGCCCGGCTATTTTTTTGTTGCAGTTTGGCCGGGGCTGGGTTTGAACCCGCCACCCTCGGCATATGGGGCCGGCACCCTACTCACTGAGCCACAGGCGCCGCCCTAATGTTTAGTTCTTTAATCCATTTTGAGTTAATTTTTATAATGTTCTTAGGTAACACCATTCTTTTGCATGTGGACATCTAGTTTTCCAGAAAGCATTTGCTGAAAAGACTGTCCCTTCCTCCATTGAATAGTCCTGTCATTCTTATCAAACATCATTTGACCAACCAGGTTCAATGGCTAACACCCAGCATCTGGGAGGCCAAAGCGAAAGGATTGCTTGAGCTCAGGAGTTGGAGACCCACCTAAGCAAGAGTGAGACCCTGTCTCTACTAAAAATAGAAAAATTAGCCAGTCATAGTGGACAGCTATAGTCCCAGCTACTCAGGAGGCTGAAGCAGGACTATCGCTTGAACCCAGAAGTTTGAGGTTGCTGTGAACTAGGCTGATACCACAGCACTCTAGCCCTGGGCAAAAGAATAAAACTGTCTAAAAAACAAAAAAAATCATTTGACCATATATACAAGGATTTATTCTGGTGTTGTATTTCTGACTTTATGCCAATACCACACTATTTTGATTACCATAGTTCGGCAGTAAGATCGTGTATTGTGAATTCTCCAACTTAGTTCTTTTTCAAAATTGTTTTGGCTTTTCAAGGACCCTCTTGAATTTTCATAATGAGTTTGAGGGTCAGCTTTTCCATTCCTATAAAAAGTATCCTTTTGATAGGGATTGTATTGACTTTGTAGATTGCTTTGGATAGTGTCGATCATTGAATATTGCATCTTCCAGTCCATGAACATGGGGTGCCTTTCTGTTTATTTATGTCTTTTCATTTCTTTTAGTGGTGTTTTGTAATTCTCACTGTACAAATTTGTTAAGTTAGCTCCTAAGTGTTATTGTCTGTGATGCTATTGTAAATAGAACTGTTTTCTTAATTTCCTATTCAGATTGTTTGTTGTCAGCACACAGAAATGTAACTCATGTTTCTATTACCTAGCTGAATTTGTTTTTTAGTTCTACAGGTTTTTTGTGGAATCTCTAGGAACATATAAGATTGGATCATCTGAAAATAGAGATAATTTTACTTTGTCCTTTATAATTTGAATGCTTTTATTTCTTTTTCTTGCTTCATTGCTCTGGCTTGGCAGTGGTGTCAGGATAATACTGGCTTTATAGAGTGAGTTTGGAAGTGTTCTCTCCTCTTCAATTTTTTGGAAAAATTTGATAAATCTTTCTTGAAATATTTGGTAGCAATCACCTGTGAAGCAATGAAGTCAAGGGCTTTTCTTTGTCTGGAAGTTTTTGATTACTGATTCAGTCTCCTTACTAGTTATAGGCCTATTCACATCTTCTGTTTCTTCATGATTCAGTCAAACTACTCAGTCAGTAGTTTGTTCTTTTTCTAGCTTTTTAAAACAAATTATTATTTTTACTTGTTTTAGAGGCAGAGACTCAGTCTGTGAGACTGGAGTGCAGTCGCACAGTCATAGCTTACTGCATCCTTGAATGGTTGGGCTCAAGTGATCCTCCCTTCTCAGCCTCCTGAGTAGATAGGATCATGGGCATACACCACCAAGCCTGGATAATTTTTAAATGTTTTTGTATAGATGAGGTCCCGCCGTGTTGCCCAGATTTGTGTTCAATTTCTGACCTCAAGCAGTCCTCCTGCCTAGGCCTCCCAAAGCACAGGGATTACAGGCATAAACCACTATACCCAGGCAATTATTGATTTTAGATCTTTCTTTTTTTTTTTTTTTGAGACAGAGTCTCACTTTGTCACCCTTGGTAGAGTGCTATGGCGTCATAACTCACAGCAACCTCAAACTCTTGGGCTTAAGTGATTCTCTTGCCTCAGCCTCCCATGTGGCTGGGACTACAGGCGCCCGCCACACGCCCGGCTACTTTTAGAGACAGGTCCTCGCTTTTACTTAGGTTGGTTCATACTCCTGAGCTCAAGCAATCCACCTGCCTCAGCTTCCCAGAGTGCTAGGATTACAGGCGTGAGCCACTGTTTCTTATGTTTTAATATACAAGCACTTATAGCTATAAGTTTCACCCTGAGCACTGCTTTTGCCTCATCTCACAAGTTTTGGTGTGTTGTGTTTTCATTTTCATTTGTCTCTAAGTACCTTCTAATTTCACTTGTGATTTCTTCTTTGATCCTTTGGTTGTTTAAGAGCATGTTGTTTAAATTCCACATACTTGTGGATTTTCCAGGTTTCTTTCTGTTGATTTTTAACTTTATCCTGTTGTGATAGGAGAAGCTATTTTGTATGATAACTATTTTATTAACTATTTTATTGAGACTTAGTTTGTGGCCTAAGGTGTAGTCTATCCTGTGAAAATATAACTAGATGATTGAGATGACAAAAGTTTATAGACTTAAAACAGGATACATCTCTTAATTTTATTGTAGAATTTTAGAAGTAAGTATGTAACTTTAGGTATCATTTTTAATATCTCATTACATTTTGAAATGGTATCAATATTTTTATGATAGTGAAGGAGATTATTATTTATGAAATATCAAACCAGTGACCTTAGCTATTCTGTTATGATGAAAGGCCCAATCTAACCTTTTATTGAATGTGATATTTATTAAAAATGAAACTTCTTGTTTCCATTACTTAATCAATATTATATTAAGCCATTTATTAATATGGTTAGAGAAATCAATAGTATATTAAGCCATTTATTAATATGATTAGAGAAATACATATTCTATTTCCTTGTCATGTAGTTTAATTTTAATAACCAGGAAATAGCATTCTAATGCAGTCAGTCAAATCTGTCTCATCCCATGTTTGTAACTTTTATATGATGCTAAAAAGAGCAATTAAAATTTGCAGAAGGAAAATAATTAGTACTGCCTGTTTAAGAAAGAACAGGCCCGTTTTACCTTGTCACATAAATAAACTTACGTGGAGAAGAAATATTTTATTTTCCCATTATTTACTGTTATTTGGTATGTTGGTAAGTGGAGCAACAAATATGTATAATTAAAGTTGTCAGGGAAGAAAAAAAAACATAGCATGAAGAAGAAAAAAGAGAAAATGCAGAGATGAAAATATTGAGGCCTGTCTCCTCTAGGGAGCTTTGTATTTTATTGTAATAGAATATACATACATACAGAAACATGGTCATCTCATGACACAGGTCAATGGATTTCACAGGCGTGGGTGAATGTTCCTGTTGGTGCGCGGGGGAAGGGTATGCTTTCTCTGAAGTGTTCCCATCTCAGTGCGTGGTTGAAGTTGAGCTGTGGTGGAGATGACGATGATGGCTAAGTGTCATGTTCCTACCGTGTGCGAGGCACTGCTCAGCACTCGTGCTGGTGTTACCTCAGTTACTCCTCACAGTACCTCAGAGAGAGGCATCATTGTCCATACTTTTCAAATGAGGAAACAAAAGTTTTTAATAGAGCTGTAATTTGGGCTTTTTGCTGCCTTTTTCTGCGTGTTGGGCCACTTCGTAGTTACTGTCTCGTTGCGTTCTCACTCCCTCCTGGGAGGTGTGCACAGGGGCAGGTCAGAAAGCTCAGAGCTGGGCAAATACAGGCCACGACCCCAAAGCCCGTAGCCAAACACAGGGACAGCCGGAGGGAGAGAGGGAAGGCAGGCATTGTTCCAGACTCTAATCCCCAAACCTCACCAAAGAGAAGGTGGAAGAAGATGAGCACAGAACGGGGCAGAAGTCTGCTTAATTCTTGGAGGCAGAGGGGATGCTCAGTCAGCAAGATCCTTGACCCTTTCCTGATGGCACAGTTAATGGAAACTTTCAAGGAACTCCTGATTTGAAAAGGAATTTGAAGCTGAGCATAGTGGCACACACCTGTAATCTGAGCACTCTGGGAGGCCAAGGTGGGTGGATTGCTTGAGCTCCTGAGATTGAAACCAGCCTGAGCAAGAGTGAGACCCCTTCTCTACTAAAAACAGAAAAATTAGCTGGGCTGTTGGTACACACTTGTAGTCCAAGCTACTTGGGAGGCTAAGGCAGGAGGATCACTTGAGCTCAGGAGTTTGAGGTTCCTGTGAGCTATGATGCCACAACACTCTGCCCAGGTTGACAGAGTGTCTCAAAAAAAAAGGGAATTCAAGCAGAGGTGCCTCTGTGCAGATACCCAGGAAGGTCTTTAAAGAACAGCAGAGGGGCTCCGGTCTGCTGTTCTCTGAATAACAGCATCATGTCAGGTCAGAGTTGGGAGGCTCAGAGACGTCTTCACACAAGCTCCTGCTCCTCAGAGGAGGCTGGCCTGGGTGAGAGGTGAGGAAAGGGGCCTGAGAGTAGACACCCCATACTGTGTGACCATGGGCCTCCCTCGTGGCATCCTTCAGAATTCCTTGTAGAGCCTCCGGTAAATTTGCACAGGTTTCCACCTGAGTAACTTAAACCTGTGCAAAATATTTAAATTTCAGGCCACAAGTTATTACTAAAGTGCAGTGAAGTTTTATATTTTTTGTTGGTAAAATCACCCATTAGCCAGGACACAGTGGCTCATACCTGTAATCCTAAGGGACTGTATTCCCAGCTAACTTGGGAGGCTGATGCAGGAGGATCACTTGAGCCTTAAAGTTTTAGGTTGCTGTGAACTATGATGCCATGGCACTCTTCCCAGAATAACAACACAGTGAGATACTGTCTCAAAAAAACCCAAACAAACAAAAAAGCCATCCATTAGTCCTGGAATTGAAAGATAATGAAAAGTTGTGGAAATTATTAAGAAATATATAGCAGCATTTTCCTTTATAATCTTGATCTCTTCCCTTGGGGATCTGTGTTCAAGTCCTCAGCATCCTCTTTGAGGACCTGCCCCTTCTTCTGCACTGCTGGCATGTTGTCAGTGACCCAGAAACATACTTCAGTTGTTAAAATGGTGGCATTGCCTCCCCAAATTAAGCGTTTACTTAACGTACCACCTGGATAGAGCTGCCCATTCAGCGTCAGCTCTGATGGTCAGCATCAGACCCAAATGGTCTCTAAAGTCAAACATGGTACTGCCCAGACCAGAGCCGAGGGCTGTGTAATAGACCTAGGGCCTCTGAGGAACTTTCTTTCCGAGAGCTTCTTGGTGGCTGGAAGGCGGGCCCTGGAGACTGTACGTTTTCACATCACTGCTCCCTCCTCTCAGTGTGGCTGAAAATGAGACTCACGCTGCTCTGCGCCTCACCTGTGCTGTCAGTGTGCTGCCCTCCCCTCAAATCCACCCGTAGGAGAACTGGAGAGTTTGTGTAGGGCTTGGGATTGGGGTTGGGGAGAGGTTGGTGACTGTAGGAGAGAGAAGCATTCACAGGCTACCTTGCTGAATTGGAGCTGCATCTTGGCCTTACCGTTTTACTGGACTCGGATTTTCAAGGATTGATGTTCATTAAGTCATTGAATGGATGTCATTTCTGTCTAATGGCAGGTAGCTTTTCCCTTCCTGAACCTGTTCTCTGCTGAAAGTGCCTTGGCATGATTTCTTTCAGATGACTGAGGTCAAAGAGTGAGCAGGTCTCCGTGACATTTCAGTTCCAGCCCAGGGCACACTGAGCCAGTCTGGAGACACGCGCTTCCGCTCCATCTGATAGCAGCGTTTCCCGGCAAAACCCAGTCACTATTGATGTGTATAATTGAGCACTTTAAAACTGTGAATAAAAGAAGCCTTGTTGAGGCAATAAGGCATAACTTCATTATATCCTACATGAAGAGCCAGCATGTTGGGACGTGGCTGATGGGTCCTATTTCAAGGCTGATTCTGGTAATGATAATGTTTAAGTAGCATTGATTGTTCTCTAATTGAATTTTTCTTTCTTTAGGCCTCTTCTGAAGAGCTAAAAGCTGCCTACCGAAGGCTGTGTATGCTTTACCATCCAGACAAGCACAGAGACCCAGAGCTCAAATCACAGGCGGAACGACTATTTAACCTTGTTCACCAGGCTTATGAAGGTCAGTGGAGGGCTTGGCTCCATAGAAACATCCTGGTAGCAGATACTCGATTTTTAAGAGACTTGATTTGTAGCGGATAGAAAAAGAGAGTCCTTAGAGGTGTGTAAAAGGGTGGTTAGTTTAGTACTTTTTACTGACAGGGTCCTTTGAAAGAGTAGTATTTTGCTTTGGAAATCAATATGTGTCTAGTACATAGAAAATGAGAGTCCAGGTGAAGGCAGAGCCGTCTCCGCTGCGGGGATGCTCAGGTTCTAAATCGTTTACCACTTTTCTCCTAAAGGGAACTCGTAGAGGTAAAAGGCCGATTGTTACTGGGAAGCTTCCTTTGTTCTCTTTTTTGTAAGAAGATACAAGAATGTGTTTTTTCATCTAAAAGTGATTTTATTGGTTCTGCAATATTCAGTTAAAGGAATATTCTAACAAAAGAAAGAATATATTAAGAAGGCTAGTAGGAAACAGAACCAAATAATTTACATTTTTATACTTACATCTTGTATACAGGAGAACCTCCATAGCAATCCCCTCCTTAAGTTGACCTAATTTTCATGGAGCAGATGTGCAGGACATGTGCACATCAACACAGCAGGCCTCGTTCCTTATGTTGACCTCTTCTAGGTGTTGACCAGTTTGTTACCATCCCTTGGGTGGTCAGCTTACAGAAGTCCTACTGTATATACAGAAAATTTTGTGATATATTTGTTTATAAAATATTGAAGTGATAGATCAGTGGCTCATGCCTGTAATTCTGTGAGGCTGAGGTGGGTGGATTGCTTAAGCTCAGGAGTTCAAGACCAACCTGAGCAAGAGCAAGACCCTGTCTCTACTAAAAATAGTAAAAGTAGCTGGGCGTTGTGGCAGGCACCTTTAGTCCCAGCTACTCTGGAGGCTGAGGCAGGAGGATCACTTGAGCCCAGGAGTTTGAGGTTACAGTGAGCTATGAAACCAGGGCACTCCAGCCTATGGCCGTAGAGTGACACTATATCTCAAAAAAAGAGAAAAAATTAAAGTCACTAATGAATGCCAAGTTCATGTTTGGGATGATGAAAAGTTCTGGAAATAGTGATGATATTTACACAACATTCTAAATGTATTTAATGCTGTTGAGTCATAAGTTTTAAAATAGTTAAAATGGTAAATTTTATGTCATATATTTTCCACAATCAAAAAATTAAAATTAAAAACATATGAAATCACTCTTAAGATATATGACAAGTGAAATAAGCTATTTATTCCAGAACCATTTGGTGATTTGCTTCTTAGACTAAAAATTAGGAAATGTATTTTTTTAGAAAATCATAAATCTGTCTCACTGTAGACATATATATAGCTCATGGTGCGTTTCACTTTATAGTTGTATTGAAAAGTTAGATTTGGGGTGGTGCCTGTGGCTCAAAGGAGTGGGGCACCGGCCCCACATGCCGGAAGTGGCAGGTTCAAACCCAGCCCTGGCCAAAAACTGAAAAAAAAAAGTTATATTTTAATGACTAATAAAAATCAATCTGGGGCGGCGCCTGTGGCTCAGTCGGTAAGGCGCCGGCCCCATATACCGAGGGTGGTGGGTTCAAACCCAGCCCCGGCCAAACTGCAACCAAAAAATAGCCGGGCGCTGTGGCGAGCGCCTGTAGTCCCAGCTACTCGGGAGGCTGAGGCAAGAGAATCGCTTAAGCCCAGGAGTTGGAGGTTGCTGTGAGCTGTGTGAGGCCACGGCACTCTACCGAGGGCCATAAAGTGAGACTCTGTCTCTACAAAAAAAAAAAAAAAAATCAATCTGTAGTGTATGATAAAAGTGTGTGGTTGGTGTATTGATATTATCAAATTTAACTCTACTCAAACCACCTATATGGTGGTTGTCCCCAAAAGCATCTTACTTTTATTGTATTCTGTTGACTAAGTGGCTTCATTAATCTTCCTTTAGTGTTTTGGAGATTTGGAGTTAACAGAAAAACCCTAGCAGTACTTGTGAAAATGCTACAACAGCAGATCCAGTCTCCTTGTACTTAGCCTAAAGGGAGACTAAAGTAAAATAGGGAATAAATAATTCCTTATTAAATCCTGGATGTTAACTCAAGAAGTTTGGCTGCCACATTTTTCCAATGGTCAGCATTTCTTTTTGCTCAATAGATTTAAATGTGGATAGAATCATGTTCACTGTTTTTTAATTGAGCATAAAAATGTATGGAAACTCTCAGGGGAGAAGAACTGCAGAGGTCTTAACAGAAGTTGGTAGAAGGGAGGAGAAAGATAATGACCCTCAGCCTCACTGACATTTAAGTTCAGTCTGGATATCCTTTGAATAGCTCTCACCCTTACTGAGAAATTCTTTCCTGATGTACTTTCAGTGATGTGGTTGACATCATTTTGAGAGGTGTTTGTCTTTTTAGATGATTTATAAAGAACCAGGTATGGTAACAGGCACCTGTAGTCCCAACTGCTTGGGTTGGGGGGCAGGCACAGGAGGATCACTTGGGCCCAGGAGTTTGAATGTAGCCTGGGCTACATAGAAAGACCTTGTCTCCAGGCTGGGCACAGTGGCTCGTGCCTATAATCCTAGAACTCAGGAGACCAAGGTGGAAGGATTGCTTGAACTCAGGAGTTCGAGACCAGCCTGAGCAAGAACAAGACCCTGTCTCTACTAAAAATAGAAAAATTAGCCAGGCTTGGTGATGGGCACCTGTTGTCCCATTTACTTAGGAGGCTGAGGCAGGAGGATCATTTGAACCCAGGATTTTGAGGCTGACGTAAGCTAGGCTGAAGACCCTATCTCTAAAAGGAAAGAAACAAGAAAAGGCTGGGTGCCTGTAGCTCAGTGGTTAGAGTGCTGGCCCCATGCACCAGGAGTGTCAGGTTCAAACCCAGCCAGGGCGTGCTAAACAAAAAAAAAAAAAGAAGAAAGGGAAAAAAAAAGATTTATAAATAAAGAGGAGAGATACACATAAAAATGTAGACTATCCTTTTAATTAATAAAACTCTGCAGAATAAATAATAAAACATTTTTCTAGTATCAGATCTTATCCCTAGTTTTATATTAACCTTCTTTAGAAACTAGAATCAACTCTTTCAAGCCAGCATGATTTTATACACGGTGGCAGAAATTCTTTTAAATTCACCTGTCCTGCGGTGACACAGGATCCAGTACAGCTTCCTACGTGATGTGCCTGGTACACTGTATGCCCGTACCTGACGTTTAAAGAGTAGCTTTGACACTGAGACAGTCCAACTTTTGTCCTTCATAGCTGCCTAAACACGTCCTAAGCTGCATCAGAAAAGCCATTAGGAGTCAAGACAGGGAGGAAATGAAGAGGGTCTGTAGAAGGTCGTGATTGGATGGGGAGGAAGAAGAAGAGGTGGATCCATCTAATGACACTATCGTCAGTGTTTTCAGAGAGGACTGGGAAGTGGGTCTTGTGCTTTGTAAACATGTTTGATTTTTAATTTGCAGTGCTTAGTGACCCCCAAACCAGGGCCATCTATGATATATATGGGAAGAGAGGACTGGAAATGGAAGGATGGGAGGTAAGAGAAGCTGTGCGTCTGCTGTCCCTGAAAAGTCATTAAACAGCCCCCGAAACCTTGCCATCTGTGATAATGTCTGTGAGAGTATTTAAAAACTTTAGAGTCCCCTTCCTTGCCTTGTGTTACAGTTTTGGAGGTTGAATTGTAGACTTGGCTTTGCCACTTTGTAACCCTGTGAACTCAGTTATCTGGTTTGTCCTTAGCATCCTAATCTGTCAAGCAAAAAGGAAGAAGAAGGGACTGTGGTAGTAAATTTAACCCAGGGGCTGGGTGGGAGCTGGCAGGCGGGGGGCTGGTGGGAGGTTTCTTCAAGGGGGCCATTCTGCCTGCACCTGCACACTCCCTTCCACCCTCCACAGTTGTGCGCCGCGTTTTGGAAAAGCTGCTGCTGTATCTGTGCTGCTGGGAATGGGTTATGCATGTCTGTGCTTCTGGGGAAGTGTTAGGCATGTGAACAAAATGGAAGCAGAGAAGCGTTGAGAGCTGCTGGGTTTCCTTGTCTGTAATGACACTTCTGGTTCTGAGGTATGATAATGTTGTCAGATACAATGCGGGAAACAAAATATATAGCAAGTATCTATGAAATTGGTTGCCCTGGGCAGCCTTGCTGTGTGAGAATAGGCACTAAAATTCAGACAATTTGTTTTCTTTTACTTTGCCACTGAAGAGCAATAGAGCCTTGGGCAAGTCATTGGGCTGCTGGTACTTTCGTGGTTTTATCTGAAAAATGAGTATGAAAATTAGTTGTAGGCAGTGCCCGTAGCTCAGTGGGTAGGGCGCCGGCCACATACACTAAGGCTGGTAGGTTCGAACCCAGCCCGGGCCAGCTAAAACTAAAATGACAACTGCAACAACAACAAAAATATCTGGGCGTTGTGGCGGGCGCCTATAGTTTAAAAAAAAAAGAAAAAGAAAAAAAAAGAGTTGTAAAACTCTAAATTGCTACAGGGATATAAGGAAATTAAAGTAACTTGGTTCTGATGCCACGGTGGAGTCTGTTGATAACAGTGAATTGGCTCTCGTTGAGTTCCTGTTTCCATCATGTGAGCTTCCCCTTGAAGTTCTTCCAGTGTTTCATCTCAAGTATTTGTGCCTCTCCCACTTCCAGCACGAACACCTTCTAAAGGCTTTCAGATAAGAGGTGGAAGAGCTGCAAAATGGGGCTTGATTCCTTCTCTCTAGAATGTCTGTGGCTTTGGACCACGCCATTCTACTTACAGCCCTACACAGTGAACTGCAGTTGCTGACGCTGAATACCTGGGAGGTCTGCATGGAAATCATCTGGGGACCCTGCATCCGAGGAGTCTGGGCTGGCCAGGCCGTCCAGTCCCCACACGCTCTGTTCTGTCACATCTGGCCTTTCACTCATGCATCCTTCCGGCTCCAGTAGGCAGCGGTCTGTGTGTGGGTGGCCGGCTTCATGGAAGGAGCAGTGCCTCCCGTCACTCAACAATGGCATTAGTTCTCTTAGCTACAGGCTGAGTCCAATAGCTTATCATTTTCTCTTCCAGAAAGAAAAATAGAATCCTGTTGTAGTTATTTTCACCACATAACCTTATACACCACTTTAAAGCTTCCTTGTTTTTAAAGATGGGGGTGAGTTGCAATTTTTAAGGCAGCCACTGGAGCCACTAAAAAGCTGCAGGATCCCCCAACATATCCCCCCTGCAGAATTCAGGCTGTTAGTCCCAACTCGGCCGGAGTGATGGGGTCTTCCAGCAAAATACCACGTGGTTTCCTGTCACCAAACCGGATCACCTTCCCATTGGAAACAGTGTGATTATGAACATATGTAGGCATCTTCTCTTAACGCTGAGCGTAAGCAAAAAAAATAAAAATACATAGGCATCTCATCACCAGGAAATAGGGGGGAAAAAACCCATATAGACAGTTGCAGGTGGTGAATGGATAAACTTTATATTCATTTTTTAGTGAACTACTTTAAGACAAATAGGTTTTTGCGGATAAATTAGCTTTTTTTTTATTTTTATATTGATACTGAGCTCTTATTGCAAGATGAAAATGCCTTCAAGGAGGACTAAATGAAGGTTACTCCCCAGATATTTACTTGGAGATACATTAGTGCTTAACAATAGGAAAATTGAGCCCCTCATTCATACTGTACAGGAAGAGTCTCGCTGAATTCATGCCCTTTGTGGAGCTGGTGCCAGTGTCCTTGACGGAGTCCCTGCGCCTGGCTGGACTGTCTCCTGTGAGGATCTCCTGCTGCGCCACCTGCTTTCCCTGCAGGGAGGAAGTTGTGTCCCCTTGGGGCCGTTGCCAGTATTTTGAAGGGTGTCCATTTACCACATATTTATTGGGCTACAGGTTTTGGGAGTCAGTGACGAATGAAGGGCATTGTTAACGCCCTGAGTGTCCGAAATGCCTTCAGTCCAGAGATCTGAAGTACTCAGCAGACACGGACGTCCTTCCCACCCCGCAGTACTGCCACCTGCAGTGGGTGGACGCTGAAGAGGAGACTGGAGCTTTCTGTAGATTGTACAAAATATTGGCCCTATCTTCAGTCATTAGGGAAGTTTTCAGTCTTTTTTTTTTTAACCTTCAGGAGACTTTGTTATCTCTGGCACGATTCCAACAGAATGAGGTGCAACCATTCCTGACTTACAAAACCGGACATTTCAGTTCTTGAAGTTAGTTGGCCATGCTCATGCAGATGCCCGCAGTGGAAACGAAATTGGTCTTTGCCTCAGAATAGCAAAAATCCAATTTTGAACTGTGATCATTTTGACAGCGCTGAGTCTGGTCATGGCCAGCAAGTGGGATAGGAGCCCCGTGACTCATCTCCTGTCGGGATCTCTCTCGGGTGTTAGCACACATTCAGAACTCGTGCTTCAGCCTGGGTCATCTGCAGTTTAGTGTTTGTCATCTGTCCTTCACTTTTCCCCGTCTCTCTGACATCAGTCTTGCAGTGCTTGAGAAAGTCAGCCTCTGTCACAGCCTGTAATGTAGTCCAGACAATGAAAAACTGGGAGACTTAGAACTATCATCAGCGCAGAGATGTGACCAAATGCAGGAGGTGTCTTGGATGGGACCTGCAACAGGAAAGAGATGTTAGTGGAAAAACTGGTGAAATTCAAAAAGGCTGGGTTTAATTAATAGAAGTGTGGTGATACTGGTTTCTTAGATTTGACAGATGTCTCGTGGTTATATAAGATGTTCACATTATGGGAAGTTGGGTGTAGGGGATATTAGAACTTTCTGTACTATCTTTTCTAAAGTTCTAAATAATTTTGCAAAATTATCCCAAAATAAAAAGCTAGCTAGAATCAGAATTTTCGAACTGGACAACATCTTGAAAACAGTGTGATTTAACGCTTCTCATTTGATACAGGAGACCCAAAGCTTAGCGAGGTGAGGTGACTTGCCCAGTGTCTCCCAGGTTGGAGGTCGTGTCAGAGACAGAGACTCTAGGTGTCTGTCCTGTTTCTGTTATGCCACCCAGCTTCTGGATATCTCCTTATTCCTTTCTTTGATAAATCTGGTTTCCTGGCTGGCATAGGGATAGACCTAGCTGATGAATGGTCCAGGTGAACAGGATAGTTGTATAGATTCACGACCTGTAGTTGATACACTGTTCAGGAAAGCATCGAAAACGTCTGGTATTTACCAGCTGTAACACAGCTTAGGACGCTTGTTCCCAGATCTTCTATCTAGGGTTGCTGAGATGGAGATGAGCAGCTTGCACTGGCTTAATCCTGTTCCGCTCTCTAGTGTCAGGTCTCTGTTTGAGGAAGGATGTAAATAATCAAGGCTGCCAGAGGCCCGTGGGAGCCAGTGAGATGCCCTGCCCAGCCAAATATCTGTACGGCTCTAGGGGAGCCAGCAAATTGACTTTGCAGTTAGCTCTGATTGTGCACCAACTGTTTGCAAAACTTGTATGAAGTATGACTAGAAACAGAATGATTTGGATTCTGGCACCTTTGGATTATTTGACTCTGTAGCTACTGCAGAGAAAAAATAATTTGCAGCCATTAATTCAGTCTGTAAAGGTTAAATAGCTAGAATTCCTCAAGACAAATTTTTTTCTGCTATAGCTTCTTTGGAGCTGATATTTAACAGTTTTTTTTTTAATTTCCTACAGAATTTGAGTCAAGATTTTAGTTCCCAGAATCTTACAGATTATAGATGTATATATACACACACATACATATATAGTAGTGTATGGGCATATACTTTTTTTTCTTTGTTTTTGAGACAGAGTCTTAACTATGTTGGCCTCGGTAGAGTGCCGTGGCATTGGCGTCACAGCTCACAGCAACCTCAAACTCTTGGGCTTAAGCGATTCTCTTATCTCAGCCCCCCAAGTAGCTGGGACTATAGGCTATTTAAATAGACTCCGGCTGTTTTTTTGTTGTAGTTGTCATTGTTGTCTGGCAGGCCCGGACTGGGATTGAACCTGCCAGGCACCATAACCACTGAACTATAGGTGCCGAACCTGTATGAGCATATCCATGGGTCTGTTTATATCACTGGCTAAAGTTACGGGCATTCAAACTTTAATCTACATTTTTGAAACTAGCATCTTGTTAACTAGAATATTGGGTTATGAAGTCTTTTCATCCAGATTGGGGCTGCCTCTTTAGTCTGGCCATGTTGAGGAAGCACTTCCCATCCAGACTCACAGTCTCACACCTAGACCTTGCCCTTGGTGATGGGTTGCTTAGGTCACTTTTGGCAGGGGCCAGATAAATCACAGGTCCCAGCTAACTTGGGAGGCTGATGCAGGAGGATCACTTGAGCCTAAAAGTTTTAGGTTGCTGTGAATAATTTTTAAAGAATTTTAAATCGTTTTTTTCTGGATCTTCAAAGTAAAATAGTTGATTGCCTCTGTTTTTCCTGAAGCTCTCTTATTTTGTTTTCATTTGATGAAGGAAGATACTAACGATAGATTAAGAAGATGATAAAAACTTTGAAAAACTATACCTTGTTTTTGTCCAGGCCCAGCGGGGCGGCCTTCAGGAGTGAGAGTAGCATGACCAGGTGCGCTGGCACTGGTATTTCTGAGCCCGGGCAGAGGGAACCTGCCTCACCTGTTAAGTAGAAGAACCTGTTAGGTTTCCATGCGGTCACACACCAATTCCTGTCATGCCATCTGGGTAGTGGGTTCAAACCCGGCCCCACCCAAACTGCAACAAAAAAATAGCCGGGCATTGTGGCAGGTGCTTGTAGTCCCAGCTACTCGGGAAGCTGAGGCAAGAGAATCGCCTAAGCCCAAGAGCTGGAGGTGGCTGGGAGCTGTGATGCCATGGCACTCTACCAAGGGCGACAAAGTAAAACTCTGTCTCTACAAAAAAAAAAAAAAAAAAAGAACCATCTCTCCCTTTTTAGTAAATATGATTTATATCAGTTTAGTAGAGGACATAAAATTGTTTATATTATTTTTCTGTGTTTACCTCCTGAAAGTAGTGAACACATTTCTCAGTTTTCTTTGGATGGGCTAGTTTTGTATTTTTCTATTTTCTTGAAAAATAAAATAAAAGCTTGGCGCCTGTAGCATAGTGGTTGTGGCGCCGACTATATACACCCAGGCTGGTGGGTTCGAACCCAGCCCGGGCCAGCTAAACAACAATGACAACTGCAACAAAAAAATAGCCAGCATTGTGGTGGGCACCTATAGTCCTAGCTACTTGGGAGGCTGAGACAAGAGATTCACTTAAGCCCAGGAGTTGGAGGTTGCTGTGAGTTGTGATGCCACAGCACTCTACCCAGGGCGATAGCTTGAGACTCTGTCTCAAAAAAAAAAAAAAAAACATGTATACACATACATACATGCAAACATATATAAGAAATGACATAAAAGACATTTGACCTATGAGAAGAGGGAATGTGGATAAAGGAGGAATCTCATCCTTTTTACTTCCCATCCTTCTGAACTATTAATTTTTGGCAGTAAGTATGTATTTTTTAAAATAATTTGAAAATTTAGAATTTCCAAGATAGCTTTTTCTCACATCACCCTCCTTTTGAGATAATCTCTGAGCAGCACCTCAAGACTTTCCTGTGTTTCTCCCACTGACACAGGGATTATGACACACACACAGAGACACCCCAATTATTCCATTTAATGACTTTGGTCATGATAAAAAAAAGAGAAAAGAGGCTCCGCGCCTGTGGCTCAAGCGGCTAAAGTGCCAATCACATACACCTGAGCTGGCAGGTTCGAATCCAGCCTGGGCCGCCAAACAACAATGACGGCTGCAACCAGAAAATAGCCAGGTGTTGTGGCGGAGGCAGGAGAATCGCTTGAACCCAGGAGTTGGAGGTTGCTGTGAGCTATGATGCCGTGGCACTCTACCCAGAGTGACAGCTTGACTCTGTCTCAAAAAAAAAAAAAAGAGAGAAAAGAACAATTGTTTTTCCTGTCCCACTTCATGCTCTGTGTGTCTCACAGGTACGTAAAATTTTGTGGTCATAAACAGGGCCCTTAGAAACCGTCAGTACGGCGGCCTCGTTCACAGGTGGAAGGCCAGGAAGCCTCTCCTTTCTCATGTTTTTCCACCTCTTTGAAATCTCATCTCAGTGTCTTCCTTTCATGCTGAGCTAAGAAAGGCTACACTGGAATGCCTCGTCTTCTCTGATGGACATCATCATGCATCCCTTAGTTCAACGTGGTCTGCTGTTTGGTGCCTGAGTATTTTACTAGCATATAACTGACATCCTGCATTCCCAGGTTCATATCCTACTGAAGGATTCTTGTGATTCTGAAATCCCCAGACCTGATAGGTGAGACCCTTTGGTCCCAGAAGCTCAGAAGGCATCTTTAGTGATTGCCCCAGCACACTAGGGAGAGCCAGCAGGCCTTTGTTTTGATATTTAATGTTTGTTATCGAGGACTCATTTATGCAGTTTAAACTATGAGATTTAAGGTGAAGGAGTTTTTGTAAGATTTCTGCAGCCTCGCGGGTGGATTGCCTGAGCTCATGAGTTTGAGACCAGCCTGAGCCAGTGTGAGACCTCATCTCTAAAAAATAGCCAGACATTGTGGCGGGCGCCTGTAGTCCCAGCTACTCTACCAAGGGTGACAAAATAAAACTGTCTCACACACACACAAAAAAAATTCCTGCAGCCTCAGAGATAAGTCACTAAAATAAAGAAAAGAATGTTTATGTCATTCTGGAGAGCCCAGGGAAATCTCAGCCTTGCAGTGATCTGGCGGGTGGCAAAGCCCTCCCCTCACGGGGGCCATCTGATAGAAAATGCATTGCAATTCCCTTGGGCTCTTAAGGTCCTGGGGACTGGCACAGCAGGACCACAGGCAGTAGGCATGCCAGAGAGTCAGTGATTTCTTCACCGGTGTCCATTTCTCTCACTTCCTGGGTCCTCACTGCTCTTCTCTGCTTGATTCTGTCGTGGTAGGTTGTGGAAAGGAGGAGAACCCCAGCTGAAATTCGAGAGGAGTTTGAGAGGCTTCAGAGAGAGAGGGAAGAGAGGAGGCTGCAGCAGCGTACCAATCCCAAGGTAAGCCAGGGGCCAAGTTTAATGAGGACACGTTGAAAGCCACCATCACCAGAAACCCAGTCTAAAATAACTAAGTGGGGGCGGCGCCTGTGGCTCAGTGAGTAGGGCGCCGGCCCCATATGCCGAGGGTGGCGGGTTCAAACCCAGCCCCGGCCAAACTGCAACAAAAAAATAGTCGGGTGTTGTGGCGGGCGCCTGTAGTCCCAGCTGCTCGGGAGGCTGAGGCAGGAGAATTGCGTAAGCCCAAGAGTTAGAGGTTGCTGTGAGCCGTGTGACACCATGGCATTCTAGCCGAGGGCGGTACAGTGAGACTCTGTCTCTACAAAAAAAAAATAATAATAAAATAACTAAGTGGGGGTGGCTTAAAGTAATCACATACAGAGCAGGGTGGGACGAAATTCTGCTGACATTATTTTGCCTCAAAGCGGTTGGTATCTTTCTGGATAGCCAGTCCCTGATAGCCAGTCCCTGATAGCCGTCAGCAAAGCTGCTGCTGGTGACCAGGAGACAAGTGTTTTGAACCATATTGAGAGAAGACAAAAACCAGTCAATCCCCTGAAGCCGAGGGGATTTCCCAAGCAGAAATATAGGCTCCTTCTCTAAAACCTTTTCCTGTGACTGTGACACCCAAATCCTTGACACTGAAAACAAGTTAGAGGACGGTGTCAGGAAAGGGCAACCACTTAACTGCGTAAGCATTTAAGCAGCAGAACTCTGTGCTTACCAGTTAGAATATGGAGAGCCAAATGGTGCAGTGTTTGGGACATCTCCAGATTGTCACACAGAGCCCCTGCTTCCTTCTCTCCAGGGCATGTGCCATGAGCACCAGGCTCTTTCTGAAGCCATAAGGTGTCCTGGATCCCCAGTGGAGTTTGGGTCGTTTAACCTAATGACACTACTGAGTCAGAGTTACTTTTCAGTCCTGTGTACAATATCTTTTTCCTTCAGTGTTCTAGGGAGATTGTTTTGAGTATATATCCCAGCCCTGTGGCATCTACAATATCCTGGTCAATTTGAGATGCCAGGGTACTGAGTGCCTAATTGAATGTGGCCCAGTGTACTGCTCAGTAGTGTTTAATGAGAGGGCTCAGCATGCTGGGTGCAGGAGCTCACACCTGTAATCCCAGCACTCTGGGAGGTTGAGGCAGGTGGATTGCCTGAGCTCACAGGTTCGAGACCAGCCTGAGCCAGAGCAAGACCTTGTCTCTAAAAATAGCCAGGCATTGGCTCGGCGCCTGAGCTCAGTGGTTAGGGTGCTGACCACAATACACCAAGGCTGGTGGGTACAAACCCGGCCTGGGCCTGCTAAACAATAATAACTGCAACAAAAAAATAGCCATGTGTTGTGGTGGGCGCCTGTAGTCCCAGCTACTTGGGAGGCTGAGGCAAGAGACTCCCTTACGCTCAAGAGTTTGAGGTTGCTGTGAGTTGTAACACCACGGCACTCTACCCAGGACAACAGAGTGAGACTCAGTCTCAAAAATAAACAGGAGGGCTCAGCGAGCAGGCCCTATCAGTGTGAATAGGATGGCTGGGCAGACAGCCAGTATCTGTCATGATAAGGAGCTGGCCCCCCCAAACCCTTACTCTTCCATCAGCCTCTACTCCCGGGATCTGTATCAACTCAGGGTGTTCTTAGAAGGAAAGGGGAAGCCATATAAGGTAATGAAAAGCATCATTTAAAAATTTTTTTTCTTTAAATATTCTAAAGAAAAAGGACAAGTATTAGCTTAAGCTGGGAAGCATGGTGAGATAGACCTCCCCAATTATATTCTAGAAAGCAGATTTTTTTTAAAGGCCCGTATAGCATTTAAGTACCGTGTATTCAGAACATTTCAAAGTACACTTCTCCTGCGCGCCACCCGCCCTCCCCTTCAGCAGATGCTGACTCCAGTAGTGCAGAGTTGTCCTTTGGTCAGATGGAGGGGGAAAATCGAGGTGCTGGGTGAGCCAAGTCAAAGGATTTGAGATGTTTGCAAGAGATGGAAAGCTCTGAGGCACCATGCACTGTGCTGGCGACTCCTGCTGAAAGCTCCCAGCCCATGCTCAGGGCAGGGCACCACGGGAAGGTCTGGTTTGGAAGGCCAATGTGGCACCTGGAGGCAAGGGGCAAAGTGGGCAGGGCCTGGCAGGAGCAGGCTATTCTGGCTGGAGTGTGCTGCATTCAGAGCAGTGAAAGGGAGAGAGAGCCTCATGGTCATCCTGAGCCTGTACCGTAATCCAGTCTGCCATCTGGGCATGTGTGGCGCACTTGCTCAATGGGTTCTGTGCAGTTGTGTTTGTGGGATGTGTCTGTGGAGTGAGGGAACACAGCTGTGCCCATCTCATACAAGCATGCAAGTTATTAACATTTCTTTTTTTTTTTTTTTTTTTGTAGAGACAGAGTTTCACTTTATGGCCATTGGTAGAGTGCCGTGGCATCACACAGCTCACAGCAACCTCCAGCTCCTGGGCTTAGGCGATTCTCCTGCCTCAGCCTCCCGAGTAGCTAGGACTACAGGCGCCCGCCACAACGCCCAGCTATTTTTTTGTTGCAGTTTGGCTGGGGTTGGGTTTGAACCCGCCACCCTTGGCATATGGGGCCGGCGCCCTGCTCACTGAGCCACAGGCGCCGCCCAAGTTATTAAAATTTCTAATACTTTGCTCCTTCCATAAACTGCTTCCAAATAGATAAAACATTTTATAACCACATATGTGGAGTAATAGCCAGATGGTGGCTGTGCAGCATTTTGAGATTTGAGCTGGATCTTTCATTCCAGTTGAAGGAGAAGGAGAGGGAAGGAGAGAGTTCTTTGCTTTCCAAGATAAGCAGAAATGTTTGGAATGTCCTCATCCTGGGAAGGAAGAGGTGATCTCTTTTAAGAAGACCATAGGAGCCGGGCATAGCAGCTCATACCTATAATCCCAGCACTCTGTTCGGCCGAGGCAGGAGGATCACTTGAGCTAAGGAGTTGGAGACCAGCCTGAGCAAGAGTGAGACCCCATCTCTACTAAAAATAGAAAAATTAGCCAGGTGTTGTGGCGAGTGCCTGTAGTCCCAGCTACTTGGGCGGCTGAGCAGGAGCATAGCATGACCCACAAGCTTGAGGTTGCTGTGAGCTGGGCTAATTGCACAGCATTCTAGCCTGGGATAACATAGTGAGACTCTGGGCTCAGCAGCTCAGTGGTTAGGGCGCCAGCCACATGCACCGAGGCTGGGGGGGTTCGAACCTGGCCAGGGCTGCTAAACAACAATGACAACAACAACAAAAAAAAGCTGGGCATTGTGGCAGACGACTTGGGAGGCTGAGGCAACAAAATCGCTTAAGCCCGAGTTTGAGGTTGCTATGAGCTGTGACACCATGGCATTCTACCAAGTGCGACATAGTGAGACTCTGTCTCAAAAAAAAAAAAAGAAAAGATGAAGAGGACCACAGGGAGTCACATATCATGAGCTGTTCTTTTTTTTTTTAGACAGTCTCTCATAATACCCATCAGTCTCTCTCTCTGGCAGCCCTTTTGAGCACCTTTAGAAAAGACCAGGTGATCTCAGCTCATCAGATGAGAACATTGCTGCCTTGTTCGTGGGTGGAGCAGAGGATTAAGTGAGGAATGTTTGGAGGGGGCTTGACTGTCCAACTCTGAGAGCATATGTTGCTTTATTTTTTGATCCTGTTACAGAATAATTTCATGGAGATTACTACATTATTTCCTGGACCGTTCCATTCTTTTGCTGCTATAGAGGTTAATGTAAACTTCTTGGCAAGACCGCCTTTGTAATTTGGAAAGGATCTATTATCAGCGTGGTTGATGCAGTGGCTGAGAAACACAATTCAGCTGTGTCACAAAAAAATTGTAGATGATGTATCACATAAGGCATATAACCATAGTAATATTTCTAAATTCCAAAGTGTTTTTATAAAGATATGAGTACATTAATTAATTATTTTGAAAGGATTTTTTTTTTTTTAATTTTTGGTTGCCATGGCTAGTGATTACAGCCATCAGAAGAGCCTGTGGTTTTAACTTCAGTGTGTTCTGTGGAAATGATTCTGATGTCATAAAACTGACTCAGCTTGGCTGGCAGGATAATAGAGCAGAAGAAACGCTGTTTGTGCCCATGTGTTTGTTGTGTTCAATGGCAGGAAGGGGCAATTTGCCGTGTGCAGAAATGGGCTGCTGTTGAAATTGGAGAGATTGGGAAGCTGTCACATAAGGAAAAGGGACAAAAGCCTGGCTGATCAGTCTGGGAAGGTGCTGTGATACAGATCTGGGCCTTTGGAGAAAAGTCACGGCCTTGGCTATGTATGTAGAAGGCGCAGAGGGGCTTGCAAGATGAAAAGCTGTTTGTCTTTAAGTATTAGTTAGAGGGCTCTTCCCCCGCATCCCGTCCCCATAATCACTTACAAACAAGACTTCAGCATCAGAGACTCCTGTTTCTGATGGGGAGAGTGCAGTGGGATAGGAATAGTGGTTGGGCTGGATTGTTTTTAGAAACCCTGGTGCCTTTGAGTTTGGTCCTCCATAAAATTAGAAAATACAGGTTCCTTCATTTCAGATAAAATGATTCTGTAGGAACAGTCATCACCAGGGCCATCTTGGGTTTATCACATCTCACATTGCCTCTTCTCCCTTGTTTTGGTGGCATTTTCCTTTAGTGAAGACTTTGACAGAGCTGGGCTCTGTCCACTGTATTCTCCAATTAATAGGTCTGTAACAGCTGTGTATTCTTCAATGATTCTCATGTATCATCCTTCCTCACCAATGACCTTTGCTCACGCCTGTAATCCCAGCACTGTGGAAGGCTGAGGAGGGAGAATTGCTTGAGCTCAGGAGTTTGAGACTTGCCTAAGAGTGAGACCCCAACTCCTAAAATAATGAACAACCCAGCCGGGCACTTCAGTGAGTGCCTGTGGTCCCAGCAGCTTCCCGAGGCTGAGGCAGCGGGATGCCCACAGCACGAGGTGGGACTCTGTTTCAACAATAACAACAACAACAAAAAAGCAAAGAAAAAAAATAATAAGATAAAAAAAAAGACCAACAAAAATTCCTCATGTTGTCCTTATAATCACATAAATAGTTCAGCATGGGTAGTGTGATGTGCTAATCTGATCACGATGCTTGTTAACAGTGTACACGTGTCACATCATCATGTACACCTTGAGTATATTATACAATCTTTTATTCATCAATTAAATATTTTAAAAATTTAAGAAAGATTTGAAACTCCCCAAAATAAACAACTGCTTCTACTGAAAGAAGCCCGATGAGTAACTTGCCAAGAAGCTTTCCATGGTGGGACAGAGGCTCCAATTCACCATGCTCAGAATCTCTGAGTGATGTTGATGAAGACGTGCTTTTCACACTCACGGTTGACACACAGCTGAGGGAGAAACCTAAAATTCTAAAAGAGTGATCAAGAATGCAGGGTTTCAACTGCAGACTAAAGTTTAGCAGGGGAAAATGTGCCAGCTGAGAAGAGGACATGGTGAAAATGGTAGGTTTTCACTGACTCACTGGGTTAATATTAGCAGTTTTGTGGGTTGGGGGGAAAGCTGTTTGATTTAATCACAAAGTAATTTAAATTGATTGCCTGTCATGTGCTAGGCACTGTTAGAAAGTGGACATTTGGCAGAGAACAGAACAGACAAGACCTAACCCTGTCGTGGAGCTTAGCATTCTAGAGGCAGATAATATGCAATAAATGAAATATGCCGGTTACATACCAGAGTGAGGGAGGAAGGGTCAGGCCTCACTGAGGAAGGGACTCTGGAGCAGAGAGGGAGGAGTGTTCCAGATGGAGGAGGTGGCCCACAAAAAGGCCCGAAGCACCAGTGGGTCTGAAACAACCCAGGAGCAGTAAACCCAAGGGACAGTGTGAAGTCAGAGGTGCAACCTCCAGTTCCTGAGTGTGAGCCAGTGTAGGGGCGGAGGCCGGGCTGGGCAGGGAGGGCTTCCATCTGGGCCAAGTTCTGCTGGATCAGAAGTGGCTGAAGTCTGATGGCCAGAGAAGAGGAGGCTGGGCCTGGTCTCTTCTTGCTCCAGGCCTTTCCTATGAGTAGTGGTGTCATTTGGTTCTGTTAGATCCTTCTGAGCAAGGAACAGGTGAGGCTTACTGACATGAGAACACTACTGATTTAAAAATATGCCTTTAAAGGCCTTTTGGAGAGGCTTGGCACTGTAGCTCAGCGGCTAGGGTACCAGCCACGTACACTGGAGCTGGCAGGTTCAAATCCAGCCCGGGCCTGCTAAACAACAAAAATCACCAGGCATTGTGGCAGGCGCCTGTAGTCCCAGCTACTTGGGAGACTGAGACAAAAGAATCACTTAAAGCCCAAGAGTTTGAGGTTACTGTGAGCTGTGATGCCACGGCACTCTCCCGAGGGTGACAAAGTGAGACTGTCTCCAAAAAAAAAACCTGTTGGAGATCATTTTTATTTATTTATTTATTTATTTTATTTTTTATTTTTTTTTGAGGCAGTCTCACTTTGTCACCCCTGGTAGAGTGCCATGGCATCACAGCTTATAGCAACCTCAAACTCTGGGCTTAAGTGATTCTCTTACCTCAGCCTCCCGAGTAGCTGGGACTACAGGCGCCCGCCACAATGCTCAGCTATTTTTTGTTGCAGTTGTCATTGTAGCTTAGCTGTCCCGGGCTGGGTTCAAACCTACCAACCTTGGTGTATGTGGCTGGCACCGTAACCACTGTGCTACAGGCGCCAAGTCTGGAGATAATTTTTAAGTAGCTTCTAGTTTTAAAAACCTTCATGTATGAGAAGTTTTTTAAAAACTATTTTTATCTAAGTGATATGTGGAAATGGTTTAGAGCAGGGGTGGGGAGCCTTTTCATGTTGGAAGGCACATTAACTTAGCTGTAATTAAATAAGGCCGCATTCAAGAAACTTCAATTAGATATGCTTAAAATTTTACATTATTTGGTAAAAATCTAATTACTAATGTCCTTAATAATTTCAAAAAATGAGAACTTTTTAAATTTTAAAGTAACCTTTTAATGACTTTGTTGTTTCTGCTTTTTGTTGAAAAGCATTTAAATATTTGGTGGCTATGTGGAGGTCCCAGTTTCAGTTGATCCTACAGATGGGTATCAGTGATTTGTGACTTTAAGGGCACCTTGATTCAGGTTAGGTGAAGAGAACATAAATTTGCAGCAGTGAATGGTTGAAAAGCAAGAAAGCTGTTTTGGGGGCATGTTGCTGTAGGCGTGAATATTCTGCGTTTTTCCATATTTTAATTGGGTCTTTCTTAGCATCAAACGATGACTTTAAAATGACATCTGCTAAGAGCTCAATCAGTTCCATCTATAGATCTTTAGGTGCCTTGGTGATATCAACCAGGTGAAGCTGAAATGCTAATCTGAGTGTGCTGTCATGGTTCTCAAACTCAACAACCTTTCATTGTCTTCTCCGATTAATAGGTCTGTAATAGCTGTGTATTCTTCAATGATTCGCATGTACCATCCTGCCCACCAATGACCTTTGCTAACTGAGGAAAATGTTCATCTGAAATATCCTTTTGAATTCAAAGAGATGTTTTGGAGAAAAGATAGCTTTTTCAAAATGCTTGAATTTTTTGCCACATATCATATGTGGAATTATTTTTTCTTTGCAAAGAGACATTCCAGTCATTTTGATTTCCTAAGATATCACACAGATATGCTGCATCCCCATAAAAATCTTCTTTTAATAATCACATTGCTGATTCTGTTCTTTATGAAATTTAACTTTTTACAGAGGTAAAATTTTGGCTGTCTGTCCCTGTGACAGCACGCTTTAGAATAACACAAATCCCTTGGGCGGCACCTGTGGCTCAGTCGGTAGGACGCCGGCCCCATATACCGAGGGTGGCGGGTTCAAACCTGGCCCCGGCCAAACTGCAACCAAAAAATAGCCGGGCGTTGTGGCGGGCGCCTGTAGTCCCAGCTACTCGGGAGGCTGAGGCAAGAGAATCGCTGAAGCCCAGGAGTTGGAGGTTGCTGTGAGCTGCGTGAGGCCACGGCACTCTACCGAGGGCCATAAAGTGAGACTCTGTCTCTACAAAAAAAAAATAAAATAAAAAATAAAAACCAAAAAAAAAAAAAAAAAGAATAACACAAATCCCTCTGAATCCTCATCATTCAACTTCAGCGTGTTATGAAACTGACCATGCTAGGTTTCATTTGCACCTATATAGTTTACAATATTTATAACTTCTTGCAAAGTGTCACTTAAAATAGTAGCTCTAATTAGCACAGAGATTTTGCTGATGCAAAATAGGATGAAAAGAATGAGAAATCTGTTCTGTTAACACCTTATCCATGCAGTAAACCGTTCATGTTTTCCTGACATGGAAGGTGTACTGCGTGTACATACTAAATTTGTCAAATTCAATCTAACTTCATGACATTTATCTTGAAAGCTATTGAAAGTATCTAATCTGCCAGATGTGATGGCTCAGGCCTATAATCCTAGCACTCTGGGATGCCCAGGCAGCTGGATTGCTTGAGCTCATGTGTTCGAGACCTTCCTGACCAAAATCAAGATCCCCAACTCTGCTAAACATAGAAAAACTGAGGCAAGAGGATTGATTGCTTGAGCCTGAGTTGGAGGTTGCTGTGAGCTATAACACTACAGCACTCTACCCAGGGCAACAGCTTAAGATTCTGTCTCAAAAAAAAAAAAGTATCTAATCCCTGTGTTGTGTTTACAAGAGCCCGCAAAGTGAGTAACAAAGAAAATCTTATTACCTGAATGAAGTGTAAACCTGCACCATGTCATTAGTATCAGTTGATTCATCCAAAGCAACTGAATAATATATATTTTCTTTTTAATAGAATAACATACTCTTCCTTTATTTTTGAGACCAAGTCTCACTCCACTGTCCAAGCTAGAGTGCCATGGCCTCAGCCTAGTTCACAGCAACCTCAGACTCCTGCCACAAGTGATCCTTCTGCCTCAGCCTCCCAAGCAGCTTGGACTATAGGCGCCCACCACAATGCCTGGATGATTTTCCATTTTTAGTAAAGATGGGTTGCTCTTGCTCAGGCTGGTCTCTAACTTCGGAGCTCAAGTGATCCTCCCACCTCAGCCTCCCAGAGAGCTGGGATTACAGATGTTAGGCACCACACCCATCCTAAGATTTTTTTTAATTATACTGATTATGTGAACAATAAGGGTAATATAAACAGAATCATTTTTGGCATATGCTCACATACTTTAAATCAGTTCACCAGTCCTGTGCCCCTGACATCAGCGTTCTGTGTCGCTACAGAACTCAGTGGCTTACAACAGCGATTTGACTTTCTCGTGGCTCTGGATTAATTGGGCTCAGCAGGAGGGTACCCAGAGGGTGCTCGAAGGTTGCAGCCAGATGGCATCTGGCTGTGGTCATCTGCAGGTCCACGGGATAACAGAACACAGCATAACAGCTGCTTATCTGCAGCTGTGGACTGGGGTAGCCAGGGTAGCCTGGCCTCCCCCGTGGCTAACTCAGGTCTCCTCACAACCCAGCAGGCTGCGGGCAGTTAGACTTAACATGTATCAAGTGGCACCTCCAGCTGTGTATTCCAGAGACCTAGATGCAGAGCTTCTCTTGACCTGGTGTTGAAATCAGCATCATCACCTCAGTGCATTGTTGGACAGAAGCAAATCTCAGGACTAGCTCAGAATCAGGGAGAGGGCTGTAAGGGTGCTAGTTCCCACAGGCACGACTCTTCTGGAGCCCTTCTTTGGATTCTAACTGCAGTGTGTTGGCACTGTTTTTCTGAAGAATGTATTTCCAGTATCTTTTTTTTTTTTCTTTTCATAAATTTGCCTACCATCTTGGTGAAAGTTATATTTATAGTCATAAATTTGAAGTTTTTAACACATTTAATTGATTCTTCTCTGTATACCATATTATTCTTAATTTAGAAAGTACTTTCTCAAGTTCAGATTTCTTCATTTTAGAACATATAAATATCTTGGCCCAAGCATTTTTACAGGTATTAACTCTTTTTAACTCCATTCAGAATAGTTTTCTTTGACTGATTTTTTTTATAAATTGTCTTTATTCATGATCTTTTGAATGTTTCATCAGATTGAAATGCTGTAAAACTGTTATGTCTTTTCAGTTCCATTTCATTCCGGGACAGAATATAAATTTAACCAATTAAACTTGACAGCTCCACCAAAAGATTCAAAGATAAAGATACTCAAAATGCCATTCTGGAATTTTAAAATTATTATCTTATAAACTCTTTGAGCTCTTACTTAATTTGTTCTGTTTTTCCTCCTAAATAGAGCAATTTCATAGTATTCTTGGTTACAAGCTTTAGTTTTAGCGATTGCAGTTTCTTAGGCATTTTTTAAAGCTGCAGGGGGTTTTGTGTTTTTTTTTAAAAAGGATTTCTACAAAGGCCTAAATATTCTGAAATATTTAAAATATTCAAAAACATTTGTAAATTTTGGCAGTTGCATCTTCATTTTCCATCGTCACAGCTTCATTTTGACACAATTATGCATCGTATGTATGTATAGTACAACTAAGTCTAAGAATCTTTCTGCTCCACTCGTTTCTTGATTCAGTAAGAGTATTTTTTTTATACTTCCTCCAAATTGGTATTTGAACATCACCACTAAAAAAAAAGGAAAGAAAGAAAGAAAAAAAAAATGCTCTTATATTCAGCGTGGAACTTTTTAACTGAGCTTATGGTAGCATTTATAATGGCAGGTGTTTCACTTTCAATGGAAATCAAGTGATTATTAGGATTGATGGATTTTCCGTTTGAAGCATCTAATGCACTGATATAAAGCTAGCACCGGCCGGTGCAGTGGCTCTCCCCTATAATCCCAGCACTCAGAGAGGCCAAGACAGGAGGACCCCTTGAGCTCAGGAGTTTGAGACCAGCCTGAGCAAGACCAAGACCCTGTCTCTACTCAAAATAGAAAAATTAGCTGAACGTTGTGGTGGGTACCTGTAGTCCCAGCTGCTTGGGAGGCTGAGGCAGGTAGATAGCTTGAGCCCAGGAGTTTGAAGGTTGCTGTGAGCTGGGCTGATACCTTGGCACTCTATCCAGGGCGACAGAGTGAGGCTCTGTCTCAAAAGAACAAAAAAAAGCATTATGAGCATTTACGAAGTTTTGCTGATAGAACAGCCGACCCAGGAGCAGCTCCTGCTCTATTTTTCACTAGTGCATTACAGACCCTGGAAAGGAGAACTTGGAGACACTAACACAGAGGAATTGCCGTTGATCTAAACAGAACGTCATTTGTTCCAGAGTGCTGTGTAAACGCACACGCTCCCAGATGCTGGTGCTTCCTCAGCAGATCTGAGACTTGGTTTTCAAGTGGTCAGAGTTAGCACTTTAGATGGTCAGTGTGGAAAAACATTTTATACAACTTACAAGTTTATCAACTTTCTGGAAAAATAGAAATTTAGTACTTTTTTTTTTTATTAAACATTATGTTCAATCTCATCACATTCTGTACAGTTGATGGAAGAAGAAAACGTTACCAAGCAAGAAAAACCTGTAGACTTAGATGAAGCATTACTAGATTCGAGCCACTGTCTGCTTTTATATGGCCTGTGAGCTAAGAATGGTTTTTAAATGGTCAAAAAAAAATCAAAACTTCTGATTCATATCATTTAACAAATGATGAAAACATTGTGGCCTGGATGTTTGGATTGCTTTCCACTAGGTTCTGCAGCAGAGCCAGCCTGCCTTGGTAGCCCACACGTTTTCTTTCTTTTTGTTACTGTTTTGTTTTTTTTTTTTCCTTGTTTTTTTTTTCTTTTTATTTATTTTTATTAAACCATAGCTGTGTACATTAGTATGATCGTGGGGCACCATACACTTGGTTCATAGATCATTTGACGCATTTTCATCACATTAGTTAACATAGCTTTTGTAGCATTTTCTTAGTTATTACTTTTTGTTACTGTTTTGTTGGATTTTTTTTGTTTGTTTTGAGACAGAGTCTAACTCTATCACCCAGGCTAGAGCTCGGTACAACCTCAAACTACTGGCCTCAATTGATCTTCCTGCCTTGACCTCCCAAAGTGTCAAGATTACAGGTGTGAGCCACTGGGCTCAGCCCCACTTTGTATATGCCTAGAGCTTCCCACAGGTGTGGCTGACTTCCTTGCAGATAGCATAGGCCAAGGCACTGGCCACCTCCCTGATATGCCAAGTGGGCAGCAGCACCTGATGCGTCACCACCACCACCTGAGACTAGGGGGAGTTAGCTGCACCCACTGTTGTGTAACTGAGCACTGTGCACACCCTCCTAGAAAAGGAGGTGCTGCTGACATCTCATCTACAAGGAGATGGCAGAGAGTGACAGTCATCTGAAGCCACCGTGTGTCTCTCACATACCACATACCTATAGATGAGGCTGTGGCAGGTGCTGGAAGTACAAAGTCTATCTGCAAAACCCATTATGGCACAAAAAGGACAAACGTGGGCTATTTTCTAAAGCAACAGAAACAGCAGGATTAAACTGGTGTTACTCTAGATAGACTCGAGACCGCCTGCACCACCCTCTCTGAACTCCGGCCCTGCCTCCTCCTCGCGCCTCCCCTGGATGCCCACCAGGGCACCCCTCCTTTCTGTCACACAGTCCGGAGCTGTCTTTCAGGTCATAAGAATGTCTTGTGTCTTGAACTTGGAGGTGGTTTCATGAGTGTATACATCTGTCAAAACTCACTGAATTGTGTACTTCGGGTGGGTGCAGTTTATATTATTATTCGTAAATTAAACCTCAACATAGTTGTTTGGAAAAATGGGCTGCAATGAATCTGATAAAGATTATATGTGGTTATATATAGCAGAGCCTCCGTCATTGACCACCTCCTTAAATTGACCTAATAGATGGGCCACACAGCACGTGTACATGTAAGTACATAAGGCCTAGGTCCTTATGTTGACCAGTTGGTTACAGTCCCTTAGGTGGTCAACTTACAGAGGTTCTGCTATATACCCATTTTAAAAGTTAAGACTATAAAAGAGAATAATAAACATTGACTTTCTGAGTAAGGAGCATTTTTTTATCAGTCAGCAAAATTTTAGCTTAAAATTTCTTAATATGGGTTTTTTTCTCATAACATAATCCTTAATTTTAGAAGGTAGACCAATATTTGTCTCCCATTTTTTCACAGTTTCTTTGTGCTTCTTTATCTTTGACAGTATTTTTATGTTGTACAGTCATTTTTGATGTAAGAGGGTTTAGAGAAAGTATGTAAGCCCTTCTAGGTTGTTGTAGGCATTCCCGGGTCCTGTCTGGTCTCTGAAAATCTCATTGTGTAGCTCTTACTTCTTTTACTGACACTTTTGTCCTTGGCATGCTCTTCTGCAGATGTGCAGACTAGCCTTCCTGGTCAAATGATGCGCTCCTGCTCTGGAAGCCTGTGGTGCTCTGCAGTTGTTCGGTTTGAACTGTGACTTTCATGCTTTGCGGGCTTCATGGTGGAGTGTCATCCCTAAACCCAGCGTTCCGTGGAATCAGATGACTTACTCAGTCAAACTGAGCTACTTCTGCAGCGTAGCATCTTTCATTACCCAGTTCCACCTTCGTGCTGACTGCTTGCCTTTCTGCCCCAGGGGACGATCAGCGTGGGAGTAGATGCCACTGACCTTTTTGATCGCTATGATGAGGAGTACGAAGATGTATCCGGAAGTGGCTTGCCACAGATTGAAATTAATAAAATGCACATATCCCAGTCCATTGAGGTAAAGCACACGCATGCCTCTCCATACAGCAGGGCTGGAGGTAATGAGGCGCAGCATGCTGAGCAGCTGGAATGAGAGTCTGCTTGGGGTTGTTCTCATCTTTATTTATGAAAGGATGCAATTAGCAGCTTTGAAAAAAGAGAGAGAGAGAACTCCAGTCACAGCCTTGTGTGTTGCTGTTCTGCGGGGCTGGGGGTGCTTAGCTCCCAAGGTCTCAGATAGTTCATGGCCTTGGAGAAGTCAAAGCACAGGTCACAGTGGCTTTAGGAGAGAAAGCAGACCTCCATGGATAATGCTAACAACTGGCTTTAATTTTAAGGCATACTTTATTAGGTGCAGCTCTGCACCCTGACCCATGGAGTCAAGAAAAGTTTACCTTTCTCCTCACTCTGTGGATGTGGCAGAGTCAGGCCATTCTCCTGTGGGTCTCTACCGCTTCAGCTCATTCGTTCATTCTCAAATACATCAGCTAACAATATGGGAGTCATAACTCGGGGACACTCCTTTCTTAGAGCTACCAGAGTCAATTAATACAGCCATGGGGCAGCGCCTGTGGCTCAGTAGGTAAGGCGCCGGCCCCATATACCGAGGGTGGCGGGTTCAAACCCGGCCCCGGCCAAACTGCAACCAAAAAATAGCCGGGCGTTGTGGCGGGTGCCTGTAGTCCCAGCTACTCGGGAGGCTGAGGCAAGAGAATCGCCTTAAGCCCAGGAGCTGGAGGTTGCTATGAGCTGTGTGAGGCCACGGCACTCTACCGAGGGCCATAAAGTGAGACTCTGTCTCTACAAAAAAAAAATACAGCCATGGGAAGGTCTTCAGTCCCTTCCAGAATCCTAGTGGTAGCCAGGACTGGAGAGGCATATAGTGAAGGTACTGTGGGAGCCAATGTCATTGGGACCCAGAGAACCCAGCATTTAACCCTATGCTTTCCCTCCGGTGTTACGAAATTTGTCCATTAAAGCTTTTGAAAAAGTTATCTCCTGGGCATCTCCTGTGGCTCAAAGGAGTAGGGCACTGGCCCCATATGCCAGAGGTGGTGGGTTCAAACCCAGCCCTGGCCAAAACTGCAAAAAAAAAAAAAAAAAGTTATCTCCTTGGCCACATGCACTCCAGATAAGAGTGAGAGAAGGGTGAAGGAGTGAGATAATCACACGTCCCTGCGGCAGTGTCTCTGCGTCCAGCCCCATGCTACGTCACGGTCATTAGGCTGCTTGCACTGGCTTTTGCTGTTGCTCTGATGGATTACCAGCAGATGTCATTTTCTAGGCGCCCTTGACAGCTACGGACACAGCCATCCTCTCTGGAAGCCTCTCGACCCAGAATGGGAATGGAGGGGGCTCCATTAACTTTGCTCTCAGACGAGTCACTTCTGCAAAGGGATGGGGAGAGGTAAGATGGGGACCGTGCAGAGCCTTATTTCTGAAAGCTAACCCTCAGCCAAACCCATCAGCCCCATTGTGTGCAACAGGGTGACAAGTGTCAAACTTCTGTAAGTTGACTGGCCCAAAAGAAAAACAAGTCTCATTTCTAAGGAGTCCTATTAGTCTTCCTAACAACATTAGGGTCAAAAACAAGATTACCTTTGAGATGCAACTTTCAATGCTCTAACCTCTAGGAATTCAGCATCTTTGTTCCCTTTTTGAGCAAATGCCCATGAATGAATGTGCCTTTTCCTGCACAGCTCACAAAGCAGGTGCCTCTTTCAGTGCTCTGCTCCCAGTTGGCGGTCACTTAGCAAATTGAGCTGCATCAATTTAACATTGCAGAGTTGCCTTAAAAGTCACCTAGACTAGGAAATGAGGCAACTAGGTGGGCTGCAACTTCCCAGCTGTGGAAATGCTGGTGACTGTAACATCAGACCTTGAGAACCATCTCCAGTCACCGATGATCGCTCTGGAGCAGAATAGACATGCAGAAAGGTCAGCACTGCAGGGGGGGGGGGGGGTGCCTGATAGCAGCAGCACTCTGCAGAGAGAACTCTGCTGAGGGGCGCAGTGGCGGCCAGTGGGTTCCCTGTTTTGTCCTGAGCCAGGAAGGTGAGGATCAGAGGCAAGCAATATTTTCTTTGGCGTAGCCCCTTTCTGCAACGTGCCATTGAAACCTGGGCACCCTCGTATCCCTGGCAGTTGATGCCTCCATTTGGCAAAGGTTAAGATGAGAGCGTTAAGAATCATGCACTCGGGTGGCGCCTGTGGCTCAGTGAGTAGGGCCCCGGCCCCATATACCGAGGGTGGCGGGTTCAAACCCAGCCCTGGCTGAACTGCAACAAAAAAATAACCGGGCGTTGTGGCGGGCACCTGTAGTCCCAGCTGCTTGGGAGGCTGAGGCAAGAGAATCGCGGAAGCCCATGAGCTGGAGGTTGCTGTGAGTCCTGTGACATCATGGCACTCTACCGGGGGTGGTAAAGTGAGACTCTGTCTCTACAAAAAAAAAAAATCATGCACTCCCTTCTTTTAGACCCTGGCAGAGAATGCTGAATTAAGTGAAGGAATCATGAGTAGAGGTGCATACCTGAGCCTGTGGTGCTGCTGCAATAAAAACCCTGCTAATACTTTGTCTTTTTCCTTTCAAACAGTTGGAATTTGGAGCAGGAGACCTACAGGGGCCTTTATTTGGCCTCAAGCTGTTCCGCAATCTCACACCAAGATGGTAAATATAAGAGATAGATCCTCTTTGGTGGTCTTGAGACTAGAACTATGTATTATTCTTCTATCACAGTCACTGGCAGTCTTGCCTGTCCTGCAAAGTTACTGAGCATGTGGGGCAGATGCAGCTGGCGTAACGCCCAGGCAGTGTGAGTGGGAAGCAGCTGGACTGCAGGGACCTGATCCTGGCCCCACCCCAGTCAGGTTTCACCCTCTGTGGTGATCACGGCCCCCACCCATGCCACTAGGTGGTGCTGGGAAAGTGCCTTCGAGGGGAAGTTATTTACAGTCAGAAATACCTGAGGACTTGCGGATAATCTTTGTCCCAGAGGATGTCAGACTGCCTAGTCATCAGGTTGGCATCCTGTCATTTCTGTGGCTGTTGTGATGTCACACTCCTAGAACTGTGCATCCCTGTCCCTTCTAGAATGACAGCATTATCCTTATTTCCCATATGGTGTGGGCCTGCTTGTCCATTTGAGCTCAGATAACGGAGAGAAAGTAAAGAAAAACTCTCCTCTCGGTAGGGTGGAAGAATATAGCTGAAGGAGTCCTGGGTGGGATGCATGGGATGAGAAAGTTACTGCAGCTCCAATGGGACCAGCTCTGCAGGCTTTGCCCCAGTCCCTGCCCACCAGTCTGGCCATTCAGTCCACAAAGCATGGGGTAGGGAGTCCAGGCAAGTTCACAAGTCAGCCTGACACAGGGAGAGGCAAGCTCACAGGAGCAAGAGGACATGACATGGGGCAGGTGGGGACCTCACCTGCACAGCTGGGGCAGAGGCACCAAAGCAGCACCCAGGCAGAGCTCAGAGGTGGAAAGGGTTGGGATGTGCTACCATTGGGCAAGTGGGTCCAAGAAGGGGACAGGGATCTACCTCTAACCAGACAGTCAAGTGATAAGGTGTATTGTGTGTGTACCTTGTCTGACCTTGTCTGCCATTTTCTGGCAGAGCCCAGATGTCTGCTCACTGGGCCTAGGGTCTAGGGCTGGCTGGTCAGCAGCTTTTTTTTTTTTTATTATTGTTTGGGATTCATTGAGGGTACAAAGAATTAGTTTACACTGATTACATTTGTTGGGTAAAGTCCCTCTTTTAATTGTGTCCCACCCCCAGAGGTGTACCATACACCGTGACCCCCACCCCTGTCCTCCCAGTACCTCATTCCCTACCCCCACCTTGTATTAGCTCATCTACCACCTTCATATTAGAATTAAGCACATTGGATTTTTGCTTCTCCATTCCTGTGATGCTTTACTAAGAAGAATATGTTCCACCTCCATCCAAGTTAAAGATGTAAAGTCTCCATCTTTTTTAGTGGCTGAATAGTATTCCATGGTATACATATACCACAGCTTGTTAATCCATTCCTGGGTTGGTGGGCATTTAGATTGTTTCCGAATTTTGGTGATTATAAATTGAGCTGCAATAAACAGTCTAGTGTGAATGTCCTTATGATAAAATGATTTTTTTTTTTTAATGAGACAGAGTCTCAAGCTGTTGCCTTAGGTAAAGTGCCATAGTGACAATATAGCTCTCAGCAACCCCCAGCTCTTGGGCTCAAGCAGTCCATTTGCCTCAGTTTTTTTTATTTGTAGTAGAGACAGGGTCTTACTCTGGCTCAGGCTGGTCTTGAATCTGTGAGCTCAAGCAGTGCATCCACCTCGGCCTCCCAGAGTGCTAGGATTATAAGCCACCACGACCAGCCAAAATGATTTTTTTTTCTTCCTAGTAGATGCCCAGTAATGGGATTGCAGGATCAAATGGGAGGTCTAATTTGTGTTCATTGAGGATTCTCCATACTTCTTTCCAAAGAGGTTGTGTTAGTTTGCAGTCCCACCAGCAGTGTCAAAGTGTTCCCTTCTCTCCACATCCTCACCAGCATCTGCAGATTTAAGACTTTGTGATGTGGGCCGTTCTCACTGGGGTTAGGTGATATCTCAGGGTACTTTTGGTTTGCATTTCTCTGATGATTAGGGACGATGAGCATTTTTTTCATAAGGGGTCTTGAGCTTTCTATAGGTTTGGAAATTAAATTTTGTTAGAGTATAGTTTATATTAGACTTGAGAATGCAGATTCTCAAGCATTGACCTGCAATGACAGGTTTAAAAACAAAGGCACTGACTGATAAACAGGAGTGCCTGGACAAGCTGTGGGTGTGCTGCCCAGGGTCCCGAGTCCTCAGGTCAGGTTACAGATGTCCTCTGAGGGGTATATCTCCGTAAGCCATCGGAAGTCAGAAATATTTTGAGTTGAAATGCATTTAATTATCTGATAAACCCATCGTGATGTTGAAAAATCCAAAGCAGAACTATTATTAAGTGGGGACCATCTGTATCTGCAAATCCAAACCCACTTAAAAGGCTGCTCATGAAATCCAGTGTGGTGGCTCAGCCCTGTATCCCAGCATCTCGGGAGGCCAGGCCAAGAGGATGGTGTGAGTGTTATGGATCACTTGAGCTCAGTAGTTCCAGTCCAGCCTGAGCAAGAGCAAGACCCCAATCTCTACTAAAAATAGAATTACCCAGGCATTGTGGCGTGCACCTTAGTCTCAGCTACTCAGGAGGCTGAGGCAGAAGGATCACTCCAGCCCAGGAGTGTGAGGTTGCTGTGACCTATGACACCACAGCACTCTACTCTGGGTGACAGAACAAGATTATCTCAAAAAAAAAAAAAAAAGGTTGCTTGTTTATGGAATTAGGTCTACAAAGGCAGCCAGCCCTGCCTGGTGTATGCTGGGCTTTCTCCACCAGAGTCTGTTTTTCTCTCCCTGTAGGATAGTGCTGGACAAAGTGCTAAACCTCCTTGATAACATAAAGATCTTGTTCTTTATTGTGATTCTGTTAAATTTCACTCTCTAACTTTTTCTTGGAGTTCTAGGTGTGGCTTTTTCCCTCCCCTCTCCCTGTTTGCCCCTCCCCCCCCCCCGTGTGGCTAGAACAGAACCATGTAACCATTTCCTAGTGTGACTTGAGTGTACAGAAAATGGAATAAATGAGAGAAAATGTTGGGTTGGGCCCTGTGGAGAGCAGGGAGTTAGTTCTTAATTCCTTTGGCCTTGGGAAGCTGTGGGGGGTGAGTAGAGGAGGGTCACAAGAGCCATCATATTCATTGTTGCTGTAAGGACAAAAGCATCATCTCCAGAGCTTAGAAGGAAGAGAAAGAAACTAAATTTAGCCAATTTATTGAGTGCTGGGCTGTTTACTAAAGAAACTAGCTGTTCAGCTTTCAGCACCTTGAATGAAGTCCTGGGAATTCCTCTTAGTGAAATGAAATGCCCCTCTTTAGCCAGAAGATGGGGCTGGACTCCCTCAGACACAAACTGCGGAGCCTTCCCTGGAACTAGTTTCTGCACTGACTTTGCCGGTAGCTCCGGCTAGCAGCACACACCTGGGCAGTTTTCTAAAGTACACTGAGGCCTCAGCCCCACCCAGGGGTTCTCAAACTGCTGCACGGTTTAATCTTTGGGAGATTTTTCAGCCTATACTGAAGAAACCAGAATGCTCAGGGTAGGAACCAGCCAGCGGTGGTTTTCTTCTTTTTCTAGATGAGCTAGGTGATTCCAATGGGCAGCAAAGTTTGGGAACACTGCCCTGAGCTACGTGATTTGAAAACCTCCCCAGGTGATTCTGACTTGCAGCAGTATGGCAGGTACTGGCTGAGGGCTGCAGGTTCCTGTTTGTTAGAAAGTCAGAGTGGACCTAGGGTGGGGAGTACAGATCTCCAGGGAGGATTGCTGCCCATGGCCCTCCCTTACGCTGTGGATGGAGGCCTGGTCTCCTGCCTCTCCTTGCTGGCAGTCAGCCCAGGAATTCATAAAAGTGACAGCGAGATCTTAGCCTAACAGAGAGGAAGTGGCAAAGAACAGTTGAGACCAGCTACCATCCTGGACCCTTTCTATCTGTGTGTCCCCCCAGCTTTGTGACGACAAACTGTGCTCTGCAGTTTTCATCCCGTGGAATCCGACCTGGCCTCACCACTGTCCTAGCACGGAACTTGGACAAGAACACTGTGGGCTACCTGCAGTGGCGCTGGGGCATCCAGTCAGCCATGAACACCAGCATCGTCCGGGACACTAAGACCAGCCACTTCACTGTGGCCCTGCAGGTGAGCCAAGGAGCTGCTGTGGCTTGAGGAAGGTGTCCAGGCACTCAGCCAGGTTCCTGCTCGGGGCCAGACTGTGGGGAGCTTCAGAGTGTTGAGATGACCTTGTTCTCAGACGCAGGTAGCTGTATGTGGATTATCCTGAAGCAAAATGACATCTGGGAGCACTGGTTGGCAAAACCTAAAGCAGACTCATTGTACTCAGATGCCACCCTGGCCAGGCAGTGGGTGAAGAAGACCTGGTGAAGGTTGCTGTCACCAGCTGTTGCCACTAGGAACACAGACTCAGCATTGCCAGAAATTTTTCTTTTCTTTCTTTAAAGATTCTCACTCTGTCGCCCTGGGTAGAGTGCTATGGCATCATCAGAGCTCATAGCAACCTCTTGGGCTCAACTGATTTTCCTGCCTCAGCCTCTTGAGACTACAGGTCTGCCACCATGCCCAGCTAGTTTTTCTACTTTTAGTATAGACTGGGCTTTCTCTTTCTCAAACTGATCACCAATCCCTGAGATCAGGCAATCCTCCCACCTTGGCCTCCCAAAGTGCTCCCAAAGGCGTGAGCCACCTTACCAGCCCAGGAATTTATTTTTTTTCATGAGAAACTAGAAAACTGGATTTTTGTACACAGTCTCCTTAATTTTTTGTCTTTTTTTTTTTTTTTTTTTTTCTGAGACAGTCTCATTTTGACACCCTTGGTAGAGTGCCATGGCATCATAGCTCACTGCAATCTCAAACTCCTGGGCTTAAGCAATTCTCTTGCCTTAGCCTCCCAAGTAGCTGAGACTACAGGCGCCTGCCACAATGCCCAGCTGTTTGTAGAGATGGCTTCTCACTCTGCTCAGGCTGGTTTGGAACCTGTGAGCTCAAGCAATCCACCTGCCTTGGCCTCCCAAGTGCTAGGATTACAGGTGTGAGCCACCGCACCCAGCCTTTAGTCTCCCAGTTTTTTTTTTTGTTTTTTTTTTTTATCTGTCCAACTTGCATATTTATTGACAATAGGAGACCCTACACCAGGAAGCCACGCCCACAGAGTCCCAGGTCCCTGAAGCAGGATCCTCCCTGCCCCATTTCTGCAATAAACTCTTAGGCTTTAGCAGTCGTCTGAGCTGCCCCCAAGGCTGTGAGCTGCTGAATCTTCTGGCTCATCATTTCCATGACAGCCTGTTTCATGGCATGTTTCTCCTGGAGAGCTGGCTGGATTTTCTCCATCTGCTTCGTAAGAAAGTCTATCTTTCTCTTGAAGAAGTCCTTGGCATCCTCAACTGTCTTCTCTACGTAGTAGCCAGTTCCCACATCAATGAGCACATGTTCCACATCATGTAGCTTCCCAGGGACATACACAGAACTTGTCAGTGGGACGAGTAATTCTTTCCCTTCGTTGCTCTTGTTCAGCACGTTCAGACAATCCTTGGCTTCCACATACTTGGTCTGTACTACTTTTAGCTGGGCAATGGACGTGGACAAGAACTCCACTTCCTGGTCCAGCTGATTTTTGAGCATTTCTAGTTGCGGCAGATTCAGCTCAGTGATGTTAATCGACTGCGCCATGTTGGGAAGGAGGACTTACCTAGTCTCCCAGTTTTTAAATACTGACTACTACAAAAATGTCATACACATAGTGCAGCTGCTGATCACAGCCTGTGCATGGTGGGTGCCCAGAGCTGTGGGAGGGAGTTGCATGTGCGTTTACTCTCTGTCTTCTCAGCTGGGGATCCCTCACTCCTTCGCACTGATCAGCTATCAGCACAAATTCCAGGATGACGATCAGACTCGTGTAAAAGGATCCCTGAAGTAAGTCCTGGCCTAACATAGCATGCTGGGTCTGTGTGGGTGTTTCTTAAAGTGCAGCCAGGTGGCAGGAGTTGCTGACTCACGTGACCATCTGTGTGTGACGTTTCTTGAGAGCCTCCTGTGGGCTGCAGTCCCAGCCCTCAAGGAACGCAGAGTCAGATGGAAGGACTTCCCTGTGTGCATCCCACCCTGGCTCTGCTAGTGACCGAGGGCGCTGGTCATGAATCCACTCCCTACACTTGGCAGGTGGTGGTAGGGATTGAATGGGGACCCAGCCTCTTCACAAGTGATTAGAGTCTGCTCCCTGCAGGGCAGGCTTCTTCGGGACGGTGGTTGAGTATGGGGCCGAAAGGAAGATCTCCAGGCACAGCGTCCTGGGTGCTGCTGTCAGTGTCGGGGTCCCTCAGGGCGTTTCTCTCAAAGTCAAGTAAGTTGAACCGAGCTCTTTTTTTAGCCAAGGAAAGTCTGGCAGCTTGACTCAGCTGGGCTGAACTAAGCTGTGGGTAGAGAAGCCTTTGCTTTGTAATTTCGTTCTCAGAGACAGTTCTTTCTACCTTTGATGCATAAGCAGATGTCAGGGTGTGTACCACCACACCTGGCTAATTTTTTTTATGTTTTGCAGAAATAGAATCCAGCTGTGTTATCCAGGCTAGTCTGAAACTCCTGGTCTCAAGTGATCCTCCTGCCTGGCCCTCCCAGAGTGCTGGGATTAGAGGTGTGAGCTGCTGTGCTCAGCCTTGTTTTCATATTCTCTGCAAGCGTATTTTCTTATATGTCTTTGAGCCTAATTAAAATAGCTGCTTAGGCACGTAGCACAGTGGGTATAGCCCCAGCCACATACACCAAGGCTGGCGGGTTCGAAACTGGCCTGGGCCAGCTAAACAACAATGACAACTCCAACAAAAAAATCCCCGGCATAGTGGCGGGTGCCTGTAATCTCAGCTAGTTGGGAGACTAAGGCAAGAGATTTTTTTTTTTTTTTGGCCGGGGCTGGTTTTGAACCCACCACCTCTGATATATGGGGCCAGTGCCCTACTCATTGAGCCACAGACACCGCCTGGCAAGAGATTTTTTTAAGCCCAAGAGTTTGAGGTTACTCTGAGCTGTGATGCCTGGGCACTCTACCGAGGGCGACATAATAAGACTCTGTCTCAAAATAAAAAAAGAAAAGAAACTCTGTGTTCTTTTATGTTTCTCTAAAAAAAGTATTGATTTTTCTTTTTAGAAGGCAGTTCACTTGGCTGAACTCAAACTCCAAACTCTGACTCACCTTGTGGTGGCAGTAGCCAAAATCTCAATACAGTTATTTTAGTTTTAGCTAGTCCCCTCAATAGATCAAGGAGGTCATTGTGAGATTTGTGCCACATTCATACACATAATTTGATGCTCCCCATTTCTGGCTATAATTTTTGGCCATTCGCCATTGCAGCTGCTGTGTTTCCCAGACTCTGAGCTCTGGTTCTTCAACGTAGTAAGTTTCCTTTCAAGTTCTAGCCAAGCCATATGGTACTGGCTGAGACTTACTCTCAGGCTGAAAGCTGTTAAAGAAAAAAATCAGCTGCGGTGGTGACTCACGCCTGTAATCCCAGCACTCTGGGAGCCTAAGGCAGGTGGATTGCCTGAGCTCAGGAGTTCTAGACCAGCCTGAGAAAAAGCAAGACCCCATCTCTACAAAAAATAGAAAAAACTAGCCAGGTGTTAATGTCAGGCACCTGTAGTCCCAGCTACTGAGGAGGCTGAGGTAAGAGGATCACTTGAGCCCAGGAGTTTGAGGTTATTGTAAGTTATGACACCACGGCACTGTACCCAGAGTGACAAAGTGAGACTCTGACTCAAAAAAAAAAAAAAAAAAGAAAAAAATATCCATGAACTTTGCAGTCCCATTCCATTCTTCCAAGTCCCAGCCCTTGTTTAGCATCTGAGCGGCTGCTCTTCAGCACCACATACCCTTTGCCGTTGACATGTGGTCCAGAGTTTACAGATTGGTCCAGTAGGAGCCACTCCTGGAAGTAGAACCTCCTTCACTCACTAACTTTTGAAATCTTCATAACCTTATTTCAAACACATCAATTCAGGACAGAGATGGGACTTGTCTCCTGGAGACTTGGAGCAGTGTCCGTTCCTGTCTTCCAAGGCCTCTGACCTAGCACAGCTACAGTGGACATTTACCCTGGGGAAGCATTACTCTGTTGTGTTGACCTCTGACCTTGAGGTCAGCAGACAGTGGACCATTCTTCTGTCACATGTGTCCAGTTTGGCAGCCCAACTTCTGAACAGGGAACCAGCGAAAGGGCCTGGGTTATGAAACAGGCAGACTCGGGGCTCCTTGTAACTTGTGTCTGTGGGTCTGAGCGGGACCTTCCTGTGACTGAGACCCCCGTTACCCTTTTCCTGGGAACTTCACTCACCCTGGGTGTTTGATGTTTTCCTCCCTCCCAGGTTAAACAGGGCCAGCCAGACATACTTCTTCCCCATCCATCTGACGGATCAGCTTCTGCCCAGTGCTGTGTTCTATGCCACCGTGGGGCCTCTCGTGGTCTACTTTGCTATGCACCGTCTGATCATCAAACCTTACCTCAGGGCTCAAAAAGAGAAGTGAGTTTACAGCATGCCATGGGGACATCACTAAACCCTGTGCTTTGGTCTTCTCATCGTTAAAGTGGAGATAATAACAGGACCTGCCCCACAGGGTTATTAGGAAAGTCGAATGAATGACTAGATGGGAAGCACGGAGCAAGGCGTCGGCCGCTGGAGCACTCGAGGAGGTCACATGGGCCTTCTCATCACCAGTTGTCGGACGGCTGGCGTCCATCTGTCATTCCTGCTTTCAGAAAGGGCTGGAGTTGGTTTACAGGATTGTTGAAACACCAAACCATGGCCACAAGACGTAACAAGTTTCCCTTTCTCTCATTCTAATTGTTTCTCTCCCCGGCCTTGAGTTTTGAGAAGAACGGGTTCTGAGTGCTAATGGTGGACATGCATTAATTCTAGTTCTAGAAATCATAGAAATGCAATTTATTTTGCAGTTTCCTTTAATCTGTTAAGGTCTAACATTCGATCTAGATTCTTTGTGAGACCATCTCTACAAAAAACTGAGGGTGGTTTAGTTTGTTACTTTACACTGATAATTTAAGCTTTGAGACTCTCAGAGAAAGGAGTAAAAACCCTCTTCTGGGCTCCTGTAGCCTTTGAATTACTATAGTTCAGGGTCCTAATTTCCTAAGACTCTTGAGGTTTAAAACAAAGGATGTGCTGGGTCCAGTCATCCGATGTATGTATACCTGGGGGCAGGCCAACCCCAGGTCCCAGTACTCTGCTGTAGCAAAACGTATCTACATATCCAAAATAGTATCATTTAATAATCCCCAAAGGTTGGAATCTCCTGAGATTCTCTCAGGTGGGGTCTTCTTCCCAGTGGGTGACTTGTGGGCCCGGTGAGGACGCGAGGCAGAGCCACCTGAGGATAAATGAAAGCTGCAGGCCTGGGACCGACAGACTTGCCCGAGGCTATCTGGGCAGTGTTTATTTGTTAAAGTTCTAGAACTAGAACTCCAGTGAGTTCACAGACTGTCCGGTAGGGGCTGTCGGCTCAGAACTGGGCAGCACCGCGCTAATGAGCGGACTGTTCTTCTCACACCAGGGACCTGGAGAAGCAGAGGGAGAGTGCTGCCACTGACATTCTGCAGAAGAAGCAGGAGGCAGAAGCCGCGGTAAGTGCTCGGTCGGCCCTGCCAGGCCTCGGACCCTCTTCCTGCCGCTGTTGTGTAGGACCCAGCATGTAATGAGTGGTCCTCTGCCCTGACCCTCATTTCTGTGCTGGGGCTGTGTGAGAGCATGTGTCACCCCCACGGTGGTCTCATTAACCGTTTTAATCTTCACATTGCTTCTGGGATGCCATGCTGGGGAATTCAGTCCCTGTCCTAAAGATCACATCCAGTTACTGTCAGTAGGCACAACAAGGGTTTCTAAAAAGTGGTTGGTATGAGCCTCTGTGTCTTCCTTTTTTAAGTGTCCTGCCTTTTACGGAACATGAGAGAAGAGGGACATGCGGGGTACATGGCAGGCGCACTGTCGGGTTCTCTGTGGTCAGCACCTGGCAGACCACCGCCTGGAACATGCCTCAGGCTGGGTGTGCAGCCACAGTCACATGCCGATCTGAGGGGACAGCGCAGCTCTGCCCAGTTTAATGGTACCATGGGAGAAAGTGGTTTCTTTCTCAAGAGGAACTAGGAGTCCAGCTTCTCGTGTGAAACCTCTTTTTTTTTTTCTTTTTTTAGGGCAGAGTCTCTCACTCTCACCCTGGGGTTGACTGCCATGGCATCATCACAGCTCTCAGCAACCTCAGATCCTTGGGCTCAAGCGATTCTCTTGCCTCAGCCTCCCAAGTAGCTGGGACTACAGGCGCCTGCCACAACGCCCGGCTATTTTTTTCTATGTTTAGTACAGATGGAGGTCTTGCTTTTGCTCAGGCTGATCTCAAAGTCCTGAGCTCAAGCAATCCACCTGCCTTGGCCTCTCAGAGTGCTAGGACTACAGGGGTTATAGCCACCACACCCGCCATGAAACCTCTTTATTTCTAAATGCTGACAGCCTGTTCAGTGTGATGTTATTAGGCCCATGGAGCCTACCCACCCACATCACGGTTAGGGCTTGTGGCACTAAAGGTTCGTCTTTACCTGCTGACCCCACCTACTCTGGGCCTAAGCATTTCCAAGTGGTCCAGTTGGGGAGCCAAGTTCTTGAGGTGTCTTGCCTCCCTCCCCTTCCCTACCTGAGCAGCTATGTTTGCGTGGACAGGGGATGCCTGTCTGTGGCCCTCTGAGTAAAGGTGGAACAGACCCCATAGGGCCCTGACAGGGTCACTCTTGTCCTTTTGCAGGTTCGGTTGATGCAGGAATCTGTCCGAAGGATAATCGAGGCAGAAGAGTCCAGAATGGGTGAGAAAGCTTGTCCTCTCTGGGGTGGGTGCTGCCCAGGTAGCCCAGGTCTCAGCTGCCCAGGGAGCATGCCTACCTCTGCTCTGACCATGTCCACCCGCAGGGCTCATCATTTTGAATGCCTGGTATGGGAAGTTTGTCAACGACAAGAGCAAGAAGAGCGAGAAGGTGAAGGTGATCGACGTGACTGTGCCCCTGCAGTGCCTGGTAAAGGACTCGAAGCTCATCCTCACAGAGGCCTCCAAGGTACCATAGGACCTGCTGCCACCTGCCATGTGCTCACAAGGTCCCAACACAAAGAGGGGATTCGGGGGTAGATTCAGGCTGACGTGGCCAGCCTGGCCCACACCCAAACAGGATCCTCATTGGAGCTATTTACTTCATTCATCCAGCCAGCCATCATCCATGCATTCATTCAGCCAGTGTCTGCTGAGCTGCTGCCACATGCCACGCACAGTAGCACAAACACAGCACACACCTGCCTTCGTGGCATCAGCATGCACAGTCTCTGTCACCCTGGGCTGTGACATCATAGCTCACAGCAACCTCAAACTCCTGGGTTTAAGTGATCTTGCCTCAGCCTCCCGAGTAGCTAGGCCTACAGGCCCCTGCCACAATGCCCAGCTATTTTTAGTGATGAGGTCTCACTGTTGCACAGGCTGGTCTCAAACTCCTAAGCTTAAGCAATCCACCTGCCTCAGCCTCTCAGAGTGCTGGAATTACAGGCGTGAGCCACCACGTCTGGCCCCATGACATCAGCATTCTTTTTATTTTGCCTTGCTCCAAAAGAGAGTGAGGTCGCCTCTGGAGCTTGGGGCATGGCCCATCCAGAATTAAAGTGCACATCAGCTCACGCCAATGAACCCCTGACTCCCGGAAGAAGTCATCCAGGGTCTCTGACTTGCAAGGGTTTCTGTGAAAGCCTGTTTACCTGGAGGAAGGGGCCTATGTTGAGAGGTCTAGGACAACACGTGCCACACTTTGAGATTCTCATTTCTTTCTTCAAGCTCCAAAGTTTGCCTCTCCTTCCACACTGCACCTCAGGTGGAGGTGGAGAGGGTCAGTGCTGGGTCTCAAACTGTCCAGAGTCATGTTTAGAGTAACAATCTGTTGGTTGCAGGCTGGGCTGCCTGGGTTTTATGACCCATGTGTGGGTGAAGAGAAGAACCTGAAAGTGCTCTATCAGTTCCGAGGCGTCCTGCACCAGGTGATGGTATTGGACAGCGAGGCCCTCCGGATACCAAAGCAGTGTGAGTAGCTGCCCTCTGCAGGCACCTGCTAGGGGGACATCAGAGTACGAGCTGACGACCACTTTCCCCAGTTGTCCACCTGGGCGCAGGGAGGCCAACTAGATGGGCTTCATGACGCACTCACAGCCCATGACTTACACCCTAAGAAAGGAACTGTGGCCCTCCCACAGGTGGAATTAGAATGAGCTATTTGCTTGGAAACTCCAGCTGTATTGGCTGGATATGGAAGCAAACCTCCATGTTTCAGAAGCAGTTGATTCTAGGCAGCCTGTGCTCTGCCCAGTCACTGGCCCAGACAGCTGCTGGCCCTTCCAGATGACTGCTGTGCCCCTTAAGTGGAAAGGAGTGTGGACATGGTCACCTTCTTATAGCCTGTGTCTGTCTTTTTACAGCCCACCGGATTGATACAGATGGATAAACTGCTTGAAAACCAGACTTTTAAAAGGCTGCAAAAAATCTTGTCTACAAATTTGGAAGCAGGGAAAAAAACCCAGACATCAGACATTTTTATTTTACATTATTTCCATAGAAAGTGGTACCGTACCAATTATGTGAAGGGACACGCAGACACTTCAGCTTTTGTGGGTGCTGTGGGTAGGACCAAGGCAGCCCCACCCTGGACCAGACCGCAGCATGGCCCCCCAGCTGTCTTCCCAAGGATCATGTTCCTGGAAGGGCCTTGGTCTTCAGCCCTCCTGGGTTCCCCCAGGGTCCTCAGCATGTGTGTTCCCTGCAGCCGCTGGTAGTTCTGGGCTTTGTCTGGAGATCACTGTGGAACACCCTGCCCCACACATAGGACTGTGACCTACTCCTAAAGTCACACTGAACGTGGGGGAGAAAGTGGAAAGGGAGAAAGGCGTTTCACATGTTGAGGCCTCCAGATCCAGGGAGCATCTGTTCGGTCTACTTCCCACAAGCCACCTTCTTCTGCTGAAATAATACCACGTGAATCTGGAGAGGATTGTGGGTTTATAAAACTGCTTTTTATCTGAGAAAAAACAGGTTTGGAAAACTAGTCTCTTTATTCCCCACTCCCAGAGTTCAAATCATTCCACTGTCCCTGGCTTGGGACAGTATGGTAGAACTCCTGGTGCCCAGGCCCATCTCTGTGCTTCCTTTGTCCCTGTGGGAAATTGCCCTGCTGCCAGTGGGTGTGGACTGCCCCACATGGCACAGCCTGGCCCATCTGTGCCCACCCATCTCTAGAGCACTGTGGTGGGATGAGGAGGGTAGCAAGGTCAGGGCCAAGCTTTGGGTGAGGGGTGCAACAAGACCAGGGGTCTGACCCATGGTCACCAGGGCTGCCCCACGGTGCCCAGCAGGTGGTGCTGGTGACACCCTAGGGGCCTCTACTTGCCCGTCCTGGATGCAGACGAAGGAGCAAGGCCTGTCGCCTAGGCCCTGGAAGTGGTCACTCACTGACACCTCCAAGCAGGTGCTGTGTGGCCAGCAGCCATGACAGCTGGCCCTGGGGACTGCTCTGGCCTCCAGCTCCCTTGAAGCTATTGCCAACGTCAGGTTTTGCTCCCTGGCCCTGGTATCAGGGCAATTGCTAAGAACCTCCTTTGGTTTTTAAAGCAGTTCAGGTGGGCCAGTTCTGAAAGGAAGTTCCTTTGACTGCCCCGACTGGCAGCTGCCCATCACAGCCGCTGCACGAGTCTGCTATGGATGCGGCTTGGGTGCCCTCTGCTGCAAGCAGTTCTGGGCACTAATCAGTCCTCTGTTTTGTTTGAAGTTGGCTGTACAGAAAGCATTCTCTTCCCACAATAAACCTTTCCTAAAAGCTGGGCACAGTATTTCTCAGTTTATCTGTGTGCTCTGCCACAGCCTTCCGAGTGTCCGGGACACAGGTGCACACCAACACCTCTGGCCTGCGCGTTCTTTTTCAGAGTGCGGAAGGAGGTGCTCCCCGCCAACGCTCACTTCTGTATCCCTCACCACTCAACCCCCTTCAGACCATGAGGTGTAGCTTATGCTATAGTTCCATCTTCTCCATTAAACATTTGCCTGAGATAGCACCCAAAGTAAGGAAATCAGTTAGGGTTTTTTATTTCTGGGGTTCTTTTTGAGATAGAGCCCCACTATGTTGCCCTTGGTAGAGCTGTGGTATCACAGCTCACAGCAACATCAAACTCTTGGGCTTAAGCGATTCTCTTGCCTCAGCCTCCCAAGTAGCTGGTACTACAAGCGCCTGCCACAACACCCGGCTATTTCTTGGTTGTGGTTGTCAGTTGTTTGGCAGGCCTGGGCTGGGTTCAAAGCCACCAGCTCTGGTGTATGTGTCCGGCGCCTTACCCACTGAGCTGCTTATTTTTTTTTTGATAGTTCTACCCTGCCCACTCTTACAGGCAATAGGAAGTCAGTCTTAGTAGCAGGGAACGCAGCAGGAGGGAAAACTCAGAGGAGAAAACACCACAGTGTAGAAAGACACTTTTATTCTGTTGTTCGTTCAAACCAGGCCAGGAGAGGACTCACTCCTTGGAACAGGCCCGTTTCAGCTGTCGAGGCTGACGGAACCGCTCACCCCACCAGAGAGTCAGCTGTCACTCCCTCAAAGAAGTGCTCCTCGTGCTGTGGTTCCCATGATACCTGTTAGGCAAGTACTGAAAGGACAGTGGTCCAGATGCCAGCCTCATACTGGACTTGGTGCTGCAGGAGGCCCCAGCCTGTCACTCGGGGATCCACTCTCCTGGCCTGCTACTGCGAGGTGGCCTGCCTAGGGTCTCCATGCCCTGTGCAACAAGCCTCCCTGCCAACATTCATGTTGGCAGCAGGCAGAAGTAGCCACAGCCAGAGCCCTAATCCAGTGCCTGGCCCTGGTGCTGCCACTGCCCCCACATCCCAGAACCTGTCAGGCTCAGCTCCGCTGCTCTGGCCGAGGCCTGGCCTGGGGTCCCCGCTGCGCCTCTCTGTGGGCACGGAGGCGGCTGGACATCTTCTGCATCACCATCCTCTGGGCCTTCAAGCGCTTCCGGAGCTTGTCGTTTTCCTTCAGAGTGAGGAAGAGTTTTTTTTTCAGGGCATCTAAGTCCAAAAGGGCATAGCTGTGGTCAGATGGCTGCTTGAGGAGCGATCTTCTCAGCCGTGTGGGGCTGCCTGGCCGACCAGGGGCCTCTGCTGCTTCTGGTCTATGTGGCAAGACCTGAGGACAGAGGTGAGAGGTGACAGGTGTCTGAGGGCAAAAGCCAGGCAGCACAGGAGGGTGGTGGGTCCGGCCTGCAGGAGGCCTGTACTCAGCTCAGCACCCACTTCCCACCGGTCTCCTGAAATCCAAGTATGCCCCAATCATGATGGTCACTTTTACTGGGAAGCTCAGAAATTAAGACTGCAGACCCTGCTCCTTCATCCTACATGGTAGATTCTTTGAAGCAAATCATTTAAGGCTGCGCCCCACCAAGCACATGACCCCACGTCTTACCTGCCTGGTGAGGCCTTCAGTGTTCGGGGGCAGCTGAAGCTCTTCCAGCACAGCGTCCACGTTTCTCCCAGAGCTGTGTTCCTCGGCCGCCACCTCAGGAAGGACCTGGAGACAATGGCAGAATCAAGCAGGTGGTGTCTGTGGACACCAGATCCACCCCAGCTGTTCCCTGTCCATCCTAAATAATCCCCTTCCCATCTTGGAAAGCGGTACAGACCAGCCACAGGTCTGCGGCCACATAAACAGCCATCCTCTCCCTTCTACACACTCTGAACGGGACCCTCAAACAGGTACGGGCCTCACTACCATGGTGATTTCTCTGATACTGCATGGAAAGCAGGGAGCCTGAAAGGCTTCAGTTCTCCCTCCCTCTCTGGGAAACAGAATCCCTGGCATGTGGGGAAACACAACAGCCTCACGGGCAGCCTTGCTGGGCAGGTGCCACCCACTAGGTCTCAACCCAAGGCATGATTTCAACATTCAGGTAAACAGCCCTGGTACCCAACTCACTTTTTCTTTCTGCGAGCTGGCATTTCCTCTCTCGCCGGCAGGGTCTGTGTTCTCCCTCACCAGCTGCAAAACAGACAGGCGTGGAGCAGAGGCAGGCAGGCTCCAGGGCCAGCTTGCTTGGGAGGATGAGGTCTACGGACCCCAAGATCCCCCAACAGCCAGGCAGGGGCCTCAGGCACCACGGTCCCCATGCTCAGCCTGGAGCCTGCCATATCTAAATTTCTTAAACTGACCAGAAGCCCAGCTCAGTCCAGTTCTCAATGCCTGCTTGTTCTCCTTCTTCCAAAGATGTTCCCAAATCACGGAACCAGTGGCACAATTCACACATGCCACCCCAGGGCCTGGCATCCTGCCTCACTGAATGTCTGCCCTAAAAGCGACAGCATGTGGCATCTCCTCTCATCACTGGCATTACCAGTGCAGAGCCTCAGTCCCGGGCCTGCCAGGTGTGCTGACCTCAGAGCAGAGCCTGCCTGAGCTGAAAGAGGCCAGAACCACCTCCCTGCAGCCTGGCAGCAGAAGCATCAACCACTGTGACTGTGACTACACGTGTCCCCCCCCAACCCCCGGTTGTGAACCTGTAGTTTACTTCAGGGACAAACATTTTACACAAATACATGAAAGTGACTCCACTCCATTCCACTTATTAACAAACATGCACCCACTCTGTGCCAGGCGAGCACCTGGACACACAGCAGCCCCGCACGGGGCTTACTTGTAAGGATGACTGACAACCCGAAGGAAGTAAGCACTGCAGGTGCCAGGAAGACCAAGGGGCAGGAGGACCAGCAGGGCACAGGGAGTGCGGGGCAGCAGAAGGTCACCAGCTGCAGACATGTGGCCAGCACATGGTGCCCTGCTTCTGCGGTCTGACTCCAGCTCAACTTGCAGCGCCCTTCCCTCTCCCACTGGCCTCGTGCTTGTCCCCCCACTACATTGCCTTCCTGCTTCAGTGGGTGCATCCTGTGAGCCCAAGTCAGGTTCCACAGAATTCACTCATGGCCAGCCGTCCCTGAGCCCTCTCCTATGCCAAGCCTGCATGCCCTACCCCTACCCAGAGGTGTCCACCTCCGGGTCCCATGGGTACCAACAGATCCTCATGCTTGAGAACAACCTCCCCACAGGACCAGCCACAGTCTCCAGGGGCTCAGTAAGCTCCACCTCCCTGATCACCCCGGCCTACCTGGTAGGTCTGCAAAGGCCACCCGCTAGTCTACCTGCCTCACTACATCTTGCCTTCAGCTCAGGCCTCCTGACTATAGTCAGCTAGGATGCCCCTCTGCCTGCAGCCAGAGGGCGCCTTCCCAAAGCCACATCCCTCCCACAGCTACAGAATGAACATTCACGTCCCTGCAGCACTATGTCAAAACTCTGGCCCCCAGACAGACCAGAGACAGCATTAGAACATGAGGCCTTCTGGAGCTAACTAGGCTGAGAAGAGAACAGAGCCCTCCTGAGGGGACTGGTGTCTTAAGAAGACAAAAGGGTGCACGCTCACTGTGCTATCTGCCCTCTGCAAACCCAGAAGAGGGCCCTGACCAGAACCAACATCTGGTGACCTGCCAGCCTGGATCAGTACTGTTCCTGAACAGGCCGCAAATCTCTTCCACTCCACGCTTCTTTACCACTGTCCCCTGGTCTTCCTCTGTCACTGCCCTGGCAACACCTTCCCATTCTCTTGACCCAGATATCTGCCTTTACCATGTCAGCTGCAGCCCCAACAGCACTCGGCACAGGACCTGGATGGCAGTGGTGCCCACTGCCAAGCCCTGGCTGGCTTCTCGGGCACAGTGCACTGGCTCTGGTGCAATACTGGGCCTGCAGCCTTTCAGGTGGGAAGGTCCTCACTTCAAGTCTCCAGCCCATGGGAGAGCCAGTCAGGGTGAAAAAGAGAAGACCCAGCTCCTGGCTCATTTGCTTCTCAACAGTGTGCTGGTGTGGAGCACGATCTATTTTTAAAGTGGCTTTTCTTTGAGACAGTCTTGCTTTGTTGCCCAGGCCAATATGCAGTGGCTTCAACAGCAACCTCAAACTGCTGGGCTCAAGTGATTCTCCTGCCTCAGCCCCCTGAGTAGCTGGGACTACAGGTGCCCACCACAATACCTAGCTAATTTTTCTATTTTTAGTGGAGATGGGGTCTCTCATTCAGGCTGATCTTGAACTTCTAAGCTCAAGGGATCCTCCCCCCTCAGCCTCCCAGAGTGCTAGGATTACAGGGATGAGCCACCACATTTGACCTAAAATGACTTTGAATTATGACTTCTCTTAAAGCAAAGGTCACAGCCAGCAGGGACACAGGCTCTGGACCCCGGAGGCTTGACAGTGCTGCTTTCCTGGCCTTCACTTTGCCTGCAAATGCCACCACCACCCACCAACTGCTGGGTGAATGGTGCTGGCTGAGTCTGAAGATAAAGGGCACTATCGTGTCCCTACCTGCGTGGGGTCCTGAAAGGCAAACACCGTGGGCACAGCATTGTGCTTCAGGTTTTTGCGGTTCCCAAAGGCACTAAAGCACTCAGGTTTGAAGTGTTCAGAGCAGATAACCGTGTGCTGTTTGGGCTTGAAGTTGCCCCGGCCGATGTTCAGCACCCACTCCTTCAGCAGCTCGGGGCGGCTGAATGGGAACCTATGGGGCCAAAGCAGGACATGTGAGACCTAGCAGAGCTGAATTCAGCGCTTGAGAGTCTTGTAGAATTTTCACACCACCACGAGTATTTTATGTTTTGTTTTTTTTTTTTTTGTAGAGACAGAGTCTCACTTTATGGCCCTCCGTAGAGTGCCGTGGCCTCACACAGCTCACAGCAACCTCCAACTCTTGGGCTTAAGCGATTCTCTTGCCTCAGCCTCCCGAGTAGCTGGGACTACAGGCGCCCACCACAACGCCCGGCTATTTTTTGGTTGCAGTTTGGCTGGGGCCGGGTTTGAACCCGTCACCCTCGGTATATGGGGCCGGCGCCCCACCGACTGAGCCACAGGTGCCGCCCCACCACGAGTATTTTAATGGAAGCTTTGGAAATTCAGTAATCTCACTTTGTTAAATCACATCAAATTTCTGGAAGCTTCTGTCATGGCTGTCTCAGCATCCTCAATGGGAAACCTGAGACCGTGAACATGGCCTGTGCACCCAAGGGAGCTATTTTTGAAGTTCCATTTGCCAGGAGCCTTTGTTCATTGCTTCAGGAGCCTGCCACTTGCAGGGTCCTGTTCTTGGTGCTGGGGATGTGAGAGTGAACAAGAAAGTCTCCCAGCAAGGAGCCTACATCCTAGGAAAGGGAGGCAGCCCCTAAACCATGAGAGGGCAGATCTCGAACTATTTTGAAAGCCACGCAATAAGGTTTGACTGTGGGCCATGAAACACAGAAGGAATTTCAAGTTTCAGAAGGTAGTGGCTACTGGAGGAGCTGGTTGGAGGAGCAGAAGTTTGTTTTAGGTACTACATTTGAGGTGCTTTTAATTTTTTTTCCCCTGAGACAGAGTTTCACTCTGCTTGTTTTTCTTTTTTTTTTTTGCAGTTTTTGGCCAGGGCAGGGTTTTAACTCACCACCTCTGGTATATGGGGCCGGCGTCCTACTCATTCAGGCACAAGCACCACCTCTTTTTTTTGTTTGTTTTTTGAGACAGAATCTGACTATGGTCACCCCCAATAAAGTGCCGAAGCATCACAGCTCACAGCAACCTCAAACTCTTGGGCTTAAGTGATTATCTTGCCTCAGCCTCCCAAGTAGCTGGGACTACAGGCACCCGGCTATTTTTTTGTTGCAATTGTCATTGTTAGTTCAGCTGGCCCGGGTGGGGTTGGAACCCGCCACCCTCAGTGTATGTGGCTAGCACTGTAACCACTGTGGTCAGGCATTGAGCTGAGTCTTACCCTGTTGTCCCAGGCTAGAGTATCATGGCCTTAGCTTAGCTCTCAGCAACCTCAAACTCTTGGGCTTGAGCAATCCTCTTGCCTCAGCCTCCCGAGTAGCTGGGAACCACAGGTGCCACCACAAAGCCCAGCTAGTTTTTCTATTTTTAGTAGAGACAGGGTCTCTTTTTCAGGCTGGTCGCAAACTCTTGAACTCAAGGGATCCTCCCACCTCAGCCTCCCAAAGTGCTAGAATTATAGGCCTGAGCGACCACCCCCACCCTTGAGGTGCTTTTTAGATTGTTCCTGTGGAGTCGCAGGTGGGCACATTTGACTGGAAATGTCAGTGGGGTGGACCCTGCATAGCCCATAAGCCTGGGTGAGATCGGTGCCCTGGGCAGTCAGCTTGGATGGGGACCATCACTGGGTCACCGCAAGTGCTCCCCCACCTATGAGAAAGGAAGAGGGCAGAGTAGCGTCCTACAGACCAAAGGGGAAAAGCAATCAGAGGTCAATGATCAGCATGTCAAATACTACAGAGGCGGGGTTAAGATAAGGACAGACACCTGACTTGGCATCTTAAGGCTCCCTGGTGACGTGACAAAACCCTTTTGTGAGAGTAGAAACGGCTTCAAACAGGGGGCGGCGCTGTCCCAGGCACATACCCAGTGGAAACAAGCAGGCACAGGAAGGCTGTCCAGGACAGCGTATTGGCCGCAGCCAAAACACCCTCAAACGGATAAACTCCAGTACAAAGTGTTTAATGGAGTACTAGTGATCAAACGGAATGACAGACGGCAGGCCACAGTTCCCCGTGGGGCGTAGAGGACGGTCTGGGTGTGAGGTCTCTTGGGGGCTGGTACTGCTCCAATTCAGGGGTGTGCACTTGAGGAATGTGTACTTATGGTCTTTGCATTTTTGTGCGTGTTACACTTCAATCAAAACATTACTACAAAAGAGAGTGTAATGGTGGGTGTGAAAAACCAGCTCAAGCCACCTGAAGCGTTGTGCTCGGAACAGGACCGAGAACCCGGGCACCGCAGGGCACGAGTGCGCCCTCCTAGGCAGGGCCGCAGACCCAGCACCTCCCACCACCCCGGACACTTTGGAGGGCTCTCATTCCTCTGCTGCAGCCGCCCAGGTCCCCCCCTTCAGGACCTGACGCGCGGCGAGGCTCAGCAGGACCGCGGCCCCGGGCGGACTCGTTCGGCTAAGCACCTACCACGCCCTGGCCGCAGCCGAGGCCAGCGGAGCTACGCGCACAGGCCGCCGTCAGCCGCGCGCGCCTGCTCCGCCGCTCTCCCCGCGGCCGGGCCGAGGCAGCGCTGGACCTCTCGGGCCCATCCCCCGGGCCCGGCGGCCGCACGCCCTCGGGCCTCCCCAGCCATCCCGCCCCGCGCGCAGAGGCCTCCGAGCTCCCCCGGGGCCCCAGGACCGGGCCTCGCGCGCCCTGGCGCCCTAGCCTCTCACCGGTGGAAGGTGAGCTGCTTCCTGCGGCTGTTGTAGCGGTTGCAGCACTGCCGGGCAGCGCAGGACTTCGGCATCTCCGCAGCCGGGCCCGGCTGCCCCTAACAAAGATGGCGGCGGCGGCGCCTGCGGGCGCGCGGGGCGGGACCGCCGGGGCCACTGGGAGCGGGAGGCGGGCCTGGCTTGGCTCCAGGGCGCGCTCGCCCGGAGGTCCCCGACACCCCCGGAGGTCGAGAGGGTCCTGGGCGCCACGTCTAGGTGCTCGCGGCCCCACCTCAGGCCCGACACCCAACCCCCATCCTTGGGCCGACGCTAGTCTCTCCCCAGTTCTCTATAACCGGTCGCCCATGACCTTGCTTTGCGCCCCCCCAAAACATTAGGCCACCAACAGCCGTGGATGACCAGAAATGAGAAAGACCCAACCTCAATTTAGTCAATATATTTAAGGCTCCGAGAAGCGTTAATAAACAGGTTTTAGCTCCTCTGATGGCGCTGGAGAAGGGAATAATTGGCCACTGGTTGATCTCAGGTAAGAAGCCAGTAGAGGCTCAGGCACTGGGAACCCGAGAGCAGATGGGCTCCCGCAGGGAGATTCCCCTACGGGCCTGCAGAGCCTCAGAGGGTGCAGCTTCACAAAGCAGGCTAACCATTCACTTGGGTTAAGAAGCTAATCCAGAATTTCACGAAGAAACTGAAAGCTACTCATGGCTGTAGTCTTGTCTCTGAAGAATTCACTAGAAAGTATATTTAAAGAGCCCTGGGCAAGCCGAGCGCGATGGCTCACCCCTGTAATCCTAGTGGATTGCTTGAGTTGGAGACCAGCCTGAACAAAAGTGAGACCCCCGTCTCTACTAAAAAGATAGAAAAAAAACTGTGGCTGAAACTGTCTCACCAAAAAAAAAAAAAAAAAAAAAAATTTTTTTTGGAAAAGAAAAGAGCCCTGGGCATTTTTCAGTTTGCCATACCCAACTCAGACTTTTACTTCCTTGGGTCCTCAAGTAATGTTTGGGGAAGTGATGATGGGGGGAAGAAACACAGTTGTCCTTCAGCACAGAACACAAAACACCTGAAGCTAGACATGAACCTCAAAGTAGCAATATATTTATTTACAAAATATACAGTTTCACAGAAACAGCTTCGCTTTATACACATAAACTTTAAAATTACACAGAACCATGTAAACGATGTTAAGTGTCTGGCCTGGCCAAAGCTCACAGGAGGGGCCTACGCTGGGGATAACATCTTCTGTCCCCTCAACTTCACTAGCCACCAACCAGGAGCCCCTGGATGGGTCATGCCTAATTTGCATATAGAAGCTGATTGCAGCTGCCCAGCTCAATCTAACACAAAAAACCAAGGTGTCTTGACTTAAGACACCACCCACAGGGATAGATCTGTTAAAAGAACAAAAATGCAATCAAGAAACAGAAACCGAGATGAGTATCAAATGCATTCCAGAGGCATCAAACCTTCCAGCACAGGTAACAATTGCTAGCATTGACAGTTCTACTCTAAAACCAGTCATATTATTCAAATGCACTTTAAAAATCTCCTGTTTTTTTTTTTTAAAAAGAAAAATGCTTTGGAACTTTGGTTATTCTCATCATGGTGAAGACACTGGACAGGCATTGTCACGGGGCAGATCTTTGGCAAATTCCTCTCCACCTCATCTTGGATGTTTGCCCTAGTCAGAGCCAGACAACCGTCTGGAGAAGTTGTTTCTAAACCAGCTTACTATTTTTCTCTGCAGAACAGTTTCTCCCTTGGTGATCCTCACAATAAACTGGTTTCAGAAACTATTTCTCTCTCCTTATAAGCAACAGAATATTTTTTAAAAAGACAGTTGACTGGACAAGTGTGAAAGATACAGGGACAAAAAATGGGCTCTGAATAGCCAAATTATGGTTCAAGCCCCTTGGTGCTTCAGTGAGAGAATGTGGAAAGTCTGCCTGGCCCTGCACAAGGTGCCACATGAAGGGGCAGCTCCCTGGCAGGGATACCACAGGCCCACCCTGCTGCAAATAAATATTACTAACGTGGGCAGTCTTCCCTTTCCATGCCTTACAAAAAACAATGCTTATGAAAACATATTCAATTTACAAAACACGTTTGAGAATAAGTATTGAACTGCTAAAGAGCAATGTCAATTTTGGAGAAAACTGAACCCCTCTTCTCCCTCCCAGCCCCCAAACTAACAGTGTCCTGGGCTGCACTGCCCTTGAACAGAGAGTTCTGCAGGGACTCACAGCGCAAATTCTCTGGTTCTCCTGAGCTAGGTCTCCAGGGGCCTCTCCAGTTTAGGATGCTAATAAAGACCTAAGGAGCTCCACACAGGTCAATGATACATTCCTGAAGGCCTCAGTTACCCTATCACTCACTCAACAACATAAACCAAAAAAAGGGTCCAAGTCCCAACCTTGCCCCGTGGAAGCAGCAGGCCAGCCTGCGTAAGGGGCACACTAAGACCTACGCATGTGAGAGGCCTCTCCCCTAATTTTTCTTTACCCATAATTTAGAGGAACCCCATTTGGGTCCCAGTGATTGCCTAACCTCTATGTTGTTACCAGAATAAGGTGAGTGGAACAGATGAAGAATGAACCTAAGCACCCCCACATTTGAAAACAGCTAGCCTAGGCCTCACCAGGACACCTCATATACCCACTGGAGAGAAAGGGCACTCAGCAAGAAATAGCCCAATACTTTTGGCTGTATCGTGCAAAGACAGGTTTTTTACATCGTGCAAAACAGGAAACTGAGTTGTGAACACAGGCTACCTCAACCCCCCAACCAACCCCCTTTTCTACAGAGAAGGGGCCACATTGTCCTTTTAACAAACACAAGGAAACCTAAGAACCACAAGCCACCGCGTGGATCGTCTCAGAGTGAGGCCAGAGGGTTCCCACCAGCGGCTCCTGTGGACAGGTGACAGTGAGGCAGAGGGAGCCACTAAGGGGAAGCTTTGACAGGTGCTGCACAGACACTTCTGGTAAAAGACTTAACACACAAGAAAAAGCTTTTACACATATGGCTGTTCATTAACAGGCTGGGGAAACTAAACAACTTCCCTCCCCAGCACAGCGGTAGCAGGACTAACAGATAAGCACTTGTTCCAATTGGCGGGAATTTGTTAACAATGATAGCAAAAACTCACAACTACCATGTACCCTCATTTTCAGCTGAACCAAACCCACTGCACTTGGGTGTTTAGTCCACCTCCACTGCAGAGAACACGGCTCTGGCAGCAGCTTTGGCCAACGAAGATTTTATTCGGTACAGTTTCTACCTGGACAATCTGTCCTTTTGCTTAGGCACCTGAATGGCAGGGATCTGCCCGCACCAGAGCGGAGAGTTCTGTGCTCAACTAAGAGAGGGGCCAGGAAGCCGGCCGTCCCTTTCAATTCCTTGCCTGCAGCCTCCTCACCAGCAGCAGTCAGTCCAGAAACAGCTTCCGGGAGCCCATGCGGGAGCGGTTGGAACGGCGGATGTCAAACTTGGAGTCCCGGCACTTTTGGCAGACAAATACTTCTGGAACATTGGATTTCCGGATTTTTGCACAGGACAGGTGAATCCAGGTGTGGCACTCGTTACACTCGATCATGGGGCGGCCCGCAAATGGCTTCATGCAGAAGCAGGTGACGAGGTCCCAGGAATCATCATCTGCAAGAGAAAAAACAAAAGAAACAAACACATGAGAAGGGTGGCGACCTTTCATCCCTCCCTCCCCACCAGCAAGCTGCTTGGTCTGACAGGAGCAGCAGCTGAGTTCAATGAAACTGGTTACTCAACTAACAAAAAAAACTTCTGATGCTTCTCTCTGAAAATGTAGAAACTGCACAACAAAAAGCACCAAAATGTGGGGCAACCCAGGAGAGGTTTACTGATAAGCTACACAACTTTTACATTGAGATCCGTCTCGTAATCTTGGCTCTAACAGAGACTGACCCCTTCCTGAGCACCTCAGCATCCACCTTCCTGCCCTTTCCTTCTCCCTCGAGATGGTGGGACACTCTACTGTCACACTCGATACAAGGGACCTGGCCCTCTATCCCAGAGAGATGACCACTTAAAATAACCTCTCTTCTGGGCGGCACCTGTGGCTCAAAGGAGTAGGGCACTGGCCCCATATGCCAGAGGTGGCAGGTTCAAACCCAGCCCTGGCCAAAACTGCAAAAAAAAAAAAAAAAAAAAAAAAAAAAAACAATAACCTCTCTTCTAAACACCAGCTAATAAGCATGTCCACCCTGCAGGACACTTACCGGAGTCCACCATTATGTCCTCATCATTGCCAGTGCTGTCCTCATCTCGGAACACCACCTGCTTTCCCTGCCGGACGATAGTCCGTTTGCCTTCAGTTTTTATTTCTTTGCCCTGATCAGGTGACACAGTGGCACAAGACCCACTCGAGGGTGTGTCAGAGTCCCAACCCGAGCAGGGGTCACTGGGGGCCTGGGGAATATCCTGCAAGGTGGGGCTCGTGGGGTTCTCCCCATAGGCATCAGCAGTGTCAATCTTCAGCAAGTTACCCCTGTACCCCTCCTTCTCAGGCACATCACTGTCCCTTCGCTTCCTCTTCTTCTTCTTCTTTAGTTTGTCTGTCTTCTTTCTGTCCAGCAAGAAGTTGCTGGGTTTGGCTCGCTGCAAAAGAGTGGGCTGGAGGTGGCTAAAGCAGCGGTCAGAGACTGGCAAGGGCACCGGGGATGCGATGTCAGTGAAACCAGTGTCCCAGCTGTCACTGTCAATAGTGCCAGTGGTGCTGTTGGCAGGGCTGGGGCTGCTCCTCAAAGGGAGTTCCTACAAGGATGGAGGCAAAGGTGGTGGGTTCAGGTTGCTGAGACTGGCCCCCCAGCAGAGCAACCCCTGCCCTCCCTCAGCCACAGGCCTTTGTAATGTGTTCCTACGGCCTTGAACGTCTTAGTTTCAAGAAACATCATTACAGTTTAATATGACACCTTGAGGAGAGAAACCACCTCCCCCTGCTGACCCCGCAGCCTTCATCACAGGCACTCAGTGGCATCTGTGGAAAAGAATGCTGCAGACACTGTCTCCTACCCTCCTGCCTTTCCCTCGCTGCCAAACCTCTCCTGCCATTTGTCTTCCCAAGAGATTTTTTTTTAATTAAGTGAATTTAAATTAGCTTTGAGAATTTCCTGACAATCTTAAAGAACTGGACACTTCCCAAAATATTGCAAAAACAAGTAGGTAATTACTGCCCCAAAGCAGTGAGCTCAACTCTATAGTTGTTTCACATGATGTAAGCACCTGGCCGCACTGCTCAGTATGAAGTGAGCAGTATCCTACATGGCAAGTGGAAATAATAAACCAATACTGGGGTTTTGCCTCCTGGAAACCATGGATTCTTTTTATTTTATTTTTCAAGACAGTCTCAAGCTGTCACCCTGGGTAGAGTGTCATGGCATCACAGCTCACAGCAACCTCCAACTCTTGGGCTTAAGAGATTCTCTTGCCTCAGCCTCCCAAATAGCTGGGATTACAGGCGCCTGCCACAATGCCCAGCTATGTTTTGGTTGTAGTTGTCATTGTTGTTTGGCAGGCCTGGGCTGGATTCGAACCCGCCAGCTCCAGTTTATGTGGCTGGTGCCTTAGCCACTTGAGCTACAGGGTCTGAGCCAGGATTCTTTTATTTTTAGTTTAATCCAATATGAACAAGGCTCCTGACCTTTGGGCCCCACAACAGCTCTGGTCCACAGTCCTGCCCTCTTCTCAGCAAGGAAGCATTGGTTCTAACCCCAAGTCCTTGAAGGTGCTAGGTATGTGGTACTCACAGCAACCAGGAAGTTGCAGGAAAGGCAGGGTGTACACCCCAAGTCCACTCATCCGGTTGAATCCCAAGCTCTACCACTAATTAGCTGACAACCTAGAACAAAGTGATTCCCTCACTGAAGCTCAGTGCTGTCATCTTTAAACTGGGGATAAAAAAAAAAAAACAGCACCCCTAGCCGGGCATCGTGGCAAGTACCTATAGTTCCAGCCACTTGGGAGGCTGAGGCAAGAGAATCATTTAAGCCCAAAAGAGGTTGCTGTGAGCTGTGATGCCACAGCAGTCTCAAAAAAAAAACAAAACTGCACTTTGGCTCAGCACCCATAGCTCCATGGTTAGAGTGCTGGCCACATACACTAGGGCATACTGGTTCGAATCCAGCCCTGGCCTGCTAACCAACAACTAAAACAACAAAATAGCCGGGCATTATGGTGGGCACCTGTAGTCTCAGCTACTTGGGAGGCTGAGGCAAGAGAATCGTTTAAGCCCAAGAGTTTGAGGTTGCTGTGAGCTACAATTCCATAGCACTCTACTGAGAGCATCATAGTGAAACTGTTTCCAAAAAAAAAAACCAGCATCTACCTCCTAGCAATGTAGGGCCATGAAAAGTGGCCATAGCAGACACTCAACATTACTGGTCATTAATAAAACCAAGCAGGATCACAAAGCGTTCGCAAATAAACTTTGAAAACTTATTAAGTCAGGCTGCACCTGTGCCCAGTAGGGCACTGGGTTCAAACCCAGCCCCGGCCAAACTACAACAAAAAAATAGCCAGGCACTGTGGTGGGCGCCTGTAGTCCCAGCTACTCGGGAGGCTTAGGCAAGAGAATCGCCTAAGCCCAAGAATAGGAGGTTGCTGTGAACTGTGACACCACGGCACTCTACCAAGGGTGACAAAGTGAGACTATCTCTAAAACAAACAAAAAAAATTTATTAAGTCATTTCTGGACAAGCCTGTAATTTCTGTTGGAGCTTTAGGAACCAATTCCCTGGCTGATCAAAGTTCCCAAGAAACAGATTTCTCTGCAGGACCACTGCCTGAGGTCATCCTGAGCAACCCTCCCAGATCCACTGTCCCAGTGCCGTGGTCAGCCACCCAAGAGGATGCAGTGAGAGAACCCGGGTCTGTGCTTAGAAGTAACGGTCTCCATAGCTCAGATGATTACCTCCTTCGGATAAGGGATATAACCAGCATAGGCCAAGACAAAGGTGCAGAATTTGTTGAAGTCTTCCACAGTCCTGCGCCTTTTGTAACTTGGGGAATATTCCTGTTAACAAGAGAAAAGAATGTATTTGCAGGAGACACGTCTAGGTGGAATCACAGAAACAGTACAAGCCATCTGGGCTTCTCCGCCAACCATTCAAAAAGTACAGTTAGATTTAAAGACAATCTAGAAACAAGATAAGGTAAGTTCAGGTCAAGAAGCAACACCATTTTCAGAAAGTTGAGAGCAGAGTGCTGAGAGTTTATGCCAAGAACGCTGGGAAACTGGCTGGAGATAAAAGCTTGTACAAAAGTCTACTTCTTAGGCGTCACAGGGCATTTTCTGACTGTATCTATTAGTCCCTGCAGGCCTATCAGGAATCTAGTAACTACTTTTGCTAGATTTTACACTTCGAATATCAACTGGGGCTGCAGCTGTAACTGAAGTATTTTAAGTGATTTCAAAAGTCAACTACTTCTTAACCTTCAGAGTTGGGTCAGGCCTGGGACCCTAGAGCTTAAAACCGCCCCCCTCTTGTAACCCAGCCAGTGGTGCCTGAGGGCCCACTCACTTCTGTGCAGAGGTGCCATGCACCCAAAGGTTTTCTAACTCAGAGAATAAGCCAGAAACGTTCCTGCTAGGCTTAACTGCACATTTAAGATGGAATACTAGAGAATTCTCCCTGTAAGTCCCACCCTCATTCAAACTAGAAACACACATAAGGGATTTCCTCCTAAGAAAGAGTCTGCAATGGGACAAACACTCCTGATTTGCTCCGAATCAGAACAACTGTGCTTCATTATAGTTTATTTGCCAAGAGTATCAGGGAGGTGGTGTCCTTTAAGTACTTCATCACCCACACCCTCCATCCTTACCTAGGTGCTCAATTTATCTTCCCAGAGGTTGGAGCCCAAGGCCCCATGCTAGATGAAAGCCAGGGGGGATGTGGGAGAACAGAGGACCTGGGCAGGAGGCAAGAGCCCAGAGGCCCAGAAGTGCGGCCCCTAGATTTTATTCCGAAGTACACTTTTTAAAAGAATTTTTTTCAACTCGGTTCTAGCAAACCACCTACCCTCCACACTATCGGACCTCGAAGGCTGTCCAATTAGCCAAGGCAAATACAGCACCCGCCTCTACGTTTTCCGCAATTCAGAGATCCGGCCCCCACCGCAGGGAAAAGCTAGCCGGCCACCCTCTCGGCCCAGTAGGGAGGACTGAAGCCCCGTCCTCGAACTCTCCCAGAGAACTTTTATTTCGGCGGGGAACGTGCAGAAATGGGTCGGGACCTGGACGCCCAGCGGAAGGCGGCGGCGCCTTAAGGTCGGGCGGAGACGCAGCCCGGGGGTCTGCGGGGGAGGGGCCCACGTCACCCCCCAGCTGGCCGGGCAGGCCGCAAAAGGCAGCGAGGCCCCCTCCCCGCGCTCCCGCGGAAGCTGCCCCCCGGCGACGCTCGTTCCCGGAAGGTGCGGGGCCCATCCCGCGGGGATGTGGGGGGGGGTGGGAGGCGAAAAGGATTTAAGGGTCCCGCGCGGCTCCACGAAGCCCCCGGGGCGGCAACGAATCCAGCGCGCCAGGCGCCGCCTCCCCTCCCCCACCCGCCCGCGGTCGCCCGACCCGCACTGAGACTCCAGCGGGCATGGGGGAAGGGGCCGCGCGGGGCCGCTGCGGGGGGACGGCCAGAAGAACCGAGGGCCGATCCCCGGAAGGAGGGGGAGTGAGTTGGGCGGAGCGAGCGGAGCCCGCGGACAGGGGGGCGGGGGCCCCCGAGGGGGGCCGAGGTTGCCGAGGGGTGCTGGGGGGACAAGGCCGGGTCCCGACAACGAGCAAGGACCCCCAAAAGACCCGGGTCCCCGAGCAGCAGAGGGGGCGGGGGCCGATCCGGCCGCGCGCGGAGTCAGGGGGCGGGGCGCGGGCCGCCGGGCCCTGGGGATTAGGGAAGCAGCGGGGGCTGCGCGGTGCGGAACCCGGTCCGAGGGGGGCCACGAGCCGCCGGGAGGGGGGTAGGGGATTCCTCTGAGAGAAACCGGAGCACAGGGCCGGCGGCGGCTCAGGCACCGTCTCCCGGGCGGGGAAGGAGTAACAGGCCGGCGGGGAGGGGCTGGGGGCGCCGACAGGTCTGGGGGCTACCCGAAGCCGGAGAGGGGCGTCCCCGGGCCGAGGTTTGGGAGCGGCGGCCTTGAGGAAAGAGCGCGGGGAGGACAGACGTCGGGGAAAGGGACACCGAGGCGAGGGCTGGTGGGCAGGACCAGGCGCGGGCCCGAGCAGGGGGCGGGGGTGGGGCTCCCGGGGGGGCGACGAGGGAAAGGCGGGGGAGGGGAAGGCGGCTCTCGGGGAGACTGGGGTCCGGATTCTCGGGGAGCGCAGGATCGCGGGGGAGGTGGTCGGGGGCGTTTCGGGAGCAGCTCTCACTCACCTCCGGGTGGAAGGCGGCGGCGCAGGACTCGGAGTCCATGTTCCAGGCGGGGGGCGGCGGCTGCGGGAGTGCAGGGCCCGGGATGCGGCCGAGGGGCAGCGGCGCCGCTCGGGGCTGGGGGCTCCGGCGGCTGCGCAGGGTGAGGGTGGACCTGGGAGGGGTCGCCCCGGCCGGAGGAGACGGGGGGCTCGGCGTGTCGCGTCCCGGACTCTGTAATCCCGGACTGGCGGCTGCACAGCAGAACAGAGTGGGCGACGCAGCCCTCGCGGCCGGCGCAGCGGGAGAGGCGAGAGAGTCGCTGCGAGGGGCGGCGGTAGCGGCGGCAGCGGCGGCGAGCGGGAACCCGACCGGCTCCCCGACCTGACGCCCAGTTCGGCTCGTGTCTCGGGAGGGAGGGCGGGAGAGCCGCGAGGCCTGTCGGGAAATGTAGTCCGGTGGCGACTGGAAGGCGGGGGCGCGGGGGCGTGGCGCGAGCTGTGTGCGGCGCATTACGGGGGTCGTAGTTGTCGCGCCGCCAGAGCGCCGCACAAAGGCCGCCCCGAGGACTCCAACCCCCATGGGGCTCCGCGGCGGCGGCCGGTGTGAGGGGGCGGTGTCCTTCGGGCTTTAGCTGCTCGAGCGGGGGTGGGGCGGGGGCTAGCGCCGACCCGGCCGCTGGGGGGAGGGGCGGCGCGGGCCCCAGCACCTCGGTCTCCGCGGGCGGGGTTGGCCCGGGCGCCGGGGGTGGAACTGACGGCCTGGGTCGCTATGGGCGGCGGCAGCAGCAGCTAGCGCCTCCTTTTTCTCTTCAGGCGCTCGGGGCTTGCGCCCCTTTGTGGGGCGGGGTCCCCGTGGCCCTGGAGGGAGTTGGGGGAGCGGGGGCGGCGGGGGCGGGGCGTGACGTAGCCTGGACCCGGCGGAGCGAGTTCGTTTCCGCCGCTGCGGGGGTCCTCGCGGGCGCCTCCCGGCTCCGGGGTCTTCGCGGACCGCGGACGGAACCCGGCAGGGCTGAGGTTGGACGGGCTTTTTCTGCCGGATTCGCTTTTGGGTGCCGGGTTAGTGTATTAAAAAAAAAAGAAATCGATACCAGCGCTGTCAGTGTCTTAAAGATGTTTGCCTTAAGTTCGTTTTTTGTTTTCGCCTTCGCTTAACCTTGGAACCGCCCCTGTTTTCTGACTTTTATTTCCTGAAAATATTCTTCCTACGATTACAACGGTGGAGGGTGAGGTGGAAACATGGTGTTCGATATTTGGTATTGACATTTACATTTACCTTGTTTATCAATGCTTAAGGATCGGCAGTGTTTAAATGCCACACCACCAACTGTTTTACAACTTCATGTGTTGAAGGTTGACTCTGGACACTTTGATCTTGACTGCTCTGATGACATTACCAAAAGCCGGCCTGGTATTCTCTAACGTTGTAAACAACCATTTGAAAGGAAAAATTGTATATACAAAATGCAGATGATTCCATAGCTTCAAAGATAAACTGTTAAAGGAGAGTGACAAAAAATATATTTTTTGAGACAGTCTCACTATGTCACTCTCAGTAGAGTGCAGTGGTGTCACAGCTCACAGCAACCTCCAACTCTTGGGCTTAGGCAATTTTCTTGTCTCAGCCTCCCAAGAGAGTAACAAAGTTTTAAATTTAAATCAGAAAACAGACTCTCGGACTTACTGGAAAGATGAGGTTGAGAGAGAATACTAAGTTAATCGGCTGTTTTTTTTCTTCTTTCTTTGGAGACAGTCTGACTTTGTCACCCTTGGTAGAGGGCCCTGGCTCAGCTCACAGCAACCTCCAACTCCTGGGCTCAAGTGATCCTCCTGCCTCAGCCTCCTGAGTAGGTGGGACTACAGATGACCACCACAACGCCTGGCTTTTTTTAAAGACTGGGTCTCACTCTGGCTCAGGCTGGTCTCCAGCTGGTGAGCTCAGGCCATCCACCTGCCTCAGCTTCCCAGAGTGTTGGGATTATAGGCATGAGCCACCGTTTCCGGCCTATTAGTTGGCTATTGATGTTTCAGTGGGTAAAATAATTCTGATGATAACAATGGTTAACAGAGTTTATTGTAGAAATACTTTTCTGAGTTGCTGTGAGTGCTGACGCTATGGCAGTCTATACTAAGGGTGACAAAGTGAGACTGTCTCAAAAAAAAAAAAAAACTTCTCTGAGCCTCAGTTTTCTGTTTTCTAAACTATAAAATTTTTACTTAGTGCATGTTCAATAAAAGGTAATTTACTGTTGTTTTATTAATTTCTGCAATATCAAAACCCATTGGTGGGCTCCCCAGAGGTAATAAATTGGGATATTCTACAAGGTCAAACAGATAAAATTACTAAGATAAAAACAGACATTCTGGACTTGCCTCTCAAGATTTTATTAGAAATTTATCACAGATTTGTCAAACTCAAATAATTTAGCCGCAGATTTAGAATGTTATCTGATCATAGTGACCAGAATAAACATCCTGAGGTTAGGCAGTGCTACCCAGGGTCAGATTCACCAGGAGCAACTTGTTTTGCCCAGATAAAAAAAGAGTTCAAGAAGGCTCAGGTGCCTGTAGCACAGTGGTTATGGCTCGGGCCACATGCACCAAAGCTGGCAGGTTCGAATCCAGTCCTGGCCAGCTAAACAGCAATAACAACTGCAACAAAAAATAGCCAGTCGTTGTGTTGGGCGCCTGCAGTCCCAGCTACTCAAGAGGCTGAGGCAAGAGAATCGCTTAAGCCCAAGAGTTTGAGGTTGCTGTAAGCTGTGACAGCACGGCACTCTACCAAGTGAGACATAGTGAGACTCTCTCAAAAAAAACTAAGAAGGATATTATCCTACTGCTGGTTTAAAGATGTAAATACCAAAAAGAATCACTGCTAGAGGTGAAACCCAAGTGAAAGAAGAGGGGACTTTTTTATATCTGGTCATTATTCCCTATGGTAAATTTTTCACGTAATAAACATTAACTCTAAAAAAAAAAGTAAAGTAAATAAACATTAACTCTTTCCCCAAAGAGACTAAGAAATTGATTTTCAAATTTCAAGTAATTTAAAGGATTAGCTCAGAATAATAATGGACTTACCTAAGCCTAAAATTCAGGGACTTATATTGGACTGCTAAATCAGGCTAAGGAAGGAAAATCCCAAACTTGGATTGTGTCATGTGACAGACTTACAGTCCTAAGTGATAATTCTTGCTGTGACTGGGTATTCAATAGGGATATCTGAGATATGTCCTCGGAAAACAGTAATTTTTAGTACATAGGTGTGATCAGTACCTTCCTGCCACTCCAGTGGAAAAAAAAAAACTATGATTCATAGAGAAGGATAGTTTTTGTCTCTCCTTCAATTTCCCTTAGAAATTTAGACATTCCTGTTTACCATCCCTTCCCTAATCTCAAAATAAAGACAAGTTTTGCACTGTGCCAGTATCATAGCTAATGATATTTATCTGAGATGCAATTATTGCTAACTGAAAACTTTTCCCAATAACCGCCCCATGAAGACTGGAAATATAATTAGCATTGGAAATTTTTAACAGTCCCTACAGGGACTGAACAACTACGAAAAAAGACTATATAACCCAGTAGACCCAACTCAATAGTTTAATATGTAGCTGTGGAATAACAAAGTTTATATTCCCTATATGGTAGGCTAAGGTTCTTTCAATATCTCTAGTTTCTCAAGTACTCCTGGGTTCCAGGGGGTGAATCAGGAATTCCTTTAGTAATTCAAGAGATTAGCCACAGTAGACAGATCCTTCTGGCCTATGACTCTTTGTTTTCTGGTTTAAAAAAAAAAATTATACCTGCTGCTGAATGCTAATTCTCAGATGATTATAATTACTTAGGAGAGGTGGGGAAAAAGCCAACATTAACACAGGTTGTGACAAGTTTAAAAATACTAATAATACTATGGTTTCCCAGTAAGTAACTTGAGAATGTGGTTATTTTAATTTGAGTTACCAAATACAAATACAGCAGCTCGGTGCCTCTAGCTCAAGCGGCTAAGGCTCCAGCCACAGACACCGAGTTGACGAGTTCCAATCCAGCCTGGACTGCCAAACAACAATGACAACTACAACCAAAAACTAACCGGGCACTGTGGCAGACACCTTTAGTCCTCGCTACTTGGGAGTCTGAGGCAAGAGAATCGCTGAAGCCCAGGAGTTGGAGGTTGCTGTGAGCTGTGTCTACCCAGGGTGACAACTTGAGGCTCTGCCTCAAAAATAAAAAAAACAAATACAGCTTCACCTTCCTACTGGCTACACTACCTTCATTTGGGGGAACATTCAGGAAAGCTTTTGCTTCCCATTTTAACTCTTTGTGCTTGAGTGTGGGTGTGAATTTAACTAAAGGTTTATTTTTCCCAGAATATTTTTTTTAATATTTTCTTTATTTCTTCTTATAGGGAAATTACCTTTATTTTTGTTACAAAAATACATAATACATAATATTTGTGGGGAATTTAAACATCATTAAAAAACAAGAAATAGGGCGGCGCCTGTGGCTCAGTGAGTAGGGCGCCCGCCCCATATGCTGAGGGTGGCGGGTTCAAACCCAGCCGGGCCAAACTGCAACAAAAAAATAGCCCGGCGTTGTGGCGGGCGCCTATAGTCCCAGCTGCTCGGGAGGCTGAGCAGGAGAATCCGTAAGCCCAAGAGTTAGAGGTTGCTGTGAGCCGTGTGACTCCATGGCACTCTACCTGATACAGTGAGACTCTTGTCTCTACAAAAAAAAGAAAATAAAGAAATGTAACCTTCAAATCCTATTGCCCAGCTATAATAACAGTTGATAAATTGAACATTTTTTTCTAACCCCCATTTATTGAGCCATCAGTCTTTAAATAAGTAGAATAATAATCTCCATGCTTTAGGGGAAGTTGCTATATACATACTAGTTTTTTACTTATAATATATCAAGGACACCATTCAATAATAATAAATGTAGATCTATAATATCTCTAAAATATAGTTATTTTTAATAATTACTGAAGTGATAGATACATCTCAGAATAATTTTTTTTTTTGAGACAGAGCCTTAAGCTGTCACCCTGGGTAGAGTGCTTTGGTATCATAGCTCACAGCAACCTCCAACTCGGGTTCAAGCCATCTTCTTGCCTCAGTTTTTCTTTTTCTTTCTTTTTTTTTTTTTTTTGCAGTTTTTGGCCGGGACTGGGTTTGAACCCACCACCTCCGGCATATGAAGCTGGAGCCCCACTCCTTTGAGCCACAGGCGCCACCCTTGCCTCAGTTTTTCTATTTTTAGTGGAGATGGGGTCTTGCTTTTGCTCAGGCTGGTCTTGAACTCCTGAGCTCAGGCAATCCACCTGCCTTGGCCTCCCAGAGTGCTAGGATTACAGGCATGAGCCACCATCCCTGGCCCTAATGATATATTCTTATGAATTCTTCCTACCCTCTGTTTTCTGCCTTGCTTATTTCCAAGAGATGGGGAAAAAAGTGAAAATTCCTGAAAATTGTATGTTTTCAACTTTTGGTACCCTAACTTTAGCATATATATGTGTATGAATAAATTGCAAACAATAATATGTAGACTATATATTGTCAGCTTTTCATATAGTGAAAAATATGACTATTGCATAGAAGAATCAAAAGGGTTTTTTGTGTTGCAGTTAATACTAGAATATAAATATAATAGCTAACACTATACCAAACTGTTTAAATGTTTTTACTTACAGTATCTCATTTACATATATAAATGCATTTAATAGAGACTACTATAACACCCCTTAAAGAAAAAGGTTTATATATAATAAGTGCATTACAAACGACACAATGGGAGGCCTATAATCAGAAAAAAAATTAGGGTGTTAATTATCTGAACATGGTAGCTGCTAAGCCCAGGAGTTCAAGGTTACAGAGAGCTATGACTGTAGCCACTGCCTTCCAACCTGGGTGAGAGAGACCCTGTCTCTAAAAGGAAAAAAATAAGGCCAGGCACGGTGGCTTATGCCTATAATCCTAGCACAAAGGGAGGCCAAGACAGGAGAATTGCTTGAGCTCTGGAGTTCAGGGCCAACCAGAGCAAGAGTGAGGCCCCATCTCTACTAAAAATAGGAAAATTAGCCAGGCCTCATGGAGGGCACCTGTAGTTCCAGCTACTGGGGAGTTTGAGGCAAAAGGATCTCTTGAACCCAGTTTGAAATTGTAAGCTACCATGTCATGTTGAGTACACTCTAGCCTCGGGCAAGAGTTCTAATTATTCTAAAATTAGAATTTAAACAATCAAAATTAAGTAGTTTAAAATTTTAGTATTGGGCCAGGTGGCTCAAGCCTGTAATCCCAGCATTCTGGGAGGCTGAGGCAGGTGGATTGCTTGAACTCAGGGGTTCAAGACCAGCCTGAGTAAGAGTGAGAACTCCATCTCTAAAAAACAGCCAGTGTTGGGCGGCACCTGTGGCTCAGGGAGTAGGGTGCCGGCCCCATATACCGAGGGTGGTGGGTTCAAACCCAGCCCCAGCCAAACTGCAACAACAACAACAAAAAAAATAGCCAGGCGTTGTGGCGGGTGCCTGTGGTCCCAGCTACTCAGGAGGCTGAGGTAAGAGTATCACCTAAGCCCAACAGCTGGAGGTTGCTGTGAGCTGTGACACCATGGCACTCTACCAAGGGTGACAAAGTGAGACTCTGTCTCTAAAAAAAAAAAAAATAGCCAGTGTTGTGGCGGGCGCCTGTAGTCCCAGCTACTCAGGAGGCTGAGGAAAGAGAATCACTCGAGCCCAAGAGTTTGAGGTTGCTATGAGCTATGATACCAAGGTACTCAACCCCAGGGCAACTGAGTGAAAATCTGTCTCAAAAAAAAAAAATTTATTTTTTTAGTATTAAATGGTACCATTATAACCTGGGTATGGTAGCTTCGTATCTGTAATCCCCGCACTTGGGTAGGCCAAGGTGGGAGAAAACACTTGACAAAAGGAGTTCAAGACCAACTTGGGCAACATAGCAAGACCCCAGTTGTCTCTATAAAAAACAGACAAATTAGGTCAGGCAAGGTGGCTTATGCCTGTAATCCTAGCACTCTGGGAGGCAGAAGCCTGAGAATCCCTTGAGCTCAGGAATTTGAGACCAGCCTGAGCAAGAGCAAGACCGTCTCTACTAAAAATAGAAAAATCATCTGGTCTGGTGGCGGGCACCTATAGTTCCAGGTACTCCGGGCAGGAGGATCACTTGAATCCAAGAGTTTAAGTTTGCTGTGAGCTAGGCTGACAGCACTGCGCTCTAACCTGGGCAACAGAGTGAGACTTTATCTCCAAATAGACAAATTGACTGAGTGTCACGGTGCACACCTATAGTCCCAGCTACTCAGGAGACTGAGGCAGGAGGATCACTTGAGCCCAAGAGTTTGAGGCTGCAGTGAGCTACCGTGATGCCATTGCAATCTATCCTGGGCAACAGAACAAGAAGTTGTCTTTAAGAAACTAAGTAGGGCGGCACCTGTGGCTCAGTCGGTGCGCCCGGCCAAACTGCAACAACAACAAAAAAAATAGCCGGTGTTATGGCGGGCGCCTGTAGTCCCAGCTACTTGGGAGGCTGAGGCAAGAGAATTGCTTAAGCCCAGGAGTTGAAGGTTGCTGTGAGCTGTGTGATGCCATGGCACTCTACCAAGGGCGATAAAGTGAGACTCTGTCTCTACAAAAAAAAAAAAAAAAAACTAACTAAATAGTCTCAGCACCCATAGCTTAGCGGTTAGGGTGCTGGCCACATTTACCAGGGCTGGCAGGTTCAAACCTGGCCTGCGTCAGCCAAACAACAATGACAACCACAACAACAACAAAAATAGCCGGGCGCTGTGGCAGGCGACTGTAGTCCTCGCTGCTTGGGAGGCTGAGGCAAGAAAATCGCTTAAGCCCAAGAGTTGAAGGTTGCTGTGAGCTGTGACGCCATAGCACTTTACCTAGGGTAACATAAACTCTGGCTCAGAACAAAAAAAGTAAATAAATAGTACCATTATTCGCTAAGTCACATTACCAGGGCTAGGCTTGGTGTCTCATGTCCATAATCCTAGCCTCTGGTACAGGCAGAGGCCTGAAAATCCCTTGAGCTCAGGAAGTTAAAGACCAGCCTGAGCAAGAATGAGACCCAAGCTCTACTAAAAATAGAAAAACTAGCCTGGTGTTGTGGAGGTCATCTGTAGGCTCAGCTGCATGGGAGGCTGAAGGAAGAGGATTCCTTGAACTCAGGAGTTTGAGGTTGCTGTGAGCTTAGGCTGATGACACATGGCACTCTAGTCTGGGACAACAGAGTGAGACTCTCAAAAAAAAAAAATCACATTATTTTAAACAAGTTACTTAGGCAAAGATTTTCATAATTTTAGAATAAACATATATATATTTTTTGAGACAGAGTTCTTCACTCATTTGCCCTGGGCTTGAGTGCGGTGGCATAGTAGCTGACAGTAACCTCAAACTCTTAGGCTCAAGCTATCCTCATGTCTCAACCTCCCAAGTAGCTAGGAGTACAGGCACCCTACCAAAATCCCAAACTAGTTTTTCTATTTTTAGTAGGGGGTGTGGGGGTGTGTGTCTCACTCTTGCTCAGGCTGGTCTTGAACTCCTGAGCTCAGGTGATCCACCTGCCTCGGCCTCCCAGAGTGTTAGGACTGAAGTTAAATACAAACATCTCCCCCACAACTACTGTTGGGCCTTATTAAACTCATCCTCACCAAACAATGTTTCTACCACACCACTGTGTTGGATGATCTTGGAAGAGTTTAAATCATCTTAATTAATACAGTTCGCTGACTATATCAATGGCGTTGTCATACTAAGATCAATGAGTTTCTCACATTCTAATTTTGAATGCATAAGACTGACAACCAAAAGGAGGAATTAAGTACTTGCCTGGGTTAGTAGGTTATTCAAAATTCCAAACACAACTGATAGAATCTAAATCCGTTCCTTTCTTTTCTAACCACATTCTTTTATTAGCTTAACTATTAATATATACACATGGTTTCAAATGCTTGCCTGTTGGTCTTTATAAGTCTTCTCCAAAGACTGTGCCAACCTACCCAGAACCAAGTATTAATAATACTTTTCTCAAGAACTGAAATTTTATTTTGAACTTATTTTAATGGACAGGCTTTGTACGTTGAGTACAGAAAGCAAACACATGCAAGCAAAACCGAAATGAACTTGACCACCTAAAAAACCTGTTAACTTCACAATGTTCTTCTAGGCATAAGAACATATATAACAAATAAATTGGGTCATGCTATGAGTAATCCGATTTTTCGGATTTACACACAGTTTGAACTCTTTCTGTTGCAATAAATATCTACATCATTATTCTTCCAGGCAACAGACACAGTTGTTTAAATAACCCCCCTGTTGTTAGGAATACAAAAAAAACACTCAATTTTCAACAATAGAAACTAGAGATTTAATTGCTGAATTTTTCACAAGGTGGATGAGCTGACCCTGAGAGACTAGTTTTTTTCCCTACAAACATCCCACTTCCTGGCCACTCAAGACTGTGTCACAAAGCCTGAGCAAGTAAGCTATTGGTCAGGCTCCTGGGCCAAGGAATGCTGCTGGGCCGTTTATAGCTGTGCAAACAGTCCTTCTATGGGCAACAGGCTGCCGGCCTGGGTACCTGAATGTTTTCTTACTTGGGCCTGTGCTCCCCATGTTGACCTTGGAACTTAGACCAGATGCATTCTCAGGGTAGGTCTTCGTGAGGTTCTCAAATAGAAGAGAAAGACTACAGTTCTCATTTCAGAGAGAAAATAAAAACAAAATGTCTTCTCCAAAGACTGTGCCGACCTACCCAGAACCAAGGAATGACAGCCAAGTCCCAGTGTGCAAGGCCTGCCCTGGGCCCCACGTGGGCGGGCGCCTTCACCAGCAATGTCTTTATAAAGGCCCAGCGGCTGCGGGGGGGGGGGGGGGGAGGGGGAGGCCAGGAGACGGGGGATTGGGCCTCTGCAAAACAGGAACACTGAAGGTGAATTAGGGGTCTTCTCTAAAACCAAGCAATGCATACCTTAAATTAAAGAAAAAATGGCTTCCAAGTGAGGGAGTCTCGCCCCCCCCACCCCCCGCCATAGTTACGTTCATTGTTTTATTGTTATCTACTGGAACTAAAATGCGGGGAATTCCTTCTTTCACCATTCCATTATGGCACAAGGGACTGTGTCTCGGGCCATTGGCTTCATCTAGTTTTTTAGGCAGTCTGCGTCTGACCTTGAGCTGACACCCTGCAAACCCTAGTACCCATCTCACGGAACAAGAAAAGCTGCTAGGAAGGCCAGGGTGCCTCGCAGCAGGCCTGTGCCCTTGGGCGGACAGCTCTGGAGCCTATTTCTGACTCAGAAACTAAAGCTCTGCCTCCTAAGTAGACAGAAGTTAATGACTGTGTTGTTGAGTTTGACACAGTGGAGACCAGATCCTGGAATCTGGCCCCGAGTCACTTACAAATGAGCCAGGAAAAAACGTCACCGAAAAACTTTATACTTTTTCGTGCTTTGGTCTTTGAATTGTAGAACTCTTATCGTTTGAATCTGTCCCGTTATGGGGTTCTGCAGCAACCCTAGAAAGGAGTGGAAGTCAAAAACAAAAACAAAGCCTTTGTACCAAGCTGTCCTGGAGCTCCGGGTCCCGCGCAGTTGGGAAGCCTGGCGCGAAAAGGGGTGGCTTCGGTTTCGGGGGCCGCGCTCGCCTCCTCGGGTTTTGTTCGGCAGCCGGCCCGGGTAGGTAGTGGAATCCCCGGACCCCCCGCTGAGGGGCTGTCCTCAGAACTGGCGCTTGTCATCCGCAGGCGCCGGTGACTCAGCCCGGAGAGCCTGGGGCGAACACCCGGCACAGTGGAGGCCAGCCCGCGCGCTGGGGTGGACGGCTGGGAGAGCTGAGGCACCGAGCTCAAAAGGGTTAAGTAGGCGGTGCCCCGCCCCGCCCGGGCCCGCCCGCTGGAGGCCGCCGCGCCAGTCATATTTATAGCGGCGATGTCGGGCGTGCCGCGTCTCCCCGCAGGCCCTGGCCGCGGTGTCCCAGACTCCCGGATCCCAGACACCATGGAGCGGCCGGCGCCCCTGGCCGTGCTTCCCTTCTCGGACCCTGCGCACGCCCTAAGCCTACTGCGCGGCCTGAGCCAGCTCCGCGCCGAGCGCAAGTTCCTGGACGTGACTCTGGAGGCAGCGGGTGGGCGCGACTTCCCCGCGCACCGTGCGGTGCTGGCCGCCGCCAGTCCCTACTTCCGCGCCATGTTCGCCGGGCAGCTGCGCGAGAGCCGCGCCGAGCGGGTGCGCCTGCACGGAGTGCCGCCCGACATGCTGCAGCTGCTGCTCGACTTTAGCTACACTGGCCGCGTGGCGGTGAGTGGCGACAACGCCGAGCCGCTGCTGCGTGCCGCCGACCTGCTGCAGTTCCCGGCCGTGAAGGAGGCGTGCGGCGCCTTCCTGCAGCAGCAGCTTGACCTGACCAACTGCCTGGACATGCAGGACTTCGCCGAGGCCTTCAGCTGCGCTGGGCTGGCGAGCGCGGCGCAGCGCTTCATACTGCGCCACGTGGGCGAGCTGGGCGCAGAGCAGCTGGAGCGGCTGCCGCTAGCGCGCCTGCTGCGCTACCTGCGCGACGACGGGCTATGCGTGCCCAAGGAGGAGGCCGCCTACCAGCTGGCGCTGCGCTGGGTCCGGGCAGACCCGCCCCGCCGCGCCGCACACTGGCCGCAGTTGCTGGAGGCCGTGCGCCTGCCTTTCGTGCGCCGATTCTACCTGCTGGCGCACGTCGAGGCCGAGCCGCTGGTGGCGCGCTGCCCACCCTGCCTGCGCCTGCTGCGCGAGGCGCGCGACTTCCAGGCGGCGCGCTACGACCGCCACGACCGCGGGCCCTGCCCCCGCATGCGCCCGCGCCCCTCCACGGGCCTCGCTGAGATCCTCGTGCTCGTAGGCGGCTGCGACCAGGACTGCGACGAGCTGGTCACTGTCGACTGCTACAACCCGCAGACGGGTCAGTGGCGCTACCTGGCGGAGTTCCCTGACCACCTGGGCGGGGGCTATAGCATCGTGGCGCTGGGCAATGACATCTACGTGACAGGTAAGTCGACTGGAGGCTGATCAGAGAGACGCCCCTGCCGGGGATCCCTGGGGTGGGTCTGCGCCGCTCCTGGGTTAGCTCACTTGCCTGAAATCCGAGGGCCACTCCTGAGTCCAAGCTGGAAAATGGGTAACTACGTTTCCTCGATTGATACTTTAAACCTTGAAGAAATACCTCTTTGTGAGTGAGGCCAAGTAACTACTGTGACTCGTGCGGCGGGCCTGCCAGGCTGAGCCAACTCCTTGTCCCGAAGGTACCGCCCCACATTTGTTGGAAGGTACTGGGACATTCAGCTCGCATAATGTGTGCCTTCTTTTTCTCCTTAAAGAATCCAGGTCAGGGCGGGGGGGCTTACACCCGGGATGCCTCACCCGTTCTTCCCCAGCAGGGATTTCTCCCTCCCAGCTGGGCCCCGTGCGACCTCCTGACTCACTCTGTGTCACCCATACCAAGGTTCCCTTGGACTTGCACCTAGGCGCTGCTGTGGTCACATGGCGTTTAGGCCGAGTTTGCCAGCAACTGTAAACATGGTCACATGTTATGTTCAGAGGTTTTCTTCCAGTTCCTTGTCCCAAACCTCAAAACACTGCCAAGTCATGGTGGGCGGATCTCAGCCCGCCTGATTCCTGGGCTTCTCCCACATTTTTTATGAAAGATAAATCCGGTTCAAACAGGAGGCTACCTCCTTCCCAGGGGTGAGGAGGGGAGGTCTCTGTGACTGCTATATAAGGAAAGAACCAACCAGGCAAACATTGGAGGTTCTGATACCAGGCAGGGAGCTAGGGATGGGTTATCATCACAGCCTCTGGGGCATGCAGTGGCATTCCCAAGTGGGACACATCCCAGCCCAGGGAAATTGTTGGTTCTCTGGCCACAATTTCCTTGGCCTAGTCCAGGTCCAGCCTCTGCTAGAATCTATTTCTCTGTCCAATACGAGGTTGTCTCCATGTTAGATGGGATACCCCCGCCCCCCCATAGTCTCGCCAGTGACTGTGAGCAAATAACTCCTTCCCAGAACTGGCCAGACTTGTCCCAGCTTCCTGCACACCCTTCCATACATGTCATAGCTGAGCATTTAATCCTTTGAGTTTAGGCAGGTGGCTGGATCATTCCACTCAGCTGCCAGTAGGGAATTTCATAGGGGTGAGAAAGCTGGCTTCAGCCGCCTTGACACAGTTCTCCTTTGAAAGGGAGGCCAGCAGAGTGACTTTATAAGAACTCTGTCTTCTCCCTTTAAAAGCTTGGGCTATGGGACAGATAGAATGTCTTGTCTGGTCTGTCCTGTGGCGCCAGCCTTGGAGACAAAGGGGTGCAGCGCCTGAATTCTTAGGGTTCCTTCACCCATGGGAGTTCTGATATCCTTAGTAGATATAGTATCATTCATGATTACAGCCAGCACTGCTTTTATTGAAGTAAAAAATAGAGACAAGTGTATATATCATACTCATATAAAGTGGTGAGTGTTTCTTTTTCTTTTTCTTTTTTTTTTATTTAGAGAGAGTTTCACTATGTTGCCCTCGGTAGAGTATGTGGTGTCACAGCTCACAGCAACCTCAAACTCTTAGGCTTAATCAATTCTCTTGCCTCAGCCTCCCAAGTAGCTGGGAGTACAGGCACTCGCCACAACACTCAGCTATTTTTTTATTGCAGTTGTCAATGTTTAGCTGGCCTGGGCCAGGTTCCAGCCCGCCAGCCTCAGTGTATGTGGCTGGCACCATACCACTGTGCTAGGGTTGCAGAGCCATATGATGTGTTTTTCCACCTTGGTTACCTGCAGCAAAGTCAGGAGCCAGAAGCCCACAAGTGCCCTTTTAGCATTAGGCTGGGTCCCTTCCTCACTGGTTTCCTCCTCTCTTGGTTTAAAGGGTGCCCAAGAAGCCTAGGGTTTGGTAAAATGCCTGTGCACCATACCCACCGTCTGGTGGCTCCCTGGGAGGACTGCCCTGAGCCCCAGTGCTCTGGTCTGCTCGAGGTGTCTGTATGTGGGGGTCCCAGATGGAGGCTGAGTGTTTGTTTAGGATTGCCCTGGGAACTTTGCCAGGCCAACAGAGGTGGCCCAGTTGGTGACCATCAGCATGTGAGTTGCCCCTGCCACAGCATGGAGCTTCTGGCCTTGGATTCAGGTCGAGAGGATGTGAGTTAGGGTGAAGCCCAGTGAGGGTAATTCCTCCTCAGGGAGAGGCCCTCCCACCAGTTCAGGAACACAAAAGTTCAGAAAGGCACAGCGAGTGACTCACCCCAAGTGGGCTGACGATCTGCCCATTGTGCGTCCGGCAGGTGGGTCCGATGGCTCCCGGCTCTACGACTGCGTGTGGAGATACAACTCAAGTGTGAATGAGTGGACGGAGGTGGCGCCCATGCTGAAGGCCCGCGAGTACCACAGCTCCTCTGTGCTGGACGGACTGCTCTACGTGGTGGCCGCTGACAGCACAGAGCGTTATGACCACACAACCGACTCCTGGGAGGCCCTGCAGCCCATGGCCTACCCTATGGACAATTGCTCCACCACTGCCTGCCGTGGCCGGCTCTATGCCATCGGCTCCCTGGCTGGCAAGGAGACCATGGTGATGCAATGCTACAATCCAGACACCGACCTGTGGTCACTGGTGGACTGTGGCCAGCTCCCCCCTTGGTCCTTCGCCCCCAAGACTGTGACTCTGAATGGACTCATGTACTTTGTCAGGTGAGTCCCCAGGTGCCTGGTCTGCTGTGTGCTTGGTGTTTCCTAGCAGGCCCTGTGCTAAGGACATAGGCACTGTTTTCCCCATTTCACAGATGAGGAAACTGAGGCCAAGTTGGGATTCTGGGTCTTCTGACCCCAGCATGCTTATTTACCCCTTTTCTCAGAGCAGTTCCCAGTTTGCTTGGTCAAGCCATCCCAAGGGTGATGGAGTTAGGTCCTTTCAGAGAAAGGACAGAGCAGAGATGGGCAGCCAGTGGTCACTGCATCTACTGGTCTTAATGTCCTATCACAGCCAGATACTCCCTCATGACTGGTTAGGGCACATTGGGAGGGTGCTGGGGGCTGCCTGCCTGCTGCACACTGCTGTTCACACAGCTGCTATTCCCTCCCTGGCCTAGACCCTGCCTTGAAGCTGTGGGACAAGGAGGGAAGGGGAATGAACGATAGTATCCCTATGCCCTGTTGATCTGGGGCTTTGACCTAGGAGCATTAGAGGACGTGTGCTCTCTGCCTATGCAGCACTGGCCTTTATCGGCCCCACCCCCCACCCCTCAAGAGGCTCCTCCCTGAACTGCTCTTAATCTCTCAGCCAGCTCTGGTCCCATTAGAAGACACCCTCTGAGCCTTCCCTCAACTCTCTCTCCCCCCCGCCCCAAGTCGTGGAGGTGTCTATAAATACAACCCATAAGAGTGCCAGAACCTTTGCTTCAGCCCCAGGCAGACAGTGGTTCCAAGCCAAGTGCCTCTGAGAATGTCCCACACCCCAGCAGCACGGGTGCAAGGGCAGGTGCTAGCTTTCAGTTGCCAGACCATCCCATAAGGAAGCATTAGGGATCCCCCACGCCCACTGTTGGCCTTCGCAGGGGGTGCACCCAAGCCAGGGGGCAGGTGGGAGGAGGGTGTGCTCTAGAAGGGTTTGTCCCACCAGTGACCTGCAGGGGAGGAAGGGAGCCTGGCAGGCCTGGAAGCAGAGGCTGTTCTGGAGGAAGGAGAAGGTCCTGTGAGTGGGAACAGGTCGGCTAGCGCCTGGGTAGTGCCCCTCAAGGGTTTGTCCCAACGCTGCCCTGCGTGTGCACTTCAAGTTCTTTGTGAGCCACTCGGTCGCCTCCCTGGAATGCCATCTATTTTGAGCAGCTCCAGGGAGGCTGCCTGTGCTGTGTGGGGCCCACAGCCCTGGTGCCCTCGTCATCAGTGAAAGGGCTGCTGTCCTGGGGTCTCCTGCCCCAGCAGTGCCCCATCTTGGTTTGGGCACAGGTGGCCCCGTGGCTGGAGTGCAGCAGCCCACAGCAGGCTGCCTGTGCTGTGGGGCACCCTGCCTGCAGCTTGCTCATCTGCTGGGGAAGAAGTGGGGGCAGCCTCTGCATCGTAGTCATCACATGGGCCACCACTGGGGGTGGGTTTTACATTTTGAAATGACTGTGGAGGGGAATCAAGATGAGTCATATTTCACAACACAGAAAGTTACATGAGATGCGGATTTCTGTCCCTGCAAATGAAGTTTTGTCAGCACACAGCCAGCCTACTCGTCATGGCTGATCTTGCGCTGCAGCGTCGAGTACTTGTTTGGTCCGTTTGCTGACCCCTAACCTGTGATCATCACCATGTCTATTCCTTTTTTTCTTTCTTTCTTTTTTCTTTTGGAGACAGTCTCATTCTGTCACCCTTGGTAGAGTGCCATGGTGTCAGAGCTCACAGCGACTTCAAACTCTTGGGCTCAAGTGATTCTCTTGCCTCAGCCTCCCAAGTACCAGGGACTACAGGCACCTGCCACAATGCCCAGCTCTTTTTAGAGACAGGGTCTTGCTCTTACTCGGGCTGGTCTTGAACTCCTGAGCTCAAGCAATCCACCTGATTTAGCCTCCCACAGTGCTAGGATTATAGGCATGAACCACCTTGCCCAGCCCTTTTTTTTTTTTCTTAGTGTCTTTTCTTCTCAAGGCTGTGCATTTGAGCCCTTTAATGGGCAGGGCAGGGGGCACAGAGGGTGGCAAATGGGGTTGAAGGATCTTGGTCTCAAAGTGAAGGGTGCATTGCTGGAGTCTTTGTTCCTGTAACTGCACTTATCCTGCTGGAAACCAGGGATGCAGCAGTGGATGGGACAGGGTTGAGGATTCATGGTGATGCCCAGGACAGTGGCAAGGAATGGTTCAGAGCACATGACCTGAAAAAGTGGCTCAGGTCAGAATCAGGAGGATGAGCAGGAGGCTAGGGAGGGTGCAGTGGTTTGAAGCCTGAGGTGGGAAGCAGTATGGCGCCGGCAAGGTCTGAAGGGAGCCATTGTGGCCACAATGGGGGCAGGTGCTAAGTGGTGACAGGCACTGACAGGCTTCAAGCATCCAGGGGCATGATCTTTGGGTCCAGGAGCCGTGGAGCCTAGAATCACTCCTAAGAGCACGGAGCTGCCACAGGCATCATAAAAGCCCAAGGAGGTGGGTTGAGGGCTGTCACTGCCAGCCCCTCACACCCAGGGGACTTCCTCCTCACTCTGACCAGCTGTCCTGCCCCACACAGGGATGACTCTGCTGAGGTGGATGTGTATAACCCAGTGAAGAATGAGTGGGACAAGATCCCGTCTATGAATCAGGTAAATCTGCAGACATGTGAGCATTGGAGGCACAGGCAGGTCCTGTTTTTGCAAACATGGTATCGTGGTGGGTGAGGCTTATGGGAGCTCTCTCCGAGTGTCACCTCATTGAGTAAAAGGCTGATGTTATCCCCTTTTTGCTCTTGAGGCTCACCAAAGCACACAGATATTAGATAGGATCCAAGGTCACATGACTTAGCGAGCTGCATTTATTGAGCACCTATTAGCCAGAGGGCCTGGACGGAGGGGCGGGAACAAGCCAGTCACCTGGAGCAGGGGCCCCTGGTGTGTCCTGGGTAATGGTCAGCAGCCCAGTGTGGCCGGAGCAGAGATGAGATCAGGCAGGAGGTCTTTGGGGACTGGCCTTGGGGTTAAATTTATTGAGCACCCACTATGTGCTCTGAACAGGGTCTCCCCTTTTCTGCTTGTTGAGCCTGGCAGTGTGGTGGTGTCAGGGGCCGGAGGGGGAGAGGGAGGCTTCTTGGCATTAGGCCACACAGGCGATCTTCTTAGTCCCAGATACACCCCCACACCTGCCCAAGGCCCACAGCCGGGGCTACTCTCTGGGGGGCTGGCTGGGCATGCCTTGTCTCCCACAGGACCCCAGGCTGGGCTGCCAGCCTCCCCTCACCCATCCCTTTGGCCCACAGGTACACGTGGGGGGCAGCCTGGCTGTCCTGGGAGGGAAACTTTACGTCTCTGGGGGATATGACAATACATTTGAACTCTCGGATGTGGTGGAGGCGTATGACCCCGAGACTCGGGCATGGAGTGTGGTGGGGAGGCTTCCGGAGCCCACCTTCTGGCACGGCAGCGTCAGTATCTTCCGCCAGTTCATGCCTCAGACCTTCCCAGGCGGGCGTGGCTTTGAGTTGGACAGTGGCAACAACGACCTAGATGCAGGCCGCCACCGGCCACCACAGAACCCTGAGGAGCTGCACTAGCCCCGGCCTGGCCCAACAAGGGCCTCGGTGCAGGTAACCGGCACCTCCTTCGTAGACAAGCACAGCTCTGGGGTGGCTGAGCAAGTCCCGGGATCCATTGCCTGGAAGGTTTCTGTGCTTTGGAGCCTGAGTCACATCTGCCAGGGCCACGGTGGGTTGTGAATGTCCCCCTCAGTTGAGGAGGAGCCACCTCCCTGTCAATACGTCTTTGGCTCCCAGAGGTCACCCCCAGCCTACAGATGCCCAGCACATACCCTTCCTGCTGCCACCACCTATACCTACTTGCTCCTACCTTGGGAGAAGATGACGACTTAGGGGTGACAAGTGAAGGGGAAGCGTTCTTCCGTGAGGTGCTGAGAATGACCTGAGCCTGGAGCACTGGTGATCAGCAGACAGCTGCAGCCCCGTGTCCAGTCTGGGTGTCCTGGTGTGCCAGCTCCCCAGACTGGGTGCCTCTCCTGGGGGCTCACTCCAGAAACCTTACGGGGGTGGGGCTCCCGGAAGCTGAACACAGGGCGAGGGCCTGAGCAGGACTGTGAAGGGGTCCAGTGGGGCCTGCTGAGTTCCTGTCTCCAGAGGACACCAGGACAGTGCTGTCTCCCTTGGCTAGTGTGTCTTCCCCTGGCCTGGAGACCTCCCCTGGGCCTTTGTCCCAGGCAGGTGAAGTAGACAGTGAAAGCCTGAAGCACAAGGTCATACATAGCTCCTTCCTGGGAGGCACTGTGGGTCTGTCACTGACACCCGTCCAGCAAACAGCTGCAAATGCAAGAGTACAGTCGTGTAGCTTCTAAAGGAAGCCCTGCGCAGGGGTGGTTGGTTCCAACATTTGAATACTTGCAGTTTGACCCTTAGAAGAATTTGGGGAAAGGGAGCTAGAAAACAGGGTCAGGTTTGTTTGATTTCCAAGTCCACAAAGTGCTGTCACCAAAGCCTTCTGCAGGAACTCACGGCCCAGTCCCGGGAGCAGGTGGCAGGATGTGTCCCAGGGAAATGCCACAGGTCAGGGACTTACTGGTTTTCTCTTGGAAGCAAGAGGTTTCTGTGGATTGGGTAGTTTGGGTCCCTCGAGGTCCCCACAGTAGATGTGCATGAGTTTGTCCTTGCTTCCCTTTCTAGAGAATAGGGCATAGGCTGCATCTTCTCATTAGAGAGAGTGAAAGCCACTATGTTTATTGAGTTGCCTTTTCTTAGTGAACTTGAAGACATGTGTTCTCACAAAGAAAAATACAGTTTTAGCACCATTACTTAACAAATTGCACTTAAACCTGTTACTGGCCAGATGGCTTGAGTGGTTGCCTTAATTTCTTCCAGGACACCTGGCAGGGCTGTACATGAGCCCTGCCTCACCTCCTGAAGGGCCCCGTTATGGTACCGCACACTGGGTCTTATCTTGTCCCAGAGTCCCTGCCAACGAGGTCACAGTCCATGGCAGCCCTTCCATGTTGTGTTGCTACACATTGGTCATGACCACACGCTGGCTGTATGCCAGGCACTGGTAGGAATGCTGGGGAGAACAGTGGAACAACATTGTCTGTGGGCCCCAGGGAAACATGCATGAGGCTTCTTGGGACCAGGCACCCCTCTGTCTTTGTTGCTTGTTTTATGCCCTTTTCTCAGGTTCCAGGGTGCAGGCCCAGGCTTGCCTGCTCTGTCCTCTGCTCCTTTAGAGCCTCCTGTTCTGAGTAAGCTCCCTGGCCTCCCGCCCCCAAGTCCTGGAATCCCCTCCCACGGCCTCACTTAGTTTCCTAGGAGGCTGCTGAGCCCCCCAGAGGTTGTTCTTGGTCTCCTGTCAGCAGCAGACAGCAGCAGGGCAGGGCTTAGGTTTGCAGGATTGATGGAGCCCAGACCTGCACGGGGTGTCAGAGAAAGCATGCCCTGTCTGGTCTGTGTTGAGCACTGTCCTGGTGTCCCAGGGGAGGTTGGGCTGGGAGGCTTTGATCCTGTGGAAGAGTGCCCCCGGTTCCTGCTTATTTGCTGTTCTGCCTTAGTGGGCCAGTGCCACCTCCTGTCTCTGCACCCCATACCTGCTGGGGCTCCAGCAGGACCCCGTGTCTTTGGGCTGAGAAGACCATGGATGTGGGAGAGTGGGTGCCAGCCCCAGCAACAGGAGGTCCCTCCAGCTGGGGACCAAGGATCAGGCCCCCTGGCTCCTCTTTGCCATGGGTTCTGGGCTATAGGGTCCACACCACCTACAGGTCGGGTTTGCTTGATTTCCAAGCCCGCAAGTGCTGTCAACTTTTTTTTCCTTTTTTCTTAATAAGTTCCCTGGTCCCAATGTTATCTTCTATTCTTTTCTTTTCTTTTTTTTTTTTTTTAGAGGCAAGAGTCTCTTAGCCGGGCGTTGTGGCGGGCGCCTGTAGTCACAGCTACTTGGGAGGCTGAGGCAAGAGAATTGCTTAAGCCCAGGAGTTGGAGGTTGCTGTGAGCTGTGTGAGGCCACAGCACTCTACCGAGGGCCATAAAGTGAGACTCTGTCTCTACAAAAAAAAAAAAAAAGAGGCAAGAGTCTCACTTTGACGCCCTTGGTAGAGTGCTGTGCCATCACAACTCACAGCAACCTCCAGCTCTTGGGGTTAGGTGATTCTCTTGCCTCAGCCTCCTGAGTGGCTGGGACTACAGGTGCCCACCACAAGGCCTGGCTATTTTTTGTTGTTGTTGCAGTTTGGCGGGGGCCAGGTTCGAACCTGCCACCCTCGGTGTGTGGGGCTGGCTCTACTTACACTACTTCAGGACAGATGCTGGGCCGCCTGGAGATGGGACTGTTCCTATATGTTACATAGGATCTGATCTCTCTACAAATTAAGTTATGAATATTCAGTGACTTTAATACTGATTACCATAATGTATTCTATATTTATATGACTTCAAAGACTCCAGTAATAAAGGACACCCTCCCTGCAGTGTCCATTCAGTCCTACCCCAGAAGATAGAACAGATGTGGGTATTTATTTTTGTTTATTCTGTGGGCTTACAAGTCCAGAATCCTGCTTCAGGTTTTAGGATGCCTTCAATACTTTTCAAATAAAGGTGTTTCCTACATTTGGTGTCATTGCCTTTGTCATCCTGCTGCTGTATCCTCCGAGAATTCTTTGAGCTGAGACCAGATGTTGGGGAAGTGGGGAGGGTCCCTGTGCCTAACAGAAGGGGGCAGAGTGGCAAGATAAAGCAGGGTGCATACCAAAGGTCTGAGGGGTCTGCCATCTACAGAGGCCTCCCAGTCCTTCCATGTCAGATCATTACAACACAGGGCAGCACAGAAGGGCAGGTGCCTGGTTCAGCTCCACTGGTGTTCGCCCCCGGCTGGCTCCTGCTGGGTGGTGATGAGACTCTACTGCACCTGCATTAGGAAAAGCCTTGGCCCTGGGAGATACAGCCCTTAAGATGGAGGAGGAGCCCTAAGCCCCCAAGCCAGGCTGTGAGTCCACAGGAGCCATCAAGCTTGAGATGTTTTTCACATCCACAGAGCCCATCAGAATCTGAAGAGAGGCCTACACTAGAAAGGCGAACTAGGTTTTGAGGCTAGAGTTTGCCCTCTTAAATTACAGGGTGCCCCTAACGTCGCCACACATAGGAAAATAGATGCTAGTCAAATGTATCTTTAGTTACTAAATACAAAATTTTGCGAAGTGGCCAACACAAAGGGTACTTTCTTAGTTCTTTTTTTTTCTTTTTTGAGTCTCACTATGTTACGGCTCCCAGCAACCCCTTGGGCTTAAGCGATTCTCTTGCCTCAGCCTCCCAAGTAGCTGGGACTACAGGTGCCTGCCACAACACCCAGCTATTTTTTGGTTGTAGTTGTCATTGTTTGGCAGGCCTGGGCCAAGTTTGAATCCACCAGCTCTGGTATATGTGGCTGGCGCCCTAGCCACTAAGCTACAGGTGCTGAGCTATTTTCTAAGTTCTTTGTAAAACTTTATAAATTTTTTATAAATATTTTGTAAATAAAAGGTACAATTTAGGGCGGCACCTGTGGCTCAAGGAGTAGGGCGCCGGTCCCATATGCCGGAGGTGGCGGGTTCAAACCCAGCCCCAGTCAGAAAAAGAAAAAAAAAAAAAAAAGGTACAATTTAACTACCATTTCCCATTTTCCCTGTGTATGGTGACTTCTGGGACACTCCGTTTTGCTTCTGGCCAGCAAGGCCATGATGGAGTGGCCCTGGCCACCTGGCTTTGACTCCAGAGGCTGAGTAGTGGATTCCACTCCCACCAGCTCGTACCCCCTCAGCTCTGAGAGGAGCCTTGCTCTATCTGGCCAGCACTGTCAGTTCTGAGGAATAGAACACAGATATGGAGAGTAGCCAGGGCCAGCAGCTTGGCCCCTAAAGCTCCCTGAGTCTCTCAGCTGAGGTCTACTAATGAGCAGACCAAAGACACCTGGGCAGGGAGCTACTGCGTACCAAGGGCATGGGTGGAAAAGGAGAACTCTAACTTAAAAGAGTCCAGGTCTGTGGCTCCAGGGCCTTGGGGAATGGACCGCTGGACAGGATGAAATAACTAAGTAGTCCAAAGCCGAAGGGTTTATTAGACGCTGGGGCCAAGTGGGCAAGGTTGGGCAGGGTGGGCTATGTGTCACAGTCCTCTGGGACAGTAGCTGTGATGATGAGCGAGGGCTCCAGGACGGCTGGGCCAGTGAAGCCGTCCTCTGCACACAGTCTCTGGCTGGGCAACTGGGAGGCCAGGCCACTCTGGGCCAGGGACTCCACAATGACCTCGGCAGAGCCCACTTCCAGCTCTGCAGGAGGCTGAAGCGCTACCACCACCATCTTCTCATCCTCGATGACCAAGTTGCGGAGCTTGCGCTGACGGGGGTTGTAGTTCTCCACACGGTCGTGGATCTCCATGTGCCTCCGCAAGTGGGCCTGGGGGAAGGGTGAGCTCAGGACAGGGGAGAGCCCCAGGGAGGGAAGGGGCTAAGTGGGACCTACCTGCCGGGTGAACTTGTAGCCACACTCTGTGCACTCGAACTTCCTCACACCCTTGTGCCGCCTGACGTGCATGCGCAGCTGCTCCACAGCTATGGGAGGGAAGGGCCACCAAAGTTAGGGGAGGTGGGCGCATGGCGAGGACTGGCCCCAATAAGATCAGGAGCCCAGGGCCCATGTGGAAAGTGGTAGGAGGCTGGGACAGGACCAAGGAGGAGGCAGAGCAGTCAGCAAAGGGCTCCTTCCATCGTCCTTGGGACCAGTGTTTGCAACTGCTCCCTGGGCCCTTCCAGTACCCCCCAGGGTTGCTGCTGCACAGGACCCCAGCCCACCCTACACCCCACCCTCCACTCTCATCGCTTCAGGTCACAGGGGATGGAAGAGATTCACTAGCAAGAAGGTCCTGCCATGCTAAGAACAAGTGTTTGAGAACCACTGTTGCCCCAACCTCCTTCCCAAAGACCCTCAACTCAGACCCCAGGAAGACAATATGGCTCTGCCCTTGAATTCCCCAAAAGCTTGTCCAGGCACCTTTGAAGGTCTTGCCACAGATCTGGCAGAAGTGGGGCCGGCCCTCCTGGTGACGGCTGGCCACATGCCTCAGGAGGGGCCCCTTCTCTGTAAAGCGCTGTTCGCAGAATTCACAGCTGAAGGGCCTCTCACCGGTGTGGGTGCGGTTGTGCTTGTCCAGGCTGGCTGCAGGGACAAGGTAAGGGCTCAACCATTGGTTTTGGTCTCAGGATAGGGAGGGGACAGGCATGCCTCACCTTGGGTGCGGAAGGTCTTGCCACAAAGGTGGCACTGGAAGGGCTTCTCGCCCGTGTGCGTGCGCAGATGCATTTTGAGGTTGGCCTTCTGGGTGAAGGCGTGGCTACAGAACTCACAGACATGTGGCCTCTCATTCCTGTTCAGATGGAGACACAGGCAGGAGCCATCAATGAGAGAACTGGCCCCCTTCACTCTTCTATAGCTGAGAGCCTGCCTGCCAAGGGGGCGGGGAGGTGGGGCTGGTGAAAAGCACCACCACTTCTACCTTGGAGAAGGACAGGCTACAGAGTAGGGAGCCCAGGAAACCAGGGCATGCCTAGAAGGTAGAGAGCTATCATCCAGCCACTCTGCCTGGCAAACTCTTGCTTAACCCTCAGGTACCCCCACCCAGAAAGGCTACAGGCACTAGATTCAGGGCAGACAGCATCTGTGTTAACTGTCAGGAAACTGCCTTCCCAGCCCAGTTGCTGGTCTGGGCTGGCAGCAGGGCCAGACTTTGGGGGAGGATGGCTGACCCCCACCTGTGCTTGGCCTTGATGTGCATCTGCAGGCCGTTGCGACTCGAGGCCCGGTGCCCACACTCCTCGCACACAAACAGCTTTTCCCCACGGTGCTTGAATGCTTCATGCAGCTGCAGCTCGGTCCGGGACAAGAAGCACTTGGCACAGGTGGAGCACTGCCAGGCAGACAGTTGGACAGAGGGGCCGGGGCCAGGGTCAGGGCAGGGCTGTCTGGGAGTGCACAAGCCCCCGCTGCCCTTGGAACAGCAGAAAGCACATGGCCTCCCATGCACTCTGGGCACAGGCACCACACTCCTGCTCATGCTGGCATCAAGGCATGCCTAGCACTTACTGCATGGGGCTTGGGGGCTCCGTGCAACTTGATCATGTGACTCTGCAAGTCCTTCTTCTGCATGAACTGCTGGGAGCAGGAAGAACACTGAAAAATAGGCCCACGGTCACCTCCAGGGCAGCCTGTACCAAGGGAGCCCTGGTCCCCCATCCATGTGCAGTTCGGTGGGAAGGTGAGGGCAGGGCTCCATTACTTGGAGTAAAGGATAGTGCCAGGATGCCCCCTACTCCTGGTCCTCAGCGGCCCAGTGCCATGACCAGAGGGATGCCCACCCAATAAAGATCCTGGAGGTGAAGCTGTAGCCTGTGACCCTGCGCACAGACACAGAGCACTGCACAGGCAGGGAAGAACCTTGAAGACTATCAAGGGGCAGGCATGTGACACCACTCCAGGGAGGAATCCTGAGGCTACCCACCCCAAGCCCCAGCCTGGGAACAAGCTGAGCCTGACCTTGTACGGCATCTCCCCGGTGTGGGACACCACGTGCACCCGCAGCTCCATCCTCCGGCGGAATGTCTCCTGGCATACAGAGCATGTGAAGACCTGGCAGCGTGAGGGGCAAGCAGGGCCGGCGTCAGGGTGCCTTTGCCTGTGGCGGCAGCCTCTGCCAGGAATTCCATTCACTGGTGGCAAGAGTCTGTCTAGGGGGACACTCGGGTGGGAGAGGGTAACATGTAACCTGCTGACACTGTCACTGAGTGCTGCAAACCCACCACACACCAGGCCCTTCTCAGGCACAGACAAAAGAGCATCAGGGGCCAAGTGACAGGCCTTTAGGAAGAGAAGGATGGAGCTTAGCTGGTCCCCACAGCATGGACCATCAGTGGGGTGGGGGTAGTGGCCAGGAGGCCTTTCCCCAGCTAAGGTTCCCCTTCTCTCAAGTGCAAGGTAGAGCTGGGCCAGGGGTCTGGGAAAGCAAACCCCAAATGCTTCCCACTAAGTCCCTCCTGTATTTGTCCCTTCTACACTTGGGACCTAGGTCCCACCTATACCAAGGTGTGGACTCAGTGACATCCAAGAACTCTGAAGCTCTCTTGCATCTACAGTCCCCCTCTGAGACAGTTTCCTGGGGGCACTTCCCAGATGGCACCAAGACAGAGGCCAGTGTGCCCCTGCCCACAAGTACCTGGGCCAGCTCCCAAGTACCTATTCAGGGCGGCGCCTATGGCTCAAAGGAGTAGGGCGCTGGCCCCATATACAAGAGGTGGCAGGTTCAAACCCGGCCCCAGCCAAAAACTGCAAAAAAAAAGTAGTAACACCAAGTACCTGTTCGGAGCGATTCATGCAATTCCGGGCTTCATGCTCCAGGAGGTTCTCCTTCCGAAAGTAACACTTCCCACATTTGGGACACTCAAAGGGTTTCTCCCCAGTATGTTTCCTGCCAGGAGAAGCCACATGGGATGTGGGGGCTGAGAGAATTTCCCAGCTTTCCTTCATCCCAGGCCCCCTCTGACTCCTGACAGGCACTGTGCTCTACAGCAAGGTGGGGAGAAGTGTCCTGAGGCTGGCTCCTGGCTCACCACGTGGGCACAATCAGACCCTGGCTGGTCAATGTGTATAGGGACAAGCCCAGAAACTCTCTCCAGCATGAAGACTCTCCAAGGGAGAGTGCTGGGGCCACCCATCACAGCTCCACGCTAGAGGAGACAGTCAGCACCAGCCTCCCTAAGATGCCACCAGAGAGCTGAATAGCACAGAGGCTAGGAGGCCTGGCCAGTCTTCCGACTGAAGGCAGAAACAATCCCTGTCTTGACAACCTAGAGAATCACCTCGATCTTCCCAGATTTGTGACAGATCTGACCATGTCACTCCACTGCTTCCACCTAGTGTGGCATCTTCTGGGCTGCCACATAGGCTGCCCACCTGGTCTCCCTGCTCCTTGACTGCCACCCCGACAGGTTTCAGCTGCCACCAACAGCCAGAGGGATCCTTTAAACATAAGTCAAACCTCAGCATCTCTTGGCTCAATGCCCTCCAGTGGTTCCCAATTCAGAGAAAAGGCACAGGAGGGCCTACAGGTCATAGGCGGCCCTCACCTGGCCAGTCTTGTTCACAAGGTATCCTGCCAGGCACCAACAGTTCAGGCACCTGCCTCCTTGCTGTCCATCAACCCACCAGGCTCAATGCTACCCAGGGCCCTGACTCTGGCTTTTTGCTACCCAGCGTCCCCACATCAACTTCCTCATTGCCTTTGAGTCAAATCTCACCATCTCCGGAAGTCTCCCCACACCACTGTTAATTAAAATTACAACCTGACTCCACTCTGAACTCTACACGTTCTCTTTTCTTTTTCCACAGCACTTCTCACTGTCTATCACACACAAATTTACTTGTCATCTGCATCGCACTGCTAGGAGGGATGCTCCACAAGGGACCATTGTTTTGTTCACTGATGAATCCTGAGCGCCCACAAGTCTCATCAGCTGCCTCACAGTTTGTAGAACAAACAAACTGAATGAACCAACCTCAGAGCCTGTGTGCGCCACTCTGAGAACTCTTACAACCAGCTAGATGCAAAGCACTTCCTTTCACTACACTAATTGTCTTTATCCCCCATCAAAATGTCCTCTTAGCCTGGCAGGATGTCCAGGCAGAACAACTGCCCCAGGGTTCCCTATACTCTGAGATTACCCAAAGACTCCACTGGTGGCAGCTGCCACAAAGCAAAGTACACGGGTATAGCAATTGATTTCTCCTCAATTTCAAGCGATCCCTGGTGTCTTGAGTGTCACAGTGAGAAAAGATTTGTGGACTAACCTGGCTAGGCAAGAAAGTGCACTGTAATGGGATTAGTGATGCCTTGGGTGGGGAGTGACAGGACTAGAAGGCATATCACCTATCTGCCATTCCCAGAGGCTTCACAGGAACTTTGGAGCAGCACTGTCCAAGACAGAACTCTCTGATGATGGCAATGTTCTATCTACACTGTTCAATACAGTAGCCAGGAGCCACAGGGTTCCTAACCACTTGAGATTTGCCTTAGTGTGTCTAAGAAACTGAATTTTTAATTTAACTTTAATTGATAATACCTAAGGTCAGGCCTGAGCTCCAACACAGGGGCCAGAGGCTTCTGCTGGCAGAAGCCAGCTGGAGGGCAAGGTCCACAGTGGGTGGTACCTATTGACAAGGTGTTCACAAACCTATCTACAACCAGAGGACTCACACGGCAGGAGGGGAAGAATCCCACCCAAAGCTAGGTTCTGACTCCCTGATGACCAGAGCCATGCCAATGCCAGGCACCAAGTGGGAAGCACAGGATCCCTCCCCCAACGTGGGAACAGCAGACAGAAAAAGAAAGTAGAAAAACAGAACGTTTACCTGTTGTGAACTTTAAGATAATATTTGCTGAGGAACTTTTTATGACATGTGGGGCATTCAACCGGCACCGCTGTACCTTTTCTGTTCTCAGCGGGCTCAGCTGCTAGGGAACCTGCGCTCAGGGTTGGCTCGGCAGCACAGGGCTTTCTGATTACATTTGACTTCCTCCTGGTCAGCACAGTCTCGGGCTCAGAAATGTAATCGCCATCCCCGTCGTCCTCCACTTGAACCACTACTTCCCACTAGGGCAGAAGAGGCAGCAGGAGGGAGTTGGGTCACCAAATAAATCAACAGGGGTTGTGGGGACTCAGCTCCAGTTCTATCCCAACCCAAACAAGTCCCTTCATCAGGAACTGTTTCCTTCAGGGGCCCAGGGAAGAAAGCATCTGCATCATCAATTTGGATGAAAGTGGCTCTACTTGTGGGGAAGTGGAAGCCTGGCTGCATTTCCCTGTCCTAGGGAAGCACTTGTAATCCTAATGCTGCTCTTAACTCCCAGGAAACTGCCAACCATGGATGACCGTGACCAGTACAAAGGTCAGCCTGTGGTCACCAGCTTCCTTGGTTTGGAGAAAGGCTGTTCCAAACCTACATAACAGAGATTCTGCCTTGGGGTCCAGATCATCCCCATAAAGTGTCATTCTTTTCCCCTTACTCTTATCTCCCTAGTTCCAGCACCCTGGGCACAGTACCTCATTACTCCCGCCCTGCAGCTGGGCCCCTTCAGCCTCGAAGGGCCTTGGGGGCACTTTGCAGTCCTCAGGCTCCTTGTCCTCTGGGGAGCAAGGCTTCAGGGACTGCTTGAGTTTCCCCTGGAGGAAAGAGGGGCTCTCACTCTGAGCAGGGGGATACAGCTGAGGCCTCTGGGGGCTGTGACTGCCTCTGGGCTCCTGATCTCTGGAGACTAGACCCACAGTCCTGGAAACTTCCTCTTCCTCCAAGCCTGCTGGTTCCTTGAGGTGGCTGTTGACATCACGGGAGGCAGGTTTCCCCAGCACACTCCGGCCACCTGGTGCCTGTCCCACTGAAGTTTTGGGCTTGAAGCTCTGGCACAGCTCCACAACCTCAGGCACTCGCAACTCCCTGGCTGCCAGAAGCACCTGATCCCGGTTTCCGGAGGTGAGGGCGAGGTGACCAGTGTAGAAAAAGTCCAACAAGAGGCCAAAGATCTCAGCGAAGCCAGCAGGGAGGACAACACTATCCCTGGAACCATCCCCGTAGAGGCTCTGGAAGAAGTGGCTGCAGCAGGCAAGAACACTCCAGTGAGCCTTGAACACCAGGCCCCCAACGTCCAGGGTGGCGTCGCAGTACTGGCCCTTCTCCCGCTGCTTGTTGAGCTCCTGCAGAACCCTCACACTGTGCTGGACGAAGGAGCCATCCATGATCCGAAGAACAGGAAGACAGAAGTGACACCTTGGACAGCCCAACGGAGGGTATGCAAGAGAAAAACCCCTGGATTTGAAAAGAAAGGGGAAGTTGGAGTCTGTTCAGATATTCACATTTATCACAACGAGGGCTTAGGTCAAGGTTAGAGGTTACAGGCGGAGAAAAACAGAACGATAACCTCGGGGGGCGGGGACTATATTGGATTCGCCAGAGGGGGCGGAGGCGCAGGCGAACTAGTTAGGAAAAGGGACATGGCGGGAGACAGGACAGGGTCGCGAACGGGGGCTGGTGGAACGAAAGTTTGGGGAAAGGAAGCAAGAGGATGTGCGCGAACTGATGGGCTAGGCACAAGTAAGAGGGCCCTGGACCGAGGAGGGTGGCGGCCGTAGACAGGTGAGCGGAGCCCACGCCGCGCCCACAGGTCCTGAGCCACCGGGCGGAAGGCGGCCGCGGCCACACTCCCGTCAGCGGCCACAGCAGCCTGCAGCCTCTTCCCCCCTCGCCCCTCGCCCTCCTCACCCTGGCCTGTCCTCCCTGCGACGGCCCCACCAGCCCCGCGCTCTGTCGCCTCCACAGCCCACGAACCAACTGCCCAACCGTGCGTGCCCGGCCCGCCGTGCGGAGGCACCGCCGTCGCTGCGTCGGATGTGACGTCAGGGCGCGCAGGCCGGGGCGGGGCGCTTTGGTGACGTAGAGCTTAGCGCCAACGCGGAGGACGGGAGATTCCGAGAACCGCCCTTGGGATGCAGCAAGGGGCGGGTCCAGACCCAAATCTATTGGTGCGGGACTCGCCCTCCGAGTTGCCTAGCAACGACAAGCGGGGCGCCGGCCTAAGCTCAGCTCTGGACTGAGACTTAAAGAGGTAACACCACCCTCTCCCTAGACAGGAAGATCAGCCAACACGTATTTCACCTCTTTATTGGCAGCCCCCAGAGCCCGAACTGGGCTCTCCCGGGCGCTTACCCATCCCAACCCAGGTCGGAGGAGCCCAAAGGCCTCTCGGACACCACCCGCCTGCTCAATCTTCGACCTTCAGGCCAGGGAAGGCTCACAGTCCTGCCTGCAGGCTTGGTGGAGCCTCAGCGCCTCGTGTAGTCCTGGATGGAGGCCTGGAAGTGCTCTGTGCTGTTGAGATCTGGGCGGCAGAGGATCACATAGCATTTGGGAAGGAAATAGCCACTGAAGCCGCTGCTCAGGCTGCTCAGCGCGGCCAGCACATTGACCACGGGCAGGTACTTGCCCTGGTAAACGCTGGCCACGGTGAAGAAGGTGATCCAGGACACAAAGTAGAGGAGCAGGCTGAAGGTGACACATTTGGCCTCGTTATAGTTCTCTGGCAGGTCCTTGCCCAGGTAGCTACAGGCAAAAGCACTGACCGAAAGGAGACCATTGTAGGCGAAGGCCAGCATGAAGCCCAGTGAGTTGACCTCTGTGCACTCAAGCATCACCAGCTGGGGGAAGCGCTGATATTCTCTGGTGGGCAATGGGGTCCACACCGTAAGCCAAGTTAGACAGATAAGTAGTTGGATCATCGAGCTGATCAGCACAAACAGACATACACCATGGTTTTGGACCCAGGCACGGTAGAACATGGGTACCTTGGTGGAAAACTTGAAGATGATGACCAGTTGGAAGGAGCGAACTGTCAGGCAGGATAGGAAGATGGCAAAACCAAGGGCAAAGAGGGCTTGGCGCAGTAAGCATGCGGGCAGTGTGGGTTCCCCAAAGAAGCCATAGAGGCTGCAGCTACCCGCCGCCAGGGAGCCTAACATGAGGAAGCACAGGTGGCCCCCAGCTGACCTCACCACAGGGGTATCTAGATGCCAAGCAAACAGTCCAGCAGCCCCAACCACCAGCAGCAGCAACAGCGTATTAGCTCCCAGCAGCACCCAAGACATGTTCTCGTGCCAAGCCAAAAACACCACAGTGCGTGGAAAGCAGGTCTGGCTTGCCTCAGGTGCCCACTCTTCTTTCCCACAAGACTGGCAGCTGTAGAGGTCTGGAAAAGGAAGGCAGATAAGGTTCCGGAGAGTCGGTGAGAGGGAGTTCATGCAGGCCTGCAACATGCTGGGAGAACAGTACCACAGCAGCTAAGGCTCTGCAGCCACAGTGGGGGCAGGGAGATGGTCAGCAGTGAGGCATTTCTTCAAAACTCCTGTGTTAATTGCAGACTCTGGAGACATATGGGTAAGTTCTTTTTTTTTTTTTTTTTGTAGAGACAGAGTCTCACTGTACCGCCCTCAGGTAGAGTGCCGTGGCGTCACACGGCTCCCAGCAACCTCTAACTCTTGAGCTTACGCGATTCTCTTGCCTCAGCCTCCCGAGTAGCTGGGACTACAGGCGCCCGCCACAACACCCGGCTATTTTTTTGTTGCAGTTTGGCTGGGGCTGGGTTTGAACCCGCCACCCTCAGTATATGGGGCTGGCGCCCTACTCACTGAGCCACAGGCACCGCCCATATATGGGTAAGTTCTATATGGCTCATGATCCCAGTGTGGGTGGCAAACCAAGAGGTCCCTAGGAGCCTTACCAGTAATACCATACTATTAGCTATGATCCAATGGGAGCCAGCCCTAAAGGAAGAGAATTTTCATCTTTCCCTCTACCACTTCCACTACCCAAACCCAAACCCTCCTTCCAGTGCTCTGTGGTTTCTTGAGTCCTGGTTCTCTGAAGATAGAAATGTATTCCTATCCCTGTGGGGATGGTGAAAGGAAAGAATGTGGCCCTGGGGCTCCAGCTGTAGGCTGAGCCCTTAGCTTCCTTCCTACTTTGCTTTCTGAGGCCAGTCTTCGTTCATTGATGGGTTTTGTTGGTTGGTTGGTTTGGGTTTGGATTTTTTGTTGTTGTTTTGGTTTGGTTTGTTTGTTTTGCTGTAAACATGCTAATATCTCCTTCTAGGCCAAGCTGTTCGAGGAACTAGCGTCTTAGGCACTGACAATAGAAGGGAGGAGAGAACAAGAAGATACAAAGGGAAAAGTAGCTACATCTATTTGGAAAAAGAGGTTGAATTCAGGAGAAGATTGCATCTGTAGGGGGGACCAGTAGCACAATGGTTAGGGCACTGGCCACATGTTCCAGGGCTGGTGGGAAAGAAAGAAAGGAAGAGAAGGGAAGGAGGAAAGAAGGAAGGAAGGAAAGAAGGAGGACAGAAGGAAGGAAGGAAGGAAAGAGAGAGAGAGAAAGGAAGGAAGGAAGGAAGGGGAAGGGGGGAGGAAGGAAGGAGAGAGAGAAAGAAAAAAAACGGTGGCGCCTGTGGCTCAAAGGAGTAGGGCGCCAGCCCCATATGCTGGAAGTGGCGGGTTCAAACCCAGCCCTGGCCAAAAATGCAAAAAAAAAAAAAACAAACAAAAATAAGAAAGAAAGAAAAAATAGCCAGGTGTATGGCGGGCACCTGTAATTCCAGCTACTAGGGAGGCTGAGGCAAGAGAATGCTTGAGCCCAGGAGTTTGAGGTTACTGAGCTATGATGCCAAGGCACTCTACTGAGGGTGACAAAGTAAGACTCTGTCTCAATTAAAAAATAAATAAATAAATAAAAGGTTACCTGTGTAGAAGTCACGCCAGGAGCTCTCTCATAGAGGACATACCTCGGTCTAAGGCTTTCAGTTGGTTGATTATTTCTGCTTGACCAGGGTGGTGGCAAGTGTCCTTCCCCCTGGACCTAACTGGCAGCACACTGACTAAGGCTCCGGTTCTGGGGCTGGGTATGGGCACATGGCACACAGGGAGGTCCTTCCATCCAGGGTGCAGTCCCCAGGCATGCTGGGTAGCCCACCTGCTCCCTTGATCACTCACCACTCTTGTTGAGGAAGGTCCCAGCCTCACAGGGAACACACTCGAAGCAACAGTGGTGGAAACCTGTAACCACTCGCTGGTGCCCATTAAGGCAGTCACTGGAGCACACAGACTTAGGCACCTACAAGAAGCCACAGGTGTTCTGCAGCCACATGGAGGAGTCCAAGTCAAAAACAGTTCACATTCCGGACAGAAAACAGAACCTGAGCATCTGTCTTCAGGCTCACTCCCAGACAGAGCTTCTGCTCATATAAACCAATGCCAACTGGGCATCTGTGCCCTAGCCTACAGAGTATCTTCCCTGCCCATGGAGCATCTTCCCAGGTTTCCTGGCAAGGCTGGACCGAGTGATGTCAACCTGACACCTGGTGTCCCCCTCCTCTGTGTATGCTGTGCCAGCATCACCCCCAGGCTCCAGGCTGCCCCTGAGGCAATCACCTGGTGAGTGACCACATCCCCATTACCTGGTTGTCCTTTCCATGCCACTGGATTTTGGTCTTATTTATATCCAGGCGAACTGGAGACCATGTGGAGGAGCCGACAACCGTGAAGGTCCACTCGGGCCCACTCCAGTCCCAGGCAATTATGATATAGCCACTGAGGGGGTCACCATTGTCATTAAACGTCACAGTGTCCTCATGTAGAAGGAAATTCACCTTGTAGATCTGCTCTAGAAGCTGAGAGAAACATATCATGAGGTTGTGGTAGACACCACAGACCCAGATGGCCCAGGAAGCAAGGACCTAGGGCCTTCTTGGGCTTCCATTCTGGGTGGTTTCAACCCAACCAGAAAGCCTAGACCCTTCCTCAGAATCCCTCCTCTCCTAGGAAGCCCTCTGACCCTCCCAAGCATCCCCCTGAGAGGAGGCCTCTAACGGAGAACCCCTTACAGGCATTTTAGCCTGGGATCTTGTCCTGTGATACTTCTAAGGTATGATGGGTGGTTCAGAGAAGGCAAGGTTCAAAGATGAGAAGCAGGTGTCTGAGAGAAGAGACCCCCACTTAGGCCAGAGAGTGCCCAGTATGCTTGTCTAGGAATTGGCTGTGTCTGCTGGCACAGGGTACCTAGGGCTGGGCTCTCTTACCTGCCAGGGGTGGACTTGGCCCCTGGAACAGGCTCCGGAGGTGCAGCCCAGGAGCTTGTGGAGGCCATGGGCCACAGCATACACAGCCTGATAGGTGTTATAGGCCGAACTCATGGAGAAGGCTCCGAGTGTGGGCATCGAGTGTGTCCTAAAAGCTTGACACTCTCTGCAAAGCTGATTGCTGCTGCACCAGGAGCCCTTGGAGCAAGGCCTAGGGGCCCCCTTGTCTGCCCTGGCATAGGCCTCTTCAAACTCCTTCAGGCCAGGGACAAGCCTCTGCTGGATGGCCACACCCAGCACCATCCCAATGCCTTGGATCCCAGGTACTCCAGTGATGTGTCTGGACATGGCCCAGGCTTCTGAGGCGACCCACACCTTGCCTGTCAGGTTGGCCAGCACCACAGACTCGAAGAACACCCTGGCTGACTGTCGGTTGGAGAAAACAACCACGACAGTGGTCCTGGCCTGGGCCAGGTGGCGCATCATGCTCTGCATCTTCTCGTCATCCACCCAGGCAGAGGATGGCACAATGTCCTTGAAAGCGATGCAGACCCCCTGCTTGGTGGCCTGGTCTTCCAGCGCCTGCACGCCCAGCTCCCCGTAGTCACCTTGGCTGCCAACCAGCGAAATCCAGACCCACTGGAACCTTTGCAGCAGCAGCACAATGGTCTCCACCTGGTACTTGTCACTGGGGATAGTGCGCAGAAAAGAGGGGTACTGCCGCTTCACACTGAGCGACACGCTGCTGGCCTCATAGCTGATCTGTGGAGGGAGGGGTCTCATTCAGCAAGTTAAATGGCATCAATTTCAACTGAAGGCCCCACTGGGCCTGGCCCTGGCTGGCTGTGAGGATACAGGGAAGACAGAGACCAGAAGAGCAGCCTTGGCATGCAAGGCTGACAAATTACAGATAAAGAACCACTCAGGCCCCACAGAGCATTCCTGGGGGAGGAGTGAGACCTGCAGGTGGACAAGGTGGAGACCACCTGTTTTAAGCAAAGGGAACAAAAGCTGCACACGGGCAGTGAAAGAGTGTGGTGTCCTGGGGACCGTCAGGGACTTCTGCTTGGCCAAAGGCCCTTTGTAAGAAGAAGGGGCACACCCTTGGGTGGTGCCTGTGGCTCAAGGAGTAGGGCGCCGGTCCCATATGCCGGAGGTGGTGGGTTCAAACCCAGCCCCGGCCAAAAACCACAAAAAAAAAAAAAAAAAAAAGAAGAAGGGGCGCACCCGTGGGTGAGGGCAGGAGGCTTAAACTCTCAAGTTAAGGGCTTAGTCTTTGTTCTATAGGCCACAAGGAGCCCCGTGGGTGTCCGCAAAGAGGTGATATATCCACACTTGGGTTTAGGAGTCTATCTCTGACTTTAGTGAGGAACTTGTTAGAAAAGGTTCAAGACTAGAGTCAGAGAGAACTCATGGACAGCTGATGGAATAATCGAGCTAAGAAATGACACTCGTCTGTATTCAAGCTGCGGCAATAGAAAAAAGGTAGGGGATGGGCTTGACTTTGAGAAGGAAGAAGGATCTGGAAGGTTGAGGCGGGTGGATTGCCTGAGCTCACGGGTTCGAGACCAGCCTGAGCCACAGCGAGACTTATCTCTAAAAATAGCCAGGTGTTGTGGTAGGCACCAGCTACTAGGGAGGCGGAGGCAAGAGAATTGCTTGAGCCCAAGAGTTTGAGGTTGCTGTGACTGTGATGCTACAGAACTCTTTAGAGGGTGACAAAGTGAGACTCTGTCTGAAAAAAAAGAAAAAAGAGAAAGAAAATGGAGAGGCCACAATAAGGGAGCACAGGTGGGAGGAGCCAACGAGGGAGCACAGGTGGGAGGAGGCAGGGCAAGGGTCCAGGCAGGACTGCTGAGGTTCTGGCTAGAAACAGCTGCTCCAGAGGCCACACAGGCTTGAGGGGTGCAGGAAGAGAAGAGGCTCCTGTTGTGTGGGGGGTAAGGTCCCTTTGGGCCTGCTGGGCCCATTTCATGGTGCCCAGGATGGGGAGGACTCTCCCACTGAAAGTAGAGGATGGTAAGACACAGGCACAAAGGAAAGAGTGTCACAGCAGGACTGGTGGAAAGGTCACCAAAAAGGCATGTAAGATAAAGAGCTGAAAAGCACTCCTCGGATTTTGAGTCTAGAAGGTGCCTGAATAAGCGTAGCAAGGGCAGAACTGGGGGAGGCTGGGAGCAGATGAGAAGGGGAGAGGCAAGCAATGGAAAAAGGTAGAAAGAGCAAGCGGGGGCAAGCTTACAGGCCAGAAGGGGTGAGGCCTGCGGGATAAGATGAGAACATGCACAGGGACAAGACTGACCTCAATAGGTTGAGGGACAAAGGGACACCCCCCCACTTCTGAGTAAGAGAAAACAGGCAGGAAGGCAGGCACACAGGGGCAGGGGGTGAAAGGTATTCCATTCTTTTTTTTTTTTTGAGATAGTCTCACTTTGTCACCCTGGGTAGAGTGCCATGGCATCATAGCTCACAGCAATCTCAAACTCTTGGGCCCAAGTGATTCTCTTGCCTCGGCCTTCTGAGTAGCTGGGACTATAGGCGCTTGCCATAACTCCTGACTATTTTTAGAGACGGGGTCTGGCTGTGGCTCAGAGCTGGTTTAAAACTCCTGAGCTCAAACAGTCCACCTGCCTCGGCCTCCCAGAGTGCTAGGATTACAAGCATGAACCACTGTGCCTGGCTGGCGTTCCGTTTTTGACAAAGGGGAAGGAACCTCTGGCTGGAGAGAGGAGTGGAGGGCAGTGGTGTGCAGCTGCATGGCAGTAGTTCCAAAGGAAGATGGGTTTCCCATGAGGGTGAAGGCAGACACCTCTGGAAGCAGCCCTTGGAGAGGAAGAAAAGCTGGCTAGGGACCGTGCTGGGAAGGGCCGTCTGCAATGTGACAAAGAGCAGCGAATGCCCAACAGATCCAGGGCAATACCAGCCTTGGGGGGACAGCAGCTCTTACCCAAGTGTCCCAGCCCATGCTTGCCAAACTTGCCAAAGGGAAGGTGGGTAAACCTCTGAAGCTGCTGCTTACCAGGGGCACCAGGTAAGGGCTGAGTAGGGCAGCAGTGGTGGCAGCACGGTTGGTATCGTCAGGCCCAATCACAGCCACAACCTTGGGGAAATAGTTGAGAAGGTTCTCCTGGATCTCTATATGGTGTGTGCCTGGCACGGAGAGCCCTCTCAGTGTGGCATACACGTTGGCAGACTCGGAACACACATCATACAGCTCATACCCTAGGGTGACATTGGGCAGCAGGGCCGTGGAGTTGTTTATCTCCTCAATGGCAAACCGCATGGCCTGGAAGTGGTGGTAGCCGTGGCCATTGAAGCTGCCGGGCCTGTGGGGAAAACCAAGAGCTGAGAAGGACAGGCCCCATTGATACCTCTGGCCTCCTAGACTCCTAGGCCTTGTTGGTAGTCATCTGTCCAGTCCTCTACCACCATGACCTCAGCATGGGCCCTGAAACACACCTACAGTTCCAGTGGGTGTTAACAGGCCTTTGGAGAGGTGGGAACAAGCTGGAGAAATGCCACATGCCCTCCACCCTTGGATAAACACATTACCATCTAAAGGCTAACGAAGTCCTAAAGCAGAGAAACCTTCCTCTCAGGCTCTCCAGAAAAACAGAATCAGTGGGACGTATGGATGTAGGGAGAGAGGTTTAGTGTCAAGAATCTGCTCACACAGGGCGGTGCCTGTGGCTCAGTGAGTAGGGCGCCGGCCCCATATGTCGAGGGTGGCGGGTTCAAACCCAGCCCCGGCCAAACTGCAACAAAAAAATAGCCGGGCATTGTGGCGGGCGCCTGTAGTCCCAGCTACTCAGGATGCTGAGGCAGGAGAATCGCGTAAGCCCAAGAGCTGGAGGTTGCTGTGAGCCGTGTGACGCCACAGCACTCTACCAAGGGCAATAAAGTGAAACTCTGTCTCTACAAAAAAAAAAAAAAAGAATCTGCTCACAGGATTATGGGGGCTGGCAAGTCCAAAACTGGCCAAACACTTAGACAGAAGCTGATGTTATGGGCTTATGCACGAGGGCAGTCTGGAGGCAGAATTCCCACCTTTTCCAGGGACCTCAGTTTTTTAAGGCTTTCAGTGGTTCACACCTGTAATCCTAGCACTCTGGGAGGCTGAGGCTGGTGGATCGTTTGAGCTCAGGAGTTTGAGACCTGCCTGAGCAAGAGTGAGACCCCCATTTCTACTAAAAATAGAAAAACTAGCCAGAGTTGTGGTGGGTGCCTGTAGTCCCAGCTACTTAGGAGGCTGAGGCAAGAGGATTCCTTGAGCCCAAGACTGTGAGGTTGCTGTGAGCTGTGATACCACAATACTTTACTCAGTGTGAAAGTGAGACTCTGCCTCAAGAAAAAAAAAAAAAAACCTTTTGACTGATTGGATGAAGCCTACCACATTATAAGGGGCATCTGGTTACTCAGTCTATTGATTTAAAGGTTAATCACAATAAAAACTTCATGGGACCTGGAAGGTGGCTCATGCCTGTAATCCTAACACTCGGGGAGGCCGAGGAGGGTGGATCACCTGAGTTCAGGAGTTCTAGACCAGCCTGAGCAAGAGTGAGACCCCATCTCTAAAAAAACAGCCAGGCCTTGTGGCAGGCATCTGTAGTACCAGTTACTCGAAGGCTGAGCCAAGAGGATCAAATGAGCCCAAGAGTTTGAGGTTGCTGTGAGCTATGACACCATAGCACTCGGGGCAGTGCCTGTGGCTCAAAGGAGTAGGGCAGCGGCCCCATATGCTGGAGGTGATGGGTTCAAGCCCAGACCCGGCCAAAAACTGCAAAAAAAAAAAAAAAAAAAAACGACACCATGGCACTCTACCAAGGGTAACAAAGTAAGACTCTGTCTCAAAAAAAAATAATACATAAATCTCAAAAATAAATAAATTAAAAAAAATAGAAAACTAGCCTGGCATTGTAATGGGTGCCTGTAGTCCCAGCTACTCCAGAGGTTGAGGCAGGAAGATCCCTTAAGCCCAGGAGTTTGACATTGCGATGAGCTATTATGATGACACTGCACTCTAGCCCAGGCAACAGGGAGAGACCTTGTCTCAAAAAAAAAAAAAAAAAAATTTAAAATTTAAGCACCATGTGTGCTTAACCTTGTTTAACTAGTGCTCCTCACCAGGACACCTGTAAATATGTCGAGGGCCTGGGGACCTCATCACCCCTACTTGGGGAACTGCTGTCTGGAACAAGCAGAGGACACGCTAGCAACATGATTCTACCCTGCTTAAAGAACATACTAAGCTGGTGGAGACCTGTAGTCCCAGATGGACTACTCAGGAGGATTGTCTGAGCCCAGGAGTTTGAGAGCAGCCTGGGAACACAGTGAGACCCTTTCTCAAAAAAAAAAAAAAAAAGTATAGCCGGGCACTGTGGCGGGCGCCTGTAGTCCCAGCTACTCGGGAGGCAGGAAAATCGCCTAAGTCCAGGAGTTGGAGGTTGCTGTGAGCTGTGTGATGCCACGGCACTCTACCGAGGGCCATAAAGTGAGACTCCGTCTCTACAAAAAAAAAAAAAGTATACTTAAAAGAAGAAAAGAGGGCGGCGCCTGTGGCTCAGTGAGTAGGGCGCTGGCCCCATATGCCGAGGGTGGCGGGTTCAAACCCAGCCCCGGCCAAACTGCAACAACAACAACAAAAAAATAGCCGGTTGTTGTGGCGGGCGCCTGTAGTCCCAGCTGCTCAGGAGGCTGAGGAAAGAGAATCGCGTAAGCCCAAGAGTTAGAGGTTGCTGTGAGCCGTGTGACTCCACGGCACTCTACCCGAGGGCGGTACAGTGAGACTCTGTCTCTAAAAAAAAAAAAAGAAGAAGAAAAGAACAGTGGTTCCTGTGGCTCAGTGAGTAGGGTGCTGGTCCCATATACTGAAGGTGGTGAGTTCAAACCCGGCCCCGGCCAAAATGCAATAAACAAACAAACAATAAAATTTTGTTAATAAAATTAAATTTTAAAAAATAAAATTAAAATTAAAAAAGAGAAGAAGAAAAGAACATTCTGGTCTGTTCCATTTTCCAGCCTATGCTTATCCAAACCCCCCCTTTTTTTTTTCTTTTTTACAATTTTTGGCCAGAGCTGGGTTTGAACCTGCCACCTCTGGAATATGGGGCTAGTGCCCTACTCTTTTGAGCCACAGGCGCTGCCCTTGTCCAAAGACCCTTCCATCACTTCTATCACTTCTATTCCCTGAGCCATTCAGAGGAAGCTTAGTGCCTCCTGCAGGAGACAGTGCTCCTGTTATCCACAGCTAGTTTTAAAGTCTTCCTCTTCCACCCAACCTCTCTTCCCAGCAGCTCTTTAGGCAGGTCTTCGTATACCAGGTTTTCTAGAATCTTCCTCCTGGGCCAACCACTGGGTATGCTTCATGTGTAGGGCAACCTGCAGCCAAGCCCTGAAAACATTCTTAAGCCTCCAGACCTGTGACTCACAGTCTGCAGTCAACTATCTTCTGTAAAAGAAAAGCAGGCTAAGCACAGTGGCTCACACCTGTAATCCCAGCAGTATGGGAAGCCGAGGTAGGAGGATCACTTGAGCCCAAGAGTTTGAAACCAGCCTGGGCAACATAGTGAGACACCATCTCTAAGAAAAAAAAACTTTTTTTAAATTAGCTGGGTGTATTAGTGCCTGCCTATAGTCTTAGGTGCTTGGGAAGATCGCTTGAGTTCAGGAGTGCTAGGCTACCGTGAGCTATGATTATACCACTGCACTCCAGCCTAGGAGACAGAGCGACACCCTGTCTCAAAAAAATAAAATGAAAAACAGTACTTTCTCTCTACCTAGATTTTTGACTTCATTTTTTTGGAGACAGAGTCTCAAGCTGTCACCCTTGGTAGAGTGCTGTAGTGTCACAGCTCACAGCAACCTACAGCTCTTGGGCTTAGGCAATTCTCCTGCCTCAGCCTCCTGAGTAGCTGGGACAATAGGCGCCCACCACAACGCCCTGCCCTTTTTCACTGCAGTTTGGCTGGGGCTGGGTTCAAACCCGCCATCCTCAGTATATGGGGCCGGTGCCCCACTCACTGAGCCACAAGCACCGCCCTTTCTTCTTCTTTTTTTTTTTTTTTTTTAAACAGGTCTCACTTTATCGCCCTTGGTAGAGTGCCGTGGCGTCACACAGCTCACAGCAACCTCCAACTCCTGGGCTTTAGGCGATTCTCTTGCTTCAACCTCCCAGTAGCTGGGACTACAGGCATCCGCCAGAACACCCAGCTATTTTTTGTTGCAGTTTGGCCGGGGCTGGGCTTGAACCCACCACCCTAGGCATATGGGGTGGCGCCCTACCCACTGAGCCACAGGTGCCGCCTGGGTTTAAGCAATTCTCTTGCCTCAGCCTCCCGAGTAACTGGGACTACAGGCACCCACCATAATGCCCGGTTATTTTTGTTGTTGTTGTTGCAGTTATCATTGTTGTTTAGCTGGCCCAGGCTGGATTCGAACCCACCAGCCTCGGTGTATGTGGCTGCCACTCTAACCACTGTGCTATGGACACGGAGCCAAGTTTTTCTTTTCTTTCTTTTTATTTTTTTGAGACACAGCCTCAAGCTATTGCCCTGGGTAGAGTGCTGTGGCATCACAGCTCACAGCAACCTCCAACTCCTGGGCTCAAGCGATTCTCCTGCCTCTGCCTCCCAAGTAGCTGGGAGTACAGGTGCCCGCCACAATGCCAGGCTATTTTTTGGTTGCAGCCATCATTGTTGTTTGGTGGTCCCCGAACCGGATTCAAACCAGCCAGCTTAGGTATATGTGGCTGGCGCCTTGGCCACTTGAGCCACAGGCGCCGAACCAAGTTTTTCTATTTTTTAAAGAGAGGGGGTCTCACTCTTCCTCAGGCTGGCCTTGAACTCCTGAGCTCAAACAATCCACTCACCTTGGCCTCCCTGAGTGCTAAGATTATAGGCGTGAATCACCCTGCTCAGTGGATTGTTGACTTGATGAAGGTACCAACCTAATTTATCTTTTATTTTATTTATTTATTTATTTTTTTGCAGTTTTTGCCCAGGGCTGGGTTTGAACCCGCCACCTCTGGCATATGGGGCCAGCGCCCTACCCCTTTGAGCCACAGGCGCCACCCCTAATTTATCTTTTCTAAACTCCTGAAGCATCTGCCGTTATGTGTCATTTGTCTTTGCCACCAGCCATCTGGCAGACTAAGGAGCTTTAAATTTAAGTAGGAGAGGCAATGGAAGATGGGAATGACCACCCTTGCTTAATCCTTGCCATTTAGTTTTGGTACAAAGCCAGGAAATGACTTGAAGCAGTTACAATACAACACATCCTAACAGCAAGGATGAGAATAATGTATTGCAAAATGGAAACTGACAGAAGTGTCTGGGAAGGTCTAGGCAGCATTTGAAGGTGGTGACTGGATTGTCCAGAGGCAGTTCTAGGCAAGACAGAAGCAAAGACGCAAGGTCCTGCTGAGAACACTCACTCACCTGTCACAGAGGGTCACCTCTGGTCTGTGTCTCACCTGTAGACATTTAGCATGGAGAGGGAACAGACCTGCAAGGAGGTAATCCCCAGCGAGGTTGAAGTCAGGAGAGGACTCCACAGTGTGGCAGCTGTAAGCCCAGCAGCAGGAGATGGACAGCTGCAGGCTGATCAGGCAAGTTGCCTGGAGTAACATGCTGGCCCTGTGTCCAGCATGGCCGAGCAGCATCCTTTTAGGAGGCGGTTGTTTAAATAGAACAGAGGGCAGCTGTGCAGACACTTCACAGCTCCACGCCCTTGGAAGGGCTGTTTGCTTCCGGGCTGGTGGTCCCACTCAGGAACAATGCAAACCAGGTGGCACCCTGTGATCCTTCCTATGGACGGTTGTGGGTTCCATCCTCCTCTGGTGCCTATGGCTTCACCTGGCTCAGGAAGGGAGCCTTGGCATTTGCGGGGGAGAAGGGAGGCTGGGACACAATTTGACTGGGCCCTTAAGGGAGCCATGTGGACAATTGCTATCAGGGAGCTGTGAGTTTTAGAACTTTTTACTTGGGTCTCAGTTTACTGAATGTGACGTGGTTTAAGTTGCCATCCCATCCTTACCCCCCAGTCTTCAGTTTTCTGACACTGAAATTCTAAGCAAATCATTATGGCTTCACCTTGCTACACTGGGTTGCTCCCTTTAGCCCAAACACAAATGTATGCAAACAGAAGGCATGCAAATAGACCTGTTTTGTTTAAAATGCCAGCCATGGAGCTTTTTCTGCAGGAAAAAACAAAAATCCCAAGTGGGTTTCCGGAAAGGTGGCCCCACAGTTGGACCCAGGATGTCTGGTTTCTCTCTGGAGCTAGCCTGGGTGGAGCTTTTGCATAATGTAAATGGCGCCCTGGGGGAGAAGGCACAGACGGTACCTGGGCCGGCCGGAGCTTCCATAGGGCACTACCGGAGGTCTCTGGCAGAGGGCGCTGGCGCCTCCGAGCCCTCTTCTTTCAGCGTCCCGGCGGACGGCGGGGCGGAAGACGGGATCTCGCGAGACTCTCTCGCAGCCGGCTCGGAGGGAGCAGTATGGCGGAGCCTACGGCGCTGCTCAAGCGGGGTCTCTCCCGCTCCACGTGGCGACGGGCCCGGAAGGCCCGGCCCCAACTCGTGCCCAGCCGCAGGCACCGCCGCCGGCTCAGGACCCTGCGCTGGAGCGGCCGGCGGCGCCTCCGGCGGCGGCTGCTGCAAGCCCAGGCGGCCGGCGCGGACTGGAGGGAGGCCGCCTGCCAGGTGTCTCGCTTAGCGGCGTCTGGGAGGTCTAAGACTGCGGCGCCCAGCCCGGCCTTCAGTGCAACTCCGACACCCACCCCTTCTCCAGCCGCTTACCCCTCCAGGCCTAGCTCTGCGCTTCTCCCCATCCCGCCGGTGCGGCCGGTGGGTACTGGCCGCGTGTTGTTGTTGCTGCCGGCCCAGCAGGTGAGTCGCGGCAGCGGGAACCTGTGGTGGGTAGAGCCGAGTGGTGATGCAGCCCCCAGTCCAGAGGACCTTGGTTCCACTGGACATGCTTTCTGGCTGCAAGTCCAATTCAAGTCCGTCTGTCGTAGCGGTGATAAGTAGGTTCACCCGAGCGGCTTGGTAACAGGCTACCTGCCCCTGGACTCTTAGGTCTAATTTTTAATACTAAAAATTTTTATGTACTAACGCTAATTTTTGATACTAAAAATAATGATAGGTTGCAATTGCTGTGAGCTTAGAAATGACAGGCTTGAAGAGTTCTAAGCGACTTAGGTGTATGAAACCATTTAATATTACCAGCTTTCTTATGTGTTTAGAATAAGAGAATGAAGTTGGGTGGCTTGCCAGAAGTTAAATAGTAGAGGCAGAATTAAAAGTCAAACTTAGGCAGCCTAATCAGGACCCTTATTCTTCATACAGGCACAGGTCTTGGAGATTCCCACCCTAAAGCTAGAGGGAAATGAAAACCCAGGAAGGGGAGAGATTTGGTAATGAGCCTTTTAAAGGTGGGGTGACTCAAGCATAAAGAGACAGTAGACCCACTTGTTCCTCATGTATCAGTATTCAAGAGGCTTTCTCTGTAGCTGCCATGGTGTATGGTTAAAAATATAAAGTATGTGATGTTAGTATAATATAATTTGTTACTTAGTAATCAGCTGCCTTAAGTATGCTAATAGTAGTTAAGATTTTAGAATTTTTCAGTCATAGTAACAGGATCTATAACGTTATTTCTTCCTTTATTTGTTTTCCTGCTAGGGTTTTACTTTTAGTGGGATCTGCCGTGTGACTTGCCTCTACGGCCAGGTGCAAGTGTTTGGTTTTAACATCAGCCAAGGCCAGCCTGCCCGAGAAGTCTTCTCTACCTATACCCACACTCGCCTTGCTATCAATGCAGTTCATTACTCAATGCCTGAGAAAAGCAAGAAGGAGATCAGAAGGGAAGCCCGGACTTTGCTCAGATCTCATCTTAACCTGGGTAATGAAAAGAACTGAGTAATTTACTGAGGGCCTACTATAGTAAGGCTAAAAATGTTTAGATGCTTGTTATGGTCTAGACCAGTGTTTTCAGCCCTTTTTTATCTCACAGCACACATGAACCTAGAGTTAAACCTTTGCAACACAATTAAATTATGTTGATCAAAAATATATGTATACTTTGCTTTGAACTTCTTTCAAAAATAATTTCATTAATGATCTTTAAAAATGTATGCAGCACACCTGTTGAAAATCACTGGTCTGGCCTTTGCAGTAAGCAATTTTTTTAAACTCCCAGAGGAGCCTTGAGAATGAAAATACGTACTTCTGTGTTCACCATTTTACAGCCATAACCGTGGAAGGCCACAAAGTTACTATGTGGCAAACCCAGCCAGATGTGTTCGTGTTATGCAATGTGAACTTCTGAAAAAGGCTCTCAAACATAATTCCTACTCTTGAAAAGTTATGTGTTCGTGTTATGCAATGTGAACTTCTGAAAAAGGCTCTCAAACATAATTCCTACTCTTGAAAAGTTTACAGTTTAGCCGTGGAGTTGACAATCCTAAAGGCATAGAATTTTGTGTAGTTACTACTTCTTTTTTTTTTTTTTTAAGACAAAGTCTCACTTTGTCACCCTCCGTAGAGTGCTATGGCATCACAGCTCACAGCAGCCTCAAACTCTTGGGCTTAAGTGATTCTCTTGCCTCAGCCTCCCAAGTAGCTGGGACTATAGGAGCCTGCCACAACGTCTGGCTATTTTTTGGTTGTGGTTGTCATTATTGTTTGGCAGGCCTGGGCTGGATTCGATCCCACTAGCTCTGTTGTTTGTGGCTGGCGCCCTAGCCACTGAGCTACAGGCGCTGAGCCATAGTCGTTACTACTAAGGTGGTTCGTTTTTCTCTTTACAGATGACAGATGCTGGGCGATGCAGAATTTTTCTCCCCTGTGTTCCATTGTGTTGCTGGAACATTTGGAAACCTCCACTGTAAAGTTCCTGACCAGCCATCCAGGTGTATCCTACATTTTTATGCAAGAGGTAGAATCAGTTTTCATTTCAGAGCTTTGCTAATTCCTTGTACCCGAAAAGTACACAATCAAATGGTTGTATAGGATACTCGTCTGAAAATAGGTCTGTCCTATTAGTGCTGTAGGTCCTACAGAATGTAATACGTATGTATAGTAAATAGTGTAGAAAGGTACCTTATGAAAATTGTCTCTCTTTACCCTCTTTAGTTTCATTCCCCAATAAAAGCCATTTTCATATTGTAGTTGGTTAAATACCTTTTTTTTTTTTATAGACAGTCTCATTTTGTTGTCCTTGGTAGAGTACTGTGGCGTCACAGATCATAGCAACCTCCAGCTCTTGGGCTTAGGCGATTCTCTTGCCTCAGCCTCCTGAGTAGCTGGGACTACAGGTGCCCACCACAATGCCTGGCTGTTTTTTTGTTGCAGTTTGGCTGGGGCCAGGTTTGAACCCACCACCTTCAGTATATGGGGCTGGCGCCCTACTCACTGAGCCACAGACACTGCCCTAAATACTTTTTTTAAAGACAGAATCTCACTTTCTTGCCTCCAGTAGAGTGCCGGGGTGGTGTACCTCACAGCAACCTCAAATTCTTGGGCTCAGATGATCCTTTTGCTTCAGCCTCCCAAGTAGCTGGGACTATAGGTGCTTACCACAACGACCAGCTATTTTTGGAGATGAGGTCTTGCTCTTACTCAGGCTGGTCTTGAACTCCTGAACTGAAGTGATCCACCTTGGCCTCCTGGAGTATTTTTAGAGATGAGGTCTTGCTCTTACTCAGGCTGGTCTTGAACTCCTGAACTAAAGTGATCCACCTTGGCCTTCTAGAGTGCTGGAATAACAGGCGTGACCCACTGCTCCCAGCCTGCCTTATGGATTTTTATTTATTTATTTTTATTTTATTTATTTATTTTATTTTTTGCAGTTTTTGGCTGGGGCTGGGTTGTGAACACACCACCTCTGGCATAAGGGGCCGGCGCCCTACTCCTTTGAGCCACAGGCACCGCCCGGATTTATTATTTTTTTATTTTTATTTGTTTTTGAGACAGTCTCACTATGTTGCCTTTAGTAGGGTGCCATGGCGTCACAGCTCACAGCAACCTCAAACTCTTGGGCTTAAATGATTGTCTTGGCTCGGCCTCCCTAGTACTTGGAACTACAAGTGCCTGCCACAATATCCGGCTATTCTTTTGGTTGCAGTTGTCATTGTTGTTTAGCTGGCCTGGGCCAGGCTTGAACCCGCCAAGTTCAAGTGGCTGGCTCCATAACCACTGTGCTATGGTTGCCGAGCCTGTTTTTCCATCTTTTTCTTTATTTACCTCTAAATTTTTTCTGGCTATATTACTGACTTTCTAAAGTCAAACTCTACCACTATCATCTCCCATGAGCCAGAAGGTTGAGTCTAATCTACGGAGTTAGTGGACAGATTGTGAGGTGTGAGGAAGAATCGAGGAATAACACCAGACTTTCTGGCCCACCTACTTGGGTGCACGGAGTTTCCATTATTTGACATGGGTACTCCAGGGGGAGCAGGTTTCGTAAGTTAACTTTGAGATGCCTGTTAGACATCCAACTGGAGATGTCAAATGGGCAGCTGAATATGCGTGTCTGGAGTTGTGACAAGAGGCTGGAGATATAAATATGGGAACATTTAGTACAGAGGACATCCATGGCTGTGAGATGGAGTAATAACAGTCAGGAAATTGATAATAGAAACAAAATAGTTCAAGGTTGAAGCCCTGAGACACTTCAGGGGGAGGACTAGGCAAAGGTGAGGGAGCAGCAGAGGAGTCTGAGGAGGAGCTGGTGTTAGAGGAGAACCAGGGTGTAATGTCCTGGAGGCCAGAAAGGTTTCCTTCTGCTCTTCCTTTCATTTGTAGAGACAGGGTCTTGCTCTGTTCCCAGGTTACAGCACAGTGGCTTCTTCCTAACTCACTATAGCCTTGCTGCTGGGCTCAAGCAATCCAGCAAATTATTATTATTTATTTATTTTTTTTTTTTTGAGACAGAGTCTCAAGCTGTCACCCTGGGTAGAGTGCTGTGGCGTTATAGGTTAAGTGTTGGGCTTAAATGATTCTCTTGTCTCAGCCTCCCAAGTAGTTGGGACTACAGGCGCCTGCCACAAGCCTGGCTATTTTTTGTTGTTGTTGCAGTTGTCATTGTTTAGCTGGCCCAGGCCAGGTTCGAACCTGCCAGCCTCAGTGAATGTGGTCATTGCCCTATACACTGAGCTACAGGTGCCACCAATCCAGCAATTTTTACTTATTTTTTTTTTTTGGCTGGGGCTGTGTTTGAACCCTCCACCTCCGGCATATGGGACCGGCGCCCTACTCCTTGAGCCACAGGCGCCACCCCTATTTTTTTTTTTTTTTTTTTGTAGAGACAGTGTCTCACTTTATCGCCCTCGGTAGAGTGCCGTGGCCTCACACAGCTCACAGCAACCTCCAACTCCTGGGCTGAAGCAATTCTCTTGCCTCAGCCTCCTGAGTAGCTGGGACCACAGGCGCCCGCCACAACACCCAGCTATTTTTTGGTTGCAGTTCAGCCAGGGCCGGGTTTGAACCCGCCACCCTCTGTATATGGGGCCGGCGCCTTACGGACTGAGCCACAGGCACCGCCCAATCCAGCAATTTTTAAAAAAAGATTTTGTGGAGAGCTGGTCTAGGTGGGTTGACCATTGTGGTCTGCTGGGCTCAAGCCATTGTCCTGCCTCCACTTTGTAAAGTTTTAGGATTGTGGGTGTGAGCCACTATGCCCAGCCAGGAAGTCTATAAAGGCTTCTTATGTGAACTGTTGATGGTCATATATGTTCTGAGAAAGGAGTATTGGCTATGAAAGCAGGGTCTGGAGGAGTTGCAGCATATCATGAGGGGATAGGCTAAGAAATGTGATCAAGAGCCTTGAGAGAGGGATGAAGAACTTTGTTTTTATAGAGTTCAGCTGTGCAGGGAAGGAGAGAAATGAAGCAGTAGTTGGAGGATAGGTGTATATTTTGTGATGAAGGGTGAAAAAAGCAACATGCTTGAACATAGCAGGTGGGGATGCTCCAGAGGACAGGAGAACTGATGGTGTAGTAGAGAGGGCAGAAGGTGACGGGAGCTGTGTCAGTGAGTTGACCACCAGGGCTTGGTCTGGAATTTTGTTGTGTGGGTTGGGAGCACTGGCAGATTGTCAGTAGTAGCCAGAGGAGAGCGCCAGAGGCTGATAGTGCATTTCCTGCTTGGAGTCCAGGCCATCCTTGCAGGAGATGGTAGGTGTTGGGGGTTTGAAGGGGAGAATAGAGGATGAAATGAGAGCAGGATGATGAGTGGACTGTTGCAATAACATTTTTTTGAGTGGGGAAGACAGAGTCTTACTTTGTTGCCCTCAGTAGAGTGCTATGGCATCACAGCTCACAGCAATCTCAAACTGTTGGGCTTAAGCGATTCTTTTGCCTCAGCCTCGCAAGTAGCTGGGACCTGCCACAATGCCCAGCTATTTTTTGTTGCAGTTGTCATTGTTGTTTTTACCTGACTCAGGCCAGGTTCAAACCCACCAGCTTTGGTGCATGTGGCTGGCACCGAAACCACTGTGCTACAGGTGCTGAGCCTGTTGTATTTACATTTTAATCTGCTGCTGAGGACCACTGAGGAGGAAATGGAATTGCATGTTACCAGGCCTTCGCTACTTGAAAGTGAATGTTCCAAATGCTGTGGCTCAGAAACCTTGTTTTTCATTTCGTTTTCAGTGGTTTTTTTTTTTTTTTTTTTTTGAGACAGAGTTTCACTCTGTCACCATGGGTAGATGCCATGGCATCAGCCTAGCTCACAGCAACCTCAAACTCCCAGGCTCAAGTGATCCTCCTGGCTAAGCTTCCTGAGTTGCTGGGACTGCAGGCTTGTACCACCACACTGGCTAATTTTTCCATTTTTAGTAGAGATAGAGTCTTGTGTTGCTCAGGCTGCTCTTGAACTCCTGAGCTCAAGAGATCCTCCCAGAGTGGCAGGACTCCAGGTGAGGAGGCCCTGCACCGCCAGGCTCCTTTCATTTGTCATTCCAGGACTTCCTCAACCACTTACTATTGTTTACATTCCTTATCTTCTTTCTTGGATAACCCCTCTCTAAAGTGTTAATACGTTCTGGAGTTATTTTTTCTTTTTTTTTTTTTTAAGGCCTTTTTTTTTTTTTTGGCCGGGGCTGGGTTTGAACCCGCCACCTCCGGCGTATGGGACCGGCGCCCTACTCCTTGAGCCACAGGCGCCGCCCCTGGAGTTATTTTTTTCATGTAAGGCAGATAGTAAACTTTTGATTATCTCATTTTATAAAATGTTCTTATTTTCCCCTTAGTGATTGGTAGTACAGCAGAGTGTTAAATTGTAGGTTTAAGAGAATTTTTCCTCAAAACTTTGAAGGTCTTGCTTCATCGTTTTCTAGTATCCAGTGTTTTGTGTTTTTTTTTTGCAGTTTTTGGCCGGGGCCGGGGCCGGGTCTGAAATCGCCACCTCTGGCATATGGGGCCGGCGCCCTGCCCCTTTGAGCCACAAGCGCGGCCAGTTTTTTTTTTTTTTTTTTTTTTTTTGTAGAGACAGAGTCTCGCTTTATGGCCCTCGGTAGAGTGCGTGGCATCACACAGCTCACAGCAACCTCCAACTCCTGGGCTTAAGCGATTCTCTTGCCTCAGCCTCCCAAGTAGCTGGGACTACAGGTGCCCGCCACAACGCCCAGCTATTTTTTGGTTGCAGTTCAGCCGGGGCCGGGTTTGAACCCACCACCCTTGGTATATGGGGCCGGCACCTTACCGACTGAGCCACAGGCGCCGCCCAGAATCCAGTGTTTTTGACAGAAAGTCTCACACTAGGCTGCTTCTCGTTCCTTTTATGATATCTTTATTGTTTTATTTTACTTTATTTTTTTGAGACTATCTCACTCTGTCATTCTGGGTACAGTGCCATAATGTCATCATAGCTCAAAGAAACCTTAAACTGGGCTCAAACAGTCCTCCTGCCTCAGCCTCCCAAGTAGCTAGGAATACGGGTGCCCGTTACCATGTCTGGCTAGTTTTTCTATTTTATTTATTTATTTATTTATTTATTTTTAGAGACAGAGTCTCATTTTGTCGCCCTCAGTAGAGCGCTGTGTTGTCACAGCTCACAGCAACCTCAAACTCTTGGACTCAAGCAATTCTCTTGCCTTAGCCTCCCAAGAAGCTGGGACTACAGGCACCCGCCACAATGCCCAGTGTTTTTTTGTTGCAGTTGTCATTGTTGGTTAGCTGGCCCAGGCCGGTTTCGAACCCGCCACCTTCAGTGTATGTGCTGTGGGCGCCAAGCCAGGGGGGTATCACTCTTGCTCAAGCTGGTCTCGAACTCCTGATGAGATCAAGCCATACACTCTCCTCAGCCTCCCCCAGTGCTGGGATTAGAGGTGTGAGCCACCTTGCCCGGCCTGTGATGTCTTTGTCAGTGTTGTGGCTTGCATGAGGGCGTGTGCATGGCGGCTCCTCTTATCCTCTTATGTGTGGTCAGCTTACTCCACCCGCCTTCACCTGGGGCTGGGTTTGCATTCTGCAGCTTTCCCTATACTTTGCTGATGCTCCTGCCCTGGGACTTTGCAGACCTTCTACATCATTTCAACTGTGTGTATATGTTCTTTGTCTTTTCCTTTTTTCTTTTTTTTTTTTTTTTTTTGTAGAGACAGAGTCTCACTTTATGGCCTTCTGTAGAGTGCCGTGGCCTCACACAGCTCACAGCAACCTCCAACTCCTGGGCTTAAGCGATTCTCTTGCCTCAGCCTCCCGAGCAGCTGGGACTACAGACCCTTTTTTCTTTTTTTTTTTGAGATAGAGTCTCACTTTATCGCCCTCGATGAGTGCCTTGGCATCACAGCTCACAGCAAACTCCAGCTCCTTGCTTCAGCCTCCCGAGTGGCTGGAACTACAGGCACCCACCACAATGCCTGGCTATTTTTTTGTTGCAATTTGGCCAGGGCAGGGTTTGAACCCACCACCCTCAGTATATGGGGCCGGCGCTCTACTCACTGAACCGCAGGCGCTACCCTGTTCTTTGTCTTTTTGCTTTATATTTTTGGAGATTGCTTTGACTTTATTCCACATCACCAACCTATTCTACAGTTGTGGGGCTTCTCCTAAATTTTTCTTATGGCAGTCCTGCATTACTATGTGGTTTCTTTTTCCCTGGAGTTCCTGTAGAGGAACAGCAGCTTGAGAGTAAGCACAAGCTGTGAAAACTGAGATGGGGACACATTCGGGAAGAGGGTGGATGAGACATGCTGATGGGTTGGGTTTTAGAAGAATGGAAAGGATCACACTTGTTTTTTGTAGCTCATGAATCTGTGAGACTTTGTTAATTTAGAACAGAAAAATAAAATGTGCATTTTTTCCTTTCCTTTCTTAAAGTTTAAATTGTTAATTTCAGAGTTCAGCTTTCCGGATTACTCCTGAATATTTTACCTTGAGGTCTATTGGCATCAAAAAAGAGAAGAAAAAAAAAGGTCTTCATTTATCTGAGAGTGCCCTTTCCACACTGGAAGAGTTGGTCAATGTTTCTTGTGGTAAGTAGGATATGTTGATAAATTTGAGTGTTTATCCACCAAAATCTCAATGATTACTACTCATATTCCCATAGAAGATGGCTAATTCTTGGAATCAATGTTCATTTCACCTCCAGAAGAAGTAGATGGCTGCCCTATCATTCTAGTTTGTGGATCTCAGGACGTTGGGAAGTCAACATTTAACAGATACCTGATTAACCAGTTGTTAAATAGGTAAGAGAGCTTTTATTATGGTTTTGACATTATTACTAGATTTTTTGGCATGAATTGAGGTTTTTTTTTATTTTCGAGACAGTGTCACTTTGTCACCCTTGGTAAAGTGCCATAGCATCACAGCTCACAGCAACCTCAAACTCTTGGGCACAAGCCATTCCCATGTCTCAGCTTCCTGAGTAGGTGGGACTACAGGCACCCGCCACATTGCCCAGCTATTTTTAGAGACGGGGGTTTCTCTGTAGCTCAGGTTGGTCTTGAACGTGTGAGCTTAGGCAATCCACTCACCTCGGCCTCCCAGAGTGCTAGGATTACAGGCGTGAGCACCCCATCTGGCCATGAAGTGAGACTTTTTTTTTTTTTTGTAGAGACAGAGTTTCACTTTATTGCCCTCGGTAGAGTGCCGTGGTGTCACACGGCTCACAGCAACCTCCAATTCCTGGGCTTAGGCGATTCTCCTGCCTCAGCCTCCCGAGTAGCTGGGACTACAGGCGCCCGCCACAACGCCCGGCTATTTTTTGGTTGCAGTTTGGCCGGGGCTGGGTTTGAACCCGCCACCCTCGGCATATGAGGCCGGCGCCCTACTCACTGAGCCACAGGCGCCGCCCAGAGACTTTTTTTGAAATATAGTCTTAATTATGTTGCCCTCAGTAGAGTGCCATGGCATCACAGTTCACAGCAACCTCCAATTCTTGGGCTTAAGCAATTCTCTGGCCTCAGCCTCCCAAGTACCTGGGACTATGGGCGCCCGCCACAATACCTGGCTATTTTTTGGTTGTAGTTGTCGTTGTTGTTTGGCGGGCCTGGGCTGGATTTGAAACTGCCAGCTCTGGTGTCTGTGACTGGCGCCTTAGCCACTTAAGCTACAGGCACCACCCAAAGTTCTATTATGTTTTAAAGATAACAGTATTAGGAAAGACCAAGTTGTATTCCTGCTAAGAATGAAAGATGACCATGCTTGTACTGTTCTCTCTTGCTTTTTTTCTTTTTTTAAGGTGGAGCCTCCCACCTAAAACGTACTCAGTGGGTGGGTGGCACCTGTGGCTCAGAGGATAGGACACCGACCCATATGCCAAGGGTGGAGGGTTCAAACCCAGCCCCTGCCAAACTGCAACAAAAAAATAGCCAGGCATTGTGGCAGGCACCTATGGTCCCAGCTACTTGGGAGGCTGAGGCAAGAGAATCGCCTAAGCCCAAAAGCTGGAGGTTTCTGCAAGTTATGACGCTATAGCATTTTACCAAGGGTGACAAAATGAGACTCTGTCTCTAAATAAAAAAAAAAAAAAAATGCGCTCAGTGGGTTATGCCTGTGCCACATGAAATCTTTACCATCTGATTTATCCTTTCTACAGAGTAAAGCTAGTTTTTTTTTTTTTTTCTTTTTTTTTTTTTCATTTTCAGTATTTCTTGCGTTGACTATTTGGAATGTGATCTGGGACAGACAGAATTTACTCCTCCTGGTTGCATTTCTTTACTTAATGTTACAGAGCCAATTCTCGGTATGTATTATATGTTTCTCAGTTGTTTGGTTATAAAAATTCAAAAGTAATGTTCAGAAAAAACAAGAACATGAAATATTAAAAATGAACATGCTCTTTCCACACTACTCCTCTAGCCTCCAAAAATGCAAACTATGATACTTTTTAGGAAATGGAGTTGCTGTTCATTTTGCTTTGTGTAAATTAGAAACACACCCTCCCCTGATATTAACATCTATGTACAGATGTCCAAACCAAGAAACTAACATTGAATCCATACTGTGTAACCAATCTACAGATTATTTTATTTATTTATTTTGAGATACAGTCTCATTATGTTGCCCTAGGTAGAGTGCCATGGCGTTAAAGCCTACAGCAACCTCAAACTCTTGGGCTTAAGCGATTCTCTTGCTTCAACCTCCCGAGTCGCTGGGACCACAGGTGTCTGCCACAACGCCCAGCTATTTTTTTTGTTGCAGTTTTCATTGTTTAGCAGGCCTGGGCTGGGCTCGAACTTGCCAGCTTCAGTGTATATGGCCGGCACCCTATTCACTGAGCTACAGGTGCCGAGCCTAAGGTCTCTGTCACCCATGGCTAGAGTACAGTGGTATCATCCTAGCTCATTGCAACCTCAAACTTCTGGGTTCAAGTGATCCTCCTGCCTCTGCCTTTTAAGTAGCTGGTACTACAGGCTCCTACCACCATATTAAGCTAATTTCCCTACTTTTTGTAGAGGTCTTGCTGTGTTCCTCAGGCTGGCTCAAATTCCTGACATCAAGCAGTCCACCTACTTCACCTTCCCACAGTTCTATAATTACAGACGTGAGCCACAGCACCCAGGCTAATCTATAGAACAGAGTATTCAAAATTCACCAGTTATCCTAGTGTCCTTTTTTTGGTTCAAACCCAACCAGAATTCCTTTTTCTTTTCCTTTTTTTTTTTTGAGACAAACTGAAGTTATCCCTGTGGATAGAGTGCTGTGGCATCATAACTCACAGCAACCTCCAACTTGGGCTCAAGTGATTCTTCTTGTCTCAGTTTTTTTGTTTTTTGTTTTTATGTAGAGACAGAGTCACTTCGTCACCCTCGGTAGAGTGCTGTGACGTCACACAGCTCACAGAAACCTCCAACTCCTGGGCTTAGACAATTCTCTTGCCTTAGCCTCCCAAGTAGCTGGGACTACAGGTGCCCACCACAATGCCTGGCTGTTTTTTCATTGCAATTTGGCCAGGGCCGGGTTTGAACCCACCATCCTCGGTATATGGGGCCAGCACCCTACCCACTGAGCCACAGGTGCTGCCCTCTCGTCTCAGTTTTACTATTTTTAGTAGAGATAGGGTCTCACTTTTTGCTCTGGCTGGTGTCGAACTTATGAGCTCAAGCAATCTTCCTGCCTCAGCCTCCCAGAGTGCTGGGATTACATGCAGGCGCGAGCCACATGCCAGGCTTTCTTTTTTTTTTTTTTTTGTACAGAGAGAGTTTCACTTTATTGCCCTCGGTAGACTGCCGTGGCATCACACAGCTCACAGCAACCTCCAACTCCTGGGCTTAGGCGATTCTCTTGCCTCAGCCTCCCGAGTAGCTGGGACTACAGGCGCCCGCCACAACGCCCGGCTATTTTTCTGTTGCAGTTTGGCCGGGGCCGGGTTTGAACCCGCCACCCTCGGCATATGGGGCCGGTGCCCTACTCACTGAGCCACAGGCGCCGCCCCCGGCTTCCTTTTTTAATGACAGTATTCATATAACACATTTATCATTTTAATTATTCATATGTGTACATTTCAGTGGCATTAAGTGTATTCACAGCATTGTAACCTCATTACCGTCTATAGGCAAAGCTTTATCATCCCAAGATGAAATGTACTCATTAAACAGTAACTTTCCTATGTCCCCTTCCCCTGCCCGCTAGTGACCACTATTCTAGTTTCTGTTCCTAGTAATTTGCCTTTTCTCATGTAAGTGGGTTGTACAGTACTTGTCCTTTGTTTGGCTTATTTCCCTCAGTATAATGTTTTCAAGGTCCATCTGTTTTGTAGCATTTGTCAAGAGTCCTTTTTATGGCTAAACATTCCATGGTTTGTAGATGCTACGTTTTGTTTCTCCCTTCAGTTGTTGATGGGCGTTGGGTTCTTTCCACATTTTGGTCACTGTAAATAATGGTGCCATGAACATGGGTATACGAGTGTCTCCTCCAGATCTTGCTTTCAATTCTTTCAGATATATAGTGAGGAGTAGGGCGGCGCCTGTGGCTCAGTTGGTAGGGTGCCGGCCCCACATACCGAGGGTGGTGGGTTCAAACCCGGCCCCGGCTGAACTGCAACCAAAAAATAGCCGGGCGTTGTGGCAGGCGCCTGTAGTCCCAGCTGCTCAGGAGGCTGAGGCAGGAGAATCGCTTGAGCCCAGGAGTTGGAGGTTGCTGTGAGCTGTGTGATGCCATGGCACTCTACTGAGGGCCATAAAGTGAGACTCTGTCTCTACAAAAAAAAAAAAAAAATATATATATATATAGTGAGGAGTAGAATTGCAGGGTCATGTGGTAGTTCTGTATTAATTTTTTGAGAAACTGCCAAACTGTTTCTCCTACTAGCCGTCCTTAATTTACATTCCTAGCAGCGACAAATGAGGGTTCTAATTTCTCTGTATCCTCAGCGATGCTGTTACTTGGTTTACATTCCAACAGTGACTAACGATGTTGAGCTTACGCTGTTGGCTGTTTATTCTTTGGAGAAACATTCTGTTCAAGTCCTTGAATATTGTTTGTGAACTGGGTTTGTTGACTCTGGGAATTCTTTATGTATTTTGGATGGTAATCCCTTATCAGAGAGGTAGTGTACAATTATTTTTCCCCATTCTGTAAGTTGTCTTTTTGCCTTTTTTTTTTTTTTTTCTTCTTTTTTTGAGACAGAGTTTCACCATGTTGCCCTGGGTAGATTGCCATGGGGTCACAGCTCACAGCAACCTCCAACTCTTGGGCGTAAGTGATTCTCTTGCCTCGGCCTCCCAAGTACCCGGGAGTACAGGTGCCCGCCACAGCGCCCAGCTATTTTTGGGTTGTAGTTGTCATTGTTTGGCAGGCCCGGACTGGATTCAAACCTGCCAGCTCTGGTGTATGTGGCTGGCGCCTTAGCTGCTTGAGCTATAGGTGCCAAGCCATGACATTTTTTCTTTTCTTTTCTTTTTTTTTTTTTTTTTTGAGACAAAGCCTCAAGCTATAACCCTGGGTAGAGTGCTGTGGCATCACAGCTCACAGCAACCTCCAACTCCTGGGCTCAAGCGATTCTTCTGCCTCCACCTCCCAAATAGCTGGGATTACTGGCACCTGCCAAAACGCCCAGCTATTTTTTTGGTTGCAACCATCATTGTTGTTTGGCAGGCTTGGGCTGGATTAGAACCCGCCAGCTCAGGTGTATGTGGCTGGTGCCTTAGCCACTTGAGCCACAGGTGCTGAGTCTTTTTTTTTTTTTTGAGACAGAGTCTCACTATGTTGTCCTCAGTAGAGTGCTGTGGCATCATAGCTCATAGCAACATCAAACTCTTGGGCTTAAGTGATCCTCTTGTCTCAGCCTCCTGAGTAGCTGGGACTACAGCCTCCTGCCACAACGCCCGGCTGTTTTTAGAGATAGGGTCTCACTCTGGCTCAGGCTGGTCTCGAATCTGTGAGCTCAGGCGATCCACCTGCTTTGGCCTCCCAAGTGCTGGGATTATAGGTGCGAGCCACCTCACCCAGCTCTGACCCTGGTCTTATGCAACTGCTGGACACCCTCTCCCCAAATGGAAGAGACAGGAAGGGTGTGGGCTGGCCAGACCTGTGTGGTGACCTTGACTAAAGACCCCGGAGCCGAGCCGCTGTATTCAGACTTGATATTTACTGCCCGACCTTGTTCACACTGATCTTTTTCTTAGTCTCCTCATCTGTAAAAATGAGGATAATAATACTTACCATAGAATTTTTTTTGTTTGTTTGTTTTTTTATTTTTTGCAGTTTTTGGCCAGGGCTGGGTTTGAACCCGCCACCTCCGGCGTATGGGGCTGGTGCCCTACTCCTTTGAGGCACAGGCGCCACCCTACCATAGAATTTTTTTTTTTTTTTTGTAGAGACAGAGTCTCACTGTACCGCCCTCGGGTAGAGTGCCGTGGCGTCACACGGCTCACAGCAACCTCTAACTCTCGGGCTTACGCAATTCTCTTGCCTCAGCCTCCCGAGTAGTTGGGACTACAGGCGCCCTCTACGACGCCAGGTTATTTTTTTTGTTGTTGCAGTTTGGCCGGGGCCGGGTTTGAACCCGCCCCCTCGGCATATAGGGCCAGCGCCCTACTCACTGAGCCACAGGCGCTGCCCCCATAGAATTTTTTTAATGAAATTAGAGACTGTATGTGAAGCACCTAAAACGAGTCAGTGCTACATTCCAGTAGGTGATGTTGTGGTTGCAGGCTGCCCTTTCATTGGGGTATGAGCCCTGCAGGGGTGGGGGTGTTTGTTTTGTCCTGTCCATACAAACATCCCAAGAATCTCGAACAAGCCCAAGAAGTCATAGTTGCTCAGCCAACAGGACCTAACTGGGGTTAGCTGTGTGTGTCACGGCGCCCATTACTGAGTGCAATTGGAAGCATAGGTGTCCAAAAACGGCTGTTCTGTTGGTAGGATAGTCTCAGATTGCCTAAGGATCTTTGTCAGTGAAGGTGGTCGAAACAAACTTGACCACCTTCAGAAGTCAGAAGTTGATTACTCTGTCTTCATCTTCTTAGGACCACCTTTTACTCACCAGAGGACACCACAGAAGATGGTGTATTATGGGAAGACTTCCTGTAAAAACAACTATGAGGATTATATCGAGATAATAAAATATGTCTTCAGCTCATACAAGAGAGAGTCTCCTCTCATTATCAACACTATGGGCTGGGTGTCAGGTAAGCCTGCAGGTGTGCCTCTCCGGGAGAAAGACAGGCAATGGCTTGGTGCCCATAGCTTAGTGGTTAGGGCGCCAGCCACATGCATCAGGGCTGGTGGGTTCGAACTCTTGGGCAACATAGTGAGACTCTGTCAGTAAAAAAAAAAAAAAGGACGGGCGGTATGAGCACATGGGTGGCTCCCAGGCATTTGGGTTGAAGCCCAGATTCTTTTTTTTTTTTTTTTTTTTTTTTTGAATTGAGACAGAATCTCACTAAGTCGTCCTCAGTAGAGTGTTGTGGCGTTACAGCTCACAGCAACCTCAAACTCTTGGGCTCAAGTGATTCTCTTGCCTCAGCTTCCCTAGTAGCTAGGACTACAGGCACCCGCCATAATGCCCGGCTATTTTTATTGTTGTTGTTTTTGGTTTAGCAAGCCCCGGCTAATTTATTTTTGTTGTTGTTTTTGGCCAGGGCTCGGTTTGAACCCTCCACCTCCAGCATATGGGGCTGGTGCCCTAGTCCTTGAGCCACAGGCACCTTTTTTTTTTTTTAATTGAGAGAGTTACCTTCTCACCCTCAATAGAGTACTGAGGCTTCATAGCTCATAGCAACCTCAAACCCTTGGACTCAAGAGATTCTCTTTCCTCGGCCTCCCTAGTAGCTGGGACTTTGTTTAGCAGGCCTGGGCCGGGTTAAAACCCACCAGCCCCAGAGCTTGTGGCTGGCGCCCTAATCACTGAGTACAGGTGCACAGCCTGAACAGCCTAGATTTTAAGACAGTCTCTTACTGTTTCTTGTAGGAATGTGTCATTGTTCTTTGGTGCATTGCCTGTGCTAATGTTGTCTCCTTTCTCACAGACGAAGGGCTTTTGCTTCTCATTGACCTGATCCGGTTGCTGTCTCCCAGCCATGTTGTTCAGTTCAGTTCTTCCCACAGCAAATACATGCCAAATCTCACCCCGGGCTATGTAGAAGACAGGGATGGCTTGTACACAAAAAGCAAGTCCAAGATAAGAAATCGAGGTTTCAAACTTGCAGAATTTGCAGAGAATTTGGAATTTGCTGATGAAGAAAAAGAGAGCCCAGTTGAATTTATTGGACATAAACTAATGTGCGTTCGTTTAGAGTTTGCATTCAGAATAACTCCAAGAAATAGGTAAATTTGGCTTTCATTCATTTGAACAAGGCATTCTTTTGTTAATTCTGTGAAAGGATTAAGTCCTCTTAAATTTTTCAAATCTGTTACATCTATACAGTTATGAAGGTGAATTAGTTGTTTTCTTCACTGTTATTTTTCCCAATGGAAATATTCAGAAATGAGGTAGCCCCCATAGCTCAGTGGTTAGTGTACCGGCCCTGCACACCTCTGAGGTTTCGTTCAAACCTCGCCTGGCCCTGATTAATATAAAAGAGAAAGAAAACAATGTCCAGAAGTGTGCTCCAGCTCTGGTTGCCAAGAGCTCTGACTTAAAAGAGAGTAGACTTGCTATTTTTCAGGTTGGGAGTCTCTCAGGCAGGGCCTGCAGATGCTGTAGTGGGAGTGGTTTGAAGTCCTTCACAGTGTCCAGGCGCAGCCTGCGGCTGGCTGCGAATGCTTACCTAGGAGTTGTTGGGGCCACACACTAAATATGCAAACACTAACATTAGCTGATGCTCCAGAAAAAGGTCTGTGCCTAATTTTCATGATATCTGTCACCAAAGGTAAGCATTTTAGCCAGCTCCTGGCTGTAGTTGGATGCCCCACGACAAAGGTACTCTGTTTTCTGAGTGGGAGGTGGTCGTGGTAGGTTAAATCTTCGCTTACCTCCTTATGATTTGCTTTGCAGAGAATTACATAACAAAATGCTTCGAGACCTGGCAGTGTTAGGTTACCTTGGCCAGCTGCAGCCCCCAGTGCCAAAACCACTCAGTCCTTTACATGGTCTGACGCCCTATCAGGTAATCTGAACTTGCAGGAAAAATTGTCTTCATTTTGCTTACTTAAAACACACTTGTGTGGCTTTCTGTGTGCTGGGCACCCTTCGAACTGTTTTATAACTCGTCATTCATACAATCCTCAGAACAACCCTAAGATGAAGATTATGTTAATTACCCCCCATTTTGCATCTGGAGAAACTAAGGTGCAGAGTCTAAAGCTGCAGTTCTCAACCTGTGGTTGTGACCCCTTCGTAACAATGAAAATATATCCTGCATATCAGATACTTACATTATGATTCATAACAGTAGCAAAATTACGTTACGAAGTAGCAACGAAAATAATTATGGGTCACCACAAGTGGAACTGTATTAAAGGGTCGCGGCATTAGGATGGCTGAGAACCACTGGTTTAAGGGACCCCCCACCAGTGGCCAAGCTAGGAGTTAGGCCCAGGCAGTCAGCTCCATTGTCCGCACTCTTTTTTTTGTTGTTGTTGTTGAGACAGAGTCTGACTATGTCAGTAGAGTGCATGGCGTCACAGTGTCAGAGCTCACAGCAACCTCATACTCTTGGACTTAAGCGATTCTCTTGCCTCAGCCCTCAAGTAACTGGGACTACAGGTGCCCGCCACAGTGCTCAGTTATTTTTTCGTTGTTGTAATTGTCATTGTTTAGCAGGCCTGGAGTGGGTTCAAACTCCCCAGCCTTGGTGTACGTGGCTGGCGTCCTAACCACTGAGCTATGGGTGCTGGGCCAGTGTCCGCACTCTTGACTACAGCTCTGTGTTGGTTCCAGATGTTCCACTTCACCCCAGGGCTGCTCCAGCACTTGTTTTTATTGTCTTTAGACTGGCAGTAGTACTAGGCCTCATAGAGTGACTGTATAGATTCAAGGAGTGTTCACAGTAGCACCAGGCTTCTAGAAAGCACAGGTAAAATGTTGAGTATTAACTATCATCAAAAGTAGACTCTAGGCCAGGCACAATGGCTCAAGCCTAGATGGGCAACAGTGAGACCCTGTCTCTACGAAAAACAGAAAATTGGCTGGGTGTGGTGGCACATGCCTGTAGTAGGAGTAGCCTGTAGCTACTCCAGAGGGTGAGGCAGGAGGAGTGCTTCAGCCTAGGAATGCGAGGCTGCAATGGCCACTTTACTCTAACCTGGGGGACAGAGCAAGACCCTGTCTTCAAAAAAAAACAGGGCGGCGCCTATGGCTCAGTCGGTAAGGCGCTGGCCCCATATACCGAGGGTGCTGGGTTCAAACCCAGCCCCGGCCAAACTGCAACCAAAAAATAGCCGGGCGTTGTGGCGGGCACCTGTGGTCCCAGCTACTCGGGAGGCTGAGGCAAGAGAATCGCTTAAGCCCAGGAGTTGGAGGTTGCTGTGAGCTGTGTGAGGCCACGGCACTCTACCGAGGGCCATAAAGTGGACTCTGTCTCTAAAAAAAAAAAACAGAAAAAGTAGATTCTAACTCCAGAGCATTTGCGATTTAGAACGCAGGCTAATAATTCTTGGCTTGGCGCCTGTGGGTCAAGAGGCTAGGGCACCAGCCACATACACCTGAGCTGGCGGGTTTGAATCCATCCCGGGCCTGCCAAACAACAATGACGTTTGCAATCAAAAAAATAGCCAGGCATTGTGGCAGGCGCCTGTAGTCCCAGCTACTTGGGAGGCGGAAGCAGGAGAATCACTTGAGCCCAGAAGTTAGAGGTTGCTGTGAGCTGTGATGCCACAGCATTCTACCCAGAGCTTGAGGCTCTGTCTCCAAAAAAAAAAAAAAAGAATTCTTTAAGAGGGGGGCGCCTGTGGCTCAACGGAATAGGGTGCTGGTCCCATATGCCGGAGGTGGCGTGTTCAAACTCAACCCCGGCCAAAAACTACAAAAAAGAAAAAGAATTCTTTAAGATTCAGGGTGGTGAAAAAATAAACATAGTCACTATTTTCTTTTTTGTTTGTTTTTTGAGGCAGAGTCTTACTTTGTCATCCTCCATGGGGAGCTGTGGCATCACAGCTCACAGCAACCTCAGACTCTTGGGCTCAAGTGATCGTCTTGCCTTAGCCTCCCAAGCAGCTGGGACTACAGGTGCCCACCATAATGCCAGGCTATTTTTAGCAATGGGGTCTCACTGTGCTGGTCTTAAACCTGTGAGCTCTGGCGGTCTGTGTGCCTCGGCCTCCCAGAGTGCTACAATTATAGGCAGTAGCCACCGCTCCTGGCCTCAGCATTTCATAAATGCTTACTCTATTCTAAGCCTGTGTTAAATCTACTCGCAACCTATTATCTCAACCATTTTTTAGATGACAAAATCAAGGCCAGAGACTTAGAGTCAGCTTGCCCAAAATGGCATCGTAAAAACTGGAACTGGAGCCCAGGTAGCCTGATTCTGTGCAGCTTGTGCAGTTTTGAGCACTCAACCTGGGGGAAGTCTGCCAAGCACTTTCCATGGAAGGGCTCAGGGACCTGTGGGTAGATGCTGTGTTCCTTATTTACAGCTGTGAACATGCAGCACAGTCAGGTGCAGGCACTTGCCTCAGGTGGCATGGCAGGAGCGTGGCCTGGATGGCAGGGCAGCATCTCCCAGGCCCCACGGCAGACCTCCAGGCTTCCAGCTCATCCCCACTGGATAGGCTAAGGCAGTTTGTTTAATTGGGATTTTGGTTTATAGGGCCATTTGTTTCCTGGTAGATGCTCTGTAAGAACTTGAAATTTCTCTGTAAGTAATTTAATCTGCCTTTTGTTTCACATTTGTTGTTGATATCTAAATAAGTAAAATACTTTTCTACTTCAAAAATTTGGAATTATCCAGAAAGTTATAAGTTAGTAATTTATCTTGTGTTCCAGGAATTTTCACTATATTACATTAAGAAACCAGTGGAGGCCTTTTCTCAATGAATTGGTTTTTACTTTTATTATATCAGGAAACTCAGTGAATGGAATTTCACAGGAACTCAGCTGGCGATCCCTCTTTACTTATGTATTTTTATTTTGAGGCAGGGTCTTACTCTGTTTCCCTGGGTAGAGTACTTTGGCATCCTTAGCAGCAACCTCAAACTCTTGGGCTCAAGTGATCCTTTTGTCTTAGCCTCCCCAATAGCTGGGACTATAGGCGCCTGCCACAAGCCTGGCTATTTTTTCTATTTCTTTCTTTCTTTCTTTCTTTTTTATTTTTATTTATTATTTTTTTTTTGCAGTTTTGGCTGGGGCTGGGTTTGAACCTACCACCTCCGGCATTTGGGGCTGGTGCCCTACTCCTTGAGCCACAGGCACCACCCTCTTTATTTATTTATTTATTTATTTTTGTAGAGACAGAGTCTCACTTTATGGCCCTTGGTAGAGTTCCATGGCATCAGACAGCTCACAGCAACCTCCAACTCCTGGGCTTAAGCGATTCTCTTGCCTCAGCCTCCCGAGTAGCTGGGACTACAGGCGCCTGCCACGACACCCGGCTATTTTTTGATTGCAGTTCAGCCGGGGCCGGGTTTGAACCCGCCACCCTCGGTATATGGGGCTGGCGCCTTACTGACTGAGCCACAGGCGCCGCCCTCCTTTTTTTTTTTTTTTTTTAATTAAATCATAGCTGTGTACATTAATATGATCATGGGGCATCATACACTTGGTTCATAGACCGTTTGACACGTTTTCATCACACTAGTTATCATAGCCTTCTTGGCATTTATTTATTTTTGAGACAGAGCCCCAAGCTGTTGCCCTGGGTAGAGTGCTGTGGCATCACAGCTCACAGCAACCTCCAACTTCTGGGCTCAAGCGATTCTCCTGCTTCCACCTCCCAAGTAGCTGGGACTACAGGCACCGACCACAACGCCTGGCTTTTTTTTTGGTTGCAGCTGTCATTGTTATTTGGCGGGTGGGGCTGGCTTCGAATCCGACAGCTCAGGTGTATGTGAGCCTTAGCCGCTTGAGCCACAGGCGCCGAGCCAACTCTATTTATTTATTTATTTATTTGCAGGGGGTTTTTTTGGCCAGGGCTGGGTTTGAACCTGCCACCTCCAGTATATGGGGCTGGTGCCCTACTCCTTTGAGCCACAGGCACCTCCCTCTTTCTTTCTTTCTTTTTTTTTTTTTTTTTTGATACAGTCTCATTATGTTGCCCTTGGTAAAGTGTTGTTTTGTCACAGTTCACGCAACCTCAAACTCTTGAGCTTAAGCAATTCTTTTGCCTCAGCCTCCCTAGTAGTTGGGACTACAGGTGCCCGGCTGTTTTTTTTGTTGTTGCAGTTGTCATTGTTGTTTAGCAGGCCTGGGTCTGGTTTGAACCCACCAGCCCCTATGTATGTGGCTGGCTCCCTAACCACTGAGCTTTGGGTGCCAAGTCAATATTTTTTCTATTTTTAGTAGAGGTGGGGTCTCGCTCTTGCTTGGGCTGGTCTCCAACTTCTGAGCTCAGACAGTCCACCTGCCTCTGCCTCCCAGAGTACAAGGAATGAGCTACCATGCCTGGCCCTTTACTTAAATTTTTTTGTTGTTGAGACAGAGTTTCATTTTGTCACCCTTGGTAGAGTGCCATGGCATCACAGCTCACAGCAACCTCAAACTACTGGGCTCAAGCGATTCTCTTGCCTCAGCCTCCCAAGTAGCTGGGACTACACGTGCCCTCCACAATGCCTGGCTATTTTTTTTTTTTTTTTTTTTTTTCGGAAAGGAAAGCTTTATTTCTTAAAAGGGTCATAATCTTCAGGCTGGTCAATATTAAAAGCAGACCTTTCAAAGGAGGAAAGTTGGGCCAGGAGCTTTATGCTGAACAGGTTGGTTAAATACATGTATTCAACAGGTTATAGAAGGAATATGCACATTCATGAGGGGGATTGTATGCATGTGTATTAAGCAAACAGGCACTGTATGCATGTCTCATGTTCACTTTAAGATGTAGACATACTGGGTGGCACCTGTGGCTCAAAGGAGTAAGGCACCAGCCCCATATGCTGGAGGTGGCGGGTTCAAACCCAGCCCCAGCCAAAAACTACAAAAAAAAAAAAAACAAAAAAACTTGTAGACATACCATTGAACTCACTTAAATTAGGCTCTATGTTTCAAAAGCTGAAGCAGAGAATGTGAAGACACTTTGTGTACAGGTCCTGTAATCCAAACAGAAACCGTCCATGTTGGGTGGTTACTTTCCAGGAAGGAATGGATTGTGAAATTGATTAGCTGCATTGGAAACTGCAGGTTGGGAGGGGAGCCCTGCCGAGGCTGAGTGGGTGCTATCCTTGTTTGTCCTCTTCTGTCCTTGTTTCTCAGGGCTGGTTTCTGTTCAACCCTGTGAACTCAAAAGCAATCCAGAAGCTGTGAGATCAGCCAGGAAATTCATCCAGTAAAAGGAAGAGAGAACCGTCCAGGGCACTGTGAACTGTTTCGGTGTTCTTGGACTTGGCACTCAGTTGAACTGCCTTGGGGAGAGCTTGAGCAGGAGTGTGGAGAACTTGGGGCATTGTCTGGGGCCCCAGACTGAGCCACTGAGCTGGGTGCAGGAAGCCATTGTGAAAAGCCTGGCTATTTTTTGTTGTTGTTGCAGTTATCTTTGTTTAGCTGGCTAGGGCTGAGTTCAGACCCGACACCCTCGGTGTATGTGGCTGGCACCGTAAGCACTGTGCGACGGGCATCGAGCTGCCTTTACTTAATTTTATTTAATTTTTTAATTTTATTTAGCTTTAGGCTCTGCACTTGTGGCTCAGTGGTTAGGGCGCTGGTCACACACACTGGGGCTGGCAGGTTTGAACCCACCCCAGGCCTGCTAAACAACGACAACTACAATAATAAAAACAGCCGGGCGTTGGGGCGGGCGCCTATAGTCCCTGGTACTTGGGACACTAAGGCAAGAGAATCACTTAAGCCTTAGATTTTGAGGTTGCTATGAGGTGTGACGCCATAGCACTCTACAGAGAGTGACACAGACTCTATTTAAAAAAAAATTTTTTTTATTAAATTTTTTAGCAGTGGTTGGAGCGCAGTAGCTATTTATTCATAGGAGCAATTATAATGTAGTACAGCCTCCAACCCCGGGCTGCATTCGATCTTCCTGCGTAACTGGGACTAAAGGCATGTTCCATGTGCCCGCTCTCCCTCCGCTATGATACAGTTAGGACATTTCTAACCTTTTTTTTGTTTTGTTTTTAGGGGATGAGATCTCACTGTGTTGACTGAGTATGTACACACATTTTTAGACAAAAAAGCTTTAGGCATTTAGTTTAGAATTCTAGCACTTGTTGCTGGTATAGAAGATATTTGTGGGCCAGACACTGGCTCATGACTGTATTCCCAGCACTCTGGGAGGCTGAAGCAGGAGGATCTCTCGAAGTTCACTTGAGTTCAAGACCAGCCTAGGCAGCATAGCTAGAGCCCATATCAACAAAAAAATTTAAAAATTAGGGCGGCACCTGTGGCTCAGTGAGTAGGGCGCCAACCCCATATACTGAGGGTAGTGAGTTCAAACACCAGCCCCAGCCAAACTGCAACAAAAAATAGCCGGGCATTTGTGGCAGGCGCCTGTGGTCCCAGCTACTGGGGAGGCTGAGGCAAGAGAATCGCCTAAGCCCAGGAGTTGGAGGTTGCTGTGAGCTGTGATGGCACAGCACTCTACCAAGGGCAATAAAGTGAGACTCTGTCTCTACAAAAAAAATTTAAAAATTAGGTGTGGTAGTGTATGCCTATAGTCCCAGCCACTCAATAGGCTGAGGTGGGAGGATCACTTAAGCCTAATAGTTTCAGGCTATAGTGAGCTATGATGATACCACTGTACTCCAGCCTGGTGACAAGGTGAGATGTCTCTCAAAAAAAAAGTTTGTGTATGTTTCTTAGGTCTCTGTATTAAGGCAGTGCAACCATGCCAAATAGTGGTCAGTGTTTTTATTCTTTTTTTTTTTTAATTTATTTTTATTGCTAAATCATAGCTGTATACATTAGTGCAATCAAAGGGTACAATGTGCTGGTTTCATATACAATCTGAAATATTCTCATCAAACTGTTCAACATAGCCTTCATGGCATTTTCTTAGTTACTGTATGTAGACATTTGTATTCTGCATTTAGTAAGTTTCGCCTGTACCCATTCTAAGATGCACCGTGGGTGAGTGTTTTTATTCTTTATAGACACTCTGGTAATTGGTTTGGCAGCCCTAGCTTCAGATAGTTGGCTAATCAATTTGTAAAAATTTAAAGAAATCTTTCAAAGTAGAAATTAATACACGGAAATGCTGATTTATCTTCCAGGTTCCCTTCAATGCTGTCGCGCTGCGAGTTACCCATTCTGATGTCGCCCCTACCCACATACTGTACGCTGTGAATGCCAGCTGGGTCGGTCTTTGCAAGATCCTGGATGACGTCAGAGGATACGTGAATGGGCCCGTCCTGCTTGCCCAGACTCCAATCTGTGATTGTTTAGGGTTTGGTGAGTGTGAGAGGAAAACATGTCCAGAAACCTACTAAAATGGTTCCCTTCTTCTGCTGAGGATGACTGGCCTTCACCTTGTAGCTATCTCACAGCTGGAAAGGTCAGAGAGCTCCTCACTCTTATATATAGTGTGCCTCGGGCTGGTGGAAAGAAGCAGCCTTTTCTCTGTGTCTCCTGCCAGCTCCTCTACATCTAGGATTCCTGGGGACCGAGCCTGACCCTCTTGTCACTGCATGCCTTTCCCTAGGCCATAGCATCCACTGCTGGGCTCTGGATCCGTCTCTAGGCCAGCTCCTCTCATGGTGCCAGCACAGCTGTGCATCTGCCTTCCAAGCCTGTGTTGCCAACAGACCCCTCTACTTGGGGTCTTACTGGCATCAAAACACACATCCAAAAATGAGGCTCTTTACTCCCACCCCTACCGTCTCCTCCTTTTCCCAGGCCTGTGTGAGTTCCTTGGGAGATTGGATTGGCTCTAGAGCTTAGGTCAGACCCCAGCCCCTCCTTGGCAGCCACTCACCTTCATTTGCACTTTCAGCCCGTGAGCGGGGCTGTGGGCTTCTGTTTTCAAAATTTGTCAGGTCTGTTCACCTCTTCTCACCAGTCTAGTCGTCCGCCAGCATTTCTGCGCTGGGCTGCTGGAGAAGCTTCCTGGTTGGATCCTCCACTCCACTTCACAGTCAGGAGTGACCTGAACACAGTTGTGGTTTGTGCCAGAAACTGGCATGTCCTATTACACAGAGCAGGATCTGGACCAGGGCCCCAGGTGCCCAGAAGGGTTGGGTAACTGCTTCCCTTACTAAGCCTGGCTCCCCAAAGTGGATAAATGACAATATATAGTTTTGAAAGGATGTAGGAACTAAGCAACCCCAAATTAACAAAGTCCTTAAATAAATAAATGTGTGTTTCACATTTGTGCATCACTGCGCTGCTTACAAGCATTTCCCCCACAGAAATTACCCTTCAAGACAGACTGTAAGGAGGGAGTGGTGTTGGGGAAAGATGACGTCGTTGTTGTTTTTGTGTTTCTCTGTGGTGGGTTTTCTTTTTTTTTGAGACCGAGTCTCACTGTGTGGCCCTCGGTAGAGTGCTGTGGCATCACAGCTCACAGCAACCTCCTCAAACTCTTGGGCTTAAGGGATTCTCTTGCCTCAGACTCCCAAGTAGCTGGGACTACAGGCGCCTGCCACAACGCCCGGCTATTTTTTGTTTGCAGCTGTTGTTGTTTGGCAGTCCCGGGCTGGATTCAAACCCGCCAGCTCTGGTGTACATGGCTGGCACCCTACCTACTGAGCTACGGGCACTACCAGGACTTTTGTATTTTCAAAGCAAAACAGTTGAAACTTAACTTTTCAAAGACATTTTGCAGTTCCTAGTGGTGGGAGGTCTGTATCTTCTGGAAGGGTGATCTCTGCACTGTCACTCAGGCATCTGCAGGGGCATCGACATGGATAAGCGGCTCTACCACATCCTCACCCCAGTGCCCCCGGAGGAGCTGAGAACCGTGAATTGCCTGCTTGTTGGAGCTGTTTCCGTTCCACACTGTGTCTTTAAGAACCAGGTAAGCCTGACCCCTCGGGCACAGCCCTGGGTGGATCCTGGCCGGGTCCACGGGAAGTGAGGAGCTGAAGCAGGGTGAAGGTCAGGGGAACAAGGATATCTGTCTGAGCAACCTGTGCTTTGTTATCCATCCAGATGTCAGGGTAGCCACAGGAGGAGGGTGTACTGGAGAGAGTAGAGGTGGCCTCCCCAGGATTAGTCCTCCTTAGGACCCACATGTTATCCATGGCTGCGGCTTGCTGGCTAAGGGTGTCAGTGCAGCCCCCAGAGACAGCCATGGGGTCTGCAAGCGGATTGGAGGGCAGTGGGTGTTGCTGCCATCCTCCCCTGACTGTCCCACTGACTGGGACACAGTGTGCCCACCTGCTCCTGTGTCATTTGATGTGTTTGTGGAGTTGAGCTGGGCAGAAAGGTGCGAGCATGTTTGTTGCAGGGCCAGTTGCTCTCTGGATGGCCTAAGGGAAGGGATCAAATTCTTTGCAAGAGCGAGAGGTCCTTCCCCCCTGTCACTTTAACACTGCCTTCTGGATGAGAAATAAACCACTAAATCTTCCAGACTGGATTCCGAGTGTTACCTTGGATTCTCTTTGTGTTTCCATTTCAGCAGAGGCTTGAAGGGACAATACCTTATGTCACAACCGATTACAATTTTAAACTTCCTGGAGCATCAGAGAAAATTGGAGCAAGAGAACCTGAGGAAAGACATAGGGAAAGACAACAGCCGAGATATAAGTCGTACCGGAAATAAAAGGATACTGTGGATACTGATGTGATTTTTTTTCAAGACAGCGTCAAACTGTCACTCTGGATAGAGTGCTATGGCATCACAGCTCACAGCAACCTCCAACTCCCGGGTTTAAACGATTCTCTTGCCTCAGCCTCCCAAGTAGCTGGGAATACAGGCGCCCGCCACAACGCCCGGCTGTTTTTTGGTTGTAGTTGTCGTTTGGCAGTCCTGGGCTGGATTCAAACCCATCAGCTCTGGTGTATGTGGCTGGTGCCTTAGCTGCTTGAGCTACAGGCACCAAGCCTGGTAAGATTTTTTTTAATGAGAGGAGAAACTTTTCTACCAAGAATCTTTGTCTCAGGCCTGGCAGCAAGTGACTGGAGGGGTTTAGTGGGTGTGAATGGTGCTCTGACGGGCAACAGTATTCTGTGGGACTTGTAGACCTATTGTATAATAGTTTGTTTTTGTTTGTTTGTTTTTTGAAACAGTCTCACTTTGTTGCCCTCAGTAGAGTGCTGTATCGTCACAGCTCACAGCAACCTCAAACTTTTGGGCTCAAGTGATTCTCTTGCCTCCGCCTCCTGAGTAACCAGGACTACAGGCACCTGCCACAATGCTCGGCTCTTTTTTTGAGAGGAATTTTCACTCTGGCTCAGGCTGGTCTCAAACCCTTGAGCTCAGGCAATCCACCCTGCCTTGGCTTCCTAGAGTGCTAGGATTACAGGTGTGAGCCACTGTCCTGGCCTGTTGTATGATAGTTTTGATTTCTCTTTTACAGCTACATGAGCTAGAATTTTGTCCTAGTCTTCTGCGTGGCCACTCATATTTGCTGTCCAGTGTGTTTTCGAAAGGGATTTAATGCAACAGGGGAAGTTTGGATGCCATTAAAAACAATATGGGTGGAGAGGGTGATCGGTGGGACCACACCTATGGTGCATTTTACAAGGGTGTATGTCAGATCTACCAAGTGTAGAGTATAAATGTCTTAACAATAATTACAAAAGTGCGGTAAAGGCTATGTCAACCAGTTTGATGAAAGTATTTCAAATTGTATATAAAACCACATTGTACCCCATAAATGCATTAATGTACACAGCTATGATTTAATAAAAAATAAACAACAACAACAAAGAATATAGGCGATTACTCACAGAGTTCTTCAGGGACCTGGTTATTGTTATCAGCATAAAAATAAGGAAATTGGGACCATAAAAATGTACCAGCAAGGAAGGGGAAGGCTGGCCTGCAGAGTCTCAAGCATAATGGATGTAAAGGCTGGCCTTGGCCTCCTTGGACCCCTTGTGGACAGTCACAACTCTGGGTGGTTCTTACCCTGCTTGTTTGATGTGACTTTGGTCCATTACATTCAATCAAGGTTTGCATCGAATGTAAGGGCTGGATTGGAGAGAAGTTTGGATTCAAGAACCCTTCGTTTTTTTTCTTTTTTAATCCTGTCGTTTCATGCTGAAAAATTTGCTTTCAAATCTGGAAAGCCTTCTCAGGGGGCTTTTTAAAATTAGATTTGTTCTGATTGACTGCTCATCTGAAGCCAAACTATGGGGCAGAGCTGTTTGGAAAACTTATTGTCAGGCTAGCTGTTGTGCAAAGTCCCAGTGTTGCCTGTGGGCAGCTGGGCCTGAGCTTGAACATATGGGTAGCTCCGTGCCATGGAGAGCTCGGCCAGGAGGCATCAATGGTGCCGTTTTTCACACTCTGCCATGATGCTTTATCCTCTAATGTCAGAGTGGTTTTTTAAGCAAGGGTGAACAGGCCAGGTCATGTCATTCCTGTGTGTAGGACAGTGACAGTACTTGTTGAGGCAGGATTTCAGACTGGTTTTGTGACAGCCATAGTGCCAGAATTCTAGCCTCCCAGCATGATCATGTTGCAAGGCTTTTACTGAATGTGTTAAGTTTTAACATTTGTGTGCATTCAAACTGTCGGATGGCAATGTCCTACATGTGTTGTGGTGACCCTCAGCATCTCTTAGGATGTTAAGCACAGAAACCTTTGTCACAATGGTTAGTTTTAATACCCTAGAGATGATTCAGTATAGCTTCTTAGTTACCTCTTTTTTTTTGCAGTTTATGACCCGTGCTGGGTTTGAACCCACCACCTCTGGCATATGGGGCCAGCGCCCTACTCCTTTGAGCCACAGGTGCCGCCTGTTACCTCTTTTTTTTTTTTTTGTAGAGACAGAGTCTCACTTTATGGCCCTCAGTAGAGTGCCATGGCATCACACAGCTCACAGCAACCTCCAACTCCTGGGCTTAAGCGATTCTCTTGCCTCAGCCTCCCGAGTAGCTGGGACTACAGGCGCCTGCCACAATGCCCGGCTATTTTTGGTTGCAGTTTTGGCCGGGGCCGGGTTTGAACCCGCCACCCTCGGTATATGGGGCCGGTGCCTTACCGACTGAGCCACAGGCACCGCCCCAAGTTACCTCTTATTTACATCTAAATTTAGCTTATTTGTATCTTGTTTTACTATTTTGACCTTGCAAAGAATTATAAGATGATCTGCCACCATCAGCTTTTTGCCTCTTTCCCTAGTTCCTGTGTCTTTATGGTGGTACTCGCTGCAGGTCATTAGCGAGTCCCTGGAAGAATAAGTGATGCCCTATACATAATTGGCATTTCCATTAAACCCACGTTTGCCTTTAACCTTCAAACACAGGCGTTTAAGAATTTCTGGTCTTCCAACTTAGGTCTTCCTCTTTGCCAGAAGCTCTGTTTTTTTTTTTTTTACTCCTTCTATATTCCTGTCTAATAAAAATCCCATTTTACCACTGGGGGTGGGTGTGGGGGGGAAAGAATGTCCTTTCTGGGCGGCGCCTGTGGCTCAAGGAGTAGGGCGCCGGTCCCATATGCCAGAGGTGGCGGGTTCAAACCCAGCCCTGGCCAAAAAAAAAAAACAAACAAAAAATAATAAATAATACTTTAAAAAAAAAAAAAAAAAGTCCTTTCTTCAGTCCCCATCAGTTAAGGAAAAAATGTGTCCCCTAGAGGGAGCTGTCAGCCACCTCTCAGGTGGCTTTACTGAGCTATGGTTGGGTGGGGCTGTGTAGGGCTTTGGTGAGGAGATTCCAGAGCCTTGGCTCTACCAGCCGCAGGGTGTGCCTGGCCATCCACCTTAGACGTCTGTCCATTTGATTGTGTATTCAAAGAAAGGATGAGATTGGACTTTCTGTCCTTTCTACTGTCTGTTATAGTTCAGAATGGGTAGTAAGGAGTTCCCCGTTGGAGTTATTCTTTTTCAAAAAATTTATTTATTTTTAGAGATGGGATCTCCCTGCCAGCCTCACACTCCTGGACTCAAGTGACCCTCCCACCTCAGCCTTCCGAGTAGCTGGGACTACAGGCACGCACCACCATGCCCAGCTAATCTTTTAAAATTTTGTAGGGACAGGGTCTCATATTGCTCAAGCTGGTCTTGAACTCTAGGCCTAATGTAATCCATCTGCCTTGGCCTCCCAAATTGCTGGGATTACAGGAATGAGCCACCACACCTGGCCTCCATTGGAATTATTCTTTATCAAAACTCTTGTGTTTGATTTCCAGAGTAGTGCATGTTTACTTTAAGAAAATTATAGAAATATATGACTTAGAAAACGAAAACCCTTAGTTGTCAGTATTTGTGGGTCTTTAAAATCAGTTGTTTCAAAGAGACCATTCAATAGGAAAAACAGATTGGACCTGTTCTAGGATTTTATTGCATAAACTGGTTGCATTATCCTTGTCTGTCCTACTTTTGGGCCTTGGAAGCAGAAATCCCTGGGTCCTCTACAACTGTATCTTGGAAATTGAAGATTCAAGAAAGGAGAGAGGGATGTTTGAACAGAATCTTCAAATGCTTTGGACTGTGCTTTTGAGTGACCACCTGAAAGTGGCCTCCAGAGAAAGTGAGGCCCTGGGCTGAACCCCGAGAGCTCCTGCCCTCCACTGACCCCTTCAATGGACAGTTAGCCTATCACACCTGGATTTTTGCCTGCCAGGGTTGAGGACCACACAACATGGGCAAGAAGGTTCTTTTCTTTTTTTTTTTGTAGAGACAGAGTCTTACTTTATCACCCTTGGTAGAGTGCCGTGGCCTCACACAGCTCACAGCAACCTCCAACTCCTGGGCTTAAGCAATTCTCTTGCCTCAGCCTCCCGAGCAGCTGGGACTACAGGCGCCGGCCACAACGCCCGGCTATTTTTTGGTTGCAGTTTTGGCCGGGGCCGGGTTTGAACCCGCCACCCTCGGTATATGGGGCCGGCGCCTTACCGACTGAGCCACAGGCGCCGCCCAGAAGGTTCTTTTCTTTGTACAAGATGCTAATTTTTTTTTTTTTTTTTTTTTTGTAGAGACAGAGTCTCACTTTATGGCCCTTGGTAGAGTGCCGTAGCCTCACACAGCTTACAGCAACCTCCAACTCCTAGGCTGAAGCGATTCTCTTGCCTCAGCCTCCCGAGTAGCTGGGACTACAGGCGCCCGCCACAACGCCCAGCTATTTTTTGGTTGCAGTTTGGTTGGGGCCGGGTTTGAACCCGCCACCCTCGGTATATGGGGCTGGCGCCTTACTGACTGAGCCACAGGCGCCGCCACAAGATGCTAATTTTTTAAAATGGTCTAATTGCCTGTAATCCCAGTACTGGGGGAGGCTGAGGCGGTAGATCTCTTTTTTTTTTTTTTTTTTGTAGAGACAGGGTTTCACTTTATGGCCCTTGGTAGAGTGCCGTGGCCTCACACAGCTCACAGCAACCTCCAACTCCTGGGCTTAAGCGATTCTCTTGCCTCAGCCTCCCGAGTAGCTGGGACTACAGGCGCCCGCCACAACGCCCGGCTATGGCGGTAGATCTCTTGAGCTCACCAGTTGGAGACCAGCCTGTCTCTCTAAAAAAAATAAATAAATAAGCCTTGTGGTGGGTGTCTGTAGTCCCAGCTACTAGGAAGGATGAGGCAGGGGGATCGCTTGAACCCAGGAGATTGAGGTTGCTGTGAGCTATGACCCATAGTACTCACTGGGGGCAGGAAAGTGAAACTGTCTAAAAAACAAAAAGTGAGTGGTGCCTGTGGCTCAGTGAGTAGGGTGCCGGCCCCATGTGCCGGAAGTGGTGGGTTCAAACCCAGCCCCGGCCAAAAACTGCAAAAAAAAATAAAAAATAAAAAGTATAATTAATAGGCTTTGGGGTTTTTATTTATGTTTGGATGGAAATACAGTGGTTAAGGTAGCAGGCTTTGATGTTAGAGATCCGAGTTAGAATCCTGGCTCTGCCACCTGCTTAGCCGTGTAGCTCTGAGGAAGATCCCTAACCTGAGCCTGTCTCCTCTGAAGGTGGGTGATTGGGCTTCCCTCAGGGCTCCAGGTGAGGAGGGAGTGAGGTCTTCTCTACAAGAGGCTCAGCAGTCTAGAGGAAGTACAGAGTGGTCAGTGACTCTTAGTGTGTGGAAGCTCCTGGAAGGCAGGCACCAAAGTTGTGTTCCTTACAATCATGTTAGAATGATGCAAAAGGAAATGTTTTGAGTCCATAGCCTCCAGTTGGGTTCACCTTAAAATTGTTCTTGCAACCCAGTCCTGTTCTCAGCAGGCCCTAGGGAAGCAGGTTCTGTGGCCACCACTGATAATCTGTTCATGGAGGTTTTCATAAATCTCCAATCATCGCTTTAAAAATTTTAGTAACAGCTCCCATGTGTAGAAAATGATCCTGAAGTTGGGTGGTGCCTCTGGCTCAGTGAGTAGGGCACCGGCCTCATATACCAAGGGCAGCGGGTTCAAACCCGGCCCCAGCCAAAGTACGACAAAAAAATAGCCGGGCATTCTGGCGGGCACCTGTAGTCCCAGCTACTCAGGAGAATCACCTAAACCCAAGAGCTGGAGGTTGCTGTGAGTTGTGACACCACAGCACTCTACCAAGGGCAACAAAGTGAGACTCTGTCCCTAAAGAAAAAAAAAAAGAAAATGATCCTGAAGTTCACAACCCAGGTAATCACTGTGAACACTGGCCATTATGACAGGGGTGGGGTGGGGTGGGTCCTGTATGATGGTTCCTGTTAACTCTGTTAGCGTATCTCTGTATCATTAAATATTTTTGAGAATATGAATTGTGTAATTTTATTATACAGACCATTTTATTCTAGGAAATTACTTAAATGCTTAGGAGAAATGGTCCAAAAAACATTGGAAAGGAAAAAAACATTGAAAGGAGGCTAATGAAATTGGGAAGCCACAGCAGGAAACACTCAGGGAACACAGCTGATGCCTGCAATGTTACTATCACGCCAGTGTCGAGCACAGTAAGAGTTTGATTATCCTGTCCCAGCCTGTCTGTAAGTTGGGTGCTAGAACCTCACTGGGCTGTCTTAAGAGTATTTGATGGAAATGGCGTTTTGCTTCCAGACGACGAGTTCAGATCTGAAAAAATCAAAAGCCCCTCCGTGGTCTGTGCCAGTGACTGTCAGCAGCAAGGGCTCAGCCCCTTCAGACCTGCTCGTCATAGGGCTGGACCTGGCAGTAAGAACCAGACTTGGCCGACAAGCCCAGCCTGAACAGTGGCTAAAACAAATATGGGGGCTGTCTGTGCATTTGGGGGATAGCCCACGTGATGTTCAGGGCCTCTTAAAAGACCTTGCTAAGTTAAGTATTCCCAAGGCTTTGCCAGGAAAAGAGTGGGCTGGGGGTGGGATCTGAAAGACACAGCCAGCTGAGGGTTAGAGGGGTGGCAGGTCTGATCTGGCAATGCCAGTAGCTGAGTAAGCAGAGTCTTGGGAAACAGCGAATAGAGCTGAGCTGGGCAGACAAGTGCCAGCTGGGAAGCCAAGCGTAGCCATGGTAACTGGCCCTGAGGCCGCTGTGGCTTCAGCAGACTGGGTTTTTCTAATGCTTTGGGACTTGCTTGGCTATGACCAGCTTGTCTCTGCCTGGCAGGAGGAAGCCACTAAGCTTGCAGACCATCCTCCTGGTCAAGGAATCTGGTAGAGGGACTGTTGCTGCCTGTTGGGGTTGCAGAGACCAGGGTGTCCGGCGTTGCTTTCCGAGAAAGGAGGGGAAGGCACCTCCAAGACAGCCAGCAGTGTGAGAAGCCTGCTCCAAGGAGCGAATGGGTACTTGGCAATGGAAAATCCAAGGGGGGAAAAACCACCAGTGAGAAAACGCAGTGTAAGCAGCAGCTACAAAGCCCATACGTTAAAATACTCGGCGCCCAGGGGACTTACGTCTGGGGGAAGCAAATAGGGGCTGGGAGCTCTGTGGTTTCCGTGCAGACAAATTCAGCTGGAGAAAGTAAGATCTGGGCTGAGCCTGGGAGAAGCCCTTTAATCTTGGAACTGCATCTGGACAGGGAGGGACAGAGACCTGTGTGCCTGATCAGAAAGTCCTATAGTGTTGGCTTGTGCCTGGAGAGCCAGGCAGGCTGCCTCCAACCCAGAGGTCAAAAATGAATTCAGTCCTGACAAAATACGGGTCTCCACCTCAAAGCTGGCTCAGCCTTCGTCGGGGAATTGGTGAGTCTGTTTTCTTTTGTCTTGAAAGAAGGGTTGCAGGTCTTGGGCCACCGAGACCCCACATTGGCTGAATTAGTCCAGACCTTTTAAGAACTGCTGTACAGGCTGGGTACATTTCGTCCTTGATAATCGATGAGTCAGTGAGTTAAGGCCATCCAGCCCAGCAAGTGTTAGCTGTCAGCTCTGATGTGAGGGCATCAGTCAGGTCCTGTCTTCTGAGAAGGCAGAGGTGGGGGCCTTTCCCTTCCTTCATGCGCCTCCTGAAAGGAAAGAGCAGGATGCTGTGTTGGAGGATCGCTTTGGTGCCACACTGGCTGCTGCTGCAGAGGAAGGACACCTCCTTGCCTCCTCCATGAAAGAGAAGGTGGGGTAAGAAAGCTGCCCCAAGACCCTTCAGATTGTTCACTTTGTCCATTGGGCTGTGTCCCCATTGCTAGCATGGCCTGGAATGGTTCCCAGCCTAGCTTTTGTAGCCCTCTCAGGAAGGACCATGAAATTCCTCCTGTACCATCAATATTTTTAAAATTCACTTTTAATATATGCCATGACGCATTTTGGGAGTGGTGGTTTAGGAACAGAGTTCATGGAATCCAGTAGTATTCCACTGCCCCAGGGCAGGAGCCCTGGCCTGGGAGATGCTCCCTTCCGGGAACAAAGGGGATGACCTGGACACCTAACCTGTCTGGTGTGCTCAGATCAGAGCTCAGCCTTTATTTGGCCCCTGCCCCCATGTCTGGCTTGACACAGACTTAAGCAGACAAGTCAGGAGAATTCCTCTGCAGACAACCAGGCCCCTCATCCAGGGCTTCCCTGCCCCAGAAAGGAGTCTGTGCCTCTGGGCTACCCTTCCTTTGGTCTATCCCTCAAACAGAGCTCACTATCCAGGCAGGGCTCTGCTGCTGGCTGCTGCAAGCTGGAGATCGGGTTGTACGGACCACGCCTGCCGCCAAATCATATAGTACGTGAACCTCAGTGACGGATGTCTGCTTTATTTGAGGCTGATCTCTGCTCATTACTGAAGGGAGAGCATGTCCAAATGTGAATGAAATGTGGGGTTATGGGCCTTTGCAGTGTCCCCCAGGTCACACCTTCCCCATGAGCAGTGGAGAGTGGCCACTTACTTTACTTTGGCTTATGCTTGATTGAGTCCTTTAAATGAGCATATAAATATAAATTCACGCGTATGCAGTTTTTGTTCTGCTTAGAAAAATAATAATCTGGTTTGGGGCGTATAGCTCAAGCGACTAAGGTGCCAGCCACATACACTACAGCTGGCGGGTTTGAATCCAGCCCGGGCCTGCCAAACAATGACAACTACAACCAAAAAGTACCCGGGCGTTGTGGAGAGCACATGTAGTCCCAGCTACTTGGGAGGCTGAGGCAAGAGAATTGCTTAAGTTGGAGGTTGCTGTGAGCTATGATGCCACGGTACTCTACCCAGGGCGACAACTTGAGACTCTGTCTCAAAAAAGAAAAATAATAGGAGCAGCACCTGTGGCTCAAAGGGGTAGGGTGCTGGTCCCATATGCCGGAAGTGGTGGGTTCAATCCCAGCCCTGGCCAAAAACCACAAAAAAAAAGAAAAAAGAAAAATAATAATCTTCTATAAAACTATTAAATGGGTAGGCACCTGTGGCTCAAAGGAGTAGAGCGCCAGCCCCATATACCAGAGGTGGCAGGTTCAAACCCGGCCCCGGCCAAAAATTGCAAAAAATTAAAAAAAAAAACTGTTAAATGATACATAGTGATAGTTTAAGCCAATGGTTCTCAACCTTTCTAATGCCATGGCCCTTTAATACAATTCCTGTGGGTTGTGACCCACAGATTGAGAACCACTGGTTTAAGCCTTCTGATTTTTTTTTTTTTTTGAGACAGAGCCTCAAGCTATTGCCCTGGGTAGAGTGTCGTGGCATCATAGCTCACAGCAACCTCAAACTCCTGGGCTCAAGCGAGTCTCCTATCTCTGCCTCCCAAGTAGCTGGGACTACAGGCACCTGCCACAACGCCCGGTATTTTTTGGTTGCAGCCGTCATTGTTGTTTGGCAGGCCTGGGCTGGATTCGAACCTGCCAGCTCAGGTGTATGTGGCTGGAGCCTTAGCCGCTTGAGCTACAGGCGCCGAGCCCCTTCTGATTTTTTCTTTTTTTTTTTATGACAGTCTCACTCAATCGCCCTGCCTGGGGTTGAGTGTCATGGCATCATAGCTCATGGCAACCTTAAACTCTTGGGCTTAAGTGTTTAGCAGTTTTCTTGCCTCAGCCTCCCAAGTAGCTGGGACTACAGGCTACAACGCTCGGCTATTTTTAGAGATGGGGACTCACTCTTGCTCAGGCTGGTCTCGAACCATGAGCTCAGGCGATCTACCCACCTGGGCCTCCCAGAGTGCTAGGATTACAGGCTTGAGCCACCATGCCCAGCCATCACCCTCTGATTTTCTTTTCTTTTTTTTTTTTGAGACAGAGTCTCACTATGTCACCCTTGGTAGAGTGCTGTGGCATCACAGCTCACAGCAACCTCAATCTCTCAGGCTCGAGTGATTCCCAAGTAGCTGGGACTAAGGTGCCCACCACAATGCCCAGCTTTTTTTTTGTTGCAGTTGTTTAGTTGGCCCAGGCCAGGTTCAAACCTGCCACCCTCAGTGTATGTGGCTGGCACTATAACCACTGTGCGACAGGCACCAAGCCCCAGCTATGTTTTTGTTGTAGTTGTCATTGTTGTTTGGCAGGCCCAGGCTTGGTTTGAATCTGCCAGCTCTGGTGTATATGGCTGGCGCCTTAGCCACTTGAGCCACAGGGGCCGAACCCATCCTCTGATTTTCTATTTCCAGTTTGTTGCATTTTAGAATTTTCTTCTTTATTTATTTATTTATTTATTTTTGAGACAGTCTCATTCTTACCCTAGGTAGAGTGCTATGGCATCATAGCTCACAGCAGCCTCAAACTCTTGGCTCAACTGATCCTTTTGCCTCAGCCTGTGAAGTAGCTGGGAGTATGGGTGCCCACCACTACGCCCGGCTAATTTTTCTGTTTTAGGTAGAAATGGCGTCTCCCTCTTGTTCATACTGGTCTCAAACTCCTGAGCTCAAGGGATCCTCCCACCTTGGCCTCCTAGAGTGCTGGGATTAATAGGGGTGGGCCACCATGCTTAACCAAAATGTCCAGTTTTGTAATTACTTCTTTTCATTAATACTGTACTTTGGACATTAAAAAAATGTCAATACAAAAAACCCTGCTAATTCATAAAAATAGAGTTTATTCCTTTTAATAACTTAGTGATATACAGGTATATGATATACCTCAATTTTAAAACTGGTCTTCTGTGAATCAACTTTTGGGTTGTTTCCAGTTTTTCACTCTTGTAAATGATGCTATAGTGAATGTCTTTGTACCTAAATTTCTGTACATTTGTGAAAGCGCATCTGTAGAGTAAATTCCTAGGAAAGTGGAATTGCTGGGTGGAAGGATGTGAGCAATTTTCATTTTATTTTATTTTTATTTTTTTGAGACAGAGCCTCAAGCTGTCACCCTGGGTAGAGTGCTGTGGCATCACAGTTCACAGCAATCTCCAACTCTTGGGCTCAGCGATTCTCCTGCCTCCACCTTCCAAGTAGCTGGGATTACTGGTGCCCGCCACAACGCCCAGCTATTTTTTTGGTTGCAACCATCATTGTTGTTTGGCAGGCCCCCACTGGATTTGAACCCGCCAGCTCAAGTGTATGTGGCTGGCGCCTTAGCCGCTTGAGCCACAGGCGCCAAGCCCAATTTTCATTTTAATAGGCACATAATTCCAAATTGTCATCTAGATAGCTGCTTATTCTCCTGTCGGTGGAGTATTGTGGTCCTTCTGCTCTTTTTAACTTGGGTCATCGTCTTCCATGGACATGTCCCTGACATGTGAGGGTAGGTGACTAGACAGGTGTCCCCTGCCATGGTCCCTAGGCATTTCTCTTCTTTGTCCACTCCCATCACTGAAATGCTGTGACTCTTTGCAGGGGTGCAAGGGCAGCTGTGAAAGAGTCTGACTTCCTGCCTCTGAACTTCCAAGGGCGAGGGGCACGGAAGGCACCACATGTAATTCTCTTGTGCTTTGGGTTAGTTTTCCCACTTCTAAGGACCCTCTTACATAGCACATTTTTATTTATTTATTTATTTATTTATTTATTTATTTATTTATTTATTTGAGACAGAGTCTCACTATGTCACCCTGGGTAGAGTGCTATGGCGTCATAGCTCACAGCAACCTCAAACTCTTAGGCTTAAGTGTTTCTCTTGCCTCAGCCTCCCGAGTATCTGGGACTACAGGTGCCCACCACAATAGCTGGCTATTTTTTGGTTGTAGTTGTCATTGTTGTTTAGCAGGCCTGGGGCTGGGCTTGAACCCGCCAGCCCCAGTGTATGTGGCTAGCACCCTACTCATACACTGGGCGCCAAGCCATAGCATTTTTTTTTTTTTTTTGCCATAGCATATTTTTAATAGCACAGATTACAGAGGGAAAAGACTTACCTTGAATCACGGCACCCCTACTTATTAGCTGTATAGCCTTTGGCAAATCACTCTACTTTTCTAAGCTTCAATTTCATTATCTTTAAAGTAGAGATAATAGTAGTGTCTCCCTCTATCTGGGAATCAGATAAGGCAATGTTATAATCTGTGTCTGATAATGGTAGTTTCCCAAGTTTTTGTAGGCCTGTTTGTGTTGGCTTTCAATCAACTAGGCATCTTATATGTGTGCCTAGTTATTTTTGATTGTATGTTAGGTATTATAGTTTAAAAATTATTTGCACGAGGGCGGCGCCTGTGGTTCAGTGGGTAGGGCACCAGCTCCATATACCAAGGGTGGCAGGTTCAAAACTGGCCCCGGCCAAACTTCAATAAAAAAAAATAGCCAGGAGTTGTGGCAGGTGCCTATAGTCCCAGCTACTTGGGAGGCTGAGGCAAGAGAATCGCCTAAGCCCAGGAGTTGGAGGTTGCTGCGAGCTGTGACGCCACAGCACTCTACTCGGGGCAATAAAGTGAGACTCTGTCTCTAAAAAATATATATATATTTGCATGAAAAAATTGAGACCTGAGATGACAGGAGGTTCTGGACAGACTACCAGTCTGGGATGATGTTAATCCAAATTCAAGGCTTGAGTTTCCCTGGACTTTGAGCTTTGCCTCCCTGGAGTCCATTAAAGCTCAGTTTCACTCATATAAAGCTCATTCTTCACTCTGTATAAATACGTCAAAGGCAAAAATATCTGGCTTTACCACTCTAAGGCTGGTTTGATATTTTTAAGATTTATTTGTTTATTTATTTAATTTATTTTTTAGAGACAGTCTCTCACTATATCACTTTTGGTAGAGTGCTGTGGTGTCACAGCTCACAGCAACCTCAAACTCTTTGGCTGAAGCGATTCTCTTGCCTCAGCCTCCCAAGTAGCTGGGACTACAGGCACCCGCCACAATGCCCGGCTATTTTTTGTTGCAGTTGTCATTGTTTAGCTGGCCCTGGCCACATTCAAACCCACCACCCTCAGTGTATGTGGCTGGCACCATAACCACTGTGCTATGAGTGCCAAGCCACGGCCTGGCTATTTTTGTTATTGCAGTTGTCATTGTTGTTTAGCAGGCCTGGGCCGGGTTTGAACCCACCAGCTTTGGTGTACGTAGCCAGTGCCCTAACCACCACTGAGCTACAGGCACCAAGCTATATTTCTAAGATTTAATAAAAAATTGTAAAATCCAGCTTCTTTGGTTGTCCCGAATGGAAAGGTTGGTCCAATTTACCTAATCTACTGTTATGGGAAGCAGCATCCACACTGAGTGGTTTAAATGTTCAAAGCATTTAGCACGTTGTCTTTGACTGTGGTTTAACTTTGGTGTGATTTTTAAGGAACAAGAAACTAAAGGTTGTTAGACTCAAAATGAGGCAAGACAGGCTTTCTGTGGCCATCTAGACCCACAGCAGGGTCAGAAAGTCCCTTGAATTTCCCCTGCTCCCAAAGTCCTACCTTTTGATTGATAATTACTTCTGTGATGGTAGCCTTTTAAAATCTAAATCATAGGGCGGCGCCTGTGGCTCAGTCAGTAAGGCGCCGGCCCCATATACCGAGGGTGGCGGGTTCAAACCCGGCCCCGGCCAAACTGCAACCAAAAAATAGCCGGGCGTTGTGGCGGGCGCCTGTAGTCCCAGCTGCTCGGGAGGCTGAGGCAGGAGAATCGCTTAAGCCCAGGAGTTGGAGGTTGCTGTGAGCTGTGTGAGGCCACGGCACTCTACCGAGGGCCGTAAAGTGAGACTCTGTCTCTACAAAAAAAAAAAAAAAATCTAAATCATAGGCTTAGCACCTGTAGCTCAAGTGGCTAAGGCGCCAGCCACATACACCAGAGCTGGTGGGTTTGACTCCAGCCCAGGCCTGCTAAACAACAATGACAACTATAACCAAAAATTGCTGGGCATTGTGGTGGATGCCTATAGTCCCAGCTACTTGGGAGGCTAAGGCAAGAGAATCGCTTAAGCCTAGGAGTTGGAGGTTGCTATGAACTGTGATGCCATAGCACTCTACCAAGGGTGACAGCTTGAAGCTGTCTCAAAAAAAAAAAAACAGGGGTGGCTTTTGTGGCTCAGTGAGTAGGGTGCCGGCCTCATATACAGAGGGTGGCGGGTTCGAACCCAGCCCTGGCCAAACTGCAACAACAAAAAAAATAGCCCTGTGGCTCAGCGAGTAGGGCGCCGGGCCAATATACCGAGGGTAGCGGGTTCAAACCTGACCCCGGCCAAACTGCAACAAAAAAATAGCCGGGCGTTGTGGCGGGCACCTGTGGTCCCAGCTACTCAGGAGGCTGAGGCAAGAGAATCACATAAGCCCAAGAGCTGGAAGTTACTGTGAGTCGTGTGACGTCACGGCACTCAACCGAGGGCGGTAAAGTGAGACTCTGTCCTACAAAAAAAAAAAAAACATAGCCGGGTGTTGTGGCAGGTGCCTGTGGTCCCAGCTACTTGGGAAGCTGAGGCAAGAGAATTGCCTAAGCCCAAGAGCTGGAGGTTGCTGTGAGCTGTGACGCCACAGCACTCTACTGAGGGTGACAAAGTGAGACTCTGCCTCAAAAAAAAAAAAAATTCTAAATCATATAACATTCCTTGCTGTTAAAGACTTCCAGTGGGTAGCCGGGCGTTGTGGCGGGCGCCTGTAGTCCCAGCTACTCGGGAGGCTGAGGCAAGAGAATCGCTTAAGCCCAGGAGTTGGAGGTTGCTGTGAGCCGTGTGACGCCACGGCACTCTACCGAGGGCCATAAAGTGAGACTCTGTCTCTACAAAAAAAAAAAAAAAAAAAAAAAAAAAAAAGACTTCCAGTGGCTTTCATCTCACTCAGAATAAAAGGCAGAGTCCTCCAGGACCTGGCAGGACCTCTTGCCCTGTTCCCACTCAGACTTCTCTTCCCCTTGCTCACCTGTCCCAGCCGCACTGGCCTCCTCAAGCTTCCCTGACTAGGGCAACCAACTCATCCTGGTTTATTTATTTATTTACAGAGTCTCACTTTGTCACCCTCATGGAGTACCACAGCTCACAGCAACCTCAAACTCTTGGGCTTAAGCAAGCCTCATTGCCTCAGCCTCCCAAGTAACTGGGACTACAGGCGCCCACCACAAACTCTGGCTGCTTTTTAGAGATGGGGTCTCGCCTTTGCTCAGGCTGATCTCGAGCTCATGAGCTTAGGCAGTCTACCTGCCTCAGCCTCCCAAGTGCTGGGATTATAGGCGTGAACCACCGTGCCTGGCCTCTCATCCTAGGTTTTTAGTTTTTTTTTTTGAGACAGAGCCTCAAGCTGTCACCCTGGGTAAAGTGCTATGGCATCACAGCTCACAGCAACTTCCAACTCCTGAACTCTAGCGATTCTCCTGCCCCAGCCTCCCAAGTAGCTGGGACCACAGGCACCTGCCACAATGCCTGGCTATTTTTTGGTTGCAGCCGTCATTGATGTTTGGCGGGCCCAGGCTGGATTTGAACCCGCCAGCTCAGGTGTATATGGCTGGCGCCTTAGCCACTTGAGCCACAGGTGCCAAGCCCTCTCATCCTAGTTTTAAAACCAAGAGCCTAGTGTCCTGGGAATCCTCTCAGTCTGGGGCAAATAGGAGCAGTTGGTCACCTTGGCTCAAACACAAGCTATGTCCCTGCCTTGGGGCCTTTGCACTTGTTTTGTGTGGCTGGCTGCCTCGTGTCACTCCAGGCTCTATGCAAGTCACTTCCCTCAGGGAGGGCGTATCCACAATAGTGCCCGCGCGCGTACACAGACACACATGGAGTCATTCTCTGCCCTTTAACCTGCAGATGAACAGGGTCCAGATACAAACCCCCAGGCCCATGTGGGAAGCTCTCAGGGACCAGTGAGATCTCAGTCCCAAGACAGGCTAAGCCCCGGCACTGCCCTGCACAGAAAATGCCCCTGTAGCCTTGGTATGAATCCTGGGCTTGGGCCACCGGAAGACAAGTCCTGACCAGGGCAGCCTGGGTCTCTGCTGGGCATAGCCGGGGGAACTAATGATAGTTTCCAACCAATAGGACCAGTGTTCCAACAGTGGGGTAGACGATTTGAAACCTTAGCTGTCCTGGAAATCTGTTCTGTCTTTTCTGTGGCTGGGAGCTGGCCCAGAAGCTTTTGTTCCTTAGACAGACCTGGCCCTCGAGAGGGCCTAGCCTCTCAGGCTGTCTGGCCAGGTTTAAAGTCTGCAGTGGCCATTGGCCAGCAATGGGACTAGAATATCCTGTCCTGCTTTGGCCACAGACTGCCCTAAGGAAACAGGCCTCCATTTCCTCCTCCCTCACCCCAAGCTGAGAAATCCCTGGTATCCTAGCTGGTAGGGCCCCCAGGGCAGAGAGCAGACAGGACTCAGCCCTTTCAAAGGGAATGGCAGCCTTGACCCAGGTGAGTGTCCAGGCCTGTGAACTGCACTTTGGGCCAGGTCCTCCTCAGAGGCCAAGGAGCTCTTCCACTTTTACCCACGGGTGAGGAAGGACAAAGCCTTGAGGTATTTGGAAGTCAGCCTCAGTGAGAGACGATTGACTGTGAATTGCTTCAAGTTCAAATCAACAAGCATTCCCCTGGCACCTACTCTGAGCCAGGCTGGGCCTGAGCCCTGCAGCCAGTGGAGAACGAAGGTTCCCAGGCCAGATGGAGGGAGTGAGGGCTGCACAGTGCGGTCACCTGACAGGCAGGACCAAAGAGCCGCCCAGCAGCTGTGGGGAGGAGTCTGTCAGGAGGCAGTGGGTGGGGGTTGGTGCCCAGGGTCAGAGCGGCTGTGCCAGGGAGTGTGCCTTCCCCTCAGCTGGAAGGGAGCAGGGTTTCATCAAGGCAGTGACCTTATCAGACTGGCATTCTGTTCTCACTGGGACTGATGGGCCTCTCACTGTGTGTAGACCCTGAGTGTGAAGGGCAATCTTCCAGATTAACTCATTTAATCCCCACAGCTACCCTGTGAGCCCCCCATTGTTCAGATGAAGAAACTGAGGCCCAGATAGGCTAAGCAACTTGCCCATAGTGACACAGCTGGTAGGAGCTGGAATTCTGCCTTACCCCCAGTAGAACTTGAACCTGGGGAGCCTGGCTGGTTCTGGAGGCTGACTTGGAGAGGGCAGGAGTGAGGCCCCGGGCCCAGGCAGGGTGGTGGTAGCCTGAGCCCAGGCCAGACACATTCTGGAATCAGAGCTTAGAATGGCGTGGGCAGCGGGGTCATGGCCATTCTGCCCCAAGCTGCGCTTGTCTTTAGGCTGCCAGTGGGTGGATGCGTGGGTGACGGTTGTCCAGCCAGACGCTGGACAGTGACTGAACTTCCCACCCACTGCCTCCGGGGAGCTTCCCAGGCTTGAGGGCCTATTGTCTGGCTGTCCTGCACCCACATACACTCAGGGAAGAGCCCAGGGAGGGGCCCACCTGCTTTGAGGTGTATGGTCAGTAGGCTCAAAAGTCAGGAAGGCTGTCCAAGGCTGAAGGGCTTCCAGAGTCCAAGTCAGGGGGCACATCTGGGGAAGGGGGGAGCCCATCTGAGCTCATGGCCACAATAACCAGGAAGGGTCACTGCCCGAGCCTGGGATGGACCCCGGTGGGCACATGGAACTTGAATGTCTCAGCCATGGAAGGAGAAGCCAGTGGGTAGAGGGCGGCAGAGAGACCGTGGCAGCAATTCCCCATCACAGGAGTCCTAGCCCATCTCCCAGCTGATCTGGGCAGGTCTCCAGGCCCCTGGGAGCCCCGGCTTCCTCCTTTGTGAAATGAGTGTAACAGGAACACAAATACAGTGTCGTTAGGCAGATGCAAGGAGCTGCTCCTCGGAGGTGCAGGGCCGGCACGGTGGGCCTGGCAAATGTTGGTGTTCCGACTGCATGCCCGGCCAGGACCTGGGAGAAGGCGCTGAGATGGAACCCTGCTGGGCAGCAGTCTCCATTTCTGAGGGACACACAGAGAGGGCAGCAAAGGTTCCTGGACTGGCCCTGGCCAGAGCGGCAAGGACTCTTCCACACCTGGCCCTGGGTTCCCTGCCAGTAGAACCCTCTCACCCTTTTTGCTCCCCAGGCCTTGTGACAGATCATGCACACTCACACCCGGCAGTGCTGGGGCAGCCTGGCCATGGGGGGCTGCAGTTGGGCCCACTCTGGGGCCAGAGGAGAAGCCTGCTGTTCAGGTCTGCCTCCATTCCAGGCTCCGGATGCTGCCCTGACCCTGCCGTGCCTGTACCCATCTCACGTGCCTCAGTCCGAGGCCCTAGGGCCTCCAAAGGGTGGAGGAGCTGTCAGGGCAGTGCAGAAGTATGGCGTACCTCTCTCAGACTCCCACAGCCCCGCTCAAATGTCTTCTCTTGGGCTTGCCCAGGTTCAGACTAAGTTTCAGACTAATAGCAGCCTTGTTTCATAGCCCGAGTCAGGGACTTCTCAGGATTGTCTCTATTCTATAGAGGAGGAAACTGAGGCTTGAGGGGTCAGTGACCAAAGAGTCCTTGGTGGTAGTATATGCTCCCCCGGTCTGTTTGAGGGCTGAAACAGAGCCTGGCAGCAGCTGAGGAGGGCACTGAGGGTGAGGGGCTAGGACTGGGGCCCAGCCGAGGTTCCAGGGTCAGGCTGGCTCCAGGCCAGGGGCTTGAGGTCCAGATTTCTACCAGTGTCTTCAAATAGACGGACCTGCAGGCAGAGGGATCTGTGCTGCCCGTACCAGGCCCTGCTGTCCCTCCTCCAGCAGGTGCCAGCCCTGGGAGAATTGCCTGCTGGCTGGAGGGTGGCCTTCACCCCACCCAACCCCTGCCAGGCGTCACTAGCGGGCACTGGTCCTGGAGAGTCCTTGGCAAGCACCTCCAGAGGGTAGAGGTAGATTCTTGTCCTTACCTGGAGCTGAAGGTCTGATTGGGTGTTTGGGAGGATCTGGCCAAAGGGACTGAGGCAAGAGAGCCAGAGGGCTGGGCACGTGGCTGGTGCCTCCTCTCACTAGAGTGTAGGCCACATTGAGGCCTTGGCAGGGCTTCAATCCTACCAGGCTGTGCAGCCCGGCCTTGGAGTGCTGCCCATAGTGTAGCCACCCGGGCCGCTTCTCACGTGAGCCTCGTGCTCTGGTCCTGGTCAGAGCTGGCTCTCCCTGGCTGCCCCGGGGTCCAGACAGACCTCCTCAGACACCGAAGGAGTGGAAGGGATGTGGTCACCTGCTCTGGAAGGCCTCAGGGGAACGCAAAGGGTCATAGTGGGCCTTGTTTAGGGGGTGGTAAGGCTCCTCGGTAGAGGCAGGGGTCCCCCAAGTGTTCATCCCCAGGGGTGAGTGCAGGTCTTGTGGAGATAGCACCCAGGGAGGGAGGTCTCTCGTTGACTCATTTTACAGATGTGGAATCTGAGGCCACACAGCTAGTGATGCAGGACTTGGAACCTCGTCCTGGCCCATGGGAAGCTGTCCTCAGGGAGCTGGGAGACAAGCACAGTGGGAAAGAGGTCACCAGGATGGCTGAGGGGAGAAAGAACTCCAAGGGGCCCAGGGAGCCCCCAGACTGTGAGCTCAGGCAGGGAAACACCCCAGGGCCCCTATCTCTCTGTCAGCAGTGGCTTCCTGGCAGGCGGCTGGCGAGGAGTGAGAGGTCTGCTCCTGCCACCTGCTCCTCTTCCTCTTTTGGCCCCTTACTCAGCACAACCTTGTAGGGGTGGCCCCTGCTCAGGCCCTCCCGGGGCACTTCCGCTCTCAAGGAAACAGCTGCAGTTCATAGAGGATTTGGCCCTATCCCCACGTCCAAGGCCACTGCCGGGCACTGGATGAAGAGGGCCCGTCTTTGGTCCCTTATACTTCTGCCCGTCCTGACCTGGCCCGAGGCCAGGGGATGTCACCGGAGCTCAGAAGGAACTGGAGGTGGAGACAAGAGAGAGACCCCCTCTGGGGTCTCTCTGCCTGGGCCAACGCTCCCAGCCCTGAGGGACAGCCCCCCTTGGGTCTTCCTGTCTGGAGGCTGTGGGGCTCCTGCGGACTGAGAGTGAGATAAGGTGATAAATGTAAGAAGTTATGTTCTTTTATTTTTATTTGAATTTTTAACTTTGTGATGACATATAGTTTTTTGTTTTTTTTAGAGACAGAGTCTTGCCCCGTTGCTCTTGGTAGAGTGCCATGGCGTTACAGCTCACAGCAACCTCCAGCTCTTGGGCTTAGGCGATTCTCTTGCCTCAGCCTCCCGAGTAGCTGGAACTACAGGCGCCCGCCACAATGCCCAGCTATTTCTTGTCGCAGTTTGGTCAGGGCCAGGTTTGAACCCACCACCCTCAGTATATGGGACCGGTGCCCTAACTCGCTGAGCCACAGGCACCACCTGACATAAAGTTTCTTGGAGAGATGTTTTGAAGACAAAATAGGATAGACTACATTACTTTTTATGTCTTTTGTAAGAGTTTCTCTATTTTTTAAAACTTAAATCACTTCGGGCCGGCTATGGTTGCTCATGTATGTAATCCTAGCATTCTAGGAGGCTGAGGCAGGTGGATTGACTGAGCTCACGAGTTAGAGACCAGCCTGGGCAAGAGTGAGACACTGTCTCTACTAAAAATAGAAAAATTAGCCAGGTGTTGTGATAAGCACCTATAGTTCCAGCTACTTGGAAGGCTGAGGGAAGAGGAAGTCTTGAACCCAAAAGTTTGAGGTTACTGTGAGTTATGGCGACGCCATGGCACTTTACCCAGGGCAACAGAGTGAGACTCAAAAAATAATACTAATAATAATAACTTTAGTCTTTGTTTTTTAATATATAAATAAGGGGGTTGATAATTATATTTTTATGATTTATAATTAGATATATTTTTATATTTAAATTTTGGTGTGATTTTGTTTTAAAATAATTTTAAAGATGTCTGATGTGGGTTTGGAGACTGGCTCAAACAAAGGCAGGAGGTGGAGGTGGGAGGTGCATGGTGTGTCTGGGGACAGAGAGAACCCTGAGATGAGGCTCTTAGTGGTCAGGCTCTGTGCCCACAGGGAGTTGGGATGGAGGGGTGGAACGTGGCCTCCTCCCCTCTGCATCATCCAGGTGATATGGGGAACTGAGCACAAGCTGCCCCCTCAGGAGGGTCCCAGATGGACTCCTGGGAGTGAGCATTTCAGGTAGGTGCATGAGGGGTTGGGAATAGGGTTCCTATGTTCAGCCCAAGCTGAGGATAGGAAGAAATCTTTTCCCCACCCAGGTGGGGCTGCTCTGGGGTTGGCTGGCCTAAAATCACAACCAGGTGTGGTTTCTTCCAGTCCTAGATGAAAAGGGGTCTGGGCTGAGTAATAGCTCCAGGACCACCCTCTCTCTGCAGCCCTGGCCTATGTCAGGATGGGTGCTGAGACCAACCGTGGCTGTGAATCATCTCACTCCCAAGCTGACACCCTCATGCTGGCCACCCGCCAGGTGAACACAAGTCAGGGACACCTCCATCCTTCTGTGGGGTGGGGCCCGGGCCATGTGGGTACCGGTGATGAAGGACCTGAGGCCCTATGTCTATCCTTCCTGGCTCCATGCCGGCAGGGAGGGGGAAGCCAGGCATATGGTTCAAATAACTCAAGCCGGCTCTTGGCACCTTAGCCCTCAGCGGGGGGCTTGCAGCCCGCCGGGATGGCCACCCCTTGTACCCCCAGGCCACCTCCACGGCCCTGGGGTAACCCTTCTACCACCCCTAGGAAAGCAGAGCTTCTCCTACCAGCTCCTTTGCTCAGTCAGGCTTTGGGTTGTTGCCAGGCATCTGGTCTGGCTGGGGGGCTGGCTTTGCCTTCAGGCCTGGCAGGTTGGGGGGGCCTTGGCAGCAGAGCAGGACCTGGCTAGGAGGCAGCACAAGGTGCCTTTGGCTGAATCCAAGTCTGGTTTCCGAGGGCCTGCCCTGTGTGCTTGTCTGGGCCCCCAAGTTGGCCTTGAAGCTAGATAGTCCTGGATTCAAATCTGAGTTCCACTTCTTATTAGCTGATCCTCATTTACCTCATCTGTGCCATGGAGACAGTCCCCACCTTCCTGGGGAAAGCCTCAGTGATGGGGGGGAGCACGGTGTACGGGCAGACTTCTCTCCATGGGAGGACCACTATAGATTCTTAGTTGTTATTTTCTAGCTTGAAAAATTTGTAAGTGTTTGGGCGGTGCCTGTGGCTCAAAGGAGTAGGGCGCCGGCCCCACATACCAGAGGTGGTGGCGGATTCAAACCGGCCCCAGAGAAAAATTGGAAAACCAACAAACAAACAAACAATGGATGGCCCCTGTGGCTCAAAGGGGTAGGGCGCCAGTCCCACATGCCAGAGGTGGCGGGTTCAAACCAGCCCTGGCCAGAAACTGTAACAAAAAAAAATACCAAAAAACAAGAATTGTAAGTGGACCAATGACTTTTACTTTTTACGCCTATGTAGCTGGTTTTTTTTTTTTTTTTTTTTGCAGTTTTTGGCTGGGGCTGGGTTTGAACCCACCACCTCCAGCATATGGGGCCAGTGTCCTACTCTGTTGAGCCACAGGCGCCCCCCCATGTAGCTGGTTTTTCATATTTCTCATGGTTCTTGTGGGTGGCTCCGCACCCCCTGTTCTCCCCTTCCCCTCCTCCAGCCCACCCTGCAGGGGGCAAGTGAGGCTCCTTGATGCTACTGGAGCCTGGGGCTGCATGTGTGCCGATGCCATCCGTGTGGGGGACATAGTCTGATGGGGGAGGCAGCCTGGTAATGTGCGGCTGACCCAGAGGCAGGAGAGACCCTTGGTGGGAATCCAGAGAACAGAACCCTGACCTCACAGGCAGCCTCAGGGTCAGACCTGGCCCGCAGTTCCTGCTCACTGACCCTGTTGGGGGCGTCTATGGGCCTGGCACAGTGGAACTAGGGGTTGTGCCTTGACCTTCTTGGGGAGGGGCCCAGTTGGGAGCTGGAATACTCTTGGTGCACATGTTCCCAAGGATGCTTCCATTCCTCACTGAGAAATCTTGCAGGGTCCAGCTGGGGCTGGGGGCCGGGGTCAGAGGTCAGGGGTGGGGAGCTGGTATTGCTCCTGGAGCAGCACATTTTTCTCCTCTGAAAACTTATCTTAGCAAAGAGACCACGAAACAATTGCACTCTTTTCCGGACCTCTGCTGTCCCCAGACAGCCAGCCCATCTCCTCAGCGGGGGCTCTGAGGGGGCTTGGAAGGCGAAATTTGTAAAATGTCTGTAGGAGGGGAAGAAAGGCGCTTTGTGTGGGGCTGGGGCTCAGGCCATTGGTCAGCTCCCAGAATGCTCTCCTCCCCAGGGAGGGCTGCACTTACTGGCTGAGGCCAGCCTCCATGGTCCCTGCAGCCCCCGGGTCCCTGCACCCAGGGTGTCCAGGCCAGTCCCCAAGCTGCCCAGCCTCTGAGGGTGCAGGCCGGGTGGGGAGGCCTTCCTGGGTCTCAGCATGTTTCTCTACTGGAGGAAGAGGGGTGCCTACGAGCTGGAGGCCCTGCCCAGCGACCTGGCCGAGCTGGAGCTCGGGACAGTGGAGCGTTTCTCCTGGAGCTCCACCCTGGACATCATCGAGGACCTTGGGGGTAGGTGCCAACCCACCTCCTGGGACGACTTCAGCAGGCTCTGGCACTTGGTGGCCTCCTGCCCCTGACCAGAGCCTGTGGTCCTCTGGCCACACACATGCTACTGACAGCCAGGAGCTCCAGCTGGTGTGGGGGCATCGGGGCCCTCTTGAGAGCCGTTGCTGGTGTAAGAAAGGGGCTTGGCTGGGCAGTGTGGGCTTCAGGCCTGGCTCTGCCTCCCTCCACCCCTAAGACCAGGCCACAGTGTTCTTTCAGGGCCATGTGGTGAGACGAACCCTTTTTTTTTCTTTTCTTTTCTTGTTTTTTTTTGAGACAGAGCCTTCAGTAGAGTGCAGTGGCGTCACAACTCACAGCAACTTCAACTCTTGGGCTTAAGTGATTCTCTTGCCTCAGCCTCCCAAGTAGCTGGGAACCCTTTTGGTTTGGAGCGAATGTTCATGTTCCGGGCCCTAGAACATGGGTCATTTCTCCTATTAGCCCCAATTTACAGATGAGGAAACTGAGGCACAGAGAGATTACACCTTGAGGAGGCAGAATGGGATTGTGGGGGACACTGAGCCCCACAGCCTGTGTTTAGGTGCCACCCTGGCTTTTTCCAGGGGTGAGATGTCAGGAGAGTCATATAAATGGGGATCTTGATGCCACCCGTGTCCTGGGGGGTTGAGAGCGCCAGTGGCTATGACCCAGGGAGTACTTGGGACAGCATGCGTTAGAGGAAGGCATGGCAGTGCTGGCTGGCCTTATTGTCATTCTGTTAGCTCGGCTTAACTCAGGCCTCGGGCTGTGACCCAGGTTCTGTCAGGGGGCTTTGGTGCAGTCATAGAAACCCAAGTCTGGTGTGCAGATGCTGGGCAGAGCTCACAGCGCTGGTGGGCCCATCCCAGGCTATCTTCTCTTCTAGCCTGGTCCTCAAGCCCAGGTCCCCCAGAACAGAGGAGCAGGAACGTCCCTTGGATGGCACTTGCCCAGCCTGGTATAGGCCTTCTCCAAACCTATCCCTGAGCCCGAGTGCAGAGTGATGGTTAGGCCTGGGGTCCACCCCAGGAGGCAGGAAGGAGCCCCTAGACCATGTGGGGCAGGTTCTGAAAAGGGAGATAGGAAATCCTGCTGCAGAAGGGAAAAAGGAGTCTGATGGGCATGAAGGCCATACCTTCCTGCCTGTGGTGAAGAGGGGACATGGCTGCTTAGAGGGGAGGACCAGGCGCCCACCTGGGCCCCAGAAGCCCCCTCACCTTCAAAGGTTTATGCAGGGGGCAGGGAGGGTAGCACTGAGCGGGGCCGTCCAGTGCCCCAGCCTGTGGGGCTGTGTGGAGTGGGGGCAGCAGGCATGCTGGAGAGCTGGGGGTGAGCTATGGAAGCCCTGCCTGCTGTACCTCTTTGTCTGGCAATTTCCTGTCCTCTGGTGGCTGTTGAGGTAGCTGAGAACCCAGCAGGGCAAGGCTTGCCTAAGGTCTGAGGTAGTTCAGCCAGTCCCAGGACAGGGAGGCCCAGAGCAGAGGCTGTGTCCCATCCTTTTCCCCTAATCAGATTGTGTTCCCTTGTGGGGCAATTGCAGGGCCTGGCCCTCCTGGGGCTCTGCAGCTCAGCCAGCATGCTGGCCCCTCTGGGGAGATGCCTACACCACTGAGACCCAGCTCTGGGGTCACATCTGTGAAGTCCCTGTGCCTCCTGCCTCTGGGGTTCCATAGGTCTGGGACCCCTCAGGTCAAACAGTACCACACCGCTAACATTGACAGAGGGCTCACTTGGGGTTTAGCACTCTTTAGGCGCTGGATCCTCACAGGACCTTCTTTTTTGTTTGTTTGTTTGTTTTGAGACAGACTCAAGCTATTGCTGTGGACAGAGTGCTGTGGCATCATAGCTCACAGCAACCTTCAACTCAGGCTCAAGCGATCCTCTTGTCTCAGTTTTCTATTTTTAGTAGAGATGGGGTCTCACTCTGGCTCAGGCTGGTCTTTAACTCATGAGCTCAGGCAATCCACTCACCTCGGCCTCCCAGTGGGCTAGGATTGCAGGTTGAGCCACTATGCCCAGCAAATGCAGGACCGTTTTTGGTCTCCCCTTTCTTCTGGTAAGAACCCAAGAGGTCCTCACTGGTGGCACCCAGATATATCCCAGGACCAAGCCTGGCTCTCCCTGGGTCTGGCAAATAGGCCCTGCAGCTCTGCACAGCAGCTGTGTCACAGTGCGTGAGCAGGTCTCATGGGTGAGCTGAGGCGGCCGGGTGGGTGAGCAGGGCCCAGCTGGGTAGGAGATTCTGTCCTTTGCCTGGGGCCATGCAGGGTGGGTGTTGGGTCCTGTGACTGTTGGGAATTGCTGCAGTCTGGCCCCTCTCAGTTCCTCTAAGGGACTCAGGGAGGAAGCCAACGGTGCAGGAAGGGGGAAGGGCAGATGCTCAGGTACCCACAGGAGCCTTGGCCAGAGGAAGTGGCCAGCCCTGGGCCTGTGTGCAGAACTGTGTGTATGGTCTCTCCAGCCCCAGGAAGGAATTCTGAATGTGTCCTCCCACCTCTTCTTACTGAACCCAAGGGTGTGGGCGAGGGTCAAGCTCTCCAGGCCCTATGGGATGATACTAGCCTGATGGGTCTGGGCTGTAGGCAGGAGCAGCTTTAGGGCTGTGGCCAAGTGCCTCTCTCTGGCTGGATCTCCACTTAACTGTCCTACCCCAAGATGCCCTGGGGTACTTCGGGAAGGCAGTCAAGGATATATTCCTTTGCCAGGTCTCAGACACTCTTACCAGTGTCCTGGGTCAGGAGCGGCAGATATCCGAGGACCAGTGACCATTTGCCTCGGATATGCCCCTTTGGCTTTTGGCTGGGTTTGAGCCAAGTCTTGCCCTTTCCAGGCTGCCCCCATGAAGAGGGTCCAGCCCCTGAATAGCCTGTGGCAGCTGCCCAAGCATGGACAGGCTCCCAGGAGGGTTGGGCTCGCGTAGGAGGGGGCATTCAAGGCCACAGCTGCTTCCTGGGAGGGGCAGCCTTTGCCCAGCAAGGCCTGGGGTTGGGAGGTGGTAGGCAGGGAGCGTCTGCCTGCTTAGGGCAGAAGGGTTCATCAGAGTTGGGGGCTTACAAGTGAGAAGCTCCCCTGGAGAATGTGAGAACAAAAGTGGTTTCTGGTGTGTTAACCCAGGGCCAGCTGGGAAAGGGAGCATTTATGTCACCATGGGGTTACCAATTCACGTTTGTCAAACAAACACCTCATGGTACCAGGCACCATGGGAGCACAGGCTCCAAGTCTTACACTCCTGGGCTCCAGCCTTGTCACGTCTAGCTGCATGACCTTGGATGAGTTGCTCCACTCTCTGAGCCTCAGTTTCCTCATCTGTATAATGGGGACAATGATCTATACAGGTAGAGTGAAATGAGACTATTTGTGTAAAGCAGAGTCCTCAGCAGCAGTTGTTCAGCAAGTGACAGCTATTGCTATGCCAATTGTTCTGAATCCATCTTGTGGGAAGACAGATTGAAAACGATAGGTCAGTTCAAAGGCCTGTCCCAGGACAGGGGGAGTCAAGCAGGGAGAGATTCATTTGGAATTTGGCTGTGTTGTAGCAGAGAGGCTTTCCAGGAGGCAGCAGCATTGAACCTGGGCCTTGAAGAGTGGGCAGGAAGTCAGCAGACGGCCCTCAGGAGGGTCGCTGGAGTGCCGGGGATGGGGGGAGGCGATGAGTATGAGTGAGGTCTGGGGTGAGGTGACTGGCAGTGCTGGGGACGGCGGAGCCTGGAAGGGCTCGTGCTGGTCCAAGGCAGACACAATTTGGGAACTAGAGCCAGCAGGAATATGGGTCTAAGCTGCCAGGCTCCTCTGGTTTGTTAAGAGAAGCCAGAATTCTGGATTTTTATGTGAAATCTCTTGACTTTTCAGAATTGGCAACCAATTCAAATTCTTGTGAAACACTATGCTCAGCCAAACAAAATATGTCTGCCAGGCAGCTTCTGCCGGGGCGTCCCAACAGCCAGTACTGGTGGAGGTCGTGTTGGGGAGAAGCCAAAGTGGCCCCCTGTGACGAAGTCAGAGGGTGGGGAGAATCTACGTGTGGGCTTGTCCGCCCCGCTGAGGGCCCCCAGATCTCCCTGGGACTGCGGGAGCCCGAAGAGCCAGGAGGGCAGTAAGACTGTTTCAGACACTGGTCAAGTTCAGGGTTTCAGGTTTGCTTGGGGTCCAGCTGAGGAGTAGAGACCTGCTCAGGTTGACCCAACTGGTGATGGTGGGGAGAGGTATTACAAAAAGGTTGTCCCAGGAGCTGCCAACTGTCCCTGCCCTCTCTGCTCTAGGACAGGGAGGTCCATTGCAGGTCCCCTCGTTCCTGCTCCCTGACAGTCTTGGGGTTTGTTCCTATTCAGACAGGCTGTCTGCGATCTCAGGGCTCTGGGGCTTGATAGGAGCTGCCTGTCTCAATGTAGCCTCTGAGGAGAGCAAATCTGATTGGGTGAGCCAGGCTAGTTGCCCACCTCTGCCCAACCAACTCTGCCCCTGGCATGACATCACCGGGTTCAATATGTTCCCCGTCCCAGGCCCACCCTTTCCTCAAGGGCTGTAGATGGGGCAGACTGCCAGCAGAAGAACCCATGGCAGGCCTGTGGTGGGTGCCACCTGTCCCCATGTATAAACCCCAGTCTCCAGAGGCCCCTCTTTGAGCCCTGAGAACTAGCATAGTCCTGACTGATTTTTCTGTGTGTTTGCAGTCCCTGGGAGAGAGGAGCAGGAAGCTGCAGTTTGAGAGCACAGCACAGAGAAGTCTACCTCCTAGAGAAGCAGTCCAGAGTGTAGGGTCTGGAAAGCACCCACAGCAGCTAAAACCAAAGGATTGGTGGGCAGAGAGTTCAGATAGGTAGACCCAGGACCCGGAAGTGTCAGCACAAAAAACTCCAGAACTGCGGCCAGGCACAGTGGCTCACGCCTGTAATCCAGCACTCTGGAAGGCCAAGGAGACCAGCCTGTGCATGAGCGAGACCCTGTCTCTACTTAAAAAAGAAAAAAAAAGAAAAACTAGCTGGGCTTTGTGGCTAGCACCTATAGTCCCAACTCCTCTGGAGGCCAAGGTAAGAGGATGTCTTGAGTCCGCAAGTTTGTGGTTGCTGTGAGCTGTGAGACCACAGCACTGTACTCAGGGTGGCAGAATGAAACTCTGTCTCAAACAAAACAAAACAAAACACCCCAAATAAAAAACAACCCTCCAGAACCCATGCATCTCAATAACCCCATGGCAGCCAGCAGGCAGGCAGGTCCTATAGCGGCTTTGGCCTGGTGCAATCGTGGTGGGATCTAGACATTTAGTAAGCCAGGTCCAGATCCCAGTAGCAGAGGAAGTAGTCCAGAGCCCTCAGAACATGGAGCCAGAACCTAGAGGTCTTGGGCCAGAAGGCTTGAGAGCTTGACCCCAGTCTCAGAGTTTTGAGAACACAGGGACCTAGAACCTTTCTGGAGCCAACAGCAGAAGTCAGGTTCAGTTGAGAAGGCCCAAGTTGGGTGCATGGGAAAGTCCCCCAGAGCTGGCTGAAGGCTCCAGTTCCCCATGGAAACCCAGATGGCAGAGGAAGGGCTACTCCAGTAGGGCGGACAAGAGCCTTGAGTCCACCCCAGTCTCAAGTCAGCTCCTTCCAAGCAGGCAGGGCTAGGGCTCCAGGGCAGTGGTACCACTAAGCCTAGGACCTTGCCAGCATCCTCACAGGACCATGTGCCACCTTGGCTGCCCCTGCCTCCAGCTTAGCAGCAGGACAGGCAGTGCTGGCCTGCTGGACAGCTGAGAAAGCAGAAGTTCCAAGAGGAAACCAGCACTGTGCAGGCAGAGCCTGGACCAGGCCTGAGAGTCCTGAGCGATCCCTGGCAGGCATGGGTCCCCACTTCTCAGAACTCCTATTTCACTCTGGAAAATGTCTGCATAGACAGGAGACTGAGGGGCACTGGGCCATGGCTCCCCTTTCAACTGGGAGTCTCTAGATGCCCACGGGAGCCCTCAGTGTAGATGTTCCTGAATGCAGCCATCCCCCAGTGCAGATGTGCTGCTCCCAAGGGGTGGCCCTGTGCACCAGGCCACTGTGAACTCCCCAAGGCTTGTCAGTAGGTCCCCAGCACCCAGCTTAGGGCTTGGCACATGGGGGCCTTACGGGGACTCTCAATGTATGTTTGCTGAATGAAACAGAAAATCCCAAAGAAATGGGACCCACCACACAGTTTCCTCAGCCAAGAGTCCTTGGGGCAGAGGACTCTGGTCACCTGTGGGTCCTAAGGCTCAGCCCATGTTAGGGATCCACGCAGGAGGGCAGGCACCCTACTCCAGCTGAGAGGCCTCCAGGCACAGGGTCAGGGAGCCCAGCTTCAGACTTTGGGAGACAGACCCTGGCCCCATTGGAAACTGAATCTTCTATACCCAGGTCTTGTCAACCGGAGTGTCCTGGCACCAGGGTACAGGGTGGAATGGAGTCGAGGGACAGGCTCAGGAGCACTGAGTTTTTCAGGGTGCCAGCCACCTCTCTGAGAGCCCTCAGTTCTGTAGTGCCCAGAGCATTGTGATCATTACTATCCTCTCCCAGCGTCTCCTGAGTCCATTTACACAAAGTACAAGACCAGGCAAAATGAACCTAGGCTTTTGGAAGTAAGGGCAGCAGGAGCCTGGGAGAAGTGGTTGGCGTGGGGGAGCCAGATGGAGTTGGGGAATGACCTGATTCTCCTCTGGGTGCTGGTTATTTTGTGAAAATGCATGGATGTGGGTTTGCAATACCTAGGTGGACTTTTCTGTCCGTATTTCTACTTCAATAAAATTTTTGAACTGTGAACCCAGACAGATGAGAACTATAAAACTGCAGTGGCAACCAAGCCCTTACAGGTTGGGCCAGCCCCCACGTCGTCATCTAAACTCTCTAACCTCGGCGACAGCGATTCTGAATGGGGGGTGGGGATTCTGCGGGGCCGAAGCGGGCCTGGGCTGCCTTCTCGGGGACAGGCGGCCCCCTTGCCACCTAGATGGCACCTCCTACACTGGGACAAACCTCAGCGTTTCCTTAAACACCTGAATGGCCCCCCCTCCAGGAGATGGAGACAATGTCCCTTGACCACATCAAACATTTTCGTGCGATGTCTCCCCTGCGGTGGCTGCCCAAGCGTGGGGAGCTGGGGCGGAGGGACCGCGCCTGGGTCACCCTGTCATTTTGCCCGGCCAGTCCCCGCGGCTCCCCGCCCCTCGCAGGCGTGACCCCCGCCGGCTCCGCCCACCACCACCTGCCCCGCCTGCCTCCCGCCGCGAGGAGGGTCCGGCGCTGGGGCCTCCCGGCGCCCCCCGCCCGCCAGGCCCGGCGCCTGCTCTATGGGTGAGTGCGGCGGAGGCGCCACGGCCTCCACGCGGCAGCTGGGCGGGCAGGGTCCCGGGGGCAGGCCGGGGAGCGCGAGGGGCCTGCCTCCCCGTGTTCCGGGAGGGCCTGTGAGGTGGAGGCGGACACCGGATTGGGGACTCAAGGCCGCGGGGTCCCAAACGCCGCCCCCACGTCGGGGTGCTTTAGCAGCACCCAGCTCTGTCCTCCGCGCCCCTGCGCCCCTGCACCGTGCTGGCTGATGGGGTAGCCTTTTAGCACCCCTTTATCCCCTCCACTACTGTACCCTGGCCCTCATGAGGAGGCAGCTCGAGAGGGGGCCAAATTCAGGGAGGGGGGAGGGGGAAGGGTCGGGGGGAGGGAGTGTCTGTGCCTTAAGAGAGTGATGTGGAGGGAAGTGTTGGAGGGTATCCTGGACCCCCGGAGTCTCCCTCCCTCGGTGGCCCTGCAGGGATCCCCCAGAAAGTCTGGGGCCCCCAAGGTCACTCAGCAACCTCCCCCTACTAGTGGGACAGAGGGAGGGAGCAGCTTATTTCCAAAGACGTTTTTCTCCCGGTGGAATCTGGATAATTTCCCTGGGGAACTGCTGCAGAAAAGGGCTCTGCAAACAGATTCCCGGAGATAAATTGGCATTTAAAAGAGAAAGGGACACTGACCTCCTTTGAAGGGAGGATTGAGGAGACTGCCCCACCCTCCTCTGGTCAGGAGGCTGCAGGGGCCCAGGGGAGCCTGGGTGCCCCCCCACTGATACCCTTTGCTCCTCCTTTGCAGACGACCAGAGCCCAGCCGAGGAGGAGAAGGGACTGCACTGTCAGAACCCCGCCTACATGGACAAGGGGCGGGCAGCCAAGGTAGGGAGGCTGGACAGCCTGGGCACACCTGGGGGCAGAGGGGACAGGGCTCTAACTGCCCTCTCTATCCAAGCCTCAGATATCCAAGGAGGCCTGGCAAGGGTGCAGCTGTCCAGGCCTAGTTCAGGGGCTGGATGGCTGCTTTAGGAGGCAGAGAGCCTGCCTCTGGCTCAGGAATAGCAGAGTGGGGTGACTTCTGGTTGATCGGGGAGCCCCAAAGCCCTTTGCTGCACTGTGGTCCTTGCAGCTTTCCTGAGATGGAGCTGCAGTCCCATATCCCACAGGAGGAAGTTGGAACTGAGCAGGGGAAAGGGGTCCACCAAGGTGCTGTGCCCAGCTGGTGCCCTGCCTGGGACACTCACCAGTCTTCAGGCCTGGGCAAGAGTCTGGCACACTTTGGGACTTGCTGAGTGTAACTTCGGGCCTGGGGATGGTAAAGGGAAGAAGAGGCCAGCTGGTCTTTTTTTTTTTTTTTTTTTGCCAGGGCTGGGTTTGAACCCACCACCTCCGGTATATGGGGCCGGTGCCTTACTTACTGAGCCACAGGCGCCACCCCCAGAGGCCAGCTGGTCTTAAAGTGTCGGTGCGAGGGGGCAAGAAGAGGGCTAGCAATCCAAATACTACTCCAGCACCTCTGCCTGTGACAAGCCTGGCTCTGTGCCACAAGCTCTTTGTGCCTTAAGCACTGCCTAAGGCAGCTCTGCAGGGAAGGCATCCTCACCTCGTTTTCCAGATGAAGATACCAGAAGTTCAGAGAGGTCGTGTGACTTGGCTAAGGCCCCACAGCTCATGAGAGATGAGCCAGGGTTTAAACCCAGGTTGGGCCCCTCCCAGCATGCATTTGGGTAGCGATAGTAATGACTGCTGCAACTTAGAGTGTCAGGCCCAGGCGCTAAGGACTCACTGACTCCTCCCTTAGCCTTCGAAGATGGGTCCTGTCCTTATTTACACTTGTAGAGGCTCAGAGAGGTGAGGTAGATCAGCCAATGATAGATTACTAGAATAAGTGGGAGAGCTGGGATTCAAACCACTTCCCAGGTCTGAGTAATGCCAAGGTGCAAGTTCCTAACCCCTGTATGGTGCAGCTCTGCCAGCTGTAAGAAATTTGAAATGCCACCTCCTACCCCCCAGCTTCCCTACCCCCACCTCCACCCAGACGCACACACATTCCCTCTGCACAGGAGGACCCTGGTGAAAAGGAACATGGAGAACTGTTCTGGGGGCGGGGGAGGGGAGGGGGCGGCCTCTAGTTGCCGTGGTCACCAGGCAAGGGGGTGGCTATGATGTCAGATACAATCTGCTGGCACTGATGGTGCCTGGCATTGGGCTCTGGTGTTGGCTGGTTGCCTCTTTCCCCGATGGGGGCTCCTGGCAAAGAATTGACCTCTGCTCCCCCAGTATACATCCTGCCTGGGGCTTACAAAGCCCCTGAGTCCTCTGCCTGACTAAGGGGGCAGCAAGGAAGGCCATGGCACACTGTCCCAACCTCTGCTCTGGGGAGCTGCTCCCAGGGCCAGCCTCCAAGCTATTGCAGGCTGGGCCAGAAGCAGGAGCAGGGGCAGAGTGGGAGGGCCCAGGCTGCATACAGTTGAGGCAGGCCTGTGAGACTAGAGCTGGTCTCAGAGTGCACATGGGCCCTCTGCAGCCTGCAGACCCGTGCTCTGGCCTGCTTGGAGCACAGCTGACCTTGGCATCAGCAGCCAGAGGGTCACCCAGCCTGCAGGGGGAGGATCTGGGTCCTGTCACTACTGGGATCCCCTTTGGGACAAACAGATTCATTGCTGGGACAGAGAAGACCAAGGGATCCAAGGCAGGAGGGCCAGTCAAGGAGGACGCCCTGGAGGAGGTGGTCTCTAATGGACATGAGAATATAGATAGACAGAGCAAGGGTGGTCTAGGAAAGGAAACTGCAGCACCCAGAAATGCAGAGGCAGGGGCTGAGAGGTGAGGGGGCTCAGGTTTGGTGAGAAAGCGGAACAAAGGACATCATTGTTCACAAGAATCCTAGCCATTCCTGATCAAATGTGTCTTTTTTTTTTTTTTTCCAAGACAGGGTCTCATACTGTCACCTTTGTTAGAGTGCTGTGGCCTCATAGCTCACAGCAACCTCAACTCTTGGGCTCAAATGATTCTCTTGCCTCAGCCTCCTGAGTAACGGGGATTACAGGAACCTGCCAAGATGCCCAGCTAGTTTTGTGTTTGTTTATTTATTTACTTATTTTGAGACAGAGTCTCAAGCTGTCGCCCTGGGTAGAGTGTCACGGCATCATCATAGTTCACGGCAGACTCCAACTCTTAGGCTCAAGTGCTCTTCTTGCCTCAGTTTTTCTATTTTAGTAGAGATGGGCTCTCACTCTTCCTCGGGCTGGTCTTGAACTCCTGAGCTCAAGTGATCCTCCCACCTTGGCCTCCCAAGAGTGCTGGGATTACAGGTGTGAACTACTGTGCCTGGCCCCAAACATGTCTTTGGGTCAGCTTCATGCTTGTCTCAGTGAGCCCTCATAAGAACCTCAGGAGAGGGAGGCACCTGTGGCTCTAAGGAGTAGGGTGCCGGCCCCATATGCTGGAGGTGGTGGGTTCAAACTCAGCCCCAGCCAAAAACTGAAAAAAAAAAAAAAAAAAAAGAACCTCAGGAAAAGCCTTTTTCTTTCTTTCTTTCTTTTTTTTTTTTTTTTTGGCTGGGGCTGGGTTTGAACCCACCACCTCTGGTATATGGGGCTGGCGCCCTACTCCTTGAGCCACAAGTGCTGCCCATCTTTCTTTCTTTCTTTTTTTTTTTTGAGATAGAGTCTCAAGCTGTCACCCTGGGTAGAATGCTGTGGTGTCACAGCTCACAGCAACCTCCAAATCTTGGCCTTAAGCTATTCTCTTGCCTCAGCCTCCAAGTAACTGGGACTACAATCATCTGCCACAATGCCAGGCTATTTTTTTTTTTTTGGTTGTAGTTGTCATTGTTGTTTAGCTGGCCCGGGCTGGGTTTGAATCCACCAGCTTCGGTGTATGTGGCTGGAGCTGTAACCACTATGCTATGGGTGCTGAGCCAGGAGCCTCATTCTTACTCTTCAGGATGTGACTAGTGTTTGGAGCAGATGACTTCATACATTCATTCACCAACCAGCTTTGAGGATCTGTTGGTGCCCTGCCCAGTTCTAGGCCCTGAAGTTCTCCAGGGAATGAAGGAGATACCCTACTAGCTCTGCTGGGAGGAGAAGGGAAGGGTGAGGGCATTGGTTGGCGAAACTTGTGCCCCAGGCTTCTGTGGGGAAGGGCTGTCTTCAAACAGGGCTGGACCCTTCAGTTTCTGGGCCCACCCATAGTGTTTTTTTTTGAGGCTCTTCTGGGTGCTGGGGCTTCTGAGATGAATCATACCCCCTACCCCTACCTCCTGCTTCTGGAATTCACACTAAGATGAGAGAAAAACCAGGATGGGCTTCCTGGAGGAGGCAGCTGGAATCCTGAGGAATAAGGAGGTATTGAGGTGGAGGAGAGCTCAGTGAGCAGGGGAGGCCCGGGGCCATGGGGAGAGGAAGGCACAAGTACCCTGCATGTTCAGGTGAGGAGTCTGGACTATATGCCATGGAGAGAGATGGTGTCCCCGCCCATCTCCAGGATGAAAATATGTTGAGTAGCCACACCTATGAGCTCCAGGATCACACCCACTCCTCCCCAGCTGTGTGACCCTGGGCAAGTCTCTATACCTCTCTGAGCATCAGTTTCCTCATCTGGAAAATGAGGCTGCTAGAGTTTCAGTTAGGATTAGAAGAGGCTCCATATACAAAGTGCCTAGCACAGAGCTTGGCATGACACAGGTGTCCCAGAGGATGCTAGCTCTGGCAATGTCATTCATCTACTCCGTAGGAGAGATAACAGTCACCTTACACTTCGGATGTGCCATCTGTACCCTCCCTGACATCTGAGACCTCCTCAGGCTCCATGCCAGACTCTGCCCACCTAACCTGGCCCAGCTAGATAAATTGATTTTATCTTGTTTATTTAATTTTATTAGTATTTTATTTTAATTTTGGGTTGTTTATTTTTTTTTGAGACAGAGTCTCACACTATTGCCAAGAGTACAGTGCTGTGGTGTCACAGCTCACAGCAACCTCAAACTCTTGGGCTTACGTGACACTCTTGCCTCAGCCTCCCAAGCATCTGAGAGCACAGGCATCCGCCACAACGCCCAGCTACTTTTGGTTGCAGTTGTCATGGTTGTTTATCTGGTCCAGGCCAGTATGAACCCACCAGCCTTGGTGTATGTGGCTGGCGCCGTAACCACTGTGCTTTGGGTGCTGAGCCACGGCTGGGTAATTTAAAAAAAAAATTTGTTAGAGACAGGGTCTTACTATGTTGCCCAGGCTGGTCTCTAAATCCTGGCCTCAAGCAATCCTCCCGTCTCAACCTCCCAAAGCACCAAGATTACAGGTGTGAGCCACTGTACACAGCCCCAGCTAGCCACATGCTTACTGTGTGCCTGCTTGGGTTTCCAGGGCAGGCAGAGCTCAGAGCTTGTGGGCGATGAAGGATGGCTGGGGTGAGACCAAGGCAGGGTTTTCCCTTTCCCTCCTGAAAAATGGCCACAGGTGTCTAGACTCTCCAGTTCCTTGCTGGGTTCCCTTGTACTAGGAAGTTGTTAAATTCAGCTCAGGGGTCTCGGTGCCTGTGGCTCAAGTGGCTAAGGCGCCAGCCACATACACCTGAGCTGGAGGGTCTGAATCCAGCCTGGGCCCACCAAACAACAACTGCTACAACCAAAAAATAGCTGGGCATTGTGGTGGGTGACTGTAGTCCCAGCTACTTGGGAGGCAGAGGCAGGAGAATCGCTTGAGCCCAGGAGTTAGAGGTTGCTGTGAGCTGTGATGCCACGGCACTACCCAGGGCAACAGCTTGAGGCTCCATCTCAAAAAAAAAAAGCCACTTCAGGGGACCCCAGGACATAGAGAAGGACACTTGTGACACTGGGCCACCACATTTGAGGGGCATTTTCTGGAGATAGGATCCGTGGGGTGTAATCCCTAAACACCAGTTAGCACCTGCTGTGTGCCATGCCGTGCTGCAGTGCCCACAACAAGAGCCCCATCTCGTCCTGTCTCTCCTACCCGTGGTGGGGTCTACCCATCTCCATTTCACAGAGCAGACCCTGAGCAGTGGGGAGGTGAAATGGCTTGCCAAGGCAAGACTGGGGGTCAAAACTGTCCTCAGAGCCTCACATTGCTAAAGAGCTCTCAGGAGGAAAGGGGGATGTGAGGTTTTCCTGCACAGCTTCCAAGGGCCTGGACAGGAAGGTGAGTTTTGGTTCAGTATAGGACAGAGTTTCCAGTGCTGGCCCTATTCCCCTTATGACAGGTAGTAAGCACCCAGGTCCTAAATGTATTCAAGCAGAGGTAGAAAGGGATGTGTAGAGGTTGTGGAGAGGAGGTTGGATCTGATGATCTCAGAGTTCCCCCAGCTTAACAATGGCCTGGGAGGTGGCAGGGATGAGTCAGGGTATGTGTGTATGGGGAGGAGGGGTTTGCTAGATGAAGAGCAGGAGACTCAGGCAGAGAAGGGGTGGGTCTGATCCCAGGGGAGAAAGAAAAGGCAGGATGTAGTGAATAATGGGAGCGGGAGTGAGCTATTCTCCTGGGGGTAAGAGGTGGGAGACCCGTGTCCTTGGGAATGGCCAGGTGTGGGGGATCTTTGAAGGTGACTAATCTGTGTCTGCAGCTGAAGAAAGGCGCAGGCTCAGAGAAGCAATGCAAGTGTAACTCCTGGGTTTTGGCTAAGTAATTTTGGGGGGAGCTGGTGAAGCCCTGGGGCCTGGTTAAGTGAGGAAGGACAGAGACGAGGAGCTGTCCTGGCATGGACCCAGCCCTAGAAGTCAGTGCCCCGGAGGAGGGCAGCTCCAGCTAGGACAAAGTGCTGGCAGTCCTTAAATCCGGGCCTGGTGAGGGGCCAGAGGGAAGGAGGCACAGAAAGCTTGAAAGTGCAGGAAGAAGCTGTCAGACCTGAACTCCAGACCATCAGCCCCCTCTGATCTAGACCTTGGGAGATGTGCTTGGGGCAGCGTTACCCTCCTTGGTGTGTGTGGGGGCTCCCGTATCCCCACTCAGTTCCTCCTCTCTAGTCCTGAGTGCAGAGTTAACTGAAATTCTAAACCACCAAACGGCGGAATGGCTCCCTCTTCCAGCCATGGCACCTGGGCCAGAAAAAAGAGGAGGCTTCAGAGGAAGGCGGGCACCACCGAGGTCCAATTCAGAATAAAGCTTTTCATAATGGAGCTGAAGCGAGCCTGGTTTGGGGCGGTTCCCGAAGCGGGTCAGGCCGCGGGTTCCTTTGCCTGGTCCCCCAAGGGCTCCTCTGAGGTTCCAGGGCAGCTTCCTGTCGTGGGCCTTACCCCCTCGCCCCACGGGCGAGCCCCTGTCTTCAAGCCCGTGTTAAAGATCAGGGACTTTGAACTTTCCCCAGATCTGTAAAGAGCGGCCCCTTGGGAACAGAAACGCCCCCAACTCGCTTCCCCGGGCCCGGATTTTAGATTACCCCCACGCCACGGCCCAGCCTCCTGCTACTCCCCTGGCCGCGAGAGCCACGCCGGACCCTTCTCCCTGGGACCCCTGGACTCCCTGGTCCCGGCCGGGTGGCGCCGAAGGTACTTACAGCCCGGCCCGCCCAGGTGGTAGCGCCCCCGCGGCTACCGTAATTCCCCTACGTGCGGCGCCTCCTGTCGGCGCGGAATAGACCAGTCCCGCGCCGCAGCTCTGGTTCGCCTTGCCCCGCAAGTCCCCTGGGGCTTTGGCGGTCTTGGCACACAGGGGAGGAGACTCTGGATCCTAGGTGAGTCTCACAGGGAAGCGGAGGCTGGCTCCGGACGGAGGTGGGTCTGAGCACCAGGACCCCTCTGAATTAATAAACCCCAAGTCGAGGTTCCCACGCTGTGCCATTCCTGCGGTGGGTATCGAGGGGCCTCACTGCCTCTGCCTCCATTTACTCGAGGGCAGGGGTATTCTGGAGGCGCCTTGGCGCCCCGGATGTTTGGGAGGTTCGGCGGACTCTGCCTCAACCCGGAGTCGGTCCCAAGCAGAAAAGCCCTCTCGGGGCCGGCAGGGGGCGCCAGAGGCTGCGCCTCGGGCAGTCTGGGCAGCCTGGGCACCGGTTGGGGGTAGGGTTGGGGGAGGACGGTCAGCCCGGGAGAGGCTCTGGCCTGCCTTAATGGAAGACTGGGAAATGGAGGTCAAATTCCTTAGTAATCTTCCTCAGGTTTAGGGGAGTTCTGGGGGTATTACTATTCCTCTGCTACTTCGCCAAGGTCCAGGCATACTCTCACCTAGCAGTCATCCTGTGATATATTTCTAGAGACCTGGCCAGTGCCCTCTTTGCACGGATGGAGAGATTGAGGCCCAGTGGGGAAGGGGAAAGGTAGGTGGAGTCTAGAACCAGGTCTTCTGAGACTCAAACATGTGCCCTCTTCCACTATTCCTTCCCAAGGAGCCTTCTATGTGGTACCAGGAAATGGAGTACCCGGGGGGTCTACCCCATCCCATGTTGCAATGCTGGGGCTCCAGGGTCATTTGTGTAGGGCATGGACAGGAGGTGAAGTTCATTGTGGTGGTCCTTCCCTCTTTCTAGCACTTCGTCCCAGCCTTGGGCATCCCAGCTATGACTACTTTCTGGCTCCTAGGGCCTGTGCAGGGGCCTAACCTGGAGAGAGGTTCTTGGTGTCTCTGCACAGGGTAGAGCCTTAGGCCAGACTCTGACTCCAGTTGGGCCTCAGAACCCAATGGACAAGGGGTGAGGCCCGGGCCTAGGGGAAGGGAGTAGCCGGGCGGGCCGGGTAGAGTGAGGAGAGCAGCCTGGCAGAGCTGCCCTGCCCTGGCTGGCCTGCCCACGCATGCAGCCTCCACCCCTGGTTTTTTAAGGTGGTAGGTGGGGCCTTTTGAGACCAGAAAGCTTCCAGGGCAGCTTAGCCCTGGTGGAGAACCCCTGGTAGGGGCCCTTCAGCCGGAGAGCCCCAGGCCTGCATCCTTTCTTGGACAGGGACATCCTTCTTCCATCCAGACCAGGCTGGGGTTCCAACCTGTTGTGGGCCAGGGATGTCTATGGGATCCCTGAGATGACTTCTTTTTTGGGGCTGGGAAGGTGGTGCTGAGGGAGAATGGGGGGAGGTCTCTGTATTCGACTCCATTATTCATGAGCCTCAGCATCTGGTTTCTGGGTATCAGTTTCAACAAGCCAGCCCTGACTCATGAGCCTGGAGCTGGGGCTGGGCTGGGGAGGAGCCCCTCCTTAGGGAGTCAGGGGCCAGGACCTCTTGGGTTTGCTCCTGAGCTGTTTTAGCTCCCTGCTGTAAGGAGGGGGTGGAAACCCAGAAGTGGGCCCAGACTCCCTACTACCCTGGTGCAGGGGCTGGGGGCTCCTTTCCTCTCCTCGCTCTGTACTCTTGGCCCTGGGGCAGGGCCCTGGTCCTCAGGCAGCAGCATGACACAGGGAAGCCCTGGCCCAGCCCCAAGGGTCCCCACTTGATGCAACCTGGTTACCCCATGCCAGTGGGATCCCTCTAAGCTGGCTTTGGAATCTGTCTTGTGACCAAGAAGGTGGTCCTCAAGGGCTTCCTGCCCAAACCAATACTTAGCTGGTCTCCATGTCCAGCCCCAACCCTGTACCTAAGGCACAGGGGCCTCCATTTCCCAAGTTACCAGCTGGTGACTCTGGGGCAAGTCACTTACTCTCTGCAGGCCTTAGTTTCTCCCTCTGTTAAATGGGGATAGTAACAATATCTCCTCCTTAGAGACTTTGAGAAGAATGAATGAGATTTGCTGCCTAAAATGAGATTTGCTGCCTGGGCCAGGTGTGGCACTTGGGAATGCTTAGTGCAAAGAAAGTAGCTTCTGTCTGTGGGGCAGCAGTGGTGACAGGGATCCCAGAAAAGACACCCAGGGTTTGAGGTGGAAACTCACCTGTCTGGGGCCAGTAGGCCCAAGGTCATGGATGTCAGGAGAGAGAATTTTTTTTTTTTTTGCAGTTTCTGGCCGGGGCTGGGTTTGAACCCACCACCTCTGGCATATGGGGCCAGCGCCCCACCCCTTTAAGCCACAGGCACCACCCTAGGAGAGAGAACCTTTAAGGGATCTCCCTTCCTGCCTCAGCCACCTTCCCTATCCCCTCCCTCCCTCATGGAGCATGAAGACTATTCCTCCACTTTCCGTCAGCCATTCCTTGATCTAATCTATAGTGAGTGCACCTAGTGTGTGTCACCCTGGTCTAAGTGCTGAGGACACAGGGTAATCCAGACAGCCAAGTGCCCTGGCCTAGAGAGAACATCCTAGCAGAGAAGAATGATAATAGAATGTACAAGGAAATAAAGTAATTTCAGGAGGTAATAAATGCTAAAAAGGAAAAAAAATTAACTGAAAGGGAATGAGAGTGGGAGCATAAGTGGCTATTTTTTTTTTTTGAGAGGAGGGGGAGGGCCACCATGGGGAGGCAACATTTAAGTTGAAGCTGATGCCAGCTGTTTGAAGACCAAGGGTGCATGGACTTCAAGACAGAGAGAGGAGAGAGGTGAAGGGCCTGAACATGGTGGGCTGCAGGGAGGATGGCAGGCCAGCATGGAGACTCCCATGTGGACCACCATGCAGGACCAGCTAGGTGGTAAGGTGGGAGCCAACCCTGGTGGGACTTTGTTCTGATCAAGACATGAAGTTGTAGTTTTCAAAAATCTGACTGTGGTATGGACAGTGGATGACTTTCTAGAGCAGAGGTGTCCCCTGAAGCTCCCAGTCACTGATAAACCACTGCCCCGCTCAAAGCCATCTCACAGACCCTTGTCCCCTGTCCCACTCTGCACTCTCTGTCCCTATGGAACCACATACAGGAGGAGCTGTCTAGAGAAGGCAGACAGCATGTCCCCTCAATCCCATGAGGATAGAGGAGTGTCCCAAGGAGGCCATTCCAGATCCCTGGAGTCGCAGGTCTGAGTTTCAGCCCTGCCTGTGGACTTTTATGTCTCTTTATGTCACTTTATGCCCTCCCGGTGGATGAAGACCACCCTGCTTGCCCTCCCTTCCTGGAAATGAGCGTCAACACATTCAGACAATCCCAGATTTCTGGGGCGAGCACCCTCTTGCTCTGTGCTGAGCGCCCCCTGGCGGTAGGGACTCCGCTTGGAGCCTCGGGGACCACACGGAAAGCCGAGTTGGGCGCCGGGTTTTCCTGACGTCCCCGCCTCACCCAAGCCCCGGGGGGCTGCAAGAAGACCACCCCTCCTCCCTCTCCACCGGCCCGCCTTCCGCCCATGGCGCCGACCGGAGGTCACCGTGGCCCCACTGCCCTGCCTGCACCTCTGCTTGGGGAGTGGGAGCGGGGTCCCCGGGCTCTTGGGCGGAGTCTCCGGGGCTGTGGGCGGGGCTGAGCGCCGGTCTGGGGCGCCGCAGCAGGAGTCGGAGCGAAGAGGGGTGTCCCTGGATGGGGTTGGGGTCCGAGGACCCGAAGGGGATGTGTCTCCGTCCCGCCTCCCGGCTCTGTGCCTGCGTTCAGAGCGCTCCCTCGGGGGTCTCTAGAAGGGAAGGAGGGCCCCCCGGCGTCCGCGTGGGGGGCGGGATGGGCGCGGGCGCTCCCGGGGCCGGGAGGGCGGGGCGGCCGCGAGCTTGCGGGGGGGCTGTCCCCGGCCCGGCCCTGCCCTCCGGGGTCCCCGCGCGCTCGGCCGGGGGCGGGCGCGGCCGCACAATGGCAGGAAGCGGGGCTCCGCGCTTTGTCCGGCGGGCGGCACAGACCGCTGTTTCCTCCTGCCGCCATGGGGACAGGCCTCGGCGTCTCTGGGCGCCGGGCGGCCTCCAGACCTGGTCCCGGGTTGTCCTCCCGGGACCCCGAGCCCTACTGGGCAGGGGGTCGTTCCCGCAACGGTGAAGGCCAGGTACGGAGGCGTGGACAGGGCCCTGCGCGAGGATGCGGGGGCGGGGTGCGCGTGTCTGTGGACCCCTTGGTCCCTGGAGGCTGCCCCCGGGAGGGGGGCTGGGGAATAGAGCCAGGGTGACCGAGCCCCCTACCTGGGCTGCACACAGTGGGGGCGGGGACCTGGGGCCCCGAGGTGTGCTCCACCCCCACCCGGGTGACCCAAGGAGCTGGTCTGCGGAGATGCCCCCGCCACCCTCTGGCCTTTTGTGTCTGAGGCTGCCTCCGGACGCACCTGTGGGTCCCAGGCCCTACACTGGGGCCACCCCTCCTCCTTTCCTTCCTCAGCCCTGGCCCTGCCCACACCCCTCCACCTACCACAGTGGCCTGTTTCTCCTGCCTCTGGCCCCAGCCCTGTGTGAGGGAGGAAGACTGGCTCCCGTACTCCCAACCACATGGGGGTGACCGTTATCATATCCCCAAAGGGGCCACCACTCTGTTCTTTGTAAAACTGCTATTTTTGAAGCTGCAGTGTGACCAGGCCCTCCCCAGGAGGTGGGCTCTCCCCTCCCTTGGGTTGAGGCCTGGGAACGTCCCCAGCCCTGCTGCCCTCAGAAGTTGGATGTGGTTGGCAGGCAGGAAGGCAGGAGAGGGAACACATGGGTCTGAGAGGGGCCCGGGAGTCTGGCTTTGGGAGTGGGCCTCCCTGCCTTAGTCCTGTAGAGACCCCTGCCCCTGGAGGGAGCTGGGGAGAACCTGTAGCTTGGAGCGGGGCTCTGCCCATCCTAGCCTTCTCAGCCTCTTCGTTGGGCTTAGGGTTCTCCCAGGGGGTTTCAGGAATGTCATCCTCAGCCAGGCCTGCTCAGTTAAGTCTGGAAATACCTGGTGCAGGTCCCGGGCCTGACCCAGGGGCCCTGTTGACCCTGAGCCCAGAACTGCTGAGAGTGAGAGTTGCCTACGTAGTTGTAGTAGTGACAGCAGCCCTGGAGATGGTGACGGCAAAGCTGCTCACAGTTCTGGGAAATCGAACTCCAGAATCTCTGAGGGAGCCTGCTGCCTCCTGGGGTTGGGGCTCGTGACAAGTGCTTCATGTTTGTTGACTACTGAGTCTGTCACCAGGAGTGGATGTGTGTGTGGACTCTGCTGTCTGGGTATTGTGCTGGTTTAAAAAACAAGATTATGGCACAGAATCACAGACTTGGACTGGAAATGTCCTAGAGACTCTCCTCCCCAGAACCCCCTACTGGGAGGCCAGGGCGTGTGCAGCCTACCTAGCACCCGCTCAGGGAAGCTGTCAGGAAGATCTCAAGGGGGAAGCTTGAGCCAGGGTGGCTGGACTCAGGGCATGAGACAGGTACCCAGTTGGCAGACTGAGGGGCTCCTGGGAAGACTGGTCCAAGTGGTACATGGCCCTTCCTTAGATTCATTCTTTTTTTTTTTTTTTTTTGTAGAGACAGAGTCTCACTTTATGGCCCTCGGTAGAGTGCTGTGGCCTCACACAGCTCACAGCAACCTCCAACTCCCGGGCTTAAGCGATTCTCTTGCCTCAGCCTCCCGAGTAGCTGGGACTACAGGTGCCCGCCACAACGCCCAGCTATTTTTTTTTTGGTTGCAGTTTGGCCGGGGCCGGGTTTGAACCCACCACCCTCGGTATATGGGGGCCGGTGCCCTACCGACTGAGCCACAGGCGCCGCCCCTTAGATTCATTCTTAAGAGGGGAATCTTTGAATGTTGGGGTCCCAGAATCTGCAGAGACAGGCCCTTCTTAGTAGTGCCCTGGTTTTTTTTTTGTTGTTGTTGTTGTTTTTTCTTTTTTGAAACAGAGTCTCACTATATCACCCTCGGTAGAGTGCTGTGACTTCACAGCTCACAGCAACCTCAAACTCTTGGGCTTAAGCAATACTCTTAACTCAGCCTCCCAAGTAGCTGGGACTGCAGGTGCCCACCACAATGCCTGGCTATTTTTTTGTTGTAGTTGTCATCGTTGTTTAGCAGGCCCGGGCCAGGTTCGAATCCACCAGCCCCAGTGTATGTGGCTGGCACCGTAACCACTGAGGTACACGTGCCGAGCCAATGTGCCCTGGTTTTTGGTAAAGGCAGAAACCAGAAATAGCTGCAGTGGTTGAGGGAGCCCTTTCCTCTCCTTCAACCCCAGACAGTGCTACTGAAGACCACTCCCCTAGGGTGTGGAAGTGAGGGTGCCTGGCACTTAGGCTGCCATCAAGCACCCACACAAGTCAACCCCCTTCTTAGCCAAGGGACATGCTGGGTACCATTTCTGTGCCCTGTTCCCTTTCCTGCCTGATGGAGGGGTGGAGGGACACGGGAGCCCCTGTGGTGCCTGTGGCTCAAGTGGCTAAGGTGCCAGCCACATACACCTGAGCTGGTGGGTTCGAAGCCACCCTGGGACTGCCAAACAACAATGATGGCTGCAACCAAAAAGCCGGGCATTGTGGCGGGCGCCTATAGTCCCAGCTACTTGGAAGGCAGAGGCAAGAGAATCGCTTGAGCCCAGGAGCTGGAGGTTGCTGTGAGCCGTGATGCCACAGCACTCCACCAGGGTGACAGCTTGAGGCTCTGTTTCAAAAACAAACAAGAAAAAAACCCTGGTGATGTCCCCCTGTCTCTCTGTCCCTGGCTGACCTGAGGCTAGCCTCCCAATCCATCTCTCTCTTTCCAGAGACCCAAGAGAGGATGTGAATGTGGTTAATTCTGGGATCTTGAGCTACACACACTGGCTTCTAGGCCTGACTCTGCTGGCCGTGTGACCTTAGACAAGTTACTTAATCTCCCTGAGCCTCATTTGCCTCTTGTGTAAAATAGGTACAATAACAGCCCCTACCTTGTGGGATGAGAGAAAATGACAATGACGCATGTAATGCCCTCAGTGCAGCCTTGGTATGTCATGACCACGTTGCACATGGAGCCCAGACTTTTCCAGGCCTCTTCACCCTCCTGTCTTCACTTACCTTCTCTACTGTCCAGGCCATCCTCACTCTGTCAGCTTGGAAATCTCTAACTGGGTTTTTGCCATCCAAAAACTCTCTAGTGCCTGTCCACTGCTTTAATTTATGTATATATATGTATATATATCTTTTGTTGTTGTTGTTGAGACAGCGTCCCAACCTATGCCCTGAGCAGAGTGCAATGGGGTCATAGCTCATTGTAACCTCAGACTCAGGCAGTGGCCATCCCACTGCCTCAGCCTCCAGAAGTTGCTGGGGTTACAGGCACTCGCTGTGGTGCCTGGCTGGGTTTTTCATTTTTTTATAAGTCAGGGTCTCACTCTCTCAGGCAAGTCTTGAACTCCTGAGCTGAAGCAATTCTCCCTCCTCAGCCTCCCACAAAGCTGGGATTATAGGCGTGAGGCACCGCACCGGCAATATATGTATTTTTTTGAGATCGAGTCTTATTTTGTCACCCTCAGTAGAGTGCTATGGTGTCATAACTCACAGCAACCTCAAAACTCTTGGGCTCAAACGATCCTCTTGCCTCAGCCTCCCAAGTAGCTGGGATTACAGGCATATGCCACCATGCCTGGCTAATTTTTCTATTTTGAGTAGAGATTGGGTCTTGCTCTTGCTCAGGCAGGTCTTGAACTCCTGAGCTCAGGCAATTCACCCACCTGGGCCTCCCAGGGTGCTGGGATTACAGGTGTGAGCCCCCATGCCTGGCCTTGCTTTAATTAATAAACTTTTAATTAAAGTATTTAATTGGTTTTGGGGCTGACTAGGTGTGGGGGCAACAATGTGAAACAGGCAGCCTATCAGGTGGCAGGAAATCCCAGGGAGAGAAAGGGAGTGTGGCGTGACTTAGAAGGAGCAGAAAGTGACTTGGAGCCAAGGTCTGCAGTAGGGGAGGGCAGGCAGGGAGCTGGGCTTTTCTCTCTCTGAGGGAAAAGCATCTGGGGTCAGGGCCAGGGTCAAGGTGGAGCGCCCCTGAAGGGACATGTCTGAGGACAGCCAGCAGGCCAGCAATGGGGCAGAGGAAGCAGGATGAGAGATCACCGGGTGGGGTGACCCTAACTCTAACCCTCACCTGACCCCTGTGGGCTTTTATTCAGAGCGAGAGGGGAGCCATTGGAGAGTCTTGAGTAGATATAATGTGACTCCTGTTCGAACAGGGGCCACTTTGGCTGCCCATGGAGAACAGATGGGGAAGGTGAGGCCGGTTTTGAAGTCATTGTCACCCAGCTGAGAGATAGCAGTGTCCTGAAGAGCAGAGGCTGAGCTATGGCTACAGATGCTAAAGGGGAGCCGAGGGAATATCTGGACTCATGGATGGGGATGTGAAAGAAAAAGTTAAGGGTGATGCCAAAGTTTTTGTCCTAATGTATTAGTTTCCAGAGTAGTTGTAACAAATTAACACCAATTGGCTTTAGAGCAACAGAATTATTCTCTCCCAGTTCTCTAGCCCAGAAGCGTGACATCCAGGTGTCAGCAGGGATTGCTCCCTCTGAAGCCTCTCCAGGAGGTTCCTTCCTTGTCTCTCCCAACTTCCAGGGGCCCCAGATGTTCCTTGGCTTGTAGGTGCATCATTCCGGTCTCTGCCTCTGTTGTCATGTGGCCCTCTTCCTGTGTGTCCTGTCTCCGCACCTCCTCTCCACTTCTTAGAATGACAATAGTCATGTGCTTACTGCAGACCCTGTGATTACATACTCCCTATGACTAAATCCTGACTACATCTGCAATGACCCTGTTTCCAGATAAGGCCACATTCTGAGGTACTGAGGGTTAGGAATTACTGTACCTTTTGAGAGGACACAGTTCTCTCAAAAGCAACTAGGAGGAATTGCTATTAATTGTGTTGAGATAGAGGGAGCTTCGGGGGAATTCTGCTCAGGAACTCGTGGACATGTTGAGCTTGAGCTGCTTGTTAGAATCCAAGCGGAGAAGCCAGGCACAGTGTCATCTGCCTGCAGTCTTAGCTGCTAGAGAGGCTGAGGTGGGAGGAGTGCGTGAGGCCAGGAGTTCAAGACTAGCCTGGACAACATAGTGAGACCTCCATTTCATTTTTTTCCTTTTTTTTTTTTTGAGGTGAAGTCTCACTATGTGGCCCTCAATAGAGTGTCATGGCGTCATAGCTCATAGCAACCTCAAACTCTTGGGCTTAAGCGATTCTCTTGCCTCAGCCTCCTAAGTAGCTGGGACTACAGGCACCTGCCACAATGCCCGGCTATTTTTTGTTGTGGTTGTCATTGTTGTTTAGCTGGCCTGGGCCAGGTTCGAACCTGCTACCCTGGGTGTATGTGGCCGGCACCCTACCCACTGAACTATGGGTGCTGCTGAGACCCCCATTTAAAAAAAAAAAAGAAAGAGAATTCAAGCAGACAGTCGGGAAGCTTGGTCTGGGCTCCTAGGAGAGGTTCCAACTGGAGATTTAACTTTGGGAACCCTCTGCATGGAGAAAGTGTTTCAAGTCAGGAGACTAGAGAGTCAATGGAGAAAAAAATGAGAAGCAGTGCTGGACAGAGAAATGAACCCGAAGCAGCGGAGGGGGCTCGGCGCCCGTACCACACTGGTTATGGCACCAGCCACATACACCGAGGCTTGCCTGTTGGAGCCCAGCCCAGGCCTGCTAAACAACAATGACAACTGCAACAAAAAATAGCCAGGCGTTGTGGTCGGCGCCTGTAGTCCCAGCTACTTGGGAGGCTGAGGCAAGAGAATCGCTTAAGCCCAAGAGTTTGAGGTTGCTGTGAGCTATGACACCACAGCGCTCTACTCAGGGCGACATAGTGAGACTCTGTCTCAAAAAAAAAAAAAAAAAAAGGAAGCAGCAAAGGGGACAGAGAGGCCAGAAGCGGGCCAGGAGAGCTTGAGGTCCTGGGGACCGCAGAGGAAGGCTGTTTCAAAGAGGGCCTTTGTGTCAAATGCTGAGTCCTGTGGGAACAGCCCACAGATGTGGTAACATGGAGGACACTGATGGCCACAGATGAGTGAGTATAGTGTGACAGTGAGGGGCTGAACACCTGACAGAGAAGTCCCCTCTGGCAGCCATCAGATGAATCACTGATGTAGGCAAAAGTCGTGAAGGTATGCTGAAGCACTTGAGTTTGGGATTACTGGGGAACACGGCATCTCAAAGTGTCACGGCACAAATTACTTAATAACTCAGAGAATAAGGGATTTTACAAGGTACAGCGAGATTCCCAAAAGATCCTGCATCTTGGGCACACTGACAAAAGCACAAAGTCAGCTCTGTGGTGTTCCTGCACAAACGCTTAGTCTGAAACTCTCTGCGGACGGCCAGACAAGTCCACACTGAGAGCCTTTGCACTGGACTGCCGGCTTGGACACTTCAAAAGTGTCAGTGTCGTAGAAGATCAAAAATAAAAGGGAGAATTCAGCTTGGCACCCAGACCACAGTGGTTATGGTGCCAGACACATAACACTAAGGTTGGCGGGTTTGAACCTGGCCTGGGCCTCCTAAACAACAATGACAACTGCAACAAAAAATAGCTGGGCCTTGTGGTGGACGCCTGTAGTCCCAGCTACTTGGGAGGCTAAGGCAAGAGAATTGCTTAAGTCCTAGAGTTTTGTTTGTTTGTTTTGTTTTTTGAGGCAGAGCCTCAGGCTGTCACCCTGAGTAGAGTGCTGTGGCGTCATCACTCATAGCAACTGCCAACTCTTGGGCTCAAGCAATCCTCTTGTCTCAATTTTTCTATTTTTTTTAGTTGTCCTGGGCCGGGTTCGAACCTACCTTCTTCAGTGTATGTGGCCAGTGCCCTGTTGACTGAGCTACAGGTGCCGCCAGCCCAAGAGTTGTTGAGGTTGCTGTGAACTCTGACGCCATGGCACTCTACTGAAGGCAGCTTAGTGAGACTCTGTCTCAAAAAAAAAAAAAAATGGGCTTGGCACCTGTGGCTCAAGTGGCTAAGGCACCAGCCACATAAACCTGAGCTGGTGGGTTCAAATCCAGCCCAGGCCCACCAAACAATGATGGCTGCAACCAAAAAATAGCCAGGTGTTGTGGCGGGCACCTGTAGTCCCAGCTACTTGGAAGGCAGAGGCAGGAGAATTGCTTGAGCCCAGGAGTTGGAGGTTGCTGTGAGCTGTAATGCAACAGCACTCTACCCAGGGCGACAACTAGAGGCTCTGTCTCACAAAAAAAAAAAAGGGAGAATTTTTTTTTTTTTTTGTAGAGACAGAGTCTCACTTTATGGCCCTTGGTAGAGTGCCATGGCATCACACAGCTCACAGCAACCTCCAACTCCTGGGCTTAAGCGATTCTCTTGCCTCAGCCTCCCGAGTAGCTGGGACTACAGGCGCCCTCCACAACACCCAGCTATTTTTTGGTTGCAGTTCAGCCAGGGCCGGGTTTGAACCCGCCACCCTCGGTATATGGAGCCAGCGCCCTACTGACTGAGCCACAGGCGCCACCAGGAGAATTTGTTTTTTAAAATAATCATCAAGCTCAAAATTATAAAGGGGAATTACTTCTTAAAGGGATAAATAGAAATAACCTAATCACACACAAACCTTGATTGGGCCCTATATGGGGAACAATTTCTGTGGAGGACATTTTTTTTTTTTTTTTTTTTTGAGACAGAGTCTCATTATGTTGCCTTTCGTGGAGTGCTGTGGCATCACAGCTCTCAGCAACCTCAAACTCTTGGGTTTAAGAGATTCTCTTGCCTTAGCCTCCCAAGTAGCTGGGACTACAGACGCCTGCCACAACGCCAGGCTATTTTTTTCTTGTAGCTGTCATTGTTGTTTAGTAGGCCCGGGCCAGATTGGAACTTGCTAGCCCTTTGTCCGTGGCCTAACCACTGAGCTACAGGCGACAAACCTCTGTGGAGGACATTAAGTTGGAGAAATGCGGGTATTGACTAAAGATGGGCTATATGCCAAAGTTCAGTTTCCTGAATGCCATGGTGGTGTGGGGTTTTGTAGGAAGACATCGTTGCTCTTTGGTGATGGCATGATTTCTGCACCAGAGGCAAGAGGTACTGAGAGAAGGAGAAAGAAGCAAGAAATATTAACAGCTGGGAAATCCAGAAGGGTGTGTGGATGTCATTGTGCTATTTTTTCTTTTTCTTAAGACAGAGTCTTACTTTTTTTTTTTTTTGCAGTTTTGGCCAGGGCTGGGTTTGAACCCACCACCTCTGGCATATGGGGCCAGCACCCTACTCCTCTGAGCCACAGCCACCACCCTATTTTTTCTTTTTTTAAGACTGAGTCTTACTCTGTCTCTTGGACGAGAGTTGCAATGGCATCGAAACAGCTCACTGCAAGCCTCAACTCCTGGGCTCATGCAATTCTCTTGCTTCAGCCTCCCGAGTAGTTTGGGACTACAGGCACGAGCCACCACTCCTGGCAGTAATGCTATTCTTATAACTTTCTGTAGGTTTGGAATATCTTTAAACAAAATTTGGGGAAAGTAAATTAATGAGACTGAGAGGAGAGCTAGAAGGTTGTGAGGACAGATGCCTATCTTAGCAGTTAAAAAAAAAAAAAAAAAAGAGGGGCGGTGCCTGTGGCTCAAAGAGTAGGGCGCCGGTCCCAAATGCCGGAGGTGGCGGGTTCAAACCCAGCCCCGGCCAAAAAACACACACACACACACACACACACACACAAAAAAAAAAGAGCAGCAGTTGCTGGAGGGTGAGTTCAGGCTTGTGTGACATGGGGAATGCTCCAGTTGAGGGGAGACGTGGTGACATAGGAGAGTTGCAGGGGCAGGGAGGAAGGGCTGGTCTCGATTGGAGCAGGGTGCTATCCTTCTGATAGCTTCCATTTCCCGGGAAAAGTAGGAGGCAAGTAGTTAGTGGAGAGCGAGTCAGGGTGGGCTGTGGGAGGGCAGAGAAGATAGGAGATAGTCACTTGTGAGGAGCAGGGGAGAGTGGACGGCTAATAGGGTCAGTCCAGGCTCCAGTCACCAAGCAGTGGTCCATGCCCAGTGACACTGACCACTCCTTCGGCTCCTCCGTAACTCCTTCATGTGGTGTCTGTAGGAACCCAGGTAGGTCTAGCTGCAGAACAAGGCATAGGGTTTGCCAGAGCTCAGGGCCTTCTCGTTCCAATACCAAGAGCAGCCCAGGGTTTGTTATTTGGGGCTCTTCCTGCATCCCAGGACTGTGGTTATTCCCTGCAAGTCTTCTCAAAGGCAGGGCCTTGCTGGTCTCTGCATCCCTGGGAACGGATGCATAGTAGGTGCTTGGGGAGTGCTCACCAGGTGTCAGGAAGCCTGAGGCACCCCGTGGAGAATGGCTGGACCGTGAGGGCAGTCCAGAGCCCCACCACCCTACAGCAGTCTGGATGCCAGGAACATCTGCCTGTGGCCCGGTGAGGCCCAGCCCGAGCCACTGCCTATCCTTCCCCCTAGGTATGCCACCACACCGACTGCCAGCAACTCCACCGCCAAGGCCCTCTCAATCTCTGCGAGGCCTGTGACAGTAAGTTTCACAGCGCCATGTATTATGACGGGCACGTCCGCTTCGACCTACCCCTGCAAGGTGAGCATGGGAGGGGGCCCCCAGAGCTCACATACTAGCTCTGAACCCCATGTCTGTGGGGATACTGTCTTGGTAACTGCTGGAACCCTGACAGGGCCATCAGAAGGACAAGAGCCCATTGTCAAAAATAAAACCCAAGTGTGTTGCTGTTCCTTTTGTTCTACAAGTATTTTAGCAAAAGAAAGATCAGGGGACTGCTGGGCTGGAGGCGAGCCTTTCTCTACCAGGTCCTGTATTCTCACCTGTAGCTGCCCCTGCCCCTTTCTTTACAGTTCTGCCTGTCCCCAGGACAGGGGACCTCTGGGCCAGTCCCTCAGGCCAGCCTCTTGGTCTATCAGAGGCAGTGTGGGGCAAGCGTGTGCAGGTCAGAAGGAACTTGTGGCAGGAAATGAGGAGCCCTGCTGCTAAGTAGGGCTCCGGACCAGGCCCACTGACAGCTGGCTGTGTGGGGGTGGCTTACAGGCACCCAGGCCCATGGGAAAATACCAAACACCTCCTTCCCAGCTGACCAAAAGGACAGAAGGAGTCTCCCCCTCTGCCAGGGTCCCCTTGTGGCTTCAGGTGCGGTCACATCAGTGAGGAAGGGGAGGCCTGAAAGGGTTGCCCACAGACTTTGGTCCCTTCCCACAACAATCTCCAAGGCAGGCTTCATCATCTTTATCTTGTGGAAGGGTAAACTGAGGCAATAGGTGGGTTTATATTAAGGGCAGCCATCCCCTGGGGTTTGCAAGGTGGATAGCAGTGCCTCAGCCCCTGTCCTCACACTACTGAAGGGTCTTAGCTACCCTGTGGGGGGTTCTGTGGTCCCCTGGAGACAGCCATGTGGGAGGCCGAGGAGGGGCCCGGGAGAGAGCAGATGCAGCCTCCACCCACTTTCCTTCAAAGGCTCTGTCCTGGCCCGGAATGTGTCCACCCGGTCATGTCCCCCACGCACCAGCCCTGCAGTGGACTTGGAGGAGGAAGAGGACATCTCCGTGGACAGCAAAGGGTAGGTGAGGGGTCGGTGGGCAGAACAGATATGGTGGGGCAGTCCTGAGTCTCAGTTTTAGATGGGAGGTCCAGGGACAAGATGCTTTGGTGCTTTCCCTTGATTTCTGGGCCAGCCTGCAGGGTGTCTGGGATCAGGCAACACCCCACTAGGTACCATGGGATGTGACTACTGTATTGGCCACCAGAGGGTGCACAACCCCATTGTGGGCCAGGCCACTATGCACCTGTTACCTGTCGCCTGGGGTGAGCGAGTGGGGTGGAGCAACAAAGGCCCCACTAATGTCCCACACTGGTAAGGACCCACCCAGACCCCCCACCTCTACTTTCAGGGACCGGAAGAGTACAGGCTTGAAACTCTCCAAGAAGAAGGCCAGGAGGAGATACACAGATGTAAGGAGCCCACAGGGCTGGCAGATAGGAGCTCCCAGAGAGCCGCCTACCCCATGCCCTTTTCTTCCCCTGAGGCTGGGCCTCTCTGCTCTGAACTCCAGAAAGAGGGATGGGCTTTGTAGTCAGTGTTCCTCCCTTGCCACCCTGTGCCACAGCCTGGATGTCCCCCTTTGCCGAAGTGGGAGATTCTCCAAAAGTTCCTTCAGCGTGAGGGATGCTGGGGGGCCTCCCAGGAGGGAGGAGAGCTGGGGACTGCCGGCCTTCACTTTCCTGCTGGGGTTCCCATCCTGGACCATAGGGTGGGGAGTGGCCGTGGAGAGACTAAGATCCTGTCTCTTCTCAGGACCCTAGCAAGGAGTGCTTCACCCTGAAATTTGACCTGAATGTGGACATTGAGACAGAGATTGTGCCAGCCATGAAGAAGAAGTCTCTGGGGTACGGTCCGGTGGTGCAGGGGGCAGGCAGGTGTGGCCTCCCACATCAGGGGCTCCAGGCCTCTGCAGGTGTGACTGCATGTGTCTGTGTGGTCTGAGTGATCAAGTCCCCACCTGTGGGCAGACCTATGTGGGTATGGACACCATCTCCAGGGACGTGACTGGGTCTGTGTGCCTCTGCATTCTGCTCCTGCATGTGGGGCCCAGGCCTGGGTATGGACAGGTGGTGATAGGTCTGCTCTGGAGTGCAGACATGCCTGTGTGAGAACCTCTGTGGGTAGGTGACTGCACACCTGCTTGTGGTCCTATGCCACCTCCCTTTTCTGTTGGGAAGGTGGGGAGCTGGGGCTGTGGGTGGGGTGGGGTAAGGGCTCATGTGATTGCCCCTCTAACCTATACACTTCCTGTCCTGGGGGCAGGGAGGTGCTGCTGCCAGTATTTGAAAGGAAGGGCATCACACTGGGCAAAGTGGACATCTACCTGGACCAGTCCAACACACCCCTGTCCCTCACCTTTGAGGCCTACAGGTTCGGAGGACATTACCTTCGGGTCAAAGGTGAGCAGCTGGCTACAAAGGTGAAGGCTGGGCTGGCTAGGCAGGGTGGCTGGCACCTGACATGGCCTCCCAGAGCTCAGGTTCTTATTGGCCATGGCCCTGAGCAGGCTCATTACCATACAGGTGTCCCTGCCGGGCGCTGGTGGCAGGTGCTGGCAGGGTGGAGCTGCGAGGGGAGGGAGGGTGGGCAGGCCTTGGTTTGGATCCTTAAGGGAGAGAGGACTGGGGTACTGAGGACATCTTGTTGCCCCCACACACTGCCTCAGCCAAGCCAGGGGACGAGGGCAAGGTGGAGCAGGGAGTGAAGGACTCCAAGTCTCTGAGTCTGCCTATCCTACGGCCGGCTGGGCCAGGGCCCCCTGTGCTGGAGCGTGTGGACCCCCAGAGCCGCTGGGAGAGCCTGGATATCTTGGTGAGGAGGAGGGGTCTTCCTCAAGGGGAAAGTCACCCTGCACCCCTCACTGCCCACTCATTGGGGCTTTAATTGCCCCTTTGGCAAAATGGGGCTGTGAGAATGGGACCCTGTCTACCTGGATCAAACCATAGTTCAAGGTGATTGGTCTTTGAAGTCTTCTAGTAACCAGGAGTCTGAGTGTGTGTGTGTGTGTTGAGCATTTGTGCCAGGGAGTACGACTGTATGTGTGAGTTTGTGCATTTCAAAGTGCGTTTGAGTGTGTTAGTATGTTTCCCTCACTTCATCATGCTTGTGACTGAGGGACGACGGTCCAGGTGTATCTCCCTGGACTTGCCAGCCCCCCAGAGCATGTTTGGGTCTTGGGAGAGGTGGCAGCCTGGGGCAGGTATGCAGGGACCCTCCAACATCCCAGGCTGGCCTGAGATCCTGGAAACCCGCCTTGGGGTGGGGCTGGGGTGGGTAGCCTGGCTTGACCACCCCTCCTTGGCCAGGCCCCCAGCCGCCGACGGAAAAACATGTCAGAGTTCCTGGGGGAAGCGAGCGTCCCGGGCCAGGAGCCCCCCACACCCTCCAGCTGCTCTCTGCCCAGCAGCGGCAGTGGCAGCACCAGCAGTGGGGGTGGTGACAGCTGGAAGAACAGGGCAGCCAGTCGCTTCAGTGGCTTCTTTAGCTCAGGCCCCAGCACCAGCACCTTTGGACGGGTATGTGGACTGTGGGACCTAGGACAGGGCAGCTGGCTGGTCCCAACCCTTGACTCCTACCCCTGACCCTGACCCTGAGTCTCCTTCCAGGAGGTAGACAAGATGGAGCAGCTAGAGGGCAAGCTGCATGCCTATGGCCTCTTTGGGCTGCCCAGGCTGCCCCGGAGGCTGCGCTTTGACCATGACTCCTGGGAGGAGGAGGATGACGATGAGGAGGATGAGGATGAGGACAGTGCCTGCCTGAGGGTGGAGGACAGCTGGAGGGAGCTCATTGATGGGCATGAGGTAAGTCCCACCCTTCCCCTCTCTTTGTCAAAAAGGGGGACAGCCCTTGAGAGGACCCAGTGGAACAGGCTACTGTTATCATTAGTCCACTTTGGGGAAACAATCTAGATGAAAATGGTGTGCTGCTTGGCTGTTTTAGTGGCAGAGGAGGGCTTAGAACTTGGGTGCCTTGACTGTGATGATCTATGTGATAGTAAAAGTGACACCCTTGCCCCTCTTGGGACCTCCATGTCCCATCAGGAAAACAAGTTGAAGGCTGGATTGCTTCTGACCATTGGCCATCTGGCTCCTGGTTGACCTTCCCTGCCCTCCCTCTAGAAACTGACCCGGCGGCAGTGCCACCAGCAGGAGGCGGTGTGGGAGCTGTTGCACACAGAGGTGGCTTACATCAGGAAACTGCGGGTGATCACCAATGTGAGTGGTCTCTCTCCAGGTGACCCCTCAGCTGAGTCTGGGCCTTTGCAGGAGCAGGTGCCTGACAATGAAGGGGGGCCAGGAAAGTGAGATAAGGGCTGTGCCCTGGGAGGGGACTTCAGGCAGCTGAACTGGCACAGGTGCGGCTCATTCACTCATTCTCTTAACGGCTATTACTGAACACCTGCCCGTGGCAGGGGCCCAGCAGCCCACACCCTAGGTGGGACAGAGTGGTCAGGCAGTGTAGGGATATCCACTGGGGAAGGAGTCGTCCCTGTTCTGGGGTTGGGGGTTCAAGGAAGGCTTCTTGAGGGGGAAAGGCAGAGGCTGAACCAAGGCAGAGGAGAGAATTCCAGGTGTGGTTGAAGGCCATTCTCCCCAGAGCTTGCGTGAGGCCAGGGCAGGGTGAGCCCCTGGTAGGCTCTAGGGGCTGGGCCTCCACATCCTCTACCCCTGGCTGCTTCAGGGCCCTTGAGAGGAGGGGGTGGAGGGGAGCCTAAGTGGGGCTTCAGGCTAGGGACTCCCACCGACTGCGGCATTCCCTGCCCCCACAGCTGTTTCTGTGCTGCCTTCTGAACCTGCAGGAGTCGGGGCTGTTGTGTGAGGTGCGCCTGGGCCAGGGGCGGCGGCGGGGGGCGCCCGGAGAGTGGGGCCTGGCCGGAGAGCCGCCTGGGGCTGGCCTGGCCGGGGTCGGGGCGTCCCGGGATGGGCCGGGCTGAGCCGGCCGAGCACACCTCCCACCCCGCGCAGGTGGAGGCCGAGCGCCTGTTCAGCAACATCCTGGAGATCGCGCGGCTGCACCGCGGGCTGTGGGGCAGTGTGATGGTACCGGTGCTGGAGAAGGCGCGGCGCACGCGGGCGCTCCTGCAGCCCGGGGACTTCCTCAAAGGCTTCAAGATGGTACGAGAGGGGCGGGGCGCAGGCGGGGGACACTAACGCAGGGCTGGGGCGCCCAGAAGGCTCCGTGACCCATCGCCTCTGCCCGTCCTCCCCAGTCTCCCCCGACCGGTAACCCTCTCCTCATGGCCCTGGTGGTCAAAAGCGAGGAGTTGTGAGGCGGTTGCCCGGGTTTGAGCCTGGACATCTGTCCTTGCTACCTGGCGGCGGGTGGCTCAGTTTCTTCTTCTGAATAGTAAGCTTGCTGTCCCCCTGGATGGTCGCCCGAGTGCAGTCAGGAAGCATGTGTGACGCGCCTGCACGGGCGGCCGGCTGGGGGCGCGCAGTAACCGGTGGTTCTGCTTGGCCAGTTCGGCTCCCTCTTCAAACCCTACATCCGATACTGCATGGAGGAGGAGGGCTGCATGGAGTACATGCGAGGCCTGCTGCGCGACAACGACCTCTTCCGCGCTTACGTCACGGTGAGGGCGCTGGCGCCGGCCGGCAGGGGGCGCAGGACCCCCTGCCACGGTCGCAGCCACTGCTGGGCGTGGCCAGGAGGGCGTGGCATGCCCTGAGCCCCGCCCCCTCATCTTGTCCCTAGTGGGCCGAGAAGCAGCCCCAGTGCCAGCGTCTGAAGCTGAGCGACATGCTGGCCAAGCCCCACCAGCGGCTCACCAGGTACCCGCTGCTGCTCAAGTCGGTGCTGAGGAAGACAGATGAGAGGCGGGCCAAGGAGGCGGTCGTTACCATGGTAACCAGCGTGGTGGGCGGGGTCCCTCCATGGTCCCTCCCCCGGCTCTCAGCCTACCCTGAGTCTGCGCATGGCCCCATCGCCTGTCCGCAGATCGGCTCAGTGGAGCGCTTCATCCACCACGTGAACGCGTGCATGCGGCAGCGACAGGAGCGCCAGCGGCTGGCGGCGGTGGTGAGCCGAATCGACGCCTACGAGGTGGTGGAGGGCAGCAACGACGAGGTGGACAAGGTGGGCACGTGTGCCTGTAGGGCAGGGCAGCTGGGGAATATCGCTCCCTGCTGACATGGGGAGTCAGGCCTTGACCTCCCTACATCTCTACTCCACTCTCAGCTCCTGAAGGAATTTCTGTACCTGGACCTAACAGCGCCCATCTCCGGTGCTTCTCTGGAGGAGACGCGACAGCTGCTGCTGGAGGGGAGCCTGAAGATGAAGGAGGGGAAGGACAGCAAGGTACCCCGCCCCACTCAGGGCTGAGGCATTACCCCTCTTGCCCTGTGGGTTTGGACCACCTTCCTCCTGGGCCCTAGTCAGTGGTTCTCAGCCACCCGCATGGTAGTGACTCAAGAGCCAAAGACTTGGTGGCACTGGTAGCTCAGTGGGTAGGGCGCCGGTCACATACACCCAGGCTGGTGGGTTCGAACCCAGCCTGGGCCTGCTAAACAGCAATGACAACTGCAACAAAAGAATAGCTGGGCCTCATGGTGGGCGTCTGTAGTCCCAGCTACTTGGAAGGCTGAGGCAAGAGAATCACTTAAACCCAAGAGTTTGAGGTTGCTGTGAGCTGTGATGCTACAGCACTCTACCAAAGGAAACATAGTGGGACTCTGTCTCAAAAAAAGAAAAAAAAGGTTCGGCGTCTGTGGCTCAAGTGGCTAAGGTGCCAGCCACATAACACCTGAGCTTGTGGGTTCAAATCCAGCCTGGGCCCATGAGACAACAATGACAGCTGCAACCAAAAAATAGCCGGGTGTTGTGGCAGGTGCCTGAAGTCCCAGCTACTTGGGAGGCGGAGGCAGGAGAATGGCCTGAGCCCAGGAGTTTGAGATTGCTGTGAGCTGTGATGCCACAGCACTCTACCCACGGTGACAGCTTGAGGCTCTGTCTCAAAAAAAAAAAAAAAAAAGCCAAAGACTTTGTGGTCATAGTGAGGAATGATTATCTGCCTGCAGTTTACTCTTTACCGACTACAAGTGGCAGGGTCATAGCCCAGGGAGAGGCTAGTCACCATCAGGTAGGAGGGAGGGGCATATTCCATACCTGGGCCAGGAATCCTGTCCTGTGCCTTGCTGCACTGGGTAACCCAGAGCCTACAAATTGTGATTTTTTTAAAACCACCTTCCTTCTTTTTAATATAAACCTTCTTTGAAGTAAGTCATAAATATATAACTCCATGAAAAAGAATTCTCTTCCTCCACATTTTAATTTTACTTGAAGGTTCGCTGTGGGGAGGAGGATGGGGAGGGGAAGTATTTGACAAAAACCAAGTGCTCTGTCCTGCTCCGTACCCCAGATGGACGTGTACTGCTTCCTCTTCACGGATCTGCTCTTAGTCACCAAGGCAGTGAAGAAGGCTGAGAAGACCAAAGTCATCAGGCCACCACTGCTGGTAGACAAGATTGTGTGCCGGGAGCTGCGAGACCCTGGTGAGGAGCCTGGGGCCCCTGCTCCTGGGCAGGAGCTGTGATGGACAGGGATTATCATTGTGGCTGACACTGATCTTCCCTAACCAGGCTCCTTCCTCCTCATCTACCTGAATGAGTTTCACAGCGCTGTGGGGGCCTACACGTTCCAGGCCAGTGGCCAGGCCTTGTGCCGTGGCTGGGTGGATGCCATTTACAATGCTCAGGTGAGACCAGAGGCACATGGAGGGTGAGAGCAGGGTAGACTTTGGGCGCTGCTGATCACAGCACATTCTGACCCATGCACACCCAACCCCTATGTGTAGAACCAGCTCCAACAGCTGCGGGCACAGGAACACTCCAGCAGCCAGCAGCACCTGCAGAGCCTGGTAGAGGAGGATGAACAGGAGGAGGAAGGGGAGGAGAGTAGCACCTCTGCTGCTAGTTCCCCTACCATCCTGCGTAGAAGCAGCAACAGCCCAGACTCCCAACATTGGTATGTGTCCTTAAGACCACCCGCAGGTCATAGCAGGGTAGCCCTGCAGCCCAGGGCCCCAGACTCCAAGGCTCAGCCACGTTCCCTTCCTCTGAATGGCCTCATGTCATAAACCCAGGTGTGGGGGGTTCTTCCTTCAGAGTCCAGGTGAGGAGGGCAAGCAGCTTTCAGATTGCTTGCCAACTCTGATCTCTTAGTGGTAGCTGCCTGGAGTGCCAAGCTGAGTGTTCTTACGAGTGTGCCAATCTCACCAGGAAGAGTGCTGTGATCCATTACTGACGCCTGTTGTGGCCACAAGGGTCAGAAAGTCTGGCACATGTGCCACATGCTGTCATTTCTAAGCCTTCAGCTCTGGTGGCAGAGGCTGCAGACCTGTGGGCATTGCCCAGCATGGGCTGCCAAGGCCATCTGGGTTTCCTTCAGTTGGGCTGACTCTGTTCCTGGCCCCACAGCGCCTCGGACGGCTCCACGGAGACACTGGCCATGGTAGTGGTGGAGCCTGAGGAGGCATTGTCCTCCCCCGAGTTTGACGGTGGCCCCTTCAGCTCCCAGTCAGATGAGACCTCTCTCAGCACCACTGCCTCATCCATCATGCCCACCGGGGAGCTGCTGCCCCTGGGCCCTGTGGATGGCCGCTCCTGCTCCATGGACTCTGCCTACGGCACCCTGTCCCCAACCTCCCTGCAGGACTTTGCAGGCCCTGCCCCTGTGGCAGAGGCAGTACCCCGGCCCCCGGAATTGGCACGAGCCCCTTCCCCACCACCATCGCCCCGCCTCCGCCGTCGCACCCCTGTCCAGTTGCTGCCCTGCCTGCCCCACCTGCTCAAGTCCAAATCTGAGGCCAGCCTCCTCCAGCTGCTGTCAGGAGCTGGCACCCATGGAACGCCCCCAGCCCCCAGCCGCAGCCTATCAGAGCTCTGCCTGGCTGCTCTAGCCCCAGGTGCTAGGACTCGGGACTGCTCTCAGGAAGCTGGGCCCAGCTGGGGGGCATCCAGTCCTTACAGTGGCCCCAAACCATTAGAGCCTGAGAACAGAGCCACCTGCTTGGTTGAGGAGCCTGCAGGCTCTGCCAGGAGGAGGTGCAGAGAGCTGTCCTCTGGGAGCTCGCCTGGGGTTCAGCCAGAGCCCCTTCCAGGGGTCTCTGCCCAGCACCGGAAGCTGACACTAGCCCAGCTCTACCGAATCAGGACGACCCTGCTGCTTAACTCCACTCTCACTGCCTCGTGAGTGGCCTGGCCTGGGATAGCGGGCAGGTGGCTTAGTGTTCTGGCATTGGGGGCATATTCATGACTAGGAGCATGAGCATCTAGGGGTGGTGATAGCAGGGGGAGCTCAAATCCTGCCCTTGTATGTGAGTGCTGGCGTCTGCGGCAGACAGCACTGATGGGGCCTGAGGTTCACAGTGGGGATCATAGCCACCCTGTGAGGACATCAGCCAAGGAAGGATTGTCTCTCCCCGCCCCGCAGGGAGGTCTGAACAGAGGGAGGCCCCGGAGAGTGCCACTGACCAAGGGACAGCAGACAAGCATGCCTCCTGAGAGGTACTGGCACCTGCTTCAGCTGCTGTTCCTGTGTGCATGCACCGGATTGCTGGGAAGGACCTCTGTACCATCTGGGGCCCAATTTGCACTTTGCTAGGCTGGACAGAGTGGGGGAGCCTACAGCCCAGGCTACAGTAGCCCCCAAACACCCGTGCAGGGGTCCCTTGTCTCCTATACCCTGAGGCTCCCAGTTCTCCTCCAGGCTGGGCTGGGCTCCCAGACTGCCCTTCTCGCCTGTACTCTCCTTGGCCTCCAATGGGTCATGTTCCTGCCCTGTCCCTGCCTTCCCTAGGTCCCACGGTCCACCCCAGGCTTGGGCTGGGCTCTATGTAAAGTTACATATTTATTGAGCTTTGGTTCTTTTATAAAGACTTGTACATACTTCACTGGGAAGAGTCCTTTGCTTTTGGAAGCCACTCCCTTTCTGACTCAGGTGTATTTGAGCTCAGGTCAAGCTCTGGTTGGGCACCTCCGTGTGCCCCTGTGCCACTCCATCTGTAGTCAGGCACCAGTAGAGTACACTTAGAAAGCGGTCTCAAAGTAAGGCGGGTGAGAGTGTCACCAAACAAACAGCCCAGGACTCTTTCCTTGCTTCAGCCCTGAGCTCTGCCATTAGATCCTCATGGGATGCTGCCTGGGATTCAATGTTATGGAATGCAAGATTTTATTTATTTATTTTTTATTTTTTTTTTGAGACAGAGTCTCACTCTGTCGCCCTGGGTAGAGTGTCGTGGCATCACAGCTCACAGCAAGCTCTCAACTCCTGGGCTTAAGCGATTCTCTTGCCTCAGCCACCCAAGTAGCTGGGACTACAGGCACCCGCCACAATGCCCGGCTATTTTTTGGTTGCAGTTCGGCCGGGGTCGGGTTTGAACCCGCCACCCTTGGTATATGGGGCTGGCGCCTTACCGACTGAGCCACAGGTGCCGCCCATGGAATGCAAGATTTTAAAGGCTCGCCAGAGACATCAATTAATTAAAACCAATTTTAGGAGTCTTTATTAGGTTGGCCAACCGACCCTCCCTCTACGTGGATACAGAGGGAATAGCACAGGCCATGAGAAGGGATTATATAAGGTAAATTATATTATCAGGGGCTACATGCAATCCAGCCGGCAAGCAAGCAAGCAACCGACTTCTGTCATCTGTTACAGAAGCAAAAAGCATCACAGCACTTGCAGTTACAATAGTCACAGATCCCAAGTCACAGATCACAAAACTGAGTAGGGAAACAATTTTACTCTGAACAATGGGTCAGACAATAATAGCAGTGTCATACTGGCAGCTACTCCGTTTGTTGTTTAATTTTTTTTTTTTTTTGCAGTTTTTTTGGCCGGGACTGGGTTTGAACCCACCACCTCTGGCATATGGGGCCAGCACCCTACTCCTTTGAGCCACAGGTGCCACCCTTGTTTAATTTTTTTATTTTAGCTACTTTACTTCCTTATTCCAAGCAAGGGCAAGGGGTTGGGGGGGGGGTTCTTATCCTGCCTCATCAAGACTGAATCCTTCCCACTACCCACACCCCGGCAAGTACTCTGGGAAAGGCGGGTCTCCCACCTGGATCCCTTCAGGTACTTTTAGTTTTGTTTTTTTGTTGTTGCAATTTTTGGCTGGGGCTGGGTTTGAACCCGCCACCTCCAGCATATGGGGCCAGCGCCCTACTCCTTTGAGCCACAGGCCCTGCCCTTCTGGTACTTTCAGGTTGAACTCTTGCACTGCCACCCCCAAGGCTGGGGGTGTTGAGGCCCAGAGAGGGGAAGTAACTAGCCCTGCTCCACCTGGAAAACCCTCGTTCTCTGGGTGGGGCTAGACTAAGGGTTGGGGACCGGGATACAGCTATCCTATGCACCTGGCCTGGTCGCAGCCTGGAGCACTTGGTGCCGCGGACGCCAGGGGTCTGGCCACCAGCGCCAGGTGAGCTGAGGTGCGCCCAGAGGCACCGGGCTGGTGGATTCTGTCAGCTGGGGCGGCGTCCGGCGAGCTCCGCCCTGTCTCCCAGGCGGGCTTTCCTCGACGGGGCGGGGCGGGCCCCGTGGCGCGCGCTGTGCAGAGCGCGTGGAGCCGGAGAGCTCCCGGGTCCGCACGCCTGTACCGAGGGCCCAGGGCGGGGCGAGGCCATGGAGCCCTGGCCCGGGGGCTGCGCGGCAGTTGTGGCTGCGGTGAGTAGGGACGCAGGAAGCAGGGGACAACTTCGAAATTGCCCTCTGTCTGGGCTTCCAGGGCCTGGGGCAAGGAAGGGGCTCCAGGCCAGTCTCCATACTGGCCCCGCTGGGGACTGGGCGGACCGCCCCTTGCGACCTGGTTAAGAGGATCTGCCCGGACGGGGGCCCTCCCAGGGGCTGAGAGGAAACCCCTCCCAGGGGCCAGAGAGTTCTGGGGCCTCCAGGCAGTACAGGGTCTGTTCCCCACTTCACAGAAAGCATGGGTGGGGGAGGGGTGCGGCCTGATTCCTCCCTGGCAGAGGGGAAGCTCCTCCGGTGCTGCAGGCAGTAGCCTCCTCTCTGGCTCCTCCAAAGCCGGGTCTGTGCACTGGGTGAAGGAAGTTAGTCTCACACCCGTTCCCCCACTCCACCCGTGAATGCAGATGGTAGGGCCTCTGAGATGGAGGAGCCTGGGCAGGGAGAGGTCCCCAAAGGACAGTCACCAAGCAATACCCTCCCCCAGGCGTTTGTTCTTGTGCTGCTGGGTCCCCAGGCTTGGGGCAGCACTCTGAGCCCCAACTGTGACTGTGGCAGTGATTTCCAGAAGAATGGTACATTTTGTTGCAGGGGATGTCCAGCAGGTAAGTGGACACAGGGCTGGGAGGGGAATGGGGGCAGGTGGAGTAGGTAGTGCTGGGGAGAGGTATCAGGTAGGCCTGGGCTGAGCTCAGAGAGATGCAGGGAGCCAGAGACAGGGAGGGAGGGAGGAAGTGGGCTGTTGGGGAGCAGGTTGGGTGGTGCTGGGCAGCCTCTTTGGACATCTGACCCCTATTTGGTTCCACAGGGCACTACCTGAAGGGCCCCTGCAAAAAGCCCTGTGATACCTCCACATGCCATCTGTGTCCACCGGGCAGTTTCTTAGCCAGAGAGAACCACAGTGAGAAGCAGTGTTCCCGCTGTCAGGCCTGCGATGAGGAGGGTGAGGGGCTGCCCAGTGCTCAGTGGGGGCTTCTTGAGTACAAGCCCCCACCAAGGTCTTTCTGAAGGAAGTTTCTGGCTTGGGCCCAGCCTTTGGGTGTGAGGACCCTGTGGCCACTCTCTACTGAACCCTCCACCTTGATCTTGCTTCAGGGTACCCTCTCTCCTCTTTTCCTAGAGGTCCCTTCCTCTCTTTGGGGGTTTCCCTGCCTCTGGTTCTCTGGCTATTCCTGTCTCCTTTCTCTGGGAACATGCCTCTGCCTCTCTGTGGGAGTCTCTGGCCTTGACCACATCTGGAGTCTCCATCTCCTTCACCTCACCAGCCTTCCAGGTGGCCCTGGAGAACTGCTCAGCAGTGGCAGACACCCACTGTGGCTGTGAACCAGGCTGGTTTGTCGAGTGCAAGGTCAGTCAGTGTAGCAACAGTTCACCCTTCTTCTGTCGCCCATGCCTAGACTGCGAGGCTCTGCACCGCCATACACTGCTGTCCTGTGAGTACCTCCAATACTGGACTATCTATCCCCAAACCCGTCTCCCTGCCCTGCTCCATGCTGACCCACACCTCTCTTGGACTGCAGGTTCCAGCAAAGACTCTGACTGTGGGACCTGCCTACCTGGATTCTATGAGCATGGTGATGGCTGCGTACCCTGCCCCACGTAAATTCCTGGCTGCCTTGGCCACAGGGAAGGGAGGCTTGGAGCAGGATGGGGGCCTCAGGGACATGTGCTGCTGGTTCAGGGGACAGGAAGGAGGGGGCTTAGCCCTGTGGTGGGTGGGCCCCATTTCAAGCAAACTTAGGATAATAAAAGGAAAGCTGGATTCCCCTTATGTCGACAAATAAGGGGGCATATCTTCATTATCTGCCAGAATTTCCATTAGTAATCAGATTCTGTTGGGCAAGTTGAGAGAGTTAATCTTTCTGCTATGAGGTTCTTCGTGGGGCTATGATAGGGGTAAGGCACTTTATTCATTTACCCATTCAAGCCTTTTTTGAGCATCTCCCATCTCCCAGACACTGTTCTACGTTGTGTGGATACAACAGGGAACAAAGCAGGCAAAAATCCCTATGCTTTCAGAGTTGACAGTGACTTTTAATCTAGTACAGAAGGAGCTCAGTGCATAGTGGTGGTTGTTATTATCATTGGGGACACACTGAGGTTTCAGCATACTTCAGAAACATGCCTGGATGGAATGAGAAGAGAGGCCTGGGGAGGGAAAGGCCTCCAGGATGGAGACGATCCCAGGCAGTCCTGGGTAGCCCCCCTTTCCCGCCCCACATACTCCCTCAGCCCACCTCCCCTCCCTTGCAGGAACACCCTCGGGAGCTGTCCTAAGCCCTGTGCTGCTGTTTGTGGCTGGAGGCAGAGTAAGTGGTGTGCTGGGAATGCAAGTGGGAGAGCTGGGCTGGCCCAAGAGGAGGTGGAGGGTGGTAACTGCCTAACACTCACTACTGCTCTTTCAGTGTTCTGGGTCCAGGTGCTCCTGGCTGGCCTGGTGGTCCCACTCCTCCTCATGGCCACGCTGACCTACACGTACCGCCATTGTCGATCTCAAAAGCCCAAGTTTCCCAGTAAGTACACACACGCACTCACACTTTCAGGGGTCTGGAGTCAGGATGAGTATCTCAGAGCCCACTACACCCTGATGAGGAGGGGGAAACTGAGGCAGGGAGTGTGCAGTACAGATGAACCCAAAAGGAGCTGGACCAGCACCCAGATGTGGAAGGCTTGCCTGCTTGCGTGACCTCACCCTCTTTTCTTTGACAGCAGGTGAACCTGGGATGGAGGCTCTTACCCCACCGGTAAGGATCTCAGTATGTGCAGGGAAGATGGTGAGCAGCATCTGAACAGCCTTCTGGAGCTGGGAGATTGGGTCTTATAACTTGTGATTCACAGTGCTTGGCATGGTGGCTGGTACAGGGAGATCTAATGGGCAAAGCTGAGTTATCAGTGGCTGAGACCAGCTCAGTTCCTGCCTTCAAGGGGCTGTCAGTTTGCTGGAGTTCACTGAGTCCATGGGATAGGTGTCCCCATGGAGTTGAGAGAACAACAGGGAGGCAGGAGGGACAGGGTATTCCAGGAAGAGGCAAGAACTATTCTACCGGCAGCGCCTGTGGCTCAAAGGAGTAGGACGCCAGCTCCATATGCCCGAGGTGGTGGGTTCAAACCCAGCCCCTGCCAAAAACTGCAAATAAATAAATAAAAATAAAAAGAGTTAATATTTAAAAAAAAAACAAAAACTATTCTACGGAGAGAGAGCAGGGCCAAGGGAGTGAGGTAGCATTGGCGGAAGGGGTGGGATCTGCTAAGTGAGCCAGGGACTGTTTATTCCTAGTCAGAGACTGTAGCAAAGGGGACTTTCTATGCAAGCAGGGTTGCCCTGAGCCTCTCTTGGTTTCCAGGCCTCCCACCGCTCACCCTCAGACAATGCCCACACCCTTCTGGTGCTCCCAGACAACCCTAAGGCCTGCACGGTTCAGTTGCGAGACGACAGCTGGACCCTTAGCTCCCCTCGGACCCAGGAGGCGCCCTGTCCGCAGGTGACATGGCCTTGGGACCACCTGTCCAACAGAGCTCTTGGTAAGTGACCACAGTGGCCTGAGGCCTTGACCCCGTTCTCCTAAATCCAAAGTGGTTTCGCAACCTGTCCACTTTTGATTCCCTAACTGGCTGGTCTCCCTGCACAGCCCTGCCGGCTTTCTGCTAGGGGGACTCGCAAGACCCTGACCCCGCCTCCGTCCATCGCCCACATTCCCCATTGGTTCTCCATGGCCCCGCCCCCAGGCCCTCCTCCGGCGCCGGTGCTTTCGTCAGCGCCCCCTGCAGACTCTCCCGCGGCTGTGCTGCAGCCTGGTCCGCAGCTCTACGACGTGATGGACGCTGTCCCTGCGCGGCGCTGGAAGGAGTTTGTGCGCACCCTGGGGCTGCGGGAGGCCGAGATCGAGGCTGTGGAGGTGGAGATCGGCCGCTTCCGAGACCAGCAGTATGAGATGCTCAAGCGCTGGCGCCAGCAGCAGCCTGCCGGCCTGGGCGCGGTCTACGCAGCTCTGGAGCGCATGGGGCTGGACGGCTGCGCTGAAGATCTGCGCAGCCGCCTGCAGCGCGGCCCGTGACGTGCTCCAGTGGCCCTTACAGAATCCCTAAGTATGGTTACTTATACGTGTAGATATTTTATGTCACTTATTAAGACACTGGCGGGGCCCTGCGTAGCAGCGCCAGCCAGCCTCACCCCCAGGCTCTGGTTAAAGTGAAGAAGCATGGCCCCGATATCCAGAGAGGGTCAAGAGATTGCTCAGTTGTTTCTCGGCTCGAGCTTGGCTGAGACCTCGGTATTAAATCTATCAAGAAAAGTGGCATCTTGGTGTTCTGTAGGGTGGGGGTGTTCAGTGGCCCAGGTCCGGACCCATTGTGTCCTAAGCCTGCCCCTCCTGCGTGCACCGTGACCAGGTACCCGAGAAGGAGAGAGCGACGAAGTAAAAGCTGAGTCCTGGCGGCTGAGAGCGCTTTAATGGGGGTGTGAGGCAGCAGGGCGGGGTGGGGGACAACAGTTGGAGACACAGGTTCGGCCCCTCGTCCTCCACTCCACCAGGGCAGTGAAAGGGTCCAAGGAGCGAGGGCCCCTGGCTGGGGACTGGGTGCAGATCTAACCAGAGCGGAGTCGGGTGCAGGGGTGGGGCCCCCAGAGCAGCAGTTGGGTTCAGATGGGCAGTTTTCATCTTTTCTGGTAAACAAATGACTGAGAGGAAACTCTCAGCAGGAATGAGAAAAGTGGCCCGGGCTGGGCGCAGATCTGGGTCAGGGAGGGAGGAAAACCCCGTCCCCGAGCTTGGGGCCTGCCTCCGCCCAGGATGCGCCGGCAACGCGGTTCCGGGGCGCGGGGGAGGTGCTGCGGTCAAGCCAAGCCCCGCAGGAAAACAAAGTACCACCCACGGGGCTGGGGAGAGTTCTGTACACTTTGACATTCAACCAACATGCAAATATATGTAAGTCGGCATGCAAGTAAGCAGGGTTTTTTTTTTGTGTGTGTGTGTGTGTTTTTTTTGCGTCAGCAGCTTGGGCACTTTCTCTGGGTGACTGCGGGTGGCGTCGGCAGGGGCAGGCTCCAGCGTGGAGGGCGGGGGACAGAGTGGGGGGTCAAGGAATGGTCAGGGAGGGGTCAGCAGGGGGTCCAACTCAGGAAGGGAATGGCAGCGCAGCTCCCCAGCCCTTCTGCTCAGGCCGGGCGGGGGCGGGGCGCCCCCTCCCCCAACTCGAGTGACTACATAAGGGGCTGCATCGGCTAGTACTTAGCGATGTCCCCCTTCTTCAGGATGACCTGTCGCTGCCAGGGCGCCAGTTTGGTCTCATCGTAGCCCAGTGTCCGCAGCTTCTCCGACTGCTCTTTCTCCCGCCGCAATTCTTCCTGCTTCTGCCTCGCCTCCTCTTTCCTGGAGACGGGTGGGGGCAGAACCCAGTGAAATCTGGAGGCAAATACTGGTGCTGGCATAAAGGCCACCGGCACCAGGGCGGCAGCCTGCAGGGCCCCTTGCCCAAGAAGGCAGGGGCTAGGTTGTTGAGGACAGAGGGGCTTTCCTGGGGACAGACTGGGGTTGTTGGGACACACGTAAACTGGGCAAGTGGGAAACTGAGGTTGGGTTACTGGAGGCTGGAGTTCTTTCTGGGAACAGGTGCTGGGGCTCTGCTAGAAAGGGTGTCACAACATGCAGGAGGAACATCATTGGGGTCAGGACTAGGGAGCTGTCAATTTCAATTTTGGGGGACTGGCATGAGCTGCTGGGGAGCAGAGAGACCATGTAATTGGGGGACGGGCTGGGGAATTCAGGACTGGTTAATTAGAACATCAGGGGTGGATCTGCTTTGTTGATAGGGTAACAGCCATGCACACCTGGCTGTTAGGCATTTGAAATGTTGCTGGTACAGACCAGAAAGTACCATAGTCATAAAATGCCCACGGTATTTTAAAGACTTAATTTTTTAAAAGTAAGTATAAAACATCTCATTCATATTTTTTTTGAGACAGGATGTCACTGCTTTTCAGGTTAGAGTGCAGTCATGTCATAGCTCACAGCAACCTCAAATCCCTAGGCTCAAGGGATTCTCCTGCCTCAGCCTCCTGAGAAGCTGGGACTACAGGCATGCCCTAGGCTTTTTTTTTTTTTTAAGAGACAGTGTTTCACTTTGTCACCCTCAGTAGAGTGGCGTGGCATCACAGCTCACAGCAACCTCCAGCTCTTGGACTTAGGCGATTCTCTTGCCTCAGCCTCCTAAGTGCTACAGGTGCCCGTCACAAGGCCCGGGTGTAGTCCCTCCCAAGGGACTACAGGTGCCTGTCACAATGCCCGGCTATTTTTTTGTTGCAGTTTGGCTGGGGCCGGGTTCGAACCCGCCATCCTTGGTATATGGGGCAGGCGCCCTACTCACTGAGCCACAGGCGTCGCCCTTTTTAAAAAATGTTTTGAAGAGATGGGGTCTCGTTAAGTTACCCAGGCTTGTCTCAAACTCTTGACCTCAAGCCATTTCCCCACTTTGGCTTCCCAAAGTACTAAGATTATGGGTGTGAGCCACCATTTCCAGCCAGTAATTTCCATGTTGCAATATATTTTCTGATATATTGGGTTAAATAAAATATTGCTAAAATTAAGTTTACCTATATCTATTTTTTCAATATGTCTATTAGAAAAATTTAAATTATGGATGTGGTTCACACTATATTTCTATTAGCACAACACCGGGCTAGATTAAGGGGGGAAGAAACTAAGTTTTTAACTAAACAGATAATCAAAGTTATTGATACTGAGGTTGGGCTGTGTGGCAGAAAGACTAGCTTAATAGACCAGCCCTGACTAATTGGGAGCAGGCTTATTATCAGAGTGTAAGAGCTAGATTTGGGGTAGTGGGCTAAGTTATTGGGGGGCAAGGGTCTGGTGGCATTATGGGGAGCAGAGAGGCTGTGCAGAAGGGCTAAGAAACAAGATTACTTGGGAAGGGCTGGAGGAAGGGATTAATATCTGTGACTGGGAGGGAGGGCAGGTTGGGGCCAGGAGCATACTTACCGCTTCTGCTCCCTGGAAGGAAAAAGAGACAGTGTTAGTTGGTGTGTCTATTTAAGTCACATGGTCAAGACATCTTTCCCCGGCCTAACCCCCAGATCACCTCTCCTCTTCCAGCTTCTTCCTTAAGATGTCTCGCCTCCAGGCAGGCATGTTGGCCAGCCGGGCCTCCTCCTCTTCTTCCTGAAACACAAACATAAAGCTTCAAGATCAGCAGGAGCTGGGAAGTGTGGAGCCAGATGGGGAGCACCTCTAACCCAGGGTACCTGGAGGAGTCAGGGACAATGGGTGGCAGATGTGGTCATAGGAAGAAAATGTTTTGATGCTCTTCTATAGGACAAGTGAATAAGGTGCCTGGTCATAACCTCTGCAGAGGGGTCTCCTGTCCTACAGGAACCCAGCCTATGTCCTAGAGGAGGCACCCATAACTCAGTGCAGGATGGAAGCAGAGAATGAAATAGTTGGGCCCCAGAGACCCTGAGCCTGATTCCCCATAGGGGCAGGTGGACAGGTGGCCCTATGTCTGTATCCTCTGGGCAGATGCAGACATGGGTCCCTGCACATCCTATCAGCTTGGGGAGGCTTAGGCTGCCTCTGGCTCCCCTGTATGTGAAGGACCTTCTGGCCTCTCCCTACTGGAGCAGTCACCTGCTCTGCAATTGTGGGGCTGCAATGATATGGGGGAGGGTGTCCAACGCAGGCCGCTTACAGCAAAGAGATTTATTTCTTGAATGTTACACAGGATAAAGAATCTGTACACAGCACACAGAACACTGCACACGTGGCTCCCTTGACCTTAGCAGAGGAGGTAGCTGTGAAACTTCGGTAGAAAACCAGAGAGAGAGACTGCACCACACTACCTCAAGGGGGACCCACTGTCCCCGACTCAGAGCGGCATCTTCTGCCGCCTGGCTCCACACAGAGCCCTGCAAGTCCAGAGGGCCAGAGGAAGACAGCTGGTTTTCTCTGCGCCATGCCCTGTCTCTCCTGGCCAGTGCTCCATGTCCTGCTCTAACGGGCCTCAAAGCATGGGGCAGCCTGGTCCTGGGCACTGCGGGGTTCTCAAAGCTGCCCATCCCAATTCTTCTTGCCAGCCCTTGGCCTCCAAAAGGGATCAGACAAACATCAAGCCCCATGTAAGATGCTTGAGGGTAAATTCCTAATTCCATTTCTCAGATGTCAAACAGCTCTGCCTCCTTCTCCTTCCAGAAGGAGAAGCTTCGATCAATGTATCGGCAGATGTCCTCGTTGCTAAACTCGCCCATCTCAGACACCAGCTCCAAGGGGTCTTCCAAGGCAGTGGCTTCGGAACCTGGAGGGTCCGAGGTCGGGGGAGGTGCAGCAGGTGGAGGCTGCGGGGCAGGGGCCGGCCCTTCTGGCTGGTCCTCCATCCAAGCTGAGCTGGTCTCTTCAGTCATTTCTTCCTCCTCCTCTCCTTTCTCCTCCGCCTCTCCTTTCTCCTCCTCTCCTTTCTCCTCTTCCTCCTTCCTGCCCTTTTCTTCTTGGACAGGCTCAGCCTCTGGGCTGTCTCCAAAGAACTGGCGCCTGAGGTCCTCAAAGCCATCGCTCCAGCTGCGCCGGCCGGCCTCCACCTCCTCCAGCACGACTCGGTGGAAGAGACGGATGAGCTCCCACGGGTGGCTACCCAGCCGGTCGAACATCTCATAGCAAAGTAGGTGGCGGAACTTGCGCTCTTCCTGGCTCAGGCCCATCTCCAGCAGCTGGAAGTAGCCGAGCATGAAGAGGTCCAGCGTGAGGCTGTCGTAGCGTGGGGGCGCGCCGCCATCGAGGGGCGGCAGGAAGTGCTCGGGCCAGTACAGGCCGTGAGCCAGGCCCGGGCCGCGCGGGTGGGACGCCGGCACCTGCCGCAGCAGACTCCGCCAGTGGCCTAGGAGCTTGCCCACTACCTGCCGCTGCTTCAACAGGTGCCGCAGCCGCTCGTCGAGGCCGCGGTCCCTCGCTGGCAGCTGCGGGGCGTCCGCGGCCTCAAGGCTAGGGTCGGCCCCGGAGGCCACTACGCGGGGCAGCAGTCTGCGCAGGCGCGCCTGGGCGAGGCGCCCGGGGCCACAGAAGGTCCACTTGCGCCAATGCTCCAGGAAGAGGTAGACGATGCGCTCCTTGCGCATGTCCAGGTAGTCCTGCACGCTGCGCAGCTCGGTGGACTGCGGCGGCCTGCGCGCCAGCTGCTCGGGCTCAGGCAGCGCTACCTGGCGCTCCGGCGTCTCGGGCAGGCCCAGGGCGCCTAGGGACTCTTTACGGGTGCTGGCTTGGCCCGGGCTGGCCGCCATGTAGTCCTCCTCGAGGATAGGTTCAAAGCCCGGGACGCCAGCGGGATGTGACAGCTTGTGGCACGGGACGCCGGCGAATGCTGCGCCCTGGGCGTGCAGCTCATAGGTGGCACGGAGTTGCCGCACGGACACACCACACTCGAGGATCTCGCGCGCCACGGCCTCACGGCACCAGCTGAGCGAGTGAGACCGGCCCACGCAGAGTGGCCCGGGCCGCCAGGACGCATCAGGCAGTGGTGCCAGCGGCTGACCCGTGTCGGCGGCCAGCAGTTCGGCCAGGTGCGTGGGCCGGCCGCCAAGCGCGGCCAGCAGCGTGGCCATGCTCTTGAGCAGCGCGGAGATCTTGTTGCACCAGGCCGGCAGGCTGGCGGCGCGGCCGTGCATGCGGCGCGGGTCGACGGTGAAGCGTGGCGCTGACAGGGCAGCCGAGATGGGCAGCAGCTGCTCCAGCTCCAGCTCCAGCTGTTGCAGGCGTGCCTCCAGCTTCTGCGCCTTGTGGAGCACCTGCAGGTTCTCGATTTGCTGCTCGATGCGGAGGATGTCGGCCTCAGTCATAAGCTCGCCGAAGGGCCCTAGGATGGCATTGTGCTCCTGGGAGTACCTCCAGCCATCGCGAGGGTAGCAGCACGAGCTGGCGGCTGTCAGCTAAGGCGGGGAGACAAGAGAGGGGAGGGAGGCGCGTCTCCCTCTGCCCTGCCCCAGCTCCCGCAGTGGCACTGGGGGACCGTTTGCATGTCCTGGGTGGTGTAATGGCTCCGCTGGGGCCGCGATTGCAGGGACAGGCTGCGCCTGGCCGGTGGGAGATTACGCTGGGGTGAGGCTTGGCTTCGGCCGGGCCGCCACTCCGGGCTCTGTGCAGTGTCCACTTTGGTCGCTGGCGTGGGGGATAGCTGGTTCACTGGGCGCTGCAGCTGAGGCAGGGAGGGCAGGCCTGCAGACAGGGTCTCCATGCCTGGCCTGGTCGCTCATTACACCACCCAAAGAACATGCAAAAGGCGTTGAAGCTGAGCAGCACAGTGGCCCTACCCATCCCAGCCAAGGCCTGCAATTGTGAGGCTTCTGTCCCCAGACTGCTGGCCCCTTCTGCCACTTCCCTGTGGTTCCAGACCTCCTGTCCCATGGTCAGTGTTTTATGTGCTGAATGAGAGGCCATTCAGCACATAAAAAGCTTTTTTTTTTTTGCAGTTTTTGGCCGGGGCTGGGTTTGAGCCTGCCACCTCTGGCATATGGGGCCAGCGCCCTACTCTGTTGAGCCACAGGCGCCGCCCATGGCCACTTTGCTCTTAAGGCTAATGCTGCAGCTTCCCCTGGGACCCCCAACTGGGTTAATAATACAATGCACAGAACAGGGCTGTCTGTACACTTAACATCCTCAGTTATTCCTCACTTTTCTCCACTTCCGGCCACTACTCCAGTGTTTTCACCCTGGGGGCAGCCCACACCACACAGACCTGAAATGCACCTTGATCCAGGACAACACATTCCCCACATACAAATGTGATGAAGCCGCTGCCCTGCTTAACCCCCCAGGCTCTCCACTGCTCCAGGAGAAAGTCCATTCTCTTCTAGGCAGCTGTCCAGGCCTTGGTAACCTGACCCCCACTGCCCTCTCCAGCTCAGTACCCCACAGTACAGTGACAGAGCCACATCCACTCTGGCTTCCAGACCACTCGGCCTGCCTGCTGGCTCCTCCTCCAACTCTTTTCCTGGCCACCTCTTGGTCATCTTTCAGGTCTTTCCTTAGACATCACTTCCTCCTCCTCCAACACTGTCCCCAGCCCAAATAAGGTGCCAGTTTAGGGCTGCCCTAGTCCCCTGCACTCCCCACCACAGCTGGGTGAGTCATAACAGCTCAATTATTTGTCTCTCCAATTGCTCATTCACTCACATTATCCTGTCTTGTCTCCTTGGGAGCACTTATTTGCTTGTTATTCACATGCACACCCTAGAGGCACCTTGACAGCAGGCCCTAATATGTTTGCTGTGGATCCTCAGAGGCTACAACTGCACATGGACACATAAATGGCACTTGGGAACATTTGTTGGACAAATGAACAGTGAACCGTCTTGCCAGCTAATGATGATCAACTCATCTTACAGTTGAGGAAACCAAGGCTGCATATGAGCAGCGGGAAAGGGGCAGTGCAGGGACAGAGCCCAGCAGCTGTTCTGTGTGATCCCTAGACCAGCAGCATTGTTGGCCTCATCCAGAAGCTTGTTAAAAATGCAGACTCTGGGCCCCACCCAGATCTCCTGAATCAGAAAAAGCACTTTCAAGATTCCAGGTAACTTGAATGCATGGGTCAGAGTTTGATAAACATTGCCACCTCACTTCAAAGCACAGACTGGGTTTGAAACCCTGCTTTCCCCAAAGGAAGGAGTCACAGGTGGGGGGTTCTGGGAAACGGGCTGTAGGCGCAGATGCAGACCCCAGGTCCTCTGGGAAGCCCCTCCCCACCCACCTTCCGCCTCTGCTCCTCTTCCTCCTGCATCTTCACCTGCAGCTTTCGCACCATCACCTGGCGCTTCCACTCCGGGATGGGCCGGCCCTGCTCATCGTGTGTGGGGATGAGCGTCTCCAAGTCCAGCTGCACTCCTGGCGCAGGGGTGGCGGGGGGCGGCGGTGCCAAGCTGCCATTGAGCAGTGGCTGGAGCCCCGCAGCCGGCGGAGTGGGGCTCCGGGCCTGTGATGGTGAGGGTGGTCTTGGTGGCGGCTGCAAGTCAGGCTGCGGGGAGAAGTGGCAGGGCTGAGCGCCTAGCAGGCTCCGGCGCTTGGAGCAGGGGTGGAGGCTCCTGCCAGGCCCGCCTACCTGGGAGGCTGGCTGCCCACTGCCTGAGAACACTGTGGTTAGCCCCTTGCTCTGGGGCGTGGGCTTCAGGCTCTTGCCTGCCTTGATCTCAGCCAGTAGCTCGGAGTTGTCACCAGTCGGGGACATCATGTTGAAAGACTTGGTGCCTACATCGAGGCAAGAGAGGAGGTGTTGGTTGGGGATGGGGTCCTGTGTGCCGCCACCCCAACCTGCCCCTCTGCTGCCTCCGCCCCAAACCCCAACCAGCAGGGGACCCTCCCTCAGGCCAAGAGGGCAGCTCTCCAGATCCCTGTCCCATGGGCAGCTTTCAGGTACCCCCCAGAGCATGACAACCCCACCATCCTCCCAGCCCTACTCACAGGATGTAGGGCCTCTGCCTGGAGGCCCCTGGTTCATGGTGGCTTTGGGGCAGGCCCTGGGGACGCCAGCATATGTCTCCGCCCAGCCACTGCCTGGCCAGCTCCAAAACACTACTTGGGGCTGGCCACCTGACCTTTGTCCTAGGTTCCCTGGCTCAGCCCTGCTGGGGTGGAGTCTCCCTCTGGCCTCTCCCTGCATCAGTAAAGCCCAGTGACCCTTGGACTGAGTCAATTGGGACTTCTATGGCCATACAGAGTCAGGACTCTGAAGTGCCAGCACCCAGCTGGCCACCCCACCCCATCCACTGACAGACAGATTAGAGAGCAGACATGTGGTTGCAAGCTGGGAGCACATTTATGGCAAAGCACAGCTCAGTTCTGGGGGGACCCAGGGAAGCACAGCCCTTACTAAGGCTATGGGAGAGGGCACCCAGGAAGAAGGGCAGGCAGATACCATGCAAATGCCCAGCACAGAGTTTGCATTGTCTGACTTGGCTGGAGGAGGTGAAAGGGGGTTTGTGGAGGGAGGACTTCTGAGCCCTGAGGAAGGGGCCAGGTCTGGGACAGGGGAACAAAATGGCCCTACAGCTCTTGGATTCCCAAGCTGGGGATCCCAGAGTGCAGTCACAGGGAGGGAAAAGTGGGGTGGCTGGCTCATTGATTTAGGCAAAACCAGCAGCCAGGTGCAGGACACTTGGGCACATACATGGGTGTGTCAGGCACAGGAGGGTAGTGGGGTGTGAGGACCCCATGGCATTGAGGTCTCCTCACCTGCTGGCCCCCAACCCTGCCCTTTCCTTGAGTCCCAGCCCCTCTGCCTCACTTCTCCTGCCCTCTCCCCCACCCCGCGCCTCAGCTTTAGCCAGGAGCACACAGCTACTCACTCTTCCTGTGCCTCAGGACTCTCACTTCTAGGAACCGAGAGGAAAGAAGTGACAGTGAAGTTAGGAGGGAGAGGGTTGAGACTGGGACAGCAGGGGACCATGAGATAGAGCCAGGAAGGGCAGGAAGGGGAGAGGAGAGGAGAGGAGGTACTTTCTTGCCCTTCTGGCTCTGGCTCTGAGGCCCCACAAGGGTGATCCATTCAGTTCCCAGCTTGGCTGGTGCCCCTGAGGACTGGGTACGGACACCCCAGACCCTGGCCTCCCTCACAAGGGCCTCTATCTTGGCACTGGGCTGGGATAGGGCATCCAGCCCAGGCTCTGCTGGACAGGGGTGTCTGGAGGAAGCCCAGAGGCTTCTCATTTGTTCCTAGCTTCAGCCCGGCTACAGGCTGCAGAGGGAAGGAGAAGCTGACACAGAGCTGGGGATGGGTGGGGACCTTCTGAAGGCTCAGCTGCTAGTGCACATGCTACCACAGGTACCCCAGGGGACCCAGTTCTGCGCTCCCAATCAGGGAGCTGAGCTGTGGGTAGTGCCACTAAGCATGGCCTTCACATTTAGTGGCTGGCTGAGAAAGGCATCCTGGTGGGCTGGGACCACCAGCAGCCACACCACCTCCTGGGCCTTCCAGAGGGCCTGGCAGGGAGAATACTGCTTCATCCTACAGAAAAGCCCAGGAATCCTGGTCACCAGGTTAGCTCTTAAAAATAATAATTCCTAGGGAAGTCACCAGGTGTCAAGAGGAGAAACCAAAATGGGGCACTAGCTTTGTCCCCAGGGCCCCTGGCAGGATCTGGCTAGGAAGAGTCTCTGACATATCTAAAAAGGGCTCAAGTCTGGCTGCTTGGAAGGACCAAAGAAAGAGCTGGTCCTGGAGAGCTGGAGAGAAAGAGTGTCTTGGGATTGACAAAGCTAGTTCTGCTGCTTGGAGCTTTCCTGCAGCCCCAGACCGAGGAGGCTTTCCCTAGCCAGTGGGAGGCGGGCCCAGAGAGGGAAGGGGACTTGCCCCAGGCCACACAGCCTAGTCTGCAGAAACTAAATCAACCCTGATCCTTCTCTAAGACTCAAGTACTTAATGGGGCAGGGGCCGGCAGAAAGTAGGAAAGGAGGAAGGACCAGGGCAGTCGCCCCTGGGGAGAGGGCGGTGTCTGGATTGCCCTCCCCTTTCCGGGCTAGCGCCGCCCCGCACCCCACATCCCGTCCTTACTTACTGCCGGTGGACGAAGAGGAGCGGCGCTGCCCGCAGCCAGCGCCCTCGAAGGGCAGAGGCGGGGCGGGCGGCGGCGAGCTCAGGGCCTCGGGCAGGGGCGGCGGCGGCGGCGGCGGGGGCGGCGGCAGCTCCTTGGACGCCTTGGAGTCCGCTGGGCAGCCGTTATGCACATGGTTCCCGGGGAGCAGAGCCGCCTGCGGGGGAGCGGAGGGGCCAGCAACTGAGCAGCGGGCGACGGCGCCGGGTCCAGGGCGACCGGCGGGTGCGGGCTGGCCGGCACGCACTTCCTCGCTGTGTGCCATGCCCGGGCGTCCGGCCAGCGGGTCCTTGCGACAGCGGCCCAGCTGGCGGTAGTAGTCCCCCGTGCTGGGCTGCTTGCTGAAGGTGCGGGGCTTGCGGCCGGAATCCTGCCTCCGCAGGCCGTTGTGGCTTTCACAGGAGCTTGGCTGCGGGGAAGACAGCGGCCTCTGGGCTTTGGGCACTTTCCTTAATGCCCCCACAATCCCTCCCCAGCTCTTCACCTTCCCAGGGCTCGTGGCCAGTGGCTGTCGAGGGGTGCAGTCTGCTGCGTCCTAGAACCTGCTGTTCTCAGAGCTGGAACGAGGGTCGTGGGGCCTCTGTGGAAGGGCAGGCTCGGCCACTGGGAGGGGTTCTGGGCCCGGGCCAAGGGGCACAGGGGCCCCCACTGAGGCCAGGAGGGGCGGGCCCAGGGGCGGGGTGGCCCAGCCCAGACGCCAGGGGGAGCCGAGAAGGAGAACCTCCCAGCTTAGCCAGCGCGGGGGCCTCGACCGGACTCCTGGCTGCCAGACCGACCTCCGCTCCCCAAAGCTTTGCCAAGCCCTGTCTTGTTGGGGATCCGGCTCGGAGGGAGACTTCTGGAGAGCCCGTGCCCTACTAGACTCCCGCTTGTCCAGAGCCTCCCGGCCGCGGGGCCCGGGGCTGCTCCTACCTGCGACTGTGCCGGTGGCCCCCTCTGTGCACCTGGCAGCGGGGGCGGCACAGACCCGACACCTGCGTTACCTGATCCTTACTCTCAGGTTACAGCCCGGCCCGCGCCTGCCTGCGCGTGGCTGGCCTATGGGCTCAGTCGGCCTGACATCACCTGGGGCCCACCAATCCCAGGCCGACGGCCCCCCTCCCCCAAGCAGTCGGGGATGCAGCGCCTGGCCACTGGGCTGCGCCCGCCCCATAAACCAGATGTGGCTCTGCCCCCTGCGCCTGTCCCTAAACTAGGTGCTGAGCACCGCGTTCTTCATCCCCCCGACCCATTGCAGGGGACCTGCGAGTGGGCAGTGGAGCTTCTCGTATTTGGCCCCCCGGTTCCGGGTCGCGCCCCTGCTCTACCCTCCTGCATCTGAAAACCATCGCGGTCCACGAAAGCGACACCGACACCCGCGCCCAAGCCTCGGGTTTCAGAGACCGCAAAGTGGGGTCAGGTGACAGCGCAACGTCCCGCCCCAACGAGGCTGTTCCCCGCTCGGCCCAGCGCCGGTAGAGGGACGCGAGGTGGCCCGGCCAAAGGCCGAGCGCCTGGGTGGGGACTGTCTGTTGCCCCAGCCTCCAGTCGGTGCGTCCCCGCAGTGGCCTCGGACCCTCCACGCCCCGCCTGACCAGGCTCACGTTGCAGGAAACGCGACACTGCAGGATTTGTTTTCTGGGCCAGCCCGCCCCCTCCGCGCCCCCTGCAGCCCTGAAGCTCGGATGCAGCGACCCTGCTCCCGCCCGCGGTCAGGCACCCGCGCAGGGGGCGCAGCCAGTGCACAAAAGGCCCTTTGTGGATCAGCCCAGTGCCTGCCGCCCTGCACGCACACACTAGGGAGGGGCGCGTGGACCGCGCAGTCCTAGGTTTGGGCTCAGGGGTGGAGAGAGGGCGCTGGCCAGGCCACCTGTCTTTGTGGCTTTGGGTAGGGCTTACAGGTTAGGCTGGGAAAGTCCACTATCCCAGGCCTCTCTGGCTCCTGGAGATGAAAGGGGAACCCACAGTAAGAGCTTGGGTTGAGGTGGTGCGAAGGGGGCATTAGTTGGAGTCTATGGAGTTGGAGTCAGTGTCCCTCCTAAGCCTCTCCTGCCCAGTGGCCTTGTGATCTGAGTCACTTGTGCAGACTCAGCTCCTTGGCTGTGGGTAGCTTGCCTTGGGGGCTTGCGAGAGAACTGAAAGGTCCTAGCTCCCATTAGGACCCCACACCAGGCCACCTGTAGCTTCAACCTGTCCCCTCAGCTCTCAGACCAGTCTTGCTCTGTTCCTTTGGCCAGGATGCTGGGCCTCCCTGCCCAGGACTCCCAAGGTGGCACAGACCAGAGCACTGCCTCTCCCCTGCCCCAGAGCCTCAGCTAGGAGCCTGCAGGCCTTGGATGACTCTGGTCACCTCACACTGGTGCCAGCACTTGCCTCATCCCCTCCTCAAAGCTTGCTTCCCCCAGGGCTCTTGCCCCGAGTCTGCTCCCTCTGGGAGTTCCTGCCCTACACTAAACCAGCCTCAGCACCACCTCCTCCCCCTAGCCCCCACTGCGAGTGGTACCAAGTCCTGCTAGTACTTTCACCCTCTGCAGCTGTGCCACCAGCACCTTCCACCTGGAAGACACCTTCCTCAGGTGCCCCTCTTCACTCAAGCCCAGGGCCGTGTGGGTGTATGCATGCTTGTGGAAGGGCAGTTAACACCCATTTTCTGTCAACCCTGTGATGACCCTGCCACTTTGTGCAAGAGGTGGCATAGACCCAGGCCCTACCGAGGGCAGTCTTACTTACCTCCCAGGCCCAGAGTCCAGCCTTGTGCCCCTTAGGACTGGCCACGAGCTATGGGCCCAGGGACCCCACCCTGTGCCCTCCAGGGAGGCTAGTCCTCTGGTCTCACCTGCCCCCAGTCAGCCCAGTTCCACTGCTGGGAGGCAGGCAGGGGCTGAGGACTCACTACCTCCTTCTTGGGGGTTTCGGTGTCTACATGGCGGAGTTTGTTCTTGGTCTGCATGTAGATATTAGCTGCATGTATCCCCACGGGGGGCTTGGGAGCTGGGTAGCCTGGAGGGGGTGGGGGCAGTTGGGTGCCTGGAGGAGGCGGTGGCGGAGGGAAGCTGGGTGGTGGTGGTGGTGGTGGTGTAGGTCTCCCCATCTTTTCCCGAGGCAGGCTCAGCTCGGGGTTCAACATGTCCATGTAGCTCTGTATGTCTGCAGCTCTTGTGCCAGGAAGCCCTGGGGAGGTGAGAGGGAAGGCCAAGTGTGGGAGTTTGTAGTGAGACTGTCCCCCTGCACTGATCTCCACCACCTGGAAACAACTTGTGGCAGGGCAGGGTGGGTTCAGGGCCACACTTGGTGCACCCACTGTGGCCCTGGCAGTGCTGGCCATTTCCTCCCCCTGGATTTGTCCTCCCCAAGCCCTGAACTTTATGGGGAAAACCAGGAGCTCAGGTTTAGAGGGAAAGTACAGGGGCTTTGGGCTCCAGGTTGTCTAGAAAGCAGAAGGGAGGGGGCAGCTCCTCAGGGTAAATCCGGCAGGACAGGTGGTAGGAGGATGACTGGCCACACCCCATCTTTGCAAGGCAACCCTGCCAGCTCTGCAGGCCACCACCTGGTGGTGTGAAGCAGACATTGCTGGTGGCCAGACACCCATGCTCAGGGTGTGGTCAGTGTGTGTGTACATGCATACTTGGCTTCCATCTCTCTGAGCTTCTGTGTATGTTTGAACTAGTCCTTGTGTTTATGAGCATGTGTGCCTTGGTCTGCAGACACGGTGTGTGTGTGCGCATCTTCAGTATGGAAATGGAACGTGGTGTGCCTGTGTTGATATATCTGCATGGCTCTATGTACACATGCATGAGTGTTCACGTCTGTATGTTGTGTGCACACATGGACAAAAGTACACTTTTGAGCATGGAAGCTGAGAACTATAAATTGTGGACAGAGTTCATGTGGTTTTTTGGGGGGTATGTGCGGATGTGCATGTAAATTTGTGATGAGCACACACCTGTCTCTCGCCAGAAGGAGTGTTCTCTCCCAGCATTTAAGATGGTGAGAGATGCGGGCAGCCTCCAGGCTCAGAGCCCAGTGGTCTGGGTGTGGTGCCCTCCTCCTCCTCCCCCTTCTGGGCTGGGTCCACTCACCATGTGGAAGGCGCTGGTCCTTGATGCTCGAGTGGCTGGACGAGCAGGAATCATAGTTGGAGAGGGTGCTGGTGGGTGAGCTGAGGTCAAAGTTTGGTGGCTGGACTGACATGGTAGTGTTGGGTGAGGACATGCCTGAGTCCGGCTGCTTGGCCTCCAGCTCAGCAGAGGGATCCCGAGACAGCACACGGTGCTCCACGCTCTGGGGGGAAGGCAGCAGATCATGAAGCGAGCCCACCCAGAGATCCACTGCTCTCCAGGCAGGGTCTTTCTCAGGCATACCCTCTCTGGGTGACCTCAGTCAAGTCACTTCCCTCTCTGGACTGCTCTCACTATCACTAGAGGGTCTCTCAGGCTCTTCCCAGGCTGAGATTCAAGCCTAGGATCACGGCTCCTAGGAAACTCCCTCCCTGGCTCCTCCCTGCTCATGAGGATGGAAGGACTGTTTCAGGGAAGGTGCTCTGGGCTATACCCCTAAGGGACAACTGCCAGGGGACCAGCCTTCTCAGTCCTGTCAGTGGCAGAGGGTATAGGCTCCAGTGCATCTGTGCAGAGGGGTACAACAAAGGCCTTTCCCTCATCAACTGGCTGGCAACCCCTGCTTCTCCTTGTCCTCCCATCTCCAGCCTGACCACTCTCCTGATGGGGAAGGGTGGGGGCTGGGGTGGCCTCGCTGAGCTGGGATGGGCACCCAAGACTACCATCCCCATGCCCAAATGCCCCACCCCTGCCCATGCCTCTGACCACAGGCCTATCCTCTCCTGGTATAGGGGCAGGTTGGGGTGGGGGCCTTGCTTACGTTGCCCATATTGTCCCTGCGTCCGGCAAGCTTGCTCACTCCACTGCTTCCTGCCCAGGCCTGCTCCTTCCTGCCCCATGCCCCCTCCCTGCCTAAGAAGTGTCACAGGCCCCCTGGGAGAGAGAGGCAGGCCTGGTACCAGGTAACGGCTCAGCAGCCACGCTCATTGGCCCTGTAATTAGGGGCTCTGCGGGAGTGTTTGCCTTTTCTGGGCCAGCATCCTCCATGGCTTGGATCTGTCACTGCTGCAGTGGGCCTGCCAGAGTAGGGGTGCCAGGGCTCCAATGCCCCACCCCGTTCAGCGGTGAGTCAAGGGGGAGCCATAGGAGATGGCTTGGGGAAACAGCCTGGAGGTGCTCTTTTCTTGGCTGACAGTAGTGCGCACTGAGGACACCTCGCCCTGACCCAGTGAGTGGCAGGTAACAGAGGTTAGAATGCAGGCTCTACAGCAGCGGTTCTCGACCTATGGGTCGCGACCCACAGGAGCTGTATTAAAGGGCCACAGCATTAGGAAGGTTGAGAACCGCTGCTCTACGGCCTGAGACGGTGGCTTCAGATTTCTCTTCTCCACTTACTGGCTGTGCAACCTTGGGCAAGTTACCTACCCTTTCGGTACCTGAGTTTCTTTATCTGCAAATGGGGATAACAGTGCTACCTGCCACACTGGGTTGCAAAAACGATTTTAAAAGTTAGGGAAGTGCCAGAGCATGGTCCCCAGTAAGTGCTATATTGTCAACTATTTTTATTAATGAGAGTCCTGGGTGCTGGTGACCCCCAACACACACACTCACAAAGTCCTACAACAGAGTCACAGACTCTGTCAGCTGGAAGGATCCCATATTCGGTGCAGAAATGTCCTTGTCAATATTCACTCCTGCTTGTACCCCAGTGACAATATGCTCACTGCCTTACAGGGCCACCCACTCTCTTTGGGGGAGATCTTTCTGGGGGTCCACCTTGCTGTATTCCGCAGCCCCTGGAACCAGCGTCATCCCGTGTGCTGGTACACAGGGCAGATGGACAGACAGTCCTCAGGGCAGGGGCCAGCGCCTTCTCTCCACGAGGGCTGATTTTACAGCCCTCTCATGGCCAGCCCGTGCCCTGGAGCTAGTCAATGTTCTTCGAAAGGCACCTGTGAGGCCCAACGTCTGTCTTCTCCACTGCCCCAAAGCAGGCATTGTACCAGATGGGGAAAACCTCTGGACTGGGGAAACCCACACCTGAGCCCAAGTCCCAGTGGGTCACTTCATGTCTGTCTAACCACAATAAATAATTTTATTGATTGAGTGACTGATTTTGAGACAGAGTCTCACTTCATCACCCTTGGTAGAGTGTTGTGGTGTCATAGCTCACAGCAATCTCAAACTCCTGGGTTCAAGTAATTCTTTTACCTTAGCCCCCCACAACCCCCAGCACCGAGTAGCTAGGGCTACAGGTGCCTGCCACAATGCCTGGCTATTTTTTTTTAGACAGAGGCTCACTATGTCATCCTTGGTACAGTGCTGTGGCATAACAGCTCACAGCAACCTCAAACTCTTGGGCTTAAGCGATTCTCTTGCCTCAGCCTCCCAAGTAGCTGGGACTACAGGTGCCCACCACAATGCCTGGCTATTTTTTTGTTGCAGTTGTCATTGTTTAGCAAGCCTGGGCTGGATTCGAACCCGCCAGCCTCAGTGTATGTGGCCAGTGCCCTAACCACTTAGCTACGGGTGCCGAGCCATGTCCAGCTATTTTTTAGAGATGGGGTTTGACTCCGGCTCAGGCTGGTCTCGAACTAGTGAGCTCAAGCAATTCGCTCACCTCAGCCTCCCAGAGTGCTGGGATCACAGGTGTGAGCCACCATTCCCAGCCCATAATAAATAATTTTAAAAGGGCGGCACCTGTGGCTCAGTCAGTAAGGCGCCCGCCCCATATACCGAGGCCCCGGCCAAACTGCAACAAAAAAATAGCTGGGTGTTGTGGCGGGCGCCTGTAGTCCCAGCTACTCCGGAGGCTGAGGCAGGAGAATTGCTTAAGCCCAGGAGTTGAAGGTTGCTGTGAGCTGTGTGATGCCACGGCACTCTACCGAGAGCCATAAAGTGAGACTCTTGTGTCTACAAAAAATAATAATAATAATAATAATAATTTTAAAACTGTAACAGGCTTCCAGTGACAAGTAGCTATGAAGTGGGCAAGCAGTGCAGTGGACAAGAGAGGTGGCCCCTTCCCAGGCCGTCCAGAGCAGGTCCTGGTTCTACCACTTACTGGCAGCGTGACCTTGGTGTCTCAGAGGCTCAGTTTACCCATCTGTGGAATGGGACACTAACATCCCTTCCCTCGGAGGGTGGCTATGGGAATCACACATGACCTGGTGCAGCGTGGGTGCGTTTATCTGGCTGCTCCCAGTAGCACGTGTCTCGTGCCTTCTCCAGCCCTCCGTCTTAGAGTGACTTTGGCCTTCCCTCTTCCTTCCCTTGAACTTTTCGCTCCGTGACTCCTCCGTGGGCAGTGGCTTTGGGCTGAGAGGTCGTGTGGTTTAGTGGCCACATCCCTGAACCTCGGCGTCTTTCTCGGTGAAAGAGGTAATGACATCTACCACCCCGGGTGGGGCGAAAAGAGAGAACGCGACGGGGGCGGCGCAGGTCGTACCAAGTTTTCCACGGTGCGCAGGTAGCGGTTGCAATGGCCATGGCCGTTGAAGTCTGACAGGTCGGCGGCCGTGTACCCGTCGCGGTCGCGGACGTCCAGCTCCGCACCGTTCACTACCAGGATCTGGCAGCACTGCGGGGGCACGCGGTGAGGGCGCCATGTGGCTGCGAGCCGGGACAGCCACGCCCGGGCAGGGCTGCACCGACGGCGGCCACGCCCGCCCCTCCGGGGACCCGCCCTGACCTCCAGCTCCCCGTTCTCGGCGGCGTCGTGCAGCGGGGTCCCGCCCCACAGGTCTGTGGAGATCTCGCCGCCGTGCAGCAGGAGCCAGCTGAGCACTTTGGTGTGGCCGCGGCTCGCCGCGAAGTGCATAGCCGTGGCGCCGTCTTTGTCCTGCTCAGACAGGCTCACGTCGGTGGCGCTCACCTGGGAGGCAGAGGAGGGGGAGGGGCGAGGGCTGGGCGCCAGGGCCCTCCTGGCCCCACCCCCGCCCCGCCTCCCACCCGGGCCGCCAGCCCGCCCGAACCCCGAGCTCACCAGCCACGCGATGACTGAGCTGTGACCCATCTGTGCGGCTGCGTGCAGCGGGGTCATGCCATCGTGGGCGCGCGCGTGCGGGTCCGCGCCGCACTCCTGCACCAGGTACTGCGTCACCTCCAGGTGGCCCTCTTGGCACGCCAGGTACAGGGGCGTGGCACCGTTCTTGGTTTGAGCATTCACTCCCCTGCCGAGATGCAGTGTCACCCTCCGTGGGCTCTCTGCGCCTAAGCCCCTCTGAGGCTTCCTCACGCCCCCTGACCCCTTCTGAGGGGAGTCCTAGAGGGCTGGGAGGGTCGGTTGGAGAGGGCCACCTCTCCCTTATGCAGCCCAAGCACTTCCTTGCCCTCAGTAGACAGTCCAGCCTTTTCGCCTAGGTCTATAAGGACGTGATGACCTGGCCTCTCCCTACCTCCTCAGCCATACTCACCCATTGTCACAGGAACCCTCCAAACTTGCTGTGTCTCACCTCTATGCCATGGTCATGTCCTCCCTCTATCTGGGCTGCTCTTTCACCCACCTCCCTCTTAAGACTCAGTAGGATTCCTCCTCTATGAGGCCTGTCCCGATTTCCCCTCAAGAGCAGGCCTCGCCTGCCTCTGTGCCCCATGTGCCCTGGCCCTTTCCTGGTGTGTGTGTGGGGTCCTGTCATGCTTGATTGCCGATAACTGACTAGGGCCCTTGCCTCCCCCCCCAGAAGATTAAGTTCCCAGAGAGCAGAGTGGTAGAGTTCCCAGATGAAATATGGGATGCCCCGTTAAATTGGAGTTTCAGATAAACAGCAAATGTTTTAGTATTTGCCAAATATTGCATGGGACATACTTGGACCAAAACATGATTTGTTTTTCCTGGGCTTTGTTGTTGCTGCTGTTCTCATCAATCTGGCAACCCTAAGGGGAGTCCACCATTCACCAAGCCCTTCCCCACTTAGCTCTGGGTTGTGGCTCTAGCAGGCAGGTTCTTCTTTTTTTTTGGAGACAGAGTCTCACTTTATTGCCCTCATAGAGTGCTATGGCATCATAGCTCACAGCAACCTCAAACTCTTGGGTTCAAGTGATCCTCTTGTCTCAGCCTCCCAAGTAGCTGGGACTACAGGCGCCCGCCACAATGTCTGGCTATTTTTAGAGGCAGAGTCTAATTCTGGCTCAGGCTGGTCTTGAACTCATGAGCTCAGGCAATCCAGCTGCCTCGGCCTCCCAGAGTGCTACAATTACAGGTGTGGGCCACCTCGCCCGGCCCAGTGGGTTCTTCTTAAGTCCTATTATCATTCCCATTTTGCAGAGGGCCAGCAAAATGGGAATGACAGAGCCAGACTTACCAAGAGTCACACAGCTGGTAAGTGGCATCTGAGCACACCGCTGTCTGTCTGAAGCAGGGCCTGGCCTGCAGTAGGCATGCAGGGAGTGAAGAGATGGAGTGTGCCCCATGTGCTTCTCCTAGGGTCTAGCTCTTGGCTATCACTACCTCCCATCCTCGCTCCTCTAGCCCAGAAGGGGCCCAGCTGAGAAACAGGGAGGCTGCCTCGTGTGTACCAGTCCAGAGTGTAGTTGCCACAACAGGGCACTAGGTGGAGCCGCTCCCCCCACAGGGAGCTCCAGCTGGGGCTGCATCTTAGGAAGCAGCTGTTCTGGGACTTCACATCCTCCCCACACCTATCGGATCACGTCAGTCACATGCCCCAGCCCTCACCACTCACTCATCCAGTTTTCTCCTATCTGTCCATCCACACGTGCACCAAGCCACCCTTACCATCTGCCATTCGTTTTTTTTTTTTTGTGGTTTTTGGCCGGGGCTGGGTTTGAACCCGCCACCTCTGGCATATGGGACTGGCGCCCTACTCCTTGAGTCACAGTCGCCGCCCCCATCTGCCATTCGATCACCCTGGACGTGAACGTGATTTAGCCTCCTCCCACCTCCCACCCCTGACCTAGAATGTGTTCCCACCCCCTTGCACACATACCCTGGGACCCTCCCAGCTGACATCTCCCTGTCCCTAAAGCCTTGGTTCTCTGTTCACTTTCCTGATCTCTGAGCCCCCAAGGCTGTCTACAGCCCCCATCAGACCACCGCTTCCTGATCTCTCCTTCCTCCTCACAAACCAGTCTCTCCCCCCCACCCGCCACACACAGGGCTGCCATTTGCTGGACTGTCAAGAGCAGCAGGGTCCCTGCGGACATAGTATGGGGGAGGCAGAAGACCCAGGCCCACACCTGTACTCAGAAACACACTGGCTAGCAGCCACCAGCTTCCATGCCCCAGTGCCAGCGGCGCCCCCATACGCACTCACATGTTGGTGTGTCAGGAATAGGCTGTTTAATATTTCATGACCGACACTCAGCAGCCTGAATTATTCACCCTGTAACCAAGGCACAGTAAGTGCTGGGGTCCTGGAGATCAGAGGCTGGAGGGGGCCCACTGGATTCTCTATGGGGGCCCAAGGCAGTGTGCACCATCAAGGGGACACAACCTGTGGCGAACCCTACCCTCCTAGCACCCCTGGTTTGGCAGGGGTCCACGAGCCAGGGGCAGCCAGCCAGCCCAAGGAGATCTGAGCAACAAGGGGCAGTGGTACCCACTGCCTCCTGGTAGAGCTCCTCACACAGAGTGGGCACTCAACAGATATCACCACTATTATCAGCAGTTCAGCCTCCTCTCATGACCCCTGTTCTGGAGTCAGAGGGTCCAGCCTGGAAGGCCCCAGGACACAGGGCAGATACACTGATGAGGCTGGACCAGCTTCATAATCTCTTCCGCCTTAACCTGGAGGCAACTAGAAAAATGGGTACTCTCACACTCACTGGGAAAAATTACGAGAAGCGTAGGAAATAAGATAAAATTCCCATCATGGAAGAAATGAATTAACAACAGTAGGAATAATAATAATTAATAGTAACTGCTGCATCCACGGCCCTCCTGCTGTTTGTTGTCCTGTCTGTCGCCTGCCTCTGTCCCTCCTCCTGCCTGGATGGACCACTGCCCTTCCTTGAAGACCTCACTGCGTCTGAACTAAGGAGCATGCTTGGCCAGCAAGCTGGGGCATAGCCAGGGAGCTGCCCCAGTTCCGATGTAAGAAGGGTATGGGGGTGAGTGCCACATTCCCACCCTGTGTTGCAGCCTCACTTGTCTCTTCGCATTCCCAAGCCCATCCATGAAGTGGCAGTACTGATAGTCATGCTGGCCTTGTAGGGAGGCTCCAAGACACACTTGGAGAGCCCTGAGCATGGCCCGGTGCTTAGCATGCCCCTGGGAATGGGAGCCTCATACTTTAGGGTTCCTCTTCCTTGGGCCTGGGAGGAGTAGCCACCGGGGGGCCCACTGTTGGCTTGGGGTGTCCAGGTCCCTCAAGCACGGGCCAGGCCAGGAATCATTTCTGCTGTGTAGGGACACTGCCTAGAGCAGAAAGGAGGGGTCTCGGGTGAGACCTCTGACCTCCAAACCCCTGCCAGCTCTAGCCCATTCAATTCCAGACCTGACCACAGCCATGGGAAAACATTCCTGGACCAAGCCCTTAGGTCTTGCCCTACCCTCGCTCTGAACTTGCTGAGCAGGACCCCAGTGAGTGCTTTATCTTCCCAGGCCTCAGTTTTCTCATATGGCAAATGGGTATCATAGTGTCTAGCCACTTTGAGCAAGCTTTGGCCAGGGTATCTTTCCAGGGACAGGAGGCCTTGACTTTCCCAAGCTGCTGCCCCATCCTGATCCACCATCCCTAACTCCCACCCCCCTTCTACCCCATCACTCGCACGTTCCAAGCCCAGTGTTTCCTCCATCCTCAATCAACCCCAGCAGGTGCCCTTGCCCCTCACCTAAACACCTGCTCTGGCGACCCCTTGGACATGCACACACTGATTTCTATATCCACACCAGCCAGGCCTTCTCAGCTTCCTTTGCTGGGCCTTTGGTCCTCACCCAACCACAAAATGTCCTTTCTAAGGGACTCTCTCCCGATGGGGTCATCTACTTCCCAGGGTCCAAGGCCAACTCTTTACCCAAGGCTGCTCATTTCCTTAGCCTGGACCTGGACTCTCCACTGGGCCCCTGCATCAGACTGCTCGTCCACATGCACACTGAACAGGCCTCTAAAACTTTACCTGCCCCAAGCATTTCATTTTTCTCAACTCCCCCCCACCCCCCGCCATCTCAGTAAAGGACAGTACACCACCCTCCTTGAGCCCAAAATCTAAGGGTCTTAGAAGACCCTTGACCCTGGAAGGTGCCTGTGGCTCAGCGGGTAGGGCGCCGGCCCCATATACCAAGGATGGCGGGTTTGAACCTGGCCCCGGCCAAACCAACAAAAAATAGCCGGGTGTTGTGGCAAGTGCCTGTAGTCCCAGCTACTCAGGAGGCTGAAGCAAGAGAATCGCCTAAGCCTAAGAGTTGGAGGTTGCTGTGAGCTGTGATGCTACAGCACTCTACTGAAGGTGATAAAGTGAGACTGTCTCAAAAACAAAACAAAACAAAAAAACACCAAAAACAAAAGAAGACCCTTGACCCAGCCCTCGTTACAGAGTATAGCCTCCCCAGAGATGATCATATGCATAAATTATGACCTTTTTTTCTTTCTTAAGGAAAAAAGCTGATACAGATGAACTATTGCTGCTATGAAGTCACTCTGATTACACAAAAGAAACGTGGAATGCGTGTGAGGGTTTGTGGGAGATCTCTGTCCAGGACTGGTGCCCGCTTACTGTAAACATGCCATGAGGAACAAGGAGTGATCTGCCCACGGAATCAGACTCAGGTCAACCAACCACATTTCTAGTGACCTTCCCTGCTGCCAATAATTTCTGTCCCAAGGGAGGTCAGAAGGAAACCGATACTTCCAAGGATCAGATCCAGCTGTGGCCCCAAACTGCTCTGAACCGGAAGTCACAGAGCCTTTGGTGGCTCTGTGGTGATCCATGTCCTCCAATCATGCCTCCTGGCTTATGTTAAAAGATCCTAAAGTCGGCCCTCCCCTAGAGCCCAGGGAAGAAACTCAGTCCTGATTTAAGGAAGGTTCTAGAATAGTCTGCTTATACTCCAGTCCATCAGCAAGCCTGAAATATTTCCAGAAGCCTACACTTGCCTGCGACTCTCCCGACCTTTCAGGGCTTCCCCAAGATTACCAGACTTGACCCTTCCCAGGCCTCTGCACCTGCCAGCACTGCCATGGTCTGTCATGGCAGGGCTACATGACTGACCCTATTTTCACTAGGGTCTTAGTTCCCACCTCCTCAAAGGGCCCTGCCTTCCCCGACTCCCTCAACTTAAAGGTCAAAGCATGCCATTTCACCACACAGTGCTGTCACTCCTGAATTACCTGGTTATTTGATTTCATTCCTACCACGGACATAGGCTACAAGGCTAGGACAGACCGAACAGTGGAAAGGGCAGAGCCCCTGCACTCTCAGAGCATCAAACCCACATGCTCATGAATGGAAGAATGTGTATCTGAGCGGGGCATGCCATGTCCCTAGTCCCTAGTACTGCCAGGCTGGGCTGTTTGTTGAATGAATAAATATGTGTTTGAGAAGACACAGCCTGCCCAGGAATAGGTGAGGCCTTCTCACACATGGCCTTGGCCTAGAGGAGTACAGGTGACCCCAGAAAGGGAATTTTGTTCAAAGTCACATGCCGAGAGATGTAAGCAGAGCTGGACGAGACCTGGGGATGGGATTCCTCATCTGTTCATGAGAGGATTATTAGAAGCACACTGAGCGGGAAAGATACAGTCCTGGCCTGATCCATCGGGGAGTCAGAAGGGAAGAAAGTGCAAAGGATGTGCATAAAATGCAGAGCAATGACTAGGGCGATGGGAACGAAGCAGGCAGAGGAGTGTGTCATGGGGCGGGGGCTGGCCTTGAGCAAAGACATGAAGGTGGCGAGAGGACACCATGGAAGAGGTCCAGCAGAGGGAATACCTGGCCTGCAGGAGGAGCCCGGAAGAGGTCAGGGAGGAGAAGGAATACGCCCTGGGGGAAGGGGAGCACCTGAAGGTGGGGTGAGGGCCAGAGCCAGGAGGGAGGGCTACTGGGCCACGTATAGAAGTGGCCGCCCTATGGACAGACCAATGGTCTGACTTTAATTTTCAAAGCCTGGGGGCACAGCTGGATGGGTAAAGGTTGGGGCTGAGGCAGGAGGACCCAAGTGGGGATGCGCCAGCCCTAGCTAGGTGATGGTTGAGACTGGGAGCTGCTAGTGGAAGCCTGCTGGGGGTGGCCCCTCTCCCTCTGAGAGGGGCTTCTCTGGACTCCACCATGGCCCTCTTTTCTGGGGCGCCTCTACCTGGATCAGGGGATAAGGCCCACTGCTGCCTTTCTAGTATGGATGTCCCCAGGTCCTGCTGCCCATGAGACTGAGGAACACCAATTAGGAAGGAATAAGCCCCCACTGCCTGTGGCAGAAACAGGTGCCCAGCAGGAAAGGGGTAGCTCCAGGCCCAGGCAGAGCCTCAGTCTTCTAAGGGAGAGAGCTAAGCCATGGGCCCTGGGGCTCCCCAAGAATTCCTTCTGTCCCAGATGGGCAGAACCCCTAAGACTCAGGTGGGCTGTAGAATTAGCCAGACTCCATGAAGCTTTTTGCTAAAGAAGGAAAAAGGAAAAGTCTTCAGTGAACCTGAAAGGCCTTGAGAGATTAGGGCCTGGGCGAGGAGTGAGAGACAGACCCAGAGATGGGATACAATTTGTCCGAGGCCACACAGCAAACTGGCGGTGACCACAGCCAGTCAATCAGCCTCTCTGAAAACATTATTTCTGTACCTGTCAGTTCCAAGATTTAGAGACATTTGTCTGGTTTGTCAATATATCCCCACTTAGAACAGCAGTTCTCAACCTGTTGTGACCCTCAGGAACTGTATCAAAGGGCCGTGGCATTAGGAAGGTTGAGAACCACTGACTTAGAATATTGTCTAGCTCTTAGCAGATGCTCAATGGATCAATCTGGAAAATGGGCTAATGATAGCTAGAGCTAATGCTGAGGTGGTTGGCAGGTTAGGGCTAGGGTTAGTCTGGCCAGGCCCATGGCAGGCTCTCAGCAAGTATGGGCTGTTCTGGGTTTAGCATGAGGCCTGAACCAGGCGCTTTCCAATCCCAGATGGCCTGGTCTGGTCAGGGACTGGGGGAAGCCTTAGGGCGAGGAGGCCCTTACAGGGAGCTAAAATTGATAAAAATCTTGGACCAACTGGTTTTCCAGCTTGCTCTGGCTGGCAGGGCCCACAAGCCCCAGTATAGAGCCTGGAGCCACTGACCCACCTGGCCTGGAAGCTCAGGCCTCAGGTCCCAGCTATTCCTGGCTCCCCAGCTGCTCAGGCCCCCAGGCAGCCAGGACAGGCAGGGTGGGGAGTGGCATGAGCAGGAGGTGGCTCCTGGGCCCCAGGACCTGCTGGAGGGTAGCCACCTGCTCCTCACCCACTCTCAGTCTGTCCCAACCAGGGGTCTGGATACCTTATTCCCTCCACCAGCCCCTGGAGCTCCGCCCAGGAAGGCCAGCCCTCCTGCCTCTAGACCCCTCAGACCCAGGCCTGGGTTAGCTCAGCCCAGCTTTCATGAATGGGGGCTCAGAGAGTGGGTCCCCACTAGGGTGGCAGCCCCTGAGATCACTGTGGCAAATCCCCTGCTTCTGGGAGGATTTGGTCCAGTGAGCTGGGATAGATGGAGGGGGTGGGTGCAGAGTGTTTACTACAGTCTGAAACCCTTCCTGACATCCCAAAGTGTAGTGCTGGCAGCAGCTGGGCCCTCCTCCAAAACTGTCTAGCCTTCTGGCTCCTCTGGAGCTTGTTACTTCCACAGCCCATGGCCGCTCACAGCCTCCCTAGGTGAGATCGAGTTACCCCACCAGTAGGTATGGGAGCCCTTCCTCCCTGGCCAGCTCACCCACCCCCAGGGAGAGTGCTGAGCCTTGTGAATAATTCACAGCGATTCACAGCAGGCCAGGAGGCTGGGCCAGAGTGTCAGGAGCTCTGGGCCACCTGGGTCCTCCAGTCAGCACTATAGCCTGGGGTAGCCCAAGCCTCTGGCCTCCCTAGCTCTGAGTCCTGGTATCCAAAGTGTTGGGGAGCTGAAGTCTGCACCTCCAAGGAAGGAGGCTAAGTGAGCACCCCCAACCCCAAGCCCAATTCCTGGCCATGCCCTCCTATCTGAGCTTGGCCTGGCAGCCACACAAAGGCACTTTCTTATCAGCCAAGTCACAGGCCTTCACAGGGAATGGAGCCCAAGCACTCTGTCTACCTCCCTGAGATTCATGGTGACCGCCCTGGGGGCTGGTGGCTCATCAGTCCAGGCCATCTGGCCTCTGGGTTGGCACCAGGGCCCAATCATGCCCAGCAACTGGCATGGCCTGGGAGGGGGTCAAGGTCCCCAGGCCCAGAGCCTGTGAGGATGTTCCACAGCACAGCCAGAGTCTTCTTAGAGCCTGAGATCCAACCCTACGGGGGAGGGGGGGAATCACAGCTCATTAATGCCCAGCTATGAGTAAAGAGGGCTCCAGGCAGACTCAGAGCCTTCTCGTTGACACTGTTGGGTCATACTGACCCCGCCATCAGCCTGGCCTTCTGGACCTGTCCGTCCCCTCTAAGAGTCCTCTGCTGGAAGTGATGGGGAGTGGGGTAGATGCATCAGAATCACTGCTGTGAGCCCCCAACTTGGAGAGGCCAACGCAAGAGTCTGGGACAAAGCTTTCCATGGTGCTGACAGGTACCAGATGAAAACCTACACTCAGGCTCGGTACCTATAGCTCAAACGGCTAAGGCGCCAGCCACATACACCAGAGTTGGCAGGTTCGAATCCAGCCCGGGCCTGCCAAACAACAATGACAACTACAACCAAAAAAAATTATCTGGGCATTGAGGCAAGCGCCTGTAGTCCCAGCTACTTGGGAGGCTGAGGCAAGAGAATCACTTAAGCCCAGGAGTTAGAGGCTGCTGTGAGCTGTGACGCCATGGCACTCTACCCAGGGCGACAGCTTGAGGCTCTGTCTCAAAAAAAAAAAAGAAAATCTGCACTCAAGGGTCTCCAGGGCCCTCCTACTCTAAATCCCACTGGCTTTGACATGACCCAAACCCAGGCTTGTTCAGAAATAGACAATTCACACCAAAGTGGCCAAGGGGCCCTGGCAGGGCTGACTATGAAGAACACAACACCCAGGCGGACCTGCTGGGTCTCCCACTGGCCAGACTGGGAGCCCCTTCTTAGCAAGGACAGAACCCAGCTCTACCTGCCTGTCCTGGGCTGAGAGGACAATGCAGCCCGGCCTGGTGAGTCCCAGGTGGTATCCTACATCCATGCGAATGTGCCTGGGTCTAAGAAGCTGCAGCTGCAGCCACCTTGACACATGGCTATATGGCTAGACTGGCCTCCAGCCTGCTCCCTGGTGGCCAGTAACCCTGCAGGTGCCCTCAGAATGACCCAGCAGTGAAGATAGGTCAGACCCCTACCTCGTGGTTGCTCCACTCCTGAGGCTTATGTCCTGGGCTCCCATTCCAACTGACAAAGGTCACCCACTCAGGTTTCCATGGCCACTAGCATCCTATTCCCTGAGATGGGGCCTGGGTGGCTTTCCCTCAGAACGCCTGCCTTCCCTACACCTAAAACCTGGCTCCCTTCTGCCTCCCTTATATCCCCCATGCTGCATGAGCACCACCCTTCTGCATGCCCTCCTCTGGGAGCTCCCAGCCCACACCCTTTGTAGGGCGAGTGGGCTGAGGGGGCCACAGGAAATGACAAGCTGCTCTCCAGATGGCCTATAGCCAGCTGGCTCTGGAGCTAGGAGGTTGCTGGGCCTCTGGGAGAGGCAGCTCTCCCTTAGCTGCCTGGTGACTGCTCCTCTCCCACCTGCCTAACTAGGGTTTAGGAGGGGTTGTTCCCTCGTTCATACCCTCCCCATTTAGAATAGTCTTGAAAATAAGCATAAGCCAGAGCTAAAGAGAGCCACCTGCTGCAGACAGGCATGCAGAGGGGAGCAGGTGGCCTCAGCTGCATGGGATCAGGCTTCGGAGGATTTGAAGAGCACCTGTGTGCAGAGCTCTGGGGCAAGTGGCTATGGGCAGCCCCTGAGAAGGTTGCCAGGATGGGAGAAATTTCAGCTCGGGTAGGCGCTGCCTCTCTGGTCTGGCCCTCTGGCCACCAGGATGGTCCCTGGAGGGATCCCTCCTTGGCACACTGGAGAGATGTGGTGGATGCTCCGCCCCTCCTGGGGCCCTGGCCTGTCTTCTGCAGGTCTGCTTAGAGGGGTATTCTTACTCAGGGTAGTGGCTGATGAGAACCCTCAGGGAGGGGAAGTCTCCTTTGGCGGCGGCATAGTGGAGAGGCAGGGCACCCATGTCTGTGGCGATGGTGGGGTCCCCATTGCCATGACGCAGAAGCCAGTTCACCACCTCAGGGTGGCCGAAGCGGGCAGCCAGATGCAGAACCGTGGCACCAGAATTGTCTTTGTCCTGTGGGAGGAGAGCCAGTTAAAGTTCTGAAGCCATGACCTGCCTGTTCCTCTGGCTCAGATCCCTCCCCGCCCCCTGCCAGGAGGTAGTTCTGTCCTCTCTGCCCTCCCTTGAGGGGGTAGCCAGGTCTCCCTTGGCAGTTTTTTGGACCCATCCTAGAGCTTGGATCTGTTTCTGCCCTTGTGCAGCTAAGTGGCCCTCTCTGTAAGTCAGTCCATAAGCAGTGCCACCAAGCTTGCATGTCATTCCTGCAAAGTGCCTGCACACAGCACCCTGTTGTCACAGCAGGAGGCTGACTCTAGGCCCAGGGACACAGCCCCTGACGTCCAGGGCTCAGGGAACACCTGACTAAGTGAGGGAGAGTCTCTGGGAGCAGGGCCAGGAGAGGGGCTGTGGGGTTGCACCAGGCCAGCATTGGGACTGGGGGTACCCCTGCACCCAACCCTTTCCCTTCCCTCTCCCTCCCTCCCTGGTGTCAGTGGAAACAGAGGCCTCCACCTTGGTGCCCCTCCAACAACCCAACCTTAGTGTAGAAAACTGTCCCCCCCAGCAGACTCTCCTGCACCTGGCCATGGGAACACCTTGTGTTCTTGTTCCTGTGGAGGAGGAAGTTTCTCAGGACTGGTGGGCAGGGCCCAGGGCAAGCAGCCAGTGGTGGAAAGTGTGGGCTGATGGTAGCCCCTGGGAGGCGGGTGGTTGGGTGGGAGGTCTGGGTCCAGAACTGCTGGATGCATGCTCTGTGCACACCCAGTTGTGTGTGTCTGTGGGGAAGGGGCTGTGGAGGCTATCAGGGAGCCTGGGCAGGGAGGACAATCGCTGAGAAGCCAGGTATCTGGACTGAGGCTGGCATGTCCAGCAGAGTGGGGACTGGGTCTAGAATAGAACAACTTATCTGCAGCACATGGGACAATGATGTAGAGATAGGCAGGGGCAAGGGGCAGGGTTGGGGCTGCAGGACAAGGTGGACCCAGGAAGCAAAGCCCCTCTGCCCTGTCTTGCCCAGAGAGAGGGCACTGTGGGGACAGATGTGGCAGAGGCAGTGGAAGCTGGCAAGAGACCCTGGGATTGAGAAAGGTGAATCGTGGTGGGAAGAGAACCTCTGAGACCCTGTGAGAGGGATGGTGGGCAGTGGGCTCCAACTGGGAAGTCACCATTCTTGGGGGGGGGGGCACTCTGACTGTCCTGAGGCAGGAAGGAGGATGGAACAGAGAAAAAACAGCCCACAGGAAGTTGAGGATTATGCTAAGGCCCCTCTTGTGTGTGGGAAAGCCCAGGGACTAGTTCAGTCTGTCCCTGAGCCCAGGGCATAGAGGTGACCAGAGCAGTACCATGGTGAAGTATGTCCCAAGCCCCAGGTTTTGAGAAAGGCTCTCCTTTCCCACTGTCCTTGGGGACTGTGAGTGTGAGGCTCTGGGGGTCCTGATGGCTCCAGGCCTCTGGGTGGTGGCGGCAGTAAGGAGAGGCCATAGGCCTATGGGCTCCAGCCTGTCCCTGAGGCACCAGCAGCTGTGTGGCCCTGAGGAGACTCACATGCTACAGACCGCACCCTAAAGCTGCTTATCTTTCTGGGCTGGGCAGGCCGAGGGATCCAGGTCATCTCCCCCTACTTCCACCCTCAGCAACCAAGCCTGTTGGGGCAGGAGGGCAGGAGACTTGATAAGCTGGTCCCAAGGCCACTTGCTTCTTCCAGCTCCTCTGCAGTAGCAAGGGAGGCTTCCAACCAAGGCTGGACACTGGGATCATGGAGGAGTGGGAGGCTTTGGTCAAGACTGGATACAGGATCAGGGAGGCATCCACCTCCCGAAAGAATTGGCATGGGCCATGTGGCCCGGAACCCCTGATAACAGGGCCCACTGAGAGATAAGGGTGCCCGTCTCCCAGAAAGGATCGGAAGGAACCTGCAACTGAGGGCAGCAATGGGCTGGGCCATCTTTTGGGTACAGCAAGCCAGCAACAGAGCTGCCTGCTTGCTGTTACCAGCAAAAACAAGAGCTGCCCTTGCTTCCTCCCCTTCCAGTTCTAGTGAACCTGGTGGTCTTCCCAAGTGGAAAATCAGTTTCTGGTTCCTCCTTTTGGCTGCCCGCACAACCAGAATATCTTCCAAATCCAGCTCAGCCTGGGAGACCTGGACCCTGGCCCTGGTGGCTACTCTGAACATGCCTCCTCCTGGCTGTTCCTCCCACACCACAAGAATGTGCATGCCTCGGGGCTTTGTGCTTCTTGTTCCCGGTGCTTGGAACTCTCTGTCATCTGGCTACCTTCTCACCAGCCTGGACTCCCCTTGGAGGTTACCCTTCAGAGTGACCAGGTGAGGTCTGGGAGCAGAAAGACTCAGGCTGGGTTGGAGAAGCAACTCAGAGCTGGGAACCCCAAAGGCCCTGATGTCCTGGGATCAGTTTGGGTCCTGGGGAGACCGCCCTTACCATGGTCCACCACCCCTCCCCACACTCTGGGTTAGAGATGCTGGTAGCTCAGCTTTGGATGGGCTGTGGAACTTTGCCCAGTCTCCCTCCAGACCCGGTCTTGCAGGACACGAGGCCCTTCCTGCCCCACCCACTCTCCAGGACTCTGCAGATCAATGCTCTGCCTTTCCCCTAAGAGCCAAGCTGCTGTGTCCTACTCCGTTCTGGTTCCCCTCCACTCAGGAGCTCTTCCAAGCAACAGCCAGGGCTTGCCAGGGCATCTGCCCAGGTACTGTCAATCCAGGGAGCCCACTTCACCCAAAGCCCTCTGGAAGGAACTCTGTGCAGGGCTCAGCTGGTCCAGGAGGTGACCAACCCAACCCCACCCACTCTCTGGACCACCAAGGAGGGCTCCCAACGAGTGACGCGTACCCACCTGCGCTCTGCAGCCGCCCTTCAAGAGCAGCCACTGCAGGCAGGTGAGGTGGCCAGTGGCGGCGGCGTCGTGGGCAGGCGTGGCACCGTTGCGAGCGCGGGCGGTTGAGGGCAGGCCCGCCTCCTCCACCAGGAAACGCAGACAGTGCAGCTTGCCGGCGCGGGCCGCATGGTGCACCGGCAGAGCGTCCAGCGGGTCGCGCAGTGAAAGCCCCAGCAGGCCGGAGACGTGCAGGGACCTCAGCACGTCCAGTTCTCCCTGTCGCGACGCCTGCAGAGCCTGCTCCAGGGCCATGGTGCCGCCCCCGGTGCCGCGACCCCGCACTCAGTGTGTCCCTGGGGACGCCATGCGCGAGTCGTCGGGGCCCAGAGGATCCTGCGGCGCGGCGGTCCGGGCTTTGCGACCCCGGGAGGCGGAGCGGCTGCGGGCCCGGCCTCTGCTTGGCGCTGTCCTTCGCTCCGCCGCGCTCTGAGGCTGGGACTTGCGGGCGCCGGCTTAAGCCTCGGGCCCGCCCTCGCCCCGCCCCCTCGGCTGAGTCCCCCGCTCACCCCCGCCTTGTGCCGGGGACGTTCAGGTGACAGGGGCAGGTGTGCCCAGGAACTTCTCATTGTCTCACGTAAAAATTGAGACTCCAGAGGGCGGCAAAACTGGATTCGAATTCAGGAGCCGTCTGGGCACAGCTGGACTCATCCACGTGCAGTGGCCACTCTATGCTGTTACAGGCGCTGGGGGCCACAAACCGGCAAACCATTGCCGCAATTCCGGAGGGTGAAAAACGTTATCCGAACAGGAAAACGGGGTGCTAGCGAGTAAAGCAGTGGGCGGTCAGGGCAGGTCTATTCGAGGCGGGTAGGGCTGTGTTTTGAGGGGCTCTGGGCTCTCCGGGACAGTGTGAAGTGTGCAGGCCCTGTGCCCTGCAGGGTCCCTCCAGGCGCTCGGGGAGGGAGGCAGCGGGGGGAGGAGAAGACCCGGACGATCCGGCAAGCTCAGAACTAGCCGTCGGGGAGTCCGACCCCAGTGGGCTGTCGAGGGGAGAGGGATGCGACCACCGCTTTGAGGGCCTGAGGCTGCCAAGCTGCAGAAGACCCTGCAGGGTGCGAGGACTGGGGCCAACGAGGAGGCGTGCCGGGGCTGCCTTCCAGGGGCGGTCACGACCCGCGGCAAGGGCGCAGGAAAGCGACAGAGGGCGCTGGGGGCAAACGCCTGTGGCTAAATCCGCCTGCGCGCACAGCCGAAACTAACCGTGGGAGCTGGAGGAGGCAGGGCCGGCCGCACCTGAGGAAGAACTACCAGAAGGTGGGGGCTGCAGAACTGCGGGAACACATCAGCGTGCATCCGGCGACCTTGAAACAGTCTGTGCCCCACCCCTCCAACCCACAGGAGCCTCGTGAGAGCCCGGATTCGCCCCGGGACGAACCTTTCACCCAGACGCTTGCCTGGCCCTGCACAGTCTGCGCTGGACACGTTGTGGAATGAAGCCCTTTCCAGGAACTGGGGGCTCCCCGGTGGTGGTCTCTGGGGCTGCCTCGGATGCCGTTCTCGGGACTGCCACCTGGTGGCGCCCTGCCCGGTGGCCTCCAGCACTCCCAGGTGTCCAGTAACCTGAGCCACTGTGTCTTAAGTGGCCAGGTGGGACTTCCAAGACAGCCAGATCTGCCCAGCTTTTGGTGGGACCTGTGGCCACAGGGATCTCAGACCCCTGCCCATCGGTTTGCAGACAAAGGGAAGGAGGAGTCTTTTCCTGGCAGCCTTGCTGCTGCCACCATGGGTGGTGGCCAGAGCAACTAGCTTGCTGCTCATTGGAGCTGTCCTCCTCCAGCATACCCAGTGGCAGGTGCACCGTGCAGCCAGCAAGTGGCAGGGATACTCCCTGGAGGAGGAGCTAAAATGGATTGTCTGGTGTTCTCCCAGTGGGCAAGGCAGGTGCCTCAAGCACCCTCCATTGCTGCCAGTGACATCTCCATAGAAACCAGATGTGAATGCCCATCCTGCTGACTAACCTCTCTGAACCCTTTCAGAACATGACTCAAACTCAGGCGTGGAACCAGAGCCTTACTCCCAGGCCTCTGTGTTCTATGTGAGCTCTCCCATGTCCACCAGGCCTACTGAGTCCTCCTTGGCAGCCCTAGAGAGCCCAGGCCCTGCTCTTTGCAGGCATGGGCCAACCTTTCACCTGGAGAATGCTGTCAGAGGTACGACTACTATCCTTATTTTACAGCTGAAGAAAATGAGGCATGGGGAGTTTTTGTTTGTTTTTAAATCATTATTATTATTTTTTAAAGAGATAGAGTTTCATTTGTCACCCTTGGTAGAGTGCGATGGCATCACAGCTCACAGCAACCTTCAAATCCTGGGATTAGGCGATTCTCTTGCCTCAGCCTCCTGAGTAGCTGGGACCACAGGTGCCCACCACAACGCCCAGCTATTTTTTGTTGCAGTTTGGCTGGGGCCGGGGTTTGAACCCACCACCTTCAGTATATGGGGCCGGTGCCCTACTCACTGAGCCACAGGCACCGCCCTGTTTTTTAAATTATCTTGAGGTGATACAAATGGGAAATGGCAAAGCTCACTCTCTGACCCTGCCGTGCTCACTTTCCCTCTACTGTTGAGGTTTCCTGTGCCCAGAGCACCTCCACTGTCTCCCACTTCCAGATATCAGCTTAGGGGTTCCCTCTCCGGAAGGCTTCCTTTCACTCCTCTGCTGGGCTCACCCCAGGCTTCTTCCCCACCCAAGGGCAATACACTTCCCAAGGCTGAGACCAGGGGTGGAGTGTTTCCCCACTGTGCCTTGGAGGCATCAGCTCCCCCCAAAGCCTGCACCAACACTCACACACCCAGCTGTCTTATCTAATTTCCCTTGATTCTCGACAATTCCTTCTTCCAAGTGGCCGGTAAAACCCCAGAATCTTTGGTTGAGGGAACTGTGGGTTACTTGGCTAAAGTCTTTTACAGCAATGGGAGAGTGGAGGAAGAAGGTAATTGGTGGTAACTGACATTGAAAAGGGAGTATGCCCCCCTACCCTTCAGTCTTCAGTGGTGATCTACAGGCCTGGAGGGGGAGATTCTAGGAGAAGCTTCGCTATCCTACCCCTTCCTCCCAGGAGCTAGTATCAGAGTCTCTCTGCAAGGATGCAGATTGTGCAGGGTAGGCTTGTGATACAGAACTGAGTTAGCCAGTCTGCATGGCCTGGGCCAGGGTTCGAGAGGTGGTGGTGGTGGAGAGGATCCACAAAGTCCTTTTTTGAGCCCTTTTTTTTTTTTGAGACAGAGTCTCACTTTGTTGTCCTGGCTATTTTTTTGTTTTTAGCAGACCAGGGCTAGGTTCGAACTCACCAGCCCTGGTGCATGTGGCCAGCGCCCTACTGACTGAGCTATGGGCGCCACCCTTTTTTGAGCTCTTAAAGAATATTAATTGACGGGCGGCGCCTGTGGCTCAGTGAGTAGGGCGCCGGCCCCATATACCGAGGGTGGCGGGTTCAAACCCAGCCCCGGCCAAATTGCAACAAAAAAATAGCCGGACGTTGTGGCAGGCGCCTGTAGTCCCAGCTGCTCAGGAGGCTGAGGCAAGAGAATCATGTAAGCCCAAGAGCTGGAGGTTGCTGTGAGCCGTGTGACACCACGGCACTCTATCGAGGGCAGTAGAGTGAGACTCTGTCTCTACCAAAAAAAAAAAAAAAAGAATATTAATTGACTACCTAGAAGAATATTAATTGGCTACCTAAAGAATATTAATTGGCCCATAGCTCATTGAGTAGGGTGCCAGCCACATACACCTAGGCTGGCCAGTTTGAGCCCAGAGCAGGCCTGCTGAAAAACAATGGCAACTGTAACCAAAAAATAGCTGAGTGTTGTGATGGGTGCCTATAGTCCCAGCTACTCAGTAGACTGAGGCAAGAGAATCGCTTGAGCCCAAGAGTTGAGGTTTCTGTGAGCTGTGATGCCACAGCACTCTACTAAGGGCAACATAATGAAACGCTGTCTCAAAAAAAAAAGAACATTAATTGTCCAAGTGCTGGTGGCTCATGCCTGTAATCCTAGCTTTCTGGGAGGTGGAGGTGGAAGGATAGCTTGAGCTTAGGAGTTCATAACCAGCCTGAGTATAAGTGAAAGCCTGTCTCTATCAAAAATAAAAAAAAAATTAGCCAGGCATCTTGGTAGACACCTCTAGTCCTGGCTACTCGGGACACTGAGGCAGGAGGATCGCTTGAGCTGGGGAGTTTGAGGCTGCTGTGGGCTGGCTGATGCCAAGGCACTCTAGCCTGGAGCAACAGAGTGAGACTCTGTCTCAAAAGAAAAACAAGCTGGGCGCAGTGGCTCACGCCTGTAACCTAGCACTCTGGGAGGCTGAGGGGGGGTGGACTGCCTGAGCTCACGAGTTCAAGACCAGCCTTAACCAGAGTGAGACTTTGTCTCTAAAATAACTGGATGTTGTGGTGGGTGCCTGTAGTCCCAGCCACTTGAAAGACTGAGGCATGAGAATGGTTTAAGCCAAGAATTTGAGGTTGCTGTGAGCTGTGATGCTACTCTACCAAGGGCAAAAAAAAGAAAAAGAAAGAAAGAAAAAAAGAAAAAGTCCTATTAAACTAATACTGTGTTACAAATTTTACAGCACATAAATGAATGATGAATATTAAAAAAAAGAAAAAGAAACAACAACAACAGAAAAAAAACAACTAATGACCTTGGAGGAGGCTGGGCCATAGGTACTCAACCACAGGAGAGCGACAGGGGCTCAGGTACCCCCATGCTCTGCTGGGCCAAATATGCGGAATAATTTATTCTTACTTATTAGGACTGCTATGAGGGTTAATAGTGGTGAGGACCATAAAGCTCTTGGCCTTGAGCTTGGCACACAGCAAGTATTCCATATATGGAGACCAGGAGTCTTTTGCATGTGACAGGTTAAGGGTGGCACGAGCTCCCCTGGCCCACTGATTCCAGCTCCCTGACAGACAGGAACGCAGGTCTTCCTAGGCCCTGCCGAGGAGCTCTCCGGGAGGGTGACTTGGAGGTGGTGAGGACAGGGCAGCTGGGAGGTGAGATTAGGGCATCGGGTGGTGCAGGTGGGGTGTCCGTTCAGCACTCTGGACAGAGCCCGCCATGGCCCTGCCTCCCTGGCCCTCCTGGTGGCCTGGCTCCGTGGACCCGCCGGTGCTCCGCTCGACGGTCTGCCAGGCAGTTCGCGGTGTGGTCTGCAGGAGTGGCCGTTGCCCCCGTTCGGGGGAGGGGAGCCCAGAGCAGATGGGCGGGGGACGCCAGCCAGTTTGCTGCGGCAACGGCCACGCGGTGGAGGCGGACCTGGAGGGCCGCAGGGGAGCGCCGCACCCAGTCACGTGACCTCTGACCTGCCTGCGGGTGAGAACTTGGAGACCCAACTGGTTGAAATGAAAATGAGCTCCGAAGGCCCTTGGGTTGCCCCAGCTTTTTTACTGGGATTCAGTTTCCCACTTCAAAATAGAAAGTAAGGTAATCAGACGATCCCTACTTGGCGAGCCGCCTCGGGATTCTATGGCGTCCTTAAGCTGAGGGCCAGAGCAAGCCGCGACCTCTGTCTGGGCCTAGGTTTCCTGGTCTAGGTCAGCCCTGCAGTCGACGTAGCAGCTGGTAGTGCGAGTCCGTCCCTCTATTAACCCTGGTGGGAGCTCCGGCCTCGTCAGTCGGGCGCCTGCTGGGTCCCCTGCCTGTGTCCAGGGCGGAGCCGGAGAGTGGGGAATGAACAAGGGTGACTCGAGTCAGGCAAGGCCTGGCCCCACGCGTTCCTCCTGCCCTCTGCCCTCGTCGCTGTGAGTCGGGCAGCGATGGTCCCTGATGGCGCCCACCCCGCCCCCGAGTGCTCAGGGAGCGCCTGGGGCCCTCTGCCCAGCCGCAGATGGGACACGAAGGCTAGGAACTGGATCCCGGGGGGCGCCGCCGTCGCCCCTCCACCCAGCGCAAGAACAAAGGCGGGAGGTGGGACTAGCGGGCGGCCCGACTCCGCGGGGCGGGGCGGGCGGCGCCGCTCGCTTAAAGCCGGGCTGCTGGGGCGGCGCGCACTCCTGTGGCACCAGCTCGAGCCTCCTACGGTCCTCGCTCCGGGCCTCGGACTCCCACCGTGCGGGCTCGCAGGTGCTGCCGCCGCTTTCCCACCGATCATGGGGCTGCCTCGCCGAGCGCGGGACGCTGCAGAGCTGCGCAAGGTAGGAGCCCGGGACTGGGAGATGGGGTGCTGAGCTGGCGGGAACCGGGACAGCCTGACCGCTACCTGTGCCCCCGCTTCCCGCAGAGCCTGAAGCCGTTGCTGGAAAAGCGACGCCGTGCGCGCATCAACGAGAGCCTCAGCCAGCTCAGGGGGCTCATCCTGCCGCTGCTGGGCAGGGAGGTGAGTGCCCGGGGGCTAACTCCCAGCTCAGTACCACGGAGCAGGGCTCTCGGGGGTCCGGGGGCTCACAGCAGGGAAGGGCGGCGGGCAACGTGGCTGCGGAGGAAGCTGGGAGGGCGCGCTGTAGTCAGGAGCTGTGCCCGGGGCGAGCGCAGGTGTGGCGCCCGTCGAGGAGCCGCCCCACCTCAGGCCACCGTGCGGGGTCACCCAGCTCCGGGCCAGAGCGCAGTGCTCAGAGCAGCCTGCCAGAGACCTGTCTTGTTTGTCGGCCTCTGTCCCCCTCTCTCGTGGCCGGCCGCAGAACTCCCGCTGCTCGAAACTGGAGAAGGCTGACATCCTGGAAATGACCGTGCGCTTCCTGCAGGAGCTGCCTAGGTCTTCCTGCCCTGCGGCATCGCCTGGTGAGTGAGCCCGCCCCGCCCGGCCCTCTCCCTGCACCAGGCACCCCACACGCGCTTCATGCCGCTCTCTGTCCGCAGCGCCCTCCGACAGCTACCGCGACGGCTACAGTGCCTGTGTGGCGCGCCTGGCTTGCGTGCTGCCCGCCTGCCAGGTCCTGGAGCCCGCGGTGAGCGCACGCCTGCTGGAGCACCTCCGACGGCGAGTGGCCGGCGCCACCTCCGACAGCGCAGGGGACTCCCGGGGCCCGCCCTCGGCTGCCTGGCCACCGGCACCCCCACCTGCGCCCTCACCGCCTGCACCTCTGTGCTGCTCGAGCCTCTGGCGGCCGTGGTAGCCTCCTTGCTGGTCCACGGACGCTGCTGATTATGAGGGAGCTGGAGCGCTGGGCAGGCTGAAGCTCTTGGTGGCTGCTGTTCCCACCAGGGATGAGTCCAATACCCACATCCCCGCCGGATCCCGGATGTTTGTGACCAAGGTGGCAGACTGATAGCTGCAGGGGCTCAGCTCCAGGAAATAAGGGGAGTGGCCCTGTTTCACCCCCAGCTTGGTGATGTCTGGCCAGAGGAGAAGGTCAAGTGCCTGTAAGATGAGGAGCCCCCTGACCAAGCTGGTGGAGATGGTTCTGGAACTGGGCCAACAACCAAGGTCTGGGTCCCGACACACCTGCCCAGTGCTGGCACCACACCAAGGCCTGAGCCAGGAGCTCACCTGGGCCAGGTGCAGGTGCCCTCCCAGCCCTGCCCAGGCCTATTTCTGTCCAGATGGGCTTCAGCACCTATGGGCACACAGCAGCAACGGTTGGAGGGGCTTTGGTCACTCCCAAGGCTCTGCGGAGGACCAGAGCAGGGCAAAGGGACACATGGGCTTGGGAGCCAACACTACCACTCACAGCCTCTCCTGCCCAAGGCTTCCAGTCATAGAGGCAGTGTACATCCAGAGATCTGTGCTGCCCGGCAGGAGGGCTTCCTTAGGTGGTCTTGGAAAGGATTTGTTTCTCAAGCATTGACTTAACACCTGTGTATTACACACCTGGGCAGGTGCTCTTGCAGTGTGGGGAAGTTGTGGGGCAAGAATGAAGCTGCCCTGTGGCCTCAAGAATGCGTCTGGCTTTGGAGAGTCTGACCCAGCACAGAGACAGTGCCAGTGTGGGGTGAGCAGGGGCCATCCCACTGCACGGCAGGGACTGAAAGAACAGCAGCAGGTTAAGGTATCAGAAACACCTTTCCTTATTTTCTCTTGCAAACTACTCCCTGTTGCTCCTCAGGACTGTCTACTGGGAGCAACTTGTTCTTAAGACTTCTTTCTCAGAAGCCGGGAGGCCTGGGGTGGGGCCTGCTAATCCAGGTAGTGAGTGCCTAAGAAGGCAGGAGCCCCTGCAGCCCACGGTTAGGCACACTCCTAGCATTTCACCAGGTTTGCTGAGAGTGCACAGGGGGAATTCTTCTCACAGCTCCCAGAGGACCCTGTGCTAGGGACTCAACTATAGAGGCAAGAAGACAGAACTGTTGGGAGGAGGGGATGAGCACTAAATCAGACTGCACCACACAAGCCATGACCTTGGGTCTGGTTGCGAGGCAGGATATGGAGGAAGCTCTGGGCATTATTGAAACATTTAATGTGAAAATGTCAGGGTGAGGCCCCCAGTAAGGCTGTGCTCTCTTCCCATTTTTCAGGGCCTAGCTGGCTGGACTGTGGGCTCCTGAGGGTGCTTCTATGTCCCCAAGGCACTGGATGCATAGTGGGCGCTGAATGAACATGGTGGACTAATGGGCAGGGGGTGTGATTCAACCACACAGTACTGAACTTGGGACCATCTGTCTTTTGCTTACATATTTACTCCTCAGGGACAAATGTTGGGGAGGGTCCGGAGAGGAGGGAGGACAGTTCTTTCTTATTTTGCCTGTTCCTGGGAGTCAGTGCTTGCTGCCACTGCCTTGTTGGACCGCAAGGGTTAAATAGAGAGTGAGATAACCCATAGCCCAAGCCCACCCATGACTCCCAGGTCCCTCCTTGTACCTGGAACCCTAAATGAGGCATGCACAGGACACGCTCCTTGGCTCCATAAATAAGAACTCTCAGTGTAGGTTTAAATGCTACAAGCCAACCAACCAGGGACCCTGGCCTCTTTTCAGCCAGGCCTGCCACTTCTGGCTTCTGAGTGTGGGTGACTTGTGTTGATCTGGCCCCAGTCAAGTGACAGAGTGGATAGGCCAGTGACTCACAGAGCCAGTACTCTGGGGAAGCTGAGTCAGGAGGCCAGCCAGGTCCTGGCAGGGAGCCAGGGCATGCCCAGGCAGTTGAGGTTCTGCACCCCAGGTAAGAAGCCAGAGTTTCTCAGCAGGAATATGCAAGAGCTGCCCAGAAGTTCTCGTTTGGTGCCCAAGCTGGGCTTGTGAAATTCGGACACCAAAAACATCCTCTTCCACAAGGTGCCTGTGGGCACCTCCTCCTGGACGCTCCTCAGGTGTCCCCAGAGTCCTGTCTGATGGCCAAAGGTGAGCACAGGGCAGTAGGCTTTAGTAGGAAGGAGGCTGCTTCAATCAGGGACATTTTATGACCCTTAACAAGTCCTACACCTTGCCCAATGGCCAGTTCTTCAAATGCTTATTTTGAGATGATTCCATTTTTGAATCTGCCTGTCTGGTTATATCCCAGCTGAAGAAAAGGCTCCCATGTCTCTCTCTCATAAAACTAGTAGGTGAGGTCAGACATGGTGTTTCAGGCCTGCAATCCCAGCACTCTGGGAGGCCTAGGCAGGAAGATCCCTTGAGCTCAGAAGGTCAAGATCAGCCTGAGTAAGAGTAAGAACTCATCTCTACTAAAAATAGAAAAATAAGCCAGATGTGGTAGCTACTGGAGAGGCTGAGGTAGGAGAATTGCTTGAAGTTTAAGGTTGTGTCAAGCTACTTATACATGTATGATGATGCCACTACAATCTATCTGGGGTGACAGAGCAAGACTATGTCTCAAAAACAAACAGGGGCAGGAGCAGTGGCTAACACCTGTAATCCTAGCATTCTGGGAGGCCAAGATGGGTGCATTGATTGAGCTCAGCAGTTGAAGACTAGCCTGAGAAAGAGTAAGATCCTGTATCTAACATAGCCAGGTACTGTGGCAGGTGCCTGTAGTCCCAGCTACTTGGGAGGCTGAGGCCAGAGAATCACTTGAACCCAGGAGTTTGAGGTTGCTTTGAGCTCTGACACCATGGCACTCTAACAACTATGGCAAAGTGAGACCCTGTTCCCCCCCCTAAAAAAAAACCCAAAACAAAACAAATAAAGAAAACTCATGGGTGAAATGATTCCATGGCTCAAGGAAACCTGGAGAGCTGGCTGTTGGGGAACCTATCTTTGAGGAGATGGGGCACTGGGACAGGTGCCGACCTGTTTTTCTGGACCAGGTAGTTAGGAGAAGTCACGTCTTCTTTCCATGAGAATGAGGACAGAGTGGACTGTCAAGGAGGACTCTCTCATCAGCATTTACAAATTGCTGTGCCCCACCTGTGACCTCAGACTCCTGCTGGAGAGTTTCCCCCACACCACTCCCGGAGCCTGCAGGGACTGTCTGGAAGAACCATTCCCATGACAGATACAAGAATAATGAAAAAGATTGAAATAGTTCAAGGATTGCCAAAATGTGACACAGAGATACAAAGTGAGCACACGCTGCTGGGAAAATTGTGCCGATAAAGCTGTTTAACCCTGGGGTTCCACAAAGGTTCAATTTGTAAAAAATGCGCTGTGTGTGATGTACAATAAAGCAAAATACAGTAAAGCAAAATACGCCTGATTTTTACAGAGCATTCCGGGTTGCTAATGCTGTTCTAGGGAAGAACTAACCCAGTCAATGGCATTGTTGCCTGTGACATTACTGTCTTTGGGGGTTTTTTGGAGACAAGTTCTCTACTGTCCAGGCAGGAGTGCAGTGGTGTCATCAGAGCTCACTGGGCTCAGGTGATCCTCCTGCCTCACCCTCTGGAGCAGCTGGTACTACAGGCATGTGCCAGCATACCTGGATAATTCTTACATTTTTTATGGAGACAGAGGTCTCACTATGTTTGTTCAGGCTGGTCCCAAACTCCTGGCCTCCCTCAGTACTGTGATTATGGGCGTGAGCCACTGCACCCCACCTCCTCTGGTTTTAGCTCTTGTCTGAGTTCCCTGTGAATGTGGTTGTGTCTCCGGGGGCTGAGTGTGTGAGTGCCCGTGTTGTGTGTGTTTCTGCACACCTAGGTGGCTGGGGACGCCCTTTAGAGAGCTGCCTGGACATGTGGTGTGGGAGAGAAGGCAGCCACCCGCTGAGGGTTCTCAGTGAGTAATCAGTTTCACTGGGGTTTTCTGAGGCCCTGGCAAAGCCCCAGGCGCTGTAAACAGCTCTAATAAAACTTGAATAATGGTTTCAGGAGCCTGAGAATGAGAGCAAAGGACGAGCCCCACACATGTGATGTCTTGTCACCTGAAGTCCACTGTGGGGCAGCAGGGAGCAGGGCCCGCTGGCTGGTCCCAGGAGCAGGACGGAGGGATTCCAAGCTGAATATGTGCCCACCGCTAGTTCTGTCATGGAGGGTGGGCCTGAGTGCCACCCATCTTGCTGTGGGGTAAATTGGGATTTTTAATAAACCTCAGGGAGCACAGAACAAAGTGATTTTACCGAAGAACTATTTTGAACTCGAACATCAGAAGCAGATCTAGGTTTTGTGGGGACTACATTGTGAGGCCTTCTGTAGGAAAACTAAAATTATTAATGAAATAAATATGAAATTATTATGAAAATGAATATTTACAATGAAAAAGGTCAAACCAGTGATGCTTACAGACGCATGTCCCGTCCTTTTGGTCTCTCTCTCTTTAAATCTTTTTCATCCTCCTCTGCCCAGAATGGACTCTAGGTCTGTCCCCATAGCATTAACAGACTGCAATCAATACATTTACACAAACGTTTAATCATTTGTGGCAATGTTTTGTTTTGTTTTGTGTCTTGTCCCGTACCAGGAAGCTTGTGAAACAGACTTCCAGGTACCACCTCCAGAGGCTCTTGTTCCCTGTCCCTGAGTCAGTGGCTGCAGATTAATCTGCTTTAGCAAAGACGCCATATCTGAGAACAGAGGTGCCAGGGGCTGGGGGAAGGGAGCATGGTGAGTTAGTGTTTAATGGGTACAGAGTTTCAGTTTCGCAAGGAAAGAAGTTCTGGAGATGGATGAGTATGATAATTGCACAACAGCACGAATGCTTAATGCTTAAAAATGGTTAAGATAGTAAATTTTATGTTATGTGTATATTTTTCAAGGATATAGTTTGTTTGTTTTGAGACAGAGTCCACTATGTTGCCCGTGGTAGAGTGTCATGGCGTCACAGCTCACAGCAACCTCAAACTCAATGGGCTTAAGCGATTCTCTTGCCTCAGCCTCCCAAATAGCTGGGACGACGGGCACCTGCCACGATGCCTGGCTATTTTTTGTTGTTGTTGTTGTCATTGTCATTTAGCAGGCCCTGGCCGGGTTCAAACCCGCCAGCCCTGGTGTATGTGGCCAGTGCCCTAACCACTAAGCTCTGGCGCTGAGCCATGATATAGGATTCTTCATTCCTGTAATCCTAGCACTCTGGGAGGCCGAGGCAGGTGGATTACTTGAGCTCAGGAGTTCTAGAGCAGCCTGAGCAAGAGCAGGACCCTGTCTTTAAAAATAGCTGGGCTTTGTGGCAGGCGCCTGTAGTCCCAGCTACTTGGGAGGCTGAGGCAAGAGAATCATTTAAGTCCCAAAGTTTGAAGTTGCTGTGAGTTATGACGCCATGGCATGCTACTGAGGGCAACAAAATGAGACTCTATCTCCAAAAAAAAAAAAAAAATAGCTGGGCATGATGGCGGGCACCTTTAGTCCCAGCTACTTGAGAGGCTGAGGCAAGAGGATCCCTTGAGCCCAAGAGTTTGAGGTTGCTGTGAGCTGTGACGCCACGACACTCTACTGAGGACATGTTCTACCCAGAGTGACAAAGCGAGACTCTGTCTCAAAAAAGCAAACAAACAGGCTCAGCACCTGTAGCTCAGTGGTTAGAGTGCCAGCTACATACATTGAGGCTGGAGATTTGAACCCGGCCTGGGCCTGCTAAACAACAGTGACAGCTACAACAAAAAAATAGCCGAGAGTTGTGGTGGGTGCCCGTAGTCCCAACTACTTGGGAGGCTGAGGCAAGAGAAGCGCTTAAGCCCATGAGTTAGAGGTTGTTGTGAGCTGTGACGCCATGACACTCTACCAAGGGCAACATAGTGAGACTCTGTCTCAAAAAAAAACAAAAATGGAAACAAAGCAAAAAGATAAGGGGTCTTGCTCTGTCTCCCAGACTAGAGTGCATCTCAGTGTGGCCTCTAACTCCTGGGTTCAAGGCATCCTCCTGCCTCAGCCTCCGGAACTGCAAAGACTGTAGACGCACATCATCATGCCTGGTCTATGCTGTATGTATTTTACCATCAAAACCCCAAACAGACAAAAAAAGACATGATGTCTACAATGGGGGCTACTACCTGACTGAATTTTCTGCAGTCCCTTAGGGTCCATCTGGTTTTCGGGGAATCTAGACGAGACAATTAAATGAAGATGTGGTGCATCTTTTAGATCTTTTAAAGAGTGGCATTAATTTTTGCTATCCTCTGAGTTTCTAGATTATTTTGATTTAATGTCTTCTGGGGGAGTTTGTACTTGGCTTTCCCCAACAGGGCAGCTTCACTACAGTCTGGGCTTTGCCAAATATCAAGTCCTTGTATTCCAATTATACATTCAGGGACTAGGGAAACAGCCACAGTGTCCACGCACCCAGTGGAGTCATTGTGAGGTGGACAGGGCCAGGACTGCTTTTGTTACCTGGGCAGGTGATAAAAGAGATGACGTGTCTAAGAGTAACAAATGGTGGCCCTTAGATCTCAGGATCAATGTAACCTCTGCCCTTTTGACCAGTATCCCTGGAAATGTTTGTGTACTTCTCCCTCCCAACAGTATGGTTATCCAGATCAATATCCTGAGAGTCTTTGGGAAAGGCAGAGAATCACTGCCATATATATTAGCTGTGTGTTGTAAAGTCTTTCTTTTAGAGACCTGGTCTTCCTTCAGTCACTAGTTCTAGATCTGAAAACTGTCTCAAGCATGGAAAGCAGAAAAGGGATCATCATCATCATTATTATTTTTAGAGATGGGGTCTTGCTATGTTGCCCAGGCTTGAGTACAGTGGCACGATCATACTTCACTGCAGCCCGAACTCCTAGGCTCAGAAGCAATCCTCCTGCCTCAGCTGCCAAGTAGCTGGGACTACATGTGTGCACAACCAAGCATGATTAATTTTTTTTTTTTTTTGTAGAGACAGAGTCTCACTTTATCGCCCTCGGTAGAGTGCCGTGGTGTCACACAGCTCACAGCAACCTCCAACTCCTGGGCTTAGGCGATTCTCTTCCCTCAGCCTCCCACGTAGCTGGGACTACAGGCACCTGCCACAGCACCCGGCTATTTTTTGTTGTTGTTGCAGTTTGGCCAGGGCTGGGTTTGGACCCGCCACCCTCTGTATATGGGGCTGGCGCCCTACCCACTGAGCCACAGGCGCCACCCATAATTTTTAAATTTTTTGTAGAGATGTAGAGGGGGGGCTCACTATGTCTCCCAGACTGGTGTTGAACTACTGGCCTGGAATGATCCATCTGCCTTGGCCTCCCAAACCCTGCGATTACAGGTGTGAATCACTACGCCCAGCCGGAGTCCGTCCTTTTTATTGGAGCTATTGCCACAGTCTCCTGATGACCCACTTTTGTTTCCCTTAATGGCACTCATCTCTGCAACGCCCCCACAGGCTGCCCATCTATTTTGCCTACAGACTGTCTCCTTCCTACTCCCTGTAGGACAGGCCTCCCTGGTCCCAACCTGTGTTTGCTGATAGCCACAGTAACTCTGATTTCCTGGCTTCTAACAAAGGCTGCCACTGGGCCTCTGCTGTTTTGGAGTCTACTATGCTGGGATGACAGTGACCTTGGTCCTGGAATGACATCCTCTGCTACTGGACACTGCTGGGCTTTTAGTGATTCTGGTGTGCTTTCACTGTGCCCTCCTTATTATTAATATTTTGGTAACTGGTGTGCCCTCCGGATCCTCCCAAGGACCCCAGTCATCTGGAGGGTTCTAGCTTTATACAGTATGGCCACTACAGCACAGTCCTGTCTTGAGTCTTTGAAGCCCCCTGCCACAGTCAGCCTCACTCAGGGCAAACATTACTTCCTCCGTGTTGCTAGGAGCTAGCAAAGCCCCGTGGAGAGTGTGCTCACAGCACCTCCATGCTAGGATGGTGAATCCAGCAGCCTGGACAGCACTCCCAAAGCCATGCGCTCTCTCTGACCCAACTATATTTCCCACACTCTTTGAATGAGCACCGTCTGAATCCAGTCACACGCGTAGTCTGGAGAACCTGCAGCTCCTTAAGGGTGTGGCTCCTGTGCTCTATTACCAGGCCCCTCATGCCCCAGCGGGGCTGTATAGTGCCTTAACTCTGGTTAGGGCCTAGTGGCCAGGAGTGGGTAGACAGATCCTGAGGAGGACATGTTGTCCTGCAGCCATAAGGTCAATGTCACTTTCCACCCAGTTTCTGTATCTCCTTCCTTCCTACTTCCATATTCCCTCCCTCCTTCCCTCTATCTCTCCCTCCCTTCCTTTCTTCCTTTGACAGAAACTCCCTTTGTCTCTGTTGCCCAGGCTGGAGTGCAGTGGCACAATCAGAGTTTGCTGTAACCTAGAGCTTCCGGCGTCAAGTAGTGCTCCCAACCGAGCCTCCCTAGTACCTGGGACTACAGGTGTGAGACACCAAGCCCAGCTAATTACCCCACCCCCACCCCATCTTTCTTTATTTTCTGATATGCAGCACTGTTAGGGCATTCTTTTCCACTAGTGTACCAGGTATAGTGGGGTGAATTATATCCCCCCAAATTCACGTCCATTCCAAACATGAGAACATGATTGTGTTTGGGAATGGGATCTTGTCAAATGTAACTAAGTGGAGGTTGTAACTAAGTGTAAATGTAACTAAGTGGAGGCCCTAAATTCAATGACGGGTGTCCTGGTAGGAAGGGGACAGGGACAGACACAGAGAGATATCTGTATTGTTGGAAAAGGGAGGAATAGTTTAGTATTTTTTGGAATATTTTAATGTTTTAATATTTTTTAAAGAAGCTTGCAGATAATTTTCTTTGATGCTTCACTGAAACTCAACAGCCACTAGCTAGTTACTTACTTTTTCTTTCTGCTCAGTTTTTTTTTTTTTTTTTTGAGACAGAGTCTCACTCTGTGGCCCTGGGTAGAAGGCCGTGGCGTCATATGTCACGGGCAATGTGGCTTCAGTCAAGTAGTAGCCCCCATTGCAGACACCAGGTCTTTTTTTGTCTGTTTGGGTTTTCGATGGTAAAACATGCACAGCAGCCTCAAACTCCTGTGCTCAAGCGAACCTCTTGCCTCAGCCTTCTGGGTAGCTGGGAGTACAGGCGTCCGCCACCATGCCTGGCTATTTTTCCTTTTTTTTTGTTTAGCAGGCCCAATCCAGGTTCGAACCCACCAACCCCAGAACATGTGGCCGGCACCCTAGCCACTGAGCTATGGATGCCCCACCTAATTTTTCTATTTTTAGTAGAGAGGTGGTCTTGCTCTTATTCAGGGTGGTCTCAAACTCCTGAGTTCAAGCAATCCACCCACCTCAGCCTCTCAAAGTACTGGGATTACAGGTGCGAGCCACTTCGCCTGGCTTGCTACTAGCTAGTTTCTTAAAGATTATAGCTGAGGCAGGAGGATTGCTTGAGGCCAGGAATTTGAGACCTGGGAAACTTAGTGAGTTTCCCATCTCTACTAAAAATAGAAAAATTAGACAGGTATGGCACACGCCTAGAGCCATAGCTACTCGGGAGGCTGAGGCAGGAGGATTACTTGAATCCAGGAGTTTGAGGTTGCTGTGAGCTCTGATGACACTGCTGCACTCCAGCCTGGGCAACAGAATGAGAACCTGTCTCAAAAAAAAAAAGAAGTAAAAACCAGAGGAAATAATGCCATTGGCTGGGTTAGTTCTTCTTCTCTAGAATGGCCTTAACAACCTAGAATGTTTATTAAAGGAAGAGGCATGCTTTGCTCTATTGCACTTTGCTTTATTAAGCATCACAGATATTGCATTTTTTTTCCTTACAAATTGAAGGTTTGTGGCAAGCCCACCATGGAGCAGGTCTGTAAGCACAATGTTTCCAGGGTCAGGTGCTCATTCTGACTGCCACAAGGAGGGAGAAATGGTCACATTCTGAGGACCTGAGGGTTGAGGCTGGGGGTTTTAGGGAGAAAGGCAGAAAATGGTCCAGAAGCACGAAGGAAGAGAGAACACCGTTTTGGAGAACCTCTGGGAGTGACGTGTAAAGAATCGTATGCGCACATGGAATGCTGTATGGCTGCACTCGTGACAAATTACTGCCACAGCACTGAGAGGCTAGTGATTATCCTTAGGCAGGAGGGGGTTCCCCCTACCTGGGAGGAAGAACGAAGGGGACTTCTGGGTTGCATGTGATGTCTTTGTTGATCTGGGGGAGGGATATATTCATTTTATAATAATGAATCAAGCCATACAGTTATGTGTATTTTGCTGCACGCACGCCTTACTCATAAATAACCAAGTAGTTTCTGTATTGTATGGCATCCTAGGTAAGCTGTCAGTGCCCAGCACAAGGCCCAGGTACAAAAGATGCTCAGCGAATCCTTGTTGGCACATGAAGATAACCATTGATTAGTTGTGAAGTTGGCTGTCAGTTACTGGGCTGACCCTATGCACTGGACACTGGGCTCAATGATTTATGTGTGTTTAATTGTTTTAAAAACCTTATAAGGGAAACGCTTTTATTATCCTCATTTTGTGGATGGGGAAACTAAAGCACCGATTTGTCAAGGAATTTATATAAGGCCACACAACTAGTGGGTACCTGGTGGTGAGTTCTTGACTGTGAATCCCTTGGTCTTGTAACATGTTCACCAAGGGAGTTGGTTAGCCTCCTCGGGGCCTGGTTGGAACCTCCACAAAGATTTCTACGTTGATAACAAATCCAACTTGAGTTATCGTCCTGCTGGGAAGTTCTGTTCTCTGTGTTATGCCAGGCAGTTAGGTGACCATGTGGCAGCCTCACCCAGCTCATCCTGGCCAGCCCTCTCCCCCCTTTTTTTTTTCTGAGACAGAGCCTCAAGCTGTAGCCCTGGGTAGAGTGCTGTGGCATCACAGCTCACAGCAACCTCTGACTCCTGGGCTCAAGTGATTCTCCTGCCTCTGCCTCCCAAGTAGCTGGGACTACAGGCGGCCGCCACAATGCCTGGCTATTTTTTGGTTGCAGCTGTCATTGTTGTTTGGTGGGCCCGGGTTGGATTAGAACCTGCCAGCTCAGGTGTATGTGGCTGGTGCCTTAGCCGCTTGAGCCACAGGCGCTGAGCCAGTCCTCTCTCTTCCCGGCAGAGGTGGGGAGGCTCTCCTGGGGGCTGGGAGCTGGGGAATGGTCCCCCCTACTCTGTTTGTCACAACTCACACATTTGTGCCAGGCCAAGGTAAGCATTTCTGTTTTATTTTTGTTAGTATTTGTTTGCACCTGTTCATCTATAAGGCGAACATTTTTATCAGGTTGAGCCCGTAAGCTCTTCAAACAGCAACTACCCTGTTTTCCCGAAAATAAGACAGTGTCTTATTTTAAGGTGTGCTCCCAAAGATGCGCTAGGTCTTATTTTCAGGGGACGTCTTATCTTTCCTGTAAGTAGGTCTTATTTTCGGAGGATGTCTTATTTTCGGGAAAACGGGGTACTCGATGTATGAAACCACCAGCTTTTTTCTCCAAGGCCATTGAGAAACACATAATTATGCCCCAGCTTTTTATTTATTTATTTATTTTTATTTTTTTGTAGAGACAGAGTTTCACTTATCGCCCTGGGTGGAGTGTTGTGGCGTCACACAGCTCACAGCAACCTCCAACTCCTGGGCTTAGGCGATTCTCCTGCCTCAGCCTCCCGAGTAGCTGGGACTACAGGCGCCCGCCACAACGCCTGGCTATTTTTTTGTTGCAGTTTGGCCGGGGCTGGGTTTGAACCCGCCACCCTCGGCATATGGGGCCGGCGCCCTGCTCACTGAGCCACAGGCGCCGCCCACCCCAGCTTTTTATTATCATATGTGTGGGAAAAATACAATTACCCTTGACTCTGTGTGTTTTTTGTCATAATCACAGAGTTGCTGTTAAAAATTTCAAGTAAGGAGTTGGAGCACATTTTTCTTAGTAAAGTATCACAAGCATGGAAAAGCAAATATCCAATGTACTCAATACTAATATGAAGCCAGCAGGTGACCTAATACATGCCCACATAAGAGAAAAACTCAATTCAATTCAAGTTGGGGGGGAGGGAGAATGAAGAAAAGGGGAGAGGGAAGGAGGGGGAGACATTGGTGTGCTTCCGCTTAATGGGCACAATGTAAAAATATATGGCACACCTCTTGGGTGCCAGACACAGCTGCAAGAGAGACTTCAGCTAACAAATGCAAATATTGTAACCTAGTTGTTTGTACTCTCACATTAACCTGAAATTAAAAAAAAAAAATCTCTGGGAGTCCGAGGCGGGTGGATTGCTTGAGCTCAGGACTTTGAGACCAGCCTGAGTATGAGCGAGACCCCATCTCTGAAAATAGCCGTGAGTTGTGGTGGGTACCTGTAGTCCCAGCTACTAGGGAGGCTGAGGCAAGAGAATCACTTGAGTCTAAGAGTTTGAGGTTGCAGTGAGCTGTGACGCCATGGCGCTCTACCTGGTGTGACAAAGTGAGGCTCTGTCTCAAAAAAAAAAATTAAAAAATTAAAAAGTTAAAAGAAAAAATCCAAGTAAGAGAGTTTATTCGGATTTGTTGTAAGATCTCCCAGTGGGGTAGAGGCCAGACTGGGATGGGGGTTTGGAAATTTGCTCAGCCCCTAGGTGGAGCCACAGGGCCAGAGATGAAGGATCTGGTGCTCTGTTGGGGCACAGGAAGGAAATCAGGGAGCATTGGCAAAAGGCACTTTGGAGCCAGGCACAGTGGCTCCCAGGAGCAGTGGCTCATGCCTATAGTCTCAGCACTTTGGGAGGCTGAGGCAGGAGGATCGCTTGGGAGGCTGCAGTGAGCTTCAATGACGCCAGAGCACTCCAGCCTCAGCAACAGAGCAAGACTCTGTCTTTAAAAAAAAAAAAAGGCACTTTGAAGATCCTTTCTCACTAACATATTAATTTGCAGGCACCGGGCATAGGTGCCTATAATCCTACATTTAAAGTCTGACCTACTTAAAATTGAAGAGATGATTTCCAGATGCTTCTTTTGGGAAATGAATTTATGCCTGTTCTAGTTTTTTGGCTGGGGCTGGGTATGAACCTGCCACCTCCAACATATGGGGCCAGCGCCCTACTCCATGGAGCCACAGGTGCCATCCTGTATGCCTGTTCTAAACTCACGGGTATTTTTCTTCTCCATAGAATGACCCACTTTTTCTTGACTTTCTCTCTTGGATTATGGGTACTGCTTTCAAACAGGTCACTTATTAGTTTCTTTGGAGTGGCTCATTCTGGGGTCAGGGCACTTGACTTTAGCTATTCTTCCCAGAAAAGCGCATATCCAATGTGCCTGCCTTATGTTAGGAGCAGGATACACTGGAGGTGAGGGGGCTGTTCTCCAAGCAGCCGCTTCTGTTTGCCCATGGGACGTCTGTTGTCCATTTGGGAACAGAGGGGCCACTTGTCACTATTTACATGTGTTTCCTGCTGGTAACACACTCTGGAGTGGACAAGAGGCATCATCAGGAGATGTCTGTCACCTCTGAGGAGGAAAAATATGATGGCTAAATATACTGTTGATGTTAAAAGAAACTGACAAGCTGTGTGGACGGTGGGACCAGGTTCCCTTCCCTCCTGGCTGCAGCCTGTGCCCGACGCCCAGCAGACATGGCAGGCCCGGGAGGGTCCTGCAGTGTTCTCCTCCCCTGGGAATCCCAGTTGCAGCTAGTGGGAAATTCTTCCCATGCCAAGATGATCTGAATCCAAGATCTACTCAAATCCATTCCCTCAGCGCTCCCAGCTGGGCTTCCGGAGGTGGGTGTCCAGGTAGCTATGCACTGCCCCTTCTACGTGCTGGGCCCCATTCCCAGGGCTCCTTACAGCAACCTCATGGGCAGGTATTATCACTTCCCTAGTTTCCTGAAGCGGAAACTGAGGCACAGGTGGGTTAGGAGCCAACCTGAGGCCACACAGCACAGTGGCTCTGTCTACCCCTCTCCCCATCAGCCCTCCTCTTCTGCCCTAGACTCTTTTTTTCTTCTTTATTAAATCATAATGTGTACATTCATGCATTTATGGGGTACAACATGCTGATTTGATATACAGTGTGGAAAGCATAAACTGAACTGATTAGCATAACCATCACCTTATTTATTTGTGGTGGTAAGACATTTATACTCTATACTTTTTTTTTTGGCCGGGGCTGGGTTTGAACCTGCCACCTACGGCATATGGGACTGGCGCCCTACTCCTTGAGCCACAGGTGCCACCCTATACTCTATTCTTAATAGTTTTTTTTGTTTTTTTTTTTTGGTAGAGACTGAGTCTCACTTTATGGCCCTCGATAGAGTGCCGTGGCCTCACACAGCTCACAGCAACCTCCAACTCCTGGGCTTAAGCGATTCTCTTGCCTCAGCCTCCCGAGTAGCTGGGACTACAGGCGCCCGCCACAATGCCCGGCTATTTTTTGGTTGCAGTTTGGCCGGGGCTGGGTTTGAACCCACCACCCTCGGTATATGGGGCCAGCGCCCCACCAACTGAGCCACAGGTGCCGCCCTATTCTTAATAGTTTTGAAATGTACCATTGCATCATGCACATTAGATGAGGTCCCACCAAATACCCTCACTCCTCCTGGCCTCCTCCCTCCCCTCCCCTCTCTCCTCTCCCCTTCTACTTTCTGGACTATAGTTATGTTTTACCATTCATATGAATGTGTAGGTGATTATGTATTAGTTTCATAGTATTGAGTAGATTGGATACGCTTTCTTCCTTCTTGAGATACTTTACTAAGAAGGATATATTCCAGCTCCATCCAGGTAAACATAAAAGATATAAAGTCTCCATCTTTTTATGGCTGCATAGTATTCCATGGTGTACATATACCACAATTTGTTAATCCGTCATGAGTTGATGGGCACTTTGGGCTGCTTTCCTGACGTGGCAATTATGAATTGGGATGCAATAAACATTGTGGTGCAAATGTCTTTGTTGTAAAGACATTTACAACATCTGGGTATATACCTAGTAGAGGGATTGCTGGATCGAATGCTAAGTCTACTTTTAGTTCCTTGAGTATTCTCCAAACTTCTTTCCAAAAAGGCCAAGACAGAGTCTTGCTCTGTTGTCCAGGCTAATCTATTGTGGCATCAGCCAAGCTAATAGCACCTCAAAGTCCTGGGTTCAAGTGATGCTTCTGTCTCAGCCTCCTGAGTAGGTGGATGGCAAGTGGCTGCCACAAACCCCAGCTAATTTTTCTATTTTTAGTAGAGATGGAGTCTCACTGTTGCTCAGCGTGGTCGGTCTAGAACTCCTGAGCTAAAGGGATCCTTCTTCCTTGGCCTCCCAGAGTGCTAGGATCACAGATGAGAACCGCCATGCCTGTCCTGTCCCAGTGTCTTGACAGCTAGCTTGTCGTGGCCCCCAGTGAGTGGCCTTCACGTGACTTTCAGACAGGCTGGTGGAAGGTCCCTGTGTTTACTCAGACGCCCTGCTGTCCTTGTCACCTGGGGCTCTGCACGCAGGCCCTGGGGGCCCTCCTCTTGCCCTGCCTTCTGCCTCTGCCCAGGCCTAGGGGTGGCTGGGGGGAATATTACTCTCCCCACGCTGGGCAGTGCTGGCATCTCATGCCCCGAATCCATCTGGCTTCTTCTGAGGTGCTGATTCAAGCTGACACAAGAAACAAATCTTCAGTTTAACCAACAACATTTATTATGTTTAATAGACTCAAGTACACCAATAGTTAATATTTTGGAATGCTTAATCGTATCTCATCCCTTGTTTGCTTAGTTTTCACAACAATTACTAATGAGGCAATCTGGGCTCTGAGTGGGCAGGTGACCTGCCCAAGTAGGAAGTAAAACTGTGACATCAAAACAGGAATTTGACTGGAGAGTCCACACCCTTAACCACCAGGCAGGCCCAGGACTTTCCAAAAAATATAAAGAAGGAAATGCCCCTTAACTCCACTCCCTGTTAATTGTTTTTTATTTCAGGTTAATATGAGAGTGCTGGTGATTAAGTTACTTTATTTGCATTTGTTAGGTAAAGTCCAAGTTGTAGTTGTGCCCCTCACCTAGGAAGTGGGCTGTATACCCTTACGTTGTGTCCCTTAGGTGAGAGCACAGCAATTCCCTCACCTCCCCGCAGCTGGAGTTTAATTGTGCTCTTTTTTTGTGCGAGCATTTGTTCATCTGTCAGTTTTATATTAGTCTTGGATACACTGGAGGGACTTGCTTTTCCATTCCTGTGATACTTTACTAACTAGAACGTTCTCCAATTCCATCCAGGTTAATACAAAATATTTAAAGATCTTTTTATGGCTGAATAATATTCCATGGTATACATATGCCACAGTTTATTAGTCCATTCATGAGTTGATGAGCACTTGGGTTGATTCCACATCTTGGCGATTCAGAACTGAGCTTTGATAAACATTCTTGTGCACGTGTCCTTATGGTAAAATGATTTTTTTCTCCTCGGTAGATACCTAGTAATGGGATTGAGGGATCAAATGGAAGGCCTACTTTTAGTCCTTTGAGGATTCTCTATACTTCTTTCCAAAGAGGCTGTATTAGTTTGCAATCCTATCAACAGTGTAAAAATGTTCCCTTCTCTCCACATCCATTCCAGCATCTACAGTTGGGGACTTTGTGATGCAGGCTATTCTCACCATGCTCCATTAATTTTTAAAAATTGTGGCTGGGGGTGTGGCACCTGTAGCTCAGTGGTTAGGGTGCCATCCACATGCACTGGGGCTGGTAGGTTCGAGTCCGGCCCGGGCCTGCTAAAACAAGAACAACAACAACAATATCTGGGTGTTGTGATGGGCGCCTGTAGTCCCAGCTACGTTGGAGGCTCAGGCAAGAGAATCACTTAAGCCCAAGAGTTTGAGGTGGCTGTAAGCTGTGACATCACGGCACTCTACAAAGGGTGACATAGTGAAACTCTATCTCAAAAAATAAAAAAAATTGTAGCTGGGTGCAGTGGCTGATGCCTGTAATCCTAGCACTCTGGGAGGCCAACGCAGGTGGATTGCCTGACCTCAAGAGTTCAAGACCAGCTTGAGAAAGAGTGAGACCCCATCTCTAAAAATAGCTGGCAGTTGTTGTAGACACCTATAGTCCCAGCTATTTGGGAGACTGAGGCAAGAGGATCACTTGAGCTCAAGAATTTGAGGTTGCTGTGAGCTATAATGCCACAGTACTCTACCAAGGACAACAAAGTGAGACTGTCTAAATAAATAAATAAAAATTGTGATATAAACGGAACATAAACATGAACATTAAATATAAAACAGTACAGATGCAAACACCATCACCCAGGTGAAGGGCTGGAATGGTTAACACTCTCCTCACCTCTAGTTGACCCCGTGACAGCCCTTCCCCCTTCCACAGAGAGATACCCACTACCCTGACTGTTGTGATAACTAACCAACCTCCCTTCCCTCCTTCCTCCCTCCCTCCCTCCCTTCCCACAAGCTGTCACCCTGGGTAGGTGCTGTGGCATCACAGCTCACAGCAACCTCCAACCCTGGGCTCAGGCGATTCTCCTGCCTCCGCCTCCCAAGTAGCTGGGACTACAGGCACCCGCCACAACGCCTGGCTACTTTTTGGTCGCAGCCGTCATTGTTGTTTGGCGGGTCCCCGGGCTGGATTTGAACCCGCCAGCTCAGGTGTATGTGGCTGGTGCTTTAGCCGCTTGAGCCCCACAGGCGAGCCTCTTGTTTTCTTTAAAGCTTCACTGCCTACTCATGTTTTCTGAACCGAGTGTCAGGTCTTCGTGTGCAGGGCTCCATTCTACGTGTATTCTGGTTTATCTTCTTTCCTTTCCTCAATGTCATGAAGCTACCCAGTGGTGGTTTTCTTGACTATGCGGTTTTCCATTGATGAGTATACTACGATTTACTGATCCAATCTACCGCTGATGGCCATCTGGGCTATTTCCAGTTTGCTGATGGCCATCTGGGCTGTTTCCAGTTTGGTGATAACAACAGAGTTGTCACAAGCCATCTTTTAAGCATCTGGATGCACTCAAGACAGAGGATATATGCCTAGCAGCAGAGTTACTGATCAAAGGGTCTGGCTGTTATCAACTTCAGCAATTATTGTCAACTGTTCTCCAAAAAGGCTGTACCAACTCATATTCCACCATCAGGGGATAAGAGTCTCCTGTTGGTTCATATCCTATACTCCATATTGACACGAAAAATAACAAAACAGGTAAGAGGTCATGTGCTAACAGCATAAAAATATGTAAAATGAAAAATAATGACTTTTTACACAAAGGTTATCACTATCAACAATTTCATGAGTATCTTTCCATAAAATTAGAAAAATTACTTAAATAATATATTTAAAGATTTTTTTTTGTAGAGACAGAGTCTCACTTTATGGCCCTCGGTAGAGTGCCGTGGCCTCACACAGCTCACAGCAACCTCCAACTCCTGGGCTTAAGCCATTCTCTTGCCTCAGCCTCCCGAGTAGCTGGGACTACAGGCACCCGCCACAACGTCCGGCTATTTTTTTGTTGCAGTTCGGCCGGGGCTGGGTTTGAACCTGTCACCCTCGGTATATGGGGCCGGTGCCTTACCGACTGAGCCACAGGTGCTGCCCTAAAGATTTTTTTTAAAAAATGAAAGTTTGTGGATATTTCTAAAGAAAGAGGGAACATTAAATATAATGAATTAAATATCTGCCATGGATGACTCAATTATCTCTGTTGATTAAGCCCCTCATAGAATACTTAGTGAGCACTCACCATGCACTAAGACTCTTCTAGGAGCTTGGGGTACAGCAATGATTAAAAAACTTTAGGCCAGGCACAGTGCTGGTGCTTGTAATCCTAGCACTTTGAGAGGCCGAGGGGAATGTGTATTGCCGGAGTTCAGGAGTTCGAGACCAGCCTGAACAAGAGCTGGACCCCATCTCTAAAAAAATAGCTGGATATTGTGGTGAGTGCCTTTAGTCCCAACTACTCCAGAAGATGAGGCAAGAGGATTGCTAAGCCCAACAGTTTGAGGTTGCTGTGAGCTATAATGCTCTGGCACTCTATATACACAGGGTAACAGGGATCTCAAAAAAAAAAAAAAAAAGACCCAAACCAAACAAACAAACAAACAAAAAAACCCTTGGAATGGACAGAGCCTGTGGCTCAGTGAGTAGGGCGCTGGCCCCATATACCGAGGGTGGCGGGTTCAAACCCAGCCCCAGCCAAACTGCAATAAAAAAATAGCCCAGCCTTGTGGCAGGTGCCTGTAGTCCCAGCTACTTGGGAGGCTGAGGTAAAAGAATCGTCTAAGCCCAAAAGCTGGAGGTTGCTGTGAGCTGTGATGCCACAGCACTCTACCAAGGACGACAAAAAGACTGTCTCAAAAAAAAAAAAAACCTTGGAAAATGGTGTGGTCATCTTTCATAGAAATTAAAAAAATTCCTGCCTTATACGGTTTAGTTGGGGGAGACATGTAAAATGTATGTGAAATGGTGTTAAGTGCTAAGGAGAAAAATGAAGGAGGGAGAAGGATGGGCAGCACTGGGGGTGGGCAGGAGACTGCAATTTCAAGTAAGAGGCCAGGAAGGCCTGATTTACAAGGTGGTGTTTGCCTGCAAGAGTGGTAGGGCAGAGGAAGCGGCATGTGCAAAGGCCCTGAGGCACATCCAGGTGCATTGAAGGACCATCTGGGAGGTTGGAGTGACTGAAGCTATGTGAGCAGGGGTAGAGGGTGCTATGTGAGGACAGAAACACCACCAGCTGTGATTGTGGGGCAGATTCTTGAATGCCTTAGTGAGAAGTGACCACATCTGAGATTCATGTCCAAGGTGGAGCCTGCATATTTGCTGGTGGTTTGGAGGAGCGGTGTGAGAGAAAGAGGGGAGCCAAGAGCAACTGGAAGGAAGGGATAGCAGCTCTCTGAGAGGGGGAGACAGAGGGGGCGAGTTCTAACAAGAGTATCCAGACAAGGGGAGCGTGAGATGCCTGTCACACTGGAGCAGGAATGGGTGTAGACAGAGGATTCACGAGTCTGAATTTAGGGGAGAGGTCAGGTTGGCCAGAGATATGTGTGGCATAGATGGATTTAAAGTGATGAAACAGAGTGTCCTCAAGTGTCCAAGCACTGTAGGGGGCTTCTTTGAAATTCTGAGAGGAGGGTGGGAGCCAAAACCTGCACAGGAGAGAAAACAGAACAAGGGAGAACAAGGAAGAAGCGTTTCCAGAAGAGAGGGATCACGTGTACTCGATACTGCCGAGAGACCCAGGAAAATGAGTTCTGACAAGGGAATATTGGATGTAGCAACTCGAAAGGAATTAGTGGTAGAATGAACAACTAAAATGGCATGGGTTCAAAGGAGAATAGAAGGAGGGGAGAGGGAGCATGTATTTATTTATTTAAGAGGCAAGGTCTCACTCTGTCAACCAGGCTGGAGGGCAGTGGCATGAACACAGCTCATTGCAACCCGGAACTCCTTGGCTCAAGGTGATCTTTGCCCTGAACCTTCTGAAGTGTGATTACAGGTGTGAGTCACTAGCACCTGGCCGGAAGGTATGTTCATCAACAGCTCTTTTGACAAGTTGTGCTGAAAGGGAGCAATAGAAATGGCCTAGTAACTTGAGGGGAAAGCAAAAAACAATGTAAAATGGGAAAGTGAGAGACTGTGGCTAAAATAATCCCCTGGGTTTTGCTAAAGGACTGCCTTCCATCCTTGAAAACAGGACATCATGAATAATCATCTAGGGTAGTGGTTCTCAATCTTCCTAATGTCTGGGTCCTTTAATACAGTGCCTGTGGGTCGTGACCCACAGGCTGAGAACCGCTGACATAGAGGAAGCATTTTCTCTCTATGGAATTAGGACACAATAACACTGGAGCTGTTAGCCACACCATTTTCCAAAGGTGTAATTGTTCCTGATCACTCCCCCCTACTGGAAGGGATCAGCTTGTTGAATCCTAAATCACTCTGCCCACTCCTCCAGCCTCCAGGAGTATCTCTAGTCTCTCTAACATGTAGCTTGAGTCAGGCTATTTGGGTCCTTGATCTGGCTCTGCCTCCCACACTACAGGGCAGTGGCCAGATCATTGCACACTACACACACCCTGCAGCCCTGCAGCCCTGCATGCCGGGGCTCAAGGGACCCTCCCACCTCAGCTTCTCAGGGAGCTGGGACAACAGGCATCAGTCACCACATTGGAAGATCCTGAACTTTTGCTTATTTATTTTTTTGAGAAAAAAAAAGAGTCTCACTTTGTCACCATCAGTAGAGTACCATGGTGTCATAGCTCACAGCAACCTCAGACTCTTGGGCTCAAGCAGTTTTCTTGCCTCAGCCTCCTTAGTAGTTGGGACTACAGGTGTCTGCGGTAACACTAGGCTATTTTTAGAGACGGGGTCTCCTTCTGGCTCAGGTTGGTCTCAAACTCATGAGCTTAGGCAATCCACCTGCCTTGGCCTCCCACAGGGCTAGGAATACAGGCGTGAGCCACCACACTTGGCCCGAACTTTTTAAAGAACAGGATATTTTTAATGCTTGTAAGAGGGGTACCCCTGTAACACGGGCTAGGGCCTCAGTAAGTTCTAGTTACAGTGCACTCATCACTGTCTGGGAAGGGTGGTTTAGAGACAGGAATGCTCTAACAAACCCGCTGGGCCCCTTATATTTCTTATCATCACTTAATCCTCACGAAGGTCAGGGAAGTATTTTATTACCCCACTTAACATAAGGCTCCACATCATGTCAGACATTCCTAGCAGCTCAGTTCACAGTCACAAAGATGTGCAAACAACCCAAGTGCCCATCAACACATGAATGGATTAATAAACTGTGGTATATGTATACCATGGAATACTATTTGGCCATATATGTATACCATGGAATACTATTTGGCCATAAAGAAAGATGGAGACTTTGCATCTTTTGTTAACAAACCTGGATGGATTTGGAGAGTATTCTCCCAAGTATCACAAGATTAGAAAAACAAGCATCACATGTACTCAATACCAATTTGTAACAAAGAGATTAATAATCACAGAGCCAGGCTGGATGCCTGTTGCTTAGCGGCTAAGGGCCCCAGCCACATACACTGGAGCTGGTGGGTTTGAATCCAGCTCGGGCCTGCCAAACAATGACAACTGCAACCAAAAAATAGCTGGGCATTGTGGCGGGTGCCTGTAGTCCCAGCTACTTGGGAGGTTGAGGCAAGAGATTCGCTTACGCCCAAAAGTTGGAGGTTGCTGTGAGCTGTGATGCCATGGCCCTCTACCCAGGGCAATAAAGAGAGACTGTCTCAAAAAAAAAAAAAAAAAAAAAAATCAAAGAAACACACAGAGCCACATGAAAGAGAAAATTTCAAATTCAACACAGCTACAACTCTGACTTTACCTTTCATGTATAAATTATATAACCTAACCATTTGTTCCCCCATATTAATCTGAAATTAAAAAAGAAAAAAAGGGGCGGTGCCTGTGGCTCAAAGGAGTAGTGCACTGACCCCATATGCCGGAGATGGCAGGTTCAAATCCAGCCCCGGCCAAAAACTGTAAAAAAAAAAAAAGAAAGAAAAAAGGTAGTGTTCAAACATGCTTGGTGCCCAGGATGCTTCATACTAGGAAACTAACCTCAGTGTAACACAGCCAGGACATCCGAGAGGCCTAATCTGGGCTACCCTTCTGTCCCTGGGAGTTTTATTTAGATCAGGCCGTGGGCTGCCTCTGCCATCCGTCCAGTTCCTCCAGCGTTACCCACCTGAGTATAAATGGCTTGTTCTAATTGCACTGGGGATCTTCAGTTTCATGGGTTTTATTTTTTTAATGAGTGCAAATCTACGTTCACTGTAGAAAATGTGGGAAAAGTCAAACTGCATAGGCAGTAAAACAATCTAATTCCAGAAGATAAGGGTGACTGCCTTTCCCCTTTGGTGCCACCGCCCGCTGCAGCACGTGCACACCCCAGCTCAATATTCGCAGGGAAACCTGCAGCGCGCGGTGTGGGCAGACGCCTCTTCCTCCCCCCACCTCGCGTCGCTTTGTGCCTCTACAGCAGAGGCCCTTTCCCGCTTGGTACGCCCATGTGCTTCCCGGCAGCAGCCATAAGTCTTCTTTTATGGCAAATCGCTTTCAATTTTCTTTTATGGCCGCCTTCAGTGAGAGACGCTGGGGGGTAGGGAGGGCGGATTTCAGGCGCGCCAGCAGGGCGCTCGGGCAGGGCCTTCCGTGTTGACCCTCAGCGGCCGCCCCGGCACAGGGCAGGCAGCGAATCGCCGGCGCGGGCGGCAGGGAACGCCCAGCACCAGTGTTGCCGCCTTGCGGGCAGGCGAGCCTGTCCACTAGGCTCCGCGACTCCGGCTGAGCCGGAGGGCGCCCTCCGCGCCACACGAGGGTCGCACGCAGCCGCTGCGGCTCGCGGGCCTTCCCCGCGCCAGCGCCGCCCAACCGCCGCCGAACCTTCTGGAAACGGCGCCCCAGCACGGCCCTCGCAGCCGCCAATCCAGGACGTCCGCTAGAGCCAGCGGCGGCGGCCTTGGCTGCCCGGGAAGCGGGGCGAGGGGCGGGGTCTGGAGGGGGGCGGGGCCCGCACGGGGAGGCCGCGCTCGATTCGCCCCCGGCGCGCAGACCCCGCCTCTCCGGCTCTATGGCTCCGCCTCCTCCCTCCCCCTCCATGGCGCCGCCCTGGCTCATTCATTCCGCGCCCGGCCTGCCAGACACTTGCGCTCTCCCGCCGCCGCCGGTTGCCGCCGTCGCCGCCAGCATGTCGGACCCCGCCGTTGAGACGCCGTCCGCCATCCAGATATGCCGGTAAGACAGGAACTTTCGCGGCGCCGGCCAGGAACGCCCGGCGCCGCCCTGGGCCTGTCCCACCCTCCCTGCGGTCTCAGCCCGCAGATGCCGCCCCCGCCCAGCCCACGGTCCCCATCCTCTGATACCGGGAGGGATGGCGCAGGGGTTGCCCTTCGGCTTCCTGGGGCCAGGATGTGTCTGGCGATGCCGCAGAAGCCGGGCTGCCTCGCCGGCCCCTCCCGCCGGCCTCTCGGCAGGGCGGCGGCCGCGGGCACCGGCTGTTGGGCGAGGAAGGGGGCAGGGTCGGGGTCCTGCGTTGAAGCTCGGTGCAGAGCCCCCAGTCCTATCGCCTGTGAATCTCAGCCCAGTGGTCCCGCTTGGCCTCTGGAGGGTTCAGTATTGTTACCTCGGCGGTTAGGTGGAGCCAACCAAAACCCCCAGAGATGGAGGGCGGGTACCCAGAGCCGCGCGCGCCCATCGGTGGGAGGGGGCTGCGGATATGATGTTCCTTTCAGTGGACTGCCTCGGTTTTGAGAGAGTAGTTATACACAAGGAAGAACAGATAATACTCTTGGCCTCAAACAGTTTGCTGGTAAGAAAAGGAAATGAGTGGTCCACTGGGCCGGAAAACATCTCACACAATAGGGGCAAAGGGTTTTCTAAGCGCAGGACCCCACCCCACCCCCTGTCCTTCCTCCACGGGGTACTGAGTAGATAGATGTAGGCCCCCAGAGGAAGCTGGAGACATGAACTAGCTCAGTTTCCCATAGGAGATGGGAGGGCAGCCTCAAGGTTACTCTGCAGTTTTCTTCGGCAGCATCAGATGCAGAGGCAAGCCTGCACTTGGGGAAGGAAGCTGGGCTTTCAGTCTCTGGCTGCCCAGGCACTATGGCCTGCAACTGGTCCTGTCCTGCTTAATGAACTACCAAGAATGAGAGCTGCTTCCTGTTTGGGGGATGAATTCCTCAAGTTTGGATGTTAGGCATCACACTGACCTTGGGTCAGAGCCAGGTACAACTGATGCAAGTTACTTTCCTGTGGATGTTGACATCGCCCTGGAAGGCTGGATAAATGGAGCTCCTTGACCCTGCTCTGAGTCTTGTCTTCTGGCCTAGTGGAGATCCTTTCCTAATCTCAAGGTCAGTTTTGACTTTTCCAGAGAAGGAAAGTCTCACTGGGATCCCTGCTCCATTTGCTTTGTTATTGGCTGTGTGGAGGTCCTGGCCTCTACCCATTCTGGAGTTCCCTGGGACAAAGATAATAGAAGTCACTGATGTTTGGAGAAAGATGGGCCTGGACCAACCAGGCCTTGAATTCAGCTACTGAGTATTGGCTGGGGCCCTCGGGCTTCACTATTGTACCTGTCTCATCTCACTTGGTTTGCCCAGATAGGGGACCTCCACCCCTACCTGTGTGGAGGAGGAAGTGGAGGTGCCAGGAGACTGACCTATAAGGTCATCTGGCTCCAAGAGCTCCAGGGGCATCTCCCACTCAGGTCTTCTGATTCCAGATCCAGTATTCTTTCCACCATGCTCTTGAATAAAGAAAATACTGGGTGGTGCCTGTGGCTCAAAAGAGTAGGGCCCTGGCCCCATATGCCAGAGGTGGTGGGTTCAAACCCAGCCCTGGCCAAAAAAAAGAGAAAGAAAATATTGATTTAAATCTACCTGTGGCAGGCTAGGCTTTGATTTACCTCTTCTGGATGAAGAATAGCACTCTGTATGTCAGTGAACAGATTTTCACTTCCATCCATCCCAAGCATGCATGTGCATGATTTTTCTTACCCACGGGGCCTACCGTGCTGCTTCTTGCTGTCTGGATCCACAGTGGCATTTTGTGTTTAAGAGGCTGTTTGGCAGTGGGACTCCTGAGCAGGGTGCCTGGCTGAGGTGAGCCTCAGGTGCAGAGCGTGACTGCCAAAGTGGGGCTGTGAAGAGGGCACTGTCACATGGGCTTGATCTGAAGAAGCTGCAGGACACTGGAGAGCGATTATACTAGGGTGGGGAGCCTTTAAGGACATCTGAGCTGACACCCAGAGTTGAAAGAGGAGCCTCCTGGCCTAGCACAGCCCAGCCCATGAATTTAACAAGGTTTCACTGGATACTGCCAAGAAGCAAAGCACCAGGAGGGAAACCGACACATGGAAAATTCAGTCACTGCCATCCTAAACAGAGTGTCACATGTCCCCAGTCCTGACACTGTTGAAGGAATAGGGGTTTTAAGGCCAGGCAAGGGCAGTGGTCAAAGACAGCTCTGCAGGCCTAGGCCTAGGGGGCAGATTCAGCTTCTGCCTTTTGCTAGCTGTGTGACCTAGAGTGTGCTGCTCAGCCTTTCTCTGCTCCGGTTTCTCATGGTTTGTTGTGAGGTTGAATAAAAGAATATGTAGCTAGTGTCTGGCAGAAGTGGCTGGCACATTGTAAGTCAGTGGAAGCTATTTTTTTTAAAAAGTGGGGGGCAAGCTCAAGAAGCCCATGGCTTGGGTTCCTATCACAGCTCTGCCTCTTACAGGCAATGTGTAGCTGTAGGCACATTACTTAACCTCTCTGAACCTCAGTTTCCTTATCTGTAAAACAGAGATAGTGATGGTGCCTAGCGTAGGATTATTGTGAGAATTAGTACCTTTACCCCAGTTCCAGTCACGTATAATTGTGAACTCGCAAAAAGAATAGTTCTCCTTTGAGAGCCCCACCTTTGGACAGCCAGGCAGGCCACTGTGGGGTGTTGTCCTTTTGTTTGTTTTATTATAGCCCAAAGAGATACAGGTTCTGGGACAACCTTTAAAGTCTCAGAAGAACATTTTTGCTTTGGTTTATTTTGAGTAATGTTAACTAACATTTAGTTAGTAAATTACTTTTTTCTTGGACTCTTGAGTTCTGTGAGACCTGGAAGGACCCTTAGATAAGCTCCCTGAGCCCAGCTTTTTATTTGACAGATGGGGAAAATGAGGGTCCCAGAGGTTGGAGCTCTTGACCAGTGTCAGCCCTATACTCGGAGGGGCGGAGCAACTGGTGGGGTGCTTTCCTGCCAGGTGACCTGTTGTGATCTTTCTCACTGCTGCCCAGGCCTAGCTTTGTATTCTCATAAGGCCTCATCGTGGCATCCGTGTGGGCTTCTACACATTCTCTGAGTGTTTGTCAGAATAAAGTTGAAGAATGTGGCATGTAACAGGTTGTCAGAGTGTGACATTGTAGAGCAGTGCTGTCCACTCGAACTTTCTATAGTGGTGGAAATGTACTGAGTCTGTGCTGTCCAGTATGGTAGCCACTAGTCACATGTGTCTGTTGAGGGTTTGAAAGGTGGCTAGCCTTTCAAGGAGCTGAATAAAAAAAATTGTTTTTGTAGAGACAGGGGTCTTGCTATGTTGCTCAGTCTGATCTCCTACTCTTGGCCACCCCTAATGCCCTTGGCTTCCCAAAGTGCTGAGATTCTATGGACGGGCCACTACACCTGGCTCCTGGCTGGAACTGAATTTTTAATTATGTCAAATTAAATTGCTTTAAATACAAATGTAGATAGTCACTTGTGGCTGGTGACTCCCTTATACTCAGTGAAATATGTATAGGAATTTAAAAATCAGAATGGATTGGTAGTCCTGGGGTGGGGTTTATAAAGGAAGTTCTGACTGCAGTCAGCTCTTTTTTTTTTTTTCTTAGTTGCAGTTTTTGGCCAGGGCCAGGTTTGGACTCACTACATCTGGTATATGGGGTTGGTACCGTATGCCTTGAGCCACAGGCACCACCCCTGCAGTCAGCTCTTAAGCATGCTGACAGAGAGGGACCTTGGGGTGGACACTGCCCAGCAGGCCGGTAACTTGGAATCCTTTATTTGTAGATAAGTGTGTGAGATCTATGTGTGTGTGTGGGGGGTTAATTATTATTAATTAATTTTTTTGCTTACCATTCTCTACCATGAAGAGTCCTGGGATCAGTGGTGGTTTTGTACCTGTGGCACCCTGAATGCCCAGTGCCTGGTGTCTAGTGGATGTGCCAACCAACATTAGTTGATTGGATGTGAATTTTAGTATGTTACAGGGTTGGAATCTTCTACACATGGGGCTCTGTCTGTGGTTTTACAATGGAATTAATGAAAACAGAATCTTGATTTACAGAAACCACACTTGGAGCTAGTATTCTGGAGCATTCCATAAAGTCATGCACAGTGCTGGCCCCTTTCCTCCCTTCCTGCTGGGATGTTGGACCCTGGTGAAGATGTGTTCTTTGTAGCCTAGAGGGCCTGTGCATGGGGAGGCCTTTGTCCACCGTGTCCAGCCTCACCCGTAAGTGGGCCAGGCAGCCAGCATCACCCTGCAGTTGGCACTTGCAGCTGACCAGCTCCCATTCCAATCAGGCCAGACATGGCTTTCTCCTGTGGGACCTGCGGGCGTGGGGGGTGTCCCCACAGGTTTTGTGGCCTTCATCCCACTGGGCTCCTTCACTCTGAGCTGTGACGTAGGGAGGGCCATAGAACACATGGCAGCTGTGGACCCCCCCCCCCCAAACATCTGAATAACTGAGGAAGTTTATTACAAATATAGATTTTCTGCATGTAAATAATACTTAAGTAGAGTCAACAAGATGCAGATTTTATGAGATAATGGAGAAACTTGAATAGTCCCTTGATAATAAGGTGAAGGAACCACTAGTTTGTTTTTAGGTTAAGATAATTATGTTCTACTTTGCCTTTTTTTACAAAAACAGCTATTTTCGGGTGTAATGCACATCCAACAGATGCACCTATTTTATTTTATTTTATTTATTTATTTTTGAGACAGGGTCTTAAGCTGTTGCCCTGGATAGAGTGCCATGGCATCACATAGCTCACAGCAACCTCCAACTCCTGGGCTTAAGTGATTCTCTTGCCTCAGCCTCCCAAGTAGCTGGGACTACAGGTGCCCGTCACAACACCTGGCTATCTTTTTTTTTTTTGTGTGTGGTTTTTGGCTGGGGCTGGGTTTGAACCCGCCACCTCCGGCATATGGGACCGGCGCCCTACTCCTTGAGCCATAGGCGCCACCCCCGGCTATCTTTTTGTTGCAGTTTGGCCGGGGCCGGGTTTGAACCCGCCACCCTCGGTATATGGGGCTGGCACCTTACCGACTGAGCCACAGGTGCTGCCCACCTGGCTATTTTTGTTGTTGTTGCAGTTGTCATTGTTGTTTTAGCTGGTCCGGACTGGGTTCGAAACTGCCAGCCTTGGTGTGTGTGGCCGGCACCCTACCCACTGAGCTACGAGTGCCACCAGATGCACCTATTTTAAATGTACTCACTGAGGTTTGACAAATGTGTACACCTGTGTAATGACCCCAGTTGAGACATGGATTATTTGCTTCACCCCAAAAAGCTTTGTTCTGCCCTGTCACATTCATTTCATACCCCTGTAATTTTACCTGTTCTGGAGTTTCGTAGAGACAGCATCTTGTCTAGCGCAGTGCCTGAGAGCCTGGCTCCTGGGTGGCTTTGGGGCTTCCTGGCTCTGAATTGCCTGGTATTCTGTCACCTAGATGTTGAGGTTTGTCTCTTTAACTGCTCAGAACATCTGGGTTCTTCTCAGCTTTTGGTGACTATGAAAAGAAGTTCACAAATGCAGATTTCAAAACATTCAGGACATAATTAAGGAAATGGGAATAGTCCCTTGATATTTAATGATATTAAAGAATTTGTGTTATATTTTAGGTTGGGCTCCTTGCTTGTAGCCCCAGCTACTTGGGAGGCTAGGGGTGGGGTGGGGTGGGTTGGGGAGGAATTGCTTGAGCCCAAGAGTTTGGAACCATCCTGGGCAACATAACTAGACCTTGTCTCAAGAAAAAAAGAATCTTTACCTTTTAGAGAGAGTGACGAAACATTTACAGATGCCAAGTTGTGATGTCTGGGGTTTTGTTGCAAAATAACGTGATATGGGAGAGTGGGTAGGAACAGAGAGGTGACCAGAGGCCCGAGTTGACGGCTGCTTGACATGGGGCTTCAATTCCTACCTCCCTCCATTCCAGTAAACATTTGATGTTTTCTGCAATAAAAACAGTAAAAAGAAAAACAGGCCCCTGCAGACTGGCTGCCTGTGACTGTGGGAGTGGGGTGGGGAGGGCATAGGTCCAGGAATCTGAATTTTCCCAAGCCTTCCTGGAGGTTGAGAGCTACTGACTTTAGGAGGGCAGGGCACCTGCCTCAGTGTGGGTGAGTGTTGTACCCATGCTGATACTTCTGCTAATTGGTGACCTTTCAGCCCCGCCCCAAGGGCCCATGCCCTACTAGCCAGAGGGCCAGCCCTTCTAGAGTGAGGTGAAAGTTTAAGGTCATGGAGGGTGTTGCTGGCAGCCCCATCTGATTCACACTCTCCCCCAGAGGGGTGGTGGCCCTGACCTGCCTCTCTCTCATTTGTTCCTGGGAGAGCCTCATTCTGGGACTTCAGTCTGAGTCTGCCTTGCGTCTTTGGCCTCAGGGTAGCAGGGCAGCGTGGGTGCCCTGCTTCTGAAGCAGAGTGGCTGTCTGCTGCGGTGGGGGAGGGAGGGAAGGATTGGGAGTCTCACTGCTAAGCTGGCTAGGTGAACTCAGGCCTTGTTGGGAGCTGGGTGACCAGCTCAAGGCAGTATGAAGCTGCTAGCCAGGGCTCTCTGCCTCCGGGAGCTTGGGAGGCAGGTGGCCGCCTGTGAGCGCGTGGAACCCCGGGGAGGATGCTGTGCCTCCTGGAGGGCTGTCGGGCACAGACCTGACCCTTCACACTCCCTGTTCTGCAGCACCAAAAGGTAGGATGTCTGGGGCTGTTCTGTGTCCACCCCCATTGTCCAGCTGGTGAAGCTGACTGGGCAACCTGACCCAGGGCCCTTGGCCACATGACTTGGAAGATTCATTGGAAATTGTTCAGAAGGGATGGTAGGGGTTGGGTGTCAGTGAGCTGTTGTATTCCTGATTGAAAGTGCCCACTTAAGTGTTCCACTTCCTTGGTTGAGCCCTGCGGCACACTTCCCACAGGGACCAGGGAAGTCTCCTAGGCTTTATGGGAAGAGGTGGGCTCCAGGGCTGGCATTCCTGAGCTGGGGGAGGCTGGGGCCCTTCCAGGCTGAGGTGGATTTGGCCATGATCGCCTCTGCTGCTGGCGGCTGTGCTGGCTCAGTGCCCGGCAGCATGTCAGCTCCTGTGTGTGCCCTGATCTGCTCCCTGGTTGGGGAGAGGCTGAGCTGTGGTTTTAGGTCAGAAGGTTGGTGCAGAGCCACAGGGGCTGTACTGGCCCAGCCAGCTAATCCTTAACCACATGCGTCGTGTCGTGCTGTTTACAAATGGCTTGTCTGGACTTTATTTTTTTGAAACTTTGTTGAGTGGGCATGTACACCCGCTTCTGTACTGGCTTTGTTGGGCTATAGCTCATGTGCCATACGTCGCCCCCATCAAAGTGTATCATTCAGTGATTCCAGTGTGTTCACAGAGTTGTGTCACCTTCACTTCAGTCAATTTAGGAGCTCCTAAAACCCTTGGAATCCTGGAGCGGTAAAAGCATCTTCTGTGCTAATGAGATGACTGGTGGCAGGCGTCCCCCACATAGCTGCAGAATGAGGGCTGGTCCCCAGAAAGACCAAGTCATGATAAGAGGGTTGGGATTTTCTCCCCTCTACCTCCAGGTGGGGAGAAAAGTTCAAGGTCAGTCAGTCATGCCTAGATAATGAAATCTCCCTAAAACCCCTTAGGGGATTCTGGGAGCTTCCTGGTGAACACATGAGGTGCAGGGAGGGAGTGTGCCTGGGGAGGGCATGGGCCTTGCACACTGGATCCCTTCCGTCTGGTGTTCCCGAGTTGTATCATTTATAATAAACTGGTAATAGTAAGTGTCAGGCAGTGGTCCCCTTGATCAATTCATCAAGCTGGGCATAGAGCACCTCGGGGAAGGCGGCTGAGACTCAACAGGCATCAGCCCCTAAGAGCAAGAGTGCTTATCTTTTAAAGATTTTAGGTAGGGTAGGAGTGGGGAAGAGTTACTTTGGTGGGCTAGCGATTGCTGCCAGGTACATTCTGCGAGGCTCTGGCTGAGTTTACGGTTTAGCCTCCCCTAGAGCCACTCCTAGTCCTTTCTGGCTGGGTCCCAGAAGGGGATGCTTTTAGCAGAGCTCACCGACTACCGGCCAGGATGGAGTGCCTTATGCTCAAAGTGGAGTGGCCTATCCTTGCTCTGTTTTTGGAGTTCCTCTCATCAACCAGTAAGCAAAACATGTTACTTAATTCCTGTTTTTTTTTTCTCTTTTTTGAGACTGTCTTGCTCTGTTGCCCAGGCTAAAGTGCCATGGCATCAGCCTAGCTCACTGCAACCTCAAGCTCCTGGGCTCAAGCCTGAAGCAATCTGATTGTTTTAGCCTCTGCCGTGCTAATTTTTCTATTTTTAGAAAATAGAAATAGCTGGTCTGGAACTTCTGAGCTCGAGATCCTCTTGGCTTGGATTACAGGCGTGAACCATGGAGCCCAGCACTTTGTTCAGTTCTGTGAGCCCTTCTGGCATATTATTAAACTTGAGGAGGGGCTTGTGGGAGCTCCTGATTTATATGTGGTTATGACCTTGGGACTTTCAGGTGGTGTCTGAAGTGGGGAGCAGTTTCAGGAGGCTGAGGCCTTCATGTGTGGGTATGTAGGTATTAGGATTGAACTGTAGGACAGCCACAGCCACGTTGTGTTGGAGAGCGGGCAGCTTAGGCTTAGGAAAGACCACATGTTATGAGGACTGGTGTGAGAAAAACAGCTCATCTAGAAGTCACTTCTGGTTGTAGGATAATTCTGTGGTTAACCTTTTGAGCAGTGATTGTCAACCAATGTTGACAACCAATCCTATGAGAGGATCAGGTGTGCCTCAAAAAATTTTAAACATCATACATTTTATTTTATTTTTTGAGACAGAGTCTCACTATGTCACCCTCAGTAGAGTGTGTGGCGTCACAGCTCACAGCAACCTCAAACTCTTGGGCTTACGCGATTCTTTTGCCTCAGCCCCTCAAGTAGCTGGGACTACAGGCACCTGCCACAACGCCCAGCAATTTTTTTGTTGCAGTTGTCATTGTTGATTTTAGCTGGCCTGGGCTGGGATCGAACCCGCCAGCCTCGGTGTATGTGACCAATGCCCTACCCACTGAGCTATGGGTGCCACCACCTTCTTTTTAAATTTTTTTTTTTTTTTTGGCCGGGGCTGGGTTTGAATCCGCCACCTCCGGCATATGGGACCGGCACCCTACTCCTTGAGCCACAGGCGCCGCCCATCTTTTTAAATTTTTAATTGACATAATTGTACATATTTGTGGAGTATAGTGTGATATTTTGATATATGTATACAATGAGTATTTTTTTACTGTTCAGTTTTACGAATTCTCTATATTCTGACAGTAACCCCTTACATGATTTGCCGGTATTTTCTCTCATTCTGTGGGTTGCATTTTTACTGTTGATTCTGTCTTTTGATGCACAAAGTTTAACATTTTTATGAAATCCACTTTGTCTATTTTTTTGTTGTTGTTGCCTGTGCTTTTGGTGTCATATCCAGGAAATCATGACCCAATCGAATGTTGTAAAGCTTTTGCCTTATGTTTTCTTCTAAGAGTTTTTTTATTTTTTTTAATTTTCTTTTATTTTTATTTTTTGGCCGGGGCTGGGTTTGAACCCGCCACCTCCAGCATATGGGGCTGGCGCCCTACCCCTTTGAGCCACAGGCGCCGCACCTTCTAAGAGTTTTTAGTTTTAGTTTTTTGGGGTTTTTTTGAGACAGAATTTCACTCTGTCACCCTGGGTAGAATACTGTGGCATCATTATAGCTCACAGTAACCTCGAACTCCTGGGGTCAAGTGATCCTCCTGGCTTTTTCTATTTTTAGTGGAGATGGGGTGGGTTGGGGGGGGTGTCTCTCTTTTGTTCAGTCTTGTCTCGAGCTCCTGAGCGTAAGTAATCCACTGCTTTGGCCTCCCCAAATGCTAGGATTACAGGCATGAGCCACCAGCCTGGATATAGTTTTAGTTTAGCTGGGACTTTAGGTATCTGCCACAATGCCTGGCTAACATTTATTTATTTATTGATTTATTGATTTTTGAGCTAGAGTCTCAAGCTGTCGCCCTGGGTAGGATGCCATGGTGTAATTAGCTCACAGCAACCTCCAACTTTTGGGTTCCGGTGATCCTCTTGCTTCTGTTTTTCTATTTTTAGTAGAGATGGGATCTCGCTTTTGCTCAGGCTGGTCTCAAACTCATGAGCTCAAGCAATTCACCCGCCTTGGCCTCCCCCAGTACTAGATTACAGGCATGAGCCACTGAGCCCCGCCTTTTTTTCTATTTTTAGTACAGACAAGGTCTTAGTCTTGCTTAGACTAGTGTTGAACTCCTCAGTGCTCCTTCCACCTCGGCCTCCCAGAGTGCTTGGATTATAGGTGTGAACCACTGCTATGTTCAATTTTTAAAAAATAACTTGCCGGCTTAAAAAAATTAAGTCTAAGTCTATACTCAGCCTATATTTCCCCCTGGTCTTAATCACCTGGGTCTGGGACACAGCTCATCCCTTTCAATAGGACATGTGCTCCAGTTTGCCACAATTGCCACCACTCCCTATCGCCTCCCCAGTGGCAGCCCCACATGCCTGTTGCTGTTTGTCACTCACCCTCGGCCGGTTATTTATGTTGCCTGCCTGGCTCCCTGGGCATTTGAGTTTCCAGTCCTGTGTGGTGGGGAGAGGCGTACGGGCAGTTGTCCCAGAGACTAATGGGCTAGGGCTAGTCTGGCTCTCCAGACGGCTGCCCCGGGGCTGAGGGCAAATCACATCACCTCTTAGAACTCCAGAACTGGGGTGCTCACTGCGTTTTTGTAATTTCTGATGATGTTGAACATCCCTTCATGTGCACATCTGCCGCCCACCTTATCTTGTTTGATGGAGCGTTCCAGTCTTGTGACCATTTTAGAATATTGGGTCATTTGTTTCTTGCTCAGCTGCGAGAGATCTTTGTGGAGCCTGGGTGTAAGTTCCTCCCCTGCTAGCTTCTTCAGACACCGGGGGGAGTTTTGTGGGGAGGAACATGGCCACCAATCCCAGGGCAGCCGGATGCAGCGTTCTCCTCTCCTCCCCGCTCTCTCTTTCAGGGCCCTGTCCCCTAGCAGGGCAAATTGTTTTGTTGAGTTCTGGGTGCCTGTCTGTCTTGCACCTACATGCTCTCTACTGGGCCCCACTCTGCTGGGCAGGTGTGGGAGGGCTGCAGAGAGAGGTGCTGTGGTCCCTGGACTTTTTTGGCTTCCAGATAGATGCCTTTGGAAGCTGCAAAAATGGTGGCCCATTCGCCCTAGAAAAATATAAATCAAACATAGCCCTGTGCATGTTTTTAGGATGTTCCCGAACCACTGAACCAGTTTTACTTTGTATAGGATACACAGCCCGGCAGCTGCAGGTCCTGTGCTCAGCGGTGTGTGTGTTTCTTTAGACTGAACTTGGGAATGGCTCTGGGCCATGGGTGAGAGTGTTCCAAGCCGTCCACTGCTGTGGCCCACATGGGTGATTCGGGACTTGGGAGGAGCCTACTTGTTTCCCCACAGCTTCTGGCGTCAAGTTGTTTGTGGTTTATAACAGCTTTATTGAGATGGAACCCAAATTCCAGAAAGTTCTCCCTTTTCGAGCATACAGTTGTGTGTGAACCTTTGAACAGGGTTGTGTAACTGTCAACACTATTTAATTCTGGAACTTTTTCTGCCCTTCCTTTCCCCTTCCCTTGTCTCACTCTGTAGTGGAGTGCAGTGGCGTCGTCATACCTCACTGCAACCTCAAACTCCTGGGCTCAGAGGTGAGCCTCTTGCCTCAGCCTCCCAAGCAGCTGGGACTACAGACACCTGCCACCACACCCAGCTTATTTTTGTATTTTTTTTTTTTTTGCATGTGTGTCATCTCATTATGTTGCCCAGTTTTTATAAGCCTGTATCCTTCAGGCGTCACTCCCGGGCCCCGCTCCCCAGCCCTGGGCACGCACTGAGCACCTTTCCGTTCTATGGATTTGTCTGTTCTGAATGTTGCATGTCAGTGGCGTCAGACCTGCCGTGATGGACTTCTTTCAGCCTGGCTTTCAAGGTTCGCCCATGGGTTAGTCTGTATCTGTAGGTCCTTTGTTCCTTTTTATGGTCAAATAACAATTTTATTATGTGGATTTGCCATGTTTTGTGTACTTACTACCTATCACTTGGGTGATGGATACTTGGGTTGTTTCCACCGTTTGGTGGAATTGCTATGAACATGCATCGACATCTAATTTTATAATTTAAAATAACTTTTGGAAAAAAGAATAAAATAACTTTTGGTTAATTTAGTAGTGGGAAATAGCACCTTATGGTTGTTTAACGATGAAATTATTTACTCGTAAGGTTGAGCCATCTGACAGGTGCTTCCTCTTTGCTGGACAGTTCGCTGGCTTGCACCAGTGTTGCTATGGAGGCCCAGCATGGCCCTTGCTGATTTGGGTGGCTAGGCTGGGACCAGCTGGAGGGGGAGGCCGGGGTTGCTTAGGGAGGTGGCAATGTCCACCTGTAGGATGGGGCCAAGTCCAGAGGGTGCAGCATTGGATTGTAAAGGCCTTTTCCCAGTTCCGTTTGCTACAGCTCGGGAGGGAGCCGGTGGAGACCCAGGGAGACGATGCTCGTGCTTCGGAGAGGCTTGTTCCTAAAGGCCCTCAGAAGAGGAGTTGAGGAGGCCTGTCTTGGGGAGCAGGTCAAGCAGTGAGTTGGGAGCTGAGCGAGGCTGTGGGATTGTTAGGGAGAGGGGTCGGGGAAGTGAATTTGGGAAGACCTGGTTTTGTGTGCCAGAGTGGCGGGAGCTGTGGCTTCAGGACGTTTGGCCCTGGCATACTGTCCGCTAGGGATAGAGTGCCTTGGTGGACAGCTGAGGAACTGAGGAACTGACCATCTGGAGCCTGGTGTGCGAGTAGGGAAGGCTCTGGGAATGTTTTTGTCCATAAGACTCAGGTGCTGTGCTTAGGCCAGACTGACCCCCTGACTCCCCGTCCACAGAGACATGTTGGGTGTGGTCTTGAGATCCCCTTCTCTGCCCAGCTCATAGGCATTAGGCACGCTGGACTGGGTGAGCAGTGCCGTGAGCACCCTGTCACTTCCTGCTCTGAGCAGGCAGGCCCCACCTCCCTGGGACTCTAGAGTGAGTCTAGAATTTTCTTTCTCTCTTTTGCATATAGGTGAGAGGAGTTTCAGGGAATGGCACTCATACTTTGAGTAATAATTTGCCTGTTGTGTGGACCAGAATGACTTCCCAAATTAGAAAGTGCCCCAGCCCCTGGGTGAGTGATGAGGGCCGTCTGAGCAGGAGGGGCTGTTTGTCTCAGCCTGATCTGCCTTCTCTGCCCTGACTTTCCCTCTGACAACATCCCCCCATAGGCGCCTGTGGGGGGGTTTACCCTGTCACCCTGACTGTAGTCTCGCCTGTGGAGCCTGTTCCCTGCCCAGGGTGCACCTGTGCTCGGGAGTTTCTGTTCCACTTATGGATTGTGTGATTCCTGGGAAAGAGCCCTGCCTGGGGCTGGTGGGTGGCAGTGGGGGAGATACTGGTGATGACACATCTGGCCTCCTCTCCCAGGCCCTTCCAGCTCCCGGCCACTCAGATTGACTCCTTTTTTCCTGACACCCAGTGGAAGGGGAGGCAGAGAGCAGTGCCGGGGCGGTGGGGGTGGGGGGGGGGCAGGGTGCTTTCAGGTGGCAGCCGAGGTTGGGGGGCTGGGGTGTTGGGCTGGGGGGACGCGGGCCACTTTCCCACTTGGCTTCTAGTGCCTGCCAGTCCCCTTCTCAGGGAGGGCCTCATTAGCCTGTGATCCCCTCTCCTATCTATGCTTCACGGACTCTAGTAGGAGGCCTCAGTGGTCAGGCCTGGGTCCTGGCTTTGGCTGAGACCCTGCAGAAAGTCCCTAGGGCCAGTGTTCCCTGTGAGGGATTCCTCAGGCTGCTTTGTGACAGCACCTCTGCCTTCTGATCTCCTGGCATGGAGGCCGGAAGGGCTGGTAGTTACTTGTGCTGTAATTATTTATGAAACGAGGTTTCTATGACTACTGGCTTTTGGTTGATGCTTCAGATTGGTGACACAGCTTCTTCCTGGTTACACTGGGAAGCCCAGTGTCTGGGGGAGGGGTGGGTGTTGGGCGGTCCTGGGTGAGGCAGTGACCTAGGTGCTGACTCCTCTTACTTTGCTCTGGGCCTGATCTCTGGGACACCTCAGCCCGCATGGCTCCCAGCTGAGCAGGTACCACTGTCATGGCCCCTATGCCCTGCAGGACACCTGCCTGGCCTGGCCTGCTCTTACTGACCCTGGACTTTAGGGGCACATTAGGAGGCCAGCTGAAGTGGCAGGAAGTGCAGCCTGGGAGGGTCAGAGCACTCTCCGGTCTGGTTGGGCCCAGGGATGGTGGCAGCTGCTTTTCTTCCTGGTTTTGCTCCTGGGTTGGCCTTTGCTCAGCCAGCCAAGCTTTGTGTGGTTTGTGAGCTGCTGAGTTTCCTACCTGCCTTGGCCCCAGAGGACTCTGGGTCCCTAGCATCAGAGGGTGCTTCTGGTTCATTCTGCTGACCCTGCCAAAGCGTGGGGCTGGAAATTGAGGAACGAGTCGTCCAACCCTTCTTCCGTGCCACTCTGGGGCCTGGAAGTGCCCCTGGAACATTTTTCTTGGCCCAGCTGTTTCTCCTGCTCCTACCCTCTTCTAGGGGACACAGTAAAGTCTCTGGGTGGGGGTTGGGGGAGGGTTTGAGGAAACTTTACCAGAACCTTCTTGGGCAGCAAGTTGAAGAGGATAAGCAGAGCCACAGGAGCTTCTGCTCTGCAGAGTTCCCCATAGAAAGATGAGCTGCTTGGCATACCTGGGCCCCGTCTGGGAGGCCCCATGCCTGCCTCAAGGCTACCTGGTGGGAGGTCCTCCCCTTTCCCCTTTAGGTCCCCGCTCCTCCTTTCCCTCCAGAAATGGCAACCCTGCCCCTCAGATACTCCTGGTCAAGGCAGCTGCTCCCTAACTGAACTCCTGAAGGAAGCTCCGAGTGTCTGCGGGCCCCAGGTGGTGGCCTCTGGCTCGTGCTGCTGTCACTACAGGTGCCAGCTGCAGCTGCATGAGAGAGGGGCAGTCTGCAAATGCTTCTGTCCCAGCCATCTTCCCCACCTGCCATGACTGTGGTTAGGCTGGAAGCACCCTGGCATGTCTTTAGGACACCTGCCTCGACCTAGGTGCTCTCCAGAAGGAAGAGGCCCAAGGAGCTTCCAGGGAGGATGAAATCTGTGAAGTAGCCTCAGGGGTGGCTACCCACTGGGGACCTGCCTAGCCCCCCACCCTCTGGCCAGCCACAGGACTCTGCCTGTCTTTTTATTTATTTATTTTTTGAGACAGAGTCTCACTATGTCGCCCTTGGTAGAGTGCTGTGGCATCATAGCTCACAGCAACCTCAAACTCTTGGGCTTAAGCCACTAGTTCTCAACCTGTGGGTCACGACCCACAGGAACTCTATGTGTTAAAGGGTTGTGGCATTAGGAAGGTTGAGAATCACTGGCTTAAGCGATTCTCTTGCCTCGGCCTCCCAAGTAGCTGGGACTACAAGTGCATGTCACAACGCAGTTGTCACAAGTGCACGCCCAGCTGTTTTTCTGTTGCAGTTGTCATTATTGTTTAGCATGCACGGGCTGGGTTGGAACCTGCCAGCCCTGGTGTATGTGGCTGGAGCCCTGGCTGCTGAGCTGCAGGCGCCGAGCCGACTGTCTGCTTTTGAGCATAGGTGGAAACCCGAGAAGACTTTATCTGCCTTGTCAAGTCAACCTGCTGTGCTTGGCGCTGCCGCCTTCTACTGTGGAAGGTTCCTTTAGCTTCACTATTAGGAAGCCAGGCCCGGCCCACCCCTAGTTGCCATGGTTCTTGTGCAGCAATGCTTTAATTTTAGCCCTGACATTTTTGTGTTAGAGTCAGAAATGTTGGCCTCATGCCACACTGGCCACACGCCGGGGCTGTGGATGGGTCAGGCAGGGCTCTGCCCTCCCTGGGGCTGCAGCCAATGTCTCTGGGCCGGCCAGACGTGGGCCGGGCTTCACGTGCCACTGCTGGCCCTGCTGGACTCACCTGTGCCAGCCATTGCTGCCTCTGTGGTAGGGGGGAGGAAAGGCCACCAGGGCCTGTGCTGCCATGACAAAGGACCACAACTGAAGTGGCTTAAAACAACAGGAATTTGTTCTGAGTCAAGAGAATATAAGCCTAAGACCAAGGTGTCAGCAGGGCCATCCTCCCTCAGGTTTAGGGAACGCTCCTTTCCTGCCTCTTCGAGCTTCTGGTACCTTCCATTAATGCCAGGCATTCCTTGGCTTGTGGCTACATCACTCCACGCTCTGCCTCCATCTTCATATGGCTTTTTTCCTGTGTCTCATCTCAGAGTTTCCTATCAGGACACTATTGTTGGATCAGGGCCCACCCTAATGCAGTACGGCCTGATTTTCACTTGATTGTGTCTTCAGAGATCCCCCCTATTTCCAGAGCAGGTCACATTCACAGGTCCTGGGGGTTAGATTTGAATTATCTTTTTGAGAGACACAGTTCATCCCAGTGTACAGTCTGTGTGGCTTCCCTTGGGAGGACCCAGGGTGTCTGTTGTGATGCTAAGGACAGGGGCAGTATTTATGGTCTCCCTCCCTTGTTCTGACACCTGTGCCCATCCTGTTCCAGAGAGGCATTGTCCCCCTCCTGTCACTTCTGAGCAGATTTTGGCCTCCTGCAGGGAGGGTGGGCTGGCCCCTGAGGGCCGCTGCAGAGTGGTCCTGGGGACAAGAATTGGCTGGTCTGCTGGTGTGATGAGTTTGCAGTAGAGTGCCATGGGGTCATAGTTCACAGCAACCTTAAAGTCTTGGGCTCAAGCAATCCTCCTGTCTCAGGCGCCTGCCACAACATGTGGTTATTTTTTAGAGACACTGTCTCACTCTTGCTCAGGCTGGTCTTGAACTCTTTAAGCAATCCACCTGCCTTGGCCTCCCAGAATGCTAGGATTACAGGCGTGAGCCCCAGTGCCCAGCTAGGGATGTGAGTTTTGAGCTGTGTCTTGGTGTCTTGGAGAGTTTTTGAGGGCCCTTGATTAATTTGATCAGGTTGAGATGGTTTAAATTTGGGAAGACAGAGGTCCCACCCAGCAGCTAATTCCCTGCCCCAGGGGGACAGGAGCTTCCAGCTTGTGCCCCCCCTTCTTGGGGTGGTCTGTGCTGTGCCCCAGTAGGTCTCTTTATCCCCATCAGTCTGTGCCTGGCGTGTTTTCACCTGAAACACGTCTCTGAGACCATTCCTCCTGTTCAATGTTCCTTCATGTGGCTGTGACTTAATTTCACTCATCCCTTATTGGTGGGTGTTTGGGAGCTGGGCAGAGTTCTGCATTATAAACAGCTGTGCAAAAAAAAAAAAAAGAAAAGCTTATTACCAAAACAAACAAACAAAAAACAAATAAATAAATAAATAGCTGTGCAGAGAACAACTTTGAGCACACTGGGTTTAACCGAGTGTGGAAATGTCTGTAGGATTAAGTGCAATCCCTGGGCCAGGGCATGGCTGCATGTTTGGGATTGGGACCGTCAGTGCTGGTTGAGGTGGTGTGGGTTTATGCTCCCCACTCATGGGGGGACCCCTGCTCTCCACAAAGGTCCAGAGATTGGTGGGACAGGTTGGCACAGACAGGGACCTGGGAAGGGCCAGGCATGCCTGGGAGTGGCAGTGGTGGCAGGTGTTGTGGAGACTAGAACAAACATAAACATATCCCACAGCAGGTGCAGCTTAGGGGAGGGGAGAGTTGAGTTCTGGGTCCCTGAGGGCTTCAGATGCCTGACTTGGGAAGCGAGTCTCTATTCTGGAGACAGGCTGGGCCCCGTAGCCCCTGAGCAGGAGCGGGCTTGGCTAGATGCCTGCTGAGGAAGATTGACTCCTGGGGCCGTGAGCCGAGTAGCAATTTAGGACCTGAACTGGGTCTCTGGAGATGAGAGGTGAGTGTGGATCCCACTCCCCAACCCAGGCTCTGATCTGACTGTGAGAGATCTGACTGTGAGATTCGCCTGCTTTGGCATCTCCCGAGCTCCCCCTCCTTCCAGCATGGAGCCCAGAGGGGCTGCGGTCCCAGGGCCGAGTGGCAGCTGTGTCCTTACCTCCTTGTAGGCCATGCACCAACTTTGTGGGATTGCTTTCAGCTCTTGGGACTCTGGGAGATCTTAGCCTTGGGGCCTCCCCCAAGACTCCCCCTTCTTGGCATAATCCCCCACCTGCTCACCCTCAAGCATTTGGCCAAAGTGTCACTTCCCGCGGGAAGTTTTCCCAGAGCCCAGGTGTCTGTTTGCTCAGCTTTCTTGGAGTCACCAGAGGGGACGTTGGCTGAGGGTGAAGTGGCCCTGCTTTGGTTGGCCTGAAGCCCCAGCACCAGCAGCTCACCCTGTGTGGACTAGATAAGCATGGTTCTGATGTGGGCCAGAAACAGCTGGAACAGGAAGAGGGCGAGACTGTGGGTGATGGTGGCATTCTAGATGTGGCCACACTGGGGACCAGGCCGGGCAAGAGGAGGCAGCCATGCAGGGGGACCTCCCCTGGGGCCCACCTTCTGACTTCTCCTGGAGTTTCTGGGGTCAGAGGAGAGGGGAAGGAGTATAGGCTTGGGATGGCGGGGAGCCTGGGGGTTAGACTCAGGGTGCTGCCCGTTGGAGCTGGTCCTGGTGGTAGTAAAATGTATTTCGATTGGGCACCACTACTCAAATATTGGGAGAATGTTCACAGTAAACTCTGGCTCTTTAGTTTCTCTTAAAAATCCAGAATCTTTGGTATCCTGGATTCAGATCCCTTTGGGCCACAGTGGTGAGGGGCCACTGTCCCACAGCCTACGCCATCACATACATCCAGGGTCCTGTCCTAGCCCACGGTCTCTGTCCCCTCTCCCAGACCTTGTTCCTGCTCCGCTGGGATTTCTTTTTCTAAATTTTTAACTTTTAATTAGTTAAAAATTTTATTTTTCTTTTTATTAAAGTAAGTTTTAAAATTAAAAAATTATTTTTTCTTATTTATTCATTTATGATGGGGTTATGATTGCTCTGAATTTTTTGTAAAAATGACAGAGTCTTGCTGTGTTGCTTAGGTTGACCTTTTTTGTTTTGAGACAGAGTCTCACTGTGGCGCCCTTGGTAGAGTGCCACAATGCCCGGCTATTTTTCTTTGTTGCAGTTGTCATTGTTGTTTTAGCTAGCCCAGGCCGGGTTCGAACCCGCCAGCCTTGGTGTATGTGGCCAGGGCCCTACTCACTGAACTACGGGTGCTGCCATTAGGTTGATCTGTAACTCCTGGCCTCAAGCAATCCTTCCTCAGCCTTCCAAAGTGCTAAGATTATGGGCATGAGCTACTACACCTGGCCAACTTTTAAATGTTTATTTGATTGATTGATTGAGGCAGAGTCACACTCTGTCACCCTGCATAGAGGGCGGTGGTGTCATCACAGCTCACTGTAACCTCACACTATTGAGTTCCTGCGTTAGCCTCCTGACTGGGGCTACAGGTACCCACCACAATGCCCAGCTAATTTTTCTGTTTTTATTTATTATTTCAGATTAATATGAGGGTACAAATAATTAGGTTACAATGTTTGCATTTGTTAGGTAGAGTCCCTGTTGTAGTTGTGTCCTGCACCCAGGAGGTGTGCCGGACACCCTTACGTTGTGCCCGTCAGGTGGGAGCACACCAGTCCCCTTCCCTTCACCCTTTACCTCCCTCCTCCCTTCTCCCTAATTTTTCTGGTTTTGGTAGAGATGGGGTCTTGCTCTTGGCTCAGGTTGGTCTTAGAATTCCTGAGCTCAAGTGATCCTCCTGCCTCAGCCTCCCAGAGCGTTAGGATTACAGGCATGAGCCATCGTGTCCAGTCGATTTTTTTTTAAGAGACAGGGTCCTGTTGTGTTGCTCAGGCTGGCCTTGATATCCTGGGCTCAAACAATGCTTCTGCCTCAGCCTCCTGCTTAGCCGGAACTATAGGTGTGCACCACCACACCTGGCTTCATTTCTCTTTTTCAATAGTAAATAGAAACATGAAACACTTTTTATATCCATCTCTTTATGAAAAATGGGAAAACAAAAGCTGGAATGAGGGGCTGGGTGTCTGCCTGGCTCCCTTGGCTTTTCACACACCTGCCTGCCTGGGATGAAGGTGAGTCCTGGCCCTGGCCTTTGCCACCACCAGATCACAGGGAAGGAACCACTGGGGAAGGTGAGGTGAGGAGGAAGGGCCGCTGCAGTGTCCACTGGGTTGCCCAGGGGTCCTGGAGGATTGGCTGGGTCCAGCAGCTCCTGAGCTATTTGGAAGGACGGGGGTGAGTGGGAAAGACAGATGCTGGAGCTGGAGCTGGCAGGGGGATGCAGGACCAGGGTCATTGAGCTGAGGCCCATGGGGAAGGGAATAAGGGGAAGGGATACGTGAGCTAGGCTTTGGGATATGTGCCCTGGAAGTGACAGTAGTCCTGGGGAGAAATAAAGTCCTTCGGCAGAGAGATTTTTGTCTGGACCGAGAACTGAAGGTGTTCCAGGGTGTTATCTGGTCTGGGGAGTTAGGATGGTCCTTGGATGGTCCTCGGGTACAAAGGGAAGGTGACTAAGCTGGGAGAGAGCTCCCAGCAAGCAGCCTGGAGTTCCTGGCATTTACTGTCACTGGGACAGTGCCAAGAGCAGGTGTCTTCACCTTGTCGTGGGCGGCTCCAGGCCCTGCCTCGGGCCTCAGGTGCTGTTCCTGTCTTAACTCAAGGGCAAAAGGATGTAAGCACTTCCTCTTCCCCTCTGCGCTTCCTCTCCCCGGCCTTGCAGCATTGCTGGGGCCCAACCCAGGGTGCGTGGTAAATCAGGCTGCTTCAGAGGTTCCCTCGGCGCTCTAGAACACAGGCTGGCTCTGCTCCCCCGGCCTCATCCTGTGCCTGGAGGAGGACAGGCCTGATGGGAGGTACAGAGAAGACCCCTGTTGGTTAAAAACAAATACAAAGCAAAGAGGCTGATGCAATCATTTTGAGATTTATAATTGGCTACTGCTTAACTCAAACCTTTTTATTTTTTATTTTTTAATTATTATTATTATTTTTTAATGACAGGGTCTTACTCTGTCTCCTGGCCTGGAGTGCAATGGCCTCATCATAGCTCACTGCAATATCAAATTTCTGGGCTCAAGCAAGCCTCCTGCCTCAGCCTCCCAAGTAGCTGGGACTATAGGCAGTGCCACCACACCCTGCTGATTTTTCTCTTTTTCTCTTGCTCAGGCTGGTCTTGAACTCTTGGCCTCAAGCGATCCTCTTGCCCTGGCCTCCCAGAGTGCTGGGATTACAGGTGTGAGCCACTGTGCCCAGCCTTATACTTAAAAAAGAAAAGAAAAACCAGAAATAAATTGGCTCAGCACCCGTAGCTCAGTGGTTAGGGCACCCGCCACATGCACCAGGGCTGGTGGGTTCGAACCCAGCCAGAGCCTGCTAAACAACAATGACAATAATAACAAACAAACAAACAAACAGCCGAGCGTTGTGGTGGGCACCTGTAGTCCCAGCTACTTGGGAGCTGGAGGTAAGAGAATCACTTAAGCCCAAGAGTTTGAGGTTGCTGTGAGCTGTGACGCCATGGCACTCTACCGAGGGCAATAAAGTGAAACTCTGTCTCAAAAAAAAAACAAAAACAAAAAAACCTCAAAATAAATAAACCCTCAAACCCTTAATTAGGTAAGCCCAATAGCTATTTTGAAATTAATGAGAAGCTCTGAGGTATGCAGCCACCATGCATACCTGGCTGGCTACCCACAGGTCACTGTGACCACTCCTTCCTGAGCTGGACTTTGGGGCCTGCCTGATGCCAGGGCAAGAAGCCAGGTGACCTGAGTGGACCTGGTTCTCACAGCAGAATCTCCCCTGGTGATGGGGGATGGACAGCACCCAGTCAGTGGCAGGTATTAGTGGTCTTTTGCTCTGAGGAGCCACCATACCAGTGGGCTGCTGGGGCCTGGCCTTGAGGTTTTGCAGCTGTTATTCTTGTCCACTTCTCAGGGCTGACCCTCGGCCTCAGCCCTCCAGCAGCTACCCGACTCCTCTGGGATTCCTGGTGGGGCTTTGCTCCCCGGCTCACGGTCCGTGTCCTTGTGCTCATGCAGTGCAGTTGCTGGGACCCCCAGGGCTGAGTGGCTTCTGCCTCCCAGCCTGTGGCTCTGCTAAGGGTCTTTGGTCCACAGGCCCCTTCCGTGGCCCGGCAGCTCAGCATCTACCCTGATGACATGCCATCTAGGATGAGCACAAACTTGTGGAAAGTTCTGTTTCCTTCTGCTGGGAGTCATGGAGCCCTTTGGGGACCTCCCCCCTTCTCTAGGCTGTCTCCATTGCACAGTGTCCTCTCTGGAGGCCTCATCCTTCTCCTCTCTTCCTCCCTAGGATCATGCGGCCAGATGATGCCAACGTGGCTGGCAATGTCCACGGGGGAACCATCCTGAAAATGATTGAGGAGGCAGGAGCAATCATCAGCACCCGACACTGCAACAGCCAGAATGGGGTGAGCGCCAGGCCCTGCCCGGCCGGGCTGGGGACAGGGGAGGAGTTGTCCTGAAGCCCAGGCCCAGACCCCTGTCCCTTGCACGCCAGGCCTCAGGGCGTATGGAGGCTCTGGCCCAGTCAGCCCTGGACAGGGCCTCTGGGTTTGGCCTCAGCCAGGAGGGTGGGCAGCTGTGAGCTAGCTGATGGAGCCCCCTTGTACCTCTCCCCCATAGTCTGGGACCTCCTGCCAGCCCGGCCTTTACAGTGCCATGTCTTGAGGCCCTGTTGGCTAGACCGTGACCAGAAGCATGCTACCCGTGTGTGGTTGGAGTTTATCGTGAAGGTGGAGGGCTGAGGCAGAGGGTCAGGCAACCCTGGGCCCAAGTCCCCCCTCTGCCCTGTTCCCCTGGTGGCCGTGGCCAGTGCTGTGGCACCTAGTGCTGTGGATGCTTCCTAGCTGTGAAGCCCACCAGGCTCTGTATCTCACCAGGCTCTGTATCCTACCAGACTCTGTATCCCACCAGGCTCTGTATCCTAACCAGACTCTGTATCCCACCAGGCTCTGTATCCTACCAGACTCTGTATCCCACCAGGCTCTGTATCCCACCAGGCTCTGTATCCCACCAGGCTCTGTATCCCACCAGGCTCTGTATCTTGGTGCTAGCAATGAAGCCAGTTCTCAGCCTTCCCAGAGCCATGCAGTGGGAGGTGACCCTGTGGCCTTGTGGCTGGGGACAAGGAGCAAGCTCTTTGGTTTCAGAACCACAAGGCTGCTGTAGGTCTTCAGCCTGTTGCCTCCTGCTATGCCCAGCCCCATGGTCAGGGCCAGAGAAGGGGTCTGTCTTGCTGCTGAGGCTGCATCTTGGGACAGGTGCGGAACCAGCACTGTAACACCCAGGGCCTGTTTACTGGGGGCTGGTCAGCACCCCTACTGTGTTTTTCTCCTCTGGGCAGACAGGAAGAAGCCCCACCCTGGCCTGAAGAAGGGAGTGCAGGGGAGAGTGTGTGTTAGGAGCCCCCGCCATGCTGCGGGCACAGGCACAGTCCCACTGCAGGAGGGAGTGCAGGGGACAGTGTGTGTTAGGAGCCCCCGCCATGCTGCGGGCACAGGCACAGTCCCACTGCAGGAGGGAGTGCAGGGGACAGTGTGTGTTAGGAGCCCCCGCCATGCTGCGGGCACAGGCACAGTCCCACTGCAGGAGGGAGTGCAGGGGACAGTGTGTGTTAGGAGCCCCTGCCATGCTGCGGGCACAGGCACAGTCCCACTGCAGGAGGGAGTGCAGGGGACAGTGTGTGTTAGGAGACCCCGCCATGTTGCGGGCACAGGCACAGTCCCACTGCAGGAGGGAGTGCAGGGGACAATGTGTGTTAGGAGCCCCCGCCATGTTGCGGGCACAGGCACAGTTCTACTATCAAGAGGCTGAGTCCAGTTGGACATGGACCAGAGGGGACGTGGTTAATTCTGACCTGGCCAAGCTGGGAGGACACAGGAGGTGAGGTGTGTCTCTGTCGTCCCCGTGGTCCTGACAAAATGCTATAGTTGGGGGGTGGGGCGGTAGCGCCTGTGTCTCAGTGAGTAGGGCACCAGCCCCATATACCAAGGGTGGCAGGTTCAAACCCAGCCCCAGCTGAACTGCAACAAAAAAATAGCCGGGCGTTGTGTCAGGCGCCTGTGGTCCCAGCTACTCGGGAAGCTGAGGCAAGAGAATCGCCCCTAAGCCCAGGAGTTGGAGGTTGCTGTGAACAGTGTGATGTCACAGCACTCTACAGAGGGCGATAAAGTGAGGCTCTGTCTCTACAAAAAAAAAAAAAAAGCTATAGCTGGGGAGGCTTATCAGTGACAAAAACGTGTTCCTCACGTCTGGAGGCAGAAAGTCCAAAGCAGGGTGCTGGCAGACCTGGCGTCTGGTGAAAGTGCATTGCCTGGTTCATAGACAGAGCCTCACCATGTCCTCACATGGCAGAGGGGCTCTTTGGGCCTTCTTTACAAGGATGCTAATCCCGTTCTCAGGAGCTCTACCCTCATGATCTAATCACCCCAGAGAACCCACCTCTTTATACCATCCCTTTGGGGATGCAGGTTTCCACATAGGAGTTGGGGGGACCCCAGACAGACCCTGTGTGTGCACATGTCCTGAAGTGGAGAGGTGGAAGGCCATGGTGTGTGCGTGTCTGGAGTGAGCCAAGCCACTTGGGTGAGTGTTTATGGGTGCATGTGGATGTGGGACCTCGGGTGATTTGGAGTGGGAGTGAGTTGGCCAGGATGCCTGGGTTGGGGGTCTTGCCTACTTGGCGGGACTGGGATGCTCCTGCCGCGTTCTGAGTGCGCCCTCTGGTGGCTGTAGGAGGATGGGCTTTGAGCTCCAGAGGCTGGGGGTGCGGTGCAGGCCACATGCTGGTGACCTTTCACCGGGGGTGGCAAAGAGGGCCCCAGACAGGGCTAAAAAGAGAAATGGACATTGGGAAGAAAAAGTCCCCAGGCCTGGGAAGCAAAGAAGGAGGGGACTTAGGTGCCAAGTGGGTGACAGTGCATTAATAATCGTAGAAGTCACCACTGCCATTTGGTAAGCAGTTAGCGTTTTGCAAAGCTCTGAAGTGCTTTAGCTCATATAATCCTCACAGCACCCCTGTGAGATATACGCTGTTATTTTATTATCCCCATTGCATGGATGAGGAAACTGAGGCGTGGAGAGGATGACTATTTGCTTGAGGCCACCTGATGAGGCAGATGGTAGGTTTGGGCTGTGAACCCTGGCTTTGAGCCTCTCCACTCCTTGATCCTTCTCTGGGCCTCAGTGTGATCAGAGTTCTCTGGGCCTCAGAGTTTTGAGATGCTGACTGGGAAAACCTCTGGGCTGGCCCTCAGGACAGTGATCTAGAAGTTCCAGGCTCTGGGAAGCCCACCAGGAGGAGTCTGTGAGGTCCATCAGCACACAAGCATGGGGGTAACAGCTCTCTAGTCCCAGGTGGATAGAAGCTGACCTCCGTGGGGTCTCGCTGGGGCCCCCTCTGTCACCTCCCCTGGTGGTGTCATCCAGTCTGTGTCTCTAATACCACATCAGTCCCAAGCTCTGTTTCTAGCTGTCCTCTTGGGTGGCACCTGGGCGCCTCCTCGCCTGTCCCCCTTGACACACCCCACATAGCACAGCACTCCTGACTTTGGCCCCGCAGACGGTCAGACCCTGTTTGCTTGCTTCTGCCAGTCTGTCCCGCCAGTACTTGATCTCTGTAGCCCGCAGTTACCTAGGCCCAAAGCCTGGAGCCTCAATTGACCCCTCTTCCTCCCATACCCCTGAGGCTCCGGCTGCAGACCCTGCTGCTCTGCCTTCCTCAAATCTGGATCTGAGCACAGCTCCAGCTGCACCTCCACGGTCCCAGCTGCTGGTACCACCTGCCAGGCTTCCTGCAGCCGCTTCCTAAGAGGCCACCCTGCTGGTCCCTGCCACCTTGTCTGTTCTCCAGCATTAGCCAGAGGCCTTTTAGCTGTGAAGTCAGAGCACAGCACTCCCTGTTCAGAGCCTTCCGGTGCTCCAGTTTGCCCAGAGTCAAAGCCCAAGTCCACATGAGGCCACGCGAGTCGACTCACGTCCCCACCCTTGCTCTCTAGGGCCTTGTCTCCTGTGTCCCTGCCTTGGTGCTTCCTCCAGCCACGCTGGCTTTCCTGCTGCAGCTGCAACTTGTGGGGTGCATTCCTGCCTCAGCCTTCACACTGTATCCTTGGGGCCCAGCCTCATCTCCTAGTCTCACAGCATCCTGTTGGCCCCGTGGCCCTGCTGCCTTGACCTGTGGCGCCCTTAGTTATCCAGGACTGCTGCCTTCTGGTGGCTCCAGATAGTCCGAGGCTTGGAACACTCACATGGGCTCCTGTTGGATGTCTGCCAGATGCCAGAACCTCCTGCCTAGACCAGCCACCCTGTGGGGAACTTCTGCTGAGTGAGCGCTAGCAGCATACCTGTGACCTCTCTCAGAGCGGGCCCTGCCTCCCACTGTGCAGTCGTTCTAACTCCCCCATCTGCTGAGAGAGGCCCTGTTGTAGTCCTATTTCACAGATGAGGGAACTGAGACCTACAAAAGTGTGTGGCTTTCCAAAGATCACATGGCTGCATCCTCTGAGCTGCCGTCGGCCCCAGGCTGGCCATGGTGGGTGAAGGAACAGGTGTGGCTCGAGTAGTTAGTCTCGAAAAGAGCTGACCCGACCCCTCTGGGTCCTCACTGGATGCCAGGCACACTAAGGTCACAGAACTAGTAAATAGTGGACCTGAGGTTTGAACCCAGGGCCCAGAACTGTCCTTCTGGGCTCTGCTTCTGAAGCCCTGTGGCCACTCAGGAGCCCAGTCCTCATGGTTTGCCAGGGCACCTGTGCCCAGCGGCATGATGCTGACTGCTTTGGGGAACATGGCAGAGGGCGTTTCTTGGGGCACGTGCTGATCAGAGTGCTGGTGGCTCTTCCCAGGCGAAGGTTGCTTCTGCCCCTAAGCCCTGGAGGCCAGCAGTGACAGGGCACATCTGAGGCAGCAGAGGCCAGGCACTGCATCTCAGAGATCATCATACACACTGCAAATGTTTACCAGTCCACCTGCAGAATTTTTGGACCACACCAGTCTTTGTGGGATGCCTGGACCAGGCCCAGCACTCTGCAGGGTTCTGGGACACAGCTGCTCACAGTGACGTTAGAGCTGCCCTGGGTCCTGGCTCACTCTGCCTGCACCTCACTAGCAGCCCAGCTGCCCCTCAGGCCTCCTGGCCTGCCCAGTGGAACCCACTGCTCTCTACTGGGTCTCGTGATCACGGAAGGAGAATGTGCTGAGCCCCCTCCCCAGTGGCTGCCTGGTAGACATTATTTCTTTCCTGTATTAATATTTTAAGCCAGGAGAGAACCAAGTTAGGGTTCATGAGCCGCTTCTAATCTGGGAAGGGCAGGCTTGAGCCATCCCTAGATGTCGCTGTGCCCAGCCTTTGTTGGCCATGCGGGAGGCCCCCACTGGTTCTGTTTGGGGCAGCCCGCACATCTGCACGCGGGGCTCTTAGTTTCCCTCCTGCCTGGTTCTGCCAGGGTTCTGGTTACGGAAGGAGTGTGAACACCCTTTACTAAACGTTCCTGCGACACTGAAGTGTGTGAACTGAAAAGTGAGTGAGTGTGCCTTGGTGTCTCCTCTGAGTGGTCCCTGTCCCCCTCCCCACAGCTCACAAGGCCCACGACCTAGCCCTGCCGATCTTTGCCCATGTCTCCCGCAGTGGCCTGGGTGGCCGTTCTTTCCTCTCCCTGCCTGCTGACACTCCCACCTCTTCCTGCCTCACCCCTGGGCATTCCATCTCAGCTAATAGCTAATGTGGCCTCATCTGAAATGGCCCCTTCCCTCATATCCCTACATCCCCTAGCCCAGCCCCCTTTGGTGCGTTCCCTACTGCACACCCAGTGCCCAGTGCCACAAATGAGGGGCTTCAGAGGCTGAGCCCCATCTGGGATTCAGGGGTACAGAGACAGTCTCAGCGGGTCAGCAATAAGCTGAGAGGCAGGGGGTGCAAAGCCAGTGTCACCAGAAAACTTCACACATGTGGGCCTGTGTGTACCTGTGTGGGCGTATCTGTGTCGTGACTTCCTCTAACCGCTCTCCAGTAGACATACTTGGCTTTATTCTGGTTTTCGGGGTGGTAAACAGTGCTCTGATGATTCCAGAAGTAGGTTGCCAGGTGCAGTGGATGAGAGGTGGGGGGTGTCCCTGGGCACTGCCTGGCCCAGCCGGCTTTCCAGCTTTTGACCAGCGGATGGCGCCAGAGCCATGTAAGTTTCTCTGGTGAAAGCTGAAATTCTTTTTTTTTGCATTTTTTGGCCAGGGCTGGGTTTGAACCCACCACCTCTGGCATAGGGGGCCAGCGCCCTACCCCTTTGAGCCACAGGCACTGCCCCTGAAAGCTGAAATTCTTTAGTACCTGTGGGGCTGCCATGGGTGGGGCGAGGGACAAGCCCCTGCAAACTAGGGAACCCCAAGCTGACCTTGCCAGCTTAGTTCTAGAACTTTCTGAGTTGCACCCGTTTCCTGCCCAGCCCCAGTTGCCTCATTTGAGACCTGTCCTGGGACATTTACAGCCTTAGACATGGTCAGAGTCCCCTGAGCCCGTGTACCTGAGAATCCACTGGGAGCAGGGGTGAGGTTGAGGCTTCCCGGCCACACCTCCAGAGGCAGGTTCTGGGCTTGCAGTGGACCTAGGAACATGAGTGTTTGCCACATGCCTGGCAAGAGTCCTCGTGCTAGAGGGAGGGCCTCATGTTGGTGCCATGACCAGGGCAGAACTGACCGCCATCTCCTCGCCACGTGCAGAGGGGGGCTGGGTTGTGCGGGTCGCCTGGGCAGGGATGCCGGAGCAAACGGCCTCTCTCACCTTCTCCCCACCCCGCCCAGGAGTTGCCAGTGAGCACCTCAGTCTTCTACTGTCACAGTAAAGGTGATGGTTCCAATAGAGAGTCGTAACAGTACCAAGCACCCCGTTTGGAAGATGAGACTCACATTAAAAAAAAAAAAAAAAGAACCAACTGAGGTTGGCTCAAATCTCTTTTTTTTTTTTTTTGTAGAGACAGAGTCTCACTTTATGGCCCTTGGTAGAATGCCGTGGCCTCACACAGCTCACAGCAACCTCCAACTCCTGGGCTTAAGCGATTCTCCTGCCTCAGCCTCCCGAGTAGCTGGGACTACAGGCGCCCGCCACAACGCCCAGCTATTTTTGGTTGCAGTTTGGCCGGGGCCAGGTTTGAACCCATCACCCTCGGTATATGGGGCCGGCGCCTTACCGACTGAGCCACAAGCGCCACCCTGGCTCAAATCTCTTAACAAAAAGAATATTCCGTTCTGTTTGGGCATCAAAAATGACTCCCCTGGAGTGTCATGAAAAGAAAATCACGGAAAAGGATAAGAAAGTCCTTCATGCACGGCTATGGTTAGAATGTTCATACATGGAAATCCTGACCCCAAGGCAATGAATGATATTAGGAAGTGGGGCCTTTGGAGGTGACTAGGTCACGAGGGTGGAACCTTCCTGATGGGATTACCGCTCCTGTGAAAGGGGCCCCTGAGAGACCCCTATGCCTTCCACTGTGCGGGGACACGTGACCCAGACACGTGTCCCCGCACAGCCCCGCACAGCCCCTTGGTGCGAGTCTGCCAGCCCCTTGGTGTTGGACTTCCCAGCCTCCAGAACTGTGAGATGTTTCTATTGTATATAAGCCACTGAGCCTGTGGTGGGTCACTCAGGTGGCCCGAGGTACTGAGGCCTGTGCCTGCAGAGGAAGGGCTCAGAGGCAGGGTAAGAGAGAAGCGCAGCCTGTGAGGCAGCCTGTCCCACGCGCACTGCATGGTGGAGGTGTCTGCCCAGACGGGGGCACTGGCAGCTCAGGCTGAGGAGGGTCCTGGGTTGCTGGCGATGAGGTGGCAGAGAACTGGAGGCCCTTTAGTTCCTTTGAATTTTGAAGCATCAGAATGTATTGCCTATTGAAGGATAAAGTCTAAATAAAAAAAAAGAATAGTGATTTCAAAGAACACATCACAACACAGACTATTTTTCCCATATTGAATGAAAAAGATGAAAATGTGAAAGTGTCTGTTTGGGTTTGGACAACACTGTAAGACTGAAGCTGGGAAGGTGGAGAAAGCCTGGAAGGCAGATCCCCAAACAGTAACTGTGGTTATCTTTGGAGGGGAGGAGTGTTGTTCCCTCCTCTTCCTACGGGTTTGTATTTCCCAGATTTTCTATAATGAGTACAAATGCTTTTTATTATGGAAGTAATACATGTTTATTGTAGGGAAATTAGAAAAAAACCTGATGATAATCCCACCACTCAGAGATGCCTCTGCAGCAATTCAATGCCTGTGTTTCTGCATTTAGGAATGTGTGGTGTCTGTGAAATGTTTTCCTTTAACTTTACGGGGGAGTGTGTCCGGGGTTAGGGTGGGCTGGCTGGGCCAGGCTGACGGCCATCTCTGGTCTTCATAGGAGCGCTGCGTGGCCGCCCTGGCCCGAGTGGAGCGCACCGACTTCCTGTCCCCCGTGTGCATCGGCGAGGTGGCTCACGTCAGCGCAGAGATCACCTACACCTCCAAACACTCTGTGGAAGTCCAGGTCAATGTGATGTCCGAAAGCATCCTCACAGGTAACCGCAGACGCCTCCACACCTTCCTGGATGGCAGTGACGACAGCCATAATGACATAATGGCAGTGGCAGCACCACCACTCAGCTCCGTCAGGGCTTACGCTGCTGGAGGGGCTGGTCCACTTTCCAGAATGACCTCCTTCTCCTCCCACTGCCAGCCTGCAAGCAGCTGCTTCTCTCACCCTTGAAAGGGACACAGACAGGTTAAACAATGAGCCCGCGGTCACACGCGTAGTGTGCCCCTCAATCCTGACTCCTGTCCTGGCTGTGTAGCTGCTGCCCGTCCTGCCCTCCTGTGACCAGCCGGGCTGGCAGGGGTGGGCTCGGGTGCAGTTTGGAGGGCATCATCTGTCCTCGGGCCCCTCTGCTGTCTCTCCTGCCCTGCTTGCCCTTGCTGAGCACAGCCAGATGCTGGCTCTGCAGAGGACACTGCCCACTCCTTGGGGACCTGCCCCAGGCTCCTCTCCCCGCTCCCCTGGGCCTCAGATACCAGGCTTAGAGAGAAGCTCACTGGGCCAACCTTTGCCTCTGGTTTCATCTGAATATTCTCCTTGGCCGTGGTAACCATGGAAACCCCTTTCCCCTTCCCACTGGGCGCTGCGGGAGAGGCTGGCTCCAGTTCTCACGTGCTCCAGCTTCTTTTTATACCCAGGCTGGTGACGGGAAGGCAGGCCTCCTCGCCTGCCCTCTGGCCCTCTCGCTGCCCCCTCCCAGCACAGTCCCAGGTCCCCCTTCTGCTCCTGCAGAGGAGGGGCTAGACCAATGTGTTTCTTCCTCTTCCCTTCCCCCTTCCTGGTGGTGGCTGCCCTGCAGAGTGCTGGCTCAGAGCTGCCTAAGGGGCTCCAGTCTTCTTTCCCTGAAGGGCCAGGAGCAAGCCCTTTTATTTATCTGGAGCATTCCAATGACCTCAGTGGGCTCAGTGATTAGAATGGTCACTGTCAGCCCAGCTACAACATGGTGCGTGATTCAGCTGAGTGAGGCCTGGGGCAGGGCTGTCAGCCTCTCTCTGTGTTCCCATGCCCAGCGCACGGCAGTCACTTCTGTCATCAGAGGGACCCTTGGATAGTCTTAGGCTGGGGCATGGGAAGGGGTGCCTGGGTAGACTCTCACATGGAGAACGGCAGCCCACGATGAAGGAAAGGCTCAGTGTGGACTGGGGTCTCTGTGTTAGAGGCCGTGGGGTCCTGTCATCTCCCATGGGTGACCCAGCCCTTCATTCCCTGGGCTGTGCTGGGGATGGAGCCTCTCCCCATCCTGCAGAGGAGGATGGCCGCTGCTGTCTGCTGCTTCTCAGCAGCAGGTGAAGATGAAGCACACTCAGGGCAGACAAACATTTCAGCAGCGCCATCTTCTTACCGTGGGAGTCCGTGGCTTCAGCAGTGGTAGGAAGGGCCTGCTTCACTAAGTCCTTTCCACAGAAGCCACAGCCTAAGAGGACACCCCCCGGGTCAGAATGACACTGTGCTGTTTGGAATGGGGAGAGAGGCAGGGAGGCAATCTCAGGTTTTCAGATGGTTAGGACCCTCTCTCCCCACAACAGGGAGCCAGCCCAAAGGTCAGGAGTGCTGAGGTTGAGGATTCCCACCTCCCAGATTACAAGCTTCCTTTTCCTGGCAGCTTCATTGGCTCATGGTAGATACAGAATCAATAGTGGATGCGTGAATGAATGAATGGATGAATGAATGCACGGAGGTTGTCCGGAAGAGTCAGGCGTCTGTGCAGAGAGATGGAGCTGATGGGAACGAGGGGACCCAACCTGTGTTTAAGGGTCTGGCACTTTAGGGACCAAGAGTGGAGAGACAGTGGCCCTTTGCTCTGCCTGTGGGGGGGGGGGCATAGAAGTGTCCCCTGGGTGTTCAGGCGCTGCGACCCTCAGCCTTCTTCCCGAAGGAGGGGCACATAGAGCCTGCACTCTGGCCTCAAGGGACAGAGACAGTGTCAGGTAGGCGTTGTCACCCATTTGCAGATTTAGAGACGTCAATAGGCCAGCCAGGCAGCTTTCAGCAGGGTCGGAAATGAGGCCCAGGGACTCTCTCCTGGCCCTGTTCTTCCCTGTGTCCTGGGGCCAGAGGGACTTGGGGTCCTGAGGGCTAAAGCTTTTTTCATCTTTTCTCCTTTTCTCTCGACATCTTGGTCACCTTGCCCAGAGCTCACTTTCTTATTCTGTGATCGCCCATCTCTCACCTCTGTGTCTATTTCTCCTGTCCCTGTGTGTCTGTCTCCCTCCTGGTCTCTGTCCACATTGGGATCTGGGCGGGTCTCTCCTCTCTCTCTCTCAGGCCTTTCTCTTTGCGTGTGTCTCTCTTTTTTTTTTTTTGGTTTTTGGCCGGGGCTAGGTTTGAACCTGCCACCTCCGGCATGTGGGACCGTCGCCCTACTCCTTGCCACAGGCACCACCCGTGTGTGTCTCTTTCTGCCCATGTGGACACTGGAATGTGAGCTTATGGGGACCCGGCTGTGGCCGCCTGGTGCATGCAGAACACCCCTAATGCCAAGAGCAGTGCCTGGCCCACCGCGGGCACTTGCAGATGGGGGTCTGAGGCTGGGGAGACAAAGCTGAGAGGAGAGGCTGTTCTTCCTCCACCCCGGGATGCTGGGTCCCCTGGTCTGTGTCCCCGCTATCTGGGCTGTGCCCCTCCCAAGGCGGTTGAGCGAGCATGTCCCCTGCAGACAACCCAACCTTCTGCCTTTGAGGCGGCTCATTCATCTCCAGCAACTGTCAAAATATTAAGCTAACTGGGACATGATTGCTGTGAATTGCTCCACAAAATAGCTGGGAGCTCTTAAGACTTTAAAAGAGATATTTTTAATGCTGCCGTTGTCTCTTGATGGTTGTATTAAAAATGGCGGAGAAAGTGTAATTAGTGTGTTTGCCTCATTTTGCTCCTTGGTGTTCGTTTAGGTCTAGAGGGCCACTCGGGTTACCATGGAAACTGGCTTGTCAGGCTGGCTCTAGCTGAATCCAACAGGAAATCTTTATTCCCAGAAGCAGGTTGTCAGATTCACTCTGTCAAAGTGCTGAACATGTTTTCCAGTATCTTTTGCCTGTGGTTCTCAGGCACTGGAGCCATTGTTCTGGTGAGTGTTCCTGGGGTGAGGGGAACAGGCCTCCTTTTAATTGACCCCCCTGGGGGCCTGACTTGGAGCCTGGGGCCCTGTTTAGTGAGGACAAAAGCGCTTTGTCCAGGGAAGGCAGGTTCCAGGGATAGAGGAAGTGAGTGCCCCAGGGTTCAGGGAGGGTACCCGGCTGCTCCCTGCCCTTCTCCGTCCCTCTCTCAGTGTTTCCCCGCAGTATCACTGTTCTACTCTAGATTGTGAATCTTCCATGTTGAAGGAGCCACTTTTCAAAGGTATCCTTGAACACAGTTCCCGGAAATGACTGGGCCTGGGAGTCTCACTGAGTTGCCGCGTGACCCCGATAGAAGACCCCCAACTTTGGACTTTGGGGTTCTTGCAGTAAGTGACATGGACCAGTGAGCTGGGGGATCGTTTGGCACCACCATGTCTCAGGCCTGGTGCCCCTGGCCCTGGGGGTCCCACTTGCTCTGCGGCTGGGTCCGCGCCCAAGGAGCACATCTCTCAGCACTTGGAAGCTTCTAGAATGGAGTATTAAGTCGGTCAGCAGCAAACCTGAGCTTCTGGCGTGAGGAAAGGAAGTTCCTGGGTAGCAACAGCAGGGTTTTGAGAGCTAACTCTGCTCTCTGTGCTCTCTGGCTGTGGTGGCACCGGCTGTGTCCCCTCCCTCCACCTGGCCCTCTGCCTGGGCCCAACCTCTGTTGCCTCCCGAGCCTCCGTGGTGTACTCATCTGCATGGGCCATGTGTCTTTCTGGGCTTGCCCGTCTGGCAAGAGTTCTTGGCAGGGTTAGACAGGTGATAAGCTCCTTGGGAGACGTTTGTCTGAGCACTTGGCCGTCAGGGCCCTCAGCAGGCGTTTCTGAGTTTGATGTTTAGTGTTCATTGTGATCGGTGGTTGGAGACTCATGCCTGCGGGAAGTGGAGGAGTGTGGCCCCAGCAGGCTGCAGGGGTCTGTCTGCAGTTCATCCCTGTGTCCAGGAGGTTCAGCAGAAGCTCTGACATGTTTAAATAACTGGGCTCACTTTGGTCAGAACACCAGGAAGATAGAGCTTGGAGTTGGTGCCCCAGGGGGCTGTGTTGGGAAGATGAGCAGCCCAGGACCACACGGCTTAAAACAGGTGGCCGGAGGGCTTCCCAGCAGCCTCTGGAGTGGGCGGTGTTGGGCAGGGCCGGTGTCCTGGACTGGTGCCAGTGGCCGGGGTTGGGTGGGGGCACATCTTGTGATGGACATCAGCCCTTCTGGGCCTCTCCCCACAGGCTTGGGGGGGTCTCTGGTCCTGTTTGTCCACACTCAGGTGAGGGTCGCAACCTCAGGAGTTGGGGGCCAGAAGAGGCAGCCCAGGTGAGATGGCATTTCAGTTGCCAGCTGCCCCCACCCGCCCTCATCCTAGCTCATCACTCACAAGGTTTTCTTCTCTTTAGGTACCAAAAAGCTGACTAACAAGGCCACCCTGTGGTACGTGCCCCTATCACTGAAGAATGTGGACAAGGTCCTGGAGGTGCCTCCAGTTGTGGTAAGGTGGCCCTCTCACTGTTCTCTCCAGTGCAGGGGGCTGAGGCCGGGTCACCTTGTCGTGTGGCTCAGCCACGAAGGCAGATCTCTGGGGTCTCCCTGGATCCTCGGGATCTGCGTGGAGTCTTACAGTATGTGTTTAATTCGCGCTGGGAGTGCACGCTGATGTTGGCTCAGAACCCGCAGATGTAGACATCCTCCACCCTGGAGGCCTTCCTGTCGCACTCCTGAGCAGAGAAAAGGTGGCTAATAGGATGGTAGCAGGTGACCTGTCCTAGACCGGCTGCCCCTGTCCCCCTCCCACCGAGGCCCTACCAGCTCCTGACACAGCGATTGTGAGGACATCCCTTGCCTGCGCCTTTGTTGTTCCTCTCTCCTCGTCCCTGCTGGTGTCTGTCCCCCACCTGCTGGTCACTGTTGATGGCAGCACCTCTGCACAGCCCCAGTCCGTTGTGTTCACTCGTGGGGTCCCGTTGCAGGTGGGCGCTGGCAGGTGGGCCTGTGGAAGCCTTGCATGCAGACTCTTGGAGGGCAAACACTGGGGACACAGGGATTTAGTTCATTGCCTAAATGTGCTCCCTTGCTGCCTCCTTCTGTACTCCTGAGCCCGAGGATAGCTGAGTATCCTGAGGTGTAACCGCTGTTGTCTGAAGCCCTCGTCTGCGGGCAAAGCACTTCCTAGAGGGAAGCAGGTTCTGGGCCTCGGCAGTCTCGGACCCCACAGGATGGTCTTTCCTATAGCTGAGATAATGTACACGGCTTAGTTTGGAAATAATAAAGCTGAGCACAGATGGGCTGGAGCTGGTGTCTGTCCATGTGTTTACAGCTGGCCCTCCAGTGGCTCTGGGGCACCAGGGCTGATGGGGACTCACTCCTGCTGCACTGCACTCCCCAAGACTGGCTGATACATCTCCTTGTGTCCCCAGCTCCAGTGTCTGACCGGGCACCCTGCCTAGGCTCCGGCTGCTGTTTGGTCCAAACTTTTAAAAGATAATCCAGGTGACAGGGGAGCCCTCTCCATGTTTAATGGGCAGGGTAGATTGGTGGCTGCCTCCTTTGGTTTTGTGAGAGCAGGATGGTTGTGCCACCAGCACCTGGTTGACATCAGCGGAGTTGCCACTCCATGGAGGGGTGCAGGTGGGAGCATGGGGCCAGACTCTGGATTCCAATGGCCCCACACCTTCTGCCTGAGTTAGTGTCCTGGGGCTGCTGTCACCAGGTGCCACAGACGGGGTGGTTTTCCAAAGAAGCTGATTCTCTCACTGCTCTGGAGTCCAAAAGTCTAAAGTCAAGCGTGGGCAGGGCTGCACCCTCCAGAGGCTCCGGGGCAGGATCTCACCTGGTCGCTTCAGCCTCTGGTGGCTCCACGTGCTGCTTGCCCATGACTGCTTCACTCACTGCTGTCTTTATGCGGCCTTATTAAAGTGACGCCAGCCATTGCATTAAGGGCCCTTTCACTCCTCATCCTAACTAATTACATCTGCAAAGACCCTGCTTAGAAAACGTCCACGTTTTGAGGCTCCCAGTGGACGCTGTTCAGCTCAGCACCCTCCCGACTCTCCCTGCTCTGTCTCCGCTTCTCAGGGTGTCATTGGCTATCCCGGAGCTGTTCCTCTGTCCCTGCTACTCAGCCATCGTGCTGGCTGCGGGGTGATTTGAAGCTCGCAACTTCAGGGTTTAAGCTCAAGAAACAGGAGTAAGTTAGAACTCAGTGGCTCTTCTTTAGAAATGATAGCAGCAGCCACACCTGCCGACGCCTTTCCCTCTGAGCCCTTGGTGCTAAATTTGCCACCTGTGAATACCCAATCTCTAATGGAATCTCTAATAGGCCCTTTGTCTGGCTTCAGCATTGTGTGGCACATCTTAAGTAGGTGTTACTGAAGGAAGGTTCCTGAACTGAACGTGGTGGCTGCCACTGCCTTGTTCCTCGTCATGGCCGATGTGCTGAGCAGCTGGGTCTTGGGCCAGTGGGAAGGGGTTAGGTGGCTTTGGACCACCTGGGCTGCTTCAGTGCCAGGGCCACTCTCAGCATGGCCCCTCTGTCCCTGGTTCTCTTTGCCTAATAATTAGCGCCCTCCCACATCCCTTTGCATGGGGGGGTTTGATGAGACATAAATACCAGCTTGGAATGTGTCCAAGCCCTTCCTCTGAGCCGAGGAGGAGCGCACTGCAGGTGGGGGCTGCCTGGCTCCAGCTGCAACTGTGCTAGCATGCATTCACACCACCTTCCCCCACGTGCCAGGCCCACCTAGTATAAACCTTTGTTGACTTGGAATAGTCTGCTGTTTGCACGTCAAGGCCTAGCCAGAGGCCTGCATGGGGATGCTGGGAGGCACGGCTTCCTTCCCTGCTCGGGAGCAGAGTGGGGGGCATCCTGACCACACAGCTTCCTGTGTCCCGCCGGCATCCTCCTGCTGACCTTCACTCAGCCGTGGATTATTTAAGAAGACGTACATGTCTTAGATTTTTATAACACACAAACATGCACATGAGCACGTGTGTGTGTGTAGATAGCTCGAGGACACGTGTGCTCGCCGAGGATTCTTGGCTGTGCGTCTCCCTGGAGGAAGCAGCTGCCGACTGTGTGCAGCGGCTCTCAGCGCAGGACTTTGTCTCTTTGTTCCATCTTCCTGCCTAGCCTTGCAGAGGCTGCAGGATTCCCAGGGAGCCAGAAAGTGTCCCTGTGATGGGAAGAGGAGGCCACCATGGTGGCTGTAGGGGCAGCCTTGGCCCTAGAGGATGGAGTGGCTGTGGGAGGGCTTTGGCTTTTTTCAGATGTCTAAATGTGTGTTGAGTTACGAGGTTCACAGCCGGCGTAGACCTACCGTCAGGCTGTGCTGACTGCTGCTTCCCTCAGCTGGGTTTGATGAGCCCTGGGGGTGGGGTGAGGTGCCAGCTCTCGTTAAGATGTCCCAGTGGTTTTGTTCCCGGATTGAAAGGCAGTGCTTGGTGGGAGGCCGGCTCCTCGGTCTTTGTGGCCCAGCCTCCCCCTGTGTGTCCACAGAGCTCAGATGAGTGTGCTGGACGCCATGCGGGTGTTCATTAGACCAGGGCTCAGCTCCTTTTTAAGGAAAAAAAAATGTCTTTAAAAGGCATTTCTTGAGGACAGTCATCAATTTTCTGGGCCGAGGCAGCACGTAACTCTCCCTTGGAGCCGTTACTTGGACAGGGGAACATTAGGACATAGCTTATTTGAGGAAAGGCTGAGTTCTGCACTGCAACTTCAGACACCCACCCCCACTTTGTTTCTGTGAACAAACCCTTCAGCTCCCCTCTCAGCCTCTCTGGAGGGCAGGTCCTCAAGCTGGACACGATGGTGGTGAAGCCAAGAGCAGGTGTTCAGGGCCTGCGCAGGTTTGGAACTGAGCCACAGCAGGAAAATTGAAATGTTTAAAACAGGCTTTGAAAGAATGTCTAAACAGTGCCTGAACCGAATTTGCTTGGGTCTGAGGGGCTTCCAAGTGTGGTTAAGGGGCCCTGAGCTCCAGGGCTTCCCTGCAGGCTCAGCTGGAAGCACCCTGGAATGAAGGAATGTGGGCTGATCCAAAGGTGGTCAGAAGGGGCCTGCACAGGGCCTGGGAACCTGGCCTGGGGCACAATAGGACAGGGTGTGTACCTCACGGTGCCTGCTGCTCTGGGCCTGAAGGTGGGACCACAGTGGGGCAATGAGTGACCATTGCTTTGTGTCAGAGAAGCCCCACACCCTCCTACCCCAGGACTCAGGGTCCTCTGGTTTTCTGCTGGGTTTGATATTCATGTTTATTTTTAATTTATTGGGTCAAAAGCCTCAGGAGAGCCTGACCCCTTAGGAGAGCCTCAGAGGGCCACTTCAGCTTTGCTGTCCACTCCTTGCCAGGTGTGCCGAGGGTGAGCAGGGCTGGCTGGTCAGTGGGGGGACACAAGGGGTCCCACTGCCTTTCTGAAGGTCCCTTGATTCCATAGTTTTATCTCCAGGAAGGAGTCCTAGGAAAGAATGGGGCAGATGCAAATGATTATATGTGGCTGAAGACTGTCAATATGATCTTGGCTTTAATAGTGAAAAGCTAGGAACGAGCTCAGGGCCCATACGTGCTGGATCAATTCCATAACGTCTTGGATGGATGCTGTGAAACAGCCCCACACCGTTACTTTCATATTCCACATACAGCACTAACTATAGAACTCGCCACGTATTCATGGGTGTGATAGCGGTTCCAGGCAGGATCTAAAGCAAACGCTTGTCCCAGGTTATCTCTGGGGAGTAGGGCTGCATGGGGTTCCCACCTTCTCTGTGTTATCTTATTAGATGCGTATTAGCCACAAGAAGCTAGGGAGCCCCAGGCACCCGATGCCCTGGGCTGGGAGACTACGGCCCCCGAGCCTGACTGACCCTGTCTGTGTTCCCCACAGTATTCCCGGCAGGAACAGGAGGAGGAAGGCCGGAAGCGGTATGAAGCCCAGAAACTGGAGCGCATGGAGACCAAGTGGAGGAACGGGGACATTGTCCAGCCTGTCCTGAACCCAGGTAAAAGCCGGTATGGACACACACCAGCCGGTGCCGTTCCCACAGCAGACACCTGGAAGAGGAGGTGTGCAGCCGGCCAGGTGCCCTCCTTGTGGTTCTGGGTGGCGAGCTGCCCTCCTGGAAGGGCCTCTCTGGCCTCTCCAGGACAGCCCCTTGCCCTGCCCTTACCTGGGCAAACCCCTCCCGGTATCATAGCTAGCAGGCAGCAGGAAGGTGACCCGAACGACCCAGGGCTCGTGCCGCACTCGGCCCCACCTGGGCAGAGGGATGGTGCCTAAACACAGAAAGTGTTTCTGCTGGATTTGTCTTTTGAGTTTGCTCAGGAGCTTGTTTTTGGTAGGATTTCCAACTCATCAAAAAAGGGGGAAAAAGTAAAGGACAAAACATCAGTGGCTGTTCAGGTGTCGTCTCTGGCTGGTCACCTGTCCAGGTGTTTGAGGGGGGTGACTGCTCACTGCTCCTGGGCTGTCGGGCTCCCTAATGTACCCAGGTTAACTGTAGAGTTGGCTCCATTCATTCTCCCATCCTTTGGCCTTCAAGTCCAGGGTGGTCTGGCTTTAACAAATGTTCATCCAAAATCCAGACAAATAGATGATGAGATGTTTTCACCCAAGAAAGGGTTTTCAGGCTGAGTGCAGTGGCTCACCCCTGTAATCCTAACACCTTAGAAGGCCAGGGCCGGAGGACTGTTTGAGCCTAGTACTTCGAGACCAGCCTGAGCAATACAGCAAGACCCCATCTCTAAAAAAAAAATAGAAAAATTAGCCGGGTATGGTGGTCCCAGTTGCTTGGGGGTCTGATGCAGGAGAGTCACTTGTGCCCGGGAGTATATGACATCACTGCATTCCAGCCGAGGTGACAGAGCATGACCCTACCTCAAAAAATTACAAAAAGAAAAAAAAAAGACTTTCTGCACAGAGAATTCCCTGGGTTCACAGAAACGATTCAGGGCAGAGGCCTCTGAGGGTCGCATCTTTCCCCCTCGGAATACAGTGATGGGGAGGCGTGGCCCTCAGGGGTCTTCCTGGTAATGGGCCTGGCCTTGCCTCCTTCAGCAGCCACAGCAATCACATTTCATAGTGTTGAGAAGACTCTCTCTAGAACGTATCACATGCCTCTGCCTTGCCGTGTGGGCCTAGGCTCCTGGTGATCGCGTGTTCCATGATGGGTTCCTCGGGGCACCATCCTTGAGCTGGACCTCTCCCTGGGAGGGGTTGCTGCCCCCAGTGCCCCGGGGCCCTGGTACTGCACGTATCTGGGTTCAGCCTCACCAGTGATGTAGGCACCTGTTCTCAGTAACCCCTTTTCCTCCTGGATGTGCCTGTGGCTTGGGCTCCCCTCTGGGCTCTACCTGCCTCTAGCCCTGCCCAAGAGGCATCCAGCTCCTGCTGATGCTGCTTGGGAAGTCGCTTTGGCCACCCACCTGCCTGGCTTCAATCTGTATTCAACACCAAGGGTGGGATTGATGGAACCCAGCAGGTGTGCAGATGGGAATAGGACTCCTGGGCTTGGGTGAGCCCTACCAGCACGTGGCTGGCGAGTGTGCGCCTCCTAGGCCATGTCTGCCTGAAGGTCTAACAGGTCCTTGTGTGGCTTTGGTCTCCTTGTATTTCTGTCTCCCTGATCTTTTCTGTGTCCTTAGCCTGCCAAAAGCAGCACAGTTGTCACCTGAGGCCAGTGGGACTGCATAGGCTGGTTTCTTCACTGTTGGTAAAACCTCTGCTATAGGTCAGTTCTCTTTCTTTTCACATCTGCTTTTCAACAAACACCAAAAAGAAAGGAAAATGAAAAATCAACTTGTCGGTGCTAGTATAAAGAGTGTTGCTGTTTTGAGGAATTCCCAGTGAAGTGGTAGATTTAGAAACAAGATGAGTTTGTCGACCCAGCAGTGCACAGCATAGGCCCAGAGCTTCCCTGCGACCTGAGACTCAGGCCCCTGGCACATCCAAGGTCCTGGCACATGCCCTAGCAGACAGAGACACCAAGGCCTGTGATGGGACAAGGGGAGGGAGGAGAGGTGTCTAGGAAAGGTGCCTGCACACCACTTAGGAGCTTCTTCCCAGGGAGAGAAGCTGGAGGGCTTCAGTGCCCACATTCTATTCCCCAAAACCTGTGGATGAGACCTTAACAGGGAAAATCCGTGTGATTTTGCAGGTGGATTAAGTTAAGGATCTTGAGGCGATCATCTTGCATTACCCAGATGGGCCCTAAATCCAGTGGCAAGTGCCCTTATAAGAGACAGAAGAGGGAGACAGTGTCCAGCCCAGCAGAGGCAAAGCGGGGAAGCGGAGGAGACACTGGGCGGCCCGTGGGGCAGCTTGAACCTGCCTTTCTGTGGGCAGTTTGTGGAAAGAGCTCGAGGTGGAGGCCAGACCCCTGGGTCTACAGGCGTGAGCAGTGCTGATGGCCTGTCTCCGGCTTTGAGAGCCGTGAGGTTAGGGCCTGGCTCATTCCTCTGACTGATTGAAATTACTCAAGGTCCTCACAGTTTAAATTCCTTTCCTGATGGGTTGTTTTCTGTTTGCCCTCCTGTTTGATTGTAAATCTGATCCGTACTATTTTTAGAATCTGTTATTCTTCAACAGTGTTAATCAAAACTTGGCATTCTGAATCTCAGGATTTCTTGATAGATTTTTACATGCTTTTATTTTTACTTTTCTGTGCTTTATAAGCATATATCTTCCTCGGAAGATTGGATCAGAAGCTCAGGCTTATTTATTTATTTATTTTTTGAGACAGAGCTTCAAGCTGTCACCCTGGGTAGAGTGCTGTGGCGTCACAGCTCACAGCCACCTCCAACTCCTGGGCTTAAGTGATTCTCTTGCCTAGGCCTCCCAAGTAGCTGGGACTACAGATGCCCACCATAACACCTGGCTATTTTTTGGTTGTAGTTGTCATTGTGGTTTGGCAGGCCTGGGCTGGATTTCAACCCTCCAGCTCTGGTGTATGTGGCCAGCACCTTAGCCACTTGAGCTACAGGGGCCAAATTGAGGATCAGGCTTTTAAATACTTCTTAAGGGAGTCACATGTCTGTTCTTTCTGGCTTGCCCGTTTACATTTCTGACTTCATTTCCTAGTAGAACTGGCACCTGGCCAGCAGGGCTGGACAAGTCCACTCTAACCTGGACTGCCCAGTGCCCTCCAGAGCCAGAATGGGCTCATCAGGGACCGGCCTGGTCTCTTGTAGTGTCTCAGCCTGGGGGAGTTGGGTTTGGCAGGGTGGCCGGGTTGACGGGGACGGCAGCTCAGTGGAGAAGGGTATGTGGTACACAGTTGGCACTGGGGTCTTTCTGACGGGCAGGACACCTGCCGCCCCTTCCCGTGGGAGGACCCGCCCTCCCCAGCAGGACAGTCTTGGCCTCTGAGCTACCGCCTTCCTGGCTCTGCAGGTCCCAAATCAGCCCGGCCTAGAATCAGGGTCCAGGCTGTGGATGAGCACCCTCCTCAGGGGCTTTCTCAGAGCCTGAGAGCTCTTCAAATGCCAGTTGTCCAATATTTACAGCTGTAATTTCTCAACATACAACTAAAAACCCAGTTGTCATTACTGTTTTCTTCATCTGACATGAGAAAATACAATTACCTTGAGGTCTGACATCTAGCTTAAACTATACAGGGACTGTTTGGCCATATGACCGTCCACTTTGAGGCTATTGAGTTTATGACAAAATCAGCCCCGCCTCAGACAAGTTCAAGTGCCTGCCTCATCCTTGGCCCTGGGGTTGAAAACATTATTTACTTCCATGTCTGGTCCACCCCTGCCAGTGCAGCTGGGGTCTTGGCAGGCCACCCACCCCTGGTTCCTGGGTTGGGATCCACCCTCCTGGGGTCATGCTGGCTCTGGCCACGTCCCCAGGAAGATCCGCTCTGAGCCATCCGCAAGAGTGCAGAGCCTGGAGAGCACCTTTCTCCCAATGCCACCGGCCATCTGGTCAGGCCCATATTCCTGCTCCCGTCAGCCCTGGCCCCAGGACAAGGGAGCAAGGCATGAAGGGGCAGGAGAGGACGGGGCGGGGGTGGGAAGGGAGGTTCTGAAGTGGCACTGCCTGGGTCTGAATCCCAGTTCTGCTGCTCCATGGGGACTTAACTGCCTTGGTTTTTTTCAACTGGAAACAAATGATGAAGCCACTGTGTTGATAAATGCACATGAAGTACTTGAAGTAGCTTCTGTCACGTGGGACGGGCTCAGCGGAGAAGGGTTTTTTTTTTTTTTTTTTTGTAGAGACAGAGTCTCACTTTATGGCCCTCGGTAGAGTGCCGTGGCCTCACACAGCTCACAGCAACCTCCAACTCCTGGGCTTAAGCGATTCTCTTGCCTCAGCCTCCCGAGTAGCTGGGATTACAGGCGCCCCGCCACAACGCCCGGCTACGGAGAAGGGTTTTTAATTGTTTACGGTCACGTCACCCTCGTTCATTGTTGCTCTGGGATCCTAATTCAGGTTCCTCGGATCATTTTGAAACTGCAGGTTCAAAGATTAGGTACTGTATAGTCAAGGTCATAGTAGCTATTACAGCAGATGGACCCTCAAATCCTAGGATGTAACTCAGTGGAGGTTCATTTCTTGTGTTCCTGCATAGGGATGGACCTCTTCCAAACGCCAGGGGTCCAGGGATTCGCCCCTTTGGTCTTGGGCTCCATCATCTGTCATAGGTCCCAGAAGGGGACGGAGCAGGGAGGCTCATGTGTCTGAGGCTTCTGTGGGCCAGGCCTGGAGGTGGCACTGAGCCATTCTGCTCATGCCTGTGGCAGGCAGGGGTGGTATTTCCAGATCCTCCACAGGGAGGCTATGTGCGGAAGAGAGTGAGGACACAGGCATGGTGATTAGCAAGTCATCTCTGTCGAGTCCTGCCCTTGGGACACCAGATCCCTGTCTCGTTCTCCTCGTACAGGTAGAACACCTTCCCCCAGTAGCGCCGGAAATCATGTGCAGCCACCACCTCAACCTCGGAGCTCAAGGTCACATGCAGGCTTCACAGGGGTGAGGTGTGGTTCCTCCTGGGCTTGCAGCTGATGAACTGAAAGAGTCATTTGCACTCACTCATTCATACAGCAGGGGAGGGAGAGAGAAACAAACATGTTCACTTGGGACCAGAGAGAATGAGAGGCCACAGGGCCCTTGGTCCAAGTGGTGGCAAATCCCCCCCGGCGTCTGAGTTGTGGCCCAGGGGACAGTTCTTGGTGAGACCCTGATTCTGCTCTGGGGGGAGGAACTCCATGGCCCTGTACTCTGCCATCTGGAAGGTTCTCCCTTGTCTGTTGTCCTTATGGACTATCCCAAAGTGAGCCCTGTGGAACAGGGCTCAAGGCCCACGTCCTGCCCACCTAGGTTGGGGATCAGAGCTTCTTTAAGGCCGGAGCAGTCAGAAGCATTCTCCATCTAGGAGAACTCAGTCCCCTCATTAACTGAGCACTCACAGTCCTCAAGCCTTGTGAACATGTCTGGTTAGTCTCTCACACCTCGCTCTCTCACGCTCTCAAGACACAGCTGGGTAGGAAAACCACACTTTAATCTGATTTTTGACACAAGGTTGAGTCTTAGCAGGGTTTTGATTTCAAAGTCTCCCTCAGGTCGAGAAACAATAGGCCTCTCCCATCTTTTAATGTCCCAAGTTTCTGGGCTTCCCTCACTTGCCGTTCTACTTACAAACCAGCCCTTCCTTTCTTGAGCTCACTTCTTTCTTGACCTACCTTGCTAAGAGCAAAAAAATGGAAGCTATGACTTTTTTCTTTTTTTTTTTTTTTTAACTTTTACCAGAATGGAACTGAGGTATTCCTCATCGTTTTTTTTTTTTTTTTTTTGGAAGCTACGACTCCTGACTGTCTTCAGCCTCTTCCTCAGCCCTGGGGTTTAGCAGGTGGGTATTTAGGCCGGTCACAAGTCCCGCCTCTGAGCCAGGGTGACTATAAATAGTGCCCATCTGCATTTGGGCAGCACTGGGAGAGCTGAGCCCCCAAGTGCTGGGGTTCAAGCCTGTGCCTTTTCACACACACCTTTGGTTCACCTGAGAAATAGAGCTTTCAAAAACTCAGGCCATGGGCGGCGCCTGTGGCTCAAGGAGTAGGGCACCGGTCCCATATGCCGGAGGTGGTGGGTTCAAACCCAGCCCCGGCCAAAAACCACAAAAAAAAAAACTCAGGCCATCGGACAACCTCATCATTGCGTGATCAGAGTGCAGGTACCCACACCTGGCTGGCAGAGCCCACCACACACCTGGCCGTGTGGTCTGGCCCGTCGCTCCGGGCTGCACACCTGTCCGGCCAGTGACTGCTGAGTGCTGTGGAGAGTGTAATGCAGCAGTGTCGGTGTATCTAAACATAGGAAAGGGTTTTCCTGTGTTCAGGGTGTCTTTTTTGTTTGTTTGTTTTTTGAAGCTTCTGAACCTCAAAAACAGGTTTCTGAGTTTGGAGGTGCATATTTAAGGCCCCAGCTCAGCTGAATTCTGATTTTCCTGCTCCATGACAATGTAAGGCAACGAGGTAGATAGTTTGAATTTCTGGGTGGAGTATTCCTATATGTGTGCTCTGGGGCCATCAGAACCAGGGACCCTGGGCTGGGTGCCTTAAACAGCAGAAATTGGTCTCATGGACCTGGAGGCTGGAGGTCTGAGATGGAGGTGTCCAGGGGCTGGTGCCTCCTGAGGCCTCTCTCCTGGGCTTGCAGGTGTTAGCCTCCCACTGCTGGTTGTTCCTCCGTAAGGTTGGAGTCCTGATCACCTCTCCTTACAGGGATGCCTGTCACATTGGATTAGGGCCACCATAATGACTCGTTTTAACTTCTTCAAAGACCCTGTCTGCTCATACAGTCACATTCTGCGGCACTCAGGGGTCAGGACCTCAACTATGAGTTTGAGGGGATACAATTTAGTCATGACCTGGGGGCTCACACCAAGGTCTCAGAGGTGACGCTTGACATCTAAGAGACCCCAGATAGCAAATTCTGGGTCAGGATCACCCTTCATCCCACCAGTGTTTTTACTGAAACATTACTTGTCCAAAGCCAGACCTAGAAAGTACCTGTCCTTATATCCCAGTGGAGGGCCAAGTGCAACCCTGGGACCTTATAGCCTTGATGTTTAATGGCTGTCCTTGGACAGGGCCTTGCAGGAGTGCCAATGTCCCCAGGGAGTAACGTCATGACCCACTAACACGATGGCTGATTACTCCTTGAAGGCCTTCCCCTTCACCAATTTTGGCCTGTTTGGAGACCCTATTTTTCACAACTCACATGTGAGTTGCCAGCAGTTGGATGCCTTTGGTGACCATGCAGACATCGGGGCAATTTCTGCATTGCCAGACCGTTTGCACGTGGGACTCCATCTGCCCCACGACTGACCCATCTCCTTTCCATTCCAGAGCCGTACACGGTCAGCTACAGCCAGTCCAGCCTGATCCACCTGGTGGGGCCTTCAGACTGCACTCTGCATGGCTTCGTGCACGGAGGTAAGAAGCAAGTGGTTGTGGCTGCCCCCCTCCGTCCCCTGGTTCCTTGTCCATCCCACAGGAAGTTGTGCTGCCAGCTGACCCACTTTAAGCTCTGGTGTTTAGTGAAGTATAAATTTAAGCTTTTAAGAGCTTGCATAATAAATTACCAAAATACCGTCAATGCCTGTTTCTCAGACTGGAAGTGAAAGTCAGTGGGCGACTCTGTCCCACTGGAGGGTCACGTGCAGTCCCGTGGCCTCAGAGCCACGAGATGCTTTGTGAGTGCCCAGAGGGCAGGGGCCTGGGGGCACTGACATCCCCAGAGAATGACACTGTGACCCACTAACAAAGAGTGGCTAATTAATAATGTTTTTGCCTCTGATGTTTGCATTTGTTTTTGTGCCAATCAATGCAGATCTCACCTCAGGCAGCACAGGCCTTCGCGTTCCGAGCTCAGGCTTTCCCAGAGTTTGGGAAGCACAGCTGGGACACAAGAGGACTTAGCTTTAGGTGCACAGATGGACACTTTTTACTTTCATAGTGTGTAATTTTGTTATTGAGGCAAATGTGTAAGTAGCACGCCGTATCCATAATTTCACGGATATTGTTATTTTGAATGAGACTAAAGTGAACTTTAAAAACAAGTTGATTTGGGGCGGCGCCTGTGGCTCAGTGAGTAGGGCGCCGGCCCCATATGCCGAGGGTGGCGGGTTCAAACCCAGCCCCGGCCAAACTGCAACAAAAAAAAAAAAGTAGCCGGGTGCTGTGGCGGGCACCTGTAGTCCCAGCTACTCAGGAGGCTGAGGCAAGAGAATCGCTTAAGTCCAGGAGCTGGAGGTTGCTGTGAGCTGTGTGATGCCACGGCACTCTACCGAGGGCCATAAAGTGAGACTCTGTCTCTACAAAAAAAAAAAAAAAAAAACAAGTTGATTTGAAGGAAAACATCAGGGAGAAAGTAGTGAAGTGGTAGAAACGGTGGAAACTGGAAAGGTGATGTGAGGCTCACAAAGCTTGGGCACAGCTGTCAGGGATGTGCTAGCCATCATTCCCCAAGCGTGCCGGTCCTTTTGTACAATACTGTTCATTCATACATCACTTCTAACTACCTGGAGTTCTAAGTTCTCCTTTCTTCTCTACTTAGAAAACTCCTATTCATCCTTCAAAACCCGGCTTAAAAGATACCACTCTAGGCTTGGCTTACATTGATATTTTGGATATCTCAGGAGCAGGGCATCCAGCACCCCCCACACTTTGCAGATACTCATTCTGTGAATGAGAGGCACAGACTACTTTCAGGATGAAGGACCATGGGCCCTGGGCCTGTCAAAATCAGAGTGGGTCCTGAGTTGAGACCCACTGTTTTTGAAGTTTTGTTTTGTTTTGTTTTTTTTTTAACTAATCCCCTGCATTTTTCTGTTTTCAATTTCATGATTGTTTTCCTTTTTCCATTAAATGCTCATTGCACTGCCCTTAGATCGGATTAACTTAGGTCCTACCCAAGGGAAGCTCTATAACAAATGGTACTTTCCAGGGCAGGAATATTGTAATAATTGGAGGAACTTTCCACCCTGAGAATAGCTGTGGCCTCGTAAGTTTCCTGATTCTTCTTCCTTACTGGCCACTGTGTCTTTCTACTCCCTCAGGATCCAGGATGGGCTGTAGCCCCCTCTTAGGAATCTGGCCGTCCCACGCCCAGGTTTTTTTTTTTTTTTTTATGCAATTAAAATGGCTTTTATTCCACCTGAGTGCAGGTAGGGTGAGCTCTCCAACTGGGAAGAAATCCACACATGGGTGATGGTGGGCAGGGGATTTAAAGGGCTAGGGAGACAAGGATTGGCCCGTCCACCACTTCCTGGGAGGGATATACACTCCATTCTTCCTGCCAGGCCCAGGTTTTTGTAACTTCAAGGAATTGTCTTTGAGCCTCATCTCTATTCTCCCTGTTATGTGTGAAACTCTGTATTCCGAGTTTTGCCTTATTTGGTCTGCATGGATGGAAGTTTTCCATCATTGCTTTCTCCTTGGTGAAAAGGCCCACACTGGTAGGCCCGGTCTGTCTTCACATGGGGAAGGCATTAGTGACATGCAAGTGGGAACTGTTGGAAAGCCCCTCAGACAGCCACAGCGTGTCATATTCCTTTATGGCATCTAAGGGGCTTCATTTGATACAGGCACTTTTTTTTGAGACAGAGTCTCACTAAGTCGCCTTTGGTAGAGTGCCATGGCGTCACAGTTCACAGCAACCTCAAACTCTTGGGATTTTCTTGTCTCAGCCTCCCAAGTCGTGGGGACTACAGGCGCCCACCACAACGCCTGGCTATTTTTTTGTTGTAGTTGTCATTGTTGTTTGTCAGGCCTGGGCCATGTTCGAACCCACCAGCCCAAGTATATGTGGCCGGCGCCCTAGCTGCTGAGCTACAGGCGCTGAGCCTGATACAGACACATTTTTAATGTGCATTTAAGAAGTGTTTATGACGGCTTTACCATATTTGATGCTTATTTTAGTAGGGGCTTTGTGCCCACGATTTGTAAAAATTATGTCTAATAATTTTACCAAACCAAGACATCTCTTATGTTGCCAGTAACTCACCAGGAGGGAATGAGTGAAGTAAAACACCATGTTGGAAACACCCGGGAACTGTGATTTCATAGTATTTTCCTCCAGAGTACTATTGACAAGAATGGCATCTAGAATCAATTTGAATCAAAGTCTTCTCTAAACTGTAATTCAGTAGATGTCAATTGCAAAGGGAAATAGTGACTGAAATGGATGCCAGTTCCGCCTGTATTCAGTAATTCCATAACTGTGGGTATCTTTACAAAGCTGCATCCGAGTCCCACTGTGATTCAATGCGTTGGCTTGCCTCAGTCGTCAGGACAGCAAACACATGTCTCAGTAATGACAGACTTGTGAAAGATGTATTGGAAGAGAGAGAAGCCTTTCTGCTGGGGTGGCCTTCCTGGCCAGAAAGGAGGGCCGTCTGTCTCTGCAGGTCTAAACTGAAGGACATCAACAGGCCAGCCCAGCTGCTGGCTTCTGCCTTCCCTGAGTCCTGAGGGAATCAACACCCGGTCCCTCTTCCTCCTGAAAAGTGCTGGGTGTCAGCCCAGAAAAGCCAATTTCCTCCCGATTGTACCCTCCCTCCCCCTGCCCATTATTGGTGACTCGGAAGATACCTGGGGGTGCCTAGACCTTGGGGGCTGGCCAGTAGCCCTGATCAGGGCAGACCCCGAGGAGCCTTCAGCATGCATTCCTCACTTCTCAGCTTATGGAAGCTTCGTCTTTTTCATTGATACTTTATTTTTTATTTTTAGATTATTTTAAACTAAAGAATTATGTAGAAATAACCCCAAAGAACTCAGATAGCACAGCGCCCTCACGCTCTGTTCACTGCGCACTGCAGCTGTGGCACATCAGCTGCTGCCCCGGCACGTGGCTCGGCCTCCTCGACGTGAGCCCGGTGGAGCACTGCCGCACGTCTCTGCGGAGCGCTGTGCCGCAGTTGCTAGTTATTGTCTTGGTTTCTGTCTGCTTTGACTATCCCAGCAAGTCTCTCTCTACCTCTAGCAGCTCCGGAAAATGCTTCTCAGTTTGACGGTGCCATTTTCCCTGGAGAGGAAAATGGTCCTCCTGATGACATTGTTTCTCTTCACCTGCTCTGAACTGGCCCCCTGGGACGGCCTGTGCCTCGCCTGGCTTAATGCCCTGATTCACACATCTTCAATTTTCCTCTTTGCTGGTTTTGGTGAAACACATCCTCCAGTATCTTCCCACGAAAGATAATATAGTAACTAAAATAAAGCCTCAGCTGCCATAATAGAGGTCCCAAATGGCAGTGGCTTCAATAGACTTTTTTTTTTTTTTTTGAGATAGAGTCTCACTTTGTTGCCTTCAGTAGAGTACCATGGCGTCACAGCTGACAGCAACCTCCAGCTCTTACGCTAGGGCGATTCTTTTGCCTCAGCCTCCCAAGTACCTGGGACTACAGGCGCCCACCACAACGCCTGGCTATTTTTGTTGCATTAGCCACTGCTGTTTTAGCTGGCCAGGGCCGGGTTTGAACCTGTCACCCTTGGTATATGGGGCCGGCACCCTACCCACTGAGCTACAGACGCCACCCATCACAATGCAGCTGGGAGAGATCCAGGGCTGATAGGGCAGCTCTGTGGTGCTGGAGATCGGGGTCCTTCTGTCCGTGTGGTGTGTGTTGGCACATCTGTACCTCAGCGAACAAGGAGGGGGCACGCCAGACACTGCACCCTCCACTGTGCTCCTATCCACCATGGCCACACCCTCGGTGGGTCCACCTGGGTGGACGTGTCTGTCAGAGGCTGCTGAGGAAGAAAGTTGAACTGCTTTAGGGGGTGTTCTCGGTCACAGGTATAGAGTCATTTTTCTGAGCTTTGCGCGTGTCTGAAAACATTTCCTGGCTGAGCGTGGCATTCCACAGGGAATTCTCTTCCCAAAGGATTGCTCTGTGACTTCTAGCTGCGAAGGTTTCCACTGGGAAACCCAGGCACTATAGATTCTCCCTCCACTTTCTGGCCACAACCTCTGCCTGATCCCCACACCTCATCCTGTTGGCCCATCCCTGATCATCCAGATGACTTTTTATTTTTTATTTATTTATTTTTATTGAGACAGAGTCTCACTGTGTCACCCTTGGCAGAGTGCTGTGGCATCACAGCTCACAGCAACCTCAAACTCTTGTGCTCAAGTGATTGTCTTGCCTCAGCCTTCCAAGTAGCTGAGACTACGGGCACCTGCCATACACCCAGCTATTTTTAGAGACAGAGTCTCACTCTGGCTCAGGCTGGTCTCATATCTGTGAACTCAGGCAATCCATCCACCTAGGCCTCCCAAGTGCTAGGATTACAGGCGTGAGACATCGTGCCCTGCCTTGACTTTTGATTAAAGTGGTCATCTGAATAGCAAATCGTGTGGTTTGCAGTTTCTGGGCACTTCTTTGCAAAGTGATATCCTCCCCCACCCTCCATCCCCCATCACCAGGCCTGTGTGCTCACGGTGAGAACCACAACTCTAGGCTGCCAGGCCCTGCCCAAGTGTTCAGCAGGTCCCGGAGGGTCCAAGAGTCTGGACTGCTCCCGGGTTCCCTCCAGTGCTGCTCTGGAGAGAAGCGCCTCCGCTCCTGCCCACATCCCTCTGCCCCTGCCAGGCAGTCTCTGGGGATGGTCTCACCTCTTGTGTTACAGAGAAGTTCGAGTCCCGCCTGTGGTCAGCTTCCTGGGCCTTCCCCGCTCTTCTCAGGGTCCTTCCTGTGCCACCATCTCTACTGGGGAAGGGCAGTTCTCCTTTAGTAGAGTTGGCCCTTCACATTCTCCTCCTCCCCTCACCCCTGCAGGCACCCACCCGGCTGGCCAGCTCCTCCCTCAGACTGAGAAGTAGCTGCAGATGGTGGCAGGAGACCCAAGTGCTGGTGGTTTCTAAAGCCCCCCAGGTGATCTTGGGGACAGCCTGGGGCAGCTGTTGTAAGTAGCCTGGAGAAGGCCCACAGCTGGGAGAAAGGGACTTTGTGGAATTTAGTGCCCACAGAGTGTGTTTCCCTCCTTCTCAAAATACTTCCCAGTCCTGAATTTTGTCTTGTCATCCTCTCAGGTGCCCTTAACCAACCCGCCCAGTTTTCGTTTTTGTGCTATTTTTAAAAGCTGGAAGGAGAATCTTGTTCGTACCATTAATTACTGAGACTCTCCTTTAATTATACCTTGAAAGACCCAAAAACTGGGAAAAGAAAAAGAGTTAAGAAGCTTTAAGTCAAAGACTGACTGTTAGAGACGGCGGCCGCCCAGTGCTGGGTGGTCAGCCACCCCGCCCGGCCCCAGCTCCAGGGTGCCCTCCCATCTCTTTGTTCCAGCCTGGAGAGGTTCCAGCCTGCAGGGGCCCCAGTCGGGCCCTCATCCCAAGGCAAGGGTCCGGCTTCTTTGTCAGGTCTTTAGAGTATGAGCCAACTGGAAGGAGGGGCTGTTCTCTGGTCTAGAAAAGAACCTCAATGTTGTTGGTCATGGTTCTGCACAAAAGGCAGCTCTGCAGACGGAGGTTGGGGTGGCACCCTTAAGGGAGGGGTTTGCTCAGCTCATGTCATGTGGTCCCGGGAAGCGCAGGTCTGGGCTGCAGTTCTGATGACCACAGCTAGAGCATCGTGCAGCCACCATCCTGCATTGCCCTCTCCTGGGGTTTCCATCTACCTACCCGATACTCGATACTCGGGGCAGAACTTGGTACTTGTGGGCTGCATGTCAAAGTGAGGACATGAGGCCCCGGGGGTCTCGGTCCCCGCCTGCTCCTCTCTCACCCATCCCTGAGTGTGACCTCTCAGGCTTGTCCTGGCTTCTCCCTGGCCTGTGGCCTCTGTTGAGACCTCCAGGTGGTGCCTGACAGATTTGCTGGTGTGTGGCTCTGGTTGCAGGATGACCCGTTCTCGGACCCGCTCTTCCTCTGACTTCCCCACGCATCACCCTTCTCATGACTTCTGAAGCTGCCCCCCAGTTGTGCCTGGCAGCTGCCCTGATTCAACCTCCCTGGGCCCGGATCCCCCTTGCTGTCAGGGAGTCCTGGGGTGGGGGATGAAATGAGGTAACTCAGGGAAAGCAGCTGGCACGTTGGAAGCACTTAATCAGGGGTTTTGTAGGATTTTTACTTTATTTATTTCATTATTTATCTTATTTGCAGACACACCAGAGAGAATGTTCTACTGGAGAACTGGAGCTTGTCTCTTGTATCCAGTGGAACGTTTATGAAATATGACCATTGGCTTCAGTGTTTAATTACAAATTCCTCAAAGTGAGACCCACTAAGCTCAAGCCTGCCTGACAGTAATGTCAGCACCTGGAAACAAAGCAACACTCCTCCAGGTAACTACTGGTCAAAGGAAAGTAAAATCTGGACTTAAATTATCTAGAAAATAACAAAAGGAGGATGCTTCCAGTCAAAATCAGGGAGATGGCTAAAGTTGTCCTCGGAGCGGAAGTGGCTATCTTTGAGCTTGTGTTACTTAAAAAGAAAAATTAAAAATACCCAAGTGTTAGAACTGGAAAAAGAATAACGAGACCCACCCACAGAGAGGACTGAGGACTGGGCTGGGGCAGACTGGCTCCGTGTCTCCATCTGGGGACTCTGGTCCTCTCCCCTCTTGGCATCTCTAAGCTGTCCCCAGCTCCAGGTCCTCACGACCACAGAACCTGGGACATTGGGATCTCAGAGGTGACTCCACTGTCCTGTCTGGTTGCTGGGATGCCCCTTGTCCCTTCACCCCGGGTACTCATCCCACCTGTCTTCACAGAGGTGGCCCCCGCCTCTGGAGCTGCCCCTCCCTGCAGCCACCCCACTCCTGGCAGGGGACACTTGCCTCTCTGCTGGTGACACCTGGCACTTGGTTTGAGAACATGGGTGTGAGCCTCTGGTCTGTTTGATCCCGGCCACTCCCTCAGCCCAGGGTCAGGAGCAAGTGTAACTATCAGTGGACTGTCATTACAGAAAATAGTGTCCAGGACACAGTTGCTTCCCATCCTGGGCTGTCTTGAGTCTATAAGTGAGTTTATCAGTAAAGAATACCCCACAACTTTGACAGGTCAGGGGGTCTGATACCCAGCTTCCCAGGGTGCCTTGTGGAGGGAGCCCCAGCTCTGCAGTTAACTTGGTTTTGGAAAAGAATAATGGGATCATAACTGTCATGAAGCCTTTCATCAATCACAGTCAAGCTGTCTGTGGTCCCCTTGGGCCAGTGAGGCCAAGTCATCTCTCTGGCAGAGCCGTCTCCCAGCCTATCCTTGTGCTTGGCCCCTGCTCAGCCCAGTGAGTCTGGGACAAGAGCTGCCGGTAGCCGCTCCTCCCCACCTCTCTTCCGCCTCCCTCAAGCCTTTGCAGGTCACCTCTGGCTGGCCTGTCACCAAAGCCTATCGGCAGGGGCCGGTGACCTAGAGGGCCCCCTCCTGGCTTCCCCTTCTGTCCTCTTGCTGTTTCTCAGGGCCCCATCTGTGTACCCAGCATTCCCTCCCTCCTGGCTGGTCTCATTCCCACCACGTGGCTCTTGTATTTATAGCTCCAGGCCACACCTCCTGGCTTCCCAGTGTGGTGTCAGACAGAGTTCTCGAGCCCCTCCCGGCTGCCAGAATTCCTACAGTTAGCCTCCATCTTGGTCATGGACCCCCATCTCATCTGTCCACTGGTCTGTGTGGTGTCCCTAAGGGTCCTTCCCACAAACTGTCCCTTCCTGACCCACCATCATGCCCAAGATGGCTCCCCTGGGTGCCCCTCCTTCCTATGCCCAAACAGTCCCTTCTCTGAAATAGCTGCGTGGCTTTCCTTCCCGCCATTTCTTCCCTCCCAGCTCTCCATGAGCATGTCTTCCCAGAGGCCTCCCCACCAGCCACCTGGTCCTCTCCCACCATTCTCCCCTTGCTCACCGCCCTGAGGTGTCTGGACTGGGGGCCCCGAGCTTGTGCTCCCTCTCCCTGGGTCCCCGGGCACCTGCCCAGCTGCCCCGTTTTCTCCAGGTATCTGAAGAAAAGGAAAGAGACCCCTGCTGATCAGCACTGTCACAGAGACTGACTCCGCCTTCCCTGACCCTGCCTACTTGTCGCTGTTGATACGTGTTTCCTGCAGGCTCTTTACCCCCAACCAGAATGGAAGCTCATGAGGTGGGGGCTTCTGTCCGTGTTGTCCACTGCTGCGTCCCTGCTTAGCACAGGCCTGGCCTGGAGTAGATACTTGGTGGTGGAGTAACTGAGCTGAGGAGGTTGAAGAAGGTCCCTAGGGGCTGTCCTCTGCCTGGAGAGTGCGCCAGGATGCTCATGCCCCGCCTGTGAAGAGCCGGTGGTAGAGCTTTCTGCTGTGGGCACCTGCTATGTGCTGAGCCTGGTGCTAGGACAGGAATGCAATGGGGTGGGACACAGCCCAGCCCCCACTGGCACATTGGAAGATAAACCTCTGGTGGCAGATACCCACATGAATGCCCAGCAGCCAGGGGGACAGACACGAGGCCAGGGGCTGCACACCTGGGCTGGAGCCTGAGGAGGCCAGGGGAGAGCTCAGGCCCAGCCGGGTGGGTGGGTAGGTGCCGGTGAGGCCTCCACCAAGATGCTCCTGCCAAGACAGTTTTGTTAACTTGCTCTTTTGGGGACAGTTGTGAAAAAAACAGTATGTTGCCCCTGGAGGAGGGGTTGACTTTCACTAAAAAATATGGCAGGTGGCACAGATGCTGTTTCCCAAATCTGTGACCTCCTTTGGCTTGAGCTGCTGTGTGGGGGACAGTGTGCCAAGTCCAGTGGGGGAGAACTGAACAGGCAGGGCAAGTCCCCTACTCCAGTGGGGCCAAGAGGTGGATAAGCTGTTTCTGGTTGGGGGTGTCACTTTTTCTTCGTTGGGAAGCTGAGAGCGCCTCTGGGGGTAGCCTCCTTCCTTCCAGTTCTCACTTTCTAAGAAGCTTAATGTTTGAAAACATTCTCTGCTGTGGGGGCAGGAGGCAGGGGCCGGGCAACCCCAGGATGCTGTCAACCTGACAAGCCCTCTCCCCCAGTCGGGCGTGGGGTCATGGCAGCCCTGCCTAAGGACCCGCAGACACCTGTCCCGGGAACACACTTGTTTTGTTCACACTGGGCCCTCTTCTCAGCGGAGTCCCCGCTGGCCAGCGCATACCTTTCCAGCATCCCCACTTTGGACATTTTATCACTTTCTTTAGAAACTCATGATCTTTTCCTCTAAATAAAAATAAAAAAGAAAGAAATTCATCACCTTTACTACCTGGTGTAATTGCCAAAAATTATCCTCATTAGTGACCTTAATACTCCTCTGCCCTTGGTCCCAGCCCACAGAGAGCCAGGTCCTAGGGCTGTCTTGGAGGCCCTCTCACAACTGGTCTTATAATAACCCTTGTAATTACCCAAGGGCGGGGCATTTAAAACAAGATGAAGTTACTATCGTTTTCTTAATATAGGAGGCCAGCACCTACACTTCGTCAGTTGGGGTTAAATATGGAAATGGGGGCATCTCAAATTGCCACCCACAGAGCACAGTGACATGAGAGCTCTGAGCCAGCCCGCAGGGCCTTAGGAAATAAAATGAAGCCTCTATTTTTAAGCCAGTCAACAAGTTGTCAGTACTTAAAAACAACACAACAACAAAAAAAACCTGCAAGCAAGTTAAATGTTAGTTTTAAAAATATCTTTAGTACCTAATGTTTATGTGTTAGTAGCCCAGCAAGGCTTGATTTTTTTTTTTTCCTCCCATAATTCCTGAAACTAATGCAGTCTCCAGGGACAGCGCACCCTACAATTTTGTTGTCATCTTTTAAATTGTAAATGTTGGGAAGTAAGGACGGCTGCGGCGGACTGTAATTTTCCTGAGTTATTCTCCCATGTCGGCAGCCCCCCTTGTGCCTACACAGGAGAAAATAGATATGACTTTTCAGTAGAAACCTGGGAAAAGACATTTCAGAGAAAACTTGAGTACTGGATATTTTAAACATTGTGAGAAAGTGATGGGGAGATGGTGGCTCCAGTGTCAGGTGGCTGGTGGCTACCTCTGGCAAGGCAGAGGGCCCAGGGGGCATCGGTGGCAGGAGCGGCGGTCGTGACCCAGGTTCTGTGATTTTCTGGCATTTTTTCCCTTGAACTTTGCTTTCTCCATTGGCACATTGACTGTAACGTGTCGTGTCCCATCACAGATGTGGTATTTTGGGGTGGCGATGGGATGAGATGATGTGACTTTCTAACGATGTCACTTTTGCCTGGGACAGTTGAGATCAGTGCCTTCTCTCAGCAGCTGGTCCCAGCACCAGTCACCTGAGCAGGACGAGGGGGGCAGGGGAGGACCCGTCTCCATGCTGAATGGAACCTTGACTGTCAGGAGATGAGTTCCCTTCCCCCTGGTAAGCCCCAGAGTCCCATTCACTCCTGCAGGCCACAGCTATTGTTGGTTTTTCTCAAATCCTTTCTAGCGACATTGAAAAGTGCACTTGTGAAAACACACTGGTGGTGAGAGCCTTGGGCTCAGGTTTGGAGACCTTCCAATTTTCCCTCCAGAAAGTTTCTCTATCTAGGTGAGCTCTAAAATTGACCCTGCTGTCACCTCCCCTGGATCCTCCCGTGGGCCTCCCAGAGGGAAAACTAACTGAAGTGGGACAGAGATGTGTCCGGATGGGCACCCGTGGGAGCTTGGGGGCCCCTGGCAGCCAGGGAGGCAGCCCCAGCTCTGTCGTGCCCTCCTGTCTGGCAGCCTGTGGGGACACTGGTCTCCCACCGCTCCCATCTAGTGCTGCTCCCACATCTGGGGATGTGGTTATCATCAGAGTAGACACGTGTGGGATTCTGCCCAGCCCCTAGCCCCAGGCTCGGCCTTTCCCGTCGATCCCGTCGTTGGTGTGACATGGGTTCCTGTCAGGTTGGCAGCTAGTTTAAGCCCTCTCCGTGAGTTTCTTAGGCAGGTATCTGTGTGCTGGCTGCTGGGGCTGGAGGAGGTCGTCCCTGTAAATGTCGCTGTCAACACATAGCAAGAATATTTTGAATATTAATTTTGACACCAGCCTGGCTGTTCAGCTCACGTGGCTTTGGGCTCCTGTGGCCTGGATGAGTTTCTGAGCCCTCACCTGTGACTGTTGAGCCACACTGATGCCTGAACACAGAGCCTCAGACTTCACTGCTGCGGCTGTCACTTGGGTTGATGGGACTCGTTTGTCTGCGTGTGCACGTATGGGCATTCACAGTTCAGCAACCGTTTTCTGAGCACTGAATGCTAGGCTATGCACCGACTCAGGGACACGGGGACAATGAGGCCTGGCCCCTCCCAGTGCAGGGCCCATGTCACACACGTGCCGTGTGTTCTGGGGCAGCCGTGCAGGGCCTAGGAGGGGCCAGTGCACGCCTCTGCACACCGGGCGCTCACCCAGCATGCGGGTCTCCCCTCGTATCTGCTGCAGGCTTGAGGCCCACGTTGGCTGCCGCGTGCTTTGGGTCCTGCAGTGGAAGTTCTATGCCAACAAGTCGGCATTTTGGATAAATGGGGTAAAACCTCAGTTTGAAGGAGCTGATTAAAAACTTCTAGTTATCCTTTCGTTCTTGACAAGTTCTGCTTTTCAAGACATGCAACCAAGGGGTTATTGTGGTGTTTTCTAAGTTCTGAATGTTAATTCCAGCACAAGCACTTCCTGGAGATCCAGCAGAGCCTAGTCTTGGGCTCAGACAAGGCTACACGCGTCTGCTTCCAATAGTGACTTAAAACAACCTGATAGAGACTCCCCGCAAAGGCAAGGCAGAAACAAAGCACAGATGACCCTTTGTTGTGGACCTGGGAGCGCTGAGCTGCCTGAAGCCCATGGGCACCCTCCTGCCTGGCAGCAGTGTCTCATTTGCTGGGAAGATAAAACCCGGTGCCCAGGAATCTTTCTGCTGCAAAAGAGCTCTTTTCCCAGGATTTCACTCATGCCCTTTCTTCAGATTGGACCTCTGTGTGACTTGGAGCCTCTGTCATTGATTTGAAAAATGGGGGTGCTGATACCTCCAAGCACAGGTTGAGCAGTGACAGGTTAGTGACCAGCGTGCAGCTGTCTCTAATTCTGTCCCCTCTGCCTCCTCACTTGTCTCACCATCATGTAGCAGAATCTTCTTTTAATGATAATAAAAACATAATCTTTTAAAATCAAGAACACCTCTTTTTAAAAGACTTTTTGTTGTGGAATGCTTGGCCCTACACAAAAGCAGAGAAAAGCACACTGGACCCAGGTATCCTCTAGCTGCAGCCCCCAGCAGCACCTGGCCTTCCGGCTTCACCTCTCACACCCTGCAGTGTTCTGAAGAAAATCCATGATGTCCTCTCCAAGGGGCAGCTTTATGCTTTTAACACCCACGATGCCATTATCACCTCCTCTCTAGTCAGTTTGCAAGCCCTTAATATCCAGTGCTCAGAAGTCCCCAGTTACTCACACTTGCTTCCAAATGGTAGAGTCTAGAGGGGAACACGACCGGCACAGTAGGCTTGGTTGGTGTCTCCTGAAGAGAGGAGCCCTCCTGGCCATGCTGAGCAGCAGAAGGCTCTGGCTGGCCACTTGCCTGGCCCCTCCCTACCATCCCTCTTCCCTTCCCTTCCCTTCTCTTTCCTTCCCTTCCCTTTTCTTTCTTTTCTTTTTTCTTTTTCTTTTTTTTTGAGACAGAGTCTCACTTTGTCCCCTGGGTAGAGTACCATGGCTCACAGCAACCTCAAACTCTTGGGCTCAAGTGATTCTCTTGCCTCAGCCTCCTGAGTAGCTGGGACTATAGGTGCCTGCCACAACGCCCAGCTAGTTTTTTAGACACAGGGTCTCTCTCTTGCTCAGGCTGGTCCACCTGCCTTGGCCTCCCAGAGTGCTGGGATTGCCCCTCCTCACTTTCTGATGTCACCAGCCGGGCCCTGCGAGCATTTGAGTCTACACATCCTACCCCAAGGACAGTGCCATGTGGGCCTGGCTTTCATGTGTGGGGTGGAGTCTGGTTTTTTGTTTCTCTCTGAATTTAGTAGAAATCATTCTGTATCTGAGGGCAAATACACATAACTTTCTAAATTTTTCTGGTAGTTATTAAGTTGATCAGTATCAACATCACTTTGCTGCTTTTACAGGTCAAAAATGGTTGAATATTTGCAATTTCATGTAGTTCAGCATAGTGTAAAGTTTTGTTTGTTTTTTTTTTTTTTGAGACAGTCTCTCTTTTGCCCTCATAGCTCACAGCAACTTCAAACTCCTGGGTCTGAGTGATCTTCTTGCCTCAGCCTCCCGAGTATCTGGGAGTACAGACGTGTGCCACTATACCTGGCTAGTTTTTCTATTTTTAGTAGAGCTGGGGTCTTACTTTTGCTCAGGCTGGTCTTGAACTCCTGAATTCAGGCAATCCACCCACCTTGGCCTCCCAGAGTGCTAGGATTACAGACATGAGCCACCGTGCCCACCCCATACTTAAAAATTTTTTTTTTTTTTGAGACAGAGTCTTACTATGTTGCCCTCAGTAGAGTGCTGTGGTGTCATAGCTCACAGCAACCTCCAAATGTTGGGCTTAAGTGATTCTCTTGCCTCAGCCTACCAAGTAGCTGGGAGTACAGGCACCCACCACAACGCCCGGCTATTTTTTTGTTGTTAGCGTTGCAGTTATCATTGTTGATTTTAGCTGGCCCTGGCTGGGTTCGAATCCAGCAGCCTCAGTGTACGTGGCCGACACCCTACCCACTGAACTATGGGTGCCGCTGGTACCCGACTTTCTGATTGCAGCCATCTCAGTAGATACTATAACAAGACTGTGTTGGCAGGATAAGACATCTGTGGAGGCTGGGAAATGGGTTGTCATTTTGTTAGTGGCGTAGGATATCAGCTGGGGTCATTTCCAAAAGCTTCTGAGGAAGTCACATTTAAATTACACACCAGGGCATGCCACGTTCCTGCATCCTCACAGCGGTGGGTGATGGGTCTTTATGACTGGTTTCCAGGATATGAAATAGTCTGCCCTTCCTGCATGTCTCATCTGTCACGAGCCCCTTTCTCTGCAGGTGTCACCATGAAGCTCATGGACGAGGTGGCCGGGATTGTGGCCGCACGCCACTGCAAGACCAACATTGTCACGGCTTCTGTGGACGCCATCAATTTTCATGACAAGATCAGAAAAGGTAACAGAACTCTTCTGGCAAAAGTAAGGAGAGTGGCCTCTGGCCACTCGGTCCTCTGTCCAGTTTGCTTTCTGTTCACCCCCAGAGCTGCCTGGGCTTTGGTTTCTGCCCAGCTGCCATGAGGAGCAGAAAGCCTGATTATTGGGCTTTATCCTTGCCGTACAGCAAGTGTTGGTTGATAGGACATTTCAGTTTGGTAACTTCTGTAAGTCATAGTGATCGTGGCTTCATCTTCCTAAAGATTGGCATAGACTCATCCTCTCTGAAGACCCTGTGCCCACAGTTGCTATGCATGTTTCCACCAAACCATGCAGCAGGCACATCTCATTTGGGGAGGAGTGAATAATCCATGATTCAGGCTATGGCCGGCCAGTGCAGGGAAGCACATGGGAGCCCCTCTGTGGCCAGCCGGTCTGTGTCACCAGCAGAGTTTTCCCCATGAGAGAAATCCGGTCCCAGTGACTGGATCCCCACCCTGAACAGTGCTTGATGCCCCTGGGGTGCATGCGCAGATTCCGGAGGCAGGACCCTGTGATCTATATGAGCAGAGCTCACTGCGTTTGTCCCACATCACTGCTCTCTGCAGATGGGAAGCGAAGGCCCCTCCTGACAGGGTGGTAATTTCTATTTGTGTCTTGTCTCTTGAGATGAGGCCCTGTAGCCCCTGAAAAGCAGTACCTCTTCTTGGGGCTGGGGGTGGTGTCGAGCTGTCAGAGCCTGGTGTTGAGTCTGAAGATGACGCCTCATTGGAGCAGCTCTTTGGAGCTGCTGTTGTGGGAGGTGAGGAAGCAGAAGAAATGCCAACTCCACTCTTCCTCCTGTCCCAGAGCTTTCAGGGAGGGGCCACAGGCCCTGTCCAGACTCTCAGCCTCTGTTAGGTACAGCAGGTGACTGGACACCCACGTGATGGGGCAGAAACACCCTGAGGTAGGGAGGAGGGACGGAGAGCAACTGGGGTTCACCTACGTTGGATTTGGGGAGTGTGGGGGTAAGGAGGACGGTCTGTCGCATCGCCCCCCCGCCACTCTGCAGAGTCCCTTCTTGACTGATACATGACAGCGCTTGCCACAGACACAAACCACAGTGTCACTTTAGGAAGTGCCCAAACAAGTGGGTCTGTGTGTTGTAGTTTGTCCCGGGGGCCCTGAGCATGATGTGCTCAGGGTATGTTGTTGGCAGCTGCGTCATGAGCCTTGGGAAAGGGAGAAGCCTATCGTGTCCATGACCCCCCGACTCTCCAGGACTCCCTGGGTACATTACCATGATTAGGGCTACGTTATTAAGTACAGATTCAAAAGGCACTGTGGAAAGCACGCTCCTCTTCCAGAAGACAAACTCTGTTCACTTGTCCCCAGTGTCCTCTGAGAACGACTAAGAAAAGAAATAGACTTTCCAAGGTGGCCACTTGGCTTCTTTTTTTCTTTTTGAGAGAGTCTCTGTTGCCCTGGGTAGAGTGCTGTGTACAGCTCACAGCAACCTCAATCTCTTGGGCTCAGGTGATCTTCTTGCTTCAGCCTCCTCAGTAGCTGGGGCTACAGGGCTCTAGCACAATGCCTGGCTAGTTTATTTTTTTAGAGACGGGGTCTCGCTGTTGCTCAGGCTGCTCTTAAACTCCTGAGAAAAAGCCTCCCAGACTGCTGGGATTACAGGCATGAGCCACTGCACCCGGCCAAGTTTCTTTCTTTTTTTTTTTTTTTTGTAGAGACAGTCTCACTCTACCACCCTCGGTAGAGTACCATGACATCACACGACTCACAGCACCCTCCAGTTCTTGGGCTTATGCAATTCTCTTGCCTCAGCCTCCTGAGCAGCTGGGACTACAGGCGCCCACCACAATGCCTGGCTATTTTTTTGTTGTTGTTGCAGTTTGGCTGGGGCTGGGTTTGAACCCACTACCCTCGGTATATGGGGCCAGTGCCCCACTCACTGAGCCATAGGCGCCGCCCCCAGCCAAGTTTCTTAAACATTAGTCCAATCAACAAATATTCTTTGCACAAAGTCTAACCAACCACCCAAAGAAAGAAAAGTCAATCTTTCTTAGAAATGAGGAAGCCATTAAAAGGGGACCCTCCCTCTCCCCTTCCCTCCCCTCCCAGTTCTTCACCCTCAATGCCTTCTACCAGCAGCATTAACTTTTTTTTTTTTAGAGACAGAGTCTCACTTTTATCACCCTCAGTAGAGTGCCATGTCATCACAGCTCACAGCAACCTCCAACTCCTGGGATTCTCTTGCCTCAGCCTCCCAAGTAGCTGGAACTACAGGCGCCTGCCACAACACCCAGCTATTTTTTTGTTGCAGTTTGGCCGGGGCTGGGTTTGAACCCACCACCCTTGGTATATGGGGCCGGTGCCCTACTCACGAGCCACAGGCGCCACCCAGCAGCATTAACTTTTAAGGGTGAGTTCAAGGAGAGGTATAGAATGGCTCCCAGTCTGTAGGAATTAAGAATTTTTATAGTCAGTCAAGCACTTTTTCAAGGAATTAGTTTAACAATGTAAAAGACATCCAGACCAACTTATATAAGGAACTGCTTCGACAAAGACTTTTCATTTCTAAAAGGTTGCGTTTCTTCTAAGGCAGGGAGAAAGGGATCTTTGTGTTCAGAAGCTGTAATTCCTGCTAGAACACCCTGCCAGGGACCAGCTCCCTAAATCAGCGAGGGTGCGGGCAGGCTGGGTGGGCTTGCCTGGTTCTTACCATGCTGAAGAGCTGCGATGTCGAGCCACGCCAAGGAGCTGGCAAGGCCACCGGGGCTCCACAGGTGTTGGCCATGGCCTTGGCCTGGGGCTTTCAGGAAACAAATCTGGCTCCTCACCAGGAGCATAGAGATTGTCGCCACTTTCTTAGATGATATTTTGTTTTGTATATAAAAGAATTGGGGCCAAGCTGAAGTAACAGTTGTGGAATCTGGCCTCTTTCTGCACCAGTGTCCTCTGGAGGCTGTAGACACTGTCACGTGTCTTTTACTGTTTGTTTTCTGGGGGAGCAGCACCATGCACGGCTGCCGGCTCATGCCCTCTGCCGTGGGGCCTGCTGGTCTCCCAGGGAAGTGTAGGCACTTTGCCTGCTCCATGGCCTGTCTCCTGCTCAGGGCGGAGGGCAGAGGCTGGCTGAGTTTGGGAGAGACACAGGCCCCACTGGCTCTGGGTTCTCCACAATGCACAGGCAAGGAGGGTGGGGGTTGGCCTTACCGTTCTGTGTGACTTGCTCATGTGATTCTGCTGAGGCCTTCCGCTTTGGGCCCTGACCCCATGCTTGCCGCACAGCTTGTGCTTCAGCCATACTGTGAGGGAGGCCCCGGGGATCCGACCCTGCTGTCCCAACAGGGGTGCACACATGCAGGGGACCTTGTGCAGTGGCATTAGCAGAGCCAGAGGAGCTGCTGCTGGGGGCCCCTGAAACCTTGCCCCGGGCCTTGTGTGCAGTGCCCGGTGGAGCCTGTGCTGTAAAACCCCCACCCACCCCAGGGAGTGGGCTTCTGTCCGGCGCTGACCAAGTGCCAGGCACCTGGGCTGTGGCCTTCCTGTCACTAAGATGGGGTGTCCATCAGGAAGGTATATCAGCAACTTTACAGCATCAAAACATTGCCCCAGAGTTAGTCAAAAGATAACTTAGAATTTCAGCCACACTCAGAAACACGGGGCAGTTTCCAGGCCTGAGCAAGGCCTCACATGCAGCTATAGTAGGCAGCAAATTCACCCATTTACCAGGCTGATTCCCTGAGGTGCCTCACGCTCTTGCTGGACTCCAGAGGGCCTGCCTCTTACTCCCTTGCCCCTCACCAGCCCATCTCAGTGTTGCTGACAAGCTCACAGCCTTTAGATGCCGGTGACCTGCCACTTCTCAGCTCACAGCCTTCTGGCTGCCTATGATGGGCCAAGTTCAGCCTGAGCCTTTCTGCCTGACATTCAGGGTCCTCTAGGACAGGCTGCCACCTGTCATGGCAGTCCTCTGGCACCCATGTGCCAGCTGGCACAGCTCAGCTCGTGTGGGGTCCCAGCAGGTGTCTGCTCAGTTAAGTTCTCTCCAGGCAGTTGGGGCGAGGGAAGGAGTGCTTCATTCAGGAGACTGCAGCTCATAGGAAAATGGGAAATGACTGAGACCACCTGCGTCTCGGGGCTCTTCGTCCAGCAAAAGCAGATGGATCTCCTGTGCCAGAGCCAGAGCAGGTGCTGGGGACAGCGAGGGCCAGGCCAGGCCGGGCTGCGTGTACTGGATTGTGTCTCTGCTGGGCAGAGTGGGGTAGGTGCCCCAGCACATCACAGGCGGGAAGGCTTGTGATGCAAACATACTCTGCACACGTCACATACTCCAATTTTTTCTTCAGTTGAGATGTTAAAACAAGATGGTTGTTGTGGGCCGGTGCCTATGGCTCAGTTAGTAGGGTGCTGACCCCATATACCAAAGGTAGTAGGTTTGAACTCAGCCCCGGCCAAACTGCAACAACAACAACAAAAAAAATAGCAGGCGTTGTGGTAGGTGTCTGTAGTCCCAGCTACTCGGGAGGCTGAGGCAAGAGAATCGCCTAAGCCCAAGAATTGGAGGTTGCTGTGAGCTGTGATGCCACGGCATTCTATCGAGGGCAACAAAGTGAGACTATCTCAAAAAAAAAAAAAAAAAAAGACCATTGTTATGAAAAAGTTAAAGAGGGGCACCGGCCCCATATGCCAGAGGTGGCGGGTTCAAACCCTGCCCTGGCCAAAAAAAAAAAAAACAAGAAAGAAAGAAAAAGAAAAAGTTAAAGAGGAGAAGTAGTCAAAGACCTTTAATATAATGCACATAGTTTTGCAAGTGTTAGGTAACAAAAGCTAAAGCTGACGTTTTCTTGTGGAGAAATGATCTCCACTAATAGGGTGAAAAATGAACCTTTTAGAAAGGGCTTTGAGGGGTGGTGCCTGTGGCTCAAGGAGTAGGGCGCCGGTCCCATATGCCGGAGGTGGAGGGTTCGAACGCAGCCTCGGCCAAAAAAAAAAATAATAATAAATAAATAAAAAAAGAAAGGGCTTTGAGGTGTTTTCTGTAGCAATGCCAAGTTACTTCACTGTTGGTAAAGTTAATTGCCCGGGCTCTTACTGGCGTGCATACGCAGAGCCATTCCTCAACTTTGAAACACTTGGCAGCCTCACAGGCTTGGTAACAGCTATTTTTTATTATTTTGTTTTCTTTTCCAAATCCCTGGCACACTGCTGAAATCTGGCTACTGCTGCCCCTGGAGAGAAGCCCGTCTGCCGGGGGAGTCGGGCTGGGGTACCTGCCAACACTTGAGGGTTGTGCCACTCCAGGCAGGCCCAACAATTATTTAAAAACAGAAAGTGCCTTTAATTCACAATCAGCCCACTGCACGCTCTCGATATATTTAACTATAACTAACGCTACACACCTCCAAGTGCCAAGCATTGTGCTAATCATTTACACCTCATGCAGCCCAGTGAAACAGGAACTGTTGTTACTCCAGTTTCCAATCTGGACCGTATAGTTCCAAGAGGTTAAGGAGGCTGCCCACAGCCATGGAGCTGGTCTGCGGCAGAGCCAGGAGGGGAGGCCCAGCAGTCAGGCTCTGGGGCCAGAGCTCTAAGCCTGGCGTTCTCACGTCCCCTGATGACCTCATTCAAACACCACCTGGCATCCGAAGCCAGGGTCCAGAGTGCGCCTCGTGGCTGCAGAAGCACACCCTGGGCTGGTCAGATGCTGTTCTAGGCTGTGAAGTGGCTGCAGCAGGTCCTCAGGGAGTTGCTAGGGGTTCCACGGGCAAGGGGGAGTGAGCCCTGAGGGAGGGGGACAGTGCTCTGTGTTGTGACCCTCCCAGCATCCTCAGCCCAGGACTCTTCTTCCTGCTGATTCTGAGGCAGAGATGGACTATTCAGTCTCCTGCCTCTAGCAGCTCCAGCCTAAGTCACGTCCTACAAGCTTTCCTACAAAAGCCCACCTGTGCTGCCACTCAAGGTCCTTGACCTAGTCAGGTCGGCAGTGCAAGATCAGATGTTTATAGGTCCCAGAGATCAGGATGTAGACCTTTTTTTTTTTTTAATGGACCAGACTCTGGCAGACAACCCAGGAGAGGGTGAGGAGTTGCCCTTGGTGGTTTCCAGGCAGTGTGGGAGGAAACAAACGCCCTTCAGCTACAGAAGCTGAGCCCTTCAGGGGTTTGGGGCATTACTGAGAGGGAAGGAGGCTGGCCGCTCATTGAGAGTCTACGCTGGAGGCACCTTATGAATTGGGGTACCCATGAGCACAGCTGAGTCCCCACCTCTCAGACCAGGCTTATGTGGTAAGGATGCTGGCATGGTCTCCCACAGAACACAGTCATAGCTCAATGTCACATCTGCCACAGCCACTAATCTGGATCCCAGGAGCAAGGACACAGATTTTTTTAAGGCTTCATAAGCTGAAAAGATGAAGACTCCCTTGCTGATATGAAAGCATTTTAGGCATTTGGACAGTGTTAGAAGCAACTACTTGCCTAGTGTAAATGTGTCTGTTGCAGACAAAACCATAGGGGTGATTAGTTTAAATGTCACCTATAATTGCCCTGTCTTGTGGCTTGCTTTATCCTCTGTAAGACAGTCCAGAGGCCAGACGCCAGCCCAGCCCTTGGGGTCGAGGTGCCTTTTCTCCCTGAAAGGCTGTTATGCAAACTCAAGCCCCACCAGAAACTGTGCCCTGGGCCAGTGCCCATGTCACATAATTAATATAGGTGAGTGACAGCAATGTGGCCATAGAGCAAGGATAGAGTCGCAGAGTTCCCATGAACAGATCTGGAGGAAGTCACTCCCAAAATGCCAGGGAGGCCTGTGGAGCTGCCTTTCCCGGCTGGTGCCTCTGGGAAGCACCCTCAGCCTCTCTTCCTCACACACACACACACACACACCCCGCCCCCGGAGCCCAGAGGCTGCCACTCTTGTGCCCATTTGTGGATAAGGAAACTGAGGCACAGTGCAGTTTCTGGCTTGCTTCTGCCCAGTGGCCAAGCCTGAATTCAAACCCAGGCCCATTGGCCTGCACAGCTGTGGAACATAGGGCCCTCCTGCATTGGCAGCATGGCCTTGCCTGGTGTTTGCTACAGGCCTCGAAGGACCTGGCCTTGCAGGACGAGACACTTCATGGTGAATGTCTTGGACTCCCCAGGGCCTTGGCTGACACAGCTCAGCGAGAGGGCCGAACTGGTTCCACCCATCTTTTAAATAAACCAGCTGCCACGGTCCTGAGTTCATTTGCCACGTGACCTTGTGGGAATGCCCCAAAGCAGCACCTCCTCTACGATCTTTGGGAGACCTTTGGGCTGATCGTCATGATTGGGAGGTCTCTCCACGTCTTATGGCTGCCTCTGGCCACTTGGGACTTGCTTGCTATGGTGAGTTCTAAGACAGGCATCTTGCAGTGGAGTTTGAGGTTGCTGTGAGCTGTGGCAGCACTTGTCAGGCTAGCGCTCCACCCGAGCCACATGCACAGGCTGGTCTGGTCTGCAGCTCTTGACTTCTGTCTAGCTGCATTGGCTTCCACGTTTGGTGAAAGGACACAGGCACCTGATCACAACTTGGCCATCAGCGTAGACAGTCCAGGCATGTAGCTATGTCAAAGGAAGCTAATGGCTGCATCGCCCAGCATGTGATCGCCACCATGCTTGCCACCATTCAAGATATGAGCATCCCCCACATGCCTGGCCCTGCCCAGACCTTTACAGCCCCTCAGGCAAGAGCTGTACCCCTGCAGTAAGAGAGTTAGGCAGTGTCCCCTCAAGGTGACCAGAGCTCAACTCCCATGTGTTCCCTTAAAAATCGCTCAGCTTCCTCCTGAATGTGGCAGATTTCACTTTTATGCGAGGTTGGTCTGCAATTACATCTGGAATTCCCCAGGAAAGACAAGGACAGCGTCCTGGAGGTGGGAGCCAGCCACCCATGGTGCCTTGTCACTGCTTCTTCCCAGAGGACCCCGGCTATGGAATGGGCCTTCCACACCCAGGGCCTGGGAGATGGGTGGCCTCTCCAGCAGGAGCCTGGAAGCTTTGGTACTTGAAAATCACCTTCTAACCCTAGGCTCTAGATTCAGTCCCCCAGCCCAGCTTGTCAGTGACTGAACCAGCGTCAGAGCATTTTCCTGTGTTCTCTTAGCCTGAGTTACAGCCTGTGTCCAGATCAGAATAATGATGTTGCTCTCAGAAAGGTGAAGAGGTTTAGGTTTCCGTTATAACTGGGAAATTACCCAGCTTTAATGAAGTGGCTATTGTATTCCGGACTGGAAGAGGCTCTCCAGGACGGTGTTTCTCCTTTGGTTGTGTTGTTTAATGCTCACAGAATCAACTCACTAATTGTTTGAAGTCTTTGTTGGTAGAAGCTAGAGGTTTCTGCAGATTTCATTTTTAGTCTTTTTTTTGTTTTGTTTGGAAACAGAGTCTCACTATGTTGCCCTCGGTAAAGTGCCGTGGCATCACAACTCACAGCAACCTTAACTCTTGGGCTTAAGCGATTCTCTTGCCTCAGCCTCCCAAGTAGCTGGGACTACAGGCACCCGCCACAACACCTGGCTATTTTTGTTGTTGTTGTCATTGCAGTTGTCATTGTTGGTTAGCTGACCCGGGCCAGGCTCAAACCCGCCAGCCTAGGTGCATGTGGCTGGCGCCGTAACCACTGTGCTACGGGCGCTGAACCATTTCTGCACATTTCTAATACAAAAATTGACCAGTGAGCAGCCAGGATCTTGCTGTGGCACATAGTAGCTGAGAGGGGCTTTGTGGGCAATGACAGAGGGCTCACTCCTATTGGAGTCTGCTGCAGTCTGCTGTCCTCACAGCAGTCCACTGACCGGTGGTCCCTCACTCAGCCCTTTGGCCTTGGGGGGGTTCTTGCTGATTGTCTTTCATGGAAAATGCTTGTCCCTGCTTTTTGGCTTTATGGCCCCTGTCTTGGAGAAGGGGGCAGAGAGGCCAAGGAGATCCTGAGGGATGATCTGTTTGACCTTCCAGTTCCTTGGCTGGGAGATGGGCCCCGTAGCCTGCCTTCTTCCCAGGGTGTGTGTCTGGTGATGCCGTCAGATGCTTGTACGTGACTGTGCACCTTGCAGCTCACATAATGACACCTGTAGCTGACCACTCGGCTCCTTCCTTCCCTCCCAGAACTGTCATGGCACCCTCCTTGTAAGTATGAAGTTGCGAGTTGAATGTGGTGTGGAATGTTTTGATGCTCTTTAACATGGAATAACCGCTTCCGCCCCTGACTTTCTCACCCACCCCCTAACAGTCACCATGCTACCCACTTTCTCTTTGAGTCTCTAAACCTCTCTTGTGGGGCCTGAATCGGTGGAGTTGGGATGCTGGGGGTCTCAGGAGCTATGTTAAAAGTCCTGGCAGCCAGCACTCAACTGTGAAGGGAGGTCTCAGCAGCCCAACTCAGGCAGGAGTTTCTTTGAGAACATGTCGGGAGGCAGCAGGGGTGGACCCTTCTCCTGAAGGCCAGCAGGGGCCGATGCAGCCTCATAGTCAATAACATCATCGGTGGTATTGCTGGCCCTGTACTGAGTGTCCCCTTGCCTGAGCACCAGCTCAGTGCTTGGCTTCTTTCCTTCCATCCCACGGTTACCCCTGAGAAAGGTTCCCTTGTGCCCATTTATAGGTGAAATCTGAGCTCCATGAGATTAGGTGATTATATTGAGGGAAAGGAAGACAAGGGTAGGTGGCAGGGGGAGGCCCAGGCCCAGGATGGTGGAGGTGCAAAAGAGAAGCTCTGGGTCTAATGCCACAAGGGGAGTGGGAGGCACAGGGAGGGTAGTCAGGGTTGAGGGAGGGGCACAGGGACACTTGCATAGGACCAGGGAACTTTGGACTTTATCATTATCTGTGGACTTCTTTGGACTTTGTCATTATCTACAAGGAAACCATGCTGGTGCAGGAAGCAGTGAGCATGAGGGACTCTGGTGTGACGTCCGGTGGCTCTGAGGAGGAATCTCTGGCCCCATGGATAAGGCCTACAGGGCTAGAAAGGACGCCTGACTCACAGGGTCCCACCACGGGGTGAGGGAAGTGGCCCTGAGATGCTGGAGCCTCAGAGGGTGGGAAGCAGCATGATGTGGAGCTGTGGAGCTCCAGAGGGCACCAGGAAGGCCCAAGAGTGGACAGTGCCAATTTCAGACTTGACCTTAACCTAAGGAAGGACAGGGCCAGCTCACAGCCAGAGCTGCTGGGAAGCAGTTGGGAGCCTCCCAGGGGCAGAGTTGCAGTGTTCCCAGAGGTGCCACCACCTCTGCTTGGCAGGGTACTAACTCTGACAGCCATCAACATCTCTTCAAGTTTTCATGTAGATGATAAAAGTAAATGTCTGCTCAGTAGAAAGATAACCATTCACAGACTACTAATGATGCATTCTGATGTTTTGTCATTTTAACGTCCCAGTAATTAGTTAGTAAAGCGTCTGTGTCCCCTAACCAAGCATCTCTGGCTGTCCCAGCAACACTGATTTTTCTCCCGCCCTGCCGTCAGGCAGACGCTGCCCTGATACCCACCCTCCCTTCCGCAGGCTGTGTCATCACCATCTCTGGACGCATGACCTTCACAAGCAATAAATCCATGGAAATTGAGGTCTTGGTGGATGCTGACCCTGTGGTGGATAACTCACAGAAGCGCTACCGGGCTGCCAGTGCCTTCTTTACCTATGTGTCCCTGAGCGCGGAGGGCAGGTCACTGCCTGTGCCCCAGCTTGTGGTGAGTCTGTGCCCGCGGCGGGTGCTCTGGGGATTCTCAGAGAGATGGTGCTCATGCAGGTCCCTCTGTCTTGTCCCAAGGGGTCAGAGTGGGGCCCAGGCCTGGCCACTCCCTGGACTGGTTAACCTTGGCTATAGAACACCTGAAGGGAGGCCTTCTGGCCCTGTTCCCATGGACTACGCAGTGGGACTGGCAGGCAGGATAAGACACCTCTGTGAGCTGCGGGTGGCACCCTAGGCTGTGCCACAAGCTTCCATGGCCTGCCCAGGGGCTTGGTGGGAAGCCAGAGGGCTGGGCTCTTAAGGTGGACATGGCCTGTGTGTCCTGCCTGGTGCTTGGTCTTTCTCTACTTCAGGCTGCAAGCTTGTTATTGCCCTGGGAGTGCAGAGAGGCAGTGGGTGTAGGCAGCTAGGGCAGGGGTGTGCCTGGCCACACTCCCGCACTCACAAATGTGGCTGCCCCCATTGTCCACGTCCTCTGAGTTCAGATGCATTTTAGAGTTAGTGGGTCTCTGCCCAGCATGGGCTCCCAAGGTTCCCCAACATGTATGTACAGGTTTGGCATAGCTCAGGAAGGGACATAAGGATATCCCGTCCAGGCCAACCCCCAGAGGCTGTGCGACCTTCACGCTGGTCTCGATGCCTCTGTCCAAGAGGAACCCAGAACCCTGGGCTGTGGTTGGAGCTAGCAGCCTGCCCTTCTAGGGGGGGACAAGTGGGCACCTGGGTAGGGTGGGCCAGACCTTCTGGGGTATCTGGTACTGTGTAGAAGCAGCCAGGCATGCAACGCAGCCCCTGCGCTGTCCCCACGCGCCTGGGCCCAGCTTCCAGAAGCGCTCGCAGCCCCCGCCGTCCCCCGCATCTGCTCTCCACAAGGATCTGCCAGCATTGCTGCTCAGCCTCCCGGAGAGGAGTGGGAACTAAAACCCTCTGTAGCAAACAAACATATTGCAGCTTAAATCTCATTTCCTCTCAGAGACTGGAAGTACAGCTCTGATTCCTTGTTCATGCGGCTAAGGAAGTTCCCTGGCTGCCCATGGTGGCTTGTTTTTCAGTCGAGGCTGAGCCCCTCCAAGCCTGCTCACCCAGTTCAGTGGCAGTGCAGAGCCCCTCCTCCCACTCCCTCTGAGGGGGGCTCAGGAGATGTCTGTGAGCAGTTCAGGGCCTGCCAGTCTCCTGTTCTCCTGCCAGTTAGGGCTGCTGCTGGGTGGGTAAAGCTGCAGCTGCAGGTCCCTGAAGAGCCCCAGTGTCTTCCACACTGCATGTGCTGTGCTGTCGGGGGCTCACAGGTACAGGAGCAGGCGTCCCACCACTGGGGTCTGATTAGAGCTGTACACTCACTGCTTGCATGATGGTAGTCACCTTCCTCTGTGTGCCTCAGTTTCTACATCTGTACAGTGGGTTGGGTAAGGGTTGGAGGGCTATGGGTACCTGCCCCACCGTTCACCTTCTCTTCCCTGACACCTCCTCATGGGAACTCCTATCCTCCCAGAGGGAGAGAGCAAACAAGTGGGTAAAAAGAGAGGGTGTTAGATGTTGCTGGAAGTGGGGGGGAATCAGAGTATGCTGGGAGTGAGGTGCTTTTCTTTTTTTTTTTTTTTGAGACAGGGTCTCCCTCTGTCACCCCAGCGGGGGCTTCATCATTTCTCACTGCAAACTCCTGGGCTCAAGGGATCCTCCTGCCTAAGCCTCCTGAGCTGGGACTACAGGCACCCACCATAACAGCTGCCTAATTTTTCTACTTTTAGTAGAGACAGGGTCTTGCTCTTGCTCAGGCTGGTCTTGAACTCCTGAGCTCAAGGGATCCTCCTGCCTTGACCTCCCAGAGTGCTAGATGCCATTTTAAATGGTGTAAGATCCAGGGAGTTCCAGGTGATCTACACTTTGAAAAGGTGTCGGTGCAAAGGGATGGGGTGCTCCGGCGAGACTGACCGTGCCAGCCGCCTTTGAGTTGTAAGGCTCCCACTGGGAGGTCAGCAGCTTTGGATGTGTTTAACAATGCCTGGCAGCTTCTGGTGCCCACAAGGAGGCAGAGGGCAAAGGGGAGATGCCCCGTACCTGCCCCAACACTCAGCGGCTCAGGGGACCAGCACCACAACAACGAGGGGCTGGTGATTAGAGGGGCTCTGGGAAAAGGGTCCTGTCTCATGTCAAAAGTGGCCTGTGGTCAAGGAGGCCTTTGGGGCAGACTTGTGACCTTCATGGAGCCAGTGGATAGGGGCTTAGGGTATAGGAGCTGAGCTGCCCTGTCCTCCTAGCCAGACAGCAACCTGTTGAGAATGGGCTCTCCCTCTGGGGCTCAGTCTTCACGAGGCTGCCCCAGGTGGAGGCAGGTTAGAGGTGACAAAATATAAAAGTAGCATCCCTGTCGTCTTCTTGGTGAATTCCCTGGCTCTGAGCAAGGCTTGCTCAGAAAGAAGAGATAAAGATGGCTGCAGAGGCTTTGCTCTCTTCCTCCCTCCTGTCACAATCCAGAAAACATTCTCTGGGAGGCCTTGAAGACTGAGCTCAGGAAATGGGGGCCTGGGAGCACCTGCCAGGACTCTCCATGGGGTGAGGGGCAGCTGCTCTGGGGTCAGAACCCCCAGCTTGGGTTTTCTGAAAGCAAAGCAAACTGAACCTCCTCTCAAAGACCCCACCCATGGATGTGGCCAGGCAGCCACAGGGGGAAAAACCCATTTTCCAAATGCTAGGGAAGCCTCATACTAAAGCGCTCATTCAAGACCGTCACTGGGCGCAGCAGCAAGGACGCAGCCACGTACACCGGGAATGGCGGGCTCGGATCTGGCCCGGGCCTGCCCAGCAACGACAGCTACAACCAAAAAATAGCAGGGCGCTGTGGCGGGCACCTGTAATTCTAGGTACTTGGGAGGCTGAGGCAAAAGAATTACTTAAGCCCAAGAATCGGCACCCTACCGAGGGCAACAAAGTGAGACTCTGTCTCAAAAAAACAAAAAAACAATTGATGTTGGCGGGGCACCTGGACTATTACCAGCCTCTCCCACATCAGGTGCCTGGGCCAGCCCTCCCCACCTGCCCTGTCCACATATGCTCCTCACACCCAGGCTGGGCCTACAAGTTCTCCACGTTCTCTCCCTAGGCCCTGGGGCACAGTGCCTACGCTGTGAGAGTTAGGGACCTGAGCAGCACACATGAGGAGCTAGGGCCACAGCTGGGTTCTCACACACCTGCAGACCAAAAGGCTCCCCACCCCCACAGGAGACATCTCTAGGTCTCCTATCTCTCCCCCACAGGCCACTTTTCTAGTCCCTTCAGGCTGTCTGGAACTTAGCCCCCCACCCCTGAGGTCAGGGGGCACTGCCACAGAGGGGAGGCCTCTTCCTGTCACTAGCCTGGAAAGTATGGCAGCCCCCTCCCCAGCATCAAATATTCATTAAGAAGCAACTCCAGGGCGGCGCCTGTGGCTCAAAGGGATAGGGCGCCAGTCCCATATGCTGGAGATGGTGGGTTCAAACCCAGCCTCGGCCAAAAACCACAAAAAAAAAAGAAGCAACTCCAAACACAGAGGCTGCTTACCCTGGCCCTGGCCCTGGGGACTTGAGCTAAAAATAGCCAGGAGGTTGAAGAAGAGTGTGGACAGGGGAGGCAAGCTGGGAGCAGGCAGAGGGGCCCACCTGGCACATCTGGAGGGGCCATGTGCCCATGCATGCTCGCCACATGGTACACGTGTGCCCTGAGCCCTGGCCTGTGCTCATATGTGTAGTCCCCAAGGGATAGCTAGCTGCAAATCCCTCTGGGGGCCCGGACTGCTCTCTGCCCCAGAGGCTATTTTTATGGACATCAGTGAGCTACAGGACAGCTCAGTGAAGACTCAAAGACTGTCTGGAACAGACCCCACACTGAGGGACTGGTCACTACTCCCTCCATTTTAAAATACACCTGACTCACCCCTGCTGGGGCTGTAGGGGACAGGCAGTCTGGGGGCCTGGTGCTGGTCATAAAGAGCTGAGGCCACCACTGGGCACTGACCCTGTGTGCGCTGCAAGTCCCACCTGCCCAGCACGCCTGGTGAGGATGGCCCTTTCCCATCCTCCAGAAGGAAGAGGCAGTGTCTCACCTGAGGTCACAACCTGGGGCCTTATGTGAGGTGTAGCTTCAGCACAGACCTACACAGCTTTTAGAAGGAACACAGTGCCTCAAGACCTTGTCCTCCCTCTGCCTCCTGGCCTCAGCTGTTGCTCCGTCACAGGTGTAAGGGTGGGAGGATAGCTTATGTACAGGTGTCTGGATGATGTCCACCAAAGAGCCTATTCCCAGCCTTCTAGAACCTGTCATGAAGTGCTCAGAGCCCCAGCTTTGGGCTTTGGGCTGATGTGGCTGCAGGCCAGGCAGAGGCACCCCTTGGTCAGGGCTGGCCTGAGCCATTCCAGGCAGCTGGTGCTCCCTGGAGTCCCTGTCTGTGCTGTTTGAGTGACAGTCTCTTTAGAGGCCCCTGCTCCTGTGGGCTGAGGAACCTTTTGTAGGGGGCCAGTATGCCCGCCCCGTAGGCCCACTGCAAAAGCATCAGCAGCAGAGGTGGCCACTTCTCCTGACCAGGGTGGGGCTGGGGGGAGGGGAAGTCTGCTTCCTATGTGGAAGGAAGGTCCTCCCCTCAGCCTTCCCCCAGTGCAGGGGGCCTTTGTCAGGGGTGAGGCCCCAGGGTCTCTACTTGGGGTGCCACCTGAGGGCAGTGAGGGGCCACACGTCATCCTGGGCATGTGTGGCCAAAGGAGCTTTTAGAAGCACTTTGTGTCTGAGAACTCACCCCAGGTGGGATGATGCTGCCCCGCAGGGTGAGCACTTTAATCTGCTTTCTTCTTTTGTTTAGCCAAGGATAAACTTTTGGAATAATCTTTTAATTGTTTAATTTAGGAAATTCAAGTATTACTAGAGTGCAGAATGTTCGTTCCTAGGGAGCTTCATGCCTCCTTTGGCCATTAGTGAGGGAAGCCCTGCCCCCTCCACCCCCTCCAGCCCCACCTTGTTGCCCATGAGAGTGACTCAGACTAGCACAGTCATGACGGATGCTTCCTGATCCAGTGTCACGCTCCCTTTTCCCTTTGGATGTGTTTCGCAGGGAGCCTGTCTTGTGACAGGAAAAGGCCAGACTCCTCACCTGCTGCTGTCACCTGATTGGTTAGTGATCGGGAACTTCCAGCAGCCCCTGAGTCCTACGTCCTCTAGAGCCAGGGGTATGGGAAAGACTCGGCCCTCCCCTACCAGCCTAGCTCTCTTATCTACCTGCGCCCAGATTCTTCCTCTACCCATCTTTGATTTTTCCATCCCATGGAAACCTTTTGAAGATCCCCTGTGTCCAGACAGCTCTGCACTTGCTGCTTTGCGGCCCTGGTAGGCAGCTCTCTAGACACTGCCTTGGCCCGGCCAGCTGCGGAGGGCGAAATCCTACCTGGGTGCACTGAGCTGCTCACGTTCTTCCCTCCCCAGAGGTTTACAGAGGGGTCTGCTCAGGGCCAAGCCCAGGGCCCCTGTCTATCCCCAGGGTGAGCACCGCCAGCCCTGTGGGAGGGTGGCTGAGCAGGAGAGGGTACAGTGGGAAGAGAGGACACCCCACCTAGACTCAGGGGCTGCCTTAGAAGGTGAGTTGGCAGGGGAGGGGGCCTGGAAAAGTCGCTGGGCCCAGACCTGGGCTGGGCCACAGGACTGAGAGGCTTGTCCTTGGGGCACACTCATGCCCGGTGTACCTGGATCAGTGCTTTCTCCACAGGATGATGGAGGGCCCTGGCCAAGGCCCTCTTAGGCCAGACACACTTCTGAGTGCTGTGCTCAAAGGTACAAAAGTACGTACGGGGAAGAAATAAAACCCGCACCCCGTCATGGCCAATAGGAGACTTGGTACTGCTGGGTGGGATGGAGAGGGTATGTCTAAGCCGAAGCATGCTGAGCCCTCCAGTCACACCTTGGTCGCCCCTACCAGCTCCTGTTCAGCACTTAGACCAGCAGTTCTCAACCTGTGGGTCGTGACCCCTTTGTAATAATAAAAATACATCGCGGCATTAGGAAGGTTGAGAACTACTGACTTAGATGGTCTGAGCCCTTTAGAATTGGTTGGGGATGGATGGCACCTGTGGCTCAGTGAGCAGTGCTCCGGCCCCATATACCGAGGGTGGCAGGTTCAAACCCGGCCCCGGCCAAACTACAACAACAACAAAAAAAAAAATAGCCGGGGCGTTGTGGCAGGCGCCTGTAGTCCCAGCTACTCAGGAGGCTGAGGCAAGAGAATCACCTAAGCTCTGGAGTTGGAGGTTGCTGTGAGATGTGACACCACGGCACTCTACCGAGGGTGACAAAGTAAGACTCTGTCTCTACAAAGAAAAAAAAAAATAGAATTGGTTGGGGACAGATGATGCCAGTGTTCATTGAGCAAAAAACCCAGAAGTTTGAATCTTTAGGTTTAAAGACCACGCCAACTTAGAATTAAGACTTGGCTGGCCAGTACCTCATGCCTCTAATCCTAGCATGAGAGGCCAAGGTGGGAAGGATCCCTTAAGCTCAGGAGTTTGAGACCAGCCTGAGCAAGAGTGAGACCCTGTTTTTAGTAAAAATAGAAAAGCTAGCTGGGTGTCATGGTGGGTACTTGTAGTCCCAGCTACTCAGGAGGCTGAGGCAAGAGAATTGCTTGAGCCCAGGAGTCTGAGGTAGCTGTGTGCTAGGCTGACATCAGGGCACTCACTCTAGCCGGTGATGGTGACAATTGCTTGTTTGATATACATTTGTTTGATTGCTCAGTCAAGCATTCATTATTCATTCAACAAATGCCTCCTGGGCCCCTACTGTGACCCAGGCACTCTGCCAGGGCAGGACAGGGCAGGATGGACTCTTTGGAGACACAGAGTTGGCACACACAGGGCAGAGGCGTGCAGTGAGCATGCAGCTCTGGCTCAGGCCTAGCTGGTGGTGACGCTCAGCAAGTGGCAGTTGTGGCAGTTATCATCTATATTGCCATTGTTAGAGACAACCATGTCCACATGGGAGCAGGGCTTACGCAGGGCCCCCCAGGGGCTGAGGAGCCCTGTGCCCATGAGAGGGGCTCCCTGGAGGCCCTCCAGCCGGGGAGGGAGCCCCCTGAGCCTGCTTCCCCCTTTGTGGCCTCTGCTGTCCCTGCCTCTGCAGCAGCCTCCTACTGGCCTTCACACAGGGGGATTTTTTGGCCATAGGCAGGAGTAGTTCCTTCAGGGTCTGAGCCAGTGCTGCCTGGGAGGGGAATCCCTGGCAAGGACCTCATTTAAGCCTTCTAACTGATTTCCGCTGTGCAGTGAGTCCCAGTGGGTATAGCAGAATTAATCAACCCAGGCCTGTGGCTCCTAGGAGCAGGCCTCAGTGGACAGGCCTGCTGAGGTCTGGATCTCCCAGTGGAGCTGTTCCCTGGGGACTCAGTTGGTTGTGGGGAAGGGGTCCTGGTGCTGAGCTCACCCTTGCCCAGGCCCAACAGGCCTCTTCCTACCAGTGCCCCTCCCCAGACTATGCTGAGCATCCCAGGTAATCAGAAGAACTTTTAATTGCTTTTGCGATTGTCCCAAGATCCCTCTTGTCTGGCATTATGTGGGAGAAGGCGCACCACGTGGCTTTCCAATTAAGAAGATCTGTGTCCGCCTGCGGCTCAGGGAGCAGGGCGCCGGCCCCATATACCTAGGGTGGTGGGTTCAAACCCAGCCCCGGCTGGACTGCAACCAAAAAATAGCCGGGCGTTGTGGCAGGTGCCTGTAGTCCCAGCTGCTCGGGAGGCTGAGGCAGGAGAATCTCGGAAGCCCAAGAGCTGGAGGTTGCTGTGAGTCCTGTGACGTCATGGCACTCTACTGAGGGCAGCAAAGTAAGACTCTGTCTCTACAAAAAAAAAAAAAGAAGAAGAAGATCTGTGTCCCTCAGGCTTATAGGAAGTTGTTTTATCACCACTGGCAACCCTCTTTGTACCAGGCGCCCATTAATTACAAAAAGGACAAGCTATTGATTTTACCAAGGGTGGAGCTTAGTCACTTGTCGTCCATGCCATGTTCCAAATGTGTGTTCGCAAAGCATAGAAAATGCAAAATGGAAAACATTTGGTTTGTAGCGTTAGGCTCTGAAAGCCACAGGCTCCCCCTGCAGTGGAAGAGAATCCAGAAGGCAGCACTTGTCAGGAAGCACTTGGAGGGAGGGAGGGAGAGACTCAGACCCAGGCCCAGACCCAGTCCCAGACCTGGAACCTCCAGGCAGAAGGGAGCAAGGGGCTTTGTACCCAGGAGTGAGAACACCCTCACTGTGTCCACAGAGGCCCTGCTGGCTTAGAGTGACCCCAGGACATCTGGTCCTCTCCCCAGGGCAGTGCCTCCATGGGCAGAGGCACAGCAGTAGGGTGTGTCCCTGGAGTAGCCACCAGGCTCCGGGAGTGTACTTGGCCTCTGAGGTCATTTGTAAGGACAGTCACCCCAAAGACACACATGCACACAAGCATGTACATGCATATATGTGAACACATGATGTGGGAGCTGCCAGGCACTGCAGGAAGCACTTGCCGGGGGAGGGGGGACCTGGCCCTGGGAAGGCGGCCAGCACATCCAAGGCCATACAGCTGGATCCATGGGGCCCAAAGTCCTGCTCCTCACCACCCTCCACCCCTTCCACAAGGCTGGCAGCCACGAGGTGCCTCCAATACCCTCTGTCACCTCTTCTTTCTCCCTGGCATGAGTATGGTATCCCCCTGAGGCTTGGGAGGAGCCTGCCCTGGGCCCAAGCTGGTGTTCCTGGTGCACAGCCCCTCCCCCACCAGCAGCTGCCCGTCCCTGGAAGGAACAGTGACTTCTCTGGAGAGGCTCTTTCCTCCCCACCCCCACTCCTCCATTAAAAACAGCAGCAGCCAACAACTTATGTATTTATTTACTTTGCCTGCTGAAGGGAGACGGCTGCAAGGAGGCGAGGAGGCAGTTGGGTCATGGGTGGGGAGCCATCTGTCTCCTTCTGTTAGCTCCCCACCAGAGAGCTGTTCATCAGAACTCATGGGCTGGGAGGCAAAATGCAGCCCCCGCCCCCGCCCCCCTCCCGGTGAGCCTGCCATTGTGTAGAGAAATTGCCCTGCTCTCTCTGCTCTGTCCCGGCTCCCCAGGGGAGAGCAGGTGTCCTTGGCTGCCTGGCATTCCCCTACCCTTGACTCCTCGCTATAAACTTCTACCTGGAAGGACACCCCTCCTGGGAACTAGAGGAAGAAGGCTGTCTGTTCTGTCTTGGGGTGGCAGCACCAATAGGGTAGGTGCCTGGCGTGAAGTTGAGGCGAAAGGGGCAGAACAGGACTCTGAGAGCTCAGAACGTTCCCCTCAGGGCACCATCCCCAGGGACAGGAGAAGAGCGATGGGCCCTCAGTCAGCTGGCTCCTTCCTCCCAGGTTCTTAAGGTGTTTTGGCCAATCCTGGCACATCTGTCGGCAGGTGGCATGAGCTCTGTCTGGGGGCAGATACCAGCTGACAAGCGCACTGTGAACATTAAACATGAGACACACCAGAGTAGCCGTGGGCCAGGGTGAGCTACCAACTTCTCCCTCCACCCGGAGTTGACCACTAGAATGACCCACACTTCAGCCCCTGCCCTTTGGCATCACATGTAACTGACCAGGTGGGAGAAATGTCCAGAGCCTTTCATGTACTTGTCTGGGATAGTGTGGTGGGGGGCAACACCCTGGACAAGGGGAGGACCTGCTCAGCAAGTTCCTAGGCTGTGTTGCCACAGGTACACCTACAGCCGGGCTGGGACAAGGGGAGGCCCCCCACCAGCACCCCTTGTGACGTGTGTCCTGGCACCTCACTCATGCTGTTGTCCTTACTCACAAAGGAGGCTTCTTTGTTTCCTTGGGGAGGAAGTACGGGGTGATAGCATCCCTTGCTGGTGTCCCTGGAGATCTGGAGGACATGCTGGTCATGGTAAACCTGGGCCCTGGCAGCCACGCTTTCACCTCACTGCTCCAGTAGCTGTGTGGGGAGCCACGTGGCCTGGAGCTTGGGCCAAATGGAAGGCATGGTCTTTGTCTTCTCCACTAGAGCTCCTGCAGCTGTCTCAGGCTCCAGCAGGGAAGGAGGGTTTCTTCACCTGGTGGCTGCACGGCCCCACCTGTTCCCTCCACAGCAGTTCCCACAGATGGGCTGCAGGGTCCTCCCTGGAGGGTCGCCTTTCCTATGCACCATGGAGACCCTGGAGGTCACTGCTTCCCCCCTTTCCTGCTAGAGGGTCCCACCCGAAAGCTTCTCAGCATAGAGCGACCTGGGGTGCAGCTGAAGTGCTGCTTATCTTTTCTGTACTTGGGGCAAGTCACTCCGCCTCTCTGTGCTTTACTTCCTTGTGGTACGAGGAACCACTAATAAGCTTGGTGCTGTTTCTGGTTTGTTGTGACAACTCTAACATGCCTGGAGCGGGGCCTGAGTGCAGGGGGACTGGCTTGATGCCTGCCACTCACTGACAGCTGGTTGCCCAGAGAAGGTCCCCTCATTGCCCCAGTCCAGCCCTGAATTTACCCTGAGTGCACAGCTCCTGGGAGGGTGGGAGAGGGCTCTGCCCTGCAACGACGCTTCCTGGAGGCCTGAGGTTGGTCAGTACTCGTGTGCTTGAGTGCTGTGGACAGTTCACTGGGGCAGTAGAGGGCCAAGGTCATGTTTCTGGTAGAGGGTCGAGAGCTGTGGGCAACCGCATGTATCCCACTGCCAGGCAAGCACAGAGGCCAGATTTAGCCTCAGCACCAGGTCATTAAGAGATTCCTGATCCAGTGCCACGAGTGGCATGGCAGGGATAAGGGCTGTCCCAGGCCCCAGAGGTTCTCATCTGTTTTGCAGGTCACCCCATGGGCAAAGCCAAGCTGTGTGTTTGGGGCCCGGGTCCCAGCTCACACTTATGAGTGGACCAGTGTCTCAGGTATTGTTCTGGGTTAGCCGTTAGGACAGCCACGGGGTGGGGGTGTTCAAATCGCTCCTGTGCTGCAGCCTGTACACAAACAGGGTACTGCACACGGTCCCTCAGCGCTGCCCACAGCCCTCTCTCTGGAGATCATCTGTGCCCTGGGAAGGGCGGAGGGGCTAGATTTCCTGAATCTGCAGCTGCCCTCACAGGCCTACCTGGGTTTTTCCTTTTCTTGCTTTTTAATTATGGCAAAGTTCAAATACATACAAAAGTAAAGAGAAGGAGGATTCCCAGGTAGTTATCAACTCAGAGCTGCTCTCATTTACCTGTGGCCCTGACCGCCTCCACCCACCCGCCGACTTGCAAGCAAATTCCCAGACGTCATATGGTCACCTCTGACTGTCTCAGTGTGCGTCTTACCAGACAGGGTCTCTGTCAATGTGTCCTTGGCCTATTCTTACGGTGGCCTGACCTCCATAGAGTAGACCTGGGCAGCCCTTTACCCCAACAGGCCCCTGGGTCAGGCTCCTACACAGTTCACATGTCATTCCTGTTGGACTAGAAGATTCCTAGGATTCCCAGCCTCCTGGAGCCTGGCGTGAGAAGTCTTCTTAGACCACTCACACTGTGATCACAGAGTGCCTCAAACCAGATGGTTTATAAACAGAAACTTAGTTCTCATGTTCTGGAGGCTAGGAAGTCCAAGACCAAGGTGGTGGTGACATGTGGTGTTTTACAGATGACGTCTTCTCATAGTGTCCTCATGTGGTGGGAGGGGCGAAGGGTCTCTCTTCCTCCTTCATAAGGGCACTGATCCCCTTCAGGAGGGTTCCACCCCCATGACCTATTCGCCTCCAAGTGCCCTCACCTTGGTGACTGGGATTTTAGCATGTGTATTTGCGTGGCACAGGCATTCAGACCAACCAGAAGAGACCCCAAAGGTCAGGCAGCTGACCCCTCTACCCCCATAGTGGGTCATTTGCCACTCATGGCAGCCACCATCCACTGAGACCATCCCAGTGGGGGCTGGGGCCTCACCTGCTGCTCGCCTCCACAAACCTGGGAGGATGGGCTCTTCTCCCCATTCTACAGATGAGCAAACTGAGGGGAAGGGTGATAAGGAACTTATCTCTGATGATCTCTGCCCTTTGCCAGTCCCCTGGGGTCTGACCAGGTAGGGGAGGTGACGGCTGTTGCTAGTGGTGGACAACCCTGGGTACCTTCTGTGTCTCATCAGCTGGACTGTCAGTTCCCCCAGGATGGGTGCCCGGGTGCCCAGTGTGCAGCAGCATGTGGGGATGCTCCCTCCACATGTGTGGGCTGAACAAGTCAGGGCTTAGTCGCTGGAGCAGAGAGAGTACCTAGTTTTATTTAATTCAGGGAGTGTTTCTACTACCTCTTTGTGCGCCTGCACCAGGATTTAGGAGGGCACCCACCACACCAAACCTTTCCCTTTCTGTAAACCACAAAGAGTTCACACCTCTGTACCGTGCTGTTCACCCATTTAAAGAATACAATTGAGTGGTTTTCAGAAGATTCATAGACTTGGGCAACCATCACCACAGTCAGTTTTAGCAAATCTTATCACCCCTTAGCCATCACCAGTGCCCTCAACCCCCACAGACCCTGGCAACCACAAATCCCCTTTCTGTGTCGATGGATTTGCCCATTCTGGACATTCCTGTAAGAGGCGTTTCTTTGTGACTGGATTCTTTCACCATCTGTGTTGTTTTTTAATGACCAATGTTGAACCTTGGCTCCTGGGAGGAATCTGGCAACCACCACCCTGTGAAGTGGGCATTGGCCCGTGTCACAGAAGCAGAATGTAGGTGAATTTTGTGTGAGGCCACAGGATCAGTAAGTGGTGAGCCTGGATTCAAATCCGCTGACCACCCTCCTGTGCTGGCCCCAGAGGAAGCCCGACCAGTTTCTGGGCAGAACAGAAAGGCCATTGCAGGAAGGATGTGCAGTGTGGCCCCTTCTGGAGGCCAGCAGAGTTCTGTCCAGGGCTGGCAAGGCCAGCTGTGAGGACACACGTGGCACGCTTTTGGCAGAAGAATATGGGTACTAGTTGCCTTTCAGCCAACCCCACGATGGTAGCGGGGTTCCTTAGGAAAAGGGGTCCCTGCCTGACTCAGTTTGGAAATGCCTGAATTGAATAAAGCTAAATAGATTTATTTTACTTTGGGATCTCCAGACCCTGATTCCAGTGTGCATTGCTTATTGTAAGAGGCTGTTTAATGTGTAGGTTGCAAACCTACGTGGGCACAGACCACCAAAAAGGATTCGTTTTCCCCTAGAGTCGAGGAAATAGAGGCCAGGGGAGGCCCGGAGACCACCGAGTCCCCCATGCCTGCCACAGGACTGTGATTGTAATGATGACATCACTGGAGCAGTAATGAGCCCCTGCTGGAGAAGAGCAGCCAGTGTGGGAGGAGAACTCAGTGGGATCCGTGTCCTGGGCACAGCCACCCTTCCTCAGCCCCTCCCCAGATCCCTCCCTGGCCTTGGACAGGCCATTCCTGTTGGCCATCCAGGACACCTGTGATGGCGTCAACTCACAAAACCATTTACCACCTCTCCCTTGGCCCCTGGAGAGTGCTTGGCTGGTGGCCCAGGTACTTGAGGGCAGTTCCTTGCCAACCTTCCACATCTGCATATTCACATCAGGCAGGACCTGGTTCTGGTGGCCTGGACAGAGGGCTCCCCTCTCCACCTGGCTGCCTTTTCCTGAGCCTGGCCCACACACTTTTCCTACGAGGATTCTTTTTCTTTCCAAGCCCTCAGCAGAGAGGTGCCAGGCTCTCCGACTGAGAGGAACCTTGCTGCCTCCTTGTTTGGTTGCTCTCAGCCCTGGGCTGTCTCCCAGGGCCACAGTTGCTCTAAAGCCAGCACAACTCAGCCCCTAGCCCCACCAGGCTCCAACTCCCCATTTCCCAGCTCTGGGACCCCACACTCATGCCGTAGGGTTTACTCTACCCACTCAGGAAGCTGGGCTATGGGCCGCTGCTACTCTGCTGGGAGCTGCAAATTTTCTCCCCACATACCAAGCAAATTCCCCAGGGAAGGGGTGGGAGAAGAAAAAGCTCCTGCTGTCCTATCCTGTTGGTGTTAACCTCGCATTCTTGGCCACCTTGGATGTCCCCCCCCTTGGGGCAGGGCCCTGCCACATCAAGTGTGGTCCATAGGCCAGCAACATGAGATTACTCTGGAGCTTGTTAGAAATACAAGCCCTGACTCCCAGACCCACTGGGTCAGAATCTGCCTTTACAGGTTCCCAAGATTTATACGTGCATAAAAGTTTGAAAAGCCTGGATCTAGAGCATTCTGCCTTGGTGTGCGCAGAGGCCTTCCACTAAACCCAGTGGGGTGTGGCCATAACTTCCTGCTCCCACCCCATCAGTAGCAGGAGCTGGCTCTGAGCCTCCAGCCCCCAGGAAGCCCAGGGGTCTTGCACCCTCAGAACTGCTGCTGAAACTGAGAAAGTACACTTTTTCCCTGGGCTGTTTCAGTTCAAATTGTATAGCCTCAAATTTTATTTTTTGAAAAGTCAGCCAGAGATTAAACCAAAACAGCAGGAGGGATTCTTCAAGAAAGTGTCTTGGAAAAGCTACCACTTTTCCTGTGAGTACTGAGGACTCTTCAAATGGGAACCTGAAGGAGCAGCTTCCTGTTTCTTTAAAATCCCAAATGTTCCATTGGCTCCAGGCAGGCAAGGTTTTGACAGTTTACACCTGGTGATATTTAGAGAACACTTTTGGCGAAAGCTGAGGGGAGGAAATATTTGGTATAACTTGACATTACATCCTCTGGCTGGTTGTTCTTTCATTTGCCAATATACCATTTGTCTATAAAACACTTAGGCCTAAAAATAGTTGTGGGAGTTTAGTGTCATTGTGGATGAAGGGCAACTGCCCCATTTTTTTGGCTTTCATACACCCTCAAAATGTCTCAACGAAATGTCATCCAAAGGAATTAGCTCATTAAACCTGCATTACCAGCCAGGATGGGACCAGACAGAACTTTGCAATTGGACAAATGGGGCCTCGGAAGTGACCACCTATTACTACTTCTGGGGCAGCATCTGCCCAGGGCTACAAGACTTATTAGCTGCCAAGCCTGGCCACTCTGTGAAAGGGGGTGCCTTTCATAATCCCAGCAGGTCACAAGTCATGAGCTAGGACCATCCTGGGCAAATACCTGTCTTTGGCCAAATCCAGGCTGGTCAGTTGGCTCCACCCTTGTATATCTTAAGCAGCAGAAGATTCGGGGGGCTGCTTCCTGAGCGTCTGCATAGCCCAGGGTGTGATGATGGGGCTCCCCTCTCACAAAGCTGGCCCTAGTGCTCCTGGTTCAGGGTACTTGCCTTCTCAAGCTCACACCCCTACTTCCCTTTGGGGCAAACCAGAATTCCTAGGAGTGGAGCAGACACGCCGCCATGTCCCTAACCTGCCTGTTTCTGTGTCATCCGCAGCCTGAGACCGAGGATGAGAAGAAGCGCTTTGAAGAAGGCAAAGGGCGATACCTGCAGATGAAGGCAAAGCGGCAGGGCCAGACAGAGCCTCAGCCCTAGACCCTGCTCCCGCCACCAGGCCTCGAGCTGTGGCAACAGACCCAATGTCCTATCACTTAGAAGTTACCCCCTTGGCCAAAAACCCAATTCACATTGAGAGCTGTTGTTGTGTGAAGTATTCGTATTGCAGTGTTAATCTATACTCTCTCCTGAAAACCTACACACCAAAGCTTTATTTATATCATTCCAATGTAAATGCTACACAGTATTGCCCCACATGCGGGAAGCGTTCCACGAAAGCTCTAGGGATACTTCCGCGTGCACTGTAAGGTGTGTGAAGAATCCAGCACCTCTAATAAAGCTGCTGTCTGGCTGGGCCCATGCATCTTGGGTGGTCATTTGTCTTGGGGGGCTGTTTTCCCACTGGGCATGGAATGAGGGGGTGTGGGGGCTCTTGCATGTGGCCTCAGCCCTCCATTACTATTCCCGTGAGCTCGCTGCCATACTGGGCCCCACCCCTCCCAGTACCCGCTCCTGTATGTCCCCAGAACCTCAGGTGCAGCCATACTGATTCATGTCTGGCTGGAGAGATGAACCAGGGCCTTCCTGTAGGGCCCAGGTTCCACATCCTGGTCCCAGAGCCCCTACCCTGCTCCCAGGACCTCAAGAGGCAGCCTGGACCCTGAGGGGTGTGGACTCGGGCACACCACTTCCCTACTGTCTGGCTTGTGCAGGTGCCAGCTCTGAGCCTGTGGGGTTCTCTCATGAACACACAGGGCTCTGATGTGTGGGAAGAACCCAACATGGCCTGGCCTGAGGACAGGTGGGAGCCCCACGCTGGCCTCTGCTGCTCCTCACCAGAAACTGCTCAGACACCCCAGCTAGAGCCTAGGACGCTGTGCCTGATGTGGAAACTCCCCCAGAGTGGCCGAGAGTTATTGGGAAGTGAGGGGGGGGTCAGAGGAACAGTGTGCGTCAGTGCTATTGGAGTGAACCTGTATGTGTGCATGTCTGTGTTGCTGTGTGGTGTCACTGGTAACATACCTGCCACTGCAGGTGTGTGTGTGGTGTGCCGGCACCTGTGTGTATGGGTTTACATGTGTATCTGGTTCAGCAGCGTCAGGGCAGATTAGCAGCCAAGTCCACTGCAGGGGCCAAGACCCCACCTGAATGTTCCTGGCTGAGAAAGGCCCCCCCATGAAGCACACCCTGAGTTGGCACCTGGGAGAATGTTCCAATAGGCTCATCCCTTAACCCCAAACATCCGTCCAGTTGCTTAGAGAAGACCAGCCTGCCAACAGCTGAAGCCTCACTGCCCAAGGCTTCCTCGGGCCCCTGGAGAGAGAACTCAGCTCCAGATGTACAAAAACACTTGCCAAGAGCTTTGGAATCTGTCTCAGACCCCAGTCCCAGCTGATGGGGTTATTTCCGGCCTGGGAGCAGGGGAAAGGAACAAGCCCAGCCACCCACCCCGCTCCTTCGCCCCCAGCTCTACCCAGGACCCAGGCCAGTCAAACCAAGGTCTGGAACCCAAAGCTGGCCATGCATCCCATGGGCTCACCAAGGAGGGCCCCCAAGGAGGGTTTGAGGGCTCCCTCAAACCTCTACATTCTTCATAAGAAGGGGGGCCCTGGCATCAGGCTCCCTCGTTCAGTCCTGATTAGCACTTATCCATGTGCCTTGGAGCAAACCTGGTACCTAAAAGCTATCCCTCCAAGTTCGTGAGGCAATTAGCACCAGACACCCTCCTCCACAGCCAGCTGAGGCCAAGGCAGAGGCACATAGAGGCACTGGGACAGGCAATAGTGGGTGAGCTGATCTGGTGGGGATAAAAATTGGGGCCACAGGTCCCAGGGCAGGTGACTCTTGATGGCCAAATTGCCTGTGACCTGGAGACACTTCACCATAGAAATGCCACACTAGGGGTGGGCAGGTGGCTCATGCCTGTAATCCTAGCACTCTGGGAGGCTGAGGCAGGTGGATAGCTTGAACTCAGGAGTTCAAGACCAGCCTGAGCAAGAGTGAGCACCCGTCTCTACTAAAAAAAAATAGAAAAAACTAGCCAGACCTGGTGGTGTATGCCTACAGTCCAGCTACTCATGGAAGCTAAGGCAAGAGGATGGCTTGAACCCAGGAATTTGAGGTTGCTGTGATCTATGATGCCATGGTACTCTAGCCAGGGGCAACAGAGTGAGACTGTCCAAAAAAAATACCATGCAAGAATACAGCCACCCTGTGCCAGCCTCCCACTGCTGGTAGCCTGTGTATAGTGTATAGCCAGGGCTGGGGAGTGGGGGTGGGGGCAGCTGGCCTGTCCATGGGGAACCCTGGGAGTGCCGAGGGCCCTGACTGCCCAGAAGCCACAGGGAACATGAAAGTGTTCCCCACAGCCCCACACAGCCCCGCTTCCCCCTTGTTATTGTGGAATCTTACTCTGCACTTTACTTAGGACTGACCCTAAGGCCACTCTGAGGCCCCTCCTAGCTGCTCAGGGAGTTGGGGTGCCAGAGCCAGGCTTTGGAATACTTAGGGCAGCCCAGCCCTGCCTGGTCCAGACACACACCAGGCAGCTATCTGGGTCTCATCCTGGTTAGGTGCCCAATGTCCCCCAAACACAGGCTGCCTACTCAGAGACTCTTCCCTGCTGTGGAAAAAGAAGGGCTGAGTAGCCTGAGTGGCCCCAGAAGCCTCGTGCCCACTGTGCCTGTGGTCAGGGACTTTTTTTTTTTTTGTAGAGACAGAGTCTCACTTTACTGCCCTCGGTAGAGTGCCATGGCGTCACACAGCTCACAGCAACCTCCAGCTCTTGGGCTTATTTGATTCTCCTGCCTCAGCCTCTGGAGTAGCTGGGACTACAGGCGCCCGCCACAATGCCCGGCTATTTTTTTGTTGCAGTTCAGCCAGGGCTGGGTTTGAACCCACCACCGTCGGTATATGGGGCCGGCGCCCTACTCACTGAGCCACAGGCGCAGCCCGGTCAGAGACTTTCTAGAGATAGGCATGACCCTCCACCCCAAGGGAGGCTAAGATGCCAGCTGCACTTTCTCATGAGTTGAAGGGTCCCCAAACGCCCCATCAAGAGGCTGGAAGGTCTCCCCAGTCCATAGGGGACAGCCTCGGCCCGCTAGACTGGGCGGTTCAGGGTGCTGGGCTGCAGATTCTGGCCTCTCCCAGCTGCCTGGTGTGGTCAGAGCTTTCCAGAGAGCATTTCCGAGCCCGGGGGGTAGGGGCAACCACCGGGCATCCCGTGATCCACTCCTCATGGACCCCAAGGCCCAAGCAGAAGTTTGAATCGTTAAGCTGGCCGGCCTTGCCTCTCCTGCCCCACCTCCTGACTGAGGCCCAGTTCCTAGAAGACGCTGGTCCAAAGGCTCCGCTCCCTCTCCACGCCCGCCCCAGTCGCTCACCTTACATGTGGCTTCCTCTGGGATGGCCTTCCGGAACCCCTACCCTAGCCCCCTCTCCCCGCCCCCTCGGGTCCGCGATCCCCCCGAGCTCAGGAGGTTTTCCCCAGATGGTATCGGAGTGGGGCCGACCCAAGACGGGAGCTAGGGGTCGCGGCGGCAGACCCCTAGAGCTGGTGGCAGGGGAGGATAGAGGGGGCTGCAGACTGACAGACTGGCAGACGGACAGACGGACGCGGCCGCGGGCCTCCGAGCGGCCGGGGGCGGGGCAGAGGCGCCGGATGGAGGCATGCGCCCTGCCCGCCCCCCGCCCCCGGCCGCCGGGGAGCAGCCAGCCGTGAGGAGCCAGCCGAGCCGCGGGAGCGGATAGCGGCGGCAGAGGCGCCTAGGGAGGGAAGGAAGGCTGGGAGGAGGGAAGGGAGGAGGGAGGGGCGGCAGGCCGCGCCAAGGGGAGGGAGGGGCGGCAGGGCCGAGCCGAGCCCAGCGGAGCGCGCCGGCCACCGGTGGCGGCCGCCAGCATGCCCTGGCCCGCGGGCCGCTCTGCCACCAGCCATCCCCGCGGCCCTCGGCGGCCCGCGCTCGGCCGGGGGTCGCGGGAGCCTGAGCCGCAGCCGGAGCCGGAGCCGGAGGCGGCAGCCGCGAACAGGAGCCCCGGGCGCCCGAATGCAGGGTGAGCGCCACCGCCCTGGTCCAGGGGCAGCCGAGCGGGAGGATCCTGGAGGGAGGACAGGTAGGGAGGGGTCTGTCCTGGGGGCTGCGAGCACCGCTTAAGGCTGGCACCACCCGCACCTCCCGCTCAAGAACCTTCAGGGTAACTTACCCCCCCGGGCCAGCTCCTCCCTCTGTCCACCCCCCTGCCTCCAGGCCTGGCAACACCGCCCCCCGGGGCGCGGAGGCGGCGTTTCTAGGGGTCCCGGGCTTGCCCCTGCCCAGCGCAACCTGGAGGGTGCCCAGGGGCCGCAATCTCGCCAGCATCTGGCTCCCCAGGCTGTCGCTCACACGCGCCTTCGGGGTTGGCCAGGACTAGGGGGACCGACTGGGGATTCGCGGGTGGGAGCGCGCAGGTTCGGGACAGAAGCGGGGGGGGGAACACTGGAGCCCCAGGGGGTCAGAACCTCAGGGGTGGGGGTGGCTGGAGATACGGAGGCCCAGCGTCGCGCGTCCTGCCCTGGGCGGCGGCCAGGCTGGGCCCTGCAAGACAACCGGCGACAGCGTGGACAGAGACCTGCGTAGGGACGGAAGGCCGGGGCGCTGGCCGGCGAGAGCCGGCGGGCGCAGCCGGAGCCCGGGGAATCCTTTGAAGTTCTGGGTTCTCTTTGTTGCGCAATAGAGCCGCGGGGCCGCACGGCCTTATTGGCCCGGAGACTTGACGTCACGCCCAGGCCCCGCCCCCATGCCCTGTGGAGTGCGCCTTGGTGGTTAGGGTGGGTCCCAGGCGGGTCTCAGCAGCAGTCTTATGAGAGCGCGCGTCGGCTTCTGGACCGGGAGGTGGGAAGCCCCATCCTGAAATGCTGCAGGATGCTTTGAGTTTGATGCCGGAGAAACTTTCCAGGAGGAGACAGCCACACCCTGGGTACGGAGCACAATGGTGGGAGCCCAGCCTGGCGTCTGGCCCCTACTGGCTGCTGCTCCCTCTGGGTGTGTGATCGACGGGTCTGTGGTCACCGACCCGAGCAGGGGGACACTTTGTTCTCACACACTCTGTTACTCTGCACTTGAAGACCTGGCATCCAACCCCATCGTCACACTGAAGGACATTCCTGCCCTATCCTGGACCATAGTGCTCAGGAGCGCTGGGCCCTAAACCCAGCTCTGACACTTTGCTCTCTGTGTGGCCAGTGAGCATTGAGTCTCAGTGTCCCCGTCTGTAGCGTGGTGATGGACTTGTCCTGCAGGAACAGGAGGCTCAGAGAAACCCAGCTCTAGGGACAAAAAAAAGGAAATGCCCGGTTGACAGACATTTTAGGTTGATAGTCCGGATCTTTGATATGAGGCAAGTTCTTTGGATCCTGGCTCAGGCCCATACTGGCTTGGGCAAGTGGTTTAATATACCTCTCTCTGCCTCTGCCAGATCATCTTTAAAATGAGGATGACACTGGTATCCATTACACGAAATTGCTGGGGATGTTAACTGGGAAGAGTATGCCAATTCCCAGGAGGATGCTCCCTCCCTTACCTGTGGGGATCATGTCCTTGCCAGACCCAAGAGCCTTTTGCTGTAGTAAGACACCATTAAGCTGGATGAGGAGAACTGGCACTGTGATGGGTTGTACTGATGGCAGCTTATGGAACCTTTTTCACCACCCCACACCAGTAATCATCTCACAGGCAGGGTGGGCTTGATTGGGCCAAGGTCACAGGAGTCAGAGTGTCTGTTGGGCACTTGAGAGAAGCCCTCCTTATCCGATGGCCAACGTAGCCCCAGGACAGGTAGAAAGAGATACTGGCCCAGCAGGTGCACGCTGAGTCCAGTTTCCCGTCTGATAATGTAAAGACCACTAGTGTCTGCAACTCTGCCCACAGCACTGACTCACACTCTGCTCTGAACCCCCAGAAGGCTGCCAGGCACCCTAAAGGCTGTGGCCTCCTCATTCCTCAGGCTAGTCTGTCTCAAGTACTGGTTCCAGGGACTATATATCTACTCGAGGGTCTGAGGCTAACCCCCACCCCCACCCTCAGTGCCTTGGTCCTTAAGAGACAACATAGCTCCAGTGTGTTGAGAGAGCTTTAAGATAGACATTGAGATGGCAAGCATTTATTGAGCACTTACTGCATGCCTGGCTCCATTCTAAGTACTTTCCCTGGCATAGCTCATTGACCACCCACAACACTTTTCAAGGTAGGTATCATCATGTCCAGTTTACAGATGAGAAAACTGAGGCCCAGAGGAGTCAACTAGCTGGGGAGCTGAGTTCAGAGTCCAACAGCGTCAGTTGGGTCCACACTCTTTCTCCCATACCATGTGGCCTCTCCATTGGGGTCAGAAAAATTTGCTGTTGGACAGTTCAACAGGACCATCCCACCTCCCACACTGGGGCTGGGATGGGGAAGAGGAGGCCTACTCTATAAGCAGAAACCTAATAAATGTTTGGGAAGGAATTTCTCTGGTTGCAGCAGTACCCCAGCCAGAGACAACTAAGGAGCCCTAGTTGCCCAAACTAGATTCTTTCTCAGGTCAGACGTCTGGGCGGGTTCAGAGCAGTGGTACGAAGATGAATGACAGACTTCCCGTAACGGGCCCTGAATGTCCAGGGGGATTTGGGCTGCAGACAAAATTCTGCAAAAGAATTCTGGACAAGACAAGCTAGGGGGTGCCTCCCATTGACTCTGATGGCTATAGGGGCATCTCCATCCCATCCTACAGAAAATTCCTCCTTGGGGGATCCCATGGCTGTGTCTGGTACAGGAAATGCCCATAAATATTGGGGGCATGAGAACACAGCCAATGAGATTACACAGGCCCTTGGTGAGAAAGGCCAAGTATGTGTAAGCAGAGGGAAGTCAGGCTGGGAAGGGGGAGGGAGGGACTCACTGCCCAGCCCTCTGGCAGCGTGGCGCACTGCCTCGACACCTGCTTTTTACCCAGCATCTTTGTCTTTGGCTCATACACAAAGGCAGTTGGCAGTTCCTCCTCAGGGTCAGGGCATGGTCTCTGGGCTGTCTCCAGGCCCATGCTGCTCAAGTTGCCCAGGGCCTGGTACTAACCACCACCCCAGAATACCCCAGACTATGGGGTGTGTGAGACCTGGGCCTAGAGCTTTGGAGGTGTAGCGTCTATCCACTCCAGCCTCCCCATGGACGAAACATGACAGTCCCCTTTAGAGAAGAAAAGGGTGCAAGGACCTTCTCTGAGCCACACGGCTACGATGCTGGAACTTAAATCCCAGCCTGGAGTCCTAGCTGTGGACGGCCAGCTGGGGGCTGACAAAACACACTGCCCACTCCCAGGGTGGGCATGAAAGTGGTGATCACTTCCCGCCATCTCATAGATCAGCTGGGGGCCAGGAGAGGGGCAGGGAAGTTTAGAAGACATAATCCTTCCAGGCACAGCCTCCTTTGGCTAAAGTGAAGTGGAATGAATTAAAGCAAGTTCTCAAGATGTCCACTGAGGGGCGGGGGGCTGGCTGGAGCTGTTGAGGGATTTAGGAACATTTGATGGCAAGAGGACTTGTTCTGGGATGGGGCCAGAGTGCCATCTTGGGCCGGCCTGGCTGGTTCCCTGAAGATGCAGGTGACCTGGAAGGCAGAAGTGAGGGAAAATGCACTTATTGGACACCCCTGTATACAATCCTTTAGATGCCAGGGAAAGCATAGACAGCAGGGTAGAACAGCCTAGTGGGAACCTCCCTCGCCTTACTCATTAGTGTCGCTTTAACAGAATACTTGAGACTGGGTGATGCAGAAAGAACAAATTTATTTCTCATCATTCTGGAGGCAGGGAGGTCCAAGATCAAGGTGCCAACAGGACCTGGTCTCTGTTTCAAGACGGTGCCTTGACCCTGTATCTCCAGAGGGGAGGAACACTCTTCTGCACATGGCAGAAGAATGGAAGCACTGAGAGAACCCACTCCTCAAAGCCCCTTTCCAAAGGCATTAAATCCACCCATGAGGAAGTGCCCTCATGGCTAATCACCCCTTAAAGGTTCCACCTCTTAATACTATTACAATGCCAATGAAGTGTCAACCTGGGTTTTAGAAGGGCACTCAAACCATAGCACTCCCCGTCTCCCACCCCAGGGGCCCAAGAGCTCCAGTGCTATAGCCAGAGAGGCAGTCACTGAACACCCATTCCCCAACCCTCACAGATGCTCGAGGTCCCCAATGTCTCGGAGCCACCAAGGGTGAGGGCTGCTGCTCCACGCCCCAAGGAGGATGCCTCAGCCACCTGCCCGTTCCCATCTGCACCATGAGTGATGAGCAGCGGCTGCCTGGCAGTGCGGTGGGCTGGCTGGCGTGCGGGGGCCTCTCCCTGCTGGCAAACGCCTGGGGCATCCTCAGCATTGGTGCCAAGCAGAAGAAGTGGAAGCCCCTGGAGTTCCTGCTGTGCATGCTCGCAGCCACCCACATGCTCAATGTGGCGGTGCCCATCGCCACCTATGCCGTGGTGCAACTGCGGCGGCAGCGCCCTGACTATGAGTGGAACGAGGGCCTCTGCAAGGTCTTTGTGTCCACCTTCTACACGCTCACCCTGGCCACCTGCTTCTCTGTCACCTCACTCTCCTACCACCGCATGTGGATGGTCCGCTGGCCCGTCAACTACCGGTGAGCGCTCAGATGTCTGGGGTTCCTAGAGAGCAGGCATGAGCACAAAGATGTGCCTGGGCTGTGTGCTGGGGAGGACAGGGACTCCCGAAGGACTGCTGGAGGTGCAGGTGTAGGTGTGCCTGGGTGTATGCAAGTGTCCAGTGCAGAAGGGCTTGGAGAGGGATGTGTGACAGTGTGCACAAGTACCTCCTATGTGAGGGACAAGGTCTTGCAGCGATGGTTGTGCCGTGATTGTAAGGTGCTGGGGACAGGGGGGCAGGGGTGTCTCCAGAGGCCTGGGGAGGCCTGTGAATGACGCTGGATTCCTCTGTTCGTCCTGCCCTGTGCCAGGCTGAGCAACACCAAGAAGCAGGCCGTGCACACAGTCATGGGCATCTGGATGGTGTCCTTCATCCTATCGGCCCTGCCTGCCGTCGGCTGGCACGACACGACCGAGCGCTTCTACACCCACGGCTGTCGCTTCATTGTGGCTGAGATCGGCCTGGGCTTTGGCATCTGCTTCCTGCTGCTGGTGGGTGGCAGCGTGGCCATGGGTGTGGTCTGCACTGCCATCACCCTCTTCCAGACATTGACCACGCAGGTGGGGCGCCAGGCCAACCGCCGCGCCTTCACTGTGCCCACCATTGTGGTGGAGGACGCACAGGGCAAGCGACGCTCCTCCATTGACGGCTCAGAGCCCGCCAAAACCTCGCTGCAGATCACGGGCCTCGTGGCCACTATAGTCGTCATCTACGACTGCCTCATGGGCTTCCCCGTGCTGGTGGGTGAGAGTGTCAGGTAGAAGAATCTGGGCTCTGGGATAGCCCTGGGGCTGGGCATGCTCCAGGCAGTAGGTGGTTGAATCCTCAAACCCAGTCCTTTAAGATGAGCAAGATCATCCTCCCTATTTACAGATCTGGAAACTGAGGTTCAGAGAGGTATAACAACAAGCCTAAAGTCAGGGTGACATGGTGGGGCTTGAATGCATATCAGGGGACTGCAGAGCCCAGGGTCTTTCTGCTGCTCTGCACAGGTGTTTCTTCCCCTCACCTGATGCAGAGGTGGGGTAAGATGCCCACCGGCTTCCTGGTGAGCCCAGGTCCCAGAATGAACAGAGGGAGCTTTGGTGGTGCAAGTAGGTAGGGCCAGTAGAGTGGGAGTCAGAGCAAGGCCTTGAGTGTCTTTAGGGGAGTTGCACGTGATCCTAAGTGCTGGGGAAGGTCAAGATGAGGGCTGATCTGAGAACAGCCTTGATGACAAGGTGCCATGGGGCTGCCTGTGGTCCTTTCAGTGAGGCTGGGATGGGAAGTTTGGACTCAGTCCCCAATGTCCTGTCTGTAGAATGAGACAGAGAGGGGCTAGGAGCAAGGACCAGCCAGAGAGGCTTCATCTGAGCTGCAGGGCAGGGCTGTATCCCTGGACTCACCACAAGACACAAGCTCCAGAAAGGTAAGAAGAGGGGTGACAGCTTCAGAGGCAGGTGATATGCTCAGGATGTATGCCCGCTGCTGACCTGTTGCTCACCCCCAACCTAGCAGGCCCAGCACACCCTGCCCCTGGACACAGGATCTTCATGTGTATAGTGGGGCCTGGTATCCCTGGTCCAATAGAAGGAAGGGGCCTTGTGAAACTCCTGAGAACCAAACTGCACTGTGGGGGTAATAGTGGAGGAAGAGAAGGGCCCCCCTTCTTTTAAGGTTGGGGAAGGGGTGCTGTTTTGGAGCCTTCCATGCCTTTGGCTTGTTACAGTCTGGAGCCCTTACCTCTCCCTCTGTAGGGTAGGGTGTTCTTAGGCCATTTGGTGGGTGAAGAAACCAAGCCCCAGGAAGGTTTAATAGCTTTCTGAGGGCCACCCAGCTCACAAATGGCAGACCCATGATGTCTTCTGCTCTGCTGGGGAATCAGTAAATGTCACTCAGATTTCCAGGTTGGGGAGTGGAGCAATGAGGGCTCTCCTGGGATGGGAGGAATGACGGGGTTCCAGGGCAGTGAACCAAAGTCTGCCTGGCTAGAATGTGCCCCTTGAATCTCCTTTGGGGTCTGAGCTCTAGACCTTCGGAGTAGGGGCCGGGCCAAGGAGACCACTAGCTGGGGATGAGGAGTGCCAGAAAGGCCCCTGAATAGACTTGCGGTCTGGTTCTCCAAGCCTCAAATTCTTCTTCTCAAAAAGGAGGCACCAGACGCAGTGGCTCACCCCTATAATATCAGCACTTTGGTAGGCTGAAACAGGAGGATTGCTTAGGGCTAGGAGTTTAAGACCAGCCGAGGCAACATATCGAGACCTCCATCTCTAACACAAAAAATTTTAAAAACTTAGGTGTGGTGGCACACACCTGTAATTCCAGCTACCCTGTAGGCTGAGGCAGGAGGATCTCTTAAACCCAGGAGTCTGAGTTGCACTGAGCTATGATGATACCACTGCACTCCAGCCTGGACAACAGAGTGAGACCAGTCTGTGCCAGTACTGCCTGGTACACTGTGAAGTACTGTGCACACACTGAGGATATGATTGTTCATCTTGGCAGCCAGGTGACCTTCACAAGACAGGGCCTTCTACACCACATTCTAGCTCTTTCCTCTTCTGGGAGGTGGGTTGTCGGACCTGCCATATAGATGGGATAAGTGAGGCTAGGAGGTCCTGCCGGGTGCCAGGCTGAATGCTGTGCCCACAGGTGGTGAGCTTCAGCAGCCTGCGGGCAGACGCCTCGGCGCCCTGGATGGTACTCTGTGTGCTGTGGTGCTCTGTGACCCAAGCCCTGCTGCTGCCTGTGTTCCTCTGGGCCTGTGACCGCTACCGGGCTGACCTCAGGGCTGTATGGGAGAAGTGTGTGGCCCTCATGGCCAACGATGAGGACTCTGATGACGGTAAGAATGGACTGAGAACTAGCCCCCGGGAGAAGTGGCATCTGCAGTGAAGTCCTGGATGGATCAGCAGGAAAACAGCAGTTAGCTGACCCCCCATGATCCTTCAGTGACTCCATTCTCAACAATCAGAGAATGTACTTGAATGCCTAAGGGACCCAAGCTAAATTCCCAGAGGACTTTCTCTTATCTGGCTTGGCTGCTCTGAGGTTCCAGTTCATCTAATGTTCTGGTTAACAGAGAGGATCTGTGGACACCAAACTGTGTCCCACTGTGTGCTGGGCTAACCTGCCTAACCTTAGGGGTCCCCAGTAAACTGCCCCAGGGCCTCCTGTAGATCCAGATCCCCTCTTCCCTGCCCTAGCTAAGCCTTTGTTAGGTGCCAGGCACTGCCAGCCCCTTACACATACTAGTGTTCCCAGGCTCCCACAGAAAGCTCAGGTCTCACCCCTTATCCTAGATGAGGAAATGGCCCAGTATTTGATCTCCCCCTTCCCTGGCTCACAGCTAAAGGGTAGCAGAATCAGAATTTGAACCCAGAACCCTGCTCCTTCCTTTTTCAGCTAGCAGCCCCTGCCTGTGCGTGTCTGGGAGGAGAAGGCCTGGGATTCTCTCTTAAGTGCCTCCAGGTTCCCATAACCCTAACCCTCTGCCCCACTCTGCAGAGACCAGCCTGGAAGGTGGCATCTCCCAAGACCTGGTGTTGGAGCGTTCCCTCGACTACAGCTATGGAGGTGATTTTGTGGCCCTGGACAGGATGGCTAAGTATGAGATCTCTGCCCTGGAGGGGGGCCTGCCCCAGCTCTGCCCACTGCAGCCCCTGCAGGAGGACAAGATGCAGTACCTGCAGGTAAGCATGAAAGGCCCAACGTGTGGTTGGCAGGATATTCTGACCTCCCCAAAGCCGTTCCTCTTGGAGCTCATCTCATGTCCCCTGTGTCCCTGGGCCCAGGCAGGGAGCCCCAACTGCTGCCCCATGCTCCCTGTTGCCTGTGTTATTTTCTCCTTGCTCAGTACCCTTCTCAAGAAACTTTTTATCCAAGCAGCCCAAGCTACTGATGGCAACACTGAGACTCCCAGGAATTGTCACCAGCCCCATATCTCACAGCCCCAAACCAGTCTGCCCTGACCCATGGTCTAGTTCCTGACCCACAAGTGGCCCTGCCCAGATGTGGGTCGGTGGGGATTCCTGTGTTGGGAGAGGGCAGCTCCAAATTAAAGTCTGCCCTGCCCTGGCAGGTCCCACCCACGCGGCGTTTCTCCCACGACGATGCAGAAGTGTGGGCCGCAGTTCAGCTGCCCACTTTCCTGCCACGCTGGGGCTCCGGCGAGGATCTGGCCACCCTGGCGCGCCTGGTGCTGCCCGCGGGACCTGACTCAGGCCGCAGCAGCCTGCTGGCCTTCGGCAAGGACGCGCCCCCGTTCCGTCCGCGCCGCCGATCCGCGGAGAGCCTGCTGTCCCTGCGCCCCCAGACCCTGGACAGCAGCCCGCGACGCGCCCACGACTCGCCCCCCGACAGTCCCAGCAGCCCGCGCCGCCGCCCTGGGCCCGGCGCCCGCTCCGCCTCGGCCTCGCTGCTGCCGGACGCCTTTGCCCTGACCGCCTTCGAGCGCGAGCCGCAGGCTCTGCGGCGCCCGCCGAGGCCCTTCCCTGCGGCGGCTCCCGCCCCCGACGGCGTGGAGCCGGGAGAGGCCCAGACGCCCCCTGGAGGCCCCCAGAGGAGCTCCGGGCCGCGTCCGGCCGCGCATGCGCACGCCGAAGCCCTGCGGACACGCTTGAGTGCATCGTGGGGAGAGCCCGGGGGCCTGCGCACGGTGGGTGGCGACGGCAGCACCAGCAGCTTCCTCAGCTCGCCGTCGGAGTCCTCTGGCTACGTCACACTGCACTCAGACTCGCTGGGCTCGGCGTCCTAAGACCCCCCTAGCGCCTCTTCTCTGACGCCGGGCAGGCCGAGTGGCCTGCAGGGCACAGCACCAAAGATGCCACCTCTGTCCCGCGCGTAGACATGTGTCACCCCTCCAGGGGTGAGTGGGTGGCAGCTTAAGCGCCTCTGTTCTCCTGCTGCTGCCTGCTGGCATTGCCCTGGGACGACTGCTGCCATGCATGACTGCGCTGAGCACGGACCAACTGCTGGGCATGGCATCCTGGAAGCAGACTGAGGCTGGGCTTGGGTAGTGAGTAAAGTGTGCGCCTCTGGCTGTGCTTTCCCCAGCCCCAGGCAACTGGGCTGAGAGTTAGGGAAACCCTGGGCCTGGGCCTGGGCCTAGGCCCCCATCAGACAAAACAAAGCTGCGCCTTGCAAGAGCACAACAGGAGCAAGCAGCCACTGGACCACACCCTACACTGTAACTGTCACACCCCAGGACAGGGTGTAGAGGATCTCTAAGCACAGGGGTCTTCAGAGCCCAAACAAGCTTTCTGAACAGGTGTCCCTGTTTCCAACCTGTTCTGCCTCAGTTTCCCCATCTGTAATGAACAGGTGACCATGTTAACTCTCAGGGCCGTTTGAGGAAGTCTTCTGGTCTATGTACTCTGGCCACTGAGTGGACCAGGTGTGAGAGTAGTCTAGGACCCTCTGTGGGTCTTTTGTGGGGGTCGCTTTTCAGCAAGTGGCCTGGTATGGCACCCCAGGCCTGAAGCCCCCCTCTCTCAGTACCCCTTGCCTCCATGGGGCTCACACCCACCCCACTAAGCACAACACTTTTGCATTGACACCACAGCCACCTGACCACCATTTCCATTCCCACCCTCATCACTCTGCCATTGTTGCCCCCCTGTCCCCACTACATCAGCCACCTCTGACCCCCTCCGTGAAGGTAGTAGGTACAGGGTGAAGAGGACTAAATCAGAGAGGCCTGGACTTCCTTGTTCTGAAATTGCCCATCCCCAATTTCACCTCCCCCCACCTGTGCAGGTCTGGCACCTGGCAACAGTCCTCTCTCCCAGGGAGAGAGCTTTTTTCCACTCTCCCTCCTGGGCAGACCCCCTGCAGGCATTGGCTTTGTCATAGGCCCTGGGTCTTGAGCTGGTAGGATAGGGGGCAGTTCAGAGGCTGTTTCCTCCAGGCCTTGTCTCTATGCAGTGGCCCCTTAATGTGAAGACTGGAGCAGTGCCCAAGGCCAGCACAGAGACAGCCTGTGCCCTGTTCCCTCTGCCCCTTTGTGTGGCCAAGCCCATCTCCTCACCCTCTGGACATGGTCCCAGCCCCAGGAGATGCTGCTGGGGGGAGGCTGTCCAACTCTGTCTCTGCCTCAGAGACCCTATCAGTCCCTGTCTGTGGGGTAACTGGGGGATGAGTCAGCCACAGGCGAACAAGGCAGGGGACTGCCATCCAGACATGGACAGGCAAGGGGCCACTTCTGGCCCATGCTGCTGTGCCTTCTTCAAGGACCGATGTGTTATGTGGGGGCAGCCACTGTCTCCTGCATTTTAGGGGCATTTGTCCATTTGTCAGCTTGAGTTTTCACCCATTTGTCACCTCGAGTTTTTGCTCTATATATTTCATATCCAATGGCAATACTAGAAGGGGCTGAAATCCCCTGAAATCACTTCACTCCTGAAGTTTCTACAAAAAGGAGAGGACCCCAAGTGGAGGACCTGGGGCCTGAGCTCTCCCCCAAACCTTGTCCAGCCACCCAGCCTGTTTGCTGCATTAAGGAGCTTACCTGGGCTTACTGAGGAAGCTCTGTCTTCATACCACCACCCAGCCTGGAAGCCAGGATCCCTTTGTAGTTTTTTGACACTGAGCATTTCTTCTGTACAGGACCCAATAAAAACTTCCTTAAGATTTTCACCCAGCATTCTTTTTTGAAACAGAGTTTCACTGTGTTGGGTAGCGTGCCATGGCATCATACCTTACAGCAACCTCAAACTTCTGTGCTCATGTGATCCTGCCTCAAGCCTGCTAGGACTACAGGCCTGAGCCAGGTTCCAGGCCTTCACCTGGCATTCCGAGGCTGCTTCCTTGGAAAACTCATCTATAACCTAATAGCAGGGCCCAAACGTCCCTTCGTCTGGAAATCAAATTCCTCCGCTAGGGAGCCAATCCCTTTGGGTGGGATGTACTGTTTCTCCAGGCAAATGCTGGGGTCCCACCTAGGAGTCAGTGAGCACCTAGAGCAGAACCAGCTGTGCTGGTTGCAATCTCTGCCACAGGGATGGTGTCTGGGGCCGCCAGTTACTGTAAATTTGATCCAGAAGAATAAATGGGACAGAGTAAGCCCCAGCCTGAGACTCCCGGGGCCGGTTACCCACCCCTGTCCCGCATCCCTCCCGCGGGCACCTTCTGAATTTGTGAGGCTATTCCTTTTGGTGCACGGCGCAAGGACGCCACCTGCTGGGCGGCAGAAGGACTCATCCTGGGCACAACCCTCTCACCACCGCCGGAAGCGGAGACCCGAGAAGCCACCCCGCTCTCGCGCGCTCTCCCTCGCCCGGGGTGGAGGAGCCAGGCTGCTGGGGCACTGAGGGTCTTTCTTCCAGAGATAGGACCAGGAAGTGTTTAACGCACCGGGCACGGGCAGGGCAAGAAGTGCTTCTGTGAAAAGTTGGTATTTGTGGTTCAAAAGGTAGGCATCGTGGGAGAAGTTAGAACCATCGTATTCTCTTGATACCCACTATCACAGATTCACACCGTCTTTATTTCGAGTTACAAGCTGGTGGGAAGAAGTGCCAGGAACCCTAATCCCACACATCCAAGCTGCCCCTCGTGGGCCCGGGCCAACGCAGCCATTGCTTGGTTTATAGACGAATAAACAGGCCTAGAGCGCTCGAGGGCCATGGAAGTTTTGGGTTCTAGCGCGGGCTCAGTGGGGCCCATGTCTGGAATGTGGGCCAGGGGTCTTTGCCGAGAAGGCCTGTCCTTCTCTTGAAAGGCACTCGGCCCACTTTTTCAGCCCTCAAGCCAGTGCCAACTAGCAAAGGGTCCCTCGGGATACTTGCGTGGAGCTGTACCTCCCGGCGGAGTGATTCAGGAGCGGGCCGAGCTCTGTGCTGCCAAGAGGCGGGGCTGGGGGCGGGGCTTCCGAGAAGGGCGGGCGTTGGAGACTGCGCGAACCCGGAGTGCGCGCGGCCGGCAGAGAGGGTAGGGATCGGTGGAAGCCGAGAGGGCCCTGGGTGGGGGTGGGCTAGGGGGGCCCTCGACGGGGCGGGGCGGGGCCCGATCCGCTTTGTGCCTGTGGGAACTGGGCGCCCGCTGCCTGTTGAATGGGCTGGGGCGGGGCAGCGATTCTCCTCGCTGCGAGGGGTCCGCTCTGCGCTGCTGCCAACTGCTACCTTCCCACCACTGAGGGGCCACAGGGCGGGAGTGGAGGCGGGCTGTCTGCCAGGGGCCCCTGGGAAAGGGGCACAGCCCAGCCCCACAGGAGGGTGGGAGTATGAGCGAGCGGGTCGGGCCCGAGGAGGTGGGCCTGGAGTGGACTACCCCTAGACGCGAAGACCCGGTACGCGCGTGGCTCCGTGTATTTCCCTGCGCGGCGCTCGCGAGGCCACCCCGCCCCAGGACCAGAACAGGCGATCGAGGGGTCCTGGCAGTCACCATGAGCATGCTCAAGATAGTCACTGTGTCCCTAAGCTAGATGAGGACCCCCTTGAGTCCGAGGCCGCGCCAAGGCTTCACCAGGGCCGCCACACGCGCAGTCCCGAACCTGGGCTCTCCGCGCGGCGGCGCGACGCTGGCGGCGGCGCTGGGACGTTCGAGGGCGAGCTGGGAAGACCACCGGGGAAGAGGAGCCGGGGTGGCTGGGACCGCAGGCCGCCGGAGACTACAGCAGGAGCCCAGACGGCTGGGGCACAGGGGCCGCACCGCGCGGGCGCCTCGGGGCCGGGGCTGGCGCTGTCCGTGGTGCTGCCATTCGCGCTCTGCGGCGCCAGGGGGCAGCGCAGGCCGCTGCTGCCCTCCTCGCCACGCCTAGGGACCTGGCTCATGCCGGGCAGGCAGCCGTGGAAGCCCGATGTATAGTCGGCTCCGCTGGGTACCAGCCAGAGCCCTGGGGAAGGATGAGTGGACGGGAGGGACGGGGAGGGGAGAATAGAAGAGAGGAGGAGGAGGAGGAGAGGAGAAGTATGAAGGGGAAGAGAAAGAAAGGGAGGGAAGAATTATCTTGAGGGAGGGAAAGAGACCAGCACGTCTCTCCCAGGGTCCAGACCTCCGCCCACCCAGATTACAAATCCACAGCCAGCCAGGTCTTTGCTGCTCCTCCCCTGCCTCTCACTCTCAGTGAGCTGGGGCCTCCTCCCCACCCAGCTGCCCATCTACATCTACCTCAGCTTTCCTCTTTATCCCCCCCTTTTTTTCCTTTTTGAGACAGAGTCACACTTTGTTGCCCCCTGTAGAATGTGGTGACATCACAGCTCACAGCAACCTCCAACTCTTGGGCTCAAGTGATTCTCTAGTCTCAGCCTCCCAAGTAGCTGGGACTACAGACGCCTGGCTTTTTTTTTTTTTTTAAGAGACGGCTCTCGCTCTTGCTCAGGCTGGTCTCGAACCTGTGAGCTCAGGCAATTCACCCCCCTCAGCCTCCCAGAGTGCTAGAATTACAGGCGTGAGCCATCACGCCTGGCCTCTTCATCTCTTTTCATCTGGCCTTGTCCTATCCATGGTTCTGATCTCCCCACACCCCAACTCCTCTCCTACCCCCCTAGGCCTTCTCCCTCTACCTTGCAATGAGTTCTGAAGGCTTTTCATGTACTTGACGCTCAACTCCAGGATGTCAGCCTTCTCCAATTTGCGCTTCTGGATCTGCAGATCCGTGGAAAAGGCCCTTAGGCAGGCAGCTCGAGCGAGGTGAAGGGAGGAAGGCTGGGGGGGTCGAGTCACTTTTGCCCCCTCCCTGAGTCTCACCTGGTGAGAGTAGTGTTTCTCCAGCAGTGACTTCAGCTGCTCCAAAGAGAGGTTAATGCGCGCACGTCGCTTTTTCTCCATCAGTGGCTTGGAGATCTGGGGACAGTGGCCTTTAGAGAATGGGAGCCCTGCCCACCCGCCCTGCCCCATGCTGGCCTGGGAAAGGTTGCCCACCCCGGGTCCCTCAGGACCCCAGACCTTTCGAAAACTGTTGGCAGAGACTCCGAGACTGCCCCGGGTGACAGGCTCTGTGCCCATGTTGCAGTGTATGTGCAAGGAGCGGGCAGCGCCGCCTTTATTGGGGACCCTCGTTTACATGTCAATGAGGCCCTCTCAACTCTAGAAACCCTGAGGAGGAGGGACAGAAGGGGATGAACAGGGAAACTCCCTACCGCCTTCCACTGGGTCCCCTCCCATATCCCAGGCTTCCTCTTTCCTTCAGGATCCTTCCTCCCTTCCTAGGGACACCTCTCTCCTTTCTTTCTTTCCTTTTTTATCTCTCTGGCACCCACCACTTCCCACCTCAGGACCACTCTCATGCCCACCTCTTCCTTTTTGTTTTTCTTTTTTTTTTGCAGTTTTTTTTGGCTGGGGCTGGGTTTGAACCCACCACCTCCAGCATATGGGGCCAGCACCCTACTCCTTTGAGCCATAGGCACTGCTCCCTTTTGTTTTTCTTAGAGACAGAGTCTCACTGTGTCACCTCGGTAGAGTACTGTGGCATCACAGCTCACAGCAACCTCCAGCTCTTGGGCTTAGGTGATTCTCTTGCCTCAGCCTCCCGAGTAGCTGGGACTACAGGTGCCCGTCACAATGCCCAGCTATTTTTTTGTTGCAGTTCGGCTGGGGCCAGGTTCAAACCCCCCACCCTCGGTATATGGGGCTGGAGCCCTACTCACTGAGCCAAGGCACCACACCATGCCCATCTCTTCCATGCCTGTCCTGTTCTCACTTCTGATCCCACTTGCCAAGTCCTCACTGCCCTGTGTCTATGAGCATTCTGGGAATTGCTCACTGGGGAAGTCTGCGCGGCCAGCTATGGGCTGCTCTAATGACTATGGCAGGGCCTCGGGCCTCCTTGGGACTGATAAAGAGTCAAAGAGGGGAGGCCAGCAAGCCGCACGCTCTGGCCACCCTGGGACACTGCATTAGTTGCCCTAATGTTGGGACAATGCAGCAATTTTCTGCCTGTGGCCACTCAAAGCCGGAAGCAGGTTGAGCTCGCAGGGGCCACACAGCGACATGTGTCCCATTAAAGCATGCAGCCTGCCTGTGGGGTCACAGTTGGCCTCATCCTTGCTGGGGCCCTGGGACTGGGAATGCTCCTGGCCAAAGTCAGACAGGACTCAACCAGCATATGCTAACAATGTTAGGACTCAACACAGATTCTTCCAGCTGGGGGTGGTGGTGGTGGTGGTGGTGAGCAAGACCCCTCTCCCTGACCCTCATCCCTGAGCTTCCAGGCTGGGCAACTCAGGTGGAGGACTCTTTCCGCCATAAATAAAGACTAGGAGTCTACTCCCTTGGGCCTTCTCTTAGATCCCCTGGGTGGTGGGATAGGGGAGACCACTGATATTATGGCAAGAGCTGTAGCCTGCTTTAGGAGGTCCAGAGCCCACCCTTCAGTACAATTCTCAGGCTGTGGGAGGCCCAGGGAATCCAGCAGAGGAGGCGCCTGAGGCTGCCCCTGGCTGAGCTGGGCCCTATAAGCAGCTCTCTGGGACAGGACTCCATAGCTGGTCCCCAGGAAGTTGGTCTCTGGTAGCTGTGACCAACAGGAATGCTGACCTCCAGAGAAGTCCCTGGGTTCAAACTTACACGCCGCCTTTTACTGGGCTCTTATAGCCTTATTTTGGGAGTTTGGGAAATGGAGTTCTGAACCCCAAGACTACTTGTGAGCCCAAAAAAAGAAGTTGCAAAAGTTGTGCAGTTGAGTCCCCGGACAGAGGAATGGCTCCGCAGGGCCTGGGGGGCGGGGAGAAATTACTGGGTCACAGATGGATTCCCCAGCTCCACGGAGCTGGAGCTCTTTCGGCACGCAACCAGCCCAGGGTATGAATGGACCTGGCAGGGCAACCGCGTTCCCAGGCGCCAAACACCGTGGAAAATCGCGCCCCGCCCTGCCCCTTTCAGGCCAAAGAAGCGGCTACAGCACCTCCGGGGCACTCTCCTAACCCGGCTGCAGGGCCTGCAGCCAGATCTGGGCCGATGTGGGTCTGAGGCGGGCGGCAGGTCCGAGGCCGTGCGGCGAGCGCTGGCACGCGCCGGGCAGCTTTGAAGCGTCCGGGCGGGCCAGTCGGGCGGGAGAGGCCTCCGGCTCCGGGCTTCGGGAGGTGGCGGCGCAGTACAAAGGCGCCGCGGGGTCGGCGGGCGGCGCAGCCGCGCACAAAGTGGGCAGCCGAGTGTTAAGAGCATTGTGCTGGCCCCACAAAGCGGCTCCCGCGCCCGCCCCCTCGGGGCCAAACTCCGGGCGTCCTGCGGCGCCCGGGCTTCCAGCTGCTGCACATCTGCACAGAGGCTGGGCGCGCGCCTCGCCCCAGCGGGTCCCCACAGCCCCGGCATTCTCGAGCTGTGCGGGCAGCAGGGCAATTTGTCCTCTAATTACAATCCCTCCCCATAAACCTCAGCCCGCGCCTTTCAACGAGGGCGCATTAACAAACCAATGGCCCTCTGCTCAGCTCTAGCGGTCCGCAGCTGGGCGCCAGGACCGCCCCGACTCCAGAGTTCAGGCTGCCATAAAGGGGCCCCCGTCCGCGCCTCGGCACCCGCCGCCCCCAAGGTGGCTACTCCTCCCCAGCCCCGTGCCCAGGATCCTGGAAGCCCTGGGTGGGGCCGCTCACGTGGGTGGCTTAGTGTCTCTTAAGCAGTGGAAAATTGACCGCAAAATGCGCTAATTCGCAATGTTCTGCTTCGGCGGCGGGAGGCGAGGCCCTCCCGGCGGCCGGGGTGGAATCCTCAGCGACACGCTCCGCCCGGGGACGCTTTAAGGGCCTCTGCCTCTGCTGTGCCCACACCCACCTCCTCGCCACCACCTCTTGCCCCGCGTCCCCGAGGCCCGTCCTCGGACAGGATTGTCCCCACCTGAATGACAACCCCCTTATTTTGTGCCTCCCACCCGCGTGGCTCCACCACAGTCACTTTGGCCGGTTCCTGGCCTTAAACTGCTGAGGGTAGCCCAGGATCAAGGGCAGAAGAAATGCCGAGCAATTTCTGTTCTTCCTTTTTCGCCAGAGTTCTGAGACAGCTTCCTCCCCGCCAGCCCCACTTTACCCCTGATCAAGCTCCTCTTCCACTGAGTTAAAACTATCAGGCTTTGCATCTGGCTGGGCCATTGGAGAAGGTAACAGATCTGTCTCTACCAAGACCCCTCCTGGAAACCCAGGTTCAAGGCTCCGGTTCCACTCTCACCCCAGCCCCAACTCTCCAAGTCTTTCATCTGGGCATCCTAGCACACCCTCGGGGTCAGACCCAGCTCACAGAAACCCAGAGACTTTTATTTTTTTAACTTTTTTTTCCTGAGGTGTAGGAGGTGCAGCAGCGGATTCACCTTGTCCTCTCTGGGGATGAGCAGGACAAAATGCTCTTGAATTACTGGGAAGGGCATGGACCAACTTAGAAGCGGGGCTTACGCAAGCTGGGATGTAGGCCACTGACTCCCTTTCCATCTTTAGCATCTGGGGCCCCAAGGTAGTCTGAAAAGGAGCACATGTCCAGGAGGAGTGCTGGGGAGACCTAGGCCCCCTCTGCTCATTCAAGGAAGAAAAAAACTTCCTCTGTAACTCCTGAGGGCTCCAGGCCCTCCATGGCTAATCAAGGCCCCTCCTTTCTCATGCTGGAGAATTTAAGACAAAAAGAATCCCAGCGCTCCAGGAGGCTGAGGCCGGTGGATTACCTGAGGTCACAGGTTCAAGACCAGCCTGAGCCAGAGTGAGCCCTCGTCTTTAAAAAATAGCTGGGCATTGTGGTGGGTGCACTTGTAGTCCCAGCTACTTGGAAGCTGAAGCAAGAGAGTTGCTTGAGCCCAAGAGTTTGAGGTTGCTGTGAGCTGTGATGTCACAGCACTCTACCAAGGGTGACAAAGTGACACTTCATCTAAAAAAAAAAAAAAAAAGGCTCAGCACTTGTAGCTCAATCAGCTAAGGCACTAGCCACATACACCAAAGCTGGCAGGTTTGAATCCAGCCCCGGCCTGGCAAACAACAATGATAACTATAACCAAAAAATAGCCAGGCACTGTGGTGGGCACCTGTAGTCCCAGCCACTTGAGAGGCTGAGGCAAGAGAATCACTTAAGCCTAGGAGTTGGAGGTTGCTGTGAGCTGTGATGCCACAGCACTCTACTCAGGGTGACAGCTTGAGGCTCTGTCTTCAAAAAAAAAAAAAAGACAAAAAGAAGCCTTTGCCACCTCCCCCGTTTGGTTTTCTTGACTTTGACAAAAAGAAAGAACATTGTGTCTGGGCTGGAAGCAAAGTACAGGGGGTGCAACCCCCAGGAGAAGGGGGTATGTTACAGAAGAAGAGCCCCACAGTGTCCCAGAAGACAGCTGTATGTAGCCTCTGGCTCTGGGTGGAAGCCCTTCCTTTCTGCCTTCTACAGCATTTAAACTGATGCTAACTGGTGAGGGTTTCACAGGTTACTGTGGGAGTGGGTAACTGGAGGAAGATGGCTGTTTTCCTCCCCAGATGCCTTTCAAAGTGGAATGAAGTGATTTGCTCACAAAATCAGCAAAAGCTCTGAAATGGCTGGGTGCAGTGCCTCATGCCTGTAATCCTAGCACTTTGGGAAGTTGAGGCAGGTGGATTGAGCTCAGGAGTTCTGGACCAACCTGAGCAAGAGCAAGACCCCATGTCTAAAAATAGCCGAGCGTTGTGGTCGGCTATAGTCCCAGCTACTCAGGAGGCTGAGGCAAGAGGATCACTTAAGCCCAAGAGTTTGAGGTTGCTGTGAAGTAGGATGCCATGGCACTCTACCTAGGGTGTCAAAATGAGATTCTGTCTCAAGAATTTAAAAAAAAAAAAAAAAAAGCTCTGAAATGACTCAGCCAATTGTCTCCAGATGGGGTTGAAGAGGCTACAATTGTTTAACTCTCTTCAGCTGCGTTGGGGCTTCAACTAGCTAGGCAGCCGAGGGCCCTTCAAGGGACAAAGGCTGGCACTCCAGTGAGTGCATCAACGTGGACTGGGCTGGGAAGAGTGAATTCAGAGAGACCCCCATTGTCCCAGCCTTTTGTGTTTCTCCCTAGCTGGCTCTAATCTTTAAATATTTACCCGGCCCCTTTGTGCACATATGACTTATGCACTTGGGGCTAATGTGCTCATAAATTCCGCATCATTTACCTGCTTCCAGACTAGAGAGACGGAGCTTTCATTCCTCCAGCAGGAGGAGGAAAAGAAAACTGTTGGAAGACCAGGGTTCCCTCCTGAGGAGAGCAGCAGCAGCCCTGGACAGGCCCCTCCCTGCTTCCCTTCCAGCTGACATGTGGACAGTGGACAGGGCAGAGGCCTGTGAGTGACTGGCCTCCCTATTAACAACCAACCTGGACCCATCATTGAGGAACTAGGAGTGGTGAGATTCCTAGATGTTTCCTACCTGGTTTCAGACTTGAACAATACTTAAGACAGGAAATTTCTGTCCTGGGAAGCTAGTGTATGGGCCAAGGTGCTTGTTTATCCACCCTTGAGAGGTAAAACCTCCTCTCCCCATCCATGTGCCTGCCTCCTGGATTGGATGCGGTTTAAGAAGAGGAAGCCGGGTGGCGCCTGTGACTCAGTGAGTAGGGCGCCAGCCCCATATGCCGAGGGTGGCGGGTTCAAACCCAGCCCCGGCCAAACTACAACAACAGCAAAAAAATAGCCGGGCGTTGCGGCGGAGCCCAAAAGATTGAGGTTGGTGTGAGCTGTGACTCCACAGAGGGTGACAAAGTTAAACTCTGTCTCAAAAAATAAAAGGAAATAAAAATAAAACCCACTGTACTATACATAGAAAAACTATGGGCCGCGCCTGTGGCTCAGTGAGTAGGGCGCCGGCCCCATATACCGAGGGTGGTGGGTTCAAACCCAGCCCCGGCCAAACTACAACAACAGCAAAAAAATAGCCGGGCGTTGCGGCGGGCACCTGTAGTCCCAGCTGCTTGGGAGGCTGAGGCAAGAGAATCACATAAGCCCAAGAGCTGGAGGTTGCTGTGAGCCATGTGATGCCACGGCACTCTACCGAGGGCGGTAAAGTGAGACTCTGTCTCTACAAAAAAAAAAAAAAAGAAAAAGAAAAACTAGCCAGGCATGCCTGTAGTCCCAGCTACTCAGGAGGCTGAGGGAAGAGGATCGCTTGAGCTCAAGAGAGTGAGGTTACTGTGAGCTATGACACCATTGCACTCTACCAAGGGCAACAAAGTGAGATTCTTTCTAAAAAAAAAAAAAGAAAAGAAAAGGAAAGGGAGCCTAATTTCATCTCAGCCTTAAGTTTAACTTGAAAGTACTAAGGTGGTTCTCAGGGCCCTCCAAAACAATGAGAAGAAAAATACAAGAAAAGAAATTACAAGAGGGCTCGGTGCAGTGGCTTAGGCCTGTAATCCTAGCATTCTGGGAGGCCAACGTGTATGGATCCCTTGAGTTCATGAGTTCAAGACCAGCCCGAGCAAGAGCGAGACCCCCAACTCTAAAAAAAAAAGTAGCCAAGCACCTGTAGTCCCAGCTAAAGGAGGTTGAGGCAAGAGGATTACCTGAGCCCAAAAGATTGAGGTTGGTGTGAGCTGTGACTCCACAGAGGGTGACAAAGTTAAACTCTGTCTCAAAAAATAAAAGGAAATAAAAATAAAAGAATAAAACAATGAAAAGACACCATGGGTGGCGCCTGTGGCTCAGTGGGTAGGGCGCTGGCCCCATATACCGAGGGTGGAGGGTTCAAACCCCGCCCTGGCCAACCTGCAACAAAAAAATACCTGGGTGCTGTGGTGGGTTCCTGTAGTCCCAGCTACTCAGGAGGCTGAGGCAAGAGTATTACCTAAGCCCAAGAGCTGGAGGTTGCTGTGAGCCGTGATGCTACAGCACTCTACCGAGGGCAACAAAGTGAGTGAGACTCTGTCTCTAAAACATAAAAATAAAAAATGAAAAGACACCTGATTTTGCTCTTTCATCTTCTTGCTTTGTCCAAATTGAATGAACCTTCTTCTATCTGCCAGCACTTTAGCTGTGCATCAGTTACTCAAGCCTGAATTTGGGTTCTGCAACAGCAGTTGTAAGGGGAGAGCTGTGAGATGAAAAATTACCCATTGGGTACAATGTACACTATTCAGGTGACAGGTCTATGAAAACCTTGACTTCTCCACTATGCAATTCACCCATGTAGCAAAAAACCACTTGTACCCCCAAATTTAATTTTTTTTTTAAAGTAGTAAGACTAAAACAAAAATCAAACAAGAGGGATCCCACGTGGGCTCTGGAATGAAAGCCACCTCAGCCTGTGGGTGGATAGCAGGATGGGGGAGGGAAGGAGGAAGGTTGCCCAAGGACCTTCTTGCATGAGAAAGGGCTCCCTTTGTGCTTCCCTCGGAACTGAGCTCATAGAACAAAATACATTCAAATGCTTATTTACAAGAAAAGGCGAGCAGGGCTTCCCGGAGCTGAGCAGTTTCCCCTATTTTCCTTACATTTCTTATAGGTTTGTCATCCCTCCCCCCCCCCCAGCCTGTCGATCTGGGTACGTAGTGGGCTTGTTGATCACATGGCTTTCCTCTGTGGCAGGAAAGCAAGTCTCTGTATGCGGGTCTGCGTATGTGCTTGGCTATGCCGGTGCGTTCGTGTGTGTCTGCTCGTGTCTCCCCACGTGTTACTTACTATTTTGTTTCCCTCGACGCGCCCCTGTGTCTGCCTACTTTCCTTTTTCCTTCATCACCGCTCAGTGAACCCTGGGCCCTGACAGATTCAGCAACTCCAGCGACTTCTAAAAAGTCCCCTTCCCTAGAGTCCGTCCGCACCTGGGAGGAGACTGTCTCTCCTTCATTTCTCCCTCTTCAAGATCCGGCTGATGAAGATATAGGGTCTAAGGGGAGGTGATGGGCAGAAGGAGTGTTGTTCAGGTTCCGTGTTACTCTAAGCCCCAAGAAAGGCAACAGTCCCTGAGGATAAATAGGTTTGTTTCACAAAGCGGAAAGCAAACACCAAGGGCCAGAGGAGGAGCTCAGCCGCTTCTGGCCCCCCAGACCCAGCCCTCTCCTGGGAGTGAAGGTGCGACGTGCGCCCTCTGGTGGCCCTCAGTTGCCCAGGTCCAGATGGAGAGACGGTGAGTCTGGGGGAGGCAGGGGGTGTGTGGGGACTGTCGCAGAACTCAGCCAGTAATATCAACACCCAGGCTTTGTTCCACTGTAACTGAGAAACATTTTTTTTTCCTTTTTGAGACAGCGTCTCACTGTGGCGTCCTCGATAGAGTGCTGTGGCATCACTCGTGAGGTTGCTCACAGCAACCTCAAACTCTCCGGCTTAAGCGGTTCTCTTGCCTCAGCCTCCCAAGTAGCTGGGACTGCAGGCGTCAGCCGCCCGGCTATTTTTGTTGTTGTTGTTGTTGCAGTTCGCCCTTTTCAAGTCTCATCAACAGGGGGTTAGCAAACGCCCCCGGGCACCACTTAACCTGTTACTGAAGTTTACGGAACGCCGCAGAAACCAGGATCTCCACTTTACAGAAAACCGAGGCTCACAGAATTGACTTGCCTAGGTCACAGAGCTAGGTGGCAGAGTGTTGGGGCCTGAGATTCCAGCCCAAGTTCTCCACCCAGCTTCTCAGACACCAGGGCTTCTAACAGAGGAGAGGGGAGAGCTGGGATACAGGGCTCAGACCACCTGGCTCCAAGCTCCAAGCTCGCTGATCACCACTCTGGCCACCAGCCTCCCCTAGGGCCTGTCCCCTATCCCTCCTCCAGCTTGCTCCTTGCTGCCTCTGTGACTTTCAAATGCTGTACCCTCCCTCCCTCCTTGATCTCATTTCCAGTAGCAGGTGTCTGCCTGTCCCTGAGAGCCCCAGGGTCCAGCTCCAGCACTCCTCCTCCCCTGCAGCCAGAGGGCTTTCCCCTGGAGCCCGTCTTTCCTCCCCATCCTAATTTGGCTCTTGCCTCACTCCCACCCAGACTGGTTGTTTCAGTCCTTTGCTTACTAGCCTGCCTTCTCCTCCAGCATGGCTCTCTGAGCTCCCCAAGGTGACAGCATTTACCCTTTAAAAAAGTAAAGAACAACTTCTGATTATAAAAGTAATGTATGTTGGCCAAGTACAATGGCTTACCCCTGTAATCCTAGCACTCTGGGAGGCCGAGGCAGGTGGATGGCTTGAGCTCTGGAGTTCCACCAGCCTGAACAAGAGTGAGACCCTGTCTCTACTAAAAATAGAAAAATTAGCTGGGTGTGGTGGCCGATGCCTGTAGTCCCAGCTACTCTGGAGGCTGAGGCAGGAGAATTGCTTGAGCCCAGGAGTTTGAGGTTGCTGTGAGCTAGGATGCCTCTAGCACCTGGGCAATAAAATAGTCTCTGTCTCAAAAGAAAAAAAAACAAAAATCCCATGCGCAGTGCCTGTGGCTCAGTGGGTAGGGCGCCAGCCCTATATACCAAGGGTGGCAGGTTTGAACCTGGACCTGGCCAAACTGCAACAACAGCAACAAAAAATAGGCAGGCGTTGTGGCAGGCGCCTGTAGTCCCAGCTACTTGGGAGGCTGTGAGGCAAGAGAATCGCTCAAGCCCAGGAATTGGAGGTTGCTGTGAGCTGTGACGCCAAGCACTCTACTGAGGGCGATAAAGTGAGACTCTGTCTTAAAAAAAAAAAAAAAAAGAATCCATATTAAGGATACATTGGCTTTTAAAATTTTAATCCTAAACAACAACAAAAAAATTTTAATCCTAATAAACTTAGTGTCTTACTATAAAAAGTTTATTAGGCTATGTAATCTAATAAAATATGCTCAATGACCTGGAAAAAAAATAAAAAGAAAAGAAAAAGAAAAAAATCCGAAAACTAAGAAACTAATGTATATGCAATGTTGGATATACAAAAACATATAAAGACAATAAAAACTGCCTAGAATTCTACCACCTAGAGATAATCGCTGTTAAATCATTTTGGCTTACATTTCAATCATTTGCCCAGGCTCATAAATGAACTTTCTCCTCCAAGAGAAGTCTGGATCAGACTGTAAAGTTTTGTATTCCGCTCTTTAGATCACGTGATGTACCCTCACCACCCCCCAGCATTTTCCCAAGGCAGGAATTTAAACCGGCGGTGGTCCCATGGCTTGGATGCCCACGTTGGGTTTTTAGGCTGATTCCCAGGACCGGGTTCTGCGCCTGGCACAGCCTGGCCACGCAGCGGGCGCTCAGGGTCTCCGTTGAGGGGTGACAGGTGATCCCCAGCACCGTCAGGGTGGGCGCCGCAGAGTGTTTAAGGGGGAAAACGCGGGGCTGGCCGAGGGAGGGGTTGCTTCAAGTTCGAAATTGTTTTTTGGGACAGGAGACTTCTGGAATGTGGAGGTAACTTTTGGCAGACTCAGGAGACGACTCCTTAAGCCCTCACACGTCTGCGGCTTTAGCTGGGTCGGGGCGGGAATTCCCCAAGGGGCCTGTTGGGCCGGTGGGGCGGGGCCGAGGGGGCGGGGCGTTCCCGCCAAATTCGGGCCACCAGCCCCGCGGGCCGGTGTTCTCGCGAGAACTCGCGGGCGGCGCGCGGGTCTTGGCAGCTGCCTTACCCGGCCGGCGTCGACAGTGCAGTGCGCAGGCGCGGCCGGCGGGTTTCCCTGGGCTACAGGCGGCGCGGCCCGCTGGTCCGCCGCCCTGCGTCATGGCGGGCTGCGCGGCGCGGGCTCCGCCGGGCTCCGAGGCGCGCCTCAGCCTCGCCACCTTCCTGCTGGGCGCCTCGGTGTTGGCGCTGCCGCTGCTGACGCGCGCCGGCCTGCAGGGCCGCACCGGGCTGGCGCTGTACGTGGCGGGGCTCAACGCGCTGCTGCTGCTGCTGTACCGGCCGCCGCGCTACCAGGTGCAGGCCGGGCAGGGGCCGGGCGGGGGCACCGTCCTTTTTCGGGGCAGGGGCGGCCTCCTACGGGCTGTTCTTCAGCCGCGAGTTCAGGTCGCAGGAGGGGACCTTGCTTATCCGGCGCGGGCGCCCTCCACCCGGCAGAGTGGGTGTTAAATTGCAGTTCGTGCTGTTCCCAGATGCGCGTGGGGGTGGGGATTGAGTGAGCCTACCACTTCTTCTATGTAATTTGAAGTGTGTAGACCTACCTGCAGCCAAGTCTGAGGTCAAAGGCCCCGCGGTGACGTGAAGGGGGCTGGGCGCAGAGTCCTGGGTGCTCTGCGGGACTTGGGAGAATACTGTCAATAAACTAGGTTTAAGCCATTTTCCCACACCCCTGAGTAATGAATAGTAATAATAGCAGCTAAAATGTATGTAGCAGTTCCTCTTAACTGCTCCACACGGCTACTCCTTATGCAGTCCTAAAAGGTAGGTACTGTTTTTATCCTGGCGTTGTAGATGGGGAGCCTGAAGTCCAGAGAGGTTAAGAAACAAGGCCACACAGCCAGAGAGGGGTGGGTACAGAATTTGAACCCAGGCAGCCCCGTTTCACCCTCCTAAACTCTGAGCATATTGGCTCTTGTCTGCCTGCCAGTGGTTTGCCTATCCCAGGACGGTCAGCAGCCTAGACTGATGCTCTGAGAATGGTGGGTGACTGAGCTTCTTTTGGGTCCTTTTCAGATAGCCATCCGGGCTTGTTTCCTTGGCTTTGTGTTTGGCTGTGGTATGCTGCTAAGTTTTAGCCAGTCTTCTTGGAATCACTTTGGCTGGTAAGAAGGACTTTGGGAATAATGATTAGTGGTTTTGAGGTGAGGGTGGACAGATCCAAGGGTCAGCAGGGTAGCGTTTCCTCACCCCCTCCACCCCCCTACCCCTGTGTCTCATCTCTGACTGGCAGAAGGCTGTTGAGAGTTCTATGGAAATGAAGTCTCTGGCTTCCATCCAGATTCCCACACTTCTGCTCTCATGATCTTGTGCCTATTGCTTGATTCTGTTTCAGGCACAAACAAGTCTCCCTGGCACCCTCCACAGAGGTGCCCTCATCCACAGCTGCAGTGACAGCATTCAGTAATGTGACAAGCCCTTCCCGGAAGGGGTACAGGTCCTCGGTGGCGGGAAGGGGCAAGGCTCTGGCTTGTCTTCATAGGCCTTTTTCATCTCTAATTTCTATTAGGTCACATCTAGCGCATCCCCACAGCCAGTGTAGGATTTTTCCCTACACTATGATTTCAGTCCCTTGAGCCTTCTAGTCTGACCTGGATATGAACCAGTGGCTTCAAGGTAAAAAGCTTCATCTCCTATTATCAATATTTTGAACCATCTAATCCTTCTTTGCTGGAATTACTCTGTTCTGTTAAATTCTGACATACATCACTACTTTATGTTGATACTTCCCTCTTTCATGTTCTTTTGTGTATAGTGTCATTTTGAAAAGGACTGAAGCGCTCATAATGCCTCCCTAACCTGTGGGGTTCTTTATTTATTTTGTGCCTGTGACATTCAAAAATCTAGTCCCTTAAAAACCCCACTTCTGCAAACCTCAGGGAGTAAATGCTATATATTGGTGCCGATGTTCACTTTCAGGCAGGTGAGAATAGGACCTCATAGAATTAGGGAAAGTTCAGGAGATCCAGATCTGTAGCTATGGCTAACTTGGTTCCCTTGCCCCAATTTACCTCTTTTTCTTTTTGTTTTTAAATAGGTACATGTGCTCCCTATCATTGTTCCACTATTCTGAATACTTAGTGACAGCAGTCAACAATCCCAAAAGTTTGTCCTTGGATTCCTTTCTCCTGAATCACAGTCTGGAGTATACAGTAGCTGCTCTTTCTTCTTGGATAGAGTTCACACTTGAAAATATTTTTTGTCCAGGTTAGTGTGCCCTACTTTCCTCTCTGGAGGGGAGAAGAGTGGCTCCCACTTGGGCTTACAACAGTGACATTGGTTCACCTCTCAGGTCTAATCTCCCCGAGCAGTTTTCCCTAGACTCTGTCCTCACTAAGCTATTTATAAAGGATGAGCTCTGCTCATTAATTCTGCTTCTGGATTTTGAATCGAGGACATGTTCTCGTGTTGACCTTTTGCTCTAAACCTTCTGTGACATAGTGCACCATCTACTATAAAGGTCCAACCTTTAATAGTTGTAATCCTAATTTTAGAGCAGGTTTGTATGTGTACTTTTTCTGTGAACTGAGACATTTCATGTGGTGAGTTTACTGGCAAAAACTTCGGCATCTGAAACCTACTCCAAAATTGAATTTCCCACAGCCAGTGAAATAAAATGTCCTGGATTCAGGCTGGAAGCCGTAGACCCTTTTCTACTTCTTTTAGCTATACTTGTCCCCTAGTGAAGGAAATAAGCGTGTGGTGGTGGTGGTGGGGTCCAACCAGAAAACCCATCAGCCCTAGGAGGGGAGGACCTCTTCACCATGACTTCACTAATGGGTTTGTTGGCAATTTAAAGTGGAGGGATGAACAGCACAACTTCTGGGAATGTGTTTTCTTATCATTAAATTTGAATGCTATGACAAATGCTAATTGCCCATAAACGTGTTTTTTAATGTTTCTATCTTTGGGAAAATAGTTTTGATTTTAAGGATTCAAGGGGGAACATGACTGTCCAGTGTCTTCACCGGTGCCTCTCTCCTGCAGAACTGAAGCAGATCACCTGGCTCAGCGTCACGGGGCTGCTGATGGTGGTCTTTGGAGAATGTCTGAGAAAAGCAGCCATGTTTACAGCTGGCTCCAATTTCAACCACGTGGTGCAGAATGAAAAATCAGATACCCACACTCTGGTGACAAGTGGAGTATATGCTTGGTTCCGGCATCCTTCTTATGTTGGGTGGTTTTACTGGAGTATTGGAACCCAGGTATAGTATCAGATATGACACTGGTTTCCTTTATTTTAGTCTTTTTTTTTACATTTTAAAAATTGGCGGCGCCTGTGGCTCAGTGAGTAGGGCACCGACTCCATATACCGAGGGTGGCGGGTTCAAATCCAGCCCTGGCCAAACTGTAACAAAAAATAGCCGGGTGTTGTGGTGGGCGACTGTAGTCCCAGCTACTGGGGAGACTGAGGCAAGAGAATCACCTAAGCCCAGGAGCTGGAGGTTACCGTGAGCTGTAATGCCACGACACTCTACCAAGGGCGATAAAGTGAGACTCTATCTCTACCAAAAAAAAAAAAAAAAAAAATTGAGATAAAATTCACAATTTCAAAGTATATAGTTCACTGGTTTCTAATGTATTCACGAGGTTGTTGTTCTGGTTTAAATGGGTATCTGTTCTCCCTGGCATGTTTGAAATGATAACTAAATAAAAGCCAAGAGAATTAATTTAGTCCTTAATGTTTTTCCTATGTACCCAAAATCTAGGTACATGAACTTTTCATGATTCTATTAGCCCATCTCCTGTAAACTTCTCTGCCTCTTAAGTTAAAAAGGCTCTGGAGCACCCCAGTGGGTGCTGGGACTTAGACCTGGGCTCTTTAGTGGGGCTGAAGCCAAAGATAGGGCTTAGGCCAGGGAATGACCTTGTAGCTAATTTTCATCAAAGAGTTATTAGTGAGACTGAGGTCACGTATTAGGTTAATATGAGCTACAGAAGTTTGTTTTATACCAGGCTATAGATCCAGATCCAGCTTTTGTTTCTTTTTTCTTTCTTTCTTTTTTTTTTCCAGCCTTTGTTTCTTGACAACTGTGTTTTGATTCCATACTCTTTTTTTCTTTTTTTTTTTTTTTTTTTTTTGTAGAGACAGAGTCTCACTTTATGGCCCTTGGTAGAGTGCCGTGGCCTCACACAGCTCACAGCAACCTCCAACTCCTGGGCTTAAGCGATTCTCTTGCCTCAGCCTCCCGAGTAGCTGGGACTACAGGCGCCCGCCACAACGCCCAGCTATTTTTTTTTTGGTTGCAGTTTGGCCGGGGCCGGGTTTGAACCCGCCACCCTCGGTATATGGGGCTGGCGCCCTATGGACTGAGCCACAGGCGCCGCCCCATACTCTTTTTTTCTTTTTAAGACAGAGTCTCTGTTGCCCTGGGTAGAGTGCCATGGCATTGTACCTCATAGCAACCTCAAACTCTTGGGCTCAAGTGATCCTCTTGCCTCAGCCTCCCGAGTAACTGGGCTTACCACAGTGCCTGGCTAGTTTTTCTATTATTTATTTATTTATTTATTTTTGCAGTTTCTGGCTGGGGCCGGGTTTGAACCTGCCACGTCCAGTATATGGGGCTGGCGCCCTACTCCTTGAGCCACAGGCGCCACCCTCGTTTTTCTATTTTTTTTTTTTTTTTTTTTGAGACAGAGCCTCAAGCTGTCACCCTAGGCTGAGTGCTGTGGCATCACAGCTCACAGCAACCTCCAACTCCTGGGCTCAAGTGAGTCTCCTGCCTCCACCTCCCAAGTAGCTGGAACTACAGCCACCCACCACAGCGCCCGGCTATTTTTTGTTGCAGCTGTCATTGTTGTTTGGCGGGCCGGGCTGGATTTGAACCCACCAGCTCAGGTGTACATGGCTAGCGCCTTAGCCGCTTGAGCCACAGGCACCTACCTAGTTTTTCTGTTTTTTTTTTTTTTTGTAGAGACAGAGTCTCACTGTACCGCCCTCCGGTAGAATGCCGTGGCGTCACACGGCTCACAGCAACCTCCAACTCCTGGGCTTATGCGATTCTCTTGCCTCAGCCTTCCGAGTAGCTGGGACTACAGGCGCCCGCCACAGAGCCCAGCTATTTTTTTGTTGCAGTTTGGCCGGGGCCGGGTTTGAACCCGCCACCCTCGGTACATGGGGCCGGTGCCCTTACTCACTGAGCCACAGGCGCCGCCCAGTTTTTCTGTTTTTAATAAGATAGGGTCTTGTTCTTGATCAGACTGGTCTTGAACTCCTGAGCTCAAGCAGTCTACCCACTTCAGCCTCCCATAGTGCTAGGATTACAGGTGCTAGCCACTGCACCCGGCCTCTATTCTGTGTCCTTGGACCTAGGAACACTTGGCCAGAGAATGTGAGTAGAGCTTGGAAAATTCATCCCATCATGGCTCCCACGCATTTCATCAGCAATGTGTGAACCATGCCAGTATAGCTGGGGCAGATTATCACATAGATTTATTTTAAAATTTATATTTCTGAAACATGTAAAACTCCCAACTTTTTTTTTATTTTTTTTTGAGACAGAGTCTCACTTTGTCGCCTTCGGTAGAGTACTGTGGCATCATAGCTCACAGCATCCTCAAACTCTTGGGCTCAACAATCTTTTTAGCCTCCTGAGTAGCTGGGACTACAGGCACCTGTCACAATGACTGGCTATTTTTAGAGATGGAGTCTTGCTCTTGCTCAGGCTGGTCTTGAACTCCTGAGCTCAGGCAATCCTTGCACCTCAACCTCCCAGAGTGGTAGGATTATAGGCGTGAGCCACCATGCCTGGCCAAAACTCCCATATTAACAGTCATGTTCTATGGGAACAAATTAATCATAGTTGAATAATTAATTTGGCATAAATGTTTGCTAACTATGTAACTAAGTACTACAGGACTAAGGCATTTTTCATGCCTTTTGACCATAGATCTTTTGACATGTTTCGGCACAATGTGTGTGTATAACTGTGTCTTTTCTGGAACAATGCTTATTACTACTGTGTACAAAACACTATTTTCTTTTTTTTTTGAGACAGAGTCTCAAGCTGTCGCCCTGGATAGAGCGCTGTGGCGTCACAGCTCACAGCAACCTCAAACTCTTGGGCTTAAGCAATTCTCTTGCCTCAGCCTCCCAAGTAGCTGGGACTATAGGTGCCTGCCACAACACCCGGCTTTTTCTTTTTTTGGCAATTTTTGGCCGGGGCTGGGTTTAAACCTGCCACCTCCAGCACATGGGGCTGGCACCCTACCCCTTTGAGCCACAGGCACCACCCAACACTCGGCTATTTTGGGGGTTGTAGTTGTCATTGTTGTTTAGCAGGCCCGGGCTGGATTCAAACCCGCCAACTCCAGTGTATGTGGCTGGAACCCTAGCTGCTTGAGCTATAGGTGCCAAGCCAAAACACTATTTTTTGTCTTTAATTTGTAATCCTGTACTACCTCGATTTCATGGCTCAGTAACAATTGTAGCTTGTGGTTGGGAAACCCTACCACAGGTGACGCCCAGGGAGCTACACATGTCTGTCAGATGTGAGCGTGTAGGCTCTGTACTCACCATCAGGCCACTTGTGGTTCTGTCCTTTACTGCTTGGTGGAAGAATTGCTTGAGGCCAGGAGCTCAAGTCCAGCCTGGGCAGTATAAACAAGTCCTTGACTCTAAAAATAAATAGCTTGTGGGGTGATGGCATCACCTTGAAAGCTTGCTTTGAGGGTTGGACCGTTTACTGTTTATAAAGGGCTTAGCACAGCTCAGGGAACAGTGAGCTTAAAACGCAGTGGAGAGAAGTGACAAGAAATCGGTATGTGCCTAACTCTCCAGGTGGAAGTACATGCTTAGGGAAGACAACACGTTCCTAGGGGAGCAGTTGCAAAGCCAGTGGTAGGCAGGAGTAGGTCAGTGGTTTCCTCGGGAGGTAGGGCATGCCTTTGGCCTTGAGGGATTGTTTGGCTGTGGATCAATGAGAAAAACGATGTTCGAAGCGAGGGAACTGCATGAGTGAAGAAAGAAAGAGGCAGAGAGGACACAGCTTGGATGAGGTGAAAGGGTGGCAGGGGCAGGTGAGGCCCTGCCTTTCCTATCTTTAAAAGCCAGGCCCAGGATGTGGGATTCAGGCATGGTACTCTCTGAGCACCGGGGTAAAAGAGGTGTTTTAGAAGCTCTGTTTGCTATCTAGTACCAAGGAGAAGGTGGTGGGTGCGAGGGGGCGGAGGAAGGGACCAGGGCATCTGTGTAGTGTGGGTGCGTGCATCTTAACATAGGGCCTCCTGGACAGGAAAGCAGCATGTGTGGGAACGAGACTGTCCATCAGGGAGTTCGTACTTGGGGATGGGGGGCCATTAATGTCACCCTGATGTGAAGGTTGAAATCCAGGAGGTTGGCCTGTTCTTGGACTTCTTAGTTTTATTTTTTTGAGATCAAGTCTCACTCTCTTGCCCAGGCCAGAGTGCAGTGGCATCATCACAGCTCAGTGCAACCTCAAACTCCTGGGCTCCAGTGATCCTCCTGCCTCAGCCTCCTAAGTACAGAACTACAGGCCTGCATGACTACACCTGGTTAATTTTTCTATTTTTTATAGAGATTGGGTCTTGCTCTTGCTCAGGCCGGACTTTACTCCTGGCCTCAAGCAGTCCTCCTGCCTCAGCCTCCCAAAGTGCTAGGATTACAGGTGTGAGCTGCTGTGTCCGGCCTGTCTCACATAAGAGGAACAACAGCAAATGTATGAAGAAAGGCTAACATGATCTTTTCGTGGTTCATTAGTGTGATAACTGAGTGTTCATGAGCACACGTGAGATGTGCCTCCTCAAACATTGCTGGCACGTTACCCTTTTGACGTGGAAAAAAAGGCTACAGTGATGAGTTTGGTTCTCTGTGAAAGTAATGGTATGATTTTGGTTAATGACACCCTGGCTCCCCAAAACCATAACAATTTTGTTTTTTGAGACAGGGTCTCACTCTGTCGTCCAGGCTGGAGTGCAGTGGCACAATCATAGTTCACTGTAGCCTCAAACTCCTGGCCTCAAACAATCCTCCCACATGAGCCTCCTGAGTAGCTGGGACTACGGGCATGCACCACTACACCCAGCTAATTTTTTAAAATTTTTGGTGGAGACATGGTCTCACTGTGTTGCCCAGGCTGGTCTTGAACTCCTGGCTTCAAGCAATCCTCCCACCTCAGTCTTCCAAAGTGTTGGATTACAGTTGTGAGCCATTGCACCTGGCCCCTATTTTAAGAGTCTCTTGGGGATGGTGCCTGGGGCTCAAGGAGTAGGGTGCCAGCCCCATATTTTGGAGGTGGCAGGTTCAAACCTAGCCCTGACCAAAAACTGCAAAAAAAAAAAAAGTCTCTTGGGCCCTGGGCAAGAAAATAGTCTGGGTGTTAGAGAGAAAGAGATGCTTGCCAAAGTGCATGGTGTCGTGGCACCGTGACCTGTGGCCCTGACCAGCCTGGTGTCCCCTCCATCAGGTGATGCTGTGTAACCCCGTCTGTGGTGTCGGCTACGCCCTCACAGTATGGCGGTTCTTCCGAGATCGGATAGAAGAAGAAGAAATCTCACTGATTCACTTTTTTGGAGAGGAGTACCTGGAGTATAAGAAGAGGGTGCCCACAGGCCTGCCTTTCATCAAGGGAGTCAAGGTGGCGCTCTGACAGATGGCAGGTGACTATGGGACCTGTGACCCTGTGTAGCCCAGGACAAAACTGCTTCCAGTCAGCTACTGCAGAGTGCATTTTCTTAACCATTTTATATGTCACTAATTAAACTCCTCTGGAATATTATTGAAGACCAAATGGTCAGAAGGCCTTAGGACCAAAGGACCCACCGGAACAATCTATTCTTGTGCTGAATCCAGGCAGGACATAGATGAAAGATGAGTAAGAAGCAAATCACAGCAATAGTCAACAGAGCCCTGGTGACAACCAAGGCCACGCTCCGCTGCCCCACAAGGCCAGAGTGTGTGTAAGATACTACCAGGACTCCTGGGGAGAGGGGGCTCTGCTTCCAGTAACGCCTCGCCAGCGGAGACGGGTAGAGGGCATCGCTGCTTGTTAGCGCTAAAGACACACCTGCAACCTTTCATTTCACTGCAAAACACTAACCGCGCTTTAACCCTCTTTATTTCTGTCCTCAGTGCATGAACATCTATACAGTTTTAAAGATACTTCCGTATGTGATGCTTTGGCACTAAATCTATTTAATTGCATTTACATATGTATTGTTTATAAGTAGCAGTACGCATTTAACGGGGGCTCATTTGGTTTTTCTAGCTCCAGCTTTTATTTGGGAGCAAGTAAGCATGGATAGACACCTCCAGACAGTCTGGCCAAGCATGGCTTTGTGTGACCACAGCAACCCAGGCCAAGGGGACTGTAGGCCCATGTGGGTTTTCCTGGGGCCCTTGGCTCCACCTGTTTTTGTCATGTCATCAGTGATAGGGGAGTCAATAAGTGTCGTTTTCCCCTGATCCAAGATGTGCTTACTGAATGCCTGCTCTGTGCAAAGCATTGTTAACATTGAGAAATACTGCTGTCCGTTTATTTGGGATTTTATTTTCATTTCACCATAGCTTATATTTTTATGTTTCAATGTAAATCTATTAACTATTGTTTTCTGTGTTCTGTTCTCAGAATTACATTGTCCCTAATATTATTTCAAACTTTTTTTTGTTGTTGTTGCAGTTTGGCTGGGGCCGGGTTTGAACCCACCACCCTCGGTATATGGGGCCGGCGCCCTGCTCACTGAGCCATAGGCGCCGCCATATTTTAAACTTTTTTAATGGGGTTGAGCTTACACAACTGCAGAGCCAGGCAAATAACTCCGAAACTAGTCTTAAATAGAGCAAATAATCCCAACGAGATTCAGTCAGTCTTTTTGTTTTGAAGAGAGTAGTTGACTTTAGGAGTCAAACATAGGAGCTTTAAGCAATGAGACCCTTGTTTAATTCTGGACTAGACAGGAACTTGGCCTCAGTGTGAGATCCTCTCTTGCAGCTTTGCGGTGGCACTAACGAAGCGTGAATGTGAAGGCAGTGTCAGCACATATCCAGAACACTGCTCTGCCACCCCGCCACACGGCTTATGAGGAGCCACTAAACCTTAATGTGCCTAGACCTCCCCATCCGTACAATGGGGTTGATACCACCTACCTCACAGGGGTGTTGTGAGGACATCTTTAATGCTCAGATGAGAGAGATGTGAAATCTATACAATATAAAACCTAACAAAAATGGACAGACATTTGGTTAACTGTGCCAGATCCCTAAAATGTATGTTTAGAAAGAGAGCATTCTCCCAATTCAGATGTGAGACTGACGTATGGATTTCATGGCTTAATTAATTTTTTTGTTGTTATATATACCAAAGAGGTTTACGGGTTTGTTGATGGCTGATGTGACACTTGTCCATTTGAGAACCAGACAGACTTGTCTGGCAGCCCCCCACCCCCACCCCCCCGATCATCTGGCCATGGGGCCCTGGCCAAGGTGGTACCCCTGGCAGAGTAGAGTGTGCAGTCCTGGTGGGACTCTCCCTATTCGGGCACTTGGGCTGAGTCAGCTTTGAGCTTGTTCTCCAGACCACGTGGCACAGTAAACTCCACCGCCTAGGACTGCAGACTGGAGAAGATGTAGTTGAGCTGGCAGCCTGCCCTAGCTCTTTTTCGCTCATCTAAGCTCATCTATTCGGCCTAGCCTCTATTCCCAGCAGGGGCTATGAAGTTGTCTTTTGTGTATGTGCGGGGGGGACAGGGTCTTGCTCTGTTGCTGGGACTGGAGTGCACTGGTATCATCACAGCTGGCTTCATCCTCAAACTCCTGGGCTCAAGAGGTCATCCTCCCTCAGCTTCATGAGTAGGTGGGACTGTGGGCATGTGGTGACTAATTTTTTTATTTTTATAGAGACAGGGTCTCGCTATTGCCCAGGCTGGTCTCAAACTCCTGGACTCAAGTGATCCTCCCACCTCAGCCTCCCAAAGTGCTGGATTTGCAGGTGTGAGCCACTCTGCCTGGCCAAGTTATCTTTTTGGTGGGTAGAGAGCAGCTAGTGGTGTCCCCGGGCCTTGTGGATGGTAAGAGGGCATTGTCATTTGATGTCATCCTTTACCTGCCAGAGGCCAGAAGGCTTACCTTTGTGCCAGGCCCACCACCTGGAAGGAATTTGGGCCTTGGGTTTCCCACTTAAATGCTGCCTCACACTGGGTGGTGAGGGAGAACTTGACATTGTGTTCTGCTCTGCTTTAAAGAGTAATTCTGGGGTGGGGGTGGTAGGAGAACATTCCTACCCTTCTTATGATTCCAGGGCAGAAGTCAGCAATTACTTAGGGATAAAAGATGAACTACTTAAGGGCAGGATTTGGTAGGTGATTGACTTCCCTTTAGTACCATGATCTTGAGATTATTTTTAACTTTATAAATTTAGCAGTGTTGGGGCCCACGGCAGAGAATCAGGTTAATGAAGTAAAGGCTTTTTGGGTGTTTGCTGCAAAGGCCACATTGCCAATTTCCTTAACTTAAGAAACTGTCAAGAGATTTCTTTTTCCATTGCAGGTTTTAAAGTGGAGATTCTTAAATGGAAAATGGGTACTGCATAGAACAAAGCTACTTTGAAACAGCATAAAATAAAACCTTTCCTGAGTACTTGCAGGTGGCCGTGGCTGAGAGTGGCAGTTTATAGAAGAGGCAGTGGGGTGAGCCTCTTAGCAGGACAGTGAGCAAAAGACAGCGTACCTCTTGTCCCTTAGTTGGCATGAACTGCATCATGAGCCTAAAAAGTCATTAATCCCTTCCATTCATTTACCAGTCTAGGGGGTTGATATGACAGGGAAAAATGTTCCCAAACCAGTAAGTTGTATTAGCTGGTCAGGTCCCATGAGGTCTTGACACTGGCTCACTGGTGGTCATCCCCATCATGGGCACAGCACACTGCTGTTCCTTCTCTCCACTTTTTTGCTGCCTTAGGTAGTTGTAATCACCCACCGCAGTTTGCTTTTGTAGTGGTCTGGCAAGGTTAGAAGACCTCAACCTCTCTGTTGTGGTGGGAGGCGCGTACAGAAGACCCGGCCACCCTAAGCGGAGGCTGCCCATCCCATCGCAAGGAGAGTAACTTAACAGAGTAATTATTCTACTCTTTTACATACAGAAATGTTTATTTAAATATTTTAAATTGGATTTTCTTTCACAGATACTGACTATTCTTTCCAATTCTTAAATAAATAAAACTGTATCTGATTTCACTATGAACAAGTGTGATTGTGTGGGATGTAGAATCTCTAAGGTCATGTTACCCCTGGGTAATAAGCATTTCCAGAACCCTCAGCATCAAACCAGGTGCATGTCTTGCTTCCTCAGCCCCCTTCTGAATTGCTACCTCTAATCAATTTGAAATGAAAAATTCCTTTTGCCCTCCAGGCTACCACTGAGGTTCATATGCTTTGGAACATGAACTCAATGCCCTGAAACAGCAGGGGCTGTGGATGTGATGTGATGTATTTGTGTGTTGAGGTGCCAGCCATTTACTGTTCCAGCCCCCGCAGCAAGCTGGGTATTTGCCTCCAGAACTTTTTTTTTTGAGACAGAGTCTCATTATGTTGCCCTCAGTAGAGTGCTGTGGTGTCACAGCTCACAGCAACCTCAAACTCTTGGGCTGAAATGATTCTCTTGCCTCAGCCTCCCAAGTAGCTGGGACTACAGGTGCATGCCACAATGCCCAGATATTTTTTTATTGTAGTTATTTTTTGGCAGGTCTGGGCTGGGTTCGAACCTGCCAGCCCCAATGTTTGTGGCCGACACCCTAGCCACTGAGCTACAGGCGCTGAGCCACTCCAGAACTTTTTTTTTTTTTTTTTTGAGACAGTCTTACTCAGTGACCCTGGGTAGAATGCCATGGCGTCATAGCTCACAGCACCCTCAAATTCTTGTGTCTGAGCAATCCTGCCTCAGCTCCCGAGTAGCTGAGACTATAAGCACCTGCCACGACATCCAGGTAGTTTTTCTATTTTTAGTAGAGATGGGGTCTCATTCTTGCTCAGGCTGGTCTTGAACTCCTGAGCTCAAGCAATCTACCCAGCTTGACCTCCAGACTGCTAGGACTGCTGCCTCCAGAACTTAAATGTTAAGTCATGCGGGTTAATTTTTAAAAAGCATATGTTAAGCTCTTCTCAATAAAAGGGTACTGTGTAGAAATGGAAGATTACTGGGGGTGGGATGATTAGAGAAAAGGTCGCTGCTTCATGTGCTTTACTTTCAGTGGGAGGTAACCACAGGGTAGTTCCAGTGCTTTGGGCAAATGGTAAGGCTGCAAGATGGCCTTGGCCGTGCAGAGGCTTCTCTCCCTGCTTCACGAGCTCTACCCCTGCCACAAAAGGAGAGAAGCTGGAACGAAGGTCCTTTGCCCTTCTGTGAGTCACTGCTGAGATTACTGGGTGGAACTTTCCAGTGGCACCAGGTTAACAGTGGGGCTGTGATTCAGAAGAAACTAGATTCCTGGGCTGGTCGTGGCGGCTCACACCTGTAATCCTAGCACTCTGGGAGGCCGAGGTGGGTGGATTGCCTGAGTTGAGACCAGCCTGAGCCAGAGCGAGACCTCATCTCTAAAAGAAATAGCCAGGCATTGTGATGGGTGCCTTTACTCCCAGTTACTCAGGAGGCTGAGGCAAGAGAATCATTTGAGCCCAAGAGTTTGAGGTTGCAAGCTATGGCGCCGTGGCACTCTACCAAGGGTGACAAAGTGAGACTCTTATCTCAAAAAAAAAAAGAAAAGGCTCAGCATCTGTAGCACAGTGATTGCGGTGCCAGCCACAAACACCAAGGCTGGAAGGTTTGAACCCAGCCTGGCCCAGCTAGACAGCAATGACACCTGCAAGAAAAAAATAACCAGGCATTGTGGCGGGTGCCTGTAGTCTCAGGTACTTGGGAGGCTGAGGCAAGAGAATCGCTTGAGCCCTGGAGTGCTGTCATACCATGGCACTCTACCGAGGGCAACATAGTGAGACTCTGTCTCAAAAAAAAAAAAAAAAAAGGAGAAACTGGATTCCTCGTGGGTGCACAGTGGTGGAGTCTTATTACCTAAACAGGCCAGTACCCTACACTTTCGTGAGACCATACCCTGTCCAGGCACCCTCAGTACACAGACGCTGTGCAAGGGGAGGATTTTAGGCTGGACATTCGCTCAGACGTTTTTTGTGTGGACCGGGAAGTTGTCTGAGGCCTCAGTGATTAGGACCTAGACTTCATGCCACGTGAACGTAAGGAAAAGGGGACTTAGCCCAAGCCAAAGGATTGGAAATAATGACCTGAGAGTGTCTGAGTTTTACTACTGATAGGTAAGTCATCACCTTTTAAAGAAATAAGCATAACTGAACAACCTTTTCTTAAGTGTCCCAGCCTTTTTATTTATCTTTGTTTTTTTTTTTTTTTTTTTTTTTGCAGTTTTTGGCTGGGGCTGGGTTTGAACCCGCCACCTCCGGCATATGGGGCTGGCGCCCTACCCCTTTGAGCCACAGGTGCTGCCTAACCTTTTTATTGTACGTGCTGTGAAAACTGACCACTTGGGACTGGTTGTATTTGCTAAGTTGGGTGTTTTCTGGGTGTGGGGCTGTCACTCCCATTTTTCTGCTTGGGTCTGTGATAATCCTTATTTTTCAGTGGCAGCTCTTCTGACAGGTTGTTCAGAGTCCAGCTGTTTCCTTTAGGCTCTGATGTCTCCTCTCTTTCTGGGACACTTCCGGGGTCATTCCTAGAAGGACAATTTATCGGGCTCAGGAGCTCATCCACTCCATTTGCCAGGTTCACTGTCTTCCTGCACTAAAAACCACTTGGGCCAAGGCTTTCAGAATGGAAAATCTCTCTGGATGCCTCGTTAGGTGGCCACATCTGCAGAATCAGAAATGCACCTGCCTCAGAAATGATTCTGAGGAAGAACTGTTCCCCAGGAGATGGTTTTGAGTTGCCAAAATGTCAGTGAGCTAAGGCTACTTTGTTGGCTCATGGTGATCATGCACTCTGAATTGTGGTTCCCTTAAGTATCTGAGCTAAATAAGCAGCCACCGTGCAGGGGAGCTGGAGACCAGTCTCCACACTGTCACTAGCCTCATTGTGACTCCAGATAGTTTAGCAGCCTTCTCCACAGTCTCTGGGCTCTCCCATCTCTGACGACAATTCCATCCCCTGTCCTAGTGCTAATACGCTTTACTATGAACAAAATACAGATCAGCCTGTGACAGTGTGTGTCTGTTACTGTACATTCCTCTCTGGTAAGTATCCAGGCAAATACTGTGGCTCTGGTGAATAGTGACACTCTCACAGCAAGAAACCACCCTCAGTCACTTTTTCTTTTTTTACAATGGTAGCACCTGTGGCCATTGTAAATGGTAATATGTCGGTCTGTCTACCAAAGTCACACCTGTTATCTAAAAAGTCACTTATTTAAGTCACTTGTCCATACAAAGAGCCTCTGTGACCTCTTAGTTTACATTGAGGCCCAGCTAAGGCCACAGAGTTGGTCCATGGCAAGCTGGGACCAAAGGGGAAGGGAAGAGTGGAGCTTGCTTTGTTCTCCTGTGAGTCCCTGAAATCAAGTCACTTGCCCACTCTGAGGTTGGAAAGGCTCACTTTACCGGGCATGGGCCTCCCCGTTCCTGCCGTCATCAGACATGTTTTGTAGGTTCTCTGATTGTTCGTCCATGGGTTCCTGAAATCTGGGTAAGAGAAGGCAGGTCCTGGGACTGACAGCAGAGTCAGCCTGCCATGTGACCTTAAATTAAGCTCACTCTGCACAAAAACCAAACACGCACTCAAAGGCCTGCCTAGCACTTTGTTCTTTGGATGCTCATTTACTGAGGTCCAGTGATTTGCCAGCGCCAGGGCTGTGTAGATGGCAGGAGGGGCCAGGCCTAGCTGGGAGAAGCGCCGAGGGAGGGAAGAGCACACAGTAGGGCAGGTGGTCCAATGGCAGTGAGGGGGGCTCACTTTAATTGGGGTGTTGGAGCATGGTCAGAAGTGGGCAGGGAAGGTTTCCACAAGCTGTCAGGCCCTGCTGTGATGGAAGTCATGGGCTTCTAAGAGACCCCTGGCTGGGGGGCTGGGGAGGGCCAGGCATAGGGGTTTAGACCGGACAAGGCAGGTGCTCTGGGACAAAGAGCGTCAACCAGATTTGGGATGAGTGGCAACAGGCCTGGGTTATGGAAGGAACCTAGGCTATCCCCCAGGCTGTGCACCTGAGCCCCTGCGTGAGCATGATGCCATTTGCTGAGCTGAGGAGATGGGAGTTGGGCGACTGGGGGGGACACTAAGAGCGCTGCTGGCCACTGCTGAACTTGAGATGAGATGCCAGGCAGAAGGTAGAAGGAAAGGAGTCTGGGGCTTGGGAGATCTGCTGTGCTGGGGACATGTGCATCTCAGTGGGGTTTTAAACCGGGGGAGGGGATGAAGTCCCTTAGGGAGAGAATGTAGAGGGAGGAGAAGACCTAGGACGGGAACCCTAGCGAACATGGATGTCTGGGTGGAGCAGAGGAGGCAGAGCCGCCAGAGAGATCCCGAAGGACTGGCTGGAGAGGAACGTGGGGGCTCAGAATGGAGGGCAGGGTGTGCTGAGGGGAGGAGACTAGTGGACACCTGACACATGAGTGCTGGCCAGAGGTCAGAAGTTGAGGGAGGTGGCTCTGATCTAACGGAAGGTTGCTGTTATTGGAGCAAGAGCAGGCTCCCTAGACTGGGGTCTGGGGTCGGAGGCTGGGGAAGCAAGTTGAGGCAGTGACTGCAGACACCCAGGAGGTGGTGCCCTGAGGAGGAGCACAGCCTGCTCCAAGCCTCAGGAGCTGGGCTGCAGCTGGAGCGCAATCCTGCAGATGTCATTCCCCTGCAAAGCCACTGTCTCTGCCACGCACACTCCAAGTCAGCTTCTCCTGAAGGCAGACCACATGACAAGCATCCACAGCATGCACGAGCCTGCGTGGTCCGGTCAGCACCCAGAAATCACCAGCCTGCTGCTGACCTCTTCTGGTAGGTCTGCCTGGTTTGGGTGTTTGTTTTTTTTTTTAGAGACAGGGTCTCACTTTATTGCTGTCGGTGCCGTGGCGTCACAGCTCACAGCAACCCCCAACTTCTGGGCTTAGGTGATTCTCTTGCCTCAGCCTCCGGAGAGCTGGGACTACAGGTGCCTGTCACAACGCCCAGCTACTTTTTGTTGTCGTTACAGTTTGGCCGTGGCCGGGTTCGACCCGCCACCCTTGGTATATGGGGCCAGCGCCCTACCCACTGAGCCACAGGTGCTGCTCACTTGGGTGGTTTTATAAACAGAATCGTATGGTATCTGGAGGAACAACTTTGAATGTCTGTGGAGGAGGAAACATCTGGCAGGTCCAGGGTAGACAGGGATTTAGTCACCAGTGGGCAAAGAGCATGACAAGTTTAACCTCTGAGTGCGACCTGTTAGAATGGTCACCTAAAGGTGACTGGGCAGTTCGGGGTTCATGTGACTGACTGCACACACAATCAAATTGCCTGTCTTCCCCACACACTGAAATTGTAGTAAAGGGACCAAAACGAACAAGGAGGGTAAGACCTCTCTAGGTTAAGAACAGGAAAGGATTGGGCGGCGCCTGTGGCTCAGTGAGTAGAGTGCCAGCCCCATATACCGAGGGTGGCAGGTTCAAACTCAGCCCCAGCTGAACCGCAACAAAAACATAGCCGGGCGTTGTGCCCTTGTCTCCTCAAAAGGGAGGGTGGCACCAAATGGGGGGATGGTGCCATTCCAGATGCTGTCACTGAGCAAGTGCTCCTGTTCCACCACAGCAGAGATCTGAAGGTTTAGTTCTGAGAGGGCATGACACTCAATTGAGAATTATACTGAAACCAGAGAGGCCTTCCAGGGAGGAAACTGGCAAAGGACCTACATCTGACCTTGGAGCATTCCACAAAAGCAAGAAGAACCCACCCACCCAGATTCCGAGGAAGTACCACCCTGTGCTCAGCTTCCAGCTCTTTCCTCAGCTCCTAAGAGCAAATGATCAAGGATTACGTGACAGCTAAGAAAATCTATTATAGAAGGTAGAAACCTAAATAAACAAAATGTAAATTGGAGGAAACACACTTCAGTGAGAAAACTTTCAAAAGAAAAAAACTCCCCCTTTTAGTTTAGGGTAAAGTACTGTGTCCATAAGACGAGAAGATGGTAAGATGAAAAACAGAGAATTCTTGGAAATTATTGATAAAAATGAGAGGGGCTGGGCATGGTGGTTCACGCCTGTAATCCTAGCACTCTGGGAGGCCGAGGCAGCTGGATCCCTTGAGCTCAGGAGTTTGAGACCAGCCTGAGCAAGAGTGAGACCCCGTCTCTATTAAAAATAGAAAGATTAGCTACGCATTGTGGAAGGCATCTGTAGTCCTAGGCTGAGGGAGGAGGATTGCTTGAGTCCAAGAGTTTGAGGTTGCTGTGAGCTAAGATGATGCCATGGCACTCTATCCAGGGTAACAGAGTAAGACTCTGTCTCAAAACAAAAAACAAAAGCCAAGGCTTGGCACCTGTGGCAAGGTGCCAGCCACATACACCTGAGCTGGCAGGTATCAATTCTGTGTCTAGAAGCAGAAACTCAGAGCAGCTCACCATGACCATGTTTTTTGCAGATGTCTAGCACCTGGTCTGCCCAGATGCCCTAAGTAAACCCTCATGACCTGGCCCACTGACTTCCCTGAGAACGGGCCTGAACGTATGGTGCCCTTCCTCTGTGCATTCTGAACAGTGACGGAGGCCTTGGAACACTCCCTGGCCTCACCTGGGCTCCAGCCGCTCCTTCACCTTGGCAATGGATTGGACATAGGGTATGATCTGCTTGGTGATGGCGGTCAGGTGGGCATTCTCCTGCTTCAGCTGGAGAAGGTCATGAAGCTGGGCTGTGGGGGCCAAGGCCAGAGCATTGGGGCTTGTTGGCTTCAGATTCTCACTCAAGCCTGGCACCATTTAAATATTCCAACTGTTTCAATGGTTACCTCTAACTACAGAGAGTGGCTCTCAGGGAGGGCCTTCTACTCACGGAGTCCTGACCTTGGATGCATCATTTGGAGTCAGTTAGCAGCTGGGAGGTGAGTCAGGGGTTAAGGGGAGAGCTGTGGGGATGCCTATTGGTTAGTGGCTAACTCTGACTTCCTCCCCTGCTAGCACACAGGTTAGCTCCAGGACAAGGAGTTCCCTCAAGAGCCAGCTGCCTGGGACCTTCATAAATCTCCCGCTCGTCAGCCACACGCTGATAGGATTCCTCCCAAATCTGAAAGACAAAAGTTGGACGTTGGATGTGGCAGTGAATTGGAGTTCCACTGGTGGCATTTCTCTAGTTACCCAGAGCCACACTGCACCCCCAGCCAGGTCTGCGTGGCTGCAGAGCCTGCCATAGGCGAGTCTCATGGGGCGAGGGTCTCGTGGGGCCAGATCCTCTTTCTCCTCCTCCCTGCCTGGGTGTCTCCTGGTGGGTGGGGCTGGAGTTAGGTTCTGGGCTAGGTTCTGGGCAGGGCTACCTCCTGGAAGACTGCTCTCATGCACTCCGTGGAGGCGTACTCTGAGGCGATCCTGGCGTCCAGCTGCAGGGTCTTGTGCAGGATGTCCCCCATGATCTCGGCCTTGATGAGCGAGTGGTGCTTGGTGAGGTCCCTGTGCAGCTCCTGCACCTGGTCCTTCAGGTTCCTCATCTCCACCTGCAGGTGCTACATGGGGACCTGGGGTCACCACAGGCTGTTTTCACTGCCAGAAGCCTGGGGGAGGGATGGCTTCTGGGCTGGACAGCCAGGACAACTGGCTTTGTCGATCAGTGCGCCTTGGTGAGGACCAGGCGGGGGCCTTTCCCACTGCAGGTCCCCAGTGCCCTCACCCGGTAGGAGTCCTCAAAGTGGTGGCAGTGCTCTGTGAAGGGCGTGTCTTCGCCTTCAGCCAGCAGCACCTTGGTGCTCATGGACGGGTATGGCATGGGCTTCTGGACTGGAGACACCAACATCTTTCCCACTGGGGACGGGCAGCAGGGCCCCATCAGCGCCTTGGGGCCTGAGCCTCCTGCCAGCCTGGGGAGAGAATCAGTGTGCCTGCAGTCTGCCTCCCCCCGTACCTCTCTACCCCCAACCCTCTCCATCACCTAGAGCACAGTAGAGCCCTGGGAGCTATGAAAATAGGCTGTAAGGCTGAACATGGCCACATCACCATCTATTGTTTAAAGTTCCTCACTGTGGTTCCAGGGTACAGCCAAGGCCCAGTCCATGGGGATGCTGCCAGGGCTAGTCTCAAGTAAATGTGCGTTCACAGAGGAAGTACAGGCTCACACCCAATCGCTTTGGGCCACACGTGCCAGTTTCAGCATTTCTCCTAGCTCTACAGGGAGCGCCTGGGGCTCTCTGTCAGGCCCAGGAATCACGTCTGGCTTTTAGCTACCCTGGCAGCAGCCCTAGGTGCCCCAGCCCGATTGGGGGCATCCCCTGTCCTCGCCTCCACCATTGGCCAAGCTCCACATCAGGTCTGCCCCGGGTCTGTCAGAGCATCCCTGGGGCTGCTGCTGGTTGGGCAGACTCTAGCATGGCCTTGCTGTTGCCAGACACCCCAGGGGCTTGGCGAACCGACACAGGGAATAGCCGTGCCCGGCCTTTCTGGGATGATCCTGCCCCTTGGTGCCCCCTCCGCCGTGACTCGCACCTTGTGCACTCCCTCCCCCGCCCCTCTGCCACTGCTCACGAGTTGGCACCATCTGCGATGACCCCAGGACGGGGCCCCAGCAGCAGCAGCGGCTCCAGACAACGTGCGAACTCAGCGTGGTGGTCGCTGGCGATCTGGGCGGTGGGATGGAATCGTGAGGCAGCCCCCATTACTCCAGGGGCCCAGACCCCGGCCCACCTGGCCTCCAACGTACCTTGCTGCTCTGTGCTGGCCTCAGGCGGTGCGGCTGTGTGACGATGCCCTGTAGCCTCTCCAGCAGCTCCTGCCCAGGGAGGAGGTGGAGGGTGGAGGCCCAGAGCAAGTCTGTCTTTGGCATTTTATCTGGTGTCCCTTAGCGGCTCTAACCCTCCCCCAGTTCCTTGAACCCCATCCCCAAATCTGCAGGAGAGGAGCTGGCAAGGCCTATGCTCCCTCCAGGCTTTTTTTGAGACAGAGTCTCAAGCTGTCACCCTGGGTAGAGTGCAGTGGCTCACAGCAACCTCCAACTCAGGCTCAAGCAATCCTCTTGCCTCAGTTTTTCTGTTTTTAGTAGAGACAGGGTCTTGCTTTTGCTCAGGCTGGTCTCGAACTCATGAGCTCAAGCAATCCACCTGCCTCGGCCTCCCAGAGTGCTAGGATTATAGGCATGAGCCACTGCGCCTGGCCTTCACTGTCCTTTTATTTATTATTATTATTTTCTTTTAGAGACAGAGTCTCACTTTGTCACCCTCAGTAGAGTGCCGTGGTGTCACAGCTCACAGCAACCTCCAGCTCTTGGGCTTAGGCGATTCTCTTGCCTCAGCCTCCCAAGTAGCTGGGACTACAGGCGCCCGCCACAACGCCCGGCTATTTTTTGTTGCAGTTTGGCCTGGGTCAGGTTTGAACCCTCCTCAGTATATGGGGCTGCCCCCTTCACTGTCCTCTTAAAAGGGACTTGCCTGGTCCCTAAGGAGTTTGTAGATGATGGGATGGAGGAGAAGAAGGTCAGCCCAGAGACCCCTGGTCCAGCCACCAGGTGACAGGCTATGCTGGGTATATAGGGTGTGCCCCTGGTGGGAGAGGCCTGCAGGGTCTGGGGAGACTCACATAGCCCAGGTCCAGGAACTCGGCCTTGCTGGCCAGGCTGAGGAAGGAAGAGCAGATGACCAGGTGAACCTGTGGGAGAGGATGCTACTCAGTGCCTGGCTGCAGGGGAGGGATCCAGCCCTACATCCCATATCCCCTTACCTGCAGTGTGGGCAGCAAGGTGGCTAAGTGGGAGAGCTGCTCCTTGAAGGCCTTGTCCTTCTCCTCGTACTGGCTGGGGGAGAGGTAGGCTGCCTGGTCTCCAGGAGGGCTGCCCACCCCATCTGGTGTGCATCAGAGCCCAGCAATCCCATTTCCCCACCAGCTCTGTGTGTCCTGCCCTACTGCAGGCCTTCTCTGAGTCCTGAGCCACTCTGCCCACCCGGCTGCTCCCCTGGGTGGAGCAGGGCCTGAGTGTATGGGGCCAAGGGCAGGGGGAGGGAGGCCGCCACCACTCACCTCTGCACAGCCTGCAGCAGCAGCACTTTCCTCTCTGCCAGCTTGTCCTGGGAAAGACAGTCCGTTCTGACCTGCAAGCCTAGCCACCTCCCTCAGGCATACTTCACTGGGCCCCAGCCCTGCTATGAGGCCAGAAGCCTGCCTTTCTGTTTTGTTTTGTTTTGTTTTGTTTTTTAAGCCTGCCTTTTTGTACCCACTGCCTGACTGCCTGGGAACCCTCACCTTAAATGTCTTAAGTGAAGTCGTCCCTGACCTCCACCACTGACACTAGCCTAGGGCAGGCTCAGGCTTCCCTTCTGGAACTCTCCTAATAAAGTAACTCCTGGAATGCAGTTCAATGCCAGCTGCCCTGCTACACTGGAAACGCTGCAAGGGCAGGGCGTTCTGCCCAGGACTCCGGGGCTGCAGGGCTGTGACTGCCTGGCCCTCCCCGCCCCTCACCTGCATGCTGCTGAAGAGCGCGTGGATGGCGGCCTCCTCCTCGGCTGCGCTGCGCTGCACCTCCTCCACCATGGTCTGCAGCAGCGAGATGGCCTCCCGTGTGGCCGTCTGCAGGGCCTTCACGGCCTGGGGACAGGGCGGGTTCAGGCTTGTGGGCGCCAGCGAGTGTCCCCACACTCGGACAAGGGCGGGCCGGGACCAGACTCACCAGCACTGCCTGCTCCAGTCGCTTGCAGCCCTGCACATAAGCCGACTCCAGGTCCACGCAGTGGGCCCGGCTCTCCCTGCAGAAGCCACGGGTGAGATCTGCTCCAGCGCCTCCCGACCCCCTCCCCTCCTGTTTGCTCTACCCACCCCTGCATGTCCCGGAAGCAGCGGATGCACAGCAGCGACTTCTTGTCCGTGGAGAACATGAGGTAGGGCTCCGCATGCAGCTCTGCAGGACCGGGCGGTAGTGAGGGGTTCGGGCAGTGTCCACCCAGGTGCTCCCTCCCGGCCTGCTTGGCCCCGAGCTCCGCCTGCTAACTCACTGCACTTCTGGAGCACGTCGCGGCTGCGCTGGCCCAGGGCCACGATGTCGTGGCACGCGAACATGCGCGCCCGGTGCGTCTCGTCGCGGCAGCGCGCGCACAGGGGCTGCCCGCAGGTGTTGCAGAAGCACAGGGTCTCCGCGTCCTGCGGGCGGAGCGCGGGCTCAGGAGGCCGGTCAGCGGGAGCGGTGCCGCAGCGAGCCCGGAACTGCAGCGGCACGGCGTCCTTGCGCGTGTTTGCCCCAGCCTGGGGCAGGTGCAGCCCAACTGCAGCGCTCTCTAATCCCTACACGCAGTACTCTAATATACCCAGTTCACAGATGAGGGTTCTCTGAGGCTCAGAGACTGAGTATGTCCAGGAAGGGACAACTACCCTGAAGGGGTTTGGAGGAGCAGTTCCATGGGTGGGTGGGGAGAGAGGGTAGAGAGTGCATTTGCCATTTTGCTTACAAGCAGGTTCCATTGCTTAGGCCAGATTCAGGGCCTAGAGTCCAGGGCCTGGGTTGCAGCCCTGGCATTGACCTAAACAGTGGTTAACAGAACAACCCCCAAGTCCTTACCTCAGCATCCAGGCAGTTCCCTCCCCTCCTGCTGATCCTTACTGTACTTCTGGGTCACACATTTCTCAGCACTTGCCCAGCAACTCCCTGCCCCCCAGGTGTTGCCCCTCCGCCATCCTCCCAACCCACAACACCTGTCTCACCTCCAAAGGCCAAAGCATGCTGTCCTCACTTCCCCTTGAGCTATAGCTGGTCACATGCCACCTAGGTAGCTGAGGGTCCTCGAGGATCAATGCAGGCCTGTGCAGGACTGCCCTCCCTGTGCTAGTTCACAGCTCTATCCTGAGTTGGGGACCAGTGAGCTCTCCCCAGATCCAAGAGCCTCTTAACCTCTGCCACTGAGTATTGACTCGTCACTTATTCTGGACCTTAGTCTCCCCAACTCTGTAAGAGGACCTATTTTAGGGGCCCAAGGTGCCTTAGGGAGGTGTTGGAGAATCCACTTGCTGGTCATCCTCTGAGGCTGTGTTGGATACAATTACCTGGCACCCACTGCTCCCCACCCCACCCCCTGCTGCCCCTGCCTGCTGGCTGCACTCCAGGTCACAGTTGGCACAGTGCACTGCCTCCACGCCATCCCGGGAGCTGTCTACCAGGAACTGCAGCAGCCGGTCCACTGGCGGGAGGCCACTGGGACCCTTCATCACGGTTTGGTGTCTGCGGAGAGGCAGTAGCCAAGCTCTAGACACCCCATTCTCTGAGGCTCTCTACCCCCACCCCTCACATTCCAGGCTGGAGCTAAAATAGCTGTGTTGGGAGGTGGGTGCATTGTAGCCCTAGGGTCTGCTATAAATATCACAGCCAGCACTTAACCTGACTGTGTCTCTACCCTAGCCCAATCCTGTACAACCTTGCAAGGTAGTGAAGTTGGTGCCCTGGGTGTCAAAAGCAGAAGCCTCCCCCCTCAGCATCCTGTCACTGCATTGGGCAATTTTAGAGCCCCCAACCCCCCCCCCACCTTGATTCCACATAACTATGGCTATGCTGACCTAAGACTTCTAGGACTCCTCAAGTATCCTGACCCTAGCTTGAGCCCCACCCTTGCCTTCTATGTAGTAACTTTTTAAGGGAGGCCTTGAGCCAGTGACTTCTCTCTCCAGCCCGTTAACATAATCTGTAAAATGGGCCAGAGCTTGCAAATTCTGGTACAGAGAGCTGCGGATTTGGTACAGCCTCTCCCAGCCATGTTGTCTGGAGTCTAAGCCTTGTTCTCTTCCCCTCCGCGTCCCTCTCCAGCGGGAGCTAACCGTGGTCTGTTGGGACTTTGGGGCACTCACTGGCATATTGGGCAGGTGAGGCGGCCATCTGCTGCGCGGCCACGCAGGCAGTTGGCGCAGAAGTTGTGGAAGCAGTCCAGCAGGCACGGGCGCTCAAACTGTGCGTGGCACAGCGGGCACACCAGCGGGTGGCCGCTTGTGGCGTCCAGGGAGCTTGGGCCCTCCAGGGGCGTGAAGATAGCTCCTGACATCTGCAAGGACTGTGGCTGGGAAGCGCACGAAGCAAGGGCTAGCCTCCGCGGCTCCTCCGCCCAGACGCCGGCACCCTCCTTCCTATTCGGCCTGGACCCGACGGGGCGTCCAGCGGCTGTGGAGCAGGGAGGAGCGGGGAGCGCCCCGGAGCAGGAATGGGCGTGCGCCGGGGACTATGGGGGTGCTGGCGAGCGGCCGGGCCCCTGTACCTGCCCGCCGGGCCGCTTACTGCGAGCTGACCGCCCTCGGACCCTATCCCCGCTGGCCCGCGCTCCGAGTGAGCTCCGAGCCCCGCTTCCAGCACCCGCGCTGTCGCCCTGCCAAAGCCAAGGAGCCACTGGCCCTGGAAGGTCAGGCGTCTGGCCGGCGCATAGCTGCCAAACCGACGTCAAGCCTCTCCTCACTCCCACCCCTGGAATGCCCTGCTCGGTGTCTGCTGGGTCACTCGCAGGCGACGCCCCTTCTGCGCTGGGCGTCAGCGTTGCTGGGGACGATGCTCCCGCCCACCTTCCCCAGGGCTGCAGCTCCCACACCGCGCGGAGGGGGCCCTAACCGAAGCCGGCGAGAGCTGGAATGGACGGTATCAGGCGAGCGTCCAAGCTCGGGCTGGACCCGCCCCTGGGGATGACAGAACCCCGAGTCGCAAGCCGCTCAGAGCTGGACGGTGGACCTGGGCTGCAGGGTAGGTAGCTTGTCCTCTCTTTCAGCCGACTTGGGTCTGAACAGAAAGGGTCCCCGCAGCCCCATCTCCTCCACGGCCAACTGGGGGCGCCAGAGAGCAGTGGCGCCCTCTGCAGACATTCCGGCGCTTGGGATCTGAGCGAGAGGAATCCCGGACCTGCCTCTGGCTAGTTACAGGCTCCCGGCCAAGTGACTGATTTTCTCCAGTCTCTAGGGGAATATAGGTCTGGGTTGCTTATAAAGCGGCGGGACCATAATGGAATAACGCGCGTGAAATGCACTTACTGGGCTTCCAAATAATTAAAGCCCCAGCCCTAATGCCAGCAGAGACCCCCAAAGTGGGTGAGAGTTTGGAAGTTGGGAGGGGAGGGGACAGGGCCCCTTCTGCGGCTCTTGGCCTGGCAGATGCGTGTTTATTTCAGTGTTATTTGAACTCCACACCTAGGTCGACGTGATCATTTATCAGCTTTCTCCAACTGTTACCTGCAGCGCCGGGTTTCTGCCTTCTTGCAATTGCAGAGGCAAGCCCAGAGCCTACCCCACAGAAGTGCTCAGTAGCCGGTGGGTTGGCTTACCTCTAGTCCCAGCTACTGGGGAGGCTGAGGTTGGAGCACTGCATGAGGCAGGAGTTCAATATCAGCCTGGGCAATATAGCCAGAACCTGTCTCTAAAAACAACAACAATAATAAAGAAGATATTGAATTAGGGCATACTAATTAACTAGGAGATAGGCCAGGTGTGGTGGCTCACACCTGTCATCCTAGCACTCTGGGAGGCCAAGGAAGGTTGGATTGCCTGAATTCAGGAGTTCCAGACCAGCCCATCTCTAAAACATAGCCAGACTTTGTGGCAGGTGCCTGTAGTTCCAGCTACTTGGGGAGCTGAGGCAAGAGGATCACTTAAGCCCAAGAGTTTGAGGCAACAAAGTGAGACTTTGTCTCAAAACAAAACAAAACAAAAAAAACCCCAAACCTGGGAGAGATGTTTGAATTTTTTTTTTTTTTTTTAGTGCTGTGGCGTCATAGCTCACAGCAACTTCAAACTCTTGAGCTCAAGAGATCCTCTTGCCTCAGCCTCCCCAGTAGCTGGGACTATAGGTATGCACCACCATGCCTGGTTGGTTTTTTCTGTTTTTAGTAAATACGGGTCTCACTCTTGCTCATGCTGGTCTCAAACTCCTGAGTTCAAGCAGTCCACCCACTTTGACCTCCCTGAGTGCTAGGATTACAGGTGTGAGCCACCATGCCAGGTTGAACTTTTTTTTCTTTTTGGAGACAGGGTCTCCCTCTGTTGTGCCAGCTGGGGTACAGTGGAATCATCATAGCTTCCTGCAACTGCAAACTCCTGGGCTCATGCAATTCTCCTGCCTCCTAGTTTTGGAGAAGCTGGGACTAGGTGTGTGCTAACATGCCTGGCTAATTTTTAAATTTTTTTGTAGAGCCAGGATCTCACTATTGCCCAAGCTTGAACTAGGTTTTGAAGGATGAGTAGGAGTTTCTCAGGAGAAGGAAGTGAATTCTAAGCAGAAACTATGTTCTTGGGTGGCGCTTGTGGCTCAAAGGATTAGGGTGCTGGCCCCATATGCCGGAGGTAGTGGGTTCAAACCCAGCCCGGGCCAAAAACAGCAAAAAAAAAAAAAAAGAAAGAAAGAAACTATGTTCTTTTAAGGGCCCTCCCTAGCCCTGGTCCTATTTGTGTTCTACATCATAAAAACAATAGAAAGGATGGCTAATGTTTATAAGCCAAGATGCTATTCCAAGCCCTTTCACTTGTATTGAACTATTTAATCCTGACATAAACCTTAGAAAGTGTCATCCCTGATAAATTGTGGGGCTGGTATATGAAATTAGGTGAGTGCTTTGTAAATGAATATTAATTTCCTAATAGGAGGTGAGCATTGTTCTTGATACTAGGGCTTCTTTAATCCATTCATTCTTTTTTATTTTTTATTAAATCATAGCTGTGTACATTAATGTGATCATGGGGCACCATACACTAGTTTCACAGACCGTTTGACACATTTTCATCACACTGGTTAACATAGCCTTCCTGGCATTTTCTTAGTTATTGTGCTAAGACATTTACATTCCACATTTACTAAGTTTCACATATATCCTTGTAAGATGCACCACAGGTGTAATCCCACCAATCCCCCTCCCTCTGCCCCCTCCCCCTCCCTCATCCATTCATTCATGTCATCATTTGTTCAACTAGTATTTATTGAGCATCTGCCATGGGCCAGATGTTGTACTAGGTACTGAGGCACAGAAGGGAACTCATCCGCTAAGGTTAACCTACTACACAAGTAAACAAGTACAGTGATGATGGATTGGGAAAAATGTTAGCAGAAACTAGTAAGGATAGTGTGATGCAGGACAGCTGGGAGGGGCTGAAACTGGGGACCACACTAGGTAGCCATGGGCAGAGAGGGGCACTGATCTTGAGACTCCCAGAAGATAAGAAGAAATCAAGAAAAGCCAGGAAAAGTTCCAAGCAGGAGGAATCACAAGTGCAAAGCCACGGAAGTGGGAATAAGTTTAGAGAAAAGAAGAGCCATCTGAGTGGAGATGAAAGAGCTTAGGATGGTGAGGGAGGCACTCGTGGGGCTGGAGGATGGAGGGGTTTCACCCTGGAGAGGTGAGAGGGAGGGCAAGGGAGGTGGGAATGAATGTCGTTCACTGGATACTCCAGCCTAGCAATGTCAAGAGTGCAGGGAAGGGTTGAGGGTGCACACATATGCCTGGGAGTCATATTTAAAGACTAGGGGCTGGGGCCTAAAGAGCAACTGCAGATAAAGACAAGGGGAGCTTTGTGCCCTGTAGCATTTCAATCCTGGCATGAGGACTCAAGCAAGGAGATGAAGAAGGAACTGCCAGTGAGGTGGGGTCCAGGTCGGAAAGGCCAGTGGAGAAGGGAGTGACCATCAGATGTATTGAGAGAAGGACAGAGAACTCACCTGATGCTTAGCCAGGATAGTCACTACTGATATTGATGAGGTGTGGCTGCTGGACAAAAGCCTGACATTAAAGGGGATTGCTTTTTTTTTTTTTTTTTTTCAGTTTTGGCCGGAGCTGGGTTTGAACCCACCACCTCCGGCATATAGGGCTAGCGCCCTATTCCTTTGAGCCACAGGCGCTGCCCTGAAGGGGATTGCTTTTTAAGATGGGAGATGTTAAAGAATGGTGAGATGCTGATGGGAATGATCCAGAAGAAAAGGATAAATTGATGATTTTAAGGGACAGGTGAGGGCTATTGGAGAGACGTCCTCACATAGGCAGGAGTGTATGTGATCACTGGCTTCGGGTGGGAGCAAGGACACTGCTTCCAGAGTTAACAGGGGGAAGGCAGAGTCCGGGGCATGGATGCACCTGGATGGTTGGGTGTGGAGGCAGGAAGTGTGTGAGAATTCCCTGTAGATTTCCTCTACATTCCCAAAGAAGGAGTCATGGAAGTCAGCATCTGAGAGGGAGGTGTGGGGAGGAAGGCTGGCTTTCTGACCAGAGTTGTGAACAGTGACATAGGGGAGGGATTTGGGATTATATGCAGTCCTGAGAACTTGCCTAGGTTTAGGAGTGTTTTGTCAAGGGGACGCACACCATACTATATAGTTTTTAACTCAGATAAGTTAATACAAAGGATTGTTAACTAGGTATAGAGACTTCTTGACTAGGTAACTGAAGAGGTTAAAATAAGAAGAGTAGCTATCCCTCACTCCTGGGATGGTATTATTAAAATCTAGAAGCTCAAGGGAGGGGCATGAGTTGCTGAAACTCAGACATCTAAGGACAGGGTGCTATTTGGCTGGGGTTGGTATCTCTGAAGAGAAGAAAATGAGGCTGATTTTCCAAGTGTTGGAATAACTGCAAAGTGGATGTCACTGCTGTTTCTGGAATGTTCCAAGTGCCACTATCAGGCTGAAGAAGCAAGAGTGATGCCAACAGAATAGCAACAGGAGGGAAAGCTCTCTAGTGGTAGAACCTAATTGGTATCAGCTGGCAAAGCAGAAACATTTGCAGAGGTCCAGCCTCAGCATTGCAAAGCCAAGAATAGCAGGTGGCTCTGGAGCTTGGTCAGCCAGCATTGGAGGCCTGAGAAGAAACCCAGGCTAGTCAGCACAGCGCGTCTCCTCCAGTGATTATAAGCCAGGATTAGACTTTTGCTCGGTGAGTACCTTGAAGCCAAGCAAAGGGAGGAAGAGTGTATGCTACTGTTTACAATTTAGGATTCTGGAATATAGTCCCATAAAGACATGTGGGGGGGCCTACGGTTGGAGACTGTTGCTTTTCCACGCGTGGTCCGTAGGCCAGCAGAATCCCCATCGGTGGACGTTTTTAACCAAAACAAAAAAATTAATGAGGTTTATACTTTGGAAAAGGAGAGTTTTATTGCTCTTAAGGGGTAGCAACTTGCCGGATAGCCATTCCAACAGGTTTGGACGCTGACAACCAGCCAGAAGCCAGGCACACATGCTTCTGAGGAGAGACAAAAGGCAACAGGATTTTTATACTGAGCGGGGTGATCAAATATAAATATTTAACAAGCTATAGGAGGAGTCATGAATATGTATGCAGAGAAACCATGCGCAAGTGTAATTGCGCTTTATTGCTCCCATCCGGTCTTGGCTGGGATCTGTTTTTTGTTTTTTTTGAGACAGAATCTTGCTCTGTCGCCCAAACTAGAGTGCTTTGGCGTCACCACGGCTCAAACTCTTAGGCTCAGGCAATCCTTCTGCCTCTGCCTGTAGCTGAGGCTACAGGCGCCTGCCACAACCCCCAGCTAGTTTTTCCATGTTAGTAAGACAGGGTCTCGCTCTTGCTCAGACTGGTCTGGAACTCCTGAGCTCAGGCGATCCGACCCACCCACCACTACCTTCCAGAGTGTTAGGATTACAGTCGTGAGCCAGAAACTCAGTTTTAAGATTTTTCTAGGGTCCCCCGGGCCGAGGGGTCCATCTAGTTAGCAGAGGATTTAGGATTTTATTTTTAGTTCACAGGAGCTTGCAAGAAATGCAGAATCTTAGGCCACTGAAAACGCTGAATGGTCCCCATCCACATATCCCTTTAGGACACACACAGGCAGAAGACTTGAGCGGAAAAGCTGGGAAGTGGTGATCAGAGAGATCGGGCAGCTTGACTTTGAGACTGCAGAGGGATCAAACGGTAGCGTGCTCTCGCCTGCAGCCAGGAGCCTAGCGCTGGGAGACAGCTCCTAGGCCTGAGCTTCCAGGCGGGGCTTCTTAGGCAGGGGGAAGCCTTAGTGGTCTGCGGCCTAGGGACGTCTGATGCAAATTTCTCCACGGCCAGAAGGGATTTCCTCAACTCCCCAAGTTAGTGAGTTCGGTCCCCGTCCCATTAGCAGGTGATATACGGCTTACTGAATTTATTTCTTTGAGGAAAGTCTTTCGAAGAGAAAACCAATCCCTTTTCCCTTTAGGCTCGTCCAGACTAGCTTCCCCTACTCCGGTCTTCGCAGTAGGACAGGCGGTCCAGCCTCCTTCCTGCCCCCGCAACCCTCCAAGTCCGGGGAGAGGAGGTGGCTCCCATACAGGGAAAGCCAATCGCTCCCCGGTCGTACAGAACGGAGAGATGGTGGCAACCTAGGGGCGTGGCAGAGCGGCTAGTGCTGCCTGGGCCCTGCGTGCCCAGCGCGGAGCGGACTCTTTGCGTCTGCGTAGTACGCTCACCTCCTTTTCTGCCTCCGCTGCCGCCATGGCTCCTGTGGTTAGTATGGCTCCGCGTGAGGCCTCGGCTCCAGAGAGAGGCACGTGGGCCTCGCCGAGCTCAGCGCGCTCCCAGGCGCGCTGGGGACCGAGCTCTGCACCCTCGGTCTGGGGCGGGCGGGCTGGCAGGCCGCACCGGGCAGGGGTGCTGCCGATCCCAGCACGTTGTGGGCGAAGGGAGGCTGCGGCCTGAGGCCCGTGAGGGAGACCCAGGAGGTCGGGGAAGCCACGGCTCGGGCTCGGGCTCCAATCTGGGCCAGCCGGGAGCTGGATCGTTTGAGCTGCGGGTTGTGCCGGTGGTTGTGCGGATCACTGGCCCTTGGAGGCCGGCTTTGGGCCTGGTTACCTGAAAGGGCGGGGAAGAAGGGGACCTGCCATCCTGGGGAGCCGCGCAATTGGGAAGCAAACGGCCAAGACTGGGGGAAGTATCTGCAAAAGGGTAGTCTGGTCGGCCTGTTCTCGGAGAGGGGGCCCGGGTTTGAGGGTCCCCGGAGGAAATTAGTTTATCAGAGTGTTGTGCAGACCTTTTGGGGGTCGGCCCCTAATTGCATGCTCCTTTAGCTATGCTTTGACTGGGCTGTGAGATGCTCTCGTGTCACTGTCTGTCTGCAGATCGTCCTTCCTGCAGATTACTTGGAGAAAGTGTTTTCTTGTTCTTCGTCCCAAGATTGTCCTATTCTTCTTTTATTGGGGCTCTGGTTAATATTTCCGGTTCTCCGACTTTTTTGCCTAGGTGGGCTTTTAAATGCTTTTATGCATTTTTATGCTTTTGGTTTAAAACCTCGGTGGAAGGTATCATGATCTCCTGCTTGAAGATACTTTATTTTCAGGGATAGATCTTAAAGCAGCTCTCTTGGGTTGTTACTAGGAAGAGACGCTGTAAAAAAAGAAATCAGTGGTTTTTGTAGTACTTAAATGTTTGAAAAGTAGGCCAAGTTTATACCAAGTTTTAGATGGAGTTCTTTTAAATATAAAGGAAGGGAGGTAAAGTATGTTCTTGGAAAGGTCTATTTAGATTCTTCAAAGCTTTTGAAAGTGGAAATACAGGTAAGTAGGATGTACAAATTATTTCTATGGTACCCGAGTTTGTAGATTAATCATAAGATTAATATGCATTTCTTAAGCGCGAATAAACTGGGACCTGATAGGATGTGCTCTGCCTGGTTGTTTGGAAGTACTAAGTCATAGATTAAGCCAATCAAAAAAGGCAGCAATTGTTTTTCTTTTTTTTTTTTTTTTTTTTTTTTGTGGTTTTTGGCCAAGGCTGGGTTTGAACCCACCACCTCCAGCATATGGGACCGGCACCCCATCCCTTTGAGCCACAGGCGCCGCTCAAAGGCAGCAATTGTTAACAGTTTTGTAAAAGACTGTAAGTTTTAGCTTTAACCTTGTCTAAACTGAAGTGGATAAGAGCTAGAATGCCTTAATTCCCTGCTGTTCCTGAGAAGGTAGGTGAGACAGGATTGGGGGGAGACTAGCTAAAATGGATCAGGACCCTAGTCTGGAAACACAGGACCAGGATCAGAATTGTAGGTTTGCAAGCATTTGTGTGCCTGTATCCTAATCCTGGAATAAACTACAGTAGTATTTCCTGAAACTGACAGACTTTTATGCCTATAGAGATTGGAGTTTGAATAGGGCCAGAGTGCTAAGAATCATTTTCCTATGAAAAGGGCATGACCCCATAGGCCCCCCAGCTTGTAAAGCTGTATCTTTCTAATTATACCTCTGCTACTCTTGGGTGGCCCTTGGGGCTCTTGCAGGGGAACACAATTGCATGTGTTTCCTATTTGTGTGGTCTTTTATGCCTATTGACATTCTGTTAATGTTTTTTGTGTGTGTACTTTCGTAGAAAAAACTTTTGGCAAAGGGGGGCAAAAAAAAGAAGCAAGTTCTGAAGTTCACGCTTGATTGTACCCACCCTGTAGAAGATGGAATCATGGATGCTGCTAATTTTGTAAGTTACATTATTGCCACTGGGAATGGTCATGACCTTTTGAGGTAACTGTTGAGAAAACCTACTGGAGTACATTTCTTTTTTCAGGCTTATGAGCAACTTGACAGTTCTGGCTGTATCATTTAATTCTTGGATTCAGAGAATTTGTTTCTAAGTCTTGCTGTCTTGTGTGTATGTAGCAGTTGTGAGGAATAAATAAGATGTGCTCTAGCACATAGGTGCTAGAGGAGTATCTCATTTTCCCTGTCCTTTGCTTTAGTTCCCAAAAGTGATTTATATGTTAAAGTCACCAAGAATCAGGCCAGCTTCATAGGGTCCAACAGCCCCTTTTTAAGCATAAGTGATGGGCCATGATCCTTTACAGGCTGCCTCTGTCCTGGGCTTCAATTTTTTTGTGACAGAGTCTCACTTTGTCACCCTGGGTAGAGTGCTGTGGCGTCACAGCTCACAGCAACCTCCAACTCTTGGGCTCAAGCAATTCTCTTGTCTCAGCCTCCTGAGTAGCTGGGACTACAAGCACCTGCCACGATGCCCAGCTATTTTTTTTTAGTATTATTATTATTATTTTAAAGAGACTAGGTCTTGCTCTTGCTCAGGTTAGCCTTGAACCTGTGAGCTCAGGGTAATCCACCCGCTTCAGCCTCCCAGAACGCTAGGATTACAGGTGTGAGCCACCGCACCCGGCCTGGCCCTCAACTTTTAAGATGTGAAGCAGATGGCAGCGGTTTCTGTGGTTTTCTGGGTTTTTTTGTGCGTTTTTTTTTTTGAGACAGAGTCTCATTATGTCGCCCTGGGTAGAGTGCCCTTGTGTCACAGCTCACAATAACCTCAAACTCTTGGGCTTAAGTGATTCTCTTGCCTCACCCTCCCAAGTAGCTGGGAGTACAGGTACCTGCCACAATGCCCAGCTATTTTTTTTGTTGTTGAAGTTGTCATTGTTCTTTTAGCTGGCCTGGGCTGAATTCAAACCTGTCAGCCTTGGTGTATGTGGCTGGCATCCTCCCACTGAGCTACGGGCGCCGCCTGGTTTTCTGTTTTACTTACTACACGTCTGAACTGCAGGGTTTACTTTGAACTATATTTTTCATTCCTTGCTCTGTATTCATTTTTTTCTGTACATTTTACTTATTTCTGAATATTTCTCTATTCAATTTGAATCGAGAAATTTTTATTTTATTTTCTGTTTGATTTCAGTTAATCTGGAAATTTAAAATCTCACTGCCACATTTGACTGTAACTTGGTTTTGGCATTTTATTCTTTCTTCTAATAGTCATGCTTGGGGAATTCATACTTGGTATTTGTGTACAGAGGTCTCTACGTGTGTTCTTCATTCTTTAGAAGGTCACCTATTGCCAGGATCAGTACCTTTACAACAAAAATAATTTTCAAATAAAAAAATTGAAGGCTTGGCCTATGACCACTAATGATATAGAATGGGCCTGGGTGACCTCTTATAATTTATTGCCTTTGTGTTGATCTTTTTGCATCTGCTTTTTTTTTTTTTTTTTTTTTTTTTGAGGCAGAGTCTCAATATGCCCTTGGTAGAGTGCTATGACATCCCAGCTCACAGCAACCTCAAACTCTTGGGCTTAAGTGATTCTCTTGCCTCAGCCTCCCAAGTAGCTGGGACTACAGACGCCCGCCACAACGTCTGGCTAGTTTTTGGTTGTAGTTGTCATTGTTTTTTAGCAGGCCTGGACCAGGTTTGAACCTGCCAGCTCAGGTTTATATGGCTGGTATCCTACCCACTGAGCTATGGGCACCGAGCCTGCATCTGTGTTATTTATTTATTTATTTATTTTTTAGAGATAGAGTCTCACTCCATTGCCCTCGTTAGAGTGCTGTGCTGTCACATCTCACAGTAACCTCCAGCTCTTGGGCTTTAGGTGATTCTCTTGCCTCAGCCTCCCGAGTAGCTGAGGCTACAGGTGCCCGCCACGAAGCCCAGCTATTTTTAGTTGCAGTTTGGCCGGGGCCGGGTTTGAACCCGCCACCCTCAGTATTTGGGGCCGGGGCCCTACTCGCTGAGCCACAGGTGCCGCCCTGCGTCTGTATTCTTTAAGAAGTCTCTTGGTTGGCTCCGTAGTTCTTTCTCTCACCAGTAACTTGTGCCTTTTCTTGCAGCCTCTTTTCCTCCTTAACCTTGGTGTCTTAAAGTCTGGTACCTGCATAGTGGCAATATCCCTGCCTCCATCCCTCTACAAGCCATTCCCTCAGCTCACTCATCTCTCTGTGTCTTTTCTTTCTGGATGCCTCTTTAGGATAGAAAACTGAAGTCACTTAGGAGTCTTAATATGTAAAAGTGAAGATTTCTGATCTAATCATACTGAATCATCTATGGCTAACACATTTTGTATTGGAGTTTTAAAATAGAGAAATGTAAGAGTTTTGTACCAAAAAAGAACATCTCATTGCAATAGCAAGATACCAAAGAAAACCCCAACAACATTCTTTTGGGTTTTGGGGCAAAGATTCCTGAAGCCCACAGAGGTGATTGGCTTACTTAGGCCCATATAAAGGGACTGCAGAGAGTACATCTCTGGCTCCTGGTGGGGCTGTCTCTTCTGTGGCGTGTGGTCGTGGAGACCAGATCTAGAATTATTTTGGTAATTGCATGTCTTTTTTTTTTTTTTTTTTTTTTTTGAGACAGACTCTCACTTTGTTGCCCTTGGTAGAGTGCTGTGGCGTCATAGCTCACAGCAACCTGAAACTTGGGCTCAAGCGATTCTCTTGCCTCAGCCTCCCTAGTAGCTGGGACTATAGGTGCCTGCCACAGCGCCTAGCTATTTATCAAGACAGGGTCTTGCTCTTGCTCAGGTTGGTCTTGAACTCCTCAGGCAATCCATCTGCTTTGGCCTCTGGTCACTGCATGTCTTTGTTCTTTCTTCATGATTGACGATTTATTTTCTCTAATAGTGCTGAAAACAATGCTTTACCTTTCTTAGATTCAGAAGTTGCTTGGACTTTTGTTGCATGTTCCTTGTGAACGTTTGGCCTTGGGTTTCCTGTGTATTCTTGCACTGGCCACTAGGCTTTCTGTGTAGAGGCATATTTGACCTTCTGTGAAAGCAGTCAAGTATGTTCATGCTAAGATATTTTCATATTATAAAGTATATGATAGTATATGTAAGTAATACAATAATAGTGCTGCTTTCTCCTGCTAGTCCTAGATTTCAAATTGTGTGAATAGCTAAAGATTTGCTATCATTAAGAATGGATATTCAAAAAAAAATATTGTACCCTATGAATATATACAACTTATTTATTAATTTTTTTGAGACAGAGTCTCAAGCTGTTGCCCTGGGTAGAGTGCTGTGGAGTCACAGCTCACAGCAACCTCAAACTCTTGGCTTAAGCAGTTCTCCTGCCTCAGCCTCCCAAGTAGCCGGGACTACAGGCACCTGCCCACAACGCCGGGCTATTTTTTAGTTGTAGTGTCATTATCGTTTGGCAGGCCCGGGCCAGCTTTGAACCTGCCAGCTCCAGTGTATGTGGCTGGTGCGCTAGCCGCCTGAGCTATAGGCGCCCAGCCAATATATATACAACTGTTATATTAAATATTTAAAAAATGATATTAGTTCAGTGTTGGGAGTACAAGAAGGTAAAAAAATACTCTGCTGTTGAGGTGTGTAGCCTGTTGCTTCACTAATTGGTCGATTTGATTTCTACAGGAGCAGTTTTTGCAAGAGAGAATCAAAGTGAATGGGAAAGCTGGGAACCTTGGGGGAGGCGTGGTGACCATTGAGAGAAGCAAGAGCAAGATCACGGTCACCTCTGAGGTGCCATTCTCCAAAAGGTGCGTGGGCAGTGGCCAGTGGCTCACTCAGTTCCTCCTGGCCAGGAGGGGATCACCTGACAAGTGGTTGGGTTTGTGATTGCAGCCGTTAATTTCTGGACAATGCCAGTGTGGGAGGCAGTGAACGACTGTATTTCACTGTTGTAAAATTTGTCTTTCACAGGCTAAAGTATTGCAAGTAGTTGCTTAGACTTGTTCAGACTGTCTTTTTTTTTTTTTTTAAAGATGATCTTGCTCTGTTACCCAGGCTGGAGTGTAGTCAGGGTCTTAGTTAATCACAACCTCAAACTTCTGGGCTCACATGATACCTGGAGTTGGGACTATAGGCTTGTGCCACTGTATCTAGCTAATTAAACGCTTTTTGGGAGGTAGAGACAGGGTCTTGCTGTGTTGCCCAGGCTGATCTTGAACTCTGGGCTCAACCGATCCTCCTGCTTTGGCCTCCCAAAGTGCTGGCATTACAGGTGTGAGCCACTGCACCCAGCCCTTAGACTGTGTTCTTAAAAATAACATCTTCCCTTGCCTCTAGGTCACAGTGAAGAGCTCTTTCCTTTTCCTTTTTTTCTTTTGGGAGATAAAGTCTTGCTCTGTTGGAAGTGCAATGGTGTCATCATAGCTCACTGCAACTTCAAACTCCTGGGCTCAAGTGATCTTGCCTCGCCTCCCAAGTAGCTGGGACTAAAGGTGCCCACCAGAATGCACAGCTAATTTTTCTATTTTTAGTTGAGAGAGAGTCTTGCTCTTGCTCAGGCTGTTGTTGAATTCCTGAGCTCAAGCAATCCACCTACCTCAGCTTCCCAAAGTGCTAGGATTACAGGTGTGAGCCAACATGCCTGGCTCAATTATGAAATTTTTAAACTTCCTGAAATTTTGAATTAAATATCTCATTTGAATACACTATGGTAGAAATAATTGAGGAAAGGCTATTTGTAGATGGTACGACCAGACTGATTTATTTTTATGTAGGGAAAGGTGGATAGAGTTGACCTGAGATCTTCACATCTTTGTGAAGATGGCTTTATTGCTGTAGGAACATTATTAAACAGTGTTCATGTCTTGGATATGGAGAGTCTACTGGTTTATAACAGTTTCAAGAGGCGGTAAGTATCATGAAACACATATTATACTGGGAGAAACCGTTGTTTGGTAGGATTGCTTTGCCCAGCATTGAGTTTGTGTGGCATTCTCCTCCTCTGCATGGCTTTGGGAAGATGCAGAGTAGCTCTCCTCAGGACCTCATAAGCAAATGGGTCTGGGAGGAAACAAGATTGCAGGCTTATTATCTTTATGATGTAGTTAGGATGTTAGGCATGCAGTTTGGCTAAGGCAGCAGTTAGCCAGATGGATTAAAAAATCTAAGTGCTCTCTGCTGGGCTGAGCGCAATGGTGGGTGGCACCCTGTCCAGTGTACTAGGTGGAGCCACACATAGCAGAGAGTGCATGACACAGCCCTAAAACAATCCTGATAACCTAGACAACCTCACAAGGAGATTGACTCAGGGAGTGATGTCTACAAAGTACTAGGAGCTCATTGGGAATCTAGTGATTGCTCAGTAAAATGTACAGGGCCGTGTGCTCAGTTATCAAATTACTACTGAGATGTCTCCAGTGCTGACTCAAAACCATTCTATAGATATTTGTTGTATAATTGACAGCTGTTACATTTATCTGTTCTCATCCTTATTTCCAATTTAGATGACATGCTCCTGGTACTCTTATTAGACCATCGGTTGGGTATATCTGCCTCCTCTTTGCCATTTTTGATGCACGGGAACAGACCTTGCATTGTAATGATTTTGAATATGCAGGTTTTGTAAAAGTTAAAGTGTTTGGGAATGCAAGATGGCCATTTGTCTAGTGTAGTTCTCAAGTGTCCTTTCTCTGCAGGTATTTGAAATATCTCACCAAAAAATATTTGAAGAAGAATAATCTACGTGATTGGTTGCGCGTAGTTGCTAACAGCAAAGAGAGTTACGAATTACGTTACTTCCAAATTAACCAGGATGAAGAAGAGGAAGAAGATGAGGATTAAATTCATTTATCTGAAATTTTTTGTATGAGTTCTTGAATAAAACTTCGGAACCAAAATGGTGGCTTATCCTTGTATCTCTGCAGTATGGATTGAACAGAAAATTGGAAATCATAGTAAAAGGGCTTCCCTTGGGCTGCCACTTACTTATTTGTAACTTGACTTTTTTTTTTTTGCTTGAAAATTTCAGTTCTCTTGAAGTAGTAATACCAAAATAGAAGAAGGTGACTTTAAGGGAACTGATGATCATTGAGCAGGTAGATGAGGTGTGGAGATGTGAGCTTCATTTAGTCTCTGCTTCATCTGTACAAGTGTGACGGTCAGTTTTATCTGGTGCTTTTACAAAGAGGAATACAAGTGGGTTCTTCTCATTAATTAAAAGCAAACCAGGTAACTTCTAAGATTCTCTTACGGGAGGAATGGCAGTGTCAATAAATGCAGGTTTCTGGGCCATTTGTCTTGTTTTCATTTTTTGGTTGTAAATTACTCTTGATGCATACAATTTTGTATACTAATTCTTTTTCTTCCTGTAGAAATAAAATGTGCTCCTTTAGCATTGCTGCATATTCGACTACTCTCTATAAAAGGGTTTGGAGAGCAATATGGTCAAAGTCCCAGGTTCTAAATTAACTATGTATAAAAAATGACTTTGTAAATTACTGTTCCTACCAAGTCTTTGCAACGAAGTCTTTGGTCTCCAGCAGGGGGCGCTGGAGTGGAGCTTTCACATATGGTCTCCTGTAAGGGTCCCAGACCTGGATGCTGAGGGCTCTGGAGGCTTTTGTGAAGGGGAGGTGGGAGATGCCCAGGAAATAGCTGCTTCCGTGCCACCTAGGCTGTGACTTTAATGTCAGAAGTCATTCTACAAACAGTGGTGTGTCTACAAGATTCTGTGCCAATATGTGCAGAGGCCAGAGAACTGAGAGGTTGTTCTCGAGGCTGGGAATATGTAATTGTTGCTGAGTCTGGCTTTGAAAGAGACCCTGATGCCTCATCACGCCCTTCTGAAAGCCAAACAATAATGCAGAAATGTTAGCCTTGTTTTATAATTATGGTGGATAAAATTCATGTTTTTAAAGAGCTTGCCTGCAGCTGGTTTCCACACCTGAAATTGCACTATGTGAGTTGCAAGGCTGAAATTGAATGTTCACGTCCTGCCCTGGCTCTAATTTAACATTCGGTGCTCTTCGGGATTGAGTTGAACATGTTGAGTGCAATGCAATTTCATTTGTGGTAAAGGCTCTAGCATTTTCTATTTCTATGCAAATTTCTTGAAGGAGAATTGCTTGTATATTTTCTGCCCTCACAGTAGGCAGTTTCTTTCAAACTTAAGTGAGGCATCAGTTGCTCTTAGGCCATGTCCCTTATGGTGGTTACTGACAATCAGTTTGTGACTGGGGTTGGCAAATTTCACTTGGTTGTTGCATTGATGTGCCCTTGTAGTAATTTTTGGATTGGTTGTGAAAAAAATTAACTCTGGGCTGAAATTAGTTTATAAGCTTTTTCAAAGTAGTCCCAGATTTTAAAACTTGTAATAAAATTGAAACTCATTGGTTTTTCTATGCCTTTTTGAACTCTTGTAATTGAGTTTTGATCACATTTTATATTAAAGTGGCTAACACATGGCTACTATTGTTGTGCAAGGCTTTTTTTTTTTTAAAGGGTTGAGATGACATGTTAATCTGTTCAGCAATTAAAGCTCTATCCTCACTGATGAGTTGCTGTACCCACAGTTACCTTGGTCTTCGTTAGGCTTAGGCTTCACCTGGGTTGTACAGTTTCCCTGCAGCGAGATTCTGGTGTTGGCCGTAACTGAGTTCTATGTGGAGTTTTCAGATCCAGAGCCTCGAGAACAGCTGCAAACAAATGGCAGGTTTTGATGGGGAACGTGTAGTGTGAAGTTGGGTGATACTTCACTCAATACACCGGTTGTGCCCAAGGCACATTTTAGATCAGTCACCCTTTGGTTTGTCTCCTCATGCCCCACCTGCCTCATTCGCCCCACCCCACTGGATTTGAAATAGGTTGGTTTTATGGAAGGTTACAAGCTGTGATATAAGTTCTCAAAAGTCATGAAATGGAAAACGGCTATAATCTTATTAGCTGATTGTTAATCACACCTCTCTTCCCTGGAATGTGTTGGTGCAGCCAGGGAATTACAATAAGAGATGGTTTAACGTCACCAAGCACCAGCACCGCGTTATTTCTAAAGGGTTAATGCGTTTCCCTGTAAAAGCCTGTCCTTTCCCTTCTGTGACGCTTCTGGTGGTGAAAGTGCCTTTCTGTGGTACTGTCCACATACCTTTTCAGGGACAGCCAAGCATGGAGATACATGGGTCCTAACTGCTCACCGGTGTTGTCTGGCACGGGTGGCCAGAAACATGGGGGATGTGTGGGGTTTGAGCATACCAAATACAGTAGAGCCTCCATAGCTGACCACCTCCCTGCACTGACCACTTCCTTAACTTGACCTAGTTTTCATAGACCAGGCATGCACCACCACTAGGCCTCATACAGTAGGCCTAGTTCCTTACCGTGAGAAACTCTGTTGGCCAGATTCTAATAGTCTCTTGGGTGGTCATTCTTAGTTGATAGCAGGTTATTTAGGCCTCAGTCTTTTTAGGGGACACTTGATTTCCTGGGAGGTGAGCAAGACCCCAGTGAAGGGATGATGATGGGTCCTCTGAAGTCGCTGATGACTTCGGGAAGGCCTAGAAGTTAACATTGATAATGTGCTTCCTTTCCTATCCCAGAGAGGTATGCTGTCCTTTGGGAAGAGGGGCAGCAAGGACCTGGGTCCCGTATAAGAGGCAACTACAGATCCGTCAATACCCAGGGGATTGGCCATCTTGCCGGTGATCAGGACAGAAGGCAGGGCCAGTTGGGATCCAAAGACCCCCCCAGGGTAGGGATAGCTGAGACACCACAGCAGTGGTTGGTAGGCTAGCCCCCCAGTGGAGGAGCTGGGTGGGCTCCTGCCCCATTGTTGGCTGAGTCACAGTAATGGGCCTGTACTGGTGGAAGGAGTTGTACAGGTTTCTTTTCTTTCAAGAGTGTGGAGAAGGTAGGAGAGGCATGGTGTGGGGGTTGCCTGTCCCAGCAAGGAGGTGGTCCTCCACCTAAAGGAAGCAGGTGGAAGACCATCTGTTAAATTATGCCATGATGATGCTTATCTCCAGGAACAGAAAACTAAGAATTTCTAATCCAGCCATTTTTTGGTCTTTGGGATGGATTTGAGATCCACATTCTTTTTTTTTTTTTTTTTTCCCTAGGCTATTTTGGGCCAAGCTAAAACAGTCTGTAAAGGCTGTGCTGACTAGCTGAGTGAGTGAGCTCCTACCATAGCTGGGACCCAGGAAGTGTTCCATGGCTCCTTTCTCAGAAGGAGAAAGCTCTCTGTTTTTGAGAAGTTCCTTCTTCCCTTGCAACCCCAAGTGATTTGGATTGAGGTGGTGCAAGGTTCATACTTTGAGAAAAAGGCTTCAGATGTGGTGAGGGCCTTGTCACTGCGGGTGAAGGAGGTGGGTGCGGGGTGTTGTTTCAGAGGCCGTTGCAATCCTGAGCACTGCTGTCTCACCCCTGCTGGGGAGGACGCTCCCAGGCATTAGAGTTTTGAGCTCTTGTTTTACTTCCTTGACCTATGTGTGTGGCAGGCTGTGAGGCAATGTAGGTACAAGCCCCACTGCCCAGAAGCAGTCTAACGTGTCATCAGGTGGCCACAACATGGGGGCATGTTATTAAAAGAGCTGTCTTGGGGGTGGTGCCTGTGGCTCAAAGGGGAAGGGCATTGGCCCCATATGCCAGAGGTGGCGGGTCCAAACCCAGCCACGGCCAAAAACTGCAAAAAACAAAAACCAAAAAAAAAGAAAAAGAGCTGTTTTCAGGCAGGACTTGGGGTGCCTGTTGGAGAAATTCATGTAGCCCAGGAATGGAGGTTGAGTATGGTATGTGCAAAAGATGATTCCTTATTTTAACTCTTGTTCTAGGGAAACATTTTTTCCTTGATGATTTTATAACCAATATATTAAAAAATATTTTGATTTTTGAACTGACACTGAGGTGTAATTATGAGCTCTGTGATCAGCAAACATGAGAATCTTGTCTTCGGAAGGTATAACCTTAATGATAGGCTTGTTCTCAAACTGCAGAGTTTATAGAATGTTCACCTTTTTCCGGGATTGCTTTTGCATTAGGCATTTTTAGTCCATTGTCATTAAAATGCACATTTAGTAGTTTCACAAGGAGGGTTGTCCTTTAAAATTACTAGTGATTTGGGCGGCACCTGTGGCTCAAAGGAGTAGGGCGCTGACTCCATATGCCAGAGGTGGCGGGTTCAAAACCAGCCCTGGCCAAAAAAAAAAAAAAAAACACTGCAAAAAAAAAAAAATTACTAGTGATTTGTAGTTCAAAATCCTTGTTTCTACTCTCTGTTTTTGCTGTATTTCCCTTTTGGTCAGTAAGCTGGCCCTGTTACCAGGGCAGTGGGGGCTGGGGGCAGGGAAAGCATTATGAAGGACAGTATTTCTTCTCTGACAATTGAGCACTTAGAATCGTTCTTTTTTGAATGATAATCTTGACTTTATCATCCTCGCCTTGGAAATGGGAGCCAAGGTTAATGGTGTGTGTGTGGTTTTCTGCAGAAGAGAGATACCGTGAGAGTTTCTCTACAGTGGGGCAGGGGACCTTTGATAGGGATGACAGAGGTGCTGGGGGCTGGGAGCTATGGAGTGTGTGGGTTTGGTGGTGCTTAGGGTATTTGCTCCTTTCCCAAGATGAAGGCTGGGCTCAAGCCTCTGTGGTCTGGGCTGTCCCATCTGGCTTCTCCTTGAGGAAATACAGCCCTGGACCCAAGGCTTAGGTTTCCTGGCCTGCCTGCTGCTGGGCTGATCTCACTATTTACAGTGTGGATTCCTAGTAATTTCATCCCAGGAGACCGTCCCAGACTGGCCCTTTCATTCGGGACTTCCTGGCCATTCTTCTGAGTTGGAAGAAGGGGACCACTGCGTTGCAGTAGTTCCTCCCCAGGCCATCGGTTGCCTTCTGGTCAGGAGCTTGGACTCACCATTCGTGCCTTGGACTGTGGCCACCTCCCTAATTAGTGTGGTATTAGGGGCCCTCACCACGTGGGTACAACTTTCCTGGTTCACAGGTGCCAGGGTAGGGAGCGCCAGGCCGTCCTAGTGCTGCCAGAGTGGCACGGACACTGGCAAATTCTGGCCGAAAGGGGCAGGTGCCAGAGGGACGGTCCCCTCCCCATCTCCCCCTGCTTCCACCTTCAGCTGGCCCTGCGATCTCCAGCGCGTTCCCTCAGCGGGTCTGGCCCCAGGCCCTTCTGAGGTTAGAGAGCTGGCGATCCCGCCGGCCACTGAAACCTCGCGTTCTTAGAGTAGCTTGAAGACTTGTTGCCGCCCAGCCTGAAAGCGCTCATTTAAAATTCCAGTCTTGCTCCCGAGGACTTTGGCTTCCATCTTCACCTTTAACGACCGAGGGCTGGTGGTGGCGGCACCTTCCCTCTCCGCGACAGCTGTCGCTTCTAAGCTGGAGTTTGGGGCAGAGACCACACAGGTCCGCACCACACCCAGGGGCGTCGCGCGTTTTTACCGGACGCGGGCCGGAGGGGCATTTTGGAGCAGGGCTGATGGGCGGTGGGAGCAGGGGTGAGGGGGTCAGGGAGGGGCCAACCTGTATGGACTTTTCTGGGGAAATCAGACCCTCTGTCTCCAGCGCGTCCCCTCCCCAAGTTCGGATAATCCTCTTTGGAAAGGGAGTTAGAAGCGTGTCGGGGCCGGAGCCAGGTGCGTGTGATTTGAAAGGGAACTTGGGCTCGCCGCCCGGGAGACCCCAGGGCCGAGCGCCTTGGCGGGCTGGGTGGCGGCCGCGGGCCCTGCCCAAGGTGCGCGAGGGCGGCGTCTCCCCGCCTCCCACCACGCCTAGGCTCGCCCGAGTCCCAGCTGCCCGCTCGGCCGTCGGGTCCCCGGGCGTGCGGGCTCCTCGACGGCTGCCTCTGCCGGAGCGCCCCTGTCCCCCACCCTCACCCGGGGACTCAAGACTAGCCCCCCAACTTGTTCTCTGCTGTTAACTAGTCGCGCTGCCGGAACGATGGGATGGGGTTGCCACAGCAACCAGACTGGACGTCACAATCCGGGCATGTGTGCCGCCCCCCCGCCGTGCCGCCGGCGCTGCCGCCGCCACCCTCGGCCGGCTGCGGGACTCGGGCTGCTGGGCGCGGGGGGCGGAGCGGCCCGGGGTTTGCGGGGAGCAGGCTAAGGCGGCCGAGAGGAAGGGGGGTCCAGACGGGGGGTGGAGGTTTGGGGGGGGGTGGGGGGCAGGCGGCCGCCATCTTCTCGCCGAGGCCGCCTCGCCCGCCGCGCGCAACCGTCCGGCAGCGCACGGGTTAAGGCTGGCACCGCGCCCGGCGGGAGGGGGCCGCCCACCTCCCCTCCTCCCCGCGCCGGGCATGCGGGGCCCGCTGGGCACCGAGGAGGAGCTGCCGCGGCTGTTCACCGAGGAGATGGAGAACGAGGGCGAGATGTCAGGTGAGCGGGCCGCCGTGCGCCGTGGCCGGAGCGGGGGCGCCGAGACGGGCCGGGCCGGGCCGGGGCGCGCGGCTGCGGGGGCGGCGCGGCCGTGCTGGCGCCGCGCAGGAGGGGCGCCCGGGCTGCGGGCTGTGCTCCCGCCCCACTGGCGCCGCGCTGCCAAGGGCGCGGGGCCGGGCGAGCGCAGGGGCGCGGCGCGCGGGCAGCCAAGGGCGGGGTGCGATCGACTCCCCCGGCCGCGGCGCGGGCCAGGCGGGCCCGAGGACGGCGGGAGGGGGCCTGCACTGGGCGTCCCGGCGAGGAGGGGGCGCGGCGCCACCGGGGTCAGCCCGCGTGCCCTTGAAGGGGGCGGGAGTCGCGCTGGCTCTCCGCGCGGCGAAGCCCGCGCTCTCGCCCCGCCGCCGCGCGCCTTTGGCCTGGCCGCGGGCAGGCGGGACCCAGCCCCGGCTCCAGCCCGTGTCGGCCGCTAGGCGGGCTGGGTGGGGCCCGGAGCGGGGCGAGCGTCAGGCTGGGACGGCTCCCCTCCCTCCGGGCCCAGAAAGGCTCCGTGCCGGGCGCGCGGGCTCGGACTTCTGTTCCCGTTTCCCGGCCTCTGGGTGCTGTGACCGCTGCTCCCAAGCACTTTGCCCGGGCGCTGGCGTCCTCCTGACGCGCCCCAGCGCTCGCTGCTTCCTCCAGTCCTCCGTCGCCCAGCGTACTGTCGTTCCCAACCCACCCGGCTTTGGCTAAGGGCCTGACACCCATGGCCACCGCCCTTGCCACCTCTCTTATCTCTCACAATTTGGCACAAATAGGGTTTGTCCGTCAGAGGTTCCTTTGCAGGAGAATTCTTAAGTTAACTGCTCACCATTGGTTGGGACGTCTCCCCCACCTCCCAAGCTGGGTAGGGCCCCACCCTGTGAACCAGTCTTGCGCCCTCCCTCGGGGGTAGGAACTACTTTTCGGCTTTCTGGTACCAACTCTGGCTCCTCTGGACTTCTGAGACACTACTGGGAGGCCAAGAGGGGGCTCTCCCAGCCCAGGAATGTGCATTTGGCCCCCAGGAGCACCTTCTCCAGGGATGAGAATATTCCACAAATTGACACCTCCAACACCTGTGTGGCAGGAGACAGGGCAACTCCCAGTCTCCTCAATGAGGGTCTCCCACCAGGTGGCCACACCCCCCTGCTGTTTGCCTGCTTGTTGGCTTAGTGGTTTTAGGGCTGTGACTGGGCCACTGCAGGAGCCTGGTTTTTCCTTAACTTTTAACCCAAATGGGCAAAGAGCCTGGTAGAGTTGGGAGTAGAGGTAGGGTGTCCCCTTGTGGGGGCAAGATTGCCTGGACAAGGTTGATTGTTATATCCTGGGTCTGTGGACTCAGACCCATTCCCTAGAGGGTGAACAGAGGCCAAGCACAGGCATGGAAACCTGTGGCCGTTTGTCCCCAGGAGGCTGGCCCATCAGTGAGCCGGTCCACTGGTTTCCTCAGATAGTCATGGTGGTGATTGGGGTGTAGCCCCTTAATGGCATGGTTGGAGGCAGGACAGCTGTAATGGGCTCTTTTTTTTTTTTTTGTAGAGACAGAGTCTCACTGTACCGCCCTCGGGTCGAGTGCCGTGGCGTCACATGGCTCACAGCAACCTCTAACTCTTGGGCTTACACGATTCTCTTGCCTCAGCCTCCCGAGCAGCTGGGACCACAGGCGTCTGCCACAACGCCTGGCTATTTTTTTGTTGCAGTTTGGCCAGGGCTGGGTTTGAACCCGCCACCCTCGGCATATGGGGCCGGCGCCCTACTCATTGAGCCATAGGCGCCGCCCTGTAATGGGCTCTTTTCTGGGACTTTTCATGGACCTCCTGATGGAGGGAGTCTCTGATCCCATTTCTGGCCTCATACTCCAGCTCCCCGATTGTGTTGGGATGAGGAGCTGGGGGAGGGAAGAAGGCCAAGGAATGTGCCCACAGGCTGGGGGAGCACCCACTCACTGGGCCCAGAGGTTGGGCTTCTGAGGTCAAAGTCTGCTGCCAGCAATCTGTTCTTCCCCCAGCCCCCACCCCAGCAGAGCAGGTGAGGCTGTCGCAGAGCCTGCAGAGGAGACAGCCTGCTTGGCCCCTCTGCAAGACCAGCTACACTGCCTTCAGAGCCTCCCCAAGCTTCTCTCCACATTCCTGGTCCAAGCCTCTGTCCTCTCCTGCTGGGCTCCCCTGCTCAGCAGCCAGGGTCACCTGTGCACAGGTGAGACCTCATCTCCCATGACTTGGATTAGTCACAAAGCCCTTGTTCTAATCCACCTTTCCCCGCAAGCCCCCTTGTTCCTGCAGTGCAGCCACACAGGCCTCCTTGTTGCTTCTGGAATCCTCCAAACTCCATCCTGCCTTTGGGTCCTGACTGTGACCCCTGTCTGACCCGCTCTTTCCTCTGTTCAAAGCTGCCTTCTGGTCATTTAGGTTCCAGCTCAAATGCTACAATGGGTAGGGACCCCTGGCTCAGGCATGGGGGAGACACATGGTCATGTTTTATTTTCTCAGCAATTCCTGCTCCTCTCTGGAACATTATCGCCAGTTTACTTCTGTGTCTGCGGGCTTCTCCCTAGTGTGACTCCCTTGCTCACCTGCCATGCTCAGGACCTGGAACTATGAGTACCTGAGACATGGCTATGGTCTAGGTGACTGAGTGCTTGGGAGTCCCTAGGTCACCCGTGGCCCCTGGCCATGTAGGCGGCCCGGTCAGGCCTGTGTCAGGCTCTCCTTCACAGCCCTTTGTGATACCCCAGACCAGCACCAGCTGGTTCCCAAATGCTGCAGTTTGCAGTGGGAGGTGCTGTCATCAGACTCGTTACTTGCGACTTGTTTCCTCTTTTGACACTGCTGGTCTCAGGACCCCCCTCAGAACTCTGCTCTCTCTCGGCAGTGTTCTTGTATGAAGGCAGGTGAGGGAGCCTGCTCTGAGGAGCAAGGCCATGTGGGTGCCCACACATTCTGGCCTGGGGACCAGCAGCTGCCGAATTCTCTTGGGAGTTGGACAGCTGGTCAAAGTGAGGGCCTGAATCTCAGCTCTGCCACTTGTTAGCTGGATGGGTTTGGACAAGCTACCCAGTGCTTTGCCTCAGTGTCCCCACTTGTAGAATGGGGACATAGCACTAGCTACCTCATAGAGGGTTACTGTGAGGACTAGTGAGACAGTACATGTGGAACATTTAGGTCACAGTGCCCAGAACATAATAGGTGCTCAGTAAACTGTGGCTGGTATAATTAGCACCTTTCAAGGAGGGCAGCTGTCCTGCCTTACTCAAGGAAATGCTTCCAAGATTGATACCCTCATCCAGTAAGGCTGGGGGCATGGGAGCCTGGGTGGGAGGAGGGTTGGGAGTGTGAAGCCTGGGATGGGGCTGGAGGGAAGCAGGAGAGGAGCTCATAAGATGCGGCTCTAACCACCCTTAGGGCGACTGCTGGGCAGGCAAGTTCCCTGATTGGCTGACCGAGCCCTTCTCCAATCCCAGCCAAAGCTGGTGAGCCCAGGCTCTCCTGACTGGGCAGTGTGGTCCCCTGGCCTCAGTGGCACGTGATTAGCCCTAGCCTGTGAGCTTCTCAGGCTTTCTTAGGCCAAGGGGGCAGGAGAAAGTGGCAGTCAGGATTCCTAAAGGGCCTTGAGCTTTTAGGTTATCCCTCTCCCCCAAGAAAGTGTGGATGTGGGAGACTCCCAGGGAGGCTGATTGTATTTAATATCCTTTTGGGAGGAGTGAGGTGATCAGTACACTTTCGTGGCTTAGCTAGGGGGTTGTTCACTCTTATTCCAAGTTGATCTGGGCCTAAGGTCCATCTGTCGTTTCATCAATTCATCCAGTCACTTACCCAACCCATCTATTCATCTATCCATGTATCTACCTGGCCACCCAAACACTACCCATCCTCCCATAAAACAAACCAACTAATCATCAGTCACCACCCATTCGTCCTCCATCTATACACCTATTCATCTACCACCCGTCTATCTGTCCATCCGCCATTCACCTATCCATCTACCACCCCTCTATCCATCCATCACTCATCTATACATCCATCCACCATCCATCTATCCACCCACCATCCATCTATCCATCCACCTATCCACCCACCATCCATCTATTCATCCACCATCCATCTTTCCATTCACCGTCCATCTATCCATCCACCATCCATCTATCCATCCACCATCCATCTATCCATTCACCATCCATCCTTCACTATCCATCTATCCATTCTCCATCCATCCTTCACTATCCATCTATCCATTCACCATCTATCCATCCATCCATTATCCATCTATCCATTCACCATCCATCTATCACTATCCATCTATCCATTCACCATCCATCTATCCATCCACCATCCATCTATCCATTCACCATCCATCTATCCATTCACCATCCATCTATCCATCCATCCATCTGTCCATTCACCATCCATCATTCCATCCACTATCCATCTGTTCATTCACCATCCATCTATCCATCCACTATCCATCTATCCATTCACCATCCATCTATCCATCTATCCATTCACCATCTATCCATCCACCATCCATCTATCTATCACTATCCATCTATCCATTCACCATCTATCCATCCACCATCCATCTATCCATTCACCATCCATCTATCCATCCATCATCCATCTATCCATTTACCATCCATCTATCACTATCCATCTATCCATCCACCATCCATCTATCCATCCACTATCCCTCTATCCATTCACTATCCATCTATCCACCCACCATCCATCTATCCATCCACCATCCATCCACCCACCATCCATCTATCCATCCACTATCCCTCTATCCATTCACCATCCATCTATCCATCCATTATCCATCTATCCATTCACCATCCAACTATCACTATCCATCTATCCATTCACCATCTATCTATCCATCCACTATCCATCTATCTGTTCACCGTCCATCTATCCATTCACCATCCATCTATCCATCCACTATCCATCTATCCATCCACCATCCTTCTATCCATTCACTATCCCTCTATCCATTCACCATCCATGTATCCATCCACTATCCATCTATCCATTCACCATCCATCTATCCATTTACCATCCATCTATCCATCCATCCATCCAACCATCCATCTGTCCGTTCACCATCCATGTATCCATCCACTATCCATCCATCTATCCATCTATCCATTCACCATCTATTTATCCATTCACTATCCATCCATCCATCTGTCCATTCACCATCATCTATCCATCTATCCATTCATCCATCTATCCATCCACCATCCATCTATCCATCCACCATTCATCTATCCATTCACCATCCATCTATCCATCCATCTGTCCATTCACCATCCATTTATCCATCCACTATCCATCTATCCATTCACCATCCATCTATCCATTCACCATCCATCTATCCATCCACCATCCACCTGTCCATCCACTATCCATCTATCCATTCACCATCCATCTATCCATCTGTCCATTCACCATCCATGTATCCATCCACTATCCATCTATCCATTCACCATCCATCTATCCATCTATCCATTCACCATCTATTTATCCATCCACTATCCATCCATCCATCTGTCCATTCACCATCATCTTATCCATCTATCCATTCACCATCCATCTATCCATCCACCATCCATCTATCCATCCACCATCCCATCTGTCCATTCACCATCCATCTATCCATCCACTGTCCATCTATCTGTCCATTCACCATCCATCTATCCATCCATCTGTCCATTCACCATCCATGTATCCATTTATCCATTTACCATCCATCTATCCATCCATCATCCACCTATCCATTCACCATCCATCTATCCATCTGTCCATTCACTATCCATCTATCCATCTACTATCCATCTATCAATCTATCCATCCACCATCCTGTCCATTCTACCATCCATCTATCCTTCATGCTACCCACTATCCATCCATCTATTCACCATCTACCCAGTGTACCCTGTTTGTGCCAGATACTGAGTGCAGTGAGTGGTGTTTAACTAGAAAACCTTTGAGACTTCCTGCTTCTCTCTGTGGCTCTGTCCTTGCTTCCTTCTCTACTGTCTCTTTATCTTGCTCTGTTCCCATGACTGTCAGTTTTTGTCTACCCTAGGTCTTGTTTTTATTTTATTTTATTTTTTTGCAATTTTTGGCCGGGGCTGGGTTTGAACTCGCCACCTCTGGCATATGGGACCAGCGCCCTACCCCTTTGAGCCACAGGCACCGCCCTGCCCTAGGTCTTGCCTCTGAGCCTCCCATTTCTGCCTGGCTGCCCCTCTCTGTTTCTCTTTTGCTCCTCTCTGTTCTCCCAGGGTCTCTAAGCCCCTCCCCTCCTTGCCTCTTGCCTTCTCACCCCCACCCCCATTCCCTGGGCCCCAGGCTCAGTTGCCCCACTCCTCCCTACACTCATCCCTCCTCACCCAGGACTGATGCTTTCTTTTGATGATATGACAGTGAGGTGGTGTCTGGGTTTTGTTAAGTGTCATAAATAAATTATTAATCCTTTCTTGGGAGTACCCCCCCATCATCATAAAGCTTGTGCAGTAGGTGGAGGTCCAAGGACTAATGGGACCCCTCCTTGGCCAGCCCTTGGGTGGTCTTGAGAACCTGTGGCCCAACAGTGCGTAAACCAGAGACCACCACCTCCTGCGCCCTCACCAGCCGCCACCTGAGTCCCCGGGGCTTCCTAGGGCTCTGCCCACCATTGCTGAGCACCTGCTGGGCACTTTTCATTCTCAGTTTGTGTTGCCCCCCCCCCCACCTCCCCCTACCGAGAAAGGCTGCAGTCTTAGGCCCATTTTACAGGTGAAGAAACAGGCTCATGGGGAAGGGACTTGCCCAGGAACCGGTGGTGGTTTGAAGTCCTGTGTCTCTGCCAGCTGGCCACCAGGTGGCCTCGTTCCCTGTTTGGTGCTGGCTGGCAGGTGGGGAGCAGTAGCCCCTATCCTAGGCCCTGGAGGGCACAGTCACCTTGGTGATGGAGCTCTTGCCCCAGCTCTTGTCCCTCAAATTCTTTGACAACTCAGAGTCAGATGACCTCGCTTTCTTGCAGTCCCTGGCTTCTCTCTTGCTCTGATCACCTTGTGTTTCCCAAGCCCTTCTGGAGGTGGGGGCTGGAGCCTGGGCGTGACCTGTGAAGGTGTGTAGGGACTGCGTGGGGGACCAGGCTTGGCCCTTGAGGAGCCTCTGTGACCTTTCAGACCAGGGACCGGCCTGGGCTCAAAGCTGTCTCTGCCATCTGCCAGCTGAGAGGCCCTCTGAGAATAGGGTATTAGAATAGTACCCATCTCCCGAGGTTGCTGTGTGGAGGGATGAATTAATGTAAAAGTTTTTTTTTTCTTTTTTTTTTGAGACAGTTTCACTTTGTCACCCAGGGTAGAATGCTGTGGCGTCACAGCTTATAGCAGCCTCAAACTCTTGGGCTCAAGCGATTCTCTTGCCTCAGCCTCCCGAGTAGCTGGGGCCCACACAGTGCTCAGCTATTTTTAGAGATGGGATCTTGCTTTTGCTCAGGCTAGTCTCAAACCCATGAGCTCAGGCAATTCACCCACCTTGGCCTCCCAGAATGCTAGGATTATAGCCGCGAGCCACCCCACCCGGCCAAATTAACGTGAATTTATCACTGCCCTTTGCTTTGAGCCTGGTGCAGGTGGTGTGCAGGTATTGGCTGCTCCAGCCATTATGGTGCATTACCTTGAGAGAGGCCTCCTCATGTGGCCAGACTGCGACCAGCCTGAGGTCCCATGGGCTGAGTGAGGGCTGAGTGAACTCAGGAGAAAGCAGCAGCAGGTCGGACTCAGACCCCACCCGCCTCTTCTCCAGGCCCCTTCTGAGTGGAAGCTCAGGGGCAAGAGATAACTCAGCTAATTATGGCCTAATTATGGCCTTGGAGGGGCAGGGCTGGCTGGAAACACAATGCCAGGCAGGCCTAGAGGGCAAGAGCCTGCAGGACACAGTCCCATGGAGAGGCCACTCCTCCCTGGAGCCCCTTGGCTGAGGGCGGGTGGGATTCCACCCTGTCACTGACTCATACCCTTGGGTGTGGAGCCCCTGAGCCCCTGCTCTGCCCACCAGATGGGCTGCTGGGAGCAGTGGCGGGGGGCTGGTGCATGGGGCACAGGGCTGGGTGCTCAAGCTGTGGCTGATGGTTGGGTGGCTTGGGTGGTGACTCCCTGGGTTTGGTTTTGAAAGCTTAGGGTGTGTTGCAGAGGAAGGAGAGGGTCCGAGTGGGTGGAGGGGGCTGGGCTTGGCTAAAGGCCAGAGTGTGTGGGGTGGGAGGTAGTGTCACAGAGGGTCAGGCGTGCGGTGTCCTCGGGGACCCCAACAGAAGCTGTGTGGGGAGAGGACGGACCTGTCAGAGAAGGTGTGGGCCAGTTTGCTCCCAGGCTTCATGTGCTAGCTCCTAACCTTTTCAGAGAAGGGTTTCATCAGGCAGATGGCCCTGGACAGTGAGGTCTTCTGAGAATGGTGGGAGTGTGGTGGGGGTGTGTCTCATGACAGAGGGTCTGGAGCCATGTCCTCAGAGCCTCTTTCTGTGTGTGGATTAGGGCCAGAGCCTGGGTCCCCTCCTCCCCACTCACAGGCAGGTCCTGGGCTTCCTTCCAGAACCTCCTGCGGCCATGTGTGCATACCCTGTCTGTTCTGCTGGTCAGTCGGTCAGTCAGTGGCAGTGAGCTGGCTGGCCCTCCTTAATCTGCCCTGCGTGGAGGGGACAGCTGGGAGGAAACAGAGGCATTGCCCCCCCTTGAGATTGCATCAGCCAGAGCCCATTACATAAGCGCTGCCGGGCACCACCACGGTGGGGGTGGCTCTGCCCAGGCGGTCTCCTGCGGGGGAGGCGGAAGTAGAATGGGGAGGGGGTAGGTGTGGACCACGTTCCACTGGCCTCCCAGCCTGCCTTGCCAGTCCTACTGATTCCCCCAGAGCCTCCCCTCCAGGACATGTTTTCAGCTGGTTTAAAAGCTCCTGCCTCTCCCACATCTGGACTCACAGGAACAGGGTAGAGGGAGCTGGAGCAGCCTCTGCCTTCCCCTGGCTGCGCCTGGCCTGGCCCACATGCCCTCCCTGCCCTGCCAAGGCTGTGGCAGCTGTGCCCCCACAGGGTCCTTTGCTCAGCAGTGCCTCTCTTCTGCCAGTTCACGTGACCTCAGGCCACCTCCCCTGTGGCAGTGCCCAGTCCTGCCTGGAGCCTGCCCTTACTATCCCTGTATTCGCCTGGACCTTCTTGGAGTTCCCAGTCTCTCAGGATGGGGAGGGGCTGTGCTGAGCAGGGTGGGACTTGCACCCCGGGTAGGGAGGAGCCTGGGCACCCTGGAGGACATCCCCTGTCCTGGACAGTGATGCCTCCCCCGTCTGCCCCTGGTGTGTGTGGGGGGTCTGTGCAGGAACCGGTCCTGTGGGATGCAGGGGTGGGGGGCACCTGCTGGGCCACCAGTGTCCTCTAGAACTGGGTTGAGTGATGGGCGGCCCGCATTGTGTGGGATTCTGGGGGCAGGGGTCCCAGGCCAGGTGGGGGGGCCACCTGTGTAGAGGTGGGAGCTGGGTGTTGAGTATCCTAGCTATGCACGCAGGAGTCCTGCATCCCTGGTGGCTGGTTTCTGAGTGTGCTGGCCTTGGGCAGCCATGAGGATTTTGAGAAAAACCTTCCTTGTGGGGAAGGGGCTCTGTTTCTAAGCTCGGTTCAGCAGGGGAGATGCTCTGCCACCTTCCTGGGTGTCCCCAGGACCTCTTGCCCTCCTCAGGGTCTCACTTGAGGTGGTCCTCAGACTCTGACACTCCTGTCTGTGTCTCCCTCTTCTATCCCGGGTGGGGGCAGGACCTGGACGCTTCTTCTCTTTGTCCCTGCAGCTTCCCTGGTTGCTGCGGGCACACAGGAGATGGGGGGGCACTCATGCTCTTGGGCACACAAGTTGGCAGGGGACACTTGGGCCACAGGCTGGAGTGGAGGGCCAGCTCTCTCATGGACCCCTTTCGTGGACTCTTGGAGGTTCTTCCTTCTGGAAGCCTCCTTTGCCCCTGAGGGTAGCCGTATCTCTGCTCTGGGTAGTTTGTTTCTTGTGGTGTCTTCTTGCTGCTAAGACGTCCTAAGACGATTCTCCCTGGAGCCCCTTGCTGGCCCAGGGTCTGTGCCCAGGAGCTCTGGGTCCGGCTGCCCTTTCTTACTTCTGATTCCCCCGGTGGGAGGCACACCTAGGCCGCCATGCCCCCATGGTGGTCTAATGTCCAACTGCGCCAGCCTTCTCTTCTGGATTGGAGGTGAGTGGGGGGGTGGCGGCAGACACGGAATTCACAGGCAGCCCCCTCTTCAAAGGTACCCCATTTCCAGAGCCCACTGTACTTTCCTCTTAGCCTTTAAAGTCTTGAATGGAGTGGGGAATTCAGAAATTGTGGGTAGCTCTTGCAAGCCCATGTGTGGTGGGCGCAGCATCTCTCTGTGCAATTTGACATCTTGTGGGGCCCAGCTGGACTGCACTTGGCATCTGTTTGTGTGTGTGTCTGGGCTGGAGCCGTGTGTACCTGTGTGTGCATCTGCGTGTGCACCTGTGTGTGCGCGAAGGGGCAGGATGGGGAGCCATGTGGTCCGTGATTCCTGATTTGGGGGCATTCTGCCAAATCCACGGGGTGTCCTGGCCTCCTCCTTGGTGGGCTTCTACATAGCCCCGAGCACTTGCTCTGCCGGCTCCACGTGGCCCTTGGGTGATGGAGCCCAAGCACTATCATCCTCCTGCATTCACAAGCCGCCTCCTGGCCATGCCGTGATTCTCAGGGGGGTGGGGGCAGAGACAGGCCTCCCAAAGGCGGGTCTTCTGGTGTGTCAGCCCCCACCTCTCCCTGGGGCTTTGAGTTCTTGGGGTGGCTGCCTAGTTAGTCACTCAGAGTTTGGTGCATCAAGGTTCCGTCTTCTGAGCACTGTCATACCAGGGACAGGGGGTGTTGTCCCATTTTGCAGAGGAAGGAAGGAAAGGCCCAGAGGATGAGGTCTGGGGAGGGCAGGGTGGCCCTGCCTGGTATGGTTGGGTGATGATGGGTGGGGCCCTGGTTCCCTGGAGCTCTCCTTGAGGGAAGTGAAGAATCCCCTTCTAACTCTTCCAGAAGAAGAAGATGGTGGTCTCGAAGCCTTCGATGACTTTTTTCCTGTGGAGCCCGTAAGCCTTCCCAAGAAGAAGAAGTCCAAGAAGCTCAAGGAGAACAAGTCCAAAGGGAAGCGGAAAAAGAAAGAGGTGAGGGGGCCTGAGATGGCAGGCTGGGGCGGTGGGGTTCTGGCTGTGTCCTTCAGCCGCTGAGTACTTGGACCTTGGAGAGCCAGGGTTTCTATGAGCTGAGTTTGAGAGAAAAGTACCAAAACCAGTTTCTGGTGTGGAGTGTTGTTTGCAGAAGCCTTTCTGAGACATGTGGGAAGTGTCCTGTGTCTTGGGCAGGGTGTCAGAAGTGGATGTCCCTCTGTCCCATCCTGGCTGCCCTGTGCAGGACAGGGCCCCCTTCTGTTGACGCTGCGCCTTCCCCTGGTTGTCTGCCCACCTGCTCCGTAGCGGCCTCTTATGAAACCCTAGGAAAAGGCCCGGTGGGGTGGCTCACGCTTGTAATCCCAGCACTCTGGGAGACCCAGGTGGGTAGATTGCCTGAACTCACAAGTTCGAGACCAGCCTGAGCTAGAGCAAGACTCCCGCCTCTAAAAATAGCTGGGTGTTGTGGTGGGTATCTGTAGTCCCAGCTACTCAGGAAGCTGAGCCAAGAGAATCCCTTGAGCCCAAGAGTCTGAGGTGAGCTGTGAGCTGTGACACCATGGCACTCTACCGGGGGTAACAAAGTGAGATTCTGTTTTTTTAAAAAAAAAAGAAATCCAAGGAAAATGAAATTGGAGGAGAGTAGCGGGGCTCTGGTAAGGGATGGCCGCCAGTCAATGCTGGCTCGGCCTCAGAGACCTCTGCTTTCCCTGCCACTTCTTTCCTTGTTCTTGGCTGGTTCTGGACAGGAGAGGTCACTGCACGCTCTGCTGACTCTGGGGTGGCAGATGTAATGGTGTGAAGTGTCCCTTGTCTGCCCCTACAGCTGACCATTTGGAGCTTGCTTCCCTGGGCTTTCTGCAGACTCACTGTCCTCACCCATCAATGGGACAGGGATGATGATAGATGGAAGATGGGGAAACTGAGGCAGACCTGCCCCTTAAAGCCCTTCCTACTTGGACTGGGACACTGATGGTTCCTGTTTTCTACCATGTGCAACACTGTACCTCTTGGGCATCACCTCTGATCCTTTGGGGAGCCCTGTGGGGAGAGGGGTCCTGAAGGCTCACAGGTGACCTTGTCCAGGGCCACATGGTGGCTGTGCTGAGATCTGAACCCAGGGCTGTCAGCTGCGTGCAGCTGGCCTCTGCCACTTCTGGTCCTCCCTGTCCTGCCTGTCCCAAGGGAATGTGCTTGTAGCTCTGTAGCCTTCTTGTTTCCTCTGCCCAAAGGGGACCTACCTGGCCTTGTCTTGTGAGGACCCAGTGGGAAGGGAGGTGATAATGGGCTGGAGTGCCCTGGGCGGAGCCAGGCCTGGGTCCAGGCCTCTTTAGGGTGAAGTGGGGGGGCCTGGGGAGACTGTTCTAGGTTGTATCACTCCTTGCTATGAGGTTTTGGGGCCTGCTGTGGACATCTGACTGTCCCTTGCGAGATGCCAGTGAAGGCTTTGGGCAGAGCAGGGAAGTGATGTGATTCAGCCTGGCAGGCTGCTCTGGCAGCTGCAGGGGCAGAAGCAGAGACCCCTGAGCAGGGAGAGATGATTGTGGCAGGAGCCACAGGAGCCACTGCCTGACCGAGCCTTGATTCTGTATCCCCTTTCCACCCCTCTGCTTGTTTGGGAACTCAGAGGCATTTTGGGGGGCCCTAACCTCCCCCTGCAGCCTGTTTTGTTCTCTTATCTGGTGCCAGCCTGGGTGCATCCAGAGGGCCGAGCTGCCTGGACGCTGCTCCTGGGCCTCGAGGTGCTTGGGAGGCTGTCGGCCCCCACCCTCTCTGGCCAGACCCACCTCAGCCGAGTCCTCCCGCTGTGCTCTTGGTCTGGGTTGGGGTTAGCGTTTGTTCCCTGTGCTCTCCCAGCTCCGGCCTCCTGCTGCCCCTGCAGCATGTGGAAGAAGCGCATGGCTCCCTGTCCAGGCTCCTCCACTGTGTCCCAAAGCACCCCTCCAAGCCCCGGCTTAGCCCCATGGCACTTGGCTGGCAGCCCACCAGGCCCCTCCTCTCCCCTGTGTGCACTCATATGACAGTGTGTGTTTATGTATGTGCTAACCTTTCTTCCCCTGGAGGGACTCTGGGCCCCCCGCCCGATCCACCTTCCTTCTCTGCTGCCCTAAGCTCTGTCCTCAGTCTGGCATGATATCCAGGGTCGATGTGTGTCTGTCTCCTCCCAGGACACCCCACCATGGGGCCAGTGTGTGGGTTGCCCATAGGAAGGACATGGGTTAGGGGAGCCCCTACAGGGCCCACGTCTCTGCAGACTCACTGGCCTGTGCTCTGAGGCTCCTTCATCTTCTTAGGGTGAGGCCCCAGTCTGCTACTTAGGCAGGGACATGGAGGAAGGGGGAACTGTAAGCCTGAAGGCTCCCCACTGAAGAAGGTGCTGGAAACCAGCCCCTTCAATGCAGAGGGTCCCCAGATTCCCAGCTGGAGCTCCCTCCCTTTCCACTGACACTGTCCCCTGGCCCCGGAGATCTGTGCCAGGCACAGGGCAGGTGGTGCAGGGCCCCGGGAAGTAGCCTTGAGACTTTCTGATTGAAGCTGTGAACGCTCCTGTTGCTGCCCACACTGCCCTCTCCCCTCAGACCCCACAGACCTGGGCGCTGTGGCCCCTAATGGCCGATGGTGGAGGCTCCTACGTGTGCGCCCCCCACGTCCTTCAAGTTAGGACCTGCGTGAGGGGCTAGGCCAAGACGGGCAATGTCATCTGGCCATTGGGTCTCAGACTTTTAGACTGGGTCTGCCTCCTTCTGAAGTGCTGGAAAGGACCCAGCAGTGTGCAGCAATGGCCTGTGAGAGCCCCGTCCTTCCCCCAGGCAGGGCTGGCTTTTCTGCCTGTCCCCTCCCTCCCCTCGGGGGACAGCAGTGGCTGTGGCCAGGAAGGAGGCTGGGGGTGGCCGGGCCTGGACAGTGGTGAGGCCTGGGGCAGGGGTCTGGTGGCCTCCAAGGTGAGAGGGGCTGGTTGTTGGGCTCTCTTATTTCCAGGTCCTTTCCCTCCCTTCTTTTTCTGAGAGCTTGTTTCTGTTTCTGTCTGTCTGGCTCTCCCCCTCTCTGGCCTGTATTTGGTCTTTGCCTTGTGAATCTCTGGGAGATTCCGCCCTCCCTCCCTTCCTCCCTCCAGTTCTTCCTTCCTCTCCTGACTCATTTTCCTCCCTCCTCCTCTCATGCTCCCCATGTCCCCCACTTTCTGGCCCTCTCTTTTCCCTCTCCACTGGTTCTCAATTCTGGTTGGGAGTAGAGTGGACAGAAGGCCTCCCTGAAGCCCCCCCACCTCCTTTCTGTTCCTGAGAGCCTGGCTCCAGCCAGCTGTCAGATCTTGGGGCGCTGGAACCTGCAGCAGCCAGAGAGCAGGCTCCTGGCTGCCCTGCGCCCCTTGCCCTCCCGCCCAGCACGTGGGGCCCCAGGAGGGCTTTACACCTGTCCTCCCCCAACCTGGGGCCCCCAGATGAGGCGGCAGAGGGGCCAGGGCGCCCCAAGCAGCAAGTCATGGATTCTGATTTACATAAAATAACCCGGCTGCAGCCTGGAACCTGAGCATATGTAGATGAAGCTCCTTGTCAGACCCTAGCGCACAGGAGGGAGAAATGATTTCAACCTGTACTGCAGCGGTTCCCATGGCAACCAATTATTCAGTGCTAAATTATAACTGTTTATAACACTCGTGAATGGGAAGGCTCATATTTCATTCTTTTTTTTTCCTTCTCAATCTTGAAGGACCCCAAATTGAGAATGACCAAGTCTTAGAGTCCTTCCTTTTTAGTTTAAATGCCTCCTTTTCCTGGAGATGTCACGCCCAGCATGGGGTTGAGGGAGAGGGAGGGGGAGGCCTCAATAGAGAAACATCCATGGAGCTGGGAAGGAGGACCGGCGGTGGGCACTGCCCACTCAGGGTCCCTAGGGTGGGGATTGTTGTGCTGTGCCCTCAGTGAGGCCTGAGCTTAAAGCAGAGGCCCCTCCTGCCTGTCCCCACCCCTGGTGTGCCCAGACGGGGTGTAGGGTTTAAGGCGGTTCTGCAGGTGGATTCTGTGTGGGAACCCCAAGTCTGCTGAGACTCTTCTTCAACCGGTGGGGCATCTGCCACAGCCACACCAAGAACTGCTGCAGCCCAAAGGTCAGTGCCAAGGTCAAAGGCTGACTATCGTGATTTTCGCAGCTGGTGCAGTGTGGCTCAGTTGTTCTCAGGGCCCCGGGGCTGCTGTTGGTTCAGGGTGATCTCAGGGAATCACTGGTCTGCAGCAGAGTCTCCTGCCCTGCACCTGGCTGGGCCTTTAGCCCCCTCCACCCCTTGCAAGGTACTGGGCGCTGTCCCACCTCAGGTTTGTGCTCATCTCTTCCCTTCTTGCTGCTGAGTGATGCTGTGTCCCTCCAGGTCCTGTGGTGGGTCTTTCCTCTGTGAGTTGCTCTCAGAACCATCTGCAGCCTTCCTTCCCCTTCACCCCTTTCTCTACAAGATTTAGAAAAAATAACAACAGGGGTGGCTCCTGTGGCTCAGTCGGTAAGGCGCCAGCCCCATATACCGAGGGTGGCGGGTTCAAACCCGGCCCCGGCCAAACTGCAACCAAAAAATAGCCAGGCATTGTGGCGGGCGCCTGTAGTCCCAGCTACTCGGGAGGCTGAGGCAAGAGAATCGCTTAAGCCCAGGAGTTGGAGGTTGCTGTGAGCTGTGTGAGGCCACGGCACTCTACTGAGGGCCATAAAGTGAGACTCTGTCTCTACAAAAATAAATAAATAAATAAATAAATAAATAAAAAGAAAAGAAAAAATAACAACAGAAAAAGAGGCTCAGTTCTGGAAGTATGTGAATAGCTGGATGCAGAGTTCTCCTGGGGATACAGATATGGTCTCACCCCCACCCTAAGCTGCCACAGCCCAGTGTGGAGAGGAACCCTAGCGGGGTGAGTTCCCTGTGGCAGAGGCAGAGGCAGAGTGGAGAGGTTGGGAATGGGAGGACAGTGGAGGGACTTGAGGAGTCGGAGCCTTCTGTCCAACTGGGCTCTCCCACTGCAGTTGACAGTAAGGAGGAAAGCTTCCCCTCCCTGTGAATGGAGGGGTTGCCATCTGGCCTATCCCCCGGGTGGTGCTGACAGGGCAGGGGCTGCTGATGGGCTGCAGATGTGCCCTGTGGGGCTCTGGCCCATTCCTCGCCAAGGGTCTGTGCCCTCCCACCTTCCCACTTAGCTCTGAACGGTGGTGGGTGAGCCCTCCAGTTAGCACCTGACCTTCTGAGCTGTGCACACACCACTGCTCCTTGCAGACGGCAGGATCTGCCTTCCTGCTCCTCCACTGTGCTCCTTCTGGACCACTCCTGACCTGGGGTTACAGTGGGGCCCGCGGCAGCTCCTTCTTGCCCAAGCCACGTTGCCATTGGCCCATATTGCCCTACAGCTTCAGGCAGCCTTTAGGTGGTCACCTCTGACCCAGTCTTGCTCACAGAGTGAGGGGAGCAAGGCTGACGTGTGCTCTCCAGGGTCCTGGCTGTGCCATTGACTTCCAAGCACAGTTGTGGTTATCCTGGGTTATCTGGGCATTGCCAGAGCCTCTGGTGTCTGGATGTGAGCTTCGTCTATATGGTGGTGGGGGGCAAAGGGCATGGGTTGCTCTGAGCCAAGATTGCTCTAGCTTGGCTGAAGCCCCTGTCCAGGGCCTGGCCAGGTGACTCGGTGATGGGTCTTGGGTGCTGGCCGTGCAGCCCTGTCTCTGAGCAGCGTTTCTCTGTGCCCAGGCTTCTCACCCTCAGGTGTTTAAGGCCTTTTCTACACTCCTTGGTTCCATCCTTTCTGGTAACTTCATGGAGAATGAAGCTGAGGTTCACTTGCCATAGTGACCTGCCCAAGTCCCATCCTAGCTATGGAGCCCTGGGACCCACTGGCAGGCCACACAGTACCAGCTGTGTGTCTGCTGTTTTTTTTTTTTTTTATTTGAGACAGAGTCTCACCATGTCACACTTGGAGGAGTTCCGTGGTTTCACAGCTCACAGCAATCTCAGACTCTTGGGTTTAAGCGATTCTCTTGCCTCTGGTGTCTTGTAGCCTCCCAAGTAGCTGGGACTATAGGCTGCTGCCACATGCCTGGCTATTTCTTTTTTTTTCAGTTTTTGGCTGGGGCCAGGTTTGAATTCACCACCTTTGGTATATGGGGCTGGCACCCTACTCCTTGAGCCACAGGCGCCACCCACTCCCGGCTATTTTTTTGTTATTGTTTTCATTATTGTTTTAGCAGGCCCTGGCCAGGTTCGAACCCACCAGCCCCTGTGCATGTGGCTGATGCCCTAACCGCTGAGCTACAGGTGCTGAGCCAGGTCTGCTGGTCTTACCCGTAGTGGGTTGTGGGGCTGATGGTCTGCTGGGCCCTGTCTCTGTCCGTGGTGCTGAAGTTCATGCCGACCTCTCTCCCAACCTTACCTTTGCTGGAGCGCGGGTTGGGCTAGAGTGTGTGTCTGAGGTCTCTTGAAGGGTGGTCTTTTTTTTTTTTTTTTTTTGAGACAGAGTCTCTAGCTGTCACCCTGGGTAGAGTGCTGTGGCACCACAGCTCACAGCAACCTCCAACTCTTGGGCTCAAGCAATTCTCTTGCCTCAGCCTCCCAAGTAGCTGGGACTGCAGGTGCCCACCACAATGCCCGGCTATTTTTTTGTTGTTGTTGTGGTTGTCATTTTTTTAGCTGGCCTGGGTCAGGTTCAAATCCACCAGCCTCCGTGTACGTGGCTGGTGCCCTACCCACTGAGCTATGGGCCCTGCTGAAGGGTGGTCTTTGAAGCTGGCTAAACTCTAACATCCTTGGGGGAAGTGGACATCACGGACTGAGGGAGAGTCTGGGGGCTGTTGCCCCATGGCTCAGCATCACCACCAGCCCAGGAAGCAGGGTTCCAATCAGGCACAGAGTCAGTATTCCTGGAATACAAATGCACAGAGGCTCTGCTGCGTGCCAGCTACCAGTGCTGCTGACTCTGGTGGCTTAATGGGCTAAGAGGTTGGGGGGCCGGGGGCCTGGTGGGCGACAGGGAGAGGGGGAGTGCAGGGAGCATGTGGGCAGGGGGCTTCCGCAGCTGGATCTTCCCCTCCCATCCATCAGCGACCTTGTCCACCTTCAACTAACTGATGGGATATGTCTGCTTGGAGTCCCTCACTTAGGAAAAGGCAGGTTGGGTCATCGCCTCTTTATAGTGAGGGCCTAGGTCAGGTGAGGGGACCCCCAAGGTGCTCTAGGGAGACCGGCTGCCTGCTCTGCCCCTCATTCTCCTCCCCTTCCCTCTCCTCTGCTGCCGACTCCCGAGCTCATTTTTCATCTCTCCAGCTCTCTCTTCATCTCTTCTCGTGCCTGTCTTTGCTCACCTTGAAAACAGTTAATGGCAATCACGAGGATGACAAGCCCGTCTGGTAATTGTAGCAACAGTGCCCGGTCCCTCCCTGGGAGGGGGCCAGAAGGGCTTGCCAGTCCGTGTGCATCGCTAAAGGCCAGGAGAAAACTGCTTTCTGGAGGGGCAGTACCTTTCCGGTGGGGCTGCTGTGTCTGTAAACGCCCTTATCTCCATATAAATGGGCCATTTTCTGCCTGTACAGACAGGAAACTAAATCAAGGAAGCCAGGCTGAAGAGCTGCCTAAATTACCTTGTCGTACATTGAGAGGAAGCAGCCAGGGTGGGGGAGGGGGAAGGTGGGCTTGTGCCCTAGCAGCTTCTGGAGAGTCTGCACACAGAGGAAACTGGGGTGTGCGCTATATGTTAATTACAGGTTCACTTGATGAGCGTGGCTCTGAAGGACACATGAGTGAGCAGCACTGGGGTGGGCGTGGGTCGGCACCATCTGCTCCTGCCTGGCCTTTTCCTGTGCACTTTTTGGACCCTAGGCACCATCTGGTCCACTATGAGCTCCTGGGTCTAGGCACCATCATGTAAACTAGTTAAAATCCCAAAGTCCATAGCCGACTATTGTGGCGGGGGCTTGTAGTCCCAGCTACTTGGGAGGCTGAGACAAGAGAATCGCTTAAGCCCAGAGTTGAAGGTTGCTGTGAGCTGTGACTCCATGGCACTCTACCGAGGGCAACATAGTGAGACTCTGTCTCAAAAAAACCCAAAGTCCAAAAAAAAAAAAAATCTTGAAATTCACAGAAACCTGATTTTCACTGTCCCGGAGCTCACACCCGCCCTGAGGGCTGCCCGGGCAGATGAACCTGTACACTCCAGTCCTCACTGTGACTGTCCCTGGGGACAAGGCCCATGATTCAGGCTGGGCTTTGGGGCTGAGCTGTGGGCCTTGGGGTGACTGATGCCAAGTGTGGGCCACAACACTGGGTGCTCTCCGGGCCTCTGTTGCCTTCACTATGCCCCTTTCTTTTCCAGGGGAGCAATGACGAGCTGTCAGAAAATGAAGAGGATCTGGAGGAGAAGTCGGACAGCGAAGGTAGTGACTACTCTCCTAATAAAAAGAAGAAGAAGAAACTCAAGGACAAGAAGGAGAAAAAAGCCAAGCGCAAAAAGAAGGAGGAAGAGGAGGATGATAATGACGATGGATGCTTAAAGGTAAGCAGCAAGGCGGGGAGGGGCGTCTGCCGCTGCACCAGAAAGGCGCCCCTCCTGGGGGGCTCAGCCTCCTGCACGTCAGCTCTCTGCCCTCCTACCCGGGAGCCTGTGTGAGCACACGTTCCTGTGTGCTCAAGCGTGTGCCCATGTGTCTGTTCATGCGTGTGCTTCTGTGTGCTCACGCATCCGTGTGTCTGTGTGTGCATGTGTGTGCCTGTGTATCTGTGCATGGGCTTATGTGTGTTAGTGTGTGTGCTCGTGCATGTACTTGTGGGTGTGTGTCTGCACTTGCTTGTGAGTGCTCATGTGTATACTTGTCCATGTGCTGTGTGTGTGCTTGTGCAGGGGCTTTATATCAGAGGACAGCGTGCGGGAATCTGCGGGAAAGCTTGCAGCATCTCTCTGACATGGTGGCCGCTCTTGGCGGTCGCCTGCCTGCACAATCGCGCAGCCATTTCTGGGGAGTGATGGATAATGTGAGCTCGGGTTTAGTGTCAGGGACCTCTTGCTTAGAGCAATTTGGGAAAATAAAACACAAAAAGCCACACAAAGCTACTGGACAGCTTTGCTTATGGTAGAAAAGGAAGTTTGATACGCAGCAGGTGTTCTAAAATCCTGCAGCGGCAGCATTCTGAGAGTTCCCCACTGGACATGGAGGAGAGGAGCCGTGTCGACGCAGCACCTAGGGACAGGGGAGATGGTGTGAACTGAGCGTAGGCTTCAGGGCCATCCTGAGGCCCCTCAAGTCTCAGAGGGTCTAGGAGTGAGGCCAATGGTTGGGCTTCTGGGCCTCAGCTCTGGGGCAGTAGGTGGTGACACTGTCATCCAGGAACGTGTGTTCTTACATGTGTGTAAGGCACTGAGGCTAGTTTGGGCTAGCCTCAGATTTAGTTTTTTTTCTTTTTCTTTTTTTCTTTGAGACAGAGTCTCACTATGTCACCCTTGGTAAAGTGCTGTGGTGTCACCGCTCACAGCAACCTCCAACTCTTGGGCTTAAGCAATTCTCTTGTCTCAGCCTCCCAAGTAGCTGGGACTGCAGGCGCCTACCCCAACGCCAAGCTATTTTTTGGTTTCAGTTGTCATTGTTGTTTAGTAGGCCTGGGCTGGAACCCATCAGCCTCAGTGTATGTGGCTGGTGCCCTTGTCACTGAGCTACGAGCTGCCAAACCTATTTTTCTAATTTTTGGGAGACAGAGTCTTACTCTGTTGCCTTGGTAGAGTGCCATGGCATGATAGCTCACAGCAACCTCAAATTCTTGGGCTCAGGAGAGCCCTTTGCCTCAGCCTCCCGTGTAGCTGAGACTGTAGGCGCCCACCACTACGCCCGGCTAGTTTTTCTATTTTTATTTATTTTATTTTATTTTTTTAAAGACAGAGTCTCACTCTGTTGCCCATGGTAGAGTGCCGTGGCATCACAGCTCACAGCAACCTCCAACTCCTGAGCTTAGGCGATTCTCTTGCCTCAGCCTCCTGAGGAGCTGGGACTACAGGCACCCGCCATAATGCCTGGCTATTTTTTTGTTGTAGTTTGGCCGGGGCTGGGTTTGAACCCACCACCCTCAATATATGGGGCCGGTGGCCTACTCACTGAGCCATAGGCACTGCCCTAGTTTTTCTATTTTTAGTAGAGATGAGACCTTGCTCTTGCTCTGCCTGATCTCAAACTCCTGAGCTCAAGCAATACACCTGCCTCAGCCTCCCACGGTGCTAGGATTACAGGCATGAGCCATTGTGCCGGCCTAGCCATGGATTTGAACACAATGCTCTGTAAATATTAGTACAGTTGCTGTTGGGTGAAGCACAGTCATGAATGTGAATGACTGATGTTGGCAGCTGCTGGAGGAGGGGGTGTTCTGACTGGTGGTGTCCTGACACCCGGGGTGATTCATGAGTCAGTGGATGTGCCATGAGTTATCTGTGACTGACGACAGCTGAGGGGCTGACAGTTCTGAAAGAGTAACTTAAGGGAGCCACTCAGGGTTGTCCTGAACAGAATCATCTCGTGCACCTGCCGCTCTGCCCTCCTGGGTAGGGGTGGAGGGGCCCATGTGCCTCCAGGAATGGCTTTGTGTGTCCACAGGGGCAGGTTAGGCAGAGAGGGGGCCTCACATGGGAACATCTCAGAACTCTCACAGAACGGGAGGTTTTAGAGCCTTCCTGCTGTGCCGGGCAGGCCGGTTCTCAGCTCTGGGAGGCTCTCCGGGTGGAGCAAGGCCCTGTGGACCCCCCAGGGGTCTTCCACTGTAGGAGCAGAAAGCCCAGGCCAAGGCTTAGGCAGTAATGGGATTTGTGGGACCAGGGCCCTGGGAATTGAGAGGCAGGGGGCTTCTGGGTTGTGGGACATCACGGATCACCCAGGCTGGTTCTCTGCATCCTCTGTTCTGCCTCAGGTGGACCTCTGGCCCAGGTGGGTGCCCTTGTGGGGAATGGGTGCCCAGCAGCTCGGGGCCTCTTGGCACACCCAGTATGTTGGAGAGCAGGTCTCTCATGTCCAGGTGTCCAGGCAGGAGACCCAGAACCCCCCCGATTGGGCTGGCTTAAGTCAGATGACCTCCCTGACCAGGGACTTTGGCCCCTTTGGAGTGGCATGTGCTGATTGCTATGATGGGTCAGTGGCAGTGGGGGAGCAGCTCAGGGCTCCCTGAGTGTGGAGAAAGGAGGCAGGCAGGGTGCATTGGGTGCCAGCAGCTAAACATGGAGATATGCCCTGTTCAAGCACCTGTGATAACTCACTCTCCTGTGGACGGCAGGTGCAGCTGTTGCCCCCATTTTACAGATGGGAAGATCGAGGCAGAGAGAGGTTAAATAACTTGTCTACCTCTTACCACTGGTATGTGGCCCAAGCCCATAGCCAGTGTCACTCTGTCTGATCCCAGCCAGCCAGAGCTGCATGGTCATTTGGTCATCTGATCCCTGGGCAGCTTCAGAGCTCACCTTGTGCCCTTGGAGTGCCCCCCCCCAACCTCAGAGTCCCATCTGGAAGGTGAAGTGATGCTGAGGAGTACTCTCAGGGTTCTGCTCACAGTCAGGCCACTGTCCTATGTCCCTGCCCTAGCAGGGTACACCTTCCTGTCTCTAGAACCCAGCAGTGGCCTGTCCTTCACAGGGGCTGCACCTGGGGGCACCTTGGGGAAGCCTTGTGTCTCTCTAGCATGCCTTAGGCTGCCCCGAGTCCTTCACCCTCCCCAGGGACACCTTCCCTCCTAAAAGCCATGCTGTGCTGTTCTACTGCCCAAATTCTGTGAACATGGAGAGGGAACCTGGCTATTCCTGCCCGGGGGTCCTGAGGCTGGTTGGACAGGCCTTTCAAGACAGCAGCCTGGATTGGTGGTCCAGCCTCCTTTCCATAACTGGCTGCTTTCCCTTTCTGGGGGTCCTAGACACACACACAACCTTCCCCCCAACCCTAACGTTAAACATTTGGCCTGGCACCCTGTGAGTGAGCATCCGATGAGGGGCAGCTGTGCTTTGAGGTGTTCTGAGTGGCAGGTGGGAACTGCAGATGTGATCTCCCCACCCCTGGGGCTGGGGTGCAGGTCAGAAGGCCCTTCCCCCGACTTTATCTCCAGCTTATGTCTCAGCAGGAGCCCAAGTCGTCAAGGCAGCTCATGGCAGAGTGGGGCCTGGATGATGTGGACTACCTGTTTTCGGAGGAGGACTACCACACGCTGACCAACTACAAGGCCTTCAGCCAGTTCCTTAGGTAGGCCGGGGCTGCCCTGTGCTTCCTGCAAAGGCTGCACTTCCCCTGGGCGGCACCAAGTGCCAGAAGGGCAGAGGGACAGAGGCCCGGGCTCCTGGGCCAGGTGAGGGTACTGTCAGGCTGACCCCCTGACCTGGGCAGAGCTGGCAGGAGTGGGTGGGACTCCTTTTGTTTTTACAGTCAGGCCTTCCCTCGCTGAGCCTGCCCCAGCGGGACTCCGGCCATTCCTGGGGGGTTTTTAGCTGCCATGGCCCCTCTCACCCTGAGGCCTCCTGAAGCTCCCCTCTGGCCTCCCAAGTGTTGCCAGGTCTGGAAATATGATTGAAAATTGTGTGGGCAGGGGAGTGGGAGCATTTGGGGGGTGGACTGTCATCTCAGCTTTGTCCCCTACCTCTACCAGGCTTCTCTAACCAGGAACCTGGAGCCAGTGCCACGTCAGAAAAGGTGTCCCCTATGCACCCTGCCCTCACCCCCTTGCCTCTCCCCCAACAGGCCACTCATCGCTAAGAAGAACCCGAAGATCCCCATGTCCAAAATGATGACAGTCCTGGGTGCCAAGTGGCGGGAGTTCAGTGCCAACAACCCCTTCAAGGGCAGCTCAGCGGCCGCAGCTGCCGCGGCAGTTGCTGCAGCTGTAGAGACGGTCACCATCGCCTCTCCTCTGGCTGTCAGCCCCCAGCAGGCACCCCAGCCTGTGCCTGTCCGCAAGGCCAAGACCAAAGAGGGCAAGGGTGAGGCTGAGGGTGGGTGTGCCCTGAGCCCTGCCTGGCAGGGGCTCCCACAGATCCTGTAGGAGAAGGCATAGGCCAGACCTGGGGAAGGGAGGGCAGGCATGGGCAGGAGGGGTAGCCGGGGTGCCCCTTGCTGAGGACCCCATGCCAGGGTGACAGTGGGCTGATGGGCCCTTTCTTGGCAGTGATGTGGCTCTGTAGCTTCTGCCCTGCCTGTCTTTTGGGAGTGGTGGAGAAGCAGAGATGATGTGGGCAGAGCTATAGGGGGCTTTTGCTGGGCCAGCCCAGGAGGCCCCCTGGACTTGGGCTGCAGGAGGGAGGGGGGAGGCCTGCAGCCTAGAGCTCTCCACCCAAGGCTTCTGTGAGTTTCAGGCCTTTTCCCGAGGACAACGCCCGAGTATAGCCGTTTATCTGAGCACCACTGCATGCAAGGTGCTCCTCCAGGCCCTCAGGGCTGCATGGACTGTCAGGTCTCTGCCCTTCCTGATTTAGGATACAGGAAAATGCCAGAGATTTGAGCAGGGGGTGGGTGGGGTCAGGAGTGGCTTCGCAGGGAGCTGCTTTGGACATGGCTTGGCAGGAGGTCCAGATCCCAAACCCGACTCAACTTGCTGGCTGGAGGTTTCTGGCTTCTAGGAGGTGGGGACATTGATCTCCCAGGGTTTCCACCCAGCAGTTCAGCCTTCCTGGGTGCCCTGATCTGGGTTTTGATGGGGGCTGCAGGGACCCTGGGGACCCCTCGTTTCAACCCCAAGGAACTTTGGTTTCTGGTATGATGCTGGGGTGCTGTGTCTGACTCCCTTTGCCGGGTCTCTGAAGGGGTCTTGGAGAGGATCAGAGCTAGCTCTGTGTCCTGCTCCATCCAGATCAGCAGGGTCTCAGGGGCTCCTGGCCTGTCCCCACCTGCCCAGCTGGCCTTGCTCTCTCATTTCCTCTTGGGCTCCAGCCTCCAAGCTATTGATTCCCTGAGCTGCCTATTCAGAGTCTGGAAAATTGAAATAGATTTTCCGTGGCGCCACCGAGGGTATAGCTGGGCTTATAGCTCCGTGTCCCTGCATGTGGTGTGGCTGGAGGAGGGCCTGGGCGGGTCCACCTCTGCAGTGTGTGTTCCTGCCTCTAGGCCCCACCCCTTCCTCAGCCTAGCAGCGGGAGAGGCTGCGGGGTGGGGGTAGGGGGATCTTTACTCCCCAGGTGGCTAATTGCCCTGTGGCAGCTCTAAACAAACAGCCTCACCCCTGCTGGCCATTCCCAGGTGGCCGGAAGAGTTGGGGGTGGCTTCAGGTGGTGCCGGCAGAGGCTGGCAGATGGGAAAAGGGCTTTTGGTCCCAGGATATCTCTCTGGGGTCCAGGTGCCGACCTTAGGTGGGCAGAGGTGCCCTTGTGGCCCTGCTGACTGTAGGGCTGCTGGCTCCATTGGAGTCAGCTTGTTTCTGGGGGTCTGGACAGTGTAGGGGCTCTTCCCAAGGGGACTAGCTTTTCAGGCAGTTGTGGAAGAAGGGCAGTGCAGTGGCCAGAGCAGACAGACTCTGCCTTTCCCTTTCTTTGCTATGTGATTTTTAAGCAAGGTCTTCGCCTCCCTGAGCCTCAGCCACCCCATCTGAAAGGGCTGATGGCAGAAACGGTCCTTTTTCTTGTTGATTGCATGAGGGCTTGGTGACATGATGGTGGGAAGTGACCAGTGAGTGGCACTTGTTGGCTATGGTTACCATTGTTTTTTAGGTCCTGGAGTGAGGAAGAAGATCAAAGGCGCCAAAGATGGGAAGAAAAAGGGCAAGGGGAAAAAGGTGGCTGGGCTCAAGTTCCGCTTTGGAGGGATCAGCAGCAAGAGGAAGAAAGGCTCCTCGGTGTGTGAGTGTGGGGCCTGCGCGTGCACGGGCCGTGCATGCCTTTGTGTGTGCGCACGGGCTGGGGTGACCCTGGAAGGCCAGTCTTCAGGTCATTCTCATGACCTAGCTGGGTCCCGTAACCCTCCATTACGTTCTCCATTCTACCCTACAGGGCTGCTGGGACTCAGCTTCCCCACTTGCTTGCTGAGGGGTTTAGATGGGATCCTTCCGAGGGTCCCCCTAGCTTGGACTCAGGCAGGGAGCTTTCTCCTGCCCATCCTCTTAAGCTGGGAGCTCAGTCCTGGCTCTCGTGTCCACAGCTGCTGCTCCCCCAGCAGTGGACAGAGAATCATCTGGCTGCTTGGAGTCCTGGTGGGTCCATGGGAGCTGGCTAGAGCCCTGATTGACTCCCCCCACCCCCGTTCACCCCCAGGGCCATCTTTGGGCCCAGGTTCAGACCCTGAGCCTGTGTCTTCGCCTTGGAGGGGTGTGGGGGGCATTTACCCTCCTCACCTCCACAGGGCAGCTGTTTCTCTCACCCAGCCCTGCAGGGGGCCAGAGATGGGCCCAGTTTTTCTGCCTCTTGGCAGCCCGTTACATAGCCTGCAGTAGAGGGGAGCATGGAGCAGAAGGTGGGGTCCAGCTCAGCTCAGCAGATATTTGTTGAGCACCCAACAGGTGCCAGGCCCTCTGCTCAGCTATGGTGGTCCCTGCTCCTGCAGCACTCGTAATGTGGCAGGATGTTCACTGGCAGAGAGCCCATGTGGTGTCAGGACACCTGGCACACAGGCTGTGTGGTGGGTCCTGTGAAGGAGAGACTGGGAGGACTCCTTGGCGGAGTTGTCCTCAGAGCTGCTCCTTGAAGGATGTGTAGAAGTTTGGCAGGATGGAGGCAGAAAATGTGGGAAATGTCTAGGGCTGGGGGCAGGGCTTGGGGTGGGCTGAGACATCAGGCCGGATTGGACTGGTGTGCTGGGCTGTGGCATAAGATTTCTAGCTGGTGCCTGTAGTCCCAACTACTTGGGAAGCTGAGGCAAGTAAATCACTTAAGCCCAAGAGTTTGAGGTTGCTGTGAGCTGTGACACCACAGCACTCTACCCAGGGTGACATAGTGAGACTCTGTCTCAAAAAAAAAAAAAAAAAAGATTTCTAGCTGGGTGGGGGGACAGTGCGAGCCACAGGGAGCACTGTGTCTCCGGAGCCTTTTCAGTGCCCTCCTCCACCCCTGCCGGCCCAGACCGGTGAAGCCCCCTGGATGGAACCCACTGGGATGGAACCGGGTCCTCCCCATGCCCTGCGCTCACAGGCCGCTCCCCTCCCCCTGCAGAGTGAGGAGGACGAGCGGGAGGAGTCGGACTTCGACAGCGCCAGCATCCACAGCTCCTCCATGCGCTCTGAGTGCTCCGCAGCCCTGGGCAAGAAGAGCAAGAGGCGGCGCAAGAAGAGGAGGAGTAGGGCTTCCGTCGGGGCCCCGGGGTCCCGGGCCCTTCCAGGAGGACATGTGGGGGAAGGGCATCCCGGTGCCCCCAGTGTTTCCTCCACCGCCCTGGTCTCTACTGTTAGCATACTCAGTGTCCTGTCCCAGCCAAGAAAGAAAAAGAACAAGGCACCTGTGGTCTGAGCCACCCAGGGCGTTTGTGCTGGCAGTTAGGGACTGGAGCGGGGAGTGCTGCCCCATTCAGTCACCCACCCCTCTGCCATCCTCCTGATGCCCACCTGTGCCCTCACCCCGTCCTGGCTCCTCCATCCCCTCCTCCTCTCCTTTTATCCATCCGTGCATTTGTCCATCCATTTATTTGTGTATTCACCCACCCACTCTCCCTCCCTGCCCTCCTTCCTCCTCTCCTCTTCCCATCTTCTATGCATCTCTTTACTCTCTTACTGCCTTGGCCATTCCCCCATTTGTTTAGCCCACTGCTTCACCCACCCATCCACCCATCCATTAGCTATTAATGTGCTTATCTGGCCGGGGTGGTGGAGACTGCTGTGCACCAGGAGTGGGCATGAGCCCCAGCATGACTGCCTCTCTCCCATCCCAGTTGATGATGGTGATGGCTACGAGACGGACCACCAGGACTACTGTGAGGTGTGCCAGCAGGGAGGTGAGATCATCTTGTGTGACACCTGCCCACGGGCCTACCATCTCGTCTGCCTCGACCCAGAGTTGGAGAAGGCTCCCGAGGGCAAGTGGAGCTGCCCGCACTGCGTAAGCCTTGGGCAGAGGTCTGGGCTGGGGGGTGGTCCACACCTGGCTTCCTGGCCGGGGTGCAGAATGTCACCTGGGAGCAGAATGGGGGGAGGTGCTGTGGGGACAGGAGGGAGTCAGGGCTAGTGTGGGGGGACCTGGCTCATGATGCCTCCACCCGGGCTTCCTGCTCCTGCTCCAGGAGAAGGAGGGGATCCAGTGGGAGCCTAAGGAGGACGACGAGGAGGAGGAGGAGGGCGGCTGTGAGGAGGAGGAGGACGACCACATGGAGTTCTGCCGCGTGTGCAAGGACGGTGGTGAGCTGCTGTGCTGCGATGCCTGCCCATCCTCTTACCATCTGCACTGCCTCAACCCGCCGCTATCCGAGATCCCAAACGGTGAATGGCTCTGCCCGCGCTGTACTGTGAGTGCTCCGCCCGCGCCGCCCCGCCCACCGGGGGGACAAGCCTCACCCTCCAGGGGGGACTCTTGACAAGGGTCCACCTACGCTGGCTCAGGCCCCACCTTGCCTGCCCGAGTCAGGCCTCCCCATTGACAAAGCCCCATCCCTCCTCCAGGGACAAATCCTGCCCACTGTGGGGCGCTCCTAGTCAAGGCCCCGCCCCTGGAAGTTCAGGCCCGCCCCTCTTGAGGCCCCTCCCACCCAGCCCGGCCCCCCTTCTCTCAGGCCCCCTCTGCTTCCAAATCCCCACCCCAGACTTGAGGAGGGGATTCTTTCCACAGTTTATCCCGGAAGCACTGTGGAAAGACAGGCGTGGTCATGCTGACACCACAGCCCTGTGTTTGCCTGCACCAAGTGCTTCACAGTATTCCCCTAACTTCACCAACTATTCTAGTACCATGTTGTTTATTTTCATTTTTAGATAAGAAAATTGAGGCTCAGGGAGGTAAAGTGACTTGCCTAAGGCCATACGATGGCAGAACTGTCTGTCCACTGAGACCCAGGTGGCTGGTGCCACTCTGGACGTACCTCCTGTCCTGAGGCTGGGGGTAGAGAGGGTAGGAGGCTCATGAGGCTGAAGCCTCATTTTCTGCAAGGAGAGGGGAGTGCCCTTCACTCCCAATCACAGCAGGCATCTGAGTTGTCTTCCTGACCCACTCCCAGGGCTGGGTCTTCCATGCCCCCTGGGTCCTGAGCTGTGCTGTGGTTAGCCCTCTGTCATCCTGTGTGTATCTGGGCTGTGCTGTGGTTAGCCCTCTGTCATCCCGTGTGTATCCGGGCTGTGTAGTGTGCGCACATGCATGTCCGTGTCTGCGTAGGCATCTGGGGAGGACCCTTTTCATGCGTACAGCCTTCTGTGCTTTCTTGGAATTGGTGGGAGGTCCTGGGCTGGGAGGGGAGTAGGGGCTGAGGTCCGTCCAGGGCCTTCTCTGCAAGGTACAGATAGGGGCAGGTTGGGTGGGAGCTTGAGGTCGGGGAAGGAGGGTGCCCTTCCATACTCCCCTCAGAGCCAGTGGAGAAGGCTCTTTTCCTGCCCTCCCGCCGCCTCCTCCTCTGCCTCTCAGCCTTTGCTATAACTAAGGGCAAAGGAAGGTGACTCTAGAGCTTTGTGGGCCTTCCTATGTGATTTGACCTCCACAACGATCCTAGGAGGGGGAAGGGAGGTTTTACAGATGAGGAGATGAGCTCAGGAGGCTTACACGAGGTTCCAAGGATAGGTGGTGCAGAGCTGGGACCTGCCCTCCCTGACAGAGCTACCTCCCTGAGTCTGTCCTCCCCTACTCTGGTCCAGCCAGGTTCAGAACCGCCTTTTGAGGGCCAGTATTGCTCTGAGACATCTTGGGGTAGTGTGCCGGGTACGCAGAGGGTGGTGTTCATGACCTTTGCCAGCTAGCATCTCTCTGGGATCCTGGAACACATCAGGGCTCCTGAAGTATATCTCTGGTGCCTGGGTGCAGCCAAGTCTGGGTGAGGGCTGGTGAGCAGGGCTACTCTGACTCTGAGCTTCAGGCAGGGGGAGGTCGTACTCCATGGGTGCTCGGAAGTCATGACATGATGTGACCTTCTCTCAGGGGGCTCTAGCAAGAGGTAGAGAAGCAGGAAGCCCACAGATAGGGGTCCTTGGGCTCTGGCCGACGCCGTGGCTCATGCTTGTAATCCTAATACTCTGGGAGGCTGAGGCAGGTGGATTGCCTGAGCAAGTGCCAGACCCTGTCTCTAAAAAATAGCTTAGCGCTGTGGTGGGTGCTTGTAATCCTAGCTACTTGTGAGGCTGAGACAAGAGAATCGCTTGAGGCCAAGAGTTTGAGGTTGCTGAGTTGTGACGCCACGGCACTCTACCAGGGACGACAAAGTAAAACTCTGTCTCAAAAGAAACCCCCAAAAAAACACACAAAGAAAACAAAGTCTTGGCCTCGGCTGCCCACTCTACTGTCCCCCACGCTGGCCACCTCCTGTGTCCACAGGGTGTGTAGGTTCCATCTGGATTGTCATGGGGTTACTGCCATGCTGTTCTGACTTGGGGACAGTGCAGCCGGGTGGAGGGAGCTCATGTGACAGGCTGCTGTTCTGGGAGCATCTGGGCGGGGCCTAGTGCCTAAGGCCTAAACCTGGGGGTCCTCCTCTGTCCACAGTGCCCCCCACTGAAGGGCAAAGTCCAACGGATTCTACACTGGAAGTGGACGGAGCCCCCAGCCCCTTTTATGGTGGGGCTGCCAGGACCTGAGGTGGAGCCGGGCATACCACCGCCCAAGCCCCTAGAGGGCATCCCGGAAAGAGAGTTCTTTGTCAAGTGGGCTGGGCTCTCCTACTGGCACTGCTCCTGGGTGAAGGAGCTGCAGGTGAGGCACCTGTGCCAGGGCTCAGCGCCTGGTGTGAGCCCCTGCAACTCTGCAGCGTTGGTGGGAAGGGGCCGAGTGAGGGGCATTGTTGGGAGTTGGGGAGTGCGAGGCTGGGAGCAAGGCCTCTCCTGCCTGGGACCTGGGCTAGGGGTGAGGTGCTGTGTTGGGAGCTGGGACCCTGGCCCCCTCCCTCCGTTACTGGACACACATGCCCTACCCCGGAGCAGCTGGAGCTGTACCACACGGTGATGTACCGCAACTATCAAAGGAAGAACGACATGGACGAGCCGCCGCCCTTCGACTACGGCTCTGGTGATGAGGACGGCAAGAGCGAGAAGAGGAAGAACAAAGACCCCCTCTATGCCAAGATGGAGGAGCGCTTCTACCGCTACGGCATCAAGCCGGAGTGGATGATGATCCACCGTATCCTGAACCACAGGTGCGTGCCGGCAGGGGGTGGCTGTGGGCCTGGGGCGCAGTGGCTCCTTCACTCTGTGAAACCGGCATGGGGCAGGGCACTGGGGCCTTTCCCTTGGGGCAGCCATCCGGAACCATGGGTCCAGAGCTCCCAACCGCTGGTGATTTCCTGCATCCAGACCCCATGATGGGGTGGGATTCATCCCTGCAGCAGGGGCTGGATGCTGGCTCTTTGCCCCTCTGTTGGCACAGCCTCTCAGTGTCAGGGTACCCACGTCCCCCTCTCACTAGCAGGGTGGCCCTGGGCAAGCTTCTGCACCTCTGTGGAGCTGCTGGCCAGGATCCCAGGGGACCGTGGCGTGAGTGGTTTTGCAGGTGGCCTTCGTCAGACCCAGGTGTGGCCACTGCCCTGAGTGACCCGCTCCCCCCCCATCTGTTCCTTGGATTGCAGCTTTGATAAGAAGGGGGACGTGCACTACCTGATCAAGTGGAAAGACCTGCCCTATGACCAGTGCACGTGGGAGATTGATGACATTGACATCCCCTACTACGACAACCTGAAGCAGGCCTACTGGGGCCACAGGTGGGCCGCAGCGGTTGGGCTGCTGGGCGCCGGCGCTGGGGCCCTCCTCCTGGCCCCAGCTTTGCTCATTGCATCCAATGCCCTTTCCCAGGGAGCTGATGTTGGGGGAGGACACTAGGCTGCCCAAGAGGCTGATCAAGAAGGGCAAGAAGCTGCGGGACGACAAGCAGGAGAAGCCGCCAGACACACCCATTGTGGATGTGAGTGGAGTGCAGGGCACTCGTGTGGGGTTCCCAGGGCCCGTCCATGGCCAGCTTGGCACTTCCTGGGCCCTCCTGGCTTATGCACACTGAGTCAGGCTTGTGCAGGCTGGGGCAGCAGGAAGGCCTGCTCACATACAGCTGATGACATGCCATTCTTACCTGGGAGGAACACCAGCACAGTTGATTTAGCAAAGCATTCTGAGCATCTGCCAGCACCTGGCCCTGGGCTGACCTTTGGGGACAGGAAGTGCACCATCTTCTAGGGGCCTGTGATGGGTATGCAAAGAACACAGAAAGTCTGGAGACTGTCACACACATGTCAGATGCTAAGGGAACGCGAATGGTCCTGTCCCCTGGGAGGACTACATGGGGGAGGTGGCCTTGAGCTGTAGGATCAGAGGCAAATGTTGAGGACCAAGTGGAGGTGCCGGCCATGGCAGGCACAGAGGCTTGGAGCGTGCCCCGGACGTGCATCTGTTCTGTTGTTCATCCAACACATATTGAATAAGTGCCCACTGTGTCCTGGGCCCGGGCCTTGGAGGAGGCGGTGAACAATACCAGTGTGCTACTGACAGCTGGGCTAAAAGTCAGGCTGTTTGGCCATCAGGAACTTTCCCTGATAGAAGACGTCTAGGGCCAGCCACCACGGGAGGACATTGTAGGAGCACTTAAGCCAGGCTGGGAGTCAGGGAGGGTTTCCTGGAAGAAGAGGTGTTCCAGTGAGACCTGAAGAAGAGTTAGGAAGACAGGATGGGAAGAGTATTCTAGGCAGAAGGACTGCACATGCTAAGTCCTGTTGGGTGGCCTCCAGCGGCCTGGGATTTGGGGTGTGCTTGAACCTCTGTCTCTCCCGCAGCCTACAGTCAAGTTTGACAAGCAGCCATGGTACATCGACTCTACCGGGGGCACGTTGCACCCGTACCAGCTGGAGGGCCTCAACTGGCTGCGCTTCTCTTGGGCCCAGGGCACTGACACCATCTTGGCTGACGAGATGGGTCTGGGCAAGACAGTGCAGACCATTGTCTTTCTCTACTCCCTGTACAAGGAGGTGGGCAGGTGGGCTGGGCGGCTGGGGAGGGGCAGTGGCGCTGGCCGAGGGCAGTCGGGCAGTCTCACTGCTTCTGTTCATCTTGCCAGGGCCATTCCAAGGGGCCCTACCTGGTCAGTGCCCCCCTCTCCACTATCATCAACTGGGAACGTGAGTTTGAGATGTGGGCGCCCGACTTCTATGTGGTCACCTACACGGGAGACAAGGAGAGCCGCTCTGTCATCCGCGAGAATGAGTTCTCCTTTGAGGACAATGCCATTCGGAGTGGGAAGAAGGTGTTCCGCATGAAGGTAGGCATCCGTTACCTCAGGGAGGCCCCTGGAGAGGCGCCCAGTCTGGCATGGGGGTCCCTGAGCCTGGCTTTGGTGGCAGCTGGCAGGCAGGTGGGTGAAGGATCTGCCGTAGCCATGAAGTTGCTGCCTTTGACAATTTTCTGGGGCTGCTCAAACATCACCCATCCACCATCACAACTGTGGGTGGCAGCAAACAACAGAAGTGTGCTCTCTCACTCATGGAGGCCAGAAGTCTGAACTCAGCGTGTGGGCAGGGCTGTGCTCCTCTGAAGGCTCTCAGGGAGGAGCCTGCCTTCCTACCTTCTCCCAGCTCTGGTGGCTCCAGGTGTCCCTGGCTAATGGCTGCATCACTGCAGTTTCTGCCCGTTTTCCTGTGAGGTTCTCCCCTTCGTCTCTTATCATCTTATAAAGACACCACTCGCTGGGCATGGTGGCTCACACTTGTAATCCCACCACTCTGGGAGGCTGAGGAGGGAGGATCTCTTGAAGCCGGGACTTTGAGGTTGCTGTGAACTTCACTTGGGTTCCCGTCAGGACCTTCCTGAATGTCAGGCACTTCTCAGACTTAGCTCTTCTTTTTGTTATTTATTTTGTTATTTAAAAAATTGAGGTAAAATATTTATAACATAAAACTTAACCATCATTCCTAGCTACTTGGGAGGCTGAGGCAAGAGAATCGCCTAAACCCAGGAGCTAGAGGTTGCTGTGAGCTGTGATGACATGGCACTCTATTGAGGGTGACAAAGAAAAAAAAATTTAACCATCGTAACTATTTATTTTTTATTAAATCATAGCTGTGTACATTAATGCAATCATGGGGTACCATGCGCTGGTTTTATATATAATTTGAAATTATTTTTTATTTTATTTTTTTGAGACAGTCTTGCCCTGTTATCTGGGCTAGAGTGCAGTGGCATCTATGGTTCACTATAACCTCCAACCTCTGAGCTCAAACAGTCCTCCTACCTCAGCCTCCTGAGTAGCTGGGACTACTGGGTGTGTTCTACCACCTCTGATTAATTTTTTATTTGTTATAGAGACAAGGAGGCCTTGTTATTGACCAGGCTGGTCTTGAACTGCTGGCCTCAAGTGATCCTCCTGCCTCAGCTTCATGAAGTACAAGGATTATGGGCATGAGCCGCCATGCCTAGCCTTACCTTAAGGGTATGGTTCAGCCAGGCATGGTGGTATGCACTTGGATTCCCAGCTACCCCGGAGGCTGAGCATGAATTTGAGGCTGTAGTGCACTATGACTGTACCTGTGAATAGCCACTGCCTTCTAGCCTGGCCAACATAGCAAGAACCTGTCTCTTAAAAAAAAAAAGCAGAGGGTGGCGCCTGTGGCTCAAAGGGGTAGGGCACCGGCCCCATATGCTGGAGGTGGTGAGTTCAAACCCAGCTCTGGCCAGAAACTGGAAAAAAAAAAAAAAAAAGAGCAGGCGTGGTGCCCATAGCTCAGCGAGTAGGGTGCCAGCCACATACACCTGAGCTCAGCCAGGGACTGTTAACAACAATGACAACTACAACCAAAAAAAATGGCCAGGTGTTATGGCAGATGCCTGTAGTCCCAGCTACTTGGCTGAAAGAAGAGAATTGGTTAAGCCCAAGAGTTTGAGGTTGCTGTGAGCTGTGACGTCACTGCACTCTACGAGGGTGACATAGTGAGACTCTGTCTCAAAAAAAAAAAAAAAAAGAGCAGAGGACAGGCATAGTAGTTTCTGCATGTAATCCCAGTACTCTGGGAGGCTGAGGCAGGAAGATTCCTTGAGCTCAGGAGTTTGAAACCAGCCTGAGCAAGAGTGAGAGTCCATCTTTTCTAAAAATAGAAAAACTAGACAGGCAAGGTGGCAGGCACCTGTAGTCCCAGCTATTCAGGAGGCCAAGGCGGGAAGATCGCTTTAGCCCAGGAGATTGAGTTTTGTTGTGAACTAGGCTGACATCACAGCACTCTATCCAGGGTGACAGGGTGAGACTTTGTCTCAAAAAAAAGAGTCCAATTCGTTAACGTTAAGACCATTCACAGTGTTACCCAGCCGGTCTCTCCAGAACTCTTCCTCTTGCAAAATGTAAACTCTTGTCTCCATTAAATGCAAACTCCCATCCATCCCCACCCCCAGTCTTTGGCCGCCACCGTTCTGCTGTCTTCTCTGAATCTGACTACTCCGGGGACCTCCTGAGAGTGGAATCAGAAAGTATGTGACTTTTTGTAACTGGCTTATTTCACTTAGCAGAATATCCTCCGGACTCATCCGTGTCAGAGTGTGGTCAGAATGGCGTCCTTACTAGGGCTGACTAATGTCCTGTCATATGGGTAGAGACAAACGTTTTGTTTATCTGTTTCTCTGTGGATGGACACTTGAGTTACATCTACCTTTTGCTTACTGTAAATAGTGCTTATGTGAACACAGATGTGTGAAGATCCCTTCTGGTCCCTGCTTTCACTTTTTTTTTTTTTTTTTTGGTTGTAGCTGTCCTTGTTTGGCAGGCCCGGTCTTGATTTGAACCCGCCAGCTCTGGTGTATGTGGCCGGTGCCCTAGCCACTGAGCTACAGGTGCTGAGCCATCACTTCTTTTTTTATTTTTATTTTTTTGAGACAGAGTCTCACTCTGTCACCCAGAGTAGACTACCATGGCTAGTTTTTCTATTTTTAGTAGAGACAGGGTCTTACTCTTGCTCAGGCTGATTTCAAACTTCTGAGCTCAAGCAATCCACTCGCCTTGGTTTCTCAGAGTGCTGGGATTACAAAAGGCGTGAGCTACTGTGCCCAGGTTTATTTTTTTGATCTTTTGAGGAACGGGTTAGTTCTTTGAATTCTCAAGGCATTCCTCATGCAGATAGGTGAGGAGACTGACTCTTGGGGTCGTTAATTAAGTTGACAAAGGTCCCAGCAGAAAAGGCCAGGGCTGCAGGCAAACCCAGGTGCCCCCTGCAGGCTACGCCTCTGCAGTGGGGCTCCCTCGCCTCTCTCTGATCCTTTCCTGGGGACTTGGGTTGCTGGGAGAGGCTGGCTTGGCTTGGATGGGCTGCAACACTGGTGGGCCCAGTGCAAAATGAAAATGCAGGGTCCCTTGTTCAAATGCAGAAATAGTTTTTTCCTTCTTTCCCTGGCCTTTCTCTCAACTTGCCATGCTGTTTATTTTGCTTTTTCATGTCGTGCTTCCTCGAGCATGGGGATCCTGGCTGGGGAAGGCAGACCTGCTTAAGCAGTCCCGCCCTGCGAGTTGGTGCATGGAGCATGCACCTGACCTTCTTCCCACTAGCACCCAAAGGTGGCCGGGCACAGTGGTCACCTGGTGGGTGCAGGGAACTGGGGCCTGAGAAGGAGGAGTCACCTTGCATGCTCCACTGTGCCCTGGGACTGTCTTCTGAAACACAAATTCAAATTTGATTAAGAATTTCAAATTCTTAAACCCAGAGTATGGGGTCCCTCTTTCTGTTCAGTTTCTGGCCCTGCCATTTGTTAGCCATGGAAACCTAGGAGAGTGCTCCATCTTGAGGCCGTGTGAGCTCAGACTGGAGACAGTGACAGTGTAGTGACAGTTTACTCATTCGGCTCCTGGGGTGAGGTGAGAGTGGAGAAAAGGGCTCTGCCCCACAACACCTCATGGGGCTCCTCTGGGGCACAGGGCTTGTCTTGTACCATCTACCCATCGGTGGCAGCTAGTACTGTTGTGAGCAGAGGTTGGTGTGGTGGTTATTTTTCATTCCCCTAAACACCAGCCTGTCTCGGGGTGTGCTCTGGGCCTCAGTTGCACCCCTGGTCTGTGTGTTCTCTCTGCTGTCTGGCTGGCCTGGCTCCAGGGCTCCTTGGAGTGTTTGTGGGGTTCCCAGCCATACCTCTTCTTGACTCTTGGTCTTTTGAGACTTTGGTCTGCTCTGCTCCCAGCTCTGCTTTTCCAAACGTGCCTCTTCCCCTCCAGAAAGAAGTGCAGATCAAGTTCCATGTCCTGCTGACCTCCTACGAGCTTATCACCATTGACCAGGCCATCCTGGGCTCCATCGAGTGGGCCTGTCTCGTGGTGGACGAGGCCCACCGGCTCAAGAACAACCAGTCCAAGGTAGGTGGTACTGGCCATGGGGCTCGGGGAGATTGCCAGACCCCAGAGCTGCCCTGGGTGAGTGGCTGCCCTATACCCTGATGGGAGTCCCTCTCCTCCCCTAAGTTCTTTAGGGTCCTGAACAGCTACAAGATCGATTACAAGCTGCTGCTTACGGGGACCCCCCTTCAGAATAACCTGGAGGAACTGTTCCATCTCCTCAACTTCCTGACTCCAGAGAGGTTCAAGTGAGTCACTGGGCCAGGCAGGGATGTGGGTGGTGGGGCTACGGCTGTCTTGGTGCTGACATGTGCTGAGCCTTGATTTCCTTATCAGCAAAATAGGAGCACCAGCCGTGTGGTCCCTCTGTGACGTCCTGCAGAGGGGCGTGGCACCAGCATATGCCGGGTCCCTGGGAAACACCAGCTGCTGCTAATATCTACATTTCCCCTTAGCTCTGCCCCTTAAGACCTCATGGGCCTCCTCTGGGGCACCTGTCCTGGCCCCCATATCCCTGGCTTCCTCCATTATTTCCAGTGATACCCAAGTGGCTCATGTGGGCACAGTGAGGGCAGGGGGCAGGGGTGGTGGAGACGGAGCCCCAGAGCCCCAGCCTCCTGCCCCATTCTGCTCCGGTTTGAAGAGAGCTGATTTTGGAATTAGGAGGCGTAGATTTGAGGGCAGCTTTTGCATGGTCTTGGGGGCCCATTAGGCTCAGCTTTCTTATCTGTAATCTGGGTAATAGTCTCCTACATGGGACGGCTTTAAGGATGAAAAGCCCTTAAGGATGAAAAGCCACATGTCTGGGAGAGAGAGGGGTGTGTGCAGGGTAACATAGGCTCACAAGTTGAGATGACACTCAGGACAATGCCAGGGTTCCCCCACCCACTCGCTAGTCGGCTGGATCCTGCACCCTGCACCCTCAGTCTCAATCCTGACTCCCTCTGCAGAGGGCTTGGCCTGCTCTAGTCCTCTGCTCCTGTGCTTATCTCAGCTCTTTGTTGCAGCAACCTGGAGGGCTTCCTGGAAGAGTTTGCTGACATCTCCAAGGAAGACCAGATCAAGAAGCTGCATGACCTGCTGGGGCCACACATGCTCAGGCGGCTCAAGGCTGACGTGTTCAAGAACATGCCGGCCAAGACCGAGCTCATTGTCCGTGTAGAGCTCAGCCAGATGCAAAAGTGAGTGATGGGGCTCACTAGGGCCCCATCCTGGAACAGCTTCCCTCCTGCCCCACCTCGGGCTTGTCTGCTCAGCTGCCCTCCTTGCAGCCCCAGCTTGGGATTCCTGGGGTGCCTCGCCGGCCCCACCCAGGCTGCAGCTCACTGTTAGCCTACGCTTCCTTCTTAGGGCCTCTTGGTGGGTTTTAGTGACCAGAGTCTGGGCTGCCTGAGTTCTAGCCTGTTCCCTAGGAGCTTACAGGGTGATGCTGGGCCTGTGGCTGCACCTGTCAGGGATGCCCAGGTCTCCCTGTATGTAGGTGCTTGGTCATCAGGAGCCCCAAAGCCTCCCTGGAGAGCAGGGAGGGGGTGCCCCCGGGAGGCTGGCCTGGCCCAGGGGTGCAGCCTGCCTGTCCTGTGCCCCCTACAGGAAGTACTACAAGTTCATCCTCACACGGAACTTCGAGGCACTGAACTCCAAGGGGGGTGGGAACCAGGTGTCACTACTCAACATCATGATGGACCTGAAGAAGTGCTGCAACCACCCCTATCTCTTCCCTGTGGCCGCCGTGGTAGGTGCCCAAGGCTGCTGTGTCAGGTGCTCTGTGGCTTAGGCCCTTGGCATTTCCCCAACAATGATGACCTGGAGATGACAGGTATCCCCCTTGTGCTAGGAGAACTCTCTGAACCCTTCCCTTCCCTCTGCCTCTTTTTTTTTTTTTTTTGTAGAGGTGGAGTCTCACTTTATGGCCCTCCATAGAGTGCCGCGGCCTCACACAGCTCACAGCAACCTCCAACCCCTGGGCTTAAGCGATTCTCTTGCCTCAGCCTCCCAAGTAGCTGGGACTACAGGCACCCACCACAACGCCTGGCTGTTTTTTGGTTGCAGTTTGGCCGGGGCCGGGTTTGAACCCGCCACCCTCGGTATATGGGGCCGGCGCCTTACCGACTGAGCCACAGGCGCCGCCCTTCCCTCTGCCTCTTCCCATGACCTACAAAGTAAGGGAGACATGAGGTCGACCCAGCGTCCCCTCCAGCTTCAGCACCGTGGGACCCCAGGGCAGGATTCTGAGGGATGGACCTGGCTTCACTTGGTCACCAACGGAGGGAGGGCAGAGCCCTGGCACGGGACTCTTCTGTTTTGTTTTTTTTTTTTTGAGACAGAGTTTCATTATGTTGCTCTCGGTAGAGTGCTGTGGCGTCACAGCTCACAGCAACCTCAAACTCTTGAGCTTAAGTGATTCTCTTGCCTTGCCTTAGCCTCCCAAGTAGCTGGGACTACAGGCACCTGCCACAATACCTGGCTATTTTTGTTGTTGTCATCGTTGCTTAGCAGGCCCTCACTGGGTTTGAACCTACCAGCCCTAGTGCATGTGGCTGGCGCCCTAACCATTGAGCTACGGGTGCCAAGCTGGGACTCCTGTTTTTAACCAACTCCCAGGGTGAGTCCCAGGTGTAGCCATGGCTGAGACCCCAGGGCCTGAAGTCGGACACACCTGAGCTTAGACCCAGGCTGCAGCTCTGTGGCCGGAGGGAAGCTTATGGTTAGTTCTGAGCCTCAGCCCTTCCTCTATAAAATGCCAGCTGGAGTGCCCTTGCAGCACTGGTGCGCTGAGTGCTGAGCTGGTGTTGGACCGCACTGTCGTCTCTGTCACTGCTGTTTGGGTTCAGGTTCTAATTTAAGCCTCTAAAACTTACGCCTCCATCCCCTCATGAGAAAGAGAGTTGCAGAGTCAGGCGTGGGAGGTTGTGCTGAGGATGACCTAGCCTTGCGGGCAACCCCGCTGGCTCTGGTGTGGTGGAACCTCTGCTGGGACTTACCCTCTGCTTGATGTTCTGCCCAGCGGGGGTGAGAGTGCTGGCCCTGCCTGGATGCGCCCTGCAGTGACCACCGCAACCAGGCCAAGCTCCTGCTGGGAAGGCCGGTTTAGTTTCAGACTCTGTGGCATCTGTTCAGTCACTGATGTCTCAGTGAACAACCAGGAAACAGGAACAAGGGCAGGGCTGGCAGCCCTCTGAACCCTGCCTGGGGACGCGGTGACTGGAGCCAGGGCCCGTGCGAGCCACAGCCTGTCCCTTGCTATTCAGCCTGGCTGGCTTGGGTCTGGGCCTCATGCTTAGCAGGGCAGATGGGCAGTCAGCCCATGCTAGACCCTTATCTGTCCTCTGCGGCCTGTCTGGTGCAGAGTCAGAGAGGAGGACAGCCTGCCTCACCCCACTTCTGCTGTGTCTGTAGGAGGCCCCTGTCTTGCCTAACGGCTCCTACGACGGCAGCTCCCTGGTCAAGTCCTCGGGGAAGCTCATGCTGCTGCAGAAGATGCTGAAGAAGCTGCGTGACGAGGGGCACCGTGTGCTCATCTTCTCCCAGGTGACAGCCCGATGCTGTGTCCAGCTCCACACCCCACAGAAGCATCCTGTGTTGGTGCTTAAGGCTGCCCCTCAGGTGTCAATGCTGTGTGGGCTGCATGGCTGCGTGTCAGGGGTCATCCTTGGGCCCTGGCATGACGCTGCCCGGGAGCTGGCTGACTGCCAAGTCCAGGAGCTCAGGACAGTTTGCTGTAAAGACCGGCATCTCCCTCGCGTTGCCCCTTCTGGCCGGCACATCCAGGCTTGCCCCCCTCTCCCCTGCTCTTCTCCCTCTCCTGCAGCTGGCATCTCATTAAGTAGGGGCCCTGGGACTAGCTTGGGAGGAGCCCCTCTCTCCAGCTTGATCCTGAAGGTTCACTGGCATTGTAGTGTTTTGAGCAGTCAGAGACAGAGCTGTCTGGCCCAGGATATTTGTGCATTTGTCCCTCTGTTCCTTTGTTTGCATCTGTCATGTGTCAGGCTCTGTGCTAGGCACATGGGTATAGGGACGAATAAGTCGGTACTTGTACTCAGCTGCCCTGTCTAGTTAGCTGTCTCTGGGGTCAGCTCTGTGTCAGGGGCTACGGTGATGGTCCTGCAGTCCTGAGACTAAAAATGTTCCCTCATGGTCGGACCAAGCTAGGAGCACTGCTGATCCCGGAGTCCAGGGTGCAGCTCCCATGCACAAATGTCAGCTGAAAACTGCACAAGCTGCCTGTAGCAGGCTGAAGAACCTGGGAGCAGGCCAGGCTTGGGAGCAGGAGCTGACCCAGCAGTGGGCTGGCCTGGAGCCAGCCATACTCCCTGCTACCTCTGCCAGTGTGAGACATGAGTCTGGGCTGAGAGCTGGGGCGACCAAGTGGAGGGAACCACACCACTGCTAGAGATGTGCCCAGAGAGAAACCATGGAAGATGGCTTGAGGCCAGGTGTTTGAGATCAGCCTGAACCAACAAAGTGAGACTCCGTTTCTGCCAAAAATCGAAAAAAATTAGCCAGATGTGGTAGTGCACACCTGTAGTTCTAGCTACTCGGAGGTTAAGGTAGGAGCTGTGATCATGCCATTGCATTTCAGCCTGGGTGGCAGAGCAAGACCTGGTCTCTAAAAACAGAAAAAAAAACCCCAACAAACCCAAATGAGCCTATAAACTCAAATTCCAAAAGCCATACAAAACCAAATGCCAAGACATCCGTAAAAGAGTAAGTAGAATCCAAATGGAAAGAACAGCAGGATAGCCCACAGAAGACTTTAAATGAACAGGTTTATTTGTAGCCTATAAACTCAGTTACTTGAGCCCATGAGTTCAAATCCAGTCCCGACTCTTAAAACAATAAAACAAACATGTTTAGGATACTTAATACAGCAACCCATACTCAGTAAAAACAAGAAATTAATTAAGCAAAAGCTGGAAGAAATGAAACAAAAACAACTGGGTAGAAAAATGGAACTGAAGGAAAACTTGATTTCAAAGGCTGGACAGACGGAGCCCTGTGTAATGGAGGTCTGAGGCACTGGGCCCCGGTGCAGAGAGATCTCCCCTGAATGTAGCAGAGGGAGAACCAGAGGGTATCCTGAGAGGCTCCAACAGTCATCTGCTCAGAGTAGCAGAAGAAGAAATGGAGAAAGAGGTGAAGAAGCTGGAGTCAGTGAGAGTTCCCAGACTTGGAGAGAGATGTGAAGTCTCAGATCGGAGTGTACTCTGAGTGCCAAGCGAGAGAAATATAAATAACCTCTAAACACGCAGTGGTTTAGACCTGATACCTACCAAGGAAAGGCAACTCTGACATCTCCTTTGCCACAGCAGGTGGTGGAGACTACAGCAAAATCTCCACTACAGGGAGGGAAAATGTCTGCTGATAGTTTTATTTCTAGTTAAACTCTCTCTCAAGAACAAAGGGCAATATCCAGGGTCACAGGAGCTCAGAAAGGACTGCATTTCTCTTCTCATGAGGAGGGGTAAAATCAGGGAAGACCTCATGGAGGTGGGGATATTTACATTCCCCAGGCAGTAAGGGGGAGGCATTCCAGGAACAGAGGTAGTTTGGAATGGCTGAAAGGTGTGAGAGAAGCCTTGATCCTGCTGAACCTTGAAAGCAGGCTGAGGAGCTGGGACTTCATTCTGTGCAGGGTGAGCCGGGGGTGGGAGGGCTCATGTCAGCTGTTTTAGGCAGATGGTTGCGGGGCTGGTGTGGAGGCTGGATAGGCTCTGAGGGGGTGAGGTTGGAGGCCACATTCTTTCCAGAGTCCTGCATCAGGCCTGCCTCCGGCTCAGCTGCCTCCCCACTCCCCACCACTCTCTCCCCTAATTGTGGTGGGGTCCCTGCCCACAGCCCCGTGTAGCTCCTTTCTCTGTGGTGTGTCCTCACATGTCCCTCTCCTGTGCAGATGACCAAGATGCTGGACCTCCTGGAGGATTTTCTGGAGTACGAAGGCTACAAGTATGAGCGGATTGATGGTGGCATCACCGGGGGCCTCAGGCAGGAGGCCATCGACAGGTTCAACGGTACCTCTGCCTGAGGGCTCTGATGGGGATCCCATTGGTGTCTTTGCCATGGCTGTGACCAGACCACCTAACTAACTGCTGCCTGAATGGCCAAAGAAAGCAGACTGGTTCCTGGGTCAGAGCCATTCCCCCCAGTCTCAAATGCTGAAGGGATTTTCTTCCATGGAAACTTCTGGGGGTCTGCTGAAATTTTTAGGGCCCAGTAGATCATACCTGTTCTACATGGAATTAGAAATAGACAAGGAGGAAGGCGGATTGAGGAGGAAATTGTTGCCTCTCTCACCAGACAAGGCTGATGTTGAGGATTTGCCTGGCACCTGCTGGCCTTTAATGGTGCCAGGTAATCCCTAGTTATAAGAAATGCTGGACGGTGCCAGAGCCTGCGCCCATGCACAGGCAGGAGGTACAGAGCCCGTGTGCTCCCTGGGGCCATGTCCAGGGGCAGGAGAGAGCGGGAGCAGGGCGCACATGGCTGTGTTGCTCTCCCAGACTCACCTGTCTGCTTAGTCCTCCCTGCCTGGGTGGCAGAGGCGAGGGGGCAGCTCCCCTCATAGTGAAGGACTCCCCTGGAGCAGGGAGTGGTCAGCTGAACTGGTGGCCTCCTCGGTGGCAAGTTTGCGGCAAATAGTGACAAGCTTTGTGTCCCTGGGGCTTGTGGACATTTCCCAGTGTCTACCCTTGGAAAAGTGCTGGAGCCACACTGTGAGGACGCTCAGAGCAGTGGTTTGTCTTGTCCACTCATGCCAGAGACACAAGGGAGGCACAGTGGGTGCCGAGTTTGAGGATCTAGACATGGCCCAGGCCACATGCGGAAGCAGGAGTGACTGAAGCATTGGGGGACTGGGTGGCTGTGTGCAACTTCGGTGGGAGCTGTGGTCAGTCCTGGTCACTTAAGGAAGGGCCCTGATGGCCTGAGAACCAGCTATCCCCTGACTATGACAGTCCAGATTGCCCAGTGGAGCAGGACCCTGGGCCCTACATCTGTGTCCCTGTGTGTTCCCTAGCCACCTTATAGAATCAGCAGGCTGGGAGAGGCTGGGCTGGGGGGGGGGGTGTCTCTGGGGGACATGGAGGGCTGGGCTATTTAGGGCGTCATGGTGGCTAACCCTCAGTAGCAGCTCTGCCTGTATTTGCTGGCTGTTTGAACTTTGTTTTTAATTGACTTCTTCCTCATTCTAGCTCTTTCCCATGGGCCCGGGCTCAGAGCACCATTAGGGGCTAAAGGGTCTCAGGTTGGGTCTGTTCCAGCCCCCGGAGGCAGGTGTGGCCGCCCCTTTGTGATGGAGTCACTGGCCTTGTCCTGTTTCTCTGTCAGGGACCTGTTGCTGCAGTTCTTGCCTCGTGCTGTCCCTCCCACCCTGCTGTCATCCCTGTCCCTAGCCAGGTGTGCCCCACTCATCCCCGTCCTGGCCTCTCTCCCCAGCCCCCGGGGCGCAGCAGTTCTGCTTTCTCCTCTCCACCCGGGCGGGCGGCCTGGGCATCAACCTGGCCACTGCAGACACGGTCATCATCTATGACTCGGACTGGAACCCGCACAACGACATCCAGGTCTGTGCCTCCCCTCCCCACAGCCTGAGCCCTCTCAGTGGGCCCCTCGTCCTTGGCCTTGGGCAGGTTCCCCATTCTTCATACTCTCTGGTGTGACCCCCCTTGCTTCCCCTGGTTCTGGGGGCTTCCCTCCCCTGTGGAATTTTAGCTTGGGCCCCTGTCCCTCCAGCCCCCTCGTTTTTCAGAGGAGGAAATGGGCCCAGAGAGGGCTGGGAGGTATCCAAGGGCACAGGGCAGTCTGTGGTGGCTACTGACCCTGATCCTTCCCAACATTCTTAGGGCCAAGGCCATGGAGGGCGGCAGGATTAGCGAGTCTTGGGACCCAGATAGGCATCAGTTTTGAAGGGGATGAGGGGCCTAGAGGGGGAGCCTTTTGGAGGTGATGGACAGGGTGAAATGGGAGGCTTAGAGGGACTAGGGCTGTGGGAATAGAGCCACCTTGATGTCCCCTGGCCACCCCACTCGGTGGCTGGAACACACATTTAACACACTTGTGGCAGCACACACACAAACTCGTGTCTCTCACGCATGTGTTTGCACACATGTGCATTCAGTCACACATTCACACTGTTAACGCTGGGGTCACATCAGTGGGGATGCAGAGTCTCAGGCATGTGCTTGTTACACTGTGTAGTTTTAGGGCCTTGCTGCCCTCAGAAGGTCGCTGTGTCTCTCTGACTCATGGTCATGCTGTCCTGTTACCAGCTCACTCACAGGGGGCTGCAGCTCCCTAACTCCCCATGACCCGCCCTTGGAGCCCCGTGTGGCTCCTGTTACACCCAGCACGCTGGCCCCATTGGCTCTCGCATGCACCCTTACACAGTCACAGTCCTGCCTAGCTCTACCTGCCCAGGTACATTTCCACTTTGACCCCAGCCTGGCGCCCAGTGGCCCTCTGCATGGTCCTCCTTCCAATCCACCTGCACGCCCCTTGCTGCATGGTGCCCGCCCCGTACCCAGAGCCCTCAGTCAGCCCCAGGGCTGAGCTGCAGGTCTCCCCAGGCCTTCAGCCGTGCCCACCGCATCGGGCAGAACAAGAAGGTGATGATCTACCGCTTCGTGACGCGGGCCTCGGTAGAGGAGCGCATCACGCAGGTGGCCAAGCGCAAGATGATGCTCACACACCTCGTGGTGCGGCCCGGCCTGGGCTCCAAGTCGGGCTCCATGACCAAGCAGGAGCTGGATGACATCCTCAAGTTCGGCACGGAGGAGCTCTTCAAGGATGACGTGGAGGGTGGGCCTCTGTTGGCAGGGAGCATGGTGGGGGGACGGGAAGCCCTGCTTGAGGCACACCCTCCATAGCCTGCAGGGCCCCTGCAGCCCCATTGCACACTGCCTCCCTCTCCTCTGCTCCCAGTCAGGGCAGGCCAGGGTGGCATCTGTGGGTGCTTCCTGCCCACCCTGCAGCCCCTCAGAGCTCCTTCACCAGTACTCCCTCTGCCCTGCAGGCATGATGTCACAGGTCCAGAGGCCTGCCACACCCATCCCTGATGTCCAGTCCTCCAAAGGGGGTGCCCTGGCCGCCAGCGCAAAGAAGAAGCATGGGAGCACCCCGCCAGGTGGGGCCCCCCCGAGCCCAGCCCCCAGCTCCTCCTCTGTCCAGCCTGCTACTCCTGGAGAGGAAGGGGTTCCTCCTTTGGCCCCTCTCTTGGGTGTCCTGGGACTGCTGGGTAGGCAGGAGTGGGGCCGTTACAGGGCAGTTTCCTCTGTCTGGTTACCCTGTGCGGGGACTGGGAAGGGCCATGAGGGAAGTCTGTGGCTGGACATGGGGGCTTTTTGTCTGTGCGCCCATCCTGCACCCTGTCTGCCCCAGGTGACAACAAGGACGTGGAGGACAGCAGTGTGATACACTATGACGATGCGGCCATCTCTAAGCTGCTGGACAGGAACCAGGATGCCACAGACGACACGGAGCTGCAGAACATGAATGAGTACCTGAGTTCCTTCAAGGTGGCGCAGTACGTGGTGCGCGAGGAGGACGGTGTGGTGAGTGTCCGGTGGCCCTGCCCCACCCCAGCTTAGGCTCTTCCCTCCAGCTTGCCCACCCACCATGCCCGATCTCCCAATCTCTGCCCTCAACCAAAACTGGGCTCCCCACACCAGAGACACTTGGGCAAGGCAGAGGGAAGGGACGGAAGGCCCGGGGCGGCTTGGCCACTGCCTTTGCAGATGTCTTTAGCTGTCCCCTCCCTGGCATCCCTGGGCTAAGTCCCGTCTCTCTCCCACCCCTGCCTCTGCTCTGTATCAGGGCTCCCCGAGTTCCAGAACGCGCCTGCTGCCTCTTCTCCCTTCCCCAGCAAACCTCAGTTACCCACAGTGCTTCTCCCGGCTTTCCCGGTAGCCCTTCCCAGCCTCTTTAGCTTCCTCCACCCTCCCCACAGAGCCCTGTGTCTGTCATCCCTCCTTTTGAAGTTCCTCCCTTTGAAACTGGGAGGCCAGGTGCTGGGGCTTATTCAAGTGTAGACCCCAGGTTGGAGCAAGGCCAGGGAATACTCCTAGAGTAAGCAAATGAGCCAATGAGTGAATGAAGGGACTGGGCAGAGTGGTGGCAGGGAGAGGAAGACCCGCTGGGGCGGGGTGGTCAGGGAGGGCTTCCTGGTATAGGTAGGCCATGCAGTTAATCCTCCGGCCTGAGCGGGCGGGGGCCAGGCATGGTGCAGGCCGCCTCCTGCCCCCACCGAGCCACCCTCCTCCCTGCCCGCATCCCCAGGAGGAGGTGGAGCGTGAGATCATCAAGCAGGAGGAGAATGTGGACCCCGACTACTGGGAGAAGCTGCTCCGGCACCACTACGAGCAGCAGCAGGAGGACCTGGCCCGGAACCTGGGCAAGGGCAAGCGGATCCGCAAGCAGGTCAACTACAATGACGCCTCCCAGGAGGACCAGGGTGCGTTTCGGGGCTGGGGGGCTGTGCAGGGAGCCCCTGGGCGAGGCGTGGGGCTGGGCGGCAGGTGCCGTGCGGATAGCCTGAGCAGGGAGGTGGGCGGAGCAGGCTTCTTGGAGAGAAGGGAGTTGGGGGAACAAGGTGGGTACCCGAGTACTGACTACCTCACTGCTGGTGGTGTGGCCCCGGGCAAGTCTTCTAGAGGAAAAGAGGAGCGATGGCAGTGTAATTCCTTAGTGCTCAGTGTGCGGTTGCGGGGATATCGAGTTCATAAGTTCCTGGTAGTCACTGCTTACTGGACTGGGCACAGAGCCTTGCCCAGCTCACTCCATACCCCCTGCCTGGCCCCTGCAGAGTGGCAGGATGAGCTGTCCGATAACCAGTCTGAATATTCCATCGGTTCTGAGGATGAGGATGAGGACTTTGAGGAGCGGCCGGAAGGGCAGAGTGAGTCTTCGTGTTGGTGACCTGGGCTTCTGCTGAGGCTGTGTGTCAGGAGCTGCTGCTGGCGGGGGTGGGGTCAGCTGCCATCCAGTGTGCTGGCAGATGGGGTAGGGGGTTCAGGAACCCCCAGGCCCCTACCTGAGGAGCTGTGGTGGGCTGCTCCCCAGGTGGACGGCGGCAATCCAGGAGGCAGCTGAAGAGTGACAGGGATAAGCCCCTGCCACCTCTTCTTGCTCGAGTTGGGGGCAACATCGAGGTGAGGGCTGCCTGTACCCCCATCTCCTCAGCCCCTTCCTGCTGCCCCTGGGGTATGGAGAAGGGGCCTAGAGGTAGGGTGGAACACACCCTGGTCTGATCTCCATCCTTTGGGTCCTGCCCCAGGAGACCCTGCCTTCCAAAGCTATGCCCCCTCCCACGCCTTTCTTCTCCCATTCCTAAATTCTCTGATCCTAGCCTGTCTCTGACCTGGGCTCATACAACTGCTCTCCTCCCTGCCCAGGTGTTGGGCTTCAATGCCCGGCAGCGGAAAGCCTTTTTGAACGCCATCATGCGCTGGGGCATGCCCCCCCAGGACGCCTTCAACTCCCATTGGCTGGTGCGGGACCTTCGCGGGAAGAGTGAAAAGGAGTTTAGGTAAAGGAGTTGAGGTGATGGCCCACGGTGTGCCTGCCTGTGCATGGTAGGGCAGGCTCTGGCAGGTGAGCCCACACGGTGGGCAGTGTCACTGCTCCCTGCCAGGCTAAAAGGCATCTAGAAAGGTCACTGCTACTGGGTTTTGAGTGGCTGGGATCCCAGTTCCAAGCAAGGCTGGGGAAACACTGGTCAGTGCCTCTGCCCACACTGGTTGGCACTAACAACAGTGAGGAAGATCTGGGCCACCCATGAGAGGGCTGTCCTAGGAGGTCCCCTGCTGGGATGGCCCCTACTGGCCCTTCCCGAGGTCTAGCCCAGCAGGCCTGCTTGGAAGATAGGTGATGGTTGACGATTCCAGCCAGGATTTACCTGGGGGGCCTGCCAGCCCTCTCAGAGGGATCTTGCCGGCCCCCCACTCCCTGAGCCCCAGTCCCCCCCACCCCAGAGCCTATGTGTCCCTCTTCATGCGGCACCTGTGTGAGCCGGGGGCGGATGGCGCGGAGACCTTCGCGGATGGTGTGCCCCGGGAGGGCCTCTCCAGGCAGCACGTGCTCACCCGCATCGGGGTCATGTCTCTAGTTAGGAAGAAGGTGGGTGAGTAACCCTCTGCAGGGCCTTCCTGGTGGCTGCTTGGGGACCTGGCGCTGCCCCTGGGGGTCAGCACTCAGAGGACAAGCGCCTGGCTCTGGCCACACAGCTGCCCAGGGTCTGAGCCAGGCTGGAGGGATCAGCCTTATCTGGGTGAGGGGCTGTGCGGGTGGAGGCCAGGATGGCCAGTCACGACAGAGTGGGGGACACACAGGGAGACAGGCAGTGGCTGGCCAGCCTTGGACCGAGGCATCAACCACCCCAAGCCTGAGGCACCATCCCCACCGCACCCCAAACCTGTGATACCCCAAGCCTGTGACACCCCAAGCCAGTCCCATTGGCTCCCTGAGGCTGTTAGGGCTGATCTGTGACCATTGCCCCAGGTTCAAGAGTTTGAGCACGTCAACGGGAAGTACAGCACCCCAGACCTGATCCCCGAGGGGCCTGAGGGCAAGAAGCCTGGCGAGGTCATCTCCTCTGACCCCAACACACCGGTGCCTGCCAGCCCTGCCCACCTCCCGCCAGCCCCGCTGGGCCTGCCAGGTCTGGGGTCCAGGCGAGTGGGGGGTAGGGAAAACACCTGGGGTCTGGGGGTGACAAGGTCACAGTGACCCCAAGTCATCTGTTCACCCCACAAAAGACAGCCTCTCTTCCCCACGCAACTTATGTCGGCTGTAGTGTCGTTCTCCGGGGAGTTTTCTTCGTAATAAGAGTTTTGAGAGATAATTCACGTACACACGACAACATCCGCTCCTCGTTCACATGTGTGGTTCAGTGGTTTCTAGAGTAGTCACAGGTTTGTGTAGCTGTCAGTGCTAACGCTAGACCATTTTCATCTCCCCCAGAGAAACCCTGTGTCCATGAGCAGTTATTTCCCCCTTCCCCTAGGCCCAGGCCAATACTGGCCACATCTGCCTCTCTGGGCCTTTTGTATAAGTGGAATCCTACGATGTGTATGTTTCACGTGTTGCCCCCTTCGCTGAGCTCGGTTCCGGGCTCATCCACACTGTTGGTGTGTCAGTTCTTTGTCCCTTCTCGTGCTGAATGACACTTCGTTTTATTTATCATAGAATTTGGGTTGCTCCTGCCTTTTGGCTGTTGTGAATTGTGCTGCTGTGAGCATTTGAGTTCTGAGTGTTGTGTGGACACGGGTGTTCCGTCCTCTCGGGTATGTGCCTGGTGGTGGAATCCCTGGGTCTTGTGACAATTCTTTTTAACCTTTTGAGGAACTAGAAGATTGTTTTCTAAACTGGCTGTGCTGTTTTACATTTCTGCCAGTAACGAGGGTTCCAGTGTCTCTGACCCTTCATCGGTACTTATCCGACTTTTTGTCCCCAGCCATCCTAGTGAGTGTGACGTGGCCTCTCCTTGTGGTTCTGATTTATGTGACCCTGATGCCAAAGATGTCAAGCATTGGCTGTCTGTAGGTCTTCTCTGAGGAAGGTCTTTTCAGGTCCTTGGCTCCTTTTTAATTGGGTTATCTGTCTCCAGGTGTCATTTGTTTATTTGGGCAAAGTGTCTTCCCTCAGTTGAGTCTCACAGGCCTGGGGCAGACATACCTATCCCCAGGTGACAGGTGAGGCCCTAAGAGGCCCAACCCCTCTTGAGGACACCCTGATCCTCTGCACAAATGTGCCCTTTGGAGGTGACTTGCCTGGGTTGCTTCCTAAGTCTGCCCTGAGCTCTGGGCATGACCTTGGGCAAGTCAGGGAACTCGTGAGCCTCCGTCTTCCTGTCTGTGAGGAGAATGGAATAGGACCCCCCTCCCGGGCTTCTTGGAGCCACACAAGTAACTGGCACTTGGCTGAGTGTTGGGAGCTGACTCGGTGGGGAGAAGACTCAGACCAGTCCAAAGGCACATGGCCAGCCAGCCTCCTGAAAGCCAGGACCACACCTAGGTGTTCTGGCTCCCTTCGGGGTCTCCAACCACCTCCCCTCCTGCTTCCTGATGGGAAGCTATTGTGCACAGCCCCCTCCTGACAGCCCCTCACTCGCTGTGATCTCGCTGGGCCCAAAGTCCTTCAGGATCCCTGGGTCGTAGGCCTGCACTGGGCTCTGGCTCACCCGGGATCCTACCTGTCCCTCTGAGAGGTGCCTAGCTCTGATGCAGCTGTCTCTCCCTTCTGGCGCCCCTTCCCTGGCCCTTCTTCCCTTCCATACCTGAGCCCACCTCTCTCACCTCTTTCCTTTGGCCTTTCAGACAAAATGGAAGCCCATCTGGGCTACATGGATGAGAAGGAGCTGGGGGTGCAGAAGCCAAAGAAGCTGCTGGAAGGACAGGTATGGGAGCTGTTGGGGTCTGGCCCATGGTGGGTATGGGGGGAGGTTGGGTGTGGGGATTTTCTCAGGCTTTGTATAGCCAGTTAGAACCTAGGCCTCTAGGCTCCCTGGTGGGGCCTCTGGGTGGGGGCAGCAGGCTGGAAGGATGCAGCAGGAGCCTGGATGGTGGGTCCAAGCCCTGGTTCTTCCCAGTCTCTCTGAGGCCCAGGCCCTGCTTCTCCCCGGCTCCCTAGGCCCTGCCAACTTCCCTGGACAGAGCAGAGGGTGAGGAAAAGCATGAGAGCTTGGTCAGCAAGGAGAGAGCCCGAGAGGAGCAGCCAGAGGAGGCTGACAAGGCCCAACCCTCCCCGGAGCAGCTGCCGAAAGGTAGGAGCTTCCTGCAGGCCATTCCCCAGTGTGGGCCTGGTCAGAGAAGTGCGGGCTTCCCTCCGCTGAGTGCTGGACTGTGCATAGCTGTCCCCTCCTCTGTGCACATGGACTTTCACTTTCCCTATCACATGGAGATGGGTGTTATTGGGCTGCTTTTTTTATTTTTTGAGACAGAGCCTCAAGCTGTTGCCCTGGGTAGAGTGCTGTGTCGTTACAGCTCACAGCAACCTCCAACTTCTGGGCTTAAGCAATTCTCTTGCCTCAGCCTCCCAAGTAGCTGGGACTGTAGGCGCCCGCCACAACACCCAGCTATTTTTTGGTTGTAGTTGTCATTGTTTGGCAGGCCCGGGCTGGATTCGAACCCACCAGCTCTGGTATATATGTTGCTGGCGCCTTAGCCGCTTGAGCTACAAGTGCCACCCTGGCTGCTTTGTGATTAGTGATTTCTTTTTTTTTTTAAGACACAGTCTCACTTTATCGCCATGGTAGAGTGCTGTGGCATCACAGCTCACAGCAGCCTCCAGCTTTTGGGCTTAGGTGATTCTCCTGCCTCAGCCTCCTGAGTAGCTGGGACTACAGGCGCCCGCCACCACACCTGGCTATTTTTTTGTTGCAGTTTGGCTGGGGCCGGGTTTGAACCCACCACCCTGAGTATATGGGGCCAGCACCCTACTCAGTTTTTGGCCGGGGCCAGGTTTGAACCTGCCACCTCTGGTATATGGGGCCGGCACCCTACTCACTGAGCCATTGGCGCCGCCCTTTATTAGTGATTTCTAACTCAGTTTGAAGACACGAGTTGCTGAAACCTGGTTTCTGCCTGGATGTGGCTGGATTCTGTGAGTGTAGTGTATGTATTTGAAAGGATGTCTGTTCTCTAATTGCTGGGTGAGGTTCTAAATGCATGCAGTGGAACATTAGATAATGCTTGTTAATTATGTTGTTTAAGCTCGTGTATCCTTACTAGTATTTGACTTGCTTTGATCAGTTCCTGGGAGACTTGTGTTAAAATCTCTCATCATTGTGGATTAATCTCCTTCTCCTTGTGATGCCACATTTTGCTTCATATCATTTGAGACTTGGTTGTCAGGTGCATATTTGTTCAGGGCTTCAATTTATTTTTGGCAAAATGTTATCTCTAATTATTCCGTCATGACCCTCTTATCCCCCTCTGAACTTTTGCTTTAAAGTTTCTTTTGGGGGGTTTGGATTGATCTTTAGTATTAATATGTTTGGTATAGTTTTTTCTATGCTTGTTTAAACAAATAAAACCACTTTATTGTGACATAATTCACATCCCCTACAGTTCATCCGTTTAAAGTGGACCGTTCCTTGTTCTTAGTATATTCACGGAGTGGTGCAACCATCACCATTGTCTGATTCCAGAATATTTTCGTCATTGCAAAAAGAAACCTTTTACCCATCAGCAGTCACTGCCATTTTTTCCTCCTCCCAGCTCCTGGCAGTCACTGTGTCTGTCTCTATGGATTTGCCTCTTCTGGACATTTTATATCAGTGGAATAATATAGTACATTGACTTTTGTGTCTTCTTCTTTCCCTGAGCAAATGTTTTTCAAGTTCATCCATGTCATACAGTGTATCAGGACTTCATTCCTTTTTATGGCCAAATAATACTCCATTGCGTGGCTCTACTGTTTTGTTTATCCACTGATAGCTGATGAATTTTGTGTTGTTTCTGCTTTTGGCTACGGTACGTAATGCTGCTGTGCTCACGTGCACATGTTTTTGTGTGAACGTAATGTTCAGTTCTCTTGGAACACCCAGGATAGGACTGGTGGAGCACATGATAACCCTGTTTACCACTCCGAGGAACCAACAAATTGTTTTCCACATATGTTACACCAGTCAACGTTCCCACCAGCTTGTATGATGGTTCCAGTTTCTCCACATCCTTGTCAACACTTGTTATTATCTGTTTTCCTGTTTATAGCCATCCTGAGAAGCATCTGAATTATAGTTTTGTGTTTTCTTGTTGAGTTTCTTTTCACGTGCTTTTAGCTCATTTGTGTATATTTGTTGGAGAAATATCTTTTCAGATTCTTTGTCCTTTTTAAAATTGAGTTATTTGGGTCGGGTGCGGTGGCTCACTCCCGTAATCCTAGCACTCTGGGAGGCTGAGGCGGGTGGATTGCCTGAGCTCGGGAGCTGTATTCCTGACACCTGGCTGTGCTTTAAGCCATGCTTCAAATCCTCCTCCTCTGCAGCTGGCCAGAGAAAACTCCCTCCTTCAAAGGAATGTTGATGATCATGTATTATTTCTAGAAGTTTTATCTGGCTATTTATAAATTTTATTTTTTTCTGTTGCCTCAGCTAGAATGGTGTGGTGTCAGCGTAGCACATAGCAACCTCAAACTCCTGGGTGATCCTCCTGCCTCAGCCTCCTGAGTAGCTGGGACTACAGGCACCCACCCCAATGCCCGGCTAGTTTTTCTATTTTTGGTAGAGATGGGGTCTCACTCTCACTGTGTTTGGTTTCGAACTTGTGAGCTCAAGGGATCCTCCCGCCTTGGCCTCCCAGAGTACTGGGATTGCAGGTGTGAGGCACAGTTCCTAGCCACAATTTTTTTTTTTTTTTTGGTCTTATTCTTTCCCTGTGGGGTTTACTTCTTTTTATTCCCCTCTCCCTCTTCCTTTGATCACTCCCAACATATTTTAGAATCCCCTTGACATTGTTCTGTTATCTCTAGACGCTCATCTCTTCGTAGGGTGTCAGCTTGTTCTTGTCACGGTAGGTGAAGCATTGTTTCCGGGTCTGGGTTGGCTGTATCTTGGCCAGGGATTGTTTTAGCAGCAGGAATCCCATGTCATTTGGGTAGTGGGAGTATCCCTCCCCACTTTTTTCCAGAAGCCGGGGGCCCAGTGGTCTGGGACCATTTTCTATGACACTCTCTCTGCCTGGGTGGTGCCGTTCAGATTCCACAGCTCTGAGTTTGTTTGCATTCCTCACGGGAGCCTTTCTTCCTCCTGCTGAAGGTAGGCATCCCCAGGCCAGTGGGCAGAACTTTCTCTTTCACAGAGACCACAGGTCTTAGAGCCATGTTGTCTTAATTCTAGCTATCTGCATCTTTCGATCTTGAGCTCGTATCGGTCCTGCCTTGGTTTTGAGACCCTGCCACAAGTTCCAGGCCTTCTGAGCTGCTCCTTGTATCAGGTCACTGCCTGCCTGGGGCCACCAGATGCCAGCTGATGCTTCCTTCACTTTAATTTCCCCTTCTGTTTCTGACAGCTGATGATTTCCTGTCTTGGAAGCTCACCTGATCCGTTTGCTTTCTTTCTTTCTTTCTCTTTCTCTCTCTTTCTTTCTTTTTTAAGACAGTCTCACTCTGTTGCCCTGTGTTAGAGTGCTGTGGCATCATCACTCACAGCAACCTCAAACTCTTGGGCTTGAGTAATCCTCTTACTTCAGCCCTTGCAATAGCTGGGACTACAGGTGTCTGCCACTATGCTGGCTGGTTTTTCCATTTTTTGTAGAGACGGGGTCTCGCTCTTGCTCACACTGGTCTCAGAACTCCTGAGCTCAGGCGATCTTCCCGCCTTGGGCTCCCAGAGTGCCAGGATACAGGCGGGAGCCACCGTGCCCAGCTTTTACCTGTGTGCTTTTTAATGTGATGAATTTGCCAGTGATTCTGGGGATTGTAAGTGGACTTGGGCTGCAGCAAAGACTCACTGCTTTGCAGGAACTCCAAGTCCTCTGGTTATTCCTGCAGTGGGAGGATGTGGAGACAGTGCTGTGGGAGTGTGGGGGATGGGGCAAGTTTGGGCGGTTCAGGCCCTCAGCCTTGCCTCCCAGGGGACCTCTCTTTGATGGCACCCGTTGGACTCTGAGTTACGCCAGTGGATAACATGGGTACGGTTCTGTGTGGCTAAAACGGCACTGGAAGGAAAGCTGCCACCCCGAGTCCTGCCCCAGCCCACAGACCTTCCTTGCCTTGCAGAGGAAGTGCTTCCCGAGAAGGAGAAGATTCTGGACAAGCTGGAGCTGAGCTTGATCCACAGCAGAGGGGACAGTGGCGATCTCAGGCCAGGTTTGGAGCTCTTCTGTGTGCTCCCCTCTCAGTCCCTCAGTCCCCTAGTCCTCTGAGAGTGTCCTCTGGACCCCACCCAGCCTCCTGCAGCCTCCTGGGCCCTGTCCTCAGCCACAGGTCCTGATTGGAGCTGGCGGATGGTATACACTCCCCTTCTCCCCTGAGCCCTCCTCAGGTCCAGCCACCAAGGGAAGGGGATGGCTGGTCATAGAGCTTGGCCTGGGGGGCTCAACTAGAAGCTTTGCCTACCTCTAGGGGTTAGAATATTTTGGAATATGCCTGGGATCAGACCCCACAGGCAGCTCTGCCATCCTTGGACTTGAACGATACTTTTCACAGTGCTCTCCTGCCCGGTGGGTAGTGCTAATGTGGTAGGGGAGTGGACTAGGGCCTGGAACCAGCCTCAGTGCTCAGGATGGAGAGGGGCTGCTGGTTTGTCATTAAAAACCCTTTGAGTGGTTGAGCCCCTTTAGGACAAGGGGATGTGTGTCCTACTTGGCTTTGGGCCCCCAGTGCTTGCAGAGAGAGACCCCTGGGTTCTGCCTTTTTGGGTAGTTGGATGAATGTGACCTGTGTCCCCCACAGATGACACCAAGGCTGAGGAGAAGGAGTCCATCGACACACAGCAGAATGGGGACAAAGAGGAACATGAGGAGGAGCAGAAGGAAGACAAGCATGGAAAGTTCAAATTCATGTTCAACATTGCGGATGGGGGCTTCACAGGTACCAGTGTGGGTGATGGACAGAGAGCTGGGGCTGTTAAGGTCACAGGAGTCAGGGCAGATGGCTATTTTATACTTGAGTATGAATGGCTGATAAAAATCCCTTACATAAAAAAAAAAAAAATCCCTTACATAATCTTAGCAACACCAGACCTCTGGCTAGGGTCGGGGCAGCGACAAAGAGGGAGGGAGATGGGCCCACCTCTTTGGAGAGCCTGGGGGACACTGCTTGTTCTGCTCACCTGGGCCCATTTCCCAGAGCTGCACACGCTGTGGCAGAATGAGGAGCGGGCCGCTGTGTCCTCGGGGAAGGTCTACGACATTTGGCACCGGCGCCATGACTACTGGCTGCTGGCGGGCATCGTGACGTATCCTCGGCTGGGCCCGGCTGGGCAGACTCCTGCTTATTCCTCTCCTCTCCTTGGGGAGAGCACCTCTGACCGCTCTAGGAAAATCCTTCCTTGCCTCTTTCAACTGATGGTTGCTGGAAATCCTTGCCATTCCTTGGCTTGCAGATGCAGCCCTCCACTCCCTGCCTTTGTGGTCACATGGCCTCCTTCCCTGTGTGTCTGCGTCCAAATTTCCCTCTTACGACACCAGCCCTTGGATTGAAGGTCCACCCTAATCCAGTATTATGTCTTAACTTGATTACCTCTGCAGAGACCCTATTTCCAAGTCAGGTCCTACTTCCAGGTATGAGGGTTTAGGACTTGAATGTCTCTGGCTTTGGTAGTTGGGGCGAAGGAGTTAACCTCATGAAACCTCAGTGCTGTGGCTGGTGGCTGAGGACACTTGTCATTGTCTGCTGATGCTCTATCATCATTGTCAACATCTCATGCCCTGTCCCAGCTCCCAGGGCCCCACGTCTTCCAATGGCTGGGTTTGCCCTTAACAGTGCCCACCCAGGCACGGCTATGCTCGCTGGCAGGACATCCAGAATGACCCGAGATACATGATCCTCAACGAGCCTTTCAAGTCCGAGATCCACAAGGGCAACTACCTGGAGATGAAGAACAAGTTCCTGGCCCGCAGGTTCAAGGTCAGTCCTCTACAAGGCCAGAGGCTTCGGGGCAGTGATAGGTTCCAGGAGAGCATCAACCCCTGCCCCGTATGCCTAGAGCTGGGTCAGGCTGTCAACAGAGGAGACAGTCAGTCAGTAAACTAACAGTGCTGGGATTCTCGCTCTGGGCCAGGCCCCACTGGATGGGTATTCACCATCCTGAGGTGGTGATGGGTACAGAGAACCCAGCTTAGTACAGGCTCCCAGGGGTGGTCAGACAGAGAAGAGGGATAGCTGCTGGGAGTGTGTCCTACCTCCTTTCTTGCTATGTGGAGCTATGGCCTGGGGCTGGTGCTTGTGGAGGAAAAGGGTAGTGGCCATCCAGGAAGAGGGACCAGGCCGACCCTTAGTCCTCTACCCATCGGCAGCTGCTGGAGCAGGCACTGGTCATCGAGGAGCAGCTCAGGAGGGCGGCGTACCTCAATATGACCCAGGACCCCAACCACCCGGCCATGGCCCTCAATGCCCGCCTCGCAGAGGTGGAGTGCCTTGCGGAGAGCCACCAGCACCTGTCCAAGGAGTCCCTTGCTGGGAACAAGCCTGCCAATGCCGTCCTACACAAGGGTGAGTGAGTCCCATACCACAGCCTGCCCACCTTCTTCTGCCAAGGGAGCTCTCCTGTCTTTAGATGAGGGCTCTGAGAGTGTCGGAGCTGGAGACAGAACATCAGCCCATAGGGCGTAGCCTCCTGTGCCAGGATGGAATGGTCTTGCCATCTGGCCCCTCATCTCCCTTGTGGGGAAACTGAAGCTCCTTCTCCAGCCTTTTTCTGAAGGCCTACTCTGATGCATGACCTGGGCTAGGGTTAGGTGACACAGAAAACCAAGAAATTGTAAAAGCTCCTGTTTAGTGAACCCTGACAACATCCCTTAAACACATTATCCTGTGAATCCTCTTAATTTCCTTAAATGGTGAGGTTCTTATTGTCCTCACTTCAAAGACAAAGATAAATTGAGGCTCAGAGAAGTGAAATAATTTGTCTAAGGATCTCCTGAGATTTGCACCTCGGACACTGGTCTGTCTGTAATCCTCGGGCACATTTCTGCCCGCAGAGAGCTCCCAGGCTGGAAGCAAGGTTGTCCAGAAGAGGGATGTAGCCAGGGTCAAGGTCACTCCTGAGAGTCTCTGGACTCACACATTGGTGCTCTGTCTGCTGAGCCATAGCCCACCCTGGGAGTACCATGTGCGGCAGGGGGCTGGGCTTCAGCCTCCCTGAGAAGGTTCTAGGAGGGAGGCCCAGTGTTGGGTCAAGGGCCCCAGCTGAGCCCAGAGGGGCCCCAGGAGTGTTCTCTGGAAAGCCCTGCTGTGCCCTTGGTTGGCGATATTCTGCCTCATGGTGCACAGTGCCCCTGGCGCCTGCTGCCCCTGGGAGTAAGCACCTGGCAGGTGCTACCTGGCCTTCCGCCCACCCTCCGCCTCCCACCGTAGTCCTGAACCAGTTGGAGGAACTGCTGAGTGACATGAAGGCTGATGTGACCCGCCTGCCCTCCATGCTCTCACGCATACCCCCGGTGGCCGCCCGCCTGCAGATGTCTGAACGTAGCATCCTGAGCCGCCTGACCAACCGGGCCGGCGACCCTACCATCCAGCAGGTCAGGTTCGGCCCTCGCGCCCCGCCGGAGGTCCCCCACAATGTCCGGGCACCCCTGGGTTGGGGAGGGGTTGGGGGTGGGGGCGACCCCTGTGAAGCTGAGTCCTTGCCTCCAGGGTGCTTTCGGCTCCTCCCAGATGTACAACAATAACTTTGGGCCCAACTTCCGGGGCCCTGGACCGGGAGGGATTGTCAACTACAACCAGATGCCCCTGGGGCCCTATGTGACCGGTAGGTGCCCGTCGGCTTCGGGATAGCATGCACACAGGCGCCCGCCTGCCGCCACCTCCGACGCCAGGCAAGCCTGCGGTATCTCTCTTTTGACAGATATCTAGCTGTCCCCGAGACTTCCCTCTGTCGCAGCGCTCATTTCCAGCTGAGGTGAGGCACTGCTGGGTGTCCCACTGTCCGCCCTCCCCCCAGGCTGGCAAGTCGGGCCTGGCCAGAATTTCTGTCCCTGAGCCTTGGAGCCTCTGCTGCCTGTGGGGCCCTAAGAGCCACCCACTTTCATGGAGCCTCTCTACCCTGACCCCCTTGGCCATGGGACCACCTCACAGTCTGTATGTCTGCCCTCTGGGAGCCTGGGGGGCAGGACGTGTGGGCCTGGTGGGCTTGGTCCTGCTCCAAGCACACGCCTTGTGCACACGCCTGTGCCTGTTGGTGAGTCAGGCCAGCGGCCCCACCCAGAGCCCTGTCCTACCTCTGCTGCCCGCCGGTGTTGGGTACCACATCTTGTCTCACCCTCACCTTCTGCCCAGGGTCAGGAGGGTGGCTGAGGGTTTGGGGGGAGGTGTTACTGTTCAAGAGAGGGGAGCTTATGCCAGGGAAAATCCCAGTTCACCCGAGCCCGCTTCTCCGGGCTACCGACCTCCACCAAGCCCCGTCTGCCCCTGTGTCTTGACAGCCGGGGCTCTGGGGCCTTCCAGGCTGCTCTGTAGCAATCGGGGCCAGTGGCCTGTGGTTGGGGGGTCATGGCTCAGGAGCCCTCTCTGGTTGTAGCTGGCTGTGATGGGGAGTGGGTGGGCAGCTACGGCTGTCGGGTGCCCCTCTCCGCCCTGACCCTGCTGTGAGTAGAGATCTGGCCGACTGTCCAGCTGCATCCCTGCCATGTCCCCTTTGTAGCCATGCTTGCCGGGCCAGCTGCCCGACGCCCACAGGAGAGAAAAGCTGCCGCCTTTTTAGGAGCCAGTGCCACCTTGGGACAAAAAGGGAAGCCAAGTAATGCCATCATGTGGAGGACGAGGCCCAGCCCGCTGGGCAGAGCCCAGGAGTGCCACCTCATCACGGTTCAAGTGTTCTTCCAGTGTCACCCAAGCCACGCAGGACGTGCCCCTTACCACCGTTTCCAGAATGACTTCTTAGAAGAGATTTCATTTATTTGTACATCTTTTGCACTTTCCTATTGAAGACTTGAACGCATTTGTCTTGATAAAAGTTGGATGATGTGTGGAAGATTCTAATCCTACAGCACTTAACGTCTCTTTACCAACGGGCTCTGGACCAGAAGGGAAGCTCTCTGGAAGGCCCGGTGCTGTCTGTGGACTTGGCCCAGCTAGGGAGGATGCAGTGTGGGTACCCCGGGAGTCCTCAGAGTGCCCTTGCCCCATCCTGTCTGTACCTGTGTGATGCGATGGCCCTAGCACCAGGCAGGTCAGGTTTCTGGGGCAGCTGTGCAACCCAATTGTGGAGACCCTGGCTGATCCCAGGGCAGGGCAGGGCTGGAGACCACCAGAGATTTGCTATTTCTTGCAGGGAGGGGACTCCTCTGTTAGCAGGTATCTGTCTCTGGTGCAGTGTATCTCAAAGGCCCTGGACTCTGTAGTTGCCAGTGGAGCACCTGTGGGCCCAGCTGCTTGTGGCTGGTGGAGATGTGTGCTCCAGGGAGGAAGGAGAGGACCAGCTTGTCTCAGAGCCACTAAAGGAAGGGGTTTCGGGTCTACCATCTGCCAGGAATGTGGCCTTGGGGTGATAATATTCCTGAAAGGAAGGTTATAGACACTGAGGTGGCCCCAGAGACCCTGGTCTGGCCCTGTGCCCTGGGAGCCTGCCCCAGCCACCTCTGGGTAGGCTTCCTGTACACATTTCCCTGGGCCACAGACACCGGGGGAGGAGCCTGGACTTATCTCTGTTCTGTCTCTGGCAAGGCCTTCACTGGGACATTAGCTGCTTGAGGCAGGGACCCCTCAAGGGACCCCAGCTACCCTTGCTGAGTCTCAGAGGGCTGTGCTTGGAGGTGGAGATTGGGCCACTGGCCCCTGTAGTCCTCTGCCCTCTCCCATTGGAGCATTCAGGGCTTCCTGCCTTGTGTCTCGGACTATCTTTCCACATGTCCCTTGTCCACTGTCACAATTCCTATCCCTCCCCTGCCCTAGCAGGAGGTACAATGTAGGGGAAGGGAGGGAGGAGTGGGTGGGGCTGTGGGCCTGTGTCTGGTCCTCCCTGACCCCAGGTCAGCCCAAAGGAGGCATCCAGTGGAGGTGCCCCAGGATCGTGGTCCTGGAAGGGGAAGGAAGGGGCTCTGTGAGAAGCCAGCTGGGCCTGGGGGTGGAGGCACCTGGGGGCCCGAAGGATATATAGCATATCTGGGCCTGCCCGAGGACTGCAGGGTGGTCAAGGCTGGGGCTAGGACTGTCTGCTTGTCTTGTGGACACTTGGGCAATTACCTGGCCCTCACTGAGCCCTGTATGTCCTCATCTAGTGTGGCTATCTGAACCCTGGAGGGCCGGGCCCCCAAGACTCCTCTGTCTTTATGTCCCCACATTTGGTCTTGGTCTAGAGTCCCGAGGCCGGCCTGACCCGGTGCTGTGGGGGTCAGAGAGGGAGAATCCTGAGGTGGAGAGGGGAAGACTGTTAGAGGGCTCGGGTGTAGCACAGACTTCCATGACACACGTGTCATGGCGGCTGTGGCCATTCCAGCCCCTGGTGGTTTATCCACTCATGTCCTCTGGCCAGTGCCCCCCTGGAAAGGCTTCTGGCTTAGGCTACAGGGCAGCTTGGAATGCCCTCATCTCCCAACAGGTGGTGGTAGCTCTGCGTCTGCCGTGCTTCACCCCAGGAAGCTTTACTCTGTCCCTCTCTCTCTTGGTTCCTTCCCAGGCCTTGCCTGGGGTTCCCTTCTCTGCCATGCTGGAGTCAGGCGCCCACGAACAACCTGGCTCAAGCTCCTGCAGGTCTGCTCCCCCACTGCTGCCTGGTCCTGGGAAGGGCCATGCTATGGGTGACTGGTACCCAGGAGGCCAGGAGGGAGAGGCCTCCAAGAGTTGGGGAGCAGGTTTCTGGCTGAGTGGTTTTGGAGAGGAGAAAGGATTGTAAGAATGTTTCTTTTTTGGCTTGTCAGTTGTTTCCTGCCCAAAGTGGTGATGGGGGCAGGGGAAGTGTCCGTGTCTTGAGGTCTGCAGGCTGGGTTTGGTTTTGCTGCTGGCAGAATTAGGGTCTTGTGCACAGTGTGACCCTGTGTGCCAGCTGCGTGTTTATGTTCCCAGCCACTTTATGATTTAAACCAGTGCTGAGTAAATTGGGTTTCTGTTGAACCACCTTTTGCTCAGTGGGCTCTCAGATGACATGGTGAGTTTTGGTTGCAGCAGTGACATCTGGAGGGCTTCCTTCTCAAATACCTGACAGCCGCCTTTGGGAGCTCCTTTGTTCTCTGAAAATTTGGCTTTTCCCAGAGGCGGTCCTGAAAGTTCCCTACTCCGTGAGACCAGGACTGTGGTCCCCGGGTCCTCCCCTGCCCAGGTCAGGGGCTGCTCGAGTCTCGGCCCAGAGACACTTGTAGTCCTTACTCTTGTCCCAGATTACAGGGCTTTTGAGGGCCCAGAGGGGGTTTGAGTAGAGTGTGGCCAGCTGTCCAGTCACATGGAGCCTCCAGTGTGTGCCAGGGTGTGGAGGGTGGGAGCTGAGACCGACACCCCCCGCCCCCGACCACCTTGGTGGCCTGGCTGTGGCCAACGGTGGATGGGTTCCCCCCCACCCCGACCCCACCCCAGCTTTCCTGTGCAAACCATAGCACTGGTCAAGGCAGCTGGCTCCCGTCCCGTTTTCTATGTCTGAAAGTTTACAGGTTATGGTACATCAGCCCAAAGTCATTGGTGTCGTGTTTTTGAATTCTTTTTCCTTAATTTTCAGACTTTTTTTTTTTTTTAAACAAAGTATTTTTTTAGGCACGATAACCCAGAAAGGGCCCGTTGGGTGTGTATGTGTGTCCTGAACTCCTCACATAGAGATTGGACGGAGCCCAAGCCCCCCTGGAGAGGAGGGAAGGGTCCCACCCATCCGTGGGATCTGAGCTGGGAGGAGTGGGTGGAGTGAACTGCACCCACCCAGACTCAGCATCTAGCCCAGCTAAGAGAGGGCTGGCCCCTTGCCCTAGGCTGGAGAACATGGGGATCCTGGGCTGGGCGCAGGGCCAGGGGCACTTGGGCAAGTCAGGAATTCCGGCCTGTGTCCCAGGGGAGGCGGGGCTTACGCTTGGGAAGCTGAGCTCCTTGTGTGTCTGGTCTCCGCCCGAGGGAGGCTGGACAGAGCCTGTAGCCGACACAATCACCTTTACTTTGTACTCTGTGTGTATGTTTTGGTTTCTGTGTTTTAATAAATCCTTTGGGAAAGGATTGAATCAAAGCGACTTTTTAAGAATTCTTACAAATTTAGAATGGGGGAGAGGGTGTCTCTTGAAGGCTTATCTTCCAATGCTTGCCCTGGCAGTTATGGTTCACAGGTTCAGGGGTTCACTGGGAAGGAGGGGCCCTAAGCAGCAGGGATGTGCTGGGGTGGAGCCCATCTTACCTGTACCCCCAAATATGACAGGACAGCCCCTGGGCCTCCCCAGGGCCCATCCTCTGTCATGGTAAGAATAGCAGCTAGCTGGGCCCCCGAGGCCCCCCCCCCCAGGTTGCTGGCCTTCCAGCAACCATCCTTGGGCCCTCAGAGATAAGAAAAGAGAATGTGTGTATTGGGGCTGTGGGAGTGGCACCCCCACCCGCTGTGGGGCTCTGGGCTGAATCACTTGGGAGCAATGGGGGCTGGTCTCCTAAGCACCCCATCAACCATCCTCTGTCCCTGATGTCTGCCACTCCTGTGAGCCTTTTCCTCCCAACCTAGCCCTGGCTGCAGGCTCAGGTATGGGGGATCCCCTGCAGCTGGCATCCTTTCCCTGCCCCTCCATGGTGCTCCCAGCACATCCCGGACCCCGAGGAAATGAGCGGAGCAGAGAAACACAGAGACCTAGGGCTTGGGCTTTATTTCGTCATTCCATAGTTAAGGTGGTATATCTCGGTCTGAGTGTCCTTTGGAAGCTCGAGGCAGGTGGCAGTCTCTGCCTACGTAGGGAATGCGATCAGCTGAGGAACCACAGTCATTTTTAAAAAGGGGCAAGAGAAGCACATCATTGACATGACTGGACGAGGGTGGGAGATGGGAGGAAAGCCCCGTCGGGACCTGGGGTCCGACCACAGGTTGGGGCAGGAAAAAGTGGGCCCAGCCAGGGCCAGTGCCACCCTCCTGGGCTCTGACTACTGTGGTCCTCCTCCTATGGTCCCCCTCGACACTTCTCCCTACCCCAACCCCTCCTGAGCCAGGGGACCCGCCCCCAGGAAGCAGAGCTCCTGCCCTCCCTGTTAGTGGATGTGGAAGAAATAGGGCACCCCAGAACCTGTTTGTGGGCAGTGCCGGGCAGGAGGCTGCCTGTACCCTGGCTCTGGACACGTGGGCCTGGGCAGAGGTCACCCTGGGGCTCTTGCCTCCCAGGCACCCACACACTCTGGGTCCATCTTCCAATAGTGAGAGGGGCCAGGGGCAGCTATGTGGATGAGGCCCTGCTGGCGAGGGGCCATCTGGTCTTCTGGCAGCACCTGCCCCTGCAGGGCTGTCCTGGGAGCAGGTACCTCATGGTTGTGCCACAGGCCCAGACCTGTGCTGGGGAGGCACTGTTCCTCCCCACCCCCCAGGGCTACTCTGGAGAAGCTTGTGGCAGGTCTTGGTGAGGACCCCTGGGGGTTTGGTCTAGGAGGAGGGCAAAGGTCTAGACTCAGGGGTCAGCAGGAAGATGCCCCCTTCCAGCCTCTCCGTGTGCGAGGCTTTCTCACAGTGGTTTCCCAGGCCTTGTCTTGGCCAGTACTGGGCAGGGAGGGGCCTGCTTAGAACAGCAGCCCCTCTGCAGGCAAGGCAGGAGAAGCTATGCCTGCTCTAGAGGGACATGTGGGGGCAGCAGGCAGTGGGGTGGGGCAGGTTCTGTGATGCCCTGCCCCTGCCTACTACAGGCTTACTGTGTCCTCGTTCCCCCTGCCTGGAGTTGCAAAGGGCCTGACACTTGGGCCTGTCCTGCCCTCCCTCCTTCTCCCTAGCCTATTCTGGGTGGGGGCTTGGGGGGCGTGGAAGGGAATGGCCAACCCCAGTCTCTCCAGGGAGAGGTTCCCTGAGTTCTTTTCCTACACTACAGGGTGCTGCTAGGGGTACCAACCCCAGCCTCCCCTGCACATGCAGCTCCGAGAACCCCAGGGGCCTTCCTTTACTGGAGGGGTCTAAGCATCTCTCTGCACAACAGAGGCCTGGGTGGGGGTGGCTTGGGGCAGGGCTTTGGTTCACAGAGGTAAACCAAGAGGAATGTGTCCCTGTGCACAGGGACCCTGCCTGCTGCCACTTGCCTGTGCGTGGTCAGCAGCCATGGTCCAGCTCAGAATGTACAGCCATAGGGACTTCCAAGGCAAGGACAGAGGGCCCCACTTCTCTGGGTCTGTCCTGAGTGCTCTAGGCCTTGCTGAGATGGGCGCCTTGTGCTATGCAGTGGGGAGGACTGTAGGAGAGTGAACTGGCCTTCAGAGCCCTGATCTTCAGCCCCAAACCACAGAGCCACTCCTTTGGGAGTCCCTGCCCCTGCCAACAGGGTGGGGGTGTCAAGGGCCAGCTGGGTAGGCGTTACCCTGCCGAGGCCCAATGGGCAGGTCAGAGCAGAGAAGGATGGGGAGGAATCTCGAGGGGGTCAGCCCCCCAGAAAGTACCTGGAGCCCTTGGAAAGAGGGAGGTTAAGGGGAAACCTCACTCCAATGAGCAGAGCCCTGGCAGAGGAGGCCCCTGGAGGGCCAGACCCTCTTCCCCTCCACCAATACCAGGCAGGAGTTCTTGGCAGAGGAGAGGCCAACCCTGCCTGCCCTAAAGATGGAACTAGGCCTTGGCCTGGCCTTGACTTGGGGAATCTCCATGAAGGGCTGTGGCTGGGAGAAAGCTTGGTGGCTTTTTCTTGGAGGACGAGCAGAGGCGACAGGGCTTGGGGTGGGGCTGCTTGAACGTCCTTCCTAACCAATGCTGTCTCGGGCACAAATCCGACTTTGATGTGGTCTGGAGAAGCAGCGGGTGGTGTCTGGCGTGGACATGGGAGGTCATTTCCTGATGATATCACAGCGTGGTGTTTTCTCTTTGATGCGAGCCACACTCTCCAGTTGGCTTCAGAACAGCATAAGCGAGCAAACAAGACTAGGAGGGGTCGGAGATTGTCTGAGCAGGCGGGCAGGGGCGTCTTAGGATCTGTAGTCCTTTTTGCTGTAGGGTTTATTGCCCAAAATACTATCGATCTCGTGGATAATGGAAGATGACAGTTTTGGAAGGACCTGTGTGCAAGGACAGGGACAGATCAGAGTTCCTCACCAAGATCGCCGGCCTGTGGAGGTGGGGGGGCAATGTCCCTCCGGACCTTCTACAGGTTGGGGCCCACCCTCTCCCACCATGTCTGAAGCAGGTGGGTGTCATGCTGCTTGGGCTTCCTGAATCTTGCCCCACTGATCCTGCTCCTTTTAAAAGCTAAGTTGGGCCATGACCCTCTTGGGATCAAAATCTTCCCTCAGCTCCTACCCCACTCAGAAGAAACCTGCCCATCTGTACCCCCAGGATCTGCCCTCTGCCCTTTTCCATGGGCCTTGTGCTCTTCTTGGGCTTTTGTGGTGTTTCTGCTGCCCAGAGTCCCTGCCATACGCCTCCGGCATTTGCACAGCTCACTCTATGACTCTTCAAGCCTTTGCTCAAATGCCACTTTCTCAACAAGCCCACCTGACAGCCCCTCGTAAACCTAGGTCTGCAGCACCACCTCGTCCTGCACCTAGCCCCCCATCTCTGGCTTTCCCCCAGTTTTGGGGTGCACCCCAAGTGTCTAGTAGGACAGCACCTGGCACTCAGGAAGAGCCCACTAGACATGCTGGACAAAGGTCCAGCTGGGCAGGAGCTCTGCGTGCACTCACCTGGATCGCTCCGACATTCTCCATGAGCTGCTCTGCATTGGAGGCGCCCAGGAGCACAGAGCTGACGCCCTCATTCCGCAAGCACCAGGCTGGAGAGGCAATACTTGAGGTGAGGGAGGGAGACACCCTCTGCAGGGCCCTGCCTATGGTTGACTGGGTTGGAGAAACCCAGCCTACGGGCCTGGAGGCTGAGGGGCCCTAGGAAGCTCAGCAGGGCTTGGTGGGCGCCTTGCCCAAGCAGTGGAGAGGTGGCCCAGGAGACCAGGGCCCCCATCCTCTCTCCATGGATGTTGTTCAGGGCTTCCTTACCTTTCTCCCTGGGGATGCCGGCCCCAGGATGACCCCTGGCCCCATTACCCACAGCCAAGTGGCAAACATTGCAGCCTGGACCTTCAGAGACCCCTGCCATCTCCCCAGGTGCACAAGCCCCACCCTATGCCCAGAGCCCCCTCACCTATGGCCAGCTGGGGGAGGGTGCAGCCCAGGCGCTCGGCGATAGCCTGCAGCTCCTTCAGCTTGGCCTGCTGGCGCCGGCCCTCCTCACTCAGGATCTTGTCCTTCAGCCACTGGTAGCCCTGGGGGGAGGGCAGGGCACAGCCACAAGTGAGGGCAGGTCACCCGGGCCCCACATGCAAATGGCTGTGTTCCTTCCAGATCCTTCTCCCAAGAGCAGCTCTTGTCTCAAAGCCAGGGCATCCCCCCACCCCCACAGGCCTGCCCGTGCAGGAGGGAGAGAGGCCTGCCCACACTCTGAGTGCCATCTGCAGGTGCACGTGGACTCCCAAGCCTGGACAAGGAGGTGAGGGCTGCCCTGCCTTACTCCCAGGGAGCCTGGGTGTCAGGAGTGCTGGCTGCCCCCTGTGGCCCAGAGGAGCCCTCCTCGCTCCCTAGGGGCTCCAGGGTGGGTCTGTCCTGGCTGGGCAGGCCTTTCTCTGCTGCTCTATATTCCTCAAGCCCTGCCATCTGGGGCCCTCCAAGGTATGTGTGACAGAAAGGGCACTTGTCTCAGGGTCACTGCTGAAAAGCTCTGCATCCCCCAAGGTCTCAGTGACAGCAGAAAGTGGGAGAGAGTATGGGGAAGGGGCACCCCAAATGTCACCGTGGACCCAGCCCATGATATGCATACTGGGGTGGGGGCAGAGGTCTGGGTGTTATGCCCTTCTCATCTGGGCAGCTCCCGCAGGGTGGGCAGCCCCTCTAGACATGGGGTCAGGCCAGAAGGGGCTCCATGTTCTCATGCCACAGCACCAGCATGAGAGGTGAGGGCAGCTGTGGCCCAGGGAAGCCCTTGCCCAACACCAAGGCAGTCTGCCAAAAGGTCCCCCTACCCTCCAAAATGCCTGTTCTCTGCCCGTCCCCTCCCCCTCCCTGGCCACTCCTTCACCTTCAGGGAAGCTCTCGAGTAGGGTGGGATGCCACTGTCATACTTCCCGGAAACGATGCCACAGGCCAGAGGGGACCAGGTCATGGCGCCCACTCCTGGAGAGGAGAACGGGGCAGAGTCAGGCCTGGGCCCGGGTGGGGCAGGCGGGCAGGCGGCGGGGCAGCGCCTACCTATCTTGTGGAACAGCTCGGGCAGCTGCACCTCCACCTTCTCGCGCTGGAACATGTGGTACTCAGCCTGCTCGCAGATGGGCGGGATCAGGTTGAACTGCCGGGCCACCGAGTAGGCCTCCTGTGGGCACAAAGGGGCCCAGATGGCCCCTGCCTGTCAGTGGGCCTGGAGAGCTGCGGGCAGCAGGTGAGAGGACACAAAGGCAGCCCTGGGACACGGCTGGCCCGCTGCCCCCACCCCTGCACACAGCTTTCCTGTGGTGAGCTGGGAAAAGGGGGCACATGGGGGCACCCCACGGCAATAGTAGGTGGGATCTGGCACTTACTGGCTGAGTGGCCTCTGGGCCTCAGTTTACCCAAATTAGCCAAGGCTGTTCTCGGCCCTCACTATAGTGCCCGGTTGGCACTGGGCCTACTGGGTGTGCTGTTACCATTTCTGCCATGATTGCTACTCTGGGGCCCCAGACCCGGGTGACGGCAGGTCAGGAAACCCCAGGTCAGGAGACAGTACTGGACATCAGCCCATTTCTGGGGGTTGGAGCTCAAGGCCTAGGTTGTACAGACTCTCCCTCAACTCCCATCTGACACTGTGAATCAGACTCCTGGCAAAGCCCTGCTGTCTAAGAGGCCCTTTCCCCTCTGGTTTGAGACTCAGCTTTCTCATCTATAAAATGGGGATAATGATACTGACGCCGCCTCCAGCTCAGTGCTGGCTCCAGGTGGCTTCAAGAAATGCCAAAGAAATGCTCATTAATGCCACAAATGCCACAGGCTGATTAACAGGGAGGCTTCCACAGATGTGTGTAATCCAAGGTGGAGATCCTGCTGAGTGTCTTTTGTAAAATAGGAATGCCTCCTAGCGACGACAGGGTGCCAGGGACAGCAGGTGGGCACAGGAGCCAGGTGATGGGCACCTTGGGGTGGCGCTGCCCCAGGCCTCTCCTCTCACTCTCCAGGAGGGGACACCCCTCTCCCTTTCCAGGTCCCCCTCCACACCTCTGAGAACGGGGCCACCCTGCTGATGCTGACTCTTCCCTGGAGACCCCAGAAATATCAAGAAACATTCCCACCCTCGGCCTCTGGGAAATGACAATTAGTGGGAAATTGGGGAATTTCCCATGGCGGGAAATGACAATTAGTGGGACACTTTCCTGAAAATGTGGACAAGGGGAAACACCACAGATTATGAGATGGAAGCCTGAGGCCCTAATAGCTGGGTCACATTCTGATGTAGCCCAGGCTCTGGGTCACATGGCCTGAGCTTTGTGACTTTGGGTATGTTACTTAACCTCTCTGTGCCTCAATGTCCACATCTGAAAAACAGGATGACAGGAGCACTACCTCAAAGGCACTGTGGGGATTAATGGGAGTTAGTCGCTAGGAAGCCCTCAGATCTAGCAGCACCTGGAACATCCCCAGAACCTAACATGAGAGGTGAGCAATGTCCCTGCTGCCGAGGGCTTCCCAAACTCGGCACCTTGCTCAGAACATCACACTGGTTCTCTCAGAGAATCTTCAGCGCGGCCCCATGAGGTTATCGTGCTAGCAGGCTCGTTCTACAGAAGGGGGAAACTGAAGCTCAGAGAGGCGAGGCCATCTGTCCAGAACACACAGCGCCAGGATTCCAACTAAGACCCCTGTCTGCAGGGCCTACAGACACCACCACCGCACTCCAGCACCGTCTCTCTGCCTAGGACTCAGTTATCTGTGCACTTGGGACCAAGGGCTCAGGCTCTGCAGGGGCGTTGGGATCTCCTGCAAGTGGCCCACACTTGGGACACACACACTGCAGTCCGTACCATGATCTCCATGGAGCTCCAGCGTGACGTGCCCCAGTACATGGCCATCCCCTGGTTGATGACGTGCGTCATGGCTCGTACGGTCTCTGTCATGAGAGAAGAAACTGCAGGTGTGGGGGGGTCTGGGGCATGGGGCCCAGCATGGGGATGTTCTGCAAATACAGGCAGGATGTCGGGAGGAGGGTGGGGGCTGCAAGGACGTCTTGCAAGCAGTGTACTTCCTAGCTCCGAACATGGGTGTGGGAGGGCTTTTCCCGAATGAAAGAGAAAAGTGAGCCACCATCCAAGAAGTTGGTCTTGAAAGCATCTCCCCAGCTAGTTACAGGCCTTTGGAGTCTGAAACTGGGTCATGGCTGGACTATGACTTGTTTATGTTAGATGAGAGTGATGAGGACGAGGTGAAATCAAAGAATGAGACTCAGACTCTGGAACGGGGCATTCTCCAGTCCGGAGAGGAATGGGGGACCCCAGTCACTCAGGAAGGACAGATGAATTGATCAAGGCCGTGATCAAACTGGCAAAAGGCAACAGGAAGGAAACACGGTCCCGGCCTGTTTCTGGTCTACTTCTGCTGTGCCAAATTTTCATGGAAGTGTAGAGAACGGACTGGCTGGGGGATGATGGTATCTGCAGGGATGGAGAGGGGCTGCAGGGATGAGTCCCCTCCTATTCCGGAGAACCAGAGTGGGCGTGGACCACGGCCCAGGTTCTCAAACCAGCCCAGCACCTGGAGCCCCCTCCCCTACACGGGATGGCCTGAGGGCCACAGGACCTAGGTGCTCTTCCTGTAAGGGACCAAGGCCTGCAGTAGACAGGAGGCGCAGCCTGAATCTGGGACAGATGAGACTCACACTGTCCTAAGGGCTAAATCACTGAAACGCCACACCACCCTTTAAGTAAGAGAAAAGGGACTCTCATCCCAGATACAGGACAGATTCTTTCCAGTGTTTGAGCAAGTTTTTGAGACATAAAAAACCTGCCAGTGATAGCTCCTCCCTCCACTGGTTCAGCCTCATAGGGATGTTGGGGTTTTAAAAACAACTTGGCCTCAGATTTTCAAATTTCAAATGCCTCTTAGCCTTGCAGGGTGAGGGGCTGTTCCACCTGGTTTCCCATCAGTCCGATACAGTGCTTGCAAGTTACTGCCCAAGGCAGAGTTGGAAGTAAAGAGGAAGAACAAGTGTTTCTAAAAACAGTGCAATAACATCAACCCTTGAAAATTCCCATCTCTCCCTAACTGTCCAGCCCCTCATTTGCCACTGAGCTGGAGAAGCTGAGGTCCCTGAGGGTGGCTGGGGTGGGAGGCCTGGAGGGGAGAGGGAAAATGCTGGGCTTGTTCTGACAAGCCTCTGCGGGATGGCAGCTGGGCTACGAACACCTCCCCACACTGAGTGGCAGTGCTAGCTTGCCGCCCACCCTGTTTGGAGGTGTCACTTCCTACCCTTCCCAGGCCCTGAGGTCCAGCCTGAGTGGACCCCAGGGCCTCCTGAGGGCTGGAGCTATGGGTGGTGCCTCAGTAGGCTCACCTGGACCCCTGGAACAACACAGCTCAGCTTCCATGCTGCAGGCCTAGCCCTGGTCTCTGCTTCCTCCCAAGGACAAGGACAGAGGCTCCTGGGAGTCCTCCCTGCCCCATGCACAGGTGGAGATTTGAGAGGGAGTCCGAGCCTCTCTGGGGAGACCCCCTGGGCTGCCCACTCTGACTGCCAACACCGACGTACTCTGAGGAGGACAGTGCTGGCTGGAAAGATCTGAGGAGAAGCTGAGGTCCCAGGAGAGTCTCTGATCACATCCTGACCTTGGGCTGGGGCTCCTGACCTGGTTTTCTCATTAAGGTTTTTTTTAGAAACACTCTGGGGGCACCTGTTGCCATGCAGCACACCTTCCCGATTCTTCTCAGCCAAGGCTCAGGTCCACATGCCAGAGAGAGGGAAGCAGGTCCCCCCAAGGCCGCCCCACTCCCTCGCACTGCCCCACCCCACAGCTCTCTCCGGTCACCAAGACCCCAGCCAGTGGGACTGCGTGGTGCCCTGAGGTGCCTCTCCCATGCCATGATGGGACCCCTGCCCTGACGGGCAGGGTCTGCTTGAGCCTCTGGCTGTCTTGAAGGGGAGGGAGCCCAGCAAAGGGCCCTGGGCTCCCCGGAAGGCCCTGGGTGGGCAGAGGCAGGCTGGATGGGGCCCCCGCATCTCTGTCCAGACATGATGTCAGTGCCCCTCCGAGGACAGTGAGGGACAACTGTCCTTCACCTCAATATTTAATAAATGAAATCGGAGAATGGAATTCTTCCAGCTTCTACCCAAACCTATGGCACCTCTTGCTGTGTCACAAATAATTCATGGGGGGCTGAGTGACAATGCCCGCTGGCAGGTGGGGGCCTTTCCATGTGGAACACAGCCCTATCCCAGAGAAACCATGCCAGCCCTTGGGTGGGGTCCTGGGGCTGTCAGTCAACGGGAGGGCCAATGCTGCCTCTGGCTTCAGAATTCTGCCAGTTCCTTAGTTATTCTTTGAGGAGGAAAATGACTCTGTTTTGGTGGACAGGTCTGGTCACAAAGAGAGGGAAGGTGGCTGTGCTGAGAGGAGGAGTTGAGACTTGCTGGGGGCCAGATGTTCTGGGGTTTCTGACAGGTGTGCCCTCCTGCGGAAACCTGGTCTCCCAACCCTTCCCATGGCACCTTCCGGGGTCAAGGTTCCAGGCAGGGATCACAGCACCCTAGATCAAGAGGCGGCCCCGGCAGACAGCTGGCTGGCCACCGTGGATCACAGCAATGCAAGCCTGGGGCTGGGGACCATGCACGGAAGGACAGGGATGAAATGGCAGCGTGAATTGGGTGGGGGATGGGGGAATCCGACACCACTTGGCTTTTCCTTCACTTGCAAGATGTTCTTATAGGGAGCTCCCCTCCTTGGTGCATTTTATGGAGAAGTTTGTTACAGGGGTGAAAGAGCCATGTAAGTTAAAACCACTGTCTCATAAAATGCAGCTCGGACGCAGGAGTCAATGGCTGGGCTAAGGGTGCTGTATACCTTCTATGATGAATGTCCTTGACTTGGAGGAACTAAATGGGTCCCCTGGTAATAAAAGAAAGATTTAAAGAGACCAGAGTTTATAGTTGCGGGAACACTGAGAGGTGTGGCGTGACAAAGGGACGGAGGCACCAATCACTCCGCACAGAATACTCATTTTGTTAGAAAGAAAAAAATAGATACACCACACATGGTGTATATAAACAAATAAAGAAAAAATAACTTGAACACAACTTAATTTTCCAAGTCCCTGGAGCAGCAAAGCATAAATGGGAAGGAGCTTGCACTGGGACATGGCGGGGGAGGGGGCGTGCCGAGCTCGCGGAAGTCAAAAGAATAAAAACCCCAAAGAAAACAAAACCGCCTTTTGAAGCACTGAACATTTTTTCTCCTCTATGTAATATAAATCCTCTAGAGCAAAAAGGACCCCTAGAACCTCTTAATGGAACGTGTTTGAAAAGAACGCAACAGTTTCGAGAGTCCTCGCACAGAGCCCTCGCTTAGCTGTGGCTGAGAGGAGAGAAGAGTTCACTGCGGCCGAACGTGGGAGGGAGCGTGGGTGGAGCAAGGGTGGGCAGGGCCTGACCCCTCCTGCCCCCCAAGGCCTGGCCTCCTGTGAGCACCCGCCTGGCTGACCGGTGGTGGCCATCGGAGCCTCAGGTTCAGACCCCTTGTCAGCCTAGCTCTGTCCTTTGGACCTGCCCAGGCCCCGCCAGCTTGGCAAGACTACCTACCTTCCATCGGTGTGTTGGGGTCAGGGCGGTTGGCAAACACCACGTCCACATATTCCAACTGTAGTCGCTCCAGGGAAGCCTTCAGACCTGGAAAAGGACAGAGGTTTCTGTCCTTTACTGCTGTCAATGTGTCTTCACTGCCATTTCAGGGGCCTCCCTGTGCCAGGTTCAGGGGATGAGAGATGAAAGTGAGGAGGCTCCTGCCATCTGGGACCTTCAGGACGGCTGGTGGACACTGAGTGTGGGCTGCCTCCCCTCAGGAGGACATATGGGGAACCACGGGCCAAATGTCCTGTTATACACTGAAGTGGGGACCCCCAGGAGCCTGCCCTCCTCTGGGTTCTTCTCCTTAGCCTCCTGGTGTTGCAAGCGGAGAGCCATGTTTTCACACATGGAGGGACAGATATGTCCTCTGTCACATGAAAGACCAGTAGTATCTCAAATATACAAACTGCCAACTCAGAGCCATTTAGGACAAACATCTGGCAGAGTGACAATGTTGGATTTGGAAGGTGGGGAGTGTCTGGCAGCCAGGTCCCCGGAGTTTAATGGAGTGCTGTATTATTTTGAAGACAACATACTTGAATAGGAAGACGAGAGGACAACAGAAATAGGAGAAAGGCTGGACACCCCGGCCACCCTCTGTGGGGTCCCCTGGGGGTGGTGCTCTGGGGTTCCCAGTAAGTGCTGAGCAACTTTTCCTAGGCGCTTTTGGATTCCCAGCAACCCCGGAGGGGTGGGATGCTTTTATCAGCCCATTTTACACATGCTGCGACAGAGGCTTTACTCAAGTCCACTCAGTCAGGGTCCAGCATAGCTCGGATGGAAACTGAGGCCTGTGTCCAGCACAGAGCTGCCCTCATTCCCTGCATGCTCCCCCGTGCCCAGCCAGTGGTGAGAGGGGAGGGTCAGACCAGCGTGCTGGTGTCCACCGTTGGCCCTCTGCTATGTGACTGGTGGGGGGAACCTTCCCCCACCCCCCCACAGAGCCCAGCCTCACCTTCTATGATATGTTTCCGGGAAAGGCCCCTTTCCGTCTCTGCTCTGAAAAACAGGCCGACAGTGTGGTGATGTTGAGAGTGGTTTTGGGAAAAATGTTTATGATGCAACATTAGGCGAAATAAGTAGGCCAGCAGACGCCGTGAGCAGTCTGGTTCCACTTCGGGGGTAGAAAGACAGAGCTGCAGGGCTGAGCTCCCCAGGCCTGGAGGGAGCTTGAACGTGCTCCCAGGTGGGCGGCAGCAGGGATGGGGCTTTTGTTTTTCACCTTTACCCTTCGGTCTGGTTTGGACTTCTCAAAAAAAAATTTAAAAATTAATAATGAATTATATTCATAATCCCTATGAGCCCAGATTTGTCCATCCCTGGAAAGAATGAGTAGCCAGGCGCCTGGAGACCTGCAGGTGTGACCGGCCACCCAGAGAATTTGGAGTGCTTTGGGCAGTTCACACATTTTCTGCATTTTTCAGACTTTTCATGATGATACCTTTGCAGTCAGGGAGAAAAACAACCCATCTAAATAAAATAAAAATTAAATGAGGTTTGAGTAAAAGGCAAACTCAGCCAAAGCCGCTTTTCTGGATTTGGTGTCCTGTGACAAGGACGGCCACCAGTCACAGCAGGTGGCTTTGCCAGTGCTGCCTAGGGTGCAAGGAGAGGGCCAGACCAGCACACTCAGGACAGGGGACAGAAACAGCCCTGGGCCTGGGTGTTGATGGAGCCCGGCACACCCTCCCTTCTCAAGGACGATTTTCCTCCCCACCCCAAGGGCCTCGTAGTTGGGGGCCTCCGAAGAACATGGGCTGGTAGAGCCCGGGCAGAGAGACAGCCCGGGCAGAGAGACGGCCTGCGGCTACACCTACTTTCCACCCCAGAAGATCTTGGTGGTAATGACGAGGCTGGACCGTCTGCGGGACAGAAGAGAAGGACGGTGTTAGTGGGCTCGGCTGCTGGATGGGCCTCCCTCATCCCCGACATCCTCATCTCTCACACAGGATCCTCAAAGCTTTCCCTCCTGGGCGCCCAGGTTTGGGGCGGGTGCTTCATCCTCTGATGTGCACCACATGCCCAGTTGGGGGTGGGGCTCCCAGCAAGCCAGAAGCAGTCACCTAAGTGGGGCAGTGGGGACAAGTGCAGAGAAGACACGCCCAGCCCAGGATGCGGTGGGGGCTGGGCTCAGGGGCTGGGAGGCCCATGTAGGTTTGGGCAGGGTGGAGGGAACAGAAAGCACCAAGCCCCAAAAGGGGCCAGGAGTGGGCCGCGGGACAGACAGGGCTCTGGTGGGATCTGGCAGGAACCGAGGATGCAGAGGCCGAGGGGCCAAGCAGTTGGGGCCGTCCTCTGTGGCACAGGAGCGACGGGTGTCTCAGAAGATCTGTGTGCAGGAAGCCTGGTGGGGGATGAGCCTGGGGGCACTGAGGAGGGGACCATGGTGGGCACAGCAATGCTGGTGGTATTTAGGGTCTGGGTGACTAAGGCTGAGAACCCCATGGGACTTGGGCTTGAGCGGAGGGAGGAGCAGGAGTTCCATTCTCCTGTGTGAAGGTTACAGGAGGCAACATCCACACTAGAGGCTGCATGCTGGTGGCATGGGGGCCGCAGCCCAGCCCGCTGTGTGTGTGTGTGTGTGAGAGAGAGACAGACAGACAGACAGGGACAATGACCTCCCAGTGCCCTGTGGCTGTGATGTCTCTCACTCAGGTCAGGGGTTGCTCCAGAGAGCAGTGCCTCAAGGCTGGAACAGCCGCCATGCTTGGCAGGGGCAGTGGCAGCTGCAGGAAGAGGGAACCTAGCGTGTCCCCATGGGTCACCTGCAATATAATTGGGTGGTTGCTAATATGTTCAATTCCCTTTAATTGTGGGGTGAGCAGGAATTTATTTTGGGATCAATTAGAGTCAAGAAGAAATAACTTTTTTGGGTCAAGAGAAGAGGGTCAGGGATCCAAGCCAGAGGGAGTGGTCTGGGATTCAAAGGAGAAGCGACGGGAAGGCCCAGCTCTGCTGACATTTCTGAAAATCACAGGCCCTACAGCTTCTTGGCCCTTCAGATAAAACTGTGGCCAGAGGCCTGGGAGCCGCAAGGTGTAGGCAAGAGCTGAGCCCAGCAGCCCCAAGGAGGGAGACTCTTGCTTGCGGGAGGGGACAGCTGCAGATCCACCCCTGGGCTCCACAAGCTCTGTGGGCCACACACAGCTGGGATCTCTGCTGGGGAGCTGCCCCTTCCCAGGTGACTACTGGCCCTGAGCTGTGCAGGTGATGTACAGACTTGGGGCCACTGACCCTCACGACAGCCTTGACAGGAGGTCTGACACTCATCTCCTTACAGGCTGGGACAATGTGCTCCAGAGGCTGAGATACTTGCTAAGGTCCTGTGGACAAGGTGGAGGGTGGGGTCTAACCCCTGTCCATCAGGCTCTCTGAGCCACCTCCCTCTCAGGCACCCTGGCTCCTGTGGCCCTAAGTGCTCCAGCCAATGGGGCAGAAGGACCTTGCACCTGACTGTCAGTGGTGGCACCCTCTGTCATATTGAGGCATTCAGGGGGTTCACACTTCTAGCTTTTGGGCCAGAGACTTTGCAACCAGGATCTTGGCTCTCTGAGTCGCTGGGGATGGGCTCAGGCAGAGGTGGAACCACTGGCAGGGTGGGGGTGGGCAGCACAGTTGGCCTCCCCTTGACCTCGGGGGAACTGAATTTTCCTCCCCACTTCTGAGCAAGCAAACTTTGAGAGTCGCAGGTCTTGGCCAGACTGCACAATGGGCTGCCAAGGTGGAACCCGGGACCCTCTGTTGCTAAATGGGAAAGAACAGCCCCAAGCTTCCCACCTTCCCTGCGTGATTTGGGAACAGACCCGGAGAAGCGGAGCAGTTACCTCCAGCCTTTCTTCTTGATGACGTTCCCTAAAACCACTTCGGCCCTGAGTGAGAAAGAGAGACACGGAATTTCATCATAGCAGAACAGAGAAGTCAAGCCCACCCTGCTGTGACAGTTGGCCTCCTGGTCCCCCTATGAAAATGCCAGAGGGGCCAGGGAGCCAGGCTGTCAAGGCTCTCCCTGGCTCAGCTGGCAGCTTATTCCAGACAGGGGTGAGGTCTGCAGCAGCCAGAGGGGACTGGGAGTGGCCGTGGTGTGCACAGAAGGAAGGAAGCCACATCCTACCAGGCAAGGTCAGCATCTCATTTCCCTAGGGAAAATTCCTGGCCATGTCAGGTGGGAGAAACTTCCAGACAAGTGCCTTTTTTTTTTTTTGCAGTTTTTGGCTGGGGCTGGGTTTGAACCCTCCACCTCCAGCATATGGGGCCGGCGCCCTACTCCGTTGAGCCACAGCCGCCGCCCCAGACAAGTGTCTTTTTTAAAAGGTGAAATATTTATCGGGCAGGTCCTCTGTTTGCAGAGCCTGCGCCTACACATATGCATGTGTTTCCTACTTTGGGACGACAGAGACGGATGCTGTTCTGTCTGGCTCTGCTTGGCATCACTCCGGGTCCTGCACTGAATACGGGCCGGCGGGAGCTCAGGTAGACTGTTCCAGCCTCACTGGGCACTGTAGTGCTGAATGAAACTTTTAAGAACTTTCTGCTACTAACAAAATGTTTCTGAGCAAAAACAACGGGCAGAGCATGATCCATGCCTGTGTTTCATTCCAATTACAAAAGCGCCTGAGTCGTCCACTCAGAAATGATGGGCTCTGATTTGCAGGCTGTGTGGCATCCATTTGGAATGCTCTCCGTTTATGGCCAGGATGCACAGAAAACTCGCTCAGCCCTTGGGCTGCCTCCTTTTATTCCTTGGTCCCTGATTTGTTGGACAAAGGGCTAGGAAAGAAAAAAGATGGAAAAGCTGGCAGTGGTTCCAGGGGGTACAGGAGCTGCAGTGAGTGAATTAACCGAAGCCTGTTGCCGGAGGCCTTGGCTGCGAATTGGTCAGACTTGCATCTCTCCAGGGGGACACAGAAATCCGCAGCTCTCTGGGAAATACGCACACTAGTGTCAGTGGGAGAAGTGTCAGCGATACATGCCTCTGCCACGCTGGTCAACGAGGCTCTGTGCCTAGAGCAGAGCAGCTTCTCCCTGCTGTCCCTGTAGGCAGTGCCCAGCTCCCCCAGGAGGGTGTCTGCTGGGCTGAGGGCAATGTGGGGGTGTGCAGGCAGGCTCAGCCCTGGGTGAGATGGAGGGCCTGCAGTAGTTGGCAGGGAACAGAGTTGTGCCCACAGCAACTCTGCCTTGAGGGGAAGTGCTCCTCCAGTCCTTGGCTTCCGGGAAGCCTGAGGCTGCTTAGGTGTGGCTGCCCAGCTCACCAGAGTGTCCAGTTAAATGGACTCACAGATAGCAACACAGCGCAGAGAGTGGCTGCTGTGACTGGAGTGTGCCAGGTCCCATCCATGGGGGTGGCTGAGGGCTCAGGGTGGGCATTGTCCCATGCTCTGCTGGTGTACTGGCCTTTCTGACCTCTGACCCCTCAGCTCAGCTCATCCGCCTTTCTGGAAAGCATTTCATTTTGGTGGGAAGCTGTTGCCGGTTCGAAGGTGGTGGGCGGGGCCTGGGGGGCTTTGGGGATCCTAGTAGAGGCCTCCAGGCTGGCAGCTCCCCAGGCTCTGGGTCAGGACTTGAGGACAGTGGCACTCTGGCCCCCACTGCAGGCTTTAGGTGACAACCCAGAGCCTCACAAAGCAGGTGCTGGCCTTGTAGCCATGGTGCATGGCAGGCCAGGCTGCAGCCAGCCCAACTGGCAGGGACTCTGCTCAACCCAGGCAGGAGGGGTCCAGATGGAGGATGAAGAGAGAGCCAACAGATGATTTCACAAACAAAAGCTGGACTTTTGGAAACCTGATGCAGGAGAGGGGATGATTTGATTACAGCCAGTCTTTAAAATGAAGCCAACAGCCCTGGTGGAGGAGGGCTGAGCTGCTACATAATTGAGCAGGAAAGTTCACTGCCAAGACAAAAAGAGCTTCCTGCAGTTCCAAGAGGGTCTGTGCTCCCTGCAGCCCTAACTGCACCATTAAGATGTGAAAACATCAGGCACATGGGGCTGGCTGCAGGTCACCAGTACTTGAAGAGGGCGCAGGAGAACAGCTTCGTCATAGAACAGCATCTGTGGCACCAGGGGGAGCCTGGTCACCCCAGGGCTTGGGCACACAGTTTAGACAGTGACCCTGCATCCATGTGCTCTGGGACTCCAGCCCCAAGAAAACAATACCTCATAAAGCTATGCAGAGTGGACACTCTGGGGAATGCGAGTTGTGGGAATACCAGGAGCTCTATCCCTCCCAAGGCGTTGTGCACCTGCTTTTCCTACCAGGAAAGACACGTACTTGCCAGCTGCATAGACCTCTGCAGTATCAAAGAGGTTGATGCCGTTGTCGTAGGCCAAGGTCATCAGCTGCTCTGCCATCTGAAACGAGAGCACTGTGCTGTCCTGCCAGCGGGAAGGACCCTTGAGGCCTGGGAGGCCTCTCTCACACCAGGCCGTGCACCTGGGGCCTGACAAGTTCCTCTCCAGCCCTCCTGTGCCCCCTCCTGACACAGGACAGGGAGGGAGGCAGCTCTTAGTAAGAGACCCTTGAGAAGAACTAAGAAGGCAAAATGAAGCTGGAACAACCCACAGCCCGGATTTCTTGAGGGCACAGAACCTCTAGTTGAGGTCATCACAGGACTTAGCACCTATCCGGGGTTAAGTAGTGTCCCCCCAAATTCACATCCACCTAGAACAGTGGTTCTCAACCTTCCTAATGCCTCAACCCTTTAATACCATTCCTGTGGGTCGTGACCTGTGATTTGAGAACCGCTGACCTGGAACCTCAGAGTGTGATCTTACTTGGACATAGGGCTTTTGTGACTGTCATTAGTTAAGATGAAGTCACACTGCGTCAGGGTGGGCCCTGAATCTTTTATAGAGATGACAGCCTTCCTCAGCCAGAGTTGTGGTCTTAATAAAAAGGGAAGACAGTCACAGAGAAGTCTGTGTGACGAGAGCAGCAGAGGTCGGAGCGAGGGCTGCCGGCACCTGGCAGAGGCCAAGAAGGGGCGTGAGTGGCTTCTCTCTTGGAGCCTCTGCAGGGAGTGGGGCTCTGCTGACCTGGTGACTTCAGACCTCTGGCCTCTAGAGCTGGGAGAGCAGCAGCTTCTGTTGTCTTAAGCCACCTAAGTTGTGGCCCTTCATTATGGCAGCCCCGGGAAACAGGGGCTCGCTAGATCTCTGCAGAATGATTAAGGCCACAGCTATGTGTTCAGCTTTCTCTCACTGGATCCATCCCAGCACCTGCACTAGGACCCTAACATTATTTTTTGTAGATGGAGAAGCTCGTACGTGGTGGGGCTGAGAGCCATTCTGCCCTGCCAGGGTGTCTCCAGTGCCCTGCTCCCAGCCCTGTGTGGGAGGCATGTGGTAGGGGCTGCCTCGTAGGCAGGACTGAGGAACAGCTGCCATCCGCCTGAATGCTCTGCCCACTGGCCAGACCTTGCTCGTGGGGCTGCTGTTGGGATGTGCTTGCACCTCACGAACAAATCAGGCTGAGAATCCAGGAGCCTGGCTGCCCACCTGCAAGCGTGACAGGTCCCGCCAAGAGGCAGAAGGAGGTGTCCCTGAATGCTGCCGGCCCCCTAGACGTGCTGCTGTTTCCCTGAGTGTCACACTGTTTCAAGCTCAGCTTGGAGTACCAGCGAGCCCAGGGCAGGTACCAAGGTTCCCTTGATATTGAGCTTAGAGGCCCCCGTGCCAGGCAGGTGTGGAGAATGAGGACAGTGTCTTGTGAGGACACCCCTGAGGGAAGGGCCCACGCCCAATCGCTGCCTGTGGGAAGGGGGACCCAGTGCTACCAGAAACTCTGAGTTTTTAAGAGAAGGCAGAAATCCAGGGTATTTGGCGGTGTATGTAAAATCTTCCTGCCTGGAGAGATCGGTGCTAATCCCCAAACACTCCAGGCAGGTGCAGCCCCGATTAGTCAGCGGCTGTGGTTTGAGTCAGGAAGCCCTAGGGAGGCCAGACCATTAGTTGTCTGGATCCACGGGCAGGGCTGAGTGCTGGGTCCCGCTGGAGCTCACCTGCATGGTCCCCAATACACAGGACTGCCCTACTGCCCTCTGAGCCTCCTCCTGGATGTCCCCCCCCCCAAGGGAGCTCAAGGAATCTCACCCCACCCAGCGCCTCCTTCCCCAGCTGAGGCTCCAACACACACAACTGGTTTGTGCTCCTCTGTCCTGAATTAGGTCCTGGATGTGCCCCCGTAGCCAGGGCTCAGCAAGGCCCAGAAGGACAGGGCGGCCCTGAACAGGCCGGGTCCACAGATAGGGCACATGTGCCTTTCTGCAGGGTGTGAGAGGAGAGGGCTGAGGGCTGGTTTTTATATTTTGGTTTCTGTGTTTGGGACACCTGTATATTTTCTTCTACGCCCACCTTTCTTGCGAAGGGATACTATCCGTCCGTCTGAACTTTGGTTTTGTTTTGCTTATAATACATTCTGGACACCAACTCATGCCAGCTTATGGAGATCTCTTTCAATTTCTTTAAGTTAAATAAATTTACTGTATTTATTAAAAAGCTTTTAGAGTTATGATAAAATACACATAGCAAAAAAAAGAAAAAAGCACATTTACAGTATTACACAGCCGTCACCACCATTCACCTCTAGAACTTTTTCATCTTCTGCAACAGAAACTCTGTCCCCATCAAATACTGACTCCCCATTCCCTCACCAGCTCCTGGCACCCACCAGTCTACTTTTCTGTCTGTATGACATAAGTGAAGTCCTACATCGTATTTTGTGTGATTGGCTTATTCAAGGTTTATCTGTGTGGTAGCACTGTTGGAATTCTGATGGCCGGCTTTTGAAGGATGTTTAGGAGTTTCTAGGGCTGGGTTTGAAGGATATTTAGGAGTTTCCAGGGCTGGGTTTTGAAAGGTGTTTAGGACTTTTCTGGGCAGGGAAGGGGAGAGGGGTGGGGAGCTGAGACTTGCGTGCATTAAATTTAGAGAAGCCCCACCTGACCAGCTATTTCTGGCACAGCAGGCAGGCGCACTCTGAACCCTTTTAGGCAGGTCAAATTTCCTCTCTGCTGAAACCCTCCTGTGGCTTCTGTCCCACAGATGATCCAAGCCAAAGTCCCTGACCCCTGACCCTGTCTCCTGAATCCCCGTGTCCCCCCACACTTGGCCTTAGGGCTCCACCTCTGCTGTCCCCATGGCCCAGTTGCTCACCTCCTGACCCCCCTGTAGCAAGAGGGGCCCTCAGCCCAGCCCCCCTTTCTCTATTTTCTTGTTCTCTACGATCAACTAAATAATGTCCTCCTGATGTAGCAGGTCCCTGTGACCTGTGAATGTTACCTTAAGTAGAAAAAGGGACTTTGCAGGTGGAATTAAATGATGGATTTTGAGATGGCAGATTGTCCTGATTGCCTAAGTGGGCCCTAAATGCTGACCGGAGGAGAGGCAGATGGAGATTCGACACAGACAGAGGAGAAGGGAATGTGACTGGGGGACATAGATGGGAGAGATGTGACCACAGGCCAGGGAACACCAGCAGCCCCCAGAAATGCAAGAGGCAGCAGGGCTTCTGCCTAGGGCCCCCCAGGGGCAGCTTGCCCTGCTGACACCTGTATTTAGGTTCAGAGGTTCTGATTTTGGCTTCTGGCCTCCAGAATTGTGGGGGAATAAATTTCTGTTGTTTTGAGCCACCCTGTTGGTGGCTGTTTGTTACAGCAGCCACAGGAAGCTCATACACCCTCACAGTACCTTCAACCACCATGTGCTCACTTCCTCACCAGCTGTCCCCCTTGCTAGAAAGTGGGCAGGGACCTGGCACTTGGCAAGCATGAGTTGAATGGAGACATCTGTCAGCTGGCACTGGTGGCCTCTGGTTGTGCCACTCCCACCTACTCCCCACTGCCCTGACTGCCCCTGGCTCTGCCCTGCCTCTACTCTAGCAAGGCCTCCTCCTTCTGCACACAGTCTAGGAACCAAGGGCTCAACAGGCCCCTGAACACACCTGGTTCCCTCCACAGAGGAGGAAAGTCCAGGCAATCTGAAGAAATCTGCGGCCACCACAGACCCCTGAGGGCCCGCCAGGCCGCAGGATTAGGACTCTGACACAGAACGTCAGGCCTAACCTCACCTGTCCTCAAGCAAAAGGTAAGAAACAAACTTAACTGCAGTTACACTCAGGAGAGCAGCTTGGACGGCTAGAGACAAGGAAGAGAAGGAGGGAACCTGGATTTTCAGGGCTGTGCTTTTTTCTTAGTTTTTTTTTTTTTTTTTTTTTAAGGCTATGATTTTTGTGTAATTCCTCCTTTAAGTTTTCTTTTCTTTCTTTTTTTTTTTTTTTGTAGAGACAGAGTCTCACTTCATGGCCCTGGGTAGAGTGCCGTGGCCTCACACAGCTCATAGCAACCTCCAACTCCTGGGCTTAAGTGATTCTCTTGCCTCAGCCTCCCAAGTAGCTGGGACTACAGGCACCCGCCACAACGCCCGGCTATTTTATGGATGCAGTTTGGCCAGGACCGGGTTTGAACCCGCCACCCTTGGTATATGGGGCCGGCGCCTTATCGACTGAGCCACAGGCGCCGCCCCTCCTTTAAGTTTTCCTATGTGAGTTGATGCTGTTTCCCTAGAAAATCACAGCCCTAATGTGTGTCTGGGTGTATGGGCGTAGGCTCTCCACATCCTCCGCCCTCTCTCGTGGGTCTTTCCCACGTGATTCTTCAAAATGTGGCTTCTAAAGACTTGTGCACTCGGCAGGGCATCCTAGTTTATTTTGCTGAGCCTTTAGTTTGTGACTTTTTCTTTCCAGTGTCAGAGTACCAGAAATTAAAGTCAGAAGGAACCTTAGGAGACATAAAAGCCACCTCCCCGTCACTCCCACCCCAGGGACAAGGACTCCATCCTCACCCAAGAATGGCTACCCCAGAGCTAAGAGCCAGCCACAGGCTTTGGGGCAAAGAGCCTTGGGGGACCCCCCCTTAGCAGCCACCTGTGACCTCTGGCACTTGTTTATATCCTGGAGACTCAGCTTCCCTGTAGTGGCAGCTAACACATACCTCTCTGGGTTATAGGAGATTAAGTGAGATAATACATGTTAGGCTCTCAGCCACTACTCTTATGAAATTTTGATTACTCAGCCTGTCTTGGACACATGCTTCTGAAAGTGAGTTTTCTACCCGAGCTGCAGTGTCAGGTCACAGAGAGAGGATCTAGTGGGAGGGCTGGAAACCTGAGGCTGACCATGATAGTGCTTGTCCTCGGCCATGTGACCTTAGGTTTACCAACACTGTCCGCTTCCCGCCTTGACTTCTTGTGAGAATCAGTGAAGAATGTGATGGGGTCCTGTAAACGGTGCCACATGAGGCTGGCTGCCACTCCTGCCTCATCAGGAAGTTCATCCCACTCCTGGGCAGGCTTGTGTTATGTCCCTGGTGTGGCACAGAACAGGGCTGAGCTTCTGTCTGCATGACAGCTCCATAGTTGCCATGACCCCATAGAATAGGGGACATCAAACCTTTTTATATAAAGGGCCTAGAGAAATACTTCAGGCTTTGTGGGCCAGGCAGACTCTACTGTGGTTACTCAGCTTTGCCCTTGTAGGGTGGAAGCAGCCACAAACAATGAGTAAAGGAATAGGTGTGGCTCTGTGCCAATAAAACTTTACTTACAACAATAGGCTGTGAAATTCATAGACAGGAGGTAGATTAGAAGGGCTGGGGAGTTACTGCTTGAGCCTCTGTTTGGAGTCATGAAAAATTCTGAAACTAGATAATGGTGATGGTTGCCCAGCAAACTACACACTTACCAATGGTTAAAATGGTAAATTTTCTGTTTCATATATGTAAGAAAAAAGCCGAAAACCAAAAACCCAAAAAGCAGCCCAGGATGGTCCTTGATTCTTTGCTGGCTCAGTCAGGGCAGGCCACTAACTAGAGATGAAACCCCAGGTATTCCTCACCTGGGCTGCAGCCAGGTGGGGCCATCATATGGACATATTGATTTTCATTTTTGGACACAAACTACAGGATTTAATATAAAAATTCCTGCCCCTTCACTCAGCCCCTTCACTTGCCCCTTGTCACCTGCCACAACCTTTCAGAACTCTGCATCTGCTGGGTGCTTTGTCCTTCCCGCTCGGTGTCATCCAGAAACAACCTCCATCATTTTCATTGCATGTCCCTGTGTTTCTCATGGAAATGCTGAGAGCCGAGCCAGCCGGGGCTGCCGCCAAATCCCAGGTCAACTCTCTGAGCTGCTGGTGAGAAAGTCACGTAGCTGGATGGTTCTCACTCAGCTTTGCATCTTTCCCACGAGGACATCACAGGCCATGCAGCTAATGATGGTTGGGAGTGAACTTACACTCCGCTATGGAATTCTCCCACCTACTGCTTAGTAATCACACGGAAAGGAAAACAAGGCTGAGTCAGGCAAGACTTTTTTGGAGCAAACCATGAAGGCCCTACAGGTCTGACTGAACCAAGCTGGTGGGCTTAGGGAAGGCAATTCCCTTCGCCTTAAAAACTCCCAACTTTACCCTCACACAGTCCGTACCCAGCAACCTCAAAGCAAGGGGCGAATGACCAGCTACTGGCTTAAAAACGGCCCCAAACACAAACTACATGCATTTAAAATTTGATAGCAGACTTTTCCTTGGAAAACTAACTAAGCAATCACAGCTAACAAGGTCTCGAATCAACTCACTGATTATTTTTTAAATGCAACCTTTCCAACAGCAGGTAGGGCAGACAGAGAACCGTTGCTTGTGTAGACGCCCAGAGCTCTTAGCAAATGCCACTGCTCTTGTTTCTAGATACCGCTGCGCTGTCTAGACGCGCAGGCTAGCCTGGGAACGCTTTCTCCCTCCTCTTCCAAGACCCAGAGGCGCTGGAAGCACACAGGCATCTCTTTGGCATTCATCCTTGTACCCTAACTGACAGAAGCCCCAGCAAATACATTCGGCTGTGACGGATACAACTCATGACAGTTACGGGAAACGCACAGTTAGGAGCTGGTGCAACGTAAATCTACTCTGATTCTTCGGCTTGCAGCAAAGATTGCTGAGGCTACCTCTACGTGGCCTCAACAGGTATTTGTTGAAGGTTCAAACTCACGTGGGGCCTCAGCTTCAGGGATGTGGTGAGGTTCCAACGCACCCAGTGCGTGGGTGGGGGCACTCGACTTGGTATCTTCCTTGGCCATTGCCACTCATCTTTCTGGGGGCCTACAGGGTCAGGGCCCTCTTGCCAAACAAAGAGGGAGGTGGCCACAGTGGCTCCTGGGAGCACATGCTCACCGGTACAGGCAGGAGACTTAACTCCATGCCCAGGGCAGCCCTCGGGATGCTGGGGTATTGAGGGAGCCATGTCTTACCTCATCGGTGATCTGGCCTCCAAAGGTCACCCATGTTCCTGGAACGAGACACACAGGTTCAAGTTAGCGAACCTGCCAGGGAGCCAGATTCCCGCTGTGGGTGTTCAGAATTCAGGCTGCAGGGGCCAGTGGGCAGCCACGGGTATGCTACTCTACAATGAGTGTGTCCTCGGTCTGTGTGGACACTTGGCCTTCAGGGCAAGACTCTCTCTCTTGGGGCCACTGGACTGAAGGGACAAAAGGCTCCAGAGTAGGCAGCTGGCCACAGGCCCTGGAGGCATGGGGAGGCAAAGGGGCTCAGAAAATGCTTGCCCTGATTTATGCTAATGTGGCTCCTGTTGCAGGGACAGTACCAGAAATGGCTCCCTGAGAACAAGCAAGGTCATCCTGAGGCTCCTGCTGGGATGGGGCTGGGCGGGTGGGGAGGGACAGTGGAGGATGTGTTGTATACAGCGTGGAGGTGGAGAATGGCGTACTCTCAGAACAGAATTTGTGTGTGGAGAGAGGAAAGAGTGCAAAACCCACTGGCCCTTCAAGAGGGACACTCTCAAGAGTGGAAGTGCAGTCAAGAGTGGAAAGAAATCTCTGTGGTTTGGGGTGGGGGCTGTGAGCAGAGGCCCCAGTGTCCTCTCCCTGCTGTGCCAAGGCTATGTGCATGTCTCCCCCCCGCCCAGTGCCTTGGTAAGCATGCCCCCCTGAATCCTGGGCTCTGGGTGCAGCTACCCCCTGGGGGGTGCTGAGGGTTGGGCCCTCTTGAAGCCTCTGCTCCCTTGGCCACCACTGTGCTCAGGGCACCCCACACTCACCAAGCCCCAGGCAGGAGACCCGCAGGCCGGACTTGCCCAGGTTCCTAGAAAACAGACGGTGGTGTGAGTCCTCAGCTCCAGGCAGGCCCCGCCAGCCCCCGCCCCACTCCCACCCCAGTCCACAAGCGTCCTGAGGCCCTGAAAGGCACTGGGACCTGTGCAGAGATGCCACTACTCCTGGCCCCTATGGTGACATGCCATCTGTCCCCCAACCCACACCAGGGCATGGCCACACTGCTGGTACAGGTCTGCTGGTCACCAACAAGGACAGACAATAATGCACATGAACCTGTCTTGTTTTATGGTTGGAAACACGGCTGATTTCAGCCCTGTGGTACCGTCACTGGCCGCCCCCTCACTGAGAAGCTTCCCCTTCCCTCTTCTCTAGAGGCCACCCTTGATTCTGGCATCCTCTCCCTCTCTGAGATCGGGGTAGAAGATTTTCCCACCTCACTTGGACCACATGGCCTATGGATCTGCTCCCCCACCTCCCGTGGTGGCTGCTGGGTCCCAGCAGGCCAACTCTGGCCTTTGTTACAGCTACAGCCAGCAGCACCAGAGCCTGGTGGCACCAGCTCCTAACAGAGCAGCGTGGCCTAGGGCTGTGTCAAGGGGCCACCAAGGTGTCTGCCTCACGGTGCTGCCCAGAGGCCATGGGAACGGGCCTTGGGCTGTCTTTAGTATCCTCAGGAGGTGGAGGAGGGTAGCAGCCTCTGTTGAGGCCTGGCACATCCATCTGTCCTGACCCAGTCCGGCTGGGAGCCCCAGATTCTTCCACAGCTCTGTGTACAGCACCCTGCATGTCATGATACCATGACTTCCACGGCATGGAGGAGCTGGGATCCCACCCAGGCAGTTGGCGCACGTGCCTCACCCTGGTGGCACCTGCCCTATCCTTTTTTCCGGGGACCCGGGGTGTGATCTACCCAGATGGTGGAGTTGACCCTGGCCAGGTGGCTACAGCTGGGGTCAGACTTCACTTCCCGTGGGATGCTGTGAGAGTTGGGGATCCACGAGAGACTCCGGGGAGAAGCCCAGCCTCCCTGCCAAGGGCATTTCCCTGGGGCCACCACCTTCTGACTTCAGCTGATGCTGTACCCTCAGTTGACTCCCTTCTTTATCCAAGCCTTGTCCCCAGAAAGCGTGTGGGACCACTGCCCCCGACATGGGCCCACTGTGACTTCCACAGCCTCAGTTTCCCTGGTTACGAGACCTCTGGACCTCACCTCTATCATGAGTAGATATAATACTCGTATGCCAGTTTGAAAACAGTTGAATGTGTCATGAAATTGAAGGTAGTTTTAACTGGCCCAGGTTTATTACACAATTTCCCATTAAAGCCAGCTCAGCTGCCAGACTACACTCCACGCGTCCAGAGTCCCCCGAAGGAGAATATATGGGCAGCAGCTTTCTCTTTCAGGAAGGGGAGGCTCAGGCAGAGGCTATGGGCAGAGGCTCTGAAGTCAGAGCTCAAATCCCGGTTCAGCTTTCCTGGATGGATAACCTTGGGCATTTTGTGAAACTGTCTGATGCCTCAGTTGCCATCTGCAGAATGGGCTCGCCATGGTGCCTTTCTTGTGTGGTCCCGGGGCACAGGGCACAGGACACTGCATCATACATGTCTTGTTTCCTAAAGGGGTCGGGGTGGGGGCCAAGGGAGCCACAGTGCAGGACATGGCAGGGTGGATGCTTCCTCACACAACACAATGGACACATCCAATGGGCTTTAGCTACTATTGTGTTCAAAGTAAACCAGTGAAATAACCTAGCAATCCCCTCCGCAATGCTCACGTGTGCCAGCCCAGAGGAACGTGTGTCTGGCTGCTAGAAAGCAGGGCCCAACTGTACCCCTTGTCAGTTCTGCTCAAGCGGGGCCTGTTGAGCAGTTGAGGTCATTTCCCCCCATGCTTGCTAGAAAGAAACTGTGGTGAGAAAGGACAAAGTCGCTTAGAATAAGTCCAGTAAAGGAACGAAAGGACAAAAGGTTCTGATCAGAGGCTCTCAGCTGCTTTGGGGTCATAGACCTCCTGGAGAAACTGATAAAGGCCCTTTCCCTGGAGAAATGCACAGACAGGAATCCCTCAGGGCCTTGTTCTCCATGTCTGGATATCTGCAGACCCCAGGCCCCAGTGGGTGCCTGGTCTAGATAAATCCTGGCCCCCAGGAGCAAGGCAAGACCACTTCCACTAGGGCCCCTGGGGGGCAACGTCCTGACTCGCTCTGTTGAAGGCCTGGTTAGGCACACCCCTCTGGAAACTTCCCTTTCATAAGCACAGAACTCCATGCTGGAAGGGCTTCTTGTCCAGTGGGACAGAGCAGCTGTACCAGCAGACAGGTGAGGAATTGAGCACCAGAGCTGAGCCCACCCGCTGGGCCTAAAGAGCAGAGGCGCCCTTTGCCCACCCATTTGGGGAGGATGGGCCAAAGTGGCCCTGCTTCCTGATTCTTATCCATTCCTGGTTTGATTGGCATGAAGTGGACCCATTTCCCCGAACGGGCTCTGAGTTTCCTCCTGTGCCAGGGTGGGGACCCAGGGCATCTGGCTCCTCAGCTGCCTTTCCACCTACCACCCACAGGAATAATTTAATGAAACTAGGACACCGCATGATACCGCAATTACCCTGCTCAACTTGTTTCCCTGTTAGAATGATGGTATTAGTTCTGCCATCCGCTGCCAGGCCTCGGGAGAAGGAATGAGAAGAGACAGGGCATCTCCAGGCGGGAAGCTCTGTAAAGACGGCTGCTCGGTGGGGGGAGGGGAGACATACAATGCATTTCAGCCTGGTCTGGACCGGGGCAGCTGACACTCGGCCCCTCGAAACTTTCTGGACATGAAAATTGTGTCCTACACATTTCTTCCCCCTAATTAAAACTTGACATAATGATAACATCATCAGTCTTCATTAATTTGCCTCATGCCTCTCTCATGGTCTGGAAAAAATGGCTAATGAGGACACACAGATGTCACCTTTGCCAGAAGAGAGCGCCAACGCCCACCATGCAGCCACCGAAGACGTCCCGCCCCTAGATGCTGCGCTCCAGACCTCGTGCAGGGCCAGGGCTCTAGGAAATCACCCACCCTTTTAAAAAGAGTTCTACTCTTTTCAGTCATCTGGGCGGAGGACAAAATTCCTGATCAAGCGAAAGGAGAACAACATGGCTGCTGTGGGCTGGCTTGAGGGATGAGTAAGAGCCCACCTGTCTGCTGGTGCCTCTCGGGGCAGCGGGTCTGTCCCAGCCCACACTCCAGGCCCCCTAAGGTCAGGCCCGGGCGTCCATGTCTTTACCTTCCAGCTGGAGCTGGGGACCAGGGAGTGTTGCTTTAGGACGATGTTGGGGTCTAATGTGGGGGTGAGTAGCCCAGGCCCTGGGGTCAGACCCTTGAGATTAACTGCTGGCTCCTCCCTTGCTTACCGACTCTGCCTCCCCCTGCCTTGCACCCAGCGCCTCGGGGGGCCTCTGGGAGAGCAGAGCGCTGGCAGGCTATGTCGTGTTGCTGGTAGCTGTGCCTGGAGCTGCTGCTGGGGAGGGCCAGTCTCCTAGGGAGGTGGTCAGAGTCGGGGGTGGGAGGTGGGGTCAGGTTCCACCCTGTACCCCAGCTGTGGCCCTGGGATAGTCACTGTGGAACAATTTGTGAGCAGGATAGGAGAGGTGCTGGGCAAGGACAACTGACGGGGCGTGCTTTGGATTCCGAGTCCCATTTCAGCTATTAAGAAATCACCCATCGTCCTACCTACAGACATCTGAACTGGCCTTCTTCCCCCACGGCACCAAGGAGAGCTCCCTGGGCCCTGCCAGGTGTAAGGCTCTGCATGCTCCCCTGGCGGGGTGGGGGGAGCCCACAGTCAGAGAGTGCTGGGGCTGGAATTGAACCCAGACTGCAAACATACCGGCCCAATGAACAGTGCTCTTCACTGGACGGCTGGCCTTCCCTGCCTCAGGCGTGCACGTCTGTATGTACACACATACACACATAGGCACACACATGGTCACCCTGAGCACTTGTGATAACTCTTTGATAACTACTCCTCAGGGAACCTTGTGGGGGGACTGCATTAATAGTCACAATTTCCATTTACATAATGCTTTATATGATTAGAAGTAATCTCACTTGTATTATCAATTCCCCCTTTGATGCTCCTAGGATTGACTTAAGAGGTGCAGCCTGTAACAGGCATCTAAACTAAAAAAAAACCATATATATATAATATATATATATATATACACACACACACACACACACACACACATATACACACACATATTCTGTTCATATCTAGCTTTTGATGCCTCCTTAAAAGAAGATGTAAACCCCCATACCTTCTAGAGTAGAAAATTTCATTCTGAATTATCTTTGCTAAATTTACTGGATGGGACCCAAAGCCTTTACCCCTGAGGTTCTTTAAAGGATATCAAACTTCTGGCCAGGCGTGGAGGCTCATGCCTGTAATCCCAGCCCTCTGGGAGGCCAAGGCAGGTGGATGGCTTGAGCTCAAGAGTTCAAGATCAACCTGAGCAAGGGTGAGACCCTGTCCCTAAAAAAAAATAGCCAGGCATTGGGTGTGTAGCTGGTGTTGGTGCCAATTTGGGAAGTGTTAAGAGACAGCATCCTGATAACTCATGTGCAGCTGGACCTCTCCAAAACCGGAGCTTCCATCCTGGCTCAGCCCCTATCTGGCTCAAGGCTCTGGGACTGTACGTCGGGAGGGTGCAAAGGACGAGTGTGGGGGCAGGGCCCCCAACTTTCTCTCATCAGGTCTACGGCCCCTCTGGGCCTCCTGGGATAGGATGAACTGCCAAGTCTGACAAACAGGAATTTGCGGGTTATCTGGGCTCTCAAAGGTGGGCCGGTGGGGAGGACAGCCCCCGCCCACAAACCATCTGCCCCTCGTACCTATATTTCATCCCGTGCTGCTTCATGCTGACGTCACCGGTGCACGGGAGGCCCTGCACTGACAGCTGTCCCAGACTCCGGGCCACCATGGCCACGGCGCGAAATCGCCCACGGGAGCCCAGGCTGGGGCTGCTGGCCGCTGGCCGGCCCAGCCGCTCCTCGGGGCCCCGGCCCTTGAGGCTGTGCTCCGAGCACACGAAGGACACCTGCATGCCGGCCCTGGTCAGCCCCTGGCTGCGGCCCTGCCTCCTGGGCTCAGAGTTACCTGTCCTCTAGAAACTCTTTTCCCTCTGGGACAAGACTTTATCCCAGGAGGTGAGAAGGCTGTGCTCCTTCAGGAGGAAGGATTTCTGAAGGCAACGGCAAAGAAAAAGGCTGTGCAGTCTCCAAGGGAAGGAACCAGATTTCCAGGACTGTGCAAGGAAGACCTTATCATGGGGGGAGTCATATCTCTTTTATCTCCGTGGGTCCTTCCTTTGTCTGTGCCCTGGTCCAGCTCTGGATGCCCAGGTCCCCAGCCCAGTAGTCTCCAAAAGTGCCTGGCAGGGCTGGGCAGTCAGCTGTTCCCGATGAGCAAGATCGCTGCCTCTGCCGGAGAGGGGAGGGCTCCCTCCAGTGTGATCTCGTCCTTGTCCTCGTGGTTCATGCAGCCAGGGGGGCTGAGCAGGGTCGCTGTGACTCTCTCCTGGGGCAGTGATGTGGCAGGCGGGAGAGCAGCTGCTTTCTCAGGCCTCCAGAGGCTCTCAGTGGGGGCCTGGCACCGGCTCCGCTCTGCGCGCTGGGGCAGCTGCAGCTCCCACCGAGTCGATTAGGCGAGCAGGGCGAGGCTCAGGCAGCGTCCGGCCATTCATTATTAATGAAGAAGGAGACACAGGCCTCCTGCCCTGGCCATCCCCCGAGGCGTCACTGGCTGCTCCAGGCTGACAGCTGCTGGGCCAGGACCAGCCCAGAGGCAGGCAGGCGCTGCAGCCAGGGTGGACAGCAGAGCCTGTGGCATCCAGCTCCCGCCAGAGTCTGCCCAAGTGAGTTTCCAGCTGCACCTGCTCCTGGTTCTTGTATAAGAGAGCAAGTCCTTGGGGGCTCAGCACAAGCAGCCAAATCACCAGAAATGTGGAGAAGAGACCACGCATCTTGGCAAGAATGCTGCAGATGGCCCAAGGAAAGAAACCTTTGAACAGTACTTAGTTGACAGCTGGTGCTCAGTAAATTCTCTGCAATGAAGGAGTGAAGCCCCTCCCCCACGGGGCCCCATCCTCAGTGTCTGGAGGGGCTGGCTCTGCCCTCTGACCCCTCAACCCTGCAGGGTGGGGCCTGGTTAAAGCTGCCTCCCAGGTCACCTCTTGTCCTGTGGGAGGGGCTGAGAAAGAGCAGTGGGTGACGGAGTCTGGCTGCCGCCCTGCTGCTGCTATTGCTGTGCTGTGTGATCGTAGGTGGGAGTCCTGCCCTCCGTGGGCCTGTGGGCCTCCACTGACAAAATGAAGGGTGTGACCCACAGAGCTGCTCCATCCGTCCCAGCTCAGCTCTATGGGGACCTTCATACCCACGGCTGTCCACCCTCTGCTCCCGACATAGCCCAGAAAAGATGTCCATAATCCACTGCCCTGCCTTTTGCCACAGAAGTTAAAAGTTGAGAATAAGCCTTGCTCCAATCCAGTCTCCTGAAGTCCTTCTCCCTGAAGGTCAGTGTCACCCTTGTATCCTCTCCACCAGCCTGGACCTGACTTGGGAGCAGGAGTCAGACCCTGAGGGTGGAACCTGGGCCTGGAGACAGAGGTCCGGGAGGGCAGAGCTGATGCTTTTGCCAAGGACACCCTGACAGATCATGGATGCCACCTCCAGAGGCCAGTGAGGGCCTCTCACCCCCGCCCGTGGGCCCAGCTCTACCTTCCTCCTGCCAGCTGCCCACTTAAGCAACAGGAATGGCTGGCCTGGGCCCCTGTGCTCCAGGCAGGCTGATGCCCTTCCCAAGCCTCTCGGGTGAGGGCAGGGCTGACCTCATGAGCTGACTGAGCCCCACCTTGAGGCTGGACAGCAGGACTCAAGGACGATAGGAGTTCACAGGTCTGCGGAGGAGGCCACAGATAGTAAAGATTCTGCCTTTGGTCTCCTCCTGGAGCTCAGGGAAGTTTTAGCCCCTGACACTTCTCTCTGCTTGTGGGCTCTTTATATGGTGTGAACAGGAGAAGGTCTTAGCATCCCAACTTCCCGGAATATGCAAGGCCAGAGCCAAAATGGAACTCGCTCAGACTATATCACAGAATCTTTAAATATCAAACCTTTTTATAAAGAGGATTACATGTATCTGTTCAAAGAGCATTTGAGCACCTACTGTGTGCCTGTTGTGGAGGTATCTGCTCTCATCCTGTCCACTGTCCAGAGCAGGGTCACTCAGCCTCTGATCAGGGGTGGCTGGATATCACAAAGGCAGAGTCCTAGGCCCCACCTGGGCCCAGGCAAGCGATGGCTCTGGGTCTGAGCCAGCGAGGTCATGCCTTTACCAAGAGCTCCGAGTGATGTGCCCATGCTGGCCTAATGAGAGGTGCAAGTCCTCCACTTACTTCCTCACACATACCCCTGTGCCCTGGCAAGTCCCCGGATCCCATCAGGGCTGCTCCTGCTCCCATCTCACTGCTCCCAAGGGACTGCTCCTAACCAGATGGGTTGCTTTCAGCAACACCGAGTTAAGTGAGATTCACAAGACTCTTAGTCACCGCAGTGTAAAATGTCACTGGCCTCACCACGTGATCCAGCAATTTCCCTGCTGGGTATGTACCCAAAGAACTGAAAACATCCAAAGACCCGGTCACAAACATCCACAGTGGCCCCATTCACAACAACCACAGTGGGAACAGCCCAAATGCCCATCCACTGACAAGTGGATGGACAAACTGTGGTACAGACATGAAATAAAAGGTCACTCAGCCACAAAAAGGAACAAAGTTCTGACAACACGCTATAACGTGCATGAGTCTTGAAAACACAGTGCACCATATGATTCCACTGACACGAAATACCCAGAATAGGTAAATTCACAAACATAGAGGACACTGCTGGTTGCCAGGGGAGGGGCGGGGGGAGTGGTAGGTAAAGGGTATGGGGTTTCTTTTCAGGGGTGATGAAAATGTTTTAACAGCAATTGTGGCAATTTTTGCACAAACCTGTGAATACACTAAAACTACTGAATTGGATTCTTTCCCCTCGTTTCCTTCTTTCATTTTGAGACAGTGTCACTCTGTTGCCCTGGGTTTCAATTTTTAGTACAGACGGGGCCTTGTTCTTGCTCAGGCTGGTCTCTAACTCCTGAGCTCAAGCCATCCACCTGCCACGGCCTCTCAGAATGCTGGGATTCCAGCGGTGAGTCACACCTGAATTGATTTCTTTAAACAGGAAAATTGTATGGCATGTGAATTGCAGTTCATTAAAGCTGTCACCCCAAATGCCACCTGCCTTAAAAGCCTCTGGTCTTCTGCTGTTCCCTGTGGGGGTGCCCTCCCTGACCCTGTCTCTGACCTCCTTCATCTGACAGCAGCTCAGATAGCACATGTCGGGGAAAGCCAGTCCCCCAACACAAGCAGCTCCTCCCTTCTCCCTGTACCCCTGACCACTCTTTTCCTAGCGATACCAAGGGGGTGGGATCCGTTTGCTGGTGGTCCCAGCACAATGTCAGCTGCCCAGTAGCCTTTCAATCAATACTGGATCAATGAGCCAAGGTGAGACTAACTTATACCAAGGGATGTGATCAGCTGCTGGACAGATGTGAGCGGGAGCTCAATAAAGGGTATAAATTTTGGGGACACTGAACTTCTCCTAAGCAAGCAGTAATTTTCCCTCTTGACTGGGAACTCTGACTGAAACATGCAGTCCTCCCGAGTCATTGTGCCTGGGCACTTGCTGGGGGAATTTGCTGTGTTATTTTTTACTATCCATCTATTTTACTAAACTACTCTTACTTTCCATTTTCCCTTATCTGCTATTACTTATTTAAAAAATTTCATTGTAGCAGATTAAAGTTTGAAGTTTCCTATAATCCTTTTTGGAATTGGGTAGATGTGGGGGAGAGGCAATTTTTAAAAAGAGCTCATTGTAATTTGGTGTGAGGCATGCTACGTTGTAATCTCTGAAAATGGGTGGTGCATATATGATAACTCTGTATTGGGGGCATCACCCAGGAGTGGCTTCGTTCCCCAGAGGACCCTGAGCAATGTGCGGAGACGCTGTTGGTGTCACAACTGAGTGGAGGGTGCTCCTAGCAGCAGGTAGGGGTGGGGGCTGCCCCACAGCAGAGAATTATCCGGTCCAAATGTCAGCTCTGTACTAATCAGAATCCTGGGTCATCTCTCCTCAATGGCATTCTTCCATCCACACTCAGGAGACAGTCCTTGGGAAGCATGGAGGGGGCCTTCCCAGCCCAAACAACCAGCCCCAGCAGGTGTCCCTTGGCATTTAAACCTCCCCCATCCAGGAAGGAGATGCCCTGCATAGCAGGAAGCTGCCGAGGCCTCAGGCCTGGAGCAGTTTTCGAGGCAGCTTTTCAAAGCATGGCCTCCCCTAGCTCCTTTGGGAGTGAGCCCCAAAGTGTATCCCAGCTGGCCGTGCTGAATGGAGCATGGTTTGTACTCAAGGGTGACTTCCTGCCTGAGGAGGTAAGCGGGTGCTGGCCCAATGGAGCAGTGGTTTCTCAGAGCGAAGGGCGGCAGGCCTGTGGCCTTCCTGGAGGATGGGCCAACCAGACCCTTCAGGGACTGTGGCTGTGAAACAAGGGTCCCCAGGATGGGCCTGAGCCAGCTCTGCAAGAAGGCCTGTGTTCATAGCCACATCTGTGAGCAGAAGAGGGAGTTAGCAGCTGGGAAAGACTCCTGGGGTTGATTCCTCCTGCTGAGCAGAGAAGCCTGAGGGTGGAGGCCAGGGAACCTATGGGGCAGGCTCTGTGTCTGGGTAAGGCAACCCGCTGGCCTCCTGGGCAGTCACATAGGGGAAGGCCGGATATGGTGGGAAGGGAGAGCTTGGTGGGATGTGTGCACACCTGGGGGCCTTGCCAAGAGCTCCTGTCCCCTCAGTGGGGCTCCTTATGTGGTTGGGCCGGGAGGGCTGTGCAGGAAGCCACAGGCGATGCTGGGACAAGGTCACCTTCAGTCACACTGCCTGTGTTCCCCTCCTCTTGCTCTCTAGGAGCCCCCGCTCAACAGCCTCCCGACTCTATAGGCCCTAAAAGGGGAGAAAGGTGAACTGGCCCCAAGTGGCAGGTTTTGCCTCTGCTGCTGCCATTTACAGCGCAGCTGTGCCCCCCCCCCCCAGTGGGCGCGTCTCAACCCTCTTCTATTTTCATCCTCAGACGTGTCCTTTGAGGCACAGTGAGGTCACCGCAGCGATGACCACAGCGGTCACCACAGCGATTGCCATGGCACCCACCACAGTGGTCACCACAGGGCTCGCCACAGTGGTCAGCACAGCGCAATGCATAGACAGTGTTTTCTGTCCTTGCCCAGCCAGGGGGGCTTCCCGGGGCAGATGACCCAGACCTGGGTCTGTACTGTTGACAGGTGTGCCCAGGCTGTGCATGGCAGCTCACACTTGTAACCTCAAGCTTTGGGAGGCTGAATGGGAAGGATTGCTAGAGGCTGGGAGTTTACAAGAGGCCCGGGCAACTTAGATCCCATCTCAAAAAAAATTTTTTTTTAAATTAGCTGGGCATGGCAATGCATACCTATAGTCCCAGCTACTTGGGAAGCTGAGATGGGAGGTTTGCTTGAGCCCCAGAGGTTAAGGTTACAATGAGCTGTGATCATACCACTTACTCTCACCTGGGCAACAGAGTGAGCCCTGCCTCGAAAACAAAAACAAAGACAGGTGAGCCCTGTGAGCCTGAGGCCAGGCCAAGGTGGGAAACGCTGGGCAATGCAGAAGCAGGTTGCTGGCGGCGTGACGGGCTCGGTCCCCCACCTCTCCTCGCAGCAGTAGGGGAACCGGGGCTAGAGAGGTCTGGGGACCTGCAGAGATATGGCTGTCTCCTGGCCTGGGGTGCCCAGGAAGGCCCCCCTGTGGAGCCTGCTGCCAGCACTGACGCAGGCCACCAGCAGCTGCCAGCCACGGTCCTGGATGGGCCTTCATGGAGCCCGCCAGCTTCCTCCCAGGCCCTGTGCACGACGCGGCAACTCTTCCAGGTCTGGTTGCCCTCCTCTGCCTGTCCCTTCCAAGTCCCTCCCATCCACACGGCATTTCCAAGTATGACTCTGCACTGATGAGACTCCGAGACTGACGGGAAGGGCCCAGACACCTGCGCAATTACAGGAGGGAGGGGAAGGGCCCATTATTATTGCCCACAAGAGCCAAGCTTTGAGTCGTCTACCTTATCTAGTCTGCAGGACAATTCTGTGGGGTAGTGACTGCGGTCTCTACTTTCCAGATGAGGAAACTGAGTCACAGAGAGGCCAGGAGACTTGTCTAAGGTCACACAGGCAGCTGGTATGGGGCGGCAGGTTCCTCCCAGGACACTAAATAATGTCCTTGCAGACTCAAGGTGTTGAGTCAGCCCTTGGGGCCTGTGGTAGCTTGGAATTCTGGTAGGGTCCTAACACCTGGTGCCTATGAACGTGACCTTATTTGGAAATAGAGACTTTGCAGGTGTGATCAAGTTAAGAGAAGATTGTACTGGATCAGGTTGGTCCTATCCAAGGACTGGTATCCTCATTAAGAGAGAGATGTGGGGACAGGTAGCCACAGGGGGAAAATGGCCGTGTGAAGATGGAGAGACAGGGTGACGTAATCTAAGGGACACTGAGGACTGCTGGCCACCACCAGAAGCTGGAGGAGGCTGGGGGGGCTCCTCCCCAAGAGCCTACGGAGGGAACACAGCTCGCTGACACCAGGAGTTTTGACTTGCAGCTTCCAGAACTGTGAGAGAGTAAGTTTCTGCTGTTTTAAACCATGCCCGGGCTCGGCTGACTCCTGGCTGCCTAGAGCAGCGAGTATCTCGAGGCAGTATCTTTTTTATAATAATATTTAAGACCAAGTTTAACTGAGTCACACTGTAGTCCCAGTCAGAAGATGTAACCATAGAGTGGCATTTATCTGGGATCTGTAATAACGGGGGCAGGAGTCACGGCGCCCCCACACCCCCCCCCCAGTCTGGGTGCAGCAGGATGAACCATGCCAGAGAGGGAACTGCCTGAGGCTGGAGTGTGAGGAAGCAAGTTTTCCCCAGGGTTTTCCCCAAGGTGTCTCCAGACACGGAAGGGACATTTCCTCTGGGCATCAGGCAAATGTGTTAGTTTCCTGGGGATGTCAGAACAAAGAACCCCAAACTGGGTGGCTTAAAACAACAGAAACTTGTCCTCCCACAGTCTGGGGGCTGGAAGTCTGAGCTCCAGGCTTTGGCAGGGCCGTGCTCCCTCCAAAGGCTGTCCTGAAAGTCCTTTCTTGCCTATTCCAGCTTCTGGGGGCTCATGGGAAACTTCAGCCTTTCTTGGATCTTAGATGCCTCACCCCACTCTCTGCCTCCACTCCCATGAGTTTTTTTGGTTTTAGTTTTAGAGACAGTATCTCACTCTATCACCCAGGCTGGAGTGCAGTGGCAGGATCGTAGCTCACTGCAACCTTGAACTTCTGGGCTTAAGTGATCCCTCAGCCTCTGACTCCTAAGTAGCTGGGACTATCAGTGTAAACCACCATGCTCAGCTAATTTTTTTTTAATTGGTACAGATGGGGTCTTACTGCATTGCCCAGGCTGGTCTCAAACTCCTGGCCTCAAGCACTCTGCATGCTCCAGCCTCCCGAAGTGCTGGAATTACAGGTGTGAGCCACCCTAATCCAGATGACCTCACCTTACCTTGACTAATTACATCTGCAAAGACCCTTATTTCTACATAAGGGCACATTCTGAGGTCAGGGTGCACATGGATTTTAGGAGGATACCTACCTCCATCATAGATCCTATCTATGCTGGGGGAGGTGGGGGTCTCCCAGAGTTTGGAGGACAAGGTGCAGTCCCTTCCTGCCTCCTCCCAGGTGCCGTCCACCATCCTCACCCCAGCCGGCCACCAGGGCCCTCTCTCATCTCCTCTGACATACCCGCTGCTCCTTCGCCTGGAAGGTTCTTTCCCACATATTCTGATGGTGCCTCTCTCAGAGGTTCTGTCTCAGCTTCCCTGCCACCCTGGTCCCTCTCTGTCGCCTTGCTCTGCTACACAGCTGCGGCTACTAGAAGGTGTTTACTTGATTGTTTGCCTTTCCTCTACCTCCCCCACCAGGATGCAGCTGCCTTGAGGGTGGGGCCTTCTGATCCTGTCTGTGCCTCTCCAGGATGGCGCCCAGGGCCTGCTGCCAAGGCGGCACTCAGCAAACACTTGCTGAATCCAGGAAAGGTATCAGTGACCACCCCCAAAGGCACAGAGCCTCCCTCCTGAGAAATTTCCATCAGCATTAGGAGTATTAGGACTTCCAGTTATGGCCAAACTGGCCGATCCTTTGTCCTTCCCTTAGAGCTGTGTTGAGAATACAAAGCCTTAAAAACTCTGCCATCTAATGGACTCACAGCAGAAGTGTTTCGTTTCTTTAAACACAGCCGCATGTTCAATGGGCAGAAGGGCCAGATTCGTTGTGGACCTGAACACACCTGAACGTTCCTGGCCTCCACTCCGCTCTGGAGAGCAGCCAAATAGCCCCAGGGACTGTCTCAGATGGACGTCAAGGATGAAATACAGGACACCCAGTTAAATTTGAACTTCACAGAAACAGAATCACTTTTTAGTATAACGATGTCCCAAATATTGCTTGAGACTTAAGTATAGATAGAAATTATTTGTTGTTTATCTGAAATTCAAATTGAACTGGGCAGGTTGTATTTTCATTTGCTGGGTTTAGCAAATAAAATCCTGACACGGATTGTGGGGAAGGGTCCCCTTTGGCTCTGACAAGGGTTGTCCCTGGCAGGCCCAGGAAATAACGCTGCAAAGTTGCCATCTATAGGCATGTATAAACAAAAGCGCCAGGCAGCTCTCTAGCCCTGGGGTCACTTTCTAAGACTTTCTGAGGACAAAGTTGGCAGCTGGAGCGCTGTCCCAGGTGCTGAACCCGAAGAGGCGTGGACTTGACAGAAAGAACGTCGTTTTGAGGTTCCAAGAAAATTTAGACCTACAAGCATACCATTGAGGGGACACATGGGACATTTAATTCAAAGCCTTTGCTATCATAGTTACAGTTTGATGAATCAATTCAGAGGCCACTTACTAAAACCAACTCTCACAGGGACAGACCGATTTGAGGACATGAGGGAGGGGAGTGCTTCTTTGTCCCCAAGTTTCTGTTCCTGCTGCCAGATGGATTTGTTGTTAGAGATGTGGAATTAAGACATCTTCACTAACTCATGTCTGTCAACCCCTAGTAACTGATGGTTCCCAATGAAGCTGTAAGAGATGCAGGCAACTGCACTAGACGGCCTCTTCTACAAAGTTCCCTCCAGAAACTACAAACGTACCCAACTCTCAATGGTGCTTATCTTTTGGACAGGAGAGGGCTGTAGAAGACTTTTGTTTTCTTCTTTTATACATTTTGTGGGCTGACCTTGGACTTCCCACACCACCCCCCTGCCCAGCCCTTACCGATATTTCATGCCTGTGCGCTGTGCGGTGCAGCCGTCCAGGGAGAGGCCGTGCATGCGGAGGAAGCTCTCCATGTTCCTGGCCTGGGCGGCCGCCCGCACCTCCCGCAGCCTCTGCAGTTCCAGCGTGTCCGTCTGGCGGACGGGGTGCAGGGCCCAGTCAGAGTGGCACCTGCTGCTCACGCTCCGCAGGCTCTCGCTGTAGGTCATGGACAGCATGGTGCTGCCTGCCCCCAGAGCTGCCGCTGTCCACACAGTGACTGTTAGAGAGTGTGCCGGCACTCCAGTGCCCCAGGCTGCCCTGCTGGCCCCAGGGCAGGGGGCGGCTGCAGCCAAATACCCTCCAACTAGAGTTGCCGCTAACGGGTCTTGGCGCCTGGGAAAGGAACCTGGCCCTGGATGTGAATGTTTTTGGCTGGAGAGCTCCAGTCCTTGAGTGGCGTGTGCTGGGGACGTTGGCTAAGCCACCCCCCTTGGCCCCCTGCATTGGCAGGACAAGCACAGGCAGAGCCACATTCCAGGCGGGGCACCACCCCTGAGGCATCCAAGTGAGAACGGAGCACGGAACACATGCTGAGCTGGAGCCCCCCAGTTGCTGTTCGATAGAGGTGACTGAGGTGCCACATCACAATGCTCAGGGTAAAAACGGGCCTGGAGAAGGCGCACAAGCCTCTGAAAAAGCAAACCCTACTGCAAAGCCAGGGAGATGCCTCACCCCCATGCACGGGGGCCCCACCCCAGGAAGGCCCTGATTGTTCATGGCCTTGTAAAGGGCAAGGGCCATCCACACAGCATGGTCCCTGCTTGTTACAGCACCAGGGCGCCTGCGAGATCTTTAGGGTTCATGCTTTTAGCGATGGAAAGACTGAGCAGAGTGCATATAACGAGGCGGAGGTGGAGGCAGCCTGGGAAACAGGGCTAGCTGGGGACTCTCAGCTGCTGTGTTAAGAACCATTGCTAAAGAGCCACCCGAAATGAGGAAAAGCATACAGCGATGTGATGTTTAGCAAGGGACTGGTCACATGAATGACAGTCCATCTGTGCAACGGAAATTTGTGTCACTATCAAGAAGGAGGCTGAGGCCTGAGATATAGTGATCAGTTACAAAAAGTGTCCAGATACCACCACTGGGGTTAATTCACACGCCTAAAAGTGAGCAGTGAGGGCAGCATCGTGGCTGTGTATCTGTGCCCTGTGCATCCGTGACTGGACCACAAGGACACAGTGGCAGGCACAGGGCAAAGGAATCCACAGTTCAGCAGCCCCCACCCTACCTGACCGAATCCTCTGCCTTGGCCCTGCATCATCTGGCACGCCCTGGCATGGTCTCCAGGGAGAGAGTACAGACCACTTCAGCTGGGTCGGCAGCAGAGAGGGATCCTGGCCTGGCTCTAGGAGCTGGGAGGCAACCAGCACTGTCCCCATCTTCTGTCCCAGGAGAGAACAAGTTTGATTATCCTTGGCAAGGAGCTGAGCCCTAAAGTGGTGGGGATACCCTGGCATGGACAGCCCACCTTCCTGGAGAATCATTCTGGAGCCAGAAGAGGGGCTTGAACTTCAGGATGAGATTTGATTTAGAAAATGGGGTCCAGAACACCTGTTGGAAACTGCCTGGGATCCCTTCTCCCTGTCTGCCGGCTGCCGCCCCCCTCACACACATCAAGCAGTTTCCGGGACCAGCCCTGTGCAGGTGTGTGAAGACCTGGCCTCACTTCCTAGGGATGGGGCTGCCGCTGTAGGCTCTTCCCGAAAAGCAGGACCTGCCTCAGACTTGCATGTTCCTGCCAGACCCAGCCAGGCTGAGATCAATAGCCATTAGCTTTCAAAACATTATTCACAAAAGCAGCCCCACTCTGGTCAGGTTCGGAAAATATAGCCAAGGCCCTGGGGCAGGACGGCAGTGTGGCTTAGTGCCCGGGTCACAGCATGACCCAGGCAGGCACCCTGACTGCTCCCAGCCTCCCTCTCCATGTCTGGGAAGTGGGTGGGCACAGTTCTGTGGCACCAGGCTGCCGCGGGCACCTGGGCAGGAGCTGGTGATGTGGGCAGGAGCACACCTCTTGGGAGGGGGCATGAGATATGGCATCACTTATGATAAATGGAGAGAAAAATGCACATCGCAGGCAGTGTGGACCTCTCTGAGAGGGGACATGGCCATGGGCTGGAGCGAGACAAGTGAGCCATGCAGATGCCGGCTATCACTAGAGAACGTTTGCTAGGATAAACACAGAGGTTAATAATGGTCCCTTCTCGCACAGAACACACACATTCCTGACAAGATGGGTGCAGGGCAGAGTCTGGGGCCCCAGGTGGGAAAGCGAAAGGGAGTAGGTAAGAACAGGTCTTGGTGAGCCCCCAGCTGGGTGGCCAGGATCTGAATGGCCAATGGGTATTGGTCCCTTTCCTTGCAGCTCATCTCACGGCCTTGGGTGGGGTCTCCTGCAGCATGGAGGGAGCCCAAGACCTCTTTCTCAGACTGTGTCCCCGTGGTGTAGGGCCAGGGGACTCTCAGGCAGAGAAGGGGGAGTGGGTAAGCATGGTGGTTCCTGGACCGGGTGGGAGGGTGAGGCCCAGAGGCCTAGTGCCATGAAGTGTCCACCGCCATGCACAGCAGGGACCCCTGCAGACTTGAGGGAACATGACCCTGGGAGGGAGGAAGGATGGTGTGTCTGAAGGCAGAGGGGTCTTTGATAGTCACCTGCTCTGTCCCAGGATTGTCCAGGGGCAGAAGAGATCAAAGTCCAGCTCCCCCTTGCACCTTCATCTTGGGCTCCTTTCCAAAGGTGACCATAGCAGGGTCAGGTCCATGGTTGAGGGGCTCCAGGTACGGTACTGCTGGGGCTCCTGCCTTGGGTTCCCTGCATCTCCTGAGCTCAAATGCATAGTGACCTTGACCTCGGATTTGAAATATCCCAGATCCCAGCTGCTTTCTAGAGTGAGGTTCTCTGTGCCCTGACACCCCACCACCACCTCAGTCTCCTGAAAAATGAGCCCCCTCCTCAATAGCCATCACTAATTATGTGGTGCTTACAAGTTCTGTCCTGGGCCAGGGCCTGCCTTTTGCAAATCTATTCTTGTAGTCTGGGGGGCTCGGGGGAATTCACGTGCATTAACACCGTGGCATGGAAATAGGAAACAAAGACATTAGCCTCATTAAGTCAGCAGACACCGCTACCTCCCTGAAGAGGCTTCTACCTGGAGTTTCTGAATGCAGTCTGCTCACTGAAAGCCAACGGAGCGCAAATCATGAGACCCAGAAGGAGTCCTGAACACCTCTTCCTGACGATGACATCTGTCTACATGTCAGAGACACCAGCCAAAGTTCTTGAAAGCGGAAATGGAGGGGAAGGTTTTACCATTCCAGGGCACAGCTCTACAACACACCACATGGCATCAGCACAGAACCAAAATGATTTTTGCTCAGGGACAGTCAGCAAACCAAGGCCCAAACACAAGCAGCCCCGGCTCCCCCAGGCAAGTGCTTCCTGGACAGAGTTTTCGGGCAGCGACCACACCTCCCTGACAGCTCTCGGCAAAATGCAAAAATGCTGAATCGCAATCAATGGTGAACCCGCGTCTGTGCAGACAGGGAAACAGCCAGCCCGTGGCACCGTCTGGGGACAAGCAGGCTCAGGCTGGAGGAAACCCACCCACCCCATCCTCCCGGCACAGTCATCTCAAGTTTACCCAGGGCGGCTCTGTCTTGAGGCTCAATGCTTTGAAAAACTGCAGAGGCTCTAATTCCAGATCAGCCGAAAGCATCCACCAAATATTGTCCTCTCTGTTGTTTTAGTTCCTGGGGATGCCTGCCCCAGGTGGCATCCCCCTAAGAAGGTTCCTGGGGCTGAAGGGACAACTCACCTGCCTCCCTGGGTGTCTCTTGGTAATAAGGCCACAGTCTGGTTTATTAGGGATCACCAGGCGCTCTACGGACCTGGTGCGGCTTTTTCATTAGGGAGTGTCGCCACTGGACGTCAGAAGCAATTGGTGGATGAGCTGAGTCCCACCACGGAGGAGTTTGGAGGCGGCGAGTCCATTAGCTCTATTAGGGTGTTTTCATCTCAGCGAAGGAGGCTGAATTATTCACGAGCGCCTCTTCCTCTAAAGGCTCGGGAAGTGCAGTTCCACAGCGCAGCCTGGCAAGGCCAACGCCGGGCATGGAGGGTGGGATGCAGCCCCAGGTGGGGGGCCTGCTGGTCCTTTGAGCCCTTCCCCATTGCCTCCTCTGCCCCTGTGTGCCAGACACATCGCCCTGGGAACTACAGGAGGGAAGTGGCTGGCCTTGCCATTTATTATTTGAGTGGGGACAGAGCTTGCAGCCCCTGAGGCCCCCAGTTCTAAACTGTGCCTACAGCGGGGCAGCCAGATACCTATTCAGGGCCTGCTGCCCACAGCAAAGGGGGACTAGAGAGGCCTCCCCTCAGCACACACACATTCTCCTCATCCCCTCAGCACAGCTGTGCCCCTGATCAGCATATCCTGGACTGCCAGGACCTGTAAATGGCAGGACCACACTGCCACTCCCTCCAGGCTGGGCGCAGCACAGGTCCTGGTCTGGGGTTTGGGAAACGCTCTGAGACGGCACCAAACCAGGCTGTGCTCGGGGGACAGGCTGAATGCTGAGCCCCAGCCCCAGGGTTGTGACCTCTAAGGGACTGTGTGTCATTCCAGGATGCCAAAAAAAAAAAAAAAAAGGTCTCATTGTGACATTATCTTCCAACTAGGAAAGTGCACCAGTGCATGTGGGATTTTGGATGGAGGCGGAGTTGTCTATCCTGTGACAATTGTGTGTCGGCTGCCACTGGGGGAGGAGGGCGGCACAGGAAATTGGTGCCCCAGACATGGAGAAGAAGGTAAGGGAAATGGGAGCCAAGAGAGGACCTGGGGTCAGGGGGTGCCTGGCACTGGGCTGCTACCCAGGCAGGCTTCCGCAAGTGACCTAGGATGGCTTTACCCCAATGACATGAGCCTGCTCTGTCAGCTCACCTCTCTGTACCCCTCGTCCAGCGCCCCAAGCCTCACTGCCCGTGAGACTAATGTGGTCTGCATGGAACCCCTTCCCCCAGGGCACTGTTCCCGTCTGTCTTGCTCTGCAACTCAGCACCTGCCCCAGAGTGGCTGAGCCCATGGACATGGCCCTGCAGTTTGGCCTCACTACACTCAGGTCCCCCCACCCCTGTCTTGCTCCCTGCTACCAGGCTTCCTCACTACTACAAGGCTCTGACCCCTGCCCTGCCTCTATACCATAAGGCTCCCCAGTGCCCCATGAAGCCCTTGCACTTGGCATCCAAGGCCTTCTCTGACCTGACCCTAATCTACCTCTCACGCCCTCCGTCATATCCCTCATGGCTCAGTCTGAGTAGCTGCCACTTCCTGCTTTCTGGTACACCTCCAAGTTGTGGTTTAGGCTCCTACTGGAACGTAGGAGCACTGGAACCTGGAACACTCCTGCTGGAATGTTCTTCCCAATCTCTGTGTTGAAGCCTGCAAGGTCCAGCTCAAAGACCCCCTGTGCCTTCTGCACGAGCCTTCTCGCTCTCCCAGCCGGCTGTGGCCGCCCCTCATCAGAACTCGAGCAGCTCTTCGGGCTTCTCCTGTGATATGCTTTGCCTCCTAGATACTGTCAGTGTTATTCAGGGTCTGGAGTCGCTCACCTCTCTCTGTATCCATGACCTTTGCCCTGACTTTGTAGTTCTTCCCACTGGTAAGGGGAATATATTTTCGTGCCCCTTGACTTTGTGCTAGTTCATGAGATTTGCTTTGGCTAAAAGCACGTGAGCAGAGGTGATGGCGTTCTGGTCCCAACCACAGGTCTTAGGAGGCTTTGCATGCTTCTGTTCTCCCTCTGGCCCTTTTGGCATGGGAAGAATGTGTCTGGGATGGAGAACAGCTGGACCCAACCAGCAGCCTGGGGACACACGCAGCTGAGCTGGCCTGAATGAGCTGACTCAGTCAACCACAGACACAGAAGAAAGAAATGATAACAGTCGCACGGCACTGAGTTTGGGAGATGTTTGTTATGCAGCATTTGGTGGCCAGCTGACTGATAACAGGTCTTCCTCCTTTCCTCCCTGGGAGCTGCCCGGGTGGGGCACACAAGTTGAACATTGGTGGCTGCTAGAGGCTTAATAAGTTAACTACCGAATAGCCATGTTTAGTGCTGTGTGACAGGGGTGCCTAACTGGGAGTGGCACCCAGTCTGTCAACAAAGATCCCAGCTCTTAGTGGTCATCACCAGGGGCCACAACAGACACCCGCATGTCCATGTGAAGAGTCTACCCCAGGACCCATAGGGTAGGACAGCCAGCACCTGTGGGCACTGGGACAGGGAGCTGCAAGGCTGAGAAGGAGTCTCCAGAGCTTCTGGGTTTTCATCCAGAGGGTCCCTGGGGGGTGGACAACAGGCTGAACCCATGAGGTTCTGAGGGCTGGCGAGTGGGGTGGAAGACTCACACCTCCCCTCAGTTACACCTGACAATTTTCTGTCTGCTCGTCCAACCTCACCCCTCCCTGCCAAGGACCAAGGTGCCCCAGGCTCATGAGGGTGTGGTTTAGGTGTGCGCTTGGCTTTGCTGGTCAGACCCTGGGACAAGTGCATAAATTCATTGGGGTGAGCTGCGCCATTATACATTTCAGGTGTATAATGTGCAAACATTTCATCCAGTAAACACTGGATTTGCAAGCCCAAGTTCAGATCTAGCCAAAATTTCGGTAGAATCAGAATTGGCTGTCTCTTGAGAGCTGCCTGTAAGGAGCGAGAGCTCCCAGGAGGTGCTGAAGGGCGGCACTATGGGCATGAGTGCTCCAGCCCACGGTCATCCTCAGGGTGGCCAAGGCTAGCAGCGAGGGAAGAGTCCTGTGGGACCCAGGGTCAGTACTTGCACCCATCTCCCGGGACTCCCAGCTGATGCATCAGCATCAAACACCCCCAAGTGTTGCCACCCAGGTTCCCAGCAGAGACCTCCCAGACCTGTATACCAAGATCCCCAAACATAGGAAGGCCTGCTGCCGAGAGCTGTGTGAGTCCCTGCGAGCCCAGGCTGGGGAGCTCGCTGACCGGCGGGTCCCCAGCTCTGACATTTACTTCCTGGCATTAGAGATGGCACCAAGAAAGTGAGTCTCCTACTTACAGGGGAGGGAGAGGCAGCTCAGAGGGAGGACGGGCTGGGCCGTAAGCCTGGGCCTCTTGAAGCCACGTCCTCTCACCAGGCAAACCCCCACAGAGAAGTGTAATGACACCATGAACCCCTCATTCCAGGTCCCATTGGAAGCATACCCGCCCCCAGAAGGCCTTTGAACCTGAGAGCTCTGTGAATTCCAAATCAGCTCAAACTCACAGGCAAAGGGAGGGACGATGGGCTCACCACATCGTCCTTTACTCTGAAAATGAGTAAAGAAGCCCCAGCCTGCGACGGTGGGCAGGCCTCTCCCCACAGCCTGATGAGTGAAGTTCAATGGCGGGTTGGACTGAGCGTTAGGGAGGGGTCAGTCCACTTGCTCAAATCAAAGCAAACTTCCAGTAGGTTAACACACACCACACACCCGACATCACTTATCTCATCAGGACACTGCATGATGCTCTGTGGGACAGCACAGACAGCGGTCAGCAGAGCCTGGGGTGTGTGTGGGTGGTGTTGCTTCAGAGAAGACACCAGCACCTGCTAGGGGTGGGCACAGACCTCCCACCCACGCCCCTGCCTCAGCTTGCTGGGTTTTAGGGAGAACGGAAACTCATTACCTGTAAAACTGGAGCTGTCTTTTGGGACTCCCATACCGAGTACTTCGGACAGCAATGGAGGCAAGAGAAAAAAAGGGGAGAGGGAGAGAAGAGAGACAGTCCACAATTGGCACCAGCCCCCAGGGGTGCAGCTCAGGCAGCATCACCCACACCTGCAGCCCCACCCGCCTGTAGCCAGCACCAAACGCTCCGCAGCAGCGCCACCCGGTGGCCATGTGTGGAGGCCCCAGCCCGTTCCTACTGCATGCGGGGACCTTCCATGCCTAGCCCTATTTCAAACCACGGAAACCGGGCGAGGGCCTTATAGCATTCTCTAACAGGCTTCATAAAATGCCCAGGACGATGGGTGAAACCTCACGGCCAGGAGCACAGGTTAGCCCACGAGCTGGTGAACCTGCCCACAACTGCGGGCCCTGATCAGGACAGTCACCCCTCCTCTGCAGTGTCCACAGACACAGGCTTTGGTTTGGGCCTTAACAATGACCTAGGGGTCCTGCCCATGCCCCAGTCTTCACCGGTTCTGTGCTCTGCTCTGAGCCCTCCATGGCTGGCCCTGCTGTTCGGCGCTGGCGGTTGTGCAAATGGAACACACAGGGCTGTGTCTGCAAGTGGCCTTCACGGGAGGAGGTCGTGGGTGCCCCGTGAGCATCTGGCCACCCCCACCTGTCTGGGCTTTGGAAAGATGCGGTGCCCAAAGGCCTGCAAGGCTTTGAGCCTGGCTTGGGGCACTGGGGGTGCTGGGGACACTGGAGGATCACGGGGCCACACAAGCCAAGGTGTTGGGAGCGTGTGTGCAGGATGCAGGCAAAGGCCCTGTGCACACTCTTGGGTCTCTCTGTTACCCATGAGCAAATGTTTCAGAAGAGTCAGGAATAAGAAAGGCGTCTATCTTGGCTCAATCCCACCGGAAGAGCTTTGCTTTTTCTTTCCCACTTTGGTTTTTAAAGCTTTGGTTCCTTTCCTGGAGAAAATGCTCACCAGCGTGCACCTCTCAGCCCTATGACAGGCAGAGCCCGTGGGCCCCACTTGGTGCTTCCATCCTCCCAACAGGAGGGCAGTGGTCTTGGAGACCCCTCCTCAGAGGCAGACAGAGCCTGGGAGGGAACTAGGGCAGGGGTTGGGGGTCACCTGTATAGCATCCCGGGGGAGCCCGTCTGCCGCTGGGAGAGCCGTGCTGGGGAGCCTGTTGTCGATTCTGGATACATGGAGTCGACCTGCTTAGATTTTCACAGGCAGAAAATTCTGGAAGAAAGAAAAGGGGAAGAGGAGGGTGGTGATTAAAAGAGATTGAATAGGTTTGGCTAGGAGGCCCCATGATTGTGTGTGCCCAGCACGCTGAATTCATAGTGCATCTGTGAACCCCTCTCCAGACAGGCCTGGACAGGGCTGGTGGCCAGGTACAATGACCCTGAAGATTCCCCTCCACCACCTCACTATGCCACCTGAAGTGGCCTGTGGTCCTTCTGCACCTCCCCGACTGCTTTTCTAAAACCCTGGGAGAGGTTTCTGCTGCCCACAGTGTGCAGAAGGGACAGCCCAGAGGGCACCAGTGCACAGATGGAGCTCGCAACTGCCCTCTTCTCCCAGGCAGCTACACTGCTGTACCCCAGGGTCATCCTGACACCTCCCCTGGCCCTGTTCCAGCCCATCATAGCCTCCTGCTGCTTTGCAACCCCTCCCCTCCAGTGTGGGCTGGGTGACTCTTCTAACCAGCAGGAGGGACACAGGGTGTGTTTTCTGTCTTACTAGTGGCCACTCCCTCCCCGGCTCTGATGGAGTAAGCTGGCCTGCTAGAGAGGCCCACGAGGCAGGAACTGAGGGCAGCCTCTGGAGCTGAGCTCTCGGTCCAGCAGCTCACAAGTGAGTCCTTCAAATGGAGGGGGTCAGGGGTCATTTGTATAGCATCCTGGGGGAGCCCATCTGCCACTGGGGGAGCCAGAAAGCAGATCCTTCCTCAGTGGCAGCTTCCGATGAAAGCCCAGCCCTGGCCACCACCTTGACCTCAGTCTGGAGCTGGTGTAGGTTGGGGGGGGTCCTGGAGCAGCAGACCCAGCCCAGCTCTACCTGAATGCTTGACCCACAGAAACTGCAAGATCACAGTCTGGGCTGTTCGGAGCCACTAAGTTTGTGGTTATTTGTTACAGCAGCAATAGATGGTGAGGATGAAGGCCAGCACCCTGCCCACTTGCAAATGGCCCCAGAAACTGGCGGGGAACCTGACGCTGAGTGAAGTCTGATCTGGAAGGCTCTGACAGCTGACGCTGCTTTCCCCCAGAACAGTCACTTGCAGAACTGTCCCCAGGAAGCTGGCTTCCTCGGCCACTCTCTGCCACTGGAGTCCTGCTAATAACCAGGGTCTCTTCAGGATGGGGGTAGGGGGTGGGGCCTGTGTGTGTGTGGACCTGACAGAAAAACAGGTTCAGAAGACACAGCAAAGATTCCCCACCGTGACAACCCACAGCAAGTGACAGGGGAGGGTCCCCTGGAGTTTTATTCATAAAGAACCTCACACAGAACGGAGTCACGAGTGAAGTATAATGCGCTTATTAAATCCTCATGATAAGTGCAGCAGACGCCTGGCTGATTTTTGCCTGTCTCCTGGCTCATTTGGGGCACTCCTGGAACTGCAGTGATGTGACGCTGGGCAAACCTCGCCCCATGGGGCTCCAGACACGCTCGTTTCACACCAGTCCTGCTGGTGGGGTGGCCCCTGGCAAGGCAGACCTGGGTGGACAGGGAAGGCCTTTCTGATCACCATTTCCTGTGGCTCCTTTGGGGCCACTGGTACTCAGAGGCCCTAACCAGATTCCCACCTGCCCAGGTCTCCACCAGAAACCCCTCACTGGCAGGAGAGCAGGACTCAGCTACAGAGCCCTGAGTCTCTGATGGACACGGCACTTCTGGGCCCTAAGCTGGCTGGGATTTACTTTGTGCAGCGTCTCTCCTGCAGAACGTGGCTGGTTACCCAGCTTTGGGGCATATCAAGCCCCCCACCCCCCGCCCCAATCTGGCATTGGGGCTGGGTCTTGAGGGCCGTCCCTCCCTGAGCCCGTTTGCATCCCGGCATTGGGGCTGGGCATTGAGGGCCGTCCCTCCCTGAGCCCGTTTGCATCCCGGCATTGGGGCTGGGCATTGAGGGCCGTCCCTCCCTGAGCCCGTTTGCTGCTCCTCCATTTTGTCTTCACAGGTGACTGAGGCAGGAAATCCAATCATCTCGCTAAGGTCATTAAAAAGCTGGCGTGCTTTCAGGCAGAGGATGTTATGTTCCTCAACACACGAAGCTCTGGCTGAGGCCCTACTGTGCGCAGGTGCTGCAGGGTTCCTGTGTGAACAAGAGTCCCTGCCCCTGAGGCACACCCGGGTGGCTTGGGGACACAGGAGGGAAACCAGCCTCAGAGCAGTGGGTGCTACGGAGCACCGGGCGTAGGCTTGCATGGAGCAGAGCCATCCCCCTGGCTATCCTCAGGGAGGCCCCCATGGAGGACGTGTAAACAAACCTGGTCCCTGGGTCATGGGGAGAGTGGGAGGCAGGATGTCCTCACGCGGACTTGCAGAAGGAGCCGGGGGCTGGGATCCCTGTGCCCGTAACGGGGTGTGTGGCCCTCTCATAGTCCACCCTCTCCTCTTTGGTTTTCCCTGGGTGCACCTGCTGGGTGGTGGCACTCAGGGGTGTTTAAGTTCTAGGATTCTGGAATCACAAACTCATCTTACATTTGAAAAGGTTTGGAGACCAAGAGGCTCTGGCTCCATGGATGTGGGGCAGGGCTCAGGGACCACACTCAGGGCCTCTGGCCTGGAGGCTGGGTCCTAGACCAGCAGGCCCCATCCACAATCTTTGTAAATAAAGCTTTAACTGGAACATCTCTATGCCCATTTCTTTACAAATTATCTAAGGCTGCTTCTGAGCTACAGCGGTGGCAGGGTTGAGCAGTTGCAGCACAGACTGGCAGGTTGGCAAAGCCTAAAATATTCACTGTCTGGCCCTTTATAGGAAAAGTTTGCTGACAGCTGCTTTGGGCCATTCTCTCTCCTACTCCCAAGGGAAGACCTGCCCAGCAGCTCCTGAAGTCACCAACCCTTCTCTCATCTCTCTCACCTCTGACCTTGCCGCTTCCTAGGGCACGGCGTGAACAGGAGTGAGCAGAAGCCAGCCTGCCCCCAGGAACCAGCACCCCGAGCTTTCTGCCTCCCTCCTGCAGAGAACCGGGTGGACTGGCCACACCACGTCCACACCCACTCAAGGGCGCCCTGCAGCGCCTCCTCCTTCACGAAGCCCCGTACCTGCACACGACGCATTATAGTTTCTCTCATCTCCGAAAACAAAAAGCAGTTTCCTGGACCCACTTCCTTCTCCACTTTGTCCTATTTTCTCTCCTTCCATTCACAGGAAAGCTTCTCAAGCGGTCCTCACTGTAGTCTGCAGTCCCTCTCTTCCTTTCAGTTCATAAACTCACTCTATCAGCCTCCCCCGCCCCCACTCAGTGGAAGCCACTCTCACCAAGGTCGCAGTGACCTCCCTGTTGCTAAGTCTGACGATGCCCATGGAACTGGGGTGACGGTGGTGCTGCCCGAGGTCCTCTTGGCCCCCAGGCCCCCACGCTCTCCAGCTCTGCCACCTGCTCAGCTGCCCCTTCTCAGCCCCCGGCTGCTTCCTGCTCAGCTCTGAGGCCTCTACCTTGGTGCCTCCCGGGCTCAGGCCAGGAGCCACTTTTCCATCCATACGAAGCCCCTTGGACTTCCACCCGTCTCCTGGCTCTCAGCTGTCACTATGCCGCACACCCCACATTTACACCCCCACCCCTGAGCCCCAGACTTGTTCATTCCACTGCCTGCAGAGGGTCCACCAGGGCGTGGAACGAGGGCCTCAGGTCCATGTGTTGGACGCAGAGCTCCCAGCCAACCATGTGCTGTTCTCCCCCATCCACCAGCCCCAGCCCTCCCAGGTGCTCAGCCCAAGTTTCCAGGAGTCATCCCAACTCCTTTCTGCCCCCCACATCCCACATGCAATCGTCACTGGACCGGGACCCCATTCTCCAGCCCCTACAATTCAGGCCACCGCCTGCCCTCTTGTTGGTCCTCCAAGCAGCTTCCAAAAGCCCTCCTGGCTTCCACCTTTACCCCAACAGTCTGCTCAGAGGGCCAGGAGGGCCTTCTAGAATGTAAGTCAGACCATCTCATTCCTTTGCTCAAAACCTTCCAATGGCTTCCATTCCACCCAGAGTCAGAGCCCAGATCTCAACAGTAGCCCCCAGGCCCTGCTGTCTGACCTTCCAAGCTCACCCCTGCAGTGGCCCTTGCTCACTCCTCCGGCGGTCCAGAGCCCGGCAGACCAGATCCCGCCCCAGGATTCGGCACTTCCTCTCGCTGGATTTCAGTCTCTGACCCCCAAGACCTGGGGAGAACTCCTCCTTGCCTCGTCATGCCAAGGTCACCTTCTCATGGAGGTCTTCCCTGGACACCTCTTTGGAAAGCTCGCCATGTCTCCCCATGTGCCGTGGTCCCTTCTCCCTGACACTCTCGCCTGGTCACATACCGCCAATACTTCCCTGCTTGTCTCCCCACCAAGATGCTGGCTCTGTGGAAGCAGGAGTTCTGTCCGCTGTGCTCCCCGCTGTGCCTGGCACCAGCAGAGAGATACTCAACAAGCATTTGTTGAATGAATGGATGGAGAGCTGGACGACTGCCTCTGCGACCCTGTCTGCTGAAGTCCCACGGAGAGAGGGCACCAGACAGGCGGTGGGGCCTCACCGGCCTGTCACTGCAGGCAGCACACCCCAGAGGAGGGAGGAGGACACCAGCGACAGGGCCTGCTTTGGAGCGAGGGTGGCTCTCTCCGGAGGGTGCAGTGCCCGCTCTGTCCAGTGGGGGTGCTCGGGGCAGCTACAGGTGCAGGAAGGACAGGTACCACTGGTCACCCTTAGGGAGGTGTCCCCGGGGGGCCACCTGACCCACTCCTGACCGCTACACCAGACTCTACGAAGTACTGACCCTCGGGTCAGGCTACCTCCGTGCCAGCAGCCAGCTCCCTAGCACACAGCCACAGGCAAGAGCTGGACACCTTCTGATGACCACTTTACAAGGAACAGCAGCTCACCAAGAGCACCTGTGTTTCATTCCTGCCCAGATGCCCAGCAGCCCAGACCACTACCTCCCAGGGAGAGGGCTGGTGAGCTTTCCCCATCACCCCCGCTTTGCATTTCAGGACCTATGGGCAGATCCGATCCGCCAGAGCCCACCTCCTCACTCTGCACCTGCCACCGTCCAATCAGGGGCGACTACATCCATGAGTAGCCAATCCCTGTGGAGCTGACATCCTAGTGGGGGGAGGGGGAGAGCCTGGGAATCCTGGCTGCTGCAGCAGCTCCTTTACTGTGGAGTGAGGCAGGCAGAGCCAGCTGGGGTGCCCCCAGACCCTTGGCACCCCCAACTCTTGGGAAAGCAGGCTTCAGAAACCGTCTGACTGCACCCCAGACTCAGAAGGGAAGTCCAGCAGCTGAGAGAGCACAGGGCTCAGGGTCCAGGCTGTAAGTTCACAGTCTGGGTCTCTCTGGTCTCCTGCACTTGCACTTGGTCTGTGTGTGACCTTGACCAAATCTCCCGTATTTGTATCTAGAGAAACTGAAGCATGGGGCATTATAAAGCCATGCCCAAACTTTCTCACGGGAGCAGAGAAGTAAGATGTGGGAATGACTGGAACCCAGGAGGGAAGATGTTGAATGAATCCTAGCTTTATGTGGAGCTGATGACAGATGACTGAGAAAGTCTCCCATTTTCTTTTTCTGACCAACTTGTTATTTTGAAAACTCTCAGGAAAGTTGAAAAAAATCAGAATAGCAGTAAACACCCACATACTCTTTGACCTAAACATCGATTGTTTATATTTTCCTCATTTGTATATATTCCCACTCCCCTCTGGCCATGCACACACACTTTTTTTAAAACTGGTTGGAAGCAAGTTGTGATCTCCTGAACTTTACATCTCCCCACTTCAGCACACATCTTCTGAGAACTTTGTCATATGTAGCCACAGCACCATGATTATACCTCAGACAACTAATTCAGTAACACCTGATACATGGTCTTGACTTTCCAAGTTATTCCAAAATATCTTTTATAACTTAAGAAAAAAATCCAAGACCCAATGAAGGCTCACAAAGGGTGTGGATTATTTCTCTATTAACCTAGAAACAAACCCTCCCCCACAATTGCCACCTTTTTTTTTTTTTGAGACAGAGTCTCATTATGTCGCCCTTGGTAGAGTGCCATGGTGTCACAATTCATCGCAACCTCAAACTCTTGGGCTTAAGCGATTCTCTTGCCTCAGCCTCCCGAGTAGCTGGGACTACAGGCGGCCACCACAAAGCCCCACTTTTTTTTTGTTGTAGTTGTCATTGTTGTTTGGCAGGCCGGGCTGGGTTCGAACCCGCCAGCCCTCGTGTATGTGGCCGGTGCGCCAACCGCTGAACTACAAGCACCAAGCCTCACTTTTTTATTTTTGTTTTCATGACACTTGAGTTGTTTTGAAAAGTTTAGGCTGTGTATTTTGCAGAATGTCCCTCAGTTTTGATTTGTCTGATTGTTGCCTTATAATCAGATTTAGCTAAACTTTTTTGGTGAGGCTGTGTCTTTCTCAGGAATCCAAGCAGGAGGTCCGCAAGTCTGCCCATGGTCATGGTCACTTGGTTAAGTGGTGTCCACTAGGGTCCAAGAATGGCCAGCAGGGTTCTTTGAGGCTGTGTGAATATCCAGTTCCCCGTGACCTCTCGGTACGTCTGTCTTCTCCACTGCAGTTTCTCTAGAAAGGCCAACTATGATGCTGGTTTGGAGTCTGAATGCAGAGAGCCGAGTTCAAACAGAACGAAAACACAAAAAGGAATTCGTGGAGGTCTCAGACGGTCCTCCACGCCACAGATGGCCCTGGAATGGCCTGGCAGGGCAGACCATTTCAGGGACTGGCCAAAAGCTCTTGGGGCCCTTTTGTAACGCTGGTCCCTGGGACCCTGGGGAAAGCCTGGGATTGGCTGGCAGTTTTCAGGGAAAGCTGGACCTACAATGTGATCAAGGACAAGTGCACTCACACACGCAAGGAGGAAGAGCAGCAGGCTGCATGGCTGTGCGGCTATGGCAGACCAAGGCAAGGGGCCTCACCTAGGGCCCCCAGCATGCTCTCTCCGAGACTTGGTTTCCTCATCTGCAGAGTGGGCCTGCGGGGCTACAATTCTCTGTGGGAGGGAGCAATAAATTATGGCCCTGTTCTGGGGGCAAATGTGCCCCGGGTGTCTGAGTGGGAGCTTTCGGGGTCTCTCGGATTCCTTTAGCCTTAGCATCTAGAGCTGCTCACATGAGACGGGAAGGGTTCAGTGGGTCCAGGAGAGAGAGGAAGGCCTAAGCCAAGGAATCATGCCAAAGGCCAGAACAGGGTCCAGGAGTCAAGGATAGAGATACAAAGTAATTGAAGACACTTTCTGATTTGGCCTGGCTGGGGGACAACCTGACCTGGTCACCAGGTCTTTTGGGTGACGGGACTGGCACCTGATCTACATAGAAGGAGGGTATGAGGGTTCCTTACTTCTCCCATTCTCTGTGTCCTTTGCTGTGTGACTCTGCTGCCTGTCCCCAACACACACACACACACACACACACACACACACACACACGTGGGTCGGTGAACTCCTGGTGCTGCCTTCCTGTGTGGCCAGTGGAAGGTGAGCAGAACACCCCGGGCCACCCTGCTACCATGCCTCTGGGTGACCATGCATGAGCCACCCAGCCCAGACTGGGCAAACCAGCCCCACGCAGCGTGGAGCCAGCCACCCCATGCAGGTGTGATGTCTCACGTGCTCGCTGCGACCTGCCACCAGGATCGGCACTCAGAAGGTGCAGAGCACATCACATGAGTGCTCCAGGGAGCACGTCTGCTGTGATTCCGTCTTTAGGGTCATTGCACTGATGTCAAATCTCAAGTTCGGTGGGTGACTGGGAGCCCTCCTGTTACTGGGGAGGCCACACCTGTCTCTTTACTGTTGGGTTCCACTGTTCAAAGAAACCTGGGCCGGCTGGAACCTTCCTTTCGTGAGATTTCTTGAGAGGGAATCTCTCAATTGAAATCCTGCCAGAGCACATTGTACCTGTTCCTATCTTCTTCTGGGGCTGAGTTGATGACACAGTTCCACTCTCTTTGGGTGACCCAAGGAGACCACTCCAGGTGCCAGGGAAGGAGGTGGGGTCCAGCCAGTGGCTCAGATCTGGACTTTGGAGCTGGCCACGGGACTGAATCCTAACTCTGCCATCCACTGACGCATAACCTCGGGCAAATCTCTCAAGCTTTCCAGGGTTAGTTTCTCCATCTGTAAAGTGTGCTGATGGGTGGGGGTGCACAGTGAGGGCCACCCAGCTGGGACCAGCCTTTGGCCAGCCCTGGCTCATGGGGGAAGGCTGTGGGCTGAGGTCTCAGCCTGCTTCTTAGAGAGTCACTGATCACAACTCCTTCTTGAACATCTGTGCCTTTTGCATGGAGACAGATGAAGTTGCTCTTGCACAAATGTGTCCTGATTTTTTTCCAGAAAAATCAGCTTTTTAGGGTCTTCACACTTTTAGGGGCAATAGCTTCTGCTTTTCTCTTTCTGTTGGTCTCATTGGTTGTTAAGCAGTTCTTCTTATCTTTTCCACTCTTCCTCCAAAGCCTACTCTTTTATAAACATGACAAGCCACACACGGGATGACCCACTATTCATGGTGATGTGATGGGATATGGCTCTCAGGTTCTCTGTGGCTACATCCAAATTCCGGATCGCTGCAGAAGCTCAAAGATTCCAGAAGGCAGATCCCTAGGTCCCTGAGGTCTCAAGGATGACAACCCTGTATTTTGTTGTCGATTGCCATGTGACAAGGGCTAAGAGCTTAACAAAGACCAACCCTAATACAGCAGGGACCTGGACACAGGAGGCGGGCTACCTGGGGGGGCCACCTTGGAGATCGGCTACAGCAGCACCAACAGGGGACTGGCCCGGCTTTGGCCTCTGCCCCCACATCCTGTGAGGCTGCAGGGATGCCAGTTCCCCCAGGGCAGGAGCTTCGGGCCTGTTGTTCATGCTGGGCGCGCGGCAGACCCCCAGGGAGCACTGACCCAAGGCAGGGGCGGAGAGAGGAGGCCTGTGCTGCCTGGCAGCGCCGTGCAGTCTTCAGGAAAGGACTCACCTGCTTATTGAGCTGATGAAACTTTGCATGTGGCTTCTCAAACCCTGGAAATCCTCCCGCCAAAGTCCTGAAGTATCTGCTGTGACTATTGCGCGGGATGAAGCCACCGCCTTTCGGTGGGCAGGGCCTGGAGGCCCCGCGCGGTGACGGTGTGCCTCGGCAGAGACAGGAAGAGGTGTAACTGCTGGAAACCGCCGTCGCGGAAGGACACTTGCACAAGGCGCTTCCTCTCCCCAGAAGGCAGCGCCCCAGACCGGAGCCCACGCCTCCCCGTGAGCGCCATCTGGCGGTGAAGGGCGAGTGCTGCCCACAGAGGCTGTCGAGTGTTGGTGCTGCCTGGTGGGCGGTCACCCTGAAGAACTAGAAGAAAGGCCTGGTTGCCCTGTGGATGAACGGAGGGCAGGGGTCTGGAGGTGAACCTGACCCAGTTCCCCACCAGCACCACCCAGATTGCTCAGACACGGCCGGAAGGGGGCGTGAGAAGAAGTAAGGTGCAAATGTTACTAGGGGTGAGGGGTAGTGGCCAGGAACCTGTTTTTGCTACAGAGGAACCTCTGTCTCCCCTCCAAGCTCCTGAGGCCTGAGTGGAGGGGACTGGTGCCACGGCAATCGCCCAACCTGACCCTACATAGCATGGGTGTCACTTGTTTCAGGCAACAGCAGAAGCACCTGGACCCAACCACGAAGCCCAAGGTTTGAGAATACATCTCATCCACGCCTCATTACATTTTTTTTTTTTTTTTTTGTAGAGACAGAGTCTCACCTTATCGCCCTTGGTAGAGTGCCATGGCGTCACACAGCTCACAGCAACCTCCAATTCCAGGGCCCAGGCGATTCTCCTGCCTCAGCCTCCCAAGTAGCTGGGACCACAGGCGCCTGCCACAACGCCCGGCTATTCATTACATTTTTTAAAAAAGATCACGGACTAAAAACTGCAATCTTTTCAAAGCAACATTCAGACACTCATTCCCTGATTACAAACACCAGAAACATCAAACCAACTCAGCATGGAGCCCACAGTCTGGACAGGTGTAAGGACTGTTCATGTTTGCATCTAATGACTGCCACAATCAACAAAAAATAGACCACAGCCAGAGAATCCCAATTTGTCCAAGACAACGAGTGAATGCCTCTCCCTTGTACAACAACCTCCTGGCCCCGCACCTGCAGAGGGGTGTTTCCCAATGGGAGTGACAAAGTTTGCCTGGGGTCAGGGCCCAGCCAGGGGCTGTCACAGTGATAGCTAGGTCTGCGGCCAAAGGTCCCAGTCTAGGAAACAGCCACCCTTTCTCTCTTTGGGGGAGGGAGGCTTGGGCTGCCAGGGTGGGAGCTTGGTACTCATAATCTGGGGAGCTTGGTACTCATAATCTGGGGAGAGGCCTAACAGTGGCTCCTCTAGCTTCTATAGTGTGTGTCTTGGGTGAAAAGCTGCCTCCCACCTGGGCTTGGGCTGCTTGCTGGCCCCCACCCTGCCAGACCAGTATCTTCTGGGAACTCACAGTACCCTCTGAGACGCTGTCTGAGGGTCTAGTCCCAGGGAGGGAAGGCTTTGTGCCCTTCTGTGGCCAGTGCAGCTCCACCCTGCACACTGGTGACCCTAGGTGTTGAGGTGTGGTGCCGTGCAGGGCTGTTCACTCGGTGACTGGCGGAGGGCGCCCAGAGCTGCATAGACCGTGTGAGCTGCAGAGGTCAGGGAGAGCTGCAGGATCCTCCCCCAAGCCTTCTGTAGGCCCCATCTGTGCTGCAGAGGCACCAGGAGCCCACACCAGCTCTGCGGCCCCATAACCATGTGCTTAGGGTGGCCCCCTCTCCTCAGCCACCCGTTTGCACACACGCTGTAATGTGCCCTCACAGAAAGCTCATGGCCGCCTCCCTAGGTGACCACACCCTGTCCTCTTACCTCCTACTCTGCTGGGGGGAAGTAGAAGAGGGGGGCCAGGCAGGGAGGGTGGAAGCCGAGGCTACCAGGGAGCTCCCCACCCACCTCTGCCCTCCCTACCGCATGGTGACCTCCTGGTGCTGCATGGGGCTGCAGGCTGCCCTTCCAGAACAGCAGGGAGGGGAAGGGCTTCCAGGGGTCTTCCTCTTCCCCTCTGTCCAAGGAGGGCAGGGAGAGAAGGGACGGGGACCCATCTCATTTGTGTTCAAGGCAGGAGACCTTCTGGCTGCTCAGAAACAGGGAATCCCCAGGCCAGGGGCTCTGAGAGAGAGCAGATGGGCAGGAGTCATCTCTCCAGGAACTGTCTGGGCCACTTAACAGCTGCCCATCATTCCCCACCCCCGATTCCCCACGGAGGGACAGCGGTGGCCCAGCAGGGCTCTTGATCTCCGGGCATCTCCCCCCTTGTCACACCAGAGATGAAAGCAGAAGCCTCTGGAGGGCTATGTCGTGGTCAGACACCTCTGCTGGGTGCTAGGCCCACTCTGCTGAGGGCTGACACAGGAAGTCCTAGGGCCTCTGCCTGGGTGGGGCAGGGCGTCATCTGCAGGAGATGCTCCTCTGGGCTGTGGCCAGTCCTGAAGAGGGCGTGGGGCTCGGGGCTGGGGCACAGGCTGGAACAGTTAAGGCGGTATGTGAGGGGAGCACGGAGGCCTGCTCAGGGGGCTGGGGCTGGGGCTGGGGCTGACCTGTCATCTGGCACAAAATCCATCCTGGGAAACTCAGGCCCCCAAAGCACCCCAGTACCTGCTCCTTAATGAGCATGACCAGCGGCCAGACCATTTTCTCAGCATACGGGGTGACCACAAAGTCACACATTGGCTGTACAGCAAACCACCTCAGGATCACAGGGCCCAAGAGGAAGTTGGCACAGTCCATGTGAGGGCCCACAGTGTGGCCACAGCAGAGCAGAGGAGAAGAAGCTGGCACAGCAGGTCCTGTGGGACACTGGGGGGTACGGCCTGGTCTCAGGTGTGCCTGGCACCATGACCCTGGAGGGAGGTCCAGACACCCCTAACCTGCCTGGCAGTCAGCAGCCAGAGGGAGCAGGAGGCAGGGGGAGTGGCCAGGGAGTGTGGGCGGTGTGAGGAGGAAGCACCTGGGCCTGTCCCCACCCTCCTGCCCGCTGCAGGAGACAGGCACTCCTTCCCCGTCTCGGAGCTCCTCTCAGGGCAGGCAGAATGGGCCCTGGTCACACAAAAGAGCTCTTCTTTTGCACTGAGGTGTGCCGACACCTGGCACCTGTGCTCCCTCACCTGATCTTCCCCACATCCCTGGGAAGGGGTACTGTGGAAGATAAAACAGAGGGCCCGAGGGGCTCCAGTACACGCCTGGGTCTCCCACCCAGCCTGGCTGACTGCATGGCTGTGCTCTGAACTTCACAGTGAGAAACCCGGGCAGGCTCTGGCCCGCACCTCCCATCCCTGGGCCCACAGGGGGACCCTCCCTGCCCTTCCTTTTACAGAGACTACGGCTCCCCCCCCACACCCACTGGCCAGGCTCCGTGGTGAGTCACCTCAGGAGGAGCCCAGGCTTTCTCTGGTGCACGGAAAGGGAGGACTTGATGGAACTTTCTACTCCCCGAGGTGCCAGCCACCTGTGCAGTTTGGAGCCCTAGTCCCAGCCCACCCTCCTCTGTGACCCTTCCCCAGGGCAGGCACAAGGCTCTGATGCCCGTGCCTGAGTCGGCCAGCTCAGCTCCTGTGCATCAAATCAGAGGTGCTGCCGCCGCAGGTCCTGGCAGGGGAAGGGTATAAACAAGGGGGCGGGAGGTGGGGCAGTAGGAGGAAGAGAAAGGAGGGGAAACCGGGTGCTCGTAGGAAAGCAGAGGTGTGGAGAGACAATGAACAAGAGGCAAGGGCAGGTGGGTAACAGGATAGAGAGAGACAGCGCACAGCAGGGTCGGAGAGGCCCCCGTGCTGAGCCCCCCCCGGGCCTTGCCCCCAGCCCTGGCCGCAAGTGCGCTTTACAGATGAGGAATTCAGGGTCCACGAATATTAACAGCATCCAAAGTCGCTCAGCTAATTAGTAGCAGAGCTGGGACCAGAGCCCAGCTGTGTCCAGCTCTAGATCAGGGCTCTTCCCCCAACATGTACTGTGACCCCCTCACCCCCACCCTGGAAACCCCCAACTTGGGTCCGACTCTGGACAGGTGACTTCTGCCTCCCACCCCGAGCTGGGGTAGCTGCAGCTATCCCCTTGTCCCTAGCACGGAGACGCTGCCGTGACCCTGGGGGTCTGCGAAAAGAGGTCCCTGCTATCAGAGGCCACAGCTGTTGCTCTCGAATCCAGAGAACAGCAGGTAAAGGTCAAATGTTGCAAAGGAGCACCGGTCACCTTAACAGCTGCTTCACAGCCTCAGACACACCGAACCAGCCCTCAAACCTCAGCTTCACTCCTGGCCTTTGAAAACAAATAGCATTTTCAGGTATCTGCCAATTCTTTTCAAAAATGTTACTTGGGACAAGGAAGGCAGGCGACTGTTAAATTTTGGGTGGCAAAGCTAGAAATCCTCATTTAGAGATAATATCAACAGAGTAAAAGGGCAACCCACACAATGGAAAAAAATACCGGCAAACCTTATCTCTTGGAAGGGATTAATATTCAGAAAACTCCTAGACTCAACAAGAGCCCAATTAGAAAACAGGCAAAGGACTTGAATAGACATTTCTCCGAAGACAATATCAAAATGGCCAATAAGCGCATGAAAAGATGCCCCACATCTCTAATCACTACAACGCAAATCAAAACCATAGTGAAAAAGACCTCACACCTGTTAGCAGAAAACAACGAGGCGTGGGGGAATTGGAAGCCTAGCGCACGCCTGGGGAGACAGAATGTGGCGCGGCTGTGGTGGAGAACAGCGTGTTTCTTCTAAAACTTAAAGAATAGAATTACCCTATGACCTGCCAATCTCACTTCTGGGTACATACCCCAAAGAATTGAAAACATGGTCTCAAAGAAGTAATTTGTACACTCACGCTCACAGCGGCATTATTCGTGACGGCTAAAATGTGAAAGCAATCCAAGTAGCTGCTGACAGATGACTCGATACGCAAAATGTGTGCGCACGCAGCGAAATATTATTCAGCCCTAAAAAGGAAGTAAATTCTAACACCTGCTACAACACGGATGAAGCTAGAAAACACCATGCTATGCGACATAGTCTGATGCAAAATGACAAACGCCTGGTGCTGATTCCACTTATGTGAGGTCCCTGGAGTAGCCAAACTCACGGACACAGAGGGCCAGGTGGCAGGTGCCTGGGGCTGGGAGTCAATGTTTGATGGGGACAGAGGGTCAGGTTGGGAAGATGAAAATTCTGGCGATGATGGTGGTAATGGCTGCACAGAGATGTGAATATCTTTAATGCCACCGAGCTGTGCCCTTAACAAATGGTTAAGGTGGGCCGGGCACAGTGGCTCACGTCTGTGATCCCAGCACTCTGGGAGGCTGAGGTGGATGGACTGCTTGACCTCAGGAGTTCAAGACCAGCCTAAGCCAGAGTGAGAACCTGTCTTTACTAAAAATAGAAAAACTAGCCAGGCATTGTGGCAGGCACCTGTAGTCTCAGCTACTTGGGAGGCTGAGGGAAGAGGATCACTTGAGCCCAAGAGTTTGAGGTTGCTGTGAGCTGTGACGCCACGGCACTGTACCCAGAGCAACAAAGTGAGACTCTGTCTCAAAAGAAAAAAAATGGTTAATTGGCAAATTTCATGTTATATGAATTTTACTACAGTAAAAAAAAAAAAAATTGGGAAAAAAAAAGAAAAAGGCATAGTTGATTGAGTCAGCAGCGGCCCCACCTCTGCATTATACGTTTTATACATTTCTAATTTATAAATTTATACATTTTATACATTTATACATTCATGTTCCATCCATAAGTGTGGCTCACACAGTCGCTGCCTGCCCCACCTGCCACCCTGACCCCTGCTTCCCGAGTCACCTCCCCGCGGTGGGGCTGGCAGTGTTCTGCTTTTGTGGAGGGAAGGGACAGGCTCTCACGATGCTCTTGTCATGGGTGCTGCGTGTAAAGTTCTGTTTCACTCCAGCAGCGGGAGGATGCGGGGCACCTGCGGCCAGCTTGGGGGCTGCGGGCGGGACGCCGTGCTGCAGCAGGTCCTCCCAGAGCTAGATCCTGGCCAGGAGCAGGGAGCCTGGGCGCAGGGGTCTGGAGGAGGATGTGGGATTTCTTCTGCAAGATCCCACATTGGTGGGTCTCTGATCCCTGTGGGGGATTCTGAGCAGATGATTCCACTGTGGACAACTGGAACGGGAGGAAAGAGCCTTTGGATGTTGATTTGAAATCAGCTTCCTTATAATTTCTATCTGTCAGGCCCACTTCTGCTCTCAGGAGACAAAAACAAATCAGGTCCCTCTGTCACAGGGCATGCTTCTGAGACCTGTGGACAGCCGGCTTCACTCGCCTCACTCCACAACTGGGCACTCTGTTCTTGAGAGCGTTGCTTCTTTTGATCCTTCCACACAAGGTTTCTTTCTTTCTTTCTCTCTCTCTCTCTCTTTTCCCTTCTTCCTCTTCCTCCTCCTCTTCTTTCTCTCTCTCTCTTTCCTTTTTCTGGAGAAAGGGTCTTGCTTTGTTACCTGAGATAAAGTACATCATGACAGTTCACTGTAACTTTCTACTCCTGGGCTCAAGTGATCCTCCCTCCTTTGCCTCCCAAGTATCTGGGACTACAGATGCCCCACCATGCCTGGCTATTTTTTCTTTCTTTCTTTTTTCTTTTCTTTCTTTCTTTTTTTTTTTTTTTTGTAGAGACAGGGTCTTCTTCTTGCTCAGGCTTGAAGGTTTGGGACTTAACCTAATGAACATAATTTTGGCCAAAGCTGTGAACAGTGATAAGGCAGGCCTGGTGACTGTGCCCTTTGTACCCACAAGGATGCTGAGGTGAGGTCAGCTGAGTGGAGAGCTGAGCGTCTGATTGCAGAGCCTTAACTAGCCATCATTCAGTACAGCCTCTCTTCGGGACATTGGCGCTCTGGTCCCCCTCTTTCAAAGATGTGTAGTTCAGCATATTATTCCTAAAATGACAGAGGCCCCCCAACCCCCCGAGCCAGAGCAGCATCACGTGCTATCCGGTCAGCTGCAAGAGCAGTAAGGCAGCAGCCCCCTCAGTCTAGCACAGAGCCTGGCAAACTGCTGTGCCCCGAGGATGGGGGCAACCTGCCACCTGTGTTTGTGTGGTCCTCCAGCTAAGAATGGTTTTCACAGTTTTTTTTAAATGGTTAGAAGCAAATCAAACGAAGAACGATATTTCATAACACACGAAATTTATATGAAATCCAAATAACAGCATCCATAAATAAAGTTTTATTGGCACACAGCCATGCTCACTTCTTGTCTCAGCTCAGGCTGCCATAACAAAATACCACAGGCTGCGTGGCTTAAACAACAGACATTTCCTTCTCACAGTTCTGGAAGCTGGAAAATCCAAGATCAAGGTGCTGGCAGATTCAGTTTCTGGTGAGGCCTCTCTTCTTGGCTTGTGGACTGCATCCTGCTTGCTGGGGCCTTCCAGGGCAGAAAGAGAGGCCTGTTCTCTTCCTCTTCTTAGAGAGACAGAAACTCAATCATGGGCCTCTACCCCCGTGACTTCGTCTAACCTAACCTCGGCCTCACATGCCCATGCTCATTTCCTGGGCCTGAGTCTAGGACGTCACCTAGGGCTGGGCACAATCTCCACATACACTCTTGGCCACTGTTACTTTTTCATTCTTTGCTTTTGGGAGAGGCTTAGGTGGCCTGTTGACTCTCCAGCCACCCTGGCATCCAGTGGGGAGTTTTCATCTCATGAGATCATAGCCTCCTCTCCTGGAGACAGATGTGCTAATCCACTCCAACAACTGCTGCCCAGAAGGCAGGCTCATCTTGGCTGCAGCCTGATGTGTAGCATTTTGCCATCCTCATTCAAAGCTCTACCGGGGTGGGGATGAATGCAGGATTACGTGGCAGAGTCCAGCGTGCGTGCTCCGGTGTGTGTGCTCCACAGCGTCGTCATCACTGTGCCCCACCTGAATCATGTCCCATGCAAGCAGTGCCTGAAAGCTGTCACACAGATGTATACCTCACAGATTAAAAGCTCTCTGCATTGTTTTCTGGGGGACACCTGTCCAGTGACATGTTAAGCAAAATTTTCAAGACATCATACATAAAAATGCCCAATCTACTTCGGTACTTTGGTCCTGTGGACTACTGAAAGGATCCTCTCTCTTGCAGGCCCTGTGGTCCCAGAGGGGGTGGACGCATCCCTATGGCTGGAGGTTTGAAATAGCTCCACCATGACTCATGGAAGCTGGAGGAACAAGGTGATGTCAGCAAGTAGCAGGGAAAGGGACCCCCACGAGAAAGGTCCTTTCTCTCCCCAGCCCTGTGCAGTCCCTTCTGCTCCTCCCTCTGGGATGTCTTGGGAGCAGAGCGGTGTGGCCCAGCAGGTGAACCCAAGGGACACTGTTGACCCTTAAGTTTCTGTGGGAGGCCACCTTGGCTCTAAAGTTGTTGCCACATGGCAGGCAAGTGGGTGCCAGTGGGTGGAATGCTCGTGTTTCCCTTTACAGTGGGGTTTGAGGCTAATCCTGTGACTCAATTGTCCTGGCCAAAAGATGTTCCTTACACACGGGAAAACTAGTTATTGCAGAATCTCTGTCATTTTTTTTTTTTTAAATCTCTGAAGCCCCAAGTCCATATCCGCACACTCAGAACAGCACTGAACAAGAAACCCCACCCACATTCATTGCTGTCTCTAGTGGACAGGATGCTTCTCCAGGATGTTTAAGCATGGCGTGAAAAACATCCACGGCAGGGAAGGCACAAACGTTTGCAGGAAAGGGCCAGAGAGAAGAGATATTCAGGCTTCGTGGGCCAGTTTCTGTTGCAACTACTGAACTCTGTGGTGCTATGGCAGCTGGAGACAGCACGCAAATGAAAGGGTGACTGTGTTCCAGTGAAACTTAACTTACAACGACAAATGGTGGGCTGGATTTGGTAGCACCCTGAGGCTGAGGCAAGAGAATCGCGTAAGCCCAAGAGTTAGAGGTTGCTGTGAGCCGTGACGCCACGGCACTCTACCCAAGGGCGGTATACAGTGAGACTCTGTCTCTACAAAAAAAAAAAAAAAAAAATTAAGGTGACCATCACCATAATGAAATTAAAACAGAAGGGCAAATCCTCACGTGGTCACAGCACATGCTGCTCTGCTCTGCTCTGCAGGGAGCTGGAGCCCCAGACGTGCAAGCCACAGTGCGGTCCTCCTGTGGGGACATTCTGAGTCCGGAAGGGGAGCTCCTCCAGGTCAGAGAGGAGCCTTCCAGCTGCCTGGGTCCCTGACCCAGGGTACTGGGGGAGGAGGAGAGGATGCCAGAGGTCGCTAGTGATTCTGACTTAGCACTAGGTCCCGGGCCTGATTAATCTGCTCCAGAGTAAACACCACGAAGACGCCCCCAGCCGCTCCCCGGCAGAGAGCTGAGGACAGCTGGCCGAGCGAGGCAGGCTGCTGCCTCTAATGCTGCACTATTTTTGGTGACTCCTTTTGCCTCATTTATTTTTGATTTGAGTTGCTCATACAGACTGTGCGTTCGCTTTCTCCCTCCTGCACTGAAATTAAATACGTGCAGCATTTTAAAGCCCTGCTTCGTGTCACCGCGTGATGGGTGCCGATGAGCCAAGCACCCGGAGAGCATCGTCGGAGGTGGGAACATCTGACCTCCCCCAACCCCCAGCCCAGGAAGCGTCCAGTCTGCACTCTGCAGGTCGGGATGTGGCCTCATGCTTCTGTACACCAAGGCCTTAGGCTGAAGCTGGACTCTGACTGGCTGGGGGTCCAACATCCAGGACGGGCCCTCTGAGTGCAAGAGGTGAAGGCGCCCACCTGTGTCCAGCCTGGCCCAGATCATCATGCAGGAATCAGTGTCAGAGATGCTGGTGACCCAGTGCAGCCTGAAGGAGGCCTTGGGATAAGGGCTTTTACTTCCATTAATTCACTTGATTTTTTGCCTCCAAATACTGTGAGGTTGGTGCTATTATTACTCACAAGTGACAGCTGAGAAAACCAAGGCTGGCGTGCCTTTGTCACATATGAGTGGCAGTTCTAGGAGCCTGCCCTCCAGAGCGCAGTCCTGCACTGTGACCAGCAGAGAAGTCTGGAGACAAGTGAAGAAATAGTCAAATGCCCCCTCCGAAGGGGTGAGCTGAGCGGTGCTTTCCAAGGTCACTGAGGACGGGCTGAGAGATGAGCAGGCACAGGTGAGAGCAGAGAGTGTCTAGATTAATCCAGGTCTGAGCCGCAGTGGCCTGGGCCAGGGCAGGGACGTGGTGATGACCAGCAGCTGGTGAATTCAGGCAGTTGAGATTGTAGGGTCTGGATGTGGATGAGTGAGGGACACCTCCCAGGTTTTTGGAGGCAAGTTGTCAGGTCCCAAGATGGGGAGGCACGGCTGCAGCAGGTTGGAGGAGTCCTGGAGCCCACGATGATGGCTGTGTCCAGCCTGAGTCACTGACTGGATGTCCAGGTGGGGAGGCTGGTATCCTCTCGCTGGGCTCCTCCTCACCCCCTGCCAAGGTGGTGCGTTCTCTCATGCCACAGGGCCTTTCCAGACACTGGCCCTCTGCCTGGGTTGCTCTTCCTTGGGGTCCCAGATACCACCTCCCAGAGAGGCCATCCAAGAGTGTTCTCGCTCTCTCATAGCTGGTGTGTTTTCTGCTGTGTGCCCGTCTCAGTGACAACTCTTCACCTAATTACCCCACAACCAGTGAGCCCCAGAGGGTGACCCCCATCTCTGCTCATTCCTTGTGCTGGGTATAGGGTCTGATACCTCACTGGTGCCCAGCACTCCTTTGCTGAATACACGAACGTGAGCCAACCTGCTCAGCACAAGTAGCTTTTTGCTTATAGATAGCAGACTCCGGTGTGAGAGTGCTACCAGGCAGCGTGGTGGGAAGCAGAGCAACGGGAAGTTGTGTTCGACTGCTCCTCCTGGGGAGACGGAGGGTGCCCTCTAGCCCCAGCAGTCTTCTCCAAGGGGTGCCATGGGGGGGAGCACAGCCAGTACTATACAGGCTGGGCTCTTAGCTCTGGAGTCCCCCGTCAGGATGATGCCCAGCTTATGAAGCATTCATGTAGAGCCGGGCATCTCAGGGGCAAGTGGGCGTGTGCACACACACACAGCTCACCATCTCTGTCACCTCCACCTCTCCATGATCTCTGCCATCATCATCGCCAAGACCAGTACCACTTTTGCCGCTTTGCCATGACCATGACCTCTACCTTCACCTGTCGCCTCCACCTCTGTCACCTCCGTCTCTACCTCTGTCACCTTCACCATCTCCACCTCCGCAATGACCTCCACCATAACCATCACCAGCACCATGACCTCTAACTCTACCTTTGTCACCTCTACTGCTACCATGACCACTGCCATGACTTCCACCTCCACTCTGTCACTTCTACTATCTCCACCTCCACATCATCATCACCAAGCCCGTGACCTCCACCTCTGCCATGACCATGACTTCTGCCTTTACCTGTCACCTTCCTCTCTGTCACCTCTACCACTTCCACCATGACCATGACTTCCACTTCCACCTGTCACCTCCACCATCTCCACCTCCAATATGACTTCCACCATAACCATCACCGTAAGTTCCACTTCCACCTGTTACCTCCACCATCTCCACCTTCACCATGGCCTCCTCCATGACCTTCACCATGACCATGACTTCCACCTCTATCTGTAACTTCCACCTGTCACCTTCATCTCCACCATGACCATGACCATCACCATAAGTTCCACTTCCACCTGTTACCTCCACCATCTCCACCTGTACCATGACCTCCTCCATGACCTTCACCATGACCATGACTTCCACCTCTATCTGTAACTTCCACCTGTCACCTTCATCTCCACCATGACCATGACCATCACCATAAGTTCCACTTCCACCTGTTACCTCCACCATCTCCACCTTCACCATGGCCTCCTCCATGACCTTCACCATGACCATGACTTCCACCTCTATCTGTAACTTCCACCTGTCACCTTCATCTCCACCATGACCATGACCATCACCATAAGTTCCACTTCCACCTGTTACCTCCACCATCTCCACCTGTACCATGACCTCCTCCATGACCTTCACCATGACCATGACTTCCACCTCTATCTGTAACTTTCACCTGTCACCTTCATCTCCACTATGACCATGACCATCACCATAAGTTCCACTTCCACCTGTTACCTCCACCATCTCCACCTTCACCATGGCCTCCTCCATGACCTTCACCATGACCATGACTTCCACCTCTATCTGTAACTTCCACCTGTCACCTTCATCTCCACTATGACCATGACCATCACCATAAGTTCCACTTCCACCTGTTACCTCCACCATCTCCACCTTCACCATGGCCTCCTCCATGACCTTCACCATGACCATGACTTCCACCTCTATCTGTAACTTCCACCTGTCACCTTCATCTCCACCATGACCATGACCATCACCATAAGTTCCACTTCCACCTGTTACCTCCACCATCTCCACCTGTACCATGACCTCCTCCATGACCTTCACCATGACCATGACTTCCACCTCTATCTGTAACTTTCACCTGTCACCTTCATCTCCACCACGACTGCGACCATCAACTACTTCCACCTTTGTCACCTTCACCTCTACCATCTTATCCCAAGCTGGCTCCTCTTTCTCCAAGGGTGGGGTAAGGGGGGCTCAGGGGACAGAGAACACTCCCTGATAATCCACAGGACCTCACAACCTCACCCCCGGAAATCCTAGGTGTGTCGACTCCACTGTGGAGTGGAGTGAATTCCAGGTCATGCTGCAGTTCTTTTTGCCTTTAAAACTAATTTTATATCCCCTTTGTGAAAGTGTGTCAGAGTTCCTCCCCTTATAGGAAGTTGATCAAGAGGATCTAGGGAGAGACCAGAACCAGGCAGGACAGTGTGTTCCAGGCCAGCCCAGTGAGAAACTATTATGGGATCTAGGCAGGGCACCTTGTGCTCACGCACATGCATACATGCATATACACGCGTGCACATGCACACCCCCACCCTCTCCACCCATCAGCGTGGCTGCCCACAACTTGCCGTGTGCTTGTATACCTGGAGGGCTGGCAGCAAGGGCCCCATCCACAGGCTGGATCTCCCCAACCCTGGCAGGGCTGGCCCTGAGATGCTCCAAAGAAGGGGTGAAGACCAAGGCCCAGGACCCCCACAGAGGGTGTGGCCAGGAGGACTTTGGGAGCTGCACAATGCTATGGAGTGACCCTCAGACTCATCTCCAGGGTGAGAACACCAAGCCAGGGTCCATTTCAAATGGACTCAGAGCATGGCCATCAGTTCCTAGGAACCAGGATTGCGGATGGGACCATGGTCGAAGGGCACCTGGGGGTGCTTTTGCTTTCCTTCATCTGGGCTGGATGTGCCTGGTTTCCTGCCTAACAGCCTTTACTGCTGCTGCTCCCAGAGGAATGGGGCAGGGCTGCTCCAGGCATTCCCTCTGGCTCCAGCCAAGGTCAAGGCTACAGACACCTTGCACTCATGCCTGGAGACTGAGGCTCCCACAGCATGGCTCCAGGCAGAGGAGGGTTAAACACAGCTGGAGCTCCCCTGGGGCCTGGAAGGGTCTGGGACAAAGCTGGGGGACAGGGGTGAGGGGGCCATGTCCCCTTGTCCACTCCCAGGCCTGCAGCTTTATTTTCACAATGTGTTGCTGGTCTGTTGACACCAGGAGCATTTCTCGCCTTGTTCTGGGGTTGGGACCAGCTAGCCTTATCCTTCTCAGGGGTTCTTAAGGACAGAGGAAGAAGGGAGATCTGTCCTGGGCGCAGGCTGCCCTTAGGGTGATGGGGGCCCTTCCTACAGCAGGGGATCCAGTGCAGTCTGGCTCCCTGTCTGCTTTGTGAAATCCAAGGCCTGTCCTGTCTACTACATAGAAAACAACAGTGGGTCTTAACAGCTCACCTCCAGGAGTCTGTCCTCACTGGTGCCAGTGAGGGGATCCCCAGTGAAGCATACCCCTGTCCCCTGCCCCCACACTTATTAGATCCCCTGAGGACTCCAGCTACACCTGCAGGCCACACTGATCTTAGGGTACCTGGACCCTCCACTGCCAATGCTTTAGTACTGCTAGCCCCTTCCAGTGCTGTGGCTGCAGCAGGGTCCACCTGGCTGTGGCATCAGGGAGAGGTGGAACCTGCATCCCTAATGGGATGACCAGTGAGCTGGGCTGAGAGGGGAACAGACATGGGGTCCTGGAGGGAGATCCTGAGGACGGTTCTCCCCGTCTCCCACCTCCAGCGATAGGAAGAGCAACAGTGATATGAGCAGCGCCTGCCCAGTTGCTGTCCCCACGTGCTTCTTCAAAGCATCCACAATAAAGGGGAATGAAGAAAATGCTGAGTCTCCTCTCAGAGCCAGATTGAAATTTTAAGTGAGCCAAGGTAGGAAGAAAACACAGGGGGTGGGGAGGAAGTTTCCCAGTGAGACTGCGGTTCAAGGCCTGACTCAGCAGGCAGGGAGGGCACAGGGGACCAGCTCTCCAGGGATGGAGAGGCTCTGAGCTGCTGCCCTGGCCCAGAGGGCGAAGGTTTTAACTGCTTACACCCCCGGGTGGGAGAAGGAGCGAGAAGCCAGTGTCTTGGTGATTCTCAGACATAGGGCGGCTGCACAGGTGTCATTTTGTGCCACCCAGCAACTAAGCAGTCCTCCTGGCCACTCAGCTCTGTCCCCAGTGTGGCTGGGATCTCTCCTTCTGTGTAGCCCAGACAAACTCACACCCAGTGAGCCAGGAGGTGAACCCCCCACCCAGGGCCTGTGTAGGTAGCAGTATGTGGTCCTGGGGGCTGGTCCATTAACTTTGGGGATGGGAGCTACCTGTCTCTGGGCAGCCCTGTTCAGGGACACGCTGGCCATGGTGTCCAGCCAGGCACCCTCTGCTGTGCTTAGCACAGTGCCTGGCATAGAATGAGGCCAAGTGCTCACTCAACTCAGAAGATTGTGCTGGCCTTATCCACGGAGGTTGTCTGGTCCCTTGGCAATGGCTCTTCTTACTGTACTTTGGGTGGATTTTAATCATGATCACTAGAAGGAGGTAGGGGGAAAGACTCTGGCTCCACTTGCAAAGGGGAGCTGGGAGCCTAGAAGAAGGATGCTGGCTGGGCAGCGTGTCAGACAGATCTGCCTCACAGAGCTCAGGATGCCTATCCCTGGGATCCCTCTCAAGTCCACAGCAGGAACCTGCACCCCTGCCCTCTGCCAGCAAGAAACACAGGCTGGCATCCAGAGGGGGGGTTTACTCTGAGTACCCCCATGCCTGTTAGCACCCACAGGGTGCTGTGCCCTGCCTCCCTTGCTCAGAGGCCTTGCATGTTCATGGTGACCCCTAGTAAGAGTCAGGCCTGGCTTTCCTCGGCCTCCCTAGGCTGCTAAGCCACATCCATGAACCTGGAGGGCCACTTGCCTTCCAAATACACCAGCAGGAGGTGGCAGGGAGACCCCGGCACTGGATCCGGGTCCTAGACACAAAGGTGAGCGCTCTGCTCTGGCTCTAGCACCAAAGGCTGGTTTACACACAATGTGACCCACACCACCACTTGGCTCCCACATCCCTGCCTCACCCCCTTCACCCCTCAGCTAGCCACACTTGACACACAATATCGGCTGAGGGGAAAAGAATCTCCAGACTGGAAAACAAGCCATGGAAGCTTCTGGAAGGAGTGCTGGGTTTGGGGGGTAGGCTGAACTGTGTCCCCCCAAAAGATCTGTCCAAGATCTCACTATGTTGCCCTTGGTAGAGTGCTCTGGCGTCACAGTTCAACCTCACACTCTTGGGCTTAAGCGATTCTCTTGCCTCAGCCTCCCAAAGTAGCTGGGACTACGGTCGCCTGCCACAACGCCCGGCTATTCTTCTGTTGCAGTTGTCATTGTTATTTAGCTGGCCTGGGCTGGGTTTGAACTCACCAGCCTCGGTGTATGTGGCTGGTGCCCTTTCCACTGAGCTTTGGGCGCCACCCAGATGTAACTTTTTTTACATTTTATTCATTTATTTCTTGGGACAGAATCTTACTGTCACCCCAACTAGAGTGCAGTGGCATCATCATAGTTCACTGCAACCTCAAATTTCTGGATTCAAGCAATCCTCCTGCCTCAGCCTCCTGAGTAGCTGGAACTACAGGTGTGTGTGACCATGCCCAGCTAGTATTTCTATTTTTTGTAGAGATGGGGTCTCACTATGTTGGCCAGGCTGGTCTTGAACTCCTGGCCTTGAGCAACCCTCCCACCTTGGCCTCCCAAAGCTCTGGGATTATAGGTGTGAGCAATCTTGTCCGGCCTTGCAGATATAATTAAGGTAAGAATTCTATGATGATCTCCTGATCGGGGGGCTCTAAATCCAATGATGACAGGAGACATAACATGGAAAAGACCGTGTGCTGGTGGAGGGGACACATCTACAAGGAGCACCAAGGGCAGCTGGCAGCCACCAAAACCAGAAACACCTGCAACAGACCCTCCTTCAGTCTCCAGAAGGAACCAACTCTGCCCACACCTTGACTTTGGGCCTGTTGAGCAGCGAGAGAATAAATATGGCTATTTTGAGCTACCCTGTTTATGCTGCTAGGAAACTAACACATGCACTCAGTCTTTAAAACCCTCTAAATTTAGGAAGTTGTATGGGAAACAGATAAACTGCCTTCTCTTGGGGGGAGTTACCCCTTTATCCTGCAGGCCCCAACTCTGCCTCCACTCCCTACCTTGGGGCCACAGGAGCTGGCAGGGAGATTCCACTCCTTTTTGTGAACCAGGCACTGGTGGCTCCTCCCTGCTCTCCAGGGGACTGTAAGAATAAATAAAAAATGGTTTCAAAGAGGATTACTGCCCTGCACCACATGACAGAGGCATGAAAGATTAATATCTTGACGTGCAGCTCTACACCAGCAACTGACAGGTGGCTGTACTCCACCATGTCCACTAAAGGCCCTGCTGAATAAAACGATATGCAAGAGACCCCCAGACTCTGTGCCCAGGGATCACAGAGTTAACAGGAAAAACGCATTTCAGTGACATACTCACTGAGGTTGAAGTTGTGGGGAAACTGCTGCATTCTGGGGCATGTGGTACAACGTGTTGGGTCCACGGCCTGGGATCCAGAAATCCCACTTACGCATAATAGTACTAGGGAAAAGATAAAGTGGCAGCAGAAAAATGCTTACGACAGCCTTATCTGGAAGGGTGAAAAGATACCAGATCTCTCAGGAAATACCATTTAAGTGAATTGGTGGAAAACAGGAGGGTCTAATGCGTTCACTCACAGTGACCATCCCCTGCCTGGGAAAGCACCCTGCTGAGGTGCAGAGTGGAGAGAGCAGGCAAACCTGAGTGGCCTGAGTCCCTCCCCCTGACCACACTCATCCTGCCTGTGACTCAGTAACTCTCCTCTGGTGGGAAGGGTCCACAGGGTGTGTAATCACGCAGGAGACTCCACTTGTAGCAAAGGGCTGGAGCTGGGGCTGGGCTGTGTCCCCAGGTGGTTCCCCCTTACTTGTCATTCCAGTGACCCTGGCTCAGGACCGAGGCCATGGATGAGCACCTGCCTGGCTAATGTGTGCCCGAGGGCGTAGGCCCAGGAATCCAGGAGGTCACATTGCGACTCTGTCCTTTGGTAGCTGAGGCAGGGCATGGGACCTTTCTCACCTGGGAAGCAGAGGCAGTCACGCAGCCTGCCGGGGGCTGCAGGAGGAAGGGTAAAATGCTGTCTGGGTTAAGCAAGGGCCTGAGCCAGAGCAAACCCACGACAAGTAGCAGTTGCCAATACAGGTAAGCATCGTGATGGTGATGGTGATCGTTGTCATTGTCACCAGCACCTCCCAGAGAGTAAAATGCAGTGTCTGACTCCTCTTCCTGCAGCCCCCTCCTGGCACTCCCAGTCCAGGCAGGGCACCCTCAGCTCCCTTGGAAATCTGTTCACGGGACCTCGGTCTTCTCTGCCTGTCACCTGGGAACACCTGATCTGGACATGCTGGGACAGTTCCTGCAGTTTGAAGGAATTACCTCAACATAATTAAGTGCCTTGGCTGTGAAAACACAGCTTGTGTCCTGTCTTGGGCATGGGCATGGCTGAGGGGCTGGGGTGGAGCCCTCTGTCCAGAGCCTAGGGCCATCAGCCTCTGACCCCAGCCCAGGCCACAGCAGCCGTAGCAGGTACCTGGCTGTGTCTCATCCTTAGCTGCAGGGGTTGTGCCCCTGCCTCCTGCCACCTCTGGCTGGGCCCTGCCACTCCCGGCCACTGCCTGTTGTTCAGGGTGCTCAGGGCAGAATTGTGCCCTGGGGGAAGACACTTTGGGGAGAGACCATCAGTGGCCAGACTGGCCTTGGGTGGGTCAGGGGCCTCTGGTGTTCCTTGTTTCTAAAGGCTTGTCCCTTTCTGCCATGGCCAGCCTCAGGGAGAGGAAAACAGGGAGCCTGTGGTGGGGACAGCCTTTACCTGCTCCTGGGAACCTAGGAGTGGTCCCCAGGCTTGGTGAGGCGGCTGGCACATTACAAGTCAGGCTGAGCTGGGACACAGAAGGGGACGATGGGGACAGGCATGCCTTGTCCTCATGGGGTCCGCAGCCTGGGAGGGGGTGGACGTCAGCAGTGAGGTTCACTGTGGTGTATGATCAGGCAGAGGCCCACAGGACACTGGCGAGAGGGCACAGTTGGCAATAAGTTACTGGTTCCGGGAACCCAGACAGCCCAACACAGAAAAAAGCAGCAACCCATATTGATCACTATACCTGCTCACTGTGGGGCTGTGTGGGAGACCAGGGATTCTGCTGAGCCCAGGAACATGTGCCCTCTTTTCCCCACCCCGCCTTTGCTCATAGTCTCCCTAGGACCTGCATGATGTATTGTGGGGCCCAGCCAGGCCCTCGGTACCCGCACAGCCTGGCAGGTGGTTGGGCGGCTCCAGCAGCTGGTCGCCATGACCATGATTACCAGGCTGCCGAGGGTGGGAGGACACTCTCTCTCCTAAGCATTCCTCCCAACAGTACCCTGGTGGGCTTTGCTAGAACCTTCTGGCAGGGAATAAGGCTGGCAGCACCTGGGTTCTGTGTATGTGTGTTGAGGGGTGATCACGGCAGCTAGCATAGCTCAGGGACCCTGGAGGTACTATAGGCCAAAGAAACACCCCGGCTCAGCTACACAGAGGGCGGGAAGCATCTTCTCATGATGTCCAGGCCCACAATGGACCCTTCCTCGGCCTGCCAGTGTCCCCTCCTACACTGTCTCTGTGCCTTGTGCCCAGCTCTCCCTGCCTGGAAGACCACCTCCTACTCACTGGTTACAGGCCTGGCTCTCCCCTGCCCACTCCTTTCCTGACTGTGCTGGATGGACACCGCTGAGACACTTTGGTTGTGGCCTGAGTGGCATCAGCATGCCTCCTCCCCCACCAACACAAGCCCTGAGGGCAGCGACCTTGTCTGCATCTCTGGTGGGTCAATGAGGAATGAGTGACATTCCTCAGCCACCAGCCTCATAGTAGAGCCAGAGCAGGAGTGGGCCATCTGGCCTAGTGTCACTGGGACGCCAGGTGCAATGCCAGACCACAGTGGCCTATGGGCTTCTTCTAAACAGGTCCTTCTTTTCTAGAAACATCACTGTTTTTCTGGAATGCCTCCATCCAGGGTCCCATTGATAATGGTCACACATACCAGCAGGACAGGAGCTGGCCTGTCACTCCTAGAGGACTTTCCTAAACCCATCTTTCAGGATGAAGGGAAGGCATGTAGCCTCCTGGAGCCTCTGAGGTGCCTTGGCACAGCCTGGCTGGTGTCCCCTGCTGCTTTTTAAATGGGAAGGACATAAACCAAGGAGTTGTTGGCTACTCCTGTGGGAGCAAGGCACACCTGAGCCCCGCAGAGAGGGGTGGTTTTGAGCTGGGATTGGCAATTCCTGCTTCAGGCACCTGCGTCCTTTACAGGAGCAAAGGGACAAAAAGGCTCGGGGTCTTCTGTCTATGACACCTGAATGTCTCCTGGCCTGGGTGACTAAGAATATCTTCTACTCGTTGACAGGGAAAAGCACGCCCTGCAGGGCCTAAGGGGAGCAGAGGTGGGCGAGGCAAGAGTGAGGAGGGGAGATGCCACAGGATACATCTGGACAGACAGGGTGCAGACAGGTGACAGACAGTGCGGGCGGGCACAGAGGTATGAGAACCAGCTGCTATACACAGTTCTGGCCTCCCCAAGAGCGGACGAGCCTCCAGGCCTGCAGCATCCCCAAACCAAACCCTGTTCCAAAAGGCCTGGGAACTAATAATAGCATCTTGCCACACTCTTGGGGATAAAGCACAATTTTAGATTCAAAGCTGACAACAGCATAGCAGGCCACTCCAGTGGGATGTGGGCTTCATGTGCACCCGGGAATTGAAGAAACCTGGCAGAGCCCTTCCCACTAGCTCCTTCGGCCATCACAGAGTGTTCCCTCCTGAGCTGCCTCAGAGGCAGAGGCGAGAAAGGCCCCCCGGTAACTAAAATGGCTACAAGTGTGTCTCAAAGCAGTCTTGGGGCCCCTGGATCAGAGTCACCAGGACTGATTGGCAGTGGGGTTTGCTGAGTGGCAACAGGACCCCCAGGGCTGTTCAGGCCCCACGCACTGTGGGCCTGGCGGGAGCGCAGCTGGCTCTGGACCATCAGGCCATCCTGGGCCCCCAAAGCCCCCCATTCTCACAGGCTCTGCTGCTGTGCTATGAAGTCATCACCAGGATGAGAGGATGAGTCCTGGTCTGTGGTCCCAGAAATGCCAGACGAGGCAGGAAAAGGGAGAACGCACCGTGGAAACAGCTGACGCAAAGGGGCTGACGCAGGAGTGGGCTGCTGATGGAGGTGGTGACGTTCCTCTGCCATGCCCCGCTGAGGCCCTGCTCTCAACTTCCTTTTCTTTCTTTCTTTATTACATTTCTCCACAGCCGTTTAGGTAAAAGAGCCAGCTCTGCCTCTGGCCTGGGTCCCTCAGCCTCCTGGCCTGGATACCTTAGGAAAGCGACTTCCATGTGCACCATTCTGGCATCAGTCAGAGAGGGACACTGTGGGGTGCTGGAAGCTGGTGGTGGTGATCTGTGACCCCCTGTACCTCACTGTCACTCTTGGTAGCCAGGTATCTCCTCTCCCCTAGCAGAGACTGTCTCCTGGGCAGCAGCTTCCCCCAGCCCCACACAGCAGACACTGCCACCCTCTGTGTCCCTCCTCCCTGGGCTCTGGGACGAGCCAGGGCTGCCCCCTGACCATCTTCACATTCACCTTTTTTCTCAAACCCCATGCCCCACAGCTGCTCCTGGGCTGTTTCCTGCCCACTTCACTCTTGGCACTACCCCCAGGTGAACTCATCCACTGTGAGGCCTGTGACCTGTGGGTGGGTGGCCATGACTTCAGGTCCTATCTCTCACGTGGCTCCCAAATTTGTCTTCTTAATGCCCATGGCTGAGGCACAGACCTTGGACTCAACTTGGCAGACCCAGCACGATGCTTCCCATACGGGAGTCTGAGCAGCCCACTTGGATCCAGCAAGAAAAGCTTAAAAGGTTCCCAGGCTCTGCTCCTTCCTCTCTCACCCCATCACTGTCCAGCTCCACGGAGGCTCTGTTCTCATTCCTGTGCGTGATCACACGGGCCTCTGGACACTGTCCAACCAACATAGTCCTCCCTCTGTAGCCTAGCCTGTGCAGGGCCTTCTCCCAGGCAGTCCTTTCTCAGCTCCGCCTCTCACAAGCTTGCCTGTCTCTCGGGTCTGGGTCCCGTGTCCCTGTGCCCTGATCTCTCCCCTGGGTACCATGTCCCTTTCCTGGCTCTGAGCCCCTTGAGGAGAGAGTGGGCAGGTCTCGCGTATCCTTGGTCCTTCAAATGTCTGCTGAAAACATGTTTACCCGTTACTAGTATTCATAGGTTTTAAACAATGTTTTAAATTTAAATTTATTTCCTAATGAATGAATTCATCAGAATCTCCTTGTCCCTGCATTCTACTTCTCACGCTTCTATATTCAGAAGGAGTTGGAAGGACACTGCTTCCAGAGAGCCCCTTCTGCCACTAGGTGTTCAGGACGGTGGGCCCCAACGCACTATTCTAGAGCCTTCTGCCCCGGGCTGCATTTGACAGCCTGTGGACATTAAGGTGTTTGTGCTCAAAGATTCCCAGACTTTCAAGGGATAGAAAATGAAAACACATCCATGGTGGAGGGTGGCCAGCAGGCCAGGGCTAGGGATGTCCCTCCTTTATGGGGGCTGGGAGCAGCTGTTCTCTGCAGACCAGGGCAAAAGGCAGCCTCTCCTGCCCTTTCTTCCCCTCCGCTTCCTGGCTCCCCCTTCTACCTCTTTCTAGCTGAAAGTGGTCAGCTGGGCTCCCTGGGTCCTTCCTGGGAGCAGGCAGTCTCTTCTGAGGACATGACTCAGAAGGAAACCCAAGTCACTCTGCCCTTGTTTTCCTGGGGGCTCAGCTGGGCTGGATGTTCAGGAGCTACCTGGGATCCAGGCAGGCTGATGGGTAGGGAAAAGTGGGCGGTTACTGAGCATTTCTATGTGCCAGAAACTGTCCCCACGCTTCTACTCTCCAGGCTCCTTTTCACCCATTCAGATAAAGGGAGATGGGAGAAAGAGGTTGCATAGCTTAGAGGGTGAAAGAGGCAGAGCTTGGAGGAACTCTCTGCGGGGGTGAGGAGCCATGGCAGGTGACAGAGGATCCCTGGGACCCAGACCCAGGGTCTTACAGGACCCAAAGAGGTGGTCCACAAGACCAGCCCTATGGTGAGTAGTTTGGTGGTTTGTCTTTGAATCTGGTGCAGGGATTGGAGAAGAAACGTATACTTGGCTTTCAGCCCCAGAGCTGGATAGATCTTGACTGCTCAACAGCTGGGGCTAGAGATCACGGGAAGGAAAACCTGTCTAACTTTGGAGTGCAGGTGGGAAGCGAGGCCTGGGGCCCCCAGGATTTCTACATTTCCCCCCACCCCCTTTTCTCAGTCTCATTTTATCCTTGGCCAGCCTGGCATCTAAATGGTTAGCTGTGCAGGGCCTGTGTGCTGGAGAAAGAGATGGCTGCTTGTGAAGAGGACATACAAGGGAAGCAGGTGCCTGTGAAGCAGGAGGGACAGGTGTGGGGGGTCAGCTGATATGCATGACCCCTCCTGGGAGAGCTCCCCGGTCCTCTGGGATTAACCACATGGTCACTCAGCAGAGCAGGGAGTGGCCTCCTGAGACCCTGTCCTTAGGGATAGGACTTAGAGACCTGGGTGTGCTGGTGGCAGGGTGCCCTCAGGCTGCAGGGTTGGCCTAGAGCCCATCCATGTGCACGGGAAGGAGACGGTGACTCTTAGGGCACCTCAGGATGTGGCAGAGGTGACAGAGACCCAGAAGTTGCTCAGGTCTATCAGGCTGGGAGACTCACATGCCTCTCAAGCCCAGGCTGAATGGAAAGTCTCAAGCCACTGGCAGTGACAGGACCAACAAACACCAGGAGTGTGACCTCTCACCGCCCCTGCAGCGTGTATCCTCTCTGGGGAAGGACCTTTTCTATTTGCCTCTTCGGTAGTGGCTCAGCTGAGAGAGCACATCTCTCCACACAGTCACAGATGGGCTGGGCTGGGCTGGGGGAGATGCAGTGAGTAGAGGGCTGAGAGCAGTGGCTGTCTGTCACCGAGGAAAGAGCAGTGCAGAGCTTCCCCTGTCACAAGAAAGGCCACTTTATACATGCCTCAGGGCCCAGGGCTGAACCTGACCCTCCTGAGCATCTGAGGAGACTCCCCCTGCAGAGGTGAGGACTTCTGGCATCTGTCGGGGCTCAGTGGGATGGAGGATAGGGCCCCTGCCACAGAGTCCTGGCAGGACAGGAACAGAATCAAGGTTTCTTCCCTAGCTGGGAGACTGGTGTCCGTCTTCCCACTGTCCCGTGTCTCTGCTTCCCCATCCTGGCTAAAGGGCCTACCTCTCAGGGCTATTGACAAGGACCTGAGGCAAACTGAGGTGAGAAGCAGAGTTCCAAAGTGGGGAGGGTGGTTCCTCACCTCCATCCCGCCTGGACCCTGGGCTCCCTGCCTCCTTTCTAGCTACAGAGCCATCTCTTTGAGGGCCACGAACAGCACAGGGCTCTTGAGTTGGGGCCTGTGGGCTAGGCAGCACTGCAGTCATAAGGAATTCTCTGTGGTTGGTGGCACCTTCTGCTCCCAACAGCCCCTCAGGTGAATTGGACACACCTGAGGGTGCAGGCTTCTCCCATGAATGTCAGCAACACCTCCAAAGTGGCTTTCCCAAAGGGAAAGAGTGCTTGGAGTCTTGGCTTTCTCCAGCTTGGACAGCCAGGGAAGTGAACTGGCACAAATCAGTAGGATGCGGGGGGCCCAGCCCAGCTCCACTGTGTGACCTTGGAGAAGCCTCTGCTCTCTGGGCTTCTGTTACTCCTCTGTTGGGTGGCCCAAACCCTTGCAGCTTTAGAGTCTTTGCCTCTCCCTGGCACAGGGAGAAGGGACAGAGAGAGGTATGGGGTCTCTGGCTCTAAACATCTCCTTCCTGAATGCTGCCCTCAGTGGCCTGCTGTTCCGCCTCCTGACTTGGGGACACCAGAAAAACACTTTGAGTCTGGGACTCTGGGGATGTGAGGGTCACGGAGAATTTAGCCAAGGACCCGACACGAGCTGCTTCTGGCCAGAGCCCCTGGAAATGGAGACGTGCTCCTCAGGGTCCTTGGGGGGTGGGGTGGGGGAGTGGGCAGTTTCTCCTTCAACTGCCCTGGAGGGCCAGGGCAGGGCACTAGCACATGGGAAAGCCTCCAGGGGCCCCTCCCTCCCAGCCCTCACCGGAAACTGCCAAATCAAAACTTTGTGCCACTCACTTCCTCTCGCATCATTTGGGTTTCAGAAGCTTATTTAAAAAAGAAAGCCAGTCAGCCAGCCCGCCCAAGGGTACAAAGCCTTCTCCAGCTAGCCAGCCCCCAGAGCTCTCCGCCCCTGCGCCTCACTCGCACCCACAGCCTGTGCTCCATCTCCTGTGCGCAGTTGGTTTTGTGCATGCTTCCTCCATTCTAGGCTCCTTATCCAGACCCACAAGGGTTTTTCAACAAAAGAAACACATGACAAGGGTTTCACATTTTTCATGACGCACCCCTCCAGCCCCACTGCCTGGCTCAGTCCCCGGGCACTAATCAGCACCTACGAGGCATTTGTTGACTGGTGTAGGAAAGAGAGAAGAAAAGAACGAATCTCCTCGGTTTTGTAAGGGAAGCCCCACCAGGCTGCTTTTGAGGCAGGGACAGGCTGCAACCCAGACACTGTCAGAGGCACTGTGGACTCAGAAAGGTGTCCTGGAGAGGCTGCACCTTGACCCTGATAGACAGGACCTGGGGGCCAAGTGCATGCTGAGTCTTCACGCTGTGAAAGCACAGGGCTTGGACCCAGGAGTTGCACACCAGCCTGGGCTCTGGAGCAGCCAAGTGAGAATCAGGTGGGCAGACTCGACTCTCCACACGCAGGTCTCCAAACCCTGCAACGCAGGGCCTGATGCAGCTTCCTCAGCACAGCAAGAGCTGGCTCTTGGCATTGGCAGTGTGTGTGCTGAGGAGGAGGGGGCTGGCATTTTTCAGGGGGAGGAGAAGTTGCAGAGATAGAAGAAATCCTGAAATGACAGACAGTGGGACAGCTGTGGCCTGAACTTGGTGTTCTCTCTCCTCGGATATGGATGTATTAATTTCCATAAATGCTAATAGCCCATTTCCCCAAGAGCTATTACTTATGTCATCTTCCTTTGGATACGGTTCAACACAGGGCAGACAAATGAAAGGGAGGAAAAGGCACCCCCCCATGGGCAGGCCCACCCTCTCCCAACCAGGAAGCTCAGGTCTGGTTCCTAAGGTGGCCCTGCCAACTGCAGGATCAAGACCCCCTGCCCTCAGCCCCATAGCCAGGTCCCTATCACGACAGGAAGCAAAGAAAGTTACCAACCCCAAAAATGCTGAATCACAAAGTGAGGCTGAGCAGGAAAGTGGGGGTGGGGTGGGGAGGGAGGTGGTGGCCAGGGAGGAGGGTGCTCAGGGGCTTCCCACCTGGAGCACCCCAGAATGCTCTAGGTAAAGTGTAGCCCTGCAGGAGCCCCCCCAGGACAAATGCCCAGAGACTCAGCGACGCCCGGATGCGCCAGGATGTGCAAGGATGGGAGGGTGGGAAGGTGGGAAGGTGGGAAGGTGGGAATGTGGGCAGGTACACCCGTTGCTGATACTGCAGCAGGAAGCGGTGCAGCAGCTGGGTCTCTGCATCCCGAAGGAGCAGTAGCAGGTAGGGAGGTGGGGAGGTGCTTTATGCCAGGGTCTGGGCATGAGGGAGAAGCTGAAGAGAGACGGGGGTGAGGGAGTGGGGGTGTAAGTAGCCCCAGGAACTGGTGCAGGAAAGGAGTGTCAAGGTCCCCGGGAGCAGGGCAACATGGAGAGAGCGCCCACGGGAGAGGTCGGAGGGGCAGAGAGCAGGATGGGAGGGAGGATGGGAACTAGCACCCGAGGGACACAGGGGCACGCGGGAGGACGAAGGATGAACCTTGCGGAGCAACGAGGGGGAGCAACGGGGGCGGTGAGACCAGGAGCGCTCCCATGGGGCTGCGCAGAGGCCGGGAGAGGGGACAGGAGGAGGATGGGGGGAAGGGGAGGAGAGGCTGCGGGCCAGGGAGAGGTCAGAGATGCGGGGGTCAGGTGCACCGCGTGATGCTGGAGAGGGATGAAGTTCGGGGTAAGGATCGGGGGTGCGAGCTGAAAGGTCGGGCAGGTTGACCGGGAAGGAAAGAGAGGATGGGGTGGGGGAAGGGAGGCAGTGGAGGAGGTGAGGAGACTGAGGAGGAGGTGAGACAGCGTTGGGGACAGGGACGCAGGGCCGGGTTTGAGATGGAGAAGGGACAGCGTGCACGCCGCAGCTCTCCAGGCGCAGGTCCCCGGAAAGCGCGGCCTTCCAGGGTCTCCCCCTGTACTCACCTGGGGGCTCCAGCTCCGGATCCAGCTCCCCACTCCGGATCTTCCTTCCCGCCCGGCCCCTGCGACTTTAGCACCCCCGAATCCCGCTTGCTCCGGCAGGTTCCGCTCGCAGCATCTTCACCTCGTGGGACGCCTGGGGCCACGCCTCCTCCAGATTTTCATTGGCTGGTTCTCACGCCAGTCACATTCCCATTGGCTGAGGGCTTGTCAGCCATGCAAATTAGGACGGGCCCGCCGTCTCGCCAATTGGCTGGTGTTTGCGGAGCGTATCCCCTTGACTTGGGCTCTGATTGGCCCCGAAGTCCCGATGACGAAAGGGAGGCGAGGCGGGTTTTTGGCCCGGGCCTGCAGCGAGCCACCTTCCGAGGCTCCTCCTGCGGGTGGCTGCAGACAGGGCGCGCCCCTCGACCGGTCCCCGGCTTGCAAGGCCTGCGGCTCCACTAGGCACCTGGCCTCTGGGTCTGTCGTAGGGGAACTTCCTCGAAAGCGTGGGCCTAGTCGCTCTTGGCGCAGTTGCTGGCCTGTCTCCTAGGTAACGCTGCCCGTGGAGGGCGGAACCATGGGAGCCGGCGCCGCGGGGGAGGTTGGACGCGGCCTAGAGGCGCGGGTGGCAGCAGAGCCGGCCCGGGCCACACAGCCGAGAGGTGGGATGGTTCGTTCCGCCTCTACGTGAGGACCCAGTGCCTCTGGGATGCGGCGGTGATCGCGGCGCGGAGCTGTACCTGCGGAATTCTCATCTCTCACCCCCTCCTGGACACTTGGTGCGGCCTGGCCGCCAGTGCCGTTGGGCGTCACGGGCTCCTTGGTGCTTGCCCTGGAGCTCCCGCAGAAACGAGGACTGTGCTGGTCGCCTGACCCCCTGCAGGCACCTTCCCGCAGGCTCCCGCTCGGGGGCGCCTGCGTCCGGCTGTGCGGCTCCGGCCGACCCTACCCCTGTGGTGGTCGTGCAACTCTGCGGCCCTCCATGTGCCCGCGAGGCTCTGCCCTGGGGCCGCTGCGGCCTTCCTCTCCCCCTTTCCTGCTGCCGCACCTCCAGGCTGGCCGGAACACGCGCTGCCCACTGCCCTTCCCCACTGGCGCCGGGCTGGCCCCTGCACACCACCTCACCCCCGGACTTGTGGGCCTCACTTATACCTGGGATCTTTTCGTGCCCGGCTTCCTAAAAGACCTCTGGATTCTGTCTCCCGAGTGTTGGGAAAGAGTATTTTCGGTGACGGTGGGCGGTGCCTTCTGGACCTAGGTCTCCTTGAGGCTTTCCTGTGCAGTCTTCCCAGGTTACAGCTGTGCCCTTTGTGTGCTAATTTGGGTCCTGTCTCCTTCTGGCTCCACTCCGTTGCATGGAGGCGATGAGCTTGTCTTCTGTGTTCAGGACCCATTCTCCTGGGCTTAGCACAGGGTCCCTCACTGAACAAGGGAATTCCAGGCAGTGCTTAATCAAACCTCTGCTTCCCCAAGAGCTCCCCGAGGCGTCTGCTCTTTACTTCTGGAAAGCAGGCTTCCCTGTGCCTGACAGAGCCTCCCTGCCTCCCGCCCCTTCTTTTTCCTGGGAAAGCCTGTCTGTGGGACTTCAGCTTCCTGGCCTATTCCGCCCCCCACCCCTGACCAGGTTAGGCTTATGTTCCCTGTGCTGCCCACACTCACCCTTTTGCCTTTCTCCCCCTCTGAATTCCTGGATTCTGGAAGACTGGGCATTTGACAGTCTTCCTGTGTGCTAGAACATAGTAGGTTCTTGATAAACATTTGTTGAATAGATCTGCAGAAAGAAAGGCCTCAAGGAGACTTCGAAGCCCACATTTTGTACGTTGGGAACAGGCGGGAGGGTGAGAGTCTTTCCTGAACATGTAGAGGAGGAGGAGAGAGGATTACCTGGGTCCCAGTTCCTCCAGTGCTCTCCCCACGGCCATTCTTCTTCCTGGCTGCCTCCATGGGTGGGTGGGTGAGGGATGGTTGTAATGGTTTTAGGTTTATCCCCACTGGTCTGACTCTCAGTTTCCTCATCTGTAAGATGGGAATGATGATTATGCTTACTTTAAAGAGCAGTTGGAGTAATATGCCTTATTATTGACTGCGTTAATTTGAAAGAGTTGTTTTCAAGCTCAGAGATTCTTTCTTCTGCCTGGTCTAGCCCATTCTTAAAACTTTCTACTGTGTTTTGTATTTCCCTAAGTGAATTTTTCATTACTAGGAGTTCTATTTTTTTTTTTTTTTTAGTATGTCACTCTCTTTAGTGAATTTTTCATTCATTTCCTAAATTGTTTTTCTTGAGTTGGTTTTCCGTTTTCTCTTGGATTTCATTACAATTCTTATTTGGAATTCTTTATCTGGAGCACCGTAAAAGCTGATGCGTTTCCTTTCTCTTTTTCCCCTGGGTGAGCCCATAGTACATTTTTCTAGTGCGCAGAGCTTGGAACCCTCCTGGTTTTCTCCTCCTATTGTTTATTTGGCCCCAAGGCCCTACTGCCCTTCATGCATGGATTTTCTATTACTATTGAATCATTCAAAGATTTGACTCCTAATGGGTAAGAGTGGAGGTGGAGAGCTGTGAGGGCCAGACAGAGGGCCCCTGGCTGGGCTGTGAGTAGGGGAGAGAAGTGAGCCCTGGAGTTGTCTGGCTGCCTCCCTCAGGTGTCTCAAGTGTCACCTCGCCCTCTGGCCCCTCAGACAGATGTCCTCTCTCTCCCTTTTGAGCCTCAGGTTGTCTATGTGGGCATCAGGTCTTTTCAAAGAGGATGCCTTTCTGTCCGGTGTGCCCTGCTGGCACAGTGGGTCACACTGGGTTAATGTATACCCCCTTGAGGGTGGTCTGGTGCTTGTGGGTTGTTTAGCAGCATCTCCTGCCACAGCTGTGTGGGACACTGAGTCTGCAGACACCCAGGAAGGAGGGAAGGAGGCCCTGGTTCAGGAGTCAGGCAAGTGAGGAGAGCAGACAGAGCAGACACCGTCCTGTGGGTGCCCACATCAGGAGGGCTTCCCCCAGCAAGCCCCTCTGGGTCCAGCATGATGCCTATTGTAAGAATACACTTCCCAATTTTATAATGAAAGTCAACAGGAAAACATTTCTCTGGAAAAAAAAAAGTTGAGTGTCAGCTTTACTTAAGCTTTGATTTGATTTTATGACTATTTATTGTGTTCTGATGGCGAGTTGGGTACCAGTGACACAGGAGGAATAAGCCTCCCTTCAGGAAGGGGTTGGCCAGTGAGCAGATCAACACAAGGCATGTGACGTGTGCTGGGACCAAAGGAAGCACAACGTCGAGGAACATGGGGAAGCCCTCCCAGAGGAGGTGGCCCCAGGACTTCTGTAACAACGTCCCACAAACTTGGTGGCTTAGAAGAACTCAAATTTATTCTTTTTCAGTTCTGGAGGGCAGAAGTCCAAACTCAACTTCTGCTGGACTGGCCTCTGCCTCAGCCTCTCCCTGTGGTGGCTGAAAGGTCCCTGGGGCTCCAGGCTTGCATGGTCTGGGCAGTTCTGCGCATTGGAGGAGACAGCCTGGGCTCAGGTCTCTCAGGGAAGGCCTGAGTGGCTCCGCGTGAGTCTTGTGTTCCTCTCTGAGCCAATCACTGCAGGCCTCTGGCCTGAATTTGGGGGCAGGCCTTCTCACACATGAAATTGGGTGAGAGTCTTTCCACAAAGCAAGGGATATTGACACAGAAAAATAACTCACAAAACACCACAAAACAAACCAGTGCAAGTGAGGGTGTCTCTGGCCCCTAGTGGGTGCGTTCAGAGCCATAGCCTCTGGGGGTGTGGGAGCGCCCCAGGCTGGCTGGTTGTGCCCTCTCTCGTCCCATGTATAGCTGTAGCACGGAGGTGGTGACCTGTTACACTAGCACTGCTCAAAGTTTTTGGTCTCAGACCCTTTGACCCTTTAAAATATTATTGAAGGCTCCAAGGAACTTTTGTTTATGTGAGTTATAGCTATCAATGTTTATAATACAGAAATTTGAAAGCGAGAAATGCTAAAAATGTTATTAATGTATTTAAAAGTAACAACAACCCTATTACATGTTAGCATAAAAAATAATTTTTTAATGAAAACCATATGTTTTCCAAAATAAAAAAGTGAGAAGAGGGGTTGTCCTGCAGTTCTGCCTCTGTCTTCACTGTCTGGGGTGATAGGGCCAGCTGGGTTAACCCATCTGCTTCTGTGTTCCACCTGTGGGGATGTGTTACTTTGATTGAAGCGTTTGCAGAACATCCTTCCACATCCAGATGGGGAAGGAGCCTCTTATATAACTGCATATTTGATGGTACACCTTAACTCTATAAGAACTAGTTTCTTAAATATTTGTTCCAAAGTGGAGGCTTACATCAATGAACGTCTCGCACTCTGTGACATTAAAAGCCTTTGATCTGTCTTGTACTTTTGGTGGACCTTTTATTCTTGCAGGATTTTGTATCTTTATGCCTTGTTCATTTGGAAAATACCAGTTCACTGAGTCATGCAGACCTTCCAGATAACAACATATTTAACCAGTACAGTCTCGGGAGATCACATTCATTCTGTTACTGTCCATCTCATAGGAACTGTCAGGCTCATGGTGAAGGATACAAATGTTCTCAATTCTAATTTTTGCTTGAAAACTCCATTTTTATCACAATTTTTCTGAAGTGACATGCTGACTCCATTTGTGTTTGTGAAAAATGTCTGCCAAGTACCCAAGTCAGAATAACCATAGCTTGTCAATCGGTCATAGTTTTTAGTGAAAATGGTGTTGGTGAATGAACAAAGTGCGTTCAGCTTGCATGCCGGCAGTGGCAGCAGGGAAAGTGCTGCCCAGGACAGTTGGCTGTCCGGGGTGATGCTGCGGCCTCCGGAGCCTTACCCACTGGTGCTGTGCTCTGCCAGTGCAGACATCATCATAGTGAAATAGACTGGTAACATCTGGGTATTAATGAAAATAGTTTTGGCCTCGCGGAGCCCCTGACAGGATCACTCTGGACCTCAGGGGTTTGGGGAGGCCACCTAGAGAACTGATGTCTTCGAAGACAAGACCCATGGCGTTTTCTCCTTGTGTGTCATCTTAGCGTACAGAGTGCAGCCTCTTCTCCATGTCTAGAGAAAGTTCAGATCCCTGTGTGGCTGGAAGGGAGCAGATAATACCCATTTTAGGCTGGGTCACTAAAGCCGGTAACACTTGAAACCTGTCTCCAGATGGCTTTAGTAACGAAAGACTTTATCCATGTAGCTAAGGTGTCCTGGGGCGACTGGCTTTAGGGTGTCCTAGAGCCAGGGCTCTAATGAGGACATTTCTTCTCTGCTTGTTTTGGGCCCCCTCCAAGACAGTGCTACACCAGGGCTGGGTTTCATCTGCCACTCACACCTGGTGCAGTACTCAACCTACACAGCTGTACAGAGCACCCCTGTTGTGTGCCCATCTAGATTAGCCTCCAAGACCAGAGTAGTCACACTCTGGCTGGTCCATGAAGCGGGGTGGAGGGTTTTCTGGAGCAAGGGGCAGACAGCATGTGCAGCCAACAGTGTAGTCTGCTGTGCTGGGGTTTGGAGTGGGATTGCCGAATGTGGTATTAGGGGTGGAGATTTTTCTGGGATTCAGTGGGATGCAAGAAACTTCCAGAATTGCTCTGATCACTGTGGCTCTTACGAGTTTTTCTTCTTTTAAATATAAATGGTGCAGGGAGTCCTGGAGGCCCACGGGATTCTCAGACGGCAGAATGAATGACTGGCACAGGGTCTTTGCCCAAAACGTGCTTGTCCCACCTCATCCGCAGAGAGCACGCCAGCTTCTGAAGGAATCCACAGCATTCCAGTGCGTCCTAAAGTGGCTTGATGGGCTGATAGTTAAGCAGGTAAGGAAATTTGCTGTTTATTATCAAAAGCACATTGTCACTGCTTTTTGCCTGAGACCAGGCTTCCAGTTAACATAGGTCCCTAACTTACGACTGCTCAACTTAGGGTTGTTTGCTTGTACTCATACAAGCATTCTGTTTTTTACTCTCTCTGCAGCGGTCAATAAATGACTGAGCCATTTAGCACTTCATTATAAAATAGGCTTGGTGTTAGGTGGTTTTGCCCACGTCAGCTGATGTGACTGTTCCAAGCACATCTGAGGCAGGTGAGGCTAAGCGGTGGTGCTCAGAAGGCTAGGTGTCGTGAGTGCATCTTTGGCGTACAATATTTCCAGCTTACAATGGGTTTTATTGGATGGAACCCCATCATAAGTTGAGGAGCATCTGTATTGATTTCCACTTAATTTACTTGCGTCCTACCACTGTACCCATTACCTTGGGCCTTGGCCGTATTCAGAGGCAAAGTGGCACGTCAGCAAAGCGAATGTGTGATCCAGTGACTTGGTCAGCACTTTTGACTCCAGGTAAGGGATTCTTTCTGCCTACAGTGGAGCAATTTAAAAGCACAAATGACCTGCTTTCTCTTGGTTTGGAAGTCAACACGGTGAAAAAGACAAATCACATCTGGGTATTATAAGAAGCGTTTTGCCCTTGTGGAGCCCCTGCCAGGATCTTTCTGAACTTTAGGGGCTCAGGGAGCACCCCTAGAGAAGGGCTGTCTTGCAGGGCCTGGTGAGCCAGGTGGCCTGGTGCGAGGCTGCACATGGCCTGCTTTCAGTGAGGACGTCAGGGGCTGAGCCCAGGGCTTCCTGCTGGGCCTGGGTGTGGCTGTGTGTGTCTCTGCCCTGGTGGCTCCACATCCGTCTGTGCCCTCATCTGTCAGGAGCTGATGGACAAGCTCGTGGTTCCGTGCTGCTGCCCACAGAATGCCCACATGATTGAACTGTCCCCATGGTGCACAAGTCCTGCCGGTGTAAACGTGTGGCTCCTTATGGGTTCTGGTTTGGCAAGACTGTTCCTCTGTAGCTGCTGGGGTGGTATTTGCATATGTGCAAGCTGTTGGCATGCTTGGTCTAGGAATAACTTGCTGCTGTTACATCACTTCTGTCCTGCATCTCCTGGTCCCAGACCCTCTGACTGAGCACTGACTGCATCCTTGCCACCAAGTTAGGGACTGTGGTGGCTACTGTGTCATAGCTTTACTTCCTTCACTTGGTCCTCACCAGAGCACTGTGGAGCACGTGCCACTGTACCCATGTTGTACAGAAGCAGAATAGGGCCTGAGAGGAGTGGAGTCAGCTGCCCGGGTGACACAGCTCTGGGTGGCTGCTCCCCAGCCTGGATCCGTGGAGTTAGCTGCCCAGGTGACACAGCTCTGGGTGGCCGCTGCCCAGCCTGGCTCCATGGAGTTAGCTGCCCGGATGACACAGTTCTGGGTGGCCACTCCCCAGCCTGGATCCATGGAGTTAGCTGCCCGGGTGACACAGCTCTGGGTGGCTGCTGCCCAGCCTGGCCCTGTGGAATCAGCTGCCCGGGTGACATAGCTCTTTGTGGCTGCTGCCCAGCCTGGCTCCGTGGAGTTAGCTGCCCGGGTGACACAGCTCTGGGTGGCCACTACCTAGCCTGACTCTGTGGAGTTAGCTGCCTGGGTGACATAGCTGTGGTTGGCCGCTGCCTAGCCTGGCTCTGTGGAGTTAGCTGCCCGGGTGACACAGCTCTGGGTGGCCACTGCCCAGCCTGGCTCTGTGGAGTTAGCTGCCCGGGTGACATAGCTCTGGGTGGCCGCTGCCTAGCCTGGCTCCATGGAGTTAGTTGCCCGGATGACACAGCTCTGGGTGGCTGCTGTCCAGCTTGGCTCCACTACTTTTTAGTAGCTCCCAAGATAGTTGATGGCACTTCCCTCTTTCCTAGAAAGTTTATGAAGGATATTTTATTGTTTTATTTTTGAAAAGATAATCGTATAGTTCAAAGTTGACAAAGATACTCAGGGAAAGGGAAATTGTTCCATAGTGTCTCCAAGGCACTCAGGGTTAGTTATTTTTTGTGTAACTTTCCAGAAATTCTAAGATAATACAGCAAATAAATATACCTATGTGTATTTTTCCTTTTTAAATATATAAATGGTACTATACTCTGTACTGTACCTTGCTTTTAACAAAATTCATAACAATATATTTTATAGATTGTTCATGTTATTACATGAGGAATTTCTTACTTTTTCTTAAGAACACATAGTGTCTCTTTACATGGATGAACCGTCATTTATTTAGTTAGGCCCTTATTGATGGACATTTAGGCTTTTTCCAGTCATTTGCTACTATAGACACTACTATGAATAACCTCAGTTGTATAATTTTTTTCATGTACATATACATGTGTGTCTGTAGAATCATTCCTGCAAGTAGAATTTTTCATCTAAAGTCATGTGTTAAAAGTGTCATTTAAGACCCAATTACATGTCATTAAGAAAAAGTACACTTTAAACGAAAAGTTGAAAGTAAAAGGATGGAAATAATATACCATGTATGCTAAGCACGAGAGAACTTGGTGGCTATGCTAGTGTTAAAGTAGATTTCAAAGCGAACAGAATTAACAGAAATAAAAAGGCATTTCACAGAGATGATAATAATCAGGAAAGCATCACAACCCCTAAGTGTGTATGCACCTGTGTGTGGGCCGCCAAGACTGACCTCCCAGGCTTGAAGGTTCTCTATGAGGACTCGGGTGATGCAGCATATCCTGACGCTTGCAGCCAAGGTCGATGACGGCTAAAGCGTGCTGAGCACGATCAGCACAGGGAGCAGGCACGCTGGGAGGAGCACAAGCTTCCAGGGCCCCTCTCCCAGGGGAGCTGCACAGCACATGTGTAGTTTCTCTGCAGTGGACTGTGAGGACACATGTGAAATGCTGCCTACCAAATGCTGTGCACCAAAATGCCAGACTCCTGGAAGGGAGACAGGAGTTCAGCGTAAACCAAGTATATAAACACTTTGGGCGTAGTAAGCCACTCCTACCAGGTAGGTGGTAGGAATCCTCCCCCGATCCTGGCCCTAGCCCCAAGGAACTAAGATTTCCTTAGACTGGGAAATCTAAGTTTCCAGTCTTCAGCCGAGGATCTTTCAAAGCATAGCAGTGAGGTCTGTTGTGCTAAGTCTTGTACATAGCACTCAATGAAAAGGCTTCTAATACATGAAACAAAATTGGGCAAAAACTAAAGGGAACTATATTCAGATTCACAGTCATAGTTGGATGGCTCGGCGCCTGTAGGTCAGTGGTTAGGGTGCTGGTCACATGCACCAGGGCTGGTGGGTTCGAACCTGGCCTGGGGCCTGCTAAACAACAGTGACAACAACAACAACAACAACAACAACAAAATAGCCGGGCGTTGTGGCGGGCGCCTGTAGTCCCAGCTACTTGGGAGGCTGAGGCAAGAGAATCGCTTAAGCCCAAGAGTTTGAGGTTGCTGTGAGCTGTGATGCTACAGCACTCTACTGAGGGTGACATAGTGAGACTTGCCTCAGAAGAAAAAAACAAAAAAACACAGTCATAGTTGGAGACTTTTAACTGTCCTTTCTTAATAATTGATGGAAAAAATAGACCAAAAAACTCCTAAGGATTTGGAACATCTGAACACTACCCTGAACTCTTGACATCTCTTAAACACTATTCCCAACAAAATAGAACACACATTCTTTTCAAGTACACACGAAATATTCCCCAAGATAGACCACATGCAGAGCCATAGTAATGTCTTACTAAATTTAACAGGATCCATATTAAAAAGAGGATGTTTATTGACTACCATGGTATTAAACTAGAAACAAATAACAATAAAAGACTCAGAGAATCTTCAAATAGTGGGAAATTAACACACTGGTAAATAACCCCTGGTTCAAAGCAGAATTAATATGGAAATTGGAAAATAATTAGAATTGAGTAGCATTAAAAATATGTAAATTTGTGGGATGTACCTAATGCAGGCCTTTGAGGAAAATCTAATCATATCTTCATATGATTAGATATTATATATGTATGATTATATATATTAGAAAAGGAGGGTATAGAATCAGTGACCCCAGCTTCCTCCTTAATGATCAAGACAAGAAGAATAAGCTAAATACAAAGTAAGTAGAAGAAAGGAAATGGTGAATACAGCTACGAGTTGCTTAGTGATGAGGTACATTCTGAGAAATGCATTATTAGGTGCTGTCATGATTGTGCAGACCTCACTGGGTGCTGACACAAACCTAGGTGGCGTAGCCCACTGTACCGCGAGGCTCTGCAATGCAATCTGCTGTTCCCACCCAGGTGGCGTAGCCCACTGCACTGCTAGGGTCTGTGATGCCGTCTGCCTCTCCTCGGCCCAAGGGTTAGAGCAGGGAACAGAATGTTCTAGGTTCACATCCTCACAGAACTCATGCTATAGCTGGGGGCACAGACAGTCAGTATGTAAAAGCTTGATGATTGCCCTGGGGAATGTAAATGGGGCCTGGGGAGGATCTGGTTGGCAACAACTGGAAGGATCCCCGTCAGAGGTGAGTGAGGACCCTGGAGGAGGCAGTGGCCAGTGTGGAGGGGCAGGCGTGGGGAGGGGCTGTGTGCAGACAGATAAGTGATAAGGCTGCCTCCCAGACCTGCCTCGCCCCTGGTTGCTTGGGACCTCCCTGTCCCCAGGATGACCTACCTGTGTCCTGGTTGCTTCATGGAGAGGAGGGAGTCAGCACAAGCCTGCAAGGCCCGGGTAAGGGTGAATTTATTCCTGTCCTTCCTGCTCCTTTCCCCTCAGGTTGCACAGCCCAGCTGTTGCGACAGAGCCCAGGTATGCACGTGTCTGTCACCCCACTGCCCTCCTGCTCTGGCCTAGATGGTGTAGCAGCTCCTGCTCCCTCTCCTCCACCCAAGTCTCATCGCCGCGTAGAATCTTAGAGCCCCGCATTGGCTCCTGCCGTCTGTACTTGTAGTCCCTCCTGGCTCCCCTCGATTTGGGAGTAAGAGCCCAGCTTGTCTCCGTGCTGGGGGCCTGCAGGAGCAGCTGTTGTGCCTCCATCCCTCCTGTCTTCACACGCTCAGCCTGCTGCAGTCGGGTGGGTTTTCTCTTTGTACAGAATGTCTCTGGTTTCTGTTCAGGCGTGGTGAGACCAGCAGATCAGGAGATGACAACCAGTGAACGTAGGAGGAGGGGGCAGGCCACACCATGCAGGGCCCCACAGGGTCGTTCAGCAGGCAGAGGGAGCGGAGGAAGCCTGGCAGGGCCTTCACTGTGGTGAGGCGGGGCAGCAGCTGGCAGGCTCGGGACTGACTAGTGTGTGTAATTTCATTGGCCTCTGGCATGTAGAAATAGCCCCTAGTGCCTGTCTCTTGACCCTAGGACTGCTGGGGTAGAGGATACTATCTCCTGCAGTATAAGAGCCAGATAGAGGGGCGTGTGGGGTGTGAGCACTGGATTGGTTGGTTTACACATGAAAGATGGCTGGGCGGGCAGGACATGTGCTGTCTCTAGGGCTTAGCTAACTCTGGGGCGCAGTCTGTTTCGTCAGAAGCCCTAGCTGCCAGAGCATCGAGAATACAGAAATAAGAAATATAGCTCATAGCTAAATATAGTTGCCGTACTTCTCACCGGCTCCTGCACCCCAGCTCTCTTCTGCCAGGCCCTTTGATTTGGCTGCTCCCACCTGGCTCACATGCCCCAGCTGCCCCGTGGTTCTCCTGCCGCTCCGCGTTCTCTGCTCCAGCACCTCCCTGACCCTCCTTTCTGAACTGGTGGGCACACCCACCTCTCTCCTTGTTTATCCTGTAAGCCATGTAAGGGCAGAGATTTCATCTCTTTTGTCCCCTGTTGAATCCCTAGTGCCTAGAACTGTGCTTGGCACAGAGTCAATACCCAGAGTAGACGTTTAGTTAATGTTTGCTGAGTGGATGAATGCATGGCTGAAAACTCTTTGTCTCGGCTAAGAACTGAGGCAGTGCTAGTCCTAACCAGTGACAAGAACTGAAAGCTAGAACAGAAACGGAGTGGAAGTAGTAAAGCTGTGGGGAAGGGCTTCGTCTGCAGTCTCCGGTTGCTTTGTTCTGTATTTGCATCTATTTCTCAGTCCTCAGAGATCTGCTTTTCCTTTGCTGACTCTGCCCCAAGGTAATTCTGGAAATTTGAGGATTAGAGCTTCTGGTTTCTGGTTCTATCAGGAAGAACTCACTTGGTTGCAAATGATAAAAAACACATCAAGATGGCTTAAGGCAGAGTTGATTTGTTAAGTCACACAGCAGACAAAGCCACAGTTAGCATCAGCTTCAGGTGTGTTTTGATCCAGAGTTTCATGTGGTGTCACCTGCTGGACTTGTTCTCTCTAACCTCTCGGCTCCACACGGGGACAGAGTGGCTGCAGCAGCTCCCGGCTTGCACCCCTGCGGGCACATCTTGTGTCTCACAGGCTGTGGGTGAGTCTTGAGCCTGTGTCTAATCTAGGGGACTTCAGTGTTCTAACTGGCACTTGGTTTGTTGCCCCACTAAGACCAGTGGCTGTGGGTGAGGAACAGGAAATTGGGCTGCCGATGCCTGAGCAAGTGGGTTGGAAGCGAAGGGTCCAGTGTCTGCCTGGTGGTGCCCAGTGACAGTGGATGGCTCTCGACACAGGCGCTTCATGGCTGCTTCCTGCTGTCTCCTAGGGTGTGCTGGAGGCGCTGTCAGAAGTCGAATGTCATCTGCGGGTGTCTTTCTTTGATGTCACCTACCGGCACTTCTTCGGGAGGACGTGGAAAACCACGGTGAAGCCGATCCAGCAGCTCTCGAGGCCGCTGTCCAGGGTTGTCTTCAATGAGGTGGGTCCTGGCAGTGGGGGCAGGTCTGCAGGGTCCCTGTGTGCAGCGCAGCCCAGACAACGGGGCCTCACCCTGAGAGCACCAGGGCATCCCTGACCTGTGGGAGCATCACCCTGGTTGTAGTGCAGGGTGCTTTGTTTTCAGACAAAATCTTACCTGGGAGCCACATGTCCTACGTAGCTGAGCATGTGCTGCTCTGTTGGAGAGGGACGGGGGGCCATTTCCTTCAGGGGACCTTGGGACTCTTGGGGCCATCTCCCCCTCCCCTCCCTCCCTTCTCTTCATCTTTCCTCCTCTCCCCTCCCCTCCCTTCCTCTCCCCTCCTCTCCTCTCCCCTCCCCTCTCCTCCTCTCCTCTCCCCTCCCCTCTCCTCCTCTCCTCTCCCCTCCCCTCCTCTCCCCCTCTCTCCCTTCCTTTCCCTTTCCCTCCTCTCCTCTCCTCTCCCCCTCTCTCCCTTCCTTTCCCTTTCCCTTACCCTCTCCTCCTCTCCTCTTCTCTCCCTTCCCCTCCTTTCTTCCATTTTTCTTTCCCTACTCCCTTCCTTCCTTTTTCTTTCTTTCTGATGGGGAAATTGAGATTTAGTAAAGTGACTTGCCCAGGTAGAAGGGGGCAGACCCTGGACTCGCATCTTACGCCTCTGTCTCCAGACTGAGCAAGTGGACCGGCACTTTGCTCAAATAGCTCTGCAGCTGCTGCCCAGAGACAGGTATCTCTGTCTCTGTGCACTTGTACCGATTCTACAAGTGTGTTTTCAGCACCTGCTCTCTGCTGGCCATGGAGCTGGGTGCCAGGGTGTCAGTGGTACTCTCCTCACAGTTGGGGTGACATACTGAGCAGGTAACAAAATAATTGCACTTTGTGGTGAGTTTTTAGAAAGGATGGCTGAAGAAGATGTCTCTGCAAAGCTGCCGTTTGAGCTGAGACCTGCGGGATGAGAAAGAAGCTGCCCCATGCCAGGCAGGAATGAGGATGCTCGACACAGAGCAGAGGGAGCTGGCAGGGGTCGGGGATGGGAGGAGAGCTCGGGGCTGGCACAGTAGTGGGTGGGATTGGCAAGGTGGCTGGGCAGTGCCTCCTTGGCTGGGTCCTGTAGGGCCAGGGATACTGGGATTTTACTTTAAGAGCCAGGATGTCATGGGGTTATTCCCATGCTTAGTTGAAGCTGAGTGGGGCCACAGCAGGACACAGCAGGTCTGCAGATGGCAGGGGTGGTTGAGAAGACATAGGCTGTTGTGATTTTCTCTTTCTTGAGTATAGAGAGTGAGGCCCAAGGACCTGGTGTTGTGGCAGTTAGTGTGATGAATAATGGTGGTAGTGACAGTGGCCATCCTTGAGACACTACTCTGGGTTAGCATGCTGGGGACAGCTCTGGGCACAGTTGGTGCCACTGCCTCAGGCTGGCTGCAAACATGCTGCTTCCCTCTGTGGCCGTCATGCCTGAGGACTGTGTGTCTCAGCCTGGTCAATTCTGTTGCCTTGCTTCACATGGGTGGTAGGGTGGTGATGCTGCCAAAGGCCAGGAAGATTAAACAAAGCCTGGTAAAGAGCATGTCAAGGAAACTAAAATGTGTCCGACATTAGGGTTGTCAAACAGCTTATGCTAATACCTCTTAAAGGTCTCTCTGGCCATCCATGTGGGAGAGAAAAGATTCCATGTTGTAAATCATGCGTGTGACCCTGGGCAACCCCTGCAGCTGCTTCAGGATGGTAATAAATCACCGTGTGCCTTCGTCACAGTAAGAAGAGGCTCCGTATGGTTTTTGTGGACAGTGGTGAGGCAGATCACGGGGCCTGGGGCAGGGTCTCGGGGATTTTACTTTGGCACGGCCTTCTCGGCTTGAGGTGCTGTGTGATTTTATCTTTGTCATGTGTATAGCACACGGCTGAAGGGAGCCCAACGAGCTATTGGGCTCCCTAGATCCTCTTTCCTCAGCCTCCCAAGTAGCTGGGACAACAAGCTCCCACCACAACGCCTGGCTAGTTTTTCTCTTTTTAGTAGAGATCACCCACCGAGGCCTCCCTGAGTCTAGGATTACAGGTGGGAACCACTGTGCTTGGCCAAGGCCAGTGTTCCTACGTCTTCATTTAGAGAGGAGGAATCTGAGTCAGGTGGACATGAAGGGGCTCTGCCAGTCTGTGAGAGGGTGAGTGCCCGAGCGGCTGCTCCTGCTGGGTCTGAGTGGCTGCTCCTGCTGGGTCTGAGTGCACCACCCTCCTTTGCTCTGTAACCTCCTGATCCTGGGGAGCTCCACATTTCTGTTTTGGAATTGTGCCAGGGAATACGGGAGGAGGGGATTGTGCTCTGAAACCAGCACAGCGACACTTTGCAGGCACTGACGTTCCACAGTGAGTCCGCCCTGACTTGAGCTTTCCTCTGGAGAGGGGTTCCTCCCATAGGCGTCTGTCCTGTGCTCATCTTCGGTAATCACAGCCCAGTCGCTGGTGGCCTCCAGGTCGGAGGCACAGAGCCTTCCATCCCGCAGCTCTCTGGGCTGCACAGTGCTGGTTCCTGCAGGTACGAGGTGCCGTCCCAAGACAGTCTTCAGAACTGGTGCTTGTCCTTCTGTCGGCCGGGCTTTAAGTTCCTGTGGCCGAGAAGCTTCTGCTGCTGCAGAAATGGAGTGGCGTGTCAGGTTTCTCTGCAGCCTGGCAGCTGTGTGTCCCAGAGCCCTTGCAGTTCACGATTCCGATCTCAGAAAGCTAAGATGTGTCCATTTTTCTGAGCCTAGAATACCTGTGCTGGTGGCTCCAATGACGATCGTCAGAGTCGCTCAGCTCAGCCTTGGCCAACTGTTTGGGTGTGTGTTCCATTGAGGCCAGAGGTGAGGAATTCAGTCCTTAAAGCTTCCAGAAAAATCAGCACCCAATGAGCCTTGTAGCTACAGAAGTCTTGAGAGTGATGCTAAAGCCCTGGGTGGCCCAGAAAACCTGCTTCTCCAGCTGCGATGCCTAGTGCGGGCAGCAGGGGCCAGTGGTGCCCCAGGAACGAGCCTGAGCAGTCCAGCCCGTCTGCAGCCTCTCCCATACTGAGCTTTCTCCTCTTGTCTCCTTGACATCCCAAACACAGAAACAGGTTTTGCTCAAGTTTAGTTGAAGAGAATTCCCCTTGCTGCACGTGTGTGTGCTTGTGCATACCATGTGCGCGTGTGTTTGGGCACGTGCAGTGTGCTCCCACACACGGCACGCACATCCGAGAGCCTGAGGGTGCAGGGTGTGACCACGTCACACCTGGGGAGGTAGAGATGCATAAAAAACCATTTGGTCTTTTTAGAGGTGATGCTGAGATTTGGCAAAGATTGTTCCTGGTTTTACTAATTGCCTGTGTTTTTCTGGTTTTACCTGTCAGTGTGGGGTGGGGGTCTGATATGGCACCGTGGCTGTCCAGCCCTCATTCACGCAGACCCCTGAGTCCACCTCGCGTGCTCTGGAGGGCAGCCCTCCGGCCTCTGGGCTCTGAGCTCGGCGTCTGTGTTCTCTGGTGGAGAGGAATTGTTTCCTTTTCCTCTGAGACAGTTAATAATTCATTCAACCTCTAAAAAAGGGTCTTTAAAAAATAATCCTGGAGGCCGACGAACAGTGCAGTTTCTTCATTCTCTTTTTGAGTTGGATGTAATTCTTCTTCAGATTTTTTCCTTAGCTCTTTATGGCCCCGATTTGGCGGCATGCTTATTTTTCCTCCTGTATTTGAGGAGAGTGACTGGGCTGGAGGCTGGGTGCTTCCTGACAGGCAGCCTGAGGCCAAAGCAAGTGCATCTCTCCTCCCAGGGCCCTCTAGCCCCAAATATGCTAAAGTACAAGGGTCAGTTGCCCGCCTTCCCCGAGTGACACAAGTGATGGGGCTGCTTTCCCTCCTGTAACCAAAGCAACGACTTTTGAAGGGCTGTTATTTGTCAGAGTAATGAGAGCGATGTAAGTGGAGTCTGTTAGGGAGTATCAGTGAATCCAGATGAAGCCCTTCTGAACCACTTGATGATCAGCCAGGTTCTGGGCGTGTGGTTCACCCTCGCTGTGGAGGCTTGCTGCCTCTCCTGTGTTCTTCTGCTCAGCGGAGGAAGGGCATGTCCTGAAGGTAAATAGTCGCAGCAAAAGCAGGAAGCAGCTCCATGTCCGAGAGCCTTTCCCCGCAGGGGGTCTCCTTGGGTCCGGGAGGGGGAGTGGGTCCGGGAGGGGGAGTGCCACTGGGCCAGGCTCTCTGTCCATCCGTTTGTAGCTGTGGAGGGTTGCTTTCCTCTCTGGCTCCACAGAAACCACTCCGGGAGCTTGGAACCTGAGATGGGGAGGATGGAAGAAACTGGGTTCTAGAAGGAGAAATGACTCCCCTCGGACATGTTTCCAGGATTGTACGGAGACCTGCCCGTCCTTTGGGGACGATAGAAAGTTATAACTTGGTCAGTTTTGATGTTGTGTTTTCATGACAATGTTGTGGGATATTTCTTTCCTCCTGTTATAGTTGGCTCTGGTGACTTTTCTAAGTAAGGCGAGGACTTGCCTTGGTGGGCATGACTCCTGTCCTGGCCTTTCACTTTCTCCCTGTGGGGCTCCAGGGAAGTTACTAAACTCTTTGATGCTGAATTCATTCATCTGCAAATGAGGGATCATAATAATCGTCTCATAAGGGTCTCTTAAGTATTAAGTAATATGGTTTTCACAGATAGGTGCTGGGGGCGGTAGGGATTCACCCAGCAGTCGCTGTGAGCACCTGCTGTGTGCCAGTCCCCGCTCAGGAGCTGGATGTACAAAGATGGGTAAGGTGGTATGTGATCCTCTTAGCCAAGGTTAATGTTGGCATCCTTACTCCAGAAAAGGGCTTTTCAGCCTTGGCACTACCGACATTTTAGGCCAGATAATTCTCTGGTCTGTGGCCCTTCCCGTCCCTGTTGATGTGACCTTTGCTGTGGATAATGGAGGGCTTCTCCCTATCACTGTCTTTGTTGAAGAGTGCGTCGTGAGGCTGAGTTGTTAGGTAGAAATTGCATCAAGTATTCGTGAATTATTTGCCTCCTGAAGATACTGTGTTAAAGATGTATCGTAACAGAATTCTTTGGGAAGTCCTAGTTCAGCTTCTGCTCAGTTCTTCCCTGTCCTTGTCACCCAGTGTCGTGTGGGGAGCCCCACGTCCTGTAGGTGCCAGACAGACGAGCCGTGCAGCTGGAAGACATGTCATCAGAGGCCCAATTCTGATTCTGTCACTGCCAGTGAAGAATGGAAACTTGGCCTTGAGGCAAAATGGTGTCCATGTTTTGAAGATGAAGGCATTAAGACTGGGGCATTTAAATGATTTATTAATGTGTTTACCCTGCCAGGGAGGAAGCTGGCCCACTGTGGGTGAGTGAGATGTCATGTAGAGGTGACTGAGGGCGCTTCTCCTTTCTTCCTGCCTCTGCAGGTAATTCGATGGGCTTGACTTAACCTTTTAATCATGCAGGCTCAGTTGATGCAGAGAATGCGCCTCTCAAATGGATGGCCCTGGTGTTAATTAAACTTGCCTGGACTGAGGGCTTGTTTACAGGTATTACTACATTGAGTGCTATCTGGAATTTTGGCTGAGCCCACTTTTGTACGAGTAAGGTAGGAGGTGTGTGGCCAGGTACCGGTGATTAATTGAACGTGACTTTGTGAGGAGGGCCAGGGCATGGCAGGGCGCAGTTCTGTTTGTGTTTTTTGTACCTGGAAGGCTTTTTGCTCCCATAGAATCTCAGAACAGTCCACTGTGGAGCGGGGTTTACATTTTCATACCCGCCTAAGTCCGTCCTCCGTAAGGCCTTTGAGCCTTGAACTTCTTGAAGGCTGGGTTGTGTTTTCCAGATTCTTTATAGATTCTTTAGCAGTGTGCTGTTCCCACACTGCAGGCAATAAATGATTATCTGAAAAGAGCACACCGCCTTGTCACTCACTGCCCAAGCGGCTACGGCCGTCGGGACTTTTAACATGCAGTGTGCCTCCGCCACCGACTCCTCTGGCTGACCATGGAGTCTGTAGATTGTGAGACAGAAAGCCAGGGGCTCTGTTATTGTTACTGTTAGTGGTGGTGTTTTGGTTTCAAAATAACTGGTTTTGGCAGGAAACAAAAGGAAGTGGTATAACTATAAATTTGCCCTTGGGACACGACCAGAGCAGTTGGTCCCACTGTCTTCAGGTGGAGTAATTTCCAGGTGGCTTTTAGTCTGGGGTTGGGGGTGTTATTGCCATATTAGAGTTTGAAATGCTTGTTTTATTGCAAAAGAAAAAGCAGGTAGTGTTTATAAAACTGATACACACAGGTGTAAATGTGAAAGGCGAGATGGTCACCAACTCGACTTCAGTGCGGCTTTTCAAAACCAGTTCTGAGTCTTCAAAAACAGAAACATAATTCTCCCTTAGTCCAACCACCTGTCAGCTGTAAGTGGTCATTATTTCATCATTTTGCAATAAAAGATAATAGAATAACGATTTATATCTCCTGGCTGATGTTTTAATGTGTCTCTCTGTTATCCTGGGCTGACAGTCTGTGATCACAGTAAACGTTTTCTCAGTGACACCATGGTAATGACTCATTAACAGGAGGATTATTCCAAGTTTAAATCGCTCTGGGAGACCAGCCTTGCCCTGCCTTACCTCTCTCTGTTCTTTGACCCCCAGCTTGGGTGCTGGGCTCTCAGGGCGCTCTGAGTTTCGCCCAAGTTCAGCCACTTCTGAGCGCCTCTGGGGTGAATTCCCTGCAGGCGAGGAAACCCCCCAGCGGCTCCTCTGCCTCCTGTGTCTTCTACAGTTAGGTGCAGTCCTTTTAAATAAAAACAGCTGCACTGAATTTATTTAATGAACAGCCAAGCAGCAGCAGAGGGAAGGATTTTTCCTTCTCGGGTGGAGCACGCTTGATACATGTGGACCTGGATCCGTCCACCCCTGGGGACTGGCAGGAAGGCAGAGCCAGAGGTCTGGAGAATGGAAAGGTCAGAAACAGAAAACCTTTTAGATCCATTTGAGTATCATCTACTTGGCTTAGATCCCAAGAGATCTGTTAATAAAATGATCTCAAGGCGATTTTTGGCATAAGGAGCTATTAGTTGGGCTCTGAACTGGGGAGAATTACTTACGAGCTAAAGAAATCGAAGGATTCTTCTTAGTTTAAACAGTGAGCTGAGACGGAACGTGATGATAGCTGCACATAGAGTGGGGTTTGGGTGAGGACCGGCATGCTGTGATTGAGGCGTCTGTGTGGCGTGTGGGGTGACACGTGGAGCGTGCTTGTGTTTGTTGTGGGGAACTTGTCATGTCTCGGGCTGATCTGTGTTCCTGCCTGATGTCACCCACCCCTGGAGATGGGTGCATAGCCATTCCAGCCCCTTTCTGCTCCAGAGGATTTGGTTTTTTTTTGTGGAACTCCTAGGGAATAGCAAGTTCCCAGAGCAGAAGTCTGGTGTCCTGGATGTCGGGTGCTCTGGAATGAAAGGCTCCGACTCCAACTCTCAGCACAGAGTGAGTTATTTCAGTGTGCTTGTTTCTCTTGCACCTGGAAGGCCATTGGTGGAGAGTCCCGGTGCTTGTGGCCTGCGGGTGAAGACGGACTGTGGGCGCGGGAGGTGCCCTGTCCTCTCTTGTGTGTCCTCCCTGCAGGCGGTGAGTGTCCGCCCCTCACCGACTCTGTCTTAGCTCTCCGTTGCTTCTGTCTTACAGCCCCTGTATTTTCACACATCCTTAAACCACCCTACTATTGTGGCTGTGGTAGAAGTGGTCGCTGAAGGCAAGAAACGGGATGGGACCCTCCAGACACTGTCATGTGGGTTTGGAATTCTTCGGATCTTCAGCAACAATTTGGAATCTCCTACCTCCACTTCCCAGGACAAACGGTACCCACCTTGTTTACTCTGTCTGGAGTCTCTTGGCGTCTGTGGTGATTAACCGCTCATCTTTTGGCAACAGTAGAGGGCCTTAAGTTTGTCATCTTAAGTTGTATCACAGCAGCATCCTGGGGTATAGTTGCTTGGGAGGTTTGCCATCTCCCAGTGAGGTGAGGGTTCATTCCTTAGGTCACAGTGAGGACTAGCTTTGGCCCTGAGTTGGTGCAAGGTGGGCTTGGCTTTGGTCCTGGGCTGTCACTTGCTCCCTGGGGGGGCTCGAGGCAAGTCCCTGTCTACACACGAGGGGTCATTATAATACGTGCTTATTATAAGGCTTGCTGAAGTATTAATAAGGTTTTCTCAGATAGTGCCCAGGGGCGGTGGGTATTCCCTCACAGACACCGTGCACCTGCTGTGTGCCAGGCTCCGCTCAGGAGCTAGGTGGACAGAGATGGGTACGGTGGTGTATAATCCTCTCAGCCAAGGTCGGTGTCAGCATCATTACTGCAGAGTGGGGTTTTCAACCTTGGCACCACTGATATTTTGGGCTGGACAATTCTTTGCTGTTGGAACTGTCCTAGGTATTGTAGGATATTAAGCAGTGTTCCTGGCCTCTACCTACCAAATGCCGGAAACACCCACTCCTGGGTTGTGACAGCCAAAACCATCTCCAGACATTGCCAAATATCCCCTAGGGGCAAAGGCATCCCTGATTGAGAACCCCTGCTCTAGATACACAACCATGGAAATTCTTCAAACATTGTCTTTCTTGGGACATTTTAGAGTTTTTTTTTTTTTTTTTTTTTTTATTAAATCATAGCTGTGTACATTAATGCAATCATGGGGCACCATGCACTGGTTTTATATACAATTTGACATTTTTATCACACTGGTTAACATAGCCTTCCTGGCATTTTCTTAGTTATTGTGTTAAAACGTTTATATTGTACATTTAGTAAGTTTCACCATTTTAGAGTTTTTTAAATTCCCGTGGCGTTGGTTTTGAGCTCCTTAGTTCGGGGCTGTACATGTGCCAGGCACGCTTGGCCAGGGGCTCTGGGTGGTGGGAGGCTGTGTGCTCTCCTCAGCTGCCCCCTTTCTCCAGGGCACGGGATTGGCGGTGTTAGAAATTGCAGTGGGCGCGGCGGAGCTGTGGTTTCCATGTACTTTCCATGCGGAGGCTAACGTGCATCTGGGTCCTGTCTTCCAGGTTGCGGCTGTACCATGGCACCCCCAGAGCCCTCCTGCACCCGCTTCTCCAGGACCCTGCAGAGCGTAAGAGCCGGGTTGGCCGCAGTGCCCTTGCTGATCTTATTACTCCCCTGGGTATTCTCCACCTTTAGCTCTGTCTCCTCTTGTCTGTGTGAACCACTGTGAGCTTAGCTAACTTAGTTAATAGGTTTGGGCAGCTGTATCGTGGCCTTGGATTTGTGGCATAATTTAAAGAACTGAAATGCTGGAGGCTGAGGCAAGAGAATCGCGTAAGCCCAAGAGTTAGAGGTTGCTGTGAGCCGTGTGACGCCACGGCACTCTACCCAAGGGCAGTACAGTGAGACTCTGTCTCTACAAAAAAAAAAAAAAAAAAGAACTGAAATGCTCCAGCCTAGAAGGAAGTGTTGCTTTGTGACCTTGAGCAGGGGAGGCCTGTGGTAGCCACTGGGGGTGGGGGTTGGCCTCCCTGCCTCTGGGAGAACAGCTCTGCCGGCAGACGAAGCAGCAGCCGAGCGGCCTGGCCACCACTGTCCTGCAGAGCCTCTGGGCCACTGGTCACTTTCAGCACAGTGAGACTGACCCCCTCTGTGAGGCCTGCTGGAGAGGGGAGCAGTCCTTCCCTGCCTCTGAGACCGGTCCTTCTGGGGAGCCAGAGGGGCGCCATGGTCAGGTGGGAGGGTGTGTAGGGCTCATTCTGCTGCTCCCACCTGGAGGGTGACAGGAGGGGTGCTCGGTGGCGGGGGGTGGGGACTGGGCTGGAGGGACATCAGAGAGGCCTGGAGCAGGGGCTGTGCTTGCCCCAGGGCAACAGGGACTGGGTGGGGTAGTTGGAGGAGGATCTGTCAGGGGAGCTGGCTTTCTGTGTCTTTGAGGTGAGATGTTGCCACATCCCTTGGAGGCGACTCTTTCTGTGCCATGTGGCCTGTGTTAAAAGCCAACTCCCTCCATGCAAACGTAAAAGAGTTAAAGTGGATGGAGCTGGAACATATTGTCCTAAGTAAGTATCTTAAGAATGAAAGAAAAAGTATCTAATGTGCTCAGTACTTCTATGAAACCAATTTATATTTACTCACACTTTCTTATGTAAGATAGACCACAACTATAGCCCGGGATGAAGGAGAGAAATGGAGAGGGTTGATAGAGGGAGGGTACATGGTGGGACCACACCTATGGAGCATATTGCAAGGGTACAAGTCAAATCTATCGAGTTTAGAATATAAATGTCTTAACACAATAATCAAGTAAATGAGGCAAAAAGCTATGTTGATTAGTTTGATGTAAGCACTCCAAATTGTATAAAAAATCAACACATTGTCCCCACATATGCATAAATGTATTCATGATCTATGTGTATATGACTTAATAAAAGGAAAAAAAAGCCAACTGCCCCACTGACATGGTGAAAATCTGGTGACAGGGCAACAATTAGACAGAAACTTAACTGATTTTCTTTATAAATTTGGCATTTTGGTTATTGGCAAATTTCAGTATTCATTTGCCAGTATTTTCTCTTCCGAAGTATCCTCAGAAGCAGGACCTTTTAAACAGTGTACACAGCCACCACGTTTATTCTGCACTGCAGTTCTGGGGTGTGTGTGAATATCGACGTGGAAGGTATAGACGTGTGGGGAGGGGACGTGAGAAGGAACCAGTTGTGTGTGGTGACATTTGCTCCTCCATTTGGATGGCATTTCCCAACACTGGCTGGTTGTGGTGATATGTGCACATGCCTCAGAATTCATAAGGTGTGTGTAGTGTAAAAGGTCGGGGTCCTGAGGTCTCCTTTGCCTGCACCCTCCTGGCCACCAGGTGAGGGTCTCTCTGAGTCCCTGCTTCCAGAGTCATTATGTGGCAGGGAGCAGGTGAGCGTATCTGGGTCCTCTTATGGCAGGGAGCAGGTGCGCGTATCTAGGTGCTCGTATGGCAGGGAGCAGGTGCGCGTATCTAGGTGCTCGTATGGCAGGGAGCAGGTGAGCGTATCTGGGTGCTCGTATGGCAGGGAGCAGGTGAGCGTATCTGGGTCCTCGTATGGCAGGGAGCAGGTGACCGTATCTGGGTCCTCGTATGGCAGGGAGCAGGTGTGCGTATCTGGGTGCTCGTATGGCAGGGAGCAGGTGAGCGTATCTGGGTGCTCGTATGGCAGGGAGCAGGTGAGCGTATCTGGGTGCTCGTATGGCAGGGAGCAGGTGAGCGTATCTGGGTCCTCTTATGGCAGGGAGCAGGTGCGCGTATCTAGGTGCTCGTATGGCAGGGAGCAGGTGCGCGTATCTGGGTCCTCGTATGGCAGGGAGCAGGTGCGCGTATCTAGGTGCTCGTATGGCAGGGAGCAGGTGAGCGTATCTGGGTGCTCGTATGGCAGGGAGCAGGTGCGTGTATCTGGGTGCTCGTATGGCAGGGAGCAGGTGCGTGTATCTGGGTGCTCGTATGGCAGGGAGCAGGTGAGCGTATCTGGGTGCTCGTATGGCAGGGAGCAGGTGTGCGTATCTGGGTGCTCGTATGGCAGGGAGCAGGTGCGCGTATCTGGGTCCTCATATGGCAGGGAGCAGGTGAGCGTATCTGGGTCCTCGTATGGCAGGGAGCAGGTGAGCGTATCTGGGTGCTCGTATGGCAGGGAGCAGGTGAGCGTATCTGGGTGCTCGTATGGCAGGGAGCAGGTGAGCGTATCTGGGTCCTCGTATGGCAGGGAGCAGGTGAGCGTATCTGGGTGCTCGTATGGCAGGGAACAGGTGAGCGTATCTGGGTCCTCGTATGGCAGGGAGCAGGTGTGCGTATCTGGGTCCTCGTATGGCAGGGAGCAGGTGTGTGTATCTGGGTGCTCGTATGGCAGGGAGCAGGTGTGTGTATCTGGGTGCTCGTATGGCAGGGAGCAGGTGAGCGTATCTGGGTGCTCGTATGGCAGGGAGCAGGTGTGTGTATCTGGGTGCTCGTACGGCAGGGAGCAGGTGAGCGTATCTGGGTGCTGGTATGGCAAGGAGCAGGTGAGCGTATCTGGGTGCTCGTATGGCAGGGAGCAGGTGAGCATATCTGGGTGCTCGTATGGCAGGGAGCAGGTGAGCGTATCTGGCACCTTCATCCCCCATGTTACCCTCTTTCCTCTCATTGCTTGACACCTGGATTATTCCCCTTAACAGTTTATTTTGGGGGGATGTTTCGTGTCAGTGTATAAAAAGAATCTCATTGTTTTTAAGACCACTCGGAATTTTGTCACATTGATGTTCCTTTTTTTGATTGATTCAGTCTCCTGCTGAGGGACTCTTAGGTGGCTCAGAACAGAAGTCTGGGAGCCACACTGTGTAGATGGCTACCCCTTTCAAGTGTGCAAGTGAATCTGTAGGATGAATTTCTTTCTTGTTTTTTTTTTTTTTTTTCAGTCAGAGTCTCACTATATCGCCCTTGGTTGAGTGCTGTGGCATTGTCGCAGCTCACAGCAAACTCCAACTCTTGGGCTTGAGTGATGCTCTTGCCTCAGCCTCCCAAGTAGCTGGGACCACAGGTGCCCACCACAACGCCTGGCTATTTTTTTTTTTTTTTGCAGTTGTCATTGTTGTTTAGCTGGCTGGGGGTAGGTTCAAACAGCCTGGGTGCATGTGGCTGGCGCTGTAACCACTGTGCTACGGGTGCTGAGCCTTGTAGGATGAATTTCTGAAGTGGAAGGGCTGGGGCTGAGGGTCTGGGCATTGAGTTTTGCTCACTGTTTTGCTCAATATTTCTCCTGTGTGCCCTTCATGGTGGTGTGCCACTTTTTTCTCTGATCAGCCACATAGCTTTATCTGTCAAATGCTTTTCAGCAACATTCTATATGTTAAAGTTAGGAGATTCCATGTTTGGAGTGCTAGGTACTAAAAATACAGTTTCATTAATTTCTTTTTCTAATGAATACAGTAGTTCATGTTTAGTTCACTCTTTATAAAATCAGAACATGAAAGACATGATTTGTAACTCTTAGCATCCTTCTGCATTATGGCCATCCTTCTGCATCTGGCCATCTATAGCCAGAACTGGCCTAAGATGGCGCGGTGTGCCTTAGGAGGTGGTGAGGTCCCCGTCAGTGGAGGAAATCAAGCCAACGCAAGACTGGCCATTTGGCAGGAATGTGACGGGAGTGTGTCTGGGGTCCCCCTGAGCCATGGCCCTGTGACTGGGGTGCCCCCTGCTCCTTTGTTTCTGTGGATGCTCTCCTGCCACTCGGAGCACGGTCTGTCCTGGTGCCGTCACCTGTGCTCCTCCTGGCTGTTCCCTCCAGGAGGCTTCCATTGCACCTGCGCCAAGGGCATCTGCTTTTTGCCTCCTCTCGGATATCACCCAGACCTTCCTTGAGGTCTGCGTCTAGCTCTCCACGTGTCATTGGTGTGTCTCTGTCTCAGCCGTCACCCCAGGAGAAGGCCTCTTCCTTGAGGACAGGGCTCCGTCTCTGACGCTGGTATCCCTCCAGTGTCTTCCTGCTCCGTGGTGGGGCCTGATGGACGCTCATGCTGACGCTGGAGGAAGGCAGGCCTTGGCTCAAGTGTCGTCCAGCCTCCTCTGGTGGCAGAACCAGCGAGGCTTGGGGAGACTGCACAGCTCCCAGCCTGTGCCCTCACCAGGAGGGGGAAGGGCTGAGAGGGGGGACTTTGTTAGGTTGATCAAAAACAAGTATCTCATTGTAGTTTTACCACAGTGTGTTCTTAAGGATTAACGTTTTTCACTTTTAGGTGGAATTCACAGAGCAATTCCCCTCCCTCCCTAGGAAAGTCCTTTTCCTGGCTGTGGTGTTTCTAAGGCTCTGTTTCTTGGCTGGTTTGACGGGAAGTGTCAGTGATCACCTTGTGTTCTCTCCCCTAGAGAACAAACACATGACCCTCATTGAGAACTGCAGCCTGCAGTACACCCTGAGACCCCACCCGCCCCTGGAGCCCGCCTTCCACCTTCTTCCTGAGAACCTCCTGGTGTCCGGCCTGCAGCGCATCCCTGGCCTGCTTCCAGCTCACGGAGACACAGGTAACACTTTCTTTGATTCTGGCCACTTTGTGAGACTGTGGTTGTTCACGCTCAAACCTCAGCGAAACTGGGCTCCTCTAGATGTGTCCAGTGGAATGGTGTGGGGGCAGGGAGGACGGCAATGGTCGTCTAGTCCCTGAAGAGCGTCTCGCATCCTTCAGATCAGTACCTTTCTTGGGGAAGTGCTTTCCTAAGACACATAGTTCATTGATGACCGTAGCCGGGAAGACGGCTGCTGCCAGCTCTCTGCTGCACGGTGTCACGCCAGCAATGACTTGGTTATTATTTTTTGATTGAGGTCAAATATACAAAATGTAAAATGCACCGTCTGAATCACTTTTCAGGTCTTAGTTCAGTGGCATTAAGTGCATTGACATTGTTGTGTAACCATCACCACCATCATCCCCAGATCCTGTACTCTTCCCAGACTGAAGCTCTGTCCCCATTAGACGCTGACTCCCCGTTCCAGCCCTGCCCTGGCAACTGCCGTGCTACCACCTGTGTCTATGATTTGACTCCTCTAGGGACCTCAGATAAGTGAAATCAGAGCGTCTTCAGCCTCGTGTGGTGGCTCACCTCACTCCCATATGTCCTCCTGTCCCGTCCCTGTTGCAGCATGTCAGAGTCTCCTTCCATTTTCAGGCTCAGTCATGCTCCTTGGCATGGACGGACCACATTTTACTTATCCGTTCACTCCGCAATAGACACTTTGGTCGTTTCCAGCTTTCGACTTCAGTGAATGCTGCTGCTGTGGGCGGGGTGCGCAGTGGCTTGATTATTTTTGAAAATTGAAATTTATGTGATAGGCAAGGGCTCTATCTTGGCATGGTTTTTAGAAGTTGATTCTCCAGGGGTGGCATTGGATCAACTCTTACCAGGCATGGAACCACTGTCCGGGGTGTGCCTGACACTGTCTGGTGTGTGCTTGACACTGTGGGGTGTGCCTGATACTGTATGGCTGTTCTCTGCTCTGGAATCTGCTGGACGGTCCTTACAAACTGGGCTTTGTGCTCCTGGGCACTTCTGGAGGCCTTTTGTCTGGCCTCCCTACTTGCTACATGCTGGAGATTTTGGACAGTACAGGAACCTGTTTTCTTGGGTAGCAACTCCTTGCTGAGTTCTAGGAAAAGCAGGCTCTGGAGCAGGGTGTGCAGGGCTGAGATGGAGTTCAGTGACGTGCTGAGTGTTTGGGTCCTGGGAACATTTGAGACCCTGCTGGAGAGGAGAGGAGGCGTCTCTGCTCTGAGACCCTGCGGGAGAGGAGAAGAGGTGTCTCTGCTCTGAGACCCTACAGGAGGGGAGAGGAGGCATCTCTGCTCTGACCCTACAGGAGGGGAGAGGAGGCATCTCTGCTCTGAGACCCTACAGGAGGGGAGAGGAGGCATCTCTGCTCTGACCCTACAGGAGGGGAGAGGAGGCATCTCTGCTCTGAGACCCTACAGGAGGGGAGAGGAGAAGCGTCTCTGCTCTGACACCCTGCGGGAGGGGAAGCGTCTCTGCTCTGAGACCCTGCAGGAGGGGAGGCGTCTCTGCTCTGTGCAGCATGTTTATTGTCCGTGACATCCCCGTGCATGGGACGAGCATGGGATCCATGGGTGAGCATGGGATCCCATGGGTGAGCATGGGATCTCAGGGCCCATGAGATGTCGGTGGGAAGGGTTCTGCTTTTTAAGGGTTTGCTGGTGTCCTGGTCAATCCTGGGGTGCAGATGTTACTACCTGAAGTGGTTCACTTCTTGAATGGGCCTGTAGTGGTCATCACGAACATGAAGTTGTCATTTTTCCATCATTCCAGAGAAGAGCCAGGAGAGGAAGAATTAACCATGAATGAAGCAGACCTGGGCTGCCTGTCACAGGTCACTGCTATGCATGCCCTCCACAGCCCTTGTAGGGAGTCTTACTGCTTCTGAAACCTGTCTGTGATCTCCTGAAAGGGAGCAGAGACAGAGTGTGTCACTGTCACTGCTGTTGAGTTAAGAGGATTTGTGTGTGGCACTAGACCTGTGGCCTAGCCCCCGACCCTGCTCCCTTGGCCAGGTAGGGCCCTGTGGACTTGGCAATGACGTGTGCTGTGTCTGACACTGAGGGTGGTGCCATGTGCTGTCTCAGGCTTCTTGTCCTGGGAGTCTTGGCGTCTGAGGTGACTTGCCAATGGGTCAGTAGAGCTGCAGGCAGAGCAGTTCTGCAGGTCACCAGGACTGGCTGTTTCGTTACTGAGATGGAGAAAGAGAAGCTTGGGTGTCCTAAGAAGACAGGCGCCCGGTTTTATCCTCGGTGTCTATGTCTGTGTGGGTGGTCAGGGGTTGGGAGGCAGAGTTTCCAGTTAAAGAAGTCTGAGCCAGGGCGCAAGGTTCAGCACCTCGTCTTTTAGGGTCTTGTTGCTCTCACGGCTGCCCCTCTTACGCTGTGGCCCGTTGGTCATCAAGGCCCTGAACGGATGTGAGCAGCGTGTGCCGCTGCTGTTTGTGATCTAATGAACGGGGGTCTGAGCAAGGAGTCGGCAGGAGAGAGAGGGGGAGTGCCACCTCCATGGCCACCGAGAGAGCAAGGGACAGAGGAGGGGACAGGGAAGACTGGTTTCTCAGCAGCTCCCCCGGGGCCGTGTAGGAAAGAATCCCATTTTGCTCAGCTTTTCACTTATGTGAAAGCCTCACTACAGTCTGAGCTGCTTTCTGATGGGCGGGCGGCGTCATCTCTGTTACAGACTCTGCCGATGACTTAGGTCTTTTATGACTCACTTTTGAGGAGGGTTTCTTCGCTGGATAAGATTCATAGCCCTGAAAGGGCCAGCGCTTGGTTGGGCAGTGGTGTTCATGTGTCTGGTTTCAGAGGGTTTGATTTGATTTTGATGCTGTCTTGGGAGTTGGATAGTTTATTTGTAAAAAGCCACATTATGGGAGGATTGGCTCATTTTGAATTGAAAATTGTATTGCAGCTGTGTAGAGTCACATGTGGTTGTGATAAATAATACAGAGAGATCCTGGGTCCCTTTGTCCAGTTCCCCCCAACCTATTGGTTATCTGGATGTTGAAAATAAGGGTAAAGCACATTTTCCAGAACTGGAACCCAAGGTCACAGCCAATGCCAGGACTGAGTTGATTCCCTGAGTGAGGCTTCCACATGGGAGCTCAGGGTCCTGGCCCTGTCCTTTCCTTTCAGTGCTCTGAGGCCCCAGGGGGCTGTTTGAAACAGGGCACTCGCCTGCTTTCCCGCCCAGGGAGTAGCCAGCTGTGCACTGGTGGGTTCTGAGAAGTGGAGGCCATGGGGAGATACTGCGGAGGGCTCTCTTGTGCCTGTGTTGTCAGGTGATTAGACAGCATCTGGTCTCAGGAGGCTCCCAGGAGCTTTGGGCTGTTTGGGGACAATGGTGGTGGCTTGTGGGTGCCATAGGGGTATGTCCTGGTGGAGAGGCGGGCAGGCCTGGCTGCTGCTGTAGGAAGTCTGGATGGAGGGCTGGCAAGGTGGCTGGTGGGTGCATGGCCGTGGGGTGGAGCTGAACTTGACTCGCACAGACCTGGCAGCACCAGAGGGCTCCCAGCGGTGGATCACCAACCCCTCTGTGCTGGCATCTTGTCTGTCCAGGCTCCTGCCTCTGCTGCCCAACATCCAGCCCTGCCCTCCCTCCCCGTGTATCTCTCTAGTGTCCCTGATGCTGGGCTTTGGGCCGGGCTGGGCTCTGCCTGCTGTACCGGCTCCCTCCACGCCGGCCAGGCTCCTGCCTCTGTTGCTGGCACCCCTTTCCTGCTCGCTGGCTGTGTGGTGGTCCTGGGAAAGCAGGTGCTGGCTGAAGGTCTCCCTAATCGAAACACATCCTGGTCAGGTGGGTCACTGGGAATGGCTGCTTCTAAGGTCTCACCCCAACCGCCGCCGCCACACCTGCTGCTGTGGCAGTGTCCCTGCTGTGTGGGCAGTGTCCCTGCTGTGTGGTCGTCCTGCACCCCTCCTCCTGCTGGGAACAACCCTCCCCACATTTCCTCCTCCGCCTGCAGCCCCTCTTGTGGCGCTCCCCTCTTCATCTTGGCTTTGGGCATGCTTACACCAACCTGTTCACCTGCCCTGCCTCCCTTCCCAGCCTTGCTGCCTCCCCCACCTGCTGTGGTCCCTTTGTTGGTGTGGTATTATAATACTGAGTAGCTGCTCTGCACACGGGACCATAGCTGCATGGTCCCTCTTGCACAAATGGCTCCTGCCCACAGAAAAGGCTAACTGGAGCCTCTCCAGGCCTGGGTTCCCTGCTCTGTCAAATCTGAACTTGGAAGCCTTGTCTAGACTATTGACTTGTCTGCCTGATGGGGGCCTCCTCCAAGTTGGTGTCCCCAGAGCTGGGTGTTTGGGCTTCCTGTATAAGGATTGCCAGAGGAGTGTGTTAAAAATGCTACTCTCCAGACCCTAGTCCTGACCTGCCAGATCAGAATTTGAGGGGGTGGGGCCCCAAATTCTGCATTTTAAGAAGCTGGGTGAGGCCTCGGCACTCCAAAGCGTAATACCTTTACCTGCTGTGGGGTTTGTTTCTGCAGGCTCCCGAGATGCTCAGACACTCCCTCCCGGACCTGGGGTGTTCTGCTATGGCTCGGCAACAGTGGGTGGAGCTGGACAACATGGGAGCAGCTGCAAAGTGCAGCTGGACTCTTGGCTGTCTTACAATGCCAAATCCATTCTGAACTAACAAAGTTAGTCTTTATTCATCAAATTCAGTAAAAATGGAAAGTTTTCCCTTCCCGTCTTACTCCCCAGAGAAAACCCTGCAGCTAGTTGGTTTATACCTTTTATATAGTCATTACTTCATTCATTGACTCACCAGTTTATTCCACAAATGGATACTCCATGTGGCAGGCCCAGGCTGGGGTCCTGAGGGATCGAGCTCTTGGGAGATGGTGTGCTGGATCTTTCCTGAACGATTCAAGTAAGGGCTGACCTCAAGTCTCGCCAGTCTCCAAAGGCAGTAGAAGGTGTTTTAGAATAAACTTGGCTGCTCAAACTTGTTTGTGTGTTTCTGCCTAAATCATTCCCAAACTTGGTTGTTATAATGTTTTCCTTGCTCTGTGAAGTGCATTCTGGTGAACTGGACCCCTCAGCAGGTGGGCGTCTCAGGGGCCCAGGGGATGTCGGTGGGAAGGGGTTCTACTTGTGAAGGGTTTGCTGCAGCCTTCATTTTCTGTGAGGTGCACTTGTGGGAGTCCCAGAATAAAGTATATCTTTGCAAAGTGGGTTCTCCCAGAGGAGCTAGGCTATTGCAGGACCTTGCATTCCTAACCAAAGACTTGGCAATAGATAAAGTAAAGCTAGACCCGATTACTGAACCTAAGGGGCACTGTGTCCACGCTGCCAGGAAGTCAGTGCTGCCACAGCCAGGCTTGGGTCAGTGGATGGCTGCCGTTGGCTGGTTGGTTGAATGGGTGATCTGACTGTCACTTGGACAACACAGGTTTGAACTGCGAGGTCCACTTGCATGTGGATTTTCTCCCACCTCTGCCACCCCCAAGATAGCAAGCCCTCCTCTCCTCCTCCTGCTTAGCCTACCCCAGGTGACGATGACGAGGGTGAAGACCTTTATGATGAATTACTTCCACTTCATGAATAGTAAATGCATTTTCTCTCCCTTATGAGTTTCTTAATAACATTTTCTTTTCTCCAGCGCATTTTATTCTGAGGCTACAGCATAGAACATGTAACACAGATGGTGTGTGTTAACTGTTGGTTGCCAGGAAGGCTTCCTTTCAATGGGAGGCAAACAGTAGTTAAGTTTGGGGGAGTCAAGTTATATGTCCATAACCCCAGTGGGGGCACCCCAGTCCCCCTTGTTTAGGGCCACCTGTAGCTCAGACAGTAGATGGCGCTCAGGGGTGACATTGGAGGCTGGCTGCTCTGTTGGCCGTGCTGTGAGCTGGACCAGCTTTGTCGCCTCTCTAAGCCCTGGTGTTTCTTTGTACAAAGGGGAAGTCATAGACCCTGCTCATAGAGATGCATTTGGGGAGAAAATGGCACCGATGGGGGAAGCACTAGTGTCTTTATCAGAAAGGTTCTGCTTCAATTCAGCCAAGACCCATGCTCCTGTGGGAAAGCATCCTGCATATGTGACCTGTTTCCCCTGTGATGGCCCTGCGGAGTGCAGAGGGATGCTCGGCTCCCTGAGTCGCTCTGCGTCCAGCCTAGGGCTGGGGCGCTGGACTCCAGAGCCTGGGACGCTCACGGTGTTCTTCCTCCCTGAAGGTCCCGCCACTCGTGACCCGGATGGGCCAGGGCTCTCGGTGGCTTCTGATGGTTTCATTTCCAAGGATAATCTTACGGGAGCCTTCTCCCTGTTTCAGGTGACGCCCTCCGGAAGCCTCGCCTTCAGAAGCCTGTCACATGGTACTTGGATGATTTATTCTTCACCCTGTACCCTTCCCTTGAGAAATTTGAGGAGGAACTTCTAGAGCTCGTTATCAGTGACCACTTCCAGGAGGTAATTCAAAGGGTGGAGATGTGCCCAGCAGGGCTGGGCGGATGGGGCGGGATGCTGGCCCCTTCTGCCACTGGGGGTGGGCTGTGTGGCCACTGGTGCCAATCTCCTGTCTTTCCTGTTTTTTTGGCTGAAGAGGGACACTCTTTCTGTCTCTGAAGCGATATTTACACTGGGTCTTAGAGGACCCATTTCCTGTGGCAGCCATGCCCCCCTGCAGAATCTCCAGCTGCTGTTTTAACTTGGATGGTGGTGAAGGTGCTGCCAGCCTGAGATATTCATTAACATTGATTTTGGTAGATCATGAAACAGACACACTTAAAAGTAAACCAAGTCATGAGATGAGTGTAGGGCAACCCATAAGATAAATCTACAAAGGGCATTTAGAGGACCGTGGCTTATTTCGAGGTGGTGACTGGAAGGCAAGGTCACGGCTCCCTGGTTCCACTCTCAGCTCTGCCTGCTGGTGTGAGCACATCCCTGTGTCTCGTCACAGAGAGCCTGCGGGGCAACACGTCGCTGTTCCTCTCTGTTGCTTTCTGATATGTGGATTTGTCCGAGTGCCCTGGCAGGCTGCAGCAACCCTCTACTCCCGCCCACCAGGCTGCAGCTACCCTCTACTCCCATCTCATGGCTGGCCTGGGCTGTAGAACACCAAGTCCAAGGACATTGCCTCTGGAGTTCTTAGTGCCTGTGAGCATTCCCTTGGGTATTTTGTGTAAAAGCTTGTTTATGTGCCAGAAACTCCTTGGAAAAACCTGTGTGGGTTTGGGGGACTTCTTTTTTTCCCTTTGTCTGGAACAATTGGTCCTAATGGACTGTCACCAGTGCTGCTGGAGCATGGTCTGTCTGGCCCTGGCTTTTCTGTTCCCAACAGTGGGGAGCTAGGTGGGATGTTCTCAGGTGGCTTCCACTGTGCTGCCTCCCAGGGGAGAGAAAGGGGCAGCCCCAGGGGCTCTCCCAGCTCTAAAAGGAGGGGCGCCCAGATGCCTGTGGGCAAACTGCTCCTCATTCCCCCGTGTAGGGCAAGAGAGAGCCTTCCCCTTCAACTTTAGAAACAGAAAGAGATTCGCCAGCAGATGCTGGAGAAGCTGCTGTGGCATGGTCTTGCTTTTACTCAGTGTCCTGATCACATTTCGCCCCTCATCCTGAGTCTCATCTATAGAGCAGCAGAGTGCAGCTGCCTGGGGTGACCTGGGAAGCCTGGGGAAGGAGCCCGGAGCCAGCAGAGCGGCCGCTCTCAGGCCTTCATGCTAATCCCGTCTCTGCCCTCCCGTCTCTGTTCTGGCTTTACCTCGCTGGAGCATCTCTAAATAACGTGGCCTTGCCTCTCTCTGCCTTTATTTAGACAAAATCACACCTTTGTGTGTGTGTTTTGTTTGTTTCTTTTGCTCGGCGCGGTGCTCCTGGAAGGCTCGCCCTGGCCGTTGTGGAGCTGTCCTTGCTGTCTTGTCCCTGGTGCCCGAGTGCCTGCGATTTATTTATCCATTCTGTTGTGGACAGATATCTGGGCAGTTTTCAGTTGGGGGCTGTTATGATGCTGCTGTGAATGTCCTTGTGGTGTGTTCTGCTCTTCCTCGGTAGAACCTCAGGCAGGATGAGCCAGGGACTTTCCTGGAAAATTCTCACATGTGTGCAGTTAGCTGGCCGTCAGCTGGGGGCCGGATGGCCAGGGTGGTTGGGATGGTTGGGCCACATGCGGGCTCGTCCTCCCACTGCCAGTCCGGGCTTGTTCTCGCAGAGGTGGAGGGTCACAAAAGGACATGGAAGTGTGCACGTGTTTCCAAGCCTCTGGCTGCATTAAATTTGCTGCTGTCCCATTGGCCAAACCAAATCCCTGGCCATGTCCAGAGTCAGACCAGTAGGGGAATCTGGGTTCCAGGGTAGAGGGTATGGCTTCAGAGAGGGGTTACCTGGAGCCACGGAGGAGTCACCCCCACACGGGCCTGGGTGGTGTTCCCAGGAGTTTGCCGACTCAGCAGTGGCTCCGGGGGAGGAGGTGGCGCTGGGCAGGGGGCCTGCCCACCCCTGCTGAGCACCCGGGTTGGACGGCCATTGGGTTGTGCTGTGCTGTCTTCCTCAGTGGGTGGCTGTGTGGATGCTTTTTTTTTTTTGCTGCTTTTGTTATTTTTGTTGTAGGTACGGGGGAAGGAAATTCTCTGAGGAAGACTTAGCCTGCTACATTGGCTTGTAAGTCCCAGAGAACGTTATTATTTTTCACTCAGTAGTCAAAGAGGTCTTTTAAAAACAGTGATACAGCCATTTTCCTTCTCTTTAAAATCTTCTCTTGGCTTTTTCTTGCTTGTGGATTGGTACCTAGACACCCTGTCCTTGTGGGCAGGACGTGTGTGGTTTGGCTCCTGCAGCCTCCTGGCCTCGCTCAGCGCAACGCCCTGGGCCTGCTGCAGCCGCGGGCCCCGCTCACCCTGGTGGCAGAGGCCTCTGGGTGTGGCCGCGGGCCCCACTCACCCTGGTGGCAGAGGCCTTTGGGTGTGGCCACGGGCCCCACTCAGCCTGGTGGCAGAGGCCTCTGGGTATGGCCCGGGGCCCCACTCAGCCTGGTGGCAGAGGCCTCTGGGTGTGGCCGCAGGGCCCACTCGCCCTGGTGGCAGAGGCCTCTGGGTGTGGCCGCAGGGCCCTCTCGCCCTGGTGGCAGAGGCCTCTGGGTGTGGCCGCGGGCCCCACTCAGCCTGGTGGCAGAGGCCTCTGGGTGTGGCCGCGGGCCCCACTCAGCCTGGTGGCAGAGGCCTCTGGGTGTGGCCGCGGGCCCCACTCAGCCTGGTGGCAGAGGCCTCTGGGTGTGGCTTGCTGTCCTGGAGTTCTCCCCCATCTCCATGCTCGCTCTCAGGCTTCTGGTCTGGACAGGGCACCCTGACCATCGTGAGGGCTGGCATCTCCCTCTCTCACCACTGGTCAGCCTGTTGCCCGGCTTGGCCCTCCTGGGTGCTCAGCCCTGTCTGGGAGCACCTGGCCTTCCTATCTGTTCACTTGTTGTCATCGGTCCCCTTGGGGACCATTTGCCTCACTAAGGGACTTTGTTTTGTTCTCCTGCACACGATGTGTAGTGACGGCCTTCAGCATATAGTCTTGCAGTAATATTTAGTTGGGGAAAGAATGACTAAGTCCCTTGGTTCCCAGTCCAGCTTTGAAGTTATCAAGTTGTTACTTACATAGACAGAGGGTGCACACTTAAGAAAAGAGAAACTGTTAGAATTGTAACGCTCAGTATATACCAAGAACACCACAAGTACAAGTCATGTCTGAGCGTCTCTTGTAATTGCAGAAGTCAAACTTCAGTGTTACAATTTTAATAGTTTTTTTCCTGGCTTAAAATGCGTACACATTTTTTGGTACACTCTAAATACATAGGCATGAACTGGCTTTCTTGCTCTCTACTCATTGTTGAAAATGTAGTTCCATGTTATTTGGTCTTAACCTGAAATAGAAACGCAAGCATAGGGCAGGATTGAAGTAGCAACATCCGTTTACGTGGCATCGTTCCTGCTGTTATCTTTCAGAGAGGATTATGTGAAGGTACAGTTGTTTTAAGAGTATCGTTGTTGAATTTTATATATTCTATAAAATCACTTTTTTAATGTACTTTTACTTTGCATTTGGTTCCCATACAACTGGCAGACACCCAGTGGTCCCGTAATTTCATTTTCATTATCCAGAGACTAAAGGCTGTGTTTAGGTTTGTTCAGCTTTATCAATGGACAGTGAAGATGAGAGAATTCAGAGCTCATCTTGCAAGATCACATAATTCAATAAACACTGATGACCTGGGGGAGCGCCCTTGGCCGTTTGTCAGAGTGCCTGCACATTTTTAGTTAAGATGAAATGCTTTAATATCCAGTGTTCACTTTGGGGCAGATTTTGTTTTTATGGTTTATGACTTAACTGCGTAAGCGTGTTCCCTACTGCCCGAGCCTCAGGTGTCTGGGTAGCGAGAGGTGGAGGTGGACATGCCCTGCCTCTGGCTGCGTCTCTATCAGTGGCTCTCCCGGCCTGGGGGCCAAGCCTCACTGAAGGAACTGAGGCCTGTGGTGACCAGTTGGCTGCAACTTGAGTGCTGTCAGCTCAGCCTTGGAGAACTGGGTGGCGGTGGCACCTGGGGGTGGTGGCTCTTCGCACGCCCAGGTGGCAGTGCAGTAACTAGAGCTGCCCGAGGGCCAGCGGTTAGGGTTGGGTTAGTGTCTGTCCTGGGCTTGGACTTGTGCTAACCAGGCACCACCTGAGCTGAAAATGCTGCAGCCTCTGTCAGAGTTTCTTCTCTCCGCTCACTTTCCCCGGGACTCGTGTCGCGACCCCTCTTCCCTCCGGCCTGGCTCACCCGTCTGCCTGCGATTCTTCCAGGCGCGCGGCCCGCTGGAGATCCTGGAGCGGCGCCTGCACGTGGGTGTGCACAATGGCCTGGGCTTTGTGCAGAGGCCGCAGGTGGTCGTGCTGGTGCCTGAGATGGACGTGGCCTTGACGCGCTCAGCCAGCTTCAGCAGGAAAGTCGTCTCCTCTTCAAAGAGCAGGTATTTTCCCAGGGTCCTGAGGGCTGGGGGGCTGTGCGAGGTGGCACAGTGATGTGAGGCTGGTGTGCGCCTGTCCGTGTAGACTCACGCTGAGCGGCACTTCTTGTCGTCTTTCTCGCCTCCTGCTAAGTTGTACCCATTAGAAATTAGCCTCGGAGTTGTCAGTTTAGAAAAATCCTGTTTTTGTGCTGTGACAATTTTCTTTTGAGATAGGGTCTTATTCTGTCACCCAGGCTGGAGTGCAGTGGTGTGATCACTGCTCATGGCAGCCTCAAACTCCTTCTGCCCTTAGCCTCCCGATGTAGGCACATCCCATTGCCCTTGGCTAATTTTCCTTATTTTTTGTAGAGATGGGGTCTCACTATGTTGCCCAGGCTGGCTTTGACCTCCTGGCCTCAAGCTATCCTCTCGCCTTGGCCTCCCAAGGTGCTGGTATTATAGGTGTGAGATGCTGCATCTGGCTGTGCTGTGACAATTTTGGAGTTAGTATTGTGGATGCTTCCAGCCATGGCTGCTGGGGTCTGTGGAGACCCTGGATTTTGTCTCACAGCTGTACCCTGGGAAAGGTCTCCATGTGACGGGGAACCAGGGCTAGGTGCAGCAGTCCTGCTGTTCTGTGTAGTCCAGCGCTTCCCCAGTCCGATGCCACAGAGTCTATGTGGGGTGTCCTGCCTCTGCTCTTCTGTGAGGCTGGGCAGGGGCCAGCTGTCCTCCCTAGCAGGCCAGTCCTTCATTTCCTTGTGGTACTTGCTGGTGATGTGGCCTTACCATCTGTCCTCCTGCATGCAAGCTCTGGCAATTCAGAAAAGGTGTTGATTGTGACATAGAAACTACCGTAGAGGCAAGTCGCACAGAGGAGCTTGCAGCATCACACAGGCGGACTCACTCACCCCGGGTCTTGGGTCCCTGGAGTGGTCGAGGTGGATGTGTGGCAGGGTGGGAGCCAGTGCCCTGACATGACCCGCGTTTGTATTTCTGATGCAGCTCTGGAAACCAAGCTCTAGTCTTGAGAAGCCGCCTCCGACTCCCCGAGATGGTCAGTCACCCAGCGTTTGCAATCGTCTTCCAGTTGGAGTACGTGTTCAACGGCCCTTCTGGAGGGGACAGCAATGTGAGAGCCGTTGTGTATTCAGGTCTCCTCTGGTGATGGGCCCTGTGTGCTGAGGGCAAATGTAGTTGGTGTGAATGTTTTCTCTATCGCAGGCAGTGTGATGATTATCAGCAATATGGGTGACAAGTACGGGATATGGGTCTAGAAATACTTCTTGCTGATGATGCTTTCCCATCGTTATGGCAGTGGTACTAAGGATACAGGAAAAAACAGATTTAGTTTCTCCCACTGGACCCTCCCAGCACATTTCTGACACCAGACGTGTGGGCTGTTCCCCAAGATCAAACACTCAGTCACTTCTGTAGCAGACACCAGCTGGGTGTCCTCCAGTTCAGTTCTGATCTACCCGGAGGTGGCATCAGAGCCCCTAGCCCTGTGCGAGCCTGTTCACCTGTGCTTCTAACCTTCTGGCTATGATTGGGGTTCCTATAACCCCTGTTTTGGGTTGGGCTAGTTTGCTAGAGTGGCTCACAGAACTCAGGGAAACACTTTACTTACATCTACTGGTTTATCATAAAGGACGTTCCAGAGGATGCAGATGAAGAGATGGACGGGGTGAAGGGAGGAAGGGGTGGGGAGCACAGTCTCCAGGAACCTCCATGTGCTCAGCTGTCTGTCCAGAAACTCTCTGAGCCAGTCTTTCTGGGGTTTTATGGGAACTTTATTACATGGGACATGATTGATTACCAATCATTGGCCATTGGTGGTCAACTTAACCTTCAGCACCTTGCTCTTCCCTGGAGGCTGGGGAGTAAGGCTGAATATTCTAACCTTTTTCTGATTCTGCCTCGGTCTTTCCTGTGACCAGCCCCATTCTGAAGCTCCCTGGGGGCTGCCAGCCCTTGGTCATCTCATTAGCATACAAAGGACATTACTTTGGAGATTCCAAGGACGTTAAGATTGTATACCAGGAAACCAGAAGAAGGGCAAATATAAATTTCACAATATCATAAGTACATTCTGCTGCCTGGTAGTAACAATAGGCCAGTAGGTTTCATGTATCCTAATAGAATTCATTCATAATTTTTTTCTTTTTTCTTTTTCTTTTGAGACAGAGTCTTACTATGTCACACTCAGTAGAGTGCTGTGGCGTCACAGCTCACAGCAACCTCAAACTCTTGGGCTCAAGCGATTCTCTTGCCTCAGTTTCCTAAGTAGCTGGGACTACAGGTGCCTGCCACAATGCTTGACTATTTTTTTGCTGCAGTTGTTATTGTTGTTTAGCAGGCCTGGGCTGGGTTTGAACCTGCCTCCTTGGTGTATGTGGCCCGTGCCTTAACCACTGAGCTACGGGCACCACCCCACCTTTTTTTTGAGACAGTCTCACTTTGTCCGGTTGAACTGATCTATCAACACTTAAGTCAGTGGTTGTCAACCTTCCTAATGTTGTGACCCTTTAATACAGTTCCTCATGTTGTGGGGACCCCCACACATGAGGAGTGGTATCTCGATTCCTAAGACCATCGGAAATATGTGTTTTCCAATGGTCTTAGGTGACCCCTGTCAAAGGGTTGTTCGACCCCCAAAAGGGTTGTGACCTACAGGTTGAGAACCGCTGACTTAAGTGCATGTATGCAAGGCGTGCTATTCTTAAGATTCAGTTTTTTAAAAAAGTCAATAGAAGAGTCCCCCTTTATCCACAGGGGTATGTTTAAGACTCACGATGGGGGCCTGACACTGAGGATAGTAGCAGACCTTACCGTGTGTGTTCTGTTTTTCCTGTATGTACCTACCTATGATAAAGTTTAATTCATCAGTCAGGCACAGTAAAAGAGTAACAGTAATAACCAATAATAAGATAGAACAGTTACAGTAATATACTGTGATAAAAGTTATGTCAGTGTGGCCTCTCACTCTGTTCCCCCCTGTCACTGGGAGCATATGTCTGCAGTGTGGGTGGCCGTGCTGGACTACGGGTGATTAACGTCCCAGGCAGGAGCGAGTGGGATGGTGCTGGATTTAATCACCCTACTCAGAATGGTGCACGGTTTAAAATTTATGGGCTGGGTTCTGTGGCTCACATCTATTATCCCAGCAGTTTGAAAGGCCGAGGCAGGAGGATCATTTGAGGCCAGGAGTTCAAGACCAGCCTGAGCAAATATAATGAGATCCTATTTCTATGAAAAATTTAAAAAGATTAGCAGTGGTATGTGCTGGTAGTCCGATCTATTTGAGAGGCTGAGGCTGGAGGATCTCTTGAGTCCAGGAGTTTGAGGCGGCAGTGAGCCAGGATTGGGCCACTGTACTTTAGCCTTAGTGACAAAGCAAGATCCCTTCTTTAGAAAGTTAAAATAAAAATAAAATAAAACTTATGAATAGTTTGTTTCTGGAATTTTCCATTTAATGTTTTCAGATCAACGTTGACCTTGGGTAACTGAAACTCTGGAGAGCAAAAGTGTGGATAAGGGTGTGTGTGTGGCTGTATTTTTTAAGAAGTAAGTTAAAACCTACAAAAAGGCTGAGGGCGTCTTCCGTGGTGCTCAGGTCTCCCAGGGATTTAGGAAGGGTCATAGCCCTGAGATAATAGGAGGTGAGTTGTCACTGCCGGTCTGAGTTTTAGTCTCCTGGCAGCAGTGAGCTGACCTCTCCAGTGCACACACTGAGTCTGTCCGAGTCAGAGTCTGAGCAAGGTGCAGAGATGGGGGGGGTGCAGATGTCCTCGGAGTCTGCTTCATGGCCACGCTCACGTGCTCATTGCCAGAAACTTAAGCTGAGATACAGCCATCTTGAACCTCCCTGGGCGGGTGTGCCCGGCTCCCCAGTCAGACGTGCGTGCACGTCTTTGTTATTCACAAAGTCTCATCCATGGGTTCAGAGTGCCCTTCCTGGTGTTTTCCTGGTGGATTTGAATAGGTGTTGGCAAGGGACAGAGTGATCACAAACCTCCAGGAAGAGCCCCACGGAAACAAGGAGGTCATAAAAACGGTATTGATCTTTAAGGTGGAAGCTATTATTGCCTTGAGCCAGAAAAAGGAGTCGGGTGGGTAGGCAGGGGTCATGGTGAGGTGGAGGGTCCACAGCGGCAGGCGGTCTGTACCCTGTTTGTTTGCCCTGTGGATGCCATGACCTCCTTCTGCCTCGGTTTCTACTTTTGTAAAATAGAGCTGACGCTGCCTGTCCCTGTCCCTGTTTCCACTGAGCTCTGGTTAAACTTGCCCTGTGAATACTGTTGACTTCCCATCCAGGTGACTTTCAGGATGGCTCATGCACCTGTGTGCTTTGTTTTAATCCAGGCAGCCTCGGTCACCTCTCTGTCCAACGTGGCGTGTATGTTCGTGGTTCGCTGGGCTGTTTGGAACCCCTTGCCGGAAGCCAGTTCTGGGAGGGTGACCTTGCCTCTTGAGGGTGGGGTCCAGCCCAACCCCTCGCACTGTCTGGTCTATAAGGTACCCTCAGCCATCATGAGCTCCGAAGAGGTAAATCATTAAGCATCTTTTATGTGTAATTCTCTGGTGAACTTCTAGCAAGCTCATTCATTTTCAAAAGTGGGAGTTGACGATGTGTTTACAGATGTTATAGAACAGAACTTTTTCATGTCACGGATACGCCCTTAAAAAGATGACTATGATCTCTGAGACGTGCCTGGTCCTGTGTGAACGCACCAAGGCTGGCTGTGTTATGGTCTCACAGCGTCTCTGTGCAGGCATTCATCCCGAGGAGACTCGGTGGCCTGTGACTGGTGTCTGTACGTGTTGCCATGAGACCCACTTCTGTGCTGTTGTTGGTGCCCTGAGGACGGCCTCGGCCGGTCTTTGGCAGAAGGTTTTCTAGCGGCCCGAGTGCTCTGGGTGGAGCTGGGTGGTCTGGCTTCCAGCCCCACCTTGTCTATGTGACTTGTCACTAACTCCTGCTGGACCTCGGCTGTGTATGGAGGGGTAGGTCCCTGGTAGAGATTTTCAGGTGTTTAAAAAGCCATTCTGAAATAAAACATCTTTGACCCCAATACAGAAAGCAAACAAAAGTAGGGAAGGCTTTGGTGTGTGGAGGGGGCTCGTTCCCTGGCTTCCCCGGCCCCCTGGTGGCCCTGGGGGAATTTCTGGTAGTGACCAGGCACCACAGATGTGGTGTGAAGCTCTCCCGTGCCTGTGTCTGGGGTGGGTTCTGCTGGGGACGAGCTGGCTGCTTCTGCTCATGTTCCTGAAACACACCCAGTTCAACAGTGCAAATGGAGCCTCTAAGTCCTCAGCTGCCTCGTTTTTCTAAGGTAAAAGGACTGTGCCTGTTATTTCAGTGTGTTACGGTGTGCTGACTCTTGTGACAAATAATCATGTTCGGTGCTGTTATTTATGGTGTGGATAATGCTGTGGGGACCTGAGTGAGGGAACAGCTGATGGTGCAGCTTTTCTTATATAAAGAGTGTCTCTCATTATGGGCTGGGTTTCGCTGCACCCCCAAGTGGTCTCATTTGAGCCTTTATTAGAAAGCTCGCATTAGAGACCTCGAGGCCCTGCCACTCTCCTCGCCGCTGTCACCCAGTCCCACTCCATCTAGCATTTGCCCTACTTGCTGTCAGGCTTATCCTGCCACTGCCCTGCCTTCACTTTTTAAGAGTGCAAACCGTACCGGGGCATGAGAGTTTTGAAGGACTGCCTGCCTCAAGACACCAGTGTATCAAATGTTGCCTTTTTCTACCTGGAACACTTCTAAATGAGAATTTTTGAACCTTAGCACTGTTGACATTTTGGACTAGACAATTCTTGGTGTGGCGTCTATCCTGTGCCCTGGGGGATGTCCAGCAGCATCCCTAGACCAGTTCACGAGGCGTCAGTAGCACCTCCAGTTGTGATAGCTCAAAATACCGACAGGCATTGGCGCAGGATTCCCAGGGCAAAAGCGCTGCTGGTTGAGGGTCACTCCTCCAAGAGACGGAGTGGACTGAACAAGGGGCTGGCCCTGCCCTGACCTGGCTCGTTCTCCTGCCCCTTGGAAGGCTCTGTGATGCTGCTTCTCCTGCCTGACGGTGCTGGACCCACCGGGGCTGGCTGGTTGGAGGCCCAGGCAAGCCTAATCCCTGCCATTTATCCCATTCAGTCAGTCATTCAGCAAATTTGCAATGAGCACCTATATTCACTTGCTGGAGACAGATGGCCCTGAGCCCTGAGCCCGTGGACTGATAGGTGAGTAGAAATGGCAGTTGTCAATTAAAGAAAAATATGAATACTATAAAAATCTCATAAGATTTGGCTAGATTTTATGATTTATGTTGTTGTGACTATTTCACTGTTATTTACTGTAAAATAAAGTAGTATGTAACAATTGTATTTCTTTTCTAACTTCTGTCTTTTTCCCTTGAGGAACTAATACTCTCTTTTAACAAAAATTTTGTGGTCTCCAAAGGCAGCCACTTTTAACTCTGTGAACCCTTGTGACTTATGACGTTTGTTTTGAAAATACTATGCATCCACTTGTTTCCTGGTTTATCCATTTTAGCCATTATACACTGATGTCCCCTAGTGATGAATGAGAACTCTAGCTCTTTTGAACACTCCTGCCCCTCTTTAAAATGCCCTGTCCACCACCACCTGGCCTGGGATTCAGGTACAGTTGGCGGAAGCGTGCAACATGGTTGGAGGATTGAGAAGGGATCTCCAGGGAACTGGGAGGGACTAGAGAAATCACCGAGGGAGGGGCTTGGAAGTGGCACTGTGGCATTGTTAACAGATCCCTGGGCTGAAGGCTGACTCTGAATGGTGAGCTGAAGACTCCGGAGTGCTGACCATGCGAGAGACTAGATGGCCCTGTCCCAGACCGCCCCCTGGGGGCAGCACCCCGCACAGCTTCGGGGTGGTGCCCATCCACCACAGCTCACCGGAGGCTGCTCAGGAGCCGGGTCCTGACCCAGCTGTGTCGATTCCCGCCTGGACAGAAATAACAGTCTTGGGAGGATTTAAATGAGTGCTCACAATGTCCACGATACAATCTAAAAGTAGTTGTCACACAAAGAACCTGGACAATCTCAACTTGTTTAGGAAAAACACTGACATAGAGATGACATATGTATTGGAATTATCAAACAAAGAATTTAAAGCAGCCACTGTAAAATGCTGCAGTTAAATAAGAATAAGCACTCTGGAATGTCTCAGTAAGGAGACGGAAGTTAAAAAAAAGCATCAAATGAAAAATTTAGAACTGAAAAATAAAATAACCAAAATAAAAAATTACTAGACAGCTTAAAAGCAGAATAAATATGATGAAAGAGTCAGTGAACTTGAAGACAAATCAGTAGAGATTCACCCCAAACAACAGAAAGAAAAATGATTGGCAGGCAGTGGACAAAGCTTTGTACCGTAGGGCTGTACCGAAGGCTGATGCCCGGGTCAGCAGAGTCCCGGTGGAAGACACAGTATGGTGCAGAAAAAAACATCAAACTCCCCCAATTTGGCAGAAGATATTAACCTGTCTGTTCAGTTCCGTAAACTCTAGAGATAAATGCAAAGAAATTCACACCCAGACATATCATAAGCAAATGGCCGAAAACCAAAAGTAAAGAAAAAAAATCTTGAAAACAGCTACAAAAAAATGGTGCATTATTTCTTACAGAGAAGCAGTAATTCAAATGATTGTAGATTCTTCATGAGAAACTGTGGAGGCCAGAAGGAAAATGGAACATTTTAAAACAGCATACAGAAAGACTCTGGGACCAAGAATTCTAGATCCAGCAAAAAATCACATAGGAGCAAGGTTTGGAATAAAGACATCCTCAGACAAACTAAAATTAAGAGAATTCATCGCCCGTAGATATTTTCTAAAAGAATTCCTAAAAGAATTTATTCAGACAGAAGAGAAATGAGACCAGATAGAAACTGGGAACATCAGGAATGAAGAAAGAACAGCGTAAATTATAAACATAATAGAATATCCTCTCTTCTTATGTTCTTCAGAATATGTTGAATGGTTGAAGCAAAAATGCTCAGAGTGTCTGATGAGATTCTTGTGGTTTGTGATGTCTAGATGGGACGGCTCTACCAGGCAGGTGACAGGACCGGGGGGTGGGCTGGGGATAGGTTTCCACATTTCACGTGAAGTAATGAGATGCTGATTCTGAGTAGACCGTGAGAAGTTAGGGGTTTATATTTTAAGTCCTAAGAGTAGTCTAGGACTACTAAAATAAGATGCAAAGACGTAATTTAAAACTCTAGATAAAATGAAACAATTCAAAAGAAGGCAGGAAAGGGGAAACAGGCAAAAGCCGGGAAGGGACAGGTCCAGGCAGGCCTTGTTTGATTGCTCTTTGCTTCGTGCTGTACACAGGGAGTGTGTTTTATGAAATGGAAGGTTTGTGGCAGCCCCGAATCAACAAACTGGGCACCGGTTTCTCAGCAGCACGTGCTCATTCGCGACCCTGTGTCACATTTTGGCAGTTCCTGCCAAACTCAAAACTTTTCATTATTCTTATATCTGTTTTGGTGACCTGTGATCAGTGACTTTTGATGTTACTGTTATAATTGGTTTGGGCGCAGGAGCTCTGCCCATGTAAGGCGGTGACGCAGTCAGTGTTGTGTCTTCTGAGATTGCTCTGCCGGTCGGCCGCTGCCTGCCTCTCTCTCTCTGCTTCAGTCTCCCGTTCCCCTAATAGCCAGTTAACCTACAGTGGCCTCTAAGTGTTCAAGTGAAAGGAACAGTCACACGTCCCTCACTTTAAATCAAAAGCTAGAAATGATTAAATTTGGTGAGGAAGGCATGTTGAAAGCCAAGGCATGCTGACCAGTTAGCCAACCTGTGAAATCGAAGGAAAAGTTCTTGAAAGATATTAAAAGTGCTTTCCAGTGAACACGGAAGAAAGTGGAACAGCCTTACTGCTGATACAGAGAGAGGTTTAGTGGTCTGGATAAAAGATCGAAACAGCCACAACATTCCTTAAACCAAAGCCTAATGCAGAGCAAGGCCCTAACTCTCTGCAATTCTATGAAGGCTGAGAGGGGTGAGGAAGCTACAGAGAAGTTTGAAGCTAGCAGAGGTTGGTTCATGAGGTTTAACTAAAGAAGCTGTTTTCTATAACATAAAAGCACACAGTGCAGTAGTGAGCCGATTAGGAAGCTGAACGAGATATTCAGGAGACCTGGCGGAGGTCTCTGATGAAGGTGACCATGTTACGCAACAGAGTTCCAGTGTAGACAAGCAGTCTTCTGTTAGAAGAAGGTGCCATCTGGGACTTTCACAGCTGGAGAGCAGAAGTCAATGCCTGGCTGCAAAGCTTCAAAGGTCAGATTGACTCTCTTGTTAGGGCCTAATGCATCTGGTGAGTTCAAGTTGAAGCCAGTGCTCTTTGACTATTTCAGAGTGTCTGTGGCTCTCAAGACTTGTGCTAAAACACTCTGCCTGTGTTTTCACATATGGAACAGCAAAGCCTGGTGACTACACATCTGTTTACAGTGTGCTTTACTGAATTTTTAAAGCCCACTGTTGAGACCTACCACTGAGAAAAAAAGATTCCTTTCAAAATAATACTGCTCATTGGTTACCCCAGAGCTCTGATGAAAACGTGCGTGTGTTTTCACGCCTGCTAACACACATCCCTTCCCACCCCCCTTCCCATGGACCAAGGGGGAATTTCAACTTCCAGATTTCCCTATTTAATGCGTTTTTAAAGGTGGTCACTGCCATAAATAGTGGTTTCTCTGATGGATCTGGGCAATGTCAATCGACAACCTCTGGAAAGGCTTTCACAGCCATTAAGGACATTTGCGATTCATGGGAGGAGGTCAAAGTGGCACCCTTGGCAGGAATCCGGAAGAAGCTGATTCCTATCATCCTGGAAGAGGCTCGAGACTTCAGTGAAGGAAGTAACCGCAGATGTGGTGAAAATAGCAAAAGAACTAGAATTAGAAGTGGAGCCTGAGATGTGACTGAACGGCTGCCATCTCGTGATGGAACTTGCATGGTTGAGGAGTTGCTTCTGATGAATGAAGATTCAGAATATTACATAAACGTTAGTGAGTAAGCAGTGGTGGGGTTGAGAGGAATGAGTCTTAATTTTGAAAGAAGTTCTCCTGTGGGTAAAATGCTATCACACAGTATTACGTGCTACAGAGACAACTCAGGTGGGAGGAAGCGTCAGCTGATGTTCAGACTTCATAGTTGTCTTGCTTATGTGACTGTTGCGTCCTGACCTTCAGCAGCCATCAGGGTTATGCCACACCTTTCTGCCAGCAAAAAGATGACAACTCGCTGAAGGCTTCGATGACTGTCAGCATTTTTGGCAATAAAATGCAACCCCTTGCTGCTGTTGCATCAGTTTTAACGATAGAGATCGTCAGGCTTAATGTAAAATACAGACCAACTATGTATTTTCTATAAGGACTATACTTTAAATATAATGGGGTAGAACTAGAAAGGAAAACAAAAAAGTATTATTTACAAAGCCTTCCCCTGGATGAAACCGCTCTCACAAACTATGTATAGGATCTGCAAACCATCAAACTTTGCCTTTGCTGGATATCACTGTGGTCTCTTCTAGTCGGAGAGCCCTAAATAACCGGAGGACCCAGCATCTTTGTGAGTGGAAGACAAAAGACAACGAAGGGGCCAGTTCTCCCAAAAAGCCTTCTATAGATTTTATGCAGTTTCAATCAAAATCCCAGCAGGATTTTGTTTTTTTTTAGGTATAGTTGATTCTAAAATTTTATATGAAAAGGCAAAGGAATTAGAAGAGTCAAAACAGTTTTCGAATAGAATAAAGTCGGAAGAATCACATGATACATTTAGAAACTCACAGGACACTGAGGGCGTCGGTAGAGGTCGCTGTTGGTCGAGGGAGGAGAAGGTCTGGAAGTGAATCATAGTTTGGAAGCGCCTTATAGAATTAAATGTCACGTGACCCAGCAGCCCTGCTCTTGGGAAATGATAACTTACACTAGGAAGTGGTGTCTGCAGCAGCTCTATTTATAATCTCCCACCCTGCAAACAACCCAGGGTTTTAAATGGGTGAGTGGATGAAGGAGCCGGGGTACCTGCGTGCGTTTGTGCTGCTTGGTAACGGAAGGAAGGGAGCATTGCTGTGCGTGCCGCAGCCCGGATGAGTCCACCGTTTGTGCATAGCACGTGATTCTACCTATGTTACGTTCACACGAAGGGCCAGACTGCGGTGCTGGGACACCGCAGAGACCCTAGGTGCTGGTTCCACGTAGAAAGGTAGGAATGAACAAACGTATCGTCCTGTGGTGAGGAGTGTCGGGATTCTGTGACTTGGGAGTAATTTTCTTTAAGAACTGAGGGGAGTGCTGTGGGGAGCAGAGTGGCTCTGTTTCCTAATTACCAGTGGTATGTGGATCTAAACAGGTGTTAAAATGTACAGAACCATATGCTGTGATAAACCCAGCTTTGCGTAAGTTAACCAGAAAACACAACACACACACAACTTGAGAGGTGCTGTGACTTTCACTTGGGTGGGGGTCTCTCCACAAGATGGTCTCCTGGGGTTTTAGTGCCACAGCCGGTTGTTTTCTGCTCTGAAAACTGCTTGATTCTAATCTAAGAACAGGTGGCTTCAGACATCTTTGTTTCACAGAGACCTTGTTTTAAGGCTGAGGCATCGTTCCTGCTTGAATCACTCTGAGTGCCGGGGAGGGAGAGGCTGTCATGGCTCCTGTTGTGGTATGTTGTAGGTGAAGCAGGTGGAGTCGGGAACTGTCCATTTCCAGTTCTCGCTGGGCTCGGAGGAGCACCTGGACACACCCACAGAGCACGTCAGCAGCCCTGAGGCCCAGGGACAACCAGCCCGGAAACCACCCAGGTCTCCTTCAAGTAAGTGTTTCCAGAGAGCTGATCTCTAAGCACACGGCATCACTTCCATCTGTTCCCGATGAAAATGCTTTGTCTAGGACGATAATCCTCATATTTACAAGTAACTGCGCAGTTCACCTCCCCTGGGGTTGGTTAGCTGTGCCTAGTACAGAGGGTAGAACTGGACAGGGCCACTGTGCTCCAGCCAGGGCTCGGTACAGTTACTCCCAGATCCCTGCTGAGCACCTGTGGCTTGTTCTGTCCCTGACGCCTGAAAGGGCATGTCATACGGTGCCTTGCAAACCTGGGGCCCAAGAATTCAAGATGTGCTGGAAGCAATGGACGGCGGCTCTGTTCTGCACCGGCAACATAGCTGACTGTCTTCTCACCGCGAAGTACAGTCTGAGAGTTGTGAATCTGTGACCTCAGTGTGTGGCTTTGACAAAGGGAGTCATAACTGGCTGCGGGCAGCAAGGGTGACCAGCAGCCCTAGAAAGCCCTGGCCTTGTGTGTGGTGCCAAGCCCACCTGAGCAGAGGTGGTGAAGAGCCATTGCTGGCTGGCTGTTTGGTGTGTGGTTGGCTGGGTATCTTCTGCTGTGGCCAGTCCCCTGCCTCAGAGCCTTTTTTTTTTGGAGACAGTCTCACTGTGTCGCCCTTGGTAGAGTGCTGTGACGTCACAGCTCACAGCAACCTCAAACTCTTGCCTTAGCCTCCCAAGTAGCTGGGACTACAGGCGCCCACCACAACGCCCGGCTATTTTTTTTGGTTGTGGGTTGTCGTTGTTTAGCAGGCCTGGGCCGGGCTCGAACCCACCAGCCTCAGTGTATATGGCCAGTGCGTGCCCTACTCACTGAGCTACAGGTGCCGAGCCATCCTTAGAGCCTTTTGGTTTAGACCCATGTCCAGATTGAGAATTCTATCTGTGGAAGGGAAAAGGGAGTCTTTAAGAAGTCTGCCCCAAATGAGTATTGAGCCTTGGCTCTGGGTGTTTGGAGATCTCACCTACTGAAAGCAAGTCCCAGGACCTCTGCGTACAGTTCCACAGAGGAAGGTAGGGGATGAACAAATGTGTAACCCTGTGGTGGCGAGTGTCGGGATTCTGTGACTTGGGGGTGATTTTCTGAAAGAGCTGAGATTTATGGAACCTGGTCTTGCTGAATTTAATTTTACAATTATTGGGATAGGCACACTTATTTCTCTGGCTTAGAACTTGACATCCTGACCTTAATTTTCATGGTCTTTCAGGATTTAAGAATATTCAGGTACTAAAACTTAGCTGATTTCTTTGGGACAAAACTACAACTTTAAGTATTTTCTTCTTTTCAGGCAGGCAGTATACTCGGTGATTTTAATTGCTTTGTTCTTTTGGTGTTTGAACTTTGTGCTCACCAGATCACTCGCAGGGTTCTTGTGTATCACAAGTGTGTGCATTAATGATGCCGTGGTGGGGCGGGTGCCTGTGGCTCAGAGGCACAGTAGGGCACCGGCCCCATATGCTGGAGGTGGCGGGTTCAAACCCAGCCCCGGCCAAAAACTGCAAAAAAAAAAAATGATGCCGTGGTGCTCGGACTCCAGGTCCTGCTGGAGCCCTTGGCAGTGGTGGGCGACAGGCATGTATTTTCTGTCAGACATTTTAGAATACATTTCCATTTCCAGTTTTATCAGCGAAAGTTGGCTGCATTCAAGGCACAGGGCACTTCATTCAAAAACATTAAACTATTTATTTTCCATAGTTGTATGTTGTCAACGCTCCCTCCCCCTGCTGTTCTAGGAGCATGAGGTCAGTTGGCTGCACTAACAGACACTCCCCTAATCGCACTGGTTTAAAATGAGAAGGCTCACTTCTCACCCTGCGGCACGTCTGTTGGGGTTGGTGGCAGCTCTGCTCACCCTGGTCCCAGGTGGCAGTTGCTGTCTTAAATGCTGCTGGGCGGCATTGGCAAGTGAGGGAGGGAGGCCTCCAGAAGATCTGGAGGACCTGGCTCGGAGTGGCACCGTCACGTCTGCAACCTCACCGGCTGGAAGCAGCCATGTGCCTGCTCCTCCCCTTGGGGACAGAGGCACTGATACTGCTGCAGAGATCTGTGCCATGCTAAGACTGTCCTAGGAGCAGCTCGCGAGTGGGACTGTGCCACTCATCTTTATGTCGCCCGGCAGAGTCCTGTTTGTGGAGTGAAAAGTTAATGGGAAGGATAGAAGGCCAACTGCACACAGGAGGGGAGTGTTGGCTCGTGGGACAGAAACGCTCCGAGGCAGAGTGGATGTGAAACGTGGCTTGATGGTGGTTCTCAGGTGAGGCCATGAGGACGCCATCTGCCTGTCTGTCCCGTGCCCTCCCCTTTAAAGCTCTCGTCCTTCCGTGTTGGCCTCCTTCCAGGTAGCCGCTCCCTGTGGTGACCCAGGAGCTCTGGGGTCATCCTTGGGCTCAGGAATCCCAGTAGGAAGCACTTGCCTCACTCAGCCGCTCCAGGAGCCCTGAGCTGGGACCCCCTTGGTCACTCGCTTTCACCCCAAATGGCTGATGGGGTGGGTAGGGACATACCCTCTCTTGGGGTGGGGGTGGGCCTCTCTCTGACTGTGTGGGTGAGGGCTGGGAGGATGATTCCCCAGAGAAAAAGCATCAGAAGAGAGAATGATTTCAGGATAGGTGAAACTGGCAGATGTTGGTTGCCCCATGGATTAAGGGGCCTGGTCCCTGGTCCTGAGTCCTGATCTTTCCCTGGTATTCTGCTGCTCTGACTGTGGGGTTGAGTTCCGGCTTTGACTGCTTTTCCTGCATTGTGAATAAGTAGACATGGAAGTCCCTGTCATGCTTCCAACTATGTGAAAGGGACACAGATGAGTGAGAAGCAGCCTGTCCTCCACGAGCCATCCAGACCTCTGGGCAGCATGCTGGCCCGGGAAGAGCGACTGTAGGAGGCCAGATGTGCTTGTGCTCGAGTGAATGCCACTCCATTCAGGGGAGGGCTCCCCAAGAAGGGATCCCGCACAGGCAGCTTGTTTTGGGGCTGGTAATTTTTCCTGTGATCCACTGCAGCATGCATCTTTCTGCATAACAGCTGGGGTGTTGCTGGGACCTCTTCCTATGTGTAGTCACACCAGCAGCAGTGTGACTTCTGGAGATGCAGAGCTAGTCGGTGCACGTACTTCTTAGTTCTTTACCAAAAGATTTACTGTTATACCCTCAGCAGAGAGGGGTCTACTTTGGTTCCTGGAAGGATCAGAAATTGAATGGTTGTGCAAATGTGCTATAGCAGCATAATCTATTTTTCAGTTACTGTTTGGGGACCAGAAAATCTACATGCTTGGAACCTGATTTCATTTGGCTTATTTAATTTGGATTTATGGCTGCATTCACGTCACTTTAATATGATTGCTTTCAGCCTGGGTTCCAAGCATTTGAAGACATTGCCTCCCAAGACCCAATATAAGAGACTTAAATATCCACTAGTGTTTAAGTTATGATGGAAACTTTTCATACTTCAGTATTTTACCACGTATATGGTTCCTTTGGAAATCTTAATGATATGTGGCTATCACTTTAAGTGAGGTACTTGGGCTCTCTGTCATGAATAATCCTTTCTATTTCTCTGAAGTTGCAAGGGAGCAGAGGGAGGTGCGTTCCGCACCTGCCCTGCAGGAGCATGAATTAGCCACCAGGGGGCGCCCACGCCCCACCGACTGCGCCTGTGAATTTTCCTGACCAGTATTTTGGTTTTGAACGTTCCAGTGGTGTCAGAATTTTGGTTTGTTTGCCTTGTAGAAGGGGTCATTGCAAACATGTAAGCGTGGAGTTAGATTCTTGCTGTGATTGTGCCTGCTGAGCTGAATGTCTGGAACATTCTCTCCTTGCCACGCACAGGGGTGATTCATTAAGGGCTGCGGCAGCCGGGGAGAGTCTCAGGTCACCTCTTACCGCAGGGAGCACAAGCGAGCGTGCAGGCCGTGAAGGTGCTTGTGGCTGTTGACCAGGGGGTGGGTCTGGGTAAGGCTTGGACAAAGGGGTGACCCCTGGAAGGCTGTGCCCGATCCGGACCTGCCCTGCTGCTTGGGCCTGCCTGACCGTGACAGGGCAGCCCTGCTCCTGGGCTGCTGAGGTTGGAATTCATGCAGCACCGAGGCCCACACCCACCGTCACTGAGGTGTTCCTTTGTCCTTTCTTAGATTTTGCTCATTTTCCCATTCCTGTGATGAAAGTCTTAGGAAGAGAAACTTTTTACCCATAAATAGGAATAAAAGCCTTTCAGATGGGTCTGCCTAATGAATTCTTAGTGTTCAGGGTACCATCAAATACCAGCCCATCCCGTTTTTCCTGTCTGGGGCTGGGAAGCTCCTTCCTGCAGTCCTCCCTGAAACCCCAGTCCCTGCATCTCTAAAGGTGAAAGCTCCCCTTCTCCCCCTTTCAGGACCGTCTGTTTAGCCCTCTCTGCACTATGGCCACACTCTACCTCCAAGGCCCAAGCCTGACCCTTCCCTGCCTTCGGCCCCAGCAGTCTCCCAGCACGGCAGTTGTTTCTGCAAGCTGAACACTTTCCTCTGCTCGTCCTCCTTGGTGAGCTGCCCGCCGACTCCCCTTCCCTGGGCGTGGCAGTGTAGCCCAGGATGGCAGCTGGCACTCTGGGCTGGGCTGGGGGGCTCTGTGCTGCCCCCTGCGCATGGTTGTCTCCTACTGGGGTGATGGGCTGCAAAGGAGGTTGCTCGGGGACCCCTCTGCCTTTCTAGAAAGGACGCTGTTGGCTACTAGTGTGTCTCCTTGTGTGTCGAGGGGCCTCTGCTGTCTCCAGTGCGGTAGGAGGTCTGGCTGCCCCTCTTCTGTGCAGCTGTTTACTTACCCTGTACCTTTCTGTGGCACAGAGCCGGTGTTTGACAAGGTATTTGTCAGATAAATGAGCCTATGGCACAGAAAGTAAAGGTGGTAAAACGCTGTCCTTCCTTTCTCCTTCCTATTTTTACTTTTTTATGGCAGCGTAACACGCATACTAAAAGTACACGGGGAGAGGGGACAAGTGGCCGCTCAGTGAGAACTGGGTCGGGAGACAGATGCTACCACCCTGCTCCCTACCCCGAGGTCCCCCTCACCTCGACAGGACTTTCAGCCTGATGGGGGAAGTGACCCGGAAGTGAAAGGGGGGCTGGTGGGGCAGCTGCCCATGTCCCAGTCCCATGCCTGTCCCCACCTGGCGTTGTGGCCGAGGTGAAGCCCGGTGCCCTCATCCCTTGGCCGGAGGGCTCCTTCCTTCTCGCTGCTGTGTGGTTTTTTTTTGTTGTTGTTTGTTTGTTTTTTTTGTAGAGACAGAGTCTCACTTTACTGCCCTCGGTAGAGTGCCGTGACGTCACAGGACTCACAGCAACCTCCAGCTCTTGGACTTCCGCCATTCTCCTGCCTCAGCCTCCCGAGCAGCTGGGACTACAGGCGCCCACCACAACGCCCGGCTATATTTTTGTTGCAGTTTGGCGGAGGCTGGGTTTGAACCCGTCACCCTCGGTATGTGGGGCCGGGGCCCTACTCACTGAGCCACAGGCGCCACCCTCTCTGCTGTGTTTTGATGTTGTCGCCATTCTGAGTTATATATATATATTTTTTCTGAGTTACATTTGCCTCCATTCTCTACCTACTGTGCATGGTGGTCTCCCTGGGGGTGAAGAAAGGAGGCTTGGGTGGGTTCCAGGGAGTTCACGCCTGGTGACCACATGCGATGTTGTCTGTCTGGCTTTTGCCCTTGGCCTCACTGAGGGTGCTAGGGGAGGAATGTGGCTGGAGGAGGAGCATGCCCCCTTTCTGCGTCTGTGCTCCCACAGGTCGGGACCAGGTGGGACCTGTGGCTGCCAGGCTTGGGGTCAGGGTGCAGGCTGGCCTTGCTGCTGAGGCCTGCACTGGGATCAGGTGGAGGGCTGGGCGGCTGACAGGGCGGAGGAGGCAGCGAGACCTGCTGACGACCTCGGTGTGTGGAGCTGGCCTGGGAGGAGCGGCGAGTCTGCACACGTGGTGGAGCCTGCTGCGTGGGAAACCCCAGTTGTTCCTTGTCTTAGGCGGTCAGTGTCGAACGTTTCTGGGTCGCAGTTTGCCCTGGTGTCAGGGGAACCACTGGTGCAGACCTTTCTCTCTCCTGAGTTTGGACCATGCTGCTGAGGGTATGCTGGCAACACCATGTCCCAGGGCCCTGCCGACCCCCGAGCTGTTCACAGTGGCCATGGAGAAGCTTGTCTCTGAGTTTCTGTACTCTTCTTTTTAAAGTCTGGGTTATTTACCTGAAATTAGGTTTGTTGGTGGCTTGGCCAGAGGCAGATTCTACCTCCCAGCAAAGGAGCCCAGCCTCCTGCCCATGGGGGTGTGAGCAGGGGGCTCGTATTTGGGGAGAAGCAGCTGGAGGTGACAGCTGGACAGCCGCTTGCCGGGAGAGCTTGTTTTTCAGTTCCATGCTGACCGGTGTTACTAGTTCAACCAGAGGCATCTTACCTCGTATGACCATTGAACTAAAAATTAAATGATTTTAAATTAGACAGATAAGGTATGAATGAATACATGGTTAGGGAGACCAACGTCTATAAAAGGTTCAATTAACAGCTTCTTCACATTTTATACTGTTCCATGGGTTTCAGTGAATTGGCCAGCATCCCCTCTCCTCCCTCCCTCCCCCCCCTCCCTCTTTCTTTTCTTTCTCTTTCACATTGTCAGCCTAAACTAAGCCACAGAAACAGACTCGCCAAAGCAAAGAGTTCATTTGGGATAGCAGGGATTGCAGTCAGGGATACGCGTGCTGTATGACGTCAACTCGTACAAGGTGGTTGGGGCGGAGGGGAAATTTCTAAAGACAAGGGCGGTGCCTGTAGCTTAGTGGTTAGGGCGCCAGCCACATACACTCAGGCTGGTGGGTTCGAACCCTGCCCGGGCCTGCCAAACAATGACAACAACAACCAAAATAGCCCGGTGTTGTGGTGGGTGCCTGTAGTCCCAGCTACTTGGGAGGCTGAGGCAAGAGAATTGCTTAAACCCGAGAATTTGAGGTTGCTGTCAGCTGTGACGCCATGGCAGTCTACTGAGGGTGACATAGTGAGACTGTCTCAAAAAAAAAAATTTTTTTTTTTTCTAAAGACAAAAGCAGAACTCCACCTGACCTGCTCTGAAACAAAGGCCATCACTTACAGCAGTTTGTTGCAGAAGTTGACCTTGGTTTGGTGAAGCCAGCCACTGTTAGGCATGTGTGCTGGTGCAGGGCGCTCATCTGGAAGCTCGCAGTTTTGAGGAGTCCCTTGTGTGGTTCCCTCGTAGGCACAGATGCGTGAGGGCCCCTCCTTCATGGCCTCCTGGCTCCATCTTGTCAGGGGATCACACCCTGCGAATGAGTAGTTAACTTGTTGCTCTCACTCCCCAACTTGGCTGCCTTCCCAGGTCAGCACACACCAGTGACCTCCTCCCTCCAGTTGCTTACGTGCCTCCCTAGGACCGGCCAGGCTTTATTTAAGTGTTTGCATTTCCAGGAGCAAAAGTCTCTGAAGTCCTGCTGTTCTTAGCAGCACTGCCTCAGATGGCCTGGTGCGGGCGTCCCCTCTGTGCTGCGGAGTTCTCATGGAGTCCTTGTGCACAGGTGTGTGTGGACTGGTGGTTCAGCTTTGCTGGTGCCGCGACTTCTCAGCCAGGGCGTGCTCCTCGCAGGAGTTGGGCTTCCCTATCAGACTGCTGCAGGAGACTCCTGGAGGGTCAGTGGGCACTGTGTGGGGACACGGCCAGCCAAGGTTGAGAAGCATCCCAACCAGTGAGTACGGCATCAGACCTCCAAACTGGAAGATTGGGAACGAGGCATTCTGTGGTTTGGGTGCATTTTCTGTCCGTGTGCTCCACTGGGATATATGGATCTGGACCCTCTCAGCCCTGGGCTCGCTAGCAAGCATCATCTTAAATGGCTGCCAAAGACTATTTTAGGTGTTTTACTCTTGTGGAAGGTAAAATTCCATAATAAGTTATGATATGAAGAGCTACCTGATAAAACGTAACCATGTGATACCCAAGTTGGAGACTTCAGGGAGAGTCAAGTGTGCATGAGAAGTCTCCTGTGCTCTGATGGTCTGACGGCCTGGAGGGCGTGGGCAGGGCCTGCTCCGGGTGCCAGCTTTCTCCTAGCTGGCGGGAATGGAGCCATTTTTCTGCAATTTTTCCTTATTACCAAAACCAGCCCGTGCAGTTTCCATTTAGGGTGGAACCAAGTAAAATTCCACCTCCATTCTCCTGTTCCATCCGTTTGGCGACTTTTGAGGAGGGTGGGCAGGGGCTGCTGCGGGAGCTCTGCCGCTGTCTGCAGGGGATGCTCATGGAACCTGGGGGAAGCACGTGGTTTCCTATTTTTTTGTTTTTTGAAACAGTCTCAAAGTAGGTTATTGTAGCTCACTGCAGCCTCAAACTCCTAGGCTCAAGTGACGGTCTTTCTGCCTCAGCCTCTGGGCTGCCTGAGATGACAGGTGCCTGCCACCACACTTGGCTAATTTTTCTGTTTGTAGAGGTGAGGTCTGGTCTCAGTCTTGCTCAGGATGGTCTCGAACTCTTGGCGTCAGGCAGTCCTCCCTCCTCGGCCTCTCAGAGTGCTGGGATTACAGGTGTGAGCCCCCACGCTGGCCTGAGGATGGCAGAATTCTCATCTGTGTTTTGCTTGTAGTGAGATTATTTTTCCCAGGGAAGAACTTGCTGGATGATTTGCAAACTCTCTCTGAAGGACAGTGTAAGTTCATTTCTAGAACTGCAAGCTCCTCCTACAAGAGTGCTTCAGAGTTTCCTGGACCCACAGTAACTGGGTGGGTGAGTGGGTGCTGCCCAGGAGAGGCTGGACTGTGCCCTGTGTCCTCAGCCGGCTGGCTGGGTCATCCCTCTGCCTGGTTCCTGCTGCCTTCGCTGTAACCCCTCCTGCCCCACCTGCAGCCCTCAGTGGGGCCTCCCGGAAGAACCTGCAGCCTCTGGCCAGGTGGATTCTGGGAGCAGCTGGGAGGGGTTGGGCAGTGTTGGCTTGGGGGTCCAGCAGCATGGAGGTTGGGGAGTGCTTTGGAGATTTAGTTCCTTCTTGGTAGACAGCCTTTTTTGGTTGTTGTTATTTTTGTTTGGTTGCAATTCAAATTAGAATAGGAAGTGGTTGGGCATTCTCTATCTAGGGGGTATGGTGCCCGAAATCGGAGATGTCTGGTTGCTCATTTGTCTGGTAGGTGTTGAGTGCTTGCCCTGTGCCCTGTGCTGTGAGGACTTGGGATTCCTAAAGAGACTCATTTGCTTGACATGGTGGCAGATGTGGCCATAGAGGGACTTTGGCAGCAGAGGCCACAGTGGAGGGAGGGAGAGCCAAGGGCAGGCCGCTGGGGCCAAGCACATGGGACAGCCTGGTGGCTGGCCACAAGAGGATGACAGAAGACAGACAGGGCCATGTGGGGAGGCCCAGTTTCTCAGGAGGTCCAGGTTTCCTTGTAAGTCCAACAGGGGTTGGAGTCTACTGCCATGGACAGAGTCCTGCTGCCGTGAAGGGACTGTATTGAGCCCAGCAGGGTGTGGACATGGGGTTGGAGTTGAGGTCATGGGCTCAGGGAAGCCAGGCAGGTCACCTCACAGAGAGTGCCCAGGGCTTATACCCTGTGCCAACATGCCCTGGCCTCCGGGTGTGTGAAGAAGGCCACCAGCATGGTGTGGGCCTGGCCGGGGAGCCTCTGCTATTGACTGGAGGGTGTGTTGTGGAGTGTGGGGGCAGGTGGCAGAGCGGGGATGACCATAAGACTGTTGGTGCCTCAGGTACAGAGGTGTTAAGTCTGGTAGGTTTGGGGGGACCTGGGAGCCCAGGGATTGCTGGGCCTCAGGGTGCCCATGTGGCCGGGGGGGAGCAAAGGGGAGCTCAGAAAAAGCCCGCTGTTCCTCTTTGGGCCATTGTGCCAGTATGGGTGGCACCTGTGGGACGGGTCAGCTCAATTGGCTGTCATGAAGGCTGTTGACAGAGGCTGTTGTCAGCCCCTTGTTCTGGGGGCTCACATGAAAGGCTGGCTGCATCTCTTTCTGGTGGGCCTCCCCGTCCTGCCACCCCTGCACCTAGAAGAGGCAGGGCTCGGGGGACAGGCTGAGTTAGCAGCATTCCTGCGCTGTGGGCCTGGCCAGCAGCTTCTGCTCAGGAGAGGTTCTTATTCAACAAAACAGCAAGCCAGGCCGAGCTAGGATGCTGCTAGACCAGGCAAACAGCAGATCCCAGCTCTTCCAGGGCAGTGTGAGCTGGTGAAGAGACTGAGAAGCCCTTAAGAGAAAAATCTCCATCCCATTAAGCCCTGGGGCTAGTGAGGCTGTGGGACCCAGAAGCAGTGGGTGGAGCAGAGTGGGGAGGGAAAGCTGCAGGCCCTTGCCAGCAGGTGTAGCTTAGGTCCCACCCACCAGTGACTGGGAGAAGCCGATGCTTGTCTCACTCACACACGCCAAGGGTTGCACAGACGGCAGAGTGCTGGGGTTGCTCCCTGGCTGCTGTCACGCTCTGGCGTGAACTGACTGAACTCAGCTGGAGACCAAGTGGGAAAACCTGTTGAGACCTGACTGCACTGGTGTTTGGGGTCCCCAGGCCCTGCACAGGCCTATGGGCCCCCATCAACCCCCCTGTGTTTCCTCCCAGGCCCGCCAGCATCAGCACCCCAGGGCCTTGCTGTCACCCAGGACTCACCTGTGGGACCAGGGGTAAGTCCAGGCCGAGTAGGGCCTACTTTGTAATTCTAAAGTACAGTGCTTGAAAGTTCTGGGTGCCGGAAAGTACTGTTTACATCTTTAAGGACAGATGTTCTCTTTGCTTCTGTGTGGCTGGGCCTGTTAGTTCAGCCTGTCCCTGCCCCCTGACTCAGTGCCAGCTGTGAGGCAGCTGTCTGCCATGGCTGATGGCCCTCAGGTTGCTGTCTAGGGTGTGTTTCAACACCTCCCTGGCAATTTTTTCTGATAGTTGAGGCTCTTTCAGGACTGAATACCCTTTGCTTTTTCCTGAGAGGCCTCAAGGTGTGGTCTTCACCCCTTTGCTCTCTCAGATTCTGCCAGGAGAGGACGTCTGCCACCAGCACCAGAGCAACCTGTTGCCAGGCACAGCTGGGCCCCTGGGTCGGTCGCTGGTGCTGGTGGAGGGAGGGCTACTGCTGAAAGACACAGCACATTGACAGTCACGTGTCAGATAGTGAATAATCTCTGTGGAGCTAGAATTTCCTGAGAAAGACGCTGGCTTGCCTCCGGCTGGCATGCTCTGCTTGGCCACCGTCTGGAATCCTGAGCTGCTCACCTGTGGCCCCATCTGGCTCTAGCTGTGTGATCGTGAGCAAGGTCAGAGTGGGCTTGTTCCTCCTGATGGCTCTGTCTGCCAACATCAACCTGGAAATTGACTTTCTAGAAACGTTCAATAATTCAGTATCCAAGGCTGTCTCCAGGAGGCAGCTTTAATGTGTAACACACAGCTTGGAAACTGGATCATGAGTGAGTGTTCATTTACCCAGAGGCTGCCCTGCTGGCCAGGCTGGTGTCCTTGTCAGTTACCACTTTACCCTGAGATTTCATGATGCCTTGTGGGACCGAGACAAGATCTTCTCTCTCTGAAGATGCTGCCAGGGCCCCTGGGACTCTCGCTCCTCCATCCACCTCTCAGAACCCCAATCCGTGACTCTAACACCCTCATCTGTGATGTCAGCACCCCATCCATCCCTCAGAATCCCCCATCTGTGACTCCAGCACCCCCATCCACCCCTCAATACCCCCATCTATGATGCCAGCACCTCCATCCGTGACTCCAGCGCCCCCACCCACCCCCCAGCACCTCTTCCTGCACTGCGTCCTTCTCTGTCCAGTGCTTCCTGTGGGCCGTCTCTCATTGCTGCAAGCGACTGTCCCAGGTGGCCATGTGCATTGGGAAGCAAGTCCAGGTTTGAAGTGTGTCCTCAGGACTGTGGGCCCCCATCCTTCCACATCAGCCCTTTATAGCAGCCTTCTGTGTCCATATAAACTGAAGTCAGGTGTGATGGCTGGATTGGCGTCGAGCAAGTGTTTGTAGCGTTTGTAGAAGGCTCACGGTGTGCCAGGTTCCAGGCCAAGCCCTCGTCACATGTCCTCTCAGTAGTCCTGCAATTAGGTCCTGTCATTATCCCTATTTTACAGGTGAGGAAACAGGCAGAGAGAGGTTAGCTTACCTGCCCGAGGTCACACAGTGATGGGTGGAGGAGTCAGTTTCCGTCCCCAGCTGTCTGTCTGCAGAGCCTGCACTGGCCGGGCATGGTCACTGCCTCCCAGGGAGGTGGATTTGATGGGCACACAGGCGGCTGGAGCCAAAGGCCGTCCCGTCCCCATAGTCGAGGATCTTCCTGCCTTTCTACTTGTTTTTCTTTGGGCTTGCTTTTTATGTTTTAGACTTTTCACATTTTTATTAAGAAAAATTTCAAAGATTCAGGAAATCGGAACATTTTGCCATATGTGTTCTTAGTGCATTTGTGTTAAATATTTCAGAGTGACTAATTTACAGATGTGTTTCATCCCTTAACTAATTCTGTAATCTTAGAAAAGCAAGAGTGTTTCTCTGCATTAACACAACTAATCATTTCTTTTTTTTTTTTTTTGTGGTTTTTTTTTTTTTTGGCCGGGGCTGGGTATGAACCTGCCACCTCCGCATATGGGACCGGCGCCCTACCCGCTGAGCCACAGGCACCGCCCACTAATCATTTCTTAATGTTGGATTCTCCCAACACATTCAACCCCTTTGTTCCCAAAGATATTTTGTAACTGTTTTGTTGGCAGGTTCAAACAAGATCCGATCTGTTCATAGTGGGTTTGATCACTGTGGCGCCTGTGGCTCAGTTGGTAAGGCGCCGGCCCCATATGCCGAGGGTGGCGGGTTCAAACCCAGCCCTGGCCAAACTGCAACAAAAAAATAGCCGGGCGTTGTGGCAGGCACCTGTAGTCCCAGCTGCTCGGGAGGCTGAGGCAAGAGAATCGCGTAAGCCCAAGAATTAGAGGTTGCTGTGAGCCGTGTGACGCCACGGTGCTCTACCTGAGGGCGGTACAGTGAGACTCTGTCTCTACAAAAAAAAAAAAAAGAATCCCACAACTGGGCGGCGCCTGTGGCTCAGTGAGTAGGGCGCCGGCCCCATATACCGAGGGTGGCGGGTTCAAACATGGCCCCAGCTGAACAGCAACCAAAAAATAGCTGGGCATTGTGGTGGGTGCCTGTAGTCCCAGCTGCTCGGAAGGCTGAGGCAGGAGAATCGCGGAAGCCCAAGAGCTGGAGGTTGCTGTGAGTCCTGTGACGTCATGGCACTCTACCGAGGACAGTAAAGTGAGACAGAGTCTCTAAAAAAAAAAAAAAAAAGAATCCCATAACTCCCTTCCGCTTCTTCTTTTTTCTTTTTGAGTAAAATACTGGACCAGCTCTGGATTTGCCTGCTGGCTCCTTGTGGTGCCATTTCCCCTGTTCGTTCTTCTCTATCATGTAAACTGAAGTTAGGTATGATGGCTGGATTGGACTCCAGCAAGACAATTTTGGGAGGAGTACTTGAGAGGTAATTCTGGGCTCATCACGCTGTCACCACACGAGGCTCCTAAACCTGGGTGCTCCCTTCCTACTCTGCCTTACTGGTAGTATTTTTATTCAAATAATGTGATCTGGGAGAGATCACAGAATCACCTCTCCCCACTGAAGGAAACTCAGAAGTGGTTCTTGCTGCCACAGTGGCTACTGACCAGGACGTCCCTCCCCTGTGGCCAGCATGTTGGGGGTCTTCCTGGGCTGATGTCTCACTGAGTTCTTTCCCTTCCAGCTGTCACTTTCCCAGCTGGCAGCTTCCCCACTGTCTCTGGCTCAGAGCCGCCCAGTCAGACCCGCCTCCCAATCGCCAAAAGGCTCTCCGCACCCCCTAGCTCAGGTGGTAAGTACGCCGCCCATCTCCTGTCTCTCTTTCCACCTGGAATGGCTCAGCAACACCTGACTTCTGTGGAAGTCTTTGATTTTTCAAGCGTATTTGTTCAGCTGGGTGTTGGTGTCCTTAGTGGGCTCCCTGTGATGTGGGCGGTGCAGTGGGGCAAGGAGCTGCTGACTATCAGGCCTCAGGTAATTGCTGTCCTTCTGTCTTGGAGACCAGGGAAGACAATGGCCTGTGGGTTCTCTTGCTACAGAGATTTTGGTCTACCTAAAAAAACCAAGTTCAGCCACCATGAGCCTGTGTACCTAAAAGGCCTAAAAGGCAGACCTGTAAAGAGGGCCCAAGATAAGCCTCCAGCCTCACGCCCTGCCAGTAGCAGCTGAAGGAGGCTGAGCCGGGGCCACCATCCTGGATGCAGGTTGAGCTGATGGCTAAAATAGGCCTGTGTTTTCACTGACCTTGGGGAGTTCATGAGGAGTTTTGTCTCAAAAGCTAGCCGTCTCCCTGGAAACTGCATCTTCATTCTTAACTGGAAATGGGTTGTAGAAAAATAGTTTCTTTTTTTTCTTTTTTATTAAAATTTTTTTTTTAATAAAAGAAATTTGAGTCAGAATCTCACTGCGTTGCCCTGGCTGGAGTGCAGGGTGTACAGTCATAACTCACTGTAACCTTGAACTCCTGAGTGCACATGATCCTCCCCCTCAGTCTCCCAAGTAGCTGAGATTATAGGTGTGTATCACCATGCCTGGCTAATTTTTAGAGTTTTTATAGAGACAAGATCTCTCTTAGTTGCCCAGCCTGGTCTTGAACTCCTCAAGTGATCCTTCTGCCTCAGCCTCCCAAAGTTCTGGGATTACAGGCCTGAGCCACCATGCCTGGCCCTACCTATTGAAAACACTCACAGCACCATAGATCTGTCGTGCCTTATTCTAAAACATATCTGGGGCTCCTGTGTTTGTGAAGAGCTGGCCGGCCTTTTCATCACTGGTACCTGAGACGTGGTGCAGGGGTAACCTTCAGTCATGTGATGTCCCTTTAAACTGGAACAGAAAGCTGGGGCATCGGGGCTGAGAGAGCGTGGTCCCGAGTCCCAGACAAGGTCGTCCTGAGACGTGTGTGTTCTGCTGCGGGGGGGAGTGGACGGTGGAGTAAAGTGAGTGACTGCACTGTGTCCAGACACACCCTTTATCTCTGAGTGTTAGGAAGTTTCGTCTTTCTGTTCTATAAATACGTTTTGATAGTGATTTTCCATCTCACATCAGCCATACCCCTATGGTTCTGAGCTGCTCATAAAGCTGGTGGTTCCTTCCTCACAGCCTGGAGACTCACACGTCAGGTTGCACACCAAGTGTAGGACGCCCAACACTTGAATGTCAGATAAACAAGTCATGTTTTAACATAAATATGTCCCAAATATTGCATGGAACCTATTTATGCTGAAATTATCCCTTGTTTACCTGACATTAAAATGTAACTGAGCCTCCTGTATTCTTACCTGCAAAAGCAGTTCATCGATGAGTCCCCTTAGATGTGAGCACTGCTGGTTGTAACGGGCTGGGATCCCGGTTGGTCTCACCTGGAGACCCTCGTTTTGTGCAGCAGGAATTTTCCTTGGAGGGCGGGGTGTCTCACCTGGAAGCAGACCTGAGCCAGACTCCTGTGGTCCTGGAAACATCTGTGGCTGAGCAGTTACAGGAGCTGCCTTTCACACCTCTGCACGCCCCTATTGTGGTGGGCGCCCAGACCCGGAGGTGAGGTGTGGACTGGGAGGGGTCAGCCCAGGCACGTGCTGTGCGTGTACAGCTATGTGACCCCCAGCAGCAGACTTTCCACAGAGAGGTGCCCTGGCAGGCCCCGCCATCTCTGGGAGCGGGTGGTGCTGAGGGGCCTTTCTCTTCCAGTTTGGGAAGTCAGCTCTCAAGAGCCTCCATGGCGCTCCTGCAGTCTTCTGGTTTCCCTGAGATTCTGGACGCCAGCAAGCAACCTGTGGAAGCTGTGAGTCCTGCAGATCCCGTGACCTTTAACCCTCAAAAGGAGGAATCAGACCGTCTACAAGGCAATGAAATAGTGCTCCAGTTTCTGGCCTTTAGTAGGTAAATTCTCGAGTGTTCTATCTGTGCTACTTTGTGCTACTTTATCACATTCTCTCACATTTTCTGTGTTGAAGAGAATCGTTCACTTAGTTCTGCCCTGGTCGAGCTCTGTCTCAGGCCTTACTAGATTAAGGAGTGCCATCTGCTTTTATTTTATTCTGGCTAGGACCCACCCAAAGCCATTTTAAATGCTGCAAAACCTGTCTTCCGTGGTCCTTAATTAAAATGTGGACAGTGTATAGCCCAGTTCGTTGGTATTAATGTCACTTAAGCCAAAGCAAAGCCATTCACATGGGTGCCTGTGAGGTTTGGACTGTCCCCCACATGTGTGTATTGGAAACCCTGGGTTCCTGTTGTGAGGACTTGATTAATTCAGAGCTGTTGTTGGATTCAGAGTGGCCCAGGACCCCCGAGGGACGGCGCGGCCAAAGACTGTGTATCTCACCTTCCAGTTCTACCGCTTTCCCCCCGTGACAACACCACGGCTGCGGCTGGTGCAGCTGGGCGGGCCTCGGGACACCAGCTCTGGCTCCCTGTCCCATATCCTCGTCCCCACTGACAAAGATGGCTCCTTTGACACCGGTGAGTGCTAACACACATGGCCAGGGGACACCCTGTACTGAGCATGTGCGTGAATTGTGAATTTTATTGTTCAAAGGTTGGAGACGTACACAGTATTTGAGAGACTGGTATGAAGAACTGATGCTCCATGCATGTGGTCTGAATCCTAGTTTCCTGCCAGAAACCAGGGTTATTCTGCAGCAAATCCTAGACCTTTGCAGTATTATCTGTAAACATTTTCTCTGTATATCTAGAAAACTAAGGATCCTTTTTTGAAAAACACAGACTTAGTAATACTATCCTAGCTAGAAACTGATAATTCTTAATATCATCACATATCTAGCCAATGTTAAAAGTTTTCCGGTACCTTCATACATTTTTTTTAGCGGTTTGTTGAAAGATAAGGCCTACACGTGGTAATGGGACAGTCGAGTTTTAGGCCTCTGAGTCTGTCTCTGTAGCTGCTGCCTATCCCTAGTCTCTCTTTTTTCTTTTTAATTTATTTGAGGAAGGCTTGTTGGCCTGTAGAGCATCTGTCCTGTGGTCTGGACTTTGGTTTGAACCCTGGGTGCTGTTGAAAGTGTTTCTCCAGCTCCTCTTTTCCTGCAAACTGGGGTTTAGCCCTAGATGTGTGGGCTAAAGACAGGTGCCTGTCTTTATGGTTTTGGTGAGAATTTTTCTGTGGCTGTGAGGTGATGTCACCTGCTGGCTTCTTTTCATGTACCATCAGTGGCAGTGTACTTCACTGCTTGAGAGATCTACTGTTTCATTCAAGGTGGCACAATGGTGACATTTTTCTTATAGGACACTTTTGTCAGCTGGGATGCCTCCACAACCAGTAACTCTCCCTCGTCAGCCTCCTTGAGGCCCAGTCCATCTGGGAAAGGTGGATGATGCTGATTCTTACCCTCGCTTTGCTAATTGCCAAATTACTGATGTGGTTTCCTCGGATCCTTCATGGGTGGGGACCAGTGACTCTTTTTCTTCTTGTGTCACTGTAGACTCATGGATTTAAACTACACTGGATAGAAACATACTTGACATGTTTTTATTTTTATTGATGGTCAGTTTTTTTGTCTTAGCTCGTGAGGGACTGAGCTGTGGTCTGAGCCACTGCTGCTCCTTGAGGTAGAAGGTGACGGGGGGAAAGTTATATTAAAATACTGACCCCAAATGGAAATGTTAATAGTTCAACATTAGTATGAGTCAAAGGGACAAAAGGCAAATTAGTGCTAGGGATAAAAGCTATTAAATAATAACCAAGAAAATAATTCGCTTGGAAAACAAATGATTCTGAATCAGTGAACTTCTAACATATATGGCCTCAAAATATAAAGGAAAACTTGGTGAACTTATAAGGAGAAATTGATAAACCCACAATTGTAGGAGATGATCAATTTCTGCAAATTGATAGATTGAGCAGAAACAAATTAATGAGGCTATTTTGAAATAGAATTGAAGAAGGTGATCTCTAAACTGTATACTCAATTTAGAGAATATGCATTATTTTCGAGCATACCTTGAAACTTATGAGAACTGAGTGTTCATATGTGTATTTTTAGGTCACCAGGCAGGTGTCACCTTGTGCCAAGAGAATCATATCAAATCTAATCTTATGGAATCCTCTGGCCATAATGCCACAAGGTCAGAAATCAGTCACTTTCTTCCCCACAAACACTCCACACTGCTGTTTTCCTGGAATTGTGAAGCATTCTTCTGAATATTCCATGAGCCAGCGAAGAAATCAAAATGGAAATGGCTATTTAAAACTGAATGACAAAGTAATTTTGGCTGTCAAAACTTAGGAGATCCAAGTAATTCAGCAAAATTTACAATTTTAAATGTCCATGTTGGGGAAGAAGAAAGTGTCCCTTAAGATACCATTTTAATTGTTCAACTGAAGAAGTTTGACAACAAGGCCGGGTGTGGCGGCTCCGGAGTTCAAGGCAACCAGAGCAAGAGCGAGAGCTCGTCTCTACTAAAAGTAGAAACATTGGCTGGGTGTGTGATGGTGCGCACTGGTCGTCCCAGGTACTCGGGAGGATCGCTCGAGCCCAAGAGTTTGAAGTTTCTGTGAGCTGGGCTTATGCCATAGCACTGTACCCAGCATGACAGGGTGAGACTCTGTCTCAAAAAACAAAAGAACCCAAATCCCCATTACCAACAACAAAAAAAGAATTGTGGGAGGAAGAACAGCATAAATCCTAAAAGGGCAGAAGGGAAACTTACCATGAGTGTCAGTGTTTAGAAGACAAACTCTGGACAGGACAAGCTGAGCTGCTGGGCGTGAGGGCAGCAGGTGTGGTCTGACCCGAGGTTGGATTCAGTGGAGAGAGTCGGGTAGTGTAGAGCAAAATCCCTGTTCTTTGTAGTGTCTTTATTTACAGTGATGTGGTTATGGGAATGTAGTTAGTGCCAGAGTGAGCTATGCTTGCTGGCTCCCACCCAGGAAATGGTGGACTCTGATGCGCAGGAGGTGGGACAGTGGCAGGCCTCGTGCCCTGGAGTGAGCTCTTGCCCCTGCGTCTTGGACTCTCGCACCCTCTCCTGCAGGCAGATCTGAAGAGAGCATGAGCCTCTCCTGCCCTGAAAGCCTCGTGCCTGGGCAGGGAGAGGTGAGGAGGCCCTCGGTCTGGAGGCACAGGGCTGGGGCCGGACGTTTCCTGGTTTGATTTTCTCAACTTACTGGCCCTAACTATTAAGTTTATAGCCAAGCAGAAGTGTGGCCCTTGTCCTTGGGGGAAGAGGCCAGTCACCACCAGGGCAGCCTGCAGCCTTCCTGGGGTCCCTTCTTTCCAGAGAAGCACTTTTCCTTTGTCCACCCTGGGGGGCCTTTGGGGGACGTTTGGCTTCTGCCCAGAGTGCTGTAAAATGGACCAGAGTAAGCGTGAGTCCAGGCTCCTCTGTGCCCTGCTGAAAACTTATGCCCTGTTCTGTCTCCCATTCCAGGCTCTATTTTGTCATTCTATCCAGCAAAGCTCATCAGAGGTCAGCAGTGAGGTGAAGTTGAGGGCGTCAGGACAAAGGGCCAGCCATTTAGACGTGCTCTTGCCTCGAATCCGAACCCCTTTCCATGATAAATTTCCCAGAGAGAAATTAAAGTCCCCAAATTAAATTTCCTTGCAAGTTGAAGTTCAAAGAAATTAAACTCCAAAATCAAAATTTCTTGTCATTTTGGATTAAAATTCAAAGTCTAGAATACTTAAGTTAGAGTCAGAAAAAATATAAAAGTTCATTTCAAATTATTACATAGCTGGGTCTCTGTCTGGGCAGACCAGGCTCCTTCACAGCCTGGGTGTCCTTCTCCTCCTTGGCCGGGCAGGGTTCCTTGGGGCTCTCGAAGTGACACTGGTCAGCATCACGTCTGTCTTGAGCCTCACCTAAAAGATATGTTTTGTTATTGTTGAAATGTAACACACACACGGTAAAGTGCACCCATCTCAAATGTGTGGTCCTATGATTTAAAAAATATTAATAATTTTACTTTTTTAGAGTAGTTTTAAGTTTGCAGAAAAATTGAGTAGATAGTATAGGGAGTCCCCATAGACCTGTATGTGTCCCCTGTTACTAAAATTTGGTGTGGCATATTGGTCACAGCTGATGAACCAGTACGGATACATTATCATTAACTAAATCTCATAGTTTATAGTGGGGTTCACTCTTGAGGCCAAGTGCGGTGACTCACACCTGTAATCCCAGCACTTTAGGAGGGTGGATTCTTTGAGACCAGCCATAAGCAAGAGGGAGACCTGATCTCTGTTAAAAATAGAAAAATTAGCTGGGCATTGTAGCGGGTGCCTGTAGTCCTAGCTACTTGGGAGGCTGAGGCAAGAGGAGTTTGAGGTTGTCTATCCAGGGTGACCGAGTGAGACTCTGTCTCCAAAAGTTCACTCTTTGCCTTATACAATTGTGACTTTGGGAAATGCATAATGTCACGTATCCACCATGACAGGGTTGTTGCTACAGCGCCAGCTCGCTGCTCCGCCTGTCCGTTCCCCTGAGAACACTGCGCGTTTCCAGACTGGCTTCCTGCACTCAGCAGTGGGCAGTGACGTTTCTCTGTGCCTTTCTGTATCTTGATGGCTCTTTCTCTTTATTGCTGAATAATACTCAGCTGAAAGGACGTGCCACTGTTTATCTCTTTACTTATTGAGGGGCATCTTGATTCTAGTTTTTGGCAATTTTAAATAAAGCCGTTATAAACTTCTCTGTGCGGGATTGTGTATGGTCATAAACTTTCACCCTGGTGAAAGTTTGGGGTAGATTACTGAAGGGTGTGATTCCTGGATCTTATGGTAACAGTACATTTAGTAATGCGAGCTCCTCCCTCTGCGCACCTCGGCAGCACTGGGCGTGGCCAGTGTGTGGCTCTGGCCCTGCAGCACGCATGCGCGGCGGTGACAGCGGGCTCCTCCGCGCACCTCGGCAGCAATGGGCGTGGCCCGTGTGTGGCTCTAGCCCTGCAGCACGCATGCGCAGCGGTGTCTCCGCCTGCTATTTGCTGTCCTCTAACGGCACGTGATGCTGCACGTCTTGTCACGTGTGCTCATCACCATCTCTGTCGTCTTTCACGAAGTGTCTGTTCGCACAGACGCTTGAACGTTTTTTTTTTAATGTTTTGGACGCAAGTCTTGTGCCTTTGCTCGTCTCCCTCCCAGCCTGGGCTGGTCGGTGCCCTCCCCTCTGCGCGGTGTTTGGCAGGCAGGAGTTTTTAACTGTAGTGCAGTCCAGCTCGTCTGTTACTTCTCTTCTGGACTGTCCCCAAAAGTTATCTCCAAACCTGAGGTCCCCTAGATTTTGTTCTGATATTGGAACGTGGTACACCATGCAGGGCTGGCATGGTGGGGCACTGTCACTGTTTGCTGAAGGACTGACTTGGTGGTAGTGTGGGAGACCTGGCTCTGTGGGATGTGGTGGTGACGAGACTGGCCGGGAGGGGAGCTCTTGGGGTGCGCAGAGAGCTTTGGCTGGGTCTGTGGTATACGAGAAGCTGAGGTGGAATGCGGAGAGGCCCAGGATGTCATTGGCAGTCAGCCTGCAGGGGTCTGGCCCCTGCCTCCCTTATAAGACATGTTGGTGGCCGGGCAGTGCCCGAGCCTGGGCTTGGGCAGTCAGGGCCTTTGTTCCAGGGCCCTCTGTTCCTCCGGGAAGTGCCGTGGAGCTCCTGTCTGTGCGTGGGTGGGTTCTGAGCTCTTACTGCCTGCTGGAGTCCTCAGAGCTGGCTGTGGGGCCAGGGCCGGAGGTTGGGGGGCTTGTTCTGGTCCCCTCTGAGATGCTACACTGGGGACTTGCCCATCACTGTGTGACGTTTCTTGCCAGCTCCTCTTCCGTCTTTGCCTGATTACTCACCTGCCTTCCCACCCTGTGACAGGCCCGTTTCAGCTCCCGTGTGGCCTGCATCTCAGGCTGTGCCCTTGTCCCCACCACTGCACTCACCCCTTTCATTGAAAGCACTGTCCCTAGGCCTTAAGGAAAGCAGATGGGACATCAGTCTATGGTCATCCCGTGGGTGGCTGGCGCTGGGTGGGTGGGTGGGGATCTGGGCAAACTCCACACAAAGCTCAGCCTGGTCTGGGCTAGAGCTGGAGGTGTCGAGGGAACACTTGCTCCTTCCCCACTGAACCTCTGAAATACTCTTCCCACTATTGATAGAAAGGGGGAAAATGGTGTTTCCCAGCACCACTGTTTCCTACACATTAACTAATGATAATTTCAATGGCATTTTCATCAATTTAGAATTCATAATAAAGCCACTTCCGGAAGATGCTGGCTGGGTGGCTAGCCAGTTCCCGTCCCCAGTCAGTCTGGTGGTCAGGAGCAGACCCCAGGGAGAGGAGCCTGTGGGATCCTGTGCAGTGTGCGCTGAGCCATCTCATTTAGAGCCCTGCCTGTGTGTGTGAGCACCCTGGAGTTCACAGCAGATGCAGGCTGCCTGTTCCCTGAGACCTGTGTGCCTAGAATAATAACTCCCAGGGCCTTGCCTGGGTGTTATCCCCTCATCCATCACAGCCTGTTTTACTAGGACTTGCTGAGAGCCATAAATCTTATTTTGGGAGGAGTTTATTATATATATGGGAAAGAAATGTAGTCTTCTGAATCTGACTCTTGGTTTTATTAATTTGGATATTTTATGATGATTTTGATTAATATGTTTATTAACTGTGGCTGTGACAGAAGCAGAAATTAGTAATCATGAGCAGGGCAGAAATCTCTTCAAAGTGTAAAAATGACAAATGCCTCTGATTACTCTTGGCTCCTGTGGGGCCTCCTGCAGGCTCGCCCGGCCTCCAGCTGAGGTACATGGTAGATGCCGCGTTCCTGAAGCCCGGCGAGCGGCACTGGTTCCTCCGCTACCTGGCCGTGCAGACGCTGCAGATGGATATCTGGGACGGGGACTCCTTGCTTCTCCTTGGATCTGCCGCTGTCCAGATGAAGGTAGGGCTGTCCTGCAGGACAGGCATGCAGTCAGGGCGCCATGGCATGCACAAAGACAGCCACCCTCCCGAGGTCTGTCTGCCTGGTGGTGACCGTTGCTTTCCAATGCTGGACTGTGGTTTAGCTTTTTTGTTCACTAATTCAAAACAGTGCCGCCGCCTCTGTTTGCTGAAAGGATAAGATTTTTGACCGAGTCTGAATTATATAATGCCAGGTGTTTGCTCAGTGAACTTTTAGGATCCAAACTCAGGAATCAAACCCTGGTAATGTTACCTTTACCTTCTGCTCCTTTGAATGTGATGATAGGATTTCCCGAGGGCAGCTGCCAGGTGCCAGGAGGGCCTTCCCATCCAGAGGTGACCTTCAGGATGGTGTGAATGGCCGCACGAGAGCCTGGAGTAGTGCTTTTCCAATTCTTTTTTTTTTTTTAGAGACAGAGTCTCACTTTGTTGCCCTCAGTAGAGTACTGTGGCATCACAGCTCACAGCAACCTCCAGCTCTTGGGCTTAGGTGATTCTCTTGCCCCCCCTCCTGAGTAGCTGGGACCACAGGTGCCCGCCACAATGCCTGGCTATTTTTTGTTGCAGTTTGGCCTGGGCTGGGTTTGAACCCGCCACCCTCAGTATATGGGGCTGGCACCCTACCCACTGAGCTGCAGGTGCTGCCTGCTTTCCCAATTCTAATTAAAATTAGAATCTATTTTTTTCCCCAGTCTATAAATAGTATTTTATTTATTTATTTTTATTAAATCATAGCCGTGTACATTAATGCAATCGTGGGGTACAATATGCTGGTTTTATATACAATTTGAAATGTTTTCATCAAACTGGTTAACATAGCCTTCATGGCATTTTCTTAGTTATTGTGTTAAGACATTTATATTCTACACCTAGTAAATTTCATATGTACCCTTGTAAGATGCACCCTAGGTGTGATCCCACTGATTACCCTCCCTCCATCTGTCATAAGAAAGCTATAAATTGGTTTCATAGTAAGACTGAGTACATTGGATACTTTTTCTTCCATTCCTGAGATACTTTGCTAAGAAGAATATGTTCCAGCTCCATCCATGTAAACATGAAAGAGGTAAAGTCTCCATCTTTCTTTAAGGCTGCATAATATTCCATGGTGTACATATACCACAATTTATTAATCCATTTGTGGGTCGATGGGCACTTGGGCTTCTTCCATGACTTAGCAATTATGAACTGGGCTGCAATAAACATTTAGAATCTATTTTTTAAATTGTGTTTTTGTTGTCTCCTTGTGTACTGACACCTAAATCCATCCATTCCTTTGTTCTTTTTTGCTGGGGTTTCTCCCCGGGGGACCGCAGATGGTCAATGTAGAGTTACCATGACAATGCTAAGGACTGGGGACATTTCCACTGTGGGATGTGATGTCCTGAGAATTTTTCTCCCAGCCTGTGGGGCGGGGTGGGAGAGGATGGAGCTCCTGCGGTTCTGAAGTTCCTCCACTCTGCTTCTTCCCACTTAGCTACGTTCCTCTGGACTCCAGCCATAGTCGCCCCCTCTGCTACCCTCTTAGCCCCGTCCCCTCCAGTGGCCGCATGGTCCCTGAGCAGTGCTGATCCTGTCCAGGCACTCCTCTGCTACCCTCTTAGCCCCGTCCCCTCCAGTGGCTGCATGGTCCCTGAGCGGTGCTGATCCTGTCCAGGCACTCCTCTGCTACCCTCTTAGCCCCGTCCCCTCCAGTGGCTGCATGGTCCCTGAGCAGTGCTGATCCTGTCCAGGCACTCCTCTGCTACCCTCTTAGCCCCGTCCCCTCCAGTGGCCGCATGGTCCCTGAGCAGTGCTGATCCTGTCCAGGCACTCCTCTGCTACCCTCTTAGCCCCGTCCCCTCCAGTGGCTGCATGGTCCCTGAGTGGTGCTGATCCTGTCCAGTCACTCCTCTGCTACCCTCTTAGCCTTGTCCCCTCCAGTGGCCGCATGGTCCCTGAGCAGTGCTGATCCTGTCCAGGCACTCCTCTGCTACCCTCTTAGCCCCGTCCCCTCCAGTGGCCGCATGGTCCCTGAGCGGTGCTGATCCTGTCCAGGCACTCCTCTGCTACCCTCTTAGCCCCGTCCCCTCCAGTGGCCGCATGGTCCCTGAGTGGTGCTGATCCTGTCCAGTCACTCCTCTGCTACCCTCTTAGCCCCGTCCCCTCCAGTGGCTGCATGGTCCCTGAGCAGTGCTGATCCTGTCCAGGCACTCCTCTGCTACCCTCTTAGCCCCGTCCCTCCAGTGGCTGCATGGTCCCTGAGCAGTGCTGATCCTGTCCAGTCACTCCTCTGCTACCCTCTTAGCCTTGTCCCCTCCAGTGGCCGCATGGTCCCTGAGTGGTGCTGATCCTGTCCAGGCACTCCTCTGCTACCCTCTTAGCCCCGTCCCTCCAGTGGCTGCATGGTCCCTGAGCAGTGCTGATCCTGTCCAGGCACTCCTCTGCTACCCTCTTAGCCCCGTCCCTCCAGTGGCTGCATGGTCCCTGAGCAGTGCTGATCCTGTCCAGTCACTCCTCTGCTACCCTCTTAGCCCCGTCCCCTCCAGTGGCTGCATGGTCCCTGAGCAGTGCTGATCCTGTCCAGTCACTCCTCTGCTACCCTCTTAGCCCTGTCCCCTCCAGTGGCCGCATGGTCCCTGAGCGGTGCTGATCCTGTCCAGGCACTCCTCTGCTACCCTCTTAGCCTTGTCCCCTCCAGTGGCTGCATGGTCCCTGAGTGGTGCTGATCCTGTCCAGGCACTCCTCTGCTACCCTCTTAGCCTTATCCCCTCCAGTGGCTGCATGGTCCCTGAGTGGTGCTGATCCTGTCCAGGCACTCCTCTGCTATCCTCTTAGCCTTGTCCCCTCCAGTGGCTGCATGGTCCCTGAGCGGTGCTGATCCTGTCCAGGCACTCCTCTGCTACCCTCTTAGCCTTATCCCCTCCAGTGGCTGCATGGTCCCTGAGTGGTGCTGATCCTGTCCAGGCACTCCTCTGCTACCCTCTTAGCCTTGTCCCCTCCAGTGGCTGCATGGTCCCTGAGTGGTGCTGATCCTGTCCAGGCACTCCTCTGCTACCCTCTTAGCCTTGTCCCCTCCAGTGGCTGCATGGTCCCTGAGTGGTGCTGATCCTGTCCAGTCACTCCTCTGCTACCCTCTTAGCCCTGTCCCCTCCAGTGGCCGCATGGTCCCTGAGTGGTGCTGATCCTGTCCAGGCACTCCTCTGCTACCCTCTTAGCCTTGTCCCCTCCAGTGGCCGCATGGTCCCTGAGTGGTGCTGATCCTGTCCAGGCACTCCTCTGCTACCCTCTTAGCCTTGTCCCCTCCAGTGGCTGCATGGTCCCTGAGCGGTGCTGATCCTGTCCAGGCACTCCTCTGCTACCCTCTTAGCCTTGTCCCCTCCAGTGGCTGCATGGTCCCTGAGTGGTGCTGATCCTGTCCAGGCACTCCTCTGCTACCCTCTTAGCCTTGTCCCCTCCAGTGGCTGCATGGTCCCTGAGTGGTGCTGATCCTGTCCAGGCACTCCTCTGCTACCCTCTTAGCCTTGTCCCCTCCAGTGGCTGCATGGTCCCTGAGTGGTGCTGATCCTGTCCAGGCACTCCTCTGCTACCCTCTTAGCCTTATCCCCTCCAGTGGCCGCATGGTCCCTGAGTGGTGCTGATCCTGTCCAGGCACTCCTCTGCTACCCTCTTAGCCTTGTCCCCTCCAGTGGCTGCATGGTCCCTGAGTGGTGCTGATCCTGTCCAGTCACTCCTCTGCTACCCTCTTAGCCCCGTCCCCTCCAGTGGCCACATGGTCCCTGAGTGGTGCTGATCCTGTCCAGTCACTCCTCTGCTACCCTCTTAGCCCCGTCCCCTCCAGTGGCCGCATGGTCCCTGAGTGGTGCTGATCCTGTCCAGTCACTCCTCTGCTACCCTCTTAGCCTTGTCCCCTCCAGTGGCTGCATGGTCCCTGAGCGGTGCTGATCCTGTCCAGGCACTCCTCTGCTACCCTCTTAGCCTTGTCCCCTCCAGTGGCTGCATGGTCCCTGAGTGGTGCTGATCCTGTCCAGGCACTCCTCTGCTACCCTCTTAGCCTTGTCCCCTCCAGTGGCTGCATGGTCCCTGAGTGGTGCTGATCCTGTCCAGGCACTCCTCTGCTACCCTCTTAGCCTTGTCCCCTCCAGTGGCCGCATGGTCCCTGAGTGGTGCTGATCCTGTCCAGGCACTCCTCTGCTACCCTCTTAGCCCCGTCCCTCCAGTGGCTGCATGGTCCCTGAGCAGTGCTGATCCTGTCCAGGCACTCCTCTGCTACCCTCTTAGCCTTGTCCCCTCCAGTGGCCGCATGGTCCCTGAGCAGTGCTGATCCTGTCCAGGCACTCCTCTGCTACCCTCTTAGCCCCGTCCCCTCCAGTGGCCACATGGTCCCTGAGTGGTGCTGATCCTGTCCAGTCACTCCTCTGCTACCCTCTTAGCCCCGTCCCCTCCAGTGGCCGCATGGTCCCTGAGCAGTGCTGATCCTGTCCAGGCACTCCTCTGCTACCCTCTTAGCCCCGTCCCCTCCAGTGGCTGCATGGTCCCTGAGCAGTGCTGATCCTGTCCAGGCACTCCTCTGCTATCCTCTTAGCCCCGTCCCCTCCAGTGGCCGCATGGTCCCTGAGTGGTGCTGATCCTGTCCAGTCACTCCTCTGCTATCCTCTTAGCCCCGTCCCCTCCAGTGGCCGCATGGTCCCTGAGTGGTGCTGATCCTGTCCAGTCACTCCTCTGCTATCCTCTTAGCCTTGTCCCCTCCAGTGGCTGCATGGTCCCTGAGCAGTGCTGATCCTGTCCAGGCACTCCTCTGCTACCCTCTTAGCCCTGTCCCCTCCAGTGGCCGCATGGTCCCTGAGTGGTGCAGATCCTGTCCAGTCACTCCTCTGCTATCCTCTTAGCCTTGTCCCCTCCAGTGGCCGCATGGTCCCTGAGCAGTGCTGATCCTGTCCAGGCACTCCTCTGCTACCCTCTTAGCCCTGTCCCCTCCAGTGGCCGCATGGTCCCTGAGCAGTGCTGATCCTGTCCAGGCACTCCTCTGCTACCCTCTTAGCCCTGTCCCCTCCAGTGGCCGCATGGTCCCTGAGCAGTGCTGATCCTGTCCAGTCACTCCTCTGCTACCCTCTTAGCCTTGTCCCCTCCAGTGGCCGCATGGTCCCTGAGCAGTGCTGATCCTGTCCAGGCACTCCTCTGCTACCCTCTTAGCCCTGTCCCCTCCAGTGGCCGCATGGTCCCTGAGTGGTGCAGATCCTGTCCAGTCACTCCTCTGCTACCCTCTTAGCCTTGTCCCCTCCAGTGGCCGCATGGTCCCTGAGCAGTGCTGATCCTGTCCAGGCACTCCTCTGCTACCCTCTTAGCCCTGTCCCCTCCAGTGGCCGCATGGTCCCTGAGTGGTGCAGATCCTGTCCAGTCACTCCTCTGCTATCCTCTTAGCCCCGTCCCCTCCAGTGGCCGCATGGTCCCTGAGCAGTGCTGATCCTGTCCAGTCACTCCTCTGCTACCCTCTTAGCCTTGTCCCCTCCAGTGGCCGCATGGTCCCTGAGCAGTGCTGATCCTGTCCAGGCACTCCTCTGCTACCCTCTTAGCCCTGTCCCCTCCAGTGGCCGCATGGTCCCTGAGTGGTGCAGATCCTGTCCAGTCACTCCTCTGCTATCCTCTTAGCCCCGTCCCCTCCAGTGGCCGCATGGTCCCTGAGCAGTGCTGATCCTGTCCAGTCACTCCTCTGCTATCCTCTTAGCCTTGTCCCCTCCAGTGGCTGCATGGTCCCTGAGTGGTGCTGATCCTGTCCAGTCACTCCTCTGCTACCCTCTTAGCCTTGTCCCCTCCAGTGGCCGCATGGTCCCTGAGCAGTGCTGATCCTGTCCAGGCACTCCTCTGCTACCCTCTTAGCCCTGTCCCCTCCAGTGGCCGCATGGTCCCTGAGTGGTGCAGATCCTGTCCAGTCACTCCTCTGCTATCCTCTTAGCCCCGTCCCCTCCAGTGGCCGCATGGTCCCTGAGCAGTGCTGATCCTGTCCAGTCACTCCTCTGCTACCCTCTTAGCCTTGTCCCCTCCAGTGGCCGCATGGTCCCTGAGCAGTGCTGATCCTGTCCAGGCACTCCTCTGCTACCCTCTTAGCCCTGTCCCCTCCAGTGGCCGCATGGTCCCTGAGTGGTGCAGATCCTGTCCAGTCACTCCTCTGCTATCCTCTTAGCCCCGTCCCCTCCAGTGGCCGCATGGTCCCTGAGCAGTGCTGATCCTGTCCAGTCACTCCTCTGCTATCCTCTTAGCCTTGTCCCCTCCAGTGGCTGCATGGTCCCTGAGCGGTGCTGATCCTGTCCAGTCACTCCTCTGCTACCCTCTTAGCCTTGTCCCCTCCAGTGGCTGCATGGTCCCTGAGCAGTGCTGATCCTGTCCAGGCACTCCTCTGCTACCCTCTTAGCCCTGTCCCCTCCAGTGGCCGCATGGTCCCTGAGTGGTGCAGATCCTGTCCAGTCACTCCTCTGCTATCCTCTTAGCCCCGTCCCCTCCAGTGGCCGCATGGTCCCTGAGCAGTGCTGATCCTGTCCAGTCACTCCTCTGCTATCCTCTTAGCCTTGTCCCCTCCAGTGGCTGCATGGTCCCTGAGCGGTGCTGATCCTGTCCAGTCACTCCTCTGCTACCCTCTTAGCCTTGTCCCCTCCAGCGGCTGCATGGTCCCTGAGTGGTGCTGATCCTGTCCAGTCACTCCTCTGCTACCCTCTTAGCCTTGTCCCCTCCAGTGGCTGCATGGTCCCTGAGCGGTGCTGATCCTGTCCAGTCACTCCTCTGCTACCCTCTTAGCCTTGTCCCCTCCAGTGGCTGCATGGTCCCTGAGCAGTGCTGATCCTGTCCAGGCACTCCTCTGCTACCCTCTTAGCCTTGTCCCCTCCAGTGGCTGCATGGTCCCTGAGTGGTGCTGATCCTGTCCAGTCACTCCTCTGCTACCCTCTTAGCCTTGTCCCCTCCAGCGGCTGCATGGTCCCTGAGTGGTGCTGATCCTGTCCAGTCACTCCTCTGCTACCCTCTTAGCCTTGTCCCCTCCAGTGGCCGCATGGTCCCTGAGTGGTGCTGATCCTGTCCAGTCACTCCTCTGCTACCCTCTTAGCCTTGTCCCCTCCAGTGGCTGCATGGTCCCTGAGCAGTGCTGATCCTGTCCAGGCACTCCTCTGCTACCCTCTTAGCCTTGTCCCCTCCAGTGGCCGCATGGTCCCTGAGTGGTGCTGATCCTGTCCAGTCACTCCTCTGCTACCCTCTTAGCCTTGTCCCCTCCAGTGGCCGCATGGTCCCTGAGTGGTGCTGATCCTGTCCAGTCACTCCTCTGCTACCCTCTTAGCCTTGTCCCCTCCAGTGGCTGCATGGTCCCTGAGCAGTGCTGATCCTGTCCAGTCACTCCTCTGCTACCCTCTTAGCCTTGTCCCCTCCAGTGGCTGCATGGTCCCTGAGCGGTGCTGATCCTGTCCAGTCACTCCTCTGCTACCCTCTTAGCCTTGTCCCCTCCAGTGGCTGCATGGTCCCTGAGCAGTGCTGATCCTGTCCAGGCACTCCTCTGCTACCCTCTTAGCCTTGTCCCCTCCAGTGGCCGCATGGTCCCTGAGTGGTGCTGATCCTGTCCAGTCACTCCTCTGCTACCCTCTTAGCCTTGTCCCCTCCAGTGGCCGCATGGTCCCTGAGCGGTGCTGATCCTGTCCAGGCACTCCTCTGCTACCCTCTTAGCCCTGTCCCCTCCAGTGGCTGCATGGTCCCTGAGTGGTGCTGATCCTGTCCAGTCACTCCTCTGCTACCCTCTTAGCCTTGTCCCCTCCAGTGGCCGCATGGTCCCTGAGCAGTGCTGATCCTGTCCAGTCACTCCTCTGCTACCCTCTTAGCCCTGTCCCCTCCAGTGGCCGCATGGTCCCTGAGTGGTGCTGATCCTGTCCAGTCACTCCTCTGCTACCCTCTTAGCCCTGTCCCCTCCAGTGGCTGCATGGTCCCTGAGTGGTGCTGATCCTGTCCAGTCACTCCTCTGCTACCCTCTTAGCCTTGTCCCCTCCAGTGGCCGCATGGTCCCTGAGTGGTGCTGATCCTGTCCAGTCACTCCTCTGCTACCCTCTTAGCCCTGTCCCCTCCAGTGGCCGCATGGTCCCTGAGCAGTGCTGATCCTGTCCAGTCACTCCTCTGCTACCCTCTTAGCCCTGTCCCCTCCAGTGGCTGCATGGTCCCTGAGTGGTGCTGATCCTGTCCAGTCACTCCTCTGCTACCCTCTTAGCCTTGTCCCCTCCAGTGGCTGCATGGTCCCTGAGCAGTGCTGATCCTGTCCAGTCACTCCTCTGCTACCCTCTTAGCCCTGTCCCCTCCAGTGGCTGCATGGTCCCTGAGCAGTGCTGATCCTGTCCAGTCACTCCTCTGCTACCCTCTTAGCCCTGTCCCCTCCAGTGGCTGCATGGTCCCTGAGCAGTGCTGATCCTGTCCAGGCACTCCTCTGCTACCCTCTTAGCCCTGTCCCCTCCAGTGGCTGCATGGTCCCTGAGCAGTGCTGATCCTGTCCAGTCACTCCTCTGCTACCCTCTTAGCCCCGTCCCCTCCAGTGGCTGCATGGTCCCTGAGTGGTGCTGATCCTGTCCAGTCACTCCTCTGCTACCCTCTTAGCCTTGTCCCCTCCAGTGGCCGCATGGTCCCTGAGTGGTGCTGATCCTGTCCAGTCACTCCTCTGCTACCCTCTTAGCCCTGTCCCCTCCAGTGGCCGCATGGTCCCTGAGCAGTGCTGATCCTGTCCAGTCACTCCTCTGCTACCCTCTTAGCCTTGTCCCCTCCAGTGGCCGCATGGTCCCTGAGCAGTGCTGATCCTGTCCAGGCACTCCTCTGCTACCCTCTTAGCCCTGTCCCCTCCAGTGGCTGCATGGTCCCTGAGTGGTGCTGATCCTGTCCAGGCACTCCTCTGCTACCCTCTTAGCCCCGTCCCCTCCAGTGGCTGCATGGTCCCTGAGCGGTGCTGATCCTGTCCAGTCACTCCTCTGCTACCCTCTTAGCCTTGTCCCCTCCAGTGGCCGCATGGTCCCTGAGCGGTGCTGATCCTGTCCAGGCACTCCTCTGCTACCCTCTTAGCCTTGTCCCCTCCAGTGGCTGCATGGTCCCTGAGCGGTGCTGATCCTGTCCAGTCACTCCTCTGCTACCCTCTTAGCCTTGTCCCCTCCAGTGGCCGCATGGTCCCTGAGTGGTGCTGATCCTGTCCAGTCACTCCTCTGCTACCCTCTTAGCCTTGTCCCCTCCAGTGGCTGCATGGTCCCTGAGTGGTGCTGATCCTGTCCAGTCACTCCTCTGCTACCCTCTTAGCCCCGTCCCCTCCAGTGGCCGCATGGTCCCTGAGTGGTGCTGATCCTGTCCAGGCACTCCTCTGCTACCCTCTTAGCCTTGTCCCCTCCAGTGGCCGCATGGTCCCTGAGTGGTGCTGATCCTGTCCAGTCACTCCTCTGCTACCCTCTTAGCCCTGTCCCCTCCAGTGGCTGCATGGTCCCTGAGTGGTGCTGATCCTGTCCAGTCACTCCTCTGCTACCCTCTTAGCCCTGTCCCCTCCAGTGGCTGCATGGTCCCTGAGCGGTGCTGATCCTGTCCAGTCACTCCTCTGCTACCCTCTTAGCCTTGTCCCCTCCAGTGGCCGCATGGTCCCTGAGTGGTGCTGATCCTGTCCAGTCACTCCTCTGCTACCCTCTTAGCCCTGTCCCCTCCAGTGGCTGCATGGTCCCTGAGCGGTGCTGATCCTGTCCAGTCACTCCTCTGCTACCCTCTTAGCCTTGTCCCCTCCAGTGGCCGCATGGTCCCTGAGTGGTGCTGATCCTGTCCAGTCACTCCTCTGCTACCCTCTTAGCCTTGTCCCCTCCAGTGGCCGCATGGTCCCTGAGTGGTGCTGATCCTGTCCAGTCACTCCTCTGCTACCCTCTTAGCCTTGTCCCCTCCAGTGGCCGCATGGTCCCTGAGTGGTGCTGATCCTGTCCAGTCACTCCTCTGCTACCCTCTTAGCCTTGTCCCCTCCAGTGGCCGCATGGTCCCTGAGTGGTGCTGATCCTGTCCAGGCACTCCTCTGCTACCCTCTTAGCCCCGTCCCCTCCAGTGGCTGCATGGTCCCTGAGTGGTGCTGATCCTGTCCAGGCACTCCTCTGCTACCCTCTTAGCCCTGTCCCCTCCAGTGGCCGCATGGTCCCTGAGTGGTGCTGATCCTGTCCAGTCACTCCTCTGCTACCCTCTTAGCCCCGTCCCTCCAGTGGCTGCATGGTCCCTGAGTGGTGCTGATCCTGTCCAGTCACTCCTCTGCTACCCTCTTAGCCTTGTCCCCTCCAGTGGCCGCATGGTCCCTGAGTGGTGCTGATCCTGTCCAGTCACTCCTCTGCTACCCTCTTAGCCCTGTCCCCTCCAGTGGCTGCATGGTCCCTGAGTGGTGCTGATCCTGTCCAGTCACTCCTCTGCTACCCTCTTAGCCCTGTCCCCTCCAGTGGCCGCATGGTCCCTGAGTGGTGCTGATCCTGTCCAGGCACTCCTCTGCTACCCTCTTAGCCTTGTCCCCTCCAGTGGCCGCATGGTCCCTGAGTGGTGCTGATCCTGTCCAGTCACTCCTCTGCTACCCTCTTAGCCTTGTCCCCTCCAGTGGCCGCATGGTCCCTGAGTGGTGCTGATCCTGTCCAGGCACTCCTCTGCTACCCTCTTAGCCTTGTCCCCTCCAGTGGCTGCATGGTCCCTGAGTGGTGCTGATCCTGTCCAGGCACTCCTCTGCTACCCTCTTAGCCTTGTCCCCTCCAGTGGCCGCATGGTCCCTGAGTGGTGCTGATCCTGTCCAGTCACTCCTCTGCTACCCTCTTAGCCTTGTCCCCTCCAGTGGCCGCATGGTCCCTGAGTGGTGCTGATCCTGTCCAGTCACTCCTCTGCTACCCTCTTAGCCCTGTCCCCTCCAGTGGCTGCATGGTCCCTGAGTGGTGCTGATCCTGTCCAGGCACTCCTCTGCTACCCTCTTAGCCTTGTCCCCTCCAGTGGCCGCATGGTCCCTGAGTGGTGCTGATCCTGTCCAGGCACTCCTCTGCTACCCTCTTAGCCTTGTCCCCTCCAGTGGCCGCATGGTCCCTGAGTGGTGCTGATCCTGTCCAGTCACTCCTCTGCTACCCTCTTAGCCTTGTCCCCTCCAGTGGCCGCATGGTCCCTGAGCGGTGCTGATCCTGTCCAGGCACTCCTCTGCTACCCTCTTAGCCTTGTCCCCTCCAGTGGCTGCATGGTCCCTGAGCGGTGCTGATCCTGTCCAGTCACTCCTCTGCTACCCTCTTAGCCTTGTCCCCTCCAGTGGCTGCATGGTCCCTGAGTGGTGCTGATCCTGTCCAGGCACTCCTCTGCTACCCTCTTAGCCTTGTCCCCTCCAGTGGCCGCATGGTCCCTGAGTGGTGCTGATCCTGTCCAGTCACTCCTCTGCTACCCTCTTAGCCTTGTCCCCTCCAGTGGCCGCATGGTCCCTGAGTGGTGCTGATCCTGTCCAGTCACTCCTCTGCTACCCTCTTAGCCTTGTCCCCTCCAGTGGCCGCATGGTCCCTGAGTGGTGCTGATCCTGTCCAGTCACTCCTCTGCTACCCTCTTAGCCTTGTCCCCTCCAGTGGCCGCATGGTCCCTGAGCAGTGCTGATCCTGTCCAGTCACTCCTCTGCTACCCTCTTAGCCCCGTCCCTCCAGTGGCTGCATGGTCCCTGAGCAGTGCTGATCCTGTCCAGGCACTCCTCTGCTACCCTCTTAGCCTTGTCCCCTCCAGTGGCCGCATGGTCCCTGAGCGGTGCTGATCCTGTCCAGTCACTCCTCTGCTACCCTCTTAGCCTTGTCCCCTCCAGTGGCTGCATGGTCCCTGAGCGGTGCTGATCCTGTCCAGGCACTCCTCTGCTACCCTCTTAGCCTTGTCCCCTCCAGTGGCCGCATGGTCCCTGAGCAGTGCTGATCCTGTCCAGTCACTCCTCTGCTACCCTCTTAGCCTTGTCCCCTCCAGTGGCCGCATGGTCCCTGAGCGGTGCTGATCCTGTCCAGGCACTCCTCTGCTACCCTCTTAGCCTTGTCCCCTCCAGTGGCCGCATGGTCCCTGAGCGGTGCTGATCCTGTCCAGTCACTCCTCTGCTACCCTCTTAGCCTTGTCCCCTCCAGTGGCCGCATGGTCCCTGAGCGGTGCTGATCCTGTCCAGGCACTCCTCTGCTACCCTCTTAGCCCTGTCCCCTCCAGTGGCTGCATGGTCCCTGAGCGGTGCTGATCCTGTCCAGGCACTCCTCTGCTACCCTCTTAGCCTTGTCCCCTCCAGTGGCTGCATGGTCCCTGAGCGGTGCTGATCCTGTCCAGTCACTCCTCTGCTACCCTCTTAGCCTTGTCCCCTCCAGTGGCCGCATGGTCCCTGAGTGGTGCTGATCCTGTCCAGTCACTCCTCTGCTACCCTCTTAGCCTTGTCCCCTCCAGTGGCTGCATGGTCCCTGAGCAGTGCTGATCCTGTCCAGTCACTCCTCTGCTACCCTCTTAGCCTTGTCCCCTCCAGTGGCCGCATGGTCCCTGAGCGGTGCTGATCCTGTCCAGGCACTCCTCTGCTACCCTCTTAGCCTTGTCCCCTCCAGTGGCTGCATGGTCCCTGAGTGGTGCTGATCCTGTCCAGGCACTCCTCTGCTACCCTCTTAGCCTTGTCCCCTCCAGTGGCCGCATGGTCCCTGAGTGGTGCTGATCCTGTCCAGTCACTCCTCTGCTACCCTCTTAGCCTTGTCCCCTCCAGTGGCCGCATGGTCCCTGAGTGGTGCTGATCCTGTCCAGTCACTCCTCTGCTACCCTCTTAGCCTTGTCCCCTCCAGTGGCCGCATGGTCCCTGAGTGGTGCTGATCCTGTCCAGTCACTCCTCTGCTACCCTCTTAGCCTTGTCCCCTCCAGTGGCCGCATGGTCCCTGAGCAGTGCTGATCCTGTCCAGTCACTCCTCTGCTACCCTCTTAGCCCCGTCCCTCCAGTGGCTGCATGGTCCCTGAGTGGTGCTGATCCTGTCCAGTCACTCCTCTGCTACCCTCTTAGCCTTGTCCCCTCCAGTGGCCGCATGGTCCCTGAGCGGTGCTGATCCTGTCCAGTCACTCCTCTGCTACCCTCTTAGCCCTGTCCCCTCCAGTGGCCGCATGGTCCCTGAGTGGTGCTGATCCTGTCCAGTCACTCCTCTGCTACCCTCTTAGCCTTGTCCCCTCCAGTGGCTGCATGGTCCCTGAGTGGTGCTGATCCTGTCCAGGCACTCCTCTGCTACCCTCTTAGCCTTGTCCCCTCCAGTGGCTGCATGGTCCCTGAGTGGTGCTGATCCTGTCCAGTCACTCCTCTGCTACCCTCTTAGCCTTGTCCCCTCCAGTGGCCGCATGGTCCCTGAGCAGTGCTGATCCTGTCCAGTCACTTCTCTGCTACCCTCTTAGCCCCGTCCCTCCAGTGGCTGCATGGTCCCTGAGTGGTGCTGATCCTGTCCAGGCACTCCTCTGCTACCCTCTTAGCCTTGTCCCCTCCAGTGGCTGCATGGTCCCTGAGCAGTGCTGATCCTGTCCAGTCACTCCTCTGCTACCCTCTTAGCCTTGTCCCCTCCAGTGGCCGCATGGTCCCTGAGCAGTGCTGATCCTGTCCAGTCACTCCTCTGCTACCCTCTTAGCCTTGTCCCCTCCAGTGGCCGCATGGTCCCTGAGTGGTGCTGATCCTGTCCAGTCACTCCTCTGCTACCCTCTTAGCCTTGTCCCCTCCAGTGGCTGCATGGTCCCTGAGCAGTGCTGATCCTGTCCAGGCACTCCTCTGCTACCCTCTTAGCCTTGTCCCCTCCAGTGGCTGCATGGTCCCTGAGTGGTGCTGATCCTGTCCAGTCACTCCTCTGCTACCCTCTTAGCCTTATCCCCTCCAGTGGCTGCATGGTCCCTGAGTGGTGCTGATCCTGTCCAGTCACTCCTCTGCTACCCTCTTAGCCTTGTCCCCTCCAGTGGCCGCATGGTCCCTGAGTGGTGCTGATCCTGTCCAGTCACTCCTCTGCTACCCTCTTAGCCTTGTCCCCTCCAGTGGCTGCATGGTCCCTGAGCAGTGCTGATCCTGTCCAGGCACTCCTCTGCTACCCTCTTAGCCTTGTCCCCTCCAGTGGCTGCATGGTCCCTGAGTGGTGCTGATCCTGTCCAGTCACTCCTCTGCTACCCTCTTAGCCTTGTCCCCTCCAGTGGCCGCATGGTCCCTGAGCGGTGCTGATCCTGTCCAGGCACTCCTCTGCTACCCTCTTAGCCTTGTCCCCTCCAGTGGCCGCATGGTCCCTGAGTGGTGCTGATCCTGTCCAGGCACTCCTCTGCTACCCTCTTAGCCTTGTCCCCTCCAGTGGCTGCATGGTCCCTGAGTGGTGCTGATCCTGTCCAGTCACTCCTCTGCTACCCTCTTAGCCTTGTCCCCTCCAGTGGCTGCATGGTCCCTGAGTGGTGCTGATCCTGTCCAGTCACTCCTCTGCTACCCTCTTAGCCTTGTCCCCTCCAGTGGCTGCATGGTCCCTGAGCGGTGCTGATCCTGTCCAGTCACTCCTCTGCTACCCTGTTAGCCCTGTCCCCTCCAGTGGCCGCATGGTCCCTGAGTGGTGCTGATCCTGTCCAGTCACTCCTCTGCTACCCTCTTAGCCTTGTCCCCTCCAGTGGCCGCATGGTCCCTGAGCGGTGCTGATCCTGTCCAGGCACTCCTCTGCTACCCTCTTAGCCTTGTCCCCTCCAGTGGCTGCATGGTCCCTGAGTGGTGCTGATCCTGTCCAGTCACTCCTCTGCTACCCTCTTAGCCTTGTCCCCTCCAGTGGCTGCATGGTCCCTGAGCGGTGCTGATCCTGTCCAGTCACTCCTCTGCTACCCTCTTAGCCTTGTCCCCTCCAGTGGCCGCATGGTCCCTGAGCAGTGCTGATCCTGTCCAGTCACTCCTCTGCTACCCTCTTAGCCTTGTCCCCTCCAGTGGCTGCATGGTCCCTGAGCGGTGCTGATCCTGTCCAGTCACTCCTCTGCTACCCTCTTAGCCTTGTCCCCTCCAGTGGCCGCATGGTCCCTGAGCAGTGCTGATCCTGTCCAGTCACTCCTCTGCTACCCTCTTAGCCTTGTCCCCTCCAGTGGCCGCATGGTCCCTGAGCAGTGCTGATCCTGTCCAGTCACTCCTCTGCTACCCTCTTAGCCTTGTCCCCTCCAGTGGCCGCATGGTCCCTGAGCAGTGCTGATCCTGTCCAGTCACTCCTCTGCTACCCTCTTAGCCTTGTCCCCTCCAGTGGCCGCATGGTCCCTGAGCAGTGCTGATCCTGTCCAGTCACTCCTCTGCTACCCTCTTAGCCTTGTCCCCTCCAGTGGCTGCATGGTCCCTGAGCAGTGCTGATCCTGTCCAGTCACTCCTCTGCTACCCTCTTAGCCTTGTCCCCTCCAGTGGCTGCATGGTCCCTGAGCGGTGCTGATCCTGTCCAGGCACTCCTCTGCTACCCTCTTAGCCTTGTCCCCTCCAGTGGCTGCATGGTCCCTGAGTGGTGCTGATCCTGTCCAGTCACTCCTCTGCTACCCTCTTAGCCTTGTCCCCTCCAGTGGCTGCATGGTCCCTGAGTGGTGCTGATCCTGTCCAGTCACTCCTCTGCTACCCTCTTAGCCTTGTCCCCTCCAGTGGCTGCATGGTCCCTGAGTGGTGCTGATCCTGTCCAGTCACTCCTCTGCTACCCTCTTAGCCCCGTCCCTCCAGTGGCTGCATGGTCCCTGAGCGGTGCTGATCCTGTCCAGTCACTCCTCTGCTACCCTCTTAGCCTTGTCCCCTCCAGTGGCCGCATGGTCCCTGAGCAGTGCTGATCCTGTCCAGTCACTCCTCTGCTACCCTCTTAGCCTTGTCCCCTCCAGTGGCTGCATGGTCCCTGAGTGGTGCTGATCCTGTCCAGTCACTCCTCTGCTACCCTCTTAGCCCTGTCCCCTCCAGTGGCTGCATGGTCCCTGAGTGGTGCTGATCCTGTCCAGGCACTCCTCTGCTACCCTCTTAGCCTTGTCCCCTCCAGTGGCTGCATGGTCCCTGAGTGGTGCTGATCCTGTCCAGGCACTCCTCTGCTACCCTCTTAGCCTTGTCCCCTCCAGTGGCTGCATGGTCCCTGAGTGGTGCTGATCCTGTCCAGGCACTCCTCTGCTACCCTCTTAGCCTTGTCCCCTCCAGTGGCTGCATGGTCCCTGAGTGGTGCAGATCCTGTCCAGTCACTTCTCTGCTACCCTCTTAGCCTTGTCCCCTCCAGTGGCTGCATGGTCCCTGAGTGGTGCTGATCCTGTCCAGTCACTCCTCTGCTACCCTCTTAGCCTTGTCCCCTCCAGTGGCTGCATGGTCCCTGAGTGGTGCTGATCCTGTCCAGTCACTCCTCTGCTACCCTCTTAGCCCTGTCCCCTCCAGTGGCTGCATGGTCCCTGAGCGGTGCTGATCCTGTCCAGTCACTCCTCTGCTACCCTCTTAGCCTTGTCCCCTCCAGTGGCTGCATGGTCCCTGAGTGGTGCTGATCCTGTCCAGGCACTCCTCTGCTACCCTCTTAGCCTTGTCCCCTCCAGTGGCTGCATGGTCCCTGAGTGGTGCTGATCCTGTCCAGGCACTCCTCTGCTACCCTCTTAGCCTTGTCCCCTCCAGTGGCCGCATGGTCCCTGAGTGGTGCTGATCCTGTCCAGTCACTCCTCTGCTACCCTCTTAACCTTGTCCCCTCCAGTGGCTGCATGGTCCCTGAGCAGTGCTGATCCTGTCCAGTCACTCCTCTGCTACCCTCTTAGCCCCGTCCCCTCCAGTGGCTGCATGGTCCCTGAGTGGTGCTGATCCTGTCCAGGCACTCCTCTGCTACCCTCTTAGCCTTGTCCCCTCCAGTGGCTGCATGGTCCCTGAGCGGTGCTGATCCTGTCCAGGCACTCCTCTGCTATCCTCTTAGCCTTGTCCCTTCCAGTGGCTGCATGGTCCCTGAGCGGTGCTGATCCTGTCCAGGCACTCCTCTGCTACCCTCTTAGCCTTGTCCCCTCCAGTGGCTGCATGGTCCCTGAGTGGTGCAGATCCTGTCCAGTCACTTCTCTGCTCTTGCACCTGCTGTGTTCTCCTGGGTGCCCCTTGTCCTGTGAGCGCAGGGCCTCTGGGTCCCCGACACCAGGCCCTAGCTCCCCGGGGGCTTTGCCCGCTCCTCTTTCCTCCATCCTGCTGACGGATCCTGTGACTTGGTGTCCCTGGTTGCAGCCCTCAGCATCATCCATGGGGAGGCTGTGCCTGCTAGGGGTTGGGGGAGCTGCTAGGGGTGGGGGAGCTGCTGGGGGGCAATTGCTAGGCGTGGGGGAGTTGGGGCACAGGCTGTGCCAGGTGACAGGGTAGGGCCTGCAGGCTGAGGATGTGGCAGGTGTGAACTGCTTTCCTGATTCCTCACCCTGCTCTTCTGTTCCCATAGGGTCATGGCAGGGCCCCACTGGGTTAATGAGGCCATTGCTTGTCTGTTCCCACCTTGGCCTCAAAGTCCCTGGAGGCTGGTGTCGTCACTGCTGTGTCCCAGCAGTTGTAAGCCCCGGCAGGCGCTGCTTGGTGGTGGAGGAACATTTGGGGGAGGCAGGCAGTGAGAGGGCAGAGGAGCCCCATGGGGTGCGTTGGGAGCCACAGGGGGTCCCACTCTGCCCTGCTGAGCCCTTTGCCCCTTCTTTGCTGTCGCACCTGGACCCAGAAGCCATTGATCTCTTCTCACATCAAGAGCCCCTTAAATGTTGTGCTTATGGACACAGACGTGGACAAACTAAAATTTACTGTTCTAAAATAAAGTCTTTGAACTTTGAAACTCAGGTAGAAAAGATTGAAAAGTAAGATAGGACAAGGTGATTCCTGTGACTCCAGCTCCTGAGAGGTTAAGACGCTCTGTTTGTCCTGGGATTTATTTTCTGTGAGATGAGAATGCATTTCACCTTGTTTTGCTTCTCCCTGCGGTTGGACATTCAAGCAAGTTTTCCTCCTCCTATTCATTGCAGTGGATGCCTTGAAGTTAAATACGACTTCTAGTTGATTCCTAAGGATAAAGACAATGGCACGCTGTCCCGGCAGTGGGAACAGTTACTTCTGGTGCCTGGTTGCTTGTGGGCCTGATCTGATGTGACTGCGGCCCAGCCCTCTGGGGCAGTCCTGTTGCTGTCCTTGTTTCTAGTAGAGAAACTGAGGCCAGAGCAGGATTTCTAGCCCAGTGCTGCCTCAGAAGCTTTCTTGTCCCCACACGGTACATGTCCAGAAGTGTGGTTCTGAAGGCTGCAGGTGTGCAGAGCTGGTGGGGGTGGGCCGTGCTGGCCCAGCAGGGCCTGTGCGTGTGGAGGTGAGAGGACACCTGTGTCCCACACTCTTGCCTTTGTGGGGCGTCAGCCTCTAGAACAGCAGTTCTTAACCTGTGGGTCGCGTCCCCTTTGTAACAATGAAAATACATCCTGCATATCAGTTATTTACATTATGATTCATAACAGTAGCAAAATTATAGTTATGAAGTCGCAAGGAAAATAATTTTATGGTTCGGGGTCACCACAAGACAAGGAACTGTGTTAAAGGATCGCGGCATTCGGAGGCATTAGGAAGCTTGAGAACTACTGCTCTAAAGATCCTTTTCTTTTTTTTTTGCTCTGAAGATCCTTTGCTGTTTTGATGGGTGAGAAAGATGCCTGTTATAGTTTGCATTTTTTTGCTTCCAATAGTCGGGCTGACTGTTGTTTCTGTACCTGGTGGTCATTCTCCAAAGGGGTTACAGCGACTGGGGTTCCTGAGCCCCAGGTGTGTGTGCGGCTAATGTGGACTATGTGGCTGAGCCTTGCTGAGCTGGCAGGGGCTGAAGTAACTGGAAGCCCCAGGCCCAGCATGGTCCAGGCATCCTTGCTCTGGAGACAGGTGCCCGTGTCCCTGGAAAAGTGCCGGGACTCCTGAAGCCAGGACCTCAGTTGGCCCTGTGCTTTCGCTGTGTGGAGAGGCTCTAGCTCAGAGACACACGTTTCCCCAAGGCCATGCAGTGAGGAAGGTTTCTGTGCTTCCGGTGTTACACCAGGTGTACCCCATAGCGTTTGGGTTCGGACAGAGCACTGAGGGATTCACCTTGATGGGCAGGAAAGACCGCACCCAGAAAGGTCCTACGGGCCCTGTCCCAGATGGCTTTCCTGCCCCTGCTGCCCTGCCCAGCCCTGGCCTGGCACAGAGATACTCACGACTTGGCTTCAGCCTAGCACCCAGCTTGCCCTGCATGTCCCTGTGCCCTCTCTGGACCCATGGGCCACCCTGCAGCCTTTGTCCCTGGCTCTGGGGGTCTCTGCGCACGTGCCTGGGGCCCTGCCTGCCTCCCCAGCGCTCTGTCCACAGGCTCCTCTCCTGCAGGGTTTCCGTCCTGGGGGTCTCTGTGCACGTGCCTGGGGCCCTGCCTGCCTCCCCAGCGCTCTGTCCACAGGCTCCTCTCCTGCAGGGTTTCCGTCCTGGGGCTCTCTGTGCACGTGCCTGGGGCCCTGCCTGCCTCCCCAGTGCTCTGTCCACAGGCTCCTCTCCTGCAGGGTTTCCGTCCTGGGGGTCTCTGTGCACGTGCCTGGGGCCCTGCCTGCCTCCCCAGCGCTCTGTCCACAGGCTCCTCTCCTGCAGGGTTTCCGTCCCGGGGGTCTCTGTGCACGTGCCTGGGGCCCTGCCTGCCTCCCCAGCGCTCTGTCCACAGGCTCCTCTCCTGCAGGGTTTCCGTCCCGGGGGTCTCTGTGCACGTGCCTGGGGCCCTGCCTGCCTCCCCAGCGCTCTGTCCACAGGCTCCTCTCCTGCAGGGTTTCCGTCCTGGGGGTCTCTGTGCACGTGCCTGGGGCCCTGCCTGCCTCCCCAGCGCTCTGTCCACAGGCTCCCCTCCTGCAGGGTTTCCGTCCTGGGGGTCTCTGTGCACGTGCCTGGGGCCCTGCCTGCCTCCCCAGCGCTCTGTCCACAGGCTCCTCTCCTGCAGGGTTGCTGCCCGGAGCGTGAGCCTGGCTTGCGCTGCTCTGTTGCCCTCCTTCCCCATCTTGCTCCTGCCAAGTGGAGGATCCATATGGCTGGCTGCCAGGCCCCTTTGCTTAACCCCAGGCCTGGTGGTTTATTCATGGGGTAACTTGGGTTGTATGTCTAAGAATTGCAAAAAGGACCCCAACGATGAGGACTCCTGCCTGTAGGAGTGGTCTGGCTGGCCTGCTCTGCTGCTACCTTCCTTGGTGGGCTGGGGAGCGGGTTCCACCTGTGGGGCTGCCTGAACGTGGGCCCAGCTCTGAGCCTTTCTCCTCCACAGCATCTCCTCCGCCAGGGGCGGCCGGCTGTGCAGGTCTCACAGGAGCTCGAGGTTGTGATGACCGAATACGAGTGGGACACCGCGGCAGTGAGCGGAGATGTGACACGGTTTGGCAGTGTCAAGCCCATCGGCGTCCACTCGGTGGTGAAGGGCCGCCTGTACCTGACCTTGGCCAATGTGGGTAAGAGTCCCGCCAGCCGTGTCTGGCTCTGTGTGTTTTTCCAGTCACCTCTCATCTCCCCACTAGTAGGTTGGCTCCCTTGGGGCAGTGGCCACATGGTGGGTGCCACGTCATGGACACCATATGCTCCGTAGGGTCAGCAGGTCCTGTTAGCTCAGCTGCTGGACACCTAGCCCAGCTGCGAGTCTGTCTGGGGCCAGTTGTTTGGTCTTCCTTTCTGATGAGGATTCGAGGTCAGGAGTCCCCAGGCTTGCCTGTGTTTCATTTTGTTTTTTGATGCTATCCCTGGGGCATCTTGGTGACATTCCTCAAAAAGAGTGATGAGGCTCCAAGAAGGCTTTTCACTCTGAGCAGCAGCTCACAGAACTGATTCTCCATGGAAGGGAGAAAAGAGAAGTTCCCGAGCTCTCCTGCAGCTCAGAAGAGGATGGAGAATGTGTTTCCTTTTGGTCCAGCATCATGACCTTGTGTCAGAGGCGTCCCCAGGGCTGCTCATCAGAGGGACAGAGCCGAGTCCCTGTCCCCAGCCCACATGCCACACCAGTGATGGGCAGGATGTGTGAACTGGTGGCCAGGAGAGTCATGCTGGGACGTTCCAGAGGCTTCCACGAAGGGCTCTGACAGGATGGGGCTGCTGAGGGCCTGGTAGGCAGCAACACTGTGGGACCCAGAGTGCTAGTGGCAAACACACTGCCTCTTCCTACAGGGTACACTGGAATGCTTTGGATTTTTCTGGGCAGAATTGAAAATGCAACAGAACTAAGCTACTTGGGACTTCTGGGGCCGTGTCTATCGGGATGGGACTCAAAAGCTCTGTCATTGTATTAGGGAATTTTCCATTCCTCAAAATCCAGCCTGATTTTAAGCCCCGGAACCCCATGGGAGTTGGGCCGCACTGCACGGTGGCAGAGGAGCTCATTAAGTTTGGTTGGAGGATTCTGGCTGCTTGTTTACAAATGTAAAATCCGAGGCAGCCTGGAAAACAGACAATATGGAAACAGCAGAACTCAATTAGATTCTGGAGAAATAAATGAGCCACATGTGAGAAGCAGACATTACTCAGAGGCTCATATGACGGGAGGGAGTTGCAGGAAGCATTCTGCTTCTGAGACTGTGTTGGTTGTTTTTATATTTAATTTACCAGCCCACAAATGTGCAGTGACTCCACGTTTTAAAATCTTATCTTCAGAAGAAAGATTGTCTCCATTATATGTTATCTCAAATTGTCATTTTCATACTTTGCCTGCAAGAGGAAGATAAGCTTGCAGGAGAGGGCGTCGGAGAGGCAGCCTGGGACTCAGCGCCCGCTGGAGAAGGAGAGGTCTGAACAAAAGCAGACACACAGCCCTCTGCCACCAGTGCAGCAGGCTGGGGCCTCTGGAGTTTGCAATTTTAGGGAAAAAAGTGTTAAGATTTTTATTTCTTCATAAAGCTGGTTACTCTGTGGAGCTGCAGGCATCTGTCTGCAAACAGCTGGGTGATGGCTGCGGAAGCCTGCAGGGTGACAGAGCGCAGTGGAGCCTGTGCCTCGGCCTTGGCCTCAGCCCAGGCCTGGACCCTGCTTCGCTGGCTGCATTCATAATGCCTGTGTCAGTGTCTGAGGCCACACAAGCAAGCCTGTGCCACAGATGGGGCCACCGGTGGCCACCAGCTCCGCCCAGGCTTCTTCGCTCTTGTAATGGGGAGAGGACACCCCCTCCCCCTTGCCTGGTGGCTTCTCCTGCCAGATCAACTTCCTTTGCTATCTTGCGGGAGCTTTTGCTATAAAGTGATAGCGAGGCCTTGTTGTTTTCTCTTATCCCAATGATCATGGTTGTGAAATAGGATGGGGGTTCAGCCAGAGCTGGGTTGTCACCTGCATTCCACAGCCTCCTGGAAGGGCCTCCCTGGGAGAGGCAGTGTCAGGGCAGATGGCCCCACAGTTCAGTCATCTATGTTCTCAGGGGACAGACGTCAGCAAACCACACATTTCTTTTATTTATTTATTTATTGTTAAATCATAACTGTGTACATTAGTGCAATCAAGGGGTACAATGTGCGGGTTTCATATACAATCTGAAATATTCTCATCAAACTGTTCAAGAGAAGCAGGTGGTGATGGGCTTTGACAGATAACTGGATGTGCATCACTTAGGGGTGACAGGCCGTGCCCCGGGTTCCTCGGGAACCCTGCATGTCTAGAGGGAATTTCTGCCCCTGCAGCAAATGTGCTGGTCCCAGTGTGACCCTGTTTCTGAAGGGGAAGAAAATGTGCCCCAGGCAGACTGTGCCATGAGAAAATGCAGCGTCTGTGCTGCCCGACCCTTCTCGCACGAGCACAAGAAGAGGTAAGCCCAGCTCTTCTAGTTTTTCTCCACACACACTCGTGCAAATGTCATCAGAGGAAGTGGACTGAAGCCCAGCAGTGTCCCTTGTCCAGAAGGTGACATGCAGAATCACGGAGGTCCCACTTACTGCAGCTATCATCTTTAATCCCCCCTCCGAGAGCCTGAGCTCAAAGGATGATGGCTGCCTGCCCCCTTGCGCTGTCTGGGCCACCCCGACCTGGCAGCAGCTTCCTTGGGCCCTGTGCTCATCAGTGTGGCGAGGATCACCTTACACAAGGCCAACGCATGTTTTAGTCCCACGTGGGACAAAGGCCTTCTCATCTGTGACTCAGGGAACCTCTATCAGATGAAGATGGTTGAGAAAGCTATAGAAGATTCCAGGCTTCCCCCAGGTGTGGGTGGAGCCACTTCTGCCGTCAGGGAGCAGAGGGGCATCCTGCCCACTTATTGGACCTGGGAGGCTCCCCTTTGAGGTGGTCCTTGGGATGTGACGGAGAGCTTGCTAAGACCTGTCAGCCACAGATTGCCACCCCTGCCCCAAACTCATGCTGGAGGAGATGCCGAGAGCACGGAGCCTGTGCCAGGGCTGGGCTGTGGGAAGGAAGCTGGGACATGGGGGCCTGGTAGTGCTTCAGCCCGTCATGGGCCTAAATATCAACTCCAGTGCCTGGAATTCTGGCTCAGGCACTGGTGGGCTGGGTCCTCCCAGCTCCATACTCTGTCCTTGCCCCGTCCTGCCTCTGTCTGCTCTTCTTGCTCACAAATTTGGGAATCCCTGTGGATGCTGTCCCTTCCCTGTGATGTTTGCCCTCATATCTAGCATAGTGGTGGGAAGCTAGCAGGTGATGTGATTGGCGAACAAGTCTGGGTGCCCATCTGGCCTCAGAATCCCATCCTTCCTTGACAGCACGAGGTCCCGCAGGTCCCAGCCCACAAGATCTGAATGTCTGTCCAGAGACGGGCTTTGAAGTCAGTTTCCTTCCTTAGGGGCAGGGATCTCGATCCCATTGTGATAATAAGATGCTGTTTAGGTCACCAGTGGATGCCCTAGGGGTGGGAAGATGTATTTGGGCAGAGACTGGGTGGTCTCAGCTGGAAGGGCTTGCACTGTAACTGGACGTGGTAGAGGGGAGCCCTGGGAGGAGTGTGGAAGTGGAGGTGGCCATGCCAGGCCAGCACAGAGGAGGGGTCTCTGGAAGGAAGCGCAGAAAAGACAGAGCAGCCCCGTTCTAGGCACTCCTTCTCAAGAAGCAAATCCAGAGCGAGGAGGGAGTGGGCACTACAGGTGCCCTGGGAGGGCAGCCTGGAGGTGCTGGTGCAGGGAGCGGAGGTGCGGCAGGTCCTGAGCAGATGGGGAGGTCAGCGCTGCATCTCGCACATCACGATGCTGCGTCAGTGTCAAGGAGAAAGAGCAGTGGGACGAGAGGCTGTCAGCTGTCAGAGCATTGGCTGGAATGAGATTTCCCTGTAAAGAGATGACTGGATAAACATGTTACTGGCCTTTCTGGCTACTACCAGGGATGAGGGGAGGATGACTGGACAAGCATGTTACTGGCCTTTCCGGTTGCTACCAGGGGTAAGGGGAGGTGGCCCTTCTCAGGATATCTGTGGGAATTCCTTTTGGACACCAACTTTTTCTTAGCTGGCTGAACCTGGCCTCAAGGCAGATTTCTCAGAATGTCAAATGGGTGGCTGGACCCCATGTTAGAGCACTCCATGAACTTTGAAGTTGGCTGTGGGGACTGCTCTGAGCAGTAGAATTCCACATCTGCTTGGGCAGAATCCTGGAGGAGACAACTAGCACGTTGGCACCTCGGCACAGTCGTGTCTGAGCTTTGGATTTGAAAAGACCTGTGAAGGAGACAGCAGCCTAAGCAGATGGCTGAGGCAGCCCAGCAGGGGCTGGCATCTGTGAGAACCCCCAAGAGGACCACAGGGACTTAATTATGGGGGTGCAGGTCTTCATTGCTGTGGCATGGGCTTTGAGCCCACCTGCTCGTGAGCTCTTCTGGAGACTGGTTGCTGGCTGTCTGCAGTTTCTAAGTCTCCCTTTCTCCGCCCCTAGATTGGGGTCTTGCCCCCCACAGTCTTTGAGCGGGACGGTCATTTCTTGAATTGATGCCTTGGGCTTCACCAGCTATAGTTCTGTATCTGGTTTGCAGCTCCTTTCTGAGAACCAGGCTGCCATCTCCTTGGTGCAGAGGGGTGCCCTCACTTAGAGCAGCTCAGGGCCTGCTGAGTGCTTCGGAAGGATGAGCGCTCCTTTCTGACCTGTTCAGACCTATTCTAGAGAGAGATGTGCCTGATGGGCAGCTGGCGGTGAGAACTCCACCTTGTTTGCCAGGAGAACTGGGTTGGACAGGGGTTGTGGCTTGCCCCTGCAGCATCTGATGTGCCATGCACCCAGCACAGAGCTTGCCCTTGAAAATAGCAGCTCCTGGAATCCTGTAATCCCTCTGCTGGGCATATACCCAGAAGACCAAAAATCATAACATAACAAAGATATTTGTACCAGAATGTTTATTGCAACCCAATTCGTAATTGCTAACTCATGGAAAAAGCCCAAGTGCCCATCGATCCATGAATGGATTAATAAATTGTGGTATATGTACACCATGGAATATTATGCAGCCTTAAAGAAAGATGGAGACTTTACCTCTTTTCATGTTTACATGGATGGAGCTGGAACATATTCTTCTTAGTAAAGTATCTCAAGAATGGAAGAAAAAGTACCCAATGTACTTTTGGGGAAGTGGGAAAGGGAGGGGAGGGAGGGGGGTGGTGGGTAGAGGGAGGAGGATCGGTGGGATCATACCTGTGGTGCATCTTACAGGGGTATTTGCAAAACTTGGTAAATGTAGAATGTAAATATTTTGGCACAGTAACTGAGATAATGCCAGGAAGGCTATGTTAACCATTGTGATGAAAATGTGTCAAATGGTGTATGAAGCAAATGTATGATGCCCCATGATCATATCAATGTATACAGTTATGATTGAATTAAAAAAAAGAAAAAGAAAGAAAGAAAATAGCAGCTCCTGGCAGGGGAGAGGGGATGGAATGCAGAGCAGCAGGTGGCTCTGCAGAGGCCAGACAAGGGGCCAGCCATGTGGGAGAGGCTCCTGCCTGACCCTAGGGCTGAGGGAAGGTCAGGGTCAGGGGTCACAGAGAGGTGGGAAGCCCAGGGGAGGGGCTTCCACTTCTAACAGCTCCCAGGAAGGTTGTAGGATGCCCCGGGCCTGCAGGTATGCAACATTGTCTCGTTGGAACTGGGGAAATGAGGAGCACCAGCATTCTGTGTGTGACTTGGGTAGCGCACTGGGGACGTGACTTCATTAGCTGTACTCTGTCTGCCCCTGAGAGTTGAGGCAGAGGTTCGGGTCGTGGCCTGCCCTGGTGAGCGCTGCACCACTGGGACGGCTCACATTGGCAGGCTCTGCTCTGTGGTCACTTGTCTCCCTGTGGACATGTTAATCCTGGGGCCTCGTGCTGCTCTCCAGAAGCTTCTCTTAGGGAAGCTGGTTTGTGGAGGATCTTCCACCCTGAGTTGTAGGTGTGGTCCCATGTTTGCACGCACGATGCACACGGCCTTTCTGTGAACAGTGCAGCCTTCAGAAGACCAAGTGAGTTGTGAATGCGCCCTTCTTGTGATTTACAGCTCCGGAAGTGAGGACCTGTGTGGCGGTGACCTTGAGTGCCACATGCTTTACTTCATCATGAGAAATTAGAGGCTGCTGCAAGGGCAAGAGAATAAAAAACCATAAGATGAAAGAGTTCAGAGAAAAATAACCTCCCACCTTTCCTCTCCCAACTGCAAGAAAGTTCAGACTGGAGAGTGGCGTAGGGGGACGTCAGCACACTGGTGGGCGCGGTGGGCTCCTGATGTGGTGAGCTGTCTGTTCCATCAGACTCCGACTTGCATTAGTACCTCATGCCAGGGGTGTTTTTCATTTAGGTCACTTGTGTGAACAGAGAGTGAGAAATTCCGGCTCATTGCCACCGTCCAGATCACGTGTCATCTCAAATGACGGAACCAGCTGCTTCCCGGGAGGCAGCCTTCTCACGAGTGGAGTCCCAAGACGTGAGTCGAGACTCTTGGACCCACATGCGGGTCGTGCGGGTGGGTTGTGAGCCGTAGGTGGTGTTGGGGGAGGAGGAGTGAGGTGGAAAGGCGTGTGCACGTCTGGGTGTGTCAATGCACCTGTGCGTGGAGGGCCAGGCTGTGGTGCTCCCTCAGGTCTGGGGAGTGTACCCACTTAGAGCAGCTTAGACACCTGCCAAGCTCCCTTCTCATCCTTAGCCCAGAACCATCTAGAGCGAGACATGTCTGTCAGGAAGCTGGAAATCCCCCCCCTTTGTCACAGGAGACACATAGACCCCATCAGTCCACCACCTAGTGGATCTAGTGCCCTCTAGACTGGGCTCTGCAGGCCAGCTGTGCTGTTCCCAGAGCGGCAGTGATCCCGCGAGTGACATCCGTGCTTGGTTAGCAGCTGATCTGCAGGGGAAGAGCAAATGCAGGAAAGGTCAGGATGAGCATGGACGTGTTTCACAATGAACTTGAAATTTTTCATGGTATTAATAGGAGAAACAAGCCAATTATGGAGCTTGGGAAGAAAGACCTGGGTTTAGTGAAAATATTTTTCACAGCAGGGGAACTCTGAAGTTGTTTCCATCCCCTTAAAATCTGAGACCTCATAGACCTAAGTATAAAAGACCTTCAGCCACTTCCTCAGGTCTTGAGATGGTCCCGTGTGGACTCAGAACTGCCGTGGGCTTTCCTGTGTTGGTGGCTTCTGCCTGTGATGGCCCAGAACAGGTTTTCTAGGAGAGGTCCAGAGCCGTGGCCTGTTAGAGCCAGCGGCAGGGGTGGGGTGGGAGGGCATTTGGGTTCCTTTTGGCAAGGCCTCCAGGACCCCACAAATGTCCTGGAACTCCAGGCTGTACTTTGTGCATTCTCTTGGGAGAGGCTTGTGATGCTTGAGGGGTCTGTAGTCCAGGATCCGAGATATAAGTAAGGCAAGAGTCTATTCCAGGCTGGATTCCTCATTTTAATATTGAAGAAACTGAGGCCAAGAGAGGTCTGGGGACTTGGCAAGATGTGCTTGGGCATGTGGACTTGCTTTGAGTTGGGTTCCCTGTTTGGGGTCAGTGCATCCTCCTCCCCAGCTGGAGGCAGGTGGAGGGCAACTACACGGTGGGAGGCCCCTGCACTCCAGAACTTGGCCTTGGGGCCCAGCAGGTCAGGCCTCAGCCTGCAGCCTTGGAGCTGGAACCAGTAAGGATTTGTTGAGACGATGGAGAACTCCTGAGGTCAATTCCCTCAGTTCCTGTGATCAGAACCATGGCAGGAGGTGTCACTGGAAAGCTCAGGTCTCGAAGTTCTGGAGTTAGGAAGTTGCACCAAAGGTTCTCGGTGCTTCTTTCCTCTCCCCAAGTGTGGTCCCCCACAGTCACTCTGAACTTCATTTCTGGTTTTGTTGGAACCCAGAGCAACATTTATTGGGGTGATGAGTCTGAAAACCCCAGCTCACTGCAAACCCCGACCTGCCCACGTGGGGCCGTGGCCGCAGGCAGCTCAGACCTGATTTCTAGGCTGGGTCTTCTGCATGCCTGTGCCGCAGAGACACGTGAAGTGTTCTTTGGGGCAGCCATTGAAGGCCAGCTCATGGCATATGAAAAGCAAGTAAGTGGCTTTCAGATAGAATGGCAGTGAGGAACCTGGAAACAGCACTTGTTCACTTGTGATGAGGAAGAGGTGGGCAAGAGGGGGAGACTAACCACTGGACCTCGGCGTGGGGTGCCTCCCTAAGGGCCTCCCGTGCCTGTGGACAGCAGACTGGGAGCTCAGGCTGGCGTTAGTTTCCTGAGAGCCAGGAAGGACCCTGGCCCTCTATCGAGTGCCCCAGACCTGCCCTGCCTGTGCCAGCTTTAGCGACTCTCCAGGAACCTGTGTCAGCTGTGATGTGGCCTCGTCACAGAGCACGGTCTCTACTGATAACCTTACGCCATAGCTCTGTGCCAGAAAGAAGAAAGCATCTGTCCAGGGGTGGCTACTCTTATGCCTGCAGGTTGGGCCCTTTTTAAAAGGCTTCTCTTTGCTAAACGGCTTTCACTGTGTCCAGGGCTTGAGTAGAGCCTCCCCCAAAGTGGACAGGCTGCCCCAAAGCCAGGCAGCCCAGTTCCTGGGCACAGGGTTGCTGTCAGCTCCTCCTGCCACTGACAAGCTGCAGGCCTCTTTCTGGCCTATGGTGCAGCCCCTGAGAGCCCCTGACTCCTGGTCTGAGCTCCAGGCTCATGATGCCCCTGCACAGAGTGAGTTTGAGGATCTACTATGATAATGCATCTGAGGGCTCAGGATGGTACCCATGGAGGGGCTGCCTATGAGCGAGGCTGGCAGTCCGGGGTGTGTCAGTGGGCCCTTTAAAGTCCTGAGAGTGTGAGCTTCTGAACTCTTTCCCCTAGGAAATTGCACAATGGCAATTTTGTATCTAAGCACCAGAATCAGAATTCCTCTTCCTTTAGAGGCTGGTGAAAGGAGGGATGCCCTGGAGACCAAGTTGTCAAGTGATCGTCTTTAGCCATATCTCAGACCTCACAGGTTGGAGCAGGCACACTCTTTGAGCCCTCCCTGGATAAGGAGGTTCTGGGAGGCCAGGCCTCGCCTGCCTGTGGAGGGATGTGCTGTGTGGCCACCCTGATGCCTTCTCTGACCCTTTCAGGTGGGAAAAATGTGGTCCAAGCGCAGAAGCTGGCTGACGTGGACAGCGAGCTGGCGGCCGTGCTGCTGACCCACAGCCGGGGGAGCAAGGGGCCCCCGGGTGCTGGCCGTGAGCTGGACGCCGTCCGCAGGCGCAAGCTGGAGCGGATGCAGTCAGTGCGGCTGCAGGAGGCTGGCGGAGAACGCGGCTGGCGCCAGACGAGCACCCTGGTGAGGCCTGCCGCCTGCACCCCGTTCCCCGATGGGCTCGCTCATCTGTCTCCAGTGGTTGCAGAATGTTAAGAGAATTGGACTTTCCCGGCCACCAGGGGAAATTTTCAAGTCAGAATTATTTGGAGAGCTTGAGACGATTCTTGGTTTTCACCCCTGGAGATCCTGGTTCTCTGTGGTTTGGGAGGAGCCCTCAGAGCCTGGGTTTTTAAGGAGGTTCTGCAGGTGATTCTGAGTCCCCCAGGTTTGGGGACACAGGCTCTGAAAGATTTACGTATCTGGGGTTGTCAGTGTAATCTTTCTGACTAGAAATGTTCCCCTTTTTGGCTATTTAGATATTTAAAATCTAAATAGAGCCTTCAGTATTTGCAACTAGGAAATGGGAGGAGAGCATTGCTGTAACCCAGGGGTTCATAGAAGACACGGGCCACGGGGGCGAGAAGGATGTTCTGAGATTCCCTTACATGAGGCAGCCCGGCGTGAACACAGGGCCACTCAGTTTCATCTGCAGCCTGGGGTCCAGGGCACTGGCTGGCCCTGAGTGACCGCCGTAGTTAGGGTAGCATGTGTGGCTGCAGGCCTGTGGGAAGACACCCTCTCTGTGGCCCTCAGAGGGCTGGCAGGTTCATCTCTTTGGGGAGGTTGCAAGTGACAGCCTGAGGTGTACTGGCCTGCAGGGTCTCCAGGGCTCCCTCGACGAGTGAGCGGATGCCCTGACACGTGGAGCTGGGATGATCTTAGTTACCCTTGGTATTTGCACTGTCACGGGGGTGCCAGCACAGGGCTGCATGTGGCCACCAGGGACTGGTTTTCCATTCCTGCCCTCTGTGTCCTGGCTCTGCTCTCAGGCCCCTGTGGTGACCTCCCAGCAGCTCCAGGGCTGCTGCTGGTGGGAGCAAAGTGGTGCTCCAGTCCTGAGTCCCTTGTCTGCATCTCACGCCTCTGAGAGCTTCACTTTCCAGGGATTCCAACATGTGGCTCCCAGGCCTCCCCGCTCTGCCTGGGCAGTGGGTTCATCTCTGAACCAGTGTCAGGGCCCCTGGTGGGTATGCTGGATTCTGTAACAGGAGCCCTGAGAACCCCATCACACTTCCCTGCATGTAAGGGAAGAGAGTGGCCAATGGGGACTAAAATGTCACCTCTCTTTACTGATGACTACTGATATAGCTAATAGTAGAGACTGGGCCTGGTACTGAGCTTGGTCTGCAGACACGCTTGCTGGGCGTGGGCAGTGCAGGCCGCTGAGGGCAGGACCTTCATTACTCAACCTGCAGCCTGTGCAGGAGCCCTGTGAGCACTTGGTGCTGCCCTCCCGGCAGGTGGATCCCACAGAAGAGGAGAGGGAGGGTGGGGCTGTGCCTGCCTGGCTCCTGCCCTAGAACCTTCTAACCAGCCGTCACTCTGTCTTCTCTGGGGTACTGGCTCAGTGTCCTCTGTGGGATGGAAGGAGGCATCAGTGGACAAGAAAGTGCCCCCCTCACAGCCCCTAGGATTGTGCATCTCGCCCCACCACTTTGATTATTGAATTCACAGGGAACCAAGATGTGGCCATTACGGTGTCCCACCTAGGACAACCAGTCTAATAGGCCATCTCCACCCCTGTCCTCAAGTGGCCACAGGCCTAAAACCCACCACTGTGTCATCCTGGGACCACTTTACTGGTGGGCAGAATAGATCCTGTCCCCTTAGCTAGGGCCATGAGCAGAGAAACCCAAGAAACCCAAGAACCCCAAGATTGAGAAGCCACCTGTTGCATTCTGATCCACGGCTGGCCTGTTGTCCAGCACAGCCTGTCAGAGGGTCCACTGTGTTGAAAAGCTCTAATGGTCACAGACTGGTGGAGGGAGGCCTCCACGTCAGCACGGCCACCTCCCATTTCCAAATTCCAGGGAGAGGGGAGAGGCTTAGAATCAGCGCTCCTGCAAAGGAAAGGCTCAAGTTGTGGGTAGTGGAAAGGCTACATTCAAAGTCATTTGCAGCAGAGACAACACTCTGTCCTTAGCTTTAGAGTTACAGGCTAGGGCTTAGTGTTATGGCTCATGTCTATAATCCTAGCACTTGGGAGGCTGAGGTGGGTAGATTGCCTAAGCTCATGTGTTCTAGACCATCCTGAGTCAGAGTGAGACCTTGTCTCTAAAAATAGCTGGGCGTTGTGGTGGGCGCCTGTAGTCCCAGCTCCTCAGGAGGCTGAGGCATGAGAATCGTTTGAGCCAAAGAGTTTGAGGTTGCTGTGAGCTATGACACCACGGCACTCTACCGAGGATGACAAAGTGAGACTTCCATCTCAAAAAAAAAAAAAAATAGTTACAATCTGAGAGCATTCAGACAGCCTATCCCGCAGAAGTCTCAGCCTCCTGAGACTGCAGCTTCCCAGTACCAGGCTAGGGCATGTTCTCAGAGCAGCTGTAGCCCAGCTGACCCTGCGGTGGCCTCGTCCAGGCCTCAGATCTTGCAAGGCAGGCGGCGATGGGCTCCCATTTAATATAAGGCCCATGGGAAAAACAAGCCAGTCTCCATGCTTGGCACATCTGTGCTGGCTGAGCCCACTGGGTCACTGGGCACCAGAGGTGGTTGCCAAGGCCGCGTGTGGGTGGCTCCCACTCCATCCTGGAGTGTCCACACCCTGACCCAGCGTGAGGTCAGTCAGGGCACTGAGACTCAGCAGGCCAGGGACACGTCCCCTCCCATGGGCTCTGGTGGCAGACAGGCTCCTGGTGCTATGTTGGGGCCCTGGCCAGGTGAGCCCCATCCACAATCTTAGTTTTGGAGCTGTCCTTTCCTCTTTGGTTTGAAGCCTCTGATGCCTGTTTCCCACTGTGCCTGGCACCAACCCCGCAGCTGTGAAGAGCCTCTTGGGAGCACGTGGGTCAGGCTGACCAGCCCCCCACCCTGTGGCCAGTGCATCCCTCTCCCCTGGGAGGGCACAGCCAGTTGATCTCTGTCCACCACCAGCCAAACCCACCCTGACCACATGGTCAGGAACAGGGTGGTTCTGGTGATTTTCCAGAGGAAATTTGGTACTCGGGTGGGGGTCCGCAGCAGGGGCCAGCACATCATGCCCCTGATGAGGATGGTGTGCTTAGGACTATGTCCACCCTGTGGCCCGTCTGGCAGGCTCAGCAGAGTGTCCGCGCCCAGCACTTGCGGGACCTGCAGGTCATCGCCGCCTACCGGGAGCGCGCCAAGGCCGACAGCATCACCAGTGCGCTGAGCCTGGCCATCACCACGCAGCACACGCTCTATGCCTCGCTGGGTACCGCCGAGTTCTTTGAATTTGCCCTCAGGAACCCCCACAACACGCAGCACACGGTGACCGTGGAGATTGACAACCCTGAGCTCAGGTGGGTTGTCACAGCCCCAGCCCAGATCTAAGCCAGGCACAGCCCCTCCTGTCACAGCCCCAGCCCAGCTCTAAGCCAGGCACAGCCAGCTGCCTCTGAGCTGGCCAGTCTGCCCAGAGCGCAGCCACTGCACCTCCTGCTCCTCTGGGGGCCGCCTCTTCCCTGGGGCCCTTCCTGGAGGACTCCTTCCCTCCCCAGCCTCATCGTGGACAGTCGGGAGTGGAGGCACCTGAAGGATGCTGCTGGTCTGCACACGCCGGTGGAGGAGGACATGTTCCACATGTGCGGTGGCATGGCTCCCCAGCTCTTCCTGCGCCCCCGGGAGACCGCCCACATCCCCTTCAAGTTCCAGAGCTTCTCCATGGGGCTGCCGGCTTCAGCACAGGTGCGGCTGGACACATGGCAAAGTGCCATTCAGCTAAATGACCATGGAGACTGCGATGCTTTCAGGCTTTTGCCAGTGTCTCTTGCCCCACCCCCAAGTGGCTGAGTCATCCTTGGGGCCACTCTGCTTGTTAATCGTCAGGTCCATGGCCCCCCACACTGTGCTTGGCCCCAGAGCTGCCTCCCACCTGGAGGCTGTCCACAGTCTGGATTGTCCCCTCCTTGTTCTCTTTACTAACTCGATCAAAGCCTTTCTTACTCCTTGGTGGAGCTAATGGCTCGGAATCTTTTGGTGTTTCCTGCTCTGCGGTTGCTGCTGCTGCCTCTTCTCACAGCAGCCTGGGGGGTGTGTGTGGGGGAGGTGTAAGCCGTCCTGTGTCTGAGACTGGGCAGGGGCGTTTCAGCTCCTGACTGACCTTCTGAGCCAGCTCTGTGGGGTGATGGTCATCACCTGAGGTGGCCTGAGGGATTCCTGGAGTCACATGGGTTTCCACACTGGCTTTTGGGACAGACCATGGGTCTAGTGGGGGGACCTCAGGCAGAGCTGGGTTCCGAGGGACCTGCCACTTCCCAGCTGATGACAGCTTCAACTTCCTCTTTGGTGTGATGAAGCTGGCTGGTGGCAGTCATTGTCCGGAGGGTTGGTGCGAGAGTGAATAAGGCCATTAGCAGGAGCTCCCGTAAGTTCAGGTGCTGGTCAGCCGAGAACTCCGCCTCCTGACCTGAGTGTGCTGACTGTCCTCACAGGACTCTGCCGAGCTGAGCTCCGAGAAGGGCACAGATGCTGCACCGCTGTGGAAGTCCAGTGCACTGCCCACGAAATGTGCCAAGGTGAGGGTGCAGCAGGGGACAGACGGGTCGCGGGAACTTGGGGATTTCCTACGGTCTGCTGGATGAGCCGAGTGTGACCTCAGCCTCACCCCACTCTGCCCTCGCGTGTGCGTGTGCATGTGTGTCTCTGGGCACATACGTGTGCACATGTATGCACAGATGCATGTATCTACAGAAATAAAGATTATCCATTAGCTGTCCAAATCAGTGCATCTTTGGTCAAATACTTTTTTAGTAAATAGCTTTTTTAAAAATAGGGAATTTTTGTCTTTTGGTGGAGGCATGGCCTCTTTTTACCATGTGGGACCAGAGGTCACGCTCATGTGCTTGACCATGAACACGGCCACCCCAGTACCACCCTGAGGACCTGGTGGAGTTAATGTCAGGAGAGCCTTCTGGAATGATTTCTTTACACACCCATCCAGGGTATAAGAGTGGGGTTGTGGTCGAAGCAGGTTTTGATGTTGGGCCTGTAGGACTGTCACCAGCATGACAGAGAGCGGGGTCTTACTTAGAGAAGCAGCTGTAGCATGCCTGTGTGTGGACCTCGCGCTGGGCACTGGCCTCGGCCCTGCTCTGGGGCCCCCTCGAGAGGCACCTGCTGCTGCAGACTCTGCTCCTGCCTCTCTGACGGTGCCTGAGCTTCCCTTCTCATTTGAGGGGTGAGTGGGTCCTGGCGATAGTGGAAGTCTCCCTGCTGTCCAAGGAGGGACATGGAGCTGCCCACACCCCTCCTGCCAGCTGTGACGCCCAGCAGGGTCTGTTCTGTCGTAGGTCCTGTTCCGAGCGAGCGGCGGCAAGCCCATTGCTGTGCTCTGCCTGACCGTGGAGCCCCAGCCCCACGTGGTGGACCAGATCTTTCGCTTCTATCATCCAGAGCTCACGTTCCTAAAGAAGGCCATCCGCCTGCCTCCCTGGCACACACTTCCAGGCAGGTCCCCTACTAATCCTGGGGCTGGCATTTTGCAGGTTCAACTGTTTGGAAACAGTGTGTCCTCAGGGGTGGAAGATGGTGGCATCATGTAACTCTGCCCTTGGCTTTGCAACTTGGAGTGGCAGCCTTCCTGCTTCCTCCGAGATGACAGGTGAACAGTGGGTGGTTACTTTGACTGTTCTAGAAATCACGGCTCCTGTGGTCCAGATGTGTCCCTATGAGGTGTGCTTGGGGCACACTCGCCTCCTCAGTGGCCACTGAGTTTGCCAGAGGGTGCCATTTAGAGCAGAGTGAGGACATCCGTCTCCACAGTACTTCTTGGAGGTTCCCTCTGATGGTTCCCTGAAGACATGGCCAGGAGATGTGCCATGTCAGGATAAAGGGCCAGTGTCCTTGTAGGAGTGCTGTCCTGGGTAGAGGGGGCAGCAGCCGTTTGCCCAGCAGGTGTTTGCTAAGCACCTGTGGCAGGCCCAGCCTGTCCTAGATGATGTGACACGCAGGGCCCTGTGCACCACAGGCCCAGGCTGTGGCGAAGACTTTTTCTTGACATTTTCACTGTTCTAGGTGTACGGGCAAGAATGCCTGGCGAGCAGCCCCCAGTGCACGTTCGATGTAGTGACCCAAACGTCATTTGTGAGACGCAGAACGTGGTAGGTTGTGTGGTGGTCCCAGCTGAGGCAGATCCTCTGGCAAGTCCCTCTCCCCAGCCTGGCATCCTCCGGCCCCAGCCACTCTCTTGAGAGACCCTTCGCTTTTTGTTTTTGATTAAGTGGTTTCTTTCCAAGGTGCTAATGGGCTATTGTGACAGACCAGTGAGAACTTTATGAATGTATTTTTATTTTTTCTGCTAGCAGATCAGTTCCTTGATCATCTGAATTTAAATTTAAAAGTGGCATGAAGCAAAGTGAATAAAGTGAATGGTAATTAAGGCACTTATTAATTACCATTTTGTAAAGGAAAAGGCAATAATTGTATTATGACTAGTTAGAAAACTGGATAAAATCTCCTGTAGAATGTAATTATCGAGATCCATATAAAATCAAGAAGCTAATGTTCCCCCTCTGCAGTGAACAGAACAGTGAATTCCACCTAGTAGAGAAAATTAATAAATTCATTGGGGTAGGGGTTGGCTCCCACCTGCTGTGGCCAGACCTGGATTTGGGGGCCAGGCTGAGGTCAGGCAGAGCCGAGGAGGAGGGTGGTGGGGGCCCTGATGTGCCCACGTCTGTTTGGCAGGGCCCCGAGGAGCCGCGAGACGTGTTTCTGAAGGTGGCGAGTGGTCCTAGCCCGGAGGTCAAGGACTTCTTTGTCTTCATCTACTTGTAAGTGTGCAAGCCCCAGGCCCGGGGATGAGGCGGGGCAGGTGTGGGAGCTGGGGGTTTGAGTGTGGACCCGGCCCCTTCCTATACTCTTAAGTGGGAGCTCCTCGGGCCTTTGTCTGGGGTGGGACTCCCCGGGCTTCTCAGGCCTGCAGCAGTCCTGGGCAGCTGTCCGTTGTGTGTCTACCAGGGAAGGAAACAGCAGTGCTGGGCATGGCCCACAGCCTCCTGACATTGTTTCCTTGCTGAATCTTCAAGCTGAACTGAGGGAGTCAGGCTGTGTCCCTCCTGAGGAGATGGGATGTGGCTGGCCACTGTCCTTTATGTCTGAGGACTGTGGTGCAACCCCCCACCCCCCACCCCCATTAGAACAAGCAGGTCCCTTTACTGTTTGCTTTGAAGCTGTATCTCCCAGGCCTCTGAGAATCCTCAGAACAGGGTAGGGTGTGACCTGACCATGTGTTTGGGGATGAGGCTCGTCCAGGGCATACATTTGGCCAAAGCTCACCTTGCTGTTCACCCAGCACTTAGTTCCTGAGCACCCTCAGGTGAGGCGGTGTCCCAGGTGCAGAGACAGGTGACATGTGAGCCACAGCCCTGCTCAAGGGCTTCCAGTTTAGGTGGGAAGCTGTGATGAGGGTAGCTGGGCCTGGCGCCGTGTCCTTGGACCTTGCCCTCCAAGGCTGGTCCCATGTGGCCTCTAGCAGCCCTCGTCCCTCTCTCGGATTGGTGCTGCTGTCAAGGGCGTGTGCAGATGGTTCCTGTCCTGCTGCAGGGACCGCTGGCTGGTAGCCCCTGCGCAGACATGGCAGGTCTATCTGCACGCACTGCAACGTGTGGACGTCTCCTGTGTCACCGGCCAGCTGACCCGTCTGTCTCTTGTCCTTCGGGGGATGCAGACGGTGAGGAAAGTGAGAGCTTTCACCTCACACCCCCAGGAGCTGAAGGTATGGTCTTTCTGGGGGCTGCTCTGGGCCTTCCCTTCACCCCAGCTGGAGAGGGACAGCAGGCCCTGGCACACGGCTCAGAGGTTGGCCCCGATGGCAGCTTTCACTGCGCCTCCAGTGACTACAGATGCACTTTCACCAAAGGCTTTATTAAAATCGTCTTTTATTAGATGTGTCATTGGGGGTGAGTGACGTATAAATAAGCCCAAAGACCAATTTTTAGAATTCCTGCAGGGTAAACGATAGTGGGAACTGTGGAATTAGTGAAGCCACTGTATGCATGTGGAAGGTGAGGGCAGCTCTGGTCAGGGCCAGCTGGCCCATGTCTTAAACTAGCTAGTTTCCCTTCTCCCTCTGCTGAGGTGGCCCTGGGGGAGCAGTGACCATGCAGGGGGATGAGGCAGCCCTGACTTTGGGGTTCCAGATTTGGGCTGGCCCTGAGCGAGCCTGTGGCCTTGGGTTCTCCATCAACTGGCTGCAGGTGCTTGGGAAGCCCCTTGTTTGCCACCTGTGAATGGCTCTGCCCTGACCGGCCGCTCTTGTTCTTGAAGACAGACCCCAAAGGGATCTTTGTGCTGGCACCTCGTGGGCTGCAGGACCTGCATGTCAGCGTGAGGCCCCTCAGGGCGGGCAGCCGCTTTGTCCACCTCAACCTGGTCGATGTGGACTGCCACCAGCTGGTGTGCTCGTGGCTCGTGTGCCTCTCCTGCCGCCAGCCGCTCATTTCCAAGGTCTGTATGTGTGGTGAGCGCAGGCTGAAGGGATGGGGGTGGCCTGAGCTGTGTGCCTCGGGCCACCTAATCTAGGGTTCTGTGTAGGGTGGGGGTGGGCAGTGCTTGCTGCTGCACTCTCTGGTCCCCAGGCTGGAACCCCCAGAGAGCTACTTGGAGGTACCCCGGGCCCTGGGCCACCCACAGTGCAAAGTCGGCCAGTGGCTGTTCCTGCAAGACTGGCTACAGTATCTCCCTGTCCCTTCCCGCTACAGGCCTTTGAGATCACATTGTTTGTGGGTGAAAGGAGAGGCACCAACAAGCTCATCACCTACACCAACCCCTACCCCTCCCAGAGGACATACCACCTGCACAGCGACCGCCCCGACCTGCTGCGGTTCCGGGAGGAGTCCTTCCAGGTGCGGCCGTGGCCCAGGTGCAGCAGCGCCTTGCTGGCCGGGTACTGTGGGCAGGGTGTTCAGCGCTGCCTTAGGAGAGATTCCCTTGGTCAGGACTAGTCTTCAGAAAGTCCTGGGATGGTGACAAACGCCTTCCTATGCTGAGCAACCTGATGTTTCTTCATTTGCCAGAGGTTTAGTGATGCTTTTCCTGAGAGTGGGGAAGAGCAGTGGCCCAGGGGTTCTCACCATGACGCTGGAAAAGTTAGATAAGACAATGAGTAGGCCTTGGGTATCAGACACCTGTCACCCTGCTTCTGGGCACTGGGGCCTTGGCAGGTGTACAAGTACATCCTGAGGGCTTGCAGTCCTTGGTCAGCTCACGTGACCCCCTGTTCTGCTGGAGATGTGCCTGGCTGTGTGGAGAGGTGGCTGCCGAGGGTGCAGAGAGGCCTGGGTGGATGCTGGGATTTTGACGCTTATTTCCAGGTTGGAGGAGGAGAGACCTACACGATCGGCCTTCGGTTTGCCCCTGGCCAGAGCGTAGGGGAGGAGGAGATTCTCATTTACATCAATGACCATGAGGACAAAAACGAGGAGACGTTCTGTGTGAAGGTCATCTACCAGTGAGGGCTGGGGCGCTGGCCGCTCTGCCCATGTGCCTGCACTAGCCGTGTGGCCTCTCCTCCCACGGCTTCAGTGGACCTCCTAGACGACCTGTGAACTTGGCTGAGGGAGCAGGATCCCGATCCGTGTGAAACGCCCCTGTCCAGTTGAGCTACTGACACCCACTGAGGCCAGCTTGTGCGTGGCTGTGGTGGTGGCGCTGGCTTGGACGCAGCATTTACCCAGGGCACACGTGAGGCCTGTGTCGTCTCCTTCTGTAACTTTGTTTTGATTTGCTTTTAGCAAAATGTATTTTATGAATTATCCCAAATGATAAAATTATGTTTTTCTTACTGGATTTTCTATAAACACATTATTTGCTATGTAGTGTTTCAGGCTGGTATTATTTCATGTCTGATTTTTAAGTTATCGAGGAAAATACTACACTAAACTTTTTCACAGTTCCTCTTTTGACAATTTCCTTGGGGTTTCTGTCTATAGCATAAGCCTGGTTTTCACCTGAGGAAAGTGTGGCTGGGGGCCAGCCAGGTGGCTATGTCCAGCACTCTCATGCAACGTCCATCAGGCCTCCCTCGGGGTGGGGAGGTGGGTGTGGAGACCACTGTTGGCTTCCAGGGTGGTAGGAATTGGGTAGGGGGTGCCCAGGGGCTGCAGACCTTGCTCTTCTGAGTGGAAGGTGTGCGGTGTCTGGCATGACCTAGGAGAGCACATGCCTGCTGGTACTTGGGGGCGGGGGAGGGGAGAGGTCTCCTCCTCACAGAAAAGGTCAGCCGTGGCTCTCGGTCCTCCACCCAGGATACAGTCTCACTTTCAGAAAGAAATTCTGCATGAACGTCAGATCCTGAAGGTCAGAGCTATGGCTTTTCCTTGCATCCTTGCCAGGGGGAGTGTGACACCCGGGTGGCAGGCACTGGGCAGCGTCTCTGTGTCCAGGGGCTGCTCTCCACTTCCCTGGAGGCCTCCAGTTCTCTGATGGCCTCACAGAAATGACTGATGCTTGTTTTTTCTTTGGAGGGAGTTGGAAGTTTTTATAGGCAGCCCCCACTATAAGAGAAGTCCTATTCAAGGAAAGGACTGTAAGATGCCTGGTCTCTGTGCAGAAGGCGCCTGATAGTCCAGAGAAGACAAGTGTTAATTCCGTCAAGCCCTGCACTCAAGGCCACTGTCCAGGTCAGCCAGGGGCAGATGCCTGGGCTCACGTGGTTTCAGGACATCCACCATGAAATAGAAGTCACAGTGGGCTGGAAGTCACTGGTGTGGATTTGTCCTTTAAAAAATTTTTAAAGCCTAAATTGACCTACTTACAGAGTGCCTGCCTTTTAAGAAGCTCTTGAAACATCCATTAGAGACCAGGGCAGTCACTCACTCATCTGGCAACTGTGCCACCTGCCTACTGTGGTCCCTCCCTTCTTGGAACCTCAGGAAAGTAGGAAAGTATGATGTGTGGCCATTGTGGCCTGGAGCAGGGAGGGAGAGGTGTGGCCTCCTGTGAGGAGATGGGGGTTGGGAAGGTGCCTCAGAGGACAGCTGAGCCCTGGAGGACGAGTTGGCCTGAGTGGGCAAGGGTGAAAGGGGAAAGCCTCTCGGGCAGAGGGCACAGCACTGGGGGCCGAGGCCTGCTACCCCTCGCCTACTATTCTTCCCCCAGAGTCCTGTGGCTCAGCCATCGCACCTGGTCCACCAGGACCTCATTCAGAGATTCTGGCTGCCCCTGGGAATGGTGGTGGACATGGGACTTTCTCATGATTCCTGGCCAGGGGCCTGAGCTCGGCCTCCCCTGACATGTTTGTCTAGGTGGCCCCTGGACGCAGGGCCCTGGGTTGGGGCCATAGCACAGAAAGCCACACCTGTCCTGGGCTCCTTTTGTGAGTTTCCGTGACCCTGTTCCAGGTCCCACTCCACTCCCCATCAGTTCTCTGCCCTTGGGGAAGGTCTGAGCCTCTGAGAAGGGCCATCGAGGGGCACTCTGGGCTCACTCTGTGAACCAGGGAGCAGTTGTTTTAAGGAAATACAAGAGGAGGCAACGTTTAGCCTGAAGCAATCCCTGGTGGAGGTGGAACTTCTGCACCCTGAGGGCAGTTGTGATGGCTAATCTGTGTGTCTCCTTGGCTAGACCATGGAACCCAGATGTTTGGTCAAATATGTCTTATTTGTTTTAACATTGAAATGGGTAGGTTTTGAGTAAAGTGGATGACCTTTCACTGTGTGGTGGCCTTGTCCAATCAGGCAGGGGCCTTCAGAGAAAGGCCTGGGCTCTCCACAGGAGGGGGCTTCTGCCTCCAGACTTGAGCGGCAGCATCAGCTCTCCGCTGGGTCTCCAGACTGTGTCCAGCAGGACTCAGACTTCCGGCCACCATTGTCTGAGCCAGTTCTTTGGACTCAGGGTCTCCACACACATCCTTTGGTGCTGTCCCTCTGTAGTGCGAAGGGGACTGTGCCTGGGCAGCCCTGGGAAGGTTGGCTGACACCTGGATGAGCCAGGGGCTGGGGAAGCTGAGAGGCTGGTGGCCATCGAGGGCTGGTTTATCAGAGTCACACTGGGACCTGGGGCATCCCAGCAGGTGGCAGGTGCTCAGGCTGCCAAGCAGGAGGTGGGGGACCCATGTCCCTGCAGCAGGATGCAGAGGGAACAGACTCTGGAGGGAGGGTCAAATGGTCACTGGCCACCCAGAATACAAGCTGTGTCCTTAGAGTCCCCTTTTCCCCTTCCAGAGGACTAGGGTGTCAGGGCCACACTGGGGAATGGCAGAGTGGGGAGCTTGTTCTGATCCCATGGGGCCACCCAGGCCCACGCTGATTTGTCCTCTAGTACTCTGGAGTTAGGGAAGGTTGGTGACTGAGGCCTGAGGTTTAGGTGACTCTAAGGTCACAGAGCAAGGAAGGGAGAGGAGGTGTTTGGACCTCAGTCTTGGGGACCCCACATCCTGACTCTTGGAGATCCATTTTGTAGGCCCTTGCTGTCACTCCCGGGAACAGGGGGACAGGCCCCCACATGCCCCCCTGCCCTCCCTGAAGCCCTTGAAGGCGTGCCTGGCTGTGGTCTTGCCCCGGACACTTTTAAGAGGTGGTGAGTTGTAATCCATCACTTGCAATAGCCCCTCGTGACAGGAAGCTGGGAAAACAGAGACAAAAATCAATGAGGATTTGGGAGCAGACACTCCTGGAAACAATTTATTTCTTTTTTTTTTTTTTTTTTTTTTTTGGTTTCCAAGACAAGGTTTATTCTGCTGTACTAAGAAAGCCATTTTAATGAAGTACTCTATATATGGTTGTTATATCTTATTACATCCATATTCCATGGATAGCTAAGGAATTAGAAAAAAGTTACTGATAAAATCAGATTAATTAAAACATCTTAACCAACACAAACTAAAATGCTTGCTAAATTCAAGTGCTCTAACTCCTTTCATATAAAGTGTTACACACTCTTATGTCAGCTATTATATATAACTGAATACAAATTGAGGCAGAGAGAGAGAAGGGTTGTGTGTGTTGGGTTGAGTAGTAAGGGAGGGGAAAAGTAGAGAAAAACTTCCAAATTATAATAGCAAGTCCTTTCTCCTCCCTACTTTATGAGGGAGTACCCAGGATTTCTTATAATCACCAGAGTATCCGTTCTACTACCTCTTTCTCTTCTGTTCAAGGAAGTATATCAGAGTGCAAGGGACAAAAGATGTCATTAATAATCGTGACACCCTCAAAACCTGGCTATGAAGCCATAATGACATGGGGCACCACTGCTGGAGCCACCATCCCATGTGGCACTCTCCCATCTGATCCTTGGGTCCACAGAAACAATTTATTTCTAAAAGCAGAATGGCCTGAAAAAGATCTGGAGTCGGGGCCCAGGGAGGCCTGGCTAGCCTGAGAGAGCCCGGAGGCTGCAGGAGCAGGTGACTCCCCAGAGCCTCTTCTGACTCTCCTGCCCACAGGGCCAGGTTTGCAGCTGGAACTGCTGGTCCTTGGGCTGGGTGGCCGCTGCTGCAAGAGCCACCCCGGGCCGGGGTCCCCAGGGATGGAGAAGGGAGGTGTCAGGATGGGATGGCCTTCTCAGCACCCACAAATCACCCTGGACACGTGGCCCCACAGGCCAGCTAGAGGGTGTCTGTGGTCCCACCAGGAGGCTGTGTCCTAGAGTCATTCATCATCAGCACCTCAAGGATCTCCAGTGTACTAGGCAATTCCACCCATCCCAGACACGTCCTGCCATCTCTGCAGCCCCAGGACACAGCCCCGTTGCCCCTCACTTTCAGTCCCTGGGGTCAGTGTGCTGCTGGAGGTGGGCCCCAGGGAGCCAGGAGGAAGGTGGGCAGATGAGGCACCCACGGACACAGGCTGGGGGTACTGTCCCCCTCCCAGTGCAGGAGTGGTGGGCGTGGCTCAGCTCTTCTGTACCCACAGTCCCACCCTGGGCCTGGGGGGATGTATGCCCTGAGGGGGGCAGTGTCACTGCTCCTTAGAGAGTATTAAGCTGATGAACGAGCACCCCCTCAAGGCACATGCGGTGTGCTTCTCTGTTGGCTGGAAAGTGACAGCTAATATTTCTGAAGTTAATACTGCGAAGACTACGCTGCATCAAGGGTCCTGCACAGGGCTATTAAAGTGGATTAACTGAGTGATTTTCATGGAATAATAACATTTCTTAAGGATTATGGATGGCCCCTTGCTTCCCTTAGCCACCGTCAGCCAAAAGTGTCCAAAGGAGGCTCCGCTTTGCCGTCTCAGGCTGAAGAGCAAATTGCATTTCTGACAAGCACGCAGACGCTGACACCGGCTCGGAGCTGGGTTGACAGCGCCACAGTCACGTGGAGACGGAGTGGGATCAGACACCGTGATCCCAGGCTGTCCTCGCAGAGCGCAGGAGAGTACCTGACACAGCAGATGAGAAAGCGGCACGCATGCAGGTCTGTGGGGGAAGCACCTGTCCTCCGGGGCCTGTGCCTCAGTCACCTTGGACAGGGCCGCTGGCTTTGGCCAGGGGCTGCCCCACAGGGAGCTGCTGGTGTCCTGGGAGGGGATGCCTGGGGAGCTGTGCTTCTGACTGACTCCACAGTTTCTTCCAGATAGGTCCCTTGCACCTGCAGGAGGGTGTGCATTGGGGGTGGGACCAATTTCCTGGTCCAGGTCCTTGCAGGGCATCCCCACTGCTCAGCTCCTGGCTGAGGACGGCTCTGCCTCTTCCAAGCTGGAGTGTCTCCATCCAGACCTGAGGGATGCTTAACTGCTGGCCCCTCTGGGTGCCTGTAGGTCTGAGCTCCCTCTCTGCAGGAAGTAAGTCTGACTGCCACTGTCCGGGCTGTCGGCAGGGTGGTGGCGGGGACGCTTCTTCCCCACCACACCTGGCTTCGTGGGCGCGTGCCCCCTCCATCACACAGGGCCTGGTGCTTAGAAAGGCTCCATACTTGTTTTCATGGCGTGCTATGGCCATCTCGAAATCCTTAGTAATTTTGCAACAGGGATCAGGGCACTTTTTGCACTGGGCCCCTGCAAAATATGTAGCCTGTTCTGTTTCCCACCCTGGGGTGGGGGTTCCCCAGGGAGGTTGTAAGCATCCCCCTACTGACGAGTTTGGGGAACTTAGGTACCTGCCAGCCTGCGTGCCCTGCCTGTGGCAGGTGAGCAGTTCCACCCAGGATGCTGTGCCTGCCACACACCTGGCCCTCGCCACGTCACTGAACTCACCTTCATCAGGACAAACCTGATGTCATCTCCATCCTCCTGATTGGCTCAGAGCATAGTGGGGGAAAGGGGCGTGTTGAGCAGCTTCACGCTACAACCCTGCTGTGAAACAAGCCTCCCGGGCTCCCTGGCTCTCACGTCCTGGTGTTCTGACGTCGGCTTGGTGGCTCTGTGTGGGCTGAAGGCCGGCTGGGCCTCCTCTCAAGGAGGGCACGAGTGCAGGAGTGCGTGCCTAACTGTCAGGTGCACAAGTGCCTCGGCTCACCACATATCCTCTCATTCCGCTGGCCCAGCCCATTAACTTTAATGGTGCAATGTCACCAGGGTGGACATTCTGGTCACAGATGCTCTGCAAAGCCACATGTGCAGAGCACCCCGGCAGAGCCTGTCACAGGAGGAGGTGGGAGTCTGAACCATAGTCCAGGCTCACAGGGTTCTCGTGCGTTGATGCCCTCAAGCCCCAACACAAGAGTCAAGACTGGGTTTCTAGTATGTTTCAGAAGGTCCTGGAACTCTGCGGTCCTGTAATGAGTGAGCTAACTTCTTGGAGACCCTCCTTCGTGCAGTGATAACGCAGCAGGGCCATTGAGAATTCTGCCTGGGGTCTTTGGTTTGGACCACATAACTGGCCACACTTATTTTGAACAGAGCTACTCCAGGGAAACTTCTGATATCCCACAGAGATGCTCCGTGCTTGGGGCAGAGGGGACAGACTGAGACAGGCCCCTGCTCCAAGCTGCTTTTAACGAGCAGGTGACAGACACATACAAACAGAAACTTCTCCGCGCATGCAGCTGGGACACCCAGGTTGACCATGGGAGGGGCGGTTGTTAGCCTGGCCTCAGGGTGGGGCAGAAGGGGTCTTCCCTGAGGGCAAAAGCTGGTTTAAGAGATGAGAATTGGGGGTGTGTTCCAAACAGAGGGGCCAGCCCAAGTGAGCAAGTTTATTTGAGCAAGGAGACAGTGTGCCTGGATCCAGGAGCCCGGGGAGGAGACAGTAGGCCCTGTCACCTTCAGGTGCCCTCCATCCAGCCCAGCCCAGCCAGTGTCAGGGCCAGGGAGGGGTGGACCCCAGGGGTTTGCTAACCCTTCTCCTAACCCAGACCTGTGAGCAGGACCAGTCTGTAAGGACCCCTCACTGCCTGGACTGCAGGGAGGGCCCGGGGCTGGGAGCAGGGATGTGGCTGCCTCAGGGGTGGGTGGGGGGCTGTTCCCACACACTCTGGCCTCTGGGGAAGTTGAGGAGCCTCACTGGCAATTAAGGCCCTCAGGCCCGCACACAGAGCCTGGGCAAGATACATGAAGTGATAATGTGACAGCTTTAATTAGAGAGGGCTTATTTTTATAAAGACGTATGGCTGTAACAAGCGACAGGGACAGAGGCTGGATTTATAGCCGTGCCAGCCGAGAAGCTCCGCGTTCAGGACAGAGGTCCAATTCCCCTCAGCAGGCCCTCTGACGAGCCAGGGCCCAGGGGCTGCCATACTTGCGCAGAAATCCTGGCTCTGTTCTGCACAGGGCTCTGGACTCCGGGGGATGGTTCTAGTGCCTGCTTTTGGCTAGAGGCAGTGAAGGTCAAGTCCGCTGCCAGGCCCGACTTCCTGTGGGGGGCCAATCCCAGACCCCACAGGTCTGATTGACCGTGAGTATGTTGGGAAGGGCCAGCTCCACCCCGCCTGACCCAGGCAGTGGGCAGGTGCTATGGTGCCACGGCAGCCCAGAGGACCCCCGAGAGTGGACACTGCCTCACCCTGAGTTCTGATGGCAGTTCGGGAACTCTGATTCACTACTAGGGCTGTGAAGTCCACTATCCTCCCTCCTATCCTGGGCACCTCTGCTCAGACTGGCCCCTGCCAAACCCTGACCTGCCCTGAAGCCCAAGTACCCACAACCCCACACCCTGGTGTGGCCCTGGGCCTGTGTAGGCAGAGTCACCTGTTCCTGCCAAGGGCCCGTGCTGAGGGCCCACCCCACAGGCAGCTGCAGAGGCCCCTGCACCTGGTGGTCAGTCTGCTTTCACTGCATTAACTTTAATGGTGCAGTTAACTTCTCCGGGGCCTCCTCAACGGTGCTCAATGTGAATCAGGTGTTAGAGTGACGTGGTCCCATCAACAGGTGAATGGTCTGTCCCTACGGTGGGGACTCCACAGCTTTGAGAAGGAGTGAAGCCCTGGCACATGGTTCTCCACGGACACACCTTGCAAGCACTACACTGGGTGAAAGGAGCCAGTTACAAAAGAACACAGTGTGTGATTCCTCCTATATGAAATGTACAGAACAGGAAGACCACGGGGACAGGAGGCCGAATGGTGGTCCCTGGAGAAGCAGAACCAGTAGGAACTGTCTCCCTCTTTCTCTGTGTACACAGTCCTGTGACCAACAGGCAGCCCCTCTGAGATGTCTGGCTGGCCTGTGCACCTGTGCCCGTGTGCAGGAGTCCATGTACGCGTGCGTGCGTGCGTGTGTGTGTGTGTAGGTGAGTGTTCAGGCTTCATAGTAAACATCTAAGTTGCAGCATGCCGGGAGCAGGGAAGCTGCTTTTGTGCTGTGTAACAGTCTCAGGGCGTTGCATCCAGTGGGGGCAGGCGGTGGGTGTGCCGGGGTGAGCTGAGACCATGAGGGAAGCCAGGCGCTCAGGCCAGTGGGCTGTCCCTCCCTGGCACTTCTGCCAGGGACACGGCCCATAGGGTCTCAGCAATCTCAGATTCTCCTGAGGAATGTCCTGCTGTCCGGCCAGGCCTCCCTGTCATGCTGGAGCCATTAGCGGCTCAGATTTAGTAAAATACAAGCCTGTGTTTGACTCTTGCTCTCCTCTGAAGAGAAACCTTCTCATTTTATTTTTATTGATGTAAGACGGGCTAGCCTCCTGGAAATTAGCAACTGTATCCTTCTCCTCTGCTTCCCAGACACCTTCTGTGTTGCCACGGGGAGGGCACATCCTGGTTTCTGCTCAACTAATTTGCATTTTATTAGCCAATGATTCAGCATGTTAAGGAGGCAAACCTGGGGGGTCAGTGACCCAAAGGCTCCTTGATGGGTCATTCTGGGGGTGAGAAGTTTCACCCCCTGAAAACTTTTGAATTTCATGGGTCAGTTGAAAAATAAAAGCAGAGAACCAATGTAGAATGGCCGAGTTTGTATTTAACAAGTAAGGGCATAAAAAGAGTTCCTTCCAAACCTGAACCACCACGGTCACCATCATTTCATAAAAGGAGGAACACTTACATCCTCCAGCAGGCCGCAGGAGTGCAGCCTGGGAATGCCTCCGTCTGGATGCAGACTGCTCTGCACTGCTCCCTCCCCCAGGGGAGGTGGGGTGTGTGTGCTGGCAAAGACTCCCAGGTATGGAGACCCTGCGCTCAGCCTCAGCCTGGTGGTGTGGGCAGGAAGTTCATGGAAGGCTCTAGAAAGAAGTAGGAGGGATGGAGGCTGAGGTGAGTCTGGGCCAGGGTCCAGGGCTATTCCTGTTTCCAGCCAGCCTCTGGGACCTCAGCTATAGGTAACCTGGCCCGGTTGTCACCCCAGTTCTGCTGCCCATGGGCAGGATAAGGAGGCAAGAGGGTGCTCTGGGGCCATGGGTCTTCCAGGACTTCACCTCCAAGTTCAGAAAGGGAATTGATTCTCCGGCGCTGGACTCAGCTTTCTGGGCCCTGGGCAGGCTGCGACCCCTGGAAAATACAAGACACATCAAACCTTGGCTCAAAGAGGAACCTTGCTCCCCCCAGGCCGAGCTCTCAGTCAGGGTGTGTGGTGCTCAAAGCTCTGTGTTCTCAGGGAAGCAGCACCTTGAAGGCGCAGGAGCTGGGCACTCTCTCTGAGCTGCAGGGCAACATCAGGTTTTGTCAATATTCCTGGTCTGGGGGCTTTTCTGTGGCCCTGGCTGCCTGGGGGATGGAGAGGAGACGGTGAGGGTTCTCTCTTAAACACAACAGATCTTCCTGTGGAGGAGGAGACTTCAAAACACGCCCTGGGGCTGCCACACACCTCCCAACCTTAGAAGTTTTGTACAAACCCGAAGAAGAGCTTGGGAGCTGCATGGGGGAAGACTCCCTGGTCTCAGGCTTTGCTTAGAAACTCTTCCGGGTGGAGAGGAGGAACAGCAAGCAAAGGGCCTGGAGCTGAATAAGCCTTGGCTGTACTGGAGCTGGCTGGAGAGAGCCTGGCCCTTACTGGGATCATTTACAGGGGCTCAGGGAGGGGCCCTTCCCAAGGAGGAGGAAGCCACAAGCCCACCCTGGAGGAGACACGGGGACTGTGGCCAGCGCCGTGGCCAGCCCCGTGGCTCCTTTCCTGGACTCTCCATCTCATCTCCCAATCTTGGCCATAGTTTTGAGCCCACCGAGAGTGGAGGAGAGGAATTAGGGGTTGGAGTCCCACATAGGGAGAGCTTGACTGTAGGAGGGGCACAGTCAGCCAGTGACCAGCCGAGAGCCTGAGCATGCGTGGTGCTCTGAACGCAGAGGGGAGAGGTGGACGTCCTCAGCTGCCTCCCTGAAGCCTGGAGTCAGCCCTCAGGGCTGGAGGTGGGTCTGGTGTCAGGCCGGCTGGGAGGGTCCCAGGGAGAGCAGCCTGATTCCTGCCACCCTCCCTGGAGAGCTGTGTCACCTGAGGGACCCCTCCTGGCTTCACTTTACCAGGCTCCTATATCCGTGTGGCATTTTCCAGAAGCTCAGGTGCTTCCTGGCTAGAGGAGACTCTCCCCATCTCTCTTCTGCTCTCCCCTCCCCTTGGAGGCCCCTGAGAAGGTGAGAGGCAGAGACCCCCCCCCCCCGCCCCGGCCAGGGAACCACCGTGGGCAGCCCACAAGGCTTTCCTGTGGCGACTTGGCCCTGTGCACGCTCATCTGTCCTGGATCCCATCTTTCACCCAGACCATTGTGCCCCTGGCATTTTGCAAGCAACATTCCCCAGAGTGACCGTCTGTCCCCTTCATTCACTGACTGACACCTGAGGTTTCCTTGAAACTGGGTAGAGGAAATGTGCCGGGCAGGAGTTCCAGTCCCCACGGAGCTTGTGTGTGGGTGACCACAGGGTGCTCCCTCACTGCCACACCAGGGCAGGCGCCCCGGGACCCCCTCAGCAGCACCCCCACCCAGGTGACCTGTGCCCTGCATATTGCTCAGATGATGCCCGCAGCGGAGCCGGCTGAGGAGTTGGCATGGCCTGGACAGTGTGGACTGGGCAGTGGGGGAAGGAGCCATCAGCGGCCCGGACGGGGGCTTTCACTGGGAGTTCAGATCCATGGCCTTCGGAAGCCCTTCCCTCCCTCAGAACAAAACACAGTCAGTGCCCAGGGGTTGGAGCCTCCCTGCCCTTTACACCTGGAGGCTGTTGAGGCTGCTCCCCTCTCGCTGAGTGGATATGAACTTGGGGTGCTGTTGAGGGACACCCCTCCTTTCTCCACCGGTCCCAGCTGTCTGTTCTGGGAGGTGCCTGGGGCATGGTGGAGTTTGTAATTGGGGAGAAAGAGTGAATTGGCTCACTCAGACGTGGCCATGGTTTGCCACACCCTGGGTGGAGTGGGTAGGAAGAGGCCACATTGGGTGCTGTCTGCCTCCCCCAGTGCTCTGTGGGGGTGTTCTCTCCCAATTCCACCGCTGCCAGAGCCCCAGGGTGGACATGTGGGCATGGTACATGACGGCCACCTGCCCTGCTCAGACTGGTCCTCATTCTGCCCAGCCTCCTCCTACCATGGATGTTTCTAGTAACCCTAGCTGAAGTGTTTGAAAGGGAATTTTGAGTGCTGTCACCCAGATCTGCATCTGCAGTGATGAGAGGGCTTCCCGGATGCCAAACCTGGAGCTCGGGGCACTGAGTGTCATTCTCCACGGTGACAAGAGGCTGCCGGTCTCCAAGTGAGGCATGGCAGTCACCCTGCCTTGGGGCCCATTACCCTCCAGGGTTGGGAGTTGGGAGAGTTGGGATGAAGGTTATTGATGCCTCCTAAGGAAGAGTGAAGTGGACACGTCGTCCCAGCTTGTCTTTGAAGCTCCCAGGTGCATCCTACAGAGCAGTTTGCTCTGGGCTGTGAGTCCCAGCTCAGCGGGCACCCTGGGGGCAGCAGCCAGTGGGGGCTTGAGCTCAAGCTGTGCCCCTTGATCTGAACCGAGCACTTGGGGTAATGAGGAGAGTTAACGCTGCCAGCAAGGGGCAGGCAGCAAACCCAGTGCCTGCCACTGCCTCAGACACACACCCTGTGTGCGGCTGAGCTTGGATGGACGCTGAGGTGCCGTGTGGGCCCAGTGGGTTACTGCTCTGACGTTGTCATTTCAGCCCTACTTCTGCCTGAGAACTGATGCAGAGGAAGAAGGTGGGTGGAGGCTTCTAGGCCCCTGCTTAGCCCTGCACATGTGCTCTGGATGGTTCTCTCTGCCAGCACTGTGGTTCCCAGAGACAGGGGCAGCTGTTGGAGGGAGGACTTACCAGCTGGCAACTGAGGGTGGTGCTGTGGGCTCACGCCAGAGCCGGCCTCCTGGGCCGCGAGGGAGGGGTGGGGAAAGGGAGCAGAAGAAACCCTCTCTCCTGCGGATGCTCCTGCTGGGCCAAGTCCACCACTGAGTCCCCTTGAGGTCCCAGCCTTCCTCAGTGGCAGAGAGGACAGTGGGAGACAGTAGCCAGGGGAGGTCCTGGAGACGGGGAGGGGAGCAATCGACGCGCAGGCCTGGCCTTGCCTGGTGGCCAGCTTCTCTTCTACGTGCAGTTCTGCCTCCCCTGTGTCTGGGGACAGCTTGGGACCTTTCCATAGCTGGGGAGGGCAGGTGCTCAGCTGCTGTTGGTTGGTTAGCCTGGCACTGAGGTGGTACCTGCAGCTGACGGGAAAGGCTTTATCTTTAGGACCTCTTGCCTCCTGTCCAGTAACTTTTCTGTGGCCTTCCTTAGAAGAAGGGCTGGACTGGGTGCCCTGATGGCTTTATGTCTGCCATCCAGACTTCTGACCTATACCGGGAGCCTTTTGTGAGTTGACAGGATTCAGCACCTACAGGTGGAAGACTGGTTCTGTGCTGGCACGGAGCTCACAGGGAGAGGCCCTACTCTGCCCTGGATTCTGTGACAGGGGATCCACTGGAGATGGGGCTTTGGGTCTGTGCTCTGACATAGGCTGATGGCCTCAGACCAGTGGCTTTTTCTTCTCAGACCTTGATCTTGTCCTCTGGGAAATGGGAAGATGAGGAAGATTGATTTTTCTCCACCTTGGTTTTGGGATGTGTTCTTTTCAGCTCTGGACTTGGCCTTTTGTTCCCCAGGTTGAATTCCTTTTCCCCTGGGCTTCTTGGTATACATCCCCAAATTCCTCCTGATTACTTTGTTTTGGGGGCTCTGTTTCCTTCCCAACATAATCACCAGTCTATAAGCACCACTACCACCAGCTCCACCATTCTCACATCACCGTCACCACCACCATTGCCACCAACATCATCACCAACATTGCCACACTTTGGCCATTATTGTCACCTAGCTCTTCCACCATCATTACCATTTACCCTAACCATCATGGTCCACCACTGCCATCCTATTACCATGACACCAGCCACCACTGCCACAATTCTGACCTCCCATCATTACCTCCCCAGCCATCAGCACCACCACATGCTCATCACAACCACACTCTTGTCACCTAACCCTAACCCAACCATGACACATCACAGTCACCACCACCTTCTATTTGGTAGTATTTCGGAGCTTCAAATGAGCTTCAAATATAAATTCTTTGTAGTGGACAAAAGGCAATATTATTTGATAACAAAGATTTTTATAACAAAGTGAGGTTCCACATAGGAAAATAAATGCTTACCACAAAGATAAATAGGGTGGTTTCTCACAAAAGAAAATAATTTGATAAGGATTTCTGTAAGTAGCCTATGGCGATTTCTCTTACCCAGGGACAGACCTGTGGGTACTCCTGAGAAGCAGGTAACCCTCCTCTGACAACCAGGTGTGCAAGAGACCCCTGCATAGCTTGTGCCAGCCTGTGCTGGGTGCTTTTCCTGGGTCTGGTGCTCTGTGCCCAGGATGGGATAGGCAGGAGCGTACAACGGCCCCTCCACCACAGCCCGGGAAGACCGCCTCTGGGAGGGCGAGGCAATTTCTCCTCCTTCCTGCTGTGGTCATGGAGCCCATCTGAAGCTTTTATTGAATGCCATTTTAACAGTTGAATGGGCTCTGCGGTGTTGATTTCGAGTAGCTGAACACTGTAGAGTTATTTGGTCTTGTAGACGCTGGGGTATTTTCTCTAAAGCTGCTTAGAGAGCTGTGGCTAAGTGCCGAGCAGAGCTCTGTGTGAGCTGCTCCAGCCCTGTCACCAGCAGCCTCCTGGCCTGGGGTCCTGGTGCTCCCTGCTTGGCTATGCTGAGGCCTCACAGTGCTCGGGTTTCCTGCACCCCTTCTGCACCACAGCCAGCAGGCTCCTCTGTTGCTTGGCTTCTCTGGCATCTGTACCCCTCCTCTTCTGCTAAAACAACCCTGGTTGTTTTCCCTATCAGTTTGGATCTCATGGGCTGGGCAGCCCCTCTTGCGTCCTGGCCCACCCAGGAGTAGGTTCCGTACCCAGCCAGGCTTGGCCACGTACTGGGCTCTCTAAGGTAATGGAAGGCCTGACCCATGTTTTCCCAATGAGCTTCAGTCTAAGACTTTTGCTAGAGTCATTTGGAAGAGAAAAATCTCTTTATTTTGATCCTGAAACTAGTGGAATGTGGCCTGCAGCATCAGAGACTCAAGGAGTGAGTCCGTCTGGGAATGGTGCCAGTGAGGGGCGGGTGGGGAGAGCTGAACAGCAGAGAGGGGAATCGAATCCTCAGGACATTGTTCGCGTGCCAGGGAGCAGCCAGCTCAGATCTGTCCCGGAATTGTCAGTTCCGGGAGCCAAAACATCCCCCAGCATGGTTGAGCAGGTTCCAGTTGTGTTCCTAGACGACTAAGAAGCGTCCTTAAGTCAGCCTGTGTCCCTCACCTGAAAACCATCACTGTCATTTGGAGGAAAGAGCCTCTAGGCATCCAGGGAACTATCCCTATGTTCCGAATTGGGTCAGCAGGGCTCTGCCAGGGACCATGAGGCCTGGTGTTCTTCTTCCACTGTTCCTCAGGGACCTGGGCTCCTGCCCAGCCTTGGTGACTCTTGGGGCACAGCTGGAGCGGGATGACGGTGACCAGGATGTTGGGTGAGGCCTGGCTCAGGGCGGCAGGGTCCGTGGCACCTGTGGTGGGTGGACAGCTGGGGCGTGATGGTGTGGAGGCCAAGGCAGGTACTGTGGCACCTGTAGTGGTGAGGACAGGGGGCACGTGGGGGACTGGGGGCCAGGGCAGGGTCCCTAGTTCATTTGCTTCCCAGCTTGCCTTTGGTTTGGCTTGTGAATCTAACACAGCCCAAGGACCCGAGGACCTTTTTCAAGCATAAGCTGTTTTTTCCCCCTACATTGATGATTTTCCATTGAAGTCTTTGTAGAGGTCCCAGGAAAGGAATCCTAAGCAGGAGCATGGCAGTTAGAGTATCTGAATGCATTTCTATGCTTCCTTGCCCATTATCTCCAAATATGCCAAGCTGAGCCCAACCCTCCTTTCCTAAGCTGTTAATTCTTGTAGATCCAGCAGATTCCAGTAGATCAGGGCCCCTTGCAGAGAGGAAGTCATCACAGGATACTAAATGGAATAGGGAACAGTTGGGAAGCCTGAAGACACACATTCCAGTCTGAGCTTACAAGAACAAGCAGGAAGTTCTTTCTGTTAAGTAGGGACACACTGCTGTGGTTGCAAGCTCCAGGACACACCTGTCCTGCCTGCCTCACTCAGGGCTGGCAGGAGTGTATGTGTTAACAGAAGAACCCGAAGCCTTCCCACCCCACTCAGCAGGTGGAGGGAGCCCGTGGTTCTCTGCATCCACACTCCCAGGATTCCCCGGCATCACCCTTTCCTGGGGTAGCATGCGCTACACCCCATGTTGCCCTGGCCTCCCTCCTCGTTGGACCAGGGTGGAGTCAGCCTCTGTAACGTGTGCCTAATCCTGAAAGAGTTGCGCTGTCAACATCGTCTGCTACTGCTCAGTTTGGGGGTCATACTCTGCCTCTGGGGGGTTTCTCTGACCTGGTGCGTGTTTCTGATATGTGGTATGGTTGGGGTATGAGATTCTGCAGCTTGTATCATGTTGAGGGTGTCTGAGGTTTTGTGGGGAGGAGGGGAGCGGGCTGCCTGATGTTGTATCCTAGGCTGTCACTCCAGGCGGTGTGACCTTGGGCACGTTATTTCATTTTTGTGCCTACTTTTTCATCTGTAAAATGGGCATAAGTATATTACATACTTTACAGGGCTGTTATGGGGATTAAAGTAGGTAATCCTTATAAGCCTCCTGCACATGCACTGCCTGACAGAATATTCACTTAATAAATGTTGATTTTGTTTGTTATCATTATGGTAGTTAATGTCAAGATACCTATCCTCATAATCTACCTCCATCTACGTTGGCTTAAAACAAAAATCTCATACAAGGATAGTGAGAGCACGTGAAAGTTTAATTCATTAATGAACGAATTAAAGGAAGTTAAAAGTAACTGGTTTGAAGAGCAATTCAGTGGGTTTACAAGTCAGTTGGGAAAGGTGTGCTGAGATGAGCTTGCTAAGGTAGATACGAAACCGGTTACTCACCTAGAGGCAATAAAATGGTGACCTCTGGGGTCACCTTCTCCACTGGACTATAAAACTAACCACTCTCTGGGTTCTGCAGGTAACACCACCAGCCTTACAGGGTTGCGGATGATCTGGGCTCTCAGCCATCAGGTGTTCTTAGTGAAACAGAGCTACGCCCCCCAAGACAGTCAGATGCTAAGGCAGGGTTGTTAGAGAACCTTCCAGCGCCGGGTTGGAAAGTAAGGGATCACTGTTTCCTTTATCTGAGCGTGGGATACATTTCTTATTAATAATGTGTATACGTTAAGTTCTTACTCATCATAAAGACACAGAGGAAAAGCCCCATAAAAGTCACTGATTTTGCTCCCTCCAAGTGGAGCCCATATCTTTGGGCTTCTGGGTTTGCTCTTACCTGGGAGAGAAGGGACAAGTTACTGGAAAGAATGGCTTCTGTGTTGGTGGGCATCCTGTGTGGGTTGCCCCGGGGCGAGTTAACACCCTTGGGTTCTGAAAAAGCCCTGGTTCTGGTGGGTCAGTGAGCAAGGACATCAGAGCCACAGGGGCTGGCCACCCCTCTGGGGACAGAGAGTCTCGGCAGTGACAGATGTGTTGTTCAACTTTCTTCTGTTCTGGGCAGTTTGCCAGCCAGGCCCTTTTGCAGCACCCCAAGACCACCTGAATACATTTTGGAGAATTTGGGCACATTTAACTGAGACACGGACAAAAATATCACACAATGTGAAAATTGCAGGTGAGGGCTCTGAGGACAGTATGTTGCCCAGAGATCCTGGAACTCCTGCCTCTGCTCCAGCCCAGCCCCACCCTGCAGAGCCTGCGGGGTGAGGCGCCGGCTTCCCTGCAAACCCTAGTCTCAGCTCTTAGCCTTCGAGTGGGGTGAGAAGTCACATCTGCCAGCGTCAGTGGGAGAGGAAGCCGGGTGCATCAAGAGCAATATTTACCCCAGATCTGCTCCCTGCTGGAGGCCGGGGTTCCCGCCCAACCCCACCCCTTCCTCAGCCTCTTCAGGCCTGTGCTTTGGGTGGGCTCAGCTGTTGAGCTAAGTACGTTCATTTCAAAAGAGACGTATGTTTATTATTGTCCTAAATGATAACATCAGAAATAGTTCTTTTCTAGAAATAGATAACTTGTAAAAAGAAAATTAATGAAGATAAAACAACATTTTTTTAAAAATCATAACTGCGGCAGATAACTGGCTCTTCCTCCCCCTCCTCTCCCTCCCTCATTCTCCCCTCCCCCCAACCTCCTCTTCTCTCTTTCATTAAGGACAGACCTTAACTATCTGCCCTGGTTAGAGACGGCTAAGACAGATGCTACCATTAAAACCCTGTTAGAAACGTAGCTTCCCCAGCCCCTTGAGCTCTCTCTGCATGCGATCCAGGGTGATTTAGAGAAAGTCTAGGTCCCTGAGTCCTCTCTGGACCTTTTATATCCCACACTTTGGGGACCTTTCCCCTGAGCCAACCCACAGCAAGGAGGGGAACGTTTCCTAAGTTCCCATTTCCCTGTCCCCCTTTCCTACCCACTGTGGCTTCTTCCCTGGGTCCCCTCCCTCTACTTTGGGACCATTTGGTTTTGGCCTATCTATATGTGGCTTTTTTCTTGGCGCTGGCTCTTTGGGGAGTGGGCTGTCTCTGGAGAGCTCCGAGACAGACATGTCACCTGCTACTGGCTCGTTAAGCTCCCTGTGTGCTGGTCCTTCTCTTGGGCGACTCCCCCACAGGCATTAACTCACTTGCAGCCTCCTGGCTGCCATCCCGCCTCTCTCTCCCTCTTTCCTGTCCCCATCCACAATTTGGAACATTTTCAGGTAAAAGCAAGACAATTTTCTAGTCCTCATTTTCCAGACTAGGAACTTGGTTTTCTGCAGCCATTTGCAACACGCAGAGATCATTATCCTTAATAACAAACGCCATCAGCAGCTCACCTCCCACCCCATGCCAGACTCCGAACCCAGGGGCTGCACTGGCTGTCTTGTTAGGCCATCATTAACCTGTCGGGGAGGCAGGGGTCCTATTTCATGCATAGGAAAACTGGGATTTGGGACAGTTACGGGTCCCTCATGAGGGAACACACCAGAATCAAAACCAGGCAGAATTTCAGACCTTTCTAAGAGGCTGTTTTCTTCCTACAGTGCTGGTGGTGGCTCCAGCTCTGTCCAGCACCAGAAACCGCAGTGCAGTGCAATAATATTTAGCTCCCCTGGCTCCGGTTCCTGTCACCAGAGGTGAGGTTCAGAGGTTGGCACTTCTAACAAGCTGCAAACATGTTCTGACAGAGGCCCTGGGTGCCGCTGAACCACACCATGCTCCCCGCTGCCAGGAACACACACGTGGCTGCTGCCTCTCTGTGGGCTGTGGCCACCTTATCTCTGCTTAGCTTTCTGAAATGTAGAATGAGCTTAGGAAATGTCTGGTTTCTAAATGAAATTTCTTGAAAAAATTTAGATTGACACAGAATAACATTTGACCGAGCCAATTCTTCCTACTTGGAAAAGGCTAGAAAATAAACTAGATTTCTAACAGTTTTAATCAAATTTTTCTGTATTCTGCGGTCCATATTCTAAGAGCCAAACCTTGCCAATTTTGCACATCTCCATCTCCACATCTCCATTGTTCTTTTTTGTTTGTTTGTTTTGTTTGAGACAGAGTCTCACTATGTTGCCCTTGGTAGAGTGCCTTGGCGTCACAGCTCACAGCAACCTCAAACTCTTGGGCTTAAGCAATTCTCTTGCCTCAGCCTCCCAGGTAGCTGGGACGACAGATGCCCTCCACAATGCCCGGCTACTATTTTTTGTTATAATTGTCACATTGTTTAGCAGGCGTAGGCTGAGTTCGAACCTGCCAGCCCCAGCGTATGTGACCAGCACCCTAACCACTGAGCTACGGGCACTGAGCCACCATTGGTGTTTTGAATGACAACCCTGGAGTCATTGAGAAAACCTTGATTATATTCAGAAGATTTTAGATCTGGGTGCAGTGGCTCATGCCTGTAATCCCAGCTACTCAGGAGGCTGATGTGGGAAGGTCACTTGGGCTCAGGAGCTCAAGACCAGCCTGGGCAACATAGTGAGACCCTATCTCTATATATTTAAAAAAATTGTGTTAGAAGAAGAAGACTTTATTTACTAAGGCCAAAGGAAGATTAAGTGCATTAAAAAAAGGAAGAAGACAATGGTTGTCTTTGCTTTTAATGACAAAAGCTTTGCACATCACTCCTGACTTGGTGCTGTGTATAAAAAGCTTCCCCAGCTGCTTAAGCTCTCTCTGTGAGGGACTGTGCCTGTCTGATGTATGAAAATCAGGGCAACTTGAGGAGGTGGTCAGTATAGGGAGGTGGTCAGCTCTGGAGGCTCTACTGTGTGTATTGTGTCACCAGGAACAAGTGTGTCTGTGTGCATTTTGGGTGGATGCACTTCTGTGTGTGCGTTGGATCCGTGACTGTGTGGGGTGTTGTCCACACTTGGTCTGTGTGTGCGTGGGGTCCGTGACTATGTGGGGTGTTGTCTGCACTTGGTCTGTGTGTGCGTGTGGTCCGTGACTGTGTGGGGTGTTGTCTGCACTTGGTCTGTGTGTGCGTGGGGTCTGTGACTATGTGGGGTGTTGTCTGCACTTGGTCTGTGTGCGTGTGGTCCGTGACTGTGTGGGGTCCGTGACTGTGTGGGGTGTTGTCCGCACTTGGTCTGTGTGTGCGTGTGGTCCGTGACTGTGTGGGGTGTTGTCCGCACTTGGTCTGTGTGTGCGTGTGGTCTGTGACTATGTGGGGTGTTGTCCACACTTGGTCTGTGTGTGCGTGTGGTCTGTGACTATGTGGGGTGTTGTCCACACTTGGTCTGTGTGTGCGTGTGGTCTGTGACTATGTGGGGTGTTGTCCACACTTGGTCTGTGTGTGCCTGTGGTCTGTGACTATGTGGGGTGTTGTCCACACTTGGTCTGTGTGTGCGTGGGGTCCGTGACTGTGTGGGGTATTGTCCGCACTTGGTCTGTGTGTGCGTGTGGTCTGTACTGTGTGGGGTGTGTGTCTGCACTTGGTCTGTGTGTGCATTTGCTTGTGCTGTGTTCGCGGCCCAGTGTGGGCTGGGTGTGTCTGGTGTTCCTGGTGTGAGTGTGGTGTTTGTACAGACTCATTGGTGCTAATAGGAAAGGCCTTACGTATGGGGATTCCAGCTGAACTGCCTCCCTCCAGTGCCTCTGCCTGTCCTGTTTTACAGATTCTCTGTCAGCTCCTTATACCTCTTCTGGAAACTTCCATGGCAACCGTGCACTTGGTTTGGTGAACCTGGTCATTGTACCTGACTGTCTTCACTCCTCCCAGAGGCCGTCACCTCCAGCCTCAGTCTCCTCAGTGGTTGCCTTTTCTGCTCAGGCCCTGCGCGTTTTTCCACGTGAGCAGTAGGCTCAACGCGGGGGTCCGGAGACCACTCTGGCCACTTGATCCTCTTCCTTCTTAATCAGCAGAGGTTCGTCCAGCAGGAAGTCTAACAGGCGGCACAGAGCTCTTCATTCATCCTTTATGATAACTAAGGAGTCACTAGATTAATTATGTTGACTTTCATTTTATTAAGTATGGCATTCTCTTTGATTTAAGAATATTTTTACTGTTCCAAGTGCTTTTAAGGAAGGACGTGGTAAGAGAAAAGCTACTCATAGCTGCAGTATATTTGGTTTCTTTTCATAAATTGTCTAGATTGCATTTTAAGGGAGTAGAAATTGAATGTAGTCTTTTCTTAAAAATTGCTGAGGTCAATTAGCTGCTAAAGTGTTTAATTACGGGAGGACTCAGGTCGACAATCAAGTAGCAGCTTCGTGAAGAAGCTCCTCAGCCCAGCTGTCTCTGATCTTTCTGTATTCCCCCCCAGTTGTGTTTCTTTCTTTTTTTTTTTTTTGTAGAGACAGAGTTTCACTTTATCGCCCTTGGTAGAGTGCCGTGGCGTCACACAGCTCACAGAAACCTCCAACTCCTGTGCTTAAGGCAATTCTCCTGCCTCAGCCTCCTGAGTAGCTGGGACTACAGGCACCCGCCACAATGCCCGGCTATTTTTTTGTTGCAGTTTGGCCGGGGCCAGGTTTGAACCCACCACCCTCGGTATATGGGGCCGGCGCCCTGCTCACTGAGCCACAGGCGCCGCCCCAGTTGTGTTTCTGAGGTGAGCAGCACCACGGTGCCGAGGGGTGACCCAGAACCTAGTGCAGGGGACCAACTTACCTCCTTCTCTGTCCCCAGGAGGGTGTCCTGGGCTGACCTTTAGAAGGATCACCACTGGTATCTTAGAAGTTTCTTCTTCCTAGTAGATTTTTTTTTTAGACAGAGTCTCACTCTGTCATCCTAGGTAGACTGCGGTGTCCCAGCTCACAGCACCTCAAACTCTTGGGCTCAAGCAAACCACCTGCCTCAGCCTCCCACAGTGCTAGGATTACAGGTGTGGGCCACGGCCTTCTTAGCAGTTTTTGATTCTAGTTGTCAAGTTGGTGAAGCAAAGTTTAAGGAGGCTGAATCATAGGAGAAACAGAAAAATCCTTACTGAAGTTCTCATGGAGTATTCAGAGATATGAAATCCAACTCTCATGGGAAGAGCAGTTCCCATTGAATTGTGGTCTGGCTGCACAAACCAATCTTTCTGAAACTAGAAACACCCTAGAAATCACCTCTCTTTGATGACATGTGACACATTTGTCACCACTTTTACTATGGCCTTAATATAGGGGGACGCAAACAGCAGCTGACAGCCCACAGCCCACATCTGTCCAAGGTGTAAATAAAGTTTTATTGCCACATGGTCACATGCATTACACACCGCCTGTGTCTGGGGCAGAGAGGTTCCCACACAGACCCTAGGTCTCAACTATTTACATATGGTCCTTTAAGAAAATGGGGATTGACATCTAGTTTTAACACATTGAACATGTAAAACAAAAGTCTTATTTAGACTTCTATTTTTTTCCTGGAAGAAAATGGGTGTATAGATGATTCAAACTTTTTTCCCTTTAGGAAACTTGGAGGAGACAAATCCAGTGCTCTGTGTGGGGCTGGACACGCTGGACGGCCACTTGTGAAAAGCATCACTTGTTGTCAGAGAGGAAAAGCCCCAGGTGGGTAAAGACCAACCCTCGTGGCCTTCATGTGTGGGAGAACACTCCCCTGGGATCATGGTTCCCAACGTTTCATGAGAGAGGTGGCTCTGGTTGGGGGAAGATTCCAAATGTCTTTGCTTTTAATGATGGGAGGTCATTTTGCCAGCGTTTACAGCCAGAGGCTGTGGTGACAGCAATGAAGGGAGGGTCCGGGCCTGGCCTGTCTGAGTCACATTCACTGCAATGCCTGAAAGTCAGTAGGAAAACGTTTTCCAAGACTGCACAGCACAGGATCTAGGTCGCGCAGCAGCATTTACGTTCTAAATGTGGACATAAACTTCTCGTTTTACACTGCAACCAAAATCGATAATGAAATAGTGCAGCCCTACATCAAATCCATTCTGAAAGGCTCTTGAAGCCCATCCAAGTTGCTGAAAGAGAGATGAAGAGAGTCTAGATATTTAGGTCAGTTAATTTTGCTACTTTTGGGAGAGTGGTGAGAGGGAGTCGGTACAAAGCTGGGGTGGGTTTGTCTGAATAATTCTGATCTCTTAAAACGGACACTTTTCCCCGCCCGGGAATGGGGCATCATGGAGGTCGGCTTCTTTTGCTCCTCTCTGGCAAAGTCCCAACCTTCCAAACTTAAAGAGGCAACTTGAATGATACTTATGTTGATTTTTGTTAAAAGATGTATGAAAGTTTGGTTGTCTGGCCTCAGAATTATCCATACAGAGCAGCATCTGACCGTTCTCCTCAATTGCTTGAATTATTCCTGTGTTCCTGGGGGCATGGTGACTTCACCTCTTAATCCCCTAGAATTGTTAAGTCAACCGCTCTGCCCGTCTCAGGGGGCTGCCCCTTTGAAGGAATGAAATGTTATGGTCTGAAGTTTAGGCCTTGCTGGGGGGCACGTGAAGAGGGACAAGAAGGGACCCCAGTGAGGACGAAGTCTGCAGGGTGACCTGCTAGAAATGGGGGAGGTTTCTAAGCAGATCTTAGTGTTTTCCTAATAATCTGCCCCCAGGAAGATCTGGGCTTCACAAATGCTGTGACAGGCTTGCAAGGGCTGGTCTGCACAGAAGTTTGGAGGATGTACGTCAAACAACTATTTTATTGATGAGTTGTGTAAAAACACTCAATGTTTTTCTGAAAAAAATGAATCTCAGGGTCTAGTCTCACATTTTTAACATTGTTTCCTCATTTGTAGCGTGGGTTCCAAGCACGCAGAGCAAATTACTGTCTACGTTGGGTGAATCTCCTACAGAGCCAGGTGCTGTGGGAGTGGCCAGTCCACAGGCAAACTCTCTGGGAAGGAATCACTTCTGAGAGAACCAAAGAAATGAGTGGGTGGGTGGGTAGATAGGTGGGTGGGTAGCTAGGTGATGAGTAAGTAGATGGGTAGATAGGTGGGTGGGTGGGTAGATAGGTGGATGTGTAAGTGGATGGGTAGATAGGTGGGTGGGTAGACAGGTGGATGGGTAGATAGGTGGGTGGATGGGAAGGTGAATGGATGGGTGGATGGATCTATCGAGTATGAACAGAAGGACAGGTAGATAAAAGGGGGAGAGATGGCTGGCTGGGTGCATGGGAAGATGGATGGGTGAGTGGGTGGATAGATAGAAAGAAGGAATAGCAATAACCAGATCACAGTTCCAGGCTGGGAGGTCCCCTCATTTCTCTTTTGCTAGGAGAGGTGCTTGCTGGGCGTGGGAGGCTCAGCTATTAGGCATTGGGAAGCGCTGGCCTCTTCTGAGGAGGGGCGTCCTGTTTTCTCTGCTTACCAGAGGCTCCCGCAGAGAACAGAGATGTTTGAATTAGACTCACTCATTTTCTCTTAAATTGTTGGTGTCCAACCCAATGAGCTTGGCATTTTTAGGAGTATTGCATGGTGCCAGCAGATATTTAGATGTCTGTCACTGTGAGAAGTTCGCTGAGGGGAGGCCAGGGACTTGGGTGGTTTTTGATTGTGGCAGACAAAAGAGAGGGTTAGAGGATGAGGTGCTTAGGCCTCTGGCATCGCTCCGGGGCTTCCCCGACAGAGAGTGTATGTGAGTAAGAGTGTGAATGTGTGTGTGCGTGTCTGTGTGTGTGAGAGCGTGTATGTCTGAATATGTGTCTATGTGAGAGTGTGCGTACATGTATGTGAACGTATGTCTGAGAGTGTACGTGTGTGAATGTGTGTGAGTGGCTGTGTGTGTCTGTGAAGTGTGAGAGTGTATGTCTGTATGTGTGAGTTTGTATGAATGTGAGTGTGTGTGCGTATGTGTGCGTGAGTGTGTCAGTGTGAGTGTGTAGGTATCTGTATGAGTGTGTGATGTGTGTGTGGGTGTGTCTGTGTGTGAGTGTGGGTGAATGTGTATGAGTGTGTGTGTGGTTGAGTGTGTCAGTGTGAGTGTGTAGGTGTCTGTATGAGTGTGTGATGTATGTGTGGGTGTGTCTGTGTATGAGTGTGTGAGTGAATGTGTATGAGTGTGTGTGGTTGAGTGTGTCTGTGTGTGTGTGAATGTGAGTGTGAGTGGCTATGTGAGAGTGTCTGTGAGTGTGTGTCTGTGTGTATGAATAAGTGTGTGAGTGTGAGTGAGAGTGTGAGGGAGTGTGAATGTACGGGTGCATGTGAGTGTGTATATATGTGAGTGTGAGTGAGTTGAGTCCACGGTGGATGGGGATAAGGGAATGTAAGGCCCAGAGGTCGGGGCTCTCATGACTCTGTAGGTGATTCCTCTGGGGAGGATCAGACCCCTCTGATGGCCATCCCTATCCCCCGCCCATCTCAGGCCATGCCCCCTCTCCGTGAAGAACGCAGGCTGCCCTCTCCACTGAGGACCCCACAGGGAGCCGGGGTCTTCTCTCCCTGCTGTGGGAGGCACCCTCCGCCCGTTCTTCTCTCCACGTGCAGAGCGCTGGGCCCCAGAGGAGTCTTCATCTAGCTGAACCCGGCGTGGAGGTCATCTCTGAGGCTCAGCTGGTGAGCAGCGTGCATTGTGCCAGGGCCCCGGCTCTTGGAAACCTCTGGTCATTTACACCCCACCATCTCCTTCCTTCCATCTGCCTGTGTCCTGTCAGCCGTTTCACAGCTGTGTCTGTATCTCCAGGAATAGGAAGATGCGTGGAGATGGCTTGGTCTCGGAGGGGCAGCCAGGAGCCACGCCTGGCCGGGTGGCCCCTGAGTGGATGTGCAGGGGCTCAGCGAGGATGCGGATCACCCTGGGGAGTGTGAGCTGGGACTCCCTAGAGGTGTGAGGCACAGGGGCTGCTCACACGTGTTTCTGGTAGACTATGAATATTGGACATAAATCCAGACTGTGTTGCCATCCCGGGGTCAGCTTGTCCCTGGCCCTGGGGCTGGGAGATGCTCCCTTTTGCCTGCCGCTGCCACCAGCCAGGCTGGCCACGTAGTTGTCTGAGATTTCTGGCTCCTTCCACCACTCTGACTTTGGATGAAAGCCCCACTGCAGGATGGGATTTGACACCCTTTACAGCATGTTGGGTTCAGAGCTGGAGGTTGACCTTTGATAGGGGACACTGGACCACCTGGACAGGTGACACCTCCAGCTGCCTCCTTAGCAGGGAATCCCTGCGAGCTCAGTTACTCCTCGAGCTAAAGCGCCAGCAGGGCTGCGGGGCTGGGGGTGCTGCCCCACTCCACCCTGCCCCTCCTTTTCCTCCTTGGCTGGCTGTCCCTTTCCTTCCATCCTGGCTAGCCAGGGTTTGTACCTCCAGGCTGAAGCCTTAGGCACTTTAATCCTCATCTCATGCTTGGTTTTCTAGAAAACCTGACGAAGACCAGTTATTTTTATCTGGGTGAAGAGGGTTTTGCTTTGTTCTGGTTTCGTCTGGCACTTGCTCACGCAGAATACCACTCGGGCTCACAGCAGAGCAGCAAGGGAAATGGAAGATAAGCTACCGGGTGTGTCTTGCGGTCTTTCTGCTGGTGAGGAGCAGAGTCCTCAGAGTCCTCAGAGTGCTGGAGGATGGATCGGGAAGACAGGGGCTGCATTCCCCAGGACCGGCTGAAGAGCAGAGGAGCTATCTGTGTGTGTGAGCACATGTGAGCAGATGCCTGTGCTTGCATGCGGGAATGTGCATGGTCATAGGCACAAGTGTGTGCACACACGTGCTTGTGCATGGACGCCCATATGCACTCACATGTGCACATGTGTACATGCACGCACATGAGTTTGAGTCCCGTGTATGTGTGTGTGCACAAGACCAAGCCCACACCATGGCCTGCTGGCGTGCGGAGGGTGCTTGCAAACCCTGCATTTTTAGCAGTCTTGGCCTCCTGTGGGGTTCTGGAGTGGCACCAGCCCCTCATCTTTGCCCAGCTTGGCCCCCACATGGGCAGGACGTGTCAGGCTCCCGGAGGGCCACCTCCTTGTCACGTCCCTCTGCTGTGCTCACTCAGCTTTCCGTGATGTATTCTCTTTCGTGGTGAGGACTCTCTCCTCCCGCTTAGCTTTAATTAGATTCCATAAAACATCTCCTGCCGTGAGTTCTGGTTCAGTAATTACTATATCTTTCAGGTTCAAAGAAACCTGAATCTTTCCTTTTAGTAATTTAACAGAACATTTCGCGCTGTAAGGGCTGAATTCCCTCCTGATTCTTCAGTCTTCTCCAAAGCAACTCTGAGAGGTATTGTTTTTGTTACTGGAAAAGGCCAATTTTCCTCTCCTTTTTCTCTCCGATGTCAATTCGGATGCTGCGTGGGACCCTGGCAGAAATCTCCATCATCTGTGCCCAAGGCCGTGTCCTAAAACCCAGTGGGACGAACTTTTGGAAACTTCCCCCCTGCACCTGTCAGCCTGGGGCAGGTCTCTGTCGCTCTCCACATCATTAAGAATCTGCCCCTTCTTCCCTTCAATAGCTGCTCTACCCACCTGTGTTGGGGGCTGCTCAGTGGCAGTGGTGGGAGAACGTGCAGCCACCCTTCCTGGGGTGGAGTGGCCAGGATTGGGCCTCTCGGGCCCCACCCCACTCCCCATTGCTGTGGCCATCACTGCCACTGGCCTGGATGTTGCCACAGCCTCCAAACTGTCCCTCTGCCTGGTTCTTCCAATCAGTTTCCTGCATGGTGGCAAGATCACCTTTTGGAGGTGTTCAGGGGACCCTGCCACTGCTCTGCCTCTCGGCTTGTGGTGGTCCCCTTGCTCTGGGGATGAAGCTCAGCTCCTTCCTGGGCCTGCCTGGCCCTGCCCCCTGCCAGCCCATCCTCGCCCCTTCCCTGCACCACCTGGACGGAGGTGGGGCTGCTTCTTTTTGATCTGGGGGCCCACTCCCCCAGAAGCTCCTCTTGGGGCTTTTCCAGTGTATGTGAGGGCGTTTGCACAGGACCCCTGCTCACAGGGTGAGGGTGAGACTTATCTTAGGGTTTGGAGAGAGATGGAGCAAACTTTCTAACCCTTCCTAGGGGTCTCCCCTGGGTTTGCCTTTGCCCGGGTTGGGGGGCCCTCCGATGTCTGCTCTGGGGACATTTCTGTCAGCCCAGCCTCTGTAGGAGTGGGAGGAGGGCTCTGCTGTCCCCACTTGCCCCTTTGTCTCATTTCCAGGTGGCTCAGAGCTCAGCCAGGGAAAGGGGGCATCCTATTTTGGTTCCCCTCTCAAAAACCCAAAAGAGTCCTCAGTGTCTGCAGTGGTTTCCCTGCCTGGTCACTCCTGCTCCCGCCATGACCCTCCCAGCCACTGTTGAAATCACAGGTGCTCCTGTCACCTCCGCATAACACCATGTCCTTTCCCTTCGGGGCCATTATCACAATCTGCACCCAGATTGACAAGTGTACCCAGGTGCTTTGTTCTTCCCCACTGGGCCACGAGCTCCATGCAAACACGGTTAATGTCTCCCTCCCACCTCACTCGTGGTGGGTGCAGCACCTAGCAGAGTCAGCACCAACCAGGTGGGCTGGACCCACAGACAGAATCCCATGCACCACATGCATTCTGCAGAGCAGGTGAGAGAGGCAGTGGGGGAAAGAGGGACACAGCTGGTGACCCCACTCTGGTCACTGTCTCTGGGCTTCCGTCTCCTGACCTATGAAATGGGACCCTAATAATGGGGCATTAACCAGGGGGGCTTCAGCTGGTAAGAGATCAGCGTGACCCATGTGCTTGGAGAACTGCTGCTGGGAGCATGTTGGTTCCGTTGGTCAGATGCAGAGATCAGAGTCACCTGGTGCAGGTGTGACCTGCAGTGATGTACCCTTATTAAAGCTGTACAGCCACATCCTACTGACTGGACCATTCTGTGATGGTTGACAGGCCCCTGGACCCATGGCTTGGTGCTTTCTAGTCCCACCCTAGAGGTCCTACAGGGGGACCAGAGGTGGAATGAGTGAGTGAACCCCAGCCAAGTCAGATGGACCAGGGGGTGCAGGATGCCCCTGTTGTGCCCCTGCAGTTGGCTGCTGTTTGGTTTGTTCTGGAGGATAAATGGGCTCGATTCTCATGGTCCTGTACGGAAGCAGCGGTGGTGGTCTGAGGCAGGGGCAGTCTGGTGCTTCCCTTCTCTAGGGCAGGTCCGGGTGCGGGGAGGCAGGGGTGGGCTCCTTCCATGGGGCAGAGCCGGAGTGGAGGCAGCTGCAACCGTTTGCTTCCACACGGATCATCTGTCTCTTCCCAAGACCCCGAGCTTCACTGTGCCTAGAACGGGCACATCCCAAGGCTCAACAGGTGTAATCACATGTTTGGATGGGAGCGCAGCTCTCCTGGCTTTGCGGACCTCGCGGCTCCTTGACAGTCTTTAGAGCACTCATTGTGGCCTCTCGTCAGGCCCCGGGCCTCTGCCACTCTGCTGCTGACTTGTCCAGCTCGTTCGCTCACTGCTGCCAGTGCGCGTGAGAGCTGCACTGACTCAGCAGGCCCCGGGTGTTCCAAGAAAAGGTCCAGCCCTTTCCTGGCACCTGGGAGGTGACCTCTGGGACTCTGGAATGTCCTGCCTGGTAAGAGTGTGTTTATTACCTGGGGCCCTTGGGCCACACTGGACTAACAGTATGATGTGGGTGGGGCTAAAGTGGGCCACCCCAGCAGGCGCCATGCCTGGTGATCAATTCCCACTCAAAACGCTGGACACTAAGGCTTGGTTGGGGTTCCCTGGCTGGCAACACTCCACGCCTGTTGGAAGAAGCAAGCCCTGTGCGCATGGCTCCACGGGGGCTGGCCAGTTGGGGCCTGTACTTAGTCTCTCCTGGCTCTGCCCTAAGGGCCCGTCTGCCGTGCTGGGTCTAGTCTGCAATAAACCATGACTCTGAGTATGACGGCTCCTCTGAGCGCGTGGGTCCTCCCAGCAAGTCACTGAATTTGAGGGTGGTCTTGGGGACCTCTGGATGCAATGTGCCTCTGGAGGGTTTTATAACTTTTTTTTTTTTTTTTTTTTGTAGAGACGGAGTCTCACTTTATGGCCCTCGGTAGAGTGCCGTGGCCTCACACAGCTCACAGCAATCTCCAACTCCTGGGCTTAAGTGATTCTCTTGCCTCAGCCTCCCAAGTAGGGTTTTATAACTTTTAATTTTGATGTAATTTCAAGTCTGTATCAAAGCTGTAAGACTAATATAAAATACAAGGAATTCTGTGTTCTCTGCAGCTAAATTCAACCATTGCTCACACTGTCCAATTTGCCTTGCCACCCCCACCCCGAGCTTGCTCTCTCTCTCTCTCTGTTTCCATCCCTACACTTGTAGTAGTGCTGTTTGCACTTGTGGTTTTCCTTGTCAGGGACCGAGTCCGACATTGTGCACGGCATCTGGTCCTCCTCTCTCCAGTCTCTCATCTAGTGATGTCTTCTGAATTTGCCCAGAGTCTCTCTAGTCTCCTCAGTCTGGACCCAGCCTTTCTCTGGGATTTTTGGCTTTGGCATTTTTAGAAGCGAGTACGTAGTTAAGTCGTGATGTCCCTTGACTTGAGTTTCCCATGGTCCCTCGTGTTCAGACGTGCGTGTTGGCAGGAGGCCGCTGACGTGGTTCTTGTCCCCCTTGGCACCCCATGTCGCGAGGTGCCTCATGCTGCTGGTCTCATTGCTGGGGACAGTCTTAGCCTGTGTTGCTGTAAGGGACCCCTGAGGCTGGGTAGCTTATAAAGAGAAGAGGTTGCTTCGGCTCATGGTTCTGCAGGCTGCACACTTCTCGTAAGGACTGTGGTAAGAAGCACCTGCTTCTGGGGAGGGCCTCAGGCTGCTCTGCTCTGGTGGAGGAGAAGGGCAGCCGTGTGCTGAGATCGCCTGGCAAGAGAGGGGTGGAGGAGGGGCAGGGCTCTTTCTAACAACCAGCTCTGGAGGGGACCAGCAAAGCAGGAGCTCTCTCGCACTGCCCTTCATGAGGAACCCGCCCTTGGCCCAAGCCTCCAGCTGGGCCCCACCTCCAATCCTGGGGATCAGATTCCATCATGAGATTTGGGGTGGCCAAGCTTCCAGACCATAGCAGGGATGCTAACTTGGTCACTTGGTTAAAGTGGCATCCACCAGGTTTCTTTACGTACTATAAATAACAGTTTCCCTTCTATAATTAGCAGGTAACTCGTGCAGTGACTCATGAGATGGTAAATGTTTACTCCTAAGCAGCCTTTGCCCACTAGCTCTGGTGCAGGTTGGTGATTTCCTGGCTCCAGCGTTCTGGCTGCCCTTGTTAGCAGCTCTTGCCACCAGGAAGGCCTCTCTTCTCCTCTCTTTCCTTTATTAAATTTATCATATTAGTATTTATTACATTCGTTTATTTCACCGATTAAATTATAAAATATAATAGTATATAGTATATTAATATTAATAACATCAGTATTATAATCATTTGTCATATTCATATTGTATATGTATGGACTCGTGGTTTACTGGTCCTGATGGACTATAATCTGTTATTATCATTATTTATTTTTCTGCTCTAGTTGTCCCAGGTTTGGCTCCTGGGCATCCTTTGAGCTGGTGCCAGGCCTTCTGATGGCTCCATGTCACTCTGTGTGTGTGGGGGGGTCTTTTTTTCCACCTTGCCTGACTGTTGGCTTTTCTCTGTCCTGGTGGGACTTTCTCCTTTGGGTCCTGAGATACTAAGGCGCCGGAGCCTGGGCCATCTCACTGTAGGACCTTCAAGGACTTCTCGCGTTACTGGAGATGGATGGTTGTAGCCTTTGGAGGGGTACGTGTGTGCGTGTGTGTGAAATCTAAGCTATGTATTTCCTCTTTTCAGGGTTAGGGCATGATCAGGTGGAACACCATTCCTCACTGACTAAGTTGCCTAATGAGATGGGTGGGGTGTAAGCATCCTGGTGGCCACAGTGCACTAATGCCTGACCTAACCTTTCTTCACAGAGCAAGAAGCTTGTCAAATATGAATCTAGGTCTGCAGAGCGTCTCCACCACAGCAGGCACAGAACAGAGCTTCCTTCCCTGTCTTCTCTCTTGTTCCAGCGCCGAGGACTCCTGTTACGTTTTCTGCAGGCTTGCAGAGTCTCCTGCTGGCAGAAACTCAGCAGACATTTGTTAATCCTTTGTTTCCTTTCCAAGCAGCATCTGTGTATCTGTGTACATGTACATGTATGAAGGTGCCTGTGTGCACATGTACACACCGGCACATGTGCACGTCTGTGTATGCCAGTAAGCACGTAGGAGGCTGCATGAAGGAATAGCTGGTCTATTGGCAACAGGGGTCACACCCCGGCCCTCTGCAGAGCCCTCCTGGTGCTCTCCCGCAACCTGCAGGAGCTGTGTTGTATCAGGGCTAAAAAAGAAGCTAATCCTTTCTGTGCAGGAAGCACCAAGAATAAGCACAGATACGTCTAAGAGGATGCCCTTGGAGAAAAGCACATTTTACAAGCAATGGAAACTTTCTAGCCAAGCTGAGAGAAACTGGCCATTGCCCACCTTCCATTCCCTTCATATGAGAGTGAGCTCCCCATCCTCGGGGGCATTCAACTCCTTCCTACTCTGAGGGAGGATGGTCCCTGCAGACACTATCATGATCCTGGGAGAAGGGGGCTGGCAGAGTTTGCCTTGGTACCCCGACCCAGTTCAGCACTCCAGTCCTCTCCCGGGGATCCCAAGGAAGGCTTCTGATGGTACTTCTCACTAAAGTGGAAATGACTGATGAGACTTAAACTGTGTCTCTTTCCAAAGCTGCTACATTTTTCTTTCCTTTTAATGTTTACTGAGTCATTCCATGTGCCAGCCTCAAGGTCAGATCCCTTTTGTGACTTCGATTACATGTTTATAATATCCTTGGGGATGTGTGTGTGTGTCCCATCCCTCCATTAGCAAGACAGGTGAAGATCAGAAAGGTCAGTGATGTCTTCTGAGTTTTCCCAGAGGACACTGCCACTCTAATTTCTACCCCAGCCTTGCCTGAAGGTGTGGTTGGTTCTCCCCTGAGTTCTAGCCAAGGACTTCCAGCCGTGGCAAACCCTCCCTCCTTCCCTCCCTCTCTTCCTCCTTGCTTCTCTACCTGACCCCCCTCCCAGTGTCCTTCCTGACATTTGTCAGACATTCTTGGAGCACCAAATGTGTACCATAGGTTGGGATTCAGCAGCAACACCCATCCCTGCCCTCCGGGGGCTGGCAGTACGCAGACAGAAAACAAAAGACTTCCCACGGGCAGTCTATGAAAATTAGGTCAACTTGAGGGGGCGGTCAGCTGCAGAGGTCCTCCTGTACTTCACACTAGTTACCTTCTGCCTCCCCCAGGCAGAGCGTAAGCACTCTGAAGGCGGGCGTTCTGACTGCTTCTTCATGGCCAGACAGGTGGGAGGGACTGGCCAGTGCTGGGGTTGGGTGGGGCTGCCTGACTTGGTTCACGGGGTGCCCAGGGGGCTATTGCCTGCTCACTTGGGAGGCCACAGCACAGCTGCCTGCAGCAGGGGCCCTGGGCACAGCTGCTCACAGGTGCTAATGTCATTCATCCCCCAGAAATGTCCACTGGCTTGTGCTGCTTCCTCAGTGAGCTGCACAAAGCCTGGTCCCTGCATGGTTACTAGTTTGAGATGAGGTAAGTACAGAAATTGAGAGCAAGCATTTAGGAAGCTTTGTAGCAATTTTCTGGGTAATTTTATGTCTGTTGAATCTAATAAAAATTTTTTGGCTTGTATTATGTATCCTTTTTTATTTCATTTTTCTAGTCATTCATTTTTTATTGTATTTTACAAAAGTACTGGTTTGCGACAAATTGGAAATAAAAAAAATGTGTCCATAAGCACAGATAGCTTGATAAGCCTTGCTTTGAGAACTATCCCATTTACATTGGACAGCATTTAGGGAACACTTGTGGCCCTAGACAGTGGCCAAACCAGCATGATGTTAGGGACCAGGCAAAAGGGTTGAGTGGGGTGGAGGGGGCACAGGTCACGAGCAACTGCTGGGATCCGGCCCCTTGGCACTTGGAGGGAAGGGAAGGTGTGGTTTCAAGTTTTCCAATGTTTGAAAGGCTGCCCTGGGATGAGGGGTTGACCAATTCTGTGTCTTCCATGGGTAGGATTAGAATTTTGTCTCCAGCAGATACTTTGAAATATTCACTGAATGAGAGCATGAATTAATAAATAACAAATAATGTTTCATCCATGCATTCATTTATGCCTCTGTCCCTCCATTTTTCTGTCCACCCATCTGTGCAGCTATTTACCCATCCATCCCTACATCCATCTATTCATGAGTCCTCCATCCAACTGTCTATTCATTCATTCATCTATCATCCATCCTCCCACCTGCGAGTCCATCCATCCATTTGTCTGTCCATCCATCCATTCATCTATTCATGAGTTCTCCATAACTGTCTATCCATTTGTCCATTTATCCATCCATTCTCCCACCCATGAATCCATCTATCTATCCATCCAACCACTCATCCGACCATCCATCTATCCATCCACTCATCCGTCCATCCATCTATCCATCCATCCGTCCATCCATCCACTCATCCATTCATCCATCCATCCAGTCATCCGTCCATCCATCTATCCATCCACCCCAGTTGTCCATTCATTCATCCATCTGTCCATCCACTCATCCATCCATCCACTCATCCGTCCATCCATCTATCCATCCACCCCAGTTGTCCATTCATTCATCCATCTGTTCATCCATCCATCCATCCACTCATCCATCCATCCATCTATCCATCCACCCCAGTTGTCCATTCATTCATCCATCTGTCCATCCACTCATCCATCCATCCACTCATCTGTCCATCCATCTATCCATCCACCCCAGTTGTCCATTCATCCATCCATCCATCTGTCCATCTATCCCTCTACCCAGCTATCCATTCATCCATCTGTCCATCCATCTATCCATCCATCCATCCATCTACTCAGCTGTCTATTCATCCATCCATTCATCCACACATCAATCTGTCCATCTATCCACCCACCCATCTACCTATCCATCCATCCATCCTTTCGTCTGTCCATCCATCTGTCCATCTATCCCTCTGTCCAGCTATCCATTCTTCCATCTGTCCATCCATCTACTCAGTTGTCTATTCATTCATCCACCCATCTATCTGTCCATCCATCACATGTTTATTAAGCACCGATTAGATCTATTTTGGGCCAAATGCTATTGCAGGTGCTGAGGTTGCAGCAATGGATGAAGCAAACCAGTCCCTACCCCCACGATGCAGGGCAGGAAGATGGCCAAGAGAGCCATTCACTACAATTGCACACTGGGATAAATTCCATGAAAGAGAAAGGGAATAATGGATGGCAGGTTGATTTCAGGTTGGATGGCTGAGAAGTCAATCAAGGAGTTGACATTGACCCTGGGACCTAGCATGAGAGGGAGCCAGCCTTGTAGGAGTCAGGGAAGAGCACGTTTGTGGAAGAGGCAGGGGAAGAGGAGCTTGGCATGTTGGCAGAGCAAGGTGATGGGTGGGTGAGCCAGACTTCATCAGGCCTGTAAAGCACAGTGAGAGCCAGGGACTTTATTCTGTATGCAAAGGGAAGCCCTGGGGGTTAAGCCCAAGGAGTGATGTGATCTTACCTGGACAGAAATACTTTTATCTTTGGATGGAGGAGAGTTGTCTGGTAATACAGTGAGCTCCCTGCCCCCAGAGGTGTCTACGTGAGATGCAGTGAGTGCTGGTTAGGCACACGCTTACCCTAAAGGCCCTAGGTTCTCTCCTGCTGCTGATACCCCATGCTAGAAAGCCGGCCTGGGCTCACAAGGCAGTGTGCATGTAGGTGGAGCAGGTGAGTGGTGCTGGCCGGGTGTGCCTGCCCAGGCATAGCGGAGGCTGGGGCAAATTGGTCCCCTGCTGGTGCCCCGTAGAGGGTAGGTTTGTTTCAAAAAATCTCCAGCTTGCTCAAGGGAACCCAGAGGTTGGGATTTTATATATGATCTCCTGATTTTTGAATGTGGCCTGAAATGAAAACATACCAAGTAATCTCTGGGGGTCTGAAGCCAGCTTATCCTTGGATCCGGGCTGCCAGTCTCCACCTCTGTCCCTGAGTAGCACCAGCCATTCTGAGTGTTTGCTGCTGGGTCCCGGCTGCTGCCACACTGTCTTCCAGAGGCCCAGCATCAGAGCGCAGCCCCTCACTAGAGAAAGGTTTGGCTGACCTTCCAGAGGCTCCTTCCTATGTGCTCCGGGTGTCTCCTGCTCTGACTCAAGCCCAGCCCAGTGAGGAGAGAGAAGTGGCCTTGGGGGTGCCACAGGCACAGGGAGCTGGGGTCCTCCCCAGGAGCATAGAATCCAGCAGGATTTAAGGTTATACTGCCCCAGAGGGTGGGCAGGCTGGGGAGTGGACAAGGGGAAGGGCAGACTGTGTTTTTAATTTTGGTATTTTTTGCATGTTCATCGTTGCACATTAGGAGACAGACGCAGGTGAAGGGAAAGCCTGCCTGTAAACCCAGCATCTTTAGGAAGTGCTGGTAGACATTTTGAGGGGTGGTGGAGTGGTTTTAGAGCACAGCTGCCAGGGCTATGCCATACTCCCAGCAGACATGGGGTCAAGGCCCACCTCCTCAGGCCACTCCACATGGAGTGGAACCAGCTGTCACCCACAGAGCATGGTGGGGGTTGTGTGCAATTTCCAGGGTTGGTTCATCAAAAGTTGTGGGGTGTCCCCTAGTTAGCTGGACACTGGCTGTTGGAGGCCTGAGCAACCAGGTAAGAACCCCCTGCTGCCTGGCCTGTGAGTGAAGACATCACCAGGGTGGGGAATCCCCCGGCACCCTTCCCGTCTTGGGTATTTGTGTCACCACTGGCCTAGTCCATAGCAGAGTGAAGTCCTGTTGGGCGTCGTGGTCTGGGCTGGGGGCTCTGCAGCCCGAGAAACCTGAGCAGCGCATTGTTCCGATTATGACGTCCAGCCTCTCTTTCCTGACTGGCTTTTTCTCCTTATTATTTCATGAGCATCTTTTCATGTCATTAAATGTTTTTCTACAACAACTACTCTAACGGCCATGCGGCATCCTCTAGTCCAGATGTGTTGTGATTTATGTGACCAATGCGTCAGGCTCGAATTCGTGAGTAACCAATCTCTCATGATCCTGCCTCCCTCTCACCACTTTGCCTGGGGTCTGACACCCTCCACTGTCACTGCCATCACCCTGTGTACACCTTGCTGCCCCTCCTGGGCCCCAGCACCCACACTGCCCCCTCTCTGCCCCTGCCCAGCCTTTGCCCTTTGGGGTCTGCCACCAGGGCAGCCCCACACGGGTGTCCTCCTCCTGCTCAGCTCTGACGACTCACACCAGGCGGCCTGGGCCTCTTCTGCTCTCTAGCCCTGCAGATGCCCACCTGGCTTTGTCCTGACTTAGGATTTTTGGACTGAACTGTTAAGGAAGGGATGAAGATGTGGAAGATCAGGGGTCTTCTCAGTCCTGTGTATGATGCTAGAAGTTGTATTCCAGGCCAACTATTAGCCTCATACTACTGGAGGCCTTTTTCTTTCTTTGCAATTGTCCTGTAAGTACGGTAGAACCTCCATAGTAGACCACCGCCCTACACTGACCACCTCCTTAAGTTGATCTAATTTTCATAGACAGGACACACAGCACACATATTAGTACAGCAGGCCTAGTTCCTTATGTTGACCACTTCCGTGTATTCACCAGTATGTTACACTCCCTTGTGTAGTCACCTACAGAGGGTCGCAGGCATCCTCAAACTTTTTTTTTTTTTGGCCGGGGCTGGATTTGAACCCGCCACCTCCGGCATATGGGACCGGCGCCCTACTCCTTGAGCCACAGGCGCCGCCCCATCCTCAAACTTTTTAAACAGGGGGCCAGTTCACTGTCCCTCAGGCTGTTGGAGGGCCGGACTATAGTTTAAAGAAAAAACTATGAACAAATTCCTATGCACACTACACATATCTTATTTTGAAGTAAAAAAACAAAACGGGAACAATTACAATCACACGGCCTCATGTGGCCCGCAGGCCGTAGTTTGAGGACCCTTGTCATTCTACTGTGTGTAAATGTGAGTCCTGGAAAATAACCACTTACTCAAGCCCCTGACTATCCAAGGCAGTGTTTTTCAACCTTTTTCATCTCATGGCACACATGAACCCATAGTTAAACTTCCACAGCACATTTAGGCAAGACATGATTGCAAGAGGGACTTGCCTAGCAATTGCAATCAGTGTAACCCTCAATGAATCCCCAACAATAAAAATAAATAAATAAATAAATAAAAATTACGTTGATTAAAAAAAGAGTAAAAAAAGAACATACTGTGTTTTGAACTTCTTTAGAAAATTAATGATCTTTAAAAATTTTTGCAGCATACCCAAGACCCTCTCATGGAGCCCCAGTGCTCTGCGGCTCACCAGTTGAAAATCACTGGTCTAAGGAGCTCTTTTGAAGAATGTCCAGCACCTGCCTCGCGATGCCTTGGCTCTGTGTGTCCTGGCTATACCTGAGTTACATACAATTCTTGCCCTTCCTGCAGTATAATTTTATCAGCCTCAGTAAGCATCTCAGACAATCCTGACTGAGTTTCTTTCCAGGTAACTCACCTTCTGCAACCGATCCTTTGTAGATTATAATAAAATAATTGAGGAGAGTCCCCAGGACTGTAATTTGGAGGACCAGAGAATCCAAGTCTGCAGGTGCTTGGGTTGTTTCTGAAAATGAATTTCGAAGGTGGATATCTGGCATTCGAAATGTCGGGGGCGGACCCTTTGTGGCGCCCCGTCCCTCTCGACTTGCCCTCCCCAGAGCAGATTTCCCCAGGAGGCTGGATTTGCCTTGTCGAGATTTCCAGTGGTCAGGCCACAGAGTGAATATGGGGGTGAAGGTTGCTGGTGGCTTTGCAAGTTTCATGCCAGAGGTGTGGACTGTATTTGAAGCTTTTTAAGCTTGGTCTCAACCTCATCTTCATTAAGCCAAAAAAAATAAAAAAAAAAAGGCGGTGCCTGTGGCTCAAGGAGTAGGGCGCCGGTCCCATATGCCGGAGGTGGCAGGTTCAAACCCAGCCCCGGCCAAAAACCACACACACACACACACACACACAAAATTAAAAAACAGGCCTGGCAGGGTGGGGAGGGTGCTGGTGTGCTAAGTGGTCACTCTGCGGCCTCGTCTTGGCTGGGGGCCCAGCAGCCGGGCTCATGTGCAGCTTTCCTCAGGCAGGGAGTTGAGGAGTGGGTAGTTCCAAGCAACTCAATTCATTTCTGCTGATGCCGGGAGTTGTGATTGATGAGAACACTCTGTAAAGTTCACCTGATTTTGCTCTTAAGATTCAAGGACTGGGGAGGAGGAGGGGGCAGGAACAGAGACTCAACTGCCGAGAGGAGAGGGTGCCGTTTCCCTGTGCCCCGGGCCTCCAGGGGTCCAGCCAGCGCTGCCTGGGAGCTGTGCCCGGCCCCCCCGCACCCCCCAGGCCCTGCTCATGCTCCGTCCTCCAGGAAGCCAGTCTCTATCCTTCCCTTCCCAGGAGCGACTGAGTCCAGGTGAGCTGAGACCTGCGGCTGGGAACTAGATTGCTGGTTGCTTTGTGAGTTGCAAGCCAGAGGTGGGGACACTCGGTCCTGTCACCACTGTGCTCTGCTCTGTTGTCCCTGCTCCATGTTTGGTGACTCCGAGGTCCAGGCTAGGTCACAGAGGTAGGAGACTGGACTGGTGGCCAGCAGGACTCAGGTACCTACAGAAGATATTGCTGGCAGGGACCTGCTTGAGGTGGGGCCGAGTGGGGCCCCTTTCTGGGCTGTGCTGTCCTGGCTTGCCCTCACCCAAGGAGCAGCCCTTTCACAAAGGAAGGGGCTGTGCTGGCCCTCTGGGGGCTCCCATCAAGTCCTCTCACATCCACAGGCGGCCGAGGATGGAGCTCTGAGGAACATTTTCTTTGGAAGGAGAGAAGAGTTTCACCCTATGTCCCAGGGACTTCATACCTCCTCTGAAGCTCTGGCCTTAGGGTGGCCCTAGGAGGGAGTTGGTTGGCAGCCTGGACTTTGGAGTCATGGAGCCCCGTGTGCTAGCGATGTGGTGCTGAGCAGGCTATGGGCCCTCTATGGCCCTTGGTGTCTTCTATGTGATGGGGACAGTAACATACCTCAGACAACTTTGTGAGGAGCAAATGCTTATCTGAGTGCAGTTCCCGCAGGGAGCCGGGAGCCGGGAGGGCTGGGTAATGGGCTGTTACAACGGCATCACAGACTCGGTTATCATGTGGGGCCGCTCCGCCTCTTAGGTTTGGAGAAGACTTGGCCCTCCCCACCTCCTGCTTCCTCCAAAGGGGGTCCTGGAGCCACAGGGGCTCAAGTTTGTGCTGTGACCTGTGGCTTCTGTTTCTTGCTTTGCCAAATCTTCCTGCTCTGCAGACCCTCCTCCACCCCACAGGGGGTCAGTTCAAGCACAAGCAGCCCCCATAGCTGGCCCTGATGAGTTACCATTTTCAGAGCACTGTTCAATCACATTTCTTATCATTTCTCCTTATAGGTGTGGAAACTGAGGCATGGAGCTGTTCACATTCTCCTGGGAGTGCTGGGGCTGGGATGGGGATACTAGCCACTTGGCTTCTGGGTTACTGTCGGCCATTGTGTTTTACTGCTGCAGAAAACAGACCCGTGCACGAGCCCTTTGTGTAGCCGATGTTCTAGGCGAACAACCTCACATTAGTGGTTAGTGCCCTGTGTGAAGGTATCCAGGCTGTGGCCTGTGGCTGGCTTGGGTCTCCATGTTCCTTCCCTATTCCTGGGACACGCAGGTCTCCTCACATGATTCCAACCAGGCAGAGCAGCCCCCACCTGACCGTGCTGCCTGGTGTGAGCGGCTGAGCAAGAGAACCATTCCCAATAGGCCCCCCTGCAGCAACCCAGAACGTGTCAGAGATCAAGAGACACTTGCCGTTTTATTCCTCCTTCCAATGTCTGCAGAGAGATTATTTTTTTTCTTACTGATTGCGGTAGGAAGAATCCTGAGGTGCCCTGTGTGGGGCTGAACACATGCTGGAATGTGACTTCATGTGGAAGAAAGGGTCTTTGCAGATGTGAGTTAAGGATCATGAGATAAGATTATCCTGGGTTATCCAGGTGGACCTTAAATCCAGTGACAAATGTCCTCCTAAGAGACACATAAAGGGGAGACAGCTGGGGATGAGGAGGAGGACAAGTGGAGAGGTGGGGGTGATGCAGCCACAAGCCAAGGATGCTCGGGCCACCCCAGAGCCCTGGAGAATTTAGGGCCATGCTGACACCTTGATCGTAAGACTTCTGGCCTCCAGAATTGTGAGAGAGTAAATTGCCATTGTTTTAAGTCACCAAATAGATTTCCAAGTTTGTGGTAATTTTCTAAGGAAGCCACAGGAAATTGATGCAATCCCTGTCTTAATTTTTTTTTGTGGCTTCTGTAACGAATCATCACAATCCCAGTGGTTTAAAACACAAATCTGTCATCTTCCAATTCTGCAGTCAGAAGTCTCCCTGGGCTGAAATGAAGGGCTAGCTCCTTCTGAAGGCTCTAGGGAGGTCACTCCTTCACTCTCTTCAGCTTAGGAGGCCTCCTGCTCCCCTTGGCTTGCAGCCCCCTCCTCTGTCTTCAGAGTTGGCAATACAGCCTCTCCCTGACCCTAATTCTGCAGCCACACCTGCCTCTGACCACAGCTGGAGAGGAGCCTCTGCTGTTAAGAATTCAGGGGCCCAGTCTCGGCCCTCCTGGATAGTCTAGAATAAGCCCTACCTCCAGGTCCTTAACTCTAATTACATCTGCAAAGGCTTTTTTTCTTTTTTTTTGCCATGTGACATTTCATGCTCATAGGCTTCAGGGATTAGAAAGGAGACCTCTTTGGGGCCCATCATTCTGCCTGCCACAGCCCAGAAGTTCTCACCCCAGTGTATTCCCCCTCAGCTTGAGTGTAGGCAGGGTGAGGAACATGATGAATTTAACTCCTGTGATAAAGTGACACCTGTGTCACTGATAGGACAAACAAGAAGGAATTTTAGCTCCCAAATCAGTTGACGTTTTGTTAACCAAGAGAGAGGTCATCCTGGGTGAGCCTTGCCTAATCGGGTGAGCCTTGCCTAATCAGGTGAGCGCTAAAAAGGGCCAGGCCCCTCTGAAGTTGGAGATTCAGAGTATGGGAGAGATTCTCCTCCTGCCTCGAAGAAGCCCACTGCCCTATCATGGCCAGGACCTGAGGGTGGCCTGGGGGAGCTAAAAGTGAGAGGGACCCCAGTCCTGCCCACAAGTTAAATGAGGTTGGGAGGGCCCCTGAGCTCCAGGCAAGGGTGCAGCCACGCCTCTGTTTCAGCCTGGCTCAGTGGGGCACGGGCTCCTGGCCCGAAATGCTCTGAGATAATGAATGTCTGTTGTTTGAAGCCACCAAATTTGCATTAATTTGTTATGCAGCAATCGAAAACTAATATAGTGGTATAAATGATGTGCTCTCATTTAGAAGGTCAAAGTAGCTATAGTCAGTTTAGGTGTCAAATAAATTCTTTCTCTTGCTTTTTAAATTTAAAATGCTGATTCTGAAAGGACTGAAAGCTGCGTTCCCGAGTCCCGGCTCTGGGCCCTCCTGGGCCTCCCAGGATCTCTTCCTCACACCTGCGAATTTTGTAGCTTCAAAGACTTTTGACATGTTGTGAGGGAGCAAAAGATCAAACCGCCATTCGTGCCCCTTCCGGGAGGATCACGCGCAGATTCACAAATTCAGGTTGCACTTGAGTCCCAGTTGCCTGGCTAAATTGGCCACTTATTTTATTTTTTAAATTGAAAAAATCATGATTGGGTATATTTGTGGGGTACCCTGTGATGTTTTGACCTATGTCCACATGATGGAAAGATTCCGTCCAGCTGGTTAACATAGGCACCACCTCACTAACTCATTCTGCTCATTCTGTTAGCAGTCCAGAAGCACAGACACCCTCTCTCTGTCACGGTTCATCGTGTTTTACAAAGTGAAGGTTTTGGCCACCCCGTATCAGACAAGTCTATCAGTGCTGTTTATCTGACAGCACGTGCTCGCTTTGTGTCTCTGGGGCATATTTTGGTAATTCTTGCAATATTTCGAATTTTATTATTATATCTGTTGTGGTGATCTGTGCTCAGTGATCGTTGGTGCTGCTCTTGTAATTGTTTTGGGGTGCCACGGGTCCTCCTCACGTGAGACTACAGACTTAGTAAGTGTTGTGTGTTTTCACTGCCCTAATGTCTGGTCACTGCCAGTCTCTCTCCCTCTCCTGGGGCCTCCCTATTCCTTCCAACAATATCGAAATCAGGCCAATTAATAACCTTACAGCGGCCTTGAAGTGTTCAAATGAAGAGTGAAGTGTCTTTCACTTTAAATCAAAAGCGCGAAACAATTAAACTTATTGCAGAAGGCCTGTCAAGAGCCAAGCGAGGCCGAAAGCCAGGCCTTTAGGCCAAACGGTTGGCCAAGTTGTGAATGGATGCCGAGGAAAGTACTTGAAGGAAGTTAAAAGTGCCGCTGCAGTGAATACACAGATGTTCAGAAAACAAGACAGCCTTATTGCTGAGCTGGAGTTGGGGGGTGGGTCTGGGTAGAGGATCAAACCAGCCACAACATTCCCTTAAGCTAAAACTCAATCTCAAGCATGGCCCTAAGCCTCTACAGTTCTGCGAAGGTTGAGAGAGGGGAGGAAGCTGCAGAGGGAAAGTTTGAAGGCAGCAGAGGTTGATTCATGAAGTTTAAGCAGAGAAGCCGTCTCCATAACATAAAAGCACAAGGGAAAGCAGCTGCGCTGATAGAGAAGGGGCAGCAAGTTACCCAGAAGATCCAGCCCAGACCACTGATGAAGGTGGCCACACTGGACAAGAGGTTTTCAGTGTCCACGAGACAGCCTTTGCTGGAAGATGAAACCTGGGGCTTTTCATAGCTAGAGAGGAGAAGTCAGGGCCTGGCTGCAAAGCTTCAAAGGACAGACTGTGATTCTTTTCTTAACGCCTAACGCAGCTGGTGACTTTAACCCGAAGCCAGGGCTCACTTACCATGCTTTTTGAAAATCGTAGCATCCTTAAGAACCAGGCTCAATCTACTCTTCCTGTGCTCTAGCAAACGGAACCACAAAGCCTGATGACAGCACGTCAGTTTAGAGAACGGTTTACTGAATATTATTACACCACTGTGGAACCTTCCTGCTCAGAGACAAAGATTCCTCTTAAAACATTACTGCTCACTGACAATGAATCTCGTCACCCAAGAGCGCTGACAGCGAGGTACAGGAGATGATAATGTTGTTTTCACGCCCGCTAACACAACATCCCCTCTGCAGCCTGTGGATCAAGGAGTAATTTCTACTGTCACATCTTATTATTTAAAAGATACATTTCATAAGGCTAGAGCTGCCATAGATAGTGATTCCTCTGGTGGATCTAGGCAAAGTTGATTGAAAACTTTCTGGAAAGGATTCAGCATTCTAGAAGCCATTGAGAACGTTCATGATTCGGGAGAGGAAGTCAAAATATCAACATTAACAGGAGTTTGGAAGGAGTTGATTCCAGCCCTGACAATTGACCTTGCGGGGTTCAATGCTCCAGTGGAGGAAGAGACTGCAGATGTGGTGGAAACAGCACGAGAACCAGAATTAGACCTGGGGCCTGAGGATGGGAATGAATTGCTGCCAACTCACGACCAGACTTGAGCGGATGAGGAGCTGCTCCTTACGGCTGAGCAAAGGAAGTGGTTTCCTGAGATGGACTCAATTCCTGGTAAAGATGCTGTGAACATTGTTGAAATGACAACAAAGGGTTTAGAATATTCTATAAGCTCAGGGTTTGAGAGGATTGTGTCCGATTCTGAAAGAAGTTCTACTGTGGGCTAAATGCTATTGGTGTCTGAGCAGTGTCACACACTGCAGAGAAATCTTTTGTGATAGGAAGTCAATCAGTGTGTCATTGTTGTCTTATATTAAAGGAATTGCCTCAGCTGTACCCCAACCTTCAGCAACTGTCACCCTGATTAATCGGCAGCTGCCGACACTGAGGCAAGACCCTCCACCGGCAAAAAATTATGGCTAGGTGAAGGCTCCGATGGTTGTTAGCATTTTTTAGCAGTAAAGGATGTTGAGTTAAGGTATAGGCCTCTTTATATATTTTTTTTTTTGCTATTGACACTTAATAGACTACTATATAATGTAAGTGTAATTTTTATATGCACCAAGAAGCCAAAAAATTTATGTGACTCTCTTCGTTGGAATATATGCTTTGTTGCAATAGTGTGGAGTGAAACCACAAACATCTTGTTGTGTGTCTTGTACAGCAGGTTGTGACTAACGGTGGTAAGATCACTAAGGCTAACTCCCCCGGGTTAACCAAAACGTTGTGACCTTTCTTCGTCATCTTTTCTTTCTCCCCAGCCAAAGATAAAGACCTTTATAGTTTTGTTTCTATGACAGTGATGATTTTGGGCTCCATATATGAGTGAGATTAGATGGTGTTTGTCTTTCTGTGACGCGTTTACTTGCCTTAGTGTGATGTCCTCCAGTCCAACACCTAATGTCACACGTGACAGAATTTTCTTCCTTTTAAAGGCTGAATAGTATTCCATTAGTGCACATGCCACCTTTTCTTTATCCGATTGTCTCTCGATGGGCACTTGCGTGGCTTCCATATCATGGCTGTCATGACCAGTGGGACAGTGAATGTGGGACCCAAGACGTCGCTTCAACACACCAATTCCAATTCCTTTGGTGTTATGCCCAGAAGTAGGATTGTTGGATCATATAGTAACTCTATTTTTATAGACAAGTTTTTATGACCCTCCATATCATTTCCCCAAATGGCTCTACTAGGTTGCGTTCCCGATGACGGTGCACGTGCACTTTCTCCATGTCATCACCAACACTTGGTAGCCATTCGTCTTTTTCCTAATACCATTCTAACAGGTGTGAGGGCATCTCTCACACGGTGGTTTTAATTTTCATTTCCCTGATGATTACAGACCGTGAGCAGTTTTTTGTGTGTCTGTTGGCCATTGGCGTCTCTTCAGGGACTCAGCACGGTGCAGGGGGGTGTGTCTCAGGGAATGCGGAGCAGGATGCGAGCAGCCCGTGTCTCTCTGTTTCTGATTTCTGCTTCTTTCTGTCCCTCCTTGTCATTTTTCACTGTCTTTGTGGCCCCTCAGCTCACAGGTTATCGGGCAGGCCCTTTGACAGCCAACTGCTCCTGGCTGCAACCCTGCACCTCCAGGGGAGGAGAACTGACTGGAGTGTGTGGGGCACACCAGTCGTCTGCTGCACATACTGGGGAGGGGGTGAGAGCTCATGGAACAGGAAACAGGCAGCGCTGCCCAGGCCTACTCCTGTGGATGGGGTGGGAGGAACGTCCCAGAGAAGGGTGACCACCAGCTGTGGGCTTTACAGGGTCAACACAACAGCACTAGTGAGATTCCAACCATGCTGATTCTCCATTCCAAGGTGCCAAGGGCAGAGGATCCTGCACGGTCAGCTCGCCCAGTTGTCCACTCTCTGTCTCTTACTGTGTTCATCCCAAAGAAGTGACCCACGTCCATGCAAAGCCCTGCAGAGTTGACACCCCTGCCACTCCAACTGGCTAAGTGAGACATTCAAAGCCACGTGAGTGGCTCAACTATCTGTGATGGCCCGGGCCTTGGCTGTCCAGCAAATCAGAGTTCAGTGGATCTGCTGAGCCTGGGGGCAGCACCAATTCATCAAAACACGTGTTCATGTGGAAATGCACCTATTGCGAGGACAGTGCTTCCAGGTAGCATAAGACCTTTCTTGATGGAGGGCCTGGCTATTGGTCCATGGCCAATGTCCGCAATCCAGTTGATTTCCGCCTGCTGGTTGGTGATGCAGAGCTCACCTCATCTGCTGGGCAGATCCTGTCCCTTGGAAAAGTACCAGTGGTGTGATTCAGTCCCCTTACATGGCAGCCCCACTGCGGTGAGGTGCGGCTGGGCTCACTGAGTGGAGTCTTTCAAGATTGAAACTGTCAATGGTCAGATACAAAATCCTTATACGGTGCGAGCAACTCTATTAAGTGTCCACAATCACAGCCAGACTGAAGGACTTCTAAATGAAATAATGACTCAACGGGAAATGCATTCGACAAGTTGCTGAAAATAAAAAATAAGCCTTGGTCTGGGAAATGACAAAGATCTCCAGCAGATGCTGTCAGGATATAATAAAGCAGAGATGGATGACGTGGGAAGGGGGACTTGGGTGTGCGTTCCCGGCGCAGTGAGCGAGGCGTCCTCGGCACCATCCATCTCACACTCCTGGTTCTTGAGACGGAACATGAAAAATGGCTGGGCAGGCACTGAATGCACATTGTACCCTTCACCTCCCCAGAGTGCAGCCCCTCCCCTGACCCAAAGGAAGACAGGTGAGCTTTACAGGTGGGGGAGGGGGCAGCTCCTGACCCAAAGGAAGACAGGTGAGCTGGTAGGGGAGGGGGCAGCTGAGCTCTGCACTCACCTTTAGCTCCTCTGTGTGGCCCCAAAAGTTTCTGGGAGAAATGGCAAGAAAATGTTCAGGGCCTGAGTGACAAGCTCTTATTTATAAGCACAGGTGTTGTCTACTGTCATGGACCCTCCCGACAGCACCTGTTCTCCAGCTCTAGCCTCCCTGCCCTGTGTACATAGATCAGCTGCCCACTCACCGGGCTGCAGGTTTCTCTGGGGCAGAAAAGGGATTTCCTTTCCAACCTCGCACCCAGCAGAGTGCCTGGCACACAGTAAGCGCTAAGGATGATGATGATGATGATGATGATCATTTTTTGAGACAGAGTCTCAAGCTGTCGCCCTGGGTAGAGTGCCATGGCCTCATCGCTCACAGCAACCTCCAACTCGGGCTCAAGAGACCCTCTTGCCTCAGTTTTTCTATTTAGAGTAGAGACAGGATCTCGCTTTTGCTCAGGCTGGTCTGGAACTCGTGAGCTCAAGCAATCCACCTGCCTGGTCTCCCAGAGTGCTGGAATATAGGTGTGAGCCACCGCGCCTGGCTTGCTAAGAATGATTATTTACCACAAGAGTGTCACATGCTCTTGGGGTGAGGTATGCAAATATAACTTTGAGTTAAAATACAGAAAAGGTAGCTTGGCACCTGTAGCTCAGTGGTTAGGGCGCTGGCCACGTGCATTGGGGCTGGTGGGTTCGAACCAGGCCCAGGCCTGCTAAACAACAATGACAATAACAACAACAAAATAGCTGGGCATTGTGGCGGGCACCTGTAGTCACAGCTATTCGGGAGGCTGAGGCAAGAAAATCGCTTAAACCCAGGAGTTTGAGGTTGCTGTGAGCTGTGATGCCATGGCACTCTCCCAAGAGTGACATAGTGAGACTCTGTCTCAAAAATAAAAAATACGCAAAAGTAAACTTTGTAACCAAACATATGCACCCTGTAATATTCTGAAATAAAAAATATAAAATAAAAAAATTCTAAGATTTTTCGTGTGTGTGTGTATATATACGTGTATATATATACACACACACACACACACACATATATATATATAAAAGAAATGATTAATAAAGAAGATGGCACCAGGAGGAACAGAGGACGTCACCAGTCCAGGCTCTGAAGAACATATTTGTATGTGTATGTAACAAAATTTGCCGTTTTTATGTGACAGTGACTGGCTCAGTGGCAGCAGTGCACTTGTGAGGTGTGGCCGTCACCACCACCCATCTGCAGCCCTTTTCTTGTCCCCCCACAACTGAAACTCCACACCCACTGAACACCCACCCCTCTCCCAGCCTCTGGCACCCTCTGACCCCCCGTTTGTCTCTCTGGTTCCAACTGCTCCGGAGACCTTGCACAAGTGGAATCACATAGTCTGAGCCTTGTACGAGTATCTTATTTCCCTCCACAGAATGTCCTTGGGCCCCTCCGTGCCACAGCAGGTGTCAGAGTCCTCTCCGTTTTTAGGCTGAGTCGTGTTCCACTGCGACTGGTGTGAACGGGCTGAGGAGGGGTGGTCACGCCGCTGGGTCTGAGTTTGGGTTTGGGTCTGGCAGTTCCCCTGAGTCCTGAACACCATGGGCAGAGGCCAGGACGATCTCCCAGGGCTGTGCGGGAGGTGCTAGAGGGAGCTAATCTTACCATGAAGGGAGGGAGGGCTGGGGTCACCGGGCCGGGCTGGACTTCACGGACTTGGAGGGAAGGCGACAGGGATCCGAGGGGCCTGGAAGTGGAGACCTGTCCTTCCCCCTCCAGCTGCAGACTGACTTCCAGCTCAAACTGGGGACTTTGGGGACTATCCTCCTCAACATCGGGCTTTAACAGCAGCAGCTCCTGTGTCTCCCCCCGCCCCCCAACTTCTGTGATTGTCCAGGGTCTGCCTGTTCTTCGTCAGTGACCAGAGAGTGGTAACACCCAGTGATAGGGAGTCTGGGCTGAATGAAAACCGCAGACCTGCCAAGGAAGGACCCCAAGTCCCATAACCCGCCGCAGAGCCATCTTCTCCTTTCTCCCCCTTTCAGTTTGGGCCCGTCAGCAGCTGTGAGAGCCACTGGGTCGTGAATCTGTCACTTGGCTGGAACGGGGCTCCATTTTCAGCAGACTGAATTTGTCTTCACATTTGTGTGAGTTATTTTTTTTAAGTGATCGCCCATTTTACCCCCATTCTTCTTGTCTGTGTTGTGAATGTTCTTATTTAAAGTGAAACCGGGGAGCTATTGTTAGCCCAGGGATAGATCAAGGGACCATACAAATGTGTCAAAATGTGCCATGACAAATCTAGGTTATTTTTCTGCAAAGATATTTTGCAGGCTTGGATGGAAAGTCAAACGGTGCTTCAAAGTGTGCTATGTTCAAAGTGCCCTCGTGGTCTTTGATGAGAGGTGGTGCATCCCTGCCACCTGACGGGTGGCCTTCCAGGCAGGTGACAGGGCCTCGCATGCAAATGGGCCCTTGTGGAGTCCAGGCTGCGTCCCTGGGTGGGGGAAGGTGCTGCTCGGGGGTCCAGCCAAGTAGGCTGAAACAAAGCCCGTCTACTTTGACAGGTCAGAGCCAGTTGCCATGGCTGGGTGGCCCAGGACGCAGCATGGCTGGGCTCTAGGCCTGCTCTGTGGCTGTGCCTCTCTCTGACCTTGAGCAAACACCCTTCCCTTCTGGCCTCAGTTCCCAGCTGTGAAAAGGGAGGGCCGCCCACCTTATCTTGTTTGATGGAGCGTTCCAGTCTTGTGACCATTTTAGAATATTGGGTCATTTGTTTCTTGCTCAGCGGTGAGAGATCTTTGTGGAGCCTGGGTATAAGTTCCTCCCCTGCCAGCTTCCTCAGGCCCAGAACCTCAGACAGCTATGGAGGGAGAGATAATAATTCACATGAAGATCTTAGTGTGCTGCCTGCCATGTGGTAATAGTAATGTTAGTATATATTAAGAATATCATGTGAAAACACAATATACAGGATAACATATAACATATGATCATTATAACAACATCCACCAGCCTGGGTAGTATGTTTCCTGAGGCAGGTGCTAACCTGCGTGTTTGACCTAAATTAATTGGTCTAATCTTTACAAGGAACCCTATGATGCGGGTTCCACTATTAGCATCATCCCCACTTCACAGATGATGAAATTGAGGCCCTGAGAGGTGCTCTGGGTGAGGGACACCTGTTAGGTGGGACGAGTGTGAACCTACCAGGTCAGAGGTCTCCCCAGAGGTCTCTCCAGAGAGGGCCACTCGGTGCAGTCCCAGGCAGAGAGACACGGTTCCAAGGGCATTAGGACATCTCCCTGGGACTCAAAAGATCGCCAAGACCAGTCTGAAGTGGCAGAGCTGGGACTCTGATGCAGGCCACGTGGCTCCCACCTCTGCACCCTCAGTGTACCATTCAGCTGCATTGACTGCAGATCTGTCTGGAAGCTGTCACTGGAGCGAACCAAACCCAGATTTCCTGCAGCTCCAGTGGGTCTTGATCTGGGTCTTCCTGGACAAACCTGAGTGAGCTGGTGGTGGGAGGAGCAGGTGGGTAAAGGAGGGAGGCTTGGAGATGCTGGGAGCAGCCTTCTGAGACCCTGAGTGACTTCTCCCTTCTGTGGAAGCTCCGGCTCTTGACTCCACGGCCCCCGCACAGGGCCATGTGGCCTCTGTCCAGCTGGCCCCCTCCCGGCCCTGACAGCATCCCCGGTGATAACACACACAGGCTTTCTCTCTTGTCTATGGCGCCTCCTGTGACTGGTGCGGGAGCCCGGCTCTGTGGATCTCAAGCTGGCTTTTGCAACTTCAGATCAGAGCTCCTTTTGCCAGGAACAAAGTGACAGCAGAGCACTTGTGAGCTGGGTTAATCCTGTTAAACAATTCACAGATCTGACGCCAGACGTACTTTTTTGAAACCCGAGGGTGCGTACTGTGAGTCAAGCCTGAGCCTCACATCACTTTCAGAGGCTCGCTGCCCCCCAGGGCTGGAGGATGGGAGAGCGCTGGGCAGACGGGAGAGTCTTCACGCTACTTCACTGGTAATCTGTGTTCACTGCCAGCAAGCTCTTCTCTTCTCCCACTGAAGTGCAGAAAAAAGACAGCGGCTCATGAAAGGGAGAGGTTGCCCCTCGCCTCCTAGCCCAGCCCCCTCCTCCCGAGTCCTCACTGAGACAGGGCTTGTCACTGCCCTGAGCACCAGGGCCAGCTTGAAAGCAGCAGTCAGGGCCAGGTCCCCATGTGCCTGGGGCAGTGTGGCCCTGAGCTTAGACAGTCAGCTGCCGTGGGAGTGAGCTAGACCCAGTCATTCTCCACCACCCAGAGGTGCAGTGGCCGTGGGCCTGGGCCTCACATTGCTTACCTCAGTTTCTTCATCTGCTGAGTGGAGATGGTGGTGGTTCTGATCTCCTGTGGAGGTTCAGAGAGTGCCCAGTGTCCCCTAGCAAAAGGCATCAAGCCTCAGTGTATGTGGTGATGGGGGTGGTTCCTGTGCCCTGCAGGGAAGTGGAGCAGCAGCAGAAGATGCCGTGTTCACAGTTGGACAGAATAGGCTCTTGCCCTGGAGGAGTGGGGGTCACAGACCCCTGGGGGGGGGCTCTTTCTCAGAGATGTTGTGCTCTGACTGTATTTCCAGGGTGAGAAATCTTGGAGATCTTTTGGATGCCTGGGGAGATGTCCCAATGTCCTTGGACCCCGTGTCTCTCTGCCTGGCTCTCCAGGGACTTCACCGAGTGGCCCTTTCTGTCTTCCGGGGAGGACTCTGGCCTGGCCGGTCCATGCCCTGTCCCACCTGGCAGGTGTCCCTCACCCAGAACGCCTGCTGTTCCTTCTCTGCACAGACAAAGCCGCTCATCGTCCATCCCTGTGGGATGCCCTGCCCAGTAGTCAGGAAGCAGGCCAGGGCAGTGGCCAGGCAGGGGCTCTGGTGGAGCCAGAGGGCCTGGGGCTGGATCCCAGCCTCACGCATTCGAAGCATTTTGTGATGTGTGTGTACGCCACTGGGCCCAGCACGGGACTGGCATGACGGCTGGCTCCAGAATCTCCCCCATGGGCAGGGGATCACGCCAGGGTGGGGCTCAGCCTGGCTGTGTAGGTCTCAGCTCTTGCTCCAGGCTGTACAAGCACATTGTGGGCATCGTGGATTCTGATGCTCACAGTAGATTCTTGGTATTTCTGTTTTCAGATGAGAAGATGGAGCCTGGGAGGCTACAGAACCTACGGAGGGTGATTCTTACAGCTGGGAAGGCTCAGAGCCAGCCACAGCCTTGGGGTCCTCACTCAGGGTCCACAGTGATCAATGCTGCCTGCTGGGCCCAGTGAGCCGGCCGCATGTCATAGGCATTAAATTAGTATCTGTTGAGTTAAACCTCTCCTGCCTGTTGGGAGTTGAGCTCAACTCCTCTCCCTTCCTTGGAACTTTTGTCTCCTCTTAGGCTTATCTGAACCCTTCGGCTGAGTCCTGGGAGGTGTGGGGGTTCTTGCGAGGCTTTGGGTGCCGAGCCCCTGGCTGTGCTTTGTGTCTTGTGGGCACAAGCTCCTGGATGTGCGACAGCCAAGCCTTGCTTGTCGCTTCAGCAGAATTTCCTCTGCTGGACAGGACAATTTCCATGCCCCTTTTGAGAGTCTGAAATGGGTTGACCCATTGTCAAATTCATTCAGACAGAAGATACTTTTGTGCAGAGCCTTTAGGCTTCTTCCCCCTCAGAAGCAATTTCTTGTTTGAGGGAAACAGACGGTCTTGGCACATCCAGGTCAGCCCTTCTTGGGGAACTTTTTAAAAAGGCCAGAGGCATGTTCTGAAGAAATAGACCAAGTCCCGCTTCTTGTCTCCATGTGGTGAACTCTGAGCAATTTGGGGAAGATCAGAGGCTGCAGCGTCTGTTCTTGGCCTGGGAGAGATCAAAGCCCAGTTCGGCATAGGTGATCTCATCTCCAGAAAAGTCCTGCAAAAAACAAGGCTGCAGCTTGGTTGGTTCGGTCAGAGGGTGGCAGGTGGCGGGGCTGGTTTGTGGGGAGCCTGCTTTCCTCTGCTCCCACCCAGCGGCTGCAGGGGCTGGTGGCTGATGGCTGTCTTGTAGCTGAGAGGCCTTGGTCTTCCTACCAACTCCTTCCACCAGGCCTTGAGGGCAGTGCATTCTCCTTGTGATGAGGTTGAAGGGAGCTTCCTGGGAGGAGTGCCCATCTCTTGGCCTCTCTTCTGTCTGTCTGTCTGTCTGTTCATTGTGCCTGCTGGGAGGTGCAGGGGTTCTCATGAATTAATGGCCCCGCTGTTTGCTGTTCTGGGTGAGCCGGCAACCTTGGGGCATGGTTTCTAGAGAGGATCTGAGAAGTGTGGGCCCTGCCCCCGTTTCAGGTTGGGTCCCCGAGAAACAGATGTTGAGGTAAAACTATGAGTGTTCCCCTGTGGCTGGGAGATGTGGCCAGAAGGAAACAGCCAAGGGCACTGTGAATTGAGGCCAGCAGGGCTCAGTCCCTCTGGGGGCCACCACAGGGTGGTACAGATTGCACCCTGAGGGCCCCTGTGGACGGCAGTTCTGGTCCAGCAGGCCTGGGGTGGCCTGTGTTCTGGGTTTCTGGTACCTCCATGATGACACAGGTTCTGCTACTCATGACCATATGGGCTGGACGATGCCTCAGACTTCCCAGCTGCTGGGGTTAAGGTGACCCCAGAGATATGCTGAAGTCTTCATCCCCAATACCTGGGAATGTGACCTTGCTAGGAAACGGGGCCTTTGCAGATGCAATCAAGGTAAGATGAAGTCGCAGTGGGTTAGGGTGAGCACTGATCCAGTGACTGGTGTCCTGAGAGATGAGACACAGGTGTGGAGGGCAGAGGGCCATGTGAAGAGGGAGGCAGAGATTGGTGTGATGCTGCCGGGCCACAGGACACCTGGAAGTATCAGAGGCGGGAAGTGGCCAAGAGGGCCTCTTTCAGGGCCTGTGGGGACCCTGGCCTGCCTGCACCTGACTTCTGGCCTCCAGAACTGCGAGAGAGTAAATTTCTTTTCTTTTTTGATTTCAGAATATTACAGAGGTACTGATGTTTTGGCTACATGAACTGCTTTTGCACAGTTTGAGTCAACGTTAAAAGTGTGCCTGTCACCCAGATAGTGTGTATCGTACCTGGAGTGATTTTATTCCACCCTTCCTCCCCCCTCCCACCTGCTGGATTTCTGTTGAGTTTCTATTTTATCAGAAAGAAACTTGCACTTGAATGTTTATAGCAGCACAATTCACAATCGCAAAGATGTGGAATCAACCCAAGAGCCCATCAATACATGAGTGGATTAATAAAATAAGAGCGAGTTTCTGTTGTATTATGCGGCTTGTTACGGCAGCCCCAGGGAATTAACATGCAGTCAGGTGATGAAGGAGCTGGTCCCGGGCACTTCCGGACTGACTGTGGGAGAAAGCTCAGGGCAGAGGCAGCAGGTGCAGGCAGGTAGAGCTGTGGTGGGTGAGGGGAGGTGGGTGGGCCCTGTGAGCCTCTACCCCAGCCTGTTGGACGGGGTGGGGAAACCAGGCCCTTTCCTGGATGGTAAAGTGCTTGGTGCCCTGGGCAGGGGTGGGGGCAGTCTGGCTGGGAGGAGGCGGCCCACCCTTCTACGGCTGGGAGAAGGCTGCTCTGGGGAGGGTGGGTACAGCTGAAGGCCTGGGGGAGAGAGGTTAGGAAGGGATTTGGATTGCCAGCAAGCTGGACTTGTGTCTGCCCTGCTAACTTGCATCTCTGAGCCTCAGTTTCGCCACAACACATAAGTGCAGCCTGTGGGATTGAGGGTCAGAGGCAAGGATGATGCACGTCCTTACCTGGGACAGGCCTAGGGGGAGGAAGGGGCTCCACAAGCAGCATGGAGGGTGAAGTGGGGTCCCCTAGGAGGGGAAGTGGGGCACAACCTTGTGCCAAGCTCCCAGCCGGGCACTGTGGGGAAGGTGAGCTCCCAGGGGCACAGGGACGACCCTGTTACCTCCTGGCCCACACAGACCCTCTTCTTGTTCGAGCTCCCTGTTCCCCTGCCATCTTAGCCCCAGACTTCTGGACATGCCTTCGAGAGGCAGATGTTTGCAAGTCTGCCCGTGCTATTGATTTATGCCTTAGCGAGCCTCGCCTTTACGATGATTAATATTTGATTCACACCCCGAGTCGGTCCTGTTTCTGATCTCTTTCTGACTCATTAAGTCTTCTTTAATGGAGTCTCTAACTCCATCCTTTGGAGCTTACCCTCCAGAGGCAGCTCCTGGTTCCCTTGTTGGCTTCTGACCCATTTATTTGTCTTTTGAAAAAACAAAAACACATTTGGCTGGAACTGGCCCTGGAGGCTGCTGCCAGGAGGGTGTGGCTTGTTAAATGGCACAGCTGGCTACCCTGGGAGCTTTCTTCTCTAATTGAATTTACTTTGCTGAGGGGGTCAGGCCCTGCTGCCCTAGGGAGAGCAGCTTCTGGAGCTGCCAGGAGGACTTCTCGGCTGCAGCTGTAAAGTCTCACTGAGTATCTGAGCCCACGTCAGCCCCCTGTCCTTTGGTCCTAGGCTGGAGCGTGGTCAGGCATGTGGGCCCCTCTTATGGAAGAGGTAACTGCCCTGGTGACCCTCCAGCATCACTAGATCCTTTGTCAAGTGCTCACTTGCTCATCCAGCCCTGCAACATTCCTGGGGGCCGTGTGCGGATATTTTATAGACTGGGGAAACAAAGAGCCCTCTCACTTCTGCTCTGAGGAGATGCAGCCCCGCCATGGAGTTCTTCTCACCAGAACAGCCCTGCCTTGGTTTGGGGTAGCTTATCCATGGGCTGCCAGCCTCACTCGGGGTCTCCAGTGAGCCCTAGTTTTAATTAATTACAGAAGCCTGAAGACGGCCAAGTGTTGGGTTCTCCCCTGGAAGGATGGCAAGTTTGACAGCAGAGAAACAAGAAAGACCAGAGATCATGTAGAAGACAGAATGTTGAGGGGCAGGAATGATGTGGTCCAGACAAAGTCCGCAGACGTAGGACATGGCCAGAACGGGCAACCCGTGACACAGGGACAGGGAGTGGATGAGCCGTTGCCGGGGATGAGGGGGGATGAGGGGTGTGTGAGGGGCTTAGGGGCCCACCTGTAGCTCCCTGCAGCTGGGGGCCGGAGCACCTCCCACGGGGGTGTAGAGATCAGTGGTGTATGCTCAGGGCTGTCTCTTTTACAGTTTATGCTACTTGGTGTTTTTATTGGGGTGGTGGACTGGTCTGTGTGTTTCTTTTCCTTTTTCTATGTTTTCTGATTTTTGTAATATGCACATTTATAATACAAAGTGGGAGATAAAAGAAAATCGTGACCCCCACATCCCCTGCAAGCCGACAAACCACAGCAAAGGCAAAGCTGCTCAGCTCTCAATGGCTGAGCTCCGGGCTCCAGCGGGAGGCACAGAGGGTGAGGGTGGGGCTGCAGCTGGCCTGGCTATGGTGGGAGAACCCTCCTGCCCCCCCCAGCAGCTCTTCCCTGTCCCCCAGGCCTCTTCTATGGAAGGGGGCCAGGGGCCACATAAGCTGGAGTGTGGCCACCTCACCAGGGTCATCCTTTTGCTCTGTGAGCCTTGAGTCTCCCTCCTGGGTGTGGGATGTGGCCACTCACTGCCCCACGCCTCCTGTTAGGGGCCTGAAGAAGGAGCAGGAAGCAGGTGTGGTCTGGGTCTGGGCCCCGGTCTGGGTCCTGGTCTGGGTCCTGGTCTGGGTCTGGGCCCCGGTCTGGGCCCCGGTCTGGGTCTGGGCCCCGGTCTGGGCCCCGGTCTGGGTCCTGGTCTGGGTCCTGGTCTGGGTCTGGGCCCCGGTCTGGGCCCCGGTCTGGGTCCTGGTCTGGGTCCTGGTCTGGGTCTGGGCCCCGGTCTGGGTCCTGGTCTGGGTCTGGGCCCCGGTCTGGGTCCTGGTCTGGGTCCTGGTCTGGGTCTGGGCCCCGGTCTGGGTCCTAGTCTGGGTCCTGGTCTGGGTCTGGGCCCCGGTCTGGGTCCTGGTCTGGGTCCTAATCTGGGTCCTGGTCTGGGTCTGGGCCCCGGTCTGGGTCCTGGTCTGGGTCCTGGTCTGGGTCTGGGCCCCAGTCTGAGTCCTGGTCTGGGTCCTGGTCTGGGTCTGGGCCCCGGTCTGGGTCCGGGCCCCGGTCTGGGTCCTGGTCTGGGTCCTGGTCTGGGTCTGGGCCCCGGTCTGGGTCCTGGTCTGGGTCTGGGCCCCGGTCTGGGTCCTGGTCTGGGTCCTGGTCTGGGTCTGGGCCCCGGTCTGGGTCCTGGTCTGGGTCCTGGTCTGGGTCTGGGCCCCAGTCTGAGTCCTGGTCTGGGTCCTGGTCTGGGTCTGGGCCCCGGTCTGGGTCCTAGTCTGGGTCCTGGTCTGGGTCTGGGCCCTGGTCTGGGCCTGGGTACTATTCTGGGCCCTGATCTGGGTCTGGGCCCTGGTCTGGGTCTGGATCCTGGTCTGGGCTTAGGTCATGGTCTGGGTCCTGGTCTGGTTATGGGTCTGGGTCCTGATCTGGGTTTGGGCCCTGGTCTGGGCTGCCTCCTCAGCCTTCTCTGCTCTTTTGTTTTAGTCTTTGTGTGGGTCAGGAGGGTGCGTGTGACAGGTGGCCTTCCCTGACCTTGGCTGGGTGAAGTCTGCTTCTGTCCTGGTTGCACATGGAGGACACCTTTGCCACTTCCCGTGGTCCTCCCGTGTAAGGCAGAAGAGCAAGTGGAGGAGGGGAGAAAGGGGAGGGAAGGGGCGAGGTCGCGTCCAGTGGGAAATTCTGCTCTGGTTCATGATAAAAACTCTCAGAAAGGTGAGAATAGAGGTGAGTTTTCCTGCTGCTAACCTTGCACTTGATGGTAAAAAACAATGCTTTCACCCTAAGATAGGGAACCAGGCAGGGATAACCACTCATTTGTATTCAATGTAGTGTTAAAGGTTCGAGCCAGGGCAATAAGGCAGGAAAAGGAATTAAACAGCATACAGATTGATGAGTTCAGCAAGATTGCACGACACAAAATAAACATCCAAAAATCAATTGCATTTCAACATAGTAGCAACAAATACACGAATACCCAAATTAAAAATACTATAATACTATTTATAAAAGCTCAAAATGCGAAATACTGAGTTTTAAATAGAACAACGTATGTATAAGACTTGTATGTTTAAAACCCACACAATTCTGATCAAAGAAACACAAGACTATGTAAATAAAGGGACAGATGTACTTTGTTCATGGATCAGAGGCTCTACACAGTTAAGATGTCATTTCCCCTAAATTCATACACTAGTTTAACATGATTTTTATCAAACTCCCTGCAGGATGTCTTGTAGATATGAATAAGATTATAAAATTTATTCGGAAAGACAGAAAAACTAGGATAGCTAAAACAAATCTGACAAAGACAGATAAAGCGGAAGGAATCAGTACCTGATTTCAGGGCTTGCCATGTGGCTGCCACAACCAAGATCGTGTCGAGGTATCAAAGGGAGAGACGCGTGGATCCCCGGAACAGCACAGAGAGCCCCAAACAATGTTTCACAAAAGTGCAAAAAACAGCACAGTGGAGATAAGACAGGACTTTAAGAAATTGTACTGGAGCCATCGGGTATCCATGGGTGAAGAAACTCAGCTGTGAATGAAAACTCAGGCCTATGCAAAAAATTTAACTGAAAATGAATCACAGACCTAAATGTAAACTATAAAGCTATAAAACTTAGGGGGAAAAACCCTAAATCTTTGGAATGAGGGGCCAAAGAGTTCTTAAGTCTCAGATTAAGGAGCAGAATCCTTAAAAGGAAAAAGTGACAAATTGGGCTTCATCAAAATATAAAGTTTTGCTCTATGTGAGACCCTGTTAAGGGGCTGAAAAGACTATGGCGTGGGAGAGAGTATTTGCAAACCATGTATTTGATAGAGGACTAGGATTCTAGACTATATAAAGACTCTCAAAACTCAACACAGCAAAAAAGCAAACTATCCAATTAGAACATGGTAGGAAGGAAGGAGCAGGCGTGAATGGACATTGTCCCCGAGAACATACGTATATGGCGGACAAGCACGCAACAAGATGTTCAGCTGGGTATCCATCAGGAATGCAGACTGAAGCTCTGCTGTGATGTCCCTCCATATCTGTCAGAACGGCTAGAATGAGACATCGTGACAACACCAAATGCTGGCGAGCAGGTGCACAAACGGAGCCATCCTCGTACTGCTGGTGGGAATGCAAAATAGTGCAGTCACTCTGGAAAACAGTTAAAAAAACAAACGGACATGCAACTGCCACACGACCCAGCCATGGCACCCCTGGGCATTGGTCCCAGGGAATGAAGACTTGTGTTCACACAAAGACTCGCACACAGATGTTTATAGCAGCTTTCTTTGTGATAGTCAAAATCTGGAAATGCCTAGGTGTCCTCCAGCAGTGTCCGGGTTAGCGGACTTCAGCGTGTCTGTGCCGTGGAGGAGAAAAACCCTCCATGTCCAGTGCAACCTGAGGACTCTCCAGGGAACATCACAGCTCGGAGAAAGCCAGTCCCAACAGGTGACACGCTGAATGATTCCATTTATGGAATCTGTATGATTAACGTCTTTGAAATGACAAAATTACAGAACTGGAGGACGGGTTTGTGATTACCAGGTGTTGAAGATGGTGGGCAGGGAAGGAGGCGGGTGCTGCTGTGAGAGGGTCCCGGGAGGGATCCTCGCGCTGACCCCGGGTTCTGTATCTCGACTATATCAATGTCACTATCCTGCAGTGATGCTACCACTGGGGGAAACTGAGGAAAGGGGGCATGGATCTCTGTGTATTATTTTTTGCAACTGTGCATGTATCTATAATTATCTTAAACAGGTTAAAGAAAAATACATTTTGAAGGCAGTTCATGTAGTTATATAATAACTTTATGTTCAGCATTATATACATTGCATACAGTAAGTGCTAAATAAGGGTGCTCTTAGCAGGCACCTCCTGTGCTGGCCAGAGGGAGCCAGGATCCAGCCATAGGGTCTCTGGATGACCCCACAGACGCAAGTAGCATCTTGTTGACCCCAGACTCTGGGTGGTGGGTTGAAGGTACCCAAAGGGGACAAATGGGGGCTGGGGCCCTGGTATGTTCTTGGGGCATCTTACGTGGTCCCATATACTGAGAAGGGCCTCAGAGAATATAGAGGAACATCAGGATTGATGGCACCTGCCCATCCCCTGTACTGGCATGAACCCCAAGGGGATAAGAGTTCCCTAGTGGGCGGGGAACTTGCTGGAATACACCTCCTCTCCTCTCGTTGCCTTCAGCCCCTAGGCAAGGTGGTGTGGTGGTGTACTGGCATCCTGGCCACTGGGAAGGGGGTCCTCACCACCCCATCCTGTAGGTTCTAGGGAAAGGTCTGGCAATGGGTTCCCTCCCGTCAGCCTGGGGGTGATGCCTCTCAGCTGCCGGCACCAATGCCCCCCCACACACCTTCCTCTGCTTTCCACAGCGGCTTCTGGCCACTCAGCACTTTCTCCTCCCTTGCAGCCTGGGAAGCTCCTGCAGAGGTGGCGGGCAGGAGGAAGGGGCAAGGTTTGGGCTGAGCACCGGGATGTATCTGAGGGTTCTCTGACTTGCTCCTGTCAGGAGGGCCCTTCCCTGTTTTGGCACAGGTTGAACACAGGAGGCCTGTTCCTGCCCGCAGGGAGCCTGTGCCCTCTGGGAGACAGGACTGCTCGGGAGCTGCGAGTCTCCTTTGCTGGGTCCGGGCTGCAGCCACCATGGCGGGTGCTCTGGTGAGCAGCTGGGAGGTGGGGGGTGGGCTCCAGCTGCCGTGGGCTTGTTCACTCTCTCAAAGCCTGATCTGCCCATGGCCAGACTGTCTAGGCTCCAGGTGCCCATGGGAGCACACAGAGCAGGGCTGGTCCAAGGGGCAGCCCTGGGCGGGAGAGTGACTGAGCAGGGAGGCTGTGTGAGTGTGTGTGCATATATGCACGCACATGTGTGTATGCGCACATGTTTGTATGTGTGTGGATATATTTATATACGTTTACAGGGATATATGCGGGCATGTGTGTATATGTGTGTAGTATATGTATATGTGTGTTTATGTGCATGTGTCTGTATAGGTATGTATGTCTGAGCATGTACATATACATATATGTACACGTGTGTACGAGCATCCACACACGTATTTACACGTGTCTATATATGTATGCATGTGTACATATGAGTCTGCACGTATGTGTATGTGAGATCTAGTAGCACACGGCCCCTAGCCCAGCAGGAAATGCAGCTGGGCTGGGATCCTGATTCTGACCCATCAGCTTCCCTCTCCTGGGGGGGATCAAGGTGGAGGGAGGGCTGAGGGGGCTTCCCTCCCCACATATCCAAGACACATTAGGAGCAAAGACACAAAAAGTAGGAGCCCATTTTTAGAGAGCTCACTTCAGAGAAACACAGAAACGGGTGCCTACGAAAATTACTGGAAGGGTATACAAACCATGTCAAGTGGGCCTGCACAGTTATGGGATTTGGGGTAATTTTTAGTCCCTTCTTTTGGCTTGTCTGCATCTTCTAACAGTTCTACAATAAACATCTATTACTTTGTAATAGCAACCGAAAAGTTATTTTAGCAGTTGGCTGGGAGCTGTGACAGTGTTTAGGTGAGCCGCCTTTCGAGCTGCCAGTGAGGGTGCCCAGAGGCGTGGGGACCAGGCAGTGGAGATAATAAGTAGCTTCCTTGAAGGCCTCTCGCCCCCACCTTCGTGCTGCTGTGGTGTGCAGAGTCTGTCTTTTGGGGGTGCGTAGGTTTTGCTGGCTCATCATGGTGGTTGGGTACTTGTCACCGAGCCCTCTTGTACTCACGGAGTTTCCCAGAGCACAAACTGAGGCTCGTGTCCACAGGGCTGGGGTTCTGGATCCGGCTGTGCAGCGTGTAGACTGTTAGGTGTGTCCTGGGTTTCTCAGGACCTGGGGTTAACAGGAGTTATGACACGGGCTCCTGGGCCAGATGTTTGAGCACCAGAAACCCTGTACACGTCCCGTAGCTTTTCAGCATGTCACCTCCCTTGTATACAAAAACAGGGTAATAATAGGGCCAGCGACAGGGTTCAATATGCATGGCGGGTCCGAAGAGTGTGCAGTGGCTCCGGGCAGGTCATGAGTGCCAAGCGCATGCTCACCACTGTTGTCGCCATGCCCATCTGTGCCATGGGATACTGGCAGGCAGAGTAATAGCCTTAAAAGATGTCCATCTACGTCGGGTTACACGTGCTAAGGTTTGAACATGTTCTTTCCCAAATTCAGGTGTTGATAATGTGGTGGGATGGGGAGGTGGGTTGTTAAGAGGTGATTAGGCCGTGAGGACCCCTTTCCCTGAAGGGGACCAGGGCCCATCTAAAGGTCTGGAAGGACAGGGGGCATTCCTCTCACCTTTGTCTTCCTCCACGTGGGGACACTGGGACACAGAGTTCCTCCCCTGCAGAGGACATAGCCTGCACCAGACACCGAGTGCCAGTGTCTCGAACTCGGACTTCCAGCCTCCAGAAATGTAAAGAGGAAACTTCTGTTCCTTGTAAGTTCACAGTCTGTGGCATCCTGTTAGGACCCTGAACACAGGTAGAGACACGGGGCAGGGGGCGGAGGATGTAGAGGGAAATTAACTGCTCCACAGGGAGGGGGTCTGGATCCTCTGGGTGGCCTGGTGTAATCAGAAGGGCCTTAAACGTGAGGGAGGGAGGGAGGCAGAGAGTTGGAGTCAGAAGTGGGGCTGATGAGACTCCGTGCTACTGGCTCAGAAGACAGGGAAGGGCCCTTGACCCTGCGGCTGCAGGTGGCCACTGAGAGCTGGACGTGGCTGGAAGGGGCTGGCTTCTCCCCAGGGTGTCCAGAAGGATGTGGCTTTGCTGCATCTTCGCCTTAGCCCAGTGCGACCATGTGGCCTTCTGAACTGCAGAACGGCAGGAGAATAACACATGGGCGCTGTTTCAAGGCTCTCTGTTTGCAAAGCTTGTACGGCAGCAACCAGAAACCACGACAGGGATGCTCTCAGCTTCTCTCACCTCGGAGAGGCTGAGAAGACGATGAGCTGGGGCTCCCAGCCCCCCTCCTGCATCTGTGTCTGTCACTGTCCTCGCTGCTGGTCTCCTGTACCCCCCATATGTAGGCCTTCTCTTGGCAGTTCTGGGGGGTGTGATTCTGGGATGGGGTTTGATACTCTGGGGAGGCAGGCAGCCCTGAGCTCCTGTTCTTAGGGCCCACTGGTCTCTCTAAAGGGTCCAATCCTGGGGTGTCTCCTCGTTGCCTGGCCTCCTCGTGGCTGCCCCCTTTGCTCAGGTGTTTCTGAGTGTGCCAAGGACGAGAGCCCTGTCCTGCTCCCTCAGGACTTGGAGCTGCCAGGGAGGCAGGTGCTCAGGGTCCTCAGAAATCTGCTTAATCCCAGGCCGTGGAGAGCACTCAAGTAGAGATGGCTCAGGAGGCACAGCTCTGATGAGAGTGTCACCCCGCATGGGGAGAGACTTCAGCCACTCCCATTAAAAACCTCTCTTTTGGTGTGAAATCCTAGCCTCAGAAGTGCTTCCTAGGAGGTGGTGGGGGCAGAAAACCCTCTGGAATCCAGGCCTGTGGTAGAAACAGTGTGGGTGCTGCAGGCTCTCCCCACCCACCACCCCCACATCACATCAGCAGGGGCAGGGGGCATCCTCATGCCTGTCTGCCAGGACCCAGATGGCATTCTGGGCTCTGCAGAGAAGCCCCAGGCCCCCTCCCCAGTCATCTGGACTTCCTTGGGCGTCATATGCAGACCCCCATGGTAACCACTGCGTTGTCACCAGGCCCAGCACCCTTCGAGGCACCTGTCCTGCATCAATGCAGCAGGCGTGACTATTGTCCAGATAGCACAGATGAGCAAACAGCACAGAGAGGTGACTTGATTTCCACAAAGGTGTCTAGCCAAGAAGGCAGCCAACATTTGAGCGCAGGTGCCCAGGCCTCTGGGACCCATGTCACACATGGACCAAAAACTCGCCTGGGGAGGGGAGGGGGAGACTTGCTCTGTGGTCACACCCACTGGGATAAGAGGCATCTCCTACAGCTTTCGTAGGAGAGTGGAGTTATTTTTATGCTAAAAAGTATAGATTTAGGTCCATGAGGATGGAAGCTCAAACAAGAGCTTTAAAAACAAGTTGTATTTGCAGCAGCCACCTTGGGTAGGGGACCTACTGGGTCTCATGTCATACTCTGTACCTTTCCTCGGAGTTTCCCTGGAGTTCACGCCGAACCCTGAATTGGACACAAAGGCAGGTGGTGGACGTGCAGTTCCTGGTGGGGGCGAGGTGGCCCTGGCCGTGTTTCCTCTGCTCTCCCAGCTGCTTGGTCTTGGGCCTCTCTCAGGCCTGGTCTGTGGTCTGTCGGGGGCAATCTCTACATGGGACTTGAGTGTCCCGGGAAGGGAGAGCTTACGAACAAGCAGAGGAAGATCATTTACGAGTCTGAAACTCCACAAACAGAATCCCTGCAAGGACCATGCTTATTATTCGGATATATCAACTCTCCAAAAGCAGGAGCGGCCACCTGCTGCCAGGTCCAGGAGCTTGGGTAAGGAGCCAAGAGAGCCAGGCTGCCAGCACCTCAGTCCAGCACCCAGCAAGGAGGGTGGGACAGAGCTGGGTCCCTTTGGAGGGCCTATGCCCCACCAGCATGTCACCCAGATGCCAGCACCCCAGCAAGCCAGTTCGCTGCTGCTGGCTTATTTGCCCCCAAGTCTTTCCATCAGAAGTGGGATTTCTCGTTGGTTTATCTGCTTAGTCTTGTTTAGTAATGCAAGGATGGAGAACATTCCAGGAGTCAGCTTGGCTGCCTGGGTGATGCTTTCTCCTTGCTGCCCTCGTGTGCTCCCCTGTGAGATGGGGATTGGGCCAGAGGTTCTCTTGGTCCAGTTGAGTACTGAGTGTGCCTGGTTTTCTGTCTTCAACAAGCTATTAACACTCCCAGCGGCAGCTGGGTTACTGGGCAGTGTCTCTAGCCAGGACTCAGGGACAGGACACAGAGGGACTAGGTTGGGCTCCTCATTCCGTCTGCTTGGGTTTCCTTGACTGTACATGGGAACAACAAACATTCCTGCCTCTGGGGTTACCGTGTGGCTCAACCACATCTTTACTCTAAATGGAACTTTTTTTTAAAAATTTGAGACAGAGTGTCACTTTGTCACCCTGTAGAGTGCCATAGTGTCACAGCTCACAGCAACCTCAAACTCTTGGGCTCAAGTGCTTCTCCTGCCTCAGCCTCCTGAGTAACTGGGACTACAGGCACCCCCGACAATGCCCAGCTATTTTTAAAGATGGGGTCTCACTGTGCTTGGGCTGGTCTCAACCTCCTGAGCTCAGGCAATCCACCTGCCTCGGCCTCCCAGAGTACTAGGATGACAGGTATGAGCACCGTGCCTGGCATTCAATGAAACATTTTAACCCAGGTTATTGTTCCCTTCCCATCAGTCTGCTTCGACTTTAATTCGAACCCCTGGCTTCTCTTTGTCTTGTCTGTGTATGTCTCAGGGCCCAGAGCACAGGCTGTCCTGGCGGTACGTGGGAAACATCTACTCTGGCATGAAGGACAAGGCAGTTTGTATTTACTCACTGGTTTAGCACTGGAAAGGTGGATGTCACTTTGCAGGGGCAGATTCAGACCCAGAGACCTTGAGGTACAAAGGGCGTAGGCTTTGGATTCAGCTGATGTTTGACGCTGGGTAGGGATCTTAGATCTCACATCCTGAGTTGCCCAGTGGGGCAGTAGGCTTTTTTTTTTTTTAAAAAAAAACATTTCATTCTGTGCATGTGTTTTATTTTATTTTATTTTATTTTGCAGTTTTTGGCTGGGGCTGGGTTTGAACCTGCCACCTTCAGACTATGGGGCCGGAGCCCTACTCCTTTGAGCCACAGGCCCTGCCCGGGGGTAGTAACCTTTCTCTCCTCCCTCCAGCTCTCCCGATTCTTCTTCCCTGGTGCTCCCTTCCTGATGTGGACTGCACACAGTTTTGAGAAGAGACGGCCACTTCTGCAGCCACACCAGTCCATCCTGACCACCCTGTTGGGGACGTGAAAAGGGATGGAGGGTGCTGTCCCCAGGGCAGGTCTGTGTAAAGGGGTGAGGATGGCGCCTCATGTCTAAGGAAATAGGACCCCTCGTATGTCTGTTCTCTCTAGGGTTCCCCATTGAGGTGACCTCAGTAGAGACCCAGAGAACCATGGGAGACCCTAGTCCAGGGCTCCTTCCAGCAGCAAGGGCCACCATGGGTCTCCTCTGCTGCCCAGTCTGGGCAGTGGCACAAGGACGTGGAGGCCAGCAGGCTGCCCTTTGCTGGGTGGGTTGTGGTGAAGGCTGCTCCCTCCCACTTTAAACTGTGTGCCCTCTTACTAGAACAGCAGTGACTTACGCTTTCTAGTAGCGCGGGAGGGGGAATTTAATAGGATGCCAACTAAGTAAATGCTTTAAAAAAAGCGGTGCTCCCACTCCAGCGGCTGAGGCAGAAGATCACTTGAGCCCAGCAGTTTGAGGTTGCAGTGAGCTATGATTGTGCTCCTGTATGCTAGCCCAGGTGAAGGGGAGAGACTGTGTCTTTAAAAAATAAAATAAAATAACCTGTTAAAAAAAAAAAAGCGGTATTCAGCAGGCAATGCCCATGCCACTACTCCCCGCCCGGCCGAGGGCGGTGCTCAGCAGGCCACGCAGGTGCAGAGATTGCCCAGCAAACGAAGCCCGGGTTCCAGGCGCCTGGTGCGGTGGTGGCTCCCAGGGGAGCGGTGGGGAGACAGTAGCCGCAGCAGGGCTCTGGGACGGGGACACAGTACAGGGTCCGGGCCAGAGACGGATGGCAGATCACGCCAGGGACCCAGCCTGGGTCAGGGTCCTTTGCTTGTGGTGTCCACTTGCTGCCCTCTGGGGAGAAGGGTAGACCTTATTGGATTACTGGCGGGCAGTGAGGGCATCCGGGTGCCCAGACTGGCCTCTCCTGCCCGCTGCTGCCTCAGTGGAAAGGGAGCAACTGCAGGGCAGCCCTCCTGGGGCCTCGCGCTTCCCTCCCGGCCACCTGCAGAAGGTGTGCTTCTGCCTGGCCCCCCAACCCTTCCAAGGGCTCTCCCAGAGGAGCCTCTGGGTCCAGCACCTTCCCTCTTCCCGTCTGGGTATAAGCCTGCGTCTCGGTGCAGTGTCTCCTGGCTGCCACCAGGGGTCACCAGGCCCACGGCGGGCTGGAGGGTGGATGCTGGTGGCAAGCTGTGGCAGGGCTGGCAGTCTGAAGGAGGAAGCCAGCACAGGCCAGATGCAGGCATTGGCTGGTGCTTGGGGCTGCTGAGCTATGGGCCAGTGGTGGTTGTGGTGGTGCTGGTGGGTGTGTGCATGCACTCACTCATGCCCCGGGTATCGGCTCCCTTGCACAAGTGGCAAGCTGTGCTGGTCCTGGGAGCTGACGCTGGTGCCTCCTAGAAGACCCGAGGCATGACATAGTGCTGATGACCATAGTGGCTTTTGGAGTCATTGCAAGCCAACTCTAAATCCTGTGTGGCCTTGGGCCACTTCCTTAACCTCTCTGAGCTTCAGAGAACTCCTTGTGTATGAAGTGGCGCAAAGGATCAGGGGTTGTTGGTAGGATTCAAGGAGACGACTCGTGGAAGGCACATGCCCCAGGCCTCGCCTGGGGCGGCCCCTTGGAAGCTGTAATGACTGTTGTTACTGCCATCATTGACTTTGCAGGGGGATCATCCTTTCTGTCATCATCTTCTCCAAGATGCTCTGTGGCTCCTGCTGGTTTTTAATGTTTCTAATCTCCTGTTGATTATTCCTGGGGTTTCAGCCAAATAAGCACTTCCAATTAAAGCGCTTGCTCTGGCTCTGAGTTGGGTTGCCATAGCAATGGGAGCAGGGATTTTACTTCTTCCCTGGAATATACACACTCGTGTCTTTTTGTGAGTTTCTGCTTGTGACCAGCTCTCCCTCCTGCTGCTCCCAGAGGTGGCAGGTGGGCGGGGAGAAGGAGGGGGCTGCAAGGCGTGGTGCTGAGGCCCCTCCCCCGGCACCGAGACCCCGCTGGCCTGGGGAAACCTTTGTTTTTGGTGCTCCAGGCCGCACTGGGAATGCACATTGCCCCATGCAAACCAGGTCTCCCTTCAAAGTGGTCTCAGGGGCCCTGTCCAGCCAGACTGGCATGAGGCTGTGCTGGGTGGCAGATTGTCCTGCCTTTGTCTTTAGAGCATCACAGATGTGTGTGTGTCCCTGTGTCCCCGTGCGTGTGTGTCTCTGCATCTCCATGTGTGTGGGAGACTCGACTGTTCACTGCAGCTGGACATCGGACAGGAGACAGTACTGTGAACCCAGCTCAGGTTTGGGGCAAATGGACATGGACGGGCCGAGCTGGAAGCAGAGCCAGGGGCTCACTCTGACCTTGGGGTTCTCTGGAGTCCAGGTACACTCAATATTCAGCTGCCCAGCCTCCACGCTGGACGCTCCACTGGAATGTGGGCTGGTTGCTCTGTGTGGGCACTGGCTGGGCTCTTCCTGCTCAAAGAGTCAAAGTAGCCTGAGCAAAATTAAATAATAGAAGGAAGAAAGGAAGGAACAAGGAAAGAACGAACGAACACACACACACACACACACACACACACACGCGCGCGCGCGTGCGTGTCCCGTTAACCAGAGTCCAGCCCTGTCTGGCTTTGTGAAGAGCTGGTTCTGGGGCTGACTCTCTCCAGAACCTGTGTTCAGAGCATCCTCACTGGACTGGGCCCAGACATCCCACGTGAAGGGGCAGAACTTCATTTGACACAGCTGATCCCATAGGACAGGCCCGGCCTTGCTAGGGGCAGGTGCCCAGCTCTGGGCTATCATGGAGCCTGAGGAAAGTGGCCTTTGGTCAGGCCTGGGTCTCTTTTCACAGGGGATGGGGCAGTGAAAACTGACATACAGTCCCCAGGACCATGAGGGCAGGGAGCGGGGTGCTGTCCTCGGGACCTCATGGCCACAAGTGGGGATGGGTTTGCCTTCCCTGCTAGCGGGGAGCTCCTCATTGAGGACAGACGTATCACAGTCTGCGCCCAAGTTGCACTCCATGGTGTTGGGGGTGGGATTCCCATGGGCCCAGGTGCCCAGGGGAGAGAGTGAGGAAGGGGAGCTTGTCTGGAGGGGCCAGGGCTGGGTTTGCCTGGTTCAGCAGGACAGTGTCCCCTTCAGAGGCCAGGGGGCAGGTGGAAACAGGTGGTCCCCACACTCCTCTGAGGGGAGTATGGAGGACAGTTCCCAGCTCCCTAAGGAGATGGAGTCCTTGAGTGCAGAGGGTGGGAGCCTTGAGGGCAGAGCCAGGCTGTCTTGGCACTGACTTCAGATCTCAGTAGAGGAGGGGTCAGCCCCTTCCTGGGTCCTGTGGTGGGCCACACTGAGTCATCACCTGACTTGCTTGGAAACGTCCCAAGCACAGAGAGCTCAGCTGTGTGCCTGGCACTATTCAGAGCTTTTCACTCACGGTGCCTCACCGAGACCTTGCAGCAGGTGTGTTAGCTCACCGCAGCTGGGGCATTGAGCAGACGCAACTTGCCCCAGTCCCACACGGCTGATGGTGAAGCCACAGCTGCTGTGCATTACTGCCCCTCCAGGGAGCCTCCTCCTCCCCGGGGCCCAAACAGTGCCCAGCACATCAGGAAGTGGGTTTTAGGCTGGGTGGGTGCCTGGATCATCTGTGTCCCTGCCTGTGGCGTCTAGCTCCGAGGTCCATCAGGGACCTGTGGCCGAGTGTGGTCTCATGAGAGAGACGCCAGCTGTTCATGGACTCTAACTTCCGCCCATGTGGCAGAAGCCCGAGGTCCAGCCTCCATCAGTGCCCAGAGTGGGAAGATGAGGAGGGGTTCAGGGCAGACAGGTGTGTGTGGGGCTGTCTCTGCCTGCCTCCTCAGGGTGCTCAGAGGGACAGAGACTAGGGTCACTCCTTCAGGTTGCCCCAAGGTGTCCACAAGCCAGAGGCTGCCCTTGAGGCAAGAGGTAGGTGTATCAGTGGGGGCTGCACTGTCTCAGGTGGGGCCAGGGGTATTCTGAGAAGCACTGGCCTGCCCTCCAGCCGACCCGTGTCCTGTGCAGCCTAGGGCAGCAGCTGGAGTCCATCCTGGGCACACATACAAGCTCTCAGCTGTGAACAGGGCACAGGTCATCAAAGGAAGTTGGGTTGTTATCACCGGAGGAATGTGAAACCCCAGGACCATTCCTGGGGCTGGCAGGTGTCTGGGGAGGATCCATGAGAGACCTGTCAGAACTGCCCAACTTCCTCCTCAGCCTGGGGATGGAGGACTGTGCCTGGGTGTGCTGGTGTGTGTGCATGTGTGCATGTGAGTACATAGTCCCTGCCTGCACAAACACATGTGTACAATTGTGCGTGTAGCGCATCAAGTTGAAGGGCATCTGTGAGACCAGGGCTGGGCTCCGTGGGGTTGGATGTTCACCTGGCTACAGGTGTAACTGGGCAGCTTCCTTGGGAACTTCTGGACTCAGGCTGGATTTGTGCTGGATTCACCTCTGAGCAGGTGGAGAGGCTGTATTCGCAGAGACTTTCTCTAGGTGGGGCTGACTGGGCCTCAGGCTGGGCACCTGCCACACTGAGCGGTCAGCAGCCAGAGGCCTCCCCTCTTTCCCATAGCTCTTTCTGTGCTGTCCCCTTATCTTGGGTCTCCTTGATAAACCACACATTCCTCAAATGCCTGATAAGTTTCCCAGCTGCTGACTGGGTTCTTGCTCAGATAAAACGTGGCCAGAACCTATTAGTTTTCTTTCATCTGCAGGAGGGAGCCTCGGCTTTTAACCCTCCACGGTCTGTTTCAAAGACCAGTGCTTATGGGATATTTTCTTTTATATTTTAGAAATTTACTTCAAGCTTCTTCATGGTGATTCTTTGGCTTTGAAAGGGATGAGTTTTGTTTTCTGAATGAACTGGGGCGGGGGAGATGGTTCACTGAATGGAGAGATCTGACACGCCGGGGTGAGGTGTGGGCCCTGGGAATTCAGCCCAACTGCCCAACTGCATGTGTTGTTGCGATGAATTCAGTTTCCCTCTGTGTCCAGGACAGCTCCAGATATTTGGGACAATTGAGAGAATATTCACCCACATCATTTTTTTTTTTTTTTTTGTGGCTAGTGGTCCAGTCCAGGTAAGGAACCTGGTGGAGAAACCTGTGGGAATTGCCTTCCAAGAAGTTGACCCCAGAAAACTAGGGATTTGTCCACAGGTCCACACCCAGAAGTCTCAGCATCTCCAGAACCTCCCCCCCTGGCGTCCCCTCACTGCTGGTGGAGTATCGAGTACTCTTTCCTTCGTTTTAAAGTGTCTCCTCTGGGCCTCAGGAGCCTTGTGACGAGTTGCCGTGTCTCTGACAGGTGTCTGCTCTGTGTGTAGCTGATTTTCTATTTTTTGGTCACATGCCCTTCGTCTTTGTAGATTTAAGGGGGTGAACTGCTCAGCGTGGCCGTGTAAGCAGTTTGGTTTTCTGTCTCAGATCTTTCCTCACCAGGATGCCACAGTGGTGCTGTGCGTGGACAAAATTATTTTCTTGGCCTCCTACAGAACCGGGCAGTGGAGAAATGACAGTCATTCTGCAGCATGGAAGATGCACAGAGCTTCCCCTCCTCCCAGGGGCCCTGGGAGCCTGGCCTCCCTCCCCTGGTCCACCCCTCACTCACCTGCTTGCCCCTCCCTGCGCTCTGAGCCCTTCCACAGGGAGGTCACTCTGCAAGCCGCCATCTGGCTCTGGCTGGAGCATGCGCCTTCTCCCTTCCTGATATTAGTCTCCATCCCACTTGAGGCAAAAAAACAAAATTTCAGTTCCTCATGGAGCATACATGTATTAATCCATTCTTTCTATTATTTTATGCATCTGTCTACTCTCCATCCATCCCGTTCTATCTATCCATCTACCTATCAGTCTATCCATCCATTCACCCATCCATCCTATCTATCTATCTATCTATCTATCTATCTATCTATCTATCCATCCATCCATCCCATTCTGTCTATCCATCTACTCATCATCCTCCTATCCATCCATCTCCTTCTATCTGTCCATCTATCCATCCATTCTGTCATCTATTTATCTATCTACCTACTTATTTATCCATCCTATCTATCTATCTATCTATCCATCCATCCATCCCATTCTGTCTATCCATCTACTCATCATCCTCCTACCCATCCATCTCCTTCTATCTGTCCATCTATCCATCCATTCTGTCATCTATTTATCTATCTACCTACTTATTTATCCATCCTATCTATCTATCTATCCATCCATCCATCCATCCCATTCTGTCTATCCATCTACTCATCATCCTCCTATCCATCCATCTCCTTCTATCTGTCCATCTATCCATCCATTCTGTCATCTATTTATCTATCTACCTACCTATTTATCCATCCTATCTATCTATCTATCCATCCATCCATCCATCCATCCATCCTTTGAGAAGTCAATGCATGTGAGTCTGGGACTGCTTTGCCCAATGAAATATGAGAAGAGTGATGTGTGTCATCACTGGGCAGAAGTTCAAGGGCTACTTATTATTATGCCACTTTTCTTGTCTTCTATATTCTCAGTGTTTCCTGATTCATCAACTTGGTCCAAGAGCGAGGGACCACTGTGATACCCAGGTACCCCTCCATCCTAACACCCATAATGCTCTGGACATGTAGTTTGAGAAAGAGTCAAAACTTTGCTATAAGCTGTTGTGATTTTGTGGGGTTGTTTCTGTAGCATAACCTGGCCCAGCCTGGCTGATAGATGCAAAGTGACAGATTGTTTTCCAGATGGTTATGCCAATTTATATCCTGTTCCCCGTGTTTGTGAGCGAATGTCTTACTCTATCTTTGCCTGCCTGGAGTTGTGTCTTTTTAATTTATTACATTAAAAAAATCTATTTGAAAGGCGAAAAGGAATCTCATTTTAGTGTCCATTTCCTTGATTAGTGGGGAGGCTGAGTGGAATGGACATTTGCTTTTCATTTTTCAGTCGCCATTTGCTGTGTGCCTACTACGTGCTGGGAACACACACAGTTCAGTCCTACCCAGAAGAAATCAGGAGCAAGTTTGAGTTTGAGGCCTGCAAAGGGTCACATGGGGAAATTTCCCCGGGCAGGGGGAATGCACCGCAGATTTATAAAGGTAGAGGGGATGGAGTTGGAGTAGGCGAGGCAGGATGGAGCATGGAGCCCTGGTCGGTGGAGCCTCCTCCCAGCAGGCAGGAGACTGAGGCTGATTCATAAGCATCCCGTCCTGCCCTGCCTGCCAGCACACTGCTGCCTGTCTCTGGTCTCCAGAGTCCTACGTGGGTGATGGGGCCAGGAAGGTGCAGCCTGGTGGGGCCCCTCTCCGGCTTTGCCTGTGCTGTGAGTTTGGGGCTCTGCCTCCTGATGTTTCTACTTAAGGCCTTGGGGCGGACTCACAGCCTATTCCAGTGGCTCTTTATCCCTGAGCTTATGGAAATGCCACCTCTGGCCCCGTCTTTAAGAACAAGTTACTTATGTAAGTATTTTGAGGGCACGTTTGAATTAATTTCCAATGTTACATTTGCTTTAGCAGGAAGTCAACTGGAGACCAGTGGGAAGTGGGGGTCTGACTCCAGGGAGATGTTCCCAGACTCCCTGAGCCTCAGCAGTGCTTGGGGCTCCCGCTGCTAATGCAGTGGCTCCAAATTTTCCACCACCTTTGTGCCACCATAAATTATTCAGGTGAATTGTTCCGGCCTATGGAAAGAACCAGATCTGGCAGAGGCTTCAGCCACGAGGTTAACAGAAACACAGGAGACTGTGGGGCCATTATTGGCAGGAGACTGGGGCCAGTTCCTTGCTTAGGAAGACAAGGTAGCTGGAGGATGGATTGGTCAGGTATGGTGAGGCCTCGCCCATCGGGGCTGCGGCTACTGTCCCAGAGGCACCAACGTTCCTGCCAGCTGGACATCAGTAAGAGGAGGGAACGTGACGATGTCTGGACGAGGGATGCCTGGTTGCCCTCACAGGGCTCCTGGCCTCTCACACACCCCAGCTGCTCTGTCCTAGGGATTTCCTCATCTGAGTTGATCTGTCTGGGCCCAGAGAGTTTTGGTCGGGCCCCCCAGGGGGTGAGGCTGCCGTTTCTTGTCATACTGTAAAATTTCCCACTTGTTTGGGGTCAGCAGCTCCTTCCAGCCCTGTCTGCAGGTCTACTCCCCAAGTTGCACCCTGGGCTGTGACCCCCTTCCCAGCTGCTCACGAAGCCCACAGCTGGGAGATGGCGACTCTCAGAAATGTCTATTCTCTTTCATTTTCTGTCACTTATGTACAGCAATCTAAATTTCTAGCTGTTAATGAAGGATTATAGATGCATTAAAAAAAATCCACAAAACCTCTATTCTTGCATTTGGATTGTTAATTAAATTCCCAAGCTCCATTTTCAGGTTTTAATTAATAGCACAGGGTACTTCACTGGCATGTTGGCCTCACGTGGTCCCCCGCAACCCAGCCCCTTGTGGGGAAAGCTCTTAGAACAGGTATCTGAGTGGAGGGTCCCAAGGTCCCCACCCGACAGGGCTTTTGGGTTTTGTGAGCCTCCTTGGGAGGGTGACTGGGCCAGCACTCCCCGTCAGGGTCGTGCAGTGTGGGAAGGTCGTTAGCCCTGTCCTTGGTGGGGGGGTGTACAGTGGCAAAGGTGGGGGCATTTGCTGGCCTCAGCCGTTGTACCCGCTGTGCAGGAGCTGCCGCTGGCTGAGAGGTCCTTGTCGGCCAAGAACATGGCACAGGCAACAGCTTCCTGTTGGCAGGAAGCTATTCAGCGGAGAGGATGGTGCACTGCGCTTCCTCCGCGAAATCAGGCCGGCATCGGCTTCCCTCGTTTTACCTCTGCAAACCTCTCAGACCACCTGTTATGCGCTGGGCACTTTGCCATGTGCCTGAGATCTGGGGACCCTTGTGGTCAAATGGTTGGGGGGGCTTTAGGGTCTGATGTCTATATTCGTATATGTTAAAAAATGTATATATAATGTGGAGTAGGCTGATAAAGACTTCATTCTCTTTTCCTTGCCCTATAGCTCAAAAGCCTATGCAGCTGAGTTCCCGTAAGTTGCATTCTGTGTGATGCTGGACGCTGACACAGACAGCAGAGCTAGGAAGGGACAGGGGAGAGCTGTCCAGTGGAGCTCAAAGGCCCTGAAGAGGAGACAGCTGGGGTGCTGCAGAATGAAGGCCCAGCGTCCCACAAGGTGCACAAGGGGACTCAGCCCTGAGGTACGCAGAGGAGAGGACTCGGCCCCCCAGCTTGGGGTTTGAGGCCGAGTTCCACGTGGAGGTGGTCTGCTGGTTCCTAAGGTCACATTGCATGTTTAAGATGAGGATAATAAAGACAAGTTCTGGCAATCAATTCATGAACTCATCCTAGAACAAGTGCTGCACACCTCACTGCTGAATATCTCTCTGGTCACCTTCCCTGGGGAAGCTGTGTACAGACACCAGCACCTAGTCCCCCTTCGAAGCGACTTTGGAGCTCTTTTCTGGAACAGTCATTGGAATGGCTGTCATTCCCTTGATGTCCTAAATGTCATCAAAAGGTCTTCCTTTCATCTTCAGGTAAAGAAAAACCTAGTTGGGGGCCAGATCAGGTGAGTAGGGAAGGTGTTCCAACACATTTATTTGTTTACTGTCTAAAAACTCCTTCCCAGACTGTGCTCTGTGTGTGGGTGTGTGTGGGGGAGTCCACTGTCGTGATGCGAGAGCCCATTTTTGCACACACCCTCTCATGCCAAGATTTTTCAGTTACGATTTTCCTAACTGTTTCTCTATGGATGTTTACTTCATCTTCTGTACTTCTCACAATTTTGGAATCTCAATGTCTCAACAGTTTTGATGCACAATTCAAAGAATTTTTGCAATGTTTTTGTCAAGTTCTGCACACAGTGGCAAGTTCTCGAGGTTCATTGTCAGACCTTGTAGATCTGAAACAAAAATGAAAGAAGTAAGCATTTAGGGTAAGCGTTTAGGACATTTGGGTGCCCCACACAATGTCATTTCCCAATAAATATTTGTTGAGGGAATGAAAGGCCAGTAGTTATTTTCTTTTTTGAAAAGAAGCCTTTTAACTCTCCTGTCACTGACCCAGTGGTTCTCAAATGGAGGCTACTTTGTCCCCCAGGGGATATTTGGTAATGTCTGGACACATTTTGGTAGTTGCCAGGGGGACTGGGGGTGGAGGTGAGAGGTGCTGGTTAACCGTCCTGTGATTCTTGGGTCACCCCTTGCCCCTCCCACCCAGATGGCAACAGTCGGAAGGCTGAGAATTCAGCACCAGTGGTGCTCAGGGCCGGACCCTGGGGTGGGCAGCTGTCCGGGTGCAGCCAACATTCACTTCGGCTGGGCCACAGCTGGGCTTGGGAGACCCTGGCAGAGGGTCCCTGCACTCACTGCCCTTGATCCTGCAGCTGCCTCTATGGTGCTTTTCCTTGTGGCCTCAACATCTCAGATGGTGACAGATGCAGGGAGGCTCACCATGCCTGGCCCGCCTTGGGCTCTGAGAATTAAGCACACCCCATCCTCAGAATAAACCCCCCTGAGGCCCTAGGGGCAGCGGGGGGCAGCAGCGGGCAGCAGAGGGCAGGGGAGTCCTGAGAGCAAAGCCTTTGCAGCCCACTCTGCTTACACTCTGTAGGCTGTCACTAGGCACAGATGATCAAAACCAGGGTGTGGACGGAGCTATGGGATGTGCACTGGTGACCCAGGCAGTGGCAGTCTTGTGAGATCCAGGAATACATTGCCTGGATGTCTGAGTCTCTCTTTCTCCTTTTTTGGAATCAGGATGCTTTCTAGGTTGCAAAGCAGAGGGAAGAGGGCAGTGAGCAGGTGTGTTCCTGGTCTCCCAGAGTGGGTGCCTCCTTTGCCAGCTGGGGAGCTGAGCCATGGCCCCCCATCTGTGCAGTCCTGTGTCACCCACTCAGCAGCTCATGCTCTGGGCTCTGAGTTTTCCATTTACAGCCCGTGCCTGACACATTGTATGAGGATCAATTAGCTACTGCCCACGGGCACTTCGCTGGGAGCCGGGCTTGGTGCTGTGCTAATGTGGCTGAGGAACTGTGAGCCCAGCCCTGAGGGCAGAGGAGGACAGTTGTGGGGCCCAGAGGGATGGGACCCTGCAGACCCGAGGGGCTGTGCCCCCGGGCACCTCAGCAGACGATGTTCGCTTTGTGCAGGGCCAGGAGTGGTTTCCCCTCTGTTTGAGAGCACGGGCATCCCGAGGAGCCACAGAGTTAAAAAGCACGTTCCATTCTGCTGGGGTCACAGGTGAGCAAATGACAGCTCCCAGCCACTCTCCCTCTGTGGCGTCCCGGCTCCGTTCATCAGCCAGGAGGGCTCAGGCGGCTGCGGACTGAACAGACATAGGTGTGCAAGGGCTTCTGGATTTTCTTTGCCCCCAAAGCACTCAGAAAAATCATCAGTTTAGGGCTGGGCCTGCCCCAGAAAGGTGATCTGACTCTCCCATTGTACAGCTGAGAAAAGCAGAGCTCCGAGAGGGGAGGTGCCTGCCCCCGGCCAATAGGCTCAAGATCTGAACTCAGGATTCACGGGCATATGTCTAAACTCACCCCTGAGCATGTGTCCAAAGGAAATGAAGTCAGGATGTTGAAGGAAGAGGTATCTTCACGGGTTTACAGCAGCACTGTTCCCACTAGCTGAGATGCAGAATCAGCCTAAGTGTCCACCAACAGAAGAATGGATTAGAAAGAGTGGTGTAGACATATACAATGGGGTACTATTCCAACACGGTAAGTGACGGCATGGCGGACCCTGGAGGACACTCGGTTAATGAAATAAAGCCAGGCACAGAAAGACAGATACACGATGTCATTCGTCAGTGGGCTCTAAAAAGTTGAACTCATGGCTCGGTGCCTGTAGCTCAGTGGTTAGGGCATCAGCCACATATACCTGGGCTGGCAGGTTGGAACCTGGCTGCTAAACAATAATGACAATAATAACAAAAAAACAGCCGGTGTTGTGGTGGGCGCCTGTAGTCCCAGCTACTTGGGAGGCTGAGGCAAGAGAATCGCGTAAGCCTAGGAGTTTGAGGTTGCTGTGAGCTGTGTGATGCCACAACATTCTACCCAGGACAACAGAGTGAGACTCTGTCTCAAAATAAATAAATAAATAAAAAGTTGAACTCATTGAAACAGAGTGGAATGGTGGTTCCTGGGGTGGGGGGGCTGGGACAGGAGAGCTTTTGGGCAGATGTTGGTCAAAGGACACAAAACTTGAGTTAGATGGGAGGGATGCATTCAGGAGACCCCCTGCATGGCGGAGTGACTATACTCATAACAGAGCATTGCAGTCTTGAAAATGTCTGGAGGGAGTAGATGTTAAGTGTTTTCACCACAAAATACTGATAAGCATGTGAGGGAATGTACATGCTAATTAGCTTGATTTAGCCATTCCACAGCATAGATATATTTTAAAGCTACATGTTGTGCACAATACATTTTTTGGGGGGCAAAACAACAGTTTCCAGTATGTGCTTATGACCTGCTGCCAACCCTGGCCTGGGCCTGGGGAGGTAAGTGCTCGGGTGTGAAATTTAAAGAGAAACTCATTCTCTGGCCATGTGCTGGGCTTGCCCAGCCCAAGGCCCCACCCTGGTCTGTGCAAGTGAGGAAAAGAGCAAACTGGGGCTAACCCAGTAGCCCCCACACATGTCACTTTCACTCTTAGAAAGCACAGATTGGCCTGAGGTCCTGGCACTGCCTAGGGTCTGTTTGCATCTCACGAAGGTTGTGAGATACATCAAAATAAATCTCAAAGCAAATTGCTGTAATGTTCCTTTAAAAACATGCAAGCCACACCTTCAGTGCTAGCCCCTGCATCTGGGGGCTCACATAGCATCCCCCACGTCCCCTTTCTCCCTTTCCCAATTTAGCTTGTTCCTTTCTGGTGGCCCTGATTGCTTGTTGGCTTTTCCCTGGTGGTGGCAATATGGCTGCTGGAGCGCCGGCTGTCTTCCTCCAGGCCTCCCTCCCAGCAGGCCCTGCAACAATCCCATGGCATCCATTGGCTCAGCTTAGATCACATGCCCATTCCTGAGCCAATCGCTGTGGTCAGAGAATTGCAGTGCTCTGATTGGTCAGGCCAGAATCAGTCACATGTCCACTTCTGGACTCAAGAGTGGGAGCAAATGCTGCCCCAACTGGATGTCTAGGGATGGAGAGGGTGGTTCCCAGGAGAAAGCAGAGAACCCCTATCCAAAGGAAGGGGGAGGGAATGGAGCAGACAGAATAAGGCAGTAAGTACCTGGGACAGCACCACAAACCAAGCCCAAAGCCCAGCAGACACACACCTGCCCCTGCCGCCTTCCTATCGCTCACTGTCTGCCCCCACGCCCTGGGCTTTCTGACCGGACTCTTGGTTACCATTTAAGTTGAAACACCAGTCCAATGCAATAGAATCGAATATAGCTAATTTAGACCTGGAAGTGAAATTTCCAAGTGGCACTTAATTTAGACTTAATTGGCATGATTTCTACGGGTCTTGCAGGTATTAATTGTTTAAAGACACTTAATGAAATGTAATCAGTCCATCCAAACAAACTGCAGGCCAGGAACAAATTGTTGACACCATGCTCAGACACTTCCAGGCACCTGCTGCTGAGAGACACAGACCCAGATTTGGAGAGGCTTGGGGAAGTTTCTAGGTTTGTTCTTCCCTCCAGAATCCCCCATGAGTGATTTTTTCATGATCCCCTCACACTTCCACCCACTTTTGAGTTTCCTAGACGTGTGAGGAACCTTGGTTACAATTTCATTATCTTGTTACAATGTCACCCCACTTCTACCCACTTTTGAGTTTCCTAGACAAGCAAGGAACCTTGTTACAATTTCATTATCTCCTATGGCTACCTCTGGTCCCCTCCATATCTCCACTTTCCCAGGCTGGGGAGAGTGTCCAGGTTCTCCAAGAGAGTGTGAGACCAGGTCTCATCATGTCTGCTGATAGCCTGCCCTTTTGTGGATGCAAACTCAGAGGCTGGGGTGGGTAAGACTGTGGCTTCTCTCTGGCCATGCCCCAGCCTTCTGACCTGGGCTCTGGGCACCATCTTTTAAGGTTGTACAAGTGCCAGCCCCCTTGTCCTCCAGCCCTCCTTGGAATCCAACAGCCTCTGTCCCTGAGTAGCGAGGTGACTTTGGACAAATGACTTACCTGCTTTAAATAGTGTCTCACACACAACATAGGGATGGTCCTTGTGGCCGCAGGGGCCTCTTTGGAGGATGGAACTAAGGCAGGTGAAGTCTCAACACCACGCTGGCCCAGAGCCCATGGTCCACACTGTCCATTATCGTTGTTATTATTGCATCTGCAGCATTTATTATTTTAGTCCTAACGATGGGCAGGCACCTTACCAACTTCTGTGCGTGTGAAGACAAACACACCGTCTTTGCCTGTGGGGAGACAAGAGAACAGACAATTACAATTCAGTGTGATGTTAGCTTTTATATCCATCCTGCTCCAAACATTAAGTGTCTGTGTCCTGAACTTCATTTGGGTGTCAGTGCTCCAGGGCACTGGGAGGCCCCGCCTCTTGGTGGAGAGAGTCAGGGTGGGCCTTCTGAGGCTGGCACTGAAGAATGTCTCTCCTCCATGAGATGCCACCTCCCTCCCTTGCCACTGGAGTGTAGCACATAGCTCTTTAGGCTGCAGTCTGAGCCTGCTCCGGCTCAGGGTTGTGTGAAATTATCCTGGGGTCGTGGCCACAGAGCTCCCTGGAGCTGGGACCCCGACTTCCGGAGCTGGGACCCCGACTTCCGGCGCAGCCTGCACTGGCTCTTACTGTCTTTATAGTTGCCCTCCAGTGGGAACTCAGTCACCTAGAGTGTTCCTGGGGGCAGGTGTGGGGCCTGTATCCCCATGGCTTCATGGGAAGGGGGGGCTCCTATCTGTGTGAAGGTGGGGAGGGGATGTTCTTGCAGGGTCTGGGAACAAGCCAGTCCAGGGTGCTGGGCTGGGCTCCTGAGACCCTGCCCCCATCTAGGCTCTGGCCCCAGGCCGGGTGCAGCAGAGGCTGTGAAGCCACTTGAGGGCACTCCTAGAAGCAACGCCACCACTGGCTCTTTCTCTCGGGGTCTGTGGAGGAGACAGCCCTGGGTCCAGGCCTGGCTGATTGCAGGCACACTCTTAGCCTTTGGGAATCTGGGTTTGCTCTGTTCAAAGGTGTGTGCCCTGGTGGCAGCCATGGCCGCTGTGCTGAAAGCTGCAATGGAGCCAGCAGAAGTCTCTATACATGAGGGGCGTGCTGTGGGGGCCAGCAATAGCGGCATCAGGGCTCTGGTGGGCCCTGTGTCTCCTGAGGGCCTGGCTTCTCCACAGTCACTCCCAAGAGCAGTGAGGCTCCCTGGGAGCCCCCCGCCACTTCCAGACCTGGGTGGCACCTACATGACCCTTTGCCTCTTTTGGCACTTACCTTCCACCCGAGTGGTTGGTAATTGTGATCATTTCCCTGGGGAGCCAGGAGCAGATGCAGAGCTGGTATTAAGTATCGCAGAATTATTTCTTAGCCCAGGATGCCTGGGACAGAGTGCGCCACTGAGGTCATTTCTGTTGGTTAACTGGACACTTTAAACCGCAAGCTTTCAGAGTCTGGCAGCTCTGCCTCTCTGGGAGCCAGGGTGCTTTAGGAGGTGGGTGTGCATTCACACGGCGACGGTGTGTCCTTCTGGGAGCTGGGCAGCAGGACTCGGTCCCAGCCCTGTGTCTCCTGTCACTGTGGTGACTGTGGGGAGAATGTTCTCCATGCTGGGCTTCTCCCCATCGCAGATGTAGGCTGTGGACAAGGGGACTTCACAGGTCCTGTCAAGCCTCAGAATCTCCACCCACCCCTCCCCCACCTCTTTACTCTTCTTATGTAAACTTTTAAAATGTTATTATTTATTTATCATTAAATTTCAGATTAATTCAAGGGCACACATGATTAGGTGACATCGTTTGTGTCTGTGAGGTCAAGTTGTAGTTGTAGTTGTGATTTCACCGGGGAGTGCGCCATTTACCTGCACACCGTGCCCTTTAGGTGGGAGCATCGTGCCCTTTAGGTGGGAGCACCGAAGCCCCTCCCTGCTTCTCCTTTCTTTAATTTAACTGAGTTTTTCTCTCATATGGGCAGGTCTTTACTCTTTTTAGATGTGCATTTGAAAGCATGGTTTATTATCCCACCACTGGGCTTGCTTTGGGGACTGTTTGCTTGTCAGAGTCCACATTGGACTTGGGCCAGGACATCCCGGCTGGAGGAAGGGGTGCCCCTTCTGGAGGGAGAGCTGCCTGCAGAGTCCCCAACACTGAAAGGTGGGTGCTGGGTCCTTACGGGGTGGCACCTGCAGTCTTTGCCAGCTGTGACTGTTTCCAGATGTGGCCTCTGGCTTGGCCCTGGGGCCGGCATCAGGGATCGTGGTGGCTGCAGGAGGCATGAGAGTTCGAGGTAGGGCCCTGGGTCTTCCCCGAGGCTGCGTGGATGTGTGCAGAGGGGCCTGTGAGAGGTTGGCCACAGCCAAATCTGACTTTCAGCACTATCTGTCAGAAGACGAGAAGGACTAACATTTACCCATCTGCATGTCCGATTTGATGACCACCTGCCCCCGGCCTCTTCCTCCTCGGAATCTGGGGAGTGGTGCTCAGGCCACCTCGCGTGTTGCTTTTCTGTGGGATCCGGTTTTAGAAATAGCCTTCCTTCTCCCTTTGACCTTTCTGCTTGGAAATTGCCTATGGCTGAGCACGTCACGCCTTCAGGTTAGAACATCACTGCATTTCATTCTTTTGCTGAGGAAAATAAAAAACAAACTCCAACAGCAGAACGGTCGTGCCTCAGCCATGCACACGCTGCTGCGCTCGTGAGATATTCATTGCGGCCTCGTTGGAGGAAGACTGCAGAGCAGGGGTGGGGGCAGGGGAACCTGCTTTCTCCAGGGCAGTCTCCTTGTTTGGGGAAAGAAGGCTCAAAGACAGGGGCATCTGTGGGAGCCTGACCAGGCCGAGCTGGGGAGGGCTAGCCCGGGCTTCGAGAACCCAGCACTTTCCTGGAGACCATTTGCCCTTCTCTGACAGTTTCCATCCCCTGCTGACATTTTAGGAGCAGGATGTTTAACCCCACAGGGTTTTGGAACAGCAGCTGTGCCTTACGTGGGAGTTCCACCTTTGTGCGCAGAGGATGAGGCGGTAAGACTCTGGCCGGCCGGGGCTGTCCTAGCCCAGCGGACACCTTCAGAGCTGTAGAGCCGTTTGTTGGACGTGGTGGAATCAGGCCCCTGATGGAGGATGGAGCCTCCCAGGGTCTCCGGATGGTTGTGTTGGTTGTGCACTGCTCCAGGGAGCCTGGCCCAGCCCATGAGCAGGTGCTGAGATCCAGCCTCCACCTGCCCACCCAGCCTTGTGTTGGCTCAGGGCTGTGTCTGCCATGGGAAAGGGGCCCCTTCTTCTTTGCACAAAAATCTCTGTATAGGTCAGTGGCCCTAGAACCTCCCTGGGCTCATTTCAGAGCAAACGTATATGAACCGTGCCTTTTATTTTCAGTATTCTGATGTTTTGATATGTTAGGGACAGACCCTCCCAGGGCTGGCAAATTCCTAGAGATAGCAAATGACTCTGGAGAGAGCCTTCCACATGCAAACCAACGAATCTGGACCCCCTTGCATCTCCTGTATTACACTCTGACATCCTGGACCACCACGCACCTACCCTCATCAGCCCAGGGCCAGGTACCAGACGTCTAGGCACAGCGTCCGTGCCCCTGAGCCTGCTGTGATTATTCAAGCTAACCAATCCCCCACCTGACCACTTTCTCGTGCCTGTTCCTTCCTACAGAAGCTACAATTAACGTGGCTTTGCCCACATCCCTCCCTGTGGACCCTTGTGCTGTTCTCTGCCTCCTGTTTCCAAGGACCTGCCTGAAAATGTAACAAATCTCTCCCTGTGACTGTGGGTTCCATGTCTGTGTGTCTGACTATACTTTGCCCTTAGTATACCCTTAAAACACGTGGCCAGAGAGGCTGCTTGGGGAAAACCCTGAGGCCACCTGCAAATCCACTGCTTTCTAGTTGCTACCTGTCCAGGGCCAGCCCCAGGGCAGGCTTGTCAGTGTGTCCTGGGGGTGACAGTCAGTTCTGGGCAGAAGCGTGTGCTTCTGGGGTAGGTGGTGGTGGTGGGGTGGTGAGCAAGGGCTCCAAGGATGCCCAGGAGCCAGACAGACCTGGCCCCTAATTCTGGCCCTGCATTCAGCAGATGGTGAACCTTGGGCCAGCTGACCCTCGGTTTCCTAGTTGTAAATCTGGGGACAAAATCCCCTCTGTAGACTCTGTCATCCAGGAGTGCTGCCATTAGGCTATGTGGTCGGTTGAAGGGAATCCCACAGCTGTCCATACTCCACTCCCCAGAAAGTATGAAAGTTGTTATGGGGCAAAAGGGAACTTGCAGAGGTAAGCTTGTGATTGGGGAGTTTCCCCTTGATTCAGTGGGGCTGCTGCAATCACAAATGTCTACATGACAGGCGTGGAGGAAGGTCAGATAGAGGAGAAGGCAGTGTGATCATGGAGGCAGAGACGGGCGATGCAGCCACAAGCCAAGGACTGCGGTTGGCTTCTTGAAGCTAGAAGGGCAAGAAAGGGATAGGTTCCTTCCCATAGAGCTTCTAGAAGGATCTAGCTCTTCTGACATGATTTTAACTCCAGAAATTCATTTCAGACTTCTAATGTCTATGCCTATAAGAGAGGAAATGCCTATGTTTTAAGCTACTAGGCGTATGGTAACTTGTCACAACCTAAGACAGGCCAGTCTTTGTTACTGTGACCGCAGGACAGCGGGTGTGAACCCAGAGTGGGGCCACAGCCCTGGATGGGAGTCTTGTCCATGTGAGTGCCTCAGTCTCCCCGTATTTCAGGTGGGGTGAGAACACCTCCTCCTTGTGCCGTTGTCAGTTGGCGTGTCCACTGCATTAGAAGGTTAAATATAGATGCAACTATTACTTGGTTTTAGATTAAGACCCAGAACCTAGAAAAAGCCCTGGTCTTTTTCCTTCCAGAACCCAGGGTGTTCACAAGGATGATGTTTGATGATGCGTTTTGGAGGAAAGGCACAGGTCTTGGATCTGTTTTGTGTCCACAACTGACAGATAAAACACCCCAGGACTTTGTCGGAGCTTCCAGCACTGCCCAGCAGGTCGAAGTGGGTCTTCTCCATGGTATCCAAAGTTCCACTGTGAGTGGTGGTGTCTGGACACGCTGGTCTACATCTAGGGGCTCCTGTGCCGGTGACTAAAAGGGGACACCATCTGCAGGCAGCCGTGGGGTCAGCGACGTGGCTCTGGGAGACCCAAGATGCTGCCGGGCAGAGCCCAGTGTCCACCCCTCAGCCTCGCTGTCTCACTGCCTGCCTCTGCTGGCCAGCCACCCTCCCAGCTGAGATGGATTAGCAAGTCTGTCCCTCACATTCATGTGGCCTTCTTGTGACCATGACCATGATTTTTCTGCCGTGAATCGGGTTGGTGTGAATGGTGGCCTACCCAGAGTCAGCGGAATGAGTTAAAAATGCTTTCTCAGAAACTTTTTCTACCTAAGATGTCAACGATTCATCTCAGCAATTCTTGGTTGCACTGATCTGGGTCCACGCTCCTGGGGCCTCGAATATCATTTTCAGTTGTTTAATGCTAAAAAAGAGCTGTAAAACATTGCTGAGAAGAGCCATGCATGATGAGGACGAGGAGACAGATCAAGGGGGAAGCATCACAAGAGGCCCAACGCAAAGAGCATTTTCAGAAATCTAAATGCTTCGCCTGAGACACTCGCGTTGTGAGGTGGACGCCCCTCAGGACACCGGAGGGGGTGGCGGAGCTTCATGGATTTTAATCACGTGTGCAGCCCCTTGCCTGAGTCCAAACATCACAGAACTAATCCCTTTATTAAAATAATTTGTTCTGGGCGGTGCCTGTGGCTCAGAGGGCAGGGTGCCAGTCCTATATACTGAGGGTGACAGGTTTGAACCCAGTCCCAGCCAAACTGCAACAACAATGCCAATGCTGGGCATTGTGGCGGGTGCCTATAGTCCTAGCTACTCGGGAGGCTGAGGCAAGAGAATCACCTAAGCCTGGGGGTTGGAGGTTGCTGTGAGCTGTGATGCCACGGCACTCTACCCAGGGCGACAAAGTGAGATTCTGTCTCAAAAAAAAAAAAAAAGTTTGTCCTGTATTTGGATTTGGTCAAAAGGCCACTCAAGGATCCAGAAGGCCACATGTGGCCCCAAGGACATAGGTTCCCCACCCCTGCGATAAGCCCCGTGTCTGCAGTTTCTGTTAGCCTGTGAGGAATGTTTTCTCCTGCCCCATGAGAGCCTTAAAGGTTGGGCTGTTACGTCCCCTGTGCAGCTGAAGAAGCCAGGACTCCAGAAATTAAGTGACCCAGGTCATACTTTATGTGGCCCTGGGACCATGCTGGATTCACCCCAGCACTCCCGAGCTCTGACCCCTCTTGGTTCCCTTTTGAGTTTTGAGGAGTGAGATACATAACTCAGGAGCCCCGTCTCCTCTGAGGGTCTAGCAGACAAACCGAGTGGAGCCTGGGACAGAACTGGGACCCCGGCACTGACCTTGCGACCGCACTGAGGTCTGACTCCCTAATGTAGGTCTTCCCTGCCGAGGGCAACACCGACATTCACGGGGTGGGTACAGGCAGTGCACAGAGGAGGGGTTGGGAATCTGCCTCTTACTTATATTTAAGTTTGGTCCATTCTTGGCTCCTGGCTCACTGGACAGGTGAACCAAGCACCTTCTGTGGGGCAGGTTCTGATCTCGGGCTGGGAGGCAGCCTGGAGCCAGACCCAGCCCTGCCCTTGTTGAGCTGGTCTTCCCAGCTGCACGGTTCAGAGACAGGAGCAGAATGAGGGCTCCAGACGAGTCTCCTTTGTCAAGAAAGGAAAAGACACAAAGACACAGTGAGGAAATGGGGAAGGCGGGTGGGCAGGTAGGCCAGAAGGACAGACAGCCACATCTTCAGATTAGAACTCAGCCTGTCACTGACACTTCTGAACACGAGTAACAGGAGGAAGTAGCAGGTTGTGGGTGTGGGGGGCTGCTCTGGTTTTAACCTGTTTCGTGACTCCTTGAGAGCACAAACAGTACCTTACGTAGGCCACACAGTAGCTGTGCGGGTCCCTAATCCCTGAGTGCGCTTGCTCAGAGTGTACCCAGGACCTACCCTGTGCCTGTTTTACCTGGGGTGCTCTCATGTGCTTGTCCATTTGAACCCCTTCCGGTCCGTCAACCTGACCTATTACATGACCTTGGCCTCTGTTTCCTGGTCCACAAGTGAGGAGGCTTCCTTAGATGGCCCCTGAAAGCTCTCCTTGTGGGGCAAAGATTCGCCGCTCACGCTCCAGGCATCCTCAAACTTTTTAATCAGAGGGCCAATTCACTGTCCCTCAGACCGTTGGAGGGCTGGACTACAGTTTTAAAAAAAACAACCCATGAACAAATTCCTATGCACACTGCACATATCTTATTTTGAAGTAAAAAAAACAAAACGGGAACAAATACAATCACACTGCCTCATGTGGCCTGCGGGCTGCAGTTTGAGGACCCCTGCGCTGGACGCTTGCTGTACAAGAGGCTGCTGGGGGCCAGGAGGAGCCGCCTTCCTTGGCGGAGGAGAGTGAGAATATTTATCCGATGAGAAGCTTCTTTTCTCTCCACTGAGTTTGGCAATAATGATGGAGCGTCCAGGAGTACCAGAGCTATTTTACTTTTATTTTATTTTTCCTGAAGTTCAATACTTTCCAAAGGACCTCTGTGCGGTGATGCTATTTTCCTGGCAGGAATGCATTTGTTGGCGCTGTCACTCACCCCCCAGCTGCGCCATCTCTGCTCTGTGGCGGGCCTGATGGAGTGATGTGGCCGTCTATAATTTAAAGGCTGATAGACCCAAATTGCTCTCATAGACTCACAGACCTTGCTGGTGGCACAAGTTAAGGACACATTCTCTGCAAATTGGTTGCCTAGTAGGTTCGTGGCCTTAAGTGATGAGTTTTTCTGGCCAGTTTCCCTGGAGGGAGTTGGCTGACAGCCTCCCCAAATCCTGCTTGTCAGACTGGGTTGCCATAGTGAATGGGCCCCTGGAGGAAGGCGGTTGGGACTGGGGCCATGACTCAGCAAAGACCCAGAGTAGGTGGCAAAAGATCACAGGTCTGAGAGCCAGGTGGGTCTGAGAGGTGAGCTCCAGGTCCCATCTATGTGGGCAGCACCCAGTGCTTCTGGGAGAAGGGACAGGCACAGGGCTTGAACCCTGGGGCTCCCCTTGTCTGGATGGCCTGTCATGCCCAGGATTGGTCTCAGTCCACTCTGTATTTGGGATTCTAGGCCTGTGGGGGAGGTGGTGTCAACTCCCAGAGTGTGTAGGGTTCCTTTGTCTTTGAGTCCTGGGGCTGGTCGTGTAGGCTGCCAGATGTTCTTGACTGAGCACCTTCTCTCCTTCCCCTGGGGATGTGCCTGTGTCATCTGCTTTATACTGGGACCAAGCAAGAGGACTTCTGCTTACAGCATCGCTGGGCTATATGCAAAGGAGAAGTCATAGTGGTTTCAAAAATAAATAAAACGGGTTGTTTTTCTCAGTAGGCTAAACCTTCTTTATTAATCCACTAACTATCACTTTCATCCTTTCTCAGGTCTATTTCTTTTTATTTCTTTCCTCATTTTTCTGAGCTCTTTTTACCTGCTGGGTGACTGCTCTTTCCCAGAAACACCCAGGAATGAGCAGGGGAACTTGCATTAGTCAGTGCGGTGGCTGCCTTATGCACATGCAAAACCAAATCCATTGGCTCCCTACATAGAACCAGGGGAGGGGGCTGCAAGGGGGCCTGAGTGCTGTCAGTCAGCTCCTGCAGCCTGTCCACCTTTGCCTCAATGCATGTTGGCTTTGTCCATTAGGCAGGAGAATGTCCCTTTTCAGGTTAGGAACTAGAGCTACAGATGGATCACCTTCTTTGCCATTTGTCAGCCAGAGACAAGAAGGGCCTCTGTCTTTGGCTTGAGGGAGAAAAATATCATGGCAGGTCTTTTATTGGCTCTGCTCACATCATTTGCCCGCCCCCCTGAACCAATCAATTTGGCTTGAGGTTTCGTATATTATGACTGACGGGCTCCCTGCCCAATCAGTGATTGGACTCTGTGTCCCAGAGGAGCCAAGAAGTGGAGACATGGCTCCAGGGTGGATAGGGGGAAACTGAGAGAGACCAGGAATCTATTTGCATCCTGTTTCTCACTGAGAGGGGAGATGGACGAAGCTTGGTTCTAGATTTCTTCAAAAACAATACCCAGGACACGGCTTCAGGATATGCAAGGAGCTGCTTCATGGCCATGTCTCTTCCCTGATCACTGGAGAGAATCACTGCAGCCCTAACTGGCTTCCCCTCTCATTGACAGAGGCTTATTTGTTTGCAGAGGGTTTTGTTTCAGCTCCCTCCTGGAGCTGGAGGAAGATTAGCTGCTGGAGCAACATCCCAGCACATCTTACTGTTCTGGCTGGAAACCAAGGCTCTTGGGGGGCCTGTTTGCTCATCCTGTGCTTGTGTTCCCACTCCCGCCACCCCTGCCCTGCCGTCAAGGAGATGTAGGGACGGTGGCAGAATCAGAGAGGCGGCGGCAGGGCCCCTGGGTGAGTGCACAGGTTTGGGGCCGTGACAGCCAGGCGCAGCAGCGCACCTTCAGAACCAGTCATGGGCTGTGGGGATCTTTGTTCTGTGTGTGTGTGTGGGGGGGAGTCAAAGCTGTTTCCAGGTGAAGCCACACCAGGGTGCACCTCAGCTGGGGTGACACATCCCGGGACCCTTTTCTCCCCAGCTCCAGGTTGCCAGTCTGGGAAGGGCAGGAAGCGGGAAGTGGAGGAGACAGGTGAGGACCTGGACACCCAAATCCTGGGCTGTTCCATCCCTCCCAGGAGAACCCTAGCAAGTGCCAGAGGACTGAGTCCCCTTTCTTTCCTCTAACCCTGGAGATGAGACGGGTCTATGCCCCTTTGAGTGTGGGCTAACCTGGAGATCAGGGTGGGGCGGCCTGAGCCGGCTCTCCGTCTTACTGTGCAAATGGATTAATGAGGTTTTTAGGTTTTAATAAGTCAGTAGGTCCAGATGTTTCCCATTGTATGTTACAAATGTTAATTATCTTCTAATTACTTATCACTCGAGGCTGTGCTGGAAACAAGCGCCCCAGAAGTCAGACCAAATGAGTCCGGAGCTTCGGAAGGGAGTAGATTAACAGCTTCTTCCGGCAGCGGCTTACAGAGATTTCTCATCACCCATCGGGCCCTTTCCGATAGTTATTACTTTTGGAGGGGAGAAACCCCAGCGGCCTCTGTGCTGGGGACCAAGGCAGTGAAGTGTCTGGTGCCTCGGAGGCAGCCTGCATGAGGCATTGGAGCTTTCCATCAGCGGCTCCTGTGACCTGGCAGGTTGTGCCCCGGCTCGGGAGGCTGCTGAGACAAGGGACATTGCCCCAAAGAGGGAGGGCTGGCTGGTTCCCAGGGCTGGGCTGGCTCCTGTGTGCCCCTTCCTGAGCCACTGGGGACCATTCTCCTCTGCTGGACTCAAGGATGACAGGAAGAGAGCTTCTCGAGGCTGAGGCTCTGGCGACTGTTCACCCCGCCAGGTGCTCACGGCAGGGAGGGTGTGTCTGCCGCTCACTCTAACAGCTCTATTTTGAACCTTGATGGAGGGCTGAGTCCTCCTGCCTTAGTCCCATCTAATGCCAGTTAGCAGCTGGGCCTGCTCATATAGCAGACCTGCACCCAGGATGGGGGGGGTGCTCCCTCAGGAGGCTGTGCCCGGGTGCAACCATCTCCTTGCTGCTGCCACCTCCTTTCTCATCTGGCAAAGAAATTATTATTATTATTATTATTTTTTTTTTTTTGTAGAGACAGAGTCTCACTATACTGCCCTTGGGTAGAGTGCTGTGGCGTCACACAGCTCACAGCAACCTCTAACTCTTGGGCTTACGCAATTCTCTTGCCTCAGCCTCCCGAGTAGCTGGGACTACAGGCACCCGCCACAACGCCCGGCTATTTTTTGTTGCAGTTTGGCTGGGGCTGAGTTTGAACCCGCCACCCTCAGCATATGGGGCCGGTGCCCTACTCACTGAGCCACAGGCGCCGCCCTATTATTTTTTTTTTTGAGAAAGAGTCTCACTGTGTTGCCTTCCTTAGACTTAGACGTCACAGCTCACAGCAACCTCCAACTCTTGGGCTTAAGCCATTCCCTTGCCTCAGCCTCCCAAGTAGCTGGGACTACAGGCGCCCGCCACAATGCCCAGCTACTTTTTTTGTTGTTGCAGTTGTCATTGTTGCTTAGCTGGCCAGGGCTGGGTTCGAACCTGCCAGCCTCAGTGCATGTGGCCCGCACCCTAACCACTGTGCTACGGGTACTGAGCCAAGAAATTCTGCAAGAGGTCATCTGTCATGGGGGGGCTCTGCCCCATGTCACCACCCTGGGACAGACACACCCACAGCTTCCACGAGGAACCCCTATCTCTGCGCCTCCTTTGGGGCCCCTTTCTCATTCATGAGAATTAAAAAATAGAAGGGCAAACAGATGGGCATAGTCATTGATCGGGGCAGTTTGTGCCTGTTTTATAGAAAATTATGACCCATTTTTTCCTGGTGCTGAGGTTGCATTGATTTCTGTGGAGTCCATGGGGTGTGATGCTGCCGTCCTCCCAGCTGCCTGTGCTGGACTGATATGTCTGCCTCATAGTGTGGGATGCATTTTGCAGAATCCTTTCAGGATCTGGGAGCTCCTGTGTGTGTTCCTTCCTTCCTTCATTCCTTCCTTCCTTCATTCATTCATCTGTTGATTTGCTCACCCCCACACCTGCCTATTCACCTATCAGGGCATTCTAGTAATTGCCTGAGAAACTTGTTAAAGTGCAGATTCCTGGGACAGTCTCTGAGATGGGGTGCAACAGGTCTGGCAGGGGGCCAGGGAACCTGCATCCTGGCAGTGCCCCAGGCGATGCTGTGGCCAGGGGTCCCTCCGGGGAAGGGAAACAACATGCAGTCACCACAGCAACCCCCATTGGGGTTTTCTAAAGCCCCCCCAGGCCCAAGACCTTCCTCAGCTCTGCCAGGCTCGGCTTCCTTTGCAGACACTCTGCTTAAATGGGGTTTTATTTTTTCATAGCCCGCTGATCTATTTAAATGCCTATAATGCAGAATGTTATCTGAGGGAGACACGCACACTTTCTTGACTGGATTTCCAAGAAATTTTATGAAAGGCTGATTTCCTTTGAAAGGCCTGGCTCCTTTATGTGGCGGAATAGAATCGTTTTGGAATTGATATTCTCAAGGACGGCGAGAGCCTCCCCCTGTCTTCTGCTGTTCTAAGATGTTTCTGGTCCCCCTCTCCCTTCCTCTTGACGATAACGGAGGGCTGTGGCCTCTTCGTCTTCAAAAGCACGACATAAATTAGACGAAAAGAGATTTTGTAAAAAAGTGTTTAACCCCTCCTTAGTTCTTAGACAATCCTAGTGGTGCCTGTGTGGCTGTGTAGCATTGAACGGGCTGTGAGATGAACACGCCGAGGCTAAGTGTCCTGTCCTCCCCTCCCCTCTCGTCTTCCACTGCTGCTATTCCCCCTCTGTCCCCCTCTGCCATCTACATCCAGCCACCTGCACTGCAGCTAGTCCCTGGGGAGGGGTCTGAGAACCCGCCCTGTGTGGGCTCCAGATGTTGTCCCCAAACAGAGTGCCTTTTCCAAAACTGTATCCCAGCCCCATAGGTTTAGTTTTGTGACACAGTTTGTCAAGCTTGGGAGCGGAGCAGGATTGGATGGGGCCTGAAGGCCCAGGACAGGTCTCAGGAGGGTGCCCTGCAGGCAGGCCAGCTTCTCAGAGGGCGGTGCAGTGGCCTAGGCCAGACTGCCTTCTGGAGTGACAGTTCAAATCCATGTCTACCAGTGGAAAAGGACCCAGCCTTAAAAGGGAAGGAAATTCCAACACCTGCTACAAGGTGGAGGAACTTTGAGAACGTTATGCTCAGGGAAATAAGCCAGGTACAGGACAGATTATGGATGATTCTGTTGATAGGAAGTACCTGGAGTTGTGGGTGGAGTGGGGAATGAGGCTTCCTACTGAGTAAGTACAGTTTCTGTTTTCAAGATGAACGTGGGTCTAGGGATGGAGGGTGGTGATGGCCACACAGCAGCGTGCAGATGCTTACTGCCACCGAGTGGCACACTTAGAGGTGGTTAAAATTGTAAATTCTATGTTACGTATTATTCTACACGATTAAGAAAATCGAATTAAAAATATGAAAAGAGAAAGAATAAAAGTCCAGGTTTATCTCCTTCTAGGACCTAGAAGCGTAGGGAAGTCTCCAAGGCTCCATGTCCTCATCTGGGAAGCGAGGACATTAATATAAATCAAGGATGACAGGAAGCTCACCAGGGAGAGTGGCTAGAATGACAATTTGTCCACTGTAATCCACCATGCAAATGTAAGACATCGTTGCGAGCTTGTTTGCTCTTTTACTGTTGAGTTTTGGAAGTTCTTTATCAGATACGTCGTTTGCAAACATTTTCTCCTACTCTGTAGCTTGTCTTTTTTAATCCTCTTGAAAGAGCTTTCATAAAGCATGTTTTTAATTTTGATGAAATCCAACTTATCATTTTTTTTCTTTTATGGGTTGTGCTTTTGGTATCTAATTTCAGAACACTTTGCTTAGCCTTAGATGTGGAAGATTTTCCTCTCTCTCTCTCTTCCCTTTCCCCTAAAAATGTCATAGTTTTTATATATATATATATTTTTTGTGTGTGGTTTTTTTTTTTTTTTGGCTGGGGCTGGGTTTGAACCCGCCACCTCCGGCATATGGGACTGGCGCCCTACTCTTTGAGCCACAGGCGCCGCCCATAGTTTTTATATTTTAATGTGTGTCTTTGATCCATTTTGAGTTAATATTTTACTTAAAAAAATGTCTTTTTTTTTTTTTTTAGCCTATGGATGTACAATTTCTCTAACACCATTTGTTGAGAAATCTATCCTTCCTCCAATTAATTACTTTTGTGCCTTTGTCGAAAGTCAGGTGGGCACATTTGTGTGGCTCTGTTTCGGAGTTCTCTGTTCTGTCCCACCAGTCTGTGGGCCGATTTCCCACCAGTATCCCTGGTCTGGATCTCTGCAGCTCTGTCACAACTCTTGAAATTGGGTAGACAGATTCTTCCTATTTTATTCTTCTTTTCCAACATTTTTTTTAGCGACTGTAGTTCCTTTGCCTTTCCAAATCAATTTTAGAATAATCTTATCTATGAGATATACATAAAATCTTGCTGGAATTTTGATAGAAAATGTGCTAAAACCGTAAATCAATTTAGGGACAAATGTCGCCTGTACTATGCCGAGTCTTCCAATCCATAACGTGGTGTGGCTCTCCACGTTTAAATCTTTATCGATTACAATCACCACAGAAGTCCTGTATCTTTTTTCAGACTTACAACTAATTATGTAATTATCTTTTAGTGATTTAAATGGTATTTTTTCAAACCAGGCTTACTGAGGTATCATTGACATATAAAAATTGTATATGCCTAAGGTATACAACTGAGGCTTTGATATACAAAAACATTGTAAAGCGGGGGTAATGTAGTTAATAATAATGTTTTGTATACTTGAAATTTTCTATGAGAGTAGATCATAAGTGTTCTTATCACAAGAAAGGTAGCTATGTAAACTGATGGGTTTGCTAATTAGCTTCATTGTGGCAATCCTATTTTTAATTTCATTACTCACACGTTCGTGGCTAGAATACAGACAGACTGTTGATCCTCTGGTCTTGCTGAGCTCACTTATTAGCTCTACCAATTTTTTGTTGGTTCCTTGTTATTTTCTGCAGAGACAATTTTGTCATTCGCAAATCGTGATGGGTTCTTTTCTTCTTTGTGATCTGGGTATCTTTTTAAAACTTTTCTTGCCTGATTGCACTGGCTAGAACTTTTAGCACTACTCAAGTAGAAGTCGGGGGGTAGGTGTTCCTGTCTTGCCACCAGCCTTGGGGGGAAAGCATTCGGTCTTAGACCATCAATTAAAATGTTAGCTGTAGGCTTTTTGTAGACGCTCTTTATCCAATTGAGGGAGTTCCCCTTTGTTTGTTTTCTGGGAGTTTTATCATGAGTGAGTACAGTTGACCCTAGAACAACATAGCTAGTACTGTGTGGTTCCAATTATATATGGATGTTTTTTTTCGACCAATACGGGTTCAAAATACAGCATTGCCAGGCATTAAAACCCATGTGTATAGAGGGCCAAATTTTTGTATATGGGGTTTCTTTAGGGCCTATGGTGGGACTAGGATTTGGGGATGTGCAGGGCAAGGAAGGAGCCCTGGAACTGACCCTCATGTATGCCAACGGCTGGCTGTACAGACTCTGACATACGCATTTTCTGCACTGGTGGATATGATTGTGTGAATTTCTCCTTCAGCTTGTTAACAGGGTGGATGACTTTTCCCAGGGAGACGGGGGTGGGAGGCTTGGACCGGAGAGTTGCCTTGGTAACAAGAGACAGTTCTGGGATGAGTTTGGAGACAGAGGAATTGACTTGGCAAGCTCCTTGGGTGACCTCCAGGACTTTTCACATATTAAAAAGTGAAATAAAATAAAACCCAAGTGAGATCAGGCAAACCACTTGTGTTTCTGAAGAGCAACGTGTTCCCGTCTCCTGATGGGTGGAACTGAAGCTCCCTCGTTTTTCCTTCCCACTCCCTCTTGTTTCCTAACCGTTTGGAGGGCCACTCTGTTTAATTGCTGTGATTCTCTCTATTTTGCTGTGTTAGGTGGGGGGCTGCCTCTTTATCCGAGGTGGGTGGTACTTCAGCAGCCAAGTCTATGGTGCTCTCTGTGCTCCAGGCTGCAGGTCCCAGATATGACAGCTGGAGGGGTGGGTGGGAAGCTGTGGCTTTGGTCTCAGCCACCCCAGCTGTGGGGGCTGGGCAGGAGCTCCTGGCCTTCAGCTCCTCCTGCTGAAAGCACCTCCTATGGTCTGTGCTGGGATGGAAGGAGGCCCCTGCTGGGGAGGCTTGTGGCAGGGAGAACAGCTATCCAGGGCCACAGGTAGCAAACCCACTTTTACCCACCACTGCCAGCGCAGGGAGCGAGGGGAGGAGAACTAGATTCCTGGCTTTTCTGTCGATCAGCAGTCTCTTAATCTATTTGAGTCTCCGTTTTTCTACCTACAATATGGGAAAAATGAGAATGCTTATGACGTTATGCTGGGGTCAGCTGAAACAATATATGTAAAGCATTTCACAGAAGGTGCAGGCAAAGGTAATTCCTTTTTCTTGGGAAGTAAATTTTGTTTCCACATAACTATAGTATCTAGAAAATAAAGGATTTTCTCTTAAAGGGCAAAATGATTAAAAAAATGTTACCTGTTGTGGACAGAAACTTTCTGTGCTGTATTAGATGGCTCTAGCCTTTCAGCAGCGTGTGCTGGACGCGGTCACCTTGTCTGGCCAACCAGGGCAGCAGTGCCTGGAGGGTGGGCTTGGTGTCTGTGGTGGGGAGGGCAGAGTCCTGGCCAGAGTCCACACCCCAGGGCCTTCTCTCACTTTCTGATCCTCCTTCTTGCCCCAGGCCTGGTTCCTCCCAGAGGATGTGGAGTTCTCTGCTTACAAGCAGGTGTTTGCAGCGGATACAGCACTTGGGTGCCCAGACTGGTCAAGGGCTCTTTCTCTGATTTCATTGGCTCAGCCATTTCTGCTTAGTGGAAGTTGTCAGAATGTTCTGGGGGGTGGGGGGGTTGCCTTAGTTTATTTGTGTTGCTACAATAAAATACATTAGACTGGGTAATTTAAAAAGAGTTCTGGAAGTTGGGAAGTAAGTCCAAGATCAAGGTGCCAGCAGGTTCAGTGTCCGGTGAGGGCCCTAACCTCTGCTTCCAAGATGGGGCCTTGGTGCTGCATCCTCTGGAGGGGGCCAACACTGACCCCACAGGGCCGCAGGTGCAGGGGCAGAGAGGGCTGGGTAGTTCTCTCCAGTCCCTTTGCAAGGTTGCCAATCCCATTCTAAAGAACCATTCTAAAGAATCACTTCAAAAGGCCCCACTCTAAATACTATTACATTGGGGCTTAAGTTCTGATGTGAGAATTTTGGAGGGACGTGTGCATTAAAGCCGTACCAAGGGGCTTTGTATTGGTGCCCAGATTTGTTTGTGAAAAAAGAAATATATATATATGTTAAAATAAACTTTTATTTTAGAATCATCTCAGATTTACAGAAAATGTTCACAGATAGTACAGAGCGTTCCCACGAACCTCCCACTCAGTCTCTCCTGTTTTAACAACTTAGATTAAGGCACATTTGTTGCGATTAATGAGCCAACATCGATGTCTTATTACTGGCTATGCTCCACATTTGATGAGATTTCATTGCTTTTCCCCTAACGTCCTTTTCTCTTCCGGGATCCCACCAAGGGGCTAGTTGCTACGTCTCCTTATGTTCGTTTTGGCGATAACATTTTCTCAGACTTTCCTCGTTTTTGATGACTTTGGCTGTTTTGAGGAGTAGTGTTAGGTCATGAAATAGTCTTCAGTGGGGACTTTTCCTTGCAGTTACACTGGGGTTATGGATTCAGACCAAAGAGGTAAAGTACCACTCTGATGACATCATATCGCAGGTACGTGACATCATCGTGACTTTGATCACATCATATCGAGGGCACACATGGTCTACACGGCCTTGTCTGGTCACGTCATACTGTGTTCACACACTACCTGAATGACTTTGTCGGTTGCTGTAGACCTTGATCACCTGGCTGAGTCTGTTTCTCCACTGGAACGTTGCTTATTTTTTTCCCTTTTTCCATACTGTCCTCTTTGGAAGGAAGTCCCAAGCTCAGTCTACACGTGAGGAGTGGGGAGTTATGCTCCCCCTCCTTGAGAGAACAGAAGGTAGTAAAATTATTTGGAATTCTCCCGCATGGGAGATTTGTCTATCTTACTCATTTGTTTATTTAATCATTTATTCAGATCTGTACAAACTCCTGGATTTATTTTTTACATGTTGGGTTATGTTTATTTTGCTGCTTGAATTGTTCCAGTTTTGATCATTGGGAGGTCTTGTTTCAGTTGGCTTAAAAAAAAGCTGAACCTTATTAACGTGACACTAATCCCTGGGTGTGCATGTGGGTTCAGTTGAGACACCCCCATCCTTTTGTTTTTTTGAGTACTTTCTTCCTGCCTGTAGTCCCAGCTACTTGGGAGGCTGAGGCAAGAGAATCATCTGAGCCCAAGAGTTTGAGGTTACTGTGAGCTATAATGGTACAGGACTCTACAGAGGGTGACAAAGTGAGACTCTATCTCAATTAAAAAAAGGATATTTTGGTTGCTTTCCATTTTCAGAAATTATGAATAAAGCTGCTATAAATATTCTTATGCAGGTTTTTGAGGAGATGTAAATTTTCAACTCATTTGGGTAAATTTTAAGGAGTGTGGTTGCTGACTGTATCGTAAGGTGATGTTTAGTTTTGTAATTAACTGCTGACTTGTCTTCCAAAGTGGTTCCCACAGCAACGAGGTGGGGATGGCGCCTGTTGCTCTGCGTTCTGGCCAACATTTGGTGGTGTCTGTTTTGGATTTTAGCCGTTCTGATTGCTGTGTAGTGGTATCTCATGCAAGTACATTTTAAGTCTTTTTTTTTTTTTTTACTTTCAAAACTTTTCCTCCTTTATTAAAGTTTTTTTCTTAGCTTTAGATTGAAGACAGGTGATGTTTGCTTATTTATAATTTAATTCTGTTTATTTATAACATTTATTCATACATTTTAAGTCTATCTTAATAGATGGAGAATATTTATGTATCTGGGGTGCAGAGGAAGCCCTGGTTGTGGGGACACCTTTGTGAAAGGTGGTAGAGCTGAAGCCTTGCTGATGGCCCTTTCACCTCCCGTTTGGGCCCCAGGCCTCACCTTTTCTACTTCACTGTTCGTGTGTACACAACTGTCTGCATGAAAAATACTCCAGAAAGCCCCAGAAGCACAATTAATCAATGGGTAATTTATTGTTTACGCAGCAATTACCCGATCTGGTAATGTCACTTTGGTGCAGGGAACATAGATCTTTTCCCTCCCGATAAATCTGTTGGCCTTCACTGCCATGGGCATTTGTTTTCGGGAATAGGTGACAAATAACCCTCCACTAAGTTGCAGGAGGGCTTTCTTCTGTTACTTTAAAAATACGGACTGGGTTTTGTAACCGGCGGGTGACGGCAGAGAATGTGAAGCAGCAGACCTCATGTAAGTTCAGTGGAAATGTGATGGGCTTTGGGTGAAGCGTCTGAGAGAAGGTTTTCTTTTCCTTTCTGTAAGTGTCTGTTTTTCAAAGGGACCAGTAGTTTGATTCTTGAGAAACAGGCTTTCAACTTTTCTTATAGCTTTTCTCAGAAGAGCAGAAAAGCTGAACCTAATTAACATGACCCTAATCCCTGGGTGTGCACGTGGGTGATCACTTTTTTGATGACTTTGGATTTCAGCAAGTCTTGGGCTGAGTCCTGGATGTTTGTGGAAAAGTGACCAGGATTTCATTCGAAGCCCCTTGTAGAAGAGAGAGATAACGGATGCAGGGAGGCATCAGGGCACCCACTTGTGCTCAGGAAGCAGCTGCTTGGGGCCCAGCCACATTCAGGGCTCCCGGGAGGCCCGGCCCAGCCAGCGGCTCACACCCCCTCCTTGTAAACTGAAGCGGAGTTTACAGCAAACTGTGTGTGGGGAGCTCAGGCTCACACCAGGGCACGGCTGAGTCGCAGCAGCAGTAACAGGTCTCCTGGTTTCTGAGGTGCTTCCCGTCCCATTCTGTCACCTGCTTCCTACATCAACATCAACGATGTCATCGTCTCAAGGGAGCACCTTGACTCTGGGGCGGGGGAGCACGGCTCTGCGAGGCCACACACAGCTGGGTGGCAGCCGCTGGTTTGTGCACTTGGCCCTGATGGTCCTGCAGCTGTCCCGTCTTTCCCAGCCACAGGTGTAATTCTCTTTCCTCCCGCCCCCTTTGCTGCCTCCACGAGTATTTATTGAGCACTGACGGTATGCCACGTTCTGTGCTGGGTGGGGACTTAACGGGGAATAGAGTGTATGTGCTGTGGCCCTCGGGGCCTCAGTCTCTGTGCCCCAGTCAAAGCCCGGCCTGGAGGGACAGCCACTGTGGCCAGCACCTCTCTGCCAAGGCTTCAAACAGCCACAGCCACAGTGGGCAGAGCTCAGGATTTGGGTGGGTGTCCGGGGCTCACTCTGTCCAGGGCAATGGAGGACATCAAGGTACAATAAGACTTCCAGACGGCCAGGCTGACCTGTCCACGGACACCTGGAGTCCACAGCCACCTCCTGCATGGGAGCAGACCTCTGCTGCTGCTGGCCATTGTTAATACAGCATTTAGACCAGTATTTTTCAACCTGTTTTTTTTTTTTAATCTTACGGCACATTTGAACCTGTAGTTAAACTTCCATGGTGTGCTTAAATTACGTTGATCAAAAAAAGAGTAAAACTGTGCTTTGAACTTCTTTCAAAAATAATTTAATTAATGGTCTTTAAAAATTTTTGTGGCATGCCTGAGATCCTCTCAGGCACACGGGTGTGCTGCAGCGAACCAGTTGAAAATCACTGTCTAGGGTGCCGTGCCCTCTCCCTGCCTGGGAAGGAGCAGACGCTGTCTGCACATCTTTTGTTTCATTTTTATCTGGTTTTCACCTTGATTTGTGACAAGTTTATACGAAGTCCCAGTGCTTCTGGACTATGCCAAAGGAGAGGAATAGGGGACAGGGGACAGCCACGACTTGGGGGGCTTCACACAGATGGAGGTTCACATGGGCACTCCCAGGCTGTTTAGGGGTCATGTGGGGTTATTCCAACACCAAGAGCGGAAGTGAGGGTCAGGCGACAGCTGAGCCGGAGACTGAAACGCACCTGTTGGTTCCCCCGTCCCAGTTCCATCTGCCCTGTGCATGCTGACTGTGCTTGGGCACTGGCCCTGCGGTTGGTGCTCAGTGGCAAATGAAGCAGATGCCACCCCCCACTTTGGAACCTTTCCGAGCTGGTTGCCACCCCCCACTTTGGAGCCACTTTGTTCCTGCCACTTTGGGGCCTTTCCAGGCTAGAGCAGCGGCTCTTAGCCGCAGGCGAGTTTGTCTCGAGGGGACATTTGGCAATGCGTGGAGCCATCTTTGGTTGTCATTGTGGTGCAGAGGCTGTATTGGTGTCTGGCAAGTGGGATGTTGCTCAGCTCCCTGAGGTTTCCAGGGTGCCCCCTCCCCCAGATGAAGCCTGGACAAAGCCTGAACTAGGGGAGTGGAGTCTAAGCAGGAGGAGGAAGAGAAGGGCGGGACTAGAGAAATTGAAGCCCCCCTAGAGTAGGAGAGGGTGGCGGGAGTGGGCAAAGTCTGTGTGTGTGATTGTGTGGGGTGAACATTCCGGAAGTGAGGGGTGGAGAGGGGAAGGCCATCCTGGGCAAGTGCACACGTGACAGAGCCGTAGGGGAGGAAGTTCCACGTGGGGAGAAGAAGGGGGGCTTCGGACACTAGAACATTCTGGAGGCAGCATGGATGAAGAAGCTGGTCGGAAGGGCCAATCGGGAAGTCACCAGATGGTTTTAATCATCATTATGACATGCTCAGAATAAAAAAAAATCACCTTGGCCGTCTCATTTATGTGCGTTTCTGGGGCAGCTGTTACAAAGCACCCCAGACTGGGGACTTAGAAGGCAGAAGTTTATTCTCTCAGTCCCGAAGGCCAGAAGAGCTGGGCTGAGGTGCCCCAGGGCTGGTTCCTGCTGAGGCTGTGCGACTCTGCCCTCGCTGCCCGGGCTGCCCTGCTGGTTCCTCCCTGGGCCTTCACACCACCTGGCCTCTGCGTGTATCCGTGCCCCGGATTCCCCGTGTGTAAGGACACATCGTACTAGGTCAGGGCCGACATTAATGACCTCATTTTCACTTGAGTAGCTCTGTAATGACCCTGCTTCCAACTAAGGTCACATGTGGAAAAGGGTCTTTACAGAGCTACTCAAGTAAAGTTCCCCTGGGCGTCTGGCTCCAGCATGCCTCTCAGGGAGACACAATTCATCCCTAACAGGGTTGGCAGGGCACACGAAAGGCCGGGGACAGCTTCTACCTAATGATCTCATGTGCGCTGAGGGTGGCTGGGACAGGGTGGTGGCAGCAACGGCTGGAGGAGTGGGGATCTGCGGTGACAGAGTCAAGGAACATGGGCCCAACGGGGTCTATTTCAGAGTCCTGGGGAAGTGACCTCCCCTGTAGCCTCAGAAAGATTTCAACCTCAACGTCTCTTTGTTGTTAAAATGACAGCCTAACTGTGTTAGAGAGAGTTTTACAAAGGGCTAAATGCACTCGTTATGCCCTTAATAATTTTATATAACTGTTTTCCAAACACATATTTAAAAAATTAACTAGTTTCCTCTCAAAAAAGTGATGCAGGCTTAGTGTACAACACAGATGGTTCAGAAGACACCAGACAGTATACGGGCGGTGCCTGTGGCTCAGTGAGCAGGGCGCCGCCCAATATACCGAGGGTGGTGGGTTCAAACCCGGCCCCGGCCAAACTGCAACAAAAATAGCCGGGCGCTGTGGCGGGCGCCTGTAGTCCCAGCTACTCAGGAGGCTGAGGCAAGAGAATCACCTAAGCTCAAGAGCTGGAGGTTGCTGTGAGCTGTGACGCCACAGCACTCTACTGAGGGTGACAAAGTGAGACTCTGTCTCTAAAAAAAAAAAAGAAAAAGAAAGTATAAACAATAGGGCAGAAACCCCTCGCAGCCATGCACAAGCCTACGTGGAATTGCTCCCAGGGGTTGTGTGTTTAAGTCACTGACCCAGGGCTTGATGTTTGTATTATTGTAAAAACATCCACTGTCTATTGAGATGTTAGCTTCTCCCAACCTCATTGTCACAGAAATGTGTGTTGTGAGCTGAAGGCAGCTCTCTGTCGGCGCTGTGCTCTGCGTTTCTTTATTCAGTGAGGGCTCACGTCTCTGCTGTTCTTTCCCCATTATCCGTGTGGATGGCCTGGTCCTGGCTGTGTCCTTCTCTTACTAATACGCAGGGTCTTGGGGATGTTCCCAAAGCCCCCATGAGTTCACTGGGATGCAGGTGGGAATTCTTTTGAAGTCCAAGAGGGGGTGTGCAGGCAGACTGAACCCGCACTGGGAGGATGCCTGCCGCAGCCAGACCATTGGAAATGTCCCTTTTCATGCAATGACAGAGAATGATGTGGCTTAATAAGCACCAGAGCATGCAGTTTGCAGCCTCTGTCCCCCTGACGCCTCACGCTGGACAGGGAGGCTGTGGAGTAACTTGCCCACCAGCATGTGACGTCTGGCTGTGCTGGGTCTGGACCTGGGTTGTGGGGTCCAGGAGCCCCCTCCTGCCCCCTGAGCCCTCCTGCCACCTTGTTTCTGTACAGGAGGGAAGTTCATCTGGCACCAGGCACGTTTGTCTTCGGAAGGCCCAATCCCTCACCAGGGCACTGCCTGCCTCGCTACAACCTTCCCTGGTTCCCTTCTCTGGTCACAGCCTGAGCTGGAAGCTACCATTGTGGAAGACAAGGAGTCTTCGGCTCTGCAGAGAGAAAACCTGGTCAGTCTGGGCATCCTAGAGCCTGTCTGTCCATTTGTCTCCAGGAGGTGAATTCTCCAAGGCAGAGTGAACGTCCATGTGGAAGGTGAGAGGTGAAAACGCCCTGAGGTGTGCCGGGCACCATGTGCACCTGTCCTGTAACTGCATCGCAGCTGTGCTTAGTCCACGCGAAGGGAAGGCCAGGGAACAAGGCGGAGACACCAAGCGGTGGTGTGGAGCGTCCCACAGGGCCAGCCACAGAGCTGGGTGGGCCATCCCCTCCTCCCAGGCACCCTTCCCTGTGGCCGCGGGCTCTGGGGCAGCGTCGGGTCCAGTTAGTGCTCCAGGACTGCCAGTCACATTTGATGACACACACACGTGTGCACATGCTCAGATATCCTCACACCCCACATGCTCGTGCTCTGATACACACGTGAACACTCACACATACACACACACAAGTGTGGGAGCACTCGCATATGCAAACGAGCTCACACACGTGTGAACTCATTCACACAAGCTCACACATATGTGTGAACGGTCACACATACAAGTGCATACACGCATGGAACACTCACACATACACTCACACAAGCTCATGGACATGTGTGAACACACACGTACACATCATCCCTCACGCACACGCTCCCTCACAAACAGATGCGCACACTCCCTCCCTCACCCACACACTCCCTCATGCACACACACAAGCCGGCAGGCCTGTGCTCTGTCGGCCCCTTCTGCGCCCGTCTGCAGCAGACCTGTGCTCTGTCGGCCCCTTCTGCGCCCGTCTGCAGCAGGCCTGTGCTCTGTCGGCCCCTTCTGCGCCCGTCTGCAGCAGGCCTGTGCTCTGTCGGCCCCTTCTGCGCCCGTCTGCAGCAGGCCTGTGCTCTGTCGGCCCCTCTGCGCCCGTCTGCAGCAGGCCTGTGCTCTGTCGGCCCCTTCTGCGCCCGTCTGCAGCAGGCCTGTGCTCTGTCGGCCCCTTCTGCGCCCGTCTGCAGCAGGCCTGTGCTCTGTCGGCCCCTCCTGCGCACGTCTGCAGCAGGCCTGTGCTCTGTCGGCCCCTTCTGCGCCCATCTGCAGCAGGCCTGTGCTCTGTCGGCCCCTTCTGCGCCCGTCTGCAGCAGGCCTGTGCTCTGTCGGCCCCTTCTGCGCCCGTCTGCAGCAGGCCTGTGCTCTGTCGGCCCCTTCTGCGCCCGTCTGCAGCAGGCCTGTGCTCTGTCGGCCCCTTCTGCGCCCGTCTGCAGCAGGCCTGTGCTCTGTCGGCCCCTTCTGCGCACGTCTGCAGCAGCCCGGCGCCCTGATCTTCATCGGCCGGATATTGACTCTTTGTCTTGTTCAATGCTGTTATTTCCCCGGGCTGTTGTTTCTCATTTTATTCTTGGTTTCTGTGCTCTTGCTGCATGATTCTCTCTTTTCCTCTTTATTTTTAACTACCTTATCCTAAATGTGTTTCTATTGCCAGTGACTGCAAATCGTTTTTTAGGAACGTGCGGAGTCACACACTTGTACAGAGCAGGCTGGGCCCCAGGCCCTCAGGGGCTTGACGGCTGGAGCCTGAAGGACATGTCCTCCCCTTCCCTCTCCACCTCCCCTACTCTCCCCGCCCTTCCCTGACACAGGACCAGCTCAGAGGGGCCCAGGCCTGGCCTAGGCAGGTGCAGGCGTCTGCAGAGACTCCCCAGCTCCCTCCCGCCAGGCTGGCAAGGGGAGTCGAGGGAAGTGGCAATCCTGGGCTCCTTGCTGAATTTGGACTCTAAAAGGGCTATCTTTCAACCGCAATGGGAAAAAAGACATTTCAAGAACTCTTGTTCTGGTGATTTCATGTGGCTTCAAACACAAGGAGACTCTTTTAAGTGTTTGGGAATGGTTTCCTTCTACTGAAAAGGGTAAATCTCATGCCTTCCATGTGGATCCTGGAAGAAATTATTCTTAGAAATATTCTGAAAAATTCTATAGTACTTGGAAATGCCATAGGTTGCAGAAAATTTGAAAGGGAGGGAAATTATAATTCCTCCAAACCATTGTCTTCTTATGCTGAACAAAGATATCATTAGTTCTATTTTTAATCAGCAAATGCTATATTTCCAAATATAAATATAAAGGGGCCCTGCCAGCTCTCGGCCCACTCAGAAGGAGAACTGGGGCCTCCTGCTGCCAGCAGGGCCTGGGCCAGGGCCCCTAGGTGAGGCACAGGGCCCCCCACATCAGGTCTGCACGTAGCCCCTCTTGCCAGGCATCTGAGCTGCAGAGACTTCACATGACCCACTGCCCCGGGGACAGAGGAACAACAGCAGGAGGACCTTCAGAAAGGGGCGGGCAAGGGGTCCCCAGAGCACACCAGTCTGAAGCGCTTCTGAAACCTCAAAATGTCCCCACCAGGAAAACATTCTGAGGCCCCAACTCTACAGCTGCGTGGGGAATGTCCTTTGATCTGCCCCTGATTCCAGATTCTGTTCCTGGCAGCAGCTCCCTGGCCCTCTGCAGGCCTTGGCTCCGGCCTCTGGCAGCGTCTGTTTTCAGTACTGTCCTCCTCCACCACACGGTGAGCAGCAGGCTGGCAGCTCTTCCTGGGGATGGGAGTAGCCTTCCCGGCCCCCTTCCTGCTGGGGGAAGTCTGGGGCTGACCACACTCATTTTGTTTGGGCACACATGGTGCTCTGCTGTCCCTCCTGGGGGCCTTGTGGTTGCAGGGCTCTCTGAACAAATGTCAGGAGGGCCTTATCCCCTTGGTCCGGCCAGTTCCATGTTCCCCCAGCCACACACCCCCAGGGGGCGTCACCATCCTGCTTCCGGATGTCTTTGTCATTTCACCCCCGTGTCTCTCTCTATCTCTTCCTTGTCAGACCTAATCCCAATCTTCTAGAGACTCCAGGCTTCAGTGGGAGGGTCCCACATGAAGACTCTTTTCCATGGGCTCCCTCTTTCCTGTGGTTGGGCTTCTATCCCCAGGCTCCCTGGTCCATGTGGTGTATCTGGAGGTGACACCTGCTCCCTTGATTTGGCCCTTTCATCACACAGTTGTTCTACTCCTCAAGGCCACTGCAGGCCACAGTTCTATGAAAATCTCACCACCATGTGACATGGTCACCATCTTTCCAGATTTTGGTATCAGTTCCCTGAATTCTTATTGGCTGATTGTGACCATAAAATCACACGTAGTCAGATTTTTGCAATAGCAGCACCTCTCCTCCTGGATGGACCTCTGTATTAGTTAAACAGGATTGATTTTAATGAGGTGACAACCAGTCCTGTGATTTCAGTGGCTTAAACAACAGGACTTCTCACTCGGGGAACCAGACTGCAGGAACGTCACCCCTGAGCGTTGGTGACACCATGGTGATGAAGGGAGCATGGGTTGCACACTTCTGCTTGTCTTCCATTGACCAGAAAATGTCACATGACCACAATCTGACACCTGTTCTCTTCCCATTGGCCAAAGCAAGTCACATGACCATACCTAACTACTGTTCCCATTTCATTGGCCAAAGCAAGTCACATGACTGTACCTAACACCAGGGAAGGTGGGAGGAAGTTCATCCTGTCTAGGGAAGAGAGACTCTGGGTGTCAGCAGCTTCTGTACTGAGGCTCTACTGCAGGACTCCGGTAATCCCTTTCTTCTCTCTTTTTCCTCCTGACATCTAAAAACATCCTTCAACTGTAGCTCACCCCCAAAGCCTTCTCTGGGCTTCCCCAAGTGCCTGCTCTGCCGCCCCCACGCTGTTATCAACTTCTAATGTGACCTCAAGCACTGAGACCTGGTGCGGTGGGAAGATGTGGGAACAGGCTGGCGGGTGTTGTGCCCACTTTCCTAACTTCACAGGACCGAAGGCCCAGGGAAGGCATGTGCCCTACGGAGAGGATGCTTGTTCTCAGGTTGCTTTTCTTGCATTTTTCCTCAAAGCCCCCATCCCATCCAGGGAGGGTTCTGTGATTAATCACTGTCGCCTCCCTGCCTCTCGTGCTAAGAGGCAGTAACAGAAGTGTGGCCTGGGCTCTGAAAGCCCTGCAGTCAGGGACCCTACTGAATTTTGATCTTGTGAGTTTGTGCAGTTTGCTGTTCCCCTACCCCGTGCACCAAAAGTGTCTTCTTGCACCTGCCATCTGCGTTGGTGGCCCGGGCACCCAGAAGTTCTGTTGTGGTGGAAGCAGCAGTCGCCTGGCCAGGGCAGTCAGTGTGGCCGAGTCAGTAGGCTGCTGTGGGAACCGGCTGCTGGGCATGCACTTGCCTGCTTTGGCTATTAATCAAAGCAGGCAGTTGTTTATTGTTCTGTGTGCTCCAAACTTGGAGAGATTCTTCTTTAATTATAGTTTATAAGCTTCATCCAATGAATTAGTAGCTGCAGTCTTGCGCCCCCCATACCTCCGGATGTCTCCCCCTCTGTGTACCAAGAGACATGCAAGTCGCTTCCCAAACCCGCGGACTCTTCCCTCCAGCTGGCTGCCCTAAGCTTCCTTAGCTGTGTTCCTGGGAAGAACCGGGATGGGGGTGGGTGGCTCCCTGCCAATGTTCTCCCTCCCCCACCCCTTCCCTGCAAGGATCCCAGAGCAGCCGCCTTCTAGGAACATTTAATCTCCTCAATAAAGGAACAAAATGACAAATTGAATCCCTTGTCCCAACTTCAGTACCCAGGGAGGCTTTTGCCAGCCCTGCCCACCTTGCAGCCAGCCCCAGGCCTCTGACATTAATCAGCTTTTTCCAAAAGGTCACAGGCTTCTCTGAACATTTTAAAAGGTGAACAAACCAGCTGATTTTTAAATAGTTGTGCCTGTGTCCTAACATTTCTCCTGGTCAATGTACTAAGCGTGTGATGAGATAAAACAGTTCAAGTCCAGTTTATTTATTCACTCAGCAAATCTTTCTTTCAACTAAACACTGAACACAACATGAGCCTGGCAGACTAACTTTGGGAGACCTCGGTCCTTGCCTTCAAGGGGTACACAGCCTGGTGATGGGGAGGGGTGGCTCCGCACCTGTACCCACTGGGGTGAGTGGGCTCTGTCTGCATTGGAGGGGTGGACGAGGGTGACTATGTGGGCTGAAGCTGTCTGCAGTCCTAGGAGAGGCTAAGATGAGCACATGGGTAGGAGGAGCGTGTAGATGGACGGGCCCCCCAACTGTGCTTCTCACATGTGGGCACCAATCCTAGGCATCTGGGCAAAGGGCGGGCTCTGCCCAGCTTGTCCTGCATTCCCCAGACAAGCACCCAGGCGAGGCTGATGCTACTCACCTGAGGCCCATAAAGGTTGAGACAGGTGGTGAGCTGGGTGGGGCAGAGAGGTGTGGGACTTTAAGGTGTGGGACGAACACAGCTGATGGCCAGTGTAGCAGAGAGCAGGTGGGGACAGGCGGTGAGCCGTCTTCAGGGCTCTCCTTTGGGCTTCTGGAATGTTCTCTTCCTGTGTCTACCTGAGTCCTCCCCACACTTGTCTACGGCTCAATGAGTGTGTTTTCTTTCCTCCTCTAGCGTATGCAGATCCAGAATGAGGCCATATCTCCATCATCTTGGTACCCCAGGCCCTCATCTGAGAACAGGATGAGCGCTCATTGAGTGACCCAATCCACCTGCCCTCTCTGCGGTCCACCTGGCAGGAGGTAGGTCTATTCATTCAACCTTGTATCTCCCTGCCTGAGATGGAACGATTGCTGAATTCATGCTTGTGGAATTGAACTTACTTCTTTGCCTATGTGTTTCATCTCTTGGCTTGCTTGTGTGTACTGGAGTCCTGTGACAATGGGCAAGGTCGCTGCGGCAGGTTGCTCAGGTCGGACATTGCATGGAGTCCTGTGACAGTGGGCAAGGTCACTGTGGCAGGTTGCTCAGGTTGGACACTGCATGGAGTCCCGTGAAAGTGGGCAAGGTTGCTGCAGCAGTTTGTTCCGGTTGAACGCTGCATGGAGTCCCGGGACAGTGGGCAAAGTCACTGCGGCAGGTTGCTCAGGTTGGACACTGCGTGGAGTCCTGGGACAGTGTCAAGGTTGCTGCAGCAGGTTGCTCAGGTTGGACACTGCATGGAGTCCCGTGACAGTGGGCAAGGTTGCTGCAGCAGTTTGTTCCGGTTGAATGCTGCATGGAGTCCCGGGACAGTGGGCAAAGTCACTGCGGCAGGTTGCTCAGGTTGGACACTGCGTGGAGTCCCGGGACAGTGTCAAGGTTGCTGTGTCAGGTTGCTCAGGTTGGACACTGCGTGGAGTCCTGTGACAGTGGGCAAGGTCACTGCGGCAGGTTGCTCAGGTTGGACACTGTGTGGAGTCCCGGGACAGTGTCAAGGTTGCTGTGTCAGGTTGCATGAGCAGGGTGGAAATTGCCTCAGGGAGAAAGCACGGGGGTCTTGAGGTGGGCTTATATTCTTTGTGCTTGAAGTTGCATCTTGCCACCAGCCAAGGTTTCCGGTTTAATCTCTCTGTCCCTCCAGGGCCTTTGGCGGGTCTGGCCTGGCTGAGAAGGGAGAAGGAGAAGCTTAGGAAGGGAGAAGCTGGTGTTTACTCGCTAGCACTGTGTTGATCTTCAGCTCTGATTCGTGGGTCAGGGCATGTATGCGCTTGCTGTGGCTTCATTAGGAAGCCCGTGTGTCCCGTGGGTTACTCAGCACCGATGTGGGCTGTGGACCCCACTGGGGAGATGGGGTGGTCCCAGCACCCGGCTTCCCATTGAGTTCTGAGCCTAAAAGCTCTGTGTTCAGGCAGCACCCTTGGTGCTTACTGGCTGCTGACATCCAGAGAGAATGTGTCTCGAGAGTGAGGTTCCATAGACTGATGCAGGGATGGTGCTGAGATGGGCTGGGGGAGGCACCTGAGTGGGAGGGTGGGGGGACATGTGCAGAAAGGAGGGAGGCTGGTCCTCAGGGGCACGTGGTCAGGTAGTTTTGGTGATGGCAGGCCCAAGTGTGGCTGCTGGCTTCCCTCAGCAGCCTGTTTATAGCAGTCAGGACAGGGCAGGGGCCTTGTGCCAGGGCCTTGGGTGGGCTTCTCTTGGGAATGGGAAGGGGGCAGGCTGAGGACCAGAGGCTGCTGCGGGTGGAGGCCCCATTCCTCTCTCCTCTCTGGGGGGATCTGAGCCACATGGCAGCTTTTGCTTAGCCAGCAGCGCGGGGGCTGGGCAGTATGTTACAGAGCATTAGTGTCACTCCAGTGGAGAAGGACCCTCTCGGAAGATGGAACCACTGCCGGGGACTGTGAGAGAGTGTGTGCATGTGTGTGAGTGCTTAGAGGTGTGTGTGTGTGTGTGAGAGAGAGAGAGGCGAGGGTGCTGGCCAGCTGGTTAGTGTGACTGGTAGGTCATTCTGGGCAGGAGGGACAAGACGTTCCCAGGCCAGGATGAGACCAGCACAGCTGCTTCCCTGGCCACCTTCCCTGCACCATGAAGATTTCGTTGCTGTTGAAGCTCGGCCCACAGAGACTATGATTAATTGAGACAGGACAAGATGCTTTAAAATTTTACGATCAATTTGCATAATGGATCTTTGTTTTAAAAAAAGAAAAGAACAAAATGTAAAGCTCTTGGGCACGCTGGTGAGCTTCGCTTGCAGAAACAACCTGGTGGAAGTTAAGTTGATGTTTCAGATGGCAAAGCTTCTCTATGAAAAATCAGGTTTATTATCTATTTTTTTGTCTGATTATAAAAGTAATACAGTCTCACTGTAGAAGGTTTAGAAAATGTGGAAAGGGACGGCAACACTTTAATACTGGCAGTGACAGATGGGCTGTTTTTTCTTCTTACCTGGGAAGTGGTCCCCTGACAAACTATCTCGTAGCAGCACGAGCTTCTGTGGAGTTCATAAATCCCTCTGGCAACCCAGCCAACGGCCTTGTGCGCGTTTATTACTGCAGGCTAATAGCTCTGTCTGTCTGCTCTCGGGATGGAGGGGGCTGGGGACAGGAGGGGTGGTGCTGGCACCACCTTGAGAAGAATGTCAGAATTAGGCAAAAATCATAGCAGTGGACCCCTCTCAGTGCTCCCTACACACTGGGCTCCGTGGTAAACACGCCACAAGCCTATGTCAGTTACGCTTCAAAACAACATATCAGGTGGGTTCAATTAGTGATCCCATTTTATAGAGGAGAAGCCTGAGGCACAGAGTTGCTGCACAGCCTGCCCAAGGTCACACAGCTAGTGAGACTCAAGGCAGAGTTTCAATCTGGGTCACCTGAGCTTCAGTCCCAGAGAAGCCCATGACCACTGCTGTCCAGTTCCCCTGGAATGAATCCAGGTGTTGAGCTGAGTGGAAAGCTCTCAGGCTAGGCCCCATGTAGATAACATGAGCTTTGGTGGGCAGGTCTCTATGGTGGCCCCTGGGGAATAGGCCTGGTATAATCCCCTCCCCTTGAGAAGGTGAGAATGGGACTATGACAAGATGTTGTTCCTGTGATTAGGTTTCTTTATAAGGCAATGTGGAAGGGTTTTGTAGCTGTGATTAAGGTCACTAATCAGTGGATTTTAAGTTCAAGAAAAGGGCGCTTACCCTGGGTGGGCCTGACTTAATTAGGTGAGCACTTTAAAAAAGGGCCAAGAAATCAGAGCTAAACAAAGTTGGAGAGATTGGAGGTGGCAGACATACCCTCTCCTGTTGGCCTTCAGGAAGCTGCCTTTGGGTAGAGAGGGCCACGTGGGAGGAAGGTGACAGTCTCCAGGAGCTGAAGGTCTGTGTCCTACAACTGTAAGGAACTGAATTCTTCCAACAACCAGTGAGCCTGGAAGGGACCCTGAGCTTCTCACATGAGATTGTAGCCCTGGCTGACACCTTAATTTCACCTGGATTAGTACAGGCCACAGCTAACCCCTTCCTAGACCCAGGGAGACTGTGAGATAACAAATCAGTGTTGTAAACTGCTCAGCGTGTGTGGCCCTTTGTTACACAGCACAGAAAGCTGATACACCTGCCAGCTGGTGCATACACAAAGATGAGGCTGGAGCCAGGTCTCAGCCCTTCTGCAGGGTGGGTGCTTAATTAGCACTGGCTTCTTCCTTGCCCTCCCCCTGAAGCACCCTGTCTCTAGCAAGGTCTCCAAACAGGCACATGGACAGAGGCGGAGTGCCCAGGAGCACCTCACTTCTCCCTTTGTCATGTCAGGTGGCCCAGATGTTTGATCCTTAAGAAAAGCCTGGATGAGCCTGGGTTCCTCCCCAGCTACTGAGGACTTCTAAGAAGCCACAGCAGCCACGTGGCTGCCTAACTGTTTTCCTCTCCAGGCTTGGAGGCTTAGAAGTGAAAATATTTTGTCTTTTCCACATGGCAGGGGAGTGTGTGGGTGCTGGAGTCTTGTCGACCCTTTGCTGTATTACCCTGCTCTGTGGGCAGCCCTGTCACCGGCCCCTAAAATATGCATCTGGGGGGAAAATGGATAATGAGATGAGGTTGAAGAGAGAGCTCTGTGTGGCTCAGGATCCAGCCAGAAGACAGAGGGAGACATAAACATCAAACATGGAAACTGGAATGTGGCAATGACACCCCTTGAGTAAATACCCTAATCATCTTTCCGAGGCCTCACGCAGGGCTGCCACAGAGCGCGCGTGTTAAGACTGACACCCTCCACTGCTTCTGTTCTACAAGTCACAGCTTAACAGCCCCTCTGTGTGCTCAGCAGGAGACAACCTTGAAAGAAAAAGGAAAGGGCTTTTGAGGACTCCAAAGTGGTGCGTGTGAAGCTGGAGGCAGGGCTGTCATCACAGAGTGAGGTCCCCGGGCCCTGATGGGGTATCCACAGTGCTGGGGCCTGGCCCACCTCCCCAGACCTCTGAGCAAGACCCTGGGGCGCTGTCATCTCTTCCTCTTTATTTGCTTGTCTCTTCCCGCTCATTTGTGGAAGCCACCTCCTCCATGAAGCCTTCCTGGCTGCACATGAGGTCTAGCTCTCTGGGGTCCTCTTGCCCCTGGACTTTGCTTTCAGAGCAACTTGATTGACTTCCTTGCTAGACTCTAAGCTCCAGGTGGACAGGGACAGTGTCTGTGTGGCTCACTCCTGTATCCCCTTTCAAGTCCGATGTTAGCTGTGCAGAGAAGATATGTGTGCTGAAAACACTGGGTCAATGGGATATGGTTGGTGGAAACCCTCTAAGATGGGGTTGTCCTGAGGGCTTCTGGGAGCCTCTTACCTTCCATCCCACTCCCATTGTAAACCATATAGTTCCAGAGTTGGCACCAGCCTCTCTTGTCCTGCAAAAAGGGAAACTGAAGCTCAGAGAGGGGAAGAGTCTTCAAGTTCATACAGCAAGATGGCACAGATCTGGGACTAGAACCATGCAAACGGTTGTTCTACAATATCACATTGTCTCAGCAAATGGCCAAAGATCAGATGGTTTGACAGAGCTCAGAGCACCGGGGCCCTGACATCGTCTGCATGAAGGCAGCTGGCCTTGGCTTCATGTCTCTGTGTCAAGGGCCCAATTCCCTTCAGGAAGTGTGTGGGTGACATGCAACAGGGCTGGGCCAGGAGAGGCAAGGGAGGTGCCTGGGGGGGGGGGGAGAAAATTCATGGGGCCATTGACAGGGACTTGCTGACTAAGAACAAGTGCCTCTTCCCGGTTCATGCCCTGTATGAGTCTCCTGGCTTGCCCTTGTCACTGACCTGGCATGTGGGCTGGTGAGGCTGAAGAATTGCAGGCTTGAGGGTAAGACCAAAACATTTCCACCTCAGGAGGATGCATCCCTCCCTCTATCTGTCCATCCATCCACGCACCCACCTACCTACCTCCTTCAGGAAGCTGCACTTTTGAACATTGTGGTGTCTACCTGTCTACCTACCAGTCCACACACGTTCAATCTGTTTATTTTATACACAGGTTAGTGCCCTGTCTCTAGATAATGAAACTCATCCCTCTTATCTGACATAAATTCTCACCCCAGGGCCTTTGCACGTGTCATCCCTGCTTCCCAGCCTGTGTCCCCCCACTCTCGAATGTTTGTTCCTCTTTACTCTTCAGGTTCTATCTTGGTAAATTTCTCTTCTGTGGCTGACTTTTGTGGCTATGCGGCATCTATTCTCACTCCTACCAGTGCCTGGACTTTCCTTTTCCATTTTTTTTTTTTTCCTGAGACTCTCCTCTTCCCTCTTAGGAACTCTCTCAGTGGCACAGCAAAAATTAAGGTGCTCCATTGTCACCCAGCCAAGAGATGGCCACATGATGGTTTAAGCCAGGCTGCCTGGACTCTCCCCGCCTCACCCCACTTCTCAGGACTTCAGCCTTGAGTAAAAGAAGGAAAGGGGGGGACAACAGTTGGAAGGGGTTAGTCCAGCAGCTTCATCAGGAGTGGTTCCTGCCACCAGGCGCCTAGAGCACCCCACTCCTGACCTCTGAACTCTGGCCCTGCATCCACTTCAGCAATTCCCCTTACCAGGAGGGGTTGGGGTGGTTCCCTTGCAGAGGATCCTGAGACAGACTTGCTCAGAGGATGTCGATGACGTCCTTCTTCAAGGTGGTCCCCACACTTGGTTTCCTCAATAGTGATCACCACAACTTGTGTTTACTTTGCTGTGTCCTGTGCTTGTGGGGTTGTGTTCCTTGTTTGAGCCTCTCTGCCTCTCCCAGTGGAATATAAAGTGTGAGCTTTCTGGGTCTGTCTCCATGTCTGTTTTCTCCGTGTCTGGCACACAGTAGGCTCTCAACATACATTTGTCTAATTATGAAGAAAATGTGAAGTTACGGTCAAGAAAGTAAGTTACCGCACACCTTCCCCTTGCTGATGGGGTCAGGGCCTGAGCCCTGGACCTTCTGCGGCTCAGCTTTCGCACCTGTTCCACCTTCGCACTTACTTCTGCAATTTTCATGCAATTTTAAATGTAAAGATGCTTTAGGAGAATAAAGCCCTAGAATGTTGGGGTTAGAAGTGCTGGCTGAGGAGTCAGACATTACTATCTTTGTTCCCTTCCTGACCATAGGGCCTTGAGCCTCCATGCTCTCATCCTTAAAATGGGAGTATGACAGCTCTCACTGGGGGATTGCCGTGAGGATTAAAAAAGGCAGGTGGTAAAGAGCTTAGCACAGTGCCTGGCAAATGGAAAGCATTCAGTCAATATCTGTTGAATATGAATGAAGCTATGAATGAAGTTGAAAAAGTATCTGTACTTGGAAGAAAACATTCTCTTTCAGAATTCTGATGAGCTATAATGCGTTTAAAATGCATGCTGTTGTCACCATCCCATTATTACTCCTCGTTCCTCCTCCTCCCTCCCTCCCCACCACCCGCCTCTCTGTGCCCACCTGGCTAATCACGGGGAGCTATTTTTACATCTGACGTAGCGGAAAGGTAGCAGATTAACAGCCCTAGAGACGTACATTGCTGCTATTAATATTAAACAGGGTATTAATTTTACCAGTAACTGAAACATTAAACATGTATATCCATTAGCGGTCATTATTTTAATCTCCAGGAGCTGTCTAGTGTCTTCCAGGAATAGGTCTGATCTAGTCTTCTCCGCCTCCTTCTCCTAAACTTGTCGGTGAATCAGGAATCACGTTTTTTTATTTCCCCGAGGGGAAGTGGATAATTATAAACTCTATAAACTCGTAGCTGTTAAAAAGAAGTTCTGAAAAATTATCCCATTAAATCCCCCCATTTGATGCCACAAGCCTCTCAAGACCAGGCCTGCATTGTGGGAAGCAGTGCTGAAGGTGGTCTTCCTAAGACCCCCCTCTATGAGCAGGTGTCTTGCTGATGTGCTGGCTCAGACTATCAGACCTTGACTGTAATTGCTAGACATCCAGATCTTGATAGCTAATGACATCTTGGGCAGACCTAGCTCAGAACATTTGGAATGACAACATGAAGGGCCTAGGATTAGTTCTGATAATAATGATGGGATTCCTGCTATGGAGTGAGCAGTGGGCAACTTATTAAGCATCAACATAAGGAAATCCACTGCTGCTAATCAAATATGGCACAGTGCTGATGACATTTACCAACTTCTCCTCACTAGGAAGCTGATGAAATCCTCTAAGTAGGATGAGGGACAAGTATGGCACAATAGTTAAGAGAGTGGGCCCTGGCATGTGTTTCTAGAACCTAGCCTGGGGCTGGTAATAGTCCTGAGTTGAGTAGATGGTGCTGGGAGCTCAGGGAGACTGAGCAAGCTCCACTAAGCTATGCACAGCAGAGTACTAGAGTCCTGGTGAGGAGGAGGCTGCAGAGCAAAACAGCTCCAGAGCTTCCAGCTGGACACTGATCAGTGCATGTGTGTGAGGAAACTGTCCAAGCCTGGGGAGAAGATCACTTCAAAGGAACAGAAGGATTGATACTTGATACAGAACCAGGCATGTTTGGTGTTCCCATCAGCAACAGTGGAAAAATATTGTACTTCCCACAATATCGGACAGAACACTCAGTACTGTGGAAAGTTAGTCCTTGTCAAAGTCTGCTAAGATCCCACTTAAAAAGGCTTAAATGAAAACCTTCAGGGAACAAAATCTTTTACAATAACTTAACCGCATCCTAGAACAAAGCTCCATAATATTTACCAGAACAACACAATATCCAACACACAAAGTTTATATTGTGTATCATCTAACCCCAATTACCAGGTGTGCAAAGAAACCAGGGATCAATAATGAGAAGAAAAGTGGATCAATAGATTCACACACAGATATGACACCTATGATAGAATTAGTAGGCAAAAACATCTAACACCATTGTCAAGACGATGATATCCCCCACAAAGCAGGTAAAGCAGTGCTGGAGCATGGAGGAGACACATGGAAGCCCCTGCTCGAACCCTTAGAAATGAAAAATACAACGTCTGAGATGAAAATTGCCCTGGAGAGGATTAACTGTAGATACCGCACAGGAAAAGATTAGTCAACCTGAAGATGTAGCCATAGCAACTATCAAAAAATGGAACATGAGGAAAAATTAAAAACAAGAAAAGGACAGAAAACCAGCTTCAGTGAGACTAATATATGTTTAAGGGGAGTTCCTGAAGGAGGTGGGGTTGAGTAGGGGAAAAAAAATGTTTGAAAACCCTATGGCTGAAAAATTTGAAAATTGACAAAGATGGTAAACCCAGAGATCTAAGAATTCCAGTGAACCCCAACCATAAGAGATGTGAAGATGATGACACCAAAGCACACCCAAATCGAATTGCTCAAAGCCAATGGCAGAGAGAAAATCTTAAAAGTGGCCAGAGGAAAACAGACATTACCCAGAGAAGTGAAGGTAAGTGTGATGGCAGACTTCTGGTCAGAAGCAATGGAAGCCGGAGGGCAGTGGAGTAACATCTGTAACATTCTAAAGGATAAAGCAATCGTCAGTCTAGAGTTCCGTAGCTATTTAAAATATCTGTGAAAAGGGACTGTGAAATAAAGGTTTTCAGACATTGAAAAGCTTGAAAAGTTGATGATCAGCAAACTCTCTCTACAAGGAATGTCACAGGGAATCCTCGGGGCAGAAGGAAAATGTCCCAGATGGGAACCTGGACTGACATAAGAGTTATGAAGAGCCCAGGCCAAGCAAGGGTGTGGGGAGAAAGGAAACATGAATGAGCTTGTTATAAATAGATAATGGACTGTTTAAAGCAAAGTAATGACAGCATGATGTGGGGTTTACAGCATTTGTAGAAGCAAAATGCATGAGGATGGTGACATGACAGCCAGAGGGAGGGGCTTGGTGTCTGTAACACAGTGGTTATGGCACCAGCCATGTACACTGAGGCTGGCGGGTTTGAACCTGGTCCAGGCCAGCTAAAAAACAATGACAATTGCAAAAACAACAACAACAAAATAGCTGGGTATGTGGCGGGCACCTGTAATCCCAGTTGCTTGGGAGGCTGAGGCAAGAGAATTGTTTAGGCCCAAGAGTTTGAGGTTGCTGTGAGCTGTGACACCACAGCACTCTATCATAGTGAGTCTCTGTCTCAAAAGAAAACCCAAAAAGCCAGAGGGAGGAATGAGTGTTCAGTAGCATGTGTGGAGTGGCACAGTGTTGTGGGTGACACAGGCTAACTCAGAGATGGGTGCTGTAAACCTTCAACCACCTACTAAAAATTAGAACCAGACCAGGCAAGAATAGTGATGTCTAAAAAACCAGCAAACAAGATAAAGTGAAATAAAAACCCTCAACTCATAAACAAGTAAGGAAAAGAAAAAAAAAGGGTGGGGGGAACTGCAGACGGGACAAATAGAAGGAAAACAGCAAGATGATAATTTAAACCCAGCTCCCCAGCATTCTACCCGTTGTGTGTGATGATTTAACAACTTCATGGCTCAGACAACAACAGCATCTGTCACACGGGGTTGTCGTCAGGCCAGCCATGTGTGCTGAGGAAGCCTCATGTTTGCGGACCTGTGATCCTTCATGTGCGCTCTCGCTGGCGGGGCAGAGACCCAGGTATCTGCCATGGTTAAGTAGCATGCTCCCTCCTCCTTTGAACTCTTGCTGTACCTCGCTGCTCCACACCACCCGGGCTGGAGAAGATTCTCAGCCTCCTGGTCTGCACTTGTTCAAAGCCCACGAACTGTATTGTCAACGAGTTTATTTCTGCACATTTATTTGCTGCCCAGGGACCCTAGGAGGGTGGCTTTCCTTCCTGCAGAAAGTCCGTGCTGATAATGCCAAGAATGTGCTCTCTCTCTGTCCTCTCTTCTGTGTTTTTCTCAGCTGCCCTGCATCTCTGGGAAGACTTTGTTGGGACAACTAGGAATGTTGGTAACGAGGAGACCATGCCATTTTGGGGACCATTCATTCACCATCTCAGCATTGCCACAGACATGGACTCTACCCTAACCTGTGCTTCTCTGACACCTGCGCCCTCCCCAGTTGGCTGTAGCAACTTGGGTTTGCTGCTGAGCTACCACACTGCCTGCCTGGGAGCACTAGGATTCGCTCTGTGCTCAGCCAACATCACAGGGCATCCTTGTACAAAGTGGTTGTTCTAAACACAGCTGTTGAGGGTATTTTGTCACAGTTTGGTCTGCAGGGAGGTCAGTCTGAGTTGCTCGAGCTAGTCAGAGGCTCAGTTCACGTGGGCTGCTTGAACAAAATGCTCTAGGGTGGGTGGCTCATGAGCAATAGAAATTTGTCTCGCAGTTCTGAGGATGGAAAGTCCACAATCAAGGCCCTGGCAGACCGGGCGTTGGCTGAGAGCCTGCTCCACATAGATGGTACCTTCCACCGTGTCCTTCCTTGGTGGGGGGAGAGAATGTTCCCTTGGGTGTCTATTATGAGGGCATGAAGGTCCTTTGTGACGCCATCACTTCTTAAAGCCTTCACCTCTTAATTAGGTTTCAACATAAGAGTTTTGGGGACATAACATATGAATTTTGGAGGGACAGTCAAGCCTTCACCTCTTGATTAGGTTTCAGTATATGAATTTGGGGGGCACACAAACATTCAGACCCAGCAGAGATGAGGCTGGATCTGGGTCTGGAGCCTTCTGGGCCCTGCTCCAGCACCTCAGTCCTACTGCACATGATGCCCAGGATGGTGTGGCTCAGCTCTGTGATGCTGCCACTGCAGGCTGCACAAGTGGGAGCCCCCACCCATGTTGCTCTTGAGATGACCATCCAGCTTGTACTGCAGGCCTGGTAGAGTCTACTAGCCACTTCCCCTCATCTGTGATCCAGGTTTGTGGGTCCCTCCAGGCACATGTCAGAGGCCGCCCAATTTCTACCTGCCCCACTTCCTTGCGATCTCTCCTGGAACAGAATGGTCATGGAGGAGCAAGGTGTCTCCGAATTTAGCTCATGCTCTTGGCCTCTAAGCAGGAGATCCTTCCCTACTGTTTTCTGAGCACATTAGGGGCTTCCTCCAGTCTCCGGACCCCACTCCTCTGACTGCTGTTCCCCCCCTGGGCACATGGGGCAGCTGGGTGCATGAGACAAGTCTCCTCCCATCTGAAGAGCCTGCCACAGTGTGGCTCTCGTGTTTTCCACTGGTGTAGGGGAATGCACTCTGGAATTCCAAAGCAAGGCAGTTTTACCCCCTTAGCTCAGAGCACCCCCCACGGATGCCCCCCTGTCCCTCCCTGGGCCCCCTGGATCCATACCATAAAATGTATAATGTCAGTTTGTTCAGCTAAGGACCCTGCTGAGTATCTAATCCTTATTTAAAGCTGGTGTTTATTTTATTTTGGAGTTTAAATTAATCAGCCTCAGGATACAAAATTAGATAAGGCAGGGATTTAGCTTCTCTGGAATGACTCATTCCACATGGAGCCTTCTTAACTCCCAGGCTGCAGGGGAAGCAACCCTATCCTCTTGCGCAGAGATGCCTGGGGCGGCCCAGTGAATGGACATGCTCCTTTCTCCCCATGCCCCCAGCCGGGCCATGCGTAGCTTATGACACAGGGAGTTAGAATACAACCCCTTTCTTCATAACAGTCACAAATCCTCACTAAACGATAGAGATAATATCCAAGGTGGGGTGGGTGTGGGTGGGGGAAGAACCAACCTAGAGTCCTCCACCTGAAGATAGCCATCGTTACTCAGCAGCTCACTTCCTTAACACACCACGCAGTGTTACAGGCACACTGGACAGGGCCGAGGACAGCCACATCCCCCTCTCCTGCACCTACCAGTTAAAATTATCTTTGGTAGGTTTTGACACATTTGCTTCAGAGTCAATTTTTAAGGGGACAAAGCATTTCAGATTTAGCCAATGCTGCGTTATCCCCCCTTCTCTCATCTAGGAGCTCTTCCCTCCTGACTGCTCTGAAGTCAGTGTGTATCTTCTTGTCCATGTTTCATAAAGAATTTGTAGTGTGCATGTCCATGAAGAATTTGTAGTCTATTTTGTTTGGTCTTATTTATGTATTTACCTATTTAGCATTTCCTAAAAATAGCAGACTCTCTATATTCTGCAATGTGCTTTTTCCCTTCATCAGTATTTTCTAGAGGAATCTAGAATTCTGCATTTCTGATGAGAAGGTGATGCCCACCCTAGGTGATGCTGATGTTCTGGTCCATGGACCTCAGTTTTCCTGGTGAGGCTTAGGGGATCTTTGGACGTGCCAACTTTAGCCTTTCCAATGAAGGACAGCCCGATGATCTTGATGGTGGTGGCACCACTTGGCAGTTCGCCGGCAGCATGCAAATTCCTATTTGCTTGTCTTCATGTGTGCTTGTTATCACGCCTTCTAGTGTTGTCCCATGTGACAGGCAGGGAATAACATTTCACTGCTGTTCTCATTCATGTTTCCCTGAATGCTGTACAGCTGAACACCTGCCTCTGTGGTCACTGGTCCTTTGGTTCCTTCACCTGTGAGTCGTTTCTGGCCCAATTTTCTGTTGGGTCTTTGGTTTCTCCTTGCCGATTTGTAAGTATTATTTTTTATGATATGGATATTGATGCTTTTTATGTCATATGCATAACAAATATGTGCTTTCTATCTGTGCATTATATTTGTCTTTTAACTTTATTCATAGCATCTTTTGTCAGATCAGAGTTTCTATTTTAATGTAGTTAAATTTGTCCGTGATTTCATTTAGGGTATCTGCTTTTTGTCTTTTAGAAAAGTTCTTCTTTGCTCTGTTGTCATGAAAACGTCCCCTATTTTCTTCTAAAAATTGGAAATCTGGCCAATCCAAATAAAGTATCTTCTAGACACGTTGTAATTAACTTCGCCAAAGTTAATATGAAGGAGAAAATCCTGTAAGCAGCCTGACAAAAAAAAATTATCACCTGAAAGGGAAAGAATATTAGAATGACTGCAGATCTCTCTGCTGAAACTTTTCAAGCTAGAAGAGGATGGTCATCAACCTTTAACCTTCTAAAACAAAATAACTTACAACCCAGGACCTGTATCCAGCTAAACTGAGTTTCATTTATGATGGAGAAAGTAAATACTTTAATGACATTCACATGTTGAAGAAATTTGCCATAACTAAACCAGTTCTCCAGGATATTCTCAGACCCATCCTCCACAATGACAAGCACAATGCTCTACCACCAAAGTAAACTCACTCAGAAACTTTTGAGCAAACTACAACTTCCACAGTGGCAAAAGGATTAAAAATGTCCACTGGACTTTTGAAAAACTCGATCCCTCAAATAATACCAGGCTTATCAATACTCTCAATAATGTGAATGGCTTAAATTGTCCTCTGAAGAGGCACAGGTTGGCTGACTGGATACAAAAACTCAGGCCAGATATCTGCTGCATACAAGAATCTCATCTTACCTTAAAAGATAAATATAGACTCAAGGTGAAGGGATGGTCTTCTATAATTCAGGCAAATAGAAATCAGAAAAAAGTAGGGGTTGCAATTTTATTTGCAGATACAATAGGCTTTAAACCAACAAAAGTAAGGAAAGATAAGAATAGTCACTACATATTTGTTAAGGATAACACTCAACATGATGAGATTTCAATTATTAACATTTATGTGCCCAACCAGAATGCACCTCAATTTATAAGAGAGACCCTAACAGACACGAGCAATTTAAAATCTTAACACAAGCAATTTAACATCCCTTTGGCAGTGTTGGATAGATCCTCCAATAAGAAACCAAGCAAAGAAGTTTTGGACTTAAACTTCACCATACAACAATTAAATTTAACCGACATCTACAGAACATTTCATCCTAACAAAACTGACTACACATTCTTCTCATGAGCCCATGGAACATCCTCCAAAATTGATCACATCTTTGGTCACAAGTCTAACCTCAGCAGATTTAAAAGCATAGAAATTATTTCTTGTATT